>NC_072418.2:3462500-8262500 GCF_028858775.2 Pan troglodytes | reverse complement strand
CACCCGCCATGGCCTCTCAAAGTGCTGGGATTACAGGCGTGAGCCACCATGCCCAGCCTATTATTATAATTTCTGAGACAGTCTCGCTCTGTTGCCCAGGCTGGAGTTCAGTGCAACCTCTGCCTCCCAGGTTCAAACTGTCCTCCCTCAACCTCCCGAGTAGCTGGGTTTACAGGCATGCGCCACCATGCCTGACTGATTTTTGTATTTTTAGTAGAGACAAGGTTTTGCCATGTTGGCCAGGCTGGTCTTAAACTCCTGACCTCAAGTGATCCGCCCGCCTTGGCCTCCCAAAGTACTGGGATTACAGGCTGAGCCACTGTACCCAGCCTGAACTGCATCTTTCTGTCTCCCCAAAATTCATATGATGAAGTCCTAACCCCAATGGGAGGTGTATTAGTCCATTCTCACGATGCTCTAAGGACATACCTGATACTGGGTGATTTATAAAGAGGTGTAATTGACTCACATTTCCACCTGGCTGGGGGTGGCCTCGGGAAACTTACAATCATGATGGAAGGAACCTCTTTATAGGGCAGCAGGAGAGAGAGTGAGAGACCAGCAAAGGGGGAATCCCTTATAAAACCATCAGATCTCCCTTATTGATTGATTGAGACGGAATCTAGCTCTGTCATCCAGGCTGGAGTGCAGTGGTGTGATCTCGGCTCACTGCAACCTCCGCCTCCCCAGTTCAAGCAATTCTGCCTCCTCAGCCTCCCCAGTAGCTGGGACTGCAGGCGTGTGCCACCATGCCCAGCTAATTTTTTTTTTTTTTTTTTTAGTAGAGACAGGGTTTCACCATGTTGGCCAGGCTGGTCTCGAATTCTTGACCTCAGGTGATCTGCCCGCTTCGGCCTCCCAAAGTGCTGAGATTACAGGCGTGAGCCATTGTGCCCAGCCATCAGATCTCGTGAGAACTCACTCACTATCATGAGAACAGCATGAAGGGGAAACCATCCCCCATGATTCATTTACATCCCACCAGTTCCTTCCACAACACGTGGGCATTATGGGATTACAATTCAAGCTGACATTTGGGTGGAGACACAAAGTCTAACCATAGCAGAAGGGTATTTAGAGATGGAGCTTTTTGGAGGTGATTAGGGTTAGATGAGGTTGTCAGGGTGGGGGTCTCTATGATGGGATTAGTGTGCTTATGTGAAGAGATACAAAAGAACTCCCTGGCTCTCTCTGCCCTGTGAGGACACAGAGAGAAGCCAGAAATCTGCAAGCCCGGAAGAGGGCCCTCCCATAACCTGACCATGCTGGCACCCTGCTCTCGGACGTCCAGCCTCCAGAACGCTGAGAAACAAACCTCTTGTTTAAGCCACTTAATTTATGGCATTCTGTTTTTTTGTTTGTTTGAGACAGAGTCTCTCTCTGTTGCCCAGGCTGGAGTGCAGTGGCACAATTTCGGCTCACTGCAACTTCCGCCTCCTGGGTTCAAGCGATTCTCGTGCCTCAACCTCCCGAGTAGCTGGGACTACAGGCGTGTGCCACCACACCCAGCTAATTTTTTTATATTTTTAGTAGAGACAGGGTTTCGCCATGTTGGCCAGGCTGATCTCGAACTCCTGACCTCAGGTGATCTGCCTGCCTCAGCCTTCCAAAGTGCTGGGATTACAGGCGTGAGCCACCGCCCAGCCAGTTTATGGCATTTTCTTATGAGAACCCTCATTTCGTCCCCTCACTCTTCCTGCAGTTCGTTCTTTTCCATTATCTTTTCCCACCTATTCTTAGTAGGCTCTTCCTCTGGGAAGACTTTACTCTGAGATCCCTCAGAGCCCCATATGCCCCTCCATCATGGCCGTTGGCCACCGATGATGTAACTGCCCAGTGACATGTCTGTCTCTCCACTGGACTGTGGATACCCAATGGGCAAGGCTAAGTCTTACTGATGTGCTCCAGTACTCAGCAGAATGCCTGACACACAGTAGGTGCTCAATGAAGATGAATGAATGAGTGCCTGGCACAGAGCAGGTGCTCAGTAAAAATGAATATGTCCAATTAGCTCTGAAGTAATAGTTCCCACCTGGGACCCAGCTCCTCCCACCTCCCTGGGTGCCTGTCTCATCTCTTTCATCCTCAGCTGTCAGAGGGACTCTTCAACAATGCTGATATGGGCCAGCATGGTGGCTCGTGCCTATAATCCCAGCACTTCGGGAGGCTGAGGCAGGAGGATCACTTGAGCCCAGGAGTTCAAGGCCAGCCTAGGCAACATAGTCTGACCCCATTTCTAAAGGATTTTTTTTTTTTTTTTAATCAGCCAGGTGTGCTGTCACATGCCTGTAATCCCAGCTACTTGAGAGGCTGAGGAGGGAGGGTGAGACTGCAGTGAGTCGAGATCGCACCACTGCATTCCAGCCTGGGCAACAGAGCAAGACCCTCTCTCAAAAATAATAGATAGGCATGGTGGCTTATGCCTGTAATCCCAGCACTTTGGAAGGGTGAGGTGGGAGGACTGCTTGAGCCCAGGAGTTCAAGACCAAACTGGGCAACAGGACAAAACTGTCTCTACAAAAAAATACAAAAAATTAGCCATGCGTGGTGGTGGACGCCTGTAGTCCCAGCTGCTTGGGAGACTGAGGTGGGAGAATCACCTGAGCTCCGGAGGTCGAGGTGCACTCCAGCCTGGGCATAGGAGTGAGGCCCTGCCTCAAAAATAATAAATTTAGGCTGGATGCGGTGGCTCACGCCTGTAATCCCAGCACTTTTAGGAGGCTGAGGCGGGCGGATCACCTGAGGTCAGGAGTTAGAGACCAGCCTGCACAACGTGACGAAAACCAGTCTCTACTAGAAATACAAAAAATCGACCGGGCGTGGTGGCGGGCGCCTGTAATCCCAGCTACACGGGAGGCTGAGGCAGGAGAATCGCTTGAATCTGGGAAGTGGAGGTTGCAGTGAGCTGAGATCACGCCACTGCACTCCAGCCTAGGCGACAAGAGCGAAACTCCGTCTCAAAAAAATAATAATAAATTTTAAAATTTAAAATGCTGATATGATCCCCTCCTCCCCTGCTGAAGAGCCTGCTATGGCTCCCAATGCCTACACTGGGCGGTCTGTGGTCCCTGCGTCGCTCAGCACCTGTGGGAAAGTGGGCCTGTTTGAAGTTAGAGGTCCACACCTGTGTCACTTCTCGCAACTTTACATACTGATTACTAATTCGAGTTTTTTGGTGTTTTTATCAATCCCATACTCAGTCTAGCGTCTATACAAGTGCACACGGTTCCCCCTGCCCTTCCTCGCTTTCCAGCCTCGGCTCTGCCTCCGCCTACCGCCTCGGTGAAGTCCACCTGGCCGGCCCCGGGCCTCACCGGTCCTTGGCGCGACCCAGTTCGTCTAGGGCGGCGCGCAGCTGCTGGTCGTGGAGGGCCAGGCGCTCGGCTTGGGCGTGCACCGTGCGCTCCGCCGCGTCCAGCCGCGCCTCCAGCTCCGCTGCGCGCCGGTGCACGGCTGCCAGGTGTGCGTTTGCCTCCCGGATCTGCAGGGCCGGCGGCGCCGACATGGCCCAGGCTGCTGTACAGGCCCGGCCACGCCCCCAGGCGGCCCGGAACTGGCACAGGCCCCGCCCCCGGGAGGGCCGCGCCCCACTAGACCTCGGCGCGATTGGTCGCTGACCCCGCTAGACCCCACCCCAGAGGGCTGGGTCGTGCTCTCCTCAAACCCAAACACTACCACCGGTTCCGGGATCATGAAACTCCGCCCCTGAGTTTGGGCTCACTCTAGGATTGGACAAGATCTTGACAGCCACGCCCCCAGGCTGGCCACATCCTTTGGCGGCTCGCGCAACTCAGGCTCTGGAAACAAGATTGGTCACACCTTCGATACTGTCCCCGCCCTACTTGGAAGCTAACACCAGAATTGGCCCGGACTCCGCGAAACAGCAAGCCTGACCACGCCCCCCGAACCTGTGGCCTGTCAGGGGTAGATCCAGGCACGGCCTCGCCCCTTCATCCCTTATACAGTCTCAGATTGGTCAAGTCCCTTTTAGGTTATGCCTCCAATTCTAGCCACGCCCCCAAGCCAAGCGCCTGTGTACTTCGTCCGGCCTAGAGCGTGGGACAGCCGCGGGTTGAACAGAGGCCACGTCCCGCTGAACTTCTCGTATTGTCATTGGTCACTTTCCCGATAATCCCCGCCCCTGATCCTGTCCACGGCCCAAAACAGTAGCACGCTGCTCAGACTCCAGCTTGGTGACTGACCACAGGGCATGACCACTCGCTATGCAAATTCTGACACTGGGTGTGGCCACATCCCCGCCATGCCCCGCCCCCCAGTCATTGTCTCGTCATGTCTTGCTCCTATCAACTGGAGTCCCGCCCGTCCCAGTCTGAGCCTGGCCCCTCCCCTAGTAGATTAGTCCCCGCCTCTAGTAGTCCCTCACCTAGGACTCCCTGAGCTGGGACTAGCGAAATCTGTCTGCACTGATCGCAGTCGTCCTCAGTTTCACCCTCTGGGAATCGGCCTGGGGGTGCACGTGCTACTCTCTTCCACCAGGCCGGTCCCCGGCGCGTGCGCGCGATCCATGTCCATGTCCGCGCCTATCAATAAAGTTGCTCACTTGTTGCCGGCCCGCTAGCCCGAAAGGTTGCGCGCGCAACCCGAGAAGTCTCGCGATAGCCAGCCGCGGCTGCCCTTGCGCTTCCCGAGCCGGCGGGGTCCGTGGTGCGGGATCGGGATTGAGGGCTATGGCGCCGAAGGTTTTTCGTCAGTACTGGGATATCCCCGATGGCACCGATTGCCACCGCAAAGCCTACAGCACCACCAGTATTGCCAGCGTCGCTGGTGAGCGCCGGCCGGGCCCCGAGGGTGGAGGGCCGAGGCCGCAGGGAGGTCGTGGGGTTACTGGGGGCTGTTTGGATCGAACGGGTCTGGGAGTCTCGCGGGTACGCACGTGGTCGTCATCGGGGTGTCTTGGGCGGTCGTTGGGGGGGGGATCTTGTGTGAAATGGATGTTGGTAGGGGGTCCAGCAGGGTTGGGGAGCACTGGGAGGTCGTGACATGCGACAAGCTAGTCCCTGGGGTCGTCTGAGGCGGTCCCAAGCTATCGCCAGGCTCGGGGAAATTGTGGAGTGAGACAGGGCTATTATCAGGTCCAAGGAGCTAAGGGACCACGAGACTTTCCAACGGGGTAGCAGATTGTTAGAGGTGATCATGAGTCATGATTGGGGCATCTGAGGGCGGTACAGATGTTTGAGAAAGTTTTGGGGTGGGATGAGGTCTTTCTGTGGTCAGGGGGTGCTGGGTGGTTAGGGACACCTGAAGCTTTTACTGGGACCGCCAGAGAGGTCCTAGGTGAGGTGGATCAGGAGCTACTATGAGGGTAGCCTTGCAGGGGAATGAAGGGGACCCACAAGCCCTGGCATTCTCCTTTTTTTTTTTTTTTTTTTTTTTTTTTTTTTTTTTTTTTTGAGACAGAGCCTTGCTCTGTCGCCGGGGCTGGACTGCAGTGGCGAGATCTCGGCTCACTGCAACCTTCAAGTCCCTGGTTCGAGCAATTCCCTTGCCTCAGCCTCCCAAGTAGCTGGGATTACGGGCGCACGCCACCGCGCCTGGCTAATTATTTTGTATTTTTAGTAGAGGCGGGGTTTCACCGTGTTGGCCAGACTGATCTGGAACTCCTGATCTCAGGCCATCCGCCCATCTCGGGCTCCCAAAGTGCTGGGATTACAGGCGTGAGCCACCATGCCCGGCCGGCCCTGGCATTCTCTTATAGAGTAAATCTGAGTCTTGCCCCTTCCAGCCTGAGCGTTTCATGGGCATCATGTCCTTTAATTCTCAGCCACAAGTTGGGACTCATCAGGTCCCAGATGGAGCTGGAAGTCCTCTTCCCTCTGATGAAGAATCTTTACAAACTGGGCCAGGCGTGGTGGCTCACACCTGTAATCCGGCGCTCAGGAGGCCAAAGTGGGAGGATCGCTTGAGGCCAGGAGTTCCAGACCAGCTTGGGCAAAATAGCAAGATCCCCATCTCTGCAAAAAAGTAAAACAATTAGCTGGGCATGATGGTGTGTACCTGTAGTCCTAGCTACTCAGGAGGCTGAGACAGGAGGATCACTTGAAACCAGGAGTTCAAGGCTCTAGTGAGCTATGTTTGCAGCACTGCACACCAGCCTGGGCGACAGAGCGAGACCTTGTCTCAAAAAATAAAAATAATAGGCCGGGCATGGTGGCTCACACCTGTAATCCCAGCACTTTGGGAGGCGGATCATGAGGTCAGGAGATTGAGACCATCCTGGCTAACACGGTGAAACCCCGTCTCTACTAAAAATACAAAAAATCAGCCAGGCATGATGGCGGGTGCCTGTAGTCCCAGCTACTTGGGAGGCTGAGGCAGGAGAATGGCGTGAATCCAGGAGGCAGAGGTTGCAGTGAGCCGAGATTGTGCCACTGCACTCCAGCCTGGGCGACAGAGTGAGACTCTGTCTCAAAAAACAAAACAAAACAAAACCAGCAGGGCGCGGTGGCTCACGCCTGTAGTCCCAGCACTTTGGGAAGCCGAGGCAGGTGGATCACGAGGTCAGGAGATCGAGACCATCCTGGCTAACACGGTGAAAACCCGTCTCTACTAAAAATACAAAAAAAATTAGCCAGGCATGGTGGTGGACACCTGTAGTCCCAGATACTCAGGAGGCTGAGGCAGGAGAATGGCGTGAACCTGGGAGGCGGAGCTTGCAGTGAGCCGAGATTGCGCCTCTGCACTCCAGCCTGGGCGACAGAGCAAGACTCCGTCTCAAAAAGAAAAAAAAAAAAAAACCCAAAGAAACAGTCTTTACAACCTGGTGTGTCTATAAGCTGAGGAATCAATTTGGTCAACTCTGTATTTCCAGCATATGTGAAACAGGGCCCGGCCAAAGTTGCGGCTCCATTGGGAGGCATTTGAATTAGGGCAGACCTAATCATCAGTCCCATATTTTGCATATTTATTAATAGTAAGACAGACGTTATTGTGTCTCCATTTCTTACAGGTAGGGACTGAAGGTTGGAGAAGCATATTAACTGCTCCAGGGTCATTTGAAGCTGGGCTGCAAGTCCAGGTCGGCTGACCTGCTCCTAGGGGTCTCTGAAGCAAGGAATGTTCCCATCAGGTCCTTATCGAGGGTCTTCAAGAGAAAGGGCTGAAGGGGGCCACCCAGGGGATAGGATCTGAAACTGAGAAAGACGCGCATGTTGGTGTTCATGTGAGAGAGTGTGTGCATTCCTCATGCGTGAATACAAAATGAGTGGGCTGCGGTCTCAGGAGGCCTTTGGAGGAGACAGCTTGTCTCGGGGTGTGGTGCTGCTGAGTGAAGGGCCTCTGAGACCAGGGGGGGCTCCCCAGAGGGTCTTAGAAGGAGAGGTCAGAACTTTTGACAGAGTTGCCATGTCAGGAGATCGCTGATGGCATCAGATTTAGATTTAGGGGTGGTCAGTGGCTTCTGTGAGCCCTCCAAGGGTGCCCCGGGGTCTTTGAGGGTGACATTCATTCTCCCTAAATTTTTCTTTTTTCTTTTTTTTTTTTTTTTGAGACGGATTCTCATTCTGTCACCCAGGCTGGAGTGCAGTGGTGCGATCTTGGCTTACTGCAACCTCTGCCTCCCAGCAATTCTTGTGTCTCAGCCTCCCAAGTAGCTGGGATTACAGGTGCCTGCCACCGTGCCTGGTTAATTTTTGTATTTTTAGTAGAGACAAGGTTTCGCCATGTTGGCCAGGCTGGTCTCAACCTCCTGACCTCAGGTGATCCGCCCGCCTTGGCCTCCCAAAGTACTGGGATTACAGGCGTGAGCCACTGCACCCACCCTTCTCCCTAAATTCTTCAGTGACCAGCTCCACTCATTGTGCAGAACTTGCTGAAACGTGTTTCTGGGTCCTCCCCTCACTGCCCCACTCACTTCATTCCGGGGCTCCCCTCACTTCTCATCTGAGGGAGATAAATTGTTTCCTGGCTGGCTTCCCTGAGTTGGGGACCCTGGACGGCGGGGAGACTGTACTCAGCAGAGCCCGGGACCTGTGGGCACATGATAACTATGGATGAATGAATGAATGAATGAATGAAGCATCTTGTGGGCACCATTTGTGAGTGAATGAATGAGTGAATGTGGCACCTTGTTAGGTACTCGGTAACTTTGTGAATGAATGAATGAGTGGCAGTAGCTGAATGAATGAATGAATTCACACTGGGTCTGGCGGTCACTGTGGGAGGCTCAGAGGAAACCAGCAGTCGGGGAGCAGAGGGAAGGGGGCCTTTTGAAGGGCGCTGGGGGCTCCTGGAGGGGTGGATGTGGCAGGACACCACAGCTGGATGACAGCTGGGGCAGAGTTGGGGTGGGGCAGTCCTTGACCTCTATGGGATAATCAGGGGGTCCCAGCTCGTCCACTCCCAGTTCAAGGACTTTGGAAGGGATGGAGGATGGTGGGCGCACTCACCGTGTCAGGTGTGCTCCATGAGCTAGGGGTCCTTTGGTCAGGACCGCTGGCATGTGGGGGTGGCGTAAGGAGGTTCCGCCCAGGAGTCCCTCGGTGACAGTTCTGGGGGCATCACTGAGTCTTGTCGGTGGTTCCCTCTTGAGATGAGAGGGTTATAAGACTGTCATGGCTGGCCCAGCCCTGGATCAGGACTTTTCAGGTCCCAGGCAGGGCTGGCAGTCCCCTCCCATTAAGAATCTTCAAGTCCGGGCATGGTTGCTCATGCCTTTAATCCCAGCACTTTGGGAGGCTGAGGCGAGTGGATCACCTAAGGTCAGGAGTTTGAGACCAGCCTGGCCAACATGGTAAAACCTCGTCTCTACTAAAAATACAAAAAAATAATAATAATAATTAGCTGGGCATGGTGGCAGGCGCCTGTAATCCCAGCTACTCAGGAGGCTGAGGTGGGAAAATTGAACCAAGGAGGCAGAGGTTGCAGTGAGCCGAGTTTGCACCACTGCACTCTAGCCTGGGCAACAGAGCAAGACTGTCTCAAAAAAAAAAAAAAAAAAAAAAAGAGGCCGGGCGCGGTGGCTCACACCTGTAATCTCAGCACTTTTGGGAGGCTGAGGCGGGCGGATCACGAGGTCAGGAGATGGAGACCATCCTGGCTAACACGGTGAAACCCCGTCTCTACTAAAAATACAAAAAATTAGCCAGGTGTGGTGGCGGGCGCCTGTAGTCCCAGCTACTCGGGAGGCTGAGGCAGGAGAATGGTGTGAACCCGGGAGGCGGAGCTTGCAGTGAGCCGAGATAGCGCCACTGCACTCCAGCCTGGGCGACAGAGCGAGACTCTATCTCAAGAAAAAAAAAAAAAAAAGAATCTTCATAGACTCCAGCTCTCTTTCAATTAGTAAATACATAAAAGAATTTGGAATGGGGGGATGTGTGTGTGTGTGTGTGTGTGTGTGCACTGACTGAAGTGTGACTGAGGATGGGGCTGCTGGGCCAGGAGCAGGTGGGGAGTCCTGGGGGGACGGCTGTACTGGACTCCAGTCCCTTACCGTGGATGCAGTAGCAACCCCCTTCCCTGCCACAGCCCCCAGACCTGGCACTCCGCTCCATCCACCTTTCTTTCTTTCTTTTTTTTTTTTTTATTTTGAGACGGAGTCTCACTCTGTCCCCCAGGCTGGAGTGCAGTGGCGCAATCTTGGCTCACTGCAGCCTCCGCTTCCTGGGTTCAAGTGGTTCTCCTGACTCAGCCTCCCGAGTAGCTGGGACTACAGATGTGTACCACCATGCCTGGCTAATTTTTGTATTTTTAGTAGAGAAGGGATTTCACCATGTCGGTCAGGCTGGTCTCAAACTCCTAACCTCAAATGATCCGCCCACCTTGGCCTCTTAAAGTGCTGGGATTACAGGTGTGAGCCACCGCGCCTGGTCTTCCATCCACCTTTCTGAGGTCGAGCAGGAATCCCAGGGGTTGGTGTGGGATTAGGAGAAACCAGATCCACAAGGTACTCTTTATATGTGGTCCCTTTCTCTGCATCCTGGGTCTCAGTTTCCCCATCTGTGCTTGTGGGGAGCAGATGGTCCCTCCTATGGGCTGCTCTGAATATGTGCTCACCCCACTGCTGGATGTGAGAGTCCCCTCAGTCGCCCTTGAGGGACAGAACCAACATGAGCTGAATTGGATCTGAGGCTAGGGTGCGGTTGGGGGTGGTCACTGCCAGGCCTGGCATGTCCCATGGGTCCCTTGAAGCTGGATGGGGAACTGGGGTGGAGCCCACTCCCCTGGGGAGGTCGTGGCGGGTGAAGCATAGGCTGTGGTCAGACCTGCCTGGCATCCAGGCTCGCTGTGCTGGGTGACCTCTGAAGAATGGCTTTACATCTCGGAGGTCCCTTCACCTCCCGTGAAGGAGGGGATAACGGGACTGAGCCCATCGGGCCCCGAGAAGGATGAGGGCCCTTGTGGCCCATCCCTGGCAGTTCTGTTTTCTCTGGGATGGGCTGGCCCCGGGAGGTCCCTGCCTGCAACTGGGCTATGTTTCGAGGCTGTAGGGAGAGGGGGGTGCTTGTTTGCCCTGAGCAGTCAGGCAGAGGATTGGGGAGCCCCGGCTCGGGCTGGCTCAATCTGCCCATCCACCATAGAGGGGCTGGTGAAGCTGGGCGGGCTCTGGGAGGAGGTGGCCCAAGGGCCTGCCCAGCCTCACTCAGGACGCCCCTAGGCACCCAGCAGGGACGGTGGGCTGGGATCAAACCTCCATCCCCACCACCTACCTGGCCCTGAGTTCTGGGCCCGGCCCCGGCCCAGGCTCCTCATGCATAGAAGCCAATGTCAGGGGCCAGGCGGCCGGGGAAATGGCAGAGATGGAAAAGCTGACCGGAGTGGCGAGGCTGGGTGGCGGGGGCGGCAGCCAGGCAGCCAGGTGTGCGGGACGAGCCCAGGCCCGAGCTGCCAGCAGGAGGGGGTCGAGAGTGGCAAGGAGGAGGCGTTGGCAGCCAGGCAGGGAAGCAGAGCCGCTGCCAAGGGGGATTAGGCCCAGGAGCCCCGGGCCCCACAGGAGAATAGAGCCATTGATGGGAACCTGGAGCTGGGGCCCTGGTGCCAGGGCCCGTGGGGGGCGCCGCTGAGCTGGCGGTGTGAGGCTGGAAGCAGCCGCAGAACTGAGGTCTCAGGCCTGTTCTTGTGTCCACCACGTGGATGAGTCTCCGTCTGCCGGCCGGTGCCCTGCCAGGGCCAGCATGGCTGATGGGCGCCCAGCAGGTGCTCTGCAGGAGCCAGTACTGGTCAGGCTTGAGAAAGTGGCCAAGGAAGGCCTGGCGGGGAGTGGGGAAGGAAGTGAGAGGCCCCCCAATTTTGGAGCAGCAAACCCGAGTTCAAATCCAGCTCTGCCACTCAGCAGCCGGGGACACTATGGGCAAAGAAGGGGGGCATCGTGAGGACTGAGGGAGGGAGACCACCCAGTGGGGTGCCTGGCCAAGCAAGGGCTTAGCAGCAGTGGGGTCTGAACAGCCTCCCTCCTCTGTCTCGCAGGCCTGACCGCCGCTGCCTACAGAGTCACACTCAATCCTCCGGGCACCTTCCTTGAAGGAGTGGCTAAGGTTGGACAATACACGTTCACTGCAGGTGAGCACGCTGGGCTGGGCATGGCTGGGCCCTCTCCTGGCACAGCCCCAGCTCTCAGAGCACATTTGACGGCTGCCTCTTCTCCCTGACTCCCCAGCCCGTGTCCACAGTGCTGGCCACCCGGAGAAAGTCGGGTGTTCCTTTATCAGGAATACATGTAGGGTGGGGAGGCCCAGGAGAACAGCTCCAGGACTGGGGCCAGGAGGCTGCCATGCACAGCGAGCAGCCGACTCGTGGCATCTCTCTCCATCCAGACACTGGCAGTGAGCGCCCAAGAGGCTCCTGCTGTGCCCGTCTCGAGGCCCTTGCTCTTCCCGTCTACCCTGCAGCTGCTGTCGGGGCCGTGTTTGGCCTCACCACCTGCATCAGCGCCCATGTCCGCGAGAAGCCCGACGACCCCCTGAACTACTTCCTCGGTGGCTGCGCCGGAGGCCTGACTCTGGGAGCACGCAGTGAGTGGGCCCCTCCCCACCCCCACCCTCCTCCCAGCCTGGCAGAATGACCCCTGACCTCTGCTCATCCTCCACCCTCTCTGTTCCATCCCGGACAAGAAGTAAAGCAGCCTTCTTGAACACCAGCCATTTCAGTCATAGCGACAGCTGCTGCTGCTGCTTAAGCACCTACTGTGGCCCTCCCTGACCTGCCCTGTCCCCTCCCCACCCTCCCCTCCTCACTCTGCTCCAGCCACACAGGCCTCCTCACTGCTCCTCCCACATGCCAGGTACAGTCCTGCCCCAGGGCCTTTGCATGGGCAGTGCACTGCGTGGAATGCTGTTCCCCTCACTGTCTTGACCACCCTGTGTACAAGCCAGCATCCCCGCCGCCCTCGCTCTGTGCCGCCTTCCTTCTGCGTGCCTTGTCAGAGGACACAGGTCACCAAGGTCACCCCCTGTCTCTGCCACTGGCCTGTGAGTCAGAGAGGAGGATGGATGGCGTCTCGCCCTGCCATCTCTCTCCCTGCACCTGAAGCCCTGCAGGGGAGCTGCTCCCGCAACCTTCACTTTACAGAAAAGGGTATTAGGGCTCAGGGAGGGAATTAAGTGGCCCGAGGTCACCTGGAGGAGCAAGTGGCCTTCTTTGCAGCCATCAGAGGGTGCAGCCCTGGTGGAGAAGGCCACGCTTGGCACAGGGGAGCCCGTCTGGAGCATGAGCCAGACATCACTCCTGCCCTCCCATGGGCCCGGGCTCAGCGTCAGTGCCCGCCTGTGCCCCTGGCCTACCCCCAGCCCGCCAAGGCTCGGGCCCTCAGGGCCGGCGGGAGGAGTGAACGAGCCCTCTTGCAGCTCAGCCGCTCTGGCCTGGCATGTTGGGAGTGATGAATGGCAGGTTCCAGGCAGGCAGAGAGGGAGGGTGCGAGGGCAGGGCCTACGCCGTCACTGCTGTCTCTGCGTCAAGACCTTGGGGAGGCCTTGTCCCTCCCCAGCTCCCACTGGAACTGGTCAGAGGTTGGAGGTGGGTTGAGGTCTTGACTGTAGCCCAGCTCGGGCTGGAACTGCTCCCTGTCCCCAAGCCAGCCTCCCTGTCTCTCTTCAAAGAGTGTGAGTCCCTTTAGGTCCTGGTGTGTGGGACACGCCTCCTTCCTCCTCTGGCCCGGAGGCTTCGGAGCAGGAGAGCCTGGAGAAGTGGGGGCACTGTCTGGGCTCCTCGGTACACAGACCACGGGACAGATGCGTGGCCTGGCCCTGGCATCCATGGGCAAAGGAGAGACTGAGACACACCGATGTGTCACCATGGCCCGGTGCCCAGCCTTGCCCCAGCCCCAGCTGGGGGCAGCACGGTGTCCTCGCAGGGGGTAGTCAGTGTGGGGCGGGATGAGGACCCACAGCCTGGGTTCCTGCTGGGAAGCAACCTGGACTCCGGCCTCCCTCTGTGCGTCAGTTTCCACATCTCCAGAGTCTAGGGCCCTCTTCCTGAGTGACTTAATCCCTGAAGAGAGTGTCCTGTCAGGGGTCTCAGTCTGGCTCCCAGGGTGGGCACCGGCCAGGGCGTGGAGCATCTTGGTCCGGCCGAGCCTCACCCGGGCCTGACATCACCTCCCCGCTCCCACAGCGCACAACTACGGGATTGGCGCCGCCGCCTGCGTGTACTTTGGCATAGCGGCCTCCCTGGTCAAGATGGGCCGGCTGGAGGGCTGGGAGGTGTTTGCAAAACCCAAGGTGTGAGCCCTGTGCCTGCCGGGACCTCCAGCCTGCAGAATGCGTCCAGAAATAAATTCTGTGTCTATGTGTGTGTCAGTGTCCAGAGGGCTTGATGACGGCGACACAGCAGCCGGTGAGGGCGGATCTGGGAGGGAGTGAGGAAGGGAGATAAGATAAGGCCCCCTGCACACGCGCCTGCCTGCCGCCTGCCGTCCCTGCCAAGGGTACCAGCCTGGCCCCACAGAACTGGTAGTGCATCAGGCTGGGGCCATCGGGAGCCCAGGAGGGGAGACGGCTGGGATGCGCCCCAGCCTCTGCTTCCCCCAGTTCCCAGGGCAGGGCAGGAGCGTGCCAGTGACCTGCCAGCAAGTGGAAACTGGGCCCCGCCGCCCACAGCCCTTCCCTCAGCGCTGTGGGCTCTGGTCACAACCCCCCTGCAGATCTTGAGCCATCCTTTCTCTGGGCCTGTCCCCAAAGCCAACAACATGTGGAAAACACGCCCAGGCCCTGTCTCCAAATTCCTGGGCACTGGAGCGGAGAGCCCCGGACAGGCTGGCCCAGCAGCCGTCCCCATCCGGCAGGTCACTCGCAGCCCCTGGGGCTAGGGCAGAGCGGGACAGGACCCCCCTCAGCACCTGGCTGGTGGCAGCGACAAGGGAAAGAATTGCGATCCCTTCCCGCCACCTGTCAGGCCGGTGATTTAGGTGGCCCTGGAATGCTGGCACCACCCCGGGCCCCTTCTCCAGAACTGGCTCATGCTCCCTGGCAGCTGGAGAGGAAGCCTGCAAGCTCCCACATGCTGCGGTGGGCTGCAAATTAGGGCGCTCCAGGCTCCACCCAGGGGAGCGGAGCTGTGCACAGCCCTGGCTGGGATGGATCTGGGCCCTGCTGGTGGGCCAGGGACAGCAGGAACCGGCAGGGCTGGCTATGGCCCTCCTGACCCGTATCTGGCCCCATCTCTTCCCTTTTCTCAAGCCCATCCGCGGGGCCTAGATGTGAAAAGCCAAACTTGACTTTCAGCCTCATATCCTTCTCTGTCCACCCCCGAGTAGTAACTCAGCCTGGAACTCCCGGGCCCAAGCAATCCTCCCACCCCAGCCTCCCGAGTAGCCAGGACTGTGGCCACTGCCACTATGCCTGGTTAATTTTTTTAAAAAATGTTGTAGGCTGGGCCTGGTGGTTTGAGCCTGTAATCTCAGCACTTTGGGAGGTTGAGGTGGGAGGATCGCTTGAGGCCAGGAGCTTGGAACCAGCCTGGGCAACGCAATGAGACCCTGTCTCTACCAAAAAATTCGTCTTTTTGAGACATAGTCTTGCTCTGTCTCTCAAGCTGGAGGGCAGTGGCAGGATCGTGGCTCACTGGAGCCTTGACCTTCCTGGCTTATGCGACTCTCTCATCTCAGCCTCCCTGGTAGCTGGGACTGCAGGTGTGCACCACCACAGCCAGCTAATTGTTTTTATTTTTATTTTTTGTAGAGACAGGATCTCACTGTGTTGTGCAGGCTGGTCTCAAACTCCTGGCCTCGAGCAGTCCTCACACCTCAGCCTCCCAGAGTGCTGGGATTATAGGCATGAGCCACTGTGTACAGAGATTCTGGGTCCCTTCTTCCAGCGCCTGCCTCGAAGTCCTCTCTGGAGAGAGCACAGATGTCCACGCGTGTTCCAGCACAAGGGGGGCATGCAACAGCTCAGGGTCACGTCCACTTCCGGAGCTGGGTGCCCGGGCCTCGGGCTCCCTGAGAAAGGGCGGACACACCCACCCCGCACCCAGAGGGGCAGGGGCCCTGACACCTGTCCAAGCCCTAATAGAGTCATTGTTAAACACTCTGGGTTCAAACCCCAGAACTTGATTCTTTCCTTGTTCTGTCCTCAGAGGACGGCAGCACCCAGGCCTCAGCTTTCCCACCTGGTAAATGGGAATAAGGGCCCCTCAGAGATGCCCCACAAAGAAAGACGATTCCACCTCCCTGCAGGCATCGCATCCACTCACGGGCATCGCATCCACTCAAGGGCACCGGCCTCTGTCTCTACTGTGGCCGGCAGGGGGCAGCGCCCACCACAGCACGGCCTGCTGGGCAGCGTGGACCCGGGCGGTCATCCCCAGGCCCCCAGCCCCGCGGTGACCACAGGCGTCAGATTCCATCCCTTCCTCCGCACTCCAGGCCTTGTCTGTCCCTCATCCCCCTTCCTTCCCATGCATCCTGCCCACAGCAGCCAGGAAGTGATGGCTTCTAGGAATGGGCAATACAGCCCCAAACCTCCAGCCAAGGACACCGAAGCCTGGACAGGAGAAAAGACTAGTCCACGTCCCCACGACGGTCACCCTCAGCCCTGCACCATGGCCGCTTCTGGGACTGGTTCCACGCAGGCCTCCGCCCCCTGCAAGCCCTTCCCCAGCCCTCCAGGCCCGTGTGCGGCCCAAACCCTGTACCAGATCTCTTAGCCCTCTTCCACAGATGCACGCACTAAGGCCCACCCTGGGTAGTGGAGCTTGAAATTGAAAGGCAGCAAGCCCCTTCGCACCTCCCAGCCCCAGGTTCCCCCTGTGTTCAAGGGAGCCGACGGCTCAGACCAGGAGCTGTGCTCGCCGCCCACCCAGCCCATTCCGGGCCAGCCGCCAGGGTTGGCGCAGGCCTGCCAGGCGCCCCCACCTCGCCTGCAGGACAGGCCCCCCAGAATGGAACACGAGGGGGTGGTCTCTTGCTGGGCTCCAGGGAACCCCAAAGCCCAGGCCCCCTGGCCCATAAACATTTACTAGGTTGTGGAGGGCTGACGTCACTCCCACCCCACACACACGAGGGCCCCCGCCTGGAACATCGGTCCCAGCGGGCTCCCTGAGGGGCTGTGGGGGACCCTTCCTGAGTTTACCCTGAACTTCATGGAGCCCTTCCCAGCCCCAGGCAGTCAGGGCTGGAACTGAGGAGGGGCAGAGCCTCCCTGGGGAGCTAGGAGGGCTTCCTAGAGGAGGAGGCGGCGCAGCAGAGAGGGCCCAAGGATGAAGAGGCTTTTCCATGTGTACCCAGCGGGAGGGTGGTCCAGGCAGAGCACACAGCAACAGCAGAGGCCTGCTGTGAGGGAGAGCAGTGGGCGATCAGGGGCCTCCTGGTCCAGGAGAGGTGCCTGGGGGCTGCAGGGCACACACTTGCTTCCCGAGAATCCATCCCTGGAGACACATCCCCAGCAGAGACAAGGCTGCAAGAACACCGGCCTGGCCCTGTGCCGTGGCTCAGGCCTGTAATCCCAGTACTTTGGGAGGCCGAGGCTGGGGGATCACTTGAGGTCAGGAGTTTCAGACCACCCTGGCCAACACAGTGAAACCCTGTCTCTACTATACAAAAATAAGCCAGGTGTGGTGGCAGGCACCTGTAATCCCAGCTACTTGGGAGGCTGAGGCACGAGAATCCCTTGAACCTGGGAGGTGGAGGTTGCAGTGAGCCGAGATCACGTTACTGTACTCCAGCCTGGGAGACAGTGAGTGAGACTTTGTATCAAAAATAAATAAATAAATAACGCTGGCCTGGGCTGGCGCTGAGCCAGGCCCCGCGGCCGGGGGTCTCTAAGCTCTTGGGTGAGCCAAGAAAACATTCACAAGACAAAAAAAAGGGGGGGTGGGGGTGGGGAACATCAAGCTTTTCCCACCTGCCAGGCAGGTGCAGTTGTTATTATTATTTTTGGCTCATTTTAGTCTGCGCAGCCCTGCGTGAGCTCTGTTAGGCATTAGTCCTATTTTACAGATGAGGAAACTGAGGCCCAGGAGGTGACTTCCCGGGGCCTGGCAGTAGCTAAAAGAAGTGTTACTTCTTCTCCTAAGAATAGCTATTGTTTGGAAAATGGCAATTTGTTCCTTTAAGACTTTCTTAGTGGTCTTGGAGATTGGAGCAAAAACACCCCACTAAGGGCTGGGCGCGGTGGCTCACGCCTGTAATCCCAGCACTTTGGGAGGCCGAGGCGGGCGGATCACAAGGTCAGGAGATTGAGACCATCCTGGCTAACACGGTGAAACCCTGTCTCTACTAAGAATACAAAAACAGCCTGGCGTGGTGGCGGGCGTCTGTAGTCCCAGCTACTCGGGAGGCTGAGGCACGAGAATGGCGTGAACCCGGGAGGCGGAGCTTGCAGTGAGCCAAGATCGCGCCACTGCACTCCAGCTTGGGCAACAGAGTGAGACTCCGTCTCAAAAAAAAAGGAAAAGAAAATACCTCACTGAGAAAGGATGGTGTTTTCGCTGCCAACTTGAGCACAACTCTACTCCTTTAAACTTGTGTTGAGTGTGGGCTGTGGGCTCCTATAAATGTGTTTGACATGATTGGGGTGGGACACAGCTGAGAAGACCCCAGGGGCTGATGTGTGCCTCTCCTGGGACTGAAGAGCTGCTCCCGCCCTCCCCGCATCTCGAGCCCCTTTGCCTTCAGAATCTGTCCCAGATCTGCCTCTAGTCTGATTCCATCATCACGACAAGCGTAGTCTCCTCTGCCCTGGTCACCTGGCTACCCCCTGAGCCAGAAGGCGCCTGTGAGCCCCTAAGTCAGGTCCCGCCCCTCCCCTGCCCACAGCCCTCCATGGCTCCCACCCCACTTGGGGGAAAAGCCCAAATCCTCTCTACAGCCCACTATCCCCTGTGTGTCCCGACCCCTCCTCTCCCTCCCCTCCCTCTCCTCCCCTCCCCTCCCTCTCCTCCCCTCCCCTCTTCACTGCTCCAGCCCCACCAGCCTCCTCACTCTTCCTCCAACACCCCTGGCACAGTCCTGCCCTAGGGCCTTTGCATAGTCCATACCCTCTGCTTGCAATGCCTGTCCCCTAGATGTCCCCAAGCTCACCCCTCACCTCCTTCAATTCTCAGTTCACAAGCCACCTCCTCATCCCCTGTCCCCAGGCCACCAGCACTCCACACTCATTTGCCTTCTAGTTTTGCCCGTAGCCCCTGCCAGTTTCTAAGTCCCACGTCACCATCACGTGTGTTATTTATGTGCACCTCCTTGAGGACTGGGACGTATCCTGGCTGTTATATCCTCTGCCTACACCCCGGCACCCAGCCGAGGAACGCAGCAGGGCTCCAGAACTATGTGTGGAATGAATGAATGGATAAACAAATGAATGAATCTCCAGGTCTGCAAAGGGTAGGAGGTCCAGAGGTGGGGCCTGAGAACCACTTGGGGGTGGCTGTGCACCCTGCCTGGCCCTGCTTTGCTGCCTGGGCGGTATAGGCTCTCGGAGGGGGATCAGGGTCCTTCTCACTCTCCCCGCATGAGATGATGGCTGCAGTGGAGTGCGGGAAGGCACGGGAAGAGAAGCCCTCCAGACCCGGGGGCAAGACTCAGAGTTCATTCAGCAAACAGTCATGTGCAGTATAACAGCATTTCGGTCACTGACGGACCACATATGTGAAGGGAGTCCCACGAGACTTTTTTTTTTTTTTTTTTTTGACACAGAGTCTCTGCCGCCTAGGGATTCAAGCTATTCTCCAGCCTCAGCCTCCTGAGTATCTGGGATTACAGGTGCCCGCCACCACA
This sequence comes from Pan troglodytes, assembly GCF_028858775.2. NCBI lineage: Eukaryota > Metazoa > Chordata > Mammalia > Primates > Hominidae > Pan > Pan troglodytes. Next base: position 8,243,338 of record NC_072418.2, on the reverse strand, counting down.
CTCAGCTAATTTGTTGTTTTTTGTTTTTGTTTTTATTTCTTTTTTTTTCTTTTCTTTTTTTTTGTTTAGTTTGGTTTTTTGAGACAGAGTCTTGCTCTCTCACATTGTCACCCAGGCTGGAGTGCAGTGGCACGATCTTGGCTCACTGCAAGCTCCGCCTCCCAGGTTGACGCCATTCTCCTGCCTCAGCCTCCTGAGTAGCTGGGACTACAGGTGCCCACTGCCATGCCCAGCTAATTTTTTTGTATTTTTAGTAGAGACCGGGTTTCACCGTGTTAGCCAGGATGGTCTCAATCTCCTGACCTCGTGATCCGCCCGCCTCGGCCTCCCAAACTGCTGGGATTACAGGCGTGAGCCACTGCGCCTGGCCTGTTTTTGTTTTTTTTTTTTTCTGAGATGGAGTTTCACTCTGTCACTCAGGTTGGAGTGCAGTGGGGAGATCTCGGCTCACTGCAACCTCCACCTCCTGGGTTCAAGCAATTCTCTGCCTCAGCCTCCCGAGTAGCTGGGATTACAGGCTCCCGCCACCACATCCGGCTAATTCTTTTGTATTTGTAGTAGAGATGGGGTTTCATTAAGTTGGCCAGGCTGGTCTCGAACTCCTGACCTTAAGTGATCTGCCCACCTCGGCCTCCCAAAGTGCTGGGAATACAAGTGTGAGCCACCGCACCCGGCTTCCATAAGATTTTATACCATATTTTTATTGTACCTTTTCTGTTTGTGGATGTTTAGAGACAAATATTTGTCATCATGTTACAGTTGCCCACAGTATTCTGTACAGTCACATGCTCTGCAGGTTTATAGCCTGGGAGCAGTAGACAGTACCATGAAGCCTGGTGTGCAGTACGTTCTACCATCTAGGCGTGTGTACGCTGGGATGTTTGTGCATGACAAAATCATCTAATGACAAATTTCTCCAAACATAGACCCATCATGAAGCAACTACTGTGTGTGTGTGTGTGTGTGTGTGTATATATATATATATATATATATATATATTTTTTTTTTTTTTTTTTTTTTTTAAGAAAGGGTCTTGGCCGGGCGTGGTGGCTCACGCCTGTAATCCCAGTACTTTGGGAGGCTGAGGTGGGCGGATCACGAGGTCAGGAGATCGAGACCATCCTGGCTAGCATGGAGAAACCCTGTCTCTACTAAAAAATACAAAAAAAAATTTAGCGGGGTGTGGTGGCGGGCGCCTGTAGTTCCAGCTGCTCGGGAGGCTGAGGCGAGAGAATGACGTGAACCTGGGAGGCGGAGCTTGCAGTGAGCCGAGATCGTGCCACTGCGCTCCAGCCTGGGCCATAGAGTGAGACTCCATCTCAAAAAAAAAGAGAAAGAAAAAGAAAGACAGGGTCTTAGCCAGGCGCAGTGGCTGACACCTGTAATCTCAGCACTTTGGGAGGCTGAGATCGGCAGATCACTTGAGGCCAGGAGTTCGAGACCAGCCTGGCCAACATGGCAAAACCCGGTCTCTACTAAAAATGCAAAAATTAGGCGTGGTGGCAGGTGCCTGTAATCCCAGCTACTTGGGAGGCTGAGGCATGAGAATCGCTTGAACCTGAGAGGCGGAGGTTGCAGTGAGCCGAGATTGCGTCACTGCACTCCAGCCTGAGTGATAGAGCAAGACTCCATCCCCCCCAAAAAATAAACAAAATAAATAAATAAATGAAAATCAGCTAGGCATCGTGGTGTGAGCCTGTAATACCAGCTACTCAGGAGACTAAGGCAGGAGAATCACTCGAACCCAGGAGGTGGAGGTTGCAGTGAGCTGAGATCGAGCCACTGCACTCCAGCCTGAGTGACAAGAGCAAAACTCCATCTCAAAAAATAAGAAGAAGACAAGGTCTTGCCCTGTTGCCCAGATTGGAGTGCAGTGGTGAGATCATAGCTTACTGCAACCTCAAACTCCTGGGCTCAAACGATTCTTCTGCCTCAGCTTCCAAGAAGCTGGGACTACAGGCATGCACCAACACACCTGGCTAATTTCTAAATTTTTTGTAGAGATGGAGTCTCACTGTGTTGTCCAGGCTGGTCTTGAACTCCCGGCCTCAAGTGACCCTCCTGCTTCAGCCTCCCAAAGTGCTGGGATTACAGGCGGGAGTCACCGTGGCCAGCTGCAGATCTTGCTTAAACCATAGACAGGCACTTCTGGGCCAAACATTTCCCTTGTCCTGACAAAGACCCCTGGGACCAACACTGGCCCACTAGGGTACCCCCAAAAGAGCCAAAAAGGGGGCTGGAGCCAGGCATGGTGGTACACACCTGTAGTCCCAGCTACTTAGGAGGCTAAGGTAGGAGAATCGCTTGAGCCCAGGAGTTCGAGGCTGCAGTAAGCTATGATCCTGCCACCGCACTCCAGCCTGGGTGACAGAGCGAGACCCTGTCTCTAAAAAAAGAGAGGCCCAGAGCCCTGAATGCCTTGGGGGTGCCACATCCCTGTGCCCACAGGGTCCCCAGCAGAGCACAGAGGGAGGAAGAGGGAGTAGACAGGGGTAGAGATCTTAGGAAAGAGGACGTGACTCTCTCCTGGCTGTGTTCTGGCAGGAGGCCCCAGCCTTAAAGCCTAAAGCCGGGTTAGTCATTACTTCAGGGCTCCAGAAGTCGGGGCGGGACTTGCCCCCCCTTATCCTATCTGGCTTGGCGTCCAAGGCTAGGACCCAGTGGAGCCATAGTTCCCTGGTCCCACATCATCTCAGGCATCCCCTGTGTCCACAAGGGCCACACAGCCAGCGAGCCATTTGACCTATGGGGAAACTGAGGCATAGGGAAGCTCGGGCCTTCCTCCCTGTGTATCTCTTTTCTAGCCACCCTCCCTCCACTTGCTGTGGTCCTCCTCAGAGCGTGGGCGCTCAGAGGGGCCTGGTTTGGCCCCCAGCCCCACCATTGGCGCACACAGGTCCTTCCTCTGAGCCAGCCAAGCCTCCCCTCGGGCTTCCTGGAAAGCTGGGTGGTCGGGCCGAGCTGCAAGGGGCTCCGGCAGGCCTGGCCCTGTCCCTGGCCCCAGCCCAGCCCACATCTCACCTTCCAGGGGTCCCCACTGGGCTCTGAACCCTCGCTGAACCAGAGTAGGAAAGGTGTGAGCCAGGACAAGAGCAGGGCTCTGGGGGGCCTCGTGGGGGGGCCTGGTGGGGGATTCAGCCCAAACTGAGGGGCAGCAGGCAGAGTAATGGCCTGGCCTGAAATGTAGAGCCACCACCCCTGCCACCCCAGCCTTTTCAAACCCATGCAAAGTCTTCTATTTTGTCCATTTTTTTTTTCTCAGCACTTTTTTTTTTTTTTTGAGACGGAGTCTTGCTCTGTCGCCCAGGCTGGAGTGCAGTGGCGCCATCTCGGCTCACTGCAAGCTTTGCCTCCCGGGTTCACGCCATTCTCCTGCTTCAGCCTCCCGAGTAGGCGGGACTACAGGCGCCCGCACCAAGCCCGGCCAATTTTTTTGTATTTTTAGTAGAGACGGGGTTTCACTGTGTTAGCCAGGATGGTCTTGATCTCCTGACCTCATGATCCTCCGGCCTCGGCCTCCCAAAGTGCTGGGATTACAGGCGTGAGCCACCGCGCCCAGCCTTTCTCAGCATGCTTTCTAAAATGCATTTTACAGTTTACCCTCCTTCTTTTAGAGGTAAGACAGACTCATGCCATAGAATTCAAAAGATTCCAGAGGGTGTTTAGAATAAATACCAGCCACTCCCCAAGCCCCACGCCATCCCCAGAGGCCATTAGTCGGTTTCTTGTTTCTCCTTCCAGCCGTGTTCCACGCCAAAACAAGCATGTCTGTATATTTTCTTTTCCCCACGGAAACAACATCACACTCCCCGTGCTTTCTTGCAGCTTAGCGTAGTTGACTCCTAACAATGCATCTGGGATCTTTTCTTCGAGTGCAGAACTTCCCCCTCTTTTGTAAGGACAGTGTAATATTCCATCTTGAGGCTGGACCATTGTTCTGGTGAAAGCACATGTCCTGGCCTCCAGTCTTCTGCTACTATACACCGGGCAGCAATGAAGAAAAAAATTTTTCTTTTTTTTGAGACAGAGTCTCACTCTGTCACTCAGGCTGGAGTGCAGTGGCACAATCTTGGCTCACTGCAAGCTCCGCCTCCCCTGTTCACACCATCGTCCTGCCTCAGCCTCCCGAGTAGCTGGGACTACAGGCGCCTCCACCACGCCCAGCTAATTTTTTGTATTTTTAGTAGAGATGGTGTTTCACCGTGTTAGCCAGGATGGTCTCGATCTCCTGACCTCGTGATCCGCCCGCCTCGGCCTCCCAAAGTGCTGGGATTACAGGCGTGAGCCACCGAGCCCAGCCAAGAAATTGTAATAAATGTCATTTTTGGCTGGATGTGGTGGCTCACGCCTGTAATCCCAGCACTTTGGGAGGCCGAGGTGGGCAGATCACCTGAGCTCAGGAGTTTGAGACCAACCTGGCCAATGTGGTGAAACCCCATCTCTACTAAAAATACAAAAAATTAGCCGGGCATGGTGGCGCATGCCTGTAATCCCAGCTACTTGGGAGGCTGAAACAGAAGAATCACTTGAACCTGGGAGGTGGAGGTTGCAGTGAGCCGAGATCAGGCCATTGCACTCCAGCCTGGGTGACAGAGCAAAACTCCGTCTAAAAAAAAAAAAAAAAAGTTCATAGTTGACATGAGGGTTCACTCTTGGTGTTGTATGCATGTATTCTGTGGGTTTGGATGAATGTGTAATGACATATGTCTACCATTACAGTATCATGCAGAGTAGTTTCACTACCCTAAAAATCCACTGTGCTCTGCCTGTTCGTCCCTTCCTCCCCAGCCCCTGACAGCCACTGACCTTTTTACTGTCTCCATAGTTTTCCTCTTTCTGGAATATTCTGTAGCTAGAATCATACAGTGTGTCACCTTTTCAAATGGGCTTCTTTCACTCAGTAATATGCATTGAAGGGCTGGGCGCGTTGGCTCACGCCTGTAATCCCAGCACCTTGGCAGGCAGAGGGAGGCCTGAAGTCAGGAGTTCAAGACCAGCCTGGCCAAGATGACAAAACCCCATCTCTACTAAATATACAAAAATTAGCCAGGTGTGGTGGCCAGCACCTGTTATCTCAGCTACTCAGGAGGTTGAGGCAGGAGAATCGCTTGAACCCAGGGAGTGGGGGAGAGTTTGCAGTGAGCCAAGATTGTGCCACTGCACTCCAGCCTGGGCAACAAGAGCGAAACTCTGTCTCAAAAAAAAAAAAAATGCATTTAAGGTTCCTCTGTCTTTTCATGGCTCGACAACTCATTTCTTTTTAGCACTGATATATATATATTTGTATATATAGATAGATAGATAGATAGATAGATGGAGTCTTGCTCTTTCACCCAGGCTGGAGTGCAGTGGCGCGATCTCAGCTCACTGCAACCTCTGCTTGGGTTCAAGAGATTCTCTTGCCTCCTGAGTAGCTGGGACTACAGGTTCGTGCTGCCACGCCCAGCTAATTTTTGTATTTTTAGTAGAGACAGGGTTTCGCCATGTTGACCAGGCTGGTCTCGAACTCCTGACCTTAGGTAATCTGCCCGCCCCTGCCTCCCAAAGTGCTAGGATTACAGCCGTGAGCCACCGTGCCCAGCCTGAATAAAATTTTGTCATCTGAACACACCACAGTGTTCTTACCCATTCTCCTGCTGAAGGACATCTTGGCTGCTTCCCAATCTTGGCAACTGTGAATAATGCTGCTGTAAACATCTGTGTGCAGGTTTTTGTGTGGATGTTAGGTTTTCAGCTCCTTTGGGTAAATACTTAGGACTACCATTTCTAGGTCTCATCCTAAGAGTATGTTTAGTTTTATAAGAAACTGCCAAACTGTTCCAAAGCAGCTGTACCATTCTGCATTCTCACTGGCAATGAATGACACTCCCTGTTGCTCCCTGTCTTCAGGGGTTCGGGGCATTTGGGGTTGCTGTTGGCAGGGCTTTGGATTTGGCCATTCTAATAGGGGTGTAGGGGAATTTTTTTTTCTTTTTTCTTTTTTCTTTTTTTCTTTTTTGAGACAGAGTTTCATTCTTGTCGCCCAGGCTGGAGTGCAATGGCGTGATCTCAGCTCACCGCAACCTCCACCTCCTGGGTTCAAGCGATTCTCCTGCCTCAGCCTCGCGAGTAGCTGGGATTACAGGCATGCGCCACCATGCCTGGCTAATTTTGTATTTTTTAGTAGAGATGGGGTTTCTCCATGTTGGTCAGGCTGGTCTTAAACTCCCGACCTCAGGTGATCTGCCCGTCTCGGTTTCCCAAAGTGCTGGGATTACAGGCGTGAGCCATCACGCCTGGCCGTTTCTTTCTTTCTTTTTTTTTCTCTTTTTTGAGGCAGAATCTCACTGTGTTGACCAGGCCGGAGTGCAATGGCGTGATCTCGGCTCACTGCAACCTCCACCTCCCGGGTTCAAGCGATTCTCCTGCCTCAGCCTCCTGAGTAGCTGGGACTACAGGTGCATGCCATCACACCCAGTTAATTTTTGTATTTTTAGTAGAGACGGGGTTTTTCCACGTTGGCCAGGATGGTCTCGATCTCTTGACCTCGTGATCTGCCTGCCTTGGCCTCCCAAAATGCTGGGATTACAGATGTGAGTCACCGCACCTGGCCTTGTCTGTTTGTTTGTTTTTTAAGAGACAGGATCCCCCTTTGTCATCCAGGCTGGAGTGCCCAAGAGAGAGGAACAGCATGTGTGATAGCTCAGAGGAGAGACAGAAAGGGGAGTGGCTAAGAGCATGGAAGAGTACGAGGTTCTAGATCCTTCTCTGGGCGTCAGTTTCCACTCCTTAGCTGTGAGCCACTCTCTTGAGCAAGTCTGGCAGATGGGAAGCTGGAAGGTCAAGGCTGGGGCATCCATCCTACCCCTGCCTGGATATGGGGAGGCAGGAGTGCCAGAGCAGCCCCCTCTGCGTCTGGGGGGCCCAGCAGGACCCCGTCCAGGTGGAGATTAGGAAGGGTGAAGGCATCCAGAGGTGCTTCCCTGGACTCCTGCCTCGACAGGAAAGGAAATGGCAGGGTGGGGGTGGCAGAAGTCTGTTTCCCGCCCCTGCCCCAAATTGGATGCTTCCTGCCCCAGGCCAGCTCCTTGGTGGGCCGGGACCCCCTTCCCATTACTGCCTCTCTAATGGGGGCCTCACCCCCATTAGTGAGGCCGCCCACTGCAAGCCTGGGAGTCCCAGGTGTTCCTAGCCCACACTCCCCCTGCCGAGTGACCGTTAAAGATGAATAACGAGCCTGGCAGGGGGGACCTGGGAGGTGGTGATGAGGGGCTGGCCCAGCGGGTGAGGGCTAGGGAGGCCCCGAAGCCTCCTCCATCTGGCTGGTCCCGGAGGCACCTGGGAAGCCCATTAGGAAGGCGTCGCGTCTTGGAAGCCACCTGAGCGCCTGGTGTGGCTCTGATTTCAACTCCTTAATGCCGCCTTTGCTCTTAGCACCTGCCCCCTACAGGGACTGCCCCCCCACCCCCACCCAGCTGAAGTCATCAGAGTTAGCAAATAAAAATCCAAGACATCCAGTTAAGTTTGGATTTCAGATAGATCATGAATCACAGCTTGGCGTAAGTATATCCCATGCAATTCTTGGGATATACTTACAGCATCATTCATTCCTTTTTTTTTTTTTTTTTTTTGGAGATGGAGTTTTGTTCTGTTGCCCATGCTGGAGTCCGTTGGCGCGATCCTGGCTCACTGCAACCTCCGCCTCCCAGGTTCAAGCGATTCTCATGCCTCAGCCTCCCAAAGTGCTGGGATTATAGGCATGAGCAACTGCACTGGTCTGGAGTGGATTTTTTTTTTAAATTTTTTTTAAATTTTTTTGAGACAGAGTCTCGCTCTGTCGCCCAGGCTGGAGTGCAGTGGCACAATCTCAGCTCAGTGCAACCTCTGCCTCCCGGGTTCAAGTGATTCTTCTACCTCAGCCTCCTGAGTAGCTGGGATTACAGATGTGCGTCACCACGCCCAGCTAATTTTTGTGGAGTGGATGTATTTTAATATCTCACCATCTGCACGAGGTTTCCACAGCCCACCAGCCCTGTCCCCGCCCCCTCCTTGACCCTTCCCTGGCTCAGTGAGGATGTTTTAGGTCCCCAGCAGGTCACTGGCACAGCAGGCATCTCTTGGAATTTGCACAAAAAGACCCAAAGTTACTGTAACTCTGGAAACCTCTGGAGAGGTCCCTAGGGGAGAGTGAGTGAGGGGCCGCATGCCCGCCTCCGCCAAGGACTCATCGCTCAGGGTCTCTTTCATCTCCCCTGGCTTTCAGGGAGACCTCCAGGTGAGAACACACTCCCTGAATCCCAGGTTCAAGTCCTGACTCTGCTGCTTTTGAGTTTTGTGGCTATCAGCCTCCCTTTTTTTCGGTGCCTTGGTTTCCTCACCTGCAAAATGGGGATAAATCACAATGCCATTACTGATAGCAGCTGTCGGGGTTGTTGAGAGGACCACGTGCATTGATTTCTTCAAGGAGCTTTGTCCGGCATACAGCGCTCACTTAAGTGATGGCCGGGGCCCCAGCCTCCCTCCTGGCCCAGGGGGAGGGGCTGAGCGGGAAGTGGAGGTTAATTTTAGCCCTGATGACACCCACTGGCCGCCTGCCTTGTCCAAACATCCCCAGCCAGGCGTGAGGTTCAAAGCGTCCCCCCACCCCCAGCCTCTGACATCCAAGGAGCCTGTTTATTCATTCTCGTCTGCGGCAGCATTCTTTGCCTGCCTGCGCCTGCCACCCGGCCTCCTCCATCTCCAGCCCTGCAAGGTCCCGCCCTGTGTCACTGGGGGTGAGGACTACCTCACCTGCAGATTCCCCTGAGACAGGCTGTAATCTCTGGGGTGGTCGGTGGGGGGTGGGGAAGGGGCAGGGGGAGGGTCACTCCTGCCCCAAAGTCCAAAGATCTTCAGTCTTCGTTTATAATTCTCCAAGTGAGAATTCAAGCTTCCATCACAGACAAGGACATTTATTCAGCACCTGTTTACTGAGTGCCTACTGGGTGCCAGGTCATACTGGGGACCCAAGCCCTGCCCCATGAGCCGCCCAATCTGGGGAAGACACTGACAAACCAAGAAATAAACAAGATCTTTTTTTTTTGAGACGGAATTTCACTCTTGTTGCCCAGGCTGGAGTGCAATGGCACAATCTCGGCTCACCGCAACCTCCACCTCCCAGGTTCAAGTGATTCTCCTGCCTCAGTCTCCTGAGTAGCTGGGATTACAGGCGTGCACCACCACGCCTGGCTAATTTTGTATTTTTAGTAGAGAGAGGGTTTCTCCATGTTGCGGGGAGTGTATGGAGATGCCACCTTGGGAAGAGATGCGCCAGAATTTGCAGTCCTCTCCCTCCCTGTTGGAGTACCCTGGAGGATAGAAATTTTTCCCTACCCAGAGTCTCAGAATGTTCCAAAGACCTCAACTGGTCTCAAACTCCCAACTTCAGGAAGTCCCCACACCTTGACCTCCCAAAGTGCTGGGATTATAGGCCTGAGCCACCGCGCCCCACCAATTTTTTTTTTTTTTTTTTTTGAGACGGAGTCTCTTGCCCAGGCTGTAGTGCAGTGGCGCGATCTCAGCTCACTGCAACCTCCGCCTCCCAGGTTCGTGCAATTCTTGAGCCTCAGCCTCCCAAGTAGCTGGGATTACAGGCGCTCACCATCCCGCCCAGCTAATTTTTCTATTTTGAGTACAGACAGGGTTTCACTGTGTTGGCCAGACTGGTCTCGAACTCCTTACCTCGTGATCCACCCACCTCAGACTCCCAAAGTGCTGGGATTACAGGCGTGAGCCCCTGTGCCCGGCCTATTTATTTTCACTTATTTATTTATTGAGTGAGTGAGTGAGTGAGACAGAGTTTTGCTCCGTCGCCCAGACTGGAGAGCAGTGGCGTGATCTCATCTTACTGCAACCTCCACCTCCTGGGTTCAAGTGATTCTCCTGCCTCATCCTCATGAGTAGCTGAGATTACAGGCACCCACCACCATGCCCAACTCATTTTTTGTAAGGCTCTGCCCTTGTTCTGAAGTCAAATGTCAACACTGTCTCCCTCTGGGAGGGGGAGTGACCAGAGGCTACAGCTGGGCTGAGGGCCTGAGTGGCTGCAGGTGGATACCAAATAGAAATTGAGGTCTTTGGAACATTCTCAGAGTCTGGGTAGGGGAAAATTTCTACTCTTCAGAGAACGCCAACAGGGACAGAGTGGACCGTAAATCCTGGTGCATCTTCCCAAGGTGAGTGGCATCTCCATACACTCCCTGCAGGGCTGGCCCAGGTGCCCAGGTCGCTGGCTCTACTGGCTGTAATTTTTGCCGATGGAGAGACAGGTGTCTTAGAAACCTTGAAAACATCGCCTGAAAACAAACCAAGAAAATTATGCTTTTTGGCCGGGCGCGGTGGCTCACTCCTGTAATCCTAGCACTTTGGGAGGCCAAGACAGACTGAACACGAGGTCAGGAGATTGAGACCATCCTAGCTAACACGGTGAAACCCCGTCTCTACTAAAAATACAAAAAATTAGCTAGGCGTGGTGGCGCGTGCCTGTAATTCCAGCTACTCGGGAGGCTGAGACAGGAGAATCACTTGAACCCGGGAGGCGGAGGTTGCAGTGGGCTGAGATTGTGCCACTGCACTCCAGCCTGGGCAGGCGACAGAGGGAGACTCCGTCTGGAAAAAAAAAAAAAAGGAAAGAAAATTATGCTTTTCATCTCCAGGTTCCAACAGACCACCTCCTAACCATTTTCGTTCTCGGAAATACCTTCATTGGGCCGGGTGTGGTGGCTCACGCCTATAATCTCAGCACTTTGGGATGCCGAGGCGGGCAGATCACTTGAGGTCCGGAGTTCGAGAACAGCCTGGCCAACATGGTGAAACACCATCTCTACTTAAAATACAAAACTTAGCTGGGCGTGGTGGCGGGCATCTGTAATCCCAGCTACTCGGGAGGCTGAGGCATGAGAATTGCTTGAACTCGGTAGTGGGAGGTTGCAGTGAGTCGAGATCGCACCATAGCACTCCAGCCCGGGCGATAGAGCAAGACTCAGTCTCAGAAAGAAAGAAAGAAAGAAAATACCTCCATTAGCTTTTCTGATTCTAAAATTGCCACTCGCACACTTCACAAAACCTTTCCAGAATGAGAGAAAGGCCTCTTTGTTCCCCGGCCCCATGTATTCCCTGGAATTTTCTCTCCCCGGGCAGGGAGGTAAATGCTATTGTTATTTTTTCACACACAAGGTTTTGCAATGGGCTTTATTTTCACTCCACAATAGATGGCCCCACAGCTTTTATTTCTAGAAATTGGAAAATGAAGCGTGTACAGCCCCCGCCTCTTCACCCACCACAGGCTGAAATTTAAGCTGCATGAACCCGGCTGGGCCTGGGTACCAGGGGTGGGCAGACCTCAGCATGTTGGTGCCAGGGGGCCCGGGGGTGAGGCCAGGGTCAGGTTTCTAGGGGTGCCAGGTTTCTGTCACCGTCACCTGGGGCTTCCCGCACTCCCTGTCTGTTCAGTGGCCCCAGCACCATGTAGATGAGCAGGGAGAGGCTGAATTCTTACAAGTATTACAGGAGGGGAAACCGAGGCCCGCAGAGGGCCAGGGACCCAGGCCAAACATTCCAGCCTGTAGAGGGGGTACGCAGAGACCCTGTGGGGTGGTGGGAGGATCAGCGTGACCTTCCAGGTCACCTCAACCTCCTGAAGAAGGTGCCGGCAGTGGCTCCACTCTACAGAGGAGGTGGCTGACGCCCAGAGAAGTTGAGGAACTCATCCAAGGCCACACAGCTGCCAGAGGTGAAAGTCGGTTTTCTGAAGATCTCAGGGTCAAGAACTCCAAAGTCAGGCAAGTTCCCCATAGAGCCCTGCTCCACCACTTAGGGGCTACAGGTGGCTTCTGACTGTAAGTGAGGATGTCTGGAACATTCTAGTGTTGGGGGAAATTGCTGCTCTCTGGAGAATGCCATGGGGGACCTGGTGGGGGAGGGGGTGGTGACTCCCCGGTGCTATCTAAGCCTCAGTTTCCCCACCTGTACAGTGGACATGCAGAGGTGCCTGTGATGGCTCCCCCAGGCCCAGGTAGAAGGGTGGAGGTGCATAGGGTGGGGAAGGTGTGGGGGGCCTGAAGAGTCTCTGCCAAGCCCCCTGGTGACTCCGGGCCTGAGCCAGCCTTGCTGGGCCCATCACTCACCTGCCACCCACACCACACACCTGGGCCCCTCTCCCCACCGCCTGGCTGCAAGCCAGGGGTCCTGGGAGGGGGATGGGGCCCTCGGCAGGCCAGGCCAGGGCTTCCTAACAGGCTGGGGCAGGCCCAGTCCCCAGGGGGTAAGAGGTGTGGGGACAGGCTGCTCTGTCCCCTGATGCCCCTGGAGCCCCCGTGGTCTCCGCCTCTCCCTGAGCTGATGTCAGAGTGAACAGCTCCCTTTCCCAACTTCTCTTTCTCTCCCTCTGGAATTTCCTCTGAGGCTTAGAGGGACATGGAAACCCTCCTTGGGTTCCACAAGGGCAGAAGACCAGCCACCTGGCCAACATTGGGGGACCCTGGCCTGCCCCCTCTGGAACACCAGCACTGCCCTCAACCCCCCATTGTCTCCCCATGTGCCCCAGATCTCACATGTGGTTCATGGTGCACCCAGCCCAGCCTATGGGGCCTTCTCCCTCCTCCTGAGTGGCAGCTGCCCTTGGCTCCCAGCCCTTAGGCCCCAAGGGGAGAGAAATTTCCAGCAGGCTGACAGCTTTATCACCCACCCAGCCCAGGCTGAGGGAGGAACTGGGGTGTCCAATGAAGACCAGGACCCCAACGAGGGGCACAGATGGCCTCACCGCACCCCCCAAGCAAGTCTCAGCTCATCTGAGCCAGAGGGAAGAGATCCTCGCGGCCTGAGCCTAGAATCAGGGGCACAGGGGTGGCTGGAGGAGCCAGTAGAAAGGACTGATCTGGCTGGGAGGGCAAGAGAGCCCCTATCTGGGGAGGCTCCCCGGAGGAGCTGTTTTCACCGAGCCCTGAAGGATGACTGGGAATTAAGCAGGAGGCAGGGGGCAGAGAGTACAGCTGTCCAACTGAAGACAGCCTGGTGCGATTGAGACTCCCAGTGACTTGAGTAGTGAGCCCCCTCTCTCAGGACCTGTCTTCACATCCACAGGACAGCTGTGTGGGATGGAAGCGTTGCCGGTCCAGGCTTGGCTGGGGCTCCAGGACAAAGTCACACCAAGACTGAGAGCCCCATGAGTTATGTTTTTTTGTTTTTTTTTTTCTTTTTGTGATGGAGTCTCACTCTGTCACCCAGGCTGGAGTGCAGTGACCCAATCTTAGCTCACTGCAAACCTCTGCCTCCCGGGTTCAAGTGATTCTCCCGCCTCAGCTTCCAGAGTAGCTGGGATTACAGGTGTGCACCACCACACCCGGCTAATTTTTGTATTTTTAGCAGAGACGGGGTTTCACCATGTTGGCCAGGCTGGTCTCAAACTCCTGACCTCAGGTGATCCGCTCACCTCGGCCTCCCAAAGTGCTGGGATTATGAGTGTGAGCCACTGTGCCCAGCCTCTATGAGTTATGTTTTAATCAGTCACAGACAATGCCCCCAGCGAGGACATGAACAGAGAACAGACTCAGGTCATCCCTTCTGGAAATGGCTTGCCTGGGAGACTGCAGTCCCTGGCCCAGCCCTGGCCAGTCGATCCTCCCCACTGGCCTGGGCCTGGCTGGGAACTGAGACGGTGAAAGTCTGGGGCAGCATGAAACGGCCTCCTGGAAATTATTTCTAGAACAGGGAAGTCGTGATACCTGAAGGTGAAACGTGGGCTCTGTCACCTCTGTACCCAGCTTGGGAGTGACAGAGTTTAAGGACATCCTATGTCAAAGACATCCTTCCACATCCTTTCTCTTCTGCATTCCAGGAAACTTACCTGGCTCCTTGGACTTCTACACTGCCCTGCAGGAGTGGGCGGGGAAAGGGAGTGGCTTTGAGGCACACAGAAGGGCTTGGTGAGGCCACCAGAGGAGGCCTCGGCCACCAGTGTGGGGCCTGTGCCTAGTGTGTCAGAAGAGAGCATCTCAGGACGGGTGTGGGGGCTCCTGCCTGTAATCCTAGCACTTTGGGAGGCTGAGGTGGGCTGATCACTTGAGGTCAGGAGTTCAAGACCAGCCTGGCCAACATGGTGAATCCCCATCTCTAGTAAAAATACAAAAATTAGGTGGGCATGGTGGCGGGTACTTGTAATCCCTGCTCCTGAGGCTGAGACAGGTGAATCTCTTGAACCCAGGAGGCAGAGGCTACAGTGAGCCAAGATCACGCCACTGCACGCCAACCTGCACTCCAGCCTGGGCAACAGAGCAAGGCTATCTCAAAAAAGAAAAGAGAGCATCTCAAACCACACATCAACATGGTAACCCCTCTGCTTGAAGCCTCCAATGGCTCCCTATTGCCCTGGTGCTGAACACCCCATGGCTGACCGTGGCCTGGCCTCTGCGACAGCTCTGCCTCCTCTCCCATGGTGAAGACCCAGCCTGCTGAGACTCCCCCCAGTTCCTCCAACGTGCCTGGACCTCTGCTCCCTCGGGGCCTTTGCATAGCATTGTTCCCTCTACCCAGAATGCTTTTCCCTCCCCGTTTTGTTTAGAAGGCCACAGTTTTAATTGTTAGTTCCCTTATAAGGCTCGCGTATTGTCGGTGACTCACCCTCCAGCTCCTTGCAGGAGTGCTTGGCCTGGCACTTAGTAAGTGCTTAGGAAATATTTGTGGTTCTGTGTTTTTTTTGTGAGACAGAGTCTTGCTCTGTTGCCCAGGCTGGAGTGCAGTGGCTCGATCTCAGCTCACTGCAGCCTTTGCCTCCTGGGTTCAAGTGATTCTCATGCCTCAGCCTCCTGAGTACCTGGGATTACAGGCATGCACCACCATGCCCGGCTAATTTTTTTTTTTTTTTTTTTAGTAGACATGGGGTTTCACCATGTTGCCCAGGCTGGTCTCGAACTCCTGACCTCAGGTGATCCGCCTGCCTCGGCCTCCCAAAGTGCTGGGATTACAGGTGTGAGCCACTGTGCCCGGCCTTCAGGAAATATTTGCTGATGAACTAAGTGGGAGGTGGATCTGGTGGGAAGGAAGGCGGGAAGGTGGAAATTCTGCTCACTTCCCCATTCCCACCTCCCAAGGAACCCCTGGTGTCCCTATGGAACCCACTTTGGGAACCAGTGGTTCAGGTCAGCTTTTTCCCTTTGTGCTCAAAGCCACATTGCATTGAGGCCACAGGTAGGACCAGGGTCATGACCTAGGCCTCCAAATCCCTGCACCCTTTCCAATTCTACAGCGGGGATTAGAGGAGACACACAATTTGCTTTCAGAGGATGTCCCAGCTCCAGGACAGGACACACTGGGTCACCTGATGGCAGGTGCAGTGGTTGGACAGAGCCTGGCTTCAGCTCCAGGTATACTTCCTCCTTCCTGCTGCTACCTGGTCTGGCCTCTTCCACGTCCTGAGAATCCAGCTGGTACTCTGTCCTCAGCCTCCTGGGGAGGTGCTCTCATCCTGGGCATGCTGCCCCCGCCATCCAGGGAGAGAGTCTTGGGGCACCTTTATCCCCAACCCAGAAATCACGGGCGACCTCGTAGGAAAGGCGTCCTGGCTCCGTTTGTTCCCGCCTCAGCGCCGGTCCTGTCTGCTGTGATTCAGGATGCAGCTGGATGGGCACAAAATCCCCGGAGAAGGGTCTGCAGGCTGTGCAGTGGCCTGGAATTTGGCCAGCAGGCAAATTCCCCAAAAGGCAGGGGTCTTTCTGGGTGCTGCATGTAGTGGGATGGAGGAGGGGATGGAAGGTTCTGGCTGATTCGCCAAACCAGGAGGAACTGGGCATGCTTTTTTTGGGGGGGACGGAGTGTCACTCTGTCACCCAGGTTGGAGTACAGTGGCGCCATCTTGGCTCACTGCAACCTCCACCTCCCTGATAAAAGCAATTCTCTGGCCTCAGCTTCCTGAGTAGCTGGGATTACAGGCGCCCACCACCATGACTGGCTAATTTTTTTTTATTTTTAGTAGAGACAGGGTTTCACCATGTTGGCCAGGCTGGTCTTGAACTCCTGACCTCAGGTGATCCACCCGCCTCAGCCTCCCAAAGTGCTGGGATTACAGGCATGAGCCACTGTGTCCAGCCCAGGCATTCTTTTTCTAGAAAAAAATATCTTGGGTTCAACTTGGGTGGGACCTCAGCCCTGACCACCCCTGAATTACCCATTTTCCCCAATCTACCCTTCTTTTTTTTTTTAAATTGAGATGGCATCTCGCTCTGTTGCCCAGGCTCCTGTGCAGTGGTGTGATCTCAGCTCACTGCAACCTCCACCTCCCAAGTTCAAGCAATTCTCTGTCCTTGGCCTCCCAAAGTGCTAGGATTACAGGTGTGACCCACCACACCTGGCCCCAATCTACCCTTCTATAGCTCGTTAAAATATACTTCACTATCTCCTAAGAGGGGCTGCCATGAACCCAGGGCCCATGTAATTCCATCTTAATATCAATTACTTTATAAAAATTAACCTGTGCCTGGCCGGGCGCAGTGGCTCACACCTGTAATCCAAGCACTTTGGGAGGCCGAGGCAGGCGGATCACGAGGTCAGGAGATCAAGACCATCCTGGCTAACACGGTGAAATCCCGTCACTACTAAAATACAAAAAATTAGCCGGGCATGGTGGCCGGGCCCTGTAGTCCCAGCTACTCGGGAGACTGAGGCAGGAGAATGGCGTGAACCCGGGAGGCGGAGCTTGCAGTGAGCCAAGATAGTGCCACTGCACTCCAGCCTGGGCAACAGAGCAAGACTCCGTCTTAAAAATAAAAACTAACCTGTGCCTGAGGCTCTAGAGTCCAATGGTACAAAGCAGTAATTGGTCAAAGTTCAACCTCCCTCCCACTCTGGGCTCGGACTGTGCCCTGAGGGCTTGTGTTTTGAATCTCTTTCCAGAACCTTGGCATGAGCTTGGGACTGGGTGTCTGGATCACTTCATCACACCCAGGTCACCTGCTGCAAGGTTAAGACCAACTTGGCCCAACAGAGAAAGCAGGCAACCCTACATCATTTTAAAACAGCTACATCGGCTGGGCGTGGTGGCTTATGCCTGTAATCCCAGCACTTTGGGAGGCCAAGGCGGGTGGATCACTTTAGGTCAGGAGTTCGAGACCAGCCTGGCTAACGTGGTGAAACCCCGTCTCTACTAAAAATACAAAAATTAGCTGGGCATTGTGGTGTGTGTCTGTAATCCCAGCTACTTGAGAGGCTAAGGCAGGAGAATCACTTGAACACAGAGGTGGAGGTTGCAGTGAACTGAGATTGTGCCACTGCACTCCAGCCTGGGCAACAGAGCAAGACTCAGTCTCAAAAATAAATAAATAAACGGTTTCATCAGGATGTAATTCACATACCATACAGTGAGCCAACTTAAGGTGTACAAGTAAATAAGTCAATGGTTTTTGGTGTGTTACCTTTTTTTTTTTTTGAGACGGAGTCTCACTCTGTCGCCCAGGCTGGAGTGCAGTGGTGCGATCTCAGCTCACTGCAAGCTCCGTCTCCCGGGTTCACACCATTCTCCTGCCTCAGCCTCTCAAGTAGCTGGGACTACAGGCGCCCGCCACCACGCCTGGCTAATTTCTTTTTGTATTTTTAGTAGAGGTGGGGTTTCACCATGTTAGTCAGGATGGTCTCAATCTCCTGACCTGGTGATCCGCCCGCCTTGGCCTCCCAAAGTGCTGGGATTACAGGTGTGAGCCACCACGCCCGGCCACCTTATTTTTAAATTGTAATTCCATATATCCATACATATATGTATAACATAAACTTCACCATTTAGGCTTTTTTTTTTTTTTATGAGAGAGAGTTTTGCTCTTGTTGCTCACTGCAGCCTCTGCCTCCTGGGTTGAAGTGAGTCTTCTGCCTCAGCCTCTGGAGTAGCTGGGATTACAGGTGTGCACCACCATGCCCAGCTAATTTTTATATTTTTAGTAGAGACGGGGTTTCACCATGTTGGCCAGGCTTGTCTCGAACTCCTGACCTCAGGTGATCCTCCCGCCTCAGCCTCCCAAAGTGCTGGGATGACAGGCGTGAGCCACCACACCTGGCCCATTTAGGCATTTTTAAGCATACAATTCAATGGCATCGCGTGCAGTGTTGTGCAACCATCACTCCAGCATCTTTCCAAAACTTTCATCACCCCAAACAGAAACTCTGGACCCGTTAAACAAACATTCTCCCCTCTCCAGCCTCCAGTCACCTCTGTTCTACTTCCTGTCTCTGTGGATCGGCTCGTCCTGGACATTTCCCAGAAATGGGATCACACACTGTGTGGCATTTTGTGTCTGGCTTCTGTCATTGAGTGTGATGTCCTCAGCCTTCATCCACGCTGTGGCCTGTGTGGGAGCCTCACTCCTTTTCTTTTTTTTGAGACAGAGTCTCGCCCTGTTGCCCAGGCTGGAGTGCAGTGGCGCAATCTTGGTTCACTATAAGCTCTGCCTCCTGGGTTCAAGCAATTCTCCTGCCTCAGCCTCCCAAGTAGCTGGGATTACAGGCATGCGCCACCATGCCGGCTCTTTTTTTTATATCTTTAGTAGAGACAGGTTTTCTCTCTTTTTTTGAGACGGAGCCTCACTCTGTCACCCAGGCTGGAGTGCAGTGGCACAATCTCGGCTCACTGCCAGTTCCGCCTCCTGGGTTCACACCATTCTCCTGCCTCAGCTTCCCAAGTAGCTGGGGCTACAGGCGCCCACCACCATGCCCAGCTAATTTTTTTGTATTTTCCGTAGAGACTGGGTTTCACCGTGTTAGCCAGGATGGTCTTGATCTCCTGACCTCGTGATCTACCTGCCTCGGCCTCCCAAAGTGCTGGGATTACAGACGTGAGCCACCGCACCCAGCCTTTTCATGGCTGAGTGATATTCCATTGTGTGGATGGATCACACTAGGTATATTTGTTCTTCTATTGATGGACATCTGGGTAGTTTCTACCTTTGGGCTGTTTGTTCTGTTGTGAGTCAGGCTGCTCTGACCATGAGTGTACAAGTATCTGTTTGTGTCCTTTTGTTGTTAATTCTTTGGGGCTTCTACCTAGGAGGGAGATTGCTGGTGATGTGATAAGTATCTCTCAGGCTTTTCAAGGAAGCACCAAACTGTTTTCTACCCCGAATGTAATTTACAATTTCCCAGCAACAGGCCAGGCACAGTGGCTCACGGTGACTACATCTCAAAAAATAATAATAATTTTAAAAAGAAAGAAAGAAAACTTCCCAGCAACCACATTAAAAAAGAATACCAGGAAATTTAATGTTTTTCTTTTCTTTTTTTTTTTTTTGAGATGGAGACTCACTTTTGTTGTCCAAGCTGGAGTGCAGTGGCGCAATCTCAGCTCACTGCAACCCCCGCCTCCCGGGTTCAAGCAATTCTGCCTCAGCCTCCCGAGTAGCTGGGATTATAGGCATGTGCCAGCACCTGGCTAGTTTTTTGTATTTTTAGTAGAAACAGGGTTTCGCCATGTTAGCCAGGCTGGCCTCGAACTCCTGACCTCAGGTGATCCACCCAATATTGCTGGTATTACAGGCGTGAGGCACCACGTCCGGCCAATTTAATTTTAATGATATATTTTATTTCACCCAATACATCCAAAGCGTTATTTCAATATGTAATTAATGTAGAAAATCATTAATAAGCTACTTCACATCCTTTCTTTCATACTAAGAAATAACAATCGTATGGAAATTTGACACCATAAGCACCTCTCTTTTTAGGCACTAAATTTTGGGTAGCAATGGTGACATGGTTTCTACCAAAACAATACTATTGTGTTTGGTGGGAAAAAAAATTTTATTTAGGCCGGGTGTGGTGGCTCACACCTGTAATCCCAGCACTTTGGGAGGCCGAGGCAGGTGGATCATTTGAGGCCAGGAGTTCAAGACCAGTCTGACCAACATAGTGAAACCCTGTCTCTACTAAAAATACAAAAATTAGCCGGGCATGGTGGTACCCACCTGTCATCCCAGCTACTCAGGAGGCTGAGGGACAAGAATCACTTGAATCTGGGAGGCAGAGGTTGCAGTGAGCCAAGTCTCAAAAGTAAATTAAAAAAAAAAAAAAGGCCAGGCGTGGTGGCTCACACCTGTAATCCCAGCACTTTGGGAGGCCCAGGCAGGCGGATCACGAGGTCAGATGGAGACCATCCTGGCTAACATGGTGAAACCCCATCTCTACTAAAAACAAAAAAAAATTAGCCGGGCATGGTAGCGGGCACCTGTAGTCCCAGCTACTCGGGAGGCTGAGGCAGGAGAATGGCATGAACCCGGCAGGCAGAGCTTGCAGTGAGCCGAGATCGTGCCACTGCACTCTAGCCTAGGCGACAGAGGGAGACTCCATCTAAAAAAAAAAAAATTAGCTGGGCATGGTGGTGCTTGCCTGTAATCCCAGCTCTTCTGGAGGCTGAGGTGGGAGGATCATTTGAACCTGGGAGGTTGAGGCTTCAGTAAGCTGAGATCATGCTACTGCACTCCAGCCTGGGTGACAGAGGAAGATGCTGTGTTATAAATTTATTATTATTATTATTTGAGACAGAGTCTCATTCTGTCACCCAGGCTGGCGTTCAGTGGTGTGATCTCCGCTCACTTCAAGTGATTCTCCTGCCTCAGCCTCCCAAGTAGCTGGGATTACAGGCACCACCACCACATCCGGCTAATTTTTGTATTTTTTAGTAGAGACAGAGTCTTGCCATGTTGGCCAGGCTGGTCTTGAACTCCTGACCTCAGGTGATCTGCCCGCCTTGGCCTCCCAAAATGCTGGGATTACACGCATGAGCCCCCACGCCTGGCCTATAAAATTTTTTTTAAATATGCTGTTCAGTTTTTAGATGTACATTTAAAACTGTAAACAGTCCACCCTGGCATCCAAGCCTCACCTCACCCATTACAAAGCATGGTTCGGGTTCCCTCCTCCTCCTCTGGTCGCCCTCTTAGCCTCTTTGAAGGTTTTTCTTCTCAGGCTTCCCAGACCCAGTGCCTACACTCTGAGGGCCCTGGGCTCCCTCCAGTTCCGTACTGGGTGTCTCCAGAACAAGCGGGGTTCCACGTCTTCCCTGAAAGCCTGCTCCTCCCTGGGGCCCCAGGTCCCCCCACTCCCTGCCTGGTCAGCCCCTGCCTCTCCTGAGTCTTCACACCTGCCCATTCTCCCTCCTGTCCTCCCCACCTCTCCCCAGCCTCAGCCTCTCCCCCAGGATGGGGACAGTGTGTCTGAGGGCCAGAGGGGTTAGCTTTGAGTGTCTGTTGATTGAAAGACCAAGTGAATAGAAAATCAAGCCTAAACTGGCAGCCCTAAGCACTTCCTTTTCTTTGTCTGCAAACTGCTCAGGTGTCTCACCCCGCCAGGCTTTGGCACTGGCTCTTTCCTCATCCAACGGACACCCTTTCCCTCAACTCCTACCTTATCTGGAGAACTCTTATGTTACCTGCAAAACCTAATCCCATTGTACCCTTCCCTGTCAGAGTTATAAATTCAATCCTCAACTCAGGGGTACTGGGGGCATTTATGACAAGCTGTGTCATAAATTATAACAGCTTCTCTCAGGACACGTGGCCAGGAAGTGGGTGATCTTCCTTAATGACCCTCACTCCTCTCTCCTCTCTTCCCAGCTACTCTGACCCATGGATCCCCTGGGCCCAGCCAAGCCACAGTGGCTGTGGCGCCGCTGTCTGGCCGGGCTGCTGTTTCAGCTGCTGGTGGCTGTGTG
The DNA here is from genome assembly GCF_028858775.2 of Pan troglodytes. Lineage (NCBI taxonomy): Eukaryota > Metazoa > Chordata > Mammalia > Primates > Hominidae > Pan > Pan troglodytes. The sequence goes on along the minus strand of NC_072418.2, from coordinate 8,221,641 downwards.
TTTCTTCTCCTACCTGCGTGTGTCCCGAGACGATGCCACTGGATCCCCTAGGCCAGGGCTGATGGCAGTGGAACCTGTCACCGGGGCTCCCAATGGGTCCCGCTGCCAGGACAGCATGGCGACCCCTGCCCACCCCACCCTCCTGATCCTGCTGTGGACGTGGCCTTTTAACACACCCGTGGCTCTGCCCCGCTGTTCAGAGATGGTGCCCGGCGCGGCCGACTGCAACATCACTGCCGACTCCAATGTGTACCCACAGGCAGACGCGGTCATCGTGCACCACTGGGATATCATGTACAACCCCAGTGCCAACCTCCCGCCCCCCACCAGGCCGCAGGGGCAGCGCTGGATCTGGTTCAGCATGGAGTCCCCCAGCAACTGCCGGCACCTGGAAGCCCTGGACGGATACTTCAATCTCACCATGTCCTACCGCAGCGACTCCGACATCTTCACGCCCTACGGCTGGCTGGAGCCATGGTCCGGCCAGCCTGTCCACCCGCCGCTCAACCTCTCGGCCAAGACCGAGCTGGTGGCCTGGGCGGTGTCCAACTGGGGGCCAAACTCCGCCAGGGTGCGCTACTACCAGAGCCTGCAGGCCCATCTCAAGGTGGACGTGTACGGACGCTCCCACAAGCCCCTGCCCCAGGGGACCATGATGGAGACGCTGTCCCGGTACAAGTTCTATCTGGCCTTCGAGAACTCCTTGCACCCCGACTACATCACCGAGAAGCTGTGGAGGAACGCCCTGGAGGCCTGGGCCGTGCCCGTGGTGCTGGGCCCCAGCAGAAGCAACTACGAGAGGTTCCTGCCGCCCGACGCCTTCATCCACGTGGACGACTTCCAGAGCCCCAAGGACCTGGCCCGGTACCTGCAGGAGCTGGACAAGGACCACGCCCGCTACCTGAGCTACTTTCGCTGGCGGGAGACGCTGCGGCCTCGCTCCTTCAGCTGGGCACTGGATTTCTGCAAGGCCTGCTGGAAACTGCAGCAGGAATCCAGGTACCAGACGGTGCGCAGCATAGCGGCTTGGTTCACCTGAGAGGCCGGCATGAGGCCTGGGCTGCCGGGACCTCACTTTCCCAGGGCCTCACCTACCTAGGGTCTCGCTAGTCGGGAGATTTACCTATCTGGGGCCTCGGCTGCCTGGGGTCTCACCTGCCTGGGGCCTCACCTGCTGGAGTCTTTGGTGGCCAGGCATGTGACTTACCTGAGATTTCACTTGCCGGGCTTCACTGCCAGGAGCCTCCCCTGCTGGGGACCTTGCCAGCTGGGGCTGGGGATGGTGCCTACTGGGGATCTTGCTTGCTGGAGGCTGCACCTACTGAGGATCTCGGCTGTCGGGGACTTTACCTGCTGGGACCTGCTCCCAGAGACCTTGCCACACTGAATGTCACCTGCTAGGAACCTCACCCGCTGGGAGGCACAGGGCCCAAGGGAGCTGGATGTGTTGCCCAAGGTGTGCAGGGCAGGTCAGGGAAGGGCAGGGTCCCCTAAGGAGGAGGGCGAAGGGCATGTGTGTGACCATCAGCAGTGGTGTGCACATGGCTGAGGGACACTCGGTGTGACTGCCAGCGGGTGGGTGTGACCTCGGCGTGACTCTGATAGTGCCTGTGGATGTGTTGCGATGCCTCACCCTGGAGGGCACTGGGCCCTGAGAACTGGTGCCCTTGAGGCCCTGCCCCCGGGCGATGGTGCAGGCTGGTTTGCTTGTGGTTTTATTGCTGTTGTTAACCACCCATGAGGGGTGCAAACAGATAATGCTGTTAACATTTTCAGACGAGAATGCTTCAAGGAAAGCTCCTGTGTCCCCCCTCACTCTAGAACAGTGGTTCTCACGCAGGGCGATTCTGTCCCCAAGGGCACTTGGCAATGTCTGGAGACATTTTCAGTTGTCACAACCAGGGGAGGAGGATGAGGTCACCTAGTGGGTAGAGGCCAGGGTTACTCCAAACCCCCCTACAATGCACGAGTCGGGGCCCCTACAACCAACAATGATGGTTCCAAATGTCCAGGGGCAGAAAACCCTGTTCTAGAACTTTCTATGACCCTGGAGGTCAAGCCTGTTGGGGGAGGCGTTCAGATCCCTCGGGGGTCCTCTCCTCCAGCTGGCTCCCTGGGGTGGGCTCTGGCACCCACCCAGAAGTGAAAGTCTTTTTTCTGAAGGTCTCAGGTCAAGAACTCCAAAGTCAGGCAAGCCCTGCATATAGCCCTGCTCCACCACTTAGGGGCTGCAGGTGGTTTCTGACTGTAAATGAGGATGTCCAGAATATTCCGGAACATTCTGAAACATTCTGGGCTTGGGGGAAATTGCTGCTCTCTGGAGAATGCCAAGGGGAACCTGGTGGTGGAAGGTGGTGGTGAATTCCAGGTGCTCTCTGAGCCTCAATCTCCCCATTTGCACAGTGGACATGCAGGCTCTGAGGGCTGAGGAGTGGGGCCCACGCTCTCCAGGAGTGAAGGTGGGCAGGGCTGGGATAAAGGGACCCTCTCTGCCCAGGGTACAGGGTCCAAGGGAGCTGGATGTGTTGCCCAAGTTGTGCAGGGCAGGTCAGGGAAGGGCAGGGTCCCCTAAGGAGGAGGGCAAAGGGTATGTGTGTGACCGTCAGCAGTGGTGTGCACATGGCTGGGGGACACTCGGTGTGACCGCCAGCGGGTGGGTGTCACCAACGCATCACTGTGGGTGTGACCTCAGCGTGACTCTGATAGTGCCTGCAGATGTGTCTCGATGCCTGCCTGTGGCTCTATGTGGGTGTTCGTAGGTGGCGGTGATTGTGAGTGTGAGACGGAATGTGTGGCCCTGGGAGTGAGGCTTTGAGTGTTGGACAGAGTAGCGGCCCCTCTCTGAGTGTGCCGGGCTCTCCGAGTCTGTGTGTGTCTCTGTGTGACTGTGCAAGGCTGTGTCTGCATGGACCTGTGTCCTTGGGTGTGGTGAAGTGGGCTGTGTGTGGACACATGTGGGACTCTTAAGCTGTGTCTGCAAGTGGCCGTGACCGTGTGTGTGGCCTTGTGGATGGGCAGGGAGAGGTGGGCTTCTTAAAAGTATTACAGGAGGGGAAACTGAGGCCCACAGAGGGCCAGGGACCCAGGCCAAACATTCCTCCCTGCAGGGGGGTACGCAGAGACCCAGGCCAAACATTCCTCCCTGCAGGGGGGTACACAGAGACCCTGCGGGGTGGTGGGAGGATCAGCATGACCTCAGCCTCCTGAAGAAGGTGCCGGCAGTGGCTCCACTCTGTAGAGGAGGTGGCTGACGCCCAGAGAAGTTGAGGAACTCACCCAAGGCCACACAGCTGCCAGAGGTGAAAGTCGGTTTTCTGAAGATCTCAGGTCAAGAACTCCAAAGTCTGGCAAGCCCTGCATAGAGCCCTGCTCCACCACTTAGGGGCTGCAGGTGGCTTCTGACTGTAAATGAGGACGTCTGGAACATTCCAGAACATTCTGGAACATTCTGGGCTTGGGGGAAATTGCTGCTCTCTGGAGAATGCCATGGGGGACCTGGTGGTGGAGGGTGGTGGTGACTCCCCGGTGCTATCTGAGCCTCACTTTCCCCATCTGCACAGTGGACATGCAGAGGTGCCTGTGATGGCTCCCCCAGGCCCAGGTGGGAGGGTGGAGGGGCATAGGGTGGGGAAGGTGTGAGGGGACTGGAGAGTCTCTGTCAAACCCCCTTGTGACTCCGGGCCTGAGCCAGCCTCGATGGGCCCATCACTCACCTGCCACCTATACCACACACCTGGGCCCCTCTCTCCACTGCCTGGCTGCAAGTCAGGGGTCCCAGGAGGGGATCGGGGGCTCACGGGAGGCCAGGCCAGGTCTTCCTAACAGGGTGGTGTGGGGCCAGTCCGCTGGGGGTAAGGAGTTGGAGTGGGGACAGGCTGCTCTGTCCCCTGACGCCCCTGGAGCCCCTGTTGTCTCCGCCTCTACCTGAGCTGATGTCAGAGTGAACAGCTCCCTTTCCCAACTTCTCTTTCTCTCCCTCTGGAATTTCCTCTGAGACTTAGAGGGACATGGAAACCCTCCTTGGGTCCCACAAGGGCAGAGGCCCAGCCACCTGGCCAACGTTGGGGGACCCTGGCCTGCCCCCTCTGGAACCCCAGGACCGCTCCCAACCCCCATTGCCTCCCTGTATGCTCCGGATCTCACATGTGGTTCATGGCGCACCCAGCCCAGCCCGTGGGGCCTTCTCCCTCCTCCTGAGCGGCAGCTGCCCTTGGCTCCCAGCCCTGGGCCCCAGGGGGAGAAAAATTTCCAGCAGGCTGGCAGCTGCTCCATCACCCACCCAGTCCAGGCTGATGGAGGAGCTGGGGGGTCCGATGAGGGCAGAGACCCCAACGAGGAGGTCCTCGTGATCCCCCAGTCTGGGCTCTGGGCTCAGCTGTTTGACAGGGAGACCTCACCTGGCACTAGCCTGATGAGCCCTGCTCAGAGAGGGCCAGGGAATCTCTCAGGTCACACAGCAACTTCAAGATAAGCACACACTGTCTCTGGCAATTGGCCGCAGCTCCTCTTCCAGATCTCAGTGGCTGGAGGCTAGTCCAGTTGTGGATCTGATGGCCAAGGGGCCTGGGTTGCAATCCCAATCCCCACCCCCAGCCCTCCGAACTCCTGGCTACGTGAACAAGGTGGACTGGGGTTGGATGTTACAGGAGGAGGGAACCAGTTCAAAGGACACAAGAAGTGATTCAGGGTGAGGGCCAATCAGATGTGGGCCGTGAGCTGCCAGGGCGGATCTTGGGGACAGGGCAGGGGCTCCATGGGCGACAGTGCCAGTGCGGTAATGACCACATTTGAGTGGGGTGGGGTGACCTCACCAGGAATCTGTCTTCTGCCCTGCTCTGTCAAAAGGAGCATGTGGCCGGGCACGGTGGCTCATACCTGTAATCCCAGCACTTTGGAAGGCTGAGGTGGGCGGATCACTTGAGGTCAGGAGTTCGAGACCAGCCTGACCAACATGGAGAAACTCCGTGTCTACTAAAAATACAAAAATTAGCCGGACGTGGTGGCATGTGCCTGTAGTCCCAGCTCCTTGGGAGGCTGAGGCAGGAGGATCACTTGAACCTGGGAGGCAGAGATTGCAGTGAGCTGAGATTGGGCGATGGCACTCCAGCCTGGGAGACAGTGCGAGACTCCATCTCAAAAAAAAAAAAAAAAAAGCATGGGATTCATTTCCAGTCCCTGTGGAGGGACAGGACATGCAGGAAAGGGCAGATGTGGCCAAATTGACCAGGATTCCTTAATGACCCAATAAAGTAGGCCGGGCGCAGTGGCTCACACCTGTAATCCCAGCACTTTGGAAGGCCAAGGCGGGTGGATCACGAGGTCAGGAGATGGAGACCATCCTGGCTAACACGGTGAAACCCCATCTCTATTAAAAAAAAAAATACAAAAAATCAGCCAGGTGTGGTGGCGGGCGCCTGTAGTCCCAGCTACTTGGGAGGCTGAGGCAGGAGAATGGCGTGATCCCGGGAGACGGAGCTTGCAGTGAGCCAAGATCGTGCCACTGCACTCCAGCCTGGGCGACAGAGCAAAACTGCCTCAAAAAAAAAAAAAAAAGACCCAAGAAAGCATTTACCAGCCTCTACTTTCTTGCTGTTGGGGCTTAGGCAGAGTCTGGCCTCAGGTGTGATTGGAGCTCAGCCTGGAGTGTGGACTTGGCCCCCATTGCCTGAGGCAGGAGGAGCACCATTGCCTCAGCCAGCCCAGCCTCCCATTGCCTGGTGATCACAGCTGTGGAATGGGCAGAGTCCTGTGGCCCTCCACTAGACACCTACCCTTGGGTTTCTCACTCCAGCTTCCCTCATCTCTTGTTCTTCTAGGTTTTCTGTCCTCACAAGGCTGCCAGCCCAGCAGGGGAAAGAAGGGACACAGTGTGGCCTGAGCTAGGACAGGGGAGACAGAGGCAGTTGCAGGAGCCAGTGGAAGGAATTGATCTGGCTGGAAGAGGGCCCCTATCTGTGGAGGCTTCCTAGGGGAGCTGTCTGCACCAAGCACTGAAGAATGGGAACTAGGCAGGAGGCAGGGGGCAGAGAGTGCCGTTGTCCAACTGGAGACAGCCTGCTACATGTGAAACTCCAAGTGACTCAGCAATGAACACCCTCTCTCAGGACCTCAGTCTTCACATCCACAGGACAGCTGTGTGGGGCGGAAGCCTTGCCCATCCAGGCTTGGCTGGGGCTCCACTCTCAGAGGCATGTGAACCAGAGCAACTCCATCTTGAATAGGAGCTGGGTAAAATGAGGCTGAGACCCACTGGGCTGAATTCCCAGGTGGTTAAGTCATTCTAAGTCACAGGATGAGACAGGAGGTCAGCACAAGATACAGGTCATAAAGCCCTTGCTGATAAAACAGGTTGCAGTCAAGAAGCCGGTCAAAGCCCACCCAAACCAAGATGGTGATGAGAGTGACCTCAGGGCATCCTCACTGCCACACTCCCACCAGCACCAGGACAGTTTACAGATGCCATGGCAACATCAGGAAGTTACTGTATGTGGTCTAGAAAGGGGAGGCATGAGTAATCTACCCGTTGTTTAGCATATCATCAAGAAATAACCAGCTGGGCACGGTGGTTCAGGCCAGGTGTGGTGGCTCACGCCTGTAATTCCAGCACTTTGGGAAGCCAAGGTGGGTGGATTGCCTGAGGTCAGGAGTTCGAGACCAGCCTGGCCAACATGGTGAAACCCCATCTCTACTAAAAATACAAAAATTAGCTGGGCGAGGTGGCGCACGCCTGTAGTCCCAGCTACTCAGGAGGCTGAGGCACGAGAATCGCTTCAGCCCAGGAGGTGGAGGTTGCAGTGAGCTGAGATCCTACCACTGCACTCCAGCCAGCCTGGGCGATAGAGTGAGACTCCGTCTCAAAAAAAGAAAAGAAAAAAAGAAATAACCACAAACGGGCAACCAGCGGCCCTCAGGGCTACTCTATGGAGTAGCCATTCTTTTATTCCTCTACTTTCCTAATAAACTTGCTTTCACTTTACTCTAGGGACTAGCCCTGAATTGTTTCTTGCGTGAGATCCCAGAACCCTCTCTTGGGGTCTGATTGGGACCCCTTTCCTCTAACACCAGGACAAAGTGATACCGAGACTGATAACCCCACAAGTTGTCTTAATCAGTCACAGAGAATGTCCCCAGCGAGGACATGAGCAGAGAGCAGACTTAGGTCACCCCTTCTGGAAATGGCCTGCCTGGGAGACTCCAGTCCCTGGCCCAGCCCTGTCCCCTCAGTCTTCCCCACTGTCTTGGGCCTGGCTGGGCACCGAGATGGTGGAACCCCAGGCAGCGTGAAGCAGCCTCCTGGAAATGATTTCTAGAACAGGGAAGACATCATACATGGAGGCTGGACCTTAGATTCGGTCGCCTCTGCACCCAGTTTGGGACTGACAGAGTTGAAGGCCATCCTGTCTCAAGGACAGCCTTCCAGATCATTTCTCTTCTCCATTCCAGGAAGCCTATCTGGCTCCCTGGACTTCTCCTGTGATTTACAGGAGAGGGTGGGGAAAGGGAGGGCTTTTGTGTTTTGTTTTGTTTTTGTGAGACGGAGTCTTGCTCTGTCTCCCAGGCTAGAGTGCAGTGGCGCAATCTTGGCTCAGTACAACCCCCGCCTCCCGGGCTCAAGTGATTCTCTTGTCTTAGCCTCTCAAGTAGCTGGGGTTACAGGTTCCTGCTACTGCACCTGGCTAATTTTTTTTGTTTGTTTGTTTGTTTGTTTTTTTGGTGGGGATGGGGTTTCACCATGTTGGCCAGGCTGGTCTCGAACTCTTGACCTCATGATCCACCCGCCTCGGCCTCTCAAAGTGCTGGGATTACAGGCGTGAGCCACCGTGCCTGGCCAAGGGAGTGCTTTTGAGGCACACAGAGGGCCTTGGTGAGGCCACCGCTCTGGGGCAGAGGACCCTCACCACTTGCCAGGACGCCTGAAAACAGCCTCCTCTTCCTCCCCGCTCTCCTCTGCTCTGTCCCGATGGCCTGTGCCCAGCATGTCCTGATAAAGCATCTCAAACCACATATTAATATGGTAACCTGGCTGGGTGAGGTGGCTCACACTTGTAATACCAGGGATTTGGGAGATTGAGGTGGGAGGATCACTTGAAGCCAGGAGTTCGAGACCAGCCTGGCCAACATGGTGAAACCCCATCTCTACTAAAAATACAAAAATTAGCCAGGCGTGGTTGCATGTGCCTGTAGTCCCAGCTACTCAAGAGGCTGAGGCAGGAGAATCGCTTGAACCCAGGAGGCAGAGGAGCCGATATTGCACCACTGTACTCTAGCCTGGAAGACAGAGCAAGACTCCATCTCAAAAAAAAAAATTAAAAATTAACGTGGTGGTGCACACCTGTACTGCTAGCAACCAGGGAGGCTAAGGCAGGAGGATCATTTGAGCCCAGGAGTTAGAGGCTGCAGTGAGCTATGATCACCACACTGAACTGTAGCCTGGATGAGAGTGAGACCTTGTCTCAAAAAAAAAAAAAAAAAAAGAAAGAAAAGAAAAATGGCCGAGCGCAGTGGCTCACGCCTGTAATCCCAGCGCTTTGGGAGGCTGAGGCGGGCAGATTGCTTGAGCTCAAGAGTTTGAAACCAGCCTGGGCAACATAGCGAGACCTCGTCTCTACAAAAAATAAACCATATTAGCCAGGCATAGTGGCACATGGCTGTAGCCCTAGCTACTCGGGAGCCTGAGGCAGGAGGATCGCTTGAGCCTGGGAGGTGGAGGCTGCAGCGAGTCGTGGTCATGCCATTGCACTTCCAGCCTGGGCGACAGAGTGAGATTCTGTGTCAAAAAAAAAAAAAAAAAGCAACCCCACTGCTTGAAGCTTTGCACGGCTTCCTATCACCCTGGTGCTAAACATGCCACCATTGACCATGGCTGGATGTGGCTCAGCCCCAGAAGCAGCACTGTCTCATCTTCCGCTTGTGAAGACCCAGCCTAGAGTTTCCTTCAGCTCCTCTAATGCGCCTGGACCTCTGCTTTGCACAGATTCTTTTTTTTGAGACAGCGTCTCTGTCACCCAGGCTGGATTGCAGTGGCATGATCTCGGCTCACTGCAATCTCCTCCTCCTGGATTCAAGCAATTCTCTTGCCTCAGCCTACTGAGTAGCTGGGATTACAGGCGCCCACCACTGCGCCCGGCTAATTTTTGTATTTTTAGTAGAGACAGGGTTTCACCATGTTGGCCAGGCTGGTCTCAAACTCCTGACTACAGGTGATCCACCCGCCTCAGCCTCCCAAAATGTCATGCGTGTCTGTGTGAAGAGACCACCAAACAGGCTTCATGTGAACAATAAAGCTTTTTAATCACCTGGGTGCAGGCAGGCTGAGTCCGAAAAAGGAGTCAGCAAAGGGAGATAGGGGGTGGGTCAGTTTTACAGGATTTAGGTAGGTAGTGGAAAGTTACAGTTAAAGATGGTTATCTCTTGCGGGCAGGGGCAGGGGTCACAAGGTGCTGGGTAGGGAGATCATGAGACTCATTGTCCAGGAGAAGAAATGTCACAAAGTTAATTGATCAGTAAAGGTGGGACAGGAACAAATTACAATGGTGGAATGACATCAGTTAAGGCAGGAACTGGCTGTTTTCACTTCTCTTGTGGTTCTTCAGCTGCTTCAGGCCATCTGGATGTATACATGCAGGTCACGGGGGATATAATGGCTTAGCCTGGGCTCAGAGGCCTGACACCAAGTGCTGGGATTACAATAGTGAGCCACCGCGCCTGGAGCACAGATTCTTTTCTCTACGTGGAATGCTCTTCTCTTCCCTTTTGACTTACAGAACTCCTACGGGGCTTCAGCTCCCAGCTCAAACCTCCAGGAAGCCCAGACCACGTGACAGCCACCTTCATATTCTGCAAATATTGTGTCACGCACGTCGGTGCGAAGAAAGTCACCAAACAGGCTGTGTGTGAGCAATAAAGCTTTTTAATCACCTGGGTGCAGGTGGGCTGAGTCCAAAAAGAGAGTTAGCAAAGGGTGGTGGGATTATCATTAGTTCTCATAGGGTTGGGATAGGCGGTGGAGTTAGGAGGAATTTTTTGCGGGCAGGGGGTGGATCTTACGAAGTACATTCTCATGGGCGGGGAGGATATTACAAAGTACCTTCTTAAGGGCAGGGGGAGGATATTACAAAATACCTTCTCAAGGGCAGGGAGGGTGTATTGTTACAAAGTCAATTGATCAATTAGGGTGAGGCAGGAACCAATCACAATGGTGGGATGTCATCAGTTAAGGCAGGAACTGGCTATTTTCACTTCTTTTGTGGAAAAATACTGGCCCTCTGGAGCGGGGGCTGGAATATTGGCAGGTGTGGAGGCATCGGCTATTTCTTTTGCTGTCCTGTCGACATAGGCATTTCCTTTTGCAATAAGATCAGTAGGTTTCTGGTGTCCTTTACGATGAATGACTCCAGCCTTGGGCGGCAGGAGAGCAGCCTTAAGGAGGGCCTTTATTAGGGAGGCATTGATCATGGAAGAGCCTTGTGAGGTAAGGAAGCCTCTTTCAGCCCAGAGGGCAGCATGGTTATGGAGGATGTGGAAAGCATATTGGAGTCAGTGTAAATGTTAATGTGCATTCTGTTAGCAAGAGAGAGCACACGAGTTAAAGCAATTAGTTTGGCTTGTTGGGAAGTGGTGGAGGGAGGAAGTGCAGCAGCTTCGAAAATAAAGGTGTGGGACACGACATCATATCCAGCTTTAGCTGGTGAAAATTGATTGGGTTTAGAAGCACTGCCATCGATAAACCAAGTGTGGCCTGGGTTTGGAATTGGAAGAATAGAAATCTGAGGAAAGGGGGAAGATGCTATGTGTATTAGGGAAACACAGTCACGTGGTTCAGGACTTGTGTTGGGTGTTAAGTGAGAAGCTGGGTTGAAATCGGGCCCATAGGCAATAGTTACTGTTGGGGTTTCAATAAAGAGTGAACAGAGCTGGAGGAGTCGAGGGGCAGACAGTAAGTGTGAAAGGTGTGAGGAGGATATTAACGCTTGAAGGTTGTGAGAACTGTAGAGGGCAAGTGGAGCATGGCCTGTGATTTTGAGGGCTTCCGGAAGTATTAAAGTGGTGGCTGCTGCCACATGTAGACATGAGGGCCAGCCTAAAACAGTAAGGTCAGGTCGTCTGGATAGAAAGGCTGCAGGGCACAGTCCTGGCTCTTGTATAAGAATTCTGACCACACAGCCCAGCACTTCGGCTGTGTGTAAGGAAAAAGGTTTGGGCTATGTCAGGGAGAGCTAGTGTGGGAGCAGTCTCTATAGCTGTTTTCAAGGAATGGAAAGAGGAGTGGGGAAAGGATTTAGGATCTATGGGATCAGCTAGATTTCCCTTTGTGAGTTTATATAATGGTTTTGTTAGGATGGCAAAACCAGGTGTCCAAAGGCAAAAGTACCCAACCATGCCCAGGAAGGAAAGAGTTTTTGCTTTGTAGGAGGGGTTGGGGTTTGAGAGATCAGCCGGACATGATCGGCAGGGAGAGCACCTGTGTTTCATGAAGAATTATGCTGAGGTAAGTAACAGATGAGGAAGAAATCTGGGCTTTGGAGGGGGATACGCAATATCCCTTTAAGAATAGATGTTGGAGGAGCAGGAGGGTGTCCTGTTGGGAAGATTTGCAGGAGGGGCTATAAAGTAGAAGGTCACCAAAATATTGAATAAGGTGAGAAGCAAAGGGGTGGAAAGAAAGTAAATCATGAGAAAGAGCTTGGCTGAAGTAATGAGGGCTGTCCCTGAAGCCTTGTGGCAGTACAGCCCAGGTAAGCTGCTGGGACTGATGGATGTCAGGGTCAGTCCAGGTAAAAGCAAAAAGAGACTGGGATGAGGGGTGCAGGGGAATGGTGAAAAAAGCATCTTTAAGATCAAGAACGGAATAGTGAGTTGTGTAGGAAGGTATTGAGGACAAAAGAGTGTACGGGTTGGTCCCCACAGGGTGGATAGGAAAAACAATTTGATTGATAAGGTGCAGATCGTGAACTAACCTGTAAGACTTGACCAGTTTTTGGACAGGTAAAATGGGGGAATTGTAAGGAGAGTTTATAGGCTTTAGAAGCCCATGCTGTAGCAGGCGAGTGATAATAGGCTTTAGTTCCCTTAAAGCCTGTTGTGGGATGGGATACTGGCATCAAGCGGGGTAAGGGTGATTAGGTTTTAATGGGATAGTAACGGGCATGTGATTGGTTGCCAGGGAGGGAGTAGAGGTGTCCCATACCTGTGGGTGAAGGTGGGAGGGATACAAGAGGAAGACACGAAGGAGGCTTTGGTTTGGGAAGAAGGGCGGCAATGAGATGTGGCTGTAGTCCAGGAATGGTCAGGGAAGAAGACAATTTGGTTAAAATGTCTCGGCCTAATAACAGAACTGGGCAGGTGGGGATAACTAAGAAAGGGTGCATAAAAGAATGTTGTCCAAGTTGGCACCAGAGTCGGGGAGTTTTAAGGGGTTTTGAATCTTGGCTGTCAATACCCACAACAGTTATGGGGGCAAGGGAAACAGGCCCTTGAAAGAAAGGTAATGTGGGCTGGGTGCGGTATCTCATGCCTGTAATCCCAGCACTTTGGGAGGCCGAGGTGGGCGGATCACCTGAGGTCAGGAGTTCGAGACTAGCCTGGCCAACAAGGTGAAACCCCATCTCTACCAAAAATACAAAAATTAGCCGGGTGTGGTGGCGGGCATCTGTAATCCCAGCTACTCGAGAGGCTGAGGCAGGAGAATCACTTGAACCCGGGAGGTGGAGGTTGCAGTAAGCCGAGATTGCTCCGTTGCACTCCAGCCTGGGTGACAGAGAGAGACTCTGTCTCAAAAAAAAAGAAAGGTAATGTGGATGGGTAGCTCCCATATCAGTTAAACAGGGGATGGCCTTACCCTCCACTGTGAGAGTTACCCGAAGCTCGGCGTCCATGATGGTCCAGGGGGCTTCCGAGGCGACCAGGCAGCATCAGTCTTCAGCCGCTAAGCTGAGAAGATCTGAAAAGGAGTCAGTCAGAGAGCCTGGGGCCAGAGTTCCAGGGGCTCTGGGAGTGGCTGCCAGGCGAGTTGGACGGTCTGATTTCCAGTGGGGTCCTGCACAGATGGGACACGGCTTAGGAGGAATCCCAGGCTGCGGGCATTCCTTGGCCCAGTGGCCAGATTTCCGGCACTTGAAGCAAGATCCTGGGGCAGGAGGTCCTGGAGGAATGCCTGGCAGATGCGGTTTAGGCGTTTTGAAGTTCTCATGTTCTGGAGATGTGGCTGGCGTTTCTCTCTCAGCGGAGGCAAGTAATTACAACTCAGAAATACGTTGCCACTTGGCTGTATCTTTTTTATTATTGTATACCTTGAAGGCAAGGTTAATTAAGTCCTGTTGTGGGGTTCGAGGGCTGGAATCTAATTTTTGGAGTTTTTTCTAATGTTAGGAGCGGATTGAGTGATAAACTGCATATTGAGAATAAGACGGTCTTCTGGTCCCTCTGGGTCTAGGGTGGTAAAGCATCTCAGGGTTGTTGCCAAATGGGCCATGAACTGGGCTGGGTTTTTATATTTGATGGAAAAGAGCCTAAATGCTAACTGATTTGAGAAAGGTCAGCTAAAGAAAAAGGAGCATTAACCTTGCCTATGCCTTCAGCTCCAGCCACCTCTCTAAGAGGAAATTGTTGGGCAGGTGGGGGAGGGCTAGTCACGGAACGAAACTGTAAGCCGGACCGGGTGTGCGGAGGGGAGGTGACAGAAGGATTATAGGGTGGGGGAGCGGAGGTTGAGGAAGAATTGGGACCTGGCTCTGCCTGGCGAGGAGCAGCCTGGGGAGGAGGGGAGAGGTCAGATGGATTCGTAGAAAAGGAGGATTCAAAGGACTCAGAGCTTGGGGTGGAGACTGAAGGAACAGACAGGAGAGAAAGAAGAAAGATTTGGGACGAGTCGCACTGGGAGCAGAGACTAGGGAGGGACCAGTGTGTAAAAGAACGCCTGGACGCGGCCGGGCGCGGTGGCTCACGCCTGTAATCCCAGCACTTTGGGAGGCCAAGGCGGGCGGATCACAAGGTCAGGAGATCGAGACCATCCTGGCTAACACAGTGAAACCCTGTCTCTACTAAAAATAAAAAAAATTAGCTGGGTGTGGTGGCAGGCGCCTGTAGTCCCAGCTACTCAGGAGGCTAAGGTAGGAAAATGGCGTGAACCCGGGAGGCGGAGCTTGCAGTGAGCCGAGATCGCGCCACTGCACTCCAGCCTGGGCGACAGAGCGAGACTCCGTCTCAAAAAAAAAAAAAGAATGCCTGGACGTCAGGCACCTCGGACCATTTGCCCATGTTTCAACAAAAATCATCTAGGTCTTGTAAAGTGGAGAAATCAAAAGTGCCGTTTTCTGGTTGGAACCGTTGTCGAGTTTGTATTGGGGCCTAGCAGTATTGCAGAATAAGGCAGTTAGGTTTTTAGGTCAGGTGTGAGTTGAACAGGTTTTAAGTTCTTGAGAACACAGGCTAAGGGAGAAGGGGGAATGGAGGGCGGACGGTTGCCCATAGAAAGGTAGAGACACGGAGAAGTGGGGCTGTGGGGGGTGAGCAGCCAAAGCAGGTGTCCCCGCAATTGACTTGCCACCAAGGGAATGTGGGTGAATGAGCAAGGCAGGCGTCCCCCGCGGTGATCAGACACCAATGGAATGTGGGTGAATGATCAGGGCAGGCGTCCCTGCAGTGATTAAACACCAAGGGAAGACCGTCTTTCCAAGTCCGTGACCGGCGCCGGAGTTTTGGGTTCACGGATAAAATGTATCTCCTTTGTCTCTACTACAGAGGAAAAAGAACTGGAATTGGAAGGACAGGGAGACTGAAGGGTAGCGAGAGAGGCTGGAGAAGAGAGTGAAAAGACTGCTTACCCCATTTGAAATTGGTGAGATGTTCCTTCGGCTGGTTGGTCTGAGGACCTGAGGTTGCAGGTGGATCTCCTCACGGAGTGAGGGCGAGGACAGGAGACCGGTCTCCCAAAGGAGTCCTCCTGTCCTAGGTCTTCGGCACCAAATGTCACACTCACCCGTGTGAAGAGAGTCTACCAAACAGGCTTCGTGTGAGCAATAAAGCTTTTTAATCACCTGGGTGCAGGCGGGCTGAGTCCGAAAAGAGAGTTAGCAAAGGGTGGTGGGATTATCATTAGTTCTTATAGGTTTGGGATAGGCAGTGGAGTTAGGAGCAATTTTTTGCGGGCAGGTGGTAGATCTTACAAAGTACATTCTCAAGGGTGAGGAGAATATTACAAAGTATCTTCTTAAGGGCTGGGGGGGAGAATATTACAAAGTGCCTTCTTAAGGGCAGGGAGGAGGATATTACAAAGCACCTTCTCAAGGGTGACCAGGGTATATTGTACAAAGTATGTTCACAAGAGCGGGGGAATATCACAAAGTACATTATTGCAAGGGTGTGGTGTATTGTCACAAAGTCAGTTGATCAGTTAGGGTGAGGCAGGAACAAATCGCAATGGTGGAATGTCATCAGTTAAGGCAGGAACTGGCTATTTTCACTTTTTTTCTGGATCTTCAGTTGCTTCAGGCCATCTGGATGTACACGTGCAGGTCACAGGGGATATGGTGGCTTAGCTTGGGCTCAGAGGCCTGAAGAATTGTTCCCTTACAAAAGTCATGTATTGTCTGATTCACCCACTTGCTCCCTGCACTCTCCCTGGGTCTGGTATGCGATAGGTGCATAAGCAATATTTGTTGATTGACTGACTGAGTGGGTGGGATGGTTACAATTCTGCTCACTTCCCTCCCTTTACCATCTCCCGAGAAACCCATGGGGCCCCCGTGGGACCCACTTTGAGAATCAAAGCTTTAGACCAGCGTTTTCACTTTATGGATGGACCAGATATGCACCCAAAGCCAGGCAGCCTTCAGGCTACAGATGGAGCCCCGGTCATGTCCCGGGCCTCCAAATTCCTGCACCCTTATCCAGTCTCACAGGCGAGATTAGGACACCCCGGAAACTGGCTTCCAGACAATATCCCTGCTGCAGGGGAGAACACCCTAGGTCACCTGGTGACAGGTGTGTGTTGCAGCGTACACATACTTGTTCCTCCTCTTCTCTGTTCCCACTTCCTCCCCGCCCCAGGAAACCTGCCACGGCCTCCTGGTGAGCTGTCCTCATCCACTGCTCGCTGCCTCTCCAGGTAAGTTATCCCATTCTACCTTTCCCCCCCACCCAGAATGCCTGGGAGACCTCCCAGGAGAGGCCTCCTGGCTCCGTCCCTCCTCCCCTCGGCCCCCATCCTATGGGCCCTGATTCATGATGTGGCTGGGCTGGCACAAAATCCCGGTGGAGAGTCACCAAACCGTCCATGACCTGGAATGTGGCCAGCACCCCCTAGTCACAGGCAGGGGTCTTTCTGGGTGTGGCGTGCACCACCGTTGGGGAGGGCATGGAAGGTTCTGGGTGATTTGCCAAACCGGAAGGAAAGAGTGGCGTTTGTCTCTCTCCCTGGCAGAGCTCTGGAGTGGAGTCCCCTCTGCACCCCAACCCCATCAACAGCCTCCCCCCACTCATCTTTTCTGGCCTTGGATTCTCTCTGGCCCTGCCCGGCCTGGGGTGGACTTAAGATGCATTTTTTTTTTTTCTTTTTCTTTGAGACAGAATCTTGCTCTGTTGCCCAGGCTGGAGTGCAGTGATGCAATCATGGCTCACTGCAGCCTCAAACTCCTGGGCTCGAGTGATCCTCCTGCCTCAGCCTCTGGAGTAGCTGGGACTACAGGTGTGTGCCACCTCACCCGGATACTTTTTAATTTTTTTTTCTTTCTTTTTTTTTTTTTTTTGTAGAGATGGGGTCTCACTATGTTGCTCAGGCAGGACTTTTTTTTTTTTTTTTTTTTTTTTGAGACAGAGTCTTGCTGTGTCGCCCAGGCTGGGGTACAGTGGCATGATCTCGGCTTATTGCAACCTCTGCCTCCCTCGTTCAAGCAATTCTTGTGCCTCAGCCTCCTGAGTAGCTGGGATTAAGGTGCCTGCCACCACACCTGGCTAATTTTTTATTTTTAGTAGAGACAGGATTTCACCATGTTGCCAAGGGTGGTCTCAAACTCTTGACCTCAGGTGACCTGCCCACCTCAGCCTCCCCAAGTACTGGCATTACAGCCATGAGCCATTGCACCCGGCCAATCAGGCAGGTCTTGAATTCCTGGGCTCAAGAGATCTGCCCACCTCACTCTCCGAAACTACTGGCATTACAGGCATGAGCCACCACGCCCAGCTATTTTTTTGTTTTTTGCTTCCTGATCTTTGTGATGTCTCAGCAGAGTAGCATTTTTTAATCTTTTTCTAGGAAAAAATATCTTGGGTTCAACTGGGGTGGGATCTCAGTCCTAATCGCGATCTCACGTGTCTGTGTGAAGAGACCACCAAACAGGCTTTGTGTGAGCAACAAGGCTGTTTATTTCACCTGGGTGCAGGCGGGCTGAGTCCGAAAAAGGAGTCAGCAACGGTGGTGGGATTATCATTGTTCTTATAGGTTTTGGGATAGGCAGGGGAGTTAGGAGCAATGTTTTGCAGGCAGAGGGTGAATCTCATAAAGTACATTCTCAAGGGTGGGGAGAATTACAGAGAACCTTCTTAGGGGTGGGGGGGAGATTATAAAGTACATTGATCAGTTAGGGTAGGGCAGAAACAAATCAATGGTGGAATGTCATCAGTTAAGGCTATTTTCACTTTTTTTGTGGATCTTCAGTTGCTTCAGGCCATCTGGATGTATACGTGCAGGTCACTGGGGATATGATGGCTTAGCTTGGGCTCAGAGGCCTGACATTCCTGTCTTCTTATATTAATAAGAAAAATAAAACGAAATAGTGGTAAAGTGTTGGGGTGGCAAAAATGTTTTGGGGTGGTATGGAGAGATAATGGGCGATGTTTCTCAGGGCTGCTTCGAGCGGGATTAGGGGTCGGTGTGGGAACCTAGAGTGGGAGAGATTAAGCTGAAGGAAGATTTTGGGGTAAGGGGTGATATTGTGGGGTTGTTAGAAGGAGTGTTTGTCATATAGAATTATTGGTGATGGCCTGGATGCGGTTTTGTATGAACTGAGAAACTAAACAAAAGACACAAGGTCCAAATAAGAGAAGGAGAAAAACAGGGATTAAACGACTAAGAGGCCAGACGCGGTGGCTCACGCCTGGAATCCCAGCACTTTGGGAGGCCGAGGTGGGCGGATCACGAGGTCAGGAGATCGAGACCATCCTGGCCAACACGGTGAAACCCCGTCTCTACTAAAAATAGAAAAAATTAGCCAGGCGTGGTGGCGGGCACCTGTAGTCCCAGCTACTCGGGAGGCTGAGGCAGGAGAATGGCGTGAACCCAGGAGGTGGAGCTTGCAGTGAGCCGACATCACGCCACTGCACTCCAGCCTGGGCGACAGAGCGAGACTCCGTTTCAAAAAAAAAAAAAAAAAACTAAGAATTGGGAGTACCCAGGACATCAAATTCCAGAGTGTGCAAGGGGATTCTGTGTAATTATTTGCTTGGTTGGTGAGTTTTTGGGAAAAGACCATTAGTCCGTTTTACCTTTCCTGAAGATTGAGGATGGTAAGGGATACGAAGGTTCCACTGAATACCAAGAGCCTGAGAAACTGCTTGGGTGATTTGACTAATAAAGGCCATTCCGTTATCAGACTCTATAGAGGTGGGAAGGCCAAACTGAGGAATTATGTCTGACAGAAGGGAAGAAGTGACCGCGGTGGCCTTCTCAGATCCTGTGGGAAAGGCCTCTACCCATCCAGTGAAAGTGTCTACCCAGACCAAGAGGTATTTTAGTTTCCTGACTCGAGGCATGTGAGTAAAGTCAATTTGCCAGTCCTAGACGGGGGCAAATCCCCGAGCTTGATGTGTAGGGAAGGGAGGGGGCCTGAACAATCCCTGAGGAGTAGTAGAATAGCAGATGGAGCACTGAGAAGTGATTTCCTTAAGGATAGATTTCCATGATGGAAAGGAAATGAGAGGGCCGGGCGCGGTGGCTCACGCCTGTAATCCTAGCACTTTGGGAGGCCGAGGCGGGCAGATCACAAGGTCAGTAGATTGAGACCATCCTGGCTAACATAGTGAAACCCTGTCTCTACTAAAACTTCAAAAAATTAGCCAGGCGTGATGGCGGGCGCCTGTAGTCCCAGCTTCTGGGGAGGCTGAGGTGGGAGAATGGTGTGAACCCGAGAGGCAGAGCTTGCAGTGAGCTGAGATCACGCCACTGCACTCCAGCCTGGGCAACAGAGCGAGACTCTGTGTCAAAAAAAAAAAAAAAAAAAAAAAGGAAATGAGAGGTTCTAAGAGGTGGGCTAGCAGCTTGTAACCTACGTGGAAGAGGTTATGAAATGACGATAGAATAGAATGGGCCTGTGAGGCTGGAAGGAGGTATTTTCCTTGGTCCAAGAACCATTTGCCTTGTGTGGGAAGAGACTGACAGGTGGAAGTTTTAGTGGGAGAGTAGGTGGGAGTGACCGATGAGAAGGAGAAGAACTTGCCATGAGGGACAGAAGTTGGAACGCTAGCTGCTTTTTTAGCTACCTTATCAGCATAAGCGTTGCCCTGAGTGATGGGATCTGATGCCTTTTGCTGGCTCTTGCAATGAATGACTCCAGCTTCCTTTGGAAGTAAAGTGGCCTAGAGAAGAGTTTTTATTAAAGAGGCATTAATGATGGAGGACCCTTGTGTAGTGAGGAAACCTCTTTCTGCCCATATAACAGCATGGTGGTGCAGGATATGGAAGGCATATTGAGAGTCAGTATAAATATTGACACGTAGTCCCTTTTGCAAGAGTGAGGGCTCGAGTTAAGGCAATGAGTTTGGCTTGCTGAGAGGTAGTGGAGGCGGACAGAGTGGTAGCCTCAATGATAGATGTGGAAGATACTATAGCATAGCCTGCCTTTGTTGGTAAGTGGTGATTAGGCCTGGTGGAACTGCCATCAATAAACCAAGTGTTATCAGGGTGAGGAACACGAAAGAAGGAAATACGGGGAAATGGAGTGAATGTCAGGTGGATCAGAGAGATACAGTCATGTGGGTGGGGGGCAGCCTAAAACAGTAAGGTCAAGTTGTTTGGACAGAAAGGCTACAGGGCGCGGTCCCAGCTCTTGTGTAAGAATTTGGCCACACAGCCCTGTACTTTGGCTATGTGTAATGAAACGGGTTGGGATGAGTTAGGGAGAGCCAGCATAGGGGCAGCTTCTAGGGCTGTTTTTAAGGAACGGAAAGAGGAGTGGCAAAAGGATTTAGGATCTATGGGGTCAGCTAGGTTTGCTTATGTGAGTTTACATAATGGTTTAGTCAGGATGATAAAACTAGGTATCCAAAGGCAGAAGTACCTAACCATGCCTAGGAAGGAAAGGAGTTGTTGTTTTGTAGAAGGGGTTTCGGTTTGGGAGATTAGCCAGACATGATCAGCAGGGAGAGCACGTGTGTTTTCATGATGAATTATGCCGAGATAGGTAACAGATGAGGAAGAAATTTGGGCTTGACTGAAGTAATGGGGGCTGTCTGTGAAGCCTTGAGGCAGTACAGCCCAGGTAATTTGCTGAGCCTGATGGGTGTCAGGGTCAGTCCAAGTGAAAGCAAAGAGAGGCTGCAATAAAGGGTGCAAAGGAATAGTAAAGAAAGCATGTTTGAGATCCAGAACAGAATAATGGGTTATGGAGGGGTTGTGGAGGGAGGTATTGAGGATAGGAGAGTATATGGCTTTGGCACCACGGGGTGGATAGGCAAGACAATTTGGCTGATAAAGCACAGATCCTGAACTAACCTATAAGACTTGTCTGGTTTTGGACAGGTAAAATGGGGGAATCGTAATGAGAGTTTATAGGCTTTAAAAGGCCATGCTGTAACAGGCGAGTGATAACAGGCTTTAATCCTTTTAAAGCATGCTGTGGGATGGGATATTGGCGTTGAGCCGGGTAAGGGTGATTAGGTTTTAATGGGGTAGTAATGGGCATGTGATCGGTTGCCAGGGAGAGAGTAGAGGTGTCCCATACTTGTGGGTTAAGGTCAGGGGATACAAGAGGAGGATGTGAAGGAGGCTTTGAACTGGGGAAAAAGGCAGCAATGGGGTGTGGCTGTGCCTAGAAATGGTCAGGGAAGCAGATAATTTAGTTAAAATGCCTCAGCCTAATAAGGGAGCTGGGCAGGTGTGGATAACTAAAAAGGAGTGCATAAAAGAATATTGTCCAAGTTGGCACCAGAGTTGGGGAGTTTTAAGAGGTTTAGAAGCCTGGCCGTCAATACCCACAACAGTTATGGAGGCAAGGGAAACAGGCCCTTGAAAAGAAGGTAATGTGGAGTGGGTAGCCTCCATATTGACTAAGAAGGGGACAGACTTACCCTCCACTGTAAGAGTTACCCAAAGCATCTGTGATGGTCCTGTAGGCTTCCAAGGTGATAGGGCAGTGTCAGTCTTCAGCCACTAAGCCGAGAAGATCTGGGAAGGAGTCAGTCAGACAGCCTTGGGCCAGAGTTCCAGAGGCTCTGAGAGTGGCTGCCAGGTGAGTTGAACAGTCTGATTTTCATTGGGGGTCCTTCACAGATGGGACGCGGCTTAGGAGGAATCCCGGGCTGCGGGCATTCCTTGGCCCGGTGGCTAGATTTCCAAAACTTGTAGCAAGCTCCTGGGGGAGGAGGTTCTGGAGGAACCCCTGGCAGCTGCGGTTCAGACGTTTGGAGTTCTTGTGTTCTGGAGATGTGGCTGGGGTTTGTCTCACGGTGGAGGCAAGGAATTGCAACTCAGAAATACATTGCTACGTGGCTGCCTCTACTCTTATTATTGTACACCTTGAAGGCGAGGTTAATTAAGTCCTGTTGTGGGGTATGAGGGCCGGAATTTAATTTTTGGAGCTTTATTTAATGTCAGGAGCAGATTGGGTAATAAAATAAAATGCATTTTGCGAATAAGACGGCATTCTGACCTTTCAGGGTCTAGGGCTGTAAAACATCTCAGGGTTGCTGCCAAATGGGCCATGAACTGGGCTGGGTTTTATATTTGATGAAAAAGAGCCTAAACGCTAACTGATCTGGGAGAGGTCGGATAAAGAAAAAGGAGCATTAACCTTGACTGTGCCTTTAGCTCCAGCCACCTCTTTAAGAGGAAACTGCTGGGCAGATGGAGGAGGGCTAGTTGCGGAAAGAAACTGTAAGCTGGACTGGGTGTGAGGAGGGGAGGTAATAAAAGGATTATAGGGTGGAGGAGCAGAGGCTGAGGAAGAATTGGGACCTAGCTCGGCCTGGCGAGGAGCAGCCTGGGAAGGAGGGGAGAAGTCAGATGGGTTTGTAGAAAAGGAAGAGTCAAGACTCAGCAACGCTTGGGGTTGGAACTGAGGGGACAGGCAGGAGGGAAAGAAGGAAGATTTGGGATGAACTGCATTGGGAACAGAGACTAGGGAGGGACCGATACATAAAAGAATGCCTGAACGTCAGGCACCTCAGACCATTTGCCCATTTTATGACAAGAATTATTTAGATCTTGTAGGATGGAAAAATTGAAAGTGCCATTTTTTGGCTATTTGGAACCACTGTCTGGTTTGTGTTGGGGTCAAGCGGCATTGCAGAAGAAAATAAGACATTTAGGTTTTAGGTCAGGCGAGAGTTGAAGAGGTTTTAAGTTCTTGAGAACACAGGCTAAGGGAGAGGAAGGAGGAATGGAGGGTGGAAGGTTGCCCATAGTGAAGTAGGCAAGTTTAAAGAGAAGGGTAGAGACACGGAGAGAAGGGGTGGGGGATGCTTATCCCTCAGGAAAGTGGAGAAGGGATGGGAGGTGCTTGCCCCCCAGGAAAATGGAAACGGGGTGGGGGGTGCTTGCCCCTCAGGAAAGTAGAGAAGGGGTAGAGACACGGAGAGAAGGGGTAAGGTGAGCAGCCAAAGCAGGCGTCCCTGCAATTGACTTGCCACCAAGGGATGTGGGTGAATGACCAAGGCAGGTGTCCCCGCGGAGATCAGACACCAATGGAATGTGGGTGAATAATCAGGCAGTCGTCCCCGCAATGATTAAACACCAAGGGAAGGCTGCCTTCCCAAGTCCGTGACCGGCGCCAGAGTTTTGGGTCCATGGATAAAATGTGTCTCCTTTGTCTATACCAGAAAATGAAAGGAATTTAAATTAAGAGAAGGGAGAGATTGAAGGGTGGTGCCAAGATTGAAAGGAGAAAGAGGTTGAGGGACAGTGAGAGAGGTTGGAGAAGGAGTAAAAGAGGCCACTTACCCGATTTAAAATCAGTGAGATGTTCCTTTGGCTGGTTGGTCTGTGGACCTGAGGTTGTAGGTGGATCTCTTCAGGGAGTGAAGGTGAGGACAGGGGACTGCTGTCCCGAAGGAGTCCCGCTGACCCGGGTCTTCGGCACCAAATGTCTCATGCGTCCGTGTCAAGAGACCACCAAACAGGCTTTGTGTGAGCAACAAGGCTGTTTATTTCACCTGGGTGCAGGCGGGCTGAGTCCAAAAAGAGAGTCATCAAAGGGTGGTGGGATTATCATTGGTTCTTATAGGTTTTGGGATAGGCGGTGGAGTTAGGAGCAATGTTCTGTGGGCAGGGGGTGGATCTCACAAAGTACATTCTCAAGGGTGGGGAGAATTACAAAGAACCTTTTTTTTTTTTTTTTGAGACGGAGTCTGGCTCTGTCGCCCAGGCTGGAGTGCAGTGGCTCTTTCTCGGCTCACTGCAAGCTCCGCCTCCCAGGTTCAAGCCATTCTCCTGCCTCAGCCTCCGGAGTAGCTGGGACCACAGGCGCCCGCCACTACGCCTAGCTAATTTTTTTTTGTATTTTTAGTAGAGACGGGGTTTCACCGTGTTAGCCAGGATGGTCTTGATCTTCTGACCTCGTGATCCGCCCGCCTCGGCCTCCCAAAGAGCTAGGATTACAGGCTTGGGCCACCGTGCCCGGCCTACAAAGAACCTTCTTAAGGGTGGGGGAGATTACAAAGTACATTGATCAGTTAGGGTGGGGCAGAAACAAATCACAACGGTGGAATGTCATCAGCTAAGGCTATTTTCACTTCTTTTGTAGATCTTCAGTTGCTTCAGGCCATTTGAACGTATATGAGCCGGTCGTAGGGGATATGATGGCTTAGCTTGGGCTCAGAGGCCTGAAAATCGCCCCCACCAATCACCCGTTTCCCCCAATCTACCCTCCTGAAGGTCACTGACAAAGACTTCATTGTCTCCTAGGAGAGGCTGCCATATATCCAGGGCTGACGTAATTCCATCTTAATATCAATTACATTATAAAAATTTACCTCGTGCCTGAGGCCCCAGAGCCCAAGGGTGCAAAGCAGTAATTGGTCAAAGTTCAACCTCCCTCCCACTCTGGGCTCAGACTGTCCCCTGAGGGCCTGTGTTTTCAGTCTCTTTCCAGAACCTTGGTGTGAACTTAGGTCTTGGCGTCGGGATCCCTTTTCATCACACCCAGGTGACCTACAGGGAGCTCCGCTCGACACTGCAAGGTTTAGACCAGTTCAGTCCAACAGAGAAAGCAGGCAACCACCATGTCATTTGAAAACAGTTTCATCAGGATAGAATTCACAAACCATACAGTGAATCCATTTAAGGTGTGTAAGTCAAAAGTTTTTCGTGTATTACCTTATGTTTATTTTATTTTATTTTATTTTATTTATTTATTTATTTATTTTGAGATGGAGTCTCGCTCTGTCCCCCAGTCTGGAATGCAGTGGCACTATCTCGGCTCACTGCAAGCTCCACCTCCCGGGTTCATGCCATTCTCCTGCCTCAGCCTCCCCAGTAGTAGCTGGGACAACAGGCACCCGCCATCACGCTTGGCTAATTTTTTGTATTTTTAGTAGAGACGGGGTTTTACCATGTTAGCCAGGATGGTCTCGATCTCCTGACCTTGTGATCTGCCCACCTCAGCCTCCCAAAGTGCTGGGATTACAGGTGTGAGCCACCGCGCCCGGCCTTTTATTTTATTTTTTTAAGACAAGGTCTTGCTCTATCACCCAGGCTGGGGTTAAGTGGCGTGATCACAGCTTGCTGCAGCCTCAAACTTCCAGACTAAAGCAATCCTCCCAAGTAGCTGGGACTACAGGCGCATGCCACCTTGCCCGGCAAATTTTTGTATTTTTAGTAGAGTTGGGATTTTGCCATGTTGCCCAGGCTGGTCTTTTTTTAAAAAATTATTTATTTATTTATTTTCGAGATGGAATCTTGCTCTGTCACCCAGGCTGGAGTGCAGTGGCATGATCTCAGCTTACTGCAACCTCTGCCTCCCAGGTTCAAGTGATTCTCATGCCTCAGCCTCCCGAGCAGCTGGGATTACAGGCATGAGCCACCACACTCGGCTTATTTTTGTATTTTTGGTAGAAACAGGGTTTCACCATATTGGCCAGGCTGGTCTCAAACTCCTGACCTCAAGTGATCCACCTGCCTCAGCCTCCCAAAGTGCTGGGATTACAGGCGTGAGCCACCAAACCCGGCTATTATTTATTTATTTATTTTTGAGACACAATATCCCTCTGTCGCCCAGGCTGGAATGCAGTGGTGTCATCTTGGCTCACTGCAACCTCCGCCTCCTGGGTTCAAGTGATTCTCGTGCCTCAGCCTCCCAAGTAGCTGGGACTACAGGTGTGCGCCACCACACCCAGCTAATTTTTGTATTTTTAGTAGAAATGGGGTTTCATCATGTTGGCCAGGCTGGTCTTAAATTCCTGACCTCAGGTGATCTGCTCACCTCGGCCTCCCAAAGTGCTGGGACTACAGGTGTGAGCCACTCTGCTCGGCCGGTCAGCTCATATATTACCTGCAAAACCCAGTCCCATTGTACCTTTCTCTGGCTGAGTCATGGATTCAAGCCTTGCCTCAGTGACATGGGAAGCAATGATGACCGGCTATGCCTTCTCCCCTGCCTCCAGGGCATTTGTATTTCAGTAGACTGGGGAAGACTTCGGGGATTCCAGGAAAGGTCTTGTCTAATAGGTAGAAGGAAGTGGACTCTGGGACAAGGTCCCTTTGTTCAAACACCAGCTGTGCTGATTTTTGCTGTGAGTCACTTGGTCTCAGTTTTCTCATCTGTGAAACAGGAATAATAGCAGCTCTTCTCAGGACTCATGGCCCGGAGCTTTGGTAAGCAGGAGATTGTCATCAATGACCCTCACTCCTCTCTCCTCTCTTCCCAGATACTCTGACCCATGGATCCCCTGGGTGCAGCCAAGCCACAATGGCCATGGCGCCGCTGTCTGGCCGCACTACTATTTCAGCTGCTGGTGGCTGTGTGTTTCTTCTCCTACCTGCGTGTGTCCCGAGACGATGCCACTGGATCCCCTAGGCCAGGGCTTATGGCAGTGGAACCTGTCACTGGGGCTCCCAGTGGGTCCTCCCGACAGGACACCACTCCCACCCGCCCCACCCTCCTGATCCTGCTGTGGACGTGGCCTTTCCACATCCCCGTGGCTCTGTCCCGCTGCTCAGAGATGGTGCCCGGCGCGGCCGACTGCCACATCACTGCCGACCGCAAGGTGTACCCACAGGCAGACGCGGTCATCGTGCACCACTGGGATATCATGTACAACCCGAAGTCACGCCTCCCACCTTCCCCGAGGCCGCAGGGGCAGCGCTGGATCTGGTTCAACTTGGAGCCACCCCCTAACTGCCAGCACCTGGAAGCCCTGGACGGATACTTCAATCTCACCATGTCCTACCGCAGCGACTCCGACATCTTCACGCCCTACGGCTGGCTGGAGCCGTGGTCCGGCCAGCCTGCCCACCCGCCGCTCAACCTCTCGGCCAAGACCGAGCTGGTGGCCTGGGCGGTGTCCAACTGGAAGCTGGACTCGGCCAGGGTGCGCTACTACCAGAGCCTGCAGGCCCATCTCAAGGTGGACGTGTACGGACGCTCCCACAAGCCCCTGCCCAAGGGGACCATGATGGAGACGCTGTCCCGGTACAAGTTCTATCTGGCCTTCGAGAACTCCTTGCACCCCGACTACATCACCGAGAAGCTGTGGAGGAATGCCCTGGAGGCCTGGGCCGTGCCCGTGGTGCTGGGCCCCAGCAGAAGCAACTACGAGAGGTTCCTGCCGCCCGACGCCTTCATCCACATGGACGACTTCCAGAGCCCCAAGGACCTGGCCCGGTACCTGCAGGAGCTGGACAAGGACCACGCCCGCTACCTGAGCTACTTTCGCTGGCGGGAGACGCTGCGGCCTCGCTCCTTCAGCTGGGCACTGGATTTCTGCAAGGCCTGCTGGAAACTGCAGCAGGAATCCAGGTACCAGACGATGCGCAGCATAGCGGCTTGGTTCACCTGAGAGGCCGGCATGGTGCCTGGGCTGCCGGGAACCTCATCTGCCTGGGGCCTCACCTGCTGAAGTCCTTTGTGGCCAACCCTCTCTCTTACCTGGGACCTCACACGCTGGGCTTCACGGCTGCCAGGAGCCTCTCCCCTCCAGAAGACTTGCCTGCTGGGGACCTCGCCTGCTGGGGACCTCGCCTGCTAGGGACCTCGCCTGTTGGGGACCTCACCTGCTGGGGACCTCACCTGCTGGGGACCTTGGCTGCTGGAGGCTGCACCTACTGAGGATGTCGGCGGTCGGGGACTTTACCTGCTGGGACCTGCTCCCAGAGACCTTGCCACACTGAATCTCACCTGCTGGGGACCTCACCCTGGAGGGCCCTGGGCCCTGGGGAACTGGCTTACTTGGGGCCCCACCCGGGAGTGATGGTTCTGGCTGATTTGTTTGTGATGTTGTTAGCCACCTGTGAGGGGTGCAGAGAGATAATCACGGCACGGTTTCCAGATGTAATACCGCAAGGAAAAATGATGACGTGTCTCCTCACTCTAGAGGGGTTGGTCCCATGGGTTAAGAGCTCACCCCAGGTTCTCACCTCAGGGGTTAAGAGCTCAGAGTTCAGGCAGGTCCAAGTTCAAGCCCAGGACCACCACTTATAGGGTACAGGTGGGATCGACTGTAAATGAGGACTTCTGGAACATTCCAAATATTCTGGGAATTTGGAGGGAAATTGCTGCTGTCTACAAAATGCCAAGGGTGGACAGGCGCTGTGGCTGACGCCTGTAATCCCAGCACTTTGGGAGGCTGAGGTAGGAGGATTGATTGAGGCCAACAGTTAAAGACCAGCCTGGTCAATATAGCAAGACCACATCTCTAAATAAAAAATAATAGGCCGGCCAGGCACGGTGGCTCACACCTGTAATCTCAGCACTTTGGGAGGCCGAGGTAGGTGGATCACGAGGTCAGGAGATCGAGACCATCCTGGCTAACACGGTGAAACCCTGTCTCTACTAAAAATACAAAAGATTAGCCAGGTGTCATGGCGGGTGCCTGTGGTCCCAGCTGCTCCAGAGGCTGAGGCAGGAGGATGGCGTGAACCCAGGAGGTGGAGCTTGCAGTGAGCCGAGATGGCGCCACTGCACTCCGGTTTGGGCGACACAGTGAGACTCCATCTCAAAAATAACAATAATAATAGGCCAGGTGCAGTGGGTTATGCCTGTAATCTCAGCCCTTTAGGAGGTCAAGGAGGGCAGATCACCTGAGGTCAGGAGTTGGAGACCAGCCTGGCCAACATGGTGAAACCCTGTCTCTACTAAAAATACAAAAATTAGCCTGGCATGGTGACAAGCGCCTGTAATCCCAGCTACTTGGGAGGCTGAGGTACGAGAATCACTTGAACCCAGGAGGTGGAGGTTGCAGTGAGCCAAGATTGCACCACTGCATTCTAGCCTGGGTGACAGAGCAAGACTCCGTCTCAAGAAATATATACATATATATAAAATAAAATAAAGTAAAATAAAATTGCCAGGGGAGACCAAGACGTGGGTGGTGGTGGTGAATCCCAGGTGCTCTCTGAGCCTCAGTTTCCCCATCTGTACAGTGGAGGTGCAGAGGTGCCTGTGATACCTCCCTGAGGCCCAGGTGGGAGGGTGGAGGGGCATAGGGTGGGGAGGGTATGGGGGGCCTGAAGAGTCTCTACCAAACCCCCTGGTGACTCTGGGCCTGAGCCAGCCTTGCTGGGCCCATCACTCACCTGCCACCCACACCACACACCTGGGCCCCTCTCCCCACCACCTGGCTGCAAGCCACAGGTCCTGGGAGGGGGACAGGTCCCTCGGCAGGCCAGGCCAGGGCTTCCTAACAGGCTGGGGCAGGCCCAGTCCCCAGGGGGTAAAGGTGTGGGGACAGGCTGCTCTGTCCCCTGATGCCACTGGAGCCCCCGTGGTCTCCGCCTCTACCTCAGCTGATGTCAGAGTGAACAGCTCCCTTTCCCAACTTCTCTTTCTCTCCCTCTGGAATTTCCTCTGAGGCTTAGAGGGACATGGAAACCCTCCCTGGGTCCCACGAGGGCAGAGGCCCAGCCACCTGGCCGATGTTGGGGGGCTCTGGCCTGCCCCCTCTGGAACCCCAGCACTGCCCTCAAACCCCCATTGCCTACCTGTATGCCCCGGATCTCACATGTGGTTCATGGCACACCCAGCCCAGCCTATGGGGCCTTCTCCCTCCTCCTGGGCGCCAGCTGCCCTTGGCTCCCAGCCCTCGGCCCCAGGGAGAGAAAAACATCCAGCAGGCTGGCAGCTCCATCTCCCACCCAGCCCTGGCCAGGGAAGGCACTGGAGGGTCCAATGAGGGCCAAGACCCCAACGAGGTGCACAGATGGCCTAACTGCCCCTGCAAGCCTCAAGCAGGTCCTAGCTTGCCCTGAGCCTGAGGGAAGATGTCCTCATGATACCCTACTCGCTCTGGGCTCAGCTCCTTGGCAGGGAGGTCCCACCTGGCACTGGTATGGTGAGCCCTGCTCAGAGAGGACCAGGAAACCTCTCAAGTCACACAGCAGTTTCAGGATGAGCACACGTTCTCTCTGGCACCATCCCTGAGGTCAGCCCAAGGTCCTCCAGCCTCCCTTTGCCCAGCGATCACATCGATGGAATGACTAGAGCCCTACTGTCCCTCACTAGAGACCTACCTTTGGATTTTGAATCCTTAAGAAACAACCCAGCTGGGGGCCGGGCGTGGTGGCTCACGCCTGTAATCCCAGCACTTTGGGAGGCCGAGGCGGGCGGATCACAAGGTCAGGAGATCGAGACCATCCTGGCTAACATGTCTCTACTAAAAATACAAAAAAAAACAACAAAAAAAAAATTAGCTGGGCGTGATGGCGGACGCCTGTAGTCCCAGCTACTTGGGGCAGGAGAATGGCATGAACCCAGGAGGCAGAGCTTACCATGAGCCGAGATCGTGCCACTGCACTCCAGCCTGGGCCGCAGAGCGAGACTCTGTCTCAAAAAAAAAAAGAAAAAAAAAGAACCCAGCTGGGCGGAGTGGCTCATGCCTGGCCTCTAATCCCAGTACTTTAGGAGGCTGAGGCAGACAGATCACCTGAAGTCAGGAGGTCAAGATCAGCCTGGCTAACACGGCGAAAACCTAGCTCTACTAAAAAAATACGAAAGTTACCCAGTGCTGTGTCACGCGCCTATAGTCCCAGCTACTCGGGAGGCTGGGGCATGAGAATCGCTTGAGCCCGGGAGGCATAGGTTGCAGTAAACTGAGACTGTGCCACTGCACTCCAGCCCGAGTGACAGAGCGAGATTCCATCTCAAAAAAAAAAAAGAGAGATAGGGGTATCTCTGTTTTCCCTAGGCTGGTCTCAGACTCCTGGGCTCAAGCGATCTTCCTGCCTCTCCTTCCCAAACTGTTGGGATTACAGGTGTGAGTCACTGTGCATGGCCTCAGAAGTCTTTTTTTTTCTGTTTTTTTTTTTGAGATAGGGTCTCAGTCTCTTACCCAGACTGGAGTGCCGTGGTACAACCTCAGCTCACCGCAACCTCTGCCTCCCAGGCTCAAGTGATTCTCAGCCTCCCAAGTAGCTGAGATTACAGGTGCACACCACTACGGCCCGGCTAATTTTTATATTTTTAGTAGAGACCAGGTTTCACCATGTTGGCCAGGTTGGTCTTGAACTCATGACCTCAGATGATCCACCTCCCTCGGCCTCCCAAAGTGCTGGGATTACTGGTGTGAGCCGCTGAGCCCAGCCAGAAGTCTTTTTTTTTTTTTTTTTTTTTTTTGAGACAGAGTCTTGCTCTGTTGCCCAGGCTGGAGTGCAGTGGCTCAATCTCGGCTCACTGCAAGCTCCGCCTCCTGGGTTCACACCATTCTCCTGCCTCAGCCTCCCAAGTAGCTGGGACTACAGGCACCCACTACCACGCCTGGCTAATTTTTTTGTATTTTTAGTAGAGACAGGGTTTCACTGTGTTAGCCAGGATGGATGGTCTTGATCTCCTGACCTCGTGATCTGCCCACCTCGGCCTCCCAAAGTGCTGGGATTACAGGCGTGAGCCACCGCGCCCGGCCCCCAGAAGTCATTTTTTTAATAAGTTACAGTCAACCTCACCAGTCAAGGAATGAGACATGAGTGGAATTAGGTTGCCACTTCTGGAGCTCTGGGAGACCCCAACCCCCTGGCCCATCCCTACCTCCCAGAACCTCACTGGTCTGGGCGTGGCTGGGCACTGAGATAGTAGAACTCAGGCAGCATGACGCAGCCTCCCAGAAATGATTTCTAGAACAGGGCAGTCGTGATACTTGGAGGCTGGGCTTTGAGCTTGGTCACCTTTGCACCCAGCTTGGGAGTGAGAGAGTTTAAGGTCATCCTCTCTCAAAACCAGTATTCCAGATCATTTCTCTCCATTCCAGGAAGTTTGCATAGCTCCCTGGACTTCTGCTGTGCACTGCCCTGCAGGAGTGGGTAGGGAAAGGAAGTGGCTTTGAGGCACACAGAGGGGCTTGGTGAGGCCACCGGAGGAAGCTTCTGCCACCAATGTGGGACCTGTGCCCAGCCTACCAGAAGAGAGCATCTGAAAACATGTATCGACATGGTAACCCCTCTGCTTGAAGCCTCACATGGCTCCCTATTGCCTTGGTGCTGAACACCCTATGGCTGACCGTGGCCCGGCCTCTGCAGCAGCTCTGCCTCCTCTCCAGTGGTGAAGACCCAGCCTGCTGAGACTCCTCCTGCAGTTCCTCAACATGCCTGCATTTCTGCTGCCTCAGGGCCTTTGCAAAGGTTGTTCCTTGTAACCGGAATGCTCTTCCGTCCCTTTTTTATTCAAAAGGCTGCAATTTTAATTGAAGAAAGTTCCCTTCCAAGGTTCATGAGTTGCCTGACTTGCCCACCGGTTTCCTGCAAGATCCCTTGGCCTGGCACTTCGTGCTCAGGAAATATTTGGTGATGGGCCAACTGAGTGAGAAGGTGGGATCTGGTGGGAAGGAAAGCGGAAAGGTAGAAATTCTGCTCACTTCCTCATTCCCACCTCCCAAGGAACCCCTGGTGTCCCTGTGGAACCCGCTTTGGGAACCGGTGGTTCAGGTCAGCCTTTTCACTTTGTACTCAAAGCCACATCGCATTGAAGCCACAGGTGGGGCAAGGTCATGCATGACCTGAGTCTCCAAATCCCTTCACCCTATTCGGTTCTGCAACAGGGATTAGGGGAGCCCCACGATTTGTTTTCAAAGGATGTCCGGGCTCCAGGACAGGATGCCCTGGGTCACCTGATGACAGGTGTGGTGGTTGGAAAGGGCCTGGTTTCAGCTCCGGGTACACTTCCTCCTTCCTTCTGCTCCCTGGTGTGGCCTCTTCCACGTCCTCAGAATCCAGCTGTTATTCCGTCCGCGGCCTCTCAGCTCTAGGGCCCTCTGCACACTGGCCCCCCCAGGTAAGGCCTCTTGTCCCACTTTCACCCCCAACCCGGATCGCATGGGTCCAGGGAAAGGCCTCCTGGCTCCGAGCCTCCTCCCCTCAGCCTCAATCCTGTCTGCTGTAATTCAGAGTGCAGGTGGGCTGGCACAAGATCCCTGGGGGAGGGTCTGCAGGCTGTGCAGTGGCCTGGCATTTGGCCAGCAGCCCCTAGTTGCAGGCAGGGGTCTTTCTGGATGCACCGAGGTGGGCTGAGGATATGGGAGGTCTGGCTGATTTGCCAAACCAGGAGGAAGTGGGTGTCTGTCTGTCTCTCTTGCAGAGCTCTGCGGTAGAATCCCGTGCCCCCCGACCCCATCAGCAGCCTATACCCCTTCATCCTTCCTGGCCCCGGATTTTCTCTGCCTCTGCCACTCCCGGTAGTAAAAGAGGGCTTAGAATGCGGTTTGCTTTTTGGCTTTGTTTTTTTGCATCCTAATCTTTGTGGTGTGGATCGATCATTTTCCAGGGAAAGTACCTTGGGTGAGATCTCTCTCCTGGATTCCCATTCCCCGTTTCCCCCAATCTCCCCTCCTGAGGGTCACCGGCAAAGACTTCACTGTCTCCTAGGAAGAGGTCGCCATAAATCCAGGGCCCACATGATAATATATTAATATTAAATGTATCTCTAAACATTAACCTTTCACTGGCAGCCCAAGAGCCCAACAGCACAAAGGAATACTTGGTTAAAATTCAACCTCCCTCCCAGTCCGGGCTCTGACTGTCCCTCGAGGGCTGTCTCTTGAGTCTTTTTGAGAACTTTGGTATGCGCTTGTGATCTCAATCCCTTCTCATCACACCTAGGTCACCATGCCTGGAGCTCCGCTATGCACCATAAGGTTTAGACCAACTCAGTTTATTTATTTTATTTTATTTTTTTGAGACAGAGTCTTGCTCTGTTGCCCAGGCTGGAGTGCAGTGGCGTGATCTCGGCTCACTGCAAGCTCCGCCTCCCAGGTTCACACCATTTTCCCGCCTCAGCCTCCCGAGTAGCTGGGACTACAGGCACCCACCATCATCACGCCCGGCTAATTTTTTGTATTTTTAGTAGAGACGGGGTTTCACCGTGTTAGCCAGGATGGTCTCGATCTCCTGACCTCGTGATCCGCCCGCCTCAGCCTCCCAAAGTGCTGGGATTACAAGCGTGAGCCACCACGCCTGGCCCTATTTATTTATTTTTGAGACGGAGTTTTGCTCTTATTACCCAGGCCAGAGTACAGCCTCCCAAGTATCTGAAATTGCAGATGCCCACAACCATACCCGGCTAAGTTTTGCATTTTTGGTAGAGAAATGGGGTTTCACCATGTTGGCCAGGCTGGTCTGTAACTCCTGACCTCAGGTGATCCGCCCGCCTTGGCCTCCCAAAGTGCTATTACAGGCGTGAGCCACCATGCCCAGTCCCAACTCAGTTTAGAGTTGGCAAGGTTTAGATCAATGGCAAAAGTTACCAATATGTTGTGGTTTTGTTTTGTTTTATTGTTATTATTATATTTTTTTTGAGATGGAATCTGGCTCGGTTGCCCAGGTTGGAGTGCAGTGACGCGATCTCGGCTCACCACAACCTCCACCTCCCAGGTTCAAGCAATTCTCCTGTCTCAGCCTCCCGAGTAGCTGGGATTACTGGCGCATGCCACCACGCCCAGCTAATTTTGTATTTTCAGTAGAGACGGGGTTTCACCATGTTGGCCAGGCTGGTCTCAAACTCCTGATCTCAAGTGATCCACCTGCCTCAGCCTCCCAAAGTGCTGGGATTACAGGCGTGAGCCACCACGCCCAGCCCCAGTGCATTTGAAATTGTGATAACTGCCAGTTTCAATTCCTTAGAAATTCTAGACCAGCACACACTGTCCAACTGAAATATAACAGAAGTCGCATAGATAATAATTGTTGTTCTAGTAGCTATATTTAAAAAATGAGAAAGACACAGGTGAATCATCGTAATAATATTCTTTATTTAACCCAATAGGTCCAAATTACTGTAGTATGATTTGAAGGTGTAAACAATATTTAAAAGTTTTGTATTTTATTTTATTTATTTTTGAGAGGGAGTTTCACTCTTGTCGCCCAGGCTGGAGTGCAGTGGTGCGATCTCGGCTCATTGCAACCTCCGCCTTCCGGGTTCAAGTGATTCTCCTGCCTCAGCCTCCTGAGTAGCTGGCATTACAGATGCCCGCCACCATGCCAGGCTAATTTTTTTGTATTTTTAGTAGAGACGGGGCTTCACCATATTGGGCAGGCTGGTCTCGAACTCCTAACATCAGGTAATCTGCCTCGGCCTCCCAAAGTGCTGGGATTACAGGCGTGAGCCACTGCGCCTGGCCTGTTTTGTTTTGTTTTCTTGTTTTTGAACTCTGGTGTCCAGGCTGGAGTGCAGTGGCACAATCATGGCCCACTGCAGCCTCAATCTCCTGGGCTCAAGCAATCCTCCAGCCTCTGCCTCCTGAGTAGCTGTGACTATAGTTGCGTGCCACCACACCCGGCTAATTTTTGTATTTTTTGTATAGACGAGGTTTCCCTAGGTTGCCCAGGCTGGTCTCAAAGTCTTGGCCTCAAGGGATCCTCCCACCTCAGCCTCCCGAGTAGCTGGAATTACAGGCATGTGCCACCGTGCCTGGCTCATTTTGTATTTTTAGTAGAGACAGGGTTTCACCATGTTGGTCAGGATAGTCTCTAACTCCTGACCTCAGGTGATTCGCCCGCCTCCACCTCTCAAAGTGCTGGGATTACAGGCATGAGCCACCGTGCCTGGCCTTTAAAAAGTTTTATTGAGATATCTGACATTCTGTTTTTCATCCTAAATCTTGGCAATCTAGTGTGCATTTTACCCTCAGAAGACAATTCAGACATTCAATGTCTGTCATAACTACTCAATCTGTATTTAGTTTCCATAAAATGAGGCTGGGCATGGTGACTCATGCCTGTAACCCCAGCACTTTGGGAGGCTGAGGTGGGTGGGTCAATTGAGGTCAGGAGTTCAAGACCAGCCTGGCCAACATGGTGAAACTCCATCTCTACTAAAAAGACAGAAATTACCTGGGTGTGGTGGGGGGCGCCTGTAATCCCAGCTACTTGGGAGGCTGAGGCAGGAAAATCACTTTAACCCGGGAGCTAGAGGTTGCAGTGAGCCAAGATCACGCCACTGTGCTCCAGCCTGGGTGACAGAGCAAGATTCCATCTCAGAACAAACAAACAAACATAAAAAGTACAGGTGAAGAAGTAGATTTGCCCATCCAAGATGTTCTGAAGGTACTCAAAAGTTTCCCAATTACTGACTGTAATATCAGTCATTGCTTTTTTTCTTTTTGAGTATCTGTTTCTTGTGTGCTTTTTTGTGGTTTTTGTTTTCTGTGTTTTTATTTTTTGTTGTTATTATTTATTTATGTATTTATTTATTTTGAGACACGGTCTCATTCTATTGTCTAAGCAGAAGTGCAATAGTGCAACCATGGCTTACAGCAGCCTTGAACTTCTGGGCTCCAGAAATCCTCCTGCCTTAGCATCCTGAGTAGCTGAGACTACAGACCACCACGTCTGGCAAAATAATAATAATAAATAATAAAATTCTTTGTGGAGATGGGGTCTTGAGGTCTTGAGGTCTTGCTATGCTGCTCAGGCTGGTCTCAAACTCTTAGAATCAAGCGATCCTCCCACCTCAGCCGCCCAAAGCATTGGGATTACAGGTGTAAACCATTACTCCCGGCCAGTATCTATTTTTAAGTTTAAATTAGCATTGGGCCGGGCGCCGTGGTGCACGCCTGTAATCCTAGCACTTTGGGAGGCCGAGGCAGGCAGATCATCTGAGGTCAGGAGTTCAAGACCAGCCTGGACAACATGGTGAAACCCCATCTCTACTAAAAATACAAAAATTAGCCAGGCGTGATGGCACGTGCCTGTAATCCCAGCTACTCAGGAGGCTGAGGCAAGAGAATCGCTTGAACCCAGGAGGCGGAGGTTGCAGTGAGCTGAGATCGTGCCATTGCACTCCAGCCTGGGCAACAAAAGTGAAACTCCGTCTCAAAAAAAAAAAAAAGAAAAGAAAAGAAAATTAACATTAGCCAGGCCGGGCACAGTGGCTCACACATGTAATCTCAGCACTTTGGGAGGCTGAGGCGAGGCAGGTGGATCACCTGAGGTCAGGAGTTCAAGACCAGCCTGGCCAACATAGTGAAACTCCGTCTCTACTAAAAATACAAAAACTAGCCAGGCACGATGGTGCACACTTGTAGTCCCAGCTACTCGAGAGGCTGAGGCACGACAATCACTTGATCTCAGGATGTAGAAGTTGCAGTGAGCCAAGATCATACCACTGCACTCCAGTCTGGGCGACAGAGCAAGACTCCATATGAAAAAAAAAATTAGCATTAACTATTCTGTTTTTCCGACAGCATGGTCACTTTTGAAGGGCTCATTGGCCACCAATTTTGATACTGCATATAGAGAACATTTCTGTCATCACAGAAATTTGCTTTATTTTTGTTGAGACGGAGTTTCACTCTCATCACCCAGGCTGGAGGGCAATGGTGCAATCTCGGCTCACTGCAACCTCTGTCTCCCAGGTTCAAGCAATTCTCTTGTCTCAGCCTCCCGAGTACCTGGCATTACAGGCTCCTGCCACCATACCTGACTAATTTTTGTATTTTTAGTAGAGACATGTTGGCCAGGCTGGTCTTGAACTCCTGACCTAAGGTAATCCACCCACCTCAGCCTCCCAAAGTACTGGGATTACAAGCATGAGCCACCAAGCCCGGCCCATCATCACAGAAAGTTCTGTGGGACAAGGTTAGTCGGGAGATGTCAGCTCCATCTGCAAAGTCCTAGAGGAGTTTGGGGTGACATTAAGGTGGGGAGACTTTGGGGTCTGGATCAAAATGGCTCTAGTTGTGTGTACTCAGCAGGACACATAGGTGTCTCTCTGAGCCTTAGTTTCCTCATCTGTAGAATGGACAGCTGTAGGGCTGCAAGGAACAGAGAGGGGCAGGGCTGGGGTCTTGGATTTCTGTTCCTGAGGCCAGGATCTGGGGTCTGGAGGACTCTGTGACACCCTATAGGGGCGGGAAGGACCTAGGAATGGAGTGAGATTGGCCAGACCTTCAGACCTTCAGACCTTCAGAGCTGAGGCTCAGTGGCCGGGCTCTGTTGAGGTTCACGGACACAGTCCCCTTGTGTCTCTGGCTTTTTGCAGTGTCACGGGCATCCAGACAGGATCCAGTGCATCCTCTTTTAGAAGAAAGGCCTGTCTCCAGATCCCCGAGTCCCTCTAGCATCTCCCAGAAGGTGTCAGACGCAGCAGTGTCCAGGGAGCGGCAGCAGGTCCTTATCATGGTCCAAGGGTCCCTCCCAGCCTCCAAGTCTCACCCCATCCATGAAAAAAGGTGGCCCCGGTTTCCCGCCACCTCCTCCACAGCACCATCTCTTTGAAGGTTTCCTCCTGTTTTTGTTTTTGTTGTTGTTGTTGTTGAGACAGCGTCTCACTCTGCTGCCCAGGCTGCTGGAGTGCAGTGGTGTGATCCAGGTGGCTCACTACTTCCGTTTCCTGGGTTCAAGCAATTCTCATGGCTCAGCTTCCCAAGTAGCTGAGAATACAGGCGCGCATGCCACCACGCCCAGCTAATTTTTGTATTTTTAGTAGAGACGGGGTTTCACCATATTGGTCAGGCTGGTCTCGAATTCGTGACCTCAAGTGGTCCACCCGCCTCGACCTCCCAAAGTGCTGGGATTACAGGCGTGAGCCACCACACCCAGCCTGAAGGTTTCTCTTTCTCTGGCTTCCCAGACCCAGTGCCCACACTCCAGGGGATTTGGGCCCTCCCGTCTCCCTCCAGCTCCCTGGGGCCAGTCCGCTGCTGGGTATCTCCAGGACGGGCCGGGCTCAGCAAGTTCCACCAAAGCCTGCTTCTCTCCTGGGGGTTCCCCATGTCTCCGGGTGGCCCCACTGCCCTCCTGGTCAGCACATGAGTCCCCACGCCTGCCTATTCTCCCTCCTATCTGTCCCCACCTCTCCCCCAGCGTCAGCCTACCAGAGGAGTAACCTTTGGGTGCTTGTTGAAAGAAACTCCGAGTGAATATTTCTATTCTCTCTTTTTTTTTTCTTTTTGAGACAGGGTCTCGCTCTGTCACCCAGGTTGGAGTGCAATGGTGTGATCTTGGCTCAATGCAACCTCTGCTTCCCAGGTTCAAGTGATGCTCATGTCTCTGTCTCCCGAGTAGCTGGGACTACAGGCATGTGCCACCATGCCCAGCTAATTGTTGTATTTTTAGTAGACATGTGGGTTCTCCATGTTGGCCACGCTGGTCTCAAACTCTTGACCTCAAGTTATCCGCCCTCCTCTGCCTTCCAAAGTGCTGGGAATACAGTCGTGAGCCAATGCACCCGGCCCTGAGTGCTTATTGAATGAAACCCCGAGTGAATATTTCTTTCTTTTTTTTTTTTTGGAGACGGAGTCTCATTCTGTCTCCCAGGCTGGAGTGCAGTGGTGCCATCTTGGCTCCCTGCAACCTCCTCCTCCAGGGTTCAAGTGATTCTCCTGCCTCAGGCTCCTAAGTAGCTGGGATTACGGGTGCCCGCCACCACGCCCAGCTAATTTTTGTATTTTTAGTAAAGACGGGTTTCACCATGTTGGCCAGGCTGGCCTCGAACTCCTGACCTCAAGTGATCCACCTTCAGCCTCCCAAAGTGCTAGGATTATAGGCATGAGCCACCGTGCTTGACCCAAGTTAATATTTCTTTTCTTTTTTTTTTTTCCGAGATAGAATTCCATTGCCCAGGCTGGAGTGCAGCGGTGCGATCTCGGCTCACTGCAACCTCCACCCCCCAGGTTCAAGCAATTCTCCTGCCTCAGCCTCTCAAGTAGCTGGGATTACAGGCACATGCCACCACGCCCGGCCAATTTTTGCATTTTTAGTAGAGATGGGGTTTCACCACGTTGGCCAGGCTGGTGACCTCGTGATCTGCCCGCCTCGGCTTCCCAAAGTGCTGGGATTACAGGCATGAACCACCGCGCCTGGCTGCCATTACTTTCAATGCTAAAAACAGCAATTACTTTTGCACCAATCTAATATGAACTCGACACTGGCAGCCCTGAGTACTTCCTTTGCTTTCTCTGCAAACTGCTCAGGGGTCTCTCCCCACTAGGCCTTGGCAATGGTGGTTTCCTCTGCCAGGAGCACCCTTTCCCACAGGTCTACTCTATCTGGTGAGCTCTTATATTACCTCCAAAACCCAATCCCATTGTGCCCTTCCCCAGCAGAGTCATGGGTTCAAGCCTCGACTCAGGGGCACTGGGGGGCATTTATGACCGGCTATGTCTTCTCCCCAGATTGAGGAAGAGTCTGGGGACACACCAGAAAAGGACAGGATCAAGGTGGGACCTGAGGGCCCTTGGGGCCTTTCCCAACTTCCCCAGGGACCCCTGCCCATGTAGAAAGGGCCTGTTGTCTAATGGGTGGGAGGAAGTGGACTCTGGGCCAAGGTCCCTTTGTTCAAACACCAGCTGTGCTGACTTTTGCTGTGAGTCACTTGGTCTCAGTTTTCTCATCTGTGAAACAGGAATAATAACAGCTCTTCTCAGGACTCATGGCCCGGAGCTTTGGTAAGCAGGAGATTGTCATCAATGACCCTCACTCCTCTCTCCCCACTTCCCAGATACTCTGACCCATGGATCCCCTGGGCCCGGCCAAGCCACAGTGGTCGTGGCGCTGCTGTCTGACCACGCTGCTGTTTCAGCTGCTGGTGGCTGTGTGTTTCTTCTCCTATCTGCGTGTGTCTCGAGACGATCCCACTGTGTACCCTAATGGGTCCCACTTCCCAGACAGCACAGGGACCCCCGCCCACTCCATCCCCCTGATCCTGCTGTGGACGTGGCCTTTTAACAAACCCATAGCTCTGCCCCGCTGCTCAGAGATGGTGCCTGGCACGGCCGACTGCAACATCACTGCCGACCGCAAGGTGTATCCACAGGCAGACGCGGTCATCGTGCACCACCGAGAGGTCATGTACAACCCCAGTGCCCAGCTCCCACGCTCCCTGAGGCGGCAGGGGCAGCGCTGGATCTGGTTCAGCATGGAGTCCCCCAGCAACTGCCGGCACCTGGAAGCCCTGGACGGATACTTCAATCTCACCATGTCCTACCGCAGCGACTCCGACATCTTCACGCCCTACGGCTGGCTGCAGCCGTGGTCCGGCCAGCCTGTCCACCCGCCGCTCAACCTCTCGGCCAAGACCGAGCTGGTGGCCTGGGCGGTGTCCAACTGGGGGCCAAACTCCGCCAGGGTGCGCTACTACCAGAGCCTGCAGGCCCATCTCAAGGTGGACGTGTACGGACGCTCCCACAAGCCCCTGCCCCAGGGGACCATGATGGAGACGCTGTCCCGGTACAAGTTCTATCTGGCCTTCGAGAACTCCTTGCACCCCGACTACATCACCGAGAAGCTGTGGAGGAACGCCCTGGAGGCCTGGGCCGTGCCCGTGGTGCTGGGCCCCAGCAGAAGCAACTACGAGAGGTTCCTGCCGCCCGACGCCTTCATCCACGTGGACGACTTCCAGAGCCCCAAGGACCTGGCCCGGTACCTGCAGGAGCTGGACAAGGACCACGCCCGCTACCTGAGCTACTTTCGCTGGCGGGAGACGCTGCGGCCTCGCTTCTTCAGCTGGGCACTGGCTTTCTGCAAGGCCTGCTGGAAACTGCAGCAGGAATCCAGGTACCAGACACGCAGCATAGCGGCTTGGTTCACCTGAGAGGCTGGTGTGGGGCCTGGGCTGCCAGGAACCTCATTTTCCTGGGGCCTCACCTGAGTGGGGGCCTCATCTACCTAAGGACTCGTTTGCCTGAAGCTTCACCTGCCTGGGGACTCACCTGCCTGGGACGGTCACCTGTTGCAGCTTCACCTGCCTGGGGATTCACCTACCTGGGTCCTCACTTTCCTGGGGCCTCACCTGCTGGAGTCTTCGGTGGCCAGGTATGTCCCTTACCTGGGATTTCACATGCTGGCTTCCAGGAGCGTCCCCTGCGGAAGCCTGGCCTGCTGGGGACGTCTCCTGGGGACTTTGCCTACTGGGGACCTCGGCTGTTGGGGACTTTACCTGCTGGGACCTGCTCCCAGAAACCTTCCACACTGAATCTCACCTGCTAGGAGCCTCACCTGCTGGGGACCTCACCCTGGAGGGCACTGGGCCCTGGGAACTGGCACCCATGGGGCCCCACCCATGAGTGATGGTTCTGGCTGATTTGTTTGTGATGTTGTTAGCTGCCTGTGAGGGGTGCAGAGAGATAATCACCGCACCGTTTCCAGATGTAATACTGCAAAGAAAACCGATGATGAGGTCGGGTGCGGTGGCTCACACCTGTAATCCCAGCACTTTGGGAGGCCGAGGCAGGCGGATCACAAGGTCAGGAGATCGAGACCATCCTGGCCAACATGGTGAAACCCGTCTCTACTAAAAATACAAAAATTTGCTGGGCGTGGTGGTGCATGCCT
This sequence comes from Pan troglodytes, assembly GCF_028858775.2. Lineage (NCBI taxonomy): Eukaryota > Metazoa > Chordata > Mammalia > Primates > Hominidae > Pan > Pan troglodytes. The sequence continues at coordinate 8,179,526 of NC_072418.2, read as the reverse complement.
GTAATCCCAGCTACTTGGGAAGCTGAGGCAGGAGAATCGCTTGAACCAGAGAGTCGGAGGTTGCAGTGAGCCGAGATCGCGCCACTGCACTCCAGCCTGGCGACAGAGCGAGACTCTGTCTCAAAAAAAAAAAAAAAAAAAAAAAAAAAAAAAAAAAAAAAAAAAAAAAAAAAAATTAGCTGGGTGTGGTGGCCGGTGCCTGTAATCCCAGCTACCCAGGTGGCTGAGACGCAAGAATCGCTTGAACCCAGGAGGCAGATGTTGTAGGGAGCCATGATCGCACCACTGCACTCCAGCCTGGGCGACACAGTGAGACTGTCTCAAGAAAAAAAAAAAAAGGGGGAGTGTCCCTTTCTGAGTGTGCAATTCTGTGTGGAAGGTGACTGTGTAGGATCATGGGTCCTGCCTGCTGAGCCCTTATGGATGGTGATCTCTGTGTCTTGTGAGTGTGCTTGTGTGTGTGTGTGAGAGAGACCCTCATCCGGTGTGCCGATGCGCTGATGACAACCGCAGCCCCAGGGAACTGCAGGGGCTTCTCAGTTTATTTATGTTCCAATTCCCTGGTGGACTGGGCCCGCGCCCTGTGGTTGGGACGCTGGATCTGGGTGGGAGACAGGAAGGCCGATGTCCGGGAGGCCCCGGAGGGTGGGCAACACTCACACACACATGCACACTGTGGGAGGAGAGCTTCGGGGGGGCGGCAGACCCCTGATGGTCAGCTTTCTCGCTGTGTGTCCTGGGCTGAACAACACTCCTCTCTGAGGCCAGGCCATCTAGGATGGGGAAACGGAGGCTCGGAGTAAGCGTCACTTGGGCTTCCGCAGCGTCTGGGAACTCCGGCCTCTCTGCGGAGGCCGGGCTGAGTCGGCCCAAAGGGTGGAGGAATCCACCACCTTAAACCTCAGAGTCAGAAGACTGTGGGGGTAGGCGGGGACCCCAGCCAGCGGCAGCCCTGAAACTGCTTCCCAAGCAGATCACCCGCCTGGCCGCCAAGCCCTGCTCTCAGGGCTCCCTGGAAGTCCTGCTGATTAGCCGCCTTGAGTGTCTCCAGCTGTAGCTGTGGGTCCCCGGGAGCCAGGGGCTAGGGATGTTCCTTCATGGCTGGGTGATTCTCCCTGGGGGCGGTTTCCGATCTGCGCCCTCCAGCTTTGCGGGGGGTGGGGGGATGCGGGCTGAGCCTGGGAAGGGACACTGTGGTTAGAGGGTGGTCCTAAGGGCAGACGTGTGGGAAGGAGGGGAGGGGGCCCAGCTAAGGAGAAGGGTTGTAGCCTTGGGAACCCCCAGTCTGAGGGGCAGGAGGGGAGGAGTCTCGCCTCGCCGGTGCCTGCTCTGGGCTCGCAGTGCCCGCCCCTTCCCCGCCCCTCAGACCGACCGTGGGACCCGCCGACCCCTCCTGCGCTCTGGCAACCCAACACCCGAGGCCTGCCAAGCATCAAGGTGACACCGTGGGGAAATCTAAACACCGAGCCGGGCTTTTTCCATACTCCGCAGGGGCTCGTCGTAAATCCCCCCCCTCGAGGCCCGGCCAGGGCTTTTATGGGCCGAGGACCCAGGTCTCTGGGGACCCAGCTCTACCCCAGCAGGCGCCGGCTTCGGGCTGGATGGGGCTGGCGCCCGCCCCAGGCCTCTCCCCGCCGGGAGGTGGGCAGCGTGCGGGTATTTTTAGTAGCTGGTGGAAGGAGATAGTGGCTTTCAGCTCACTCTGGTGGGCGAAGACCGGCCCGAGGAGGCCGTCGGATAAGGGAGGCCCAGGTCCACCTGGACTTCACTCTCCTCACCCCCAGAGTGGCTCCCCCTTCCTAGAAACCCACATAGCGGGATCAGTGCGGACGGGGAGACGCTGGGGAACTGATTCCACCTGGACCTCAGGCTCCTCACCCACAGTGTCTCCCCCTTTCCCCGTCTCCAGAAGTCCACACAGCAGAGAGGTGCAGTCAGGAACAAGCTGGGGAAACTGGGTCCACCTAGACCTCAGTCTCTTCATCCCAGAAGCGAGAGGTGCAGTCAGGGACAATCTGGGGAAACTGGGCCCACCTAGACTTCAGTGTCTTCATCCCAGAAGCCCGCACCGCGGAGAGGTGCGGAAGGGAACAAGCTGGGGAAACGGGGTCCACCTAGACCTCGGTCTCTTCATCCGAGCATAGCTCCCCTTTCCCCTCCCCAGAAGCCCACACAGCGAAGAGGTGCGGACCGGAACACGCTCGGGACGGGCAGAGGGACCCGTAGGGAGGCAGGAAGGACGGTCCCTGCCAACATAGCCCCATTCACCCCATTTTCCTTTTTGTCCGCCATAAACTGGACCCACTTTGCATCTACCCTTCCCCCAAAGCAAACAGCATCCTCCCACTACCCTGCAGCTGGGCCCCCCCACTGGTCCCCGCTTTCCCGGCGGAGACTGCGACGCGGCCCACACGCGAACCCCTCGCCGAGGATGAATCACCAGCCAGCTCGAGTTGCCACACTTTATCTCAGTACAGTTATCGCGAGAGTCCCGGGGCCGCGCCGGCGTGCTCTACGCACGCGCAGTCTTTCGCGGGGCCGGCCAGTGGTGCCGTCGAGGCGGGGGGAGTGGCCGCCGCGCCGGCCGAGTGAGGTAGGGTCACACGCAGGCGCACTCGCGCGCCGACAGCTCGTGCACCGTGTGGTAGCGGCTGTGCGCGTCCAGGAAGGACACCTCGTCCTCGTAGGCCGTCGGGCGGCAGCAGGGCTGCGCGCGCACCCGCTCCCGCCGCAGGCGCCGCCGCTGGCGCAGTCGTCGCAGCCCGAGGTCGTAGACGCGCGCGGCAGCCTCGCAGGCGCCTGCGCAGTAGCGGAACAGCACCGTCTCGTCGGACGCGTAGCCCAGGCCGAGCTCGCTCACGCGCACCTCCAGCTCGCGCAGCCCGCAAGGCCGCGCCCCCAACCGCGCACGCGCGCGCCGCCGCCGGGGCCCCGCCCGACGGCGCGGACCTGGGGGCCGCCCAGCCCAGGGCGTCAGCTCGCGCAGCTCCATCGCATCCGGGGCGCCCTGCAGCAGTGCACGGTCTGCGAGGGGAGGAACAGAAAGGAGGGGGGGTCAGTGGGTGCAGGGGGTGGGAGGGAGCCCCCTACCCTTTCTGTACCCCTGCAAACGAAGACCCTTGCTGGGACGCCAGGCCTAGACGGCTTCTCGTCTCACTCCCAGATCCCAAATTTCCCCACCCTCTTGCTGAGCTGCTCATGCACCCTCTCTGGGCGGCACTGGGGGGCACGTACACACTCACACCCCTACGCTGGTCCAAAACCCCTTTTTGAACCCTGAGCCTGTATTGGCTGCCCAGAACCTGGTCCATCTTTTCCGGGCCGCTTTCCAGCCCGTCTCACCTTGAGCTGAGCTGACTGGGGTCTCTAACTCACCTCCTCTGGGCCCCTCTCTCACCCCATTGCTGCTCCATTCTCCTCGTCCTCCATCGCAAATCTATCTGGACCCCTCCCCTATGCTGGGCTGCCCCAGGACACTGGTGCACCCTCTCTGGGCAGCACTGGGGGGCTGCTTCCCATGCCCCATCCCTCTTTAGTGAGGTTGTCATAGGTCTCTAGAGCCCCCTCTTCAGGCCCCGACGTCTGCTCTGAGTCCCCGGGCTTTTCAGACTCCCTCCATCCCCACTGCCCCGCTGTGCAGTGGAGCCTCAGTTTCCCTATCCAAGAAATGAATCGGGGTGTTTGGGTTTCTCCGAATGCAGAGGAGCAGCAGGTACCGCAGCCTACTGCATCCGAGGCCTGTGTGGGGACCCCACTCCATGGAGTGGCAGCAGCTACTGTCAAGGCCACCCCCATGTGACAGGTGACAAAACGGACCATCCCAAGGTCACATCATTAGCAGGTGGCCGAGAGAGCGCGACAGAGGCGGGCTTAAAGGTCATTCTTCCTGCCTTCATCGTTCACCCAAGTTTGGCCCAGGTCCAGCCGCTTTCTCCCACACTCGCCAGGAGGTGCCCAAGTCACCAATTCCCAGGGCCTGGCAGCCTAAATTTATTACCCAAGCGGTGGCTCCACCCCCAAACTCGGAAGCCCCAGGAGAGAACTGCAGACGCTGGAATGACAGGCAGCGCTGCTGGCGGACCTGCAGGCAGGGGACTCCCAGCCCCAGAGCAGGTGGCAGTCACGCTTGTGGTTGGGAGAGGAAATCTTTAGTCCCCACCTGCCCCCCGGGCTGGTGCACCTGGCTGTCAAAAGAATGAGCCTCTGGGTGGCCCTGGGGAAGGAGGGGCTGTCTGTCTCCTGGGGTTTGGTGGGGGAGGAGATGTCTGTTCCCACAGGGGGTCTCAGAAACAAGACAAACCCAGCCTCAGAGCATGACTCTAACACTTTCGCCACTTGCAACCTCAGGCCTCAGTTTCCCTGTCTGTCCCATGAAGCTTCCATGATCTCTGTCTTGGCCGGGGCTGAGAGGGTGGGAAATCGGTGCGGGGGGTGGGCGATGACTGAGCAACCTAGTCCGTGTTCTTTAAGCCCCGGAGCAGGACTGGAGTGGCCAGGACTGTGCTGGGGGGTTAGTTAGGGGCACACCCAACCCCAGAGGGGTGCATCGAAGCAGACATTTGTGGGCTTGCCCGATACAATACAGATGCCCGGCTAAATCTGAATTCCATATAAACAATGAATAATCTTTTTTTTTTTTTTTTTTTTTTTTTTTTTTTTTTGAGACGGAGTCTCGCTCTGTCGCCCAGGCTGGAGTGCAGTGGCGCGATCTCGGCTCACTCAAGCTCCGCCTCCCGGGTTCACGCCATTCTCCCGCCTCAGCCTCCGAGTAGTTGGGACTACAGGCGCCCACCACCACGCCCGGCTAATTTTTTTGTAATTTTAGTAGAGACAGGGTTTCACAGTGTTAGCCAGAATGGTCTCCATCTCCTGACCTCGTGATCCGCCCACCTCGGCCTCCCAAAGTGCTGGGATCACAGGCGTGAGCCACCGCACCTGGCAACAATCTTTTAGGATGTCTGTCCCTGCCTCCCTGCAACGGGGCTGGCTGCTTGCACAGGGGCTAGAACACAAGGTCCCCAGCCTGAAATTCCACCAGGAGCCTAGAACATGGGGACTTGGGGAGTCAGTGGCCACTCCCTTTTTGCAGTAGGGCAGACAGGCACCCGCCCATGGGCCCTGACCCTCCGCAGTGCCTGAAATTCCTCCATTCGTGCTTTGCCCCCCGCACCCCAAGTCCTGGAGCACTGGATTTTGGGGGTCCCGCCCGGGTCTCTGTCCCAGAGTCCTAGGAAGGACTTCACGCCGCTTGCAGAGAGGGAAGTGGTGGGAGGACAGAAGTGGAGCTCGTGCTGGAGGCCACCCTTGTGCATTGTAAGGACAAGAAAAGAGGATTGTGTGGGCTGGCAGGGGCGGGCGCAGACGCGCACATGGGCGTACTCGCCCACACCCAAAGGCGCTGCACACGCACCCTGCCGGCATCCACGCCTCAGATGCCCGTGCAGGCGCACGCATGGACATGTGCGTGAGCACAGGGGTCAGGGCCCACGCACCACCCTCACCCCACAGCACCTGCGGTGGGGCAGGCATTAGGGATTGGTGGGGAGTTGGGCGAGGGTCTTGCCCTCAGGGTGGGCATTTCTGTGTCCCTATAGCAGCACTTTTGCCCGTGTCTGTGCCCCCAGCCCCGTCTCTCCTCTCTCCACCCCTCCTCACCCCTTCGAATCTCTGGGCCTTTCTTCCGGTTTTTAGCTCCTGCCCCATCTCCCGCCTCCCCTTGGTCCCTGTCCCCTGGGGCAGGTCACTGGGACCTCAGATCCAGCCTCTCTCTCCTCCCACCGCCCCCCCTGCTGCGCCGCGGGGGCCAACCAGGCGAATGCCCAGGTCTAATCTCCATCTGGCCCCCACGGGACCTCAGGGCAGAGCCTAATTCCTTGTGACAGCTGAGCCGAAAGACCCCAGTTCCCAGAAGTCACCCTAGCTCCACCAGGCCATTGGGGGAATTTGCAACCTCCCTCCACCCCATCTTTTTTTAGAAAATGTATTTATTATTATAATGTTTTGAGACAGAATCTTGCTCTGTTGCTCAGGCTGGAGTATAGTGGTGCAATCATAGCTCAATGCAGCCTTGAACTCTTGGGCTCAAGTGATCCTCCCACCTCAGCCTCCCAAGTAGCTGGAACTACAGGCGTGCGCCACTACACCTGGCTAATTTCTGAAGTTTTTTGTAGAGATGGCGGTCTCGCTACATTGCCCTGGCTGGTCATGAACTCCTGGGCTCAAGAGATCCTCCTGTCTCAGCCTCCCAAAGTGCTGGGATTATAGGCAGGCGCCACCATGCCTTGCCCTGAATAATCTTTTAGGATGTCTGTCCCTGCCTCCCTGCAAGGGGGCTGGCTGGCCCTATCTTTAAAAAACCTATGACACCCCCCCCACCTCCCACTCCACTGCCTGAAATTCTACCCCTTACGTTGGGGGTATCTGACCCCACACAGAGGAGGAGCTTACACTGGGCCAGGCGGGCAATCCGGGCGTCCAGAGTTCGAGGCAGGCGGTGCAGGGGGACCAGCGCAGGTCCGAGGCGGTGGCTGAGAAGCAGGCCCTCTCGACACATCCAGATGGACAGCACGGAGCTGCAGAGCACTGAGGCCAAGGCCGCCGCCTTCCAGCGCTGCATCCTCAGCCTGCGGGCACGGGATGGTCAGCCGCACGCCCCGTCTGTCCCTCCAGCAGCCAACGGGCACAGGGCGCTGGGCCAGGACTCAGTGTGGGGCCTTTGACTTTGAACGCCTGCCGAGTGGTCGATAATCACATGGGAATGGTCCCTCAAGGAAACATTGAACAAGGAAGGGGTTGGCCTCCGTGCCAGGAGTCACAGGGAACCGCCCCCATCTGGGGGTCCCGGAGTGCCTTCCTGAGGAGCCGATGACAAGGTCCAGACTTGAATAAACGTAGGAGTTGGCCAGGCAGAGGAGAATGGCATCACAGGCAGGGGACACAGCCAGTGCAAAGGCCCCGAGGCCAGACTGAGTGTGGCGTATCCCAGGAACAGCAAGGAGGCCGGAGCGGCTGCAGCTGAGGAGCCAGGGGGAAGAGTGAAAGGAGGAGAGGTCATTCCCGGCAGGTGGCAGTGTGGGACAAAGGCGCGGGGAGGGTGGTGTTTAGGACAGTCTGGAGGCAGGAATCTGGGGCTGACACTGTTCCCTACACGCTGGTGTCCTCCATTGACTCTGCCCCTCTCTGAGCCTGTTTCCCATCCAGATGGATAAGCAGGCCCAGAAGTGGGCAGCAATGGACCAGAGCTGCCCTGGACATGGAGTCCCAGCTCTGGGCTTTTGCACAGATAGGTCCTTCCATGGAGAACACTTCTTCCCTCCTTCCCCACTCCCACTCCCCTTTCTTCCTCTTTTTCTTTTTTTCTTTTGGAGATGGAGTCTCGCTCTTGTCCCTCAGGCTGGAGTGCAGTGGCGCAATCTCAGCTCACTGCAACCTCTGCCTCCCGGGTTCAAGCGATTCTCCTGCCTCAGCCCCCCAAGTAGCTGGGATTACAGGCACCTGCCAGCATGACTGGCTAATTTTTGTATTTTTAATAGAGACAGGGTTTCTCCCTGTTAGCTATGCTGGTCTCAAGCTCCTGACCTCAAGTGATCCGCCCACTTTGGCCTCCCAAAGTGCTGGGATTACAGGCATGAGCCACCGCACCCAGCCTCCTCTCTCTTTCTCTTTCTTTATTTCCTTTCTTTTTCTTTCTTTCTTCTCTTTCTTTCTTTTCTCTTCCTTTCTTTCCTTTCTTTCTCTCTCTCTCTTTCTCTCTCTCTCTTTCTCTCTCTCTCTTTCTTTTTTTTTGAGACAGGGTCTTGCTCTGTCACCCAGGCTGGAGTGCAGTGGTGTGATCACAGCTCCCTGCAGCCTCCACCTCCTAGGCTCAAGCGATCCTCCCACCTCAGCCTCCCAAGTAGCTAGGACTGACTACAGGCATGAGCCACCATGCCTGGCTAATTTTTAATTTTTTTTGTTTTTGTTTTTGTTTAATAGAGAGGGGAGTCTCACAACGTTGCCCAGGCTGGTCTCAAACTCCTGGGCTCAAGCTATCCTTCCACTTTGGCCTCCCAAAGAGCTGGGATTGCAGGCGTGAGTCACTGTACCTAGCTGTCACTCCCCTTGCAATCTCAGCTTGGAGGGTGCCTCCTCCAGGAAGCCTTCCATGACTGCCTACCCTATTCACTTCAACCTCTGGCTGGTGCAGGGGCGCTAGTGGGCCCCCAGGAATGCCCTGAGCTTTACCCATTCAGGCACCAGTTACTTGGTGCTGTGAGTGCCTGGTGGCATCCTCCTCACTGCATATAGTCGGTGTTTAATAACTCGCGTGTACACACCCACCACACTCGACGCCGTCTGGGCTCCTCCCGAGTGTCCCGCGGCCCCCAGCCCGAGTTTACATTCCCCCTCCTGGCTGCCTAGTGTGGGGCGGCGTGGAGCCTGGCGGCCGGCCAGGTGTAAACATTTACACCGAGCACTGAAAGCCAGGCTGGATGCGGGTCAGCACCTCCGGGCCTGGGCTCGGCTCATGGGGTTCCCAGGCGCCCCCCCCAATGCGTGCACCTTGTACCTCCAGCCTTGCGCGGTGCCCTGCACCACCCAGAGATTTATTTGCATGGGATTTGCATTTCATTTGCATGGACCGTGCCTCGTGTCCTTATGTGCAGAAACTTGAACCACCCCTTCCCCACCCCACTCACCCCCATGGGCGGCGACCACGGGAGCTACACACATCAGACCTTAAGTAACAGGACACATTTATTAAGCACCAGCTGTGTAACAGGCCTGGTGCTGAGCCCACGAGAGAGGCACTACTATCTCCATTTTACAGCTAGGGAAACCGAGGCACAAAATGAGTATGGGCTTGTCCAAGGGTTAGAAAAGGACATGGGATTCGAACCCAGGTTCTTTGACACAGCACACACCATATGGGCTGGGCTGGGCTTGGGAGCAGATGCTGTAGTCACCCTGAGAACTCACCACTATTGGTGGTACTTGAGACTGTTTGGTATTGGTGGTGGTTATTCTTAGTAAGGAATGAGTTCCCCAACGTGAGGGCATCTAAACAAATCCTAGACCAGCCCGGGGATCTGATGAGAGTGAATTTGCAGGGGAAGTCGATTCTCCCCCAGGGCCAGCCCAGCTGGTTCAGTGGCACAGAGTAGGCGCTCATAGACATTTGCTGAATGATGAATGAATGAATGAACACAAAGAAGCTAGGCTGATGGGTGCGGTGGCTCATGCCTGTAGTAATCCCAGCACTTTGGGAGGCTGAGGAGGGCAGATTACCTGAGGTCAGGTGTTCAAGACCAGTCTGGCCAATATGGTGAAACCCCATCTCTACTACAAATACAAAAATTAGCCGGGCATGGTGGCACACCTGTAATCCCAGCTACTTGGGAGGCTGAGGCAGGAGAATCGCTTGAACCCGGGAGGCGGAGGTTGCAGTGAGCTGAGATTGCACCACTGCACTCCAGCCTGGGTGACAGAATGAAACTCTGTCGCAAAAAAAAAAAAAAAAAAAAAAAAAAACTAGGCACTGGGTGGCCCAGATCCTGAATTGGAGGGTCCAGAATTTCATGTCTGAGTGAATGGATGGATGGATGGATTTATTGGGAGGATGAAAAAGAAACCACAGTTGAAGTCTCTGGGCATAGTATACAATCAGTGCATAATAAAGATGACTGTCCTGAATGGGGCTAGATTCACTGGGGGTGGGCAGGGGGGCCCTCCCTGAGGAGGTGATGCATGCATTAAGACCCAAGTGTGAGAAGTCAGCCATAGGAGAATCTGGGGGCAGGTGTTCCAGGCAGAGGCACGGCCTGTGCAAAGGCCCTGGGGCAGACCACACGTGGCATGTTGGAGGAACAGTGAGGAGGCCCGTGTGTCTGAGCAGAGTGAGGAGGGGAAGAGAGAGGAGGGGAGGTTTGGAAGGGGATGGAGCAGCTCGTGCAGGGCCTCGTGTGGGCCATGGGAAGGACACTTCATTCTTGAGGTTTTGCAGAAGCGGATGGCAGCAGCAGCATTTTGTCAGATGTCAAACCCATCCCCTTTATTCCTTTTTTTTTTTTTTTTTTTTGAGACGGAGTTTCACTCTGTTGCCCAGGCTGGAGTGTGGAGCGCAGTGGTGCGATCTCAGCTCACTGTAACCTCCACCTCCTGGGTTCAAGCGATTCTCCTGCCTCAGCCTCCCAAGTAGCTGGGATTAAAGGAATGTGCCACCATGTCTAAGTAATTTTTTTTTTTTTTTTTTGAGACGGAGTCTCACTCTGTCGCCCAGGCTGAGTGTAGTGGCGCGATCTCGGCTCACTGCAACCTCCGCCTCCTGGGTTCAAGTGATTCTCCTGCCTCAGCCTCCAGAGTAGCTGGAACTACAGGCGCCCGCCACCACACCCAGCTAATTTTTTGTATTTTTAGTAGAGACAGGGTTTCACCGTGTTAGCCAGGATGGTCTTGATCTCCTCACCTCGTGATATACCCGCCTCAGCCTCCAAAAGTGCTGGGATTACAGGCGTGAGCCACCGTGCCTGGCAATTTTTTTTTTTTTTTTTGAGACGGAGTCTTGCTCTGTTGCCCAGGCTGGAGTGCAGTGGCACAATCTTGGCTCACTGCAACCTCCGCCTCCCAGGTTCACGCCATTCTCCTGCCTCAGCCTCCTGAGTAGCTGGGACTATAGGCGCCCGCCACCACGCCCAGCTAAATTTTTGTATTTTTAGTAAAGACAGGGTTTCACCATGTTAACCAGGATGGTCTCGATCTCCTGACCTTGTGATCCACCCGCCTCAGCCTCCCAAAGTGCTGGGATTACAGGCGAGAGCCACCGTGCCTGGCCATCATCCCCTTTATTCTTAACGATCACCTACTTTATGTCCAACCCCATTTTACAAACTTAACACAGATACAGTCATTCCAACCTTACAAGCGTCCTAAGAAGCAGGTAATACCCCCACTTTTTTTTTTCTTTTTTGAGACAGGATCTCACTCTGTTGCCCAGGCTGGAGTACAGTGGTGCAATCACAGCGCCCACTGCAGCCTCAACCTACCCAGCTCAGGTGATCCTCCCACCTCAGCCTCCCAAGTAACTGGGACCACAGGCATGCACCATCACACCCAGCCAATTTTTATTTATTTTTTAAAATTTTTATTTATTTTTGAGATGGAATTTTGCTCTTGTTGCCCAGGCTGGAGTGCAATGACATGATCTCGGCTCACTGCAACCTCCACCTCCCAAGTTCAAGCAATTCTCCTGCTTCAGCCTCCCAAGTAGCTGGGACTACAGGCATGTGCCACCACGCCTGGCTAATTTTTTGTATTTTTAGTAGAGATGGGGTTTCACCATGTTGGTCAGGTTAGTCTTGAACTCCTGACCTCAGGTGATCCACCCGCTTTGGCCTCCCAAAGTGCTGGGATTACAGGCGTGAGCCACCACACCTGACCAATTTTTAAATTTTTTGTAGAGACGAGGTCTCATCATGTTGCCCAGGCTGGTCTTGAACTCCTGGGCTCAAGCGAGCCTCCTGCCTTGGCTTCCCAAAGTGCTGGGATTACAGGCATGAGCCACTGCGCCTGGCTGCAAGTAATACCCTTATCCCCACTGCATGAATGGGAAACAGGCCCAGAGCTGGGAAGTGACTTGTCCAAGGTCATAGAGCCAGCATTTGAATGCTGGTGGTAGGAGGGGGAGACAGGCAGGAAACCTACCCGGGCCCCGGACCTCTCTGGACCCCCCTCCACCCTGCTTGCCCACACATTCAAGTCTTGGAGTGGTGTGACTCAGTTTCCCCATTGGATTGGAACAAGTCTTGGGCTGTGGTGGTCTGTTTCTACCAAGGGCCTAGCCCCAGCATGGCCTGGTCACAGGACCCCCTGGAGGCCTTGGAGCTTCAGACTCACCCCACCTAGAGTTCTGGTGGAGGGCAGGAAATCGGGGGGCCATTGGCGGAGGGGGCCCAGCAGGCAGGGCTGATTAGCAGCCATGAACAATGGGCCTCTCTGTTCTCGGGGGCCACCTAACTGGTTTGTCTCTGGCATGGACGCGACCAGGTGGGGGTGATGTGGGTGTGGCGGAGGGCACGGGGAGGGGGCTGGGTGTGCACAATGCGTGTTCCTGTGTCCCGGAGGCCCTAACCTAGGGAGGCATCTGTACCTGTCCAACTGCATAGAGACACACATTTGTAGGTACAGGAGTGCCCACTGTCATTTGCAATCTAGCTCAGGTCATCATCTGTGCCCTGAGACCCCTCATCCTGGCCACACACACAGGGGTACACAGGTGAACACGCTGCCAGCACCCACAGCTGCCAGAGCCCAGGAATTCGAGACCAGCCTGGGCAACATAGCGAGATGCCCCATCTCACACAGCACACTGTCAGGCTTACACTTGTGTGCCCATTCACACTCATTCACACCCAGCCATCTCATGTCCTCACACTCAGGTTCTTTCATACTCGTACACACACACTCCCACACTGCCCACACACACACGATCACACTCACATGCTCAAGCATTCTCACTCAAGCACACTTGTGTGCTCAAACGCTCCCACATTTGGCTGGGTGCAGTGGCTCACACCTGTAATCCCAGCACTTTGGGAGGCTGAGGCGGTTGGATCACCTGAGGTCAGGAGTTCGAGACCAACCTGGCCAACATGGTGAAACCCTGTCTCTACTAAAAATACAAAAATTAGCCGAGTGTGGTGGTGGGCGCCTGTAATCTTAGCTACTCGGGAAGCTGAGGCAGGAGAATCACTTGAACCTGGGAGGTGGAGGTTGCAGTGAGCTGAGGTCTCCCCACTGCACTCCAGCCTGAGCGACAGAGCGAGACTCCATCTCAAAAAAGAAAAAAAATTAGCCGGGTGTGGCAGTGTGCGCCTGTAATCCCAGCTACTCGGGAGGCTGAGGCAGGAGAATCGCTTGAACCCGGGAGGCAGAGGTTGCAGTGAGCTGAGATCACACCACTGCACTCCAGCCTTGGTGACAGAGCAAGACTCCGTCTGGAAACGAAACAAAACAAAACACTCCCACATTCACTGTTTTCACATTTCCACACTCAAACAGGGTTACACACACATCCTGGGGTGTCCTCACACTCACACACACTTGGACTTTTTCACACGCATTGAAACACAATCACACATTTGACCATGATGACACTCACACGCCTGCCTGCCTGCCTGCCTTCTTCTTTTTCTTTCTCTCTCTCTCCCTCCCTTCCTTCCTCTCTTTCCCTCCCTCCCTCCCTCCCTTCCTTCCTTTTTCTTTCTCTTTTTCTTCCTCTCTCCCTCCCTCCCTCCCTTCCTTCCTTTCTCTCTTTCTCTCTTTCCCTTCCTTCCTTCCTTTCTCTCTCTTTCTCTCTTTCCCTTCCTTCCTTCCTCTCTCTCTTTCTCTCTCTCCCTCTCTCTTTCCCTCCCTCCCTCTTTCCCTCCCTCCTTCACTCCTTTCCTCCCTCCTTCCTTCCCTCTCTCTTTCCCTCCCTCCCTCCCTCACTCCTTTCCTCCCTCCTTCCTTCCCTCTCTCTCTCTTTCTTTGATAGAATCTTGCTCTGTTGCCCAGGCTGGAGTGCAGTGGCGCAACCTCGGCTCACTGCAACCTCTGAGTCCTGGGCTCAAGTGATCCTCCTGCCTCAGCCTCCCAAGTAGCTGGGACCACAGGTGTGTGCCACCATGCCTGGCTGTATTTTTGTTTTTGTTTTTGTTTTTTGGTAGAAACTGGGTTTCACTGTGTTGCTCAGGCTGGTCTCAAACTCTTGGCCTCAAGCAATCCTCCCACCTCAGCCTCCCAAAGCACTGGGATTCCAGGTGTGATCCACTGCACCCAGCCAGTATTTTCATACTTATACCCAAACATGATCCCATGCATACTCAGATGTTTCCAGGCTCACATATTCTAACACAATCACACCCACACACCAGAACACCACCGCATGAATCCACTAGTGTGTTCTCACACTCACATTTGAATACATCGTGCTCACATGCTAGGGCGTTTTCACAGTCACACTCAAACATGACCACACTCACACACTTGGACGCTTCCACCTTCATTCAAAACACTCACTGGCTGGGCAAGGTGGCTCATGCCTTTGATCCCAGCACTTTGGGAGGCCAAGGCAGGAGGACTGCTTGAGGCCAGGAGTTTGAGACCAACCTGGGCAATATAGGGAGACCCTGTCTCAGAAAAGAAAAGAAGACAAGACGGGGCACGTTGGCTCACGTCTGTAATCCCAGCACTTTGGGAGGCCAAGGCAGGCAGATCATTTGAGGTCAGGAGTTTGAGACCAGTCTGACCAACATGGTGAAACCCCGTCTCTACTAAAAATACAAAAAAAATTAGCCAGTCATGGTGGCAGATGCCTGTCATCCCAGCTACTCAGGAGGCTGAAGCAGGAGAATCGCTTGAACCTGGGAGGCGGAGGTTGCAGCGAGCCGAGACTGCACCACTGCATTCCAGCCCGGACGACAGAGCAAGACTCCGTCTCAAAAATAAAAAAAGAAAAGAAAAGAAGATGAGAAGAGAAAAGACAAAAAGAGTCAAGGTCATGAAGGACAAAGACAGATGGAGGAGGAGTCTCAGATTGGAGGGGCCAAAGGAAAGGGGATGGCTAAATGTCATCTGGGATCCTGGATGGACCCTGGGACAGAGAAAGGACGTTAGCAGAAATACTGGTGAAACTCGGCCAGGCTCAGTGGCTCACGCCTATAATCCCAGCACTTTGGGAGGCTGAGGCGGGGAGTTCGCCTGAGCCTGGAAGTTCGAGACCAGCCTGGATAACATAGTAAGACCCCATCTCTACAAAAATAGAAAATAATAAATTTTTAAAAGACACCATCGGCCAGGCACAGTGGCTCACGCCTGTAATCCCAGCACTTCGAGAGGCCAAGGCGGGTGGATCACTTGAAGTCAGGAGTTCGAGACCAGCCTGGCCAACATGGCAAAACCCCATCTCTACTAAAAATACAAAAATTAGCCAGGCACGGTGACAGGCACCTGTAATCCCAACTACTCAGGAGGCTGAGGCAGAAGAATTGCTTGAACCCGGGAGAAGGAGGTTGCAGTGAGTCGAGATCGCACCATTGCACTCCAGCCTGGGCAACAGAGTGAGTCTCTGTCTCAAAAAGAAAAAAAAAAAAAAACAGGCCGGGCGCGGTGGCTCACGTCTGTAATCCCAGCACTTTGGAAGGCTGAGGCAGGCGGATCCCTGGAGGTCAGGAATTTGAGACCAGCCTGGCCAACATGGCGAAACCCCGTCTCTACTAAAAATACAAAAATTAGCCGGGTGTGGTAGTGCACGCCTGTAATCCCAGCTATTAGGGAGAGTGAGTAAGGCAGGAGAACTGCTTGAACCCAAGGGGTGGAGGTTGCAGTGAGCCAAGATCGCGCCACTGTACTCCAGCCTGGGTGACAGACCGAGACTTCGTCTCCAAAAAAAAAAAAAAAAAAATCACACTCACACACTTGAGTGCTTTCACACTTGTGGTGAAACGTTATATCCACGTGCTGGTGTTTGCACACACACACACACTTGAACAACCCCACAGTGAAAAACCAGGGTGTTTTCACACTCACACTCAAGCATGATCCCACTTACACACACAGATTTTCCCCACTCACACGTGGTAATCCGGTCTCACAGAGACACACACAAGAGCATCCATTGTCATTTGTGCTCTGGCCAAGGTCCCCAAGACCCTCCTCCTGGCCACACACACACACAGGGGTGCACAGGTGAACACGCCACCAACGCCCACAGCTGCAAAGATTCCAGGGCGCACAGACACGGTGGGAGGAGAGTGAGAGGAGGGGAAGCAGATGGGGCCGGGGGACTCAGGAGGGAACGGCCCCGCCCTGACCACTGCCCGTGTCCACCCCTGCAGGGATCCCGGGTGCCATCTACATTGCCTGTGCAGGGCCTGGCTAGAGATCCCTTCCCAGTCCTGGAGAAAACGTAGAAATCCTGGAGAACCTGCATTGCCTGGAGGGAGGGAAGCCTCCTTCCTTCCTGGAGGGGCTGGGAGCGTAGCAGTGTGAGGTGCAGCAAGAAGGACCTAGGACAGACCTTCACTTTTAGCTGGAGGCCACACAATCCCCAGAGCTGGGGAAGGAAGGGGAAAGAAGGGAAATGGACTCAGAGAGAGGCAAAGAGCAGCCCAACGTCACACAGCTAGGCAGGCCCTTCCAATCAACCAAAGCAACAGACAGCCGGCGCAAGGGTGTGTGTTTCTGGCACCTTCCTTGGTGATGCCAGGAAATGTTGCTCATTATCTTTATGCACAGGCAACGCCCTGGCACCCCCACTCCCCTTCCCACCGAACTCCCCAGGGGACACCTGCCGGGCACACCCAGTCCCAGGGATAAAAGCCTCTGTCCTACAGAACTCCCGATCTCAAAGAGTGGCACCTGAGAGATGAAGAAAGGGAGGGGGACCCTCTCTCCATGTAGGCATCTCTTCTAATCTTGGGGAGGCCTGGAATTGGGGCCTATCTTAATTTGGCAAACTCCTACTCTACCCTGAAAGCCCTAGCTCCTACAGCCCCTCCACCAGAAACCCTTCCCTGCTACCCATCTTGGCCACCCCCAGCCATGGGTGCCTTCCTCTTGCCCAGCCCTGTAAGCATGGTGTCTGTGCCCATGACTGTCTTTGCTGGATGGGAGTTTCTAGAGGGACATCTTCGGCTGAGGTTTTGCAGGGCACAGGGCTAACTTTGAGAATTCAGTTTACAGAGGGGTGAGCTTGCTGCAGATCCCAAGTCTGCACACTTTTGCCTGTGGGGGTGCTGCCCTGCATACACTTCTCCTTCCTCTCCGTTTCACTCCTGGTCCTCCTGTGACTCAGTTTCCCCATATATATATATATATATTTTGAGACGGAGTCTGGCTCTGTTGCCCAGGCTGGAGCGCAATGGTGTTATCTCAGCTGATTGCAACCTCTGCTTCCCAGGTTCAAGCCATTCTCCTGCCTCAGCCTCCCAAGCAGCTGGGACTACAGATGCCTGTCACCATGCCTGGCTAATTTTTGTATTTTGTCTTTTGAGACAGAGTCGCACTCTGTCACACAGGTTGGAGTGCAGTAGTGCGATCTCAGCTCACTGCAACCTCTGGCTCCCGAGTTCAAGCGATTCTCCTGTCTCAGCCTCCCGAGTAGCTGGGACTACAGGTGTGCGCCACCATGCCTGGCTTTTTTTTTTTCAGACGGAGTCTTGCTCTGTTGCCCAAGCTGGAGGCTGGAGTGCAGTGGCATGATCACAGCTCACTGCAACCTCCGCCTCCCAGGTTCAAGCAATTTTCCTGCCTCAGCCTCCCGAGTAGCTAGGATTACAGGCATAAGCCACCATGCCTGGTTAATTTTTTTGTATTTTTAGTAGAAACGAGGTTTCACCATGTTGGCCAGACTGGTCTAAAACTCCTGACCTCAAGTGATCCGCTCGCTTCGGCCTCCCAAAGTGCTGGGATTACAGGCGTGAGCCACTGCGCCTGGCCAAACTTTTATATTTTTTAGTAGAGACAGGGTTTCACCATGTTGGCCAGGCTGGTCTCAAACTCCTCACTTCAGGTGATCCGCCCGCCTCTGCCTCCCAAAGTGCTGGAATTATAGGCATGAACCACTGTGCCCAGCCTCCATCTGTTTTTTTTAGAATTAAAAAAAAATTTTTTTAATAGAGACAAAGTCTCGCCATGTTACCCAGGCTGGTCTCGAACTCCTGGCCTCAAGCGATCCTCCCTTCTTTGCCTCCCAAAGTGCTGTGATTACAGGTGTGAGCCACCATGCCTGGCCTCCCATCTTCAATAGGGCACGAAGGGTGCCACCCAGCACTGTAGGAAAGCCAGAGAGGACCTGGAAGAGCTTGACCAAGTGGCTCTTGTGCTCTTGCCACTGCCCATGGGTAGAGGATGCCAGGCCGTGAAGCCAGCACATGCCAGTGGGGAAGTGCCTGTGTGTGTGAACGCCGCGGCATACATGTGTTTGCGCACCTGTGCCTCTGTTTTCCCCAAGTGCTGATAGCTTGAGGGCTCACGGCCGGGCCTGTTCCTAGGGCAGCCTCCTGGTCTCCTGTTCCTAGATGGCCCCTAGGAGTTCCCTGAGGTTCCACTGGTGGAGAAACTGAGGCCCCATGAGGGGCAAGACTTGGCCAGGGGTCTGGGCCTCTCAAGGCAAGACTCAGTGATTCTACAAAACACAAAACAAATTCCACAGCCCACAAAAATGTGCCCCCTCCCTCAGAGGGCCCCAGGGCCTGGGCCCACCCCACGGGAGGGATGAGGCAGCCAGGACAGCCTCGAACTGGCGACACACATCTGGGGGCAAACCAGGAACATCTGGCAAGCACAGCTGGTTCCGATACTGCGTCTGCGGGGGCCAGAGGCCAACCTAGGGGTGGCTTCATGTGTCAGGGGGTGCAGACACAGACACCCCCAGCCGCCCCTTCCAGGTCTGCCGGACAAAGAGGTCCAGCCTCTCCTCTTCTTCCCCCAGCACAGAAGCTGAGTGCTGCCCAACTGCTAGAACTATCGCTGGCTTCCTGCTACCCTGGGCATCAAGTCCCAGCACATGATCTTGTCTTGAAGGACTCTGGGTCTGTCTTTGCCAAAGTGAAGCTGAGGGATGGATGGTCAGGGATAGTGGTTTCTGGGGAGGAGTATGGTGGCTCCTTCGTGATAATAATAGTGGTAAAATAATAATAATAACTGGGCCCGGCACGGTGGCTCACGCCTGTAATCCCAGCACTTAGGAGGCTGAGGCGGGTGGATCACGAGGTCAGGAGATCGAGACCATCCTGGATAACATGGTGAAACCCTGTCTCTACTAAAAATACAAAAAAAATTGGCTGGGCGTGGCATTGGGCGCCTGTAGTCCCAGCTACTTGAGAGGCTGAGGCAGGAGAATGGCGTGAACCCAAGAGGCGGAGCTTGCAGTGGGCCAAGATCGCACCACTGTACTCCAGCCTGGGTGACAGAGTGAACTCTGTCTCAAAAAAATAAATAAATAAAATAATAATAATAATAACTGGGCCGGGTGCGGTGGCTCACAGCTGTAATCCCAGCACTTTGGGAGGCCAAGGCAGGCGGATCACTTTAGGCCAGGAGTTCGAGACCAGCCTGGCTAACATGGTGAAACTCCATCTCTACTGAAAATGCAAAAAAAAAAAAAAAAACAAATTAGCCGGGTGTGGTGGTGCACTCCACCAGTCCCAGCTACTCGGGAGGCTGAGGCAGGAGAATCACTTGAACCCAGGACATGGAGGTTGCAGTGAGCCAAGATCGCACCAGTGCACTCCAGCCTGGGCGACAGGGCGAGACTCCGTCTCTAATAATAATAGTAATAATAACTGAAACTAACACTCGTGAACAACACTATTAGTGCCATTCTAAGCACTTTACATGTAGTAACTTGTATCAAGGTATGGACTATTTTATCCCCATTTGGTAGGTGGAAAACTGAGGTCCAGAGAAGTGAAGTAACTTGCTCAGATTCAAACAACCTAAGTGGCTGAGCTGGGATTTGAACACAGGTGGTCAGCAAACTCCTACTCATTCCTCAAAGACTCACTTCCAACACCCCTCCCTCCATATTCTTTTTTCTTTTATTATCCAATCAATGGCTGCAAAACCTCTATTTTTTTCTTTTTTTCAAGACAAAAGTCTCGCTGTGGAGTGCAGTGGCACGATCTCGGCTCACTGCAACCCCACCTCTGGGGTTCAAGCGGTTCTCCTGCCTCAGCCTCCTGAGTAGCTGGGATTACAGGTGCACGCCACTATACCCAGCTAATTTTTTTGTATTTTTAGTAGAGACGGGGTTTCACCATGTTGGCCAGGCTGGTCTTGAACTCCTGACCTCAAGTGATCCTCCTGCCTCAGACTCCCAAAGTGCTGGGATTACAGGTGTGACAACCGTGCCCAGCCTATAACCTATATATTCTTTTTTTTTTTGAGATGGAGTCTTGCTCTGTTGCCAGGCTGGAGTGCAGTGGAGCGATCTCAGCTCAGTGCAACCTCTGCCTCCTGGGTTCAAGCGATTATCCTGTCTCAGCCTCCCAAGTAGCTAGGATTACAGGCACGAGCCACCATGTCCAGCTAATTTTTGTATTTTTAGTAGAGATGGGGTTTCACCATGTTGGCCAGGGTGGTCTTGATCTGACCTCGTGATCCGCCCGCCTTGGCCTCCCAAAGTGCTGGGATTACAGGCACGAGCCACTGCGCCAGGCCGTAACCTCCATATTCTTAAGCATGTGCTTTCTGGCCTCTCTGACAACAATAACAACACCAGCAATGTTGGCTATTCCATTATTTAGAGGCAGACACTGTGATGAGTGCTTTCCCCCACATTTAATTCTCCCACAGTCCCTGAAAAACATGTTATTATTATTAGCCCTGTTTTCCACGTAGGGAAACTGAGGCTAAGAGAAGTTAAGTGACTTATTCAAGGGCACACAGCAAGTAAGCAGCTGAGGCTGGTTGTGGTGGCTCATGCCTATAATCACAGCATGTTGGGAGGCCAAGGTGGGAGGACTGCTTGAGACCAGCAGTTCAACACCAGCCTGGCCAACATAGCAAGACTCTGTCTTTACAAAAAAAAATTTTTTTTTTTTTTTGAAACGGAGTCTTGCTCTGTCCCCAGGCTGGAGTGCAGTGGCGCGATCTCGGCTCACTGCAAGCTCCGCCTTCCGGGTTCACGCCATTCTCCTGCCTTGGCCTCCCGAGTAGCTGGGACTACAGGCGCCCGCCACCACGCCCAGCTAATTTTTTTGTATTTTTAGTAGAGACGGGGTTTCGCCATGTTAGCTAGGATGGTCTTGATCTCCTGACCTCGTGATCCGCCAGCCTCGGCCTCCCAAAGTGCTGGGATTACAGGCATGAGCCACCACGCCTGGCCAAAAAAAAATGTTTTTAATTTAAAGTAACAAGTGTCTGAGCTGGGATTGGAACCTGGATCCAACTCCAAACTTGTTCTCTCCCGGACTCCACAACTACTGCCTGGGAACCCGCTGGCCTGTGTTAACAAGAGGAAAAGAGGAGAGGTGAGAGAGGGGCTTAGGACCTGCTGTTTGAGAGAACAGTGGCGCTGAGACCCAGGGAGGTACGAGATTTTCTTAAAGACACACAGCAGAGCAGATCCAGCAAGTAAAAGGCCCCAGTGGCAGAAAGCCCAGAGTGCCAGGCTGGGTTCCGCCTCCAGCACACGAATTAACCTGACAAACACTTATTGAGCGCCTACTGTGTGCCAGGGCCTGGCTGGGGACCAGGGACTTGGTGGTAACCAAGGCCACCCTGGGCCCCTCCCCGACAAACTCACCATCCAGTCGGGGAGACAGATAATAAATGTGAAATAAGGTAATTAGATGTCAAGAGCACACAAACAACAACAAAAAACCAGGATGGGGCTGGGTGCAGAGTGGCTCATGCCTGGCATCCCAGCACTTTGGGAGGCTGAGGCGGGAGGATCGGTTGAGCCCAGGATTTTGAGACCAGCCTGGGCAACATAGCGAGACCCCCGTCTCTACAAAAAATTTTAAAATTAGCTGGGCTTGGTGGCATGTACCTGTAGTCCCAGCTACTCAGGAAGCTGACGCAAGAGGATCGCTTGAGTCCAGGAGGTGGAGGCTGCAATGAGCTATGATTGCGCCACTGCACTCTAGTCTGGGCGACAGAGCAACACCCTGTCTCAGGAAAAAAAAAAAAACTCAGGATGAAGCCATAGTGACTGGAGGCTGCTTCTAGACTGGGGAGTCAAGGAGGGCTTCTCAGAGGAGGAAGCATTTGAGCTGACGCCTGGATGACAGTAAAGATGCCACCATTGGCCGGGCGGGGTGGCTCACGCCTGTAATCCCAGCACTTTGGGAGGCCGAGGCGGGAGGATCATGAGGTCAGGAGATCAAGACCATCCTGGCTAACACAGTGAAACCCCGTCCTTACTAAAAATACAAAAAATTAGCCGGGCGTGGTGGTGGGCACCTGTAGTCCCAGCTACTCGGGAGGCTGAGGCAGGAGAATGGCGTGAACCCGGAAGGCGGAGCTTGCAGTGAGCCGAGATCGCACCACTGCACTCCAACCTGGGTGACAGAGCGAGACTCTGTCTCAAAAAAAAAAAAAAAAAGCCACCATTGAAGATCTGGAAAGAGTGTTCCAGGCGGAGGGAGCTGCACGTATAAAGGCTCGGAGGCAGGACCGTGCCTGTTCGAGATGACCAGCGTGGCTGGAGTGCCAGGAGCCAGGGGACAATGCAGGGAGATGAGGCAGGAAGTAACGAGGGCCCTGTGGCCTGCAGGGTCAGTGCCCCGCAGTCCCCCACCGGCACCTGGAGCTCTCTCTTCCTGTACCCGCCACCCAGCTGTGTCTGGGGAGGGAGGCTGGGGAGCGTGCGTGTGCCAGCTTCTTAGACCCACTATTTCTGGCCCTGGCCCTCTGTGGTTGGGCTATAAAGTTGCCACCTTGACCACACCAGTCTCTTGGGGCTGGCCAGGCTGCCCCAGGGCTGGCCTCGGAGGCATCTGGAGCTGGCAGGAGGGGGGTCCCCGGGGTGGGATGACAGGATCAGCCTAATGAGGCCTGGCATGGCTAAGCAGCTGGCACAGGTCCCAGCGGGTGGCTTGAGCGACATGGGTCCTCCGGGAGCGGCCAGGACACCACAAGATGCTGGCCATCTGATGGAAAGAGAAACTGAGGCACAGACCCCAGATGAAGGTTAAACCCTAACACTGGGTGAGACTGGGAACCACTCTTCAGTTTCCCGGGAAACAGGTCATCTCAATCATCTTGTCTTTCTTCTTTTGAGACGGGGTCTCACTCTGTCACCCAGGCTGGAGTGCAGTGGTGCGATCTCAGCTCACAGCGGCCTCGACCTCCTGGGCTCAAGAAATCCTCCCACTCCAGCCTCCCGAGTAGCTGGGACCAGAGGGGGATGCCACCACATCTGACTAATTTTTGCATTTTTGGTAGAGATGGGGTCTTGCTATGTTTCCCAGGCTAGTCTGGAACTCCTGGGCTCAAAGGATCCACCTGCCTTGGCCTCCCAAAGTGTTGGGATTACAGGCATGAGCCACTGCGCCCGGCCATCATCTTTTCCATCTCCCCAAATTCAAATTGTGCCTTGGTTCCTGACACACTGCGCTATTTAAGCACGAACAGTGCCCTCTCTCTGGGCCTTAGTTTCCCCACTTGGGAAGTGAGGGCCACATGCTGTAAGCTGGGCCTGCTGTCTGATTTCTTCCAGGGCTCGCCTGAAGCCTGATTTCTTTTGGATTTGACAGGGAGACCCCTCCATTCCAACATCATCATCTCCGAGACACCCTTCCTGCAGGCATGCCCCATTCACATCCACTCTTTCTTCAGGCTTCCTTCAAGGCCATTATCAGCCCTGCAAGTGCAAGGCTGGTTTGGGAGCCTCCTGTCCATCTCCCGACCCCGACCCCCGGCCACCACCTCCACCTTGAGGCCCCAGAGCCTCTGCCTCAACTTGGAGGACCAGGGAGATGCATCAGCGGAGGAAACCCACAGCCCCCCAGCAAAGATAGCCCAGCCCAGTGACTCCAGATACATTAACAACTTGCACGTCTCTAATCTGTGTATTCAGCCCCTACCTCCAGGGATTCAACCTTGAGTGCCCCAGCCCAGTTCTTCCTCTGCCAGCCTTCTAGAACAGTCTCTCCCACACTCACCAAGGTGCCTTGACTATTCCATGCCTCCAGATCTTTGCATGCACAGCCACCTGGAATGCCTTTTCCTTTCCCACTTAGAAAACTCCTACTCATCCTTCACAGCCCCACCTCTGAGGCCCTTCCTCCAGGAAGGAAGTCTTCTCTGACATTCCTACCCTGAGGTAGAGCCCTCCATCCCCACTCTGAACTTCCCCAGCCCTGTGTCCCTGGGTGTAAATCTGCCTCCCTTGAAGGACAGCACCCAACAACCCTGACACCAGTCAACCACGCGGTTGCCATCGACACACATTTGTCGAAACAATCTTTTGATTGTGTTGTGCCCGGCTGCAAACTTCTTGAGTCCCTTCTGCCCAACTCTTGAAAGCTGTCTCCTCTGTTTGCTCCCTGAAAACTGGGACCTGAAACGCGAGGGGCCAGTGCTGATGGTGGAGTTTCAGATGCAGTACCCAGCTGAAGAGGGGAATGTTTTATTTTCTTCCCTGCACCCCTGGAAGAAGCTTTCTGTAGCTCCCTGGGGGTGGAGTTGGTGCCGGAGCTATGAACCTCGGGAGTCTTAGGATGAAGGGAGGAGGGAGGGGTGTCCAAAGGGCCCCAAGGCAAGAAGCTGGGGGTGGGAGAAGCTGGCAGTGTGGGTGGGATCCTGCCCCTCACTGACATCCTCTGAGGCTGGTCACACCCCACCCAGGCTTCCTCAGCCCGGGGCACTCAGAGACAGACAAAGAGGGCCATGGAACAGGGACAAGGATGTAGAGAACAGGGAAAGGGCAGGGGAGACAGGCAAGAGGGAGGAAAGTCAGGGGTCCGGCCTCCTGCACCCCCCTGCTTTAAGCCCCTGGCCCCACTCCCCAAATCTGGACCAATGACGAGCCCTGCAGGTAATCACAAGCCTGTGGGCAGGTCGGATGCGTTCTGGGGAGGGGACAGTGGTGGCATTCACCCTGGGAGAGCCATTTCTCTCTCCAGCACACCCCCCTCCCCACTAATCTGTCTGCAGCCCCCTTGGGCCTAATAACTCCTAATCCACAAACCACCTCCTGGGACAATTCGGGGCTATCCCCGTGCAGGAGACACCTTTTATAAAAAGCAGGAAAGGCAGGCACAGCCTCCCCCCACTTCACATCCAGGCTTTGCCCTTAAGGGACCCCCACCCCCAACACCAAAGGGTTTCACGCCCTCTGGTGGCTGAACGGGCTGCTCCAGGAGCCGAGAGGGCCCGGCCCTCACCGGAGGACACCGTGTCCCCGGCGGCGGCGGCGGCGAGCAGGGAACGCGCCACTGACAGATGTTTACTTCTGTGCGCAGCTGGACCGCGACGGCAGCCCCCCGCCCGGGCTCTGCAGGATCCGGAAGCCCCCCAACGGCCCCTTGGAGACCACATGGCTAAAGGGGTGTCTGGGTCTCGCCCTCCTAGAGGCTAAGGGGATTCTGGGGAGGGCACCGTGCCTTCCTCAGATGCACACTTGGAGGTTTTAGGAGACAGGAGTGCGCCCGCCCCGTCGGACAGGGACACCGCGGCTGGATTCGGGCTTGGAGAGCCGCTTAGGATCTGGCTTCACGCCCCCGCCCCTCCCCACGCGCTGACCTGTCGTCCCTCTGACCCCACCCTCATACACCCGCTGGTTCTGCTGCAGGAAGGAATCCCCTGGTCTACTCGGAGTCCTCAGCACCCTCCATGCCCCGTCCATGGGGCAGGTCGTCCCCGTCGTACCCTGCTGCCCCCCCACCTGCCCCGCCTGCCCCTTGCTTACCTGCTGTGGGCGCCGGACTACCCGTCAGTGGCGGCCGCGCCGGCCCCAGCCCCTGCCCCAGCCGCCGCGACCGCCATCCGGGCCGCCTGGGCCCGCGGTGCCCGGGGGGGGCCCGGGCCGGAGGGGGCGGCCGCGGGCGGGGTGCGGCGCGGGCCGGCCCATGGGGCCCCCCCGGGCTCGCTTAGCCGCGGGCTGCGGCCATCCCGGCCCGGCGGGGGCTGGGGCTGGGGGTGGGTGCCCTGGACGGCCGGCGGCTCAGAGGGCGCGGGGCGCGGGGGCGCACGGACGGCGCAGGCGGCCTCGGCGCGCAGCACGGGGCTCCGGGGCGGCGGCGAGAGGGACCTGGGCACTCGGAGCGGCTTCAGGGCGCGCTCTCCCGCCGCCTCAGCCGCTCCCGCCGCGGACGGCTCGGCCGGCGCGGGGCCGGGGGCGGGGCCGGGGGCGGGGCTGGGGGCGGTGGCTCGGGTTTCCCCGGCCCTCCCTGCCCTCCCCGCCCCCGCCGGAGGGGGACCGGAGGAGCGCAGGTGGCAGAGGCGCGGGAACCAACCACAGAGCCCCCTTTAGACGGCTTTCTCCCCCGGCCCCGGGGACTCCGACGGCTCCCCTTCGGGAAAGCCGGGACCCCAAGACACCCCCTCCGAAGGTGTCTAAGAGCCGCAGCTGTCCCGACGCCAGTGCCTGTGGCCCTTGGCGCCCCCCACATTCTATCGAGGATCTGACCTTTCTGCCAGACCTCCCAAACCTGTCCCAGGTCCCCTTCCAGAGAACAAGGCGCCAAGAAGTCCCTTCACTAAAGAAGCCCCTCAAGGGAAGCCCCCAGAGCGGCGCCCCCCTCAAACTAGCTGTTTCCCATCCTCACTCCGGGGACCCCTGACGGCTCCTCTTGCCTAAATCCGGAGCCCCAAGACGCTCCCCCGACCCCTTCTGGCGAACTAAGACCAATGGCCCCCACCCCGACAGCTGTGACCCCCGCATACAGCTCCCCCCACCCCACTGAGGATTGGGGTGTCCCCCTCCAATCTCGTCCCAGGTTCTCCTTCCCCAGAAGCTGAAGAAGCCCCCTCCCAAGAAAGCTCTTCCAGGGAACTGAGACGCAAAGTCTTCCCCTCGGACGGATGACGACACCCGCTGTCCTCAGTGCCCCCCATCAAGCAGTAAGTCCCCCAGTGCGGCCTCAGAGCCCTGCAGGGGATTTCTCGCTCCTAGCTCCCGCCGGCGCCCCCTCCTGGCACCAAGGCTCGCGGGCAGGGGAGCCCAAACCCACCCGGGCTCCTCCCCGACGGCTCCGCGCTCCCACAGCGCCCCCTGGCGGCGCCGGGCTAACTCGGGGACGGGACTGGGATGGCTGAGCTGGGCTGGGACTGCTGCGGCCCCGCCCCCGCCCCGCGGGGTGACCGAAAAACTCCCGCCCTGCAGACTCCTCCCCGCGCCGCCTGCGTTCTTGGAGCCCCCGTGCTCTGGTTTCTCGCTCCCGCCGCTGAGGTTCTTGGGGCCTCCTCCTCACTCCGGCCCTGGCTGCCTGCATTTTTCTGATTCCAGCAGCCTGGGGGTTCGCATGCAGATTAGGCCTTCCTAGAAGATCCCTAACCCCAACATATGCACGTCCCCACAAAGCGCCTGTAAAACTTGCGGGGCTGCGCAGTGCGCGCGGTGATGGGGACACTCACGCAGCCTCGCCTCCTGCTGCACGCGGGCTGATGCACGCGGTGCTGTGCACGTGCGCGGGGTGCGTGCTGGAATGTGAGTTGTGGGTGGGGGGGACGAGAGAACGGGCCTATGTCAGAGAAGTGGCAGCCTGTTCCCAGATCTAGGATGGAAGATAACAGGGATCTGTGTTCTGTGTGGCCTTGGGCCTTCCCCCCCGTGCCTCAGTTTCCCCACTTGTAACAGGGTATTACTAGTAGATCTTCACTGTGTTCTAGTAAGGACTGAATGAGTGTGAACAAGCTTGTATAAGTAATGAGTAAATGTGAATAAGTAAGTGAGTAAGCCTGGCAAGTTGGAGGTGATGTCCCAATGTCTGCCATTACTGGTGTTCCCAAATGTTCACTCCCAGAAACCCACTCCCAGTGACACACATACCCTAACCTCAAACACACACCCTCAAACCTTTGTTCCCGGTGGGGTCACCCCCAATGCCATCTCTCTCTTTTTTTTTTTTTTTTTTTTTTTTTGAGACGGAGTCTTGCTCTGTTGCCCAGGCTGGAGTGCAATGGCATAATCTCGGCTCACTGCAACCTTCGCCTCCTGGGTTCATGCGATTCTCCTGCCTCAGCTTCCCAAGTAGCTGGGACTACAGGCGCGCGCCACCACGCCCAGTTTAGTAGAGACGGGGTTTCACCATGTTGGTCAGGATGGTCTCGATCTCTTAACCTCGTGATCCGCCCGCTTCGGCCTCCCGAAGTGCTGGGATTAGAGGCGTGAGCCACCGCGCCCGGCCTATCTTTCCTTCTCACACAAGCCTAGACGCCCTAGTGAGCACAGACATTCCTGCACTGTCACACCCCGCCCCACCCCCGGGTCCTCACACGCAGACACACGCTGACACAACCCCTCCACGAGTATCTCACAAGGTCACGCGTACACTCTCCTGCGGGGGGTCCTTCCTTACCCCACGCCCTTCTGAATGCACTCATGCCCACAGACCCGGGGTTCACTCAGCCCCTGACACACACACACACACACACACACACACACACACACACACTCTCTCTCTCTCTCTCAGCAGATCCTTACACACCCCCACGCTGCCTGGCACTGGTTAGTACACACACACACAGACACACAGACACACACATACACCCCGGGCCCCGTCTGGGAGGCACAGCCACCCCTGCACACACACAGCAGGGCCAGGAGCCCACCCCCACCCCAGCCCTCCATCATTAAGCTGTCACCAGCTGCCCCTCGGCTGCCTCCCGCTCACCCCACACCGCCTGTGCCCCCTCCCCGCCGCGGCTGGGGGCCATGGGGGCGGGGGCCGAGCAGACACATGGGGCGCAGGACACACACACATGTGCCCACCATGTGGACGCTTGTAAAACGGTTGCCCCGGCAACAGCGACTTGAAAGAGTTGGTTCTTCCTCTGGGATTGGGGGGAGACGCTGGGGGCATGTCCAAGGTGGGGGGCGGGGCGGGGCGCAGGAGGTGGGGACGCGAGGACCTACGCCCAGCTACAGCCATTCCACTCAGGGACACACACGCTGAAACAACCACACACGTGGTTGGAGACCCCGTCGCACCGGGGGGACACGGAGACCCTGCCTTGCTCAGCCCCATGTGGTCACACCAGGAACACAGTTCCTTCCATCCTGACACCCTCCCAAATCACCCGCACACTCTCTCTGTCACCAACCCACATGCTATCTCACCCCCTGTGACAGGCGGTGACAGACACCCTGTCACACTTGCTGACCCACACCAAAGCCGGGAACTGAGGTGCACAGGGACACACGGGCCCCTCCAGGATCCCTCCACCCCCTATCCCAGAAAGGAACCCAGGGACCAGGACTCTCCATTAACACCCCTCTGTGAGCTAGGTGCAGTGGCTCATGCCTGAAATCCCAGGGCTTTAGGAGGCTGAGGCAGGAGGATCAATGGAGGCCAGGAGTTCGAGACCAACCTGGGCAACATCCGGAGACCCCCATCTTTACAAAATAAAACTTTTTTCAAATTAGCTGGGCGTGGTGGTGCACGCCTATATTTCCAGCTATTTGGGAGGCTGGGGCAGGAGGACCCCAACCCAGGAGGTCAAGGCTGCAGTGAGCTATGATCGTACCACTGCACTCCAGCATGGGTGACAGAGCGAAACCCTGATCCCCCCCCCAAAAAAAAAACAAAAAACAGCCCTCTGAATTCCACCCCTTTCCAAGAAACTGTCTGGGCTTGGCTGCCCGGGAGGCCAGGGAACTCAGAGGCTGGCTCTATTTGCAGGAAACAAGGGTATTTACAATGCTTTATTTTTAAATCTTTTTTGTCCCAGACTTGGGCTGCCGCAGGGCGGGCCGGATGTCGCCAAGTACTGAGCCTCTCTCTCTTCAAGTGCAGCCTGTGTGTAGGATCTGTGGTCTTCCCAGAGCACAGATATGGGGAAACTGAGGCTCAGAGAGGAGCAGGAAGGCACCTGACCTTTTGTTTTCTTTCTTTCTTTCTGGAGACAGGGTCTCACTTTGTCACCCAGGCCGACGTGCAGTGGCGCCATCATAGCTCACTGCAGCCTTGACCTCCTGGGCTGAAGCGATCCTCCTACCTCAGCCTCCGTGTAGCTGGGACTACAGATGTGCACCACCGCACCCAGTTAATTTCTTAATTTTTTAGAGAGATGGGGTCTTGCTGTGTTGCCCAGGCTGGTCTCCAAATCCTGGGCTGAAGCGATCCTCCCATCTCAGCCTCCCAAAGTGCTCGGATTACAGGCATGAGCCACCGTGTCTGGCCCAGGCAGCTGACCTCTTTGACTGATTCAAGCCTGCTGGCATCAGGGTCAAGGCCGAGGCAGGGGTGGAACCGTGCAGGGGCGGCTGAAAACCATATCCCGAAGCCTGCCTGCCCTTTCTGGTGTTTGCCTGGAAATTAGTTCTGCTCGTTCACTGCCTCCACTCCCTGCAACACTCACCCCACCTCCACCTGCTCTCTGCCCACGTGGTGGTTGTGAAACTCAGGGATCAGAGAGGTCAAGCCACTAACCTAAGGTCATAAGTAAGGAAAAAGCTGCAAAGTGGGGCTGGATGGCTGTACCACGCTCCACCCCTGTCCTCCCGGAGGCTGGCCCCCTGCCCTCCCCGGGAGGCCACTGCTCCCAAAGGGAGTGATCTGTTCTTGGGTGGAGACTCCAGGGCAGAGGTTCTGGGAGGCCGGGGGCCGCTGGCCAAGACTCAGACTTGGCTGCTGGAGAAGTTTCCATCTTAGCGCCAGGAGTTGGGCCAGGTTCCGGGGGCTTGGGCTGCACCTCAGGACCCCCGGGGACCAGCCCTGTGGGGGTGGAGGTGGCTGGATGCCCACTGTGTCCCCTGGCTGGAGCACTGGCCATCCCAGCACACTGAGCACCACCCCAGCCTCCAGTGTGTTGGTGACTGAGCTTATGGGGTCTGTTTCCCCATCTGCCAAATGGCTCCCACGTTTGTTCTGTGCCCAGCACTGGGCACGTAATATGTTATCAGAGGTGGGTGCTGTCATTCTCCCGTGGAGAAGGAAAGGGACTTACCCGGGACACTGGGGCAGCTCAGGCCTCCCCAGAAACGATGTTTTGGGGCTACTGATTCAACAGTCACTCTCACCCCAGGCCCAACCATGCCGAGCACACACAGAGGCCTCAGCTCAGGCGGAGGACACAGAGCTGGAGACACACTCCCGGGCGGGGGTCAGGCTGGCCCGGAGGAAGGTCCCCAGGAGCTGGGGTAGGAGCCCGCCAGGTGGGGATGGGACCCACAAGGCCTGTGGGTGGCAGGAAGGGGCCGGCCCGTTCCAGGTGAGGATGGTGAAAACAGGGCCAGCAGCTGTCCCCACAGGACCATTTACAGCCACAGGTCGCAGGTCAAGGGGCCCGTCCCTGGGGGCCTTAGGTCAGCAAGGTGGGAAAACCATCAGGCCCACCAAGGAGGCCAGGGCAGGGGAATAGGGTCTCAGGAGCAAGGTTGTGCAAGCAGGGAGCTGGGCTGGGGTTGTGCGGTCTCGTGTGGGACACAGCAGTGGCTGAGTGGCTCTTCTCAGGAACTCACAGTGGCACCAACATTCATGCACACCCACACACAAACACACAGACACACACATACAGAGTCATACACAGGCCACAGCCACCAAGGTATATACACAATCCCTCATGCACCTTCATAACACACTAGACAGACACACAATCACGCAGACACACAATGGCACACACACAGGCCTCCCCCAAGTCATGCATCCACAGCAGTCTGGCTCCTACATGCACACACACTCAGGGACACACGCTCGCACCCGGCTCCCCCGCTCTCTGCCACCTCCCGCCCACCCGCCTGCCCTGCCATCTCGCGTCCTTGGCCCGGGCTGCCCTAATCCCAGGCTCCTGTCCTGAAGCCAGGAGATAAGGAGCAGCTGCAGCCACAGATAAAGGAGTCGCAGCCACAAATCCGGGGCGGCCGCGGCAGCATCGGGCACTGAGCCCGGGGCCGCACCTGCCCTGCTGCTGCCACCCCCATCCGGCCTGGGCGAGAGGGCTGCAGAGAGGGCAAGAGGGGGACACAGAGTGGGGGAGAGACTGAGGAGCATGGAGGGAGGGGGAACTAGAGAGAGAGAGAGGGAGAGATGCAGAGAAAAATTCGAGAGATTCGAGAGGGTCACAGAGAGAAGGAAATACAGAAAGAACTAGAAATGTTTTCTGAGTTAGAAACAGGAAGAATAGGTTGAGCACAGTGGCTCATGCCTGTAATCCCAGCAGTTTGGGAGGCTGAGGTGGGAGGATTGCTTGAACCCAAGAGTTTGAGACCAGCCAGGACAGCATGGCGAGACCCTATCTCCACAAAAAATACAGAAATTAGCCAGGCATGATGGTGGGCGCCTGCGGTCCCAGCGACTTGTGAGGCTGAGGCGGGAGGATTGCTTGAGCCCAGGAGGTTGAGGCTGCATTGAGCCGAGATCATGCCACTGCACTCCAGCCTGGGTGGAAGAACAAGATCCTGTCTCTAAAAAAAAAAGAGAGAAACAGTGGCCGGGCACGGTGGCTCATGCTTGTAATCCTAGCACTTTAGGAGGCCGAAGTGGGTGGATCACTTGAGGTCAGGAGTTTGAGACCAGCCTGGCCAACATGGTGAAACTTCATCTCTACTAAAACTACAAAAAATTACCTGGGCGTGGTGGCGGGCACCTGTCAGCCCAGCTACTTAGAAGGCTGAGGCAGGAGAATCGCTTAAACCTGGGAGGAGGAGGTTGTAGTGAGCCGAGATCATGGCACTGCACTCCAGCCTGGGCGACGGAGCGAGACTCCGTCTCGAAAAATAGTAATAATAATAAGAAAGAAGGAAGGAAGGAAGGAAAAGAAAGGAGGGAGGGAGGGAAGGAAGGAAGGAAGGAGGGAGGGAGGGAGGGAAGGAAGGAAGGATAAGGGGGAGAGAGAGAGAGAAAGAGAGACAAAGAACAACCAGCTGGCGACTAAACAAAGAACCACCAGTTGAGTCCCCAGGCCCTGCTCCACCCCTACCTGGGTGCCTCAGTCTCCCCACCTGCTCAGGGGCCCCAGGACCACCGACCTCCATCCTGCCTCCTCCAGGTTAGTCAAGGACAGTCCAGGCCTGGTCCAGGATCGGGGGGCATATTCCTCAGTGTCCCCACACACTGTACAGTGACACCAATAGCTTGAGCCAGGGCCCTTAGGAAGCCCTCAGCCCCCTCCCTCAGCCTCAGTGAAGGTGGGATTCTCTAGGGCAGGCTCTGCACCCCTGTGCCTCAGTTTCCCCAGTCATGGTAAGACGCATTCACTCGGCAAGTGTCCACGGAGCACCTCCTGTGTACCAGACCCTGTGCTGGGCGCTAGGGACACAGAGTGACTAAGCTAAGCCCGTTTCCCACCCTCTCTGGGCTCATCGTCCAGTGGGAAAGACGGGCATGTGGCCAGGCATCCCCAGTCCTGCCGGGGCCCTGATGGGGGGCCATTCAGAAAGCTGCAGAGCCCAGGCCACGCGCGGTGGCTCATGCCTGTAATCCCAGCACTTTGAGAGGCCGAGGTGGGCGGATCATGTGAGGCCAGGAATTGGAGACCAGCCTGGCCAACATGGTGAAACCCCATCTCTACTAAAAATACAAAAATTAGCTGGGCGTGGTGGTATGCACCTGTAATCCCAGCTACTAGGGAAGCTGAGGCAGGAGAATCACTTGAACCTGGTTGGCAGAGGCTGCAGTGAGCTGAGATTGCACCACCGCACTCCAGCCCAGGCAACAGAGTGAGACTCTGTCTAAAAAAAAAAAAGAAAAAGAAAAAGAAAGAAAGCTGCAGAGCCCAAAGTGGATACTGAACCCACCCTGAGCAGGGGACAGTCAGGGAGGTATTTTTTTTTTTTTTCAATACATAGTCTAGCTCTGTCACCCAGGCTGGAGTGCGGTGGCCCGATCTCAGCTCACTGCAGCCTCCACCTCCCAGGTTCAAGTGATTCTCATGCCTCAGCCTCCCAAATAGCTGGGATTATAGGGGTGTGCCACCACGCTCGGCTAATTTTTGTCGTGTGTGTGTGTGTGTGTGTGTGTGTGTGTGTGTGTGTGTTTGAGACGGAGTCTTGCTCTGTTGCCCAGGCTGGAGTGCAGTGGCATGATCTTGGCTCACCACAACTTCTGCCTCCCAGGTTCTAGTGATTCTCCTACCTCAGCTGCCCAAGTATCTAGGACTACAGGTGCACGCCAACATGCCCGGCTAATTTTTGTATTTTTAGTAGAGACAGCGTTTCACTATGTTGGCCAGGCTGGTCTCTAACTCCTGACCTTGTGATCTGCCCGCCTTGGCCTCCCAAAGTGCTGGTATTACAGGCGTGAGCCACCGCACCCAGCCTCCAACTTTTTTTTTTTTTTTTTTTTGAGAGAGAGTCTTGCTCTGTCGCCCAGGCTGGAGTGCAATGGCATAATCTTGGCTCATTGCAACCTGCACCTCCCAGGTTCAAGGGATTCTCCTCTCTCAGCCTCTTGAGTAGCTGGGACTACAGGTGCGTACCACCACGCCTGGCTAATTTTTGTATTTTTAGTAGAGACAGGGTTTTGCCATGTTGGCCAGGTTGGTCTCGAACTCCTGACCGCATGATCCGCTCACCTCGACCTCCCAAAGTGCTGGGATTACAGGCATGAGCCACCGCGCCTGGCTCTGGCCTCCAACTCTTTCTGCTTGATTGCTTGAGGCCAGAAGTTCAAGACCACCCCGGGCAACACAGCAAGAACCCATCTATAGGAAAAATAGAAAATTTAGCCAGGCAAAGTGGCATGAGCCTGTAGTCCGAGCTACTTGGGAGGCTAAGACAGGAAGATCACTTAACCCTGGGAGTTCGAGGCTGCAGTAAGCTATGATCCCACTCCAGCCTGGGCCCTGTCTCTGAAAAAAAAAAAAAGAAGAAGAAGAAGAAGAAGAAGGCTTAGAATGGGGCCTGATACCCAGAAAGTGTTCAGTAATTGTTCAGCTACTGGTAAACAATATTATACCACTACAATAATATAATAATGGCCAGGCGCGGTGGCTCACACCTGTAATCCCAGCACTTTGGGAGGCTGAAGCAGGTGGGTCACGAGGTCAGGAGTTCCAGACAAGCCTGTCCAGCGTGGTGAAACCCTGTCTCTACTAAAAATACAAAAAATTAGCCAAGCATGGTGGCATGTGCCTGCAGTCTCAGCTACTCGGGAGGCTGACGCAGAATTGCTTGAACCCGGCAGGCGGAGGTTGCAGTGAGCTGAGATCGGGCCACTGCACACCAGCCTGGGCAACAGAGTGAGACTCTGTCTCAAAAATAATAACAACAATATAATAATAATAATAATAAATTATATATATTAGTAAACAGTTGATGTTATTTTATTCATATTAATATCATACTTAAAAATTGGCCAATCCACAGCCCTCCTCCTACAGGAAGCCTTCTGGGATTGCCTTACACTGAGGAGGTGGAGTTATCACACGGCACAGCCAGGCAGCCCTGGGAGATCTCTTCTTCAAGGCTGAGGCCCAGAGAGAGGCCACATTCCTCAGGTTGCCTTTTGTGGGCCTCAGTTTCCGCCATCTGACAATTGTCTCCTCAAAGCTGTCTGGGGTAGTAGTGACATGATAAGAAAGAAAAGTGGGAGAACCTCAGAGGGGAACGGAAAGGCACCCCTGGAGGGAGGAGTACCCATCCCTGGATGGTGGACAAGCCCAGCTGGACAAGAAGTCTCACCCTGACCAAGCGCGGTGGCTCACACCTGTAATCCCAGCACTTTGGGAGGCCAAGATGGGTGGATTGCCTGAGGTCAGGAGTTTGAGACCAGCCTGGCCAATATGGTGAAACCCCATCTCTACTAAAAATACAAAATTAGCCAGGCATGGTGGCGGGTGCCTGTAATCCCAGCTACTCAGGAGGCGGAGGCAGGAGAATGGCTTGAACCCAGGAGGCGGAGGTCGCAGTGAGCTGAGATCGCGCCATTGCACTCTAGCCTGGGCAACAAGAGCGAGACTTAATCTCAAAAAAAAAAAAAAAGTCTCACCCTGACTGCTTTGGTTTCTTCTGGTTTTATTGATTTATTTTTAATTTTTATTATGTGTATATATATATATTTTTTGAGACGGGAGCTCACTCTGTTGTCCAAGCTGGAGTGGAGTGGCACGATCTCAGCTCACTGCAACCTCCACCTCCCGGGTTCAAGTGATTCTCATGCCTCAGCCTCTCCAGTAGCTGGGATTACAAGCACCTGCCACCACATCCGGCTAATTTTTGTGTATTGTTAGTAGAGACAGGGTTTCAACATGTTGCCCAGGCTGGTCTTGAACTCCTGACCTCAAGTGACTCAACCGCTTCGGTTTCCCAAAGTACTGGGATTACATAAGCCACCACACCTAGCCATTTATTTATTTATTTTTAGAGACAGGGTCTCACTCTGTTGCCCAGGCTGGAGTGCAGTGGCACAATCATAGCTCACTGCAGCATCGACCTTCCAGGCTCAAGCAATCCTCCTGCCTCAGCCTCCCAAGTAGCTGGATCCACAGGTGCATGCCACCTTGCCCAGCTAGTTTTTCCATTTTTTTTGCAGAGAAGGGGTCTCCTCTCTAAGTGGCCAAGGCTGCTGGTCTGGAACTGCTGGCCTCAAGTGATCCTCCTGTCTCCAAAGGGCTAGGATTACAGCATTAAGCCAAGGTGCCCGGCCTTTTGCACTTTTAGATTCCCGGGTTCCACCGTTTTATTCCCAGGTTGTCCTACAGAGGGCAGCCAAGGCCAGAGATGGAAGACAAAATGCCCGCTCTCCCCTCAACTTTCTCCCAGGTCCTGGAAAAGCAGGTTCCAAGCCTGTTGTGGCCTCGGGCAAATCCCTTCCGTCTTTGGGCCTCAGTTTCCCCATCTGTTTTTGTTTCTTTTTTTTTTTTTGAGACAGAGTCTCTCTCTGTCACCAGGCTGGAGTGCAGTCGCGCGATCTTGGCTCACTGCAAGCTCCACCTCCCATGTTCAAGCGATTCTCCTGCCTCAGCCTCACAAGTAGCTGGGATTACAGGCGTGTGCCACCACGCCCAGCTAATTTTTGTATTTTTAGTAGAGACGGGGTTTCACCACGTTGGCCAGGATGGTCTCGATCTCTTGACCTCGTGATCCGCCCGCCTCGCCCTCCAAAAGTGCTGGGATTACAGGCGTGAGCCACCGCGCCCGGCCTAAGGGAGATACTTTTATCTGGCCCATTTTATTGATGAGGTGACTGGGGTATGAGAGGGCTAAGTGAGATGCCCAATGTTTCCAGCTGGTAAGTGGAGGGGCGGGGATTCAAACTTGGCTGAGTCCAGAACCCTGAATTTCCTGTGCACACCAAACCTTCTCCAGGAATAGGGAGTTTTAGGGGGCACAACAGGGCTTGGTGGGGACGCTGGGAAATGCTGAGTAGATCCAGCTTTCCTTGGCGCACAGCCTTCCGTGGCTCTCGTTTCACTCACGTAGAAGAAAACCAAGTCCTTCTCAAAGTGCACTGGGTCCTGCAAAACCTGCACCTTTTCACCTCCCTCCCCTGGCCTCCTCCTTCTGTCCCCCTTGGACTCTCTGCTCCAACCACATGGGCCTCCTCAATGTTCCTCCAACATGCCAGGACATTTCCTCCTGCCTCAGGGCCTTTGCACTGGCTGTTGCCTCCACCTGGTACACTTTTCCCTCTGATACCCCTCCAACTCTCTCCCACAGCTCTTCCAAATACTCTCAAACATGACCTTCCCCAGGAAGCCTTCCCTTTGCCAGCCTGTTAACAACTGCAACTGCAGCAGTGGGCTATAATTGCACCACTGTACTCCAGCCTGGGCAACAGAGCAAGATTCTGTCTCAAAAAATAAATAAATAAGTCTATTTTTAAAAATAAATAAGTAAATAAATAAATTTAAATAAAT
The DNA here is from genome assembly GCF_028858775.2 of Pan troglodytes. Classification (NCBI taxonomy): domain Eukaryota; kingdom Metazoa; phylum Chordata; class Mammalia; order Primates; family Hominidae; genus Pan; species Pan troglodytes. Next base: position 8,142,101 of record NC_072418.2, on the reverse strand, counting down.
AAATAAACTCTGTCTCTCAAAAACAGTTAAAATGTGGCTGGGTGCGGTGATTCACACTCAAGGCAGCTGGATCACTTGAGGCCAGGAGTTTAAGACCAGCCTGGCCAACATGATGAAACCCCATCTGTACTAAAAATACAAAATTTAGCCAGGCATAGTAGTGGGCGTCTGTAATCCCAGCTACCTGGGAGGCAGAGTCAGGAGAATCGCTTGAACCGGAAAGGTGGAGGTTGCAGTGAGCCGAGATCGCGCCACTGCACTGCAGCCTGGGTGACAGAGCGAGTCTTCCTCTTAAAAAAAAAAAAAGAAAAAAATTCCAACAGCCAAGGGTGGCATTCCCAATCCGCCTTACTGCTTTATTACCTACTCACTTACGGTTTAATTTACTTATGTACAGTTGACCCTCGAACAACGCGGGTTTGAATTGCATCCATCCACTTATAAGTGGCCTTCGAAAAATAAAATACAGTTGGCCATCCGTATCCGCGGGTTCTTTAACCCCTACCAAATGCGGAGGCAGGATGGGAAAGCTGCGGATACAAAGGGCGGATTTTTCCTATACAGGGATTCTGTTGGGCGACTGGGGGACGAGTATACGCGGATTTTGGTATATGCGGTCTTGGAACCAATCCCCAAAATTCCGAGGAGTATTATGTTTTTCGTCTGTGTTTCCAACTCCCAAGTTAGCTCTTAAAGGTAATGATTTCTCCGTTTTGTTTACTACCACGCCCCCAGCATCTAGCACAGCATCTGGCATACAGATGCTCAACTAATTATTTGTTGAAACTAATGTCCTGCATAAAAGTAGTGTAATTTACTTTTTTTTTTTTTTTTGAGATGGAGTCTTGCTCTGTCGCCCAGGCTGGAGTGAAACGGCCGATCTCGGCTCACCGTTAACCTCCGCCTCCCGGGTTCAAGCGATTCTCCTGCGTCAGCCTCCTGAGTAGCTGGGATTACAGGCGCCCATCACCATGCCTGGCTAATTTTTGTATTTTTAGTAGAGACGGGGTTTCGCCATGTTGGCCAGGCTGGTCTCGAACTCCTGACCTCTGGTGATGTGCCCACCTCGGCCTCCCAAAGTGCTGGGATTACAGGCGTGAGCCACCACACCCGGCCTTATTTATTTATTTATTTAGAGACAGTCTCGCTCTGTCCCTCAGGCTGGAGTGCAATGGCGTGATCTCAGCTCACTGCAACCTCCACCTCCCGGGTTCAAGCGATTCTCCTGCCTCAGCCTCCCAAGTAGCTGGGATTACAGGCATGTGCCACAACGCCCAGCTAATTTTTTATATTTTTAGTGGAGACGGGGTTTCACCATGTTGGCCAGGCTGGTCTCAAACTCCTGACCTCAGGTGATCCGCCCGCCTCGGCTTCCCAAAGTGCTGGGATTACAGGCGTGAGCCACCGCTCCCGACCCCTAATTTACATTTTTAAAAACCCTAGCAGGGGCCGGGAACCATGGCTCACGCCTATAATCCCAATGCTTGGGAGGCCAAAGTGGGAGAATCGCTTGAGCCCAAGAGTTCAAGATCAGCCTGGGCAACCTGGCGAGACCTCGTCTCTACAAAAAATTTAAAAATTATCCAGGCCTATTGGTGCATGTCTGTAGATGCAGCTACTCGGGAGGCTGAGGTGGGAGGATAGCTTGAGCCTAGGACGAGGCTGCGGTGAGTCGTGATCGTACCGCTGCACTCCAGCCTGGGCGACAGAATGAAACCGTTTCAAACAGAACAACAAAGACAAAAACCTCCAAAACACCCTAACAGTTAAACTTCCTCAGTCCAGAAGCCGATTGCAGTCCAGTTCGCAATTGGCCGGCTCTAGTTTATATAGGACCTGAGGCTCCACCCATGTGCAGGCACCGCCCCCGTGGCGTCACGAGCGAGCAATGGCGTCATTGGAATGACATGAGCATGCGCACTTCCCCAGCACACTCAGGGAAGACACGCGTGACCCGGAAGGCCTTCCCGCCACACTCCAGAGCGGGCGTGACGGGCGCCGATGGCGGAGGGAACGGTGGAGGCCCCTCTAGAGAATGGTGGTGGTGGCGACTCGGGAGCCGGAGCTTTGGAACGGGGAGTGGCGCCCATTAAGCGTCAGTGAGTAGCCGGGGTAGGAGGGAAGCTCAAGGGCCCTTTCCGGCACCCATAGCGCGGTCCGAGCTGTGCATGCCGGGAGATTAGGCAGCGGCTGAGGGCGAGAAGCCACCGGCTCTTCATTCCGGGCCGTTCTTCCGCCTGCAGGGTGGTCAGCGGAGGTACCTCAGATCGTGCACGTTGGGGAGTGTCACATGCGCGAAGGACACCACGTGCATGCTAGGGCAGGTGGGATTTGAGGCCAGGCCCGCGCTGCATACTGGGGATTGTAGTCCCTGCATATGGACGTACGGCGCATGTGCTCTGCCAGCGGCAGTTACTGGCGGGTCTTGGGTTTGAAGCGAGTGCCGCGGGGCGTGCTGGGGCTTGCGGTGTTTGAAGGGCCGAAAGGCGTGCTGGGAAATGTGGTGGCTTAGACTCCGCTTCAAGGCATGCTGGGAATTGTAGTTTTTCGCAGCCTAACGTGCGCAGGGACGTTCTTGACTGAACCTGATAATTGTTTCGCGCAACACTTTGGACAGTGAGGACCCGGGGACAAAATAGGTCTTTTTTGAGGCCGGGAGGGGCTCCCAGGCTGGGAGCTGGCTGGTTCTTAAGTAGTGAGCTCCCCATCAGCAGAAGGATTTAAGGACGTGCAAGTGTTTCTAGCCTCCTTTCCCCAGTGTTTATTGACTATGTTCGGAGGGTTTTCCTTTCCCTTTCTGTCGGCAGATACCTCACCACCAAGGAGCAGTTTCACCAATTCCTGGAAGCCAAAGGGCAGGAGAAGACTTGCCGGGAAACCGAGGTAGGAGACCCTGCTGGCAATGAGCTGGCTGAGCCTGAGGCTAAGCGGATCCGACTGGAGGATGGACAGACGGCGGACGGGCAGACGGAGGAGGCAGCAGAGCCCGGGGAGCAGCCACAGACTCACAAGAGGGCCCGGGGACAAAACAAGGGCCGGCCCCATGTGAAGCCCACGCACTACGACAAGAACAGGCTGTGTCCCTCCCTAATCCAGGCAAGTGCGGCCACGTGAGCATTCCTGCCGGGGCAGGCAGGAGCAGGGTGTGTTTCCTGGCAGCGGGTAATTGTTAGAAAGCTCCTGGGTCTTCAGCAACGAGCAGTGAGCTTGCTCTGATGCCATTCCGTCTTCATTCTCCTCGGGATACATTGTAGGGCTTGTCATTGTTCTCATTGTATAAATGGAGATGCAGAGGCACGGTGAGGTGCCTGACTTGCTCAGGGACACAACAGCCAGGAGGGGTGATCTAGAGTTTGAACCCTGGCTGCTGGGCTGCCCCGGGGTCTCCCTGTCCTCCCTCACTCCTTCTCTGTTTCCTCGCAGGAGTCGGCTGCTAAGTGTTTCTTCGGTGATCGCTGCCGCTTTCTGCACGACGTGGGGCGCTACCTGGAGACCAAGCCGGCTGACCTGGGCCCCCGCTGTGTGCTCTTCGAGACCTTCGGCCGGTGCCCCTATGGCGTGACCTGCCGCTTCGCTGGGGCCCACCTGGGGCCCGAGGGACAGAACCTGGTGCAGGAGGAGTTGGCGGCCCGCGGGACCCAGCCCCCGTCCATCCGCAACGGCCTGGACAAAGCCCTGCAGCAGCAGCTGCGGAAGCGCGAAGTCCGCTTCGAGCGAGCTGAGCAGGCCCTGCGCCGGTTCAGCCAGGGCCAGCTGCCGGGCCCCACACCCGCTGCCGCTGTCCCCGAGGGCACGGCAGCCGAGGGTGCTCCCAGGCAGGAAAACTGTGGTGCCCAGCAGGTCCCCGCAGGGCCGGGCACTAGCACCCCTCCCAGCAGCCCCGTGCAGACCTGCGGGCCCCTGACGGATGAGGACGTGGTCAGGCTGCGGCCCTGTGAGAAGAAGCGGGTACGTGTTGAGGACAATGTCAGTAGCAGATCTGTCCATCTGGTGTGCGTCTATTAAATACCAGCTGTGTCCACGTTCCTGTTCTAGCTGCCTGGGAGTCAGAGGCTGTGTGCCTTGAGGGAGCTCCTGGCTGAGTCTCCCTCTCTGTGCTCTGTCCTGGGCCCAGCCCTCAGGAGGTCCCACTCTGGTGGGGACAGAAAGAGCTGGACAGGGCCGGGGGCGGTGGCTCACGCCTGTAATCCCAGCACTTTGGGAGGCAGAGGCAGGCAGATCATTTGAAGTCTGGAGTTCAAAACCAGCCTAGCCATCATGGTGAAACCCTGTCTCTACTAAAAATACAAAAATTAGCCGGGCATGGTGGCGGGCACCTGTAATTCCAGCCACTCAGGAGGCTGAGGCAGGAGAATCACTTGAACCCAGGAGGCGGATGTTGCAGTGAGCCAAGATTGTGCCACTGCACTCCAGCCTGGGCAACAGAGCAAGACTCTATCTCAAAAAAAAAAAAAAAAAAAAAGCTGGACACACTCTAAGTCTCAGAGGGTCAGGGTTGGGCAGCGGGGGACAATGTGGGAGGCTTCCTGGAAGAGGGGGCATTGGGACTGGGTTTGGATGGTTAAGTAGAAGCTCTCCAGTGGAGGAGACGATGAGGAAAGGAACATTCCTGATGAAGGGATTGATTGGCACATGCAGAGGCCCAGCAAAGGAGCCAGACCATTTGGGCCAAGTGTGTCCTAGACTGTGGGTAGAAGGGAGGCTCCAGGGCTTCAGCAGCTGGGGTGGAGGCCAAGCTCCACTTGTGTGTATTTTTTTCCCTCCAGCTGGACATCCGTGGCAAACTTTACCTGGCCCCCCTCACCACGGTAGGACCTGGGTCAGGTGGCTGGTCGGGTGGCAGGGTGGCAGTGTGGTCATTCCAACAGGGCTTAGTGTCTGTCCCCACCTACTGGATTGTGGAGCTGGGGCGCATATTCAGGGTTCTGCTGTGTGTGTGTGTGTGTGTGTGCGCGCGTGCAAGAGCATGTGTGTCTGTCCTGCTCCCCCCGCAGTGTGGGAACCTGCCCTTCCGACGGATCTGCAAGCGCTTCGGGGCGGATGTGACATGTGGAGAGATGGCCGTCTGCACCAACCTGCTGCAGGGCCAGATGTCCGAGTGGGCCCTACTCAAACGCCACCAGTGTGAGGACATCTTTGGCGTCCAGGTCAGTGCCCACCCCGAGGGAGGGAGAGTGGAGGGGCCCTCAGCCGCCCTGTCTCAGAGCCAGGTTCCAGGTCTGCCCTGGTTGCCTCCCTGACCCCCTGGCCTCAGCTGTGGAGTGGGGGTGATGCCCTGATCCACCTCTGGGGGCTGATGGCCGTGGCCGGGGACCGGTGCCTCACAGACAGACCTTGGCTCCTTCCGGGGAGGCCCCGAGAGAGGAGGCCACTGGCTCAGGGCCCCCCAGTGGGGAGGGAACGGCCAAGTGGGGACAGTTCGGACTCTCCCCTCACCCTCCTGTTCTGCCACTACCCACCTACAGCTGGAGGGCGCCTTCCCTGACACCATGACCAAGTGTGCCGAGCTGCTGAGCCGCACTGTGGAGGTGGACTTTGTGGACATCAACGTCGGCTGCCCCATCGACCTCATGTACAAGAAGGTAGCGGCCCTGGACGTGTGCCTCGGTTTCCCCATCTGGGCAGGGAGGCACTGAGCCAGCCGGCGATGTCGTGGGTGGAGGGTCAGGGGTGTGGGCTCAAGTGTGGCCCTGGAGTTCCTGCCTTTCCTGCAGGTCGGCGTCTCCTGGTGGGGGCCTCCGGGCAGCAGGGGTGAGGGGTCTTGGGGCGGCCCGCGTCCTGCCCTCCCTCCACCCGCCTGTCTCTTCCAGGGTGGGGGCTGTGCCCTCATGAATCGCTCCACCAAGTTCCAGCAGATCGTCCGTGGCATGAACCAGGTACGGCCAGCCACATCCTCGCACTGGCTCCCAAACAACTCCCCCGGGCCCTGCCTCCCACCACCGCCCACTGTCTCCTACCACCTCCCACCGTCTCCCACCACCTCCCACCGTCTCCCGCCACCTCCCACCGTCTCCCGCCACCTCCCACGTCTCCCGCCACCTCCCACGTCTCCCGCCACCTCCCTCCCACGTCTCCCACCACCTCCCACCACCTCCCGCCATCTCCCACCACCTCCCGCCGTCTCCCACCACCTCCCGCCGTCTCCCACCACCTCCCACCGTCTCCCACTGTCTCCCACCATCTCCCACCACCTCCCACCATCTCCCATGACCTCCCACCATCTGCCAGTGTCTCCCACTACCTCCCACCACATCCCACCGTCTCCCACCACCTCCCACCGTCTCCCGCCACCTCCCTCCCACGTCTCCCGCCACCTCCCACCACCTCCCACCGTCTCCCACCACCTCCCACCACCTCCCGTCTCCCGCCGTCTCCCACTGTCTCCCACCACCTCCCACCACCTCCCGTCTCCCGCCGTCTCCCACCGTCTCCCACCACCTCCCACCGTCTCCCACCACCTCCCACCGTCTCCCACCACCTCCCACCGTCTCCCACCACCTCCCACCACCTCCCACCGTCTCCCACCACCTCCCACCACCTCCCACCATCTCCCACCACCTCCCACCACCTCCCGTCTCCCACCACCTCCCACCGTCTCCCACCACCTCCCACCGTCTCCCACGACCTCCCACCGTCTCCCACCGTCTCCCACCACCTCCCACCACCTCCCACCACCTCCCACCGTCTCCCACCACCTCCCACCACCTCCCACCACCTCCCACGACCTCCCACCGTCTCCCACCATCTCCCACCACCTCCCACCATCTCCCGCCACCTCCCACCGTCTCCCGCCACCTCCCACCGTCTCCCGCCACCTCCCACGTCTCCCGCCACCTCCCTCCCACCACCTCCCGCCGCCTCCCGCCGTCTCCCACCACCTCCCACCGTCTCCCGCCACCTCCCACGTCTCCCGCCACCTCCCTCCCACCACCTCCCGCCGCCTCCCGCCGTCTCCCACCACCTCCCACCACCTCCCACCGTCTCCCACGACCTCCCACCACCTCCCACGACCTCCCACCATCTGCCAGTGTCTCCCACTACCTCCCACCACACCCCACCTTCTCCGTCTCCCACCACTTCCCACCACCTCCCACCACCTCCCGCCGTCTCCCACCACCTCTCACCATCTCCCACCACCTCCCACTGTCTGCCAATGTCTCCCACTACCTCCCACCACATCCCACCATCTCCGAGTGTCTCCCACCACCTCCCACCGTCTCCTACCACCTCCCACCGCCTCCCACCTCCCACCATCTCCCACGACCTCCCACCGTCTCCCACCACCTCCCACCACCGTCCTGTAGGTGCTGGATGTGCCGCTGACTGTGAAGATCCGCACAGGCGTCCAGGAGCGTGTGAACCTGGCGCACCGCCTGCTGCCCGAGCTGCGGGACTGGGGCGTGGCACTCGTCACGGTGGGTCTTGGGACGCCTCGGGCATTGGGGCCTCGGGGTTGACCCCGCGTCCCTTCCTAATGGCTCCTCTCCTCCCATCCCTCCCTCTTCACCTCCACACCTCCCTCTGTCTCTGCCTCTGTCTCTCTCTGTCTCTCTCAGCCTGGCTCTCTTGGTCTCTTTCTCTCTGCGTCTCACTCTCTGCCTCCTACCCTGCGTGGCGGCTTCTCCCCCAGCTCCACGGCCGCTCTCGGGAGCAGCGCTACACCAAGCTAGCTGACTGGCAGTACATCGAGGAGTGCGTGCAGGCCGCCAGCCCCATGCCCCTGTTCGGTGGGTGTTCCGGGAAGCCACCTCCCTCTCCCCTACCACCCCTGGTCACTCACACCTCTGGGCTGTTCACCTTCCCACCTGGGACCCCCTCGTACCACCCTGATGGGAGCCACTGGGTCAGCCAAAACTCCTGAAGGGCTGGTGAGCAGAACTCCAGGGTCCCACCTGCCCATGTCTCCCTGAGACCCCAGCCTCTGTCTCCTCAGGAAATGGGGACATCTTGTCATTTGAGGATGCCAACCGCGCCATGCAGACTGGTGTCGCCGGGATCATGATTGCCCGGTAAGTGCCCAGGGATGTTAGAGATCCAGCTCCAGCTTCATGCACAGCAGCAGTGCCCTGAACCCAGCACGCCGTCACCCACCCCTGTTCTGTGGTGGGCTGTTGGTCCCAAGATGGGAGGAGCAGAGAGCGATGTCAGCAGTTGCAGCTGTGTTGCGGCAGAGGGGACTGGAAATTGCTGCTGCTGTGGGATCTGATGATTGTGGGTTGAAAGTCCTGGGCTTTGGCCAGGTGCATGGCTCACGCCTGTAATCCCAGCACTTTGGGAGGCCAAGGCACGCTGATCATTTGAGGTCAGAGGTTCAAGACTAGCCTGACCAACATGGTGAAACATCTCTCTTAAAAATACAAAAATTCACCAGGTGTAGTGGTACATGCCTGTAATCCCAACTACTAGGGAGGCTGAGGCAGGAGAATTGCTTGAACCTGAGAGACGGAGGTTGAACAGTGAGCCGAGATCTTACCACTGCACTCCAGCCTGGGCAACAGAGCCAGACTCCGTCTCAGAAAAAACAAAAGAAAGTCCTGTGCTTTGAAGGTTGTGTGCACACAGCTGGGAGGCTTACTAGGCTTGTAGGTTTTGTGGTCTGGGCTCCGGCTAAGGCCAGGCCATGGAAGCAGAGGCCACACGATCCCAGGCAGGCTGGTGGCTGGGCCCACTGATCGTCACCCGTCCCACAGTGGCGCCCTGCTCAAGCCGTGGCTGTTCACGGAGATCAAGGAGCAGCGGCACTGGGACATCTCGTCGTCCGAGCGCCTGGACATCCTGCGGGACTTTACCAACTACGGCCTGGAGCACTGGGGCTCGGACACGCAGGGCGTGGAGAAGACCCGGCGCTTTCTGCTCGAGTGGCTGTCTTTCCTGTGTCGGTGGGCACCGGGGCTGGCTGGGGTGGGCGGTGCGTGGGCCGCGGCTGGCTAGGGCTGACTCAAGCCTGTTCTGCCTGCCCACCCGCCCGCAGGTACGTGCCTGTGGGGCTGCTGGAGCGGCTCCCACAGAGGATCAACGAGCGGCCGCCCTACTACCTGGGCCGCGACTACCTGGAGACACTGATGGCCAGCCAGAAGGCAGCTGACTGGATCCGCATCAGGTGCCTGGGTGGGCTGGAGTTGGGGGGCTGCAGTCGGGGGCCCTGGGTCATGGAGGGTACTTTGCAGGCCCTGGGCCTGACCTTGCTTTCCACCTGCTCTCCCACAGCGAGATGCTCCTTGGGCCAGTGCCCCCCAACTTCGCCTTCTTGCCGAAGCACAAGGCCAACGCGTACAAGTAGCCTCAGGCTTTCCCAGGGGCACCCTGGGGCGAGGAGAGTACAATAAATTTTATTCTTTTAAAATCCAGGCCTTTCTGTGACCCTGAAGCAGCCCCTCCTCGGCCCCCACCTTCCCCAAACCTCTTAGCTGCCTCCATGGGCTCTGCCCCAAGCTGGGTGCTGCTAGTGCCCAGAGAGGCCTTGACCCCCAAGAAGGTAGCGGGTTGAGGACCCGGGAGGCCTCAGCCTGTGTGGGTGTGGATCAGGGCAGCCTGCCTGGAGGAGGCGGCCTCAAAGCTGTTAGGGGGGTGTTGCTGGAAGAGGCAAAGGCCTGGCCCAGAATCCTCCCTCCCATGGTGATGACCATCTCTGCCAATGTCTGCCCCTGCTTGCCCCCAACACCCAGAACCCCAACCAGTGGGCACGCTGCAGGCTGGAACCCGCTGCCCCGAGTAACCAGGCAAACAGAACCCCACCAGGTTCTCAGCCTGTTCTCCGGTTGGGCCACCTGAGCTCCCACTGCCGCCCTCCTGGCCTGTCTGGACCAGGCCCCCCGCTGTCCCATGCAGCACCCCAAACCGTTCTATGCCCCTGCAGCTCCCCAGGAAGGTTTCAGCCCGCAGAGTCTGGAGGGGGCTGAGGCGCTGGGCAACCAGCTTGCTCCCACCTGCGCCGAGCCTCCTCCCGCTGTGGGTACGATCGGGTGGGTGGGGGCACCTGCTGGAGAGGGTTCAGGGGCCCACCCGCCTAAGGGCCCTACCCACCCGGGCACCTTTGTCCACAGGTTCCTTGAACCTGTATCATCCCCCAGACCCAGAGAAAGAGGTGTTTCCAGCCCCTCCAGCAGGTACCGGCCTCCCCTGAACCCTTGACGTGGCTGGGAGTGGGTTTGAGTGTGCAGGCCCATCTTGCCCCTGCCCCGTCCCTAGGTGGGAGCCCGAAGGCATGGCCTCTGCTCCCCATGCTTCACACAGGTCCCCCAGATGAGCCCCAAAGACAAGCTCTGTGTCATCCATCACCCAGCCAGGGCCCCAAAGCAATATCTATGTTGTCCCCCAAAGGGGCCCCCCAATGGCAAGGTTCTTGTGGCATCTCCCAAACAGGCCCCCAGGCTTGGGCTGGGCCCCTCAGGCAGCGGCTGCTCTCAGGGCACCCGCCTGCCGCCCACAGGTTTCCAGATGGCCCCATGCGGGTGCTTCTTCGACCCCCGCATCTATCGGATCGAGTGGACCACCCCCGACCTGGGCCAGTCAGCCCTGTATAAGCTGGCAGCAAGCAGCGGGGGGCCAGCGGGGGTCCCCTCCGCCCCAGGCAGCTACCTCCTGGAGCCTCAGCCCTACCTCAGGGCCCCGGGGCTGCCTCCATACCCCCACTACCAGCCGGCACCCGGGGGGCCCCAGTTTCTCTTGCCCTACTTCCCGCCTGAGGGCCCCGGGCCAGAGGCTCTGGGCTTTGTGGGGGACGCAGGGCCCGCCGCCTTCGTGGAGCTGCCCCTACCGCCCCTAGAGGAAGGCCCGGCCCCACTGCCACCCCCACCCCCCAAGGAGAACAAGCCGCCCCCTGTACTCATCACGCTGCCTGCAGAGCCCACACTGCCCCCGGACGCCTACAGCCACCTCCAGGGTCACCTCAGCCACTTCCCTGGGCCCGAACCCCTGGCCTTCCCCGTGAAGGAGCTGCAGGGCAGTGGGGCCCGACCTGGGGTGCCCCTGTACCCACCGGGCCTCAGCGAGCTCAAGGTGGCCGAGGTCAAGGAGGGGGCCCTGCTGGGGGCAGGCAAGGCCAAGGCCCCCAAGACGGCCAGAGCTTTGGCACTGCCTGACAAGGTTCTGCTGGAGGACGCCATGAAGCTCTTCGACTGCCTGCCAGGCGCCTCTGAGCCCGAGGGTACCCTGTGTGAGGTCCCTGGGCTGGCCCTGCCTGACAGCAGTGGTGGGAACTCAGCCGATGACATCCGCTCGCTGTGCCTGCCCGAGGAGCTGCTGTCCTTCGACTACAGCGTGCCTGAGATCCTGGACACCGTGTCCAACGTTGACTACTTCTTCAACTTCAAGGCGCTCGACGAGGAGCAGCCGCCCCACCCGGGGCCTCCTGCCACCAACACCCCGGCCCCCATTCTGTCCGGCAAGAGAAAGGCCTCGACAGCCAAGAAGGGAAAGCCGGGAAGGAAGGCCAGGCAGCCGGCAGGCCCAGCCAGCGCCACTCCCCCGGGGCCCAGGCAGGACCTGGGAGCCACCCCACATTAAAGCACATTTGACCTTTCAGCTCCATGTCTGCGTGGTGGCCTTCGGGATGGGGAGGGGGCTGGAGATGCACGCCTGGCCCCTCACCCCATCATCCCGCGGACTGGCAAGGCAGCGCCCCCAGCCTCACAGTGAGGCCTCTTAGCAGGGGAGCCCCGGAATCACAGGACACCCTAAACTCCTTGAGTCCCAGCCCTGGAACATCAGACTCCTCTGGCAGAGGCAGGGGCCTCCTGGGGCACGAGGGAGCTGACCCCCAGACTCAACGCGTTCTAAGGGTTTTCACCCCTTTGTTTGGTGGGGAAAAGCAAGGCTGCCCAGAGCGGCAGGAACTTCCCTGGAGAGACACAGCTATCAGGGCAGGACTTGAGGAGCAGCCTCCAGATCCCCACCCAGCTGCCTCCTGTTCCCAGGAAGCCACAGCCACTGCAGGCAGGGCGGGAAGGGCCACGCTCTTGTTCAGACAGACAGGTGGGTGCAAGGGCTTCACCTGATGGTCTGAGGGTGGGGGCTGGGGCAGGGACCACGAGACAGTGCCCACGCGTGAAGGGGTGGGGAGCACACGGCACCCAGGGGGCCTGGCATGTGCACCCAAGATGGAGACAGGAGACAGCACCTGGAGCCCAGGAGAGGGTCAGGAGCCCCACCCGGCCACACTTCGGGGTCCAGGGTGGCAGGGACAGCCTGGCTACTCGTTCCAAAATGGGATGGGCCCAGCCTCGGAAGAACGACCTCCGGGTGCTGGTTCCCGTCACTGCTTACCCACATCAGGGTCTCGAGAGCCCTCCTGGGGGTCCAGGCAGTGGCCACCTGTACCCTCCTCCCCTGAAACGCTCATGGTGGCCCTGGAGAGGCTGACCCCATTCCCCCAGGGACACATAAGGAAACAGGAGGTCGAGTGCCATCCAGCGCCTCCTGGGATGAGGACACCCCTCTGGGATGGGAACCTTCAGCCTACCCCTTCCCCAGGCTGCGGGCTGGATCTCCTGGGTCTCCGGAGTTTGGGTTTCAAGGCCTCTGCTTGGGGAGGCCCTGGGAGGCTCACCTAGAGTCCAGGAGGCTGATGGGTGTTTGGAGGCCGAGCAGAGACCGTGGTCCCGGCTCTGTGTAGGGCACTGTGTCTGCTGCTCTCTGGAGCTACTCTCCTGGAAACCCTTATTCAAAAAACTCAGGAGGAGGCCAGGTGCAGTGGCAAACACCTGTAATCTCAGCACTTTGGGAGGCCGAGGCGGGCAGATCACTTGAGGTCAGGAGTTCGAGACCAGCTTGGCCAAAATGGTGAAACCCTGTCTCTACTGAAAATACAAAAATTGGCCGGGCGTGGCTTCTCACGCCTGTAATCCCAGTACTTTGGGAGGCCAAGGCAGGCAGATCACGAGATCAGGAGATTGAGACCATCCTGGCTAACACAGTGAAACCCCATCTCTACTAAAAATACCAAAAAATTAGCTGGGTGTGGTGGCGGGTGCCTGTAGTCCCAGCTACTCGGGAGGCTGAGGCAGGAGAATGGCATGAACCCGGGAGGCGGAGCTTGCAGTGAGCCAAGATCGCACCACTGCACTCCAGCCTGGGCGACAGAGTGAGACTCCGTCTCAAAAAAAAAAAACAAAAACAAAAACAAAAATTATCTGGGTATGGTGGCAGGCGCCTGTAATCCCAGCTACTCAGGAGACTAAGGCACAAGAATTGCTTGAGCCCGGGAGGCAGAGGTTGCAGTGAGCCGAGATCACATCACTGCACTCCACCCTGGGCAATAGAGCAAGACTCCATTTCAAAAAACAAAAACAACTCCGGGTAGTGTCTCGGGGCCATGCAGCTGTGGCCCTCAAGGCAGGGTCCCCCTGTCCCAGGGACTGTGCCATGTGCCCTCCTGGCATCTGCAGTGATCCCCATTCATCACTGTTTGACCCGTGGGGACACAGGCTGGGAGAGACTCCAAGTGCACTTTTGTTTTTTTGAGGCAGAGTTTCGCTCTTGTTGCCCAAGCTGGAGTGCAATGGCGTGATCTCGGCTCACTGCAACCTCTGCCTCCCGAGTTCAAGTGACTCTCCTGCCTGCCTCAGCCTCCCGAGTAGCTGGGATTACAGGTGTGCACCACCACACCTGGTTGTTTGTATTTTTAGTAGAGACAGGATTTCACCATGTTGGTCAGGCTGGTCTCGATCTCCTAACCTCAGGGGATCCGCCCGCCTCAGCCTACCAAAGTGCTGGGATGACAGGCATGAGCCACCGCGCCCAGCCCCAAGCCCACTTTTCTCAGCTGCTTTTCAACTCCTTCTCCCCGAAGCCTCATTAGGGGTACCTCTGAAACTAAAACCAGGTATCCCAAGTGTCGGGGAGGCCCTGGCTGATGAGGAAGTGGGGCAAGGACCTGGATCACTTTTCTTGAAGATTAATGTGGAGTGAGGGTCACACAGTGGATGTCTGCAAGGACCCAAGCAGTAGCTTTTTTTTTTTTTTCTTTCTGAGACAGGGTCTCTCTCCGTCGCCCAGGCTGGAGTATAGTGCCGTGATCATGGCTTACTGCAGCCTCGACCTCCTGGGCTCAAGCGATCCTCCTACCTCAGCCTCCCAAGTAGCTGGAACTACAGGCGTGCACCACCACACTCAGCTAATGTCTAAAAAAATGTTTTTGTAGAGATGGGGGGTCTTGCTATGTTGTCCAGGCTGATCTTGAACTCCTGGCCTCAAGTGATCCCCCTGCCCCAGCCTCTTGTAGCTATGTGGGGCAATTTAAAATGATCACAGAATATATATATATATATATGTATTTTTTAATATATATATTTATATATATATGTAGTTTTTAATATATATTTATGTATGTATTTTAAATATATATATTTATATATGTTTATATATGTATTTTTAATATATATATTTTTTATGTATTTTTTATGTATATATATTTTATATATATATTTTTTTAACCAGAGAGTAATCGGAAGTCATGAGACTGACCAAATTTTCACTTAAAAGGAGATGGCTGACCCTGGGGCAGTGGCCCACTGAGAATCCCAGCACTTTGGGAGGCTGAGGCAGGAGGATCGCTTGAGCTCAGGAGTTTGAGACCAGCCTGGGCAATATGTCAAAACCCCATCTCTACAAAAAAAAATAGTAAAAAAACAAAATTACCCAGGCATGCTGGCGTGGACTTGTAGTCCCAGCTACTTGGGAGGCTGAGGTGGGAGGATCACTTGAGCCCAGGAGGCAGAAGTTGCAGTAAGCCAAAATCACACCACTGCATTCCAGCCTGGACAAAGGAGCAAGAATCTGTCTCAAAAAAAAAAAAAAAAAAAAAAAAAAAAGGTTGGGGGTGGGGCGGGCACGGTGGCTGATGCCTGTAATCCCAGCACTTTGGAAGGCCGAGGCGGGCAGATCATGAGGTCAGGAGTTTGAGACCAGCCTGGCCAACATGGTGAAACCCTGCCTTTACCAAAAATACAAAAATTAGCCAGGCATGGTGGCAGGCGTCTGTAATTGCAGCTACTCAGGAGGCTTAGGCAGGAGAGTTGCTTGAATCTGGGAGGCAGAGGTTGCAGTGAGCTGAGATCACACCACTGCACTCTGGCCTGGGCAACAGAGTGAGACTCCATCTCAAAAAAAAAGAGAGAGAGAGATGGCTAACCCTAGATTACTGGCCCATCCATAATCCCAGTACTTTGAGAGGCTGAGGCAGGAGGATCGCTTGAGTCCAGGAGTTCAAGACCAACCTGGGCAACAAAGTGAGACCCTGTCTCTACAAAAACTAAAAGTAAAATTAGCCATGTGTGGTGGTGGTTCCTGTAGTCCCAGCTACTCAGGAGGCTGAGGAGGGAGGATCACTTAAGCCTGGGAGTTTGAGGCTGCAGTGAGCTGTGATCACACTACCACACTCTCAGCCTGGGCAACACAATGAAACCACACTGATACTAAAAAAAAAAAAAAAAAAAACAGGCCAGGCATGGTGGCTCATGCCTGCAATCCAAACACTTTGGGAGGCCGAGCTGGGCGGATCACGAAGGTCAGGAGTTCGAGACCATCCTGGCTAACACAATGAAACCCTGTCTCTACTAAAAATGCAAAAAAATTAGCTGGGCGTGGTGGCGGGCCCCTGTAGTCCCAGCTACTTGGGAGGCTGAGGCAGGAGAATGGCGTGAACCTGAGAGGCGAAGGTTGCAGTGAGCCAAGATTGCGCCACTGCACTCCAGCCTGGGCGACAGAGCGAGACTGTTTCAAAAACAAACAAAAAACAAAAAAATGGTGAATACATACTGCTTCCTGCTATGTTACATTATACTTTATTTGAAGACGAGGGGTTGGGACCCTGTGGACCGGCCTCAGTGGTCAGACCTGCCTCCGTGAGGAGTGCGGTGGCGTCCCGGGGGCTCTGTGCCTGCCCTGGCTGTGGCTGAGGCCCTGAACTGGCAGACCGTCTTGCATCTCCTACACAGCTGTGTCGCACACTTCTTGATCCTGCGGCCGCGTGCTGTGCGTAGCAGCTTGGGGGTCTTGTAGGCTAGCCAAACGGACCCCAGGATGCTGGAGATGATCAGTAGGATGACGACTCCAGCAGAGACCAGCTGCACGGGGAATGCTCCATACACGTAGATGCTAAAGATGGTCTCCAGTTGACAGTAGCTGCAGTGGGGGGAGGCGGGGAGAGGCTGTTGGGCGTTGCCTTTGGGGGACTTCGCCTTATCTCTGGCAAAGGTGTTCAGACCCACAGGAGGGAGAACCAGGCCCACAGCAGTGACCGGGTATACCCACTTCTGTTTCCATTCACTATGCCTTTTTTTTTTTTTTTTTTTGAGTCGGAGTCCCTCTCTTGTCACCCAGGCTGGAGTGCAGTGGCACGATCTCGGCTCATTGCAACCTCCGCCTCCTGAATTCAAGCAATTCTCCTGCCTCAGCCTCCCAAGTATCTGGGATTACAGGCACCTGCCAACCATGCCTGGCTAATTTTTGTATTTTTGGTAGAGATGGGGTTTCACCCTCGGCCAGGCTGGTCTCGAACTCCTGACCTCAAGTGATCTGCCCGCCTCTGCCTCCGAAAATGCTGGGATTACTGGTGTGAGCCACTGCACCTGGCCCACTTTGACTTTTATGGGTTTTTGTTTTGTTTTGTTTTGTTTGTTTTTTGAAACGGTGGAATCTGGCTCTATTACCCAGGCTGGAGTGCAGTGGTGCAATCTCGGCCCACTACAATCTCTGCCTCCCGGGTTCAAGCGATTCTCCTGCCTCAGCCTCCCGAGTAGCTGGGATTACAGGCGCCTGCCATCACACCTGGCTAATTTTTAGTAGAGATGGAGTTTCTCCATGTTGGCCAGGCTTGTCTCGAACTCCTGACTTCAAGTGATCCACCTGTCCTGGCCTCCCAAAGTGTTGGGATTACAGGCGTAAGCCATTGTGCCAGACCGACTTTTATGGGTTCTGAGTCGGCCATCCTCTCCATGCCCTCTGGCAGCTGTCACCAGGATCCCTATTCTCCCCCAGTGCCCAGGCTCTGGCTAGAGAGGGCGGAAGGGGCAAATTAACTAAATGGTCCATCAACAGCCAGGAAGTGGTGGGTGACAGTGGAGGCTAGGTCAGGGCAGGAAAGGTTCAGGGGTGTCACAGAATCCACGGCAGGGAGGGGGACAGTGCAGGTCACGTGGTGCAGGGAGCACCTGTGGCACGGGAGAGTCCCACACATGTCTCCTCTCTCTGGTGGACATCCTCACCCTACCCAGTGCCTTCCACCTGCTGCCACCCCAGAGCTGATCCTCCTAGTCTGGGGCCTCTAGAGAAGGCAGGACCTCCACGTGTTTTTTTTTCAGGGGGTGAACTTTCATCCTACTGGAGAGGACAGGTGATAAGTGACAATGACTTCCAGTAGGGGTGAGGATATGAGGAAGATTCCACCTGGTGTCCCCCTTCCGAAGGGACACACTGATCCACATGGCATGGCTTCGATGTAGCTTTATAATCTCCTCAGCACCTGTCAGTGCTAAATATTTAACAACTGGCTCTCAGAGGGGAAAGGCCTCCTGGGTAGTGTCTGCCAATTCCCATAGTGTAAATATTTCCACTGTGGCTGATTCGAAGCCACTGACATTAAATTGACTGGTGTAAGATTCCTTAATTTTTTTTTTTTTTTGAGATGGAGTCTCGCTCTGTTACCCAGGCTAGAGGCCAGTGAGTGGCGCAATCTCAGCTCACTGCAACCTCTGCCTCCCGGGTTCAAGCGATTCTCCTGCCTCAGCCTCCCGAGTAGCTGAGATTAAAGGCACCTGCCACCACACCCGGCTAATTTTTGTATTTTCAGTAGAGACGGGGTTTCACCATGTTGGCCAGGCTGAAGATTCCTGAATATTTGAGAGTCTGCTCCTGGTGAGCCAGTTTGAGCCAGCTCTGGCCCGCAGCCATCAGCACACTCTAGCCATGGGGAGTAGGAGAGGGCGACTCGGGTGCGCCAGGGCAGCGGCACGGCCTCTGGTCACTGCTGTTCCCCCAGCACTCAGTGCAGGACTCTGAAATGAGTATTTAGTTCACATGGGAACAAATGTCACCCATAACTTAAAACATCACTTGTCCTGGGGACGGCCTGGGCTGTTGGGGGAATTCAGGTTTAGCCAGGACCTGCATGTCCCCCGAAACGGGTGACCTGCCCCCAGGGGCACCAGGCGTCCCCTGTCGTAGGGGCAGATGGGCCCACTCACCTGTAGTACGGATCCACGATCGAAATGTAGAAGACATAAAAGCCATTGTGGCCGAAAATGATCTGGTTTGCTGTCTGGCCGCCCAAGATCTGATACTGGACGTCTGGCCACCTCAAAGGAGCATTGTTGTTGGGGTCGTGGCAGCTCACATAGTTCTGTGGGGGACAGAGACATGCCCACTGGCCCTAGGGACTGGGGAGGAGGCCCTGAGCCTCCCTCCTCCCTGCAGAGGCCCTGCACCCACCCCAGTCCTCATTAGGCACGCATGGGTGGGACTCTGGGGCCAAGTGCCCATGGTGTGGGCAGGTTCATGCTCCCTGCAGAGAAGAGTGGACGGAGGCTGCTCAGCCTCCATCTCACCTGCCTCTGTTGGAGGCCGAAAGATTGAGGGTGGTGATCAACTCAGTATACCACTGGAGGCCATATGAGTAAACAGCAAACTTTCTCGTAAAAGCAGAATGTTGGCAAACTGACAAACTGTGTCTGCCGCCCCGAAGGAATGCTGAGGGTGGTCACCAGCCAGGCACAGTGTTTCTTGTGATTTGGTACATCTGAAGCCTATTAGTAATAATATGAACCTGTGATCAATTAAGCAGCTGACCAATCGTTACCTCCTCCTCCCTGCTCTTTCTTTCTTTTTCTTTTTTTTTTTTTTTTCTTTTTTGAGATGGAGTTTCACTCTGTTGCCCAGGCTGGAGTGCAGTGGCGCGATCTCGGCTTACTGCAAGCTCTGCCTCCCGGATGCATGCAATTCTCCTGCCTCAGCCTCCCGAGTAGCTGGGACTACAGGTGCCCGCCACCGTGGCCAGCAAATTTTTTTTTTTTTTTTGTATTTTTAGTAGAGACGGGGTTTCACCATGTAAGCCAGGATGGTCTCAATCTCCTGACCTTGTGATCCACCCACCTCAGCCTCCCAAAGTGCTGGGATTACAGGCGTGGCCACCTCGCCTGGCCCCTCCCTGCTGTTTCTACTCAATAAATACGCAGGTCTGTGGAAGCTTGAGGGACTGCCTTTACTCACTAGAAGCGGGGAGCTCTCTTCTTCCCCATGCCTCTTCTTTAAAACAGTTTCTTTTGTCTTAAGTTTTCATTTCTACATTCGTTCCCCCTTCCTTCAGTCTTGTAACGAAGGTCTCAAGTAGTAGCAGTAGTAACTGTTGTAGTGACTGTCTCAAGTAGTAACCGTGGCAGTCTGCCACAGGCCTGCTTTCAGGCCTTCCTGGGCTGTGGAGGCTGGAGGCTTAATAACTTAGCCTGGGTGAGAGTCAGGCGCTGCCAATGACTTTTTTATTTTGAGACATTTTCTTCTGCTGTCCCCCAGGCTGGAGTGCAGTGGCGTCATCTGGGATCACCGCGATGTCTACCTCCCAGGTTCAAGCAATTCTCCTGCCTCAGCTTTCCAAGTAGCGGGAACTACAGGTGGGTACCATCATGCCCTGCTAATTTTTGTACTTTTAGTAGAGACGGGGTTTCACCATGTTGGTCAGGCTAGTCTCTAACTCCTGACCTCAAGTGATCCATCCACCTCGGCCTCCCAAAGTGCTGGGATTACAGGCGTGAGCCACAGTACCTGGCCACTCTTTATTTACTTATTTTTAAATTTTATTTTATGTTACTTTTTTGAGAAACAGCCTCGCTCTGTTGCCCAGGCCGGAGTGCAGTGGTGCAGTTTGGGCTCACTGCAACCTTCACCTCCTGGGTTCAAGCGATTCTCTTGCCTCAAGCTCCCCAGTAACTGGGATTACAGGCGTGCACCACTATGCCCAGGTAATTTTTGTATTTTTAGTGGAGACGGGGTTTTGCCATGTTAAGCTGGTCTTGAACTCCTGTCCTCAAGTGATCTGCCCACCTTGGCCTCCCAAAGTGCTGGGATTACAGGCGTGAGCCACTGTGCCTGTCCAGGAAAACTTCATGTACTACAAAAGCAGCCACTCACCACAGCTGATGGAAAAAAAAATAGTAATGGGGCCATCTCTTAAATGCACTCATGCAATTTGCAATGAGACAGCCCATATGAAGAATGCATATAGAAATAGCAACAGAGCCGACCGGGCGCAGTGGCTCACGCCTATAATCCCAGCACTTTGGGAGGCCGAGGCGGGCGGATCACAAGGTCAGGAGTTCAAGACCAGCCTGGCCAACACGGTGAAACCCCGTCTCTACTAAAAATACAAAAATTAACCGGGCGTGGTGGCAGGTGCTTGTAAGTCCAGCTACTCAGGAGGCTGAGGCGGGAGAATCGCTTGAACTCGGGAGGTGGAGGTTGCAGTGAGCTGAGATTGCGCCACTGCACTCCAGCCTGGGGGACACAGTGAGGCTCCGTCTCAAAAAAAAAAAAAACGCAAATGCAAAAAAAGAGCCAGGACACCATCTGCTGGTGGCTTTGCTGCATGCACTGCATTCCTGATACAAAACATTGTGTCCCGGGAAGATACACGTGGACTGATGCAATCTCTTTGTAGGGACAGGACATCACTCGTATGATAGAAATACACACTGAGGCTGAGCGTGGTGACTTATACCTATAATCCATGGGAGGATCGCTTCAGCCCAGGAGTTCAAAGCCAGCCTGTGTAACATACTGAAGCCCTGCCTCTACAAAAAAAAAAAAAAAAAAAGATACAAAAATTAGCCGGGCATGGTGGCACACACCTGTAGTCCCAGCTAATTGGGAGGCTGAGGTGGGAGGATCACTTGAGGCTTGAGTCTTCAGTGAGCTGAGATTGCACCACTGCACTCCAGCCTGGGAGACAGAGTGAGACCCTGCCTAAAAGAAATAAAAATAAAACAGATGCACACTGAGTAAGACAGCCCGGGAATTCCATCCATCCCTCAGTAGCAAGCATTGGGATGGTCCCAGGCATTTCTCATCATCAGCAAAGCCCCCTGAACACCTTGGTGCCTGCATTTCCCGTCCTTTGGTCAGTTCCTTAACTCCTCAAAGGCCTTGTACACCCCTAAAAGGAATTGGGGTTCCTGCTAGATCCCCTAAAGGACCTTCGAGTCTTTTGCAGTCGTGATCTCTGCTCACTGCAACCTCTGCCTCCCAGGCTCAAGTGATTCTCCTGAGTAGCTGGGAGTACAGGTGTCCGCCACCATGCCCGACTGATTTTTGTATTTTTAGTAGAGACGGGGTTTCGCCATGTTAGCCAGGCTGGTCTCAAACTCCTGACCTCATGATCCGCCTGCCTTGGCCTCCCAAAGTGCTGGGATTACAGGCGTGAGCCACCGCGCCCCAACTCTTTCATTCCATACTCAGTTCCATGGCCGCACGGTGTCCTCACGCACTCTCCCACCCCCTGGTGGGCTGCTGATTCTTCTGGAAACGATCCTAGGGTCCTGTTACCTCTCTGTTCCAGAAGAAGGGCCCCCCGAATTCCTTTATCATGGTGGTCCAGTTCTGCGGCTGGGAGGTGCACATGGCCGACTGGGCCGTCAGGGAATAGGAGTATGAGAACTGCCCGTTCACCTCCAGTAACACATACTCGGCATCGATGACCTCCTGGAAACTGTCTTTTCGCCACCTAGGACACAGGCACGGGGCAGGGCTGTGCAGGGAGCAGGGACAACCCAGGAAGACCCGGGCCACAGCCACCTGGACGGCTGCAAAACTGCTTGGGGGGTGGGAGGTGACAGAGAGGAAACCAAAGGACGCCTGCCGCTCCCAGGTGAGGATGCCGTGTGTGGGCTGCGGGGAGGCCAGGAGAAAGAGCTGGGTGGATGGGGAGATGGGCAGCAGCCAGCACTGAGCATTGATAACAGGGAGGGAGGAAAAGTCTGCTCCGAGCTACGCGCGGCGGCTCACGCCCGTAATCTCAGCACTTTGGGAGGCTGAAGCGGGAGGATCACGAGGTCAGGAGATCGAGACCATCTTGGCTAACACGGTGAAACCCTATCTCTACTAAAAATAAAAAAAATTAGCCGGGCGCAGTGGCGGGCGCCTGTAATCCCAGCTACTCGGGAGGCTGAGGCAGGAGCATGGCGTGAACCCGGGAGGCGGAGCTTGCGATGAGCCGAGATCACACCGCTGCACTCCAGCCTGGGCGACAGAGCGAGACTCTGTCTCAAAAAAAAAAAAAATTAACCAGGCATTGTGGTATGCAACAGCAGTCCCAGCTACTTGGGAGGCTGAGGCAGGAGGACCGCTTGAGCCTGGGAGGTTAAGGCTGCAATGAACTGTGTTCATGCCACTGCACTCCAGCCTGGGCAACAGAGCAAGACGCCAACACAAAAAAAAAAAAGAAAAGAAAAAAGGAAACAGAGAGAGAAAGAAAGGAAGGAAGGAAGGAAGGGAGGGGAGGAAAGGGAGGAAAAGAAAAGAAAAAAAGAAAAAAGAAAAGAAAAAGAAAAGCTATATGAGGTCATAGGATATAGGGTGGACCCTGATCTGATAAGACTGGCGTCCTTATAAGAACAGGAAGATGGCCAGGTATGGTGGCTCATGCCTGTTATCCCAGCACTCTGGGAAGTTGAGGCAGGTGGATCACGAGGTCAGGAGTTCGAGACCAGCCTGACCAACATGGTAAAACCCCATCTCTACTAAAAATACAAAAACTAGCCAGGCATGGTGGCACGCGCCTGTAATCCCAGATACTCGGGAGGCTGAGGCGGGAGAATCGCTTGAACCCTGGAGGTGGAGGTTGCAGTAAGCCAAGATCATGTCATTGCACTCCAGCCTGGGTGACAGAGTGGGGAAAAAAAAAAAAAAAAAGAACAGGAAGACAGCAGGAGTGCACAGGCATAAAGCAAAGCCCATCGGCCAGGCGCAGTGGCTCATGCCTGTAATTCCAACACTTTGAGAGGCCAAGGCAGGCGGATCATCTGAGGTCAGGAGTTCAAGACCAGCCTGCCCAACATGGTGAAACCGAATCTCTGCTAATTAGCTGGGTGTGGTGGTGGGCACCTGTGGTCCCAGCTACCTGGGAGGCTGAGGTGGGAGGATCGCTTGAGCCCAAGGGACAGAGGCTGCAGTGAGCTGAGATCATGCCACTGCACTCCATCCTAGGCGACAGAGCAAGACCCTGTCTCAAAAAAAGAAAAGGTGTTCCAGGGAGAGGGCCCTGGGGGCCAGTGGGGCTGGGGCAGGAGCACGGTGGGAAACAGTGACCATCATCATTTTGAGGGATCTAGGGGAGCCTGGAGGGCCAGGCTGGTACCCCAGGGCCAGGGAGCATGAGGCCCTGCCACCGTCCCCACCCTGCAGCACTCCCCTGGGGTCTTACAGCTCCACGACGGGCTTCCATAGGGTGTCATAGTAGACGAGGAGAGGACAGCCCAGCTGCTGGTAGGAGTAAAACACGTGCAGGTCCTCGGAGGACTGCTGCCCCTGGAAGCCGGGGTGGTAGAATTCCCTTCAAGACACCAAGAAGCAGAGATGGGGAGTCTGTGAGTTCCTGCCCAGTCTGCCAACCCTTCACAGCCGCAGTTTCTTTTTTGCAAATGGGGATCGTCCATGAGAGTGGCAGGAGGTGGCATCTGAGGTGGGCGATTGAGAGCCATGGACCAGATGATATTGGAACTTCCGTTCTAGTTAATTTTTTGGCTGGAGCATAGTAATGCAGTCATGACTCACTGCAACCTCCACCTCCTGGACCCAAGCAATCCTCTCACCTCAGCCTCCCGAGTGGCTGGGATTACAGGCATGCGCCACCACGCATGGTTAATATTTTAAATTTTTGTAGAGATGAGGTCTGGCTGTGTTGCCCAGGCTGGTCTCAAACTCCTGGCCTCAAGTGATTCCCTCACCTCAGCCTCCCAAAGTGCTGGGATTACAGGTATAAGCCACCAAGCCCAGCAAAATTTCTGCTCCTTAAATTAGATCGGTGCAAAAGTAATCGAGGTTTTTGCCTTTTTTTTTTTTTTTTTTGAGATGGAGTTTCATTCTTGTTGCCCAAACTGGAGCACAGTGGTGCAATCTCAGCTCGCTGCAACCTCTGCCTCCCAGGTTCAAGTGATTCTCTTGCCTCAGCCTCCTGAGAAGCTGGGAATACAAGTGCCCGCCACCACGCCCGGCTAATTTTTTGTGTTTTTAGTAGAGATGGGGGTTTCATCATGTTGGCTGGGCTGGTCTTGAACTCCTCCTGACTTCAGGTGATCCACCCACTTCAGCCTCCCAAAGTGCAGGGATTACAGGGGTGACCCACTGCGCCTGGCCGGTTTTTGCCATTACTTTCAATGGCAAAAACCGTAATTACTTTTTTTTTTTTTTTTTGAGACAGAGTCTCGCTCTGTTGCCCAGGCTGGAGTGCAGTGGCGTGATCTCGGCTCACTGCAACCTCCGCCTCCCGGGTTGAAGAAATTCTCCCACCTCAGCCTCCTGAGTAGCTGGGACTACAGGCATGTGCCACCACGCCTGGCTAATTTTTGTATTTTTAGTAGAGACGGGGTTTCACCACGTTGGCCAGACTGCTCTCGAACTCCTGACCTCAAGTGATCCACCGGTCTCGGCCTCCCAAAGTGCTGGGATTACAGGCATGAGCCACCCTGCCCGGCCAAAACCGTAATTACTTTTGCACCAACTAATAAATTACCCAGTTTAAGGCATTTTGCAATACAGCCCACATAGACTAAGATGACACTCCCCTCTGTGTCCTCCGCAGGTTCCAAAGTCACTGCCCCTTAGCAGCCCAGAAGCACTAGTTTAGGCCTCAGCTCTAAATGGGTAACTGACTCTTGACTTGCATTTGAAGGCTCAGGTCTTACGAATCACATGGAAGTGTGCACTCGCGTGGCAAGGAGCTCCCCCATGCTGGATGCAATGAGGGGTCTTCATATGGTTTGGATATTTGTCCCTTCCAAAGCTCCTGCTGAAACTGGATCCCCAGGGTTGGAGCGGGAGCCTAGTCAGAGGTGTTTAGGCCACAAGGGCAGAGCTATGAATGGCTTGGAGCCATATTTATGGTACTGAGTGGGTTTTCAATCTCAGCTTCCATGAGAAGTGCTTGTTTAAGAGCCTGGCACCTCCTCCCCCCATCCCACCACCCTCATTTTTTTTTTTTTTTTTTTGTCTCTAGGTTGCCCAGGCTGGTCTCAAACTCCTGGCCTCAAGCAATCCTCCTGCCTCAGCCTTCCAAAGTGTTGGGATTACAGGTGTGAGCCACTGCGCCCAGCCTCCTCCCTCCTCTCTCTCTCTCCTTTTTTTTTTTTTTTTTTTGAGACAGAGTCTTGCTCTGTTGCCCAGTCTGGAGTGCAGTGGCTCAATCTTGGCTCACTGCAACCTCTGCCTCCCAGTTTCAAGCAACTCTCCTGCCTCAGCCTCCCGAGTAGCTGGCATTACAGGTGCCCACCACCATGCCTGGCTAATTTTCGTATTTTTAGTAGAGATGGGGTTTTGCCATGTTGGCCAGGCTGGTCTCGAACTCCTGAGCTCAAGTGATCCGCCTACCTCGGCAGGGATTACAGGCGTGAGCCACCGGGCCCGGCCATAACTCTTCTTTATAAATCACCCAGCCTCAGGTAGTCTTTTAAAGCAGCACAAATTGACTGAGGCCCAGACTCTCGTATGGGCGTGGCAGCACATGCTCACTGAGCCGGACAGCATGTGGGACCAGCCAGCTGAGGGAAGAGGATCACTTGAGCCCAGGAGGTCGAGGCTGTGGTGAGCTATGATTGCATCGCTGCACTCCAGCCTGGGCCACAGGGCCAGACCCTATCTCTTAAAAAATAATAATAGGCCGGGCGCGGTGGCTCATGCCTGTAATCCCAGCACTTTGGGAGGCTGAGGTGGGCGGATCACGAGATCAGGAGATTGAGACCACCCTGGCTAACACAGTGAAACCCCATCTCTACTAAAAATAAAACAAATTAGCCGTGCCTGGTGGCGGGCACCTGTAGTCCCAACTACTCAGGAGGCTGAGGCAGGAGAATGGTGTGAACCCGGGAGGTGGAGCTTGCAGTGAGCCGAGATCGCGCCACTGCACTCCAGCCTGGGCGACAGGCGAGACTCCATCTCAATAATAATAAAAAATAAATAAATAAATAAATAAATAAATAAATAAAATTCCTAATTTGCTCTTGGCTTTTGCAGGCCCAATGGTCGCCTTGGGTGTCAGGTGTTGCGGGGGGACGCTGGCTTACTTCTCAATGATGAAGCTGTAATTGTCTTGCAGGGCCAAGGGGTCCAGGATGCCCATGGAACAGGCGGTAACTTTGCTGCAAGCAAAAGTGGACATTGAGCAATTGCATGACCTCACAAAGAACCAAACCATTATGGATGGGACAGAAAGGGAGGGGCTGGGCGTGGTGGCTCAGGCCCAGCACTTTGGGAGCTGAGGTGGGCGGATCACCTGAGGTCAGGAGTTTGAGACCAGCCTGGCCAACATGAGGAAACCCCGTCTCTACTAAAGATACAAAAAGTTAGCCAGGCGTGGCATCACGCGCCTCTAATCGCAGCTTCTTGGGAGGCTGAGGCAGGAGAATCACTTGAACCTGGGAGGCGGAGGTTGCAATGAGCTGAGATTGCGCCATTGCACTCCTGCCTGGGTGACAGAGCAAGACTCTGTCTCAAAAATAAATCGATAAAAATTAAAATAAAATAATAAAACAAATAAAAAAGGGAGGGCAGGCCAGGCGCGGTGGCTCATGCCTGTAATCCCAGCACTTTGGGAGGCCGAGGCGGGTGGATCACAAGGTCAGGAGGTCGAGACCATCCTGGCTAACACGGTGAAACCCCGTCTCTACTAAAAATACAAAAAAATTAGCTGGGCATGGTGGCGGGCGCCTGTAGTCCCAGCTACTCGGGAGGCTGAGGCAGGAGAATGGCATGAACCAGGGAGGCGGAGCTTGTAGTGAGCCGAGATCAGGCCACTGCACTCCAGCCTGGGCGACAGAGCAAGACTCCGTCTCAATAATAATATATAAAAGGGAGGGCACACCTTTGCGTCTAATGCATGAGCAGTTGCCAAATGAGCAGATATGGAAAAAAAAAAAACCTGAGAGACCCCAGCTCTGGGAGGGGCATGGCAGGAAATGGCTCTGCACTTTGCCGTTAGGGGTGTAGCTGGTCTGGCTTTTTTTTTTTTTTTTGAGACAGAGTCTCGCTCTGTCGCCCAGGCTGGAGTGCAGTGGCACGATCTGGGCTCACTGCAAGTTCTGCCTCCCGGGTTCACGCCATTCTCCTGCCTCAGCCTCCCGAGTAGCTGGGACTACAGGCGCCCGCCAATGCGCCCGGCTAATTTTTTGTATTTTTAGTAGAGACGGGGTTTCACTGTGTTAGCCAGGATGGTCTCAATCTCCTCACCTCGTGATCCGCCCGCCTCGGCCTCCCAAAGTGCTGGGATTACAGGCGTGAGCCACCGTGCCCGGCCACTGGTCTGGCTTTTTAAAAAATTTATTTTAAAAATTGTGTTAGGCCAATCGCGGTGGCTCATGCCTGTAATCCCAGCACTTTGAGAGGCTGAGGCGGGCAAATCACTTGAGGTCAGGATTTGGAGACCAGCCTGGCCAACATGGTGAAACCCCGTTTCTACTAAAAATACAAAAATTAGCCAGGCATGGTAGCGGGCGCCTGTAATCTCAGCTACTTGGGAGGCTGAGGCAGGAGAATCACTTGAACCTGGGAGGTGGAGGTTGCAGTGAGTCAAGATCGTGCCACTGCACTCCAGCCTGGGTGACAGGGCGAGACTCCATCTCAAAAAAAAAAATGTGGATATCACCAACAGGTGAAGGAGGGGAGGCCAACATGCTGGAAACAAACTTAACCTATTAGGGTGAATCATTTAACTTTTTATTATGGAAATAGTAAATATATACAAAATAAATAATCGAAAGTCATCCACCTCAGCAATTGTTACCATGTGGCTAATCGTGCCCTGTCAACTACTCTCCTCCCCTCTCCTCACTCCACTCCAATATCAACATACTTTTTTTTTTTTCAATACAAGAGTCTTGCTGTGTCAGCCAGGCTGGAGTGCAGAGTGCAGTGGCTCGATCTCAGCTCACTGTAGCCTCCACCTCCCAGGTTCAAGTGATCCTCCAGCCTCAGCCTCCCAAGTAGCCGAGATTGCAGGTGCCTGCCACCACGCCTAATTTTTTTTTTTTTTTTTTTTTTTCAGTAGAGACGGGGTTTCGCCATGTTGGCCAGGCTGGTCTTGAACTCCTGACCTGAAGTGATCTGCCCACCTCGGCCTCCCAAAGTGCTGGGATCACAGGAATGAGCCATGGTGCCCGGCCTCAACATACTTACTTCTGGATGACGATCTTTTTATCCAGGTCGCAGCCAACTGAAATCAGTGTCGACTGCAGAGGAGAGAGACAGAAATGCGGACCCAGGTCAGTGAGGGTCACCCAGACACAGTGAACCCTATACAGGGACACACTCCTGTGGGAATGGTTTGGAAACCATGTGGCCTGGATCCCAATAGCGTGTCCCTGGATGCCTGGGATGCACTGTAACTGCAGCTGGCCCCGCGGAGCTTAAGCTCTGAGAGCCTGGGGTGTGGCTAAACTCCTGGTGTCGCCTGACGAGCTATTAGTGGCTTCACAGAGACCAGAATTAACTTTTTCTTTTAATTAATTAATTTTTGAGACAGAGTTTTTGTTCTGTCACCCAGGCTGGAGTGCAGTGGCCCAATCTCGGCTCACTGCAACATCCTCTCCCTGGGTTCAAGCGATTCTCCTGCCTCAGCCTCCCAAGTAGCTGGGATTACAGGCGCCTACCAGCACACTCAGCTAATTTTTGTATTTTTAGTAGAGACGGGGTTTCATCATGTTGGCCAGGCTGGTCTCCAACTCTTGACCTCAGGTGATCCACCCGCCTGGGCCTCCCAAAGTGCTAGGAATACAGATGTGAGCCACCATGCCAGGCCCAGAACTAATTTATGAGCCCAGCATGATCCTTGGTACACAGAGAGCATGGGGAAAAAAATGCACGCATGCATGTATGAATGAATGAATGAATGAATAAATCAATGGCCTAGAATGAATAAACAAAAAGGAGAAAGAAGACAGAGAGAGCAGTTGGGGGTTACTCTACAGCCTTAGGGACATGCTTCTCAAACTGCAGTGCACGGCACCCTCAGAGTTATACAATGGAGTCTAAAAGCCACAGGACCAAGGGACTTTCAGTATTTGAAAACTGTTTTGTATTAAGACAAACATGAGCCAGGCGCAGTGGCTCACGCCTTTAATCCCAGCACTTTGAGAGGCTGAGGCAGTAGGATTGCTTGAGGCCAGGAGTTAGAGACCAGGCTGGGCAACATAGTGACACTTCATCTCTATGAAAAATAAAACTTAGCCGGGTGTGGTGGTGCACGCCTGTAATCCCAGCTACTTGAGAGGCTGAGGCAGGAAGATCACTTGAGCCTAGAAGGTTGAGGCTGCAGTGAGCCTTGATTGTGCTACTGTGCTTCAGCCTGGGAGACAGAGTGAGACCCTGTATCTACAAATAAAAAACAGCCAGGTGCTGTGGCTCACACCTGTAATCCCAGCACTTTGAGAGGCCAAGGCGGGCAAATTGCCTGAGGTCAGGAGTTCAAGACCAGCCTGGCCAATGTGGTGAAACCCCATTTCTATTAAAAATACAAAAAATTAGCTCGGCGTGGTGGGGCTTGCCTGTAATCCCAGCTACTCGGGAGGCTGAAGCAGAATTGCTTGAACCCAGGAGGTGGAGGTTACAGTGAGCCAAGATTGCGCCACTGCACTCCAGCCTGAGCAACAAGAGCGAAACTCCATCTCAAAAATAAATAAATAAATGGCCGGGCGCGGTGGCTCACGCCTGTAATCCCAGCACTTTGGGAGGCTGAGGCGAGCGGATCACGAGGTCAGGAGATCGAGACCATCCTGGCTAACACGGTGAAACCCCATCTCTACTAAAAATACAAAAAAATTAGCCGGGCATGGTGGCGGGCGCCTGTAGTCCCAGCTACACGGGAGGCTGAGGCAGGAGAATGGCATGAACCCGGGAGGCGGAGCTTGCAGTGAGCCAAGATCGCACCACTGCACTCCAACCTGGGCGACACAGTGAGACTCCGTCTCAAAAAATTAAAAAATTAAAATAAAATAAATAAATAAAGCAAACCAAAAAGTAAGACAAACATGGATTTACCTTAGAACAGAATGCAAGATTCATATCTTTAAAAAAAAAAAAATTGGCCAGGTGCAGGGGCTCACGCCTGTAATCCCAGCACTTTGGGAGGCTGAGGCAGGAGGATCACAAGACCAGGAGTTCAAGACCAGGTCGGGCGCAGTGGCTCATGCCTGTGATCCCAGCACTTTGGGAGGCCAAGGCGGGCAGATCACTTAAGGTCAGGAGTTCGAGACCAGCCTGGCCAAGATGGTAAAACCCAGTTTCTTCTAAAAATACAAAAATTAGCTGGGCATGGTGGCACATGCTTGTAATCCCCGCTACTCGGGAGGCTGAGGTTAGGAGAATTGCTTGAATCCGGGAGATGGAGGTTACAATGAGCTGAGATCGCACCACTGCATTCCAGTCTGGGCGACAGAGTAAGACTCCATGTCAAAAAAAAAAAAAAAAAAAAAACAAAGGAGTTCAAGACCAGCCTGGCCAACATGGTGAAACTCCATCTCTACTAAAAATCCAAAAATGGCCCAGGCACAGTGGCTCACGCCTGTAAGTGTGGGAGCTTTGGGAGACCAAGGCGGGCAGATCATCCAAGATCAAAAGTTCAAGACCAGCCTGGCCAACATGGTGACTGCCTGCAATCATCCCCTTCCTCAGCCCCTGACACCCCCCATCCTACTTTCTGTCCCTATGAATCTGATGACTCTAGGGACCTCCTAAAAGCGGAATCACACAGGATTTGTCCTTTCGTGCCTGGCTTCTCTCACTGTGTGGGATCTCCTCGAGGTTCATCCATGTGGAAGCATGCATCCATGAATTTTTTTATGCCATGAATGTTTATTTTTATTTTTAATTTTTTTAGTTTTTGAGGCAGAGTTTCACTCTGTTGCACCCAGGTTGGAGTGCAGTGGCACTATCTCAGCTCACTGCAACCTCAGGGCCAGCTTCCATAAGTCTTAACACTTACGACACCAAATATGGGACAGCAAAGATTTGGGACCTACCAGTGGCTTGATATCCACACATGAAATTTCCTTGTTTGCTATGTCCACAGTTAAGGTAGACATGGTGGCTCTCTTTAAACTGCAAGGCAACGGAACCTGTGTTATTAGAGAATAGCACCCCTGTAAACGACACAGCTGCATTCCATTCATCCTTCAGTCCATTCAATCATCCATGCATCCATCCATCCAACTCATCCATCCTTCCATCCATTCATTCTACCCACCCATCCATCCATCCATCCATCCACCCTTCCATCTCTCTACCCATCCACTCATCCATCTACGCATTTATCCATCCATTCCATCCACCCACCCATCCATCTACTCATCCATCTATTCACTTATTCATCCATCCATCTATCTATTCATCTCTCTATCCATCCACCTACCCATCCATCCATCTCTCTATCCATCCAATCATCCATCTACCCATTTATCCATCCATTCCATCCACCTATCCATCCATCCACTCATCCATCTATCCATTTATCCATCCATCCATCTATCTCATCCATCCTTCCATCCATTCATTCCACCCACCCACCTATCCATCCATCCATCCACCCATCCATCTCTCTATCCATCCACTCATCCATCTACCCATTTATCGATCCATTCCATCCACCCACCCATCCATCCATCTATTCACTCATCCATCTATCCATTTATCCATCCATCCATCCATCCATCCACCCACCCATCCACCCAACCATCCATCCATCTCTCTATCCATCTATCCACTCATCTGTCTACCCATTTATCCTTCTGATATGGTTTGGTTCTATGTCCCCACCCAAATCTCATCTCAAATTGTAATCCTCACATGTCAGGGGAGGGACCTGGTGGGAGGTGATTGGATCATAGGGGCAGTTTCCCCCTTGGTGTTCTTGTGATAGTGAGTGAATTCTCACAATATCTGATAGTTTAAAAGTGTATGGGGCTGGCCTCAGTGGCTCATGCCTGTAATCTCAGCACTTTGGGAGGCCGAGGTGGGCAGATCACCTGAGGTAAGGAGTTCGAGACCATTCTGGCCAACATGGTGAAACCCTGTCTCTACTAATAATACAAAAATTAGCCAGGCATGGTGGCGTGTGTCTGTAATCTCAGCTACCTGGGAGGCCAAGACACAAGAATCACTTGAACTCGGGAAGTGGAGGTTGCAGTGACCGGTGATCACACCACTGCACTCCAGCCTGGGCGACAGAGTGAAACTGTGTCTCAAAAAAAAAAAAAAAAATGTATGGCACGCCAGGCGCAGTGGCTCTCACCTGTAATCCCAGCACTTTGGGAGGCCAAGGCGGGCACATCACCTGAGATCAGGAGTTCAAGACCAGCCTTGCCAATATGGTGAAACCCCATTTCTACTAAAAATACAACAACAACAACAAAAATTAGCTGGGCGTGGTGGCACACGCCTGTAGTCCCAGCTACTCGGGAACTATAGTCCCAGCTACTTGGGAGGCTGAGGCAGGAGAACTGCTTGAACCCAGGAGGTGGAGATTGCAGTGAGCCGAGATCGTGCCATTGCACTCCAGCTTGGGCAACAAGAGCGAAGCTCCATCTCAGAAAAAAAAAAAAAAGAATGTATGACAGTTTCTCTCTCTCTCATTCTCTCTCTCTCTCTCTTCTGCCGCCATGAGAAGACATGCCTTGTTTCCCCTTCGCCTTCCGCCATGATTGTAAGTTTCCTAAGACCCCCAAGTCGTGCTTCCTGTTAAGCCTGAGGAACTGTGAGTCAATTAAACCTCTTTTCTTTACCTAATCTCAGATAGTTCTGAAAACTGTGAAAACAGACTAATACACCAGCCAGCCAGCCAGCCATCCATCCATCCATCCATTAATTTCTGAACACTGGCCGGGTGCGGTGGTTCATGCCTGTAATTCTAGCACTTTGGGAGGCTGACGCGGACGGATCACCTGAGGTCAGGAGTTCAAGACCAGCCTGGCTAACATGGTGAAACCCCATCTCTAGTAAAAATACAAAAATTAGCCGGGCGTGGTGGCACATGCCTATAATCCCAGCTACTCGAGAGGCTGAGTCAAGAGAATCACTTGAACCCAGGAGGCAGAGATTGCAGTGAGCCGAGATTATGCCACTGCTAAGGCAGGAGAATGGCTTGAACCCAGGAGGCGGAGGTTGCAGTGAGCCAAGATTATGCCATTGCACTCCAGCCTGGGCAACAAGAGCGAAACTTCGTCTCAAAAAAAAAACAAAAACAAAACAAATTAAAAAAACTTCACAAAACTGACTCAAGAAGCAGTGAAAACTTGATAGAAGGCTTTCAGTCAGCATTCAGAAATTTTTTTTTTTGAGATGGGGGTCTCGCTCTGTCGCCCAGGGTCAGGGTCTTGCTCTATTGCCCAGGCTGGAGTACAGTGTCATGCCCATAACTTACTACAACCTGAAACTCCTGAGCTCAAGCAATCCTCCTGCCTCAGTCTCCTGAGTTGCTATGGATCTCCTGAGTTGCTGTGATTATAGGCGTGAGCCGTCACACCGGGCCCCAAATTTTCCATCTTAACCATTTTAAGTGCACCATTCATCAATATTAACTACATTCACAGAGTTGTGCAACCATCACCACCATCCATCTCCAGAAGTTTCTCATCTTCCCCAACTGAAACTCGGTCCTCATGAAACACTCACTCCCCATCCCCCTCCCCAGCCCCTGGCACCCCCCATCCTACTTCCTGTCTCTGTGACTCAGACCACTCTAGGGACCTCCTAGGAGTGGAATCACACAGGATTTGTCCTTTTGTATCCGGCTTATTGCACTGAGCATGTTGTCCTCAAGGTGCATCCAATCTAGCCTGTATCTTGCGTCAGGATTCCCTTACTTTTTTTTTTTTTTTTTTGAGAACGAGTTTTGCTCTATCACCCAGCATGGAGTTCAGTGGCGCAATCTCGGCTCACTGAAACCTCTGCCTCCCGGGTTCAAGCGATTCTCCTGCCTCAGCCTCCCGAGTAGCTGAGACTACAGGCGCCTGTCACCATGCCTGGCTAATTTTTGTATTTTTAGTAGAGACAGAGTTTCACCATGTTGGCCAGGCTGGTCTCGATCTCTTGACCTTGTGAGCTGCCCGCCTCAGCCTCCCAAAGTGTTGGGATTACACCTGCCTCAGCCTCCCAAAGTGTTGTGGGCCACAGCCCCCGGCCTTTTTTTTTTTTTTTTTTTTTTTTTGAGATGGAGTCTCACTCTGTCACCCAGGCTGGAGTGCAGTGCCACAATCTCAGCTCACTGCAAGCTCCGCCTCCTGGGTTCAAGCAGTTCTGCCAAAGCCTCCTGAATACCTGGGATTACAGGCGCATACCACCATGCCCGGCTAATTTTTGTATTTTTAGTAGAGATGGGGGTTTCACCATGTTGGCCAGGCTGGTCTCGAACTCCTGACCTCAGGTGATCTGCCCGCCTTGACCTCCCAGAGTGCTGGGATTACAGGTGTGAACCACTGCGCCCGGCCCAGGACTCCCTTCCTTCTTAAGTCTGAGTCATATTGCGATGTGCGGATGGACCACGCTGTGTTCATCCTTTCATCTGGTGATGGACCGGTGGGTTGATTTTTGCCTTTTGACTGTTGTGAATCACGCTGCTGTGAGCACAGGTGTGCAAATATCTCCCTGAGTAGCTGGGATTATAGGCGCCCGCCACTACACTTGGCTCATTTTTGCTTTTTTTTTTTTTTTTTTGGAGCTGGAGTTTCATGTTTGTCGCCCAGGCTACAGCGCAATGGCACGATCTCGGCTCACTGCCCCCTCTGCCTCCTGGATTCAAGCAATTCTCCTGCCTCAGCCTCCCGAGTAGCTGAAATTACAGGTGCCTGCCACTACGCCTAGCTAATTTTTTTTGTATTTTTTAGTAGAGACGGGGTTTCACCGTGTTGGCTAGGCTGGTTTCGAACTCCTGACCTCAGGTGATCCACCCACCTCTGCCTCCCAAAGTACTGGGATTGCAGGCGTGAGCCACCGCGCCCAGCTCTTGTAAAGTGTTTTAATCGCCTTGTTTTACTGTTCTGGAGCTGGGGGTCTGATCTCAGCCCTGCTTCTCTTCGCTCCTGCTAAGGAAACCCCTGTAGGCAGCCCGGTCCCCGCCTCTCCCAGGAGACAACATACCTGGAAGTGAAGTTGGAGTCGGTCCTGCCCCAGTGCTGCTGCTGTTTTAGGAAAATATCCTGTGGGGTCAAGAGAGAAAATCCCGATCACTTTGGGAGGCCAAGGCGGGTGGATCACCTGAGATCAGGAGTTCGAAACCAGCCTGACCAACATGGTGAAACCCAGTCTCTACTAAAAATAGAAAATTAGCCGGGCGTGATGGCGCATGCCTGTAATCCCAGCTACTAGGGAGGCTGAGGCAGGAGAATCGTTTGAACCCGGGAGGTGGAGGTTGCGGTGAGCCGAGATCATGCCACTGCACTCCAGCCTAGGCAACAAGACTGAAACTCCGTCTCAAAAAAAAAAAAAAAAAGAAAGAAGGAGGCGGCGATGAGAGGCTCGCACGCCTCCAGCCCGGCCCCGGCCCCCCGGGACGGAGAGCCGAGCAGCCCCGGCTCTGGGCTACGGACTATGGGCGAATAGCTCTGACCACCCGGCGAAGCATGCCGCCTGCCTTGGCCTCCCAAAGTGCCGAGATTGCAGCCTCTGCCGGGCCGCCACCCCGTCTGGGAAGTGAGGAGCGTCTCTGCCTGGCCGCCCATCATCTGGGACGTGAGGAGCCCCTCTGCCTGCCTACCCAGTCTGGAAAGTGAGGAGCGTCTCTGCCCGGCCGCCATCCCATCTAGGAAGTGAGGAGCGTCTCTGCCCAGCCGCCCATCGTCTGAGATGTGGGGAGCGCCTCTGCCCCGCCGCCCCGTCTGGGAAGTGAGGAGCGCCTCTACCCGGCCGCGACCCCGTCTGGGAGGTGAGGAGCGTCTCTGCCCAGCCGCCCCGTCTGAGAAGTGAGGAGACCCTCCGCCTGGCAACCACCCCATATGAGAAGTGAGGAGCCCCTCCGCCAGGCAGCCACCCCGTCTGGGAAGTGAGGAGCGTCTCTGCCCGGCAGCCACCCCATCCAGGAGGGAGGTGGGGGTCAGCCCCCACCAGGCCAGCCGCCCCATCCGGGAGGGAGGTGGGGGGTCAGCCCCCCGCCCGGCCAGCCGCCCCGTCCGGGAGGGAGGTGGGGGGGTCAGCCCCCCACCCGGCCAGCCGCCCCGTCCGGGAGGGAGGTGGGGGGGTCAGCCCCCCGCCTGGCCAGCCACCCCGTCTGGGAGGGAGGTGGGGGGGGTCAGCCCCCTGCCTGGCCAGCCGCCCCATCTGGGAGGTGAGGGGCGCCTCTGCCTGGCCGCCCCTACTGGGAAGTGAGGAGCCCCTCTGCCCAGCCAGCCGCCCCGTCCGGGAAGGAGGTTGGGGGGGTTCAGCCCCCCGCCCGGCCAGCCACCCCATCCGGGAGGGAGGTGGGGGGGTCAGCCCCCTGCCAGGCCAGCCGCCCCGACCGGGAGGGAGGTGGGGGGGTCAGCCCCCCGCCCGGCCAGCCGCCCCGTCCGGGAGGTGAGGGGCGCCTCTGCCCGGCCGCCCCTACTGGGAAGTGAGGAGCCCCTCTGCCCGGCCAGCCGCCCCGTCCGGGAAGGAGGTGGGGGGGTCAGCCCCCCGCCCAGCCAGCCACCCCATCCAGGAGGGAGGTTGGGGGGTCAGCCCCCCGCCCGGCCGGCCGCCCCGTCCGGGAGGTGAGGGGCGCCTCTGCCCGGCCGCCCCTACTGGGAAGTGAGGAGCCCCTCTGCCCGGCCAGCCGCCCCGTCCGGGAGGGAGGTGGGGGGGTCAGCCCCCTGCCCGGCCAGCCGCCCCGTCCGGGAGGTGAGGGGCGCCTCTGCCTGGCCGCCCCTACTGGGAAGTGAGGAGCCCCTCTGCCCGGCCAGCCACCCCGTCCGGGAGGGAGGTGGGGGGGTCAGCCCCCCTGCCCGGCCAGCCGCCCCGTCCGGGAGGTGAGGGGCGCCTCTGCCCGGCCGTCCCTACTGGGAAGTGAGGAGCCCCTCTGCCCGGCCAGCCGCCCAGTCCGGGAAGGAGGTGGGGGGGTCAGCCCCCCGCCAGGCCAGCCGCCCCATCCGGGAGGGAGGTGGGGGGGTCAGCCCCCCGCCCGGCCAGCTGCCCCGTCCGGGAGGTGAGGGGCGCCTCTGCCTGGCCGCCCCTACTGGGAAGTGAGGAGCCCCTCTGCCCGGCCAGCCACCCCGTCCGGGAGGGAGGTGGGGGGGTCAGCCCCCCTGCCCGGCCAGCCGCCCCGTCCGGGAGGTGAGGGGCGCCTCTGCCCGGCCGTCCCTACTGGGAAGTGAGGAGCCCCTCTGCCCGGCCATCCGCCCGGTCCGGGAAGGAGGTGGGGGGGTCAGCCCCCCGCCAGGCCAGCCGCCCCATCCGGGAGGGAGGTGGGGGGGTCAGCCCCCCGCCCGGCCAGCCGCCCCGTCCGGGAGGTGAGGGGCGCCTCTGCCCGGCCGCCCCTACTGGGAAGTGAGGAGCCCCTCTGCCTGGCCAGCCGCCCCGTCTGGGAGGGAGGTGGGGGGTCAGCCCCCCGCCCGGCCAGCCGCCCGGTCCGGGAGATGAGGGGCGCCTCTGCCCGGCCGCCCCTACTGGGAAGTGAGGAGCCCCTCTGCCCGGCCAGCTGCCCAGTCCGGGAAGGAGGTGGGGGGGTCAGCCCCCCGCCAGGCCAGCCGCCCCATCCGGGAGGGAGGTGAGGGGGTCAGCCCCCCGCCCGGCCAGCCGCCCCGTCCGGGAGGTGAGGGGCGCCTCTGCCTGGCCGCCCCTACTGGGAAGTGAGGAGCCCCTCTGCCCGGCCAGCCGCCCCGTCCGGGAGGGAGGTGGGGGGGTCAGCCCCCCTGCCCGGCCAGCCGCCCCGTCCGGGAGGTGAGGGGCGCCTCTGCCCGGCCGTCCCTACTGGGAAGTGAGGAGCCCCTCTGCCCGGCCAGCCGCCCGGTCCGGGAAGGAGGTGGGGGGGTCAGCCCCCCGCCAGGCCAGCCGCCCCGTCCGGGAGGTGAGGGGCGCCTCTGCCCGGCCGCCCCTACTGGGAAGTGAGGAGCCCCTCTGCCTGGCCAGCCGCCCCGTCTGGGAGGGAGGTGGGGGGTCAGCCCCCCGCCCGGCCAGCCGCCCGGTCCGGGAGATGAGGGGCGCCTCTGCCCGGCCGCCCCTACTGGGAAGTGAGGAGCCCCTCTGCCCGGCCACCGCCCCGTCTGGGAGGTGTACCCGGCAGCTCATTGGGAATGGGCCATGATGACAATGGCGGTTTTGTGGAATAGAAGTGGGGGAAAGGCGGGGAAGGGATTGAGAGATCGGATGGTTGCCATGTCTGTGTAGAGGGAGGTAGACACGGGAGACTTTTCGTTTTGTTCTGTACTAGGAAAAATTCTTCTGCCTTGTGATCCTGTTGATCGGTGACCTTACCCCCAACTCTGTGCTCTCTGAAACATGTGCTGTGTCCACTCAGGGTTAAATGGATTAAGGGTGGTGCAAGATGTGCTTTGTTATACAGATGCTTGAAGGCAGCATGCTCATTAAGAGTCATCACCACTCCCTAATCTCAAATACCCAGGGACACAAACACTACGGAAGGCCGCAGGGTCCTCTGCATAGGAAAACCAGAGACCTTTGTTCACTTGTTTATCTGCTGACCCTCCCTCCACTATTGTCCTATGACCCTGTCAAATCCCCCTCTGTGAGAAACACCCAAGAATGATCAATAAAAATAAATAAATTAATAAAAAAAAAAAAAAAAAAAAAAAGAGAGAAAATCCCAAGTGTATCCGTGGAACACCATGGGCATCCCCAACTCAGGACATTGGGAGAGATGGGGTGTTGGAGGGGACATGGGGGGACGAACCTGGAAGCCGCTTAGCCCCACTCTGTTCCTTTTTTTTTTGAGATGGAGTCTCTCTCTGTTGCCCAGGCTGGAGTGCATTAGCACGATCTTGGCTCACTGCAACCTCCCCCTCCCTGGTTCAAGTGATTCTCCTGCCTCATCCTCCCAAGTAGCTGGAACTACAGGTGAGCGTTACCATGCCTGGCTAATGTTTGCCTTTTTTTTTCTTCTTTTTTTTTTTAAGACTGAGTCTCGCTCTGTCGCCCAAGCTGGAGTGCAGTGGCACGATCTCGGCTCACTGCCAGCTCTGCCTCCCGGGTTCACGCCATTCTCCTGCCTCAGCCTCCCGAGTAGCTGGGACTACAGGCGTCCGCCACCACACCCGGCTAATTTTTTGTGTGTGTGTGTATTTTTAGTAGAGACGGGGTTTCACCATGTTGGCCAGGCTGGTCTCAAACTCCTGACCTCAAGTGATCCACCCACCTTGGCCTCCCAAAGTGCTGGGATTCCAGGCGTGAGCCACTGCGCCCAGCCAAGCCCTGCTCTGTTCTAGTCCCACCGCCTGTGAAAGGCTTCTGGAAGCTCACAGAAACAACGGCGCCAATATGATGGCTCCTATTCCCTTGCTCCCTGAGTTCTGGGGACCCACAGTGAGGAGTGACTGTTTTCCTCACTCACCTGGATGTGATGTGACGAGCCTGGTTAAAGGAGTTTGCTGTCACCAACTTGCACCTGGTCAGGCCCCTGCCCTGTGGAAACTGCCCCCACGCAATCCTCATACCTCAGTTTACCCAACTAACTCAGATCTCCGGCTACCCTCCCCGGGCTGGGTTAGGCTCCTCCCTGTCATGCCATCCGGGTCTCTCCCGTGTGACACT
Source organism: Pan troglodytes (assembly GCF_028858775.2). Classification (NCBI taxonomy): domain Eukaryota; kingdom Metazoa; phylum Chordata; class Mammalia; order Primates; family Hominidae; genus Pan; species Pan troglodytes. The sequence continues at coordinate 8,102,207 of NC_072418.2, read as the reverse complement.
TTAATGAGGTCAAGCGTGTGGGTGACGGCTGCCTGATCATCTTCCCACCGCGGGGCACGGCCAGGGGCTATGTACCCTGGAAACTCCTAAATTTTTATGCTGATAAGGGAAGGAGGAAGAGGGGGCCTCTCAAGGGACAGGCGACAGGGTTTGGTGGGGACGCGGCTCACCAGTTTGTACTTGGTGTTCCCATCTGATGTGTAACCGTTCTCGTAGAAGGTGGCCTGGAACCCCAGGGAGTGGGGGTTGCTTACCATCACCTGGGAGTGGGGGAGAGAAGCTCAGGCTGTACGGAGCCAGCAGGCAGGACGGGGCGACAAACCCCTACAGTGACCCCAGCACACCTTCAGATGAAAAATCAGGGCCGGGCGTAGTGGCTCATATCTGTAATCCCAGCACTTTGGGAGACCAAGGTGAGAAGACTGCTTGAGCCCAGGAGTTCAAGACCAGCCTGGGCAACACAGCGAGATCCTGTCTCTACAAAAAAAAAAAAAAAAGTTGGCCAGACGCGGTGGCTCACGCCTGTACTTCCAGCACTTTGGGAGGCCGAGGCAGGTGGATCACCTGAGGTCGGGAGTTTGAGACCAGCCTGACCAACATGGAGAAACCCCATCTCTACTAAAAATACAAAGTTAGCCAGGCATGGTGGTGCATGGCTGTAATCCCAGCTACTCGGGAGCCCGAGGCAAGAGAATCGCTTGAACCCAGGAGGCAAAAGTTGCGGTGAGCTGAGATCACACCATTGTACTCCAGCCTGGGTAACAAGAGCAAGATTCTGTCTCAAAAAAAAAAAAAAAAAAAAGAAGTTGAAAATGCATTTATTTATTTATTTATTATTTTCTTTATTTATTTATTTTTGAGATGGAGTCTCACTCTGTCACCCAGGCTGGAGTGCAGTCCTGCAAACTCAGCTCACTGCAACCTCTGCCTCCTGGGTTCCAGTGATTCTCTTACTTCAGCCTCCCAAGTAGTTGGGATTACAGGCATGCGCCAACACACCCAGCTAATTTTTGTATTTTTAGCAGAGATGGGGTTTCACCATATTGGCCAGGCTGGTCTGGAACTCCTGACTTCATATGATATGTCTGTGTCGGCCTCCTAAAGTGCTGGGATTACAGGCATGAGCCACCGCACCTGGCCTATTTATTTATTTTTATTTTTTTTTGGAGGCAGAGTCTTGCTCTGTCACCCAGGCTGCAGTGCAGTGGTGAGATCTTGGCTCACTGCAACCTCTGCCTCCTGGGTTCAAGCGATTCTCATGCGTCAGCCTCCCGAGTAGCTGGGATTCCAAGCACGCTACCACACCCAGCTAATTTTTGTGTTTTTAGTAGAGACGAGGTTTCACCATGTTGCACAGGCTGGTCTCAAACTCCCGAGCTTAGGCAATCCGCCCACCTCGGCCTCCCAAAGTGCTGGGATTACAGGTGTGAGCCACCGTGCCCAGCCTGAAAATGCATTTAATATACCTAACCTACCAAGCATTGGAAGTTAGCCCAGCCTACTTTAAATTGAGAATAAACCAAGCAATACTAAAAGGAGAACAAAACCCACTCGCCCTTCCACCCCTTGGATCACGATGTTGACATTTCAGTGGTCCAGCTTTCCTAAATGTTTGTACAAATAGATAATACATTTGGATGAATTTACCCACCTTTAAGTGTATAATTAATTCAATGGCTTCCGGTAGATTCACAATATCGTGCAACCATCACTGCCATCTGTTTCCAAAACTTTCGCATCGTCCCAAATGGAAACTCTGTCCTCATGAAGCAATAATTTACCTACTTTTAAATTTTTTATTTTTATTTATTTATTTAAATTTTTTTTCTTTGAGAGGGAGTCTCACTCTGTCACCCAGGCTAGAGTGCAGTGCCATGGTCTCAGCTCACTGCAACCTCCACCTCCCAGATTCAAGTGATTCTCCCACGTCAGCCTCCTGAGTAGCGGGGATTACAGGCATGTGCCACCACACCCGGCTAATTTTTGTATTTTTAGTAGAAATGGTGTTTCACTATGTTGGCCAGGCTGATCTTGAACTCCTGGCCTCAGGCAATCTGCCCACCTTGGCCTCCCAAAGTGCTGGGATTTCAGGCGTGAGCCACTGCGCCTGGACAAATTTTTTATTTTTTAAGAGATGAGGTTTTACTCTGTTACCCAGGCTGGGGTTCAATGGCATGAGTATAGCTCACTGCAGCCTCAACCTCCTGGGCTCAAGTGATCCTCCTGCCTCAGCCTCCTGCTTCAGCCCCAAGTAGCTCGGACTACAGGTGCATGCCACTACACCTGGCTAATTTTTATTTTTTTAATTTATTTTTATTTATTTATTTATTTATTGAGACAGAGTCTCATTCTTTTTGCCCAGGCTGGAGTGCAATGGCACGATCTTGGCTCACTGCAACCTCCGCCTCCTGGGTTCAAGTGATTCTCCTGCCTCAGCCTCTCAAGTAGCTGGGATTACAGGCATGCACCACCACACCCGGCTAATAATTTTTATATTTTTTATACAGACGGAGTCTCACTGTGTTGCCCAGGCTAGTCTCGAGCTCCTGGGTTCAAGCGATCTTCCCACCTCAGCCTCCTGAAGTACTGAAATTACGGGCGTGAGCCACCGCGCCCGGCCCTCGTGTAATTTATTGAATACTATACTAACAGTGAAAAACAGAAAGGCTGTATCAGTACTGGAAATACAGTTTCTATTGAGTATAATAGTTTTTGTATACTCAATATTTTGAGTATAATATATTGAGTATTATACTCAATAGTTTGAGTATAATCGGTTTTGTGCCTTTGTAAAGTCAAAAAATTGTGGGGCCATCTGTACTTGCAACTAATGCCTAGGCTTAGACACTTGGATTTTGGATCGAGAAACATCCAAGCACTTCCTGCTGGGTGGGGGAAGGCCATAGGGGTCAGGGCTCTTAGCTGCTAGCAAGAGAAGCCAATTCAGGCTGAGTTAAGAAAATTAGGCCAGCATGGTGGCTCACGCCTGTAATCCCAGCATTTTGGGAGTCCAAGGTGGGTGGATCACCTGAGGTCAGGAGTTCAAGACCAGTCTGACCAACATGGCGAAACCCCATCTTACTAAAAATACAAAACTTAGCCAGGCATGATGGCAGGCACCTGTAATCCCAGCTACTTGGGAGGCTGAGGCAGGAGAATGGCTTGAACCCGGGAGGCAGAGGTTGCAGTGAGCCGAGATCGTGCCATTGCACTCCAGCCTGGGCGACAGAGCAAAACTCCGTCTCAAAAAAAAGAAAAAAGAAGAAGAAGAAGAAGAAAACAAAGGAAAAGAATAGAAAATGAATGTATGGGCAGCTCAGAAGGATGGAGGAGGCACAGAGACAGCACAAGGGCGGCCAGGCGGCCAGCTGGACAGCCACAGCCTCATCACGCCCAGACATGCAGAGGCACGTCGAGGGGGAAGACACATAGAAATGGCTGGGCATGGTGGCTCATGCCTGTAATCCCAACATTTTGGGAGTCCGAGGTGAGCAGATCACTTGAGACCAGGAGTTCAAGACCAGCCTGACCAACATGGGGGAACCCCGTCTCCACTAAAAATACAAAATTAGCCAGGCGTGGTGGCACATGCCGGTAATCCCAGCTACTCGGGAGGCTGAGGCAGGAGAATTGCTTGAGCCCAGGAGGTGGAGGCTGCAGTGAGCCGAGATCACGCCACTGCACTCCAGCCTAATGGACAGAGCGAGGTTCTGTCTCAAAAAAAAAAAAAAAAAAAAAAAGACACAGAGACAATTTCTATGCAGAATTGTGAGTGTGCGAGTAGCGTCTCTCCTTGTGGGGGATGCCAGGGGATTTCCAGAATCTGGGAGTGGGCACCAGGCATGTGGCTGAGAATCCCAGATAGCAGAAACATTAAGATGTACTTACCAGGGGAATCAGGGATGTGCCTGGCTGGGGTATCAACGAAGCAGTCAATTCCAGCTGGCTGTGCATGTCAATGGTATACATCCTGTATATAAATTCTCCTGTCAGAACCTCTATCTAGTTAAAAAGGCGAAGAAGAAAGATAATCATGCTCCTGTTCCCATAAAGAAAGGGCAAGGAGGCAGGAAGGAGGAAGGGACCCTCCTGGTCCCGCAGCCTGAATCTCCACTTGTGCCTCTGTCTTCCCCACTAGACTCTGTATTTCCAGAAGGGGCTCAAGATGGGCACAATGCCAGCCCCTCCCTCCTCTCCAGAAGTATCCCCCAACCCTGACATGTGCAGTAATTGCTTCTTTCTGTTCCTTTCTTTTTTTTTTGAGACAGGGTCTCGCTCTGTCGCCGACGCTGGAGTGCAGTGGTTTGATCATGGCTCACTGCAGCCTTGACCTCCCAGGATCAAGCAATCCTCTTCCCTCAGCCTCCCAAGTAGCCAGGACTACAGGCGTGCACCACCATGCCCGGCTAATTCAATTTTTTTTTTTTTAATAGAGACAAGGGCTTACTATGTTGCCACGCTGGTCCCAAATTCCTGGGCACAAGTGATCCTCCCATCTCGGCCTCCCAAAGTGCTTGAGGTTACAGTTGTGAGCCACTGCGCCTGACCTCTTTCTGTTTCTTTTTTTTTTTTTGAGACAGAGTCTGGCTCTGTGGCCCAGGTTGGGGTGCAGTGGCGTAATCTCGGCTCACTGCAAGCTCTGCCTCCGGGGTTCATGCCATTCTCCTGCCTCAGTCTCCCAAGTAGCTGGGACTACAGGTGCCCACCACCACGCCCAGCTAATTTTTTTTTTGTATTTTTGGTAGAGACGGGGTTTCACTGTTAGCCAGGATGGTCTCGATCTCCTGACCTTGTGATCCGCCCACCTTAGCCTCCCAAAGTGCTGGGATTACAGGCGTGAGCCACCGCGCCCGGCCCCTCTTTCTGTTTCTTTAGAGTAGAGCTGCCCTAGTATGCATCTCAAGATCATCACTCAGTCTTGCCCGTTTCCCAACACAGGTATGTCTTTTAATCCTCTTTCAATCTACAGGTTTGTTGGCTGGGTTTAGTGGCTCACACCTGTAATCCTGAGGTGTAGAGAATCACTTAAGTTCAGGGGTTTGAGACCAACCTGGACAACACAGGGAGACTCCTGTCTCTACAAAATCTACTTTTTTTTTTTTTTTTTTTTTTTTTTTTGACATGGAGTCTCACTCCATCACCCAGGCTGGAGTGCAGTGGCTTGGTTTCGGCTCACTGCAACCCTCTGCCTCCCAGGTTCAAGCGATTCTCCTGCCTCAGCCTCCTGAGTAGCTGGGATTACAAGCATGTGCCAGCACGCCCATCTAATTTTTGTATTTTTAGTAGAGACGGGGTTTCGCCATGTTGGCCAGGCCGCTCTCGAACCCCTGACCTCAGGTGATCCACCCGCCTCAGCCTCCCAAAGTGTTAGGATTACAGGAATGAGCCACCACGCCCGGCCCCCTTTTCCTTTCCATGGATTTTGGAAGTCCCCACACTGTTGGGCCTGTAGCATTTCTCAAAATCTGGATTTCCCTGGTGCAGGTGAACCCATTCCTCTGTCTTTTGTATTTCTGGCAAATTTGCAGCCGGATTGATGCTCGCCTCATGAGATTGAGTTTGATCGTGTTGGCAGTGGTCAATGGGTGATGTGATTGATCTCTTATTGGTGATGAATACTATCTTGTTGTCTCTAATTTTGTTAATTTCTCTTTTTTTAAATTAGTGTTTTAGAAATGGGGGTCTCATTTTGTCACCCAGGCTGGAGTGCAGTGACTCCATCATAGCTCACTGCAGCCTCGAACTCCTGGGCTCAAGTGATCCCCACACCTCAGCCTCCCAAGTAACTGAGAGTACACACCACCATGCCCAACTTATTTATTTATTTATTTATTGAGACGAAGTCTCGCTGTGTCACCCAGGCTGGAGTGCAGTGGTGTGATCTCGGCTCATTGCAACCTCTGCCTCCCAAGTTAAAGAGATTCTCATGCCTCAGCACTCGAAGTAGGTGGGATTACAGGCGCCCGCCACCACACCAAGCTAATTTTCGTATTTTTAGTGGAGATGGGGTGTCACCATGTTGGCCAGGCTGGTCTGGAACTCCTGACCTCAAGTGATCCACCCGCCTCAGTCTCCCAAAGACTCAGTCTCCAAAGTCTCCCACCGTACCTGGCCAACACCCAGCTTTAAAAAAAAAAAATTTTTGTTTTAGAAATGGGTGTATGTTGCCCAGGCTGGTCTTGAACTCCTGGCCTCAAACAACCCTCCAGCCTCAGCCTCCTGAGCAACTGGGGCTACAGGCGTGCACCACCATGTCCAGGTTGAATTTGTCTTTTTAAAAAAGTACATTGAACATTGATCAAAACAGTTAGGATCACATACCTTGCACTTCCCAACGTGGAGTTCAGGGTCCATGAGAAGCGCCTGGATATTCACGAGGCACTTCTGGAAATCAAAAGCTGGAAAGGCTGTGTCACGCACTGGGGTCAGTATTTCCAGAGTCCCTGGGTTCCTGAACATCAGGGCCACCTCTTCTGACCAGATGTATTGGTCTGCAAACTAAGAAGAAAATGATTCCTGAGATCTAATCATTGTAATCGTTTTTCTGGAGGTTTAAATTTTATTTCATGATGCAGTTTTTTTTTTTTTTTTTTTTTTGATGGAGTCTCACTCTGTCTCCCAGGCTGGAGTGCAGTGGCGCCATCTCGGCTCACTGCAAGCTCCGCCTCCCGGGTTCACGCCATTCTCCTGCCTCAGCCTCCCGAGTAGCTGGGACTACAGGCGCCCGCCACCACACCCGGCTAATTTTTTTTTTCTTTGTATTTTTTAGTAGGGACAGGGTTTCACTGTGTTAGCCAGGATGGTCTCGATCTCCTGACCTCGTGAGCCGCCCGCCTCGGCCTCTGAAAGTGCTGGGATTACAGGCATGAGCCACCGCGCCCGGCCTTTTTTTTTTTTTTTTTTTTTTTTTTTGAGACGGAATCTTGCTCTGTCGCCTGGGCTGGAGTGCAGTGGCGCAATCTCAGCCCACGGCAACCTCCGCCTCCCGGGTTCAAGTGATTCTCCTGAGTCACTGGGATCACAGTCGCACCACCATGCCCAGCTAATTTTTGTATTTTTAGTAGAGACGGGTTTCACGATGCTGATCAGGCTGGTCTTGAACTCCTGACCTCGTGATCCACCCGCCTCGGCCTCCCAAAGTGCTGGGATTACAGGCATGAGCCACCATGCCCGGCCATGATGCAGATTTAAAGAAGGTAGAGGGAAGAAAGAAAAAGAAAAGAGAAAGGAAGAGAGAAAGAGAAAGGAAAGGAGAGAGAGAGGGCTGGGGGAGGGAGGAAACACAGTCATAAGGACAACTTGTGATCTAACTTCTCTTCAGCTTCATTCATCCTTTGGTAATTATTTTTTTTTCTTTTTTTGAGAGGGAGCCTCACTCTGTCGCCCAGGCTGGAGTGCAGTGGCACAATCTCAGCTCACTGCAACCTCCGCCTCCCGGGTTCAAGCCATTCTCCTGCCTCACGAGTAGCTGGGATTACAGGCATGTACCACCATGCCCAGCTAATTTTCATATTTTTAGTAGAGACGGGGTCTCACTATGTTGCCCATGCTGGTCATGAACTCCTGGAACCAAAGTGCTGGGATTGCAGGAAGGAGCCACTGTGCCTGGCCAAAATAATTCCTTTTTTTTTTTTTTTTTTTGAGACAGAGTCTCGCTCAGTCGCCCAGGCTAGAGTGCAGTGGCTTGATCTCTGCTCACTGCAAGCTCCGCCTCTTGGGTTCACGCCATTCTCCTGCCTCAGCCTCCCGAGTAGCTGGGACTACAGGTGCCGCCACCACGCCCGGCTAATTTTTTCGTATTTTTTTAGTAGAGACAGGGTTTCACCGTGTTAGCCAGGATGGTCTCGATGTCCTGAACTCGTGATCCACCCACCTTGGCCTCCCAAAGTGCTGCGATTACAGGCGTGAGCCACTGCGCCCGGCCAAAATAATTCTTTTATTTTAAATTTGTGTTAGTTTTATTATTATTTTTAAGAAACAGAGTTTCGGCCGGGCGCGGTGGCTTACGACTGTAATCCCAGCACTTTGGGAGGCCTAGGCGGGTGGATCACCTGAGGTCAGGAGTTGAAGACCAGCCTGGACAATATGGTGAAACCCTGACTCCACTAAAATTACAAAAGTTAGCCTGGTGTGGTGGCATGCGCCTGTAATCCCAGCTACTCGGGAGGCTGAGGCAGGAGAATTGCTTGAACCTGAGAGGTGGAGGTTGTAGTGAGCCAAGATTGTGCTGTGGCATTCCAAGCTAGGCGACAGAGTGAGACTCCATCTCAAAGAAAAAAAAAATTAGATAGGCATAATGCACAAGAGGATGTCAGATGACACCTGCACCACCACTTAGTACCACTTTGAGCCTGGACAGACGACTTAGGTCTCTGTGCCTCAGTTTTTCCATCTGTCAAATAGGGACGATATGAGGAGCTTCCTAAGATGATGGTCAAGGTTAAATAATGTAATACACGAAGGTGCCTAGACCAGCACCTATAGTATTTTAAATACTCTTCCCCTTTTAGCTGTTGTTGTTGTTGTTGTTATTTTACTAACTAGAGTGATTTCTAGCCTTCGAAAAAAGGTTCAGAAGTTTGTGAACAAGACCATTATTCCTTACCAACTAATTCATAACCCCACTTTCTGTTGTCGTTGTTGTTGTTGAGACAGAGTCTTACTCTGCCTTCCAGGCTCAAGCGATTCTCCTGCCTCAGCCTCCTGAGTAACTGGAATTACAGGTGCCCACCACCAGGCCCGGCTAATTTTTGTATTTTTAGTAGACAGGGTTTCACCATGTTGGCAAGGCTGGTCTTGAACTCCTGACCTCAGGTGATCCTTCCACCTCAGCCTCCCAAAGTGCTGGGATGACAGGCGTGAACCACCGCGCCCAGCCCATAACCCCACTTTCTTTTTACCTACTTTGATTATGGAACTTGGCACGATGCCCAGATTGCCATAATACAAATTATCCTCCCGAGTTATAACTGCCAGTTCGTTTTCAGCTAGGAAAAACAAAACAAAACAAAACAAAGATTGAAATGCTGGTCATTTCTGTGGACAAAAACATAAGTATAGTCGGGTGCAGTGGCTCACGCCTGTAATTCCAACACTTTGAGAGGCCGAGGGGGGTGGATCACTTGAGGCCAGGAGTTTGAGACCAGCCTGGCCAACATGGTGAAACCCCCTCTATACTAAAAATACAAAAATAAGCTGGGCGTAGTGGTGCGCGCCTGTAGTCCCAGCTACTCAGGAGGCTGAGGCAGGAGAATCATTTAACCCGGGAGGCAGAGGTTACACTGAGCAGAGATCACGCCACTGTACTCCAGCCTGGGCAACAAGATTGAAACTCCATCTCAAAAAAAAAAAAAAAAAAAAGAATAATATGACAGTTATTTTCTGGTTATAATCACAAAGTTCATGTGGAAATGCCAAGCAATATGAAAAAAATACAGAGTTGAAGCTTTTTTTTTTTTTTTTTTTGGAGTCTCACTCTGTCGTCCAGGCTGGAGTGCAATGGCTCGATCTGCTCACTGCTCACTCCACCTCCCGGGTTCCAGTGATTCTCCTGCCTCAGCCTCCCGAGTAGCTGGGATTACAGTCGCCCACCACCACGCCCAGCTTATTTTTGTATTTTTAGTAGAGAGGGGGGTTTCACCATGTTGGCCAGGCTGGTCTCGAACTCCTGACCTCAGGTGATCCACCCGCCTCGGCCTCCCAAAGTGCTGGAATTACAGGCATGAGCTACCGCGCCTGGCTGATTTCGTGTTTTGGCTGGGTTGGGTCTGGCAGGCCTACGGTTAATAAGCCAGGTCTAAATATTTCTAGGCTGGCAGTGGGTCGGCTACGCACTGACAGCAATGCTGTGGATGGTGATGTTGGCTTCAAAAATGGAAGAAAACAAGGTCTGGTCTCCTTTTTTCACCCGGACGGTGTCGACGAGCTGACCTAGGAGGTAACAGGACAGGTGCATGAGGCCCCGTGTACATCCTGGGAAAGGGGATGTCTACTACTGGGACTGCAGCCACCCCTGCCACCACCCAGCCCACCCGGCCAGTGGCTCTTTCGATGTTCCTTATAGCTTTTGAGAGGTTCGCTATTCAGAGGAGAATGAATCAAGGAAAATACAGCGCTGAAACACAATTTTGTTAAGCATGACAAGGAATATGCTTCGGTTTAAGAAAACCCAACCCTTCTGCCAGGCGCGGGGGTGCACACCTGTAATCCCAGTACTTTGGGAGGCTGAGGTGGGCAGATCGCTTGAAGTCAGGAGTTCGAGATCAGGCTGGCCAACATGGCAAAACCTTGTCTCTACTAAAAATACAAAAATTAACTGAGCATGGTTGCACGCACCTGTAATCCCAGCTACTTGGGAGACTGAGGCAGGAGAATTGCTTGAACCCAGAGGTGGAGGTTGCAGTGAGCCGAGATCGCGCCACTGTACTCCAGCCTGGGCGACAGAGCCAGACTCCATCTCAAAAAAAAAAAAAAGAAAAGAAAAAAGAAAACCAGATCCCCATTAATCTCCTCTATAAGCAAGCTCTGAGGGATGGCCATTGAGTTTTTTGTCAACCAGGGGCTTGAACACAACGGAATGTCTTCTAATACAGGTGACCACTATAAGGAATAAAACAGGCCGGGTTTGGTGGCTCTCATCTGTAATCCCAGAACTTTGGGAGGCTGAGGCCAGAGGATTGCTTGAGCCCAGGAGTTTGAGACCAGCCCGGGCAACAGGGTGAAACCCCGTCTCTACAAAAAATAAGTTAGTTATGCATGGTGGCGCACCTGTAGTCCCAGTTACTGGGAGGCTGAAGCAGGAGGATCACTTGAGCCTGAGAGGTGGGGAGGCTGCAGTGAGCCACGATTGCACCATTGCACTCCAGTCTCGATGACAGAGTGAAACCGTGTCCCAAAAAAAAAAAAAAAAAAAAAAGGGAAACCATTGTGAGGATAAAACAGGTTGAGTATAGTGGCTCACAGCTGTAATATCCAGACTTTGGGAGGCCAAGGCAGGAGGATTGCTTGAAGCCACGAGTTTGAGACCAGCCTGGGCAACACAGGAGGACCCAGTCTCTACAAAAAATACAAAAAAATCAGCCAGGCATGGTGGCACATGCCTGTAGCCAGCTACTCGGGAGGGTGAGATGGGAGGATCGTTTGAGCCCAGGGAAGGTGGAGGCTGCAGTGAGCCATGATTGCACCACTGCACTCCAGCCTGGGTGCAGAAGTACAATCAGGACTCGGCACAGCTTCCGCCTCCACAGAGTGAGACACTGTCTCCAAAAAAAAAGAAAAACAGGAACTTTACTGTGCATGAACTAAAGTCTCCCAGGAATACAACCATTAGCCTTCCCACATTTTAAAGAAATGGCTGGGCGTGGTGGCTCACGCCTGTAATCCCAGCACTTTGGGAGGCTGAGGCAGGTGGATTACGCGGTCAGGAGATGGAGACCATCCTGGCTAACATGGTGAAACCCCGTCTCTACTAAAAATACAAAAAAAAAAATTAGCCGGGTGTGGTGGTGGGCGCCTGTAGTCCCAGCTACTAGGGAGGCTGAAGCCGGAGAATGGTGTGAACCCGGGAGGCGGAGTTTGCAGTGGGCCAAGATCGCGCCACTGCACTCTAGCCTGGGCGACAGAGTGAGACTCCGTCTCAAAAAAAAAAAAAAAGAAAGAAAGAAAGAAATGTTAAATACGAAGCCTCCTGGAACTCTGGAAAAGCAGCCTCAGAGGTGTCTGACTGGCGTTTTTCCCAGACGCGACCTAAAGCTGGAGGAATAAACCTCCATGACGGAGACTCTTGTCACCGTCACTTATTTCAGTTGTCACTGTCTACCTGGCCCTAAATATCCTGCAAGCCAGGAAGCTAGGGAGGATGCAGAGAGATCCACTAAGTGATTATGGGCTTGTGGTCCACTCTGAACATGGAAGAGAAAAAATAACCGAGTGGTTGAGGGGTTGCTCCTTCCCCTCCCCTTATCCAGGCTGTACTCGGCCCCTCTGGAGGAGGCCACCAGGCGGCAGCCCCACCCTGGGCCCCTGGGCTCACCTGCATTATGGGAAAACAACAGGCTGTTCTCAAACCATAGGAGCAGGATGCCTCTCTGGCCGGGGGCGATGAGGATGTCGAGAGTCCCATTATAGTCAAAAGACAGCCCGAAACTCCGGTTGAGGGGGTGGTCTGAGTACTTGAACATGCCCTGGGAGAAAAAGACACCATTCAGCCTCTCCCCAAACCCTACTGTGGAGTCCCACTGAGTCCTAATGAGGGAAGAGGAGTCTGGCTAGCAGGTGCAGGGGAAAGCAAAGAAAGCAAATAAGCCACAAGTCTGCCTTTCTTTTTTTATTTTTATTAAATACAACTTTATTGTTTTGCTAGGGTTACATTTCAGTTTAACCATTGAAAATTTAGTTCTGAATAGAGAATTACTCTAAGTGTCAAATGCACAATGCATTTTGAAGATTTATTTTATTTTATTTTTGAGATGGAGTCTGGCTCTGTTGCCCAGGCTGGAGTGCAGTGGCACGATCTCGGCTCACTGCCACCTCCATCTCCCAGGTCCAAGTGATTCTCCTGCCTCAGCCTCCCAAGTAGCTGTGATTACAGGTGCCTGCCACCATGCCGGGCTAATTTTTTTGTGTTTTTAGCAGAGACGGGGTTTCACCATCTTGGCCAGGCTGCTTTCAAACTCCTGACCCCAAATGATCTGCCCGCCTCGGACTTCCAAAGTGCTAGGATTACAGGCGTGAGCCACTGCACCCGGCCTCATTTTGAAGATGTAGTACAGAAAAATGTAAACTATCTCATCCATGAGTTGTTTATATTGATTACATACTGAAATGGTACCATTGGGCCAGGCGCAGTGGCTCACACCTGTAATCTCATCACTGTGGGAGGCTGAGGCGGCGGAGGGTGGGGGTTACTTGAGGTCAGGAGTTTGAGACCAGCCTGGCCAATATGGTGAAACCCTGTCACTACTGAAAATACAAAAATTACCTGGGCATGGTGGCAGGCACCTGTAATCCCAGCTATTCAGGAGGCTGAAGCACGAGAATCACTTGAGCCCGGGAGGCAGAGGTTGCAGTGAGCCCAGATTACACCACTGCACTCCAGCCTGGGTGACACAGTGAGAATCAGTCTCACATAAATAAAAAAAGAAAAGATACTATTTTAAAATGGTTAAACAAAAGTCCATTATTGATGCCGGGCGCCGTGGCTTACACCTGTAATCCCAGGACTTTGGGAGGCCGAGGTGGGTGGATCCCTTGAGCTCAGGAGTTCGAGACCAGCCTGCCCAACATGGTGAAACCCTATCTCTACTAAAAATACAAAAATTAGCCAGGCGCGGTGGCACGAGCCCGTAGTCCCAGCTACTCGGGAGGCTGAGGCAGGAGAATTGCTTGAAGTTGAAAGGTGGAGGTTGCGGTGAGCTGAGATCGCGCCACTGCACTCCGGCCTGGCTGACAGAGCGAGACTCTGTCTAAAAAAAAATTAAATAAATAAATAAATTTTTTAAAATGTGCGAGTTGTAACAAAAACCTGGGCTTGGGCAAAGGTCCTCTGAGTAGTTCTTCCCTCTGCAGTTACTTACCTTCCCTTGATTCACTACAAGCATCGCAACCTGTGACAAAGAAAAAAAGTGGAAGATTCCGCCTAAAGACCCAATGATTTCTGCCTATGAAACAAACAGAAAAGACTTCAGATGAATAAATCTTAATACACATGTGTTTGTCGGTTTAACTTCAGATTATCTAATAAGTTACAATGAAGGGAAGTCTTTTTTAGAAAAACAAATAATGCCCTCTGTGGAAATATGGCACTCAATTGGGTGCGGTGGTTCACGCCTGTCATCCCAGCACTTTGGGTGGCTGAGGCGGGTGGATCACCTGAGGTCAGCAGTTCGAGACCAGCCTGGTCAACATGGTGAAACCCCATCTCTACTAAAAATACAAAAATTAGCCGGGTGTGGTGGTAGGCACCTGTAATCCCAGCTACTCAGGAGGCTGAGGCAGGAGAATCACTTGAACCCGGGAGGCAGAGGTTGCAGTGAGCCACAATCATGCCACTGCCCTCCAGCATGGGTGACAGAGTGAGACCTTGTCTCAAAAAAGAAAAAAGAAAAGAAATGTGACACTTGGGGCAAAAACTTGAAAGAAGACAGCTTTGGTTTGGGTGTTTGGAGAAAATGATATGACCCAGACTGCTAGAAGGCTGCCTGAGTCTTTCATTCCTGCCTGGGAGTCCTCATTCCTGATTGTTAGCTGGACAGCAAAGTGTCTAGCAGCTGACTTGGAACAGGAATCAAGGGCCCCACCTAGGGATAGTGAGACAGATTTCCATAGCAGCCCAGCTGGCTACCTCCCACATCTTGCAGAGACAGAGAGAGAGAGAGAGAGGAAGAGAGAGAGAGAGAGGAAGAGAGAGAGAGAGAGAGAGACTAAGACTGCTATCTTTTTTCTTTTTTTTTTTTTTCTTTTTTTGAGATGGAGTCTCACTCTGTTGCCCAGGCTGGAGTGCAGTGGCACAGCCTCGGCTCACTGCAACCTCTGTCTCCTGGGTTCAAGCAATCCTCCCTGCCTCCCCATCTCGAGTAGCTGGGACTACAGGCACCTGCCACCATATTTGGCTAATTTTTGTATTTTTTAGTAGAAACGGGGTTTCGCCATGTTGGCCAGGCTGGTCTCGAACTCCTGACCTCAGGTGATCCGCCCACCTCGGCCTCCCAAAGTGCTGGGATTACAGCCATCAGCCACAGTGCCTGGCCTTGTTTGTTTTTGAGACAGAGTTACACTCTTGTTGCCCAGGCTGGAGTGCAATGGTGTGATCTCAGCTCACTGCAACCTCCGCCTCCTGGGTTCAATCGATTCTCCTGCCTCAGCCTCCCGAGTAGCTGGGATTACAGGCGCCTGCCACCACACCTGGCTAATTTTCTGTATTTTTAGTAGAGATGAGGTTTCACCATCTTGGCCAGGCTGGTCTTGAACTCTTGACCTCGTGATCCACCCGCCTTGGCCTCCCAAAGTGCTGGGATTACAGGCGTGAGCCATCGAGCCCAGCCTCAAGATCCTTAATTTAATCCCACCTGCAAAGTTCCTTTTGCCATGTCAGGAACCATATTCACAGGTTCCAGGAATTAGGATGTGGACACCTTTGGGGGTCTATTATTCTACCTGCCTTCAAGACCCTCCCTCCACCTATCCCATTAGGCAATTATGGGATCCATCTGCCCCTGGAAGGGACTCTAGATCCTGCTCCATCACTCCAACCAGTTTCTTTTCTTTTTCTTTTTTTGCAACAGGATATCTCTCCGTCCCCCAGGCTAGAGTGCAGTGGCACGATCATACCCCACTGTAGCGTCAGTCTCCCAGGCTCAAGCAATCCTCCAGCCCCCTGAGTAGCTGGGACCACAGTTACCTACCACCATTCCCAGCTAATTTCTTTTTCAATTTTTTGTAGATATGGGGGGGTGGGTCTCACTATGTTCCCCAGGCTGGTCTTGAACTCCTGAGCTCAAGTGATCCTCCTTCCTTGGCCTCCCAAAGTGCTGGGATTACAGGTGAGAGCCACTGTACCCAGCCGTCAATATATACAATTGATAGCAATAGGGGCTGACTCTTGTCCTGGCTGTAGCAGTGCTGAGAGCTCAACTATTCTCTGAGGTAACCTCTCCTCTTGAAATGTCCATGATAAAAACAATTCCACTGCCACACGCACAAACATACATGCACACACACACGTACACACATGTACACGTACACGCACACACGTTCACATACGTACACACACGCACACACGTTCACACACGTACACGCACACACGCACAAACGCTATTTTAGTAATAATTGGGGATTTTAGTGATGCTAGGTTTCCTTTTTTGTTTTTTTGTTCTTTTTTTTTTTTTTCTTGAGACAGAGTTTCACTCTGTCACCCAGGCTGGAGTGCAGTGGCACGATCTGGGCTTACTGCAACCTCCTCCACCTCCCAAGTTCAAGTGATTCGCCTGCCTTAGCCTCCCAAGTAGCTGGGATTACAGGCACGCCAGCCGCCACGCCCAGCTAATTTTTGCATTTTTCAGTAGAGACGGGGTTTCACCAAGTTGGCTTGGCTGGTCTTGAACTCCTGACCTCAAGTGATCCACACCCACCCCCCCGCCTTCAGCCTCCCAAAGTGCTGGGATTACAGGCTGAGGCACCGCGCCTGGACAACGGTCATTTGATTTGAAGGCCACCTGATTTCAATGTGACCTCATTCTAGCTTAACTGATTACATCTGCAAAGACCCTACTTCCAAGTCAGTTTCCTGCTATGGTTTGAATGATGGTTTCCCCTCCAAAATTCATGCTGAAATCCCCAATGTACTATCAATGTCTTTGGGATGAGCATCCTTATAAAAGAGCTCTATGTTGAAGGGAGCACTGTTCGTTGGTTCTTCTGCCTTCTGCTGTGTGAGGACGTGGCTTTTGCCCCTCCAGAGGACCCCCCAACATAGGCACCATCTTGGGAGCAGAGTGCAGCCTTCACCAGAAAACAACCTTGCTGGCGTCTTGATCTTGGACTTCCCAACCTCCAGAACCATGACAAGTAAACTTCTGTTCCTTATAAATTACTCGGTCTCAGATATTTTGTTACAGCAGCAAAAATGCCAAAGACAGAGTCTGAAGTTCCAGGTTGACATAAATTTTGGGGGGACATTGGTTCAACCCGCTACAGTTTTCTCATCTGTAAAGTGAGCATGATGATGAACCTGATAGTACCAATCTTCAGGTGGGCATGTGGGTGTGTCATAAATTAATGTGTTGCCTTTACTAGGGCATTAGCTTTTTTCTTTTCTTTTTTTTAAGACAGGGTCTCACTCTGTCATCCAGACTGTAGTGCAATGGCGTTGTCTCAGCTCACTGCAACCTCCACATCCCAGGCTCAAACAATCCTCCTGCCTCAGCCTCCCAAGTAGCTGAGACTACAGGCATGCACCACCATGCCCGGCTAATTGTTATATTTTTGGTAGAGACAGGGTTTCACCGTATTGCCCAGGCTGGTATTTAACTACTGGACTCAAGCGATCCACCTGCTTCAGCCTCCCAAAGTGCTGGGGTTACAAGTGTGAGCCACCATGTCCCTACACGGCTGGGCGCTAGCTTTTTTTTTTTTTTTTTTTTTGAGACGGAGTTTCTCTGTTGCCCAGGCTGGAGTGCAGTGGCGCAATCTTGGCTCAAGCAACTTCTGCCTCCCGGGTTCAAGCGATTCTCCTGCCTCAGCCTCCCAATAGCTGGGATTACAGGCGTCCGCCAATACACTCAGCCAGTTTTTGTATTTTATTTTATTTATTTTTTTTGAGATGGAGTTTCGCTTTTGTTGCCCAGGCTGGAGTGCACTGGTGGGATCTCGGCTCACTGCAACCTCCGCCTCCTGGGTTCAAGCGATTCTTCGGCCTCAGCCTCCCGGGTAGCTGGGATTACAGGCATGAGGCACCACGCCCAGCTAATTTTGTATTTTTAGTAGAGATGGGGTTTCTCCATGTTGGTCAGGCTGGTCTCGATCTCCTGACTTCAGGTGATCCGCCCACCTCGGCCTCCCAAAGTGCTGGAATTACAGGCGTGAGCCACTGCGCCCAGCTTATTTTATTTTATTTTATTTTTTTGAGACACTGTTTTGCTCTTGTTGCCCAGGCTGGAGTGCAATGGTGTGATCTTGGCTCACCGCAACCTCTGCCTCCCGGGTTCAAGCGATTCTCCTGCCTCAGCCTCCCGAGTAGCTGAGATTACAAGCATGTGCCACCACGCCCAGCCTATTTTGTACTTTTAGTAGAGACGGGGTTTCTCCATGTTAGTCAGGCTGGTCTTGAACTCCCAACCTCAGGTGATCTGCCCACCTTGGCCTCCCAAAGTGCTCAGATTACATGTGTGAGGCACCACCCCTGGCCTGTCACTAGCTTTTATAAGCCCTACTTAAATGGCATAAATGGTGCCATGATTTTGCCCGACCTAAAACTTTTTGTCTCTAACTTCCTAGGCTCCTGAGCTGGCTCCGTTGACCTGGAATTTTCCCTAACCTCCCAGCCAGTGGACTTTTTTTTTTCTTTTTTTTTTTTTTTTTTGAGATGAGGTCTCGCTCTGTCACTCAAGCTGGAGAGCAGAGGTGTGATCATAGTCACCGCAGCCTCAATCTCCCAGACTCCAGTGACCCTCCCCCCTCAGCCTTCCAAGTAGCTAGGACTAAAACACACGCCACCACACCTGACTAATTTTTTTATTTTTTTTATTTTTTGTAGAGATGGGGTCTTGCCATGTCACCCAGGCCGGTCTCAAACTCCTGGGCTCAAGCTATCCTCCTGCCTCAGCCTCCCAAAGTGCTGGGATTACCGGCATGAGCCACCACTCCTGTCCCAGTTGGACTCTTAAAGAGGAAAAAACCCTCGTGCACCCATTGACAGCAATTACTACAATCACAAGGTACATATATATTTATTTTCACATTCTTACCAAATTTAACATACCTGTCTGTCATAGTGATACTTCCAAAAACTGAATCCCCCAGTATTTGAATAATATATATGAGTCTGGGATATCTGATCTCCACGGAAATATGCAAAAACCAAATTACTGACATGCTATAAAAAAAAAAGAAAGAATGAAAGAAAGATGCCAGCAAGTACATTCCTGAACGTTTATCCCAGAGAAATGAAAACTCATGTCTGAACAAAAACCTGGATGTCTGGACGTGACTGTTCAATGGGGCTGTTTCTGATAGCCAAAAAGTGGATACACGCCAGGCGCGGTGGCTCACGCCTGTAATCCCAGCACTCTGGGAGGCCGAGGCAGGCAGATCACTTGAGGCCAGGAGTTCAAGACTAGCTTGGCCAACATAATGAAACCCCATCTCTCCTAAAAAATACCAAAGTTAGGCCAGGCCTGGTGGCTCACAACTGTAATCCCAGCACTTTGGGAGGCTGAGGCGGGCGGATCACTTGACGCCAGGAGTTCAAGACCAGCCTGACCAACATAATGAAACCCTGTCTCTTAAAAAAAAACGAAAACAAAAACAAAAACAGGCCGGGCGTGTTGGCTCACGCCTGTAATCCCAGCACTTTGGGAGGCTGAGGCAGGTGGATCACTTGAGGCCAGGAGTTCGAGACCAGTCTGGCCAACATGGTGAAACCCCACCTGTACTAAAAATTAGCCAGGCGTGGTGCTGTGTACCTGTAGTCCCAGCTACTCAGGAGGCTGAGCCAGGGGAATCACTGAAGCCTGGGAGGCGGAGGTTGCAATGAGCCGAGATTGCGCCACTGCACTCTATCCTGGGTGACAGTCATAGACTGTTTATGTTATTAGTGAAGCTTCCAGGCAACAGTAGGCTATTAGTAATTAAGTTTGTTATTTGGTTTGTTTTTGTTTTGAGACAAGTTCTGGCTCTATTGCCCCAGCCGACTGCAGTGGCATGATCTCAGCTCGCTATAACCTACGCCTCCTGGGCTCAAGCCATCCTCCCACCCCAGCGACCTGAGTAACTGGGACTATAGGTGCTCACCACCATATCTAGCTATTTTTTTCTTTTCTTTTCTTTTTTTTGTATTTTGAGTAGAGACAAGGTCTCACCATGTTGCCCATACTAGCCTCGAATTTGTAAGCTGGGATTACAGGTGCCTGCCAGCACGCCTGGCTAATTTTTTGTATTTTTAGTAGAGACGGGGTTTCACTATGTTGGCCAGGCTGGTCTCGAACTCCTGACCTTGTGATCTACCCGCCTCAGCCTCCCAAACTACTGGGATTACAGGCATGAACCACCGCACCTGGCCAATAATTAAGTTTTGGGGAAGTCTAAAGTTACCTGTGGATTTTCAACTGTGTGGGGTGGAGGGTGGTACCTCTAACCTATACATTGTTCAAAGGTCAACTATAGATGGATGTATTTATAGTGTCAGCCAGCGGATCTGAAAACATCCCCAAAACCTTTTCCATCTCCCAACTGTGGTCTGAACCCATGGGAAATAACACTGACCAAGTTCTTGAGACCCTGTCTCAAGCCTTACACTGTCCTTTTTTCTTTTTCTTCTTTTCTTTTCTTTTTTTTTTTTGAGATGGAGTTTCACTCTTGTTGCCCAGGCTGGAGTGCAATGGTGCGATCTCGGCTCGCTGCAGCCTCCGCCTCCCAGGCTCAAGAGATTCTCCTGCCTCAGCCTCCTGAGTAGCTGGGATTACAGGCACACGCCACCATGCCTGGCTAATTTTTTGTATTTTTAGTAGAGACAGGGTTTTGCCATGTTGGCCAGGCTGGTCTCGAGCTCCTGGCCTCAGGTGATCCACCCACCTCAGCCTCCCAAAATGCTAGATTACTACAGGCATGAGCCACCATGCCCAGTCTTTTTTTTTTTTTTTGACGGAGTCTTGCTAGTTGCCCAGGCTGGAGTGCAGTGGCGTAATCATGGCTCATTGCAGCCTCGATCTCCTGGGCTCAAGCAATCCTCCTGCCGTGGCTGGGACTACAGGAACATGTCACCACACCAGGCTAATTATTTTATTGTTTTGTAGAGATGGGGTTTCACTATGTTGCCCAGGCTGGTCTCAAACTCCTGGGCTTCAGCAATCCTCTTGCCTCGGCCTCCCAAAGTGCTGGGATTACAGGTATGAGCCACCACGCCCAGCCTTTATGTCTACTCATGATTATTTGTGTTCAGAGGAGAGCAAAAAAAAATGAACAATTATACACTTATACTTACCACACAAAACAAACTTCCAGTATAACAACAATTATCACCAGAGACATGTGTAACAGGGTGTTTTATACCTGAAAGGAAAATATAATTTTGAAATGTTTATGAGTTCCCTGAAGTTTGGAGAAAAGTTTTTTGTTTTTTGTTTTGTTTTGTTTTGTTTTTGAGACAGTCTTGCTCTGTCGCCCAGGCTGAAGTGCAGTGGCGCGATCCCGGCTCACTGCAAGCTCCGCCTCCCAGGTTCACGCCATTCTCCTGCCTCAGCCTCCTGAGTTGCTGGGACTATAGGCGCCCGCCACTACGCCCGGCTAATTTTTTGTATTTTTAGTAGAGACGGGGTTTCACTGTGTTAGCCAGGATGGTTTCGATCTCCTGACCTTGTCATCCACCCGCCTCGGCCTCCCAAAGTGCTGGGATTACAGGTGTGAGCCACCACACCTGGCCTAGAAAAGTTTATTTATTTACTTATTTATTTATTTGAGAGAGAGTCCCCCTCTGTCGTCCAGGCTGGAGTGCCAGTGGTGCAATCTCTGTCGTCTAGGCTAGAGTGCAATGGTGGCTCACTGCCACCTCCACCTCCCAGGTTCAAATGATTCTCCTGCCTCAGCCTCTCAAGCTGGAATTACAGGTGCCCACCACCACGCCTGGCTAATTTTTGCATTTTTAGTAGAGACGGAGTTTCGCCACAGTGGCCAGGCTGGTCTCAAACTCCTGACCTCGAGTGATCCACCCGCCTCGGCCTCCCAAAGTGCTGGGATTATAGGCATGAGCCACCGCGCCCGGCCTGGAGAAAAGTTCAGAACAGGGTTTCTCAGCCTCAACACTACTGAAATTTGGGAGCAGATGGTTCTCACTTGCGAGGAGTTTCCTATGCATTGTAGGATGCTTTTTAGCATCTGTATCTCTACCCACCACTCAATGCCGGTAGCACGTTCCTCTAGTCTTGACACCAAAAATGTCTCCAGACATTGCCAAGTGTCCTCTTGGGGGACAGAACTGCCCCCAGTTGGCCCGACTCGGTGGTTCACACCTGTAATCCTAGCACTTTGGGAGGCAGAGGTGGGTGGATCTCCTGAGGTCGGGAGTTCAAGACCAGCCTGGCCAAAATGGAGAAACCCTGTCTCTATTAAAAATACAAAATTAGGCCGGGCACAGTAGCTCATGCCTGTAATCCCAGCACTTTGGGAGGCTGAAGTGGGCGGATCACGAGGTCAGATCGAGACCGTCCTGGCTAACACCGTGAAACCCCATCTCTACTAAAAATACAAAAAATTAGCTAGGCATGGTGGCAGGTGCCTGTAGTCCCAGCTACTCAGGAGCCTGAGGCAGAAGAATGGCATGAACCTGGGAGGCGGAGCTTGCAGTGAGCCGAGATCGTGCCACTGCACTCCATCCAGCCTGGGCGACAGAGTGAGACGCCGTCTCAAAAAAAAAAAAAAAAAAAAAAGTTAGCCGGGCACGGTGGCTCACGCCTGTAATCCCAGCACTTTGGGAGGCCGAGGCGAGGGGATCACGAGGTAAATAGATCGAGATCATCCTGGCCAACATGGTGAAACCCCATCTATACTAAAAACATACAAAAATTAGCTGGGCGTGGTGGCACACGCCTGTAGTCCCAGCTACTTGGGAGGCTGAGGCAGGAGGATCACTTGAACCTGGGAGGTGGAGGTTGCAGTGAGCCGAGATTGTGCCACTGCACTCCATCCTAGTGACAGAGCGAGACTCCGTCAAAAAAAAAATAAATTAGCTGGGCGTCATGGCACATGCCTGTAATCCCAGCTACTCGGGAGGGTAAGGCAGGAGAATCGCTTGAACCCAAGAGGCAGAGGGTGCAATGAGCTGAGATCGTGCGATCGCACTCCAGCCTGGGCAACAACAGCGAAACTCCGTCTCAAAACAAACAAACAAACAAAAAATTAGCCAGGCGTGGTGGCGGGTGCCTGTGACCCCAGCTACTCAGGAAGTTGAGGCAGGAGAATCGCTTGAACCCAGGAGGCAGAGGTTGCAGTGAGCCAAGACTGGGCCACTGTACTCCAGCCTGGGTGACCGAGTGAGACTCTGTCTCCAAAAAAAGAAAAGTAAGGTTTTTTGTAAAGATGGCATTCTGCTCTGTTGCCTAGGGTGGACTTGAACTCCTGGGCTCAGGCGATCCTCTTCTTTTCTAAAGCTAACATTTGCCTCATCTTCACTTTTCACATCTTCTTTCCTCCTGCATCAGGGTCCTCATCTTTCTCCCTCTTCATAAAGCTCACCTTCTCTACTGTCCCCTAGCCCTCGTGAGAAGTGTGTGGGAGGGACAATGCTCATAATCCAGCTTGGTTACCAGACATCTACTGGTCATCCTCAGTTTTCCCTGGTCCTCCCCGGACACCAGTCCATCACCAAGACCCGCTGATGTCCCTCGATTTTTTTTTTTTTTTTTAGACAGAGTCTCACTCTGTCATCCATGCTGGGGTGCAGTGGCCCAATCTCAGCTCACTGCAACCTCCACTTCCTGGGCTCAAGGGATCCTCCTGCCTCGGGGTCCAGAGTAAGCTGGGATTACAGGCACACACCACCACACCCAGCTAATTTTTTTTTTTTTTGAGACAGAGTTTTGCTCTTGTTGCCCAGGCTGGAGTGCAGTGGCACAATCTCGGCTCACCGCAACCTCCACCTCCCAGGTTCAAGCGATTCTCCTGCCTCAGCCTCCCGAGTAGCTGGGATTACAGGCATGCACCACCACGCCCAGCTAATTTTGTATTTTTAGTAGAGATGGGGTTTCCCCATGTTGGTCAGGCTGGTCTCGAACTCCTGACCTCAGATGATCTGCCCGCCTCAGTCTCCCAAAGTGCTGGGATTACAGGCGTGAGCCACGGCACTCAGCCTAATTTTTGTATTTTTAGTAGAGACCGGGTTTCGCCATGTTGGTCAGGCTGGTCTCGAACTCCTGACCTCAGATGATCCGCCTACCGCAGACTCCCAAATTGCTGGGATCACAGGCGTGAGCCACCGCACCCGGCCAATGCCTCTTGTTTGTTTCAATCAGCCCAAGTAGCTTTTGTGGCTTGTGACTACAATCCATGATGGGAACACTAGGTTCCCAGTCTATGGATGGGGACTCAGGCCAATTTTCATTTTGGTTGGAAAGGACAAAGTAACGTGCTGGGGCTGACATCCAAGTAGGAGCATCGCTTATACTTCCAACACTAATACCCTCTTCTCTCATGTTGACTACACTCAAACAAAATTTAAAAATACAAAATGTACATACCTAAAGACATGCTCCAAGAATTATTTTCATAATCATAAATATAGACTTTTTGATCCACTACTAACAGCAATAACGAACCAGCAAAATGTGCTGATGTCACTTCTGGTACGCCGACCTGAAAGTTATTATATGGGTGATATAAATGAGAGCATCTTTTCAAACACTGATTCAGAAACGCAGACTTCTAGACATGCATTGAAAAAAAAAAAATTTATGGACGGGCGCGGTGGCCCTCGCTTGTAATCCCAGCACTTTGGGAGGCCAAGGCGGGTAGATCACCGAGGTCAGGAGTTTGAGACCAGCCTAGCCAACACAGTGAAACCCCGTCTCTACTAAAAATACAAAAATTAGCCAGTTGTGGCAGCAGGTGCCTGTAATCCCAGCTACTTGAGAGGCTGAGGCAGGAGAATCGCTTGATCCTAGGAGGTGGAGGTTGCAGTGAGCCGAGACTGTGTCACTCCAGCCTGGTGACAAGAGCAAAACTCTGGGAAAGAAAGAAAGAAAAGAAATAGAGAGAGAGAAAGAGAGAGAGAGAAAGAAAGAAAGGAGGAAGGAAGGGAGGGAGGGAGGGAGGAAGGAGAAGAAAGGAAGGAAGGAGGGAGAGAGGGAGGGAAAGGAAGGAAGGAGGGAAGGAAGGAAGGAAGGAAGAAAAGAAAGAAAGAAAGAAAGAAAGAAAGAAAGAAAGAAAAAGAGAAAGAAAGAAAGAAAAAGAAAGAGAGAGACCAGGCGCAGTGGCTTACACCTATAATCCCAGCACTTTGGGAGGCCAAGGCAGGTGAATCACCTGAGGTGAGGATTTCAAGACCAGCCTGGCCAACATGGTGAAACCCTGCCTCTATTAAAAATACAAAAATTAGCTAAGTATGGTGGCAGGTGCCTATAGTCCCAGCTACTCGGGAGGCTGAGACAGGAGAATTGCTTGAACCCAGGAGGTGGAGGTTGCAGTGAGCCGAGATTGCACAATTGCACTACAGCTTGGGCAACAAGGGTGAAACTCCATCTTGAAAAAAAAAAAGAAAAAGAAAAGAAAAAAGACATTTATGGCCGAGCGTGGTGGCTCACGCCTGTAATACCAACACTTCAGGAAGCCAAGGCAGGCAGATCACTCAAGGTTAAGAGTTCAATACCAGCTGGCCAACATAACGAAACCCCGTCTCTACTAAAAATACAAAAAAAGTAGCTAGGCATGGTGGTGCCTGCCTGTAATCCCAGTTGCTCAGGAGTCTGAGGCACGAGAATCGCTTGAACCCAGGAGGCAGAGGTTGCAGTGAGCCGAGATTGCACCACTGCACTCCAGCCTGGGTGACAGAGACTCGGTCTCAAAAAGCAAAAACAAAACAAAACAAAACAAAAAACACCATTTTCCATCCTGGCTGACATGGTGAAACCCCGTCTCTACTAAAAATACAAAAAATTAGCCAGGCGTAGTGGCGGCGCCTGTAGTCCCAGCTACTCGGGAAGCTGAGGGAGGAGAATGGTGTGAACTCGGGAGGTGAGGTTGCAGTGAGCTGAGATCACGCCACTGCACTCCAGCCTAGGCGACAGAGCGAGACTCCGTCTCAAAAAAACAAACAAACAAAAAAAAACACCACGTATGCCAGCAATAGTTGGTTGGTTCTTAGATACTGAGAACTGTGTATCTTGGGGCCAGCTAGAACCAAGTTGAAGCTGGTCTTGGGTGCCCTCAGATACCTCAATTCATTCCATCTCCTCTTCTTTTATAAAAACCTTCCCTGAAGCTGGGCGTGGTGGCTCATGCTTGTAATCCTAGCACTCTGGGAGAACAAGGCGGATCACCTGAGGTCAGGAGTTTGAGACCAGCCTGGCCAACATAGTGAAACACTGTCTCTACTAAAAAATACAAAAATTAGCCAGGCGTGGTGGCTAATTTTGGGGTAATTCCAGCTACTCAGGAGGCTGAGGCAGGAGAATCGCTTGAACCCAGGAGGTGGAGGTTGCAATGAGCTGAGATCGTGCCACTGCACTCCAGCTTGGGTGACAGAGGGAGACTCCATCTCAAAAAACAAAAACCACAAAATCAAATAAACAAACAAAACAAAACAAAACCTTCTTGGATGACAAAGCCTAAAGTATAAATGATGAATGACTAGCGTTAACTGTTAAGTGTCGCTTTTAGGAGAAATATTGGTATTTTCGATAATTGACAAAACTTTATTTTTATTTATTTATTTTGAGATAGAGTCTCAAGCTGCCACTCAAGCTGGAGTGCGGTGGCACAATCATAGCTCACTGCAACCTCCAGCTCCCAGCTCAAGCAATCTTCCCACCTCAGGCTCCTGAGTTGCTGGAACAACAGGCATGCACCACCACACCACCACACCACCACACCACCACACTCGGCTAATTTCATATAGAGTTGGAATTTCGTCGTGTTGCCCTGGGTAGTCCTGAACTCCTAGGGTCAAGCAATCTGCCCACCTCAGCCTCTTAAAGTGCTGGGGTTACAGGCGTGAACCACCATGTCAAGCCCAAAACTTTATTTAGCATAGGTGTCGATGGTATAATTTCTCAAATATTCACTAAGGGTGTGCTTTGGTTTAGGACAATTTGGGGGGCTCTTTTTTTTTTTTTTTTTTGAGACGGAGTCTCACTCTGTCACCCAGGCTGGAGTGCAGTGGTGCGATCACGGCTCACTGAAAGCTCCGCCTCTTGGGTTCACGCCATTCTCCTGCCTCAGCCTCCCGAATAGCTGGGGTTGGAGTGTAGTGGCGCGATCTCGGCTCACTGCAAGCTCCGCCTCCCAAGTTCAAGCCATTCTCCTGCCTCAGCCTCCCGAGTAGCTGCGACTACAAGCACCTGCCACCACGCCCAGCTAATTTTTTTGTATTTTTAGTAGAGACAGGGTTTCACCGTGGTCTTAATCTCCTGACCTCCTGATGCGCCTGCCTCGGCCTCCCAAAGTGCTGGGATTACAGGCGTGAGCCACCGTGCCCAGCCGCCCAGGCTGGTGGTATTGAACTCCTGGACTCAAGTGATCCTCCTGTCTTGGCCAATCAATGTGCAGGGATTACAGGCATGAGCCACTGTACCTGACTGAGGGAGTCTTGAAATTACTGCATGTAAAGTAAGATACCATCCCACCT
Source organism: Pan troglodytes (assembly GCF_028858775.2). Taxonomy (NCBI): domain Eukaryota; kingdom Metazoa; phylum Chordata; class Mammalia; order Primates; family Hominidae; genus Pan; species Pan troglodytes. Next base: position 8,075,161 of record NC_072418.2, on the reverse strand, counting down.
ATCTATTATTTATTTATTTATTTTATTTTATTATTATTTTTTAAGACAGAGTCTCCCTCTGTTGCCCAGGCTGGAGTGCAGTGCCTCGATCTCGGGCCACTACAACCTCCACCTCCTGGGTTCGAGTGATTCTCCTGCCTCAGCCTCCCAAGTAGCTGGGACTACAGGCCCGTGCCACCACGCCCGGGTAATTTTTGTATTTTTAGTAGAGACGGGGTTTCACCATGTTGGCCAGGATGGTCTCAGTCTCTTGACCTCGTGATCTGCCCGCCTCAGCCTCCCAAAGTGCTGGGATTACAGGCGTGAGCCACTGTACCTGACCAAGGGAGGTCTTGAAATTACTGCATATAAAGTAAGATACCATCCCATCTATCTATTTATAATATAACCAATGTAAGGAAGAGGACCTACATCCACTCTTTTTTTCTTTTTCAGGAATAGAAAGTCTATTTTGGTAGTAGGGGCAGAATAAAACCAGCCCTTCTTTAGGCTTAGAAATTGCCCTTAATGTCTTGAAGAGGTACGTTGTAAAATAAACCTCTAAACTAACAAAAACAGACCAGTCTGATATTTCAGAACTGTATTTTCCCCCAAATATTACTTATACTAGCATCCTTCAGATCACTCAGTAAAATAACTACCTGCATTGATGTAGGGATGGTAAATGGAAGGAGACTAGTCTCAAAGTTATCCATTGTGAAAAAAACTTGTTTCCTGAAATAAACAATAAATAAGTTAAATTAGGATAATGTCACACAAGGAAAGAAAAAAGACAATAGAGGTACTCTAAAATGTCTACATTCAAACAAAATTTGTATTGTAACCAGGAGTCATTTAGATATAATTTACTTATTTTGCATAAATAAACCTCTACAGTCCAGGTGTTTGACTTCCAGAAATAATAGTTTAAATGTGTGAATACATCAAATATAAAACTATATAAAATGTACATTGAGTGGCAGGATGGACTTCAGTTTTATAATTTATATGCCTCTAGTTCCACTAACGTAAATAGTTTTAGACCAGGAATGTGTATATAAGAAATAAACAGTTTGTTCCTTCATATGGGAAACTTTTAAATAGGAAAATGCCATCCATGAACATGGTATATCATTTCATTATCCAGATCTCCTTCCCCAACTCTCCAGTAAATTTTATGGTTTTCAACAGAAAAGAATTACTGAGTTGGCCAGGTGCGATGGCTCATGCCTGTAATCCCAGCATTTTGGAAGCCAAGGCAGGCAGATCACCTGAGGTCAAGAGTTCGAGACCAGCCTGGCCAACATGTTGAAACCCCATCTCTACTAAAAACACACATAAAAATTAGCCTGGCATGGTGGCGCACACCTGTAATCCCAGCTACTCGGGAGGCTGAGGCAGGAGAATCGCCTGAACCTGGGAGGCAGAGGTTGCAGTGAGCCAAGATCATGCCACTGCACGCCAGCCTGGGCGACAATAGTGAAACACTGTCTCAAAAAAAAAAAAAAAAAAAGATTTACTGAGTTAATTCCTATTCCTTTTAAAGTTTTTGTTGCCATCATGAATGGTATTTCTCATAATAGCCTTTAAAAAAGAGAGAGAGAGAGAGATGGATGGCCAGGTGTGGTGGCTCATGCCTGTAATCCCAGCACTTTGGGAGGCCCAGGTGGGTGGATCACCTGAGGTCAGGAGTTCGAGACCAGCCTGGCCAGCATGGTAAAAACTCTGTCTTTACTAAAAATACAAAAATTAGTCGGGCGTGGTGGTGCACACCTGTAGTCCCAGCTACTTAGGAGGCTGAGGCAGAAGAATTGCTGGAACCCAGGAGGCGGAGTTTGCAGTGAGCCGAGATTGCGCCACTGCCCTGCAGCCTGGGCAACAGAACAAGACTCCGTCTCAAAAAAAAAAAAAAGAGAGAGAGAGGGAGATGGGTCTTGCTATGTTATCCAGGCTGGTTTTCAACTCCTGGGCTCAAGTGATCCTCCTGCCTCAGCCTCCCAGCCATAATTATGTTTTATAATTGGTCATGGCTGATTTATAAAAGAGCTGTTGATGACAGAGACAGTCTCTGTCATCCAGATGGGGCACAATGGTGTGCTCATGGCTCACTGTACCCTCGAACTCCTGTGCTCAAGTAAACCTCCTACCTCAGCCTCCCAAGTAGCTGGGACTACAGGTGCACACTGCCACCCCCAGCTAATTTTCTCTTTTTTTTCTTTTTTTTTGAGACAGAGTCTCGCTCTGTCGCCAGGCTGGAGTGCAGTGGTGCGATCTCAGCTCACTGCAACCTCCGACTCCTGGGTTCAAGTGATTCTCCTGCCTCAGCCTCCCAAGTAGCTGGGACTACAGGCGGGCGCCATCATGCCCAGCTAATTTTTGTATTTTTAGTAGAGACGGGGTTTCACCATGTTGGCCAGGCTGGTCTCGATCTCTTGACCTCGTGATCCCCCAACCTCGGCCTCCCAAAGTGCTGGGATTACAGAGGTGAGCCACTGCGCCTGGCCCACCCCCAGCTAATTTTCTGTTTTTTTTTTTTTTTTTTTTTTGTAGATTCTGGGATCTTGCTATATTCCCAGGCTGGTCTTGAATTCCTAGCTAGCTTCCAGTGATCCTCCAGCGATCCTCCTGCCTTGGCCTCCCAAAGTGCTGGTACTATAGGCATGAGTCACTGCACCTGGCCTCCGGTCCCCTTTTTGATGCTGCCAGACTGATGTCTTGAATACAAACAGGAGTCATGCAGCCCCACATCCTCCACTACCCTCAGGGTGAGGGTAAGCATCTTGGCATGGTGGACATACCTGGTTTCCTAACCTGCTACCCTTACGAACTCACGTGCATGCTGGGCATGGTGTTTTTATTCCTTTGAATGCTCTGCTCTAAGCCCATACACATCTGGTTGCTCCCACCATCCCAGTGAACTCCTATTCATCCTTCAAAACCCAGTTTTGTCATCAACTCCCCAGTGGAAACTTCCTAGGCATTTTTTCCTGAGGCATCCCAACAGTGCTTATACCAAGCATCTTTGACAGGTGGTACCACACTATACTGCAGTTGTTTTAGTTACTGGCTGATCTCTTCATCGCCCTTCCTCCAATTCCAGCCCCTGACTATGGACTGCCTACAGGCCAGCAACTAGCAACACAGGGCAGAGCCATCTTCTTTACTGTTTGTTGAACGAACGAATGAGGGCAAATCTAAAGATTTAATTTAAAAGGAAGGTAACAGTACATAAAATTGCCGCTTACCCTAGATATAGTGCTATATTTTTCTCGCACGGATGTTTAATCAAGCGTGTTGTTGTAGGTTGAAAATACAGGCGGTCCTAGAGAGATAATCACAAAATCTTAATAATATCAATAACCATAAACAGCTGATAGAAATAATTTTTTTTTTTGAGACAAGAGTCTCGCTCTGTTGCCCAGGCTGGAGTGCAGTTGCACGATCTTGGCTCACTGCAAGCTCCGCCTCCCAGGTTCACACCATTCTCCTGCCTCAGCCTCCCGAGTAGCTGGGACTACGGGCGCCCGCCACCATGCCCGGCTGGTTTTTTCTATTTTTTTGTAGAGACAGGGTTTCACCATGTTAGCCAGGATGGTCTCGATCTCCTAACCTTGTGATCCACCTGCCTTGGCCTCCCAAAGTGCTGGGATTACAGGCGTGAGCCACCACGTCCGGCCAGAAATAATTTTTAATACGCACTATTATCAACATAAAGGGTGAAATCTGAATTAGGTAGGTGGAATGTACCAATGTCATTTTTCTGTTTTGACCTTGTACTATGATCATGTCAGATGTGACTGCTGGGGGAAGCTGGCGGAAGGGCTTGGGACCTCCCTGTACTGTTTTTGCAACTTGCTGTAAATCTATAATGATGTCCAAATAAACAGTTTTTTTAATTCACAGGGTGGGCCAGGTGTGGTGGCTCACGTCTGTAATCCCAACACTTTGGGAGGCTGAGGCAGGAGGATTTCTTGAGGCCAGGAGTTCGAGACCAGCCTGAGCAGCATAGCAAGACCACATCTCTACAAAAAACATAAAAATTGGCTGGGCATGGTAGTGCATGCCTGTAGTCCCAACTACTGGGGAGCCTGAGGCAGAAGGATGGCTTGAGCCCAGGAGTTTTAGAATGCAGTGAGCTATGATCTCAGCACTGCACTACATCCTGGGCAACAAAGAGAGACACTGTCTGTAAAAGAAATGATAATTTAAAAATTAAAAAAATTCAGGCCAAACACAGTGGCTCACCCCTGTAATCCCAGCACTTTGGGAGGCCGAGGTGGGCAGATCATGAGGTCAGGAGGGAGTTTGAGACCAGCAGGGCCAACATGGTGAAACCCCGTCTCTACTAAAAATACAAAAATTAGGTGGGTGTGGTGGCGCACGCCTGTAATCCCAGCTACTTGGGAGGCTGAGGCAGGAGAATGGCTTAAACCCGGGAGAAGAAGGTTGCAGTGAGCCAAGATTGCGCCACGGCACTCCAGCCTGGGTGACAGAGCAAGACTCCAGCTCAGGAAAAAAAAAAAATTAACAGGGTAATTATTCATATCACATCTCATACCTATACATGTTACTATTTGTTTACAGATGATTAGTTATTTGAAAGGCCAGAGAATGATGAATATTAACATGTTAGAAACCAGTCACTTGAAGATTGTTTCAAAATGCTGACACCATTTTGAAATTATGCATTTTTTTTGGCTCTGTTGCCCCAGGCTGGAGTGCAGTGGCACGATCTTGGTTCACTGCAACCTCTGCCTCCTGGGTTCAAGCAGTTCTCCTGACTCAGCCTCCCGATAGCTGGGATTACAGGCATGCGCCACCGTACCTGGCTAATTTCTGTATTTCTAGTAGAGACGGGGTTTCACCATATTGGCCAGGCTGGTCTTGAACTCCTGACCTCAGGGATCCGCCCGCCTCAGCCTCCCAAAGTGCTGGGATTACAGGCATAAGCCACCTCATCTGGCCAAAATTATGCAATTTTGTCAATAGGAAACGAATTTGAACTGACAGAATATTTTTTCTTCATGCATTTTAAGCATGAAGTAAACTGACATTTCCTGTGACATTACATGAGGTAAACAAAGTAACAGGGTTTGCTTCTACTGTTACTATGCATTTTTAAATCTCCCATCAAGGCTGGGCACAGTGGTGAACGTCTGTAATCCCAGCACTTTGGGAGGCTGAGGCAGGTAGGTTACTTAAGTCCAGGAGCTCGAGACCAGCCTGGGCAACATGGCAAAACCTCATCTCTACAAAAATACAAAAATTAGCTGGGCATGGTGGCACACACCTATAATCCCAGCTACTAGGGAGGGTAAGGCATGAGAATCGCTTGAGCTGGGGAGGCAGAGGTTGCGGTGAGCCGAGATTGCGCCACTGCACTCCAACCTGGGCAACAGTGCAAGACCCTGTCTCAAAAAATAAAATCTCCTATCTGAGAGAGAAGTAAACATAACACTCGATAAAAACTCAGACCATCTTAGTTCTATTCCCACTTCTTCCTCTTGGCGTTGTTCAGATGACTTGATCTCTCTAAACTTGTTTCTCAGTGAAATGGGAAAGATTAATCCCTATTTCAAAGGGGAAAGAACTGTAAAGACTGAATAAAGTAATGATCTTAAATGCTTGACAACACGGGCACCCAAGAAATACCAGGAAGTGTTACCTCTGATCCTGTACTTAGACAAAAGTGAAGGATGAATTTAAGTGTGAAGCCACATACCCCTTGAACATCCTGTATCACATTAAACACTTTTCCTGTCCTCACTGTGCGAGAACTAGAAGTGACAAGAAAGACCATCTGTCAATTTTTATTGAATATTCAGCATGAATCTTCCTACTCAGCCACCTCAGGGTTAACCCTAAAGTATCTGTACTTTTTTTGGGGGGACGGAGTCTCACTCTGTCGCCCAGGCTGGAGTGCAGTGGCAAGATCTCGGCTCACTGCAACCTCCGCCTCCCAGATTCAAGTGATTCTCCTGCCTCAGCCTCCAGAGTAGCTGGCACTACAGGCGTGTGCCACAACACCTAGCTAATTTTTTATATTTTTAGTAGAGATAGGGTTTCACCACATTGGCCAGGCTGGTCCTGAACTCCTGACCTCGTGATCTGCCTGCCTTGGCCTCCCGAAGTGTTGGGATTACAGGCGTGAGCCACTGCGCCCAGCCAAGTATCTGTTCCTGATGCTTTTCGGGTTATAGGAGGCCCTAGAAAATTGGATGAGGCTGGGCGTGGTGGCTTATGTCTTTAATCCCAGCACTTTGGGAGGCCGAGGCAGGTGGATCACTTGAGGTCAGCAGTTCAAGACCAACCTGGCCAACTTGGTGAAACCCCATCTCTACTGAAAATACGAAAATTAGAGCCAGGTGCGGTGGCTCACACCTGTAATCCCAGCGCTTTGGGAGGTCAAGGTGGGTGGATCAGCTGAGGTCAGGAGTTCGAGATCAGCCTGGCCAACATCGTGAAATCTCGTCTCTACTAAAAATACAAAAAAGTTAGGCACGGTGGCTCACACCTGTAATCCCAGCACTTTGGGAGGCCAAGGCGGGTGGATCACCTGAGGTTGGGACTTCCAGACCAGCCTGAGCAACATGGAGAAACCCTGTCTCTACTAAATATACAAAATTAGCCTGTAATATACAAAATTAGCGTGTGGTGGCGCATGCCTGTAATCCCAGCTACTCAGGAGGCTGAGGCAGGAGAATCGCTTGAACCCGGGAGGTGGAGGTTATGGTGAGCTGAGATTGCACCATTGCACTCCAGCCCGGGCAACAAGAGTGAAACTCCATCTCAAAAAAGAAAAAAGGCCGGGCGTGGTGGCTCACGCCTGTAATCCCAGCACTTTAGGAGGCCGAGGCGGGTGGATCACGAAGTCAGGAGATCGAGACCATCCTGGCTAACACGGTGAAACCCCGTCTCTACTAAAAACACAAAAAAATTAGCCGGGCGTGGTTGCGGCACCTGTAGTCCCAGCTACTCGGGAGGCTGAGGCAGGAGAATGGTGTGAACCCAGAAGGCAGAGCTTGCAGTGAGCCGAGATGGCGCCATTGCACTCCAGCCTGGGCAACAGAGCGAGACTCCGTCTCAAAAAAAAAAAAAAAAAATTAGCTGGGCAGGGTGGCGGGCGCCTGTTATCCCAGATACTCAGGAGGCTGAGGGCTGAGGCACTAGAATCGCTTGAACCTTGGAGGCGGAGGTTGCAGTGAGTTGAGCTCTTGCCACACTGCACTCCAGCCTGGGCGACAGAGCAAGCCTCCGTCAAAAAATAAAATTTGTATGAAACTCCTCTCCCAGAAACAGACATAAGTACACACAAAATGTAGAAATGATTTCTGAGAATGTCTTTTTTCTTTTTCTTTCTTTTTTTTTTTTTTTTTGAGACAGAATCTCGCTCTGTCGCCCAGGCTGGAGTGCAGTGGCGCGATCTCAGCTCACTGTAAGCTCCACCTCCCGGGTTCACGCCATTCTCCTGCCTCAGCCTCCCGAGTAGCTGGGACTACAAGCGCCCGCCACCACACCGGCTAATTTTTTGTATTTTTGGTAGAGACGAGGTTTCACCGTGTTAGCCAGGATGGTCTCGATCTCCTGACCTCGTGATCCGCCCGCCTCCACCTCCCAAAGTGCTGGGATTACAGGCGTGAGCCCCCGCGCCCGGCCAAGAATTTCTAAAGGCTCCTTCACAGACCCCAGCTGAGGAAGATTATGAAGTCCTGCAACAAGGTATTCGGGGCTCCTTAAGGGAGTGTGTGGTGACTGGAAGGATGGTATAGTTTACAGCAGAGGTGCTCAATCTTGAATATGCATCAGAATCACCGGGGTTGCGGGGGGGGGGGGGTCTTGATAAACCACCGTTTGCTGGGTCCCACTGCCAAGTCCCCGACTCAGTAGGTCCAGGGAACTGCATTTCTAACCAATTATAATAAATTCCAGGTGATCTTGATGCTGCTGGTCCAGGGACCATTCTTTGAGAGCCTGTGTGGGAAAATGAGAGAACTGGATATAACCCACCTTTTCAGACCTCGAGACAAATCCTACTAGTAAATTTCACTGGAAAATGTTTCTCCCACTTACTAGGTATGTGTTGTTAGGCAAGTGTGTCTTTAACTTTCCTAAGTATGCTTTCGTATCTATAAAATAGGGGTATTGGCCGGGCGCAGTGGCTCACGCCTGTAATCCCAGTACGTTGGGAGGCCGAAGCAGGTGAATCACGAGGTCAGGAGTTCGAGACCAACCTGGGCAACATGGTGGAACCCTGTCTCTACTAAAAACACAAAAAATTAGCTGCACGTGGTGGCAGGCGCCCATAATCCCAACTACTCTGGAGGCTGAGGCAGGAGAATTGCTTGAACTTGGGAGGCGGAGGTTGCAGTGAGCCGAGACCGTGACATTGTACTCCAGCCTGGGCGACGAGAACAAGACTCCATCTCAAAGAAATAAAATAAGGGTATGGCTGGGCATGGGTGGCTCATGCCTGTAATCCCAACACTTTGGGAGGCTGAGGCAGGAGGATCACTGGAGCCTAGGAGTTCAAGACCAGCCTGGGCAAAACAGTGAGACCCCATCTCTCTCTTTTTTTTTTTTCCTTTGAGACAGAGTCTCCCTTTGTCACCCAGGCTGGAGTGCGATCTCAGCTCACTGCAACCTCCACCTCCTGAATTCAAGCGATTTTTCTGCCTCAGCCTCCCAAGTAGCTGGGATTACAGGCACCTGCCACCAAGCCTGGCTAATTTTTGTATTTTTAGTAGAGACGAGGTTTCATCATGTTGGCCAGGCTGGTCTGGAACTCCTGACCTCAAGTGAGTGATCTGCCCACCTCTACCTCTCAAAGTGCTGGGATTACAGGCGTGAGCCACTGCACCCAGCCAGTGAGACCCCATCTGTACAAAAAATACTAATAAATAAAATAAAATAAGGTTAAGGAATCATTATGAATCTTCCTGTAAACATCAAATGAGGCCATACACCCTAAGAATACAGCTCACAGGTCCCTACTGAATGTGACAGTTTAGTCCAGATGGGAGTTCCCTGAGGGCAGGAACGGAGTTTCAGCAACTGGTCCCCATGGCAGGTTGGAGTATCCACTAACCTAACATTTACTGAAATTTCAAAATGTGCTGGGTAAGGCTGGGCGCGGTGGCTCACGCCTGCAATCCCAGCACTTTGGGAGGCGGGGGTTGCAGTGAGCAGAGATCGCGCCACTGCACTCCACCCTGGGAAACAGAGCAAAAACTCCGGCTCCAGAAAGAAAAAGAAGTGGGAGGGCTAGGCCCGGCGTGGTGGCTCACGCCTGTAATCCCAGCACTTTGGGAGGCCGAGGCAGGCGGGTCACGAGGTCAGGAAATCGGGACCATCCTGGCTAATACGGTGAAACCCCCGTCTTTACTAAAAATACAAAAAAAAATTAGCCGGGCGTGGTGGCGGGCGCCTGTAGTCCCAGCTACTCAGGAGGCTGAGGCAGGAGAATGGCGTGAATCCGGGAGGCGGAGCTTGCAGTGAGCCGAGATCGCGCCACTGCACTGCAGCCTGGGCGACAGAGCGAGACTCCGTCTCAAAAAAAAAAAAAAAAGAGGTAGGAGAGCTTAATATCGGGCTGGGAGGATGGGGTGGAGTAGGGTGAGCGAGGCGTCAAGTTCGATTCCTAAAAAGAGTAAAAGGGGAGCCTCAGTGAGGTTGGGGAGCAGGCCTCGGCTCCAAGATGAACCAGCACCCTCCCGACCCCCGGCAGCACCCCAGCCCCAGGAGTCCTGGCAGCCCCACCGACAGAGCTGAGCTGTGACCAGCGGTCGGAGCCACATGGTCACAGCCGCCACCAGCATCAACATCAGCATCGACTTGGGCTTCCGCCGCCACCACTGCCCCTCAACCGCCACGGGGAGTCGCTGCACAATCCGAGTACGTGCAGGCTGAAGCCCTGCGCATGCGCATCAATGAGTAACGGGAGCGGGCCTCCGCGCACTGCAGCCCGGCGCTCCGCCTGAACCGTGAGCATGCGCAGACGAATCCCGGGAAGCCTGAATCCGCGCACCCCAAAGTGCGCTCAGAGCCTGAGTATGCGCACCCGGCCACCCGTGGCCAGTCTAGAGTCTGAGCATGCGCATGTTGTCCGCGCGCCTAAGCATGTGCACAGGCTGCTCATGAGTTCCTAAACGTTGCGTTTGCAACACTACCAGTGTTTTGTACGGGCGCTGGCGCCTGCCCACAGCCTTCCACGTGACCGGAAAAGGCCTTCAGCGCTTAAAGTGGGAGACCGGAAGAGGCGGAGAAGATCCGATGCTCGAACTCCGCCCCCTCTTCTCCGCGTAGGCCCACCTCCCTGAAGCGGCTGTTTCGGGCCACGCGCCCATCGGGTACCGAGGCACGCGCCGGGCGTCACGTGCGTTTCGTGGCGAGCGGAAATGACGCGAGTTGTGTGAGCCGCCAGTATGGCCGGGCTATGGCGGCGAGCACTGGCTACGTGCGACTGTGGGGAGCGGCGCGGTGCTGGGCGCTGCGGCGGCCGATGGTGGCCGCCGCCGTGGGGCGGGTCCCCACTGCAGCCGGAGCGTGGTTGCTCCGAGGCCAGCGGACCTGCGACGCCTCTCCTCCTTGGGCACTGTGGGGCCGAGGCCCGGCAATTGGGGGCCAATGGCGGGGGTTTTGGGAAGCGAGCAGCCGCGGCGGAGGCGCATTCTCGGGGGGCGAGGACGCCTCCGAGGGCGGCGCGGAGGAAGGAGCCGGCGGCGCGGGGGGCAGCGCGGGCGGCGGGGAAGGCCCGGTCATAACGGCGCTCACGCCCATGACGATCCCCGATGTGTTTCCGCACCTGCCGCTCATCGCCATCACCCGCAACCCGGTGTTCCCGCGCTTTATCAAGATTATTGAGGTAATGGGAGTCCCCGCTTCGGCCTCAGGTTTCCCACCTCTGCAAGCAGCGGGCTGAACCGTGGGATCACTTGAGCGCCCTCGTGTTTCGCAACTTTTTCAGACATGAAGTTTCTCGAAGGGTGCAGTTCGAATCCTTGTCTGCTCACCACTAGCTTGGGAACCTTGAGCCAAAGTCCTCTCCCTTTCGGATTTCTTAGGATCCGTTAGATGAGAGGAGTTGAACCCGATGAGCCTAGGATTATCCACTTTAGAACCCCGGTCATAGAAATCCGGGGCCGGGAGGGACCTGAGTAGTGTTACGGCGCTGTTAGTTTTCTCCTTACTTGGCACGAGTTTTGTAATACCTCCTCGCCCCAGGCGCTCTGCCGTCTGGTTACGAGCCTCACTGGGATCAGAATTCATTCCTTTCTTAGACAAATACTTCTTGATTGCTTATTATTTGCCAGAGAGTGTTCTAGGTTCTGGGGATATGGCAGTGAACAAAACAGACAAAAATTTCTGCCTTTGAAGCTGGGCATGGTGGCGCGCGCTGTACTCCCAGCTACTCTGGCGGCTGAGGTGGAAGGATTGCTGGAAACCTGGAGTCCAGCCTAGTCAACATGGTGAGACCCTGTCTCTTAAAAAATAAATCTGCCTTGGAGCTTACATTCTGGCAGGATGAGATAGGCAATAAAGATGTTTAGTAACGATATTGTATTAGAAGGCAATAATTACGAGAAATAGTAGAGCATGGATGGGACAGGAGGCTTAGGAGGGTGGGAAGAGGTGGGTTATTCAGTGTGTTCTTGACCTCCTACCACGTAGCAAGTGCTGAGAATACTGTAGAGAACAAGTCATTCCGGTGGTAGAAATTAGATCATTTCAGACTAAGAGCCTTGGGGGTGGGGAGGGAGCAGGATGATGTAATAGAGAGAAAGCAGTGAGTGTAAGGAACTTGAGCTTTTACAGTAGGAAGGCCCCAAAAGCCTTCTCCCCCAGCTCCCCTTCCCTTAAAAAAAAACTACTGATGTGGAAAGTGGGATCTATGGGAACGTTATCTCCTAACTGGCAGAGCAAGGTCACGCAGTGAGTCAGCCTCTGCGCTCACTCTCCAGACTCTTCTAAACAAATCTCAAGGATCTGTTGGGAAGGGAAAGGCCATTTCAGAGGGGCAGCAGCCAGTAGAGAGGGGACAGAGGGAGCTTCTCCAACGCTGCTCCAAGATTTTTTTTTTTTTTTTTTTTTTTTGAGACAAAGTTGCACTCTGTCATCTAGGCTAAAGTGCAGTGGCGCGATTTCAGCTCACTGCAACCTCCGCCTCCCGGGTTCAAGTGATTCTCCTGCCTCAGCCCCCTGAGTAGCTGGGATTACAGGCGCCCGCCACCGTGGCTGGCTAATTTTTCTATTTTTAGAAGAGACAGGGTTTCACCATGTTGCCCACGCTGGTCTCGAACTCCTGACCTCAAGTGATTCACCCGCCTCAGCCTCCCAAAGTGCTGGGATTGCAGGTGCGAGTCACTGCGCCCGGCCCCAAGGCCTTTCCTTGATGTTGAGTACTGGTTACTGATGCAGGCCCCCAGAGCAAGACCTTGTGGGGTCCTGTCCTAGCTCCATAACCTTCAGCAAGTTATTCCTTTGGCTTCCATCTTCTCATCTGTGACCTGGACATACTAGTGTCTTATTAGAGTTGTTGTGGGATTTAAATGAGGCCATGTGGGCTGGGCACGGTGTCTCACATGTTTAATCCCAGCACTTTGGGAGGCTGAGGCAGGAGCATAATTTGAAACCAGTATGGTCAACATAGACCCTGTCTCTACAAAAAAAAAAAAAGAAAGAAAGAAAGAAAGAAAGAAAAGCCGGGCACAGTGGCATGCACCTGTCTTCCCAGCTACTTGGAAGGCTGAGGCAGGAGGATCACTTGAAACTGGGAGATCAAGGCTGCAGTGAGCCATGGTGTCACCACTGCACTGCAGCTTGGGCAACAGAATGAGGCCCTGCCTCAGCAATAACGTGATGCTGTTTCCTCTTTGGTGTACTTCTGACATTTCAGGACTCTGCCCCGGAGGCCTTTTTCCCATCCTTGACTTCACCCCTGGCAGTTCTCTTTACCCTCCCAGGTTTCTGGGCCCAGGATGGTGTTCATCAGGCCTGGTCCCCTCCGTTCTGCAGAGCAACAGATGCCCCTTGCTCCCGGTGCCTGAGCAGAGAAATGATTCTTCTAAGAGAGTTCAGATGGCCCACGTGGAGCTAGCCAGGAGAGTTAAATGAGTGGCTGCAGATAGTATTTGGGAGACTGGCAGGTGGTTCTCATTGTATTTCTGGTTGATGATGCATTGTAAATCATAAAAATGGATCCTGCCAAGGCCAGGAGGCAGATGCCAAGGATGCAGCTATCAGCTGTTGGCAGAGGGGAAATTGGGAGGCAACTTCTTTGGGACCTAATAAATGTTTCTGAAATTGTTAGCAAAGCTTGATTTACTCTTCAGTTTGTACTTGACTTGTCTGGCCAACTTGCTCTAGAAGCTTCTCTCCTATTAGCAACTTTTGAGTAAGGAACAATGGCTCTTAATTTTTGGTGGGTATTAAAGAATAAATCATAAGTGTTAGAAGTAATAGTTTCTTTTAAAAACTAACTTCGTGGGCTGGGCGCGGTGGCTCACGCCTGTAATCCCAGCACTTTGGGAGGCTGAGGTGGGCGGATCACGAGGTCAGGAGATCGAGACCATACTGGCTAACACGGTGAAATCCCGTCTCTACTAAAAATACAAAAAAATTAGCCAGGAGTGGTGGCGGGCGCCCGTAGTCCCAGCTACTCGGGAGGCTGAGGCAGGAAAATGGTGTGAACCCAGGAGGCGGAGCTTGCAGTGAGCTGAGATCGCTCCACTGCACTCTAGCCTGGGCGACAGAGCAAGACTGTCTTAAAAAAAAAATTGCTTCCCTCCTTTGTTCAGGTGTGCTCTGCTCTCGCCATTGTTCCATCTGCGAGGAGCACCCTTTCTTCAGAAAGTAAAATTGTCTTGCTAAGAAAACTTTTTGTCCAAATGCTAATTTTTCCTTACAGTACAGAGGTACAAGCGTTCTGTCTCTAAACAAACATTTTACTTATAACAGTGGGTCACACACCCTCCTGTCAGATGTTACTGACTTTCTTCCCAGAAAAAAAAAAATTATGTATCTATAGTGTCAGGAATTTCTGGACCACAAGTTAAGAGCCGGTGTTAGGGAGTGAGTCAAAACACTGGCTCTCAAAGGATGGTTGTGGACCAGCAGCATCGGCATCATGTGATGCTCTTTTGTTTGAAATGCAGATTTTTGGACCCACCCTAGAACTGAATCAAAAACTCCAAGGGTGGGGCCCAGCAGTGAGCTGCTTAAAGTCCTTCAGGTCATCCTGGTGCCTGCAAAAGTTTGAGGGCCATTCTCCATATATATGTGTGTGTGTGTATATATATATATATATTTTTTAACTTTATTATATAATAAAGAATTAAAAAATTCAAAAAGAAAATAGAGATGGGGTCTCACTGTGTTACCCAGGCTGGTCTCAAACTCCTGGGCTCAAGCGATCCTCCCACCTCAGCCCCGCAAAGTGCTGGGATTACAGGCATGAGCTACCATTACGAGGCTAGCCAGGCCATTACCTTTAATCAGGGTCTGTCCAGTGAATTAACAAAGGCTTGAAAGAAATCAGGTGAGCTCCTTGCGCCTTCAAATGCTTCTTAGAAGACATCATTAGCCCTGAACCTGCCGTTGAGAATGTGCTGTGATCCTGGGGGTCTTGATCATTAATGAACAGCATATGATGTGATAAGGAAGTAACTGTCAATGAAAATTGCAGGAACCAGGCATGGTGGCTCATGGCGAAACTCCGTCTCTACTAATAATACAAAAATTAGCGAGTGCAGTGGCATGCGCTTGTAACCCCAGCTATGTGGTAGGATGAGTTGGGAGAATCGCTTGAACCTGGGAGGTGGAGGTTGCAGTGAGCCGAGATTGCACCAGTGCACTCCAGCCTGGGTGGCAGAGTGAAACTTACTTTTTTTTTTTTTTTTTTTTTATGAGACGGAGTCTCGCTCTGTCGCCCAGGCTGGAGTGCAGTGGCGTGATCTTGGCTCACTGCATGCTCTGCCTCCCAGGTTCACGCCATTCTCCTGCCTCAGCCTCCCGAGTAGCTGGGACTACAGGTGCCCGCCACCACGCCCGGCTAATTTTTGTATTTTTAGTAGAGACGGGGTTTCACTGTGTTAGCCAGGATGGTCTCGATCTCCTGACCTCGTGATCTGCCCACCTCGGCCTCCCAAAGTGCTGGGATTATAGGCGTGAGCCACCGCGCCCGGCCTGAAACTTTATTAAAAAAAAAAAAAAGGAAGTTATCAATCTCTGGAGTGGGTCACATTTGAATTACTTATGTTTATTCTGACATTAATAAAAGCAGAATGGTTTTGATTTTCAAACCAAGACAGTTTGCCCTGGACATCCCCTTTGAAGCTGGATGTTAAATCAATTTCTGG
This sequence comes from Pan troglodytes, assembly GCF_028858775.2. Classification (NCBI taxonomy): domain Eukaryota; kingdom Metazoa; phylum Chordata; class Mammalia; order Primates; family Hominidae; genus Pan; species Pan troglodytes. The sequence goes on along the minus strand of NC_072418.2, from coordinate 8,059,829 downwards.
GTTCTGACCATTCGTCTACTTTGAATTTCCTTTGGGAGTGGGGAAACCGCTAAGAAGAATCCAGCTGGTCAGTTCTGCTCACTGTATTCACCACCACAGCCTCCTGGCCTCCAGCACTTTTTTTTTTTTTTTTGGTTTAGGCGTTCCCAAACCATGTTGATTAGTATCCAGGATGCGGATCAGCATGTCCCCAGAGAATAATCTACACAGCGTTAGAGCGGCTCTGCTGTCAAAAAATGTCAGCTACAAAAGCTACCCTGGGAGGCCGGGCATGGTAGTTTACGCCTATAATCCCAGCACTTTGGGAGGCTGAGGCGGGTGGATCACAAGGTCAGGAGTTAAAGACCATCCTGGCCAAGATGGTGAAACCCCATCTCCACTAAAAATACAAAACAATCAGCCGGACCTGGTGGCGGGCGCCTGTAATCCCAGCTACTCAGGAGGCTGAGGCAGAGGATTGCTTGATCCCGGGAGGCGGAGGTTGCAGTGAGCTGAGATCGTGCCACTGCACTCCAGCCTGGGTGACAGAGTGAGACTCCGTCTCAAAAAAAAAAAAAAAAGAAAAGCTACCCTGCGCTGCGTTTGGTGGCTCACCCCTATAATCCTGGCATTTTGGGAGGCTGAGGTGGGTGGATCACCTGAGGTCAGGAGTTCGAGACCAACCTGGCCAATATGGTGAAACCCCATCTCTACTAAAACTAAAAAAATTAGGCGTGGTGGTGCATGCCTGTAATCCCAGCTACTCAGGAGGCTGAGGCAGGAGAATCCCTTGAACTCAGTGGGGGTGGAGGTTGCAGTGAGCCGAGATCACGCCATTCCATTCCAGCCAGGGCAACAGAATGAGACTCTGTCTCAAAAAAAAAAAAAAAAAAAATCTACTCTGCATTTCACTTTGGGGTCATTGTCATGCTAGGTTAAAAATAAGAAGTTGGTTGAGCTGCTAAGAAGGAAAGTTCGTCTCGCCCAGCCTTATGTTGGCGTCTTTCTAAAGAGAGATGACAGGTAAGTGTGATTTTTCCTTCATTCCCTTGTTGACGTTGCCCTAGAGTCCAGCTCACCACAAGTCCTACTCTGTACTTTGCACCTTTGACCCCTGACCCCAAGGAAACCAGGGAAGACCTCCAGAATAAAGGCCAGAAGCCACGCAGGCTACCTTTTCAGCCTGGGCTGAGAACTCAGCTTGTAGTACTAAACTTCATGCATTGTTAAGATGTGGGGGAAATTAACTTCAGGGACTCTTAGTGATGAAATGCTCCACGAGGCTACCTGAAAGTCGAGCTGGCCGCTCGGAGATGTGGCTCCATGGGCCGGGCGTGGGGTCGCACACCTGTAATCCCAGCACTTTGGGAGGCTGAGGCGTGTGGATCACCTGAGGTCAGCAGTTCCAAAGCAGTCTGGCTGACATGATGAAACCTCGTCTTTACTAAAAATACAAAATATTAGCCAGGCGTGGTGGCAGGCACCTGTAATCCCAGCTACTCAGGAGGCTGAGGAAGGAGAATCGGTTGAACCTAGTAAGTGGAGGTTGCAGTGAGCCAAGATTACACCATTGCTCTCCAGCCTGGGCAACAAGAGCGAAACTCCATCTCAAAAAAAAAAAAGAGTTCCATGCATGCATTCGAAGCAGGCTCTGTGATAGCACAGAAGAGACTCATCAAAGTCCCACCTGGACCATGTCTTTGTGTCTGACTTAGCGAGGAGCCACCCACCCGGTCCTGTGACCACTGGGGCAGCCCTGACCTGGCAGAAGCTCCCCTAGGCTCTGGAGCTCCTGTGGGAGCCAAGGAGGCCGCTCTTGGTTTTCAGTAGCATTTGGTGCGTTTCTTTTCTCTCCCTCCTCCATCTCAGCCAGAGACATCCTGCCTAGCATGAAAGCCATGTTCCAACATTCCTCTGTGCTCTTCTCCCACAGCAATGAGTCGGATGTGGTCGAGAGCCTGGATGAAATCTACCACACGGGGACGTTTGCCCAGATCCATGAGATGCAGGACCTTGGGGACAAGCTGCGCATGATCGTCATGGGACACAGGAGGTGGGTGGCTGGCGGGGGACAGTGGGAGGTGGGGGCAGAGTACCACGCGGGAGACCAGACCAGCCAGGATGCCTTAGGCCCCAGCATCAGCCTCTGCCCTGTCCGTCAGCCCCGCGGCTTTCTCACTAGCACTGAGGCCAGAGCTGGGGGTGAGAGTGAGACATGTCACCTCTGGACCCCTCCTGTCTCAGAAAGGGGTGAGCTGCAGGGCCGGGCATGGTGACTCCTGCCTGGAATTCCAGCACTTTGGGATGTCAAGGCAATTGGATCGCTTGAGCCCGGAGTTTGAGTCCAGCCTGGGCAACGTAGCGAGATCCCATCTCTGCAAAAAATATAGAAAAATTAGCTGGATGTGGTGGCTCATGCCTGTGGTCACAGCTACGCAAGAGGCTGAGGTGGGAGGATCGCTTAAGCCTAGGAGTTTGAGACCAGCCTGGGCAACACAGCAAGACCCTGTTTCTATAAAAAATAATAAAAAGTTAGATGTGACGGTGTGTTCCTGTAGTCCCAGCTACTTGGGAGGCTGAGGCAGGAGGATTGCTTGAGCCCAGGAGGTAAAGGCTGCAGTGAGCTATGATCACACCACTGCACTCCAGCCTGGGCAACAGAGCGAGACCCTGAGTTCAGGTGGTGCCAGGTGCTCTGAGGGGAGACGCAGACAGCGTGAGAGGTGGAGGTGGGTAGCTTTTGTGAAGTGCTTGGGGACAGTCTTCGCGATGGTGTCCTTGAAATCGAGACCTGAACAACAGGAAGGAGCTGCTATGAGCTGAGTCCAGGGCACAGAGTCTCGGAGCCCAGCCTGTGCCCGGCCAGGCTGACACCGTTTTCGACAGGAGGCCCTGGGGCTTGTCACTGCAGCTTATATCCACGATACTTAGGATGGGGACAGTGATGCATTGGCGTGGGATGCAGGGAATGCCTGAATCTGGCTGGAGTCTAAGGGGTGGAGGGGACACTGGTTGGGAGGCCCCGAGAAAGCGGCTCACGTCTCCAGCCTGAGGACCCTGTAGCCACCCTGTGGCTCCAGAGGTCTGGGCTCAGCAGGACCCTTGGACCACCTGTGCCACCAGGGAGGCCTCAGCCGGGTCCAGGGCAGCTCCCAGCCTCAGCGGCTGATTCACACCTGCCTTGCTCCCGTGTCAGAGTCCATATCAGCAGACAGCTGGAGGTGGAGCCCGAGGAGCCGGAGGCGGAGAACAAGCACAAGCCCCGCAGGAAGTCAAAGCGGGGCAAGAAGGAGGCGGAGGACGAGCTGAGCGCCAGGCACCCGGCGGAGCTGGCGATGGAGCCCACCCCTGAGCTCCCGGCTGAGGTGCTCATGGTGGAGGTAGAGAACGTTGTCCACGAGGACTTCCAGGTCACGGAGGAGGTGAAAGTGAGTCTGTGCGTCACGCAGGGCGGCCACAGCCGCCTCCCCCACGGGCTCCCTTGAGCCGTTCCTGCAGCCTCTCCGAGGAGTCATCTCCCACCCTGAGCCCCTTAGGAAGGGTCTGGCCTGTCTGGAACTCAATTCTAATGGAACATAGAGGGTGCTTTTCCTCCCAGAGGTCTTCGGAAGACTCTGGGATGGGAGAGGCACAGGAAATTCGCTGGAGCCTGTAGCTGCTCAGGAAGGAGACAGGGTTGGAACCCAGGTCCAGCCCCAGCCCGTGTCCCCTGTGCCAAAGCCTCCAGCGGTTACCAAGACACCTTCCATCCCTGGCTTCTTCCCACCAAGCCTGGGAGGTTGGTACCAGTGGTTGCAGGACAGGAAACAGCCTGTTGGCCACCCTGATCCCCCAACCTAGGCCGTCCTGCCTGCCTGGTGGCACAAGGAGTCAGCTTCCAAGGTGGGCAGGCTCTTGGCGGTGCCACCTGCCCTCCCGCTGTAGGGACAATCAGCGAAGCTAACCAAAGGCCTAAAGCGTGTCAGCTCCTTACCTGTGTGCCTGGTGTCATCGGCCTCCTCCCCAGGCTGCTGCAGGGCCTAGGGGGAAGTGCTGTGAGCAACTGGTGATGTCTGCTGTGGGCGCTGGCAGGGGTGGAAAGTCCTGTCCACAGGCCCACCTGGGTTCTTGAGGTCAGCACTTCTATCCTGCCCCACTACCCCCTGCGAGGTTTTTTTTTTTTCTTTCTTTTTTTGAGACAGAGTCTGGCTCTGTCAACCCAGGCTGGAGTGCAATGGAAAGATCTCAGCTCACTGCAATTTCCACCTCCCAGGTTCAAGTGATTCTCATGCCTTAGCCTCCCAAGTAACTGGGATTACAGGCACGTGCCACCACACACGGCTAATTTTTGTATTTTTAGTAGAGACGAGGTTTTACCATGTTGGCCGGGCTAGTCTCAAACTCCTGACCTCGGGTGATCCGCCCACCTCAGCCTCCCAAAATGCTGGGATTATAGTCGTGAGCCACTGTGCCCGGCCACCTGTGAGTATTGAGCACTTGAAGTAGAGCTGCTGTGGCCAAGGAACAGAATGGAACATTTTATTGGCTGGGTGCAGTGGCTCATGCCTGTCATCCCAACACTTTTGGAGGCCAAGGAAGGAGGATCACTTGAGCCCCGGAGTTCAAAACCAGCCTGGGCAATATTGAGACCCCTGTCTCTACAAAAAAAATAAAATCCCTGGGCATGGTCGCACACACCAGTGGTCTAACCTGTGGGAGGATCGCTTGAGCCCAGGAGGTTGAGGCTGCAGTGAGCTGTGATCGCATCACTGCACTCCAGCCTGGGCAACAGAGTGAGACCCTGTATCTAAAAATTAAAATAAAAAAATTCAGGCCGGGCACGGTGGGCTCACGCCTGTAATCCCAGCACTTTGGGAGGCCAAGGTGGGCAGATCACCTGAGGTCAGGAGTTTGAGACCAGCCTGACCAACATGGAGAAACCCCGTCTCTACTAAAAATACAAAAAAAAAAATTAGCCAGGTGTGGTGGCTTATGCCTGTAATCCCAGCTACTCGGGATTACTGAGGCGGGAGAATTGCTTGAACCTGGGAGGCAGAGGTTGCAGTGAGCCGAGATTGCACTATTGCATTCAAGCCTGGGCAACAAGAGCAAAACTCTGTCTCAAAAAAAAAAAAAAAAATTCAGACAGCCACCAGCTGCTACACTGTCCTGGGCAGCTCAGCATTGGGGCATTCCCTGTGAGAATCTTGCAACAGGGGGAAGACAGCAACCAAACTTAACAAATGTGATTAGAACTGGCAAGACCCCTTAGGGGCAGCGAACTTGTTCTTTTTTTTTTTTTTTTTTTTTTTTTGAGATGGAGCCTCTGTCGCCCAGGCTGGAGTGCAGTGGCGTGATCTCGGCTCACCGCAAGCTCCACCGCAAGCTCCACCTCCCGGGTTCACACCATTCTCCTGCCTCAGCCTCCCCAGTAGCTGGGACTACAGGTGCCCGCCACCACACCCGGCTAATTTTTTGTGTATTTTTTTAGTAGAGACGGGGTTTCACCGTGTTAGCCAGGATGGTCTGGATCTCCTGACCTCGTGATCCGCCCGCCTTAGCATCCCAAAGTGCTGGGATTACAGGCGTGAGCCACTGCGCCCAGCTGAACTTGTTCTTAAAGCAAGTGCCCCGGACCTCCAGTGGGCCTGTTCTGGTGCCTTCTACCAGGGTCAGCTCATACAGTTCAGCGTCAAAGCCAAAGACTAGAGACCAGGTGATTACGGTTTCTTTGGAGACAGAGTGTCACCCTGTCACTCAGACTGGAGTGCATTGGTGCAATCTTGGCTCATGGCAACGTCCGCCTCCTGGGTTCAAGCGATTCTCCTGCCTCAGCCTCCTTAGTAGCTGGGATTACGGGCACCCACCAAAGTACCTGGCTAATTTTTTTTTTTTTTTGGTATTTTTAGTGGAGATGGGGTTTCACCGTGTTGGCCAGGCTGGTCTTGAGCTCCTGGCCTCAAGTGATCCACCTACCTCTGCCTCCCAAAGTGTTGGTGTTACAGGTGTGAGCCACCGCGCCCGGCCAAGACCAGGTGATTAAAATTTGGTTGTAGGCAGGTGCAGTTGCTTATGCCCGTGGTCCCAGCTACTCCGGAAAATGAGCGGGGAGGATCGCTTGAGCCCAAGAATTCAAGGCTGCAGTGAGTCACGATTGCAGCCCTGCACGCCAGCCTGGGTGACAGAGCAAGACTTCGTCTTTTTTTTTTTTTTTTTTTTTTTTTGAGACAGAGTCTCGCTCTTTTGCCCAGGTTGGAGTGCAGTGGCGCGATCTCGGCTCACTGGCTCACTGCAAGCTCCACCTCCTGGGTTCACGCCATTCTCCTGCCTCGGCCTCCCGAGTAGCTGGGACTACAGGCGCCCGCCATCACGCCCGCCTAATTTTTGTATTTTTTAGTAGAGACGGGGTTTCACTGTGTTAGCCAGGATGGTCTCGATCTCCTGACCTCATGATCCACCCGCCTCGGCCTCCCAAAATGCTTGGATTACAGGCGTGGGCCACCACGCCCGGCCAAGACTTGGTCTCTTAAAAAATAAAGGAGAGAAAACACAGTCTCTTTTTTTCCCCCAAGATAGCTTGTCCTAAGGACAAGGCTCTGAGGGGTAAGGAGACAGGGTTTGGTTTTAGTTTTGACTCTCTTGGTCCTGTGTCCCTGGGACTGGTGAGTCCACCAGGGACTGCACTCCTCCATCTCCCAGGCCATCCGTGGCCAGGGCCAGTTGGTGGAGGGGAGGGAGTTGATGGAGCTGGTGGGTGGGGCTCCCAGGGCCATGCCTCCCACCCACCCCACCCCCTGCTGGAGCACTGTTGGGCCCCAGTGACCCTGCCCCCATACTTGGCAGGCCCTGACCGCAGAGATCGTGAAGACCATCCGGGACATCATTGCCTTGAACCCTCTCTACAGGTGGGCCTCTGTGCGGGCAGCTGGCCAGGCGGGGGCATCTCTGCAGCTCTTTCTGCAGCTGGGTGGGTAGGGGGCTTCCTCAGCATCCTCCTGGGAGGAAACCTTGCCTGCCCCAAGGAGTGGCCTGTGTGGAGGAGCCTGTTGCCCACTGGGGCATGGGGCAGGTGGGAGGCCCGGGGCCGACTCAGCAGGCCCAGTTTCCTTGTCCCCTTCTGCTGAGGCCGGAAGCTGTTGGTGGCATTGGCTGGGGGAGTGGGGAGCAGACTGCTGAGGTGAGGTCACTGCACGGCTCCTGTGGTGGCTGCACGTGAGGATGCTGCATGCCTTTCCAGCCCAGGACGGGTGGGCCCTGAACTCTGGAGAACAAGCAGCAGAGCTGGCTCCCAGCGAGCACCCCTAGACCATGCCCATAGCTACAGGGGACAGGGACCCTGAGGACCGGGTCCCCGTTTGGGGGCTGCACTGCAGCAGAGCGTGAGGCCCTGGCCACCGAGGCAGCTCCCTTTGTCCCCCAGGGAGTCAGTGCTGCAGATGATGCAGGCTGGCCAGCGGGTGGTGGACAACCCCATCTACCTGAGCGACATGGGCGCCGCGCTCACCGGGGCCGAGTCCCATGAGCTGCAGGACGTCCTGGAAGAGACCAATGTGAGTGCTCCTCACCTCCACAGCCCCCCACGCCTGGCTGCACCCCACCTCCACTATGCTCCGCCCATGCCCGGCTGCCCCCGTTCCTCCTCAGCTCCCCCATGCCTGACTGCCCTTGTCCCTCCACCGTGCACCATCCACACCCAGCTGTGTGTCCCTGGCTCTGTTTTTGAGATGATTTCCCGCTGCGTGTCTTGGTCTACATCCATCCGCCTTTCGGTGGCTTCATAGCCTTCGGTTGGGAGTCACCGTTGCGGGTTCAGTGGGATCCTCTGGGCCGTGTACCCGGGGCGTTGCCAGTCTTTTGCTGTTGTGAGCAGCACTCCTGAGAGCGTCCCCATGCACGCAGCTGGAGGGCCTGCGGAGTATCCGTAGGATGCGTTTCCAGCACGGGATTTGTTGGGGCAGAGGGCACGCATGCCTCTGTGCTGGGTGCAGCATGGCCAGGTCCTCCCGGCAGCATCTCTCAGGGTGCGCATTTTCCCCCAACCTCGGCCCTACACGCACAGATGCCGACTTCTGCTCATCCTTTCTGTCCTCCCTGTCCCGGCAGATTCCTAAGCGGCTGTACAAGGCCCTCTCCCTGCTGAAGAAGGAATTTGAACTGAGCAAGCTGCAGCAGCGCCTGGGGCGGGAGGTGAGCCCGCGGCTGAGGCGCAGCCACTCTTGGGGGCCTTCCCCTCGGGCCACGTGACATCAGTCAGGCTCTGGAGCACACGGAGGGACCGGTGGCATCGGCCAGGGCAAGCCAAGAAGGCCTGTCTGGGTTTTGAGGGCTTCGTGCCATCATCTGCTCTGTCGTCCTGGGCTGTGGAACTCTCCGCGTTGAACAGGGAAGCTTAAAGCTGGTCCCAGTGTAATGAGCCCAGGGTGGAGCAGTCTCAGGACCGTCCAACATTAAGGGAAGAATTCCTTTGCCTTTGTAATCTTGGGGACAGTGTTGGAAATTGGAAAGCAGCCTGGGAAAAGTGAAGATGCTGTTTCTTAAGACCCAGCCATTGAGGCTCGCTGTCATGATTTTCGGCAGATCACAGCCTGCCTGATGGCCGGTCACCTCACAGTCGTAGCATTTTTCAGAATTTTTTACTTTAAGACAGGGTCTCAGTCGGCCACCTAGGCTGGAGTGCAATGGCGCAATCTCAGCTCACTACAGCCTCCACCTCCAGGGCTCAAGTGATCCTCCCACCTCAGCCTCCCGAGTAGCTGGGATTACAGGCGTGCAACACCACACCGGCTAATTTTTGTATTTTAGTAGAGACAGGGTTTCACCATGTTGGCCAGGCTGGTCTTGAACTCCTGGCCTCAAGTGATCTGCCTGCTTCAGCCTCCCAAAGTGCTAGGATTACAGGCGTGAGCCACTGCGCCTGGCCCCATCTCTACAAAAAATTTTAAAATTAGAGCCAGGTGTGGCAGGTGCCTGTGGTCCCAGTCACTCAGGAGGCTAAGGCAGGAGGATCGCTTGAGCCCAGGAGGTGGAGGCTACGGTGAGCTATGATGGTGCCTTTGCACTCCAGCCTGGGCAACACAGGTAGACCCTGTCTCAAAAACAAAAGAAGATGGAAGGAACCAAAGGCTTCGTGCTCTGTGTTTCGTTTCTTTTCTCTCTGAGTCCTGGGGGAGCAGAGGGTCCCCATTCGTCTGGGGACGCACGCACTCACCCACCTTCCCGGACCCAGGGCCTGATGGCAGCACCTCACCCCACAGGTGGAGGAGAAGATCAAGCAGACCCACCGTAAGTACCTGCTGCAGGAGCAGCTAAAGATCATCAAGAAGGAGCTGGGCCTGGAGAAGGACGACAAGGATGCCATCGAGGAGAAGTTCCGGGAGCGCCTGAAGGAGCTCGTGGTCCCCAAGCATGTCATGGATGTTGTGGACGAGGAGCTGAGCAAGCTGGGCCTGCTGGACAACCACTCCTCGGAGTTCAAGTGAGTGCCAGGCCCGGGGCGGCCCAGCCCTCGGGTGACCCCTCCTCAGCCCCCATCTTAGGCAGGCCAGGGGACCCAGCAGGGGAGCCCTGTGGCACCTTCTTGGTGTGGCAGGTGCGGGCGGGGAGGCACCCAGTGAGCGTCAGCCCTGGTCTGGGCAGGACACGTCATCATCATCTCCTTTCTACAAGGAAATCGAGGCTCAGGGCTGTTGAGCTGGTGGCCAGGGCCTGTGAACTGGCAGGTGGTGCCACGGATTGCTTTTTTTTTTTTTTTTTTGAAATGGAGTCTCGCTCAGTTGTCCAGACTGGAGTGCAGTGGCACAGTCCTGGCTCACTGCAACTTCCGCTTTGCGGGTTCAAGCAATTCTCCTGCTTCAGTCCCCCAAGTATCTGGGACTATAGGCATGCACCACCACGCCTGGTTAATTTTTTGTATTTTTAGGAGACATGGGGTTTCACCATGTTGTTCAGGCTGGTCTCGAACTCCTGACCTCAAATGATCCGGCTGCCTTGACCTGCCAAAGTGCTAGGATTACAGGCGCGAGCCACCGTGCCTGGCTTTTTTTTTTTTTTAAGACAGAGTCTTGCTCTGTTGTCCAGGCTGGAGTACAGTGGTGCAATGTTGGTTCACTGCAACCTCCACCTCCCAGGTTGAAACGATTCTACTGCCTCAACTTCCTGAGTAGCTGGGATTACAGGCATGCGCCACCACACCCAGCTAATTTTTAGTATTTTTAGTAGAGATGGGGTTTCGCCATGTTGGCCAGGTTGGTCTCAAACTCCTGACCTCAAGGGATCCACCCACCTTGCCCTCCCAAAGTACTGGGATTACAGGAATGAGCCACCACGCCTGGCCTAAGCCAGGCCTTCTCGCCAGGACCAGGAGTCCCCATGGCTGTCTTTCTAAGGCTACCCCTGGCTTCTGTTGCCCCTTCGAGAGTCAGCCAGGAAGTGACCATGCCTTCCCGCAGCACTGGCCTTGCCCGGGGGCCACTGGCCTTGCCCGGGGGCCACTGTCCTGAGCATGCCATGAGTCAGGGTGGCCGCCCCAGGTTTGAGGGCCTCAGGTACCTCTGAGATCCTTTCAGCCATGCCCACGTCCAGCCAGGACAGAACCCACCTGGCCGCTTCCCATGCAGCATGCTCTGTTTTCAGCCCAGGAACCAGTTGTCACGCCAGGGCAGCTTCTAGGCAGAAGTCCCCGGGGCAGGGCTGGGCAGGCCGTAGGACAGCGCTTAGAGGGAAGGCATGAGTTTCTTTCCTGGCTGCTGGCCCAGGACCCTGCCTCAGATTTGAATGTCACGGTCGCCGGAGTCTCTCCCCCAGGGCCCTGAGAGGCACTGGTTGCGTGCGAAGGCTGTGGCTTCCCCTCCCAGCACACCCCGATTTCGGTGAGTGGCCTGTGAGCTCCCATGGCTGCTCCAACGGTGCCACAACTTAGTGCCTTACACAATGCCGAGCCCTGAGATCCCGCTGTGGGCCGGGCCCGTCCCTCCCAGAGGCTCCAGAGGAGAATCCGTTTCCTGCCTTTCCCAGTATCTGGAGGCGCCCGCATCCCTCGGCTCGGGGCCCCTTCCTCCTTCACAGCCACAGCGCAGCCTCTTCCAGTCAGTCTCTCACCTCCCACCGCCTGTTGTGAGGACCTGGTGAGGACCCTGGGCCCCCTGGGTCACCCAGAATGCTTTCCTGTCTCGGGGACCTTCACTCAGCCCCATCTGCAGTTCCCTGCTGCCATGTGAGAGGCCTGTGCCGCCGCCTCCTGTGGGGGGAGAATGTAGATGTTTTCGGGGTTCTTCTGTCTCCCAGCGAGTGCCTCAGCTGCCCTTGGGCTGGTGGAAGTACCTGCTCAGACCGGGCCTTGTCCTGCAGAAGCAGATAGCTCCTTCCCCCAGGAGCTGAGGGGGTCTGTAAGGCGGGTTCTGTCCTCAGGTCCTGGGAAGTCATGGGGGACAAGCCCTCAGTACCTGCGTGTCACCAAGATGCCTGCAGCAGGCTGCCAGCTACCTCTCCCACCCAGAATGCTCTCCGCAAAGTGTCACTGCCTGTGTCACTTCCACAGTGACTTCATGTGTCTCTAAACTCCAGCATCCGTGTGGCCCAGCTGGCCTGTCCCGGCGCGTCTCGTATGCCAGTTTGGTGGCAGTGCGCCCTGACAGTGTCTGCTCATGGGGCCACCTGGCCCTTCCTCAGAAGCCGTCCTCTTCCTCTTCCCCAATCCTGCCGTGCGCCCTTGCAGCCCTCGCTGACTTGCTCCTGGCCCATAGTGGCTGCTGCTCACAGCTGCACGGCTCCCAACTTGGGGACCAATATGGAGTTGCCCTCCCAACCTTCAGCGTCACTCTCCCGGCAGGGGACCTGGCCTCCATTTCCCCACCTGCCCTGGGTCAGGCCTTGTCCCATTTTCTAAGCCTCGTCCCCTCTGTGGTTCTGCTCACTCAGCCCTGGGCAGAAGCCAGTGCCGTCTTGGCTCTCCTGATGAGTCAGCAGTGGACCTCCGGCCATCTCCTCCTTCCTGCACTGGGTGCTTTGGACAGGGCAGTTTGTAAAAATTTTTTTTTTTTTTTGAGATGGAGTCTCACTCTGTGGCCCAGGCTGGAGTGCAGTGGCACGATCTCGGCTCACTGCAAGCTCCGCCTCTCGGGTTCATGCCATTCTCCTGCCTAAGCCTCCTGAGCAGCTGGAACTACAGGTGTCCGCTGCCACGCCCAGCTAATTTTTTGTATTTTTAGTAGAGACAGGGTTTCACCGTGCTAGCCAGGATGGTCTCGATCTCCTGACCTTGTGATCCGCCTGCCTCGGCCTCCCAAAATTCTGGGATTACAGGCGTGAGCCACTGTGCCTGGCCTGTAAATTGTTTTATAGAGATGGGGTCTCGCTGAGTTGCTCAGACTGGTCTTGAACTCCTGGGCTCAAGTGATCCTCCCACCTGGGCCTCCCAAAGAGCTGGGATTACAAACGTGAGCCACCGCACTCAGCCCCACACATGGTTTCAAGCCCCTTGCAACCACCCAGCCAAGTCCAGCAGAGACACGGGCAGCTCGTGAGCTCCACTCAGCATCTCTCCATCTGTCCCCTGGCAGTGTCACCCGCAACTACCTAGACTGGCTCACGTCCATCCCTTGGGGCAAGTACAGCAACGAGAACCTGGACCTGGCGCGGGCACAGGCAGTGCTGGAGGAAGACCACTACGGCATGGAGGACGTCAAGAAACGCATCCTGGTGAGCCCAGTGTCTGGCCTGTTGTGGATTTGCATGTGGGTGCCCGGGCCCAGGACTCTGTGTGCTGTGGGTTGAGATTTCAAAGGAGCCCCCTGGTGAATTCGTCGGCCTGGGGGTGCTGGTCGGGGGGATCCCGGCGGAGGGAGCATCCTGCCCTGTCCCTGAGGGCTCGAGGATTTCCCAGGTGGACTGAAGTCATGCCTGATGGGCCGGGCATGGTGGGGCTGCTTGTAGTCCCAGTTACTCAGGAGGCTGAGGCGGGAGGATCACTTGAGCCCAGGAAGTGGAGGCCGTGGTGAGCTGTGATCATGCCACTGCACATCAGGTTGGGTGACAGAGTGAGACCCCCATCTCTACAAAAAATTTTAAAATTGGGGCTGGGCGCTGTGGCTCATGCCTGTAATCCCAGCACTTTGGGAGGCCGAGGCGTGCAGATCACCTGAGGTCGGGAGTTGAAGACCAGCCTGACCAACATGGAGAAACCCCATCTATACTAAAAATACAAAATTAGTTGGGCGTGGTGGTGCATGCCTGTAATCCCAGCTACTTGGGAGGCTGAGGCAGGAGAATCGCTTGAACCCAGGAGGCAGAGGTTGCAGTGAGCCCAGATCGTGCCACTGCACTCCAGCCTGGGCAACAAGAGTGAAACTCCGTCTCAAAAAGGAAAAAAAAATTTTTTTAATTAGCCTGGTGTGGTGGTGCGTGTCTGCAGTCCCAGCTACTTGGGAGGCTGAGGTGGGAGGATTGCTTGAGCCCGGGAGGTGGAGGCTGCAGTGAGCTGTGATGCACCACTACACTCCAGCCTGGGCGACAGAGCAAGACCTTGTCTGAAAATTAATTAATTTTAAATTAATTTTTAAAATATCACTCCTGAGACATTGGAAACCAGGCAGGGAGGTGGGAGTCAGAGGTTAAAAAACAGGAGTCAGAGCCTGGGCGTGGTGGCTCACACCTGTAATCCCAGCACTTGGGGAGGCCGAGGCGGGTGGATCACAAGGTCAGGAGTTCGAGACCAGCCTGACCAACATGGTGAAACCCCGCCTCTACTAAAAATACAAAAAAAGTAGCCGGGCATGGTGACTCACGCCTGTAATCCCAGCTACTCAGGAGGCTGAGGCAGGAGAATTGCTTGAACCCAGGAGGCTGAGGTTGCAGTGAGATGAGATCGCACCAGTACACTCTAGCCTGGGCCACAGAGCAAGACTCCATCTCAAAAAAAAAAAAAAAAAAACAGGAGCCAGAGGCATTGGTGGACTGCTTCTCTGGGTTGGACCGGAGAGAGTGGAGCATTTGCGGTCTTCAGGGTCCCGGGAACTGCTGAACGGGCCTGGCACTGCTGCGTGGCCGCGGTCTCCTGGCACCTAGTTGTCCTTTGGTGTTAAATGGAGCCCTCGTCACAGGCTGCCCCTCCCCGTGGCCAGTGGCAGCTCTGATGTGCTCAGCCTCCCAGACAATCCTGGTCCCTTCTCGCAGCCCTCAGACGTCTGAAAGGCAGTGTGCAGGTGGTGAGAGTCATGCGCGGGTCCCCGGCTTCCCCAGCTCACGTGCCCACTGAACCTGCCTCTGTCTGCAGGAGTTCATTGCCGTCAGCCAGCTCCGCGGCTCCACCCAGGGCAAGATCCTCTGCTTCTATGGCCCCCCTGGCGTGGGCAAGACCAGCATTGCCCGCTCCATTGCCCGCGCCCTGAACCGAGAGTACTTCCGCTTCAGCGTCGGGGGCATGACTGACGTGGCTGAGATCAAGGGCCACAGGTAGGCCTGGCCTGACAGCTCTCCCCACGCACTCCCCTCAGCTGTGCTGCCGGGCTTCGTCTTCTCTGGTCACCCTTTAACATCTGGTAGAGCAATCCGGGTTGTGGGCAACCGATTCCACTCATGCTGGAGTAACTGAAAAGTCCAGCCATGTGGCGGACTTCAGGCCCGGCTGATTCCAGGTGCTCAAACAGCGCTGGCAGGAACCTCCACGGCTTGACCCCTGGGAGAGAGAGTTCTCGGGCCGGCCCTCAGCAGACACCCCTGGTAGTTCCAGCTCACGACCTGCAATGCCTGGGCCAGAGCTGCCGGGCCAGCGTTTGCCGTGCAGATGCTGGTCTATGTGGGCTGTGGCTGATGCCCCAGGACTAGGGGTGGGGGGTGGGGTCGGCTCCACCCCCCACCCCGAAGCCTGTGGGCTGGAGTCAGGAGAGACAGTCTCCAGTGAGGACCGGGCTGCGCACACCAGAGAAACCTCGGCGCCTCTGTGGGCTCACTCCTCCCAGCCAGCCTCAGGCCCAGAAGAAGGGGCCACGGCCCTCAGAGTTCAGCGCCCTCCCACCTGATCCTTTGGGTGGACAGCCGGGCGCGGCTTTTCTGGGGCTTCCCTCCTCGCCAGCCTCTGTAGACAGCGGTTCTTTGGAAACCGTAGCTTCAGTGAGAGCCAAGTGTGAGGCGTCTGCTGAGTCCACCACGTGTTTCCATCCTGCAAGGCATTCACCTGAGTCCAGATTTAAAGTGAACATTTCTGCCTTCTCTAAAAACATCCCCAGCTCCGGACCTCCCGGCTCAGGCCTTCCTAGCGTCTGCCCGCCGGCTGCAAGGGTGACAGCATGCTGGCCCGCGCGGTGTCCAGTCCCCAGGGGGCGGCTACTCTGACCAGCCGGGAGTTGGGAGGAGCTGGAGGAGGTGGGGCCAGTGCAGCTTTGGGGGGTCCCAGATTGACTAGGGGGTGGGGGCCCAGAGGATGAAGGGGTGGGGGTGTGAGGGGGAGGACAGGGGACCTGTTTTGCAGGCCCTTGGTTGGGCTGGGGTCTGAGCAGGAAGTAGCAGCTGGGTGAAGGTGGAGGGGTGGGTGTGGGGGGCGCCCAGTCCTTCCTGGGCAAGCGGTTTGAAGTGGTCGCGAAGCCTCTTGGACCCTGGTTCAGGGATGGCTAGAGGTGCAGGCAAGGCCCACTCACTGCCACAGGAGAGACCCTGGCGGGGTTCTGAACAAGCCTGGGCCACCTCTGGCCTTGGGAGGGAGTAACCAGGTAGCGGGGCTGCGGGGAGGGCAGGCGTCTGTGCTGACGTCTCTCTGGGTTCCTGAGACAAGGACAGCAGACTGGCTGCGGGGAGATGGATCATTGTTGATAACAGCAGCAAAACCCTCCTTTGCCCCCAGCTCTCCAAGGCTCCCACGTTCCTTGGTCAAAGCCCAAGTTCTCACTGCAGCCCACAGGACCCCGCATGACCTGCCCCACCCCCTCCTCTCTCTCCCTCTCTCCTTCCTCCCCCTCCCTCTACCCCCCTTCCCTCTTCCCCCTCTCCTCCCTCTTCCCCCTCTCCTCCCTCTTCCCCCTCTCCTCCCTCTCTCCTCCCTCTTCCCCCTCTCCTCCCTCTTCCCCCTCTCCTCCCTGTTCTCTCCCCCGCTCCTCCCTCTGCCTCAGCCTCACGGCCTCCTCGCTGTTCTTCTAACACACCAGGCGTGGTCCTGTTTCAGGGCCTTTGCACGGGCTGTGTCCTGGGCCTGGAACATGTCTCTCAGACCCTCACGTGGCTCTCTCCTCACCTGCGTTGCTCGGGGCCTCTCCCTAAGACACTCCTTACCCCCCTGCACACTTAAAGTGTCACACACATCCCAGTGGCATCTCAGTCCCTCCATCCCTGCCTCCCTGTGTCTTCATCCCACAGACAGAGCCTTCCTCACTGCCTCTCGTGGGGCCTGGGATTCTTCTGTCCCTGTCGCGGGCCGGGCCCCTGTGCTGGGGCAGAGCACAGAGCTTGCAGGAAGCCGTCCTGAGAGCCAGTGCTGGCCATGGCTGGTATCACCCCAGCCCTTGAGGGCTGAGGCATGCCTGGCGTCCCTCAGTGAGGAGTGGGGGCCTTCTGCTGCCAGCGCCTGTCTGGCTTTCACCCTGTTGTCAGCTGAGGGATGGGACTGAGGGAGATCTGGCTTTGAATCAGTGACCCCAGAATCTGAGCTGGCGAGTCAGAGCAAGTGACTAGCGTGCCTGCAGGTGCCACACATCCGGCGGCTGCCAGCATTTCCGCCTTCTCATCATGGCCACATCTTGCGGGGCTCCAGGTGGCCTCTCCCCTGTGGCCCTGGAGGGTGCATGGTGTCGTCGTGGCCGAGCCAGGCTACCAAGTGACCTCTGACCTCGCTGTGCACCCACAGGCGGACCTACGTGGGCGCCATGCCCGGGAAGATCATCCAGTGTCTGAAGAAGACCAAGACGGAGAACCCCCTGATCCTCATCGACGAGGTGCGTGCGGAGAGGCCCGGAGACCCCCTAACCCAGAGCCCCAGGCAACCCTGACCAGGCAATGCTGTGTGCAAGATGCAGCCGAGCCCTCCGGGTCCTAGGATCCCCGAGCCAACTCAGGGGCCGTCGCTGTGACGCTGGCCCTGATGGCACAGACGGGTCCCTCCCACCCACAGCCACGCCCAGCAGGCTGCCCGTCCAAGGCAGGTGTGGGTGCTGCTCTCACTCGGGGCCTCCCCAGCCCTGACCCCGGGGTCTCCCCACTGGGCGGGCTGGCCAGGGGCACGGCGAGGGGCACCACCTGCTGTCTGCTGCCCCAGGTGGACAAGATCGGCCGAGGCTACCAGGGGGACCCGTCGTCGGCGCTGCTGGAGCTGCTGGACCCAGAGCAGAATGCCAACTTCCTGGACCACTACCTGGACGTGCCCGTGGACTTGTCCAAGGTGGGGGGCCTGTCCGGGGCCTGGGCTTGCTGGGGAGGGTAAGCGGCCAGTCCCCCAGCACCTTGCCGCCGCCCCCAGGTGCTGTTCATCTGTACGGCCAACGTCACGGACACCATCCCCGAGCCGCTGCGAGACCGCATGGAGATGATCAACGTGTCGGGCTACGTGGCCCAGGAGAAGCTGGCCATTGCAGAGGTAAGCCCAGCCCCTCCCCACTGCTGTCCCCTTCCTAGAGCAGGGGGCGCCCCCCAGAGCCTGCAGAGGCCGTGCCTCTGGGAGCTCCTGGGCCCAGGAGAGACAGGTGGGACCTGCGGCCGAGAGGAGCAGATGGGGCCGTGAGAGACACACCAGACGCTTGCAAGCAGCTGCAGGTGGCGCGAGTGGGCGCAGGGTTTAGGGCCTGGGACTGTCCAAAACACTGCCCACCACCGTCAGGCCACACGGTCGCCAGCTGTCAGTGCCACACGCTCCGTCTCCCGGGGCCTCCAGGCTGCCCCATGGCGGGGCCCCCACCTGGCCCAGAGTGTAGGGAAGGTTTCTGGCAGCCGGAAGCAGTGGGGCCTGTGGCTCTCACCCAGAATGAGGCTTGGAGGAGGAGTGGTTTCAGTGAGGAGCGTGCGGGGGCCCATATTTCTCATGTGTTTTTTTTCTGCAAAGGGGTTGAGTGCACTTCTCCCCTAGGAGCCCTTTGACAGCCAGTGGTGGGCACTGGTCCCTGCCCTTGAGGCCCTCCCAGCATCCTCGTGTCCCCTGGGGGCTTCAATGCCCACTGCTGGACCCAGTTCCCAGCCTGACTTGTCCAAGGGACGGGCCTGTAGTTCCTGGGGACAGGACTGGGGGGCATGGGGACCCCTCAGGGCATCAGGAGTACCCCCCCGTATCAGTGGCAGATGTAGAGTGGCTTGCATGGCTCTGTCCGTCTCACAGATGCCCTCCCCCATGCCATTAGAGCTCAGAACTGTGGCAAGAATTATGTGGGGCTGTAGGTGACCCTGGAGCCCCTGACCCAGTCCCCTTCCTTATGTGCTGAGGGCAGCAGCCACGTAACCAGTCAGCCACCCTACAGGCCCTGGGTCTGTGTATGGGGCCAGCCCATGGGGCAACCAGGAGGCCTTCCTGGAGGAAGCGGCATCTAAGATACCATTGGGGGATAGGAAGTGGATCCAAGCAGAGGACGCAGCACAAGCAAAGGCCTGGGGCCTCTGGGCATGGTGGGTGGCAGGGCGGGGTGTCCAGGCCCTGGTTTCACCATCGGGGACCTCGTTCCCAGGCCAGGGTCTGGGGGCCATGGGAGAGGCATTGGCTTCCAGGTTCTGGACTGAGCTGGTGGGCAAGGTCCCTCCAGACACAACCCTGACAGTCGCCCTTGCAGCGCTACCTGGTGCCCCAGGCTCGCGCCCTGTGTGGCTTGGATGAGAGCAAGGCCAAGCTGTCATCGGACGTGCTGACGCTGCTCATCAAGCAGTACTGCCGCGAGAGCGGTGTCCGCAACCTGCAGAAGCAAGTGGAGAAGGTGAGTGGCCGCCCCGCCCTCCTGGCACCTGCCGCCCACCTCACCATCCCACGCTGATCACCCCACCTTTCCATGCCCATCACCCCACCTTCCTGCGCCCGTCACCCCACCACCCCGCGCCCGTCACCCCACCTTCCCGTGCCCGTCACCCCACCTTCCCATGCCCATCGTGTTGCCCTGACTGCCCAGGTGTTACGGAAATCGGCCTACAAGATTGTCAGTGGCGAGGCCGAGTCCGTGGAGGTGACGCCCGAGAACCTGCAGGACTTCGTGGGGAAGCCCGTGTTCACCGTGGAGCGCATGTATGACGTGACACCGCCCGGCGTGGTCATGGGGCTGGCCTGGACCGCAATGGGTGAGCGTGGTGGCGGGAGAAGACCCCAAAGCCATTCCCATTTCTACCTGAGAACAAGCAGGTCCCACCTTGTACACCTGTGCAGTGGGCCTCAGGTGGCTCTGAACGGCCTCTGGCGGGGGGTGGTGTGCGGGGAGCCCAGGGGGTCTGGGCTGAGGGAGGTGAAGGCCGTGACACACGGGGGTGGCAGCACACCATGGGCCTTATGGATTTGGGTGACACTTTGATAGGCTTACAGGTGGGGACAAGCTCATCCAGATGGGCCTTGGGGCCACCACGCACAAAGGAGGCGAGAGGGCAAAGGGGATGGTGCGGGAGGGGCTGGAGAAGGGCTTGTGTCTGTCTGCAGGGCAGCGGCAGCTGGGCCTTGTAGCCCTGGGCGTGTCCTCTGTGGCTGGCAGCTGCTGGGGGCTGCCCTGTGGGGTGTACAGAGCCAGGAACCCGCAACGCAGCAAACGTAGAGGCCAGCGTTGGCTCATGATGGGACACCAGCCCCTGCCCAGGGGCACCAAGACGCTAAACTGGGGCAGGAGCAGTCAGAGTGGCCCCGACGGGTGGAGTGAGCACCGGCCCGGGCTCCGAGGCCTCCCGTGTTCACAGCTCCACACCTGTTTCAGGAGGCTCCACGCTGTTTGTGGAGACATCCCTGAGACGGCCACAGGACAAGGACGCCAAGGGTGACAAGGATGGCAGCCTGGAGGTGACAGGCCAGCTGGGGGACGTGATGAAGGAGAGCGCCCGCATAGCCTACACCTTCGCCAGAGCCTTCCTCATGCAGCACGCCCCCGCCAATGACTACCTGGTGACCTCACACATCCACCTGCATGTGCCCGAGGTGACCGCGCCATCCGCTCCCACCTGCTCCCGCCCAGTCCCTGGGCTGCTGGCCACCTGCTCACACACTATCCCCACATGCCTCCACAGGGCGCCACCCCCAAGGACGGCCCGAGCGCGGGCTGCACCATCGTCACGGCCCTGCTGTCCCTGGCCATGGGCAGGCCTGTCCGGCAGAATCTGGCCATGACTGGCGAAGTCTCCCTCACGGGCAAGATCCTGCCTGTTGGTGGCATCAAGGAGAAGACCATTGCGGTGAGTGACCTTGTGCCCACCCCACAGCACTGGCAGGGCCCACACCACCACGGGACAGGCCCAGTCCCCGCCATACAGCCTCTGCCTGGGCCAAGGAGAGGGAAGCCCTGGGCTTTGGAAGCAGGTCTCTCTGGCCTGGAGCTGGCCTTAAGCTCACCGCCCTAGCTGCCTTCTCCACAGCAAGTCTTGTGGAGAACATTCTGAGCCTCCACTGGCTTCCCCAGTAGGATTGGGGGGGTGGCTCCTGCTTCCCTTCCCAGGCAGCCCAGCGCCAAGGGAGAGGCTGGAGATGGGGACGAGGTTTAGGATTACTGGTGGCGGGGGTGTTTGGAGCCCCTGGCCAGGGGCTGGCCTCTTCCAAGGGTGCTGAGCAGGTTGGAGCGCCACTGTCCCCACTCTTCCCTCCCATCCCTGCCTGTCCCCAGACTGGACCACACTTGCCATGTGTCTAGGAAGCCTGGTGGAGTCAGTCAGGAGATGCCACCATGAGGGAGGCATGGTCAAGTGGCTGTGACCACCTTGAATTGGACACCAGGCACAGACTTCCTAGATGATAAAATGGTGGAGGCAAATTGGGAGGCTCACTGTCCATGGAGGCAGTGTGCGGTGACAGTGGGAACTGCTGTCCTTTCAAGGGGCTGTGCCTGGCATCTACTCCAGATATGTGTAGCCTCCGGAGGTGAGGGGGGTGACGCAGGGCCTGGGGGCAGAGATGCAGATGCTCACAGGAACCCTGTTCAGGCCCCAGACACTGCCTGACCCCTGGATGTGAGGCCGTGGGTGTGTGGCTCATCCAGAGCCCTGAGACTGCTCCCACCGCACGGCCAGACTTTCTAGATAAGGGGGTGGGGAGGCCCTGGCTCCTGCTCTCAGGCTGTTGGAGCCAAGGCCAGTGGTTTTGCCTTGAGCCTGTTTCCCCGTGGGAGACGGGGATCCTGGTGGGTTTTGGGACTTACTGCTTAGAACCCGGCATCACTGTGTGTCGCCGGTCCCCAGGAAGCCCTTTCGTTCCTGGAGGATAGCACACCTGCCGCCCTCCCACAGGCCCAGGCAGGGCTGACCCTGACTCTGCCCCCAGGCCAAGCGCGCAGGGGTGACGTGCATCGTCCTGCCAGCCGAGAACAAGAAGGACTTCTATGACCTGGCAGCCTTCATCACCGAGGGCCTGGAGGTGCACTTCGTGGAACACTACCGGGAGATCTTTGACATCGCCTTCCCGGACGAGCAGGCAGAGGCGCTGGCCGTGGAACGGTGACGGCCGCCCCGGGACTGCAGGCGGCGGATGTCAGGCCCTGTCTGGGCCGGAACTGAGCGCTGTGGGGAGCGCGCCCGGACCTGGCAGCGGAGCCACCGAGCGAGCAGCTCGGTCCAGTGACCCAGATCCCAGGGACCTCAATCGGCTTAATCAGAGTGTGGCATAGAAGCTATTTAATGATTAAAGTCATTTGCAGTACGGCGGCCTCCTCACCTGCTGCCCCGGGAAGGGTGGGCGGGCCACGGCTTTTGATTCACGACCAGGCAGCACCCGGAGAGGGTGTGGCTCAGAGCGGGCACCGGACAGGGGACTGCGGGCCCCCGACACACCTACACCCACCCACGGACAGCAGCAGAGCCAGGGCTTGTCAAGCTGTTCTTTATTTCAGGGAGAGAGGGCAGGGGAGGGGCTCAGTCTTTCTTGGCAGCAGCTTTCCTCATGGCGGCCAGTACGTTGCTCAGCTCCTCCCGCTTCCTCTTGGCGCGGATGTGCGTCCCCACCTGCCAAGGACGAGGCCGCCGTCAGCCCGGCCCTAACTCCCATCCCACCCCGCCCCTCGGCCGGCAGCGGCCACCTACCCTTTTCTTGATAAACTTGAGGGCCCGTTTGTCCTTGGAGACCTTCAGTAACTCCATGGCGCGCCGCTCGTACGGGGCAAAGCCACACACCTCCCGAATCATGTCCCGCACGAACTTGGTGTGTTTGGTCAGACGCTGGGGGGGAAAGGGGCGGCCGTCAGGATAGGGGGATCCCTGCATTCTAGTTAAGCAGCTTCTCTCGCGCTGCCGCGATTTCCCTGGCTACTTCCTCCCCTCTGTGGGTAGCTGTGAGAACCAAGGTATTAACGCCTAGCGCTTTTCACCGCGCCCGGAGCAGCCCCCATCCTCCCTAAGTCCCAGTCTCCGCAACACTGGCAGGACGCACCTGGAGCCTGGGCTGCCTGCTGAATAAAGGCGCCCAATACACTGACACACCTGAAATCCCTCAACCTCGGGCCAGCTCCATGAGCGAACTCCTTACTCCTGCGTCAGAACCCCAAACCCGCTGCCCGCTGAATAATGGCGCCCAATACACTGACACACCTGAAATCCCTCAACCTCACACACCGCAACCTCGGGCCAGCTCCATGAGCGAACTCCTTACTCCTGCGTCAGAACCCCAAACCCGCTGCCCGCTGAATAATGGCGCCCAATACACTGACACACCTGAAATCCCTCAACCTCACACACCGCAACCTCGGGCCAGCTCCATGAGCGAACTCCTTACTCCTGCGTCAGAACCCCAAACCCGCTGCCCGCTGAATAATGGCGCCCAATACACTGACACACCTGAAATCCCTCAACCTCACACACCGCAACCTCGGGCCAGCTCCATGAGCGAACTCCTACTCCTGCGTCAGAACCCCAAACCCGCTGCCCCGCGCCGCTCTCAAGGTGCTCCCTCTGCCCCAGCGTGGATTGCACGGTTAGGAAAAACCCAGATGGGTGCCCGCCTTCGAGCACCAGGCAGGAAGTCCCACTCCCCCGCCCCATCTCTTCCATTCAAGCCCCCCTTAGTTCTGCGCCCGAACGCGCGTTCTTTCAGGTCGAGAGCCTTTGCCCAAGCCATGCCCTCCGCCCTCCAAGAAACCCCCGACAACCTCCGCGCGGCCCCCGCACTCACCCCGCGGCGGCGGCTGTGCCTGGGCTTGCTCACGTTCTTGGTCACTTTGTGGCCCTTGTTGAGGCCCACGGCCATAGGGTAGCGTAGGGCCATGGCTGCGGACAGCGACGGGGAGAAGGGGCGGAGGTGAGTACCGGCTCAGTTCCCGAGGCCCAGAGCCCCGCGTCCCGGCTCCTTCAGCCTCGCTCGCCACAACCAACCATCCTCCAACCTGCACAGAGGACCCGGGAGTCCGGATGGCGGCGGATACCGGCAGTGCGGGAACCCACTTACCTGCTGCTCTCCAGAGACGGCCGTGGCGGAAGGGCTGGCGCCGCGCGGAACTCTGGGATATCTACTCGGCTCAGGAGGCGCAGGCCAGAGAGGCAAGAACGGCACGCGCTCCCCCTGGTGGCTGGAGTCTTCCCCGCCGTTGCGCTGAGCATGCGCGTTTACTCCTGCGAGCCAGGGAGCTGGAGTCGGAACCAGTGGGGGTGGCTATGGCTGCTCTCCTCGCTCTGCCTGTGAAATGAGTTCGAATCCCAACTCCGCCTATTTCGGGCCGACCCTGCATCGACGACATCACCTCTCAGAATTTCTTCACTTGTAGAGCGGGAATAATAATACCAAACTGTATGAACTGTTAAAACGCCCATTAGGCCGGGCGCGGTGGCTCACGCCTGTAATCTCAGCACTTTGGGAGGTCGAGGCATGTGGATCACGAGGTCAGGAGCTCGAGACCAGCCTAATACCGTGAAACCCCGTCTCTACTAAAAATACAAAAAATTAGCCAGGCGTGGTGGTGGGCACCTGTAGTCCCAGCTACTCCGGAGGCCGAGGCAGGAGAATGGCGTGAACCCAGGAGGCAGAGCTTGCAGTGAGCCGAGATCGTGCCACTGCACTCCAGCCTGGGCGACAGAGCAAGACTCCGTCTCAATAAATAAATAAATAAATAAATAAATAGCCAGGCGTGGTGGCATGCTCCTGTAATCCCAGCTACGCAGGAGGCTGAGGCAGGAGAATTGCTTGAGCCCAAGAGGCAGAGGTTGCAGTGAGCCGAGATCGCACCACTGCACTCCAGCCTGGGCGACAGAGCGAAACTCCATTTTTAAAAAAAGGTATTGGTTTTGTTATCAATTGGTCAAGCTCTAGACTAGGTCTGAATACAGCAATGTGTAATAGTGCCCGTTGGGGACATCTGATGTAATTTAGGTGGTGTAGGGACGGGACGCTAAATAACTGAATCGGGTGGCAGAAACACACAAGTTTCCAGTTTTTCTCCTTTAATGCTACTAATATACAAGAAGAGAGTCTCAATTTAGGGCTGCTCTAATTAGGGTTAGCGCTTTCATGTTTTTTCCAGACAGGGTCTTGCTCTGTCGCCCAGGCTAGAGTGCACTGCTGTAATCATAGCTTATTGCAGCCTTGACTTCCAGGGCTCAAGTGATCCTCCTGCCTTAGCCTCCTTAGCTGGGACCACAGGCACATGCCACCACGCCTGGCTAATTTTTTAATTAAAATATTTGTTTGTGGCCGGGTGCAGTGGCTGACACCTGTAATCCCAGCACTTTGAGAGGCCGAGACAGGGGGATCACCTAAGGCTAGGAGTTCGAGACCAGCCTGGCCGACATGGTAAAACCCCGTCTCTACTAAAAATACAAAAATCAGGCGTTGTGACCCACACCTGTAATCTGAACTATTTGGGAGGCTGAGGCACAAGAATCGCTTGAACCCCGGAGGCAGAGGTTGCAGTGAGCCTAGATCGCACCACTGCACTCCAGCCTGGGCGATAGAGTGAGACTCCGTCTAATAAATAAATAAATAAAGACAGGGTTTCACCATGTTGGCCAGGCTGGTCTCAAACTCCTGGCCTCAAGTGATCTGCCCACCTTGACCTCTCAAAGTGCTAGGATTATAGGCGTGAGCCACTGCTCCTGGCCCTCTCAGCCTCCATTTCCCCACCTGTGAAATGGGATTGAGAGTCAAGGCCCCTGATACACACACCCCCTCCCGCTGTCCGCTGGCTGCTAGCAAATTGGAATTACCAAGGAATCTGAACAACAGATATGCAAGAGAAGAAGAGTTTTTATTCTTGAACAAGAGGCTGGGTCCAGCTCAGAACACACTCTTTCCCTCCTCCTCCCGCTCAGACCCTGCCACCAGGTAGACGAACAGTGTAGACGCCCCTGCAGGTGTGAAGAGTACCAGAGACCCCAGCTAGGGGAAGCTGGCAGGAGTTGGGGGGGTTCCTCCCAGATGGAATGAATGGAAAGAATAAATCAGAGACTTAGAGGCGCAGGCAGGAGATGGAGAGGGGTCCATGGGTGGCTCAAGGGTGGCGTGGCCTCTCTGAGCCTTAGTTTCCTCATCTGCAAAATGGAAGCAGTCACGTCATCAATCATGGCCAAACAGGTGAGGCCTTGCAAGTCCCCGACAAAGGCGCCTAACACGGGGCACCTGCACCTCCCAAGCCGTGACTGGTTCCAGGTGCCCGTCGTTTTTCTCGGTTTTGCTTTTCTGTCTTGATGACTTCATTTTGGGCTGTGGCCACCCTCTCAGGGGTGTCTCTGTGAGTGTTCTGGCTCCAGGGACAGTTGGAGGGAGGAACATTGCCGTCTGGGACTGGAGGGGCACCCCCCGGTGCTCAGGCTGCAGCCGCGGCCGTGACGTTGAGCTCCTGGCGGATAAACCAGGCCCGCGGGCGCGGCAGCCAGCGCCGGAGCAAGCACAGCAGGCGGAAACGCCACGGGTAGAAGACGCCGGCCGCGCGCGTGGCGCCGCCGCGGATCACGGCCAGGGCTGCCTTGGGCCCCGGGGCCGCCTTGACCCTCGTGACTCCCCTGGGGACAGGAGGGCACGGTGGGGACTGCGGCTGGGGCTGGGCCATGGCCCCCAGCCCAGCCCCCAGCTTGTCCGGGCCTCACCTGACTGCCTCGGCGGCGGAGGCGCGATCTCGGAGGCCCAGGACGCACATGGTGATGGCCACGTTCACGTCCTGCACGTCCAGCTCCCGCCGCAGGGAGCCGAAGAAGCCGTCCAGCGCAAACTTGGCCGCCGAGTACGGAGTGGAGAACGACGTGGGCACGCGGCCTGGGGGCGCGGACGGCAGCGGCTGAGTGGCTCCTCCTCGTCCGGGAAGCCTGCCCAGACCCTCCAGGCTCACCCGCATCGAGCTCCCCACTCCCCGTCCCGCAGAGCCGGGGCCGGGTGCACGCACCGAGCAGCGAGGACACCACCACCAGGGAGCCCTTGCTGTCTGTCAGGCTGGGCAGCGCCCGCGACGTCAGTTGCACGTAGCTCACAAAGTTTACCTGCAGGCGGCACTCGCGAGTCACCGGCAGAGGCGGAGCCCAGGGGCAGGGCGGGGCCAGGAACCCAGAGGGCGGGGGCCAGGGCCGGGTCAGAGGCGGGGCCAGAAACCCGGAAGGCGGGCCCGAGGGCGGGGTCAAGGCCGGAGCAGGGGCTTGGGCTAGGAGGGGCGTGGCTGGGGCGGGACGGGTGGAGAGCCCTTCCTGGAGAAGGCAGAACCCGGACCGCGAAGGGAACGGACCACCGGTCCCTGAGATAGAGGGGCCGGCCGGGGCCGCGGAGGAGCGGAGCACCTGCATGAGCCAGCGAGTTGCCTGGGGGCTGCGGGCTCGCGTGCCGGCCGGGGCGCCGCCGATGTGGTTCAGCACGAGGTAGTCCAGCCCGCCTGGCCCAGAAACGCCAGTCAGCCCCGGAGGCCCCTCCCCAAGGAAACGATCAAACCCCGCCCCCGAGCTTAGCTCCACCCAGAGCGCTGGTCCAGTGAGCTCCGCCCCAGGTAACTCCCACTACGATCAAAGACACCCAGCCTTGGCCTTACTCCCTGGATCTAGCAAGGTTTGGTTCCCATTCAACGAGGCCCCGTTCAGAGGTCTTCCCCCAGACGCAATGAGACTCCACCCCGACCACGCCCGCAGTCCCCATACGTCTCCGCCCTGAGACACCTATTACTGTAGCCACACCCACAGCCCAATTCTGGTCCTGTCCCTAAGGCCTAGGCCACGGTCCCGGACTCCAGGCTTCAGGCCCAGCCCCTCACCCAGCTTGTCCAGCGCAAACTGCACCACGCTCTCGGGCGCCTCAGGGGAGGCCATGTCCGCCGCGATGTAGAAGACCTTGGGGGCGCCCAGCTTCCGGCAGTTCCCTACCACCTGGGGGGGCCAGAGCTGCCCGTGGGCCTCTCCTCTACAGCAGCGCTTCCCCCTCCACCGCACCTGCTGGCCATAGGGAGGCCCCCGCCTGAAAACCCCTCCCCTACTCTGAGCCTCGGGCCCCATTCAACATCATTCCCAAAAATTTACCACTGCTTGAGGGGCGCAAAGTGGAAGCCCGCGGGCCAGAATGCTGGCCAATTTGGTGGTTAGTCAATCACCAACATCTAAAACAGGATATTTCACCTACAATTTCCTGATTGCTAGCTTCTCTTGAAATATTGAAAGGTTTGTGCCCAAGAGCCATACCCTTCCTTGAAGTAGCAATGGGCTGCTTGTTGCTAAGAAGTGCCCATCCTTCCCTTCGAGTTTAAGAACCCTGGCTATCAGCACAGGCCTGGACACTCAATACTCTCATTTGTTAAGAAACACTGCATCTTCTAGTCACCGTCTCACTGCATTGGCACAACATCCTAACCCATGAGAAGGTGGGTTTTTTTGTTTGTTTGTTTGAGACAGAGTCTCACTTTGTTGCCCAGGCTGGAGTGCAGTAGTGCGATCTCGGCTCACTGCAACCTCTGCCTCCGGGGTTCAAGTGATTCTCCTGACTCAGCCTCCCATGTAGCTGGAACTACATGCTCGCGCCACCATGCCCTGCTAATTTTTTTTTTCTTTTTTTTGAGACGGAGTATCGCTCTGTCACCCAGGCTGGAGTGCGGTGGCGCGATCTCAGCTCACTGCAAGCTCCACCTCCCGGGTTCCGCAATTCTCCTGCCTCAGCCTCCCCAGTAGCTGGGATTACAGGTGCCTGACACCACGCCGGCTATTTATTTATTTATTTATTGTATTTTTAGTAGAGACAGGGTTTCACCATGTTGGCCAGGCTGGTTTTGAACTCCTGACCTCAAGTGATCCGTCCGCCTTGGCCTCCCAAAGTGCCAGGATTACAGGCATGAGCCACCGTGCCTGGCCTAATTTTTGTCTTTTTAGTAGAGACCAGGTTTCGCCATGTTGGCCAGGCTGGTCCTGAACTCCTGACCTCAGGTGATCCACTTGCCTCGGCCTCCCAAAGTGCTGACTACAAGCGTGAGCCACCGTGCCTGGCCAGAAAGTGGTTTTATTGTCCCCGTTTTGCAAATGAGGAAACTGAGAGGCTCAGAGAGGTTAGGCGACTTGCCCAAGGTCACACGGGAAGCCTGGATCATTGCAGGGATTCAAACCCAGGCTCTCTTCCCACCCCCCACGAGCACCCCCACCATTCATCTAGACATGGGGTGGCTCACCTTCTGCAGGAGAGCCTCAGTGTGGGCAGTGAGCACCAGGTGGGAGCCCAGACGCGCGTAGTGATAGGCCAGCTCCTCACCAACACCAGCATTGGCCCCTGTCAGCAGCACTCGCGCTCCCTGGAGGCTGGCTGGCCATAGCCGGGGTGGTCACTCTGGGCGGAGGACAGGACAGCTGGCCCGGTTTCTCCCTCCCTCAACCCCAGGTGCTCACCTGGGTCAAAGTTGTCATCCCAATAATAGGCGAAGAACAGGGCCCCCAGCCCTGTGAGGAGAAGCACCTTCATGGTCCTCTGTGGGCCTGCAGAGGGACAGGGGACAGAGGTGGCCGGCACAGGCCTGGCCCACAGCCACCCGTGTTTGGTGGGTGTTTGGTGATGCCACCGCCTTGGATCCACGCCTTCCTATCCACCTCCACAGCCACCACCTGTCCAGGCCACCACGGTGGCTCCATGAACCACCGCACCTGCACCCTCCCCCTCCACCCTTCTCAGCCCTCTCCATCCACACACCTTGCCTCTCCTGGACTGAAAATCCTTCCTGTTCCAGTTAGAATAAAAACCAGACTCCTTGGTGGCTACAAACGCCCTGTGTGGACCTGTCCTCCTTGCTCACTCCGCTCCACTAAAACAGACCCTTCGCTGTTCCTTTAAACCAGCCAGTCACCATCCTGCCTCAGGGCCTTCTCATGGGCTGTTCCTACTGCCTAGAATGCTGTTCCCGGATATAACCCAATGGCTTGCTCTCTCACTTCTTTCAAGTCTCAGTGCAAAAGTGACCTCCTTCAGCTGGATGTGGTGGCTCATGCCTGGAATCCCAGCACTTTGGGAGGCTGAGGCGGGCAAATCACTTGAGATCAGGAGTTCGAGACCAGCCTGGCCAACATGGTGAAACCCCATCTCTATTAAAAATACAAAAATTAGCCGGGCGCGGTGGCAGGTGCCTGTAATCCCAGCTACTCAGGGGGCTGAGGCATGCACATGCCTGTAATCCAGATACTTGGGAGGCTGAGGCAGGAGAATCGCTTGAACCTGGGAGGTAGAGGTTGCAGTGTGCCGAGATTTGCCATTGCACTCCAGCCTAGGCAACAAGAGCGAAACTCCGTATCAAAAACAAACAAACAAACAAAGAACAGTGACCTCCTTCAAGTGAGGGCCTCCTTTTTTTTATTATTTTTTTTTATTTTTGAGGCAGAGTCTCACTCTGTTGCTCAGGCTGGAGTGCAGTGGTGTGACCATAGCTCACTGCAGCCTGGACCTCTTGGGCTCAAGCAATCCTCTTGCCTCAGCCAATGGAGCAGCTGGGACTACAGGTGGGCACACCAGCACACCCAACTAATCATAGTATTTTTTGTAGGGATGGGGTCTCACTATGCTGCCCAGGCTGATTTTGAACTCCTGGGCTCAAGTGATCCTCCTGCCTCAGCCTCCCAAAGTGCTGGGATTACAGGTGTAAACCACCGTGCCCAGCCCAAGGATCATTTGTTACTCGTTCCACCATCCTTCTCTCCCTGTAGACCATCAGCTCCATAAGGGCAGGAAGGAAATGGAAATCTTCTATTTTGTTCACTATTGGGTCTTCAGAGCCCAAAACTGTGCCAGGTACACAGTAGGTGCTCAATAGGTACCAGATTGATCATGGAGTGATGTGAGGCACGTGGGAGGCGAGAGGTGAGGAAGCCAAGAGACAGCTCACTCTCCGGAGACACCCAGAAGGAATTTGACACGTGGGGCTGGGTTGGAGACAGAGGTGCCTGCGTCATCCAGATGAAGATATGATTTATGATTTCAGCTGTGGGAGCTGATTCACTAATTCCAGGGAGAAGGTGAAAGAGAGAAACAGTCCAGGTTCTTTTTTTTTTTTTTTTTTTTTTGAGACTGAGTTTCACTCTTGTTGCACAGGCTGGGATTACACTTTGTAATCCCAGCATTATGGGAGGCCGAGGTGGGTGGATCACTTGAGGTTGGGAGTTCGAGACCAGCCTGACCAACATGGAGAAACCCAGTCTCTACTAAAAATACTAAATTAGCTGGGCATGCTGGCACATGCCTGTGATCCCAGCCAATGGAGCAGCTAGGACTACAGGTGGGTGCACCAGCACGCCCAACTAATCATCGTATTTTTTGTAGAGATGGGGTCTCCTGCTGAGGCAGGAGAATTGCTTGAACCCAGCGGGGCGGAGATTGCAGCGAGCTGAGATCGCCCCACTGCATTCCAGCCTGGGCAACAGAGTGAGACTCTGTCTTAAAAAAAAAAAAAAAATTCAATGGGACAAGGGGAAGGGGACTTCCAGAACCAGGAAGCTGAGACAGACCAGATGGAGCGGATCATTGAGGAGTCCCTAAATCTCCCATCTGTAGGTCCAGCCCTAGGTTCTTTGCCTCTGCTGTCTTCTGGGTGTCTCCTCTTGACAACCTCCAGGCCCCTTAGAACCAGCAGGACCCAATCCAGGCTCAGCATGTCACCCCACACCTGCTTCTCTTCCCAGCTCACCATCACAGAAATAGCCCCACTGTCCCCTGTCCCTAAATGGGAGACCCAGGTATTGTCCTCACCTCCTTCTATCCTTTCACCCCCATGAGCTCATGGTTTTCAGATCTTATCAGTTCTCCCTCTCCAGTCTCTCCCCAGCTGTCCCTTCCTCTCTCTCTCCAGGACTCCCAGATTGTCACCTCCCTCCTAGACCCTACCCTGGGCCTGACCACCCCCATCTTTCCTTTGGCCTCCCTTCCATCTCCCACTTGGTCTCCCCCACCTCCACACTGGCTTCCCCATGTCCATACTCATTCTCTCCCTGCCTCTTCTGTCAATGCAGCCAAAGGCGTCTGTGTCAAAAGCAACATGGCCATGGCCCTTCCTGCTCCAAACCCTCTCAGGGGTCCCCACTGCAACTGATGGAAACCAGGCTCCTCACTGCACCCCATGAGGCCCTGCAGGTATAGCCCCTGACTACCTGTCTATCCTCCTCTCCCACGGCCCCATCTATGAATCGTTCAGTTCTCAAAATAATGAACTCCTCACCTTCCCCAGACACACCAGGCATGCCCACAGCAAGAAACGAGCTTCCACCTTTTCCCCTTCCAGGGACAGCCCATGAAGCCCCTCTGCTCATCCCTCTTTCCACCCCCAGCTCTACACTGACTGCAGCAGCCCGGCAGGGGGAAGTGGGACCAGATGGACTGACGGGTGGACGATTGGGTGGATGGATGAATGGATACATGGACAGATGCATGTATGGATGCATAGATAGAAGGATGGATGGGTGGATGGATGGATGATGCACGGAGAGATGTATGGGTGGATAGATGGATGAGTGGATGGATGTATGAATGGATAAATGGGGGGAACACATAAATGGATGGAAGGATGGATGTATGGACGGACGGATGCATGGATGGATGGATGGATGGATGGACGGATAGATGAGTGGATGGCCAGATAAATAGATGGATGGGTGGACAGATGGATGAGTGGAAGGATGGGGGGAGCAGATGGATGAATGGATGGGTGGGTGGATGGGCGGACAGATGGATGAACGGAAGTGTGGATGCATAGATGGAAGGATGGATGGGTGGATGGCCAGATGGATAGACGGGTGGGGGACAGATGGATGGATGGGCAGATGAACGGTTGAAGCAGCCCGGCCGAAATGCTGGAGAAATGGGGGGAAGCCCTGCAGAACGCATCGGCCCCTTCTTGACCTCGGCGGGCCTTAGCTTCCCCTCTGAACAAAGCGGGCGTGTGACCCTCTGCGCACCCCTAAACCGTGCACTCACCCGCTCAGGCCTCAGTTTCCCCCACTGTCCAGCGGGGGTGGGGTCCCGGGCTGGGAGCCACGCGAACGCCCCCACGGTCCTCTCTTCTCGGCCGCCTCCTGCCGGGTCCCCGACCGCACCCCTCCCGTAGGGCACGGGTCACGTGACTCGAAGCCCACCTCCTCCCGGGGAGGGGCCGGGCCTCGGGGACCCAGCGCCGGAGCGTCGCCGGGCAACAGTCCCCGCCTGGTTTCCACCTCCCAGCAGGGGCCCGGCCCCGCCCCCTGGGCGGACGCCCCGCCTCCGAATCGATCACGTGAGGGGGCCGCAGCTCTCGAACAATCCCGCCCTCTCGTTGCCGTGACAACTGCCTTGTAGGCACACTCTTCTTAAGTCCGGGCCCTTGGTCCCCCGCGCGGGCGCGGGTGGATCTCTCGGGCTCTGACTTCTTTTCGGGTCACCTTCAGGCTTCAGCCAGGCACCTGATGCCTCTTTCCCCTCACGGTGCCAGGGCTGGGCCGGGCCGAACGACATTTCCCAGGAGGCTCCGCGGCCAGGTGCAAACAGCGCCGTGCTGACTACATTTCCCAGACAGCCTTGCGGCGGCCCGGGCCTTAAAGCGTCCATTTCCCAGCGGCCCTCCGCTGCGAGACCGCAGCCCTTCTCTGGAGTCTCAGAGCCGCAAGACACCACGACTCCCAGAGGACCTTGCGTCGGGCAAGAAAGACTACACCTTCCAGAGGCCTCTGCGGCGCCGCGACAGGAAGCGACAGGCGAGCCGAGTGTCCTTGCGCGTGGATCCGAGCGACCATGGTGGCCCGGGTGTGGTCGCTGATGAGGTGCGTGGGGGCGCCGGAGGGGACCCGAGTCCCCGAAAAAGTCCCTTTTTGTGGGCATCCCTGTCTCCAGTCTGGTCCCGATCTGCTCTTCGCTTCCCGTAGAGTCACTTCCCCTTCGTCCCCCGCCTATGGGCCAGATAGGGAAACTGAGGCTTCAGCGGGGTGGGGCTTCCCAAGGTCGCCAATCCCCTCCCTCCTGCTTCCCAGCGAGCCCTTGGCGTTCCGTTCGCGGTGTCAGCCTCCGCCTCCGAGCCTCAGTTGTCTTCTCTGTGAAGTGGGAATGCCGGTGAATCCTGCCGCTGGCGTGGATGAGAAGTGAATGCATGCTCGGAGCTGCGAGTGACAGCGGGCAGGAGGCGCCCAGGGACACTTGGTTTCTCCAGGGCTGGAAGGCTTCTAGAAGGTCAAGATCTTACGTCTTCACTGCCCCTGCTCACTGTGGGACTTTGAGTGACCCACTCTCCCCCTCTGGGTTTCAGTTCATCAGTTAAAGTGGCGTCCAGCCGCCCTGCCTTGCACGTTGTAAAATGAGTGCTGTATATAATAGGGGTCTGGGTCGACGGTGCTGCACTACAGAGTGTCACCCTGTGGACGGTGAGCCCTCAGGAGGGTCTCACTCTCCCCGTGGGCCTTGGCCCCTGAGGGTGGCTGTCAGTGTCCGCTGAGCTTCTGCTCCTCCCGTCCCTGCCCGCAGGTTCCTCATCAAGGGAAGTGTGGCTGGGGGCGCCGTCTACCTGGTGTACGACCAGGAGCTGCTGGGGCCCAGCGACAAGAGCCAGGCAGCCCTACAGAAGGCTGGGGAGGTGGTCCCCCCAGCCATGTACCAGTTCAGCCAGTACGTGTGTCAGCAGACAGGCCTGCAGATACCCCAGGTACTACGGGCCGGGAGCGAGGCCAGGGCTTGGCGGGTGGTCAGCTCTGGGAGGTCCCTCCAGCCCTGCACGATGTTGTCCTCCATATTGATGCTGGCCTGATTCTCCGGCCTGTCCTCCTCCCTCCGCCTCTGGGAATGGGCTGCTGAGCCTTTTCACCAGTTCTTTCTGCCCATCTCTTTTTCCCAGCTCCCAGCCCCTCCAAAGATTTACTTTCCCATCCGTGACTCCTGGAATGCAGGTAAGGCACCCAGTTTCTTTGCTTGGAGGGAGACACCCCAGTCTAGCCCCTCTCCCCACTTCCTGGCCATTCCTTTCTGTCCATCCTCCTTCGTGCCCGACACGTGTCTCTTAGGGATCTAAAAGGGAAAGGAGGCCGAGCACAGTGGCTCACGCCTGTAATCCCAGCACTTTGGGAGGCTGAGGTGGGCGGATCATCTGAAGTCAGGAGTTCGAGACCAGCCTGGGCAACATGGTGAAACCCCATCTCTACTAAAAATACAAAAATTAACCGTGCGTGGTGATGCACATCTGTAATCCCAGCTGCTGCTTGAGAGGCTGAAGCAGGAGAATTGCTTGAACCCAGGAGGCAGAGGTTGCAGTGAGCCGAGGTTGCACCACTGCACTCCAGCCTGGGCGACAGGGCGAGACTCCATCTCAAAAAAATAAAATACAAAAATTAGCCTGGTATGGTGACGCACTTGTAGTCCCAGCTACTTGGGAGGCTGAGGCAAGAGAATCGCTTGAACCCAGGAGGCGAAGGTTGCAGTGAGCCGAGATTGCACTACTGCACTCCAGCCTGGGAGACAGAGTGAGACTCCGTCCCCGCCCCCCACCCACCCCCCACCGCCCAAAACCAACTCTAGAGTTTCCCAGGGGTTGGAGGCTGGGTGAGGCTGGGAGGGGAGTATCACCAGTGGCCGTCCCTTTCCCACAGGCATCATGACGGTGATGTCAGCTCTGTCGGTGGCCCCCTCCAAGGCCCGCGAGTACTCCAAGGAGGGCTGGGAGTATGTGAAGGCGCGCACCAAGTAGCGAGTCAGCAGGGGCCGCCTGCCCCGGCCAGAACGGGCAGGGCTGCCACTGACCTGAAGACTCCGGACTGGGACCCCACTCCGAGGGCAGCTCCCGGCCTTGCCGGCACAATAAAGGACTTCAGAAGTGTTCCCTGACCCGTGTGCTGGCCCCAGGGAGCACAGGGTTGGCCTGGTGGTGCCCAGAGCACCGAGGCCTGGGCTTCTGGCTCCTGATGGCTTGTCAGGGCTTGACCTTGACCACAGGCCATAGCACTCCCCTTTGCCGTCTGCTCTGGTGCGGGGAGTCAAGAGGTCAGAGCGGCTGCTCCCGGTGCTCCAGAGGCTGTGCTCTGGGGCCAGGAAAGTGCTTTGGCCAAGCCTGGGTTGTGGAGGGTCTTGGTTTTGGAGGGCTGAGACCAGGGTAGGACAGTGGAAGAGCCAGAGTGGACAGAAGTGGGGTCTGCTTCCCTGCGGGACACAGGGCAGGAGCCCCCAGGGCCACTGGTTCCTGCCCTCCTCAGCTCCTGTCCGCAGTCCTGTCCCGGCCCTTCCTTGGCCGGACTCCACCCTCATTCCACCCTCTCCCGACAACCCTAGCAGGGGAATCCTGGTCATTGAAGGAAATCCAGGTGTTTGTTGCCATTCAGAGGGTCTCCCGGACATCGCCTCTCCCCTGGGACGCCTTCCCTGACACCCCTGCCGCACACTGGCCAGGCTACCTGGCAGCCTGCATGGTTCCCCCGCATCAGGCATGAGCCCTGGGAGGCTCCCAGCACCCAGCCACAGAGGGCGATCCACAGGGTTGGGTGATGGCAAGAGGCCTGTGCCCAGAAACCAGTCTGGCGGCTCCAGACAGATGGGGGTGGTGGGGGGCTTGGGTGGGGCCAGAGGCCTCCGTAGGATGCTGCCCTGGGAGCAGGGAGCAGACAGGTGATGCTCACCGAGCTGGGACAGGGTCCCCGTTCCCATGAGTTCAGGGGTTTATGTTGCTTGGTATAGGGAACTGAGCTTAGGAGGGGACAGCTGTTACAGAGGAGAGGAGCAGAGACTAGAGGCCGGGGCATCTCCCCCACTGTCCCACTCAGAGAGGAGAAGCCACTGGCCCGAGCAGGGCGTAGGAGGGGTGTGGCTGGGAGCAGCGGCCTAGTCTGGTAGAAGGGGAGTCCACAGGGCCTGCCCACCCCATTCCCCCCAGGAGCGTGGTCCCGGGTCAGGTCCCCCACATCTGATATGCCCGTGTCCTTACTGGGCCTTAGCAGTGGTGGGGGCAGGTCTAGGGTGAGGGAGGGATGAGCAGGGCAGGGGAGCATCACTGACCCTCAGTGCTGCAGGAGGAAGCCGGTGCTCACCGGAGCACCCACGCACTCACTGTCCCCTGACACTGTCCACCAAGTCCTTCCCGAAGGCCCAGGAAGGAGCAGACTTCAGGCCCATTTTACAGACAAAGAAACTTGCACAGACAGACAGTTCTGTCTGCCCAGCCTGTCCGGAGCCCAAGCTGTTCACCACAAACCCTCGCAGGGGATGCAGAATTTCTAGTCGCCTCGCACCCAGGCACCCAGCCCCAGCCCCAGCCTGTGAGGACAGGAGGGGTTTGCACTCGGTGCTGTGATGCCATGGCTGGGCCAGAGGGCGTCCGTCCGCTCCAGGAGGCCTCTGCAGCCTCACACCTGTTACCGTCACTGTTAGAGGGGAAGGACTGGACGAAGCCAGTGAGCAGCTGCTTTCTGGCCCCTCCCCTCCATCCAGGCGGCCGGGTCCTGCAGCTCCACGAATGTGGCTTAGTTCTTCCCTGGGGTCACAGGTTTTATCCCATGAGTTCGTCCTCACCCATCCACTGGCACCTGTGTGCAAGAACATGCCTGGGGTCAGGGGAGTTGGGGGGCCATGGAAGTGGAGCTCCAGAAAGCAGAGGTGGCTGAGGCAGGTCTAGGGGTGACTTTGGGAAGGCGGGAAGGGGCTGGGGAAACACCTGACCACACCCACAGCCAAGACCACAGAGCAAGGCAAGGCTGGCATGTGGCACAGTGCCATTTGACAGCTGGGGTCACTTGATAGCTGGAAGCAGGACGGGCTAGGAACGGAGTCCAGGGAAAGCTAGCCCATCACGATGTGGGCTGGGCAGAGCTAGAAGAGAGAGCAGGGGGAGTCCATAGGCGGAGGCCAGCTGGGGCTGGGGCGTGGGGGACACCGAGTGGCTGCCCTTCCTTTCAGCTGTCACCACAGCTGCCCGTGGTCCCGCTCCAGCCTTGAGCGCACTTTGCCCGGCCCTGGCCTGGAGTGAGTGCTAACTCGCCATCCCAAGGAATGGTGGGTGCAGCAGAAATGGAGGTGATTAGCTGGGTGCGGTGGCATGTGCCTGTAGCCCCGGCTGAGGCAGGAGGATCACTGGGACATTGAGTCTGCAGTGAGCCATGACTCCACCACCGCACTCCAGCCTGGGTGACACAGTGAGACCCTGTCTCTTAATAATAAAGCCAAGGTAACCAGGAGCAACGTGAGCCCTGAGGGTCCCCAACCCTGACTGGGGGGATGCTGGGCTCAGGGTCTCCATGGTACCAGCCCAGAGCATGTTCAGCCCACCTTTGGCCCCATCCATCCGGTGCCATAGGGGCCAGCGGCAACCTGGCTTCTCCCCGTGTGGGCTGAGTGCTGAGCAGCCAGTTTTAATTAAATCTGAAAGGACAAGGTGACAACCGAAGCAGCTGACAGCCACGCATCTTCCCATCTAACATGGTCCTGGAAATGAGTTTGCTGTCAGTAGACATGTAGGATTTTTCTTCTCAGACACTTTGCAAGCCAGGGACCTCCAGCCGGCGACGCCTAGCCTGGGCCTCGCTTGGCCATGCTGGCATGCCTCAGTCGCCTGTGTTATAGCTTGTACCTGCGTTCCGTGGTTCCCGGGCTATTGTACTGCGCCCAAGAAGAATGAGGATACGCTGGACATTGAAGGCTGAGGAGGGAGGAGAAGAATTTTATTGAGCGACTGAACAGCTTTCAGTGGAGGGAGGATGCGGGGGGTGGTTCTCTCCTCCTCGTGTAGCTGGGTCCAGGACATTTTATAGGCTCAGAATAGGGGAGGGGCAGGCCATAGATAGTATCGGAAAGGGCAACATTCGACTGGTTAAAAGGCATTGTTCAGAAAGAATCAACCAGGAAAGGGTGGGCAAACAGGAACAGAAGTTCTCACTCTGGGTGGTGGGTTTCCTCCAGGACCAGCAGTCTGATCTTTCAGCTTTCGGGCTATTTTTGGCTTGAAGGTGGGGTTTCACTGGGACCTGTCCCTATCTGCCTAGACACTTGGCTGCCTCCTGTCACTTTCAGTAGTGATCCCAGTGAACTTGGGCTTAAGAGCTGCTCTATGCCTTGGCGGAATTCAGTTTTTGGAGCTGGAGGGAGAGGGAATGCAGTTCTGCGATGGCGCCTTCATCCCGAAATCCTAAGAGCAGCTCAGTAGCCTCATTTTACAGGTCAGCAAACGGAGGCTCAGAAAACTGCAAGAACTTACCTGGAGGCAGGCGATGGCAGAGGCAACAGTGGAAGCCCTGTGCTCTGACCCCTCTGGCACTGATGCCACCGGAGGGCTGGTGTCCTTCATCCCCAGGGGTGGTCTCTGGAAGAAGGAAGAGGCAGGCCAAGGGGAGGGGTGGTTTCCTTGAGGCTGAGGCTGAGGCTGAGGCTGGGAGAGAACTTCCAGGCCTCAACCCCCACACCACCTCTGCATTCCAGGGGCACCAGGTCCCTGCACACCCTGCCTCATCTCACCTTGCAGGAGAGTAAGACCCCTCCCGTCCTCATCCTGGCAGACTCCTCTCCTACAGGCAGGGTCACCATGCCCCTGTTCTGAGGCACAGTTCAGCACCTTTTCTTCTCCTTGGGCACCACAGTTTGCGTTTGTGTGACTTAGCTCAACAGGATGCAGGCTCCCTGAGAGAAGGGACCATATGTTAATAGTAGGCATGTTCCCAAACCCCAGCATAGAGCCTGGGGTATGGAAGATGATTAGTAAGCATGGGCTGGGCGCAATGGCTCATGCCTGTAATCCCAGCACTTTGAGAGGCCGAGACGGGTGGATCACCTGAGGTCAGGAGTTCCAGACCAGCCTGGCCAACATGGCAGAACCCCGTCTCTACTAAAAAAAATACAAAAATTAGCCGGGCGTGATGGCACACGCCTGTAGTCCCAGCTACTGGGGAGGCTGAAGGAGGAGAATCACTTGAGGCAGAGATTGCAGTGAGCCGAGATTGTGCCACTGTACTCCAGCCTGGGTGACAGAGTAAAACTTCGTCTCAAAACTAAATAATACTAATAATAAGAGGCTGGGCGCGGTGGCTCATGCCTGTAATCCCAGCACTTTGGGAGGCCGAGGCGGGCAGATCACAAGGTCAGGAGATCTAGACCATCCTGGCTAACACGGTGAAACCCCGTCTCTACTAAAAATACATAAAATTAGCCAGGCGTGGTGGCAGGCACCTGTAGTCCCAGCTACTCGGGAGGCTGGGGCGGGAGAATGTCATGAACCCAGGAGGTGGAGGTTGCAGTGAGCCGAGATCATGCCACTGCACTCCAGCCTGGGCGACAGTGTGAGACTCTGTCTCGAAAAAAAAAAAAGAAAAAAATAATAAAAAGATGATGATTAGTAAGCATGGATGAATTAATGGATGAGTATAGTCAAAGGCTTGATGGATTAATGAGTGGATGGGATGAGTGGTTAGATGGGTAGATGCATGCATGCATGGGTGAGTGGGTAGATGGATGATGGGGTAGACGGGTGGGTAGGTGGATTGGGTGGATAGGTGGGTGGATGGATGGATGGATGGATGACTGGGTGGGTGGATGAATGGATGGATAGATAGGTGGATGAATGGGGTAGATGGATGGGGTGGGTGAGTGGATGGATGACGAATGGATGGGTATGTGGATGGATGGATGAATGGATGGATGGATGGGTGGGTGGTTGGATGATTGGGTGGATGGATGGATAGGTATGCATGGGTTAGATGGAGGATGCATGGGTTAGATGGAGGATGGATGGGTGGTGGGTAGACGGGTGGATGGATGGGTGGTGGGTAGACGGGTGGGTGGATGGGTGGGTGGGTGGATGGATGGGTAGGTGGGTAGGTGGATGGACGGATGGGTGGTTGGGTGGGTGGTTAGGTAGGTAGATAGATGAATGGATTAGATGAAGAAGGATGGATGGATGGATGGGTGGGTGGGTAGGTGGGTGGATGGATGGATGGGTGGGTGGGTAGGTGGGTGGATAGATGGATGGGTGGGTGGGTAGATGGGTGGATGGATGGGTGGGTGGGTGGATAGATGGATGGGTGAATGCGTTGGTGGATGGATGTATGAGGACTGGTTTGTCTACTCCACTTACCCACAAAGCAATGGTCCATCTTGGTTCAGAGAGTCTTGCCAGTGAAGGCCTGCTGTTGGGGAGAGCCTGGCATTGTTGGGCTGGCTGCCACTAGAGGCATGGCCAACAATGAAGACGTTTCCCTGGCTGAGGTGCAGGCCGAAGTGGACACTCATGTACGTTGCCGTGCTGAAACTAAGGGCAAGGTCTATCCCTCTGGGACCTGGGCTTCAGCTGCTTCCTGGAGACACGTGTAAGGATGGGGACCAGATTTGGAGGGAAAAGACTCCTCTTACTGTATAGAACAACCTCAAGAGACCACCAAGTAGCCCATGGCCAGAGACTTTTCACTCCCAGAGTGTTAAAAATACATGGTGCTGTCCCCTGTGGCCGTTCCCCTCTTCCCCCACAGCCTTCTGGCAGTTTCTCCCACAAGTTTGCTCCTGTTGGCCTCAGAGCCTTCAGTGTGTTCCCCCAGCCAGGAAACGCCTCCATTCCTTCTGTGGCCAGGGCAACCTGTACCATGAAGCTGCACTTCCTTTTATTGAGATGGAGTCTTGCGCTTCTCCCCCAGGCTGGAGTGCAATGGCGTGATCTTGGCTCACTGCAACCTCCACCTCCTGGGTTCAAGCGATTCTCCTGCCTCAGCCTCCTGAGTATCTGGGATTACAGGCACGGGCCACCACTCCTGGCTAATTTTTGTATTTTTAGTAGAGATGGGGTTTTACCACGTTGGTCAGGCTGGTCTCAACCTCCTGACCTCAAGTGATCTGCCTGCCTCAGCCTCCTGAAGTGCTGGGATTACAGGTGTGAGCTACCGCACCTGGCCTTTTTTATTTTTTCGAGATGGAGTTTTGCTCTGTTGCCCAGGCTGGCGTGCAGTGGCATGATCTCGGCTCACTGCAACCTCCGCTTCCCGGGTTCAAGCGATTCTCCTGCCTCAGCCTCCTGAGTAGCTGGGATTACAGGTGCCCACCACTGTGCCTGGCTAATTTTTTCTATTTTTAGTAGAAGCGGGGTTTCACCATATTGGCCAGGGTGGTCTCGAACTCCTGACCTTGTGATCCGCCTGCCTCGGCCTCCCAAAGTGCTGGGATTACAGGTGTGAGCTACTGCGCCTGGCCTAAGCTGCACTTCATAAGCTCACCACATGCACGTGTGCCCACCTTGAGGGCAGGCACTGATTGGGTCTGTTGTGTGAACACATCTGGTCAGTGCCGGGGACCCTGCTTGAGAGGGGGGCTGTGGAAATGGGAGTTGAATGAATGGGTGGTTCGAAGCTTGGATCTTTTCCACTGCCAGTGGATTGTCCTCACTCGTCAGTTCACCCTGCTAGGCATCAGTTTTCCTGTCTGCAAAATGGGGTTGTACAGCCTCCCGGGGTGATATTGAGGATGGTGGGGAAGAGCAGGTACAGCTCAGTGCCTGGCTGACAGCAGGGCCGAATCCCCGTCCTTCCCTGTGTAGCAGGACAGCAAGGGAGCTGCCTGGGCATTAGAAGTAGAACATCCCATGCAAATGACTCAAGACTGTGGCCAGGGAGAAGCACTCCGAGGCATCTCTCCTGCCTAGGAGACTGGGCTGCCTGCGTTGCCTCGTGCCTGGAATCCTAGCACATTGGGAGGCCAAGGCAGGCAGACTGCTTGAGC
Source organism: Pan troglodytes (assembly GCF_028858775.2). Classification (NCBI taxonomy): domain Eukaryota; kingdom Metazoa; phylum Chordata; class Mammalia; order Primates; family Hominidae; genus Pan; species Pan troglodytes. The sequence continues at coordinate 8,017,711 of NC_072418.2, read as the reverse complement.
CCAGGAATTCAAGACCAGCCTGGGCATGATGAAACCCCATCTCTACAAAAGATACAAAAATTAGCCGGGTGTGGTGTCACCCACCTGTAGTCCCAGCTACTGGGCAGGCTGAGGTGGGAGGATCGCTTGAGCCCAGGAAATGGAGACTGCAGTGAGCTATGATTGCACCACTGCACTCCAACCTGGGTGACAGGAGACTGTCTCACACACACAAAAAGCTTGTAGCAATTTGTTACAGTGGCCCTAGAGAACTCCATAACTGCCATAGATTCTGATTCGTAGGTCCATGTAGGTGATGCAGTTAGGGTTTAGAATCATTGCTGTGGGCATTTGGTTCTTACAGGTACAGTGTCCAATCTGTGCCCTCAGTTTTGTCTTCTGTTAACTGGGGCTGATAATGACACCTGGGAGGAATGTATGAGGCCATGTAAAGCAGTTAAATGGGAGTCTGGGCCAGGTGCAGTGGCTCATGCCTGTAATCCCAGCACTTTGGGAGGCCGAGGCAGGAGGATCACGAGGTCATCCTGACTAATACGGTGAAACCCCATCTCTACTAAAAATACAAAAAATTAGCTGGGCATGGTGGCGGGTGCCTGTAGTCCCAGCTACTTGGGAAGCTGAGGCAGGAGAATGGCGTGAACCTGGGAGGCGGAGCTTGCAGTGAGCTGAGATCGCGCCACTGCACTCCAGCCTGGGCGACAGAGTGAGACTCCGTCTCAAAAAAAAAAAAAAAAAAAAAAAAAGAGTCTGTAGGGACATGCCCCAGATGTTCACAGACCTCATCTCTCTCTGCTAGTGGAATCTGTCATTTCTTTCTTTCATTTCCTTTTTTTTTTTTGAGACGAAGTCTTGCTCTGTTGCCCAGGCTGCAGTGTGATGGTGCGATCTTGGCTCTGCAACCTCCACCTCCTGGGTTCAAATGATTATCCTGCCTCAGCCTCCTGAGTAGCTGGGACTAGAGGCGTGCACCACCACGCCCAGCTAATTTTTGTATTTTTAGTAGAGCCAGTGTTTCACCATGTTAGCCATACTGGTCTCAAAATCCTGACCTCAGGTGATCCACCCACCTTGGCCTCCCAAAGTGCTGGGATTACAGGCCGGAGCCACCGCACCCAGCCCGTCATTTCTTATTTCAAAAAATACCCCCTAAAACCCAAAGAAATGGGGTCTTGGTATACTGTCCAGGCTGGGCTTTAACTCCTGGCCTTAAGCAATCTTTCTGCCTTGGCCTCCCAAGTAGCTGGGATTGATTACTGGCATGCACAACTGCATATGGCTCAAAAAAAAATGGGGCTGAGTGCAGTGGCTCACACCTGTAATCCCAGCACTTTGGGAGGTCAAGGCAGGCAGATCACCTGAGGTCAGGAGCTTGAGACCAGCCTGCCCAATGTGGTGAAAACCCGTCTCTATTAAAAATGCAAAAATTAGCTGGGCATGGTGGTGGGCGCCTGTAGTCCCAGCTACTCAGGAGGCTGAGGTAGCAGAATTGTTTGAACCCAGGAGAGAGAGGCTGCAGTGAGCTGAGATCGCACCACTGCACTCTCCAGCCTGGGAGACAGAGGGAGACTCTGTCTCAAAAAAAAAAAAAAAAAAAAAAAAAAAAAAAAAAAGTACAGAGAATGTGAACAGCTTGAGTTTAAAAAAAAAAAAAAAAGGTATGAGGGGAAGGCTGAGAACGTGGTTGCTGGGGGTTACCACTGGGTTCCTTCCTGGATGTCACATCCCTTCTGAAGAGAAACATTCCATCTTCGCCAGGGACAGGTTGCAAGAAAGGCGAGCACAGGACCGAGTTCTGGCTAAGGAGCCTCAGGGGTAAGTTTGCCAAGAGGCCTGTGAGTTCAAGTCCCCGTTCCTGCCCTTCCTTCTCCTGCTGGATAGCCCCGATGATGCCCACACTGTGGGTGGATAGGATTTTTGGAGCTGTTTCAGCCATCCATCATCCATGAGAGTCCCAAAATCCTCAGAGAAACAGAGCCTGAGGTGGGCTGCAGTGAGCCCCGGGAACTGCCTACCTACAAACTTCCCGTTAAGGCAGGGAAGGGCCCCCCTTTACCATCTAAGCCACCACCGGTATTGGTGGGGTCATCTGTCCTTTGCAGCTGAAGGGACCCTAGAGCGTTACTGGGGCTCCGCCGTCTTCCTCTCTGCTGGACACTGCTTCCTCCCCGCTCTCCACTACAGTGAGGCTTACAAAATGGGGGAGGCACTTGCTTCACAGTTTGAGGTATGTCCCAAGTCTGGCCTGGCTTCCTGGATTAGGACAGGTGCTGGATCCCAGATGCCGTGGCTCCAGCTTGCTGCTGGTGTGTGGAGGGTTGGCGTTGGGCTCGTCCCTTCCGGCTGACACAAAGGCCAGCCCTGGGCTGGTCAGAGCCCCATCCTGGCACGAGGGGGCTGAGCCTGTGCACAAGCACACCTCAGGCCTGAGATGCTGCTGATGACCTTCAGCCTTCACTGCTTCCACCCGACTCTGCCGTGAAAACACTTTGTCCTCTGAGTAAAAAGGTAATGCGGAAGCATCCACATGATGATGGTGACTGGGCTTTGGCAAGTCAGTGTGGAGAGTGGCAGCTGGAAATCTTCGCAGGCTTGGTTCGAGTGTGATCCGCAGGGGAAGCATCCGCCAGTGTCCATCAACAGGGTTTGAGACCCCCACACCCTGACAGGGATGCCACCCAGTACCCAAGAGCAAAGCAGCCCGGTCTGGGCTAACATTAAAGGAGAACTCGGTGACTTGAGAAGTCAGGCAAAACCTGCACTGCACAGGCCCATTATGCGAAAACCAATCATTGTCTCACTGGAAAGCCTCTTCCACACCCGGATGCCTTCCCAGAGGTTTTCTATCACATGCGTTTCATACATATTTAGAAATAAACAGAGTCGGCCTGGCGTGGTGGTTCACGCCTGTAATCCTACCACTTTGGGAGGCCGAGGCGGGCAGATCATGAGGTCAGGAGTTCAAGACCAGCCTGACGAATATGGCGAAACCCTGTCTCTACTAAAAATATAAAAATTAGCCGGGTGTGGTGGCAGGCGCCTGTAGTCCCAGCTACTCGGGAGGCTGAGGCAGAAGAATCACTTGAACCCTGGAGGTGGAGGCTGCAGTGAGCCAAGATCGCGCCACTGCACTCTCAGGCCTGGGTGGCGGAGCGAGACTCCATCTCAAATAATAATAATAATAATAATAATAATAATAATAATAATTAAAAAAAGGAACAATCAGTGTATATCAATACAACTAAAAGTCTAATTTCGTTTCATTTAAAGAGGCAGAAATAAAGAAATGACACTTTAAATAAAGGGTATGTGAACGGAAACACATTTATTACAAAAAAAAAAAAACCCCAAAACGAAAAACAAATTCACATTGTATTGAGCTACAATATGGCAGCAGATTAAAAAAAAATATTTTTACACAGTTTAAGGTAACTCCTAACAGAACATAGCCTTGTTGCCACGTGACAGGACACAGGATTCCAAGTACTCAGTAGCGGCGAGTGAAGCGGGCATCGCTGGGCCTGCTCCCCCGGCTCTGGCCTCCAAACCCGCCCTGCATGCCACCGTGTGGGATGGGGTGGCCCCGGGAGGCCCCGCCTGGGGCAAAGCTGCCGCGCCTAGGAACAAATTCACATTGGTTTGACTGCGAAGTCCTCCTGCTCCCCGGCCCATCCCAGCCTGCACGGCTTCCCTGGGTGTTGCCTGCAGGCAGGGCCCCTTCCTAATGCCCTCCCCTCCTGAGTGGCAGCAGCCTCCACAGTACCCCATGCCTGGCCTCACGTCACCCTTGGGGGGAGGGGCATTAGCTGGAAGGACTTGGTTGTTAAGCCTCCAGCAAGGTAGGCCAATATGCAAAGCAGGGGGAAGGGGCGCCGCCCCCAGCATGCCTTACCCTGACATTCCTCCTCGGTTCATCATGTGGCCAGGCCCGGAGTGACCGGACATGCTTCTCTCGCCACCTGGAAGACAGACGTGCTTTCACACAGGGAACCTGCGCACACGGCGTGGAACCCACGGCACATTTAGCCCACTCCACTCCCTTTGGTGAGGCCCCCAGGTACCCACAACTAGCGGGTCCCAGGAGGACACCTGGGCACAGGGACCATAGACGTCCAGCTTCCTCCCAGCAGAGAGAACTTGGGAACGCCCACTGTCCAACTGCTGGGCCAGACCACCAGAGAGCAGGCGGTGTCTGGAGTGCTCTTCATTCCTCATTCCAGCACTGAGAGCAGAGCACCTCCTGTGCTCCCCCAAGGAGAGAAGGCGCGGCCTCCATCTTTCCATCACTCCCCAGCACATCCTGGTCCCAGCCCAGAGCTGCTCCTCACCTTGCCACCTCTTGTGATCCCTGTCCATCATGCCCCCGTCGGCCGTGCCCTGCCATGACCGGTCATCCTCTCTTCGGCCATGGTCCCCCCAGTCACGTCTGCCCCTTGAAAGAGAGACATCTCTGATTTGGATTGCCCCCATCTCTGGCTCTTGTGCTAATAACTGTGGCGGCTTCTGGAGAGTGAATCCCTCTGTGTTTCCCACCCTGTGCCCACATCCCAGCGACTTGCGGGCCCCCTTGTGGGGGGGGGGGGTCAGGTACTGTGGGGTGTGGGACACAAACCTGGGGGGAGGAGGCAGCCCCCGGCCCTCGCTCATCCTCTTGTCAGAGCCATAGCCCCCCCAGCCATCGCGGGAGTCCCGGCCGTGGCGCTCTGGTCCTCCATGGCGTTCTGGGTAATGCTGGACATCACAGAGCCAGAAGGGAAAAAAAATCTTCAGTGTCAGCGCCCAGACCCCAAGGCTTTTCAGGCAACATGCTAACGATGACAACGACAGTCACTCGGGACAGAAGTGCTGGCAGGCTGTATCGGTTCACACAACACAGCTGCCTTCCTGAAATCTGCAGGCCAGAGGCCCTGTGCCCTAGGCTCATGGCCTGGTACAAAAAAGGTACTAGTACCAAGGCATCTCCAAGGCAGGTCCCCACAGCACCACCAGAGCTGGGAGGGCCACCAGGAGTCACCCACTAAAGATGATGCTTACGAGAGAGATTCCCTGGGTCCCACAGCTCAAATGGTTAGTGCCCAGAGCCAACAGTATTCTCTTACTGTCTTCTACTAAAGAAAGGTCAGGTTTATAAACTTTTAATGTGTGCATATTCTGGAAATAATTTTTACAAATTTCTTCCTTCCACAGTGAAGGAAGTATCAAATGGAGCCCTTCATCCGACCAATTGCTAGGCAAGCATCCTTCCTCACAGTCAAGTTTCTCGGAAGTTTCTGCTGGATGCCCAGTCCAGGGTCTTGCACCTTGCTCTGCTCAGGATATAAGACACAGGACACTGAGAGATAAACGGCTGGCCTTCCGCTTGGCTAGTCCCACCTTTCCCTCTTCTGTGTCATTGTTTTTGTAAGCCACGTGGCTAACACAGACCAGGAGTTCTTGACCCTGCTGTTTCAGGGAAGACCAAGAGAGGGCGAGTCACACTCTATGCCTACTTATTTGATGGCCAAGGTTAATATTTACACCCACAGCCTATTTCTGTGGCTGGAAGCACTTTCCAGCCTGAGTTTCACAAAAGCTAGTGAGGTAGCTTTGGCTCCACAGTCCTGTTCTTTCTCTTTCCACCAATACATATGTGGTCTCTGGGGTTTTTGCCCCATGACCACATTGTAGGTGAAAGGAAACTAGAAAGGAGTCCTGGTAAGGAAACCCCCTTGACACAGGCTGGTTGTTGTCCATGTCCAAGTTCACCTCCCCGTTCAACGGAGAGCTCTGCCAGGGTGAAGGGAGAGATGGCGGCATGCTCCACCACGTGCACGATGTCCCACGTTACCACTGCCTGCTTCCTGGCCTATCCTCCCAGCATGTGCTCTGATGCCTCCCCTCAACAAAGTAAGAAAAGGGACTCCTGAAATAAGCTCTCCTTAGTGTCTGAAAATTGAACCAACATTTTTCTGTCCAACCAACCCACGTAACTGTTCAATGAGGCCCATAAGTTCTGTGCTAGTTTTCTCTGTAGGGAGATGTCACCATTTCCCTTTGGGGTAACTCTGACGACTCATTTATGACTGTGTATGTGAGGAGAAGGGATCGAACCGCGTTCCACTGTTAGGAGAGCATATCTAACACCTGCATGAAAGCAGCTGGTGGCCAGGTGTGCTGGCTCACATCTGTAATCCTAGCACTTTGGGAGGCCGAGGTAGGAGGATCACTTGAGCTCAGGAGTTCAAAACTGGCCTGGGCAACATAGTGAGATCCCGTCTCTATTAAAAAAAAAAAAAAGTAGCTGGCAATGATAAACACGTTTGTACAGATGCGCCCACCGCATGTAAACCCCCCACCACCGCACCCTTTGTAGGAGGAATATTACCCTCATTTCACTCCTGGGGAGACAGGCTCAGCAGGAAGGGGTGACACCAAGGTGTGACTCCAGTTCTGATTCTGGAGCCTTTACATGGAACCATTGGTGTATGCTCCTCCACCAAAGAAAATCCACAAGACTAGTTCTACGTTTTGCTGCATATAATTTGCCTCCAGGAGCAGGGAAAAAGGAACCCCACGAGGCTGATGGAATTCCTGAGGATCCCGAGACAGAGCCGAGTACTTGGCTATGCTCAGCCACATTAAGGAACCAAGGGGGACAGAAGCGGGAAGCTTATGGTGGAGTCCAGAAAATGCTGACAGGAGGAGGAAGGGCTCATGAGTGGAGTCCTCAGAGAGGAGGCATCTTCCACACAGCAATGTGCTGCCCCCAAGTTTATAGGGCAAGCCACTAGAGGTCCAAGGCTCTCCTGGGAAGTCTCAGTCTCAATGTAAGATGGAAGGAGAAAATGGAGCTTATTGTTCTAATGTGCTAGCCCCCGAAGAGAATGAGCACAGACCACAGATCTAGTTGTTTTCCAAGGCTAAGCTGGGCCCTGGGGTGATGAAGGATGTCCTTACTTTCCAAAGAGGGCAGGCACTCGAGGACAGACACAGCAACCACAGCCTCCCCAGATGCACCTGTCTGAGTCAGCTGTGCGGCTCACTAGACACTTCCCAGCAGAGCCAGGTCACATCCCAAGGTTCCCTGGCACTGTTGCACCTGTGTGGTGAGTGTGGCACACAGAACCCCGGGGTCAAGGCTAAAAACAGCTTCAGAGTAACTGTTTGGACTGACAGCCAAGACTAACCCCAAATCATCCCAAATTTCCATTCCACAAACCTAGACTTTTCTAGAGCTTTACTTTTCTCTTTCCTCATTTTGCCTCTTGCTCAAAGAAAGGGCAGGAAGAAGGCACGCTGAAGGGAAAAGAACCCATTCTATGGGAAATTCTGTGGCTACCACTGTAGCTTCAGACTTACCTGTCCTTCTCGTTCTCCCATCATTGACCTTGAACCTTCTCTCCTGAAAAGGCAATTTAAATCAAACCGTAAGGGGAAGAAGAGGCTTGTTCACAAAGAGAGGACCATCAGGCCCCCAATGAAAAGCATAATTTCCCTAACTGAAAGCAGGAGACCTGCGGGTCTGACTCAGCATACATCTGATGAACGGAGTGGGTTCAGAGAGCCCAGGAGTCCTTGTTCTCAGTCAGAATGAGCCAGGAAAAAGAAAACCCGCACGCCCAGCAGGGGCCCAACTGACCTGTCCACTGAGTGGTCGGGGTAGCGGCCGCGGTCCCTGTGGTCAAAGTCGTGGAAGCGGTCCTGGCGGTTAAAGTCAGAATGGTAGCGCTCATCCAGGGCGGCCCGCTTGGCTTCCGGCCAATAGGCATCATCTCGCCTGTGAGGGGACAGGAGACAGAGATAGAGGGATCCCCCACCCCAAATGTATCTATCACCTTTGTGGGAGCTGGCCCCTAGCGCTTCACAGAACCAGGATGACTTTCACCAAGAGTGTTCTCTCCTATAGGAGGCAAGGTCTGATTTGACCCCAGTGACTGCACAGTTGTTTTGTTTTCTCCCATGCACCCACCTCCCCTGATGAAAAGCGGCCTCGGTTTTCCAAAGAGGGAGCCATTAGTTAAGCAGTCAGTCCTATGGGCTGCCTGCAGATGGCTTCTGGAGCCCTACACAGCCACCTCCGCTCAGGAAGACCACGTGAGCCTCCACCCCGAGGGGCTCTGTCAAGTGCACCTGCCATCTCTCTCGCCCCAAGGCTGACCTCCTGCCCTGCCAGCAGCACTGGCCATGTACTGCTGCAATACACAGATGACCATAATGAACTGTCATCAGAAGGATTTCGTACCAAAGCATAATAGATCCTAGAACAGTTTACAAGGCCCTTTATAGAAGTTGCATTGTGTATGACCTGGGCTCCTCTTCAACCCATGCAATAGAAAGAAACAACAAACAGCAATTTTTGCCAGGTTGCAGTGCAAGTGTAAAGCCTGACACAATCACTGCTGGAATTACACACCTGACTCCTCACAGCAGCCATGCTCAGCATTTTGTGTTCATACCTCCTCTTCAGTATGTTTGAGAAATTAAAATTAATCTTACTGCCGGGCGTAGTGGCTCATGCCTGTAATCCCAGCACTTTGGGAGGCCAAGGTGGGTGGATCACCTGAGGTCAGGAGTTTGACAGCCTGGCCAACATGGTGAAACCCGGTATCTACTAAAAATGCAAAAAATTAGCCGGGTGTGGTAGCACATGCCTATAATCCTAGCTACTTGGGAGGGTGAAGCAGGAGAATTGCTTGAACCCAGGAGGCAGAAGTTGCAGTGAGCTGAGATCATGCCATTGCACTCCAGCCTGGGCAACGAAAGCAAAACTCCGTCTCAAAAAAAAAAAATTTTTTTTAAAAATTCTTTCTTTTATTTCTAGAATAAGCAAAAACAAATTACAATGGATTTAAAAAGCCAGGACAAGGCCGGGGGCGGTGGCTTACGCCTGTAATCCCAGCACTTTGGGAGTCTGAGGTGGGTGGATCACCTGAGGTCAGGAGTTTGAGATCAGCCTGACCAACATGGCAAAACCCCATCTCTACTAAAAAAACAAAAATTAGCCGGGTGTGGTGGTGGGTGTCTGTAATCCCGAATACTAGGGAGGCTGAGGCAGGAGAATCGCTTGAACCCAGGAGGTGGAGGTTGCAGTGAGCAGCGATCGCGCCATTGCACTCCAGCCTGGGCAACAGAGCGAGACTCTATCTCAAAAAAAAAAAAAAAAAAAAAAAAGGAAAAGGCCTTAAAGGAGGTGCAATAGGGCACTTGTGACGCTCTCTACATGCCTGAGCTTCCCTCCTCAGGAGGTCTGTGCCACCCCTGAACCTGGTTAGTTAACCAGCACTACTTTATCCAGCCTCCTGTCTCTAATTTTTTTTTTTTTTGAGACGGAGTCTCACTCTATTGCCCAGGCTGGAGTGCAGTGGCACGATCTTGGCTCACTGCAACCTCTGCCTCCTGGGTACAAGCGATTTTCCCGCCTCAACCTCCCCAGTAGCTGGGATTACAGGCGCCTGTCACCACGACCAATTTTTTGTATTTTAGTAGAGACGGGGTTCTGCCATGTTGGCCAGGCTGGTCTTCAACTCCTGAGCTAAGGCAATCTGCCCACCTTGGCCTCCCAAAATGTTAGGATTACAGGCGTGAACTAGCGCACCCGGCCTATGCTTCCTTTGAATGAAAGATCTCAAGCTGGCCGGTCGCGGTGGCTCACACCTGTTATCCCAGCACTTTGGGAGGCCGAGGCAGGTGGATCACGAGGTCAGGAGATCGAGACCATCCTGGCTAACACGGTGAAACCCCGTCTCTACTGAAAATACAAAAAAATTAGCCGGGAGTGGTGGCGAACGCCTGTAGTCCCAGCTACTCGGGAGGCTGAGGCAGGAGAATGGTGTGAACCCGGAAGGCAGAGCTTGCAGTGAGCCAAGATCGGGTCACTGCACTCCAGCCTCTGCGACAAAGCAAGACTCCGTCTCAAAAAAAAAAAAAAAAAAAATCTCAAGCTAACTCGACTGTGAGGTCCCTAACACGATTCTGAACGCCACGTGCTAAGGGCAGCATGGATCTGCTTACCGGTCCAGGTCGTAGGGCCGCCGCACCGCGGGCCGCCGCTCCTGCTCGTAGCGCAGTTCCTGCTGGCGCCTCAGCTCCTCGCGCTCACGGTGGATGCGCTCCTGCTCGCGCCTGCGCTCGTGTTCCACGTGCATGCGTTCGCGCTCCAGCCGTTCCCGCTCCATGCGCTCCCGCTCCAGCCGCTGGCGCTGGAAGGCCAGCCTCTCTCGGGCAATCTCCAGCCGCTCACGCTCCTCGCGCTCCCACTGCGCCTGCATGCGTTGTTCGCGTTCACTGCGTTCACGCACCCTGCTGCACAACAGTAGAGCTGCAGAAGGGGACCTAGACACCCCCAGCCAGGTCCCAGGACTGACTTTAAGTAAGACTCTGGGTCGCACAGACTCCAGGGCTGTGCGTCCACTACGTGGTCTGCAGAACCGTACACTCCAGCGGGAAGAAGGCTTCTCGGGCCCACAGGAGGAGCCCAGGAAGATCTCAGGAGTGAGGCCCAGGCTGTGTGTGTGTGATCAGAACTGGGCCTCCTTTCTCCAACATTTCCTGGAGCTTGACAAGTGATTTCAGGAAACAGCCAGTCAAAAATAAGCAACAGGCCGGGCGCGGTGGCTCACACCTGTAATGCCAGCACTTTGGGAGGCTGAGGTGGGTGGATCATGAGGTCAAGAGATCGAGACCAGCCTGGCCAACATGGTGAAACTGTCTCTACTAAAAATACAAAAATTAGCTGGGCATGGTGGCACGCACGCACCTGTAGTCCCAGCTACTCCGGAGGCTGAGGCAGGAAAATCACTGGAGCCCGTGAGGCAGAGGTTGCAGTGAGCCACTGCACTCCAGCCCGGCAACAGAAAAAAAAAAAAAAAAAAAAAAAAAAAAGCCACAGAGTATATGCTTCATAGCGAGTGAGTGTGAATTGGAACCTTCACTCCCTAGACCACAGGATGAAATGAGTCTTTGTGAGGTGGGGCTAGCAGGCCCCCCAAGTGTAAGGACATTAGCAGCCGTATCTTTTGGATACAGATGACATTTTAGTGCATTTCTCCAGTCTTTGTATATAAAACAGAACAGACAGGAGCCAGACTGTCTTTTTTTTTTTTTTGGTAGAGATGGTTGCCCAGGCTGTTCTCGAACTCCTGAGCTCAAAACAATCTGCCCGCCTCCACCTCCCAAAGTGCTGGGATTATAGGCATGAACCACTGTGCCCAGGCTCAGATTTTCTTCTTTTGATCCTTTACCTACACAGTTATAGATATACAGCCTGGACAATATAGTGAGACCCCGTCTCCAGAAAAAATTATATTAGCCAGGCGTGGTAGCTACTTGGGAGGCAGAGGTGGGAGGATCAATCACTTGAAACCAGGAGGTAGAGGCTGCAGTGAACTATGATTGCACCACTTAACTCCAGCCTGGGTGAAAGAGTGAGACCCTGTCTCCAAAAAAAAAAAAAAAAAAAAAGGTGTGTGCAGGGAGCTACTTAAAAAAAAAAGCACCTCTGCAGTATACCAACTACTGACACAGCATTTTCATTGTATTAGAAGTTATCTAGAAGGGATTTAAAGTGTACAGGAGGATGTACATGGGTTATATGCAGAAATACCACACAGTTTTATATCAGAAACTTGATCCTCTGCAAATTTTGGTATCCACAAGGGTACTGAAGCCAGTCGTTTCTGGGACAACTGTGTGTTTCTGTCCCAGCAGAAATGTATAATCTTGCCTCATAATGTTCTGGACCCAAATGACTGCAACCTCCTTAGTTCACCCAACATGTCTTGGATCCGCCCACACCTGCCTCTGTGGATCTCAGCACCTTCCGGAGGAGCCCCTAGTATGAAAGGGCTGCGGTTTATGGGAACTTTTCAGTTGTGTCCAAATGCTCACAACCTGACGGGATACCCAAGCCCACACTTCCTTGTTCATAGGTTCCTCTATGCCAGATATGGAGAGGGGCCTAGGGTCTGGAACACTCTAGTGTTTAGCACGGCAGGCTCCTGTGGGGGCCCCCCAGGCTGCCCGCGTTCATTACTCCCCCAGCAGAAATGACACCTGCCAATGCCTGCATTCACAGGACTATGGGAGACTTTGTTTGTTTGTTTGTTTTTTCTTTTTAAAGGAATAGGCTGGGCGCAGTGGCTCACGCCTGTAATTCCAGCACTTTGGGAGGCCGATGCGGGTGGATCACGAGGTCAGGAGATCGAGACCAACCTGGCTAACACGGTGAAACCCCGTCTCTACTAAAAATACAAAAAATTAGCTGGGCATGATGGCAGGCGCCTGTAGTCCCAGTTACTAGGGAGGCTGAGGCAGGAGAATGGCATGAACCCAGGAGGCGGAGCTTGCAGTGAGCTGAGATCGTGCCACTGTACTCCAGCCTGGGAGACAGAGCAAGACTCCGTCTCGAAAACAAAAAAGGGAATAAAAGGGTGATTACTTTATAGGCAGAGCAGTGCCCTCTCCCCCTCCTTTTAAACTAATTGTCCTTATTTCTTATTTGAGACAGCGTTTTGCTCTTGTTGCCCAGGCTGGAGTGCAATCTTGGCTCACTGCAACCTCCACCTCCTGGGTTCAAACGATTCTCCCGCCTCAGCCTCCCAAGTATATGGGATTACAGACATGCACTACCACGCCCAGCTAATTTTTTTTTTTTTGAGACGGAGTCTCGCTCTGTCACCCAGGTTGGAGTGCAGTGGCGCAATCTCGGCTCACTGCAACCTCCACCTCCTGGGTTCAAGTGATTCTCCTGCCTCAGCCCAAGTAGCTGGGATTACAGGCACGCACCACCATACCCGGCTAATTTTTGTATTTTTAGTAGAGATGGGGTTTCACCACGTTGGCCAGGCTGGTCTTGAACTCCTGACCTTGTGATCCACCCACCTCGGCCTCCCAAAGTGCTGGGATTACAGGCGTGAGCCACCGCGCCCGGCCCCCCGACCCCCCCCCTTTTTTTTGAGATGGAGTCTTGCTCTGTCGCCCAGGCTGGAGTGCAGTGGCGCGATCTTGGCTCACCACAAGCTCTGCCTCCCGGGTTCACGCCATTCTCCTGCCTCAGCCTACCGAGTAGCTGGGACTACAGGCGCCCGACACCACGCCCAGTTCATTTTTTGTATTTTTAGTAGAGACAGGGTTTCACCGTGTTAGCCAGGATGGTCTCGATCTCCTGACCTCGTGATCCGCCCGCCTTGGTCAGCCTCCCAAAGTGCTGGGATTACAGGCTTGAGCCACTGCGCCTGGCCTACATGCCCAGCTAATTTTGTATTTTTAGTAGAGACTGCGTTTCACTATGTTGGTCAGGCTGGTCTCGAACTCCTGACCTCAGGTGATCCACCAGCCTCGGCCTCCCGAAGTGCTGAGATGTGAGACACTGCGCCCAGGGGGGTCCTTACTTTTAAAACTAAAGTTAACGAAGTATTTCATAGAAAAGATAAATTAGCTGTAATTCGCCAATAACGTTTGTGTTTACTTCTTGACTTATTTAAGAATGAGGCCCTGTCAGTCCTGGAGCAGTGGCTCATGCCTGTAATCCCTGCACTTTGGGAGGCCGAGGCAGGCAGATCACTTGAGGTCAGGAGTTTGAAGCCAGCCTGGCCAACATGGCCAAACCCCATCTCTACTAAAAATACAAAAATGAGCCGGGTGTGGTGGCTTGCGCCTGTAGTCCCAGCTACTTGGGAGGCTGAGGCAGGAGAACTGCTTGAATAGGGGAGATGGAGGCTGCGGTGAGCTGAGATCATGCCACTGCACTCCACCCTGGGCGACACAGACTCCATCTCAAAAAAAAAGGAAGCCCTCTCAGTGCCCTCGCTGGGTCTACCTCACTGTCTCTCTTCCTGCTTTCACATCTTCTGGAGCAAATTTGGTATTTTTTGTTGACGAGCACTACTGACGCTGGAAGGCATTCCATCTCCCTGCCTTTGTTACCTTCTACAATCTTTGGGAAGAGACTTATTTGAAAAGAGCTGTAAGTAGGCCGGGTGCAGTGGCTCACGTCTGTAATCCCGGCACTTTGGGAGGCCAAGGCAGGTGGATCACCTGAGGTCAGGAGTTTCAGACCAGCCTAGCCAACATGGTGAAACCCCGTCTCTACTAAAAATACAAAAATTAGCCAGGTGTGGTGGTGCATGCCTATAGTCCCAGCTACTCAGGAGGCTGAGGCTGGAGAATTGCTTGGAGGCGGAGGTTGCAGTGAGCCGAGGTCACGCCACTGCACTCTCCAGCCTGGGCGCGACACAGCAAGACTCTGTCTCCAAAAAGAAAAGAAAAGAAAAGAAAAGAAAAGAAAAGAAAAGAGCCGTAGGATGAAAGTTAAAACATAACAAGTCTATGAACTGAAAGCTGAAGGAGCAAAAAGGTTCACAGCTCTATCCCACCCCAGCGAACTCTGCAAACATCCTTCCAGAAGACAGTCATGACCACATTCTAGGAAAAACACCAAACCGTTCCTGGATCCCTACTCACCTATGGGACTCTGAGTCTCTCGACTTCCGAGGCTCCTTGACCTTATCAAAGGACACGACGGACCGCTTCTCTCTGCTGGCTGATTTGCGATCCTGGCTTTTGGAAGCCTAGTTCACCAAAGAACATTAAAAAGTTAAAGCAGAGGCCAGGCACGGAGGCTTATGCCTGTAATCCAAGCACTTTCAAAGTTCAGGGCAGGTGGATCACTTGAGATTGGGAATTTGAGACCAGCCTGGCCAACATGGTGAAACCTTGACTCTACTAAAAATATAAAAATTGCCGGGCGCAGTGGCTCACGCCTGTAATCCCAACACTTTGGGAGGCTGAGACGGACAGATCACGAGGTCAGGAGATTGAGACCATCTTGGCTAACACGGTGAAACCCCGTCTCTACTAAAAATACAAAAAAATTAGCCGGGCATAGTGGTGGGAGCTTGTAGTCCCAGCTACTTGGGAGGCTGAAGCAGGAGAATGGCGTGAACCCGGAAGGCAGAGCTTGCAGTGAGCCAAGATCGTGCCACTCGACTCCAGCCTGAGTGACTGACTGAGACTCCGTCTCAAAAAATAAATAAATAAAAATAAATAAATAAAAAATAAAAATTAGCTGGGCATGGTGGCGCATGCTTGTAATCTCAGTTACTTTGGAGGATGAGGTGGGAGGATCCCTTGAACCTGGGAGGCAGTAGTTGCAGTGAACCGAGGATGCGCCACTACACTCCAGTATGGGCGACAGAGCGATACTCTTGACTTAAGAAAAAAAAAAAAAAAAAAAAAAAAAAAAAAAATTGCTGGCGCAGTGGCTCACGCCTATAATCCTACCACTTTGGGAGGCCGGGGCGGGTGGATCACTTGAAGTCAGGAGTTTGAGACCAGCCTGACCAACATGGAGAAATCCTGTCTCTACTAGAAGTACAAAAATTAGCCGGGCATAGTGGCAGGTGCCTGTAATCCCAGCTACTCAAGAGGGTGAGGCAGGAGAATCACTTAAAAACCCCCGGGAGGTGGAGGTTGCAGTGAGCTGAGATTGTGCCACTGTATTCCAGCCTGGGCCACAGAGTCAGACTGTCTAAAAAATAATAATAACAAATAAAAAATAAATAATAAAATTAAAAAATGAAAAAAGTTAAAAGTAGGTGTGATAGGGGAACAGGAAGAATCAGGTATATATATCCATGCCTAACCATCAGATGTGGAGGTCCTACGTGATGAATAACTTTTAGTGAAAAACAGATGAGCTGTTTAATCCAAACAAGCCTTACATTTGGCTTATCATAATTGAAAGACACAGAATTTCATCAACATTTAATGCTAAAATATGATCTAACAGTACATTTAATAGAGAAAAAATGGAAATTAGTATTGCCCCCGAAAACTTCATGTAAGATCAAAACACCAATTTTTTATGTCTTTTGCTTCAAAAATAAATTTCTTAATTTTCCTTTTTCCTTCGTAATTAAACACACAATGAGTTCCCAAATGAAGCACTTCTGGTACACTTGACAAGTACCTTATTTGTGCCGATGACATTGTTAAGAGACCTTCTCATTTTATCCCTAGAACCCACACTTTCCTTTTTCCATTTTCCAAAGGTGTTTTATAGAACAAGGGTAAAAGGCTATGACATACTATAATACTGGCACACAGAGACTGAAAGCTCCTAAGCAATCCGCTCCATTCACCAAGTGAAATGGTTCCTCCTCCGTGCAGCTGAGGGTTGACCAGGCGGGTCCAAGGTCCCTCTCCTTCCTTAAGGAGGGGCTGCTGCCAAGATTGGTCCTTGGCTGGCAACTGGGAAGTTGGCTCTCAGAGTGTCCCCAGTTGACAGTTAACCAGTAAGGGTGGCTCGGTGTGCACAGACCATGCAAATAATAGGTGTGTTTTTTTTTTTTTTTTTTTTGAGATGGGGTCTCACTCTCTCTCCCAGGCTAGAGTGCAGTGCAATGAACGTGGCTCACTACAGTCTTGACCTCCCAGGTTTAAGTGGCATTCTCCCACCTCAGCCTTCTGAGTAGCTGGGACCACAGATGCATACCACCGAGCCTGCCTAATTTTTAAATTTCTTGTGAAGATGGGGTCTTACTATGTTGCCCAAGGTGGTATCCATCTCCTGGGCTCAAGTAGCCTCCCAGCTCAGCATACCAAACTGCTGGGATTACAGGCATGAGCCACCATGCCCAGCTCACACTGCAGCCCAGCAAGAGTACAGGAAGGGGTCAAGGTGGAGAGCAGGCTAGAGGGAGGCTGGCGAGACGGGCCAGGTCACCATGGCATGCTCCACACTGCTGGGTGTAGGAATGCATCACGGGGAGGTGCTGACACTTTCAGGGTAGACAGGGAACGTGGACTGCCACACACCGACTCAGGGAAAAGCCAACAGTCCCATATGTAAATTTTAAAGTTAGCTTTAGAAAATAAGTTAACAGTTATCAGAGCAAAAGTAAGGATAAAGGAAAGCTTTCTGCATTTCTTAAAATAATTTGAGGCCGGGCGCAGTGGCTCATGCCTGTAATCCCAGCACTTTTGGGAGGCCAAGGCGGGCGGATCACCTGAGGTGAGGAGTTCGAGGCCAGCCTGGCCAACATGGTGAAACCTTGTTTCTACTAAAAAGATAATGGTGTGCGCCTGTAATCCCAGCTACTCGGGAGGCTGAGGCAGGAGAATCGCTTGAGCCTGGGAGGCGGAGGTTGGAGTGAGCCAAGATCGCACCACTGCACTCTAGTCTGGGCAACAGAGTGAGAACCTGTCTCAAAAAAAATAGTTTGAGATTTCTACATTTTCGAAACGGCCGACAAAAGCTTTTTTCAAATGAAGCTTAGTAATTCCCTAAGACACACACAGAAATACAAACTGAAAAGAAGAGCAAAATACCCTAGTTAGAAAATTAATACTCACTCTCTCTTTGGATCCGGATGTTTTTACACTAATCACAGGCACCCCTTTGGATTTATCCATTACTACAGTCCGTTCGGTCCCTCGACTTCCTACAGAAAAGACGGGGAAAGTGTAAGTGGAAAACCATGAATACCCAGATGAGAAAAACCCTCTGCAACATGAATCCAGTTTCCGTTGCCAGCTAATCACAGCAAACTAACAAACTCCACCAGGCACAGAAACAAAACAGAATCTCCTGGGCTCATCAGCTGCCCACCTGACTTTGTGGCTCGAGATCGCTCTGAGGGGCCAGGTTTCTGATCATCTTGGTCCTTACTCTTTTCTCCACTTCCGTCGTCACCCTTCTTAGCATCATCTTTTCTGTCACATTTATCATCCCTCTTAAGGTTTGTAGATCTATAAAAAACAGACATGTTGGCTGGGCGTGGTGGCTCATGCCTGTATTCCCAGCACTTTGGGGGGATGAGGTGGGCGGATCACATGAGACCAGGAGTTCGAGACCAGCCTGGCCAACATGGTGAAACCCCATCTCTACTAAAACCACAAATGGGCATGGCTATAATCCAAGCAAATCGGGAGGCTGAGGCACAAGAATTGGTTGAGTCAGGGAGGTGGAGGTTCAATGAAAAGAGATCTTGCCACTGCACACCAGCCTGGGCAACAGAGTGAGATTCTGTTTAAAACACCCTGCCCAGGCCAGGCACGGTGGCTCACGCCTGTAATCCGAGCACTTTGGGAGGCCGAGGCGGGCGGATCACAAGGTCAGGAGTTCAAGACCAGCCTGGCCAATATGGTGAAACCCCATCTCTACTGAAAATACAAAAATTAGCCGGGTGTGGTGGTGCACACCTTAGTCCCAGATACTCAGGAGGCTGAGGCAGGAGAATTGCTTGAACCCAGGAGGTGGAGTTGCGGTGAGCCGAGATCACACCACTGCACTCCAGTCTGGGCGACAGAGCGCGACTCCATCTCAAAAACAAAACAACAACAACAAAAAACACCCTGCCCCTTTAATTTAGCCAGGAAGGAGGGGTACCTCTCACTGTTGCTCGACTTCTCCTTTTTCCCGTCACTGTCTCTTTTGTCAGAGGTTTTCTTTCCCACAGGTTCATTTTTGGCCTGAAAAAGAGAATCAAGTATTACCCTCATTTCCTAATGTGGGCTATATCCTGGGAAGAAAACGGCCACTCACTTTCTCCACGGAGATCATCTTTCCGTGGAGCTCCGTCTTGTGCAGGTGGTTAATGCATTTTGTGGCCTCTTCTGCTGTGGACATCGTGACAAAACCGTAACAGCGAGCTCCAGGACTCCGGGCATTTGTCACAACCTTGGCGCCCACCACCTCAAAGGAAAACAGGCAAATATGACTCAGACATGAAGCCCACTGAGTGGGGCATGGGCATATGAACACCCCACAGGGAAGTCTGCTCATCAGGGGTCCGACAAGTGTTAGACTGGGGAGGACAATGCTACTAATGCTTCTGTTTCGCTGTTGTTCCTCCAAGGACCTCTGGCCAGTTCTAATCGCTCATCTAGTTCCTCAAGGGGGCCAGGAGGGCAATGTAGGGGAACAGACGAAAGGGAAATCAAACAGGGTTCTGCCAGTGTTCCTTTAATATGGTCTAAAACTTGTGAAGAAATGATTCCAAATATACAGTCATGCTACGTAGGTGGTAAATTATGAAGTGATGTAATGTGGGCAAAAAAAGAAAAAAGAAAAAAAAAAGACTTCGGCACAGACTGATGCAAGGAAAGGTCTGTGAGCCGCGCTCTGGAACTCAGATCTGCCCTATCATTGACTGTAACAAAACGCAGTGATGTGTTTCAGTTACTGTAGACACATCCTTTCCAGTCTACCTGGTTTTCTCGACTCCAGCAGGATGCAGTTAGGGTCGCCCTTTGACGGCAGAAGACACCATGGCTCAGGAAAAGCCCTGCAGCAGCCAGTGGCTGAGGCTGGTAATCATGCTCATCATGCCACATGGAATCCTAGTCCCAGAGGACATTCTCAGAGAGGCCCGGTCCTCTAATTAACCCAGATCAGGCCTGCTGCGCTCAAGACACTACAGTCTCCAGGGCAACACTTCCCCACTGAGCACACCCACCCGCTGGGGGACGCCATGGAGTCAGGAAAGGGGGTCTAGTACGGGAGACTTGGCGCAGGTGTTGCCAGTCACACACCTTGTATCACTGAGGCTCAAGAAGCCCTTAGTTATGTCCGTAATAATGACATAATTAGTTTTATCCTTTTTTTTTTTTTCTTTAAGATGGAGTCTTGCTCTGTCCCAGGCTGGAGTGCAGTGGCACGGTCTCGGGTCACTGCAACCTCCACCTCCTGGGTTCAAGTTGTTATCCTGCCTTAGCGTCCCAAGTACCTGGGATTACAGGCATGCGCCACCACGCCCGGCTAATTTTTGTACTTTTAGCAGAGACAGGCTTCACCATACTGGCCAAGCTGGTCTCAAACTCCTGACCTCATGATCCACCCACCTCGGCCTCCCAAAGTGCTGGAATTACAGGCGTGAGCCACCACACCCAGCCTGTTTTATCCTCTTTTAAGTTCTTCGAAGTCAGTATCAGGGAAAACACTTGGTTTTCTATATTGCAATGTGTTGAACCCTCACTGTGTAACACAAAGGATTGGACTCCTTCCTTTGGCAGTCCCCGAAACTGACTCTGAGAGAGACGAGGAGCCCTGAATGCAGGAGGCTGTTTGGGAGGCAAGTCTGGGAAACACCAGGGAGGAAGGGAGTGAGAAAGCACAGGGAGGAGGGCCAGGCGGCTGCGCTGGGCACTGCAGGTAGGGGGCTGGTGCCATCAGCCCCACCTTCACGGGCTCAGGAAAGGCAGGTGCTGCAGACAAGAGGCCACTAGAACTGCCCCCAGTGGTGAACTGAGGCAGCAACTTTGAGAGCCCCCAGCTGCTGAGGTGAGGTTCAGTCAATGGACGCAAGACACCCGTGGTGAGGACCCCTATCATCAGACTCCAGGGTCCCTGTTCTGAGTTCTGAGTTCCAGCATCACGAACACTGTTCTAAGAACACTGCTGTCTCCCAGACATGCTGACCAGCACCCCACCAGCCAACCCTGGCAGCCCAGCCTGAGTGCAACGTCCCGAGGACACAGAAATGGATCCACGAGCCATCACAGGGAAGGGGGCAAGCTCGCAGAGAAGGGAGGGAAATACAGTGGTGATGTGGGCTCTGGAAGCTTCCACACCACTCTCACCTCTACCTGTGGACGGGCAGACCCTCCCCAGCCATTAGCAAGTGTAAGCTCCTTGGTATCTCTCAAAGAACTCACTGAGGGGAGAGGACCTCCATGTAAAGGCCACACAACGCTGGTTTCAAAGTATCTTCTCCAGAAAAGCTCTGGCACTTACCTTCCCATATTTGCTGAAAAGATTCTTCAAATCTGTAGCTCTGGTTGTAGAAGAGAGTCCACTAACCCAGAAATTTCTACCACAACTGCTGCGACCTATTTCAAAAGAACATTCTAGTAAAAACCCAAATACCCACAAGATCTTGAGTCTTAGAGACAACCTTTCCAAAAGAGACATGGTTCCCACTTTTCCTGAGGCAGTGGCAGCACTAAAAGCCAAATGGGGCTGTGGGCCTGACCACTATCCTCACCAAGACCCTCCAGTGCAACACCAGGCCCAGCAGCACTACCACAGGGCCCGTCACAATACTGAGTGGGGCTATTGGGACAATGTGAGGTTTCCTAAGAAAGTTAGCAATTGCGGGCCGGGTGTGGTGGCTCACGCCTGTAATCCCAGCACTTTGGGAGGCTGAGGTGGGCGAATCACGAGGTCAAGAGTTCGAGACCAGCCTGGCCAACATGGTGAAACCCCATGTCTACTAAAAATACAAAAAATCAGCTGGGTGTGGTGGCGGGCACTTATAATCCCAGCTACTCAGGAGGCTGAGGCAGGAGAATCTCTAGAACCCGGGAGTCGGCGGTTGCAGTGAGCTGAGATCGCGCCACTGCACTCCAGCCTGGGCAACAGAACAAGACTCTGTCTCAAAAAAACTTAGTGATCGCTTAATTACAGGAGGAAGTGCAGTGTGCAACGGCCATGTAGCAGAACAGTCAACCTTGGTGTCAACAATGCACTGTTTCTCTTTCCACGTATAGCTCTGTATCTATCCCATGTTTTTACTCCTTTAGAACACTGATTAAGAAGGAATTTGGTAGGGTAAAATTATTTCTCAGTTAATGCATTTAATGAAGGGTTACAGGATGAATGTGCTCCCAACACAAGGATCTGCACCAAATCAGCCTGTTAACTCTTAGGACCTGGTATGCTTCCTACAACCCAGAACCTGTAGAGGTAACAGCAGAGAAGGAGAAAGACTGCACAAAAGTCTCAGGAGTCTCCTGGGTAAGGAGCATAGCACGCGATGAACCAGAATCAAATACCCGCCACTGCCCAGGCCATACATGCTCCAAGGGACTGGTGTCGCCGAGGTGACCTACCCTTTTCCTCTTTGGAAAGCCTTTTTGTATCCGAGTCATCTTCGGGAGAACTAGAGACAAAAGACAATATCACTCCACAAGGAAGCAGCATGGAGGAAACAAACTCAAAACCATAAAATTCGTGCTGAGGTTGCATACCTACCCGAAATTTAGTTCTGAAAAAATGATACCCCGACAAACTTGTATTGAAAATCTGACCTAACCATAAGATTTCAGACCCACAGGAGTTAATTAATTCTGCTGGGCTAAAGGTAATTAGGAAGAATTAAAGAACACAACCATGGTAGGTTGAGAAAAGAAAAAAGATTATGTAATCAGTGTAAAATACACAAAGAGAAACGAAACATTCTTTAGAAGCAAAACTACAATTTCGTCAGTCTGGCTGGCCAATTGCAGAAAAAAACAGCTTATGTGTGTCATTACATGACCAATGAAAAGGAGATAGCGTCTGGTCTAAAACTGAGAAAAAACAAACCTCATTTTCTGATCAGCGCCCTCACTGGTTGAGGACTCTTTAGGAGCCGGAGGGACTTCATTACAAGCGTCAAAATCAAACTTCCTCCCGTCTTCTTTGCTATCTCTGGCTTCTGGGCTTGGGGCTTCCGTGGGTGCTTCTGCGAGCTCCTCGCTAGAGGCCTCCGCGAGCTCGGAGGCCGCACTACTCTGCTCAACTGCCGGCTCTAGCCCTACAGGCTCACAGTCCGTCCTCTCGCCATCGCCTGGCTGCTCCGCGGGCTCCCTTTTCACTACCGCTAACAGGCTGTCTGCCTTGCTCGACTGAGCGTGTGCTGTTGACTCGCTGGCCAAATCTAAATCACCCTCTTCCGGATGGGCGCTGTCAAATAGGTCCTCTTCCTCCGCAAGCTTTCTGTCTGGCCCCACGCTACTTGTGTCCTGTGCAAATGGCTGCTCCAGCTCGGAACTTTCTTCTTTTACTGGCTCAGATTTACAAGTTTCCCCCAAAATGTCGAGTATTTTCTCATTTTCTACGGATTTAACAGGAATAGAATGGCACAAGGTTTAATTACCAGGGAAATAAAGCAATCACAAATGTGGAACTGGCACGGCTGCCACACTAACACGAAGAGAACTGCTAGCTACACAGAGATTGGAAAACCCGCGGGTACACAAAGTTATACTGGTTACACTACCTGCGCCGCGACCGCCTCTAGGTAAGCCTCTACGCTACACGGAAGAGAAAAGCATCCCAGAGATTTAACCCCCAAAACCTTCTGGCTGATTCTTGACAGTCTTCATTCTGTCGTCGTTTAGATATGACTCTTCCAAATTTAGCTTCCAAAGTCCAAGTTGCTTAACTGAATGTATCACCATTCACTGAACAGCTCAATTTCCAAATTTCTTTGAATTTCTTTTAACAGAACAGTCCAACATGAAAACCAGAATCTCTTCCATCCGTGCTCTGAGATATTTGCAGTCCAGAAAGTGAACAGTGTTTGGAATTCTCATGAAGACACTCTTTCCTCTTCTGGAATCCAGTTATGTCTCAAATTTATGTTTTAAAATGTATCTCCCTACCACTACCTGAGCTGCCTCAATTAAAAACCACAAAATTAAGCTACTGCCCAATATCACAAGATCTGTTTTGTGGGTGCAGAGGTATTAGCTCTCAAGAGAGGCATCCGGAACTCTTTCTCTATGTATGATTCAATGCTGTTGATATTCAAAAAGGCATGAGATACTTTCATCTCACCAATACATTTTGTAAAATGAGAAGTGAGCCACTTTCACAGATCTGGTGATATGGCTGGGTTTCCAATCTCTATGATCCTGGTAGGTTTTGGATTGTAAACCTTTAGAACAATGTATACTATAGTAAGGTAACTTTTAAAAATCAAAGAATTCAAATTAGAGAAGGTGGAAAACTAGAATGGTTCCAAACCCCCGCTGGTAAGTTTTTCATTTAACAGTACCTGGCTCCAGGGATGGCTCTTCAATTTCCTGCAAGAAAAAACGTAAATAAGACTGTGCCAGATGAATGACACCTACAGTTTATTCAAATGAAAACCCAGAATAACTGAAGAGGGAATTTTAAAAATCCAGGGAGGGAAACTCACAAACGCAAGAGGTGGAGAACCTGCTTGTTCTAGGAATGGCTCCATAACACTGGCATCCACTTCACTCAGCCCATCCTCCATTCAGTCTCCCCTGCAGGGGCCTGGAACTGGTCTCACTTCATGGTCAGGCACTCATCATAAGCATGCCTGACTCTCTAGATTGAACTCTCAAATTCAAGGAGAGCAGTGTTTTCATTTTTCTACTGTTAGCATCTAGAGGAATGCATGGCACATTAACAGTCACTTTTTCACTCAACGAAGCTACGACAACTTTCTGATATTCGAAAGACTGAGGGAATATAGGCCCAGGTGGTATGACTCCTGCTCTTACTTGGCATGGTGGTGCCAGCATGAAAAACTTTGTAAATACCCTCCCTCCTTCATCTCCTCTTCCAATCAGTGTCCCCACCAGGCCAGTTCTAGAAGTCATTCAGACTCTTCCCAGGAAGCCCTGTCCACTCAGGCTGGTGCCATCCTTGCCTATTGTGGTATCTGGTTGTATTATCCCCATCCCATCTCTCTGCACCTTGTGTCCACAGTAAGCTCATGTCCCTCTGTGGCCTTCAGCCTTCAGCCAATGGATCCCTATGCCACCTCCCTCCCTGACAGGCCCAGCCCTCCCCTGCCCCATCCAGCCAAGTCATCCACATCCCTCAGTATCCAGCTCAGTGGCATCTCCTTTCAGGAAGGCTTTCCCTATTTCCCTCTAACCCAACTCCAGCTGTGCCCCACTAAGCAAAGGAGCTTTTTCCACATGATGTGATCCCCCAGCCTTTATGTTTCCTGTGCACACAAGGTACACTCCTCTGGAATTCCAGTCAACTGATGGGCACTGACTAGGTTCCAGGCACAAATGTAAGCACCTTACATACACACAAACTCGTCATCGGTCGCAGGAGGTTGGTCCTAATGGTAGCACCCTTCTTTTTACAGAGTAACAGACTGTGACCAGACAGAGTAACTTGCCCAAGGACACACAGCAGGTGGGAAGCAGAGACAGGCTCTGAGCAAAGGCCGTGTATGAGTGTGAGTCTGCACTGTTAACCATCAGGCCAGGCCCCATGAGCATGGGGACCACCCTTCCTTCTCATTCATCTATGTAATGCTGGTAGTTAATGCCACACCTGACACATCACAGGGGATTCACATATACCCAATAAGTAGGTGTGACTGAATTATAACTTCCCCTTGGAACTGCCCTGCCATTCCAGGATGCTCTATGAAACTGTACACTTTCCTCATGCTTTCACTTATTTTTAATCAGTTTTTTCCCCATGTACCCTACCCCATGCTGGGAATTCAGACCATAGGACTGAAGCAAATCATCAATGTTGGCAGAATAATTCTTCCTCATTTTCTCTAAAGAGAAGCAAATACATTCCTATTTGTTTAGGAGAGACTGTAGGTTTCCCATTTTAACACGGGAGACTGCGACCAAGAAAGAGCCAGGGGAAAGTGACAAGATCCGGCTCCTCCTCTCCTTTCTGAGTCGGGAATGGCCGTGTCAATTCGCAGGTGGAGAGACGGCAGCTCTAAAAGCGAACTGGGTTTCACCACATTTTCTTGAGATTTGTGCCCTCCTCAAGGCTGGAGCTCTGGCTTTCCAGTATCTCCCTTGCCCTTGCATGGCAGAAGCAAATGGAGATCTTTTCCAAAAGGTGATTTCTAATTACAATAGCATAGATGACATTTAAAAAGAAGACGGGAAAATAAATAAATAAATAAAAAGGCTGGGCAAAAGCTGGCTCGATCTTCATTTCTCCACAAAAAGTTCTCCTAAGAATTAGCCAGCTACCTAGGTAAGTGTGTTCTAACAATTTGTATCTATGTAGGCTGGAAAAAAAAAGGAAACTCAAGACCCACAAATATAAAAATCATACCTGGAAATTCTCAACTCATTTGTTCTCATCTAAGATTTAATATTTACAGAAATGCCAATGAAACAGGTAGGATGATACAGTCATTAAATGAAATCTGGGCAATTTCAGAAAAAACGAAACAAAAACAAAACAAAACAAAACAAAAAAAACTTCCCAAAGACAAGACCAGAACCCCTGAGACCCCACCTTCCCCAACAGGGCTCTGTCAACCCTCAATCCCCATCTGGGCCCTATTCATCTTTCCCAGGTAGCCATGCCCTCTTGCTGTCTCATCAAATCATCTTTCTGCAGGGGATGCCACCCAGGGTAGATGAGACAGACTGCCTTCCCCCCCCACAAGCAATGAAATTAAGAATGCCACAAAACATGACTCTAATGACTGCTGGTAAGCCACAGCGCTTGGAGGCCACTCGTCGAAGCCTAGAGTTAAGTCCCTGGCAATGCATACATTATATTTGGAGGAAAGCAGAAAGCAAACACCCACTAACGATCCTGACAAAGGAAACAACCCTTGTGGTGATTATTAGCTGGAACTGGCGTATGGTGTCTGAAATGGTTTCCAGAAATTGTGGTCTGACCTTTCATTCTAAAAGTACTGAGACATACAACAGTTTACCTGTAATATAGTGAAGTCAGATGATGAAGTATCTAAATTGTTTATAGTTTCTTTGTCCTCTATCTGTAAAATAAATGGAGAAAATACAGTTCATCACACCAACAATAACGTAACATAATGGTACATCTGTACAATGAAAAGTGAACAGCTATGAAAATAATTCACAACAAAATTTTAAACCCAGGGCAGAAATCAAAACACTATTATAGTATAATTGCAGCTAAACTGAAAAAAAAGTTGTATGTAAATGTCCACCTGCACATAGACTAGGAAATCTACTAATATGGTAGCTATGTAGGTTTTAAGATGCAAAAGAAAGAAAAAAAAGTCTAAGTCAAACAGAAAAGAGATGAAAATGAGTGCACAGCCTCTAAGTGGATCTGAGCACAGGGTGAGGGCTGTTCTTCCAGGAGCAATGGCTAGAGTCCTGCTGAAGTGGAGCCTTCAGCCACCGCTGCTCGCCCAGCCTGGATGCTGAGGATGTGGGACCTGCTGGCCCTGGGGTAGGTACCTCCCTCAACGGAACAGCATCTCCCAGCATGAGGGTGAGGACAGGAGCTCGAGACTGGCAATATCTTATACCCTACTTGCAGGGGAAGAATAGCTTTTATTCTAAGAAGTAGGCTCTGCCCAAAAAGGCAAAGGATTCCCCAAAGAAAGAAAGGGGGTTCAGATAATTTGTGACTGAAACCAATTTTGGCCATCTGCTCTAAAGCCCTGAAATTTGAGATATACTTAGGGGGAGACGTTTTCAGATATTTTATAACCAGCATGTATTTTTATCACTATATTTCACTAGGAAAGACACGCACACGATCAAAAGACTCAAAAGGTACAAAAGCCCATTCACTGAAAACCACTCTCCACTACTCCTTTCTTCCTGCCATGCAGCGGTCATCGCATACGCTACACGTGTTTAAGTGCCAAAGACCATCTCCCCTTCGACATCTGCACGAGGGGCAGCACATCATTCTGAACCCTCCCCAAGTGTCACTTCTCTTTTGGAGATTGTTTGAGTTCACACAGATGTGCTTAGTTCATTTTGATGGTTACACAGCAGTAAAAACTGTATTCGTGGTGGTACATTTCATAACTCTACGGTGCTTTCTAGATGCTAGGCATTGAACTAGGCTGGGAAACACTTTGTTGGAGCTGCCTAGTAAATTCTTCAGGAATTGTAGAACAGATGAGTCAGGACTCCTCTCTGACACTAAAGCACAAAAGCAGCCATAGACAACAGTATCAATAGGTGTGGTTGTGTTCTCAGAAAACTTCATTTACACAATGAGACCCTGTCTTGAAAAAAAGCAAAACAAAGCAAAAACAAAAAAACCCCAAAACAAAAACAAAACAAAACAAAAACAACCCAGGTGACAGCCAACTTGATGACTTCTGCTTTAAGTGTATAATAAACATCCATCCATTGAATCTTCCGAAAACCTCTTGCAAGTGAGGAGCAGAGGTTAAGGAGTTTGTCCAGGGACACACAGAAATTGAACCATCTCCAGAATCTACCTCTGAACTTTTTTTTTTTTTTTTTTGAGAGTCTCACTCTGCCGCCCAGGCTGGAGTGCAGTGGCACAATCCTGGCTCACTGCAACCTCCACCTCCCTGGTCCAAGTGATTCTCCTGCCTCAGCCTCCTGAGTAGCTGGGATTACAGGTGTGAGCCACTGTGCCCAGCCAAGCCACCGCACCTGGCCTCAACCCTTAAAACTATACTGCTTCCAGGCATTTAGGATGTTTCCAGCTTTTGTTGCAGAATGTATGATTTTCTGCTTAGGAGGGAAAAAAAACAGCCTTAAGAAGATGCAGCCATTCAGGAAGGGTAAGTAACTCCTGCTGCTGTGCAAGTGTTTCTGCTACTCCTTTTTAGAAGCTGATGAATGGGACTCACCAAAAATTGCACACCCTATTTGTATCAGAATAACTCTCAGCCACTTCTCAGACTCAAATCCTCCATTCAAATATGACAATCTGCTACCTCTAAGGATACTTGGAATCAGTTCCAAGAGGAAATGCAAAAATATTCTGAAGAAATGCAGAAGCGGACTGACTGGCATACAACAAGGTTTCTGTCCACCAAGACTGCTTGAGAAGCGCTCACTGCGGAAGACCTAAGGACCAGGACAAGAACAGGGCCCCCCACGAGCCAACACAGAAAGGGCCCCACAGCTTCTCATACGCATCACTTTTTCTGTCTGACAAACATTAATCATCAGGTAAATGAAATTAATATCAAATTAATGGCACCAAGACAACATCATACATAAGTTAAGTACATGGCCTCTGGAATTAGCCTGATCTTAGTTCTTATTCTGTTATGAGCTGTGTGTCATCTGGAGATGTTTTTTAGTTCTTGCCTTCCCAATTTCCTCAACTGAAAATGGGGACAACAGCACCTCATGTTGCTATTAGAAGAATTAAAGGGCACATGCTGGGCGTGGTGGCTCACACCTGTAATCTCAGCACTTTGGGAGTCTGAGGCAGGCGGATCACCTGAGGTCAAGAGTTCAAAAGCAGCCTGGCCAACATGGTGAAAACCGTCTCTACTAAAGATACAAGAAAATTAGTCGGGCTTGGTGGTGGGCGCCTATAATCCCAGCTACTCACTCGGGAGGCTGAGGGAGGAGATCACTTGAACCCAGGGGGCAGAGGTTGCAGTGAGCTGAGATCACGCCACTGCACTCCAGCCTGGGCAACAGCAGCAAAACTCAAAATTCTGTCTCAGAAAAAAAAAAAGAAAAAAAAAAAAAAAGAAAAAGAAAGGAAGGGCATAATGCCAATGCCTGGTAGGTAGTATTCAGGAAATACTACCCACTATAATCTTACTATCCATTTGATATGTTTCTAACAGGAAAAAAATTTACGTTTAAAAACAACATCCAGGTTAATACTTGAGGTTAACTCTTAAGATAGGTATCAACTGGCTGTTTTTTTTGTTTGTTTGTTTGTTTTAAACAAGAGATAGGGTTCTGTCAGACTCTGCCACCCAGGCTGGAGTTCAATTGCACAATCATAGCTTAGTACAGCCTTGAACTCCTGGGCTGCTCCTTCCGCCTCAGCTTTCTGAGTTACCGGATTACATGAGTGCATCAAGGCACCCAGCTCAACAATTGCTTCTTAACAGGAAAACACCAACTTCTAACCTCTTCCTAGTTCAATGCTTTCAAGGTACCTAGGCCATAACACCACAGATCAAGTCCTGCAACAGGAAGAGTCTGAATGGTTGTCCTCAAAATGTCTCATACTGTATGCCGCAAATGGATAGCAAGTACGTATGAAATGTTATAAGACATCACCTTTCAACAAAACAAATTGGTTCAGAATCATCTGAACCAACTGACCCTTATTCTACTGAACTGGCATTACAGAACAACTTACTTCCCAATATGAAACTGATCACCTATTTTAATTGTGGAACTGATACATTCAGGGCACATTCTAGAGACATTGCCGGTTACCTACAGCATGTTCCTGAAGCTGCTCCGGAAGCTCTTTCATTTCCCCCTCGACTAGCTCTCTACTATCCGACAGGGACTCCTGGAGGTTATCAGCATCATCGTCTTCGACACAATCTGCCACGCTTCCATTATCAATTTCTGCTTCATCCAACACACTGATATCCATGATGTCGATGTCCTGCAAGTTCTCCAGACTGGTCTCAACATCCTCCTGTGACACAACCAGACCGAACCATCATGTGACCGCCACTGGTCCATCCACCACGCTACTCACTCGCAAGGCTGCACATACCTGTCCATCCCCAGAGTTTTCCTCCAGCCCGTTATCTTCCACACCCTCTTCTTCTGGTTTGCGCCCTGAAGACAGAATCATTTACAGCATGAGATCAAATGATACGCACTTTACAGAAGCAACAATGCCCTGAGCACTACACAAGTGGTCACTTTATAAACATCTGAGACACCTCACTACTTAGGGACACTTCCTAATCCAGGAATGAGGCCATTCCGCACAAGACAGCCCTGCCCCACCCCCAAGCAGAAGAGGTTCTGTTCTTGTCTGAGCTGTGGAAGTAGAAGTGCAGAAAACAGGTTCTTAGTAAAGTTGAACAGGATCAGACCTGTCCTCAGCTCTGCCCTTCTTCCTATCCCAAGTGTCCTTGTTTGAGGGAAAAATTATTTGTTGCAAATGTGCTGCCTTTTAGTTAAGGAACATGTTTTCCCACAGAAACTGCGCATGCCCGAGTATGCACATTTTTAATGCTTAAAAAGAAAAAAGAAGGGCCGGATGCGATGGCTTACGCCTGTAATCCCAGCACTTTGGGAGGCCTAGGCGGGCGGATCACCTGAGGTCAGGAGTTCGAGACCAGCCTGGAAAACATGGTGAAACCCCGTCTCTACTAAAAATACAGGACAATCACTTGAACCCAGGAGGCGGAGGTTGCACTGAGCCGAGACTGCGCCACTGCACTCCAGCCTGGGCAACAAGAGCGAAACTCGGTTAAAAAAAAAAAAAAGAAAGAAAAACAAAAAACCCACATACTATCAAGATACTCCAGAGGGGCTGGGCACGGTGGCTCATGCCTGTTAAGTCCAGCACATTAGGAGGCCGAGACAGGTGGATCACTTGAGGTCAGGAGTTTGACACCAGCCTGGCCAACCTGACGAAACCCTGTCTCAACTAAAAATACAAAAAACTAGCTGGTTGTGGTGGCGGTTGCCAGTAATCTCAGCTACTCAGGAGGCGGAGGCAGGAGAATCGCTTGAACTCTGGAGGTTTAGGTTGCAGTGAGCTGAGATCGTGCCGCTGCACTCCAGCCTGGATGACAGAGCAAGACTCTGTCTCAAAAACAAAACAAAAATTGCAGAGGAAGGTTTTTTTTTAACTTATACATTTCCATCAACAGCGAATTAAAAAGTGCCAATCTCGTGCGCTTGTAGTCCCAGCCACTCGGGAGGCTGAGGCAGGAGAATTGCTTGAACCCGGGAGGCAGAGGTTGCAGTTAGCCGAGATCATGCCACTGCACTCCAGTCTGGCAACAGAGCGAGACTCCGTCTCCAGAAAAAAAAAGAAAAAAAAAAAGCCAATCTTTCTTGAATCTCTGTTAAAAATTTGCTATTTTTCTTTATCTTTGCCAATATGCTAGGTAAGAAAAGGAATACTGTTTTAACACGAATTTATCTCCTGACTACTCAAATTGCTTTGAGTCATTTGCTTTTTGTTGTTGATCACCTGTACTTTTCTAAAAATTTCTGATTTACACCCCACTATTTAAAAACTTCGGCTCCGGCCGGGCGCAGTGGCTCACGCCTGTAATCCCAGCACTTGGGAGGCCGAGGCAGGCGGATCACCTGAGGTCAGGATTTCAGGACTAGCCTGACTGACATGGAGAAACCCTGTCTCTACTAAAAAAAACAAAAAAACAAAAAAACAAAAAACAAAATTAGCCAGGTGTGGTGGGGCATGACTGTAATCCCAGCTACTTGGGAGGCTGAGGCAGGAGAATCGCTTGAACCCAGGGGGTGGTGGTTGCGGTGAGCCGAGATCCTGCCGTTGCACTCCAGCCTGGGCAACAAAAGCAAAACTCCATCTCAAAAACAAAACAAAACAAAACAAACAAACAAACAAAACACTTCGGCTCCATCCCCCATCATTTGAAGTTTATATATCATATGTACAAAACATATTTTCCCAGTTCTTTACCAGTTTTTAAATTTTGTTTACAGGTTTTGAGTACACTTCACTGTTTTGTTTTTTTTTTTGGGATGGAGTCTTGCTCTGTCACCCAGGCTGGAGTGCAGTGGCCTGATCTCAGGCTCACTGCAACCTCTGCCTCCTGGGTTCAAGTGATTCTCCTGCCTCAGCCGCCTGAGTAGCTGGGATTACAGGCGCCTGCCACTACACCCAGTTAATTTTTGTATTTTTAGTAGAGATGGGGTTTCACCATGTTGGCCAGGCTGGTCTCAAACTCCTGACCTCAGGTGATCCATCTGCCTCAGCCTCCCGAAGTGCTGGGATTACAGACATGAGCCACCGCGCCCTGGCCCATTTCACTCTTATGTGGCCAAGCTATTAATTGTTTTTAAAATGTAAGTGGTTTATACCTTCATGCTTGGATGTCCTCCTCCATACTGAAGGCTAAATAATATACACCTGTATTTAGTTCTTTTGAAGTTTTAAACATTTATTCTCTCAGTTTCATGTTGAGTGAGACTATTTTCCCAATAGTTGTCCCATTTGGAAACTGATTTCCCAGCACCACTGACTACACAGTACTTGCCCCTGACCAATTTGAATTGTTGGCTTCCTCAATATTATATTTGTATTTATGTCTGGGATTACTTGTTTCCATTCTCTTCCACTGATCTGTTATTTTTGTTCCAGTTTTAGATATGTGGCATTACCATGTTTTTCTAAATAGAAAATACTTGCCGGGTGTGGTGGCTCATGCCTATAATCCCACCACTTTGGGAGGCCAAGGCAGGTGGATCATCTGAGGTCAAGAGAAGAGTTTGAGAACAGCCTGGCCAACATGGCAAAACCGCGTCTCTACTAAAAATACAAAAAAATTAGCCAGGCGTGGTGGCAGGCGCCTGTAATCCCAGCTTGGGGAGGATGAGGCAGGAGAATCGCTTGAACCCGGGAAGTGGAGATTGCAATGAGGCGAGAACACACTACTGCACTCCAGCCTGGGTGACAGAGCAAGACAGACTGTCTTTAAAAAAAAAAAAAAAAGACTAAGATTAAGTATAAAAAAAAAAAGAAACTAAAAAACGATTGGAAGGTATGGCTTAACTCCAGGTTTTCCTTCAAGAGTTTAGTAATTTTAGGCTGGGCGTGGTGGCTCACACCTGTAATCTCAGCACTTTGGGAGGTCGAGGTGGGCGGGTCACCTGAGGTTAGGAGTTTGAGACCAGCCTGGTCAACATGGTGAAACCCCAGCTCTACTAAAAATACAAAAATTAGAAGGACATGGTGGCAGGTGCCTGTAATCCCAGCTGCTCGGTGGGGGGGTTGACGCAGGGGAATCGCTTGAACCCAGGAGGCAGAGGTTGCAGTGAGATGAGACTGAGCCACTGCACTCTGGTGTGGGTGACAGAGACAGACTCCATCTCAAAATAAATAAAATAAAAAGAGTTTAGTAATTTTAAAAAATGTGAAAAACATCAAGAGGCTGCATACCTTCTTAGGTTCATACTTCTCCTGTCAGCCAACAATGCTAAGAACAGGGAAGTCATTTCCCCAACTCCCCTTGTGCAACTTCCCAATTTTTCTTACTAATTGATGATTTATAACATTTGCCACAGTTCACAAGGGCAGGCATGCTGGCACCTTCATCCAAACAGCAGTATTTATATAGTCATTTGCTTTTTCATACAAATGATAAAATGAGTAGAGAATAGAAAAATGTAAACGACGATACCAGAAATAACAGAACTGAAGCAAAAATGGAAGGCATTAGGCATGGCAAAAATGAAATTTCTGGTGTCAGGAATAGGCGTGCTCAAATTAAACTCTTTGACTGTCTTCCATGTGAAGAATAAAATCACATGCATGTAATCCATGAAATAGACTCTGGAAGACCACATCTCAAAGGCAAGGCATAATGTAGCATCATTTCATGTTTTAGAGCTACTGCCAGCACAGCTTCCTAGCATTCCTTATAGAAGGCGGTGCTCAGCTTTTTGAAGAACATGGGAGAAAAGCTGATCAAACACACAACTTTGGGAAAACTACTTCCTGCCAGGCCTCTTTCCCAATGTGAAGAATAGTCTATTTTTTTTTGGAGACAGGGTCTGACCCCATCACCAAGGCTGGAGTGCAGTGGCATGTCTTGGCTCACTGCAGCCTCTGCCTCCCAGCATCAAGGGATCCTCAAGGGATCCTCCCACCTCAGTCTCCCGAGTAGCTGGAACTACAGGCACGTGCCACCATGCTCGGCTAATTTTTGTATTTTATGTAGCAGTGGGGCCTCACTATGTTGCCCAGGCTGGTCTTGAACTCCTAGGCTCTCAAGTGAGTCTCCTGCTTGGGCCTCTCAAAGTGCTGGGATTACAGGCACGAGTCACCACATCCAGCCTGAAAATCAATTTTTTTTTTTTTTTTTGAGATGGAGTCTGGCTCTGTAGCCCAGGCTGGAGAGCAGTGGCACGATCTTGGCTCACTGCAAGCTCCACCTCCCGGGTTCACACCATTCTCCTGCCTCAGCCTCCCGAGTAGCTGGGACTACAGGCACCCGCCATCACGCCCGGCTTATTTTTTGTATTTTTAGTAGAGACGGGGTTTCACCGTGTTAGCCAGGATGGTCTCGATCTCCTGACCTCGTGATCCACCCGCCTTGGCCTCCCGAAGTGCTAGGATTACAGGCGTGAGCCACCACGCCCGGCCGAAAATCAATTGTTTTAAGGCTAAGTGTTGTTTCAAGCAGTATTAAGGAAACAAGGTCTGACACTGTGGCTCACACCTATAATCCCAGCACTTTGGGAGGCCGAGGTGGGTGGATCACTTGAGGTCAGGAGTTTGAGACCAGCCTGGTCAACACGGTGAGACCCTGTCTCTACTAAAAATATAAAAATTAGCCAGGTGTGGTGTCAGGCACCTGTAATCCCAGCTACTCGGGAGGCTGAGACAGGAAAATCACTTGAACCCAGGAGGCGGAGGTTGTGGTGAGCTGAGATTGTGCCACTGCACTCAGCCTGGGTGACAGAGTCAGACCCTGTCTCAAAGAAAAAAGAAAAGACAATTAATTTGTCCATACTGGAAACTATTCTTGTAACTGGATAAATATGTAACATCCTGGGGGGAGAAAAAAAGAAAAGCCAAAGACAAAAATTCCAAACCTAATTATTTGTACTGTAATTGACGTTTAAATATTCTAATTTCATTCATATTTTTAGAATTACCTTATTTACAAAGATAGGGGACTATCAAACTGATAACAGAATTCAATACATGATGTTTTGGTCAGTTGGCTGGGAAATCCATCCCCATTTTATACCATTATTTCTTTGGCAAAACATGCCTCGAGGTCTAAAAAACAGCTGGAACTCAACCCAGTGGTCTCTGTAAACATGCTGGGAAGAGATACCAGAGCATTGCCACAGAATGATTATATTTGATAAAATTGCTACAATTCTATGATACGTATGTTGGTTTCTGTCCAATCCTATTCCAGATAATAGGAAAAATCTACTAACTTATCAGAAACTTGCTGCCCTCCATACGGTGTTCTCTCTTCCTCAGGAGGGGTACTAGATTTTCATCAAACAGAATCAGGGTTTTCCACTTCTATGACCACTTTTCTCCCAAGCAGTATGTACAGGTACACTGCAGCCAAATCCTTCTCAGGGGAAAGCTCCCCCGAGGTAAAATGTGACTGGAAATGTCAAGAGAACATGCAATCTTCAAAATGTTTAATCTTCAACGTATAAAGCACATCCCTGACTGGAATGTTTATTAATCATCACTACTTGAGGAAAGACAGTATTCTCCAGAGAAGAAAAACGTCTAAAAAAACAAAAAATGAATGCAAATGGGAAAAGTATAACTCTCTGGCAAAAACTGAAGAGCCATTGATTTGTCTTTAGTATCAAGGCCAATGTGCCCCTCGAATCCTTCTACCTCAGCTCTTCACCCTAGTTTGTGGTCTCAGCTATGGGCATGACCGTCGTCGCCTCTATCGCCTGCTCGTAGCTCCCTGCCTGGGATTCCATCTCTTGCCTTCTGTTAAGCTTCTGCCTCAGAGACTGTCCAATCTCACTGCTGGCTCTGCTGCCCTGGACTTCTGCTGGGATGCTCCCATAGTACCCAGGGCTGCATGTGGGTGGTTCATTACTTTCTGATTTGATTACACAAACACACTTCCCTAATTATGCAAATATACCTATTAAACTTTACTGCAGTAACAGAAGATTCATCCTCCTAAGTATAGGAAGTATAAAGCTATAATACCTTCCCTTTTCCCTACTGTCCTCTTAAGAGGTTACCAACGTTCCCAGCTTGGTGGTGCCTCAGGACATCGTCTTGCGTCTACATACATTATATGATACATATGGAAATAAGCTTGTGATGAGATGAAATCTTATTGTTAGTGAGCAATGACACAAGTTACAGAAACTACTAACAGGCCTTGGACATTTTTATGTACTGCGTATTGATCCACCTCCATCTTTGACTCCATGCTACGGCAGTTCCCCACGTTAGCTGCCTTCTCAAAAAGGCTGTAGCAATTTATTGTCTCCAACACCTACAACTTCCCCAATACCCTTGCCAATGTGGGAGAACACGAACTGTGTAAAAAAAATTTTTTTTTGAGATGGAGTTTCGCTCTTGTTGCCCAGGCTGGAGTGCAATGGCGTGATCTCGGCTCACCGGAACCTCCGCCTCCTGGGTTCAAGCGATTCTCCTGCCTCAGCCTCCCGAATAGCTGGGATTACCAGCACGTGCCACCACACCCGGCTAATTTTGTATTTTTTTGTGGAGACGAGGTTTCTCCATGTTGGCCAGGCTGGTCTCAAACTCTTTACCTAGAGTGACCCGCCCACCTCAGCCTCCCAAAGTGCTAGGATTACAGGTTTGAGTCACCGCACCTTGCGGAACTGTGTAAATTTTTACCAGTTTGATAGGCAAAAATCTTATGTCATTTCAAAATTTGCTATTCTGCAACTACCAGCAAGGGAATCTTTTGGTCTCTAGGCCACATCTGCTTTTTCATTGATCTGTAAATTGCCTGTTCGTAGTCTCTGCTCCTTGTTGACTGGGTTGCCTGTTTTCCTTACTGATTTGTAAGAACATTCAATGCTTTCTGGATATTAGTTTCTTCCTTATTCTGTGCTATTATATTTTCTCCCAGACTGTTGCATACCTTTCTTAACAGAGAGTTAAAACTTTTATGTAGCCAAATTTCTCTTTCTTTGTTGTTTCTCAGTTTTATTCTTACTTCAGGTCTTTGTTATTACTATATTATAAAAAGTATTAAACTAGCTGGAATTTCTATTTTACACAAGAAGAGATAAGATTAGAGCTTTCCCCCACCATCAAATGAACAAACCCTCAAACTTTCTGTTGTTTGCAATATCCTATCATCAAAATTAGAGGAAATCCCTGTATTCCCCCCCGCCCAGAATTTTAGTTATTCTTGTGCATTTTCTTTTTAGACTATTATGGAACACATTATAAAATTTCCTTTTAGGTTACTCTGGAGAAAAGTGACAATTTTCTGATAAAAAGTCATCATATCTAGGAAAATTTTCTCTGCTAAAAAGTCATCACATCTAGGAAATTTTTCTCTAATTAGTGATTTCGCAGGACTTGAAAATTTCCTGTTAATTCTATTTACTATTTAAGAATGTTATGTACATTTCAATGTCAATCTGGCAACATGCTTAATTCTTTGATTCACTAATGATATAACTGTCACCTAAAAAATCCTGGAGAAGTGATTAACAATTTTAACCAGCTAGCAAGTTTGCCAAACTGTTCATGAGGGCTTTGTCACCTTTCTTAAGCTGTCTTTGGCTTGCTTCAGATTGCTTTAACAGTACTTAATTTCCTGAGGTACAATCAGCCCAGTAGTTCTCACAAACCAACTACTGGCCCAGGAGTTGACATCCTAGTTACAGAAGTACATCTAAGTTCCAAGACCCTGGTTTCTTTTTTCTTTTTTTTTTGAGACGGAGTCTTGCTCTGTCGCCCAGGCTGGAGTGCAGTGGCGCAATCTCGGCTCACCGCAAGCTCCACCTCCCGGGTTCACGCCATTCTCCTGCCTCAGCCTCCTGAGTAGCTGGGACTACAGGCGCCCGCCACCACGCCTGCCTAATTTTTTGTATTTTTAGTAGAGATGGGGTTTCACCGTGTTAGCCAGGATGGTCTCGATCTCCTGACCTCGTGATCCGCCTGCCTCGGCCTCCCAAAGTGCTGGGATTACAGGCGTGAGCCACCGCGCCTGGCTGTAGACCCTGGTTTCTAATAGCTCTCCTCAAAAGGGCCCGGGGCACCTGGAAGAAATGGCTGATTCTGGGGAAAGGGCAGGAAAAGCATAAGATGAGACTCACGTACCCTGCCATTCCAGAAGGTAAAAAAGTATCCCAAGAATGGCATGAACATGTGGAAATGACAGGGGAGCCTGTCTGACAGGGTTCCCAATGGAACGTTTTGCACATTGTAGTAAATAAGCATAAAGGCTTTCAACCTATGGAATAAAATAATCTAAGTTCACACAGATAAATGAGGGCAAAGGGCAAGCTATTCCTTATGTCAGTAAACCAAGTAATAAACAAACAATAACAAAATTAAAAAATCACCATTTGGCAACTACCAGAATAAATGAATAGACAGGAACTGGTGGTTGCTGAAACTAATGGACGATGAGCAGGATATTTACAAAGTCTCAGAGTATCTTCCCCACAAATGTAACTGTGAAAAGGAAGACAGTAACTTTCCAGTGGAGAAACCTGGCCAATAGCATTTGAAGTCAGCTAACATGGCCAATAATGGCTCAAACTGACAGCATGTGCCTCTGGATAGTATACTCTGATGACAATATAGGCTGGGCGTGGTGGCTCATGTCTGTAATCCCAACTCTTTTGGGAGGCCAAGGTGGGAGGATCGCTTGAGCACAGAAATTCAGGGTTGCAGTGACCTACAATTGCACCATTGCACTCTGGCCTGGGTAACAGGGCAAGACCCGGTTTCAAACCAAAACAAAACAAAAAACAGGAATACAACATGTCTGGTGTATTTCTGACAAGCGTATAACTTGATCCTTATTATGGGGCGGGGAGAACCCAAAACAATTCAAATAGAAAAATAAACTACAAAATAAGTGTAAGTGTTCAAGATTAAAGAAAACTAAGGAAACATGACAACCTGATGCAATGCATGACTCTGGACATTTTTTGTCTGAGTTATAGAGAATATTATTGGAACAAACTACTGAATCTAAATGAGAACTAAGACGAGGTGGCAGTATTGTATCAATGTTAATTTCCTGATCTGGACATCTACAGTTAGGTAATATCCTTACTTTACTGCAGTACGTAGGGCAAAGGGGCATATGCGCCTTGCAACTTACCATGCTGTCTAGTAAAAACATACATACAAGGAGAGAAAAGGACAAGGCAAATGTAGTCAGATGGCAATATTTGGGGACTCTGGGTAAAGGGTATACGGGAATTCCTTGCGTTATTCTTGCAACTTAAGTATGAAATTGCCAAAATGAACAAAAACTGAACAAAACAAGCCAGCAGCAAAGGATTGGGTAATACTTAACCAAGCAAACAGGCCAACTTTGCATCTCCAGTTACAAAACATTCTCAAACACCATAAAACATCCTATTAATTTGTACTTTGTGATGACACTACAAATAAATTTAGTTTCCTGGTAATTATTTTATTTTTTCGAGACAGAGTCTTGCCCTGTTACCAGGTTGGAGAGCAATCACAGCCCAATCATGGTTCACTGCAACCTCAAATTCCTGGACTGACGTGATCCTCCCACCTCAGTCTCCTGAGTAGCTGGGACTACAGATGCACGCCATCACATCTGACTAATTTTTCTAATTTTTTGGAGAGATGGGGTCTCACTATGTCACCCAGGCTGCTCTCCAACTCCTGGGCTCAAGTCATCCTTCCGCCTCGGTGTCCCAAACTGTTGGGCTTACAGACGAGAGCCATCTCGCACAGCCCCTGATAATTATTTCGAGAGTCTGCTAAGATGGTGAGAGTCACGTCATGTGGAATGTGACTTTTGCTGTATAAGCAGTTTTTAAAAAAAATGTTAAAGTGACAATTCTGTTTTGGCCAAGTGCTGTTTAAAAGGGATGTCATTTTCTCCAAGTCCAAGCAATAGGAGGAGTACTGAGATTACATGAGATATGCTTTCTGGAATTTTAAAGCATTTTGAATTCACACATTACAGCAGTCCCTCTATTTTCAGTTAAAATCTTGATAAAACCCAATGATAAAGTAGTTGAAAATAATTCAAGAAAACTTATAGACCTGCCCTATCAGATATCAAAATGTACTGTAAATTTCTAGAATAAAACTGATTACAAGAAGCAAAACAAAACAACAAATGAGACACAAAAGAGCTAGTATTGCATGGCTCCATTTTACATGAAGTTCTAGAATGGGTAAAACTAATATCTGGTGAAAGTAATCACAACAGCGACTTTTATTTTTGCAGGGGCTGGGAGGGGAGACGCACTGGGACGGGCAGAAGTGATCTTTCTGATGACAAATGTTTCTTTTTTTTTGAGACACAGTCTTGCACTGTTGCCCAGGCTGGAGTGCAGCAGCATGATCTCAGCTCACTGCAACCTCCGCCTCCCAGGCTCAAGTGATTCTCCTGCCTCAGTCTCCCGAGTAGCTGGGATTACAGGCATCCGCCACCATGCCCAGCTAATTTTTGTATTTTTAGTAGACGGGGTTTCACCACGTTGGCCAGGCTGGTCTCGAACTCCTGACCTCAGGTGATCTGCCCGCCTCAGCCTCCCAAAGTGCTGGGATTACAGGCATGAGCCACCACGCCCAGCCTAAATGTTTCATGTTTTCATCCCTACCTACCTCACACCACATGCAAAATACATTCTAAATTAATTAAACCTCCAAATGTATAATGTAAAAATAAAACCATAAATATTATTCTTTCTATATATAACAGAGTTATACATATATTTTTTTGTTTGTTTGTTTGTTTGTTTGTTTTGAGACGAAGCTTCACTCGTCGCCCAGGCTGGAGTGCAGTGGCGTGATCTCGGCTCACTGCAACCTCTGCTTCCTGGGTTCAAGCGATTTTCCTGCCTCAGCCTCCCAAGTAGCTAGGATTACAGGCGCCCGCCACCACACCCAGATAATTTTTGTATTTTTAGTAGAGACAGGGTTTCACCATGTTGGCCAGGCTGGTGTTGAACTCCTGACCTCAGGTGATCCACCTGCACCGTGGGATTACGGACGTGTGCCACCGCACCTGGCCTTACAGTCATATTTTTAATAATTTAAAAGCAAAGAAGTCCTTTTAAAGCGTAACATAAAATCTAGAAGCCTAGTGATCAAAATACCACAAGTCGAATCAGATTAAATTGAATGACAGATTAAAACAATAGAAACATTTTATATGAGTCTTTATAACTCAATAAGACAAACAACCCAGCACAGAAATCGGCAAAGGGCATGAAAAGGCCATTCAGACAACACAAATGTCCAATTATCAGAAGAGTATAATCTGTGAAGAAATGCAAACGAAAATCTCACCTGCAGAAAAATGCAGATAAATACAATGAAATACTTTTCTTCTATATAACAGGCAACAAGGTAACAGGCAAACAAGGTAAGTTTGATGTTGAGTTTAGTGAAATAGGCACTCTCACCCATTGTTGGTAGGGTACAACCTGGGACAGCTTTTTGTTTTTGTTTTTGTTTTTGAGACAGCCTCACTCTGTCGCCAAGGCTGGAGTGCAGCGGCACTATCTTGGCTCAATGCAACCTCAGTCTCCCAGGTTCAAGCTATCTTCTTGCCTTAGCCACCTGAGTAGCTTGGATTACAGGCGCCCACCACCACACCTGGCAAATTTCTGTATTTTTAGTAGACGTGGGGTTTCGCCATGTTGGCCAGGCTGATCTTTTGATCCGCCCACCTCAGCCTCCCAAAGTGCTAGGATTACAGGCGTGAGCCACTGAACTTGGCCGGGACAGCTATTTGTAAACTAGCTATGTGAAAATAAAAGGCCATATCCTTGGAGTCTAGAATTCTCCTTTCACTAAGTTATCAAAAATTATATTACTTTGACCACACAAAGGTATTTATCTCTGGTTCGTGCAAACACTGAATGTTGGAAGTACCGAGTGATAATTGGAAATAAAAATCTCCAAACATCTAGTAATAAAAAGACTGATGGGCTAAATTGTGTATTTATTCATACAGAAGATTATTAGCCTGTTAAAAAACAATGAGATTTTGTATAGCAAGATCACAGGTTTTTTTAATGAAAAAAATATGCATACAGGTGTGTGCACATACCTATATATTTACTTTTTTCCCCCTCTCACTCTGTGCCCAAGCTGGAGTGTAGAAGCACACTCATGGCTCACCACAGCCTTGACCTCTTGGGCTTAAGCAATCCTCCTACCTTGGCCTCCCTAGTAGCTGGGACTACAGGTGTGTGCCACCATGCCCAGCTCATTGACTTTTATTTAACTTTTTGTTTTTCTAGACACAGGGTCTTGCTCTGTAACCCAGGCCTAAGTTTACTTTTAAACATTGTACATACACACACAGTCTGGAGAAGTATGCCTAACTTTTCGTAGTGGGCTGTCCCGACTGTGAACAACTTCTGCTTTTTACTCCCATGCACGTATTTTAAAACCTGCCGGGCGCAGTGGCTCACAACTGAAATCTAAACGCTTTGTGGGGCTGAGGTGAAAGCACTGCTTGAGGCCAGGAGTTCAAGGCTGCAGCGAACTATGACTGCGCGACTACCCTCCATCTGAGTGACAGAGTGAGAACCCATCTCAAAAACAAAACAAAAACAGCAACAAAAGCCTGTAGTACAAGTATTTGCTTTTATCAGAAGAAAAAGGAAAACAAAAAAGGAGATCCACAGGCTCTGTTTTTTGCTTTTATTATTTCTTTCTCCATTGATTTTCCAGGACTCTTTGCCTTGGCAGAAGTTTACTTGAGTAAAGGCAAAAACACGCAATGTATCATGAGCCACAGAAGTGACTTCACTCTGCTGTTCTCCCAGCACTTACCCCAAACACTGTGGCTGACACTGGGGCCTGACTCTCAGATATTTAAACCCAGTACTTCACCACCAAGTATTAGTTATTATCTCATTTAGTTTTGGGCCCTGAGAACCAGGCCTTCAATTACAGGTTGGGCAACCCTATGTGAAACTGAAACCTTCTGAGCACTGACATATTGCCACAAGTAGAAAATTCCACACCTGATGTGTGGAATTAGTGAAAGTTTTGTTTCATGCACAGAATTATAAAAAATATGTTATTATCTTCAGGTGTATAACAAATTTCTTGTTTAGATTTGGGCCCCAATCCCAAGATTATCTCATTATGCGTACGAAAATACCGCACAAAATCCAAAAAACGAAACCCTTCTGGTCCCAAGCATTTCAGATAGGGAAAACTCTACATGAACCAAGAGAACATTCGGTCTACAAGCCCAGCTTCAGCCGATTCTTTTTTTTAAGGGGATGGAGTCTTGCTGTCGCCCAGGCTGGAGTGCAGTGGTGCGATCTGGGCTCAGTGCAACCTCCACCTCCTGGGTTCAAGCAATTCTCCTGCCTCAGCCTCCTGAGTAGCTGGGATTACAGGAGCCCGCCACCACGCCTGGCTAATTTTTATATTTTTAGTAGAGACGGGGTTTCATCATGTTGGCCAGGCTGGTCTTGAACTCCTGATCTCAGGTGACCAGTCCGCCTCAACCTCCCAAAGTGCTGGGATTACAGGTGTGAGCCACGGCGCCCTGCCTCAGCTGATTCTTTCTTAAGCCAATAGTTGAGTGTTACCAAGTTAAACCATTGAAGGGGAAAGAAAGATAAACAAGACACAGCCCTAGTCCTCATCAATCTGCTCTTGACAGAAGGCAAGATGACATAAATATTAAACCAAGGGGTAAGGAACTATGCCACGGGAGGACAGAGGACCCAAGGAGACGAGTTGCTATTGGTGGGATGGATCAGTTGTCTTTTGAGGAACTAGGTCTCTAAGGCAGACAGATGGGGAAGGGTGGGCGGAGCGAAGTCACAGAGAACCAGCAGAGTAAATCACGTGTTTGGGGCCTGACTAAAGCACAGGGTGTGGGGGATGGGCAAGAGAGATTTCGGTAAGATGGTGAGAGTCATGTCATGTGGAATGTGACTTTTACTGTATAAGCTGTTTTTAAAAGAAATGTTAAAGTGACAATTCTGTTTTGGCCAAGTGCTGTTTAAAAGGGATGTTATTTTCTCCAAGTCCAAGCAATAGGAGGCTCAGGCAGTCCTACTTTTTGGACTCCATGTTGGAGTTCAGTGGTGCCATGATAGCTCAG
Organism: Pan troglodytes; assembly: GCF_028858775.2. Classification (NCBI taxonomy): domain Eukaryota; kingdom Metazoa; phylum Chordata; class Mammalia; order Primates; family Hominidae; genus Pan; species Pan troglodytes. The sequence continues at coordinate 7,973,327 of NC_072418.2, read as the reverse complement.
TGCAACCCTGAACTCCTGGGTTCAAATGATCCTCCTGCCTTAGCCTCCCAAGTAGCTAGGAAAACAGGCGTGCCTCGATGCCTAGGTACTTTTTTTTTTTGGCGGTGGATAGAGGCAGCCCAGGCTGGTCTCAAACTCCTAGACTGAAACCATTCTCCTGCCTTGGGTTCCCAAAGTGTTGGGATTACAGGTGAGACACTGTGCCCCGCCCCCCCCCCCTTTTTTTAAGAGAGACTGGGTCTTGCTCTGTCACCCAGGCTGGAGTGCAGCGGTGCAATCATTAGGTCATTGCAGGCTTGAGCTCCTGGGCTCAAGCGATCCCCCTCCTGAAACTCCCAAGTAGCTGGGACCACAGGTGCATGCCATCATGCCTGGCTAATTTCTTTTTGGTGGAGATGGGGGTCTCCCTATGTTGCCCAAGCTGATCTCAACCTCCTGGGGTCAAGTAATCCTCCCGGTTCAGCCTCCCAAGCAGCTGGGACCACAGATGCATGCCACCACACCTGGCCTTTAAAATTTTTTTTGTGGAGCTGGGTTTTGCTATGTTGCCCAGGCTGGTCTTGAACTCCCAGGCTCATGTGATCCTCCTACCACAGCCCCGAGTCGCCTGGAATTACAGGCACACGCCACTGTGACTGACTCCCGAAAGACTCCTTATTTAAGGACCGCTGACAATCTACAGAGGAAAATGAATAAAGGACAAATACTCCTTCCATCCTCCGTTGGAATTCCCAGATACCAAGAAAACAAAACACAGTAGAGAGATCTTGAAAGAAAATGCAAAGCTTCGCTGAAGGCTCCCAGTTCAGAGTGGTTCACAAGTCCAACACACAGACAAGTAAACGAGGCACATTAGCAATGTATTCGTTTTGAAGAAAGCACTTAACATGAAACTTGCTTATGAAATCCTCCATACCTTTGCTAGACCTCTTTGATGTTTTCTTGTTTCCCTCGGAGGTAATTTCAATTTCGTCAGGATTACCACCTTCATCTTCAATTGCCTAAAAAGAAGGGAAAAGTAAAGTTGATCCAAAAAGTCAGCTCACACACTGCTTTCAGAGAGCTCTCAGGTGACAAGGAAACTGTATTTTTAAGATCAAAAAGCTGCTGCCGCCCTCACCACCCAGGACCTGTGGCCCATCCACTCATCTGTTATCTTGCTCTACACTGGAGACCGACTGACGCCACCAGTTCTTAGCTGGGTGGTCCCAGGCAGGTTTACTTAGGTGCTCAGTTTTTGCTTCTTCCTCCGGAACATGCGGCTAATAATAATATAGTACTTACCCTGGAAGGCTGTTGTGAGGACTCTACTAGCCATGAAAAGGAAGCACTCAGCAAACAGTAGGCTTATCTGGTTCATCTCCTTCCTAAGCCCAGAAGAACTCAAAAAGGGAAAGGCACACTCTCCATTTCCCCTGACTTTACTCACAAAATACTCTTTAACCTTCCAGGGACTCCCTCCACGCCGTGCCTGTACTCAGTACTGTCTGGACAGAATACTAATGCTCGCTGACTGGGATCCTACTGTGTGTTACGCACGAGACCCGTCACGACATGCATGACCTCATCCGATCCCCATCATGTACATTCACAACCGACTCCAGTACCTCATTCTCAACCACTACGTGATTGTGCCTCATCAGATATTGAATTATAAGAATTTCTTGGCACGCCCAGCCTCCCACCCCAGGACTCTGTCATTCACTTCAACTATGCCCATCCTCAGCACAGTGCCTGGCATCAACTAAGCCATCAGTACCGAACACGTCAATCACGATGACATCCCTAGAAACTTAGCTTCAGGTCAAGTTTTACTGATAACTTTTCCAGTCTTTACTCTCCTGTCCCATGAGCACAAGTTTTGTTTACATCATTTCATGTACTATGTTTTATCTGCAGAGGTTTGGAAGCCTCCAAGTTTCCCAGGTGGGTAAGTCTGAATTGAGATAGGGCCTGGGGGTTCCACATCTCATCTTTACCAGCAGCAACAAAAATCTCTCCTCTCAGAAGCCAGAAAAGGGACTGAAGTTCTTTCCTGGGATCAAGGAAAAGTACAATCACCAAGTCCCTCACCCTTTTCCCGGGGACAGGCAATTCTGAATCACCACCAGGAGAAGAGAAGCAATGCCCTAGGCAGGTGTCCTGTTTCCCCTTTTTGCTCTTTTGCCCTTCCTGGAAAAATAAACCAAGAAAGGGACACCAACAGGATGACAGAAACGGGAAGAGAATGAGATCAGGAACTCCAGACTGGCTTGGGTGAGTAGCAGACAGGGATACGGGCTGGCGGTATTCGTGTTTTGGGACCACATCTTGAAGAAAATGAAAAGGAGAAGGAAGAAGGAACAAATCTGTGCTCTCAGAGATGACAGTGAGTGATGGGAAGTCTCAGTCACCAGCTTGACAGGAAGATCACAGCAGCTTTTCAGGCCTATGGACCGTCCAGGGAGAAAAAAAGGATAAAGCCTCTTAATTTGGCTTAGCTGATGGGAGGCCCTGGTGGCGGGGCACCACACCTGACCAGCCGCCAATCTCCACTCTCTGCATTTTCTCTGGGTAAATATGTAGATCAGTGGGCTTCCTGCCTTATCTGAGTAAAGAGAATCCATAGTGAAAAGAAACACAAGCTTGAGCTTTTAAAAGGCCCATGTGACTCTGGCCGAGACAACTATCCACCCTTGAGCCCAGGGTTTCTCATCAGGAAAAAAAAAAAAAAAAAAAAAAAATCCCTACTTCTTCTCATCACCAATTAATAATAAAGCCCTGTGATCTCCGTAGTTCCGGAGTCAGGATGGTGGGATGTGTCACCAGCCCCACTGCCTGCAGGGGCTGGGGGGTGGGCGGCCAGGCGGAGCAACTATAGGGGAGAGGTCCCAGAGTAGCCAGGTGGAAGAAAGGCAGAGAAAGAAAGCTACAGGAATAAGGAAACCGCAGGTGGCTAACCTTTACTTGCCTCTCTGCTTTTCCTAGGGATCCTTTGAATCCCCCAAGGGAGGCGTTAGAGCCCCCGATCTGCAAATGAGGACTCGTGGTGGCACAGAGAGAAAAAGCGAATCGTGATGGCAACCACACACCGAGTGTTTACATGCGCCAGGCAGCACGCCAAGCCTGCTCCACGCAACCTTATTTAATCCCCAAACCAAAGTCCTATTGCTTTTTTGCTTCTTACAGGAGAAAAAAAAAAAGAATAGAAAAGAGGACTCAGAAGGGGTTCAAGGTCTCCTATGCCCAAGATCAGGCCACCGAGAGCTGGCAGGGTCCCCAAGTCCAGAGAGACTGACGGAGCTGGGGGAGCCCAGGCTCTGCCCGCCTCCCGGGCAGTTCTGAGGCTGGTTTTAAAGTCCACCCCGGGTCTCCCCTCATTTCACATTTCTGATCACTACCGTCAACACCACTTTTCCTTCCTGCCATGTTACTTCACCGAGCGAGTACCGGCAAACCGTGAAAACTGGATTGCGGTGGTGTTTTTTCTATTTTTCCCTTTGAGTATGTCCTACGGGTGTTTCCTTTGTGAATCAGCCCCGATTCAGGCTGGTCGGTCCCCTGTGGGTCACAAAGCATCTTCCCTGGGGAAACCAAGCGGCCGAATCAGGAATCCCAGGGCCTGGGTTCAAATCCCGACGCTGCCCGTCCTCGGCCGTGTGACCTTGGCCGAGTCCCTTCCCCTCGCCTAGGAAATGAGGGTTTCAGGGTCTCCCCTCCAGGTACGGAGGCGGGGACGAGACGAGGGGAGAACCCTCCTCTCAGTGGACGATGTCACCCGTCACCGTTTCTCCTGCACGCGTGCCGTTTTTGTGGTTCTCCCGGCCCCAATGCGGCGTTAGGATTTGAACCCAGGCCCAGCCGGCCAAGGAACTCTCGCCGGGGCCTCGGAGGAGCCGGGGGACGCGAGAGCGCCAGGTCCGGGGAGGCCGCGAACGGGGCCGGGGGCGGAAGCCAGGGCCCGCGAGCCACCGTCGCGGCCAAGAGGACCCCAGACCCACCCTGTGCCCGCCCTCGGGGCCCCAAATCCACCTTCTTCAGCCGCTCCATCAAAACGCTCTTGTTGCCGCTCGAGTCCACATTCCGTTTCCTCAGCTCCGCCCGCAGATCGATCACTCGCAGGTCGCTGAGGCGCCGCGTCCCGGTCTCTGACGAGGCGGAGCTCAGAGCCGCCGCGCCCGCCGCTCCAGAATCACCTAGGCCTGACAGAGTCTCCGCCATTCCAGGGACCCTGGCTCCGCCGCCCACTTTCCACAGAACCGGGCCGGTTTTATCAGGCTCCTAGCACAAAATGGCGCCGCCTGCGAGTGAACCGCTCCAGTCGCCCCAGCGCGCCTCGCTTCTGCGCAGGCGCACCAAGCGTAGGTTCTAGTATCCCGGTTGCAACTGCACATGCGCAGTGAGAACAACGCGGGGATGTGCGCAGACGCGTTGCGTCTCGTCAGCCTCCCGCCGGGAACTGCCGGGACGCATGCGAGCTGCAGATTCAGCGCTTGCGCGTTGTGCCGGGGAACCCGCGGTTGGTGGACGCGCGAGCGTCCTTGCTGCTAAGTACGCTGGTGGGGGCGGTGCGCGTGCGCGTGCGCGGCCGCAAAGCGGGGCGGGAGGAAACGAGTGCGTTTTCCTCTTAGGCGGCGCCATTTTGTGTTCAGAGCCGCTATAGCTGCCGGCGGTGTGCGACTGAGTCGGTGGCGAAGACGGGAACGCGACGATGGCGGAGACTCTGCCCGGGTCGGGCGACTCGGGCCCTGGCACGGCTTCTCTCGGCCCGGGCGTTGCGGAGACTGGGACGAGGCGGCTCAGCGAGCTGCGGGTGATCGATCTGCGGGCGGAGCTGAAGAAGCGGAACCTGGACACGGGCGGCAACAAGAGCGTCCTGATGGAGCGGCTCAAGAAGGTGAGGCGGCGCGGGGCTCGGGGGTGGCGCAGGAGGCCCGGGCACGCCCCCGCCTGCACCTGTCACCGCGGCTCCCGGACCCGGGGCGCCCTGGGTTCGCCCCGCGTCTTGGCCGACCCCGGCTCGAGGTGTCGGGCACCCAGGGGGCCGGCTGTGTGACCTTGGCCCGTCACCGCTCCTCTCTGTGCCTCCCTTCCTATCCTCTTTCCACCTTTTCTCCTCAAGCGCGCTCAGCGTGCGGTCTTCTCCGCTACCAGGGTGGCCCCAGGACCCCTCCTGGGGCTCCCGATCGAGCCTTGGCTCTGTGACCTTGGGCAGGTGCCTTTCTCTCTGTGCCTCAGTTTCCTCCTCCGGAGAATGGGTGTCTGGCGGACTCCAGAGCATTTACAGGAAAGGGGGCGGTGCTTGTTCTTGCCCCAGGGCCTTGGCCTTTACGAAGCTGTCCACCCGGGTCCCCCAGATCTTCTCGTGGCCGGCCCCTTGTTGTCATTTTGGGTCTGCCTGAGGCATCACCTTCCTGAGCGCCCTTCCTAATGCGCTGCCCCACCTCCTTGCCAGCTCATCCTGCGTTTGTGTCGCACCTCGCTGAAAGCAGGGGCTAAATGCAAAATATTAAGGGGTTGGGAATTGTCTGTTTCCGCAACTGGAACAAACAACTTGAGCATAGGGAGGGAGCTTGTGGGTGCCCAGTCCTGGACCCGGCAGGTGGCAGGCACTGAGGGACCTGTTGAATCTCCCCAGGCTGGCTGCTGTTCCTCCTCACCAGCGGTGGCCAGCCCTTCACCGAGGCCGGGCCAAGTGCAGCCTCTCTGTTCTAATTTGTCTCATCATATAACTTTAAAGTCGAAGGTTGGGCAGTGTCGAGTTGAGTTGCCATTTTGGAACTGGTCCTTGACCCCAATTCTGGAGCTCCTGCTCACAGCCTCCCTCTCCTTTGTCATTTGGACCCAGAGAGACGCAAGTTGTGCGGGGTTCCTCCTCCGCCTTTTGGGCTTGCGGCCCAGATAGCTGACCCGGAGTTGCTCTTTGCATGGACGGGTTTGCCTTTGTTTCATGGGAGGTTGTTACTTGTAAGGAACAGTGTGTGCCCTGCAGCTCTTAATGATGTTGTAAAACTCATCTCTCCCTAATAGGCGGTTAAAGAAGAGGGGCAAGATCCTGATGAAATTGGCATCGAATTAGAAGCCACCAGCAAGAAGTCAGCCAAGAGATGTGTTAAAGGTATTGTACGTATGCTGCTTGGGGCTTGAGTGTTCAGAGAATTTAGAGAAATGGTGTGTAGTGTGCTCTTCCCGCCTTCTAGGCTGGGAGAATTTCTCTGGTACTCGGTGTCCCCCCACTAAGTGTTAGCTTTGCTCGTCACCACCTAACAGGTAGCTCTGTCAAGGGCACAGGGAGGAGGAAAGAGATGTACAGGTGCCAAGTGCAATTAAAATATACGAAAAACGTTTCAGCTTCTGCCATTGGGATTAAAAGTCAACTAGAGAAAGACAAGCTCTTAAAGCTACTTCTACGGGTCTGAGGAACCAAATGTACCTACTTGGCTTCCTTCCTGGTTCAAAAAATAGGTCTTAACCCAAAGAAAAGGACACCAACCCGAGACCGAATAGAACTCAGCTTTGCTAGGGTCCAAAGTAGATTGTTGGGGTATTTGCACTCAGCCTATTTTTTACTATTACGGTTTTTGAATGTGAAGGTTTCATTCACAGACCGTTAAATTCATCAGGTTAAGGTGTACAATTCAGTGCTTCCTAGTGTATACACAAGGCTCTGCCACCACCACCACCGTCTCCTTCTGGATTTTCATCACCCAAAAAGGAAACCCGGTCCTCATTAGAAGTTAGTCGCCTTACTTTTCTCCCTCCAGCCCCTGGCAACTACTAATCCATGTTCTGTCCGCATAGATTTGCCTATTGTGGACATTTCATGTAGATGGAATTGCACAACATATGGCCATTTGCATCAGCTTTCACGTAGCATAATGCTTAAAGGTCATCTGTGTTGTAACATGTGTTGTAACATGTATCGATACTTCATTCCTGTTTATGGCTGATACCAGTTATTTTTGAAAGCATTGAATTCCATAAAACTTTGAAGCTTTCACTATCCCAGTTGGTATTGTTAGGTTTTATGGTGATAAGGATAATATAATTTAGGTTTCCTGTGCAGGGGGCCTGTTTTCTTGGAAAAGTGCTAAATTCAGGCAGTGGAGGATCAGTGCTTAGAAAGTAGAAAGAAATTGTAGCATTTTTAACAATTTCATTTTTTTAATAGCTTTTTCTTCTTAATGTGTTTCATAACATATTAACTGTTTAAAACATGTGCATGTAGTTTGAAAGATTAAATCTTTTAGTTAGGTTGCATAAGAGCTTTAAGTTAAAGTTTAATTTTGACACATGGTTACGTTTTTGCTGTTCTTGTGAGTGTCCGTATTTCACCTAGAAGGCCCAGCCTGAGCAGATTCAGAATGTGAGAGACTGGTCTACGCAGGAAATATAGTTTATCTCCTCTGTTTAGATGTTAACTTATGCATGATGTGAATTTTCTTTTTTTAGTGGTTGGGAAAACTGCTTAACAATAAAGTTTAAAAGTTTTTTATGTAGGTGATCATTTTAAAACTGTAAAGTTCAAGACTTACTACTCAAAATATCCTTGGCTTTTAGCAGGAATTTAACAGGGAATTTTTTTTTTTTTTTTTTTTTTTTTTTTGCGATGGAGTTTTGCTGTTGTTGCCCAGGCTGGAGTGCAGTGGTGCGGTCTTGGCTCACTGCAACCTCCGCCTCCCTGGTTCAAGCGATTCTTCTGCCTCAGCCTCCTGAGTAGCTGCGATTACAGGTGCCCGCCGCCACGCCCAGCTACTTTTTTATATTTTTAGTAGAAACGTGGTTTCACCATCCATGTTGGCCAGGCTGGTCTCGAACTGCTGACCTCAGGTGATCCACCCGCCTGGGCCTCCCAAAGTGCTGGGATTAGAGGCATGAGCCACCGCGCCCGGCCTAGCAGGGATCATTTCTAATGATCTTTGCATCATTAGAAAAACTAAACTTTAGCTGAGTGCTTTGAAGACCTGCCTGAATGTCTAGATTAAAGCTTAGGTGGATTCAAAACTACTTGGAGTTAGTGTTTTGTCAGGAAAGCTTGGATGATAAAGTTCTTCTGTTGCTATAAAAAGGACTTTTGTAGCCTCAGCTCTAGTGAGGGTTAGAAGGGCTTCTGATCCCTTCCCATTCCTTTTTCAGAGAAGTAACCAAGCCCAGAGAGAGCCCAGGTCTTCAGGTGGTGCTCAGGCCCTGCAGGCCTCATCTTCCATCCTGAGCTGGTGATGTTCTCTAGAGGTGTCGGGGCACGTGGCTAATGGATAAAGCACAAGAGCCTTAGGACTTTGTGGTTGCAGTTAGGGCCTGTGATTACATACAACCGTTAGATCAGGAGGAATTCACCAGTTAATTTTCGTTTCAAGCACTATGCAGCAGTGTTCAGTTGAGTCCAAAGTTGGACTCATTCTGGGAACTCACCAGTAACTGCTTCCTTGCAAAAACTGAAGTAGCCAAACTTGTTGAGGGAAAAGCGTCCTCATTATAAATCAGAGTAAGGGTCTTCACCAAGATTAGGAGTCCTAGGCAACATTGTAGGTGGGTTTGGAAAAAATAAAACTTGGATTAAAAATTTAAGTTTTAGATGCCATGTGGGATTAAAGTTGGATTTTCTTACATCTGTGTCCCCAACAGCGGCAGCTTTTCGTTGGCCAATGCCAGGTGCCGGGGATTGGGGTGTCGCCTGTCTGCGCCACATTAGCTTTTCGGTGATGCTTTTTGGTCAGCATTTCTCCTATTTCTTCCGGCCTATGTGGGCACTGCAGGCTACTATTTAGGGGCCTAGAAATTGGGTGCAATTACCAAACATTTTTAGACAACGTATTTAAAAAGGATATGCTGTGTTTAGATATAATGCGAAGTGGGACAGCTGAGTTTTAGAGTGCCAGCTTTGGAGCTCAACCAAATTCTCATGTGTCAAATGCAGATAATAAAACCTGCTAGCGTTGTTAGGCGTCTTAAATGATAGACTGGAAAAAGCTCACGTTGCGAGACATGCAATTAAACTGCATTTCTTGAGTGATTATTTATAACAGTGGTGAGACTCTTAAGGTGTAGACCCTGCAGGTTTTTTATGTTTAATTTTCTTTCTTTTTTTTTTTGAGACGGAGTCTCGCTCTGTTGCCCAGGCTGGAGTACAGTGGTGCAATCTCGGCTCACTGCAAGCTCCGCCTCCCGGCTTCAGGCCATTCTCCTGCCTCAGCCTCCCGAGTAGCTGAGACTACAGGCGCCCGCCACCACGCCCGGCTGTTTTTCTATTTTTAGTAGAGACGGGAAAGTATGTATTTTTTTCTGTTTGATTTTTCTTTATGGGTGTGTATGTTAGAGAGACTCGGTCTTACTCTGTTGCCCAGAGTGGAGGGCAGTGGCATGATCGTGGCAGCCTCAAGCTCTCAGGCTCAGAGCATCCTCCCACCTCATTCTCACCGGTAATTCAGAGTACAGGTACATAACACCATGCCTGGCTAATTTTTGTATTTTTGGTGGAGATGGGGGTCTCACTTTGTTGCCCTAACTTGTCTCTTAATTCCTAGGCTCAAGCGAGCCACCTGCCTTAGCCTCCCAAAATGCTGGGATTACAGGCGTGAACCACTGTGCCTACACTGTGGGCATTTTTTCTGTTTCATTAAATATTCTTTAAAAGCATACATTCTTTAAATATTGTGAGACATTGGATGGTGTCCCACAGGGTTTCTCAGCATTGGCACTGTTGACAATTTGGGCCGAAGAATTCTCTGGGGTTGGGGAGTATCCTGTGCATTGCAGGGTCGTGACCAGCATCACTAGCTACTGATGCTAATGGCGTTCCCCCAAGTCATGACCACTAACAATGTCTCCAGACATTGCCAGCCATTCCCCCCGGTTGTGAACCATATCTGAATGAAAATGTGCTGTAATTTGTTTCCCTTTTGGGTGTTTAACAGGTATAATAGGACAGATATCTATGTTTTGAACTCCTTGTCAGATATCCTAAGACTCAAATTCCTGGAACAAAGGGTATGCACATTTGTAAGGTTTTTGATACATACAGAGCCTCAAGTTTCTTCTCAAGGTTTCCACTCTTGAACTCCTCCAGCCTCCTTTTGCAATTCCTAGCAGAATTCTATCAAATAGTTATTTTGTGGTCACAAAACCCAGGATGATTCTCGACTTCATGGCAGCCTTTGCCTTTTTGTCTTGGGGAAAAAAAAAAGTTCTTGAGCTAAAAAATGACAAAGACCTACTTGAAATGGGTGGAATATAGGGAGAGCCAGCAAATCACTAACTCAATATGTTATTTTACGTTGCAGTTCTTTGGTTACTAGATGGGTATTGCATTTTTTTGTTGGTTTGTTGAAAATGCCTGTTTTTATCCTTTGCTCATTTTTTTGTGATTTTTTTTCTTAGGTTTGGAGTGTTTTTGAAATATTTGGAAACTTTTAGATATTTTGTGGAAAATCAGACTACTCTGAATCTAAGAGGAATCCTAGATTTTCATCTCCCTGTTGATGGCTTACTTAGAACACCAATTGAGGCCGGGCACCATAGCTCACGCCTGTAATCCCAGCACTCTGGGAGACCGAGGCTGGTGGATCACGAGGTCAGGAGTTTGAGACCAGCCTGGCCAATATGGTGAAACCCCATCTCTACTAAAAATACAAAAATAAGCTGGGCATGGTGATGCACGCCGGTAGTCCCAGCTGCTGAGGAGGCTGAGGCAGGAGAATCGCTTGAACCCAGGAGGTGGAGATTGCAGTGAGCCGAGATTGTGCCGCTGCACTCCAGCCTGGGCGACACAGGGAGACTCCATCTCAAAAAAAAAAAAAAAGAAAACAAATTGAGACAAAATTACGTGTGACAGGAGAGGGGAGACTTATAGTTTATCTTGTAATGTGTTCTGTTCTAAGATTGAAATCTATTCTGCATAAACTAATTATGAGGTAGAACTTGAGTGTTATCTGATTGAACAATTATTCTGTAATTAGGACTGAAGATGGAGGAGGAAGGCACAGAAGATAATGGCCTGGAAGACGATTCCAGAGACGGGCAGGTAAGTGATGTCAGGGTAGAGATGACAAGCAGCAGCTCCCTGTCCTGGTCCAGGTGGTCGTTAATGATTCTTCTTCCTCTTTACAGGAGGACATGGAAGCAAGTCTGGAGAACCTGCAGAATATGGGCATGATGGACATGAGTGTGCTAGACGAAACTGAAGTGGCGAATAGCAGTGCTCCAGATTTTGGGGAGGATGGCACGGACGGCCTTCTCGATTCCTTTTGTGATAGTAAAGAATACGTGGCTGCACAGCTGAGACAGCTCCCGGCTCAGCCCCCAGAGCATGCTGTAGGTAACTTGGAGACACGGCAGGATGTGCCCATAGCCCCGAGGCACCTGGCGCTCGCGTGCTGCTCGTGTGAGGGAGAACACAGCTAAACCGCCACGAACACACAGTTCCGCTTCTACACCCTGGTGTTAAACCATGTCCATTTAAACGCTGTGTAGCTCAGGGATTTACTCATAGATAGCTTTTCTTTAGCACTGGGGAGTGTTTTTATAATTCGAAGCATGTGGTGAGTCATAAAATAGAAAGCTCTGACATAAAAGATTTTTCTTTTCTGAGATGAGGTCTCAACTGTTACCCAGGCCGGTCTTGAACTCTTGGGCTCCAGCGATCCTCCTGACTACCTGGGCTTATTGGCACAGGCCACAGTGCCCATTTAGTTTTTTCCTTTTAAAATACAGTTTTAAGAAACAAAAGATGGTTTATTTATTTAGAGACAGAGTCTTGCTCTGTTGTGCAGGCTGGAGTGCAGTGGTGTCATCATAATTCACTGCAGCCTCAGCCTCCCAGGTTCAAGCAATCCTCCTGCATAGCTGAGACTACACAGTGAACCACCACGCCCAGCTAATTAAAAAAAAAAAATTTTTTTTTTTTTTAGAGGCGGGATCTCACTAGGTTACCCAGGTTGATCTTGAACCCCTGAGCTCAAGCAATCCTCCCGCCTCAGCCTCCCAGAGTGCTGGGATTATAGGTGTGGTCCACCGTGCCCAGCTCAAAAATGGTTTCTAATCTCATCATGTAGATATTCCTCTTAATGTTGTGTTTTGTTTGTTTGTTTGTTTTTGAGACAGAGTCTCTCTCTGTCACCCAGGCTGGAGTGCAGTGGCAAGATTATGGCTCACTGCAACCTCCGCCTCCCTGATTCAAGCAATTCTCCTGCCTCAGCCTCCTGAGGAGCTGGGACCACAGGCATGCGCCACAACGCCCGGCTGATTTTTTTATATTTTTAGTAGAGATGGGGTTTCACCATGTTGGCCATGATGGTCTCCATCTCCTGACCTCGTGATCTGCCCGCCTTGGCCTCCCAAAGTGCTGGGATTACAGGCTTGAGCCACTGCGCCCAGCCACTTGACTAATTTTTTATATTTTTGGTAGAGATAGGGTTTCATCATGTTGGCTGAGCTGGTCTCGAACTCCTGACCTCAAGTGATCTGCCTGCCTCGGCCTCCCAAAGTGCTGGGATTATAGTGGTGAGTCACCACGCCTAGCCTGTTAATGTTGTTTTAAGCAAGGTTAGGCAGTTACATTAAAAGATGTAAAGTACAGTGAAGACAAGTATCAACCCTGCTCCCCAAAAGGACTGACTGTGAGCATCCTTGTATGTAAAGGAGGAACTTTGCTCTGTTAGGGCTTTCCCAGCTTTTCACTTCTAGTGTTTCAGCGTAGAGCTCTCTGGTGGGGCTGTTCAAATATCACAAGCTGTCAGTGTCTTCGAGCTGATCTTCATTGTACTCTGACTGATGTCACGTGCCCAGTAGGTTGTTTTGTTTCCTTAAGGCATTGCAGCTTTCAGCTTGGGGGTGGAAATGCCTCCATAGGACTGAACCTTAAACCTCACGGTCAAAAGTCATTGCCTCCAAATTTACCATCCTTTGACCTAGGGCAGCACTGAGCAACTGGTTAGCCGCCTTTCTCAGTCTGGTACTGCTGTGTGCTTATTGTTTTCAGAGTGTGTACTTCTCAGTTAATGGAGGCATCCCAGGTCATGAGTTCAAATCGAGAAAAGGAAAAAAGAAAGTATTTGGGAGTGCTGTTTTTGTAGTTCACTTAAAAAGAGCCTCAAATTTAGTAAAACTTGGTGTTAACAGTTTTTCTTTTGTTTGGCATGTAGTAAAGAGAGAAATTGACCAAGTTAGATGTTTGTTTTTAATAAAGTAGGCTAGGAGGGCCAGGTGCGGTTGCTCACGCCTGTAATCCCAACACTCTGGGAGGCTGAGGTGGGCAGATCATCTGAGGTCAGGAGTTCAAGACCAGCCTGGACATGGTGAAACCCCGTCTCTACTAAAACATACAAAAAATTAGCTGGGCGTGGTGGTGCATGCCTGTAATCCTAGCTCCTCGGGAGGCTGAGGCAGGAGAATTGCTTGAACCCAGGAGGTGGAGGTTGCAATGAGCCGAGATGGCGCCATTGCACTCCAGCCTGGGCAAAAGGAGTGAAACTCCGTCTTGAATGAGTGAATGAATGAATGAATATAAAGTAGGCTAGGAGAAAGTGCCCGGTTAGTGTTACCTTAAGAGTATTGCTACCAGGTGAAATTGGAGGGGTGCATTTTATCATTTTGAGTTCTGCTTTGGAAATCCTGTGGTTGGAGGGGTATGTGGTAATCACCAGTACTTAGAAACTGCCTGGGAAATTCATTCGTTCATTCACCCAGTACAGACAGGGCATACCCACCTGCAGGCCACTGCCAGAGACGCTGGTGGAGCAGAGTCGTGGAGTGTGTGTTCTGGCGGAGAGGCAGGTGCTGAACTGAATGACCCAACAGTAGACTTGCAGATGGCAAAAGGTGCCGTGAGGGAAATAGACACACAAGTTGCCTAAGCGAGGTGTCAGCCTTGGTTTTCATAGCTCCAGCCTCCACGAAGTCATCTTCCATTTTGTTTTTCAGGTAGATGGGGAAGGATTTAAGAACACTTTGGAAACTTCATCGTTGAACTTCAAAGTAACTCCGGTAAGTTACCATCTGGTTCTGCATCGCTGGAAATGTTAATCGAGTGGTTGATTTTCCATAATGAAAGAGCAGTGTGTATGTGTATGGAAATGACTGGATACTGTGCTGGATGCTGGGGTTAAGAGGTTAGCAGAAGAGAAACAGTCTCAGGGCTGGCCATCTAGCAGGGGCAGTGGGATCAAACCAAATATGTAACCAGAAGGGAGAAAGAAGTGTGATGAGGGAGCAGTTCTGGTGGTTGGACTTCATAAGTGCCTGGAACTCTTCCCAGAGGTCTGACGGATAGGTTGAAGAGGGAAAGAAGAATTTGGAGCAGAAAGTTTGGGTGGTGTCTCTGATGCAAAAGAGAGAGGGGAGCACACAGGGTTGGACAGAAGCCAGAGGTGTTGCAGAGCAACTGGGCCCGCCTCGCTGAGTCTGGGCCACCAGAAGGATTGGACCTATTGTCCTAAGTGAGACAGATGTCGGAAAAGGTTTTCAGCAGAGTAGAGAGATCATTTTGTTATGACAGGTTTCAGTTGCAAATCAGTTTATGTTGGGAGAAGTATTTTTTTCTTAAATCCACTGTGACCTCTTCTCTGACAAAGGGGGTCTTTGCCAGCTGCAGCAGCCACTAGGTCAGCTTGGTCATGGGGTGGGTGGCATGGCAGGGCAGGGCCCAAACTCGGGAGAATGGGACAGACTGTTATCACTAGGGACCTGCTGTTACCAGGGAAACTGTTAAAATGAGCTGGTTTTCATCAGGTTATTGTAGGATGGAGTACATTTTTTGGAGACAAGAAGGTTTTGTGGAAACAGGCATTTATTCACAGATGATTGAAAGCCATATTTACTGGTGAAATGTATGTGCCCCGTGTTTAAAGTGACTTGTGGATTTGCTTTTTGTTTTTTAAATAGGACATTGAAGAATCCCTTTTGGAGCCAGGTACTGATAAGAGAAACACGACAGTTATGGTTTGAAAGTTTTCACACTATTATTTTAAAGCTGTCTATATTTTAAGCTGTGTTATGATCTTGTAAATTGCTCTAATGGTGGACAATCCAGATCATACAAGGATCAGAGATTGGAAACCCATTCGTATCACCAGATCTGTGGAAGAGCCATTCTGGCTTCTTGAGGTCAAATACATTTGGTGCAATGTAGTGATTCTTTTCATGTCTAACCACGTAGAGTGGCATTTAATTCCCCCGTCCCCGTGATTCCTCCATGTGTTTCTACACATGAAACAGATCTTGTGATATTTTGCTGCAGTCATTTTGATTAACGCAGTTAAGGCAGGATAAAGCTGTTGTCAGGGCACTTACCACCTGAGAAGTGACTGGATTCCAGAAGAGGAAACAGAGTTTCTTCGTGAAAATTTTCAACATATTATTCCCCTTCCGGACTGCATTTATCTCCCACCGTCAGAAGAGATTCTGATTTTCATATTGGATTGTTCTGTTAAAAGAAATTCAAAGAAATTTGGAAGTTGAGCTGTCATTGAATGGTGATTGCATTCGGTTCAGCACCTTGGACATTGGAAAATCAGTCAGAAGACCCAGACTTGAACAAAAACTCGAAGAAGACTATTGAGAAGCAGCCGCGTGGTTGTAGGTGTTTAAATCTGTGGGGGCCTTTTCTCTTCCGTGTAGCGTAGAGGCTTACCTAGAGGCGGTCGCGGCGCAGGTAGTGTAACCAGTATAACTTTGTGTACCCGCGGGTTTTCCAATCTCTGTGTAGCTAGCAGTTCTCTTCGTGTTAGTGTGGCAGCCGTGCCAGTTCCACATTTGTGATTGCTTTATTTCCCTGGTAATTAAACCTTGTGCCATTCTATTCCTGTTAAATCCGTAGAAAATGAGAAAATACTCGACATTTTGGGGGAAACTTGTAAATCTGAGCCAGTAAAAGAAGAAAGTTCCGAGCTGGAGCAGCCATTTGCACAGGACACAAGTAGCGTGGGGCCAGACAGAAAGCTTGCGGAGGAAGAGGACCTATTTGACAGCGCCCATCCGGAAGAGGGTGATTTAGATTTGGCCAGCGAGTCAACAGCACACGCTCAGTCGAGCAAGGCAGACAGCCTGTTAGCGGTAGTGAAAAGGGAGCCCGCGGAGCAGCCAGGCGATGGCGAGAGGACGGACTGTGAGCCTGTAGGGCTAGAGCCGGCAGTTGAGCAGAGTAGTGCGGCCTCCGAGCTCGCGGAGGCCTCTAGCGAGGAGCTCGCAGAAGCACCCACGGAAGCCCCAAGCCCAGAAGCCAGAGATAGCAAAGAAGACGGGAGGAAGTTTGATTTTGACGCTTGTAATGAAGTCCCTCCGGCTCCTAAAGAGTCCTCAACCAGTGAGGGCGCTGATCAGAAAATGAGGTTTGTTTTTTCTCAGTTTTAGACCAGACGCTATCTCCTTTTCATTGGTCATGTAATGACACACATAAGCTGTTTTTTTCTGCAATTGGCCAGCCAGACTGACGAAATTGTAGTTTTGCTTCTAAAGAATGTTTCGTTTCTCTTTGTGTGTTTTTAATGGGTGATTCAATTCCTTTTCTTTTTCTCAACCTACCATGGTTGTGTTCTTAAATTGTTAATTGTTATCTTCAGCTAAATCGAATTGACTTTTACAAATCTGACATTGTATTTTTGGGGTCAGATTTTCCAATATAAGCTTGCAGAGGTGTCTGTTAAAATTTTATTTCAGACTAATTTTCTGGTAGGTATTCAGTTTTAGCACATAATCATATTTTTAGTTTTGTTCTCTTTCGTTTTTTTCCTGTATGAGTAACATTAACTTTTGTCTCTAGCTCTTTTAAGGAAGAAAAAGATATAAAGCCAATCATTAAAGATGAAAAAGGTATGATTTAATTTAACGTGGTAGGGAGCCAGGTATGGTTCCCTTATTTTGGGAGGAGGGGCCTGGAGATATACACACTTTGGATTCAGTAATTTGTTTTGTTATGGGTTACCGGAATCAACCACCTAATGGTTTCTTGAGAGACTAGTTTTAGAAGTTCGCAAGCACCTGCATTTTATGTTTCTCTTGTGGTTGTCATCTATGGGATGGTGAAAAGCACATTACAAGAAAGGAATAATTCTGCTCATTGAAGACTGTTTCAAGGATTTTAGAGACTGCCGTCTTGGATGAGATCTGATCATCAAAAGACATTTCAGTTCATAACTGACATGGGCATGATTATTCCTTGAGTAAGGAAACTCAGTTTTTGCTGTCCAGATTTTCAGCCTTCTGTGTGTTGGCATGTGTGTGTGCGTTAAATTCTTAAGTCAGCAGTTGGGATTGGGCGTCGTTAGGGTTTTTAAAGAGGGCTGCGGTCTTAAGAATGGTTGTGCTTCCTGTTAGGCCTTGGGGTGATGCCTAAGAATCTCCCTCTCGTGCCAGGTCGGGTCGGCAGCAGTTCTGGTCGGAACCTGTGGGTCAGCGGGCTGTCCTCCACAACACGCGCTACGGATCTCAAGAACCTTTTCAGCAAGTATGGGAAGGTATGCCTTCCCTTGCCTCATACCATCCACTGTGATTCAGAGTTAAAAAGGAAGCTCTGCTGGGCACGGTGGTTCACGTCTATAATCCCAGCAGTTTGGGAGGCTGAGGCAGGAGGATTGCTTGAGCCCAGGAGTTCAAGACCAGCCTGGGCAACATAGCAAGATGTTGTGTTTACTAAAAAATGGAACGACAGCAGCGAAGCTCGCCCAGTCTTGTGCAGTGCACCTTGTTTCCTGACTCACAGTAACTAGGGTGCGGAGCAGGGCAGGTGGTTGGTCATATCACAGCAGTGCTCAGAACAGCTGTATAAACAGCTTCTCTCTCAATGTTCTTGGGGTTCTTTCTAACTGGTCTCAAAGAGACTGGTGGTCTTTTGTCTTGTGCAAAACTTAAAGCTTACATGATGAGATTTTTCCCTTAAGAATAATTTGGGAGGCCGAGGCGGGCGTATCACCTAAAGTCAGGAGTTGGAGACCAGCCTGGCCAACATGGCGAAACCCTGTCTCTACTAAAAATACAAAAATTAGCCAGCCGTGGTGGTGTGTGCCTGTAGTCGCAGCTACTTGGGAAGCTGAGGTGGGAGAATCACTTGAACCCAGGAGGCAGAGGTTGCAGTGAGCCAAGATTGTGCCACTGCACTCCAGCCTGGGTAACAGAGCGAGACTATGTCATAAAAAAAAAAAAAAAAAAAGAATGAAGTGAATAATTGCCTTTCTATCATTTAGCATTTTAAGTATATAATCTGATAACTAGAACATGATCGTGGTTCAAAAATAAATCACTAAGATGCTGCTCATGGGGGTGGGAGAAAAATAGTACAATTCAGCAGCTTTCCAAAGGAAGGCGAGGACAATTTAAAATGATTCCACTGTTTGAAATTAATTTAGAGTCTTCTTTTTTTGTTTGTTTGTTGTTCTTTTTTTTTTTTTTTTTGAGACTGCGTCTCGCTCTGTTGCCCAGGCTGAAGTGTGGTGTGATCTTGGCTCACTGCAGCCTCCGCCTCCCTCCCAGGTTCAAGTGATTCTCGTGCCTCAGCTTCTCGAGTAGCTGGGATTACAGGCACCCACCACCATGCCTGGCTAATTTTTGTATTTTCAGTAGAGATGGGGTTTCGCCATGTTGGCCAGACTGGTCTCCAACTCCTGACCTATGTGATCTGCCTGCTTGGCCTCCCAAAGTGCTGGGATTACAGGCGTGAGCCACCGCGCCTAGCCAAGAGTCTTCTGGTAAGCAATTGGCACTGCCCTGGTCTCCTGGGTGCCTCTGGGGAGTGGCTTCCAAGGGACAAGGTTCGGACCATTTAGTGTCTGGAGGGTGCCCTGATTCCAGGCAGAGTGGGCCCTGTCTGACACAGCCTTCTGGCTACAGAAGCCGTTCCTTTGTCTAGGTCTGTGTCACCCGATCAGGTGTTGGTTAATGTTTCATTGCTTAAGAAGCGGACAGGACCCGGAGAAAGCGTGCTGTTCAATTTTTCTCTGAACAGTCTGTGTGTTCAGCAAGGGCTTAGGAAATTCTTATAGCCATGAATAACCTGTTTATTCAGTTACTTTGTTGACTTCACTCAGACACTGATGATTAAGCAGAGGTAAACATACATGGTCACTGTCATCACAGATTTTTTAGTCTGGCGGGAAAAAGACCATTTAAGAAATAAACACGTATGATGTGTTGTGATGAGCATATTAAGGAATATTAGAGCACGCCGTCAGTGTGTTGGGGAGGCCGTGTTTAGATTTGGGAGGCAGCTTCAGCAGAGCTCGCTGAAGAAGTGACATTCAGCTGAGGCGTGAGTGACAGAGTTGGCCTTACCTGTGGGGCTCAGCTCTGGACAAAAACAGAAGGACGTAGGAAGGCCAGAGGGGCAGGACACCACTCAGCTACTTGACTGAAGTATGCAGAGCCTCCAGGGCGGATGGCATAGCTCAGGGATAGGGACATACAAGCTTAGTATGGTGCCTGCTCTCATTTGGGTTTTGTCTGTCATCAGAAGAGATGTACTTGTAAGGATGATTAATTTGATGGGAAGGTAGAATGACCCCGTCATTGGCTTCAGCTCTGATATGGGAAGTGGCATCTGTGTTTCTCTCAGGAGAGTCTTCTGTCCCTTTGGCCCTGGACAGATTCAGGCAGAGCCTTGACTCCTCCATTTGTGTGGTCAAAACCAAGGACGTCAGAGTCTGATGGGAACCTCAAGCTTGTGGGTTCCACCTTGTCATTTCACAGTTGGGGCCATGAGGTCCAGAGACGGGGAATGCCTTGCTTAGGTTGACGCCCTGAGTCAGAGCTAGGGCAGAGACCAGGCCTCCTGTGTCTCGGGGAAATGTTTACTCTGCGCGCCAGTGGCGGTGGGCTTGGCGTTAGATCTACTGTCTTGTTCTCTATTTTCTGTTCATGTTTGTTTATTGATCTCTTTTTCCCATTTATCTGCCTTCTTGTGGGTCGAGTCCTTTTTATGACTGATGGCTTATTTGCTCTAACTCTGTGTCATTGTGGTTTACTGTAGGATTACAGTACACATCTTCCCTTACAGTCTGTCTGCAAGGGGTGCTCTGTTGGTTTCAGTGTAGTGCAAGAACTCTGTGGGAATATACTTGCATTTCCCCTCCCGTCGATCTTTGTGATGTTATTGTCATACAGTTTACTTCTCTTTAAGAAGTCACCCAATATTTTATTGGCTTTGACTTGTTGTGGTTTGGCTTTTTTGCTTTGAACAGTTGTGGTTTTTTTTGTTTTTGAGACGGAGCCTCGCTCTGTCGCCCAGGCTGGGGTGCAGTGGCGCGATCTCGGCTCACTGCAAGCTCTGCCTCCCGGGTTCATGCCATTCTCCTGCCTCAGCCTCCCAAGTAGCTGGAACTACAGGTGCCCGCCACCAGGCCTGGCTAATTTTTTGTATTTTAAGTAGAGATGGGGTTTCACTGTGTTAGGATGGTCTCGATCTCCTGACCTCGTGATCCTCCCACCTCGGCCTCCCAAAGTGCTGAGATTACAGGCGTGAGCCACCGCGCCCAGCCGAACAGTTATATTTTAAAGAGACCCAGAAACGACAGGAAAAAATCCTGTCGACCTCACCAGCTGCTCTTCATTGCTTTTCGTTGTATATCCAAGTTCCCATCGGAGACCATCTTCCTCCCTCCTGAAGGAATTGAATGTTTCTTGGAGTGCGGGTTTGCTGGTGATACGTTCTTGTTTCTTTTGCATGTCAGAAAAAGTCTTTACTTTGTCTTCATTTTGAAATAAATTTTCACTGGGTATAGAATTCTAGGTTAATTTAATCTTTGTTCCTTCAGTTCCCAATTTGTGTCTTTTCTCTCTCTTTTTCTGTGGCTGCTTTTAAGTTTCTTCTGGTTTTTTTGTTTTGTTTTGTTTTCCCTTAGAGACAGGATCTCACTGTGTCACCCAGGCTGGAGTACAGCGGTGCTCACTGCAGCCTCGAGCTCCCGGGCTCAAGTGATCCTCTCACCTCAGCCTCCTGAGTAGCTGAGACCACAGGCATGTACCACTACACCCAGCTAATTTTTAAATTTTTTGGTAGAGATGTGGTTTCTCTGTGTTGCCCAGGCTGGTTTTGAACACCTGGCCTCAAGTGATCTACCCGCCTTGGCCTCACAAAGTGCTGGGATTACAGGCATGAGCCACTGTGCCCAGCCTGTGCCTGGTAATTTTTTACTGGATGTTGTGAATTGTATTTTTTGGGTGCTAGTTATACTTGTATCTCTACAAATACCCTTGAGCTTTTTTCTGGTACACAGCTGAGGTACTGGACACACACTAAGGCAGGGCCAAAGTAGCCTTCAGTTTGGGCTGATTTTGTCTCACCACTGGGCAGTGCCCTCTGAGTAGTGGGTCTGATGGCCCGTGAATTACCAGCCTTTCCACCCTGGCTGTTGGGAAGAGCAAACCATTTGTGGCCCTGAGTGCCCCTCCAGTGGTTGTTCCCTCTGCTCCTTATGGGTGGTGCTGTCTCAGCCTCTGGTTTCCTCGCACACGTGTGCACTGGGTGGGAGGAACCCTCTGTGGGTCTCTTCAGCTTGCTCTGCGTGGCTCTGTGTGGCTGTGTCCTCTCTGATACTCAGTTCCGTGATTTCTCTGTGTCTTGGTCTCAGAATCTCAGTGCTGTCTTACCCATCCCCCATCGCCTGGGAATCTAGGCAGTGAGCAGGGGCAGTCAGGGAGCTCTCAGGGATTGCTGTCTTGGGCAACCTGATGTCCAGGATCTGAAAACCGTCGTTGCCTACGTTTCATCACATTTGTTAGTTGTTTCAGGCAGGAAGACAATGCTTAGTTCTCCCATCTCAGCCAGAAGTGGAAGTCCTTTCCCCATGGGGACATTTCTGACAGTCCATGTCTGTGTCAGAGCTCTTCTCAGGCCCAGCTGGAGTGGATGGGTGCATTTCTTAGTAGCCCCACAGCTGTTTGTGGGCACAGTGGAAATAGAGAAAACAATGTGGATGGGTAGGACTTCTGGTTATTAGTTGTGAGTAATGAAGTTTAATGGTTTTATAACCTTGCATGTTTGTGTGTTTTCCTTGTGATGACTTATCTTGTATTAAAAGCAGTTGTATTTA
Source organism: Pan troglodytes (assembly GCF_028858775.2). NCBI lineage: Eukaryota > Metazoa > Chordata > Mammalia > Primates > Hominidae > Pan > Pan troglodytes. The sequence goes on along the minus strand of NC_072418.2, from coordinate 7,951,335 downwards.
GTGGCTGGGTGCGGTGTCTCATGCCTGTAATCCCAGCACTTTGGGAGGCCGACTTGGGTAGATCACTTGAGGTCAGGAGTTGGAGACCAGCCTGGCCAACATGGAGAAACCCCATCTCTACTAAAAACACAAAAATTAGCCAGGCGTGGTGGCGGGCGCCTGTAATCCCAGCTACTTCGGAGACTGAGGCGGGAGAATTGCTTGAACCCAGGAGGCGGAGGTCGCGGTGAGCCGAGATCGCGACACTGCACTCCAGCCTGGGTGACAGAGCGAAACTGTCTCAAAAAAAAAAAAGCAATTGTATTTGGATAGGTCAGGATTAATTAGAACCAATTCAGTAACTAAAATGGAAAACTACCATATGGGCAGAGGTGACAAATAGTGAAAATGATTCTGATTGCCAGGTAATAACTTTAGCAAGTTGTGTGGTCATTTGTATGAGAGAGTAAGAGTGCCCTTTTTCATGAAGGTTGTCGGGGCCAAAGTGGTAACGAACGCCCGCAGCCCGGGGGCTCGATGCTATGGATTCGTCACCATGTCGACATCTGACGAGGCGACCAAGTGCATCAGCCATCTCCACAGAACTGAGCTGCATGGACGAATGATCTCCGTAGAGAAGGTGAGGCAGTTCTCGTCTATGGTAACTCGCAAATGGAGTTTGCAAGTGAGAAGCTCTGGGCCACACATCATTTCTGTCTATTATATTTTAGGCCAAAAATGAGCCTGCTGGGAAAAAGCTTTCCGACAGAAAAGAGTGCGAAGTGAAGAAGGAAAAATTATCGAGTGTCGACAGACATCATTCTGTGGAGATCAAAATTGAAAAGTAAAGTGAATTTTCAAACCTCCTCTTGGAATCCCTGGGAGGAGGGCATGGGCAGCCACCGTGGGCCTTGAAAAACACGCATCTGTCCCCACCTGTACCCACGCAGCCTTGCCAGCTTCCTGCTGGAGTCTCAGCTGACTTTTGTGTTCTGCTGCCACTTTAATATTCAGCTTTTATTTATTTATTTTTTGGAGACAGGGACTCACTCTGTTGCCTAGGCTGGAGTGCAGTGGCACTGTAGCCTCCACCTTCCGGGTTCAAGTGATTCTCCTACTTTAGCCTCCCAAGTAACTGGGACTACTGCAGGCGTACACCACCCAGCCAGGCTACTTTTTGTAGAGACGCGGTTTCGCCATGTTACCAAGGCTGGTCTCAAACTCCTGAGTTCACATGATTTGCCCGCCTTGGCCTCTCAAAGTGCTAGGATTACAGGTGTGAGCCACCACGCCCTGCCAGTCTTCAGCTTTCTGTGTAAAGCTATTTAACGAAGTAGCCCATGTCTTTAAAAAGTGGATACAGTTGATCCTCAGCATGTATTTGTTTCCTGATAACTGATTAGCCTTTTGAAAAAACAGTATACACAAAATGTCGTTTTCCATATTCTGGTCCCTTGTACAAGCCTCTCAGACCTTGGAATCATTTCCTCATCCACGTTGATTTTCATGCAGTTCTCACTTATTAATCACAGCAACTATCATACACCCAGTTTTTCAAAGATAAAGCATCATCCAAAGGAATTTATCCTGGTCTAGTGTTGCAGTGAATGACCTTGAGTGAGTAGTTGGTGCTGTGTCTGACAGATGGCAAAAGCATTGCTGTGTTTACCTCAAAATTAAAAATATTCCAAGGCACCCTGTGAGTTCACAGTGGCACCCTGTGAGTTCTCACGGTGGCACCCTGTGAGTTCACGGTGGCACCCTGTGAGTTCACGGTGGCACCTTGGGGTACCTTGGCGTAGTAGTTGGGAACCATGGGTCTGAGGTTCTATTTTTATAAAGGGGTGATTTATATCTTTAATCAAAATGGAGGTAGGGACAGATCTTTCAAGGGAGGTGTGGGTTGTTTATATTTTTAACACAATTGTAGGCTTCTCTTTTGAGAAGGTAGATTTCCGTGTTGTATCTGATCATGGCAGTGTCTCAGAAGGCTGAGTGTCTGCCTTAAGTTTATGTTGTCAACACAGTTTAGAGGGTAAACATGTCTATGGACATAGTTGAACTGGGTTTTTGAAGATGTAATTACCAATTTACATCATGGCCAAATTGGAATTATTATTTTTAATTGGAATTATTATTTTTAAAAAACATTTTACTTTTTGAGATGGGTCACCCAGGCTGGAGTGCATTGATGCAGTCATGGCTCATTACAGCCTCGACTTCCCAAGCCCAAGTGAACCTCCCACCTCAGCCTCCCTAGTAGCTGGGGCTACAGGTGTGGGCTACCACTCCCAGGTAATTTTTAAATTTTTGATAGAGACAGGGTCTTGCTCTTTTGCTCAGGTTGGTTTCCACCCTGGCCTCAAGCAATTTTCCCACCTTGGCCCCGCAAAAGACTGGGATTATAGGTGTGAGCCACTGCACCTGGCCCCAGATTGAAATCAGTAGGCCCCTGAGTAATGGGCGTCAGATGAGCCTTCATGAACTTGGAGGAGTGGGATGGGGGGGGGGGTGAGCCCCCTAATTTAATCAGCAACTTCAAAAAGACACATCCCATCAGCATTGCTAAGAAAAAAATGTCTGTATTAGTGGAAGATGAGGAACTGTTGTTGCAGGTTTGCGGTGTTCTTGGTATCTTGCGTGTTTCATGAATTGTTTTTCTGTATTTGTGGGAAAGGTGGTAATAATTAGCTAACAGTTGGCGTGGTCCTGTGGCCAGCACTGGGAATGCAGCAGTTTCTTTGGTCCTTGTAGTAGCCCTGTGAGGCACTTGCTCTATGTAGGAGAGGATACAGGCCTAGAGAGGGGAGCGCGCCCTGCCTGAGTTTGCTGGGAAACGGCAAGGCTGGGATTCAACCTATGAAGTTTGCTCGGAGCCCCGTGGCTCTTAACTGGGTGATGGACTTAAGATTTTTTTTTTTTTTTTTTTTTTTTTTTGAGACAGAGTCTCGCTCTGTCGCCCAGGCTGGAGTGCAGTGGCGCAATCTTGGCTCACTGCAAGCTCCGCCTCCCGGGTTCACGCCATTCTTCTGCCTCAGCCTCCCGAGTAGCTGGGACTATAGGCGCCCGCCACCACGCCTGGCTAATTTTTTTTGTATTTTTTAGTTGAGACAGGGTTTCACTGTGTTAGCCAGGATGGTCTTGATCTCCTGACCTCGTGATCCACCCACTTCGGCCTCCCAAAGTGCTGGGATTACAGGTGTGAGCCATCGCGCCCGGCGAACTTAAGATCTTTGAGACCAAACTGCATGCAGGTTGTTTGCCTAGGAGGTTGAGCATTTAAAAATTTGTTTTGACCTTATTTTTTTCTTCAAATTAACACCTTCATTAGCCTTCCCTTCCATTTGAAGGATTTCTAGATTAGTGGTTGGCCTTGTGAAATAGAGAAGCTTTCCAAAGAGGGGAAGAAGAGGGGCTAGCCTTTGCCATCTTGGATGAGTGGTGGTTTTTATGCAGTTGTTATACAGAAAGCACATGTAAATGTCAGGTGTAATCCCAACACCTAGGGATGATGCTTTTTGTTGGATATCCTTCCAGTCTTTTTTCCAGCATATATATTTATCTACTGGAAGGAAAGCAGATGAATAAACACAGAATTTTGTGCAGCAGGTGAAAGGAGTCAGACCCTTTTTATTCCCCCTAAGTTCTGTCTCAGGATCTAAAGGTCCTTCTTATTTATTTATTTATTTATTTATTTTATTTTGAGACGGAGTCTCTCTCTGTCGCCAGGCTGGAGTGCAGTGGCGCGATCTCGGCTGACTGCAACCTCCACCTCCTGGGTTCAAGCAATTCTCCTGCCTTAGCCTCCCGAGTGGCTGGGATTACAGGCATGCGCCACCACGCCTGGCTAAATTTTTTTGGATTTTTAGTAGAGACGGAGTTTCACAATGTTGGCCAGGGTGATCTTGAACTCCTGACCTTGTGATCCGCCTACCTTGGTCTCCCAAAGTGCTTACACTTTGGAATTACAGGCATGAGCCACCGCGACCAGCCTAAAAACCCTTCTTTAAAGCATACCATGAGGTGACAAAAGTAAGCTGTAGAGCAGTGTATGAAGTATGGCCTCGTTCGTGTCACTCCTAAGACATTCTTATAAAATGTCACTGTAGATTACTGCGGTCAGGCAGACCCAGTGATTGACACTAAGGCCATCCTGGTGGTTGTCGCAGGGGTGAGGGAGAGGAGATGAGATGATTTACAATAGTCAGTTCTGGGATGTACCATTAATTACTATGGTGTGTATTTAAAATTTTTCTCAAAATGGTATATATATATATATATTTTTAAAGACAACTCCATGATGTGGAGGTTGAGAAGGGCAGAGGAGACGGGGCAATCAGAGAGGCTTCCCTGGCGTGGCTGGAGCTCTGCCGGGAACCCTGCCTGGGTCGGTTGGAGGAGAGGCCAACAGGTGCTTGCTGGAGGGCCTTGCAGGGGCCTGACTTTCCTGCCTGGACCCTGGCATGTCGTTGGTGTTGAGTCAGTGTGCAGTTTAATTGCCTGAGACAAATGGCATTAGGGAACGCAGCAGCTGAGTTTGAGTGGCGAAGATTTGTTTCACTGCTTAGAAGAAAGTTGCCTTTGGTTGAAATGGCACTTAACACCTTCCCGTATTCACTGGCACATAACACATTATTTTAACTCCCTAAAAGTATGCAGCAGTTACCGGTCGAGGGGTGTTGGCCTCACGGGTAAATGGCCTGCCGCTCTGTGCAGTGGGGGCTTGGTGTCCTGCCACTGTGCCTCCATCCTGTTGAGGCTGTATTGGGAAGAAATGCTTTTCCCTATAAAGCTTATAAACAATGTTCCACACATACATGATGAAACATTAAACTTTTTAGAAGTGTTCTTATGTAGTTGGCGTGTTTCTCATGTCCACCTGCACACCACTCTTGCGTGCTAGCCTGTCTGACATTTTGGAAACGCATCCCCAGGAATTTCACTGTGCATATCCCTCAATTCAGCACATACTAGAAGTGGGAATACAGCCTGTATCTAAAGAGGAGTATTGTTATTACTATGGGTTCCAAATAATGTTTCCCACCTAATTGCTGCCAGGGTGATTTGTTTTGTGTGGACGTCTGAGTATGTGTGAGTCGAGGCTCTGGGTGAGCCGTTCCTGTTACAGAGTCTTGTGAGCTCAAATTTGATAACCATGTCTTTAAATAGAACTATAATTAAGAAGGAAGAGAAGATTGAGAAGAAGGAGGAAAAAAAGCCTGAAGACATTAAGAAGGAAGAAAAAGACCAGGATGAGCTGAAACCCGGACCTACAAATCGGTCTAGAGTCACCAAATCAGGTGAGGAGAGCCTTTTAAGAGCTGTGGAAGGGGAAGGCCTGGCACGGGTGGGGAGTGGGGGTTCCGAGGGAAAGTGAGGACAGCAAGCTCTGGTGACACGGCTGTTTCGCTGTTCATATGGCAGTGTTAAAGAAACAAGAGTCTGTTGATGAAATGGCTTAAAGGAGTGTCCATACAACATCGGGAATCCAGAAGTGCCTGGGACTCAGGGCTTACGTGTATTGCTGAACTCAGCTGCCTGAGTTCGGGCTTTTTCAGGGCCTTTGGCTGATTGTAGTGTGGGATTTGCAAGAGTGAGTTGTCCGAGTTTCTTGTAACTAACCTGATGCTATTTTGCAGGTGTGCAGTAAAGTTTTTCCCACATTATGTTAAAGCTGGAGGTAGTAAAAACACAGAGAAAAATGAAACCTCCAAGCATCTGTTGAAGTGGTTCTGTTTGGATGATGCCACTTCTGTTGTCATTTTATAAAGGTTCATTGTGCTTTACACCTTTGAATCTGTATGAGACTCAGAATGTTTTGTGGCAAAAAAAATAAGCCAACTCCACCTCCCCCATCAAGGAAGAGAAAAACAGAGACAAAACCCAACCATCTGGAGCATTGAAATTTGGTACAGCACATTACAAGCTGGATCTTCAGCTCTCGGGCTAATTTACCCTGAGTCTCACGAGGAACGTGTTTTTAAAATGTTCCTCAAGTATTATAAATCTCCCCAAATAAGTCATTGTTCCAGTGGTTTATGCCTGGTGGTTCTGTCGTCAGGAGAGAGAATTGGTTTGGAAGCCTTTATTGCTGGAGATGAATGGAGGGAAGCCCACCCGTCTGGCAAGGCACTCCCTCAGAGCGGCAGTGTGATTCCTAGCACGGGCTGGATACTGCGGAGCTTCACAGAATGTCAGGGAGGAGTGACAGCATAGACCAGCTCCGGAGCTGTGTGGGTTTAGAGTGGAGGGTCACGGAGGGCTCTGCAGGATGGCTGTGCTTGTGTGCATGCTGCAGGTTTAAGCTGTAGGTTGGGAACAGGTCCCTCTAGTTGTGTAAAGAGCTGTGAGGGTACCCCCATGATGCTGTGCCCGTGTTACCGTGTTGCTCACAATAGATGAGAAATAGAGGCTCCCAAGGCTAGTGTCAGTCACTTGACTCACGCCTTGTGTGTTCAAAGCCCAGGGTCCATCAGAGTGCTGTTTACTGCGGGAAGTTGGGGCGTCCACAGGTTTTGATAGTTTGTTGTGTTTTTTCCTGAAGGAAGCAGAGGAATGGAGCGGACGGTCGTGATGGATAAATCGAAAGGAGAGCCCGTCATTAGCGTGAAAACCACAAGCAGGTCCAAAGAGAGAGTGAGTATTGCCTCTGCCATCTCAGGGCCAGCTGTTTCTCACGATGGCTCCACGGCCCGTTTGATCCGCATTATGAAAACAGCACTGTTTTGCCTTTAAAATTGAAGTTTGTAGGAGGCGCGATAATTGTGTAGATTGCGGATACAGACACACACATGAATCCTGGTGCTTTCTGCAGAGCAGTGCCCATCCGTGTTTGCTTCCCTTACTGGCTCCTGACCGGGATGTGCCGCCTTCAGACAGAGCATTGGTTCACACGGCAGCTCACCATAGGGTGGGATGGGCCAGACCCAGGCTTTTCGAGCCAGAAGGCAGGTCCTACTCTTTGGTTGACTTAATAGCAGGTTACTTTCTTTCATTGGTTTTTTAGTCTCCTATTAAATTAACCAAAAAGGTAGAGACCAACCTAGGACAGAGAGCTGGTCATGTTATCAGATCAAGAGCTGCACCTCTCGAGTAGTGCACACAACTAGACGAAATAGCGTCTCATTTGCGTTTTTCACTCTGGGAAACAGTAAAAACCTCTGCTTCCCAGCTGCAGGTTCTAGCTAAGATATTCATGAGGTGACAGTACTTTTTTAACGAATGTGGAGTTCACCATATTCAGCCAGGACCACTTTGTGTTGTTAAGACTTAACTTTTTTTTTTTTTTTTTTTTTGAGATGGAGTCTTGCTGTGTCACTCAGGCTGGAGTGCAGTGGCGTGATCTCTGCTCACTGCAACCACTGCCTCCTGGGTTCAAGCGACTCTCCTGCCTCATCCTCTCGAGTAGCTGGGATTACAGGCAACAGGCACACATCACCACACCAGGCTAATTTTTTTACTTTTAGTAGAGACGGGATTTTGCCACGTTGGCCAGGCTGGTCTCGAACTCCTGACCTCAAGTGATCCACCCGCCTCAGCCTCCCAAAGTGCTGGGATTACAGGCTTGAGCCACCGTGCCCAACCAAGACTTAGTTTTTAAAATGAACATTTGGATTTTATAAAGTATCAGTTCCTAATGTCATTTTTCACATGAAAATCATAAGATACAGAGAAATGTAGAGTAGAACATTGAAAAAGACCCATACTCTTACCCCCATGTAACTGTGATGTTGAAAATAAGTAGTGATGACACATGCATGATTAGAACATCTGGTCAGCTTGAGGAGATGCAGCACGGGCATACTAAAGCCTCCGTGTGTCCAGTTGGGCTCCTCGGCTTCCTCTGCACACACGTCCCCTGTGCCTGCCATGGGACCACAGACAGAGGATGTGCTGGAGCTTGCACTTTCTGTGTAATATGCCTTGGAGGTCTCTACATACAGACACATACGGTTTGGCTTTTTTCCTTTTTGCTTTTTTTTCTTTTCGCTTTTACATATATTTTTTATTTTATGCATGATATTTACCTATTAAAATAAAGGGTGGGGGTGTCTCACTTTGTTGCTTAGCCTGGCTTCAAGTGATTCTCTCGCCTTGATCTTCCAAACTTGCTGGATTACAGGTGTGAGCCACCACTCCCAGCCTCTTTTAACGTTTAAATTTTGAAATAAAATGCTGTTCAGAAAGGTTGTGGAGGGGACTTAAATCTCCTGGGTGTGTTGCACCTGCCAGGTCGCTAGTAAGTGGCTAAGCTGGCCTGAGAACCCAGGAGTCCCGTGCTGACACTGTTGCCTGCTGTGCTGCCCACTGTGTGGTGGTATGTGGGCATCTGTCACCTTATTCTACTGCAGTGTGTGTAAGACATCTGCCCGTCTCGTAGGCAAAGCTTGCCATCAAAGTGCTGGGTGATGTGTGTCTCTCCTGTGTCTGTGTGCCCCTTTCTCCCCAGCCTGCATTTTATTAATAATTGGTGTAATGTCTCGTCTTGACCTTTGCCTGTCTTTCTGTTGGGTTGGTTTGTTTTTCATTGCTCGCTCTTTCTCTCCTATGGGAGCTAATTAGGAAAATAAACTGAGTAGCTTTTTAAAAATGTCATTTCCCAGGCCCCTGCCCCAGAGATTCTGTGTGGATCAGCAGGAGGCCTCAGGTTCTGTGTTGTTTAAAAGCTTCCTGGGAGGGTCTGATGTGTAGCCAGTTTGGGTGAGGGGCCCTGGAGAACCTTGGAAATGGGAGTCAGTTGTTACAGCTCTGAGCTTTATGCCACAGATAGAAAATGATGAATATAGGCTGGGTGCGGTGGCTCACACCTGTAATCCCGGCACTTTGGGAGGATGAAGCAGCAGATCACTTGAGCTCAGGAGTTTGAGACCAGCCTGGACAATAGGGCGAAACCCTGTCTCTACAAAAACAGAAAAATTAGTCAGGCATGGTGGTGTGCACCTGTGGTCTCAGCTACTCAGGAGGCTGAGGTGGGAGGATCACTTGATCCTGCAGTGAGCTGTGACTGAGCCACTGTACTCCAGGCTGGACAACAGAACAAGACTGGGTCTCAAACCCAAAAAACCTACAAAAAATAAATTACGGAAGCTGGCTATTAGTGTTCTGTACCTTATTAGGAGCACTGTTTTGCATTAAAGCATTTTGGCATATTCTCTTTATTTATTTGAGACGGAGTCCTGCTCTGTCACCCAGGCTGGAGTACAGTGGCGCAATCTCAGCTCACTGCCACCTCTGCTTCCCAGGTTCAAGCGATTCTTCTGCTTCAGCCTCTTAAGTAGCTGGGATTACAGGCATGCGCCACCACGCCTAGCTAATTTTTGTATTTTTAGTTGAGACGGGGTTTCACCATGTTGGTCAGGCTGGTCTCGAACTCCTGATGTTGTGATCCGCCCACCTTGGCCTCCTGAAATGCTGGGATTACAGGTGTGAGCCACTGCGCCCGGCCTGGCATATTCTATTTAGAGCTGTCTGCCTGAGTCCTGAGCCAGCAGTTGAGACGTGAAACATGCAGTCTGCCCTCCAGCTGTCCAAACAGCTGGCCTGACTGCTGTCCCCTCTGAACTAATGGCCACAGTGGCCCTGTGCGGATGTGCCCGTGGCTCTGAGAGGCCTAGGTTTGCTTTGGATTATGTGAGTCCTTGGCTGTGCTATGCTAGAAGAACTGTGCCTGTAGGTTTTCTGAGGCGTGGGCCAACCTCTTCTCTTCCATGAATGCCCCTTGACATCTGAAAGCAGGATTCTGGATTAGGCAGTAAAATGCAAACTTGGAGGGAAGCAGCCTATGCCTGGGCCTCTGGTCTGGAGACCACAGCCTTCCATCTACACCATGTGGGGCCAGAGAATCTTAGTCTCATGCACACGTGCATAATCTCCATTGTTTGTTTGTTGCAATCATTTTCCTGACATTAATAAACCAGTTTTGGTAAACAGAGCTCCAAGAGTCAGGATCGCAAGTCAGAAAGCAAAGAAAAGAGAGACATCTTGTCGTTTGATAAAATCAAAGAACAAAGGGAGAGAGAGCGCCAGAGGCAGCGGGAACGGGAGATCCGAGAAACGGAGAGGCGGCGGTGAGTGGAGCTGGGTGGGGCGGTGGGCTGGTGGTTTCCTCTCGGGGTGGCTGTCCTTCTCCCAGCTGTACTTGGAGTGCACAGTCTGTGTGCCCGAGAGCCAGTGCCTGGGCTGGCGGGTGTCGTGCTTCACCTGGGTCCTCGAGGCAGGGGCCAGCACCTGTTCACACGTGAGCCGCCAGACATGCCAGGTGGCATGAAAGTCATCAAAGGGCCAGGTGCAGTGGCTCACACCTGTAATCCGAGCACTTTGGGATGCCAGGGCCAGAGGATCACCTGAAGCCAGGAGTTCAAGACCATCCTAGGCATGTAGCGAGACCCCACCTCTACAAAATATTTAAAAATTAGCTGGGTGTGGTGGCGTGCACTTGTAGTCCCAGCTACTCAGGAGGTTGAGGTGGGAGGATTGCCGGAGCCCAGAAGCTCAAGGCTGCAGTGAGCTGTGATCACAACAGTGCACTGCAGACTGGGTGACAGAGTGAGACCCTGTCTCTTAAAAAGAAGTCATCAAAGCCCTTTACAGTATATGGGGTTTGGCTATGTTGCCAGGCTGATAACTGCTGGGCCCAAGCGATCCTCCTGCGTCAGCCTCCCTAAGTGCTGGATTACAGGCTGAGCCTTCTGGCTCAAAGTCTATTTTCGCCCCTCCTCTGGTGTTGGACCTTGGCCCGTGTGGAAGGCCCAGCCGTGTGTGGCTTTGATGGGATGGGATGGTCCCTGGGTGCTGAGGCCTCAGTCTTCCCTATTGAAACCTTTCACCTAAGGTCAGAAACTGCAAGCAGAGTCCAGTTGTCATTTTGCCACGGCTCCCTTCTGGGCTGTGGTCTTGAAGGAGGCTCGTCCCTCTGCCTTGACATTCGGCCTTTTCATGTCGGGATGCCCGGCGTTCTCTTGTCACTTTTCCTCAAATATTGCTTTAAGCTGTGCTCACAGCATTTGGAAAATGTTCTCGAGCAAACCTAGAAATGTTGCCAGCTGTGCTGCCTTTGCTTTTCTTAAGGTAACTTTGTTAAGTAAGGTAACCCCCTGCACGCGCAGCTTTAGGGAAGCCCGGTGAGCTTTTGGATCTATTTTTTTTTTCTGCTTCCAATACACACCCAGTTTTGGGCACCGGGCTTTCTCCTTGGAGGCTCACGCAGGAAATTCAGGGCAGCCTCGCCTGTCCCCGCAGGGAGCGCGAGCAGCGGGAGCGGGAGCAACGCCTCGAGGCCTTCCATGAGCGGAAGGAGAAGGCCCGGCTACAGCGGGAACGCCTGCAGCTCGAGTGCCAGCGCCAGCGGCTGGAGCGGGAGCGCATGGAGCGGGAGCGGCTGGAGCGCGAGCGCATGCGCGTGGAGCGTGAGCGCAGGAAGGAGCAGGAGCGCATCCACCGCGAGCGCGAGGAGCTGCGGCGCCAGCAGGAGCAGCTGCGTTACGAGCAGGAGCGGCGGCCCGGGCGGAGGCCCTACGACCTGGACCGGTGAGTCCCGCCCAGAGCGTGGGCAGGACGGAGACCAGCGTGGCAGCGGTGTTCACCCTTCCAGCAGAACAGCGGCTTCCCTTCCGTCCCTGTCGGTGGGGAGAATGAAATTTGATATGGAGCATGCGCCCTGGGGACCCCCCGCCGATCTCACTGCGCTGCTGCAGGTTTATTAGTTCGCTGTCCTCACCGGAGGCTGTGTAGCATCTTCCTGAACTTGAGTTATTCTGGGAAACTTGATGGCTGCCACTTGCTGAAGGGTTTGTGATGCTTTTCCTCTCCACTTACCCGTGGAGCATAGCTGTTGTCTGTCTTGCGAGACAACCGAACGCCCGTTAGGCCCAAGTTGGCCACCGCTGACTCTGCCGGTCTCATGTGTCCTTGTAGACAGAGAGGCAGAGCAGGCGCTGTGGAAAAGGAAATTGCCTCTGATTTAGAAAGTAGGTTTGTTGGTCTCTAGCTACCCCGGGCGGCTTAATTGACAGTCACCCTTCACCCCGCTCTCCGTGAGCCTAGTTTTCTGGTAAAAATCAGGAAGAAGATAATTGGATGCCGTCCAGAGCTGTGTGTAGTTCACTCACCCCATCTAATTCTCTTTGCTTTTGCAAGAAACTCAGAGGGAGATTCAGGCTCCCGTGGAAGGCAGGGAAAGTAAAAGTGTGGCAACTCGAATGCTATTCCAGAAGAATCAAATATTTCATTTCAGTTGCTCATGAGGGGGGATCAAGGTAATAACAGCCTCACGAGACAATGAGCTCACAGCAGTGCTCCTTTCGGGACTGTTGGATGAGAACACAAGTGTGCCTCTCGGCTGTTAATGGCGGTTTTAATTTATCAGATCAAAGCAATGATGATCGAATGTTTAGAGATTAGCCCTGCAGGACATTTTAAACGATACTGGGTCTGGGGAGAGAGCTCCTCTCCCCACCTCCACCTCCTCCTTTTTTCCTCCTCCTCTCTCATAAATGGAATTTGTATTCTTTTAAAATAAAAACCAACAGACGAGATGATGCCTATTGGCCGGAAGGAAAGCGTGTGGCGATGGAGGACCGATATCGTGCAGACTTTCCCCGGCCAGACCACCGCTTTCACGACTTCGATCATCGAGACCGGGGCCAGTACCAGGACCACGCCATCGACAGGTCAGTGGTCCTGTCCCCTCCTTTAGCTACAGTCATTGTGGGCACCGGGGCATCCAGCTGACCTCGTTCTCAGCCCAGTGCAGGGGTTCCTGTGTGCTCTGAAGCCTCGTTTACTTCTGAGATCCACAGTGGATGACTCTGGCCTTGCACAGAACTTGAGCGAGTTGCTGGAATCCCCAGCTTACCTCAGAGGAAGGCATCTCAGAGCTCGTTCCATCCACCGACTCTTTTCATAGGTGGGCCAGGAGGGGCCTGAGTGCAGGCCATCTACACCGAGCTCTCTTGTGAGGCAGCAGTGTTTGTCAGCACAACCTGCTTGTGCCCAAGAGCTACCAGAGAATTGATGGAGGACGTGCAGAATTTCTCATGAGGCCTGTTTTGTATTTCGAGGGTCTGGGTGGGTTTTTTAGCCTTTTAAAATGAGGAATACATCTAGTTTATTAAAAAGGCAGCCCTTGGTTTTCCAGTGTAAGAATCCTGTCTTTGGGCTCCCCTTGGCTGCACATCTCTGACCCATTTCCCCATTCATTGGCTCCTTCAGTCGGAATGTCAGAGCGGGGAGAACAGGAAAGGGAGGCTGAGAGGCCACACTCTTAATTCTGCTGGAGTTTGGGGTGGAGTTGGTGTGAATTTTGATGAGTCCCACGCATTGGGTCAGACCAAAGATGAGGGATCATTGGAGGCCTCTGTTTGTCCCTGTTCCCCTGAGAGCTCCCCGAGGAATTTTAGTTCAGTGAGATCTTTATTCCCACCTCTTTAGGATCCAACTTCGTTTCTGCCCCCGGAGAAAAGCCTTTCGATTTGAGCTAGCCTTTTTCTTTTTTCCCAGGCCAGTTATAGTTTTTATGTGATGGGATGGAAAAAGTATCCCAGTCGCGAAACTTGCCTGACCTGCAGAAATGTGTAGTCGTGCCTGGTGCTGTTTGAACGGGATCTTTTCCTTTTGCAGGCGGGAGGGTTCGAGGCCAATGATGGGAGACCACCGGGATGGGCAGGTGAGTAGAGCCCCGATGCCAAGCCCTGGGGCCACTGTACTGCTGTGCGGGCATAGCGGACCATTTCTAGCCAGGCGGCCGCTTGATCCCAGAGAGGTGGCAACCAAGTCAGCACGTGTGGCGGGTATGCAAGTGTGGGTTCTGGCCAGCGACTAGAAGTACAAATATTTAGTCGGACGTGGTGGCTCATGCCTGTAATCCCAGCACTTTGGGAAGCTGAGGTGGGTGGATCACAAGGTCAGGAGTTCAAGACCAGCCTGGCCGACATGGTGAAACCCTGTCTCTACTAAAAATACAAAAAATTAGCCAGGCATGGTGGCGAGTGCCTGTAGTCCCAGCTACTCGGGAGGCTGAGGCAGGAGAATCGCTTGAACCCGGGAGGCGGAGGTTGCAGTGAGTCGAGGTCGCACCATTGCACTCCAGCCTGGGCAACAAGAGCAAGACTCCGTCTCAAAAAAAAAAAAAAAAAAAGTGCAAATATTTGATTGTTTTGTAATGCTCAAGTTTCTGTCATTTTCAAATATGTCGGGCTTGTTCTTCATTGTATCCGGTAGAAACCTCATGTGTCTCTTCATTGTCCGCTTGCTCAGGGAGCCTTTGGGTCTTAGTGCCTGTGGGGTCCTCCAAGAACCCAAATGGTGGTTGTCGTTTAGCCCACATGTGCCAGGGTCGGGGGGATGGGGGAGCCCGGGCTTCCCCATGTTTCAAGTCCGTGCTGGGTGGGCACGGGGGGCTGAAGACCACAAGAGTGGTCCCTGAGTCTCTGTGGTGCCATGCGGGTGCCCCGTGCATGGTGGCAGGGTGTGAGTTCTGAGAAAGCAGCAGCCCGGTGGAGAGGTGGGAGGTGGGCGGCAGAGTAATGGCCTGTAACAGCAGGCAGCACCCGCCTGCTTCCTGGCTGCTGGCTGCTCCGTGCAGAGTTGGTTGGCCAGGGAGGCCAGAATTGTGGCCCTTCCAGAGCACAGGGGGGCTGACCCACCCGAGGGCCCTCCTGTTATCGGAAAGGAGGCAGCGCCCAACTTCTCAGGGAAGACAGGGTTTGGTGACGTCTTAGTGGACCTTGAGCAGAGCTGTTGAGGGCAGTAATGCCAGGGTGCCCCTGGCTCCTGGGGCAGCTCAGGTGGGGCAGTGATGCAGCTGTAGGGGTGCGAGGAGGGGAGCCAGGGACCAGAGGGTCAGTGAAGCAGGGCCCAGCAGGGCTGAGGCTGCACCCTTCAGTCCTCTCTCAGCTCCGCCCCACCTACCACCCTAGGGCCTGCGGTGGACAGGCCTTCCGGAAGGTGGGCCTATGTGGGTGACATGGTCAGTGTCACCCTGTTCCTCTCCTGCCTTCCAGCACTATGGAGATGACCGCCATGGCCACGGAGGACCCCCAGAGCGCCACGGCCGGGACTCCCGTGATGGCTGGGGGGGCTACGGCTCCGACAAGAGGCTGAGTGAAGGCCGGGGGCTGCCCCCTCCCCCCAGGTTAGTGGGTGAGCCCCAGCCGAGTGGGGAGCATCTGTCCTAACCTGGGAAAAGGTTGGTGCCTGGCCGGGCACGTCCCCAAGGTTTGATTCAGCTAGGGCAGCTTTAGGACGGGCTACCAGGGGTCCTGCCATTTGAAACCCCTGACTCAGAAAGTCCAGGTTCTCAAGAAGAAAGCATAGAACAGGCTTTCAGAGATGGAGCTGTCCAGGTCGCCCAGAATGGCCCATCCCCATTCTTGAGCTGGGGGTCGCCTGCAGCTGTGAATATCTCGATCACGGGCTGCGTACACACTGGGAGAGACAGCGCTGAAGCTCTTAGTCCTGCCCCGTCCGTGGTAGAGCAGCCTCGCCCCTGCCTCCACGTTGCCTCTTGACACGTGTCTTCCTCGGGTTTTCTCTCTGACCCCTAGTTGGTCTGGGGTGGGTCTTCTCAACCCTGCCCTGCCTATTAGAATCACTTATGAGGACCCTCCACCCAGGACTCAGGGCCGAGGACACTGGGCCAGGTCCTCCACAGGTGTCCAAAGCCACCTTCACCAGCACTGCAGTGGGGGTGCTGTTCTGAGCCTTGTCAGCATTGGTGGGGTGCAGGGCTTGTCTGGGAGGACTCTGGGTGCCTCTCTAGTTTCTTTGGCCAGCTGCAGTCACCCCTGCTTGTTTGTCCTGTTGCTGTCTGGGCTGGCCGTGAGGAGGCTGGTGGCAGGACCGCTTTGCGGCTGCCGCCCTGCTTTCCTCTATGAGCCAAGTGTCCTGTCTTATCTCCAGCCCCGGCCCAGGGCTGCCTGGGCCCCTGCCCAGTGCCACAGGGTGGGTTTTGGCCCCCTGTGCTCCCCCGTTCCATCCCTCCCTCGGCGCTGAGAGGCACTTCCACCTCTGCCAGGGACTTTGACTCGGAGCTGTGCCGAGTGTCCCAGGACACCCGAAGCTTCTCCTGAATCTGTGGGCAGCACAGACGGTGGCAGTGCTCTGATCAGTTGGTGTGAAGTGTTCTCTTCTGTGAGACTTCATTAGCATTCCTGTCCTGTCGCTTGCTGGGTGTTATGGTAAATACCTCGGGAGTGTAAACGGGAAACTCACCCACGGTGAGCAGCGGCTGGGCGCCATCGGGTCACCGAGGGCAGGTTCCACACGGGAGCTTTCCGCTCCCTCCAGGGCGGTATTGCACTTGCCTGGCAGTGCGCACTGGGGGCTCTGGTGGCCCCTCTCGGGCCTGTGGGCTGGCTCACTTGGCCTGACTGTCACTGCATCCGGCAACCCACAGCAGGCAGGCACTCATGCAGATGGGTCTGGCTGCTTTCCTGCACGGCCACTGTGACTGCTTGGCCACTTGGGACTCAGGACACTGGACTCGGATTTTCATCTCCCAGAGTTTGTCTGAAACTTTAAACAAATAGCTTTCTTTAAGTATAGTTCACATGACACACACTTCCCGTTTCATGTGTGCAGTCAGTGGAGGTTTGCGTGTACGTGGATCTGTTTAGCCATCCCCACGGCTGATTCTGAAGCATTTTCATCACGTCAAAAGAAACCCTGCCCCTTTTAGCAGCCACACCCCTTCCCCCCTGCCCTTGGTAGCCACAGGTCCCTTTCTGGCTCTGGATTTGCTGTCTTGAGTCATTTCTTGGCCTGCGCGGTGTGCCTGCTGGGCCTGGCTTCTCCCTAAGCCTTGTGTATTCAGGGCTCATCTCCACATGCTGCCTGGGCCAGCGCTTCCTTCCTAGTTAGGGCTGAACATTCCATGGTCCAGACACACTACATAGTGTTATCCGCTCATCAGTTCATGGGTGTTGGGGTCCTTCTCCCTTTGGCTGTTAGGAATCCTGCCGCTAGGAACATTCATGCACAGATGTCTTTGGCCATGTTTTCATTTCTGGCAGGTAGGAATGGGTTTGCTGGGTCATGGTAATTCTGCGCTTAACTTTTTGAAGAACCACCAAACTTTTCCACAGTGGCCACACCATTTTACATTTCCACCAGCAGTGGACAAGGGTTCTTCCCTTTCCTCGCACCCTCCACGGTGTGTGTGATTGTGTGATTCTAGCATCCCAGCCAGGGGGAGGTAGCATCTCGGTGTGGCTCGGATTGGCATTTCCGGGTGGCGTTGAGCACCTTCTCACGTGCTTACTAGCACATCTGTCTTTGGGGAAATGTCCCTTCCCATGATTTGCCCACTTGACATGCAGCCCTTGCTGTGTGGCATGACCCACCATGCAGCTGAGGTCAGGGTGGGTGCGCCTGCTGCCGACACAACCCTGGAGGCTCATTAGATGGCTGCATGTCTTTTTCTTTTGGCAAAGGGGTGGCCGTGACTGGGGAGAGCACAACCAGCGGCTAGAGGAGCACCAGGCACGCGCCTGGCAGGGTGCCATGGATGCAGGCACAGCTAGCCGGGAGCACGCCAGGTGGCAAGGTACGGGGCTGGCTCCAGGGACGAGGGTGGCTGTGGCCCCCACATGTGTCCAGGGGCTTCCCCAGGAACGGAGTGTTTGCAGACCCTTCTTCTCTTCTAGGTGGCGAGAGGGGCCTGTCTGGGCCCTCGGGGCCGGGGCACATGGCAAGCCGCGGTGGAGTGGCGGGGTAAGGCGCGTCTTCCGTGGAGGACGGTGGTTCACTCCTGCTCCTCACTTCCTCTCCCTTTTTTGCATGTTTGATCAGCTGGCTGGGTTGGATGTTTTGAAAACAAAGCAAAAAGCAGCTCTTTGCAATTTATGCAAATAACGCTCTTGAGTTACCTGGAATACAATGTGTGATGATGATTTTTCTCACCTGGAAAAAAAACCCAAGCGCTCTAAAGGCTGCGGGACCGTTACTGAACCCATGTTACGATGAAAACGCTGAGCACTTCAAGGGGAAAAAAAATGTCTGACTTTGTTCCTAGGCGAGGCGGCTTTGCACAAGGTGGACATTCCCAGGGCCACGTGGTGCCAGGTGGTGGACTGGAAGGTGGCGGAGTGGCCAGCCAGGACCGGGGCAGCAGAGTCCCTCACCCACACCCTCATCCCCCCCCGTACCCCCACTTCACCCGCCGCTACTAAGTCCCACTCACTGCGAGTTTTCGGGTGGGCAGACGCACTGTTGAATCTGGTAGCCAGGGTTCCCTCGAACTTGGGGGATCTTTTTAAAAGCAAAGTAAATCCTGCCACCGTGTTGTAGCTCAATACAATGTGAACTCACTTTTTTTTTTTTTAAATAAATGTGTTCTTGTTCTGCCATTTTTAAATCAAGGTTTCTGTTAACGAGGCATTCCATTTTCCATTAATAAAGTTTACCATTCACAGTCTTGCGTGCGCTTGCACGTGCGTGAGTCCTGGTGGCCGTAGAGCTCGGGATGGGACCAACCCTGGGCGCAGCGGTGTGACCACATGGTGACTGTTGGCTCTGCCAGGTGCTGCCAAAGTCTTTTGCCTGCATCATCCTACTGAGTTGTCATAACCACCTCAGGAAGTGGACTGTCCAGGTTCCCATCATGGGATGAAACTGAGGCTGGGGAGTCAGCCCATGGGAACTAGGAATTCTTCAGGGGGTGCTGTGCACCATGGGGCCCTCAGACCAATCCCTTTACCCCGAGCCTGTCTCTGCGTGGGTAGTGGTGAGGGCGTGCCAGGCCGTGGGGAGCCCTCCCCCTGCCACCTCAGTCTGGGGCTGTGTCCCATGCTGGTGTGTGGTGGGCTCTGTCAGGGAGGGTCCGTGTGTGGTGGGCCCGCCCTCCCCTGGCTGCCAAGTGTGTCCTGCTCAGTGTCTGCTGCCAGCAGCTGGTTAGGAGTGGGATGGCGCTGACTCGGTGATGGGCCCACGTGGTAGAACTGGTCCCTCCGTTCTTCTGGAAATGTCCATTTGTCTGCAAAAGTGCATTTGAGTGTGATGCCCATTTTCTTCCTTAAAGACTGTGCCAGATGAGGCACTTCGCTGGCCGGGGTAGCCCGCAGGCTGCCGGCCCATGCGCGCAGCCCTCCGTGCCAGGGCCCTCCAGGGGCCGGCCACTGTGAGGCACAGCTGTTCTGTTCAGAACTGCTGGTGCATGAGCGGAGCTGGTGCTGGCCAGGGGTAGGGGCTGCAGGCATCTTGGGTCAGAGGATGGTGCATGGGGTTGGCCTAGTGCCCTCTCGGCGGGAGGGGCAGCCCAGCCCGGTGTGGTGTGAGAGTTAACTGGCAGGGCCACCTGCTGGGGACCTCTTTTCCTCCCCTCCGTATCTAGGACAGCCACCCGCAGGCCCCTCCTCCAACTGCCGGTTCTGCTGGAGTTCCCCCCGCCCCCGCTGGGAAGTTAAGTTTTTAAAAAGCCATGTTAAAATCCAGCCCAGCTTGCCGCAGACACCAGAGCATGAAAGGCAGGTTGGCCCTGGCCCTTGGCGTCCTGTCTGGGCCTGAGCTGCCGTGAACGCATTCCGGAGCCTCCCCCACGGTGGCGGCTTCTGGAGTCATTTTCCAGTGGCAGGTGGACTGGGCGCCACGCCGCCTCCGTGTTGCACATGGGGTCTTCGCGGCTTGCCTGTCTCCCCGACAAGCCAGAGTCTAGAAATTGGGGTTGAGAGCTTCCCTGTTGGGCAGTAAAAGGCAGGCTTAGCCTGCGTTGAGGAGGCAGCCTGGGATTGGGAGCAGGCCCTGTTTTCAGACCTCGGTGTCTCAGACGTCACGGAGCACCCCTTCCTGGAGGTGGTTGTGGCCTCCTGAACTATGAAGCAGGGGCTCAACCACTGCCAGGCTGCTCTATGGGAGCTGGAAAGGGAACCAGTCCCACTGGACATCCTATGGGGGCAGAAGAGCCCTGCCCTTTCCAGCAAGCCGGGCCTGGAACCAGCTCTGTTCCACGCAGAAACAAAACACTCAAGTTACCAGGACGGCTGTCACAAAGCACCATAGACTGCCTAAGGAAGCTCATTGGCTCTCAGTTCTTGAGGCCAGGAGTCTGAGATCTGGGTGTGGGCAGGGCTGTGTCCTTCCCAGGCTCCGTCCTGAGCCTCCTGGCTTCTGACAGCTGCCGAGCACCTCTGGGCATTCCTTGGTTTGTAAAAACATTGCCCAGTCTCGGCCTCCATCTTCATCATGTGGCCTTCTTCCTGCAAGCGTGTTTGTGTCCTAGTTTCCCCCCCCCCCCCTTTTTTTTTTTTTGGAGACACAGTCTCACTTTGTCACTGCTGGAGTGCAGTGGCGAGGATCTGGGCTCACTGCAGCCTCCGCTTCCCAGGTTCAAACGATTCTCCTGCCTCAGCCTCCCAAGTAGCTGGGATTACAGGTGCCTGCCACCACGCCCAGCTAATTTTTGTATTTTTAGTAGAGACGGGGTTCCACCATGTTGGCCAGGCTGGTCTCGAACTCCTGACCTCAAGTGATCCTCCCACCTAGGCCTCCCAAAGTGCTGGGATTACAGGCGTGAGCCACCGCGCCTGGCCTGTTTCTTTAATAATTGAGCGTAGGTACGTTATATTAACTCAACTTTTATTTCAAGAGAGAAAAGGTGGGTGGAACAAAATACGTGTTATGAAAAGGAGATGCTGATGGATGTGTGGGTGGTTCCCCCCTTTGGGCAGTTGTGTGTGAATCACGCTGCCGTGAGCATTTATGGATATGTATGTGTTTGAACACCTGTTTTCCATTCTCCTGTGTATATACCTGGGACTGGGATTGCTGGGTCATATGCTGACTTTGTAACTCCCTGTGTTTTACTTCTGGAAGTATAGCCAGACTTTTCCACAGTGGTGGTACCATTATACATTCCTACTAGCACTATATGAAGATTCCAATTCCCCTTTTTTACGAGACAGGGTCTCGCTGTGTCTCCCAGGCTGGAATGCAGTGGCGCGATCATAGCTCACTGCAGCCTCGAACTCCGGAGCTCAAGCCATCCTCCCACCTTGGCCTCCCAAGTTGCTGGGTCTACAGGCATGAGCCACCATGCCTGGCCTTGGTATACCATTTGGTGGTGAATTTTGTTATGTATCATTTCCCATCGTTTTAAAGACATTTTTAAAGGGGAGGGGGAGCTGTGAGGGCATCACGGGAATGAGAGCCACTGGGGCAGAAACAGGGAGCTTCTTGAGAGCAAGTTTAGGAGCCAACTGCCTGGAACCCAGCCTTCTCACTACCTGCCTGCCCACGGGCAGGTCATTACTGTCTGCTTTAGCTGCTTTAACTGGAAGGAGGGAGTAATCATTGTAGTTGCCATATGGGATCTTTACAAAGATTAGTTAATCCACATAAAAAGCTTGGCATACAGTAAATGCTTAATACATGTTGGCAGGCCCTGGGGAGCCCTACAGGAATAGAGCCTCGGGTGCTCATGTTTCACAGGGGCCCTGGCGAAATGCAATGCCAGAGGTCTGGAGGGGGTCCCGGTGAGGAAATGACCAGCTCCAGCCATACAGAAAGAAAACAGCAGAATCAGAATTAAGACCTTATGGCCTGGCGCGGTGGCTCATGCCTCGAATCCCAGCACTTTTGGAGGCTGAGGCGGGTAGGTCACCTGTGGTCAGGAGTTCGAGACCAGCCTGGCCAACATGGGGAAACCCCCATTTCTACTAAAAATACAAGTATTAGCCAGGCATGGTGGTGGGTGCCTGTAATCCCAGCTACTCGGGAGGCTGAGGCAGGAGACTTCTTGAACCCTGGGGGGCGGAGGTTGCAGTGAGCCGAGATCGCGCCACTTCACTCTAGTCCCGGGTGAAAGAGCGAAACTCCATCTCAAAAAAAAAAAAAAAAAAAAGGAAAGAAAAAGTAGAATTAAGACCTTATGAAATGTCTCCACAGCTACAAAATGTGTCAACTTCACCAATTGCTAAATTTTGTATTCATAAAGATTTCATTACATTTCAAAACAGCTCCTAGGTTAGATTTTCTCATTCCCAAGGAACTCCCAAGCCTCCACGATGATTGCCAGTCTCAAATTGCATGCATGACTCCCAGTCACATAATTTCAAAGGCAAAGTTAGAACAGGGCCTTTTGATTCCAAAAAAACCCAACAACCATAAAGTCGACGTTTAACGGGGATGCCGTGCCTTTTAACAGGTTTGCCGGATTGAGGGGCAGGGCTTCCTTGAGTCCCAGTGACCCACAGGAGAGGTGAGGCTGTTCCTACCTGGTCATACGATGGTGACAAATCAGGGTTCGGATTCTGCTCTCACTGCTGGGTGGGTTCAGACCTCAGCCCTTCAGCCACTTCTTTGGTCAGCTGGGTGGACTAGGAGAGCTTTTCTCTTTGTTTTTTGAGATGAAGTCGTGCCGTGTTGCCCAGGCTGGAGTGCAGTGGCACAATCTTGGCTCACTGCAACCTCCGCTTCCCGGGTTCAAGCGATTCTCCTGCTTCAGCCTCCCAAGTAGCTGGGATTACAGGTACCTGCCACCATGCCTGGCTAGTTTTTGTATTTTTAGTAGAGATGGGGTTTCCCCATGTTGGCCAAGCTGGTCTCAAACTCGTGGCCTCGGGTGATTCTCCTGCCTTGGCTTCCCAAAGTGCTGGGATGGCAGGCATGAGCCACCACACCCAGCCACGAATTCCTTCGCCTTAATCACATCTGCAAGATCCCTTTGTCTTGGAGACCAATGTGTTCATAGGTCCCAGGGATGAGGACGTGGGCATCCTCGTCCGTCACCCTGGTGTACAACAGAATCCACTTTGGGAAGCACCTGATGTGCTTACCAGTCAAGCAAGTTAGACATCTCTAGTCCCCCTGGCCAGCCACCGATTTATATGAGGACACCTACGGACGCCACACAACATCACCAAACCCAGACATACCCCGGTGCAGCTCCTTGGGAAACTGGAGTCAATTCCTGGGAAAGTCAAGCGCAGAAGAAGGTTCTGAGCCCGAGGGAGGCTGAGACCCGCCCAGAGGTAGCGAGCCATGGAGCTGAGGCTGCAGCCCGAGGTCCCTTCTCTTCAGCCTCCCCGGTTGTCAGGGCACCCCGTGCTGCGGTCACACGGTGGTGAAGGGATAGGTGTTTGGGGCACCAGTGAGCAAGCTGCGTACGTGAGTGTGTACATAATTTTGCATATGCGCTTGGCCTTTAGAGTTGACCCCAAGGATAAGTCTACACGTCCTACAGTGCTTCCAGAGACAGCAATACTGGGCCAGAAACTGCCCCTAAATTACTCCCGGGAGCACCAAGAGCCGCTTCTCTGTACTCCTCAAATCCTCGTGAGATGCAGCTGCCCTGTGTTTGCCTCCACCTGCAAATATTGACACAGCAGCTGCCGGGTTCAGTGGAGCATAAGGTACTGAGGACCCGAGACATTGCCCTCCTGGGAGAGCTTCCTGGGCGGTCTGTGAACCAGGGCCCGGTGGCTCATGCCTGTAATCCCAGCACTTTGGGAGGCTGAGGTGGGAGGATCACTGGAGCCCAGGAGTTTGAAAGCAGTGTGGGTAATGTAGCAAGATCCCATCTGTACAAAAAAATAAAATTGGCTGGGCTGCTGGTGTACGCCTGTAGTCCCAGCTACCCACGAGGCTGAGGAGGGAGGATCACTTGGGCTCAGGAGGCAGAGGCTGCAGTGAGCTGTGATCACACCACTGCACTCCAGCCTGGGCGACAGGGCTGTCTCAAAAAAGAACAGCGTGGCACTGGCTGTGACTGAGGAGACCAGCCACACATGCCCAGCCCCTTCCAAATTCTGCCCCCTGCAAGAGGTCTCCTCTGACCACTGGATCAGCGGTGCCTCATCACCCTCTGCCTTGTCATACCTGCCTGTCCTCGTGGCTCTGACCACTCGCTAAAGCGTTGTTTATTGTCGGCACTCTCCACCACATAAGCATCGTTGGGGCAGGCATCTGCATCTCCCCAGTGCACAGCCTTTTAAAATACAGGTTTTGGCCGGGCGCGGTGGCTCATGCCTGTAATCCCAGCACTTTGGGAGGGTGAGGCGGGTGGATCACCTGAGCTCAGGAGTTTGAGACCAGCCTGGCCAACATGGTGAAACCCCGTCTGTACTAAAAACACAAAAATTAGCCGGGTGTGGTGGTAGGCACCTGTAGTCCCAGCTACTCAGGAGACTGAGACAGGAGAATCGCCTGAACACAGAGATGGAGGGTGCAGTGAGCTGAGGTCGCACCACTGCACTCCAGCCTGGGTGACAGAGCGAGACTCCATAAAAAAAAAAAAAAAAAAAGGTTTTGGCCGGGCACGGTAGCTCACGCCAGTAGTCCCCGCACTTTGGGAGGGTGAGGTGGGCAGATCACCTGAGGTCAGGAGTTCGAGACCACCCTGGCCAACATGGTGAAACCCCATCTCTACTAAAAATATGAAAATTAGCTGGGCATGGTGGCGCATGCCTGTAATCCCAGCTACTAAGGAGGCTGAGGCAGGAGAATCGCTTGAACCTGGGAGGCGGAGGTTGCAGTGAGTCAAGATCGCACCACTGCACTCCAGCCTGGGAGACAGAATTGAGACTCCATCTCAAAAAAATAAAAAAGTGCTTTATGCAATATCTGGCATACAGTAGGTGCATAGCAAGTGGTTGTGGTTCTTTGAATTTTTTTAGCAAGAGACAGGTCTAAACCAGGGCTTCCCACTCCTTGCCCAACAGAAATCCCTCCCCTCTGCCCTTTAAGAAATTAAGTGTGGCCCATAGACTTAGGGAAGGGGAATCGCTGGGCTCGATTTCCATTGCAGCTGTAATCTATAATGTTGCATTACAGTTTTTAAAACAAGAGGCCTCTCAAATGCTGCACGCTGTGGAGTTAAGTGCTGGAAGCCACTGATGGTGTCTCTCGGCTTCTTCCAGTCTTGCAATCATAGCCACTTCGTGCCAACGAGCTGTGAAACTACTGGGGTGCCCGTGTACCCAGCCACAGAAAACGCATATCAGGCCTCGCGGGGAGCTCGTAAAAGGCACTGAAGCTTCCCCTGCGTGTATGCTGCCGGCCACAGCAGACCAAATATTTACAGACTCAGCTGAAATGAAACCCAGCAGGGTGGATCTCACAGGTGGTCCGGGAAAGGTCCCCATTGCTGGGGAAACAGTGCACAGAGCAGGAAGGAAACCCACTTGGCCAAGGCCCCCTGCCAAGCAAGTCAAGATGAAATCCAGGCTCAAGAGCTGGGCTCTGAGTCCTTTGTTTTCCTGCTCATTTAGCTTAGCAAATGCTTCTTGGGTACTTACTGCGAGCAGGGCTCCATGGCAGAGATGCAGCCATGACTGAGACAAGCCTGCAGGTTCCTGTTGTCTGGGGGTGGAATGAGACTGGCTTCTTGGAGGAGGGGACTGGGCAGACCTAAGCCATGAGGAGTGAAGGAGCCCCAGAAGGGCTTTCCAGAAGAAGAAACAGGGTGTGCAGAAGCCCCCAGGAAGGAAAGGACAAGCCTCCCACCCTTTTTTTGTTTTTCGGAGGGATGGGATCTTGCTCTGTCGCCCAGGCTGGAGTACAACGGCGCGATCATAGCTCACTGCAACCTTGAGCTCCTGGAAGTAACCCTCATGCCCCAGCCTCCTGAGTAGCTGGGACTCCAGGCATGAGCCATGCACCTGGTCTAGCACCTTTGAGCAACAGAGCAGGCAGGAACATGGGGACCTGGGGCCGCAGTGGCTGATCAGGGATGGGACCACCAGCCTGTAGGGTTTCTTCTTCTTGAGAAGAAGACAGCCAGCCCTCCTCGAAGGGTTTGAGGGTAACACTCAAATGTCTCTCTTCAGGCCTTTCCTTGCTTGAGATCCAAATCCTCACTGTCCCCGTGTCCCCGGTCTCCCCATGCCATGAGCACTTTCACCTCCAGGAAGCTAGCACCAGCCAGCCCTGGGGAAGGAGGGGCGAGCCACACTGGACTCAGGGCCCTGGCTCTGTTTGGACAAAGACACAGCAGGGGGGCCACAAGCTGCCTCCAGTTTTGGGATCCCTGCTCCAAAGACCAGAACATAGGAGCAAGCAGGCTGGCAGAACTGGTGGGCACAGCTGGGCATGGTGCCTCACACCTGTACTCCAAGCACTTTGGGAGGCCGAGGCAGGCAGATCACTTGAGACCAGCCTGGTCAACATGATGAAACTCCATCTCTACTAAAAACACAAAAATTAGCCAGGTGTGGTGGTGCACGCCTGTAATCCCAGCTACTCGGGAGGCTGAGGCAGGAGAATCACTTGAATCTGGGAGGTGGAAGTTACAGTGAGCTGAGATCACACCACTGCACTCCAGTCTGGGCGACAGAGTGAGACTCTGTATAAAAAAATAAATATAATTAGCCAGGCACGGTGGCTCATGTCTGTAATCCCAGCACTTTGGGAGGCTGAGGTGGGTGGATCACCTGAGGTCAGGAGTTCGAGATCAGCCTGGTCAACATGGCAAAACCTTGTCTCTACTAAAAATACAAAAATTAGCAGGGCATGGTGGCGCATGCCTGTAATCCCAGCTACTCGGGAGGCTGAGGCAGGAGAATCTCTTGAACCTGGGAGGTGGAGGTTGCAGTGAGCTGAGATTGCACCACTGCACTACAGCCTGGGCGACAGAGTGAGAGTCCGTTGGGCATCACACCCCCACTCACTCAGCCCCTGGCTGAGTCATAGCAGGTGGACACTCATGGGGACCAAGATGCCATTGAGGGACGGGACCCAAGAGATGCGGCTATAAGTGGGGTGTGCTGGGTCACTGGAGATGCCTGGCTTGCTTATTGACGAAGCCTCAGGCTCTGGAGGTGGGGGAAGCCGTGGGGGAGGGAAGGGGAGAAAAAAGGGATGGAGAGATAAAGACACCGAGACACAGAAAAAGAGAGATTCAGGGAGAAGAGAGACAGAGACCGAGACACAGAGTGAAACAGACGCACACACACAGGGACGCAAATAGACAAAAGCAGAAACAGATGAACCCAGGACCTGCACAGATGTGGATCTGCACTTGGGGCAGCCGGGCCCTCTACTCCATGTGCCCACTAGGTGGCGCCCAAGAGCCACGCTCTGCAACGCAGCCGACCCGGTTGGGCCCCTCCTGCCGCGGAAGCCCCCATCTCTCTGCCCGCCCAGCGTTTCCCCCACGGGCCCAACACCACCTTAGTGGGAGGCCCTGGAGGCGCAGGTGGAGGCTGGAATGGGGGCTTCCTCAAGGGTCGAGGGTCTCCAGAGCCTCCCAACCCGGCCCCCGGTAGGCGAAGGCCCTGGTTGTGTCTGTGCTTCTCTTAGAGTGAGTTTGTATTGGTCTCAGGAGTGGACGTGCCTGCTTCTGTCTTGGGGTGTGGATCTGGTGAATCTCCGTGTGTGAGGCTTAAGGCCGTGTGTCTCTCTGTGTGCATCTGCGTTTGTCATGGGGCGTGTGTCCCTGTGTGTGTCTGTGTTTGCTCTGGGGGGCATGTGTCTCTGCGCATGTGACTACGTGTCTCATTTTTCTCTTGCTACATATCATGGCTGTATTTGCCTTGGGTGTGTCTGTGTCTCTGTGTGACTGACTTCTCCTCATGCTGTGTACATTTTGGTGTATCCGGGCTGGCGAGTGACTTGATGTGTGCCTCATGTCTCCACCCCCCTTGGAAAGCTGCCTCTCCCGCCCCTGCTCACCTTTCCTGGCGGCTCTGTATAGAGTCACCAAAGAATTCAAGAACTGAAATATTTATGAAGTGCTTCCTGGGGTCCCCTGGAGAGACAGGAGCGACTGTTCATGGAGCTGTGTGTCTGTGGGTCTGACCAAACGAGATTTAGATCCTGCTCAAACTAAGCACCTACCATGTGCCAGGCCTTGGCTCGGGTACTGCCTTCATGCTATGCATTCAGTTTCCTCATCTGTAAAATGGGCCTGATATTCGGACGGGCGCGGTGGCTCACGCCTGTAATCCCAGCACTTTGGGAGGCCGAGGCGGGTGGATCACAAGGTCAGGAGATCGAGACCATCCTGGCTAACATGGTGAAACCCCGTCTCTGCTAAAAAAAAAAAAAAATAGCTGGGCGTGGTGGCGGGCGCCTGTAGTCCCAGCTACTTGGGGGGCTGAGGCAGGAGAATGGCCTGAACCCGGGAGGCGGAGCTTGCAGCGAGCCGAGATCGCGCCACTGCACTCCAGCCTGGGCAACAGAGTGAGACTCTGTCTCAAAAAACAAAACAAAACAAAACAAAATAAATTATTTTAAAAAAAAAATGGGTGAAATTCCACCATGGCGTACCGTGGCCAGGGCCAGAAAGTGCAGAAGGTTATGGCGCAGCCCATCAGCCTCATCTTCAGATACTTACAAAATAGATCGCGGATTCAGGTGTGGCTCTATGAGCAAGTGAATATGCGGATAGAAGGCTGTATCATTGGTTTTGATGAGTATATGAACCTTGTATTAGATGATGCAGAAGAGATTCATTCTAAAAGTCAAGAAAACAACTGGGTCGGCTCATGCTAAAAGGAGATAATATTACTCTGCTACAAAGTGTCTCCAACTAGAAATGATCAATGAAGTGAGAAATTGTTGAGAAGGATACAGTTTGTTTTTAGATGTCCTTTGTCCAATGTGAACATTTATTCATATTGTTTTGATTACCCTTGTGTTACTACAAGATGGCAATAAATACTATGGGATTGTTTGTGTTAAAAAAAAAATGGGCTTGATATTAGCATCTATCTCATAGCATTGCTATGAGGTGAGTTGAGGTTTGTAAAACCTTGAACACGCCTGGAGCATGATAAAGCCTCAATGTGATAAATTATCTCAGGCTGGGTGTGGTGGCTCACGCCTGGAATCCCAGCACTTTGAGAGGCCAAGGTGGGCAGATTTGTTTTGAGCCCAGGAGTTCGAGACCAGTCTGGGTAACATGGCAAAACCCTGTCTCTACAAAATAATAATTATAATAATAATAACAATAACAATAATAATAATAATACAATAATTAGCCACGCGGGATGGTGTGCACCTATAGTCCCAGCTACTCGGGAGGCTGAGGTGGGAGGATCACTTGAGCCCAGGAGGTGGAGGTTGCAGTGAGCTGAGATCACACCGCTCTACTCCAGCCTGGGTGACACAGAGCCAGACCTTCCCTCAAAGAAAAAAAAAAAAAAAGGAAAAATCACCTCATTTAATTCTAGTAACTACAAGCACATCTATTAACCTATGGGTCAGTGGGGAGCCCCTGAGAATTCTTCACTCACTGCTAAGAACTTGAGGGTTGTCAAAAAGGCCTAAATAGATTGGATGCTCGGACGTCTGTCTGCATAAAAACTTTCCTTTTAGCTTAGCTCAGCGGTTCTCAAACTTCAGAAAACTGAGTAGACGGGATCATGCTGGGTATAAAAATCAGGGGCATGAGTTTTTTCGACATTGGGAACTCAGCGGTGAACAGAACAGACAAAATAGCCGTTGGGGAGTTTCTGTTCTGATGGGGAAAAGATAATAAATGAGGTTGTCACTCAACAAATGTGAGTCATTATGGTTATTTTCCATCAAAGACTTTCAATATACTTTGCCATTTCGCCCTCCAGAAAGATGGTACTTGGTACTAACTTATCCCAGCAATGTATGCAAGTGCTCACTGCCTTGTACCTTCACAAAAACTATTATTGGATCTTTTTGTCAAATATTAGAGTGGTGAAATTCTTTTTTTTTTTTTTTTTTTTTTTTTGAGACGGAGTTCACTCTTGTTGCCTAGGCTGGAGTGCAATGGCACGATCTCGGCTCACCGCAACCTCCACCTCCCAGGTTCAAGCACTTCTCCTGCCTCAGCCTCCCGAGTAGGTGGGATTACAGGCATGCGCCACCATGCCTGGCTAATTTTGTATTTTTAGTAGAGACAGGGTTTCTCCATATTGGTCAGGCTGGTCTCGAACTCCCAACCTCAGGTGATCCGCCCATCTCAACCTCCCAAAGTGCTGGGATTACAGGCATGAGCCACCGCGCCCAGCAGTGAAATTCTTTTTTACAAGTCTTTTACAATTTCCCACCTATGTCTTGTGTGTGTCCAAAGTGTATGCACGTTCTTTGCACGTGTTGCTTTATTTTTATTGATTTCTAACAACTCTTTATATATGAGGAATGCTACTTTGTTTAAACATGTTGGTGGCAGATAGCCTTTGTTTCTAATAGAATGAGGCTAGAAAAACACAACTTGCCAATAGGGACCACCATAAACCTTCATTTGCCCAACAAACATCCTGGAAGTGAATCAATCAATCCCTTCCTTCCTTCCTTCCTTCCTTCCCTCCCTCCCTCCCTCCCTCCCTCCCTCCTTCCTTCCTTTTCTCCCTCCCTCCTTCTTTCCTTCCTCTCCTCCCTTCCTCCCCGCTCTCTTCCTTCCTTCCTTTAGATGGAGTTTTGCTCTTGTCACCCAGGCTGGAGTGCAGTGGTACAATCTTGGCTCACTGCAACCTGCGCCTCCTAGGTTCAAGTGATTCTCCTGCCTTAGCCTCCAGAGTAGCTGGGATTACAGGCACCCGCCACCACAACCGGGATTACAGGTGTGTGCCTGTAGTCCCAGCTACTCAGGAGGCTGAGGTGGGAGGATCGCTTGAGCCTGGGAGGTTGAGGCTGCAGTGAGCCATGATCATGCCACTGTACTCCAGCCTGGGCAACAGAGTAAGATCCTGTCTCATAAAGTAAAATAAGATAAAATAAATTAATAGCATAGGCCGGCCGGGCACGGTGGCTCAATGCCTGTAATTCCAGCACTTTGGGAGGCCGAGGCGGGTGGATCACGAGGTCAGGAGATCAAGACCATCCTGGCCAACATGGTGAAACCCCGTCTCTACTAAAAATACAAAAAATTAGCTGGGCATGGTGGCGGGCGCCTGTAGTCCCAGCTACTCGGGAGGCTGAGGCAGGAGAATGGCGTGAACCCGGGAGGCGGAGCTTGCAGTGAGCCAAGATTGTGCCACTGTACTCCAGCCTGGGCAACAGAGCAAGACTCTGTCTCAAATAAATAAATAAATAAATAAAAATAAATAATAATAATAATAATAATAATATAGGCCAGAATGCCTGTTCATCAGAGGCCGGGCAGCAGGGAGAAGTGTGGGGGGGGGGGGCTGCATATTCCACCAATCCTGTAGGCAAATAGGGAAGGAGGGTGGGTGCCAGGCCCACTTGCCCCCATCTGTAACATATCCACTGCCCTTTGCATTGCCACATTCTGGAATTATACATACTTTGCCTCTTGTAATGTAGAAGAGATTTCTTTCTTTCTTTTTTTTTTTTTTTTTCCGAGAGAGGGTCTTGCTCTGTTGCCCAGGCTGGAGTGCAGTGGTGCAATCATAGCTCACTGCAGCCTCCAACTCCTGGTCTCAGGTGATCCACTTGCCTCAGTCTCCTGAGTAGCTGGGACTATGGGGGCGCACACCACCACGCCCAACTAATTTTAAAATTCTGGCCAGGCATGGTGGCTCATACCTGTAATCCCAGCACTTTGGGAGACTGAGGCAGGTGGATCACTTAAGATCAGGAGTTCGAGACCAGCCTGGCTAACATGGTGAAACCCCGTGTCTACTAAAAATATAAAAATTAGCCTGGCGTGGTGGCGCATGCCTCTAACCTCAGCTACTCAGGAGGCAGGAGAATCGCTTGAACCTGGGAGGTGGAGGTTGCAGTGAACTGAGTTCGTGCCTAGGTGAAAAGACACTCCAGCCTAGGTGAAAGAGTGAGACTCCGTCTCAAAAAAAAAAAAAAATTGTAGAGTCAGGGCCTTGCTATGTGGCTTAGGCTAGTCTTAAAATCCTGGCCTCAAGTGATCCTCCTGCCTCGGCCTCCCAAAGTGCTGGGGTTACAGGCAAGAGCCACCATGCCCGGACTCTGGCCCATTTTTAAAAGCCTATTCCTCTTGCTTCCTGCTGAACTTTCTTAAAACTTACTACTGCAGCTTTTTCTCCCCTAAGACAGCCAGAGGGGATGTATGGTGATTACCGCTCAGAGCCCCCACCCACCCACTAGAGAGCTCTGAGATTCCACAATGTTCAGGAGGACTGAACACCAGCTGTTCTAAGATCCTAAGTGTCTACATGTTCAGTGATCCCACGATTCTGAGCCTCCCAGACTCCAGAGCTCAGGGATTCTCTGAGCTCATCACTGTCTGCCTGTGTCTTCCATAATTGCCCGCAACAGATAATACAGTGTCTCGAGGCAAAAACCATGATCCCTCTAATCCACAGACCCAGGCAGAGGGGCCGGTCGCCCACAGCCACCGGACTTTTCCTAACAGCTTAATGAGAAAGTCAGAATTAACTGGAAGTGGCACCTAGCACTCCCAGGGCTCAGCGTGGCCTCCCCGTGTTAAAGCCGAGTGTCCCCAGGCCTCCCTTTGACCTTCTTGGACACCAGCAATTATGATGGGCGAGGCCTGGAATTCAGCCTGAATAGGGAAGTGGCTGGGGCCATGGTGACCTAGTTCTTCAGGTTAAGCCAGCCCGCCCACCTTCCCCGGAGAGTGACCAGCCCAGCCTGGGTTCTCATTCTGCCACTACTCCTCTCCCGGCCTCAGTTTCCCTCCTTTGTTCAAGGAGGTCAGGGATCATGCCAGCCTCCTACTTTGCTGTGTTACATGTAAATTTCTTGGCACATGTATTATGTTATCATCTCTCTTTGTGCACACGGATACCTTCCCAGAAAGGACACTGCTGGCTTATACCTTTTTCAAATAGCTATTGTCAGAGAGCTTACACCATTTCACACTCTGAACCCCAGCAGCATGAGGCTGCTCTTTTCCCAAAACCCTGAAAACACAGCAAATGCTCAGACTTTTTCATCTTTACCAGCCAGACAGATGAAAAGAAGAAAAAGATATTTCACGGTAGTTTTTTTTTATATTTAGGTTACCATGAGCGAGAATGAACTCCCTTGCCTATGCCCAGAAGACGTTTGTATTTCCTTTTCAGAAAACCGTTCATGTGTGGTGGCTTATGCTTGTAATCCCAGCACTTTGGGAGGCTGAGGTGGGAGGATTGCTTGAATCCCAGGAGTTCGAGACCAGCCTGGGCAACATGGCGAAACCTTGTCTCTACTAAAAATACTAAAAATTAGCCGGGAGGGGTGGTACACAGTTTCAGTGAGCCAAGATTGTGTCACTGCATTCCAGTGTGGGAAACAGCAAGACCCTGTTTGCTCAAAAACAAAACAAAACAACAACAACAAAAATCCATTCATGTCTTTCACCCTTTTTTGGACTGGCTTGTTAATCCATATTGATTTCTAGATGCTTTTTACATATTAAGGACATCAGTCTCTTGTCTATCATGTTTTGGAAGATTTTCCCCCTTGATGTTGCCTCTTCATCTTCTAGTATTTTTTATTTGTTTGTTTTGTTTTTCTTTTTTCTTTTTTTTTTTTGAGATGGAGTTTCGCTCTTGTTGCCCAGGCTGGAGTGCAATGGTGCGATGTTGGCTCACCGCAACCACTGCCTCCTGGGTACAAATGATTCTCCTGCCTCAGCCTCCCAAGTAGCTGGGATTACAGGCATGCACCACCACACCCAGCTAATTTTGAATTTTTAGTAGAGACAGGGTTTCTCCATGTTGGCCAGGCTGGTCTCGAACTCCCTACCTCAGGGGATCCGCCTGCCTCAGCCTCCCAAAGTGCTGGGATTACAGGCGTGAGCCACCGTGCCCGGCCTGTTTTGTTTTTCTTAAGACAGTCTCTCACTCTGTCGCCCAGGCTGGAGTGCAGTGGTGCAATCTTGGCTCACTGCAACTGTGTACTCCACAGTTGCCATTGTACTCCACCCTGGGCATTGTACTTCAACCTCCTGGGTTGAAGCCATTCTCCTGCCTCAGCCTCCCAAGTAGCTGGAATTATAGGCACCCACCACCACACCTGGCTAATTTTTGTATTTTTAGTAGAGACAGGGTTTCACCATGTTGGCCAGGCTGGTCTCGATCTCCTGACCCCAGGTGATCCACCCACCTTGGCCTCCCAAAGTGCTGAGATTATAGGAGTGAGCCACTGTGTCCAGTCTCTCACCCCTTTTTCAATTTGCTTGTTAATCCTTATTGATTTCCAGATGCTCTTGACATATTAAGAAAATCAGTCTTTTGTCTGTCGTGTTTTGGAAAACTTTCTTCCTTGATGTTGCCTTTTGATCTTCTAGTATTTTTTTAATGTGCATATGTGTGTAGGAATTTTATATTTGTAGTCAGTTATTAATCTTTTAATTAAAGGTTTCTGGGTTTAATATGCTTTAACACAGTTAAGATTATTTTTATTTTTATATTTTTTTGAGACGGAGTATCACTCTGTCACACAGGCTGGAGTGCAATGGTGTGGTCTCGGCTCACTGCCAGCTCCACCTCCCGGGTTCAAGTGATTCTCCCGCCTCAGCCTCTTGAGTAGCTGGGATTACAGGCATGCACCACCACACCTGGCTAATTTTTGTATTTTTAGTAGAGACGGGGTTTCACCATGTTGGCCAGGCTGGTCTTGAACTCCTGACCTCTTGATTTGCCCGCCTCAGCCTCCCAAAGTGCTGGGATTACAGGCATGAGCCACCGCGCCTGGCCCAGATTATTTTTATTTTTAACTCCTGTGTTTTCTCCTAATATTTGTATAGTTTATTTCGCTGGGGGCAAGGGTTGAAGGGGCCATCTGGAATTTAATTTGGTTTGAGTTATCTTTAAAATCTCCATCTGAAAAAAAAAAAAAAAAAAAGGCTGGACGTGGTGGCTCACGCCTGTAATCCCAGCAATTTGGGAGGCCAAGGCAGGCAGATCACTTGAGGTCAGGAGTTTGAGACCACCCTGGCTAACATGGTGAAACCCTGTCTCTACTAAAAATGCAAAAATTAGCCTGGCGTGGTGGCGCACGCCTGTAATTCCAGCTACTCAGGAGGCTGAAGCAGGAGAATCGCTTGAACCCAGGAGGCGGAGGCTGCAGTGAGCCGAGATATTGCCACTGCACTCCAGCCTGAGTGACAGAGTGAGACTCCATCTCAAAAATAGTAATAATAATAATAAAAACTAGAAACCTCCATCTGAACTCTCATGGTTGTATAAGAGTGATGTTTGTGGGCTGGGCGAGGTGGCTCCCACCTGTAATCCCAGCACTTTGGGATGCCGAGGCGGGTGGATCACCTGAGATCGGGAGTTCAAGACCAGCCTGACTAACATGGAGAAACCCCGTCTCTACTAAAAATACAAAAAATTAGCCAGGCTTGGTGGCGCATGCCTGTAATCCCAGCTACTCGGGAAGGCTGAGGCAGGAGAATTGCTTGCACCTGGGAGGCGGAGGTTGCGGTGAGCCGAGATTGTGCCATTGTACTCCACCCTGGGCAACAAGAGTGAAACTCTGTCTCAAAAAAAAAAAAAAAAAAAAGTGATGTTTGTGTAATGAATGGATTACAACAAAACTGCTAATGCTAGGTGGCCTGGGTTCGAATCCCAGCTCTGCCACTTTTCTCTCTGTTTCCTCTGGGAAATCTCTTTTCTTCTCTATGCCTCAGTTTTCTCACTTGTAAAATGGGAAGTCATAGTGTCATGAGAAAAGTAAGAGATGCTTCCCCCACCCCAATAAAGTACCTAGAAGACTGTCTGTCACTTAGCAGGTGCTCTTTTCTTTTCTTTTCTTTTTTGAGACGGAGTTTCCCTCTTGTTGCCCAGGCTAGAGTGCAATGGCAGATCTCCGCTCACCACAACCTCCACCTCCTGGGTTCAAGCGATTCTCCTGGCTCAGCCTCCTGAGTAGTTGGGATTACAGGCACCCACCACCACGCCCGGCTAATTTTTTTGTATTTTTTGTAGAGACGGGGTTTCTCTGTGTTGGTCAGGTAGATCTCGATCTCCCAACCTCAGGTGATCTGCCCACCTCCGCCTCCCAAAGTGTTGGGATTACAGGCGTTAGCCCCTGCACCCAGCCTTTCTCTTTTTTTCCTTCTCTTCCTCTCTCTCTCTCTTTCTTTCTTTCATTCTTTCTTTCCTCTTCTCTTTCTCTCTCTCTCCCTCTTTTTTTTTTTTTTTTTTTGAGACGGAGTCTCGCTGTGTCTCCCAGGCTGGAATGCAGTGGCGCACGATCTCGGCTCACTGCAAGCTCCGCCTCCCAGGTTCACGCCATTCTCTTGCCTCAGCCTCCGGAGTAGCTGGGACTACAGGCGCCCGCCACCACGCCCGGCTAATTTTTTGTATTTTTGGTAGAGACGGGGGGTTTCACCGCGTTAGCCAGGATGGTCTCGATCTCCTGACCTTGTGATCTGCCCACCTGGGCCTCCCAAAGTACTGGGATTACAGGCGTGAGCCACCACACCCGGCCTTTTTTTTTTTTTGCGATAAGTCTCGCTCTGTGGCTCAGGCTGGAGTGCAGTGGCACAATCTCGGCTCACTGCAACCTCTGTCTGCGGGTTCAAGCGATTCTTCTGCCTCAGCCTCCTGAGTAGCTGGAACTACAGGCATGTGCCACCACGCCTGGCTAATTTTTGTACTTATAGTAGAGACGGAGTTTCACCGCGTTGGCCAGGTTGGTCTCGAACTCCTGACCTCACGTGCTCCGCCCGCCTCAGTCTCCCAAAGTGCTGGGATTCCAGGCATGAGCCACCGCACCTGGCCTAAAAGTAAATTTTTTTAAATGTAGGCTGAGCGTGGTGGCTGAGGGTTATAATCCCACCGCTTTGGGAGGCCAAGGCGGAGAATCACTTGACGTCAGGAGTTCAAAACCAGCCTGGGCAACACAGCCAGGCCCCATCTCTACAAAAACTACAAAAGTGAGCTGGGCTTGGTGGCAGCGCCTGTAGTCCCAGCTACTCGAGAGGCTGAGGCGGGAGGATCGCTTGAGCCCGGGAGGTCAAGGCTGCAACGAGCCATGATTGCGCCACTGCGCTCCAGCCTGTCCTTAAAAAGATCAAATAAAGTGGCCTCCCAGCCTCCCTCCCTGGAGCCTCCACCATGTAACCCCCTGGACATTCGCGCGTCTCCTTGGCTGGGATGACCTCGCTGATGGCTCTGTGCTGAGTGGCCACCCCGCCTCTAGACCCCGGGGCGCACTCTGGGGCCAGCAGTGGGGAGCGGACGCCTGAGGGGACCGTGGCACCCGCCCCGCCCCGCCGGGCCGGGCCTGCCCACTGCGTGCCGGGCGTGTCCGGGCGGGCGGAGCACGGGCGCGGCGGGGGCGGGCGGCCAGGCTAGTCGGGCGGGTGCGCGGGGCGCTCGGGGCCCGGGGCCAGAGCTGGAGCCGGAGCCGGAGCCGGGCGGGCGCCATGGAGGGGCTGCGGCGGGGGCTGTCGCGCTGGAAGCGCTACCACATCAAGGTGCACCTGGCGGACGAGGCGCTGCTGCTACCGCTGACCGTGCGGCCGCGGGACACGCTCAGCGACCTGCGCGCCCAGCTGGTGGGCCAGGGCGTGAGCTCCTGGAAGCGCGCCTTCTACTACAACGCGCGGCGGCTGGACGACCACCAGACGGTGCGCGACGCGCGCCTGCAGGACGGCTCGGTGCTGCTGCTCGTCAGCGACCCCAGGTGGCCGCGGGGCTCGGGGTGGGGTGGGGCGGGGGCGGCGGCCGGGGACCCCTGGAGAGCGGCGGGGGAGGCGGGCGCCCAAGGCGGCCTCCCGGGCCGGCACTGCTTTCCCACCTCGCGCTGCCCGCCCGGCCTCTCTCCTGACCCGGCCTTGCCGGTGTCAGGTCTTGCTTTCGGGCTCTCTGTCTGTGCCTGTTTCTCTGCCTGTTTCTGTCTCTGCTGTTTTTCTCCCTCTCTCTCTTTTGTCTCTGTCACTCTCATCTTTGTCACTCTCTCGTCTCTGTCTCTCATCTCTGTCTCTCTTCTTCTCTCTTTTGTCTCTGTCTCTCATCTCTCTCCCTCTTCTGTCTCTTGTCTCTGACTCTTTTATCTCTGTGCCTCTCTTTGTTTCATCTCTCTCTTTTGTCTCTGTCTCTCTTTTATCTCTGTCTCTTTCATCTTTGTCTCTCTCATCTCTTGTGGCTCTCTCATCTCCATCTCTTATCTCTGTCTCCCTCTTGTTTCTGTCTCTTGTCTCTGTCTGTTTTATCTCTGCATCTCTCATCTTTGTCTCCTCACCTTTCTCTCTTTTGTCTTTGTCTCTGTCTCTCTCTCCATTTTGGTCTCTGTCTTTTCCTCTCTGTGTGTCTCCATCTCTGCCTCTGTTTATTTCTTTCCCTGATGATTTGGTTGCCTGTGATTGTCTCTGTCTCTGTCTCTCTTCTCTCTGTCACTCTGTGTCTCTGCCCACTTCTCTCTCTGCTGTTTTCCTCCCTGTTTCTCCCTCATCTCTGTCTCCCTCTCTCATTTCTGTCTCCCTCTCTGGTCTCTGTCTCTCTCCCCATTTTGGTCTCTGCTTTTTTCCTCTGTGTGTGTGTCTCTGTCTCTCTTCCCCTTTGTCTCTTTGTGTCTCTGCCCATTTCTGTCTCTGCTGTTTTTCTCCTTGTGTCTCTCTGTGTCTGTCTCTTTTGTCTCTCTGTCCATTTTTGTCTCTGTTTTTCTCTGTGTTTGTGTATGTGTGTGTCTCTCCCTGTCTCTCTGTCTCTTTGTCCATTTGTCTCTGTCTCTGCTGTTTTTCTCTCTGTCTCTCTGTGTCTCTGTCTCTGTGTCCCTGTCCATTTCTGTCTGTGTGTGCGCACGCATCTCTCTCTGTGTCTCTGTGAGTCTCTGTCTCTTTTGTCTCTGTCTCTCTCTGTGTCTCTGCCCATTTTGGTCTCTGCTTTCTTTCCTCTGTGTGTCTCTCCATTTCTGTCTCTCTTTCTCTGTCTCTCTCCATTTCTGTCTCTGCTGTTTTTCTCTCTGTGTGTCTCTTTTGTCTCTCTGTTTCTCTGCGTGTCTCTGTCCATTTCTGTCTCTTCCCACTGTGTATTTCTCTCTCTGTGTCTCTGTCTCTGTTATTTTGGTCTCTGCTCTTTTTCTCGCTGTGTGTCTCAACATGTGTGTCTGTGTCTCTTTATCTCTCTGGTGTCTCTGCATTTTTCTCTGCTGTTTTTCTCTGTCTCTGAAGCTCTGTCTCTCTCTTCCTTCTCTGGTCTCTCCCTACCGCCTTATCTTTCCCACAGCCCCACTCCAATGTCCGTTACCCACACTCACACTTGGATATCTGGGTCCCCAAAGAGGTCCCCTGGCCAAGACGACCCTCAAGTGGGGCGTCTTCTGGCCCAAGGAGGGGTCTGCAGAGAAGGGCGCTGGGGACACGGGAACAGCTCACTGCTGGCCTGGGGCAGCTCTGGGAAATGGGTCGAGGATGGCTGAGAGGTGGTGAAGAGGGCGGGGCCTCGTCTCAGAGCCTGGAACCACCTCCTTGGAAGCATTGAACAGGAGAGGGACGGGGGCCATGTGAATTACCCCGGATTTTATGGGGGTCACATTCACCAGCCCTCTAGAGGCTTGAGTCACCGAGCCTGGGTTGATGTTTTGAGGGCAGGAGCCTCAGATGCCACCGTGTTGCAGGAGCCTGGGGCTGCAGTGGGGGCGGGAGAGGCCCCCTCCCCAGGCCCTCTTGAGGGAAGATCTTAGCGGGGAGGGGGAGGCTGAGAGGATGATGAGGGATGGAGGTTCACAGCTTGGGGCTAGGAGAGGCTGTTCTCGGCAGCATACCTTCTATGAGGTCTGGGGGCTGGACGACCCTCAGACGTCCAGACTGTAATTATGCAGTACAGAGTCAGCATTTATTGTGTGCCTACTGTGTGCCAGACTCCATGCTGGACACTGAAATTCAGCAGTGACCCAGAGAGACCAGATTTCGCCTTCACAGAGCCTAGAGCCAAATAATAGCACAGGAGGATGTCAGCTCGCAATTGGCGCTGTGGGGGACGCAGGGAAGGTGGAGAGGGGTCAGTGACTGGGGGACGCCTCTCCGGAAAGGTGACATGTCAGGCTATGATGTGGAGGAGGTGGTTAAACAGAGAGTCAGGGAAGGGTGTTCCAGGCAGTAGGAACAGCCTGTGCAAAGGCCCTGAGGCAGGACTGCACCTGGCATGTTGGAGGAACAGCGAGGAGGCCCATGTGGCTGGAGCAAGGGGGAGAGAGGGAGGAAGGGAGGGCAGGGAGGGGCCAGGGCAGTTCATGCAGGGCCTTGTGGACTGCAGGGAGGACTTGGGCCTTGACTCCGAGGGAGGTGGGAGCCATAGAGGGCTGTGGGCAGAGGAGGGACGGGACCTGACTCAATGCTCACAGGCAACCCCTGGCTGCAGCAGGGATAACAGACTGTGATGGGGGGAGGGCTGGAGACAGGAGACCAGGGTGAGGTCCCAGTGAGCCATGCTGGAGGCAGAGAACAGAAGCCTTCAGAGGAGACAGTTTTGGCTGGGCGCAATGGTTCACACCTGCAATCCCAGCACTTTGGGGGGCCAAGGTGGGCGGATCACCTGAAGTCAAGAGTTCGAGACCAGCCTGGCCAACATGGCGAAACGCTGTCTCTACTAAAAATACAAACATTAGCCAGGCGTAGTGATATACGCCTGTAATCCCAGCTACTTGGGAGGCTGAGGCAGGAGAATCGCTTGAACCTGGAGGCGGAGGTTGCAGTGAGCCGAGATCGCGCCACTGCACTCCAGCCTGGACAACAGAGTGAGACTCCGTCTCAAAACAAAAGAAAAAAGAGAGAGAGAGTTTCAACCTCCTCTGGGCTCCCACCCTGTCCTAATGCCCTGCCCCTTGCCCATCCCTGACCACACACACAGCTGGGGTTGATGGCGGAGTCCAGCTTTGTCTTCCCCAACAGACAGGGGCCCCTATCTGCCCTTGCTGTTCACTGGCTGTGTGTCCCGAGGCAGCTAACCCACCCTCTCTGGGCATCAAATGGGTTCTGAGCTCCCCTGACCACTCCCAGACCTCTAGAGGCAGAGCAGGGGCTACTAGTGGATGGTGCAGCAGCAGCCGGGGAGGCCTCAGCTTCCCCATGTGAGAAAGGAGAAAAACACTTGGGACCTGTCAGTGCAGACGGTACCCTAGGGTGAGAGAAGCTGCGTGGGCTGCTCGGGACAAACCTGCCAGGCCCTCTCTCACTTCCGGGTAGATAGGGCCCCCTCTTCTCCCTCCCCCAGCCTCTCTTGCCACCTCCTGTTTCTACACTCTGTGAAATGCAGTAGTGACAACATTTTCTGCCTCGAGGCAGCAGCGTTGCAGGGAGACAGGTTGTCACGGGAGCTAGCAGGCACTCAGTCATGGTCATGCTTTGAGAGCCTTTGAGATGCTAGGGGCTTTTCATGTGGCCTTACCGCTGTCCCCTGGCGAGGATGCTTTTATTTATTTATTTATTATTTTTGAGACGGGAGTCTTGCTCTGTCGTCCAGGCTGCAGTGCAGTGGCGCAGTCTCGGCTCACTGCAACCTCTGCCTCCCGGGTTCAAGCGATTCTCCTGCCTCAGCCTCCCGAGTAGCTGGGATTACAGGCGCCTGCCACCACGCCTGGCTAATTATTTATTTTTTAGTAGAAATGGGGTTTCACTGTGTTAGCCACGATGCTCTCAAATCTCCTGACCTCCTCATCTCTCGTGATCCGCCCGCCCTCCTCGGCCTCCCAAAGTGCTGGGATTACAGGCGTGAGCCACCACACCCAGCATTTTTTTTTTTTTTTTTTTTAGACGGAGTCTTGCCCTGTTGCCCAAGCTGGAGTGAAATGGTGCAATCTTGGCTCACTGCAACCTCTGCCTCCTGGGTTCAAGCGATTCTCCTGCCTCAGCCTCCTGAGTAGCTGGGATTACAGGCGCCCGCCACCATGCCTGGCTAATTTTTTGTATTTTTAGTAGAGACCGTTTCACCATGTTGGCCAGGCTGGTCTCAAACTCCTAACCTCAGGTGATCCGCCTACCTCAGCCTCCCAAAGTGCTGGGATTACACGCGTGAGCCACCGTGCCTGGCCGGGTGCCGTTATCATTGGCGGTTTACAGGTGGAGAAGCTGAGGCAGAGTAAGATTAAGCTGGGAAGGGGCAGAGCCAGGGTCTAAACCCAGCTTTAAAGCCACGCCCTTCATCACTAAACCTTCTCCCTGCTCCATTAGTGGGAACAGTTGTTATTATTCTGATTTTATTGGCATCAGTCTATTCTTCTCTTCCTCCCAAGCCCCTCTATCTGTCCTTCAGCTGGTTCCATCAGCTCCGCCTTCAAAGTCTAACCATAATCCTCCCACTTCTCAACCCCTGGCCCAGCCCAGTTGCCCCCCGCCAAGGTCCGCAGCCCCTGCCTTTGTCCCCTACAAGTCTGTCCTCCCCGTAGCAGGTGCCAGAGGGCGCCTGTGAGCCCCTGAGTCGGGGCCTGTCCCTCCTCTGCCGGCAGGCCTCCATGGCTCCCACCTCCCTCAGGGTCAAAGCCCAAGTCCTTCCTGAGGCTTGCAAGACCCTGGATGACCTGCTGTATTCCCTCCCTGCTTGCTCCTCCTCCCTGTCTTCCCCTTCCTCACTCTGCTCCAGCCACACAGCCCTCCTCGCTGCCTCAGAGCCTCTGGACAGGCTGTTCCCTCAGGTCCCCAACTCTCTCTCTTCCTGCAGCCCTCCCTGACCATCCTGTTTAAAATTGCATTCCAGCGAGGCGCAGCGGCTCACACCCGCAATCCCAGCACTTTGGGAGGCTGAGGCAAGCAGATCACTTGAGTCCAGGAGTTCAAGACCAGCCTGGCCAACATGGTGAAACCCCGTCTCTACTGAAAATACAAAAATTAGCCGGGCATGATGGCGCATGCCTGTAATCCCAGCTACTGGGGAGGCTGAGGCAAGAGAATCGCTTGAATCCGGGAGGCGGAGGTTGCAGTGAGCTGAGATCGTGCCATTACACTCCAGCCTGGGTGACAGGGTGAAACTCCGTCTCTAAAAAAATAAATAATAAAATTTTATTTCACGCCATCCCTGCTTTCTCTCTTTCCCCATCACTTGTCAGCAGCCGACTTCTCTACGTTTTACTTATTTTTTTCACCTGTCTCCTGCAGTAGACTGTAAACTCTGTGAGGGTACTGCCGTCCATCTTGTTCCCTGCTGGATTGCCAGTTCAGTGCCTGGCACATAGTAGGTGCTTAATAAATGTTAGTGAGATGTATTGTCTCACTAACATAATCCTGAGCAGAGGCAAGCATTGGGCTGCTCAGAATATTTTTCTGGAGCTCTAGCGGTGCCTGGATGCAGGGGAGGGAATTTCTGGGTCAGAGGTGAGCCCTGGCAGGGGCAGGAAGAGGCACCAGCCAGACACTGGGCAGAATAGGGAAGCCTTGAACGCCAAGGCAAGGGATGTGTTTTTTCTGCAACCTGTGTCTTTCTGTCTCCCTCTTTCAGGTAGTCTGGGTTGGAGGAGGCAGAGCCATGACCAAGGGGACCTGGGTACTGGCTGAAGGAATAGGCTGGGGTAGAGGGCACTTTTGGAAGGCACTTCTCCCACCTCCCGGGAGCCTAGATCTCACTCCAGGTAAGTAATTGTAGTAGTTGAGAAAGAGAAAGGACCTTAGAGATTGTGGAGACCATAGGTGGGGAAACTGAGGCCCAGAGAGGAGAAGAGACAGATGTTATTGACCATCATCCCCCTCCATACACTTATGCTTCTGGCCTCTAGGGTAGGGACATGGCCTTGGTGTCTCATTTCTTTTTGGACTAACACGTGGACCAGAGCCGTGTTGCCCCTGACTTGCTGGGTGACCTTGGGAAAATTGCTTCTCCTCTCTGGGCTCTGTTACCTGTCTCCTTACAATAAAGGATTGAGCTTTGATTTGGCTTTACTGCACTCTTTGCCTGCAATTCCTGTGACTGCCATCAGGTGGCAGAAAACAGCCAAGTTCCAAGAGAATCGCTTGAACCCAGGAGTCAGAGGTTACAGTGAGCCGAAATCACGCCATTGCACTCCAGCCTGGCGACAGAGCAGGACTCTGTCTCAAAAAAAAGAAAGAAAAAAGAAAACAGCCAAATTCACCAGGGGCCATCCCTGTTCCTCTTAAAGGACACAGGGGACATCCACAGGAGGGGATGACTGCAGATGTCACTGTCCGTGTCAGGGATGTTAGGTAAAAGGAAAGGACAAATGGCTGGAGAACTGGTGTTTCACCCTTCCCTGGTCCTGGACTGAAACGGGTTTACCCTTCCCCTCCTGTTGTTCCAGGGTCTGGGCTCCCAGGTGGACCGTGAAACCCTGGCCTGACCAGCTGATGCACACTGCTTCAGACACTCCTGCTGGAGCCCCAGTCCCTGACATGGACCTAGGACATTTTTGCTCCTGCCCAGCCTATCGGGAGGGAGCCTTGAGCCTTTCAGCTCTGCTGTGTGACTTTGAGGTTGTTGCTCCCCTCTTGGGGCCCTGGGTGCCCTGTCTTCAGTGGAAAGCACTGTGCCACCTTGGAAAGCTCCCATGGGCAGCCAGAGGGCATCGCAAGAAGAGAAGCACAGAAGGGGCAAGAGAGACACTCAGAGGCACTTCCGCTCTTGCCCAGGACATTCTCCCAGCCACACCTTTGCCCAAGCCGTGCCCCCTGCCTGGAGCACTTTTCAACCTCTTCTCTGCAGCTCCAATACACCTGGGATTGCAGTCTCCTCCAGGAAGTCTTCTCAGATTCCCTCCTTCCCAGCCAGAGAGCACCTAGCCTTCTTTGGGGCCCCCACAGGCCCTTTGTGCAGTGAACAGCCCTGGCTGGGGGTGCAGCCAGTCGTGTCCGAACTCTCCAATGACTAAGCGGGGAGATGTGGACATCCTAGCTTGTTCTCAGGCCTCCAACTGTGCCCCCATTTCCACCCCCAAATACCTCCCCAGGAGGCACCTGTGCCCACCCCCTGGGCTGTTTCCCCCTTCCCCTTAAATCCGGATGCCTCGTCTTGCATAGGGTCTTGGGGCAGCGGGGAAGGGGGTCTGAAGAACTCTGGCCAAGAGGACGAGGATCTGGGGGTGGGGAACTGGGCCTAGGTGTGGGAGGTCATCGCGGGGCATTGCAGGGAGTGCGTTGTGGGAATTCCGGGTGGAGACCCTCAGGGCAGTGTGCCGGGCCTCCATTGCACCTCTGACCTGCAGCCACGTCATCGTTGC
The DNA here is from genome assembly GCF_028858775.2 of Pan troglodytes. Lineage (NCBI taxonomy): Eukaryota > Metazoa > Chordata > Mammalia > Primates > Hominidae > Pan > Pan troglodytes. Next base: position 7,906,452 of record NC_072418.2, on the reverse strand, counting down.
ACAGCCCCTGGGGAGGGTCTTTGGGGAGGGGGTGCCGAGGCTATGCATGTCCTCGAGGGCCGTGTACACTCTCCAGGCACCATGGGCGGAGGCGCCGGAGCCTGGGAAGAAATAATGTTTTAGTTAAGAGTCCTGTTGGCTGCAGGACTCAGAGCGTGGACAGGTGGATAGTAAATCACCACCACGGGGACAGCCGTGCCCAGACTGTGCGTTTGCTTAGCTCGGGGACAGCACTTGGCCCGGGGTCTCCTGCTCGCCTCCCTTCAGAGCATCTGCCAAACTTCAGGCATCTACCCTGCAATTCCCGCTTGGCTGAGAGGAGGGGGAGCAGGAGGGGAAGAGAGAGGAGCCCCACTTCACTCCGGCAGGCAGACCTGCTGGACCTGCTTTGCAGAATGACTTGGGTCTTGCTGGCCCCTGGGTGTGCCTGGAGGGGGGTCTTCCTATCCCCCTCCACCTCTCCCCTTGGTGCCTAACCCAGGACTTTGTCCCCAGAGACCCACTGTGTGCCCCCTGGAGCTCCTCCTAGAGCAGAGTCTGCTGCTCTCTGTTCTGCAGAGGGTAACCTGAGGCCCACGGAGGTTGTCAGGGACACAGAGCAGGGGGAGGCAGCCCAGATCCCTGCTCATGCGTGGTTTGGGCCTCTGCTAACAGCTGGGCCACATGCGTGTATCTAGAGCCTGGGTCCCCTCTGTCCTCATTTCCCAGTGCATATTCAGGGACCTGCCTCGTCAGGGTTTGGCAAGAAAATGGGGCATTTATAATCTCCCCAGTTTCATTCCTTGGTCCTTACTCCATGCCAGGACTTGTGCACATCTTTTTGGAGCCCTGTCTCACTTGATTGACAGCCGGCCAGGGCGGTGGCTCACGCCTGTAATCCCAGCACTTTGGGAGGACGAGGCAGGCGGATCATGAGGTCAGGAGATGGAGACCATCCTGGCTAACACGGTGAAACCCCGTCTCTACTAAAAGTACAAAAAAATAGCTGGGCCTGGTGGCGGGCGCCTGTAGTCCCAGCTACTTGGGAGGCTGAGGCAGGAGAATGGCGTGAACCCAGGAGGCAGAGGTTGCAGTGAGCCGAGATCACGCCACTGCACTCCAGCCTGGGCGACAGAGCGAGACTCCGTCTCAAAAAAAAAAAAAAAAAAAGATTGACAGCCTCACTGCTCAGGGGCCGGGATAACAGCCCATTTTACAGATGGCTTTCGGCCTGCCCAAGGTCACCACCCTAGCCTCTGAACTGAGGCGTCCCCAACCCATGCCGGGAGCTGGTGGAGGAAGTGGGGAAGGGTTTCCTGCTTCTCAACTGGGGGTGGAGGTGGGAGAAAGCATTTTCAGGGCGTTTTGACATTTAACAAACAGTATGCAAATCGCATGCAAATCACATGCAAATCATCACCCATTTCTTAAGCCTCGACAGCCTGGCATGTTCTGAAATAATAATGTTGGACCTGTCCCTTGATGATGACCTGGGTAGGGAGGTGCACGGCCTTTTCCTTTCTCCGTCTTCCGTTCCCTTCCCTTCCCATCCCATCTGTTCTCCCTTCCTTCGCCCCCTTCCTTTCCTCTCCCTCCCTATCTTCCATTTTTCTCTTCTTCCTTCACATCATTTGTCCAAGGCCTCCCTGGCCTGAGATAAACATAAGTTGCAAAAGTGGCTTCCTGCAGCCCGTTTTCCAGGTTGGGAAACTGAGGCATGGGCCTACGGTCCCACAGCCACACCGAGGAAAGCAGCCCCCACTGAATGTCACCATGCACCAAAGTGCATGGTCCTCGTGACACAAAGAGGGGAGATGACAGTGGCTGGAGTTGTCAGAGCTGCTTTGAGGAAGCTCCAGGCCCGATAGGCTTGGCAGGGCCAAGGGGAACTGTTGTGGAATGCCTTGGCCTTGAATGACAGGCTGCTGATTTTGGATCTGGAGAAAGCTCACACTGACTCTTCCTGCTCCCCCAGTCTCTTTTTCTCCTGCTACTCCATCCATGTATCCCTGAGTTTGGGCCACAGTCCCTCCGCTTGGTTTGCATGTCCCACCTTCTTTGTTTGGCAAGCTCCTATTCATCCTTCAAAGCCCTAGCTTCAATACCTGCTACTTCATGCAGCCATTGCTTATCCTTCAAGGAGAGCCTACTTCCCTCAAGGACCCTGCTGCTTCCAGTCTCACCTTCTGACTCACTCGGGATCCACTGAACTGGGAGGTCTGTGTCTCCTCCCAGCAGAGTCATCACTACCTTTGGGGCTGCAGGATCACCCAGCTTGGAACTAGATACAGAAATGCTGTTTTGAGAGTGTACTGAATAAAAGATTACATGTTTGAAAACAAGATTGAGTTTAAGCTTCCTAACTTGGCCTTGGAGCTCTCGTGGGCTTCATTCTACCCCATCTGTGGTTTTGGGCTGAGCTGTACTTTTACCTTCCTCTCACTCCCCTCCAGGCCTTTGCACATGCTGTTACTCCAGGTGACGCTGTTACTCCAGGTGACGCTGTTACTCCAGGTGACACTGTTACTCCAGTTGACCCCAGGCCAGCCCCCTCTCATATCTGGGCTGTGAAACTCAGGGAATCCTGCCCGCTCCCCGCCAGGGCCTCTCAGACTCTGGGCTCCACCCTGAGCAAGTCTGGGCTATGAGGAGTTTCGGGTGAGACTTGGCAGCTGCCGTCTCGCTAAGGCCCGCGGCGTTCTGGGGAGGGGCCACCTCCCGTCTTGGCCGCCCACCTAGTTTGTGCTCCAAGAAGGTCCAAGGGAATTCTCCTAGGGGGCAAGTGAGCCCAGGCGGTTCCCAGAGGAGATGTCAGCGGTTTAGCCAGAAACTGCCAGGACCTGGAATTGCCACTTCCTTCCTGCCCTGCCTCTATCTCTCTGTTCTCTTTCTGTGCGACTCCAGGCTGGGCTCTGGCATTCTCTTAACTCTGAGCATTCATTCAATGAGAGATATGAAGACAGATGCTGCTCCGGCTGCCACAGACAGTGGGGCAGGTTGTTCACTGCACAAGAGGACCCAGCTGCAGAGGTGAGAGGGCCCCAGGAAGGGGCCCTTCTTTGTAATTCATCCAACAGCTCCCATACAAGTTAGTGCTGGTTCTGACCTTGCCATCTTTCTCTCTCTCTCCTCTCCCTTCATCTGTCTCTGTGTCTCAGTCTCTTATTTTATTTTTGTTGAGACAGGGTCTTGTTCTGTTGTCCGGGCTGGAGTGCGGTGGCACAATCACAGATCACTGCAGCCTCAACCTCCCCAGCTCAAGCGATCCTCCCGCCTCAGGCTCTTGAGTAGCTGAGATTTTAGGCACACGCCACCACACCCAGCTAATTTTTAAATTTTTGTAGAGATGGGGTTTTGCCATGTTGCCCAGGCTGTTCTCAAACTCCTGGGCTCAAGCCATCTACCCGTCTCGGCCACCCGAAGTGCTGGGATTGCAGGCATCAGCCACTGCGCCCGGCCTCTTTTTCATCTGCTCTCTGTCGCTCTATTTCTGTCTGTGGTTCTGTTTGTATCTCGTTATCTCTCCCTCTATTCAATATCTCTCTCTCTGCGTTTCTCAGTTTGTCTGCATCTCAGTCTCTGTCTCTCTCCATGTCTCTGTATTTTTTTCTCAAATCTCCTATTGAAAAAGACCCCTCTTTCCCTAGGCCAGGCTCAGTGGCTCACGACTATAATCCCAACACTTTGGGAGACCGAGGCAGGAGGATTGCTTGAACCTAGGAGTTCAAGACCAGCCTGGGGAACATGGCGAGACCCAGCCTTTACAAAAGCATTTAAAAATTATCCGGGTGTGGTGGCATGCCCCTGTGGTCCCAGCTACTTGGGAGGCTGAGGCAGGAGGATCACTTGAGCCCAGGAGTTTGAGGCCATGGTGAGCTATAACCATACCACTGCACTCCAGACTGGGTGACAGAACGAGACCCTGTCTCTAGAAAAAAAAAAAAAAGAAAAAATAGGCCGGGCGCAGTGGCTCACTTTGGGAGGCTGAGGCGGGCGGATCACGAGGTCAGGAGATTGAGACCATCCTGGCTAACACAGTGAAAAATTAGCTGGGTGTGGTGGCGGGTGCCTGTAGTCCCAGCTACTCGAGAGGCTGAGGCAGGAGAATGGCGTGAACCCGGGAGGTGGAGCTTGCAGTGGGCCGAGATTGCGCCACTACACTCCAGCCTGGGCGACAGAGCAAGACTCCATCTCAAAAATAAATAAATAAATAAATAAATAAATAAAAATAAAAAATTAAGAAATATAACATTAAAATTTAAAAAATAAATAATGAAAACATTAGTTGGCTGGGCACAGTGGCTCATGCCTGTAATCCTAGCACTTTGGGAGGTCAAGGCTAGAGGATTGCTGGAGGCTAGGAGTTTGAGACCAGCCTGGACATGGGCAACACGGCAAAACCCTGTCTCTACTAAAAATACAAAAAAATAGCCAGGCGTGGTGGTGGCGCACACCTGTAGTCCCAGCTACTTGGGAGGCTAAGGCAGGAGAATGGCGTGAACCTGGGAGGTGGAGCTTGCAGTGAGCCGAGATTGTGCCACTGCACTCCAGCCTGAGTGACAGAGCAAGACTCTATCTCAAAAAAAAAAAAAAAAAGAAAAAGAAAAAAAGAGCCCCCTTTCCTTCCGATATCATAAGCATGACCTCTGGGGTGTCTTCAGAAGCTGCTGGGATCATGCATTCCACAATCACTGATTAAGTACCTCCAGTTTGCAGGGCTCTGAGGACAGCGTGGTGACTAGGATACCCAGTCAAGCTCCCCACGGAGTTCACAGCCCAACAAAAGCCACAGAAGCTGCAGGGCAAGCGCATGGCCCCTGAGACTCCCCAGAAACCTCTCCCACACACAACCTTCCTCTGAATGACCTTGGGTGTTCTTTGTCCCTCGCTGGGCCTCAGTTTCCCTGCCTGCCCAAGAAGGGAAGTGTTTGGGATAGCCAGGCATTCGGTGTTTGCTGGCAGACAAATCCTGACTCATCCCCGTGCCCAAATGGATTTGAAAGAACCCTCAAAAAGGAAAACAGTCATAAGAAAGAAAAAGAAAACCCGGCCAGGCGCAGTGGCTCACGCCTGTAATCCCAGCACTTTGGGAGGCTGAGGCGGGCAGATCACGAAGTCAAGAGATCGAGACTATTCTGGCCGACATGGTTAACCCTGTCTCTACTAAAAATATAAAAATTAGCCAGGCGTGGTGGCAGGCGCCTGTAGTCCCAGCTACTTGGGAGGCTGAGGCAGGAGAATTGCTTGAACCCGAGAGGCGGAGGTTGCAGTGAGCCAAGATCACGCCACCGCACTCCAGCCTGGCAACAGAGCGAGACTCCATCTCAAAAACAAACAAACAAACCAAAAAAAAAAAAAAAAAAACAACAACACAGAGCCGACCACTGACCTTGCAGGGTGATGCACCTGGGGCAGAAGCAGCCTCACTACCACCCCTTGGAGCATCACGGAAACTTACCCATCTCTTTCCTTGGTGGCCCCTGGCTATCCACTGAAGGCTGCTGGCCTCACTATGAGGGCTCCAGGCCTGGCCCTGAGGTCCCCTGACTTGGCACTGACCTCACACTTGTGCTTTAAGCTTCAGACCTACTAAACCCCTTGCTGGGCTCCAGCCACAAGGTTTTTTTCACAGGCTATTTCTTCTCTTTTCTTTCTTTTTTTTTTCTTTTTTTGAGACAGAGTCTAGCTCTGTTGCCCAGGCTGGAGTGCAATGGCGCTATCTTAGCTCACTGCAACCTCCACCTCCTGGGTTCAAGCGAACCAGGAGGTGAGAATCCTGTCTCAGCCTCCTGAGTAGCTGGGACTACAGGCACACATCGCCATGCCCAGCTAATTTTTGTATTTTTAGTAGAGACGGGGTTTCACCATGTTGGCCAGGCTGGTCTTCAACTCCTGACCTCAGGTGATCCGCCCGCGTTGGCCTCCCAAAGTGCTGTGAGCCACCGCACCCAGCCTGCATGGGCTATTTCTGTATATGACATACCCTCTCCCAACCTTTCACCTTTCACCCTGTGATTTGCAGGTTCAATGTCACTTCCTTGGGGAGGCCCCCAAAACAAGTTATGTTCCTGTTGTTTTGTATTCTCACAACATCTTGTTCTTTTCCTTTGTAGCATTAATTATTTATATTATTATTCATTCAATGTATGTTTTCCCCACTAGCCTGTGGGCACCATGAAGACGGGGAAGAGGTCTGGTTTGGTCACCGCTGCAGTACACAGCGTTTAATAACCCAGCGCCAGGGAGCGGTGGGGAGCCAGGAACACTTTTGCTCCCTTCCCAGGCTCAATGAGGCCCCCCTCTCCACCCTAGTTCCTGCCACCACTGGGCCTTGGTCCAGGTGACCAAGGGGCACGGAGGTTTGGGATTGGGATTCCAGGCATTCTGGCTCCTGCCGCCGTGATAAATGGGGAGAATTCAGAATTAATTATCGACTGCTCTGCTGAGCCGGCCTGATATGGGCAGATAAAGAGCGTGGGCGCCACTGCATCTGCTCAGCGCTTCTCGGGAGTTTATTAGAGGATGGGAGGCAGTTGGCTGAGCTGCTGGGTGCAAGGCTGTGGCTCTGCTGGGCCACTTGGGGCAACACGCTCTCCCTCTCTGAGCCTTGGTTTTCTCATTTGGAAAAAGGGAAGTAAAAAAGAAAATCCTACCCCAGCAGTTTGGGAGGCCAAGGTGGGCGGATCACCTGAGGTCATGAGTTTGAGACCAGCCTGGCCAACATGGCGAAACCCTGTCTCTACTAAAAATACAAAAATTAGCTGGGTGTGATGGCGGATACCTGTGATCCCAGGTACTTGGGAGGCTGAGGCACTAGAATCCCTTGAACCCGGGAGAAGGAAGTTGCTGTGAGCCGAGATTGCACCACTGACCTCTCTGAGCCTTGGTTTTCTCATTTGGAAAAAGGCAAGTAAAAAAAAAAAAAAAAGAGCCGGGCGCGGTGGCTCACGCCTGTAATCCCAGCACTTTGGGAGGCCGAGGCAGGCGGATCATGAGGTCAGGAGATTGAGACCATCCTGGCTAACACGGTGAAACCCATCTCTACTAAAAATACAAAAAAATTAGCCGGGCGTGGTGGTGGGCGCCTGTAGTCCCAGCTACTCCGGAGGCTGAGGCAGGAGAATGGCGTGACCCCGGGAGGCGGTGCTTGCAGTGAGCCGAGATCGCGCCACTGTACTCCAGCCTGGGCGACAGAGCGAGACTCCGTCTCAAAAAAAAAAAAAGAAAAGAAAAGAAAAATCCTTATATGTTGAGATAAGTTTTTTGGGGAATCACCAGGAGCAAAGAAAGCAAAGTACACAGTAGGTTTCATGCGTGTCCGTGTGAAGAGACCACCAAACAGGCTTTGTGTGAGCAGCATGGCTGTTTATTTCACCTGGGTGCAGGCGGGCTGAGTCCGAAAGGAGAGTCAGCGAAGGGAGATAGAGGTGGGGCCGTTTTATAGGATTTAGGAAGGTAATGGAAAATTACAGTCAAAGGGGGTTGTTCTCTGGTGGGCAGGGGTGGGTCTCACAAAGTACATTCTCAAGAGTGGGGAGAATTACAAAGAACCTTCTTAAGGGTGGGGAGACTACAAAGTACCTTCTTAAGGGTGGGGGAGATTACAAAGTACATTGATCAGTTAGGGTGGGGCAGGAACAAATCACAATGGTGGAATGTCATCAGTTAAGGCTGTTTTTACTTCTTTTGTGGATCTGCAGTTACTTCAGGCCATCTGGATGTATACGTGCAAGTCACAGGGGATGCGATGACCTGGCCTGCGCTCAGAGGCCTGACATTCCTGCCTTCTTATATTAATAAGACAAATAAAACAAAATAGTGTTGAAGTGTTGGAGTGGCGAAAATTTTTGAGGGGGTGGTATGGAGAGAGAATGAGCGATGTTTCTCAGGGCTGCTTCAAGTGGGATTAGGGGCAGCATGGGAACCTAGAGTGGGAGAGATTGAGCTGAAGGGAGGTCTTATGGTGAGAGTGATATTGTGGGGATGTCAGAAGAAACATTTGTCGTATAGAATGATTGGTGATGGCCTGGATACGGTTTTCGATGAATTGAGAAGCTAAACGGAAGATACAAGGTCTGAATAAAAGGAGGAGAAAAATGGGTATTAAAGGACTAAGAATTGGGAGGACCCAGGACATCCAATTAGAGAGTGCCCAAGGGGGTTCAGCGTTATTACTTGCTTGGTTGGCAAGTTTTTGGGCTCTATCCTTGAGTTTTTTTATGTTGTCATACACCAGGCCAGATTGATTTAGGTAAAAACAACACTCCTCATTTAAGAATATGCAGAGTCCTCCTTTTTCAGCAGCCAGTCAGTCAAGGCCTCGGCGGTTTTGGAGGACAACTGCAGCTGAAGAGTCAACTTGGGCCTGGAGGACTGATAACGTTTGTGATTTTGAGGGCCTCTAAAAGTATTAAAGCAGCAGCAGCCGCTGCACGCAGACATGAGGGCTAGGCTAAAACAGTAAGGTCAAGTTGTTTGGACAGAAAGGCTACAGGGTGTGGTCCCGGCTCTTGTGTAAGAATTCCAACCACGCGAACCGTGCCTAGGAAGGAAAGGAGTTGTTGTTTTGTAGGTGCTGGGGTTTGAGAGATCAGTCGCACACGATTGGTAGGGAAAGCACGTGTGTTTTTATAAGAATTATGCCGAGATAGGTAACAGATGAGGAAGAAATTTGGGCTTGATTGAAGTAATGGGGGCTGTCTGTGAAGCTTTGCAGCAGTACAGCCTTGGTAATTTGCTGAGCCTAATGGGTGTCAGGGTCAGTCTAAGTGAAAGCAAAGAGAGGCTGGGACGAGGGGTGCAGGGGAATAGTGAAAAAAGCATCTTTAAGATGGAGAACAGAATAGTGATTTGTGGAGGAATGTATTGAGGACAAAAGAGTGTACGGGCTGGGCACCACAGGGTGGATAGGCAAAACAAGTTGGTTGATAAGACGCAGATCCTGAACTAATCTGTAAGACTTATCCGGTTTTTGGACAGGTAAAATGGGGGAATTGTAAGGAGAGTTTATAGGTTTTAGAAGCCCATGCTATAGCAGGTGAGTGACAACAGGCTTTAATCCTTTTAAAGCATGCTGTGGGATGGGATATTGGCGTTGAGCGGGGTAAGGGTGATTAGGTTTTAACGGGATGGTAATGGGCATGTGATCAGTTGCCAGGGAAGGAGTAGAGATGTCCCATATTTGTGGGTTAAGGTGGGGGGATACAAGAAGAAGACGTGAAGGAGGCTTTGGGCTGGGGAGAAGGGCGGCAATGAGATGCGGCTGCAGTCCAGGAAAAGTCAGGGAAGCAGATAATTTGGTTAAAATATCTCGGCCTAATAAGGGAACTGGGCAGGTGGGGATAATTAAAAAAGAGTGCATAAAAGAGTGTTGTCCAAGTTGGCACCAGAGTGGGGGAGTTTTCAGGGGTTTTGAAGCTTGGCCGTCAATACCCACAACAGTTATGGAGGCAAGGGAAACAGGCCCTTGAAAAGAAGGTAATGTGGAGTGGGTGGCCTCCGTATTGATTAAGAAGGGGACGGACTTACCTTCCACTGTGAGAGTTACCTGAAGCTCGGCGTCCCTGATGGTCTACGGGGCTTCCGAGGCAATCGGGCAGTGTCAGTCTTCAGCTGCTAAGCCGAGAAGATCTGGGAAGGAGTCAGTCAGAGAGCCTTGGGCCAGAGTTCCAGGGGCTCTGGGAGTGGCTGCCAGGTGAGTTGAACAGTCCGATCTTCAGTGGGGTCCCACACAGATGGGACGCGGCTTAGGAGGAATCCCGGGCAGCGGGCATTCCTTGGCCCAGTGGCCCGATTTCCAGCACGTGTAGCAAGCTCCTGGGGAAGGAGGTTCTGGAGGAACGCCTGGCCGCTGCGGTTCAGGCGTTTGGAAGTTCTTGTGTGCTGGAGATGTGGCTGGGGTTTGTCTCACAGTGGAGGCAAGGAATTGCAACTTTTTTCTATTATTGTACATCTTGAAGGCGAGGTTAATTAAATCCTGTTGTGGGGTTTGAGGGCCGGAATTTAATTTTTGGAGTTTTATTTAATGTCGGGAGCAGATTGGGTAATAAAATGTATTTTGAGAATAAGACGGCCTTTTGACTTTTTAGGGTCTAGGGCTGTAAAGTGTCTCAGGGTTGCTGCCAAACAAGTCACGAACTGGGCTGGATTTTTATATTTGATGAAAAAGAGCCTAAAAGCTTCTGATTTGGGATAAAGAAAAAGGAGCATTAACCTCGACTATGCCTTTGGCTCCAGCCACCTTTTTAAGAGTAAATTGCTGGGCAGGTGGGGGAGGGCTAGTCACAGAAGGAAACTGTAAGCCAGACCAGGTGTGAGGAGGGGAGGCGATAAAAAGATTACAGGGTGCAGGAGCGGAGGCTGAGGAAGAATTGGGACCTAGCTTGGCCTGGCGAGGAGGGGAGAGGTCAGATGGGTCTGTAGAAAAGGAAGATTAGAAAGACTCAGCGACGCTTGGGATTGGGACTGAGGGGACAGGCGGGAGGGAAAGAAGGAAGATTTGGGACGAGTTGCATTGGGCTCAGAGACTAGGGAGGAACTGATGTGTAAAAGAATGCCCGGACTTCAGGCACCTCAGACCATTTGCCTATTTTACGACAAGAATTATTTAGATCTTGTAGGATGGAAAAATTGAAAGTGCCGTTTTCTGGCTATTTGGAACTACTGTCGAGCTTGTATTGGGGTCAAGCGGCATTGCAGAAGAAAATAAGGCATTTAGGTTTTAGGTCAGGTGTGAGTTGAAGAGGTTTTAAGTTTTTGAGAACACAGGCTAAGGGAGAAGGAGAAGGAATGAAGGTGGAAGCTTACCCATAGTGAAGGAGGCAAGCCCAGAAAAAAGAGTAGAGACACGGAGAAGGGGTGGGGGGTTCTTGCCCTCCAGAAAAGCAGAGAAGGGGTTGGGGCATGGAAGTAAGGGATTGGGGCACAAAGAGGTCAGGGTGTGGAAATAAGGGATTGGGGCGCAGAGATATAAGAGGTTGGGGTGTGGAAATAAGCGATTGGGGGTTTCTTGCCCCCTAGGAAAGCGGGACTTGCCGCTGAGGGTGAAGGAGAAGGGGTTGAGGGGTACTTGCCCCTGCCCCAGGAAAGCGGGACTTGCCACTAAGGGTGAAGGACCAAGGCGGGCGTCCCTGTGTGGTCTGACACCCTTGAAACGTGAGTGTATAATCAGAGCGGCGTCCCTGCAATGATTAAACATCAAGGGAAGGCTGCCTTCCCAGTCCGTGACCGGCGCCGGAGTTTTGGGTTCACGGATAAAACATGTCTCTTTTGTCTCTACCAGAAAATGAAAGGAATTGAAATGAGAAGGGAGAGATTGAAATGTGGCTCCAAGATTGAAAGGAGAAAGAGGTTGAGGGATAGTGAGGGAGGTTGGAGAAGAGAGTAAAAAGAGGCCGCTTACCGGATTCGAAATTGGTGGGATGTTTCCTGGGCTGGTCGGACTGAGGACCTGAGGTCATAGGTGGATCTTTCTCACGGAGCAAAGAGCAGGAGGACAGGGGATTGATCTCCCAAGGGAGGTCCCCCGATCCGAGTCACGGCACCAAATTTCATGCGCGTCTGTGTGAAGAGACCACCAAACAGGCTTTGTGTGAGCAACATGGCTGTTTATTTCACCTGGGTGCAGGCGGGCTGAGTCCGAAAAGAGAGTCAGCGAAGGGAGATAAGGGTGGGGCCGTTTTATAGGATTTGGGAAGGTAATGGAAAATTACAGTCAAAGGGGGTTGTTCTCTGGTGGGCAGGGGTGGATCTCACAAAGTACATTCTCAAGAGTGGGGAGAATTACAAAGAACCTTCTTAAGGGTGGGGGAGACTACAAAGTACCTTCTTAAGGGTGGGGGAGATTACAAAGTACATTGATCAGTTAGGGTGGGGCAGGAACAAATCACAATGGTGGAATGTCATCAGTTAAGGCTGTTTTTACTTCTTTTGTGGATCTTCAGTTACTTCAGGCCATCTGGATGTATACGTGCAAGTCACAGGGGATGTGATGGCCTGGCCTGGGCTCAGAGGCCTGACAGTAGGTATCTAATAAACGCTGTAGCTCACGCTTTTAATCCCAGTAATTTGGGAGGCCAAGGCAGGCATCTCACTGAAGCTCAGCAGTTCAAGACCAGCCCGGGCAACATAGTGAAACCCTGTCTCTATAAAAACTACAAAAATTAGCCTGGTATGGTGTTGCACACCTGTGGTCCCAGCTACTTGGGAGGCTGGGGTGGGAGGATCACTTGGGTCCAGGAGGTGGAGGTTGCAGTAAGCCGACATTGCACCACTGCACTCCAGCCTGGGTTACAGAGCCAGATCCTGTCTAAAAAAAAAAAAAAAAAAAAAAAAAAGCTGCAGAATCTGTGAGTTGACTGCAGGCCTCATTCTGTCCCCCACCTAGCAGGATAAAATGGTGTGAGGATCAGCAGCAGACTCCCTATCTCCAGGCAGATTTGTCTCCCTGAGATGCTGAAAGATGCCAGATGGCAAACGTGTCTCCGCTGTAAGAACTGATCTAAGACAACAACCACAAAGGACTGATTGTCAGCTTGAACTACTTTCTTTTCCTTCAGATTCCGGATTGCTTGATCCTGCCACATGGGCACAGCACTCTCTGGTGGTCGGTGCAAAGGCTGCAGCATTTTAGAAATGCAAATGCCATCAACGTGGGCAATTAAAGATTTCCTGGTAGCCACAAGAAAAAAAAACAATAAAAAGAAGGCTGGGCGCAGTGGCTCCCGCCTCTAATCCCAGCACTTTGGGAGGCTGAGGCGGGCGGACCTCCTGAGGTCGGGAGTTTGAGAGCAGCCTGGTCTCTACTAAAAATACAAAATTAGCTGGGCGTGGTGGTGCATGCCTGTAATCCCAGCTGATTGGGAGGCTAAGGCTGGAGAATCACTTGAACCCAGGAGGTGGAGGTTGCGGTGAGCCGAGATCACACCATTGCACTCCAGCTTGGGCAACAATGAGCGAAACTCCGTCTCGAAAAAGAAATAAAAAATAGTAAAAAGAAACAGGTGAAATTAGTTTTAGTAATGTGTTTTATCATTTAAGCATGCAATCTATAGAAAAAATTGTGAATGAGCTATTTTTTCTGGTGTGTGTGTGTGTGTGTGTGTTCTGAGACAGAGTTTCGCTCTTGTCACCCAGGCTGAAGTGCAATGGTGCGATCTCGGCTCACAGAAACCTCGTCTCCCAGGTTCAAGCGATTCTCCTGCCTCAGCCTCCCAAGTAGCTGGGATTACAGGCATGTGCCACCACACCTGGCTAATTTTTGTATTTTTAGTAGAGACGGAGTTTCACCACGTTGGTCAGGCTGGTCTCGAACTCCTGACCTCAAGTGATCCACCCGCCTCGGCCTCCCAAAGTGCTGGAATGACAGGCGTGAGCCACCGTGCCCGGTCCAATAGTCACATTTTAAGTACTCAATAGCTACATGTGGCCAGTGGCTCCCACATTGGACAACGCAGGTTTAGGTTCATGATCGTCACTTTCCCAGACCAATGCAATCACCTCCCTTCACAATGTGTTGCTGCTGTAGCCCCCAGAAGGGTGCCTGTGAGCACCTGGGTCTGGCAATGTCTCTCCTCTGTCCAGAGCCCTCCATGGCTCCCATTGCCTTCGGGATGAAGCTAGAACTTCTCACCAGTGCCTGATTGATCCTTGGCTGCCCCCACCACCCCTGTTCTTTCCACGCAGCCAGCCACATCCACCCACCTGCTTGCCTATTCCCCCACATCCATATTTGTTGCCCAGGCTGGAGTGCAATGGTGCGATCTCGGCTCACTGAAACCTCTGCCTTCTGGGTTGGGAGAGAGGATCACTTGGGTCCAGGAGGTGGAGGTTGCAGTGAGCTGAGATTGCACCACTGCACTCCAGCCTGGGTTACAGAGCCAGACCCTGTCTCAAAAAAAAAAAAAAAAAAAAAGCTTTGCACGCAGCTCCAATGTCCTCCCCTCCAAGGTCCCTCAGCACCAGCCCTGACTCTGCAGAGCTTGGGTGTCTGTGTCCAGCTCCATCCCACAGTCCCAGCCTGGGGATCCTTGGGGGCAGGGACCCAGGCTGAGTCCTCTCTGGAGGCTGTACCGTGAAGCACCGGGGCAGGGTTCAGAAGGATGTATCACCACACAACCTTGAAGGAGCTGCCTCTGCTCACTCATTCCTTCACTAATTCACAGGTGCATTCACTTCTGACCTTAGCACCTGGGAGCTAGGTCAGGTGTTGGAGGAAGCCGAGAAACTGGAAGATGGGGAGTGGAATTGAGCCTGGGTGACCGTGTCACTGTGAACAGGATGAACAGGATGACGTTCAGGCTCCTTTTCTGGGCTTCAAGGCCTCTCCAGCTTCAAGGAGACAAACTGATTAGTCCCTGAACGAGTCACACTCTCCTTCACTTCTCTAGGCTTTTGCATACACAGTAAAGCCCTTTCAGCAGACCCTACTCATACCTAGAAAACTCCTATGGATGCGTCAAAGCCCCAGAACAAGTCCTCATACCTATGCTGGGCTTCCTTCAGCCTCAAGTCTCTCTTTCTATTGTAGTCCACATACAGGTGGGGGTGGCAGGAAGTGGGGAAGGATACTTGATAGATCAGTAGTGTCCTCCATAGACTAGATAAGGGTGGTATAAAGTGGGGAAGGATACCTGATAGATTAATATTAAAGTATTTGTTGGGGTTCTCTAGAGGGACAGAACTAATAGGATAGATGTATATATGAAAGGGAGTTTATCGGCTGGGTGTGGTGGCTCACACCTGTAATCCCAGCACTTTGGGAGGCCTAGGCGGGTGGATCACCCAAGGCTAGGAGTTCGAGACCAGCCTGGGTAACATGGTGAAATTTCATCTCTGCTGAAAATACAAAAATTAGCCAGGTGTGGTGGTGCATGCGTGTAGTCCCAGCTACTTGGGAGGCTGAGGCAGGAGAATAGCTCGAACCCGGGAGGTGGAGGCTGCAGTCAGCCAAGATCATACCACTGCACTCCAGCCTGGGTGACAAGAATGAGACTCCGTCTCAAAAAAACACAAAAAACAAAAATCAGCTGGGCATGGTGGTGTGTGCCTGTAGTCCCAGCTACTTGGGAGGCTGAAGCATGAGAATTGCTTGAACCCGGGAGGTGGAGGTTGCTTTGCAGTGAGCCGAGATCGCACCATTGCACTCCATCCTGGTCTCAAAACAAACTAACAAACAAGAAAACAAAAACAAAAACACTCAGAAAGGGTGCTCTGAAGCGGGTTGCATTGTCTCTGGATTCAGGACAGGCAGCAACCCCATCTCAGTGGCGTCTTGGGTTCAAATCCTGCCTCTGCCTCCCCTTAGCCAAGGAACCCAAAGCCAGTGACTTGACCTTCTGGGCCTCAGTTTCTCATCCATAAAATGGGCCCAATAACAGATTGTCCTCAGACAGCGGTGAAGCTGAAATGAGCTTCAGGTCTCAGGATGCTTAGGAGTTGCTGGCTTTGTACATGCGTGGAGGAGTTGGGACCAGAATTAGGGTAAAGAGAGCAAGGCACCCACCTCAGTGCAAAATTTAAGGAGGTGCCATTAAACTCAGTCACCAAGATAAACAGTAGTTTGATGCAACATTGAAAAAAGTCATGAGGGGCCGGGCATGGTGGCTCACGCCTGTAATGCCAGCACTTTGGGAGGCTAAGGCAGACTGATCACTTGAGGTCAGGAGTTCCAGGCGAGCCTGGTCAACATGGTTAAACCCCGTCTGTACTAAAAATACAAAAATTAGCCGGGCGTGGTGGTGGACGCCTGTAATCCCAGCTACTCAGGAGGCTGAGGCCAGAATAATTGCTTGAACCTGGGAGGCAGATGCTGAGTGAGTCGAGATCGCGCCACTCCAGCCTGGGCAACAGAGCAAGACTCTGTCTCAAAAAAAAAAAAAAAAGTCATGAGGAGACTGGGCAGGATGGCTCATGCCTGTAATCCCAGCATTTGGGGAGGCCAAGGTGGAAGGATCGCTTGGTTTCAGGAGTTCAAGACCCAGCCTAGGAAACATAGCAAGACCCCCGTCTCTACGAAAAATACAAAAATTAGCCAGGTGTGGTGGTGCACACCTGTGGTCCCAGCTACTCAGGAGGCTGAGGCAGGAGGATCACTTGAGGCAGGGAGGTTGAGGCTGCAGTGAGCCATGATAGTGCCATTCCGCTGCAGCCTGAGTGACAGAGTAAGACCTTGTCTCAAAAAAAAAAGAAGTCACGATGATTATGAAAACATAGACGATGAACAAAATATCTAAGTGTGAAGCGAATGACAGGCTCTGACCCTGCGTTTGCTCGAGCCCGCCTCACTGAGCTCACCCTATTCCTGGTGCGGCTGTACACCTGGGAGGCTGTTCCTCTCAGGCAACCTTCTGATTAAACCTTAATTCCTGATGATTAAGCCCAGGGAACTGGGGGCCTGGCGGCTCAGCAGGAGGGAGGCTCTGGCAGGGGCGGGCCAGGCCGGGCCTCCCTGGGGGAGAGGGAGGCCAGGAGGGAGGCTGCTGAGTGGCTAGAGAGGAAGCTGGAATTTAATTAGCCCCTCAGGATTAATTACTGGGCCCAGGAACAGGCTGAGAAATCTATTACTCTGAGCGGTTCCTGACTCCAGGCTTCCTTCATTCCCACCATCATTTTTCTCTAAACCGACTCCTCCTCTCATTGTTTTCCAACAAAATATATCTATTTCTAAAATGCACCCTTTATATCCTGCCATGAAAACCCAGATATACATCTTGTTTGAGTAGAGTAGATGCTGTATATAAATTTGGGGGAATATATATATTGAAATGAATATATAACTGTTAAAAAAAAATGATCTACACGGGCTTGATTGGTGCCATGGTTGCAAAAGCTGCTCTGCAAGCACTGAGTATGTGCTGGGGGTTTACACACTCTCCTTATCTCATTTTATCCTTATAATAGCTCTGGGGGGGGGGTGCAAGGTATTATCAATCACCCCTACTTTGCAAGAGCCTTTCTGGCTGTGGGATTTGTCATTTTGAATGCACCGTAGACACCAGAGTGGGTTTCTTTCTTTTCTTTTCTTTTCTTTTTTTTTTTTGAGACGGAATCTTGCTCTGTCACCCAAGCTGGAGTGCAGTGGCGCGATCTCGGCTCACTGCAAGCTCCACCTCCTGGGTTCAGGTCATTCTCCTGCTTCAGCCTCCCGAGTAGCTGGGACTACAGGCGCCCGCCACCAATGCCCGGCTAATTTTTTGTACTTTTTAGTAGACACGGGGTTTCACCGTGTTAGCCAGGATAGTCTTGATCTCCTGACCTCATGATCCACCTGCCTCAGCCTCCCAAAGTGCTGGGATTACAGGCGTGAGCCACCGCACCTGGCCCAGAATGGGTTTCTATATACTTTTATTTATTTATTTATTTATTTATTTATTTATTTTTGAGACGAAGTCTTGCTGTGCCACCCAGGCTGGAGTGCAGTGGCATGATCTTGGCTCGCTGCAACCTCCACCTCCCGGGTTCAAGCAATTCCCCTGCCTCAGCCTCCCAAGTAGCTGGGATTACAGGCGCCCGCCACCATGCCTGGCTAAGTTTTGTATTTTTAGTAGAGACGGTGTTTCACCATATTGGCTAGGCTGGTCTTGAATTCCTGACCTCAAGTGATCTGTCTGTCTTGGCTTCCCAAAGGAAGTTTAGGATTTTTTTTTTTTTTTTTTTTTGCTTTTTGCCTCCATGTGTTTGCCTCGGCTGTTCCCCTCACCGGGAGTGTCTTTATTTACCACGTGTAAACACTCTTTGTCTGTAGGGGGCCCCGTGTACTCAGCCACCAGATCCCCCTGCACAGGGCCTGGTTGTTTGGGCTGTGAGGTTTCTGTCTGGTTCTGTCTCCCCCAGCCTGGGAGCCTCTCTAGGGCTGGGTCTCTGAACACTGCATATCCCAGCTCAGGTGGGATCCTATAATGGCGGGATACTCCTGGGGTCTTTCGAGTCTGGGGAGGTGGAGGGGCTGTGAATGAGGAAAACATTCTTCTTCTTCTTCTTTCTTTTTTTTTTTTTTTTTGAGACAGGTTCTTGCTCTGTCTCCCAGGCTGGAGTGTAGTGGTGTGATCTTGGCTCACTTCAACCTCTGCCTCCCAGGCTCAAGCGATTGTCCTGCCTCAGCCTCCCAAGTAGCTGGGATTACAGGCACGCACCACCACGCCCAGGTAATTTTTGTATTTTTAGTAGAGACCAGGTTTCACCATGTTGGCCAGGCTGGTCTCGAACTGCTGACCTTAGGTGATCAGCCTGCCTCGGCCTCCCAAAGTGCTGGGACTACAGGCGTGAGCCACTGCACCCGGCTTTTTTTTTTTTTGGAGACAGAGTCTTGCTCTGCTGCCCAGGCTGGAGTGCAGTGGCATGATCTTGGCTCACTGCAACCTCCGCCTCCCAGATTCAGGTAATTCTCCTGGCTCAGCCTCACGAGTAGCTGGAATTACAGGCATGCACCACCACAATTGGCTAATTTTGTATTTTTAGTAGAGACGGGGTTTCACCATGTTGGCCAGGCTAGTCTCAAACTCCTGACCTCAGGTGATCCTCCCACCTCAGCCTCCTAAAGTGTTGGGATTACAGGCATGAGCTACCATGCCTGGCCTTTTAAATTTTTTTTTAATTTTTAATTTTTTTTTTAGAGATGGGGGTCTCATTCTGTCACCCAGGCTGGAGTGCAGTGGTACGATCATAGCTCACTGATCCTAGTAGAGGGAGGGAGTGTTTCCAGCTGGGAGACTGACCAAGGCCCCTGCCTCTCACTCCCCTCTCTTCTCCCCATCTCTCACCTCCCTTCCTCTCTGCAGAAAGACTTAAAGTTGCTATCAGCGGGCTGCTGGAGAGATTTCACCATTTCTTGGGCCAGGGTCCGGGAATGAATTTCACTGGTACAGGGCCAGGTGGCGGGCATCCCGGAATGAGATCCTGACACCATCTTCCCTGCCCCCAACAAGACTGTCTCCAGTCGCCATTGTCCCATCTCCTGGATGGGAAGACTGAGGCCCAGAGAGGAGAGGAGCAGGCCTGAGGTCATCCTCCTCTCTCTCTCACCCCATCCAAAAGCCCAAGACCTCATAATGCTTCCAGCCTGGGTTTTGACCCCAGCTGGAATCCAATCCAGGGTTCTCTCCTAGGGAGTTGGCCATATTCATGAAGGTGTGAGTCACTAATAGTGGTCTTTTTTTTCTTTTTTTCTTTTTTTGAGGCAGCGTCTCAGTCTTTGGCCCGGGCTGGAGTGCAGTGGTACAATCATAGCTCACTGCAGCCTCTACCTTTGTGGGCTCAAGTGATCCTCCTGCCTCAGCCTCCCGAGTAGCTGGGACCACACCCATGCACCCCCATGCTCAGCTAATTTTTTAATTTTTTTGTACAGACAGGGTCCCACTATGTTGCCCAGGCTGGTCTTGAACTCCTGGCCTCAAGTGATCCTCCCTCCTCAGCCTCCCAAAGTGTTGGGATTACAGGCGTGATCCACCACAGCCAGCCTGATAATGGTATTTTTTTTTTTTTTTTAAGATGGAGTCTCACTCTGTCCCCCAGGCTGGAGTGTAGTGGCGCCATATCTGCTCACTGCAAGCTCCGCCTCCTGGGTTCACGCCATTCTCCTGCCTCAGCCTCCCAAGTAGCTGGGACTACAGGCACCTGCCACCACGCCCGGCTAATTTTTTTTTAATTTTTTAGTAGAGACGGGTTTTCACCGTGTTAGCCAGGATGGTCTCAATCTCCTGACCTTGTGATCCACCCACCTCAGCCTCCCAAAGTGCTGGGATTACAGGCGTGAGCCACGGCGCCCGGCCCTGCTAATGGTCTTAATGGAGCCACTAAGACCTCCAGGCTCTGTGCCCTCCTCATTGTGCCACTTGGGCAGGTCACTGGCTCTCTCCCAGCCTCAGTTTCCCTCCCTTATAAAATGAATGGATAATAGTTTTTGGAGTGGGAAGATGATGACCAGGAGGCCCAAGGATGTCCATCAATTTGCAGATGTTTCTAGACCTAAAGGATGCTTCCCTCATCCACAGCCTCTCCACCTCCCCAAACTCCAAAGACCCCAGAAGTGTTCCCCCATTATGGGAATCCCACCTGAGCTGGGCCATGCGGGGTCCAGAGACCCAGCCCTGAGGGGGCTCCCAGCCTGGGAGAGACAGAACCAGACAGGCATGCTCACTGCAAACTGGACTGATGGGTTCCCATCAGCATGACCGTGGCTGGTGGCAGCCGGAATGCTGGAACCACAGCTACGGTGCCCGAGTGCCCAATAGCGCTGTGGATGAGTCTGGGACTTCATGATGGGAGGTTGGAATGGTGGCTTCCCACGAAGGTGTGAATCCAGATGGTGGCAGTTTTTGTTTTTGTTTTTGTTTTTTTTAGACAGGGTCTCACTCTGTCTCCCAGGCAGTGGCATGATCTTGGCTCACTGCAGCCTCCACCTTTCAGGGTCAAGTGATCCTCCTGCCTTAGCCTCCTAAGTAGCTGGGATTACAGGTGCACACCACCACACCCAGTTAATGTTTAAACTTCCTGTAGAAATGGGGTCTTGCTATGTTGCCCAGGCTGTTCCTGAACCCCTGGCCTCAAGTGATCCTCCCTCCTCAGCCTCCCAAAGTACTGGGATTACAGGCATGAACCACCGTGCTGGCTGTTAGCAGCTTTAATGGTGGCCGCCCACCCCCACCACAGGGCTGCTGGAGATGGGGCTGGAGAGTGCCCCCTCCATGCCCCTTGTGGGGCTGCTACCTTCATCCCGGGGCTCCTGAGCCTTGAGCCTTCTCCAGGCCCAAGGACCACCCCTTCCCCCTCGTGCCTGGAGAGTCCTGAGGACCACACACATGTGCATGCGGGCACACGCGTGTACCTGCCAAAGACGTCCACAGGCCCCACACAGCTGTGTTCCCACAGCCGTGCCCAGTGAGTGTGTCCCCACCTCTCCCAGCCTCACACATCAGCCCTGTCCTCTGCCTGCTGCCCGGGAACAATTATAGTGTCAGGGACGACGCTGCTGCCTCCGCTGCTGCCTAGACAAGCCCAGCCTCATGTTTAATTCATCTCGGGGCTAATTATAGCCAGGCAGGGGGAGGGGCTCTGTAACCTTGGCCTCCCCTCCCTTCCCCTCCCCTCCCCGCTGCCAGGGTGACTGGGGAAGAGTGGAGGATGGGGGCTTGTGTTCCACTCGGGCCCCCAGCTCTGGGCAGCTCTAGCATCTCCTCCCAGGGGCTGGTGCAGGTGCCATGGAGGCAGCACTAAGGGTGAAAATGCAGGCACCGGCCAGGCAGGGTGGTGGGAAGCGGGAGTGGGGAAGCCAGCTCAGGACAGCTGTGTGCCAGCCTTGGGACTCCTTTTTCTCTCTCCCTCTCTCTCGTGGTTCAGGGTCGACCCTCAGACCTGGGATGAGGCCAGCTCTTCCGCCGCCTTCCCTGTGAGCCCACCGAGGCCTGATGTCCCGTGGCAGATGCGATCGGTGAATCATAATAGCTGAAAAGTAGCATCACGTGTCACTTGGCACTGTTTTTAGCACGTGGCTCGCTGTATTTTATTTATTTATTTATTTATTTTTAGACAGGGTCTCGCTCTGTTGCCCAGGCTGGAGTGCAGTGGCACAATCATAGTTCACTGTAGCTTTGAAGTCCTGGGTTCAAGGGATCCTTCCACCTCAGCCTCCTGAGTAGCTGGGATGACCATGCTCAGTTGATTTTTAAACTTTTTGTATCTAAAAAATTAAAAATTTTGGCCAGGCGTGGTGGCTCATGCCTGTAATCCCAGCACTTTGGGAGGCTGAGGTGGGCGAATCACTTGAGGTCAAGAGTTTGAGACCAGCCTGGCCAACATGGTGAAACCCGTCTCTACAAAAATACAAAAATTAGCTGGGTGTGGTGGCTTGTGCCTGTAATCCCAGCTATTTGGGAGGCTGAGGCAGGAGAATCGCTTGAAACTGGGAGGCGGAGGTTGCAGTGAGCCGAGGTCATACTGCTGCACTCCAGCCTGGGCAAGAGAGTGAGACTCCATCTGAAAAAATAAAAAATGAAAAAATAAAAAATATAAATAAATAACTTTTGCTTGTTATGTTGCCCAGGCTGGTCTCGAACTCCTGGCCTCAAGTGATTCTCTTGCCTCAGCCTCGCAAAGTGCTGGGATTACAGACATGAGCTGTTGCTCCTGGTCAGTTTTAAAATGTAACTTAATTTTTTAAATCCCCTTCTCCCATTTCATTTCTTTTGTAGAGATAGAGTCTTGCTATGCTGTGAGACCCTGTGCCCACAAAAAATTAAAAATTAACTTGGTATGGTGATGTGTGCGTGTGGTCCCAGCTACTTGAGAGGCTGAGGCAGGAGGATTGCTTGAGCCCATGAATTTGAGAACAGCCTGGGCAACATAGCAAGACCCCATCTCTATAGATGGGGAAACTGAGGCCCGGAGCGGCAAAGCAGACATGCCGTAGGTCACATGGCTGCAGTCTCATGCACTCTGCCTTCCTGCCTCCACCTCCCTGTCCTGGCCCAGGTCAGGGCTTTGTTCTTCCTGTCCTCCCTCCTTGGGCCTCAGCCTGTCCCAACTGACTGAGTGACACTTCCTGAAATAGCCCCTGGTGTCAGTTGTTGGCGGGCTGCCCCGCGCCACCCGCCCACGACCCCTCTATAATAGCTTTCCTCGGTGGGCGAGAGAGAGCCCAACTCCAGGGCTCTCAGCATTGGGCAACTTGCTACCCTCGTCTCTGCCTCAGTGTCCCTACCTGCACCCTGGAGGAGGGAAGCCTCTCACCCTCTGTGTCCCCATCCAGTAAGCCTGGATCCCTTCCTGGTCTCCATATCCGGAGAGCCAGTTAACCTCCTGGCAGCAGTGGCTTCATCTGTGAATGCATAACCTGTAACATGCCTCTGGATTTAATTAATCAAGTGAATGCATAGAAAGCTTAGGGCAGGCTGGGAGCTGTGGCCCACACCTGTGATCCCAGCACTCTGGGAGGCCGAGGCAGGAGGATTGCTTGAGGCCAGGAGTTCAAGACCCAGCCTGGGCAACAAAGCAAGACTCTGCCTCTACAAAAATAAAAATAAAAATTTAGGCCGCGGGTGGTAGCTCACGTCTATAATCCCAGCACTTTGGGAGGCTGAGGCGGGTGGATCACTTGAGCCCAGGAGTTTGAGATCAGCCTGGGTAACAAGGTGAAACCTCGTCTCTACAAAAAATACAAAAATTAGTTGGGTGTGGTGGCGCATGCCTGTGGGCCCAGCTACTCCAGAGAGTGAGGTGGGAGGATCACCTGAGCCTGTGAGGCTGACGCTGCAGTGAGTCACAATTGCACCACTGCACTCCAGAGCGAGACCCTGTCTCTTAAAAAAAAAAAAAAAGAAAAAAAAGAAAAAAGGCCAGGCATGGTGGCTCATGCCTGTAATCCCAGGTACTTGGGAGGTTGAGGCAGGAGAATCGCTTGAACCCAGGAAGTGGAGGTTGCAGTGAGCTGACATTGTCCCACTGCACTCCAGCGTGGGCGACAGAGTAAGACTCCACTCCGTCTCAAAAAAAAAAAAAAAAAAGAGCTTAGGGCAATGGCTGGCATGCAGTAGGTGTTTAATGAGTGTTTGGAATTCTGAAATCACTAATTCCTCGGGGCCGGGTGCTCTCCGCAGTTAAATGAGGCGGGGGCTTGTTTTTCAGATGACAAAAAGGGAGCTCAGATTCTGGGACACTCCTGACCTTGCACCCCAAGTGGTTGGCCCAGCGGAGATTCAAACGTGCTTCTCAGCCTCCAGTGCGCGCCTTTACCTCTCTTGCCCTCTAAGGCCCAGAGAGGGGCAGAGATGTCCCGGGATCGCACAGCCGTGCAGTGACAGTGCTGGGAAGGCAGGCAGGGCTCCTTCCTGGCGGGGGGCAGCACGCATCATCCTGGCCCCGGGCTGAGGGGCGGGCAGCGCCGGCCGGGACCGGGACGGAGCTCCTGGCGGTGGCGCGAGCGTTTCCATGGCAGCCTGGCGGGAGCCGGCCGGAGCGATTAGGCGTCCCGAGGAGCAGCTGCTAAAAATAGCTCGCGCCGCACCGGGCTCATTAGCGGCTGGGCTTTTGGCTGCCAGGTACGCCCTCCCGGCTCTCCTTCCTCCTTGCGCCCGGGCGCAGCAGAGGACGTGGTGAAGGAGGCACAGCCCAGTCCTGGGCCCTGAATTCAAGCCTTGTGCCCTCCGGTCCTTCCTCCTTGGAATCTTCCTCAAAGGCAAATCCAATCTCACTCCTCCCTTGCTCTAAATCCTTCCTTGGCTCCCTATTGCCCTTGAGATCAAGGCCCTGCTCTCGCCCCCAGCTCTGCAGGCCGTTGGCCTCTATTACAACTGGCTGCCTCTTAGGGGCTCAAACCCACCCCACCCCACCTCGGAGCCTCTGCTCCTGCCGTTCCCTCAGCACGGACCATGCTACTTTCTCCTCTTCATCTTTCACATCTCAGCCTCCACGTCACCTCCTCTGGGAAGCCCAAGGCCCAGGTCAGGGGCCTCCTCTGGGTGCCTTCATCACAGTCTGACCTCACCCATGCTTCCCTCACTAGCCTGGGAGGAAGAGGGCAAGTGTGTTTTGCTTCCAGCACCCCAAATAGGACTTGGTACACAGCAGTTGCTCAATAAGTGTTTGTGGAACAAAGGAAAGAATGAGATCATTGAGCTTTGATAGAAGGATTTCCTGGAAGAATAATGGGGGGCCCTGTGTCTGAGGGTCCCCGCTGTCCTGTGTCCTCAGACCAGAAGGTTCATGGTCTCTGTCATCTCTCTTCTTCTTCTTTTTTTTTTTTGAAACAGTGTCTTGCTCTGTCACCCAGGCCAGAGGGCAGTGGAGTGACCTCAGCTCACTGTAACCTCTGCCTCCCAGGTTCAAGCGATTCTTGTGCCTCAGCCTCCAGAGTTGCTGGGATTACAGATGTGCACCACCACGCCCAGGTATATATATATACCTGGCACAATATTAGCTGACCCCAGCCTCCACTTCCTGGCCTCAAGCGATCCTCCCACCTCAGCCTCCTAGGTAGCTGGGATTACAGGCACCCGCCACCATATCTGGCTAATTTTTTTATCTTTTGTAGAGATGATGTTGCCTAGGCTGGTCTTGAACTCCTGGGCTCAAGTAATCGCCTGCCTTGGCCTCTCACAGTGCTGGGATTACAGATGTGAACCACCATGCCCAGCCTGTATCCTCTCTTGACCAGGCTCACTCTTCAGCTTCCTCTGGAGAGGATGGCTTGGCTGTGTGACCCAGCCAGCCCACTCACCCTCTCTGGTCCCCTTTCTGCCTTACAGAATCACCACAAACGCACAACATAGAGGTTGAAAGGACCCAGCTTGGTTCTAGAGGAACTGCAAATTTGGAAGAGAGAGGGAGGGAGATATGAAGATGAAGGAATGTAGGGGAGGATGGATGTCCCTGAACATATCTTGGAATAAAACTAAGTGTTGGAAAAAAACTAAGTGGACAGCATCAGGAAGAGGAGAGCCAAGGTCAGTTACCAGGCTGGCCACAAGGTGGAGCTTGTAGCATGGTACAGCTTGGTTGCAGCAAGGTTGGAGGAACGAGGCCAAGAGCCAAAGGAAGATTGGGAGGAGGAGAGGAGAGAGGATGGGCGTTTTGCAACAGGGGAGTGTTAGCACGGAAGAGCAAAAGTCTGGAAGGCTGGGCATGGTGGTTCATGCCTGTATTCGCAGCACTTTGGGAGGCTGAGGCGGGAGGATCGCTTGAGTCCAGGAGTTCAGGATCAGCCTGGGCAACACAGACCCCCCGCTAACTGCTTCAAAAAATTTAAAAATTAGCCAGGTGTGGTGGTGCATGCCTGTAGTCCCAGCTACTCAGGAGGTGGAGATTGGGGAATCACTTAAGCCTGGGAGGTCAAGGCTGCAGTGAGCTATGATGGCACCACTGCACTCCAGCCTGGGTAACAGAACGAGACCCCATCTCCACAAAAAAAATCAAAGGTGGCTCAAACCTGTAATTCCAGCTACTCAGAAGGCTGAGTGGGAGGATCACTTGAGCCTGAGAGGTCGAGGTTGCAGTGAGCTTGTGATGGAACCACCGCACTCCAGCCTGGCAACAGAGCAAGACCCTGTCTCCAAAACAACAACAACAACAACAAAAACTCTGAAATCTGCAATAGGGGCAGTGAGAGTGCTCAAAACTTTTGATTATTCAGCTGGGCGCAGTGGCTCGCGCCTGTAATCCCTGCACTTTGGAAGGCCAAGGTGGGTGGATCATGAGGTCAGGAGATCGAGACCATCCTGGCTAACATGGTGAAACCCCATCTCTACTAAAGAATACCAAAAATTAGCCGGGTGTGGTGGTGGGCACCTGTAGTCCAAGCTACTCATGAGGCTGAGGCAGGAGAATGGCGTGAACCCAGGAGGCAGAGCTTGCAGTGAGTGGAGATCACACCACTGCACTCCAGCCTGGGTGACAGAGTGAGACTCCGTCTCGAAAAAAAAAAAACAACAACTTTTGATTATTCATGATCTATGTTGCCAGAAACCCATAAGACCATGGCTTAAACAAGGGTGACACTCATCACTCCTGTCCTCATAACCTGGGCATCAACCCAGGCTGCAGCAGAGGCTCCACAATCACCAGGGACCCCGGGCTCCTTCGGTCTTGTTGCTCTGCCTCCTCAGCCCCCAACTTCTATCTTGTGGACCACAGTGGCTACTCCGGCCCCTGTGATGGTGGCCACCTTCCAGACACAGGCGGGGGGCAGTGGGGGAAGAGGAAGAAGAAGGCCTGTTCTTTTCTTCTGAGGTTACACCTGCTTCTGTCCCGTTGTTCACAATATGTCAGACAGTCACACTGACCTGCAAGAGAGGCTGGGCAACACAGTCTTTAGCTGGGCAGGTTTCATTTGTAAAGGAGAAAGCGGGGAATGGATGTTAGGGGCCAACCCACAATCTCTGCCATTGAATGGGTTGGGAAAAAGGAGTGGACACTCTTCACCATTTTAGTGACTACCTCAGGGAGATGCTAAAGTGAGAACGTGAGGCTTCCATCTCAGGGCATAAGCCAAAGTCTTCTTTGTCATTTCCAAGGCCCTGCGCAATCTACCCTCCATCATTCCCCTGACCTCATCTCCTTCCCCTCTCCCTCTTGCTTGCTCTGCCCCAGCCACATGGGCCTCCTCACTGTTCCTCCAACACACCAGGCATGGTCCTGCCTCAGGGCCTTTGCACAGGCTGTTCTTCCTACCAGGAATGCTTTTACCCTAGATCTCTCTTTGGCTCCCTTCTTCCTCTCCTTCAGGTCTGTGGTCTAAATCTTCTTCTCAGTAGGGCCTCCCTGATGACCCTGTTTAAAATTGCAACCGGGAGGATCACTGGAGTTCAGGAGTTTGCGGCCAGCCTGGGCAACATAGTGAGACTCTATCTCTACAAAATAAAAAGTAAAAATTAGGCCGGGCATGGTGGCTCATGTCTGTAATCCCAGCACTTTGGGAGGCCGAGGC
This sequence comes from Pan troglodytes, assembly GCF_028858775.2. Lineage (NCBI taxonomy): Eukaryota > Metazoa > Chordata > Mammalia > Primates > Hominidae > Pan > Pan troglodytes. Next base: position 7,879,061 of record NC_072418.2, on the reverse strand, counting down.
AGGTGGATCATTTGAGGTCAGGAGTTCAAGACCAGCCTGGCCAACATGACAAAACACTGACTCTACTAAAAATACAAAAATTGTGCCTGTAAATCCCAGCTACTTGGGAGGCTGAGGCAGGAGAATTGCTTGAATCTGGGAGGCAGAGGTTGCGGTGAGTTGAGATCATGCCACTGCACTCCAGCTTGGGCGACAGAGTGAGACTCCATCTCAAAAAAAAAATTAGCCAGGTGTGGTGGCGTGCGCCTGTAGTCCCAGCTACTCAAGAGTCTGAGGTGGGAGGATGGCTTGAGCCCAGGAAATCGAGACTGCAGTGAGCTGTGATTGCACCACTGAACTCCATCCTGGGCAACAGAGAGAGACGCCATCTCTTAAAAAAAAATTGCAACCTGCCCTCCCTCTCCAATTCTTGTCCCTTCCTGATACTTTCCATGCTCTGATTTTCTTCACAGCACTTAGCATGCTCTAAAACCCTACAGATTTTCTGGATTTATTTGCTCATTGTCTGTCTGCCCAACTAGGCTGCCAGCACTTCCAGGACAGAAATTTCTGCCTGCTGGCCGGGTGTGGTGGCTCACGCCTGTAATCCCAGCACTTTGGGAGGCCAAGGCAGGCGGATCACGAGGTCAGGAGATCGAGACCATTCTGGCTAACATGGTGAAACCCCGTCTCTACTAAAAATACAAAAAATTAGCCAGACATGATGGCAGGCGCCTGTAGTCCCAGCTACTCAGGAGGCTGAGGCAGGAGAATGGCGTGAACCTGGGAGGCGGAGCTGGCAGTGAACTGAAATCGCGCCACTGCACTCTAGCCTGGGTGACACAGCAAGACTCCATCTCAAAAAAAAAAAAAAAGAAAAGAAATTTCTGCCTTCTTTGGTGCGTCTTCAGTGCCTAGAACAATGCTTGGCACTCATTAGGGGCTCAGTATATATATATGTGAGTGTGTGTGTGTGTGTGTGTGTGTATACATATATGTATACATATATATACATATATACACATACACACATATATACACGTGTATATATACGCACATACACACGTGTATATATACACGTGTGTATATATACACACACGTATATATATACACGTGTGTATATATATATACACACATGTATATATATATATATACACACACGTGTATATATATATATATACACACACGTGTATATATATATATTTTTGAGATGGAGTCTCGCTCTGTTGCCCAGGCTGGAGTGCAGTGGCACAGTCTTGGCTCACTGCAACCTCCACCTCCTGGGTTCAAGCGATTCTCCTGCCTCAGCCTCCCAAGTAGCTGGGATTATAGGTGCCCACCACCATGCCCAGATAATTTTATATTTTGAGTAGAGACAGGGTTTCACCATGTTGGCCAGGCTGGTCTCAAACTCCTGACCTCAAGTGATCTCCCCACCTCGGCCTCCCAAAGTGCTGGGATTACAGGCGTGAGCCACCGTGCTCGACCCTAAAACCCTATAGATGTTCTTGATTTATTTGCTCGTTGTCTGTCTGCCCAACTAGGCTGCCAGCACTTCCAAGACAGAAATTTCTGCCTGTTTTGTTCTTTGCTGCGTCTTCAGTGCCTAGAACAATGCTTGGAACTCATTAGGGGCTCAGTCAATTTTTTTTCAGACGGAGTCTCATTCTGTCACCCAGGCTGGAGTGCAACACTGTGATCTCAGCTTACTGCAACCTCCGCCTCCCAGGTTCAAGCCATTCTCCTGCCTCAGCCTCCTGAATAGCTGGGATTACAGGCGCCCGCCACCAGGCCCAGCTAATTTTTTGTATTTTTAGTAGAGATGGGGTTTCACTATGTTGGCCAGGCTGGTCTCGAACTCCTGACCTTGTGATTGCCCTCCTTGGCCTCCCAAAGTGCTGGGATTACAGGAGTGAGCCACTGCGCCCAGCCCTGGGGCTCAGTCAATATTTTGAATGATGAAACTGAATAAGCAAAGTAGACACCACTATTCCCTCTTTTAGAGCTATGGAGACTGAGGTCTCAAGGGGAAAGGTGACTCACCCAAGGTTACATGCCAGAGGGCGGCCGAAAGATGGCTGTTACCTGGCGCCTTTCCTCAGTTTCTCCCTATTGGCTGACGTCTTTCTTCACCCTTGCCTTCCACCCCGAGTTACCTATACATTTTGGTTCTGCTTTTGTTTCCTGGAGCACATTTCTGTTGCTTGCAGCCAAGGACCCAGCATGCCCAAAGCAGCCACCTCCACCATGCCAGGCACGGTGCCCGGTCCATTAGCTGCTGTGTCACATTGAATTGCCACGCAAGTATAATAACATTTGCAAATTTAACATCACACCTAAAATGCTTCGCCGCAATTTCATAGGCATGGAAGGACTGAGGCACAGCGGGAGAATGGAATTGTCCTGGTCACACAGCCAAGAAGTGCAGAGAGGGGAATCGAACCCTTTGCCTGCTTTTTTGTTTTGTTTTGTTTTGTTTTGTGATGGAGTCTCACTCTGTCACCCAGGCTGGAGTGCAGTGGTGTGATGTTGGCTCACTGCAACCTCTGCCTCCCAGGTTCAAGAGATCGTCATGTCTCAGCCTCCCCAGTAGCTGGGATTACAGGCGTGTGCCATCACACCCGGCTAATTTTTTTGAATTTTTAGTAGAGACGGGGTTTCACCATGTTGGCCAGGCTCATCTCGAACTCCTGAACTCAGGTGATCTGCCCGCCTCGGCCTCCCAAAGTGCTGGGATTACAGGCGTGAGCCACCACACCCAGACTTCAAACCCTCTGTCAATTGGCATCTGTCAATGCCAGCCCTTTCTTACATCTCATTCCCTTGCCTATATTATTATTTTGTAGAGACAGGGTCTCACCATGTTGCCAAGGCCGGTCTCGAACTGCTGGCCTCAAGCACGGCTCCCGCCTTGGTCTCCCACAGTGTTTTGATTACTGATGAGCCATTGCGCCCATCCCTTTGCCAATATGAGGTTCTCTGCCACCCAGGACAGCGCAAAGCTAATGGGCTTGGGTTCAGCTCCTGCCTGGGGTGTGGCCTCACTGGGTGACCTAGGGCCTCTTCCTCTTCCTTCTTCAACCTCAGTTTTCTAGACTGAGAAATGGGAATCCTAAAAGCTATTCTGGGAGGATCACGGGGCATTCTACTCTGCCCAGACCCTGGCAAGTAGGATCTGGGAGCGGGAGCGGAGGCAGCAGATGCCCCCACTCCCATCACCCCCACCTTCCCAGCCCAGCTCCTTATTCCCTCGGCCACCCCATGCCAGGTTTCTGTTTAGTTTAATAATCTCCTGAAAGTTTAATTGTTGTTTTATTCATCCGTGACCTTTCTCTCTCATCTGGAGACATATTATTGCTAATCTACAAATTTCAAGCACCAGATTTATTTGCAAAACCAATTACCTGCCTATGCAAATGACCTCTCTCTGTGCCCGCCTCCCTGGCCAGCTGGCTGTGGGTGGGATGGCAGGGGAGGGAGAGCCGCCCCCCGCCCCCCACAGAGCCACTGCTCAAACACTGGGGTGCAAACTTATCTATAATTCCTCCGAGTGGAGCGGCCCTCTCGGCCCCGGAGTTAATTAGAATCTCAGTAATCAAGGGGGGCCCTGACCCTGTACCTCTTAGCTCTGACCTCCTAAAGGGGCCTCTTGAAGTGGCCAGAGGCTGATTACCCTCCCACCCCGTCCTTCTGATGAGAAGGATGCCTGTTCATTTGTGCATTCATTCATTTAGACATTTTCAGACACTGTTTTAGTTTCTGAAGGCAAAGCAAGGAACAAACAGGCCTGAAAGAAAGAAGTCCCATCATTATGGAGCCAGCAGTCTAGGGAAGAGAAAGCAGGCAACGTAAATAAGAAAAACGTAGGCTGGACGCGGTGGCTCACGCCTGTAATCCAAACACTTTGGGAGGCCGAGGCAGGCGGATCACAAGGTCAGGAGATCCAGACCGTCCTGGCCAACATGGTGAAACCCCGTCTCTACTAAAAATACAAAAAATTAGCCGGGCATGGTGGCGCACGCCTGTAGTCCCAGCTACTCGGGGGAGGCTGAGACAGGAGAATCGCTTGAACCCGGGAGGCGGAGGTTGCAGTAAGTGGAGATCACACCACTGCACTCTAGCCTGGGCGACAGAGTGAGACTCCGTCTCAAAAAAAAAAAAAAAGAAAAATGTATAGCATGTCACAGAGCCTGAATCATAACGGAAAGTAAGCCAGGAAGGGGGATGGGAAGTGCCAGGGTAGGCTCCAGGCAGTGGGGACCCCTCTCTCCCTTCCTCCCTCCCGCAGTTCCAGCCACAAAGAGTAGCTGATTCTAGGCTAGATGCGGTGGCTCACGTCTGTAATCCCAGCACTTTGGGAGGCCGAGGCGGGAGGATCACTTCAGGTCAGGAGTTCAAGACCAGCCTGGCCAACATGGTGAAACCCTGTCTCTACTAAAAATACAAAAAAATTAGCCAGGCATGGTGGTGTGTTCCTGTAATCCCAGCTACTTGGGAGGCTGAGGCAGGAGAATCGATTGAATCTGGGAGGCGGAGGTTTCGGTGAGCTGAGCTCACACCACTGCACTCCAGCCTGGGCGACAGAGTGAGACTCCATCTCAAAAGAAAGTAGCTGAATCTTTTTTTAAAAAATCCTATTTACTTAAAAAATAATAGAGATGGAGCCTTGCTATGTTGCCCAGGCTGGTCTCAAACTCCTGGGCTCAAGCGATCATCTTGCCTCAAAAGTAGCTGATTCTTTTTCTTCTTCTTCCTTCTTTCTCCTTTCTTCTTCTTATTTTTCTTTCTTCTTTCTTTTCCTTCTCCTTCTCTTCTTTTTTCTTCCTCGACAGGGTCTCAGTCTGTCACTGAGGCTGGAGTGCAGCGTTTCGATCTTGGCTCACTGCAGCCTCTGCCTCTCAGGTTCAAGCGATCCTCCCACTTCAGCCCCCCAAGTAGCTGGGATTACAGGCATGTGCCACCATGCCCAGCCGGCTAATTTTTGTATTTTTAGTAGAGACAGGGTTTCACCATGTTGCCCAGGCTGGCCTCAAACTCCTGGGCTCAAGTGATCCACCCGTCTTGGGTTCCCAAAGTGCTGGGATTACAGGCGTGACCACCGTGCCTGATTCTTAAGCAATTCTTAAAATGCTAAACTTGGTCCTACCTCAGACCTCTTAGCCAGACTGCCTTCCTTCCAGGGCATATGTCACCTCCTCAGAGAAGCCTTCCCTGATTACTCTATTTTTGTCCTTCTTTTTTGCTTTCCCTTGCTTTAGAATTATTTGAGATGAGGTCTCCCTATGTTGCCCAGGCTGGTCTTGAACTCCTGGGCTTTAAATGATCCTCTTGCCTCAGCCTCCTGAGTAGCTGGGATTACAAGGGTGTGGCGCCCTGTGCCTCGCTTCTTGCTTTAGGATTCCTCCCACTCCCTGAAATTAGATTATGCATTTGTGTGTTATTATCTGTCTCACTCTATTTATTTTTATTTTTATTTTATTTTATTTATTTTGAGACGGAGTCTCACTCTGTCGCTATTTTTATTTTTATTTTATTTTATTTATTTATTTTGAGACAGAGTCTCACCCTGTCGCCTAGGGTGTAGTACAGTGGCACAATCTTGGCTCACTGCAACCTCGGCCTCCCGGGTTCAAACAATTCTCCTGCCTCAGCCTCCCAAGTAGCTGGGATTATGGGTGCCTGCCACAACGCCCGGCTAATTTTTTTTTTTCTTTGTATTTTTAGTAGAGTCAGGGTTTCACCATGTTGGCCAGGCTGGTTTCAAACTCCTGACCTCAAGTGATCCACCCCCCTCAGCCTTCCAAAGTTCTGGGATTACAGATGTGAGCCACTGCACCCAGCCTCACTCTACTTTAATATCAGTGAGGACAGAGGGACTGGATCTGTTTTGTTCGTAGCTGTCTTCCCAACACCCAGAACGGCGCCTGGGCACTTCATCAATACGGAGTCTTGCTCTGTAGCTCAGGTTGGAGTGCAATGGCGCCATCTCGGCTCACTGCAACCTCCGCCTCCCGGATTCAACGAATGAATGAAGGAATGAAGGAAGGAAGGAAGGAAGGAATGAATGATGCAGGGGCCAAGAGGCCATGCTAGCATGGTGTAGAGGACTCCATAGTGTCCTACTGTGGTCATCTTGCCCTTGGTGCTTCCCCATCGCCTCATGGAGTGGGTGAAATGTTCCCATTTCACAGCCCAGAACGGGGAGGCTATTACGTCATATGTGTGGCCTGACCAGGGAGCCCCAGCTAGAGCCGACCCGGCTGGGATCAGAAGCCAGCTGTGGGCTGGGCACAGTGGCCCACGCCTGTCATCCTGGCATTTTGGGAGGCAGAGGTGGGAGGATCGCTCGAGGCCAGGAGTTTGAGACCAGCCAGGGCAACATAGGGAGACCCCATCTCTACAAAAAATACAAGAATTAGCTGGGCTTGGGTCCAGCTACTAGGGAGGTTGCAGTGAACTGCCAAAAAATAAAATAAAATAAAAAGAAACCACCTACAGAAGGGCACTCCTTCCATGGTCCTCCCAGGGAGTTTTTTTTTTTTTTGAGACACGGTCTCGTTCTGTCACCCAGGCTGGAGTGCAGTGGCGTGATCTCAGCTCACTGCAGCCTCTGCCTCTCCCAGGGAGATGTTGGTCAGAATCTTGACTGGGAGACAGGTCCATGCAGATCCCTGGACATCAAATTCTCCATCTGAGCAAGGGGAAGTGATCGTCGATCATTCCCAGCCCCTCCCCTAGGCTTTAGGACCCCACCCATCCTGGTTTCCCTCCCATCTCTCTGGCCATCCCTTCTCCTCTCCATTGCCCTCTGGCCACCCCCTGTGGCTGGCTGCTGCCTATCTTCCCCTCAGGCTTCTCACACCCAGCAGCACCCAATCTGGCAGCAGCAACTTCTCCCCAAACCCACTCCTTGTCCAGGTTCCCTCCCCAGGGGCAGTTCCATCTGCCTCTCCTTTGCATATGCTGCTCCCTCTGCCTGCCACACCCTTCCCCCTCAGAGCTCTCCCATGCCCCCCAACCTACCCGAACCCCTCCCAGCATTGCCCATCTCAGAGCGGCCTGAGTGTCTCCCCAAGGAACCACCACAATTTCTACACTGAAGTTGTGTGTTCCGGGGTTTGCTTAACATTTATCTTCCCAACTAGGTGCTAAGCTCCAATCGAGCAGGGGCCTCGGCTGTTTTAATTCCCGTATCTTCAGTACCCAGTGTAGACATGGGCACTCAGCAAGAGCCTAACGTTTGCTGAATAATGAATCAATGGGTGTGTGGGGGTGTGTGTATGGGTGGATGGATGGGTGGGTGGGAAATGTGGGGTGAGGGAGGGGAGGATGGATGGGCAGATGGATGAAAGGTGAGTGGAGGGATGGTTGAATAGGGGATGGGAGATGGAGGGATAGGGGATGAAAGGTGGATGGGTGGGGGATGGGACGGTGTGTGTGTGTGTGTGTGTATGAATGGATAGATGGATGGGTGGATGAATGAGTGTGTGATGGATGGATGGATGGATGGATGGATGGGTGGATAAATGAGTAGACAGGTGGGTGGGTGGTGAATGGATGAATGGATGGGTAGGTGGGCAGATGGATGGATGGATGGATGGATAGATGGGCAGATGCATGCATGAATGGATAAATGGATGGGTAGGTGGATAGGTGAATGGGTGGATGGATGGATGGGTGCATGGATGGATAGATGGATGGATGGATGGATAGCTGCATGGATGGATGGGTGGGTGGTGGGTGGATGGGTGAATGGATGGATGATGGATGGATGAGTGAATGGTTGGGTGTGTTGATGGATAGGTGGATGGCTGGGTTGATGGATGGATGAGTGGATGAATGGATGGTGAGTGGATGGATGGGTGGATGGATGGATGGTTTTTGGGTAGGTGGTTGAGTGGAGGTAAGGATGGATAGGCCTGTGGGTAGATGGTGGAGGAAAGGGTAGATGAGTGAATGGGGATTGTAGGGGTGGGTATATGGGTGGGAGTGTAGGTGAGTGAAAGGGGGACAGGATATGAAGGTTGGGGGATGGAAGGCGGATGATGGGGAATGGGTGGGCGGGTATATGGGTGAGTGTATGGGAGTTTGGGAAATGGAAGGAAGGATGGATGGGTAGGTGTTGGCTGGATGGGTGAAGGATGGATCCGTGATGGAGAAGGCAGATACGTGAATGGTCGGATGATGGAGAATGGAGCCCCACTTTGATGAGCTGGGCTTGGCTGGCTGTGGATCCTGGAGAAACCCTCAACTGGGGCCTGCCAAGTGGCTCGGAGCATTAAGCAGACTCCATGTGTTGAAGTTGGGGGAGGGGGCGGATCGACGGGACTCAGGCCTCAGGCTCTCTCTGCAGGACTCAGCTTGTCTTCAGCAGGGAAGCCTGGGGAGCCAGGCCTGCCGGTGGGAGTTCACTCACCCCTCACCACCCTGCAAACTCATGTTCCTGCTACCAACAGCAAACCGCATCCCCCTAACGAGGGCCCCACTTTTAGCTGGGAATGTGCCCCCTTCCACCCTCACTTGATTCAGTCCTGCCGCCCGCCGATTCAATTATTCCACTGCTGGGGTGGCTGGCAATTTTCAGTTGGGGTTGAACGCTGTCTCATATCTGTATGACTTTTAACAGCATGGACACCCAGAGACAGAAACACAGAGGTGAGAGAGAAGAGGGGAGAGACAGAAGCAGACAGACACAAACCAAGGGAGAAAGAGAGGGAGAGACTGTCAGAAAGAGTGAGACAAAGAGAAGGGAGGGTCTGGATTAATCAAGCTCCCTTCGCCTCAGGGGGACTTCCAACCTATGCAAAACAGCAGCCTCCCTGCTAAGATCCTGACCTCTTTTGTTTTTGAGACAGAATCTTGCTCTGTTGCCCAGGCTGGAGTGCAGTGGCGTGATCTCAACTCACTGCAACCTCCGCCTCCCGGGTTCAACAATTCTCCTGCCTCAGGCTCCCAAGTAGCTGGAATTACAGGCACCCGCCACCATGCCCGGCTAATTTTTTGTATTTTTGGTAGAGACGGGGTTTCACCATGTTGGCCAGGCTGGTCTCCTGACCTCAGGTGATCCACCTGCCTCAGCCTCCCAAAGTGTTGGGATTACAGGCGTAAGCCACCGTGCCAGGCCCCTGACCTCATTTTCACCCCTTCCCTCCACACATGCACTTCACACTCAGCCCAGATTTTGCAGAGGCTGACCTGGCTCATGGCCGGCACAGCTCATAGATAAAAGGACAGCTGTTGGGAGGTAGTGAGCTCCTCACTCAGGGAGGAGTCCAGGCATGGGCTATGCACTGAAAATTCCTTTCAGATCCCAGGTGTTAGCAAAGTCCCCATTTTTGTTTTCGTTAGTTTTTGTTGTTGTTTTCTTTTTTTGAGTGTCAGGGACTGGGACGGAGTGAAGAGTGGGAGAGAGGGAGGAAGGGAAGGCAGGGAGGGGACGGGGCAGATCATGCAGGCCTTTGTGGGCTGCTGGGAGGACTTGGGCTTTTACGTCCAGGGAAGTGGGAGCTATGGAGGGCTGTGGACAGAAGAGGGACAGGACATGACTCGGGCTCACAGGCGCCCTCTGGCTGCCAAAGAGAGGACAGGTCGTGGGGGTGAAGATGGAAGCCTGGGAATAGGATGGAGGAAAATGCGTTGGTTTAAGTGACGGATGTGGGGGAAGAGAGTTCCAGGCAGAGGGAACAGCCTCTGCAAAGGCCCTGGGGTAGGACTGTGCCTGACACGTTGGAGGAACAGCGAGGAGACCTAAGTGGCTGAAGCCACACGGACCGTGTGGAGGGAGGGATGGGGAGAGAGGGAAGAGGAGAGTGCTGTGAGGTGATGAGGGGGTAGCGGGCAGGTCATGCAGGGCTTTTTTTTTTTTTTTTGAGGCAGAGTCTCACTCTGTCGCTCAGGCTGGAGTGCAGTAGTGCAATCTCGGCTCACTGCAAGCTCCGCCTCCCGGGTTCATGCCATTCTTCTGCCTCGGCCTCCAGAGTAGCTAGGACTACAGGCACCCGCCACTACGCCTGGCTATTTTTTTTTGTATTTTTAGTAGAGATGGGGTTTCACCGTGTTAGCCGGGATGGTCTCGATCTCCTAACCTTGTGATCCGCCTGCCTTGGCTTCCCAAAGTGCTGGGATTACAGGTGTGAGCCACCGCGCCCGGCCAAGGGCTTTGTGAGGTAACTTAGGCTTTTACCCTGAGGAAGGTGGGAGCCATGTGGGCAGAGGAGGGACGGCACCTGTCTCAGGTTTAACCACAAGCGCTCTGGTGGCTGTAGGGGAGTCTCTTCTCCCCTTTTGCCGTGCGACCTTGGACAGGTTCTTCTCTTTCTCTGACTCCAGAGCCCCTCTCACCATGTGCTGACAACTCGGGCCCCACCACCGGAGCAGCCTCTGGGATCTGTGATATCTTCAGTACCCTGCATCGGGGGTGATTATTTGTAAGCTCAAACCGTCCCCATCCCGGCAGCTTTTCAGACAGTAATGAAATCACCTAATCTTGTGATTGGAGGCTTCACGGGCACGTCCTCACCAGCGAGTGCCTCTCCCCAGGGAGGAAATTCTCAGGGCTCAGGCAACAGAAAAATTGCTTCCTTCCCTTTCTCCTTCCCCCTGCCACCAGGAGCTTAAGTAAAATCGCTCACTCCCTGGAGAGGGATCCTGGGGTTGTCTTATTCGTTCAGGCCGAGTTTGACTTTGTAGATGAAGTCTAAGTTCTGGCAGTGCCTTCAACTTGCTGTGTAGTCTTGGACAATTCTCCACCCTCTCTGGGTCTCAATTTCTCAAAACCGGTCCCTGGCACTGCGTCTCGGCCTATTGTGAAGAGGTGAAGTGTGAGAAGCACAAAGTGAGGTCACCAAGTGAGGAAGGCTGAAACCTTCCTTCTGCCTCTCCCCTTTTAAAAATTGTGGCAAATGCCGGGTGCGGCGGCTCACGCCTGTAATTCCAGCACTTTGGGAGGCCGAGGCGGGTGGATCACCTGAGGTCAGGAGTTCCAGACCAGCCTGGCCAACATGGTGAAACCACGTCTCTACCAAAACTACAAAAACTAGCCAGGCGTGGTGGCGGGTGCCTGTAATCCCAGTTACTCTGGAGGCTGAAGCAGAAGAATTGCTTGAACCCAGGAGGCAGAGGTTGCAGTGAGCCGAGATCATGCCATTGCACCCCGGCCTGGGTGACAAGAGTGAAACTTTGTCTCAAAAAAAAAAAAATTGAGGCAAAATAGGCATAACATAAAATTTACCATTTTAACCCCCTTTTTGGTTTCTGAGACAAGTTCTTACTCTGTCGCCTGGGCTGGAGTGCAGTGGTGTGAGCACGGCTCACTGCAGTCTCAAACTCCCGGGTTCAAGTGATCCTCCTGCCTCAGCCTCCCGAGTAGCTGGGACTACAGGTGTGTACCACTGTGCCTGGCTGATTTTTGTATTTTTTGTAGAGAAAGTCTTGCTATGTTTCCCAGGGTGATCTCAAGCTCCTGGGCTCAAGTGATCCTCCCTCCTTGGCCTCTCAAAGCGTTGGGATTATAGGCGTGCATGGCCTTAACCCATTTGAAAGTATACAATTCAGTGGCATTAGGTACATTCACAATGTTGTGCAACCATTGCTACCCTCCATCTCCAGAATCTTCTCATCTTCCCAGACTCAAATTCTGTCCCCACGAAACACTCACTCCCCTCCCCCTCCCCAGCCTCTGCTACCCTCCACCCATCCTACTTTCTGTCTCTATGAGCCTGTGATTCCTTTCAAAGGTAAAGACTTGGGCAGGAGAGACTCAGAAGGAATGGCTTAGCCTGGAGGGAGACAGCATACAGAATGATTAAGGGGCAGGATACAGAATGATTAAGAATTTGGGCATCTGAGATTGAATCTTGGCTTTATCACTCATTAGCTGGGAAACTTCAGCCTTCCCCTGAAGCTATTTGGGAGGCTGAGGCACGAGAATCACTTGAACCCATGAGGCAGAGGTTGAAGTGAGCAAGACTGTGCCACTGCACTTTAGCCTGGGCAACAGAATGAGACTCTGTGTTAAAAGGAACAAAAACAAAAAGCCACAACAAATTAGCCACAGATACAGCATGTGGCACTGACCAGTGAGAATGAACGTGAGCCTCCATTTCCTCATCTATAAAACGGGGTTCATGATAGTGTTATCTTTTGGAAGTGTAGTGGTTAGCTACTGCTGCGTAACAAACCAAACTAAAACTCCCTGGCTTACAGTTATGTGTTATTGCTCCTGTGTCTGGGATCTGGTTGGGGTTGGGCTGATGTAGGCTGTCTTTGATTGGTGACACTCAGGGGTATGCCGCAGCTCCACCTGGCTCAGGAGCAGTCTAAGCTGTCTTTTCTTTTGTTTTCAAAGATGATCCTTTTGCCTCAGCCTCCCGAGGACTTCATGCATGAATCACTATGCCTGGCTCTCTTGTTTTCCACTCAGGTTCTACCTTCCCACTATGAGAGAATTCTATTAATTTCTTGTGAATCTTCCTATAATTTCTACAAATACAGTGAAACATACATATATATTTTATTTACTTTTTTTTTTTTTTGAGACAAGGTCTTGCTCCGTCGTCCAGGCTGGAGTGCAGTAGTGTAAACATGGCTCACTGCAGCCTTGGCCTCCTGGCCTCAAGTGATTCTCTTGCCTTGGCCTCCCAAAGTACTGGGATTACAGGTATGAGCCACTGCACTTGGCCTAGAGCTTACATTCTTTTTTTTTTTTTTTTTTTTGGAGATGGAGTCTCGCTCTGTCACCCAGGCTGGAGTGCAGTGGCATGATCTCCGCTCACTGCAAGCTCTGCCTCCTGGGTTCACGCCATTCTCCTGCCTCAGCCTCCTGAGTAGCTGGGACTACAGGCACCCGCCACCACGCCCGGCTAATTTTTTGTATTTTAGTAGAGACGGGGTTTCACCGTGTTAGCCAGGATGGTCTCGATCTCCTGACCTCATGATCCGCCCACCTCGGCCTCCCAAAGTGCTGGGATCACAGGCGTGAGCCACCGCGCCCGGCCGAGCTTACATTCTTAACTACTAAGCTATTTGGCCAAGAACTCTTGCTCTCCAGAGTGATGATAAAAAATATTTAGAAGCCTGGGCAACATAGCAAGGCCCTGTCTCTAAAAGCATTTTTCTAATTAGCTGGTTGTGGTGGTGTGCACCTGTGGTTCCAGCTACTTGGGAAACCGAGGTAAGAGGATTGCTTGAGCCTGGGAAGTCGAGGCTGCAGTGAGCTGTGATTGCACCACCGCACTCCAGCCTGGATGACAGAGTAAGACTCTCTCAGACAAAAAATTTAGAGAGTCCAGGCATGATGGTTCATGCTCGTAATCTCAGCACCTGGAAGGCTGAGGTGGGACGATTGCTTGAGGTCAGGAGTTCGCATCCGACCTTGGCAACATAGCAAGACCCCATCTCTTAAAAGCAAATTAGCTACAGATACAACTTGTGGCATTGACCAGTGAGAATGAGTGTTCTGAAGCAGGTCCCAGCAGCCCTGTTAGTGCCCGGACCTTGGGGAAGTCCAGGGCTTATAGGGAAGGTCCTGGCAGGTGCAAGTTGGTGCCTGTAGCCAGAGCTGCTTATCAAGAATTCCTGGACATGGCTGAGTGTGGTGGCTCACGCCTGTAATTCCAGCACTTTGGGAGGTCGAGGTGGGTGGATCACCTGAGGTCAGGACCCAGCCTGGCCAATATGGTGAAACGCTGTCTCTACTGAAAAAAAAGCAAAAACAAACAAACAAACAACATAACAAACAAACAAAAATACCACACAAATATTAGCTGGGCATGGTGGTGCATGTCTGTAATCCCAGCTACTTGGGAGGCTGAGGCAGGAGAATCACTTGAATCTGGGAGGTGGAGGTTGCATTGAGCTGAGATTGTGCCACTGCACTTCAGCCTGAGTGACAGAGTGAGATTCCATCTTAAAAAAAAAAAAAAAAAAAAAAAAAAGAATTCCTGGACATTGCCAAGCACTAGGCCATGGTCAAGGCAAAACACAAGCCATCTTGTTCCTTATCGACTGACACTGAGAGTGTGAGCCTTTCTGAAGCCAGTCCTGCCATTTTCTACTAAAATTTACTGCCTGTCTTGAGAACCTTTCCTTCCTTCCTTCCTTCCTCCTTTCTTTCTTTCTCTCTCTCTCTTTCTTTCTTTTCTTCTCTCTTTCTTTTTCTTCCTTTTTTTTTTTTTTTTTTGAGACAGAGTCTTGCTCTGTCACCCAGGCTGGAATGCAGTGGAGCAATCTCGCTGCAAGTTCCGCCTTCTGGGTTCACGCCATTCTCCTGCCTCAGCCTCCCAAGTAGTTGGGACTACAGGTGCCCGCCAGCACACCTGGCTAATTTTTTGTATTTTTAGTAGAGATGGGGTTTCACCATGTTAGCCAGGATGGTCTCGATCTCCTGACCTTGTGATCCGCCCGCCTTGGCCTCCCAGAGTGCTGGGATTACAGGCGTGAGCCACCACACCTGGCTCTCTCTCTCTCTTTCTTTCTTTCTTTCTTTTTCGAGACAGGGTCTCACTGTCACCCACGCTGGAATGCAGTAGTGCAATCATAGCCCACTGCAGCCTCGACCTTCTGAGCACAGACAATCCTCATGCCTCAGCCTCCTGAGTACCTGGGACTACGGGCATGCACCACTGTGCCCAGGGCATTTTTTATTTTTAAATTTTGTATAGAGATGGGGTCTTGCTATATTGCCCAGGCTGTTCTTGAATTCCTGGGCTCAAGTATTCCTCCCACCTTGGTCTCCCAAAGTGCTGGGATTAGAGGCCTGAGCCACCATGCCTGACCATGAGAAGGTCTCGAGTTCGTTGGATAGAAGAGCTAGGGAGCCTCCGTAGCTGCAAGCAGCTGGGACTTGGATGGCAGGGAGGGGTCCTGTTCATGGCAGCCAAAGGGTCCTGAACGCCCCTGGCCAATCTGTGACCCGGTCTGCAAGCCTGGAAGAGCACTCCCTGGCTTCTCAACCTTCCAGGGAGGGTGGATGGAAAATGAGGGTATTGGGATGCCTGGTGAAGTGGAACTTAACATTTTTTAATCGGCAGACGCTGCCGGCCACCTTTCCTTTGTACAGTGGAGACAGCTAAGGTCCTTGAAGCAGAACTTCTTTATTTAGAGAGAATCAGTTGAATCATTCCTCTTAGTTTTATTCATATTGAAGGCAAGTGGGTGCCCATTGTGGGGGATGGTGATGATGACGCTATTGCTGGTTGGATCAGTCAGCTACTGCTGCGTACGTAACAAGTAGCCCTGCAGCCAATGACTTCAAGCACTAAGCATTTTTATTTTATCTTATTTGTGTGTGCGTGTGTGTGTGTGTGAGAGTGTGGAGTTGGGGTCTCACTCTGTCGCCCAGGCTGGAGTGCAGTGGTGCAATCATGGCTCACTTCAGCCTCAACCTCTGAGGTTCAAGCAATCCTCCTACCTCTGCTTCCAAGTAGCTGGGACTACAGGTGCGCCACCACACCCAGGTAATTTTTTCCTAATTTTTTTTTTTTGTAGAGCTGGCACCTCACTATGTTGGCCAGGCTGGCCCTGAACTCCTGGCCTCAAGTGATCCTCTTGCTGCAGCCTCCCAAAGTGCTGGGATTCCAGGTGTGAGCCACAGCTCCTGGCCTAAGCATTTATTTGTGTTCGTAAGTCTACAGATAAAACCATCTGACTCTTCCAGTCTCAAGTGGGCTCATTCCTGTCTCTGCAGTGAATTTGCAGTGAACTTGGGGTTGGATAGGCAGCTCTGCTGATCTTGGTTGGGCTTCCTTTCTTGTTAGGGGGTTGGCTGGGATAACTGGGCTCTCTTCCATGGGCCCTCTGATTTCTGGAAGACCAGCCTGAGGTTATTCCCATAGAAGTGGGACTGCAAGAGAGTGAGAAGAAGCAACCATCAGGCTGGACACAGAGGTTCACACCTGTAACCCCAGCACTGTGGGAGGCTGAGGTGGGAGCACTGCTCGAGCCCAAGAATTCAAGAGCAGCCTGGGCAACATAGCAAGACCCTGTCCCTAAAAATATGTATATAGAAAAAATTAGCTGGGTAGCTGGGTATGGTGGTGTGCGCCTCCAGTCCCCATCTACTTGGGAGGCTGAGGCAGGAGGATTGCTTGAGCTGGAGAGGTTGAGGCTGCAGTGAGCTGAGATCATGCTGCTGTACTCCAGCCTGGGTAACAAAGTAAGAGGCTGTCGAAGAAGAAGAAGGAGAAGAAGAGAAGAGGAAGAGGAAGAAGAAGAGAGAAGAGAAAGAAGAACAAAGAGCAGCCGTGAGCAAGGCCACTTGAACTTGGAAGCAGATCTTTCTCTGGTGACCTTGAGATGTCAGTGGCCCCAGGTAACATCTTGATTGTAGCTGTTTGGGAAAACCCTGGAACAGAGGATCAGCTAAGTTGTTTCTGGATGCGTGACTTCCAGAAACTGTGAGATAATAAATGAGTTATTTCAAGCTGCTATGTTTGTGATAATCTGTTGCACAGTAATAGGTAATGAATACCAGTACTTGGACAGAGGCTGCCGTTCCCCAAACTCCTTCGTATGCAGAGCTGACTAGTGGTGTTGAAGTGGGATTCACCGGAGCAAAGGAATTGCAATCCAGTTTCTTTTGCTTCTGAGGTTCTCTCTGATGGGCAGGGGTGGCCCCGAGGGACACCTGAAGGCAGAAAAGGAAGCCTAATGCTGTCACGTGGGAACTTAGTCTTAAGGGGGACAGAGGAGGAGAACGGAGGAAAACCTGGTTTTGAACGCAACATGTGTCTGGAAGTTCTACCTCCTTCACTTTCCCTGTTATTGTGTCTAGCTTGGTGATTGGGGCCTGAAGTCATTCATGAATGTAAATCAAAGGACTCTAACCTTGCGGACCTCAGTTGGGGTTCCACTGGGGCCAGTGCAAAGGGAAAAGGAGGCAACAGACTGTGCAAGACTATTGTTCAACAGCAACACCTTGTGGCAGCCACAGAAATAACAGCAGCCTTGGTGTCATCCATCGTACCATCTGGTCCTCTCTCTGTGTGATGTTGGAAAGGGTGATCGGCCCTACAGACTGAGAAGGTGCTCAGGGTCATGGACAACTTGAGGGCAATGTCAAGAGGCAACCAGTGGGCACATATGGTATCCATGGGAATAATTAAGGAGAAGTGACTCTAGTAAGACCGTTGCACCCTTCCTTTTTCAGGAACAGCACCTTAGATTTTTCTGGGAGGAACTTCCCTGTCTTGCTTTTGGTTCCTGAAGTCCAGGCAGGGTCAGCTTCAACCTGGGAACCAGGGAGGGAGGCTGTGACCCAGTGCAACCCTACCCCTATGATCGTGAGGTCACTTTTTTTTTTTTTTTTTAAGGCTGAGTCCTGCACTGTCACCCAGGCTGGAATGCAGTGGCATGATCTCAGCTCACTGCAACCTCTGCCTCCTGGGTTCAAGTGATTCTCCTGCCAAGTAGCTGGATTACAGTGCCCACCACCACACCAAGCTAATTTTTTTTGTATTTTTAGTAGAGATGGGGTTTTGCCATGTTGGCCAGGCTGATCTTGAACTCCTGACCTCAGGTGATTAGCCCACCTTGGCCTCCCAAAGTGCTGGGATTACAAGCGTGAGCCACCACACCTGGCCTTGAGGTCACCTTTGCATGCAAAGGCTGTATACTGCTAACACCTGTGACATCTCCTCTCTGATGGTGTCCTGCTGGCTGTTGGAGGCCATTTGGTCCTGCACAAGCCAGGCCAGAGGGCAGGAGAGCTAATGCAGCTTTCCACCTTTACAGATGGGGAGTGGATGGATCAATACTTCAGCTCCCTCACCCATCTGTTGGGATAACTCCAAGCAGGTTCTGTACCTCCCAGAGGTTCCCAGTGGGACCGAGCCCCAGTTTCCCACACATTCACCTGCTCATTAACACCCCTTGTGTTGGCTCTTTCCCTCCCTTGTCTCACTTTCCTCTCCCCTCCCAATGATTCCTGGAATGCTTTTTTTTTTTTTTTTTTTTTTTTTGAGATGGAGTTTTGCTGCAGTGCAATGGCGTGATCTCGGCTCACCACAACTTCTGCCTCCCAGGTTCAAGTGATTCTCCTGCCTCAGCCTCCCAAGTAGCTGGGGTTACAGGCACGCACCACCACATCCGGCTAATTTTTATATTTTTAGTAAAGACAGGGTTTCTCCATGTTCGTCGGGCTGGTCTCAAACTCCCGACCTCAGATGATCCACCAGCCTCGGCCTCCCAAAGTGCTGGGATTACAGGTGTGAGCCACTGCACCTGGCCTGGAATGCTTTCTTCTAGATAAACTCCTTGCCCCACAAATCCTTGCCTTAAAGTCTCTTTCTAGGGAGGTCCAATCAAAGATACCCAGGGCTGGCCAATCAGAGGATGCTACACCTCTGGCCTCAGTGATAATCTCAGGGCCATGACCCATGTTGTCCCAATCAGAGAGAACTCCTAAATATTTGGTGGACTTGTGGGTGAAGTCCTGCTGTGGGGTAAGAAGACACATTTTCCTCAGGGGTTGCTGAGCTGATAAATGCCTTGTCCTCCTAGGACCCATCTGATCACCACATGGAAAAGCCTCCTGTGAATGAAGTTAATTCAGAAGAAAGCAGATGGTCTTGACATGGCTTCAGCACCTGGATCAAACCGTGCCTGAAGGCATACACTTATTTACAATAGCTCCCTTTTTGCTGAAGTCAATTGA
The DNA here is from genome assembly GCF_028858775.2 of Pan troglodytes. NCBI lineage: Eukaryota > Metazoa > Chordata > Mammalia > Primates > Hominidae > Pan > Pan troglodytes. The sequence continues at coordinate 7,860,430 of NC_072418.2, read as the reverse complement.
AATCAAGTGTTTCTGTTTGTTCTTTGTTTTTGTGACTTTTAGAGTCCTGGCTACTGAAGAGCTGGTAAAGGTGGTCTCGTGGGCACTATATGAGTTTGTTAGGGCTGCCAAAAAGAAGTACAAAGGCTGGTTGGCTTAAACAATAGAAATGTGTTGTCTCACAACTCTGGAGGCTGGAAGACACCTGAGACAAGGTGTTGACAGGGCTGATCTCTTCTGAGGTCTCTCTTCTTGGCTTTTCAATGGCCACATTTTTCCTGTGTCCTCACATTGTCTTCCCTCTGTGTGTGTCTGTGTCCTCATCTGCTCTTTTTTTTTTTTTTTTTTTTTTTTTTTGAGACAGAGTTTCACTCTTGTTGCCCAGGCTGGAGTGCAATGCCGCAATCTCGGCTCACTACAACCTCTACCTCCCACATTCAAGCCATTCTCCTCCCTCAGCCTCCCGAGTAGCTGGGATTACAGGCATGTGCCACCACACCCTGCTAATTTTGTATTTTCTTTCTTTCTTTTTTTTTTTTTTGAGACGGAGTCTCACTCTGTCGCCCAGGCTGGAGTGCAGTGGCCCAATCTCGACTCACTGCAAGCTCCACCTCCCAGGCTCACGCCATTCTCCTGCCTCAGCCTCCCTAGTAGCTGGAACTACAGGCGTGCACCACCACGCCCAGCTAATTTTTGGATTTTAGTAGATACGGGGTTTCACCATGTTGGCCAGGCTGGTCTTGAACTCCTGACCTCAGGCAATCCACCTGCCTTGGCATCCCAAACCTTCCTTCTTTTCTTGAGACAGGGTCTCGCTCTGTTGCCCAGGCTGGAGTGCAGTAGGAGGATCACAGCTCATTGCAGCCTTAGCCTCCCAAGCTCAAGCAATTCTCCTGCCTCAGCCTCCCAAGTAGCTGGGACTACAGGTGCAGGCCACCATGCCCGGCTAGTTTTTTTGTAGGAACATGGGTCTGGCTATGCTGCCCAGGCTGGCCTCGGACTCCTGAGCTCAAGCAATCCTCCCACTTCGGCCTCCCAAAGTGTGGGATTTCAGGCGTGAGCCACGGCACCCGGCCTTGCGTGTCTCCATGGTGGCCTGGGCTGCCCTTCCTCACCTCGGCAGTCCTTAAACGATTTCTGCACCATCATTTTCAGGACGCTCTGCCGTGTCGCTCAGTCTTTTTGCACCAGGAAGCTGGAGAGCGACCCGGAGTGGGAGGGATAAAGGGCATCGAGGCGGAGGTGAGAGGATGGCAGAGCGACGGATGGGGCGACATTGATCATCTGCACAGCCCTGGGCCTCTGTGGCCACGTGGCTGGTGGCTTTTGCAGAGACACGTCGCATTGCAGACTCAGCACTTGGCTCATCTTCCCGGACCGCCACCAGCCTCTGCCGAAAAGAAAAAAAAAGCGTGCTGAGCCCCTGAAACCGCCAAATAACCCGAGCAGGGTCTCGATGAGTGGCCTCTGTAGATCATCCGCAAAGCCCTGGTTTCTTTCCAGAGGCAGGGAAGGCAGTGGACAGCAGCCAGGGGAACTTGGGTTCAAGTTCTAGCTCTGCCGCCCACTGGGTGACCTTGGACACGCCCTTCAACCTCTCTGAGCTCTCTCCTTTGTAAAATGCTTTTCCAGAGGAGTCAGCTAGGGCATGAATTCTGGAGACTGATCAACAAATAGGTGCTCAGTGAAGGATAGTAGCCATACAACCATAATAGTAATTATACAAATCACAAGTAGTTACAAATACAAAAATACAAATACAAAAAAAAGAGCCACGGGCTTTGCGATCACATGTGCATACATTTGAATTCCAACTTCGGAATTTATGGAGCAAGAGGGATCATTGGCAAGTTGTTCAGTCACTGAGTCTCAATGTTTTGATCAGTGCATTAGGTACAGTGGTATTTTTTTCCCTGGTGGAGCCTGTGAGGAGGAGCTGGGGAGGCAAAGAGTGTCAAGTGTATGACTCCACGCTCAGGGTGTAATCAATGCCCGATGCATGAAAGTGCATACTCTCAGCACTTTGGGAGGCCAAGTTGGGAGGATCGCTTGAACTCAGGAGTTCGAGACCAGCCTGGGCAACATGGTGAAACCTTGTCTACAAAAACCACAAAAAAACCAGGCCAGGCGCAGTGGCTCATGCCTGTAGTTCCGGTTACTCAGGAGGCTGAGGCAGGAGAATGGCATGAACCCGGGAGGCGGAGCTTGCAGTCAGCCGACATCGCGCCACTGCACTCCAGCCTGGGCGACAGAGTGAGACTCCGTCTCAAAAACAAAAAACAAAAAACAAAAAAACAGAAAAAACAAAAAACAAAAACAAAAAACCTAATTAGTGGCCGGGCACGGTGGCTCACACCTATAATCCCAGCACTTTGGGAGGCCAAGGCGGGTGGATCACTTGAGGTCAGGAGTTCAAGACCAGCCTGGCCAACATGGTGAAACCCTGTCTCTACTAAAAATGCAAAAATTGGCCAGGCATGGTAACACATGCCTGTAATCGCAGCTACTTGGGAGGCTGAGACAGGATAATCGCTTGAACCCGGGAGGTGGAGGCGGCAGTGAGCCAAGATCGCACCACTACACTCCAGCCTGGGCCACAGAACAAGCTGTAGGACGTGGTGCTGTCTGCCTGGTGGTTCAAGTCAGCTGTTGTAGTTGGCAGAATAATGATCCCCCAAAGATGTCCACATCCTAATCTTAGACCCCATGAATGTGATTCAATGGCAAAGGAGAATTAGGGTTGCAGGTGGAATGAAGGTTGCCAGGCAGCTAGTGATGAGAGAGAAAGATATTATTCTGGAGTACCTGGTGGGCCCAAATCATCGCAAGGGTCTTTTAAAGTGGAAGAGAGAGGCAGAAGAGAGAGAATCAGATAGCAACACAGGAAGGACCAGGCCTGGCCGGGCGCGGTAGCTCACGCCTGTAATCCCAGCATTTTGGGAGGCCAAGACGGGAGGATCACTTGAGGTCAGGAGTTCAAGGCCAGCCTGGCCAACATGGTGAAACCCCATCTCTACTAAAAATACAAAAATTAGCCAGGTGTGGTGACGGGCGCCTGTAATCTCAGCTACTCGGGAGGCTGAGGCAGGAGAATCACTTGAACCCGGGAGGCAGAGGTTGCAGTTAGCAGAGATGGTGCCACTACACTCCAGCCTGGGCTCCACCTCCACCTCTCAGGTTCAAGAGATTCTCCTGCTTCAGCCTCCTGAATAGCTGGGATTACAGACATGTACCACCACGTCCGGCTAATTTTTTGCATTTTTAGTAGAGACGGGGTTTCACCATGTTAGTCGGGCTGGTCTCAAACTCCTGACTTCAAATGATCCACCCACCTCTGCCGGATCCCAATCTCAAAGTGCTGGGATTACAGGCATGAGCCACCGCGCCCGGCCTGCAGGCTCCTCTTTAGCTGTCTTCCTGCCTTACAGGGTGAGACTCTGTCTCAAACAAACAAATGAACAAACAAAAAAATCAAAGAAGGACTAGACCAGCCACTGCTGGCTGTGAAGGTGGAGGAGGGGGCCCTGAGCCAAGGGATGCGGATGTCTCTAGACGCTGGGAAAGGTGGGAATTGGATTCTCCCCTGGAGAGTAAGATCTAGTGGGATCAGGAAGAGGCACAAAGAGACAGTTCCAACCTCCACACCTTTGCCTTTGTGATGCCATGTCCTTCCAATCCCAGCTGCAGCTACGCCTCCTCCAGGAAGCCTCCCTGGGTCCCACCGTCCTTGTGGCCCTGTCGTGTCCTGCAACGGAGAGCTCAGAGGGTCTGGGGACCGTCGCAGGTCCCTCCCCCTTTTCCAGGTGCACTGCTATCATGATTATACGTCACTCTAGAAAAAACTGATTACATTGCAACCTGACCTTCTCTCTGTCTGCGGGGCCCATTACCACGTCAATCAGATGGCTCAGAGAAGGAAAAATTATTTTATCTTTAACGATACTTAAAACTGCTCAGCAGGGCCATCTTGGGGACTGGGCGTTGGCAGCTGTGGGTAGGTGCTCTGGGTCTCTGCATCCTACAGGCTCCCCTTTATTTATTTTTTTAAGACAGAGTCTGGCTCTGTTGCCCAGGCTGGAGTGCAGTGGCATGATGTCAGCTCACTGCAACCTCCACCTCCCAGGCTCAAGAGATTCTCCTGCTTCGGCCTCCTGAATAGCTGGGATTACAGGCATGCACCACCACGCCTGGCTAATTTTTTGCATTTTTAGTAGAGACGGGTTTTCACCATGTTGGTCGGGTTAGTCTCAAACTCCTGACTTCAAATGATCCACCCACCTTGGCCAGATCCCAATCTCAATGTGTCGGGATTACAGGCATGAGCCACCGCGCCCGGCCTGCAGGCTCCTCTTTAGCTGTCTCCCTGCCTTACAGAAAAGTCTGGAACCTTCTGATTTGCAAACTGAATTCCCACCCTCCTGGGCCACCCCATCCGCAAAGGGGGCTCGCCCTTCCGGAACCAGCCCAGATCCCTCTCTCTTGTCTCTCTCTTTGTCTCTCTGTCTTTGCCTCTGTCTCTCTCTTTGTTGGCACTGGGGAGACCCAAGAATCGAGTGCTCATGGGCTGGTGGGTATCCACAAATCATTTCCTCATCCTGAGCACCGCGTGATGGAGGGGCCACCATCACACCCATTGTGCAGTGTGGAGACCGAGGTCCAGAGACACAAAGCCCTGTTTCTTTTTCTTTTTTTTTTCTTTTTCCTTTTTTTTTTTTTTTTGAGATGGAGTCTCGCTCTGTTGCCCAGGCTGGAGTGCAGTGGCACAACCTTGGCTCACTGCAAGTTCCACCTCCCAGGTTCACGCCATTTTCCTGCCTCAGCCTCCCGAGTAGCTGGGACTACAGGTGCCCGCCACCATGCCTGGCTAATTTTTTTTTTTTTTTTGTATTTTTAGTAAAACGCGTTTTCACTGTGTTAGCCAGGATGGTCTTGATCTCCTGACCTTGTGATCCACCCGCCTTAGCCTCCCTAAGTGCTGGGATTACAGGCGTGAGCCACCATGCCCGACCCCTCTTGCCTCAATTTCCCCATCAGATGAATGGGAGTCAGTCTTGTCCCTTACGGGCTGTTGGGAGCTGGAGTCCTGACCATCACAGAAGGATTGTCAGGTAAGATACAGGACACCCAGTTCAACTTGAATTTCAAATAAACAGAAAATACTTTTTTAAGAAAAAAAAAAAAAAGTCTGAGTGTATCCCAAATATTGCATGGGCTATACTTATACTAAAAACTCATTTGTTGTTTGGCTGAAACTCAGATTGAACCCGGCATCCTGTATTTTTTTTTTTCTTTCAGACGGAGTCTCACTCTGTCGCCCAGGCTGGTGTGCAATGGTGCGATCTTGGCTCAATGCAACCTCCACCTCCTGGGTTTAAGCAATTCTCCTGCCTCAGCCTCCTGAGCAGCTGGAATTACAAGCACACACCACCATGCCCAGCTAATTTCTGTATTTTTAGTAAAGGCAGAGTTTCACCATGTTGGCCTGGCTGGTCTCGAACTCCTGACCTCTGACCTCAAGTGATCCACCTGCCTCAGCCTCCCAAAGTGCTGGGATTACAGGCATGAGCCACCGTGCCTGGCTGGCAACCTGTATTTTTATTGGCCACATCTGGCAACTGGAGCATGAGGCTCTGGAGAGATAGAAGGTTCTGGACATTGTGGGGCAGACTCATTTGTATCAACAGTATCAGGTTGTCCTGGCTGCTATGAGGACAATGTTGAGATTTCCCAACAGAGTGCTGGGAGATTTGTTTTTTTTTTTTAAATTATTACTTGGCCGGGCACGGTGGCTCATGCCTGTAATCCCAGCACCTTGGGAGGCTGAGGCGGGTGGATCACAAGGTCAGGAGATTGAGACCATCCTGGCTAACACGGTGGAACCCTGTCTCTACTAAAAATACAAAAAAATTAGCCAGGCGTGGTGGCAGGCGCCTGTAGTCCCAGCTACTCGGGAGGCTGAGGCGGGGGAATGGCGTCAACCTGGGAGGCGGAGGTTGCAGTGAGCCAAGATGGCGCCACTGCACTTCAGCCTGGGCGACACAGCGACACTCCATCTCAAAAAAAAAATTATTACTTTATTTATTTTAATAGAGACAGGAGTCTTGCTGTGTTGCCCAGGCTGGTCTCGAACCCTGGCCTCAAGCAATCCTCCTGCCTTGGCCTTCCAAAGTGCTGGGATTCCAGGCATGAGCCACTGGGCCCAGCCTGATTTGTCTGCAATGTGGCACAGGTCCCTCTGCTGGAGCCAGGGACCGCCTCTGTCATTGGGAAATGGTGGCAACCATTACGGCTTGACCCTCTCCAGCAACGCTGGGCAGAAAGCCCATCTCATGAAGCAACAAAGAACCCAACTAGATTCAGGCCGCTGCCTCCCTGTCCCATCCTCCCCCCTCCACCCCAGCCACCCATCACAGTCCATCCCCAAGGCCGGTGGCTCGCCCTGTCCTCAAGGTGTCAATACCTCCCCTTCTAAATTTCACCCTGGAAATCAATTAGGGTCCGGGCGAGTTGATTATAAATCAGCTATTTTCATAATTGTTATGTCTTTAATAAATCAGAACTGTGCACGTTGCATGCAGGCAAAATGGAGCTGTTCTCCTGAGGTCATCAATTACCCGGAGGGGAAGACAGGGCCGTGTCCGCATTCCCTCGTCCTGCACCCAATCCGGAGACGCTGCCGGCCGGGCCAGGGAGTTCCATTACGGAATTGCTTAAGCAGCGTTTTAAATAACAAAAAGGGATATCATTTAATTTTTTCGCAACGTGGAAATCAATACGCTGTCCTTCAGGCGGCCTGACGGATCGTCTTGGCGAGCTTCTCCGAGTTAATCTAATTTTTCTGGGTCTGGCTGGGACCAGCCGTCTTGCGTGAGCCCTCCTGCGTGCCGGCATCAGCCCAGCCTGGAATCCATGGGCTCAGACGGATCTTCCCACAAGTGCTGTGGATGTATTTGGCAGGCGGGGAGGCAGAAAGGTGGGCAACAAGCCATTTCTTTTATTTATTTATTTTTTTGAGATGGAGTCTTGCTCTGTCACCTAGGCTGGAGTACAGTGGCGTGATCTCGACTCACTGCAATCTCAGCTCACTGCAATCTCTGCCTCCCAGGTTCAAGCAATTCTCCTGCCTCAGCCTCCTGAGCAGCTGGGATTACAGGCGCCCGCCACCACGCCTGGCTAATTTTTGTGTTTTTAGTAGAGATGGGGTTTCACCATATTGGCCAGGCTGGTCTCGAACTCCTGACCTCAGGTGATCCACTTGCCTCCGCCTCCCAAAGTGCTGGGATTACAGGCATGAGCCACCATGCCCGGCCCGAGCCATTTCTTTCTTTCTTTTATAGAGATGGCTTCTTGCTATGTTGCCATATAGAGTTGGAGGCCAGGGTGGTCTCCAACTCCTAACCTCAAGTGATCCTCCTACGTCAGCCTCCCAAAGTGCTGGGATTACAGGCGTGAGCCACTGTGTCCAGCCAAGAAGTCATTTCTTTAGGGCAGTGGCCTTGACCAGGGATGATTTTGCATGCTCTGGGGGCATCTGGCAATGTCTGCGGACATTTTTGGTTGTCATGACTTGGGGGGTGCTCCTGGCATGGAGTGGGTGGAGGCCAGGGATGCTGCTCAGGACCCTGCAGTGCCCAGGATGGTCGCAGCCCAGAGAGTGATTCAGCCTCAAATGCCCACAGTGGCAAAGATAGGAAACTCTGCCTTAGGGCAATTCATGAAAGGCAGTTGGGAGGACCCTGATCTCTTCCCCCATCTTCGCTTCTGAACCCTGTGTCCTGTTTATTCCAAAGTTCAGGGGGACAAGGCCCTCTGTGACAGTGCAGAGACTCTGGTGCGAGTCCTGGGGCTATTCATCCAGTAGATATTGAGCACTTACTGTATATCAAGCACCATTCTAGGTATTGGGGATCCAGCCACCAATAAGATGGACAAAACACCTGCCCTCATGTGGTTTAACTTCTAGTCAAGGTAGAGAGTTGAGCAGGTAGGTAAACCAAAGGTGGATTCAGCAGTTAGTGAAGGAGGCCGGGCGCAGTGGCTCACACCTGTAATCCCAGCACTTTGGGAGGCCGAGGTGGGTGGATCACTTGAGGTCAGGAGTTTGAGACCAGCGTGGCCAACATGGTGAAACCCTGTCTCTATTAAAAATACAAAACTTAGCTGGGCGTGGTGGCATGCATCTGCAGTCCCAGATGCTTGGGAGGCTGAGGCACGAGAATCACCTGAACCAGGAAGGTGGAGGTTGCAGTGAGCCAAGGTTGCGTCACTGCACTCCAGCCTGAGTGACAGAGACTCTGTGTCTCAAAAAAAAAAAAAAAAAAAAAAAAAAGAAGTTAATGAAGGGGATAAAACGGGGATTGGTTGGGGTGGGGCTGTGAGGATAGTGAAGTCTGCTCCAGCTGCCATCACTAAACAAAGATGCTCCTTAACTTACAATGGGGTCATTACCCAATAAACCCATCAAAAGTTGAAAATATCATAAGTCAAAGTACGTTTTAGATTTACAATATTTTCAGCTTATAATGGGTTTACCTGGAAGCCACTTCATTGTCTTTTTTTTTTTTTGAGACAGAGTCTTGCTCTTGTCGCCCAGGCGGGAGTACAATGGCACGATCTCAACTCACTACAACCTCCACCTCCTGGGTTCAAGCAATTCTCCTGCCTCAGCCTCCGGAGCAGCTGAGATTACAGGTGCGTGCCACCATGCCTGGCTAATTTTTGTATTTTTAGTAGAGACGGGGTTTCGCCATGTTGGCCAGGCTGGTCTCGAACTCCTGACCTCATGATCTGCCCGCCTTGGCCTCCCAAAGTGCTGGGATTATAGGCGTGAGCCACCATGCCCAGCCTCCACCTCACTGCTACTTGACTTAGAGTGGCATACTAAATGTATATTGCTTTTGTCACCCTCAAAAAATAAAAAAATTATGTTGAACTACTGTAAATCAGGGACTGTCTGTACCACAAGCTGCGTGGCTTAAACAAAAGATCATTTTCTCACAGTTCTGGAGGCAGGGAAGTCCCAGAGCAAAGCGCCAGCCAATTTAGCTCCTGGTGAGGGCTCTCTTCCTGACTTGCAGATGGCCACCTTCTTGCTGTGTTCTCATATGGCAGAAACAGAGCAAACTCTCTGGTGTCTCTTCTTGTAAGGGCACTAATCCCATCATGAGCCTTCTTTCAATTACCATCCCATAGTTGGGGAGGGGTGTTAGGGTTTTAATTTATGAATTTGGATGGGGGGGACACAAACATTTAGTCCATATCAAGGCAGCTTCTCTGAGGAAGTAGGATTGGAACTGAGGCCGGTGGCTTAAAAGAGTCTTGACAAATGTTACTATGGAGCTTCTGGTCATAAATAATAATGATGGTTATACTAACTTGCATTCAGAATACTCTTTGAGCCAGACCCAAGAGATTGTCTCTTTGATTTTCATTTGTCAGATGAGAAAACTGAGATTCTGGGATGAGCAAGCAAAGAGAAAGGAGCTCAATGTCTCACCCTGCAGGAGATGAGGAACTGGAACAACTTTGCCTGGAGAGGGCATGCAGAATACCCACCCAGCTCTGCCCCAATTTACTGGGCAAAGTAGGCCAGGTGAGGAGGAAGGGAAGGGTTCTCTGGACAAAGGAGGAGGCTGTGTGGGTAAAGGCCTGAAGGTGGGGAGAGGCTGGTGTGCAGGAGCAAATCTCTGCCTTTCTTTTCCAGCTAACTTGGTGGAATTGAATTCTTAGACCATGTATTATCTCCTCTGGGAATGCTTCTTGGAGGGCTATGGGCAGAGGAGGGACAGGATCTGACTCAGGTGCTCACAGGTGCCCCTGGTGGCTGCTGAGAGGAGGATAGACTGTGGGGGTGAAGCCGGGAGCTGGGCACCAGGGAAGAGGGGACTGCGTGGTTCCAGGCAAGTGACGATGAGATGTCAGACCAGGGTGAAGGCAGAGGAAGAGAGAGGAGTGGCCAGATTCTGGATAGGTTTTGAAGGCAGACAGGACAGGATTTGAGGGATTAGATATCAGGTAGGTGATGAAAGATGAGTAAAGAATATAGGGCCAGGTCACATATGGAAGCCTAAAGACTGTGGGTCTGCAACTCTGGGCTTCTCAGACTTCCCATTTATAAAATGGGGTCAATACCACCTGCTTCCCAGGTTTACAACCAACAACTGTTATGGGCCCAGCCTTGTTAAGCCCATGACTGTGGGAGTTTCTATGCTGAGGTGTCCCTGACTTCCTAGTGATCATAAGCAATTTCAAGCTTCATCTACTACAAACCAAGGCAGGGATGGTGTTTAGCTGGAAGATAGACGGTGTGCGTGTGTGAGCAGCCTCTTCTGGTGAAAGGTGACATTGCAACCTTGCTCTATTAGACATGGCAAATAACAGACAAGAGGAGGGAAAAGGTGAAATTTGGAAGTTCCTGAGATAAAGAATAACTTATTTGATTTTCTGGACTTTGGAGGGATATGGGGAAGCCTGGAGCTGGGGAAATGCTATGTAATAGGCAGAAGGGAAGAGAAGTTGAAGGCAGAAATTCTAAGATTCACATGGAGGATGCCATGTGAAGATTAAAGTTATGCCACCTCAAGCCAAGGAACTAGCAGAAGCCAGCAGAAAAACACAGAATGGATCCTTCCCTAGAGCCTTCGGAGGGAGCATGGCCCTGCTTACGTGTAGGTCTTGAACTTCTGGCCTATAGAACTATGAGGAAATAGGCCAAGCATGGTGGCTCACGCCTGTAATCCCAGCACTTTGGGAAGCTGAGTGGGTGAATCATGAGGTCAGGAGTTGAAGACCAGCCTGGCCAATATGGTGAAACTCCATCTCTACTAAAAATACAAAAACAAAAAATTAGCTGGGCGTGGTGGTGGGCACCTGTAATCCCAGCTACTCAGGAGGCTGAGTCAGGAGAATCGCTTGAACCCGGGAGGTGGAGGTTGCAGTGAGCTGAGATTGTGCCACTGCACTCCAGCCTGGGCAACAGAGCACGACTTCATCTCAAAAAAACAAACAAAAACCCCAAAACTATGAGGAAATACATTTCTGTTGTTTGAGCCACTCACTTCATGGTATTTTGTTATGGTAGCCCTAGCAAAATCATACACCTGTCTTTTTTTTTTTTTTGTATTAATTTGAGACAGGGTCTCACTCTGTTGCCCAGGCTGGGGTGTAGTGGTGTGATTATGGCTCACTGCAGCCTCAACCTCCTGGGTTCAGGTGATCCTCCCACCTCAGCTTCCCAAGTATCTAGAACTACAGGCATGCATCATGCCCAGCTATTTTTTAAAATTATTTTTGTAAAGATGGAGTCTCCCTATGTTGCCCAGGATGGTTTCAAACTCCTGGCTTCCAGTGATCCTCCTGTCCCAGCCTCCCAAAGTGCTGGGATTAAAGGTGTAAATCACTGCACCCCGCCAATAGCTGCCTTTTGAAGTGAGGTGTGGTTTCATGACTTGCTTTGGCCAATAAAATGTGAGCACAAGTCATGTTAATCCCCTTCAGTAAAAGCCTTTAAAATCCAGTATCCCATTCTTCATATTCTTTCCCCTCTCTTAGAGACCACTGATGTTTCCTCCATCTGTCTCAATGCCTGAGTGAGGTAGACACAGAGGCCTGCTGCCAACCTGTATTGGGCATATAGTGTGGATGATAAATAAACCTTGGTTGTTTTAGAGCCGCTAAGATTTAGGAGCTTGTTCCAGTTACTGTGGTTGTATAAATTACCTGAAAAATTAGTGGCTTAAAATAATAATTTATTACCTCTCATGGTTTTATGGGACAGGAATTTGGGAGCAGCTTAGCTGGGCAATTCCGACTCCGAAGCTCTTACAAGGTTGCAGTCAAGATGTTGACTGGGGCTGTATCATCTGAAGGCTTGACTGGGGCTGGAAGAGCTGCTTCCAAGCTCATCCACATGGCTGTGGGTAGGAGTTCCTTTCTCTCTTTCTTTCTTTCTTTCTTTCTTTCTTTCTTTCTTTCTTTCTTTCTTTCTTTCTTTCTTTCTCCCTCCCTCCCTCCCTTTCTCTCTCCCTTTTTCTCCCTCTTTCTCCCTTTCTCTCTCTCTTTCTCTCTTTCTTTCTCCCTTTCTCTCTCTTTCTCTCCCTCTTTCTCTCTTTCTTTCTCTCTCTCTCTCTTTCTTTCTTTCCCTCTCTCTTTCTTTCTTTCCTCTTTCTCAATATGTCACTGAGGCTGGAGTGCAGTGTCACCATCTTGGCTCACTGCAACCTCCACCTCCCAGGTTCAAGCAATTCTCCTGCCTCAGCCTCTGGAGTACCTGGGATTACAGGTGCTTGCCACCACAGCTGGCTAATTTTTGTATTTTTAGTAGAGACAGGGTTTCACCATGTTGGCCAGGCTGGTCTCGAACTTCTGGCCTCAAGTGATCCATCTGCCTTGGCCTCCTAAAGTGCTGGGATTACAGGTGTGAGCCACTAAACCCAGCCTGTCCTTCACTTTTGTATGCAGAATTTTCCATAGCACTGCTTGAGTGTTCTTCCAACATGGCTGCTGGCTCATTCCTAGAGGGGTTGATCCAAGGAGGAAGTTGAAGTGCCTTTTATATAAGGCTCAGCCTTAGAAGTCACTCATGTCACTTTTATATGCCTCACGAGTCAGCCCCGATTCAGTGGAGGAGGAGACCCCACAAGGTCATGAATACCAGGAGGCAAAGGCTCATTGGGGCCATCTTGGAGGCTGGCTCCAAGAGGTTCTTTGTTGCTGTAGCAGTCCATCCAGACTGATGAAGACACCATTGCATTGCCTGGCAGTAAGACTTTAGGAGACTCACTTTTCCTTTCTGAGCCCTAGTTTCCACATCTGTGAAAGAAGGAGGTGCATTTGTCAGCAATGTGGGAGACCCTGCAGGGTAAGGGGGAGTTCCAGGAAGTAAACTGAGTCCACTGCCTTCATGACAAACCTGGAGATGCATTCATGGGAGAAAAAAGCCTCCTTCCACCTTCCCTCTCATTGCCAGAATTGAAGATTTGGACCCAGAAATCCTGGCCAGGAGGACTAGAGGTGCTGTAGCATGGGGGGCTACGTTTTGGCTCTACCACCAAACAGCTGTGTGATGTTTAGCAGGAGGCTGGATCTGCCTGAGCCTCAGTTTCTTATTCTGTAAAATGGAGCAGTACCTACTTCACACAGGAGGTGAAGATTAGAGGTTATCACAGCCCAGAGGCCCTAGCACAGCTGATAGCAAATGCACACTGATATTGCCTGTTGACTAAAATGGCTACCAGAGGACTAATCCCCGAAAACCACCCACTGTGGGGGCTTCTGATTCACCGAGACTTAGAGCTGAAAGACATTCTAAGAATCCTGGATTCCAATCCTCTCATTTTCCAGGTGGGGAAACTTACCCCTGGAAAAGGGCAGAGAATTCCTGGCTTGGGTAGTAGCCAGCTTCCTGACTCCCTTTTCAGGAACTGCACTGCTGTGCTACCTGTGGGCATGGAACAGCCAGTCAGGTGAGGGCTCTTGTTTGAGTGAAAACCTGGAGGTGGAAAACTTGCAGAATGTTGGGGAAGAGGCTGGGAGTAGATCTCTCAGGATAGAATGAACCTTGATTCTTATTTTTACTTACTTATTTATTTTTGAGACTGGGTCTCACTCTGTTGCCCAGGCTGGTGTGCAGTGGTGCAGTCTTGTCTCACTGCAACCTCCACTTCCCGGCCTCAAGCAATCCTCCCACCTCAGCCTCCCAAGTAGCTGGGGCTACAGGCGTGTGCCACCACGCTCAGCTAATATTAAACAAAGTTGTTTTTATAGAGACGAGGTCTCACTCTATTGCCCAGGCTGATCTTGAACTCCTGGGCTCAAGCAATCCTCCTGTCATGGCCTCCCACAGTGCTGGGATTACAGGTGTGAGCCACCAAGCCCTGCTGAACCTTGAGTGCAATGGTGCGATCTCTGCTCACTGCAACCTCTGCCTCCTGGGTTAAAGTGATTCTCCTGCCTCAGCCTCCCAAGTGACTGGGATTACAGACACCTGCCACCATGCCCAGCTAATTTTTATTATTTATTTAATTAATTTTAATTTTTTTTTTTTTTGAGACAAAGTCTTGCTCTGTCACCCAGGCTGGAGTGTAGTGGTGTGATCTCGGCTCATTGCAACCTCCGTCTCCCGGGTTCAAGTGATTCTCCTGCCTCAGCCTCCTGAGTAGCTGGGATGACAAGCAAGCACCCTCACACCCAGCTAACTTTTGTATTTTTAGTAGAGATGGGGTTTTGCCATGTTGGCTAGGCTGGTCTTGAACTCTTGACCTCAGGTGATCTACGTGCCTTGGCCTCCCAAAGTGCTGGGATTACAGGCATGAGGCACCGTGTACTGCTGAACCTTGATTCTTGAAGACCACTTGAAAATGCTGGATCAAACCATTCCTGAAGTCCACCTCATTTCTGAATTAAATGTAAACCTGACCTACTTTGCCTCCTGACCTGCCGAGGCTGGAGGACATTCGTAAAATGCACACACTGTGGGCAGAAAGATGGAGAGCTGGCAGAATGGGCTTCTCCCCTGGTGCTGCCATGACCTCACTGTTGCTTGTCGGATTGAACCATTTGGACATCTTTGTCAGCTGGAAGCTATGGAAGGCACTGGAGCACAGAAGTGATGTCTTTAAAGCCCACAGTGATTACAGTTTTCTTTCCCTGGCTGACTTGGAGAAGGCTTCAGCCTAAGCCGGCCGGCTGGGATCCCCCAATCTCCCTGTGTCCCCCCCCCAGCCCCATTGCTGGGCTGTCATCGCTGCGGGAGAGCCTGGGAACAGGAGACGAGAATGACCCGTGATTGTCGCAGAGGCCTCTGCTCTAATTTCCCCGAATGGGTTTTGAGCGGCTAATGCGGCCCCCGCTGGGCAGGAGATGGAGCGCCTGGCAGGGCCTCCCAGGCTAGAGCATTTGAGGCCCACCCGCTGTAGCCGGGGCCTTAACCCGCTCACTCTCACTGCTGGGCCACTGGGAAACTTCCAGTCCTGGGGTCTCTGAGGGGAGCAAGGGGGGCAAGACCCTCCCACCTTCTGGATCTGGCTGAGCCAGCGTGGGTCAGTGCAGCTGGGGCTACGGGGTGGGCTTTAGGATTTAGAGGTAGCCGAGCTGGGAGGGATTCAGCCTCCTCCAGGGGTGGTAAAAGAATCTGACATTCAGAGTCAGGCAGTGTCTACAGTCTCAGCCAAGAGTCAGGGCTCAGGCTGGGATTGGGGCTCAGCCTGGGGTTGGGGCTCTGTCGATATTAGGGCTCAGGCTGGGATTGGGGCTCAGCCTGGGATTGGGGCTCTGTCAATATTAGGGCTCAGGCTGGGATTGGGTCTCAGCCTGGGGTTGGGGCTCTGTCGATATTAGGGCTCAGGCTGGGATTGGGGCTCAGCCTGGGATTGGGGCTCTGTTGATATTAGGGCTCAGGCTGGGATTGGGGCTCAGGCTGGGATTGGGGCTCTGTCGATATTAGGGCTCAGGCTGGGATTGGGGCTCAGCCTGGGGTTGGGGCTCTGTTGATATTAGGGCTCAGGCCAGGGTCAGCAGCTTAGTCCAAGTCTGGAGCTCAGTCTGCGGTTGGGGCTGATCCTGGTTGACCCTGGCTCAACCCAGGGTCTGAGATTCAGTCCAAGCTCAGCCAGGATTTGGGTTCAGTCCATGGTTAGGATCAGGTCAGGTCCGGGACTCGGCTGCAGTCAACCCAGGGCTGGGGCTGCACCTGGTTTAGACTTATCTGAAAGTGGGCACTGGGTCAGTGTTTGTTGAGTGAATAAGCAACTCCACTAGTGATTTCTACAAGGTCTGCAGGGATGGAGCCCTAATGCTGGAATTTCAGATACAGTGATGGCCACTACGGTTCCTGTACCCTTAACTCCTTCAAGGACGGATGTGGCCATGCCTTGGATGGGGAAACCAAGGGCATGTGGCTTCTCTCCCGGAGCCCCCACCCCAACCCTGGCAGGTGGGAGATGGTGGAGACAATGATAGGGGTGGGAGGGGCAGACCTAAATGGTTTTGGTTGGAGCTCTTCATGTGTGGGGCAGAAGCCTGACAAGTGTGGAGATGTGGGGACTTGATTCTGCTGAGGATGGGGCAGCCATGCTGGGGTTCTGGGCAGCAGTGAGTTGAGCCACCTGGGACCAGGCTGGGGCTTGGTCAAGAAGGAGGAGCCATGGCCAGGGCTACGTCGGGGGTGAGGATCATCTTGTCTTCCCGGAGAGCGTCAAAGGTCTCCTTTTGAGGTTCTCTCCACATGAGGTGGTGGGAGCTACAGTCGCAGAGACTCAGGAGGAAGAGGTTTATGGAGACCCTCCATGGCAACCATCTCCCTTGGGGGGTCAAAGCCCAAGTTCTCTCCGAGGCCCACAGGCCCTGCACGACCTGGCCTGTCCCTGCCCTGACCTCCCTCCTCCTTCTCTCCCATTACTCACTCCACTCCAGCCACACAGGCCTCTTCGCTGTTCCTCCAACACCCCAGGCGCAGTCCTGCCCCAGGGCCTTTGCACGGGCTGTGCCTTCTGCCTGGAGTGCTCTTGCTCCAGGTATCCACCTGGCCAGCTCCATCTCAACTTTTGATTCTCTCACCTCCAATATCATCTCCTCCAGGAAGCCCTCCTGATTTCCTAAGCTTAAATAACACTTCTGAGTTTCCTGACCTCATCACCTATTTTCATGATTTTGTGGGTTTTTTTTTTTTTTTTTTTTTTTTTGAGGTGGAGTCTCACTCTGTTACCCAGGCTGGAGTGCAGTGGTACGATCTTGGCTCACTGCAACCTCCGCCTCCTGGATTCAAGCTATTCTTCTGCCTCAGTCTCCCGAGTAGTTGGGATTACAGGTGCCCGCCACCATGTCCGGCTAATTTTTGTATTTTTAGTAGAGACAAGGTTTCACCATGTTGGCCAGGCTGGTCTCGAACTCTTGACCTTAGGTGATCCTCCTGCCTCAGCCTCCCAAAGTGCTGGGATTACAAGTGTGAGCCACCACGCCTGGCCCATTTCTTCCATTTTTTTATTTCTTCTGGGACCTGGGCAGTTGGAAACAGCCCAGTTCTCACTTGCATCTGAAAGGCCGGCCTCTGGCGATTCCCTCTGTGTGGTGGCCCCTCAAAGAGCCATGTGAGATGAGATGACTGGCGAGAGTTACCAAAGGACCGTGATGGGTGCTGGGTACATGATGGTGAAAATGACAGATGTGTTTGCTCTGGTAACAGACAGGCCTAGGGTGCTGACTGTGTGCTAGGGACACAGCAGAGACGAGATGGAGGCAGCGCCACCACTCCAGAGCTCGCGGTGAGCGGGCAGTGACAGTGGGGCTGTCATGGGGGATGTACAGCCCAGGGGGGCTCCAAGGTGGAGGTGCCTTCCAGGTTGAGACCTGGAGGGAGAGGACAGTGTAGTCAGGTGGAGCATGGGGAAGGGTGTACTGGGCAGAGGGAACGGCAGTGCTGCATGGATGCTAGAGCTCTGACTGTAGCTCAGTGTCCCTCCTGCGAGCCCAGCCATCACCCTGAGGTTCCCCCCTGAACATCCTTTAGGACTTCCACCCTCAGCGGCCACCCTGGTCTCAGCCTCTCCCCTCAGCTGGCTCTTTCTCTTAGGTCCCCATCTCAGCGGTGGTCCCACTGGGCCTCCATCCCTGAATTGGAGACCTGGACACTGGCTTCTGTCCAGCTTCTCCCCTCTCCATCACAGCCTGTCTGTCCCCACATCCTGCCTGCTCTCCCTCCAGGCCCTCTCTCCCATCTGTCCCTTCCCAGCTCTGCCCCAATGCTAGTCCCCCACTCCCACCCCAGATCTCCTCCCTGGTCTCCCAGCCTCTCTCCTGTACCCCCCGATTGCCTGAGGGAGTCATACACAGTTTCACCTCCAGGCTGCCCCCTCTGCTTAAAACATTCCCCCACATCTCTTCTCTTGGCTCCTTCTTCTAACTCTTCCTTCCACTGTCTTTGCAGAGCCGCCTCCTCCAGGAAGCCTTCTATGATCCCTCTTGCCCTGTACACCTCCCAGACAGCTCCATCACCCTATTTTTCAGCCTGTTTGATCCTGGCTCCATCTTCTTCCACAACAGCAAGGGTTTGCTTATTTTATTTTATTTATTTATTTATTGGAGACAGAGTCTCGCTCTGTCACCCAGGGTGGAGTGCAATGGCGCAACCTTGGCTCACTGCAACCTCCACCTCCCATGTTCAAGCAATTCTACTCAGCCTCCTGAGTAGCTGGGATTACAGGTGTGCGCCAGCACACCCTACTAATTTTTATATTTTCAGTAGAGATGGGGTTTCGCCATGTTGGCCAGGCTAGTCTCAAACTCCTGACCTCAAGTGATCCGCCTGCCTCCACCTCCCAAAGTGCTGGGATTACAGGTGTGAGCCACCGTGCCCAGCTAATTTTTGTATTTATTTATTTTTGAGGCAGAGTCTTGCTCTGTCACCCAGGCTGGAGTGCAGTGGCGCGATCTCAGCTCACTGCAACCTCTGCCTCCCAGGTTCAAGAGATTCTCCTGCCTCAGCCTCTCGAGTAGCTGGGACTACAGGCGCCCACCACCACGCCTGGCTAATTTTTGTATTTTTGGTAGAGACAGCATTTCACTATGTTGGCCAGGCTGTTCTCAAACTCCTGACCTTGTGATCCGCCCGTCTCGGCCCCCCAAAGTGCTGGAATTATAGGCGTGAGCCCTGCTCCCGGCCCCAGACACCATTTCCTTGGAGTGCCCCTCTCTGGCTCGAACCCGGGACCAGGGCCCTGCCAACAACAGGATTTTCTCTAATCGTGTCCTTTTTCATCAACAAAACCCTAATGGAAAACGCCTCCCTCTAATTCCTCAGGGAAGCAGTCATTTTTGTTTTTCTCTCATTACACAGATTGCAACAATTGAGGCACCTCCCATGAATGGCGCCGTGATTAATTCCATCTCCCGTGTTGGGGCTTCCGTGCCCCCCACGTCCCCCGTCCCCCGTTGTGAGTGGATCCTGGGCAGTGGGGGTGGGAAGAACGCAATCAAGCTCAGGCGGTGGCATTTCATTTCCTAACAATAGCAAGATTCCCCACCCAGGGACACGGGCACATGTATCATCAAAGAAAATAAAAGCCTAGGGGTGGGATTGCAGGATCCTTTGGGGGCAAGTTTTGCACGAAATCTCTGAGACTTTGATTTCTGCCATCTCTTTATGCACCAAACCTTGGGCTTTTCATGCATTTTTTTTTTTTTTTTTAAGTCCGAGTCTTGCTCTTGTCACCCAGGCTGGAGTGCAATGGCGTGATTTCGGCTCACTGCAACCTCTGCCTCCTGGGTTCAAGCGATTCTCCTGCCTCAGCCTCCCAAGTAGCTGGGATTATAGACGCCCACCCCCCTACCACGCCCAGCTAAGTTTTGTATTTTTAGTAGAGACGGGGTTTCACCATGTTGGCCAGGCTGGTCTCAAACTCCTGACCTCAGGTGATCCGCCCACCTCGGCCTCCCAAAGTGCTGGGATTACAGGCGTCAGCTGCTGCACCCGGCCTTTTTCTTTTTCTTTTTTATTCTGAGATGGAGTCTCGCCCTGTTGTCCAGGCTGGAGTGCAGTGGCGCGATCTCAGCTCACTGCAACCTCTGCCTCTGGGGTTCAAGCCGTTCTCCTGCCTCAGCCTCCTGAGTAGCTGGGATTACAGGTGTGTGGCACCACGCCCAGCTAATTTTTTTGTATTTTTAGTAGAGACGGGGTTGTACTATGTTGGCCAGGCTGGTCTCAAACTCCTGATCTCAAGAGATCAGCCCTCCTCGGCCTCCCAAAGTGCTGGTATTACAGGAGTGAGCTACTGTGCCTGGCCATCATCTATTTTTTTTTTTTTTAAATAGAGACAAGGTCTCACTCTGTTGCCTAGGCTGGAGTGCAGTAGCACAATCATGGCTCACTGCAGTCTTGACCTCCCAGGCTCAAGTGATCCTCCCACCTCAGCCTCCTGAGTAACTGGTACCACAGGCACACACCACAACACCTGCCGATTTTTTTTGTTTTTTTAAAGAAATAGCGTCTTGGCCGGACGTGGTGGCTCACGCCTGTAATCCCAACATCAGCACTTTGGGAGTCCGAGGCAGGCAAATCACTTGAGGCCAGGCATTTGAGACCAGCCTGGCCAACATGGCAAAAACCTGTCTCTACTAAAAATACAAAAATTAGCCAGGCGTGGTGGCAGGTGCCTGTAAGCCCAGTTACTCAGGAGGTTGAGGCAGGAGAATCGCTGGAACCCAGGAGACAGAGGTTGCAGTGAGCCGAGATCACACCACTGCACTTCAGCCTGGGTGACAGAGGGAGACTCCATCTCATAAAAGAAAAAGAAAAACAAGATTATTAGTATACAGAAAAGGCCGAGGACTCAGACAGAAGAGGGTCCCTCAGTCACCTGGGAATCCCTGTGGGATGACATTGGGTTGACGGCTTTTGAGCTCCATCTGGACCCTCTGACCAGCCCCTAGCCCTCTCCCCTCCTCCCTCGTCCTGGGAAGGGGCCCTAAACCAGGAGTTTGCTTCGGCAGCATTGGGTAAACTTGTGCAAACACCTTTCACTCTCTGAGCACCCCTGAATCCTCCATCCCTCCAAAGTGGGGACATTAAGGGCCGCTTCTTAGTGACAAGGCACAGAGACAGCAGGCATGTCCCTCAAGGTCACACAGCAAATCGGGGAGAGAGAGGGGAATGGGCCCCGTTGGTCTCTGCCTTCCTTCCCAAACTCTTCAGCTCGAGATGGTTGACAGCTGTCTCCCCTGGCCTGGACTTACCAGCGTCTGGCAGTCAAACTGTCAGGAAGACAGGCCAGATGAATTTGTTTTTCTGAATATCTCAATGCAGCGCCGGGAGCCAGGTCCACCTGCCCAGTGCCCGACTTCCCCGCCGCAAGCCTCCCCTCGCCCCCCACCAGCCTTTGTCAATATCTCAAAGTGGCAGGCGAAATCCCCTTCAATGGAAACCTCGGCGAATCTTTTCTTTTACCCTCAGTATTTGTTTATTTTCCTCCCTCCCTTCTCCTTCCTCCCGCATCTCAGAGAGGAAGCGATTAGATTAACGGGCAGAGGAGGACAAGAAAAGACGAACAAAGACGCCCGCCTTTTGGGCCCAGCCGCTCAGAATGGGGGATTTGCAGGCGAAGAATGTGGACGGTGGGGTGGGGGAAAGTGGAACGCGGAATTGAGTGGGTTGAATGGAGCGGCCGAGCAGAGGATTTTACCAGCTCAAGGGACAAAGGCGCCGGCCGCGGGGCCTCCTTGGCAAAGCCAAGCTGCCAACACCTGCTCCTTTTTCAGGAACCACAATAGGGACTTTAAACATCAGCTGCGGCCTCCAGGATCCTGACAGCGCCTGGCCCATGGGGCTCAGCGGTCCAGGGGGTTGCAGGGACATAAAGGGCAGCAGAAGTCCCCCCCTCCGAGCCCAGGGCTGCGAGTGGGGGGCTCTGGCATCCACCAGCTTGGGTCTGAATCCCAGCTCTGCTATTCATTCATTCATTCATTCATTCATTCATTCATTCTTTCAGTGTTTCCTGAGCACCTGCTATGTGCCAGGCCTGATTCTAGGACCCCAAGGACCCAGCAGTGAATTAGCCAGAAACAAAATTCCTTGCCCCCGTGTGGCTGACCTTCAAACACACTGTGCGACCTTGGGGCCGTGGCTTTGCTGCTGTGGGCCTCAGTTTTCCAATCTGGAAATGGAATGATGTTCATGCGCACCTCACGGGAAGTTAGGGTGGTCAAGCAGCCCCCAGAAAAGCCTGGGCCAGAGTGGGTGTCCCTAAGTGTTAGCTGACATTAGATGCTCTCCCCTTCGGCCTTTTTTCTTTTTGAGATGGAGGCTCACTCTGTGGCCCAGGCTGGAGTACAGTGGCATGATCTCAGCTCACTGCAACCTCCGCCTCCTGGGCTCAAGTGATTCTCCTGTCTCAGCCTCCCGAGTAGCTGGGATTACACGTGCATGCCACCAAGCCTGGCTAATTTTTGTGTTTTTAGTAGAGATGGGGTTTCGCTATATTGGCCAGGCTGGTCTTGAACTCCTGACCTCAAGTGATCTGCCCACCTCGGCCTCCCAAAGTGCTGGGATTACAGGCGTGAGCCACCATGCCCGGACCCACATTCATCAGTATTTACCTCCCTTTCCTGGTGCCCGAACCTGTGCTGGGCTCTGGAGAACCATCAGTGAGCACCACAGACCTGACCCCATCCACACATGGCTCACAGTCCAGGCAGGAGGCGGACCCAGGAAAGGGTGGTTCGGACCTGGGTGATTAGAGAAAAGAGGGGGCCTCTGGGCCAGCCTGGAGGTCAGAGGAGGTGACTGAGTCTGGAAGAATAAGAAGTGGTTCATTGGGTGAAGTCAAAGCACAGGGAGGCTGAGCAAACCTTAGAAGGAGCCTTCTTGGGGCTGGGTGTGATGGCTCACACCTGTAATCCCAGCACTTTGGGAGGCTGAGGCAGGAGGCTCACTTGAGCCCAGGAGTTCGAGACCAGCCTGGGCAACATAGTGAAACCCCGTCTATACAAAAAGGTACAAAAATGAGGCATGGTGGCACATGCACCTATGGTCCCAGCTACTCTGGAGGCTGAGGTGTGAGGATCACCTGAGCCCAGGAGGTCGAGGCTGCAGTGAGTCAAGATCTCGCCACTGCACTCCAGCATGGGTGACAGAACGAGACCCTGTCTCAAAAAAAAAAAAAAAAAAAAAAAAAGGAGCTTTCTGGGGAGGACGGATGGGAGGCTAGAGGCCAGGGAGGAGCCAGGAACTGGAATCCGGGCAGGAGGGGGTCCTGGGGACAGGTGGGATAGGATCTGGGGAGGGGATGAGGGCGAGAAGAGACCAGGTCGACATCTGACTTTCTGGTTCGGGGACCAGGCAGACACGGGGAGTAACCCTGAGAGGTTTGGGAGTGACACTGAGGTCAACCTGCACCCCGCTGGCTCTGATGTCCTGACAGGGGTCCCTCTGGGCTGTGGTGCTGTGGTAAACAGCAGTGGGGGAACCCTGCAGACAGTTCGTCCTGAACACCCCGACAGCCGAGTGACGGGTCTTTATTAGCTGGAGAGCTGCGTGGGTTTAAAATAGCATCGTGGCGGCAACAAAAGCAATCTGCCTCCTGAATTTTCATTCTGAACGGGTGATCTGCTTTTAATCAAGCAAGGCATCCCAAAATGCTCTTAATTACCCCGAGTCAAGGGCTCGGCAGTCATTTCGATGTCAGCATTCAGGCTGGCGTGATTAGATTTTCACCAAACGAGGGAGCTCGGCCAGAGCTCGATGTCAGGGTGAAGCCAGTCCTGGAATGTCCGGGGTGCCCTGATTTGGAACTAGGGGATGGAGGCTGCAGGGCGGAGACAAGCCTCAGGACAGGGGAGTCGGTTTCAGACTTGATCGGTGGCTTTGAAAAAGCCTCTGTCCCTTTGGGGGCCTCAGTTTCCCCATCTGTACAACGTGATGATGGTGATGATGAAATGAGATAGCACTTGAAAACGTTTTTTAAATTTTTTATGTGTTTTTTTTTTTTTCTGAGACAGAATCTCACTCTGTCGCCCAGGCTGGAGTGCAGTGGCGCAATCTCGGCTCACTGCAAGCGTCGCCTCCCGGGTTCAAGCAATTCTCCTGCCTCAACCTCCCGAGTAGCTGGGATTACAGGCATGCGCCACCATGCCCGGCTAATTTTGTAGTTTTAGTAGAGACGGGGTTTCTCCATGTTGGTCAGGCTGGTCTCGAACTCCCAACCTCAGGTGATCCACCCACCTTGGCCTCCCAAAGTGCTGGGATTACAGGTGTGAGTCACCGTGCCTGACCCAAAGGTGCATCTTATATTTGACGGCATCTCAGAGCCCGTGGAATACAGTGACAAGTAGGTATGTGGCAGGGTGTGTTAGAAGGTGAGAAATGCTATGGAAGGAAAAAAGAAAAGATGATGCTTTCAGGCTGGGCGCAGTGGCTCACGCCTGTAATCCCAGCACTTTGGGAGGCGGAGGCAGGCAGATCACCTGAGGTCAGGAGTTTGAGACAAGCCTGGCCAACACGGTGAAACCTCATCTCTGTGAAAATACAAAAATTAGCTGGGTGTGGTGGTGCACACCTGTGATCCCAGCTACTTGGGAGGCTGAGGCAGGAGAATTGCTTGAACCAGGGAAGCAGAGGTTGCAGTGAGCCGAGGTGGCACCACTGCACTCCAGCCTGACGCGCAGGGCAAGACTGTGTCTAAAAAAAAAAAAAAAAAAAAAAAAAAACCAGAAGCTAAGGGGCAGTTCTGGGTGTCTGGGATATAAAATCCCCCCACGATGGCAAGTACACAGCGGCTCGTGCCTATAATCCCAGCACTTTGGGAAGCTGAGTGGAAGGATGACTTCAGGTCAGGAGTTTGAAACCAGCCTGGGCAACGTAAAGGTGTGTCTTTTTTTTTCCCGGCAGAACACATCTCTGCAAAAAATTTGAACATTAGCCAGGTAGGCCGGGCGTGGTGGCTCATGCCTGTAATCCCAGCACTTTGGGAGGCGGAGGCAGGCAGATCACCTGAGGTCAGGAGTTTGAGACAAGCCTGGCCAACACGGTGAAACCTCATCTCCATGAAAATACAAAAATTAGCTGGGTGTGGTGGTGCACACCTGTGATCCCAGCTACTCGGGAGGCTGAAGCCGGAGAATGGTGTGAACCCGGGAGGCAGAACTTGCAGTGAGCCGAGATTGCGCCACTGCACTCCAGCCTGGGCGACAGAGCAAGACTCCATCTCAAAAATAAATAAATACATAAATAAATATAATCCCAGCACTTTGGGAGGCTGAGGTGGGCGGATCACGAGGTCAGGAGATCGAGACCATCCCGGCTAACACGGTGAAACCCTGTCTCTATTAAAAATATAAAATACAAAAAATTAGCTGGCGTGGTGGCGGGCACCTGTAGTCCCAGCTACTTGGGAGGCTGAGGCAGGAGAATGGCGTGAACCCAGGAGGTGGAGCTTGCAGTGAGTTGAGATTGCGCCACTGCACTCCAGCCTGGGCGACAGAGTGAGACTCTGTCTAAAAAAAAAAAAAAAAGAAAAAAAGAAAATTAGCCAGGTATGGTGGTGCACATCTGCAGTCCCAGCAACCCAGGAGGCTGAGGCAGGAGGATCACTTGAGATTGGGAGTTCGAGGCTTCAGTGAGCTATGATCGTGCCGTTGTACTACTCCAGCCTGGGTGACAGAGCAAGACCTTGTCTCTAAAAAAAAAAAAAAAAAAAAAAAAGAGAGAAATCTTCCCCCATGTAATAATGGTGAGATCATAGAAGGAACTGGAAGCATAGGGATGGTGGCTCTATGAGGCTACTCTGGGGAGCTACTAGGTCTCCTTGAAAGATTTAAATCCCAACAGGTGAGTTTGAGAAGCTTTAGGGCTTGAGGTTTGTGGTTTCTCTTGTGGTCTCAAGTCCCGTTGGTGGAGATGATAAACCATGTGGCTGCAGACCCTTGGAACATCGTATCATGGCCAGGAGGAAGGTGGATTGTGGGCAAAGGCAGACTCTGCAATCAGACAGGTCTGGCAGGAAATTCCAGCTATACCTATTCCCTGCTATGTGACCTTGAGTGAATTATGTCCCTCCCTGAGCCTAGTTTCCTGGCTGGTAGAATGGAGACCATATCAGCTCTTGGGGCCGGGCATGGTGGCACACGCCTGTAATCCCAGCACTTTGGGAGGCCAAGGCAGGTGGATCACCTAAGGTCAGGAGTTTGAGACCAGCCTGACCAATATGGTGAAACCCCGTTTGTACTAAAAATACGAAAAATTAGCCAGGCGTGGTGGTGCACACTTGTAATCCCAGCTGCTTGGGAGGCTGAGGCAGGAAAATCGCTTTAACCCGGGAGGCAGAGGTTGTAGTGAGCTGAGATCGCGCCACTGCACTCCAGCCTGGGCAACAGAGTAAGATTCCGTCTCAAAAAAAAAAAAAAAAAAAAAAAATCAGCTCTTACCCCATAGCGTGGGTGTGCAAATTCAATGTAAGCATGTAAACTCTCAAAAGAAGCGCTGTGCCGAGCGCCTGGACCACAGCAAAGGCTTGATAAATGTTACCAGTTAGGGTCTGGAGTCTTCCTTTTTGCCTAGGATCTATGCCACTGTCTGCCACCTTTTTCTGTGGTATCAAAAGCCTCCATTCCTGTTGTATCTGTTAGGATAGGCTTGGTTTTGCTGCAGTATCAAACAGCCCCTATGCCTCAGAGGCTAAGAACATCCAAAGTTTATTTCTCACTCACATTGTATATGCAATTGTGACCTTTTGGGCCAGGGACTTGAAGATTATCACTTCCCTCCAGGACCCTGGCTGATGGAGCAGTCACTGCCTGGAACTTGTTGATTTCTGTGGCAGAAGAAAACAGGATTCTGGAGGGTATTTCATTAGCAGCTAATTGTTGTATTTTGAGTAGAGACAGGGTTTCACCATGTTGTCTAGAACCCATCCTACATCCCCACTCAATCCAACCCACTGCAGAAGCCAGGAAGTTCAATCCCAAACTGTGCTCATGTAATAGCTGTAGCTATGACATCCACCAAATCTCTTTGACATACAACCCTAAGCACTTCTTTTTTTCTTTTCCAGAGACAGGGTCTTACTCTGTTCCCCCAGGCTGGAGTGCAGTGATGTGATCACAGCTCACTGCAGCCTCGAACTCCCGGCCTCAAGTGATCCTCCCGCTTCAGCCTCCCAAGTAGTTAGGACCACAGGTTCACACCTCCATGCCCAGCTAATTTTTAAAAATTTTGTATAGGCCAGGCACGGTGGCTCACACCTGTAATCCCGGCACTTTGGGAGGCCAAGGAAGGCAGATCACGAGGTCAGGAGTTCGAGACCAGCCTGACCAACATGGTGAAACCCCGTCTCTATTCAAAATACAAAAATTAGCCAGGCGTGGTAGTACGTGTCTGTAATCCCAGCTACTCAGGAGGCTGAGGCAGGAGAATCACTTGAACCCGGGAGGTGGAGGTTGCAGTGAGCTGAGATTGTGCAACTGTACTCCAGACTGGGCGACAGAACGAGACTCTGTCTCAAAAAAAAATTTGTGTGTGTGTGTGTGTAGAGACAGGGTCTTGCTACATTGCCCAGGCTGGAGTGCAGTGGTGCCATCATAGCTCACTGCAGCCTCATCTCCCAGGCTCAAATGATCCTCCTGCCTTGGCCTTCCAAGTACCTGGGACTACAGCCATGTGCCACCACACTTGGCTAATTTTTTATCTTCTTGTAGAGACAAGGTCTCACTGTGTTTCCCAGGTTGGTCTCAAACTCCTGGCCTCAAGCAGTCCTCTCACCTTGGCCCCTCAAAGTGCTAGGACTGCAAGTGTGAGCCACTGTGCCTGACCAGCATTTATTTCTCCTTCTCACATCTGCAGATCAGCTGGGCTCAGTTCTACCCTGTGAATTGAGTCAGGCCGGGTCCGTGTGTTTTTTTATCTTCCTTGGATTAGTGGCTTTTCAAGGCATTTTTGACCCAGGGCTAAAGGTTGGAGCAGGAGAGGTCATGTAGAAACATGCAGTGACTCTGAAGACCTAAGTGCAGAATTGGTACACTGTCACATTCCCTCACATTGCCTTGACCAAAGCAAGTCACGTAGCTGGGATGGCCTCAGTGGGGCAGGGAAGTGCATTTCTCCTGTAAACTTTGGGAAGAGGTTGAATGAAATTTGCTGAAGAATAATCTAGTCTTCTATGTTTCAGAAGGTAAAGATCAAGAAATATTTGACAAGACCACTATTAATTACCATGCAGACACCATATACATAAATGTCAGGTTGTAAAGTGAAAAGTCCAGGGGTATATGGACTTCAGGAATGGCTGGATCCAGAAGCCCCCTTTTCTCAGTGTCTCTGCTCTGTCTTCAGGCCCTTACAAGATGGCTGTAGGTTTGAGTCCAGCAGGGAGAGCCTGCATTTTGATATTTCCTTTTCAGGTGTCAAATCTCTCAGATAGCATGCAACGAAGAAACAGCAACCTCTATCGCTTGATTGACACATACAATGAGCAAATTATAGGCTTCTTTCTCACTGTTCCCTTGCACTCTCCGTCACACTGAGCAGCTCATCTTCTGCAGAACAGGCTCTTGTTTCCACAGGTTCCCCCCTCCCCGCGTTTGCTCACTCAGTACCTCCCCACCATGTTCCCCAAGGGGGATCAGATTATACAAACTAAGTATCACAGGCTCCCAGGGGGCCAGGCTGGAGTTCTTTGTATGGATTCCTGATCCTGCAGCCCCTTCTCAGATCCTCCCACAAGTGCATTTGCTTGGACCCAAGTCCGCCAGGCTGGAATGCGAGCCTCTTGGCTGAGGTCAGAATATGAGGGCGGCAGGCAGCATGGAGTTTGTTTAATTGATTTGCGCTTAACTGGCTGCCTTCCCGGATGGGCCCTGGAGGAGGGGGCAGGGTGGATTCTGGAGCTTGCCTTGGGCACTTTGCTGACTGGCGCACCTCCCCGGGTCCAAGGATGCTGGGATTCTGCTAAGGCTCAGTGCAGAGCCCAGCCCTCTGGAGGGATCCTAGGCTAGGGAGAGAAAGAGCTAGACTCAGGCACTCCCAGCCTTAAGCACCAAGGGCTGGGTAAGAAGGCATGACACAGCAGTGAGAGCACCTTATGGGGAGTCCAGCAGACCTGTGTTCAAATCCCCGCTTGATCACTTATCCACTATAACCTTAGCTGAACCACTTCAGCTTGTATGCCTCAGTTTCCCCATCTGTATAAATGAAGGAAGACACAGCATCTATCTCATGGGGCTGTTGCAGAGTGAACACATGACAGCAGGGGCTGGCAAGCTTTTTCTGTAAGGGGCCAGAAAGTCAAAAGTTTTGGCCAGAAAGTCAACTCTGCCAGTCGTGTAAAAGCAGCCATAGATGATAGCTGAGCAAATGAGCATGGTTGCGTGCCAGTAAAACTTTATTTGTTGACGCTGACATTGGAATTTCATATTTTCATGTGTCCCAAAAGACATGTTTTTGGTTTTTTTTAATTTTATGTTTACTATTTTCTTTTTTTTAGAGACGGGGTCTCGCTCTGTCACCCAGGCTGGAGCCCAGTGGTGCCATCATAGCTCACTGTAGCCTCGAACTCCTGGGCTCAAGGGATCCTCTCCCCTCAGCTTCCTGAGTAGCTGGGGCCACAGGCTCACACCACTACACCCAGGTAATTTTTAAATTTTTGGTGGAAATGGGGTTTTGCTATGTTGCTCAGGCTGGTCTCTAACTCCTGGCCTCAAGCAATCCTCCCGCCTCACCTCCCTAAACACTGACATGACTACAGGCATGAGCCACTGTGTTCAGCACCACAATATTATTTTATTTTTTCAACTATTAAAAAAGTTGGCCGGGCGCAGTGGCTCACGCCTGTAATCCCAGCACTTCGGGAGGCCGAGGTGGGTGGATCACGAGGTCAGGAGATCGAGACCATCCTGGCTGACGCGGTGAAACCCCGTCTCTACTAAAAATACAAAAAATTAGTCAGGCATGGTGGCAGGCGCCTGTGGTCCCAGCTACTCAGGAGGCTGAGTCAGGAGAGTGGTGTGAACCCAGGAGGCGGAGCTGGCAGCGAGCTGAGATTGCACCACTGCACGCCAGCCTGGGTGACACAGTGAGACTCCGTCTCAAAAAAAAAAATTAAAAACAGGTGTTGGACTGTATTTGTCCCTGGCTGACTTCTGAAGTACAGCATTTACAAGAGCACTTAGCACATAGAAAGTGATCAACAAATACTGCTGCTATTATTATTATTCTTGTTTTTGATCCCGAGTCACAAAGGAGGCCTCAGAGCCAGGATGTGAGATCTAATGAGGACCTCAAACATCCATTTTACGAATGAGGCTGCTCCGCTTCTTAGCCCTGTGGCCTGGAGAAAGTGGTTTCACCTCTCTGAGCGTCAGTCTTCCCATCTGTACAATGGGTACAACATCACCTCCCTAAGAGGCAAAGTAATGACCCATTCCTCCACCCTCTTGTATTATCACTCTGCTCTCCTGGTGTGAACATACATCTCTGCTTCATGCTTCTGGGCCTTTGTTCTTGCTGGTCTCTCCAGCAAGAACCCACTCCCCCTTCTCACCCATTGGCTCTGTCTCAAACTTGGGTATCAGCACAGAAAGTGCCTCCTCCAGGATACCTTTCCCAACCCCACATTGGATCAGGAAGCTTTTCCAACCTCCCTTATCACAGCAAATGTCACGCTAGGCTGGGAGTATCTGTGCTAGACATAGAAAAATCCAGGGCTGGTACTTTTCTGGGTACAAGGCTGGGCAAAAGTGGGGCACCACAGATATAGATGGAATTTAATGTCTTTCTTTTTCCCTTCCTCCCAATTCCCAATCTCTCTTACTCTCAGCTCCTCCTTCCCCCCTCCTTTTCTTTCTTCCCTGTCTCCCAGAAACCCCTTGGGGCCCAGAGCCATTGAAAACTCTTGCTCTCTTTATCTCCTGTGGCAGACAGATCCTAAAGTGGCTCCCATGATTCCTGCCTTCTGGTGTTCACATCCTGTGCATAATTCCCTACTCTTGAGTGTGGGCATGACCTGTGACTTGTTTCTCATCAACAGTATATAGCACAGGTGACAGAATGTTGCTTCCATGATTATATTACCTTACATAAGACTCTATCTGGCTAGCAATCTCACTACTCTTTTTCTCTCTTACTGGCACATGGTCACATTGTGAACAGCCCAGGGTGGGGACCACATTGCAAGGAACTGTGGGCAGCCTCTTGAAGCTGAGAGCAGAATTCAGCCAATGGCAAGAAGCCAGGCACCTCAATCCTGCAGCCACAAGGAAATGAATCCTGCTAGCAACCCGAGAAGGCTTAGAAATGGATCCTTCCCCAGTCGAGTCTCTGATGAGACCATAGTCCTGGTTGACACCAAAACTGTAACCTTGTAAGAAACCCTAATGCAGGGGCCCCAGCTAAGCCATGCTCAGATTCCCAATCCATGGGAACTGTGAGATAATAAATGTGTTGCTTGAAGCTGCTAGGTTTGTGGGTACTTTGTTACACAGCAATAGCTAATGGATACACCTCCATTTAAACATTTCCTTCAAGGCTCTTCTACAGCACAGGTGCAATCCAAGGAGTCCCAGATCTCCCACCCGATCTCCCTGGGCACCACCTTCATGAGGCCCATGGCCATGGGGTGAGGTGTGGCTGCCTTGGGTCTCTTGTAAGCAGGGCTGTGCAGCAACAGCCAGAAAGGGGTGGCTAAGGACATGGTAGCTCTTGTCCCCAAGCCTGTGGGATCCAGACCACCTGCCCTTGGGCAGAAGAAAGCAGCAGGACCATGGGACCTCATCCTAGGCAGGGGCTTTTCCATGGTCGCCCTGGCTCTTGGGATGTGTCTGCCCTGGACAATTGGTTCTAGTGTGGGACACTTATAACTGTCATTGACTCATGAGATGCCTGCCATTCGTTGGCCCAGACAGAGAATTCAATCACACTGAAGAAAGAAAAAAATTCATTCTCTTCTATTCTCTTTCCATTCTGCAGAGCCACTCTGTCCAATATGGCAGTCACTAGCCATGGGTGGCTGTTTACATTTAAATTAATTAAAATCAAACAAAATTTGATAGAAAGCAGAGTCTCAAAGAGATACTTGTACACTCACATTCATAGCAGCATGATTCACGATAGGCAAAAGCCGAAAACAACACAAGTGTTTCATCAGATGAAGGGATGAGCAAAATGTGATCTATGCATAAAATGGAATATTACTCAGCCTTAAAAAGGAAGGAAATTCTGATACAGGCGATGACATTGATGAACCTTGAGGACATCACACTCAGTGAGAGAAGCCAGACACAAAAGAACAAATCTTGTGTGACTCCACTCCTAGGAGATCCCTAGAGTCATCAGATTCACAGAGACAGAACGTAGGATGGGGAGTGCCAGGGGCTGGGGAGGGGGATGGGGATTGAGTGTTTCATGGAGATGGAGTTTCAATTTGGGAAGATGAGAAAGTTTTGGAAATAGTGATGGAGTTTCTCCATGTTGGCCAGGCTGGTCTCGAACTCTTGACCTCAGGTGATCTACCCGCCTCAGCCTCCCAAAGTGCTGGGATTATGGGTGTGAACCTCTGCGCCCAGCCTTGATTTTCCTTTTAAAGTGCCAGGGGGTCTCTGGTTTACAGATCCCAGCCAATACCTGGACCTGGGAGAATTTAGTAACTGGGTTTTGTTTTCCCTGTGAATCCCACAACTGTTCTCTGAACAGCAGCCAGAGGGCGCCCGTGAGCACCTAAGTCAGATCTCGTCTCTCCTCTGCCCACAGCCCTCCATGGCTCCCACCTCCCTCAGGGTCAAAGCCCAAGTCCTCCCCGAGGCCTACCAGGCCCTGCACGACCTGCCCCAGCCCCTCCCTGCCCTCTCCTCCTCCTTGTCTCCCCCTCACTCACTCTGCTCCAGCCACATGGGCCTCCTCGTTGTTCCTCCAACACCCCAGGTGAGGTCCTGCCTCAGGGCCTTTGCACAGGCTGTGCCCTCTGCTGGCAAGCTGTTCCTTCCAAAAGCCATGTGGCAGCCTCCCTAGCCTCCTTTGTGTCTTTGCTTCAGTGTCTCCTCAGTGAAACCCTCATCTGCATCCTAACTAAAAGCTTCAAGCCCTACTCGGAATTGACAGCCCCCTCCTCTTCTACCCTTCAGACAAGAGAGCCTGGGACTCCCTCAACAGTGCTCTGAAGCTAAGAGCCTAGGATATCCCGGCCTGCCCACGACCTTGTCCTCAGCCTGGCCTTTCCCCA
This sequence comes from Pan troglodytes, assembly GCF_028858775.2. Lineage (NCBI taxonomy): Eukaryota > Metazoa > Chordata > Mammalia > Primates > Hominidae > Pan > Pan troglodytes. Next base: position 7,827,761 of record NC_072418.2, on the reverse strand, counting down.
GCTCGCTCTGCCCCTCCCTGCAGCAGTTCAGAAATTCGTCTGGCGCACAGATGCCAGGCGGGAAAATTAACTGGGCCTTCCTGGGGCTGCTCTCTCTGCTCCCCCGTCAATAACAGCCGTAAAGCGGGATTTATGCGGCCGCGCTGGCTCTCGATGGAAACTGGGAGGAGGGGCAAAACATTCTAGAAAAGTCAATCCCTCACCCAGGGAGCCGCTGGCGGCTGGGGCTCTGGGACCAGAGCCATCTCCCTGCTGCCCTTCCCTGGGTTGGGTGGGCGGGGAGGGAGGACATCGTCCAGGCTCTCCCTGTCTCTGGTTGGGAATCACATATCTAATTATATCTCACATGTGGGCCGGGCACGGTGGCTCACGCCTGTAATCCCAGCACTTTGGGAGGCCGAGGCAGGCGGATCACTTGAGGCCAGGAGTTCAAGACCAGCTTGGGCAACATGGTGAAACCACGTCTCTACTAAAAATACAAAATATTAGCCAGGCGTGGTGGCAGGTGCCTGTAATCCCAGCTACTGGGGAGGCTGAGGCAGGAGAATCGCTTGAACCTGGGAGGCAGAAGTTGCAGTAAGTTGAGATTGCGCCACTGCCCTCCAGCCTGGGTGACAGAGCAAGACTGTCTCAAAAAAAAAAAAAAATAATAATATTATATCCCACATGTATAAGCACCTGTTGTAGGCTAGGGTCCGTCCCAGGTGTTTTTGGAACATCAACATATTTAAAATTGGGAGGCAGGAATTTTTATGTCCCTTTTACCAACAGGGAAACAGTGACACAGAGAGGTCAAGCAACTTGCTGAAGGTTGCACAGCGAGAAAGCAGCAGAGCTGGGATTCGAACCCCGGGCTGTTAGGCTCACATTTGACATTCTCGACCACTTAAGCACGGCCCACTGCAGCTTTTATATGTCTGGTATCTACATTGCAACCCCTCAAGGCTCCCAGAGTTGAGATGGTTGGGCTGAGTGTACCAGGAGGTGAGGGGTGCAGTTTGGATTTGAAGCTCCATGGTGGTGGATGTTCTCTCTCATGTCTAAGACCGTTGTTACTGAAGGCCTCCTCTTTTCCTACTCTGGGTAAGAAAGGAAGGGACATCTGGGTGTCGCCAGCTTCCAAACTTTATTCTTATTTATTTTCTTCTGAGCCAGTTGCTGTGGTTGCCACAGTTGTCCCTGGCTTAGGGGTTTGTGGGGACCAGCATGTGAAAGGATGATACAGGCAGTTGGGAAAGCCACAGTCACATCTTGATTTAACTGAGGGCTGCTGGCTACAGAGGATTTAACTGAGGGCCTCAGGAGCTATTGCATGGAGCCTGCTTGAAACTCTTACATCTGCTGATCCCTCTGGTGTCCGTTGCTTTTCCTTTCCTCTCCCTCCTCAGTAGAGGCTCTTCCAGGCACCCCTGGGGAGGTCATGTAGGATCTGAATTCAAATCCCAACTGTGCTGTGTGACCTTGGGGAAGCGTCTTCCCCTCTCTGGGCTCAGCATTCTTATCGGAAACCCGGGGCTAATAGCAGTAGGGTTGTGCAGGCACATGGAGCAGGCATAGATAGGAGAAAGTCCAGCCCTGACTGAACACGCGGTGGGCTTTTAACTATTTTTCTTACTGTTTTTATGTCGCCTTCTGACTGCAGAGAGAGCGAGAGAGAGCGGGGCGGGGAGGCTGCCATCTCTCCCCGGAGCCATTCCCGCAATTCCCGGACCCAATCCAGCGGCCTCCCTCTTCCACAGGCGCCGCAGGGACGGGTTTGATGGACATGTTTTTTGCACGGAAAAAAGCTGGAGGAATTGTATTTTGCCAAAAGTGTCAGCCGGAGAGAAAATATTTCCCGCATCTCTGGCGAGTGTTGACGGGCAGCAGCCAGCGCGCTGCTGGGGGGGTGGGCGGCAGGGGGCTGCACACATCCTGGGGCCGCTGCCCCCACCTCTGTCCCAGCTGCCTCATCAGCCTCCGAGACGCCCCACTGCAGCCCTGTCCACACCCCGCCCCTCCCCTCCTTTCCAGCCCCCTGCCTAGCTTTTCCCCTCCGACATCCTCTCTCAAACACCCCAGCCTCTCTCTTTCTTTCTCTCCTCCGTAAGTATGGAATGAGTAAATGATATTGGAGCTGTGATTTGCAAAATGAGGCGTTTGCCTGGACAAGGGGGTGAGCAGGAGGCACCATCAGTGCCAAGGCCCTGGGGCAGGACAGACCCTGGCGTGTTGGAGGAACAGCGAGGGGGCTCGTGTGGCTGCAGCAGAGTGAGGAGGGGGAGAGGAGGGGGAGAGGAGGAGGAGAGGGCAGGGAGGGGACAGGGCAAAGTAGGGAAGGGACAGGGCAAGGTGTGCAGGGCTTTGCGGGCTGTGGGGAGGACTTCGGGTTTTATTCAAGGGGTACTAGGGATCCCTGGGAGGGATTTGAGTAGGAGAGGGGCGTGATCTACTTTATGAATAAACAGATCCCACTGTCTGTGTTGGGGGAATGGGTTGGAGGGGGGCAGAGTGGTGGCCTGGAGGTGGAGGAAGAGAGCCCTGTACCCTCCCTTGGCTCAGGGCACTGGCGAAGGGCCAGGGGACTCAGAACCAACTCTGTCTGCGCCTCGTGTCAGCAGAATCGCTTGAAATTCAAAATAAAGCAGAGCATTCCAAAGAAAGCAGGCCAGGTGCAGTGGCTCATGCCTGTAATGCCAGCACTTTGGGAGGCCAAGGTGGGTGGATCTCTTGAGGTCAGGAGTTTGAAACCAGCCTGGTCAACATGGCAAAACCATGTCTCTACTAAAAAAAAAAAAAAAACAAAAATTAGCCAGGCATGGTGGCGTGCGCTTGTAGTCCCAGCTACTTGGGGGAGCTGAGGCAGGAGAATGGCTTGAACCTGGGAGGTGGAGGTTGCATTGAGCCGAAATCACGCCATTGCACTCCAGCCTGGGCTACAGAATGAGACTCCGTCTCAAAAAAAAAGAAAAAAAAAAAAAGAAAAAAAAAGAAAAAAAGAAAAGATTAAAAATAAACCAGACTGGGCCTCTGTAAGTTAGGGTTTTAGAGCAACAGAGAGATGCGTCCAGCAGCCTTCACTTCAGCGTTGACAGACAAATAACCAGAAATGACCAGAAACCTGTCACTGGGGGGCAGGTGACCTCTATCATCCCTGAAAAGGAAGGCTATGCAGCCGTGATGAAGGGTGAGGTCTGGGGTGGGAGCGGACGAGGACTCACATCCTGGACACATGGGTGGGGGCCGGAGGACAGAGCAGAATGACACCAGAGGAGAACATTCCAGAAGCATCCACACCAGAACGTCAAGGGGGGTCACCCCAGGGAACAGGATTGTGGCAGGGGGTTTATTTTGCTTCATTTTATTCTTTAAAAAAATGTATTTTTAGAGATGGAGGTCTTGCTATGTTGTCCAGGCTGGTCTTGAACTCCTGGCCTCAAATGATCCTCTCCCCTCAGCCTCCCAAAGTGCTGGGATTACAGGTGTGAGCCACTGCACCCGGCCGCCTCTCCTTTTTTTTTTTTGAGACAGAGTCTCGCTCTGTCGCCCAGGCTGGAGTGCAGTGGTGCAATCTTGGTTCACTGCAAGCTCCTCCTCCCGGGTTCACACCATTCTCCTGCCTCAGCCTCCCGAGTAGCTGGGACTACAGGCGCCCGCCATAACATCTGGGTAATTTTTCGTATTTTTAGTAGAGATGGGGTTGCACCGTGTTTTAGCTAGGATGGTCTCGATCTCCTGACCTAGCGATCCGCCCGCCTCGGCCTCCCAAAGTGCTGGGATTACAGGTGTGAGCCACTGTGCCTGGCCCCGCTTCTTCTTATATAAGTGCACCAGTTGTTAGATTTTGGGCCACTCTACATCCAGGATAATTTCATCCGCAAAGACCCTATTTCTTTTTTTTCTTTTTCTTTTTGGAGACAGGGTCTTGCTCTGTCGCCCAGGCTGGAGTGCAGTGGTGCAATCATAGCTCACTGCAGCCTCAAACTCCCAGGCTCAAGCAAACCTCCCACCTTAGCCTCCCGAGTAGCTGGGACTACAGGTGCGAGCCACCATGCCCGGCTAATTTTTGTAGTTTTTGGAGAGACAGGGTTTCACCGTGTTGTCCAGGCTGGCAAAGATGCTATCTCTAAATACAATGCCATTCTGAGATTTTGGATGGACGTGAATTTGATGGGGCAGACGAGCGTGCTTCTCCCTCCCTCCCTCCCTCCCTCCTTTTCTTCCTTCTTTTTTTGACGGAATCTTGCTCCATTGCCCAGGCTGGAGTGCAGTGGCATGATCTCAGCTCACTGCAACCTCCGCCTCCGAGGTTCAACCAATTCTCCTGCCTCAGCCTCCTGAGTAGCTGGGATTACAGGCACATGCCACCATGCCCAGCTAATTTTTGTATTTCTAGTAGAGACGGGGTTTTGCCATGTTGGCCAGGCTGGTCTCGAACTCCTGACCTCATGATCTGCCCCCACCTCAGCTTCCTAAAGTGCTGGGATTACAGGCTGAGCCACCATGCCCGGCCTAGGAGTGTGCTTTTCAACCCACTACATCATGTAACATAATACAGTCTAAGGATTCTGTTCGAAGAATTAGGATGTGGACATCTTTGGGCGGCATTGTTCTGTCTGCTGCACCACCCTGTCCATCTGATTTTGTCCCTCCCCTGCTCAAAGCCCTGCCATGACTTGCTATTTCCTTAGATCAAGACTAAAACTCTAGGGCTCTGGCAGGGCACAGTGGTTCACACCTGTAATCCCTGCACTTCAGGAGGCTGAGGCAGGAGAATTGCTTGAGGCCAGGAGTTCAAGACCAGCCTGGGCAACATAGCGAGATCCGATCTCTGCAAAAAATTAAAAAAAAAAATTAGCTGGGTGTGATGGCATGTGCCTGAGGTCCCAGCTACTCAGGAGGCTGAGGTGGGAGGATCGCTTGAGGCCAGGAGATCGAGACCAGCCTGGGCAACATAGCAAGACCCCATTTCTACAAAATAATAATAATAGAAATAATAATGAAAGCTCTCACTGTTGTCTTCAGTGTTCTGGGGGGTCCAGAACCCACAATCAGGTCCTTCTCCCCTGCTCTCCTCCCAGCTCACTCCAGCCACACTGTCTGCCTGGCATTCTTCAAATAGGCCAAGCTTTCTAGAAGCAACCCAGCCTGGAATGCCCTTTCTTGCCCTAGAGCGTCTCAAGGCTGCTCCTCACTCAACTGGAACTCCAAGGTCACCTCTTTAGAGTAGCCGTCCCAGACTACCTGGGCTAAAGTGGCCCACCCTCCTCCACCTTCACTCTGTGGACACCTGAATCAGGTTCCGTCCCTCCTCTGCCTACAGCCCTCCATGGCTCCTGCCTCCCTCAGAGTCAAAGCCCAAGTCCTCTCTGCAGCCCGCAAAGCCCTGCATGACTTGGCCCGTCCCCTCCCTCCCCTCCCCTCCCTCCCTCCGTGTCTCCCCTTCCTCACTCTGCTCCAGCCACATGGGCCTCCTCGCTGTTCCTCCAACACGCCAGGCGTGGTTCTGCCATAGGGTCTTTGCACGGGCTGTGCCCTCTGTTTCCAACACTCTTCTCCAGCCACCACACGGCTCCCTCCCTGCCTCTTTCAAGTATCTGCTGAGATGTCACCTGCTCAGTGAGGCCTCCCTGACACCTTGCCTACCTTAGTTTCTAACTGTCACTCTCTTCCATGGAATCTCTGGCACCCCATGCCCCTTCTTGCTTTAATTTTCATAGGATTCATTACCCAGCAGACTGCATAGCTTTTTTTTTTGAGACAGAATCTTGCTCTGTCACCCAGGCTGGAGTGCAGTGGCACAATATCGGCTCACTGCAACATCTGCCTCCCGAGTTCAAGTGATTCTTCTGCCTCACCCTCCCAAGTAGCTGGGATTACAGGCACGCACCACCACGCCCGGGTAATTTTTGTATTTTTAGTAGAGACGAGGTTTCGCCATGTTGGCCAGGCTGGTCTTGAGCTCCTGACCTCAGGTGATCTGCCCACCTCGGCCTCCCAAAGTGCTGGGATTGCAGGTGTGAGCCACTAATAACTATTTATAATGTTAATGCTCAGGGCTCATCTTCCCCATGCCATGAGAGCCCAGGAGGGTAGGGGCCAGGTCTGTTTTGCTCACAGCTAAGTCTGCAGCTCCCAGTCCAGGGCCCACCAGCGGGAAGGAATCCTGCAGTGTTTCCATCCATCCTGGAGCCTCAGTTTCCACATCTGCCTAATGGGGTCCCGTGCCACTTGTCCTTGGGGTCACTGAGTGTCTTCAGTCATCTGCCAAGTCTGCAGAAGCACCCAGCCAGCTGGGCTCGGGCACACAGTAAGTGTTTGTCTCTCACCCCCTCCAACCATCACTCAGACCTGGCATGGGAGGTGACAGCCCCGCAGATGCCACTGGCTCGGGCTGCACTGCTGGGGCCAAGACGCTGTCACATTTGGTAAATTGCAGGCAGGCGGCTTCTGCGGCTGCAGTACCAAGGACAGGCAGGGATGTGACTGGGAATATCTGGAGTTCAAGAGACCCAGGACTGAGCCGGGAAGTAGAGGCCTGAGAGTCAACTCTGCCCCTCTCTGGGCCTCAGTTTCCTCACTGGCAAACAGAAGAGGTCTCAAGATCACTGAGGCATCTCGGAATTCCTTTGGCCACATCCTGGTATGAGTCCCTCACTAAGCCCTTTCATGGCTTTGAGCCTCCATATATAAAATGCAAGGATGAAAAAATAAGAAATAAGATCTGAGCACAGGAGGTGACCTTTCTTGAGCTCAGGGCCCAATGCTTAAACCCCAACCTGGCTGGGCATGGTGGCTCACGCCTGTAATCCCAGCACTTTGGGAGGCCAAGGCAGTGGATCACCTGAGGTCAGGAATTCAAGACCAGCCTGGACAACATGGCAAAACCCTGTCTCTACTAAAAATACAAAAATTAGCTGGGCGTGGTGGCACATGCTGGTAATCCCAGTCACTCAGGAGGCTGAGGCAGGAGAATTGCTTGAACCCAGGAGGTGGAGGTTGCAGTGAGCCGAGATCATGCCACTGCACTCCAGCCTGGGCGACAAGAGCAAAACTACGTGTCAAAAACAAACAAAAAACTCTCATGATAGCTAATTGATTGAACCCCTACTGTATACCTGGCCCTACACTGAGAACTTTCTAAGGAATTTAGATCTGCTTTAGGCCTCACAGCAACCCCACGACATAGGATACTATTAATATTATTACCCCCATTTTGCAGATGAGAAAATTAAGGCCCAGAGAGGTTAAAAACATTCACCCAAGGTCACACAACATAGTCAAGAAGTTTCAGAGGCTGAATGGGACCTGGTCTCTCTGGTCCCAAGACTGGTCTGTAAACCCTCACACTGTCAAATGAATAGATGAGTGTCTGTTCATCTTTTGGGAAAGGAGAGGGTGCTGGCCACCTTCCCTAATGACACAGGGATCTCCAGGTTTACCCCAAGAGCCGGGTCATGGTCCCAGACCCCCTATCACTGATAACTTCCTCCCTACACAGCCAACCCCCTTGCAAAGATGCCCCCGTGGACACTGACTCCTTCCTCTCGCTGGGGCGAAAGCTCCCTTCCTCCCCAAGATCCGCTCAGGCAGGTGAAAGAGACAAGGAGGGAGAGGAGGCATCTCCCCTCATGTCCACCTGCAGCATCTTTCAAAGAAATGCAAAATCCAGAGGAATGAGAGAGCCAGCCGCAGGCTGTGTGTGAGCGTGTGCAGGCGTGTGTGAGTGCGCGCATGGATCTATGAAAGATTTAGGCGGCGCCTGGTGTGTTATGGCCATAATTAATCTTGTGCCTTGTTGGCAGAGTGAACAACGTTCAGAAATTACTTGTTGTGGCCTGGGAGAGGCGAAGGCTGACGGGGCCCAGATTCCTTTTCCCAGGGATCGGGGTAGTGGGGTATAGATGTGGGGGAGGGTGATTCGAGAAGTGGGAGCTGCCTGGGTGCAGTGGCTCACACCTGTAATCCCAGCACTTTGGGAGCCCAAGGCAGGCAGATCACTTGAGGTCAGGAGTTCAAGACCACCTTGGCCAACATGGTGAAACCCTGTCCCTACTAAAAATACAAAAAATTGGCTGGGCGTGGTGGTGTGCGCCTATAATCCTAGCTACTCGGGAGGCTGAGGCAAGAGAATCGCTTGAACCTGGGAGGCAGAGGTTGCAGTGAGCCAAGATCACACCACTGCACTCCAGCATGGGTGACAGAGCAAGACTCCGTCTCAAAAAAAAAAAAAAGCCGGGCGTGGCAGTGTGTGCCTGTAATCCCAGCTACTTGGGAGGCTGAGGCGGGAGAATTGCTTGAACTTGGGAGGCGGATGTTGCCATGAGCCAAGATCGCGCCGCTGCACTCCGGCCTGGGTGACAGAGTGAGACTCTGTCTCAATTAAAAAAAAAAAAAAAAAAAGGAAGGGGGAGCTTCTCCTAAGTTCTCCTCCACCCCACACTGGTCCCTGTCTCCATTAAGGTCATGAAGTCCCCAATCCAGTGGGTACCCCATGCATGATGGGTGCCAGGCTAGGTATTTTTGGAGGAAGAGCTTGTATTGTGTGTTTATAGTTTTACTGAGGTATAACTGGCACTTGATAAACTGCAAATAGTTAAAGTGAGGTTTTTTTTAAATTTTTTTTTGAGACAGGGTGTTAGTCTGTTGTCCAGGCTGGAGTGCTGTGGCGCGATCACGGCTCGCTGCAGCCTGGACTTCCTGGGCTTAAGTGATCCTCGTACCTCAGCCTCTTGAGTAGCTAGGCCCACAGGTGCACATCACCATGCCTGGCTAATTAAATTTTTGTGTTTTTTTGTAGCGATAGTGTTTTTTGTTGCGTTGCCCAGGCTGGTGTGGAACTTCTGACCTCAAGTGACCCTCTCACCTCAGCCTCCCAAAGTGCTGGGATTACAGGCGTGGCCTCTAAACATTTTTTTTTTTTTTTTTTGAGATGGAATCTCCCTCTTGTCACCCAGGCTGGAGTGCAGTGGCACGATCTCGGCTCACTGCAACCTCTGCCTCCCAGGTTCAAGCGATTCTCCAGGTTCAAGCGATTCTCCAGCCTCAGCCTCCCGAGTAGCTGGGATTACAGGTGCCCGCCACCATGCCTGACTAATTTTTGTACTTTTAGTAGAGATGGGATTTCGCCATGTTGGCCAGGTTGGTCTCGAACTCCTGACCTCTGGTGATTTGCCTGCCTCAGCCTCCCAAAGTGCTGAGATTACAGGTGTGAGCCACCGTGCCTGGCAGCCTCTAAACTTTTTAACAACATCTCTGCTTACAGATGAGGAAAATGAGGCACAGGACGGTTGTGGCCAGGCAGCCAGGAGTCATTTGCGGGGAATGGATTATCTAGACACATATATCCATAAAGCCATCTGCATAATGGAAACAGTGAACACGTCCATCACCAACAAAATGAATACATTACTCCCTTTGTAACCCCTCCCCCTCCTTCCCCTCCTTCCTGTCCCCAACCCTTTCCAGGCACCCACTGGTCTGCTTAGGGTTCCTATAAATGAGTCTGCATTTTCTGGATGTCACCAATGCGTACTCTTTTTACGTCTGACTTTTATTCCTCAGCATTACTGATTTCCAGGCTCAGCCCTGCTGTTGGGTCAATCAGTGCCCTGTTCCTTTTTATGGCCAAAGAGAATCCTGTGGTCTGAATGGACCACTGTTTGCTTATCTATTTACCTGTGGATAAACATTTGGATTGTTTCCAGTTTGGGGCTGGTATGCATAAAGCTGCTCTGAACAAGTCTGTACGAGTCTTGGTGTGGATGTAGGCATCATTTCTCTTGGGTAAATAAATACCTAGGAGAGGCGTGGCTGGGTCATAGGGGAAGTGTGTGTTTGACTTTTTCAGCAATTAGGAGCTGTGCACTTTAAACACAATGATAGGCCGGGCGCGATGGTCCAGGCCTGTAATCCCAGCACTCCGGGAGGCGGAGGTGGACGGATCACCTGAGGTCAGGAGTTTGAGATCAGCCTGGCCAACATGGTGAAACCCTGCCTCTACTAAAAATACAAAAATTCTCTGGGTGCAGTGGCGGGCACCTGTAATCCCAGCTACTCTGGAGGCTGAGGCAGGAGAATCGCTTGAACCTGGGAGGTGGAGGTTGCAGTGAGCCAAGATGGCGTCACTGCCCTCCAGCCTGGGCAACAGAGCGAGACTCCATCTCAATCAATGAATAAATAAATAATAAACACAATGACAGCACATCTGGAGGGCTGGGGTGGGCTATCTTGTTTTATGCTTTAGACAGCTCAGTGACTATGGGCATTTCACTTTTCAGAAGGGGAAACTGAGGACAGATCATGTGGCTGATGAGCAGGGACTTGAACCCAGGACTGTCCAAGTCCAGAGAGGTAAACACACTCACCCAAGGTCACACAGTCAAGAAGTTTCAGAGGCTGAACTGGACCCGGGTCTCTCTGATCCCAAGACTGGGCTGTAAACCCCCACACTATCAAATGAACAGCTGAGTGTCTGTTAATCTTTTGAGAAAGGAGAGGGTGCTGGCCACTTTCTCTAATGATACGGGGGTCTCCAGGATTCTCCAAGAGCTGAGTTGTGGACTCAGACCCCCTATCACCGACAACTTCCTCCCTACACAGCCAGCCCCCTTGCGAAGGTGCAGCCGTGGACACCAACTCCTTCCTTCTGCTGGGGCAAAGGCTCCCCCCTTCCCCAGACCCCCTCAGGCAGGTGAGCACTAGGCTGGATGCATTTCTGGGCACCTGGACACCTTCAGCTTCTCTCTCTCTCTCTTTTTTTTTTGAGACAGAGTCTCGTTCTGTCACCCAGGCTGGAGTGCAGTGGCACCATCTCAGCTCTCTACAAACTCCGCCTCCCGGGTTCAAGCGATTCTCCTGCCTCAGCCTCTCAAATAGCTGGGATTACAGGCGTGCACCACCACGCCCGACTAATTTTCGTAGTTTTAGTAGAGACAGTTTCACTGTGTTGGCTAGGCTGGTCTCAAACTCCCAATCTCAGGTGATCTGCCCACCTAGGCCTCCCAAAGTGCTGGAATTATAGATGTGAGCCACTACGCGCAGCCCTTAGATATGTTTAGAGACACAGTACTTACCATTGTGTTACAGTTGCCTGCGGTGTTCAATGCAGTCTCATGCTCTGCAGGTTTATAGCTTGAGAGCACTAGGCTCTCAAGCATACCATATGGCGTAGGTGTGCAGAAGGCTCTACCATCCAGAAGTGTGTAAGCACATTCTGTGATGTTCACACAGGACAAAATCACCTGATCACCCATTTCTCAGAGAGTATCCCCATCATTAAGTGATGGATGCTGTGCTTACTTTCTTTTTTTTTTTTTTGAGATGGAGTCTCGCTCTGTTGCCCAGGCTGGAGTGCAGTGGCGCTATCTTGGCTCACTGCAACCTCTGCCTCCTGGGTTCAAGCCGTTCTCCTGCCTCAGCCTCCTAAGTAGCTGGGACTACAGGTGCCCGCCACCACGCCCAGCTAATTTTTTGTATTTTTAGTAGAGACGGGGTTTCACCGTGTTAGCCAGGATGGTCTCAATCTCCTGATCTCCTGGTCCACCCGCCTCGGGCCTCCCAAAGTGCTGAGATTACAGGAGTGAGCCACCGCGCCCGGCCTGTTTTTTTTTTTTTTTTTTTTTTTGAGAAAGGGTCTCACTTGGTTGCCCAGGCTGAAGTGCAGTGGCACAATCATAGCTCACTGCAGCCTTGAACTCCTGGCCTCAAGCAATCCTCCCACCTCAGCCTTGTGTGGTTCAAGTAGCTGGGAACACAGGCATGTGCCACCATGCCCAGCTAGTTGGTTTTTTTTTTTTTTTGAGACACTGTCTTGCTGTGTTCCCAGGCTGGAGTACAATGGTGCCATCTTGGCTCACTGCAACCTCTGCCTCCGGGGTTCAAACGATTCTCCTGACTCAGCCTCCTGAGTAGCTGGGACTACAGGCATGTGCCACCACGCCTGGCTACTTTTTGTATTTTTAGTAGAGATGGGGTTTTGCCATGTTGGTCAGGCTGGTGTTGAACTCCTAACCTCAGGTGACCTACCTGTCTTGGCCTCCCAAAGTGCTGGGATTACAGGCATGAGCCACCGCGCCCGGCCTGCCCAGCTAATTTTAAAATTTTTTGTAGAGATGAGATCTTGCTATGTTGCCCAGGCTGTTCTTGAACTCCTGAGCTCAAGTGATCCTCCTGCCTCGGCCTCCCAAAGTGTTGGGATTACAGGCATGCATCACTGTGCCCAGTCTTGTTTGTTTGTTTGTTTGTTTGTTTTGAAACAGTGTCTCGCTCTGTCACCTGGGCTGGAGTGCAGTGGCATGGTCACGGCTCACTGCAGCCTCAAACTCCCGGGCTCAAGATGTCCTCCCAGCTCAGCCTCCCAAGTAGCTGGGACTACAGGTGTGTGCTGCCACAACTGGCTAAATTTTTAATTTTTTTTAGAGACAGGGTCTCACTGTGTTGCCCAGGCTGGTCTTGAACTCCCGGGCTCAGGCAATCCTCCCGCCTCAGTTCCCAAAGTGCTAGGATTACAGGCGTGAGCCACCGCACCCAGCCTGTATTTGCTTTTTAGACACTCTTTACATATTTCCACAGTGTTGACTGTCTGCCTGGCACGGTCATAAGCACACACTTTACATGTCTTAATGTCTCTAAACTTCTTAACACCATCTCCATTCACAGATGGGAAAACTGAGGCACAGGCATTTCTGGCCACTCAGCCAGGAAGCATCTGAGGAGGGTGGGGACGGGCTTACCACCTGCCACCCCCGCAGCAGCAGCCTGGCCCACTCATGGTGCTCATAGCCCCCTGCGCAGGTTCTGGCTCAAGCACGGTGGTTCAACAGCCCCGGTTTTCACAAACGAGGCACCAGAAATCCCAGGAGGGGGCAGGACACTCGCCTGGCACTGGGGTCTCAGGACTGCCAGCCCCCTGTTCCCTACTATCTCCAGAGCTGCAACCAGGGCCCCCCCAAAACTGAGCCCTGCAGCCTGGGAGTGGCCTCAGCGGGTGCTGGCTCAGACAGCGAACAGATGCTTGCTATTTTAAACCCACTGTTAACTCATTAAGACAGCTGTTTCCCATCCCCAAAGTCGGCGGAATTAGAATTAAATTCATTCCAGAATTAAACACACACATACACACACGCACACCCCACCACCATTTGGAGGCAAAACTTGTTAGCATTTAGGCAAGCTGTGCCTCTGAGCCTGGGGACGGGGCTCGGCTTCCGCCTGACAAGTTACATCACAGCCCAGCGGTTGCCAGCTGGGCCTGTGGCCAAAATACCCTGTGGGCCCAGATTCTCATGTCTGCCCAGATCTCCGCCATCAGAGTCCAGCTGCCAACTGCACGTCCTCCTGGAGTTCCCTCTGACCCCTCAGACCCAGCAAGGCCCAGAAGCAGCTCAGTATCTGCCCCAAATCTGCTTCTCCTCTTGGGTGACCATCTCCACCTGTCACTCACATCAGAGTCCAGGTTTCCCCTTCTCTTTCTCCTCTCCCCTTACCCCTCACGTCTGAATGGGCAGGACTTTCTGTTGATGCTTCTTCCAAATGGCTTTGCCCCACCCCTACTACTACTGCACTGGTCTGAGCTTTTATCACCTCCAGCCCGGACACCTGCCCCAGACACTTTTCCGGGTTTCTAACTTCCACCCTCACTCCCAACTAGCTGTTTTCTCTCAAGAGAGAGATCTTCTTAGAGCCAAAATAGGATTGTATCACTCTCTTGATCAACATTGTCTAGCACAGGGCTGTTTATTAGTACTTTCTGGGATGCGTGGAATGTTCTAGACCCACGCCAGCCAACACAGCCACCCCCATGCAGCTATAGGGTGCTTGCAATGTGGCCAGTGTGAGTGAGGACCTGCATTTTAAATTTTATTTCATTTGAATGACTTTAAATATTCACATGTAGCCGGCAGCTCCCGTATTGGTCAGTGAAGCTCTGTGGACTCTGGACATGACGCCATTGGCCTCCTGCTCAGATCCCTGGGGTCCTCCCTGTTTCCTGGAAGTGCAGGCTGGGATTCCAACTCTGTCTGTCTGTCCAAGCCTGCTCTGACATTGCCCGTGGTGGGCTGGAAGTATCACAGAATTCACACTACTCCTCCCAGCAACCCCCAACCGATGGTGCACTGGCTTTTGCATAAATCCCTTGTCCTTGGGGTGGGGCAATTCTTTTTGTTTGTTTGTTTGTTTTTGTTTTTTTGAGACGGAGTCTCACCCTGTCGCCCAGGCTAGAGTGCAATGGTGCTATCTCGGCCCACTGCAACCTCTGCCTCCCAGGTTCAAGCGATTCTCCTGCTTCAGCCTCCTGAGTAGCTGGGATTACAGGCACCCGCCACCACTCCTGGCTAATTTTTGTATTTTTAGTAGAGATGGAGTTTTACCATGTTGGCCAGGCTGGTTTCGAACTCCTGACCTCAAGGGATCTGCCTTCCCTGGCCTCCCAAAGTGCTGGAATTACAGATGTGAGCCACCGCACCTGGCCAGGTGGGGCAATTCTGAGTTTCACAGTCAACACAGGCTCCCCAAGGTCCCCAGTGGGACTGAACTCCACCTGCCCCTGGCTCACAAAAGCACCCCTGTTTGCTGCTTCTCTTCCCTCTTGGACCTTCCCACATGCTTCCTAGGGCTTCCTGGGATTATCTCCCACATACACCACTTGTCCTGAAATCCTCGTCTGGGGGGCTGCTTTGGGGGAACTCAAATAGAACAGGCTCTGAATTGCACAGGCAAGAAAATGCAAACTGTTCATCGTGGCTGACAAGGCCCTTCATCATCAGCCCCATTACCTCTTCACTCCTGCCGTCCACACCAGCCACACTCTCTTCTCCTCTTCTGACACACCAACCCCTCCTGCCACGGGACATGTGCTCATGTTGTTTCCACCCTCTGCAACTCCGATCTTCTCCCATCCTGTCTCCTTACTCTCCACGCTTCAATTTAAATTCCTCCTACTCACACAGGATGTTCCCAACCACCCTGTCTGCTGGCCACTGACTCCTTCTCTCTCTCTTTTTGTTAGAGATAGGGTCTCGCTCTGTTGCCCAGGCTGGAGTGCAGTGGTGTAATCATAACTCACTGCAGCCTCCAACTTCTGGCTTCAAGTGATCCTCCGGCCTCAGCCTCCCGAGTAGCTGGGTCTACAAGCATGGACCACCACACCCAGCTAATTTTATTTAATTAATTAATTAATTAATTTTTTGTTGAGACAGAGTCTCGCTCTGTCACCTGGGCTGGAGTGCAGTGGTGCAATCTCAGCTCACTGCAATCTCCGCCTCCCAGGTTCAAGCCATTCTCCTGCCTCAGCCTCCAGAGTAGCTGGGGCTACAGGTGCATGCCACCACACCCGGCTAACTTTTTTGTGTTTTTTTAGTAGAGACAGAGTTTCACCATGTTAGCCAGGATGGTCTCGATCTCCTGAACTCGTGATCCACCCGCCTTGGCCTCCCAAAGTGCTGGGATTACAAGTGTGAGCCACCGCGCCCGGCCACGCCCAGCTAATTTTAATTTTTTTTGTAGAGATGGTGTCTCACTATGTTGCCCAGGCTGGCCTCCAACTCTTGGTCTCAAGCAATCCTCCTGCCTTGGCCTCCGAAAGTGCTAGGATTACAGGCATGAGCCACCATGCCCAGTCAACCTTGACTCTTTTGAAGAGCACTGGCCAGGTGTTTTACAGAAGGTCACTCAATTCAGGCTTTTCTAGTGTCTAATCATGATTAGATGGAGATTCTGCATTTCTGCCCAGATCCCACTGAGATGGTGCTGTGGTCCCCTCAGAACATCAGATCAGGAGGCACACACTGTCAATGTGTCTTGTTGCTGGGGGCATTAATTTTGATCCCTTGGCTAAGGTGGTACCAGCTAGATTTCCCCCCAGAAAGTTATCTTTATTCTTTTCCAGTGAATAAATATCATGAGAGAGTTACTTTGAGACTGGGCAAATATCCTCTTTCTCCCTCAACTTTCACCCAGTAATTCTAGCATCCTTCGATTGATCCTGCCTCTCACATACTTTATCTTATCTCCTTCTTATTTCTCTCCTGGGACTCACCACTGTTTGAAATATTCTTGTTCAGTTGTTCAAACATAGTTCAATATTTGCCTCCTCCACTGGACAGAATTCGTGAAAGTGGGGGCTGGGTTTGTTGTGGTCAGTTTTTTGTCCCAGTGCCCAACACAGGCTCTGGCACGTAGAAGGTGCTTAGCAAATTTGTGATGAATAAACAAATGAGATGCCACCAATCAACAAATCCCAGGTGCTCAGGAAGTATGATTGGGTGTCAGCTCAAGAATGAAGTGTGTTCTAGGAGCAAAGATGCTATGAGATGCTACTTTAGAGGAATGCTCATCCATGGATGAATCCCTGGAGAAAACACCAGTGCTTCCATCTCCCAACAGCTCCCTTGGTCCTGCTGGAAGCCTGTATATGGAGCTGATACCACATGGATCTTGCTCTTTGAAATCTATGTCCAGGCTGGGCACAGTGGCTCATGCCTGCAATCCCAGCAATTTGGGAGGTCGAGGCAGGAGGATTGCTTGAGGCCAGGAGTTTGAGACCAGTCTGGGCAACATAGCAAGATCCCATCACTACAAGAAATAAATAAATTATCCAGTCGTTTTGGCACATGCTTGTAGTCCCAGCTACTTGGGAGGCTGAGGTGGGAGGATCACTTGAGCCCAGGAGGTCAAGGTTGCAGTGAGCTGTGATTGTGTCATTGCACTCTGGCCTGGGCAACAGAGCAAGACTCCGTCTAGAGAAGAAGAAGAGGAAGAAGAATAAGAGGAAGAGGAAGAAGAAGAAGAAGAAGAAGAAGAAAGAAGGAGAAGGAAAAGAAGAAAGGAAGTCTATGTCTAATAAAGCTACAGTAAACAAGGCAAGGGTATTGGCATAAGGATTTAAAAATAGATCCATGAAACAGAATAGACAACACAGAAAAAGACATCCCCCCCCCCCACAACATATACATACATGGTCATTTGCTTTTAGATGATCCAATGACAAAAGGCAAGTATTTTCAACAAAAGCCTCTGGAACAACTGGCTACCTGTGTGGGGAAATAAAGAACCCTAACCCTTACCTCACACCATACACAAAAATCAATTCAAGATGCATCATAGATGAAACATGAAAGCTTGAATTACAAAAATTTTAGAGGAGAATAAAAACAATATTTTTGTGGCTTCAGGGTAGGCAAAGGTTTCTTTGGACACAGGGAGCAAGAACCCTAAAAGAAAACGAATTGATCGATTTCACTATAGTAAAATTAAAAGCTGATCAGCAAAACACCCCAGTGAAGAAAATCTAAACCCAGTGCAGAGTGTGGGAGTAGTGGGAGTGGAGTGGTGTGCGAGGACAGGTCTCCAAGGCTGTGTGTCTGGCTTTTATTTTTGTTTTTTGGGTTTTTTTTTTGGTGGTGGTGTTTTTGAGATAGGTTCTCATTCTGTTGCTCAGGCTGGAGTGCAGTGGCACAATCTCAGCTCACTGCAGCCTCGAACTCCTGGGCTCAAGTGACCCTCCCATCTCAGCCTCCCAAGTAGCTTGTACTACAGGCATGCACCACCACACCTGGTTAATTTTTTTGTTTGTTTTTTTTTTTGCTAGAGACACAGTCTAGATATGTTGCCCAGGCTGGTCTCAAACTTCTGGGCTCAAGTGATCCTCTTGCCTCAGCCTCCCAAAGTGCTGGGATTACAGGAGTGAGACACCATGCTGGGTCTCACTCAATTGGCCTGGCCACACCAATTATTTGTTGACTCATGAGCTACCCAGACAAGACTTAGGGAAATGCCAGCCCACCGGAGTCAGGTGACATGAATTTGAATCTTGTCTTTGGCCCCAACACACTGGGTGAGCATGCGCTGGGCCCGCCTCTCTCTGGGCTACATTTCTCTGCCTGTCCATGAAAAGGTACAGTGCAATAATGTCTGATCCCCACCAATGTGTTCCACCCATGGGTTTCTCTCTCTTCTTCCAACCCCCAGTCACCAGGAGCCCCAGGCAGAATGTGGGCTGCTGGACAAGGCAGTGTAGCGTGTGACAACCCAAGACATATCACCCTGTACAGACAGATCTTCCTTCCCAGCAATGTTTTCTGTCTCTGAGAGTTTAACTATCCTGGCATAAAACCTGAGACCTTGGAGCAGGACAGGAGAAAAGACAAAAGAAGCAGTCTGATTTCGGACAGCAAGTCTGTTTAATTTGCAGCCGGACATCTGGCCTGGCAGGGGCCAAGCTGGGACACAGCCAGTGAGGCAGGAGGTTTGGGGAGCCGGGCATGGGGAAGGGCGGATGCTGAGGCCTGGTGCAGCTTCTCCTTAGCTGTGGCACTTGGGCAGGGGTGGTCCCCTGTCTGTATGCCAGCTTCCTCCTGGGAGAAACAGGGAACATCACATCCCCCAAGCTCAAATGGTGATAGGAGGGCTCATGAGCAACTGTGTGCAGAAAACGTATGTGGTCTCTGCCTTGAGTCACTGTCATTTGACAGCTGAGGAAGCTGAGATGCTGAGGGGGTGATATGGTCTGGCTGGCTCTGTGTCCCCACCCAAATCTCATCTTGAATTGTAATCTGAATTGTAATCCCCACATGTTGGGCAAGGGACCTCGTAGGATGTGATTAGATCATGGGGGCATTTCCCCCATGCTGTTCTTGTGAGAGTGAGTGAGTTCTCATGAGATCAGCTGGTTTTATAAGGAGCTTCCTCCTCTTCACTTCTCTCTCCTGCCACCATGTGAAGAAGGACATGTTTGTTTCCCCTTCTGCCATGATTATAAGTTTCCTGAGGCCTCCCCAGCCATGCAGAACTGTGAGTCAATTAAACCTCTTTCCTTTATAAATTACCCAGTCTCAGGTATTTCTTCATAGCAGCGTGAGAATGAACTAATGCAGAGGAGAAGTAAGTGATGGGCACCTCGGCTCACTGCAACCTCCACCTCCTGGGTTGAAGTGATTATCTTGCCTTAGCCTCCTAGGTAGCTGGGATTACAGGCGTCCACCACCACGCCCAGCTAATTTTTGTATTTTTAGTAGAGATGAGGGTTTCACCATGTTGCCCAGCCTGGTCTTGGACTCCTGATGTCAAGTGTTCCAGCCACCTCGGCCTCCCAAAGTGCTGGGATTACAGACGTGCACCAGTGCCTCTCCAGAAGAGTCTTCTTTTTGATCCTTCTTGGACAAATCCCAGGGCTGGCTCTCATTGGCCCAGCTTGGATCACATGTCCCATCCTGAACCAATCACTGTGGCTTAGAGGGTGCAATCCTTTCATTGGCTAGGCCTGGGTCATGTGACTACCCAGAATCTGGAAGAAGGTCTCTTCTCCCCACTCCTTGCAGCCACGTGTACTCAGAATGGAAGACAGGTAGTTTCCCACAGCTGCACTATGCTGCTGGCCCCAAATACATGTCTGCCATAGGTAGCTAGCACTGTTATCCTCATTTACAGAGGAGCAAGTCAAGACTCTGAGGGGGTAGTGGCATTCTCAGGGGGCTTCACAGTAAGTAGCAGGGCTGGGAATTTGAACCTAGGAAATTTTTTTTTTTTGAGATTGTCTGTGTCACCCAAGCTAAGCTGGAATGCAGTGGTGTGATCATAGCTCACTGCAGCCTTGACCTCCTGGGCTCAGGTGATCCTCCTGCCTCAGCCTCCCAAGTGGCTGGGACTACAGTCAGGCACTACCAGGCCTGGCTAATTTTTAAAAATGTATTTGTAGAGATGGGATCTCGCTATGTTGCCCAGGCTGGTCTTGAACTCCTGGGCTCAAGAAATCTTCCTGCCGTGGCTTCCCAAAGTGCTAGGATTACAGGTGTGAGCCACCGTGCCTGGCCTAAACCCAGGACTCTTGACTCTCGTATTTGGGATCCTTTTTGTAGATGTGTGCAAGGGACTGAAGGAATGGTAATGTTGAGCTAGGCTGAGCGAGGCATGTGGAGGGCACTCTGGGCAGAGAAAACTGCCTGTGCAAAGGTGTGGAAGTGAGACCCAGCACTGTGGCAATCAAAGAGGTGGAGGAAGCACATTAAATTTTGTATTTGCCGGCTGGGCGCAGTGGCTCACACCTGTAATCCTCGCATTTTTGGAGGCCATGGCGGGAGGATCACTTGAGGTCAGGAGTTCGAGACCAGCCTAGCAAATATGGTGAAACCACGTCTCTACCAAAAACACAAAAATTAACCAGGTGTGGTGGTACATGCCTGTAATCCCAGCTACTTGGGAGGCTGAGGCAGAAGAATCACTTGAACTTGGGAGGTGGAGGTTGCAGTGAGCCAAGATCATGCCACTGCACTCCACCCTGGGCGACGAGGCTCAGTCTCAAAAAAAAAAAAAAAAAAAATTGTATTTGCATGAAGTACCTCTTTAAAATCTCCCAGGAACAATATGAGGTACGTGCTGTTAGGATGTCCATTTTCCATATCCATAAAGTAGAGATCAGAGAGAGAAATGGCCATGCCCATCATCTCAAAGAAAGCCAGAAACAGCAAAGCCAGCTTCAAATCCAGGTCTGGCAATTCCCCAAAGCTGGGCCTCCTTCCCTCTCACCCCTATGTTATGGGTTGAATTGCATCCTCTCAAAAAATATGTTGAAGTCCTGACCTCTGATATCTGGGAATGCGACCGTATTTGGAAATAGGATCTTTGCAGACGTAATCAAGTTAAGATGAGGTCATTAAGATGGACCCTAATCCAGTATGACTGGTGTCTTCATAAAAAGAGGAGGTAACAAGTTTGTGGCTGCATCATTCCAATCTCTACCTTCGTTGTCACGTGGCTGTCTTCCTTGTGTCTTTGTCTCTGTGTCTCTTCTTTTCTTTTCTTTTCTTTCCTTTGTTTTACTGAGACAGAGTCTCCCTCGGTCACCCAGGCTGGAGTGCAGTGGCGTGATCTTGGCTCACTGTAACTTCTGCCTCCCAGATTCAAGTGATTCTCTGCCTCAGCCTCCCAAGTAGCTGGGATTACAGGCACGCACTACCATGCCTAGCTAATGTTTGTATTTTTAGTAGAAATGGGGTGTCGCCATGTTGACCAGGCTGGTCTTGAACTCCTGACCTCAGGTGATCCACCCACCTCGGCCTCCCAAAGTGCTGGGATTACAGGCATGAGCCACTGATCCCAGACCCTCCAGTGGTTTTAGTCAGCACCCTAGAACAAATCCGTTTCTTTTTTCTTTTTTTTTTTTTGAGACGGAGTGTCTCTGTGTCCCCAGGCTGGAGTGCAGTGGCGCGATCTCAGCTCACTGCAACCTCCGCCTCCCAGGTTCAAGCGATTCTCCTGCCTCCGCCTCCCGAGTAGCCGGGGTTACAGGTGCATGCTACCACGCCTGGCTAATTTTTTGTATTTTTAATACAGATGGGGTTTCACCATGTTGGCCAGGATAATCCTGATCTCCTGACCTCGTGATCTGCCTGCCTCGGCCTCCCAAAGTACTGGGATTACAGGCATGAGCCACCACACCTGGCCCAAAATCTGTTTCTTACTAAGCTCTACGAGGGCCTGCACGACCTGCCCTATCCCCTTCCCACGCTCCTCCCTCTCCCCTCTGACTCACTCTGCTGCTGCCATATGGGCTTCTGGCTGTTCCTCCAACATGTCATGTGCAGTCCTGTCGCAGGGCCTTTGCATGGGCTGTACACTCTGCCTGGAATATCCTTCCTGCACCAACGCCTCCTTCCCCCCCTTTCAGTCTCAGTTTGTGTTTTTTTTTGTTTTGTTTTTGTTTTTGTTGAGACAGGGTCTCACTCTGTCACCCAGGTTGGAGTGCAGTGGTGCAATCATAGCTCACTGCAGCTTTGAGCTCCTGGGCTCAAGTGATCCTCCTGTCTCAGCCTCCTGAGTAGCTGGGACTATAGGTGTGCACCACCATACCCCGCTAATTTTTGTATTTTTTGGAGAGATGGAGTTTCACTATGTTGCCCAGGCTGGTCTGGAACTCCTAGACTCAAGCGATTTGCTAACCTCAGACTCCCAAAGTGCTGGGAGTGCAGGCGTGAGCCACTGTGCCCGGCCCTGAGTCTCAGTTCTAATGTTTCCTCCCTGACCTCCCTGACCACCCGCCAAGCTCTCTCCATCTCATGACCCCCTTGTGTTTTAGCCCCAAGATTTATCTCCTGCTGACATCTCCCTGCTCATTTATTTAATTATATACTTTGTATCTATCCCCCACCCTGGAATAGCAGTCCTTGGAGAGCAGGGACTTTCCCCTGTTTTGTTCACTGCTGTGACTGTGTGCCTGGAACCGTGTCTGGCACAGAGTGGGCGCTCTCTGGAGGTTGCTTGGGCTTCAGTCGGAATCTTGCACGTGACTCTCACATTCACACTGTTCCAGGGAATGTCTCAGAGGCGACCTTGACCCTTTTGCTCCTATGACCTCACCTAGTAGCTATTTCTCGTTGGAGCATGGTCAAACAGCCCCCTCACTGCCCAGAAAACTCCCTTGCCTCCTTGCATTTTTTTTTTTTTTTTTTGAGACAGGGTCTCACTCTGTTGTCCGAGCTGAAGTGCAGTGGTGTGATCATAGCTCACCTCCCAGGCTCCAGCAATCCTCCCACCTCAGCCTCCCAAGTAGCTGGAACTACAGGCATGTATCACCACACTTGGCTAATGAATTTTTTTTTCTTTTTTGAGACGGAGCCTCACTGTCGCTAGGCTGGAGTGCAGTGGCGTGATCTCAACTCACTGCAACCTCCACCTCCTGGGTTCAAGCAATTCTGCCTCAGCCTCCTGAGTAGCGAGCAGTTGGGACTACAGGCACGCACCACCACGCCCAGCTCATTTTTGTAGTTTTTAGTAGAGACAGGGTTTCACCATGTTGGCCAGGATGGTCTTGATCTCCTGACCTCATGATCCGCCCGCCTTGGCTTCTTAAAGTGCTGGGATTACAGGCGTGAGCCACTACGCCCGGCCTAAAAAAATTTTTTTGTAGAGGTGGGGTCTTGTTATGTTGCCCAGGCTGGTCTCAAACCTCTAACCTTGAGCAAACCTCCCACCTCGGCCTCCCATCCCATCACACCTGGGATCCCATGAGACATAAGAGGAAACAGAGTAAAAGGGGTTGGAGAACTCTATGGCACCTTTGCAACTTTTCTGGAAATCTAAACCAGTTCCAAAATAAAACGTTTATTTTAAAAGAAAAAATGTGAATGAAGAATAAGGCCATCCAGGATGAGCGACCCGTGTGCCCGGGACTGGAACCAAAGCACAGATGCCCCGTCTCAAAGCCACTCCGGCACCACGGTCACAGCCGCCCCAAAAAGGCCCCCCAGCCCTCACCACCCCTCGCTCACCCGCCCGCAGAAATGGGCATTGGCCTTAGGCTTGATGGGGATGGGTGTCCCCCAACCCCAGTCAGAGGCGGGTGACCCAACAGCAGCGAGGCTGAGAATCCGCTTTCAAACCCACTTTATTCTTTTCAGACCAGAAACATTCCTCATTGCACCCCCCTCCCTGCCCTAGATCTTTACTGACCAGGGGCCTCAGGAGGGGCTGAGGAGACAGTGGTAACCTCTACCTCCAGGGACGTGGTGCTGCAGTGGCAGCGGGGACTGGCGCGGCCCAGCAGCTCCAGCCTCCGGGAGCGTAGCTGGACTTGAATGGCCCAGATGCGGGGCCGGTGGCCCGGTAGGGAGGGGTCCTCGTCCCTGAAGCTGTCGGTGGTGGAGTCAAAGCTGTCTTCTGTGGCGGCCACCGACTGTTTGCACACGGGGCAGGAGCGCCGGGGGGCTTGGGAGAACCAGGGGTCAATGCATTTGCGGTGGTAGGTGTGGGAGCAGGGCAGGATCTTGAGTTGGTCGCCCTCCTTGTACTCATCCAGGCAGATGGCACACAGGTCGTTGTGCCACGTGAAGGTGCCGACCTGGGCCTTCTGGCAGGTAGACGTCTTCACCGGCCGTCTGTGGCTGCAGCAGGCCTGGGCCCAGAGCCACAGGCGGTTCAGGACGAAGAAGGCTGATACGACCAGGGCCAGGGTACAGCCCAGCACCCAGGACACGGTCAGCACGGGGTGACAGTCCAGGCCGTGGCACGGCGGGTCGTCGGGCAGGAGCGGCACGTGGGCCGACTTGTCGCAGCCCGGGATGACCCGCGGGTCCTGTGAGGCGGCCTCGCTCACGAACACCGAGGGGATGGCGATCTGGCCCCTCAAGTCCTCGTAGACGTGGGTCATGCTCACGAGGCCGTCGGAGTGGACGTTGTGAATGATGGCCGCCTTGAAGCCGGCGCGCTGGGCGTTCAGCACCTTGAGGTCGAAGGTGCAGTTGTAGCGGCGGATCAGCGCGATGGCGCCCAGAGAGCGGTTGCCCAGTCGCGGGGCCTCGATGGGATGGCACGCGTTGGCTGGCTTGACCTCCATCAGGTAGCCCCGTATGCCCTTGGGGGCCAGGGGGACGCCGAACAGCGCCGGCAGATCCGCAAAGTCCACCGAGCTCGAGTTGTCTTCCAGCATGGCCCGTACCACCGCCTGCGCGGGCACCTGGAGCAGCGACAAGACCAGCAAGGCTTTGACTGCCACCAGGGCTCGGCCCGGCCGTGGCCACCCCATGGTCACCCGCTTCGCAGGCTGTGTGCTGCTAGGTCCCACTGGAGGCGGCAGGCATGAGGCCTTTGGGCACCTCCGGGGTCTCCCAGGGGGCCTGTGGCCAGGACGCGAGGGCAGTTGAGTTGGAATGACCGCGTGGCTCAGAGGCAGTGACGCGGCCACTGTAACCCTGCTGGCTCTAGGCATTAAGTGCTCCAGACGGCAGAGCAGCACGCATCGTGTCTTTGAAGGCCGGTCTCAGGAGGTGCTGGCGCAGGTAGCCTTTCTGGCAGATGACATGGAGACCAGGAGTCGCCAGGGTTCTAGATGCCCCCAGCTTCTGTGACATCACCCTGGTACATTCTGTCCCAGGAGCTGCCAGCTGCCTGGGCCTGTGGCCAATGGATCATTCCTAGGTCTGTGATTTGCCGGTACCCGGGCAAGCTTTGAGATAACTTCTTGAAGGCTCAGGGAATCTTTGGACCCAGGGAGGCCCAGGGATGCCTCAAAAGGGCTGCTGGCCCCCAGCAGTGCAGATTCAGCCCTCACTGTGCTAAGACTCTACCAGCATCAGCTTCTGGAGGTTCCTAGCAACACACTGTAGAAGGTTCAATGTTACCCTTGTCTGAGACTCCAAGAGTGACCCAGACTTGTTCAAGCCATGCCCCCCTACACTGAGATCAGTGCTTAAAACCCAAATTCCTGACCCCCTGTCACCATCCCTCACTCTGCTCCAGCCACACAGATCTCCTTGCTGTTCCTCCAACACACCAGGCAGGATCCTGCCCCAGGGCCTTTGCATGGGCTGGGCCTCCTGCCTGGAAAGCCCTTTCTCTCCGTAGCTGGCTCTTTTATCCGGACTCAGGTCTGAGTCCATATATCCTCAGAGCCCACCTGGACTTGATTTGGAGGGAGAGTGAAGTGCCAGGGTCAGGGTGGGGCTGGTGGGGGTCAGTGGTCCCAAGTCCGCACCTCCAGGTTGGCCTCCAGGCTTGCACCAGCTTCATTCTCTCTCCCTATAGCATTGCCTCTCCAGCTGGGTCTCCAACTGTGCCCCCTGCCTGAGCTTCAGCCCTGGGCATCAGCCTCACCTCCTCCCCAGTCCCCATCCCCCAAATTTCACACCCTCAATCTGTCTGCAGCCCACTCAAGTCGGATTTCTGTCTCTGCCATTCATAAGCTGTATGACATCAGCTAAATTCCTTAGCCTCTCTGGGCCTCAGCTTCCAGACCTGTAACATAGTCTTTCCCATGCTCTAAACTCTCCCATGGCTCCCCATTGCCCTCCAGATAAAGCCCACACTCTTCTCTGTGGCCTACATGCACCCCTGTGGTTGGGCGCCTGCCGATCTCTGAAGCCTGGATGATTTGCAATGTCCCAGAGGCATCTTGCTTTGTTCACCTCTAGAATTTTGCAAATGCTGTTCCCTCTGCCTGGAACAGAATTCTTGCTCCTCAACTTCACTTTGCCAGGCTGACTACTTAGTCCTTAGGTTTTCTGTGTTGGCCTAATACCTCTCAGAGCAGCCCTCAGCCAGTGACAGATGGGAAGTGGTAGATAAATGCCCCCACTCCCTCGTCCCTCTTATGGGACAAATCGAAGTATGTTCTACCATATCTCCTAGAGGTCCCCAGTCGAATGAGCTCCATAAGTCAATGAACCCAGTACTGTCTTGTCAATGAGCCCGCTACTGTCTCCTTCCCTTCCCCACCCACTTCTCTCCCCTCCCACAGCTTCTGAGATCACCTCCCACACAAATCTCTTATACCAGGTAGCGGGTGGGCCCCAGATAGAGATGTTGAACCCCTAACCCCTGGTTCTGACCAACCCCTGTGAATGGACCTTATTTGGAAATAAGATCTTTGCAGATCTTTTCCTTCTAAGAAAGGGAGAAAAGGCCGGGCACGGTGGCTCATGTCCGTAATCCTAGCACTCTAGGAGCCCGAGGCAGGCAGATCAGTTGAGGCCACGAGCACATGCTGCCATGCCCGGCTAATTTTTGTATCTTAATAGAGACGGGGTTTTGCTAGGTTGCCCAAGCTTGTCTCGAACTCCTGACCTAAAGTGATCTGCCAGTCTCAGCCTCCCAAAGTGCTGGGGTTACATTTGTGAGCCACCATGCCCGGCCCCTGGTGGCACTCCTGCCCCTGCTCTGTCTACTGCCACAGACGGAGGCCACACTATCTAGAGGCCACTGCCTTGGCCACTGTGGATGGCCCTTGCAGCCCAGTGCTACCAAGCAGAGGCAGGTTTTTCAGTCCAGCAGGCATGAGAGGAGGCAAGAGTGGAAAAACAGAAGCAGAGAGGGACAAATGTAGCGGTCAGGCTCGGGTTGGCTGTGGTAAGCAAGACCCAACCACAGCGGTGTAGGTGTACAGGGCTGATTTGCTTCTGAATGTGGAATGTGAGTAGTCAGTCCTGGGATGGCATGGAGATGCTGGGGTGCCTGCAGCCCAGACTCCTTCCATCCACCATATCCTCAGTAAGTGGCCTCCTCCTTGTGGGACAAGGCAGGTGCGTAAGCTCCAGCCATCACATCTGCCTCCCAGGCAATGAGGAGGAAAGAGTGAGGAAGAGCTCACCCTGTCCCTTTAAGGACACTTCTTGGAAATCCCAGGCACCACTTCTGCTCACACTGCATTGGCCAGAATTAGTCACGTGGCCATGCCTGGCAGAAAGCTTGCTGGGAAATGTAGTCTTTATTCTGAATGACCAACTGTGCAGCTGAAAACCAGGGCTTCTATTACTATGGAGGACAAGACAACAGATGTTGGAGGCGTCCAACACCACCTGTCACTCGGACACACTTGAGTAACCTGGCCTTCAATGGCTGCCCAATACATATTTGTTGAATGAATGAATCCCCACACCTCCAGCTTAGGCCTCCTTCAGTGGTGAGTGAGCTCACTGTCCCTGGGGATGGAAATGAGCTTTTCCCGGGCCCTTCTGTGCACCAGACTCCAGGCCATGTGGCTTCACTCCACCATTCAGCCACTGTGAGCCTCAGTTGCCCCTTCTGTAAAGAGGAGGCAGCATCAGCACCTGCACTGCGGGGTTCGCTGAGCATGGACGGTGCTAAGCATAGTGCCTACCACATACGAAGTGCTCTGTTTGCATTTGTTGATGGCCTAAGTGACCTGCCCACAGCCCAGTTATAATATTAGGTGATCACAGCTACTCGGGAGGCTGAAGCAGAAACATCGCTTGAGCCTGGGAGTTTGAGGCTGCAGTGAGCTCTGATCATGCCGTGGCACTCCAGCAGTGGGCCACAGAGCAAGACCCCACCTCTAAAAATAAAATATTGAGTGATCAAACTGTGATGGGGAAAACTCAGGCACCGTGCCAACCCAAAGGGAGGCACCTGGCTTATTCTTTTTTTTTTTTTTTTTTTTTTTTGAGACGGAGTCTTGCTGTGTGGCCCAGGTTGGAGTGCAGTGGCGCCATCTCAGCTCCCTGCAAGCTCTGCCTCCCAGGTTCACAGCATTCTCCTGCCTCAGCCTCCCGAGTAGCTGGGACTACAGGCGCCCACCACCATGCCCGGCTAATTTTTTGTATTTTTAGTAGAGACGGGGTTTCACTGCATTAGCCAGGATGGTCTCGATCTCCTGACCTCGTGATCCGCCCGCATCGGCCTCCCAAAGTGCTGGGATTACAGGCATGAGCCACCGTGCCCAGCCGCACCTGGCTTATTCTAGAGAATCTAGAAGGCTTCCTGGAGGTGGTGTCTTCTAGACTGAGATCAGAATGAGCAGTGGATAGTGCTATGAACAGGAAACGCGATCCTGGCAGCTAGAACAGCACGGGCAAACGCCCTGCCTGAGTAGCCTGGTCTGGCATCCAGTAGATGCTTAATAAGTGAACATAGAACTCCTTGCCATCACTCAGGGCCTGCCCCCTCTGAAAAAGGGTCTCAGCTTCATCCCAGCTTCCTCAGTCCCCCAACAGCCAGGCCTGGGCCCTTCTCCAGACGCCTCCACGAAAGCAGAGTGGTGCCAAGGACTGGCAGCTTAACGAGGCCGGCCTGTGCCAGCCCTGCCAGCCCCCACCTTGGCTGCTGTTCTTTGTGAGAAGCTGCCGAGGCCCCCTCCTGCCCAGCCAGGTGGCGCCCCGTCTGTGTTTGTCTAAGGGGGAGTGTGGCCAAATGGGGAAACTGAGCCCCAGAGGAGGGGGGCACTCGGGGATGGCAGGAGCCACCAGCACTGCCACTGAGCAATGCAGCCTGCAGCGTGTGACCGTGCCTTGCGGGAAACTCCGCTGACCCCCTGCATCCAGGGCCAGGTTCCTGTGGACACCCCATCTTCCAGAGGGGGGAAACTGAGTCTGTGACAGGGGACCAGACTCACTAGGACTACAAAGCCGCAAAGTGACTGAGCTGGGATTTGAACCCTGGCCCCATGAATGCACTCACTGAGTATTTGGGGTTCCCCACTGGGTGCCCACATCTGCACTGGGAAACACTGCGGACTCCAAGAGTTCTCCAGCCCCTGCCCAGCCCTCAAGGAGCCCCAGGCTTGGGTAAGAGATGGACCCAGACAGCCAGGGCTGAGGGAGCCCAGATAATGGGGTTCAGGGCAGGCTTCCTGGAGGAGGGGAGATTTCAAGTGGACTTGAAGGACAAGTAGGAACTTGGCAAGAAAAGTGGAAGTTGGGGGAAAGAGCACACCAGGCGATGCCTGGTTCACAGTCCGCGCGAAGGGACGGGCAGTGCAGTTGATTCTGAGCATTTTGGAGAATTGCAAAATAAGTCCTTAGGGCTAAGATGAGGGAGGGCTGGGATGTTTGAGGACTTAATTACCAAGTTAACTTAATTACCAGGAAAAGGCATTTGCTTGTGTTGTCACTGATTTGTCTATTCTGCCATTCAGCAAGCATTCCCTGAGGCTGCACCCTGGCTGGGCGAGGCTAGGTAGGTTCCAGGGCATCTGCAAATGAGGACTGGGGCTTTTGCCCACAGGAGGACTCAGGGAGCTCAGGGCTGGTGCCTGCTGGATTAAACCTCCCCACACTCCTGCAAGAGAGACATGTTAATTCCACCTTCCAGATGAGGAACAGAGAGGTGATACGATTTACCTGAAGCCACACAGCATACCAGGGGCCAAGCCTGAATTCAAACCCGGGTTCACAGAGCCCTGTGTGCTTTGCTCTTTCACTCGACTGTCTCTTTTTTTTTTTTTTTTTTTTTGAGACAAGGTCTTGCTCTGTTGCCCAGCCTGGAGTGCAGTGGCGCAGTCTCGGCTCACCACAACCTCCACCTCCCGGGTTCAAGCGATTCTCCTACCTCAGCCTCCTAATCAGCTGGGATTACAGGCATGCACCACTATGCCTGGCTAATTTTTGTAGTGGGTTTTGTCATGTTGCCCAGGCTGATCTCAAACTCCTGCCTCTTGATCCATATTTAATGAGCACCTGCTCTCCGCTAGTGCTGTGCTGGGGACACTGCTGTGACCAAGAGAGACCCCACTCTCAGGGAGTTTATTATCTAATGAATTGCAATTTTTTTGTTTTTGTTTTTGTTTTTTAGTGGAACAGGGTGATGGAATAGCAGGTTATGGAGGGGGGTGGTGAATTTAGTTAGAAGTGATCAGGGAGGGCCTCCCTGAGGAGGTGACATATGTGCAGAGACCTAAAAGATGGGAATGATTTGGCCAGGCGTGATGGCTCACGCCTGTAATCCCAGCACTTTGGGAGGCCGAGGTGGGTGGATCACGAGGTCAGGAGTTCGAGACCTGCCTGGCTAATATGGTGAAACCCCGTCTCTACTAAAAATACAAAAAATTAGCCAGATATGGTGGCATGTACCTGTGTTCTCAGCTACTTGGGAGGCTGAGGCAGAAGAATCGCTTGAACCTGAGAGGTGGGTGGAGGTTGCAGTGAGCTGAGATTGCGCCATTGCACTCCAGCCTGGCGACAGAGCAAAACTCCAACTCAAAAAAAAAAAAAAAAAATAGATTGGAAAGATTCAACCACAGAAAGACATGAAGGGAGATGTGGGGAACAGCATTCCACGCAGAGGGAACAGCAAATGCAGAGGTCCTCAGGCAGGAAACGTCAAAGACGGCAGTGTAGCCAGAGGAGACTGTGTCTGGGAGCAGAGGAGAAGTGGTCATTAATGTTTAGTCTACAGGTCTACGAGTTTTGACAAATGCACGAGCACGTAACCCCACCACTATCAAGATACAGAACAGTCCCATCTCCCTAAAATGTTTCCTTATGTCCCTTTGTCCTCTACCAGGAATGCTTCAGTGGACAAAACCTGTCTTGGCCAGGCATGGTGGCTCACGCCTGTAACCCCAGCACTTTGAGAGGCTGAGGTGGGAGGATCGCTTGAGTCCAGGAGTTTGAAACCAGCCCGGGCAACATGGTGAGACCCGTCTCTACAAAAACAAAACAAAAACAAAACAAAACAAAACAAAAACAACAACAACAAAAAACCAGGCATGGTGGTGTGCACCTGTGGTCATAGCTACCTGAGAGGCTGAGGCAGGAGGACTGCTTGAGCCCAGAAGGTTGAGGCTGCAGTGAGCCACAATCACACCATTGCACTCCAGCCTGGGCAACAGAGCAAGACCCTGTCTCAACAAACAAAAAACAGGCTGGGCGTGGTGGCTCATGCCTGTACTCCCAGCACTCTGGGAGGTCAAGGCAGGTGGATCACCTGAGGTCAGGAGTTCAAGACCAGCCTGGCCAATATGGTGAAACCCCACTCTACTAAAAATACAAAAATTAGCTGGGCGTGGTGGCAGGTGCCTGTAATCCCAGCTACTCGGGAGGCTGAGGCAGGAGAATCGCTTGAACCCAGGAGACGGAGGTTGCAGTGAGCCGAGATCACGCCACTGCACTCAAGCCTGGGCAACAGAGCAAGACTCCGTCCCAACCAACTCCCACCTCCACCTCCCCCCGCCCCCCTCAACAAACACACACACACCCTAGTCTCTGCCCCTAGCCTTTTCCTGGAGGAGAAGACACACCCGGGGGTTCCCAGAGCAATTTCCAGAACATCATTATAAATGGGAGCATACAGCGGGCGGCCTTTTGTGTCTGGCGTCTTTCGCTCTGCAGAATGCATTTGAGTATCACCCACGTTGTTGCGTGTCTCGGGTGCTGTTTCCTTATGACTGCCGAATAGCACTCCGCTGCGTGGAGGTGACCTGCTTTGTTTATGCAAACACACCTGCTGGATCGCTTCCAGTTTGGGGAGATTAGGAATAGAGCTATTAGAAACTGCCAGGTACGGGTTTTTGCACGGACGTGTGTTTCCATCTCTCTTGGGGGAGTTCCCTGGAGTGGGATTGCTGTGGGGGGTTTGGTGCATGTATGTCTAACTTCATAAGGAGTTAAGGGGTTGCACCGTTTTGCCTTCCCATGGGCAGCGTAGGAGAGCTTCGGATGCTCGCCATCCTCACCCGCTCTTGGTATTGTCAGCTGAAAGAATTTTAGCCATTTTAGCAAGTGTGAAGTGATATCTCACTGTGGTTTGGATTTGCATTTCTCCAATGACTAATGGCATTGAGCATCTTTGCACGTGCTTTTTTTTTTTTTTTTTTTTTTTTGCCATCTGTGTGTCTTCTTTGGTGAAGTGGCAGTTCAAGCCTTTTGCCACCGGGAGCTGATTAATGCTTTTAAAGGCTTCGTTTGATGCGGACAGTGACGGGTGGAGAGGTGTGGAGAGGGAGGAAGTGACGGTCTTGATCCAGGCAGGAGCCGATGGGTGGGCGTGGAGGGGTGAAAGTGGGCCAGTTCTGGAGGCAGAGCCCTCGGCTGAGATGTGGAGGGACCAGAAACGAGGCACATCGGAATGACAGCTGAGAAAACCGAGCCCAGAGAGGGAAAGCGACTTGCCAAGGTTGCACAGCAGAGCAGTGGTAGAGCCAGGATTTGAACTTATTTCTGAGGACTCCCCGACCCCAGGACTGCCCTGACTGTGTGAGGATATCAGAGCTCTGAGGGGTCCCTCCTAGTGGCTTGGCTTGAAATGTTCAAGAACAGCAGTTCTATCTTTTTTTTTTCTTTTTTGACACAGAGTCTCGCTCTGTCACCCAGGCTGGAGTGCAGTGGCGCCATCTCGGCTCACTACAACCTCCACCTCCCAGGTTCAAGTGATTCTCTTGCCTCAGCCTCCCAAGTAGCTGGGATTACAGGCACCCGCCATCTTGCCCGGCTAATTTTTTGTGTATTTAGTAGAGACAGGGTTTCACCATCTTGGCCAGGCTGGTCTTGAACTCCTAACCTCAAGTGTTCCTCCTGCCTCGGCCTCCCAAAGTGCTGGAATTACAGGTGTGAGCCACTGCACCTGGCCTGGCCCATTTTTAAACGGCTCTGACTTGGAATTCCACTGGCCTCTACCTTGCAATGTATGGGTCATAGCTCTCGCTGTTTGTCCACACAAGCGCTGACTACCTACTTCTTCAGGCCTGTGCTGGGCACCCAGTCCCTGCCTGCCTGGGGCTTCCAGTCCAGTGGGGAAGTCGGAGTGTGACCAGGCGGGGGCAGGGTGATTAGGGCTGTGATGGAGGACACGCAGATCCTGCGGGCAACCAGAGAGGCACTTGCCCCAGCCTGGAGGGCCCAGGAAGGCTTTCCAGGGAGGAGGCTTCCACATCAAGGCTCATAAGTAAAACCGAAGCCACTGGGCAGGGGTGGGAAGGGTGTTCCAGGTGGAAGGAACAGCATATGCGAGGGCCCAGAGTTGCAGAAGGCACAGGAGTTCTCAATCTTATTGAACACTTTGCACCTTTGAATACACATACACAGTTCTCGTAATAACAGAGATCTCTTCAGTAGCCTGAAAATACTTGGGCTCAATTATTCTAGAAAGACAAATGACAGGCCGGGCATGGTGGCTCACGCCTGTAATCCTAGCACTTTGGGAGGCTGAGATGGGCAGACTGCCTGAGCTCAGGAGTACGAGATCAGCCTGGGCAACATGGTGAAACCCCGTCTCTACTAAAATACAAAAAATCAGCAGGGTGTGGCAGCAGGCGCCTGTAATCCCAGTTACTTAGGAGGCTGAGACATGAGACTTGCATGAACCCGGGAGGCGGAGGTTGCAGTGAGCTGAGATTGTGCCACTGCACTCCAGCCTGGGCAACAAAGTGAAGTTCTGTGTCAAAAAAAAAAAAAAAAAAAAAAAAGACAGACAAATAGCAATAGGTTCTGTTCTAATCTAACCCATTTTCCAGACGAGGAAACTGAACCCAGAGAGGTTAAGTGACTTGCCCCAGGGCAAACAGCAGGGACAAAGCTAAGATTCAATTTCAAAAGCCCATCTCTGTAAGTCAGGGGGTCGTGCCTGTAATCCCAAACTCGGCTTGGTAATCTCGGTTTTGGGACGCTGAGGTGGGAGAAACACTTGAACCCGGGAGTTTGAGACCAGCCTGGGCAACACAGAGAGACCCTCATCTCTACGAATAATTTAACAATTAGCCGGGTGTGGTGACGTGCACCTGTAGTCCCAGCTACTTGGGAGGCTGAGGCCAGAGGATTGTTGCTTGAGCCCGGGGAGTTGAGGCTGTAGTGAGCTATGATTGCACCATTGCACTCCAGCCTGGGTGACAGAGCGAGACTCTGTCTTTATAAAAGAAAAAAAAAAAGCACCCACCTCCAGAGGCTGTTGCTATTTCTGTACCATCCCCATGAAGAATGGTCAGAATGAAGGAGCTCATTGTGGAACAGGGACAGAGTGATCTGTCCCTCTTAGGCCAAGACTGCTCAGTGTGTCCTTCACCCCTGGCTCTGTCCCAGTTCCTTCTCCCAACCTCCTTTGGTAGGTGCCAACCCTCTCTAATATGGGCTAAGAATAGTGGGCTCTTCACCTCCTCTGTCCCACACCCTCTGCTCCTCGTGATACAACCAATGAGAGACAGATTCCCAGAAACTATTACTGCCACTCCCAGAGGCCACTGGAGGAGGCTGGCTGCCAAAGATCTCAGCCCTGACAGTGTGAAGAAGGCCGTGATTCATCACCTGGTCCTCCGTCCTCCCTCCTCCTCTGTCCCCGCCTCTTCACCCTGTCTTCTTTCTAGCCCACCCCTCACGGCCTCCCAGCCAGGCCCAGGAGGGGAGCACGTTTTTAGGAACAGATGGCTGCCTTCCTTGCCCAGCACTCTGCCAGTTAATTAATGCTGCCTGTAATTAAACTTCCCACAAATTAGCTGTCAGCTACGCTAAAGGGAACCGTCCCTCTCAAATGCCACCTTGACTTACTGAATTGTGAGCCTTGTCGACAAAATAATTAAAGGCAGGAGGAGGCAACCAAAATTTGGACCCTTTTTTTTTTTCTCCCCCTAATATCTCTATTGGCGTCCACAGCCAAATGCTTCCAGGCAGGACTTGGGAACACAAAGCTATTTTTTTTTTCCTGAGGGTTCATGACTAATCCTTCCATTGTAGAAGGAATCTTTATTGAGCACCTACTATGTGCCAGGCATGGTGCTGGAGTCACTGCCTTCTTGAAACTCACATCCTTGACATAATGTTTTCCTTCCTTCCTTCCTTTCTTTCTTTTTTTTTTTTTTTTTTTGATGGAGTCTCGCTCTGTTGCCCAGGCTGGAGCACAGTGGCATAAACTCAGCTCACTGCAACCCCTGCCTCCTGAGTTCAAGCAATTCTCCTGCCTCAGCCTCCTGAGTAGCTGGGATTACAGGCCCATGCCACCACGCCCGTCTAATTTTTTGTGTTTTTAGTAGAGACGGGGGTTTTGCCATGTTGGCCAGGCTGGTCTCAAACTCCTGGTCTCAAGTGATCCACCTGCCTCGGCCTCCCAAAGTGCTGGGATTACAGGCATGAGCCACCACACCTGGCCAACATGTTTTAGAAGGAAAAGAAGTAAACGAAGTTATTGCAGCTGGGGGAAGAGCATTTCAGCCCATGTAAAGGCCCTGAGGTAGGACTGCACTTGGTGTATTGGAGGAACAGCCGGGAGGCCCATGTGGCTGCAGCAGAGGGAGCAAGGGGGAGACAGGGAGGAGGGGAGGGCAGGGCAGGGACAGGGTAGGTCATGCAGGGCCTTGTGGGCTTCAGTGAGGACTTGGGCTTTGACCCAGAGGAAGATGGGAGCCATGGAGGGCTATAGGCAGGGGAGGGACGGGACCTGATTCAGGTTCTCACCTGCGCCCTCTTGCTGCTTCAGAGAGGACTGTGGGGATGGGGGTGGCAGGGGCCAGGGTGGAGGTGCCTCACCTGCTCCGGGAGGGCAGTGATGGGGCTGGACCAAGAGGGAGACACAGGAGCGGGGAGAAGTGGGTGGATCTGGGATAGACTCTGCAGGCAGAGGTGTTGGAATGGCTGATAAATTATATGGAGGGGACTGGGGGAGGGAAAGAACAGAGTTTCAAGCCTGGGAAGCAGAAGAAAGGGACAATTGATCCACAAAGATGTCAGATTTCCACAGACCGAAGCCTTTTTCAAAGAGCAAATTCTTCAGCCTCAGATGAGCCAGCTGCCAAGGCCCAGGGAGTGTGGCTGTCTGGAGTGAGACCTCCCCGACCTGTCTCCCCTGCCCCCACCCCAGCATCAAGGATGAGGGTGAAGTTTGAGGGAGGGGATCCTGATGGCTGCAGGGTCAAGCCCCCAGCAAACCTCAGGGGAGACGAGATAAGTGATTGCCCCCTGGATACCCGCTGGCTGCAAAGACTCAATCGAGCTCTGGGGTCAGAGGAGGGCTCTGGGCCTCACCAGGTAGGTTACAAAGCCAATGTGGACATCTGTGTTCTTCCACCTACCAGGATAACTTGAAGCCCCGAGGGGCAGATGTCAGGCCCTCCAAGCACCTCAGGGCCTTTGCACAAGCTATACTTGCTGCCTGGAGCCCCTCCCCTCCCCTCCTCTCCCCTTCTCTCCTCTCCCTTCCCCTCCTTTTCCTTCTTTCTGATGGAGTCTCACTTTGTCACCCAGGCTGGAGTGCAGTGGCGTGATCTCAGCTCACTACAACCTCTGCCTCCCAGGTTCAAGTGATCCTCCCTCCTCAGCCTCCTGAGTAGCTGAGATTACAGGTGCCCGCCACCACACCCAGCTAATTTTTGTATTTTTAATAGAGACAGGGTTTCACCTTGTGGATCAGGCTGGTCTCAAACTCCTGACCTCATCGCTACCCCTTTCTTATCCTTCAGGTCTTTGCTCAGGCATCACTTCCTCCAGGAAGCCTCCCTGATGCCCCAGTCTGAGTCAGGTGCTCCCTCTGGGCCCCACCGTGCCTGTGACTCCCCCATCATGGCCCTGATGCTGTAAACACCCAGTGCTGTAAACATGATGCCCTGTGTCCTTCTTCCCTCGCTGGACTGTGAACCCGTAAGGGCCAGGTCTGTTCTAATCACCAGTGCTTAGAAGAATTTGGCTGGGCGTGGTGGCTCATGCCTGTAATCTCAGCACTTCGGGAATCTGAAGAGGGCAGATCACTTGAGGCCAGAAGTTCAAGCCCAGCCTGGGCAACATGGTGAAACCCCGTCTCTACTAAAAAAAAAAATACAAAAGTTAGCTGGGCATGGTGGCACAAGTCTATAATTCCAGCTACTTGGGAGGCTGAGGGATGAGAATTGCTTGAGCCTGGGAGGTGGAGGTTGCAGTGAGCCGAGATTGCACCACTGCACTCCAGCCTGGGCAACAGAGTGACCCTGTCTCAAAAAAAAAAAAAAAAAGAATTTATGCACACAGTAGGCCCGATAAATAATAATTGAGCTCACCTGAAACCCTTGGGCCAGATGCATTTCAGAACTCTAGAATGTTCCAGATTTTAGGATGCTGATAAGATGCACTCAGCATAGATTATTTAACACTCCCAGCAGGGCCCGGGGTAACTCATCCCCATCCCCATCAAACGCTGTCAAGGATGGGAATATTCGGCTGGGCGCCGTGGCTCACACCTGTAATCCCAGCACTTTGGGAGGCTGAGGCAGGCAGATCACGAGGTCAGGAGATCGAGACCATCCTGACTAACATGGTGAAACCCCGTCTCTACTAAAAAATACAAAAAATTAGCCAGGCGTGGTGGTGGGCGCCTGTAGTCCCAGCTACTCGGGATGCTGAGGCAGGAGAATGGTGTGAATCCGGGAGGCGGAGCTTGCAGTGAGCCGAGATTGCGCCACTGCACTCCAGCCTGGGCGCCAGAGTAAGACTCCGTCTCAAAAAAAAAAAAAAAAGAAAACAAAAGAAAAGAAAAAAAGAATGGGAATATTCATAGTTAATGGCATAAATAAAAGGCATTAATATCCAAAGGTCAGGCCAGGCGTGGTGGCTCACGCCTGTAATCCCAGCACTTTGGGAGGCTGAGCGGGGTGGATCACTTGAGGTCAGAAGTTTGAAACCAGCCTGGCCAACAGATGGAGTTTCACTCTGTCTCCCAGACAGAGTATCTATTAAAAATACAAAAAAAATTAGCCGGATGTGGTGGCACATGCCTGTAATCCCAGCTACTCAGAGGGCTGAGGCAGGAGAATCGCTTGAACCCAGGAGGTGGAGGTTGCAGTGAGCCGAGACTGTGCCACTGTCCTCCAGCCTGGGCGACAGAGCAAGACTCCATCCCCAAAATAAATAAATAAATAAACAAATAAATAAAATAACAATACATGTCCTGAGGGAGCTTCCTGGGGTGATAAAAATGTTGTACATCCGGAAGGAGGTAGTGGCTACACAGGTGTATACATTTGTCAAAGTTCATCGAACTGTATCCTTAAATTACACCTCCATAAAGCTGATCCAAAGGGAAGATACAAGAATGCCAAGAAAGGCCGGGCGCGGTGGCTCATGCCTGTAATCCCAGCACTTTAGGAGGCCAAGGAGGGTGGATCACGAAGTCAGGAGATCGAGACCATCCTGGTTAACACGATGAAACCCCATCTGTACTAAAAAATACAAA
Organism: Pan troglodytes; assembly: GCF_028858775.2. Lineage (NCBI taxonomy): Eukaryota > Metazoa > Chordata > Mammalia > Primates > Hominidae > Pan > Pan troglodytes. Next base: position 7,789,439 of record NC_072418.2, on the reverse strand, counting down.
AAATTAGCCAGGCGTGGTGGCGGGTGCCTGTAGTCTCAGCTACTCGGGAGGCTGAGGCAGGAGAATGGTGTGAACCCGGGAGGCGGAGCTTGCAGTGAGCCGAGATCGTGCCACTGTACTCCAGCCTGGGCGACAGAGCAAGACTCCGTCTAAAAAAAAAAAAAAAAAAAAAAAGAATGCCAAAAATACGCACTCACGGGTGCGCTCCTCCACTGCTGGAGGGAATGCAAAATGGTACAGCCACTCTAGGAAACGGTTTGGCAGTTCCTTAAAAAGTTAAACAGACACCTACCATACGACCCAGGCACCCACTGCTAGGTGTTTCCCCGAGAGAAACAGAAGCATATGTCCACCCGGAGACATGTGCGAGGATGTTCGTAGCAGCTTTCTTCGTGACAGCCAAACACAGGATACAAACCCAAATGCCTATCCGCTGGTGGCTCGGGGCTCGGTAAACAGACTGCGGTCCACCCAGGCGCTGGAATACGACTCAGCAATAAAAAGGGTTGGACTATGGAGACACGCACCAGCTTGGACGAATCTCCAATGCAACTATGCTGAGCGGAAGATGCCAGATTCAAAACATCAGTTTTAAAAATAGGCAAAGGAAACAGTGGTGATGGAGAGTAGGAAGATGCACCTGGGAGGAGAGGGGCAGTTCATGACAGGGGTCTGAGAGATCTTTTGGGTGCTAGAATGCTCTTCCCCAGGGCAGGGCTAGGGTGAGGTGGTGGAGGGATTCTCCTCAGGAGCAAACTTTAAGGGAGGACCAAAAAACTCAACAACAGCAACAAAAACTCAGCAATCAAGCTAAATAGCCTCTGACTGCATCTTCTCTTCTCCTCTTCTCTCTCTTTCTCTTCTCTTAATTCTCATCTCTTCAATTTTTGTCTCTTCAATTGTCTTTTCTTCAATTCTCTTCTCTCCTCTTTTCTTTTTGAGATGGAGTCTCGCTCTGTCACCCAGGCTGGAGTACAGTGGTGTGATCTCAGCTCACTGCAACCTTCACCTCCTGAGTTCAAGCAATTTTCCTGCCTCAGCCTCCTGAGTAGCTGGGATTACAGGCGCACGCCACCATGCTCAGCTAATTTTTGCATTTTTAGTAGAGACGGAGTTTTGTCATATTGTTCTGGCTGGTCTCAAACTCCTGACCTCAGGTGATCCACTGCCTTGGCCTCCCAAAGTGCTGGGATTACAGGCCTGAGCCACTGTGCCCGACCTTTTTCTTTTCTTTTCTTTTTTCTTTTTTTTCTGCTTTCTTTCTTTCTTTCTTCTTTTTCTCTTTCTTTCTTTCCTTTTCTTTTGTTCTTTCTTTTTCTCTTCCTTCCTTCTCTTTCTTTCCTTTCATTCCTTTCTTTTTCTCTCCCTCCCTCCCTCCCTCCCTTCCCTCCTTCTCTCTCTCTCTCTTCTTTATTTTTTTAAATTAATTTATTTTTTGGTGGAGTCTTGCTCTGTCACTCAGGCTGGAGTGCAGTGGCACGATCTTGGCTAACCGCAACCTCGGCCTCCCGGGTTCAAGCAATTCTCCTGCCTCAGCTTCCCAAGTAGCTGGGATTACTGGTGTGTGCCACCATGACTGGCTAATTTTTGTATTTTTAGTAGAGATGGAGTTTCACCATGTTGGCCAGGCTGGTTTCGAACTCCTGACCCCAAACGATCCACCCGCCTCGCTCTTTTTTTTTTTTTTTTTTTAAACAGATCGGGTCTTGTTCTATTGCCCAGGCTGGAGTGCAGTGGCACAACCACGGCCCACTGCAGGCTGCATCTCCTGGGCTCAAGTGATCCTCCCACCTCAGCTTCCTGAATAGCTGAGATCACAGGCATGCGCCACCATGCCTGGCTAATTTATTTCATTTTTTGTAGAGATGGGGTCTTGCTATGTTGTTCAGGTTGGCCTCTAACTTGTGGGCTCAAGCGATCCTCCTGCCTCAGCCTCCCAAAATGATAGGATTATAGGCATGAGCCACTGTGCACAGCTGACTGCAATATTTTTTTTAAATCAAAATTAATGCAAATAAAATATCCAGATGGCCCATCAATGATAGACTGGATTAAGAAAATGTGGTACATATACACACACCATGGAATACTATGCAGCCATAAAAAGGAACGAGATCATGTCCTTTGCATGGTCATGGATGGTGTTGGTGGCCATTATCCTCAGCAAACTAACGCAGGAACAAAAAACCAAACACTGCACATTCTCACTTAACAGTGGGAGCTGAATAATGATGAGAATACATGGATACAGGGAGGGGAACAACACACACTGGGGCCTGTTGGAAGAGGGAGGGAGGGAGAGCATTAGGAAGAATAGCTAATGGATGCTGGGTTTAATACCTAGCAGCAAACTACCGCGGCACATGCTTACCTATGTTGCAAACCTGCACATGTATCCCTGAACTTAAAAGTTGCAGAAAAGAAAAAAGTCTGGGATGAGCCGGGCACAGTGGCTCACGCCTGTAATCCCAGCACTTTGGGAGGCTGAGGTGGGCAGATCCTGACCTGAGGTCAGGAGTTCCAGACCAGCCTGGCCAACATGATGAAACACTGTCTCTACTAAAAATGCAAAAATTAGCCAGGCGTGGTGGTGGATGCCTGTAATCCCAGCTACTTGGGAAGCTGATGCAGGAGAATCGTTTGAACCCTGGAGGTGGAGGTTGCAGTGAGCTGAGCTCATGCCACTGCACTCCAGCTTGGGAGACAGAGTAAGACCCTGTCAAAAAAAAAAAAAAAAAAAATCCAGCATGAACACAACATCAATCTTGCTAACAAAGAGAGAATTCCGGCCAGGTGCAGTGGCTCACGCCTGTAATCCCAGCATTTTGGGAGGCCAAGGCGGGCAGATCACCTGAGGTCAGGAGTTTGAGATTAGCCTGGCCAACATGGTGAAATCCTGTTTCTACTAAAAATACAAAAATTAGCCGGGCATGGTGGCAGGTGCCCATAATCCCAGCTATTCGGGAGGCTGAGGCAGGAGAATCGCTTAAGCCTGGGAGGTGGAGGTTACAGTGAACTGAGATCATGCCACTGTACTCCAGGCTGAACAACAGAATGAGACGCTGTATCAAAAACAAACAAAAGAGAATTCCTTGTTCTGCTACAAGACTCACCTTACTCCCTTCCCACTAGTTGGGGGCCCTAAATCTTTATCTCCATCTGGCTGCTGGTGACAAGCACCCCTGTGTGTTTAGGTCAAAATTCACCTGGCTTGTACACTTGAGATTTCTGCATTTGGGGTTTCCAAGTTTCACCTCAATAAGAAAGTTAAGAGAAAAGAAACGCAGCCGGGCACGTTTCTTTCTCACATTTGTAATCCCAGCACTTTGGAGGGCCAAGGCGTGCAGATCACCTGAGGTTGGGATCTGCCTGACCAACATGGAGAAACCCCATCTCTACTAAAAATACAAAATTAGCCAGGCGTGGTGGTGCATGCCTGTAATCCCAGATACTCGGGAGGCTGAGGCAGGAGAATCATTTGAACCCGGGAGGCAGAGGTTGCGGTGAGCCGAGATCGTGCCATTGCACTCCAGCCTGGGCAACAAGAGCAAAACTCCGTCTAAAAAGAAAAAAAAGAAAAGAAAAAACAAACGCAGGCAGACAAAACAACCTTACCAGTTTCAAGAACACACACAGGCTTTTTGTTTTAAAGCCCATTCTGAACTTTGGGAGGCCGAGGCAGGAGGATTGTTTGAAGCCAGGAGTTCGAGACCAGCCTGGGAAACATAGCGAGACCTTATTTCTATAAAAAATTTAAAAATTAGCCGGCTGTGGTGGCATTCACCTGTAGTCCCAGCTACTTGGGAAGCTGAGGTGGCAGGATCACCTGAGCCTAGAAGGTTGAGGCTGCAGTGAGCTGAGATCACACAACTGCACCCCAGCCTGGGTGACAGACCCTGTCAAAAAAAAAAAAAAAAAAAAAAGCCAATTCCAGTGGTTATGGGGACAGAAGGGAGAGAAAAAAGAAGAAATATACAAAACAAGAGGCAGTGGACTGGGGAGGGGGTACTAAGGACATATTTGCTGAATGAATACAGCAGTGGATGAGGAGATATGGCCCCCAAAGTCTCCTGGAGGCCACAGTAAATAAACAAGGGAACAAGATCATTATGAGGGGCTGTCCCTGGCCAGGCGCGGTGGCTCATGCCTGTAATCCCAGCACTTTGGGAGGCCGAGGCGGGCAGATCACGAGGTCAGGAGATCGAGACCATCCTGGCTAACACGGTGAAACCCCGTCTCTAAAAAATACAAAAAATTAGCCGGGCGTGGTGGCAGGTGCCTGTAGTCCCAGCTACTCGGGAGGCTGAGGCAGGAGAATGGCGTGAACCTGGGAGGCGGAGGTTGTGGTGAGCTGAGATTGCTCCACTGCACTCCAGCCTGGGGGACAGAGCGAGACTCCGTCTCAAAAAAAAAAAAAAAAGAGGGGGCTGTCCCCTCCTGCCTCTGCCTACCCTCCTCACCCTTCATCCACAGCACCGACTAGGAGGGGGAAGACGTGGCTGGTGGCCTGCCTCTCTTCCCCATTATCCTGGGAGCCCCGTGGGGACAGGGACCCGGGGCTGATGTCGCCACCGCTGCATCCCCAATGAGTCTCGGGGCTGGCATACAGTAGGCGCTCCATACCTGCGCGAGTGTCTGGGATGGGCAGCTCGGGGGTCTTTGACTACTGGAGGCATGGGGGAGTCTTTTGTCCCTTTTGCTCCTATGGGAGGAACTGGGCGTCTTTGGGGGCAGGAGTCCCCCAAGTCCAGCCCCTGGACCCTACTGGGCAAGAAGAGGGGGAGGGGCAAGTGGGGGGTTTCACAGAGAGGGGCATGGGGGGAACGCAGGTACCCAGGTGCCACCCTGGGAACACCCCGCCCGCGCCCCGCAGGGTCTCCACTGCTTGCAGGGGACAAGGGAATGGGCTCCAGGCTGGCCAGTGGGGACGCAGAGGGGGCGCATTACCTCATCAAGCGGCGCGGCCATTGGCTGCGGGCGTCCAGTGGGCGGGAGCAGGGCGCGAGCTCCCGGGACCCGGGAGGGGTTGCAGGGTCCAGCCCCGGAGGATCCTGTGGAAGGGGGGGAAGGGGAGGAGAGGGGAGGGGAAGCGAGGGGGGAGTGCAGGAAATGGGGAATTTGCAATATCTGCGGGGCTGTGAGGGGGTCTTTGGAAGAGTGTCGCCCCTACTCCCTGTCTCCCAACTCCACGCTGCCCCCTACTCCGTGTCGTCCCCCTCCCAGGAGGGTCCCCTCGCCTGGGCATCTTGGTGGGGGAGGGGGAGGGGTGGGAAGAGCAGAAGGGGAATGAGAGGGTCCCCTTCCCCCAGCGAAATTAGCAGCTCCCCTCCCAAGGGCTCTTTTATCACCCCTTCCCCCCCTTCCCTCCCCCTCCCCTCCCCGCGCGCGCGCGCGCGCACACACACACACTGTCCCCCAGGCAGCATGGACAGACGCACCCACCCCCACTCAGAACACACCTCCGTTTGTGGAGCTGCCCGAGACCGCAGCATTCCTCCCACAGAATTCCAGGGAGCGCACATGGTCCACGGACATCCTCGAAGCACCCACAAGTGGTGGGGGGGAGGGCTCCATGTCTTTGAGCCTCAGTTTCCCCTGTGTGAAATGGGGTAGATAAAAGCCTCCACATCCCAGGACTGCTGTGAAGATCCATTCAATCGAGGAACAAGCACAATCACTTGCCCATACGGGGTGCTGGGGATACGGCACCACCGAGTTGGGCCCAGGCTCCACGGTGAGGTCTGGTGGGGAAAAACAGATACAGCGGGTCATTTCAAAAGACCATACAAGCAAACTAAAAAAAAATGACGAAAATAAAAACAAGGGCATGAGGTGGAGAGTGAGTTGGATGTTACTTTAGACCAGCAATCAAGGAGGGCTTTCCTGAGGAGGTGATGTTTAAGGAGAATAAAAAGAAGCTGTGGGGAAAACTGGGAGAAGAGTTCCAGGTGGAGGGAACCAGCCCGTGCAAAGGTCCCGAGGCAGCGCTAAGTCTGACAGAACAGCGAGGAGGCCTGTGTGGCTGGAGCAGAGTGAGGAGGGGGAGAGAGGGAGGAGGGGAGCAGAGGGTGGGGAAGGGATGGGGCAGGTAGTGCAGGGCTAAAAAGCACTTCGTAAGGACTTGGGCTTTGACCCCAAGGGAGATGGAAGCCATGGAGGGCTGTGGGTAGAGGAGGGATGGACGCTGACTCATAGGAGGTTCATAGGAGCTCTCTGGCTGCTTGCTGTGGGGAGGAGAGACTGCGGGGTGGGAGCCAGGTACCAGAATGGAGGTGACCCTGCTCATCCAGATAAGCAGCGATGGTGCCAGATCAAGGCTGGAACCACAGGAGGAGTGAGGAGAGGACAAGACCAAGGTCTATTTGGAGCCAACAGATTTCATTCTAGAAGTATTGGGTTGTGGGGGAGGTGGATCGGTCGTTCCTGCACAGGACTGGACCCACAGTGGCAGGAGGGGTGAACAGTAGTGGGATAGTTGGGTGGTCTTTTCCTTCCCCCACTGCCTACTCCAGTCCTCTACATTCAAGGCCAAATGAATGAGTGAGTCACCTCCAGCTGAGAGTGGCTGGGAGAGGTATACACTAGGCGCTGACTCAGACCTCCCACTCTGGCGTCTGTACTCCTGAGTCATCCACACCCCCTGCTCCTCACTGTCTCAAAGCCAGAGGGCCAAGTGTACCCCCCAAGCGAGATTAGTAACACATCAAACCTCTCTCAGCACCTCGCCCTCCTGCCTGAGAACCCCAATTCTGCAGTCCCAGCCTCAGCCCCACCTGATATTGAAATCCCCCAGGGTACCCCGGGTGGTTAGTGTGACCTTATTTTGCATGCCTCCAGGACCAGGAAGCTCTCTCTTTTTGAGTAAGTGAAATATCATATGAATGGCCCCCAATTTTTAAAAAATATTATCCTGGACTGTGTTCACCTGTTGTGAACCCTCCATGACTCCCTATCGCCCTCAGGACAAAGTCCCATCTCCTCAGCATGTCTTATAAGTGGTCTGGGCTCTGCTGACTTCCCCAGCTACACCCCCATCCCCATCCCTGCCCCACTTCCCACCCAGTCACGCTCATGGTTGTAAGCGTAATTCCTTCTCAACCTTTGCACAAGCTGTTCTCTCTCTTTGGAAGGCCTTTCTTCCTTCATTTTTTGCTTGCCTGCCTCAAAGTATACATTTAAGCACAGTTTAGATGTCAGCCCTTCTAGGAAGGCTTCCCCCACCCCCTAGGGTGAGTTAAAGAACCTTGATCTCTCTTGGATACATTGTATCTCCCCTAATCTAGCCTTGCAGATTAGAACTCCCACTCACCAGCTGCTGACTTCTGGGCTGGTAGCTGTTTGCAGGGCTCAGAAATTCACCAGCCATGGGTTTTTGGTGGGGAAATTCTATTCTTCCCAGAACTGTCCCTCTCGGTATCCCTGAGGACATCATTAGTTTAAAACCATCTCCTCTGATCGGCTCCCCGCAGGCTGCCCCCCATGCAACCACAGCCCCGGGGCGGAGAAGCGGGGGGTTCTTTTTGAAGAGTGATTGACTAACAGCCATTAGATGAATGGGCAAAGCACAGCGTTTTCATTTCTGCTGCATCTACAAACTAAATGTTCCCATGTAATTACAATTAAGGACATGTTCGCCTGTGACAGCTCCTGGCTTCCTGGCCTCCCCAGCCACTCTCTCCCGCCACTTCTTGGGCCATTTGCTATTTTCTCCTCCTTTTCCCCCCTCTTCTTTGGCTTTCTCTTCTCCAGTCCTCAGTTCTTCCCAATTTCCTCATTTCTCCCCACCTTTCTGCTTTGAAACTCCTTCTTTTCCTTCTTCTTTTCTTCTCTCTGTCTCTTCCTGTCTCTCTGCCTCTGTCTCTCTCTCTCTTCCTATATTTCAGTTTCCTCTATGTCTCTCAATTTCTGTTTATCTCTTTGTCTCTCTTTTCTCTGTTTCTTTTTTTTTTTTTTTTTTTTTTGAGACGAGTCTTGCCCAGGCTGGAGTGCAGTGATGTGATCTCGGCTCACTGCAAGCTCTGCCTCCCAGGTTCACGCCATTCTCCTGCCTCAGCCTCCTGAGTAGCTGGGACTGCAGGCGCCTGTCACCACACCTGGCTAATTTTTTTTTGTATTTTTAGTAGAGACGGAGTTTCACCGTGTTAGCCTGGATGGTCTCGATCTCCTGACCTCGTGATCTGCCCGCATCGGCCTCCCAAAGTGCTGGGATTACAGGCGTGAGCCACCGCACCCGGCCTCTTTTCTCTGTTTCCATCTCTCTTTCTCTCTGTCTCTGCCCCTCTCTGAGTCCTCCCTCTCTTTTAATGATGTATAACTTATAAAGTGCTCAAATCTTGTGTGTAGCTTGAGGAATCGTGACATGGACATAGAGCCCCTTGGCTACCACCACAGCAAGACGTAGAACATTCCAACCCTCAGAAGCTCCCTTGGTGCCTCCTCGCAATTAGACCCTCTCAAGGATAACTGTACTTTTTTCTTTTTTTGAGACAGAGTCTCGCTCTGACGCCCAGGCTGGAGTGCAGTGGTGCGATCTCGGCTCATTGCAACCTCCGCCTCCCGGTTTCAAGTGATTCTCCTGCCTCAGACTCCTGAGTAGCTGGGATGACAGGCAAGCTCTACCACGGCTGGCTAATTTTTTGTATTTTTAGTAGAGACTGGGTTTCACCATGTTGCCCAGGCTGGTCTCAAACTCCTGACCTCAATTGATCCACCTGCCTCAGCCTCCCAAAGTGCTGGGATTATAGGAATGAGCCACTGCGCCTCTCTTTAAGCTTCCCAACCCTGGCGTCAGACCTCTGCCTCCCAACCCTGATCCTGGGACTAGAGTGTCCTCGACACCTGCCACCCTCCCCAGTTGCCCGCAGGCACAGATGAGGGCTGTGGGCCCAGGATGAAGGGAGGCCTTCTGTGGATGAAGCAACCCTTTAGGAGAGCCAGCTATGGCCCCCCTGAGCTCCCCAGGGGACATTACAGGCCAGGACCCTTTTTGTCCTAAAACCCTTTCTGATTCTGATTCTGGTGTGAAAATCCCCCTCACTAGGCCTTTTTTTTTTTTTTTTTTTTTTTGAGACGGAGTATCCCACTCTGTCGCCAGGCTGGAGTGCAGTGGTGTGATCTCGGCTTACTGCAACCTCTGCCTCCTGGGTTCAAGCGATTCTCCTGCCTCAGCCTCCTGAGTAGCTGGGACTACAGGCGCCCGCCACCATGCCTAGCTAATTTTTTTTTTTTGTATTTTTAGTAGAGACGGGGTTTCACCATGATGGCCAGGATGATCTTGATCTCGTGACCTTGGGATCCATCTGCCTTGGCCTCCGCCTGCCTCGGCCTCCGCCTGCCTCGGCCTCCCAAAGTGCTGGGACTACAGGCGTGAGCCACCGCGGCCTCGCTAGACTGTTATGAAGACAAACACCCTCCTGGGGGTCCCAGCGCCCCCTGATCTGACCCTACAGATGAGCCTTTTGGCTCAAGAAACTTCGCTTTTCCTTCCCCGTCTACAGATGGTACAACTGAGGCCCAGTGTGGGGTGCTCGCCCAACGTCAGACGGTAGAGTCTGAACCCAGTACGAGTAGGACCCAGGCCTGCAAAGGGACAGCTCTGAGCTGTGTAGCCTCAGGATGGCTCCTTCTCTGTCCTGAGCCTGTGTCCATCCTACCCCTTGCTTCCCTGCTTACCCAAAGCCTCCCAGCCTCCAAAGGCAGGACTTGAGCCTCATGCATCTTTTTTCTTTCCCTACAGTAACCTAGCACAGGGCTGGGTCTCTGGTTGGAAGAAAATACCAACAGTGGGCTGGGTGTGGTGGTTCCTGCCTGTAATCCCAGCACTTTGGGAGGCCTAGGCAGGTGGATCACTTGAGGTCAGGAGTTTGTGACCAGCCTAGCCAACATGGTGAAACCCCCATCTGTACCAAAAATACAAAAATTAGCCAGGTGTGGTGGTGCACCCCTGTAATCCCAGCTGCTTGGGAGGCTGAGGCACAAGAATCTCTTGAACCTGGGAGGCCGAAGTTGCAGTGAGCCAAGATGGCGCCTCTGCACTCCAGCCTAGGTGACGGAGTGAGACTCCGTCTCAAAAAACGAACAAACAAAAAAACCAACAACGACGACCTTCATCACCATCACCATCATCCCTGCGTTACTGAGCGTTCACTATGTGCCAAGCCTTGTGCTGAGGATTTAACCTGAATCCTCTTGGATAATCCAGGCCATCATTCACAAGGCTCTTCTGAAATAAACCCTGTCATTATCTCCATTTTCCAGATGAGTAGGTCAAAGCTCTGAGAGGATGCGGTGCTTGGCTGAAGGTCATGCAGCCAGTAAATGGCAAAGCTGGGATTTGATCCCATCTCTGGGCGACCCCAGACCTCCAGCACTGGAGGAAAATGACAACATAAACTCGATCCCTCCTCTCCCCTCCTTGTGGCTGAAACTGGGTTTGCAGACACCAAATGCAGGCTGTCAGCAGCTCCTCTGGCCTCTGATAAATCGAGAGAATTAAAATCCATTTAGAGGGAAATCTCTAAATAGGTCTGCATTGTGTTTTGTGTGTGGGTTTTTTTTTTTTCCCCCTCTTCCCCCGGCTGTCTCCAACTGGGTAATGTATTCTAGGAGCAGAACTGATTCTGACTTAATTGAATTTAAAAGCAGGTATTACATCTGCACCTTGTAAGCGAATGCACGTGGAGGAACGGCTGCCGGGATGGAGTGTTGTTTTTTATTTTTTATTTTTTTGAGACAGAGTCTCGCTCTGTTGCCCAGACTGGAGTGCAGTGGCACGATCTCGGCTCACTGCAACCTCCGCCTCCTGTATTCAAGCGATTCTCCTGCCTCAGCCTCTGGAGTAGCCGCCACCATGCCCAGCTAATTTTTTGTATTTTTTAGTAGAGATGGGGTTTCACCATGTTAGCCAGGCTGGGCTTGAACTCCTGACCTCAGGTGATCCACCCGCCTCGGCCTCCCAAAATGCTGGGATTACAGGCGTGAGCCACCGCGCCCGGCCGGGATGGAGTGTTTTTACCCAGTGTCGCTTTAATCTTTCTTTGTACTGAAGAAGTGGCATCAATCCCCATTTGGGACTCCTTGTTAGGGGCCACCCCAGGCTGAGCCATAAAGGGTGGCGGGTTTGGAGACGTCAGGCCACGAAGACTTGCAGGTGAATTGGAGTGCTTAGGCGTCGAGAGAATGGGTGCAGGAACTCAGCTGCCTGCTTTATCTTTCATCTTCCATTTCACTCTCATCTCTCCCTGGCGTTAGCCCCGCCTCCAAGCCATGCCCAAACCACACCCCAACCACGCCCCCAACCTCCCACCTCTCACCCTCGCCTTTGCCCTTATCCTGATCTGAACCCCCAGCACCTCCTGGACTTACTCTATCCTGGATCTCCTACAGCAGCCAAAGTGATTGCATCCTTTTTTATTTATTTATTTTTTCTTGAGATGGAGTCTTGCTCTGTCTCGCAGGCTGGAGTGCAGTGGTGTCATCTCAGCTCACTGCAACCTCTGCCTCCCAAGTTCAAGCAATTCTCCTGTCTCAGCCTCCTGAGTAGCTGGGATTACAGGCACCTGCCACCATGCATGGCTAATTTTTGTATTTTTAGTAGAGACGGGGTTTTACTATGTTGGCCAGACTGGTCTCGAACTCCTGACCTTGAGCAATCCACCCACCTCGGCCTCCCAAAGTGCTGGGATTACAGGCCTGAGCCACCGCACCCGGCCTATTCATTTTTCTCTCTCTCTCTCTTTAAAAAAAAAAAATTGTGGTAAAATATGCATAATATAAAACTCACCATCTTAACCACTTTTATGTTTATTTTTCTCAGAGACAGTCTTGCTCTGTCACCCAGGCTGGAGTGCAGTGGTACAATCATAGCTCACTGCACCCTTGAACTCCTGGACTCAAGTGATTCTCCCACCTCAGCCTCCCGAGTAGCTGGGATTACAGGTGTGTGTCACCACTCCCAGCTATTTTTTTGTTTTGTTTTGTTTTTGAGACAGAGTCTTGCTGTGTTGCATAGGCTGGAGTGCAGTAGCACGGTCTAGGCTCGCTGCAACCTCCGCCTCAGGGGTTCAAGTGATTCTCGTGCCTCAGCTTCCCAAGTAGCTGGGATTACAGGCATACGCTGCCACGCCCAGCAAATCTTTTGTATTTTTAGCAGAAATGGGTTTTCGCCATGTTGGCCAGGCTGGTCTCAAACTTCCGGCCTCAAATTGATCCACTTGCCTTAGCCTTCAAGGTGATGGGATTACAGGTGTGAGCAACCGTGCCCAGCCCAAATTTTAATTTTTTTTTTTTTGTAGAGACAGGTTCTGGTTATGTTGCCCAGGCTAGCCATTTTAACCATTTTGAAGTGTACAATTCAGTGGCAGTAAGTACATTCACAATGTTGTGCGACCATCACCACTATTTCCAAAAATTTTTCATTAGCCCAAAAGGAAACCCTGTAAGCATTAAGCGATAACTCCCCATTGCCCTTGGCAACCTTGATTCTACATCCTGTCTCCAGGAATTTGCCTCCTCTAGGGATCTCATATAAGTGGAATCATACAGTATTTGTCCTTCTGTAGACAGTAGGCTTCTTTCATTGAGCATAATGTTTTCAAGGTTCATCCACCTTGTAGCATATGTCAGAACTCCTTTTCTTTTCTTTTTTTCTTGTTTTTGAGACGGAGTCTCGCTCTGTCACCCAGGCTGGAGTGCAGTGGCGCAATCTCGGCTCACTGCAAGCTCCGCCTCCCGGGTTCACGCCATTCTCCTGCCTCAGCTTCCCGAGTAGCTGAGACTACAGGTGCACGCCGTCCCGCCCGGCTAATTTTTTGTATTTTTAGTAGAGACGGGGTTTCACCATGTTAGCCAGGATCATCTCGATCTCCTGACCTTGTGATCTGCCTGCCTCAGCCTCCCAAAGTGCTGGGATTACAGACGTGAGCCACCACGCCCAGCCTCTTTTCTTTTTTGAGACAGAGTCTCACTCTATCACCCAGGCTGGAGTGCAGTGGCATGATCTCGGCTCACCGACACCACCGCCTCCCAGGTTCAAGGGATTCTCCTGCCTCAGCCTCCCGAGTAGCTGAGATTACAGGCACACACCACCATGCCCAGCTAATTTTTTTTATTTTTAGTAGATCATTTTGACCAGGCTGGTCTCGAACTCCTGACCTCAGGTGATCTGCCCACCTCGGCCCCCCAAATGGTGGGATTACAGGCATGAACCACAATGCCAAGCCCATTTCTTTCTTTTTTCTTTTTTTGAAACAGTGTCTCACTCTGTCACCCAGACTGGATTGCAGTGGCGCTATCATAGCTCACTGCAGCCTCAACCTCCCAGGCTCAAGCGATCCTCCAGTCTCCACCTCCTAAGTAACTAGGACTACAGGTGCACGCCACCATGCCCGGATAAATTTTTTATTTTTATTTTTATTTTTATTATTTTATTTTTTTATAGAGACAGGGCCTCACTATGTTGCCCAGGCTGGTCTCAAATTTCCATGCTCAAGAGATCCTCCCACCTCGGCCTCCCAAAGTGTTCGGATCACAGGTGTGTGTCACCGCACCCAGCCATGACTTCTTTTCCTTTTAAGGCTGCGCAATATTCCACTGTTTGGATGGACCACACTGTGTTCATCCATTCATCCATCCGTGGACGCTAGGTTGTTTCCGCCTTTGGCTGTAGTGAATCGTGCTCTGTGAACATGCATGTACAAGGATCTACGGGAGTCCCTGCTTGGAACTGTTGAATCATACGATCATTCTATGTCAAAATGATTTTTTTTTAGCAAATGCCATTCACTCTCCTGCTCTAAATCCTTCTGTGGCTCCATATTGTCCCCAGAAAAGTGGAAACCCTGTCCCATGGGCCTCAAAGCACTGCCAACTTCTCCCTCCACATCTCCCCTACGCCTCCTCTTCCCCACCCACTCCATACTGCAGCCACACGAAGTAACTTTCACTTGCTCCCAGGCCTTCGCACATGCTGTTCTTCCTCCCTGAAAACACTCTTCCCCATTTGTTTTGTTTTGTTTTGTTTATTTATTTATTTATTTAGAAGCAGAGTCTCGCTCTGTTGCCCAGGGCTGCAGTGCAACGGTGCAATCTCAGCTCACTGCAACCTCTGCTTCCCAGGTTCAAGCACTTCTCATGCCTCAGCCTCCCGAGTAGCTGGGATTATAGGCACCCGCCATCATGCCTGGCTAATTTTTGTATTTTTAGTAGAGACAGGGTTTCACCATGTTGGCCAGGCTGGTCTCAAACTCCTGACCTCAGGTGATCCTCCCACCTTGGCCTCCCAAATTGCTGGGATGACAGGCGTGAGCCACCGCGCCCACCCTGTTGGTTTGTTTTAGAGACAGGGACCTGCTCTGTCACCCAGGCTGGAGTGCAGTGGTGCAATCATAGCTTGCTACAGCCTCGACTTCCTGGCCTCAAGCAATTCTCCCACCTCAGCCTCCCGAGTAGCTGGGACCACAGGTGTGCACCACTACACCTATTTCTTTTTTTAATAGAGATGGGGTCTTGCTATGTTGCCCAGGCTGGTCTCAAACTCCTGAGCTTGAGGGATCATCCTGCCTCGGCCTCCCAAAGTGTTGGGATTACAGGCATCAGCCACGGTAGCCAACTTCTTCCCTATTTCTTATTTGGTTGACTCCTCAGCTTTCAGCTCAGCTGTCCCTGCCTCCAGGAAGCCCTCCCTGATCTCCCAGGCTGGGTCAGACACCTTCTCTGGGCCCCCAGAGCTGCCTGAATCTCCCTCATCATGGTTCTGATTGTGGGCCACAAGTGACCTGTACATCTCCCCCACTGGGAGGGTGGAGCTGGGTCTATCTCAATGACCAGCACCCATTGCAGGATCTGGCACACAGTAGGTACTCAATAAATGCTTGCTAAATGCTACCATGATTATTTCTGTCCCCCTCAACCCCCACGCCAGACCCCATGCCCTTGAGAAATAGAGAGACAGCCACTTCCACACCAACTTCTTCCGTCTAATGGCAGACCTCAAACAGTATCTCAGGCTGTCGATTAGAAATAGATCCAATCAATGTGCTTGTTTTTCATTCCACAGTGCGTCTGTGATGGATGGGCGGGTGGGAGTGCTATTAAGCTGGGAGAATTTTCTATATGTTCCAGGCTCTGGGTAGACTTTCTTCAAAAAGCTATCCGGCCAGATCTCAAATGAGAAAGTCATTAAACACACACACTCTCTCTCTCACACACATATTGCAGGAGAGCATCCCGTTCTCAGGGGAAAAAAAAAATAAAAGCAATTAATACATAACTGCAAATATGGCAGTCTTTGCATGGAGGCTGTGAGGACTACAGCTGACAGGGAGAAAGAGGCAATTGTTTTTCTTTTTTTCCCAAACACATCAAAGTTCTCCCTGGAAGCGGCAGCCAGTAAATTATAGATTCATTTTCACTACAGTGTCTTAAGTTGGATACCCCAGAAGTAGCTCCTGAAACAAGGATTTGGGGGTAAGTTGTTTATGTGGGAAGTGATCCAGGAAGCCCCAGGAGAGTGGGGAAGTGAGACAAGGAAGGAAAGAACCAACACTTATGAGCAGGTGACTGCCCTGAGCAACTGGGCTCAGTCCCACTGGATACCCTTGGGACATGGTGTATAGCATGCACTTGTTCTTCCCAAGAGAATGAGAGAGGTGGGATATTTATCCACCAGCGCCTGTCCATCACTGGTGAAGGGCTGCTTCCTGAGACATCAATTTTCTGTCACTTCCAGCCTGGCCCTCACCCAGGTGACTGCAGAAGGATGCTGTTGGCAGGTGCTGAAATGTGGGTGCAGTAGGGACGCCCACAGCGTCTGCTACACATAGTAGCATTCGCAAAGCCTCGATTTCTTATCACCATTCATTCATTCAAAAATATTTATTAAGCTCACACTGGGTGCTGTGCTGGGGGGCTGGAGACAGTGGTGAAATAGACCCAGCCCTTGCCCTCTAGGAATTCAAAGACACATAACCAGGCATTTACAGCGTAGAGTGTCAGCCTGTGATGAGGGAAGCTCAGGCAGCTGGGGTAGCTCAGGAAGACTCCTTTCTCAGCATTGTAGAGCAGGGTCAGGTGAAGCTTCCCTGAGGGATGACATTTAAAGATGAGCAGGTGCTAGGTGAACAAGGAGAAGCAGGGGTGGAGCAAGGAAGAATGAAGTAGCTAGACTATGAAGAATTTTGAAAATAAAGTTTAGACTTTCTCTTGAGGGCACTGGGGAGCCATGGAGAGTTACGGAGGGGAGAGGGGAAGGGTCAGACTTACACTTAAGATCGATCCTCCTGGCTGCTGTGTGGATGCTAGGAGCCCATCAAGAAGGCTATTGTAGGAGCTCATGGTGTCTATTGAAAAACACAGATAGGGGTACAGAGTGGGGCTGCCATGGAGACAGTAATGTTGAAATCAATAGGACTTGGTGAGTGTGAAATTGGCAGGGCCGGGTGTTGATAAGAAAGGGAGATAGAGAGGCTTGTTCACAACTTTCCAGAAAAAGAGTGGGGCCATCAGGGAGGGGGTTACAGGAGGAGGTGCTGGAGGGGGATAAAAAGGATGCATTGGGAGTTGGGTAGGATGTACCTGCTGGACCTCCAAGAGGAGGCATCCAGGAGGAACTGGAGAGAGATCTGGGGCCAAGTCTGGGTGGAGACAGAAGTCAGGGCATCTTCAGGATGATTAAAGCTGCAGGAAAAAGTTCCTAAATTTGGATCATCCAGGAAATAGGCCAGTTTCAATTGCAGGATATTAAAATAATAGTAACAATAAATAATAAATTTCTTTTTTTCTTTCCCAGTGGCGAATGTTAGAAGCCCAGTTCTCGAGTTCTGTGTCCTGGTTCCAGCAACCCCAGTGGTCCTCCAAGCGATGATGCCTAGAAACCCATCCAATATTGCCATCTGCATCCTTCAGTCACATGACCAGGCTGAGCCAATCAGGAAGCCAGCAGGAATAGGCTTCAGTGATTGGCTGGAGACGGAGGTGGAACCAATTCCCTCTCAGGGTTGGAAAAGAGGAAACGTGTGCATTGGTTAAGGTAACACTCCCTGCCGTTATAAACTGGCAAGCCTCAATGACCCAACAGAAGTTTGTTGCTCATATAAAGAGCAAACAGGTGTTCCTTTGTTTCCACCTAGTAACTCAGGGATCGGGCCCCGCTGTCTTGTACCTCCTCCATCTTTAAAGTGTAGGTTGCAGAAAGAGCCTGGGCCAGAACGTAAATCATGGCCACATCACTTCTGCCCACCTTCCACTGGCTCAATTAAGTCACATGGCTGCCCCAACTGCAAGGAATGCTGGGAAACACCTTGCTGTGTGCCCTGAAGAAGGAGGAAATGGGTTTGGAGAGCAGCCAGGCAGCGGCGAAACCAGGTTGCTTCTGCGTCCTACAGGTGGAGGGAAGAATGAAGGTCAGGGAATACCCACAAATATCTACCAAGACGACCCTTGTCACTAAAAAAAATGGAGAAAAATTCTCTAATCCACCTCATGTTGTTGCTCGAGGGATGGAGAGTGTCCTCACTGGTTCAGAAGCCTCAAGGGGTTGGTGACCACGTATGTCTTGGTCACCACTATGTATCCATATTCTAGAACAATGCCTGGCATAGAGTAGTTGCTGGATATATATTTACTGAATAGGTGAGTGGATGGCTGAGTGGGAAGATGGATGGGTGGATGGATGGATGTTTGGGTGAATGGATGGGTAGATGGATGGGTGGTAGGTGGATAGTAGATGCATGGATGGCTGATTGGGTGGTGGATGGGTGGATAAATGGATGGATGGTTGGATGGATGTTTGGGCAGATGGTGGGTGGATGAATGGTGGATGGGTTATGGGTGAATGGTGGATGGATGGATGGATGGGCAGATGGATGGATGAGTGGATGGATGGATGTGTGGGTGGAGTGGGTGGGTGGAGGGGTGGTGAGTGGGTGGATGGATGGATGTGTGGGTGGATGGATGGATGTGTGGGTGGATTGGTGGGTCAATGGATGGATGGTAGGTGGATGAATGGATAGGTGGATGGACAGGTGAGTCTATTTATCAGTGAAGCCATCTCTTCTCCATCTTTGGGCTGCACTGAAATGGCCGTGGGCACTGATAGTATGAGCCCCCAAATAGATCCCTGGCCATAATTCTAGAACTCTAAGGTATTGGGACAGTCTTCCTGCCCTTCAGGTAGATAGAGCCCAGCCTGGTGGCCATGAGACGGTTTTAGGTGACGCATAAAACAGTCTTAACACCACGGACTCTTATAGGGAGAGAGCTCTTCCTTTGCATGTCTTTTGCAAGAAGAAAGTCTTAATTGGGTGTGAATCAGTCTTTAACACCTTCTTGGACACGTGAAATATCCTTTTTGGACAAAGAGAGAGATCAGGCTCCAGCTCAGAGCTCAGAGGCAACTATCTTTCATCAGAAATTAATAATATGATTTTATTCTCATTAAGTTAGTTTCTACTTATGGTCAGTGATTCTGGCTTTTCATTTACAGTCATGATAAACAATTTCCTTCTAAATACATTTAAGGTTTTAAGAAGTGGGTCCATTAGAAGAAAAATATTCAGGAAATAATAGTAGAAGTAGTAGAAAGGTGATGTAAGATGGATTGAAATTTGGGCAGCTGAAGTTTGAGCAGCTGACCTGACCTGCCTCACAGTTGCTGTGTGAGCTGGGGCAAATCATTTCACATCTCTGATCTTCAGTTTTCTCATCTGAAAATGATTTCAATAATTCTGGTCTTACCAAAGAGTTTTGGTGGCCAGGCATGGTGTCTCATGTCTGTAATCCCAGTGCTTTGGGACGCTAAGGTGGGAGGATCACTTGAGGCCAAGAGTTGGAAACTAGCCTGTGGAGCATAGCAAGACCCCATCTCTCCAAAAATAAAAATAATGAGCCTGGGTGTGGTGGCACATGTCTGTAAGTCTCAGCTACTCAGGAGGCTGAGGCAAGAGGTGTGGAGGTTCAGTCAGGGTGGAGGAAAAGATTTTAGAGGAAATAAACACAGACCTTCTTGGAAGGCCGAGAGGTTTGCATAGCTTTAGTAAAAGTCTTGGCTGAAGGCAGCTGAGTTCTCTTAAAAGCTCAGGGCATAGATGCGTAGGAATGTAGAGGTGTTTGTCTAACGCGCTTGTTTCTAAAACTAACTGATCACTCATGGGTAAGATGGCTCTCCCGGGGTGGGAGCAACCAGAGTAATTACCCACAGGTGTGTTGACTCAAAGCCTTTGTCGTTAAAACTGTGCTAAGGCGGGGGGCGTGGTGGCTTACACCTGTAATCCCAGCACTTTGGGAGGCCGAGGCGGGAGGATCACGAGGTCAGGAGATCAAGACCATCCTGGCTAACATGGTGAAACCCCGTCTCTACTAAAAATACAAAAAAAAAAAAAAAAATTAGCCGGGCGTGGTGGCAGGCGCCTGTAGTCCCAGCTACTTGGGAGGCTGAGGCAGGAGAATGGCGTGAACCCGGGAGGTGGAGCTTGCAGTGAGCCGAGATCACACCACTGCACTCCAGCCTGAGCGACAGAGCGAGACTCCGTCTCAAACAAACAAACAAACAAAACTGTGCTAAATAAATGCCCTCAGGGCCAGCTAGTTGGGGCTGTGGCTGCTGACTCTTTACAGCACCTTCCGTGGTGTCTGTGAGTGGCTCGACCCGTAGCTGCTCTTTCACTGAATATCAGTGTCTGGGTACATTATTCATCCATCGTGCAAGCTGGGGTCTGCAGGCCAGATCCTCGCAAAGAAGATTGCTTGAGCCCAGAAGTTTCAGGCTGCAGTGAGTTGTGGGAGCAGCATCGCACTGCAGCCTGGGCAATGGAGCAAGACTCTGTCTCTAAACGACAACAACACACCAAATAGTTTTGGTGATTAGTTTGGTGATAGTTTTGGTCACACACACAGCTGTGTGACCCTGGGAAAAGTCTCTCCCCATTCTGGGTCTGATTTTTGTCTGTCAGCCTCAGAAAACAAAGTGGATATGGATGAAAATTTTCCCCTGAAGTGAGGGAGGATTTATTATGGATATAGGAGCCATCTCTTACCAGTTCTTAGGAGTTTGTTTGTTTGTTTGTTTGTTTTTTGTCATGGATGAGACTACCGTTTTAACCTATTCTCAGGAAAGGCTCCGGGGTCTGTCACCCATGCTGTTACTGCTTTTCCCAGAGATTATTTGCAGAACAAATCTGTGTGCTCTCGGTGGAATGAGACGCATTGTCACCCTGGACAGTTTTTCAGGCACTTAGAGTGTGTTGGGGGAAAGATTTGGAGGGGGGTTTCCAGGAGCTTAATACTCACACCTGGAGACAGAGCTTTGGGGATTCTGCCCAGGAGAGGACTTAAGGCCACCCTGGAATGACCCGGGTGTGAGTGTGAGTTTGTGTGTGTCTGTACGAGTGTGTATCCTGGTGATCTTGGGGTTGAGCCCCTCGACCTTTCTCAAGAGTCCTGGCTGCATCCTCTCCTCCCGTCCCCCACCCCTCCAGCCAGGCCCGGTGTGTTTTCCCTCGATGACATTTGAAATCTTTTAATAGTTGTCACATTAGCATACATTTGCATACCTTATGCTAATCAGGCTATTTATTTTTGAAAAAGCACTTTGACTTGTGGGGCCCTTTCTCAAAGGGGGAACTCACTGAGTTTTTCCTGGAGACTGTCTATCTCCCTTGGGGGTGGGTGTCAGGAGGGAAACTGCATTCTGCCACAAACTGGAGCAGGGGGTGACCCCTTCATAGACAAACCCCAGGGGAGAGAGACATGTCATCAGCCTGGACTTTTGCTGGGTGCCTAGATCATGCCTGGGTGATGGATACTGTTCTTTTTTTTTTTGAGATGGAGTTTCGCTCTTTTTACCCAGGCTGGAGTACAAAGGTACGGTCTCGGCTCACTGCAACCTCCACCTCCCGGGTTCAAGTGATTCTCCTGTCTCAGCCTCCCAAGTAGCTGGGATTACAGGTGCCCACCACCACACCCAGCTAGTTTTTGTATTTTTAGTAGAGACGGGTTTTCGCCATGTTGGCCAGGCTGGTCTCGAACTCCTGACCTCAGGCGATCTGCCCGCCTCAGCCTCCCAAAGCGCTGAGATTACCAGTGTGAGCCACCACACCCGGCCTGGATACTGTTCTTATGCCTGTTTTACAGAGTAGGCAATAGAGGCAGGATAAACACAGGCTCTGTGTCCCCACCCAAGGATTTGGCTTCAGCACTTGGCCCTTTCTCTTCGGTAACATCTTCTGGCTCTGCTGGGCAGGTCCCATCTTATAGGGAAAAAGTAAACTTCCACATCCCCCTCCGGTGACCAACCATATCCTTGCCTCTTTGTTTTTTGAGATGGAGTCTTGCTCTGTTGTCCAGGTTGGAGTGCAGTGGCGTGATCTTGGGTCACTGCAAACTCTGCCTCCTGGTTCAAGCAATTCCCCTGCCTCAGCCTCCCAAGTAGCTGGGATTACAGGCGCACACCACCATGCCCAGCTAATTTTTGTATTTTTTAGTAGAGGCGGGGTTTCACCATGTTGGTCAGGCTGGTCTTGAACTCCTGACCTCAGGTGATCCACCCACCTTGGCCTCCCAAAGTGCTGAGATTACAGGTGTGAGCCACCACGCCCGACCTCCTTGCCTCTTTTTATGGCCAAACTCCTGGAGATCGAGTTGTCTACACTCACTGTCTGCACTTCTGTTCTCTTTCTTTCTCCTGAGCCTTCTCCAATCAGCCTGGCCTCTCACACCTTCCGCCACTGAAGCTGCCCTTGTCAAAGTGTTACCCGAAGGGGTCCTGATCCAGGTCCCAAGGGAGGGTTCTTGGATCTCGCACAAGAAAGAATTCAAGGTGAATCCATAAAGTGAAAGCAAGTTTATTAAGAAAGTAAAGGAATAAAAGAATGGCTACTCCATAGTCAGAGCAGCCCTGAGGGCTGCCGGTTGCCCATTTTTATGGTTCTTTCTTGATGATATGCTAAACAAGGGGTGGATTATTCATGCCTGGCCTTTTTAGACCATAGAGGGTAAATTTCTGGCATTGCCGTGGCATCTGTAAACTGTCATGGTGCTGATGGGAGTGTAGCAGTGAGGAACACCAGAGGTCACTCTCGTCGCCATCTTGGTTTTGGTGGGTTTTAGCCGGCTTCTTTACTGCAAGCTGTTTTATCAGCAAGGTCTTTATGACCTGTATCTTGTGCCAACCTGCTATCTCGTCCTGTGACTTAGAATGCCTAACTGTCTGGGAATGCAACCCAGTAGGTCTCAGCCTTATTTTACCCAGTCCCTATCCAAGATGGAGTTGTCCTGGTTCAAACGCCTCTGACAGAAGTCAGCGTTGACCCGCCCCATCCTATTCCTCGTCCCTCTGGACAGCGTCTGACCGGCTGGTGCCCCGCCCCTCCTGGAAACACTGGCCTTTCCTTCTACCTCTCTGGGTCCCTCTTCTGTCCCTCTCTCTGTCCATTGCTGGTCAAGGGCTGGGTTCTCAGGCCTCTTTGCTCCTCTATCCACACCCTTCCAGGTCGGCCTCATTAACTCTCGGGGCTCTAAACCCATCTACACCCACTGATACCCACAATCCTGTCTCCAGTCTGGGCCTCCGCCAGCTCCAAACTTGGCCTTGATGGGCATTTCACACTCAACACAGCCATGTCGGGCTGCACCGGACCCCCTAAACTGCTCTTCTTGCATCTCCCCATCTCAGCTGAGGTCAGCCCTTGTAGCTGCTCAGACGGAATCTTGGGGTCTCCCTGCCTCCTCTTCCTCCCACCCACATCCTCAGGAAACCTCAGCACTCTACCTTGGAGAGCTCCATGAAGCCCTCTCCTCTCCCTCTGATTCCACACGGAATGCTCTTTTCACCCTCCCTGCCTTTGCCCCTTGCAGTCTCCACGCCTGTGCTTATTCACCCCTTTGTGTGCCAGGCAAGAGCCAGCCTCAGGGTCCTTGCCCTGGCTGTCCCCTATGCTTGAAACTACCTGCAGATAAGCCTGTTTTGCTTCCTGTATCCCCAGCACATACAACAGCACCCAGCACACAGTAGGTGCTCAATAAACACCTCGGTGCTTATGGAAGGCATAATTCATTAAACCTGCATTCATTTGGTGCATGCCAGAATATATATGCGTAGAAAAAAAAATCTCTGGAAGGATATATCCCACCCACACACCCACCCACCCCCACAGCACTGGGGGTGGTTTTTGCTGAGATAACAGATCTCAACATTTTAAAATATTTGCCACAAGGAATGTAACTTCATCAGGCATGAAAAAAACAAACAAAAAACTCAGTGCCGTTTCAGTGCAGTGACCCACCAGCTGTGTGACCCCAGGCAAATGGCATTCCTTCTCTGAGCCTCAATTTCCTGATCTCAGAAAGCAGGGATTATCCTAGCACCATCCCCAGCAAAGCCCTCCAGAGCTGTACCTCCAAGTCTCAAGGAAAGAGTTAAATCCCGGTCTGAGGCGGTGATATTTGCAATGCATGAGGTTTAAACATTTTCAATAAAGAAAAACAAACCCAGGCCGACGCGCTTTCTGATTTATAGTAATTGCAAACCAGCAGCCGTTAATATAATTGTCCGGTGGAGGGGGGTGGCGGGGGGCTTCACGCGGGGCCCAATCAGCCCCGGGTGGGATGCGGCCCCAGTCAGGTTAAGCAAACGCATTACTTTAATAACCTGGGGAGGCGGCTGGAGCCATTAGCAAGAAGGGAGAATAAATATTATCCCAAGAAGCTCCAGAATCCGCGGTTTTATCACCGAGAATTGTCCCCCGTGCTATTTACTTTCAATTTAGATTTTCGGGAAAGTGGTTCTTGGCACATTTTATATATGAATGAGAATGACCAGAATTGAAAAATGACCTGATTTTGCCATCTGAGAGAAAAAAGAGCCACAGTTTTTTGGGGTCGAGTAAGCTCTCGGCGCTGTCCCACTGAGTCACTCTTAAGATCAAAGCACTGGGACACAGAGGCTCACACACGTTGTGCAGGCGCTGGGGTTTGACCTGAGTCTGCTCCAGAGGCGCAGGGAATATGGGGACAAACGTCCAGGGAGGTGGCCTCATTTGATGACAGCGGACTTTGGAGATCTTCTGGTCTCGTTAGTTTGTTTGTCGGTGGGGGGAGACTGAGGCTGAGAGCGAGGCTGTCATGGGCTACTTGAGTCTACTCACCTGATTCTTCTTGCCAACTGTATCTTCTCTCACTCAAGAACCCTCATTGGCTCCCTAGGGTCCCCCGAATCAAACCCGCTTCTGCTATTTTTTACACTCAGAATGGAATTCAAAACGGATCACAGGGGCCAGGCACGGTGGCTCAGGCCTGTAATCCCAGCACTTCGGGAGGCCGAGGTGGGTGAATCACTTGAGGTCAGGAATTCAAGACCAGCCTGGCCAGCATGGTGAAAACCCATCTCTACTAAAAGTACAAAAATTAGCCAGGTGTGGTGATGCATGCCTGTAATCCCAGCTACTCAGGAGGCTGAGGCAGGAAAATCGCTTGAACCCGGGAGGCGGAGGTTGCAGTGAGCTGAGATCACACCACCGCACTCCAGCCTGGGAGACAGAGCGAGACTCGGTCTCAAAAAAAAAAAAAAAAAAGGGATCACACAGGTCTACATGTAAAATGTAGAAGAAAACATGAGAAAAAAATCTTCAATAGGGTCTCCTCTCTTGGCTTTGGAGCCCCCCCTCCTGCTGTGTCTCTATAGGGAGCTGCTTCCTTCTTTCTTCTTCCTTCTTGCCTATTGAACTCTCTGCTCCTTAAAACAAAACAAAATAAAATCTTTAAGACATGAGGTTAAGCAAAGAGTTCTTAGGGATGACACCCAAGAATGAGCCATAAAGGAAGAAACTGATGAATTGCACTTCATCCAAATTAATGATTTCTGCTCTATGCAAAAGACTATACCATTAGAAAGGGTGAAAAGACAAGCTATGGTTTGGAAGAGTCTACTTGCAAATCACATAGCCAACACAGAATTTGTATCTAGAATATATAAAGAGGTGTAGGCTGGGCACAGTGGCTCACGCCTGTAATCCCAGCACTTTGGGAGCCCGAGGCAGGCGGATCACTTAAGGTCAGGAGAATCGCTTGAACCCGGGAGGCAGAGGTTGCAGTGAGCTGAGATAGCACCACTGCACTCCAGTCTGGGCAACAGAGCGAGACTCCATCTCCAGAAAAAAAAACAAAAAACCAACAAACAACCCAATTAAAATATGGACATAGACGGAAACTGACATTTCACTGAAGAGGAGATACAGATGGCAAATGGGTACATGAAAGAATGTTCAACGTTATTAGCCACCAGGGACCTGCAAATCCAAACCACAACGAGATATCACTACGTACCCATCAAAATGGCTAAATTAAAAAAAAAAAGTTGATCACATCAAATGCTGGCAAGGATGAAGACCAAATAGATCACTCAGTCCTACGTTGCTGGCAGAGATGTAAAATGGTATAGCCACTGTGGAAAAAGAGTGTGGCAGGATTTCATTTTGTTCTGTTTGCTGTACTGTGTTTTGTTTTGTTGTACAAAACAAAGCATGCACTTACCATATGACCCTGGAATTACATTCTTGGGCATTTATATCCCAGGGAAATGAAAACTTATGTTCATATAAAAACCCAGAAGTGGGGCCAGGAGCAGTGGCTCACGCCTGTAATCCCAGCACTTTGGGAAGCCGAGGTAGACAGATCACTTGAGGTCAGGAGTTCGAGACCAGCCTGGCTAACATGATGAAACCCCATCTCTACTAAAAATACAAAAATTAGCTGGGCGTGGTGGCGGGCGCCTGTAGTCCCAGCTACTCCAGACTCTGAGGCAGAGGATTGCTTGAACCTGGGAGGCGGAGGTTGCAGTGAGCTGAGATCACATCACTGCACTCCAGCCTGGGTGACAGAGGGAGACTCTGTCTCAAAAAACAAAAAACAAACAAAAAAACCCAGAAGTGAATGTTCAGAGCAGCTTCCTTCTAAAATGGCCAAATGCTGGAAACAACCTAAATGGCCCTCAACAGGTGACCGGTTAAACAAATTGTGCTCCATCCAGACCGTGGAATTCTACTTAGCAATGAACAGGAAGGAACTATTGAGAAACGCAGCAACTTAGGTTGGCTCTCACGGGAGCTGTGCTGAAATGACAAGAGCCAGTCTTCAAAGGTTATAGAGGAGTGGAGTGGTGAGGTCCAAAGGATGGTTCATAGGTCCGAAAAAAAAAAAAAAAGGATGAACGAATAAGAGACCTAGTAAGATAGCACAATGCGGGGACTATAGTCAATAATATATGTATTTTTTTGAGACAGGATCTCACTCTGTTGTCCAGGCTGGAATGCAGTGGCGTGATCTCCATTCATTGCAACCTCTGTCTCCCAGGCTCAAGTGATCCTTCCACCTCAGCCTCCCGAGTAGCTGAGACTACAGGCATGCACCACCAAACCTGGCTAATTTTTGTAGTTATTTTGGTAGAGAAGGGGTTTTGCCATGTCATCCAGGCTGGTCTTGAACTCCTGGGCTCAAGTGATCCTCCCACCTCAACTTCCCAAAGTGTTGGGATTACAGGCTTGAGCCACCGTGCCCAGCCAGTCAATAATAACTTAATTGTACATTTTAAAATAACAAAAAGAGGCCAGGCGGGGTGGCTCCCACCTGTAATCCCAGCACTTTGGGAGGCAGAGGTGGGAGGATCGCTTGAGCCCAGGAGCTCAAGAGCAGCATGGACAACATGGCGAAACCCTGTCTCTTCTAAAAATACAAAAATAAGCTGGACGTGGTGGCGGGCGCCTGTAATCCCAGCTACTTGGGAGGCCGAGGCAGGAGAATTGTGTGAAGCTGGAAGGAGAAGGTTTCAGTGACCCCAGATTGCTCCACTGCACTCCAGCCTGGACAACAGAGTGAGACTCCATCTCAAAATAAAATTAAATAAAACAAAATAAAATAACTATAAAGGTATAATTGGATTGCTCCTAACATGAAAGATAAGTGCTTCAGGGGATGAATGCCCAGTTTTTCATGATGTGATTATTACACATTGCATGCCTGCACCAAAATAGCTCATGTACCCCATAAATATATATACACCACGATGTACCCACATAATTAAAAAGAATTACATAACAACAACAACAAAAGCTGAAGGTTACAGAGCATGCGGTTCCACTGATACAGGCTTCCTGAAATGACAGAATTATAAGATGAAGAATGGTAAGTGGTTTTCAGGTAGGAGGAAGAGAGAGATGGCTGTGATGTGAAAAAAAGTGCAGCACAGAACATCCTCATAATGGAATGTGTTGTGTGTCCTGATTGTGAAACTACACATCTAAATGTTGCATGGACACACACACACACACACACACACACACACACGAGTGCACATAAACCAGCAAAGTCTGAATAAGGTTGATGGATTATGTTAATGTTCATTTCCCGTTTATGATATTGTAAGATGTCACCATTGGGGGAAGCTGGTTAAAGGCACAAGAGATCTCTCTGTACTCATTTTTTACTTTTTTTAAAAATATCTTTATTGAAATAATTCCCATATCATACAAGTCACCCATTTGAAGTATATAATTCAGTGGTTTTTAGTAAATTCACAGAGCTGAGATGATGTGCCACCATCTTTACAATATAATCTTAGAATGTTCTATGTTATACTTTATTGAGACAGAGCCTCACTCTTGTCACCCAGGCTGGAGTGCAGTGGCATGATCTTGGCTCACTGCAACCTCTGCCTCCCGGGTTCAAGTGATTCTCTCGATTCAGCCTCCCGAGTGGCTGTAACTACAGGCGCTTGCCACCACGCCCGGCTAATTTTTGTATTTTTAGTGAAACAGGGTTTCACCATGTTGGCTAGTCTAGTCTCGAACTCTTGACCCCAAGTGATCTTCCCACGTTGGCCGCCCAAAGTGCTGGAATTACAGGCATGAGCTATCATGACCGACCTAGAATATTTTAGTCACCCTAAAAGAAACCAATTAGGGCCGGGCACAGTGGCTCACGCCTGTAATTCCAGCAGTTTGGGAGGCCAAGGTGGGCAGATCATAAGGTCAAGAGATCGAGACCATCCTGGCCAACATGGTGAAACCCTGTCTTTAATAAAAATATAAAAATTAGCTGGGCGTGGTGGCACACACCTGTAGTCCCAGCTATTCGGGAGGCTGAGGCAGGAGAATCACTTGAACCTGGGAGGCGGATGTCGCCGTGAGCCAAGATCGTGCCACTGCACTCCAGCCTGGATGACAGAGCGAGACTCTGTAAAAAAGAAAGAAGAAAGAAGGAAAGAAAGAAAGAGAGAAAGGAAGGAAGGAAGGAAGGAAGGAAAGAAAGAAACCAATTAGGCCAGACGTGGTGGCTCACGCCTGTAATCACAGCACTTTGGGAGGACGAGGCAGGTAGATCACCTGAGGTCAGGAGTTCAAGACCAGCCTGGCCAACATGGCAAAACCCCGTGTCTACTAAAAATACAAAATTAGCCAGGCATGATGGCGGGTTCTTTAATCCCAGCTACTTTGGAGGCTGAGGCAGGATAATTGCTTGAACCCAGGAAGCGGAGGTTACAGTGAGCAGAGATCGTGTCACAGCACTCTAGCCTGGGCGACACAGTGAGATTCTGTCTCCAAACAAACAAAACAAAACAAACAAACAAAAAAGAAACCAAATTAGTAATCACTCCCAATCTCTTCCCCAGCCCCTGGCCACCACGAATCACGAGTCTACTTTCTATGTCTGGATTTGCCCGTTCTGGAAATTCCATATGAGCAAGATCATACAATATGTGGCCTTTGTGTCTGGTTTCTTTCTTTCTTTTCTTTCTTTTTTTTTTTTTTTTAAGAGTCTCGCTCTGCCCAGGCTGGAGTGCAGTGGCACGATCTCGGCTCACCGCAACCTCCGCCTCCCAGGTTCAAGCGATTTTCCTGCCTCAGCCTCCCGAGTAGCTAGGATTACAGGCACCTGCCACCATGCCCGGCTAATTTTTGTATTTTTAGTAGAGATGGGGGTTTCACCATCTTGGCCAGGCTGGTCTTGAACTCCTGACCTCTTGATCCACCCACCTCAGCCTTCCAAAGTGCTGGGATTCCAGGCGTGAGCCACCGTGCCTGGCCTGTGTCTGGTTTCTTTCACAGAGCATGATGTGTTTAAGGTTCACCCACGTTGTAACCTATACCAGGGCCTCATTCCTTTTCATGGCCAAATACATTCCATTGTGTGGACGGACCACGTTTGGCTTTTCTGTTCATCAGTTGATGGAGAGTCAGATTGTTTTCACTTTTTGAATTGTTATCAATAATACTGCTATCAACATTTATCCTTAAGATTTTGCATGGGGTCAGGCGTGGCGGCTGACGCCTATAATCACAACACTTTGGGAGGCAGAAGCAGGCGGATCACTTGAGGTCTGGAGTTCAAAACCAACCTGGCCAACACAGTGAAACCCTGCCTCTACTAAAAATACAAAAAATTAGCTGGTCATGGTGGAACTGATATCACATCACTCCACTCTAGCCTGGGTGACAGAGCAAGACTCTGTCTCAAAAAGAAAAGAAAAAAAGATTTGCATACACATATTTTTTTATTTTAACTTTTTTTTTGAGACGGAGTCTCACTCTGTTGCCCAGGCTGGAGTGAAGTGGCACAATCTCGGCTCACTGCAACCTCCGCCTCCTGGGTTCAAGTGATTCTCCTGCCTCAGCCTCCCGAGTAGTTGGGATTACAGGTGTGCACCACCATGCCCGGCTAATTTCTGTGTTTTTGGTGGAGACAGGGTTTCGCCATGTTGGCCAGGCTGGTCTCGAACTCCTGACCTCAAGTCATCTGCCCATCTTGGCCTCCCAAAGTGCTGGGATTACAGGCGTGAGCCACCCCACCAGGCCTATTGTCTGTCTTTTTAATTTTAGCAAACCTAGTGAGTGTAAAGTGGTATCTCATTGTGGTTTTGATTTGCATTTTCCTAGTGACTAATGAGGTTGAGCATCTTTTCATGTGACCGTTGGCCATTTGTATATTGTCTTTGGAGAAACGTTTACTGAGATCACTTGCCCATTTCAAAAATTGGGTTATTAGGCTTGGCGTGGTGGCTCACGTCTGTAATTCCAGCATTTTGGGAGGCCAAGGTGGGCAGATCACTTGAGGCCAGAAGTTTGACACCAGCCTGGCCAAAATGGTGAAACCCCGTCTCTACTAGAAATACAAAAGTTAGCTGGGTGTGGTGGCGGGCACCTGTAGTCCCAGTTACTCGGGAGGCTGGGGCAGGAGAACTGCTTGAACCTAAGAGAGGGAGGTTGCAGTGAGCTAAGATCGCACCACTGCCCTCCAGCCTTCCAGCCTAGGTGACAGAGTGAGACTCCGTTAAAAAAAAAAATTGGGCTATTAATTAATGTTTTTATTTTTGAGTTTTGAGAGTTCTTTTCACATTTGCATACGTTTATTTTCCCCAATTTATAGACTGTACTTTTACTTTTTCGATGGTATCAGCTGGCAACACAAACGTTTTTAATTTTGATGTCATCCAATGAATCTGTTTTTTCTTTTATTACTGCTTTTGGTATCATATAAGTGCCTAATTCAAAGTCATTAAGATTTACTGCCAGCTGGGCATGGTGGCTCATGCCTATAATTCCAGCACTTTGGGAGGCCGAGACAGGCGGATCACCTGAAGTCGGGAGTTCGAGACCAGCCTGACCAACATGGAGAAACACCCGTCTCTACTAAAAATACAAAATTAGCCAGGCGTGGTGGCAAGCACCTGTAATCCCAACTACTCAGGAGGCTGAGGCAGGAGAATCACTTGAATCTGGGAGGCAGAGGTTGCAGTGAGCCGAGATCATGCCATTACACTCCAGCCTGGGCAACAAGAGTGAAACCGCATCTCAAAAAACAAAAACAAACAAACAAAAAAAACCAAAAAAACCCCGATTTACTGCCATGTTTTTCTGTATTATTTTTACAACTGCATATTGTACATTTTTCTATAAATAAAAAGTTAAAAAGTGATCTGGTGCAGTGGCTCACAGCTGTGATCTCAACATTTTGTAAGGCCGAGATGGGAGGATTGCTTGAGGCCAGGAGTTCAAGACCATCTAGGGGAACCTAGGAAGACTCCATCTCTATAAAAAATTAATCAATTAGCTGGGTGTGGTGGTGAACGCCTCAAGTCCCAGCTACTTGGGAGGCCAAGATGGGAGGATCGCTTGAGGTCAGGAGTTCAAGACAAGCCAGGGCAAAATAGTGAAACCTGACCTCTTAAAAAAAAAATTAGCTGGGCATAGTGGGGCGGGCGTGCCTGCCGTTCCAGCTACTGGGGAAGCTGAGGTGGGAGAATTGCTTGAGCACAAGACGCTGAGGTTACAGTGAGCTGTCCTCACACCACTGCACTCCAGGAGTGACAGAGTGACACTCTGTCTCGAAACAGAAGAGGAAAAAAAAAAACACCAAAAAACAGGCAGATGACTTGAACAACACTTTGCCAAAGAGGATATACGGATTTCAAATAAAAACATAAAAAAGGCCAGGCACGGCCGGGCGCGGTGGCTCACGCCTGTAATTCCAGCACTTTGGGAGGCCGAGGTGGGTGGATCATGAGGTCAGGAGATCGAGATCGTCCTGGCTAACACAGTGAAACCCCGTCTCTACTAAAAATACAAAAAATTAGCCGGGCGTGGTGGCAGGCGCCTGTATTCCCAGTTACTCGGGAGGCTGAGGCAGGAAAATGGCCTGAACCCCAGGAGGCAGAGCTTGCAGTGAGTTGAGATCGCGCCACTGCACTCCAGCCTGGGCAACAGAGTGAGACTCCGTCTCAAAAAAAGAAAAAATTTAAAAAAAAAAAAAAAGGCCGGGCACGGTGACTCCTTCCAGCTCTTTGGGAGGCCGAGATGGGTGGATCACTTGAGGTTAGGAGTTCAAGACCAGCCTGGCCAACATGATGAAACCCCGTCTCTACTAAAAATACAAAAATTAGCCGGGCATGATGGTGCCCACCTGTAGTACCAGCTACTTGGGAGGCTAAGGCAGGAGAATCGCTTGAACCCAGGAGGCTAATTTTTGTATTATTAGTAGAGACGGGGTTTCGCCATGTTGGCCAGGATGATCTCGATCTCTGGACCTCATGATCTGCCCACCTCGGCCTCCCAAAGTGCTGGGATTACAGGTGTGAGCCACCACACCTGGCCTTGATTCTTAAAAATTAAAAAAATTACCTTTGTAGATCATCTGAGCGAGCAAATGCAACAAATTTTGTGTCGTGGTCTTGTATCCTTCAACTTTGCTGGACTATTGTATGTTATGTTATGTTATGTTATGTTATGTTATGTTATGTTATTTTTTGGAGACAGAGTCTCGATCTGTTGCCCAGGCTGGAGTGCAATCATGTGATCATAGCTCACTGCAGCCTCGACTTCCCAGGCCAAGAATCAATTTTTTTTTTAAGTGTAAAAATTTGGAAAAATAAAATTTAAAAAAGGAGAAAACAAAGTTAATTGCATTTGTATATATTAGAAATGAACAATCTGAAAGTGAAATTAGGAAAATCATTATCTTTATGATAGCATCAAAAAGAACAAAATACTTAGGAGTAAATTTAACAGAAAAGTGCAAAATTTATACTCTGAGCACTATAAAATATTGTTGAAAGAAATTTAAGACCTAAATAAAAACCTCTCATATTCATGGATTAGAAAATGTAATATTGTTAATACTCCTTAACCGATCTGTAGATTCAAAACAATCCCTATTAAAATCTCAGCTTTTTTTAAGAAATTGATCATTCTAAAATTTATATGGAAATTCAAGGCACTTAGAGCATCCAAAATAATCTTAAAATGAAATAATGAAGTTGAAGGACTTACACTTTCTGATTAGAAACCTTATATCAACCAGACACGGTGGCTCATGCCTATAATCCCAGCACTTTGGGAGGCTGAGGTGGGTGGATCACGAGGTCAGGAGATCCAGACCATCCTGGCTAACATGGTGAAACCCCGTCTTTACTAAAAATACAAAAAATTAGCTGGGTGTGGTGGTGGGCGCCTGTAGTCCCAGCTACTTGGGAGGGTGAGGCAGGAGAATGGCATGAACCCGGGAGGCAGAACAATGGGGTACTGGCGCAATGACAGACTTTTAGATCCACGGTAGAAAATTGAAAATCCAGAAATAAACTCTGACATTTATGGTCAATTGCTTTTCAACAAGGGCCAAGACAATCCAATGGAGAAACAAATAATCTTTTCAACAAATGATTTCAGGACAACTGGATATCCACATGCAAAAGGGTAAAGTTGAATCCCTACCTCACACCAAGCACAAAACTTAACTCAAAATACATCATAGACTTAAATGTAAGAGTTAAAACAATAAAACTCTTGGAAAAAAACAAAGGGGTTTCATGAGCTTGGGACTGGCAATAGTTTCTTAGACATGACACTAAGAGCGCAAACAACCAAAGAAATACCAGATAAATAGGACTTCATCAAAATTTAAAAATGCTGTGTTTCAAAGGACACCATCCAGACAGTGAATAGACAACCCAGAGGATGGAAGAAATATTTGTAAATCATACATCTAATAAGGAACAGGTACCTAGAATACATAAAGAACTCTCACAACTGTGAATTTATTACCTTATATGGCAAAAGAGATTTTGCAGGTGTGATTAAATTATAGACCTTGAGATGGGGAGATTTTCTTGGAGATTCCAGGTGAATCCAATGTCATCACAGGGGCCCTTATAAGAGGAAAGCAGGAGCATCAAAGAGCAAAGCCAGAAGCAGAGGTCAGAGGGATGTGAGACTGTGAACCTAGAAATGTGGTCAGCCCCTAGAACCTGGAAAAGACCAGAGAACAGCTTCTCCCCTAGAGTCTTCAGAGCAAACACAGCCTTCCACATTTTAGAATTCTGATCTCCAGAACTCTAGGATAATAATTTTGTGTTGTTTTAAGTCACTACATTTATGGTAATTTGTGGGGAACTAAGACGTATTTGACTTGGGAATAATACTTATCCTTTCCACCCACATCCCATTGGTCAGAATATGTCACATGATCATACCTACTGCAAGGGCATCTGGGAAATGTAGTCCATGGGTGGGCAGCCACTTCCCAGGGTAACTCTACGTTGTGGGAAGTGAGGCATGGATTTTTTTAATGGATGCCAGACGTTTTCTGCCACATCAGTGTGGGTCATAATGAGGTTCTCCAGAGGGAAGAAATGGCCCAAGTGACTGGCTAGAATTGGGCTCATGAGCATGGAGGGACTTGAGACAATGCGGAATCCACCATGCAGAGGAATGAGCAGTGAAGGTGGAGCGTGACCCAGCTCCATGAAGAAATAAGGAATGGTTCTCAAGTCCTTTCTTCCGGGATGGAGCCCAGATTATTCATCCTCATCTTTGAGGCTCTCTAGAAACCAGCCCCTAGCCTTTTTTTTTTTTTTTTTTTTTCTCCTTCTTCTTCCAGGCATCTTCTCCCTCAACCCGGTTTTCCCAGCCCCACCCACCTCTCCACCTGCCCATCTTCATATTCAGCTGATTCAGTCTCAACCGTCTTGGCACCAAGTCCTTGCCCACACGGAGCTCCCTGCCAAGCACACCCTCCTACCCCACGCCCCCTCTCTAAATCCTACCACTGTGAGATCCGGGAGGCGATGTGTGAGCTGAGGCTTGAAGGATGAGAAGGAGCTCATCACGGGAGGAGTCCAGGGCAGGGCATGCTAGGAGGAGGGGGCTGCAAATGCAAAGGCTCAGGGGTGGGAAGTTGCTTGTGCATTGGAGGAGTGGCAAGGAGGCCAGTGTGGCTGGAGCAGAATGGGGCGCAGGAGAGGAGATGAAGGCTGGAAGGGGCTGGATTTTGAAGGGAAAGGGGGTCTTTTATTTTTTATAATTTTATTTGTTTTTAGAGATGGGGTCTTGCTCTGCCACCCAGGCTGGAGTGCAGCAGTGCGATCATAGCTCACTGCAGCCTCCATCTCCCAGTCTCAAGCGATCCTCCCACCTCAGCCTCCCGAGTAGCTGGAACAACAGGCACGTGCCACCATGCCTGGCTAATTTCTTGTATTTTAGATAGAGGTGGGGTTCACCATGTTGCTTAGCTGGTCTTGAACTCCTGGGCTCAAGTGATCCACCTGCCTTGGTCTCCCAGAGTGCTGGGATTACAGGCATCAACCAACACGCTCGGCCCTTTTATTCTTTTTATAATTTTATTTATTTATTTATTTATTTATTTATTTTTAGAGATGGGGTCTTGCTCTGTCGCCCAGGCTGGAGTACTGTGGTGCAAATCATGGCTCACTGCAGCCTTGATCTCCCAGGCTCAAGTGATCCTTTCACCTCAGCCTCCCGGGTAGCTGAAACTACAGGCATGCACCACCACGCCCAGCTAATTTTTGTAGTTTTTGTAGAGACAGGGGTCTTGCTATGATTCTCAGGCTGGTCTCGAATTCCTGGGCTCAAGCGATCCTCCCATCTCAGCCTTCCAAAGTGTTGGGATTACAGGCATGAGTCACTGCACCCAGCCTGGGGGGGTCTTTTAGGCCACGGTGGAGGGTTTGAGCTTGATTCAAGTGTAATAAAGGACCCCGGGGGAGAGTTTGAATGAACGCATGAATGAATGAATGAGTGAATGAAACAGGACTAAGACAGAGCTGCAGTCTTGGCCCATTCACTGCTCACCGATTACTAAGTGGCATCCGGCCACCCTCAATATGCTTTGAGGCTGCCTTCTTCCTTCAGCTTGGCCCCCAGCCATGTGCCCCCTTGGAGATGGCTCACCTCGATAGATTCCAAGATACCCTGGTGGCAGGGCCCATCCCTTCCTCCTTTTTTTTTTTTTTTTTTTTTTTTTGAGATGGAGTCTCGCTCTGTCACCCAGGCTGGAGTGCAGTGGCATGATCTCAGGTCACTGCAACCTCCGCCTCCCGGTTTCAAGCGATTCTCTTGCCTCAGTCTCCTGAATAGCTGGGACTACAGGCACATGCCACCACGCCCGGCTAATTTTTTGTGTTTTTAGTAGATACAAGATTTCACCGTGTTAGCCAGGCTGGTCTGGATCTCCTGACCTCAAGTGATGCACCCACCTCGGCCTCCCAAAGTGTTGGGATTACAGGCATGAGCCACCGCGCCCGGCCTTGGCTCTGTCTTAATGACACTCAAACAGCTACACAATACCAAATGACTCCTTGCAATTATTATAAAATATTAAAATGACTCACAAAATAAATTATTCACACCCCTCATGTTCCCTGCTTCCAGGTGTTTGGGGGCTAATGAGGTTTGTTTTTAGGTGTGGAGGGGGGAGCGGCCCTTGGGAATCAGAGGCAGTGAGAGATCTCCTATCAATCATGTCACTGTGTAGATGGTGACAAGGGATGATGGGAGGCAGAGGCGGACTGGGGCAGGAGTTAGCCTCAAGGGCCGTTTATGCCCCAAAACTCTGTCGCTTATAAGTGGTGAATGCAGGCTGGGTGAGTGGCTGGGGTCTTTGCTTCATTTTCCCTCTCCTCAGGTGGCTGGAGAAAGTTGGGCCCATTGCAGGTCAGCCAGAAGGGTTTGTGGCTTTTAGAGTGGTGGAGAGCAAGAGAGAGAACTGGAAAGAAATGCAGAGACACAAAGAAAGCCAGAAAGAGAGGAAGAGACAGAGACACACATAGAGAGACGGAAAGAGACATAGAAAGACAGGCAGGCAGAGACAGACAGAGACAGAGAGGTACAGAGGTGGAGAGAGACACAGACAGAGACAAATAGAGAGAAAGAGAATAGAGAGATGGGCAGAGACAAAGACAGAGATAGAGACAGAGAGACAGAGGTGGGCAGAGACACAGAGACAAATAGAAAGAATAGAGAGACAGGCAGAAACAAAGAGACACAGAGACAGAGAGACAAAGACAGGAATAAAGACAGAGAGGCAAGACAGAGATAAAGACAGGGAGACAGATACACACAGAGATAGGAAGACACAGAGATGGGCAGAGAAAGAAAGCCACAGAGAAAAATAAAAAGAAAGAGAATAGAGAGAGAGGCAGAGACAAAGACAGATGCAAAGACAGAGACAAGGAGACAGAGAGACAGAGAACTGATTGGGTCTGTTACCCCAACAACCCAGGATCCCCTGAATTCTCACGTGGGTAGGTAGGGTTTGGGGCCAGGTGGGATTTGGGAGGCCAGCCTCCCCAGAAGGAGAGGCTCACGCTAGCAGAAGTCACCAAGCTCGGAGCCAGGGAGGTGGTTCTGTGAAAGAACCATGCAAGTTCCTGAAAGCCCCGAATTTCGCAGCCCTGCATGTGGACAGTGCAGGCTCCCTACCAAGGAGCTGCTAGCAGGGAACAGGAGATGCTCCACCCTCCCTTAAGCCGCTCCTACCAGCACCGTTCAGTACCACGGACAGCGACACATCCCTGGTGCCAGGAGAGGAAAGGAAACCCCAGGGTTTGGCCTTCTCACTCATCCTTTGCAGCAGCCAGCAGTCTTCCCTGTGAGGGAGAATGGTTGCGCTCTCTCTTGGTTGCGCTCTTCTCTCTCTCTCTCTCCCTCCCTCCCTTCTTTCTTTTCTTTTCCTCTTTCTTTCTTTCTTTTCTTTCTCTTTCTTTCTTTCTTTCTTTCTTTCTTTCTTTCTTTCTTTCTTTCTTTCTTTTTTGAGACAGAGTCTTACTCTGTCATCCAGGTTGGAGTGCAGCAATGTGATCTTGGCTCCCTGCAACCTCCACCTCCTAGGTTCAAGTGATTCTCCTGCCTCAGCCTCCTGAGTAGCTGGCACTACAGGCATGTGCCACCAAGCCTGGCTAATTTTTGTATTTTTAGTAGAGACAGGGTTTTCCCATGTTGGCCAGGCTGGTCTCAAACTCCTGACTTCAGGTGATCCGCCTACCTTGGCCTCCCAAAGTGCTGGGATTACAGGCCTGAGCCACGGCAACCAGCCTGACTCTGCTAATTTCTGTTGTGTGACCTCAGGCAACTGATTGTTTGTATTGGTTAGCTATTGCTGTGTAAAAAACTACCCCAAAACTTAGTGGCTTAAAACAACACTCACTTATGATCTCAGCTTCTGCAGATCAGGAATCTGGGTATAGCTTGACTGGGTCCTGTACTTCAGGCTGTCACGAGGTGTTGGCCAGCAAGAGGGTCTCATCTGAAGGCTCAACGGGGTAGGATTTGCTTCCACATTCACATGGTTATCAACAATACTCAGTTCCTTGGTGGCGGAGGCTACCCAGGTTCTCGCCATGTGGGCCTCAAGTGATCCCCCCGCCTCAGCCTCCCAAAGTGCTGGGATTACAGGCATGAACCACATTGTCCCCTTTTATAAGGTCATCAGTCGTATTAGATTAGAGCCCACCCTACTCCAGTTACATCTGTACCACCTCCAGTACATTCGGAAGTTCTGAGGGGTGAGGACTTCAGCATATAGGTTTTTTGGGGGAGACACGATGTAACCCATAATGCCGGCCAATGAGAGACCCTTGTCTCTTTGTCTGTCTGTCTCTGTTAGGGTCTCTCTGAGCGCCTGTCTCTGTCTCTTTGTTTCGGTCTGTCTCTGATTCTGTGTGTCTGTGTCTCCAAGCTCATTCCCACCACTGGTCCTTGGTACGTGCTGTCCTCTCTGCTTGGAAACTCCTGGCGCTTTGCACTTCTGGCTCCTTCTCAACTCAGATGGCCCCTCCTCAGTCACACCCTCCAATCCCCCTCTACTGTCTCCTTGCTGTTTTTGTTTTTGTCTTGTTTTTTGAGACAGGGTCTCGCTCTGTCACCCAGGCTGGAGTACAGTGGCGTGATCATAGCTCACTGCAGCCTCGACTTCCTGGGCTCAAGTGATCCTCCCACATCAGCCTTGGAGTGCACTACCAGGTCTGGCTAATTTAAAAAAAAAAAGTATCTATCTATTTATTTATTTATTTGAGATAGAGTCTCACTCTGTTCCCCAGGCTGGAGTGCAGTGGTGTGATTTTGGCTCACTGCAACCTCCGCCTCCCGGGTTCAAACAATTCTCATGCCTCCACCTCCCAAGTAGCTGGCATTACAGGTACCCGCCACCACGCCCTGCCAATTTTTTTTTTTTGTATTTTTAGTAGAGATTGGGTTTCACCATGTTGGCCAGGCTGGTCCTGAACTCCTGACCTCAGGGGATCCACGCACCTCAGCCTCTCAAAGTGCTGGGATTATAGGCATGAGCCATCACGCCTGGCCTCAATTTTGTTGTTGTTGTTGTTGAGACAGAGTCTCACTATGTTGACCATGCTGGTCTCAAACTCCTGGCCTCAAGTGATCCTCCTGCCTTGGCCTCCCAAAGTGCTGGGATTACAGGCATAAACCACCAGGCCTGGCCTCTTTGCTGTTTTGTAAGCATGCCCAGCATGTTCCTGCCTCGGGGGTTTTTGCCCTGGCGATTTCCCCTCAGCCAGGAACACCCTTTGGTTACATGGCTCCATCAACTTCAGGTCTCAGCACAAGTGTCTGGATCACCTATAGAGTCTCCTGGCCAGGAGCGGTGGCTCATGCCTGTAATCCCTGCACTTTGGGAGGCCGAGGCAGGTAGATCATGAGGTCAGAGGATCGAGATCATCCTGGCTAACACGGTGAAACCCCGTCTCTACTAAAAATACAAAAAATTAGCCGGGCCTGGTGGCGGGTGCCTGTAGTCCCCAGCTACTCGGGAGGCTGAGGGAGGAGAATGGCATGAACTGGGGAGGCGGAGCTGGCAGTGAGCTGAGATTGCACCACTGCACTCTAGCCTGGGTGACAGAGCGAGACTCCATCTCAAAAAAAAAAAAACAAAAAGAATCCTTCTCCTGTAGTCACTCCCAGAGCCCCTCCTCCTCTGCTTGCTCTCTGCCCATGGCACTGGATGGAATAACCCATCATTGTAACTGTTTCTTTTATTTTGAGATGGAGTCTTGGTCTGTCACCCAGGCTGGAGTGCAATGGTGCCATCTTGGCTCACTGTAGCCTCTGCCTCCCAGGTTCAAGCGATTTTCCTGCCTCAGCCTCCCGAGTAGCTGGGATAACAGATGCATGCCACCACGCCTGGCTAATTTTTGCATTTTTTAATTTTTATTTTTTAGTAGGGACGGGGTTTCACCATGTTGGTCAGGCTGGTCTCGAACTCCTGACCTCAAGTGATCCACCCACCTTGGCCTCCCAAAGTGCTGGAATTACAGGTATGAGCCACTGTGCCTGGCCCATTTTATGTTTTGGTGCCCAGCTCCTAGAAGAGGGCCTGGCTCACAGCATGTGGGCAATAAATGTTTTCAAAACTGGTCAATCCTAGGACTAATCCAGAGATCTTAGAATGACGGCGTAGACCTGTGGCATCGTGGAAGCTTGTGAATGGCTGCTGAATCCCAGGTGTAGAGTCTTAGAACTGCCACCCAATCATAGAGTCAGAAAGAAAGGAGTCTCAGGATCCCCCTACTCCAATTCCTGCATCATTTTCCTGGCATGGTTTTACAGATTGTCTTGGTTACCTCCTGTGACGGGGACCTCACTACCACTTAGGGCAATCCATTCAGGCTTTGGACAGTTCCACAGGTGTTGAAAAATCCTTCCTTAAGAACTGAGCATGCATTTTTCACTTTGGAATTCTCTCTGGTCCCAGAACCTGCCCTTCCCTGTCTCCAATCCTTCCATGTTGGCCATAATCAGTTCCTTCTGCCTCGTGGGGGTCAGTGGGGTGGAGGCGGGAAGAAGAGGAGGGATTTGAAAGCAAGAATCCTGCTTTCTGAGGCTCAGTTCTCCATTTTTCAGCTTGTCCTGAAATTTTCTGACAAAGATGATAGCTGAGGTGTTAGCTGATAAGTAAAGTGTTCGCTGATAACTTAGGTGTTAGCTGACAACTAAAGTGTAGGCTGATAACTAAAAGGTTAACTGATAAGAGAAGCCTGCCTGATAAGTGGAATGTTGGAAGATAACTTGAGTGTTAGGTAAGAATTAAAGTGTTTTGGCTGATCATCTCTTCCTCCCTCCCTCCATTCCTCCCTCCCTTGCGTCCTAAGCATTTATTAGGCACCTACTGTGTACCAGGTTCAGTGCTGGGAGTGGGTGTTATAAAATAGATCAGATGCAATCTCTCCTTCAGGGTACTCAGGCAGACACAGCTAAGATCTAAGCTCTCTCGGAAGCCCCGGAGCCAGCAGAGTCTTTAAGACACCAAGGCACGGAGTTATCATGGTGGGATGTCGGCCAGCAGGGAGATTTTCCCCGCCCTGACCAGCTCCCCGCCTTGCTGGCAAACGAGGTAAACCCCTCAAGCCTGTCTCTGGTGTTGGCACTTCTGGGCCGGCTCCTCTGTCTCCAGTGTGGGTGGCGAGTGACTTCATCTGGCCCCAGTAGCTGTCACTCAGACCTAGTCGGACAGCCGACAACATGGTTGCCATGGAAACGAATATGCTTCCCCCTGGAGGCGGGGTGAGCCAGGGGAGAGGGAAACTCTACGTGAATTCTTGAATTCGGGCACAAAGTGACCCAAGGCCTGATGAATCCAGTGGGGGAGCAGTTAACTCCTTCACTGCTACTCCCCTTCTCACTCCCTACGCTCTGGCTCTCTTGGGGAGCTCAGTATCAGGATTAAAAACCTTCGTTCTGGGGTGTCAGGTGGCTAAAGCCCAGCTCTTCATCCAGGCAACTTAACCTCTCCGTGCCTCAGCTTCCTTATCCAGAAGGTGGGTATGAGGATCTGCACTCACTCATTCATTCATTTATCCATTGAGGAAATTGAGCTCACAGGACATCTGTCACATGCCAGGCACTATATTCTAGCTGTGAAGAGGGTAGAAAAGACACTGGGCCCAGGCTGGGCATGGTGGCTCATGCCTGTAATCCCAGCACTTTGGGAGGGAGGCCGAGGCAGGCCGATCACTTGAGGTCAGGAGTTTGAGACCAGCCAGGCCAACAGAGTGAAACCCCATCTCTACTAAAAAATACAAAAATTAGCCGGTCATGGTGGTGCGTCCCTGTAATCCCAGTTACTTGGGAGGCTGAGATGGGAGGATCACTTGAGCCCAGAAGGTGGAGGCTGCAGCGAGCCATGATCACACTACTGTACTCCAGCCTGGATGACAGAGCCAGACCCTGTCTCAAAAAAGAAGGAAGAAAAGAGCCTATGTTTCTGCTCACCTGGGAAACTGTTCAACAGGTGTCCTTTATCTGCAGGACTTGTCAGAGCCTTTACTATACAAATCTGAGTCTCCAAGGTTGGGGAGGAAGGAGGTACCTTCCTAAACTTATCTGAGCCTGGAACCCTTCATTTTCAGACACTTCTCAAGGGAGTAGATTCAGCCACTGTGGTGATGTGGAAACAGCAGGGAACCTGATGTCACAGGCCTGGGTTCAAATCCTCACATTGCCGAGTGACCTTGGGGATGCGTCTGTAAAAGGGGATGAGGCAGATGCCACAGGTACCCTGCCCATGTCCCCAGATGGGTCCCAGCTGCCAGCACCTGCCTCCCTCTACCCACTGGCATTCTCTGTCCTCAGGACTGCACTGGACCCACGTGTGCCAGGGACTGGCCCCTAGGAGCAGCCCTCAGACAAGGATTGGCTGGTGTTGGAGGATAAATACCCCAGCTCCCTCGCCCCTCTGCTGGGACACCTCTGAATCACGCCTCATACGGTAGTACCCAGCAGGATCAAGTTCCGGGTGCCCATGCCAGTCACCTGCTCACCAATGTCCCCCATACTGGCTCCTTCTCTTGCTGCTCTTTCCCTCCCCTTCTTCCTCTACCTCCCAGATAATACTTCCGCCTCCCAGACAGCCCCAGATGGTGCCTCAGGTCCCCGCTCACTCAGACCTCATTGTTCATCGGCTTTCCCCCTAACACCTCCCTTGTTGGAAAACATCAGAGAAAATCTCTCCCAGCAGCACGTCTTCTCTTCAGTCCTTCCTCCTAGCCTTTGCTTATACTGTACCCTGCTCCTGGAACCCCTTTCCTCTCCTCCTAACCAAATCCTTATTCTGTAGGTCAGGATTCCCCTCACTAGTAGGGCACAGAGTGATTTCACATCGTCCCCCAACAAGTTTCTAAATAGCATTAGCTGGCAGGGTGAGACAGCCAGCCCCTTTCCAGTCCTCTTTCCTTCCTTCTGATGATTTAAAGGACAGGGTCTCTGCTGGGTAATCAGGGGAGTTTAACCCTTTCCTAGCCCTCGCGAATCCTCTTTTTAGGCAAAGCAATCACAGGCTGCAGGCTCCCAGCCTCGGGCAGGCAGCGACACCTCACTAGAATGAAATAACTGCGTTTTGTTTCTGACATGTGAGTTTTACCACCCACCTTCTGTTTGTGGCAGGTGCAACCGGCTCTCCATTTTCAGGGAAGCAGAGCTGCTGTTTTTAAATACACTCACTAGTGAGGACATGATTCAGTTGGGAAGAAAATGTTAAATAAATCTTGGAACAGGTGGGGCACTGATGTGGTGGCCACCCT
The DNA here is from genome assembly GCF_028858775.2 of Pan troglodytes. Classification (NCBI taxonomy): domain Eukaryota; kingdom Metazoa; phylum Chordata; class Mammalia; order Primates; family Hominidae; genus Pan; species Pan troglodytes. Next base: position 7,746,076 of record NC_072418.2, on the reverse strand, counting down.
CACCCTGGTGCTGGCTGAGGAAGCTTGGGACACGCTCACCTCCATCAGGAAGCCCTCCAGATTTTCCCTGTCAAGACTTCCAGACCTTTTCTTGTCTTGTCTTGTCTTTTTTATTTTCTCCTTCCTCCCTTCCTCCCTTCCTCCCCCCGCCCCCCTCTCTGATGACAGGCATGACGCACCAGGCCTGGCCCCATTGCTTTCTTTTTTTCTTTTGAGACAGAGTCTCGCTCTGTGTCCCAGGCTGGAATGCAGTGGCACAATCTCAGCTCACCGCAACCTCCGCCTCCCAGGTTCAAGTGATTCTTATGCCTCAGCCTCCCAAGAAGCTGGGATTACAGGCGCCTGATACCACGACTGGCTAAATTTTTTTAAAATATATTTTTAGTAGAGATGGGATCTCATTATGTTACCCAGGCTGGTCTTGAACTCCGGGCCTCAAGCGATCCTCCCGCCTTGGTGTCCAAAAGCGCTGGGATGACAGGTGTGAGCCGCCATGCGCCCGGCCCCATTGCTTTGCTTCCTAAGACCCGGCCTTTTTCCACCGGAGCCCAGTGTTAACACTCTATAGGGTGCAGTTCTCATTCCGGGAGGGCAACCTGGAGCGGATGACAGGTGTCCCTGGGTCTCAGCCTTCCTGTTTGTGCCAGAAGGAGAGCCGGGACGGTGGGGAGGGAAGAGGGGCAGGCGCCTCCGTGCCAGCTGGGCCTGCCTCCCGCAGCTGCTGGCGTTGCCATGGTTACCGAGCAAGCCTCTCGCCCCCCGCCCCCCATTCCAGCCCCTCACCCTCAGACCAGGCCCTTCCAGGGACCGGCGGCTCCTGGGTGTCATGGAAACGGTTTCCAAGCACCCACAGTGGGCTTCCTCATTGGCTGAGCGAGGCTACAGGCAAAGGTCACCCCGGGGGTCACTTCTAGGGGTTTCTTCAAGGTCCCCGCCACCCAACGCGAAGTGGGATGTCTGGAATGGGGTCTTGATCTTTAATTCCTTCGTCCCTGGCGATGCTGGAGCGGCTCTAGTCCGTCAGAGGGGCTCTCTTGGTGGGAGGACCTTCAGCCTCTCCCCACCCCCACCCCCGCCCCGCCAAACTCCCCAAAGTTCACAACAAAAACCTCTGTTCTAAGTAAATACATTCGGCTCACTCTGCAAATGTGGCACGGAGAGCAGCCGCCAGGCAGCCCCTCCCCTTTCTTCCAGAACCTTCTTCCAGCAGCCGTGGCTGCTTCAGAGTAGGAGCTGAGGGGCTGAGACCCTGTACCCAGGAGCAGAGGACAGCGTGGCTGGAGTTGAGCCCTGGGAGATTGGAAAAATTAAAAATAGTAAGAATAGCAGCAGCTGATAATTCAGTGGTTTGCAACCCCCTGTTTTAGGTACACACACGTATGAACTCATTTAATCCTTTAACATAAAGTGAACAGGAAGGTACCATTATGCCCATTTTATTTATGTATTTATTTATTTTAGAGACAAGGTCTCACTCTGTTGCCCAGGCTGGAGTGCAGTCCTTCAATCATAGCTCACTGCTGCCTCAACCTCTTCCCCCTAGACTCAGCGATCCTCTCACCTCAGCCTCCCGAGTAGCTGGGACCACAGGCATGTATCACCGCACCCAGCTAATTTTTTAAAAAATGGTTTTTTTTCATAGAGATAGGGATCTCACTATATTGCCCAGGCTAGTCTTGAACTCCTGGGCTCAAGTGACCCTCCTGCCTCAGCCTCCCGAAGTGCTGGGATCATGGGTGTGAGCCAGCGTGTCTGGCCTCCATTATCTCAATTTTAGAGATAGGGAAACTGAGACCCAGAGACATCAAGATCACGAACTATGAACAAAAGCAGCAGCCTGGGACCTGAACCCAGGCCACGTGGCTCCAGGATCAGTGTTAGCCACCAGGCTTGTCTTTGCCTCTGACCATGTAGTTCAATACCCCCTTAAGTGACGTCTGCACTGGGGGATGGGAGCAGGAAACAGGGACCACGAAGGAGATACCCAGAGAGGGATGAGACCCTGGGTAGCCAGAGGGGGAGATGGGCACTGCCAAGGGGATGGTTTGGGGGGCTTTCGACCCCTTTAAAACCTTCATCAGGAACCCCAAAGCCACACCAAGGAAACTGACCATCCAAGTTGAAAAGGTGAGCCTGCCATGTAAACTCAGCTTCAAGGCAGACCCTTCATACCCCCAGCCACATCTTTCAAACAGACACTGCAGCCAACCCCCTGGTTCATGGAAATTCTGGAAGGAAACTCAGGCTGAGAGGCATCTGAAAAGGAAAAGTGAATTCAGGTCAGGAAATGGTTTAAGATGGCCATTGTGTGACCAGCTGTGTACAAAGGGGCCCCTAGGGGGTTCCAGGCTGCTGTGGAGACACAGCCAGACACAGACACACCCAGGCCCTTGGGATCTGGGGGAGTCTGGGGAGAGGAGCTGGGGGATGGACATTGCAGCTGGGGCTAAGAAGATAAGCAGAAATTTCCCAGGCAAAAGAGAGGAGGGTTCTGGGCAGAGGGCACAGCCCAGGCAAAGGCCCTGGGACAGGACTGTGCCTGGTGTGTCAAAGGAACAGCAAGGAGGCCCGTGCAGCTGGAGCAGAGAGGGAGAAGTTGGGGTCAGAGAGGCCATGGAGATTGAATGTGCAAGGGAAATCAGGCGGGCTTCTTGGAGGAGGTGATATTTGAACAGAGATTTGGAGGATGAGGAGGAGCAAGCCATGGGGAGATCTGGGGTGCAGATCATTCTAGGCAGAGGGAACAGCCAGTGCGAAGCCTCTGAGGCTTCTGCATACCTGGCATGTTCAAACAACAGCAGAGAGACCAGCAAGGCTGGAACAGAGTTAGTGAGGCAGGAACAGCAAGAGGAGGCCAGGTCAGGGAAGTAGCTGAGACCTAACCAATAGGTGCTATTGCACTAGTTCAGGCAAATGATGGTGCTGGTCTGGCTCGGGCAGGGCAGTGGGAGTGAGCTGGAGCAATATGCTTGGATCCAGGGTATAATTAAGAGTGACAGCCCCAGGTCTCAATGATGGAAGGAAGTGGGGAGGGAGGGAGATGGAGAAATTAGAAATGACAGTCAGTTCTGGGTCCTTTCCTCCTTAACCCAGAGAAACCGTCAGGGAATCTTTGGCCGCAGACAGATGGCAGGACCAGGAGGCGGCTCAGGGCCACCCAGCCTCCCAGAGATGTGGCTGCACTTCGCAGCGTCCTGGTTCCCACCAGCTGCCAGCAACATGCAGCCCAGATGTTCCATTCTGGGGACATCTGTGCCGGGCCTTCCCCAGCATCAAGTGAGTTTCATCTGTGGCAGCAGCATCGTCTGGGATGCCTCCGATGGAGAGGCAGGAAGGCAGGGCTGGAGCAAAGGAGGCACCCGTGGTCCCGGGCCAGAAGGCTGTCACGGGGAGGGGGCCACGTGGGGACAGGCAGCAGTTCCCAGAGTGGCCAACACGGTGCTGGAGATGGGATCTGTGATGCTTGAGTGGTGAGACATGGAAACTTAAAACTTAACCATAGAACGGGAAAAGGCTGGGCTCCCACTTCAGACGCTTGGAGTTCTCAAGTTCCCATCACAAGTCCCCACCTCCAAACCCGTACCCCAGCCATGCCCCTCGCTAGGAGAGTCCTGTTCACTTTCACTTCCCCTTGAATTCTTCCCTTCACAAGCATGTATTGAGCACCTGCTGTGTACCAGTAAACACAAGAAGCCAAGAAGAAAAAAAAAACCTCTGAGTTTATAGGGCTCAGTCTGGTGTGAGGGTCAGACAAATGAATAAGCTAATTTATTTTCTTTTTTCTTTTTTTGGAACAGAGTCTTGCTCTATTGCCCAGAGCTGAAGTGTAGTGGTGATCTTAGCTCACTGCAACTTCCGCCTCCCAGATTCAAGCTAGTCTCCTGCCTCAGCGTCCTGAGTAATTGGGATTACAGGCGCCTGCCACCACGCCCGGCTAATTTTTGTATTTTTAGTAGAGATGAGGTTTCACCTGTTGGCCAGGCTCGTCTCAAACTCCTCATCTCAAGTGATCTGCCCACCTTGGCCTCCCAAAATGCTGAGATTACAGGCGTGAGCCACCACACCTGGCCTCTTTTCTTTTCTGTTTTTGAGACAGAGTCATGCTCTGTCACCCAGGCTGTAGTGCAGTGGTGCAATCACAGCTCACTGCAGCCTCAACCTCCTGGGCTCAAGGGATCCTCCCACCTCAGCCTCCTCAGTAGCTGGGACTACAGGTGTGTACCATTACATCTGGCTAATTTTTTAATTTTTTGTGGAGATGAAGTCTCAATATGTTGCCCAGGCTGGTCTTGAACTCCTGGGCTCAAGCAATCCTCCTACCCCAGCCTTCCAAAGCGCTGAGATTATAAGCGTGAGCCCCCACGCCTGGCCTAAGCTATTTTCAACTAGTGAAGTGCTGGGACAGACACAGAAGATGATGTGATATGAATGGAGGGACCCAGGAGGCTTCGTTAGCCCAGGGTGGTTGCAGCAGGGTGGCTCTTTGAGGAGGTGGTGGTCTTTTGAGCTGACAGATGAAACAGAAAGGAGGGCCAGGTGCAGTGGCTCATGCCTGTAATCCCAGCACTTTGGGAGGCCGCGGTGGGCGGATCATGAGGTCAGGAGTTCGAGAGCAGCCTGACCAAATGGTGAAACCCCATCTCTTCTAAAAATACAAACACAAAATTAGTCAGGCGTGGTGATGGGCACCTGTAATCCCAGCGACTCAGGAGGCTGAGGCAGGAGAATCGCTTGAACCCAGGAGGCGGAGGTTGCTGTGAGCAGAGATCGTACCACTGCACTCCAGCCTGAGCAACAGAGGGAGACTCCATCTCAAAAAAAAAAAAAAAAGGAAGAAAGAAACAGAAAAGAAAGCAGCCCTGGAGATGGCTGGAGGACTTTCAGATGGAGGGCACCACACGTGCCAAAGCCCTTGGGCAGGACCATGCCTGGAGTGCTGGAGGAACAGCGGGGAGGTCTGTGTGGCTGCAGCAGAGTGAGTAATGGGGAGATGGAGAGGAGGGGAGGGCAGGGAAGACAGGGTGGGGTAGGGGGGACATGGAGGATTCTAAAGGGTATGGATTTTGCTATGACTAAGGAGGGCAGAACTTGGCGATGAGGCCTCTCTGTGAAGACAGAAACTCAGATCAGGGCTGGGCACAGTGGCTCACACCTGTAATCCCAGCACTTTGGGAGGCCGAGGCGGGCAGATCACCTGAGGTCAGGAGTTCGAGCCCAGCCTGGCCAACATGTGAAACCCCGTCTCTACTAAAAATACAAAAAAATTAGCCAGGCATGGTGGTGGGTGCCTGTAATCCTGGCTACTCGGGAGGCTGAGGCAGGGGAATCGCTTGAACCCAGGAGGTGGAGGTTGCAGTGAGCCGAGATCACACCATTGCACTCCAGCCTGGGCAACAAGAGCAAAACTCCATCTCAAAAAAAAAAAAAAAAAGAAAGAAACTGAAATCAGGAGCAGGTGTGTGTAGACTCTTTGCTAACAAACCTCAGAGAAGGTGAGACACTGGGCCACAGACACACAGCAGCAATTGCTGCCAATCCGGCTATTTCCCCACAAGCCTGAGACTCAGTGGGGAAGGTAAACCCCCACAGAAACTTTTCTCGCAATGGGATAAAAGAATGAAAATAAAAATAAAAGAGACCCCCTCCCCACCAGCCCTTACGGCCAGCCCCGTAAGATCTCCCAGCTGTTTGGAGGGTGTCAGAGGAAGAAGAGGGAGAAGAAAGAAAGAATGAATGAAAAAACAAGAGCAATATTTTTCTATTGTCCTTATCCAAATAAATTGAGATGTATTTGTGAAACTGTCAAGAAAACTGGCAGGAGCGAAACTATAAAATCACACAGCTGCTCTGAGAGCCCATGACAGACAGCTCAGATTAATGTAGCTGTATTTTTATGGTCTGTTAACAACTGATATAGGTTTTAAATATATTATCTTCCTTTGTATTGTCTGTCATTTTAAAAACTGCTCGTGTCTCCTGTGTTTGCTTTTAAAAGGTTCTTATAGAACATTCCGCTGCTGAGCTCCCAAATCTTTTTTTTTTTTTTTTCCTTCCTGTAGATATATCATCACAGATCTTCTCCCCTCCGAGCTAGGTTTTCTCTGGTACTTTCATGGGCAATTTACCACAGAACCTATTGGAACCCCTTGAGTTTCTTAATTCACAGAGCAGCTATGGGAGTCCGGATTCCTGCCTAGCTGGAGATTTCAGAGATGTGTAGATGGTTCTGGTCCAGACGGGATGAAAAGTGTTGAGTATGTCCCTGGCCTCCATTTTCTCATCTGTCAAAAGGAGCCTGGCCTTGGGGAACTCTCCATCAGTTGACGGAGACTTGTAGCAGTCAGCGAGCGCTGTGTTAATGCCACATAACAAATGATTCTGAATCTTATTGGCTTGTCACAACAAATGTTGGTTTCTTTTTTTTTTTTTCTTTTTTTTTTATTTTGAGACAGAGTCTGACTCTGTCACCCAGGCTGGAGTGCAGTGGCGCAATTTCAGCTCACCGCAACCTCCACTTCCTGGGTTCAAGTGATTCTCAGCCTCCTGAGTAGCTGGGATTACAGGTGCGTGCCACCACACCCGGCTAATTTTTAATATTTTTAGCAGAGATGGGGTTTTGCCCTGTTGGCCAGGCTGGTCTCGAACTCCTGACCTCAGGTGATCCACCCACCTCGGCCTCCCCCAAAGTGCTGGGATTACAGGTGTGAGCCATCGCGCTGGCCCAAATATTGGTTTCTTGCTCACAGGTCCCTGTTGTATCTTTCTCTAGGCAGACGCATTTATTCCTGCAGTTTTAGGGATGGCTCACACCTGTGACCCTAAACCTGAGCTGGTTTCTGTGCTCCAAATCAGAAGACAACATTTGCTAGAATGAGGCTCATTTGCTCAAAGACCTGGGCGTGAGCTGCCTCTCCTCCCTCATTGTCACCCATCAATGGTCAGTACCCACATTCTGCCCATTCCTATCATCCATCCGCTCCTTTCCATTTTCATGGCCTCTGATCCCTTCAGTCCACTTTACATTCAGCTCTAGACAACAGGGATCACCTCCTCCCTGGTCTCATGGCCTCTGTTCTCTCCTCTTCCAATTTACCCTTCCTACAGCAACCAGGGTGAGCCCTTGTCCTTTCTCTTTTCCCTTCCCTTCCCTCCCTTCCCCTCCCTTCCCCTCCCCTCCCTTCCCCTCCCCTCCCCTTGCCTCCCCTCCCCTCCCCGACTCCCCTCCCCTCCCCACCTCCCCTCCCCTCCCCTCCCCTCGCCTTCCCTCCCCTCCCCTCGCTTCCCCTCCCCTCCCCTCGCCTCCCCTCCCCTTCCCTTCCTTTTCCAAGACAGGGTCTCACTCTGTCACCTAGGCTGTAGTGCAGTGGTGCAATCACGGCTCACTTCAGTCTCAACCACCCCAGGCTCAGGTGATCCACCCACATCAGCCTCCTGAGTAGGTGGGACCGCAGGTGTACGTACACCACCACACCTGGCTAATTTTTCTATTTTTTGTAGAGACAAGATTTCACCATGTTGCTCAGGCTGGTGTCAAAACTCCTGGGCTCAAGCAATCTGCCCATCTCAGCCTCCCAAAGTACTGGGATTACAGGCTTGAGCCGCTGTGCCCGGCCTGATTGTTTCTTTTTAAAAAAATTTTCCATGATCAAGTCTCTCTTCCTGCTTAAATCCCATCATAGATTCCCAGAAGATAAGATCAGAGCCCCTCAATGTAGTGTTCAAAGCCCTTTCTATGCCTTCTTTCTCCCTAAATTTACCCCTGTTACAGTTCTACACTCCAGCCAGACTTTATTACTGTGTTTTACCCACTCAAACACTTAGCTCTTTCCAACATCTGAACCTTTGCATATGCTGTTCCCTTTTCTTGGAATGCTTTTCCACCTCACAAACTCCTATACATCCTGCAAAGCCCAGCTTCCATTACGTCTCTCCCAGCAGAGGGCACCTTTGGTCAGTGCCCCACTCTACAACCAGGATTTGTAGCTCCCAGGCATCATGTGTTTTTGGCCTGTCATCTTCCGCACTTGACAATGACCTCCCTGGAGTCAGGGGCTGCATTTTCCTCCCTTGGACACTGCCCCAGCCCTACTGCAGGAATAAGTATGGCTGTAACTGCATAGAGAAGAAAGGAAGCCCTATCCTGAGGCATTAATTACAGAGCCTGGACAATTAGAAGCGAGGCCGGTAGACTGCAGAAGTGCAGAAGACCACAGAGCTGTATATAACAAGGTACTAATTGTGCAGGGAAGACAATTAGGAAGGGAGGTTTTGAGCCACCAGCTCCACGGTCTGGACAATTAGACACCAGGCCATATATAAATGACGTGCTAATCGCTTGGTGCAGACGATTAACAGGGCGCCTGGGAAATAATAAAGTAAAATGCCACCGAGCAGCCAGGCACAGGGCCAGGTGGTGCCGCCTTGGGGACTAGAGTTTGGCTGTCCGGACATGAATCCTCCTAGGAGACCTCAAACGAGAGATTTCTCCGTGCTGAACCTCATTCTTCTCATCTGTAAAATGGGGATGTGTGTGGCGCCTGCATGGCGGATATGGAAACCAAGGAGGAGATGGAATAAGAAGCTAATTAGGCTGGGCTCAGTGGCTCACGCCTGTAATCCCAGCATTTGGGAGGCTGAGCGGGCTGATCACCTGAGGTCAGGAGTTCAAGACCAGCCTGGCCAACATGGTGAAACCTCATCTCTACTAAAAAATACGAAAATTAGTTGGGCGTAGTGGTGGGCGCCTGTAGTCTCAGCTACTTGGGAGGCTGAGGCAGGAGAATCGCTTGAACCTGGGAGGCGGAGGTTGCAGTGAGCCAAGATTACACCATTGCACTCCAGCCTGGGTGACCCAGTCTCAAAAAAAAGTAAAAAGAAAAACAAAAAAAACTAATTACTCGCTGCTGTGGACAAATCAGAGGAAGCCAATGGGATGCACCTGCCCCATTCCAGCCTTTACAACCCACCCTATGTGGATTTGTGCTTAATTGTATTCCCTGGGGACTTGAGCTAGGAGCACTTGCCTGGTAGGTATGGAGCAGACTGACCTTGGTTCGAGTCCTGGTATTGCCAGTTTAGGCAGGTGCTTTCCTCTGGCTGAGCCTCAGTTTCCTCATTTGTAAATGGTGCACCGATAATCCTCATCTTTCCAGATTCAATAAGATGTCACACATAAGGCACCTAGCACCATGCCCAGCACAAGGTAGAAAGGTGATGCACGGTGGCTATTTTATAATTGTTTTTTTTCTTTCTTTTTTTTTGAGATGGAGTTTCACTCTTGTTGCCTAGGTTGGAGTGCAATGGTGCAATCTTGGCTCACCACAACCTCCGCCTCCCAGGTTCAAGCGATTCTCCTGCCTCAGCCTCCCTAGTAGCTGGGATTACAGGCATGTGCCACCACGCCCGGCTAGTTTTGTATTTTTAGTAGAGATGGGGTTTCTTCACATTGGTCAGGCTGGTCTCGAACTCCTGGCCTCAGGTGATCCACCCACCTTGGCCTCCCAGAGTGGTGGGATTACAGGCATGAGCCACCGTGCCTGGTCTGTTTCCTTCCTTCCTTCCTTCCTTCCTTCCTTCCTTCCTTCCTTCCTTCCTTCCTTCCTTCCTGCCTTTCTCTCTCTCTCTTTCTTTCTTCTTTTTTTTTGACGGAGTCTTGGTCTGACACCCAGGTTAGAGTGCAGTGGCATGATCTTCGCTCACTGCAACCTCTGCCTCCAGACTCAAGCAATCCTCCCGCCTCAGCGTCCTGAGTATCTGGGATTACAGGAGTGCACCGCCATACTCAGCTACTTTTTCTGTTTTTTGTGGAGATAGGGTTTCACCATGTTGCCCAGGCTGGTCTTGAACTCTTGAGCTCAAGGGATCTGCCCACCTTGGCCTCCCAAAGTGCTGGGATTATAGCATGAGCCACTGTGCATGGCCTTATGTTTTTTTTTTTTTTTTTTTGAAACAGAGTCTGGCTCTGTCTATCACGCTGGAGTGCAGTGGCACGATCTCAGCTCTCTGCAACCTCCTTCTCCTGGGTTCAAGTGATTCTCTTGCCTCAGCCTCCCAAGTAGCTGGGATTACAGGTGCCCGCCACCATGCCCAGGTAATTTTTTGTATTTTTAGTAGAGACGGGATCTCACCATGTTGGCCAGGCCTGACACAAGGTCAAACTCCTGACCTTGTGATCCGCCCGCCTCAGCCTCCCATAGTGCTGGGATTACAGGCGTGAGCCACCATGCCCGTCCCACCGCCTTGTTTTATAATTGCTGTTGACATTAGTGTAATTATTGTTTTTGTTATTGTCATCCACCCTGATTGATGTGTTCCTTATGATTTCCCCTTGGCTGTGTCTGGCATCTGCAGCAGGTCCAAAGGCAGGATTCAAGGGCATGCAGAGGGGCTTGGAATGATAGAGGTTGTCCCAGCCAGGCTAGAGTGAAATTTCTCTGGGTAGGGAGGTGATGATGTGTCCTGTCCATGGTGGCAGGCGTCCAGTATCTTACGGTGACAGGCGTCCAGTATCTTGGTGGAGAGCGATGGCTGGGTCAGCATGATGGTACCACGGTTAGATAAGAAGGAGCCATCTATGGAAAGATCTGGAAGAGAGCATTCCAGACAGAGGGCACAGCCAGAGCAAAGGCCCTGCGGCAGGGGCCATGCCTGGTATGTTCAAAGGACAGTGAGGGGCCAGGTGTGGAGACTCACGTCTGTAATTCCAGCACTTTGGGAGGCCAAGGTGGGTAGATCATCTGAGGTCAGGAGTTTGAGACCAGCCTGCCAATATGGTGAAACCTCATCTCTACTGAAATTACAAAAAAAAAAAAAACTAGCCAGGTGTGGTGGTGTGCGCCTGTAGTCCCAGCTACACAGGAGGCTGAGAAAGGAGAGTTGCTTGAACCAAAGAGGTGGAGGTTGCAGTGGGTAGAGATCATGCCATTGCACTCCAGCCTGGCCAACAGAGTGGAACTTCATCTCAAAATACAAACAAACAACAAAAAACCCCTGAGGATTCGTGCCCTAAAGCATTGAAAAGAGAGACTGTTTTTTGTTTTTTTTTTGTTTTTTTGTTTGTTTGTTTGTTTTTGAGACAGAGTCTTGCTCTTTCACCAGGCTGGCATGCAGTGGCATGATCTTGATCTTGGCTCACTGCAATCTCTGCCTCCTGGGTTCAATCGATCCTCCTGCCTCAGCCTCCTGAGTAGCTGGGACTACAGGCACCCGCCACCACTCCCAACTAATTTTTTGTATTTTTAGTAGAGACGGGGTTTCACCATGTTGGCCAGGATGGTCTCGATCTCTTGACCTCGTGATCTGCCTGCCTTGGCCTCCCAGAGTGCTGGGATTACAGGCATGAGCCACTGCACCCGGCTAAAAAGAGAGACTCTAACAGACACTCGCACACCCATGTTCATACGAGCACGATTCCCAACAGCCAAAAGGTGGAAGCAGCCCATGTTCATGGATGGGTGAATGAATAAACACAATGTGGTCCATCCATACAATGGGATATTATTCAGCCTTAAAATAGAAGGGGATTCTGACACATGCCACACATGGGCAAACCTCGAGGATATCATGCTAAGTAAAATAAGCTAGCCTGGCGCAGTGGCTACAGCCTGTAATCCCAGCACTTTGGGAAGCCAAGGTGGGAGGATCGTTTAAGCCCAGGAGTTCAACACCAGCCTGGGCAGCATGGCAAAACCCCATCTCTACAAAAAATTAAAACATTAGCTGGGTGTGGTGGTGCACACCTGTAGTCCCAGCTACTTGGGAGGCTGGCTGCAGTGAGCTATGATCACGCCACTGCACTCTAGCCTGGGTGACAGAGTGAGACCCCATCTCAAGTAAAAAAGAAGGAAAAGAGAGAGAGAGAGAAACAAAGGAAAGGAAAGGAAGAAAGAGAGAAAGCGACAGAAACAGAGGAAGAAGAAGAAGAGGAGGAGGAAAAAGAAGAAGGAGGAGGAGGAGGGAGGGAAAGAAGGAAGGAAGGAAAGGAAGGGAGAGAAACTAGACACAAAAGGACAAATATTGTATGATTCTATTTATAAGATGTACCTGGAGTAATTAGCGGTGGCTCACGCCTGTAATCCCAGCACTTTGGGAGCCTGAGGTGGGCAGATCACAAGGTCAGGAGATCGAGACCATCCTGGCTAACACGGTGAAACCCCGTCTCTACTAAAAATACAAAAAAATAGCCGGGTGTGGTGGCGGCGCCTGTAGTCCCAGCTACTCAGGAGGCTGAGGCAGAAAAATGGCGTGAACCCAGGAGGCAGAGCTTGCAGTGAGCTGAGATCGTGCCACTGCACTCCAGCCTGGGTGACAGAGCAAGACTCTGCCTCAGAAAAAAAAAAAAAAAAAAAAAAAAGTCATAGCAACAGAAAGTCATAGAAACAGAAAATAGAAGAGAAGTTACTCGAGGTTGAGGGGAAAAGAGAATGGAGAGTTATTGCTAAATGGGTACAGAGTTTCTGCTTGGAATGATGATAAGTTCTGGAAATAGTGGTGATGGCTACGCAACATTGTGAGTGTACTTAACTCCATTGAATGATATAGTTAAAAGTGGTGAAAATGGTAAATTTTATGTTATGTACATTTTACCAGTATAATAACTAAATAAACAAACCTTAATAATAATTATAATAAGAGTGCAGTGAGGAAATCTGAGTGCTGGAGAGGAGAGGACAGGTGGGGAAAGTGGGAAGCGGGAGGCTAACATGGAGGGAATGAAGTAGATCCTGAAGGATCTTGCCTGTGGCAAGAAATGGATACTTTTGTGCTAACAGCAGGAGCTATTGCAGGGTTTGGACTGAGGATGGCCATGGGGAAAATAGATCATAGTGGGCAGAAGTGGAATAGGAGACTAGGATGGATGACAAATGATGAAGGCTTGGACCTGTGCAGTAGCAGTGAGGAAAGAGAGAGGAAGGGGGCTAGAATATATTTTGGCAGTGGAGGCAAAGGAAGGATGCACAGACAACTCCAGGTTTTGAGCTTAGACAATGGGTGCCATTTACTCAAACGGAGAAGCCTAGGGAAGATGTTCAGTTTGGGATTCAATACATGCAAGATGTTTGTTCAGCATCCACACTGAATCCACATCTCATGACTTCTCAACACTGCCTATGGGCAAACTGATTTTTTTCCCAGTCTAATGCATTTTAAAAGTATCTCGCTGTGGCCGGGCGCGGTGGCTCACGCCTGTCATCCCAGCACTTTGGGAGGCCGAGGTGGGTGGATCATGAGGTCAGGAGATCGAGACCATTCTGGCTAACACAGTGAAACCTCGTCTGTACTAAAAATACAAAAAAATAGCCGAGTGTGGTGGCGGGTGCCTGTAGTCCCAGCTACTCGGGAGGCTGAGGCAGGAGAATGACGTGAACCTGGGAGGCAGAGGTTGCAGTAAGCCAAGATCGCACTACTGCACTCCAGCCTGGGCGACAGAGCGAGACTCCGTCTCAAAAAAAAAAAAAAAAAAAAAAAAAAAAGAATTGCCTGTTCATGTGCTTTGCCCATTTTTAATTTTTTCTTGTTGATTTGTAAGAGCTCTTTATATATTCACATCCTTTGTTATGGTTTTGGCAATAATCTTCTCTCAGTTGGTCACTTGTTTCTTCCCCCCAGGTCTTTTTTCTTTTATTGTGGTAAAATATACATAAAATGAGATTTGCCACTTTACCCATCTTTCAGCGTGCCACCCAGTGGTGTTAAGCACATTCAGATTGTCCTGTAACCATCACCACCACCCATCTCCTAAACTTTCTCATATTCCCAAACTGAAACTCTGTCCCCATGAAACACTCTCCGCCCCCTCCCCCAGTCTCCAGTCACCAATGTTCTACTCTCTGTCTCAGTTAGTGAACTCCTGAGAGAAACAGATACTGGAAGGATGAAGGTCTCGGAATCTGAAATTAAGTTAAATTATAGAAAATAAAGTGGCTGGCTGGGTGCGGTGGCTCATGCCTGTAATCCCATCACTTTGGGAGGCTGAGGCAGGTGGATCACCTGAGGTCAGGAGTTCGAGACCAGCCTGGCCAGCATGGTGAAACCCCGTCTCTATTAAAATACAAAAAAAAATTGGCTGGGAGTGGTGGCGGGTGCCTGTAATCCCAGCTACTTGGAGGCTGAGGCAGAAGAATTGCTTGAACCCAGGAGGCAGAGGTTGCAGTGAGCTGAGATCATGCCATTGTACTCCAGCCTAGGCAACAAGAGCAACAGTCTGTCTCAAAAAATAAATAAATAAATAAATAAATAAATAAATAAATAAATAAATAAAATAAAGTAGCCATACTTCACGTTCATCTGATTTTGTGGGCTAGCTATGAATTTTATTTTTCATCTGTCTTCCCCACTAAACCATGAGTCCTGTGAATACAGAGCTGTGTCTGTCTCCTTCACCATTGTGTCCTGGATGTCCTGAGCACAGGGCCAGGCACCTAGTAGGTCAGAGGTCAGTAAATTTTTTCTGAAAAGGGCCAGATTGTTTAAAAAAAATTTTTTTTTTGAGACAGGATCTCACTGTCGCCCAGGCTGGGGTGGAGTGGAGTGATCATGACTCACTGTCATCTCAACCTCTCAGGCTGAAGCGATCCCCCCACGTCAGCCTCCAGGGTAGCTGGACTACAGATGCATGCCAACATGCTGGGCTAATTTATTATTATTATTATTACTATTATTTGTAGAGATGGGGTCTTTTTATGTTGCCCAGGTTGGTCTTGAACTCGGGCTCAAGCAATCCCCCCACCCGAACCTCCCAAACTGTTGGGATTACAGGTGTGAGCTACTGCACCTGGCTGTAAATATTTTTTATTTTGCAGGCCATATGGTTTCCATCCCAACTATTCAACTCTGCCATATTAGCAAGAAAGCAGCCATAGACAACAGGTTAATGAATGGACATGGCTGTGTGCCAATAAAACTTTATTTACAAAAACAAGTAGGGGGAAAGATTTGGCCCACAGGGCCGTTGTTTGCTGATCCCTGAAGTAGGTGCTCCAGGAATAGTTGTTTATTGGTGGGAGCAACTTCTGGAGGGAAAGGGCTGCTTTTGGGCTCTGTATGAGTCCTCCAGGTAAGCAGGGAAGGGTATCTCAGTAGAGAAAACTGCATTCAAAGGTCTGGAGGTGGGAATATGGGTGGGTGCTAAGGGTAATTCAGGAGTTGTAGGACAAAGTCACACAGGTTATTGGGGTCTGTAAGGGAGAGGGTTGGATTTACTCTAGAGGGCAGTGGGAGCTATGGAATGTTATAGAGTGAGAGAGGACTTGCATATTACATTAGGAAAACACACTGGGTCTTAGCGTGAGTGTCATTCCTCTATCCTGAGCAGGACTGTCCAAGGTCACTTTTTGCTTTTATTTTTTATTTTTATTTTTTAGACCGGGTCTCGCTCTGTCACCCAGGCTGCAGCCCACTGGTGCGATCTCGGCTCGCTGCAACCTCCGCCTCCTGGGTCCAAGCAATCCTCCTGCCTCAGCCTCCCAAGTAGCTGGGATTACAGGCATGCGCCACCATGCCTGACTAATTTTTGTATTTTTGGTAGAGACAGGGTTTCACCATGTTGCTTAGGCTGGAGTCGAACTCCTGGGCTCAAATATTCTGCCCACCTTGGCCTCCCAAAGTACTGGGATTACAGGCATGAGCCACCGCACCCAACCTACTTTTTGCTTTTTAGAAGGGGCTTGAAACACTCCCTCCGACAAATAGGTGCCCTTATGACAAGCCTTCAACATCTCACCTGCCTTGCAAGAGCCACCATTTTTTTTAATAAAAAAAATCTTTTTAAGAGGTAGGGTCTCCCTGTGTCACCCAGGCTGGAGCACAGTGACAAAATCATAGCTCACTGCAGCCTCAACCTCCAAAAGCCAGCATTTATTAATTGCTTACTATATACCAGGACATGCATTATCACGATGACTCTTTGCATAACCGGATGAGAGACAAACTGTTACCAACTCTATCTGAGGACCCCCCATCCCACCTACTCAGTATCTCACATGGTTTCCTTGTGATCGTAACATAACCAACCATCGGTTTGCAGCTGAGTTCTCTAGGATGAGGGAATTTTGGTGCTAAAAACAGGAAAGTCCTGGGCAAACCTGGATGAGCTGATCACCCTATATGACAGCTGGAAACAAAATCTGGAGAGATCTAATCAAAACCACAATGCAAGGCCAGGTGCGGTGGCTCACGCCTGTAATCCCAGCACTTTGGGAGGCTGAGGCGGGCAGATCACGAGGTCAGGAGATCAAAACCAGTTGGAGGTTGCAGTGAGCCGAGATCGTACCACTGCACTCCAGCCTGGTGACAGAGTGAGACTCCGTCTAAAACAAACAAACAAAAAAACACACACACAGTGAGATACCATCTCACACCAGTCAGAATAGCGATTATTAAAAAGTCGAGAAACATCAGATGCTGGTGATGCTGTGGAGAAATAGGAACGCTTTCACATTGTTGGCAGGAATGTAAATTCGTTCAACCATTGAGGAAGACAGTGTGGCAATTCCTCAAAGATCTAGAATCGGAAATACTATTTGACCAAGCAATCCTATTACTGGGTATATACCCAAAGGAATATAAATCATTCTATTATAAGGATACATGCATATGTACATTCTTTGCAGCACTATTCACAATAGCAAAGACATGGAATCAACCCAAATGCCCATCAATGATAGACTGGATAAAGAAAATGTGGTACATATACACCATGGAATACTATGCAGCCATAAAAAGGAACGAGATCATGTCATTTGCAGGGACATAGATGGAGCTGGAAGCCATCACCCTCAGCAAACTAACACAGGAACAGAAAACCAAACACTGCATGTTCTCACTTATAAGTGGAAGCTGAAAAATGAGAACACATGGACACAGGGAGGGGAGCAACACACCCTGAGGCCTGTTGGGGGAATCGGGGGAGGGAGAGCATCAGGATAAATAGTTAATGCATGCAGGGCTTAATACCTAGATGATGGGTTGATAGGTGCAGCAAACCACCATGGCACACATTTACCTATGTAACAAACCTGCACATATATCCTGGAACTTAAAATAAAATTTAAAAAATACCTGGGCCACACACAGTGATTCACGCCTATAATCCCAGCACTTTGGGAGGCTGAGGCAGGTGGATCACCTGAGGTCAGGAGTTAGAGACCAGTCTGGCCAACATGATGAAACCCCGTCTCTACTAAAAATACAAAAAATTACCTGGGAGTGGTGATGGGCTCCTGTAATCCCAGCTACTCGGGAGGCTGAGGCAGGAGAATCGCTTGAACCCAGGAGCTGGAGGTTGCAGTGAGCTGAGATGGCGCCACTGCACTCCAGCCTGGGCAACAAGAGCAAAACTCCGTCTCAAAAATAATAATAATAATAATAAATTAAAAAGAAATCTGAAGAGATCAAGTTCTGTGCTTTTCCCACCCAATAGTCCCCATGCCTGGGACAGCTTAGAGGAATTCCCACAGATATCACAGGAGCAGTTTGGCTAAGTGCATCTTTTTTGCTGAGCACTTGTTTTAAAAAAAGATCAATAAAAATAGTATCAGTAAACAAACTCCTAATCTTTGTCCCTGGAAGAGATGGCAGAGCACAGCTGAGCCAGAGGGGAGGTGGCACCAAGGGCACAAGTTCTGGCTCTGTATCCAGTTTGCCGGGCGACCTGCGGGTGACACTGGACATCTCTGGGCCTCTGAGGGCACTCCTAGCTAAGAGTTTTGCAGCTGCAGTGACTCTGGGGATTCATGAGCTTGTGGTGCTGGTGGTGTGGGGGACATGCCACTGCCCTGCAGATGAGCCACTCATGGTGGAGGGAGGTGAGGTGGAATGTGTATAACCTCATCCTCTTCCTCCTTCTGTGGTCTCCACCAGGTCCAGCCCCCATCACTGCCCACCTGGACTCGTGCAGTTGCCTCAGTCCTGATTCCCCAGCTCCCACCCTTACCTGCCGCAGTCTGTCCTCCCCATTGCAGCCACCAGAGGGTGCCTGTGAGCACCTGAGTCAGGGCCTGTCCCTCCTCTGTCCGCAGCCCCCCATAGCTCCCACCTTCCTCAGGGTCAAAGCCCAAGTCCCTTTTTTTTTTTTTTTCTGACATGGAGTCTCGCTCTGTCACCCAGGCTGGAGTGCAGTGGCACAATCTCGGCTCACTGCAACCTCCGCCTCCTGGGTTCAAGCGATTCTCCTGCCTCAGCCTCAGGAGTAGCTGGGACTATAGGTGCCCACCACCACACCCAGCTAATTTTTGTATTTTTAGTAGAGACAGAGTTTCACCATGTTGGTCAGGCTGATCTTGAACTCCTGATCTCAAGAGATCCACCCACCTTGGCCTCCCAAGGTACTAGAATTACAGGCGTGAACCACCGTGCCTGGCCCCAAGTCCTTTTTGCAACCCACAAGGCCCTGCATGACCTGTCCTCCTGCCCCTTCCCTGCCCTCCCCTTCTCCCTCTCTCCCCTTCCTCACTCTGCTCCAGCCACACAGGCCTCGTCACTGTTCCTCCAATGCCCCAGGCACTGTCCTGCCTCAGGGCCTTTGCACAGACTGTTCCCTCTGCTTGGAACACCCTTCCTCCACATGTTCTCACAGCTGGCTCCTTCTCATCATTCAGGTCTCATCTCAAATGTCACCTCCTCAGACAGGCCCTCCCTGACCACCCCAGCTAAAACTGCATCCCTCCAACCTATCACTTTTTTCCACCTCACCCAGTTTCACTTCTGTTCATCAGTTATCACTGTCTGAAATGATCATTTTTGGCTGGGTGCAGTGGCTCATGCCTGTAATCTCAGTACTTTGGGAGGCCAAGGTGGGCGGATCACTTGAGATCAGGAGTTCAAGACCAGCCTGGCCAATGTGGTGAAACCCCATCTCTACTAAAAACACAAAAGTTAGCCGGGCGTGGTTGTGCACGCCTGTAGTCCCAGCTACTCAGGAGGCTGAGGCAGGAGAATCACTTGAACCTGGGAGGTGGAGGTTGCAGTGAACCAAGACCGCGCCACTGCCCTCTAGCCTGGGCGACAGAGTGAGATTCCATCTCAACAACAACAACAACAATGAAATGATCGATTTATTTTGCTTACTTGCAAATTCTGTCTCTCTCCAGCTTCCATGAGTTCCAGGAGTACAGGAAATATTGTCTCTCTTGATCTCTGCTGAGTCTTCAGTGTCTAGAATGGGGCCATGCACACAACGGTTGTTGAGTGAATAAATGAACAAATGAGGACAGACAGAGTAGGAGTGCAGACATGGGCATCAGAGAACTGGTGATTCTGCCCAGGTGCAGTGACTCTTGCCTGACATCCTAACATTTTGGGAGGCCGAGGTGGGAGGATTGCTTGGGCCCAGGAGTTCAAGATCAGCCTGGGCAACATAGTAAGACCTTGTCCCTATAAAAAATTAGCCAGGCCCGAGCTGGGCGTGGTGGCTCACGCCTGTAATCCCAGCACTTTGGGAGGCCGAAGCAGGCATATCACGAGGTCAGGAGATTGAGACCATCCTGGCTAACATGGTGAAACCCTGTTTCTACTAAAAATGCAAAAAATTAGCCGGGCATGGTGGCACGCACCTGTAGTCCCAGCTGCTACCACTGCACTCCAACCTGGGCGACAGAGCGAGACTCTGTCAAAAAAAAAAAAAAAAAAATTAGCCAGGCCTGGTGGTGTTCACTGGTAGTTCCAGCTACTCATGAGGCTGAGGTGGGAGGATCACTTGAGTCCAGGAGTTTGAGGCTGCAGTGAGCCAAGATCACACCAATGCATTCCAGCCTAGGTGACCTCTGGTACTTGTCTCTAAAAAGCCCTTGCCAGGACAGGATACATGGATCAGCCTCCTTCTTCTTCCTCCTCCTCCTCCTCCTCCTTCTTCTTCCTCTCCTTCTTCTCTGCTCCTCCTCCTCCCTCTCCTTCTTCTTCTCCTTCTCCT
This sequence comes from Pan troglodytes, assembly GCF_028858775.2. NCBI lineage: Eukaryota > Metazoa > Chordata > Mammalia > Primates > Hominidae > Pan > Pan troglodytes. The sequence continues at coordinate 7,726,170 of NC_072418.2, read as the reverse complement.
TCTTCCTCTTCCTCTCCTTCTCCCTCTCCCTCTCCTTCTTCTTCCTCTTCCTCTCCTTCTCCCTCTCCCTCTCCCTCTCCTTCTCCTTCTCCTTCTCCTTCTTCTTTTTCTTCCTCTTCCTCTTGTTCTTCTGTTTTCAGACAGGGTCCCACTCTGTCACCCAGGCTGGAGTACAGTGGTGCAATCATAGCTCACTGTAACTTTCAACTCCTAGGCTCAAGCAATCCTCATGCATCAGTCTCCCAAGTAGCTGGGACTACAGGTGCACACCACCATGCCTGGCTAATTTTTAAAGTTTTTTGGTTTTTTTTTCCAGCAGAGATGGAGTCTCACTATGTTGCCTAGGCTGGTCTCAAACTCCTGGCCTTAACCCATCCTCTCACCTCAGCCTCCTGAAGCACTGGGATTACAAGGCATGAGCCTCCATGCAAGGGCCCTCTTTCTTTTTAACAGCTGCATATGTTTCCATAAGATGCACCTTCAATAGTTTATCCACCATGACTCTGTAGGGCACATTAGCCAACAGGCGTCTTTGCACACGCATGTAGATCTTCTCTGGGTTAGAGATCTGGGTAGAGTTGCTGCATCGCAGTTTTATTTGATGCTGCGAAGCCACCCACCGTTCCTTGGCTCACTAGCTGTCCATGAGTCCCATTTCCCTCACCCTCATCAATAGTTAATCTCATCCATTTTCCCCCTCATTTACCCAATCTGATCAATGTGAAGCAAGATCTTGTTCTGGTTTTGATTTTCCATTTCCTTGACCGCAGTAACTTTTCCCCTTCCTCTTGGCAGAATACAGGTGCCCAGGAGATGTGGCCACCGCCATCTAGAACCACACGACATGTGCTCCATCCACTTCCCGCCAGCAGGACCACTTCAGCCTGGGATTGCAGGGGCAAGGGCTAGAGAGAGGCCTCAAATGTATATGTCTGCGTTGGGGGTGCCTGAGCTGACTGTAGGGCCATCGATCACCCCGCTGTAGCCAGCACAGGATGTTTTAGCTAAATCAGGAAGTGCATCCCACAGAGCAGCCTCTGGTGGATCAATGGTTGGAGGTCGAAGCCAGGTTGCTAGCAGCAGCGCGGCAGCCCCTCAGACCTGGGGCATGAGTGGGAGGAAGAACAGGAGGGACAAGCCAGCTGGGCTTGAACCCTACTTTTGCCACTGACCATTGTGGGACTTGGACTGAGTGACGTTCCTTTCCCGAACCACTGTGTCCATATCTGTGAATGGGCAGTCATAGCCTCCTCCCTTCCATTATTAATTCATTCATTCATTCAACAAGTATTTTTGAGCACCTACTGTGTGCCAAGTTCTGTTCTAGGCTTTGGAATTGGCAACAGAAAGACAGGCAAAAATGGCTGCCTTCGAGTTGATGAGGCATGGTCACTCATCGAGGTAGAAGATAACGAATGGTTTTGAAAGGGCTATGAAGAAAAATAATGTAGGGTGAGGGTGTAGACAGTGGTGGAGACATGGCTTCTTTAGCTGGGGTAGTCAGGGAGGGCTTCTCTGAGGAGGTGACATTTGAGCAAAGATTTGAAGAGGAGAAGGGAGGACTCAAGTGGATCTCTTGGGAGAAAAGCAGTCCAGTCAGGCGCGGTGGCTCACACCTGTAATCCCAGCACTTTGGGAGGCAAAGGGGGGTGGATCACTTTGAGGTCAGGAGTTCAAGACCTGCCTGACCAACATGCTGAAATCCCATCTGTACTAAAAATACAAATATTAGATGAGTGTAGTGGTTCATGCCTGTAATCCCAGCTGCTTGGGAGGCAAAGGTGGGAGGATCACTTAACCCAGGAGGCAGAGGTTGCAATGAGCTCAGATCTCATCACTGCACTCCAGCCTGGGCAACAGAGCGAGACCCTGTCTCAAAAAAACAAAAACAGAAACAAAAAGGCAAGGGCAGATGATGATAAACTTTCCTCTGTTGAAAGTTAGTAGGGAGGAAATGTATTTCCATGAGGACATTACTGAATGTTAGAGGGGTATGGTCCTCTGGACCCATCTAAGTGACTTTTCTCTATTATGGCTGTGGAAACTGAGGCCCAGAGAGAGCCTTTCCAATTCACTCCCAGGCCACACTCAAGAATGAGGTGGGGGGATTTGAGAATGAGGGACAGAAGGAGGAACCCCGATACAGCCAAGTGTGGGATCTTTTCACTAGAAGGATCAAGAGAGGCTTGAGTCCAACTCTTCAGGGTAAGGAGGGGAAACTGAGGCCCAGAGAAGAAGCCCACACCCACCTCACTCACCCCTCCTTGCGTCACTCACCAGCATCCTCCATGTGCCATCCATTCATCCAGGTCGAGCTCCAACTGCAGCTGAGCCCCCGGCTCTGGTTCCTCACAGACTCGGCACTCAGCCAGAGGAGCTCTCTGTGGCTGTGCTCACCCCACACACCAGTTTACATGCGGAAAATGTGAGGCTCAGCAGGACGGATGATACACCCAAGGTCGCTCAGGCAGGGCTGGTTGGAGCTCAGGAAGGCTTGAGACCAGATCCTGTTCATTTTCCAAGTGCAGGGAGCCGCTCTGGTGGAATGGGGAATGGATACCTGAAGCTTAAGGCAGGTCCCAGACAGTGTGTACAAAACAAACCTGTGCACACACTCATGCACACACACGGGTGCCTACATGCAGGTAGGCATACATGCACACATGCACACAGAGACATGTGGCACATGCTCATGAGTGCACACATTCATACGAACATACATGCACACACATGCACGCATGAGACATGTGTGCGCATCATCACATGTGAACGCATGTGCACAGGAACATGCACATACATGCAAACTGGCACACGCATGCACATAAGCACATGTGCACACATGCACACATATGCATATTCACAAATGCATGCACACACACACTTCACACAAACATGAACATACGTGCACACACAAGCATGGACACACGGACACACATGTGTATACGTGCATATGCTTGCACTTAGGCACATGTACACACAGAGACATGTGTGCACAATGCATTGAACATGCCTGCACACACAGATACACACTCACACACTCATGCATGTAGGCAGACCTGCACACACAAGAGATACACAAGCACATAAACATGTACATACATGCAAACCCACACATGCACACAGATGCACATAAGCGCATGTGCACACATGCATATTCACGAATGCATGCACACACAATTCACACAAACATAAATATACATGCACACGCAAACATGGACACATAGACTCAGATGTGTATACATACACACACTCGCACTTAGGCACATGTGTACACAGAGACATGTGTGCACACATGCATTGAACATGCCTGCACACACAGATGCACACTCACATACTCATGCCTGTAGGCAGACATACACACAGAGAGACATGTGTGCACATAGATGCACGTGAACAATGACAGGCACACATGCACGCAGGCACACATGCACACACAAAACTTGAACATGCATGCACATGCTCATGTGTGCACACATGCACATGAAATGCACATATGCATACTCACAATTCACACAAACGTGAGCTCATGTGCACAGGTGCATGCACACACAAACATAGACACATGTACACACACGCGTATCCATACAAATGCCCTCGCACATGCACCTGCTGGCTGGGAGACACAGCATCCCTCGGTGCCTCTCATCCTCTCCCTCATTCCCTCTCTCGCTCCCTCTCTCCCTCCCTCAGAGCCATTTAAACGATTACAAAGATGCTATTTTTATATAGAGGAAAATTCAATTATAGACATTGACCTTTAAGCTTTTTTCTAGGCTCACGTGTCGCTGGCCCAGGGTGCGAAAGGCTTGCGTGAACGTTCTCGGAAGAAAAATTTCCTCAAACTAGCGAACTGAGGGTGTGAGAGAAAGAGCAGAGCCAGGGATGGGGGCCCGTGTGCAGCAAACGGGAGGCAAGTCCACGCTTCAGGATGCCTGAAGAAACTAGTGGCTCAGAGTAGGAGGCAAGGAAAGCCCAGACGGAAAGGACTTCCTTTTTTTGTTTTTTGGGATTTTTTTTTGGAAACAGAGTCTAACTCTGTCACCTAGGCTGGAGTGTAGTGGTATGATCATAGCTCATTCCAGCCTCAACCTCCTGGGCCCAAGTGATCCTCTAACCTCAGCCTCCCGAGCAGCTGGGATTACAGGTATGCACCACCATGCCCAGTTAATTTTTAAAAATTTTTTTAGAGATGGGGTCTTGCTATGTTGGTCAGGCTGGTCTCAAACTCCTGGACTCAAGTGATCCTCCTGCATCATCCTCCCAAAGTGCAGGGATTACAGGCATGAGCCACTGCAACCGGCAGACTTCCTTTCTTGTTGCCACATTTTGGAGGTGATCCGCCATTCTGAACTGGTTTGGGGTGTGGTCTCTGCATGGGTTTAGCCACTTTCTCTTTTTCTGGACAGGCTTTTCAGCATCTGGCAATAGTGGGTGCTCAACGAATGGGTTGGGGCTTACTTTAAATATTTAATTATTCAACACCTATTAACTGAGTCAGACACTGTTCTAGGTACTGAGAGGAAATAGCAAATTTGACAGAATGAAGATCTCTGTTTTGAAGAGCTGATGTTACATGTTAACAAAGAAAACCCCCACACACAAGTAGGTGGGGCACAGCTGCTCATTCATGTGATCTCAATGCTTTGGGAGGCTGATACAGGAGCATCACTTGAGCCCAGGAGTTTGAGACCAGCCTGGGCAACATAGCAAGATCCCATCTCTGAAAAAAAAATTAGCAGGGCATGGTGGTGTGCCTATAGTTCCAGGTACTTAGGAGGCTGAGGAGGGAGGATCGCTGGAGCCCAGGAGTATGAGGCTGCAGTGAGCTATGATGACACCACTGCACTTCAGCCTGGGCAACAGGAGGAGACTCTGTCTAAAAAACAAAAATACACAAGTGGCCGGGCACTGTGGCTCACACTTGTAATCCCAGCACTTGGGGAGGCTGAGGCGGGTGGATCACGGGGTCCGGAGATTGAGACCATCCTGGCCAACGCGGTGAAACCCCGTCTCTACTAAAAATGCAAAAAATTAGCCGGGCGTGGTGGCGGGCGCCTGTAGTCCCAGCTACTTGGGAGGCTGAGGCAGGAGAATGGTGTGAACCTGGGAGGCAGAGCTTGCAGTGAGCCGAGATCGCGCCACTGCACTCCAGCCTGGGCGACAGAGCAAGACTCCGTCTCAAAAACAAAAACAAAAACAAGAAAACCACACACACAAGTAAAATATACAGGGGGTCAGATGGTGGTAAGAGCTAAGGGTGGGGGGCGGGGGGTGGGGTGGGCCGGAAACAAGCAGTAAAGGAGAACAGACTCTGACGGAGATAAATGTGGGGAAGTGGCCAGGGGAGGTCTCTGTGAGAAGCGCCATTTCAATAGAGACCAAAGGCGGTGGAGGTGGGGGAGGGAGATAGAAGGCACAGCCCACGCGGAAGCCCTGAGGCAGGACCCCACCTGGTGTGTTGGAGAAACATTGAGGAAAACCCTGTGGCTGGAGCACAGTGAGCAAGGGAAAGAGACGGAGGAGGGGAGGGCGGCGAGGTGTCAAGGCAGGTCACGCAGAGCCTTGTGGGCCGCAGAGAGGACTTGCTTTTTGACCCTGAGGGAGGTGACAGCCATGGAGGGCTGTGGGCAGAAGAGGGACAGGACCTGACTCAGGTGCTCACAGGCGCCCTCTGGCTGCTGAGGGGGGAACGGTCTGATGGGTTAGTGAGCAGGGGAGGTGAGGACCAGGGCAGAAGCAACTGTACTGGTCCAGGCAGGCAATGATGGGGCTGGACCTGGGGATGTAAAAGAGGGGCGAGAAGTAGGCAGGTGGTGAATAGATTTGAAGGCAGAGCCAACAAGATTTTCTAAAGGACTGATGGTGAAATGTGAGGAAAAGAGGTGACTTGAGATTGATTCCAGGGTTTCTGGCTTGAGCCCCTTGGAGGTTAGAGGTGCAACCTATCAGTATGAGTTTGGGGAGGATGAAAATGGATGAATAAGGATGGATGGATGGATGGATGGATGGATGGAAGAGTGGGTGGGTGGACTTGTTACGGATGGATAATAGATGATGAATGAATGAATTATGGATGGATGGATAAGTGAGTGGGTTGATGTGTTATAGATGGATATAGATGAATGAATGAATAAATTATGGATGGATGGGTGGATGGATGGATGAGTGAGTGGTTGGGTGGATCGGTTATGGATAATAAGTGATGGATGGATGAGTGAATGGATGGATAGATGAATAAATGGGTGACGGATGGATGGATGGATGAATATATAGGTAGGTGGGTGGGTGAGTGGTTGGGTTAATGGGTCATGGATGGATAATAGATAATGGATGGATAAATGGATGGATGGGGATGGGTGGATGAATAGATGGATGATGGATGGGTGTATGGAGGGATGGATGAGTGGAGGAATGGATGGTTGAATGAGTGGGTGAATGAATGGTTGGGTAGATATATTATGGATGGATGATAGAGGATGGGGTAGGAGCCACAGGATGGGGAGGGGTGATGACCAAGGTTTGGCTTTGGCCTGTTAAGTTTGAGCTGCCTTTTGGGCACCTACATGTAGATGCAGACGGGCCATTTGGATATAAGAGTCTGATGTTCCCAGAAGAGATGCCTTCTGAAGGCATAAATCTGACAGTCCGTGGTACTGGGATTACAGGCGTGGGCCACCGCGCCTGGCCCAGAGCTGGCTTTTACTATCCGTGGTGTTAGAATGTATTCGTGTCCATGGTGTTAGTCCATGGTGTTAGAATGTATTCATGTCCATGGGGATGAATGAGAAGAGGGGAGAGAGACTATGCCCAAGGACTACCCTGTGTTTAGCAGCTGAGCAGAAGAGAGAAGCTTGCAGAGAGAAGCTTGCAGAGAGACTGAGAAGAGTCCAACAGAGAGGAGGGTGAATGCAGGCAAATGTGGGGACGCTGGGGGCCATGTGAAGATGATGCTCCCAGGAGGAGGGACCACCCAGGGCAGATGTTGCTAGAAGCATGAGGAGGATGGGTGCTGAGAATTGATCACTGGATTTGGACACTGGGAAGCCACCTGGACAAGGGAAATCTTAGAATAGTACTGGGAAGAGCCCACCACTGAGATTTATTTTTTTTTTTTTGAGACGGAGTCTAGCTCTGTTGTCCAGGCTGGAGTGCAGTGGCACGATCTCGGCTCACTGCAAGCTCTGCCTCCCAGGTTCACGCCATTCTCCTGCCTCAGCCTCCCAAGTAGCTGGGACTACAGGCGCCCGCCACCACGCCCCGCTAATGTTTTCATATTTTTAGTAGAGATGGGGTTTCACCGTGTTAGCCAGGATGGTCTCGATCTCCTGACCTCGTGATCCGCCTGCCTCGGCCTCCCAAAGTGCTGGGATTACAGGCGTGAGCCACCATGTCTGGCCACAACGCCAAGATTTTAAGGAAGGGATTCAGTTATCAGAGTTCGGATACCCCGAGTGTAGACTGAAAGCATCAGGGCCACAGCCAACCCCACACTCAGTCAGTCTGAGGATTTAGTGAAGTCATGTGCTCAGTACATATTCTTCTTGGTAAGGCAGAACTGGTATCACTGGGCTGTTGCCATTACAGTTAGTAGTGCTACCCATTTATCTATCCACCAATCCATTCATCCATTCACCCATGCTTTCATCCATCTGTATACCTACCTACCCATTCATTGATCCATCATTCATTCATCCATCCGTCTATCCACCATCTATCATCCAACCACAACCCATCCACCCAACCACAAATCAATCCATCCATTCATCCATATATTCATCTATCACTCATCCATGATCTATACTCATCCGTAACCCATCCATCCATTCATTCATTTATCTACTCATTCATCCATACATCGCCAATCATCCTTCCATAACCCATCCATCCAACCATTCACCCACCTACCCATCTATCCAACCATCCATCCCTCATTCATCCATTCATCCATCTATCATCCATCCATAACCCACCCACCCAACCACTCATCCACCTACCTATCCATCCATCCGTCATCCATCCATCACCCATCCATGATCTATTATCCATCCATAATCCATCCACCAGTCACTCATCCACTTACTCATTCATCCATCCATCGCTCACCCATGATCTATCATCCATCTATAACCCATTCACCCACTGGCTGATCCACGTATCTACCTACTTACCCATTCATTGATCAATCACTCATCCATCCATCATCCATTCTCCCGTCTATCATCTATCATCCACCCATAGCAGCTGAAGCCAGGAGGCAGCACTCATCACCCATCTGTAACCCATCCACCCAACCATTTATGTCTCCATCCATCCACCCATCCAATAATTCTAACACATCCATTCTCCCACCCATCCCTTCAGTGTCTACACATTCTACACCCTATGCTCTGTTCTATCTCCAGGTTTGTGCTGCCACATCCACCTGCCCCTCTGGCCATTCCCTTGAGATCCTCAAGGTACTACCCAGTTTGCCTCCTTGGTTTCTTCCTGAGCCTCCTTCCCCCTACTGCCAACACATGGCCTTGCCAGCATCATCAGTAATCTGAGTTGGTTGAATGGACCAGAGCCTGTCAGGCTGTCCCTTGCTCTCCCAGGCTGTGGTTGTGCTCGAATGGGGCAGAGCTCCTGCCAACACAGCCTTTCTCTGAGGGACTCTTATGGGGTCCAAGTCTCAGGGCCCACAACATTCACACCAGCTGAAAAAAGTCCCTCCAGGGGGGCTTATCTGGCCCTGGAGCAAGGTTGGAGGACCCAACCTCCCCTTGCACCCAAAATGCTGCTCTCTGATGTCTTCTGAATCAGAAGATCCTTTAGCAGCAGCATCAATCTTGTTTTTATTTTTTTTAAATCACTACATCTTATTTCTACTTCTCATACCCTCCCTGGAGACCAGGACAGAGATGGATAGATGGAGAGGTAGAGACCACTGCAGAGGAGGCTTGCTGCATAACCTAAGGCAGAGCCTCTCTCTGGGCCTCAGCACCCCCAGCTTCCTCCCTTGAGAGGAGGGGTGGAGAGGGGAGGTTATATAGACGTGCTTGCTTCATAGGCTGGCCCCCAGATGCTGCTTAGAGGGTGGCCTCGTTATCCTCAGGTTGGGAAGTGTTTGTGGACCGGACCCACCCCGCCACCAACCAATGAACTTAGAAATGAGTCATTCAGACCAGTCATAGTGGCTCATGCCTGTAATATCAGTTTGTCGAGGTGCCGAGGCGAGAGGATCCCTTGAAGCCAGGAGTTTGAGACCAGCCTGGGCAATGTAGTGAGACCTCATATCTACAAAAACTTTAAAAATTCTCCAGGCATGGTTCTGTGCACCTATAGTCTCAGCTACTCAGGAGGCTGAGGAGAGAGGATCGCTTGAACCCAGGAGTTTGCGTCTGCAGTGAGCTATGATTGCACCACTACACCCCAGACTGGGCAGTATAGTGAAACCCCATCTCTATTAACCAAAAAGAAAAAGAAAAGAAAAGAAAGTAGTAATCCACAGTCCTGTGGTGGTCTGGAGTGTCAGGGAGTTGGCCACCTGGCTTCAAATCCCAGTTACTGTCTACAAGCTGCATTCCCTCTCTGAGCCTCAGTTTCCCTATCTATACAATGGGCACAACCACTCCCATCTCAGAGTCATTGGGGGGATGAAATGTGTCAGTTATTATTAATATCGCCAGCCCCTAGACGTAACCACTAGTAACGTTGTGAAGTGCGTTCTTGGGATATCTTTCTACGCATAGAAAAGGTTTGGGGGCCAGGCGCAGTGGCTCACACCTGTAATCCCAGCACTTTGGGAGGCCGAGGTGGGTGGATCACCTGAGGTCAGGAGCTCAAGACCAGCCTGGCCAGCATGGTGAAACCCAGACTCTACTAAAAAAAATACAAAAATAATTAGCCAGGCGTGGTAGTGCCCTCCTGTAATCCCAGTTACTCAGGAGGCTGAGGCAGGAGAATCACTTGAACCCAGGAGGCGGAGGTTGCAGTGAGCAGAGATCGCACCACTGCACACCAGCTTGCATGATGGAGCAAGAAAAAAAAGAAGAAATAAAGAAAGAAGAAAGAGAGAGCGAGAAAGAAAAGAAAGAAAGAAAGAGAAAGAAGGAAAGAAAGAAAGAAAAGAAAGAAAGAAAAAAAGAAAGAAAGAGAAAGAAAAAAGGAAGGAAGAAAGAAGGAAAGAAAGAAAGAGGCCGGGCGCGGCGGCTCACGCCTGTAATCCCAGCACTTTGGGAGGCCGAGGCGGGCGGATCACGAGGTCAGGAGATCGAGACCATCCTGGCTAACACGGTGAAACTCGGTCTCTACTAAAAATACAAAAAAATAGCCGGGTGTGGTGGCGGGCGCCTGTAGTTCCAGCTACTTGGGAGGCTGAGGCAGGAGAATGGAGTGAACCCGGGAGGCGGAGCTTGCAGTGAGCCGAGATGGCGCCACTGCACTCCAGCCTGGGCGAAAGAGCGAGACTCCGTCTCAAAAAAAAAAAAAAAAAAAGAAAGAAAGAAAGAAAGAGAGAGAAAGAGAAAGAAGAAAAGTTTGGGGGTCATATTTAAAACCACTTTCTCCAAAGGAAATAATAACAATAGTTAAGTCTCCGAACCCAGCACTGGGCATTTTATATCCCATTAAATTCTCCCAATATTCCTAGGAAGACTTTTTTAAATTAGTTTCTACTTCCCAGAAGAGGAAAAGTCTCAGATGGTGAGAAGTAAAGCTTGGATGGAAACCCAGCTTAGCCTGAGTCCAGAGCTGAGGGACTTGGCCAGGCCAGCCACTGGTGGGTGGAGAGAAATGCGGTCCCTCCTGGGGCAACCTGGGCCAGGCTCCGCCCCGGCCAGCAACTTCCTCCCGATGTCATGGCAACCAGCTCCTCTGAGATGCTAATTAAGGTGACTGGGAGGCACTTCCCATCCTCGTTCCACATCCCCTGAGAACAACATGCTAGGAGGCCCTCCATCTTCCATGCAGGCAAGGTGTGGTGGGAGCACCCGTGGCCAGAGGGACTCGGTTTCCCCAGGTTGCATCACTTGCTCTGAGGCTGGGTTACTGGGGATGGTCCGGGGAAGGAGTGGAGAAGAGAAGGGGTGAGCTCACCAGCCCAGAGGCTGCAGATGCCAAACATGGGCTGGGCACCAGGAGCTAAACACTCTCCATACACCCTTCGTTCTGCATTCAAAAACTTGAGTCTTAGACATTTCTTTGTTTGGATAGATAAAGGCAGAAAAGAGTACCCAACTCAAGAGAAATGCTTAGATGGCACCTGTGTTATGCCAAACCCTACTTCCAGCACCCTATTAGTATTAATGCAGTACAGCCTCATCCTCATCCTTCTGAGCTGGTATTCATCATGCTTGCTTTGTAGATAAGGACACTAAGGCACAGAGAGGTGAAGTGACCTGCCTGAGGTCACACAGCTTGTTCAAGGCAGAGCTGGCTTTTTAATTTTATTTATTTATTTATTTATTTTGAGACAGAGTCTCACTCTGTCACCCAGGCTGGAGTGCATTGGTGCGATCTCGGCTCACTGCAACCTCTGCCTCCCAGGTTCAAGCGATTCTCCTGCCTCAGCCTCCCAAGTAGCTGGGATCACAGGCATGCGCCACCACACCCAGCTAATTTGTTTATATTTGTGGTCGAGATAGGGTTTTATCATGTTGGCCAGGCTGGTGGTGAACTCCTGACCTCAGGGGATCCTCCCACCTTGGCCTCCCAAAGTACTGGGATTACAGGCGTGGGCCACCGCGCCTGGCCCAGAGCTGGATTTTACTATCATTTTTTTTGCCTTTGGTATGGGGGGGAAAATTCCCCTCCCTGTCCTGGCCCTGATCACCCAGTAACCATCCCCAGAGGTAGCCGTTGTTATCCCATGTCCCCTGTCTCCCTTCCAGGGACAGGGTGTGTACACACAAGCACTTGTGTGTATATTTTTCTTGCCTACTTGCTTTTTTCACACACACGCATGTGTACCCACAAGCTGTTCTGCACCTTCCTGACTTAACAAGACACCTTCGAGATCATTTCTTTTCAGTACACGAAGATTCTCACTTCTGCTGAGCACACTGGCTCACACCTGTCATCCCAGAACGTTGGGAGGCCGAGGCTGGAGGATCACTTGAGGCCAGGGGTTCGAGGCCACTCTGGACAACATAGCGAGATCCCCCCCATCTCTACTAAAAATAAAAATAAAAAATTAGCCAGGCATGGTGGTGCACCTGTAGTCCCAGCTACTCAGGAGGTGGAGGTGAGAGGAGCGCTTGAGCCCAGGAAGTCAAGGCTGCAGGGAGCCACGATTGTGCCACTGCATTCCAGCCTGGGCAACAGAGTGAGATCCTCTCTCAAAACACAACAAAATGACTCCCAATTCTTATACAGCTGCGTAGTATTCCACTGAGGGAATAAGGCAGACTATTATTTATTTATTTCTTATTTTTTGAGACAGTTTAGCTCTTGTTGCCCAGGCTGGAGTGCAATTGTGCGATCTCTGCTCACTGCAACCTCTGCCTCCCGGATTCAAGTGATTCTCCTGCCTCAGCCTCCCGAGTAGCTGGGATTACAGGCGCCCACGACCATGTCTGGCTGACTTTTGTATTATTAGTAGAGACAGGATTTCACCATGTTGGCTGGGCTGCTCTCGAACTCCTGACCTCAGGTGATCCGCCTGCCTCGGCTTCCCAAAGTGCTGGGATTACAGGCTTGAGCCACCGCGTCTGGCCCAGACTATTAATTTTTTATGGTGGTAAATTACACACATAATAGAAATTTTATTACTTTATTCATTTAAAAATATTCAGTGGGGCCAGGTATGGTGGCCAACATGGTGAAGCCCCGCCTCAACCAAAAATACAAAAAAATTAGCCAGGCGTGGTGGTGAGCACCTGTAATCCCAGCTACTCAGGAGGCTGAAGCAGGAGAATCGCTTGAATCCGGGAGACAGAGGTTGCAGTGAGCTGAGATCACGCCACTGCCCTCCAGCCTGGGCAGCAGAGTGAGACTCTATCCCAAAAAGTAATAAATAAATAAATAAAATAAAATAAAATAAAAATAAAAATGTTCAGTGGCATTAAAGTGCATTCACAATATTGTTCAATATCACCACCATCTATTTCCAAAACATTTTTATCAACCCAAACTCTGTACCCATGAAGCAACACCTTCCCGCTTTCCTCTCCCGAGCCTCTACACTGCTGTCTGTGTTGATTAATTTGCCTATTCTAGACATTTTCAATAACTGGAATCATATAGTCTCTGTTCTTTTGTGTCTGGCTCCTCTCACTGAGCATAACCTTCCCAAGGTTCACCCACACTGCAGTGTGGATCAGAACTTCTTCTTTTTTTTTTTTTTTTTGAGACAGTCTCACTCTTCCACCCAGGCTGGAGTGCAGTGGCACCATTTTGGTTCATTGCAACCTCTGCCTCCCGGGTTCAAGCGATTCTCCTGCCTCAGCCTCCCAAGTAGCTGGGATTACAGGCATGCACCACCGTGCCTGGCTAATTTTAGTATTTTTAGTAGAGACAGGGTTTCGCCATGTTGGCCAGGCTGGTCTCAAACTCCTGACCTCAAGTCATCTGCCTGCCTCGGCCTCCCAAAGTGCTGGGATTATAGGCGTGAGCCACCACACCTGGCCAGAACTTCATTCCTTTTTATGGCTGAATATATTCCACGGCATGCATGGACCGCTTTTGCTTATTCATCCATCCGTTGACGGACTGTTAGGTTGTTTCCAGCTTCTGAAAATTGCGAATCAAGCTGTTATGAATATGTGTGTACTAGTTTTTGTTTGAACACTTGTTTGCAATTCTTTTGGGTATTCTATGGAACCAGACTGGGTTTTAAATTTTTTCTTCCTCTCTCTGTCTTTTTGCTTTGAGACAGGGTCTTTCTTTGTCACTCTCTGCTCACTACAACCTCCACTCGCCAGGCTCAAGTGATCCCCCCGCCTCAGCCTCCTGAGTAGCTGGGACCACAGGTGTGTGCCACAGTGCTTGGCTAATTTTCTTTTAATTTGTTTTAAAGATGGGGTCTTGCTATGTTGCCCAGGCTGGTCTCAAACTCCTGGCCTCAAACAACCCCCCCACCTCAGCTTCCCAAAGTGGTAGGATAACGGGTGTGAGCCACCACACCTGGTCTAATTTTGTTGTTGTTGTTGTTTTCTTGTTTAGAGACAGGATCTGGCTCTGTTGCCCAGGCTGGAGTGCAGTGGTGTGATCATAGCTCACTGTACCCTCCAACTCCTGGGCTCAAGTGATCCTCATGCCTCAGCCTCTCAAGTCACCAGGACTACAGGTGTGTGCCACTACACCCGGTTAATGTTTTAATTAAAATCAGCGTATTGGCCGGGCACAGTGGCTCACGCCTGTAATCCCAGCACTTTGGGAGGCTGAGACGGGCAAATCATGAGGTCAGGAGATGGAGACCATCCTGGCTAACACGGTGAAACCCCGTCTCTACAAAAACACAAAAATTAGCTGGGCGTGGTGGTGGGGGCCTATAGTTCTAGCTACTTGGGAGGCTGAGGCAGGAGAATGGCGAGAACCCGGGAGGCGGAGCTTGCAGTGAGCCGAGATCGCACCACTGCGCTCCAGCCTGGGGGACAGAGCTAGACTCCATCTCAAAAAACAAAACAAAACAAAACAAAAAAACAGAGTATTTTAATCATTCCCCATGGGTGGACATCTAGGTTGTTTCCATTTTTGCTATTGGAGACAATACTGCCATAAGCACTCTTGGTGGCTCTGCGCCTTGGGCAAGTCACTTGTGCCTCAGTTTTCCCATCTGTAAAATGGGGCTGGTAATAGGATTGTTGGAGGATTAAACGTGGAAATTGTAATAAAGGGCTCCAAATGGTGCCCGTTACATATTAAGTGCTTAATTAATGTTAGTCCTCCTGCGAAACGTGGAAGCACTACTTCCTCCCACGCTTGTCCAGAATGTTGACTTTTGTGGCAGAGAGGAGAAAACGGGTCAGGTGGGGCGGGGAGAACAAAGGCTGTTATTTCCCCTGGATGACACCAACCCAGGTGGCCACACAGGGTCTGGCACACACAGGGGAAGAGTAGCACCAACTCTTACATGTCACAGACCCGCGGATGAGTGGGCTGGGCATGTGTCCAGGCTGGGATGCGGTGGCTATGATTCATTGGACATTATGAGCCCATCTGTCTTCCCTCCCAGGCTGCAGCCCGGGAGCTGCGGGGACACAGGTGGGGGACACAGAGGCCACAGAGACATCTGTACCCTGGGCCTCTGCTTAGACCCAACTCATCAATCCCAGAAAGACAGAGCTCAGAGAGGCAGCCAGAGGTGGACCAGGCAGGAGTCACTGAGGCCACGGAAGGACAGAGCTGAGCCTGTAAGTGTGAATGAATTTGCTGATTGGTTTGCTTGCTTATTCCTCCATTCATTTATTAGGCACCTGCTGTGTGTCTGGTGCTGTTCTAGGTGCTGGGGATACAGCAAGGAACAAGATGGCCAATTGTGGGCTCACAGTCTGATGGCTCATAGACCCATTTGACAGATGAACAAACTGAGGCTCAGAGATGGGCAGGGGGTCTGGGGAGGAATATGAACTTTATGGAGAGGGCACTGGAGGAGGCCCATGGAAGGGTCTGGAGAAGGGGTGGCCTGACCTGATTCCAGTTTTGTTGTTGTTGTTGTTTGTTTGTTTGTTTGTTTTTGAGATAGAATCTCACTCTGTCACCCAGGCTGGGTTGCAGTCGCGCAATCTTGGCTTACCGCAACCTCCACCTCCTGGGTTCAAGCGATTCTCCTGCTCCAGCCTCCCGAGTAGCTGGAATTACAGGCACCCACCGCCACGCCCAGCTAATTTTTTGTATTTTTAGTAGAGACAGGGTTTCACCATGTTGGCCAGGCTGGTCTTGAACTCCTGACCTCAGGTGATCTGCCCACCTCGGCCTCCCAGAGTGCTGGGATTACAGGTGTGAGCCACCGCGTCCAGCCACGTTCGTGTTTTTAAATCTTCTTCTGGCTGCTGAGTGGAGGGTACAAAGTCCGAGTGGGGTGTGGGAGTAAAGTCAGGGGGCCAGGAAGGGGCCGGGGTGTCTGGGAGGAGCACATCTCCCCCCTGGTCCCGAGGCTGAGTGAACCCTGCCTCACTCTGCACTTTTTTTTTTTTTCCTGAGACAGTCTTGCTCTGCCGCCGAGGCTGGAGTGCAGTGGCGCGATCTTGGCTCACTGCAACCTCCACCTCCTGGGTTCAAGTAATTCTCCTGCCTCAGCCTCCTGAGTAGCTACGATTACAGGTGTGCACCACCATGCCCGGCTAATTTTTGTATTTTTAGTAGAGACGGGGTTTCACCACATTGGCCAGGTTGGTCTTAAACTCCTGACCTTGTGATCCACCCACCTCGATACCCCAAAGTGCTGGGATTACAGGCGTGAGCCACCGCGCCCAGGCCACACTGTATTTTTATTGTTCTCCAAAGAGAAAAGTCTTTGGAGAAAAGTCTCCGAAGTCACCTCTCGGTCAGGCACCAGCAAGATGCTGCTGAGCCGTCCACTTCTCCCTCAGCTCCCCAAAGTCCCTCCAGTCCATGCCAATTCACAAAGAAGGCAGAGTGGTTCCAGCCACCTGCAGACATAAATGTTGATGGCGGGACATCAGGCCAAGTGCTGGAAGCAGCCAGGCACGAAACAGTCCCCACTCAGGCTGGCAAGAATCACCCTTGCCGGGAGGTGAGTGGACGCCAGGTGTGGGGACCTCCTCCCCAGGAGAGTTCCAAGCCAAACGGTCCCTGTGTCCATCTTGTTTCACGCACGCCACCACCCAGTGGGAGCATGTCTGTGGCAGCACTGGGAACAAACCCCAGGTGCAAGATGCAGCTGAGGGTGTCTGCCAGGTCTCAAGGGCAGAGTTGGAACCCACCTTGGAGCTGGAGCTGGAAATAAAACTGATTTAGCTTCAGACCCTGGGCTGCAGTGAGGGGGCCCTGGAGAGGCCAATATCAACCTCAGCAGAACCCTACAGCATACCGGATACTTAAAACTATTTGCAAAAGAACTCTGTGTGGGTGAGATTTCTGTTCCCTCTTTGCAGAGGAGAAAACATGAAGCACAGAGATGAGAAGCCACATGTCCAAAGTCACACAGCGAGAAAGCAGTCCAGCCAAGACTGGAACCCCTGACTGTCTGAGTCTGGAGCCATCCTACTGTCCTCTGTAGGAGGGTGTGGAGGATTTTCTCTGAGAAGCAGCAGCTACTTAACCCGGGGAAGGCAAATGTATAACAAACAGACCACCAGGGTCCATTCAATGGTCCACGGCAGGCATCACTAATCAATAACAGAAATCTTTCCCAGGGAGTCAAGGCCCAGGCATCACTAATAAATTGCAGCACTCCTTTCCCTGCAGAACTGAGCCACAGGCTCAGAATCCTTCTCAACGCAGCCCCAAACAGCTATTAAATATTTCTCATCAATGAGCTGGTTGTGCCATCGGGGTCATTGGATAAATATAGGCTGACTTTTCACTTTTCAGGAAACGTTGCTCCTTCATGTGCTAGATCGACCTTTTAAAGCCAGACATGGAATCCCTTCCCTGTTAAAAAATTCCTCTGGGGCCGGGCGTGGTGGCTCATGCCTGTAATCCCAGCACTTTGGGAGGCCGAAGTGGGTGGATCACCCGAGGTCAGGAGTTCAGACCAGCCTGGCCAACATGGTGAAACCCCATCTCTACTAAAAATACAAAAAATTTACCTGGCGTGGTGGCAGATGCCTGAAATCCCAGCTACTGGGGAGGCTGAGGCAGGAGAATCGCTTGAACCCAGGAGGCAGAGATTGCAATGAGCCGAGATTGTGCCATTGCACTCCAGCCTGGATGAGAAGAGCGAAATTCTGTCTCAAAAACAAACAAACAACAACAACAACAAAAAGCAAAAAACAAAGAAGGAAGGAAGGGAGGGAGGGAGGAAGGAAGAAAGGAAGGAAGGAGAGAAAGAGAAGAGAGAGAAAGAAAGAAGAAGAAAGAAGGAAAGAAAGAAAGAAAAAAAAAAAAGGAAGGAAAAGAAAGAAAGAATCATATTGGCTCGGCCTGTTTGTATAACCTGGGTGGTGATAGCCACCCGGGTCCAATCTGTTGAGACCAGAGGGTGGGGTCACACAGTGAGTGAGGTAGCTAGTGATGTGTCAAAGGGACAGAGGGTCAAGAAAATCCTCGCTGGCTGGACAAACACCCTGGCAGGGGTATTATGGAAGCAACAATAAAAAGAGTAAGAACAGTTAATAATAACAGCAACCCATCATAGCTACTATTAGCGTGTTAAGTATTAAAATATTCTCTACATTTGGCAGATGGGGAAACTGAGGCCCAGCGAGAGGGTGACATGTGCCCAAGGTCATGCAGTGAG
The DNA here is from genome assembly GCF_028858775.2 of Pan troglodytes. NCBI lineage: Eukaryota > Metazoa > Chordata > Mammalia > Primates > Hominidae > Pan > Pan troglodytes. The sequence goes on along the minus strand of NC_072418.2, from coordinate 7,707,827 downwards.
TACCTGGGTGTTTGCTAGAAACTTCCTTCCCCGGGAAAAGGGACATCTGTGCAAGACTTGGCTCAGACGAGACCTTTGCATGTAACAGACTAGGAAGATGAATCGTCTTCTCATGGGGGTGGAGCCTTCCCGTGTCCTAGGAGAGTCCCAAGGACAACCCCTCCCCACAGCAGCTCGCATCCTGTGTGACCTTCACTGAATCTTGGCATGACTCCTCGAACACGTTGGGCTTCAACTCCGGAGCAATCAAATTCTCTTTGTAGCCGTCCTGCCCCAGCCACTCTTGAGGGCCTGGCGCTCACAGCTGTGGGTGAAGTTTGCCTGTCGAGGACAGGAAGTGTCTATCTTTATATTCCAGCATTAACGAGCCTCGATCTTATTGAGATGGCACTTTCTTTCTCCTCCTAATAAACGAGAATGTATTTTTTTTTTAGCTCTTCCTCCATCACTTGATTCTCAAGTCTGAATTGTCTGAAGGCTTAAAACACTTCCGACTGCATCATCACATTTTTAACATTTTCCTCTCCTGAAGAAGAAAAGCAGAAAAAGGGAGAAAAGTGCTGATTGCATTAACAGGAGTATGGAGCACAAAAAAAGGGAGGTGATCATGCCACGTTCTCTGCCTGGAACCTCACTAAGAGGAGTGTGTTTGATTCAGAAAACTTCATAGATTGGAGCATAAGGAAAAAGGAAGCAGAAAAGGTTATAGCATGCTCTGTTCATCCCCCCACCCCACCCCTCAGCCACCACACAGGAATTTATTGAGCACCTAATGTGTGACAGGTGCTGTCCAAGGTGCTGGAACTACAAGCATGAACAATGTGAATAAAACTCCCCGCCCTGCCCTCTTGGCACACAGAATGCGTGGGAAGACATGTTAAGCAGCTAATGACATAACTAACTATTACAGTTCATGATTTAAATGCAAATTGTTCAACGAGGAAGAAAGCCAGGAGGCAGACTTTGTCTAATTTTTCAGTTCCACACTGGTCACAAGGTCCAGCCGAGCCCTCTCTTGAGCAGGGTTGGATTTGGGGCATACAAGGAGTAATCAATGGGCCCAGAAGTGAAAGGAAAAAGAAAGGGTGCCAACATTCATTCATTTGGCAAACACTTATTGAGCAACTACTGTGTCCCAGGCCCTGAGCTAGTCACTGAGGCTACAGGGGAAACCAAAACAGGGAATATCACTTTTTTTTTTTTTTTAACAGATGAGGAAATGGAGGCTCAAAGAGATGATATGACTTGCCCAGGGCTACAGAGTTTTGAGGTAGTGAAGTGTCTGACTCCAAATTCAGGGAATCATCTTTTCTATCAAGTTCTGATGCTCAGAGGAACAGCTGAAAATATTTCATGGAGGAAGAGGAGAGGAGAGGAGGGGAGGAAGGGGTGGGAGAATGGAGAGGAGAAGAGAGAGGAAAAAGGGACAGGAAGGAGAAAGGGAGATGGGGGGGAGGAAGAAGAGAAAGGTGTGGAGGGAGAGGAAAGAAAGAGAGAGGAAGGACGGAGAAGAGGGGAAAGGAGGGGAGAGGGCGATTTTTTTCTGCGCAGCTTCCGAAGAGGAGGAGCAGGGTCAAAGGAGGGAGATTAAAAGAAGGAGAGGGAGCCCAGGTGGCTGAAAGGAAACATTGTCTAACCTCAGCATTGTCCAAAACCAAGGCACCTCTCCTGTACAGGGAGTGAGGGTCCCATCACTGGAAGTATGCAAGTCTAGTTCGTATTGGGAAGGGATCTCTGCTCTGAGAAATCCACTGATTACTGACCTCTCAGGCCCCTCACCTTTCCCTTGATTTGAGGGCAGAGCGGGCTCCCACCAGAGACCTAGGGACAGCCTTTGCCCAGAGACAGTTTCCAATCCTGGCTGTGTTGTGCACGCATGGGCTGGTGCTCAGGCCTTCTGTGTCTCGCCCATAAAATGTGGCAGTAACAGCACAGACCTAGGACTGCGAGGGCAGGGGTCATTGCAAAGCCCCTGGAACAGTGCCTGGAACAGAGGCTGCGCTCGTGAAATGCTATTTCAGGCGCCACCTGCAGCCCCAGTGTCATCTGGGAACTGTGGTCGTCTTTGGATCTTGATCAGGTCTGGGGCACACTGGGAGTGGCTGGCCCTGAGAATGATGTCACCGGTGCCTCCTGCTCCGCCCTCTGGGGGCTCCTGCTAAAGTGCTCAGGGGAATGCACAGCTATGCAAAAGGGTAGAACAGGAGCCAATACACAGAGTCACTGGGGGCACAGGCGGCCCGGTCTGTGGGTGGGGGTGTGTCCTCCTCAACCTTGCTGCACAGGGCCTGGGGGTAGCAGCTGGAGAGGCCAGGAGACTTGGGAGTTCTGTGTACTAACTCTGATTGGTGCACACCCGTGGGTCAAATCCTGATCAGGCAGCAGCCCCCTGAACCCCCATCATCTGGGTTAATGATGAGCATGTGGCCCTCATTGGTGCCTGCAGGTTGTCCAGGCCCCAGAAAGCCTGCAAGCGGGTCAGAAGCTTGGCTCAGGGTCACTCTGTCTCTGTCCGTCCCCAGACCGGCCACTTCTCCCACTCCCTCAGCCTCTCCCTGGATCCAGCCCCAGCATTGCACACCTGGGCCAGTGCAGTCATCTCCATCCTGGTCCCTTGAGTCCCACCTTGCCTCCTCACAGTCTGTCCTCCCCGCAACAGCAGCCAGAGGGCACCTGTGAGCATCTGAATCAGGTCCTGCCCCTCCTCTGCCTATGACCCTCCATGGCTCCCGCCTCCCTCAGGGGAAAAACCCAAGTCTTCCTGTGGCCAAGAAGGCCCTGCACACCCTGCCCTGTTACTGCCTTTTCTACTCCCTCTTTCCCACTCCTCACTCTGCTCCAGCTACGTGGGCCTCCTTGCTGATCCTCCAACACGCCAGGCACAGTCCTGCCCCAGGGCCTTTGCATGGGCTGTGCCAGCTGCCTGGAAAGCTCTTCTCCCACTTCATCCTGGCCTCTGTTCAAACATCACAGTGATGGGCCGGGTGCAATGGCTCATGCCTGTAATCCCAGCAGTTTGGGAGGCAAGGCAGGCAGATCGCTTGAGGCCATGAGTTCAAGACCAGCCTGGCCAACATGGTGAAACCCCGTCTCTACTAAAAATACAAAAATTAGCCAGTGTGGTGGTGCACGCCTGGAATCCCAGCTACTCAGGAGGCTGAGGCAGGAGAATTGCTTGAACCCGGGAGGTGGAGGTTGTAGTGAGCTGAGATTGTGCCACTGCACTCCAGCCTGGGTGACAGAGTGAGATGATGTCTCGAAAAAATAATAATAATAATAATAAACAAAAAACCCATCACAGTGAGGCTTTCTGTGACCACCTATGTATAATGACACCCCCAACCCTTCCTGTTTCCTGTTCCATGTTCCTCTCTGGTATGTCCCATCTGACCCGTGGTACATTTTTTTTTTAAATCTGGTTCATCTCCCCCATTAAAAAAGTCAGCACGTGAGGGCTCTAGATATTGCCCTATTTTGTTCCCTGCTTTTTCCTGGTGCCTAGAACAGTACCTGGCACTTGGGAGTTGCTCAATAAATATCCGTTGGCTGCATACATGAATTAAGGAATGAGCCGGAGTCAGACCTAAGGCCGGAAGCCCAGCCCTGCCTCTCCCAAGCTATTGGAGGGTCAGTACCACCCTTCCCTCTCTGAGCCTCAGTTTGCTCAGCTGCAAAAAGGGAACAAAAATAATCAGTCTGATCTCATAGCGTGGATTTTTGCTGCCCAGCTGCCCGGGAAGGTCTTGGCTCTCAGCACGTAACAGGTGGTCATCCAATGGAAGGTTCTGTTGTTCTATGTCGGGGCCTTCCCAACTCAGAAACATCCCAATATTTGGGTTTCTTTCTGTTCCCTCGCTCCCAGAAAAAAAGTTATGACAATATTGGGGGACAAGGACAGGGACCACAGGCTGGGGGTCCCTGCTGAAATGCTGCAGCAGCCCCGAGCCTCTAGGGCATCAGAAAAACTCCCCTCTCCAGGGCCCCAGAGTGCCAGGCACAGGCAGAGGAGTTTGAGCGGGTAATTGGGACACATCTCGAGCAGATTTATTTAGCCCTTCCCGTTTTATCCTGAGCAACATCTCCGCTGCCAGGACGATCCCACTCGCCGTCTCATGGTCTCAGCCTCCTGGTCCAAGCCGTTCCCTGTGGGCCAGGGTGGGTGGGAGCCAGCAAGGGTGGCAGCGGGAGGGTTAAGTTCACATCCACGCCTGCTGTCTCCTCTGAAGGTGTGAAATAACAATATCGGCCAGGCACGGTGGCTCACGCTTGTAATCCCAACACTTTAGGAGGCCAAGGCCGGCAGATCACCTGAGGTCAGGACTTCGAGACGAGCCTGGCCAACATGGCAAAACCTCATCTCTACTAAAAATAGAAAAATTAACCAGGCATGGTGGTGCAGCCCTGTAGTCCCAACTACTCGGGAGGCTGAGGCAGGACAGTCGCTTGAACCCGGGAGGCAGAGGTTGCAGGGAGCCAAGATCGCGCCACTGCACTCCAGCCTGGGTGAAATAGCGAGACTCCATCTTAAAAACAAACCAAAAAATTGTGACATCTATTAAGTGCCTGCTATGTGCCATGTGCTGCTCTAAGAGCTGCATGTGATTAAACTCAACTAGAAGCCGCTCATGGATATTTATTGATTGACTTACACGCTGGTCTGCATAGTGGTTAACACGGAGTGGGTTGAATTGCCCATTAAGATTGCTGTTTGCTCAACTTTCAGAAGGATGTGCTATGTGTCCGATCTATGTAAACCAAGATTAACCTTATTATAGTCTCAGGGAAAAATATGGAAAATATGCAGGAAAAAAAAAAGTTGGTGTGTTATGGGAAGAAGAATATCATTCTAAGTGGCCCCACATCAGTTAGGGTGATCTGTACCTTGCATCCTTTCCCCTTCCCCAGCTCAGGATCCTCTAGTTTTGCCCAGAATAAGCCCTTTCCCCTTCAACCACCCCTCCAGGGTACCTGCAACTCCCCTTCCTCTCTTCAATTATGCTGCAGTGTATTCCCAAGACGAATCTGGGCACAGTATGCAAATGAAGTGAGTTAACCCTTTTCACACCAATGCAAGGTCTCACAAGCTCAACAGGTATCCAGCCAGCTCCATGGTGTGCTCTCTTCTGTGGGACAGGTGGATAAGCCCCTGCCTGTGCCAGACCCCAGCCCAGCTGTCATAGTGATGAAAGACCCAGGGGCAATGGGCTGGAAGAGTCAGGAGGGCTTCCTGGAGGTGGCAGGGGCAAAAAGTGGCAGAGATGGGCAGAGGAAAAGCCAGCTGGTTGGAACAGTTCGAGAAAACATCCAGAGGCAGGACCGCCAGGGAAGGAAAGAGCACAGCTTCTGTAGTAGGGCTGACCTGTGTTCCAAACATGTCCCTGGGCCAGTGACTCCACCACCCCAAGCCTCAGTTTCTTCCACTGTAAAATGGGTCTATGAAAGCCCATGCTGCCTGGGTGTCAGCACATTTCAAGGAGGTGATTCAACCTGTCCTCACTTTAGTCCTCCTCAAAAAACTTCCTCCTGTGCTGTGCATACCATCAGTTACTTAATATTTTATTTACATCCACTTGTTTGCTTTTAGGTAACTAATATGGTTTGGCCATGTCCCCACACAAATCTCATCTTGAATTGTGTATATGTGTGTGTATGTGTGTATGTGTGTGTGTGTGTGTGTGTGTTGATACAGGGTCTCACTTCATCACTCAGGCTGGAGTTCAGTGGCATGATCACGGCTCACTGCAACCTCTACCTCCTGGATTCAAGCAATTCTCCCACCTCAGCCTCTCCAGTAGCTGGGACCACAGGTGCACGCCAGCATGCCCAGCTAATTTTTTTTTTTTTTTTTTTTGGTAGAGACGGGGGTTTCACCATATTGGCCAGGCTGATCTTGAACTCCTGACCTCAGGTGATCCATCTGCCTTAGCCTCCCAAAGTGCTGGGATGACAGGTGTGATCCATTACCTGACCTCATCTTGAATTGTAATCCCCACAATCCCAATTTGTCGTGGGAGGCACCTGGTGGGAAGTGATTGGATCACGGGGACGGTTTCCCCAGCTGTTCTCCTGATAGTGAGTGAGTTCTCACGAGATCTGATGGTTTTATAAATGTTTGGCAAGTTTCTCCCTCTCTCAGTCTCTCTCCTGCCACCCTATGGAGAGGTGCTTTCCACCATGATTGTAAGTTTTCTGAGGCCTTCCCAGCCGTGTGGAACCGTGAGTCAATTAAAGCTCTTTTCTTTATAAATTACCCAGCCTTGGGTATTTCCTTTTAGCAATGTGAGAGTGGACTAACACAGTAACTAAATGTCTCATTTGATTTTTTATTTATTTATTGAGACAGGGTCTCACTCTTTCGCCCAGGCTGGAGTGCAGTGGTGCAATCTCCGCCTCCTGGGCTCAAGCGATTCTGCTGCCTCAGCTTCTGGAGTAGCTGGGATTAAAGGTGGGCATTACCACGCCCGGCTAATTTTTGTATTTTTAGTAGAGATGAGGTTTCACTGTGTTGGCCAGGCTGGTCTCAAACTCCTGACCTCAGGTGATCTGCCTGCCTCGGCCTCCCAAAGTGCTGGGATTATAGGTATGAGCTGCCACACCTGGCCTAAATGTCTCTTTTTCTTCTTCTTCTTTGCTCTCTCTCTCTTTTTTTTTTTTCTTTTCTTTTTTTTTTTTTTAAGATGGAGTCTCCTCTGTCGAAGTGTTGAAGGCTGGAGTGCAGTGGCATGATCTCAGCTCACTGCAACCTCCACCTCCCAGGTTCATGTGATTCTCCTGCCTCAGCCTCCCAGTTAGCTGGGATTACAGGCATGTGCCACCACACCCGGCTAATTTTTGTATTTTTCGTAGAGATGGGATTTCACCATGTTAGCCAGGCTGGTCTTGAACTCCTGAGTTCAGGCAATCCACCCACCTTGGCCTCCCAAATTGCTGGGATTACAGGCGTGAGCCACCGCGCCCAGTTTAAAGAAACTTCAGGTCACGTGTCCAGCACTGGATGCAAGTACCAGTGGAATTAAAACACGAGCGCAAGTAACAATGTAACAAGTCAAATGAATAAGGAAGACAAAAAAGTTACAAAGAAAAACAATAAAGACCCAACCATGATATTAACAAATCCTAGGGACATTAACAAGCTCAAGGGGAATCATCTGTTCTTAGACGTGAGTAATTCTGGCAGGCGACGATACCATAGTGTTTCATGCTCAGTGCGTAGAACTTAAAATCACTTTGTGAGGCCAGTGTGGTGGCTCACATCCATAATCCCAGGGCTCCAGGAGGCCGAGGAGGGAGGACCACTTGAGACCAGGAGTTCAAGACCAGCCTGGGCAACACAATGAGACCCCATGTTTACAAAAAAAAAAAATTTTTTTTTTAATTATCTGGGCATAGTGGCACATGTCTATAGTCCCAGCGACTCAGGAGGCTGAGGTGTCAGGATCGCTTGAGCCCAGGAGTTCCAGATCAATCTGGGCAACATGGTGAAACCCCCATTGCTACAAAAAAAATACAAAAATGCATTTTGGGAGCCCGAAGTGAGCGGATCATTAGGTCAAGAGATTGACACCATTCTGGCCAACAGGGTGAAACCTTGTCTCTACTAAAAATACAAAAATTAGCTGGGCGTGGTGGCATGCACCTGTAGTCCCAGCTACTTGGGAGGCCAAGGCAGGAGAATCACTTGAACTCGGGAGGCAGAGGTTGCAGTGAGCCGAGATCGTGCCACTGCACTCCAGCCTGTTGACAGAACGAGACTCCATCTCAAAAAAAAAAAAAAAAAAACCAGAAATGAGACGGGTGGGCTGGTGCACACCTGTAATCCCAGCTACTTGGAGACTGAGGTGGGAGGATTGTTTGAGTATAGGAGTTTGAGGCTGCAGTGAGCTATGATCATGCAACTACACTCCAGCCTGAGTGACAGAGTGAGACTGTCTTAAAAAACAATAATAAATAAGTTGTAGCCTCTCAAAGTTTCAAGTACCACACTCAGGGCCCACACTGATGGCACTGGAAGGTCCTTGGCTTGGTGAGGCTTGTGGCAGGGGTCCAGATGACACTGCCAGGCATGTCCCTCTGACTCTACACACAATACCCAGCACAGACCCCACCTGGTGGAGAATCCAAGCCTTTCTCCTTGAGAAGGGATGAACCAAGAGGCCCTGTCTGCACCGCCAGCTGGCAGGAGACAACGGAGGCCTGATCTGAATTTGTCATTGCGTCCCCCAGGGAGAGTGGGAGAATAAAGCCCTTGATCTTTTCATGTGCCAGCCAGGCCCCAGAGCTGGGAGGCTGGCTGCATGGCATCCCCTTGCCTCTCCCAAAACCTGGATCTTATTGCAATCAACAAAGGGTGCTCATGGTTTATGGGCTAGGGTCTAGCATCTCTTGTCATATGTCATGGGGATGTCAAGCTCCTTGTCCAGGAGTAGGTAAAGTCCTTGAGGGGTATCAGTGAAGCCACTGTCAGGGAAAGGGTCTTTTATGGGGTTGAACTGCGTTCCCCCAAAAGAGATGTTGAAGTCCTAACCCCTAGGACCTCAGAATGTGACCTTATTTGGAAATAGGGTCTTCACAGAAGTAAAGTTAAAATGAGGGCATTAGGGTGGGTCCCGATCCAATATGATGGGTGTCCTTATAAAAAGGGGAAATTTGGACACACAGACAGACCCACATATAGGGGAAATGATGTGAAGAAGAGATACAAGGAGAAGGCGGCCATCTGCAAGCCAAGGAGTGAGGTCTCAGAAGTAACCAATCCTGGGCAGGCGTGGTGGCTCATGCCTATAATCCCAGCACTTTGAGAGGCCCAGGTGGGTGGATCACCTGAGGTCAGAAGTTCAAGACCAGCTTGGCCAACATGGCAAAAACAATTTTTTTTTTTGGAGATGGAGTTTCACTCTTGCTGCCCAGGCTGGAGTGCAATAACATGATCTCGGCTCACTGCAACCTCTGCCTCCCAGGATCAAGCGATTCTCCTGCCTCAGCCTCCTGAGTAGCTGGGATTACAGGTGCCTGCCACTACCCACACCTGGCTAATTTTTTGTATTTTTTTAGTAGAGATGGGGTTTCTCCATGTTGGCCAAGCTGGTTTCAAACTCCTTACCTCAGGTGATCCACCCGCCTCGGTCTCCCAAACGGCTGGGGTTACAGGCATGAGCCACCACACCCAGCCAGGATGTGTTACTTCCGAGGTCTCGCTCCTTGGCTTGCAGATGGCCGCCTTCTCCCTGTGTCTCTTCTTCACATCATCTCCCCTCTATATGGGTCTGTCTCTGTGTCCAAATTTCCCCTTTGTATAAGGGACATCATCATCACCAATCATCCACATTTTAGAACATTTTTAAACATTTTTATTTTATTTTAGAACATTTTTAACATTTTAATTTTAGAATATTTTAATCACCTGGAAAGAAACCTCAAAAGAATCCATTGCCTAATTCAAGATCATTAAGATTTATTCCTCTGCATTTTTTCCTAAGAGTTTTATAGTTTAAGCTCTTCCATTTAGGTCTATCATCCATGTTGAGTTGATTTTTGTATATGGTGTGAGGTGGGGATTCAACTTCATTCTTTAGCATGTGAATATGGAATTGTCCTGGCCCCACTTGTTGAAAAGACTATTCTTTCCCCACTGAATTGACAACTTGATGGAAATCAATTGACCATAGATATGAGGGTTTTTTCTGCACTTTCAATTCTACCCCATTGATCTGAATGTCTATTCTTACGCCAGTACATCATTGTCCTGGTTACAGTAGGTTGTAGTAAGTTTTGAAATTGGGAAGTCCGAGTCCTCCAACTTTGTTCTTTTTCAAGATTGTTTTGGCTGTTCTAAGTTCCTCGAACATTTTCACATGAATTTTAGGATCAGCTTGCCAATTTCTGCAAAGAAGCTAACTGAAATTTTGATAGGGATTGGGTTTAATCTTTAGATCAATTTGGGGAGTATAGACATCTTAACAATATTATTCTTCCAATCCATGAGCATGGGATGTCTTTCCATTTAGTTAAGTCTTCTTTAATTTAATCTTTCAACCTTTTGTTATTTTTTATAGTATAAGCTTTGCACTTCTTTTGGAAATATATTCCTAAGTATTTTATTCTTTTTCAACAATTGTAAATGGAATTGGTTTCTTAATTTCATTTCGTTTGTTCATTGCCACTGCATAGGAAATACAATGGATTTCTGTGTATTGATTTCATATCTTGCCGCCTTGATGAATTCATTTACTGGTTTTATAGGTCTTTAGTGGATCCCTTAGGATTTTCTACATGCAAAATGATGTCATGTGCAAATAGAGATAGTTTAATTTCTTCCTTTCCAATATGAATGCCTTTTATGTTATTTTCTCACCTAGTTGCCTGGTTATAGGCTTCAGTACAATGTTGAATAGAAGTGGTGGGAGGGAGCATTCTCATCTTGTTCCTAATCTTAGGGGGAAAACATCCAGTCTTTCACCATAAAGTATGATACTGACTGTAGATGCCTTTTACTAGGTTGAGAAAGCTTCATTCTATGCCTAGCTGTTGAGTGTTTTACTAACCCATGCCTCCTCAAATCCTCCAATGCTTACCAAATCAGCTAAATCACGGGACCCCCAAGTGAACCCCACATGGAGCCCAGCACAGAGCAGGTGTGCAGCAAATAGGATGTTCCTATCTGCTCCTCTTCCCTTTGGCGTTTGAAGTGAATTTGTGAGGAGAAAGAGACAGAGAGAGGAGCAGAGAGAACAACATTTAATTTGAAGTAATGTGCAACGATAGTGGAATCTCTGGCATAGGGAAAGTTTAGGGGAGATGTTTTGGACCTGTCTGGCAGGAATTTAAGGCTGAGTTCTTTGCAGACAATCCTGAACTTGGTGTGAAGGGTCCTGTTTGTACACAGTGATGGGCGGCTGATGGTTCCCCTGGAGTTATCTCAACAAAACCACAATGGAGCTAATTACCAGGTTCTGGGAGGCTCCTAGGCAGAGGTTGGTCTGGCAGAAAAGGAAGAGGAGGATGGGAGAGTGGGAAGAGCCCCCCTCCCCCACAACGCTCCTGAAGAAGCAGCAAATGTTCATTGACTGAACTTTTCACCCAACAATGACTCACACCCTCAGTGTGCGTGCCAGTCACCACGATCAGCAGACAGGAAAGAGACCCAGAACCCACCATGTCCTACCTCCCAGTCTGAGTGTTTTTCACAGTGTGGAACTTGGAGGGTTGAGGCATGCCCCTGGGGACAACATTCTCTCCTTTGTTCTCTTCAAGCCTTGGCCTGCAGGAAGGCTTAGCTTGGTGCTATTGCGTCTTTAACACCTTTGTAACACGTGTCAAATTCCTGGAGCTGTCCAGAGGCTGCAACAGCATCAGACTAGAATGTTCTGTTCTTGGCTTGGCTGCACGCAGTGGCTCACACCTATAATCCCAGGACTTTGGGAGGGGGAGGTGGGAGGGTCATTTAAGCCCAGGAGTTCAAGACCAGGCTGGGTAACACAGGGAGAGCCTGTCTCTACAAAACATTTAAAAATTAGCCAGGTGTAGTGGTCTGTGCCTTTCGTCCCAGCTACCTGGGTAGCTGAGCTGGGAGGATCACTTGAGCCCCAAGAGGTTGAGACTGCAGTGAGCTGTGATTGTGCCATTGCACTCCAGCCTGGGTAACAGAGTGAGGCCCTGTCTCGGGGAAAAAAAAAAAAAAGAATTTTATAATTTTCTGTTCTTGTTGTATCGACTTGTAGGATCATCTTTTGTTTCTGGCTAGGGAACCATAGTTTTCTCATTTACAGTGACCACATTTTTTTTTTTTTTTTCTTTAGACGGAGTTTGTTTCTTATTGCCCAGGCTGGAGTGCAATGGTGCGATCTCGGCTTACTGCAACCTCCGCCCACCGGGTTCAAGCGATTCTTCTGCCCCAGCCTCCCAAGTAGCTGGGATTATAGGCACCCGCCACCACGCCTGGCTAATTTTTTTGTATTTTTAGTAGACACAGGGTTTCGCCATGTTGGCCAGGCTGGTCTCGAAGTCCTGGCCTCAGGTGATCTGCCCACCTCGGCCTCCCAAAGTGCTGGGATGACAGGCGTGGGCCACCGCGCCCACCCTACAGTGACCACACTTACCAGAAATCCTTTTTTGAGTCTGCACCTGGTGGCAGGTTGTTGACATAGTGTGATTCATTTCACCCTCCAGACAGCCCTAAGGGACCAATATTATTATTTTTTTATTTTTTAATTTTTTGAGACGGACTCTTGCTCTGTCGCCCAGGCAGGAGTGCAGTGGTGTGATCTCAGTTCACTGCAAGCTCCACCTCCCGGGTTCACGCCATTCTCCTGCCTCAGCCTCCCGAGTAGCTGGGACTACAGGCACCTGCCACCTCGCCCGCTAATTTTTTGTATTTTTAGTAGAGACGGGGTTTCACCATGTTAGCCAGGATGGTCTTGATCTCCTGACCTCGTGATCCGCCCGCCTCGGCCTCCCAAAGTGCTGGGATTACAGGCGTGAGCCACCACGCCCGGCAGGGACCACGATTATTATTATCCCCATTTACAGACAGGCAAACTGAGGCACAGCTAGAGTAGGGAGACACACAGGAAACACACAAACCGGCCAAAATATAAAATCATTCCAAATCATGATAAATAATCTGATACTGAAGTAAAGATGATCATGTGGTCACCTCAGTGAGATGGTCTGGGAGGGTCTCCCAGAGACTCGAAGAGCAAGGAGGAACAATTGGCCTTGAGAAAAGCAGGAGGAACAGCATCCTGGTCAGAGGGAACAGACAGTGCAAAGGCTCAGTGGCAGGACCTTACCTGGTGTGTTGGAGGCACAGCAAGGAGGCCCGAGTGGCGGGAGCAGAGTGAGCGAGGGTGAGAGAGGGCGGGGAAGGGGGTAGGTTATGCAGAGCTTGGTAAGCTGTGGGAAGATCTTAAGCTTTTACTCTAAGTAAGATATTTCCTATCTCCTCCCAGCACTGTTGACTCCAGGAATTTTTGCTCTGTCGCCCAGGCTGGAGTGCAGTGGCGTGATTAGAGTTCACTGCAGCCTCAAACTCTCACATCCAAGCGATCCTCCTACCTCAACCTCCCAGGTAGCTGGGATCACAGATGTGCACCACCATGCCCAGCTAACTTCTAAAACTTTTTGTAGAGACAGGGTCTCCCTATGTTGCCCAGGCTAGTCCCAAATACCTGGGCTCAAGCCATCCTCCCGCCTCAGCCTCCTAAAGTGCTGGGCCAAAGTGCCTGGCCAACTCCAGGGATTTTAAAGACTGTTTTGTTGTTTACTTCTGTTGTCCACAGCACTTCAAACAACCTGGGAGGGGGGCCGGATGCATGGCCTGAACGGATGGGTTTCCCAAGCACATGCTAGAATGTATTTTTTTTTTTTTTGAGACAAGTCTCACTCTGTTGCCAGGCTGGAGTGCAGTGGCGCTCAGCTCACTTACAACATCTGCCTCCCGGGTAGAAGCGATTCTCCTGCCTTCTGAGTAACTGGGACTACAGGCACGCGCCACCACGCCCAGCTAATTTCTGTATTTTTAGTAGAGATGGGGTTTCACCATGTTAGCCAGGCTGGTCTCAAACTCCTGAGCTCAGGCAATCCACCTGCCTTGGCCTCCCAAAGTGCTGGGATTACAGGCGTGAGCCACCGCACCTGGCCAATGTATTTTTTTGTTTGAGAGGGAGTCTCACTCTGTTGCCCAGGCTGGAGTGCAGTGGCGTGATCTCAGCTCACTGCAACCTCCGCCTCCCAGGTTCAAGCAATTCTCCTGCCTCAGCCTCATGAGTAGCTGGGACTACAGGCATGCACCATCACACCTGGCTAATTTTTGTATTTTTAGTAGAGACAGGGTTTTGCCATGTTGGCCAGGCTGGTCTCGAACTCCTGACCTCAGGTGATCCACCCGCCCTGGCCTCTCAAAGTGCTGGGATTACTGGCGTAAGCCACCGCGCCCAGCTGCTACACTGTATTTTAATTCTGTTTTTGATGTATTTAATCTGTTTTCTTTGACTGCTCACAAAATCCCTCAGAGGTACTAGTGGTTGTCCCCCTTTTCCAGATGGGGACAGCTAGGCTTACAGTGTTGCGGCCACTTGTTCGAGGTCACCTCCCAAACAGGTCACTGGGCTGGGGTTCGTGCCATGATCAGCCCCTCCACGATCAGCCATCTCATTTTACTGTGTCTCCACCAATTCTCCAAGGCTTCAGCACCCACTGTGCGTGAGAAACCACGCTAAGCATTTGTGCACAGACCACCCCATTTGATCCTTCAAGATGGGATCGTGTTCCCATTGCTTGGATGAGAAAACTGAGGCCAGATTGTAAACGGTCAGATCAGGGTCACCCCCCCAGGAAGAAAAACAAAGTAGGCTCTGCAAACGTGGCTGCTGCACTGGCCGCTGGGAAACTCCGAGCTTAAATTAGGTTCCTTGTTAAATTATTCATTATCTCCTCTCTTTTCTCCTGTTTATGACTTCCGCCTTATCGTTTTGTTCCCCGGGTTAATGCTTTTTGTTTATCTGCATCTTTGGCCCGGAATGAATGAATCAACAATTTTGGAGGAAAAAAAACCCAATTCTAAAGTTGAGTTCCTCTGTTGGGCACCAGGCCTTCTCCAAATATGTGCCTTGAGGAAATAAATGCTTTCGACATGATCAAAACACAAGGACTGATGTGCAATCTTGCTTGGTGGCTGTGAGCCCTCCAACCCCCTTACCTTTGTCAATATCCCCCTTTTATTTTTTACTTCCGCTCTGTTTTTTTTTTTTCCTTATTTTTGAGAGTCTCACTCTGTCGCCCAGGCTAGAGTGTGCAGTGGTGTGATATTGGTTCACCGCAACCTCTGCCTCCCGGGTTCAAGAGTTTCTCCTGCCTCAGCCTCCCAACTAGCTGAGACTACAGGCACCTGCCACCACGCTCGGCTAATTTTTGTATTTTTAGTAGAGATGGGGTTTCGCCATGTTGGCCAGCCTGGTCTCGAACTCCTGACAAGTGATCTGCCCACCTTGGCTTCCCAAAGTGCTGGGATTACAGGCATGAGTCACCGGGCCCGGCCTCTTTTTTCTTATTATTCCATCTTCAGGCACCAGTGGCAGCCAGGCTGCCACATTATAGCAATTCGTCATCACACCCTCCTTAGGAGTAGGGGCTACCTTGCCCCATTTTACAGATGAGAGCTGAGATCCAGAGGCAAATCCACTCTACAGATGGGGAAAGTGAGGCTCAGGGCCTCACACAGCAAGTCAGTGTTTTAGCTGGGTTCCAACTGTGGCTCGTCCTGACTACAGGGAAGCAGGGGATGGTAATTAGGTGAGACCTGTGTAAAGTGCTTACTCTATAAGAAGTGCTCCATCATCCATTCATTCATGTGTTCAGCCTACACATAGGGATCTCTGGAGCCACACTGTAGTGTAACTAGAATAAAAACGGGATAATGGGACCAGGCGCGGTGGCTCACGCCTGTAATCCCAGCACTTTGGGAGGCCAAGGTGGACGGATCACTAAGGTCAGGAGTTCAAGACCAGCCTGGCCAACATGGTGAAACACTGTCTCTAACAAAAATACAAAAATTCGCCAGGCGTGGTGACAGCACGCCTGTAATTCCAGCTACTCCGGAGGCTGAGACAGGAGAATAGCTTGAATCCAGGAGGCGGAGGTTACAGCGAGCCGCGATCACGCCACTGCATTCCAGCCTGGGCGACAGAGTGAGACTCCAACTCAAAACCAAACAAACAAACAACAACAACAACAACAACAAACCGGGATAATGGGATAGAGTGGAGTGGGGCGTGGCTGGTAGCTGTTGTCAGGGAGGGCTTCTCCCAGGCGCTGCTTATTTGAGCAGAAATTGGAAAGATGAGAAGGGGAAGATCTTGGATGCTCAAGTTAGAGGAACTGTAAGAAGCTGGCTGAGGCGGGAGGATCACCTGAGCCCAACTACTCAGGAGGCTGAGGCGGGAGGATCACCTGAGCCCAGGAGTTTGAAGCTGCAGTGAGCTATGATCATACCACTGTACTGAGGCCCAGGTGGCAGACCCCATCTCTTAAAAAGCAAAGAAGGAGCAGCTGGTTTTTCTGGATCATTGACATGGTGGGGGGGAGGGGACAGGGTAATGGGCGCTAATGTGAAACGGCGAGCTGCAGAGAGGAGGCGGGATTTTATTCCAAGGGTACTGGGGAGCCCTGGCACAGTTTAGGGCAGCGCACAGAAAGTGCCATGCCCTTTGCACCCAGGACGCTGGGGCTCCCGCACGGACAGTAGCCCCAGGGGCCCTTCCCGCCGCCGCCGCCGCCACCATCACCACCACCGCAGCCGCCCACGTGTCCCGCGAAGCCCCGCTCCCCACGTGCTCCCGCGGCCCTTTAAACACCCCGGGGCCACGTGACCGCGCTGCGCCGTCCCATTGGCCGGGGGGCGTGGCGGCCGCGCGGCTGCGCAGTGACGCGCACGGGCCGGCCCTGCCCCCGACCCGGCGGCGGCGGCGGCGGCGCTGGCGGAAGGGATGACGTCACCGGCTGGGGGGGCGCGCGAGCCGGAGCTAGGGGAGCGCGAGCCGCAGTGAGTGTCCTCGCGCCGCCCGCCCGGCAGCCCGGCCGGCGCGCGCACGCCGCGAGCCGCTGGCGCTCGGGCTCCGCTCGGATCCCATGCAACAGCCAGGATGTGAAGCGGGGCAGAGCCGGGGGAGCCCAGCCCAGCCAGCCTCCAGGTAAAGCCAAAAAAAAAAAAAAAATCATGGATTAGAGGAAAAAAAAATGCAGGCGCTCCAAGGGGGGTCTCGGAGGCAGCCGAGTGGGCAGCGCGCCGGCTTTGTGCCGGGGAAGCCTGCACGGCCATTGTGCTCGGAGGATGCTCGGCTGCAGCCAGTTGCACGCCCAGCCGCTGCGCCCCGGTAGCTGCGCCCGGACAATGCCCCGAGGGACTGGGCCGGGGCCGCGCTGGGGGCGCTCGGCAGGGGGGGCTGGGGGGCTTCGTCCGCGGCGTGGGAGGGGGCTGGGCTGGAAGCGCCCGGAGCGCGGCGTTGGAAGCTGCCCAGCGCCGCCGGCTGCACCACCCCGGGCTGCGGGCGGGGCAGAGGCGCGGAGGGGGGCGCGCGTGTGTGCGGAGCGGTTGCCGGCCCCGGCGGCGCCCGGCCCGGGTCCCCGGGCGGGTCCTGGAGGCAGGGGGCGCTGTGCCGGGGGATGGGGGGCGTGCGGGCGCCCCGGAGCGGAGAGGAGCCGGGACGGGTGGCTCCAGGCAGGGTGGCTCCAGGGCTGCTGCGCCCGCCGCCTTCCCTCTCCGGGTCCCCCTCCCCTGGAGACCCCCGAGTCTACGCCGTCTCCGCTGGAACACTCCGGGCCCTGTCGTTGCCTTATGGGAGGTCGCCCCTCCGGCACTCGGGCATTGCCCCACCCTTCTGCGGCCCCGGCGCCCCCTTCCAGCCTCCCCACCCAGGGGCGAGCCTCAGCCCCCAGCCCCAGGGGCTCTGGCAGGCAGACGCGCACGCCCAGCACCCCAGTCTCCCCTCCGCGCTGGGGGCCCCGTGGGGATCCCGAGAGTGGGGAAGCCGCCCCTGGAACCGCCAGCCCCGCGGGTTCCGCACGCCCCGGGAGCCCCCGGGGGCTGCGGGGGGAGGGGAGGTGACGTCATCCCGGGGGGCGGGGCCGTCGGCACCGGGTTAAAGGGGGCGCGGGGCGTGCCCTGAGGGGAGCCCCCCAGGTTAGAGTGCCCGCGCCGTGGGTGCGAGGGTTCGGCCAGGCTGCGGCCAAGTTCATCTCTCTTGATGGGAATCTCTCCTAAAATTAAGATCCTCCCCTTCGGACCTCCCCCTACAAATCCTGGACATTTCCCAATTCCCCCCGTTCCCAAATTGGGGAACTCCCCTTCGGCCGCTTTCTCTCTAGAATCCTCAAATCAGGGAACCTTTCCCACAAACTGGGAATCTTTTTTTCAACCACACCCCCCGCCCCAAATCTGGGACCTCCTTCTTCGGTTGACCCTCTTTCCCCAGTCTCAAATCGTCTTCTCGTGGGTCCCTAAATATGCAGCTTCCAAGAACGCCCCTTCCTCTGCAACCCTTCCTCAAATCCAGCCACCTCCTGGGACCTCATTCCCCCAAATTAACAAACCTCCCAGAGCCTCATTGGGGGTGCCTTGCCTCCCCCTTCTGGGCTCAGCTGGGATTCCCCTGTCCCCCCCCCGTCACAATCTAGGGGAGCCCCCTTCTGAGCATGGGGTCCTCCTGCCTCTGGCCGAGACCCTAAAAACACATCCCGGCAGCCGCGGCTAGTGAAGCGGGTGTCCGAGGTGTCGGAGTCCCGGCTGAGCAGCAGGGATGATACCTAGAAGCCGGAGGAGGCAGGAAGAGACCCCTAGGGTCCCAAGGACAGGGACCCACACGCTCCGGGCTCCCGTCCGCCACCACCCGGACTTTGGCTGCTGGGATTCTGGCCTCCTCTGGGTGCCCCCCTATCGCTGCTGTCCTTGGGGTGCAGAGGGTGACGGCGCCTCTTTGTCTGGGGCGCCCTTCTTCCCTCTTTCTGCCGCCTTTCGCCCGGGAGAAGGAAGCCATCCCGCGCCTCTGCTCCTGCGATACCAGCGGCAGCTGCTGGAGCGTTTATTAATGGCCCAGGGACTTGGTCGAATCTGCCATTTGCATAAGTCCCCTCCCCCTCCCAGGGTCCCTTCCTTTGTGCCCCCTCCCCCTGCCAATCGCGCCTGCCTTCTGTCCCTCTGCTCTTCTTTCTTTGCCAGCTGATATTTTGGCGGTGGAAGGCAGGCAGCTGGGGCTGGGGGCGTCTGCTTCCCGCCCTCAAATCCCACAGCCCCCAGCTTGGGCCTGACTGAGTCCCCACCTGGGCATCCCTCCCCTACCCCCCCGCTGCCCTCCACAAAGCCTTCCATGGGACATCTCTTTCTGGCTGGCAGGCTGGCGGAGTCTTCATTCTTTCCCTCCGGGAAGCAGGGTCCTGCCCTGTTCCCCAGGCCCGGGGGACACCCTCATCATGACGGTGCACTTCTGCATGGGGGCTAGGCCTCCCAGCCCCCTGGGGGCCACCGCCCGCCATACTCCATCATCCTGAGAGTTGTTCTAATTGGGCTCAGGCAAACAAAACGTCGCGGGAGACCCAGGCTGCCTGGTGAGCTCACGCACTTTTCTATTTCTGCCACCCTGGCCGATGACATTGCCCCTAACCCCCCAGGGGGTGACAGAGACTGGTACTGTCAGTGGCCGTCCAGAGATGCCGTCCCAAGAGGCGGTGGACTGGCCCGCTCCCCACTCCCCGCGGGAGATGGGTGACAGGTCATTTTGGTGTGGCCCGGCTGTGGCGCTGGAGGGTGCTACTGGTTGGCAGGTCAGCTCCGGGGACGATTTCCCCCTCTCCAGGAAACCTTGAAGAGCCTCTGAAGTCTGCGTGAGGTGGCGACAGAGAAGGGGACATTCAAACCCCAGGTTCCTGCCTGCTGCCAGCAGAGAAAAAAAAATCACTCCTTATACCCCGGTTGAGCGTTCAGTGCGCCTTTTTTCCCTGCCTCCCAGGGGATTTCAGGCATCGTCCAGTGTCCATGGACCCTGCTTGGAGACACAAGTCCATTTTCCCCCAATTTCCACCATGGAACAGGGGGAAGCTTCGTGGATGCCAGGGATTTCGTGGTAGCATCTGGGTGGGGAGACCTGGAGCCATCACTGTGCACCCATTTTTTTCTTCTTTGGGTCGCATAGAGCCTGGGGCTGTGCCTGGGTTTCCCCAGACCTGGTACCAGTCTGGAGGCAAATCTATTTCTGCTCATCAAACGTCTTTCTGGGAGGTGACTTGGTTTCCCCTTCTGCCTTCGGGGTTGGCGTTGAACAGCGGTTCACAGATGTCTGAGGGCAGCGCACACCTCCACTTGCCAAGATGGGGAGACCTGTGGCTTCGCTGATTATTCCAGCGGCTGCATGGCCCCAATACAATAGTTAGTGGGATGGCCGGAGAGGGACGGGCAGGGACGGTGTGACTTGGTGGCGCGACGTGGCATTTCTACCCGAGCGCCCCGTGGCCCCGCGTTCACCTGCTTTCTGTGACGGTGCAGCCGCCGTGTGCGTGGGGGAAGAAGCGGGGCGTGGAGAGAGTTCGGGATGGGGGCGAGCGGGAGGGAAAACCCTAAAAATAAAAAGGGATATTTATAAACCCAGCGGGTTTGGGGGATAATTGACAAAGCTTAATGTTTTTCGGCTGAGAGCAATTCCTTCCCCCTGCTACCCATTAAGCTCCATTTGCAGAGTCGGTCGGAGCCACGGGAAGATCTTGAGATGAGCTTTAGGTTTGGCGGGCGCAGTGCTGACCGCTGTAGCCCCCTTCTGGGAGGGTCTCGTGCGGAAGGAGACAGGGGTCCCAGAAAGGGGCACTCCCCAGCTCTCCTCTGCATCCAGGGTAGGCTCCTGGCTCACCTTCCAATGGGTGGGTGTCCTCTTAGAATTTGCAAGAAGGGTGAGAACCCTTCTCGGGCAAAGCCTGTGCAGGTTGCCCTTCTTCCGTCCTTCCCTGCGGCAAAAGATGCCCAGGGAGGGGAATTTGAAGAGAGACGCCCCCCCCCCACCCGCCGCCGCCCCACCCTCCAACCGCTCACCAGGCAGAGTGGCTCAGCCTCCGGTGGGGACAGGAGGAGAGGAGATTAAGACATAACTGCTGTTCCTCGCAGGATTCGTGTGGCAAGCTGATACAAAACAAAACAAAAAAACCAAAAATTCACCGTGGATTCACGGACAAAGGCACGTATCGGGGGCTTGAAGGTTTCAAGGGCTTTTTAAACTGTGAATTTTGTCATCTTCACACCTTGCCTTGCTCTGGAATCGGAAAGCTGCCAGCTTGTGGCTTGCGGGGCAGAGGAGAGGGGATGCTGGAAGGGGATTGAGGCTCAAATGCATGTCATCTTATCACCAGGTGACATTCTGAATTGAGGAAGGGGGACACGGAGAGAGGAAGTGAAGTGTAGGGGATGTGATCGAGGGAAAGGGTGGCTGTTGTCTCACGCAGAGAGTGGCAGCCCCAAAATGTCTAGGAAACAGGTGACACCTGGGTCTCTCTAACCCTGAGGTTCAAGAGTGTGGAGTGTGTGGTTTCCCCCCACTCCACCTTTTCCTTTAAGGAAAGAAAAGACTCTCGACCAAAAAGGGAAGAAAAAAAAAAACCCGACGTACCATTTCTGTCTTGTCTCTGGCTGATATTTGAGAGGCGCTGGGGAGGGGGTTGTGTGTGGGGAATTTGAAAAATCAATTGGCTTACACTTCTCCAAAGGCGAAAATTAACGGGTAGGAGTGATTCACGGACAGGCCCTCCACTTTCACATCGCTTTATTTTTGTCTCTCTCTTTTTTTTTTCCTCCTCCTCCTCCTCCATGGAGCTGCCGGTCCCCCAACATCGTGGCCTGGCCAGACTGGACCTGGGGGCTGGTGCTATTCTGGGCTAGCCGTGGAATCCCCTCTTCTGTTCCCCGGAATCAAGGCACCCTCTGCGCCCCGCGGAGGCCGAGGGGATATTCCACATCTGAAAATAAACCCAGGTTTCTGTGCGGCTTCCTGTTTCCTTCTGATTCCCGCGGATCCCACCCTGGTTGGGGGTTCAGAGCTTGGATTTTTGGATCATGGGGACTCCCTCCTCCCGTCCCCATCGCCGTAACTGGGGCTGGATCACAAATGTCCTGTTTCATGGGGACAGATTTCATCTCGTACTCTTTATGTTATCTGGGTGGCCTTGCTCCTTTTAAGTTGTTTTTGATCTTTGCCATAAGCCCCTTATAGGAAGGGCCAGCTGTCTCCTGTTCCCCCTACCTGGAGAACTGAAAATTCCCCTTTTTCTCCCAGATCTCACCTGCCTGCCTGCCTTCCTTCCTTCCTGGATGACTTCCCCTCTTCCCTTTCAGTTCTCCGTGCAGGAGCTTCCTCACTTACAGAATGAGGTTACCCCTCTGGGTTCCAGGTCAGAGCCCTGACTTGAGCCACCCGCCCCACTTGAGCTGTGCAAACTAGGGCGGGTTGCCTGACCTCTCTGTGTTCTCTCATCTCTAAGATCAGTACAGTCGCAGTCTGCGTCGCGGCGAGCCTTGACATGAGATGCTGTGGGTAACACGCCTCCCCTGGCTCTCAACGCGTCCGCTGTCAGTCGCATGCATCCTTCCTTCCGCTCCTGGACACCCAGACGGGTATCCGGCGGGCGGAGAAGCCACGGCTCTGGAAGCCTGGGACCCTCGGATGAGGCAGGCTGTGGGGAGAGAGGCTGGGAGGATGGCCCATCGTCACGCTGTCACGTGGGTAATTGAGAGTTAGCGGAAATTCAGGGGTTCTGGGGAAGCGAGGTTGGCGCGTCTGTGTGTGTATAATTTAATGCCGCTTATAATTAACCCCCGTGATCAGCAAATGAGGGGATGTCGGGGGGATAATAACAGCTGCTCCGACTATTTAGAGTTGGCGCCCCATGCCAGGCCCTCTGCTAAGTAAGCAAGTCAGTAGCATCCTCGTCTCCTCCAACCTGCCGTCCCCTGTCAGCAGAGTTGCTGTGATCTGAGCCCTATTTGGCAGAGAGGGAAACTGAGGCACAGGGAGGGGCCTTCACTGGCCTGAGGTCACTTCACACAGCCCACAAGCTGTTGGCTGCCACAACCTGGATTCCTAACGCCTGGAAGGAGCTCTGCCTGATTGTCAGGGATGTTTGTTTGGACAGCAGTCCATCTGCTGGGGGGGCCACCTGAATCTCTACAGAGACACCCTCCGCACACACACACCCCAGGGCTCTTGACTGCCTTTTCTCAGAGGTTAAGAGCAAGGATGCTGGACTGAGGCTGCACGGGGTTCAAATCCCGGCTCTGCCGACTTGTTGGCTGTGTGACCTGGGGCAAGTTGCTCAACCTCTCTGTGCTTCCGTCTTCCTCATCTGTCTATGGAGAAGAGTAACAGTGCCCACCTTGAGGGATTGTTAGGAGGAAGAAATGAGTTAACGTGTGTAAGCACAGATTCAGAATGGCACCTAGAATGTAGCTGCCACCTCTATTCTGTTTTTGTTATTCTTTTTGACAACATGGGAGCTACACTGATATGTTGAAGGACCTGCCCAAGAGGGGCTCTCCAGTGTCCACCCCCGCCCTCAGCCCCCCTGTGGGGTCCAGCACCAGGGAGATGTCAGGATGACTCAGCCACTGCAAACTGGGGCGTTCCCCTTCGCTGGCTGCTTAATCAAGGCCGCCCCACTTCTGCGGCAGGACTGGGCGACTGGCGGGAGCTGAACCACAGGGGGCCTGGATGGTGGACAGGGAGGACACGTGGCTGCCTTGGGAGCTCCGGGCACTCCAGAGACTCCACATGTGGCTCCCAACTTCCAGAGCCCCTGGTGGGCCCGAGTGATCACCAAAGCGGGGCGTTTGGGGGGGATTTGGGGCTTTGACAGCAGTCATTTGATGGGCACTCAGGAAAGTGATCGGTTGACAAGCATGGTGTGCGAGCGAGCATGCATGCATTCATTCGAATATTCACCAGTTCATTCATTAATTCATTCATTCCATCAGGATTGCTGGAAACCTGCTGCTGAGGAACTTGGAAGCCGGAATCTAAGCAGCTGTGGGGCTTGGGCTAATAATAAAGCTGTTCTGTGCCTCAGTTTCCTGATCTGTAAAATGGGTGCTTTGACATTGCCTCTATCATGAGTGGAGACAGATGAACAGGTGTGGGGGGCGCCAAGGACAGAGACTGAGAGTGGCACCTACTGCTTTGTGGCTGGAGGTGAGGGGGGCGGAAACAAGAAGAGAAGAGTTGACTTTAGCTGGGGAAGACCACACAGGACCCCCCACCCCAAGGAGTTCGAATCGCATTGTGTGTGTGTGTGTGTGTGTGTGTGTGTGTGTGTGTGTGTGTGTGACAGGACTCACACTGTTGCTCAGGCTGGAGTGCAGTGATGCCATAATGGCTCACTGCAGTGTCTTAACTCCTGGGCTCAAGCAATCCTCCCACCTCAGCCTCCCAAGTAGCTGGGGACTATAGGCATCCACCAGCATGCCCAGCTGACTTTTGTATTATTATTATTATTATTATTTTTAATTTATTTTTTTTTTTTGTAGAGATGGGTTTCACCATATTACTCAGGCTGGTCTCGGACTCCTGGGTTCAAGCTATCTGCCTGCCTTGGCCTCGGAAAATGCTGGGATTCCAGGTGTGAGCCACCACACCTGGCGAATTGGCATTTTTTATTTATTTTTTATTTTATTTTATTTATTTGAGACAGTCTTGCTCTGTCGCCAGGCTGGAGTGCAACGGCGTGATCTCAGCTCACTGCAATCTCCGCCTCCCGGGTTCAAGTGGTTCTCCTGCCTCAGCCTCCCGAGTAGCTGGGATTACAGGCACCCGCCACCACATCTGGCTAATTTCTGTATTTTTGGTAGAGATGGGGTTTTACCCCGTTGGCCAGGCTGGTCTCAAACTCCTGACCTCAAGTGATCTGCCTGCCTTGGCCTCCCAAAGTGCCGGGATTACAGGCGTGAGCCACCGCGTCTAACAAATTGCATTTTTTAGATGTGCAGTCAGAGTTCTCTGAAAGCCCCCAGAGCTGGGCTGCCAACATCAGGATCAACAGAAAACCTGGAACGTTGGAAATGCTTCTTGGAACATCTGTCAGGCCAAGGCCCAGAGAGGGAGAGCAACTTGCCCAAGACCACACAGCCATGCCTGCCTGCATGCTGCTGGGCCTTGCACAGGAGGATGGACAGGGACCCCTTTCACCAGTCCAAAGGGAGAAACCGAGGCAGGAAGCCATGGCGGGTGTGTGATTCTCAAGCCATAACGCCTGTCAGGGCTGGAGTCTCCACTCCAGCGGGTCGTGTGGGCCGAAAAGGCTCCTTCAACCTCCAAGGAAGCCCTGAATGGCTCCAGGGCCAGATCTGTTGGTTTTTCCAAGGAAAAGCAGAAATCTAGATTTTAAGTAAAATTGCCCAATTTTGGCTGGGCATGATGGCTCATGCCTGTAATCCCAGCACTTTGGGAGACCAAGGCGGGCAGATCACCTAAGGTCAGAAGTTTGAGACCAGCCTGGCCAACATGGTGAAACCCCGCCTGTACTAAAAATACAAAAATAATCTGGGCATGGTGGTGCATACCTGTAATCGCAGCTACTTGGGAGGCTGAGACAGGAGAATCGCTTGAACCTGGGAAGCGGAGGTTGCAGTGAGCTGAGATCATGCCACTTGCGCTCCAGCCTGGGCGATAGAGTGAGACTCTGTCTTAAAAAAAAAAAAAATTGCCCTATTTTAACATCCTTGGGTTCAAACATCTTAACATGGCACAGTACAGAAATCCGGGGCCACCGTGGACTTTGACCCCTTCCCCAACAATTAAAAGTTGCGTGACTTCTGACACCTCCATTGCCGTCCGCGGGCCTCAGTTTCCAGGCCTGTGAAATGGGTTTAAGACTCCCAGCCACCTCTGCGGTTCTTTAGAGGCACCAGTGTGATAGCTTACAGAGAGTGCTGAGAACAGGGCCTGGGCCAGCGTCCGCGCTCGATAAACGTTGGCTCTGATTATATTAATATTGGTCATAATGATAAACTTGACTTAAATTAAATGCTGCGTAGAAGGAAGCCGGCTGTCCCGCGGGGCAGGGCTGTGAATTATCTACTGGCGGCAGGACCTGCTTCTCCATCCCTCGTTCTTTCTGTAGCGCAGTCGTTTGCTCTCGGGGCTGGAGCACCCGGGTTATCAGTATTACTCATTGAGTGTACTGCTGTGGTTCTCAACCGGGGTCACTTTTGCTCCCCTGGGCACACTTAGCAACGTCTGGGGACATTTTTGGGTGTCATGTCCAGGGGGGTGCTGCTGGTATGGAGTAGGTGGAAGCCAGAGATGCTGCTCATCTCCGTGTAATGGCCAGGATGACCCCATCCCAGATAATGACCCCACCCTCATGTCCACTGTGCTGAGGTTTAGAAACCCTGATTTTGCCAGGCATGGTGGCTCACGTCCGTAATCCCAACACTTTGGGAGGTTAAAGCGGGAGGATTGCTTGAGCCTAGGAGTTCAAGATCAGACTGGGCAACACAGTGAGACCTCATCTCTACAAAAAACTAAAAAAAAATCAGCCGAGGGTTGGGGTGCACACGTATGGTCCCAGCTACTGGGGAGGCTGAGGTGGGAGGATTGCTTGAGCCTAAGAGTTTGAGGCTGCAGTGAGCTATGATTGCATCACTCCACTCCAGCCTGGGCAACAGAGCAAGGCCTTCTCTTTTTTCTTTTAACAAAAAAGAAGCCCTGACTTCTGCTCAAGACCCAAGACAGTGAGAGAAATCAGGCAGATGGTGCCTTTGTCCCTGAGCGTCCACCCCACACGCTCCCTGACGTCTCGCGGGGCCAGAACACTTAGATTGCTAATGGGTTCCCTCTGCACATCTGTCCTGGTTCCACCGCCCCATTGATTATTGGAAGTGGGTAATTGCCCCTGTCGGATGAATTCTAGAGAGTGTGAACTGCCGGGGTTTCCGGCAACAGTGCTGGCTTCACCTCCCAGATATCAGCAGGGTGCAGAGAGGCTGCCAGGTCCCAGGACTTTTTCTCTTGGCCCCATCTGGCCCTGGGAGCCCAGACTCCGGCCCTGCTGGGGAAGGGCATTGGGGGTCTGAACGCCCCAGGTTCGGATCCTGACAAAGACCCTCCCTGGCTGTGTGAGATGACCTCATTATTTCCTTCCCCTGAGCCTCAGTTTTCTCATCTGTGAAATGGGGACGAGTCTTGCCTGCTGCATCACTGGGAATTCAGTGGTGTCACATTGATAACGGGGCCAGGAGCCCAAGGTGCACAGGAGGAGCTGGATGAGTCTCCCCTCTCTCCCCCCAGCTTCGTGAACCGTTAGGGGTGATGAGGTTGGAACCTCAAACCCACATTCTCCAAACAGCTGCAACAGAGGAGAACTAACCCAAGCGGGTGGAAAGTCCCCCGTGGTGGGGGCCGCTAATGCTCTGCCGCCAGTACCAGTGTGCCTGGCCCTGTGTT
This sequence comes from Pan troglodytes, assembly GCF_028858775.2. NCBI lineage: Eukaryota > Metazoa > Chordata > Mammalia > Primates > Hominidae > Pan > Pan troglodytes. Next base: position 7,680,867 of record NC_072418.2, on the reverse strand, counting down.
TTCTCATTTCCTCCTCAGAACTGCCCTGAGAGGTGGCAGGTGTCCCCTTGTCTTGCGGATGGGGAAACTGAGGCACAAAGGAGGGGTGAGAACTGGGAATGACAAGCCCTTTCTCAGGTTTACAGAGGTGTTGTTTCCGGACAGGATGTTGTTTCTACACTCCTGGAGGCTGCACCCAGGCCCAGCTTCACGGGGGCCCTGCAGTCACTCGGGGGCCCACGATCAGAAGGGGCTGCATTTAGATGGATGCTCTGTTGATGCCGTCTGGAAATTCTTAATAATTTTTTTTTTTTTTTTTTTGAGACGGAGTCTTGCTCTGTCACCCAGGCTGGAGTGCAATGGCGCGATCTCGGCTCACGGCAACCTCCACCTCCTGGGGTCAAGAGATTCTGCCTCAGCCTTCCAAGTAGCTGGGATTACAGGCATGTGCCACCATGCTAGGTGGCTAGTTTTTGTATTTTTGGTAGAGACAGAGTTTCAGCATGTTGGCCCGACTGGTGTTGAACTCCTGAGATCAGGTGATCCACACACCTCGGCCTCTCAAAGTGCTGGGATCCCAGGCGTGAGCCACCATGCCCGACCTGGAAATTCTTAATAATTTTTTTTTTTTTTTTGAGACGGAGTCTTGCTCTGTCACCCAGGCTGGAGTGCAATGGCGCGATCTCGGCTCACGGCAACCTCCACCTCCTGGGGTCAAGAGATTCTGCCTCAGCCTTCCAAGTAGCTGGGATTACAGGCATGTGCCACCATGCTAGGTGGCTAGTTTTTGTATTTTTGGTAGAGACAGAGTTTCAGCATGTTGGCCCGACTGGTGTTGAACTCCTGAGATCAGGTGATCCACACACCTCGGCCTCTCAAAGTGCTGGGATCCCAGGCGTGAGCCACCATGCCCGACCTGGAAATTCTTAATAATTTTTTTTTTTTTTTAAGAGATGGAGTCTCGCTCTGTTGCCCAGGCTGGAGTGCAGTGGCGTGATCTCAGCTCACTGCCAGCTCCACCTCCTGGGTTCACGCCATTGTCCTGCCTCAGCCTCCCCAATAGCTGGGACTACAGGTGCCCACCACTACACCCGGCTAATTTTTTGTATTTTCAGTAGAGACAGAGTTTCACTGTGTTAAGCCAGGATGGTCTCGATCTCCTGACCTCGTGGTCTGCCCGCCTCAGCCTCCCAAAGTGCTAGGATTCCAGGCGTGAGCCACTGTGCCCGGCCTTAATAATTTTTAAACAAGGAAAACCCCACGGTTTCATTTTGCACTGGGGGCTGCAATTCTGTAGCTGGATTATTAGCTACGATGTAGCCAGAGGCCACTTCCCACAGTGGTTGGGAGCAAAGATGTTATCGGCCGGGATGTGTTTTTGCCCCTTACGAGCTGTGTGACTTTGGGGAAGTCACTTTGCCTCTCTGGATGGCACCCTCAGACTCCTCTCTGTGGGCCGCTGGCCTCATCTCTCCTCCTCTTCCCCTCCCCTTTGTCCGTTCCACTCCATGTAGACCTATCCTTCTCCTATTTCCACCTCCAGGCCTTTGTCTTTGCTCTGCCGGGAGCTCTGTTTCTGGCCAGGCCACCCCTACACCGCCATTGCCTCCCGCACCCCGTTTTGTTTTCCCTCACGATATCGCTCTGTCTGCAACCCCTTTAGGACCTAAGCTCCGCCACACCTCACCCGCCCCTCCAGATCAGCCCATCTGGGTCCTGGGAGCTGCCGCCTGGCCTGCGTGTACCATCATTGCCACGTCTAATGACCTCGATCAGGCAGGTAATGATGGGGAAAGCCCCGCCTCGGCAGCTCACAGCAAGAGCCCCCTGGTCCTGCTCTGAGAGTACTCGGAGTGGGTGATGTTGCAGGGAGAGGCAGCCACAGTGACCTCAACCTCCTGAGTAGCTGGGATTACTGGTACGCACCACCACGGCTGGCTGTATTTTTAGTAGAGACTGGGTTTCACCATGTTGGCCAGGCTGGTCTTGAACTCCTGTCCTCAGGTGATCCACCTGTCTCAGCCTCCCAAAGTGCTGGGATTATAGCTCAGCTCACTCTGCCCTTGGGCAGGGAGGCCAGGAGACTGGGTTCCCAGCGGAAATGCTGTGTGCTCTCAGCTACTTGCTCACCCTCTCTGAGCTGATGAATATCCATAGTGTCTGGCAAGAAGTGGTAAGGGCCGGGCGCGGTGGTTCACGCCTATAATCCCAACACTTTGGGAGGCTGAGGCAGGTGGATCACCTGAGGTCAGGAGTTCGAGACCAGCCTGACCAACATGGTGAAACCCCTTTTCTACTAAAAATACAGCCAGCTGTGGTGGTGCACGCCTGTAATCCCAGCGCTTTGGGAGGCCACGACTGGTGGATCACCTGAGGTCAGGAGTTTGAGACCAGCCTGGCCAACATGGTGAAACCCAGTCTCTACTAAAAATACAGCTGGCCATGGTGGTGTGTGCCAGTGATCCCAGCTACTCAGGAGGTTAAGTCAGGAGAATCACTTGAACCCGGGAGGCAGAGGTTGCAGTGAGCCAAGATTGTGCCATTGCACTCCAGCCTGGGCAATAGAGTGAGACTCTGTCTCAAAACAAAAACAAAAAAAAAAACAAAAGAAGTGGTAAGGAATGGCTTTGAGGGTGATGTCTCTGAGTAATTGGCTTCAAGCCAGGGGTCTGAGGACCAGTGTCAGGAGGTCAGGGAACTCTAAAACAGTCTGTGAGATTTCTTGTCTCCTGGGGAGAAGGTGAGAGGCCCAAAGGGTCTGGGGACCCCCAGAAAGTGTGTAGTGGTTGGGCCAGATGATTTTAAGAGTCAACCAGTACCCGGGCATGGTGACTCATGGCTGTAATCCCAATACTTAGGGAGGCTGAGATGGGAGGATTGCTTGAGGCTAGGAGATCGAGTCCAACCTGGGCAACATAGGAAGACCCCATCTCTATAAAAAGTAAAAAAATTAGCCGGGTGTGGTGGTGTGCACCTGTAATCCCAGCTACTCAGGAGGCTGAGGTGGGAGGATTGCTTGAGCCCAGGAGTTTGAGGCTGCAGTGAGCTATGATCATGCCCCATTGCACTCTGGGTAACAGAGCGAGACCCTGTCTCTAAAAACAAAAAGAACTGAGCCAGGCCTGATGGATGTTGGGCACCCTGTGTGTCTGGCCAGACAGGTGGAGAAGTTACTGAGGAGCTCACCAGGAATGGGCTAGGGGATCTTTGGGGGATCGGGTTTAGCATTTGAATGGTGTAAGTTTGAATCATGTCTGAGCTGCTTGTTCAGTGTGACCCTGGGGCAGTGGTTTCACCCTCCAGGGCCTCAGTTTTCTCGTCTGCAAAATGGGGGTGAGGCTGTCTCTTGGGTAGAAGGGTCTTGGTATTGGAAGGATCTATGCTAAACACGCTTGGAGTAAGCCCCAAACTGGCTAAGATATCATAAAATACAGCTTGATGATCAGTACCCTCTGGAAGCAAGGTCGCAGGACCTGCATATGGGGCTTGGGGGCACTGGGGAGTCGCTGTGTCCTGGGTATTGAGTTGCGCTTGGAGTGTGTGCCCACTGCAGTGCGGAGAGCAGATTGGCGGGCACCTACGGCAAGCCCTGGGCAGACCGAGTTGCAGGGCAGGCTGCCACGCTGGCAGGAGCTGGGCTGGAAGTGCGAGCGGGGCTACCCTTGGACCACCTCAGCCTCAGTGGGGAAACTGAGTCACGTCAATGTGGACAGAACCCTCAGCAGGTGTGGAGGGTCAGTTCTGACTCTCTAGGTCTGTGCTGAGGTCACTCTGCAGGGTCTTTGGACTTTGCCGCCCCATCGCCTAAGGACTAGCTAGCTTGCTTGCTTGCTTGCTTCATTCCTTCTTTCCTTCCTTCCTTCCTTTTTCTTTTTTTCTCTCTCGTTCTTTCTTTCCTTCTTTTCTCCCTCCCTCCCTCCCTCCTCCTCTTCCCTTCTTTCTCTTTCCTTCTCCCTCCTTTTCTCTTTCTCTTCTCTTCCTTTCTTTTCTTCGTTTCTTTTTTTTCCCTTTCTTTTTCTTTTGACAGCATCTCACTCTGTCACCCAGGCTGGAGTGCAGTCGCACGATCATAGCTCACTGCAGCCCCAAGCTCCTGGGCTCAGGCGATCCTCCCGCCTCAGCCTCGCAAAGCACTGGGATTACAGGCACGAGCCACCGTGCCCAGCCAGTACTTGACACGTTTTGTTTAAACCCATTCTCTTTTAAAATGTAAAAGAGAAAACTTTGTCTTGCTCTTGTGAACGGAAACCTGGTATGTCCTTGAAGGTACAACCTTAAAAATAAATGTGGTGAGAGCAAAACAAGGGCATTAAATTCTTGCTGCTTTTGCCTCTGTCTGTTCCAGGCTGAAAGCTGAAGCCTGAGCACCCCCGAGGTGTTTAAGACATCCTAGCACCCACCTGAGGCTTTTAGCCTTAAGCCCAGCACAGAATGACCCCCTTGCTGGTTGAGTCAGTATTTTGTTTTGTTTTCTTGAGATGGAGTCTCACTCTGTCGCCCAGGCTGGAGTGCAATGGCCCGATCTCAGCTCACTGCAACCCCCACCTCCCGGGTTCAAGCGATTCTCCTGCCTCAGCCTCCCGAGATGCTGGGATTACAGGCGTGCATCACCACATACGGCTAATTTTTGTATTTTTGGTAGTGACAGGGTTTCGCCATGTTGGCCAGGCTGGTTTCGAACTCCTGACCTCAAGTGATCTGCCTGCCCCAGCCTCCCCAGGTGCTGGGATTATGGGCATGAGCCACCATGCCTGTCCCAGTGTTATTGAATGTGACTAGAACTGTTTGGGGCATCTCCTGGACTTTCTGGGAGGCTGAGCCCCTTCTGCCTTCGGCCTGAATTTCTTGAACTGAGCGTTGCTTCCCCATGGCCTGGGGAGAAGGTGATTTCTCCCTGAATTCAGTTAATGAGCCTATTAAAAACTATTTATTTTCCCTGACAGTTGTTTACTGAGGAGAAGGAGATGAATTGGCCGGTGTCCTCGGCAGGCAGGAAGGAGGCTGAACGGGGGTGCTTGGTGGCTCAGCCCCAGTGCTTGGGGAGCACAGATTGCCGGTGGGGGCCTGTCCTTGGGGACGCCTTGGGCAGAGCCTGTGCTTGGGTCGTGGCCACTGCTTCTGACCTTGGAGTCTTTTGGGAGGTGGATGTTGGGATGAGTGAAACCGTCGTGGTGTGGAGGCAGGGGGCCGGCCCCGATGACATCTCTCTTCTCTTTCCAGGTTAAAATGTCTCAGATGCACTGGTTTGAGACCTAAGACCTGGCCCCATGGCCCACATGGGATATTGTGGCGGGATGTCCCAATATCCCATCATATCCCCCCACTCCGTAGCAGTTGAACTTTACAATTTTTATCTGGGCTTATGGCCACCTGGGGGAAAGAAAACATTTCTCAATGCACCTTGCAGCTGTCTGTGCCATATGATTCAATGCTGACCCATGGCGTAAATAAGCAGGATTTTCTGGAAATGCCTTTCAAGAGAAGTGGCACATGCTCCTCTCTACCTGTCAGCTGGAATATGGAGATGATGGCAGGTGCTCAGGCAGCCATTTTGGACCATGAGGCAGGTGTCATAGATAAGAATGGGGGATCAAAGAGATGGAAGGGGCCTGGGCCCCAGTGATTGTCGGGAAGGGGAAAATAACCCTGAATGGCCAACCTGGCAGCTTCCGTTAGGTGAAAAGAGAAATCATTCCTTGTTTGTGCTTTTTCTGGCATTTGCAATTCAACTGGATCCAAACGGTGGCAGGACATGAACCTTGGGACACCTTCTGGGGATGTGGCTCTCCTGGGGATGTGGCTCTTCTTGTCCCTGTGCTCCAGAGACCCCAGACTCGAAGTTTTGCAAACAGTGTGAGGATGGGGATGATGGTGAACGACCAAGCGTGATGGGTGCTGACACGGATCCCACCTCTAGCTGAGTGCCTCATGGTCCTGTTGAATCTGCACAGCCCTGTGAGAAGCCTGCAACCACTGCCCCACTTTCGCAGATAAGGAAACCGAGGCTCAGAGAGGGGATGTGACTTGTGCAGGGTCACACAGCAAGTAGAATTGAGTTAGGATTGGGCTGACCCCACGCTTTGTGGCAGGGCTGCATCCTGACACACCTGGGGGCCTCCCCCCTTTAACCTGTGGGTCACTACCTCCTTCTCCTCTCCTCCTCCATCGCAACCATCAGATCTGGCCCTGGTCTGATCAGCTGCCTCCAGCCTGGGACAGGCCAATAGGGACATGAGAGTGAAAACTGTGTCCCCTTCCATACACAAAATGCTCCCAGGCACAGGGGTCACTGTCTTCTCCTGGGTCTCCCCAGGTTCCTGCCAGGGGAAGCGGGTTTCAGGTTCAGAGTACAGAGCCTAAGACCCTAAAAATAATACAAGCCAATGTATGCTGAGCACTTGCTGTGTGCCGGGCCGTGCGCTGAGTACTGTACACAGGCCAGCTTGCTTTCCCTTTTTTTCTTTCTGTTTCTCTTTCTTTCTTTCTTTCTTTTTTTTTTTTTTTTTTTTGAGGCAGGGTTTCGCTCTGTCTCCCAGGCTGGAGTGCAGTGGCATAATCTTGGCTCACCACAGCCTCTGTCTCTCGGGTTCCAGCGATTCTCCTGCCTCAGCCTCCCAAGTAGCTGGAATGACAGGCGTGTGCCACCATGCTGGCTGATTTTTGTATTTTTTGTAGAGATGGAGTTTCACCATGTTGGCCAGGCTGGTCTTGAACTTCTGAGCTTAAGCAATCCACCCACCTTGGCCTCCCAAAGTGCTGGGATTACAGGCATGAGCCACTGCACGTAGCCTTCATTTTTTCATTTTTGTTCTATCCTCTGCCTCCACCTGGTCCAGCTCCCATCATCACCTGGACCAACACGGTCACCTCTGCTCTGGTGTGACCTCAGCCCTCATTCCCACAGTCTGTCTTCCCACAATGACGTCTTTCAGTTCTTGAGTCAGGTCCCATCCCTCCTCTGCCTATAGCCCTCTATGGCTCTCACCTCTTGGGGGAAAACCCCAAGTCCTCCCTGTCGCCCACCAGGCCTTGCACAACCTGCTCCATCCTTTCCCTGCCGTCCCCTCCTTCCTCTCTCCTCGTCCTCACTCTGCTCCAGCCACACGGGCATCCTCGCTGTTCCTCCAATACACCAGGCATGGTCCCACCCCAGGGCCTTTGCACAGTCTGTGCCCTCTGCCTGGAATGCTTTACCCCAAACAGCAACCTCCCTGACTTCCTTCACGTCTCAGGTCACTTTTAAATGAGGCTTCCCCGATCACCCTATTTAAACTTGCAGCCTGCCCCGCCACCTAGTTTCCTATCTTCCCCCTTCTGCTCTCTTTGACTCAAAGCCCTTGCCACCATCTCTCTGTCGAATGCTTTTTTGTTTGTTTTTTTGAGATGGGGTTTCACTCTGTCACCCAGGCGGGAGTGCAGTGGTGCGGTCTTGGTTCATGCAACCTCTGCCTCCCGGATTGAAGCAATTCTCCTGCCTCAGCCTCCTGAGTAGCTGGGATTACAGGCATGTGCCACCATGCCCAGCTAATTTTTTTGTATTTTTAGTAGAAATGGGGTTTTGCCATGTTGGTCAGGCTGGTCTCAAACTCCTGACCTAAAATGATCTGCCCGCCTCGGCCTCCCAAAGTGCCAGGATTAGAGGCGTGAGCCACCTCTCCCAGCCTTGAATGCTTCATACTCATTATCTGCTTCTCTCCTCCTCTACCATGTCCATGGCAGCATCTGCACACAGTAGGGCTCCAGGCATACATTTTGCCTAAGCAGCTCTTCCTTCCCAGGGGAAGAAATGAGGCTCTGAAATGCATGAGGTCTGTTTTTTCTTTTTCTTTTCTTTTTTTTTTTTTTTTTTTTTTTGAGACAGAGTTTTGCTCTTGTTGCCCAGGCTAGAGTGCAATGGTACGATCTTGGCTCACTGCAACCTCCACCTCCCGGGTTCAAGTGATTCTCCTGCCTCAGCCTCTCGAATAGCTGGGATTATAGGCGTGCGCCACCATGCCCGGCTAATTTTGTATTTTTAGTAGAGGCAGGGTTTCACCATGTTGGTCAGGCTGATCTCGAACTCCCTGCCTCAGGTGATCCGCCTGCCTCAGCCTCCTAAAGTGCTGGGATGACAGGCGTGAGCACCGCGCCCGGCCGCCTGAGGTCTTTCTGCGGGCTGGAGGCAGTGCTTGCGGGGAGCAGGTGGCTTCCACGTTCTCGCTTTTAACCACCCCCAACCCGGGAGTCGGCCAGTCGGGGCGGGCTCGAGTCGGTCCCCGCGGCTGCTGCTTCCTCCCACCCCCGCATTCTCACCTCAGCCTCCAGAAATAGCCCCTTTAAAATAGCCACGTCCTCGAGTTCCGGGGCCTCTGCCTGCCCACGGACGTGGTGCTGCGCTGACGGGCCAGCCTCCTGAGTGCTGTGGGGTTTTTAAAAATATAGCTGGTGTTAGGTGATTTTACCTCCCTTTTAAGCCTGAAAAAGCCCAGCCACCAACAGGGCTGTGTGTCACTGTGGATACTCCAGCGAGGCACGGCCGCGAGGGTGTCTGCTGTGCAGAGCTGGGGAGGGCTTCCGCTGAAGGCTCACGCCAGCTCAGGCGGGGACCGTGGGGCCTGCAGTTCCCTGTCAGGTCAGGAAACCTCAGATTTGAGGCTCAGTGCTGCCTCTTGCCGGCTGTGTGACCTCTGGCAACTGTTGAAACCTCTCTGAGCCTCAGTTTACCCAAATGGAAATGGGGACAATTTCAGGGTTTGGATAAATGGTTAAATTTCTCTGAGCCTCAGTTTATTTGTGAAATGGGGACATCTCAGGGTTTGGGCAAATAGCTGAACTCAGCCTCAGTTTACCTATGTGGAAATGAAGACAGTTTTGGGGCTTGGATAAATGGTTCTATTTCTCCGAGCCTCAGTTTACCTGTTTGTAAAATGAGGACATCTCAGGGCTTGGGCAAATAGCTGAACTTCCCAGCCTCAGTTTACCCATCTGGAAATGGAGACAATTTTGGTGCTTGGATAAATGGTTCTTTCTCTGAGCCTCAGTTTACCTGTTTGTAAAATGGGGACATCTCAGGGCTTGGGCAAATAGCTGAACTTCTCAGTCTCAGTTTACCTGTCTGGAAATGAGACATCTGAGGCTTCTTCACTCTGGGCCTGGCACACAGTGGGTACTCACGAGGCACGAGCCAAACTCCTTACAGCACTGAGGCCCCTACAAAATGACCCTGTAGTCGATCTGGGTAAGGGTTTAGTGAATTTAGCATTAGCTCTGAGCCTGCCACTTCTAGGCGGTAGATCCTTCAGGAAATCGCTTCCCCCTTGAGGGACTCAGTTTTCCGCATCCCTAAAATGGGCCCATGTCACTGGGTCGGGAGACATCAGGGAGATGAAGCATCGCTGCCCTTTTCCCCAGTTCGGAATGCTCCGTAGACATGACTCACATTTCCCTGTTACCTTGATTTGTTCTTTTTATTTTTCTTTGTTGAGACAGGGTCTTGCTCTGTTGCCCAGGCTGAAGTACAGTGGCATGATCATAGCTCACTGCAGCCTCAACCTCCCAGGCTCAGGTGACCCTCCTGCCTCAGCCCCCCGAGCAGCTGGGACTATAGGTGCACACCACCATGCTTGGCTAATTTTTTTGTTGTTGTTTAATTTTTTGTAGAGACAAGGTCTTGTTATGTTGTCCAGGCTGGTCTCGAACTCCTGGGCTGAAGTGGTCCTCCTGCCTCGGCCTCCCACAGTGCTGGGATTACAGGCATGAGCCAGCACCGGGCCCTTGTTTTATTCTTCTCATTCATTGAGACTGTGTTGATTAGTGGCCAAAACCAGATTCTAGGGCCAGATGGCTCTGTCCCTTAGTAGCAATGACTCCACCTCTCTGGGCCTCAGTTTCCTCATCTGGAAAATGAGGATAATGATAACCTCAACCGTCCAGGCTCCCTTGGGAGGATCTAGTGAGTTCATAGGGTGAAGCCCTCAAATCAGGGCTGGGCTCAGCATGAGGACAGTGTGATGATTGTAAAGAAATCCAGGCCGGACGTGGTGGCTCACGCCTGTAATCCCAGCACTTTGGGAGGCTGAGGTGAGCAGATCGCCTGAGGTCAGGAGTTCAAGACCAGCCTGATCAACATGGCGAAACCCCGTCTTTACTAAAAAGATATAAAAATGAGCCCAGCATGGTGGCGTGCACCTGTAATCCCAGCTACTTGGGAGGCTGAGGCAGGAGAATCGTTTGAGGCAGAGTTTGCAGTGAGCCAAGATCACACCACTGCACTCCAGCCTGGGTGACAGAGCGAACTCCGTCTCAATTTAAAAAGAAAAAATCCATTTATTTGCTAGATGTTTATCAGGCTGTCCCCACACTGGCCACTTCCCGGGAGCCGGATAAGCCAAGTGGACGGTGCTTGTGTCAGCCTGTGTGTTTGGCTTCAAGGTCTGTGTATCCCCCTCTCCCACTGGGGCAGGGATTAAACCTGCCGGAGGGACCTGTCCGGCCAAGGCCACGGGCACTGGCTGCCGCCCCTGCTTCCTGCTGTGTCACAACAGGTGTTGAGCCGCCGGATGGCAGAGGGCAGGGGCCTGGCTTGCCAACAGGGACAGGAAAGCCCCAGCTGGAGTAGGCGTGGAGGCTTCCGCCGTCAGCCTCCGGGGTCTCAGCGGCTGCTTTGGCCGCAGCCACTGCCTCCGATTTTGCGCTTTCCATCATCTGGGGGGATTTCTCAGATGCCTCCTGTCTACCAGGCTCTGTGCCGGGACCCTGCAGGAATAAAGGGGATGGCTTTGTGGATCAGGGAGAGAGATGATAGGCAAAATACGATATATAGCATGTCAGGGGTGATGAGAGAAAGCAGTAAAGGAACAAAGGGGACTCGGGAGGGAGGCATGAGGGTTGTCATTTTTAATGGGGTTGTAGGGACGGCTTCGTTGAGGAGGTGATGTTTGAGCAAAGCCCTGATGGAGGTGAGGAGGAACCAAGCAGATACGTGGGGGAAAAGCATTCCAGGCAGACGGCACAGCGTGTGCAAAGGCCCCGGGGCAGGACCACGCCTGGCGTGTTGGAGGAACAGTGAGGAGGCCTGTGTGGCTGGAGCCCAGTGAGTGATGGGGAGGGGAGAGGAGGCGATAGGTCATGTAGGGTCTTGTGGGCTGCAGGGAGAACCCTGGGCTTTGAGCCCCAGAGAGGTGGGAGCTATGGAGGGCTGTGGGCAGAGGAGGGACAGGACCTGACTCAGATACTCATGGTCGATGCCAGGGATGGACCAAGTGAAGGCAAAGGTGGGTGGTGGGGAGAAGAAGCAAGTCGATTTGGGATAGCTTTTTTTTAAAAAAAAAAAAAAAAAAAAAAAGACAAGGTCTGGCTCTGTCATCCAGGCTGGACTGCAGTGGTGCAGTGCAGTCTTAGCTCACTGCAACCTCCACCTCCCGGGCTCAAGTGATCCTTCTACCTCAGCCTCCCAAGTAGCTGGAACTACAGGCGCACACCACCATGCATGGCTAATTTTTTAATTTTTAGTAGTGATGTGGTTTTGCCATATTGGTCAGGCTGGTCTCGAGCTCCTGACCTCGGGTGATCTGCCCACCTTGGCTTCCCAAAGTGCTGGGATCCCAGATGTGAACCACTGCGCCCGGCCTTGGGATGGCTTTTGAAGGTAGAGTATCCCTCCTTTTTTTCTTTCCATGTCTGGGGTTAGTGGCCAGGCTGAGCTGATGCTTTCTCTTCGATCCTTCCATTAGAAGTTTCCAGAACTCAGAATTTCAGGGACAAATATGGAGGGGAGGGCAGGCCAGGCCCTTGCCCTCCAGGGACTCACTGTCTGTTAAATGGAGAATACAAACAGATCAAGAGATTGCAGTGTGGGCCTCTCAATTAGCAATTCAAGGGGAATAGGGTGCTAGACACCCTGACAGCCTAGGCCAGGAAAAACTTTTTTAAAAATAACATCAGCTGGGCCCAATGGCTCATGCCTGTAATCCCAGCACTTTGGGAGGTTGAGATGGGAGGATCACTTGAACCCAGGAGTTTGAGGCTGCAGTGAGCTATGATCTCACCATTGTACTCCAGTCTGGGTGACAGAGCGAGACCCTGTCTTTCAAAATAAAAAAATAATAACAACCACCACCAAGATAATAATATCTGCAGTCTATCAGCTGCTTCTCAGGTGGTGTGAACAGCTCTGTGTGCCTTTCGATTCAGTCTTCACAGCAGCCATGTGAGGGGAGGGAGAGACTTTTACACCCATTTTACAGATGAGGAAACTGAGGCCTAGAGAGTCGAGTCACCTGCCCAGGGTCACACAGCATGGCCAGACTGCCTTGCTGTTGGACCTAGCTGGGGTGCAGCCTGTTCTGTCCTCATTCCGTCTCGCAGCATTTCACGGTCATCATTCCATCATTTCTTCTTCTTCTTTTTTTTTTTTTTTTTTTTTTTTGAGACAGTCTCACCTTGTTGCCCAGGCTGGAATGCAGTGGCACGATCTTGCTCACTGCAACCTCCGCCTCCTGGGTTCAAGCGATTTTCCTGCCTCAGCCTCTAGAGTAGCTGGGACTACAGGCAAGCGCCACCACACTTGACTAATTTTCTTTTTTTTTTTTTGGAGACGGAGTCTCGCTCTGTTGCCCAGGCTGGAGTGCAGTGGCGTGATCTCGGCTCACTGCAACCTCCACCTCCTAGGTTCACATCACTCTCCTGCCTCAGCCTCCTGAGTAGCTGGAACTACAGGCACCTGCCACCATGCCCAGCTAATTTTTTGTATTTTTAGTAGAGACGGGGTTTCACCATGTGAAGCAGGATGGTCTCGATCTCCTAACCTCATGGTCCGCCCGCCTCGGCATCCCAAAGTGCTGGGATTGCAGGCATGAGCCACTGCGCCTGGCCTAATTTTCATATTTTTAATGGAGACGGGGTTTCACCATGTTGGCCAGGGTGGTCCCAAACTCCTGAGTGCAGGTGATCCACCTGTCTCAGCCTCAGTGCTGGGATTACAGACATGAACCACTGCACCTGGCCCCTTACTAATTTCTAGGTGGACCACGCACCCCACCCTCTTACTTTAAAGATCTATGTGAGTTTGGGTTCTCTTATTTGAGATGTTTGCTTGGGCCCTGCCCTGCCCTGTCCTATTTTAGGAAAATTTGTGCTGTCAGTAGCCACCTGGACCAGTGGAAAATCTAGGATTCTGTTAGTCCTGGATTCAAATCCTGCCCTCACCTCTTCCCTAGCTGTGTGATTTTGCGGTCATTGCCCAACCTCTCTGATTGCTCATTTCCTGTGCAATGTTTTGTGTTTTTTGTTTTTGAGACAGAGTCTTGCTCTGTCGCCCAGGCTGGAGTGCAGTGGCACAATCTCGACTCACTGCAACCTCCACCTCCCAGGTTCAAGTGATTCTCCTGCCTCAGCCTCCCGAGTAGTTGGGATTACAGGCGCGTGCCACCACGCCTGGCTAATTTTTGTATTTTTACTGGAGATGGGGTTTCCCCATGTTGGCCGGGCTGGTCTCAAACTCTTGACCTCAAGTAATCCACCCGCCTCTCCCTCCCAAAGTGCCGAGATTATAGGCATGAGCCACTGCGCCTGGCCAGGCTCAGCTATTTATTTGTTTACCCAAGTAATATTTTCTCAGTGCCTGTTATGCATGAGGCATTGTTTTGGGTAGAGTGGTTCTTCCTAATGTCCCGCCATGGCCACTCCAGCCCTCAAAGTGTGAGTTGACAAACCCTGATGTTTGGGCCATGGGAGGGTGAGCAGGAGCCCCAGCTATAGTTGGTATCCTTCGTGGATCCCTCAGAACAGACGTCTCAGCGTGTCTAGGAGGAAAATCCCGGGGCAGTGGGGCAGCCGCCCGTGGGAGATGCCAGGTCCCCGGTGCCTGGGAGTGCAAGCAACAGTGCTATGTGTGCAGAACCCCAAATCACAGCCAGGTGCCAGAACCCCAAATCACAGCCGGGTGTGGTGGCTCATGCCTGTAATCCCAGCACTTTGGGAGACTGAGGCAGGTGGATCACCTGAGCTCAGGAGTTCGAGACCAGCCTGGGCAACATGGTGAAACCCCGCCTCTAATTAGGCCAGGCGCGGTGGCTCATGCCTGTAATCCCAGCACTTTGGGAGGCCAAGGCGGGCGGATCACTTGAGGTCAGGAGTTGGAGACCGGCCTGGCCAACATGGTGAAAACTCTTCTCTACTAAAAATAAAAAAATTAGCCGGGCGTGGTGGCGTGAGTCTGTGGTCCCAACTACTTGGAAGGCTCAGGCAGGAGAATTGCTTGAACCCGGGAGGCCGAGGTTGCGGTGAGCCAAGATCACAGCACCGCACTCCAGCCTCGGTGACAGAGCGAGACTCCATCTCAAAAGAAAAAAGAAAGAAAGAAAAAAAAAACCCAATCAGCAAATCTGGGGCAAGAAGCATTCAGGAGAGCTGGACTCGGGACACAGGACTTTTCAGGAAACATGAACCATTTATTTGACTTACATTTTCCATTTACGTATGTAGTTCAGGAAAGAAAAGTGTTCAAAACCTGTGTCCAAAAGAGTATTAAAAAGCCCTTTCTCACAGTGGCTAATCTGTAATCCCAGCACTTTGGGAGGCCGAGGCTGGAGGATTGCTTGGGGCCAGGAGTTCCAAATCAGGTGGGGTAGTATAGCAAGACCCTGTCTCTACAAAAAATTTTAAAAATTAGCCAGGTGTGATGGTGTGTGCCTGTGGTCCCAGCTACTGAGGAGGCTGAGGTGGGAGGGATCGCTTGAGGCCAGGAGCTCCAGACTAGGCAGGATAAGATAGGACCATCCCCCCCACCCCCCGCCCCGGCCCCAGACCTGTGCAATTTTTTAAAAAAATTTACCAGGTGTAATGGCGTACACCTGTGGTCCCAGCTACTCAGGAGGCTGAGGTGGGAGGATCGCTTGGGGCCAGGAGTTCCAGATCAGGCAGGGCAACATAGCAAGACCCCATCTCTGCAAAAAGTTAAAAAAAAAAATTAGCTAGGTGTGATGGCGTGTGCCTGTGTTCCGAGCTCCTCAGAAGGCTGAAATGGGAGGATTGCTTGGGTCCAGGAGTTCCAGATCAGGTGGGGCAACATAGCAAGACGCCATCTCTGCAAAAAACTAGCCAGGTGTGATGGCATTTGCCTATTGTCCCAGCTACTCAGGAGGCTGAGGTGGGAGGATCGCTTGGGGCCTGGAGTTCCAGATCAGGCAGGGCAACATGGCAAGACCCCATCTCTGAAAAAAATTTTAAAAATTAGCCAAGTATGATGGCGTACACCTGTGGCCGCAGCTACTCAGGAGGCTGAGGCAAGAGAATTGCTTGAGGCCAGGAGGTCAAGGCTGTGGTGAGCCATGATTGTGTCACTGCATTCCAGCCTGGGTGATGGAGTGAGATTCTGTCTCAAAAAAAAAAGCCTTTTCAAATAAAAATTCTCCATGAAAAGAAAATTCAGACCAGTTTAAGTGGCAGGGTTTTTTATTTCTACTTTTGCAATAAAATATGGAAATTGCTGGAGATTGATAAGGGAGGGGAATAGAGAATGGGAGGCTCTGGGCGTGACTGATGGGAGGAAAAGTCAGGGAAGGCTTCCTGGAGGAGGTGGCGGTGGCTGATCTAAGAAGTGAAGGTAGAGAAGGAGTTAACTGGGCAGTGAGGGGAGGGAAGTGTGTTCTAGGCAGATGGAACAGCATGGGCAAAAGCTTCCCACACAAGGTCTTTGTGAAGCATCAGTTGTGTCACTTTGTGGCCTGCACTGGGCCTAGTGCATAGTAGGTGCTCACCAAATGCAGCATGGTAGATATTCAGTTGGTGGGAACTGTCCTCAGTCCCAAATCTGAATGACGCCATGTGGGTGTTGCTTTCCAGCAACCGCATTCTGAATGATCCAAGGCTCAGAGGTTTGAGGTTCATCTGAAGCCCCTGATCTAAGCCCCTGATCTGAAGCCCCTGTTGAGCAGGGATAACCTGTGATGTCTCGAATCTTCAGCTCTCTGCCCTGGCTACTAACAAGGCTCTGTCCTCAGGCACACAGTGGACTTGAAAGGTGGAGAAACAACTTGAAATGTGGACAAACAGCTGGGTGTGGTGATTCATGCCTGTAATCCCAGGCACTTTGGGAGGCCAAGGCAGGAGGATCGCATGAGCCCAGGAGTTCAAGACCAGCCTGGGCAACATAGTGAAATGCTGTTTCAAAAAAAAAAAAAAAAAATTTTTTTTAAATAAAATAAATAAATAAGAAAGGTGGAGAAACCCACATCAAACTGACATTAGTGAAAAGCTGGGGAGTTGATCGGCTCTTGAACCAAAAAGGCTGAGATTAGAATGGACCACCTTCAGGCATAGTTGGATCCAGGGGCTCAAACAAGATAAGCAGATCCAGAGAGATTGAGCCATTTATACCTGAGGCTGCACAGCTAAGAGGAGGCCAAATCATGATGCAGACTCTGGGTTGCTTTGAATCCAAAGTTCGTGCTGCTCAGCATGACTCAGAAGGTTGATCCAAGTCAGGGAGGTCACGACCCTATCTTACTGAGGTTCATGGAAGGGAAATGACATGCTTAAGGTCACACAGTGTTCAAGGAGCAGAGACTGGCACTGAACTCAGCTGAACCTGTGGTCTTGATTGATTGATAGAGACAGGATCTTGCTCTGTTGCCCAGGCTGGAATGCAGTGGCTGTGATCGTAGCTCACTGCAGCCTCGACCTCCTGGGCTCAAGCGATCCTTCCACCTTAGCCCACTGAGTAGCTGGGACTACAGACACACGCCACCATGCCTGGCTAATTTTTTTACTTTTATTTATTATTATTGTTATTATTTTTTGTGGAGAGAGAGAGAGAGAGTCTTGCTGTGTTGCCCAGGCTGGTCTTGAACTGCTGGGCTCAAGCAGTCCGCCTGCCTCAGGCTCCCAAAATGCTGGGATTACAGGTGTGAGCCATGGCGTGCCCAGCAAACCTGTGGTCTTAGAACCACGTCGTAGGGTTTCTTCTTAAGCATGGATTGAATGGTGGGTTGGTTCCGCTGAGGCAGGAAGGAGAAAAGGCTCTCCAGGGGCCGCCTTGACCTTGGGCCGGGCCCTCCCCACTCCATCTAAGAAGCGCCCACCCCAGCCCCGCCTGCCACCTGCCCTCGATGGTCATGACATTTCCCGTCCTCTTGATAAACACATCACACGGAGACAGGTAGGGAGGTCCCCGCTGACTCTGGCTCAGTGCCAGCCGTGGGCCCCGGCCAGGCCTGCCCATCTCTGTCACAGGAGGAAATGAGACTGGCAGTGATTTGTTCTCTGACGAGCCAGCCGCCTCGCTCCCCAGCACCCGGTTTCCTATGCGTGTGTGCTGACTGCGTGGATTCCCCAGTGAGCATTGTCCAACCCATCCCTGTGCAATGGACCACTCTCTTAAGTCTCACCATCTCCTCCTGGGCACACCCCTGTCTCTGCTCACTTTGCCCTTGAGCATCTCCAGGGCACTTATTAGGCGTCTGCTGTTTTTACCAGCGATCAGGCGTAGGCTGTCAGCGAGCGTTGTCACTAAATCCCAGGCCAGGACCGGGCACGGTGGCTCATGCCTGTCATCCCAGCACTTTGGGAGGCTGAGTCGGGCGGATCACCTGAGGCCAGGAGTTTGAGACCAGCCTGGCCAACATGGTGAAACCCTGTCTCTGCTAAAAATACAAAAAATTAGCTGGAGTTGGTGGCGTGCGCCTGTTATTCCAGCTACTTGGGAGGCTGAGGCAGGAGAATCGCTTGAACCCAGGAGGTGGAGGTTGCAGTCAGCCGAGATCGTGCCTCTGCACTCCAGCCTGGGCGACAGAGTGAGACTCTGTCTAAATAAATAAATAAATCCTAGGCCAGGTTTTGGGGCTCAGCAGCCTGGACTCATGTCCCCCCTCTGCTGCCGCCATGCTGTGTGACCTTGGACAAGTGTCTTGACCTCTCCGATGCTCAGTTGCCTCATCTGTAAAATGGAGACAATTCGAATTCAATGAGATATTATGTGTAAAAGACTTTGAACCATGCCTGGCACGCAGTATGTGACCTATAAATATTAGCAGTTATTGTTACTATTGCTATTATTTTATTTTTATTTTTAATTTTTTTAGAGACAGGGTCTTGCTCTGTCGCCCAGACTGAAGTGCAGTGGTGTGATCATAGCTCACTGCCGCCTCTATCTCCTAGGCTCAAGCAGTCCTCCTGCCTTGGCTCTCAAGTGGCTGGGACTACAGGCATGCGCCACCACGTCTGGCTAATTTTTGTATTTTTTTGTAGAGATAAGGTCTCATTATGTTGGCCAGGCTGGTCTCGAACTCCTGGGCTCAAGCAATCCTCCTGCCTCAACCTCCCAAAGCACTGGGATACGGGTGTGAGCCACCATGCCTGGCCCTGCTGCTATTATTTTAGCATTTGCAAATATTGGCATATTGTGCTCACCTTCTCGTCCCACACATCCGATGCCCGCTGTCCCTGCCATGCTCTTTCACTGACAGTACCAGGACGCACACAGCCAGGGACGTCTTTTTCAGGGCTGCGTACTATGCATTCTTTTTCAGGGCTGCGTAGTATGCCATCTACATGCCCCTCCTGACGGACATGCCCATTTGTCTCTCTCTCTTGCTTTCCTGTGAGATGTGTTGCAGGGCTCGTTCACACGCAGGCCTCACGCACAACCAGGAGATGTCATGGGGGATGCGTATTTCTTTCTTTCTTTCTTTTTTTTTTTTTTGAGACGGAGTCTCGCTGTGTCTCCCAGGCTGGAATGCAGTGGCGCATGATCTCGGCTCACTGCAAGCTCCGCCTCCCAGGTTCACGCCATTCTCCTGCCTCAGCCTCCCCAGTAGCTGGGACTACAGGCGCCTGCCACCCTGCCCGGCTAATTTTTTGTATTTTTAGTAGAGACGGGGTTTCACCATGTTAGCCAGGATGGTCTCGATCTCCTGACCTCGTGATCCACCCACCTCAGCCTCCCAAAGTGCTGGGATTACAGGCGTGAGCCACCGCACCCGGCCAAGGGATGCACATTTCAATATTCACTCCCTCTCGCCCAGTTACCCTGCAAAGAGCATCTGCCATCTCCACCCCAGCCACCAGCCAGGGAGCTCGGGTCTCCCCTGAACAGCTTTGATGAGACAGGAATGTTCTTTTTCTTTCCTTGGCTGCTCCCAAGATACTTATATCCCCACCCCCAGCCTCCACCCAGGGGATGGTTTCAGGTCTAAAATTTTCCTTCAGACCCCAAGGAAAGCTTCTGTGTGTTCAGAAAACAACCGTCGTGTCCTTTCTGGGCCCAGGACCCTGCTGGGGGCCTAGAGCTCCATCACTGGATACTTATTGAGCACCTCCTTTATACCAGGCCCTGATCCTCGCAGGGTCAGGTGTTGGGAACAGAGTGACAGAGAAGACAGAGGGAAAAACCCTTCCCTCATGGAATGCATCAGAAGGACAATAAACAAATAGGGGCCGGGCACAGTGGCTCAGCCTATAATCCCAGCACTTTAGGAGGCCAAGACGGGCAGATCGCCTGAGGTCAGGAGTTCGAGACCAACTCGGTGAAATCTCATCTCTACTAAAAATACAAAAGGCTGGGCACAGTGGCTCATGCCTGTAATCCCAGCACTTCGGGAGGCCGAGTCAGGTGGATCACGAGGTCAGGAGATCGAGACCATCCTGGCCAACATGGTAAAACCCCGTCTCTACTTAAATAAAAAAAATTAGCCGGGCGTGGTGGCGTGCACCTGTAGTCCCAGCTACTTGGGAGGCTGAGGCAGGGGAATCGCTTGAACCAGGGAGGCAGAGGTTGCAGTGAGATCACGCCACTGCACGCCAGTCTGGAGACAAAGTGAGACTTGGTTTCATAATAATAATAATAAATAAAAATACAAAAATTAGCCGGGTGTGGTGGTACAAGCCTATAGTCCCAGCTACTCAGGAGGCTGAGGTGGGAGGATCACTTGAGCTGAGGAGTTCAAGGCTGCAGTGACCTGAGATTGCATCACTGCACTCCAGCCTAGGTGACAGAGTGAGACCCTGCCTCAAAAAACAAAAACAAGAAACACCCAAAAAACAAAAGCCATAAAGCCAATAGATTAAATATGTGTTAAGGATTGACTGTATGCCATGCCTTTAAGAAAAATAAAGTTGGCCAGGCGCAGTGGCTCATGCCTGCAATTTTAGCACTTTGGGAGGCCGAGGTGGGCAGATCACTTGAGGTCAGGAGTTTGAAACCAGCCTGGCCAACATGGTGAAACCCTGTCTCTACTAAAAATACAAAAATTAGCTGGGTATGGTGGTGGGCGCCTGTAATCCCAGCTACTCGGTAGGCTGAGGCAGGAGAATTGCTTGAACGGGGGAAGCGGAGGTTGTAGTGAGCCGAGATTGCGCCACTGCAGTCCAGCCTGGGTGATAGAGTAAGACTCCATCTCAAAAAAAAGAAAAGAAAAGAAAAGAAAAAAGCTAGAGGAATTGGTTGGTGGCAGGGAGGGGCTGTTTTAGCTACAGAATCAAGACAGGCCTCACAGAAGAGGTGACATTTCAGTAAGACCAGCAGGAATAAGATAATGATGTTTGCTGACATCTGAGGGGAGGGTGTTCCAGGCAGAGGGCACAGCCCGTGCAAAGGCCCTGAGGCAGGACCGCACCTGGCATGTTGGAGGAACAACGAGGAGGCCCGTGTGGCTGGAGCAGAGTGAGGAGGGGGAGGAGGGGAGGGGAGAGCAGGGAGAGGACAGGGCAGGTTGTGCAGGCCCTTGTGGGGCACCAGGAGGACTTGGGCGTTTGCTCTGAGGGAGGTGGGAGCCAGGGAGGGCTATGGACAAAGGAGGAACCAACCCTGACCGACGTGTTCACAGGCGACCCCTGGCTGTTGCAGAAAGGACAGACTGTTGGGGATGAGTGCAGACGCTGGGGGACCAGAGCAGAGGGGACGGCACAGATCCAGGCCAGGGATGATGGGGGTGGACCAGGCAGGGGCGGAGGAGGGGTTGTATTCTAGAAGGATTTTGCAGAAGGGTTGGCTGGCTTCTCCAAGTGGTTGGCTGCAGGGTAGGGTGAGATGAGTCAAGAACGACTCCTAGGCCTCTGTCCTGAACATCGGTAAAGACGGAGAAGATGAGCTGAGGTGGCGAAGATGGTGAGAGAGGCAGGCATGGAAACGCCCCCATTAGCAGGACGCCTGCGGAGGTTCCCAGGAAGTGGTGGGCTGGTTCTCCCTGGAGACATGGAGTTGGCAGCTCCTGACTTAGCCCATAGGGGGTTTTCAGGTGCTACAAGCAAGCCAGTGGCCCTGGGCAAGGCACATCCTATCCTCAGCCTCAGTTTCCCCATCTGAGATAAATAACTGGCACAACAAAACGAGTTAATACGCGTCAAGCACTTAGAGAGTGGCCTGCATAGACAGGGCCCTGGGAGGGGCTGTGGGCTACACACTTGGGGCTGGATGGGGCTAGAGGTTAGAACAGTAAGGGAGGTCTAATTTGCAGACCAGGGGGCTGAAGCCCAGAGAGGTTAAGGCACTTGCCCAAGGCCACACAGCACGTGGCACAGGCTCAACCCCACTAAGGGGCCTGCACACTGCTCACCATCAGAACCAGCCAAACCCCCCTTTCTCCCTTCTTCTCTCTCCACCCCCGGAGCTGCCAGCTCCAGTTTTTGGTGGTTTCCAGGCTCCCCTCAGTTCCCACTTGGCACTCACCTCCCACCTCCACACACTCTGAGCCCAGGGCCTAGTGCCAGGCAGGCTGTAGGGCCAGGGGGTCTTGGTGAGCATCCTCCACTTCTACACCCAGGGTTCCTTTTGCCTCCCTGCCCCGTACCCCACCCGTGCTCCTGCTAATGAAGGGAGAGGAACGGGAGGGAGTGAGCAAAATTATATACACACGAACATACAAAAATTAGTTTAGGATCCGGGCCAAGAACCACTTGCGCTTGGCCAGGCATTGTGGGTAATTCATTGCTGATTACCATAAAAGCCATAGCCTGGCTGACAGGCGGCTGCGGGGCTTTTGTTTAAGATTCTGATGAATATATAATCTCTCTCCCCGCCTGGAGCCCACAGTTCCCCTACCCCCAAGGCTGCTAGGTCCCTGCCCACCCTGCTCTCTTCCCCCACTGCTGAACGTGAGTCTGCAGGTTCCCCGAGGGGCTGGCAGCCACCTCTGCCCCATGGAGTCTGCCCCTGTGACTGCGTCGGTGAAGCTTGGCTTGGCACTCGATGCTCACCACCAGCCACAACTAGCCCAGGCCTTGCACTGTGGCTGCTGCCCTGGGCCTGATTCCCTCTCTTCCGTGTGGATGTACTGGGCTTCAGCTGTTTGCTTGGCCCCATGCTGGGACTGGGGACACTATAGTGACTGATGCAGACAATCCTTGCCCTTAAGGAGTCTGGGGGGACGATGGATGATTAGACGGGCATTTATCCATAGTTAAAGAGTTCCCATCTCCTGCCCAGGAGATGCAAATTAAAACAAGATATCATTTCTCACCCATCCATTTAGCAAAACTGTTTGAAGTGTGGTATTATCCAGGGTGGCAGCGTCGAGGGGAACCAGGCCCTCCGGGCATAGCTGGCAGGAGAAGAAATCGGCATCTCTGTGACACCACGTCTTTTATTTTTAATATGTTGTTCTGGCCAGAGAATGCGTACACATGAGATACAATTGAGGATGCAGAGAAAAATGCATGGTGGAGAATCTCCAGATCCTCTCCCCTCTCTCTTTCCCCAGTAGCAGTCTCTTCCCAGAACAGGGTCAGTAGAGTTTTTCCATAAAGGACCACCTTGTAAATCTTTCCAGCTTTGCCGGCCGGATGATCTCTGTCTACTACTCAACCCCGCCATTGGAGCGTGAAAGCAGCCATAGACAAACACGTAAACTGGTGGGCGTGGCTATGTGCCAATAAAGCTTTATTTATAAAAACAAACGGTGGGCCGGATTTGGCCCCCGATGTGGCGATGATAAAAATAGTCTCCATCTACGCACCGTGGTACAGTCGCCCTGAGCCGAATGTGGCTATTGAGCGTTTGAAATGTGTCCAGTGCAACCGAGGAACTGAATTTTAAATTTTATTCCATTTTATTCCGTTTAAATTTAAACAGCCACATACGGCTCGTGGCTACGGTTTTGAAGAGCGCAGTTTATCTAGAAATCTTCTGTGAACATTTAGTAGGCGGCTGGATTTATATTCCCTTGTTTAACCAAATGGCAGCATCTTTTACATGCTGTTCTGTACCTTGTTTCCCCCCCCCCACTTAAAAATATAGTATCTTAAAAGTAATTTTATAATTGTACATCTGGTATTCTCATTCCTTTTCACAGCTGTGATACTGATCTCATAACACTAAGAGATACTGATCTCATAACACTAAGAGAACTAATCTCTTCGATCATTATTTGACCCCTTGTACTGTTATTTTTGTTTATTCATTCATTCATTTATGTATTTATGTTTTTGAGATGGAGTTTCGCTTTTATTGGCCAGGCTAGAGTGCAATGGCATGATCTCAGCTCACTATAGCCTCTGCCTCCTGAGTTCAAGCAATTCTCCTGCCTCAGCATCCCGAGTTGCTGGGATTACAGGTGCCGGCCACCACACCTGGCTAATTTTTTTGTATTTTTAGTAGAGACAGAGTTTTGCCATGTTGGCCAGGCTGGTCTCGAATTCTTGACCTCAGGTGATCTTCCTATCTCAGCCTCCCAAAGTGCTGGGATTGCAGGCGTGAGCCACTCTGCCTGGCCGCCTTGTACTGTTCTTTACTTAACCAATCTCCTATCAATAGACATTTAGGTTGCTTCAAGCCTTTTGCCGTGTCATTTCACGGGAAAGTGTCTGCTGGGTAGATTTCTAGAGGTGGTGTTATCAGGCCTAAAGGGAATGTATAAACTTAACTTGGGAAGATAATAGCCAATTGTCTCCTCGGGGACTATTAGGACCTACTCATTTCCGACTGTGTAGGAGGGGAACCTGCTTGTTTAGAACAAGCTGTAACCTGACCTTCCACCCCAGCTGCCCTTCACTGGACACCAGTGAGAGACAAAAATGCTTCCCCAAGGGGACCTGGGAGATGTCAGCATGGAGATTCGCCATGGCATTGGGTGAGGTTGGGAAAAAATGGAGGCAACCGAAGTGTCCACAGGGAATTGGGTGATACACGCCCAAGGCACAGCCTTGCCGTGGAAGATCCTACCACAGGCAAGAAGAGGCCTGGGCTGAGTGTGCTCCGTAGTTACAAGTCATGTGAGAACAGCCATGATTCAAACAGAATATCATTTTCACATACAAAAAAAAAATCACCCTGGGCCAGGTGTGGTAGCTCATGCCTGTAATCCCGGCACTTTGGGAGGCCGAGGCCGGCGTATCACTTGAGGTCAGGAGCATGAGACCAGCCTGGCCAACATGGTGAAACCCCGTCTCTACTAAAAATACAAAAATTAGCCGGGCGTGGTGGCGCACGCCTGTGATCCCAGCTACTCGGGAGGCTGAGGCAGGAGAATCACTGGAACCCAGGAAGCTGAGGTTGCAGTGAGCTGAGATTGTGCCGCTGTACTCCAGCCTGGGTGACAGAGTGAGACTCCGTCTCAAAAAAAAAAAAAAAAAAAAAAAAATCACCCTGTATTCTAGAGTTACCTTTGATCAATAACTACATGAGAAAAAGACACAAAGATAGATGGTAATGGCAGAGGTTGCTTCTAGGGGAGCATTAGAGGGACTCCCTCCCTTCCCCAAGTATTTGTACCTACTGTGTTGCTGGTTCTCTCTGTTCCAGGCATGAGGAATTCGCCCTTTTTTTTTTTTTTTTTTTTTTTGGAGACGGAGTCTTGCTCTGTCACCCAGGCTGGAGTGCAGTGGCGCGATCTCGGCTTACTGCAACCTCCGCCTTCCGGGTTCGGTTCACGCCATTCTCCTGCCTCAGCCTCCCAAGCAGCTGGGACCACAGGCGCCCGCCACCACACCCGGCTAATTGGAATTTGCCTTTAAAAAAAAACATATATATATATATATATTTATTTATTTTTTAGAGACGGGGTCTCTCTCTGTCACCCAGGCTGGAGTGCAGTGGCAGGATCATCACTCACTGCAGCCTCAAACTCCTGGGCTCAAGCTGTCCTACCACTTGAGCCTCCCAAAGTGCCGGGATTAGAGGCATGAGCCACCGTGTCCAGCTTCTAGGCACAAGGATTTTTTTTTTTTTTTTTTTGAGATAGGGTCTCATTCTCTGTCACCCAGGCTGGAGTGCAGTGGCACTATTATAGCTCACTGCAGCCTCGACCTCCAAGGCTCAAGTCATCCTCCTGCTTCAGCCTCCTGAGTAGCTACAACCACAGGCATGCCTCACGCTGCCTGGCTAATTTTTGTATTTTTTTGGAGAGACAGGGTCTCGCTGTGTTGCCCAAGTTGGTCTTCAACTCCTGGCCTCAAGTGGTCCTCCTTCCTCAGCCTCCCAAAGTGCAGGGATCACAGGCATGAGCCACCATGCTCGGCAAATAATAGCAGTTCTGAGGAGAATTTAGTAAGTGTGCCTGGATGGTGGGAAAAGCCTGGAATAATAGGTGGTGTGCTCACTGAGCACCTGCTGTATGCCCAGCTCAGTTCTGAGTGCTTTGCCCCTGCTAAGTGCTTGATAGGGGTTTTTATGTCTTGGGGAGATGGGGTTGGGTGTAGATCCTAACACCTGTTCAGAGAGACCACCTTCTCCTACCCAGGACCTGAGAGCTTGGGGAGCCACCTAGAGAGGTCATGCCCCCACCTGAGCTCTGGGGGGGGGGTAGTGGGAAGTTCTGCCACCCCACCCCCCCTCAGCAGCCCCCCATGTCCCTCAGTTGCCTCTCCCGTGGGATGGGACCTGGCCCAGGGTCCCCACCCTCTCCTTTTCTGTTTTGTTCAGGGCTAGTTAGTCCTCTTCCATACCTCTCTTGCCTCCAGACCTTGGCATACGCTGTTCCTTCTACCTGGGACACCCTTCCCGCTCCCCAAGCTCCCTGCCCCAGCCCAGCGCGATTTCTCCCATCCTTCTCATCTTAGACATCACCTCTTCCTGGAAGCCTTGCGACATCCCCCATTACAGCCCTGATCTCTTTTTGTTTGTTTTTTGTTTTTAGAAACGGAGTCTCCCCCTATCACCCAGACTGGAGAGCAGTGGCATGATCGCAGCTCACTGCAACCTCCACCTCCCGGGTTCAAGTGATTCTCTCACCTTAGCCTCCTGAGTAGCTGGGACTACAGGCGTGCACCACCATGCCTGGCTAATTTTTGTATTTTTATTTTATCTTTTTGAGACAGAGTTTCTTTTCTCCCAGGCTGGAGTGCAATGGTGTCATCTCGGCTCGCAACCTCTACCTCCCAGATTCAAGCGATCCTCCTGCCTCAGCTTCCCAAGTAGCTGGGATTACAGGCACATGCCACCACGCCTGGCTATTTTTTTTTTTATTTCTTATTTTTTTAGTAGAGATGGGGGTTTCACCATGTTGGCCAGGCTGGTCTCAAACTCCTGACCTTGTGATCTGCCTGCCTCGGCCTCCCAATGTGTTGGGATTACAGGTGTGAGCTACCACGCCTGGCCAAGACCTGGCCTTTAACTTCCAGGGCCCCCTGTCTGCCTCCCACAGTCATCTTGTGTCCTTAGTGCTCAGCCCAGAGCCTGGTATACAGTAGGTGCCTTATAAATGCTGGCGGGATGCTGAGAGACGAATCATTACTGGGGTGTGACAGTTTTTCATTCCTCAAATGCTGACATGGCATGGAGGGCCATAGCCCTCCGCGCTTCTGTTTATTTTATTGTTATTATTATTTTTTGAGACAGAGTCTCGCTCTGTCACCCAGGCTGGAGTGCAGTGGTGTGATCTTGGCTCACAGTAACCTCCGTATCCTGGGTTCAAGCGATTCTCCTGTCTCAGCCTCCTGAGTAGCTGGGATTACAGGCGCGTACCACCACACCCAGCTAATTTTTTGTGTTTTTAGTAGAGACAGGGTTTCACCATGTTGGCCAGGCTGGTCTTGAACTACTGACCTCAAGTGATCCACCTGCCTTGGTCTCCCAAAGTGCTGGGATTACAGGTGTGAGCCACCGCGGTCCTCACTCCTATTACCCCTCAAATCCTGCCCCTGCTCACTCACTCTGCCCACTCTCTGGACCAGCCCCCCTCTCTGCACCAGTCCCCCTCTCTTTTTCCAGAACTTAGTGTGTTCGTTCCCACCTCGGGGCCTTTACACGTGCTGTGTCCTCTGCCCCTGTCCTCTATCCCCGTCTGTCGCTGTCTCCCCAGAACAGAAGCCCTGAGAGGTTATCTGCCTTGATCTCTACTGTGTCCCCAGCACTCAAGACAGCTCTAGCACACAGTAGGTGCTGGAGTTTCAGCTGTGACCAAAACCAGATCCCACCCTTGTGCACGGGGACCAGGAGGAATTAGGAGCTACACCAAGCCCTGCCTTGGGGACCTCCCTGGTTTGTGCCTCGGTTTCCTTGATCTTTACAGACTTCAAACCCACAAAAATCAGCCCCGGGCACCAAAAGCCCATTTTCCCTGGTGCTTAGATGGGGAAACTGAGTCCCAGAGAGTGGTGAGGACTGGTTCAGGCCCACACAGCTCCCTTGGGAAGAGAACTTGGGCTTCCTGCCTCCTGTGAGCCACGGTTTTTTGGGGTTTTTTTTTTTGTCTTTTTTTGTTTTTGTTTTTGAGACGGGGTCTCTCTCTGTCGCCCAGGCTGGAGTGCAGTGGCGCCATCTCGGCTCACTGCAAGCTCTGCCTCCCGGGTTCACACCATTCTCCTGCCTCAGCCTCCCAAGTAGTTGGGAGTACAGACATGTACTGCCATGCCCAGCTAATTTTTAATTTTTTTTAGAGACGGGGGTCTCTCTTTGTTGCCCAGGTTGATCTTAAGTTCTGGCTCAAACGATCCTCCTGCCTTGGCCTCCCAAGGCTGGCCATGCCCAGCCTACATGAATGATTAAATCGGGGGCCAAGTGTGGTGGCTCACACCTGTAATCCTAGCACTTTGGAGGGCCAAGGCAAGGCGGATCATTTGAGGTCAGGAGTTCAAGACCAGCCTTGCCAACATGGTGAAACCCCGTCTCTACTAAAAATACAGAAATTAGCCGGGTGTGGTGGCATGTACCTGTAACCCCAGCTACTCAGGAGGCTGAAGTGGGAGAATCACTTGAACCCAGGAAGCGGAGGTTGCAGTGAGCTGAGATTGCCGTGCTACACTCCAGCCTGAGCGACAGAGTGAGACTCCATCCATCATCCAATCAATGGGGGGTATTGGGACATGGCAGAGTCATGAGCAAGGAGGGGAGGATTGGGGGGAGACCGTGATCACCCTTCCTGGGGACTGGTGGGTGCAGAGGGGGAGGATGCGCTTGAATGAGAGACCAGCAGGCATCTTGCAGAGAGGATGTGGCCAGATCCATTAAATGCATTTACAGCCAGGTGTGGAGGCTCATGCATGTAATCCCGGCACTTTGGGAGGCTGAGGCGAGTGGATCACCTGAGGTCAGGAGTTCAAGACCAGCCTGACCAATATGGTGAAACCCTGTCTCTACTAAAAATACAAAAAATAGCCAAGCATGGTGGTGGGCACCTGTAATCCCAGCTAATCGGGAGGCTGAGGCAGGAGAATTGATTGAACCTGGGAGGCAGAGGGTGCAGGGAGCCGAGATCGTGCCACTGTACTCCAGCCTGGGTGACAGAGCGAGACTCTGTCTCAAAAAAAAAAAACAAAACAGCAACAACTTTAATACACTTGACGCTGGCTCAAGGTGGGAGACGGTGGGCCTGGCAGGGGCCCAGGCTGGCAATGGGGCCTGGCAGGGGGACCGGCCATTCTGTCCCTCCCCCGTCCTCCACTTTTGGCTGAGTCAGCATGTTGGCGCTGCAGAGCTGACTCCGGCTGTGGCCTGGAAGCCTTTTCCAAATTTCTGCCCTTGGGGCTGGAGCAAGAGCTCCCAGAGGATGCTTTGCTGGCCAGCCAGGGAGATCCAGGTTCAAAGCCCAGCAGTGTGGCTTTTGCTTTCTGGCTTTCCATGTCACTATGTTGGAAATGTAGAGTTTGGATACCCTAACGTGGCTGCCCAGGGAGTGAGAGTGGCCAGGGTACTGTGGCTGCAGATGGCACCTGCTGACCTCTGTGCTATTGGCCAGCACCTCTAGTCTCTGCAAGGCCTCTGAGCCATTGATGTCTTCACTCTTTCATATCTATATTTTTTATGGAAATTTTTTTGTTATATATATTTTACCGCTTTTTCTTTTCTTTTTTTTTTTTTTTGAGACGGAGTCTTGTTCTATCACCCAGGCTGGAGTGCAGTGGCACAATTTCAGCTTACTGCAACCTCTGCCTCTTGGGCTCAAGCAATCCTGCCTCAGCCTCCCAAGTAGCTGGGATTACAGGCATGCACCACCATGCCCGGCTAATTTTGGTATTTTTTGGTGAGATGGGGTCTCACTATGTTGCCCAGGCTGGTCTCAAAAACCCAGGCTCAAGTCATCTGTCCACCTCGGCCTCCCAAAGTGTTGGGATTACAGGTGTAAGCCACCACACCCGCCCCACTTCTTCATTTAGAAAGCGTTTATTGAGCATATACTGTGTACTCGACCCTGGCAGTGACCAAGACTGACCTGGCCCCTTTCTCCCTGGCAGAGCTGGCCACAGAACTTTCTGCAGTGATGGAAGTGTGCTATGTGGGTTTCAGTACTCTGACCATGAGCCACACTGGAAATGTGGCCGGTGTGACTTGAGGAGCAGAATTTTAAATTTTATTTAATTTTTCTTTTTCTTTTTTTTTTTTTTGAGATGGAGTCTCGCTCCGTTGCCCAGGCTGTAGTGCTGTGGCATGATCTCAGGTCACTGCAGTGCCCACCTCCTGGGTTCTAGCGATTCTCATGCCTCAGCCTCCCACGTAGCTACGGCTACAGGTGTGCACCACCACACTCAGCTAATTTTTGTGTTTTTAGTAGAGATGGGGTTTTGCCATGTTGTCCAGGCTGGTCTCAAACTCCTGGCATCAAGCAATCCACCCACTTTGGCCTCCCAAAGTGCTGGCATTACAGGTGGGAGCCATGGCACCCCGCCTATTTAATTTTTCTTCATTTAAGTTTAATGAGTCACATGTGGCTAGTGGTCCTTTTTCTTTTTCTTTTCCTTTATTTTATTTTATTTCGAAGCAGAGTTTCGCTCTTGTTGCCCAGGCTGGAGTGCAATGGCGCGATCTCAGCTCACTGCAACCTCTGCCTCCCAGTTTCAAGCGATTCTCCTGCCTCAGCCTCCTGAGTAGCTGGGATTACAGGTGCCCACCACCATGCCCGGCTAATTTTTGTATTTTTAGTAGAGATGGGGTTTCACCGTGTTGGCCAGGTTGGTCTCAAACTCCTGACCTCAGATGATCCACCCATCTTGGCCTCCCAAAGTGCTAGGATTACAGGCGTGAGCCACCACACCCAGCCACTAGTGGTTCTTGTATTTGATAACTCAGACCCAGACAGTGAGTAAAGACAGAGAATTTCAGGTGACAGTAAAATAATGGGTAATGGGTGATGGGTGCTGCTTGAGCCAGGTGGTCAGCCAGGGCATTTCTGAGGAGGTGATCCTTGAGGGAGAATGGAAGGGTGAGAAGAAAAGTGACAAGAAAATGTAGAGGAACAGTGTTCCAGGCAGAGGCATAGCCCGTGCAAAGGCCCTGAGGCAGGACTGCACTTGGGGTGCTGGAGGAACAGCGAGGAGGCCCATGTAGCTGGAGCAGAGTGAGGGGGAGAGAGGGAGGAATGGAGGGCAGGGAGGAGATGGGGCAGGTCATGCAGGGCCTTGTGGGCCACCAGGAGGACTTGGGCTTTGACCCTGAGGGAGGTGGGAGCCATGGAGGGCTGTGGGCAGAGGAGGGACGGGACCTGACTCAGGTGCACACCGGCACCATGTAGTGGGTGCTGTGGGGAGGACAGACTGGAGGGCGAGGGTGGGAGGCTGGGGACCAGGGCAGAGGTGACTGTGCTGGTCCGAGCAGGCAATGATCAGGCTGGATGGGTTGGGAAGGGAATATGGAGAAAGATGGACAAAGTGAGTAGAAATTTAGGAGAGAAACGTGAGAGTATTTCCAGACCAACACCATATGGGGTGAGGGAGGAAAAGCAGTGAGGGCCAGCTTCCAGGTTCTAGCCTGAGCCCCTGGAAGGACAGAGCTGCTATCAGCAGAGTTGGGGAAGACATGGGAGGAATGGCTTTGCTGGATCCAGCCACGCCTGAAGGTGTCACAGATTTTCCAGGAAGGGGAAGGTAGCCTGGCCTATGGGGGCGGACAGGTGAAAAAGGCAGACATGGAGCTGGGGCGTGCCTGTGGTGGGCATCATGCCCACTGCGGTGCGGCTGGCAGGTAGACCCGGCGCCAGGGCTGTGATGTGAACATGGGTGAGGCGGGCTCCTGGCTGGTTGGCACCCGCCCATGCCCCGGGTCATGAATGCTGTGCTAGGTAGGAGGCGGGAGCCTTGGGCATGGGCAAGACCAGGGCAGGGAAGCCGAGAGGAAGCTGCCCAACCAGTTTCTCTCTGGCTCTCACAGCCAAGAGTACAGAGTTTGCACCTAAATGAAATGTCTGGGGGTTTTGGTGCCAAATATAAAGGAGGTGGGACAGACAGGCTGGGGGAGGGGGTCCTGCCCCGGTCAAGGGTATGGTTTTATCTGAGGGTTCCCCATCAGGGAAGGTTTAAAGGCTTGAGAACATCCCAGTGCAGTCACCCCTGCTTTGGAAGTTTCTTCAGGAGACAAAGGGACACAGCTGTGTCTAAGGATGTCCCTCACAGTGTTGTTTATAAGGGACATAATGGGATAAACAAGTGGGAATTGATTAAATTCTGTGACCTGGACACTGGAACATGGTCTGCTAATGGTGATCCCCATCGAACGAAAGAAAAGCACCCATTCGTATGCATAGAAGAAAGACTGGAAGGAGGCCGGGCGCAGTGGCTCACGCCTGTAATCCCAACACTTTGGGAGGCCGAGGCGGGCGGATCATGAGGTCAGGAGTTTGAGACCAGTCTGGCCAACATAGTGAAACCCTGTCTCTACTAAAAATACCCAAAAAATTAGCCGGGCGTGGTGGTGTGCGCCTGTAGTCCCAGCTACTCAGGAGGCTGAGGCAGGAGAATTGTGTGAACCCGGGAGGCAGAGGTTGCAGTGAGCCGAGATCGTGCCACTGCACTCCAGCCTGGGTGACAGAACGAGACTCTGTCTCAAAAAAAAAAAAAGAAAAGAAAAGAAAAGAAAGACTGGAAGGAAATGGTTAGCCTCAGGGCCATCGTATTTGCTGTTCCTCCTGCCTGCAACTCTGTTGTCATAGGTGTTTGTGTGTCTGATTTGCTCTCTTCCTCCAGGTGTAAATGCAATTATCACCACTTCTAAGAGGCTCCCCCAGGGACCCCCCAGTTTTTGCAGCCTTGCAGTGTGGTTTATTTAATTATTTTTGGCATCTCTTAGCACTGCCCGGCCTTATGTTATTGACAGTGTTTGTTTTTCTGTGGGTGTCCATCCCCCCTGCAACTAGTCTGTGCCCCCACACAGGGGCAGGAGTGCTGGTTCCATCATGCTTACCCCTGTGTCCTCAGCACAGCACACAGTAGGTGCTCAGCACATGTACAGGGAAAGAATGAATGAGAACGGCCGCATGAAACAGTTTCTCTCTAGGCGAGGGATGGATTGTGGGTAACTTTTATTTTCTTCTTTATGCTGATTTTACCTAATTTTCTGCTGCACGCGCCTATTTTATAATTAGAAGAAAAGTTATTTTGAAAAAAATTACCCCCCAACGTCCCAGCTGTGGGAGCTGACGTGATCCAGCCCCGTGTTCCTCCCCAAGGGCAGCCGCCTCCTGGGTGTATACAGAGGACATATCAATGGAACGTTTTTGGAGGGGTCCGGGGGTCAGCCCCCAAGGGCACGGGGTAGGCGGGGCAATCAGGGAGGGCTTCCTGGAGGTGGCCACCCTTAACCTTTAGGGTGCTCAGGCCAAAAACCCAGAAGTCATCCTTGAGTCCCCTCTTTTCTGTACATCCCCAAATGAGCCGTTTAGAAAATTCTTTTGGGTCTGCCTAGAATGTGCCCTTCTCCCCCATCCTCTAGCCAGTCCAGCCCCAGCCTAGTCATCCCCCACAGTCTGCCCTCCCCACAGCAGCTGAGCATGTCTGTGAGTACCTGAGTCAGGGCCTTCCTCTACCCACAGCCCTCCATGGCTCCCACCTTCCTCAGGGTCAAAGCCCAATTCCTCCTGGAGGCCTCTGAGGCCGTGCACATCTTGTCCCCATTCCTTCCCTCCCCTCCCTCCCCTCCCCTCCTCTTTGTCTCCCGTTCCTCACTCTGCTCCAGCAACACTGGCCTCCTCGCCATTCCTCCAACACGCCAGGTGCAGTGCTGCCCCGGGGCCTTTGCATGGGCTGAGCTCTCTGCCTGGAATCCTCTTTCACTTTCTCTCACCTTCTTCTGGTCTTCGTTCGCATGTCACCTCCCCTCTCTCCTATCCTGTGTTTATTTTATTTTACATTTTTTTAGAGATAGGGTCTCGCTCTGTCGCCCAGGCTGGACGGCAGTGGCACCATCCTAGCTCACTGCAGCCTCAACTTCCTGGCCTCAAGCGATGCTCCCGCCCTCAGCCTCCCAAGTAGCTGGAACCACGGTCATGCGCCACCAGGCCCAGCTAATTTCTAAAAGTTTTTGTAGAGATGATGGGCTATATTGCCCAGGCTGGTCTCAAACTCCTGGCCTCAGGCGATCCCCCCTCCTCATCCTACAACCCTGAACCCAATCATCCTCAGGGCCCTTACCACCATCTGACCCACAGTGGATTTGATTTCTTTTGTTTCTCATGTGTCACCCTCATTAGAGCATCCACACCCTGAGGGCAGGGATCTTTGTCAGTCTTGGTCACTGTGTGTCTAGGATTGTGCCTGGCATTGGGGCTTGGAAATGTTTGTTTAGAAAAGGGTAGGCTGGGCTTAACCTTATTACAGGCTCATGTCTGTGATCCCAGCACTTTGGGAGGCTGAGGCAGGAGGTTCACTTGAGTCTAGGAGTTCGAGACCAGTCGGGGCAACATGGGGAGATCCCATGTCTACAAAAAAATCCAAAAATTAGCCAGACGTGGTGGCACGTGCCTGTAGTCCAAGCTACTCAGGAGGCTGAGGTGGGAGGATCACTTGAGCCCAGGAGGTTGAGGCTAGGAGGTTGAGGCTAGAGTGAGCCATGATGGTGCCACTGCACTCCAGCCTGAGCAACAGAGCGAGACCCTGTCTTGAAAATAGGGTAGGTGAAGATGCCTGCTTTATGACAAGGGCACACACAGTGTGGCCTTTGGAGGAGAATAAGGTCGGAGGGGCTCTCCTGGGTGAGGCTGGGCCTGATTGTGCAAATGTCTGCTGAGAACCTCCTTTGTACTGTGGACCTGTGCTAGGTGCTGGGGACACTGGGTGACCGAGACAAATCCTGCTCTGCCTCCCGAGGTCACAGTCTGGTGGGAGAGGCAGACCTGGGGACTAGGCGCATGTAGGGCTCTGTGCTGATGGGGCCACCCAGCCAATGGGGAGGGCACCTGGCCCACCTCCCCCAGCCCCTCGGGGGCGGCTGTGTCCCCTGCCAACTGCAGTCACCACTGTGGAATAGGGGCAAGAGTCTGCCTCCATAGAGACATGGACAAGAGGCCCAGAGAGGGCAGGACTGGCTGGGAAGGGGCTGGCAAGCCCTTGTCTGCCGTCCCGAGTCCTGGGCAGCCCAGAGCCAGGCCTGTACGCCGCAGGTCATGCAGCCCCGAGCCTCCTGACAGTGTGGATTCATTGAGCACCTGTTCAGTGCTTGGCTTATGTGGCAGATGGGGAAACTGTCGGCCCGAGAGGTACGGGTCCTTTCTTGACACACGGGGCATCCCTGGATTCAAACTCGAGTCTGTATGAGCCCCGTGCCTTGCCACAGATACAAGCAAGGTGCCTACTCTGCTCCTGAGGGCCCACTGTGTGCCCAGCCGAGTTGGGGAGGTCACGCTGGTTGCTCCTACGCCTACATTGACACAGGGAACCTCCTGTGTGCCTTTGGTGATGCTGGGGCACCAGGCAGCCTCCTCCGTGAAGCACCTATTGTGTACCTCGTCGAGGATGGGGCTGCGTGGGACGGGGGACATCACGGCATCCTGTGTTTAGCACCTCCTGTGTGCCAAAGGGGCAGGCAGGGAGCCTGTGTGCAGACACTCACAGACCACCTACTGTGTGCATGGTGCTTTGTGGACTAGGCCACCTATTGTTGGAGATGGGGCGGGGCGATTCCATGCTCCATTTTGCAGAGGAGGGAAACTGAGGCATGGTAAGGGAAAGGGGCAGTGTTGTATCCCCCAGTGAGGGAGGCATTTATTGGATGTTTGAAGGAGATGGGAGCCAGCCACTGAGGTAGCAGTGGGAGGGCATGGACGGGAGCCGTGGGAGCGGAATTGTTTCTGCTGGGCTCTCACAGCCGCCTGTGTGTCTCCCATCAAAGCCCACGTCCTTTGCCCCACTGAGTAATGGCTTCTAGAGAGTGGGGCGTCTGTCTTCAGGATGGCCCTGTACCTAGATAAACCCAAGGGGCTTGAAATGATTCATGATATATCCTCAGTTCCGGGGGCCCCAGGCCTCCAGCAGCGCTGTGGTGAGAGCTCCTCCTCTGGACCCAAACCCTGGTTCCAATCCCTGCTCTTCCCGGCCGTGGGCAGCCGTTTCTCTCTCTTTCTCGGCTCCGTTCTTTGCAGAATGGGGGGTGATGGTGGGGTCTGCCTCCTAGAGCCGTGGCCGGTGGCCTGAGGAAGCACAGCTGATGGCAGCTGAGCGCCCAGGACATCCCGTTGGCGTTGGCGTTCGGGCTTCGTCCTCAGCGCGAATGCTGGGAAGAGAGGCGTTTTTTCCAGGGATGGGAGCAGACGCGGGAGCCCTTGGGTCTCCATCCCGGCCCCTGCCCCTGCCCCGTCCCCAGACCCCCAGGTCCCGCTGGGCTTCTGCATTCCGGGCCTCTCCGGTGGAGTTTTCAAACCCGCACCCCGGGCGCAACGCTGGCTCGGATTGGCCGCCCGGACAGGTCTGCCCCTCCCTCTCCCTCCTCCTCTCCCTCTGCTCCGGTGTCGCGGGCCTGGCACGGCGGCCCCATCTGTTTCCAATCTGGCCCTGTGCTCTCCGCCCCCTCCTCAGGCTTGTGGCGAGGGTGGGGGCCTCTGCCACGGTGTCCCCCCATTCATTCCCCTGGACCCCCAGCGGGAGGGAAGCCTCTGCGCCCGCGCCTCTCCCCCACCCTCTGGTCTAGGAGGGGGAAGAGGGGACGCCCCCCCCCCACCACTGTGCCTCCGGTCCCACCCAGACTGGGAGGGGAACTCTGCCCCTTCTCCGACCTCCTGTAGTTGGGTGTGTTTGGGGAGCCCTCCGCTGCCCTGTCCGGCATCCAGCCTCCTCATGCGTTGCCATGGCTACGATCAGAGCTGGGGAAGCGGGGAGCAGGGTAGAGGCTCCCCGTGAGACCAGTCTTCGGGAGGGAGGGGTCTTGGGTCGTGCCCTCCCTGGGGCGCCCCTTCGCTCAATGTTTCATGGACCCCTGCGGAGGCTCTCCACGCTTCCAGATGGGGCTCCCCTCTGGTCCCCCCGCCCCACTTCCGGCCGGGGCCCCGCCCTGCCCCCCAATCCCCCTCCTCGGGGCCCGTCCCCTGCAGCCCCGCCCACTGCAACCCCGCCCCCTACAGCCCCGCCCCTTGCCCCGCCCCCAGGCCGAGCTCCCCAGGCCGAGGCCTCTCCCGAGTCTTCGCTGCGCGCCGCGCTCCGGGCGGACCAAGGGACGCGGGGACCGGCTGCGGCGGGCCCTGTGGAGGCCTCGCGGGGCCCGGGCCCGATCTCCGAGCCGCGGGGTGAGTGCGCCCGGGACCCCCTTCCACCCCGAGGCCCGGGCCGCGCCGGGCTTTGTCCCTCTTGTCGCGCCCCCTCCAGGCTCCGAGGCTGGGGGACACGGGGGTCCCCACAGCCCAGCGCGGGCCTGACCGTGCCGGCCGCCCTCCAGGGCCAGCTTGGGCCTGCTGCTGCCTGGCGCCCCCCCATTCAGGCCCGTCGCTTGCACTTTGGAAAACTCCAGACCGTTATGCTCCGCAGGGTCCCCTCCCCCGCCTGGCCCCCAGCCCGACCTCCTTCCCCCACCCCCTCTCCTCCCCCACCTCCCGGGGGCGGAGCCAGGCGCGGGGCAGCCTTCGCTGCCAGCCCGGGGGAGCTCTGATTGGGGACTTCGCAGAAGGCGGAGGAGGCAACAGGACCGCAGAGGGGGCAGGTAGCGGTGGGGGGTGCATGGCAGGAATCCCTGCTCTTAGCCACCCCCGAAAATCGCAGGAAGTTTACCTCCATCCATTTGTTTCCGCTCCTCTCGGGCCTGTGGACCCCATGTTGCCTCTGTGCTTTGTTGGGGGGCTTTAAGAAACTGGGGGGCTTGGCCTCAGGGAGGGGCCTGTGGTGTTGTCTTCTGAGACGGTCAGGGCAGCTCGTACCTTTCCTTTACCCATTCCCGTCCGTGGGCTCTAAGCCGTTCCAGGACCCGAGTCCTGAGCTGACAGAGTTTGGTGACCCTCCCCAAGGGGCTTCCTGCAGAACCCAGGCTGGCCTCAGCTGTCTGTTCCTTCCAGAGCCTCACCCCCACCCTTTAAGTCTCTGCCAGACCCCCTAGGGTGGATGCGAGGCTGTCCCTGTCTCGGCCTCCATTGCCTGGGGTGGTCTCTGTCTATGGTCTCAGTTTCTACCTCTGAAACCCAGGTGACGACAGGGATGCTGTGGATAAAGTGCCAGGTGGAGCTGGTTATGCAGCAGGCATCCAGTGCATGCAGGGGCTTTGCCACGTTCCTGGGTTGGGAAAAGGGCTTCCATCCAGGGGGTTGACAGACCCACAGTGGGAGCACAGCTGTGATGGGGTAGCTCAGAATGGGTCTTGATCCACCCTGGGGCATCCAGGAGGGCTTCCTGGAGGAGGTGACAGCTCAGCTGAGACCTGAGGACAAGTATGAGGGCTGAGATTTGATGAGGATGTGAAAGGGTGTGCTGGGTGGAAGGAACAGTGTGTGTAAATACCCCTGTGGGAGCCAGGGGCCACAAGTGGGGGGATCAAGGTGGCAAGGGAAGCCTGGCATGGGGGGTTGTGGCGTGATGAGGTCAGCAGAGGCCGGGCTGGCAGCTCTGGAGGCTGAGGTAGCAGTCTGAGTTTTAATACGTGTTGATGGGAGCCATGGAGGGTTTTAGAGCAGAGGAGGAACGGGGCTCAGCTTGGAGTGGAGGCATCTCGTGGCTGCAGCTTACAGGATGAACTGACCATGGGCCAGCTGGGGAAGGGTGTGCCAGGTGGGGGACCTGCATGCGAAGAGGCTCAGAGACCTGAGGCAGCGTATTCTGAGAACTGCAGGACGTTTCGGGAAGAGGAGGTAGGGAAGACGATGGATGCAGTCACATCAAGAAGGGCCCAGAACAGCGAGCACAGGAGCTGGGAGCCCCCATGGGTGTGTGAGCAGAAGCAGGGGTACCCCCAGATCTTGGCGTCTCAAGTTGTTCCATGAAGCCAGCATGGGGGACACACTGACGGGGCAATTTTGGCAGCCTGGGCGCCCAGAGGATGTGGACCCTGGGCTCGACTGAGAGCCGGGCTCTGACCTCAAATCCTAACCCAGCCCAGCCCCCTCCTCCATGCAGGACCCTTGGTGAGCCTGGGTTTCCTAATCCGTTAAACAGCAGAAAACACAGAGAACATTTAATGGGGCTCAGCACCCCAGGGGCACCCAGTGGACTTTAATGATTTCCCTCTCCAGGGCTGGGCCTGGTTCCCTGTCTGCCCCACCCATCCACTCCTGGCCACCAGGACCCGTGGGGACAGTGCCCTGAGCCTTCACGTCGTCCCAATACAAATCAATAGTCAATTAAAGCCAGGTCCCCGGACTTCAGTTCCGGGAAGGGCCAGCCCCACCCAGCCCCTCCCTGAGCCCGTTTCCTGATAGGGAGATAATGGCGCCCTGGGAGGGACAGTGGCTTGGCCAGAGCTGACTTGAGCCCACCAGTGGCCACAGAGCCTGGGCTTGCTGCCCAGGGGGGCCCTCG
The DNA here is from genome assembly GCF_028858775.2 of Pan troglodytes. Classification (NCBI taxonomy): domain Eukaryota; kingdom Metazoa; phylum Chordata; class Mammalia; order Primates; family Hominidae; genus Pan; species Pan troglodytes. Next base: position 7,641,849 of record NC_072418.2, on the reverse strand, counting down.
CTGCCTGTCCCTGCTTGAGTGGATGTGGGAGTGACCCAGGTGTCCAGGGAGGCTGGAGGCCAGGGTCCAGTCCTGGAAATGACGTTCCAGGCGGTGGCACGGGAGAGGTGTGGGTGGGGGGTGGATGTGGAGGTGGAGAGGTTGTGCAGGGTCAGGGGTCTTTCCCCTGAGTCCCACTGCTGGCATAATCAGCCTCAGCTTCTCCTGCCCTGGGGCCATGGGATGGCCCCTGAGGGTTAGGATTAGGCCCCCAGACTCCCGCCCCAGGACAGGGCAGGGTGGACTCTACAGCCGGAGCCGGGGCTGGGAGAGGCACCGGGAGCCTCCTCTGGCCCGAAGAGCCCCCGCCTCGTGCGGGTGACACAGCCTGTTTGCTGCCCGGCCTGGGTCATAATCACCCCTTTATGCTTCCTGGACCGCGTGGGCACACAAAGCCGGCTCCCAGATCGCGTGACCCATGCCCCGGCGCCTGGTTGGAATGAGTGCCCACTCGCCCCCCATTAGCACCGCGGGGGAGCCCCCAGAGGCGGCCACCGGGCTCTACCAGGCCCAGAGAGAGTTGTCCAGAGATCTCGCAGTGGCCAGAGAAAGACACAGTCACAAGATTAAACGTGGGCTCTAGACCCGAGTCCCACCCCAGCTGGGGGCCTTGGCTGAGTCCCTGTTTTTCTGTGAGCCTCAGTTTCCTCATCTGTAAAAGGCAAGCGCCTGCCTCTGACCAGCTGCCGCGAGCTAGTGGTGGGCAGTGCAGCCCCTGAGAGCCAGGTGGGGCGGGCAGAGACCCTCCCTGAGCCCCACGTGGGTTCAGGGTCCAGTGGCCACTCCCTCTCCTTCTCCCTAGCCCTGGCTCAGCCTCGCTGGCCACCATGGGCTGCCATGCTTTTCCTAACAGCCGTGTCATTTACTGGGAGCTTGCAGATTACTGCACCTGACTTAGTTTCCCTTTCTTGGCAGTGGCAAGGCTGGTGGCCCAGGCTGCCTTTTGCAAGAGGACATGGTGGAGGGTTGGCCTGGCACCAACCTGGCCATGTCCCTCCCTGCCCAGGGCCACGTAGGGCTCCTGGCTGCTCTGTGGGTCTAGTCTGTGTGCACCTCTCTGTCCTCATCTCTCCCCCTCTCCCTCCTAGGACCTCTCAGTGCTGCCCCTTTGCTCTTCCTCATGCTGTTCCTAGTGCAGAGACACCCTTGCCCCCAATTCCCATTCACCTTTTGGTCCTCAGCCAATATTAAATCCAGGAATGGCCCACGCAAAGGCCTGGGGGCAGGACTGGACTGCACTTGGGGTGTTGGAGAAATAGCAAGGAGGCCCATGTGGCTGGAGCAGAGGGAGGAGGGGGAGAGAGGGAGGAGGGGGAGAGAGGGAGGAGGGGAGGGCACGGAGGGGACAGGGCAGGTCGTGCAGGACCTGGTGGGCCTCAGGAAGGACTTGGGCTTTGACCCCGAGGCAGGTGGGAGCCATGGAGGGCTGTGGGCAGAGGAAGGATGGGCCCTGACTCAGGTGCTTGCAGATGCTTTCTGGTTTCTGTGAGTGGAACAGATCAAGGGACAAGGGAGGGAGCTGGGAGACCAGGGTGGAGGTGACGACATCTGTCCAGGTCGGTGACAATGGGGCTGGAAGAAGTGGAGGCAGAAGAATGAGTAAGAAGTGGGCAGGTTGGGGACAGATTCTGAAGGCAGAGCTGATGGGACCTAGGGATCTTCTCTCCCAAATCCTCACAGAGGACCTCACGCCTGGGGTTTTCGTGGAAGCAGGAGTCGGTGGGAGGATTGTGGGTGTGCAGGGTCCTATCCCCATCATGGGAGGTTCTCCTAGGGAGGATTGGCACCTAAGGGACCCTGGAATGTTTTGTCTTTGGTAGTGTCTGAACCCCACTCCCTGGGCCCCTCCCACCACCCTATTCCTGATACATCATCCATGCCTCAAATGCCCCTGTTACTGTAGCCCCTCGTCCGTGCCGCTGAGAGGCTGGAGTGGCGGATCTGGGGGGAGTCCATGGCCAGGCCCTGCCTGTCTGTGCCTGGCTCAGCCCCATCCCGCGCAGACATCAGGGAGGTGTGGGCCCAACATGGCTTCTGCCGTGGGAGCCAGGGTGTAATTAGGGCTGCCCGGTATAGAAGGTGGCTGATGCTGCCCTGAGGTCCTCGTGGGATGTGGGAGAGCCAGCTGTGGCTGGGGCCCTCCATACGTGTGCCCCACCTGGGCTCTCTGTGCAAGTGACTCCTACCCAGGCCCTCTGAGCTTCAGGTTTGCTATGCTGCCTCAGTTTCCCCAGAGGCTCTCTGCAGGCCTGCCCAGCTGCTCAAAGTGGTCTGGGACTGACCTCGCCCCCTCATGTGGCCAAGCAGATGTGCATTTCTGGGCAGGGCCAGCCGCTGTGGTCACCCTAGCCCCAGCTGGCCACAGGCTGTTTTCTCCATCTGGGGCCACCGCCTTCCTCGTTGGCAACTTTTGCTCTTAAAGGGCTAGGGCAGGGACTCAGAGTAAGGGACTGTGCTCTAGGCTTTATTTCCTTCACCTTCCCAGTCCCCAACTGGTTGTGTGCAAGGTGTACCTAGAGTCTGACTGTGCGTGTGCGTGTCTGTGTAGCCTGGCTGTGTGCACATATGTGTGTAGGAAGGGAATCTGACTTTGCATATCTCTATTTGGCTGGCTGGCACATGCACCTGTGGTCTGCTGACTGACTGGCCTATCTATAGTCTGACAGTGTGCCAGCACCTGTGTCTGCGTGTGACGTTGACCGGCTTGTGCACCTGTAGGTATCTCTGATCTAATTGCATGTTTGCAGTTCCCTGTAACCCAACTGTGTACGTGTACTGCCTGCCCCACCGTGACCCCTTATGTGTATCTTTTCTGGCTTGGTGTATGTCTGTGGTCTGATTTTGGGCCTGTCTGTGTTTGTGGTCTGACTATGTGCAAGTTTTATTTGCCTGATTGTGTGTGTGTGTGTGTGTGTGTGTGTGTGTGTGTGTGTGTGTGTGCGCCCGTCTCTGCTGCCTGACTGTGTGAATGCATTTGTTTCTGTGTCTCTTGCAGATACGCAACTGCTTGCAGTCTGACTGTGTGTCGGTGTGTATCGGTGGTTTGACTGTGTGCATCTGTGTATGTCTGTGGCGTGATTTAGCAGGCATCATTCTCTGTGCCTGGTCTGACTGTATGCCTGTGGCCTAACTATGTACACTGAGGCCCCCCGAATCCCGTTCGTCACCCTAGGCTGTGACCCGGCCACTACCCGCCCATCCTTCCCCTGGGACCGCCCCAGGGCTGGGCGAGGTGACCGCAGCTGGGTATTTTGGGAGTCAGAATCACAGGGGCTGCCCCGTTATTATGCGCCACCAGTTCCTGTGGCCACGGCCTGGACCCGCCCAGGGCATGGGCTGGCATGGGTGCCAGCCTGACTAGGCAACAAAGATCTTATCCTTGGGCCTCTCCCTTCCCCTCCCTGGCCCTCTGACCTGGCTCTGGACAGAGTGGAGATTGGGGAGATGGGGAGGGGGCCATTCCAGGGTTCAAGGTATGTGACGAGGGACCCTTCTGCCCTGGAGGAGTTGAGGTTCTTGTGGGAGAAACGTGCTGAATGATTAACATCTTTTCATTTAGTTTGGGAACCAGGGTGAATACCATGGAGGATAACCTTAGTCATATCTGATGCTCCGGGATGTAGAATGTAGGGGGAATTGACCTTTGAGGGGCAGAGAAGGGTTTCCTGAGGAAGTGACAGCTGAGCTGAGACCTGTCATGTGGCGGGGACAGCATTCCAGGCAGAGGGCACAGCAGAAGCAAAGGCTTGGAGGTGGGACTGAGCTTGGCTGGCCTGGCTGTACCTCCAAGTGAGAGGAAACAGTGAAGTCAGCAAGAGTGGCTTCCCCTGGGGGCTCCAGGAGCCATGGGAGGTCTTAGAGCAGGGCAGGGACAGGCAGGTGTGTGGGAGAGATTCGTCTTATAACCTGGGGGATCAGGTTTTAGAGCCAGACAGCAGCATAGTCTGGAGTCCCCTCCTTCCTGAGAAGCAGCTTGTGAGTTGGAGAAAACTGGGGCTCAGCACCCCTCAGTCCTGGTGTGGGGCTTGGTCTGAGTCAGGGGCCCAGCCTGCATTGGGGACTCATGCTGGGGTTGGGGTTTAGCTGGTGGTTGGAGGCTGTCTTAGTCCATTTGGGCTGCTATAGCCAAATACCACAGACCAAGTGGCTTATAAATGACAGAAATTGGTACCTCACAGTTCTAGAGGCTGGGAAGTCCAAGATCAAGGCAACACAGATTTGGTGTCTGGTGAGGGCTATCTTCTGGTTCATGGAAGGCATCTTCTCCCTGTGTCCTCACGTGGCAGAAAGGGCAAGGGAGCTTTCTGGGAGATCCTTTATGACACTAATCCCGTTCATGAGGTCTCTGCTCTCATGACCTAGTCACTTCCCAAACACTCCATCTCCTGTTACTATCATAGTGGGGACTAGGTTTCAACATATGATTTTTTAGGGGGGAGACACCTTAATTCTATAGCAAGGGCCCAGCACTTTCATTCCATCCCATCACCCCACGATCCTTCCCCGTTGTCCCATGACCAGCCCCCGCAGGACCCTCCCCTGCTCCATGTGACCCTCCCTCTGCCTCCTCCATGAAGGTCTCCTGGATTTCCCCACTCGCCTCTCACAGCCCTCCATTGTCTCTGCAGACGTTGCCCCATCTGACGCTCGGCTCGAGGCCTCTCTGTGAGGGACCGGGGGGCCATCCCCCTCCAGGGCGGAGATCGGAGGTCACTGCCAAGCATGGCGCCCACCTGGGGCCCTGGCATGGTGTCTGTGGTTGGTCCCATGGGCCTCCTTGTGGTCCTGCTCGTTGGAGGCTGTGCAGCAGAAGGTAAGAAGCCGGCACGGGATGTGCAGGGGTCTGCGTGTTTGTTTACCTGTGTGTGTTTATGGCTGTGTGTGTGTGAGCACACTCCCCACCTCCTCCCTGGGGCCCTCCATTTTGCCAAATGGAACTTTTATGCTCCACAAATGAGGCTGAATGCTGAGGACTGTGTGCTGAGCCCTAAGAGATTCCGAGATAAATAATAATGCGGGTATTCATAAAGTAATAACCGTAATGATGATGACGGCGTCTGTTTCCCCAGCATCAACTCAGCCCCAGGCTCCATGCTAAGCACTAATTTTACCTGCTTCCTCTCCCTTGAGCCTGACAAAACCCAGTGTGCCGGTTCTGTTACCTTCCACGTTTCCCGATGAGGGAAAACGAGGCAAGGACTTATTTGAGATCACTGCTTAGTGAGCCACAGAGTTCACCTTCCCTTGCTGTGGGCAGTACCTACACCTGGTGGCAGACACACAGGCAGACAAACTGTCTCAGGCGGAGCCAGGGGAGGCTTCTTGGGAAAAAGGGCATCGGGACTGGGGTTTTGTGGGTGTATAGGAGTTCGCCGATAGAAAAGCCATTCCTCATCAGGATGACAGCACCCGGGAAGGCCTGCAGATGAAAGAGGTTGGTATAGTTTAGAGATGGGCAAGGAAGCATTTCTGGCTGTAATGTGAAGAGGATGAGGGTCCATCTGGGGCCCAATGCCAAGACTCACCCCACCATGAAGGACCTGGAGAAGGCATCACTCAGGCCCATGAGGACATAGGGGATGAGGGCAGTAGGGCAAGAGACTGGGTTCTGCAGTCAGGCTGAGTTTGAATCCTGGCTCTGCTGCCAACCTGCTGCACAACCCCGGGCTAGTGGCTCAGCCTCCCTTACCCACTGTCACAGAGCTCATATCATTATCCACATCCAGCATTCTTGTGATATGGACACGTCACAAGCCCCTGCCTGCTGCTAGGGACATAGCAGGCCGGCAATCCTGTGTTACCACAAACATAAGTATTACTGCTGGTTAACAAACTGGAGACATACACCCCTGCCTCATTCATTTGCGCTTTTTCTTATTTTCATGCTGCTTTTTTTATTGTCGTTTTTTCCTTTTGAGATGGGGTCTCACTCTGTCACCCAGGCTGGAGTGCAGTGGCAGCATCTCAGCTCACTGCAACCTCTACTTCTCAGGCTCAAGCAATCCTCCCACCTCAGCCTCCCAGGTACTGGGACTACAGGCGTGGGCCACCATGCCTGGCTAATTTTTTAAATTTTTTGTAGAGATGGGGTTTCACGGTGTTGCCCAGGCTGGTCTCGAACTTCTGAGCTCAAGCAATCCACCTGCCTCTGCCTCCCAAAGTGCTAGAATTACAGGTGTGAGCCAGCCACGGCATCCAGCCTCATGCTGTTTTTTAGTAAATGCCCCTATACATTCAGATCAGCCACCGCACCCTGATGAGGTGAATGCGGTTATCAGCATCCCCGTCGTACAGCTATGGAAACTGATTGCACCGCTGCACTCAGCCTGGGCAACAGAGCCAGACCTTGTCTCAGAAAAAAAAGAAAGATGGGCTGAAGCGCCTTGGCCTCCCAAAGTGCTGGGATTGCAGGCATGAGCCACTGTGCCTGACCTGGCTAATTTTTATTTATTTATTTATTTAATTTATTTTAACTAATTTTTTGTGACGGAGTCTCGCTCTGTCACCCAGGCTGGAGTGCAGTGGCGCAATCTCCACCCAGGCTGGAGTGCAGTGGCGCAATCTCGGCTCACTGCAACCTCTGCCTCCCAGATTCAAGCTATTCTCCTGCCTCAGCCTCCCGAGTAGCTGGGATTACAGGTGCCAGCCACCACACCCGGCTAATTTTTTGTATTTTTAGTAGAGACGGGGTTTCACCATGTTAGCCAGGGTGGTCTCAATCTCCTGACCTCATGATCCTCCTGCTTCGGCCTCCCAAAGTGCTGGGATTACAGGCATGAGCCACTGAGCCCGGCCGGCCTGATTTTTTAAATTTCTTGTAGAGATGGAGTTCTTACTGTGTTGCCCGGACTGGTCTCAAACTCCTAGATTTAAGCGATCCTCCCACCTCAGCCTCCCAAAGTACTGGGATTACAGGCGTGAGTCCCAGTGCCTGGCCTGGCTAAGTTTTTAAATTTCTTACAGAGATGGAGTTTTTACTATGTTGCCCAGGCTGGTCTCAAACTCCTAGATTTAAGCGATCCTCCCAATTCAGCCTCCCAAAGTGCTGGGATTACAAGAGTGAGCCACTGTGCCCAACCAGAAGTGGCCATTTGAACCTGAGCTGCCTGGTCCCACAGGCCAAGTTCCCAATGACCACACTCCCTCAGGGACCAGAAGCCAGGTAGCTGCACCGTGATCTGTCTGGCTGCCTTCAGGGCCTGAGCCTTCCTGGCCTGTCTCCCCTGCACTGGGGATGTCTGGCCTTCAGTACTGACCCCTTTCAGTTCTTCTTTTCTTTTGTTTTTTTTTTTGAGGTGGAGTCTCCTGTCTCCCGGGCTGGAGTACAGTGGTGCGATCTCGGCTCACTGCAACCTCCGCCTCCCAGGTTCAAGTGATTCTCGTGCCTCAGCCTCCCGAGTAGCTGGGATTACTGGCACCCGCCACCATGCCCTGCTAATTTTTGTATTTTTAGTAGAGATAGGGTTTCACCACATTGGCCAGGCTGGTCTCGAACTCCTGACCTCAGGTGATCTGCCCACCTCGGTCTCCCAGAGTGCTGGGATTACAGGCGAAAGTGCTGGGGTGGCAGGCGAAAGTGCTGGGGTGACAGGAGAAAGTGCTGGGGTTACAGGCATAGGGGAACAATTTCTGCTCTAGAAACCACTTCAGGTCCAGTGGGGCCTTCCCAGGATGCCGTGGGGCTGGCCCCGGGCAGGGTTGGAGGGGACAGGGTGGGTGGGTCACCAGCTCTGGCACTAGATTCTTGTCTGCAGAATCTGAAATGGAAAAACAGAGATGGGGCCAAGCCAGGCCACGGAGCGGGAGGCTCAGGCGCGTTGCCTCCAGAGAGGGCTGGGTTCCCTTTCCAGCTTTTTTGATATTGGCAATACCACATGAACTTCTGTCTCTTCATCTAAGAGACAGGGACGTCCACGGTACTTGTGGTCAATAAAGACCCCCAACCCCATTTATCCAGCCTGCGTGATTTTCAAGGCACTGGAGCCAGGTAGGCCTGGGTTGGAATCCTGTCTCTGCCCATCACATGCCGTGTGACCAAAGGCAGGTCCCTTCTCTTTTTTTTTTTTTTTGAGACGAAGTCTTGTTCTGTTGCCCTGTTGCCTAGGCTCGATCTCGGCTCCCACTGCAGCTTCTGCCTCCCAGGTTCAAGCAGTTCTCCTGCCTCAGCCTCCAAGTAGCTGGGATTACAGGCGTGCACCATCAGGCCTGGCTAATTTTTGTATTTTTGGTAGAGATGGGGTTTTGCCATGTTGGCCAGGCTGGTCTTGAACTCTTGACCTCAGGTGATCTGCCTGCCTCAGCCTCCCAAAGTGCTGGGATTATAGGTGTGAGCCACTGCGCCAGGCCTCTTCACCTTTCTGAGCCTCAGTTTTGCTCCTCCTGGCCACAGGCATAAAGCTTAGCACATGGCGTGTCTTTGTGCCTCTCGAGCTGCAGGCGCGGCGCCCTCAAGCCCCAGAGGTGTCCTTCCTGTGTCTCTGCCCCTTTGCTGAGAAAAAGGTGGGGAAGCTTCGTCCAAAGGAGAGATTGCAAGCATTCGCAAGACATTTTCTAACGGGGGACTCAGTGGGCAGGGACAGCTCTTCCAGGCTGGCTCAGATCCCAAAGCTGCCTGGAGAAGACCGAGAGGGTATCTGCTCTGCAGTGATGGGGGTGCTTCCGAGAGGTAGAACCCCACCAAATCCGAGAGCAGGCAGTGATGTTGGGAGCTCCGTTTTCTCAAGGGTCACCACACACCGAGAAGAAGTCTGAGGTCCCAGGGAACCAAGGCTGTCCCTTGACCTCTGTGCTGAGAGCCACATAAGCAGGTATTTCAGCCCAGTGTTCTGGGGACGCCCAGGCTGCGGTGGGGGCATAAGGGACTCCTGACCGGGCCTGCAGTAATCCAAGAAGGCTCCCCAGGGGAGGTGCTGGCCGAGCTGAGGTTGAAGCTGCCAGATGAGAGGAGGAGGACGGGGCCCTGGGAGGAAGGAACAGCACAGACAGTGGCTGATTGTAGCACCCACCCGCCCGGTCTTGCTCGCTGGATTGGAGGGGGCAAGGGGTGTGTTCTGGCTCTAGGTCAGACAGGCAGCTGGATGCGTCTCTACCCTCAGCCAGCTTCTGCCCTTCCTCCCAGCAGCTCCAGAGGGAGGGATTTTTACCAGAAGTAACATTCTTGACCCGGCCACAGTGACTTTTCCTCATGTCCTTGGCTGAGGACGCATGGCCCCGGGTCACCATTCCTGAGGCCAGAAGGAGGGGGCAGCCCCAGCCTCAGTGTGGAGCAAAACATCTGCCCTAATCAGGCTCAAGTTCTGGATGTGGAAGGGACAGTAAGATGTCGGCTTTGGAGGCAGAAACCTGGGTTCAAATTCCAGTGCTGTTATTTCTGAGCTCTGTGATCTTTTTTGTGGTGGTTTGTTTTTTGAGACAGAGTCTTGCCCTGTCCCCCAGGCTGGAGTGCAATGGCGTGATCTCAGCTCACAGCAACCTCTGCCTCCTGGATTCAAGCAATTCTCCTGCCTCAGCCTCCCAAGTAGCTGGGATTACAGGCACGCGCCACCATGCCGGGCTAATTTTTGTATTTTTAGTAGAGATGGGGTTTCACCATGTTGTTCAAGCTGGTCTCGAACTCCTGACCTCAGTTGATCCTCCCGCTTTGGCCTCCCAAAGTGCTGGGATTACAGGCGTGAGCTACCATGCCCAGCTTCTGAGCTCTGTGAACCCATTAACATTCCTGAATCTGTACAGTGGGATTGGCTGTTGCTGCAACAGAGGGATAAGTAAGAGTTGAGGGGCCAGGCGCGGCGCCTCATACCTGTAATCCCAGCACTTTGGGAGGCTGAGGTGGGTGGATCATTTGAGGTCAGGAGTTCGCGACCAGCCTGGCCAACATGCTGAAACCCCCTCTCTACTAAAAATACTAAAATCAGCTGGGCATTGTGGTGGGTTCCTGTAATCCCAGCTACTTGGGAGGCTGAGTTAGGAGAACCACTTGAACCTGGGAGGCGGAGGTTGCAATGAGCCAAGATTACACCACTGCATTCCAGCCTGGGCAACAGAGCGAGACTCCATCTCAAAAAACAAACAAACAAAAAAGTTAAGGGAGGCTGTGCATTCCTGTACATGGTGGGTCTAGTGATTTTTTTGTTTTGTTTTGTTTTGGAGACAGAGTTTTGCTTTTGTCACCCAGGCTGGAATGCAATGGCACGATGTCAGCCCACTGCACCCTCTGCCTCCTGGGTTCAAACGATTCTCCTGCCTCAGCCTCCCAAGTAGCTGGGATTACAGGCACCCGCCACCACGCCTGGCTGATTTTTGTATTTTTTTAGTAGAGACGGGGTTTCATCATGTTGGCCAGGCTGGTCCTGAACTCCTGACCTCAGGTAATCCATCCGCCTCAGCCTCCCAAAGTGCTGGGATTACAGGCATGAGCCACCACGCCCGGCCAGGTCTAGTGACTTTTGGGACAGATGCTCAAAGCACACACATACGGTCATATCAACAGGAGCAGAGCCTTGAGTGAGGGAGGTTAGGCTGGTCAGGCCACTGGGGCAGGAACTCTGTTTTGTTTAAAGCCCAGCCTGAGCCATGGATGGGTAGGCGTTGGGGCCCACAGGGACCTACACTTGGAACTTCGGGCCTTCTTAAGGCCTCTCTGGGCTTCTGAATAGCTGGAACTTTCCAGAACTTTTCTGGTCAACCTGTGTGGCCCCTGGACTCACTCTACCCTTTTCTAGCTGGTCGTAGAGGCTCAAAGTCCTAGCGTTGCTCAAGTTTGGGTTGTTAGACCTCAGCCTCTCCTCAGACCCCAAACTTTTTCTTAAAACAAAGTTTTGCTCCATTTTTTCTTTAATCAGCTCACTTTTTTATTTAAGCAATTTTATGTTTTAAAATAACTTCAGGCTGGGTGTGGTGGCTCACGCCTGTAATCCCAGCACTTTGGGAGGCCAAGGTGGGTGGATCACGAGGTCAGGAGATCGAGACCATCCTGGCTAACACGGTGAAACCCCATCTCTACTAAAAATGCAAAAAAATTAGCCAGGCATGGTGGCGGGCGCCTATAGTCCCAGCTACTCGGGAGGCTGAGGCAGGAGAATGGCATGAATCCGGGAGGTGAAGCTTGCAGTGAGCCGAGATCACGCCACAGCACTCCAGCCTGGGTGACACAGTGAGACTCTGTCTCAAAAAAATAAAAATAAAAATAGATAACTTCAGCTGGGCACGGTGGCTCACACTGCAAATCCCAGAGCTTTGGGAGACCGAGATGGGAGGTTCACTTGAGCCCAGGAGTTCCAGACCAGCCTGGGAAACATAGCGAGACCCTGTCTCTGCAAAAGATTAAAAATTAGCCGCATGTGGTAGCAAGCGCCTGTGGTTCCAATTACTCAGGAGACTGAGACCAGAGGATCCCTGGAGCCCGGGAGTTTGAGGCTGCAGTGAGCTATGATTGCACCACTGCACTCCAGCCTTAGGTGAGAGTGAGACCCTGTCTCTGTAAAAAAAAATAAGAAGAAGAAGAAAAAATAAAAAAAAATAATAAAAATAACTTCTTCAATTTGTCTTTAGTTCTACATGTAAAAAGGTACCAAAGTGGAAATCTCTGTCCCTGTGTCCAGCCACTTAGCTCCCTGGAGGCAGCACTGTTTCTACACATACATATAATCTTTCCCTTTTTTCTTTTTTTTTTTTGAGACAGAGTTTTGGTCTGTTGCCCAGGCTGGAGTGCAGTGGTGCGGTCTGAGCTCACTGCAACCTCCACCTCCCGGGTTCAAGCGATTCTCCTGCCTCAGCCTCCTGAGTAGCTGGGATTACAGGCATGCATTACCACGCCTGGCTAATTTTTGTATTTTTAGAAGAGACGGGGTTTCACCATGTTGGTCAGGCGGGCCTCAAACTCCTGATCTAGTGAGCCTGCCCCAGCCTCTCAAAGTGCTGGGATTACAGGTATGAGCCACCATGCCCAACCCCTTTTTTCATTTTAAAAAATCGTACAATGGTACCATTTGCTACACTTTATTACCTCTTGCTTATACACACCCCCTCCATTTAATAGTATATCTTTTTGTTCCTACCCTAGTAGTTTATTTTAAAAAGCATTCTGGCTGGGCAGGGTGGCTCACGCCTGTAATCCCAGCACTTTGGGAGGCTGAGGTGGGTGGATCACCTGAGGCCAAGAGTTTGAGACCAGCCTGGCCAACATGGGGAAACCCTGTCTCTACTAAAAATACAAAAATTAGCCGGGCGTGATGTGTGCCTGTAATCCCAGCTACTTGGGCGGCTGAGGCAGAAGAGTCCACTTGAACCTGGGAGGCGGAGGTTGCAGTGAGCCAAGATCGCGCCCTGTACTTGAGCCTGGGTGACGGAGTGAGACCCTGCCACAGAAATAAATAAATAAATAAATAAATAAGTAATAAAAAAGCATCTCGAGGTGAGAGGATCGCTTGAGGACAGGAGTTCGAGACCAGCCTGGGCAACATGGCAAAACTCAGTACAAAAATTAGCTGGGCGTGATGGCATGTGACTGTAGTCCCAGTTACTCAGGAGGCTGAGTTGGGAGGATCGCTTGAGCCTGGGAGATTGAGGCTGCAGTGAGGTATGTTCGTGCCACTGCACTCCAGCCTGGGCAGAAGAGCGAGTCCCTGTCTGAAACAAAAAAGCATCCTTTCCCCCACCCCCCACTCCCTTTTTTTTTTTTTTTTTTTTTTTGGCAGTTTCTACATTTATTTCAACACAAAACATGCACATGATCCGTCTACTCATTTTCTTCACTGCGCAGCCTGGCATTGGGGTTGGTGACTCTGACGGCAGCTGGGCGGCCCTTTCCACGATGGTTTTGCGTTTCTTGGAGGAAACACTGTGAGCGATCTCAGCACAGGGAGATTTGTTGCACATCAGCACTTCCAGCTCCTTGACGTTGGGGACCAGGAACTTCCGGAAGCCACTGGGCAGCATGTGCTTTGTTTTTTGTTGCTCCCATAACCACTGTTGGGCATCAAGATCTGGCCCTTGGGCATCAAGATCTGGCCCTTGAACCTTCTGCGAACCCTGTTGTCAATACCTCTGGGTTTCCGCCAGTTATGCTTAATTTTGACATATTGGTCTGACTGGTGCCGGATGAACTCCTTGATCCTCTTTTTGACGATCTTGGGCTTCATGAGGAGTCTGAGGGCGGCCATGATGCTGAGGAGGAGACGGCTGCCACCTCCTTAGGCAGCGCCGAGGAAGAGAGGCTTTTCCTCTTTTTTTTTTTTTTGAGACTGAGTCTCACTCTGTCTCCCAGGCTGGAGTGCGGTGGCGCGATCTCGGCTCACTTCAAGCTCCGCCTCCTGGGTTCACGCCATTCTCCTGCCTCAGCCTCCCGAGTAGCTGGGACTACAGGTGCCCGCCACCTCGCCCAGCTAATTTTTTGTATTTTTAGTAGAGATGGGGTTTTCACCATGTTAGCCAGGATGGTCTCGATCTCCTGACCTCGTGATCCACCCACCTCAGTCTCCCAAAGTGCTGGGATTACAGGCATGAGCCACCGCACCCGGCCTTTTCCCCCTTTTTATACTTATGTAGTATTCCGCTGCGTAGATAGCCTGGCATTCACTTGATCAATTCCTTTTTATTGGATATATAGGCTGCTTCCTAAGGGCTCTTGTAAGTATGTTGCAGCCCTCGGGAAAAAAAAATAAAAAAATTATCCGGGCGTGGCTGCGGGTACCTGTAGTCCCAGCTACTCGGGAGGCTGAGGCAGGAGAATGGCATGAACCCAGGAGGCGGAGCTTGCCGTGAGCCAGGATCGCGCCACTGCACTCCAGCCTGGGCGACAGAGCGAGACTCAGTCTCTTAAAAAAAAAAAAACAAAAAAACACAAAACTCAGCAGTAGCTCCATTCATCTTAGGGGATACATTGTAACATTACTGTGTACTGTGACCGGAAATCTAGTGTCCCTCTGGGAGATGCAAAGGTTACTGTAAAAATAGTCAATAAAAAGGAAACAATGTTAATGAATTCTCCACAGATACTGTAGCCTGTCCCAGGTGCAGCTTGATGAGGTTGCTCTAGGATGTTAAAACAGGCATACTCAGCTGCGTGGTGGCTCACGCCTGTAATCCCAGCACTTTGGGAGACTGAGGCAGGCGGGTCAGGAGATCGAGACCATCCTGGCTAACATGGCGAAACCCCCATCTCTACTAAAAATACAAAAAAATTAGCCGGACATGGTGGCGGGCATCTGTAGTCCCAGCTCCTTGGGAGGCTGAGGAAGGAGAATGGCGTGAACCCAGGAGGCGGAGCTTGAAGTGAGCCGAGATCGTACCACTGCACTCCAGCCTGGGCAACAGAGTGAGATTCTGTCTCAAAAAAAACAAAAACAAAAAAAACACGTACTCCAGGCCAGGCGCAGTGGCTCACACCTGTAATCCCAGCACTTTGGGAGGCCAAGGTAGGTGGATCACTTGAGGTCAGGAGTTCAAGACCACCCTGGCCAACATGGTGAAACCCCATCTCTACTAAAAATACAAAAATTAGCCAGGCGTGGTGGTGCGTGCCTGTAATCCCAGCTACTCAGGAGGTAGAAGTAGGAGAATCACTTGAACCTGGGAGGCGGAGGTTGCATTGAGCCGAGATGGCACCACTGCACTCTGGCCTGGTGACAGAGCAACACTTCATCTCAAAAAAAAACAAAAACAAAAACTCTCCTACTCCAGGCTTTATTGCAGAGACTGAATGAATACATCAGATCGTCATGGAGGGTGAAGAATGTGGATGTGAAAGCCAGGCTGGTTCAAAGGAGCATGTTCAGCTTTGGCTGTGTAGGTCCAGCCAAAATAAGTCCCTTGCCTGGTTTGTGTCTCAGTTTCCTCACATGTAAAATGGGGATGGCAGAGCTGGGTATGGTGGTTCATGCCTATAAATCCAGCAGCTTGGGAGGCTGAAGTGGGAGGATTGCTCGAGGCTAGGAGTTTGAGACCAGGCTGGACAACATAGCTACTTGGGAGGCCAAGGTGGGAGGATCACTTGAGGCCAGGAGTTCCAGACCAGCCTGGGCAACATAGTGAGACCCCAGGCTGGTTTTTTTTTTTTTTTTTTTTTTTTGAGACGGAGTCTCACTCTGTCGCCCAGGTTGAAGTGTGGTGCCATGATCTTGGCTCACTGCAGCCTCCATCTCCCAGGTTCAAGCAATTCTTCTGCCTCAGCCTGCCAAGTAGTTGGGATTACAGGTGCCCACCACTATGTCTGGCTAATGTTTGTTTCCTTAGTAGAGACGGGGTTTCACCATGTTGGTCAGGCTGGTCTCGAACTCCTGACCTCAGGTGATCCTCCGGCCTCAGCCTCCCACAGTGCTGGGGTTACAGATGTGATGGCCTTCACCTGTAGTCCCAGCTACCTGGGAGGCCAAGGTGGGAGGATTGCTTGAGCCTGGGAGGTCTAGGCTGCAGTGAGCCAAGACCGTGCCACTGCACTCCAGCCTGGGTGACAGAGTGAATCCCTATCTCTCAGGAAAAAAAAAAGAAAAGAAAAAGAAAAGAAGGCTGGGTGCAGCGGCTCATGCCTGTAATCCCAGCACTTTGGGAGGCGAAGGCAGGCAGATCATGAGGTCAGGAGACCGAGACCATCCTGGTTAACATGGTAAAGCCCCATCTCTACTAAAAATACAAAAAGTTAGCCGGGCATGGTGGTGGGCACCTGTAGTCCCAGCTACTCGGGAGGCTGAGGCAGGAGAATCGCTTGAACCTGAGAGGCAGAAGTTGCAGTGAGCCGAGATCACACCACTGTACTCCAGCCTGGGCGACAGAGTGAGACACTGTCTGGAAAAAAAAAAAAAAGAAAAGAAAATGACGATCAGGATGGCACTGCCCCTCCATGCTGTTGGAGAGGTTAAATATTAAATATTACTTCCCCTTTCTGAGCTCCTGCCTCCAGCTCAGAGCACTCTCCTGGGCACTGACCCCTCGTGTCCAGCCACCTCCTGGATGCCTCCCAAGAAGCTGGAGCTCTGGGTTCAAATGCTGGCTCTGACCTCATGTCCCATGGTCACCCCCCGCCCCCATGCTGGGTGCCTCAGTTTCCCCACATGTCTCACCAGGAAATTAGACCAAGTTATTCTGGCAAGTGCTTTCAGGGCCCTCCAGGGTTTGGCTGGTCACCATGGAGGGGGGTTCAGGTGCTGAATTTAGGGACCCCAGCATCTCACAGGTCTCCCCTTCCATCTTTCCCAGTGGCACTGTGTCTGAGCAGGTGTGCCCAGGTGAGGTTGTATCTACTGTGTGTGAGCAGGTGTGGCTGTTGCAGGTGGAAGTGGGGATATGTGGGCACCTGGGTGCCCATGGGTGCCGTGGCGGGGGGCGAGGTGGGAGGGTGTTTGTTGTCATCCTTGCTTTCCTCCTCCTCTCTTCATTGGCCACATGGCACTTCCGTGGGCAGGGCATGGAATGCAGGTTTTCGTGGCTCCTTGGTATCCTAGCCAGATGCCTGGACCCATCAGCACCCCCCCTTCTTTCCACTGTATCCCCAGAGCCCCCCAGGTTTATCAAAGAACCCAAGGACCAGATCGGCGTGTCGGGGGGCGTGGCCTCTTTCGTGTGTCAGGCCACGGGTGACCCCAAGCCACGAGTGACCTGGAACAAGAAGGGCAAGAAGGTCAACTCTCAGCGCTTTGAGGTGAGTTGGGGTGGGGGGAGGTAGCCTGGGGTCAACGTTCCCCCAAGGCAGGGCCACAGCACCTCAGCCACAGTGGACTTCGTGGACACGTTCCCCAGGTGGAGCATCATCTGTGGCCAAGCAAGCGTGGCTGTGCAGCCTCCAGCCGGGGCCCTGCCCGCCTTACTTGCTCTACCAGCTCCATGCTGTGTGGCCTCAAGCAAAGCCCTGCCCTCTCTGAGTCTTCTTCACAGCGCAGTGTACACAGCACCACTGCACACAGAAGGAACTTTACAACTCTCAATACACGCACATGATCACACGTGCACATTGACACATTCCACATGTCTTCACATGCCTTTGCATGCCTGTCATGTGGGCTTGCAGGCATTTGTCACCCTCACACATGCACACAACACCCTGTTCTTATATGTACCCAAATCTGGTCCCTGTCTGTGGCGCATTTATACTGGACACTGACACACATGCACATTCAGCCTCCAGCTCTTCTCCCAGTCACCCCCAGGATCATGGGGCTGACTGCCATTCCCCTACAGCCCAGCCTAGCCCAGCCTAGACAGGAACCTTCCTGGGACCCCAGCCTCACTCTGTTCTTTTTTCCCCTGCCCGTGGCAGACGATTGAGTTTGATGAGAGTGCAGGGGCAGTGCTGAGGATCCAGCCGCTGAGGACACCGCGGGATGAAAACGTGTACGAGTGTGTGGCCCAGAACTCGGTTGGGGAGATCACAGTCCATGCCAAGCTCACTGTCCTCCGAGGTATTGGGCTCCCCAGGGCGGGCGGAGGATAAACCGGGCCCTGGGCTTTGGGGACAAGCACGAAAGGAATACATGAAAGTTACCCCAAACCCTCCTGCTTTGTGTTTTTTGGGAGGACCTTGATCTCCCTTATCCAACCAGTAACAGTCTCAGGGCCCAGCGCCTACTGGTGGGGATTTATTGTGCCTTTGCAAGAAAGAAAAGAATTGAGAGACTAGAATCATCCTAATTTATAATCTTCATCATGTGCTTCTGATGACAAGAGGCTGATCCAACTCAGATGGGTTCAAGCGAGAAAGGTAATTGATGTGCAGAATTAAAATTCCATGGAGTGGCTGGCTTCAGGTTCAGCTGGATCCAGGGGCTCATTGAATTTTCTCAGAGCTCACTCTCTGTCTCTTGGCTTTGTTTCCTTCTGTATTGATGATATCCTTAGTGAGACTTCCCCCACTGCCAATGAACTTGGATCCCATTCCCTTCCCTGAACTAATCACTGTGGCTCAGGAGGAACAAACACTCTGATTGGCTAGACTCCTACCTGGAGCCAAGAGTGAGTGTGGTTCCCCCAAAGGAATAAAGATAAACAGGGTTGGGCATGGTGGCTCACACCTGCAATCCCAGCACTTTGGGAGGCTGAGGTGGGAGGATCACATGTGAGACCAGACTGGGCAACATAGCGAGACCCCATCTCTACAAAAAATAAAGGATGAACGGATGCTAGGTAGGCAGAAACTGCTGTCCCACTTCCCCAGACATTCACACGGGCCTGCAGTGCTGCTTGCTGGTCTTGTTTAGGTGCAATTCTTTTTTTTTTTTTTTTTTTTTTGAGACAGTCTTGCTTTGTTGCGCTGGCCGGAGTACAGTGGCATTATCTCAGCTCACTGCAACCTCTGCCTCCCAGGTTCAAGCGATTCTCCTGCCTCAGCCTCCCAAGTAGCTGGGATTACAGGCACATGCCACCATGCCCAGCTAATTTTTGTATTTTTAGTAGAGACAGGGTTTCACCATGTTGGCCAGGGTGGTCTCAAACTCCTGACCTCAAGTGATCCGCCCGCCTCAGCCTCCCAAAGTGCTGGGATTACAGGCATAAGCCACTGCATGCAGCCTAAATGCATTTCTTGAACAAGTCGCAAGGGGTTTATAGGGGGCTGTCTAAGTGATGCTGTTTTATAATGAGGAAGCAATTTTGTGAACAAATTTTCGTTCAGCATCATTTCAAACAGCCGCCTACAAACCCTTGCCCAACCACTCTGTGCTGCCTTCTCCACTGCAGTTTGGTCTTAGCACTGGGCCCAGCCTGTGGAGCTCAAGTCCTGGCTGCCACTTGGTTGCTGTGTGACCTAGGGCAAGTTAATGAACTTCTCTGAGCTGCAATATTCTCATTTCTAAAGTCGGGCTGAGTGCAGGGACTCAAACATCTGTAATCCCAGCACTTTGGGAGGCCGAGGCGGGTGAATCACCTGAGGTCAAGGAGTTCAAGACCAGCCTGGCCAACATGGTAAAACCCCGTCTCTACTAAAAATACAAAAATTAGCTGGGTGAGGTGACGTGCACCTGTAATCCCAGCTGCTCAGGAGGCTGAGGCAGGAGAATTGCTTGAACCCAAGAGGCGGAGGTTGCAGTGAGCTGAGATCACACCATTGCACTCCAGCCTGGGCGACAAGAGCGAAACTCTGTCTCAAAATGAATGAATGAATGAATGAATGAATAAAAATGAAATGGCTGGGTGCTGTAGCTCACACCAGTAATGCCAGCACTTTGGGAGGCCAAGGCGGGCAGATCTCGAGGTCAGGAGTTCGAGACCAGCCTGGCCAACATGGTGAAACCCTGTCTGTACTAAAAATACAAAAATTAGCTGAACGTGATGGTGGGCACCTGTAATCCCAGCTACTCCGGAGGCTGAGGCAGGAGAGAATCGTTTGAACCTGGGAGGTGGAGGTTGCAGTGAGCCGAGATCACGCCATTGCACTCCAGCCTGGGCGACCAGGGCAAGACTCCGTCTCAGGAAAGAAAAAAAAAAAAAAAAAAAAAATCGGGTAATAATGGTTCTCACCACAAGGGGTAATTCCGTGAACCAGATGAGTGAGTGATACAGGGAGCGAGATTAGCACAATGCCATATTTGGTCAATTCTACTTCCCCGTTACTACGTTCATCACTGTTACGATTCTGGTTTAGTAAGATGCGTGTTACCAATCCTTCTGCAGCCCTCAGGTGAGTGGGTTCCACCTGTCACCTGCAGAGACATCCCAGTCATGTATATGAGCCACTGCCAGCCATTAGCTGGGAGGTGACTCCTGCATGTGGCTTCCCAAGATGAGGCTATTCCAGTGTCCTCCACGGCAGCCCAGCTGTGACCAGCTTGGAGCCCTGGGAGGGGTTATCACAGCGGCCCTAGGGGTACTCGATTTCAGACTCTGGTCCCATGAAACTGGGACTGGCATCACAGGCGAGTGACCTGTACAGTCATCCAGGATCCCTCCCTCAGAAAGGCCCTGTGCTTTGGCCTGTAATCCCAGCACTTTGGGAGGCCAAGGCAAGTGGACGACTTGAGGTCAGGAGTTTGAGACCAGCCTGGCCAACATGGTGAAACCCCAGATCTACTAAAAATACAAAAATTAGCCAGGCATGGTGGTGTGCACCTGTCATCCTAGCTCCCGGATTCTTGGGAGGCTGAGGTAGGAGGATTGCTTGAACCCGGGAGGTGGAGGCTGCAGTGAGCTGAGATTGCACCACTGTACTCCAGCCTGGGTGAGAGAGGGAGACTCCATCTCAAAAGAAAAAAAAAGAAAAGCCCCGTGCTTTTTAAAGCTCTGCTGCTGGCCACGTGCCGTGGCTCACACCTGTAATCCCAACACTTCGGGAGGCCAAGGCAAGAGGATCACTTGAGCCCAGGAGTTTGAGACTAGTCTGGGCAACATAGAGACCCCATGCCTCACTGTCCAAGTCTCTACAAAAAGAAAAATGTAAAACTTAGCCTGGCGTAATGGTGCCTGCCTATAGTCCCAAGTACTTAGGAGGCTGAGGCAGAAGGATCGCCTGAGCCTCGGAGTTCAAGGCTACAGTGGGCTATGATCATGCTACTGCACCCCAGTCTGGGGGACAGAGCAAGACCCTGTCTCTAAAAGGGGGGCGGGGGGAGGGGGAAGAAAAGATAAAAGCTCTGCTATTGTGGTCTGGAAAGTCTTAATACTTTTCTAACAAGAGACCCCACAATTTCATTTGAGTGGGTCCTGGAGCCCATCCTGCTGGGGGATGGAGGAAGGAGCAGGGGCGGAGTCAGGCCCACCGTGGCCCGCCCTGCTCTTCCTAGCAGATAATTTTGCCCTGACCTTTCCCAGGCTCGGACAGAGCAACCTGCCTCCTCTTGCCCCAAGCCAGCCTGCACTCTGAGCACAGGGTATTGAAAGGACAAGCTGTGAAGCCATCAACTGCCCGGTCCCCCGGAGTCTGGGAAAAAAATGCCCCCTGCGCCCATCCACACTTTTTTTTTTTGAGACGGAGTTTTGCTCTTGTTGCCCAGGCTGGAGTGCAATGGCGTGATCTTGGCTCACTGCAACCTCCGCCTCCTGGGTTCAGGCAATTCTCCTGGCTCAGCCTCCTGAGTAGCTGGGACTACAGGCACCCACTAGCACGCCCAGCTAATTTTTGTATTTTTAGTAGACACAGTGTTTCGCCATGTTGGTCAGACTGGTCTCGAACTCCTGACCTCAGGTGATCCACCTCCTCAGCCTCCCAAAGTGCTGGGATTATAGGCGTCAGCCACCGTGCCGAGCCCACACCCTTTTTCTCTCTCCTCTCCGGCTGCCTGGAAGGGCCTGCTTGGGCTGGGAGCTCATCCTTCCTGCTGGGGCCCGGGGCCTCGGATACCCTGACCCGACCCCACCCACCTTGCCACCAGCCCTGAGCTCCGGGCACCTCCGGCCAGTCCCTGGCAGTTGGTGGGGGACCATCTGGACTGCCAGGGCCACTCCCTGCCTTCCTCCTCTGCCATCTGATTGTGGACCCCACACACGCCTCCTGCACTGTTGTTTTAATTAAACTCCGAGGAACTGGGCAGAGTGTGGTTCGCGATGTACATTTTTGTTTAATTAGGTGTTCTCGGTAGCGTCAGGCGGCCGAGACCTCCCCCTGCACCCTGGCTGGCTGCTGTCCACACACGCTTATGGGGACCCCTGCGGGGCCACATACACACGGGAATTGCTCACGCGTGGACACGTGGGCACAGGGGCAAGCGTGAGCACATACATGCGGCACACATGTACCCACGCATGAATGAAATACAGGGTTCCCTCATAGGCACACGGGCATGCATAGACACACAGGGGGATGCCGACAGACCCAGCTGTGGGCACCAAGACCAATTGAGTGAGGCCCAGTCATTTTGGCCCTTATCTCCGATGATGTCATCAGTAGCCAATCAGAGCCACTTTCAAGGTCGTCCAGGTCCCTGGCCCAGGAAGGATGGACAAGAGGCCTGAACCGCCTCAGCATCCAGCCATGCCCCCTTCAGGGCCCCGATGGGTTCAGACCTGGTTGAGTGGAGGGCTTTTGCAGCCGGTCCCGCTCAGCTTCTTCTGAGCTCAGCCAGGCCTGGGTTCAAATCCTTGCTACATGCTGGCTGTATGACCTGGGACAAGTGTGTGACTGCCTGTGCCTCCGTTTCCCCCTCTATGGAAAAGGCTTGGAGGAGATCACAGGTTCCGTTGCCTGCGCTGCGCCTGGGATGCTGTTAGTGCTCAGGGCTTTCCACTGGGGCTTTTCCCATCCAAGCAGTGACCCCCGAGCTGGAACTGCCGCTCTCTCGTAACCCTGGGGAGGCAGGGATTGATTCTGGCTTCCCCTCCCTGGATCCTGCCCACCTCTCCCTTGCCCCATCTTGGCCTCCTGCCCTCCTGCTGCTTGCCTGGGGCTCAGTTTCCTCCCAAGATGGTGGCCTCCTGCCCACCTCTGTCCACAGCCACCCACTCCTGTGCCCCATGTCACATCTGGGCCTTTGTAGGCAAATACATGTGTATTCTTTAAACAAACAGAAACATTGTCTACACCAGGAAGCAGCACACTTTTTCTCCAGAGCACCAGGAAGTAAATATTTTTGGCTCTACAGGCTGGACGGTCTCTGTCGCAGCAACAACCCAAACTCTGCCATTGTGTTGGAAAAGCTGAGAAACGAATGGGCGTGGCTCTGTGCCAATAAAACTTTATTTTATTTATTTATTTATTTATTTATTTAGAGATGGAGTCTTGCTCTGTCGCCCAGGCTGGAGTGCAGTGGCGCGATCTCTGCTCACTGCAAAGTCCGCCTCCCGGCTTCACGCCATTCTCCTGCCTCAGCCTCCCGAGTAGCTGGGACTACAGGTGCCCGCCACCAAGCCCGGCTAATCTTTTTTGTAGTTTAGTAGAGACGGGGTTTCACCATGTTCACCAGGATGGTCTCGATCTCCTGACCTCGTGATCCACCTGCCTCGGCCTCTGAAAGTGCTGGGATTATAGGCGTGACCCACCGTGCCCGGCTGATAAAACTTTATTAACAAAAACAGCTACAGGGCTGTTTTTGCGGCCCTTTACCCCCTCCACTCCAGCATTCCTACCAGATGCAGAGGAGCTGCCTATTTCTTGGTCTTAACAGCACTGCGATTTGTCACTTTTTTGTCACTTGTCCATTGGAGTGGAGTTGGGGGGGGCGGGGGGGGGCACGGTTGTTAGTCTGCCCTACATGGCTGTTTCCTAATCTCTTTTTTTTTTTTTTTTTGAAACAGTCTTGCTCTGTCGCCCAGGCTGGAGTGCAGTAGCACGATCTCAGCTCACTGCAACCTCCACCTGCTGGGTTTAAGCGATTCTTCTGCCTCAGCCTCCCAAGGAACTGGGATTACAGGCGCCCGCCACCATGCCTGGCTAATTTCTGTATTTTTAGTAGAGACGGGGTTTCACCATGTTGGCCAGGCTGGTCTCGAACTCCTGACCTCAGGTGATCCACCTGCCTCGGCCTCCCAAAGTGCTGGGATTACAGGTGTGAGCCCCCGCGGCCCGCCCATCTTGGTTTGTAGAGCACCCTGGATGCAAGGCAGCCCGTCACTTAGCTGGCTCACCTCATCACCTCAGCCCAGAAGCATGTTCCCACCGCTCAGGGAGCTCTGGGACCAGGAGATTCCAGGGACCTGAGTTTCTCCTTGTCCCCGCTCCCCCCCGCCCCCACATCACCACCGGTCTCCATTTACCATGGAGGGGAGCTAGAACCTCACCACCCAAGAGGGATACCGAGTGCTGGAGACCTGGTGCCACTCACTCACCTGGTGCTGGAGGATTGAGTGCTCAACCAGGATTGAGTTGTTTGTTCATTGATTGAGCTCCTACTGTATGCCCGGTTCTGCGCTGGGTGCTCCGGACGCTGTGGTGACGCAGATGCACCGTTACCGATAGAGTTCCCTGCTGCAGAGAGGACAGTGAGGAGTGTGGGGGCATTTAGAGCAAGGGAGTTGGAGCTAGTCCCAGGTGGTGTTCCGATCAGTAGACAGATGTGGGAACGGGGATTCCAGGCTGAGGGAACAGAACAGGTGACCCGAGGGAGGGGGCTTGATGACTTTGAGAGCCGTGGAGGGCAGGGTGACTGGGCCAGAGAGAAAAAGAGGAGGGAAGGTGGCAGGGGCCAGCAGCGGGCAAGCAGGCGGGGTTCCTTCTGAGGGTGGCTGGACCACAGAAGGGTGTACAGCGGGGGAGCAGTGTGGTTTATGTTTAGAAAGGCAGGTGGGCACGGTGGCTCACACCTGTAATCCAGGCACTTTGGGAGGCCACGGCAGGTGGATGATGAGGTCAGGAGTTCGAGACCAGCCTGGCCAACATGGCAAAACCCCTTCTCTACTAAAAGTACAAAAATTAGCCGGGCATGGAGTGCATGCCACTGCCTTCCAGCCTGGCCGACGAGTGAGACTCCATCTCAAAAAAATAATAATAATAAAAAAATAAAAATAAAAACGGTGTCCTCTGGGCCAGGCACAGTGGCTCATACCTGTAAAATACCTGTAATCCCAGTGCTTTGGGTGGTCAAGGTGAGAGGATTCCTTGAGCCCAGGAGGTCAAGACCAATCTGGGCAACATGGTGAGACCCTATCTCTATATTTTATTTATTTTATTTTTATTTTTAGTTTGATTTTTTTGAGACCGAGTCTCACTCTGTCGCCCAGGCTAGAGTGCAGTGGCGTGATCTTGGCTCACCACAACCTCCGTCTCCCGGGTTCAAGTGATTTTTCTGCCTCAGTCTCCCGGGTAGCTGGGATTACAAGCATGCACCATCATGCCCGGCTAATTTTTGTTTTTAATAGAGACAGTGTTTCACCATGTGGGCCAGGCTGGGTCTTAAACTCCTAGCCTTAAGTGATCCACCTGTCTCGGCCTCCCAAAGTGCTGGGATTATAGGCATGAGCCACCGCGTCCAGCTGATTTATATGTATATATCTCTCTGTTTAAAAATTTTTTAAAAGATAAAAAGAAAGGCGTCCTCAGGCTGCTGTAAATGAACCCACTCAGCACTGTGGACCCTGGGACCAGGTTTGTGCTTATATGTAGCAGGGTGTAGAGCATCTCTCAGCCCCACCCAGTCCATTCCAGGAGCACTCGCCCCCAAGTCCTGACCCCCAAGTTGTGACAACCTCAGATATCCCCAGACATCGCCCAGTGTCTCCCAGGGCAGCAGAGTCACCCCACAGTGAGAAATATCATTCTAGCTGGCTCAGCTCCCTGACACGAGCCTCCCCCTTGTACAGAAGAGGGACCCAACCAGGTGCAGTGGCTCATGCCTGCAATCCCAGTGCTTTGGGAGGCAGAAGTGGGAGGATTGCTTGGGGCCAGGAGTTTGAGACCTGCCTGGACAACACAGCGAGACCCCCTCTCTACAAAAATTTTAAAAATTAGCCAGGCGTGGTGGCGCATGCTTGTAGTCCCGGCTACTCAGGAGGCTGAGGCAGGAGGATCACTTGAGCCCAGGTTGTTGAGACTGCAGTGAGCTATGATCGTGCCACTGTACTCCAGCCTGGGCAACAGAGCAAGACCCTGTCTCAAAAAAAGAGAGAGAACTGGCTGTAAAGGATGGCACCCAGGGCTGAGGTCACGCAGCCAGGGAGGAGCTGGACCAGTGGCCAGGCAGTCCCTGAGCCCCAGGCTCAGGAGTGGCTGTGCAGTGCTCAGAACCATGCCCATTTCTCTCACGTCTCTGCCCTCAGAGGACCAGCTGCCCTCTGGCTTCCCCAACATCGACATGGGCCCACAGTTGAAGGTGGTGGAGCGGACACGGACAGCCACCATGCTCTGTGCAGCCAGCGGCAACCCTGACCCTGAGATCACCTGGTTCAAGGACTTCCTGCCTGTGGATCCTAGTGCCAGCAATGGACGCATCAAACAGCTGCGATCAGGTGAGTGAGGGTGGCTGACAGGACGTGGGAGCCTTGGAGGGCAGCAGGGGGCGGGGAGCATCTCCAGGCCCCAAGTTCTGGGGACTGCTGGAGGACAGACAGAGACAGTGTGTGGCCGTGGCAGGCATTGGCTCTGGGGGAGTGGGGGCAAATGTCTTCAAAGCCGCACACTGAGGATATTAGGGGGCACAGATGGGCATGAGTACTGGAGAGCTATAGAGGGTGGTAGAAGAATAGTGCTTCAACACCTGGCCAATGAAGATATAATGGATGCAGACATGCACAAGGATGGGGAGTTATGTAGGGCCATGGGCGGGGAGAGTGTCTCCCATGCTCAGGCAGTGAGATCACATCTGTCACCCACAGACAGTTGTGGGTGATAGGAAGCCACTGAGGGGGCTGGGCACAGTGGCTTATGCCTGTAATCCGAGCTCTTTGGGAGGCCAAGGCAGAAGGCTTGCTTGAGGACAGGAGTTTGAGACCAGCATGGGCAATGTAGCAAGACGCTCATCTCTGAAAAGAAAGAAAGCCGCCAAGGATGGTGGGTATCGGCAGTGCCCAAGCAATGGGAGACAGACAGGCAGAAGTGTCGGTGAGCCATGGAGGGTGACAAGGGGAGACCAGCTTCAATGGGTATGTAATAGGGAGCTATGGAAGGTGGCAGAGAGAGAGCATCCTCTACAGAAGCATTAGGCACATCCAGTGAGAATACAGTGGGGCCCAGACAGGCAGGAGTAGTGGAAGCTGTGTAAGGCAATGGCAGGTGTCCAGAGGTGACAAGTAAGGTGATGGGGAGCCATAGAAAACTACAGGGAGAGAGTCTCTCCAAGGCTGAGCAGTAAGAACATCATGGGACAAAGACGAGAGGTGATGGCGGGGCTTCAGGTCTGTAAGGGGGCACAGACGGGCAGTCCAGCCTGTCTGTTCAGGCCCTGGCTGGGCTAGGGAGACCTTGGGACAGAGCCTTGGAGACGGGTGGTTCCACCATTGTGTCTCCACAAAGCACCCACATGGCCCATCTGCGGGTCCATCTGTCTGGGGGGCTGTGTCTGCGTGTGTGTTGTCCCCCCGCTTCACGACATGTCCACGTGTGCATGTCTGGGCTCCCTGTGCCGGCCTGGCCTGCCTCCCGCGTGTGGGCACAGGTGTGCAGGCCTGGCTGCTGTCACACACGGGCCTCCCTTCCCCCGCCCGGAGCAAAGCGTCCGCCTGCATCTCGGCCACACATGCACCCACATTGCAGTCACTCCCGTGCCTGTGCACACAGGGCAGTGATCCGCGCACGCGCCTCTCAGCCTGCACCTCCCTAGTGCTCGTGCGTGGGGACACACATGGTGGGGATGTGTCTCCATACATTGGGAGCACACGTGTGGCTGCACATGCGTGTTGGTCTGTGTCACGGATTTACTGTTTTCAGTTGTGCCGGGCTTGACGCCCTGCCTTCGTTCAGGTCACTGTTGAGATCACCCTGCACCTCCACACACCCCTCTTTTTGCTTTCTCTCTCCCCTTCCTCCGAGGATCCCGCCACGGAGCCCCCTTTGCAGCAGTCCCTCCCCGAATCATCCCCAGCGCCCCTCACTCACTGCCCATCCTTGCCCCCCACCAAAGAGCCTACCTACCTGTTCTCCGCTTTCTGCTCCTCCTCCTTAGTGAAAACCAAGCCCCAAAAAGATCAGATGTGGAGCCCAGAATGTCTTCCTTGGAGAGACTCAGACCTCACACTGGGGGGACAAATCGCCTCCTATCTCCCAGCCTGGCTGAGGATGTTTGCAGCTCATAGGCCTCTGCAAGCCGGGGGAGCGGTGGCCTCAGTTTCCCCATAAAACATGCCTATTTCCTTGTGTTCTGGTGACGTCTCCAGGATGGAATGTCTAGCGCCTGCTGGGTGCTCAGTGAACATAAGCCACTTTAGGAACCATAAGAAATGTTATTATTATTATTCTGAGCGTCCCCCTCCCCTCCCCCACCCTCCCCTCCCCCGCCCTCCCCTCCTCGATGAAGACATAGGATTCTTCATAACCACCCGTTAATGTTCCTGTTCTCTTTTCTTATCCTCCTGTTGTAAACGTTCAGAAACCTTTGGTAAGTCTGATTTCATCACCACGTCAACAACTAACGCCCCATCCCCTTTGTGCCCCTTCTGCCCCCTTCTCACCAAACTAACAGCCACCGTGATGGTAACTGTGACCCACTCTGCCTGGTATGTTTACTAACGCCCTCTCCCTCCTCCCCGCGACCGGCCCCTCAGCCCTCCCCAGCTGGCACTAGTGTGCGGCAGAGAAAGAAACCCAAAGGAAAAGAGGAAAAGAGACAAGTCCACCCAAAGGAAAAGAGGAAAAGAGACAAGTCCACCCAAAGGAAAAGAGGAAAAGAGACAAGGCCAGGCAGACCTCAAAATGGAGGCTGAGGGGGGTTCAGAGGCATCCTCGGGCTCATGGAACTTCGCACCTAACAACATTTCCTCCCGCACTTTTTTCTTGGCCTTAGCCCTGCTGGAAAAGGATTTAATTACAGAAGTTTGGGGGCTGGGGCTGGGCGTGGAGTGGAGATTTTTCCAGCCTAGCTGCTACTGGGCACTTCTCATCCACTTTTCTCAGCATTCAGCCTGAATCTCCTGAAATCAGTTGTGGGACTAATTCATACTAAAGTGAGAGTGACTGCTATCAGCCTATGATATCAGTCCCTTCATCTCTCTCAGGGTGGGAGGCGGAACACCTTTTAATGGCTAAGGGATACATTGTTTCC
Organism: Pan troglodytes; assembly: GCF_028858775.2. Taxonomy (NCBI): domain Eukaryota; kingdom Metazoa; phylum Chordata; class Mammalia; order Primates; family Hominidae; genus Pan; species Pan troglodytes. The sequence goes on along the minus strand of NC_072418.2, from coordinate 7,613,269 downwards.
ACTTGATAGAATAGCCCTGAGTGATTTGGCCAACTTGAAAAGACTTCTTTTTTTTGAGACAGTCTTAATCTGTCACCCAGGCTGGAGTGCAGTGGCACCATCTTGGCTCACTAAAGCCTCCACGTCCCCGATTCAAGCAATTCTCCTGCCTCAGTCTCCTGAGTAGCAGGGATTACAGGCACCCACCACCACACCCGGCTAATTTTTGTATTTTTAGTAGAGACGGGGTTTCACCATGTTGGCCAGGCTGGTACCCCAAACTCCTGACCTCAGGTGATCCACCTGCCTCGGCTTCCCAAAGTGCTAGGATTACAGGCGTGAGCCACCACGCCCGGCCTGAAAAGACTTTCTTTAACCCTGACTTCCACCATCGTCATCCCAGTGTCCTAGCAAAGGCCAGCCTGGATTTCCGCTGACTCGGATTCCAGTTCTCCAGGGTGTAACTTTAGGCAAACTTCTGTTTGCTCCCCTCTAAAGGGTGCAGAGTGGCCTCACGAGAACACCTCGAAAGATAATTCAGGGACTTCGAAAAGTTCAGGCCAGAAGCTCCTCATCCCAGGAGGCTGGAGAGCTAGGCTCAGTGCCCACCCCTGCCTCATGATGGGACCTCAGAGATTCCCCTCTGAGCCTCAGTTGGCCCGTCTGCAAAATAGGTTTGGGCCACGCAGAAGGAGCTGCTTTTTCACGTGTCTGGCCACTCCTGGCAGATCGAGGTCTTGGGATCTTCTTGGCCCCAGCCAGCCGAGTTATCAAGTTATCGGCCATCAGCAGCAGAGAGAAGGGGGCCCAAAACTTCTCCCTGGATCATGAGCAGAGGGGGTAACGTTCCAGCCCCGAGCCGCCTTTTCCTGCTTTGCAGTTAACCATCCCTGCCTCCAAGGCCCAGATAAACAGGTCTTTCCTCTTTTCCTCTTGGTAAGAAGGCTGCCAGGCTCTCCCTGTCCCTCCTACTCGGCCTGTCTGTGACACCCTTCCTTGGCTGTATTAATGCCCGGCACTGGGGCACTAACCCCACCCACCTCCCTGTCTCTAACAAGATAATTCCTGTTGCTCCTTGTCCCCTCCTAGTCTGGACTTGAAAGCAGTCTCTTGCTGGGCTCCCTAAGAAGGAAAGAAGGAAGGGGGGGTGATGAACCTCCCTCCCTCAGCCCAGAGGGAAGGCCACCAAAGGGCCAGGCTGACATACCTTCCCTGGGCATAGAGACGCCCCTCACCCATCCAGAGAGGCTTCTAGACTCCATCCCTCCACCCCCAGAGATTCCCGCCTTCTACAGGAAACCCTCCTGCTTTGACAAGCCCTCAGACCTCACCCTGCTCCTAGGAGGCCTCTCCTAGCTTCCTCAGCAAAGCCCGCAGGGTCCGTATGCCCAGGGCTGGCTCGATCCCCTCCCTGGGGCAGAGTGCAGAGGCCTGGCTTACGGCCCAGCCCAGCTTCCCTGGGGCCCCCCGGCCCCCCACGACCGCCTTGTGACATTCACCTGGTTCTCTCTGCTTCCCTTACAGAAAGCACTCCGATTCGAGGTAAGAGGCTCCTCACTCACCCACCCACTCACGCTCGCTCTTGCTGCCCACTCAGCCCCTCAGGCTCCACAGGGCCTGCCCCCAGGCCCCCTTCCATGCGTGTCCACCCTGCCACCACCTTTGTTCCACCCAGTGTTAGTCCGGTCTCTGCGTCTGTGTCTGTGTCTGTGGCCAGGGGGCTGAATGTGGCCGAGGTGACTCCTCAGGTCACCTGGCTGTGGAAGGCGGGGGGGCTCTCTCCCCCTCTGGGAAGGACCCTACCTGGCAAGACCCCCAGAGTGCTGGGAGCCCCATGTGGTTTAGCCACCTCTAAAATGAGCATGTAGGCCGGGCGCGGTGGTTCACGCCTGTAATCCCAGCACTGTGGGAGGCCGAGGCAGGTCAATCACCTGAGGTCAGGAGTTCAAGACCAGCCTGGGCAGCATGGTCAAACCCCATCTCTACTAAAAACACAAAAATTAGCTGGGCATGGTGGTGGGTGCCTGTAATCCCAGCTACTCAGGAGGCTGAGGCAGGAGAATCACTTGAACCTGGGAGGCAGAGGTTGCAGTGAGCCACTAAGATCATGCCACTGCACTCCAGCCTGGGTGACAGAGTGAGACTCCTCAAAAAAAAAAAAGAAACAAAACGAACATGCAAAGTGGGCCTTCCAGCTCCACAGTCCTTTCTGATCTGGAGGTTCTAACCCAAGGACACATAGAGACATGTGCTCTCAGGTCGGTCTGCTCCATCCCTTACCCCCCACCCAACTGCTGCCTCAGAGAAGAGCCAAGAGAAGGCCTGAGTGGGAACCTGGGGAAGAATCAGTGTCCAGCCCTACCTTTGCTACAAATGCTGTGTGACCTAGAGCAGTCTCCTGACCCTCTCTGGGCCTCCTTAGTGATGGAGATACTGCCTGCTTCCCAGAACCTCGAGGTCAAGGGAGAATAGGCAGTGCTCTATGGGGGCGGAGTCTTTATCCATGACCTCCAGAGAGAATCCCCCAATCTGTGGGTCCGTGTCATTTCTGTGGGATAGTCACAAACAAGGCTGGAAAGCTCAGTCTGGATTTTTGGACCCCTGGTGCCATAGGCTCTGATTGAAGCCTGTGATTCAAACACATTTGGGGATATTCGCTCATCTTCATTTACTCATGGTCGACAGGCACTTGGGTCCAGGCCTGTGATTCAAACATACGTGTGGAAACTTTTGCCTTATTTTTTATTTGTGGGCACTCAAGTTTTTATCAAGGCCTATAATTTCAGATATACTCAGCTTCATTTACTTGTGAAAATGAGGGACTTGTTTCAGGCATGTGGTTTCAGATATCTTTGGGGAAATCTTGGCCTCATTTTCATTTTCTCATGGGCACAGTAGTGTTTGATCAAGGCCTGTGATTTCAGATATTCTTGAGAAGGTTCATTCATTTTTATATGTTCATGGAAAGTGAAGTCTTTGATTTGGGTCTGTGATTTCAAATGTATTGAGGGGAAATCAGTCCTATTTTCATCTACTCATGAGTACCAAGACCTTGGATTTGGGCCTGTGATTTTAAATATGCTTGAAAAATTGCCCTCTTCTTTATATCTTTATTTACTCATGACCAACAAATTCTTTGATCCAGGCTTGGGGCATTTTAGCCTCAACTTTACTTGTGAGTATAAGAGGCTTTCAATCAGACCCCTGATTTCAAATACTTTTGAAAATTTAATCTAATCCTGTGTACCTATGAGCATCATAGAATTGGGTCTAGGACCATAATTTCAAACACACTTGAAGAAGTCCATTCAGTTACTCGTGAGCACCAGGATGTTGACTTCAGGCTTGTGGTTTTAAATACAAGCAGGTAAATTCAGACTTTTATTTAGATGACTTAAAATACTTGGGGAAATTCTGACTTCTCTTCAATCAGTTTCAGGCCAGAAGGCTTGGATCCATGGCTTTGATTTCAAACATACTTGATACACACCAGCGTCAACGTTTTTTACTTTAGCTGCCTCAGGGTATAACCTAATCCTGAAATTTCAAACACACCTGAAGAAGTACAGCCCTGTCTCCATTTACTTAGGGGCGTTGAGGACTTTGAGGACTAGGATTCCAAACACAACTGAGGAACCCAGACCCATGTTCATTTACTCACGGGCACCTAATGAAACAAAGCAACCACCAGCTCCCTGAATTTTCACATGATTTGTGGTGGGCCCCCTCAGGTCCCTGGATCTATCAAATGATGGTTATGAGTTGTGAATGCCAACCCACTCTTTCCTTCTGGCCAGGAGAGCATCACTTGGTGCTTTCTCAAACACACTCTTCTCCATCTTTGTAATTCAACTTGGCAGTCATGAAGCAGCAGTCTCATGACCAGCTGCTTTTCCACTGTGAGTGGAGAATTTGCTGGGGAATCTGGTGTGTCCAGGCCCTGGTGGGGCTAGATGTGAGGGGTGGAGGTTATACAAGGCCTGGCCAAGCTAGGGCTTCCAGGTTTTCTCACCTCTTATCTGCCTCCCTGGCCCAGCCAGCACAGGAGACAGGCCAGAGAGCACTCTGGTGGGGGAGCTTTCCCTGTTCACTCCTGGGCCCCCCTCTAACAGACCGAGCTTTCTCCCGTCTTCCCACAGGAGCCCTGCAGATTGAAAGCAGTGAGGAAACCGACCAGGGCAAATATGAGTGTGTGGCCACCAACAGCGCCGGCGTGCGCTACTCCTCACCTGCCAACCTCTACGTGCGAGGTAGGGAACGCCGTGTCCAGGTCAAAGGCAGGGACCTGCCCCGTCCCATCCCCCTCCCTCCTCGGGCTCACCGCCTCCGGGCTCCCCCGTCCCCTGCACACCCAAGCAGGAAGGCCCCTCCCCGGTCGCGGTGGGACCTTGGCCGAGGCGGCATCCCTCTCTGGGCCTTAGTTTCCTTGCCTGTAGAATGGGGGCAGCTTAAATTCCCTTCCTCGTGCCTTGCGAGAGATGCCCCGTGGGCAGCAGGCTCTGGGGAGGCAGTGATGGTGGGGTAGGAAGGCGTGGGGCAGGGTGAGGGGGTCAGTCTTGGGCCTACAGGGCCAGGGGAGCCTGCAGGCCTCTGCCCCGCCCCACCCCACCCGCCTGCCCACCCGAGTTGGCTTCTGTGGTGTGTCGTGCCTTCCCGTGCTGTGTGCTGGCTTTGCTTCTCCCAACTTTGTGGCCTCGTAGCTCCCTGCTTCACTGCCCCCCCTAATCCAGGGCCCTCAATCTAGAAGTTGAGGAGGGGTCTTCGAGGCTGCCCCTCCCACCCCCCACCAGCTGGTCCAGAGCCCGGCGCCTTCTGCCTCTTCCTAATGACTCTCGGAGAAGGGCAGTCCAGGCCGATGGGAGGCTGGGGCCACAGCGGGCACAGGCACCCGGGGGGCTCGGTAGTTGCACCAAGCTGGGGCAGGCACGGCACCCAGCGAAGCTTGTTACTCTCAGTTTCCAATTCCCACTCAGTCATGCCCAGCAGCGTGGGGGCCTCGCCCCAGCACCTCCCCGCTCCCCTGCCCCGAGGAAGCTTCCTTCCTTGTGGGTCCCTTGGTGCTGCCTCAAAGGTGCCAGGGGGCTCCCTTGCCCCCAGATGCCTCCGTTGGCCTCCTCTTATCTCGCGTGTTGGCTCTTGGGTGGTTTCAGAAGTTGTAGCCTTCCTTCTCCTCCTCCCTTTCACCTCCTAGTAGCTGTTTCTGATCAGATTTGTGGTAGAAACAGCTTCTGCCAGGATGCCAGGGCGCCCTTCAATCCCTAGGGCTGCCCCAGTTAGCGCTGTGTAATTGACTCAATCACATCCTTCTCTGGGCCTCAGTTTCCCCCATGCGAAGTACCAAGCCCTAGTCGTTCTCCATCCAGGAGGCCGTGTGGCTCATCCCTTACCCACAGACCCTCACTCACCACCTTCGTCCCTACCATCCACAGCACCCGCTGGCCCTGAAGTGATTCCTTGGTCCTGGACCTGGGGTTTTGCATTTTGTCTCTGAGGAGGAGGTCGCATGGAGGGGGAGGGGATGGGGATGTGGGCATATGGACGGGTGGTGGGTAGGGGCACGTCTGATCCGCTGTCACGGCACCTCTGGTGAGTTGTAATGCGTTCGTGACTCCAACTGACTGGTCTTCACCTAACCTGCTTATTTCTCTGCCAACACCTGGGATGGGGGTTTGTAAATCCAGCAGGGCTCAAAAGAGTGTGGACAGCGGGTGTGGGGCAGGGAGCCGGGTGGGGCCTTTAGTGTGGGTGCAAGAAGGGAGGGGGGCTTCTGTGTCCTCATCCCCCAGAGGTGGGGTCCCCAGCATGAGCCTCCATCCTCTTGGGGACAGTTGAGGGGGTGAGGTTCCGTTTCCCCATCTTTGCCTGGGTCTTAGATGCTCCAGAATCAAGCTTAGAAAAGAATGGAGAAAGGCAAATGTAGTAGATCTTGTATGTTGAGGGCAGAGTGGAGAGAAGACAAAAAGGTCATTGCTGTTCTTTTTATTTTTTAATTTTAATTTTTTTTTTTTGGTTTAAAGAAAAAAAACAACAAACTATTGCAGCTTTTAGCCTTGGGAAGTCCTCTTTTTACTCTCTGTATCTCCCCTATTTTTTCTCTTCTTCCCATGTCATTGTGTTCCGCATCAAACCCCCTTTACATCCCTCAGAGCTTCGAGAAGGTTGGTGTGTTTTTTTCTTTTTTACTTTCTTTACCCACATTTTTACATTCTGAAAATGACACGCACACACACAAAACACATGTAGACACCACACAGACACACGCTGACACGCACACGGAAAAAAAATAGAAAAATGAACAACAATTTTAAAAGATGGAATATGAATCATAAGCACAAAGCAAACTAAACAAAAAAAAAAAACCGCCAAGCGAGAGCAAAACCCAGAAAGACACGAAAATCTCAGCCGCGCCCAGCCCGGCCTAGGGCCGGCCGCACACATGCGATGCTTGCATTATGGTCGCCTCTGCATCCGTTGGTAATGTTGTTGCTAAGTTTTTTGCACTCCTCGTCGTCATGGTAACTTGGGCCTGATGCATGCTGGGAGAATGTAAAAATTTCTCTGCATGCCTCTCTTGTTGGTTTGGTTTGGTGATTCCCAACGCCTTCTGTTGGAGTGTTTCTCGTCTTCTGTTCCGTTTTTCTCTTTTGGTTTTCTTTTTTCCTTTTTCTTTTTTTTTTTTCTTTTTTCTTTTTTTCTTTGGTTTTGTTTCGTTTTGGGGGGAAAAAATCAAATGGTTCTTTTTTCCCCTCCCATTCCCTTCACCTGGTCCTCTTCTCCCCCAAAGTGACTCGTCTTTGGTTCTGTCTTGTGTCTGTGCTATTTGGTTTTGGTTTCTTGGGTTGAGCTGTTCTGTGGTTGTTCTCCAAACGCATTGTGATTTAAAAGCCAGTGTTCCTGTCCCAGCTATCATCCAGGAGGGCAGAAGGGGTCCCACAGCTGGGATGCCAGGGCAGAAAGTGACCACTTAGGCACAAGGGCACAAGGGAGGTGGCACAGACAGATGGCAGGAGGTCAGAACATGGGTGGGGTGTGTGGAGAGAGCAGCCCAATTTTCCTGACCTCACTGGCCAGCTCCTCTTTCCCCAGAGGTAGTAACTCAGCTCCCTGCCTCCAGGCAGCCATGTTGGAAGGAAGCTTAAGCAGGCGTGTTCCCATCCTTCTACCTCAGAATGAGACTGCCTCCTGCGCTCCCAAATAAGCCCAAACCCAGGCATTTGAAGTACTGCTGAATGTGCACTAGCATTTTGAGTTCTTATTCATTTTAGTGACATATCCAAACATGGATTATGGTCAGTTTTAAATGAGGGGAGAGGGCAACAACAGCACCATTTTCACAGGACCATGCATACTCGGTGTGTAATTGGCACTCAAAATGGCAGCTGCTGTGATGACTGTATGCATTCTGGCTGGGTACCAATCCAGAAGTGCCCATTAGGAAATGTAGCCTGACAGACTTTGGAAGAAAGACTTGGCCAATTATCTGACCTGGAACACTATGCCTCTGCCTCCCAGGCAGCACTGGCTGCTTCCCCCATCCCCTCTCAGACTCTGAGCCCGGTCACAGGTGTCTTTTGTCCAGCAACACAGCATGGTCACTTTCTGAGTACCTGAGCATCAGAGCTGTGGAATTCTGGAAAAAGCCCAGGGGAACCTTGGACACAGCCTCTCCCCTGCTCTCTCTGCCTCCCCAACTCTCCCTCTGCTTCTCTTTCTCTTTTTCAGCTCTCTTTCTCTCTGTGTGTCTCTCACTCTTGCAAATCTTCAGAGATGCACACCCCCATCTTCTGCTCCCCTCCCCAAGAAAAGGCACACCCTTGAGAGTCTTACTCCAACCCCCAATAAAAAACACCCCCCAATAAAATATCCATGTAGATTTTTAACCACCACCCCCAGCTGACTACCCAGTTTAGACGATGTTGAGGACAGAAGCCAGACTTTGGAATCACCTTTTCCCCCTCTTGTCCCTCACCTTCTCCAAACTTGCCAATTATTAAATCCTGGACCAAGTTGGCAAGAGGACTTTAGATGCAGTAAGATTTGCTTATTAACCCAGCATGCGAGCTGCCAGGCTGACCCTCAGAGCAGTGCCAAAAGATGGCAGAAAGGGGTCTCCCAGCCCCTCCACCAAAGCTAGGTGCTGGTGCATTGGAACTTTGTGAACAGAGGGTCTCTGAAGACCACTTGGACTTTCTGGGCAGTACAGCCCAGAAAGTGATGAGAGCATAGGCTCTGGACTCTGGCAGACCTGGATTCCAGTTTTGTCTGTGCCCCTCCCTGGCTACGTGACCTTGAACTAGTCATTTGACCACTTGGAGTCCCCACTTCCTCATCTGAACAGTAGAGATCATAAATGAACCTTGATCACAGGGTAGGTGAAAGGATTTTATTGAACTAAGTGCTCTGTGTAACAAGCATTCCCAGTAGGATTGTTGTAAATAAAGGATTCAAGCAAATGATCTGGGCAAGTCACTTCCCTTCTTTGTGGGTCTTAGTTTCCCTGTTATGTACTTCACATGTCCACTGTTTGAATAAGATGGCATATGGGAAACTTTTAAAAATAATTGTACGGCAGAAGCTAATTCATTTGCTCAGACCTCATTTTTCGCTAGTGCTTTCCTGAGCTCATCTCATGATCTCATTTTCTCCTGGCTCCAACCCCATCCCCATGAGATCAGCGGACTCCCCAGAGCCATAGCTCTCATTTTCCCCACTGTCATTTCCTAGGAAGTTCTGTGGCCACAGAAAGGGACAACAAAGGCCCATATTAAGTACAAGGCTACCCTTGCAGATAAGTACCAGCCCACCAGAAGAGATGGGCCACCTGGCATGTTCTGAAAGCTACAAGTATTTACATTGTTGCCAGAGCAGCCAGTCACAGGAATTAATTGCAAAAAGGGGAAAAAATGCAACCCCTAATCTCACTCTTATTTATTTGCTAAACTGACAGATCTCCAGCTTTGGCTGACTCTGGGTGGTACAGGGGGTAAAATATTCAGGCTTGCCCTTCTCCTCCTGAAATTTATCTCTGGGATCCAAAGGGCTTAAGTCAAAATTGTGTCCATTTTTAAAAATACAGCTGGCAGCTCCACTCCCAGCTGTAGTTGAATTCTCCCTCCTCCGGCTTTTGACAAGGTGGGAAGATGATCAGATTATATTCTCCCTGACTGTGAATGTTCTTTTCTGGTTCTTTAAAACTCTAAGCCTTTAGAGTATGAGTTAGTGGCTAAAGGTAGTGTCTTTACTACCTGGTCTAGCAACATAGCATTATTGAAACATAGTGCACAGGACCCATGTAAATGGTTTGCCACCCTCTGATGCCAGGGGAACTTGGAAAAAGCTGGAGACATCAGGAGGAATTTTCTTTTTCTTTTTTTCTTTTACTTTTTTTTTTTTTTTGAGATGGAGTTTCACTCTTGTCACTCAGGCTGGAGTGCATTGACGTGATCTCGGCTCACTGCAACCTCCTCCTCCTGGGTTCAATGATTCTCCTGTCTCAGCCTCCCAAGTAGCTGGGATTACAGTTGTCCTCCACCACGCCTGGCTAATTTTTGTATTTTTATTAGAGACAGGGTTTTGCCACGTTGGCCAGGCTGGTCTCCTGACCTCAGGTAATCTACCTGCCTCGGCCTCCAAAAGTGCTGGGATTACAGGTGTGAGCCACCACACTCAGCCTTTTTTTTTTTTTTTTTTTGACAGAGTCTCACTCTGTTGCCCAGGCTGAAGTACAGTGGCGCAATCTCGGTTCACTGCAACGTCCGCCTCCTGGGTTCAAGTGATTCTCCTGCCTCAGTCCCCTGAGTAGCTGGGATTACAGGCACCTGGCACCACGCTCGGATAATTTTTGTATTTCTGGTAGAGACAGGGTTTCACCATGTTGGCCAGGCTGGTCTCAAACTCCTGACCTCAGGTGATTCACCCACCTCAGCCTCCCAAAGTGCTGGGATTGCAGGCGTGAGCCGCCGTGCCCTGCCAGTTGAGCAGTGTTCTACCTTGAAGGGACTGAGGATATCTTCAAGGTTTTGGAAGAGGCCGATGGGACTGGCATAATTTAACGCAGAGTCTCAAGTGCTAAGCTAAGAAACCAGTACCTGCTGCGTGACACCAGCAAGGCCTGGATTGCCCGATTCCCAGGTCTTCTTTTTCAGTATTTGTGACCTGTCCCCAGGCCTTTTCAGATCAATCCATGTATGCAAATTTATGGGGAAAAATTGTTTTTTAAATTAAATTTCCAATACCCAAGCCCTGAAATTGATGGATGTGACCCCCAGGTGTTCCCCTTACCTCTTGGCCCCCCAAAACAGGGACAGACATAGATGGTGGGCTGGAACACCCCTCACCTCCTGTATTCCCAGAAAGGCTCGCGTTGAGGTGTGTTGGCCAGCTCCCTAGTTTGTGCTTACTATACCTGGCCACGCCTCCCTACCTAAGGCCGCTGGCTTAACCCTAGGGGCAGGCAGTGTCAGATCTTCTCATCCCAGACCTTCTCATCCCACCCTCATCACATGGGGGAGAGGGGACTCCAGGGGTGGGAAGGCAGGCGTCCCTCCATTTGGCCAGGGTGGGCGGCGAGGAGGGGGTCACTCTGCAGGAACACTGAGCTCTGAACACCTCTCGCCTGCTGCCTGCCTCACACCCTCTGCATTCGCTGTTTCCTCTGTTGGGGGAGGGGATTTGTGAGGGGAATATTAGATTACACCTTGTCATTTGGAAAGCCCCGTGTCTCCGGCGGCCACAGCGAGGTGGAGGGGGTGGTGAGGGAAGTCCATGGATTGGCCAGAACTGGGGGAAAAACAAAAAGAAATGAGAGAAAGAGAGAGCGGGTACCAAAAAAAAAAAGTAAAAAGTATCTAGAGCGCATCCAAACGTCCAGCTCAAAATACCAATGACTTGCCAAGGCCGCTGGTCAGCCCGTGGGCCAGGGAGCCAGCCAGGTCCCTCCGGGCCTTGCACGCTACCTCAGTGGCGGAGGGAGCTGGCGGTGGGGGGAGAGGCGGGAGGGAGGGAAGGAGGCACAGCAAAATGATGGAGAAGGGTAGCAGAAAATACGCAGGTGGGCTGAGGGGCGGTGCCCACCCTCCTTGGGCTACAGGCTGGAGTTCAAAGGAGAGGACAAGAAGTGGGCTATGGAATTAGGAATGTTTCCAACCCCTCCCTTGCCCCCCGACAGGTGTAATCTAAGCTTAAATAAACCCCCCGGAAGCTGCACAATTTCTTGGCATCTCTCCCCTGCCCTCTCCATCCGCATATTCATTTTGGAGTTTGGAGAAGTATCTAGAATCTTCTCCCACCCCAAAATGCCCAGCAGAGCCCCCCCCGCCCCCACACCCCTTGGAGCTGCGGCTTGCTGAATCGTTGAGATGTCTGACACTGTCGGGGTTCCCTGCCTAGTGCTTCAACCAGATCACCTCACTTTTGAGTTTCCTCCTCCCCTTTACCCTTGCCCCCACTCCCAACCCCCTTTTTTGGTTTTTGTGTTTCTGCCTCTTCCTGCCTGGGGGAGGGGTCGTCTCCTGGTTGCTTTGACGGTTTTTGAGTTGTTTTTCCATGTGAATCGGGGTTTGAAGCGACACCCCCCACAACCTGCCACCCCCCCACCCCACCGCCCACCCTCCCGACCCCCTCGCCCAAGCGGGTCCCCCCCGCTGGGACCCCCCGGCTACTCGGTGACGAGAAGAGCTGGAAACCAGAGCCAGCTGGAGCGTGCTGAGGACCAAGGCTGGTGTGGTCCCCTTATAACCTGCCTGGACCCTCCATTCAGGTCGGTAATTGGGGGCGGGGGTCCCGCGGGGCCTCTCCGTCCCGTGGGCACCGTGCCCATCTTACTCTCTAACCTGCACCTCAAGCTTGCAGCCGGGGGTGGAAAGATGACGTGGGTGGGTGCCAGCACCAAACCGGGCAGAACACAGCGTCAGTCACCCGCCCTTGCCAGCTGGGAGGATGCCCAGAGGCCTTACAAGGCCCCCAGGGAGGGGGAGATCTGAGCCACCTAGTGCCAATGGGCATGATCCTCCCTTAAACTCGTGGCAAACCAGCCCTCTTCCTAGAGCACACCCTTTGAAACAAATGAGGCGGGTGAGAAAGCAAGTGGGCAAGTTTCTTAGGTGTCAGAGGAGCCATTGTAATTTATTGGCAGGTCCATTTAACTGATGGTTGCCGGCCATGTTGGGGATTGTGAACCCTAAAATTACTGCTGTTGATAAATGCCCTCCCACATTTAACTGATTTATAGTTAACCCCGTACTGCAAGTCTTTTACATATTCAACAGGTATCCCCTTGTCTCTACTTCTTAAAAAAGTTAAAGGTACCTTGCAAATTATGACATCCCTATGGAGAGATATTTTAAGATAAGATCAAACAGGAACAGGGTCTTTTGGATAAGATGTTGACCCTTACAGAATAGATAAATTGGCCTGGCACTTAACCTTTAGATCCTAAAGCTAGATCTTACTCCCTTTGACGTTCCAACAATTCCTTTGAGTACAAGCCTTTTACTGATGGCTTCTGGACATTTATTATGATGGCTACTGGATATTATTCAACCAGTGGCAACTGGCCATTACATGGAGTTTGGTATAGGTGATGGGTACTTTTTTCCTCTTTGGTGTCCCCAGTGGGTCAGGACACACAAGTTTGAAAGAGCTAGATGCCAAGGATTGATACTTGGCCGTAGTCCTCGTTACTCACTATGGTGAGAAAAGCCTTGTTTTCTCTGAGAGGCAGGAACCAGGCTGGCCTGGCTTTGAGCTCTGGCTACACTACTTCCTTTCTGTGAGTTCCATCTAGTCTTGTCACCTCTCTGAGTCTCTGTTCCCTCATCTGCAAAATGAGCATAAGGACGTTTGCCTCTCAAAATTGTTAGAAGGAAGAAAGTAAGATGGGAATTCAGTAGAAATTCTTACTGTTTCCATTTTGTTCGTTTGTTTGTTTGTTTGTTTGTTTATTTATTTATTTATTTGGAGATGGAGTCTCGCTCTGTCACCCAGGCTGGAGTGCGGTGGCACGATCTCGGTTCACTGCAACCTCTGCCTCCCGGGTTCCGGCAGTTCTCCTGCCTCAGCCTCCAGAGTAACTGGGATTACAGGCGCCCGCCGCCACACCTGGCTAATTTTTGTATTTTTAGTAGAGATGGGATTTTGCCATGTTGGCCAGGCTGGTCTCCAACTCTTGATCTCAGGTGATCCACCTGCCGCGGCCTCCCAAAGTGCTGGGATTACAGGCATGAGCCACCGCGCCTGCCTCCATTTCCTTTTTATAATTCACCCCTGAACTCCCTTAAGGTAGAGAAGCTGTTTGATCGTCCCAGCCCCTGGGAGGCTGAAAGGTAACTTCACCAGCTCCATGCCTGAGTTTAGCACCTGCTGTGCCAGGCACTGCCCGAGTCAGGTTAATGCCTTTCTCGGCAGGATACCCAATTCCCTCCATTTTACAGATGAGGAAACTGAGGCTCCAGGAGGACGGGGGACCTTCCCAAGGCCACTGGGCTCATTCAGCCACATCAGCTCCTCCACGTCTGCCTGGAGAGGTTTACTATGGGATTCAGAGACCTTGAGGAGTTCACCTTGCTATGGGATTTCAGCTTTGGGACCTCCAACTTGCTCAGCCCTAAGAGAGGCAGGGTGTCGAGAAGTGGACTGAGAGGGGCTTTAGAGTGAGAGACTTGAGTCGGGCTGGGTTGGTTCGTTCCGAAGGATTTTTGTTCACGAGGCTCCCACCCCTGTGGCCGCCCCAAACCCGTGGCCAAGGCTCTTGGGTGCTGGATGGGGAGGCCGGATCCTGTGTTCTGCCAGGGGGAGGGCGTCTCCCTGGGGAAGCCACAGTCCTCCTCCTTTCAGACCCCGATTTTCAGCCCCACACCCATTCCATGATTTTTTTTTTTTTCCTTCTTGCTTTTGGGTGTTGTGTTTTGTTTCGGAGGGAGTTTTTTTGTTTGTTTTTTAGATTCTCTCTTTCTGTTTTTAAATTGCTTTTGCTTTGTTATTTCATTTGTTCTTCCTGGTTTTGTTTTGGACGTCGATACCGTTTTTCTGTCCTTGAATAATTAGCTCCCCCCACGCTCATTTCCCCATTGTGTTCTGTTTCCATGACAACTCAGCCTTGGCATCTTACCTGTGCCTCGCTGTGGGTGCCGGCGGCTGGCCTGGACCGCGTCCGCTGGCTGGCCGGACCCCATTCTCCCCCCACACCCCCGCCCTCCACCCAGCCCTACCAGAAAGCCACCCGCCCCCCCCATCTCACGGCACCTCGCCCCTCACCTCCACTCTGTGTGCATGGCCCTTCTGTCTCCCCATGCCCCGACTCCTCCCCCGGAGCAGTACCCTCCACTCCCTCCATCCTGTCTCCAGTGCGACTTCTGGACTTTTCGTGGGGCTTCTTTTTCCGAAGGGCTGCCAGCTTCCAGACCCCACTCCCACGCCTGCCGACGTCCCCCCTTCTCTTTGCCTCCCGCCCGGATTCAGGAAGGCAGGGGTTGGGATTTCCAGCTAGGAACCGAGGCTGGAAGGGAGGGAGTTGGGGCCACCTCCCTTTATCCCCTTGAACCTCCTCAGCATCGTAGACCAGACCCCCTGAGACCACCCCCTGAGGCTGCACCCCCCAATCCCGTATGAAAATCAGAGGCAGGTGTTGATGGGGATCCTAACTGAGCCTCCAGTCCGTCATCTGTGCAGTTGAAACAAGACTCCTTCACCCATCCAAAGCTGGGGATGCACCCATGTGTCTTCTTTAGGACCTGAGACTGTCACCCAGGGACAAACCCTTTTCCCGCTAGAAGGATTTATTAGGTTCCCCCGAGTCCTTCCCACAGCAGTTAAACAGCCCCTGTGGGCCAGCAGTGCTCTTTGCAAGTTCAGGTGCCCACTAGCCTCCTCCCCTTCCCCCTGTCCTGGAACCCATCTGACTTCCGAAAACGGAGCCCCCGAAATGCATCCTGCTGCCTTCACGGTCTTTGAGAGAAGGTTGCATCCACTTCCCCGCTAAGAAACGCACAGAACATGTCCCTGTTCTCTCAACGTTCAAGTTCATTCCCTTGTTTATTATTATTAATTATTATTATTATTATTATTAATATCCTATTATTCCGCCAGGGCTGTGATGTGACAATGTGGCATGTCACATTGGATCACATCTGCTAGAATTAATATGCAGCATTGAAGTGGGCCCTCCCCCTTCTTTCTTTCTTTCTCTGCCCCTCCCGCTCTCTGTCCCTATTTTCTATTCTTCTCTCTTTCTCCCCATTCATTCGTCTCCTCTCTCTGGTGTCACGTAAGTGTGCACTAGAGATCCCCAAAATCCAGATCTTCCCCCTGCAGTTCCTCCCTCCTTTCTCTCTCTGTCTCTCGCTCGCTCTCTCTTTCTCTCTCTCTCTCAATCTATTTTGCATGATGTTTGTGACTCAGAGCTGCATCTATTGATGGAAACTTGTCAGATCTGACAGAAGCTTTTAGAAGGGTTTCTATACCCAAAAACCACAAAAATTTCATTAGAGTTTCTCATCTTTTCCTGGAGGGCCCGGTCGGAGGGGGCGGGTAAGTGGGCAGGGCCCCGAGTCACTGGGGAGTGGGGGACTGACATCTCAGGCTCCCTCTGTCTCCTGGCCTCAACAAGTGTCCTATGACCGCCACATCCCCAGAGAACCAGGGAGGGTTGGAAGTTGCCCCCTCTCCTAACCAACCCACATCCCGAAACTTGGCAGCCAGAATCTTCCAGCGCTCCCCGAAGGGGATGCCCCCATTCAGGAGTGATCGGAGGCCACCTGCTCCCTGAAGCCACTGCTGTCTGCAAAGATGAGAAACCGCTGATAAATTTTTGTGTTCGTATCTGTGCTGTGACCAGCCACCCTGGTCTATGAAACCCTGTTGCTATGAGATAATGCTTCATGTCTATTATATATTGATATATCTCTCTATATATTGTTTGTGAAGTACCTTCCTTTGAAGTTTTGGTTTCTTTGTGTTGGAATTTGGTTTTTTAATTTGGTTCTTTTGTTTTCTTTTCATTTGGGGGGAAAAAAATCAACAGAGGGAAAAGAACCAGCCCTGTTTATATTTAAATGGTTTTCCTTTTTTTTTTCTTTTTTTTCTTTCTTTCCTTCTTTCTTTCTTCCTTTCTGCTTTTCTTTTTCTCCTCCGCATCCTGTCTTCCCCTCCCAACCTCACCCCACCTCACCCCTCGCATCTCCCTCCCGCCGCCACTGCCGCCCCCTCCCCAGTCCGCCGCGTGGCCCCGCGCTTCTCCATCCTGCCCATGAGCCACGAGATCATGCCAGGGGGCAACGTGAACATCACCTGCGTGGCCGTGGGCTCGCCCATGCCATACGTGAAGTGGATGCAGGGGGCCGAGGACCTGACCCCCGAGGATGACATGCCCGTGGGTCGGAACGTGCTGGAACTCACAGACGTCAAGGACTCGGCCAACTACACCTGCGTGGCCATGTCCAGCCTGGGCGTCATCGAGGCGGTTGCTCAGATCACGGTGAAATGTGAGCAGGGCCCATGGGGCTTGTAGGTGGAGGGGCAGGCTGGAGTCGATCCCCGACTTCAGGCACAGGTGGGAGGCAGCGTGGGAGCACCTCCGAGTTACCCTCTTGGCTTCAGTCATTCATGGCTAGGAAGGGGACGGTTGTTCTTTGAACAGGTATTATTTATTGGTTATAAATGATCCTGGCCGGGCGCAGTGACTCACTCCTGTAATCCCAGCACTTTGGGAGGCCAAGGCAGGAGGTTTGCTTGAGCCCAGGACTTTGAGACCAGCCTGGGCAACATAGCCAGGCCCCTTCTCTACCACAAAAAAATGAAACATTTAGCCAAGTGCAGTGGTGCATGCCTTTAGTCCCAGCTACTCAGGAGGCTGAGGCAGGAGGACTGCTTGAGCCCAGGAGTTCAAGGCTGCAGTGAGCTATGATCGCACTACTGCAATCCAGCCTGGGCAACAGAGCCAGACCCTGTCTTTAAAAATAAATAAAATGGGCCAGGCGCGGTGGCTCACGCCTGTAATCCCAGCACTTTGGGAGGCCTAGGCGGGCAGATCACCTGAGGTCAGGAGTTTGAGACCAGCCTGGCCAACATGGTGAAACCCTGTCTCTACTGAAAATACAAAAAAAAAAAAAATTAGCTGGGTGTGGTGGCGCACATCTGTAATCCCAGCTACTCGGGAGGCTGAGGCAGGAGAATCACTTGAACCCGGGAGGTGGAGGTTGCAGTGAGCCAAGATCGAGCCATTGCACTCCAGCCTGGGTGACAGAGCAAGGCTCCGTCTAAAAAAAAAAAAAAAAGAAAAAAGAAAAAAAAGCCCGGGTGCGGTGGCTCACGCCTGTAATCCCAGCACTTCGGGAGGCCGAGGCGGGCGGATCACGAGGTCAGAGGTCAGGAGATCGAGACCATCCTGGCTAACACAGTGAAACCCCGTTTCAACTGAAAATACAAAAAATTAGCTGAGTGTGGTGGCAGGCGCCTGTCGTCCCAGCTACTCGGGAGGCTGAGGCAGGAGAATGAACCCGGGAGACGGAGCTTGCAGTGAGCTGAGATCGTGCCACTGTGGGTGACAGAGTGAGACTCCATCTCAAAGAAAAAAGAAAAAAAAGAAAATGGGTACTGGGTGGACCCTGGGCCATAGTTTGTTACCCCTTGCTGTAGATGATGACAGGAGTCATGAGGCCCATGATTACTGCTGGGCAAATCAAGGCTCAGAGAAGGCGACTGAATGGTGAAAAGTCACACAGCCTTCAAGGTCCTCAACCAGTGTGCCCAATGCGTGACACAGCTGCCTCCTGCCCACAGCTCTCCCCAAAGCTCCCGGGACTCCCATGGTGACTGAGAACACAGCCACCAGCATCACCATCACGTGGGACTCGGGCAACCCAGATCCTGTGTCCTATTACGTCATCGAATATAAATCCAAGAGCCAAGACGGGCCGTATCAGATTAAAGAGGACATCACCACCACGCGTTACAGCATCGGCGGCCTGAGCCCCAACTCGGAGTACGAGATCTGGGTGTCGGCTGTCAACTCCATCGGCCAGGGGCCCCCCAGCGAGTCAGTGGTCACCCGCACAGGCGAGCAGGCCCCGGCCAGCGCGCCGCGAAACGTGCAAGCCCGGATGCTCAGCGCCACCACCATGATTGTGCAGTGGGAGGAGCCGGTGGAGCCCAACGGCCTGATCCGCGGCTACCGCGTCTACTACACCATGGAACCGGAGCACCCCGTGGGCAACTGGCAGAAGCACAACGTGGACGACAGCCTGCTGACCACCGTGGGCAGCCTGCTGGAGGACGAGACCTACACCGTGCGGGTGCTCGCCTTCACCTCCGTCGGCGACGGGCCCCTCTCGGACCCCATCCAGGTCAAGACGCAGCAGGGAGGTGAGGCGTGGGGTCGGCAGGACTCGGGGCCCCGGCCGTGCGGCTTGGTTCTTTGCATGCTCCCTGGAAGCCGCAGAGCGGGTTGTGGGTTATGCACGGTGCTTTAAGATATTTTCATGCTAGCATTTAGGCCGGGTGTGGTGGTTTAAGCCTGTAATCTCAGCACTTTGGGAGGCCAAGGCGGGCGGATCACCTGAGGTCAGGAGTTCGAGACCAGCATGGCCAACATGGTGAAACCCCGTCTCTACTAAAAATTAGCCAGGCGTGGTGGCCTGTGCTTGTAATCCCAGCTACTCGGGAGGCTGAGGCAGGAGAATCACTTGAACCCAGGAGGTGGAGGTTGCAGTGAGCTGAGATCATGCCACGGCACTCCAGCCTGGGCGAGAGAGTGAGACTCCACCTCAAAAAAAAAATTTAAAAATATATGTATATATTTTCATGCTAGCATTTAAAATCGGGGAGCTAGGACGGAGGCGGTGGCTCACACCTGTAACCCCAGCATTTTGGGAGTCAGAGGCGAGTGGATTACCTGAGGTCAGGAGTTTGAGACCAGCCTGGCCAACACCGTGAAACCCCATTTCTGTTAATACTACAAAAAAAAAAAAAAAAATAGCCGGCCGTGGTGGCGGGTGCCTGTAATCCCAGCTACTCTGGAGGCTGAGGCAGGAGAATCACTTGAACTTGGGCAGAGTTTGCAATGAGCCAAGATCGCACCATTGCATCCAGCCTGGGCGACAAGTGAAACGCCATCTCAAAAAAATTAAATTAAAAAAAAAAATAAAATCAGAGAGCTAGCCAGGCTTGGTGGCATGTGCCTGTAGTCCCAGCTACTCAAGAGGCAGACGCAGGAGGATGGCTTAAGCCCAGGAGTTTCAGTCCAGCCTGGACAATATAGCAATACCCCATTTCTTAAGAAACATATATAGGACCCAGTGTAGTGGCTCATGACTGTAATCTCAGCACTTTGGGAGGCCAAGATAGGAGGATTTATTGAGGCCAGCCTGGACAATGTAGCTAGACCCCATCTCTACACACAAAAAAATTAAAAATTAGCTAGGCTTGATGGTGCACACCTGTAGTCCCAGCTACTCAAGGCTGAGATGAGAGGATCACTGGAGCCCAGGAGTTTAAGGCTGCAGTGAGCTATGATAGCACCACTACACTCCAGCCTGGGCAACAAAGCAAGACCTTGTCTCTAAAACAAAAACAAACATTAAAATAAAATCAGAGAGGGCTGGGTGTGGTGGCTCATGCCTGTGATCCCAGCACTTTAGGAGGCTGAGGCGGGTGGATCACCTGAGGTCAGGAGTTTGAGAACAGCCTGGCCAACATGACAAAACCTCATCTCTACTAAAAAAAAAAAAAAAAAAAAAACAAAAATTAGCCAGTGGTGGTGGCACACGCCTATAGTTCCAGCTACTCAGGAGGCTGAGGCAGGAGAATCACTTGAACTCGGGAGGTGGTGAGCCAAAATGTCGCCACTGCCCTCCAGCCTGGGCAACAGAGCGAGACCCTGCTCAAAAAAAATAAAATTGGACAGTTATCCTAGCCAAATTTTTGGCTTCCCTTAAAAAAATCTGATTTGACAAGCCCATAGGGCTAAGATCAAACACCCAGGTAGATCCCAGTGGCTGTGTGGGAGACAAGGGGGGCTGTGTGTGCTTCCTTCCCTCTTCTCTGTTAACTCCTCGCCCCTGTTGGCATTTGAGTTTAAGAACCTCCCTCATCTGTTCTCATTAGAGGGACCAGCGCCACTGCTTCTGAAATAATGAAAACTGCTGGCTCAGCGTGGTGGCCCACGCCTGTAATCCCAGCACGTTGGGAGGCAGAGGCAGGCGGATCACGAGGTCAGGAGTTCAAGACCAGCCTGGCCAATAATGGTGAAACCCCGTCTCTACCAAAAATACAAAATTAGCCGGGCATGATAGCGTGTGTCTATAATCCCAACTACTCAAGAGGCTGAGGCAGGTGAATCACTTGAACCCAGGAAGCGGAGGTTGTGGTGAGCTGAGATCGTGCCACTGCACTCCAGTCTGGGCAACAAGAGCGAAACTCTGTCTCAAAAATAAAAGAAAACTGCCTCACCCCTAAGGCAATGGGCCAGTCTCCCTCCCTGCTCAGGTGGCAGGACTTGGAAGAGGCATTTAGGCATGGGGGACCCCAGCTCTCTGGGAGTGTTTGACCCTTTCCTTTGGGGCTCAGGCTTTCAAAACCTAAAGTCTGGGCAGACTCAGGCACCCACTGAAGCAAAGGGCCGGGACGGTTGGCACTCTGTCCGTGTCTGTGAGCGGATACAGAATGGAGATCCAAATGTTAAAATAGGCACCCTTTGCCAGGCACTGTGGCTCACACCTGTAATCCTGACACTTTGGGAGGCTGAGGCAGGAGGTTTGCCTGAAGCCAGGAGTTCAAGACCAGCCTGGGCAACATAGCAAGACCTCATGTGTACAAAAAATTTTAAAATTAGCTGAGCGTGGTGGTGTGTGCCTGTGGTCCCAGCTACTTAGGAGGCTGAGGCGAGAGGATCACCTGAGCCCAGGAGTTGGAGGCTGTAGTGAGCTATGATCGCGCCACTACACTCCAGCCTAGGTGACACAGTGAGACCCCGTTTCAAAAACTAAAATAAAATGAAATAAAATAGGCACACATATCTCCCTGCTAATTTCTCTGTCATCTAATTCGCAGCCAGCGAGGGCACTGGGGTGATTTGAAAGGGAGATTTTTAGGCCAGGTGTGGTGGTTCGCGCCTGTAATTCCAGCACTTTGGGAGGCCGAGGCAGGAGGATCAGTTGAGGTCAGGAGTTTGAGACCAGCCTGGCCAATTGGTGAAATCCCGTCTCTACTAAAAATACAAAAGTTAGCCGGGCGTGGTGGCGGGTGCCTGTAATCCCAGCTACTTGGGAGGCTAAGGCAGGTGAATCACTTGAACCCTGGAGGCGGAGGTTGCAGTGAGCCGAGATCGTGCCAGTGCACTCCAGCCTGGGTGACAGAGTGAGACTCCATCTCAAAAAAAAAAAAAATGAAAGGGGGATTTTTTTTTTTTTTTTTAATTTATTTTTGAGACAGTCTCACTCTGTCGCTCAGGCTGGAGTGCAGTGGCGCGATCTCCGCTCACTGCAAGCTCCGCCTCCTGGGTTCGCACCATTCTCCTGCCTCAGCCTCTCGAGTAGCTGGGACTACAGGCGCCCGCCACCGCGCTCGGCTAATTTTTTGTATTTTTAGTAGAGACGAGGTTTCACCGTGTTAGCCAGGATGGTCTCGATCTCCTGACCTCATGATCAGCCTGCCTCGGCCTCCTAAAGTGCTGGGATTACAGGCGTGAGCCACCACGCCCGGCCGAAAGGGGGATTTTTAAATGGGTTCTTTTCCTTTGGAAGAAGAGAGGATGGAGGAACAGAGGTGGACAGGTGACAATGGGATGGGGGCGAGGTCCCCAGGAAAATAAAAGAACATTCTAGAAGCACCCAGAGCTGGCATCTTTTAGTGGGGACACTCAGCAGGTGGGGCCCCCTTTGTGGGGTGGACGCTCCCCGACTCCTAGTTGTCTCCCTGCACCCCCACAGTGCCCGGCCAGCCCATGAACCTGCGGGCCGAGGCCAGGTCGGAGACCAGCATCACGCTGTCCTGGAGCCCCCCGCGGCAGGAGAGTATCATCAAGTACGAGCTCCTCTTCCGGGAAGGCGACCATGGCCGGGAGGTGAGGCAGCGCGGGGACGGGCTGGCCTGCCCTGGGCTCCTCCCCGGCGCTCTCTGACGCTGCCCGCCTTGTCTCTTCCCCCTCTTTGTCCCTATGTGTGCTGCGGATTCTGCTCTTCCTCACCCCTTCCGGTTCTCCTGCGTCTCTGTCCCTTTGTGCCTTTCCCCTACTTTTTTCTCCTCTGTCTTATCTCCTTTGTCTTTCTCCTCTGCTGCTGGCGGCCTCTCTCTGGTTCCATATGCATCGGCGTCCCCGTCTCTCTTGATCTGTGCTTCTCTCTGTGTCTTATCTTCACCGGTGCCTCTGACGCTCACTCTCCATCCCTCCGGGTCTGTTTCTGTCTGTTTATGTCTCTGTCTCTGTTTCTCTTTCTGTCTCTGTTTTCTGTGTTTTTTTTTTTCTGTCTCCATCTGTCTCTGTGTTTCTATCTCTCTGCCTCTTTCTGTCTCTCTGTCTCTGTATCTGTTTCTTTCTCCTCTCTATTTCTGTCTCTATCTCTATTTCTGTCTCTCTCTCCTCTCTTTCTCTGTCCCTGTCTCAATCTCTCTCTCCTCTGTTTCTGTCTGTCTCTCTCCCCTGTTTCTCTATCTCTGTCTGTTTCTGTCTCTGTCTGTATTTCTCTGTCTCTCTGTGTCTATCTCTGTATCTGTCTCCTCAATTTCTCTATTCCTCTGTCTCTGTATCTCTCTCCTGTTTCTGTCTGTCTCTGTATCTCTCTCTGTCTCTGTCTCTCCCATTTATCTCTGTCCCTGTGTCTGTCTCTCTCCTTTGTTTCTGTCTCTATCTCTGTCACTGTGTCCCTCTGTCTCTATCTCTGTCTCTGTGTCCCTCTGCCTCTGACTCTCTCCCCGTTTCTCTCTGTCTCCGTCTCTCTCCGTCTCTGTCTCTCTCTCTACCCTCTTTTTCTGTCTGTATCTCTGTCTCTACCTCTCTCTCCCCCATCCCTCTGTCCCTCTCTGCCGCACCCCTGTCTCTATTTCTCTGTGTGTGTCTCTCTCTCTCTCCCCTCTGTTTCTGTCTCTCTCTCTCCCCCATCCCTCTCTGTCCCTCTCTGCCTTGACCCCAGGTGGGAAGGACCTTCGACCCGACGACTTCCTACGTGGTGGAGGACCTGAAGCCCAACACGGAGTACGCCTTCCGCCTGGCGGCCCGCTCGCCGCAGGGCCTGGGTGCCTTCACCCCCGTGGTGCGGCAACGCACGCTGCAGTCCAGTAGGTGTCTCGCGGGGCCGCCCTTCTCTGCGGGGGGGACCACGGCCTGGCCGCAGACAGCCCCTCGGCAGACGGACCCAGGCGGGGCCTGCTGCAGTGGGTGGGGGGCGCCTCCCGGCCTGTCTCCGCTTTGTTCCCCGACCTCGGATCCATCTACCCGCGCTGTGCCTCAGTATCCCCGTCAGCACAGCGAGGGTCTCAGCATGGGGTTGTCTGTGCCCCTGGGCCTGGTGACCCGGGTTGAGACTTGGGGTCAAGGAGAAGTGGCTGATCTTGGCCCTGGTGTAGGAGAGGTTCTGGGACCACGCCTTCTTTCTCCTCTTTCCATCCTGGAGTGGGGGCTGATTGAAGGGCCACGTTGTGCCCATTTCCCAGGCATTTTGAGGGTACCGTGAGGCTGTGGTCACGGCTCGCACCCCATCATTCTCAGAGCAAAGGACACAGAGACGAACCCACCTTCCCCGTCGGTCTTCCTCCCCCGGGCAGGGAGCCTTGGCTCTCAAGACCCCAGGACGAGGTCCCAGTTCCCGAGGGTGGGGAGGGGGTGGAATCGGAGCCGATGCCAGGTTTCGTGGGGGCATGCAGGTCCCCACTCGGGGCTCAAATCTCTGGAGTTCTCTGCTGTGCCGGCCCGGCCTCCCTGTTTGGAGCGAGTCACCCTTCACCTGGCAGTTGGCTGTGGGTCACCGCCACCCTCTCTCCCTGACTTCTCTAAACTCGGAGCTGGACAGGCCCCTTCTGCCGTCTCCCCACCTCACCTGCCTCCCTGGCTCCGCTCAGCCCAGCGTGGCCTTCCCTGGTGTGGCCTCTACCGGCGTGGTCTCTCTGTCGTGGCCTCCCCCTGCTTCCCCCTCTTCCCTCCCTTCACGCAGTCAGTCACGGCGTAGCCACCCCAGGCTTTCTTCCGGAATCAGTCATGATGGTCAAACCTTCAAGGCCCGCCCTGGGTGTGTGTACACAGGGGCATCTCGGATCAGTCGAAGGGTTAACATCAACTCCAGCCGGGGCATCTGAGCCGCTGGGATCGGGGGGGTGGGGCGCCTCGGAGACACAACCCCCCTGCCCCCGCCGGCCCCCTTCCCTCTTTCCTGCTCCCCACAAACCAAGCCGAGCGAGCACCTGGCGGCTCCAAGGCGTCTGGGCGCGTCTGTGTGAGGTGGAGTCAGTGAGGGTGGCCTGTGGCTTGGGCAGCCACCTGAGAGACTGGCTGAGGTGTCCTGAAGGTGAGTACACGCTGGTCTCGAGCAGGTTCACAAAAACGGCCCACCCCGCGTGCCCCCCCCCCACCTGCCCCAGCCGCTCTGGGCTGAACGGACAGTCCACGGCCCGAATTCGGCCCCAGAAACTCTCCCAAACCACGTGCCACCACCATGCCACGCTGCCCATGCACGCACATCCACGTCTTTGCACACATCCCTTCCCGAGATGTCATGCAGGTTGGGCCGGATTGTGAAGGACGTGACCTACATGGTCACCTAGAAAGCGGCTTCGGCCCAGCCACGCGAACCTCCGGGGCGGCCCAGGACAGGGAGTTGGGGAGAAGGGACTCCCCGCTTCTTGCCCCGAGACGGGTGGGCAACAAAGGAGAACCGACAGCAAAGACTCAGGGCCAGGCGTATCCATCCCCCCGGGGACTGCGGGCTCCTTAGGCTGAACACAGGGTAGGTGCAGGTCAGACCACTCAGCCGTGGGTCTCCCCAGACACTGTGCCACCTTCCTGCCTCCAGCCTGGAACCTCAGCGTGCGCACGCTGGGGGCTGGAGCAGGGCTGCGGGGCCACTGGCATCCTGAGACCCACCAAGAGTTCGGTCTGGCCTTGTAGCTCAGCGCTCGGCCGTTCCCTCTCTCGTAAGAAAGTCTTTTAAGTTAGCAGTTGAAGAGTGGAAGGTAGGTAACCAGACTGGGCGTTTTCTGGAAGGAGTCTTTCTTTCTTTTATTATGGTTTTTCTCATCATCATCACCATCACTGTTGTTTCTTATTTTATTATGGTTTCGGTTTTATTTTTTCTCCCCCTTTCTCAGCAAATCCATTCCTTCCGACACATTCCTTGATTGTGGTTTTTTTTTTTGTTTTTTTTTTTTCCCCCCTGCTCCCTGCCTGATTCCCCGCACCCCCCGGGCACCTTTGGTTGGTGTGGCTGGTCAAGAAATGGGGAAGGGTTCCCTTTGTCTAGTTTTGGAGGAGGGGCCTCTAATGTTTTGCTTTAAGTGAGGCCGGATGGTCTCTCTAGTTGAAGTAAGCTGTTGGGGTGGCCTCTGCAGTCTCTGGTAGCCCAGTGTCTCTGAGGACAGGATTCGTCTCTGGGTTCCAGATGCTAGCAGGATAGTGTCCATAGTAAGTACTCAGTAAACATGTGCTCAGCCACCAAGCAAGCTGCTCTGATGGTGAGGGTTTCTAATGCTCTTGCCACGAGCAAGGCCAGTAATCTCTCTGGGCCTCCCTCCAGGGGACGTAGATTCTAAAATCGTGGGCACTTGGGAGAGTCTGGCTTCCGCCATACCCAACCGGCACGAGGCTGAGATCTGAGCTCCCAACCTCAAACCAAGCCAGCCTGTGAATCACGGCCAAGTCTGGGTTCCAATCCTGGCTCTGCCACCTCATCACTGCATGCCCCTGGACAGGTAGCTTGCTGTTTCTGAGCCTCAGTTTCCTCACCTGTAAAATGGGCTGCGCTTCTGGTTTTTCGGCAAGATTGAGAGGTGTTATACAAAATAATGAAAAGCTTCCAGGGTGGGGTCTGGCCACAGTCGGTACACAACCAATGACTGTAGAAAGCCCAACAGGCAGACTTTGGAATCTGGTTTCCCCACCGTTGACGCGGGGTGGCGGGTGGGGAGTGACAGTTCTGACTACCTGAGGGGTTGTGAGAATTAAATGAGATAATGCATGCATTAAATGAGATGATACATGCGTTAAATGAGATAATACATGAAACATGGGCTGAGGGTGCTGCACCTGCAGTAGGCGTGCAGAAAATGAAGCTTATTATCACTAATGCCCTCAGCACAGCGTCTGGCCATAGTAGGCACGCAACACACAGAGACTTACTGATTCATAAGCCTTTAACACCCAGACAGTTCCCTGTAATATGCGGGAACTCTCAGTGTTATTCAGCAAAGACCTTAACATACTGCCTGGCACACAGTAGGTGCCCCACTAATGCAGCCACTGTTTTAAATCTACATACGGATTGGCACAGTGCTGGGCACCTAGTTGGCACTCAGTAAATGGAAGCTATTAGCAGTTTATAACAAGCTTAGCCTAGTGCCAGGCGCACACTAGGTACTCAAAACATGGGTGGCAACAATTATTGTTCTGCAAACCTCTTGGCACAATGGCTGACATACAGTAAGTGCTCAATAAGTGGCACTTGCTATAAAGAGGTGGCCTAAGTGTGAGGCACATAGTAGGTGCTCAGATGGGCACCATTATCAGTTTGAAAGGGTGTGGGATAGGGCTGGTTACACAGTTTTTACTGAAAACATTCACTTATTATCTGCAAAGCCCTTGGCACAGTGTGTGCAAATAGTAGGTGCTCAATAAGAACTATTACTATTTTTATATAAGGTATTGAGTGCAATGCTTGGCACACGGTGCCAGGTGCTGTTACAGTTATCCAATAAAGCCCTTAGCACGATGCTTGGCACACAGTAGGTGCTTAAGAAATGAAAACTATTGGCCGGGCGTGGCGGCTCATGCCTGTAATCCCAGCACTTTGGGAGGCCGAGGTGGGCGGATCACGAGGTCAGGAGTTCGAGACTATCCTGGCCAACATGGTGAAAATCCGTCTCCCCTAAAAATACAAAAAATTAGCTGAGCGTGGTGGCGGGCGCCTGTAGTCCCAGCTACTCGGGAGGCTGAGGCAGGAGAATGGCGTGAACCCGAGCAGCAGAGCTTGCAGTGAGCCGAGATCGCGCCACTGCATTCTAGCCTGGGCGACAGAGCAAGACTGTCTCAAAAAAAAAAAAAAAAAAAAAAAAAGAAATGAAAACTATTAACATTCCGTAAGGCCCTTAGTAGAGTTGCCTGACACATAGTAGGTGCTTAATATGTGGAAACTTACTGTTTTTCAGTAAGCCCCAGCACAGCACCTGGCACACAATAGGTGCTTAATATGTGGTGACTACTGTTTTCTGATGAAGCCTTTAACACAGTGCCTGGCGCACAGTAGGGGCTTAATACATGGGGACTATTAACTGTTTTCTGATAAAGCCCTTAGCACAGTGCCTGGCACGCAGTAGGGGCTTAATATGCAGGGACTACTACTGTTTTCTGAGAGAGCCTTTAGCAAAGTGCCTGGCACATAGTAGGTGCTGCTTAAATGACAACTGCTGTTTTTCTCTTCAGAGACCTATTACCATACCCAGTCCATAGTAGATGTTCAATAAATGAGACTTGCTGTTGATAGGTTAGTAGTAGAGGTAGTGTGGTGCCAGGTGCATAGTTGGGACTGAACACAGAAGTGCTGTGATCTTTAAAGATTTTGGCACACAGTAGGTGCTCAATATGAGCTATGAAGTCCTGAGCCTGGTACCTGACACCAGTAGGTGTCCAATAAACAGGCACTTTTATTATTACTTGATAAAGCCCTTGACATTCTATCTGGCACACAGTAGGTGCTCAAGACATGGGCATTATTTTCAAGTGAGGCCAATTGGATGGTCCTAGTTGAAGTAAGCTTTTGGGATGGGCTTTGGGTCCCTGGTAGCACAAGTGTTCAGTAAATAAATGCTTTTACTACAAGAAAAATTTTACCATATTTTCCGTTAATTATTATGAAGCCCTTGGCACCATGCCTGACCTACAGTAGGTGGCCAGTAAATAAGTGCATTTGCTGTTATTGTATGAAGCCCTTGGCATGATGCCTGGCACATGGTAGGTAGCTAATAATTGGGGCTTCTATTGCTGTTGCTTGGCACATAGTGTGTGACATATAGATTTTTTTTTTTTTTTTTTTTTTTTTTTTTTGGAGATGGAGTCTTGCCCTGTTGCCCAGGCTGGAGTACAGTGGCACGATCTTGGCTCACTGCAACTTCCGCCTCCCAGGTTCAAGTGATTCTCCTGCCTCAGCCTCCCGAGTAGCTGGGATTACAGGCTCCCGACGCCATGCCCGGCTAGTTTTTTGTATCTTTTAGTAGAGACGGAGTTTCACCATGTTGGCTAGGCTGGTCTCTCTAACTCCTGACCTCGTGATCCACCCACCTCGGCCTCCCAAAGTGCTGGGATTACAGGCGTGAGCCACTGCGCCCGGCTGAGATTCTTATGCTATTATTCTATGAAGCCCTTGGCACAATGCTTGACACACAGTAGGTGCCTGATAAGTGGAGCTTCTATTGCTGTTCCCCTTAGCATGATGCGTGGCACATACTAGATATTCAGTAAATAGATGCTCTATTATTTTGTGAAGCCTTTGGTGCTGGCACATAGTAGGTGCCTAATGGAGCTTCTGTTGCCATTCCCCTTGGCACAGTGCCTGGCACATAGTAGGTAGTTAATAAATGGAGCTTCTATTGCTGTTCCCTTTGGCATGGGACCTGGCACGTAGTAGGTGCTTAATGGAGCTTCTGTTGCCGTTCCCCTTGGCATAGTACCTGGCACATAGTAGGTGTTCAATAAATAGATGCTTTTACTATTATTTCGTGAAGTGCTTGGCGCTGGCACATAGTAGGTGTCTAATAGAGCTCTGTTGCTGTTCCCCTTGCCACGGTGCCTGGCACATAGGTGTTCGACATAGATTATTTTGTTACCATTCTATGAAGCCTTAGCACAATGCTTGACACGTAGTAGGTGCCTGATAATTGGAGCTTCTGTTGCCATTCCCCTTGGCATGGTTCCTGGCACATACTAGGTACCTAATAATTGGAGCTTTTGTTGCTGCTTCCCTTGGCATGGTGCCTGGCACATAGTAGGTGCTTAATAAATGGAGCTTCTGTTGCCGCTCCCCTTGGCATGGCGCCAGGCACATACTAGGTGTTCAATAAATGGATGCTTTTACTATTATTTTGTGAAGCCCTTGGCGCTGGCACATCGTAGGTGCTTAATAGAGCTCTGTTGCTGTTCCCCTTGCCACAGTGCCTGGCACATAGTAGGTGTTTGACATATAGATTATTTTGCTATCATTCTATGGAGTCCTTAGCACAATGCCTTACCACAATTATTAGTAGGTGCCTAATAATTGGAGCTTCTATGGCTATTCCCCTTGGCATGGTGCCTGGCACATAGTAGGTGCCTAATGGAGCTTCTGTTGCCATTCCCCTTGGCATGATGCCTGGCACATAGTAGGTGCTTAATGAATGGAGCTTCTGTTGCCATTCCCCTTGGTATGGTGGCACATAGTAGGTGCCTAATAAATGGGGCTTCTGTTGCTTTTCCCCTTGGCACGGTACCTGGCGCATAATAAGTGCTTAATGGAGCTTCTATTGCTGTTCCCCTTGGCATGGTGCCTGGTACATAGTAGGTGTTGAGTAAATAGATGCTTTACTATTTGTGAAGCCCTTGTTGCTGGCACATAGGAGGTGCCTAATAAACAGAGCTTCTGCTGCCATTCCCCTTGGTATGGTGCCTGGCACATAATAGGTGCCTAATAAATGGAGCTTCTGTTGCTGTTTCCCTTGGCACAGTACCTGGCACATAAGCCTTTAATAAATGGAGCTTCTATTGCTGTTCCCCTTGGCATGGTGCCTGGCACATAGTAGGTGTTCAGTAAATAGATATTTTACTATTATTTTGTGAAGCCCTTGGTGCTGGCACATAGTAGGTACCTAATAAATGGAGCTTCTGTTGCCGTTCCCTTTGGCATGGTGCCTGGCACATAGTAGATGTTCAACAAATAGATGCTTTTACTATTTTGTGAAGCCCTTGGTGCTGGCACAAAGTAGGTGCCTAATAAATGGAGCTCCTGTTGCTATTCCCCTTGGCACGATGCCAAGCACATAGTAGGTGCCTAATAAGAAGGGCTTCTCTTGCTATTCCCCCACCCAGTTTCTGGCATGGGGACCGTAGCTGTCCAATGCCTAAGACCTACTGTGCACCACGTAGGTGCAGCCTGGTGAGCACAGGGTTCTTGGCCAGCCCTCCCAGCCCCATCCCACCTGCCCGCCCATCCACCCGCCCATCCCACCTTTGGTTGACACCCACTTCTTTTGGGTTCGACTTCTCTTTGGTTTGGTTCTGTTTTGTTTGTTATCATCTTCTTTTTTATTTTCTCTTTCCCATCTTTTGTTTCCCCGCCCCCCTCCCCACCCATCCCACCTCCCTTCCCCACCCCTCCACGTTCTCCCCCCCTCCAATAGAACCGTCAGCCCCCCCTCAAGACGTTAAATGTGTCAGCGTGCGCTCCACGGCCATTTTGGTAAGTTGGCGCCCGCCGCCGCCGGAAACGCACAACGGGGCCCTGGTGGGCTACAGCGTCCGCTACCGACCGCTGGGCTCAGAGGACCCGGAACCCAAGGAGGTGAACGGCATCCCCCCGACCACCACTCAGATCCTGCTGGAGGCCTTGGAGAAGTGGACCCAGTACCGCATCACGACTGTCGCTCACACAGAGGTGGGACCAGGGCCCGAGAGCTCGCCCGTGGTCGTCCGCACCGACGAGGATGGTAAGTACCTGCCCCAGGCCCGGGACCCCCCGCAGGCCCCAGCCCGGCCCCCGCCTCGAAGCCTTCCATCTGGAAACCTGGGCTGGTGGTCAAAGGGCGGAAGCCTCACTCGGAGGAAGTCGGGAAGCAAGCAGCCTCCCCGAGAAATCCGGGGCTCCTTGACTTTGGAATTGGCGATTCTAGACATGGGCAGGCTTAGCTCTGCAGCATCTGCTCCCAGAGCCTCGTGCCTGGACAGTTTCGCTGGCTGCCCTCTATTTTGGTGGAACAGTGGAAACCTTTGGAAATGGGGTGGAGGAAGTGGCAAATAGCACCTGCAACAACAATGTGCTGATCATGGTTAACCAGCTCCCCGGGTGGATGGAGACCAGTTTGTGTAGCATTGGCCAATTTCCATGGTGTAAATGTTCCCGTCCTCACCCATTTCAAGTTAGCAGCAAGTTTGAAGCTGGAAAGCAAGGCAGTGGTCCTAGCTTGGAGTCACGTGGTCGAAGCCTAGATCATGGAGAGAAATGACAGACACCTTTCCCAATAAAATTGCAACTTCTTGGCCAAGCACAGTGACTCATGCCTGTAATCCCAGCACTCTGAGAGGCCAAGGCAGGAGGATCATATGAGTCTCGGAGTTTGAGACCAGCCTAGGCAACATAGTGAGACCCCATTCCTCCAAAAACATTTTTAAAACATAGCCAAGCATGGTGGCATGCACATGTAGTCTCAGCTACTCAAGACGCTGAGGTGCGGGGATTGCTGGGCATAGCAGTTCGAGGCTACAATGAGCTGTGATCATACCCCTGCACTCCAGCCTGGGTGACAGAGTGAGACCCCATCTCTACAAAAACATATTAGCTGAGCATGGTGGCACAGGCCTGTAGTTGCAGCTACTTGGGAGGCTGAGGTGGGAGGATCGCTTAAGCCCAGGAGTTCAAAGCTGCAGTGAGCCGTGATCCTGCCACTGCATTCCAGCCTAGGTGACAGAGTAAGAGAACCTGTCTCAAAAATATTTCAGCCTCTTGGTCCTGGGAGCCTGATTCGTTTTCTGAGCCATTTGCCTGAAAGTTTCGTTGGACAGCCCTATTATGTCCTAAGCCCAGAGAAGAAATGAAGCAGCTCTTCTTTATGCCAAACCCTGGGGTGGGTGAAAAAGATCCTGAGTGCCAAGTGGGCCACCTGCCTGCTTGGGTATTTAGGAACATACAGCTGGACTGCCTGGTGCAAATCCTGGCTTTGCCTCTTGCTAAGGCTGTGATCACAGAATCAACTCTCTGGGATTCAATTTCCCCAAATGTAAAATGAGAATGACAGGAGACCCTATCTTGCAGGGTTATGATGAGGATGGAAGCAGTGCAGGGTGAAGAAGAGGGTGTCTGGAGGCCCTGGGAAGGTGGTTTAGACTCGGGGGGGGCAGCCTGGATCCATGGGGCGCACCTTCAGGGTCCCCTCCCAGGGCTGTGGGGGGTGTGAAGGAGGCCATGTCCTCCCGCCCGGTGGTGAGCGCTAAGAGCGCCCAGTTATTCACCGGCAGCCACTCGGCATCCTGGAATCGGACAGTGGCACTGCCCGGGGCAGGGCCGGGCGCCCTGGTAACGGCTCCGCCCGCCCCTCCCCTCCCCTCCCGCCCGCCAGTGCCCAGCGCGCCGCCGCGGAAGGTGGAGGCGGAGGCGCTCAACGCCACGGCCATCCGCGTGCTGTGGCGCTCGCCCGCGCCCGGCCGGCAGCACGGCCAGATCCGCGGCTACCAGGTCCACTACGTGCGCATGGAGGGCGCCGAGGCCCGCGGGCCGCCGCGCATCAAGGACGTCATGCTGGCCGATGCCCAGGTGGGCGGGGGGCCGGGGCGGGGCCGGGGACGGGCTCCGGGCGGGGACGGGCCCTTGCGCTCCCCCCACCTCTGCTTCTCTTTCTCCATCTCTGGCCTTCCCCGCTCACCTCCCTCCTCTCTCCCCTGCCGCCTCCTCCCGCGCTCAGTGGGAGACGGATGACACGGCCGAATATGTAAGTAGCGCCCCTGGCCACCCACCTACTGCTGTGCGCTTCCCGCGGGCCGTGCTGTGCTGTGACTCCTGCACGCCCCTTACCATCAGTAGTAAAACGGTCTCCTCCTCTGGGCCCTGCCATGCGCCCCTCGCTCTCCCATTACCTCTTGGAGCGCCCAGCCTCGGTGTTTGCACCAGGGAAATGGGATACTCCGACCACTGTGCGCCCCAGGGGGCAGAGCTGAGGGTCATCCCTGAATCCTCTCACCCTGATGGCTCCTGCCATTGGTGGGGCTTAAGCCTCCTGGGTCCTTCTCCTGCCCTTAGTCATTCCTCCTGAGAGTATGTCTCCTCTCCTGTTAGACCCAGCCTCACCCTTTAATGTCACTCAATTCAGCCCTGTCTGGCCTAGAAATGCCTCTCTCTGGATATGCTGTCTTCATTCTGGCCCCCCAGTGATGAGAGGTGTCAGCGGGGCCAGAGTGGGGAAGGATGTCTGTGATAGCCTGGTTACAACCCCACAATGCTTTAAACCAGAGAGGAATTGCTGTGTGACTTGGGGCAAGTTGCTACCTCTCTGCCCCTAAAACGGGAGTACCAGCCTCTGCTGAGAACCCCAGGTCTGACATTAAATTGGCACTGGTCCCTTGGCTGGGCGTGGTGGCTCATGCCTGTAGTCCCAGCACTTTGGGAGGTTGAGGCAGGTGGATCACCTGAAGTCAGGAGTTCAAGACCAGCCTGGCCAACAGGGCAAAACCCCATCTCTACTAATAATACGAAACAGCCTGGTATGGTGGCAGGCGCCTGTAATTCCAGCTACTCGGGAGGCTGAGGCAGGAGAATCGTTTGAACCTGGGAGGCGGAGGTTGCAGTGAGCCGAAATGGCACCACTGCAGTCCAGCCTGGTCAGCAGAGGGAGACCCTGTCTTTTTTTTTTTTTTTCCAGACGGAGTCTCACTCTATTGCCTGGGCTGGAGTACAGTGGCGCCACCTCGGCTCACTGCAACCTCCACCTCCTGGGTTCAAACAATTCTCCTGTCTCAGCCTCCCGAGTGGCTGGGATTACAGGCATGAGCCACTGGTCCTGGCTGATCCTGTCTCTAATAAACAAACAAACAGGCACTGGTCCCACATGCTCTGATGCCTCCCATCTCTCACCCACACTGGATCTAGAGGGAATGTTCCCATCTGGGCTTCAACTCTGCTCTTCTCGCAGAGACCCTGGGAGGGATGGACTGTGAGGCTCAGGGGCAGGAGACCCTGTTTGTGCATCCCCGTCACCCCTCCTTATCCCCTTGGCCTGGGTCTGCCCCACAGTTCCCAGGCATGCCGGCCTGTGCTTGTGGGGGGGGGGGTGTGCTTGCAGACATGGGCACACATGATGCTGTGATTGTGTGCACAGGTGTTGTTCAAGTCCGCGTGCCCGGGAGTGTTCTGTGCTGTCATTCATTGGAGGAGCACTCACTTATTGAGCACCTACTATGTGCTAGATGCTGAGGATGAGGTGGTGACAAGAGCCCCTCCTCCCTAACAGTCATACTCCGTGAGAGGGATGTTAATCAGAACAAAACACACATCGGCAGGGCATGGTGGCTCACGCCTGTAATCCCAGCACTTTGGGAGGCCAAGACGGGTGGATCAGCTGAAGTCAGGAGTTCGAGACCAACCTGACCAACATGGTGAAACCCTGTCTCTACTAAAAATACAAAACCAGGCGTGGTGGCGCATGCCTGTAATCCTAGCTACTCGGGAGGCTGAGGCAGGAGAATTGCTTGAACTGGGGAGGCAGAGGTTGCAGTGAGCTGAGACCATGCCATTGCACTCTAGCCTGGGCAACAAGAGCAAAACTCTATGTCAAAAAAAAAAAAAAATTGTTACAGCTGTGGTGGGGATGGGGTTTAGACAGTGAAATAAACATTTAAAAATCAGCTCTCAGCCAGGCACAGTGGCTCACGCCTGTAATCCCAGCACTTTGGGAGGCAGAGGCAGGCAGATCACTTGAACCCAAAGTTTAAGACCAGCCTGGGCAACATGGCAAGATCCCATCTCTACAAAAAATATAAACATCATTAGCCAGGCATGTGGTGGTGCACGTCTGTATTCCCGGCTACTTGGGAGGCTGAGGCGGGAGGATCACTTGAGCTCAGGAGGTCAAGGCTGCAGTGAGCTATCATTACACCCTGCACTCCAGCCTGGGCGACAGGGTGCGACCCTGTCTCAATAAGATAAAAAAGTAAAAATCAGCTCTCTGGGTGGGCAGGAGGGGGCAGTCCTGTTTTGTAGCATTTGACCGTTTCCATGGTGTAAATACTTCCCACCATGTCAATTTCAAGCTACCGGGGAGGTGCCCAGTAGCCCCTAATCATGTATTTCTACTCTACAGATGCAATAGACAAGATGATCTCAAAGCAGTAACCATACAGATACCCATAGAGATAACAGTAACCCTAGTGAAATAACTAGAAAGGGTGGGTTTGCTGTATTTATTGCCTTTGCTTTCAATATAACTTAGTTGATTGTAAGTTTATACAGTTTATTTATTTTTGAGACACTCTTGCTCTGTCACCCAGGCTGGAGTACAGTGCCACGATGTTGGCTCACTGCAACCTCCGCCTCCTGGGTTCAAATGATCCTCCTGCCTCAGCCACCCCAGTAGCTGGGACTACAGGCATGTGCCACCACGCCTGGCTTTTTTGCTTTTTTTTTTTTTTTAGTAGAGACGAAGTTTCACCATGTTGGCCAGGCTGGTCTCGAACTCCTGACCTTAAGTGATCCTCCCGCCTTGGCCTCCCAAAGTGTTGGGATTACAGGCGTCAGCCACTGCGCCCAGCCTCATACAGCTTAATTTTTAATAACAGCTCTGTTTCATAAGTGGCTCACAAAATTCCTGAAAATTTAACCAGCGGCTCTCATGAGTTGGTACAGGGCACCTCTAGCACACCAGTGGGTGTAGAGGCAGGGAGGAAGGCCAGTGCCAAAGGGCCTGTGGCAGGCTGTGCCTGGTGCATTGGAGGAACAGCAAGGAGAGCCCTTTGTGAGCCACAGGGAAGACTTGGGCTTTGACCCCAAGAGAGGTGGGAGCCATGGAGGGCTGTGGGGAGAGTGGGGACGGACCCTGACTCCAGTGCTCACAGGCGCCCTCTGGCTGCTGTGGGGAGGACAGACTGTCGGGGGTGATGGCAGGAGTGAGGGGAGCGGAGCAGAGAGGACCGAGTTGGTCCTGGCAAGCAACAGTGGGCTCGTCCGGCTGGGTTGTTGCATGTACCCTCTGAGCATGGCCACGCCACGTGTCGTGCTCTCTGCATGAGCTCGTGTGCACGTCTCCGCCCATGATCCGGGCCCTGCATCCTCCTTGCTTGATCTCAGCACGGGGAGTGGGGGTGGGTGGGGCTGCTCCCAGCCCCAGCCGTGGTGCTGACCCCCAGCCGTGCCCGCAGGAGATGGTCATCACAAACCTGCAGCCTGAGACCGCGTACTCCATCACGGTAGCCGCCTACACCATGAAGGGCGATGGCGCTCGCAGCAAACCCAAGGTGGTTGTGACCAAGGGAGCAGGTATGCAACCCGCCCTCCCCCCACCCACCAACAGCCCCTTTGCCCCCACTGGCACCAGAGCGTGACTCCAGAGTCCTTGAGCTCACAAGGGCAGGCAGAGGGTGCACCAGGCAGCCGGAACAGTGAGACAAAGGTGTGAGGGCTGCTCAGGTGGGTGTCCAGGGCCCAGCTTGGCCCCCCCACCCCTGCCTCCTCCTTTGTCACTCACTTCCTGTCCCCCCGGCTCCCACCAGACAGAAACAGTTAACAGCCACCTCTGACCCCTTTGCCCTCTCAACCTTTACTTGGGCTGTTCCCTCTGCCAGGATACCCCTTCCCCTGCTGGCTGGCTCCTCCTCTGCCTTTAGGTCTCAGCTCAAGGTACACCTGCCCTGGAAAGCCTTCCCTGATTGCCTCATCCCATAATCTTGATCCTTCTGGGCCCCCTAGTCTCCTGTGCTTCCCCCATCCAGGCTCTGATCGCCCCGGCTAGGTTGTTATTTCAGGGTGGTGCACCTGTCTTCCCCTACTGCACCAGGAAGCCACCTTTCTCTTGGTGGCCCTGCCTCAGTTTCCCCTTCTAGCCCCTCCATTGTCCCTTCCATCATCCCCAAGGGGCTGGCTTTTTTTTCCAGCCAAAATGGAGCTGAATTAAGAAAAAGAGGCTGCCGTGAAGATGTAAGGGGAGGGTACACCGGGCGGAGAGCACAGCCCAGAAAAAGACTCGGGGGGTGGGGCGGGGGGGTGGTGGTGGTGGGCGGAACAAGCTCGGGTGTTTCAGGAACAATCGACCGACTTCTGTGGCCTTCATCCCAGTCCCCACACCCACCCTCTCCTCGGGGACCCTTGTATCCACACCACTGTGTATCCCACCTTTCAGGCCTCCCAGCTGGACACAGCCCCTGCCCTTGTCCACACTATTCCCTTCATGCACCTTGTCTGCGTCCTCCAGCATCCAGCTCTAACGCCACCTCCTCCAAGCAGCCTCCTGTGATCTCTCCCTCCCTTCTTCTAGCCAGCAGGGCACTTCCCTCCTCTCTCAGGGACATTGTATTAGAGCTGTGTTTGCTAAGCAGAAACCACTGCATACGCTGCTCTCCCCACCACCCTGGGTATTCATAGCAGTCCATTCAAGGCCCTGATAAGTCCTGCAGTAGAGAAGTCCATTTTCATGTATACAGCCCAGCTTTCCCCCTTCTTTGCCTGATCCCAGAACCTCTCTCGGCACATTGATTACTACCCAGGCTGTGCGAAACAAAGAGCAGGGGCGGATTTTGGATTTCTTTATGTCCCATGGGTATTGGTCAGGTGCCTGCATTGAGCAAGGGCCAAATCAACAAGGCAGGAGATGGTTGCCTTATTAATGGAAGGAGGAGGGGTTCTCTGAGTCCTCACTTCCTTGCTGTGCTTTATGCGCCCCTAGCCCAGTGCCGGCTCTACACCTTTGCATGGGCTGTTCCCTCTTCTTGGAGCACGATTCCCCCAGATCTTCTCGTGGTTCCCTCTCTTTCTTCCTTCAAGTCTTTGCTTCTTAAGTGAGGCTTTCTTGAGACCTACTTTTATTTTTATTTTTAAGACGGAGTCTTGCTCTGTCGCCCAGGCTGGAGTGCAGTGGCACGATCTCGGCTCCCTGCAACCTCCGCCTCCTGGGTTCAAGTGATTTTCCTGCCACAGCCTCCTGAGTAGCTGGGATTACAGGCGTGCACCACCACCCCCGGCTAATTTTTATATTTTTAGTAGAGACAGGGTTTCACCATGTTGGCCAGGCTGGTCTCGAACTCCTGACCTGAAATGATCTGCCCATCTCAGCCTCCCAAAGTGCTGGGATTACTTACAGATGTGAGCCACCACACCCATCCTTGAGATCCACTTTTAAAAATCACAACCCCAGGCTGGGCGCGGTGGCTCACGCCTGTAATCCCAGCACTTTGGGAGGCTGAGGCGGGTGGATCACCTGAGGTCAGGAGTTCAAGACCAGCCTGGCCAATATGGCGAAACCCCATCTCTACTAAAAATACAAAATTACCCAGGCGTGGTGGTGTGTACCTGTAATCCCAGCTGCTCGGGTGGCTGAGGCAGGAGAATCCCTTGAACCCGGGAGGCAGAGCTTGTAGTGAGCCGAGATGGGACTACTGCACTTCAGCCTGGGCAACAGAGCAAGATTCTGTCTCAAAAAAAAAAAAAAAAATCACAACCGCAGCTGGGTGCAGTGGCCTTATAATCCTAGCACTTTGGGAGGCCGAGGCAGGAAGCTCACTTGAGCCCAGGAGTTCGAGGCTGCAGTGAGCCGTGATCTCACCATTGCACTCCAGGCTGGGCAACAGAGTAAGACCCCCCAACTCAAAAAAATGTTATATTGAAGGAAAAGAATTAAAAATACAACCCCACCTTGTGCCTCTGGGCCGGCGGATGGCGCTGGGACCCTGACACCTGCCCCGTATCCCCGCAGTGCTGGGCCGCCCAACCCTGTCGGTGCAGCAGACCCCTGAGGGCAGCCTGCTGGCACGCTGGGAGCCCCCGGCCGGCACCGTGGAGGACCAGGTGCTGGGCTACCGCCTGCAGTTTGGCCGCGAGGACTCGACGCCCCTGGCCACCCTGGAGTTCCCGCCCTCCGAGGACCGCTACACGGCATCAGGCGTGCATAAGGGGGCCACGTATGTGTTCCGGCTTGCGGCCCGGAGCCGCGGCGGCCTGGGCGAGGAGGCAGCCGAGGTCCTGAGCATCCCGGAGGACACGCCCCGTGGCCACCCGCAGATTCTGGAGGCGGCCGGCAACGCCTCGGCCGGGACCGTCCTTCTCCGCTGGCTGCCACCTGTGCCCGCCGAGCGCAACGGGGCCATCGTCAAATACACGGTGGCCGTGCGGGAGGCTGGTGCCCTGGGCCCTGCCCGAGAGACTGAGCTGCCGGCAGCGGCTGAGCCGGGCGCGGAGAACGTGCTCACGCTGCAGGGCCTGAAGCCCGACACGGCCTATGACCTCCAAGTGCGAGCCCACACGCGCCGGGGCCCTGGCCCCTTCAGCCCCCCCGTCCGCTACCGGACGTTCCTGCGGGACCAAGGTAGGCGCGCGGCGACCCCTGCACCAGAGCCGGACCGGGCCTCGCGCCCACCCCCACCCCAGCCCCCTCCCTCTCCCCTGCCCAGGTAAGTGGTCACTTTTCTGCTTCCTTGTGGTCACTCAAGGCAAGTCCGGACCCCGAGGCTCCGGCGTTGGCAAAGGTGGGATGTGCCTCGGTGGCACCACCGCCGCCCCCTCCCCTTGCTCCCCTCCCCCCTCTTCCTCCTCCTCCACCTTCTCTCTGCAGCCTCTGCAGCCGCGCCGTCTCCCGAAGCAGGGACTTGGGACAGGACAGGGCAGGGCCGGGCCAGGGCCAGGCAGGAAGGCCGTGGGCATGGGCACAGCGGACAACAGGGAGTGCCTGGGCCGCCCCACCCCACCCCGCTTCACGCCACCCAGTGCTAGGCACTCATGGGGCCTCTCTTCTGCTCTCTCCCTGCTCGGCTGCCTCCCCGGCAGTCTCGCCCAAGAACTTCAAGGTGAAAATGATCATGAAGACGTCAGTTCTGCTCAGCTGGGAGTTTCCTGACAACTACAACTCACCCACACCCTACAAGGTGCGACTGCCCAGCCAGCCGGCAGGCAGGCAGGGTCAGGGGTCATAGTTCAGCAGGGGTTAAGGCTCAGTTTGGAGTTGGTGTGAAGTGAGGGATCAGGGCTCAGTCAGAGATGGGTCTCAGCTAGGATTGAGGCTTAGTCAATACTGGGAATCAGACTTGGGGCCCAGCCTAGGATTGGAGATCAGCTGGAACTGAGGTTCAGTCAATATTGGGGATCAATGTTGGGCTCAGCCTTGGATTGTGGCTTAGCTGGGATTGAGGTTCAGTCTGGGATTA
The DNA here is from genome assembly GCF_028858775.2 of Pan troglodytes. NCBI lineage: Eukaryota > Metazoa > Chordata > Mammalia > Primates > Hominidae > Pan > Pan troglodytes. Next base: position 7,573,023 of record NC_072418.2, on the reverse strand, counting down.
AGATTTAGTCCATATTGGAAATCAGAGTTGGGGCTCAGCCTTAGATCATGGCTTAGCTGGGACTAAGGCATAGTCAGGATTGGGACTCAGAGTTGGTACTTAGCCTGAGGTCAGAGTTTAGTCTGGAGTTGGTGCCGAGTCTGGGATCGGGGGTCAGCCTGGGATTGAGGTTCAGTCTGAGATCAGGAATCAGTCTAGGATCAGGTCTCAGAGGTGGGTTTCCACCTAGGGTCAGCGCTCAGCTGGAATTCAGGATCAGTCTGGGTTCAGGGTTCAGTGGGATTGGGGCTCAGTCAGGACTGGGAATTCAGCATGGGATCAGGGCTCAGTCAAAGTGGGCTTCTACCTAGGATCAGGGCTCAGCTGGAATTTAGGCACAGTCTGGGGTCAGGGTTCAGTGAGGTTGGGGCTCAGTCAGAGTTGGGGACTCAGCCTGGGATCAGGGATCAGTCAGTGTTAGATTTCTGCCTAGGGCAGGATTCAGTGGGATCAGGGCTCAGTCAGGGTGGGGGACTCATCCTGGAGCCGGGGCTCAATCCATGGGCATGAGCCCACCAGGCCCTGCTGAGCTAGCCCTGGTCCGCAGATCCAGTACAATGGGCTCACACTGGATGTGGATGGCCGTACCACCAAGAAGCTCATCACGCACCTCAAGCCCCACACCTTCTACAACTTTGTGCTGACCAATCGTGGCAGCAGCCTGGGCGGCCTCCAGCAGACGGTCACCGCCTGGACTGCCTTCAACCTGCTCAACGGCAAGCCCAGCGTCGCCCCCAAGCCTGATGCTGACGGCTTCATCATGGTGTATCTTCCTGACGGCCAGAGCCCCGTGCCTGTCCAGTATGCTCACCCCCATGCTCCGGGTTCCTTGTCACCCCCATCAGCCTACTATATGGCTGGGGCAAGCCACGTGCCCTCTCTGTGCCTCAATTTCCTTGCCTATGAAACACGGACCCTATCAGCCCTAGTTCATGGGGTCATCCAAGATTCAATGCTTCTCATGGGCCATTGTCACTAAATGTGTCCTGTGTCTGCTCTTCTAGCATTTCCTGATACCCCATATGCCTGACCCTCCACTGGGTATTACTAGGGCCCCTGAAAGGATTTGGTTCTGGGCTTCCCAACTAGTGGGGAGGCAAAGCTGAGAGTCCCCAGTGGGGAGAGGAGCACTCCGCCTCAGAGGCAGAGAAGATTTAAGGGCTACAAGGTTATGTGGGCATTGAAGCTGGAGCTTTGAAGGATGTATAGGAGTTTAACAATGAGCATTACATGAAGTAAGCCTTCTACGCAGAAAGTACAGCATGATCCAAGGCCTGGAGGCCTGAGTCAGCAACTGTGGCGTTTGTGGATGGGGCATAGGGGAATAGGCTCATTGTATGAACAGAAGGGAAGACTCAGAGAAACGGCCTCCCCCATTTGCCCCCATGTAGCATCGCTTGGTCATCCCTATCGACAGCCCCTCTGACTCTTTCCCATCTCCCTACAGGAGCTATTTCATTGTGATGGTGCCACTGCGCAAGTCTCGTGGAGGCCAATTCCTGACCCCGCTGGGTAGCCCAGAGGACATGGATCTGGAAGAGGTGAGGGCCTGGGGCCCAACCCGCAGGGCCCAGATACATTCCAGCTTTCACGTGCTCTGTTGCTCCCAGCTGAGCTCTGAGCCACCCATGACTGTTCCCGCAGCTCATCCAGGACATCTCACGGCTACAGAGGCGCAGCCTGCGGCACTCGCGTCAGCTGGAGGTGCCCCGGCCCTATATCGCAGCTCGCTTCTCTGTGCTGCCGCCCACGTTCCATCCCGGCGACCAGAAGCAGTATGGCGGCTTCGATAACCGGGGCCTGGAGCCCGGCCACCGCTATGTCCTCTTCGTGCTTGCCGTGCTTCAGAAGAGCGAGCCTGTAAGTCCTGAATGGCGTCTGCCCACATCCAGACACACCTCTGAATGAGGCAGACCCCATTCCCCAGGGCCCTGACCTCTGCGGTCAGTCACAGGCAGCTCCCTGTGGTCAGAGCTGGGCAGAGGGGAAGACTTGGGAGTGGAGGGATCCTGAAACGAAGGTTTCTTAGAGGAAGAGACCTTGGAGCTGGGGCGTTGAGGGGTGAGTAGGAGTTCAACAAAGAAAAAGCATCCCAGGATTTGCATGTGCAAAGGTCTGGAGGTACAGAAAGGAGAGTGGCTGGAGCAGAGAAGGGAATGGGGAGAGCAAAGATTGGCAGGGACCAGGTCATATAGGCCACCAGGGTCAAGGTTCTAGGAATATAGGAGGATCTAGAGCAGGGGAGAAACATAGGTTCATGTTTGAGAAAGACCCATCTGGCCACTACAAGGAGGGTGGACACTGATGGAGACCCCCCCCTTTCCCTGCAGACCTTTGCAGCCAGTCCCTTCTCAGACCCCTTCCAGCTGGATAACCCGGACCCCCAGCCCATCGTGGATGGCGAGGAGGGGCTTATCTGGGTGATCGGGCCTGTGCTGGCCGTGGTCTTCATAATCTGCATTGTCATTGCTATCCTGCTCTACAAGAAGTAAGCCCCATGTCCTCCCCGACTTGACAGCAGGGAGGGCTTCCTGGAAAAGGAGGGAGGAGTTGTCTCAGAGAATCATCACTAAAGGTCTCTGTTGTACACATGGGGAAACCGAAGTTCAGAGAGGTTAAGCCACTTGATCAAGGTCACACAGCATGGGAATGGCAGAGCTAGGGCTCAAAGCAGGCCAGTGGCTTGGCTTCTCCTCTTAACCCCTATCTTCAACTCAGCAAGATTTGGGGTAGAGGCTGCCTGTGTCCAGTTCAATGAGGATAGCAATTGTAGTGGCCCCATGGGGCACATCCCAGGGCTGAGATAAGCCTCCTTGTGGTGTCGATAGGCAGGGGGACAAACAGGAAATATGAGCGCCATTTTCCAGAGGAGACCAAAGCTCACAGAGGTTAAGGAAGCCACTGAGAGTCACAGAACAAGCCCTTGATGGCCGGCACACCCTCACCTTTCTTCTTTTTTTTCCCCCTTCTCACCTGTGTCTGCTTTCGGGAACAGCAAACCCGACAGGTAAGAACCAGCCCTCCCCCCGGAGGCTTCAGGCAAGAGGAAGAGGACAGGGAATGGGCTGATAGTGTGCCCACAGGAGAGGGGATGCCCGGTTGCCCCCACAGCTTGTACACGTATCTGTACTTGGTCCTGGAAACCCTAGTCATACGGGTCCATGGTCCTTTTCCTACCATGCATTCCTGGGGCCTGAATTGTGTTCACACATGAACATGTGCCACTACTAACTGGACTGTTCCGCTTGCTTCTCCTAAAGTAAACGCAAGGACTCAGAACCCCGCACCAAATGCCTCCTGAACAATGCCGACCTCGCCCCTCACCACCCCAAGGACCCTGTGGAAATGAGACGCATTAACTTCCAGACTCCAGGTATGTACCTATCCCTGCTACCAGGGATACCACCAACAGGGGAGATAGCTGGGGAGAAGCAGTAGTTGCCACCCTGGGGGCCCCTCATTGGCCCCCTCTGAACTATGCTTGGTGCAGCCACATTCTTGATTCCCAAATACCTCCAACCCTACATGGATCTGGGCTTGGAACTCATAGGTTGGTTCTGCTTACAACCAAGTGAGACTTTTTTTTTTAAGTTAACATTTAACCGACGGCTGCTGTCCTCTTCAGGAGCCTAAAGACGATGTTTAAAAATAAAAAATGGAGAAAACACAAATAAACCCCTCATTTCTTTGGGCAGAAAGAGCTATTCTTCTGTTTATGTCTCTGGTTTTAATGTTCCTCGGTGGTGGGAGTTGAGGTTTGCCGTCAGCCATTTTCCACGCTCCCTTGGGATATATCCCTAGCAAGGTACAGAAATTATACTTGCCCAATGCCCTGTACCTCTTCCCACCATGGCTGCCAGGGTTCATGCCTCTTTATAGTTCCCTGTAGATTAAAGTCACCTGACAGTCCAGGAGAACTGAATCAAGGCCTTATCCTTGATCATTTTCATGTATGATTCACAAACTCCACCATCTCCTCCCTCTTCATGGGCTCATGCCAGCTGCTTCTAACCAAATAAGGAATTTTTCATTTTACTCATGGCTGCTATTCTCCTTATGGGTTCACAGCCTAGTTACATCTGTCCTTCCAACTGTACCCGGTCTCCACTTCGTATCTCTGAACTGGTTCATATCAACTCTATTTTCCAACCAAATGAAGATTTTAAACATTTGTATTTCACTGATGTCTTTAGTCCTCCTTAAAGCCTCATGCACAGCCTCACGTGCCATTCCTGATGTACTTTCTTTTTTTTTGTCTCTGGACTGGCTTGTGTCACTTCTGTTTTCATCCAAATGAGGAGTTTGACCATTAGTATTTAACTGATGGCTGCTGTCCTCATAAAGGGATCATGCAGGGCCTCATGTATCACCCCTCGTGTATTCTCTTCCCTTTCTTTCCTCTGTACTGATTTGTGTTGCTTTGGTTTTTCAGTCAAATGAGAATTTTAAATGTGCATGTAACTGATGGCTGCAGTCTCCTGAAGGGATCATGCAGAGTCTCACAATTCACCGCTGATGTGCTCCCATCTCATTTCTGTCTCTGGACTAGCTTATGTCTGTTCTGTTTCCATCCAAATAAGGATTTTCAACATGTGCATTTAACTGATGGTTGCTGTCCTCCTTGAAGCTCATGGCATGGGCCCATATGTCCTTTCCCTGCTCCCCCAGCTTCTCCTTCACCATCCTGCATCCTCCTTCCTCAGAATGCCCTCTGCTGACCTCAACAGAGGGGACCCAAGGCCAGGCTGGTCTGGGGGAGGGGATCTGTAGACAGAAGAACCTAGCACTTTGGAGTCCTTCCAGAGTGACGGGTCAAGACCAGGATTGACTGGTGTCCAGCCAGAGGGGTACACAGTTAGCAGCTATCGTGAGTCCTCAGGTGGGGGCCCAGGTGGCTGTACGTACCCCCCCGTTGTCCACGTTGCTCTGCCCTTTGCATCCACCAGCCAGTGAGGGGTGGGGGAGGCAGAGGTGGGACCCCCCCCCTACCCCCTGCATGTTTTCATTTATTTATTGTTTGCTGTTTGCAGATTCAGGCCTCAGGAGCCCCCTCAGGGAGCCGGGGTTTCACTTTGAAAGTTAGTTCCTGTGTCTGTTTTTGGCTTCCTTTCGCCCCCCCGTTCATTTCCTCTTTGGTTTCTCCATCCTGTCTCCTGTCTCTGTCCACGCGCCCACCCGTCACCGGCCTTTGCCCACCTGTCCTGTGCTGGCTCCTGGAAGAGGGCAGGGGGTTGGTCCATTGGGCCCTCAGGTGGCTGTGTGTGACTGCTGTGTGTGTGGTGTGTATGTGTGTGTCAGGGACGTGGGTGAGGCACGTATGTACCCAGGACGTGCCCACGGGACAGGCAGGCCCCTTAGATGTGAGCTCTTGGGGGGCACCCAGGGCAGCTAGGGACACATGGAAGGCTCAGAACATTAAATGTTACGAGCTGGTCTGGAAACCACCTGAGAGCTGAACATCCGGTACACAGGTCCCAGGAGAGGTCAGGGTTCCGCAGACCCAGATATCGGGAAGGGAGAACCGAGCCCACACCCAGCACCTTCGGCAGCCATCCTGGGGGGCTTGAAAGGATAAGAGCTCTCAGGCCAGGGCCTTCTTGCACCTGCTCCTGCCCTAAGCAAGCGCAGGGACAGATGGGGACCCCTCACTCCTCTCACGTACACGCACACATACTGTTTCCCCTCCCTAGTCTGTCGCCTCTACCTGGAAGCGGATTTCGTGCCTCTGATCCCAGAGGGACAGAAAGGGGTGTCAGTCGCCCACCCAAGGACAGTATTTCCAAAGCACAGCCGGCTGCGTCTGCAATTTAATTTCTGTCCAACACACTTGCTTCTTGGCTCGAGGCACTGGGAGCTTGACATCCTCCGGGGTGACCCTTCTGCCAGCCCCTGCACCCCCAGCTTGGTTGGAAGGAAACAGGATGGGCCAATGCTGTGATCCAGGCCCCTCCAGGGGTGTCAGCCTCTGCACGGAGCAGCGGGCCTCAAACCTGCTGCCTTTAGAGTCCCCTAGGCCTGGAGTCCCAGCCCCTTCATGAGCCACCCTGAGTCTTCCCCTCCTGCCAAGCCCCACCCCGGCCATGCCCTTCTAACCACAGCTCACCCATCGCAGACTCACACGTAGATCACCCCCCTCCCCCGAGTCCCCGGCTGGCCCCCCAAGTGACCAACCCCGGCGGGGTCTGCTCCACCCTGTAGGCATGCTTAGCCACCCGCCAATCCCCATCGCAGACATGGCGGAGCACACGGAGCGGCTCAAGGCCAACGACAGCCTCAAGCTCTCCCAGGAGTATGAGGTGAGCCCGCCCCCGCCTCCCACCCTCATCACCTCGGCCTCACAGGCACCTACCCTGACACCCGCGCCCTCCCCTTCCTCTGTAGTCCATCGACCCTGGACAGCAGTTCACATGGGAACATTCCAACCTGGAAGTGAACAAGCCGAAGAACCGCTATGCCAACGTCATCGCCTATGACCACTCCCGTGTCATCCTCCAGCCCATTGAAGGTAGTTCGGAGATCCCCGGTCTTAACCTGCCCTTCCCCACTGCATGGAAAGTGCTAGATCCCATGTCTCCCCTTGGGCCACTGAGGCCTGATTCTGGTCATAGACCTGGTCCAGCTCCAACTGGAGGCCACTGGGCATCTTTAGATATGTATTTAACTGATGGCTGCTCTCTCTAACATGGCTTCATCTGTCCTTCTGCATCAGTTGTGACCAATCAGAGCAGTTTTGCTGCCCAGGGGACATTTGGCAATGTCCAGGGACATCTTTGGTTGTCACAACTTGAAGGGAAGAAATGTTGCTGGCATGGAGTGAGTGGAGGCCAGGGATGCTGCTCAGCACCCTGCATTGCCCAGAATGGCCCCACCACAGAGGGCAATCTGGCCCCAAATGGTGATAGCGCTGAGGGGGAGAAACTGTGAAGTACACGTCCCGTGGTCACCTTGGGGACAATCTGGGAGCAGTCAGAGTGAACTTCCAGGAAGTGGTTGGCCAGACAGAGCCAAACTAGCAAGACAGCCCCCACAGATCCCTGGCCTCTCGCCCTGGCTGCAGGCATCGTGGGCAGTGATTACATCAATGCCAACTATGTGGACGGCTACCGGCGTCAGAACGCGTACATTGCCACGCAGGGGCCGCTGCCTGAGACCTTTGGGGACTTCTGGCGTATGGTGTGGGAGCAGCGGTCGGCGACCATCGTCATGATGACGCGGCTGGAGGAGAAGTCACGGGTGAGCCTTGGACCCCACGGCCCTCAAGCCCCTGCCAGCCAGCCTGTCCCTGCTGACACCTGTTCTCTTGCCCAATACAGATCAAGTGTGATCAGTATTGGCCCAACAGAGGCACGGAGACCTACGGCTTCATCCAGGTCACGTTGCTAGACACCATCGAGCTGGCCACATTCTGCGTCAGGACATTCTCTCTGCACAAGGTGGGGCCCAGGCTGGGGCTGGGGGCTGAGGGTGGAGGAATGTGTTGGAAGGGAGGCAGAGGGCCCCAGCTTCTACCCAGGGAGCTCCCCATGGGACAGAGAGAAAGCGGAGCGTGTCTACCCAGGCTGACTACATTCTCATGAAACCCACTTCCGTGGAGGGGGAAACTGAGGCTCAGAGAGGACACTGCTTGTTTCCACCCATGGCAGGAGGACAAAGCCGGCAGAGCCCAACTCAGCAATGAGCCTGATTTCCTCTTGCCTTTACTCATGCCCCAGGTCCTCTTTGCCCACTTGTCCTCTGGCCTCACCCAGCTTGAGCCTATGATGGGGGCCTCAGCAGGGCCCCAGCCCTGCCTTCAAGGAGTCTCCAGACAGAGATGGACAGATATTGGCAGCCCTGCAAAGTCAGGACTGGGATGGAGAAGATCTTTTAGATATGTATTTAACTGATGGCTGCTGTCCATAGTGCGGTTCCATCTGTTTTTCTCCATCTGTAGTTCTGAATTAGGACAATTCTGCTATCCAGGAGACATTTGTTATTGTCATGATGGGGAGGGGAGGTGCTACTGGCACCATGATGTATCCCCAACACCCAGCCAGGTCATCTCACCGTCAGGCACCTGCTTGACTTAAGTGCCAGAAAACTGAGTACATGGACAAGAGTGAGAATTCTTGGTTCAATCACACACATTAAGCACATGTTATATCTCACTCCCTAACCTGGACACAAGCACACAACAGGGACCTAAACAGACAAAACGTTCTGCCCTTGGGGGATTTAACAGTCTAGTAGACAAGACACAGACCACAACTATGAAATGTCAAGAAAGCTTACATGTCAAAGGAGAAAAATAAAGTGGAGGAGAAAAACAGTGTCAGGGACCTGGAAGAGGGTATGATGGGGAGATTTGGGGGAACAGCATTTCAGGTAAGAGGGTGCAGCCTGGGCAGAGGCCCTGGGGCAGGACCATGCCTGGCGTGTTACAGGAACAGAGGGGAGGGCAGGGAGGGGACAGGGCAGGTCATGCAGGATCCTGTGGGCCTTGGGGAAGACTTTGGCTTTGACCCTGTGGGAGGCAGGAACCATGGAAGACTGTGGGCAGAGGAGGGACCAGATCTGACTTAGGCACTCAGGTGCCCTCTGGCTGCTGCAGGGAAGATAGATTGGGGGGATTGGGTGGGAGCCAAGGTCTGGGGCAAAGAGGGTGGTGATAGGTCTAGACCAGGTTGGCCTCCATGGAGAACCTGGAGCAGGTGGATTGGGATAGACTTTGGAGACAGAGCCAACAGCCCTGGGTGAGGTGTTGGATGTGAGAGGGGGGAGAGTTAAGGATGACTCCCAAGCTTTGGCCAGAGTGCCCAGAAGGTTGCAGCCACCTTCAGCTAAGACGGGGGAGCAGGTTTGGGGAGAAGGCCAGATATAGTTGGCCACGTTGTGTGTGAGGCGTCTGCAAGACTCTCTACTTGGAAACGTCCAGGGGCGGCTAGAGCCCAAGTCAGGCACTTAGGGACATGGTGACTGGGAGGCGCAGACATGGGTGTTTTTTTTTTTGAGATGGAGTTTCACTGTGTCGCCCAGGCTGGAGTACAGTGGCGCGATCTCAGCTCACTGCAACCTCCACCTCCCGAGTTCAAGCAATTCTCCTGCCTCAGCCTCCCAAGTAGCTGGGATTACAGGCATGCGCCACCATGCCCAGCTAATTTTGTATTTTTAGTCGAGACGAGGTTTCTCCATGTTGGTCAGGCTGGTCTCGAACTCCTGACCTCAGGTGATCCGCCCACCTCGGCCTCCCAAAGTGCTGGGATAACAGGCGTGAGCCACCGCACCCGGCCACTTGGGCATCTTCAGCACATGGGTGGCAGGGTGAGCCAGAGTGACAGGTGACATCCTTGTGGTCCCCAGAATGGCTCCAGTGAGAAACGCGAGGTCCGCCAGTTCCAGTTTACGGCGTGGCCGGACCACGGCGTGCCCGAATACCCAACGCCCTTCCTGGCTTTCCTGCGGAGAGTCAAGACCTGCAACCCGCCAGATGCCGGCCCCATCGTGGTTCACTGCAGGTACGTCCACCCCACTCTGCCCCATCCGCTTCCCCCCGGTCCCCGCAGCCCAGCAGCCCCTGAACGCCACGTGGCTGTCCCCGCAGTGCCGGTGTGGGCCGCACAGGCTGCTTTATCGTCATCGATGCCATGCTTGAGCGGATCAAGCCAGAGAAGACAGTCGATGTCTATGGCCACGTGACGCTCATGAGGTCCCAGCGCAACTACATGGTGCAGACGGAGGACCAGTACAGCTTCATCCACGAGGCCCTGCTGGAGGCCGTGGGCTGTGGCAACACAGAAGTGCCCGCACGCAGCCTCTATGCCTACATCCAGAAGCTGGCCCAGGTGGAGCCTGGTGAACACATCACTGGCATGGAACTCGAGTTCAAGGTGCCAGCGGGGTGGAGGCTGCCGTGGGCGGGGTGGAGAGGAGGCCCAAAGAGCCGAAAATCAGGCCCGCCTCGAGCAATGGGGACTAGAAGGTGGTGGCGGGGTGCCCCTACCTACCTATCCACCATTGGTGCTCCGGCTGAAAGCATAGCCTTCCTCATCCTAATGGTGGCCTCTGGCTTCCTCCTCCCCACAGCGGCTGGCTAACTCCAAGGCCCACACGTCACGCTTCATCAGTGCCAATCTGCCTTGTAACAAGTTCAAGAACCGCCTGGTGAACATCATGCCCTATGAGAGCACACGGGTCTGTCTGCAACCCATCCGGGGTGTGGAGGGCTCTGACTACATCAACGCCAGCTTCATTGATGGCTACAGGTAGGTGCCATGCCTTTCCCACCTCAGGGCCCCAGAAGGAGCCCATCTCTGCTCTCAAGAGGCCTCCAGTCTTGTGGCAGACAGAGCTGGGGAGATACTGGTAGCCCTGAGCTGTTTAAATACACATCTTTAGATGTATATTTAACTGATGGCTGCTGTCCGTGAATCTTTGGGTGTGTGTTTAACCAATGGCTGCTGTCCATAATGTGATTCCATCTGTTCTATCAGTGGTTCTCAATTGGGGTAATTCTGACACCCTGAGGATATTTCTTATTTTCATGACTACTACTGGTACTGACTGGGTGGGGACCAGGCATGCTGCTCAGCATCCTACAGTACACAGAACAGCTTGTCTCAGAGAACAATCCAGCGCCAAATGTCAATAGCACTGAGATTGAGAAATCCTGGCAAAGGAGGGGAGGGTGTTCTTGGCAGAGGGTGCCACATGTGCAAAGGCCCGGGGCTGAGAGCTTGGCCCACGCAAGCAACTGAAAGTAGGGCAGTGGCCCTTGAAGGAGATGGAGGGAAGAAATCAGGAGAGGTTAGTGGATAGTCCCGCAGCTTTGTCAAGGGATTTGAATTTGTCATGAGACTGGTGGTTTCCCGACATGCAAAATGGGATCACCAGGAGGGGAAGTGGTGCACCCAGCAGCCATTCCTGGCAGGCAGTGGGGTGGTAGGTGTAGCTGTCACTGGCTTGGTCCTGACCCTCCCGGGCAGCATCAGGTGAGTACCACACCAGGTCTCCCTGCCGGCCCTGGGCTCATACCCCCAACTCCTGCAGGCAGCAGAAGGCCTACATCGCGACACAGGGGCCGCTGGCGGAGACCACGGAAGACTTCTGGCGCATGCTGTGGGAGAACAATTCGACGATCGTGGTGATGCTGACCAAGCTGCGGGAGATGGGCCGGGTGAGCTAGGGGCCACAGCGGGGAAGGGCGAGGGCCAGACTGTGGCTCAGACAGCGCTGACCACGGCCGCCATCTCCTCCACAGGAGAAGTGTCACCAGTACTGGCCGGCCGAGCGCTCTGCCCGCTACCAGTACTTTGTGGTAGATCCGATGGCAGAATACAACATGCCTCAGTATATTCTGCGAGAGTTCAAGGTCACAGATGCCCGGGTGAGTGAAGAGACAGATTGGCGGGAGGGGCTGGAGCCTTAGTGGTCTGGAAAGGGCTGCCCTGGTTGGTGATGGATACAAAGGCCGAGGGTTAGGGATAAGCATTGGGAATCAGGAGAAATGTCAGCTGACCAGTTGGCCACTTGCTTCTACTGCCACAGAGGTGGAAGAGAGGGTCTTATCTCTGTGCTGATCCTGTAGTGTCTCCACTCACTAGGGAACATGGCCCCAGGGGATGATATTCAAGGAAGTGAATGGGGCTTTCCTCCGGAAGCAGCCACCTGTGGAGGATGATGATAAAGGGCTGAAAGGGACTTGAGGGGTTGAGGGTGATGGGTGGTAGACCGTGGACAAGGAGAGTCAGATGGTGGGGACTGGCACCGTTGGGTGAGGAGAGATGAGTATGGACGGTGTTGGCTCAATGAAGGACTGCAGTGTCAGGTGGAGGGAGAAAGGCCAGGTATTAGGTGGCAACAGATGAAGACTCATAGTGGAAGGTGGCCCTGTTGGGTGACAAAGGATCAAAGTTAGTGGTGGAAGATCGATGATGGTAGAGAATGCAGTGAGGGGATGATAGAGGATGGGGAATGTTGGCCAAGATGATGCTAGAGGATGGGGAATTTTGGCCAAGATGATGCCAAAGGATGGTGAAGGCTGCTGAATGAACAGCAATCACCGGGCATTGTGCTGTGAGCAGTGCAAGATGGTGCCCTTGGAGGGGTGGAATCTGGAATTGGAGAGAAGAACATTCGCATAACAGGATGGAGAATGTCAGTGGAATGTGGTAGTTTGGGTCGGTGAAGGGTGATGCTTTATCAGTGGTGGATGGAGGAAGATAGAATTGGAGAAGGGCAAATGTTTGGCCAGCAGGGGGTGGAGAAAATCAATGGGAAATACAATGACTAAGAAAGGACAGTAAACAGTAGTCAATGGCATAAACCAATGGGTGGTACAAGATTGAGGAAGATGGGGTTGGGAAAGGAGATTTTAGAAAACGTAAAACATCAGGGAAAGATGGTACACTGGATGGCAAATGGTGGCAGAGGATAACAATTTTGGATGGCATCATTTTGATGGTGGAGGATGGGATTAGAACAAGGCAGATGATGGGGAATGGAGAATGTCAGTGGAAGATGGTACCCTTGGATGGTGGAGAGTGATGAATTGTTAGTGATGGATGGTGGAAAATGGCACCATTGAGTTGTGAAGGATGGAAGATGGCAGAGAATGATGTGGTTGGATGGCACCACTGGGTGGTAGGAAAGGAGACTGCAAAGAGGAATGGTTGAGTAGTGGGGAATGAAGACAGTCAGTGGAAGATGCCATCACTGAATGGTTAAGGATGAGTTACCAAGAGGGGATGGTGGTGGATGATGGAAGATGATGGTGTTGGGTGGAACTCGGGATGGCAGAAGGTAATGAGTTACCAGCAGTGGGTGGTAGCAGTGGCACTGTTATTGGATGATGGAAGATGATGGTGTTGGATGGTGGACGATGAAAGATGATGGCACTATTGGGTTGTAGAAGATGAGTCATCATTGATGAGCTATGGACAGTGATGGAGTTGAGTTGTGCTGTAGGGCCCCGAAATGGCACAGAGTGGAAGATGACAGAGGATCATGGTGAATAGGAGCTGGGAAGGGCAGAGCTGGTTGCACTATGGGATGGCGAAGGATAGAGGTGCTGGATGTCATACAGGAAATGTGGGGAGAGGAACAGCTGGGTGGCAAGAAGTGGTGAGGATGAGGTTGGAGCATCTCTTGTGGAAAGCAGTACCATTGGATTGTGAAGGACGGTAAGTTGTCAGGGTGAATGAATGGCAGAGAGTGTACAAAATGGGGGTGAGGGCCGGGCCTGGTGGCTCATGCCTGTAATCCCAGCTAATCGGGAGGCTGAGGCAGGAGAATTACTTAAATCACTGGAGGCGGAGGTTGCAGTGAGCCGAGATCACGCCATTGCACTCCAACCTGGGCAACAAGAGTGAAACTCCATCTCAAAAACAAACAAACAAACAAACAAACAAAAAAATGGGGATGAAGATAGGGAGGATGGAGAAAAACCCCCATGGCCGCTGCTGATAACACTGATAACAAGATTGGGCTCTCTGCACTCTAGGATGGCCAGTCCCGGACTGTCCGGCAGTTCCAGTTCACAGACTGGCCGGAACAGGGTGTGCCAAAGTCGGGGGAGGGCTTCATCGACTTCATTGGCCAAGTGCATAAGACTAAGGAGCAGTTTGGCCAGGACGGCCCCATCTCTGTCCACTGCAGGTGAGCTCCCTCAAGGGTCCCAGCTTTTGGCCCTGCTGGGGAAACTGAGGCCTGATGGGGACAGCCCCAAGCTTAGGCTGTCCCATCTGGGCTGTTAGAGTCCTCGGGGAATCGGGTGGTCAGATCAGGGCTGTCCAGCACCTGCCCCTGAATAGCTGTGCTCACTTTACTGCCACCAGTGCCGGCGTGGGCAGGACGGGCGTCTTCATCACGCTTAGCATCGTGCTGGAGCGGATGCGGTACGAAGGCGTGGTGGACATCTTTCAGACGGTGAAGATGCTACGAACCCAGCGGCCGGCCATGGTGCAGACAGAGGTAAAGATGGGACAGGGAGGGGAGGCAGCCTGGCCTCACGCCCTGACTGCCCCTAAGCCCCAGTTTCCTCCTCTGGGAGATGGGTACAGCCACCTGGGACTCTCTGGGTCACTGTGGGTAGATGGTCCACAGACTCCTCCCGCACTGGAAGGGGACCAGTAACCCTTTTAACACAACAGTCAGCTGAAGGTCAAAGCCGAGAAGTGGCCCTTGGAGTGGACAGAGATGGGCTCATTGCAGTCCCCAAGTCACAGCAAGTCTGTGGCTCAGCCTGGACCCTGCCAAGAACCACTGACCCTCAAGTCCAACCAATGTACAGATGGGGAAACTGAGGCCCAGACTCCTAGCTCCAAGGGGAATGTTCCAGTGGAGGGGGTTCTGAACAGCAGCCATGTCTTAAAAGATGAGTAGAGGGGACCCGGCGTGGCAGCTCACACCTGTAATCCCAGCACTTTGGGAGGCTGAGGTGGGAGGATCGCTTGAGCCCATCCTGGGCAACACAGCAAGACCCCATCTCTACAAAAAAAATAGAAATGAGGCTGGGTGTGGTGGCTCATGCCTGTAATCCCAGCACTTTGGGAGGCCGAGGCGAGCGGATCACCTGAGGTCAGGAGTTTGAGACCAGCCTGGCCAACATGGCGAAACCCTGTCTCTACTAAAAATACAAAAATTAGCTGGTCATGGTGGTACACGCCTGTCATCCCAGCTACTTGGGAGGCTCAGGCAGGAGAATCACTTGAACCCGGGAGGCGGAGGTTGCAGGGAGCCAAGATGGCGCCACTGCACTCCAGCCTGGGCAACACAGCGAGACTCCGTCTCAAAATAAATAAAAAAGAAAAGATGAATAGGGCCTCCAGGCAGACAGGGGAGGAGAGGGCATTCCAGGTGAAGAGCCTGGCTGTGTTGGGCAGAGAGGTGTGGCATAGCTCACTTCATTGTGGGAGGGCCGTGGGGGCCAAAGAGACCTTCTGCAAGAGACACGCACAAGGCTGAGGAGCTTGGCCTGCTCCTGAGGGCGATAGGGAGCCCTGGGAGGCGTTAGAGCAGGGGAGGTACTAACAGGTCACCTCTGCTCCCCCAGGATGAGTACCAGTTCTGTTACCAGGCGGCACTGGAGTACCTCGGAAGCTTTGACCACTATGCAACCTAAAGCCATGGTCCCCCCCAGGCCCGACACCACCGGCCCCGGATGCCTCTGCCCCTCCCGGGCGGACCTCCTGAGGCCTGGACCCCCAGTGGGCAGGGCAGGAGGTGGCAGCGGCAGCAGCTGTGTTTCTGCACCATTTCCGAGGACGACGCAGCCCCTCGAGCCCCCCACCGGCCCCGGCCGCCCCAGCGACCTCCCTGGCACCGGCCGCCGCCTTCAAATACTTGGCACATTCCTCCTTTCCTTCCAATTCCAAAACCAGATTCCGGGGTGGGGGGTGGGGGGATGGTGAGCAAATAGGAGTGCTCCCCAGAACCAGAGGAGGGTGGGGCACAGACCCTAGACGGACCCCTCGTCCTCCCCCAGCGGTGGTAGGGGGACCCGGGGGGCTCCTCCCCGCTCTGCAGCCTGGGGACACTGGGCTGGGACCAGAATCCAGCTTTCTTTTAAAACTCTCAGTGTAACTGTATCCCGTGACATTTCGTTTTTTTTAAATAGTGTATTTTTTTTCCTTTTTTTTTTTTTAAGAAAAACAAACAAAAGACTCGCCAGTCAATGACTTTCAAAGAGAACAACTAACTTTGGCTTATTCATATTCTGTTCAAAGACAGTCTATTTTTTCACTGTAGAAAGCGTCCTTGTGTGATAGTTACGTTCGCAAACGCGCACGCCGGGCCCATGGCTGTACCGTGGCTTGCTTTTTTTTTTTTAATTTTTCCTACCATCAGAAAGTGTGCTTTGCTCACAGAAGAAGGGGATGTCCTTTTTTCTTTCTTGGCTTTTTTTTTTCCCCCTTTTTGTTTCATTTTTATAAATTAAATTTTCAGACATATCAAATACAGTTCTGAGGGTAAGGTCATGGGGGAGCTCGGACCCAGTGGCGTTGGGTGCGGTTGAGGGGGACGCTGCTGTAAGGAGAGAGATGACAGTGGGCCTCCTCTGAGAGCCTGAGCTGTCTCCCCGTCTCCCACCCCCAAGGAGACAGAGAGGATCCTACTTCTTCGGGGACAGTGGCTGTATGGCTGTGCTGCCCCACATCAGGGACCCTTTCCCTCTGGGACTATGGGGCAGTTTGGGAGCAAAACCAGAAGGACAGGACCCCCTCTACCCGCCTACCCTGAGCAAGCGAGTTGTTCCTCTTTGTACAAGGGCAGGTCTGCGGTTACTTTCAACACTGTTTATTCCAGCGGAAGCAGCCGGGTGGTTTTCCCACCCCCGTGTATGTAGATATATCGACTTTGTATTAAAGGAAGATCGTCTGACCCCGGCCCATTGTGGAGTCTTTGTTGCGCCCCTGCCTGTCCAGTTTCATCCCTGGGGTGGAGGTCGGTGGGGTCCTGGAGAGCTGATCTCGTTTCCTTGTGTGAACAGTCAGAGGAGGAGTTGGCCCAGAGAGGTGGTGGTGCTTGTCCAAGACCACACACCGCTGAGGCGGGTGGATCACAAGGTCAGGAGTTTGAGACCAGCCTGGCCAACATGGTGAAACCCAGCCTGGCCAACATGGTGAAACTCTACCAAAAATACAAAAATTAGCCAGGCGCAGTGGCAGGCACCTGTAATCCCAGTTACTCAGGAGGCTGAGGCAGGAGAATCGCTTGAACCCAGGAGTTAGAGGTTGCAGTGAGCTCAGATCATGCCATTGTACTCCAACCTGGGTAACAGAGTAAGACTGTCTCAAAAAAAAAAAAAAAAAAAAAAAACTCAAAACACCAATGAAGTGGCCAGGCCAAGATTTGAATCCAAGCCCTGGTCCTGTAGGGGCTGCCTCGTGTTCTCTTTCTAATAAGTGACCATGACTGAGAATTCACCATGGGCCAGACACTCAGATAGAAGTTACCAGCCCCTTGGCCAGGCGCGGTGGCTCACGCCTGTAATCCCAACACATTGGGAGGCCGAGGCAGATGGATCACCTGAGATCGGGAGTTCGAGACCAGCCTGGCCGACATGGCAAAACCCTGTCTCTGCTAAAAATTAGCCAAGCATGGTGGCACGTGCCTGTAATCCGAGCTACTCAGGAGGCTGGAGCAGGAGAATCACTTGAACCCAGGAGGCGGAGGTTGCAGTGAGCTGAGATCAGGCCACTGCACTCCAGCCTGGGCGACAGAATGAGACTCCCATCTCCAAAAAAAAAAAAAAATCCCCATTTGCATATTAGGAAACTGAGGCTCAGGGAGGGGCACACAATGAGTTTGAGGTGGAGCTGGGATTCGTACCCCAGCCCATCTCACCCGCAGCCCTGAGCATCACACTGTGCTGCCTTCTCGAAGTGCCCTGGGGAAGAACTGAGTCCGTGGAGGGAAGCAACAGGTTGGGGACACTCTTTCTTCTCCACCCCTAGGCCACTCAATGAGCAGACCCATGCACTGAGCCAGAATCACATCCCTGGGGATGGAGAGTGAGCCATTTTGTATCTATACCCTTGCCTGAGTCACTTGCTTGGGCATAGAAGCCACCCACAGGAGCCAGAGATAGGATGAAAGAGCCCCCTATGACCTCAGGGAAGTTCCAGGAATGAGAAGGGGTGATCTTAGTGACACCAGGGACCCAGCTCAGGGAAGAATAGGACTATGTCTCTTAGAAACCAACAGATCAAGGCCGGGCGCGGTGGCTCACGCCTATAATCCCAGCACTTTGGGAGGCTGAGGCGGGCAGATCACGAGGTCAGGAGATGGAGACCATCCTGGCCAACATGGTGAAACCCCGTCTCTACTAAAAATACAAAAAATTAGCCGGGCATGGTGGCAGGAGCCTGTATTCTCAGCTACTTGGGAGGCTGAGGCAGGAGAATCCCTTGAACCTGGGAGGCAGAGGTTGCAGTGAGCCAAGACCATACCACTGTACTCCAGCCTGGGGGACAGAGCAAGACTCCGTCTCAAAAAAAAAAAAAGCAACAGATCAAGTAGTCAAAAAAATATAGATGTGACTAACATCATTAATAAGCTTGGCCAAAAATATTTAACAAACCCTATTATCCCCTCCTACTCTTAACATTCTCAAACACACATGGAACATTTGTAAAAATTAACAGAGATCGGCTGGGTGCAGTGGCTCACGCCCGTAATCTTAGCACTTTGGGAGGCCAAGGCAGGAGGATTACCTGAAGTCAGGAGTTCAAGACCAGCTTGGCCAACATGGTGAAACCCCCCGTCTCTACTAAAAATACAAAACATTAGCTGGGTATGGTGGCACACGCTTGTAATCCCAGCTACTCAGTAGGCTGAGGCAGGAGAATCGCTTGAACCCAGGAGGAAGGAGGTTGCGGTGAGCTGAGATCGCGCCTCTACACTCCAGCCCGGGTGACAGAGCAAGACTTCATCTCAAAAAAAAAAAAAAAAAAAATTAACAGAGATCTTCACAAATTCCAAGAAACAAATATTAGATAAGGTATCCTGATCTTGGCTCTGAAGAGTAATTAGCCTCCCCTGGAAGGGGGAGGGAAATTTTAAAACACTTTTTTTGGCGGGGAGGTGGGTGGGGGACAGAGTCTCGCTCTGTTGCCCAGGCTGGAGTGGCTCAGTCTCGGCTCACTGCAACCTCCATCTCCCAGGTTCAAGCGATTCTCCTGCCTCAGCCTCCTGAGTATGTAGCACTACAGGCGCCCACCACCACACCCAGCTAATTTTTTTTTTTTTTTGTATTTTTAGTAGAGACAGGGTTACAGGGTTTCACCATGTTGGCCAGGCTGGTCTCGGACTCCTGACCTCAAGTGATTTGCCCACCTCGGCCTCCCACCAAAGTGTTGGGATTACAGGTGTTAGCCACCGTGCCCAGCCTTAAAACACATTTCTAAATAAGGTATGTGTTAAATCAATGTAATCCGGGTGCAGTGACTCATGCCTATAATCCCAGCACTTTGGGGTGAAGATAGGGAAACACTGCCTCTGAAAAAAAAAAAAAATCAATGTGAAAGTTACAAAGTTTTTCAAATTGAACAATTCAGATAGTACATCATGAGATGCATAACCTGCGGGATGCAGCCAATGGTGTGCTCAGAGAAAAATTCATGGCCTTGAACACATTTACCCTTTTTTTATTTTGAGGTAGGAGGGTCTCACTTTGTTGCTTAGGCTGGTCTTGAACTCCTGGCTTTAAACAATCTTACTACCTCAGCCTCCCAAAGTGCTGGGATTACCGGCACCAGCCACTGTGCCTGGCCTCTTTAACACACTTATAAGAAAAGAAATTTTGAAAATAAGTCAACTTTAAAAAGTTCATGAACCAAGTTTTCAATCAAATCACTAGAAAATAAACTCAAATAGAAAAAAAAACCCAAATAAAAAAAAATGAAGATAAAGATGGAAATAACTTTTTTTTTTTTTTTTTTGAGACAAGAGTTTCACTCTTGTTGCCCAGGCTGGGGTGCAATGGTGGATCTCGGCTCACTGCAACCTCTACCTGCCAGGTAAGAGTGATTCTCCTGTCTCAGCCTCCCAGGTAGTTTGGATTACAGGCACCCATCACCATGCCCGGCTATTTTTTTTGTATTTAGTAGAGATGGGGTTTCACCATGTTAGTCAGACTGGTGGTGAACTCCTGACCTCAGGTAATCCACCCGCCTTGGCCTCCCAAAGTGCTGGGATTACAGGCGTGCGCCCCTGCACCCAGCCTGGAAATAACTCTTAATTGGGCATTTTGATATGGCTCTTTTGCATTGACAAGATCAAAAACCTTTTCTTTGAAAACTCCAAAAACCTTAGGCAAAGATAATAAAAAAGAGAAAGTACAAATAATATCAGAAAAGTGGGGATAGAACACTTTAGAGATGAAGCCTTTTTTTTTTTCTTTTTTTTGGTAAGATGAGTATTGGGAGAGCCAAGGAGGAAACAGACAGGGGCAGTGGAGGCTACCGGTAGCAGAACTGGTATGCAAAAAATCCCCTTCTCTCCCTCCATAGGATAGTTGTAAGAACAGACAGTGAAGAGAGAAAAAGATGGGGAAGCTGAGTGCAGTGGCTCACACCTATAATCCGAGCACTTTGGGAGGTTGGGGCAGGTGGATCACCTGAGGTCAGGGGTTCAAGACCAGCCTGGCCAACATTGTGAAATCCCATCTCTACCAAAAATACAAACATTAGCAGGGTGTGGTGGTGCATGCCTGTAATCCCAGCACTTTGGGGGCTGAGGTGGGCAGATCACTTGAGCCCAGGAGTTCAAGATCAGCCTGGGCAACATGGCAAAGCCCCATCTCTACCAAAAATACAAAAAATTAGCCAGGCATGGTAGCACACACCTGTAGTCCCAGCTACTCTGCAGGCTGAAGTGGAAAAATCACCTGAGCCCAGGAAATCAAGGCTGCAGTGAACTGTGATCATTCCACTGTACTCTAGCCTGGGTGATGGAGAGACCTTTCTCAAAAAAAAAAAAAAAAAAAGAGAGAGAGAAAGAAAATAGTGAAGTGATAGTAAAGATCTATGCCCCATACAAGGCACCTTCCCAGATAGTTTTCCAAGTGAGTTTTGCCAAATCTGCAAGGAAGAGATGATTTGCACCTTTTGTCAACTGTCAGCTTATGAGGTGAAAAAAGAGATGGTACCTAAACTGTACAAAGACAAACTAAGGAGGAAAAAAGCACATTCCACTTATGTGCCTAGATGCAAAAAGGCCAAGAAAATTTCAGCAATGGAAATCTAACATCTCATTAAAAGAATACAATGTTATGACTCAGACAGATTTATGGAATGCGAGGATAGTTTGACTTTAGAAACTCTGAGTGAGAACAGATTGGTGCTTTTGGAGGACAAGTTGAGAGTATCTGGTAAATTAAGGATGCACCTAACTTTTTCAGTCAACGATTCCATTCCTAGATATACATCTGACAGAGACTCTTGCAGATATGTCCAAGGGGACATGTACAGATATGTCGAGAGTGGCATTATTTGTCATTAAAATATTGGAACCAAACTAAATAGCCATCAGGAAAATGTATAAAGAATTATGAAAGTCTGGGCACAGTGGCTCATGCCTGTAATCCCAGTGCTTTCGGCGGCTGAGGCTGGCGGATTACTTGAGCCCAATATTTGGAGAGCAGCCTGGGCATATAGTGAGAACTCATCACTACAAAAAATGTTTTAAAATTAGTTGAATGTGGTGGTATCTGCCTGTAATCTCAGCTACTCAGGAGGCTGAGGTAGGAGGATCGCTTGAGCCCAGGAGGCAGATGTTGTAGTGAGCCAAGATTGTGCCACTGTACTCCAGCCTGGGCAACAGAGTGAGACCCTGTCTCAAGAGAAAAAAAAAAAAAAAAAGGCCAGGCATGGTGGCTCACGCCATAATCCCAGCAATTTGGGAGGCCCAGGTGGGCGGATCACCTGAGGTCAGGAGTTCGAGACCAGCCTGGCCAACATGGTGAAACCCCGTCTCTACCAAAAATACAAAAAATTAGCTGGGCATGGTGGCAGATGCCTGTAAAGCCAGCTACTCAGGAAGCTGAGGCAGGAGAATTGCTTGAGCCCGGGAGGTGGAGGTTGCAGTGAGCTGAGATCGTGCCACTGCACTCCAGCCTCGGCAACAGAGTGAGACTTCATCTCAGAAAAAGAAAAAAATTATAATACAGGCATATGATGGAATACTATACAGCAACGAATATGAGGCCATTAAAACTATACACCATGACCTGAACAAATCTCAGAAATATTCTGAGCAAAACAAGCAGATTTCAGGAAGAAAAGTTACAGTGCAATTTCATCACAGAACATTTTAAAACATACAAAGCAAACACATATTAGTTAGGGGGAAACACTATAAGCAGCAAAGATATAAAAACTCATCTAGATGGCAATACTACCTAAAGTACTCTATGATTCAATGCAATCCCCGTCAAAATCCCAAAGACTTTTTTGCAAAAATGGAAAAGCCACTCCACAAATTCATAATGAATTACAAGAGAATCCAAATAGTCAAAATCATTTTGCAGGAAAAAAATACCATTAGAAAACCCAAATTTCTCCATTTCAGAACTGACTACAAAGCTACAATGATTAAAACACTGTGGTACTGGTGTAAGGGCAGACGCACAGATCAATGGAATAAAATTGAGAATCCAGAAATAAACCCACACATCTATGGCTAATGGACTTTTTTTTTTTTTAAAAAAAGGAGGGTCTCACTCTGTTGCCCAGGCTGGAGTGTAATGGTGCAATCAGAGTTCACTGCAGCCGCCAAATCCTAAGCTCAAGTAATCCTCCCACATCAGCCTCCCTAGTAGCTATATGCACCACCACCAATTAGTACCCAGCTAATTTATTTTATTATTATTTTACTATTATTATTTTTTTGAGACAGAGTCTCACTCTGTCGCCCAGGCTGGAGTGCAGGGATGTGATCTGGGCTTTCTGCAACCTCTGCCTCCTGGGTTCAAGCATTTCTCCTGATCCAGCCTCCTAAGTAGCTAGGATTACAGCTGTGCACCACCACACCTGGCCAATTTTTGTATTTTTACTAGAGACGGGGTTTCACCATGTTAGTCAGGCTGGTCTCGAACTCCTGACCTCATGATCTGCCTGCCTCAACCTCCCAAAATGCTGGGATTACAAGCATGAGCCACAGCACCCAGCAGCACCCAGCTAGTTTTTAAATTTTTTTTGTAGAGACAGGATCTTGCTATGTTGCCAAGTCTGGTCTCGAACTCCTGGCCTCAAGTGATCCTCCTGCCTTGGCCTCCCAAAGTGCTGGGATTGCAGGTGTGATCCCAGTCTTGGCCAGTTGATTTTTGACAAGGGTACCAAGACCATTTAATAAGGAAAGAATAACTTCTTCAACAAATGTTGCTGGACCAACTAGGTATCTATATGCGAAGTATGAAACTATATACTTCATACCATATACAAAAAGTAACTCAAAATAGATCAAAATAACTCAAAATAGTAACTCAAAATACATGTAAAATCTAAAAGCTAAAAAGTCTTAGGAGGCTGGGCGTGGTGGCTCACGCCTGTAATCCCAGCACTTTGGTGAGCCGAGGCAGGCAGATGACCTGAGCTCAGGAGTTCAATACCAGCCTGGGCAACATGGTAAAAACCCATCTCTACTAAAAATACAAAAATTAGCTGGGTGTGCGGGTACATGCCTGTAATCCCAGCTACTTGGGAGACACAAGAAGCGATTGAACTGGGGAGGCAGAGGTTGCAGTGAGCTGAGATCACGCCGCTGCACTCCAGCCTGGGAGACAATGCAAGATGCTGTGTCCAAAAAACAAAAAAAAAAAAAAAAGAGAAAAGCTCACCTTTAAACAAATTCAGGGTAATTGTTCCTTCTGTGCAGGAGGAAGGAAAATGTATTCAGCAAACGGTACATAGGTAAATGCAATAAAATGTGTATTGTTGGCTGGATGCGGTGGCTCACGCCTGTAATCCCTGCACTTTGGGAGGCCGAGACCGGCAGATCACGAAGTCAGGAGATCAAGACCATCCTGGCTAACACAGTGAAACCCTGTCTCTACTAAAAATACAAAAAAAATTTGGCAGGCATGGTGGCAGGCGCCTGTAGTCCCAGCTACTAGGGAGGCTGAGGCAGGAGAATGGCGTGAACCCAGGAGGCGGAGCTTGCAGTGAGTGAGCCAAGATCGTGCCACTGCACTCCAGCCTGGGTGACAGAGCAAGACTCCGTCTCAAAAAAAAAAAAGTGTAGTGTTTGATTTTTTTGGTTGGGTGTTAAGTATATGGTGTTCATTTTATCTTTTTTTTTTTTTTTCCCCTAGATGGAGTCTCGCTCTGTCGCCCAGGCCGGAGTGCAGAGGCACAATCTCGGCTCACTGCAACCTCCACCTCCTGGGTTCAAGCAATTCTCCCGCTTTGGCCTCCCAAGTAGCTGGGACTACAGGCATTTACCACCACTCCCAGCTAATTTTTGTATTTTTAGTAGAGACGGAGTTTCACCACATTTGCCATGCTGGTCTTGAACTCCTGACCTCAAGTGATCCCCCTGCCTCGGCCTCCCAGAATGCTGGGATTACAGATGTGAGCCACCATGCCAAGCCCATTATATCACTTATTAAAATAAATAATAAAAATGTAACAAATTCTAATATTTGGAAATATTTTTCCATAATAAAAATACCATAAATCAATTTTTAAAATGCTTTGGGGCAACATTTCTTTTTATTTATTTATTTTGAGACAGAGTTTCACTCTGTCCCCCAGGCTGGAGTACAGTGGCGTGATCTCAGCTCACTGCAACCTCCACCTCCCAGATTCGAGAGATTCTCCTGCCTCAGCCTCCCAAGCAGCTGGGATTATAAGGTGCCTGCCAACATGCCTGGCTAACTTTTGTATTTTTAGTAGAGACAGGGTTTCACCATGTTGGGCAGACTGGTCTCGAACTCCTGGCCTCAAGTGATCCTCCTGCCTCGGCCTCCAAAAGTGCTGGGATTACAGGCATGAACCACCATGCCAGGCCAGCATTTGATTTTTTTTTAAAGCATGTTTAAAATAAACACTCAGCAAACTAGGAAATGAATTTTCTCAACTTGAGACATTAACTTGATAATGTTGAAGCTTTTGAACAGAAGTTGGCAAACTTTTTCTGTAAAGAACCAGATGGTAAATATTTTAAGCTCTGCAGGCCAAAAAGTCTCTGTTGCATCTGGTCACCTGTGCCAGTAAAGTATAAAAGCCATAGACAAAGTGAATGGGCATGGCTGTGTTTCAATAATACTTTATTTACAAAACCAGTGGTGGGCTGGATTTACTCAGACCATGGCCACTAAATTCAATACTGAGGCAAGGGGCAGGGCGTAGTGGCTCACGCCTGCAATCCTAGTACTTTGGGAGGCCGAGGTGGGAGTATTGCTTGAGCCCAGGAGTTTCAGATCGGCCTGGGGAAACATGCGGGGCCCCATCTCTACAAAAAAATCTAAAAATTAGCCAGGTTTGGTGGTGCACACTTGTGGTCCCAGCTACTCGAGAGGCTGAGGCAAGAGGATCGCTTGAGCCCAGGAGTTCAAGGACAGCCTGAGCAACATAGCAAAACACTGTCTCTTAAAAAATGAATAAAATAAAATTAGCACAGAGGGCCACAGTGAGATAGGATTAAAGAGGAGTGAATGAAACTTTAGTTTTTACGGCACCATTTCTATTATGAAAAATGCTTTTATATCGTAATTGTGTCATTAAAAACAAATTAAAAAAATAAAGGAACAGGGCCGGGTGCTGTGGCTCATGCCTGTAATCCCAACACTTTAAGAGGCCGAGGCAGGCGGATCACGAGGTCAAGAGTTCGAGGCCAGCCTGGCCAACGCGGTGAAACCCCGTCTCTACTAAGAATACAAAAATCAGCCAGGCGTGGTGGCAGACGCCTATAATCCCAGCTACTCGGGAGGCTGAGACAGGAGAATCACTTGAACCCAGGAGACGGAAGTTGCAGTGAGCTGAGATTACGCCTCTGCACTCCAGCCTGGGTGACAGAGTGAGACTCCATCTCGGAAAAAAAATAAATAAATAAAGGAGCATAGCCAGGCACAGTGGCTCAGGCCTGTAATCCCAGCACTTTGGGAGGCCAAGACAGGCAGATCACTTGAGGTCAGGAGCTAGAGACCAGCCTGGCCAACATGGCAAAACCTCCTTTCTAAAAATACAAAAATTAGCCAGGCATGGTGGTGCACACCTGTAATCCCAGCTACTTGGGAGGCTGAGGCAGGGGAATCACTTGAACCCAGGAGGTGGAGATTGCAGTGAGCCGAGATAGTGCCACCGCACTCCAGCCTGACGACAGAACAAGACTCCATCTCAAAAAAATAAATAAATAAAAATAAAACAAAACATAAAGGAACATGCTTCCATCCATCTCTGCTGTTACAGACTCAGCTTACCACAGGCAGAGAGAAGCGGCCACAAGAATGAGACAGAGGCCAGACATGGTGGCTCATGCCTGGAATCCCAGCACTTTGGGAGGCCAAGGTGGGAGGATCACTTGAGCCCAGGAGTTGGAGACCAGCCTGGGCAACATAGCAAGACCCTGTCTCTGTAAAAAATTAGCCAGGTGTGGTGGCATGTGCCTGTGGTCCCAGCTATTCGGGGAAGTAGGAGAATCTCCTGAGCCCAGGAGGTCGAGGCTGCAGTGAGCTATGACTGCACCACTGCACTCCAGCCTGGGTCCCAAAAAACAAACGAAAGACTGAGACAGAGCTATATCTTGCTAACTATGCTGTTTCCCGGGGTCCTGCCACTATCTTACGAAAAACAGCTTCCATTTATTGAGTGACTGCCCGTAGTACTTCACAGCCCTCTGATATAATATCATCCCCAGTTTGTAGATTAGTAAACTGGCACAGAGAGGTTAAATAACTTGCCCAAGGTCACACAGCCAGGAAATACCAGAGCCAGGATGTGAACCTGGACCTCCTGGCCCTAGAGTCTTCCCTACCCTGAACAAGCCACAAGGCCATGGAAATTCAATAGTGAACAAGAGGCTAGGCACAGTGGCTCACGCCTATAATCCGAGCACTTTGGGAGGCCGAGGTGGGTGGATCACCTGAGGTCAGTAGTTTGAGGCCACCCTGGCCAACATGGTGAAACCCCATCTCTACTAAAAAATACAAAAATTAGCCAGGCATGAGG
Source organism: Pan troglodytes (assembly GCF_028858775.2). Taxonomy (NCBI): domain Eukaryota; kingdom Metazoa; phylum Chordata; class Mammalia; order Primates; family Hominidae; genus Pan; species Pan troglodytes. Next base: position 7,546,339 of record NC_072418.2, on the reverse strand, counting down.
CCAGGCGCCTGTAGTCCCAGCTACTCGGGAGGCTGAAGCAGCAGAATCACTTGAACCCAGGAGGTAGAGGCTGCAGTGAGCCAAGATTGTGCCACTGCACTCCAGACTGGGCAACAGAGTGAGACCTTGTCTTGGAAAAAAAAAAAAATGAACCAGACATACTTCCTGCTTACATGGGTTTTGTTGCTGAGTGAGACTCAGGGAAGACAATTTCAGCAATTTCAATTCTTGGTGCCAAGAGCTCTACCAGGTGGGGCATGAGTGGTTGTGGGTACCTCGGTGGGAGGGCATCAGGAACGGCTTTCTCAAGGTGCACAGTGAATAAGATTCCAAGATCTTCCTAGGGGAGGGGGAGTGCAGGGCAAGGCTGTGTCTAGAGGAAGCCACAGCTCACGTGAGGACCAGCGACAAGAGTGTGCCATTTGAAGACAGTGTAGATGGCTACAAACTCACTGGTCCCACCATCCACCCCAGTTTTATTAATGTGGTGGGAAGCCCAGACAGGTTGATAAGGCGCCATCTCCTCTGAAGGTTAGTTTATATAATTTTTATTTTATTTTATTTTTTAAAGAGACGCGGTCTTGCTGTGTTGCCCAGGCTGGTCTCAAACTCCTGGGCTCAAGCAATATTCCCGCCTCGGCCCTTCCAAAGTGCTGAGATTACAGGCATGAGCCACCATGCTTGGCCAACGGTTTATATTTTTAAAACTTATTTTAAAGCCCGGGCGTGGTGGCTCATGCCTATAATCCCAGCACTTTGGGAAGCCGAGGCAGGCAGATCAACTGAGGTCAGGAGTTCAAGACCAGCCTGGCCAACATGGTGAAACCCTGTCTGTACTAAAAATACAAAAATTAGCCAGGCATGATGGTGGGTGCCTGTAATCCCAGCTACTTGGGAGACTGAGGCAGGAGAATCGCTTGAACCCGGGAGGTGGAGGTTGCAGTGAGCTGATGTCGTGCCATTGCACTCCAGCCAGGGTGACAAGAGCGAAACTCCCTCTCAAAAAAAAAAAAAAAAAAAAACTTATTTTAGAGACAGAATCTCACTCTGTTTCCCAGGCTGGAGTACAGTGGCACAAACACGCCTCACTGCAGCCTCCACCTCCTGGGCTCAAGTGATCCTCCTGCCTCAGCCTCCCAAAGGGCTGGGATGACAGGCATAAACCACTGTGATTAGGACAATTGGCTTAAAGTTCAAGTCCTTGGGCAGGCAAACTTTTATTACCATAATTTTGTTTCTTTCATATTTAATTTTATGGTTACCTGCCTCCTAGAACAGATAAAGCTCTAGAAACTCTCTTTGTGGATTCAAAACAAAAAGTCTGATTGGAACTCTGGCCGACCAGCCAGAAATCAGGAAGCAGCAGCCCAGACCACTTTAGGGGAACATTCTGCAGAATGAAGTTGAACGCGAACATCGTCCTGGAAATGAAAATAATTCAACAACAACAAAAAATCTCCAAAGCCATTTTCTTCACCTGCGCAGCCTGTAAGGGCTGAATTCATTAAAGTCCAGAAGAAAGAGGAGGAGAGAAGGCCAGGGAATTCTAATTTTCTCTTCGCATTTCAATCAGGGCAGACAAAGGGGTGGCTGCAGCTGGGAGGGTTTCAGGAGAGGCCAGGGCAGGCCTGTCCCTACCCCCGCAGCCCCCCAGACAAAGAGCCAGCAGCTGGACCTCACAAAGGAAGGCACGAAGCCACTTTGCCTTGAGGCTTTGCACACAGAGGCTTGGCCTTTTCAAACAGGGCAACGGCTGAATGGCTCTCCTGAATAGGCAGCCTCGCTGTGTTTGGGGGCCCAGCTGAAGCTTCCCAGCTCTGAGATGTCTGGGCCGGCTTAACCCCCTCCTCCCTCCTGTCAGAGGCGTGTGAACCAGAGCAACTCCATCTTGAATAGGAGTTGGGTAAAATGAGGCTGAGACCCACTGGGTGACATTCCCAGACGGTTAGACATTCTTTTTTTTTTTTTTTTTTTTTTGAGATAGAGTTTCACTCTTGTCGCCCAGGCTGGAGTGCAATGGCGCCATCTCGGCTCACTGCAACCTCCACTCCCAGGTTCAAGCGATTGTCCTGCCTCAGCCTCCTAAGTATCTGGGATTACAGGCATGCGCCACCATGCCCAGCTAATGTTTTGTATTTTCAGTAGAGACAAGGTTTTTCCATGTTGGTCAGGCTGGTCTCGAACTCCTGACCTCAGGTGATCCGCCCGCTTCGGCCCCCCAAAGGGCTGGGATTACAGGCATCAGCCACTGCACCCGGCCAAAGGTTAGATGTTCTAACTTACAGATTGAGATAAGAGGTTGGCATAAGATACAGGTCACTAAGACCTTGCTGACAAAACAGGTGGCAGTAAAGAAGCTGGTCAAATCCCACCAAAACCAAGATGGCCACGAGAGTGACCTCTGGGTGTCCTCACTGCTACACTCCCTCCAGCACCATGACAGTTTACAGATGCCATGGCAACGCCAGGAAGTTACCCACATGGTCTAAAAAGGGGAGGCATGAATAATCCACCCCTTGTTTAGCATATCATCAAGAAAAAACATAAAAATGGGCAATCAGCAGCCCTCAGGGCTGCTCTGTCTATGGAGTAGCCATTCTTCATTCCTTTACTGTCTTTTGAGACACAGTCTCAGTCTGTCGCCCAGGTTGGAGTGCAGTGGCACGATCTCGGCTCACTATCAGCTCTGCCTCCTGGGTTTAAGCGATTCTCCCACCTCAGCCTCCTGAGTAGCTGGGATTACAGACGAGCGCCAACATGCCCGGCTAATTTTCGTATTTTTAGTAGAAAAGGGGTTTCGCCATGTTGGCCAGGCTGGTCTCGAACTCCTGACCTCAGGTGATCCGCCCGCCTCGACCTCCCAAAGTGCTGGAATTACAGGCGTGAGCAACTGCGCCCAGCCTCCTTTAACTTCTTAATAAACTTGCTTTCACTTTATGGAATTGCCCTGACTTCTTTCTTGTGTGAGATCCAAGAACCCTCTCTCTCAGGGTCTGGATCGGAACCCCATTCCTGAAACACTCCCACTATGGGAGCCCTCAAATAGGACCCTGGGCAGGAAGATGACAGAGAGATACGGGGACTTGCAAATTGCATCCCGTCCCCGGGTCTCCCTGGCACCATCACTCCAGTTTGAGCCGCCCGCAAGCGCGATCCCTTTCGGTGAACTATTGCACGACCCCACCCTTCCCACCCACTGTGAGAGCTAGAATCCAAGCGAAAAGCAAACACAAACAGAAAAACGTGTACTCACAAGCGCTGGTAAGGGTGTGCAGATATGGGAGTCCTTGTCCACAGCCGGCGGGAGGTAAAATGATGCGGCTACACTGTGGTAGAATGTGGAATCTCGCTCTGTCACCCAGGCTGGAGTGCAGTGGCGTGATCTCAACTGACTGCAACCTCTGCCTCCTGGGTTCAAGCAATTGTCCTGCCTCAGCCTCCCAAGTAGCTGGGATTACAGGCACCTGCCACCATGCCTGGCTAATTTTTTTTGTATTTAGTAGAGATGAGGTTTCACCATGTTGGCCAGGCTGGTCTCAAACTCCTGACCTCAAGTGATCCACCTGCCTCGGCCTCCCAAAGTGCTGGGATTACAAAAGTGAGTCACCACGCCTGGCCACGTTGGCACCAAAATTTCTACTTGAATGTTTATAGCAGCGTGATTTTTAACAGCCACGATGTGAAACCAATCCGAACATCCAACACAAGAATAGGTAAAGAAAACAGGGTCTATCTATAAAATGGAATATTATTCAGCCATGAAAAGGAATGAGGCTCTGACACAGGAAACAGCACAGATGCACCTTGAGGACCTCACACTCAGTGAGTGGCACCAGACACAAAAGGCCACACAGTGTATGATCTCACTTCCATGAAATGTCCGGGACAGGCCAGTCCACAGACACAGGAAGGGGATTTGTGGGTGACCACAGGGTTGGGGAGGGGAGGGAGAGTGACTGTTGATAGGGATGGGCTTTTTTTTTTTTTTTTTTTTTTTTTGAGACAGAGTCTCAGCCTGTCACCCAGACTGGAGTGCAATAGTGCAATCTTGGCTCACTGCAACCTCCACCTCCTGAGTTCAAGCCATTCTCCTGCCTCAGCCTCCCGAGTAGCTGGGATTACAGGCACCCTCCACCACGCCCAGCTAATTTTTTGCATCTTTAGTAGAGATGGGCTTTTACCATGTGGGCCAGGCTGGTCTGGAACTCCTTACCTCAGGTGATCCACCCGCCTCAGCCTCCCAAAGTGCTGGGATTACAGGTGTGAGCCACCGTGCCCAGCCAGGGCTTCTTTTTGGGGTGCTGGAACGTTGTGGAATTACATAGTGTGATGGTTGCACGCTCTGTGCTAAAACAACACTGAATTGTCCACTTTAAAGCGGTGCTTTTGATGCTATGTAAATGATCTCAATTTAAAACAGACTTTTAAACCTCCCAGGACCTCCCAAGGCCAACTCCTCACTCCCCAGCTTCCCATCATCCCATCCTTGCTGTCCCACCTCTGGGCCTTCGTCCAAAGCTCTCCTCCCACCCTGTCCAGCTACCATAGCTCTCATTTTGGTGTGTGGTTATCTGATGAACATCAGCTTCCCTCCCCGAGATTGTGGAGTCCCCAAAGTCAGTCACCTGGTTCCTCTTGGGGAAGAGAGGTAGACACCAGGAAGGCAGACAGGGTCTTGCTCGGTTGCCCAGGCTGGAGTGCGTGGTGCCATCATAGCTCACTGCAACCTCGAACTTCCAGGCTCAAGCAGTTCTGCCAGCTCAGCCTCCCTAGCAGCTGGGACTGCAGGCATGCACCACCACAACTGGCTGTTTTTGTTTTTTTTTGTTTTTTTTTTTTTTTGAGACGGAGTTTCACTCTGTCTCCCAGGCTGGAGTGCAGTGGCGCGATCTCGGCTCACTGCAGGCTCCACCCCCTGGGTTCACGCCATTCTCCTGGCTCAGCCTCCTGAGTAGCTGGGACTACAGGCGCCCGCCACCATGCCTGGCTAATTTTTGGTATTTTTAGTAGAGATGGGGTTTCACCGTGTTAGCCAGGATGGTCTCGATCTCCTGACGTCGTGATCCACCCGCCTCGGCCTCCCAAAGTGCTGGGATTACAGGCGTGAGCCTCTGCGCCTGGCCTTTTTTTTTTTTTTTTTTTTAAAGATGGAGGTCTCGCTATGTTAACCAGGCTGGTCTCGAACCCATGGCCTTAAGCAAATCTCCTGCTTTGGCCTCTCAAAGTGTTGGAATAACAGGCGTGAGCCACCATACCCAGCCTAGACCCCAAATATTCTTGAAGCATGCAGCTGCGAGATCTACCATGATACAAAACGTGCCACAAACCAGCTATGAGGCTCAGGGAGACGCAGGGATCTGGGGAAGGTTTCCACAGTGAAAAATGTCCGCAGATCCCTAAAATGACCAAGGGCTATCCTGGCAGAAGCACCACCTGGGCAGAGTCCAAGAGTCTGGGCCAGGATGGAACTGGGCACTTCCCCCCAACTTTCCTTCATCTCCTCCTCTTGAATTCTCCCTCTTTCAACCTCCAGCATTTTTTTTTTCCTAATTGAAGTTATTATTCCAGCTAGATAAAAACAACCTCCAGTTGTGGTCCAGGCTTTTTATACATATATATAATCTAAGTAATGTTTAGGATTTTTTGTTTAGAGGGGGAAAAAACTAATTACATCTGTGAGGGAGGAGAACCACAAATCATAGATTTACGATGGGAACATGAGCGACTCAAGCCAGGCCCACAAGCCGGCGACAACTTCTTATCTCATTACAGTTTAATTAAGAATGATGTTTTAGCATCTTCTGTTTCATTATCATCGGGCCCAGCTGACTCCTAATCTTTTTCTACCCGGCGTCAAGGAGGGTCTGGTCTAACATGCGTGCTAATGAATTTACAATTCTCTCTTTGGGGAACTTTAATAAAATTAGCCCGTGCAGAAGATGAACGTAGATGGGGGAAACTTGTGGAGGGAACACTTACTTTCAATTCCTGGCGTCCTGAGTAGAGGGCCAGTGGGTCCCCCGGGGGACGTGGAAAACAGCAGGAAATATGCAATGGGCTGAGCCACGTGATTTAGGCCGCGCTTCACTCCCCTCCTGAGTTTCTCTGCTTGAGCACCTACTGTATACCAGGCTCCAGGCTGAGTGTCTCGGATACCACAAGGCTGGATTTTCTGCCCCGTGGGAAGAGATGGGGTGGTGGGTGGTTTGGGGGGGGAGGGTCTTGCCATGTTACCTAGGCCGGTCTCGAACCCCTGGCCTTAAGCAAATCAAGGCAGATAAGAGAAGCCCTAAATTGCCTGCAAATCATGGTTATAAATATGGCCATGAGAAGTTCTCCAAAGGCGAGCCCAGGGAGATGTGAGGATCTGGAACAGGGGCTCAGACCGGAAGGTAGCAAGCAGGGGAGGCTTCCTGGAGGAGGTGGCGTTTAAGCCAAGATTCAAAAGGATGAATAGGAAGGAGCTGGCCTGAAGGAAGGATGAAAGTGCTTCTGGGAAGCAGCCCAGAGAAAGGCTGGCAAGATGGATGGGGGCTTGGTGCATTTGAGGAATTTGGGGGTGGGGAATATTGCATGAAACAAATTCGGAGAGGCAGAGGCAAGAGATGGAGGATTGTCTCAATCCATTTTCATGGCTCTAATAAAATGCGTCAGGCTGGGTCATTTATAAAGAACAGAAATTGATTTCCTCACGGTTCTGCATGTCAGGTAGTCCAAGATCAAGGTGCTGGCAGGTGAGTCGCTCGTGACGGCTGCGGTCCGCTTCAGGACGGGACCTGGTTGCCGCGTCCTCTAGAGAGGAAGAACGCTTTGTCCTCACAGGGTGGAAGGGCAAAAAGAACCGAACGTTCTCGGTGCTTCTTTTATGAGGGCCTTAATCTCATTCACCAGGAAGGTGTCCTCAGGCCCCAATCACCTCCTACCCGCTCCACCTGTTAATACCCATCACATTGGCCATTAAGTCCCAACATGTGAATTTTGGAACGGGCACCTTCAAACCTCAGCATGAGCTGTGAGGACCACATTGAGGGGCGTGTCCTGAGAACTGTGGGACGCCCTGGAAAATAAGTCAGTCACTGTTAAATTAGTGGATACGGCCGGGCGCCATGGCTCACGCCTGTAATCTCAACACTCTGGAAGGCTGAAGTAGGCAGATCACCTGAGGTCAGGAGTTCGAGACTAGCCTGGCCCACATGGTGAAACCCCATCTCCACTAAAAATACAAAAATTAGCTGGACGTGGTGGAGGGTGCCTGTAATCCCAGCTACTCGGGAGGTTGAGGCAGGAGAATTGCTTGAACTCAGGAGGTGGAGGTTGCAGTGAGCCGAGATGGCGCCTTTGCACTCCAGCCTGGGCAACAAGACCGAGACTCCATCTCAAAAAAATATAAAATAAAAATAAATTAGTGGATACTGCAGAGGCCCTGATCACAACACCTGTGTTCACCTAAATGCACTAATTAATGACTGCTGATTGCAAACAGCAAAGTCCGCCTGGGGGATTTTCTCTGCCTGCAGAAGTAAGCTCAGCCCTGTGAGGGTGAACCAGGGGTGCTGGGGAGTTTCTGACCCCCCAACCAAAGCCCACCGTTCACTCACCCCTCACAATATGAATGTAAAAATTCATCAGGATGTGCATTGGAGGCTGGGTATGGTGGCTCACATCTGTAATCCCAGCACTGGGGGAGGATCGCTTGAACCCAGGAATTCAAAATCAGCCTGGACAACAGAGTGAGACCCCTGTCTCTATAACAAACAAAATTAGCCAGGCATAGTGTTGCACCCTTGTAGTCCCAGCTACTTCAGAGACTGAGGTGGAAGGATTGCTTGAGCCCAGGAGGTGGAGGTTGCAGTGAGCTATGATTGCACCACTGCACTCCAGCCTGGGTGACTGAGAGAGACCCTGTCTCAAAAAAAAGGGGGGCGGGCGGGCACGGTGGCCCACGTCTGTAGTCCCAGCACTTTGGGAGGCCAAGGCCAAGGCAGGTGGATCACCTGAGGTTAGGAGTTTGAGACCAGCCTGGCCAACATGGTGAAACACTCTCTCTACTAAAAATACAAAAATCAGCCAGGTGTGGTGGCCGGCACTTGTAGTCCCAGCTACTTGGGAGGCTGAGGCAGAAGAATTGCTTGAACCCGGGAGGTGGAGGTTGCAGTGAGCTATGGTGCCACTTTATTCCAGCCTGGGTGACAAGAGGGAAACTCCATCTCAAAAAAAAAAATTATATCTGTGTGTGTGTGTATGTGTGTGAATGTGTGTCTGTGTGTGTCTGTGTGTGTGTCTGTGTGAGTGTGTATGTGTGTAATGGAATAATCTACTGTTTCCTGTATGGAAAGCCTGAATGAATTTTTTGTTTTTAAAGAGAAAGATCTGACACATGAAAAGATGTTGAACAGCATCAGCCATTAGGAAATGTAAGTTAAAACTAGAATGAGACACCACTTCACACCTATTAGAACAGTAAAAAATAATGACACCACCAAATGCTGGTGAGGACGTGGAGAAACTGGCTCTCTCCCGCAGTGCTGGTGGGGATATAAGAGGGCGTGGCCGCTGTGGAAACAGTCTGGCAGTTTCTCCTAAGCTGGAACATGCAATTCGCATACCACCCGGCAATTGAATACAATTCAGGCACCCATCCTGGAGAAATGAGAACATGTGTTCATGCAAAAAATAGTACACACACATTCATAACAGCTTTATTCATGATAGCAAAATACTGGAAACCAGAGGCCCTTCTGCGGTTGGATGGTTGAACATATGGCAGCACCTCCATTCCATGCCTGGAATATTACTCAGCAAAAAAAAAAAAAAAGGACAAAAGATTGAGACCTGGATGGACCTCAAGAGCATGATGAAGTGAAAACAGACCAGGCACAGTGGCTCATGCCTGTAATCCCAGCCCTGTGGGAGGCTGAGGTGGGAGGTTCACTTGGGGCCAGGAGTTCAAGACCAGCCTGGGCAACATAGCGATATTCTCCCATCTCTACAAAAAAAGTTTTTAAAAATTTGGCCGGGTGTGGTAGCTCATGCCTGTAATCCCAGCACTTTGCGAGGCCAAGGTGGGCGGGTCACCTGAGGTTGGGAGTTCAAGACCAGCCTGGCCAACATGGTGAAACCCCCTCTCTACTAAAAATATAAAAATTAGCTGGACGTGGTGGTGGGCACCTGTAGTCCCAGCTACTCAGGAAGCTGAGGCAGGAGAATCGTCTGAACCCAGGAGGCAGAGGTTGCAGTGAGCCAAGATTGCGCCACTGCACTCCAGCCTGGGTGACAGAGCAGGACTCCGTCTAAATAAATAAACGAATAAAATTCCAGCACTTTGGGAGGCTGAGGTGGGTGGATCATAAGGTCAGGAGTTCCAGACCAGCCTGACCAACATGGTGAAACCCTGTCTCTACTAAAAATACAAAAATTAGCTGGGCGTGGTGACGCGCACCTGTAATCCCACCTACTCAGGAGGCTGAGGCAGGAGAATCACTTGAACCTGGGAGGCCGAGGTTGTAGTGAGCCGAGATTGTGCCATTGCACTCCAGCCTGGGTGACAGAGGGAGACTCTATCTTTAAAAATAAATAAATAAATAAAATTAGCGGAGCGTGGTGGTGCATGCCTGTAGTCCCAGCTACTCAAGAGGCTGAGGTGGGAGGATTGCTTGAACCTGGGAGGTTGAGGCTATGGCGAGCTATGATCTCACCACTGCACTCCAGCCTGGCTGACAGAGCAAGACTCTGTCTCATAAACAGCAAAAGCAGTCAACCTCAGAAGAGTACATGCTCTCTGATTTTATTTATATGATGTTCTCAAAATGGCAAAACCATAGAGATAGAGAACAGATTAGTGGTTGTGATGGGACAGGGAAGTGGAGGTGGGATGTTGAATATAAAGAGGTAGCATGAGGGTGACCAGGTGCAGTGGCTCACACCTGTGATCCCACACTTTGAGAGAGAGGCTGAGGTGGCCGGATTGCTTGAGCTCAGGAGTGTTTTGAGACCAGCCTGGGCAACAAGGCAAAACCTGTTTCTACAAAAACTACAAAAATTAGCCAGGTGTGGTGGTGTGTGCCTGTAGTCCCAGCTACTCAGGAGGCTGAGACTGGAGAATCACTTGAGCCCAGGAAGTGGCAGTTGCAGTGAGCTGAGATTGCACCACTGCACTCCAGCCTGGGCAACAGAGCGAGACCCTATCTCAAAAAAAAAAAAAAAAAAAAAAAAAAGTAGCATGAGGGAGTTACTTTGTAAAGATGGAACAGTCCTGTATCTTGATGGCGGTGATGGTTACATTAATCTATACATGGAATAAAACTGCATAGAACTGGGCACGCACATGCACACACACGAATGCAGGTTTACACACACATGCACACACGAATGCAGGTTTACACACACGTGCACACACACGAATGCAGGTTTAGAAAATATCGCAATCTGTATATCTATTTCCCAGTGTTATCCCAACATCAGTTTCCTGGATTTGATATTGCCCCAAGGTCATTTAAGACGTCACAATTAGAGGAGGCTGGATGAAGGGTATCTAAGACTATGTACTATTTTTGAAACTTCTTTTTTTTTTTTTTTTCTGAGACAGAATCTCGCTCTGTCGCCCAGGCTGGAGTACAGTGGCGCCATCTCGGCTCACTGCAAGCTCTGCCTCCCGGGTTCACACCATTCTCCTGCCTCAGCCTCCCGAGTAGCTGGGACTACAGGCGCCCGCCACCACACCTGGCTAATTTTTTGTATTTTTAGTAGAGACGGGGTTTCACCGTATTAGCCAGGATGGTCTCAATCTCTTGACCTTGTGATCCACCCGCCTCGGCCTCCCAAAGTGCTGGGATTATAGGTGTGAGCCACCGCGCCCGGCCGAAACTTCTTGTAAGTCTATAATTAGTCCAAAACAAAAAGTTAAAAAACAAAAAGAGAGAGATTTGATTAGCAGTGGATTAAAAGAGACTCTTGGGGAAACTAATAGAGCCTCATTTTATTCTTTTCTTCTTTTTTTCTTTTTTTTCTTTTTTTTGGAGACGGGGTCTTGCTCTGTCTCCCAGAGTGCAATCAGAGCTCACTGCAGCCTCAACCTCCTGGAGTCAAGCAATCTTCCCACCTCAGCCTCCTGAGTAGCTGGGACTACACACATGTGCCAACACGCCTGGCTTATTTTGTAATTTTTTGTAGAGATGAAGTCTTGCTATGTTGCTCAGGCTGGTCTCAAATTCCTGGGCTCAAGTGATCTCCAACCTCAGCCTCCCAAAGTGCTGGAATTAAAAGCATGAGCCACTGCGCCTGGCCTTATTTTTATTTTTATTTTTATTTTTTTATTCTTGTAAAAGTGTCCCCCATGACTATTGGTGGTGCAAAATCAAAGTGGCAGGGAAGGATGTGGGATTGTTCTAGCGTGCAATTTGGGGGAAGAAAAATATGGCAATATTTCCCCCCAACACTTCATAATTTCTTTGTTCATTCTAAGCATTTGTACATAGTTGCAATGGTAAATGAAATGGAAGTGACAATAAGATAAAGTAAAGCAATTGTTTTTGTTTTTGTTTTGTTTTGTTTTGTTTTTGAGACAGGGTCTCACTCTGTTGCCCAGGCTGGAGCAGTGGAGCAATCTTGGTTCACTGCAACCTCCACCTCCTGGGTTCAAGCGATCCTCCTGCCTCAGCCTTCCAAGTAGCTGGGATTACAGGCACTCACCACCACACCCGGCTCATTTTTCTGTATTTTTTGTAGAGACATGGATTTGCCATGTCACTCAGGCTGGTCTTGAACTCCCAAGCTCAAGCAATCCTCCTGCCTCGACCTCCCAAAGTGCTGGGATTCCAGGTGTGAGCCACTGCGCCCAGCCAATTGTCTATTTTGTTTTTTAAGATAAAATCCTGCTGGAGCCTGACTGTTGCTTCCAATTCTGGCAGAGAATCTGTGTGGATTCTCTGTCTGGCAGTCGTGAGGCATCTTGGATCCCACAAGCTTATGAAGGCTCTGAGCTCCACAGGCGAGATTTCCAACTCCAGAGTGAAGCCTGCGGCGATTTCCTAGAATAGAACCACAGGCTCACATTTCTCTCCCCTTCCCAGACCCCTCCATGAAACCCAGGAGCCTCTGCAAACGCTGGGATGCGTGGCTTCCAGGATGAGCCTGAATGGGGATAAAAGACGTTCTGAGTACAGGGAAACTGGATCCCTCATCCTTTGCTGGTGGGGATGTAACATGGTATAGCCACTCTGGGAAAACTCTTAAAACCCGAAACACTTTCCACATCGTGCAGTAATTGCACTCCTGGCATTCATCCTAGAAAAATGGGAACGTACGTCTATGCAAAAACCTGTCTACAAATGTTCATAGCAGCTTTATTCCCAACAGACAAAACCTGGACTCCACCCAGACCCTTCAACAGGTGGATCGTTGAACAAACTGTGGTCCATCCACACCACGGAATACGATGCAGGGCTAAAAAGGAAGGAACTGCTGATAACCCCACACACCCACTGGCTGCTCCCAAGGGCCTAATGTTCACAGAAAAAAAAAAAAGCAATTTCAAAATGCAACATAGGTTTGGATTCCATTAATCACATATATATATATAATGTTCTTTTCTTTTCTTTCCTTTTTTTTTTTTGAGATGGAATTTTGCTCTGTCACCCAGGCTGGAGTGCAGTGGCACGATCTTGGCTCACTGCAACCTCTGCCTCCTGGGTTCAAGGGATTCTCCTGCCTCAGCCTCCCCAGTAGCTGGGATTACAAGCTCCCACCACCAAGCCTGGCTAATTTTTATATTTTTAGTAGAGGGGCGGTTTCACTGTGTTGGCCAGGCTGGTCTTGAACTCCTGGGCTCAAGTGATCCACCCGCCTCAGCCTCCCAAAGTGCTGGGATTATGGGCATTGAGTCACCACGCCTGTCTTATAATATTCTTGAAATAGTAAAGTTGTAGACTGGAGAAGAGATTAGGGGTTGCCTAGGGTTAGGAATGGGGTGGGGGTCACTCCCAGGGAGTAGCTTTAGAGAGATCTTTGTGGGGACAGAATAGTTCTGTATCTCATCTGTGTTTAGTTACAAGAATTTATGTGCGATAGCCGAGCATGGCGGCTCATGCCTGTAATCCCAGTGCCTTGGGAGGCTGAGGCAGGAGGAGTACTTGGTGCCAGGAGTTGGAGGCCAGCCTGGGCAACATAGCAAGACCCCATCTCTACACACAAATTTAAAAATTAACCTAGTGTGGTGGTGCACACCTGTAATCCTAGCACTTTGGGAAGCTGAGGCAGGAGGATCACTTGAGGCTAGGAATCTGGGATCAGACTGGGCAACATAGCAAAACCCCATCTCTACAAAAAAATTTAAAAATTAGCTTAGTGTGGTGGTATGTACCTGTAATGCTAGCACTTTGGGAGGCTGAGGCAGGAGGATCAATTGAGGCCAGGAATTTGGGATCAGATTGGGCAACATAGCAAAACCCCCTCTCTATAAAAAAAATCAGCAAGGCACGGTGGTGCATGCCTGTAATCCCAGCTACTCAGGATACTGAGGTGGGAGGATTGCTCGACCCCAGGAGTTGAATGCTACAGTGAGCTATGATCACACCATTGCACTACAGCCTGGGTGACACAGTGAGACCCTGTCTTTCTTTTTTTTTTTTTTTTTTTTTTTTGAGACGGAGTCTTGCTCTTTCGCCCAGGCTGGAGTGCAGTGGCGCGATCTCGGCTCACTGCAAGCTCCGCCTCCCGGGTTCATGCCATTCTCCTGCCTCAGCCTCCCGAGTAGCTGGGACTACAGGTGCCCGCCACCACACACGGCTAATTTTTTGTATTTTTAGTAGAGATGGGGTTTCACCATGTTAGCCAGGATGGTCTCAATCTCCTGACCTTGTGATCTGCCCGCCTCAGCCTCCCAAAGTGCTGGAATTACAGGCGTGAGCCACCGTGCCCGGCCCCAAGACCCTGTCTCTCTTAAAAATATATATATAAATGTGATACAATTACATAGAAATAGATACATTGCACTTTGGGAGGCTGAGGCAGGTGGATCAGGAGGTCAAGAGATTGAGACCATCCTGGCCAACATGGTGAAACCCTGTCTTTACTAAAAATACAAAAATTAGCCAGGCATGGTGGCGCCCACCTGTAATCCCAGCTACTTGGGAGGCTGGGGCAGGAGAATCACCTGAACCAGGGAGGCAGAGGTTGCAGTGAGTGGAGATCACGCCACTACACTCCAGCCTGGGCGACAGAACAAGCAAAAAAGAAAAAAAAAAAAAAAAAGAACTGAATACATTGTATCCATATCAATTTCCTGGTTTTGATCATGTAATAAAATGTAACCATCGGGGGAAGCTGAGTGAAGCGTGTACAGTATCCTGTCTGTACTACCTTTGCAATTTTTTTTTTTTTTTTTTGAGACAGAGTCTCGCTCTCTCCCCCAGTCTGGAGTGCAGTGGCGTGATCTCGGCTCACTGCAAAATCCGCCTCTCAGGTTCACGCCATTCTCCTGCCTCAGCCTCACCAGTAGCTGGGACTACAGGCGTGCACCACCTCGCCCTGCTAAGTTTTTGTATTTTTAGTAGAGACGGGGTTTCACCGTGTTAGCCAGGATGGTCTCGATCTCCTGACCTTGTGATCCACCTGCCTCGGCCTACTAAAGTGCTGGGATTACAGGAGTGAGCCACCGCACCTGGCCTTTTTTTTTTTTTAAGGACAGGAAACTGGGCACAGTGGCTCACACCCATAATCCCAATACTTTGGGAGACGAAGGTCGGTGGATCATTTGAGCCCAGGAGTTCAAGACCAGCCTGGGCAACACATAGCAAGACCATATCTCAACTAAAAATGTAAAAAGCTAGCTGCTTGTGACAGTGCATGCCTGTGGTTGCAGCTATGCGGGAGGCTGAGGTGGAAAATTGCTTGAACCCAGGAGGTTGAAGCTCCAGTGAGCTGGGATGGAACCACTGCATTACAGCCTCGGCAACAGAGCAACACCCTGAAGAAAAAAAAAAAAAAAAGGAAGGAAGGAAGGAAAGGAGGGAGGGAGGTAGGAAGGAAGGAAGGGAAGAAGGGAGGGAGGGAGGGAGGGAGGGAGGCAGGGAGGCAGGGAAGAAGGGAGGGAGGGAGGGAGGAAGGAAGAAAGGGAGGAAGGGGAGGGAGGGAGGGAGGAAGGGAGGAAGGAAGGAAGGGAAGGAAGGGAAGAAGGGACGGAGAGAGGTAGGGAGGCAGGGAAGAAGGGAGGGAGGAAGGGAAGAAGGGACGGAGAGAGGGAGGAAGGAAGGAAGGAAGGGAAGAAGGGACGGAGGGAGGCAGGGAGGGAGGAAGGAAGGAAAGAAGGAAGGAAGGGAGGAAGGGAGGGAGGGAGGAAGGAAGGGAAGAAGGGACGGAGGGAGGGAGGAAGGAAGGAAAGAAGGAAGGAAAGGAGGAAGGGAGGGAGGGAGGAAGGGAGGGAGGCAGGGAAGAAGGGAGGGAGGGAGGCAGGGAGACAGGGAAGAAGGGAGGGAGGGAGGGAGGAAGGAAGGAAAGGAGGGAGGGAGGAAGGGAGGGAGGCAGGGAAGAAGGGAAGAAGGGAGGGAGGGAGGGAGGAAGGGAGGAAGGAAGGGAAGAAGGGACAGAGGGAGGCAGGGAGGCAGGGAAGAAGGGAGGGAGGGAGGAAGGGAAGAAGGGAGGGAGGGAGGGAGGAAGGGAGGAAGGGGAGGGAGGGAGGGAGGGAGGAAGGAAGGAAAGGAGGGAGGGAGGGAGGAAGGGAGGAAGGAAGGAAAGGAGGGAGGGAGGGAGGGAGGGGATGGACTGAGGTCTGTGGTCTTATACATGATAAAACTTCCCAGCAACAAACACCCAAGCCAAGCCCAGGTGGTTTCCTGGGAGACTCTGCAGAGACCCCAGTGCTGAGAGCAAACCAGCTCAGGGGACCCCCTCCCACAACTCCCAGGTCCATGTCAGTTTCCTGGAGACGGGGTTTGGGAAACACCGCCCGGTGCAGTAGCGAGTGACCCTGGTGGAAGCTTTACTCCAACAATTAGCCTTGCCAAAAGTAAGGTGGACCGAGGCGCCATCCGTCATGGGCTAATTGTTCTTGCTACGCTCTGGGTCCTCTTGGCTGGCACATGGCCACGCTGCACAGATGCACAGAATGATGGAGGCAACGTGACCAGCACAGCTGATGTTCACTGCGCCGAGGGCTCCAGGTGGGCCGGGCCCAGGCCGACACCGGTTCCTCCTCAAACCCCCTCTGACAAGCTCGGCATCCTAACCTTCGCTTGGGCTGAGCCTTCAGCTGACAGCCCTTCCCTGCCCTGTCCTGTAAAGCTCTTTATAGTTTCCTCCCAGTCCACACAGGATGCTTAAATCCCAGTCTGGGAGTAGGTTTTCAGTTAAGTGTGGAAAGATGCCTGAAATCCTTTGAGGCTTCATGGAGAAAGATGTCTCTTCCTTTTAGAGACCAGGTCTCACTCTGTTGCTCAGGCTGGAGTGCAGTGGCATAATCGCAGCCGTCCTTAGCACCTGGGGCACCCAGAGAGATGGGCATCAGGAGGCATGGAAGGCTTCCTGGAGGAAGCAACATCCAAGCTGAATGCAGAAGGAGAGGGCGGGACTGCCTGTAGTCCCAGCTACTCAGGAAGCTGAGGTGGGAGGATTGCTTGAGCCTTGGAGGTCCAGGCCACAGTGAGCTATGATCATGCCACTGCACTCCAGCCTGGGCAACAGAGCAAGACTCCATCTCAAAGAAAATTGCATAAATGAAAGAATGAGCAAAAGCTTGAATATTATTAAAAATTGTTTTAACGTAGAAACATTTTTAGTCTATGGGCCATACAAAATCAGGCAGTGTGCTGAATGTGGCCCAGGGACCAGAGTTTGCTAACCCTTGTTCTATTTTGTTAAAGTGTTGGTAACTGAAGTGTTTATACGTACAAAAGCCATCGAGTTGTATGCTTGCAGTTAGAGCGCTGTCTTGTTTTGTTTTGTTTTCTGAGGTGGAGTCTAGCTCTGTTGTCCAGGCCGGAGTGCAGTGGTGCCATCTCATCTCAGCTCACTGCAACCTCCGCCTCCCAGGTTCAAGAGATTCTTAAGCTTCATCCTCCTGAGTAGCTGGGATTACAGGCACCTGCCACCATGCCTGCCTAAGTTTTGTATTTTTAGTAGAGAGGGGGTTTTGCCACGTTGGCCAGGCTGGTCTGGAATTCTTGACCTCAGGGGATCCACCTGCCTTGGCCTCCCAAAGTGCTGGGATTACAGGCATGAGCCACAGAGCCTAGCCTGATTTTTTTTTTTAATGATGGTGATGATGATGACGACGATAGATCTGTGATATAAGCTCGGCCTGTCTGTTCCCTGGAACAGCATCTGAGCATTCTGACTCACAAATTGCATGGTTGCTTGGGCTACCATTGCGGGAGAATCAGCAGGAAAGGAGAGGACAAGCAGCCCCCCATAGCCGCACCTTGAAGCCTCACCACCACCACCCCCGCCCCGGCAAGAACAGTGGACACAGGAGACCTTTCCACAGAAATGCCCAGACACACAGCAAACGCTTTTTAATCCAACAGCCGCAATGGCAGAGGAGATATTAGTTTCCTGTAAGATTCGACTCAATTAATTAGTTCCCAAATATCAGCCTATCCAGGCAAGCAAAGGAAAACAGAGATAAATCCCAGCCCAGCCTTGCTTCATCTTTTAAAGGCAATTAACTCTTAGTTATTAGCTTTTAATTAGGGAGTAATAATGGCCTCGTTAATACGTTTTATTATACTTGTCACCAGGCAGCTGTTCCAAACAGAACCTATTATCAGATGGTGATGGCCCCGGTGTCAACCGCACTGATGCCGAGGCTGGGGCTCAGAGGCTGCCCTCTGCTCCTTCTCCAGCGGGGCCAGGGCTGGACCATCAGCCCCACCTGATGCTATCATTGTGACCCTTTTCAAGTGACCCCCAGGCCCTCTAGGGTCTCTTGATTTCCACTCCTGTCCCCTGTGATAAGCCGAAGGTCCTGTCTGGGTCATCCTGCTGCCCTACCATGGCTGTTTCAGACACACCAGCTGCCACTAATGACCCTGACGGCTTCCCTCACCTATGCTGGGTCTGGTCTCCCCTCTGTCCTATGATTAGGTACAAGGACAGCCACTGCCACTCTTTTCTTTTCTTTCTCTCTCTTTCTTTCTTTCTCTTTCTCTTTTTCTTTCTTTCTTTCTTTCTTCTTTCCTCTCTCTTTCTTTTCTTTTTTGTTTTCAGGGTCTCATTTTGTCACCCAGGCTGGAGTGCCATGGTGCAATCTCAGCTCACTGCAGTCTCGACTTCCTGAGCTAAAGAGATCCTCTCGCCTCAGCTGCACAAGTAGCTGAGACTACAGACCCATGCCATACACCCAGCTAATTTTTTTTTTCTTTTTTTTGAGACGGAGTCTGGCTCTTGTTGCCCAGGCTGGAGTGCAGTGGCCTGATCTCAGCTCACTGCAACCTCCGCCTCCCAGGTTCAAGCAATTCTCCTGCTTCAGCCTCCTGAGTAGCTGGTATTACAGGCATGTGCCACAACGCCTGACTAATTTGTGCACTTTTAGTACAGACGGGGTTTCCCCATGTTGGCCAGGCTGGTCTTGAAATCCTGACCTCGGGTGATCCGCCCGCCTCGGCCTCCCAAAGTGCTGAGCCACCACGCCCGGCTGTTTTTGTTTTGTTTTGTTTTGTTTTTGTTTGTTTGTTTGTTTTGTATTTTTGGTAGAGATGGGGTTTCATTATGTTGTTCAGGCTGGTCTCAAACTCCTGGACTCAGGCAATCCAGGTGCTGGGATTACAAGCCTCCCCAAGTGCTGGGATTACAAGAGTGAGCCACCACATCTGGCCGATTGCCACTTTCTTTCTTTCTTTCTTTTTTGAGACAGAGTCTTGCTCTGTCGCCCAGGCTGGAGGGCAATTGTGCAATCTCAGCTCACTGCAATGTCTGCCTCCCAGGTTCAAGCGATTCTCCTGCCTCAGCCTCCTGAGTAGCTAGGATTACAGGCATGCACCACCACGCCCAGCTAATTTTTTGTATTTTTAGTAGAGATGGGGTTTCATGGTGTTAGCTAGAATGGTCTCGATCTCCTAACCTCGTGATCTGCCTGCCTCAGCCTCCCAAAGTGTTGGGATTACAGGCATGAGCCACCGCACCCGGCCCAATTGCCCCTTTCTTTAGCAAAGTTCCCATGCTGGAAATCACCTTACCATAGGTGTCCCTGGTAGGAGAAAGTTCCATGAGACTGAGTGAAATTGGAGGGTAAAATATCACAAAATACCCACAAAGAGCTGTGTGCATGAATGAGTTCACAGTTGCTCCAACTGCAATTGCCAAATGTCCATCAACTGGTAAATGTATAAACACACTGTGGCCCATCAATACAATGGAATACTACACAGCAATGAAAAAGGACTGCACTTTAGAAACATGGCTGTTGTTGGCCGGGCGTGGTGGCTCATGCCGGTAATCCCAGCACTTTGGGAGGCCGAGGTGGGCGGATCACAAGGTCAAGAGATCGGGACCATCCTGGCTAACAAGGTGAAACCCCGTCTCTACCCAAAATACAAAAATTAGCAGGGCGTGGTGGTGGGCGCCTGTAGTCCCAGCTACTTAGGAGGCTGATGCAGGAGAATGGTGTGAACCCAGGAGGCAGAGCCTGCAGTGAGCCGAGATTGCACCACTGCACTCCAGCCTGGGCAACAGAGTGAGACTCCATCTCAAAAAAAAAAAGAAAAAGAAAGAAACATGGCTGTTTTGGGGTGAATCTGAAATGCAATGCACCAAGGGAAAGAAGCCAGACACAAATGGTGACATTCTGCACAATTCCATTTATATGAAGTGCTAAACATGTAATTCTCACTGATAGTTGGAGAAAACAGATCCGTAGTTGCCGCTGAGTGTGGAGGGTTGACAAGGGAATATTCTGGAGGGAGTGAAGTGCCCTATATCTTGTTTTGGTTATGCGAGGGTATGCATTTGTCAAACTTATTGAACCATACAACTGAAGATATGTTTATTGACTGATATGTAAATAAGGTCTCAATAAACATTTAAAAAAATATTAGATGGGCCAGGCACGGTGGCTCACGCCAGTAATCCCAGCACTTTGGGAGGCTGAGGTTGGTGGATCACCTGAGATCAGGAGTTTGAGACCAGCCTGGCCAACATGGTGAAACCCCATCTCTACTAAAAATACAAAAATTAGCCAGGCGTGGTGGCAGGCACCTATAATCCCAGCTACTCCGGAGGCTGAGACAGGAGAATCGCTTGAATCCAGGAGGCAGAGGCTGCAGTGAGCCAAGATCGAGCTACTGCACTCTAACCTGGGCAAGACAGAGTGAGACTCTGTCTCAAAAAACAAAAACAAAAATTAGATGGGCTGGGCACAGTGGCTTATGCCTGTAATCCCAGCACTTGGGGAGGCTAAGGTGGGAGGATCACCTGAGGTCAGGAATTCAAGACCAGCCTGGCCAACATGGTGAAATCCCTTGTCTACTAAAAACACAAAAATTACCCAGGTGTGGTAGCACACACCTGTAATCTCAGCTACTCAGGAGGCTGAGGCACAAGAATCACTTGAACCTGGGAGGCAGAGGCTGCAGTGAGCCAAGATCGTGCCACTGCACTCCAGCCTGGGTGACAGAGGGAGAAAGAAAAGAAAAGAGGGAGGGAAGGAGGGAAGGAAGGAAGGAAGGAAGGACCTGTGGCTGCCACATAGTAAGTCCTCAATTGTTAATTGCTAACTTAGCCTGTAATAATAGCTGCAGGCCAGGCCCTGGCCTGCCCTCTGGGGGTGTCTCCCAACACCCCCAGGGTTGAATATCTAATGACCACCAGGTAAAGATGGAAGAAGTGCCGGGCACAGTGGCTCATGCCTGTAATCCCAGCACTTTGGGAGGCCAAGGCGGGTGGATCGCCTGAGGTCAGGAGTTTGAGACCAGCCTGGCCAACATGGTGAAACTCCATCTGTACTAAAAATACAAAACTTAACTGGGTATGGTGGTGGGTGCCTGTAGTCCCAGCTACTTGGGAGGCTGAGGCAGGAGAATCACTTGAACCCGGGAGGCGGAGGTAGTAGTGAGCCGAGATCGCGCCACTGTACTCCAGCTTGGGCGACAAGAGTGCGATTCCGTCTCAAACAAAACAAAAAAACTTTGTTTTGGGGGCCACAGAGTAACTTGGGGAGGGTGGGTGGGGTCAGTCCAGAAAGGCGACCAGCTTGGGGAGCAACCAGAAAGGGCCCTTGCTACCCAAACACAGTTTGCTCGGGAACCGCAAATCCCACACTGCTTTATTCAGCAAAGACCGCCCACATTTATCTTCTCATCTTCCAGTGAAGAAAACGACAGACATTACAGCAGCTCCATCACCCTCATCAGCTGTAGGACAAGCTGGACCGTGGTGACAAGACTTTGCTCTTTTCCCTTGGAAGGATGTTGGCATTCCTGGAAAAAGGTGCTCATACCTGTTTTGTTTGTTTGTTTTTTAGACGGAGTCTCGCCCAGGCTGGAGTGCAGTGGCTCGATCTCGGCTCACTGCAAGCTCCGCCTCCCGGGTTCACGCCATTCTCCTGCCTCAGCCTCCCGAGTGGCTGGGACTACAGGTGCCCGCCACCACGCCCGGCTAATTTTTTGTATTTTTAGTAGAGACGGGGTTTTACCGTGTTAGCCAGGATGGTCTAGAGCTCCTGACCTCGTGATCCGCCCACCTCGGCCTCCCAAAGTGCTGGGATTACACACTTGAGCCACCACTCCTGGCCTGCTTTTTTTTCTTTTGAGATGGAGTCTTGCTCTGTTGCCCAGGTTGGAGTGCACTGGGGCAATCTTGGCTCACTGCAACCCACACCTCCCAGGTTCAAGCAATTCTCGCGCCTCGGCCTCCTGAGTAGGTGGGATTGCAGGCACGCGCCATCACACCCGGCTAATTTTTATATTTTTAGTACAGATGGGGTTTCACCATGTTGGGTCTCAAACTCCTGACCTGGTCAGGCTGGTCTCAAACTCCTGATCTCAAGTGATCCACCTCCCTTGGCCTCCCAGAGTGCTGGGATTACAAGCCTGAGCCACCATACCCAGCCCTCACAAGCATTTTTGAAACATGAGTTTTGAGATGATATTTCTTTGTGACACCAATAACGCCACCCACACCCACAGCGGTTATTTCAGGCTTGTGTCGTGGGGAGGTTTTCAGTTACTAGCACAGCCTGGGGCCATCCCTTTGGAGCTGACAGTCTTAACTCTGAGGACAAACTGAGGTTTCCGGAAAAGAATGAAGCTTTTGCACAAATGGCTCAGTCACCAAGGGTGTGACCTTTCGCTGATTCATCATGATTTTATTTTCCTGTTGGAGACAGAAATGGATGATTCATTGTGGAGTATATTTAAAAATTCGATCTAAATGCTTCCGATAAGATTCTTTGCAGGATTTAGAAAATTTTTATTTTATTTATTTTAAGACAGGATCTTGCTCTGTCACCCAGGCTGGAGTGCAGTGGTGTGATCATACCTCACTGCAGCCTTGAACTCCTGGGCTCAAGTGATCCTCCCGCCTCAGCCTCCCAAGTAGCTGGGACTCAGGCATGCACCATCACGCTCAGCTAATTAAAAAAAATTTAGTACAGACAGTCTTGCTATGCTGCCCAGGCTGACCTCAACCTCCTGACTTCAAGTGATCCTCCCTCCTCAGCTCTGTGAAGTATTGGGGTTACAGGTGTGAGCCCCATCACTCTCTTTTTTTTTTTTGGAGACGGAGTCTCGCTCTGTCACCCAGGCTGGAGTGCAGTGGCGCGATCTTGGCTCATTGCAACCTCCACCTCCTGGGTTCAAGCTATTCTCCTGTCTCAGCCTCCCAAGTAGCTGGGACTACAGGCGCCCGCCACCACATCTGGCTAATTTTTTGTATTTTTAGTAGAGACGGGGTTTCACCATGTTAGCCAGGATGGTCTCATCTCCTGTCCTTGTGATCTGCCCTCTTCAGCCTCCCAAAGTGCTGGGATTACAGGCGTGAGCCACCGCACTCGGCTTTCTTTCTCTCTTTTTTTTTTTTTTTTGATACGGAGTCTCACTCTTGTTGCCCAGGCTGGAGTGCAGTGGTGCAGTGGTGCAATCTGGGCTCACTGCAACATCTGCCTCCCAGGTTCAAGCGATTCTCCTGCCTCAGCCTCCCAAGTAGCTGGGATTACAGGCATGTGCCACCACACCCGGCTAATTTTGTATTTTTAGTAGAGACAGGGTTTTACTATGTTGGTCAGGCTGGTTTTGAACCCCTGACCTCAGGCGATCTGCCCACTTTGGCCTCCCAAAGTGCTGGGATTACAGGCATGTGCCATGACATGAGGCCTTTTTTTTTTTTTTTTTTTTTTTTTTAAAGACAGGGTCTCATTCTTTTGCCCAGGCTGGAGTGCAGTGGTGTGATCATAGCTCACTGCAGCCTCAAACTCCTGGGCTCAAGTGATCCTCTTATCTCAGCCTCCTGAGTAGCTGAGACTACAGGTGCCCACCACCATGCCCAGCTCAGTTTTTGATTTTTTGGTAGAGACGAAGTCTTACTCTGTTGCCCAGGCTGGTCTTAAACTCTTGGCCTCAAGTGATCCTCCCACCTCAGCTTCCTCAACCGTTGGAATGCCAGGCATGAGCCACCACACCTGACCTGGTTTTTCTCATTTATCAACATCAAACGTAAGAGAAGAAAAAGCTGGGTGTGACCCCTGACCCAGATCTCAGCAACTGATGCTGAGCTAGATGGATGTAGGAACACAAAAGATTAAACATCAAATCAACCCTCTCACTGACGGGAAATGGCCATCGTGGAATTTAAAAAATAGTATGTTTCAAGACAGTTCTGACAAAAGGTTTTTAATCGAATGAGAGTATACTCAACCTCGCTCGTTCTAAGAGGAATGAATGTTTAAGCCATAATCAGATATCACTTTTGATTTATCAAACAGATCACAAAAACGTGGTAACAGCTTACATCTGGGTAGATAGCGGGAAGTGCACACCCTCCTTTACCACACATCGGGGGTGCACAAGGCATTTGGGGTGACCTGGCTGCAGGATTAGAAGTAAAATTACAGGCCAGGCACTGTGGCTTGTGCTGTAATCCCAGTGCTTTGAGAGGCTGAGGTGAGAGGATTGCTTGAGCCCAGGAGTTCAAGACCAGCCTGGGCAACATAGTGAGACCCCCATCTGTACAAAAAATTTAAAAATTAGCTGGGTGTGGTGGCTCTGCCTGTAGTCTCAATTACTTGGGAGGGTGAGGTGGGAGGATTGCTTGAGCCCAGAAGGTTGAGGCTGCAGGAACTCCTGATCACGCCACTGCTCTCCAGCCTGAGCAACAAAGTAAGACTCTCAGGAAAAAAAATAAATAAATAAACAAAATAAAATTACAGATACTTCCATTTGGCAATCTCCCCTTTTGTTTCTTCAGGAATTTGTTCTAGAGAAACACGCAGATGCTAACATGCACAGAGAAGCCGGCTTTGCTGTGGCTCACCCATAACTGGGAGACACTGGGAACAAGTGAGTTCCCAGTTAGAGGTCTAACTCTGTCTCCCAGGCTGGAGTGCAGTGGCGCGATCTCAGCTCACTACAACCTCCACCTCCTGGATTCCAGCGATTCTCCAGCCTCAGCCTCCCAAGTAACTGAGATTACAGGCGCCCACCACCACGCCTGGCTAATTTTTGTATTTTTAGTAGAGATGGGGTTTCACCATGTTGGCCAGGCTGGTCTCGAACTCCTGACCTCAGGTGATCCACCTGCCTCAACCTCCCAAAGTGCTGGGATTACAGGCGTGAGCCACCGTGGCCCAGCCTTCTCAGCTTCTTTTACATCTCCTTTTGTTTGCTTTCTCTTCTTCTCCTCTGCCTCCACCCTGCTGCCTCCACCCTGCACCAGCCCAGTCCTCTCTGCACTGGTCCACCTGTTCCCGTCCTCACTGCCCCACCGCCACCAACCCACAGCCTGTCCTCCCTGCAGCAGCCAATAGAGGGCGCCTGTGGGCACCTGAGTCAGGTCCTGTCCCTCCTCTGCCCACAGCCCTCCATGGCTCCCACCTTCCTCAGGGTCCCAGCCTAAGGTCCACAAGGCCTTGCACGATATGTCCATCACCTTGCTGCCCTCCCCTCCTTCCTCTCTTCCCCTGGCTCACTCTGCTGCAGCCACAGGGCCCTCCTCACTGTTCCTCCAGCACGCCAGGCACAGTCCTGCCCCAGGACCTTTGCATGGGCTGTGCACTCTGCCTGGAGCGCTCGTCCTCCAAATATACACTTGACTCACTCTCTCCCTTCAGGTCTCTGCTCAAATGTCACCTTCTCAGTGGGACCCTGAACAACCTATATATTTAGCTTAGTGCAAAAGTCATTGTGTGCTGCAATGACTTTTGCACCAACCTAATACAGTTGTTCCCATCACCGTTAGTTTTCTTCTTTCTTTTTCCTTCTTTTTCTTCTTTCCTCCTCCTCCTTTCTCTCCTCCTCCTTCTTCTTCCTTCTTCTTTTATCGCATAGCATGTACAACCTTCTAACCTGCTCCCCAATTTGGTTATTTATCTCATCCGTCTCCCTGAGGGGCTGTGAGCTGCTGTGGGCAGGGATTTTTCTTTTTTTTCCCCCATTTTGCCCAGTGTGGCTCAAGCTCCTGGGATAACACCAGGAAAGTGAAGGTGTTTGCTGAGTGACTGAATGTAAACTCCTTTCTCTTTGCTATGGTCTGAATGGGTCCCCCCAAAGTCATGTGTTGGAAACTGATTCTCCAATGCAACAGTGTTGGGAGATGGGGCCTTTGGGGGAGGTGTTTAGGATTCGTGCCATTATAAAAGGTTTCCTGGAGATTTTGACTCCTTTCCCATCCTGCCTTCTGACATGTGAGAAGGTGGCATTCAAGACATCATTCTGGAAGCTGACAGCAGCCTTCACCAGAGGCTGGAGCCTTGATCTTGGACTTTCCAGCCTCCAGAACCACGAGAAATAAATCTATGATCTTTGTAAATTACCCAGTCCATGATATTCTCTTGTAGTGGCACAAAGGGACTAAGCCATTACTTCTCCCTCTTACATGTAATGTGACTCATCTGTAAGGAAGATCTGTCCCTTCTCCCTCCATTTAGGTATTTATTCAATTACTTATAGCAGTTTGGATATTTATTTTATTCTCTAGGTGATAATCCCACACTGTCACTAATTTTATTGTTCAAATTGTTTCAGCTTCAGCCACTGGGAGCTGCTTCGATTGGGTCTGGTGTCCTTTCTACATATCTGTACCCTTTTTTGAGCATTTCCTTAGTTTCTGGGAACACAAGATGCTTCAGGTTTATCTTGTGTTTTCTGTTTTTCTTTCTCTCTCTCTCTCTTTTTTTTTTTTTTTTTTTTTTTTTTGTTGAGATGGAGTCCTGCTGTATTGCTCAGGCTAGAGTGTAGTGGCATGATCTCGGCTCACCTCCTGGGTTCATGTGATTCTCCTGCCTCAGCCTCCCGAGTAGCTTGGATTACAGGTGTCCACCACCACGCCCAGCTAATTTTTGTATTTTTAGTAGAGATGGGTTTTTGCGATGTTGGCCAGGCTGGTTTCGAACTCCTGACCTCAGGCGATCTGCCCACCTCAGCCTCCCACAGTGCTGGGATTACAGGCATGAGTTACCGAGCCCAGACCCCCATCGAATCATTCATGTAGGCTGGGTATGGCCAGCTTTGGGAGGCCAAGGCGGGAGGATCGCTTGAGCCCAGGACTTTAAGACCAGCCTGGGCGACAAAGTGAGACCCCTATCTCTACAAAAAAAATAAAAAATTAGCTGGGCACAGCGGTATGTGCCTGTACCTTGTCTTGTGTTTTCTCTGTCCCAGTCATAACATCAGTGATTCCTCCCCTGGTTCCTTTTATTGGAGAATGGTATTTAGATCAGGGTGCTAGTGTGCTCACTGCTATTGGGGTATCAGATTAGCCATGTGTACACACATCTTTATTTATTTCTTCTTTTTTTTTTTTCTTTTTTATTGATCATTCTTGGGTGTTTCTCGCAGAGGGGGATTTGGCAGGGTCACAGGACAATAGTGGAGGGAAGGTCAGCAGATAAACAAGTGAACAAAGTTCTCTGGTTTTCCTAGGCAGAGGACCCTGCAGCCTTCCGCAGTGTTTGTGTCCCTGGGTACTTGCGATTAGGGAGTGGTGATGACTCTTAACGAACATGCTGCCTTCAAGCATCTGTTTAACAAAGCACATCTTGCACCGCCCTTAATCCATTCAACCCTGAGTGGATACAGCACATGTTTCAGAGAGCACAGGGTTTGGGGTAAGGTCACAGATCAACAGGATCCCAAGGCAGAAGAATTTTTCTTAGTACAGAACAAAATGAAAAGTCTCCCATGTCTACCTCTTTCTACACAGACACGGCAACCATCCGATTTCTCAATCTTTTCCCCACCTTTCCCTCCTTTCTATTCCACAAAACCACCGTTGTCTTCATGGCCCGTTCTCAATGAGCTGTTGAGTACACCTCCCAGATGGGGTGGTGGCCGGGCAGAGGAGCTCCTCACTTCCCAGTAGGGGCGGCCGGGCAGAAGCGCCCCTCACCTCCCGGACGGGGCGGCTGGCCGGGCGGGGGGCTGACCCCCCCCACCTCCCTCCCGGACGGGGCAGCTGGCCGGGCAGAGGGGCTCCTCACTTCCCAGTAGGGGCAGCCGGGCAGAGGCGCCCCTCACTTCCCCGACGGGGCGGCTGGCCCGGCGGGGGGCTGACCCCCCCCACCTCCCTCCCGGACGGGGCGGCTGGCCGGGCAGAGGGGCTCCTCACTTCCCGGTAGGGGCGGCCGGGCAGAGGCGCCCCTCACCTCCCGGACACGGCGGCTGGCCGGGCGGGGGGCTGACCCCCCCACCTCCCTCCCGGACGGGGCGGCTGGCCGGGCGGGGGTCTGACCCCCCCACCTCCCTCCCGGACGGGGCGGCTGGCCGGGCGGGGGGCTGACCCCCCCACCTCCCTCCCGGACGGGGCGGCTGGCCGGGCGGGGGGCTGACCCCCCCACCTCCCTCCCAGACAGAGCGGCTGGCTGGGCAGAGGGGCTCCTCACTTCCCAGTAGGGGCGGCCGGGCAGAGGCACCCCTCACCTCCCGGACGGGGCGGCTGGCCAGGCAGGGGGCTAACCCCCCCACTTCCCTCCCGGACGGGGCGGCTGGCCGGGCGGGGGGCTGACCCCCCACCTCCCTCCCAGACACAGCGGCTGGCCGGACAGAGGCGCCCCCCACCTCCTGGACAGGGCGGCTGGCCGGGCGGGGGGCTGATCCCCCCACCTCCTCCCGGACGGGGCGGCTGGCCAGGCGGGGGGCTGACCCCCCCACCTCCCTCCCGGACGGGGCGGCTGGCCGGGCAGAGGGGCTCCTCACTTCCCAGTAGGGGCGGCCGGGCAGAGGCACCCCTCGCCTCCCGGACGGGGCGGCTGGCCAGGCGGGGGGCTGACCCCCCCACCTCCCTCCCGGACGAGGCGGCTGGCCGGGCAGAGGGGCTCCTCACTTCCCGGTAGGGGCGGCCGGGCAGAGGCGCCCCTCACCTCCCGGACGGGGCGGCTGGCCGGGCGGGGGGCTGACCCCCCCACCTCCCTCCCGGACGAGGAGGGAGGACGCTCCTCACTTCTCAGACGGGGTGGCTGCCGGGTGGAGGGGCTCCTCACTTCTCAGACGGGGCGGTTGCCAGGCAGAGGGTCTCCTCACTTCTCAGACAGGGCGGCCGGGCAGAGACGCTCCTCACATCCCGGATGGGGCAGCAAGGCAGAGGTGCTCCCCACATCTCAGACGATGGCCGGCTGGGCAGAGACGCTCCTCACTTCCCAGATGTGATGGCGGGCGGGAAGAGGCGCTCCTCACTTCCTAGATGGGATGGCGGCCGGGCAGAGACGCTCCTCACTTTCCAGACTTGGCAGCCAGGCAGAGGGGCTCCTCACATCCCAGACGATGGGCGGTCAGGCAGAGACGCTCCTCACTTCCCAGACCGGGTGGCTGCTGGGCATAGGCTGCAATCTCGGCACTTAGGGAGGCCAAGGCAGGCGGCTGGGAGGTGGTTGTAGCGAGCCGAGATCACGCCACTGCACTCCAGCCTGGGCGCCATTGAGCACTGAGTTAACGAGACTCCGCCTGCAATCCCGGCACCTCGGGAGGCCGAGGCTGGCGGATCACTCGCGGTTAGAAGCTGGAGACCAGCCCAGCCGACACATCGAAACCCCGTCTCCACCAAAAAAATACGAAAACCAGTCAGGCGTGGCGGCGCGCGCCTGCAATCGCAGGCACTCGGCAGGCTGAGGCAGGAGAATCGGGCAGGGAGGTTGCAGTGAGCTGAGATGGCAGCAGCACCGTCCAGCTTCGGCTCGGCATCAGAGGGAGACCGTGGAAAGAGGGGAGAGGGGAGAGGGGAGAGGGGGGAGGGGGGAGGGGAGAAGGGAGAGGGGAGGGGGGGAGGGGAGAGGGGAGAGGGGAGAGGGAGCTCTATCTACCACACAGTCTTCAGTCTACTTTCTACTTTTAAATAGCTAATAAATCTCTATTTCTTCTTAACATTTTTCTTTTTGTAGGGATGGGGCTGTGCTATGTTGTCCAGGCTGGTCTTGAACTCCTAGCCTCAAGCGATTCTCCCCAAGCCACCCTGGTCTCCCAAATAGCTGGGATTACAAGTTTGAGCCCTTTCACCTGTATTCATAATATAAATATATATACTTACATATTTATTTCTGCATCTATATGTACTGACTATTTCTTTCTATAACATCTGTCTATATATATATATATTAGAAAATCATGGATTGTTACTGACACTTTTTTTTTTTTTTTTGAGACGGAGTCTCGCTATGTCACCCAGGCTGGAGTGCAGTGGCACAATCTCAGCTCACTGCAAGCTCCGCCTCCTGGGTTCATGCCATTTTCCTGCCTCAGCCTCCCGAGTAGCTGGGACTACAGGCGCCCACAACCACGCCCAGCTAATTTTTTTTTTTGTTTTTAGTAGAGACAGGGTTTCACTGTGTTAGCCAGGATGGTCTCAATCTCCTGACGTCATGATCCACCCACCTTGGCCTCCCAAAGTGCTGGGATTACAGGCATGAGCCACTGCGCCCAGCCTATACTGACACTTCTGATTCCAACCAGCACAATGTT
Organism: Pan troglodytes; assembly: GCF_028858775.2. Lineage (NCBI taxonomy): Eukaryota > Metazoa > Chordata > Mammalia > Primates > Hominidae > Pan > Pan troglodytes. The sequence continues at coordinate 7,516,253 of NC_072418.2, read as the reverse complement.
CATTCTAGCCACTTCCTTTACCCTTGACGTATTTGTAACTTTTTTCGCTGACAGAAACCTAGCTCATCTACAATTAATTCACTCATTTGCTCAATTGCAATATTCACATATAGTAGTTACAGATGGCTAAGCCATGAGAACTAGATTTTTGAACTAGAGTATAGTGTTGGTGTATAGGTATTTTCATTTTTAGCCTAACAGTATCCAGTGGAAACATTGTTTCCCAAATTTACTGAGATCAACTCCATTCTTCCCCTCGCTCTTCAGTGTGGTTGATTTTCATTTGTGGTGCAGTTGAGTTTATATTTTACTATTTGTTTTCCATTTGGAGTACACATCATATCCTTGATTTTAATCAGTTATCTTTTAAAGTGTGTATAACAGGACTATGATTTTTCAGTCAGAGCTATACCAAATGGTTCTCAGAGAGTGGGCACTCCCTCTTCATTCCTGCTACTCTTTTTCCCATACCACTTCCAGCCTCTTTTTTTTTTTTTTTTCCTTTTTTTGCAACAGAGTCTCCCTCTGTCACCCAGGCTGGAGTGCAGTGGTGTGATCTCGGCTCACTGCAAGCTCCGCCTCCCGGGTTCACGCCATTCTCCTGCCTCAGCCTCCTGAGTAGCTGGGACTACAGGCGCCCGCCACCACACCTGGCTAATTTTTTGTATTTTTAGTAGAGACGGGGTTTCACTGTGTTAGCCAGGATGGTCTCGATCTCTTGACCTCGTGATCCACCTGACTTGGCCCCCCAAAGTGCTGGGATTACAGGCATAAGCTACCGCACCTAGCCTTTTTTTTTTTTTTTTTTTTAAGAGATGGGATCTGGCTCTGTCACACAGGCTGGAGTGCAGTAGCACAATCACGAGTCACTGCATCCCTGACCTCCTAGGCTCAAATGATCCCCCTACCTCAGCTTCCTGAGTAGCTGGGACTACAGGTGTGCACCACCACATCTGGCTAATTAAAAACAATTTTTTTTTCAGAGATAGGGTCCTGCTATGTTGCCTAGACTGGTCTCGAAATCCTGGCCTCAAGCAATCCTCCCACCTTGGCCTCCTAAAGTGCTGAGATTATAGGCATGAGCCACCTTGCCTACTGCCCTAATTCTTTTAAATAATTTCCCACCTGCCCCTGTAGGTAACCAACATCCTTAGTTTCTTGTCTATCCTTCCTGTATTTCTTTTTCATTGAGGTGAGATTCACATAAAGTTAGCCATTTGAAAGTGAACAATTCAGTGACATTTGACACACTCAGTGCTGTGCAGTCACCAATTCTCTTTAATTCCCAAATACCCCCAAAGAAGACCCTATGCCCATTAAATAGCCCCTCCTCATTCCCCTGGCCCCAGCTGCTGGCAACCTACAATCCCCTTCCTGTCTCTGTAGATTGACCTGTCCTGGACATTTCATAGATATGGGATCACACACTGTGTGGCCTTTTGTGTCTGGCTTCTTTCACTGAGCATGATGCCAAGGTTCATCCACACTATGTAGCCTGTGTCAGACCCCCATTCCTTTTAATGGCTGAGTGATATTCCATTGTATGGATGGATCACATTGTGTTTACCCATCCATCAAACAACAGACACTTGCATTGTTTCCACCTTTTGGCCACTGTGAATCATGTTGCTATGACCATGGTGTGCAAGTATCTGAGTCCCTGCTTCCAATTCTTTTAGTGTATCCTGGAAGTCAGATTCCTGGGTCATACAGTGACTCTGTGTTTAACTTTTTCTTTGAGATGGAGTTTCGCTCTTGTCGCCCAGGCTGGAGTGCAATGGTGTGGTCTCAGCTCACTGCAACCCTCCTGGGTTCAAGTGATTCTCCTGCCTCAGCCTCCCGAGTAGCTGGGATAACAGGAGCCCGCCACCACCCCCAGCTAATTTTTGTATTTTTAGTAGAGATGGAGTTTTACCATGTTGGCCAGGCTGGTCATGAACTCCTGACCTCAGGTGATCCACCTGCCTCGGCCTCCTAAAGTGCTGGGATTACAGGCATGAGCCACCGTGCCTGGTCTGTGTTTAACTTTTTGAAGGACTCAGACGATTCCCAGGTACTTTCTTAACACCTGGTAATGTTGATGCTGGCATCTGTCTCCTCTAAAGGGCATGGGCTTTGTGGGGCAAGAACTTGCTGTATCCTCAGTGTCTGGCTCCCCAGTGTGTGTGTGTGGGCTTGGGAAAAACTAGCACAGTGCAAGGGCTCAGTAGCAGCTGGCAGAATTGATAAGACTGAGAAGTGAGGCCAACTGGACTTCCTGGGTCGAGCGGGGACTTGGAGAACTTTTCTGTCTTACAAGAGGTTTGTAAAATGCACCAATCAGTGCTCTGTAAAATGGACCAATCAGCACTCTGTAAAATGGACCAATCAGCAGGACATGGGCAGGGACAAATAAGGGAATAAAAGCTGGCCGCCCCAGCCAGCAGCAGCAACCCGCTCAGGTCCCCTTCCACACTGTGGAAGCTTTGTTCTTTTGGTCTTCATAATAAATCTTGCTGCTGCTCACTGTTTGGGTCCGTGCCACCTTTAAGAGCTGTAACACTCACCACGAAGGTCCGCAGCTTCATTCTTGAAGTCAGCGAGACCACAAACCCACTGGAAGGAACCAACTCTGGACACATCTTGGGGGCTTGTCTGGGATATCGCCTTTTGGTGAGTACCATCGGACCCATTTTGCTTGCTATTCTGTCCTATTTTTCCTTAGAATTCAGGGGCTAAACACTGGGCACTTGTCGGCCAGTTAAAAGCAACTAGCGTGGCCGCCAGACTAAAGACACTGGTGTCAGGCTTTCTGGGAAAGGGCTCTCTAACAACCCCCATCTCTTTGGAGTTGGGAGTGTTGGTTTGCCTGGAACCAGCTTCCACTTTTCCTGTACTTCCGGACTGAGCCAAGTGTCAACAGAGAGGAAAGCCATTTAGCTCCAGGGCCCTGACAAAAAGTTGGTTGACCCTGCAGCCATGAGCGGAACTCTCAAAGTCACGTTACCCAAGCGAGACTTGCCCATTTATCCTATCTATCCTGACCCTTGACTCCTGGGTCCTAATGCCTGTCAGACATACTTCCTCCCGCCTCTCCTCTCTGAGGCTAGTCCTGTTTCTAAAAACCACTCCCTGTCTCTGGTGCTTTTCTAGTTTCTCCTATAAGAATGACTTCTAGTATACATTTCAGGACTCTGTTCCTTTCTTTAGGCATCTGGGCTCACCAATCAGAAAGACAATCTTTGCCCAAAGCCCTGTCAGCAGGGAGACTATCTGGAATTTTAGGATCCCTCCTCAGACTAGCAGGCCTAACAAAGGCTATTCCCAAAGCTAGGATATGGGGAGCCTCAGAAATGATATCCTTCCTATTCACATGATGAGAAGTGAGGACAAAAGGCATCACTCTAGAGATCCCTTCCCTCCCTCAGGGTATGGCCCTTCACTCCATTTTGAGACATAACATCTTTATAGAACAAGGGTAAGGTCCCAATACTAACAGGAGAAAATGCTTAGGACTCTAACAGGTCTTCGAGAATGTGTTGGTAAGGGCCACTAAATCTGTTTTTTCTCAGTCTTCTTTGTGGTCTAAGAGGAAAGGCAAGGATGCATGTTTCCGAGAATGCATCAGTAAGGGCCACTAAATCTGACCTTCCTCAGTCCTCTTTGTGGTCTAGGAGGAAAACTAGTGTTTCTGCTGCTGCTTCGGTGAGCGCAACTATTACGATCAGCAGGGTCCAGGGACTGTTGCAGGTTCTTGGGTGGGGGAGGGGGGAAAACAAACCAAAACTGCGAGCAGTTTTTCTTTCACATGGGAAACACTCAGGCATCAACAGGCTCACCCTTGAAATGCATCCTAAGCCACTGGGACCAATTTGACCCAGAAACCCTGAAAAAGAGGTGGCTCATTTTTTTTTCCTGCACTATGGCCTTGCCCCAATATTCTCTCTCTGATGGGGAAAAATGGACACCTGAAGGAAGTATAAATTACAATACTATCATGCAGCTTGACTTTTTCTGTAAGAGGGAAGGCAAATGGAGCGAAATACCTTATGTCCAAGCTTTCTTTTCATTGAAGGAGAATCCACAACTATGCAAAGCTTGCAATTTACATCCCACAGGAGGAGCTCTCAGCTTACCTCTATATCCTAGCCTTCCTACAGCTCCCATTCCTATTAAGGATAAGCCTCGTCTAATCTCCCCCACCCAGAAGGAAACAAGCAAAGAAATCTCCAAGGGACCACAAAACCCCCTGGGCTATCAGTTATGTCCCCTTCAAGCTATAGGGGTAGGGATTTTGGCCCAATCTGGGTACATGTCCCTTCTCCCTCTCGATTTAAAGCAGATCAAGGTAGACCTGGGGAAGTTTTCAAATGATCCTGATAGGTATACAGATGTCCTATAGGGTCTAGGGCAAACCTTTGACCTCACTTGGAGAGATGTCATGCTATTGTTAGATCAAACCCTGGTCTTTAATGAAAAGAATGGAGCTTTAGCTGCAGCCCAAGAGTTTGGAGATACCTTTTATCTTAATCAAGTAAATGATAGGATGACAGCTGAAGAAAGGGACAAATTCCCTACTGGTCAGCAAGCCATCCCCAGTATGGATCCCCACTGGGACCTCGACTCAGATCATGGGGACTGGAGTCGCAAACATCTGTTGACCTGTGTTCTAGAAGGACTAAGGAGAATTAGGAAAAACCCCATGAATTATTCAATGATGTCCACCACAACTCAGGGAAAGGAAGAAAATCCTACCGCCTTCCTCGAGTGGCTACAGCAGGCCTTAAGAAAATATACTCCCCTGTCACCTGACTCTCTCGAAGGTCAATTGATCCTCAAACATAACTTTATTACCCAATCAGCGAAGATATCAGGAGAAAGCTCCAAAAGTGAGCCCTGGGCCCTGAACAAAATCTGGATGCATTGTTAAACCGGGCAACCTCGGTGTTCTATAATAGGGACCAAGAGAAACAGGCCGAAAAGGAAAAGCGAGATCAGAGGAAGGCCACAGCCTTAGTCATGGCCCTCAGACAAACAAACCTTGGTGGTTCAGAGAGGACAGAAAATGGAACAGGCCAATCACCTAGTAGGGCTTGTTATCAGTGTGGTTTGCAAGGACACTTTAAAAAAAGATTGTCCAATGAGAAACAAGCTGCCCTCTAGCCCATGTCCACTATGCTGAGGCAATCACTGGAAGGCGCACTGCCCCAGAGGGCAAAGGCTCTGTGGGCCAGAAGCCCCCAACCAGATGATCCAACAACAGGACTGAGGGTGCCTGGGGCAAGCGCCAGCTCATGTCATCACTCTCACTGAGCCCCGGGTATGATTAACCAATGAGGGCCAGGAAATTGACTTCCTCCTGGATACTGGTGCAGCCTTCTCAGTGTTAATCTCCTGCCCCAGACAGCTGTCCTCAAGGTCCATTACCATCCGAGGAATCCTGGGACAGCCTGTAACCAGGTATTTCTCCCACCTCCTCAGATGTAATTAGGAGACTTTGCTCTATTCACATGCCTTTCTTGTTATGCCTGAAAGTCCCACACCCTTATTAGGGAGGGACATATTAGCCAAAGCTGGAGCTATTATTTACTTGAATATGGGGAACAAATTACCCATTTGTTGTCCCCTACTTGAGGAGGGAATCAACCCTGAAGTCTGGGCATTGGAAGGACAATTTGGAAGGGCAAAAAATGCCCGCCCCATCCAAATCAGGCTAAAAGACCCCATCAATTTTCCTTATCAAAGGCAATATCCCTTAGGGCCTGAAGCTCATAAAGGATTACAGGATACTGTTAGACATTTAAAAGCTCAAGGCTTACTAAGAAGATGCAGTAGTCCCTGCAACACCCCAATTCTAGGAGTACAAAAACCGAATGGTCAGTGGAGGCTAGTGCAAGATCTTAGACTAATCAATGAGGCAGTAATTCCTCTATATCCAGTTGTACCCAACCCCTATACCCTGTTCTCTCGAATACCAGAGGAAGCAGAATGGTTCACTGTTCTGGACCTTAAGGATGTCTTCTTCTGTACTCCCCTGCACTCTGACTCCCAGTTTCTCTTTGCTTTTGAGGATCCCACAGACCACAGGTCCCAACTTACATGGAAGGTCTTGCCCCAAGGGTTTAGGGATAGCCCTCATCTGTTTGGTCAGGTACTGGCCCAAGATCTAGGCCACTTCTTAAGTCCAGGCACTCTGGTCCTTCAATATGTGGATGATTTACTTTTGGCTACCAGTTTGGAAGACTCATGCCAGCAGACTACTCTCGATCTCTTGAATTTTCTAGCTAATCAAGGGTACAAGATGTCTAAATCAAAGGCCCAGCTCTGCCTACAAGTCAAATATCTAGGCCTAATCTTAGCCAGAGGAACCAGGGCCCTCAGCAAGGAATGAATACAGCCTATACTGGCTTATCCTCGCCCTAAGACATTAAAACAGTTGTGGGGGTTCCTTGGAATCACTGGCTTTTGCCGACTATGGATCCCCAGATACAGCGAGATACACTCTAAGGAGACCCAGAGGGCAAATACTCATCTAGTAGAATGGAGACCCAGAGGGCAAATACTCATCTAGTAGAATGGGAACCAGAGGCAGAAACAGCCTTCAAAACCTTAAAGCAGGCCCTACTACAAGCTCCAGCCTTAAGCCTTCCCACAGGAACAAACCTCTCTTTATACGTCACACAGAGAGCAGGAATAGCTCTTGGAGTCATTACTCAGACTCGTGAGACAACCCTACAACTAGTGGTGTACCTAAGGAAATTGACGTAGTAGCAAAAGCCTGGCCTCACTGCTTACAGGTAGTTGCGGCGATGGCCATCTTAGTATCAGAAGCTATCAAAATAATATAAGGAAAGGATCTCACTGTCCAGACTACTCATGATGTAAATGGCATACTAGGTGCCAAAGGAAGTTTATGGCTATTAGATAACCGCCTGCTTAGATACCAGGTGTTACTTGAGGGAATGGTCCTTCAAATACGCATGTGTGCACCCCTCAATCCTGCCACTTTTCTCCCAGAGGATGGGAAACCAATCGAGCATGACTGCCAACAAATTATAGTCCAGACTTAGGCCGCCTGAGAGGATCTCTTAGAAGTCCGCTTAGCTAATCCTGACCTTAATCCATATACCAATGGAAGTTCACTTGTGGAGAATGGGATATGAAGGGCAGGTTATGCCATAGTTATGTAACAGTACTTGAAAGTAAGCCTCTTCCCCCAAGGACCAGCGCTCAGTTAGCAGAACTAGTGGCACTTACCTGAGCCTTAGAACTGGGAAAGGGAAAAAGAACGTGTATACAGATAGCGAGTATGTTTATCTAATCCTACATGCCCATGCTGCAATATGGAAAGAAAAGGAGTTCCTAACCTCTGGGGGAACCCCCATTAAATACCACAAGGAAATCATGGAGCTATTGCATGCAGTGCAAAAACCCCAAGGAGGTGGCAGTCTTACACTGCTGAAGCTATCAAAAAGGGGAAGGAGAGGCAGGAAGACCAGCAGAGAGGAAAGAGAGAGAGACAGAAAGTCAAAGAGAGAAAGAAAGAGAGAGAGAGGGGAAAGACAGAAAGTCAAAGAAAGAAGGAAAGAGAGAAAGAGAGGAAGAGACAGAGACAAAGAGGGAGTCAGAGAGAGAGAGAAAGAGAGAGACAGAAAGTCAAAGAGAGAAGGAAAGAGAGAAAGAGAGAGATAGAAGTAGTAAAGAAAAAAACAGTGTACCCTATGCCTTTAAAAGCCTGGGTAAATTTAAAACCTACAATTGTTAATTGGAGGTCTTCTCCATGACCCTGTAACACTCCAATACCACCTTGTTGTCAGCGTAAACAGGGGCATAGCCTGAAAGCACTGAGGCCACTGACAACCTGTAGCTTTCCTATCAAAAATCCTTAACCCAGCAGGTTTCCTAATAGGGGATCTAAATCCTAATTACAAAGGTCTGACCAGACCTAGAAGGTACTCCCTTCAGGACAGGACGATAGATGGTTCCTCTCCGGTGATTAAGGGAAAAAGACACAATGCGTATTAAAATTGCCTAATAATTGGTTGCTCAAACGTGAGAGCTGTTTGCACTCAGCCAAACCTTAAAGTACTTACAGAATCAGGAAGGAGCCATCTATACCAATTCTAAGTTAATATGGACTGAACGAGGTCTTATTAATAGCAAAGAATAATTGAAATCCCAGACTTACAAGGTTTTCAACAAAAGTAAAGTTTGCTAAAAGTTAACAACAGTGTAACATGTATTATCCTAACTTCTAATCTTGTGGAAATCAGACCGTATCAGTGCCCCTCAAAGCTCAACTCCATCAGCACAGAGCCGTACAACTAATACCCCTACTTACAGGGTTAGGAATGGCCACTGCTACAGGAATCAGAATAGCAGGTTTGTCCACTTCACTATCCTACTACCACACACTCTCAAAGGATTTCTCAGACAGTTTGCAAGAAATAACAAAATCTATCCTTACTCTACAATCCCAAATAGACTCTTTGGCATCAGTGACTCTCCAAAACCGTCAAGGTCTAGACCTCCTCACTGCTGAGAAAGGAGGATTTTGCACCTTCTTAGGGGAAGAGCATTGTTTTTCCACTAATCAGTCAGGGATAATAGGAGACGCCGCCTGGCGTTTACAGGAAAAGGCTTCTGAAATCAGACAATGCCTTTCAAACTCTTATAACAACCTCTGGAATTGGGCGACATGGCTTTTCCCCTTTCTAGGTCCTGTGACAGCCATCTTGCTATTACTTGCCTTCAGGCCCTGTATTTTTAACCTCCTTGTCAAATTTGTTTCCTCTAGGATTGAGGCCATCAAGCTACAGATGATCTTACAAATGGAACCCCAAATGAGCTCAACTAACAACTTCTACTGAGGACCCCTGGACCAACCTGCTGGCCCTTTCACTGGCCTAAACAGTTCCCCTCTGGAGGACACCACAACTGCAGGGCCCCTTCTTCGCCCCTATCCAGCAGGAAGTAGCTAGAGCAGTCATCGCCCAATTCCCAACAGCAGTTGGGGTGTCCTGTTTAGAGGGGGGATTGAGAGGTGAAGTCAGCTGGACTTCCTGGGTTGAGTGGGAACTTGGAGAACTTTTCTGTCTTACAAGAGGTTTGTAAAATGCACCAATCAGCACTCTGTAAAAATGCACCAATCAGCGCTCTGTAGCTAGAGGTTTGTAAAATGCACCAATCAGCACTCTGTAAAATGGATCAATCAGCACTCTGTAAAATGGACCAATCAGCAGGACATGGGCAGGGACAAATAAGGGAAAAAATTGGCCAGCCCAGGCAGCAGCGGCAACCTGCTCGGGTCCCCTCCACGCTGTGGAAGCTTTGTTCTTTTGCTGTTCACAATAAATCTTGCTCCTCGCTTTTTGGGTCCGAGACACCTTTAAGAGCTGTAACACTCACTGTGAAGGTCCGTGGCTTCATTCTTATTTTAACATTTTTTAATTTTATTATTTTTTTTGAGACACAGTCTTGCTCTGTCGCCCAGGCTGGAGTGCAGTGGTGTGATCTCGGCTCACTGCAAGATCCACCTCCCAGGTTCACACCATTCTCCTGCCTCAGCCTCCTGAGCAGCTGGGACTACAGGCGCCTGCCACCACACCTGGCTAATTTTTTTTGTAGTTTTTAGCAGAGATGGGGTTTCACCGTGTTAGCCAGGATGGTCTCAATCTCCTGAACTTGTGATCTGCCCGCCTCGGCCTCCCAAAGTGCTGGGATTACAGGCCTGAGCCACTGCGCCCGGCCTGCGGCTTCATTCTTGAAGTCAGCGAGACCATGCACCCACCAGAAGGAACCAACTCCGGACATAAGACCACGGTTGGTGAGTGTGGGAGACAGCCATGACCACCCTGGGCTAAGTCCTGGGCCATCTGTACTAGTTGCTACATCATCCTCCATGGCTCTCAGACCCACCCATGGGGAATCCACATGCCAAGTTCATGCCTGTCCTTCTGTCGGGTCCTCCCTCCAGAGCCTTCGCCTCCCGGGTCCTTCCAGAGCCTGACTTCCACCAACACCAGGACTCACAGAACCCCCTGCCACTTCCTGGGGACCAAGACCATATCCTTACCCTCTCAGGGGAGGTGGGAGGTGGCAGTCACAGGACCAGGCAATTAGGGATGGGGCTATTGATCTGTGATGGGGAAACAGACATTGCGGTGGTGGCTTGACTAATGGCCCCCAAAAAGATCTGTCCACATCTTCTTCTCCAGAACCTTGGGCTGTGCCCTTTTCATTGAAGAGTGCCTGTGCAGATGTAATTAAGGATCTTGAGATTTGGAGATCATCCTGGACTATGTGGGTGGACCCTAAGTCCCATTACAAGTGTCCTTATATTAGACACACACAGCAGACATGGAGAAGAGGAGGAGAGGGGTGTGTAACCCCAGAGGCAGAGACTGCAGTGATTTGGCCACAAGCCCAGGAACACCTGGGGCCACCAGAAGCTGGAAGAGGTGGGGAAGGATCCCCCTGGACTCTTGGGAGGGGGCGTGGCCCTGCTGACACCTTGATCTCAGACTTCTGGCCTCCAGGGCTGGGAGAGGATAATTCTCTGTTGTTGAAGCTCCCCAGTTTGCAGCACTCTGATGAGTACGGGGGCGAGAGGGCAACAGATGTTCTGGAACCAGCAGGGGCCCTGGGAAGGGGTGGGGGACACAAAGACTCTTTTCAAACTCCCGGTTTGGCACCCATACTTTGGGCTTTGTGTTTCTTTTTTTCTTTTTTTTTTTTTTTTTTTTTTTGAGATGGAGTCTTAGACTCTTGTTGTCCAGGCTGGAGTGAAATGGCACGCGCTTGGCTCACTGCAACCTCTGCCTCCCGGCTTCTAGTGATTCTCCTGCCTCCGCCTCCCGAGTAGCTGGGATTACAGGCACTCACCACCATGCCTGGCTAATTTTTTGTATTTTTAGCAGAAACGGGGTTTCTCCATGTTGGCCAAGCTGGTCTCAAACTCCTGAACTCAGGTGATCCGCCCACCTCAGCCTCCCAAAGTGCTGGGATTATAGGCGTGAGCCACCGTACACGGCTGGCTTTGTGTTTCTAAAGCAGCTGCTGGGGCTGGTGGGGGTGGAGGCTGTCGTGGCCACAAGGACCCCCTCCTCCGTCTGGAAGCTGCAGGGAAGGGAGGCATTTGTCCCTGTCACCGAGTTAGCTGGGAGGCACGGATGCCCTGAGCCACCCACTCTTCCGCCCGCCTCCTGGCTGCTGTCACCCCTCACACTGCCTGCAGCAGCAAATAATTTTTATATTCTCCATTAACAGAGCAGCAGCGCTGAGTAAATCTAATCCGTAAATAACCCTCCCCGGGCTGGTGCCAAGGCCCCAGGCGTGTCCCCCAGCTTCCTTGTGTTCTGTGCCTGGTCTCTGGGGCCCCAGGAGTCCCTGGGAGCTTCTCTCCCTGATGATCATGACCAGGCTGTGACTCTTGAGTTCCAGAGCTGCCTCATGGGGCCAGGGGACAATTTGAGGTTGTGGGAGGAGTCGGGGCGGTGGCCACAGGGAGAGAGGGAGACACATTGGGATCTTAGCACCGTCATGGGAGCCGTGAATCTTGACCGTGGTGGAGTGGGAGCCAGAACTCTCCATTGCAGAAGGGGAGGGAGCCCAATCCGTGAATGGTGGGGTTGGTGGGGTTGGTGGGGGGCAGCTGCAGGGGTCGGAGGCTGAGTGTGTCAGGCTCTCCCCGACCCCAGCACTTGGGCAGCAGGTGGCCCAAGGGTAGAGGGCAGAGCACCCCCAGTGGGTCGGACAGAGGGACAGATGAATCAAAGTCCCTGGTCAAAGCCTCCTTTTTCCACCCGCTCCTGCGGGTGGCAGCGGGGGCAGTTGGCTGCCCACTGTCCATCTAACTGGAAGCCTTTGAGAGCCAAGGTGGACCTGGGCACTGAGGGGCTGTCCCTATGGGAGAACATTTTGTTGCAGGCATAGAGAAAGGGTGGAGGCTGCCACCACCCACTTCTTCTAAGTCAGGGCTGAGCACATTTTTTCCCATAAAGGGCCAGATTCTAAATACACTGGGCTTTGCAGGCCAGGTGGGCTCTGCAGTGACTCTTCAGGTCTGCTGTTGTCGGGGCGCCAGCTGTCATATGTAAATGAATGGGCATGTCCATGTGCCAATAAAACTTGATTGACAAAAACAGGTGGCGGGCTGCATTTGGTCGGAGGGCTGTAGGTTGCCAGGCCTTGCCCTAGAAGGTGCCTGCTCTCAACGCAATGTACCCACAGCCTGAGTCTCTGATCTGCCGTCCCATCGGGGGGTCATATCTGTTTAAGAGTCCCTCTTTAATAAAAAGGGTGTCCACTGACACCCTTCTGGTGGTCTGTGACCGACCACCACTTACCCTCCGTCTCTGACCCCGTTCTTGTCTTTCAGAGAATGCGTTAAAGATGTATTTTTGTTTTTTTCTCCCTTTTCCTCAGCAGTGTCCCCAGAGCCTGGCACGGGGGTTGCACAAAAATATTGCAGCTGGAATAAATGAACCAAACTTAGGTGCTGATTACGGAGTCTCACACACTGCCCCGAGATACGAGACCTCGGCATTGGGGCGCCCACCCCGGCCCGAGTGCAGACCTCATCGGCTCCGCACGGTGACACTTTTGGGGACCTATCCACTCATCTTTACTCTGCTCGGCAGACAGCAACGGCCTGTCCCAAATTGCCTTCCCGTTTTAGAGCGTTTTGGAGAACAATGGAAAGGATGCTGCAGGCACCACCTGCTCCTGCCACGGCCCCTCTGCCAGCTTGGGGAGGCTCAGGGACGCTGACCTCACAGGGCCTAGGGCGGGGGGGGGGGCACCCCAGAGGCTTTGGTTTCAGGCTGTGTCTGTCCCCGCACACGGGGAAGGCTTTCGAGATGGAGAAAAGAGGGACACAGTCTTTGTCGGGAAATCGCAGCAGGTGGAGCATCCAAGCCTCCTGTGGCCACAGGCTTCACCCCACCCTGGATCCCTCCTCCCCACCTGCAGCACACAGGGGAACTGAGTCCTGGCGGTGTTGAGAGGATGCTGGAGGCGAGAGGGCTCCAGAAAGGAGAGTCGGTGCTGGGGGCGGTAGGTGGACGAAGCTTTTTTGTCAAGGGCACCCTCTGTTCAGGACACAAGCCCTCGGCACAGCAGGCAGGTGGACACTCCTTCTGCAGAGGGAACGCCGGGGCCCAGGGAGGGATGGCCTGGCCGCGTCCCCCCGAGCCCTGGCTGCTGGGCCTGGGTTTCTCTGGGTGTCCCAGCCCCCATCCCACCACAGACACCCAGGGCCCAGTCCTGGGTCCCACCCCACCTCCACCCACTCCCTGCAGGTGACTTCATCCTCTAGTTCCAACACCTGCCAGCTGACGGCCCCTGACCGCCTGCCTTGGGGCGGCCTCCCCAGACCCGGCACCTTCACCTGGACGTCTGGTGTTCAAATCCAACCCCCTCCCAGCTCAACGCCTCCTTCCAGGGGCTCGGGTGATCTGCGAATCCTATTGGCTCTGCACTGAAAATGCATCCAGAATCCACCCGCTTCTCACTACACCTGACCCCTGCCCTGGTCCCTAGCTTCTGCCCTTACCCCGTCTCCTCCCCACAGCAATCACCAGAGGGCGCCTGTGAGCACCTGAGTCAGGGCCCATCCCTCCCCTGCCCACAGCCCTCCATGGCTCCCACCTCCCTCAGGGTCAAAGCCCAAGTCCTTCCCGAGACCCACAAGGGCCTGCACACCCTGCCTCCCCTCCTCCCCCTCTCCCCTGCCTCCCTCTGCTCCAGCCACAGGGGCCTCTTCATGTTCTTGCAGCACACCAGGCACAGGAGGGTCACCTCCCTGAGGAAGGCTCAGGTCTCCCGTGTCCCCTCTGCCGACTCCAGGCCTGGTGGGGCTGGGCACTGAGTGACCCAGGCCAGGACTGCTGGGTCCCAGTGGCCATCCAGGGCCGTGAGCCCCAGCGCCTAGCACGTCCGCCAGCCACCACCACCATAAGCAATGCTCTCGGGGCTCAGGTGTAACCAGAACCGGATGGGGGACAGGGACAGGGCAGCTGCTGGCTGGGACAAGTGAGGCCAGGGCCAGGCCTCCAGGGAACTGAGGGGGAATCATGGGGTCCGCTGCCCCAGCCACCCAGCCTGGCCACAGCATGAGGGGCATGACAGCTGCCCCTGGGTGTGCTGGGGTGTGTTGGGGACCCTGGAGAGTGGGAGCGGAGGGACATCCAGCTCTGGAAGCAAACCTTCTCCCAGGAGAACGGGGCGCGGGCAGCCCCACCCCAGGGAGGCCCCAACATCAGTCCCCCTAGCACAAGCTCAGAAATGAAGACACTTGCCGGGGCATGGAACGGGGTTTCGCAGCGTTCATGAACCTTTAATTCATTATGAACCTAGAGGCAGGGACGTTAGGCAAAAAATACAGCGTATCCTTCATCTCGGGTGGGGAAAAACCAGGGCACTGGGTTTTGCCGCGTCTTTGCACAGAGTAAGACACAGAGATACCTTCGTGGGGAGAGCGTGCAGCTCCGGCCTGCCCTTCTGTGGCCCGTCTGCGCAGGCCGCCCCGGAGCCCACCAGGGGATGGGTGTGACCCCCAAGGGACAAGGGCAGCAGGGGCACCCGCCCGCTTCTTTACAATATAAATAGCATTTTCAAACAACATAAGAATACAGTGTCAGCGCCACGCCGGGCGAGGGCTGCGTGCAGAGGGACACCTCCACGTTTTGGCTGACACCCCCCGACCTCCCCGACCCCGGCCCTCTCCAGGGCAACCGCCCCCCTCCCCCACCAAGGAAATGAAAGGCTTGCTCCTGCGTAACACTCTCTCCGTTTCCCTTAGTCCTCTCTAGCCCGGGGACTGTTAGGACACTCTTTTATAATATAAACATTGCTTTTTTTTTTTTTTGGAGACAGGGTCTCGCTCTGTTGCCCAGGCTGGAGTGCAGTGGTGCAATCTGAGCTGACTGCAGCCTCAACCTCCTGGACTCAAGCAATCCTCCCACCACAGCCTCCCGAGTAGCTGGGACCACAGGTGCGCACCACCACACCTAGCTAATTTGTAAAAAATTTGTAGTGATGGGGTCTCGCTATATAGCCCAGGCTGGTCCCAAACTCCTGCCTCAGCCGTTTTTTGTTTTTAATACAAGCAAATTATCTCCTCCATCCCTCCCTGGGGCAGGAGACAGCTAAGGTGGGGAAGGCTCCCCAGAGGGGTGCAGAGCTGGCGAGGGAGAGGCACCTGGAGAAGGCGCTTCCCAGCCTGGGCTGAAGGCCGTTTTTTCTCTATCAGCTCAACCCACTCCTAAGAAGCAGATTCCCCTCAGGTGACAGCAGCGTGGGTAGGTGGAGCGAGGACACCAGGCCTCGTCCCTGCCCGGAAGCAGGCGAAAGGGGCCCCGAAGGCCTGCCTTGGCCCTGTGTCCCCCGACCTGCTCAGGGTTGCACCCGAAGAGCTGGGAAGCTGTCCACACTCACTACCAACCAGAAGGGCCTGGGGGCCTCCCTCACCCTGAGCCATGGGAGGTGCAGGGATGCTTTGTCTGCAAGGAAGCCTCTGGAACACCTGTGTTTCTCTCGGGTGAGAGAAACAAAGATAGACAAACCCCAGGAGAGAGTTTATTCTGCAAAGGTGGGCGCAGACGGAGGGAGGCCCCAGACCCCGGGGCTTCCCCTGGCCAGGTGCACAGGGGCGGCCACCAGACAGCCTGGGCCTCCTCCCAGCAGGCACAGAGCGGGCGCAGGCACAGAGCGGGCACAGGCACTGGCACCAGACCATCAAAGCCCAGGAGCCGGGGTGAGGCGAGAGCGAGGCCGTGAGTGACCGGGCTGTGCCGAAACCGGGGCGTCCTGCCCCCCCCAGGCTCACCCTCCAATTACCGGGCCTCTTTCCCTGCCTGGTCTGTAGCCAAATCATAATATTTTAAAACAACAACAAAAAAACAGCGAGATGCTCTGACCTCTCAGAGAATCCTGGTTCTGAGAAAAACAATGTGTTTGTTTTGTTTTGTTTTTCTTAAAGCCACAAATCTAGAAAACAACTTTGGGGATATTTTCCTTTGTTTTCCTTTTTTTCTTGCTTTTTTTTAAACAATATGTATTTATAGAAAGAGCCTCACAAAGGTGGTTTATGTACAGAAGTGACAATCTCAAAGGTTGCTCAGTAGGGCATTGCAGTAGCACCTTTTTGAGAAGAAGAGAGCTTACATGGTTTAAAATTCTGAGTAGTTGAGTGGGGTGCTCCCCCGGCCGGCCCCCGAGCCCGCCTGGCCCTGCTCCCTGAGTCTGGGGCCGCGTGCGGCGTCCCGCTGGCTCCTGTCGCCCTAGGGGGCACCCGCGGCTTGGAGGTGGCCTCTCGGGGGTCGGGGACACGAGGACAGGAATTCACAGCAAGCGAACGCCCGGGGCATGCCATGGCCTCCCCGCCGGGCTGAGGGTCGCCTGAGCGGCCAGCTGTCCTAGAAGGGGGCTCCGGGCCGGCCCTGCGCCTGCAGGAGGCTCTCCACGAAGGCCACGTAGTCCTGGCTCCGCCCGGAGTCCTCCGTGGCAAGCGGGGTGCCCACACGCGGGCGCTTGGCGGCCTTGGCCTCCTCCCCCGAGAAGGCGGGCTCCTGCGGTGCCCCCGTGCTCAGTGACTGCGGGAGAGCGGAAGCACAGTGGTTAGCACGGTGGAGACACTCTGTGCGGCCCCAGCCACTGTCTATGGCCTCTGAGAGGAGCTGGCTGGACACAGAGCCCTGATTGCTGTGGGGGCTGCTCAGCAGGCTCCTGTTTCCGTGTAAACCCCTGATCCTGCCAGCAGAGGGGCCCTGCACTCGGCCCCAGCCTCTGGCCCCCTAGTGGGGTGGGCACCCTGGCTGGGGCTGGGACCATCCATCTGGCAGCTCCCATCTGTTTTCCGAGGGACCCCTCTGCGGCTGAGCAGCTGTGGCCAGCACCAGGAACCTCCCCCACGGGCTCTGCCCCTCAACACCTCGCCTCTCGATTAGAAAGAGAATAAAGGAAGCCCATGAGGGCTGGGGGAGCGAAAGCTGGCGCTGCCTCCGCTGCCTCCAGGACTCAGGCTCCCGTTTAATAAGGAAAAACCTCAGGAAAAGCTTTTTTAAGCTGACAACTGGGGTGCCCGTACTTCGCCTGTGCCCCAAAACCTGTGATGGTTCGGAGGCCGCCCTGTGCAGGGTGGGGCAGCGCGGGTCCTGCAGGGCACAGGGGGCTGGGAGGGTCTGCTCTGCATTCGTGACAAGGGGAGGGGCGGGGCTTCTCCAACCCTCCCTCCCCACATGAACGGCATCGCCCAGGAGCTGCGGCACCCGGAGTCAAGGCAAAGGAAGGGTCTCCTGCCAGAAGCCCATGGACCAGCTGTGCTGGGGCAGCCGGGACCCCCTTCCAGCAGAGGTGCAAGAGGAGGGGGTGGTCCACGCCATTGGAAGATGCAGTCTGTGCCCTGCCTCGTCCCAGACGGGCTCCCTGAGTCACCCGGAGCCACCAGGCCAGCCTCGCGCACTCACCAGCCGAGAGCGGACCCTCTTGGGCAGCTCCTCCTCCAGGGTGAAGATGTCCCCACGCTTCACCGTCAGCTGGGACCCGTCCTCAAACTCCACCTGCAGGGGGATGTGGCTCTCAGGGGCCTGGCACTGCCAGGATGGCAGGTGCTCCAAGCAGGCCACGGCCTCAAGAGCTGGGAGGCCGGCCCACTTGGGTGCATGGGGCCCGCTAGAGGCCACATGCAGCCGAGCTGAAGCTCATGTCCACCTCTGACACCGCCTGCAGCAAACAAGGATCAGGCTGAGGGTCCCGTACCACGGGGCAAGGATGACGGAGGATGGGACAGCCTGGGGCAGAGGCAGGGCCCCGCAGCTTCCACATGGAGACAGAACACTCACCCCTCACCTCCTCCCAGCTCAAAAGACATCTGTCTCCATGAAGACACAGCCCCAGGACAAGGTGACAGCGTCACTGGTGGACACAGAGCCAGGCAGGAGGCGCAGTGCCCTAACAGGGCCTGGGAGGCAGGGGAGGCCGGGCAGGGGAACGCAGGGGCCTGAGCTCAGGAGCCCCCAACCAGAAGGTGAAGGACAGGGTCCCCGGCTTATGTGTGGCCCTCTGAAAACAGCTCAGTCACCTCTTCCCTTCAACTCAGAGAAAAATCACCCCCTTCCAGCCTCCCCAGCTGGTGCCTTGTTCTAGGCGGCAGATGCCTGACTGGTGAGGGGCACTGGGAGCACCCCGCTTCCTCCTCGTTAAGCTTGGTGCCAGCTCAGGCTCGCAGAGATTCTCTCAGGGGCCCTCTGGCAACACAACACTGTCCCATGAAGGGCGTGCCAGGGAGGGGCGGGTCTCCAGGCCCACCTCATAACTGCGATGGGTGCCGTGTTCCCAAGCCAGGAAAGGTGCTGGGGTCACTCCCTGGGCCTGACTGCCGTTCTGCTCCAGGGGGAGAAGGTTCCCATATCAGAGGGCTCGCTTTTCACATTTAAAAACTCAAAACAAGCCAGGCATGGTGGCATGTGCCTGTGGTCCCAGCTACCCAGGAGGCTGAGGTCGAGGCTGCAGTGAGCTCTAATTATGTCACTGCACTCCAGCCTGGGTGACAAATCAAGACCCCGTCTCAAAATGAACAAAATGCACACATTAAGACCGTCACAGAAGTGTACAAAAGTCACACACTAAGACCATGACGGAAGTGTATAAAAGTCACACACTAAGACCATCACAGAAGTGTGTCTGGGGCCAGATGCCCCAGGTAGTGTGCAGGGCGGGGGCCCGGGATCGCAGCACCTCCCTCTCCAAGGGAGCACAGACCCTGCCTTGGGGCAGCCAAGCCTGCCGGTCCCTGTGACTCCTCCAGGGATGGGTGGGGATGGAGACAGACGTGGGCCCTGGAGCAAGTGTCTGCTGTGGGTTCCACAGGCCTCTTGGCCGGCGCAGGCGGCGGGAGAAGCAGGGCGGGGAGTGCCCAGTGTGGACTCTCAGATGGCCGGTTGCCTCTGGGCCGTGTCCTGGGACGACAGCACAGATCTCTCGGGGATGTGTGGAGGAGCCTGCTGGGAACCAAGGACATGGGTGCCACCCTCTGCCCCGTCCCACCCATCTCATTTGTAGAGGAAAGCCACCGGGAGAAGGCCCCTTCCCAGCATCTGTCCGGTGAGGAGAATCTGGGTGAAGGAGTCCTAGTGTCGGAGCCCCAGCACCCCGGAAAGCGATTTCCACCCCCGGCGTGGCCAGGCTCCGTTTTGCCACGGGCAGCAGCGGGTTTTGGAGGCTCCGCTTTGCCACGGGCAGCAGCGGGTTTTGGAGGCTCCGCTTTGCCACGGGCAGCAGCGGGTTTTGGAGGCTCCGCTTTGCCACGGGCAGCAGCGGGTTTTGGAGGCTCCGCTTTGCCACGGGCAGCAGCGGGTTTTGGAGGCTCCGCTTTGCCACGGGCAGCAGCGGGTTTTGGAGGCTCCGCTTTGCCACGGGCAGCAGCGGGTTTTAGAGCTCCCACCCCAGGAGTCCCAGGGCCCACCTGCTGCCTTTCCCCACATCCCTGGCCCCGACTCGGCCTCTCGGATTCTGGCAGGCGTGGCACACAGTGATTCAGTCAGGCACAGAAGCAGTCTTGCCAGGAGGGGAAGGCGCGTTCTAGAAACTCAGTGGAAACTGGCTCAGGTTTCTGGGTCAGGAAGACTGCAGAGATCCGCCCCAGATTCTCAGGAGCACAGAACCGCCTAGGAGGACGGCGCTCACACTGCCCGGTCCAAGTGGGCTCCGGGGAAACTTCTGTGCCCGGGTCATTTGGGAACTGGGGGCTGACTGGAGACTCAAGCTGATTTCCTCCCAGTGGCCTCCCTGGAACCTGCTTTCACTATGAGTCTCCACAGGGCAAGCTCTGAAGGCGGCGTTTGCTTTTTAACATTTTGAGAAAACTGGATATACTTGCAGCTACAGGAAATCAGAGAGGCGTGCACCTCGGCCCGGGCTCCCTGTGGCGACGTCTTGCCTGGCACGTCTCAGAAGCATCTCGAGGGGTCACGTGCGAGGGAAACGTGTTCCGAGTGTTCTGGACAGGCGGGGAGGCTCTTGGGGCCTTGGCATGTGGGGGTCTCATCCACTCGGCCTCGCTGTCACCTGGGACCCCACCCCCACCCCCCGACCAGGCCTTGGCCTCGGGGCAGGCAGCTCCAGCCCCACCTCCTTGGCCAGCACACAGCGGGCGTTTGCATGATTGTGTGATCGAGGTCCTGCCGCCACCTCGCAGGCAGGCGCGCGCTCCACGGTGGCTTGCTGGCTTCCGATACCACCCATTCCTGATTCCACAGCCTCTGCCCCCCGCCCCGAGCACTCTGGAAATGTGACATCTTTTTTGTTTTTTTTCTTTTGAGACAGGGCTTTGTTTCGTCACCCGAGTTGGAGTGCGGTGGCGCGATCTCGGATCACTGAAGCCTCAACCTCCCAGGCTCAAGTGATCCTCCCACCTCAGCCTCCCAAGTAGCTGGGACTAAAGGTGCGTGCCACCATGCCCAGCTAATTTTGTTTTTTTGTAGAGACGGGGTTTTGCTGCGTTGCCCAGGCTGGTCTCAAACCCCTGTGCTCAAGCGCTCTGCCCACCTCAGCCTCCCACAGTGCTGCGATCACAGTGTGAGCCCCCTCGCCTGGCTGGCATCATCTCATTTCTGACTGTCTCATTAGCTCGGCTTCCTTGGGGTGAGCTCCCCTGACGCTGGCCCTGCCTGGGCTCTGGTGACATGACAATGATCCTGGGAGCACTTCCTTCGCCACCAGGGCGGGGGCTGCGTCGGCGCCTCTTCTGTGGGATGTTGTCAAGACCCACCCTGCGTCTCCCTTGTCATTTTCCACCACGGTTGTGCTCTGTGTACGTTATAAATGGCTATTTATCTATTCGTGTGTTTTCTATCATCTTCATAGGTTTCTTGAGGGAGGGAGAGAGACTGGCACATGCTCAGCCTGATCTCTGGAGTAAACTTCCATGGTGTTCTAGAGGTCCTGGCTCAACCTCCCCTCCTCGGAGTCCAGTCCGACCTGCCTGGGCCGGACTCTGAGGCTCCCAGGGCAGGCGGAGGGTGCTGTCACCGTCACACAGACCCCACCCATCCTGCCATGTACTAGATGCACCAGAATGCTTCCCAGCAGAGATTTTTTTCTTTTTTCTTTTTTTTTTGGAGACAGGGTCTCAGTGTCACCCAAGCTGGAGTACAGTGGCTCAATTACAGCTCACTGCATCCTCGACCTCCTGGGTTCAAGCGATCCTCCCACCTCAGCATCCCGAGGAGCTGAGACTACACGCGCACACTACCATGCCCAGCTAATTTTTAAAATTTTTTGTAGAGATTGGGGGCGGGGGGGGGGGTCTCATTTTGTTGCCCAGGCTGGTCTCGAACTCTTAGCCTCAAGTGATCCTCCTGCCTCAGCCTCCCAAAGTGCTGGGATTACAGGTGTGAACCACCGCGCCCAGCCGGGCCTGAAACTCATAACCTGAGAGAAGAGCCGCCAGGTGAGCTGAGCAGGGATTATTCTCTTTTGCTGCTGCCCGGGATGGGCTAAGGGGTGCAAATCAACCTTGCCCTTGGTCTAAGCCTAACACAATCAGGAAGTCCAAGGAGCTGCCTGAGCCTCCCCCGGGGAAGGCTGGAGCTGAGCAAAAGTGACAGTGTCTGGAGATTGGTGGTAGCTCCCACAGGGCTGGCCATGGGGATGGCTTGTCCCCGAAACCACTCCCTTCTCAAGGAGCAGGGAAGACCCTGCAAGGTCCGAGAGTGGTGAACGGGTGGGGCCGGCCTGCATGGCAAGGGGGTCCTGGATGCTCAGTGACAGGTCCGAGAGCGGTGACCGGGCGGGGCCGGCCTGCAGAGCACTGTGGGGGGGGGGTCCTGGATGCTCAGTGACAGGTCCGAGAGTGGTGACCAGGCGGGGCCGGCCTGCACGGCGGGGGGTAGGGGTGGTCCTGGGCACTCAGTGACACTCGATCATTTCAGTTCATTCAGGTCTGGCGGGAGATGCGGGCGGGACCTTTCCTTAACGCAGCCTCGGGACCATCGCAGGGGTTAGGGTTTTCACCTTAACCGACGCAGTAAAGAGCTGAACTCCGATGTTTACAAAGAACTTGGGGCTCGGGGTGTGAGCTAAGGCCAGGACGTCACCAGCTGACCCGCTGCATGACCCGAGGTGACTCTGAGTGAGGATTGAGGCTTCATTTCCACTCCTCAAATGGGGCAGATGTGACTGGAAGAGACAAGCTGTCGCCTCCTCCCGGGAGCCTCGAGCCAGGGGAGCTCAAGGGAAGTGCGGCACCAGGCTTGGGAGCAATGCTTCTAGCTGCTGGGATATGGGCAGCTCTCCTCCTAAAATTCCACACTTTTATTTCATTTAATTAATTAATTAATTTTTTGAGGCTGAGTCTCGCTCTGTCACCCAGGCTGGAGTGTGGAGTGCAGTGGTGTGATCTCGGCTCACTGCAACCTCTGCCTCCTGGGTTCAAGCGATTCTCCTGCCTCAAGCCTCCCGAGCAGCTGGGACTACAGGTGCCTGTCACTAAGCCCAGTTAATTTTTGTATTTTTAATAGAGACGGGGTTTCACCATGTTGGCCAGGCTGGTCTTGAACTCCTGACCTCAAGTGATCCACCTGCCTCAGCCTCCCAAAATGTTGGGATTACAGGGGTGAGCCACCGTGCCCGGTCTAAGATTCCACACTTTTAAATAATTTCTCTTCCACAGTCATGAGAAGAAACTCACTACCAATTTGATTTAAAAAAAAAAAAAAACCCAGGGGTACTGAGCTGTACACTCCAAAATGGTGAAAGAGAGAACTTATGTTAAGAAAAATTGAGAAGGTGTCTCAAAGGGAAATGTCACCCGAGTGGAGGCCCCTTTAGCTTTCAAAACAAACAAGCCCTGTGCTTCTAACTTAGGCAGGCGAGCCAAGGCTCAGCTGGGTCCTGCGGGCCTCACTAACCATGGCCCACACCCGCCAGTGCCCCAGGCAAAGGCACCTGGGCCAGGGGTGTGATCCTCCTGTCCCCGCACCTACAAGAAGAGCTTGGTGAAGGCATGGCGCGGCTGCCAGATCCCCCGCTTACCTGGTAGATGTGGCTGGTGACGGAGGAGATGAACTTGGCCTTGTAGAGGTTGCCATCAGTCCACCGGAGCTCCACCAGCTCCCCCTCGGAAGGGGGTCCCAGTCGGACACAGTCCCTACTCTGCAGGGAGAAGAGGTGGGAGGTGAGGTCCTGGCCACACTACGCTGGGGGCTGTCACTGGGTTTTAGACCCTCTCCGCGCTGGCAAGTGAGGTTCTCTGCCTGAAGCCCCAAAGCCGGCTGCGGGGGCCCGGGGTAGCGGGGCGGTGCAGAGCCCTGGCTGCGGATCGCTTTCTGCTTTGTTTCTGCAGAACAGTGAGCGGTGCTTTTCCTGAAAGGGCCTGGGGCCCTGAGGACAAGGGGACCCCGTGAAGGGATCTGGAGTCAGGCCACTCCTAGCTTCCCCCTGCCCCCACCCCCCACAGCTCCCCGTGATGCTCTCGGGGTACAGGTTGTCACTGTGCTCCCAGCCTCCCCCCGCCCCCTGCCCCACCCCACAGCTCACCGTGATGCTCTCGGGGTACAGGTTGTCGCTGTGCTCCCAGCCTCCCCCCGCCCCCTGCCCCACCCCACAGCTCACCGTGATGCTCTCGGGGTACAGGTTGTCACTCTGCTCCCAGCCTCCCCCCGCCCCCTGCCCCACCCCACAGCTCACCGTGATGCTCTCGGGGTACAGGTTGTCACTGTAGGAGCCATCGTCGAAGTTCACTTCATAGCAGGTCTGCGAGGCGGCACCGATGACGCGACAGCGGTAGTACAGCCCGTTGCGGTTCTTGGTGATGACCACCTGGCCTAGGGACACGGCCCTCAGGAGCTGGACCTGGGAGGGTGCAGAGGGTGTGGGGGGCAGTCAGCGCGGGTGTCGGTGGGGGCGGGAGCCAGGGGCTGGGGGCAAGGAGGCGGGCAGGCACTCACAGCGTGACCCCCCGACTTGTGCTTGAGGCAGGTGATGGAGACCACGTAGGGCCAGTCGTCCGGCTCCATGAGCACGCCGGCGGCGTGGGCGCAGGTCACGTGGAAGGACGTGGAGCAGTGCTCGTAGGAGCACTGGATACAGGCACCTGACACCTTCTTCATCCGCTTCCGGCAGTACACGCATTTCTGGGGATGGGGACACAGGCAGGGGCATGGGGCTCGAGCTTCCCTAGGGACCCTGGAATGGAGTCCCCGGCCCCTCCCGGCACAGCCTTCAAGGGAGGCATCGCGGGAGTGGCCCTGTGCTCTGCCCAGTGAGGGTTCCCCTCCACAGCCCAGAGCCCACAGCCTCCCTGGCCAAGCCCTCCAGACCCACTGACCCAGCCTCCTGCTGCTCAGCCTCTGGGGAGTCCTCTCCCATCCCCCCTGCGTGTCACTGGCTGCTGGGACAGATCAGCCCCCGGGGAGTCCTCTCCCGTCCCCCTGCGTGTCACTGACTGCTGGGACAGACATTGAAGAGCCCCACGTGGTGTCGCTCAGCCAGAGAGGAACCACGTGGCGACAGAGATGTGCCCTGGGGACACAGAGGTGAGTGCAGACCATGTGACCCCGTGATCTGCAACCCCCAGGGCAGGCCACCCCCAGACACAGGAAGTGGGCTCGTGGGCACAGGGTAGGGGATGGGAGCGACTGGTAATGGGGCCCATTCTTCATGGGGTGATGAACTGTTCTGGAATTAGACGGTGTGATAGTTGGCACAACTCAGAATGTACTAAAAAACATAGAGTGGCACACTTTAGAATGGTTAGAGTGAAGGATTTTTTCTTTTTTTTTTTTTTTTGAGACAGGGTCTTGCTCTGTCACCCAGGCTGGAGCACACGGCGTGATCATAGCTCACTGCGGTCTCCAACTCCTGGGCTCAAGCGATCCTCCCACCTCAGCCTCCTGAGTAGCTGGGACCACAGGTGCAACCATCATGCCTGGCTAATTTTTGACTTTTGTAGAGGTGGAGTCTTGCTATGTTGTCCAGGCTGGTCTCAAACTCCTGAGCTCAAGGGATCCTCCCGCCTTGACCTCCTAAAGTGCTGGGATTACAGGCGTGAGCCACCGCGTGGGTCCTTTACATCGGCTTTTAATAAGAAGCCCCGAGAGAAGCCTCCTTGGTGAGGAGGGAGCACCGGAGAGCCACCTTTCATCCCGTGAGGCTCCCGCTGCAACACCTGCCCGAGCCAGCACTGGGGCCCTGGCGGCCGCCACACCCACGCCAGGCCCAGCTAAGCATTTAATAAGCAGCACCGTCACCGCTCTATAAACCATGTTCAAAAGCCAGATAAGCCAAGGGCCTGGAGCAGCGCCGATCGACGGCATCGAGATCTCGTTATTAAACTGTAAATACCCAATTCTCCCATCACACAACACGCGCCAGGCATCACTCCAGCACAGCCTCCCCCTCCGGCAGAGTGGCCAGTGTGTAGGAGTGGAGGCTGTGCTCCCTGGGGGGCCTGGGGGTGGGGCAGAGGCCCCACCTGGACACTGTCAGGTGGGGTTGCTGAGCCGTCTTGACCACGTCACCCACAGGCCTCCACCCCTCGGCCCAGGCCCAGGAGAAACCCAGCCCCGGGGCAGGCTGGTGCACAGCACCATCCCCTTCCGCCTCGTGGTGGCAGGCAGCCCGTGACCCTGCATCTCCACGTTGTGAAGAGCGTGCCCCCGGACCCATGGGACCATTTGTCAGGAGCTGTGCCTGGGGCCGAGGTTGCCCACAGCCACCCCTCCTAAGGCGAGGTCCAGTCACGCCACGCGCTGTGGCCACAGGAGGTCGGGCAGGCGTTCTTGGCCGTCACCTCCCTTCCTGGGAGCAGTTTGAAGACCCACATCCAGTGCTGGCCTGGCCCAGGCCAGTGTGTGCCGGGGAGTCAGGGTCTACGGCCCGGGGGGGGGCCTGGAAGGGCCCAGGCACTGGTGTTTGGTTCGAAGTTCCCGGCTCGGTGTCCTTCCTCGGAGGCCACAGGGCTGTGAGGACGACGCAGGGTGGGCTTCAGAGGTCTGCAGAGCACCACGGACTGGAGGAAGCAGGTGGTCACCGCTAGGTACCACCCATGAAGCTGTGTCCTCAGCCTGTCACACACTGAGGCACGGTGGCTGTCCACCAACCTGCTTTCGCAAACAACCCCAACCCCTGAGGAGGAGAGAGCCCCTCCCTCCTGACCGAGCCCTACCCCTCCAGGCAGGACTGTGGGCAGTGGAGAGAGCTGGTGCAACTGCCCACCCCTCCTGCTGCCCTGGAGGTGCCTCCCCCCATCCCAAGCCCCTCCCAGACCTCCCAGATCCTCCAGGGAGCTCCCGGTGCTTTTGCCCGCTGCCAGGAACCTGCCCAGCAGGTAGGTGAGAAGCTTCTCAGCAGCACGGCCTTGAGAACGTGGTGATAACTTGGCCCAGGCGGGCGGCCAGCCGGAGCCCCCTGACTCACCAGGACTGCCTGGAGCCCTGAGCCGGTGGCTGGAGAAGTCCTGGAGACAAACTGATGGATGGGTAACCAGGAGTGAGTGCCCCATGCCTGCAGCCTGCCCATGGCCCGCAAAGGTGGCTGGGCGGCTGGGCGAGCAGGAATTAACCGCCACCTCCTTGCAAAGCCCCATTAAGCAGTACAAGCGGGCCTTGTGTAAAAGGATTTTTAATTCATGGTTACAAGCACCGGTAATGAAGAGGCTGCGTTCTGGAAATGTCAGATGATCCATAAGGCGTCGGGGCGGAAGGATTTATCACTGCACCGCGCATCGTACCATCACTCCACCTGAATCATGAGGCCTTTTACGCCCACGTTTGTGGACTGAGTCACTGGTGCCTCGGAAGCATCACCCGCGGGCTGCCGGCTTCCTAATCGCCTGGCCGTGCCCGGCCAGGCCGGTGTGACCCACTGCACACTCCACTCCACGAACGAGGAAAGAGGGCTCCCCTTCCAGATGAGCCTCTGTGACTGCCTGCACAGCCCTGCCCAGGTGGCCCAGCACCTGTGGGCTCCAAGCACGGCATCCAAGCCCGCTGGGCTCGTGGGCACCTCGCACCAGTGCATGGGAGCCCGGGCTTTGTGGCCGGCATCAGTCCCACCCTTGTGGGTCTCCCCAGCAGACCCACCCTGCCAGACTGATGTGTCTGCTTCCAGCCCCACCTCCACGCGAGCCTGAATGTCAACACCAGGCACTGTGTCCGTGGCTGGGAAGATAAACCAGGCAGGAAAAGCAGGCAGGATGCTGCTGGGTGCTACTGGCTGCGGGCCCAGCCTCCAGGGGCCCACGAGACACGTGTGCAGAGGCCGGAGTGCACAGGGACAAATGCGTCCTCCCCATCAGCGCTGCCACATGCACAGCCCTTAGTGGGGACGCGGCCCCAGCAACATCTGCATTTTGCTCTCCTCATCTTTTTTTTTTTTTGAGACAGAGTCTTACTCTGTCGCCCAGGCTGGAGTGCAGTGGCGCAATCTCAGCTCACTGCAACCTCCGCCGCCCAGGTTCAAGCAATTCTCTCGCCTTAGTCTCCCGAGTAGCTGGGATCACAGGCACGTCCCGCCATGCAGAGCTAAGTTTTGCATTTTCAGTAGAGACGGGGTTTCATATGTTGGCCAGGCTGGTCTCGAACTCCTGACCTCAGGAGATCCACCCGCCTCGGCCTCCCAAAGTGCTGGGATTACAGGCATGAGCCACCAGGCCTGGCCTCCTCATCTTCTTTCTGGGCCAGGTCCCAAGGCTCTGCAGGAAGCTGATTTAAAGGGCCAGCTGAGTGTCATTTTCCAGCAGGCGTGGACAGCCCCAAGTGCCTTGTGCGCAGGTGGGCTACAGGGTGTGCAGCAGACAGCCCTGCAGGGCTGCAGCCCGGACCATGATCGGCCAAGCCCCTCCAGGCCCCAGGCTCCTCACCTGCAGAACAGACAGTGCAGGATGACCCCACAGGCTCCCACTGTGTGGATCAAATGCAGTAGGTGACACTGGGGGCCTGGGGGAACAAGGCTGCAGATTTGACAAGCCCTGAGCAGCTGCTAGTGCTCAGACGGGGTGGTCCATGCTTTAGGGAGTGGGCCCAGCTCACACCACTGCAACCCTGCATGGCGGGGACTGTGGCAACCCCACAGCACAGAAGGGACGGCCGAGGCACAGAGAGGTGGAGGAATCTGTCCCAAGTGCACAGCCAGCTGGTGGCCAGCACTGACCACTCCTGACTGCCCTGTGGCTCCAAGGGGTTCCCCAAAGGGGGGCCATCATTGCTGAGAGCAGGAGGAAGCTTCACAAGCCCCCACGATGAGGCCCCGCCACGC
This sequence comes from Pan troglodytes, assembly GCF_028858775.2. Lineage (NCBI taxonomy): Eukaryota > Metazoa > Chordata > Mammalia > Primates > Hominidae > Pan > Pan troglodytes. The sequence continues at coordinate 7,488,017 of NC_072418.2, read as the reverse complement.
CCAAGGTGGCTGCGCGCATCTACGGGGGGCCTCAATGTGCACCAAGAGTGGAGCGGCAGAGATCCTCCAACTCAACCACGAAAGGCCAAGCAACCCAGGCACGGAATGGGCGAAGGAGCAGAACAGACGTTTCTCCAAAGACGGCATGCAGATGGCCAACAGGACTGTGCAAAGATGCCCAGCGTCACTGACCGCCAGGAGAACACAAATCAAACCATAGCGAGACCACCTCGCACCTGCTAGGGCGGCTGCTACAAAAAAGTCAAAGGTAGGTGTGAGTGAGGATGAAGGGAAGAGGAAAGCCCTGCACCCGGGGGGTGCGGATGGGAGTCCGTCCAGCCGCAAGGGAGAGCAGTTTCCTCCAGTGCTAAAAACAGAGCTGCCCGACGGTCCAGCAAGCCCACTGCTGGGTCTGTATCCACAGGAAATGACATCAGAATCTCCAAACCACAACCACACTCCCACATCCGCTGCGGCGCAACCCACAACAGCCTGAAGGCAGAGACATCGGCGGGTGCCCGGATCAACACAACGTCGTCCATCCACATGGTGGCACATCACTGAGCCAGGAAAAGAAGGAACTCCTGCCATATTTGGGTTGAATGAATGTGGATGAACCTTGAGGAAACTATGCCAAATGAAAGACACCACTCGCGCCTGTAATCCCAGCTACCCAGGAGGCCACGGCAGGAAGATCTCAAGGCCAGGAGTTCCAAACCAGCCTGGGCAACATAGTGAGACCCCATCTTTTAAAAAAAAATTGGGAGTTAACCTAATTTTTTGGCACGTGCTTGTGGTCCCAGCTACTCAGGAGGCTGAGGCGGGATGATCGCTTGAGCCCAGGAGTTTGAGGCTGCAGAGAGCTGTGATCACACCACTGCACTCCAGCCTGGGTAACAGAGTGAGAGACCCTGTCTCTTAAGAAAGAAGCCGGTCGCAGAAGAATAAAGACTGTACAATCCCACTCATGTGGGGTCTATAACACAGGCAAACACACAGAAGCAGAGTGCTGGGTGCTGGGGTGGGCAGAGGGAGCTGCTGCTTAGCACGTGTGAAGTGTCAGTTATACAGGACGGGTGAGCGGGCCGCAGAGCCCTGCTGCCCACCGCTGGGCCCGTGGTGAATGCTGTACTGGACCTCAGATGCTTCTTAAGAGGGTAGATCTCACGCTAAGCATTGTTACAATTGTTTGTTTGTTTGTTTGTTTTTGAGACAGTGCCTGGCTCTGTTGCCTAGGCTGCAGTGTAATGGTGCCATCACAGCTCACTGCAGCCTGGGTATCCCGGGCTCAGGCGATCCTCCCACCTCAGCCTCCCGAGTAGCTGGGACCACAGGTGTGTGCCACCACGCTCAGCTAGTGTTTTTTATTTTTTTTATAGAGATGGGGTCTCACCGTGTTGCCCAGGCTTGTTATAATTATTAGAAAAACAACAAAGATCAGACGGCCCGGTTGTGTCGGGGCACGTGCGGTGCCTCTGCTTTTGTGGGAAGGTGGAAACCGCATGGGGTGCTCGATTCTGCAGAGGATGCCCCCAAGGCCGCACCTGACGGGGCCTGCTTATCTCTGGCACCCTTGATGCCTTCTGACTTTTGTACCTTGCACCTCGGGGAAGGATTCAAAAAATAACACACCTGCTGAAGTCGGGGTCACTGGCTTCCTGAAAGCTGCCCACCACCCCCATGGAGACGCAGAGCTTGGAGGAAAGACCGCTTCAGATCGCGCAGGTGGGGAGCCGAGCATGGCCGGCAGCCCTAGAGGCACGGGCAGGGTGGGCCTCGACCGCAAGGACCTACCAGCTTCCACCGCTGCTCGGGGATGGCGCTGATGTCCACAGGGTGGCGCTCAATCACGTTCAGGAAGCGCGCCTCGGGGACTGCGATGGCACAGATCACGTGGATCCACCTGGGAGGGCAGGTGCAGCGGGGTCAGGTGCGCCTCTGAGGACCTGGGCTGGTCACAGAGGGGCTGGGCGTGATGTGGCTGTCGGCTGGGTCAGGGCCTGGGGACCTTCAGGAAGGTCGGTGCAGGTGTATGCTCCTCCTCAGCCCTGGCCACCCCATGCATGACATGGGGCGGTTATGTGGAGGTGATGGCCAACCCCTAGGCACTGGGGTCACACCCTGCAGAGCCTCAGCCCAGGGCAGGCTCCCCTCCGGCCCTCCAGCCCCAACGCGCGGTGCCACCCACCTCCTATCGGTGGTCATCTGCAGCGCACCTCCTCGCAGGTTGCACAGGCAGCACTCCTGTGGAGACCAGACAGCCCTGGGTGAGCAGGGCCCGGAGCAGGCTCCCCACACACTGCTTGGGGCCTGATCCGCCAACCGTCCCCAGCCCACGGCCCTTATATTTCAACCTAGCAGCCACCAAAGTGACAGGTGGGAATCCCTTGGGTTCCACCCGCTCAGGGCAGAGGTGAAGGAACCCAGGCCCACAGAGGGGAGACTACGCCCCAAAGTCACCCCACTGGAGTGGGGCCGGGGCCCAGGCCTCTCAGAGCACCACCCCCGCTGCGGGGAGCGAGTTACCGCAGTCCAGGCGTGGGCCGTGCACCGGGAACACGTCCAGCCTTCATTGACCAGCTCGGGACGGATGCCATAGCAACCTGGAAGACAGCGGGGGCTGGCTGAGATCTGGGGGGCAGGTGAGACTTGGGGAGCCGAGTGAGACTCAGGGGGAGGGGCCAGGTAACTCGGGGGCCAGTGTCCGTATGTGGAGTGACGAGGCCTCCGCACGCAGCTGCAGCATTCAGGGTGCGTGCTGTTCCCACCCTCTGAGCTTCAATCCAGGCCACTGCATGTGGAGCGAGAGAAAGGTCTGGAAGCTACTTGTGTGGAAAGAGGACGCAGGAGGGGAAGCAGGGACCCTGAGCTCCAGCTGGGTCTGCCGCGCTCAGCCTGGTGGTGTCTTGAGGGCCCCTCCTTGTTGGGGGTCTGCACCCCCAACAGCAGCTCCTCCTGCTATGTCCAGAAAGGCCAAAGCCACAAGGGAGACTCACTGTGGGATGTGGCCCTGGGTCTGGAAATGGGGAAAGGGCACAAAAGGTCGAATCATGCCCCCAGAGCGAGGGCAGGGGTGCCGCCTGCCCCCCAGGGCTCTGCCTCTGCTGGGGGTCACTGCCCCCAGTGTGGAAGGGGCTCTCTGCCAGTGCTGATGGCCCACTGAAAAGGCTGGGGGCGGGGACCTCACTGCCTCCAGAGCAGCAGGGTGGTGGGCACGGCTGGGGGTGGGGGCGTCTGCTGGGGTAGCCTGGCTGGGGCGGCCCGGCTGTGGCAGGCCTGGGACCCTCGGCAACCCTTCCCCCAGGGAGCCCACCTGCCCCGGGGGCACATCTCAAACCCAGGCCCAGCAAAGCAGAGTGAAGAGCCTCCCAGCCAGGAGACAACGCGAGCCCCCAGGCAGGCCACCGCCAGGAGGAAACCGACTGAGATCTATGGCTACCTGCCTTGGCCAGGGGCACAGAAAATTAAACGTCTCCAGAGAGCCCTCCTCCTTCCCTGGAAGTCCAATTCCTGCCACCGCACCCCCCCGTGCGTGGGAAAGAGACAGACATCCATTTTCTTGTCTGTGACCATGGTCGAGCCTCAGGACTGGGGAGGGGTCCCTGAGAGCAGAGATAAATCAGACGCCCTGACCACGCTGCAATCTCACTGTGACCATCAGTTTCAACCACAGCCACAAATCACAGGCGTAGCGGCTGCCTGAGTTCCTCCTGTCGCCTCCCAGGCCTTGGAGAAGACTCGGCAGAACTGTCCAGAGGGCCAGTGAGGAGGAACCCTGCCTGGGCCAAGGTCAAGGGCAGGGATGTTTGCCCCCAAAGGCTGCTTGGCAGAGACAGCCATTCTCAGGGAACACAGCCTGCGGAGAGACGGGGTGCCTGGCCCATTTCTTGCTCTGGCCCTAGGGTGAGCTTCTGGGTGTCAGGGACAGGGTGGGATGAGCCCAGTGCCCCTCGGAGCAGAGGCTTCCTCCGCAGAGGCTGGCACCAGAGGCCAGCACCTGGGCCTGCACTGGCATCTTCTGGATGCTGGGGGCGGTGGAGGCCCTGTCCTGCCCCGGGGTGGCATGCGGTCACCCAGCCCTTCCATGGCCACAGCCTTTCCCCCTGCTCTAGATGGTGGGACCACAACGGGAAGGATGAGAAAGTCAGAAATTGCAGGAAGTCACCGGGGGAGGCCCCTGCCCTGGCCCTGAAAGTGCAGCCTGGGGAGAGGGGCCGGTGTGGCCCTCCGCAGGGGAGGATGGAGCCCCCACCGGCACCCCCACCAACACCCTGAAGGAGGGCGCAGCTCCTCTGGGCCCCACAGTGGCACTCACTGGCATGGACCTGCAGGCAGCACTTGCCGCAGGCGATCAGGGGGCTGGTCCCGTCGTCGCCGATGTAGGAGTTGGCAGGCAGCGGCTCCGTGTTCTCACCGCCAGAGGTGAAGCACATCTCAGGGATGAGCGGTCGGGTCTTCTGACGGCTTTTGGAGGGTAATGTGGCCGAGCAGCCCTCTCCGAGGGAGGCTGTGGGTGCCTCCTTCTCAGTCTGTAGGGCCTGTAGGGGAGAGGCGACCTTCAGGGGACAGAGCCATGTGTGGGGCAGGCGGGCGGGCGGGTGGCGCGGACCTCTCTCAGGGCACCTGCCCCAGGCTTCGACACCCCCTGGCTCTGGAGGGGGAGGTCAGGGAGATGGCCAGAGCCACCTCGGCCCCTCTTCTCACTCCTCCAGAAAGTCACGATCCCCAAACACTGTCTGACCCTGTCCCCAACCCGCCGAAGACCTTTCCATGAGGGTTGCATCCAGACACAGAGCTCAGGCTGGCCTGTGTGGCCCCTGGTGCTGGGTGGCCCCTGGCGCTGGGGTATGCTGGGGGTGGTGTGTGATGAACGAGTCTCCACACTCTGCCTGGCAAGGGGAGTTAGGAAGACGCATGTCTGAAGTGGCGTTCCCGGCCCTGTGGCTCCCAGCAGCCTCTCTGGCCTCACAAAGGACAGCAAGTGCTTGGAGACGGTGTCGGCTGTCAGGTCTTGTTTGTCTCAGGAACCAGAGCACTAAATCCAGCTCCCAGCAGCAGGGCCCCAAGACAGGCTCACCACCCTTGGCACAGCACCCTCCCTGGCTCTGTCCACCCAGGCCCGGCCGGCGCACAGGCCTGGGGGGTGACGTCCCCAACCCAGGGCAGCTCTGCTGATGCCTGGATATGCTTGGCATGGGGCTAGGAGCTGGGAGTGCAAAGCACGTGGCCAGGTCCTGTCCTGGGGAGGCTGCACGCCCAGGGGAAGAGAGAAGGGGGGATCTAAGAGATCCGAGGAAAATGGCTGGGCTGGGTGCTGATGCCTGGGATGGCCGTGGGCAGAGGCCAGCTCCCCATCTGGGTGCAGAGGACAGGCGAGGCCAGCATGGAAAGAGCACCAGAAACAGGACCTTAGCCAGGTGCCCAGCTCAGCTAGACAGGCCAGGGTTTGCGGGAGCCCCGCCCGGCCACCCAGGTGGTGTACCTGGGCCTTCACTGCACTCCCACACCACCCGGCCCATCTCAGCGCCCACCAGACACGGGCGCTCCCTGAGGGCAGTGACCCCGAGCCTCCGCAGCCTCCCTCTGCCCCATCCATCATGGCTCATGTTGCACATGGGCACGTTAGCAAGCTTCATTCCAATAAAACCCAGAGACCAGGCTCTGCCTACGGCTGTCAGGAACAAGCCCTCACAACTCGGGGTGCTGGCCAACACCCTGCCCTGCGTGAGAGAGGGAGGCGTGTGGGGTGCCCGGTCCCTCGCCCTCTCCCACCGCCCCTGCCTGGGGTTCTCTGGGACCCGTGAGGCCCGCCTGCCCACCTGGCAGTAGGGGTAGAAGAGCGTGCAGATGGCGCAGTAGGGCTCCGTGCGCGCAGCCGCTGCGTTGAACTTCCTCTCGGCCTGGAAGCTGGCCGCCCTGTTCTTCCACTGCAGAGACAGCAGCGGCCTCAAGGCGTCCGGGTCACTCACATCTTCCTCCCCGGAGAAAGGGGATGCCTCTAGAAGAACAGAGGGGAGAGGGAGAGAGACACTTGAGCCCCCTAAAAACTCGTCCAAGGAATTACCCCAACTGCCGAGGGGATGGCCCCGGGTCTACAGCCCTGGCTGCCCACAGGGTCCCTGGCCCATAGCTCCCCCTCCACCTGCCTCCTGGCTGCCCCATTCTCCACAATGCCCATCAAGCTGACACTGCAGCGTCCCATCCCATCAACAGGAGGGGGACACGTCTGTCTCGGCTGACTGCCACCTGAGGCCAGAGCCCCCAAACATGGTTCCTCTGAGCCCCTCCCCCAACATCTGGTTCTCCCTGGACATCCAGAGCCGTCCACTCACCCGGGGCCTTCTGGGCCAAGGACCGGCCAAACTCAGTGCCCAGCCCTGCCCCGGCTGCCCTACACCCGTCCTGGGGTCTGAGTCTGAGTGGGGGCGTCGGCAGTGACCAGCCGAGACTCAGAGACACTGTCCTTCCTGTCTTGAGTGGGCACAGACTCACTGAACTCAAGGGAGGTGCCGGAGGAGTGTGACAGGGAGTCAGGAGGGGCCGTGACCAGGGCTAGGAAGCCAAGGCAGCCCGCCCCAGGAAGAGCTGCGTGATGGGGACACTCTCCGGGAAGGCAGGTCTGCTGCTGAGAAGCCGCGGCGGTCTCTCTCCCACCTGTTGCCTGTTCCCATTGAACTCTAATGGCCTCCATTGCCAGCTGCCGCACCCCAATCTCCCCACGTCCCCTCCCTGCATCTCCTGTGGACACAGGGGTGCTGTCCCCAGGAAGTGGGGTGCCCACTCCTGTGGCCCAATCCTCAGCCCAACCTAAAGGGGAGCCTGGGGTCCTGGGATCAGCCCAGCTGTGGCACTGCCCCTGGTTCACCTAGAGGAGGGCAGGGCAGGGCAGGCTCCCCAAGGTGGAGGCCCAGGTCTCCCACCGTGGACTCAGGAAGCCCTTAGGCCAAGACTCCTCTGAAAACCCAAACCAGACAGTACCGCCAGCAGAGCCCAGGGAAGGCCCTAAGCGGCCCCGAGGCCCTGGGAATGAGAACAGAGCCACTGGCTGCGTCTGTCACTCACAACCCCAGAATGCCTGGGGTTCTGGGGCCGTGATGGTCTCACAGGCAAATGCTCCGGTCTCACCAAAGGGTCACAGTGGGGTGTGGGGAGTGGGGGAGTCCACGGAGGCCCCGGAGGTGCCTTCTGGAAGGATACCTGGGTAGAAGGCAAGACCCCTTCCCAAGGCAGCCCGTGGGGGCCCCTGGTCATTCCTCTGTCCCCGTGCCGATTCCTCCACTCCTGGGAGCTCCCGCCCTGTGATCCCACGCGCTTCTAGAACCCTCCTCTCCCCACCCCTCCAATTGCATGCAGGATGAAAGACGCCATCCAGACCATTTTCAGATTCTACATGCATCCCCAATGAAAGGCCGAAGCAGAAGATGAAAAATTGGCTTAGCAGGACTTTTGCACACAAGACAGCGGCTCTCGGCTGAGGGTTAAATCGAAGATTCCATCTCCTCCCCTCCCACTCAAAGCTTCGCGGGAGCCTTTTGTTCCAACCTCTCCAAGTCCTGGAGAGGCCTGTGCTCAGCCCTGGGAGGAATCTTCCATGGGGAGGTACGAGCTCCCCAGCCCTGAACCGCCCATCATGGGCAGCCCAGCCAGCAGAGCAGAGCCGAGCATCTCTAACAGCAGCTGCCTCCCCGCACGACCACCTGCCCCAGTGACAGCCTGTCACTGTGGCAGAGCCACAGAAAGGCCTGGGTTCAGGGGAGGAGACCCGGGAAGTGGGGGAAGGAGGCCGCAGGGGAGCCAGGCCCCCCCTCCCCGAGCAGCAGCAGAGCGCGGAGCAGGGCTGATGAGAGCCGACCTGGGGACCCCCACTCACCCTCGTCACTTGAGGCCTCCTGCTTCACCACCGACAGTGGGGACCGGGTGGGCGGCCGGCCCAGGGGATGGCGCCGGCTCTTCTTGATCTCCATCTTCAATTTGGAAAATGTGGACGGTGCCTGAAACACACAACAGGCTGCAGTGAGGGCCCCGCTACAGACCCCTGGGTGGGGCTCCCTCAGAGCCACACAGGGGTTCGGCGTGCCTGAGGCCTGAGTCTCCTCTCCTGGGGTGATTGCCCCAGCAAAGAACCACGGGGCTCCTCTGTTCTCTAAGTACAGACACCCCACCTACCCTGTGAGAAGAGCCACAGTTCCCTGTGAAACCAGCAGACAGCCCTCCTGTCCCCTCCTCCCTGCCCCCCTCCCCCGCCACCAGCTCCCCTGTGCCCCACCTGCCCCCTCCTCCCCTGCCCCACCCCACCTGCCCCCCTCCTCCCTGCCTCCCCCGCTCCACCCCACCTGCCCCTCTCCGGCCCGGGCTTTGGTCTCCATGCGACCCGCTCCACTGCTGGCTGCACCGTCCTCTGGCCCCGTCAGCTCCATGGGGGAAACTGGTTCCTTCCAGGTCGGACCCTTCTGGGCAAAGTGCTCAAAGGCCTGCTGGCAGGACACGTGCTCCTGGTTGAAGGCTGCCTTGCCCGGCCGCGGCACCACGTACAGCATGGGGATGATGGGCCGAGGCTTGGCCTCTAGCTCCTCACTGGGCACCTCAGGGGGCACGACATTAAGGGGCGCCGGCAGGGGGCTCTCCTCCGTGGCCGCAGGGCCCGGGCCCAGCACCGGGGGCTCCAGTGGGGATGGCAGCCACAGCGCCTCCTCTGAGGGGAAGTGAGCAGGCGGGGGCGGCAGCTGTGGGGGCAGCAGGCCGAAGCTCTTCTTCTTCCGCTCGCTCTTGGCCTTGGTTGGCCGCAGCTTGCCCCTCCCGTCCTCTGTGGGGAGAGGAGAGGGAGGTCAGGGAGGAGAACCCGGGCTCAAGTGCTGGTCCCACGCTCCCCAGAAATCCCCCAACTTTGGCTGGGATGGTCGAGGGCTCCTTCCACCCAGAGAGGCCACACGAACATGGGTGGGCAGAGAACACAGGCTTCGGGCCACCTCAGATCACCGCAGGGGCACCTGGCCAGGCACCCCCAGGCCTTGGTCTCCCCACAACGCAGGCGCAGCAGCAGCACTTGCCTGCCAAGGCCTGTGAGAACCCAGGAGGTGTTGCTCTATGTGCCTTCTGGGGTCACCAAACCCAGCCAGGGGAGGCTGCTCTGTCTTCCGGGCTCCCACCTGGGTGGGCCGTACCAAATGGCACTTTTCCGGTGGGGGTGGGGGAGAAGCACTTTTTGTGTTCTCGTGTATCCGAATTACGTACATTTCTACTGTTGATGTAGAAAAGTTAAGGTTTTGCTTTTGACGAAAGTAAAACCTTGAACAACGCACAAAATCTTAATCAATGAACCCCAACCTGGCGGTCACATGAGCGAACCAGGAAGCGTCAGATGGGCCTGTGGGGCCCGACACCCTTCCGCGTGGAACTCCCCGGGGCCAGCACTGGGGAGATTTCCTGACAGGTGACAGGGAGGGGACAGTTGACTCATGTGTTTGGTGGCATTTTACTTTGGGGCCAGGACGGGTGTGCAGTAAATAAAATAAAACTGGGAGGAGCAGCCTGGCTGGCTGAATCACAGCCCCCAGAAGCGTGCGGGTCCCAACTCTCCTGGACATGTGGATGTGGGACATGACAGAGGGACATGGGGGACTCTGGCAGAGGGGATTCTGTGGGTGGGACTGAGTAAAATGGGAGGTTATCCTAGATGATCCAAGAGGCCCGATGTCCTCACAGGGCCCTCACAAGATGAGGCGGGAGGGTGAGAGTCAGAGAGAGACTGGAAGAGGCTGCGCTGTGCCTGTGAAGGGAGAGGAAGGGACCCGAGCTGAGGGACGCAGGGGCCTCTAGATGCTGGGAAAGGTTTCTGCCCTGGAGTGCCCAGGAGGACCTGGCCCTGCACACAGCTCCATGTGAGCCCAGCGGCGCTCTGTGTCGGGCTGTGGGAAGCTCGTGCCGGGGCAATCCCTCTGAGGGCCGCCACACTCAGGGTAAGTTGTGGCACGGCACCTTGGAGCCCTATCCTCGAGGAAGACCAGCCTGACCGCACAGCACACTGTGGACCCCAGAACACCGTGAGCCCTGGGGCCCTGGGGCCCTGCCTGCTCCATCTGGAGGAGGGGGACAGGGGCTCAGGCCCCCACCTGTGTGTCTCCAGGCCCTAAGGCTCTTGGGACATTCTGGAAGGAGGAACCGTGGTTGATATCCAAGGGATTCTTGGGCTATGGGGCTTTCAGTGCTAAAACTGGAAGGTCCCAAGCAGATCAGGATGAACTGGTCACTGCTAACATTTCACCACCTCCACCTCCCCCAACAGGCTGGAAAAATAAGGAGAAATTGAGAGAAGGAAATTCATCTCTGCACACTGAACTGGTGACCATGTGGCACGTGATGGGGTCTGGTTTGGAGCACAGCGCCCACATCTCACCACTTGCTATACAACCCACCACGGGCTGCCCCCAGCTCCACAGTCCGTGACGCCAGGCCCAGTGGTAAGCGCTGAGACCCTCAGCGATGAGGCTCCCAAGGGCCGAGGGTGACACTTAACCCTTGACCCACACTGACCCCAGTAAGGGTCAAGTGAGGACCCTCCCCCAACAGACCCTGCAGCCAGGAGGAAGCCACACTGCCCCACACACTCCCACAAGGGGCCCCCAGCCCACAGCCTCCCCCAGTTGTGGAGGCGGCCCTGCCCTCCCTGCTCCAGCTCTCCTCCCCACACCCTACCCAGCTCCATCTGCAGGCTTGGGGGACCGCCCACGGTGTCCTTGGCAGGCACACGCCCACCTGTTTCTCAAGAAGGACAGGCGAGCAGCCATAAGGTGAAGGCAGCCCCCGCCACTGCCCTGGCCCCCACCCCTGCTAGTCCTGAGCATTCTGGGGCACTGGGGGCACTGGCCAGGCTCCTCCCTGACCTCCACCCCGGCAGGGGAGCCTGGAACACCCCCAGGTCCTGTCTGGCCTTGCAGGGAGCGCAGTCTTCCCCTCCACTGGTATCCGGGCCCCCCGCTGTTATATGACCCCCCCCCCCCGCTGTTATATGACCCCCCCCCCCGCCCCGCCCCACTGTTATCTGGCCCCTCAGCTGTTATCTGGCCAGGGGAGGTAAACACTGGACACAGCAGACAGGCTGGCGTGGGAAGAAATACTTTTTCCCCTGCCGATGCCAGAGGGGAGGCACCCCCTCCCTGGGAGGCTGGGAGCGGAGGCGTGGAGATGCAGAGGGGAGGGGCTGGAAGCTTCACCAGGGCTGGAAGCTGGAGCAGCCCGGGCAGGCTGCAGAGGCCGCACGCCTCACCCCGAGCGCCTGTCAGGAAACCCACTGTCCTGCGTGTGTAAAAGGCACTTGAGGACAAACAGCTTTATTCCCCTAAGGAAATCCAATATTCCTTCGTCCATGATAGCGCCTGCCCAGCCTCACTCAGGACTGCAGGCTGCGGTGCCCATCCAGCCTCACCGGGGACTGGGACTCAGGACCCCACTGCTGGGCTGGCTTCCCAAGCCGGGTTCAACTTCAAGGGCGGGGGCTGGCGTGGGATCTGGCCCAGGAGGGCCCCACCTGGGGCATCGATGGTCTCAGGAGAGGGAGGAAGATGCCAGGACACAGCCTCACGGCCTCCAGCTGCAGGGCCACTCAGTGCACACATGAGGAAGTGGGGAAGGAGGCGAGGAGGAAACGCTCATCAGAGTCCCCAGCCGGCACCCCCACCCACCCCTCACACACAACAGGCAGCTCCGCACACAGGGGACTCCAGCCGGGGCTGTGGGGGCCAGGGACACAGAGCTGGGCTGTCCTCACACACAACAGGCAGCTCTGCGCACAGGGGACTCCAGCCGGGGCTGTGGGGCCAGAGACACAGAGCCGGGCTGTCCTCACATGAGACCACAGGTGCCTGCTCAGAGGGTCCCTGGGGAGTCCCCGCCTCTCTAAGGGGCTGGCATCCTCCCCCCACCAACGGGGCCTCCTGGGAGCTGAGGGGCGGCTGGTGTGACCGCCCCAGGCCCTGGTTCTGCTCGGGAGGCAAGGCTGGGTGGGGAGCTGAGGCCACCATCGTCCCTTAGGCCTCCCGGGGGCTGTCCTCTCACCAAGGGCCACACTGTAGGGCTCTCTCCCTCCTCCTCCAAGGACAGGGATGGCCCCAAGTCCCGCTTCCCCACAGCCCTCCCTGGTTGGCTGCCTGGTTCTGTCTCCCGGAGGGACCAGGCATGGGAGACAAAGCGGGACATAATTTGAGCCTCAGGTGCCCGGCTGATGAGTGCCACCCCATCCACTGTCTGGAGACAGCAGTGAATGACAATGGCGGCAGCCTCAATGCACTCCACGCATAGCCCGCGCCTGCTGGTGCCCTGGATTCTCAAACTCACAAGAACAAGTTTCCAGCCCTCTCCCTGTCGGCTCCCAGGCTCTGTGAAGCCCGGGCAGACACACAGGGGACCCTGTTAGAGGGAGATGCCCAAGGCCAGGAAGGACACCCTGAAAGACGGCGGCACACCCCGCAGCCATTCCTCGGGGCTCTGTCCTTGCTGTGGGCCATTCCTTGGGGCTCTGTCCCTGCCATGGGGACTACACTCCACAGGGACCTTGGCACGCCCCTCACCTGCCTGGCCTGAGGGAGGGAAGCGGGTGAGGGGCTTCAGAACGGAGCAGGGACCATGGTACAGATGGGGCCCAGGATGCACCCAGGCCCCCGAGGGCAGCCAGCTGAGGCCCTGCTAGCACTCTTTTTGGGTGGAGGGAAGGTGTCACAGCGAAACCCCCACCATCAGGGCTCACTAGCCTGCCTGGTGGCGAGGCCACTCCTCCCCAGCGCCGGGGTTTCCACCAGAGCCTCCAGCAAACCCCAAGACAGGCCCGAGGCCCAGGCTGCCCTGTGAAGGGGGCAAGAAACCACCCATTTCCAAGGACACCACTCTGTTCCTGCTCCAAGGCTGCCGAGATCAACTCACCAGCTGCGGCCTGGCTTATGGGGCCCCTCCCTCAAGTTTCGTGCTTGGCTTCCATGCCTGGGCCAACCAGCCCCGGTCTCAGGGGCTCTCTGGCCACCCCCTTCAACACCGCCACCCTCCCGTGCTGAACCCGCAGCCGGGTGCGCCTGACGGTCCCAGAGGCCCGGCTGGGATGTGCTGGGGGGTCCCCGGGCTGAGCTCACAGCCCCTCACTATGAGCTGGGGCCGCCCTCCAGACATGGCAGCCTTTGCTTTCCGTGTCCTAAAACCAGTCACCAGCCACGAGGCCTCTCCTGAGAGCAGCACTCCAGGGCGAGGGGAGGGGAAGGGCTGGGGGCTGGCTGCCGCACTCACCGCAGCCTTTCCACCCTCTGGGAGGCAGGACGGCACTATGCCAGCCCTCCTGGGTCCCCATCCTGGCTCTGCCCCCTGACCCTGTGTGTCCTGCACTGCAGGCCTTCTTCCAGGAGGCGGGGCCTCCCCTGAGGCTCAGGAGAGGTGGACGAGGCCGCCTTCCTGCTTTCTGCTTGGTTCTGGGGTTAGGGCTGGCTGGTGGGGCTGCTAGTCCCTCCTAGCGCTGGGCAATAGGGCGGCCGCTCTTCCCAGACCTCGAAGCAGCCAGTAAGAATGGGGTAGGGGACACCAGCAGCCACTGGGAAGCAGCCTCTCAACCGCCCCCCAGGCACCTCTCCTCGATGCTGATGCCCCCTGGCCCCTGTGAGCAACAGGTTCCGGCCCCTTCCCAGCTTGTTCCATATGAAAACACAAAACCCCACACCCCACTGCTAGGCCCTGAAAGGTGCCTCAGCGTCATAGCTTTTAGGGGCGGGAAACTGGCATTCAAGGAGGACCAGAAACCGCTTTAGGAAATCTTTCCCGCAGCGCTGTGGCATGCATTTCCTGTCGTGCCCCTGACTGTGAACATGCATTTATGAGGCTCTCTCGAGATAAACCTCTCGTCCAGAGGCTCCTGGGACTTTGGGCTCCCGGGGAAAACGGCTGTGTCCAAGAAAACGCCCACCCCTGCCAGATTGGGTCCTTTTCAGAAGGAGTCTCTGTCGTGGAACAGAGATAAGGGTGTCCAGGTCGGGGGGCGGGGGGTGGGCAGCACCAGTCCTGAGCCCTCCCTCAGCAGAGACCCTGACGTGGCACCAAGGTAGCCCCTAACCCTCCTCGCTGCTCCCTGGCCTTTCTGTGGGGGCTGATCCCTTCAGAGACCCGTGGAAGCCACAGGCCTCAGAGATGCACCAGGCCCAGCCTCCTGGCACCGTGACCACTGCACAGGGCATGTGGACCCCCGGGGATCTCGGGAGGGAGCGAGTTGCCCTGTACATCTTTAAACAGGATGGTGAGTGACCAGGCCAGGGCCTCGCCGACGCCAGGCAGCTGGACGAGCCATTGGTTTCCACTCCCTCCCACGCGGTGTAGGCTTCTCTCCAGCGGGCAACTTCCACTGTCAGGGGAGGAAAGCCGCCCATCCAGCCAGGACCACGCATGGGGAGGGGAGACCAGAGGAGAACCAGGACCCCCGGACCTCCCTGAACCTGAGTCTCTTGGAGGCCAAGGCCATGGTGAGGCCCAAGTGAGAGCAGGTAACGCCGGGGCTGGGGAGGGTGTGGCTGTCTCGTCAGTGGGCTTGGGAAGATTAGTAAATAACAGTCACATTAATGAAAAGAAAGCTGGGCACAGTGGCTCATACCTGTAATCCCAGCACTTTGGGAGGCTGAGGCGGAGCCCAGGAGTTCGGGAGCAGCTTGGGCAACATAGCGAGACCCCGTGTCTACTAAAAATTTTGAAAAATGAGCGGAGCTGCAGTGCACGTCCACAGTCCCAGCTACTGAGGAGGCTGAGGTGGGAGAACTGCTTGAGCCCAGGAAACCAGGCTGCAGTGAGCCGTGACTGCACCACTGCCCTCCAACCTGGGGGACACAGCAAGACTCGGTTTCAAAAAAAAAGAAAAGAAAAGAAGGCTGGGCATAGTGGCTCAGGCCTGTAATCCCAGCACCTTGGGAGGCTGAGGCGAGTGGATCACCTGAGGTCAGGAGTTGGAGACCATTCTGACCGACATGGTGAAACCCTGTCTGTACTAAAAATACAAAAATTAGCAGGGCATGGTGGCGGGCGCCTGTAATCCCAGCTACTTGGGAGGCTGACGCAGGAGAATCATTTGAACCTGGGAGGTGGAGGTTGCATGAGCTGAGATTGCGTCACTGCACTCCAGCCTGGGTGACAGAGCGGAACTCCATCAGGAAAGGAAAGGAAAAGGAAAAGAAGCCACAGTGCTTTGCTAGCCAGTTGGGTAAAACAAGTCACAGGAGCTGGTGGCCGCCCTTCCTCCAGCCAGAGGCTGGCCAGCCCCTAGAGTCTGCTCAAGAGGGAGGAAGACACCCATGGTACGGGGGATCCTTGTGACCCCTCCCAGGGGGCCCCACTGAGAACCCAGGACAGACACTGACCAGCCAGCTCCACTCTGTAAAAGCCTTCCCAGGACTGGGCCACTTTCCTCGCTGCCTGAACCCACAGGTGGCAGCAGCGGCGGCAGCAGCCTGCCCGATTTCCCCCACCGCGCCGGCCTGGGGAGGATGCGTGTCCTCTTATCTCTGCCCTCCTGAAGGGTCCATCAAGGCGGTGTCCCAGCTCAGGGTCACATGGGCAGTTAACGGGTGGGCTTGGGTGGGCCCGGGTCCCCAGACCCAAGCCTGGATCTTTCTCTGCCTGTTTGTTTTCCCATAACTCACCCAGCTCCTGGGAGACCACACACAGCCCCCAGCACGTTCCGACTCGTGAGAAGGGCAGCTTCACAAGGCCCAAGCTCAAGGTGGCCCACGCAGCCCCCCACCCCCAGGGACCCCAGCCCAAGCCCAGCCCACCCCTGCCAGCCCATCCTGTGGGGAGAATGGTCACGGCTCAGCCATCTCCCTGTCCCACGCCAGTCCCTCCAGCGACATCCCACAGTCCCCCTTGGAACAGAACCTGAACTGCGCCCATCCCCCACTCCCCTGCCAACCTCGCCTGGGGCTCACCGTCTCCAGAATCAAACACAGACTCCTGCTCAGAAGACAGGAGGCCTGGCTACCGCAGCCAGCCCAGGAACTTATCCTCTACCAGCACGACCCATGCTCAGGCGCCCAGCTTGCCTGCTGGAGTCTGCATTATTTCTGAGGATTTCCCAAACCCCAGAGGACCTGCAGTGTAGACACAGGCCCTGCAGGATGACAGCACAAATGGGCACCTGTGCCTGCTCCTGCCCTGCAGGAAGCCCCTCGCCTGCTGCAGAGCTGAGTCCCTGTGCTGTTGAATGGTGCTGCAGTCCTAGCCCCCGGACCTGGGGTGCCGCCTTGTTTGGGAAGGGCGTCACTGCAGACGGAATGAGTTATGATGAGACCCTTGGGGCGGGCCAGGCCCAGCGTGGCCAGTATCCTTAGGAAGGGGGGAATCTG
Source organism: Pan troglodytes (assembly GCF_028858775.2). Lineage (NCBI taxonomy): Eukaryota > Metazoa > Chordata > Mammalia > Primates > Hominidae > Pan > Pan troglodytes. The sequence continues at coordinate 7,471,665 of NC_072418.2, read as the reverse complement.
GGCAGACACACTCCGGGAGAACACGGGAACACAAAGGTGCCGCCTCCAAGCCCAGGACAGGGGCCTGGGAGAGGTCCTCCTGGGTCCTCGGAATGGGCCAGCCCGGCTGACACCTGGACCGTGACCTTCCCGCTTCCACAGGGTGAGATTGTACATTTCAGCCTTTTCAGCCGCCCCATCTGTGGACTTTAAACAAACGGAGCACAGCATATGAGAAGCCCCGTGCCACGCGAGGTCGTGTCCGAGAGCCACAGGGCATGGAGCAGTGGCCTCCAGCGCTCATGCCTCCGGGGCAGACGAGGGCGACAGGAGGCGCTGGTTCCCTGTCCCTCTCCATCGATGGAGGTTGCTTAGTTTGCCTGTCCCTGCATCTGCACAGTCCTAGTGCCCCCCCAGCAGGGGTCTCTCCAGGAAACGTGCCCTGAGGGCAGCTCTGGGTGTGCAGTTTGCAAATGCTCCACTTCTCTGGATAAGGCCAGGTCCATCTCCAATGCAGCCGGACTCACGCAGGTCCCAGGCAACAGGGGACTGGGCTGCCCGCTGCACCGGCTTCCAGGGCTGGGCACGGTGGGTGTTTCCACCTCTGGTGGTCCGAGGAGCACACAGCAGCGTCTCCTCAGCGCTTCCCAGAGCAGGCTGGGCTCATTAGCCTAAGGGGTCTCCTCCTCCATGCCCTCTTCCTTGGGGGGCTGAGCCCCTCCTGGTCCTCAGGCATTCTTATCTGCTCTTGGTCGGTGACGGGTGGCGAATATCTTCCCTACCTATCGGCTTGTCTTCTCACTTTCTTAAAGGTTCATCCTTTGATAAACAGCAGTGGATTTGAGAGTCACTAAATTTGTCCATTTTTATTTTTCTGGTTTGTGCTTTTTAATAAAGAATCACTTAGCCTCGGGTTATAAAGATACTTTCCTGCTTTGTGTTTCCAGTTTGCCAGTTCTCTTTTGACAGAAACGCCTAAGCATGTGGCAGACAGAGGAATGACCCCAAAGGCGTCTGCATCCTTATCCCTGGAGCCTGGGAATCTGTCCCCTCCCGTGGCAGAAGGAATATTCAGGTGGGACTGAGTGGAGGACCCTGACATGGGAGAGCATCTGGGAGACCTGGGAACCCAGGGTCCTCACCGGGTAGAAGGTAGGAGGGTAAGAGTCAGAGAGAGACCGGAAGAGGCTGCACTGTGGCTGTGAAGGGGGAGGAAGGGGCTCTGAGCCAAGAGATGTGGGCGCCTCTAGACACTGAGACAGGCAGGAAACAGGTTTTCCCCTGGAGCCCCCCAGGAGGAAGCAGCCCTGCCCACAGCTTGATTTTAGCCCAGTGAGGCCTGTGTCAGACTGGTGGCCTCCAGAGCTGTGAGACAAGGAGCGTGTGTTGTTTTACGCCACCAAGGTCGTGGTCCTTCATTTCAGCGGCCACAGGGCACTCACAGAGGCCGCAGCGTGGACAGGGGGAGGGAGGGGACTGAGGTCTCACACCATGTCCACTGCTCCGGGATTCCTATTCCTAGGCCTTTTGCCATCTTTGCTTGGGTCCTGCAAGCTCTGTGGCAAGCCCTGCCTTCTGGAAGGGTGGCCCCAGCCTCTTGACAGGCCTTGGGCTTTCACCTGCCTGCATTTAAATCAGCAAACCCTGCTGGGATCCCAAATGGAGCTGCACTGAACCTGCAGAGAATGTGGGGGAAGCCGTTAGTTGTCTACTTAAGAGCTCTCCTAACACCTGGTACGTCCTTCTGTTTATTTAGGAATTCTTTCTTATTTCCAAAAAAAGTCTCTTAATTTTCTCCATAAAGATCATTTTTTTGGTTAGGTTTATTCCAAGATCCATTATTTCTGGTTGCTAGCACCATAAGGGGCATCTTTGGGAGCCATGTTTGCTGCGAGCGGCTCGCAGATGAGGGGCGAGATTGGGTTTCTGTGCCTGTCGCTCATCTCTGGCAGCTCTGCTCGATCCCCAAGTCACCAGGCGGCTCTGCCTGTAGACTTGCTTGCTGCTTCTCAGTAGAGAATTGTCGCTACATAATAACAGTGCCACGACAGCTGTGCTTTTCTCTTCTACCCACGATGCCTTTTCTGTCCTCGTCTTGCCTCTCTAGGCCGGCAGACCCTCCTGAGGCGTGCTGAACAGACGCAGGGCCCACATACCCCACCGAGTAAGTGGCCCGTCAGGGGCAAACTCACCCCCGGCCTCTGCTCTTTCCCCCAGGGATGCTCACTTTTCTTGCCTCAGGCCCACAGGCACTGGCAAACTGTGACCCTCAATACCTGCCCCATGTATATGGGGAGGGCAGGGGCGTGCCTGCCTCCTGGAGTACTGCGAGGGCCACGACCCCATCGTCACAGATCAGGCACCCCACGGCTGCCCCTGGCAGGTGGGAGGGACCTCACATCTGCTGAATGGCACCACAGCTGGGCCTCTTGCCATGTTCCAAGGACAATATTCACCTTGGGCACCAGCGCGTCCTGGAGACCTGACACCTCGGAGGCAGACCAGGTCATGTTGGGCTCATACAGAGGGAAACTGAGGACTAGGACCCTCCGGCAAATGTGGCCCCCATGACCTGGGCCTCAGGCACTGTGGCTGGGGGCAGCCCTTGGTGGGAGGCAGGCTGGCCAGCACACCCCACAAACCTGCTCCCTGCATGGCGCCTGGAAAGGGTGGGACAGGGAAGGGCTCCCAGCGGGGAGCCCTAGCTGGGAACAGCCACTTTGCACAGACTCCCAAGCAGCTAAAGCTCTAAACTGAGAAGATAAAACCCAGTCACCGGAAACAAAATGCTGTCAACCCTGGAATAGGAACCTTTACACACTCACAGGTGGGAGTTCCACAGCCAAAACCTCCCCCTGGGGAAGGTAATGTTTCTGAGACTGCCTCCCGGCCCCCCGCACCCCGTTCACAACTGCTGGTTCACACTCCTGTGGGAAGGCGGCTGCCCCCTGTCTTGCCAGCCCCGGGAGAGTGGGGAGGCCCGAGGGCAGGTGGGAGACCTGCTCACGGGAGCCCCAGCTCACAGTCAGGACCAGCCCTCTGCTCACAAGTGGCCATGGCTGCTGCAGGCACGTTCCAGCATCTGGGCCATATACAGCATCCTGGTCTTTTATTATTATTATTATTTTTGTGATACTGGGTCTTGCTCTGTTGCCCAGGTTGGAGTGCAGCGGTGCAAACACGGCTCACTGCGGCCTCAACCTCCCACCTCAGCTTCCCAAGTAGCTGGGTCTATAGGTGCAAGCCACCAAGCCTGGTTAAATTTTTTTTATATCGTAAGTAGAGACAGGGTCTCAAACTCCTGGACTCAAGTGATCCTGCCACCTTGGCCTCCCAAAGTGCTAGGATTACAGGTGGGAGCCACTGCGCCTGGCCTCTCGTAACTGCTCTTCTCAATTCTGGGGACGGAGGCACTTTTCTTACGGCCTCCACCTTACGATGTCTATTTTCACGAAATGCCCCACCCTGGCAAGAAAGCCACTGAATCAGATTCTTACAAAACGGGGACTCTGGCTGTAGCAGGCACTGGTTCCTTCTAGGAGATGCCCACGGGGGTGGGAAAACAGCGGTGCCAGGCCTGGCCCGGCAGGGACTGACCTTCTGCGCCCTCGGCCTCCCGGCCATGTGGCAGTGGCTGCGGCTCCTCCTCCTCCTCCTCGGGGTCAACCTCCGGCCCAGCCTCCTCCTTCACGCTGCCCCCAGCCTCCTCTAGGAGCGCTGCCCCAGCCGTACCCTCCCCAGGGAACTTGGGGTCTTCGGGCTTCGGCTTCTTGGGCTGGCTCCGTTTCCGGTGAGACCTGGAGAGGGAGGTTTATCAGGCAGGAGGGGAGACCAGGGAGGGAAGAGCCCTAGGTCTGTGCACACTGTCCGGCAGCACGCAGCCCCCGCCCACCCCCAGAAGAGTGCTCCATGAGCAGGGGGCCTCCTGGCTGGAGGCCAGGGGTAAAGGGAACCCTGGATGGGGTTCCGCTCTTGCGGGGCAGGAGCCGTGTTGGGAGGAGAGACCAAAGGGAGACGGGGCAATGGACACGGTGGGGATGGTGTCAAGCGGGGGACGCTGATGACAGCTGGAGATGGGAAGCCGACTGACACCAGGTGGGATGACGGGCGGGACGGGGCGGCAGGAGCCGCGTGTGCCACGGGACAGAGACACAGGGAGTGTGAGCTCCGAGGGAAACAGCAGCTCATGGAAAATGCCTAGACGACAAACGGAACGAAAAAGACACTTACGACAGCCCCGGCCTTTTGGTCTGCTCTTTCTTCCTTTCTAGACTTGGTTTCCTCTCCTCCTCAGTCTTTCTCCAGTGTCTGTTTTCTTTCAGACTAATTTGTCTAGAATGTAAATTTCACGGGTTTTTTCTCTAGGACTTCTGCTCAACTCCCCAGGACGCCTGATCCTGGCCACCTGGCTCTGTCCCCAACTCCCTGGGTCCTCTCTCTGCAGCCCATGAGGTGCATGGGAGCCCCAGCTCACACTCCGCTGCTCTGACCTGTGCCCACACCCCAGGGCCTGCCAGGGCCTCCTCTGCGCCCTGAGCCCAGGATCTGCTCACGGGGCAGGCGTGGGCCAAGAGGAGGCGCATCCTGCATGCCCAGCCTGGACACCCAGAATCCTGGGGTACATCGGGGAGGTCCCGGTCCCTGCACACCAGCCCCAAGTAAGGGATTCAACCTGAGGCTTACAGGCTTGGCTGAGCTGGGACTTCTTAGAAATGAGAGAGAGGGGGGCTGAAAAAGGGAGGAAAAGTGACAGCCAGGTGAACCTGCAGCTGAGCGGCCAGGGCCTCACACCAGGTTCCCCCGGGGACCTCCAGGGTCTTTCCAGGAAGGAAGCAAAAGCTTTTTGGAGATGTGGAGGGGGTGGTTCCCAGGGGGCTCAGGCAGAAGCCGGGAGTGCAGAGAAGCCGAGGCCTGGCTGGTCACTAGTGCCTCCCCTAGGCATGTGATATCTGCACCTCCTCCAGGCCCACCCCCTGCAGCTGCCCTAAGCCCTGGCCTGGCCAGGGGCCTCACTAGGCCATGAGCTCAAGGCCGCACAGCCCGGCTCCCCAGTGGCCTTTCTCCCCTTCCCCAGTTGAGATCCAGCCACGTCAAGCCTGCCAGCAGTCAGGCAGAGCTGGGAGCGCCAGTGTTTCCGGGACAATCACCAATGCCGGCTGCGGCTTCCGGGTGCTTCCCGTGTCCCCTGTCCCCGTGGGCTCAGACTCGGACACCTCAATCCCACGGGGGTCCCTGTGGCAGCTGCCCCTCCAAGGACCAAGTGGTCACCAAGGTGGGGCAGGCTCATCTGACAGGGGTGGGGTGGGCCCGCTGCCAGGGCTTCTGTTACTAGGACCTCCTCACCTCTGCCTGAGCCAGGCTGTCACATGGGCCAGCAGCAGCCCATGCTCCCTCGGGACACTTGGACCTGACCCCTGCCCACCGCTGCTCCCAGCCACTCTGCCCGCCCTGTGCTCCATGCTGGCTTCTGGGGCGCCTCCTCCAGGAAGCCTTCCTAGAACACTAGTCACTGCCGGCCCTCCTTGCTCCTCAGCTGCCTAACTCACTAGAATCAGTGCTCCCCGATGTCTGCAGCATGGCCCACCACAATGACTCAAGGCAGAAAGCGGGTGGACCAGAGGCATGGCATCACACAGCATGGTGCACACAAGGTTGCTGCGGGGTGGCCGGGCAGGGGTGGGAGGCAGGTAGGGGCGGGCGTGGGGCCAGAGTCACTAACACAGGGAGCAGGAGGTGGGTGGGGGACACGGGAGTGGCCCCTGCCCTCCAGAGAACATTCTCCACAACAGCAGCCCAAGGACGGCTCTGGGAAGGCAGCCTCAGGCTCCACTAGGGGGCTAGGCAAATGCTGGGTGCTTGCCCCAGGTGGAGACAGCAGGCTCAGGAGGAGGAAGCTTCAGACCGGCGCTGGGGTGCAACTGGCTCTTGTCACCACTGTCATCCCAAGGTGGGCTGCCCTCCTGGTCTGGGAATGCCCCAGGGCTGTAGGGCCGGGATCCCACAGTGGACCCGCCCTGGTCCCAGACAGCACCAGCAGAAGGGCGCCCTCCCATGCCGCTCACCTGGCCTCAGCTGCCCCCAGCTCCACAGCCCCTTCTCCCACCCACTGCAGTCCCTCCCTCCACCCCCACCCTGAAAACTCACCCTAGAGGTCGCTTCCGACCATGGCCCTCCCCTGCTACAGCCTTCCAGGGGCACCCCCACGGCCTTCAAGCCTTACTGTGTCTGCCCCAGAGGGCCCCAGAACTGTCCTGGTGCCCAACCAGAGCTCTGGGGCCTCATCCTTGCAGCCCAGCCCTTTCCTACCTGCAGCAGTGCCAGGCTGAGACCCCTGGGTCCCACACTACACGGAACTGGGTAGGGCTCAATGCACAGACACAGCAAGGGCGGCACAGACACAGCAAGGGGGGCACAGCCCACGGCAGAGGGGCAGCCATCACTTGGGGCATCTCTGGGGTCCTAAGAGCACGCCTCTTCCTGACCCTGACACCTTCATCCCCCTTCGCGTGTTTCTGCACCCAATGCTTGTTTCTGGGTCTGGCTCCCGGCACAGGTGTTGAGGGTGTGGCCATCCTTGCTCGCCTCCATGACCGTCCCCTTCTCTCCCTGCACCTGCCACCGTCTTCCATTGCAGCCAAATTCCACGTTTACGCTTTTATGCCCCATAAACATTGTGCATCCATGAGCCACAGAGCAACTCGGGCCGCATTCCCTGCCCCCACCCTGGGGTCTGGAACTGGCCTCTTGCTTTGGACGCCTAGCTTCCTGCTTTGGACGCCTAGCTTCCTTGGTATCTCTGAGCTCCCTGCCATTGCTCTTAAACTCCTGCTGTGGTCTCCTATGCAGGGTGTCCCCTTCTCTCCATGACACCCCTGGGGGTCTTGGTTCCGTCTCCCATGATCTTGAGACTCCCCTTAACTCTCCTGGGTTAGATCTTGTTTCCTCAACCCCATGGCTTTCTCGATTTACATCCTTGTTTAGCTGGAGCACATCCTGCAGCAGCTTCCTGAGAAAGGAGGTGGAATACGAGACTCTGTGTGTCTAAAAAGATCCTTATTCCCCTCACACATTTCTTGACAATTTGGCTAGGTAAAAGATTTGGGGAGAATTATTCCTCTTCTGACTTTTGAAGGCCTTTTTCCTTTGTCTTTTAGCTTGTGGCATTATGACTGTAAATCCAATGCTAACAGGGTCTCCTATTCTTTATAATTTTTTTTTTTTTTTTTTTTTTAGAGACGCGGTCTTGCTATGTTGCCCAGGCTGACCTCAAACTCTGGGCCTCAAGTGATCCTCCTGCCTTGGCCTCCCATAGTGCTGGGATCACAGGCATGAGCTACCATGCCCAGCCCCAGTCTGGTGAGCTGTTTATGTGATCTGTTTGCTCTGGAAGCTTTCAGGGCCTTTGTTTAATCCAGGAGTTGTGAAATTTCACAGCGATGCATTGTGGTTTGGGTAATTTCCATTCTTGGGTGGACTTTCTGGTGGACTTTTTAACCTGGAAATGCAAAGTCTTTGGGTCCCGGGACACTTTTCTTTTCTCTTTTTCTGAAACTCCTATCAGGGGCTAGATTTCCTAGACTACGCCTCTGACTTCCTGATCCTTCCTATCTTCCAGCTCTGTCTGTCAGTGCTGTGGGAGGGGATTCTTCAAGGGCCTCCCAATCCACTGTGGGCTTGTCTCTTCTCTAGATGGTAACATCGGAGAGCCACTCGTTCCTGGAATGTTTCTTCTTCACAGCAATGGCTCTTTTTCCATAATGCAAAGTCCCGGCCCGCTCCAGGGCCCTGCACTCACTGCATCCTCTTTCCTCGGAGCTCTGCCCCTCTTTGCTGTGCAGGCCCTGCCTTTGTCATGGGAGCGCAGCCTCCAATGTGTCGGGTCCCCTGGCCGTTGATCCCTCTGTGCACGGTGCCAAGCCGTGTGTGAGCTGGGCCTGGTGAAGGCAGTGGCAGGGGCTGCTGAGGGCAGGAGCCTGTGACTTTAGGAGAGCCCCAGTATCAGCATATGTGGCTTTGCTCCACTGGGCCCCTTTGTTCTCTGGCAGAGGACCCCCACCCCCTCTATTGTCTCTCCTGGCCTTGGGGGTTGGGGGGATGTGAGGCTGGCAGCTGGGCCCCACTGCTGACCCCAGGAAGGCGCCTCCCTTCTGCCCAGAGCCACCCACTTTCTGCTGGTTGCCCCCACATCCCCCCAGCACCCCCAGGGGCTGCCCATGTTTGCCCGCTGTGTCTTTCTGCGGCCCCGTGGTACGTTCCCCCTGCAGCCCCCCAGGAGCTGCCCATGTCTGCCCACTGTGTCTTTCTGTGGCCCCATGGTGCAGCCCAGCTGTTCCCTGCTGGCTGTCCTCCTGGTTGCCGGCCCATGGGGTCTCCTGCCCACCCTTCCCTGCTTTTCAAAGCCTGGAGACGTGCTCAGCTGCCACTGTCCCCTCTCCCGTTCTCTGCACTTCACTCTCTGGTGTTTCAGTGGTGTTTCAGGAGAGAGTGGAGATAAATAAGCACTTAGCCTGCCAGGCTTAACTGGACGCCGCTGGGCTCATTCCTATGAGCCAAATGTCGGGACGTAGTCCAGATAACTGCACTAATATTTCCAAGGTGGAAGCAGGTGTCCTTTGCAGCTTGTATGGCAGGAGGCGGGGTGGACGGCCTCTGGCCCTGTCACCCAGTAACACAGGGCACCTGCAGCACCCAGAGTGGGACCATCAGCTATCAGTGCCGCGCTGGCTCAGGGCTTCTCACAGGGCGGGGAGGACTGGGAGGCTGGCCCCAGGCTGAGCCCTCAGAGCCGCCCACCCCCCACCCAAAGTGGCCCAGTGCTCCCCACCCCCAAGACTAGACCCTGTGCTGAGGAATTTCACCTTTGAGAGAATGAAGGGCAGCTCTAGGAAAGAGACAGGAGACAGCAAGTGAGTCCCTGAGGCTGCGCACTCCCTGCAGGGGCTGGCAGGTCCCTGTGCTCGTGAGGTTCTGTCCCTGAGGGCTGAGGTCCCTGTTGGTGGGGAGGGCTCAGGAATGCAGCTGGGGTGTGGCAGCCATGGCAGCCCTGGCAGGAGTCGGGGCCAGAGGCGTGGTGGTGTCCTGCACTGGCGCAGGGGCGACAGGCCAAGGCAGAGCAGGAGGGGACAGGCAGCACCGAGCTCGGAGGGGTAGGGGAGACGAGGCCTGGGCCCAGCCGGGCTCACAGAGCAGCAGTAGGCCAGGGAGGCTGTGGTGAGGCGGGTGCACAGATGTCCTGCAGGGAGCGCGTACCTGCTGGAGCACGTGCACATGGCGCTTCTCGCGTGGAAAGAGTTTGCATGGAGGAGCGTCGCGTGGGTGCCAGAGAGCACTGTGAGGGCTCCGGCTCAGGCAGGGCACCAGAACGCACAGCGCCACCGGGAGTGGGGAGGCTGAGGGCACCCGCCAGGAGCCAGGCTGCAGTTTTAGGCGACCCATCCATCAGGGGGAAGAATACAAACAGCCCCCAGTGCTCGCTCAACGAGATTTAGTTCTGGAAGAGACCCATGTAAGGTGGCGAGCAGGGAGTAGGCCGTGTCCTCTGAGCTCAGGCAGCTGTGCCGAACCATCCGCACCCCACGGGGCACCTGGTAAACACATGGGGGCCGTCCCACAGCCACGCGGAGGGCAGGGAAGGCTGGACTGCACGGGGGCGAGGGCATGGCGCCCACCCTGACGCCATCCCTTGGTCTAGGGCAGGGGTTCCCACGCGGGGGACTGGGTGATGTCTGGGGACATCTGTGGTTGTCACGACTTGGGGCGCTCCTGGCATGGAGTGGATGGAGGCCAGGGATACTGCTCATTACCCTGCAGGGCCCAGGATGCTCCCCCAACCAGAGAAGGATCCCGCCTGTGTCCACAAGCCCCTTGTCTGGGAGACAGAGCCAGTCCACTGTGTCTCCCGATCCAGCCTGAGCCACAGATGCTCAGACAGGGCTGCCCTGGCCCCAAGATATGCCCTCAGGGAGGGAGCCTGGCTCAGGGGAAAAGGCAGGCCATGTGGAGAGGGCACTGCTCAGGGGGGAACCGACCACCTCCCTGGTGGAGGGAGGGGCAGCTTGGGCTTTGAAACGTGAGTCACCCATCTGCCTCTCCAGAGAAAAGCACCCCCCATGACTTAAAAAAAAAAAAAAAAGTGAATCAGCCTTGTTTTACATACTGAAGGCTTTAAAGAAAATTATATCCTTGGGAAGCTGACTTCATTTGTTATTCAGGCTTGCTGCTGGGTGAAGGCAGCCCCCAGGATGGCGGCGCGGGAGAGGGCGGGAGGGGGCTCCTGGGAGGAGCAGGTCGTGACTAGAAGTGAGGGGGTGGCCGGGGCAGGGAGGCCAGGCCACGCAAGGGCTGGTTCTGGGGGGTCCACTTCCTGTGTGCAAAGAAGGTTCCAAGCAGCGGTGAGCGCAGCGGCTTCCGCATCTCCTCCTGGCAGGCAATTTAGACGGCCTCTAGTCCCATTCCACTCCTGGAACTTGGCGCCGGTTTATTGGCAATCCGCTCTGTTGACCAATTAGCCTGAGCCACAATCAATTAACCATTATGCAAATAGCACGTCTGGCTGGGCCTGGGAGCTGGGGTGCACGAGCTCTGTGCTGCGGGGGCCGCCTGGAGTAGCCTCACCAGGAGGCAGCTCTTCATGAGGAGCACACAGGAGGCAGGAAATCAAAAGGACAGATAACAAGAGCAGAAGAGACAGATTCACCTTGGCAGGGCTGTCAGGAGGGGCTGTGAAAACACTCGGGGCGGAGGGAACATTCTCTGAGAGAGGCCGCGAGGTGGGGAAGACAGAGGAGGCCGAGACAGATGCCCAGACCGCCCAGGAGTCCCAGACTCACAGACAGATGGACGTGTTGAAAAAGAAGGCGCCCAGTTAGAGGAGAAGGTTCTGGACCAGAAGTGACTTTTCAGAAACCAGTTCCAAGGCCTGTTTCTGCAGAGCGTGGTGGGGGGCCAAGGCTGAGCCGCCCCCAACCTTGGTGCTCAGTGGCTGGGTCTCAAGTGGGCACCATCCATCGCCAGCTGGGACAAGATCAAGGCAGCAGAGACTGGATGGCTGCAGAGGGAAGGCCACTGCTCAAAGGGAAGGGGGAGGCTGCCCCCACACCAGGGCCACCACTGTTGGCTCAAAGACCAGACCTGCCAGCAGCCTGTCTGGGTACGACCCACAAGCTAGGAACAGTGTTTACATGTTTGTTTGTTTGTTTGTTTGTTTGTTTTCCTGGAGAGACAAGGTCTTGCTCTGTCATTCAGGCTGGAGTGCAGTGGTACAATCTTGGCTCGCTGCAGCCTTGACCTCCTGGGCTTAAGTGATCTTCCTGCCTCAGCCTTCTGAGTAGTTGGGACCACAGGCGCACACCACCACACCCAGCTGATTTTTAAATTTTTTGTAGAGATGGCATCTCAATATGTTGCCCAGGCTGGTCTCAAACCCCTGGACTCAAGCAATCCTCCTTCCTTGGCCTCCAAAGTGCAGAGATTACAGGTGTGAGCGACCGTGCCTGGCCAATGTTCACATTTTTAAGTGGCTCAAAACAGAAAAATTATCATATTTGGTAGCATGTAAAAATCATGAGATCTGGATTTCAGGGTCTGTAAACAAAGCTTCACGGACACAGCGACGCGCATTTCTTCGCTGTCTATCATCTGCAGGGGTCTTGAGTTGCCATGCGGAGTCGAGACGTCGAGACACAGGAGGCCTGGCCTGCAAAGTCGCCAAGTCACACATGTTTGCTCTCTGGCCCTTCCCAGGAGGAGTCGGCTGAGCCCACTCTGTGCCGTCCCTCCCGGCTCCAGCTCGTGCTCAGGGGCTCCCTGAATGTTCCTTGGGCACCAAACAGGAGTGAGATCTGTCGACAACTGTGCCAAGGGCAGCTCAGAGCCCTGGAAGCCTGGACACTTCCCAGAGGAGGGGCTGGGGAGGCCGGTGCTCGCCTTCACTCTGGGCATGAAGTGGATCTCCTCCTTGGCCGGGACCTGCCTCCGTGTCCCCATGGCCTCTTGTGGTCAGAAGCCAAGAGGCTGCAGATGCTTTGGCCTCTCCTCCAGGTGGACACCAGATACCTGGCTGGGAGGGTCTGTGCGGCGATGCGCAGGGAGGGGTTCTGAGTGGGAGGAGGGCATCCAGGGTCACGCCCCGGGGCCGGCCTTCTGAAATCCTCTCCACGATCTCAAATCCAAGCAGCCCCACCTGATGCCCCGTTGAGTCCTTGCAGGGGACCCGACTGCTCTCAGCGCCAGGGAGGGGCCCGAGTAGCCGGACAGCAGAAATGCGGTGAGTGAGAGGGACAGGGAGCCATGTGGCTGGTGGCTCTGCTGAGGCAATGGCACGGGGCCTGGGGCCGCCCAGGGTCAGCCTCCTGGCAGGGACATGACAAGGAGTATGGGGAGCCCGCGGGTGTGAACGGCACAGACGCTGCCCGCCAGAGCAGAGCCCACCCACCCCAGCAAAGCGAGGCCTCGAGAAAACACTGTGCCTCAGACTTGAGGAGAAACAGAACAGGAGGAGGAGGACGAAAGAGGAGGTGGGGTGGGAATAGGAAGAAAGGGAGGAGTGGGACACGGCCCGGAGCCCCTGCCAGTGGGAAGGGGCCTGGGCCACCCAGCAGGGCCACCCCCCGTCATGCTGGGCCAGTCACGCGGCAGTCCCTTGGCAACTCACCTGCGGAGGAGCTTGGCCTTCAGCGAGGCCCGGGACGCACTCCAGGAGCTCAGCTCGGGGCTGGTGAGCGCCGTGGGCCGCGTGTGGTCCAGCACCGTGAGGTCCTTGCCCTGCTTCCACAGCTCGTAGCGCTCGGGCTGCAGGATGCGCACGAACACGTCCATGGAGATCTTGACCATGTCCTTCCGGCACGTGCACTGCGGCAGGGGACAGGAGCCTGAGCCCTCGCGCCACACCTGGACGGCTGGCTCCACACACCCCACCCCAGAGCAGGTAGGGCCCACGGCCCGGGCCTCCCACACCCCATCCCACCGCTGAGCATTCCGCTTCTAGAACATTTTTCTTTTCGAGACACAGTCTCACTCTGTCGCCCAGGCTGGAGTGCAGTGGTGCAATCATGGCTCATTGTAGCCTCGACCTCTCAGGCTCAAGCGATTCTCCCGCCTCAGCCTCCCAAGTAGCTGGGACTACAGGCACCCACGACCACATCTGGCTAATTCTTAAGAGAATTTTTAGAGATGGGGTCTCGCTATGTTGCTCAGGCTAGTCTTGAACTCCTGGGTTCAAGTGATCCTCTTGCCTCAGTCTCCCAAAGCCCTGGGATTACAGGTGTGCACCACCACCCCTGCTCTGTTTCTAGAACTTCTATCACAAGTCAGGAAACGGCATCCCTCAGTTGTGAGTCCCTGGTTTGCCTCCACGGAGTTGGAACGGCCACTGAGCAAACACCCAAGAGAAATGGGGGCTGGGCGCAGCTCAATGAGGGGCCTGAGGTTCAGGACTGGGCACTGCCCCACGCACAGCTGTCCAGAGACCAGCGAGGCTGAGGTTCAGATGCCTCCTGTTGGTTCAGGCAAAAATCTCCCTCCCGTCAGACGCGGGTGCCCCCAGGTAGGTAAAAATGGATACGGAGTATTTTATAACAGCAATCGTTCCAAGAGGGCTGGGAAGAAGGGAGACAACAGCAGTCCCCAAAGAGCTGAGAGAACCAACAGGAATCCCGGAATGTGACAACGGACCCTCCTCAGGAGGCCTCACGAGGGCGACGGTGGCCCACAGGCTCCCGCACGCCTCACCTGACTGCCTCCAGCTTGCAGGGCTGGAGGGACGCCAATGTTAACAAAGAAGACGCTGAGGGTCTGGGAGGCTCAGGGACTCAGCGGCTAAGAAAGGACATTAACGTGCCATGTGCTGCAGCCGGCTTGCCTGGGGTCTTGGGGGAATTGAGCAAACACCCAATAGGATGGCCCCTTGTGTTTGGGAACGTCAAGCGAGTGGCAAGGATGAGCTGAAGTCCCCTCCAGCTGCCTGCCGGGCAGACCTGCCGCTCTCACGCCCTCAGCCCTTCCCAGGTCACTGTTCTTGGTGGCTCTGCTGCTGCGTCACTTTGGTCACACTGGGCACTGGGAAGGATGTTCTGCAGGTGACCTGGTGACGCTCAACATTTCAGGGACTTGGGGCCAGAGAAGCCAGGCCCCAGAGAGCATGAACCCAGATGCCCAAGCGGCGATTACCACCATGGCACTCAGATCCCAGGAGGCGGCCAGGAAGCTCTGGTCTGTCACGTACCTACTGGGATGAGGCTGAGATGGGGCTGGAAAAACCCCAACCTCAAGAGGAAGGGGGAAAGGGCAGGGCTGGCCAGCTGTCACAGAGGCCCAAACGCTGAGTGTTTTCAGCTTCGAGAAACTCTGCACCGTGCCTCTAAAGCATCACGGATGATGGGCACATGCATGCGCATGGCTGTGTGTCAATAAAACTTTATTAATAAACAGAGGCCAGGGACAGAGTTGACCCGCGGGCAGCAGTTTGGAAATTCCTGGTCTAGATTCTAGGGGACAAAGTAGCCCCTGGGAGTCTCCACAGACATGGGGGAGGGCCATGTGGAAGCTCGGGGCGTGGGGGGCAGAGGCACGGGCCCCCGTCTGAACGGGGCACAGACCTCATCTCCTGCTGGGGAGAGGCGGGCCCAGGGACCGCGTGCCAGACACAGGCTGCCCCGACCTCTGCCAACCCTCATCTCAGCCTCAGAAGCCCACAGGGAACTTTCTGCCTCTCCATCAAACAGGCACAGAAGAAGCCCATTTCCAAAAATCGTGAGACACTCTTCCATTTCAAGTACCTGTCTTGCTGTCACCACCCGTGCTCAATGGGATGAAGGAAATGGGAAGGGAAAGACTTAGTTCAACGCAACTATTCCCTTGCCCTGACAAACCTTTCCAGGTGGCCCACACTTTGCTTGGAGACACTCACATATTTACGACCCCAAATCTGACGGGGTTGGGGACGACGGAAACCTTCCTGTGGAATTTCCTGCAGCTCGTGCCTCCCCCCACCTTACCCAGTCCCAGGGGGGCCATGGAACCTTCTGCTGGATCCAGGAGCAGGGGCTTGGGAACAGTTAGATTCCCATGATGCTGAGCAGGAGGGAATATTTATGGCTGGGCAATTCCCAGCAAACTCAATTCATTTAATGAAAGATAGTGCAGGAGAGAAAGGCTGGTGGTGTCATTTGGCCGTGGAGTGGCAGGAGCACAGATGGTGCCGGCGTTTCAGACTCCTGGACAGGCCGACTGCCCCGGCATCCCCATCCACAGCAGCTTAGGGGATTTGTATTGAGCGGCTTTGCAATTGCTTTTCCTTAAGTAATTAAAAAAAGCACCTGTGTGCACCCGTGGAGGGGGACAGGCAGACACGCTCCACGGAGTGCACTGCCGCGGCCTGGAGCACGGCCTGAGCCCCCTTGCCCGGCTGGGGCTGGCACGGCTCCAGATGCATCCCCTGCTCCAGGGGCTGCCACTGCCAGGACAAAGCTGCTGGTGCCAGGCTGCCCACGGCTGGACTGGAAGGAGGTGGCGGCTGGGAGCATTCCTGCAAGTCTCCACGTGGCTCTGCAGGGAGCTGAGGAGCCAGGACACCCAAGAAGCAAACAGCAGGAAGGAGGCAAGGCCGGTGGGTCACAGGGAGGGAAGCACAGCCTTCGAGGACACAGGGCAGTCGCTTCTGAGTGCTGGGCAGCTCAGCAGGGCCACAGTGTGGGAGAGAAACCCGCTAGGGCTGGTGAGGAGACCCAGCTCCCCTTAGCAGCAGCCTCCTGCTGAACATGCCCAGCCCCCACTGCGAGCCACCAACTCCGGCCTCTTCTGATCGGCTGCGTGCCTGTGGGAGCCACGTGCCCATGAAAAGGGTGAGCCAGGCACATGAGGACTTCTGTGGGCTGTTCTACTGTGGCTGGGAAGGGTTCAGAGCAGGCCGGAGGGAGCCTCACCACAGAGTCCTCGGGCAGGGCAGACCTCGCTGTCTGTTTTCATTAGCCAGGCCCCTGACTGTTCTCACCACAGCCCTGTCTAGCTCCCCACTCTCTGGGACACGGGTGTCTGTGAGGCTGTGCAGGAGTGACTGGAGGGAACAGGCCCCACCCGCTCCAATTCCTGCTGCCCAACTTGGTGGTCCTCTGTCAGCACTCGCGACAGATAAGGAAGGCGCCATCCGGGGGAATCTGGCTGTGTCATTAGTTTCTGATGGAGAAATCAGGCACAAACAGGGCAAGAGGAGGTCTGCGCGGCCCCCAAAGGCCTGAGCACGCCCCAGGGCCTGTGTCCCATCGTGTGGTGTGATACACAAGGCCGCTAGAACCGTGTGCATGGGTGAGGCCGCCCTGAGAGCTGCCGGGGAAGCTGGGCGCATCTGGCCAAGGCAGGGTGGCGGTGCCCCCTCCGTGCTGAACAGTCTCTGGGGACAGGTGGAGGTCCGAGACCAGGAGGTGGGGACTCAGGTGAGGAATGCGGAGCATGAAGCCAGGGTCCCACCGCCAGTCTCCACTGAGGGTCTTTGTTCCCAAATACGCCACATTCTCTGCAGGTCACGGCCCTGGATTGCCCTGCCTTGGGGTCAGCCTCTCATCTACAGGTTGGGCCCACCAACTGCAGGCTCTCTGCCCCCACCGTTCTCCCCAGTCCTAAGATCCTGGTCTCACTGCTCTGGGCTGGGCTGGAACCCATAAGCTTCTTCTCGTTCCTGGCTAAGGCCCGCAGAGCAGGGTCTCAAAGCAAGGCCCCCCCTCTTGGTGCCCCAGATGCCAAGCAGAACCCAGTTCTTGGACAGTGCTCATATCAGGGGGCAGCCTGACCACCCTGCCAAGTGCACCTCTGGGGGCCTGGACAGTGCCGCTTGCCAGTGAATCAGCAGAGGCTTCACAGTGCTCCTGCATGCAGGAGACACGCGCTGCCCAAAGCTAGTGACAGCAGAGGGAGGGGTGGCTGCCGGGTGGCTGCTGGGTCCTGCGGAATCCCCCAGAGGAGGAGGGTGGGTCAGCATCACGGCCCCTACTCGGCCCCCAGTGAGCATGGAGCAGACCCTGGCGGCCTCAGGAGGATGCAAGGAGGAGCTGAGCAGCTCTTCCAAGCTGCAGACGACAGGCGCAACGTGGATCTTTGCACACTCCAGGCAAGCTCGTCCCTAATCTCCCCCTGCTAGCGATCTCGCCTAAGGAAGGAAGGAATTCAAAGACGTCCTTTGCTTTTGTACTGAAAGACAAGTACGCTTGCACGCGCGCGCACACACACACACACACACACGACTAACCAAACCGTTCAACCATCATGGACAGACTAAATAAACGACACACAACAGGGAGGTGTGCGCTGGCAAGATGCGGTCTACAGGACGCTTTCAATGACAGAAACATCCTCAGGATGTGTCTGTTACCTGAAGAAACACAAAATGCACGGTCATGAATATAGCAAGAGCCCAATTATGGGCAGAGCTCTCTCAAGACAGGGAAATGTATCAAAACAATAACTGGTTCTTTCAATTGTGGGAGTAAACACTTCTGCGCTACTTATTTCTCTAAATCTCTTTATTGAGAAGGCATATCCTCTAAGGTAGGCCCATGGGCCACATCTGGCCTGCCACTTGTTTTTGTGAATAAACTTTTATTGGCACATAGCCAGGCCCATTCATTTATGTATCATCCACAGCTGTGTTCACGCTACAAGGGCAGGGCTGAACATTCACGATGGGGAATGCACGGCCTGTAAAGCTGCAAATAGTCACTATCAGGTCCTTTACAATAAGTTTGGGCTGGCTCAAATGGTGGCTCACACCTGTAATCCCAGCACTTTGGGAGGCTGAGGCAGGAGGATCGCTTGAGGCTAGGAGTTCAAAACCACCCTGGGCAATATAGCAAGACACTGTCTCCACAAAAATTTATTTTTAAAATTAGGTGAGTGTGGTGGTGCACGCCTACTGTCTTAGCTACTTGGGAGGCTGAGGTGGGAGGATCACCTGAGCCCAGGCGGTCAAGGCTGCAGTGAGCTGTGATCATGCCCCAGCACTCCAGCCCGGGCGACAGACTGAGACCCTGTCTCAAAAGAAAAAGCTTGCTGAAGCCTGACTTAAGTCATGAAGTAACTTTTCTAGTGTAACTCGCAGTGTAACAGCATCAGGGTGAACACCATGTCCCACAGACCAGCTTCAGCACACTCTGGGAGCAATCACAGGTGTGTCTGTTGCAGACATGGGCAGCAGTCCCAATTTGTACTGAGCACGGCAGCTGCGCGTGCCCCACTACCGGCTTCCGGGCCTCTGACTGTCCCTGCCGGGAAGCAGCCCGGCTCCAGGCATGGAGAGTCCTGGCCTCCCGCTCTGGGTCCTGTGCCCTCTGCACCATCAGCCCAAGCCAGCCATGTACTGTGGGCACGCTGCCCCCAGAACTCAGGGGCAGCTCAGGGAGCGGGGCCAACTGCACCTCAGCCTCATGGGGACCTGGATCCTGCTGCCCGGACGGAGCCCAGGGGGTGCGACTCTCCCGGCCTCACCACCTGACCCAGCTCCAAACTCCCGGAGCCCATGGACTTTGCACATTCCGGCTGGGATGGCCCCAGTTATCTTAATGAGCCCAGACACTCATACATGGGAAAAAACAGCAATTCAGGTCCCTGAAATGACAACTTCGGGACCTGGAGTCAGGCTGTGGTTCTCCCGGGTTTGCTGAGACCTGCCCAGGGTCTGGGGAAGAGAAGAGGCACGGCCTGAGGAGTGAGGTCTTCTGTTTCTAATTTTTGGGGGGTGTGAGGGTGTCCATTTTCTCACTGACATCAGTTCCAATACGCTCCACCTAAAAGCAGTCCTATTTTGGAAGCTCCCGAGGGACACACATGAGGTCTGAATCCTGGAAGTGGCGTTCCCAGACAAAACCCCCTTCCAAGACAGAGCATCCCTGTGCCTGCTCTTTGCCGAGTTCAGAACTGTCTGGCTCACAACTGAAAGCATGTTTTAAGGACCTTTAATTTCCCAAGATTTTAGTTGCTGGAAAAAAAAAAAAAAGGTACTGATCTTAGATTAGGTTCTGCAATTGTGGCCATAAAAACCCAGAGCAAAACGGTTTCTAACTTTTAGCTCAAAAAGAGTCACATCTCCCATGTCTGAACTATTATAGGCTCTGAATTAATGAGTCTGAATTAATGTAGTTTTACCGTGCAACGCTGGGCCCTGCCCTGAAGCAGCTCACAGTGTAACTGGGAGACAAAATAAGCACATATGAGAAGCCAGGA
The DNA here is from genome assembly GCF_028858775.2 of Pan troglodytes. NCBI lineage: Eukaryota > Metazoa > Chordata > Mammalia > Primates > Hominidae > Pan > Pan troglodytes. Next base: position 7,452,480 of record NC_072418.2, on the reverse strand, counting down.
GACCCGGGAGCAGAAAGGGGCAGGTGCCCAGGAGCTGTGCCGGCACGCCTGCTCGTCCTGCTGCTGCCGGGGTGGAGGGGCACCAGCTGGAGCGAGCTCCTCTGCTTCTCGGGGTCCTGCCAGCAGGACTCATTGGCCAGGGATTCGGCCAGCCTCCCTGCCACCCACCCAGCAGCCACAGGACACTTTTTACCAGATAAAAAGGGGAGGGCCAGACTGCAGGCAGCCGTGGGGAGGGCCCCTCCTTCTGCCCCTCACCCACCCCATGATGTGCGGGTAGCCAAGCCTCAGGAGCTCGGAAGCCACTCAGAAGGCGGCTGGCCTGCCCTGGTTCTACAGGAGGTGGCCGTGCACCCCCGTGCCCCATCTTCACCTCCTTAAGGACCAAGGCAGGGTGGGGAAGGGGATCAGGAAGTGAACAGGGTGTGGAGTGAGCCTCACAGAGCAAAAGCCGGGCCCCCTGGGCTCGGGGCTGTTCCCTCCATCCTTCTCCAACACAGACCCTCCTGACATGGCTAACATGAGTCTCCACTGACAGATACCGTCACAGACCCTTAAGAAAAACCTGGGGTGGAGAGAGGGTCTAGCAGGAGGCTCAACCAGCTGCTGCAGCTGCTTGCAAATGACAGGCCCGGGATTGATGGCCGTCGAGTTCAGGGGACCTGGACTAACCTCAGCACCGCTGCTGCTGGCTGGCCCGTCAGCTGGTGCCCAAACACCAAGCCAAAGAGCTGGAAGCAGTGCGGCCGTCACCTGCCCCTGAAGACTGACGCGTCCGACAGCCCGATATTCTTGACGCAGGCCTCAGAGGACCCGCTGCTACCTTCCCAGGAAAATGAGAAAGCGGGCGGGGCTGCTGGTTTGCCTCCGGTTATGCAGAGCGGGACCCGATGCAGAGATAAATAGATTTCTTTTTTCCAAAGCATGAAAAAATACAAATCAGAATGTCGATGGGCTCAGAGCCAGCAGCCGCAGAGCCCAGGGCCTGCTTCAGGACGTCGTGCCAAGCGAAATTGGCTCGTGTGGTGCCTGCTGCAGAGAGCGGGGGAAGGGGTCAGAGAGCTGAGGAGTGGCCAGGCCTGCCCGGTGCCTGCAGGAAGCACACATCGGCCCTGGGCTCTGCACACTCACCGGCCCCACTGGCAGCAGTGCCTTCCAAAAGGGGGTGCCCCCAACTGCCCCACACATCTGCCCTGTCCTGCAGGCCATCACCAGGACTGGCCTGTGCGGGAGAGGTGGGTACGTGGTGGGCAGGGCCGTTGCCAGGAGAGGCGACTATGGCTCCACCTTGCACTCTCCAGGGCTTTAAAGTGAAATAAATTTAACCTTTTCATGGGAATAAATATTAATGCCCAATAAAACCTGGAGATCTTATTACTTAGTATCGCCACAGCACCGGACGTGAAGAGCTCTTCACCGCTCCGAGACTGCTCCCAGGGAGGCCAGAGAGAGATGCTGATGTCAGGGGCGGCATCCACAGGCCATAGTGGACCAGGGCTCTCCTATGGGCGGGGCGGGTGCTGCACCCATCACCCGTCACCCGTCACCCGTCGCCCGCCGCCCATCGCTGGTGAAGGGAGAGCCTGAGGGGAGCCGGGGCCTCGATTCCCTGCTGTGGTGCGAGATCCCTCCCAACACCAACAGCAAGAGACCGGGAGTGACCCCAGATGCCACCCCAGCCCCGGCCCCATTCCTCCCCTGCTCCCCTGGCCTGTGGAGGCTCAGCCCCTCTCCCAGACTTCCCAGGGGTGTCCAGCTCCACCCTCCCCCAGGCTCTGGCCTTCATCCTTGGTGACTTCCACATTGGTCTGCTGACCCTTCAAGGGAGGACCCCTAGAAGGCCTCACTGCCTCCACTCCCTGCCAGGCAACACCACATCCCTCCTGGGCAGCCAGAGGCAACTGCAGGAAGGAGGCCACGCTCATGGCTCCTGGCTCTAAGTGACGCCTCGGTAGCCTGGCAAGCCCACGCCACCCATCTCTCTCCTGAAGCCACGAGAAAGTGCCTTTAGGGAGGACACACCTGCAAGGACAGGGAGGATGGAAAAGGAGACGACGGCAGGGACGTGGCGAGCAGACGGACGGCCACCAGGGAGCCATTCCCAGCAGAGACACGGATGGTGGTGGCGGGCGCGCACCCCACGCCTCATGGCCCAGGGTCCCCTGGAAACAAGGGTGGGGGTGCTCAAAACGGAGGTCTGCGCGAGGACTGCTGCAGCACCCGACCCCTCCTGGCACCCTGGCGGCCGCCTGCCCCTCCTCGCTGGACTCCCTAGGATCATTTACTGGGGAGGCCAGAGAAGGTGGGTGTCTGGGCTGGGGACACTGGGCACAGTGGAGGATGTGGGTGCCACCCTTAGGAGCCCAGGCAGGAGGCTGGAGGGCTACTCCCTGTGCAATCTGGCTGGCCCAAGGGGAGAGACCCAAAGGGCCTGATGTGGGCTCCCCCATAACAGCCCACCCAGGTCTCCCCGGGAAAAGCACCGAGTGAGGCCCTCCCCGCCCTTCCCCTGCATCCACAGCCCACCCGGGGAAAGCACCAAGTGAGGCCCTCCCCGCCCTTCCCCTGCATCCACAGCCCACCCAGACCTCCCCGGGTAAAGCACCGAGTGAGGCCCTCCGCGCTATCCCCTTGCATCCCAAGCCATCACCAGCATCCATTGCCCACTTGGGTTTTTTGGGTTTTGGGGTTTTTTTTTTTTTTTTAGACAGTCTTACTCTATTGCCCAGGCTGGAGCTGGAATGTGGTGGCGTGATCACAGCAGCACACTGCAGACTCCAAGTCCTGGGCTCAAGCAATCCTCCTGCCTCAGCCTCCCAAAGTGCTGCACTACAGGCATGAGCCACTGCACCTAGCCCCTCACTTGTAATCATTACACTAGATCGTTACCCCCAAGCATCAGAGAGATGGGCCTGCACTATGATCCCCAGAGATCAAAATAAACTATCAAAAAAAAAAAAAAAAAAAAAAACAACTGGTAAGAAACAGAGGACAGAGAAGATTTTTTTTTGTTTGTTTGTTTTTGAGACAGAGTCTCGCTCTTGTTGCCCAGGTTGGAGCGCAATGGCACAACCTCGGTTCACTGCAACTTCTGCCTCCTGGGTTCAAGTGATTCTCCTACCTCAGCCTCCCCAGTAGCTGGGATTACAGGCACCCACCGCCATGCCCAGCTAATTTTTTGTATTTTTAGTAGTGACACGGTTTCACCATGTTGGCCAGGCTGGTCTTGAACTCCTGACCTCAGATGATCTGCCCGCCTCAGCCTCCCAAAGTGCTGGAATCACAGGTGTGAGCCACCATGTCCAGCCAGAGAAGACATTTTCAAAAAGAATTTAAACCTATCATCAATCAATATCCTCAGAAATAAAAGATACTACATCATGAAAGAAGAACGGGGCTTATAACAAAAGGAATATTCTGAAGACAAAAAAGGGCAGAAATGAAAAACACCAATAAAAACACATCAATAGACAGGTTAAGTGAGGAAGCTGAGGAACTCTTCCAGAAAACAAATAAATAAAAAAGACAAAGAGGCCAAGTGTGGTGGCTCACGCCTTAATCCCAGCACTTTGAGAGGCCGAGGCGAGAGGATCACTTGAGGTCAGTTCAAGACTAGCCTGGGCAACATGGCGAGACCCCATCTCTACAAAAAATCAGCCAGTGTGGTGGCACACACCTGTAGTCCGAGCTACACAGGAGGCTGAGGCAGGAGGATCACTTGAGCCTAGGAGTTTGAGGCTGCAGTGAGCTATGACTGCACCACTGCACTCTAGCCTGAGACTCTGTCTCATTCCAGAGTGAGATCCTGTCTTGAAGACAACAACAACAACAAAAACAAAAAAGACAAAGTAGAAAACGGAGGTGGGGAAGATAAAGAAAGTGGAACACTAGTTCTGAAAGCCCAATAGCGAGTGACGGGAGTTTGAAATAGAAACAAGAAAGACAGGAGAGCAAATAATCAATGAAACCATTCAAGAAAGTTTACCAGAATCATGGGAAAGGTTGGAAAAGATGGATGGAAAGGCCCAAGGAGGGGCAAGTGACAAAAATCAGACACGTATCAGGTACCCAATGAGGGGACTTCAGGACACTTGGGACACAAAAAGGGTTCAATAAGCCTCCAGAAGGGAGAAAAACAGGTCCCACACCAAGGATGAGGAATCAGAGGAGCATCTTTGTGCCAGCAGCACTGAATGAGAACCACGGATGGATGCGGCCTTCGAAGGGACTTCGATACCCAGCCAAACTATCTGCCACCCAGACAGCAGCTTTTCCTGCACAAGTTCTTCTACTTTGTTGCCTAACCATCCTGTGGAGTTTTTGGTTTCATTTTCAAATTCTGCCCTTTCCTTATTTCTCAAGGTTCTGGAGGCTGGAAAGTCCAAGATCAAAGCACTGGCAGATTTGGTGTCTGGTGAGGGTCACTTCCTGGTTCTTAGATGGTGCCTTCTCGCTGTGTCCTCCTCTGGTGGAAGGGGTGACGGAGCTCTCTGGGGGCTCTTTTATAAGGGCTCTGATCTCCTCCATGAGGGTGCCACCCTCAGGCCCTGTTTTCAAATGAGAAAAGTCTCAAAACTTTACTGCCTGTGTTCCTTTCTCAAGAAGCCCCTGGAGCGTATGTCTCTCAGAAATGAGGTCACAGCAGGTGTGGAGGCCAAAGCAACTCCATCTTGGATGCTAACCTGCCATGTTGGCTTTTGATTAACCCCCATTCTGGGAAGGCCTCTGAGATTTCCAGTTCATCTACCGCTCCTTGTATAAGAGCAGGTACTTACTGCAAATCTTGCCCTTTGGTCAAATGGCCCTTGAGGTTTCCATATTTCAATTGTCTTGCACATCCTCAAACGACCCTTCCCTATGGTATATAAGCCCTGGGTCTGGGAGTGATGGTGCAGGGATCCACCGTCTTGTCTCACTGCCGCCACCCAAGACACAGACATGGCTTCTCGTTGTAAATCCTTATTAAATGTTTCTCTCTGAGAAACTGAATGCCAGCCTCTTTCTTTGGCCTCTCAGCATCCTTGGACTTTGGGGTATTTGCACAGACCTGCTCATCATGTTTAAAGAGAAAGGAAACAAATGGGCCTTCTGGTGCCCCACAATCCTCTCCACTGCCCACTGCTACCCAGTGTGTGCCCAGCACTACTGGAACTGGAGGTTGTTCTATGTGACCAGGTTCCCCTGAAAGTATCTCTGCCAAAAGGAAAGAAAGCAGCAACTAAAGGCTCAGAAATCCACCCTGCACATTCCTTGGAGGCAGGGATGAGGGAAATGGCATGTGAGGAAGTGATTGGGATGAACCTTTTGTCTTAGTCCATTATTGAAACAAAATACCATAAGCTGGGGGCTCATAAGCAAATTGCTTATTTCTTATGGTTCTGGAGGCTGGGAAGTCCAAGATCAGGGCACTGGCAGGTCTGGTGTCTGGTGAGGGTGACTTCCTGATTCTTGGCATCTTCTCACTGAGTCCTCCCATGGTGGAGGGGGCGAGGGAGCTCTCTGGGGGCTCTTTCATAAGGGCACTGATCCCATCAATGAGGGCATCACCCTCATGCCCTCGTCGCCTCCCAGAGGCCCCATCTCTTAATACCATCACCCTAGGGAGGGGTATGAGCACTCAACAGATGACTCTGAGGGGACACAGACCTTCAGTCCATGGCACCTTTCTAGGGAACTAGATGGACCAACCTCGTGCTGCCAGGGGTTTTAAATGAGGTAACACAAGCAAACCCCACAGGCTGGGCAAGTCAGGGCCACCATGGGAGCACTTCCTGTTATAAAGCAAGACCTGCCAGTCACCTACAAGGGAACAGGCAGGGCAGCTGTTCTCCGGTCTGAATTCCCAAGCCTGTCACTCTAATCTAATGCCTGAGATTACGCCTTCTGAGCCATAACGATCCCATGCAAAATGCCTGAAATCCAATGAAATTGGAGTGCTTTTGTAAACTGTAATAAAAAATAAAATAAAAAACATACTGAATGCCAGACCTTCCTTTAACATCATATTGCAAAAGAAATCCGCTCCCCAGAGGCCGAGTCCCCCCTGCTGTTAATGGGGCTTCTACTGACCATGTACTACACATGGAGGCTGCCACGGAGGCTACACACTGAGGAAGCCCCTTGGCCACCAGCCCTGGCCCAGCTGGGGGCTGTGTCTGCCTCTGCCTTGGTGCCCTGCCTTGCTCTGCAGGGCTCATGGGCTGCACTTGGACAAGCACTTCTGAAGCCCCTCCTGGTGGGGCTCGGGCAAACATGCAGAAACCTTCCACAGAGCTTGACAGGTCCCGACTGACATTTGCGCCCCCCATGCCTGAGATCCAAAGAAGCTGGGGGCCCCAGGTCCACGATGGCTCTGCTGAGGTGAGGAGGAGGAGGGTTCCCATCTCACTGGTGGCCGAGGGGAATCATCCTTGCTGGGCACCTCCCACAGGAGAACTCCGAGCCAAAACGGAGACAGAACTCATAGACTTTCTGGAACAGCCAACGCTGCACCCAGTACCCAGCTCCAGAAGAACAAAAGGGAAGGTGGCCAACGCGCTCTCTGCCCTGAGGCCCCAGCCTCCCGACACACAGGGCAGCGGTCCTCTGCTTTTCGTGTCGATGACATCCTACGGTCCCTGCTCTGCGCCTTGCCTTTTCCATGGGGCACATTTGGGAAATGCTCCCCATCAGGACCGAAGGAGCAGCTCCACCAAGGCCTGCACAGGCCAGGCGCGGCGGCTCACGCCTGTCATCTCAGTGCTTTGGGAGGCCAAGGCAGGAGGATCCCTTGAGCTCAGGAGTTCAAGGCCAGCCTGGACAACATAGTGAGACCCCAACTCTACAAAAACTACAAAAAATTAGCTGGGCATGGTGGTGCAATACCTGTAGTCCCAGCTACCCGGGAGGCTGAGGTAGGAGGACTGCTTGATCTCAGGAGGTCAAGGCTGCAGTGAGCTATGATCGCACCACTGCACTCCAGTCTGGAGTTTTTGGAGACTGTCTCAAAAAACAAAACAAAAAAACAAAACCACGAAGCCTGGATGGCCGACTGATGTGCCATGTGGGGCTTTTACAGCCTTTTACTACGTATTTAAGAATCCTGTGTACGGTGAGATCGACATCTTGGTGGCTTTGGTTACCACTCACCTCCTTCCCTTGGTGACTCTTCTTCGTGAACAGGCGCCATCCCCATCACCCGATGGCCATGGGACACGTGCCTTGTCCTTTTCTCCCCGCCCTGCTGACTCCACACCACACATGCTGCCAGCCCGTGCTCTTTAAAGTGTAGATTCTGGTGGAAGCCACCCTGTGTGGCCTCACAAGCCCTTCCCTAGCATGGGATGTTTACAATCACTCGCAGGTTTCCCTCAGCCTTCTCTGAGCTATTAAGGCAAATCCAGAAACGGAGGGACACTTCCTCCACCAGGCAGGCGCCACGGCAACACGCGCCACCGACACCGCCGGGGGGCACCGCGGGACACTTCCTCCACCAGGCAGGCACCACGGCAACACGTGCCACCAACACCGCCGGGGGGCACCGCGGGACACTTCCTCCACCAGGCAGGCGCCACGGCAACACGCGCCACCAATACCACCGGGGGCACCGCAGCAACAGGCGCCGCTGATGTCACCAGCGACTCCAGTGTAGAAATGCCACATCGCACGGAAGTGAGAAACTGGGGTCTGGGCAGGGGCACTGAGGTCAGCAGGAACCCCAGGGGTTGCCCAAGCCCGTGGAGACCTGGGACCGTGCTCCCCATCCAAGGTGACACCACTCCATGCTGCCAGGAGTCCGGATGGGGTAGGGTTGTGAATATTCCCCACGCCATGGCCAGGCGCGGTGGCTCACGCTTGTAATCCCAGTACTCTGGGAGGCCAAGGCGGGTGGATCACTTGAGGTCAGGAGTTTCAGACCAGCCTGGCCAACATGGAGAAACCCCGCCTCTACTAAAAATACAAAAATTAGCCAGGTGTGGTGGCGCACCTGTAGTCCCAGCTACTCAGGGAGGCTGAGGCAGGAGACTCGCTTGAGCCCGGGAGGCGGAGGTTGCAGTGAGCCGAGATCACACCACTGCACTCCAGCCTGGGTGACAGTGCGAAACTCCACCTCAAAAAAAAAAAAAAAAAAAGATTCCCCACATGTACACTGGCCCTGTGTGCGCCTCAGTCTGTGGCCTACATTTCCATAACACGAGGACCTCCCCCTAAAACAAGCTCCCTGTGAAGCTGACTTTTCGGCAGCCTGCCCCTTGGTGGGGCGCACACTCTGCCTGCCAGCGGCTGGGGTCTATAGCACCCACTCTATAGACTGGGGGCCCCTGCCAGGGTCTGATTCCCAGGGAAACACACACACAAACGACATGCTTGCACATAAGCGCTGCACACACTCAAGCCTGCAGCTGCTGGGGGAGGGTCCCCAGGTTGAGGAGTCCGACCTGGCTGCTCCGGGCCCTCTCCCTCCTCCTAGCAGGCTCTGCCCTGCCCTGGCCAGCCCCTTGTGATCTGATCCAGGTTGAGGGGTCCACCCTGGCTGCTCCCAGCCCTCTCCCTCCTAACAGGCCCTGCCCTGCCCTGGCCAGCCCCTTGCGATCTGATCCACACTGTGGGGGCGTCCAGCACCGAGGCTCGTGGGCCCCCAGCTCTCAGTGTGCAGCAGCCTGGCTGGCAGCATCATCACAGGACCCTGGCCACCTGCAGACACAGTGGGCTACCACTGCTGCCTTGGAGCCCAGGGGGCTCATCTGCCACCTTTCCTGATTTAAACAGCACTGAGCTTTCACCAGAGGCCATCTCTTTTTTAAAAGCCTGAACAGATACTAGAATCTGCTCATGTAAAACAGTAGAGTGGCAGAGAGAAGACACAGCCACCGGCCTAAAGAGAAAGTGATTATATGTGGTCCAATAAAATCATCAACCCAAATAGCATCTGACCACGGGGATCATGAATGCTCTCGTCAGCTGCAGCGCCAACTCCCAGCCCCCTGATCCAGGAACCAGGGCGGAATATTGAGGACAATGCCAGCCACCAGCGGGCGGTTCTACAGCCGACGGTGACAGACATTGCATGACTGGTGCTTGCCCTGCTGTGGACAGGGATGGGGACAGGCAGGGGCCTTAGAAGCAGCGATCCTGGCGTGGGGAGGGCACAGCATCTCATAGCTGCCGACACGACATCTATGGCTCAACACGTCCCATCCCTCACACTGCCCCTGCCCCACCCCCGGCGCCGACCCCGAGCCGCAGACCCCTCCACGGGACGCATCAGCTGCACTGCGACAGGACTGTCTGTGGTGACGGCGATGACCTGCACCTGCGCTGCCCAGGACACGGCCACCAGCCCACCTGGCTATTAGCAAGGGCTTGACCCGCGGCTGGCCTGACTGAGGAGTGGAGGGTTCATCCTATTTCATTTTGGTTAATGGATACGGTGCTACGTGTGGCCCGCGGCTCCCACACTGGAAGGCAGGCTCTGACGCATCTGAACAGTACACCCAGTCCTGGCTCCTCCATGTCCCTCTGTGCGCTCCCAGCACCACCGCACACCTACATGCCCAAGTCCCCACCCCTCCCCTGTGCCCCCACCTCTGTCCTATCACCAGGTCCTACAGGCACCACCCCTAAAACACAGGCACACACTGTCCCCTTCTTCCCATGCCCACAGACCCCATACCCGTCTAGACGGCGGCCATCCACGCCGGGCTCCCTGCCCCATCTCTCCCATAGTCCCTTCTCCAGCCTGTGGCCCCTCTCCCTTGCTGAAATGCCCAGTGCCTCCCCCCGCACATGGTGATGAAATCTAACTTCAAAGGCCCTTATTGCAGCCCCCGACCTCTGACATTTGGCCTCTGCCAGGTCCCCTGCTCAGGGACCTCGCAATTTTCATTCCTCCCCAGCAGTGCTGTTCCCCGCGCTACTCAGCATCCTGCACCTGGGGCCTCACAGAGGAGCTTTTCTGAAGCAGGGTGGTAGCAGCTGTCATCAGTGCATGATTCACATATGGGATCAGGGCCTGCCGGGGGCCAGCACCTGGTGCCCTTAGAAGCAGACAAGAGGACACAAAGATAGGGAGGAGGGGCCACGTGACCTTGGGGCAGAGAAGAGGGCGACACCCCTGCAAGCCAAGCAGCCCTGAGATCTCGGCCAGCCCTGAAGCCAGGAGAGGCAGGGGGGTCTCCCTGGCGCCCTGAGGGGGCTCGGCCCGCCACACACCCATCTCAGCCTCTGCCTCCAGAACTGAGAGAGGATACATGTCTGGTGCATTCAGCTGCCTGGGCTGTGGACTGGGCTACCCAGGTGGCAGACACACCAGGCCGCAGCTACAGCGTCCCTGCACCCTCTCTAGGAGCAGAAATTCCTCCTTCCACCCTTGTTCGTGTCCTGTCTCCTCCCTGGACCTCGATGGCCTCATCCACTGCCTTCCCAGCAGCTGAACAGTGACCTGCGCGGTGACCACTGCCAAGCAGACACCAACCGGGGCGAGTGGCGGTCACACTCCTCTCACAGCCATCTCGACCATCTGTCTGGGGTGGGCGTGGGTGGCAGGTGCCTTGGCACACAAAGTGTTAAACACCAAGGAAGGGGCAGAGGCGCCCGCATCTGCGCTGATGGCTCACAGAACGCGTGGGAAGGACGAGCGGGCCCCCTGTTTCTGATGTAATTATCAGCGCTGCAGTGAGGCTGATAACAAACCAGTTCATTAGGAAACCTACTGGAAGTGCTCAGCAGCCGCGTCAACAAAACAATTAGGCGCCAGCTCCCAGGGCTCCCTGGGCTTCGGCCGCGGGGCCATTCCTGGCAGCACAGAAAGCGGCTCCCTGCCCCTCCCGGCCAGCCAGGCCAGGCAAGGTCACAGGCCTTCCATGGCCTTCTGCAGCCTTCCATGCTGCCCACACATCCACCAGGTGCCCAGGGAGGCTCCGATGTCCCCTTTGGCCCTCCCTAAATGAAAGTAGCCTCGAGTCTATCAGTGTTGTGAGCCCCTGCAGGGACATGACAAGCAGGCAGCTGCACACCTGACCCCAGGCCACCAGGACCTGCCTTTCTCCTCCACATGCTGCCCTGAAGGGGCCTCAACAGCCACAGCAGTCCTGTTTCTGTGCCAGGCGCCACCCAAGTGCTGTTCCATGTCACTTCCAACAGCCCTAGGAGGGAAACTGAGGCAGAGCACTAGGAGGGGAGGGTCTGCACCCAGGCAGACAGCTCCAGGTATGAACCACAGGCCCCATGAAGGGTCACACCTTGGGTGGGGAGAGGACATGTGGTCAGGGGTCCGGCCTCCCCTGATCCCTCCTTGCCAGCAGTTGCCCCTGGAGGTTCTCTCTCACTCTCCAGGTTACGACTCATCCACGACGGCTGAGGAACAGCCATGAGCCGGGATGTCCTGAGATGGCAGAGGGGAGAGCTCCACCATTTCTGACTCAGGGCCAGGCCCTGCGAGCCCCCTCCTCTGACTCTCCTGCTTCTCTGACGGCTGACCCCTGGGCTCCCTCGCCAGTGCCCCTCGAGGGGGTCCTGCCTCTGCCTGACCCCGTAAGCAGACCCGCTCCTCTGATGCCAGGCAGCAACCAGCTGCAGCCCCCGAACCAGCTCTGTCCATGAAGGATGGTAGAGAAGACTGGGGGCTGCCGAGCCGGCAAAGGCCCTCGAGCCACACCACGAGCCTCGGTCTAGAAAAGCCCCCGACCCTCCTCTGGGGAGATGTGTCCCCGCCAGAGCTCCTGGGCAGCAGAACCGGGGGTATTAGAGGGCGTGATCCCAAAAGCCGAGAGCAGTGGGAGAAAGGAAGGAAGGGCCCGCAGGGAGCCTGGAGACCCAGGGGTCTTCAATGGGTGGCCCTGCCCCCATGGGAGTGGATGTGCCTGCGGATGTTGTGGTTGAAACAGCTGGGTTGGGGTGTGCCTGGCATGGAGTGGGTGGAGGCCAGGGGCACTGCTCAGCACCCTGCAGTGCCCAGGACGGCCCCAGCCCAGAGAAGGATACGGCCCCAATGTCCGCAGTGCCGAGGGAGAGACTAAACAAGGCCTTCTTTCTAGACCACTCCTCTCCTAGATCACCCTCCAGACGTGCAGCATAAACACTAGGCCAAGAGCCAGCACGGGACCCACTCATTCTGGCCCGGCCCGGGATCCGCTCCGCCTGGTCTTAGCTGCAGATTCTCCCCACGCTTCTGCGTGACTGTGACACCCCCTAAGCCCACACATGGGAAGGGGCCCCAAAGGCCTCACCAGGGTCAGAGTGACAGGGAAGATCTGGGAGGAGCAAGGGAGACATATTTCACACGTTCACACGGCAGTTTGCGGCACACACGATGCGTCCAGCCCCGCAACGCCATAAATCAGAGGCTCACTGAGGCAGGAAGCCAAAGGCAGGGCACGGGCCAGCCGTGGGCTCCAGCGGGTCAGAGGAGTGGCTGGAGTTTCCCGCACCTCCATGGGCCCTCCTCCCTCCCACCCTTCCCCAGCCCCTGCCTTCTGCCGCCTCCCCCTGGGCTCCCTCCCCCTGGGCTCCGGGTTAATCACCTGGAGCAGGCGGCCTCATTACCAAACAGAAGGAACACACAGTTCTCCCAGGCAGCAGAAACAATTTGGTTTGAATTTTACAGTAATTAAGTTCAGTACACCCCAGGGCTGAGGTTTTAGGAGAGGCCTGGTTCCTGCCGGAGCCCCCATCCAGCCTGGATGCGGGGAGGTGGGAGGAGATGGGTGGTGCCGAGTGGGCCGTTTCCTGGAATGGCGCCTCTGGGGAATCCAAGTCATCGTCCCCTTCCCAAGCTCAGCAGAAGCTCTCCCTGCCAGACACCTCCAGAGAGCCCGAGATGTCCTCGGGGAGGCTGGCACACAGCAGGCCTCACCCACAGACAGCTGGCAGGGAACCAGTTAAGAGAGCGTGCGTGGCTCCCCAGCCTTCCAGCCAGGCTTCACATCTCTCGCGCTCTGTTTAATCCTCAGTCAACTCTCCCCGTGGCAGGGTGTTTCGGGATGCCGCTGAGTCTTGGGCTCTGGAGGAGAGACCCTTATCTACCAGCACCAGGCGCCACCCACCTCGGGGCCAGCCCGGCCGCGTGCTGAGCTAATCTAACATGGCGTGCAGGCTTGTAGGACTAACTTGAGTTCAGCGTGAGAAAGGCGGCTGCGTGCACATTTTATTTCCTTGAGTGAAATAGGAACATCCTTTTGATCTGCCCCATTAGTAATCCCACTACAAAGCCTGCCTGCTGGAGCACATGCCGGGGGATCCTGCTCTGAGACAGGAAGCCGCCGCCTTGGAGACCCCTCCAGCTGCCCCCACCGGGCTGTGCACAGGACACGTGCCCAGGACACGAAGCCACTGGCCCAGGAGACACCTGGTGGGCAGGGAGGGTGTGGGCTCCCAGATGCCCCATCGGCCTGTGCCTCCAAGTGGGGCAAGGGAAGCAGAGGAAGGTCTAGGGTGTGCTGGGCCCAGCCTCCTGCTGTGTGACCTTGGCAAAGTCACTGCACTACTCTGGTCCTCCCAAGGTGACAAGGCCCAGAGTCGGCACTTGATGGAGGGTGGTACTGTCGGCGGTGGGGGGAAGGGGGGCCGGGGGGGGGCGCACGTGCGCAGCGGGGAGACAGAGAGAGAGAGAGAGAGAGGGAGGGGGGAGAGGGGGAGAGAGCAAGGGGGAAAGAGAAGGGGAGAGAGAGGGGGGGAGCGGGGAGAGAGGGGGAGAGAGAGGGGGCGAGAGGGGGAGAGAAAGAGAGGGGGGAGAGAAAGAGGCAGAGAGAGAGAGGGGGAGAGAGATGGGGGGAGAGAGAGACAGAGGGGGAGAGAGAGAGAGGGGGAGGGGGGGAGAGAGATGGGGAGGGGGGGGAGAGAGATGGGGGGAGAGAGAGATGGGGAGAGAGAGAGAGAGATGGGGAGAGAGAGAGAGAGAACGTTACCACTGAGACAGCTCTAGCTGAGAAAAGAGACTTCTCAAAACGAACCGGGTACTGCACCCTAAGCCTCAGCCTGGCGAGGCCAGGGCATGCAGCGAGGTGTGTGGCTAGGGAGGCAAGCCTGCTGTCCTCTGCACTCTCACCTCTCCCTGGCAGATCCAGGGGCTAGGACCCCTCCCCTGCACACGGCAGGCGCTCAGCAATGCTGGGCTGGGCTTCCAGGACCTTCCACTCTGTCCTCTCTCCAGCACTGCCTCACCTGCTCAGCAGGGAGGAAGGGGGCCAGGCTTTGGGGGTCTTCACAGTTTTTGTGTTTTTGTCTTGTTTCCCCCTTTTTGTGGAGAATGGGGGAATGTTGCCCAGGCCGGTCTTGAACCTCTGGAATCGTGCAACCCTACCTCGGCCTCCCTAAATGCTGGGATTAGAGGCATGAGTCACTGCGCTTGGCCTTTTGTTTGGTTTTTAACTCCCATTCTGAAAACAAACCAACGAAGCAACAACAACAAAAACTTTTTCCACTTGGGAACTGTGGGGTGCTTGCTCAAGAAGCACCTAGGAATGGCGGACCCCACTCTTCCCTCCCCAGAGCTACACCCCTCTGACTATGGAAAGAGGAGTATGTGGGTTTTTTTTTTTTTTTTTAGTACAAAAAAAGACAGAACCATATTGAGAAGTTAGTGCATATTTTTAAGGTATCCCAAATTCCATGACATCAAACTAATATCAACCAATACTTGGGCAAATCTCCCTTTCCCAGTTCAAGAACCACATCCCCACAAAAAACGGGAATCACAAGAGTCCCAGTCCACAGCCTATTTTTTCCCTTAAAGTTGTCGCGCTCATCTCTCCATGCCCAAAGATACAGAGCAAACCTCATGGAGCAAACCCATTTTCACAGCTGCATAACATTCCACTGGTTCAACCCATCCCCTGGTCATAGAACTTTCCACTACAACAAACGGGGCTACAGATATCCCTAGACATGGAACCGGTATGCACGTGTTCCAGAGACAGAACCGCTAGGCCACAGGAGACACATGTGTAACCCATGGCAGACGGCCTTCCAGAAAGGCTGCCCTGTTTTTATTCTGGATTACTGTTCCTGATTTGCTGAGAGCTGATCTGGGGGAAGGATGTTTCTGGACAGTTTCAGTGAGATTCGTGTGCCCTACAATTCACCAGGTGTGCGACACAGGAGCTTGTGTATTCACAGAGTGGGGAGACCATCTTCGCCATCAAAGGTAGAGCATTTTCATCCTCCAAAGAAAACCCGTCCCCATCCGTTGTCACCCTCCAGCCCCCACACCCAAGCATCCCTTCCTGCCTCTGAGCACTGGCTTGTCCCGGACATTTCATAGAAATGGGGTCTCGCACGGTGTGGCCTCTGGGTCTCCTTCTCTCACTGAGCGGGGTGTCCTCAGGGTTCACCCACGCTGGGCCTTGCTCCTTCTCATGGCTGAGCGGATGGCAGAGATGGTAAGGTCAGCTCCCACTTCTCTTTGTTTACCGTATTCCCCGGTTTCCAACAATGCACATTCTTCCTTCTGTATCTGCCCCAAGGGATGTGCGGATGAAGCTGGCAGGGGCGTCCTGCTCCTCTGCCTCTTGAGGATGTCAAAATCTCCCACTGTCATCCTGCCCCTATAACCATAACCTGCTCTTTTGCGGGGGGGCGGGGGGTCCTGGCCTGTCCCCTGCAGCCTCAGGGCCCCCCTCAGGGACTCCGGTGGTCTCTGCTCAGCCCTGGCCCACAGATGAACGGCCTAGGTTTTGATTAATTATGGAAAAGCCTGCCTACTTATCACGGGTGGAGCTGTGGGCAGGGGCAACCTCCCCCCATCGACCTCTGCTCTAGATGGAAGTCAAACCCAGCGCTCTGCTCAGTTCTAGGGGCCAGGGGAGTGAGGGTTTGTATCCGTGGTGTCCGAGTGATATGGCCTGCGTGGTCCAGGAATCACAGGGGGAGTTGGAGACAAAGCCCGGGCTGCATTTTTACACTCACCTCCCTTTGATCAGAGCGGGTTTTTGCAGGAGCCGCTAAGAGCTGGATGTGAGCACATCTGGCTGACGGAACCGTGCTCCAGAGGAAGCTAAGCCGCCGACTCCCTGCCCCTGCAGGTGTGGACGGTCACCCTGACAACGATGGGCCCTTGGGGGCCCTCAGATGCTCGGGCCTACCCGAGTCGGGGGGCACATCCCGCCCACGACGAAACAGGCTCCCTCCCGCTCTCCGGCAGGCAGTGAACACAAGGAATGGGCTTCTCTCCCCACAGGTGGGCGTGAAGAGCAGGTTGGATAAGAACTTCTAGTTCCTGAGGGGAAAGCAACCTCCTGCCTGGCATTTAGCTCCCGAAAGACGTGAGATTCCTACACAGGAGACTTAAACCTGTGCTGCCCGGTGCCCTCACTCCCCAAACCCTCCGAACAGCCCAGCCCCCCTCCAGAGACTCGAGTGCAGTGAATGAAATCCCAGCCCCAAAGCCAGGGTCCATCCTCAAGGTGGGAGTCTGTCAGACAAGGCAGAGAGTTTCACGGCTCTGAGATACTTAACACCTGTGTGCTTAAGAAACGTCGCACACCGAGGCTGCAGACCGCTGCAGAGCTCAGCCGCCTTAAGTTGGGAAAAAGTGGCACAGAGATGAGCAGCTCAAATGGAATACTCAAGAGATGGGGGCCCTCAGCAGGAGAGGGGAGATGCTGGGAAACCTGGGCCTAGGAGGCCACACCAGCAGGGGAGTCAAAAATGACACTGGCACTACCTACCCCACCCCCCAGAAAGAGATGACTGACCTCGGAAGTGGCCCTGGGCAGCAGCTCTCACTGGGGCCAATCCTGCCTCCAAGGGACGCTGCAGGTGATGTCTGGGGACCTCTGTGGTTGTCACCACTGGGGTCCAAAGGTCACCAGCCCCGAGGGGAGCAGGTCCATGACACCAGGTTTCATAGGGGATGAGCAGGAGTGGAGAGCCGGGGGTGGGGACACAGCCGTACCTCCCCCACACAGACACACAGGGCCACCAGGCCTCCTCCTGCCCCGAGGGGCAATGACTATGTCACTGGCTGCACAGACAGGTGGCAAGGGTGAATGCCCGCAGACCAGCTAGAAAGGAAAGACACCCACGGGAATAAATCCCACCCCCTCCTTGACAATGGCCTCCGTGTGCCCACGGCATTCTGCTGATGGGGAGTGAATGAGGCCGTGTTTAGGCCACAAGTGCCGGCCTGGGCTGCTGCATCCCACCTGTGAGCTCAGGCAGGCGCCAGCCCTGCTCTGCAGAAGACGGGAGGGGAGAGCCCCAGGCTGCCTCCTGTGTGTGCGCGCAGGGCCCTGGAAGCTCCACCCGGAGGCTCTGGTCCAAGGCTGTGTAACTAGGTAAGCCACCTGCTGCAGGGAGATCGTATTTCTCTGGGATTTTACAGCCGGGGGAACCTTGGAGAGCTCTGCCCTGTGGGGGCAGACCTGGGCTGAGGGCTGGGCCTCCTGCCTGCCATGGGGCAGCCAGGGATGCTCCGCAGGCAGGTGGCAGCACATCTGTGGCACTGATCTGGCCTGCTCACGGCTGTAGCTGCTGCAGGCCCATCCAGAACTCCAGAGGCAGCTGCACTGGCTCGGGGTGTGGTGAGGCGGTGGGGGCCAACCTGCTTTCGGAGCAGCCCCTCTGCCCACAGAGGCCCTGGGGGCTGGGTGGGGGAGGAGGTGGCTGTCCTGCGAGCTGTACAACCCCGCTGGCTTCTGTAGACGGGGAGACAGGCTTCCCCTGCAAGGGCCAGGCAGCACACGCCTCTTGGCTTTTCGGAACTACTCAACTCCGCGGGGCGAAGCAGACGCAGACGCCACCTCCATGCCAGGGTGTGGCTCTGTGCACAGGCTGCTCATTTGTGGGTGAGATTTCAGTTGCGTCCGGCTGTCACAGGTCACACATCCTCTTAATTGCCCTCCTCCCACAACCCTGTGAAGACGTGAACCCCCTGCTCAGTTTGCAGACGGCACAGCGTCGGCCTACCAGATCCGAGCCCTAGCTTGCCAACCCGTGAACACAGACACCCAAAATTCACAGGGCCCGGCCAGGGCAGGAGGGTGGCTTTTCACCTGTCAGCTCCTGAGCACAAAAATGACAGAAAGGGGACAACGGGGTGGGGGGGGCAGGGGTCCCTAGCGGTCAAGGAAGGTGAACAGCCAACAAGCAAAAATGTCTCTAAGCAAATCGGGGTGGAAAGCCTCCTCTTTGGCTCTCTTCTGAAGAATGTGCTCAAAACAAAGTGGCGCGAAACGCAAATGGGACAGGGGAGCTGGGCCGGCCAGAGGGACACCAGAAAAGGGGGGTTCTGGGCTGCCCCTTCTCTCCAATCTGGCTGCACACAAGATCTGGACAAGGCCCGAGCCCCACCTGACCTGGGCCGTTTCCCTGCCTTCTAACGCTCCTCTGTCATCTGTGCGGCGAGATGCTCTAACAGCCTCTCCAGCCTGGGCTGCTTATGGGAGAGAAAACCCTGCCAGAGTCAGGGGCCGGCTGCCCCGCCAAGAAGCCTGAGAGCCACCGACCCCCCCGACGGCCACAGAGGCCTTGTGGCTAATGACACTCCCTGCGTAAGGCCCTCGCCGCCCAGGTCAGGCCTGACTACACCAGGGGTGCCTGAGCAGGGGCTGGGACAGCGGGGCTGGGGGGTCCAGGAGGAAGCCCAGGCCCTGGGCGCCTGCCTGGAACCCCCGGTGTGTTTCGCGCGCTGCACGCCACTTGTTCAGCAATTTCACGCTACGCCGCCTGACAATGGAAGCGTGGAGCCCAATCTAAGTCCGCACTTCCCAAATGCCAACTTGTTTGTGAACACATGGCTGAACCCCAAATTGCTTTTAATATCTGGGCAGTCCCCACCGCCCCGCTGCAGTTTCAGCTCCGACAGCACCTCCAGGACAAGCCCGAGGCCTGGGGCTTACAGCTCAATCTGCTGCTGGGCTGGTCACAACACCCGTGGTGTCCTCACGGCAGCACAAACACACAGACACATGCCCTTTCAACACAGCAACAGCCCTGAGATACTTAACTACTCCTTCAGATCAAAAAGCTGAAATCCCAACTTCTGGATCTCTCTTCCTTTAGCTAAGCCCAGAGTCTTCACTAGAGACATTCGAGACTTTCTGAACTGAGTCCTGGGGGCATCTCTCAAGCCTTCCCTGCTGTAGACCCCTGTTCTTTTTCTAAACTGGATTGAAGGCAGAGCAACAGCCAGAAAAATAAAGGTTAGCTCATTCGTCCAGACCGGCGCGGCCAGGAGAGATGTCACACAGGACACCTATGCTGCCTCCATTTTCCCAGTAGCCAGGAGAAAAAAACAAAAAGAGGTGGTGTGCTGTGGTGGCTCACGCCTGTAATCCCAGCACTTTGCGAGGCCGAGGTGGGTGGATCACTTGAGCCCAGGAGTTCCAGACCAGCCTGGCCAACACATTAAGACCCTGTCTCTATAAAAGGGTGGGCTGGGGCGGGGGGGGGGGCGGTGGGTAAAATGAAACAGGTGAAATTCATTTTTTTTCTTTGAGACGGGTCCTCACTCTGTTGCCCAGGCTCGAGTGCAGTGGTGCAATCATAGCTCAGGGATGCCTTGACCTCCTGGGCTCAAGAGATCCTCCCGCCTCAGCCTCCCAAAGGGCTGAGATTATAGGCGTGAAGCCATCATGTCCGGCCAAAATCCATCTTAATTATACATACATATATAATTTTTATATATAAATTATGTTATATATATAATTTATATAATTTATAATTATATATAATACATATAATTTATATAATTTATATTTATACATAATATATAAATTATAACATATATAATTTATATATTATATGTAATATATAAATTATTATAACATATATAATTTATATTTATATATAATATATAAATTATGTAATTTATATAATTTATTTTATATAAATATACAATATATAAATTATATACAATATATAAATTACACACAATATATAAATTATATACAATATATAAATTATACATAATATATAAATTATATATAATATATAAATTACATATATAATATATAAATACGTATTTTTTTTTGAGACAGTTTCGCTCTTGTTGCCCAGGCTGGAGTACCAGGGCACAATCTCAGCTCACTGCAACCTCCACCTCCCGGGTTCAAGTGATTCTCCTGCCTCAGTCTCCCAAGTAGCTGGGATTATAGATGCCCACCACCATGCCTGGATAATTTTTGTGTTTTTAGTAGAGACAGGGTTTCACCATGTTGGTCAGGCTGGTCTCAAACTCCTGACCTCAAATGATCCGCCCGCCTCTGCCTCCCAAAGTGCTAGGATTACAGGCATAAGCCACCGCACCAGGCCAAAGTCTGACATCTAGAAAATGCTGCGAGAGTCAAAGAATCTGGATCTGGCCCTGTGGTCTCTCCTATCACACCTCCCCCACGTCTGGATCTGAGAAGAATCTGCCATTTGTGCTGACCCCGGCTCTGGAGGAACTGGAAGGCTCCGCACTGGGAGGGACGATGGGAGGAAGTACCTGCTCTCACCCTGGCCAGCCCGCTGCCCGTCCTGCTGCATCACGAGCAGCCACATGACCCCAAACCAGAGGGAGACGCCGGGAGGGGCTGAGGCTGAGGCTGTCTCTGCGGGGAAGACAGAGGGGCTGGGAGGAGCTGGGCTGTTCAATGCTGCCCAGAAACAGCAGCCCTGAGCCAGGGCCACGTGGCCGAGCCTGGCCTGCCGGGACAGCTCAGTCCTACTTGGGGGCAGCCAGGAAAAGCAGGCAGGGGACTTCAGGGACAGCCCTGGGAGGAGGCTCCCCAGTCCCCAGCCCCAGACAGGCAGCCAGGAAAGGGCTAGACCTGTGATGCCCAGACGGCCTCCTAGCTGCTTCCCTTCCCGGGTCCCACACTCCCCTTTCTGAGGCTTAGGATTCATAAGCCCCGTCCACGTCCCCGTCACTGGGACCCCAAGGCAGAGACCATGGGGGAGGGGGTGGCCAGCCAAGGCGACCCCGTCCCACCCGTGCCCAGCAGCAGCTCTTGTGGGTTTCCTATCCATCCAGTAGCCTCCCACACCCTCCACATGGTTGAGAACAGCCACACAGATGGCTGTACGTGGCGTGAGGAGAGTGGGGAACAAGCGCTCAGTTCAGACGCCAATTGCTGGCCAATAATCGGCCTTCTGAGACCAGGAACAAGAATCACCAGAAAAAAATCAAGCAAGGGCCACTCGCTGTGAGTCTTCCCACAGGCATGCTAAGCTCACCGTGACCTCCAGGGACCCCACCAGCAGGAAGCACCCAGGCACTGGGAGCTGGGGGACTGCCACTGACAGGGGAGCAGGGAGGGAGGGGGGCAGATGCCTGAGTGGGCTCCTGCCTGGCCAAGCGGCCCCCAGGAGAGAGATGTCAGCAAACAACCCAACCCCAGGACCATGATGGCCAGGAGATGCCCAGGAGCCAGCCAGCAGGGGGGACAATGGTGCTGGTGGAGGAAACACCCCAACCCCTAGACCCGAGCAGCCGGCCATGCCCAGGAGGCCCACGCAGGCCGAGGGATAACTGGTGTATGGAACTCGCTGGAGATGGGCCCTGGGCCACCATCGTCCACCCGACCTGCCCACCTCCTCTCCAGTCTTCGAGGTAAGGAGCGTTCTGGGCAAAAGCTCTCTGAGGAGCCCGGAATCAGACCCTGGTTGAGAGCCCAGGCCCTGGGCTGAGCGAAACGGCTGCTGGACCAGCTATGGGCGTGTGGCTGCAGAGGCAAAAAAGAGCCTCCTCCCGCCCTGCTGGGACCCGTTCCCAGCAGGCAAGTTTTTACCTGAGTGGCCACTTTGCCGTAGTCAATCCATCGCAGGGTGGCGAAGTTGGTAGATTCTGCGCAGTTGAACCCGTGATTGAAGCCGGCGTGGTAGCCGTAGGGAAATGTGATCATGAATTCCCCGGCCTCCTGCGTGATCTGCAGAGGGAAAGGGGACAGGTGAGGGCAGGGCCACTGGAGGCGCACCAGGGGATGGGACGTGGGCACTTCCCAGCAAGTGCCAGGGAGCCTGGCTTATGAGCCAAGGGGGTTTCACAAAGTCAAAGGTGATCCAGTGGCTCCAGGGGCTCCAGGGCTCCAGCCCATTTCCCACGCGGCTCATGAAGGACATAGTGAGCAGCCGCAGCCACAGCTCTGCAACCTCCACTCGGCTCAGCTGGGCCCCTCCAGCCCCAGCAGCCCCTGCCCTGCCCCAAGGTGGCCGTCAGCATCACCCCAGTGGGAGAACCGCAGATGGAGCCGTGGCTGGACACAATGCCCGTGGGGGTGTCTCCAGCCGGACCTTCACGGGGAGCGATGGGGGCCTCCTGCTTTGGAGGTGGCTGAGTCACACTCACAGTCACTGTGACACGTCCTGAAGCAGCTGGGGCTGGTTTCGGGGCGGGTGGTGCTGACAGCAGCTTTAGAGTGCTCTGAAGACAAGATACTGCACGCGCTCAGGACACCTTCTGCCCTCGCATGAGAAAGGAACCACCACTGCATGCGCAAAACACGCCAGGAAGGGGCCTGCGACACGCCGCCATCCCAAGCCATCTTTCAATTGTATCCCAACAAGGGGATCTCCATGAAGTCATGGAGATCCAGAAATATCTGCACACTGGGGGCATGACCTGACACCACAGATCAGCACCCTGGAGAGCGGGCCAATGCTTCCAGACCCAGGTCCAATTCGGATGTTCGGCCCATTCGACTTTGCAGGTCTCTGAAGCAGGACCCCCTAAACTGAGGAGCCGAGGCGTGCATGGCTGGGGTGGGGCCCAT
Source organism: Pan troglodytes (assembly GCF_028858775.2). Lineage (NCBI taxonomy): Eukaryota > Metazoa > Chordata > Mammalia > Primates > Hominidae > Pan > Pan troglodytes. The sequence continues at coordinate 7,429,810 of NC_072418.2, read as the reverse complement.
AATGACCCCAGACCCAAGGTTTCCCAACAGCCACCCCAAGGTCTGGAAGAAAAGGCAGGGCTGCCTACCAGGGCTGGGGGGCTACAGCCTTGTGCCCTAGGAACCCTCCCCACTCTGGGGACACTCGAGATGGCCACACTGACCCCCACTCCCTGCTCACTGCTAAGCCCATTGATAAAGCCTTTGAAAGATGACCATCCAGAAAGATCAACAACAAATTTGGAGTGATGGCTCCCACCTGCTGCACCCCGGGGCTCGGGCCAAGGGCTTCTAGGAGGTGGGGCTGTGGGCCCAATCCACAGACGTGGAAACTGAGGCTCATGAACTAGAATCCTTGAAGTCAAGTGGGCTCCTTGTCTTTATTTAACATCCAGTAAAACGCAGGGATCACAGGCTGCTCGGAGTTCTGGGCGTAACCACTGATCCAGACAGGAACAAAACATGCCGGGCCCCCAGGCACCCCTCCTACCAGCCCTCTACCAGGCCATCCCCACCGAACCACGCACGCGCTCTCTGTCACCACAGACCTCGTTCCCTCCTAGTGGTTCACATGAATGGCGTTGTACGGCAGGGACACGTGCCTGTTGTCTTCCACCTGGCGTGCGTTTCTGAGATTTGTTCCCACTGTCGTGTGCACCAGGCAACCACTCCTTTTCATTTCTAAACAGTACTCGGTTGCGCGTGGATCTATGGTTATTTATTTATCTATCCTCCTGTTGATGGACGTGCGGGCTGTTTCCAGTTTGGGGCTCTCGTGAAGAAAACTGCTAAGAACACTTATGTACCAATCTTTCTGGAGACATATGTTTTCATTTCTCCTGAGTAAATATGCACAGAGTGGCATCGCTGGGGCACAGGGTACATGCTTCCGTTTCCAAGAAACTGCCGAACGGTTTTCCATGGCCATGGCACCGCCCTGCATCCACCCCGGCTGGGAGCAGCATGCAGCTGCGCCCTCCTCACTGGCATCTGGTGGCGGTGTTCTGACGTGGCCGTCCTGGGGCTGGCGGTGTCTCCCAGCTGGCTGCCTCTGACTTCTACCGATGCTGGGCACTGAACCATGGCTTTCGTTCCTGCAGCTCCTTCGTAACGCGTCTGCTCAAGCCCCTCACGCCGAATTCATCGGGCCATTTGTTTTCTTATCTCTGATTTGTAGGAGTTCTCAGGCCTGCTGATCATTATATATTCCCCCAGAAAGATGAGCAGAGATTGCTGGATACACTGAAGTCGCCAATAAGCCATCAGAACTGGTGAGGCTTTCAGAAGCCAGCCACGGCGTCAGACATCAATCAAAACTGACACAGCTTGGAAAAATGCCAGTCCTTAAGAACACTATGATATTTTTCTTTTCAAATAATTAATTGCACCAATCAAGGGAAGTCAGTGTGCATTAAGTTATATTTTTAAATTCCCATTCAAGTGACAGCCATGTGCAGCAGAATGAGCACGCGGCAGAAAATAGGGGTGGGGGGGAGCACACGTGGCCCCAGGGCCTGGCCCCCGCCATGCAGGACGTGGGGTTCTCTGGGCCAGCTTCTCCCCACTACGCTGGGAGCTCCGTGAAATGAGGGGCAAATAAAATTAAGGTTTGGGGCTTTTTAAAAAAAAACCTAATTACTGGGCCGGGCATGGTTGCTCACACCTGTAATCCCAGCATTTTGGGAGGCCAAGACAAGAGAAACGCTTATGCCCAGGAGCTTGAGACCAGCCTGGACAACAGAGTGAGACCCCATCTCTAGAAAAAAAAAAAAAAGTTAAGAAAGTAAAGTAAATGCCATTACTGATTCCTTTATCCTATTTGAGCCGGCTTCGGAAAGGCTTTTCCCTGACCACCTGCTCTAAGGCCAAGTGACGGCTCCCTGTCTCTCCCCTGGAGAACCAGGTCTGCAGGCATGCGTCAGGCAGACATCAGACTCAGAGCCTTCAGGGATCAGAGCCTTCAGGGATCCAGCTGGGCCCTCGGAATACCAAGATTGAATGGGGGTGATGGCAGCAGAGAGCCAAGCTCTCACAGTGTAAGGACCTCACTCCCCCAGCCCTCCTATGAACCAAGGCCTAGAAGAGAAAATGCGCTCGGTTAGGACAAGAAGATTATGTTCCTGCGAGAAAACCTGCATCCTGGAGGCTTCGTTCCACACTCACGGTGTCTGTCCCCTGTGTCACTGCTGTCAACATTATCCAACAATCAATTAGAAGGTGTTGGGATGATGAATAGGCTTTGCGGCAAAGTCATCAGTGGTGACAGGACGCAGCCCCAGACGCCGGGCATGGAGAAAGCCCGGAACTCGGTTTCCTCTGCGAGCTCTTGCAGAATAAATGAGGGAGTCAATGGCAGATTACAGAAGTACACACTTTTAATTATTAAAAAGCTCTGCTATTGATCGGCTTTTTCTCCTAGAAGTAAATACCATTACAAAGATTTATAAGGGGAGTGTGGGGAGTCACTTGTTTGAAGGCTGCCAGGAATTCAGATGAGGGGACCCACGCCGCTGTCTGGAAGGGACGTTCATCTCAAGCCCACGGCGTCTGAGAGGCTGAAGGACGGTCCCCAGGCCGGGCGGCACAGGGTGCTGTTCGCTGCAGTGGGACAGGGGCCTTCACTGTGGCAGCCTCTGGAGAAACTGGCGCCCGGCCCCAGCAACCAGCTGGCGGTGTGGGGGAGCGCAGCCGTACTGCCTGGACCCCACCTGCTACCATGCATGGTGCCAGCAGCCGCTCTGGGGCTGGTGGTGAGCCACCTTTGGCTCAGGTTCAGGAACTTTACAGATAAACTGCAGTGCGATACAGATGCTGACCTGGGAGTCCAGGCCACTCACCGCCTGCCCACCCCTTCAATGGGCACCCCCCTCCAGGAAGCACCACTTTGGAGAAGGTTTTAGACAAACCAGCCAGAAAATCAGTACTTCTCACTTCCCTGAGCAATGCCGTGATCTGTCTGGTTTTGCTGGTAATGAATGATGTTCCAACCAGAAGACGGGGGAGAAGAGGAAAGGCCGGAAACCCGCACTTCTCCGAGCGAGATCTGCGCTGTCTGATGAATGCCTGCAGCGGCTGGGAGGTGGCCTCTGGGTTGCAGCCCCGCCAGGAAGAGCGGATCCCCGATGTGTGAGCTGATGCTTTGGCGGTTTGATTGAAATGTCACAAGCAATTTCCGGCTGGCTGACACTCAGGGCCTCACCACAGAGCACGCTCCCGAGCCTGCACATCACTCTTCCCGTGGAACCTCATGAGCTGGGCTGCGGCCCAGACCTGCCTTGCAGGTTCTTGGCACGTGCCTCTCACCTGGACAGAGCTGGGGACACAGGCCTAGACTCTCCCATGGACAAAGGCTTCTCCATGGGGAAGGAACTGCCTCGAGTGGGTGCAGTTGCTGAGCTGGACCCTGAGCACAGCCTGCTCTGCTCCTGGGACACCAAACCCCAGCTGTCCATCAAATCAGGTGTAGGGAGGCCCCACCCCCCGGCCTCAGGTCTCCTCCATCACAGCCTCCACCAGCAGCCCCGGAAGCAGTGAACTGAATGAGTTCACAGTCTTCACGGTGCAGGAGAGCCCGAAATGTCACTTCTAAACAGGCAGTTCTCTCCACGGCCGGGTGACATGGGCCGTGGGGGTGCCTGAGACTTAGGGTGTGGCCTGGGGCGGTAGGAACCAGGTTCCCACCTCGCACGGGAAACAGCCTGCCCTCTGTTTCTTTGGCAGCTTCCTGCCAGGTCAGCAGGGCCTGCCCCTGCCCTTCCACCCCTGCAGCCCCTGCGGAGGGGCCTCTGATGGCCACACCCAGGAGGAAGTTTTGGTTTGGTTTGGGAGGGGAGGTTAACACCCCGCCAGATTCAAGCTCTGCCATCTTCGCTTCCCCGTGGAAGAGCTGGAGGCTAACTGCTGAGCCATGCGGCCCTCCTCTGGCATGCTAATCACTGTTCTAGAAACTTCTCCAGGGTTAAACAGCTTATCTCCTGGGGTATGTGCGGCCACCTGGGCTTGGACCCGGTACCCACTTCACCCACAGGCGTGCAGGCCCCACCCGTACGCACCCGGCTGAAGGGGATCCCGTACTTCTTCAGGATGATGGGCGAGATGAGGGTCATCTTATGCCGCAGGAAGGCGTCGCAGCCCTGCGAGCTCCCGGGGAAGAAGCCTAGGGCAGAAAAGACAGACGTCAGTCTCCCGGGCCACAGCCGGCCGGGGTCAGCGAGGATGCTGCCCTCTGGGCAGGCTGGCTCTTTCCTCCCATGGCGAGCGGGCGTGTGGGAGCACAGAGCACGGCCCAGATCTGCCCTTGGTTCTCAGGGCCCCAGTGCCTGCAGGTCGGGGGGAAGGAGATGCGCAGGAGCCGCCCCATAGTGCCCTGCTGTGAGCTCTGCAGGTGGCAGACAGTGGTGACACCCTCTGGCCTCTGCGCAGTGACCATGTGAGCAGATGCCTGGTCTCGTCTCTGCCCAGCGGCAGGGGCAGCCAAGGGCCTCCTCACCAGGGGAAGGACCAGGGTTATTTGTGTGACAAGGTGCCCACCCATGGCATACACTTGGGTCCCTCACAGGGCACGGCTATGCAGAGACTTCTCCTCCGACCTCCCCAGACAAAATCCACCAGACCACAGCCCACACAGTCGCTCGGTCAATGAGAGAGCACGATCCTGGGGAGAGGACACGGTGTGGCCGCTCTCGTCACTCGGTCTACGAGAGAACACGACCCTGGGGAAAGGACGTAGTGTGGCCGCTCTCGTCACTCGGTCAACGAGAGAGCACGACCCTGGGGAAAGGACGCAGTGTGGCCGCTCTCGTCACTCGGTCAACGAGAGAGCACGACCCTGGGGAAAGGACGCAGTGTGGCCGCTCTCGTCACTCGGTCAACGAGACAACACGACCCTGGGGAAAGGATGCCGTGTGGCCGCTCTCGTCACTCGGTCAATGAGAGAACACGACCCTGGGGAAAGGACGCAGTGTGGCCGCTCTCGTCACTCGGTCAACGAGAGAGCACGACCCTGGGGAAAGGACGCAGTGTGGCCACTCTCGTCTCGGAGCTGATGTTCTAGAACCAGACCAGCCAGGGACGGTGGGGCGTTAGCAGTGCTGCCTCCCCCTTGGGCACCTGCTTTCAAGGCCATGAATGAGACTGTGCACCTGCCCCCCACACAGCACCGCGGGTGTCCTCACTGTCACTGCACAGGTGAGGAAATCGAGGCCCAGGCCACCAACTGACTCACTCTCGGCCCCAGCACCACCAGGAAGTGGCAGAGGGCCTGACCCCAAGCTGTGGTCGGAGCTCACGACCTCTTCCTGTTGGGCCGTGCTCAGCATGGCGGGCTGCGTACATGTGTGTGGGGCTGTCTGTCTAGGAGTGCGCTCTGCAGCTGACTTAAAGCAGCGCCTGGGAAGCAGGCACTCACACCAAAGGCTTGGCGCCTTCACAAACCTCACAGCCAGGCTGGGCGCGGCGGCTCACACAGGGAATCTCAGCACTTTGGGAGGCCGAGGCAGGTACATGGATCTCTTGAGGCCAAGAGTTGGAGACCAGCCTGGCCAACATCACAAGACCCCATCTCTACAAAAAGAAAAATAAAAATAAAAAATAAACCAAGCTTCCTAACTAGCACAGTTCAGGAATGTTTCCAAATCACAAGGTGAAGACCCGTGCATTTGGCGGGTAAGGTAAGGATGCCCTGGCTTCCCGGCAGCAGCTGCTGAGGCCCACGCCCCTCGGTGTGCAACACAATGCCTGTGCCAAAGGGACTTCCCTGAAGTAGCCGGGCCCCCGGAACCAACACCAGGGGAGCCAGACGGGCCCAAGCCAGGAACAGCAGTTCAGGGAGGGGACTTACCGCCTCATCTCGGGCACTTCCTGCTCCACCACCCACTCTGCAAGTGGCAACGGGCAGGAGGCCGGCCCAGGAGGCAGGAGGACGGGGGTCAGATGTGGACCAGGAGGGGCACGCCTGGGTGAAGCCCGGCTCCAGCACAGACTGCAGAGCCTAGGACCTGCTCCCCATCAGGGCTGCCGGCTCTCTCCCGGCTGCGCCTGCGTCCCCTGCCCTGTGACGGTAGAGAGGTACTGCCATGTGGATGACAGAGGTGTGGGGTGTCACGCCTGCAGCAGACAGGAAGCCCACAGGCGTCCACCTCCTGCCAGGACTGACCAACAGCCTCGGCCAGCCCGAGGGCCCTTCTAGAAGCCTACACAGACCTCAAGCGCCTCCAGGACGGGACACACACCCATTGGGTCATTGGTGGAAGGCGGCACACCTGTGTGCGAGAGCACCAGCACACGGAGGCCCAGGCACACGGGGAGGCGGGAGAGCGGGGCCACGGTGCTTCTGCTGACACCCAGCCACACAGACACCACGGTGAGGTTTTGCAAAGTACAGGGGTTTGCAGAATCCAGCAACTTTTCTCCACACTAAAAGCATTTCAATGAGAATGATGACTGCCTGCCGCCCGGCCCGCCGGCCTCTCCGCAGTTCCTCTTTTTAACGCACAGTTTAAGTGGCTCTCATTAAAGCTCTAACAAAGGCGCACATTTTAAGTGATTAGCACCAATAAGGCGCCAGCACATTAATGCTCTCTCCATAGGCTCCACAACTCTCCCGGCGAGCCCATTTGGAGCACAGCTATTCATTTTCCATATTAATCGCACACCCCTTCCACTGTCCCAATGATGGAACACATCGCCTCCCCCAAAAAGAGTCTGGGAGGGGCACCTAGGAACACAAGGGGGGTCGGGTAGGCTTTCCCCATTAGTGCCCCATCCTGCCCCCGGCTGCCTTCCAGAGGGGAGGGCAGGGCCCTGAGCCAGAGGCCTCAGGGGACTCAAGGTGTTTCCACGCAGCTGCAGGCATCTGACACATCCCACAACCTTCCTGACCCTCCTCGGGGTTCACAGCCAGGCTGGCTCCCAGAATTTTAGAAGCTGCTCTGCCCTGCTGAAGAGTGACTAGGGTCTCACTCTGTCACCCAGGCTGAAGTGCAGTGGCTCCATCACAGCTCACTGCAGCCTTGACTTCCCAGGCTCATGCTATCCTCCCGCCTCAGCTTCCTGAGTAGCTGAGACTACAGATGCGCAACACCACGCCCAGCTAATTTTTACAGAGACAGAGTCTCATTATGTTCCTGAGGCTGGTCTTGAACTCCTGGGCTCAAGCAATCCTCTGACGTCAGCCTCTCAAAGCACTGGGATTCCAGGTGTGAGCCACTGCACCTGGCCAGAGTCCATACTTTCTAAGAACCCCTGTGAAAGCACCACCAAGAACTAATTCTTCCCTGGCTCCCCCTCACCCAGCCCAGGCACTGAGCCCTCTGCACACTTAGAAACCAAACCAGCCCTCCAGGTGCCTGGCCTGGCCTCAGGGTAGAACTGGTCACATTCCAGGGAGAGGGGATGTGGCAGTGCTTGGGGACAGGGGTGGCCTCACCAGATCCTGCCTGTGCCCTCTCCAGCAGGCTCCCGTCAACCTCTGCTTTTCTAATGCGAAAGTCGCACTGGGTGAGAAGGGAGGGGACAGTGGCTAACCGTAGTCTCCGTTAAATATGGAGGGGGAGAAGTGGCTGGCAAGGATGGGGTGGCCCTCTCGATCTGGGCACCAGAGAGCACCAGGAGGGGCCCGCCCGGGTGAAGCCCGGCTCCAGTACAGACTGCGGAGCCTAGAGCCTGCTCCCCACCGGGGCTGCTGGCTCTCCCCAGGCTGCGCCTGCATCCCCTGCCCTGTGGCAGTAGAGAGGTACTGCCGTGTGGACGACAGAGGTGTGGGGTGTCATGCCTGCAGCAGACAAGGAGCCCACAGGTGCTCCCTGACCGCTCAGTGAGGTTTTCTTCTGTGGCTTTCTAAGTGTGGCTGGCTGAAAAATGGAACTCCAAGGCACCCACGTGCTAACCCCTGGGACCTGTGAGTGTGGTACCTTCCATGCTGAAAGGGACTTTGCAGATGGGATTGAGTTAAGGATCTTGAGGTGGGGGAGCACCCTGGCTATCTGGGTGATCCGATGTCATTCCGTGGGTCCTCAGAACAGCGAGGCAGAGGGACTGTTGGTTACAGCAGAGGAAAGTGAGGAGACCAGAGACAGAGGCTGGAGTGATGCGGCCCAAGTCAAGGGATGCAGGTGGCCTCTAGATGCTGGAGAAGGGAAGGCAGAAACGGGTTCTCCCCTGGGACCGGGCCAAGGAATGCGGGCGGCCTCTAGACACTGGAAAAGGCGGGAAATGGATTCTCCCCTGGTGCCTCCAGATGGAACTGGCCCTGCCTGCACCTGGGTTTTAGCCCCTTAACATGCATTTTAGACTCCTGACCTCCAGAACTGTGAGAGAATAAACGTGTGTTGTTTTCAGCCATTAATTCTGTGGTCATTTGTTACAGGAGCCTCAGGACGCTAATACAACATGTGGAATGTTTCTTTAGCTTATGTCTTCAAATTTGTTTTGGAAATTGGTATTAGAAACATACAATGGGAGAAATGCTTTAATCTAGCTTTTCTTTCATAGCTTTAGTATGTAAGTGAGCTGGACCTTTGCTACGGCCTGTCTGTGACTGCAGAATTTCTACTATCAGAAGCGTGCTCCTAAGACCAGGATTCACCTGTGCATAAGAAAGGGGTCCAGGTTTCCAATAGAAACGCTCAAAAATACCAAGAGCAAAGCCCTCAGTCCAGAAGCCAGGAGAGCACATGCCAGGAGAGGGCCCAGCCCACTCCCCAAGGACTCCCTTCCCCTCCGTCCCCACCACCGAATCTGCCGTGCTTGGGCAACATTTCCTGCACAGCCACGTGACTCCTGGCGCAGTCTCTGGGACAGGAGACCCTTATTTCCCTAGAAAGACTGACAGTTCCCATCTCCAAAGCCAAAAGCCCATGGGAAGGGGGAAGAGAGCATGTGGCGGGCGTCCTTTGGCTCGAAGGTTTGGAAGGGACAGAGGACAGCAACCAGGCAGTCCCGGGAGCCTGTACTGAGGCTGGGTGAGAGCTCCTGGAAAAGCTGTGGCTGTCGCTTGCTGAGCTGCCTGACGCCGTCCTTGAAGGGCAGGGTGCTCGGACGGGGCCCTCTCAACGCTGTCAGAGGAACAACGGGCCCTCACTGACCCTCACCCCTCACGCACCCCAAGCTGTCCACCTGCCAACCCGGAGGAGCCAGCTCTTGAGCAGCTGGGAATGGACCAGCGGGAGGGAGGAACTGCTTTAGCCAGCTGTGTTTTTCATGACTCTCCAGGCACTTAGGAGCAGTGAGGTGTCATGAAACTTGCACCTCTGTTGTGCTGTGATGCCGGCGCTGACATGGGGACCCTGCCCAAGTGCCTCAGGGCTGGGTGGTCAGGGGAGCTCAGGGTGGCCCCATCCTGGGTGTCTCCAGCTGTCTGACTTGTTTCCAAGTATCCCACAACCTGATCCCACAACCTGAGGATCTGGCACTCCCTCAGGCACATGCTGGGACCCTCTATGACAAACCCCTTCTTTCCCAAGAGTCCCCAGGGAGCACATGAACGCGAGCTGGTGGCATCGCCAGTGAGGACATTTGCCAAAGGTGTCCAGGTTGGGTCCCAGCAGAACAAGGGCAAACGCCGTGCGGCCACCATGTCTGCTCCCCCGCAGGTGAGTGGACTGCTGGCTGAATTGTCTCCTTTCCTAGGCTTTCTCAGAATTAGCAAGGGCACAGTGTGGGGTCAGGTGATGGGAGGAAAATGAACACAGGCTGCCCTCCCTGGGCCCTGGCAGCCTTTGACCAGGCCCAAGAAGTTTGCGCTAAGAAAACTGGAAAACAGGAGCGTCTGGGCATTCTGTGCGAATTTCACAAGAGACAAACTGCACGGCAGAAGGGCGTGAATCTGACCACGAGGGTGGGAGGAAATGGAAAAAATCACACAGTAATGGCTCAAAGAATGTCACCACTCCCCAAAACCCAAACCCAGACCGCAGCAGAGCCCGGGGGACGCCAGCTGCCCTTCCCCACCCACAGGCCCCTCCCACCTGGTCCCAGGTCCCTGGGGCCCTCAGGGCAGGCACCTACCGATGGCCAGCCGCTCCAGGCGCTTGCCGTGCTCTGGTGGGATGGCGTACCTGCGAGAGAAGGGAGGCACGTCAGAGGCAAGATCGGTGGCAGCCACGCAAGGGGGTGTCCCTGGTGGGACCAGCCTTGGGGAGACGCAGACAGTGCCCAGGGCAGAAGCAAAGTGGAGTCATGGTCAGGGCTGTGTGGAGGGGATGGCCGGGGGCGGGGGCTTTCAGGACGGAATCCGTAAGGAAGCGAGGTGGGGCAGGTGGAGGAGGGGGAGTGAGGACCATGGCTCGGTGGCTTGTGACACACTCAGAAAGGCAGGAGTGGGGATGCCCCCGGTTAGGCGGCACTCCACCTCGAGGAGGCTGAAAAGGCAAAAAACAAAAGTACTGGATTGGAACTGCGGGTGGCGAGGGGACCCTTGGGGGGGCCGAGTCTGAACAGGAAGCATCTGGGGCCCCCGGAGCTGCCAGCCCGCTCTCCAGGCCCACGTCACGGTCTCCAGGCCCACGTCACCCTTTCCCAGCACTGGGAGCCAACAGGGAAAAAGCAGCTTTGGAAATGAGAAAAGCTGCATTTGTCACCGACTTTGTAAGTTTTATTTTTACACATTTTACATTTGAAAGATCACCAAGGCTCCATCATGAATAAGAAAGACGTAAGATGAAAGTGTGCAAACACACGAAGCGAAGTGGGGGTGGCATCCCGCTCATGCCGTACCAGAAGCTGGAGACCTGCGACGCTGGGACTCTCTTCCCATCAGGGAGGGTGGGCACCAGGAGCTGCAGCCTTGAGGGGGAGCGAGAAGCCCCAGTGCCAACGGGGACACCACCCAGGCCACTCCCAAGGCCTCCGGCAAAACAAAAACCTCAATTTCCAAGCGAAGGGGACGAGGACAGGGCCTCAGGGACTTGAGGGCGCACAGCTGAGTGCCAGCTGAGGGTGGTCAAGTCCCATCCTCGACCCCAACTCTAGAGTAACAAGGCCAACAGCTCCCGTTCTAGAACAGTCACACAGATGAGAGGACACATGATATGGTCTCTCCCCGAGACCCTCCCAGGGCAGAAGCAAGACAAGGAAAAGCTCAGAGGGTGGGAGACAGCCCCTGCTCCACTACAGCCCCTTCCAGCTGAAAGGCCACTTTGTTTTTTAATGAAATAAAGAAGCCAGGCGCGGTGGCTCATGCCTGTCATCCCAGCACTTTGGGAGGCTGAGGTGGGCAGATCACCTGAGGTCAGGAGTTCAAGACCAGCCTAGCCAACATGGTGAAACCCCTCCTCTACCAAAAATACAAAATACCAGCTACTCAGGAGGCTGTAATCCCAGCTACTTGGGAGGCTGACGCAAAAGAATCGTTTGAACCTGGGAGGCAAAGGCTGCAGTGAGCCAAGATGGTGCCACTGCACTCCAGCCTGGGCAAGAGAGTGAGACTCTGTCTCAAAACAAACAAACAAACAGGCCGGGTGCAGTGGCTCACGTCTAATCCCAGCACTTTGGGAGGCCAAGGCGGGTGGATCACGAGGTCAGAAGTTTGAGACCAGCCTGACCAACATGGTGAAACCCCGCCTCTACGAAAAATACAAAAATTAGCCGGGTGTGGTGGCAGGTGCCTGTAATCCCAGCTACTCAGGTGGCTGAGGCAGGAGAATTGCTTGAATCCAGGAAGCGGAGGTTGCAACGAACCAAGATTGCGCCACGGCACTCCAGCCTGGGCAACAGAGCAAGACTCTGTCTCAAAAAATTTTTAAAAATAAAAATAAAAATAAAAATAAATAAGGAGGGGGCAGGAGCCAGAGAAGAGGCGGACATCACGGAGCCTCTAATCTAACAGGACACAAATAATTAATTTCTGGGCATGCTCCCAGGGTCCCCAGCCAAGGCGACCCCAGCACCTTCAACTCTGTCGTCCTCAGAGAGTCTTCCACTGTCTAGACAGGGGTGCGTTCCTCTTTTTTAAATGGGCTTTTATCATTTACATAAAGATGAGAAATTTTAATCCCAATCCAAAGCACCTTTGTGGGATTAAAGACCCCTCCGCACAGGGAATGAAACACTCTGCTCCTTCTGGGAAGATGCTGGGGACGGGAAGGAACTAATTTATGGCTCCAAGGCTGTGATGATTAATGCTGTATCCCCAGCCTACAATGCTGCTCCACTTAATTACTGCCTGTAATTGGGAGTTGTAAAGATAAGATTAATTGAATCTGGCGAATGTTAAAAGTTTAATACATTGGAACGTGGCTCTGGCGTTATCAGAAAGCACAGACTGCGGGACGCAGACCCAGCGTTCAGAGGAGCGGCCCCCAGAGAAATCACAAAGGACTCTTGGACAAGAGGCCGGACAGCCACGGAGACTTCTGGGCTCCGCCACCGCCAGTGCCCAACAGCGAGCTGCACCTCCCGCCACCCAGAACAACCCACCGACGGCCTCGGGGACCAGAAGACCTGATGCTGGCAGACCTGCCTCCTGGCCACCCCCAAGAACACAGGCAGAAGAAAAACCTCAGCTTCCAAGAGAAAGTGCCAGGACAGGGCTTAGGACGCACAGAACTGAGTGAGGCTGGAGGCGCCACGCTCCGTCCACACAGGGCTGAAAGCACGCTCACGTTCGCTTAGGGGAGCAACCCCAGGACGGGGGACTAGAAGGTAGCCTCGGGGCCTGCTTCTCACACCAAGGCTCTCCGGGTGTCCTGAAAAGCCCAGTCCAAAGGACGGGGTTGCGACGGCACTGGTGGGCGGGCCATGGAACTGGCGGATTGGAGCAGATGCACGGCAGAGACCCACAGTCACCACAGGACAAGAGACTCAGGGAGCCTTCGGGCCTCCCAGAGGGGCGTCTCAGCAGGGTCCTCCGCCCAGGCCCCCAAAGAGCGAAGAATGCACGGCCCCCTCCTCATAGTCCCTGCTCGGGGCCATGCTGGGGCATCCCTGACATTTGGCCTTGGCTCTGGAGGGGGAAAAAAAAAAAAAGGCAAAAGCAGCTATTTGGTTTGGAAACGTTTGTTCACTAAAGCTCGAGGCAGGGGGAGCCTCTGTCTGGCTATTAGTGAGCAATTTCTCGGGGCTGTAAAACCAAGTCAGGTTTATTGGCCACTGACACGGGGAGGCAGTTTGTCTCACTCCCTGGGAGCTCGGTCTCCATCACAAGGTCAAACTTCACGGCCAAAATCAATCAGCTTTGCCTGCCTGCGACCCCAGGAGGTCTCTTTCTAGACACGACAGTCCTGTGTGCCCGGGTGGCACGGGGTCTTGCATGCTTTCTGGACAGACAGCTGCCCAGGCCCTCTGGCTCCTATGCAGGGGCCACTGGTCCCCAGCCGGGCCTGCTCCCAGCCTACCTCCTCCGTCCAGCTCTGAGATGCTACCGGCTCCATGACCTGCACGGGCCCTGCCCACAAGCCCCTGGCATTCCCTCCCTCCCCTCCCTCCCCCATGCCAGCACCACCTCCTGCTGACACAAAGGCCCCCACACCAGCTCTCTGTCCTCTGACTCTGTCAACCTCCCTGGGACCCCGCAAGGGCTGACCACCTCTCACCCTCTAGAGCCCTGGAGGCCAGGTCATTGTACGTGTCCCTCCCTTCTAGCATCTTCAGAGCACGTCCCCAGGACTGGGGCTGTGTGTGGCCAGCCCTCTGCAGCCATCAGCTCTCCCTAAGCCAGGGGCAGGGTGCGGAGGGTCTGCGGCCCAGCGCACAGGGATTGCTGGAAGAAGCTGAAGAGGTCAAGACAAAGCAAGCAGGAAGAGCGACTCCTGGAATCTTGTGGGTCTGTGCAAGGCAGAACAGCCACGGGGCTTCAGAGGGCAGAGTCAGAAATGTTAAGGGGGTGGGGAGACTTAGCTCAGTGCAACAAGGACTCTTCCAGCAAGCTAAGCTCTCCGAGCACGGAGCAGGTGCCCTGGGGTATGTCTGGGCGGGGGTTGAAGACAGCACTGTTGAGGAAGCTGCCAGGGGAGCCTTCGGGAGGGAGGGGTGGCCTGCACAGGTCCCTCAGGTGCACCCACTGCAGGCCCCTGGCCTTGCCTGGAGGAATCTGGTTCTAAATCAGGGCGAATGCAATTAGGAGGTCTGAGGACTCGCATCGGCCGGGACGCAGGACGCGGGACCCAGGACCCGGGCATTGCCACTCCTCTGCACCACTGTCCACAGCACCCCCCGCGGGGTCTCCATCTCTGTGTTCTCAAAGCCCTGGCTGTCTGCCCCCCGTACCCATTCCCTCTGTTCTGGAATGCTGTACACAAGTCCTTCTGGAAGACAGTAAACCACAAAGTCATAGAAACTCGGCTCCGCATCTCCAGCCCGGGATCTGGAGCCATATACCTGGTAGCCACCCTTGGTGTCTGGTGCTGGCCGCAGAGGGCTCCACAAGCTCCGTGAGAGCCACACGTGGTGGTGACCAGGAGGTCAAGAAACAAACCCAGGCATCGGACACCCTTTCGGAAAGTCAGTCATGTGCAAGCCAAAGCAGCGTGGGTGAGAAAATAAAACAATGGGAGAGACAAATGCTAGGACGTGGCCCCTCTGGAGTTGGGGACACAAGACACGTGAGGTCACATGATGGTTAGCAAACAAAATGATGGTCCAGCAGTGTACCAGCTCCTAGGCAGATGGGGAGACACATGTGAGGCGCCAACAAGGACATGAGATCCAGAAGGAAGGACACCCCGGCGCAGGGGCAGTGGGTGGGTGGGCACGGGCAGGTGGGCAGCCCCCGGACCCTCTACCTTCCCAGCTTCTCTTTTACACTTTGAGGTGTTTTGAGTAGTGAATGTCACCAACCTTACACTTTACTGCCACCCAAGAAAGCCAAAGCTAAAAGCCTCAAAGCCACCCACTGGGCAAGAGTGGGGGCCGGGCCACCTCTCGAGGGGCTGGGACCCAGAAGCAGAGAGCAACTGAGGCTGAGCCCCGCGGCCTGACACACATGAGTCTGACCGGTGTCCAGAGACACTGGTCACATGGGAGGTCAGGACTGCAGCCAAGGACTGGGCCCGACGTGGGCAGCAACAAGCCGCATGTCCCTGTTTCAGCACCGAGACCAGAGGGTGGGGACGCCCCACCAGGCTCAGCCAGCGAGCTGAGACCAGGCCTGAGTCCAGGCTGGCGGCAGAGCTGCCCGGGGGATGCTGCAAGGCCCCGACAGCCTTGCTTCTTCTGCTCGTGCAATTCCCCAGGGGCTCCTGGCGACGGGTGGGCGAACCTTTGCCATGGGCCCCAGAAGCCCCCGGCCGTGTAGAGGAGGGGATGGATGGCGGGCAGCTCATGAGCCAGAGCCGGAGCTGGAGCCAGAACCAGGGAATGAAAGCAAAGGCGTTCTCTGCAGGCAGGCGCTCCCCTCTAGCCAGCGGACAGGCCACTGTCATCTCACTGCCACGCTGGCCCCGGAAAGAGTCTTCTGTCCACCGCAGAGGATGCTATTAATAGTGTAATTTCTTGGTGTTTTGTTTATTCCCCCGGAATGGCTTGATGGATGTGAATAATTATCAGACTATAAAAGCCAGCAAATGTGCTATTTTCTATCGCTCTAAATCATCAAACAAATAAAGTGTGAAACAGCATTTTTGAATATAATTTTCCCCTCTAATGGCTTAGAATTATTATCAAGAACAATGAAAATAAATAAGCAAATGCCTTTGAGTTAAAAATTAAATGAGTGTGTCAGGAAAGGGAACACAGGCCGTCCTGGGCAGCCAGGACCTGCCAGGGAGCCCTTAGCTACGATGACGGTGAGCAGACGGGCTTGGGGTCACACGGCCCAGGCCACCCCTGGGCACCAACCCACAGGGCCCCAGCCTGAGGCGGGCCCACATCTGGCTCCATGAAAGCGTGGCCCCCACTGGTCTCTGCAAAGCAGGCGCTGTGGCCCCTCCTGCGCTAGGTGACGCTGCGCAGTGGGGCTGCCTGCTTCGCCTGTGGGCACTGCCTGCCTGGCGGACGCCCCAGCACCCCCAGGGACCCCGCCTGCCACGGCCAAAGCACACTGCACCTGACCTCGGAACCCGAGGCGGAGGAGGTGGGGGTCCAATATCCTGCCCCCTCACAGCCTCTGCCTTTGCCAGCCATGGGCAGGCAATGCCAGCAGGGCCGCTGCCTCTCAGACCAGGCAGAAAACCCGAGATCGGGGCAAAGTCTCTGGATGAGGGGTGTGATGCTGGCGCCGGCCACACATGTCCCCACCACACCTGCCGGCTGCCCCAGGCTCCCTACCTGGGCGGCACTTCCAGAGCGACCAGGTGACTCCCAGCGCCCTCTCCCTCCTACTGCAAGCGGAATGGGCTCCTTGGAGGCTCTCAAGCCAGGACTCTGTGGCCCTCACCTCTGGCAGTGGCCCCTGCCTGGCACCATCTTGCTTGGTCCCTGTGGATGGCTCTGAACCAGGCGACGGGACATCATAGTGTAAGGTTTTTTTAAGATTCGTGTAGCTTTCTCCCAGGTGACAGTGGCACTTGGAATCCATCCCACGGCCCAGCCTGACAGCTCCTGCCAGCGAAGCTCTCGGCAATTAGGTGCCAGGGATGAAAATGCTCCCCTCCCTACCCCCTACCCCCGCCGCCGAGGAATGTGTGCCAAGAGCAGAGGTTCGACCAAGAGCCCTTCAGAGATGTCGGCACAGCCCAACACGTGCTGGAGGGTGAGAAAGTTAATTTCACAGTGTCTGCACAGGCCTGGGCAGACGGGCCTTCGCCATTTAATGCGCTATCATCGCAGACACAGAACGAGGGAGGCAGAGCCCGTGCACGTCACGCTGGAAGTACCCGAGACCAGGTGTCAGGTTGGACAGAGGCCACCTGGCAGAGTAAGCCACCCACGCAAGCCCAGGAGGGCCACGGCAGATCCAAACGCCAGCGGCGCCCCCGGGACCCCAAGTTGCAAACAGAACGGAAAAGCCATGGTGACCGCCACCCTCGCAACAAAGCCCTATGGTGGCCCCGGCCTGTGACCCCGCAAGATGGCTCTGGCACACTGCCCTGTGGCTGGCACAGGCCGGGAAGGAGAGCAAGCCGGCTACGGGGTGGGCTTCCTGCGAGACCCAACAGAGAGCTGCTGTCTCGGCCCCACATCCACGTGAGCCCCTCAGCCGACATGCAGTCCCGGAGCCAGCTAAAGACGAGCCGGGCCAGGGTGGCTCCTCTGCTCTGCTCCTCAGAGCCGCATGGTGACCGGGCCAGGGACGCACAGGTCTGTGTGGTGGCCACTGTGCTGCGCCGTGTCAACTCCGTCCACGGAAATGGCCAAGTTCTCTGAGCACCTTCTATGTATGCTATGGAAACTGCACCACAAACAAAGCTGTTCACAGGAACCTGAGGACCTATTCACTGCACTGGGGACACAAGGACCAGAGAGCCACGGTCCCTGCCTGCGTTGCTGGGCTCAGTGCCATAGATGCACTTGGCTCTTCAGAGTATCTTCAGTGCTGTGGAGCCCAGGGTGTCCACCAAGTCAACACAGGCCCCACCAGAAACCCTGAAGAGACCAGGTCACAGATGTCCTCTCTGGAAAAGGCACCAGCCCAGGTGGTTTTAATGAATCCTGCCCGATGACCTTCATCTAAAGGGACAGTGCCCATGTACACACATGGTTGGCAAGCAGTAGGGAATATCTGACGTTACTGAGCTCGTTTTCTGAATCCGGCATATTTTCCAAATGGATGAATAAATGAACAAATGGGAAACTCCAGCACCAACAAAGAACACGCAAGAAAATGATCAGCCAGTCCCACGTGGATGTAAAAATCCTAAATACAGTATTAGTGAGTCAAGCACAGTAGGCTATTGCAAAACCAAGAAGAGTTTATCTCCAAGGTTGCAAAGACATTCCAAAAATTAATATCTATCAAAACTTCCAAAGCATTTGGTACAAAAATTCTCAGGCAACCAGGACTAGCAGGGACTCTCCCACTACCACCTTCATGGCGAGGCAGGAGAGGACACAACCTGCCCATCATCACAGCACACGTCACACTGCACTAGAGACAGTAGCCAATGTCATATATCAAGAAAAAGACAAAGGGTTTACCAAGCAGAAGGGATAAGACAAACTTCTTAAAATCATAATATAAACGTCTAAGCAAGGCATGATGGTGCATGCCTGTGTTCCCAGCTCCTCAGGATGCTGAGGCAGGAGGATCACTGGAGTCCAAGAGGTTGAGGCTGCAGTGAGCCATGACTGCACCACTGCACTCCAACCTAGGCAACAGAGGGAAACCCTGTCTCTAAAAAAAAAAAAAAAAAAAACAGTTTAATTATAACATAAGTTTCTACTTAGGAAATCTAAGCAAACAAAGAAACTAGTAAAACTATAGAATTAAACACAGCCCAGCAAGGTGGCAGAATTTTTAATTAAAAAAAAAAAAATCAACAAAAAGAGGGTTTCCTCTACAGCAGAAAGAACATTAACAGAACACTCTAAACCCACTAGGGTAAACCTGTCCCTCGTCTAGGGTGGAGCAGGAATTCTCTTCAAAACAAGGCCACACACAGAGCTGGTAGTGCACTTGCCTGCTGTACTCACAGGCTCTGACCTGGGAAGCCAGCGCCTCCCTGGGTAAAACCCCTCCACACCCCTGCAACAGCGCACGGGGACGGACGGGAGGAAGGGCAGGCGCCAGAGCTCATCGCGTAGTCGCCAGCAGCAGGAAAGGCATGCTACCGACGGCCACCCCAGGAGGATGGGTCGCCCAGGACAGGCAGCTGCCCCACAGGTCAGTCTGGAGAGATAAAGATGTTAGAAAAAGCGCCTGCACAGGCAAGGGAGTGGATCCACAGGCCAGGACACACAGACAGCCCGGGAACTGCCAAGAGCACTGAGGTCCCATATCCTGGCTGAGAGAGAGGGAGAGGAGATGTCACCAACCGCAGCCTGCTGGGAGGGAGAGATTACAGGGGACCGGACAGAGGGCAGGAAGAGGAGGAGTGAGACCCTTTCGCAAAGACTCACAGGAGAAACGGGAGTCCCAGAGCAGGTGCAGGCCCCATGGGGAAGGCTCCAGCCCTGGCATTCTGCAGGGCCAGCCCTGCTCCCCCAGATGCCACCGCTGCAGAAATGGAGCCCAGCCTGGGCTGCACGGCTCCTCCCAAGGCAATGACAGAACTCCTCCAATATCTGATGGAAAGCTACCCTATTTCTTTCTTCTGTTTTTTTTTTTGTTGTTGTTGTTGTTGTTGTTGTTTTTTTTTTTAAGAGACAGGGTCTTTGCTGCAGCCTCAAATTCCCAGGCTCAAGCAATACTCCCTCCTCAGCCTCCCATGTAGCTAAAAGATGACAGGTGTGCGCCACTACACCCAGCTAATTTTCCCTTCTTTTTTTTGTAGAGATGGAGTCTTGCAATGTTGCCCAGGCTGTTCTCGAGCTCCAATGGCTGGCTCAAGCAATCCTCTGGCCTCAGCTGCCCAAAGCTCTGGAATTACAGGCATGAGCCAACCTGCCTGTTTCTACTGGAAAAATCTTCTTTCATGGAGCCTCGTCCTGGGGAAAGGCCACCTCCCTCATTTGTCCCCAGCACAGGGGCTCCTTTATGTGGCAGATACTAATACTTGCTTGGGAGATAGGATCTGCCAGGGAGCAGGGTGGCTTGTTCCCAGGAAACAGCCTTATTGAGCTGCAGTGGCTTTATCTTTAATGGATCGTTTTACAGGACAAGAGATGATGGAATTTGGTATCTTAAACCAGTGGTGTCAATGATTTCAAATAATGACGTTTTATTGAGACACACAGGAGACCAGCAGAGTCCTGGGAGCCTTGGCTCAGGGAAGATGGGGAGCCTGGGATGGGGAGAGCCGCCCACAGGAATGCCCGACAAAGCGGAGCAGCAGGCGGAGGAGACAGAGCTCTCGGCTCTCGCAGGGCCAGCCAGAAGACCCCATTCCTGGCACGGTGGCCGTGGGTGGCCCGCCCTGCTCTCCCGGGCCACGAGGTGTCGTCACACTGGCCCTCAGGAACCGGGGCTGGGTCAGCACCCTGAGGATCCGTGCGAACTTCATACACCGCCAGCCCACTTTAATTAGGAGCAGACTCGCCGAGGCAAGCCATGTCACGCCTGCAATTAAAGGCCAGATTGGAGGCATCTGATCCCCAGCCCTGATTTATTTTAGGCCCACAAATTACTTTTATTATATGACAAGGCCAAAAACGCAAAGTCATGTGCGAGTTGTTTGCGATGTTTTTCCCGCAGCCTCGCCAGGAAAGCTGTGAGAGTGCCCGTCACAGGGGAGGGTGCACAGGGCAGGTGCCCAGTGACACAGCGGCGGCTGTCAGGTTCGGACACAGTGCCAGGGACACAGGGCCACTGACACACAGCAACCTCCCTCACGTGCCTGCTGTCAAACCGGCCTGAATTTCTGCTCATCAACAACCAGGAGGCAGCCCCCACCATGCCTGGACCCACGGCCCTCCTCCAGCATTATTCGACCTGAGTGGGGACCCCTTGCCGTTTATTCTGTTAAAAGGCACAGGATAGTTTAAAAAGGAGAGAACAAGGACAGTCTCCTAAGAGCACAGAGGGTCTGAAGAGACAGGGACTGCAGCTGGAGAACAATCATGGCTCCTTTTTTTTTTTTTTTTTGAGACAGAGTCTCCCTCCGTCACCCAGGCTGGATGGGACAATCTCGGCTCACTGCAACCTCCACCTCCCGGGTTCACGCCATTCTCCTGTCTCAGCCTCCAGAGTAGCTGGGACTACAGGCACCCACCACAACACCCGGCTAATTTTTGTATTTTTAATAGAGACGGGGTTTCACCACATTAGCCAGGCTGGTCTCAAACTCCGACCTCAGGTGATCCGCCCACCTTGGCCTCCCAAAGTGCTGGGATTACAGGCGTGAGCCACCATGCCCGGCCCATGGCTCCCTTTTGTCCAGAGCAGTGAGGGATCACCCGGCCAAGATCAGCTCCCACATGAGCCCAGCCCCGTGGGGCCTCAACACGGGCCCAAGGAGGTGCTGGCCTGGCAGCAGCTCTGAGGCCCTGGAAGGCTGTGGGGAGGAGGCAGCAGAGAATTCGAGAAGCTGCCCCAGCACTAGGCTCTGCAGAAGGCCAGCTGGGCACCAGGGCCGATGTGCCCGTGGCGGGAGTGAGCCACACGCAGGCATCCCGGAGAGGCAGTGGGGCGTGAGGCCCTGGTGGGAGTCTGAGTCTCTGTGTGCAGAACGTGGTCTGGATACCTGCAGGCTGTGGAGGCTCCCATCTATTAAAACACTCTGATGCCTCTATGCTTACATTTATTTAATCACTGGCACCCACAGACACACAGCAACCACTGAGCCTCATGAGGAAACACGGTGACCGCCAGGCCCCTGGTGACCGAGATGGCCTGGGGCGTCCTAAATGGCGCGCGTAATGATGGGACTAGCTTTGGAGAGCACGGGAGTTGAACTGTCTCACACACAGGCCGATGGCCATGAGGCCACGCGCTCCTGTTCCTATGACCTAAGTCTCAGCCTGTGCCCACCACGGGCAGAGGCCGCAGGATGCTGGGTCCCTCCCTGGGCCTCGGGGACCCGGGCTGGGCTCTGGAGCTCCGGGAGGGTTTGGCTCACACACGGGTTAAGTCTGCTTGGCTCGCAATCAGGTCAGGGAGAACAAGCGGCCCGAGCCCTTGGCGGGAGGCTGCTGAATGAGGGCCATTAGCATCGCTGTCATCGGCCCCGTCCTGCGCCCGCCCCGTTTCATCAGAAGGCAGCCAGCGCTCCTGTCCCCTGCTGCTGGCGAGTGTGGAGGGGAGGAAGCCGTGCGCTGCCCAATTTTTAAGCAAAGATAACGAAGACTCTCCTCCCGCAGATTTGCTGCCATCTCCCTTCTGGGGAGCTGAACCCCGCCGGCAGCAGCCTCGCCGAAGGGAGAGAAATTTGCCATGGAAACCAGGCCCTGCGCTCAGAACCCAAACCTCTAATGCCTACGTAGACTGGGTGGGCGGGCGACTCTGGGTCAGGGCCAGCCTCGCCGGCTGCAGTGGGAGGGACCCGCGGGCACGCACAGACCCCCACAGCCTGAATAAACTCCTCATCCAAACACCGCCTGGCGGGATTATCTGAAGATGGGAATTCACGCCCAGTGATGACATTTCAAACAGAACTAACAGTTTCTTAAAGTGGTGGGCAGGGACAGGATGCCAGTGACTCGCCTGGCATGCCACAGCCTGGAAGCGGGCGCCAGGTTTGTTTGGCTCCTACCTCCCTAAAACAAAAATCCTGCAGCCTCACAAGCGACACGAGCCAGCGTGTGCACTGCCACTCCAACCCGAAGCGCCCGCTTTGAACAAAAGACTCCAAAATGAAGGCCATCTGCTCCTGCCAGACCAAGCCAGCGGGTGAGCGAGGGGCCGCAGACAGGACTCAGCACACTACGTGAGGCAGGGGCTGGTCAGACAGCGTGAGGCTAAGGCAGCCCCTGCAGGGTCCAGAGCCAGCCCCGGCTCCCACCACACCCAGGCCCTGGCCCGAAAGCCTGCTCCTACAGCCACTCGGCTCCCACCACACCCAGGCCCTGGCCCGAAAGCCTGCTCCTACAGCCACTCGGCTCCCACCACACCCAGGCCCTGGCCCGAAAGCCTGCTCCTACAGCCACTCGGCTCCCACCACACCCAGGCCCTGGCCCGAAAGCCTGCTCCTACAGCCACTCGGCTCCCACCACACCCAGGCCCTGGCCCGAAAGCCTGCTCCTACAGCCACTCGGCTCCCACCACACCCAGGCCCTGGCCCGAAAGCCTGCTCCTACAGCCACTCGGCTCCCACCACACCCAGGCCCTGGCCCGAAAGCCTGCTCCTACAGCCACTCGGCTCCCACCACACCCAGGCCCTGGCCCGAAAGCCTGCTCCTACAGCCACTCCATCCTCCTGGAACATGGCCAAGAGTAGTAGCTCCCCTGCTTAGGAAGCTTCTATGCCCCCTTCCCGCCCCTGCTCCGGAGCTGGTCACCCATCCTCCCCTCACCGGGCTCCCCTCCTCCCTCAGTCCTCAGAGCCCCCCAGTCTCCCTGCCTCCATCCCAAGGGCTCCCGGGCCTGGCACTGCTCTGGGGGTTGGGCGTGGGGTGTCTGGCTGCCCGGCCACACCAAAAGCCCTTCCCAATGGCTTCTGCTCCTGATGCAGCTCATGCTGGGCCCTGAGCAGGCATGAGCACTCCGTCAGGGCTTGGGCAGATCCATCTCTTCAACCTCAATTCCCTGTTGGCTGAGCCCCTGCAGGGCCCCCAGCACCCACATGGCAAGAAAGAGAAGTCTCACCTGCCCCTTCCCAGCTGGACATGTGGTCAGACTACATTTCCCAGCCTCCCTTGATGCAAGGTGTGGCCACGTGACTGCGTGCTGGCCAATGAGGGGTGGGCAGAAGTGGTGGGCCCTGCCCTCAGACATGGCCCCCTAAGAAGCCCATCAGTCCCTCTTCCCTCACCTACACAGCAGCACCCAGGGCGACCTTGGACACCACACATGCTGGCCTCGGTCCCCGCATCCCTGCATCATCTCCATCTCCCACAACAAACTGTCACCTTCAAGTTTGGCTAAGCAGGGCTTAATATGGTGACTCCATTAGAAATGGCTCCTTCCTCACCCACACCTTCGGGTTCAGGCCACCCTCGCCAATTGGGACACACCCTGTCCTCAAGGCTGCACATCGTCCTGGCACCTGCTCCCAGGACCTGCTGCCCTCCTGATCCCACAGGGCAGCGCTTCAAGGGCAGATCGGACGTCTCTTCAATCTGTGCCTCGTCCGTGAACAAGGACGTGGAGCCAGGGGCACAAGTCAAAGGGTTACTCCAGGCAAAGCTGCTGCATGAGGAACGGAACATCATAAATGCAGCCCCAGTCACAGTTACTGATAGCAAGGCTTACGATCAAAATGAACTTCTTACATGAGCAGCAGGTGAAGAGATGATAGGTCTTTCGCAGAAGCCTCATGCTGGAAACAGCCCAAATGTCTGTCCACGGCAGAATGGAAAAAGTCGACTAAAGTCCAGCCATACAGTGGGGAATTTCACAGCCATGACAATGAGTGCACTGCCACCACACACAACCGGATGAATCTTACACACACACCATTGAGCAGAAACGCAAGGAAATCAGCCCATTTGTAAGACCTTCCAATGCAGCCAACACACAGCCTCACTGCCTGGGCCACAGGCACACGCGGCCTGGCAAAGGGGAGAGGCAAGGGCGCCACCAGCAGAGCCGGGAGGAAGCCGCCACCACAGTGTGCAGAGGGGGCTGGGAAAAGGAGGCACAGGTGGGGGCCGTGTCCTGACATCGAGGTACACAGGGGACAGCCGGAGGGTCATTTGCTAACACACGCACACACACACACACGCATATATATCTGGTACTTACATGCTTTATGTCCGTTTCTGTACCAAATCATGTTTCACAGCAAGAAATGCCTACAAAAGGGAAGCCCCGGGACAGGCAGGGCTCTAGACACCCCAGGACTCCCCGCCCCAGGACTCCCCGCCCCAGGGTCCCCACCCCAGGGCTCTCGACACCCCAGGACTCCCCGCCCTAGGGCTCCCACACTCCTCGAGTGACACATGCCCCGTGCTGCTGCCGTGAGGGTCTCGAAGATGTGATAAAGGTCCCAAATCAGTTAACCTTAAGAAAGGGAGGTGGCTGGGCACAGTGACACACGTCTGTAACCCCAGCACTTTGGGAGGCCAAGGCAGGCAGATCACCTGAGGTCAGGAATTCGAGACCAGCCTAGCCAACATGGTGAAACCCCATCTCTCCTAAAAATACAAAAATCAGCCAAATGTGGCAGCGCGCACCTGTAATCTCAGCTACTCGTGAGGCTGAGGCAGGAGAATTGCTTGAACCTGGGAGGTGGAGGTTGCAGTGAGCCGAGATTACACCAAAGCATTCCAGCCTAGGCAACAGAGCAAGACTCCATCTCAAAAAAAAAAAAGAAAGAAAGAAAGGGAGATGATCCTGGTGGGCCTGACATTCACAGACGACAGCATGGAAAGGGGGGGAGTGCCACTCTGCAGTGGAGACACTGGACATCCACACCCAAGCCGGGTGACCAGGGCCAACATCAGCAGTGACATCACGCTGATGGCTGCGCCTTTGACCCTTGGTAGTATATGTGATGGGAGGGCCCTTCGCCCCTGTGGTCTTCCTCCCTAAAACCCATCACCCCAATCTAACCACAAGAAAAACATCAGACATGCTGATTAGGGGACATACGGATTAGGGGACGTTCTATAAACTCCCTGGCCAGCCCTCCTCAACACTGTCCAGGGCATCAAACACATCGTAATAGCCCAGGGCCCTACGGAGACGGGACAACATCACGTGGGACCCGGATGGGTTCAGGGGACAGAAAAGACAATGGGGGAAGACAGAGGAAATCTGGAGAATGGATCTTAGTTCATAACGCATCAGTGTGGGCCCATCAATGATCACAAGTGTACCACATTGATACAGAATGCTCATAACAGGGAACCCGGTGGGGAACTCTCTGTGGTTACTACCTTCCCACTTTTTCAGTGAATCTAAAACAGGTCTAATAAAGACCTATTTAAAGAGAGAGAAAGGGGGAGAAGACCTCACCAAAAAGTGGATGAAAAACACAAGCACAAGCCTGGGACAAGAATGAGAAGAGGGACCTGCAGGACATTCACCTGCTATGGGGTGTCCTCCCAGCCCCCATCACGGCCACCACCCGACACTCGCCTGCTGCGGGGCGCCCTCCCGGCCCCCATCACGGGCCCACCCGACACTCGCCTGCTGCGGGGCGCCCTCCCGGCCCCCATCACGGCCACACCCGACACTCGCCTGCTGCGGGGCGCCCTCCCGGCCCCCATCACGGGCCCACCGCCCGACACTCGCCTGCTGCGGGGCGCCCTCCCGGCCCCCATCACGGGCCCACCGCCCGACACTCGCCTGCTGCGGGGCGCCCTCCCGGCCCCCATCACGGCCACACCCGACACTCGCCTGCTGCGGGGCGCCCTCCCGGCCCCCATCACGGGCCCACCGCCCGACACTCGCCTGCTGCGGGGCGCCCTCCCGGCCCCCATCACGGGCCCACCGCCCGACACTCGCCTGCTGCGGGGCGCCCTCCCGGCCCCCATCACGGCCACCGCCCGACACTCGCCTGCTGCGGGGCGCCCTCCCGGCCCCCATCACGAGCCCACCGCCCGACACTCGCCTGCTGCGGGGTGCCCTCCCGGCCCCCATCACGGCCACCATCTCTGCTCGCCAAGAAGCCAATTTCCCAAATCCATGGACAATGGTGCCTGCTGTCCAGACACACAGCAGGGCAATCGACCATCCAAACACTGGAAGTCCCCAGCTCAGTGGCACGGCTCTGGAGGAGAGCTTGGAATGCGATTTTCACACAGCAAAAGGCGATATGAAAATTGCTCTGCAGTCCCCGAACAAACACCAAGTGTGTCTGTGTCTGTCCCTGCCAGCTCCCAGCAAGAGCCAGGAGCCAGCCTGCTGGGACAGATCCCACCGACAGGTACGGTGGGAGCTCCGGTGAGTGCCCCGATGTGCCCTGGGTTTCCTGGTCACCCTGTCCTAGAGGTGTTCTCCCAGTCCTTGGGGACGCCATCACGAGACACAGCTGAGAGCCCTGCCTGTCCTGGGGGCACAATCGGGCTGTGATTGCTTAACGTGAGTGAGGTTGGCAGGAGGCTGATCAGGCCAGCCGGAGAAGCTGTGATTCCGGCACCTGTGCCCCACACGCCAGGCGCAGAGATGCAATCCCAGCCTCGCTGTGGACGCCCCAGTGTGAGGCTCAAAGGTCTTTGCAGCATCACGAGTTAATTTTTTGAACGCCAAAGCCAGCTTCTGGTGCTCAGTTCACTCCCCAGTCTTGATAAGCAGGCCTGGGCTGATGGCGTCAGGCCGACAGAGTGGTAGTGACAAGAGCGAGGCAGAGGGCTCGATGATGAGGGCTGGGGAGGGGACCAGGCCAGGGAAAACACAGCTGCCATTCATAGCTCCCATGTGCCGGCCCTCCTGGCCGCAGCCTGGACCACTTACCCAAGCATGGCACCAGCGCCACACGCCACGCTCTAGGCCACATGGCTGCAATGCCCTGCTGGCAGCTCAGCTCCTGGCCCGAGTTCTCACAGCTAAGTGGGTAAAGTCCAGTTCTCAGTTACCCAGCAGAATCCCAGGTCTCGTCTTCTGGGCAGAGTCCCAGGGGGCCAGACTCCCTCCCAGACAGCCTATGTGACTGGAGACCCTTGTTTCTCTAACAAACACATGTACATGTGTACGCATGTGCGTGCGCGCGCACACACACACACACACACACACACATTCTCTCTCTCTCAGGGAACTCGGCATCACAGTTCACTGGATCTGAGCAGGTTCCAGGATATGGGACTTCCAGTTTTAAAACTGGGAAAGGGTTGGGCTCACACCTGCAATCCCAATACTTTGGGAGGCTGAGGCAGGAGCATCATTTGATCCCAAGAGTTCGAGACCAGCCCAGGCAACAAGGGGAGACCCCATCTCTACAAAAAATTTTAAAATTTGCCAGTTGTGGTGCACGTGCCTGTGGTCCCAGCTATTTAGGAGGCTGAAGGGAGAGGATCACCTGAGCCCAGAAGGTTAAGGTTGCAGTGAGCTGTGATCACACGACTGCACTCCAGCCTGGATGACAGAGCAAGACTCCATCTAAAATAAAATAAATAAAGCTAGGAGAGCTGAGCTGGTCACTGAGGCCCACTCACGCACAGGAATAAAGAACCGCTGCACTGATGCTGTGGCCACAGTCGCCATCAGAAGCAGAGGATTGGGACAGGTGACCACGAAGGAGCTTCCCGCCTGCCCACGGCCACGCTCCTCAAACAGGGAAGCTGGGCACCAGGTGTGCCTGGCCACACAGCAACCCATGTGGACCCAGAGCCAGTCAGCCGGGACGCTGGGCCCCTGGGCTGGTGCTGAGCACTGCTGGGGGGTAGTGGCTGGTCTGGGCTGGTGGCAACTACTACTCAGGCGTAGCAGCTGGCCTGGGCACTGGGCCTGGGGGCCTCACTTGCTTGTGACAACAACTGTCTTCTCTCAAAAAGACGTTCCTTCTGCAGAGAGGGGACACCCCTCATCAAGAGTCTCCCCAGATAACCTCATGCAGGCTAGACAGCTGTCTCTACAAGGATACGGCTCCCAGGGACCATGGGCTGGGGCCACTGCAGCGGGTCTCAGTGAGCCAGGGAGGAAGTGCTGAGGCCTTGGCGGGCAGGAACCTGGGCCCTGAGCAAGCTGCCTTGGCTCCTGACACCTTATCATTTTCTAATGACCAGGGTCCCTCTGCCTCCCTACTGGTCTGATCTGCTCTCCGTGGGAGCTCTCTGTTCTAAACCGCTTCTTCCTTTTCTATTTCTGTCATCCTGGCTCAGTGTGTGTGGCTGGGAAGAGACCTGGCTGCGGTCCCCTGCCTGGGAGCGAGGCACGCATCGGGCTGCCCCCGTCAGCCTGGTGGGTCTTCTCAGTCTGACCTCCCGGGGCACTGCAGCGGCTCTGAGCTGCCAATGCAGCCCTGTCCCTAGGCACCCTAGCCAGGGTTGGGCCTCGGGTGGCAAGGAGAGGAGGGAGCAACTATCTCGCTCCTGCATCTTGTTCTGGTGACAGAGTGCAGTGTGGGGAAGCTGAGTTATTAAAACCAATCTGTGAAGCTGTCAGGCTCCAGGCAATTTCCATTTCAACCCAGTGCTCAGCTCAGGCTACGCCACCCCTGTGGGGACACCAATCTCCGCCAGAGCTGTCTCTGCGGCCACCCAACCTCTGGTGGCCCAGCCAGAGCAAAGCGGCTGGGAGGAATGCCCCAGGTCACTGAGGGGGGCCGTGCCTTATGGTCAGTAGACTGGGACCCTAGGTCCCCACTGCTGGTGGGACCCCCCGGGTCCCGGGCTCAGAAGCTGGAAGTCCCAGTGGTTGGCTCGCCAGCAGCAGCAGTACAAACCCACACCAGGGTCCCCGGGCACCAGCGCGCTACCCCATGGGCCTTCAGGCTGCTGCCTGGGACGGGCTCGCCAGCTCCATCACCCACCAGACTCCTGGGTCCCACTCCAAGGGACAGGGCAGAGGCCATTGTGGGGCCCGACAGTGCCACCTGCAGCCAGGCTGAGGGAGCCCAGGAGGGAGGGAGGTGTCTGCCCCCAGGCAGGAGCTGCCAGCAGGAGATGGAGCTGGGAGGTGGGTGGGCCAGGGAGGTCCTGAGGGGCAGTTAGGCGGGCAGCAGAGGGGTAAGGGAACAGGCCCGCAGCCTCCACCCCAAGAACAGCCTGGCTTGGCCTGGGTGGGCGACAGACTCATCCACCCCAGGCTCTGCCTTCCACCCACCTGCGGCCACAGGGCAGGAAGCCCGGGCTGGTCCACTGCAGCCCTGGTACCCACCCTCCCCACCCCCACCCCCAGTGTCTGGAGCACGGTTCCTCGGTGCACACATGCGCCCATGCACACACACACATGCATGCACACCTCCAGGGACACCCATGAAGCAAAAGACGGCTATGCCTGCTAGGACTCAAGTTTCCCTGGCAGCAAGAAGAAAAGATGCTGTGAAATTCCCATGAGAGAGAACGCCAGAGAGAAAACTCAAGGTGTAGCTGAATCAAAAGGGAAAATTCTCGGCTTGCAGCTCCTTAAAGGTCAAGGGAGGCTGGTGGAGTTTTCTGATAATCCCCTCTCCCCCGGCCTCCCCAGCAGCCCTCCCCGCAGCACTCAGGAAGGTCTGGCTCATAGCAGCCCAGGATGGCCAAGAGCAACTGGGGGCTCCGTGCCCTTCACGGGAGCACAAGCTCCGAGACCCCCACCTCCCACACCTGCACCGGAGACTGAGTGTGTCCTAGGTAAACAGAGGCAGGAGAGGGTGGGCGGAGCGATCCCCTGAGGAAACAGCCAGAGATGAGACCATGGGGGACCCGCATCCTGCCTGGCGCAATGGGGGATTTCCAGACTGCCGCGGGTCATGGGCAGGTCAAGGTCGCAGTCAGGGCAAGCGCTCCTTCGCCCCGCTGCTCTTGGGGGCTTCACCTGAGTGCAGGATGACCCCCCTTCTGACAAGCGGAGCTGCAGAGACCCTGGGGGACACCCCCTTCCCTAAGCCTGAGCAGAGGCCTCTGTGGCTGCCGCGCACCTGCGCTGGCCCCGCGGCACTCCTCAGGAGGGCCTTCCTCTCGCCGCCTTGGAGCCGGTGCAAGCAGCTGACCACGTCCCATCAGCTCACGACGTCCTCGGGAGTCCCTGCAGCCCCAGGAACATGCTGATCCCCCATCTGGCTTCCCTGCTGCAGTGAGAGCCAAAGCTTCTGCTCTTGGCGGTGGCCCACAGTCCCCTAAACACCCCCAACACTGCCCTGCAGGGTGTCTGATGGGTTGGGGGCAAAAGGGCACCCGAAGCCTCGGCCAGGTCCCAGCCCGGCACATGGGTGCACAGGACTGAACAGTGGGCACTTTCCCAGGCAGCGTGGGCCAGGGCCCTCGAGGGGGGATGGCCACTCCACTCTCTTCTTTGGGGTGCACAGCACAATCCGACTGACCCAGAAGTGCCCTGGGACCAGCAACTCTCCCAGGGCTGGCCGAGACCCAACATCCTCCCACCCCGGCCTGGAACTCTCTTCTAGGGGCATGTGGCATGTGATGCCGCTGGCGACACTGCGCTCAGCCTCGTGGCGACACCTGTGTTTCGTGCCTGGCCTGGGCGGCTCAGGAGGGTGGGCCCTGCAGGGGCTGCCACAGGTGCAGGTTGGGGAGGGGATGCCTGGAGGGGAACAGCCGCAGGACCGGCCTTGGAGGGTCAGCTCGGCTAAACCACCCCCACCCCAGGTTCCAGGAGGGTCTTTTTATTTATTTATTTTTTATTTATTTTGAGACGGAGTCTCACTCTGTCGCCCAGGCTGGAGTGCAGGGGTGTGATCTCCGCTCACTGCAAGCTCTGCCTCCTGGGTTCACACCATTCTCCTGCCTCAGCCTCCCGAGTAGCTGGGATTATAGGCACCTGCCACCACACCTGGCTCATTTTTTGTATTTTTAGTAGAGACGGGGTTTCACCGTGTTAGCCAAGATGCTCTCGATTTCCTGACCTCATGATCCACCCGCCTCGGCCTCCCAAAGTGCTGGGATTACAGGCGCAAACCACCGCGCCCGGCCCCAGGAGAGTCTTGATCTATGGCAAGGAGTGTGGCCTGGGACAGTGGCTTCTATGGGGCACAGCCTTCAGGACACCGACCCCAGGCCACCACCCCACCCAGGAAGACCCTGGAATACAGGGTCAAGTGGAAAGCTCGGACCCTCCCCACACCCACCTGCACTCCGGCCCCCCCAGCCTGGGTGACAGAAGGGGCTGCGGGAAGTCGGCGGGGGGAAGTTGCAGGTGCTGGCTCTGGTTTCAATCCCCATTGCCAAAGAGATTTTGAGGCGCTCAGTCTCTTCAGATATTCTTAGCCCCGCTGCCTGAGAGCACCACAGAAGCCAGCCTTTTGAAGCATGTTTCTGCCTGTTATTGACACCAGGCTGTTCACGTCACTTTGACACACAAATCAAGCTACCAAAGTAGCAACAGACCCAGAAAGCTTTAATAAAATGCTGTAAACCTGAGTACATTGACACTTTCTTTAAAATGCCACTGGAATACTCTGAAATGGTTGCAATTAAGCGGCTGCAGATGCAAGCGGAACAGTGTAATGAGGGAGACAGACGGGGCGCAGCCTTGCTGATCTCTTGGCTGGGAGCCCTACCTACCCCAAGGGCCCGAGGAGGGGAGAGGGGGGAAGCATCTCCCAGGGGCCTGAGTAGCTTCCTGAACCCCAGCCCAAGGACCAGAAGCCAGGCACTCTTTCCAGTTACCTTGTCCCCACCCCCCTGCAAGTTGGGAGGGCAGCCTGGAGGGGTAGTCAGCTCCCACAGCACACAGTGAGGATCCAAGAGGCTCCGGCAAGTCACCAAGCCTCTCTGTGCCAGGCCCCTGCTGGGAGCTGGGACACGGGGTGACCAGGGCCCCTACCATCTGCTGGGGAGGACTGATAGCCCGTAGTAGACCTTGGCTAATGCTGGGGTCACCTGGTCTATGCCTGTCGCAGGCATGGGGTGCCGTGGGAACATCTGGGGCCCCGCCTCAGCCCTGGTGAGAGAGCAGCGAAGGGGCCCTGCGTGCTAAGCAGGCTGAGCTGACTGTGGGGGCGAGTGGGGAGCTCTGGGGGGTTGAGGGCATGCCCTGCAGCTAGAGCCTACACTGTGGCTCCTCTCAGGCCCCTCATGCCAGGCCCCACCCCTGCCATCCCCACCCCTTCCTGGGCAGAAACCAAGACCAAGGTCAGGGCGCTTCCGGAATTCCCTTCCCGAAAGAACTGTTGCCTACTCAATGCTGCCCCGCCCCGGCTGTCTCCCCTGAGCCATCTCCCATGACGGGTCATGGGGAAGGGTAGACATGGGGGTGGCAGCTGGACGCCTGCGGCACCAGGCGAAGCAGAGGAGGGGTGCAGTGAGGGGCATTCGGGGAGAGGTGCGGGATGCCCTCAGAGGCTGCGTCCTGGATGAACCAGCTCAGGAGAGGCCCTCGGCTCCTGGCGCATCCCTATCAGTCCCTCCGACGGCCTGTGGCCAGGCCCCACTGCCGCCTCCAGGGAGCCACTGTCGCCTCCTCCCGCAGAGGCCCCTCTGACCTAGCAGCAGGCACCCCCGGCCCTGGCATCTGACCCATAGCAGCCCCAGCCCCAGGGTCTCCCCCAGCCCAGGCTCCCACGACAGCCAGCAACCCCCGGGGCCCCTCACAGGAGACCGAGCTGCTGGCACTGCAGTCCTTGGCACTGAAGTCCTCATGTCTGACTCACTGGCTGGTCCCCCATCTCCCATGTCCCTGACCCCCCTGCTTCTGTCTGGCTGGGCCTCCTTGCCGGCTGCTCGCCACTTCCCGCCCCACAGGGGCTCTCTGCACAGGGCAGACGGTCCCTATGGAGGCACAAACCCGGTCACACCATGGGCTTCCCGCTGCCCACGCACCCCTGGGAGGCCACGCTTTGCCCCAAGTCACATGGGGTCCTCTACAGGGCCTTCCCCTTGGGCTCCACCTGCGCTTGGGACGCAGGTGAGGATGCGCACAGCTCGCCCCTTCCTGCTCATTGTGCTTTTTTTTAACGAAGAGGTACAGCATTCTCCCCCGCCCCCCTCTCCCCGCTTACAACTCCAACCCAGGGAAGGGCCAGGCAAGGCGGAGCTCCCACGCCCTCCAGGCAGAGGCTCCGTTCTCCTCCAGCGCGAGGACGGCCTGGGAAGATTCCAGGCGTGAGCGCGGCCCCGGGAAGGGCGGGAGCGCCACCTAGCGGCCCTTGGAGGACAGCGCAGGGCAGCCCCGCGGAGCACCCAGCAGGTTCCGCAGTCACAAGCAGAGCCCAGTGACACAGGGGCGCACACACGCGTGCATACTCACACTCACACACTCACGTGCGCACTCACATGCGCGCGCACACGTGCACATTCACACACACCCCCACACGGCCTCGCTGCGGACGTGCACAGGGAGCCAGGAGAAGGTCCTGGAACTCAGCCCGCCACAGCAGCGCCCACGCTGCACCCGGCACCTCCCGGGCAGGGGCAGGTCCACCACACTCCACACAGGGCTGCAGCGCCACGCCCTGCCCTCCTAACTGTAGGGCCTGGCCCAGATGTGCCAGGGCGGAGACTGCGAGGGAGCGGCTGCAGGGTCATCCTGGCCAGGCCCCTCTGGGCAGCATGGACAGTGTCCCTTCACCAGGAACGTCTCCACTTGGCTGTGAGGCAGCACAGCCTGGGCAGCTCAGGAGGCTCAAGACCACGCTCCTGGCCATGGGGACACCTGGGGCCGCTCACAGCTCAATGGGGGGCACTCCGGGGTACAAAGCGCAAGCTCTAGGGGTCTGGGAGCTTCGGCTCTGGGGGTGCACATCCCCCACCCCAAAGCTGGTGGGTGACCCCAGGCGGTCCGGAAGATCTCCAGCCGTCATAGGCCGACCTTTGCGGCCTCACCTGGTGGGGCCCCTGCCACGGCGCCCAGCCATGTACCCGGGATCGACCCCCTCCCGACGGGCTCTCGGTCCGGCCGGCGGCAGGGCCAGTGCAGACACTCACCAGGACTTAGGCTCCCCAAAGTGCAGGTAGTTGATGCTGTACAGGTCCATGTCCTCGGTGTGCCAGGCGAAGGTGGTCTTCCACATGCCGAAGTACAGGTAGGGCGTGTTCACGCCCTCGATGATGGTGCCGCACTCGCGCTCCACCATGTCCAGGATGGTCCGGAGGCTCCCGATGTTCCACTGGGCCACGTCCTGTGGGGCGGCAGAGCAGTGTCGGCAACCGCCCGGCCACCCCCAGAACCTGCGAGCCCTGGGGTGCAGGCTAATTCTCCCCAGAGTCCCAGGGGTCGCTGCCCATCCTCCTCCACCCCAGTATCTGCGGCCCCCCCAGGGGCTGGTCATACCCTGCAGACCAGGGGCTGGTCTTACTCTGTGTGAGATTCTTGCCCAGGCTGGAGTGCAGTGGCAGAATCATAGCTCACTGCAGCCTCAACCTCCCAGGCTCAGGTAATCCTCCAGCCTCAGTCTCCTGAGTACCTGGGACTATAGGCTATAGGCGTGAGAAACCACACCTGGCTAATTTTTACATTTTTTTTTTGTAGAGATGAAGTCTCACTCTGTTGCCCAGGCTGGTCTCGAACTCCTGGGCTCAATGGTCCCTCCCACTTTGGCCCCTCCAAGCGCTGGGGCTGCAGGCATAAGCCGCCATACCCAGCCCAGACACCTTTTCTGAAGGGCTCACCGCCAGCTTGGCCCTTCCAGGAAGGGCCCCATCGCACATGCCAGCGTGCACCAGGCAGGCAGGGCCTGTCAGATTCCACTGAGCTGCGTGCTTCCTGCTGGGTGGAGGCCTTGTTGTGAAGTCTGCAGTTTGGGAGTGCATAATTAACACGCCTCTAAGTCAATGACACGGAAGGAGAAAAACAGTCACCACTTGGGGCTAACCCAGCGATGGTACCGGAGCCAAGGCCCAGTGACAGCCCTTCCACAGCTTCTGACCGAGGAGACGAAGACAGTTTTCAGAACTAGGCAAACAAGAACGGAATCCCCACCCGCCAGGCACATCTATTCTTAATGCCACAAGCAAACAAACCCCATCCTGTCCCAAGAGCTCATAAGATACACATTAGTCACTGCAGTCCCCGGAGAGGCTCATGGCCTGCTGAGAGGCCGAGAGGAGCCCAGACACACATGAACGTGAGCTGCTCTCACAGCCCGAATCCACCCCCCACCAGCTGTTCCTGCACCTGCACGACCGGCCCTCAGACTTGGCAAGACCAGCGGTTCCTTTGCAAGGTGAGCCCTGGCAGGAGCCCAGAAGAGGTGAGGAGGGAGGCAGTGATGAGACCCAGATGGGGAGGAGGGAGGCCCCAGGCACAGGCTGAGCTGGGCGCAAATTCATCCTGGGACCACAGCAAGTCGCTTCTCTGCTGTGGGCTGTTTCCCCCGCTGTAAAAGTAGGCTAGTGCATAGGCTAGGCATGGCAAACACATGGCAAGGAAACCCTGAAGCTTCCTCTGGCACCTGTGGCAGGTCGGCCTGGGCTGGCACAGCCTGCGTGCGGCTGCAGAGTCCCTCCCGGGTCATCACTACAGGCCAAGTGCAGGCCAGCCAACCCAGAGGCTCTCATGCACTGGAGTCTGAGGCTGAACTTTCACTTAAAAACAATCAGGCAGGATCCGTAAGAGAAAGACAAGCCCCAGTCAGAAAGAAAATACTTGCAAGTCACAACTGATAACCAAAATACACAGCAAACTCTCAAATTTAACCAGAAGAAAACAAACAGCATGGTTAAAAAACAGAAAAAGATGGCCAGGCGCGGTAGCTCACGCCTGTAATCCCAGCACTTTGGGAGGCCAAGGCGGGTGGATCACCTGAGGTCAGGAGCTTGAGACCAGCCTGGCCAACATGACAACACCTCGTCTCTACTAAAAATACAAAAATTAGGCTGGACATGGTGGCTCATGCCTGTAAATCCCAGCACTTTGGGAGGCCAAGGCGGGCAGATCACGAAGTCAAGAGATGGAGACCATCCTGGCCAACATGGTGAAACCCCATCGCTACTAAAAATTCAAAAATTAGCTGGGCGTGGTGGCGGGCACCGTAGTTCCAGCCTGGTGACAGAGCAAGACTCCATCTCAAAAAAAAAAAGAAAGAAAATTAGCTGGGTGTGGTGGCAGGCGCCTGTAATGTAATCCCAGCTACTTGGGAAGCTGAGGCACAGAAATATTGAACCCAGGAAGTGGAGGTTGCAGTGAGCCTAGATCACGCCACTGCACTCCAACCTGGGCAACAGAGCGAGACTCCATCTCAAACAACAACAACAACAACAACAAACTGGGCAAAAGACATGAAGAGAGCTCACCAAGGAAACACACAGATGGCAACCAGGCATGCAAAGGGGCCCCGCCGCGAAGGCAGCCATCGGGGGAATGCAGATTGAAATGGCAATGAGACAGCGCAACACGCCTCCCAGGGTGGCCAGGACGCACAACACCGACAACTCCAGATGAGGGCGGGGAAGCGGGGCCCTGGGAACGTTCATTCGCTGCTGCTAGGAGCACACAGTGGGACAGGTGAGCGGGAGGACAGTTTGGTGGCGTCTTAAAAAACTAAACGTCCTCTCACCACGTGGTCCAGCAACTGTACTCCTTGGTATTTACCCAAAGGAGATGAAAACTTCTGCCCACATTGACCAAACTTGGAAGGGTCCTTCAATAGGTGAATGAGCAGGCACACTGTGGTGCACCCGGACAATGGAGTATTATTCAGCGCTGAAAAGAAATGAGCTCTCAAGCCATGAAAAATGGAGCAAACTTGAACACCTATTGCTTGGTCAAAGAGGCCAATGGGAAAAGGCTACTGACTGTAGGATTCCAGCTCACGGCATTCTGGAAAAGGCTGAGCTATGGAGACAGTGAGACATCAGTGGTTGCCTGGGGCACGGGAGAGGGATGGGGGAGAGGGAGGAATGACGAGGTGGAGCTGAGGGGATCATTAGAGTGGTGGGATGACTCCATGTGACACTGTAATCCCAGCTACTCGGGAGGCTGAGGCAGGAGAATCGCTTGAACCCAGGAGGCAAGGTTGCAGAGAGCTGAGATTGCGCCACTGCACTGCAGCCTAGGTGACAGAGCAAGACTGTCTCAAAGACAAAGAAACAAACACACAAGAAACGTTCACAGCACCATTATTCAAAATAGCCAAAAAGAGAACACAGCCCAAATGTCCGTCAGCAGATGAACCGATCAACACCGCGCGGGATAAGGTGGACACCCCCACTCCGATAAACACCACGCGGGATAAGGTGGACACCCCACTCCGATAAATGCCACGCAGGATATGGTGGACACCCCCGTTCCGATAAACACTGCACGGGATAAGGTGGACACCCCCACTCCGATAAACACCGCGTGGGATAAGGTGGACACCCCCACTCCGATAAACACCGCACGGGATAAGGTGGACACCCCCACTCCGATAAACACCACGCGGGATAAGGTGGACACCCCCACTCCGATAAACACCGCGTGGGATAAGGTGGACACCCCCACTCCGATAAACACCGCACGGGATAAGGTGGACACCCCCACTCCGATAAACACCGCACGGGATAAGGTGGACACCCCACTCCGATAAATGCCACGCGGGATATGGTGGACACCCCCGTTCCGATAAACACCGCACGGGATAAGGTGGACACCCCCACTCCGATAAACACCGCGTGGGATAAGGTGGATACCCCACTCCAATAAACACCGCGTGGGATAAGGTGGACACCCCCACTCCGATAAACACCGCGTGGGATAAGGTGGACACCCCCACTCCGATAAACACCACGCGGGATAAGGTGGACACCCCCGTTCCGATAAACACCGCGTGGGATAAGGTGGACACCCCCACTCCGATAAACACCACGCGGGATAAGGTGGACACCCCCGTTCCGATAAACACTGCGTGGGATAAGGTGGACACCCCCACTCCGATAAACACCACGCGGGATAAGGTGGACACCCCACTCCGATAAATGCCACGCGGGATATGGTGGACACCCCCGTTCCGATAAACACCGCGTGGGATAAGGTGGACACCTCCACTCCGATAAACACCGCACGGGATAAGGTGGACACCCCACTCCAATAAACACAGCGTGGGATAAGGTGGATACCCCCACTCCGATAAACACCACGCAGGATACGGTGGACACCCCCACTCCGATAAATGCCACGCAGGATAAGGTGGACACCCCCACTCCGATAAATGCTGCGCGGGATAAGGTGGACACCCCCACTCCGATAAACACCGCATGGGATAAGGTGGACACCCCCACTCCGATAAACACAGAGTGGGATAAGGTGGACACCCCACTCTGATAAACACCACGCGGGATAAGGTGGACACCCCCACTCCGATAAACACCACGCAGGATACAGTGGACACCCCCACTCCGATAAATGCCACGCAGGATATGGTGGACACCCCCACTCCGATAAATGCCACGCAGGATACGGTGGACACCCCCACTCCGATAAACACCACGCAGGATACGGTGGACACCCCCACTCCGATAAATGCCACGCAGGATATGGTGGACACCCCACTCTGATAAACACCACGCAGGATATGGTGGACACCCCCACTCTGATAAACACCACGCAGGATATGATGGACACCCCACTCCGATAAACACCACGTAGGATATGGTGGACACCCCCACTCCGATAAACACAGCGCGGGATACGGTGGACACCCCCACTCCGATAAACACCACGCAAGATACGGTGGACCCCCCCACTCCGATAAACACCACGCGGGATAAGGTGGACACCCCCACTCCGATAAACACAGCACGGGATAAGGTAGACACCCCACTCCGATAAACACAGAGTGGGATAAGGTGGACACCCCACTCCGATAAACGACGTGCGGGATAAGGGGGACACCCCGGCTCCAAAAATCCAAAACCCGAAAAGCTCCAAGGTCCCAAATGTTCTGAGTACCGATAACGACGCCACAAGTGAAAACTTTCACAGCTGACCTCATGTGACCGGTCACAGTTAAGACACAGTCAAAACTTCGCTTTGTGCACAAAATTATTAAAAACTTTGTATAAAGTTATCTTCAAGCTACATGTGTAAAGTGTACGCGAAATACAGATGAATTTTGTGTTTAGACTTGAGTCTGTGGAACTGCAGGTCCCGGTGTCGGCGGTGGGGCCGGGTGGGAGGTGGCTGCACCGTGGGTGGATTGCTCATGTCTCCTGAATGGTTTAGCACCATCCCCGCGGTGCTGTTCTCAGGGCAGTGAGTGCTCGCGAAACCTGGCTGTTGAAAAGCCTACGGAGCCTCCCCCTCACTCTCTCCTGCTGTGTAAGATGGATCAGCTCCTCCTTCACCTTTGCCACGACTCTAAGTTTCCTGAGGCCTCCCCAGCCATGTTTCTTGCAGAGCCTGCAAAAACGTGAACCAATTAAACCTTTTCTTTATTCACTACCCAGTCTCAGGTGTTTGTTTCTTTTTTTTTTTTCTTGTGACGTAGTCTCATTTTTGCCCAGGCTGCGGGGCAGTGGCGCGATCTTGGCTCACTGCAACCTCCACCTCCCGGGTTCAAGCGATTCTCCTGCCTCAGCCTCCCGAGTAGCCGGGATTACAGGCGCGCACCACCATGCCCGGCTAAGTTTTGTATTTTTAGTAGAGACAGGTTTTGCCATGTTGGCCAAGCTGGTCTTGAACTCCTGACCTCAAGTGATCCGCCCACCTCAGTCTCCCAAAGTGCTGGGATTCAGGCGTCAGCCACCACGCCCAGCCTCAGTTATTTCTTTATAGCAGTGCAAGAACAGACTAATCCAGACTTAGGGCCCATCTCCAAGATATCTCAGGATGTATATGCAAATATTCAAAAAAAAAATCTCAAATTCGAAATACTCTGGTCTCATGTTTGCTTCTGGTGGGGCCGGAAGCAAGGCTGGCTTATGCCTGGCTCCATGTCGGGGGCGTCTCCCTCAGGTTCTCCAGGGCGGGCTCACTTCCAGCCTGAACAGAATCCTCCGTGTCATAAACCGGCGCCCTCGGCTCAGAGAGCAAACCCAGTCCCCTGTGGGCCACAGCGCAGACAAGGTCCACTAAGCAGGGCGGAGCCAAGGCTGGCCGTGGCCTCAGGGCAGTCACAGCTTCCTGCTGCTGTTCCACACACACCCGCCACGCAGGTCCACTTCTGGCGTCCAGCGGGGCCTGGGGGACCCTATGCCTGAGGCCGGGACTCTGGGGATGCCGGCCAGCTGCCCTCATGGAGAGCCCAGGCTGTGTGGACAAGAGGATGCTCCAGCAGACCAGGCTCGGGATGGGAGATCCCCTCACCCCAGTGTCTCCGGGCCCTGAGCCCAAGTCAGGACCGGGTTGGAGCCGAATCCAGCAGGTGGCCTGGCAGGCTGAGGACTCGAGGCTCCACAGTGCCGGGAATACGAGTGGCAGGGACTGGGA
The DNA here is from genome assembly GCF_028858775.2 of Pan troglodytes. Lineage (NCBI taxonomy): Eukaryota > Metazoa > Chordata > Mammalia > Primates > Hominidae > Pan > Pan troglodytes. Next base: position 7,389,378 of record NC_072418.2, on the reverse strand, counting down.
AAGTACACGTGTTTGTAACACGCTGTGGGCCGGCTGCTGAGGCCTGAGGTGGGGCCAGGGTGAGCTCAGGGTGGGGGCTGCAGGGTGCGGCAGGAGGGGCCCTGCAAAAATCAGAGAAAGCCTGGCTTCCTCTTTCGTCACCACAGGGCGAGGCCCGCATCCAGAGCCTGGGCGAGGGGGTTAACCTTGCCTGCCTGGAAGCTTCATCTGCCAAGGCAGAGTCCCGTTCAGGGCCCTCCCACCACCACCCACCAGGAAGCTGGTCCCTGTTCTTCCCCGGAGCCTCATACTTACGTCATCATACAAAGAGCCGCTGATGTCAGCCCCGTAGATCGGGGAGACAAAGGTGAGGTTCTTCCAGTATTTGCGTTCAAGGTCGTCAAAGTCCTGGTGCCGCGGGGTACAGTACCTGGTGAACAAACACCCCAAAACCAGCTCAGGGTGAGGCCTGGGTGCTACGCAGCCCACCCTCAGCCACCTGGAACCCAGGGCACCCATGAAAGAGGCGGGAGGGGCTCTGCTCCGACTGCCCGCTGCCCCGCCTAGGGTACCACGCAACCTGCTTCCGGGTGGGACAGCGCACTTCCACGGGCGAGCAGTGGCCCAAACCCACGTAACCCTCCTCAGTTATCCTGGCCCGGGGCACCCACATCAGAACACACGCCAGGGGGAGTGGGCAGGGGACAGAGGCCCTGGGAGGCTCTTGTCATCCCTGTGTGGCAAAGACTGAGCTCAGACGACAGACTAGGGGGCTGGGAAGGCTGGGTGAGCAGGACAGACCAGGCTCTGCTCTGGTGCCAGAGCCACAAGGCACGTGAACCTCAGAGAGCAACAGGGTGGAGGCCACAGACAGAGAGGAGGGCACGGCAACGGGATGGGCCTGTGCAACACGGAGGCTACGTGGCTGTGCCTGTTGAACCAGGGAGCTGTACTCGGAACACTGCCAGTACACGCAGGTGCCATGTGTACCTGGGTATGTGCCCATAGGTGTGCCCACATGGATGTGCCTGTGTACCTGTGCATGAGCCTGTGTGTGCCTGTGTCCAGTGCACGTGCCTATGTGTACCCATGTGTGCCTGTGTAGAAACGTGCGTGTGCCATGTGTACCCGTGTGTGCCTGTGTATGGACGTGCATGTGCCCTGTGTACCCATGTGTGTCTACATGTGCCCTCGTGTGTTCCTGTGTCTGTGCCCCCCTGTGTGCCTGTGCATGTGCCCGTGTGGAGCCAGGGAGCACTCTCTGAGGAGGGGCCACAAGCCCAGGTGTCACAGGAGGGTGTGGAGGACGTGCTCCCAGGCCGGGGACCAGGACACCGCCCGACATGCACTGGGAAGCCCTGGGAAACTGAGATGAGGGCGGTGTGGGTCAGCCCAGGCCGGGAGAGGGTCCAGATCCACCCTGGGAGCAGGGGTTGCCACAGCCCACACGGGGCACACAGAGCAGGCCGGCCATGCTGTGGGGGCTGCGTGTACCGCACCTTCTCTGCCCCCAGGGCCCCCATGAGCAGGTGTGCCCCCGGGGGCGGGGGTCAGGTCCGCCCTGCCCGCCCCGCGTACTTCTCGCTGTTGGCCAGGCGGCGGTACTCGCCCACTGTCATGGCCTTCTTCTGGATATTGTACTGCGTGAAGAGGCCCGACTGGCCCGTCACCACCTGCTGGATGGGTGCCGGGATCACCACATCGTCGATGTCATCATACGTCTGCCGCGGCTTCCACTCCTTCGGGGGGATGATCTGCAAGACCAAGATGGGAGTCAGTGGCGCCCTCAGACCCTCAGGGCAGGGCCAGAAAGCAGACTGTGCCACTGGCTCCCCAGAGACCAGTACCCCCCAAGATGTGCACCTCGGGACACCCCCCAGGGGCACGAGGAACCCCCCCATTTGCCTTATCAAACTCCCCAGAAGACTCTGCAGCCAACAAGGGCCTCACCTGCTAGGGCAGAGCCATCCTCCAGGCCTGGGAAGCTGGGTACAGCACCCCCCCAGCACCAGGGCCGACCCTGACACGTGTGTGCAGGATTAGACTCAGCAAACGTAGGTGGCACTGGGTGTGTGTGTGTTCTGGCATCTTGAGGCTCAGAGACTCGTATTTTGAGGCATTTGTTGTTGTTGTTGTTGAGACAGGGTCTTGCTGTCACTCAGGCTGGACTGCAGTGGCACAATCATAGCTCACTGCAGCCTCCAACTCCTGGACTCAAGTGATCCTCCCACCTCAGCCTCCCGAGTAGTGGGGACCACAGACTTGCACCACCATGCCCAGCTAATTTTTTAAAAAAATTTTAATTTTCTCTAGAGATGGAGTCTCATTTTGTTGCACAGGCTGGTCTCAAACTCCTGGCCTCAAGTGATCCTCCTGTCTCAGCCTCCCAAAGTGCTGGGATCACAGATGTGAGCCACTGCGCCCTGGTAAGGCATTTTTCAAAACGGGAATCTTCATGCTTGGTCATAAGCGCTGCAGCTCACAATGCCCTCTGGCAGCAGGAAGTGAGAACTGCACCCACTGGCCACCAAGAGCCCAGCAGGGGCCACATGCACCTGGAGAACAGGGGTTGGAGCCCAGACACTAGCTCCAGTGGCTCCACTTGGCTGAGACCCACTATGGGGCAACCCAAGTTCTAGGAGCTAGGAAACACTGGGAAACAGATCCAGCCCCCATGGGCCTCCGCCCCGCCTGGAGTGCGCCAACAGGAAGTGCAGGCGCAGGGAGGGTGACAGCACCGCATGGGACAGGGGCCGTGGGGCAGGACAGGAGCTGTGCGGAGCTGGGCACTGTGCAGAGCGTGCTGGGGCCCAGCGCACCCATCTCCTGGGTGGGAGGAATGGCAGAGCTCCCATCTGACCGCTGAAGAAACTGAGGCACACAGCGATCCACAACACAGCCCAGGGCACCCTGGGGCGAGCGGACAGACTATGGCCCAGGACCTCTAGCCTGGAGGCCGCGTGGACTTCCACCCCAGAAAGGTCCTGGGCCACCTCAGACACTGGAACACACGGAGAAGACAGCAGAGGAAGACAAGGACCAGCACCTGTCAGAGGCGGCACTGCAGCCGGAACCCGGTGCCTTCACTAATTTAGAGTTAAACCGAGACAAGGCCGGTCCCAAGGAAAGGACAGTCCAGGTTAGCGCCGGCTCTTTCTGGAGACATCCAGGAGCTGAGGGACCAGGGCTATCCGGAGTACACACCTCACCCTGGGCTCCTGGCCTTGTCCCCAGCCTCATGTTCCCTCCTCTGGTGGGGGTGAGTCTATGGGCCGACAAGACCAGATTCTAGACTGCCGATGGGCACCACGGGCCTTCTGGGCGCCAGGCACCCTTCTGTGCAGGCCCTCCCAGCCGCTCCGGGGCTGCCACACCCAGTCCTGGGGTGGGCACTGCAGGCCCCACGCCTCCTTCCAGGAGTCGACCGGGCCACCCACTGCACAGGGAGAAGGAACTAACCCACCCGCTTCAGCTCATCTGCCAGGAATCTGGTAAGCTGCCCCTCCGTGCTCCGGGCCACCAAGGGAAGAGCTGTGTGTTGACGCCTGCATCGCTGGCAGCTTCCAGAACGGCTAAAATCCATTTACTGTCCCCAAGGACCCAGCGATCACATCAGTGAAGAAACTGTTTTGCTTGGCAATGAAAACACTTATCCTCCAGGTGCCTGTTAACGACGGGAAGGTGCTGCCTCCGTGGCCGGCATGCACAGGTTTCTTTAGCAAAAGCAGTAACAGCAGCAGCAGCCGCAGCGAGCAGGTGGCTCTCAACTGAGGGGGGGTCTTGTCCCCCAGGGGACACCTGGCCATGTCTGGGGATGTCTGTGGCTTTCACGACTGGGGGTGCTCCTGGCATGAGGTAGATGGAGGCCAGGGAAGCTGCTCAGCACCCTGCAATGCCCAGGATGGCGCCACCCCAGAGAACGATGCGGCCCCAAGTCCACAGTGCCAAGCAAAGAGAAACACTAATTTAGAGTTAAACTGAGATGAGGCCGGTCCCAAGGAAAGGACAGTCCAGCTTAGCGCCGGCTCTTTCTGGAGACTCTCCATGTCCACTGTGGCCACAGTGCAAAAGGCGCCTGGGGCACCTGTCCCTGGCACAGGCTGTGTCATGGCAGGGTGCTGGGGCAGCTGCGGGGCTGCCGTTCTCTTAGATTTCAGGGGAGCAGCTGAAGAGTCAGTGAGACACGAAGACATTGAGGAGTGGAAAGGCGAGAAACAGAAACAAAAGGGCCTGTGTCCCAGACACGAGACGTTCCTACAGAGAACTGAGTGGTATGGTCAGAGACCCACAGGCCAGCACTGCTCTGAATCACACAGTCACTGTCCCCCCTCTCCAGGAAGCCCCAGTCTGCTTCTGCAGGAGGGTTCCATGAACCTGGCCCGGCTCCAAATCCACGCCAAAGCCGCTGGCCGAGGGGAAGCCGTGAAGTCGCCTCTTCAGTGCTATTAGAGGAAACTCGCCCATGATCCTAGTCTGCTAAATGAACAAAAACACTTCGCTCCCGATTCCTCTGCTCTCGAAAGAACGCCTCGGGCTACATTGCTCATCTGTCCCCTCCACGGCGGGCACTGTGTAGTAAAGACATCTGGGAGCCACGCAGGAGGCTCCAAACACCCCCACGGCGTCTGCGCCGCACACACGGAGCCACACTCTAGGTGACACAGCCCAGGCAGGTGCTGACAGGCAGCGTGAACGAGGGCCACTTCCAGCTGGGCTCAAACCCGAAGGCTCTGGGAAAATCCCGCAGGGCGGAAGAGGACAGAAGTGACATCCCACAATCTGCCGAGACGCGAATCCAGAAGGAGGGCTCCAGGCGGGGAGGGTTGAAAAGGAGGCACTGAAAGCCGTTCGGGACATTCCTACTGCCACACTCAGGTCTTCCAGGCCTCCGGCGGCCCCTAAAAGTGCCTCACACGGGGCTCCTGGGGGGCCAGATTCAGCTGAGGCCAGGAAGGCGACCGGCCACATGCCAACAGTGAGAGGCAGATGCCGGCGGGTGGTACAGCTGAGGGCAGCCAGGGCCTCCCCTGCTGGCACCCGCCTGGGAGGCAGCTGGTGGGGGTGGAGGGGCACTGGAAGCTCCCACACCTCCCAACAGGACCCCCGACGGGGCCTTTCAGGGCTCCTCTCACCTCAGTGCTTCCCAAGTGGTCGGGGACACCCCGTGTGGAGGCCCCAGCAACTCCAGTGGAAGGCTTCCTGCACCCAGGGCACCGCCAGCTCCAGGGCCCTCTCAGGGCTGTGCCCACAGCTCCCGCCCCCACCGAGCTCCATCGGGCCTGCAGATCTCTGCTGGGGGCAGGGGCGATGTATAACCAAACACAGTTTTGATGGAACCAGGAAACCCCCAGCTCCCCCCACACACACATACATGCACGCACACACACAGTGGTCAAGGCAGGCAGACCAGGGTGAGAGAGGGACCCCAACACCCCCACAGCTCGCTCAGAACCAGCAGGGCACTGTGCTCCTTCTCCAAAGAGGCTGGCTGCCCCGAGCCAAGGGCCCCCCATTTGGAAGACGCAGGGCTGCCCAGGGCCAGAGCAGATGCTTCCCTGAGCCCATCTGTCCCCACAGAGCTGCAGAAGGGGGTGTGCGTGTGCCACATGCGGGTGCCAACGTGACTCTGCAGCTGCCAAGCTCTCTGGGCTGTGTGAGAGCTGCCTCCCCACCTCAGTCTCCTGTGTGCACGCGCGCGCGCGCACACACACACACACACACACACACACACACACAGAGACACGCGCACACATGGCCCCTCCACAGCATGGGACCCGGACGGCCCCCTACTGCCCAGCCCCCTCCACGGGTTTGAGAAAGGATTCTCTGCACTGGTGCAAGGAGAAGCAGCATGGGAGCTGCCGCTGCAGAGGCGTGGGAAGGAACACTCAGAACGCAAGGCAGGGAAACCACACTCCCCACGCTGGCTTAAGACGCCGGTGCCAAGAATCTTGGGGGAACTGGTCTGGGGGAGGTGCAGAAACCTGAAGCAGTGACATGAGGGCTCAAAGAGGCGACAGCCAAGGAGGCAGAGGGAGGGAGGGACGAAGCGGAGGTGCCAGCACGGGGGAGGACCCGGGAACCCAGGCTGCACCCAAGGCCGCCACGTGGAGGGCAGAGAGAGCCGGAAACACCGGGGCACGGAGCCCGGTGGGAGGTGAGGGATGAGGAAGAAGTGACGGGGCGGGCATTTAAAGGTGCCTCGGAAGAGCGCAGGGCGGTCTGAGATGCTGATTCCCCTCAACGTCCTGACATCAGGACGCCTTGGATCCCAAGCCAGAAAGGGCTGCTGCATCCTGGGAAATGTGGAAGTAGGTCAAGGGCAGGAGACAGAGGCAGATGCGGTGCCAGGATAAAGGGAGGTGACGCCTGTCCCACCTGCCCTACGTGCACCAGGGAGAGGAGGAAGAGGAGGACCTGGGCCTTTCCTGGGATGGCAGCCTGTGGCCTAGAGGGCCAGAGAAGACGGTCTGAGATGAGATAGGAGGACCAAAGCCTTTTAAAGACAGAACTGAAGCCGGGACGGCAGCAGCCCCCACCGTTCTGACCCGGACACAGATGTGCCATCATTCCCACATCGTCATGGTGTGTTACAGGCAAAAATCCAGCTTGGTGGTGCACACCTGTGGTCCCAGCTACTCGGGAAGCTGAGGCTGGAGGACTGCTTGAGCCCAGGAGGTCAAGGCTGCAGTGAGCCGTGATCGCAGCACTGCACTCCAGCACCCCAGCCTGGGCGACAGAGCCAGACCCCCTCTCAAAACAGAAAAAACATCCATCTTGGAGGGGAAGAAAAGATGGTGCGAGACTGCTTCCCTAGCTCTACAGCTCAGAGACAAAGAAATAACAATGCGAGTCTGATACCGAAGGATCACTAGGAGAGAGACGAAGGCTACTGACAAAATCCAACAAAACCAGGGAGTGGAGGGAGGGGCTGGGTGGAGGCGGCCCGGAAAGGCAGGAGGCCTCAGCGCTCAGCAAACTGCGGCCCTAGGGCCGAATCAGCCCCTTCCTGCTTCTGTATAGCCTTTGAGTTAAGAAGGCTTTTGTTTGTTTGTTTTCATTTTTAAGTGGTTGGGGGAAAAGAAAAAAGCAGAAGACGTGAAAACAATATGCGTTTGCCCTCCAGCATCCAGGAATAATGTTGTATTGGCACAGGGCTGTGCACTTTCATTCACCCGGTGTCTGGTTGCTCTTTCTGGCTCACAGAGCCTAGGCGTTCACCCTCTGGCCGTGTGTAGAGACTGCCCGCCAACCCCTGGCCTAACTGAGGAAGAACAGCGATAGTCAAACAGCAGGCAACTGGAAGAACCCAAAATGCAAAGATGATTCATCTTCCAAACTGAGGGGTGAGCACTGCTCGAACAGGCTCACACCCGAACACAGAGACTCACGGACCACGGCAGCCACCTTCAGAGCCGTGAAACGTGCAGCACGAACTTTTAAGTTTGTTTTGTTTTGTGAGACAGAATCTTCCTCTGTCGTCCAGGCTGGAGTGCAGTGGTGCAATCTCAGCTCACTGCAGCCTCAACCTCCCTGGCTCAAGTGATCCTCCCGCCTCAGCCTCCCGAGTAGCTGGGACCACAGACATGTACCAACACCACGCCTGGCTCATTTTTGTATTTTTAGTAGAGATGGGATCTCACTGTGTTGGCCAGGTTGGTCTTGAACTCCTGGCCTCAAGCAATCCCCCTGCCTCAGCCTCCCAAAATGCTGGGATTACAGGCCTGGGCCACCATGCCCAGACGAGCAGCATGGTACTGTACATACTCAGCATGTGGGGTTCGGGGGTTTGCTGTGTGTATTCACGTACACACGTGCACAATATGCCGAGAGAGAGAGAGAGAAGAACCAATAACAGTGCTGCTTCCAGGGAGAGGGTGGGGGACTGGGTCGGGACAGGGAGGAGGCTCCTGGTCACTGTGTACCTGCGCTGTCGCCCTGTTTGAGTTTTCCTGACCCAGTCACTCTGCCATCTCAAAGATTGTTTCTGGTTTGGTCTGACTTGGTTTTTGAGACAGGGTCTTGCTCTGCTGCCCGGGCAGGAGCGCAGTAACACGGTCATAGCTCATTGCAGCCTCTAATTCCTGGGCTCAAGCAATCCTCCTGCCTCACCCTCCCAAATAGCTGGGACCACAGGCATGCACCACCATACCCAGCTTAAAAAAAAAAAAGTTTTACTAGGAAAGTAAGGCCTTCCTGGGCACTGAACACCCCTGGAAGGCGTCCCTCAGTGAGACGTCAGCTCACGGCCAGAAAAACCTGGTGCCCTACTGCCCCTGGGCTTCACTGCAGTGTGGCTGTGTGTCCTCACCACCCCCTGCCAGCTCCCTGGAGCCAGGGCCTGCACCGGCCACTTCTCAACTCCAGTGCCTAGAATGGTGCCTGGCACATTGTTGGAACTCCACAAACAGGCACTGGTAAACGAGCTGGGAGTGGCCCCGAAACATTCCACGTGCACAGGCCACGCCTGTGGGGCTGGCTGAGCTAGGACCCAGGATGTCCGCAGGCCCGCGGCGCAGGCTGATGGAGGGCCGCGCTGGGGCCAGGATGTCACCCACCTTGGCCAGGCCCGCCCGGTGGGCTCCCTGCGACTCTATGTAGGCCACGTATTTGTTGAAGTCTTTAAATTCTTCCATGGTTGGGCGAAACGTCATGATTTTACAGCTGGGGTTCTGGGCGCCGTGGTCCTCAGACCCCATGGCTGCAGCTGTGCGGGAAGCACACCTGTGGAGGAAGACGAGAGAGGGTGAACCAGCGGTGCCGCCATGCCCAGCCCTTGGAGCCCGTCCTCCCTCAGAACGGAGCGTGCTAAAAATACCGCGGCCACCAGGAGGACAAAGGCGGCTGGGCCCTCGCGGCTGAGTGAGGGCAGAAGAGAAACCCACGAGCGGCCTCGTCACTCTGCTGAGCATAAAAGGCACGAGGGCTGCAGCTAACGAGAAGCAGAGGCGTCCTAGTTTCTAAGGCCGAGGCGACACCGGGAGCCAGTGCGCTAATTTTAAGCGGGGCCTCGGAGAGAAAGGTTTACGTATCAGGGACGCCACCGGTGTGTCAGCGTCCGCTGCACATCAGTCTCTCTGCTCTGAGCCTGATCCGCACGAGAGACCGCGGCACCTGCGGGTTTTCGAAGGTGAGGGCGGCCATGGGTGAGGGTCACACGCTCAAGGGCAGGGGGACCCACCCCTCGGAGCAGGCCTGTGGGTCACGGGGGGCTGGCTGGCTGCTGCCAGCAGAACTCAGGCCCTAGCAGGAACCTTGACCCAGGAGAGCGGCAGGCCCGCCCAAGACGGCTCATTTCCTGCCATCATAGCTGCCCAGAGTCACGCGGGTCATAAACCAGCCCACCAGCCCTGTACAGAACGGGGGATTGCACCAGGCCAAGTGATTCACTGACGGCACCCGCCTGGAAACATCGGAGTCAGACTGTCCTCTCCACGGAGGCTGCGGGCGGGAGCGGCTCCCTCCTGTTCCAGGTGTTGCAGGGTGGGAACTGGTAGCCCACCCCGACCAGGAAGGGACTTTGATCACAGACTCTGGGGAAGGGTCCTCCTTGGCAGGTTCAATCTCCAAAGGCAGAAAGACGACAGAATCCCTCTAGGATTCGGAAACAAGGACCCAAGTCCACACAAACCCAAAAACTTAGAAAAAACTTAACAAAATCCACCTCCCCACGCTGTGACCCCCAAAGTGATCTAGAGTGTGAAGGAAACAAGGCAGGGAGCCGCCCAGACAGTCCCGGGAGCGGGGTTTCCCAGCCACCAAGGTGCAGCCACCCGCTCCTGAAGGCACTCCCCACTGCGGGCACTAGAGGGCAGCATGCACCCAGGAATCTGAGCAGGACGGCAGGGAGGCCCCAGCTAGGCTTGCACCGGCGTCCAGAACCCTCCATCCTGACAAAAGCAAAGCTGAGGTCGCCCCCTGGCCTCCACCTACTGCCTTGGGTCCACCCCATACCCTGCCTGCAGCACACAGGGCTGATACCCAGCGCTGAGCCCCAGCCCTGACGTCACACCCCCGGCTGGGCTGCTGCTGAGAGACCCCCACTGGGTTTGACAAAACCGCACAGCTCCAAGCCCACGTGGGCTGAGGCCCTGCCCGCCACCCTTGCTCTGTGCAGAGTCCTCGCGGCTTCTCCCATGGGGCAGCCGCAAAGCCAATGTCTGCACAGGGGGCCCCAAGTGCACCGTGCACGGCACGTGACCACGTGCAGCCTAGGAATGTAGACTAGACGGTCACAGTGTGTGTCAAGGCAAGGCACCTGTCACAGTCACCAGAGCTGCCTGTGCCCAGAGACCAGCCTCTGACTGCGCGGGGCCTCCCAGGCCACCACACTGTCCCAGCGGGCCCCTCGCCCACAGCCAGGTCCCAGTACCTAATCCTCACCTGCGACCCCGCCAACCCCACAGGCCCCAGGATCCCCCCAACGCTGCACCTGCCCTCCCGCTCTCACCCGGATGTGGCCATGTAGTGTTCACCCAGGGCCTGCGCACTGTCCCCAGGGAGCCACCGGCTCAGAGGGAGCAGAGGCCGCAGCTGGACCACTGTGGGACCCTCAGTGCCGGCCTGAGCTGGGCCAGTAGCCACGATGGGAGCTGCCAAGGCACCTGTCAGGGCAGTCCTCTGGGAGGACTGGATGGCAGAACGCGGTCACCTCAGGCCTCCTACTGGTCCCCAGCCCTCAGAGGCCGGGCAAAAGGCCTGAGGCCATCCCTGGATCTGCCACAAACAGTGCCCAGATGCGGTGGTGGCCACAGTGGTCCCCACATCAGCACTTCCCGGGTCTCTGGCCCTGCTCTGTGCATCACAGATGATGACATGGTCGACTGAGCTTATTGAGGAGGCACAGAGGCCCACAAGGGGCAGTTGTGGGCCTAGGCCACATGGCACACAGCTGGGCCACATGCTATGCCAGGGCACTGCCATGACCGCATGAGTCTCCCCCTGCGCTTTGGCAGCTGGTGGAGGCGCTGGGACCCACGTGCACCCAGCAGCCCCTGTCCCTGGCTGCCTCTCTGCAGGCCGGTGCACACATGGCCTCTTCCTGCCTCCCTGTAACCCACTGCAAGGGCCATCAGCTCCCAGGAAGCCCTCAAGTAAGAGTCCTGTGAGGGGCTGGCCCACCCCCCTCTGCAGGCTCTGACCTCCAGGTCATCAAAGCCCACCTGCCCCACAGGACTGGCCACAGGGTGACCTATGCAGTATGGGGCCTGCCACACTCTCATGTCCCCCAGACCAGCTGGGCCCAGGAAGGACAGGGCCTGGGGCAGGGCTGGACGGCTCAAGGGATGCCTCAAACTCGTGCTCTGTACTACAGGAAAGCGCTAGGCACGGTGGCGCACACCTGTGGTCCCAGCTACATGGGAGGTAGAGGCAGGAGGGTCACTCTAGCCTGGGAGGTCGAGGCTTCAGTGAGCTGTGATTGCGCCACTGCACTCCAGCCTGGGTGACAGTGATCCTGTCTCAAAAAATAGATAAATAAATAAATAATAAAAAGGGGGGCTCCCCACACCTCGTGGGGTTGTGGGGGCTCATCTGGAAAGCACGTGGCCACTGCTGCCAGCAGCACACCCTGCAGTGTCAGGTGACAAAAGCCCATGGCAGGTTACGCATCAAAACCCACGCTGGGGAGACCCAGACAGCCCTTCCATCTGGAAGGTGGAGCCGTGACACCAGGAGCCACTCTCAGCACAGGGACTCAGGCACTTCACCCACCACCGCCCCCTAGGGGCAACTTGGTGCACTTTTTTAAAAACTATTGTTTTTTGAGACAGCATCTGGCTCTGTCGCCCAGGCTGGAGTGCAGTGGCACAGTCACGGTTCACTGCAGCCTCAACCTCCTGGGCTCAAGCCATCCTCCCGCCTCAACCTCCCAACTAGCTGGGACCACAGGTGTGCGCCACAACACCTGGCTAATTTTTGTACTTTTTGTAGAGACGGGGTCTTGCCATGTTGCCCTGGCTGCTAATAAACGCCTGGCCTGAAATGATCCTCCCGCCTTGGCCTCCCAAAGTATTGGCATTACAGGGATGAGCCATCATGCCCAGCCATTTGTGCCTTTTGAAATGACATGCTTAGGAAGTAAATCATAAAGAGAAAACTAAAAAGGTCCACAATCCCCACGCGCCATAACCTTGACGCACGTGCAACACAGCTAAACAGGGAAGAGGGAATTTACTGAAATGCAGTCCTGTGACTGACCTTCCAGGTCACCAGGAATGTGGCCGACAGAGGACACAGGATGACTCGGGGGCATCAGACACCCTGGAAGAGCCAGAGGAGCTGCCCGGCAACAGCAACATGCTCACAACGGTGCCACGCCAAGGAATGGGGCTCTCAACTCAGAGGCAAAGACAAACAGCCCAATAAAAATGGGCCAAGGCTGGTGGGCGCGGTGGCTCATGCCTGTAATCCCAGCACTTTGGGAGGCCAAGGCAGGAAGATCACTTGAGGCCAGCAGTTTGACATCAGCATAAGCAACATAGTGAGACTCCGTCTCTATAAAAAATACAAAAATTAGCCAGGTGTGGTGGTCTGCACCTGTACTCCCAGCTACTTGGGAGGGTGAGGCAGGAGAATTGCTTGAGCTGGGGAGGCAGAGGTTGCAGTGAGCCAAGATTGCACCACTGCACTCCAGCCTTCCAGCCTGGGCTACAGGAGCGAAACCATGTCTAAAAAACCAGCAAAAAACAGGCCAAGGACTTGGGCAGACAGCTCTCCAAAGTAGACAAATGGCCAACAAGCACGTGAAAAGGTGCCCAGCAGCACTCAGCACCAGGGAAATGCAAATCAGAACCACAATGAGCCACCACCTCACACCCACCAGGATGGCAGAATCAGAATGACAGACGGTGACACTGTGGGCAGGGATGTGGAGAAATTGGGGCCCTCGAACACAGGCTGGCAGGACGGTGATGTGGGACAGCTGCTCTGCAAGACAGCTTGGCAGTTCCTGGAAATGTCACACATAAATCACACTTGACCCAGCAATTCCACTCCTGCGTATCTGCCCAAGAGAAATGAAAACATCCGTCCACACAGAAACGTGTACACCACGTCTGCAGAAGCACAATTCCCAACAGCCAAAGGTGGAAACGACCCAGGTGTCCACCAACGGAAGAATGAATCAACACAACACGGCCCATCCATGCGGTGGAATATGACACAGCCATGAAAAGCAACGAGGCTCTGACACAGGCGCCACATGGAGGAACCTTGAGGACATCACAGTGAGAGAAGCCAGACACAAAAGGCCGTGTGTTACACCCCAGGCTACAGGGCTTCTCTGTAGGGGATGCCAATGTTCTCCACTGACTGTGGCCAGTGCAGTGGCTCGCACCTGTAATCCCAGAACTCTGGGGGGCTGAGGCGGGAGGGGTGCTCTAGCCCAGGAGTTCGAGACCAGCCTAGGCAACGTAGGGAGACCCCATCTCTACTAAAAATTAAAATAAAAAATTAGCCAGGCATGGTGGTGCGTGCCTGCCAACTACTCAAAAAGCTGAGGCAGGAGGATCACTTGAGGCCAGGATTTCGAGGCTGCAGTGAGCTATGACTGCACCCCTGCACTCCAGCCTCTGGGCAACAGAGCAAGACCCTGTCTCTAAAAAGTAAATGAATAAAAATAAAATCAAATTGTGATGATAGTTGCACAAGTTTTTGAATATACTGAAAACTGTGGAACTGGACACTTTAAATGGGTGAACAAATGAGTGTGCAAATTATATCTAATAAAGCTCTTGGCAAAAAAATTAAAAAGAAGGCTGGGTGCGGTGGCTCACGCCTGTAATCCCAGCACTTTGCGAGGCCAAGGTGGGCAGACTGCCTGAGGTCAGGAGTTCGTGACCAGCCTGGCCAGCACCATGAACCCCATCTCTACTTAAAAATATGAAAATTAGCCGGGTGTGGTGGTGGGTGCCTGTAACCCCAGCTACTCGGGAGGCTGAGGCAAGAGAATTGCTTGAACCCGGGAGGCAGAGGTTGCAGTGAGCCAAGATTGCGCCATTGCACTCCAGCCTGGGTGACGAGAAACTCCGTCTCAAAAAAAAAAAAAAACTGAAAAGAGAGAGAAGAAAGGGAGGGAGGAAGAATGATGGAAAGAAGAAAGAATAATGCTCTCCTGAACTCGCAAAAGAAGAGAGGAAACTGGCACTCTTCTCAGCTGAGAGAGGCCAAGGAGACATCCCCAGCCATGCAAACGGCAGCTTCATCCCAGACCTTTTGTCTTGGGGACAGGCGGGGAGGCGTGGGAAACAGCCGGGTGTGAGCCGACACTATGGAGTGGTGGTGGGCTTCACGGTCACAGAGAGACACATCCTTCCTGTGATTTGGGGTGGGCGCCACAGTGCCTGCTGTGCATGTTTAGCAGCCCTGGCACAAACACACAGATGTGGAAACAGATGCAGGGCAACCGTGCCGGCTTCTGCCTCTGCTGGCCTCTGCCTGGTGGCACCCCTGCACCTGCCGCTGCTCATAGTGCTGCTGCCAGGCCCACCCTTCCTTGGAGACCCCTTTCTCTGTCTCCCGCTCACGGGACTCTGGGCCTCGGGGTGCCGTGAAGGCCTCAGCTGGGCCAAAGGAGGCCTCGGCTGCCCCGTGGTGTGAGCTGGCTGGAGCCAGGCCAACATAGTTCCCAACAACTGGGACCCTCGGGCCCTGCTCCCACCGCCCTGCCCCATCCTTGTAGAAGATTCTAGACAATAGCTAATGCTGCAGAAAGGGGGCGGCAGTCAGCTCCTATGGGGACACCAGGGCAGGGGTAGGGAGGGATTTTATTACCAACTATTGTTTGAATTTCTCTCGGTACCATGCCAGTAAGTTTTTACAAAAGCAGTAAAGCTCTTGATACAAACTCAATTTCAAAACCACAAAACTGCCTTGTGCCCACTCTGTGCTGCCCCCAGCCTACCCCACCCTGACCCATCCCATGGGCAGCTCTGAGCCAACTTGCCAGCCTCGGGAACCCAGGGCCCCAGAATCCTCCTCTGCTGAGCAAATGTGCAGGCCCCACCACGTGCCAGGCAGAGTTTCGGTTCTGGGACGAGACAGGGCCCAATCTGGAAGACTACTAATTAACAACGTCACAGAGGGGCGAGCAAGAGTTTCGAAGACAAATGAAGGCCAGACACGGCAGCACACACCTGTGGTCCCAGTGCTCTGGGAGGCTGAAGTGGGACACTCGATTGAGCTCAGGAGTCTGAGGCCGCAGTGAGCTGTGATCACATCACTACACTCCAGCCCAGGCAACAGAGTCAGATCATCTCAAAAACATTTTAAGGCCAGGCGTGGTGGCTCACGCCTGTAATCCCAGCACTTTGGGAGGCCGCACACATAGGGTCTGCAGATTCTACAGCTGCTCCTGGCTGGGGGACCGCAGAGGAAGCTGGGAGACCAGGGCAAACTCCTGGGCTTAGCGATCCTCACCTCGGCCTCCCAAAGTGCTGGGATTATAGGCGTGAGCCACCACGCTCTGTCCCTGGGTTTCTTCTTTATTCGGGGCTCAAGACATGGCCAACATGGTGAAACTCCATCTCTACTAAAAATACAAACATTAGCTGGGTGTGGTGGCAGGCGCCTGTAATCCCAGCTACTTGGGAGACTGAGGCAGGACAACTGCCTGAACCCAGGAGGCAGAGGTTGCATTGAGCCGAGATAGTGCCATTGCACTCCAGCCTGGGCGACGAGTGAAACTCTGTCTCAAAAAAAATTAATAAGTAAAATAAAATAAATAAATAAATTTAAAAAAAAGGAAAAAGACAAATGAAGTTGGTTTGGGACCAGAGAGGTCTGGGCGGCAGCGGGGCTGCGTCTGGAAGTGATTGTCAAACACGCAGGGGTGCAAGTTCTGGGCGGTCCAGGGCAGGAGGAAAGTCTAGGCAGAGGGAAGGACCCAGCGAAGCCAGGGAAGAGCTAAGGGCCCAGAGGCCGGATGGCAGGGAGCGCAGAGGAGGCGGCAGGATCGAGGCTAGACCAGGGTGGGCCCTGGGGGCTGGGCTGGAAGGAGCCTGCCCTCCTGTGGGGTTGGAGGGGAAGCCGACGGGTGGTTCAGAGCAAGGAGACACGATCCAACCGAAATTTCTAGAAAGCTCTCTCTGGCTGTGGGAAGTGGATGGCAGGCAGGGCTGGCTTCCAGGGCATGCAACCCCCATGGGTACCCCAGGCCCCACTCAGTTAGATACACAGTTTAAGGCCCGGCTGGCCCCACCTGAAGACTCTCCATGGTTTTAGCACGGGAACCCTGTGGGTTCATTTCACATACGGTCCACAGAGTCTACAGCTGCTCCTGGCTGGGGCACCACAGAGGAAGCTGGGAGACCAGGGCAAACTCCTGGGCTTAGCGATCCCCTCATCTCGGCCTCCCAAAGTGCTGGGATTATAGGCGTGAGCCACCACGCCCCACCCCTAGGTTTCTTCTTTATTCAGGGCTCAAGACAGGCTTGGGCCTCCAGTTTACCATGAAAGCCGCTTAACCCAACCCAGCTCTCAAAATCTCTAACAACAAAAAAAGGGTCCCTTTCTCCCCTCTAACTCATTTTGAGGCCCAAGAGCAGCCTTCTGAGTAAACTACACACCACTGAATGACATGCTTCAAATGGGTGACTTGTATGGTTCGCAAATTGTATCTCAATAAAGCCTTTTTGTTTTTGTTTTTTGAGACGGAGTCTCGCTCTTGTCAGTCAGGCTGAAGTGCAGTGGCGCGATCTCAGCTCACTGCAACCTCCGTTTCCCGGGTTCAAGCAATTCTCCTGCTTGAGCCTTCTGAGTAGCTGGGATTACAGGCACTCCCCACCATGTCCAGCTAATTTTTGTATTTTTAGTAGAGACGAGGTTTCACCATGTTGGTCAGGCTGGTCTCCAACTCCTGACCTCATGATCCACCCACCTCGGCCTCCCAAAGTGCTGGAATTACAGGCATGAGCCACTGCACCTGGCCTTAAAGCCTTTTTTTTTTTTTTAGGGCAGCTGTTTGTTCCAGGGACCCTGCACACCACGGGCCAGGCCTGGCTCCTCAGCCCTCCTGCTGTGACCATGACATGGGACCAGCAGCTGCATCTTATGGGCGGCCCCACCCCGGCTGTCCTGGACAGCTCCTCTGCAACCTGGGAGAGGAACAAGTGAGGGGACGCTTCCGGCCGGGCTGAGCAGGGCCGCACGCTCCAGCCTGGGCTGCTCTCCCCTGATCGCTGACACACTGGGCCCAAGGATACCCTCCTGGGCTGCCACCCTCACTCTTCAGTCTTCAGATGCAGGGGCTTGGCAGGGGGCTTCAGGTGGGGACAGTCTGGCTGACCCCATCAGGCCTTCACCCCACCTGCACTGGCACTGCTGGGGCTGGGCCGGCATCCTGTCCACATGACCCTAGGCCCCACAACTACCCATGTCCCCAAGATCTGAGGACTCTCCTTGACCCAGAGTCCACTCTGGGATGGAAGAACTTGAAGGTGGGGCAGGATGCAGGGGTGTGGGCGCAAGGGACACCCAAGAAACAGCCAGGTGATGGCTCTCAGCGGCCACACGCAGAAACTGATGACAAAGAATCGGTTTAAAAATAAGAAGGCCACGGGCGGGGGCTCACGCCTGTGACCCCAGCACTGTGGGAGGCCAAGGTGGGTGATCACTTGGGGCTAGGAATTCAGGATGAGCCTGAACATAGCAAGACCCCATCTCTACAAAAAATTTAAAAATCAGCCAGGTGTGGTGGTGCACGCCCAGCTACTTAGAGGCTGAGGCAGGAGGATTCCTTGAGCACAGGAGATCAAGGCTGCAGTGAGCCCAGACTGCACCACTGTACTCCAGCCAGGGACAGAGTGAGACCCTGTCTCAAAAAAAAAATTCAAAAAGACAGTGCATGGTTTTTGAAAAGTATGAGGCCCTCCTCTGTGGGTAGGAAGTGTGGGGGCTCCCTCGAGCCCTCGTCCTCTTGTCCCACCTCCTGCTCCCACTGGTCCCTGTCCCAGGAGGGCTGGGCATCAGGCAAAGCCCTACACTGCCCCAGTGAGTCCCAGCTGGTCCCTGTCCTGGGAGGGCTGGCCGTCAGGTGAAGCCCCATACGGCCCCAGTGAGTCCCAGCCGGCCTCCAGCCCCTGTGCTGCCATCTCGCTGGTTCCTGCTGCCAAAGCACGGTTCCCAGCAGGGACCGAGGACAGAGGAGCCCCGAGCCACCAGAAGGCCCAGGAGGAACCCGCGATGCAGCCAGGTTCCCAAGTGAAACCTGGCCAGAGAGGCAGCATGAGAACGCCCCTCGGCCCCAGCCCCGGGCATGTGGCCTGGCACCGCATCACCACGTCCCACGAGCAGCTCCAAATGCCTCCCCTGGCAAGACCGGGATTCACTTGTCTCTGGTCTGATCTACATAAAGGGCTCTCAGGCAGGAAAGAGAAAACCTTGGCACCAGAACGTTCTCTGCTTCGTCCTACTCCAGAGAGCACCAGCGCGTGCCAGGTTCCCTCAGCTCAAGGCCTTTCCTCCACCTCCGCAGCCACAGCACAGCCTCTTCCAGCCTCTCTCTGACTCTCACCCTCCTGCCTCCTCTCATGAGGACCCAGTGAGGACATCGGGCTCCCCAGATCATCCAGGGTCATCTCCCAGCTCAGGGTCCTTCACTCAGACCCACCCGCGAAAAGTCCCTTTTGTCATTTAAGGTAATATATTCATGGGTTCCAGGGATTAAGATGTGGACATCCATGGGGACCATCATTCAGTCCACCACGACTGCCATGTGGAAAATGTACCGTGCAAAGAAATAAGCATACCTTGTACCCATAAAAACTACAAATTAAAACTTCAAAAAAAAAAAAGTACCAACCCCCACGTCCCTCCAAGCCCTCCCACCTGGACAGCACTCCTGCCCGGCACACCTCGGGTAAACTGAGCACCTCTGCCTGCGCTCACTCAGACAGGAGCACAGTTTCCAGAAAATCAGACAAGGGAGTGAGCTCTCCCAACCCAGCTCCCCTGCAACACCAACAGACAGAGGCGGCACTCCAAGAGGTGGAGCAGGAACAGCCGCGCATGGTCACAGAGCTAACTCCAGGGACCATCCGTGGGGGTGGCCAGTGGCCTGAGTGAGGCAGGTGGAAGTGGGCTCCAGTTGCTGGCACTCCCAATGTCCTCAGTTGCCTCCTCCTGAGGCCTGGGTTCTGACAGGTGGGATTTCCAGGTCATGAGGTTTGCAGCTCATTACTTCTTCAGACACTCAGGCCTAAGTGTGGTGAGACAAGCAGACGGACCAGCCTCAAGATGAAGCCACGAGATGTGAGCCACACCTCAGCACGGTGGCCCTCGGGCAGAGGTCCTGTGCCCTGTGCCCTGCGTACCCAAGAGAGGTGGTGTGAGGAAGGACAGGCACAAGACCCAGAGCACCTGGGGCCAGGCCTGGCCCTACCACTGATCCCCAGGAGATGAGGGACCAGGGCCACACTCTCAGAGGCAACATAGGACTATCAGCACCTGGCCACAGGGCCCGCCTGTGCTGAATGAATGAGCCACAGACAAAACCCTCACAAGGAACATGGCCCAAGTCACCACCTCCGGGCCACTCGACTCTGTCCATAAAACCAGCAGTTTGATCCAAGCTCAATGCTCAGTCCTTCTACCTAAGGACCCCCAAACTGCAGAGGAGAAAACAAACGGACAATCACACATTGCCCCTGCTTGGGGGCCTACGGAAAGCAGACAGAGGCAAACAAAAAATGCGTGCCAAGTCTCTTAAATTAAAAATCTGGCTGGATATGGTGGCTCACGCCTGTAATCCCAACACTTTGGGAGGACGAGGCAGGCAGATCACGAGGTCAACAGATTAAGACCATCCTGGCCAACACCGTGAAACCCTGTCTCTACTAAAAAAATACAAAAATTAGCCGGGCATGGTGGCACGCTCCTGTAATCCCAGCTACTCGGGAGGCTGAGGCAGGAAAATTGCTTGAACCTGGGGCAGAGGTTCCAGTGAGCCAAGATCACGCCACTGCACTCCAGTCTGGCAACAGAGCGAGACTGTCTCAAAAAAAAAAAAAAAAAAAAAAAAAAAAAAAAAACAAAACAAAACAAAAAAAAAACCTGTGCCAGGCCTGCACTCTATCTACTCTTTTCCTTCAGTGTTTGTTTTTTATTTTATTTTTTGAAACAGGGTCTTGCTGTATCGCCCAGGCTGGAGTGCGGTGGCACAATCACAGCTCACTGCAGCCTGGAACTCCCGGGCTCAAGCCATCCTCCCGCCCCACAGGTACATGCCACCACACCCAGGTACTTTCTGTATTTGTTTTGTAGAGACCAGGTCTCACCATGCTCCCCAGGCTGGTCTTGAACTTCTGGGCTCAAGCAATCAAGGCCACCCGCCTTGGCCTCCCAAAGTGCTGGGGTTACAGGCATGAGCTGCCATGCCCAGCCTAGCATTTGTTTTAATTAAAAGAAAAAACAAAAGATGTCCTCCTGGTCATGACACTCCCCAAAACAGCACATGATGTCAGAGTGGCCCCACCCCAAGAGCTGGAGGACACAGGGCCGCCCGAAGCCCGCAGCCAGGGGTGTTTTCTTTCTTTCTTTTTTTTTTTTGAGACAGTTTCACTCTGTCGCCCAGGTGGAGTGCAGTGGTGCGATCTCGGCTCACTGCAACCTCCGCCCCCAGGTTCAAGCAATTCTCCTGCCTCAGCCCCCGAGTAGCTGGGATTATAGGCACACGCCACCACGTCCGGCTAATTTTTGTATTTTTAGTTGAGACGGAGTTTCACCATGTTAACCAGGCTGGTCTTGAACTCCTGACCTCAGGTGATCCACCTGCCTCGGCCTCCCAAAGTGCTGGTATGACAGGCGTGAGCCACCACACCTGGCCAGTCAGGGATGTTTTCTATCAGCCCCCAGCCGACACCTATCCGTGTGCACAGACAGAAAGCGAAGTGTTCAAGGTGTGCTTTTTTACAGGTCAGGAAAAGTTACGAGGCCTGAACAAGGAAATCTAGCATTCTATTTAGGAGGAAGAAACCATTACGATTCAGTACTCAAATAAGCCAACAGCCGAGGCACGGGAAGCAGGCAGGAGGAGAGGCCGACTTGCAGCTGCAGTGGGACCCCCTTCCCCCGGCGCCCGCGGCCCGGCTTCCTCTGGTCACCAAGCGACGGCTCCAGGGTCGAAATGGAGAAAGTGAGCAACTACTCTGAGAGTCTTTTCCAAGACCAGAGGCAGCCCTCATGCACAGCTGGTGGGAATGTTGAAGGGTGCAGCCGCCGTGGAGACGGGCAGGCGATTCCTGAGAAGGCTAAACAGAATGTACCCTTGGACCCGCGATTCCACACCCAGGTGTCGGCCCAAGGGAAACAAAAACGCATGTCCACACCAACACCTGCACACTAACACCTGCACACCAACACCTGCACACCAACACCCACACCAACACCTGCACACCAACACCTGCACACCAACACCTGTACACCAACACCCGCACCAACATCCACACCAACACCTGCACACTAACACCTGCACACCAATATCCACACCAACACCTGCACACCAACATCCACACCAACATCCACACCAACACCTGCACACTAACACCTGCACACCAATATCCACACCAACACCTGCACACTAACACCTGCACACCAACACCCACACCAACACCTGCACACCAACACCTGCACACCAACACCTGCACACCAACACCTGCACACCAACACCCACACCAACACCTGCACACCAACACCTGCACACCAACATCTGCACAGCAACACCTGCACACCAACACCTGTACACTAACACCTGCACACCAACACCCACACCAACACCTGCACACCAACACCTGTACACCAACACCCACACCAACATCCACACCAACACCTGCACACTAACACCTGCACACCAACATCCACACCAACACCCACACCAACACCTGCACACTAACACCTGCACACCAACACCTGTACACCAACACCAACATCCACACCAACACCTGCATACCAACACCTGCACACCAACACCTGCACAGCAACATCTGCACACCAACACCTGTACACTAACACCTGCACACCAACACCTGTACACCAACACCCACACCAACATCCACACCAACACCCGCACACCAACATCTGCACAGCAACACCTGCACACCAACACCTGTACACTAACACCTGCACACCAACACCCACACCAACATCCACACCAACACCTGCACACTAACACCTGCACACCAACACCCACACCAACACCTGCACACCAACACCTGCACAGCAACACCTGCACAGCAACACCTGCACAGCAACACCTGCACAGCAACACCTGTACACCAACACCCACAGCAACACCCACAGCAACACCTGCACACCACCTGCACACCAACACCTGCACACCAACACCCACACCAACACCTGCACACTAACACCTGCACACCAACACCTGTACACCAACACCCACACCAACATCCACACCATCTGCACACCAACATCTGCACAGCAACACCTGCACACCAACACCCACACCAACACCTGCACACTAACACCTGCACACTAACACCTGCACACCAATATCCACACCAACACCTGCACACCAACACCCACACCAACACCTGCACACCAACACCCACACCAACACCTGCACACCAACGTCCACACCAACACCTGCACACCGTCCACAGCACCTGCACGCCAACGTCCACACCAGCACCTGCACACCACTGTCCACACCAACACCTGCACACCAACACCCACACCTGCACACCACCTGCACACCAACACCCACAGCAACACCTGCACACCAACATCCACGCCAACACCTGCACACCGTCCAAACACCTGCACACCATCCACAGCAGCACCTGCACACCAACGCCCACACCAGCACCTGCACACCAACGTCCATACCAACACGTGCACACCAACACCTGCACACCACTGTCCACACCAACACCTGCACACCAACACCCACACCAACACCTGCACACCAACACGCACACCAACACCTGCACACCACCTGCACATCAACGTCCACACCAGCACCTGCACACCAACGTCCACACCAGCACCTGCACACCAATGTCCACACCGACACCTGCACACCAATATCCACACCACCTGCACACCAACGTCCACACCACCTGCACACCAACGTCCACACCAGCACCTGCACACCAATGTCCACACCGACACCTGCACACCAACACCTGCACACCAATGTCCACACCAACACCTGCACACCAATGTCCACACCAACACCTGTACACCAACACCTGCACACCAACGTCCACACCAGCACCTGCACACCAACGTCCACACCACCTGCACACCAATATCCACACCAACACCTGCACACCAATATCCACACCAACACCTGCACACCAACGTCCACACCAACACCTGCACACCAACACCTGCACACCAACGTCCACACCAGCACCTGCACACCAACGTCCACACCAACACCTGCACACCAACATCCACACCAACACCTGCACACCAATATCCACACCAACACCTGCACACCAATGTCCACACCACCTGCACACCAATATCCACACCAACACCTGCACACCAACGTCCACACCAACACCTGCACACCAACACCTGCACACCAACGTCCACACCAACACCTGCACACCAACACCTGCACACCAACGTCCACACCAGCACCTGCACACCAACGTCCACACCAACACCTGCACACCAACATCCACACCAACACCTGCACACCAATATCCACACCAACACCTGCACACCAATGTCCACACCAACACCTGCACACCAATATCCACACCAACACCTGCACACCAACGTCCACACCAACACCTGCACACCAACACCTGCACACCAACGTCCACACCAACACCTGCACACCAACGTCCACACCAGCACCTGCACACCAACGTCCACACCAACACCTGCACACCAATATCCACACCAACACCTGCACACCAACGTCCACACCAACACCTGCACACCAACGTCCACACCAGCACCTGCACACCAACGTCCACACCAACACCTGCACACCAATATCCACACCAACACCTGCACACCAATGTCCACACCAACACCTGCACACCAACACCTACACACCAACGTCCACACCAACACCCACACCAACACCTGCACACCAACGTCCACACCAACACCCACACCAACACCTGCACACCAACGTCCACACCAGCACCCACACCAACACCTGCACACCAACGTCCACACCAGCACCCACACCAACACCTGCACACCAATGTCCACACCAGCACCTGCACACCAACGTCCACACCAGCACCTGCACACCAATGTCCACGCCAACACCTGCACACCAATGTCCACACCAACACCTGCACACCAATGTCCACACCAACACCTGCACACCAACACCTGCACACCAACGTCCACACCAACACCTGCACACCAACACCTGCACACCAACGTCCACACCAGCACCTGCACACCAATATCCACACCAACACCTGCACACCAATGTCCACACCAACACCTGCACACCAACACCTACACACCAACGTCCACACCAGCACCTGCACACCAATGTCTACACCAGCACCTGCACACCAATGTCCACGCCAACACCTGCACACCAACATCCACGCCAACACCTGCACACCAACGTCCACACCAACACCTGCACACCAACGTCCACACCAGCACCTGCACACCAATGTCCACACCAACACCTGCACACCAATATCCACACCAACACCTGCACACCAATATCCACACCAACACCTGCACACCAATGTCCACACCAACACCTGCACACCAACACCTACACACCAACGTCCACACCAACACCCACACCAACACCTGCACACCAATGTCCACACCAACACCCACACCAACACCTGCACACCAACGTCCACACCAGCACCCACACCAACACCTGCACACCAACGTCCACAGCAGCACCCACACCAACACCTGCACACCAACGTCCACACCAGCACCCACACCAACACCTGCACACCAATGTCCACACCAGCACCTGCACACCAACGTCCACACCAGCACCTGCACACCAATGTCCACAGCAGCACGACTCCCAATAGCCAGAGAGTAGGCCACATGAGCGCCCATCAGCAGGGGAGCAGGTCGCCCGGCACCACACACAGCAGAACGCGACTCAGCCATGAAATGGAGCAAGGCTCTGACGCAGGCCACAGAGTGGATGAACTCTGAGGATGGGCCACTCGGTGAGAGACTCCAGGCACAAAAGGCCACACAGTGCGCGATCCCATTTCTATGAGATGTCCAGGACAGGCCAGTCCACAGAGGGAGGAAGGAGATGCCTGGTTTTGGGGTGTGGGGGGCAGGATGGGGAGCAACTGCTGAGGGGGACAGAGCTTCCTCTGGGACAATGAGATGCTCCGGAATGAGTGGTGATGCTGCCCAGCCCTGTGAGTGCACCAACGACCTCCAAACTGTATCCTTTAAAGAGTGAATATGATGTATGTGAATTTCCTCTCAGTAAAAGTTAACTTTTACAAAGTGAAGGCAGCCTATCTGGGGACCTGCCAAACCACAGCAAGCCCACATGGTTTGCCCTGAGCTCCTCCTCTCCTTCAGCTCCAGGCCTTCGGAAGCAGAGGCCCTGCTCCCTTACTCCTGTCTCCTGTGCTCTCCCCGAGGACTTTCTAGCACCTCCTGGTTGCTGCACTCAGCACCTTCAGATATAAAGTGGGTTTATCAAGGGCTATGTGGTGAACTTCGGCAGGATGAGGTGACTCACGCCTGTGACCCCAGCACATTGGGAGGTTGAGGTGGGAGGATCACTTGAGGCCAGGAATTTGAGACCAGCCTGGGCAACATAGCCTCTACAAAAAATAAAAAAATTAGCCAGGTGTGGTGTGCATGCCTGTAGTCCCGGCTACTCAGGAGGCTGAGGCGGGAGGATCCCTTGAGCCCAGGAGGTGGAGGCTGCAGTGAGCTATGATCACACCACTGCACTCCAGCCTGGGTGACAGAGCGAGACCCTGCCTCAAAAAAATAAAGCTAACTGGCTGGGCACAGTGGCTCACGCCTGTAATCCCAGCACTTTGGGAGGCCAAGGTGGGCGGATCACGAGTCAGGAAATGGAGACCATCCTGGCTAACACGGTGAAACCCCATCTCTACTGAAAATACAAAAAATTAGCTGGGCGTGGTGGCAGGCTCGTGTAGTCCCAGCTACTAGGGAGACTGAGGCAGGAGAATGGCGTGAACCCGGGAGGCGGAGCTTGCAGTGAGCCGAGATCACGCCACTGCACTCCAGCCTGGGTGACAGAGCGAGACTCTGTCTCAAAAAAAATATAAATAAATAAATAAATAATAAAGCTAACTGACAGAGCAAGTTGCTTACTTGGTTTGTGCTGTGTCAATTTGGGTACAAAGAAAACAGCTGAGTTTTAGAAAATTGACCATCTTGTAAGGAAGCACAAACTTGAAGGGTAAAAGCAAGATTTCAGGAGGCACAGACAGACCTGCCAATTTCCAAACCAAGTCACCAAGAGACTCGTCCATCCTGCTCCAGCCAGCAGTAAGTTAACCTGGACAAGAGGAGGCGCATGGTTTTCTGCACAGGCCCAAACAGGAAATATCTCCAGATGCGCAGGCCACGCCCTCTGTTCCAGCTATTCACTTCTCCCACTGTGAGGAGAAGGCAACCAGGGACAATGCTCAGGCAAATGGACACAGCCACGTGCCAATAAAACTTTACTTATAAAAACAGGGGGTCAGATTGGGTCCAGGGGCCATAGTTTGCCAACCACGTGCCAAGAGCCTCTTCCCTTACACTTTATGACTTCCCAAAGGAGGCTGGGCTCCACCACCCTCCTCAAGGTCCTAATCATAGTAGAACAGAAAAGGCACCCACAAATGACTCAAGGGCCCCAGCTCAAGTCCACACTCGCCCTCGTTAGCTACAGGGGGCCCTGGATGGGCGCCTTCCTCCCTCTGCACAGGGAAGCGGCACAGAATCCAAGGGCGACGCCGCACAAGGCAGCCTTTCCCCGGTGCTCTGCCG
Source organism: Pan troglodytes (assembly GCF_028858775.2). Lineage (NCBI taxonomy): Eukaryota > Metazoa > Chordata > Mammalia > Primates > Hominidae > Pan > Pan troglodytes. The sequence goes on along the minus strand of NC_072418.2, from coordinate 7,362,441 downwards.
GCCGCCGCTGCCACTGCCACCTCTGCCTTGACGGGAGGACACTGCACTGCTCATCCCACACTTGACACCCTCCGCTGGGTCACCCGGGCCCTGTGGGTGTGGCCAGAAGGGATGAGGTCATTCTCTCTCTTCTCCTGAGTGGTCCCCCTGGGCTGCCACCAGAGGCACCTCTTTAAGCCCGCCGTCCTCGGCTTATAAGAAAGGCACAAGAAAAGGAACTAAACCCGGGGCGGCTGGGCCATGGAACTACCTCAAAGGCATTTAAAAATGAGTCTCCCATTTTTAGAGACCCCTGCTCTAACTGCTCCCCACTTCTGATAGTGTGTGGGGGAACGCCCCTTGAGCTCAGGTGTCCCCAGGGCCGATGCAGACAGGGTAGTGGGTCCTGGGAAACCCCAGTGTCACCTGAAATGCAGGAGGAGCCACAGCTTTTCCGGTTTCTAGAAGTGAGAGTCGGGTGGTTCGATGCCGAAGGGCGAGATGCAAGCCCAAAGCAGACAGGCTTCATGAAGAAACTTGCAGAAGAACCTCCCTACCATGGCCCGCAGGCTCCCGTCTAAGCACTGCTCGCGCCTGGACGTCCCGGGAATTCAGAGCCGGTCAGGCCACCACCTTCTCCCTGGCGGGCCACCCAGGGAAGAGGCCACAGCCTTCCGGTCCCTGGTCCTGTGGGGCCACCTGGGGGCCGGGCCCGTGTTACTTACTTCTGGATGGCAAGGTTCCTGGGTGGAGATGCTCCAAAAATTCGCTAGGATTTGTCAGGTGCCTCCAGCAACGGTGATGGTTCCTAAAACATGCCAATAAAAGCATGATTAACTAAACTGATGGCACGCTCAAGTTTTAATTCTAAATTCGACTCCCACCAGCTGTACGCAGCCCGAGGACGCTTGCCTTTATTCAGATTTTCCACATTCTTGTCAATATTTTACAAGACAAAAATCCGTAACTATAAGCACTTTACCCAGTCAAGTTTTCCAATGAGGGCCCATTTTAAGCTTAGCTCCTAAAATCCAGGGGCCAAGGCAGCGAGAGTATCCGTGAACAGTCAAATGAAACCAAAGAAGCTTCTGGAGGCCTTAATACACAGACAGCTACTGAGAGATTTTCAAGAAGTTTTGCTTCCTCCAAGGGGAAAAGTGCAGAAAATGCACCCAGTTTTTCCCCCACCCCCCAACACCGAGAGGCAGAGCACAGGGAGAGAGGGAGGCAGGGGCTGCGACCGCACAGGGGCCAAGGCACAGCCCAGGCGTTGAACTTAGTCCTGGACACAGAGACGCTCAGACACTTGTAGGATGGATGCGGAACAGAACTCCAAACTTTGGATGTGACACCAAGACTTTTTTATTTTTATTTTTTTTAAGAGACAGGGTCTCACTATAGCGTCCAGGCTGGTCTCGAGCTCCTGGCCTCAAGTGATCCTCCTGCCTTGGGTTCCCAAAGTACTGGGATTACAGGCATAAGCCACCACGCCGGCCAATATCAAGACTTTCATGGCGGGGCGAGGTGGCTGACATCTGGAATCCCAGCACTTTGGGAGGCCGAGGCAGGCAGATCAGCTGAGGTCAGGGGTTCAAGACCAGCCTGGTCAACATGGTGAAACCCCGTCTCTACTACAAACACAAAAATTAGCCGGGCGTGGTGATGTGCACCTGTAATCCCAGCTACTCAGGAGGCTGAGGCTTGAGAATCACTTGAACCTGGGAGGTAGAGGTTACAGTGAGCCGAGATCATGCCATTGCACGCACTCCAACCTGGGTGACAGAGCAAGACTACGTCTAGGGAAAAAAAAGGACTTTCACAACCTGACCTGCAGCTCCCACTGGACTTGGCACACCTGGGGCTCGGTGGGTGCCCAGGCCTGCGAGCCCTCGTCTCAGAGCTCCACCGGTGCTGGCTCTCAGCTCAGGCTGCCCTCTGCTTCCTTCTGCTCAGCTAATGCCAACTCTCACTTCAGAAGCACTCTAAGGTCCCCTCGGCAGGCCCAACCTCCAGGGCAGAGAAGCTCGCCCCCTGGGGCCCTGGTTTTGTTGTACTTTTTTTTTTTTTTGAGACGGAGTCTCGCTCTGTCACCCAGGCTGGAGTGCAGTGGCACGATCTCGGCTCACTGCAACCTCCGCCTGCTGGGTTCAAGCAATTCTCCTGCCTCAGCCTCCCGAATAGCTGGGACTACAGGCGCCTGCCACCATGCCCGGCTAATTTTTTGTATTTTTAGTAGAGACGGGGTTTCACCATGCTGGCCAAGCTGGTCTCGAACTCCTAACCTTGTAATCCACCCACCTCGGCCTCCCAAAGTTGTACACTTTTTACAATTCACCAGGACTTTTAAATAACACCAAGTAGTACGGTGGCTCACACCTGTAATGCCAGCACTTTGGGAGGATGATGAGGGAGGATCACTTGAGGCCAGGAGTCTCAACAGCCTGGCCAACATAGTGAGACTCTGTCTCTACAAAAAATTTAAAACTTAGGCCAGGCGCGGTGGCTCACGCCTGTAATCCCAGCACTTTGGGAGGCCGAGGCGGGTGGATCACAAGGTCAGGAGATCGGACCATCCTGGCTAACACGGTGAAACCCTGTCTCTACTAAAAATACAAAAAATTAGCCAGGCGTGGTGGCGGGCGCCTGCAGTCCCAGCTACTTGGGAGGCTGAGGCAGGAGAATGGCGTGAACCCGGGAGGTGGAGCTTGCAGCGAGCCGAGATCGTGCCACTGCACCCCAGCCTGGGCGACAGAGCCAGACTCCGTCTCAAAAACAAAACAAAACAAAACACTTAGCCGGGTGTGGTAGCATGTGCCTGTGGTCCCAGCTCCTCAGGAGGATCGCATGAGCCCAGGAGTTCAAGGCTGCAGCCTGGGCGACAGAGCGAGACCCTGTCTCAAAAAAATAAATAATGCAAGTTTCACAAATGCCCTAGAGCACGCAATGAGCTCTGACATTTTCTATGTTATTTTAATCTGCTTTTTAAAATCACCGGGCACGGTTCATTCACCCGACTTCCATATCTTCCCACAGGCCCCGCCCCAGGTAGGAAGGGAACAGCAGGTCCTGGACTGCCGGGCCGCGGGCTGCGCCTCTTCCCCTGTGCCAGATGAGCGGCCAAGTGCCCTGCAAAGGGCTTCACGACCTCTCCCACCTGCCCAGGCCTACCCGACACTGTCACCAACTGAACCCGAGGACCAGAATCCCTCCACGCAGCTGTGGGCAGCAGAACAATGGTTCCCAAAGATGTCCCCGTCCTAACCCCCAGACCCTGGGACTATTTCACCTTCCATGGCAACAGGGGCTTTGCGGATGGGACTGAGTTAGGCATCTTGAGATAGGGGATGATCCGGGAGGCGGAATGTCCTCACAGCCTCCTCATGGGAGGAGGCCAGAGGGTGAGAGTCAAGGCCTGGAAAACGCTGCGCTGTGGCTGTGAAGGGGAAGGAAGGGCCCCAAGCCAAGGGATGCGGACGCCTCTAGACGCTGGGAAAGGAAAGGAATGGACTGTCTCCGGGAGCCTCCAGAAGGAACAGCCCTGCCCACATCATGATTTTAGCCCAGGGAGGCCCATGTCAGACTTCTCTCCTCCAGGCATGGGAGAGAATGAACAGGTGCTGTTTTCAGCCACTGTGTCTGCGGCCATTTGTCATAGCAGAAAAGGGTACCTCCCTGACTTCAGCGGAGGCAACGGCCTGTCCACTCCCAGGGGCCACCCAGGCCTCTCCCCTGTGACCTGCTGCTCCTGGCTGCCACCAGGTCCCCACGGGATCCTGGGTCTCCCCTGCCACAAGTAACTGTCTCTTTGTACAGCTCTCTCCCCCGCTGCACGACGGGCCACCCCCACTCTCAGCACTTGGTCAAGAAGGCATGGAAGCCACCAGACCCTGAGGCTCTCAGCTGGACAGACCTCAGCCCGGTGCTACCAAGACCACAGGTCCTTCTGCCCTCCCTCTCTGGGGCCCCAAAAGCGCCCACTCCAAGCTGGGAGGCTGGAGGCTCTGGGGCTGAGGCCGGGCCCCAGTTCTCAAGGCACAGCCCGAGCCTAGGCCTCTGTCCACCCTGGTCCCCATCCGCAATAGATGAGAGGCCGGGCTAGCCTGCCTCCACTGACCCTCCAGGAGGGAAGACGAGGGGTTGGGGCCCAGGCAGCTCCCCATTCCTTACGCATGGGCTATGCGGTGACTTCCTTCCATCAGTGCACAAATGGAAAGTCAGGGGCAGCATCCCGGGGAGAGGATGATGAACCCCTGCAGCTACGCTGTCAGGGCAGCAGCAACAGCCACACGGCTCCAACCCCGTCCTGCTGATGGCCCACGTCCTGACGCTCACCGGGATGTGATGAGAAGAGCCCTTACCTCTGAAGTCCTCCCAACAGCCTCCACCCCGTGCCAGCCTGAGCAAAATGCCAGACACACCCCAATCGAGGGGCGCCCTACCATCTGCCTGGCCAGCCCCCTCAACACTGTCCAGGCACAAAACACAGGGAACGTGTGGGGAGTGGTCCCAGCCCAGAGGAGCCTGAGGAGACGGCCATGGGCCACGAGGGATCCCAGGACTGCCACGGGCCACGAAGGATCCTGGGACGGCTACGGGCCACGAGGAATCCCGGTGTGGGGGGCCCTGGGACAGAAAACAGTCCATTAGGGGAAAGCAGAGGCAATCCGAATGAAGCGGGAAGTGTCATTAACAACGTGTTAATCAAGAGACAAATGCGCCACAACAGGCAGGATGTTCCCACAAGGAAAACGGGTGGGGGGTGGCAGGCAGAGACGGGAACTCTCACTACCACTTGCCCAAATTCTCTGTAAATCTAAAACTGCTCCAAAAACTAAGTTCTATTAACTGCCAGGAGGGGAAGACCCAGGTGGTTTAGGTTTGACTGCACCCTGCCACAGGCCCAGCCTGTCAACCCTGCTGCAGCTTCTAGGCAGATCTGGGCACTAGGAATAGAACTGGCAAGGGGAGCCCACCGCAGCATGACAGAAGCCTGCAGTGACAGCCCAAGGCATCAGATGACAACGCCCCCAAACAGCATGAGCTACTGATTACATAACAGCCACTGCCCCGCACGTGCTGACCCTGAGGGCAGCCTCAGATACAGTGCTGGCTCTGTGAGCCCCTCCGCCAAGACCCGCAGGTGGGGCGGAAGAAGAGACCACTGGCGGGAATCAGGGAGGAGACAGCAGCACCACAGCACAGAGGCCTGGGGACCACAGAACTTGGCCCCCAAGAACCCCCCAAAAGGAGGTGCTCTTGGCCATGGGGCTGCCAGTCACCGGAGCCCCCAGGGCTGACCCTCGGGTGGGTTCAGAAAGTTGGGCCTGCACCAGACCACACTGCCCACCTCTTTCCTGGGTCTGGGCACGGGTCCAAAAACAGGAGTCTCTGAACCAGAAGGAAGGGATCCTCTCACCTGCACGCCTGGCGAGGTTGCCTGAGCCGGGATGGCCCAGGGCCCGGCCCTGCCTGCCTCTCCCACGGCCACAAGCCCCAAGTGGCCTTCAAAAGGGACATGTCATTTCCTTCCTCCCACGCAAGTCTTCAGCCCCACAGGAAGGTCCTCCTTTTTCCAGGGGCTCTGCGTACCCCTTACAGGTTGGGGGTGGACACCCAAAGCCTCAGACGGGCCCACGACATGAACGCTCTGGCACCCTATGAGTATGAACTCAGGAGCTCTGGAAAAGAGACAGTGAGATGGATACAGGTGTGCATATACACATGGGTTAGCATTCCTACTTCCAAGCCCTGTCAGCAGAGAAAACCTAGAAGCAATGATGCCCCAACAGCATCGAGCACGGCCAGCACCCAGGCCACGGTTTGTAAACATCATTCTCCACTATGAGGAACCACGGCGCCCTGCAGGACACGTGGTCAATTCCAGGGCTGGGGCAGAATATACAAGCTGAGCCCAGATCGCCCTGCAGGACCTGAGAGGAAGGGAAGGCTTGACAGGATGGGAGCGGGCAGAAAGGACACGCGAGGGGCTCCCAATGGCCAAAACGAGGACCACCTACCTCAGCACCAGGATGAATGACAGCATCATGTTACAACCCACAGGATAAAACAAACACACAGATGGCTTTCCTGAGAGAACATGTGAAATGCAATCGAGCGCCAGGTGCAGTGGCTCACGCCTGTAATCCCAGCACTTTGGGAGGCCGAGGCAGGTGGGTCACTTGCGGTCAGGAGTTCGAGACCAGCCTGTACAACACGGTGAAACCCCGTCTCTACTAAAAATACAAAAATTAGCCAGGTGTGATGGTGGGCACCTGTAATCCCAGCTACTCGGGAGGCTGAGGCAGGAGAATTGCTTGAACCTGGGAGGCGGAGGTTGCAGTGAGCGAAGATCGCGCCACTGCATTCCAGCCTGGGCAAAAGAGTGAGACTCTGTCTCAAAAATATATAAATAAATAAAATGCAACTGATAAACGGGGAAGAGGGACAGCTTTCCTCCACAGAAGAATTCTCCTTCATAAGTGTCAAAGGAATAAGCATAACATAAAATCACCATTCCAACACCACGGGAATATTTCCTGCAGGAAAGAGCCACGCGGAAATGCAAAAATTGGTGAGCAAAAGTTGAAGGAACAGGACATGTTCACAGGCTCAAAGTCCCAAAGGGAAAAGGAGTAACTTTGCAGTGGAGAAACTTGACCGACGCCTCAGCCAGGCGGCCACGGTCAACACCACCACGCTGAGCCGCATCAGCCACATCAGCCACATCAGCCACACGCACCTCCTGATACGCTGCACAGGGAAGGAGCAGCATGAGCCCTATGGTATGCTTCTAAAAAGTCCAGAGCCCAGGCTAACCATGAGAAAACGTCTGAAAGCCAAGGGAAGTTCCTTCTACAAAACATCTGCCTGGTGCTCTTTGGAAGTGCCAAGGTCATGAAAGTCAAGGCAAGATGGAGGCCTTGGCACACCTGGAGGAGCCTATGAGACTAAATGGTGAGTGGGGTCCTGGATGAGGTCCTAGACCAGGAAAGGGACATTGGTGGGACAACTAGTGAGATTCTAATAGAATCTATAGTTGAGGCCAGGTGCAGTGGCTCACGCTTGTAATCCCAGCACTTTGGGAGGCCAAGGCAGGCAGAGCACCTGAGGTCAGGAGCTTGAGACCAGCCTGGCCAACATGGTGAAACCCTGTGTCTACTAAAAATACAAAAGTTAGCCGGGCGTAGTGGAAGGCACCTGTAATCCCAGCTACTCAGGAGGCTGAGGCAGGAGAATCGCTTGAACCTGGGAGGCAGTGGCTGCAGTGAGCCAAGATGGCGCCCCTGCACTCCAGCCTGGGAGACAGAGCAAGGCTCTGACTCAAAAAAAAAAAGAATCTATAGTTGAGTAAATCGCATGGTAGTATGGAATTGGCTAATTTCTGAGCATTCTGTGGTTACATAAGATGCTCACATTACGGGCTGAGTGAAAGGTACACAGGAACGCTCTGTGCTATCTTTGCAACAGTTCAGTGAGTCTAAAATTATTTCAAAATAAAAAGTTAAAAAGACCAAACCAAACAACCACCTGGACCTCTGTCCTCTGAAGCTCAGGGCATAGCAGGTTTTCACTGGAAGAGGAGAGTCAGGCCATGAAAGAGCCAAGGTGATCAGAAACCAAGTGGACACCACCACATTCCTTCTACTTCCAGGCCCCACTGAAGACCAAACCTGCTGAATTCAAGTTGCAGATCCTTCTTGAGTGAAAGAACTGAAAAGCTGACATTTGTCACCAACCTCTGCATCCTAGGGAAACAGCCTCTTACTTAGAAATATGTCACCAAAACCTTCATATCCTTACTGATACCAAAATCCAACTGAGGAAGGTGGCATGGCTCAATAAAGGAAGCAGGGAATAGGCCGGGAGCGGTGGCTCACACTTGGAATCCCAGCACTTTGGGAGGCCAAGGTGAGCAGATCTTTCGAGGTCAGGAGTTTGAGACCAGCCTCACCTACATGGCAAAACCCCATCTCTACTAAAAATACAAAAATTAGCTGAGCGTGGTGGCATCCACCTGTAGTCCCAGCTACTCAGGAAGCTGAGGCAGGAGAATTGCTTGAACCTGGGAGGCAGAGGCTGCCTGAGCCGAGATCATGCCACTGCACTCCAGCCTGGGCAACACAGCGAAACTCTGTCTTTAAAAAAAAAAAAAAAAAAAAAAAAAAAAAAAGGCAGAGGCCAGGCATGGTCACTCATGCCTGTAATCCTAGCACTCTGGGAGGCCAAGGCGGGCAGATCACGAGGTCAGGAGTTCGATACCAGCCTGGCCAGTATGGTGAAAACCTGTCTCTACTAAAAATATTAAAAAAAAAAAAAAAATTAGCCAATTGTGGTGGTACATGCCTATAGTCCCAGCTAATCAGGGGACTGAAGCAGGAGAATCGCTTGAACCCAGAAGGCAGAGGTTACAGTGAGTTGAGATTGTGGCACTGCACTCCAGTCTGGGTGACAGAGTAAGACTCTGTCTCAAAAAAAAAAAAAAAAAAAGAAAAGAAAAAGAAGAAACAAGGAGGCAGGGAACAGCCAGGGTTTTCTGGATCCCAACTAAGAAGGCTGTAATCTCATCAGCTAATCTGGGTCTCTATATGTTAATGTAAGAACCATATTATTTTTCCTTAACGTCTACACTCAAGACTAGACAAAAAATAATTCACGGTTATGAACCTACAGTAATCAAGACAGCATGGTACTGGCATAAGTACAGACATTAGATAAATGGGAGAAAGCTGAGAGTCCAGAAATAAACCCACACACTTAAAGTCAGGTGATTTTCAACAACAGTGCCAAGACCACTCAATGCAAAAAGTTTTTCAACAAATAGTGCTGGGACAGCTGGATATTCACACACAAAAAATGAAGGTGGACCCTTACCTCATACCATATATTTATACTAATTCCAAATAGGTCATAGATCTAAATGTAAGTGCCCAAACTACAAAACTCTTTTTAAAAACTTTTTGTACCAACAGTATCTTCCTATGTTGCCCACACTGGTCTCAAACTCCTGGCCTCAAATGATCCTCCCAACCCACCCTTCCAAAGCATTGGGCATATAGATGTGAGCTAGTATACCCAGCTCAGAACTACCCAACTCTTAGGAAAACCATAGGATTAAACCTTCGTGGCTTTGGATCAGGCAAGATTTCTGGCTAAAACACCAAAAGTGCATGTGGAAAAAGAAAAATTGTTTGCAAAGACCTCAAGAAAGTGAAAAGACTTGGCTGGTCATGGCAGCTCATGTCTATAATCCCAGCACTTTGGCAGGCCGAGGTGGGAGGATCACTTGAACACAGGAGTTCAAGACCAGACTAGGCAACACAGCAAGATGCCATCTCCACAAAAAATAAAGAAGAAAAAAATTAGCCAGGCGTTGTGGTGCACACCTGCAGTCCCAGCTACTTGGGAGGCTGAGGTGGGAGGATCGCTTGAGCCTGGGAGTTGGAGGCTGCAGTGAGCTATGTTTGTGCCACTGCACTCCAGCCTAGGAGATGGAACAATACTCTGTCTCAAAAAAAAAAAAAAAAAAAAAAAAAAAAGAGAGAGAGAAAGTGAAAAGACAATGTACAAAACAGGAGAACATATATTTGCAAAACATTATCTGATAAGGAACTTGCATCCAGAATATGTCAACAACTCTTGCAACTCAACAAAAGACAAACAACCTAACAGAAAACACTGGCAAAGGATGGAGCAGACATTTCTCCAAAGAAGATACAAAAAGAGTCAACAGTCACGGGAAGAGATGCTTGACATCACAGCAATGAAGCAAGGGAGAAGAGGAGAGGCCAAAACCATGCCGAAAATGACAGAGGAGCCAGTGGGCTTCCAGGACCTTCTAGAACCCTCTCCAATATGGCAGAGCCTGGCCAAGAGCTGCTATTCATATTCCAGTCCTGAGATAACTTTGCTACGTTCCCCAACTCTCAAATGGGAGATGGAGGTTGGCAGGGGGTGCTCACGAGGGATGGCGGGGACAGGGCCCTCCCCCAAGGCCCTTCTAGAAGATTCTGCCTCTCCTGTTCCGCCCAGGTCCCTGCCCAGGTCTGCGCCTGGTCCTCACCACCCCCGCCCCGCCTCGTGAGCCCCATGCTTCTGCCAGGAGGTGGCTGGGGCCTGCTCTGGTGTCCCCTTGCTGGTGCTCCTCGTTGAGTCACTTCCCAGCAGCCCCATGGGAAAGGCACTGCTGTCACTCCCACTTCACAGAGCGGAACATGGAGGCCGTCCCAAGTCCCAGAGGTGCTAACCGAGGCTGTCAGCTCCAGGGCTGGTTACCCTCTTAACTCACCATATCTTTTTCTTTTTTTTTGAGATGGAGTTTCGCTCTGTTGCCCAGGCTGGAGTGCAACGGCATGATCTCAGGTCACTGCAGCCTCCGCTTCCCAGGTTCAAGCAATTCTCCCGCCTCAGCCTCCAAAGTAGCTTGGATGACAGGCGTGCACCACCATGCCCAGCTAATTTTTGTAATTTTAGTAGAAATGGGGTTTCACCATGTTTGCCAGGCTGGTCTTGAACTCCTGACCTCAGGGGATCCACCTGCCTCGGCCTCCCAGAGTGCTGGGATTACAGCCATGAGCCACTGCACCCGGCCTAACTCACCATATCTTAACCAACACATTTCCAGTGGCCAGGGAGATAAAACCCCAGCCAGGGCAGATGATGTGGCAACACGAGTCAGAAAGATGCGGCGGAGGAGCCTGGAGTGCCAGGAAGGACAGTGAGGAGGGGTGGGAGGAGCAGGAGAATGGCCGTGGGCTGCAGGGAAACAGCAGGAAGTGAAGCCCCCACAAGCCCAGGGGATGGGGGTTCCGCTCTGAGGATGGGGTGCACACTACCCAGAGGCAGGGTGGGGTTCCAGTAGTGGCGGGACAGACGGGGATAGGGAGAGGCTGCGGGGAGCCAGGCATGAAGAGGGCAGGCCTGCAGCAGGGATGGAAGGAAGGGAGGCGGGACCAGCACCATCCTGGCTCCCTGCCGCCACCACCAGCCCCCTATCCTTCTTCTCTGTCCTTCACTAAGAGAACATCAAAAACTGTCCCCTACCCATGAGCCCTCTCCCAGGACCCCCACAGCCCCCAGATCAGGTGATGGAGGCCCAGTGCAGCACGAGACCACTGGGATGAGAAGCCACCTCTTGTGACCCAGCATCACCACTCACCTCCGCCAGAGGAGGACGCGGTGACTGCAGGGGCGACCCCTGCCCCTCATATCACTTAGACCCCCAGGGCCAGTGCCAAGCAGGGGGCTCCCTACCCCACATCCCTCCCAGCTGTGTGGCGAGGCGGCCACTGGAGAATGGTGGGGACCTTCTCCCCCGTGGCCCTGTAGCCTCTAAGAGCGATCTTAGAGGGAGGTCCTGGGTGAGGACATGGTACAGAGCACAGTCCCCCAAGGCCTGGTCCCAAGACCACTGAATGCAGAAAGAAAAGGTGTTTCAACAAACAGTGCTGGGACAACTGGATATCCACATGCAAATAAAGGAAGGTGAACCCCCACCACCCACCATGAGGCCCGGAGGAGGGCGAGGCCCCCACCTGTGGGGCCTCAGTTTCCTCATCTGTAAAGGGGGCTCCCCATGTTAACACCCTCCTCGTGGGGTCTTCAGGAAGCTCAATGAGGTCCCCTAAGTGGCAGCTGTCACCATCCTGTCACTCAGGAGGCTGACCAGCAAGTCCAATGACACGACAGGTCACAGAGGCCATGGAGGAACAGGTGCCCACACTGATCTATGCCCCAGTAGGCTGGCAGCACCGCTGGGAAGGACGGTTTGGTAACATCTCTTCTTTCAAAAGCACCTGCCCCTTCTTGCCAGCTGCCCCAGGCATCTGTGTTCTCCATACTTGTCCCACCTGGCCACCAACACCTCCACAGGCCACTCCTGTAGCCTCAGATGTCATGGGGCGACAGAAGTCCACCATCAACTCCACACACAGCCACAGAGTGGGCTGCACAGACGCATCTCCAAGCTTTGTGCTGGATCCCTGGGACAGCAGCTATCTGCCAGGAGACGGCCGCAGGACACACCGGCACACACAGAGCGCGCAGAAAAGGAAGACGCTACACAGGTACCTCTAGAAGGGTTACCACTTCCAGGGGGTGGGAGAATAAAGCCTGGGGAAGTGGGAGACTGTGCAGGGGGTGACCAGCTCATCTCACTTTGCCCGGGATGCTCCTGGTTCCGGCACCAAAGCCTTACGTCTGTCCCATATTTGCATGTCTCTGGGGTCAGGCTGGGGGCTGTAATCTGAGGGCTGCCTGGACAGTAGGGAGTGTATTCCGGAGGGGAGCAGGGGTGGCCTCTGCCCAACACCCAGGGGTACTGCCCACCTATGACCACTAAAATATAACCGCCTTCCTGCCCCTCTGTGGGTGACTTCTCACGCTCACCGCACGGGGGTACGGGGACTCCCAGGGAGCACAGAGCCGTGGTGCATCTCACAGTCAAGCGTTCTCAACTACATGAAACTGGGGAGCTGAAACGTGCACGGCAGCACACGTGCACACCGGGTCACAGGGACTGGCTGTGACTAGACACTGCCGAGCGTCCCCAGACAACATGCCTGGCTGAGGGCATTGCTCTAGGAAGCTGCTGGGCTGGGGTGGGCCTGACGACCCATCTCTGGATCGTGGGTAGAGGTGTATGAGCCCGGGGGGCAGCAAGGGCTGAGAAGGGCCAAGGAGCTGGCGGGATGCGCGGTGAGAACAGGCCCACTGTGGGCCATGCACTCCAGGCCGGGTGAGGAGGGAGCGAGGGCCTGTGGCAGGGCAAGGGCTGGGAGCTGAGCACGCGAGTGGTGGAAAGTGCCAGGGGCCGGCGTGTGGAAATGGCGAGGCCATTGCACTGGAGGGGTTCCCACGAGTCTCTTTCCCCCAGAAGAAAAGGACTCAGGAGAATCCTTAACCTCATCCTTAAGTCTCTGCCAGCACACCCGCCCTCCAGGACACACGCCATCCACCGCCCTAGCCATCCCCAGTGCCAGCATTACTGCCACGTATTAACTTCAAAGAAGCATTTGTGTACCAAAGTACACAGAGAAATGCACAAACCCTAAAAAATAACACAAAACAGGACGCGCAGAGGGGAGCCAGACGCACCCAGGCAGGAGACAGCATTCTCAAGCGGCTGAGCATCCGACCGCGGCCAACAACCCAGGGGGCAGACCTGCTGTGGAGAGATGAGGAAGACCAAACACAGACTCAGGCATATACGGAGACTGTGTGGGGAACAGAAGGGGTTTCCCAAGGCAGTGGGGTAAGCAGGGACCTTTTTTTTAGACAGGGTCTCACTCTTGTCACCCAGGCTGGAGGGCAGTGGCACGATCTCAGCTCACTACAACCTCCACCTCCCAGGTTCAAGCGATTCTCCTAACTCAGCCTCCCAAGTAGCTGGGATTACAGGCGCCCACCACCACGCCCAGCTAATTTTTGTATTTTTAGTAGAGACGGGGTTTCACCATATTGGCCAGGCTGGTCTCAAACTCCTGACCTCTAGGGATCCACCCACCTCACCCTCCCAAAGTGCTAGGATTACAGGTCTGAGCCACTGCACCTGGCCAAGCAGGGATTTATTTATTTGTTTGTTTGTTTGTTTGTTTGTTTTGAGACAGAGTCTTGCTCTTGTTGCCCAGGCTGGAGTGCAATGGCACGATCTTGGCTCACCACAACCTCCACCTCCTGGGTTCAAGCAATCCTCCTTCCTTAGCCTCCCGAGAAGCTGGGATTACAGGCATGCACCACCACACCCAGCTAATTTTTATTAGAGATGGGGTTTCTCCATGTTAGTCAGGCTGGTCTCGAACTCCTGACCTCAGGTGATCCGCCCGCCTGGGCCCAAAGTGCTATGATCACAGGCATGAGCCACCATGCCCGGCCCAAGCAGGGATTTTTTTTAATCAATGGAGCTGGGACAACGGGGTAGCCATTTAGAAAACAATAAAGTGAGGTCCCCACCTCGCACCTCTGCGAGAATGAACGGCGGTGGAATCAGAACATGAGTGTAAAGGAGGAATCATACGAGAGCCAGAAAAAAACGAGGTGAACTCCTCTCCAGCCCCAGAGACGGAAAGGGCTTTACAACCACAGCTCTAATCAAGAGGCAAAGAAAGTAAAGACTCAGAAATGTGACTTTTGTTGAGACAGGGTCTCGCTCTGTCACTCAGGCTGGAGTACAGTGGTGTGATCATAGCTCACGGCAGCCTTGAACTCCTGGGCTCAAGCAATCCTCCCACCTCAGCCTCCTGAGTAGGTGGGACCACAGGCATACACCACTATGCCTGGCTAACTTTTTTTTCTTTTTTGTAGAGATGGGGGTCTCACCATGTTGCCCAGGCTGGTCTCAAACTCCTGGGCTCAAGTGATCCTCCCACAGTCCGGGGACTACAGGTGTGAGCCACCGTGCCCAGCTAACTATTTTTTTTAATTAGCCAGGTGTGGTTAATTAATTACAGGCTCACACCTGTAATTTCAGCTGCTTGGGAGGCCAAGGCAGGAAGACTGCTTGAGCCCAGGAGTTTGAGACCAGCGTGGGCAACATAGTAAGACCTCGTCTCGAAAGAAAGAGAATAAAGAAAAAGAAGATGAAAAGAAAGAAAGAAGAAAGGAAAGAAAGAAGGAAAGGAAAGAAAAGGAAAAGAAAGGAGAGAGAAAGGGGAGAGAAAGGAGAGAGAAAGGAAAGTAAAGGAGAAAGAAAAAAAACATTCTGCAGGGCAAAAGAAAACCAAACACCAATAACAAAGTCAAAAGGCAATCCAGAGACCGAGGGAAAATATTTGCACTGGGCGAGGTGACTCAAGCCTATAATCCCAGCATTTTGGGAGGCCAAGGCCGGTGAATCACCTGAGGTCAGGATTTTGAGACCAGCCTGACCAACATGGCGAAACCCTATCTCTACTAAAAATATAAAAATTAGCTGGACATGGTGGCTCACGCCTGTAATCCCAGCTACTCAGGAGGCTGAGGCAGGAGAATTGCTTGAACCTGGGAGGCGGAGGTTGCAATGAGCTGAGATTGTGCCACTGCACTCCAGCCTGGGCAACAGAACAAGACTCAGTCTCAAAAAGAAAAAAAAAGAAAAAAAAAACCACAAAGAAAATATTTGCAATACATACCACAGAGGTTCACATATTGGGGTTTCAAGTTAGGAGGAAAAAGTCAAATATCCAATAGAAAAAAGCAAGTGAAAAGCATGAAGATACAGCTCACAGAAAAGATACAAAAACAGCTTTAATCACAACAAGATGTTCATCACCACTCATAACTACAGGAACAATCATTAGAACTTCACTGAGCTCCCATTTCTCAGCACTGGGATTGGCAAGTATTTAGACGTGAAACAGCACACCCTGCTGGCGAGGCAGGGGAACCAGGCCCTCCCAGACGACACAGCTGGCGGAACAGGACTTACATGGGTGTTTAGCATAAAAGCTAACAAAATATGTCTGCACTTCTGACCCAGCAATCCCACTCATGAAAATCTACCATGAAGATACCCTTCCACCAATGTGAAAATCCATACACACCAGGTTACTCATGGCAGCACAGTTCGCCACCGTTAAGAGCCTGGAAACAAACTAAATACCTGCATGCAGGAGAGACACTGGGTAGACTTCGCTGCATTCCTGCAAGGAACACTACGCAGCTGTGCAGGGGAGCCAGGAAGAGCTCCCTGGCCAATGAAGTGGTTTCCAGGACACACAGCTAAATGAACAGAGCACAGCGCCACTTTCACATGCGAAAGAAAAGGTATAAGGCCAGGCGCAGTGGCTCACACCTGTAATCCCAGCACTTTGGGAGCCCACTTGAGCCCGGGAGTTTGAGACCAGCCTGGGCAACATAGCAAGACCCTGTATTTCTCTATAAAAACATAAAAAAATTAGCTGGGCATGGTGGCACACACCTGTGGTCTCAGCTAAGTCAGGAGGCCGAAGTGGCAGGATCACTTGAACCCAGGAGGTGAAGGCTGCAATGAGCTGTGATTACACCACTGCACTCCAGCCTGGGCAACAGAGAAAGACTCTGTCTCAAAAAAAAAAAGAAGGGGACATTAAAAAAATACACATCTGCTTCTTTGAGCTGCCCTGAAAGGCTGAGCCAGAGACTAACGAGATTCCTTTCCTGCAGGGGGTGGGCAGGAATGGGGAGGAGAAAGGGGGTTGATGACACTTCTCCGCCCATGCCTTTTTGTGCAGTCCTGACTCTGGAACCATGCTAATGTTCTATACACTACATCACGTATGTTGAATCAAGAAATCAATCAACAGGCAACTAAAATCAGCAAGAGTTCAGGAGGAAAATCCTTGTCCAAAACACAAACAAAAACAAGTAAACCAAACCTTATTTCAAGCAAACAATATAACCACAGTAAAGAAGGGGGGAAAAAATGGAAGAACTAATCCATGTAAACTTTTAAATACAGTTTGGGACTGTATGTCTTGGAGATAAACAAAAAAGAAATATTGGCTCCTACCCTGGAGGATGCTTTTATGGTAGGCAGTGGGTGGATTCTCACTGTCAGCCAAGGGAGTTACAAATAACGATGGGGAAAGATGGTAAGGGACCCTGGGTGTGGGGCTGGAACTAGAGGTTTCAGTGTGAACTCATGGGCATTAATGGGGATGGATGGATGGATGGATGAATAAATGGATGCACGGATGGATGGATGGATGGACAGACAGACAGATGGATGGATAGGTGAATGAACAGATGAACGGTTGGATGGATGGATAGGTGGATGGATGGATAGGTGAATGGGTGGGTGGATGGATGGATGGACAGACGGACAGATGGATAGATGGATGGATAGGTGAATGAATAGATGGATGGACGGATATGTGAATGGGTGGATGGATGGGTGGGTGGATGGATAGGTGGGTGGGTGGGTGGACAGGTGGATAGATGGATAGGTGAGTAAATGGGTGGATACGTGGGTGGCTGGATGGATAGATGGATTGGTTGGTAGGTGGGTGGGTGGGTGGACAGGTGGATAGATGGATAGGTGAGTAAATGGGTGGATTGGTGGGTGGATGGATGGATGGATGGATAGATGGATAGGTTGGTGGGTGGGTGGGTGGGTGGACAGGTGGATAGATGGATAGGTGAGTAAATGGGTGGATTGGTGGGTGGATGGATGGATGGATAGATGGATAGGTTGGTGGGTGGGTGGGTGGGTGGACAGGTGGATAGATGGATAGGTGAGTAAATGGGTGGATGGATGGATAGGTGGGTGGGTGGGCCGGTGCGTGGACAGGTGGATAGATGGATAGGTGAGTAAATGGGTGGATGGGTGGGTGGATGGATGGATGGATAGATGGATAGGTGGGTGGGTTGGTGGGTGGGTGGACAGGTGGATAGATGGATAGGTGAGTAAATGGGTGGATGGGTGGGAGGATAGATGGATGCAGAGATGGATGCAAATGTCAGGTGTCTGTATGTATACATGTGTATTCATATATACACACACAATGTACATGTGTGTAAGATGTACACACATCTACTTCCCAGCTCTGTCTGATTAGAGGACCTAGAAGCAAAGACGCCCCAGTAGCACTGAGCACACGGAGCACCTGGATCTCGGTTTCTAAGTGGCATTCTCCACAAACAGAACCAGGGCTCCTTGGAGATTGGTCAATCCCAGGGATCGACCATGAGGGAGACTACAGGATGAGCCGGGAGCATCCCAGCGCCAAAAAGTTGGGAAGTGCTCCGAGCAGGGTGGGGACATGTCAAATGGCCCAGGAGCCAGCTCGACCGGGCTCTTTCTGGAAAAATATGGAGCCATCTGAGCAACCAGATCAATCGTGATGGCAGTGGATTATAACCCATTGAACAAAGTAAGAATCCACAAGCCCACCCTGATAGAAATAAGAAAGGAACAAGGGACAGCTGTCCTGTATAGGAGACATCAACTAATAAATGCAGAAGAAATGACAGGACTAGACAACCACCATGTGGCAAGAATCAATGTCTGCTGAAACAAGCAGTGAATGTTTGAGGAGTAACGGCGTGTTTACACTGGCCTCCCCATGAGATGCAAATGGTACAATAGTAATGTTAGGGTGGGGAAACCTGGCGGGCCTACCTTAACCAAAGGATCAAGGTTAACATCACCAGAAATGGGACAAATTAGCATGATGGGCCTCCTGATAGGGCACACTAAGAAGGACCCAATGTCGGCTCCAGGACTTGCCTGCCAAAAGTGTGTGGCCTGAATCTGGTCCTGAGGAACCATCAGACAAACCCACCTGGGGGACATTTAACAGAATGACGGCCTGTACGCCCCCAAAACATCAGAGTCAGAGAACCCAGAGACAGACTCAGGAGCAGCCCCAGGTTAAAAGGAACCGACAGGCAAGACGACTGAGTGCTGTGTTGATCCTGGATTCTCTTCTGACTCTTAAGGACATTACTGCAAAGTCAGAATAGGGTCTGTAGATTTGATTTTATCAGTGTGAATTTCTGATTTTGATAACTTGATACAAAAATTCCTTGTCTGGGGGAAATACACACTGAAGGAGAGGTAAAGGGATGTCATGTCTGCCACACACTGACAGTTTAGGAAGAAGTGCAGGGAAAGAGAATGAGAGGAAAGGATTAAAGGCAAAGCAGGGAATGTCGCCACATGGGGGTCCTGGGTGAAAGGTGTCTGGGAATTCTTCCTATTTTTCTTGCAATTTTGGGGTCAGTGTGAAATTATGTCCAAAAAAATTTTATTAAAACAAAAACAAAAAAAAAGGGAAGTCTTTGGGTGAAGAGCCAAGAAAACCCAGGACAGACACAGGCTTGGTCACCTGGCACTTCCTTCTGGAACCTTCCACACAAAGGGAGGTGCAGACCACCTACATCTTTGCCAGGCACTCAACAGGGTCTGGGGAGCACCACGGGCAAAGGCCACCTGTCCGTCCACTGCCCCCAGGCGAGGGGATGGAGCCACACAGAGCAGGGATGCCAGCAGACTTGGGCCCCCAAGCAGGCTCCCACCCAGTCAGGAGGCAACCCCTGGCAGACACACGAGGACCAGTCCATGTTTCACACTTATTTATAGGTATCTGATGTTCCATAATTAACCATTTAAAACCATAATCATTAACTAAATAATCTATGCATCTACAAACCTGCCTTGTAATTTCATGGTTGTCTGGGAGCCCCAAGGCCTGCGTGGAGAGGGACAGCAGTGCAGAGTGGCACGTCCGCCCCTCACTCCTGGCCCTGGGGCCCGCCAGGTCTAGCGACCTCCTGGAGTGTCACCGTCTTTCTGGGGCGTGCGGCCTTTGGAACAGACCGGACAGTAAGGATGAAGAGGCTGATGACGAGGTCCTGGAGCCCCCATGCAGGCATGACTCTGAGTGCCTGGCATGGCTGACCAGCCCACCAACCCGAGGAGGCAGGGATGACTCTGAGTGACTGGCATGGCTGACCAGCCCACCAACCGGAGAAGGCAGGGACAGCTATTCCAGCCCATTGCCCAGGAGAGGAAACTGAGGCACAGGCAGGAAGTGGCCTACCCTAGATCACACAGCTAACAACCGGGGAGCCAAGGAGGCAGCTGCAGACCTGAGCGCCACCCACTGGGTACGCAGGCCCAGCCGGCTGGGGTGGATATGTTGGAAACACAAAGCCCAGCCCACCTCGCCGCCCCCAGATGGCAGGTCCTCATGAACCACAGAAGGACACGGTGGAAGCCAGGGGCCGACGCTCCCGGACTCCTAGGGCGGGGGAAACCTCTCTAAGTGGGACACAAACTCGGAAGCCCTAAAGGGAAGGACACATCAGGCAACTTGAAAACATCCCATGTAACAACGCACCAAAAATAAAACTAAAGATAAGTGAGGAACTGAGAAAAAAGGTAACACAATAGGGTGGTAATAGCCCGGGTACAGAGAGGGTTATTCCAAAACAGGGGTTCTCCACCAAGGCTGATCGTGCCCCCAGAGGATGCCTTCCGATGTCTAGGGACATTTATGGCTGTCACGACTGAGGGTGGTGCTGGCGTGGAGTGGGTGGAGGCCAGGGATGCAAAGAACCCACTCACCCAGACCCACACTGCCCAACCATGCAGCTGTGCCCACAGGGAACACTGGGAGGTCTGGGGATGTCTGTGGTTGTCACGACTAGGGGGTGCTCCTGGCATGCAGTGGGTGGAGGCCAGGGATGCTGCTCAGCACCCTGCAGGGCCCAGGACAGCCCCACCCCAGAGAAGGACCCAGCTCAAGATAGCAAGAGTGCCGAATCTGAGAAGCTTTGGGTTAGTTTTTTTGTTTTTAAGTCAAGAAAAAAAACACACCAAATCAACAAGCAGGCAAAGGCTATGAACTGGCAACTCAAACAAGAACCAGAATGAGGAGACAGGTTATAAGGAGGGGCAGAGACCAGAGCTGTCCCCTACACAATGACTGTCCCACACCACCGCAGGGGCACAAATTCAGACCACCTCAGGGGACAGCTGAGCAACACGCTTCAAAATAAACTCCAGCCTGGACAACATGGCGAGACTGCGTCACTACTAAAAAAAAAAAAAAATTAGCCAGATGTGGTAGTGCACACATGTGGTCCCAGCAACTTGGGAGGCTGAGGCAAGAGATCGCTTGAGCCCAGGGGGCTGAGGCTGCAATGAGCTGTGATCATGCCACTGCACTCCAGCCTGGACGACAGAGCAGGTCCCCCTCTCAAAAACATAAAAATAAAACAGGCACACACACTCTGAGCAACCCCACCTAGAAGGGCTGGCAGCAAGGATGTGGCCAGCAGCATTGTTTAAAAGAGAAAAAAGTAGTTCGGCGCAGTAGCTCACGCCTATAATCCCAACGCTTTGGGAGGCTGAGGTAGGCTGATCACCTGAGGTCAGGAGTTTGAGACCAGCCTGGCCAACATGAAGAAACCCCATCTCTACCAAAAATACAAAAATTAGCCAGGCGTGGTGGCACATGCCTGTAATCCCAGCTACTCAGGAGGCTGAGGCAGGAGAATCGCTTGAACCCAGGATTCTTGCTCTGTTGCCCAGAGTAAGAATCCATCTCAAAAAAAAAAGACCTGCCTCCAAGTGGGTGAGACCCACTGACACAGATTTGGAGTCTTGTGTCAGGAACAGGGCTACAAACTCATCAGTTTCAGTGGTGCAAGGGAGATGAAAAGAAGCCAGAAACACAAGGAGAGGGATGACAGGGGAGCTGGTGTCCTTCCCAAGCCCTGCTCCTGAGACAGTGGGGTCTCCAAATGGTTTTGATGATCACAGGTCCTAAGAGGGCTTTGATGTGTTCATTTCACTGAATGTGAGGAGGAATGAGCAAAAGAAGAGGCACCATTCAGGCAAAAAAACACACCAGCATCCTTGAAAACCCAAGCCATTGAACTGATTAAGTGAAATCCTGATTGCTAAGCACAGTTCAAAAGGAGTAAGCACAGCCTTGCTTCAAATGATATTGGGGATCTGAAGTCGATTCTGAGAAGTTAAGATGCCTATAAGACCGACAGCAACTACTAAGAAAATACTTCCAAAAATATAGTGCTAACAATCATGAAAAGAATTAAAATATTACACTAGAAAATATTCACTTAATGCAAAAGAAAACATTAAAGAAGGAATAAAGGAACAAAATAGAAAACAAAAAGGGAAATGGCAGATACAAATCCAACTATATCAATAACGGCATTAAATATGAATGGATTAAACATCCAATCAAAAGACAGAAATTGTCAGACTGGATTTAAAAAACAAGATCCAACTATATACTATACTATATACTGTCTTCAGGGGACAGTTTTTTTTTTTTTTTTTTTTTGAGAGACAGAGTTTCACTCTTGTTGCCCAGGCTGGAGTGCAATGGCATGATCTTGGCTCACTGCAATCTCCACCTCCCAGGTTCAAGCGATTCTCCTGCCTCAGCCTCCCGAGTAGCTGGGACTACAGGCATGCACCACCACGCATGTGTATTTTTAGTAGAGACGAGGTTTCTCCATGTTGGTCAGCCTGGTCTCAAACTCCCAACCTCAGGTGATCCACCCGCCTCGGCCTCCCAAAGTGCTGAGATTACAGGCGTGAGCCACTGCGCCCAGCCAGGGGACACTCTTTAGATTAAAAGATACGAACAGGCTGAAAATAGGCTGGGCACAGTGGCTCACACCTGTAATCCCAACACTTCGGGAGGCCTAGGCAGGCAAACTGCTTGAGCCCAGGAGTTCGAGATCAGCTTAGGCAATATGGCAAAACCCGTCTCTACAGAAAAAACACAAAAATTAGCCAGGTATGGTGGTGCATGCCTGTCGTTCTAGTTCCTTGGGAGGCTGAGATGAGATAAAAGAATTGTTTGCGCCCGGGAGGTCGAAACCCTGTCTCAAAAAAGACAAAACAACAATAACAACAACAGAAAAAACAACAGGCTGAAAATATAAAAATTAAACATGTAACATGCAAACAGGAACCATAAGAAAGCTGGAGTGGCTACACTAACATCAGACAAAATAGACTTTAAAAAAAAATGTGCCAGGTGTGGTATAATGACTCATGCCTGTAATCCAAGCATTTCGGGAGGCCAAGGTGGGAGGATCACTTGAGTTCAGGAGTTTGAGACCAGCCTGGGCAACATAGTAAGACCTCATCTCTGTTAAAATTCAAAAAAATTAGCCAGGCGTGGCAACACACATCTGTAGTCCCAGCTACTTAGGATGCTGAGGCAGGAGGATTACTTGAGCCCAGGAGGTTGAGGCTGCAATGAGCCATGATCGCACCACTGCACTCCAGACTGGGCAAAAGTGCAAGACTCCATCTCAAAAAAAAAACAAACAAAAAAGTTACTAGAGATAAAGAGGGACATTTTATAATGATAAAAAGGTGAATCCATTAGCAAGATACAGCAATTATAAACATATATGCATCTAATAACAGAGCCCCAAAATAGATGAAGCAAAAAATGACGGAAATAAAAGGAGAAGTAATTCAACAATAGCTGGAGATGTCAATACCTTCACTTTCTTTTTTTTTTTTTTTTCCTTGAGATGGAGTCTCACTCTGTCGCCCAGGCTGGAGGGTAGTGGGGTGATCTCAGCTCACTGCAACCTCTGCCTCCCGGGTTCAAGCGATTCTGGTGCCTCAGCCTCCCGAGTAGCTGGAATACAGGCATGCGCCACCACACTCGGCTAATTTTTGTGTTTTTAGTAGAGACAGGGTTTTGCCTTGTTGGCCAGGCTGGTCTCAAACTGCTGACCTCAGGTGATCCACTCACCTCGGCCTCCCAAAGTGCTGAGATTACAGGCATGAGCCCCCATGCCCGGCTCATACCCTCACTTTCAATAAAAGAAAACACAGCTAGCAGAAGAGCAACAAAGAGAGAGACTTGAGCACTATAAGCCAGAAGAATCTATAGAACATATTCTCTTCTCAGTACATATGGAACATTCTCCAGGATAAACCATATGTTAGTCCATAAAACAAGCCTCATTAAATTGAAAAGAATTCAGATCATCCAAAGTAAGTTCTCCAACCACAATGGAAATTAGAAATCAACAACAGAAAGTAATTTGGGGATTCACAAGTACATGGAAATTAACCAACATACTCCTAAATAATCACAGGGTTGAACAGGAAGGAAATATTAGAAAATATTTTGAGGTGAATGAAAATGAACTCACAACAAAGTAAAACTTATAGGATGGCCAGACACAGTGGCTCATGCCTGTAATCCCAGCACTTTGGGAGGCCAAAGTGGGAGGAATGCTTGAACCCAGGAGTACGAGACCAGCCTGGGGAAATATAGTGAGACCTCCTCTCCACAAAATTATTTTTTAAATTAGGCAGGCATAGTAGCACATGCCTCTGGTCCCAGCTACTTGGTGGGCTGAGGTGGGAGGATTGCTTGAGCTCGGGAGGTCAAGGCTGCAGTGATTTGTGACTGCACCACTGCACTCCAGTCTGGGCAACAGAGCAAGATCCTATCGCAAGGAAAAAAAAAGTACAGGTTGCAGCTAAAGCAGTACTTAGAGGGAAATTTATAATTGCCTATACAGTTTTTAAAAAGAGGAAGATCTCAAATATTAATTTAAGCATCTCCCTTAAGACACTGGAAAAAGAAGAGCACACGGAAACTAAGGCAGATGGAGCACAGTACATAACAAAGATAACGAGCAAAAATAAACAAAATAGAGACAGCCAATGAAACCAAAAGTCGGTCCCTTGAAAAGACCAGTAAAACTGTCGAAGGTAAATGTCTTCGTGACATTTTGTTATCTGCACAGATTCCTGGAACCGCCACTGCAATCAGATACAGAGCTGTTCCGTCAACACAAAGGAACTCACTCTGCTTCCACTCTATCGCCCCCAGGCCCTGGCAACCTTGGATCTTGTCCTCCATCTCTGGAGAACTCAAATTGCTAAAATCGGGAATGAAAGATGGGACCTTACCACTGCCACCCGTCTCACAGAAATAAGCAGAATGAGAAAACAAAGTAATAAAAGAAAGTAACTACTGATACACACAACAACTTCAACAGATTGCAAGCGAAAAAACCCAATCCCAAGAGGTTAAATACGCTGTGATTCCATCTACATAACATTCTCAAAAGGGCAAGGTTACAGAGATGCAGAGATCCTCAGCCGTCGCCAGGGCCTGGGGGTGACAGAAGGGAGAAGCAGAGCGTTCCTTTGTGTTGACAGAACAGTTCTGTATCTTGATTGCAATGGTGGTTCCTGGAATCTGTGCAGGTAACAGAATGTCGCAAAGACTCTACCAAAAGAATGAGCCAGTGCTGACACTGAGGACGCCTGAGGAAGGTCTGAAGCCACAGTGTCCTGTGTCAATTTCCTAGTTTTAACGGGACACTAAAGTTATGTAAAATGTTACCACTGGAGAAAGCAGGGTGAAGCCTAGGGAAATCTCTTTATTATTTTTGCAACACCTTGGCAGTCTATAATTCATTCTTATTTTTGCTTTTGTAGAGACAGGGTCTCACTGTGTTGCCCAGGCTGGTCTCGAACTCCTGGACTCAAGTGATCCTCCCACCTCTGCCTCCCAAAGTGCCTGGATGACAGGTGTGAGCCACCACACCCAGCCTCTGTAATTCTTTAAAAATTAAAAGTTAACAAAAATAATATGAGGGCTATTTCACCACAGATGGGGGTAGGGCAGGGGGGGTTGCCATGGGTTGATGGTTTTGGGGCTGGGTGAGGGGCCTGGGGGGCTCGTTATTCCATGTTGTCTACCTTTCTGTGTAGTCAAATTCTCCATAACAGTGTTTTTATTTTTTGCTTTACTATTTTTTGAGACCGAGTCTCACTCTGTCGCCCAGGCAGGAGTGCAGCGGCACAATCTCAGCTCACTGCATCCTCCGCCTCCTGGGTTCAAGCAATTCTCCTGTCCCCTCCCTAGTAGCTGGGACTACAGGCGCCCGCCATCACGCCCAGCTAATTTTTGTATTTTTAGTAAAGACGAGGTTTCACCATATTGGTCAGGCTGGTCTCGAACTCCTGACCTCAGGTAGTCCGCCCACCTCAGACTCCCAAAGTGCTGGGATTATAGGCATGAGCCATCATACCCGGCCCATAATAAAGTTTTTTAAAAAAAATAATAAAGGGAACCAACACAAGAATAGCACTAAGAAGGGCCTTATCCATCCAGGTTTATAAATATCCTTCAAAATGCACAGTGTTAGAATTACGGGCCATCTCATCGAATATTCTCCCCAAAACAAAGGCCGGAGAGGGACCAGAACTAGTTCAGTGTTTGTACAACACAGATCTAAAAGAGACACTGGATTACCCCCAGGCCAACTTCCATAATGACAGTATTAAAACACGGCATGTGAGCTTTGCCCAATACTCATGACCTCTAGATGAGCCCTCCGCGGCCCCAGGATCCCAGGCACAGCCCTCCCATCTCCTCGCCACACTGCCTTCAGACTCAGGTAACAGATGCATCCTGCCAGAGGCCACCTGCCCCAGGCCCTCATTCCAGTACAGAAACCTGCACTGCTAAGTCAGGGCAGGTCTGCCTCGGGCTCCACACAAGTGTCTCCCTTTCTAAGTCCCTGTTTCTGGGTGGAAGTGAACTGCTCTAACACCAAGGTTCTGACCCTCTTTTTGTGGGGCGGGGACAGGGTCTCACTCTTTTGCCCAGGCTGGAGCGCAGTGGTGCAATCATGGCTCACTGCAGCCTCAACCTCCTGGGTTCAAGCGATCCTTCTGCCTCAGCCTCCCAAGTAGCTGGGATTACAGGTGCCACCTCCATGCTCAGCTAAGCTTTTAATTTTTTTGTAGAGACTGGGTCTCATTACGTTGCCCAGCCTGGTCTTGAACTCCTGGCCTCAAGTGATCCTCCCACCTCAGCCCCCCAAAGCGCTTGGATTACAGGCATAAGCCACCCACTGCACCTGGCCCAAACTCTTTCTAAAGTAAATTAACAAGGGATGACATTAAAAGGAAGACTGAGTCAGACACCGTGGCTCACGCCTATAATCCCAGCACTTGGAGAGGCCGAGGTGAGTGGATCACCTGAAGTCAGGAGTTCAAGACCAGCCTGGTGAACAAGGTGAAACCCTATCTCTACTAAAAACGCAAAAATTAGCCAGGCACAGTGGCGCATGCCTGTAATCACAGCTACTTAGGAGGCTGAGGCAGGAGAATCGCTTGAACCCAGAAGGCAGAGGTTGCAGTGAGCCAAAATCGTGCCCTTGCACTCCAGCCTGGACAACAAAGTGAAACTCCATCTCACAAAAAAAAAAAGAAGAAGAAGAAGGCCGGGCATGGTGGCTCATGCCTGTAATCCGAGCACTTTGGGAGGCTGAGGCAGGCGGATCACCTGAGGTCAGGAGTTCAAGACTAGCCTGGCCAACATGGTAAAACCCTGTCTCTACTAATAATACAAAAAAATTAGCTGGGCGTGGTGGTGCATGCCTGTAATCCCAGCTACTGGGGGAGGCTGAGGCAGGAGAATCGCTTGAACCTGGGAGACGGAGGTTACAGTGAGCCAAGATCGTGCCACTGCACTCCAGCCTGGGCGACAGAGCAAGACTCTGTCTCAAAACAAACAAACAAACAAAAAAACAAAGAAAAAGAAACAGAAACAGAAAAAAGAAAGGAAGACTGGCAGACACAGCCAACAGCACGTGTGAACGCGGCCCCCCTGCCCCACCATCCTTAGGCAGAGAACCAGCACTCTGCAAGCGGCTTCCACCCCAGGCCACAGGGCCCTTCACAGAGCACCCTGCCAAGCCCTCCACGCCAGCGACTCACTTCTACCACTTCAGCGCTGTCCAGACAGCCACCCTCCCGTCCTCTCATCACAGACAAGGAAGCGGAGGCAAGGGACCGGCCCAGTGAGACTGTGAAATACATTTTGTCCTGTTTCCTGGCCTACGACTCCCCCAGATCCTCGGAATTCTCCAGTGTGCTAATGAGGTGACTAAGGGCTTGGCAGCCCCTCGGGAGCTGAGGGAATAGGGCTGCTCACTGAAAAGACCCAGGCTGGACAGGAGGGGAGGGGCATGTGGCTAAAGGCTGACTTGATCACCCAGGCCAATGCAGTGAGGTCACCCAAGCCTCTGCGAGGAAGCTGAGGTAAAACCCGGAGGACTGGGTTGGAAGCTTCCCCACAGATGAATGCGTGGAGGTTCCTGGAGACGGCACAGCCCGGGGAGAGCACGGAACCCTCTGTGCCCCTTCCCACATCCCTCGCCCTACACACGTCTTCATCTGCCTCCTTTGTAAAATCCTTTCTAATAAGCTGGTAAACGTAAGTAACAGCTCCCCTGAGTTTTGAGAGGTGCATTAGCAAATTAAGCTCAAAGAAGGGTTCATGAGGCCGGGCACGGTGGCTCACGCCTGTAATCCCAGCACTTTGGGAGGCCGAGGCGGGTGGATCACGAGGTCCGGAGATTGAGACCATCCTGGCTAACGCGGTGAAACCCCGTCTCTACTAAAAATACAAAAAATTAGCCGGGTGTGGTGGCACGTGCCTGTAATCCCAGCTACTCCGGAGGCTAAGGCAAGAGAATGGCGTGAACCCGGGAGGCGGAGCTTGCAGTAAGCCTAGATTGCGCCACTGCACTCCAGCCTGGGCAACACAGCAAGACTCCGTCTCAAAAAAGAAAAAAAAAGAAGGGTTCATGAGAAGGCTGGTTTCCAGCGCGTCCGGCAGAAGCTCAGGACACAGCCTGGGGCTTGTGACTGGCATGGGCCGTGGGGTTAGGTACGTGGGGAGGAGCCCGCAGCCTGTCCGGCCCGATGCAGCCCCCAGGTAGGAGTGAACTGAACGGAGGGCCCCAGCTCCTGCCCCTGCACCGCTTTGCTCGCGTGTGCTGGAAGGGATCTGTGACTGCTCTGACAGCCTGGGAGAAACTGAGTTTGTTATTCCCACGTTCTCAGGCCCAAGACCACATCGCTGTGCAGGAAGTGGCCGAGCCGGGGGCATGAAACCAGCTGCTGTACCCTGGGAGTGGCAGTGATCTCCCCGCTCCACATTCAACCCACCAGCCAGGCCTATCCTGTCTACCTCCAAAAGCCACCCCCAGTCCAGGCCGCAGCCCCAGCCCAGACCCCCTTCTCCTGAGCCATTGCCACGAATCACCTGGGTGACGTCTGGAGTTTCCTGACAGGTCCCCTGCTTTCACTCCTGACAGCCACCAGAGAGGTCTTTAAAACACATACACTGGCCAGGCGCGGTGGCTCACGCCCATCATCCCAGCACTTTGGGAGGCCTGACAGCAGAAGCATTGCCATCCCGGACAAGCCCCTCATTCTAAAAGTTCACCTTAATAAAAGACCGCTAAATCCAAAGGGTATCAGCCTAACAGCTAAGATCAGCATGACCATAAACCACAAATAGCATCTCCAGCCAGAAACATCGCAAACTCCTCCCCAACCAGAGACATGCCAGCCCCAAGATAACCCCCCTCCGGCCGGGAAGATGTCTGCCCCAAGATAACCTCCCCTCCTCCCAGACAGATTCCAGCCCTGCCATAAACTTCTCCATACACAGAAACATTCCAAGCTTGTGATAAGCCCCTTCACCCTAAAACCAATATAAACTCTTAGTCTATAAGAGAAAGCACTCCTGACCGCAATCGGCCAAGAGCGCCTCTCAGGTTTTAACTAAAGAAAACTTGCCTTTAACTGCCAGCTGCATTTTGTATTTCTTTCCACTTTCTTTAAATCTTACAAGGCCGAGGAGAGCAGATCACCTGAGGTCAGGAGTTTGAGACCAGACTGGGCAACATGGCGAAACCCCATCTCTACTAAAAATATAAAAATTAGCCGGGCGTAGTGGCGGGCGCCTGTGATCCCAGCTACTCAGGAGGCTGAGGCAGGAGAATCGCTTGAACCCAGTAGGCAGAGGTGCAGTGAGCCGAGAGATTGTGCCACTACGCTCCAGCCTAGGCGACAGAGCAAGACTCCGTCTCACAAAAAATAAAAATAAAATAAAAATTAAAAAAGGCATAAATCTCTGACAGCAGTGCCTCCAGCCTTTGCCCCTCATGGCTGACTAGGCAGCAGGCACTGCTGCTCTGGCCTCTGTGCCCCTGCGGCCCTCTCTGCTCCTGCCAGCTCAGTGAGCTGCACCTCGTTCCGCCTCGGGGACTCTGCACATGCTGCCTGCACTTCTTTGGAGCACTCTTGTCCCAAATCCTGCAAAGGTGGGCAGGTGTGAGTCGCTCAGAGGTCTCTGACTGAATGTTGCCTGCTGGGAGAGGCCCTCCCTGTTCCCCCGGCTAAAGCAGCGCCGCCCCTCGAGGGCCCTAATCCAGGCTCTCTCCAGTCCTCACGTCTTCCTCGCTGGCCCCTCAGCACCTGGCCTGGCACAGTAAACATGGAGACGCTGGAGGACACAGCCTCCCGAGCCCTCCTCTGTGCCCGCCGACCTGCCATGGCAGGGGGCAGGTGCCTTCGCTGTCTTCTGCTATCAGGGACAGCAGAGTCAGCTGACCGTGAAGAGCACCCCTGAAGCTTCTACTTGGCAGCCAGGACCAAGAGTCCCCATGGCCAGCGCTCAGTGACCATCACCCGTTTACTCCGCCATCGCCCCACAGGGAGGCACACGGAGACACTGCCCCAAGTCCGTGGCACTGACAGAGTTCACGAGCTTGGGTCCCACGCCAGGCTCTGGCTCTAGACTCCAAACCAAGCGCTGCCCCGAATGTGGCTCGTGAAGCCCCTGGGAGGCCGCAGACATGCTGGCCCTTGGCGAGCGCCATGGCACACGGGGCACATCAGGACCCCATCACAGCCCCCACTGCAGATCAGACCAGGACCAAGTCCTGAATCCATCACTACTCCCCCGGGGCACCAGAGAGGGGACCAATCCAAGCCGGGCTGGGGAGCTCCTTCCCAAGATGATCTCTTTCAGCTCAGGCTAAAAGAGAAGCTCAGGCTGAAAAGAGATCCGATTTCTCTTCTGGGCTGTTTCAGGCCCAGACAGCGAGGGAAAAACCGGGAGACGGCCGGCGCAGAACACACAGAGGTGGAGGGCTGGGTGCCGGGGAGGCTTCCTGAGACACACACAGCCTTGGCCAGAGACAGACAGTCCCAATCCGTGCTCCCAGGCTGTGCTCCTGGAACCGGTGCTGAGGCTCAGAGCAAAACCATCCGCCCACAGGATAAGCCGTCCTGGCCCAACGCTGGGGGCAGTGAAGGCGGGTCTGGGTTCCAGCACCAGCTCATCCGCTCACCATCCAGGCTTCCACTGCACATTCGGCCCCCAAAGCCTCCTGCCATGCTCACACCCGCCTCTCACCCGGCACAGCGCACGGGGCCAGATCCCTTAATTCCATCCTCACCACCCTCGGGCTCCAAGCCTCCCATGGCAGCCCCAGCCTGCACAGCAGGATCCTCTGCCTGTCACCCAGCAGCATCACAGGTCTCCACTTGGGAATCCCAGCCTCACAGAGCTAGAACATTCTACCACCTCTAAACCAGCCACCTGGAGCCCACGGAGGGCCCCTCCCAAACATCCACATGGATGGAGCAGAGACCTCGGAAGCTCACTGGAGATGACGGCAGCTTGTATTGTTTTGTTTCCACTTCACTGTCATTGCTGATTTTTTTTTTTTAAGAGACGGAGTCTCGCTCTGTTGCCCAGGCTGGAGTGCGATGGCGCGATCTCGGCTCACTGCAACCTCCACTTCACAGGCTCAAGAGATTCTCCTGCCTCAGCCTCCCAAGTAGCTGGGACTGCGGGCGTGCACCACCACGCTGGGCTAATTTTTGGATTTTTAGTAGAGAAGGGGTTTCACCATGTTGGCCAGGCTGGTCTCAAACTCCTGACCTGAAGGTGATCTGCCCGCCTTGGCCTCCCAAAGTGCTAGGATTACAGGCGGGAGCCACCATGCCCAGCCTGTCATTGCTAATTTTTATACCATAAAATAAATTATTTTTCTAATGAACATCCCTCTAGGAAACTTGTTAGGGTAACAGCCACTGTGACCCAGCAGATCCCGAAGGCTGCAGCCCTCCCTTTGGCTAAAGGCCAAATTAATTAGTACAGGGAGACCTCGGGTTTCACGGAGCAGGTGCCAGACCCCCAGGTACATTAGTAACTCCTGGGCAGTGGCATCTGGTACCCTGCGAAGTGGGGGTTACAGCAGGGACACCTCTGTCCGAGCCAGGGGACAGCCCCAGGGCACGAAATGCAACCAGATCCTTCTCACCAAGAGGAGAGTGTTTGCAAGACCCACAGACACACCCCGAGCCCTCCCGAGGGCCCCAGCGGCATCATCCAGCAGAGGGACATGTTCTCTGGATCTGTCACTCCCCAACACACTCCAAGTTCACCGGAGCAGAAAACCTGACAAGGCGTACGGAACAGGCCGGAACAGGAGAGACGCGGAGTCCTGGTCTTGGGGTCAACGCTGCCTCGGGTCCAGCTTCCCCCAGAAACCCCCACGCCTGCTTCCTGGCCCATAAAACCCCGGCCAACCCACCTGGCTGCCCCATTATAATAAAGAGGCCGCAAAAACTATTATTTTCAAGTTGCTTTATGATCACTTCCACGGCTCCTTAACTTCCTTTCCAGCACAAACACGAAGAGCAGCATAAACCCTAAGCTGTCTTGGAACGGAAAAAGATTTTAGAAACTTCTAGTGCAGCACCTCTATTCACAGTCAAGAGCAGAAACAAGCCCAGAGAAAAGTCATTCCTGTGACCTCCCGGGGCCCAACCCGGCCAGCGCCGCTCTGGACTGGGGCCTCAGCCTCCGCTCGGTGGATGCTGGCCTGGAGCCTTCCCTGGGATGAGGCCGCCCGGGGCACTGCGGGGTGCTGAGCAGTGTCCTTGCCCTCCACCCACCCCACGCCAGGAGCACGCCTAAATCCTGACCATCACGAATGTCCCCAGCCGTGGCCAGGTGTCCCTTAAGAGACAGAATTGCCCCTGGGGTGAGAACTACTTCACCAAGGGCTTTTCGCGTGGTAATTCAGTTAACCTCACTCAGCCTTGAAGCGGGACCTGCAGAGCCACCCCCACTTTGGAAATAAAGACACAGACCCAGGAGAGGTGGATCTGAGCCCAGCAGGCTAGGTGCGTGGGTAGCAGGTCTCCGGGTGTCCATCCTCCCCGCTGCGAATCCTCCCGCAATCGTGCCCTGAGAGCTCAAGCCCTTTGAAGCCGCCTGTGGCTATAGGATGTTATTCCTGGGCGGTGTTGATCCACAAGTCTCTCTTCTGGGCTTTCCTACAGCCAAAGAAGCATTCCAACTTCCTGCCATTCTCTTCCCGGAAACACCTCCTCAGTGCCAAGCGCCTCCTAAGCCCCACCAGCCCTGCGCCTTCCCACCCGCTGCGATGCCAGAGGCGCTGCCCAGGCTGGGCCGCCAGGACCCCTTGGCCCCCAGGACCAGTCCACGGTTCAGCGCTCCCTGGCAAAGGCGAGAGACTGTGGGCGAGGGCCCACAGGGAAGATAGGCCAGGACCACCGCCAGACAGCCTAGCTCTCCTTCAGCCGCACCTGTCGCAGCGTCTCCTACCATTGCTGGCGAATGTCAGGTGTGTCTCATCTCTCCAGCCAGACACCATCAGAGCCCTAAGTCCTGCCTGGGAGAGGTGGGGGCAGGATTGGGAGGGGGGGAGGAAGGAGCATGGGCCCTGGTCCACTAAGCACCAGGACCCCATCTATAGCACCAGGCTGGCATCACGCTCAGTGCACCCGGGGCCGGGACCCTCCCCAAATGATCAACCATGTAGGGCCAGCTCTCAGCGAAAATACACAATGAATGTCAAAGACAGCACCCAAAAAAAAAAAAAAGAAAAGAAAAAGCAGTGTGAAACATCTCACCAACAGTTTTGAAGATGATGATTACATGTTGAAATGATAAAACTGGGGGTATACTGGGTTCAATACAATACACTATTATAATTAATTTCCCCCATTTCTCTTCACCTTTTAACTCAGCTACCAGAAAATTCAGACACACGGGCTTGCTCTGCATCCTCACTGGACAGCGCTGCCTTAAAAAACACATCACTTTTAGGCCAGGTGCAGTGACTCACACCTGTCATCCCAGCATTTTTGGAAGCCAAGGCAGGCAGATCACAAGGTCAGGAGTTTGAGACCAGCCTGGCCAACACAGTGAAACTCTGTCTCTACTAAAAATACAAAAATTAGCCGGGCATGGTGGCAGGCACCTGTAGTCCCAGCTACTCAGGAGGCTGAGACAGGAGAATCGCTTGAACCCGGGAGGTGGAGGGTGCAGTGAGCCGAGATCTCGCCACTGCACTCCAGCCTGGTTGACACAGTGAGACTCCGCCACAAAAAAAGAAAGAAAGAAAGAAAGAGGGAGGGAGAGAGAGGGAGAGAGAGGGAGAGAGAGGGAGAGGGAGAGAGAGAGAGAGAGAGAGAGAGAGAGAGAGAGAGAGAGAGAGAGAACATCACTTTTGGTTATACAGACAAGCCATTAAAAACATAAAAATAAAAATAATTTTAAATGTTTTTAAAAAAAGGAAATACAACATTTTACATTTACATCCAGGTTTTCTTCTAGAGGCTTTTTTTTTTTTTTTTTTTTGAGACGGAGTCTTGCTCTTGTCACTCAGGCTGGAGCGCAGTGGTGCGATCTTGGCTCACTGCAACCTCCGCCTCTCAGGTTCAAGAGATTCTTACTTATACCTCAGCCTCCTGAGTAGCTGGGATTACAGGCATGTGCCACTGCGTCTGGCTTTTTTTTTTTTGGAGACAGAATCTCACTGTGCTGCCCAGGCTGGAGTACAGTGGTGCAATCTTGGCTCACTGCAGCCTCCATCTCCCAGGTTCAAGCGATTCTCCTGCCTCAGCCTCCAAGTAGCTGGGATTACAGGCCTGCACCAACACACCAGGCTAATTTTTGTATTTTTTAGTAGAGACGGGGTTTTGCCATGTTGGCCAGGCTGGTCTCAAACTCCTGACCTCAGGTGATCTGCCCACCTCAGCCTCCCAAAGTGCTGGGATGACAGGCATGAGCCACCGCACCTGGCTCTTCTAGAGGTTTTGTAATCGTTTTAGTAACATGTTCTCATCTCTGCTACATGTGGGGTTGGCTTCTGGCCATGGTGTGAGGCAGGGGTCCACCTTCACCACATGACACTTGGTAGTGTTTAGTTACATGACCGCCCCCTGCCATGGGGTCTTCCCATGTTCATCGGCAGCCCCTGGGGTACTGATGGGGCACCCCAGGTAACCCACATCCTCTGTCAGGGGAGAGCAGGTGACAGTCCCCAGGCACGTCACTGTCCCCACAGGGAGAGCACTGCAGAGCAGGTGGGAGGAGGTGGGGCTTGGCACTGGGCTGACCGTACAGCACCGCCGGTGCCTGGCAGTGTCACCTGCTCCCCTGGAGAACCCACCTGCACTCCCAAGGGGCCCAGCGCGGTGGGGGGGGGGGCTCCCACTCACCCCTTTAACCTCCTGGGGGGATGTCCAGGTGGAGGCTGCTGGGCCCCAGGGGCACATTTAGAACCTGGTGGCCACCTCCTAAGGCTCACAACCCTGTCAGGGCTGGGACCAGGCCCCGGACCAGGAAAGGGAAGTGACCCAGGGAGCAGCGTGCTCTCCAACCCCAGGCTGGATTCGCGGGAGCAGCTCTGGGGAAGAAAGGCCCTGGCATCTTCTCACAAGCCCCTCAGGGAGGCCGGCACAGCTAACCAGACAGCGGGGTGACACCAAAAACAGGATGGGGGGGGACAGGACAGCCGTCGGGCCCTGATGTGGTGGACTCAGGGGTCCTGCTCACCAGGGGTGACCTTACAGGACACAGCAAAGGGCAAGTCAGAGCTGTGGTCAGCTGGGGCCACGCTGCCCCATGGAGCGGAGACACAGGGGCCCTGTGGCTGCACAGAGAGGTCCCTGCCAGGGCCCCACTGGCTGAGGCACGCCAGCTCAGGCTGAGAGAAGAGGCCCGTGGCCCGGACTCGCCACTAATGACCTGGAGCCCAGACCCTGTGGCCTCACAGTGTACCTGTGCACCCCTGCAGGCCCGCCGGGCCACTGCACCTCAAAGCCTAGCCGCAGCCCAGCGTCCGCCAAGCTGAGCCCGCCCACCCCAGCCCCTAAGACAGCCCCACAAATGGCTTCTATGCTGTGTCTGCCCCGGGGCCGGCTCGGCCTGTATTCTGCACGGTGCAGCACAGGAATCCCTGAGCTCTGCCACGGACTGGGGAGCGGATGGGGCTGAAAAAATCAGAACAACTTAAATGCCCACTGAGATGAATGGAAAACAAAACAGGACCCCCCTGCACAGGGGAATAGGATGCAGCCATGTAAAGAAACAAAGCGGGCCGGGCGCGGTGGCTCACACCTGTCATCCCAGCACTTTGGGAGGCCGAGACAGGCAGATTACTTGAGGCCAGGAGTTCGAGACCAGCCTGGCCAACATGGTGAAACCCCATCTCTACTAAAAATACAAAAATTAGCCGGGTGTGGTGGCAGATGCCTGTAATCCCAGCTACTCAGGAGGCTGAGGCAGGAGAATCACTTGAACCCAGGAGGCGGAGGTTGAGGTGAGCTGAGATCATGCCACTGCACTCCAGCCTGGGTGGCAGAGTAAGACTCCATCTCAAAAAAAAAAAAAAAAAGAAAGAAAAGGGACAAGGCTCTGACACATGCCATGCGTGGATACATCTTGAGAATATCACGCCCACTGAGAGAAGCCAGACACAGCAGGCCACACAGTGTGTGACTCCATCTCTATGAAATGTTCAGGACAGGCCAATCCAGAGACAGGAAAGAGATGTGTGGGTACCAGCAGATGGGGGAGGGGATGGATAGTGACCACTGGTGGAGGCAGAGTGCCTTTGTGTAACAGAAAGGTTCTAACATTTGATAGTGGTGACGGCTGCACAACTGTGTCAATGTACTAAAAACCACTAAATCATATCTTTTTTTTTGAGAAAAGGTCTTGCTCTGTCACCCAGGCTGGAGTGCAGTGGCATGATCTCAGCTCACTGCAGCCTCCGCCCCCTGGGTTCAAGCGATTCTCATGCCCCAGCCTCCCAAGTAGCTGGGACTACAGGCGTGCACCACTACGCCTGGCTAATTCTTTTGTATTGTTAGTAGAGATGGGGTTTCACCATTTTGCCCAGGCTGGTCTCAAACTCCTGCCCTCAAGTGATCTGCCCACCTCAGCCTTCCAAAGTGCTAGGATTGCAGGCGTGAGCCGCTGTGCCCAGCCTGAATTGTATACTTTAAGAAGATGAATTTTAGAGTATGTGAATGATAGCTCCATAAAAATATATATTTTTTTAAATGGCAGGATCATTTCTAAGGGAGGCTGTCCTAGAAAATTCAGAACCTGGCCAGCACACTGACGCCAATGGTTGGGCAACTGTGAGGTGGCCCTCCCTGGTGACAGGAATGGCTTCTAGACTTGCCAACTAGACTCTGAGCTCCTCGAGGACGGGGCTGCCTGCTGCCTCATGTCCCCATGATCATACTGGTTCGGGTAACACCTCCAGAGACACCCCAGAGCCTGGGTGCCCAGCTGCCTCCAGCATGCCAGGTGGGCTTCACCCTGACCCCATCCCCTCTCAGATCTCCCAGGCCACACCCCCAAGTTCCTCTTGCTACTTCCTCTGCTCTCAAGCTCACAGTCATCTGTGACAGTTCCCACAACAGACAAGGCTCTGCGCAAACAGCAGTTCCTATGGGAAGCCTCCCGGCGCACTGCACTGCCCTGTGCTTCCCTGGGCTTGCTTTTTTGGGGTTTTTTTGAGACATGGTCTTGCTCTGTTGCCTAGGCTGGAGTGCAGTGGTGTAATCATGGCTCACTGTAGGCTCAAACTCCTGGGCTCAAACAATCCTCCCGCCTCAGCCTCCCGAGTAGCTGGGACTACAGACATAGCCACCACATCTGGCAAATTTTTTCTAGTTTTTGTAGAGATGGGGTCTTGCCATGTTGCCCTTGCTGGTCTTGAACTCCTGGCCTCCACCGATCCTCTCACCTCAGCCTCCCACAGTGCTGTGTTACAGCCATCCGGCCTCCAGGCTTGGTTTCTATCCCTCTTGGCAGTTCTTCTCCATCTCCTTCCACCAAGAGGCCCTGAGGGCAGGAGACACTGGTCATCTGGCCACCCTGCGCCCCTGACCAGGCACGCATGAACTTGACAACTCTCACGCGGAGCTGGACAATGCAAACCCACTCAGAGGGACCCAGGGTGTGGCTACAGTGACAGCCATGCTGCCCGAGCTCCCAGTGACCACGCACCAGCCTGGGCCTGACCACACCCGCTCGCTGCAGCCCATCCCTCCTCCCGCCCCTGAGCCAGCGACAGGCACAGAAGTGCACAGGAGCTGTTTTGATGAACGGCAGCTGCCCTTCGGGCTCTGGCTGAGAAGCAGGCTCTGCTCTGCCTTTGGGGTACGCAGGACACCCGTGGCTAGAGGGGCCAAAAAAATTCTGTGGCTTCCACCAATTCCAGCCCAGACAGACAGTAACATGAGATGCCTTATGTTCTTTTTTTTTTTTTTTTTTTTTTGAGACAGAGTCTCACTCCATTGTGCAGGCTGGAGTGCAGTGGCGTGATCTCGGCTCACTGCAACCTCCACCTCCCAGGTTCAAGCGATTCTCCTCCCTCAGCCTCCCGAGTAGCTGGGATTACAGGCACGTGCCACCGCGCCCGGCTAAGTTTTGCATTTTTAGTAGAGATGGGGTTTCACCACGTTGGCCAGGCTGGTCTTGAACTCCTGACCCCAGGTGATCCACCCTCCTCAGCCTCCCAAAGTGCTGGGATGACAGGCGTGAGCCACTGTGCCTGGCCAAGATGCCTTATGTTCTAGGGGTGTCAAGAGAGCGACTTCCTCCGCCTCGTCCCCCCTTCCCGGGGGAAGCAGTTGGAATAGAGCAGGGAGCAGGAGTTGAAATTCCAGAGGCTTGACTCAAGTGCATGCTAGGGACGGCAATCCTCTCTCTCTCCTGAGCAAGACAATCAGATCCACGCGGCCCGACTGCAAGACAGGAGGCCCGCTCTGCCTACAGCCAACACTGTCTGACAGATGGGATTTTAGGAGAGTATGGAGATGCTGCAGGAAGGGGACAACAGCAACATGACGCGACTGTCCAGGTCCAGCAGCCTGGCTTGGGTCCTGCTCGCATCCCAGGGAGCCCAGGGTGGCGCCCCCTCACTCAGGGCACCGAGCCAGAGTGTCAAGGGCTGTCCCCAAGGGCGCCGAGGCTGGCCAGCTTCCAGGCTGCTGCCCAGACATGCTGCAGTCCTGAGTCCCGGCTGAGGGCACAGCCCATTTCCATCCCGCCATGATCAAGGGGTCCACAGCACCCGTAGGTAGTTTCAGGCTGGCTCTGTGGTCAAAAGGGACCCCTGGGACCCATCACACAAAGAGCGATTCTGAATCCACGGCCGGCTAATCTCATACAAATCATCTGTCTCCACGCTCTCACCCCGGAGACTAGGGCAGCCGCAAAAACGCAAACAGGCCCACCGCCACTGCCGGCAGCTCGGAAGGTGCCAGCACTTGGGTCCAGCTATGAATGCTGACGGGAGGTCTATGCAGGGGGAAATCCTGCCACCGTGCCCTCAGCTGACGTTTTCACAGCAAGTCACCCAGGCTTGTCTGAAAAACACAACGGTGGTCACGCCTACCAGCAAACGGGGCCAGGTCTGCGTGAGTGACTGTCACTGTGCACCTGAGAGCCCTCGGGGTCTTGAGGTGCAGCAGCCATTGGGCAGTCGGCCTCGGGATTCTCAGCCTTTGTCCACTGAACAAACACGATCCCAGTCCAGAGCCACAGAGCAACTTCGCGCTCGGCCACCACCAAAGAGGCACAGCCTGCCAGCAGGGCGGAGATGGCTGGACGCAAACTTGTCATCCATCCCCTCGTGTTTGCTAAGATCACTGAGGTGGATAAAGAAAGAAAAGAAAGAGGGAAGGGAGGAAGAGCCAGAGAAGCAGGGAGAGAGAGAAGGCAAGCAAAAATCAAAAAAAAAAAAAAAAAAAAAAAAAAACAGAAAAGAAAAAGAAAAAGAAAAAAAGACAGGCAACTTTTGAAAGCCAAGAAATTCTGAGCAAGCCTCTCCAGATTGTTTATTTCAATCAAGGAAAGAAAGCATGACCGTAAATTAACGGTACGATTTCTTGACAAGTCAGAACGTTCCTGGGACAGGCCCAAATCTAAGATGCCAAAGACCTACTTGGCTCAGAAAATGCCTGTCAGCCAGGAGAAGAGTGAGACAAAGGAAGTGTGGCCGGGCACAGTCCCCCACTCGGCCACTGACCGCACGATGGCCACCGACGGGCACTTGTCCACTCACTCTACAAAGCTGAGCTCTGCACCGGATAAGCCACCTCGCTCACGAGGCTTTCTGTGCTCAGGGACAGCAGAAACCACCATCTGCGACTCCCCTGCCCCTCCCATCGGGGGCGCTAGCACTGGTAACGAGGAGAGTTCCGATGCTTACAAAACAAAAGCCTTGTGAAATTGTGCAATGCTGTCTTCCTTTTCAACAAACCCTCAGTTCCTGCCAGGTCACACTGAACTCCTTGGGCCGAGTACACGGCTCGACGTGCTTCTGACGCTTGGTGAGCTGTAACAGAAAGGCAGCCGTGTGAACCCCAGAGCAAGAGAGTCTGGCGTCTCAAACAGCAAAGCGTTCCCCCCACCAACACTATTTGTAGCTGATTTTTCCCTCCTTTATGGTGAGGCTGTCTGGGTGGATGTCGGCATCGCATTTTCTCACATTCCTGCAGTTTTAAGGATCCTTGAAATGACCCATGACCTTTTTTTTTTTTTTTTTGAGACTGAGTTTCCCTCTTGTCGCCCAGGCTGGAGTGCAGTGACGCGATCTCAGCTCACTGCAACCCCTGCCTCCAGGGTTCAAGCGATTCTCCTGCCTCAGCCTCCCAACAAGCTGGGATTACAGGCATACACAGCTCACTGCAACCCCTGCCTCCAGGGTTCAAGTGATTCTCCTGCCTCAGCCTCCCAACAAGCTGGGATTACAGGCATACACCACCACGCCCGACTAATTTTGTATTTTTAGTAGAGACAGGGTTTCTCCATATTGGTCAGGATGGTCTCGAACTCCTGACCTCAGGTGATCCACCCGCCTCGGCCTCTCAAAGTGCTGGGATTACAGGCGTGAGCCACCGCACCCGGCCATGACCCATTTTTTTTTTAAGGCTAGAATATGACTCTAAATGCTTTGAAGTTAGGAAGACACAAATTCACACTCAGGCTGGGCACGGTGGGTCACGCCTGTAATCCCAGCACTTTGGGAGGCCGAGACAGGCGGATGCCCTGAGGTCAGGAGTTGGAGACCAGCCTGGCCAACATGGCGCAATCCCATCTCTACTAAAAATACAAAAATTAGTCGGGCGTGGTGGCATGCACCTGTAATCCCAGCTACTCAAGAGGCTGAGGTAGGAGAATCGCTTGAATCCGGGAGGTGGAGGTTGCAGTGAGCCGAGATCAGCCCACTGCGCTCCAGCCTGGGCCACAGAGCAAAACTCTGTCTCAAAAAAAAAAAAAA
Organism: Pan troglodytes; assembly: GCF_028858775.2. Classification (NCBI taxonomy): domain Eukaryota; kingdom Metazoa; phylum Chordata; class Mammalia; order Primates; family Hominidae; genus Pan; species Pan troglodytes. Next base: position 7,321,542 of record NC_072418.2, on the reverse strand, counting down.
AAAAAATTCATTCACTCAACAAGGAATGTCCACTCAACACCCACCATGTCTAAGGAGCTGCCGTACATCCTAGGGGTCGCGAGGCTGACGTGGTTTCCATAGCTTTCCGTAGTGTGGCCCTCACACCCTAGCCAGGTATTTGCAAACTACAACCCACAGGTTCAATCCTGCCCGCCACCTGTTTTTGTACAGCCTGCAGTCTAAGAATGGTTTTGACATTTTTTAGTTGTTGGAGGAAAAAAAAAGCAAAAGAAGAAAAATGTCTTATAATGTAAAAATTGCACAGAATTCACGTTTGTGTCCATAAATAAAGTTTTACTGAAACACAGGCACACTCGCCCACGGGAGCTTTCTTGCTACAACGGCAAAGCAGAGTGGTCTGGACAGAGATGACCTCTGGCTTACAAAGCCAAAAATATTTACTCTCAGGCCCTTCCAGAAAAAGCCCCTGCCCTAGTAGATGAGACAAACAGATACACAAACAGACTAATACCCAGCTCTGATCGTGTGACATGCAAAGGAGGAGAAGCAGGGAAGGGAAGTGACTAGAGTGATAAGGAGCCGGCTGGGTGGAAAGAGACCCAGGCAGCGGGCACAGCAAGTGCACAGGTCCTGAGGCAGGGAAGGGCGGGCAGGGAAGGCGGCTGTGCCAGGAAAGGAGCAGGTGCAGGAGGGAGAAAGGGAGGAAAGGAAGGAAGGACAAGGCCACAGATGACAGAGCGAAGGGGCCACGCGAAAGGGCCCGGAATTTTTCCCAAGGGCAATAGGAAGTCACCAGAAGGTTCTGAGCAGGGGAAAATCTTTTGTTTGTTTGTTTGTTTTGGTTTTTACTCCTTTGACTACCTTTTTTTTTTTTTTTGGAGACAGAGTCTCGCTCTGTCTCCCAGACTGGAGCGCAGTGGTGTGATCTTGGCTCACTGCAGCCTCTGCCTCCCAGGTTCCAGAGATTCTCGTGCCCCCACATCCCGAGTAGCTGGGACTACAGGCGCCCACCACCATGCCCAGCTGATTTTTGTATTTTTGTAGAGATGGGATTTCACCATGTTGGCCAGGCTGGTCTCAAACTCCTGACCTCAGGTGATCCTCTCGCCTCGGCCTCTCAAAGTGCTGGGATTACAGGTGTGAGCCACCGCACCTGGCCAGTTTTTTATTTTATGTATTTATTTACTTACTTACTTATTTATTTATTTATTTTTGAGATGGAGTCTCGCTCTGTCGCCCAGGCTGGAGTACAGTGGCGCGATCTCAACTCACTGCAAGCTCCGCCTCTCGGGTTCACGCCATTCTCCTGCCTCAGCCTCCCAAGTAGCTGGGACTACAGGCACCGGCCACCACCACGCCCGGGTAATTTTTTTTGCATTTTTAGTAGAAACGGGGTTTCACGGTGTTAGCCAAGATGGTCTCGATCTCCTGACCTCGTGATCTGCCCGCCTTGGCTCCCAAAGTGCTGGCTTTACAGGCGTGAGCCACTGCGCCCGGCCACTTACTTATTTTTTTGAGACGGAGTCTTGCCCTGTCACCCAGGCTGGAGTGAAGTGGCAGGATCTCGGCACAATTCTCCTGTCTCAGCCTCCCAAGTAGCTGGGACTACAGGTGTGCACCGCCACGCCCAGTTAATTTTTTTATTTTTAGAAGAGACGAGGTTTCACCATGTTGGCCAGGCTGTTCTCGAACTCCTGACCTCAGGTGATCCGCCCGCCTCAGCCTCCCAAAGTGCTGGGATTACAGGCGTGAGCCACTGCACCCATCCAGTTTTTTTTTTTTTTTTTAAATATACTTTGTTTCAGAGAGCAGTTTTAGGTTCACAGCAAAACTAAGCAGGAGGTAGAGACTTCCCATGTTCCCCACCCCAACAGGGAAGGCCATTTTCCGAGCTCCTCAAGGGAGCAGGAGGGAATAGACGGACCCAGATCTAACCAAGTCCAGCATCCTAGAACAGGCCAGTCACGCAGGGAGTGAGCTCGAAAATTAATTTGTCCAAAAACCAAGAAACATCAATTCGTCAATCAACTCCCGCCTCAGTATTTGGGAAGATACAAATTTTCTTTTTTTTAATATAGTGGTTAAGCTCATTTGAACGCGAATTAGTAAAAGTATGTGCAACTTGGCCGAGCATAGTGGCTCATGCCTGTAATCCCAGCACTTTGGGAGGCCGAGGCAGGCGGATCACTTGAGGTCAGGAGTTTGAGACCAGCCTGGTCAACATGGTGAAACCCCGTGTCTACTAAAAATACAAAAGTTAGCAGGGTGTGGTGGCGGGCACCTGTAATCCCAGCTACTCGGGAGGCTGAGGCCAGAGAATCACTTGAACCCGGGAGGTGGAGGTTGCAGTGAGCTGAGATCTAGCCACTGTACTCCAGCCTGGGTGACAGAGTGAGATTCTGTCTCAAAATAAATAAATAAAAGTATGTGCAACTAGCACATTAATGTTCCACAACTCTGGGGACATTACTGTTCAGGAAGAGGCCAAGATCAAAGAGGTGAGTCATTTTTAAATGGACTTAAAGAAAACTGTCTGGCAAATCGACAGGTCAGGGCTATGGTGACTGGGAGGGTGTGGAAGTGCCACCCCTGGGGGCAGCCAAGCAAGCCTAGGCAAGGACCTGCCAAAGCTCAGAGGCCAGAGAGCAGCCCAGGAAGACCCGGAGCTCAGAGGCCAGAGAGCAGCCCAGAAGACCCCACAGATGCCGGGCTGCCCCTCAGTGCAGGGCGTGCAGGGGACCCCGTGGGGGCTCCTCTCCTCTCAGGTGGAAGCTGCCACCCTGGAAGGGCAGAAGGACAGTCACGGAGAACCTGAACAACCAGGTGAGGAGTGTGTCCGGGACACAGTTTGCAAATAGGAGTCACTCACTGCTAAAGGGTGAGTGGGGAGGAAAGAAAGGGAGCTGAGGCCCATCATGGTCACAGCACACCATGAGCTACTGCAGGGCTGAAGGCCAAGTCCAAGGTTCTCACTGCGGGGTTGACAGTGCTTCCCAGGGGACACTTTTGGTTGCTACCGCTTAGGGGACAGGGTGCTACTAGCATCTGGTGGGTGGTGGTCAGGGATATTGTTCACACTCACCCTACGGTGCCCAGGACAGCCCCGCCACAGAATGTCCCAGCCCAGAACGTGGACAGGGCAGAGGTGGGGAGACCCTGACAGGGCAGCAGGGCCTTGCCGTGTAATAAACCGGCTCCGAACTCAGAGCTCCTGGCACCCTGCAAGCTTCAGCGCCTTTTACCCGCTTTGATCCTCACAACCACCTGGGAGGGAGGTGTTCCCATTACACCCATTTTACAGATGAAGAAAGCAAGGCCCAGAGAGGGGAAGTGACTGCCTCAGAGGAGGGATCTGAATCCAGGTCTCTCCAACTCTGAAGCCTGTGTGGGGCATGGGACAGAGGGCAGAGACCCAGAGACGTCGCCAAGACCACCAGATGAGAACGGAGCCCAGGCTGGGCCCCTGCTCTTCTGTCCGGCATCCTAAGCCAGGAACAGAGACCCCTGGGGCAGGAAGGGGGAGGGCTGTGGCATCTGAAGGCCCCATCGAGCTGCCTCATGGCAGGTCCCTGGAGCTGAGCCAGGAGCCTAGGGTGAGGCTGTGGATGAGGACGGCCGATCTGTCATGGCGGTGACCAGTGCAGGCCTGCGGAGCTCCCCCCACCCCGAGCCCCCATCCTGTTCATCTGCTCTCCGTCCCCTCCTGCCCAGTGGGCTCGGAAAGATTTAGTGCCCCCGATCTGCTTTGTCACTGAGCAAGTGACTGGGTCAAGGTCACCCAGCTCTGAACCCCCAATTCCGCTCCCCGATCCAGAGAACAAAGCCACCTACAAATGCACCTCAGGCCCTCAACAGCCTTGCCTCCTCCTGCCTGCTCCCTGAGCTGGGCCCGAGGGCAGCGGACTGCACACCACCATTCCAGCTGTGACCAGGCCCTGGGCAGCCAGCTCACCCTTTCCCCCACGACACTCTAAACCCACAGGAGCCAGGGACTCCTCCCAACCTGTCCCGGCATGGCACTCGGCACTGGAAACCTAGCAGCCCCAGACCAGGTGAACGCATGACCCCAAGGCACGTCCCCACAGGTGTCAGATGGAACCGAGGACAGATGGCTTCCCCAGAGCTGAGGCTCCTCCCCGGCTCATCAGGGAGTGGGTGGGGCATAGGACAAACAGGGGCAGGAAACCAGCAGAGGAGACAGAGAAATTAGGAATTAAAGTACAGGCAGAGTGGTCAGGTGGGAGAGAAGGACACAGAGGACGGCCCCTGGCCACCCCAGAGGGCTCCTGCAGGACGGGACAGGGACTGAAGACAGGGCAGGAGGCTGAGGAAGGGTCTCTTCCACGAGACAGAAAAGTACAACAAAGGCCAGGCGGGGTGCTGTGCGGTGGCTGATCAGCTATACCTTTAAGCGCCAGCAGTTAACATCTTGTTAGCAGCCCCCTCCCCAAAGAGGAAAGGGTTAGAAAATGCGAGCAAACGGATTGTTACTAAGACATATATATTTCAGGTCTCAGCAACTAAACACACACGTGCACACGCAGGCACCCGCAGCTCCTGACACAGTAGACGCTTCCACCAAAACAGCCTGTACACAGACACCCGTCTGTGCGGCAGAATCTCCGTTACCCCCTTTTCCTCCCCAGCGGTGACCTCCTCTAGGCCAGGACAGTCTGACCCGTCCTGGTGTCGCCGGCTCAAGGAGGGGGAGCGCCCGGACCTGCCAGGTGTCCAATCAGACACACGGAGACGAGGCTGGCAAGTCCCAGAAATCCTCGGCTCAGACAGAAGTTGACTCTACCACGGCTTTAAACTCCGACCTTCAGGGTTTCAAAACATAAACTGCAAAGCGGAGAGAGGATGCCCACTGCTTCAGCAGGGGCTGCAGGAGAAGGCTGACCCCGTGTGTTGACAAACCCTCCTGGTGGCTCATAAGGAAGCTATTATTGGAGAATTAGGGGAGTCATTAGCTCCCATAACGGCAGTGATAAAAGCCCATAGGAGTCGTCTAATGAGCCTGCTTTAGGACTGGTGCTGTTTTTAGGAGCATTCTCCAGCCCGGGGACATTCTGATAAACGGCCATTGAGGCACAGGACTGGGGCAGGGCACCGATCCCTTGAATTCAGTCCAGTATCCAGAGATCCCAAGACAGTGCAGGCACCCGGTGGGACCCAAAGGAACTTGCTGAATACACGCCCCAGCCAGAAACACATGGAAAAAGACGCTCTTCACATATGACAGGATCACTAGGCTCCATGGAGCTGAACCACCTTCTCACTAGTTTCACAACTCGGGGAACACTTCCTCACAGGGTGCTGCTAAATTATTAAAACAAAAGCATCCTCCCCCAAGCAAACAGATGGGATGCACCCAAAAGCAGTCCATGCCTCCACTGCCCCCAGGGGCGGAAAACATGCCCCTTAAAACCTTCCACCGTGCCCAGGTGGACAGAGTCCCCCGTCCTGCCTGATTGTCATGGCCACCACTGAGCGCAGACCTGGGCCCTGGCAGACCCCAGGTCAAGCAGATTTCAGAGCGAGTCCGTCCCCAGCTCCCAGGGGGATGTCCACGGGGGACACAGAAAAGGGGTCTCGGCGGAAGCAACTCCTCAATTCATTTCTCTAGAGCAGGGGCTTCGTTCGAGATGGCGATCAGGCTGGAAGGGGGAGGGACGGAGAGACTCGTGGAGGCTGCCGTTGCATAGCAAGATGATTTTTTTCTAAAATCCAGATTGCATATGCTTATGGCGGGGTGGGGGTTTCGGGTACGTACAGGGGGGCAAGTTTGGAAGCTACCAAGGCATAGCAGGTTGACCGGAGGTGGGGGCAGTGCAGGAGCAATGATAGGCATTTAGGGGGCATCCCTGGGTGTCCAGCTGGGGGGCTTCCCCTTAGCCCCCCTGGCGCCCAAAGGGCCAGAAACGCAGGCGGGGGTTACCCAGGGGCTGGGGTCTTTTTTCTTTTTCTTGCTTTCTTTAAAAAATAATAATAATAATAGGCCGAGGGTTGTCCCGGGTGATAAAAGGGCCCGGCCGGGGCCACCCACGCTGTCATCTTTTGTGCGGGGCGCCGGGGCCGTCTGTGCCCAGCCCCCGCGCGCCCCCGGCCCGGGAAGGGGCCCCCGCTCCCGCCCCTGGGCGCGCCCCGCCATTGTCCGGCCCCGCCGCCCCCGCCCGAAAACCAGCGGGCGCCCCCGGGCCGGGCGGTTAACGCCCCCAACCGCCCCGCCGGCCCGGACAAAGCGCGAGGCCCGGCCCGAGCAGGCCGCGCCCGAGGCCTGGGCCTCGAGTCCCGGGCGCGCCCGCAGCCCCGAGCCGCGACGCGGGGGCGGCCATGGCGGCGGGGTCCGCGCTCGGACACGGCCGGGCGGCCTCCCCGTGGGCTCACCTGAGGCGGCGTGCGCGGCCCGGTCCGGGAGCAGCGGCGCGCGCTCCCCCGCCCTCGGCGTCGCACCCCCAAGCCCCGCTCGGGCCGGGCCCCGCTCGGTTGCTGGCGACCGAGCCCTCCGCGAGCGCTCCCGGGGGGGGCTTATAAGGCCGCGCGCCAGCTCCGCCCCGACTGCCATTGGCTGCCGGACCCACGCCCGAGCACCCATTGGCCAGAGCTGACAGCTCCGCCCCTCCCCTCCGCCGGGCCCATCAACACCGCACGGCCCGCCCACCGCGCGCCGCGATTGGGCGGGGACAAACGCCGGCCTTGCCTCTTCATTGGCAGACCGGCGGGGACACGCCGGCGCCCACCCACGTGCCCGCTGACCGGCTCTGTTCTCATTGGAGAGGGCGCACGCCAGTCAAGGCTGCCGCGACCAACCCGACGGCAGCTGGGCCTTGGATTGACAAGGGAGCCTCAGGGCCCGCCCGACGACCGCACAGAGAGGAGCCAGTATTGGCTTGAGGGGCCAGCCCGAGGCGCGGACAGGCTGGGGCAGGTGCCAATCACTGCCCGCAAGCTCCGGGCCCCGCCCTGGTTATCAGGCGGCGGCTGAGTACGTGAGACCCAGCACAGCATCAGCACCGGCCGGGAACGTGCAGGCTGGAGGTTCGAAACCCGTGGCCGGAATGTGGGCGTAGCGTTCCCCAATTTGCAAAGTGCCAAGCAAGGAGACGTAGCGATCCGTTTTGCAAAGGAGGAGAACCGAGAACATAGGGTAAAGCAGCAAGAGCCTCCACCCCGCCCCCGTAGGTCTATTCCCATCACAATCAACAAACCTTTGCCAAGGGGCAAGGCCTTCGGAATAGTTAGGGTCACTCTCCCCAAGTTCCCTAAAATGTATGGGAGAGAATGAGCTTTGGTGCTTTCTGACCTGGATTCAAAGCTAAGCCGGGCCCCATGCCTCACTGTGGTTGACCTCCAGCAAAGTAACCTCGCTGAGTCTGCTTCCAACTGTGCAATGGATATGATGGTAGTGGCCACACCCCGTCTACCCGCCTCTTGAGAATGTTGCAAGGATTAAGTGGGATGAGGCACGGAGAAAGATTTGACCCTGTGACTTCACAAAATGACCATTCATTGTGTACTGGACCACGCAGGGGTGTGGGCATGCCCCCATTTGGACTGGCAGGAGTGTAAATTGGGCAATTTGACATTTTCTAATAACATTCTAAGTGCATCCACCACCCGATAACCCAGCCAGCAGTTCTTCCTGGAGGTGATGTACCCAGAGAAAAGATCTGGAGCTTACACAATTCAAGAATGCCGGCGGCAGGGCTGTCTGCAACTGTTTCCAATGTTTTACACTAACTATCCATCAGTGGGGGATTAGAGAAGTAACTTAATAGCAATCAGTACTCTGGAATACTTACTATGTAGCAATTGAAAAGGAGGCCAGGCCCCGTGCTGTGGCTCGGGCGCGGTGACTCACACCTGTAATCCCAGCACTTTGGGAGGTCAAGTCGGGTGGAACACCTGAGGTCCAGAGTTCGAGACCAGCCTGGCCAACATGGCAAAAACCTGTCTCTATTAACAAATACAAAATTAGCCAGGCATGGTGGCGCATGCCTGTAATCCCAGCTACTCCAGAGGCTGAGGCGGAGGTTGCAGTGAGTCGAGATCTCTGCACTTCAGCCTGGGCAACAGGGTGAGACTCTGTCTCAAAAAAGGAAAGAAAAGAAAAAAGAGAAGGCCGATCTGTTTGCAATCATGAAATATCTCCCAACCGCTGAGCTAGGGACAGTGGTCCAGAATCCTGTACTCAATAAAATAAATATGGAAACACACACAGAAACCGGTATCATGAGGTTTTTAAGAGCACACAAGCTTGTCAATGCACAGAAAAAGGTACTCCTAAACTGAAGAAACTAACTTAATCCTTGGGGAGAGAAGGAAAGCTGCACGCTGGTAAAAAGAGAAGTCAAAGGAGAATTTAAGAAGCTCTGGGTGTTTTAAATTCTTATGGGACCATATTCATATATTCCACATGGAGTTAAGATTTAATTTCAGGTCATGCCTGGAATCGCAGCACTTTGGGAGGCTGAGATGGGCAGATCACTTGAGCCCACGAGTTTGAGAACAGGCTGGGCAATATAGCAAGACTCCGTCTCTACCAAAAAAATTACAAAAGTTGGGCGTGGTGACACGCGCCTATAATCCCAGCTATTCGGGGGCTGAGGCGAAAGGATCACCTGAGCCCAGGGAAGTGGAGGCTGCAGTGAGCCGTTGATTACACCACTGCACTCCAGCCTGGGTGACAGAGTCAAACCCCGTCTCAAAATAAAAAGTAAAAACAAAATTTAAAAACAGGCTGGGTGTAGTGACTCACATCTGTAATCCCAGCCCTTTGGGAGGCCAAGGTGGATCACTTGATCCCAGGAGTTTCAGGCCAGCCTGGGCAACAGAGCGAGACCTCTTCTCTACTAAAAATAAAAACCGAGTTGATTGTGCGGGCACATGCCTGTGGTCCCAGCTACTTTGGGGGCTGAGGGAGGATCACTTGAGCCCAGGAGGTCGAGGCTGCAGTGAGCCATGATCACACCACTGCACTCCTGGGCAACAGAATGAGACCCTGTCTCAAAAAAAAAAAAAAAAAAAGAAGTGCAATCATGAAGGGAAGGAGTCCCCACCCCACGTACCACATACATAGGGCTTTTTGTTCTACTTCCAAGTATATTCTCTGAGACAGTGGGGGTGTTTAGATTTCACAGACAATATAAATGTTTTTAACCAAGGAACCCAAATGGGTTCTCCACTTTATTTTGCTTAGACAGTTTTCATGCCATCTCTTATGAGAAAAACTTAACATGATCATAGAATCTAGACGGTAGGTCTGAGGGTTCACCATCCGATTCTTTCCAAATCCGATTCTTTCCAAGTTTTGGAAACTCTTCATATTAAAATGTTAAAAACACACTAGAATTGCTGTCCGATAAGTAGAAATCCTCATCCTCCAAAAAAGAAGGAAATGCTCTTTAGAATATTTTAATGGGCAGATTAATTTAGGGAACACTCACCTAATTGCCCTGGTTTTCTTCCATCCTTTGCAGTCAGATGCAAATCTCACAAAGGACTGGGGCAGGGAATGCTTGGGGACCTCCCCCTAAACAAGACCAGGAGGCTTGGCTTGGCTTTCAGACGTGAAGGAATCCCCAATTAGCAGGCCCAATGCTCAATTTCTGACTGGTCTCCCTCAATCTTTCTAGACAGGCAAGGTGTGGAGCGCAAAAATGTTCAATGCTTCCACAGATGCCCCTCCCTCTTATGGGTTGGTCTGCTGCATTAACAAACTGAAATGGGAGGCCGGGTGCAGTGGCTGTAATCCCAGCACTTTGGGAGGCTGAGGCAGGAGGATCACTTGAGCCCGGGAGTTCGAGACCAGCCTGGCCAACATGGCAAAAACCCCATCTCTACAAAAAGTACAAAAATCGGCCAGGTGTGGTGGTGCATGCCTGTAGTCCCATCTACTAGAGAGGGGAAGCCCGAGAATCACTTGAATCCAGGAGGAGGCAGCTGCAGTGAGCTGAGATTACACCACTGCACTCCAGCCTGGGCCATGGAGACTATCTCCAAAAAAAAAAAAAAAAAAAAAAAAAAAAAGCAGTTGGGGACTGGGCTTCATGGCTCATGACTGTAATCCCAGCACTTTGGGAGGCAGAGGCAGGAGGATCCCTTGAGCCCAAAAGGTCGAGGCTGCAGTGACCTATTATCATGCCACTGTACTCCAGCCTGGGTGACAAAGTGAGACTTTGTCTCTTAAAAATAAAAAATACAGGCCAGGCGCAGTGGCTCACGCCTGTAATCCCAGCACTTTGGGAGACCGAAGAGGGCAGATCACTTGAGGTCAGGAGTTCAAGACCAGCCTGGCCAACATGGTGAAACACCGTCTCTACCAAAAATACAAAAAAATTAGCCAGGCATGGTGGTGCACACCTGTAATCCCAACTACTCCGGAGGCTGAGGCAGGAGAATCGCTTGAACCCAGGAGACGGAGGTTGTAGAGCCGAGATTATGCCACTGCACTCCAGCCTGGGCAACAGAGCAAGACTACGTCTTAAAACAAGTCAAACGGGGATTATAGAAAGGTGGCCCATCCGTACAGTGGAATATTACTCAGCCATGAAAAGGAATAAAGCTCTGACACAGGCTACAATGCAGATGAACCTCGAAAATTCCATCCTTAGTGACAGAAGCCAGACACAAAAGAATACAGTATAATTACATTTATATGAAATGTCCAGGACAGGCAAATCCGTAAGGATAGAAAGAGGATTCGTGGCTTGCAGGGGCTGGGGAAGGGACACAGGGCAAGACTGTGGAAGGGTGTGAGGTTTCTTTTTGTGTGGATGTTAAAATTCTGTAATTAGATGGTGGTGATGGCTGCATAACTGTATTGACTATACTAAAACCACTAAGCTGGCCAGGCACGGTGGCTCACACCAGTAATCCCAACACTTTGGGAGGCCAAGGCGAGTGGATCACCTGAGGTCGGGAGTTCGAGACCAGCCTGACCAACATGGTGAAATCCTGTTTCTGCTAAAAATATGAAAATTAGGCGGGCATGGTGGTGCATGCCTGTAATCCCAGCTACTTGGGAGGCCGAGGCAGAAGAATCACTTGAACCCGGGAGGGGGAGGTTGCAGTAAGCAGAGATCTTGCCACTGCACTCCAGCCTGGGCAACAGAGCGAGACTGTCTCAAAAACAACACAGTAAAATAAAACCACTGAACTGTATGCTTTAAAAGGGTGACCTTTATATTACCTGAACTGTTATCTCCACAGAGCTGTTAAAGATTTTTAGGGTGGGCATGGTAGTTCACATCTGTAATCCCGGCACTTTGGGAGACCCAGACAGGAAGATGGCTTGAGACCAGGAGTTCCAGACCAGCCTGGGCAACAAAGTGAGACTTCTCTCTACTAAAATATATATATCTCTCTTTAAAAAAGTAGCCAGGCATGGTGGTTTGCACCTGTAGTAGTCCCAGCTACTCAGGAGGCTGAGGCAGGAGGATTGCTTGCGCATGGGAGTTTGAGGCTGCAGCGAGCTATGATGACACCACCACTGTACTCCAGCCTGGGTGACAGAGATCTTGAATCAAAGACTTTTTTTTTTTTTTTTTTTTTTGAGACAGAGTCTCGCTCTGTTGCCCAGGCTGGGGTGCAGTGGTGTGATCTCGGCTCACTGCAAACTCCACCTCCTGGGTTCAAGCGATTCTCCTGTCTCAGCCTCCCAAGTAGCTGGGATTGCAGGTTCATACCATCATGCCCAGCTTATTTTTGTATTTTTAGTAGAGATGGAGTTTCACCATGTTGGACAGGCTGGTCTCAAACTCCTGACCTCAGGTGATCCTCCCACCTCAGCCTCCTAAAGTGCTGCGATTACAGGTGTGAGCCATCGCACCCGGCCAAAGAAATTTTTTTAAGTGAACCAGGAAAGAAATATGCCCAAGATTAGAGTCGGTGGCAAAACAGTTCCACAAATACTTTTCTGGGTTTTGCTCATTTTTTAAACATGACATTGTTCTTTAAAGTGAGAGAAAAATCCAAAAGAAGGCAGCAATCTCAACAATGAACCCACTTTAGTGTTTTCTAGGAAGGGCCTACTGGGGACATTTATGGAGTTTCCTTCAAGAACTGGGAATCTTATCTTCACGTTCACACTTGACATATTTCTGGTATAATCCACATACCACACAATTCACCCATTTAAAGTGCACAATTCTGGCCGGGCGCGGTGGCTCACGCCTGTAATCCCAGCACTTTGGGAGGCCGAGGGGGGCGGATCACGAGGTCAGGAGATCGAGACCATCCCAGCTAACACGGTGAAACCCTGTCTTTACTAAAAATACAAAAAAATTAGCCAGGTGTGGTGGCGGGCACCTGTAGTCCCAGCTACTTGGGAGGCTGAGGCAGAAGAATGGCGTGAACCCGGGAGGCGGAGCTTGCAGTGAGCCGAGATCACGCCACTGCACTCCAGCCTGGGCAACAGAGCAAGACTCCGTCTCAAAAAAAAAAAAAAGGAAAAAATAAAAATAAAAAATAAAGTGCACAATTCTGTGGATTTTAGTATATCCACAGACATGTGCAACCATCAATTTTAGAACATTTTTACCACCTCAAAAAGAAACTCCAGGCTGCACGTGGTGGCTCACGTCTGTAATCCCAGCACTTTGGGAGGCTGAGATGGGAGGATTGCCTAATCAGAGGAGTTGGAGACCAGCCTGGGCAACATAATGAGATCCCGTCTCTCCCAAAAAAAAAAAAAAAAAAAAATTAAATTTGCCAGTTATGGTGCTGCACGCCTGTGGTACCAGCTACTCGGGAGGCTGAGATGGGAGGATCACTTGAGCCCAGGAGTTGGAGGCTGCAATGAGCTGTGATCACACCATCGCACTCCAGCCTGGACAACAGGGCAAGACTGTCTCAAAAACAAAACAAATCTGCCCATATGGTTACTTAACCATCAATAAAAGGCACCAGTAATAGGTTGATGTGAATTAATTAATCTGCAAGATGCAGCCCCTTTACCGTCCCGATTTTTTTTTTTTTTTTAACATTTTTAAAGACAGCATCTCATTCTGTTGCCCAGGCTGGAGTACAGTGGTGCAATCAAAGTTCACTGCAGCCTCTAGCTCTGGGGCTCAAGCAATCAGCCTCCTGCCTCAACCTCCTGAGTAGCTGGGACTACAGAAACACACCACCACACCTGGCTAATATTTTTATTTATTTGTAGAGTTGGGGTCTACAGGCTGGTCTCAGACTCCTACACTCAAGTCATCCTCCCAGGAGAAGAGACCAGCAAGCTTTGCTGGCCAGGCAGTGAGTATTTTTCAGCTTTGTGGTCCAGATGGTTTCTGCTGTACCTACTCAGTTCTGCTGATGGTAGCGTAAACGCCACTATATACATAAAGAAATGGGTGTGGTGGTGTCAATAAAACTATTTACAAAGACAGGCAGTGTCCTGACTTGGGTCCCATTGGCTGTCGTTTGCTGACCCCTGCAACTTGACGCTGCAAAGTGAACAGCCCAGCACCTCCTAGGCTGCGGTTGGGACCTCAGCCCGTCACCGTCATCTCCTGGGTCTCAGTTTTCTCATCTGTAAAGTGGGGCTGAAGCCACCTGCCTCATGTTTCTCCTGGGATTTTTGTAAAATAGTGCACAAAAGTAGACAGAAAGCTCCAAAGGCAGTTTGCAAATAGGAAGACACAATCAAGTCTATCTGTGAAAAACATTTATTCTGAGAATCTAAAATCTGGACAAAGTACTGGACTTTAGAAAAAGCCTACACAAAATTGTCTCATTCTTCCCTAATACATTAATAATCTAAGAATAAGGAGGTGAAAAAAAAACCCTTTAAAAATAACATTGCTCCAGTTTGTCTGCAGGTATGTGATTTAAAATATCCCTGTTTTATTGAGGTATAGGCTGCAAACTTTGGTAAAATTAGAAAAATTAACAAACCCTTTCAAAAAAAAAAAAATACAAAAACAAAAACAACCAAACCCTAACGTTATATCTTTCTTGGTACATATACAGTAACTACAAAAAAAATTCATTTAGAAAATGTGTTCATTAAGAGAAAAAAAAATTAAAAAAAACCCTCTTGTAAGTTCTCACTTGCCGAGTTAAAAATATTGAATGTAAATGATCTGTAAGGCTCAAACGGTTCCCAAGCACCCATCCGGTGTCAGGAAGAACTGGATGACCGCAGTTTCTAGAATCTGGTTGACATTTTCAATAATTCAGTGCTAACAACAAAGACTGTCGTCTTTAGAAAGAAGGAACGAATCAAAGGCACTTGCGCGTGACTTCGTGTGCTGGCGTCCATCCGTGGCCGCCTTCGTCGGACAGCATCAGCCACACGCCTGGCCCCACGTGGAGCAGAGTCCCCTTGAGGCCATTTCTGCGTGGCCCCAACTCCCTGCTCTCGTGGGCAGAGGACTTTTCACGCGGATCTCAGACGCTAAGCAGTCTGGTGGGGGATGGCTTTGAGGCAAAGGTTTGAACTAGGCCCGAGATGTTTCCTCTTTTCCTTGCAAGAACTTCAACAGACAGCTGAGCCACACCATGCCACGGGCTGCCACGGGCCACCACGGGGAACCATGTCACTGGACTTTAGATGACAAAATGCTGTCAGGAAGATGCTTGCTCTGACCTTGGGGGCCAGAACCCGAGAGAAGGACTGATCCTGTCGCCTTCTTAAAGAGTTGGTGGCAGCAACTTCTGAGAACTTGACACCAGAAACATCAACAGCCTCCACACCACGTAGTTTCTGATTCCATCTTTAAAAAATCTTGTGTTGTTTTGTCGAGAAATTGCAGGCTTTTGTGTTTTCAAAGAACTAAACACAATACTGAGAAGTCCAACTTTTAGCCAGAATACATAAATTCCTGAAAATGTATAGATTTGAAAAATAAAAATAAAAAAAAAAAGGAAGACAAACCTTTTTAGGGAACGGAGGAAACACTACCTGTTTAAGTTAAGCCCACTAAGAACAAAATCAGTGCCGACGAACGAGCCCTCCGACACGTTTTCAGCAAAACGCCTGTCGAGAAGTGCTTGGAGATCACCGGCCATTGCCGTAGCCGGGGAAGAGCTGGTTGAGGACGGTCTGCAGAGGCTGGTTCACCTGCATGGCATAGCTGCGGCCCAGGTCGTAGCGGCAGGCGGGGCAGCTGAACACCTGTGCCCGAAAGGATCTGTCCAGGCAGTCCTGTAAGACACAGCAGGCGCGTGAGAAGTGCCATCCACACCATCAGGTTTGCTCCTGGCCACCTCTCCCAGGACTGCGGGGACAGTCTCACCAGGTCCAGAGGCCCCTCTGACCTTCAGTCTCACTTTCCACCTGCTGCCCATCACCAGCCTGGCCCCCCTAGGGGCCCTCAAAGATTCCAAGCTCACCCGGCCTCCAGGCTTTTGTCCCTGGCAGGTCATGCAGCTTAACAGCTCGGTCCCCTGGCTCTCATCACTCACAGCTCAGCTCAAGTCACCTCCCCTATGGGGCCTTCCCTGACACCTCCCTAGAGGCAGTCCCATCCCCTCACCCCATCTGCCTTCAAGACGGCACCTCTCCTTCCACCTGTGGAGCCGTCTTATATATTATTAATGTGCTTATCTTATCTACAACAGGGCAGATGCTCCCTGAGCTTTGAGGCTGTGTTCTCTCTCAACACCAAGCACAGTGTATACAAGTAGATGCTTAATAAACACACACATCAGGCCAAGCATCGTGGCTCATGCCTGTAATCCCAGCACTCTGGGAGGCCGAGGGGGGCAGATCACTTGAGGTCAGGAGTTCAAGACCAGCCTGGCCAACATGGTGAAACCCTGTCTCTACTAAAAATACAAAAATTAGCCAGGCACATGCCTGTAATCCCAGCTACTTGGGAGGCTAAGGCAAGATAATGGCTTGAACCCGGGAGGCGGAGGTTGCAGTGAGCTGAGATCACGCCATTGCACTCCAGCCTGGGTGACAGGGCAAGACTCCGCGTCTCAAAGAAAAAACAAAAACAAAAAAATTAGCCGGGCGTGGCTACTCCGGAGGCTGAAGTGGGAGGATCACCTGAACCCAGGGAGGCTGAGGCTGCAGTGAGCCATGATCATGCCATTGCACTCCAGCCTGAGCGACAAAGCAAGACCTTGTCTCGAAAAAAATGGAAAATAAACATACACGTCAATGAGAAGAAAGGGGAAAAGGAGGAAGGAACCAAGTCTGGTGGATTCAGATTCCTAACTTCAAGCTCAATCAACCAAGTTGTGCCTGGGGAAGAAAGCCAGGAGAAGCCAGAGCTGAGAGGCCTGGAGTCTCCACTTCCCAAGCAGACAAACAGGGAAGTCGCCACCGGGCTGGCTGCACGCCAGGGAGGAGTGAGACGCCGTACACAGGTGCACAGATGCCTACGCAGGGGGCACATGTCTGCAGCATGTCATCACACAGCTGGGCGAGGGCGGTGGCCACACGGGGGAGAGGCCTGGTGACCACAGCACAGTCACCTGCCCCAGGCAGCCTGTGGCTTTTGTTTTTGTTGTTTTTTTTTAAGATAGAGTCTCGCTCTGTCGCCCAGGCTGGAGTGCAGTGGCGTGATCTTGGCTCACTGCAACCTCCACCTCCCGGGTTCAAGGGATTCTCGTGTCTCAGCCTCCTGAGTAGCTGGGATTACAGGCGCCCACCAGCACACCTGGCTAATTTTTGTATTTTTAGTAGAGACAGGGTTTCATCATGTTGGCCATGGTGGTGTATGCCTGTAGCCCCAGCTACTCAGGAGGCTAAGGCAGGAGGATCTCTTTAGCCCCGCGAGGAGTTCAAGGCTGCGATGAGCTATGATGGCACCACTGCACTCCAGCCTGGGCGACAGAGTGAGATGCTGTCTCTGAATGTTTTTTTCAATTTTTTTTTTTTTTTTGAGACAGAATCTTGCTCTGACGCCCAGGCTGGAGTACAATGGCGCCATCTCGGCTCACCGCAACCTCCACCTCCCAGGTTCAAGCGATTCTCCCACATCAGTCTCCTGAGTAGCACCTGTCACCACACCCAGCTAATTTTGTTTTAATTTTTAGTAGAGATGGGGTTTCACCATGTTGCCGGGCTGGTCTCAAACTCCTGACCTCAAGTGATCCTCCCACCTCAGCCTCCCCAAGTGCTGGGATTACAGGCGTTAGCCACCACGGCTGGCCTCAAGTTTGTAATTTAAAAAGATCAAGGTGGAAGGTCACAGCCTGTTTCCCAGAACCCCTCCGATGCTGAGCTTCCCAAGTTGGAACAGAGCAGCAAGGACAGATTGTGAGGACACCGTGATGCTGGTTAGCCCCTTCCTTCACATCCTCAGCACTTGCGCGCCTTCACACCGATGCACAGGACAGGTGGTTTCCAATGTCCCCACAGTCCTTCCTACCGCCACTGGGCTCCCAGGCCTCCCTCTTCCATAGCCCCCCACAGCCAGCCCTCTGCCTGTGCCCACCTCCTGAGCACCTCCTTCCTGCCAGAGGCTAAGCCAGGACCTTCACAACAACCTGGCATCCAGGACAGTGTTACCAGGCCCCTTCTCACTGTGGCCAACTGAGGCGTGGAGGGATTAGTGCCTGCACGCCTGAGAGGTGACAGATGGCCAGACCCGGACCACCAGCCCCAAAGACACCATGGCCTCTCACCCCTTCTGCCACCTCACTCAGGGCACTCAGGGAGGCCCACACAGCTGAAGGGACTCAGGCCACAGGGCGAGGCAGGTGGGGCCCGAGGAGGCAGAGATGCCATGGGCATGACTGGGAACACCCCGTCTCCTGACCTTCCCTGAGCTGCCTCCTGGCATGAAAACAAACACGGGGTCCGAGACCCGGGGGTGTGGCCCATGGCTGAGAGGACTGCGGGACTGCAGTTGGAAGGAAAACTGCCAGCAACTCAGAGGCCTGGGGAGATCCGCGGGGTGGCAGGGTCAGTCCCTTCCACACCTGTCCACCGGGACTGCTGGCTCTGGCCAGAGGTCGCAGCAGAGAAACCATCACCCAGACCCACACTGCCCACCTGGGCAGTTCTGCCCCCAGGGGACACTGGAAGGTGTCTGGGGATGTCTGTGATTGTCTCGACTAGGCAGGGAGCTCCTGGCATGGAGTGGGTGGGGGCCAGGGATGCTGCTCAGCACCCTGCAGTGCCCAGGACGGCCCCACCCCAGACAATGATCCAGCCCCAAGGCCCACAGCACAGCGGGGAAGAGACCCTGTCCTGGCCCCAAACCAATCGGTTTGAAAACCATCAGCTGGGGGGTGGGCGCGGTGGCTTACACCTGTAATCCCAGCACTTTGGGAGGCCGAGGCGGGTGGATTCGGCAGGAGATCGAAACCATCCTGGCTAACACGGTGAAACCCCATCTCTACTAAAAATACAAAAAATTAGCCGGGCACGGTGGCGGGCGCCTGTAGTCCCAGCTACTCGGGAGGCTGAGGTGGGAGAATGGCGTGAACCCAGGAGGCGGAGCTTGCAGTGAGTGGAGACTGCGCCACTGCACCCCAGCCTGGGCGACAGAGTGAGACTCTGTCTCAGGAAAAAAAAAAAAAAAAAAAAAAAAAAAACCATCAGCTGGGATCTTGTGTCCCTCCTACGACTGACCACTTGTCCTGAGTTTAAAGCCCATGGCAGGCCACCACCCCAGTGCCCAGAGCCACTGCAGGCCCCAGCTGCTGACTTCCCACCCAGGCTTCTTCACCTGCTGTCCCAGGTACCAGGGATGCTGCCTGGTAACACCACCTCCTCCAAGAAGCCTTCTTTCCTGACCCCTAGGGGATGTGCACCTCCTCTCCAGACCTTAGGCCAAGACTGTGGCCCATCCTCTCCCACCCTGGCCCCTTGACCACACAGGACTTGGGGGAGAATGTTACAGGCCTCCGTGGTAATACAGGCTGCCCAGAAAGCAGTCAACAAGGCCCGAGAAAAGCTGCAGAGTGAGCGGAGCAAAGCCAACAAGCCTCTGTCTGTAGTGGCAGGCAGGTGGGAACGGGAGGTCAGGTCATCCTTCCGGAACCTTCCACCCGGCTCCCGCGGCCATCTCTACTCACCTTGCACACGTTGTGCTGGCACACGGTCGTGATGGGCCGGAACACCAGCTCCTGACAGCAGATACACTGGAACGTCTCCTCCACTTTACTCAGGAACAACTGGAACTAGAGGGAAGCGGGTGTGAGGCCGGCAAAGACACCGGGACCAGGGCTCCCGCAGATCAGGGGCTTCCTGCTGAGCATGTACCTGGGCCCTCTAATTCTGTCCCCAGCCTTCACTCCAGGAGGCGGGGGCCATGATCGTCCCCGTTCTGAGAAAAACAGAGGCCCAACAGGCGTGAGCCTCACCTGAAGTCCCCAACACCCCAAGTGGCAAGGTGGGGAGGATGGGGCGGAGCCAGTACAAGGGCGCCGGCCTCAATGATGCTGGGCAGGACCCAGATATGACCAGCTGGCACCACCAAGCACGCCCTGCACTGAGTCAAGACAGGGCTTTAGGAGAGGTTCCTGGCTGGGAGCGGCAGCTCACGCCTGTCATCCCAGAACTTTGGAAGGCCAAGACAAGAGGATCGCTTGAGCCAGGTGTTCAAGACCAGCCCGGCAATACAGTGAGACCCCCATCTCTACAAAAAATTAAAAAGTAGGCCGGGCATGGTGGCTCACGCCTGTAATCCCAATACTTTAGGAGGCTGAGGTGAGCAGATCACCTAAGGTCAGGAGTTCAAGACCAGCCTGACCAACACAGTGAAATCCCATCCCTACTAAAAATACAAGATTAGCCAGGCGTGGTGGGTGCCTGTAATCCCAGGTGCTTGGGAGGCTGAGACGGGAGACTCACTTGAACCTGGGAGGCGGAGGTTGCAGTGATCCAACATCATGCCATTGCACACTCCAGCCCGGGCAACGAGAGCAAAACTCCATCTCAAAAAAAAAATAATAAAAATAAACAAAATAAATTTTAAAAATAGGCGTGGCCTGGGAGTTGGGAGTTCAAGGAGGCAGTGACCTGTGTCCATGCCACCGCACTCCAGCCTGGGTGACAGGGTGAGACCCTGTCACCAAAAAAATTTAGAGGCATGGTGTCCACTGACACAATGCATACTGAGTACACGGGCCACCAGGAGCCCAGCCACGGATGACTCGAAAGACACCTCCTCCTGCTTGGAGCTAAGTGCGGGGACTAAAGAGACACAAGTGAAGGTCTGGGGGCAAGGGGCTGCCCCAGCGTGGGGTGAGGGCTGGGGAGAAAGCCCTGGGAAGAATGTGGCCTGAAGGAAACGGGAGGAGAGGGACCACTGAGATGGCCTCGGCCACAGCTGAATCCTGAGACCTGCAACTACGTCACCATCCATAGCAGAGGAGAAATGGCAGGTGGGACTGAGTGAAGGACCTGGAGCTGGGAAAGCATCCTGGGTGAGGCGGGGGGCCTGATGTCACCCCGAGGTCCTCCCGAGAGAGGGCGGGAGGGTGAGACTCAGAGACTGGAAGAAGATGCGCTGTGGCTGTAAAGGGGGAGGAAGGGGCCCCGAGCCGAGGGATACAGTGCCTCTACACGTTGGGAAAGGCAGAAATCGGGTTCTCCCCTGGAGCCCCCAGGAGGGCCCAGCCCTGTCCCTGCCCTGACTTTAGCCCAGCAAGGCCCATGTCGGGCTCCCAGCCCCAGAGCTGTGAGATGTGAGTCGCTTTGCACTCCTAGGCTTGGGGTCACTTTGCAACAGCCCCGGGAGACAGAGACAGAAGGTAGGATGGCAGGGGGTGCCGGAGCTGGGGAGTGGGTGCAGGGGCTGGGGAGCAGTTGCCGGGGCTGGGGAGCGAGTGCCAAGGCTCGGGAGGGGGTGGGAGTGACAGTTTCAGGGCCAGGGTTTCAGTTTGGGGAGAGGAGAAAGTTCTGGAGGTGGTGATGGTGGTGACGGTTGCACAACCACAAGAATGTACTCAGTGCGACTGAGCTGTACACTTGAAAATGGGGAAAATGGGGAACATGGGAAACAAGCCCCACACATTTTACCGCAGTCAACGCGAATCGGGGCGACGAGTGAGCCGTGCGTGCCTACCGGGCTGCCGCTCGCCGGCCGGTCCTTGAGTGACGCCAGGACCTCATTCCACAGCTTGGCATTGCTCTTGTCCTCTCTGATGAGGCTGCTCTGCTGGGCCGTGAGACTGTAGGGCTCCACCTTGGTTTTCTTGGATGTCCGGCGCGGGGACCCGGCCCTGCTCGGGCCACCTCCTGGAAGATGGTGGGGCGCGTGAAGGAGGGGCGCGTGGCCGAGGGAGGGGCGCGTGGCCCGAGCTGCCGGAGAGACACCCACCGGCTCCCACGTCCACACGACCTCGACCCCACACCCGCGAGATGCCCACCTGCTCCCACACACACAAGACGCTCACCCCACACCCACGAGATGCTCACCTGCCGACTTCCGCTTCCACTTGCCCTTGCCCGTCCTGGGGGACGCGAAGCCCCCCTCCTGCTGCTCCTCCTCCCTCTTGCTGTTCTCCTTCTCACGCTCTCGGTTGGCCAGGGCTTCCAGGTAGCCTTCTGGATACTTCAGGAGGAAGAGGGACAGCTGTGAGTCAGGCTCGGGGCTCACACGCTACGCAGAGCCCGCTCTTCCAGCCTCCTTGCCAGGTCTGGGTTTCCAGACACACCTGACCCCAAGTCCCCCTGAAGAGCACAGGGTAGTCCTCCCTTATCTAGTTTTGCTGAGGTTTCAGTGACCCAAAGTCAACTGAAAATGTTACATGAAATATTCTAGAAACGATTCCTAAGTTGTAAACTGCACACTGGTCTGAGTGTCCAACGTCTAGAGGCACTGCATCCCTCGGCTCGGGGCCCCTTCCTCCCCCTTTACAGCCACCTCACATCACGCACACTGCATGATGAAACATTGCATCGTCCCGCAGGGATGTGAACCTTCCCTTTGTCCAGCTTCTCGATTCTCCTGCCTCAGCCTCCCGAGTAGCTGGGATTACAGGTGCCCGCCACCACACCCAGCTAATTTTTGTATTTTTAGTAGAGATGGGGCTTCACCATGTTGGCCAGGCTGGTCTTGAACTCCTGACCTCAAGTGATCCACCTGCCTCAGTCATCCAAAATGCTGAGATTACAGGCTAAATATAAAATATTATTATTAAACATTCTAATTTTTATTAAATAAGCCCAACACTTTGGGAAGCCAAGGCAGGGGGATTGCTTGAGCCCAGGAGTTTGAGACCAGCCTGGGCAACATAGCAAGATCCCCTCTCTACAAAAAAATTTTAAAAATTAGCCCAGCCTGGTGGTGTGCATCTGTAGTCCCAGCTACTTAGGAGCCTGAGGCAGGAGAATCGCTTGAGCCCAGGAGTTTGAGGCTGTAGTGAGCTATGATCACACCACTACACTCTAGCCTGGACAACAGAGTGAGACCTGGTCTCAAAAATAAAAATAATGGCCCCAAAGTGCAAGAGTAGGGATGCTGGCAATTTGGAAATGCTAAAGAGAAGCCTAAGATGCAAAAGAGAGGTTGTGAATCTCATACTGTGCCTAATTTATAGATTAAACTTAATCACCAGTCCACACATATGGAAAAAAAATTATATATCAATGGTTTGGTACTATCTCTGGTTTCAAGCATGTGCTGAGGACCTTCGAAGTGTCCCCCTGGTAAGGGGGGGACGCCTGTGCATTCAGCTCTTCGTTAACTGTGGAGCCTCGACCAATGGCTAATCCTGTCTAATCGCAAAGCTTCACTACGAACAAGAGGAGACTAAGAGGAGATAATCGGCCAAGCTCCACCTGGCAGGGTCGGGGTAAGCGCATTTAATGTGAGCGAACGCGGGTGATGTGTTCAGCATCACATCCCACCAATAAGATCTCGTTGTCTTTACGATTTCCATGAGGGCAGGCAAACTTTTGCTTCCAGGGACCCTAGGGTGAATGTTTTCAAGCCTTATGGGTCTGGACCGCAAGCGCTGAGGGCAGGCTACTTCAGTGAATGAGCATGACTGTTTCCCCAGAAACTTCACTTACGAACACCTGACCCCAGGGCCTTAGCTGGCCAAACTCTGATGATTCTGAGGACTCGGGCCCTCTCTGTCCTCACAGGGCATCATGGCTCCATTTCGAAGGTACCTATAAGTCACGTCTGACTCTCCAGTGTCTCAGGAAATCTTTGAGCTCCTTTCACATTCTTTATGTTGCAATGGAGTCATAAAAAAAAAAAAAAAAATCCTGGCCAGGGTCAGCGGCTCACATCTGTAATCCCAGCACTTTGGGAGGTGGAAGCAGGTGGATCACCTGAGGTCACCAGCCTGGCCAACATGGCGAAACCCCGTCTCTACTAGAAATACAAAAATAGCTGGGCATGGTGGTATGCACCTGTGATCCCAGCTATGCAGGAGGCTGAGGTGAGAGAGTCGCTTGAGCCTGGGAGGTGGAGGTTGCAATGAGCCGAGATCATGCCTGCACTCCAGCCTGGGCGACAGAGTGAGACTCTGTCTCCAAAAAAAAAAAAAAAAAAAAAAAGGCTGGGAGCGGTGGCTTACGCCTGTAATCCCAGCACTTTGGGAGGCAGAGGAGGGTGGATCACCTGAGGTCAGGAGTTCAAGACCAGCCTGACCAACATGGTGAAACCCCGTCTCTACTAAAAATACAAAAACTGAGCCAGGCGTGGTGGTGGGCACCTGTAATCCCAGCTACTCAGGAGGCTGAGTCAGGAGTATGGCTTGAACCTGGGAGGCAGAGGTTGCAGAGAGCCGAGATCCCACCACTGCACTCCAGCCTGGGCGACAGAGCAAGACTCCATCTCAAAACAAACAAAGAAAAAAAATCCTACTCCCAACAGAAGCTGAGGCTGTCTCTCCCATTACTATTTTTCTCTCTACTTCCTCAGCTTCTGAAATTCCCCACTGCACAAATCCATTCAAAAGACAACCTGAGTGATCCCCTCGGGTAGAGGACATCAGGCTCTCGACAGCAATTAAGATTCCTTAAACAGTCTCACGATTCATCTGCTGTAAAGCTTCTCCCTGCAATGGACAGACCACATCCTAACTGGTGCCGAAATGCTGCGCTGCTCACTGAGTAAGTTCTCGGCAGGTCCCATCGCCAAGGGGAGGTGAGAGATGGCTCAGGGATATTCATCTTCCCCATTTTTCCATCCAGATCTCTCTGGAATCCACCAATTTGGTTGGTTTGTTTCTGCTTTTTTTTTTTTTTTTGTGATAAGCCAAGAAGTGAAAACAGAAGACACCAGATGCCTGACTGGTCTGCAGCGATCCCTTTACCAACAGAACGAAGACAAGCAAGTCTGGTTTTCAACTCTGAGATGCGGCAGGCGGAGACGCAAATGTCATCTGCGCGTTCCCATCACCCCCTGGCTGGAGGATTTATATGGGACAGCTAGGGGGGTGCCATCAGCTGGGGCCCTGGAAATTATTCTGGATCAGAGAGAAACCAGGGAAGCATGGGCCCGAGACGGGAGGCCTCCTGGAGTGTTCAGCACGGTCCAGAACATGAGCACCACAAGCCCAGGCAGGGCCCATTCTGTGACCCACAATGACCTTCAAGGATGACAGCCTCCAAGCAGGACACGTGGTGCCCAGGCGGGAAGTGTCAGAGCCGTCATGGAGCCCGGCAGTGCTCCTGTTTTGAGATGGACTCTCACTCTGTCACCCAGGCTGCAGTGCAGTGGTGCAATCTCAGCTCATTGTAACCTCCACCTTCTGGGTTCAAGCAATTCTCCTGCCTCAGCCACCTCAGTAGCTGGGATTACAGGCACCCGCCACCATACCCAGCTAATTTTTGTATTTTTAGTAGAGATGAGGTTTCACCATGTTGGCCAGGCTGGTCTTGAACTCCTGACCTAAGTGATCCATCCGCCTTGGCCTCCCAAAGTGCCATCCCCCATCCCAGACACACCTGCATGGTCAGCCCCAGCTTCTTGATCCGGTCCTTCCCCTCCTTCGTCCAAGGGCCAGGCTCATCATCGTCCCTCCGCAGAAGGTAGCGCCACACGAGAAACCCGGACTTCCCCTTCTCGGGCCAGTATTTCACAACCTGCAGAGAGCGGGCATCAGCGTCAGCTCGATCAGAGGCAGCCCCGGCAGGGACAGAGCCCCCAGCCTCCTCAAGGGGCACTCACCTTGTAGATGCCATCGTAGCGGTTGCCCTCAGCAGGGGCGTACTTGCTATTCTTGCCACCCTTGACATTGCGCACCACCCTGACCGGCTTCCCCGACCGCCAGTCCTTGGCCTCGGCCCCTTCTTGGTCATTGATGGGAGCAAAGCAGTTGAGAGCCAGCGCCCTGCGGGGAGAGTCAGGACCCCACGCATTATAGGTGAGGATGTACCCCCCAAAAAAGGAAACACAGGAGCCGGGAGTGGTGGCTCAGGCCTGTAATCCCAGCACTTTGGGAGGCTGAAGTAGGCAGATCGCCTGAGGTCAGGAGTTCGAGACCAGCCTGGTCAACATGGTGAAACCCCGTCTCTACTAAAAATGCAAAAGTTAGCCGGGCGTGGTGGCGCGTGCCTGTAATTCCAGCTACTCAGGAGGCTGAGGCAGGAGAATCGCTTGAGTCTGGGAGGCAGAGGTTGCAGTGAGCGGAGATTATGCCACTGCACTCCAGCCTGGGTGACAGAGTGAGGTTCTGTCTCAAAAAAAAAAAAAAAAAATTTAATATTTCAAAGTTATATATGTATAATTTATAAAATAGGCCACACCCAGCCTACTATTTATTTGAGACAGGGTTGCTGGGTGCCGTGGCTCACGCCTCTAATCCCAGTACTCTGGGAGGCCAAGGCAGGAGGATTGCCTGAGCCCAGGAGTTCAAGACCAGCCTGGCCAATGTGGCAAAACCCCATCTCCACAAAAAAAAAAAAAAAAAATAGCCAGGCGTGGTAACATGCACCTATAGTCCCAGCTACTCTGGAGGCTGAGGTGGGAGGATCAATGGAGCCCAAGGAGGTGGAGGCTACAATGAGCTACAATCACACTGCTGCACTCCACCCTGGACAAGAGAGGGAGACCCTGCCTCAAAAAAAAACAAAACAAAGCACACACACATATAAAAAAAACAAACAAAAAGAGAAAGGGTGTCTCACTCTGTCACCCAGGCTGGAATGCAATGGCATGATCACGCCTTACTCACTGCAGCCTCCTGGGCTCAAGCCATCCTCCCACCTCCGGCTCCCAAGCTGGGACTATAGGCCCACACGACCATAACCAGCTAACTTCTTTGAAATTCTTTTTTGTAATTTTAATTTTTCATAATTTTATGTTGCTCAAGTAGGTCTCAAACTCCTAGCCTCAAGCAATCCTCCCACCTCAGCCTCCCAAAGTGCTGGAACGACAGGCATGTGACACACCACCCATGGCCCATGTCTTTTTTAGGTACTTAGTTACTGATTTTGTGAGAGTGTGTGTGTGTGTGTGTGTCTATGTGCCAATTGTTTTAGATAATGGTATGAAAAACATTACATCTTACATTTTTACCTAGCCAGAGGTCTCCTAAAGACATTTTTCAAAGCGGAGTTAGAGAGTGTCAAGAATAGATCATTTATAAAGCTCTTCATACAAACAGGCAGAAGAGATTTCCAGAAAGATGGTTCCAATTTGTATTTCTACCAACAGTGGAATGCTATTTTACCCCTGACCTGTGTCAACATTTTAGAATTTTTGGCCAACTTTATAGGGGAAACAAATAGTATCTCACCACAGCCTCAGTTTGTATTTGATTACAACTTTGCATTTCTTTTGTGCATTATTTCCATATTCTCTTTTTTTTTTTTTTTTTTCTCTGTCACCCAGGCTGGAGTGCAGTGGAGCGATCTTGGCTCACTGCAAGCTCTGCCTCCCAGGTTCACGACATTCTCCTGCCTCAGCCTCCTGAGTAGCTGGGACTATAGGTGCCCGCCACCACACCAGGCTTTTTTTTTTTTTTTTTTGTATTTTTAGTAGAGATGGGGTTTCACCGTGTTAGCCAGGATGGTCTTGATCTCCTGACATCGTGATCCGCCCACCTCAGCCTCCCAAAGTGCTAGGATTACAGGCGTGAGCCACCACGCCTGGCCTCTTTGCTTTCTTCTACGAGTTTCTTTCTTTCTTGAGATACAGTCTCACTCCTGTTACCCAGGCTAGAGTGCAATGGCATGATTTCGGCTCACTGCATCCTCTGCCTCCTGGGTTCAAGCGATTCTGCCTCAGCCTCCCAAGTAGCTGGGATTACAGGTGGCTGCCACCACACGCAGCTAATTTTTGTATTTTTAGTAGAGACAGGGTTTCACCATGTTGGCCAGGCTAGTCTTGAACTCCTGACCTCAGGTGATCCACCACCTACCTCGGCCTCTCAAAGTGCTGGGATTACAGGCGTGAGCCACCGCACCCAGCTCTTCTATGAGTTTCTTGTTGATTTGCAACAGCTCTTTATATGATAAAGACACTATCATCATGTGTCATGTCAAGAACTCCTCCTAGTCATCTGCCTTTTAATTTATAGAATTTATTTATGTAATATATTTATAATGTTTAGATAATCAAATCTGTCTTTTCCTTTGGGCTTTATGATGGTTTTTATGCTGGAAAAGTCCGCCCCCATGCTGTAATCAGGGGCCAGGCAAATTCTGGCCTATCACATACTTTTGCAAATAAAATTCACTGAAACACAGCCACGCTCACTCACTTACATATGGTCTATGGCTGATTTTGTGCTACGACACAAGAGCTGAAGAGGTTCTCTGAATAGACTGTGTGACCTGCATAGCTGAAGCAATCTATTTTGGAGGGGTTTTTTTTTTTTTTTTTTTTGACAAGATCTCAGTCTGTTGCTCAAGCTGGAGTGCAGTGGTGCAATCTCAGCCCACTGTGGCCTCAACCTCCTGGGCTCAAGTGATCCTCCTACCTCAGCCTCCTGACTAGCTGTGACTATAGGCACATGCTAACACACCCAGCTAATTTTTTTATTTTTACTTTTTGTAGATGGGTTGTCTCACTACATTGCCCAGGCTGGTCTTGAACTCCTGAACTCAAGCTATCCTCGAGCCTCGGCCTCCTGAAGCGCGAGAATTACAGGCATGAGCCACCAGGCCCAGCATTAAGATACCTACTATCAGCCAGGCGCAGTGGCTCATGCCTGTAATACCAACACTGGGAGGCCGAGGAGGGCAGATCACCTGAGGTCAGGAGTTCGAGACCAGCCTGGCCAACATGGCGAAACCCCATCTCTACTAAAAATACAAAAATTAGCCAGGCGAGGTGGCAAGCACCTGTAATCCCAGCTACTCAGGAGGCTGAGGCATGAGAATCGCTTGAGCCCAGGAGGCAGAGGTTGCAGTGAGCAGAGAGTGCACCACTGCACTCTAGCCTGGGCAACAGAGCGAGACTCTGCCCAAAAAAAAAAAAAAAAAAAGATACCTATTATCTGGCCTTTTATAGGGAAGTTTGCTTTCATCCATCTGAATGGCTCACAGTATGTGGCACACATATGGGAGGAACCAGACCAGGCGCAGTGGCTCACGCCTGTAATCCCAGCACTTTGGGAGACAGAGGGAGGAACCAAATGCCAGGCTTCGCTATGTTCTACCACGCTCCTAATGAGACTATCACTTGCTGGACATGAGGCCCAAAACAGAACCAAGGACTCGGCAGATGTGCGTCAGCAAGGAAATAAGAAGGCTGATTCCACAAACCTGTTGGTGTTGGTGAGTTTCTGATCACAAGACTGTTCCGCGGTCCTCTTGTTGCCGGAAAGATCTCGACCGCCACTACCCGTGTATGTGAAAAAATTCCCATGGTCCTGAAACAGACAAGAAGGCTGGGTGAACCCTCTGCAGAGGCAAAAAAAAAAAAAAAAAAAAAAAAAGAGACTGCATTGAAAGCAAACCCCCCAGGATGGCTACTTTCAAAGAAACAGAAAATAACAAGCATTGGTGAGAATGTGGGGAAATTGGAGCCCTTTGTAAACTGTTGGTGGGACTACAGAATGGCAAAGCGACAATACAAACAGTGTGGTGCGTCCTCAAGAAACTTAAACAGAGGGCTGGGCATGGTGGCTCACACCCGTAATCCCAGCACTTTGGGAGGCTGCAGCGGGAGGAATGCTTAAGCCCAGGAGTTCGAGATCAGCCTGGGCAACATGGCGAAACCCCATCGCCACAAAAAAATACAAAAATTAGTTTGGCGTGGCAGTGCCTGCCTGTAGTCCCAGCTTCTTGGGAGGCTGACATGGGAGGATCACTAGAGCCCAGGAGGTAGTGGCTGTAGTGAGCTGTGATCACACCACTGCACTCCAGCCAGAATGAGACTCGGTCTCCAAAAAAAAGAAAAAAAAAAAACAACACTCAACATGGAATTATCACAGGAGTCTTGAATTCCACTTCCGGATATACACCCAAAAGAATGGGAAACGGGGGCTGGAGATACTTGTACAGCCGTGTTCGTAGCAGATCGATTCACAGCAGTCGAAAGGGGAAGGAACCCCAGTGCCCACGGACAGACAGATCAACACAGCATGGTCCCTCCGCAAGGCAGAATAGGACTCGGCCGTGAACGAAAGGGGAATCCGGACACATGTGACAACATGGACAAAGCAAGGACGTCGGGCTCAGTGAGAGGAGCCAGGCACGCAAGGACGCAGGCCGTGCGATTCCACTCCCAGGAGGTCTCCAGAGTCGTCAGAGTCACAGAGGCAGGAAGCAGGTTGGGCGGTGCCAGAGACAGTGAGTGCTTCCTGGAGACAACGTTTCAGTTTGGGAAGATGAGAAAGTTCTGGAGATGGTGGTGGTGATGGTTGCATAGCAATGGGAATATACTTCACGCCACCGGGAACCGAGCATTTAAAAACAGCTAGGATGGGAAATTTTGTTCTATGTATTTTACCACCATCCAAAAAACTAGAGCAACCCTCCCCCACCCCTCCCACACACACACTCACCACGTCATCCTCGTAGCCCCCCGCCAGGACTAGGGAGTACGCTCCGTCGTTGCTCCGGCCATGGATGCCAGCCACGTGGGGCCGATGGACACCCGACTCGCTGACCTGAGGATGCCACCAAGATACACATGGTGTCCTCTGCAATGACTGCTGCAGAGAAGCTCCACCGCCCTCCTTCTCCCTACCCCGAGCAGCCAGCGGCCTCACTTTTACACCAAACTCCTCAGGCCTGCGAGTCACCTACTACGTGTGCTGCTCAGCTAGAGACGGCTGGAGTTGAGCTACACCATGGAAAAAAAAAAAAAACCCAGCTGGCGTGAATTCCAGCCCCATCAAGCGTGCACCGGGCATCCTCACTGCTGATCTCCGATGCTCCTCTTCGGCCTCTAGAAAATGGGGGTGACGGCCGGGCACGGTGGCTCACACCTGTAATCCCAGCACTTTCGGGGGCCGAGGTGGGTGGATCACTTGAGGTCAGGAGTTCAAGACCAGCCTGGCCAACAAGGTGAAACCCCATATCTACCAAAAATACAAAAATTAGCCAGGCGTGGTGGCATGTCCCTGTGATCCCAGCTATTGAGGAGGCTGAGGCAGGAGAATCGCTTGAACCCAGGAGAGGGAGGTTGCAGTGAGCCAAGACCGCACCACTGCACTCCAGCCTGGGCAACAGAGCAAGACTCCGCCTCAAAAAAAAGAAAAGTGGGGGTGAATGAGTTCTAAATGAGGTTATGATATAAAAGCCGGCCTTCATTAGGCCGGTTGAGGTGCAGCCTGCCACTCACTCCACAAAATGCCTTGAGAGGCCCTGGCCTGAGCATGGGGCCCCGGCTGGCTGCTGAGCACTAGGGATACAGCGCTGCCCCAGGAGCTCCTAGCCCTGCACGCCTGGCCCCATGAACTCCATGATGAGGCCCAGCTTGTCCACCCAGCTCAGTGCATCTCACCCAGGGGCAATCCTGCCTCCAAGGGGACACTCATGTCTGCAGACGTTTCTGGTTGTCATGACCTGGGAGGACATGGAGTGGGTGGGGGCCAGGGATGCTGCTCAGCACCCTGCAGTGCCCAGGATGGCCCCGCCCCAGAGAACCATCTGGCTCCAATGTCACTAGTGCCAAAGTGTCTCGTCTGCCGTGACACACAGCCCACAGCTGACAGCGCCCAGCACTGTCAACACCCAGTCACAGGCAGGGGCTGCCCCAATGACAGATCACAACCGGCAGATCTGCCCCAATGACAGATCTGCTAAGAGACAGGTCCCTCTTAGCAGATGCCACCCCTTCCCTGGGACAGGAGCTTTGGGAACGACCTTAGGTGCAGAGCACCAGCCCCCACCCCCAAGGATTCATTGCAGGTCCCTGGTAAAATAAGGAGTAAACCCAAACCTGCAGGCTTTCCACACCCCTCCTCGGCTAGCCGAGGCACCACTGGTAACCACCTTGACCCCTGGCTGGCCAAAGCCAGGAGAAACTGCCCCCAGAAAAGCAGGATGAGCCCACGTGGCCCCTGGAGCCCCTGGAGCCCCGGGACGCTGCAGGTACCTGGACTCGGAACCGCCACATGGTGCCCACAGGGATCCCCGGGATGGGTCCGTAGTGGTTGGACGGGACGATGGTACATTCCTTGGTGCGGCCCACACAGGCCATGCCCTGTCCCAGGCACAGACACAAAGAACAACAGCGTGAGCCCTGGCAGGCGGGGAGGGGCCACGGGTGCGTGGGGAGGACCCGCCTCACCTTGCCCCAGTCCCGCTGTGAGGACGACGTGGCCGAGGCCATCTTCGCCTTCTTCTTGCTCTCCCTCAGCCGCTCTCCCGCCAGTACCACCTCGCTGGCATCATTCCGGCACTCAGGGCAGTACCTGTGAGGTCGGGATTGTCACTGCCCACGCCAAGCCTGGCAGATGTCTCAGCCAACATGTGCCCTCTGTCCACACACCACGGACATGGCTCTCCCCGCCTGGCACCACTACCATCCTGCCCTGTCCACATTGCAGGCCGCTTGGCACACGAGGCTGTTTACATTTAAATTCATTCGAACTAAGCCAGGCACGGTGGCTCACGCCTGTAATCCCAGCACTTTGGGAGGCCGAGGCAGGCAGATCACCTGAGGTCAGGAGTTCAAGACCAGCCTGGCCAACACGGTGAAACCCCATCTCTACTAACAATACAAAAATTAGCCGGGCATGGTGGTGGGCACCTGTAATGCCAGCTACTTGGGAGGCTGAGGCAGGAGAATCGCTTGAAACCAGGAGGCAGAGGTTGCAGTGAGCTGAGGTTGCACCACTGCACTCCAGCCTGGAGGACAGAGCAAGACTCCATCTCAAAAAAAAAAAGAAAGCAGGTTCTCTGTTGGCCTTCCACGGAGAATTCCACGGATCTTGCAACAGTGAGAGTGAACGCAATGTGGGATGTGGGAAATACATGTGCAGATTCCATGGGTGCCTTCTCACTGCCGTGGACTCAGTTTCCCCATCTCTACGATTGGGGGGCAGGGCAACAACAGCACCCACTTCTGTGCTGGAGGAATGACCACAGGCAGGTCCTCAGACCCGAGCCTAGCGCGTCACAACCTCCCCATCCACATCCGCAATTGTCATTATGTGCGCCAGGAACACAGTGGCTACGAAACCTCCTCTCACAGAAGCTGTGAAGCCCCCTGCACTCTGTTCCCTGGCTGGCCGCAGGTCTCACCCACTCAAGCAACATGGGAAGATTTCCTCACCACCCCCCCTTTTTTTTTGTTTTTGAGACTTAGTCTCACTCTGTCGCCAGGCTTGAGTGCAGTGGCGCGATCTGAGTTCACGGCAACCTCCGCCTCCCAGGTTCAAGCGATTCTCCTACCTCAGCCTCCCGAGTAGCTGGGATTACAGGCGCGTGGCACCACGCCTGGCTAACTTTTTTGTATTTTTAGTAGAGACGGGGTTTCACTATCTTGGCCAGGCTGACCTCAATCTCCTGACCTCGTGATCCACCCACCTTAGCCTCCCAAAGTCCTGGGATTACAGGCATGAGCCACTGCGCCTGACCTCATTTTTACTTTTCTAAAGAAATAGGGTCTCACTCCCATCACCCAGGCTGGAGTACAGTGGCGCGATCACAGTTCACTGCACCCTCGACCTCCTGGGCTCCAGCGATCCGATCCTCTTACCTCGGCCTCCCAAGTGGCTGGGACCACAGGCGAGCACCACCACGCCCAGCTAATTTTCTTACATTTTTTGTAGAAATGGGGTCTCCAGGCCAGGCATGGTGGCTCACACCTGTAATCCCAGCACTTTGGAAGGCTGAGGCAGGCACATCACTTAAGGTCAGGAGTTAAGAGACCAGCCTGGCCAAGATGGTGAAACCCCGTCTCTACTAAAAATACAAAAATTAGCCGGATGTGGTGACAGGCACCTGTAATCCCAGCTACTCGGGAGGCTGAGGCACGAGAATTGCTTGAACCCGGGAGGCAGAGGTTGCAGTGAGCCAAGATCGTGCCATTAGACTCCGTCTCAAGGCTGGGAGAGGTGGCTCACGCCTATAATCCCAGCACTTTGGGAGGCCGAAACGGACAGATCACGAGGTCAGGGGATCAAGAACATCCTGGCTAACAAGGTGAAACCCCGTCTCTACTAAAAATACAAAAATTAGCCGGATGTGGTGGCAGGCACCTGTAGTCCCAGCTACTCGGGAGGCTGAGGCAGGAGAATGGCGTGAACCCGGGAGGCAGAGCATGCAGTGAGCTGAGATCGCGCCACTGCACTCCAGCCTGGGAGACAGGGAGACTCCGCCGCGAAAAAAAAAAAGAAAAGAAAAGAAAAGAAAAAAAACTCCGTCTCAAAAAAACAAAAAAAAAAGAAACAGAGTCTCTACATCCCCCAGGCTGGTCTTGTGTTGCCCAGGCTGCTCTTGAACTCCTGAGCTCAAGTGATCCTCCCGCCTCGGCCTCCCAAAGCACTGGGATTGCAGGCGTGAGCCCCCGCGCCTGCCCCTCTCCAGTCTCTCCTCAGTGCCCCTCTGGGGATTTGTAGGGGGCGCTCTGGTCTCCCCGCGGCGGGCAGGGCCGCACTCACCACTCGTCCTCGCTGGGAATACTGCTGAGGGGCGGGTCCAGGCAGTAGATGTGGAAGGCCATGTCGCACTCATCGCACATGAGCTGCTTGTCGGGGTCCTGCCGGCCCCCGCACAGGTGGCAGGCGCAGACCCGGCAGAGTCTGTTCACGTCGTCCTTGCAGTGTTTGCAGGACGGCCCGCTCTTCCCTGGGCACGGGGCAGCAGGGTCAGCTCCGGCGGGGCCCGGCCAAGCCAGAGACGGGACAAGAGCCCCCGCCCCGTGCCCCCGCGGAAGATGGGGAAAGGCTGGCTCAGAACTCACGTCTCATGGGGTTGTCAACCATGGGGCTCCCTTCACCCGGCCGCTCAATCTTGAAGACTTCGTCCACAAAGATGATCCGACAGTCGTTCAGAGAATCATCCCTGCAATGAATGAGGACGCTGGAACATTCTGGCCTGCCGAGGCCCCTAAATCTACTCACAGCACTTGAACACCACGGGTTCTCGGGATGCCTGGGTCAACAGCTCAGCTACGCCCCCTAGCAATCAAAGCTGCACTCACAGAAGCAACATGAAACAGAACAGGGCGCAGTGGCTCATGCCTGTAATACCAACACTGGGAGGCCGAGGTCAGGAGTTCGAGACCAGCCTGGCCAACATGGTGAACCCCCATCTCCACTGAAAATACAAAAATTAGCTGAGCTTGGAGAAGCACGCCTGTAATCCCAGCTACTCGGGAGGCTGAGGCAGAAGAATCACTTGAACCCGGGAGGCAGAGGTTGCAGTGAGCCAAGATCACGCCACTGCACTCCAGCCTGGGCGACAGGGCAAGACTCAGTCTCAAAAAAAAACAAAACAAACAAACAAAAAAAACACAGAAACCAGAGTTTCATTGCAGGATGCCCTGGGAAGAATGAGTTTGAACCTTTGGCTAAGGAGCACCAAATCCACAAGAACTGACAAGCAAGACTCATAAAGGTTGGCCGGGCATGGTAACTCAGACCTGTAATTCCAACACTTTGGGAGACCGAGGCAGGCCGATCATCTGAGGTCAGGAGTTCGAGACCAGCCTGGCCAACATGGTAAACCCTGTCTCTACTAAAAATGCAAAAATTAGCTGGGCATGGTGGTGCGCACCTGTAATCCCAGCTACCCAGGAGGCTGAGGCAGGAGAATTGCTTGAACCCAGGAGGCAGACGCTGAAGTGAGCCAAGATCGTGCCACTGCACTCCAGCCTGGGCGACAGAGTGAGACTCCATCTCATCAAAAAAATAAATAAATAAATTAAGTCGGGCACCGTGGCTCACACCTGTAATTCCAGCACTTTGGGAGGCCAAGGTGGGTGGATCACGAGGGTCAGGACTTCGAGACTAGCATGGCCAACATAGTGAAACCCCGTCTCTACTAAGAATACAAGAATTAGCTGAGCATGGTGGCCTGTGCCTGTAATCCCAGCTACTCGGGAGGCTGAGTCAGGAGAATAGCTTGAACCTGGGAAATGGAGGTTGTGGAGCTGAGATGATCACGCCACTGCACTCCAGCATGGGCGACAGAGCAAGACTCCATCTCAAAAAAAAAAAAAAACCAAAAATCATAAAGGCAACGTTTGATCCAATGGCCTACATCAAAATACGAGAACTCCTGTGAGTGAAACTGATCCCCCGAGATCAATAATCCGACATCTCCATCAACAATGTCCGAAGGAAACAGCACTTGAACACACGCTGTGTGTGTAATTCTAAATTTCCTAATAAGCACGTTTGAGAGGTAAACATAGGTGGAAGTAATTGGAATATGTTCCATAGAACCCAGTGTAGACAAAAGATTATTTCAACATGGAATGAATATGAAAAAGTTATTAATGAGCTACTTTACATTCTTCTTTTGTACCAGGTCTCTGAAAGCCCATGTGTATTTTTTTTTTTTTTTTTTTTTTTTGAGACAGTCTCGCTCTGTCGCCCAGGCTGGAGTGCAGTGGCACGATCTCGGCTCACTGCAAGCTCCACCTCCCGGGTTCACGCCATTCTCCTGCCTCAGCCTCCTGAGTAGCTGGCACTACAGGCACCCGCCACCACGCCTGGCTAATTTTTTGTATTTTCAGTAGAGACGGGGTTTCACCATGTTAACCAGGATGGTCTCGATCTCCTGACCTTGTGATCCACCCACCTCGGCCCCCCAAAGTGCTGGGATTACAGGCATGAGCCACTGCGCCCGGCAGCCCATGTGTATTTTACACTCACAGTACATTCCAGTTCCTCCTGGCCACATTTCAAGCACAGCACAGGTGGCTCTTGGCTATGGGACAGTGTGGGAACACATTGACCTACCAGCTCACAGGTAGCACAGACGCACACAGCAAGTGACATCTCCTGGTCATCTCTACAGTCTGGATAGAGTCATTTGGAACTCCTGGGACAAATGACCAGGATTCCTCAACAAACTAAGTGTTAAGGAAAAGGAGGCTAAGGCAGGAGAATTGCTTCAGCCCAGGAGTTCAAGGCTGCAGTGAGCTATGATTGCACCACTGCACTCTAGCCGAGGTGAGACAGCAAACAGCAAGACTCCATCTCAAAAAAAAAAAAGAAGGAAAAACATATTCTAAGACTGGGTATAGTGGCTCATACCTATAATCCCAGCACCTTTTGGGAGGCTGAGGCAGGAGTATCACTTGATCTCAAAAGTTCGAGACCAATCTAGCCAGACCCCCATTGCTACCAAAAATTTAAAAAAAAAAAAAAAAAAATGGCCGGGTGCAGTGGCTCATGCCTGTAATCCTAGCACTTTGGGAGGCTGAGGCAGGTGGATTATCTAAGGTCAGGAGTTCAAGACCAGCCTGGCCAACATGGTGAAACCCCGTCTCTACTGAAAATACAAAAAAAAAATGAGCCAGGTGCAGTGGAGCACGACTGTAATCCCAGCTACTCGGGAGGCTAAAGCAGGAGAATCGCTTGAACCCGGGAGGTGGAGGTTGCAGTGAGCCAAGATCATGCCACTGCACTCCACCATGGGTGACAGAGCGAGACTTTGTCTCATCAAAAAACAAAAAAAAAAATTAGTCAGGCATGGTGGTGCACACCTATGGTCCCAGCTACGTGGGAGGCTGAGGTGGGAGGATTGCTTGAGCCCAGGAGGTTGGGGCTACAGTGAACTGAGAGCTTGCCATTGCACTCCAGCCTGGGCAACAGAGCAAGACCTTATCTCAAAAAAAAAAAAAAACCTGACCAAAACAAAACTTTCTTATGCCAGGTGCAGTGGCTCATGCCTGTAGTCCCAGCACTTTGAGAGGCCGAGAAGAGTGGATCACCTGAGGTCAAGATCGCTTGAACCCGGGATCTTGGGGTTGCAGTGAGCTGAGATCACGCCACTGCACTCCAGCATGGATGACAGAGTGAGATCTTGTCTCAAAACAAACAAACAAACAAACAAACAAAAACTGTTTTATTCTTGCTGTACAAATAAATGAGAAGGAAGGGAAAGGTCTAAGATCCTCAAAAATAAAATTGGCAAAGACTGACAAAAATAAAGAGAAAACATATAAATTACCAACACCAAGAATAAAACAGGGATCTCACTAGATCCTTCTGGCATCAGAGAATAAGGAAATAATACAAATGACTTTATGCTCAGAGAAACCGGCTAATTCCCCAAAACCCAGAAAGTACTTAAGCTCAAACATGATGAAACAGATAGTCCAGTCACATAAGCAAAGAAGAAATTCAATTCATAAAAGTTCCCCCAGAAGACATCTCCAGATCTCCATGGCCTCAGTAAAGCTTCCCTTCCTCCCCAACCCCACCAAGACGGAATCTTGCTCCGTCATCCAGGCTGGAGTGCAATGGCATGATCATAGCTCACTGCAACCTCCACCTCCCAGGTTCAAACGATTCTCCTGCCTCAGCCTCCCAAGTAGCTGGGGCTGCAGGTGCACACCACCAAGCCCAGCTAATTTTTGTATTTTTAGTAGAGACGGGGATTTCACACCATGTTGGCCAGGCTGCTCTCAAACTCCTAACCTCAAGTGATCTGCCCACCTCCGCCTCTCCAAGTGCTGAAATTACAGGCATCGGCCACTGCACCCAGCCTATGGTCTCGTTAAAGAATTCTATCAAACCTTTAAAGAAGAATTAACGTATATTTTACACAATCTCTTCCAGAAAACAGAAAAAGGAATAAACATTTCCCAGCTCACATTATAAGGCTGGTATTGACCAAACCAACAAAGACCATACAGAACAAGAGAATTGCAGACCACTGTTTCTTATTAACTTAGTCAAATAAATCCTAAACTGGCCGGGCGAAGTGGCTCACGCCTGTAATCCTAACACTTTGGGAGGCCAAGGCGGGCGGATCACCTGAGGTCAGGAGTTCAAGATCAGCCCGGCCAACATGGAGAAACCCGACCTCTACTAAAAATACAAAAATAAGCTGGGTGTGCTGGCATACGCACCTGTAATCCCAGCTACTCCAGAGGCTGAGGCAGGAGGATCGTTTGAATCCAGGAGGCGGAGGTTGCAGTGAGCCGAGATCACATCACCGCACTCCAGCCTGGGAAACAGAGCAAGACTCTGTCTCAAAAAAATAAACAAATCTTAAACAGCAAAAAATCCTGGAAACAGCTCAGATATCCAATGGGTCGTTAAAAAAAAAACAGTGGCCCATCTATACCACAGAATACTACTCAGGGATGAAAAGGAATGAGCTACTGATATGCGGGAACTTCAATTAATCTGTAATTATGGAGAGTCGGGGGAAAAAAAGAATCAATCCCAAAAGGTTACGTACTGTGTGATTCCATTTATATAACGGGAATCCTTATTACAAAGTTGCAATTGTAAAATCCTTGAAATTACAAAATTGTATGAATGGAGAACAAAAGAGAGCAAGACTCCGTCTCCAACAACAAAAAAATTACTGCTTGCCGGGGGTCAGGGACCAGGTGGGGATGGGGAGGTGGGTTTGGCTATAAAAGGGGTACCGAGAAGGATTTTGTGAGGAGGAAACTCACTCTTGACTGTATCAATGTCAATATTCCAGTTGTGATAACACAGTATAGTTTATTAATATAAGATGTTACCACTGGGGGAAACTGAATAAAGGGTACACAGCCTTTTTTTTTTTCTTTTCACTTTTTTTTTTTTTTTTTTGCAGACTCTCTTGCTGTTGCCTAGGGTGGAGGGCAGTGGTGTGATCACGGCTCATTGCAGCCTCGACCTCCCAGGCTCAAGCGATCCTCCCACCTCAGCCTCCCAAAGTGCTGGGACAACAGGCGTGAGCCACTGCGCCTAGCCATCTCTACATTATAACTGCATGTGAATCTACAATGCAAGGTAAAATTTAATGAAAATGAATGACGAATGAATTGACCCCCACACTGCAGAGACACCAGTGTAGAGGGCTTGCATTTAGAAGTCAGCCCTGGCAAAGGCTGGTAGCTCCTAGCACTGCCCAGAGCAGGACCTGGGGCTCAGCCACCTATCTGAGCCTCCCAATCCGAGAGTCCACTCGGCCATCTCTGCCACCCATCCTCGCGTGTTGTCTCAGAGCACGCATCTCCCTGGTCTGTCATCTGCAGATCTGTCTCCCACACCAGGCTGGGTGCCTCCTAAGACAGGGACTGCAACCGCGTTTCTCTGTCTAATCTTGTATGATGCCTGACTCAGCAGATGATAAAAGTCGAAGGTGCTAACGATGGGCACACATCACAAACTCACTGCAAGGCACGACTCGGCTCAGCGTGACCCTCTCACTGCGTCCCTGGAAGCTCCCATGGGGCTGGCAAGGGACAGTGTCTGCCCCAAGGCCGCCTGGACCGAGCACCTGCTCCCTTTCCCGCTGTGCCTCCTGCATCCCCAGAGGGCTCGGGACACAAGCATGAATGAATCGAAGAACCCAAACACCCCAAGGTGTGGTCGGCCAGGTATCTTCGTTTCCCTGTCTGGTGACGCCCCTGCCTTGTGACAGTCAATGTGCAGAAACGCAGTTTTCTTCTGCTAGGGGAGGGACTGAGGTGGAGGAAGCCCGTGGGTGCTGGCTGGGCAGGTTATCTGTCTCAGGGTAAACGGGCAGCAGCTGGTGTATAACTGGTGCGGATGGAGCCTAAGGTGGCCCCACAACCCCCACCTCCTGGTAACCACGCATTTGTAGGCGTTTCTCCCCATAAAAGTATGGACAGGGCTGTGACTTAAACCTAACCCGTAAAATACAGCAGAGCTGACGGACTGTCACTCCTGGGACGATGACACATCACACAATGCTCTATATCTTACTAGCCGACTAGCTGAAGACCTCCCTTGCTAGCTTGACATCAGTAGCCACATCAGAGAAGCCCACGGGGCAAGGAACTGCAGGTGGGCCCTGGGAACTGCAGGCGGCCTCCAGGAACCAAGTTAAAAAAAAAAAAAATGAAGCCCCCATCCTTCAACCGCAAAGTAGTGGATTATATCAGCCACCACGAGAGCTTGGAAGGGGTTGTATGAGTCTGTTCTCATGTTGCTAATAAAGACATACTAAATAATAAAGACTGGGTAATTTAGAAAGGAAAGAGGTTTAATGGACTCAGTTCCGCATGGCTGGGGAGGCCTCACAATCATGGTGGAAGGTGAACGAGCACAGGCACATCTTACATGGCGGCAGGCAAGGGAGTGTGTGCAGGGGAACTGCCCTTTATAAAACCAGATAGGCTGGGCGCGGTGGCTCACACCTGTAATCCCAGCACTTTGAGGGGCTGAGGTGGGTGGATCGCCTGAGGTCAGGAGTTCAAGACCAGCCTGGGCAGCATGGTGAAACTCTGTCTCCACTAAAAATACAAAAATTAGCTGGTGGTGGGCACCTGTAGTCCCAGCTACTCAGGAGGCTGAGGCAGGAGGATCCCTTGAACCCGGGAGGTGGAGGTTGCAGTAAGCAGAGATCCTGCCACTGCATTCCAGCCTGGGTGACAGAGCGAGACTCTGTCTCAAAAAAAAAAGTTAGTCACCAGCATTTAAAAATCAGATTCCATATAACAATCCAAATAGTTTCTCAGAAAATCTCAGATTCAGAAATGCGCCTAGCAGAGAATAAAGACCAATTCCACACCACACCCGAGCCACGCGCTTAAGGCCCAGACTCAGTGAGGAGGCTCCCACAGCCCCAGCCACTCCCCTCCATCCCCCACAGCTCACTGACCTCCCTACTGGGCCACAGATGCACCATAAATGTCCCAGCCCAGGACCTCTGCGTGCTTGCTGTACCTGTACTTGGAACACCGTTGCCAAGATGCTCGTGTTTATAGACAACATGTCATGTACTATCACTCGGCCACAAAAAGGAGGGAAATTCCAACCAGACTACAGCCTGATGCACCTCAAGGACATCACACTCAGTGACGTCAGTGAACAGATGCAAAGGACAAATCCTGTGTGATCCCATTCCTAGGAGGTCCCCCGAGTTGTCAGATTCACAGAAATGGAAAGTAGGATGCAGAGGTGTCAGGGGCTGGGGAGTGAGTGTTTCATGGAGTCAGAGTTTCAGTTTGGGAAGAGGACAAAGTGCCGGAGATGGCTGCGTAACAACGTAAATGCGTTTAATGCCACCGAACTGTGCGCTTAAACATGGTTCCAATGGTAAATTTTCGGCCGGGCGCAGTGGTTCATGCCTGTAATCTCAGCACTGTGGGAGGCTGAGGCGGGCGAATCACTTGAGGTCAGGAGTTCGAGACCAGCCTGGCCAACATGGTGAAACCCAGACTCTACTAAAAAAATACATACATACAAAAATTAGCCAGACATGGTGGCGGGCACCTGTAATCCCAGCTACTTGGGAGGCTGAGGCAGGAGAATCACCTGAACCTGGAAGGCGGAGGCTGCAGTGAGCCAAGATCATGCCACTATATCCCAGCCTGGGCGACAGAGGGAGACTCTGTCTTTTAAAAAAAAAAAAAGGTAAATTTTCTGTTACATACATTTTATCACACACACACACACACACACACACACACAAACACACACAGAGGCAAGGGAGAAAGAACAGGCTTTGCAAAATGCTTCTGCAAAGGGCCAGATAGGAAGGATTTTCAGCTTTGTAGGCCGCATAGTCTCTGTTGCAACTACACAACTCTGCTCTTATAACACAAAAGCAACCACAGGTAATAAGATAAAAATGGGTGTGACCACGTCCCAATAAAACTATTTGTCAAAGCAGGCAGCGGACCACAGCAGGCCTGTGGACTGCAGTTTGCCAACTCCTAAGCGGTGTGGTTTGGCGTGTATGTTTATGAACAGAATGTCCCTGGAAAGTTGGTAACAGTGATGTCGCCAAAAAGGGGAACTGGGTGACCAGGCAGAGGAGGGAGAAGCTTCATGTGTGGTCTTGGGTGCTTTCTATTTTGACCCTGTGAATGGGACCTATTCACCAAATTTGAAACAAACAAGAGAGAAAAAGAAAGCTTGAGGCCAGGCACGGTGGCTCACTGCCTGTAATCGCAGCACTTTGGGAGGCCGAGGCAGGCAGATCACGAGGTCAGGAGATCGAGACCATCCTGGTTAACAGTGAAACCCCGTCTCTACTAAAAATACAAAAAAATTAGCCAGGTGTGGTGGTAGACGCCTGTAGTCCCAGCTACTCGGGAGGCTGAGGCAGGAGAATGGCGTGAACCCAGGAGGCAGAGCTTGCAGAGAGCCGAGATCGCACCACTGCACTCCAGCCTGGGCAACAGAGCGATAAAAAAAACACCACGAGAAAAAGGAAGCTTGACAACTCTGCCTGTCAGGGCCTGGGGGTC
The DNA here is from genome assembly GCF_028858775.2 of Pan troglodytes. Lineage (NCBI taxonomy): Eukaryota > Metazoa > Chordata > Mammalia > Primates > Hominidae > Pan > Pan troglodytes. Next base: position 7,278,952 of record NC_072418.2, on the reverse strand, counting down.
AGAGACAGTTCCCTGGGCAGAGGCACTCAGGGGCACAAGGTGGTCGGTCTTAGAAAGATGCTCAGCAGTGAGCAGGAGCAGACCCCAGAGGGGAGGCAGGAAGGCCAGGCCGGAGGCTAAGGCCCTCGCACACACAGCGCTGGCTGGACGGCTTCAAAGCCAGTCCGGGGGCCCCGGGAGGGGAGGAAAGGAGAGAGGAAGGACTCGCCCCAGGACGCGAGGCTCACCCCAGCACCACGTTGGCGTAGAGTTCCCGCGCCGTCCTGGTCTCGCGCTTCCTGGAGATCTCCGCGTCGTACCAGAAGCCCCGCTCCTTGGGGTTGTCGGGGTTGTAGTTGAGCATGACCACCTGGCCCACCTCCAGGTCCTGCCACTTGATGATGGTGCGGGCGCGCGCTCGGACGTCCCTGGAGTTCATCTGGACCACGCCGTTCTCCGGGTAGCTGGGAGGAAAAGCCCGGGCCTTAGACCCCGTGCTAAGACCAAGCCTCGTTCCCTCAATGGGAAACGAGCCGAGGTGGAGACGGCCCCTCCCGACAGTGTGCAGAGGCCCCTCCCAACAGGCTTATTTGCTGGTGTTGAGAACACGCAGGTATATTAAGGCACATTCCAGGTACAAAATTGTTATGGGTTGCCCGTGTCCCCTGCAAAAAGAGATGTTCAAAGGCTGATCCCCAGTACCCACGAATAGGATTGTTTTTGGAAACAGGGTCTTTGTAGATAGAACCTCTGCAGATGAAATCATATTAAGATGAGATCACACTGCAGTAGGGTGGGCCCCAATCCAATAGGACTGGTGTCTTTAGAACAAGAGGAGAGGCCGGGCAAGGTGGCCCACGCCTGTAATCCCAGCACTTTGGGAGGCCGAGGCGGGAAGATCACCTGAGGTCAGGAGTTCAAGACCAGCCTGACCAACACGGTGAAACCCTGCCTCTACTAAAAATACAAAAATTAGCCAGGCATGGCTGGGCACGGTGGCTCATGCCTGTAATCCAAGCACTTTGGGAGGCTGAGGCAGGCAGATCATCTGAGGTCAGAAGTTGGAGACCAGCCAACATGGAGAAACCCCATCTCTACCAAAAATACAAAATTAGCCAGGCGTGGTGGCACATGCCTGTAATCCCAGCTACTCGGGAGGCTGAGGCAGAATTGCTTGAACCCGGGAGGCAGAGGTTGCGGTGAGCCGAGATCGCGCCATTGACGCCAGCCTGGGCAACAAGAGTGAAACTCTGTCTCAAAAACAAAAATTAGCTGGGCGCACGCCTGTAGTCCCAGCCACTTGGGAGGCCGAGGCAGGAGAATCGTTTGAACCCGGGAGATGGAGGGTGCAATGAGCCGAGATCACACCATTGCACTCCAGCCTGGGGGACAGAGTGAGACTGTCTCAAAAAAATAAAATAAGCTGGGCACGGTGGCTCACACCTGTAATCCCAACACTCTGGGAGGCTGAGGCGGGCGGAACACGAGGTCAGAAGTTTGAGACCAGCCTCACCTACATAGTGAAACCCCATCTCTTCTGAAAATACAAAAATTAGCCAGGCGTGGTGGCCACACACCTGTAATCCCAGCTACTTGGGAGGCTGAGGCAGGAGAATCGCTTGAACCTGGGAGGCGGAGGTTGCAGTGAGCTGAGACCACGCCATTGCACTCTAGCCTGAGTGACAGAGTAAGACTCTGTCTCGAAAAAATAAAATAAAAATAAAATAAAATAAAAATACAAACATTAGCTGGGTGTGGTGGCGGGCACCTGTAGTCCCAGCTACTCAGGAGGCTGAGGCAGGAGAATCGCTTGAATCCAGGAGGCAGAGGTTGCAGTGAGCAAGTCAACCAATGTCCGTGTTTAAGCCACACCGTCTGTGAAATCTCACGATGGCAGCACGGACAGACGCAGCCACCATCTGTGTCCACTGGTGTGTGGACCCCGTACTTGGCAGGTAGGAAGTGCCCAGTAAACACTTGTGCAAAGACTGGAGACTGACGTTAGGGGTGGGGATGAGGGAGAGATGACAAACCCGGAAGATGGAATAAAACAGAAAAACTGATGCGGTGGCAGTTTCAGCCACTGATCGAGCAGAACCCTCCGCGGAGACACAGGAGGGGGCAGCCAGCTTCGGGTCCCCAGGCTAGTCCCCGAGTGGGCAGCCTCGTATGCTGTTAGGAATTCGAGGGTGGGGCCCCAGATCCTGATCACCATCTCGAGACAGTGCCAAGCTCTGGCCTGAACACCCGCAGCCAAGGATGCGCGTCACAGAGCCTGAATACCCAGGCCCGCCCACCTGCCGTGACTCACTCGTCATATTTCACGTGGTAAATGACGTCCTCCTCCAGCGCCGGCCTGGACGTGGAGCTGCAGGGCTCGTCCCGGGAGGGGGCCTTCCGCGTCACCCTGACCACCTGGGCCTCAAACCACGCCCCCATGTTCGTGTCCCGAGCATCGACGTACTCATTGACCTGTGAGGAATGAGGGAACTCTGGCATCCCAACGGGGTGAGGAAAACTGACGGGAGACCACCTTGGTTCTCGGACACTGGGATGCTCTGGAACCAGGGCGCAAACTCGAATGCCCACAGCGAGGTTTCTCCTCCCTGGCTGGGAACCGCTGACCATGAGAAACCAGCCCCGGCAGGGGTGACGGGGATGCGGGGCCAGGGGGCATGGACTGTCTTAACAAAGGCCCCTGCGGCTCTGCTTCAGCCACAGCTGCTGGGAGGCCCTGAGAGACCAGAGCTGCCCATTTGTCAAGAGAAGCTGGAAATCCAGGCAGGGCGTCGTGGCTCACACCTGGAATACCAGCACTTTGGGAGGCTGAGGCAGGTGGATTGCTTGAGCCCCGGAATTCAAGACTAGCCTGGGCAACATGGTAAGACGCTGTGTCTACTAAAAAATAAAACAGACTGGGTGCGGTGGCTCACACCTATAATTCCAGCACTTTGGGAGGCTGCGGTGGGAGGATCACTTGAGGCCAGGAGTTCAAGACTAGCCTGGCCAACATGGCGAAATCCCGTCTCTACAAAAAATACAAAAATTAGCCAGGTGTGGTGGCACATGCCTGTAATCCCAGCTACTCAGGAGGCTGAGGCACGAGAATTGCTTGAACCCAGGAGGTGGAGGTTGCAGTGAGCCGAGATGGCACCACTGTACTCCAGCCTGGGCGACAGAATGAGACCATGTATTAAAAAAGTAATAAAATAAAATAAAATTAGCTGGGCGTGGTGGCACATGCCCATAACGTCAGCTACTCAGGAGGCTGAGGTGGGAGGATCACTTGAGCCCAGGAGTTCGAGGCTGCAGTGAGCTGTGATCACACGACCGCACCCCAGGCTGGGCAACAAAGTGAGACCCTGCCAAGAAACAAATAAAAAAAGAAAAGAGCTGGAAACCCAGATCTCTCTGTGACATTTCCTGATCTTACATGGTGGCAGCAAGTTCAGAAACGTCACAGCCACTGCAAGCTTCACGGAGAAGACACCTGCAGGCCCCCACACAGGACTCTGCTCTAGAGGTCCACAAAGGAATCCCAGGGTACCATGTTCCGCTCAAGGAACGTGCAGGAAACCACCCCTTGGCCATTTCTGCCCAGCCAGAGCTAGAGAGGGGCGTGGGAAGCCCCTCCTGTGAGCCCTGGGTATGCAAAGACCAGAATGGCAGGGAGAACGTCCAACCCCAGAGCAGCTGCGGAGAGGAGGCTCACCTTGTACAGCCCCAACTCCGTCTCATCCCACATGTCCTCGTCAGCTGGCCTGCTGTCAGTCTCGGCGGCCGCCTCACCGTGGGTGGAGGACTTGTCTGACTCACTCTGGCCCAGGCAGCAGCCGGAGTCGGTGTCGGAGAGCTCGGAGTCCCGCTCCTTGGCGCTGTGGGGGAGCACGAGGCTCTGGCGGACCAGGAGCTGGATGGTGTCATTCAGGCGGACCTCGTAGTCGAAGAGGGTATGGCCGTCCTCCATCTGCAGGGACACCAGAGGCAGATGCTGTTTAGCCACCAAATGCCAAGTGGGCATCTGTGGGCACCAGTGGTGAACCAAACACTGTGTCCAAGCCCTCGTGGGGGGGCAATCTGCATCAGAGTAAAGAGCCATGATACCTGGGCCATGCCAGGGGGCTGTCCCGCTCACAAGCGGCACCCCAGTCCCTTCCCTCAGGGCCTCAGGCCCCTCTAGCGAGGGCTTTTGGCACTGCATGCAGGAAGCACCCAGAAGCACAAAACATCATCACGGGGCACCACGCACACATGGGGGTCTTGGGAGTTTTTCCTAATACTTCGTGCTTACGGCAGCTTTTGTGACAGTGAACATGTGTCACCTCTGTCACTGCTTCTCAACCAAACATGATTCAGACCCCGGGGGACGCTGGGCCACGTCTGGGACATTTGTGGTTGTCGCCACTGGGAGAAGCTCCTAGCATGGAGTGGATGGAGGCCAGGAACGCTGCTCGGCACCCTGCAGTGCCCAGGACGGTCCCACTGTCCAGTGTCGAGACAGAGAGACCCTGTCCCACCTGAACGGCAAGAGGCACATGCCAGCATCCATGAGCTTCCTATGAGCTTCCTGGGTAAGGCTCCAGCGCCAATCTCGCCTGCCAGGACACCTCCTCTGACCCTCAGCTCCACCCGCCCTTTGTGCGCTTTTATCCTGATGCGCTTTTATCCTGATGCGCTCTTATCCTGATGCGCTCATCCCCTGGGGCCCGGCTCCACAGCCTGCCCCTCGGGTCACCTGACTCAGCAGGTATGCAAGGAGGAGCTCATCACCTGAGCTGTATCTGGGGGATGGAGAAGCCGAGGCATTTTGTCAGAAGCTGCCCCTCCACACTCCACCAACACCCAACAAGGACCCTCTCCCGGTGGTTTGCCATCTAGGACCCCCCCTCCTGATGATTTGCCATCTAGATGCCCCCAAGGCAACAAGTTCCTCTCCCCCGGCACTGCGGACATTGGGGCCAGGTCCTGGATCATTCTCTGGGGCGGAGCCATCCTGGGCACTGCAGGGTGCTGAGCAGCATCCCTGGCCTCCACCTACTCCATGCCAGGAACACCCTGTAGTTGTGACCACCACAAATGTCCCCAGACATCATACAGTATGGGGTGGGGGGGTGTGAAGTCACCCTGGGTGAGACCCCCTGGTTAAGGATTCCACAGGCCCCCAAGAAACTCCTTATCCCATGATGCTGTGCCCTACTGAGGTCCCAGGAGGCTGCACGCATTAAAATCCACACACTGAGTGGGAAGGGAGAGAGGAGGTGAATCCCAGGAGCTGGGGGTCCCCCTGGTTTCCACTTCTGCCCCGTCAGGAGTTTATCTCGTGCCTGGTGCGAGCAGGATTGGACTCGGTTGGTTTCCATGTAATTAATACAGGTTTCTCGACCTAAGCATGGCTGACATTAAGGCTGACCACTCTGGGATGGGCTGGGTCTCCCCCTCTGGGCACTGGACAGTGGGGCCGTGCTGGGCATTGCAGAGGCACTGCAGTGGCCCTGGCCTCCACCAGTCATGACAACAACCAATGTCCCCCAGACATCACCATGTGTCCCCTAGAGGCAGAAATGCCCTGGTTCAGGAGCATCCTTAGGAAAAGGGAGGAGAGAGACAGACATAGAATGTCAGCTCTTCCTCCTTCCGCCCTTGAGGATCCAAGGCCTGACGGCTATTCAAATGCAAACAGCATGGGGGTCACAGTGAAGGCCAAGGCCCTTCTCTGCAGGCTTTCTTTCTTTGTTCACCATAAACCTAAGAACCTGATAAAGGCTGACTCATCTTTTCCAGAAAATTTTTTTTTTTTTTTTTTTTTTGAGATGGAGTCTCACTCTGTCGCCCAGGGTGGAGTGTAGGGGTGTGATCTCAGCTCACTGCAATCTCCACCTCCCAGGTTCCAGCGATTCTTGTGCCTCAGCCTCCTGAGTAGCTTGGGACTATAGGCATGAGCCATCACACCCAGCTAATTTTTGTATTTTTAGTAGAGACAGGGTCTCGCCATGTTGGCCAGGCTGGTTTTGAACTCCTACGCTGAAGGGATCCACCCACCTCGGCCTCCCAAACAGCTGGGATTACAGCATGAACCACAGTACCCAGCCTGTTTTTTTTTGTTTTGTTTTTTGTTTTGAGGCGGAATCTTGCTCTGTTGCCCAGGCTGGAGTGCAGTGGCACGATCTCGGCTCACTGCAAGCTCCGCCTCCCAGGTTCGCCATTCTCCTGCCTCAGCCTCCCAAGTAGCGGGGATTACAGGCACCCGCCAGCACGCCCGGCTAATTTTTGTATTTTTAGTAGAGGTGGGGTTTCACCATGTTAGCCAGCATGGTCTCAATCTCCTGACCTCGTGATCCGCCTGCCTCGACCTTCCAAAGTGCTGGGATTACAGGCGTGAGACACTGCACTCAGCCTTTTTTTTTTTTTTTCTTTAGAAAGGATCTCACTTTGTTGCCAAGGATGGAGGGCAGTGGTGCAATCGTAGCTCACTGCAGCCTCGAACCTTGGGCTCAAGTAATCCTCCTGCCTCAGGCTCCTGAGTGGCTGGGACCACAGGCACACATCACCCATGCCCAGCTAATTTTTTTTAGAGATGAGGTCTTGCTGCTTTGCCCAAGCTGGTTTTGAACTCCCGGGCTCAAGCAAGCGATCCACCAGCATCAGAAAAACCCGTTTGAACATGTACACACCCACCTACAGCTACAAGGGTTTCAAGGGCTGCTCTGAAACCCACCGTGGACATCGAGGGCCCACCAATATCTGCTTCAGCCCCTCTGTTCTCCCAGCTAGAAGTGAGTGCCTCTGACACGCTGGGCGCTGTCCGGGAGCCAGGAGGAGGCTCAGGGCCAGCTCTCCAGCACAGAGCAGCTGGCTTTGGGGAGAGGTGGCACAGATGGAGGGGAAGAGGCACGTCAACCTGTACACGCAGGTTCACACGGCATCACTCGCAACAGCCTGAGAGTGGAAGCAACCCAGGTGTCCATCAACAGGTGAGGGGATTGAGGCCGGGTGCGGTGGCTCACGCCTGTAATCCCAGCACTTTGGGAGGCCGAGGCAGGCAGATCACGAGGTCAGGAGTTCAAGACCAGCCTGGCCAACATGGTGAAACCTGTCTCTACTAAAAATACAAAATTAGCCGGGCATAGTGGCAGGCGCCTGTAATCCCAGCTACTGGGGAGGCTGAGGAAGGACAATTGCTTGAACCTGGGAGGTGGAGGTTGCAGTGAGCTGAGACTGCACCACTGCACTCCAGCCTGGGCAAAAAGAGCAAAACTCCATCTCAAAAAGAAAAAAAAAAAGAAAGAAAGAAAAGAAAAGAAAACAGGTGAGAGGATCAACACAATGTGGCCATCCATGTGTCAAAATATGACTCAGGCCGGGTGCGGTGGCTCACGCCTGTCATCCCAGCACTTTGGGAGGCCAACGAGGGCAGATCACCTGAAGTCAGGAGTTTGAGACCACCCTGGTCAACATGGTGAAACCCCGTCTCTACTAAAGATACAAAACTTAACTGGGCGTGGTGGCGGGTGCCTGTAATCCTAGCTACTCCAGAGGCTGAGGCAGGAGAATTGCTTGAACCTGGGAGACGGAGGTTGCAGTAAGCAGAGATTGTGCCATTGCACTCCAGCCTGGGCAACAGAGCAAGACTGTCTTAAGAAATAAAATAAAATAAATAAAATATAAGGCAAAATAAAATACGACTCAGCCATGAAAAGGAGCAAGGCTGTGACCCAGGCCACAGTGTGGATGCACCTTGAGGACGTCACACTCAGTGAGAAACACCAGACACAAAAGGCCACGCAGTGCATGATCCCATTTCTATGAAATTTCCAGGACAGGCCAAGCCACAGAGGCAGGAAGGGGATTTGAGGGTGCCAGGGGCTGCGGGAGGAGATGCAGAAAAAGGAAGTAGTAGCTGGGACAGGGTTCAGGGTTTCCTTTCAAGGTGACAAAATGTTCTAAAATAGACTGCAGTGATGATTACACAACTATGAATATACCTGAACTGTGTACTTTAACTGGGTGAACTGCAGGGACATAATAAAGCCGTTATTTAAAACATGAAGCAGGCCAGGCGCAGTGGCTCACGCCCGTCATCTCAACACTCTGGGAGGCCAAGGCGGGTGGATCACTTGAGGTCAGGAGTTCGAGACCAGCCTGGCCAACATGGTGAAACCTCGTCTCTACTAAAAATACAAAAATTAGCCAGGCGTGGTGGCACGCGCCTGTAGTCCCAGCTACTCAGGAGGCTGAGGCAGGAGAATCGCTTGAACCTGGGAGGCAGAGGTTGCAGTGAGCCGACATCACGCCACTACACTGCAGCCTGGGCGACAAGTGAGACACTGTCTCAAAAAAAAAAAAAAAAAAAAACTTAACACCAAGGGCAAGCCTTGGTGTATGTAGACTGTGGACTCTGAAAGATGAAGATGACTCCACAGAGGGCCATCAACTGTAACCAATGCACCGCTCTGTGGGGGAGGCTGACAGTGGGGGCGGCTATGCCTGTTGGGGCAGGGGGTCTATAGGAACTCCGTACCTTCTGCTCAATTTTGCTGTGAACCTAGAACTGCTCTAGAAAATAAAGTTTATTAATTTTTTTTTAAAAAGGGGCTGGGCACAGTGGCTTACTCTGTAATCCCAGCATTTTGGGAGGCCGAGGTGGGCAGATCACTTGAGGCCAGCAGTTCGAGACCAGCCTGGGCAACATCGCCAAACCCCATCTCTACTAAAAATACAAAAATTGGCCGGGCATGGTGGCTCACGCCTATAATCCCAGCACTTTGGGAGGCTGAGGAGTGTGGATCACGAGGTCAGGAGATCAAGACCATCCTGGCTAACATGGTGAAACCCCATCTCTACTAAAAATACAAAAAATTAGCCAGGCGTGGTGGCGGGCACCTGTAGTCCCAGCTACTCGGGAGGCTGAGGCAGGAGAATGGCATGAACCCGGGAGGCGGAGCTTGCAGTGAGCCGAGATCACACCACTGCACTGCAGCCTGGGCGACAGAGCGAGACTCCGTCTCAAAAAAATAAAAAAATTAAAAATAAATTAAAAAATTAGCCAGGCATGGTGGTTGGTGCCTGTAATCCCAAATACTCAAGAGGCTGAGGCAACAGAATCATTTGAACCTGGGAGGTGGAGGTTGCAGTGAGCCGGGATCTCGCCACTGCACTCCAGCGTGGGTGACAGAATGAGACTCCGTCTTAAAAAGAGAGAAGTCCAGTGCCCCCAGTATCACTGGGGCAGGGAAAGCAGCATGGGACAAGCCACACGGTGCTCAGAGGGATGGACAGGGCACTCGTCTGCATCCAGGCCAGCACCTCTGTGGCCAGGCACACCGCTCTTGCCAAAGCTGACATTTGGGGTCTGATCACTCTCTGGGGTGGGGCCTTCCTGGGCCCTGCAGGGTGCTGATCAGCACTCCAGGCCTCCACCCACTCCACGCCAGGAGCGCCCGAGTCATGAACGTCCCCAGACATCCCCCAGTGTCCCCTGGAGGGTGGAATCACCCGCAGTGAGCACCCAAGCTAGAGCGGCCCTCACATGTGTCCGAAGGCCACGTGCGCAGAGGGGCAGCTGCTCGTCCTATGTTTGCAGCAGCGATATCTGCCAGAGCGGCGTGAGCATCCTGAGCTCCAGCCAGCGGGAGAGGGGCACACAGGCCGCACTCACGGCTCAGCTGCATGGGGCAGCCAAGGGCAGCCAAGCAGAGGGGCCTCAGCGCACGAGGGAAACCAGACCACTGCAGAGGATGGAAAATACAGTCCCAGCCCCACCCAAGACGGAGGACAGGTCGGAGGTGCAGCCCTGGGTGAGGGGCTGCCTGGAGAGCAGGCGGCCAGCAGGGTGGCTGGGGGCCAGGCAGGCCAAGAACCAAGTGACCTCAACAGCAGGAGGCAGCAGGAGGAGCAGACGGAGCCAGGAGGGGGCCAGACGGTCGGGCTCTGTCCTGCCAGACTCAGACAGAGGACAAGTCGGGGAGGAGACAGACCGAGGAGGGGAAGCCAAGGCGGCAGAGTTAAGCAGGGAGGCAGGGCCAATGAGAACTGGTGGTGCGTGGGCAGGGGGGCAAGGGCTGTGGACTGGGCGGCCAGGAGGGATCCAATGAGGGGCCCTGGCCAGGCTAATGGGCAGCCCCTGACCCGCAGGAGCAGCTTGGGGAGCCAGGCCTGCAGTCCCAGCCCGTCCCCTCTCATCTGTTACTAGGGACAGCATCTGTGCCACCCTTGCTGGGCCTGACGGGCCGCCCCTCCATGACTTCCGCCCTTCCCACATCGGAAAGGTGAGGTGGATAGAAGCACCCTGCTTAGCGTGGGCTACGTAGGAGGGACAGGAAGTGTCTCCCAGTACAATGATGTAGACAGGGGCAAATGGGGCAGGAAGTGGGGATGGGGCCTGGCCCAGGCTGGCACAAAACTATGACTCCAGAACACAACTCACGAGCTGGCTGGGCAGCCTCCTGATGCCACTTCTAGAACATTGCAGAAAGGCCCCAAAGCAGGCAGGAGGAAGCTTGCACAACCCGAAGCGCGAAGGAGGAAGCTTAGTTATTGTTAAGTTCTGACCCCACAGGTGAGAGAAAACATGGTCAGTAAGGCAGTAATTGTTCTAAATTTGTAAAGGGTCAGGCACGGTGGTGCATGCCTGTAATCCCAGCACTTGGGGAGGCCGAGGGCGGATGGATCACCTGAGGTCAGGAGTTCGAGACCAGCCTGGCCAACGTGGCAAAACCCCATCTCTACTAAAAACACAAAAAATTACCCGGGCGTGGTGACAGGTGCCTGTAGTCCCAGCTACTGGGGAGGCTGTGGCACAAGAATTGCTTGAACCCAGGAGGCAGAGTTTGCAGTGAGCCGAGATCACACCACTGCACTCCAGCCCGGGCAACAGAGCAAGACTCCATCTCAAAAACAAATAAATAAATGAAAACATAAAAAACAAAAGCCCAGGTCCGGTGGCTCACACCTGTAATCCTAGCACTTTGGGAGGCCGAGGCAGGCAGATCACTTGAGATCAGGAGTTCGAGACCAGCCTGGCCAACATGGTGAGACTCTATCTCTACTAAAAATACAAAAATTAGCTGGGTGTGGTGGCACACGCCTGTAATTCCAGCTACTCAGGAGGCTAAGGCAGGAGAATAGCTTGAACCTGGGAGGCAGTGAGCCGAAATTTCACCATTGCACTCCAGCCTAGGCAACAGAGCGAGACTGTCTCAAATAAATAAACAAAATAAGTAAATACAAATAAAAATAAAAATCGAGTTTTTAAGACTTGCCTTGTATGGGGTCAGTTTCCCTAAGCACTCCTCGTGGCCTGAGAAGAATGTGTTTTCTCTCTTGCTGGGTTCAGATTCCATCCATGTCATTACAGTAACCCTGTTACTTGTGTTGTTCAAATCATCTACATCTTTATCAATTTTCTTTTTCTTCTTAAAACAGGGTCTCCCTCCCTGTTGCCCAGGCTGGAGTGCAGTGGCACGACCATGGCTCACTGCAACCTCGACCTCCTGGGCTCAAGCAACCCTCCCACCTCGGCCCCTCCAAGTAACTGGGACTACAGGCATGGGCCATCACGTCCAGAAAGTTTTTTGTATTTTTTGTACAGACAGGGTTTCTCCATGTTGCCCATGCTGGTCTCAAATTCCTGGGCTCAACTGATCCTTCTGACTCAGCCTCCCAAAGTGCTGGGATTATAGGATCCAGCCACTGTGCCCAGCATCCTGACCAACTTTCCTTTTTTGTTTGTTTTTTGAAACGGAGTTTCACTCTTGTTGCCCAGGCTGGAGTGCAGTGGTGTAATCTCGGCTCACTGCAACCTCCGCCTCCCAGGTTCAAGCAATTCTCCTGCCTCAGCCTCCCGAGTAGCTGCGATGACAGACATGCGCCACCACACCTGGCTAATTTTGTATTTTTAGTAGAGATGGGGTTTCTCCATGTTGGTCAGGCTGGTCTCGAAATCCCCACCTCAGTTGATCCACCCGCCTTGGCCTCCCAAAGTGCTGGAATTATAGGGCTGAGCCACCGTGCCCGGCATCCTGGCCGATTTTCTTTCTTTTCTTTTTTTTTCTTTTTTGAGACGGAGTCTCCCTCTGTCACCAGGCTGGAGTGCAGTGGCACGATCTTGACTCACTGTGACCTCCGCCTCCTGGGTTCAAGCGATTCTCCTGCCTCAGCCTCCCGAGTAGCTGGGACTGCAGGTGCGTACCACCACGCCCAGCTAATGTTTGTATTTTTAGTAGAGACAGGGTTTCACCATGTTGGCCAGGATGGTTTCGATCTCTTGACCTCGTGATCCACCCGCCTTGGCCTCCCAAAGTGCTGGGATTACAGGTGTGAGCCACCGCACGTGGCCCTCCTGACCGATTTTCTATCTGTGTGATCTATGAGCCACTGCGGAAGATGCACTGAAATTCCTGTACCTATGATGTCTGTGTTATAGTTATGGCATCTGTAACCCACTTCAAAATGATCCAGTAGGAGCCGGTACAGTGGCTCACATCTGTAGTCCCAGCTGCTTGGCAGACTGAGGCCGGAGGGTCACGTGAGCCCAGGAGTTTGGGGTTCTCACGCAAAATGATCACATCTGTGAATAACCACTGTGCTCCACCCTGAGCAACACAGCAAGATCCCATCTCTTAAACAATCCAGTCAGGTAGAGGTAACTGGGTAGGGTAGAAATGAGCCAAATGAACAAGATCAGACACAGCAGATGACTACTACAGAGGGTGATGGCTACGTGGGACTTACTTTTTTTTTTCTTTTTTTTGAGACGGAGTCTCACTGTCACCCAGGCTGAACTGCAGTGGCGCAATCTCAGCTCACTGCAACCTCCGTCTCCCGGGTTCAAGCGATTCTCCTGCCTCAGCCTCCCGAATGGCTGAGAGTACAGGCACATGCCAGCATACCCAGCTAATCTTTGTATCTTTGGTAGAGACGAGGTTTCACCATGTTGGCCAGGCTGATCTCTAACTCCCGACCTCAGGTGATCTGCCTGCCTCAGCCTCCCGAAGTGCTGAAATTACAAGCATGAGCCGCTGCGCCCAGCCTCTTTTTATTCTTCATTAATAACTTAAATGATTGGCCGGGTGCGATGGCTCATGCCCGTAATCCCAGCACCTTGGGAGGCCAAGGCGGACGGATCAGCTGAGGTCAGGAGTTCGAGACCAGCCTGACCAACATGGAGAAACTCCGTCTCTACTAAAAATACAAAATTAGCCAGGCGTGGTGGTGGGTGCCTGTAATCCCAGCTACTCGGGAGGCTGAGGCAGGAGAATCGCTTGAACCCGGGAGGCAGAGGGTGCGGTGAGCTGAGATCAAGCCACTGCACTCCAGCTTGGGCAACAAGAGCAAAACTCTGTCTCAAAAAAAATAATAACAACAATAATAATAATTTAAATGAAAGAAGATTTACCATTATGGAAATTTGTAAAGTCTCCTATCATTGAACCTAGTGAAGTTGAATGTCCCTATTAAATGACACCACCATAGCCCTAACTCAAGGTCTCCTACTGTGCCTGGTAAAAGGAGTGACTTAATCTAAAACCCACTTGCCGTTTTTGGCAAAAGGAAAATCATTATCAGAAAAGATAAAATGGGCTAGGCGCGGTGGCTCACACCTGTAATCCCAGCACTTTAGGAGGCCGAGGAGGGTGGATCATGAGGTCAGGAGATCAAGACCATCCTGGCTAACACAGTGAAACTCCATCTCTACTAAAAATACAAAAAATTAGCTGGGCGAGGTGGCGGGCACCTGTAGTCCCAGCTACTCGGGAGGCTGAGGCAGGAGAATGGCATGAACCCAGGAGGTGGAGCTTGCAGTGAGCCAAGACCACGCCACTGCACTCTAGCCTGGGTGACAGAGCGAGACTCCGCCTCAGAAAAAAAAAAAGTTAAAATGGGGCTGTGTGCAGTGGCTCATGCCTGTAATCCCAGGTATTATTTGGGAGGCCAAGACGGGAGGATCACTTGAGTCCAGGAGTTGAAGATCACCTGGGCAACATGGCAAAACCCATCACTACAAAATTTACCTCTAGTCCCAACTACCTGGAAGGCTGTGGTGGGAGGATTGCTTGAGCCCAAGAGGCAGGGGTTGCAGTGAGTCGAGATTGCGCCGCTGCACTCCAGCCTGGGAGACACTGATACCCTGTCTCAAAAAAAAAAAAAAAAAAATGAGGTCAGGAGCAGTGGCTCAGGTCTATAATCCCAGCACCTTGGGAAGCTGAGGCAGAAGGATCATTTGAGGCTAGGAGTTCAAGACCAGCCTGGGTAACATGGCAGGAACCCATCTCTATAAAAATGTTTAAAATCAGCCAGGTATAGTGGTATACAGCCTATAGTCCCTGCTACTTGCGAGGCTGAGGCAGGAGGATCACTTGAGCTCAGGAATTCGAGGCTGCAGTGAGCTAAGATCGTGCCACTGTACTCCAGCCTGGGCAACAGAGCAAGAGCCTGTCTTAAAAAAAAAAAAAAAAAAAAAAAAAAAAAAACCAGCTGGGCACAGTAGCTCACGCCTGTAATCCCAGCACTTTGGGAGGCTGAGGCTGGCAGATAACTGGAGGTCAGGAGTTAGAGACCAGCCTGACCAATATGGAGAAACCTCGTCTCTACTAAAAATACAAAATTAGCCAGGCATGGTGGTGCATGCCTGTAGTCCCATCTACTCGGGAGGCTGACGCAGAATTGCTTGAACCCGGGAGGTGGAGGTTGCGGTGAGCTGGCATCAAGCCAACGCACTCCAGCCTGGCGACAGAGCAAGACTCTGTCTCAAAAAAAAAAAAAAAAAAAACAGGCCAGGCACAGTGACTCATACTTGTAATCCCAGCATTTTGGGAGGCCAAGGTGGGTGGATCACCTGAGGTCAGGAGTTTGAGACCAACCTGGCCAACGTGGTGAAACCTCGTCTCTACTAAAAATACAAAAAAATTAGCCGGACGTGGTGGTGTGCACCTGCAACCCCAGCTACTTGGGAGGCTGAGGCAGGAGAATCACTTGAACCTGGGAGGTGGAGGTTGCAGTGAGCCAAGATCACGCCACTGCACTCCAGCTTGGGCAACAGAGTGAGACTCCATCTCAAAAACAAAACAAAACAAACAAAAAAAAAAAACCCATAGCAAACGCACACATGTTCAAGCACTTCTGGAAGCAGACAGGTTACTACAGAGGGGAAACTGAAGGTCAAGGCAGAGTGGAAGATATTCTCCTTGCTTTTTGGACATTTGGAATTTTGTAACATGGGCATTGTATAAAAGCTAGGCCAGGCCCAATAGCTCATGCTTGTAGTCCCAACTACTCAGAAGGCCGAGGCAGAAGGATCACTTGAGCCCAGGAGTTTGATACCAGGCAAGACCCTGTCTCTGCAAAAAAGTTTTTTCAATTAATAAAAATTTAAATATTGGGTGTGGTGGCAGGCACCTGCAATCCCAGCTACTCGGGAGGCTGAAGTAGGAGGATTGCTTGAGCCTGGAAAACAGAGGTTGCAGTGAGCCATGATCACGCCGCTGCACTCCAGCCTGGGCGACAGCAAGACCTTGTCTCTTTTTTTTTTTTTTTTTTTTTGAGACAGAGTCTCACTCTGTTGCCAAGCTGGAGTGCAGTGGCGTGATCGCGGCTCACCGCAACCTCCACCTCCTGGGTTCCAGCAGTTCTCCTGCATCAGCCTCCCAAGTAGCTGGGACTACAGACGTGCACCACCATCCCCAGCTAATTTTTGTATCTTTAGTAAAGATGGGGTTTCACCATGTTGGCCAGGATGGTCTCGATCTCTTGACCTCGTGATCCGCCTGTCTCAGCCTCCCAAAGTGCTGGGATTACAGGCGTGAGCCACCACGCCCGGCCTTGTGGACCCTGTCTCCCTTAAAGGCAAAAAAAAAAAAAAAAGAAAAAGAAAAGTGTCCAGATAAATACAAATACAACTTGATAACTAAGTTTGCTGATTCCTTTTGAAAACTTAGACAAAGGGCCGAGTGTGGTGGCTCATGCCTGTAAACCCAGTACTTTGGGAAGTCAAGATGGGAGGATCACTTGAGGCCAGGGGTTCAAGACCAGCCTGGTGAAAAAAGTGAGACCCCATCTCTATAAAAAAGAAAAAAAAAAAACCGAAAACTTAAGACTAAAAGCTCACCGCACCCTCCCCCCCCCCCCCCCCCACCGAGCTGCCCACTTCCTACCCCTCGTGCCACATTCAGGGGCTCTCTTTCAGGGTGCCGAACGCTGCCTAGCGGCACAGCAGGGCAGATAATGCCACCGGGTTTGGGGAGCGGTGGTTCTCCAACTTTAGGGATAGAAACCAGACGTTTAGGAGCTCAGCAAAGACCGTGTAAGCCTCGATCAGGAGGGACCTCCAGCCGGAAGAGAGAGTGCCTGCAGGGGCCTGACGGGACCTGGGGGGAAGGAAGTGAGAAACTGCTCTGCCTTCCTGAGGGGCAGCCACAGCTCCTGCTGGCCCGTCTCAGCGCCTCTGCGACAACCTCAGGTGCGGGCAAGACAGACGGAGGGAGAGAAGGGAGAAAGGAAAAACTGATGCAGGAGGATCCTAGACACGGAGGAGACAGAACCCACAAGAAGGGGGCGGCGGTGGCGTGGACGGCGCCGCGAGGGCATCCCAGCACACAGGACGGGTGGAGGGCTAGTGACCGCGGAACTCTGCCCTTCGACCCGGCCGGGTCACCGCTGAGGACAGACCCTAGAGCGGCACTTCGGGGGTCAGTGAGGTCAACACGACCGCCACAAAGACACCACGATCACTGTCGCTGCCACTTTCCCTCTTGCGGTCTCAGGAGGGCACAGGGAGGCCTTTGGAGGCTGCGTCACCAGGGACGGCTCCGCCATGTTGACAGCTAAAAGAGGGGGCGCGCTTGTCTTCTTGTGCTCTGAATTTCTCAGCTTTCAATTTATTTGGTTTTTTTTTTTTTTTTTTTTTTTGAGACAAAGTCTCGCTCTGTCTCCCAGGCTGGAATGCAGTGGTACAATCTTGGTTCACTGCAGCCTCAACCTTTCAGGCTCAAGTGATCTTCCCACCTTGGCCTCCCGAGTAGCTAGGACTACAGGCATGCGCCACCACGCCCGGCTAATTTTCATTTTTTGTAGAGACGGGGTCTTGCTACATGGCCCAGGCTGGTCTCAAACTCCCAACCTCAAGGGATCCTCACCTCAGCCTCCCAAAGTGCTGGGATTACAGATGTGAGCTACCATGCCTGGCCTCAACTTCTAACACACTAACAGCCGGCAGACATAATCCACACAGACACAGGCTCCTGGGGCTATTGGATCATTCTGGATGATGTAAAGGGTCCTGAAATCCGTTTGAGAACCCCTGACCTGGAAAGACTCCAACACAGCGCACCTAAGGATCTGTTCCAGCACATTCCACAGCAGCATTCTTCCTAGCCAGAAAACCCAGACACACCAACTGAGGCTGGATTAAAGTATGCAATCTAATTGACCAACTATGTCCACGGGGACAATTCTGGCCTGCACCTCTTTTGTTTTGGTTTTGTTTTTTGTTTTGCTTTTTTTTTGAGACGGAGTCTTGCTCTGTCGCCCAGGCTGGAGTGCAGTGGTGGGATCTCAGCTCACTGCAACCTCCCACCTCCCAGGTTCAAGCGATTCTCCTGCCTCAGCCTCCTAAGTGGAACTACAGACATGCGCCACCACGTCTGGCTAATTTTTGTATTTTTAGTAGAGACGGGGTTTCACCATGTTGGCACGCTGTTCTAGAACTCCTGACCTCAGGTGATCCGCCTGCCTTGGCCTCCCAAAGCGCCGGGATTACAATCATGAGCCACTGGGCCCGGCCATACCTGTTTTTATAAATCAAGTTTTATTGGAACAAAGCCACGCCCACCCGTTTACAGATTGTCTACAGCTGCTTCGGGGCCACAACAGTGGTGAGTCATCCTAACAGAGGCCGCGCCCTCTACCAGGGAGCCCTCCTGGGGGAGGGATGCCGCAGTGGGTGGGAGCTGGTGGTGGGGACCCTCCCTCCCGCAGACAGAAGGGCAGGTCTCTGCAAGGGGGCCGTCCAGTGGGGACACCTGAGGCATCACTGTGACAAGTGACCCTTGAAAGGCCATTCCTGGGCCACCATTTCAACTGAGGCATCAGACTGACCTTAATCCTGCCTTTGAGGCATGGAAGTCTCTGGGAATATTTGTGGTTGTCATGACTGGTAGGGCAGGATGCTCTGGCATGGAGTGGGTGGAGGCCAGGGACGCTGCTCCGCACCCTGCAGTGCCCAGGACGGTCCCAGCCAGAGGATGACCTGGCCCCAAACATCCACAGTGCAGAGCGGGACAGGCCCCGTGCTGAGAGATTGATTTCGCTTTCATTGTGAGCCTGGCACAGGGCTCACTCCGCCCTTCAAATCCACAACCTCATTGAATTCGCCCTGCGCTGCAGCATGGTGGGTATTAGCCCTGTCTAAAATAAGATGATGTGGGAGCTGGCGAGTCGCGGGCCAGGGATGCTGAAAAGATTATGTACAGCGCAGAGTGTTGTACCCGAGCAGGTTAAAGGTGCCGCAAAAGACAGCTATTGTTATTTTGATGTGCAGCCAAAAAAAAAAAAGATTGAGGGGTGTGGGCCGCAGATGCCTCTCCCGTTGCCTAGGCTGGGCCGTCTGCCCAAAGTCTCTGCCCTCGATCAGCTCCCTGCGTTCCTGCCCATCAAGCGACATCACTGTCACCCTATTCAGCCCAAGTGAGACCACCACGAGATCATCCATATTCCGAGACAGACCCAACTCTGTTCTGCTCTGGGGTCTCCATCAACTTCACTGCAGACCTTGGGCTGCTAGGCCAGGTTTCTTTAAACAGGGAAAAAAAAAAAGACTGTGAACACTCTAGAACATTCTATAAGGACAATGGCCCATTTGTGCCCACCGGGAACTGTGTTGCTTTCTATCACGTTAGCCTGGGTGCCTGCAGACTTCACGCTCTGGGAGGTGCTGCTGTGTGCCTCTGTCCCGCCTTCCCGCCACTGTCCAAACCTCCCTGCTGCCAGCTCACTTTCCCAGCCATGCAAGTGGGGAAACTGCATCACCTCTCTGTGGCCCGGAAGACAGAAGCAACGACACGATCTCTTAAAAGCTACTGCATGGGGGCCGGATGCGACGGTTCAGGCCTCGAATCCCAGCACTTTGGGAGGCCAAGGTGGGGGAGGGGGGTGTGAATCACCTGAGGTCGGGAGTTCGAGACCAGCCTGACCAACATGGAGAAACCCCATCTCTACTAAAAATACAAAAAAAATTAGCCGCGCATGGTGGCACACACCTGTAATCCCAGCTACTAGGGAGGCTGAGGCAGAAGAATCGCTGGAACCCAGGAGGTGGAGGTTGAGGTAAGCCGAGATCACACAATTGCACTCCACCTTGGGCAATAAAAGCGAAACTGTCTCAAAAAAAAAAAAAAAAAAGCTACTACATGGGAAACAGCCACAGGGTAAGGGAACTAAGAGGCGGTTATGAAGGTTACACAGGAACACTGAATCTTTTCATAACTACCAGAGCTGACCTGGGAGACGAAATTCAGTGTTGAGAGCCCAGTCTCAGAAACCAAAATCCCAGGTTCCAATCCCAGCTCCCTGTTCAGTCTGGGTGAGTTCCGGCAGGGCTAGGGCCAGGTGTCATCACTGCCGACATCCTGACAATTAAAAGCACAATGTACCTGGCTGGGTGCAGTGGTTCACACCTGTAATCCCAGCACTTTGGGAGACGGAGGTAGGTGGATCACCTGAGGTCAGGAGTTCAAGACCAGCCTGGCCAACATGGTGAAACTCCGTCTCTACTAAAAATACAAAAAATTAATCAGGTGTGGTGGTGGGTGACTGTAATCCCAGCTACTTGGGAGGCTAAGGCAGGAGGATCGCTTGAACTTGGGAGGTGAAGGTTGCAGTGAGCCCAGATCGAGCCACTGCACTCCAGCCTGGGCAACAAGAATGAAACTCCATCTCAAAAAAAAAAAAAAAAAGCACAATGTACATGTCTAATTAACATAAGTGTTCCTGTCATTGTCACACTAAACTTAGAAATGTGACAGACACTATTGTATGACTCAAGTATTATGTTACAAATGAGGGGAGATAGGGGTTTTGGGTTGCATGGATGTAGACATTTGTCAAAATTATTCAGTCTGTTTAACATCTGTTTCACTATAGACAAAGTTTTTAGGTCAGGCACTGTAGCTCACGCCTGTAACCCCAAAACTTTGAGAGGCCAAGGCAGGAGGGTCACTTGAGCCCAGGAGACCACCCTGGGCAATATAATAAGACCCCATCTCTACAAAAGATACAAAAACTAGCCAGGCATGGTTGTGCATGCCTATAGTCCTAGCTACTTGGGAGGCTGAGGCTGGAGGATTGCTTGAGCCCAGGAAGCTGAGGCTATAGTGAGCTGTGATCGTGCCACTGCAACACAGCCTGGGCAGAGTGAGATCCTGTCTCAAATAGGAACAACAACAACAAAAAAATCAATGAAAACAGAACCAAAAACAAATACTGAGCTCTAGTTACTGACGGTGTGCTGCAGTAATAAGGGAAAGGTGGACTGGTGTCTGCAACTTACTTTGAAATGCATCCCAAAAAGATGGATTGGCGGGCAGAGAGAAAGACAGAGCGCTTCAAGATAAACCTAATAAGTCAGAATACCGATGGTGAAATCTACATGGCAGGTGTGTCTAGGTGTTTTCCCATTCCTGCATGGTTGAAATGCAAAAGTTAAAATGCTAGCTCGGTGGCTGGCATAGAGTGGATACTCAGCATTATCTCCTCTCCTGAACTTGGGAGCATGAGAGTCCAACCCGCCATTGACCTACGCTGTGAACTTAGAAGGTCCTTGCAGGCTTCAGAAACTCTGTGAAATGAAGCCTTCTGTGCTGACCCAATAGGCTGAGTGGCAAATCAAAATCAGTTTGGATGCCACAAAGGGAGCACGCATCATAGGAGGAGGGAGGAAGAGAGTGCCAGGCGGAGCTCCTCTGTCGAGCCCGGCCCTGCCTCTTCTCTGCACGCACGCGGCTTGCACCGTCAACTCCCCAAGTTCTCCAGATCGCCTCCTCCCGGGGCAGGGCGGGTTAACTCAGATTCTTAAGACTCAAGTCATCACGTCTCTTACGGGAAGAGGGCTAATGAAGGTCTCCTATGGCATGCAAGCCAGAGAAATTAATCATCAGGTCTCATCTGGAGTGAGCAGGCATGATCCTCCCAGCCCCCAAAAACCCCTGGCCGGGCGCAGTGTTTATTTTCCAACCTAGACACCAGATGGCAGCAGTACCCGGTTCAAAATCCAACAACAACACAGTGGGGTACACGCAGCTCAACTGACGACTTTTAATCCAGTTCCAGTAGTCTACGCCCGTCCCCACGGTCCAACCAACTCCAGCAGATGGGACCTACACCTTCGATCACACTGTCTCATCCTGCCGGGAAACCCCACTCACAGTAGGTCCCACAGTCCCCCACAAAAACACCAACCAAAGTAGCACCTCCACCCCCAGGTGCCAATGGAGGGAGCGCCCCAAACGTGGCAGCTATGAAATCAAAGGGGGACATTTTAAATGCAACGAGGGGCTGGAGACAGAACAGAGAAAGAGACGAGGGCCGGTGGACCCCTCGGGGACCACACGCCCCAGGTCAGCAGCAGCCGCAGCACAGCAGGCTCAGGGTGGCGGAAATTCCTGATTAGCAAGCGCCATCTCCAGACTCTGAATAAGCTAATCCAAATTTTTAGAAAAAAACACTCTCAGGGCCTGATGCTTAACCGGTACAGGCTGAGAGCAATTGGTGGTGGATGTTTAAAAAAGAAAACCTGGTCCCCTCCGTCCTAGCTACCAGATGGTCCTGGGCCCTTTCTCGAAAATTCCTCAGCCTTCCATCGGCCACCTCCAAAACTTCTTTCTCTAGCCATTATTTTGAGGCGGAGCTTTGAAAAAAGAAGTTTAAAAGCCCAGACCCTATAGATTCAAGGGCCAGCCGCCAGCCCAGCGTGTCAATCTGTGAGTCCTCCCTTTGTTCCTTCCTCTCGCAGGCATTTGAGGTTTCTGTGGACTTCTCCTTCCGGGAGAGGTGAAGTGGGACCGGACGAGGTTGTTGGGGGGGGAGGTGGGAGGGAGAAAGTATCGGCTGGTGGCTGCAGAGGCGCGGGGCCTGGACCAGGCATAGAACAAAGGTGCTGGCGGCGGGTATACCTGTTTGCCCCTGTAGAACAGCCTCTGCAGGCCTGGCTCCACGTGGAACAGCTCCTGGATCTTCCGCCTCAGCTCCTCCACCTTGGTCAGCCTGGACAGCGAGTCCACCGTGTGGGTCTGCCTCCCGTCCATGGTCCGAACCTGGATCCACATGGTGTCGGCGCTGAGGGGAGGGACAGCAAAAACCCCCATCAGTTTTACCAGCACCTCTGAGCCATGCCATGCTCTAAGGAGTCGGGGTTGCTTTTGTCCGGCCTGTGGACACCAGGAAACTCCCAGGATGCCCTTCCAGTCCTCCTGTACAGCCAGACCCCGGCCAGGGCCAGACACAGCAAATTAAGGACTTAAGGCATTAACGACTAGCCAAGTGTTGAAGATTGACGAGGAAGGAGAATGAAAAGAGGGAATTGAAAGAAAAGCAGAAGGTCCAACCCATCCCTCCTTCCCCACGACCAGAGGAGAAAGGAGGCCCGGGCCAAGTGGCCGAGTTGGTTTGTTTATTCATTCATTCATTGATTCATTCATTCCTCGGATTCCTATTTACGGAAGAGGGAATCCCAGAAGTCCAGCGCGGGCCGGAACTTCAGAAGTCCCGGGGGAACTCAACCAAGTGCTACTGAGAGGGAAAAACCCCACCCGAGATCCGCGGACCCCGGGACCCCTCGGTGCCCACGCCCCCCCTCCTTGCCGGCCCCCCCCCCGCGCGCGTGCGCGACCGGGCCCGCCCCGCGGTGGCCATGGTAACCGGCCGCCCCGTCCCGGCCATCCGCGAGCGCGCGCGCCCCGCGACTCACCTCGACCTCCAACCCCCGGCAGCTCGCGCCCCTCCAAACCCTGGACCCTCGGCGTCCCTCCCGCACTCCCACCGGCCCGCGCGGGTCGCGCCAGCGAGCCCACGCCCACCCCCGCCGCTGGGACTACAGAGGGGGCCCCCGCTCGTCAAGTCCCGCCCCCCTTCACTTGAGCCGCCTCTTATTGGCTCTGCAGCACCCGGCCGCCCCGCCCCGCTCGCTCCCCATTGGCCCAGATGCGCCCGGGGAACTCAGGGCGCGCGAAATCGGGCTCGGGCGCGACAATTGAATCGCGGGGCGCCCCGCGCGCAGGCGCGGAGCCTGACATCCTCCCCGGCGGCTCGCCGGGCCCTCCCCCACCCGGCGCGCTCGACCCCCCGCCGGGCTCCGGGGACGCAGCGCTGGTCCCGGCTCCAGCCGGGTGTGTGCCGGGGAACGATTCCCGAGGGTTAGGTGGAAGGGGAGGCCCTGGATCCCGGGACAGAGTGCGGGACACGCGTGCGCCCGGGCTGGCCGCGCGGGAAAGTTTTGCAAAGTTCCCGAGTCCCGTGCGCCCGGCCCGGGCTGGCACCCCGACCCGGCCCGCCCGCTCACCTCTCCGGTCGCCGCGAACAGCTTGTCTGCCTGCGCGCCTGGCCCGGCTGGGGATGGCGATGAAACCGCGTGCGTGGCCCGGACCCCGCGCGGACTTGCGTGCGACCCGGAGCGCCCGCTCGGCAAACGCTGCCCGCCGCGCTGCCAGCTGCTCTGATTTTTTTCCCGCGAAAACTCGGCATTTGGGAGTTGCGGGGCAGCAGGAGGCCGTGCCGGGGGCGGGCGCCTGCCTCCTGATTGGCCGACGCAGTGGCGGGAAGCGAGAAAGAGGGTGGGGGGCGCCCCCGCCTCTGTCCACGGCGCCTCCGCCTAGCGGGCCACGGCTCCGCCCAGCCCTGCGCGCTCTGCTGGGCGCGCCCAGCGTGCAAAGGGGCTGCGTGGCAGGGCCTGGTCACCCCCCGCACGTGGACCCCCCCAGGAGCCTTGGGGACCCCCAGGGTACAGACCCCCTGAACTCTTAAGTCCAAGTCCGTTCGCAGCCCCCCACTCGCACGCATTGACCAGTAGGTCTAAGAAGGCCGGAATCAATGTGTAAATACTGCGAGGGAATGTGGGGAGCCCCTAGGAGACCACCTGCACCCTGATGGCTCGCCTGATAGCCCCAAGCCCCACTGCCTGGCGTCAGGGCCTGCCAGGGCTCCCCACTCTACCCACCCGCAGGGCTTGTTTGCTGTCTTTTCCCGCCTCGTTTTCCCGCCTTCTCCAGGCTGTCCAGGCGGGCAGGGCTGCCCTGCCCCCTCCGCCCTGTGTGTTCCACTCTGACCAGTCCTGGCGGGCACAGGAGTGACATGTGCTGGGCACCTACAAAGCAGCCGGACAGGTTGCTCAGAGCTGCAGAACCCAGCGGTGTACATGGCAGACCCAGTTGGTGGTCTCAGGGAGGGAAAATTCCTATCTGGGAGAGACAGGCAAGAAATGAATAACTAAAGCAGATAATTTCAGATGATTCCTTATAGGAGAGTGACCAGCAGCCACGTGGTGGGAGGCGGGGAGAGCGGATACTCTCTCACTGGGGCCACTGCGGTGGGCCTCTCAGAGAAGATGACATTTGAGCTGGAATCGGAGATGAGACTCCAAGGACAGATGGGTCTAGGAGGGAAAGTCAAACCCAGAGGCCGGAAAAGGCTTAGAGGTGTCCAGGGAGCAGGAAGGGGCTGGTGTGGTTGGGGCCCACTGAGCAAAGGGGAGGGGGAGTTGAGGTCAGAGGGGTGATATATAATACCTTGAAGGCCACCGGGGAGGACTTTGGTCTTTCCCTTGAGAGCTGTGAGCAGAAAAACGTTGAGCTCCCACTTAGCTTTTTACAGTTTCTTCGTCACTCTATTAAGTCTCCTCTATCTGGTCAGTGGGACTTCTGCTATGTCCCTAATACAGGAGACAGATCATGGCCCCCGAAGATATGCGTCTCTAGACCCCCTCATCCTTGCCCCCAGGATCTGTGAATACAGTGCCTTACACAGCTAAAAGGACTTTGCAACTTTGCAGGTGTGATTCAGTTAATGATTTTGAGTTGGGGAGCGTCTCCTGGGTGATCCAGGTGGGCACAATGTCCTTAAAAGGTCCTAATAAGTGAAAAAGGGATCCAAAAAGGCCAAAGTCAAAGGAGATGGGAAAGTGGAAGCAGGCTTTACAATGATCAGGCCAAGGGCCGGGCGCGTTGGCTCACACCTGTAATCCCAGCACTTTGGGAGGCCGAGGCAGGCAGATCACCTGAGGTCAGGAGTTCGAGACCAGCCTGACTAACATGGAGAAACCCCGTTTCTACTAAAAACACAAAATTAGCCTGGCGTGGTGGCACATGCCTGTAATCCCAGCTACTCGGGAGGCTGAGGCAGGAGAATCGCTTGAACCCAGGAGGCAGAGGTTGTAGTGAGCCAAGATCGTGCCATTGCACTCCAGCCTGGGCAACAAAAGCAAAACTCAGTCTCAAAAAAAAAAAAAAAAAAAGATCAGGCCAAGAGGCAAGGAAGATGGGCAGCCTCTGGTGGCTAGAAAAAGCAAGAAAGACTCCTAGAACCCGCCCTGCCCCTAAAATTTATTTCAGACTTCTGACCTCCCAAACTGTAAGATGATAAATGTGTGGGCCGGGCGTGGTGGCTCACACCTGTAATCCCAGTACTTTGGGAGGCCGAGGCAGGCAGATAACTGGAGGTCAGGAGTCGCCAGACTAGACTGGTCAACATGGTGAAACCCCATCTCTACTAAAAATACAAAAATTAGCCAGGTGTGGTGGCCGGCGCCTGTAATCCCAGCTACTCGGGAAGCTGAGGCAGAGAATTGCTTGAACCCGGGAAGCGGAGGTTCCAGTGAGCAGAGATCGTGCCACTGCACTTCAGCCTGGACAACAGAGCAAGACTGTGTCTCAAAAAAAAAATTAGCTGGGCAGGGTGGTGTGTGCCTATAATCCCAGCTACTCAGGAGATTGAGGCAGGAGAATCACTTGAACCCAGGAGACGGAGGTTGCAGAGAGCCAAGATCGAGCCAGTGTACTCCCACCTGGGTGACAGAGCAAGGCTCTATCAACAAATAAATAAATGTGTGGTTTGCAGCCACTGAGTTTGTGGTCCTTTGTCATAGCAGCCTTGGGAAGCTCCTGCATTCTAATCCATGATGTCCAGATGGTGCTGTCCACTGTTTGCAACCTCAGTACACGATCAACGCTACTGCACACAATTCTAGACCCTCAGCCATCAGCCAGGTAGAACCCACACCACAGGTATGAGCAGGCCCACCTGAGGGTGTGAGACGGCTTGAGCTCTTCCAAAATGACAGCACCTGCTGCAGGAACCTAGCCTACTTCTATCAGAACACATCATCTGTTTGTAGCGCTGTTGTGAAAACTCAACGTGGCTGAAAGAGGGAATACATTTTTCTTTTTCTTTTTCTTTTTTTCTTTTTCTTTTTGAGATGGAGTCTTGCTTTGGTGCCCAGCCTGCAGTGCAGTGGTATGATCTTGGCTCTCCGCAACCTCCGCCTCCTGGGTTCAAGCAATTCTTCTGCCTCAGCCTCCCCAGTAGCAGGAACTAGAGGTCCACACCACCATGTCCGGCTAATTTTTGTATTTTTAGTAGAGATGGGGTTTCACCACGTTGGCCAGGCTGGTCTCAAACTCCTGACCTTAGGTGATCTGCCCGCCTGGACCTCCCAAAGTGCTGGGATTACAGGCATGAGCCACTGTGATTGGCTGGGCATGCATTCTTCATGTACACGTGGTGAGGGGCACAGCCTAAGCACCTTGGATAATGAAAGTTAAGTGTCACAGGGGAGGTATCTAGCCCTCCCTGCAGAAAAGATACTGAGGACTGTTGATTGAGGGCTCCAGTTCCCTAGTCATCTTGAGAACATCAAAATTTTTCAAATTAGCTCAGGTTAATTGTCCAGCTGGGTGCAGTGGCTCACACCTGCAATCCCAGCACTTTGAGAGGCCGAGGAAGGCTGATCTCTTGCGCCCGGGAGTTTGAGACCAGCTTGGGCAACGTAGCGAGAACCCTTCTCTACAAAAAATAAAAATAAATTAGCCAGGCATGGTGGTGTGCACCTGTAGTCCCAGCTACTCAGGACACTGATGCAGGAGGACCTCTTGAGCCCAGAAGATCAAGGCTACAGTGAGCCATGCTTGCGCCACTGCACTCTAGCCTGGGTGACAGAAGGAGACTCTGTCTCAAAAAATAGTAATAATTGCTCAAGTTAATCATTTAAAAACATGAGTAACAAACTATTCCAGGCGTCTCAGAAAAAAAGCTCACAAGTCACTTAGAGCAGGGGTGTCCAATCTTTTGGCTTCCCTGGGCCACATTGGAAGAATAATTGTCTTGGGCCACACATAAAATACACTAACACTGGCCGGGCACAGTGGTTCACGCCTGTAATCCCAGAACTTTGGGAGGCCAAGGCAGGCGGATCACTGAGGTCAGGAGATCAAGACTAGCCTGGCTAACACGGTGAAACCCCGTCTCTACTAAAAATACAAAAATTAGCCGGATGTGGTGGCACGTGCCTATAATCCCAGCTACTCGGGAGGCAGAGGCAGAAGAATTGCTTGAACCCAGGAGGCGGAGGTTACAGTGAGCTGAGATTGCACCACTGCACTCCAGCCTAGGCAACAAGAGCAAAACTCCATCTCAAAAATAAATAAATAAATAAATAATAAAATACACTAACAATACCTGATGAGCTAAAAAAAAAAAATTGCAAAAAAATCTCATAATGTTTTAAGAAACTTTACAAATTTGTGGCCGGGTGCTGTGGCTCACACCTGTAATCCCAGCACTTTGGGAGGCTGAGGCGGGTGGATCACGAGGTCAGGAGATGGAGACCATCCTGGCTAACATGGTGAAACCCCATCTCTACTAAAAATACAAAAAAAAATTAGCCGGGCATGGTGGCACGTGCCTGTAGTCCTAGCTACTCGGGAGGCTGAGGCAGGAGAATGGCGTGAACCCGGGAGGCAGAGCTTGCAGTGAGCCGAGATCACACCACTGCACTCCAGCCTGGGCGACTGAGCAAGACTCTGTCTCAAAAAAAAAAAAAAAGAAAGTTTACAAATTTGTGTTGAGCCATATTCCATCCTGGGCCACATGTGGCCCGTGGGTCAGGGGTTGGACGAGCTTGACTTAGGGAAATAAGAGGCCAATGCCCACAAAAGCTATCACATAAAATAATGCAAGATACAGCCAAGACAACAAATAAGGCCTGCCAGGCTAGAGAATGGGTACTTCCTAGCCCCTCCTATGATTCAATGTCCCTCCCTCTCAGGCACCAGGCCATGTGCAAATCAGGTGCCAGGAATAATTCTTAGAGTGCAAAGGGCCTCAGTTTCCCTTTTGCAAAATGATACATTCTCAGAGATCATTAAGTCATTCAACAAACTTTTATTGATTCCACCCCCCACCCCCACTCCTGGCTGAGCCAGATCCTGCCTGGGTCACGCAGACATTGGTGGGCACAAAGTTCACTTAGACAATGTCTCACCCTGGAGGGACTTCCCATCCAATGGGGGAGATGCAGGCATAAAGAGAAATGTCAGCCAGGCGTGGTAGCTCATGCCTGTAATCCCAGCACTTTGGGAGGCCAAGCGAGGCGGGTGGATCATGAGGTCAGGAGTTCAAGATCAGCCTGGCCAAGATGGTGAAACCCTGTCTCTACTAAAAATAACAAAAATTGGCTGGGTGCGGTGGTTCACACCTGTAATCCCAGCACTTTGGGAGGCCAAGGTGGGCGGATCACGAGGTCAGGAGATCGAGACCATCCTGGCTAACATGATGAAACCCTGTCTCTACTAAAAATACAAAAAATTAGCCAGGCATTTGTGGCGGACGCCTGTAGTCCCAGCTACTCGGGAAGCTGAGGCAGGAGAATGGCATGAACACGGGAGGCGGAGCTTGCAGTAAGCCGAGATCGCACCACTGCACTCCAGCCTGGGTGACAAAGTGAGACTCCATCTCAAAAAAAAAAACAAAAACAAAAACAAAAAGAACAAAAATTAGCCGGGCACGGGGGCAGGTGCCTGTAACCCCCATGCCCGTAATCCCAGCTATTTGGGAGGCTGAGGCAGGAGAATCGCTTGAACCCAGGGGGCAGAGGTTGCAGTGAGCCGAGATCACGCCACTGCACTCCAGCCTGGGCAACAGAGTGAGACTCCACCTCAAAAAAAAAGAGAAATGTCAATCATGCAGGGAGTTGCTGCTTCCTGATGGTGTCGATGTTCAGATTAAGCACACACTGCCCTGATCAACTTCAGTGCGCACCAGATGTCAGGTCCTGGCCATATCTCTATGTTTTTTCCAATATAGACCAATATAAATGTAGAGTCTTTAAGATGAAAATGAGTGTGTATGCACCTGGGCACAGTGGCTCACAACTGTAATCCCAGCACTTTGGGAGGCCAAGGCAGGCAAATCACGTGAGGCCACAAGTTCGAGACCAGCCTGGCCAACATGGTGAAACCCCGTCTCTACTAAAAATACAAAAATTAGCTAGTTGCAGTGGCACTTGCCTGTAATCTCAGGTACTTGGGAGGCTGAGGTGGGAGAATCGCTGGAACCCAGGAGGCAGAGGTTGCAGTGAGCCGAGATCACACCATTGCACTCCAGTCTGGCTGACAGAGTGAGACCATCTCAAAAAATAAAAATAAAATAATAAAAATACCAAAAAAAAATTAGCAAAGCATGGTGATGGTGCATGCCTGTAATTCCAGCTACTCAGGAGGCTGAAGCAGGAGAATTGCTTGAACCCGGGAGGCAGATGTGGCAGTGAGCCGAGATCGCGCCACTACACTCCAGCCTGGGTGACAGAATGAGACTTTGTCTCAAAAAAAGAAAAAGGCCAGGTGCAGTGGCTCACGCCTGCAATCCCAGCACTTTGGGAGGCTGAGGCGGGTGGATCACGAGGTCAGGAGATCCAGACCATCCTGGCTAACACAGTGAAACTCTGTCTCTACCAAAAAATTAGCTGGGCATGCTGGCATGCACCTGTGGTCCCAGCTACTCAGGAGGCTGAGGCAGGAGAATCGCTTGAACCCATGAGGCGGAGGTTGCAGTGAGCCAAGATGGCGCCCCTGCACTCCAGCCTGGGCTACAGGGTGAGACTCCATCTCAAAAAAAAAAAAAAAAGAACCAGTGAAAAAGAACCAGTGAGGACTACAGGTTTCCCAATCAACCACCCACCCTAAACAACAGTTTTGCCTCCCCTCCTGGCCACTGGGGTCCCCACTTCCCGGAACTCTGAGCTGAGTGATGTCATAGATGGATTACCTCACTAGGGCCAAGGAACCGGGAATTTCAGGGACATGGGGGACGGAGAGGAATGCCTCTCTACCCCCCAACCCCCCATGTCTGTGGTGAAGTCGATCGAATTAGTGCTGCCCGAGGATAGAATCTACCTGGCTGGCTCCAGCATAAAAGGGCAGGTGATCTTAACCCTGAACAGCACCCTGGTGGACCCCATAGTGAAGGTGGAGCTCGTGGGAAGGGGTTACGTCGAATGGAGTGAAGAAGCCGGGGCATCCCGTGATTATAGCAGAAATGTTATTTGCAACAACAAGGCAGACTACGTGCATAAGACAAAGACATTCCCAGTGGAGGGTAAGGACGAGGCCAACAGCCACCCCTAGCCATGACAGGAACCTGGGTCTGGAAAATAAACACATCCGAGAGTCAATCAACAAAACTCTAGGGCTATCAGAAATAGGGAGTGGCCTGATTTCTCCCTAGGAGGGAAGCCATGAAGAACAATGACCATCAGATACACAAAACGCGAAAATAACAAGACATAAGGAGCTGATCGGAACCCCGATATTCAAAATGAAGGTTCAAAGTAGTCTCCTTGGAAAATGCTCAATCCAACAACTGCCTTTGAGAGGCCTCTGAGAAGTCTTATTCTTTTACAGATAAGTTTCACTCTGACAGCAAAACCCCAGGAGACAAAGTAGGCAGTCCTGTATTCATGGGGAGAGACAGTGGAGGTGGGCCAGGCACAGTGGTTCATGCCTGTAATTCCAGCACTTTGAGAGGCCGAGGTAGGTGGATCACTTGAGGTCAGGAGTTTGAGACCAGCCTGGCCAATATAGCGAAACCCCATCTCTGCCAAAAAATACCAAAAAATTAGCTGGGCGTGCTGGCATGTGCCTGTAATCTCAGCTACTTGGGAGGCTGAAGCAAGAGAATCACTTGAACTTGTGAAGGGGAGGTTCCAGTAAGCTGAGATCGCACCACAGCACGCCAGCCTGGGTGACGGAGCGAGATTCCCTCTCAAAAAAAGAAAGATAGTGGAGGTAGAAAAGCTAGGGAGACCTTCCAGAGAAGGAATAACTAGTCCCCAGTTCCACCAGGTCAGATCTGAAATCTGAACAAATGTCACAGAGTCTGCTGAGTTGTCGGGGGAATTATATGTCCTTTGCAAAATGTGTTTGTGGGGATATTCCCAGGTATTAAGCAGTCAAGCAGAACACGTGGCCAACACTTGGCTGAACAAAGTGTAATTTAATTTAATTTATTTCTGTATTTATTTATTTGTATCTTATTTATTTATTTATCTATTTTTTGAGACACAGTCTCGCCCTGCTTCCCAGGCTGGAGTGAAGTGGCACCATCTCGGCTCGTTGCAAGCTCCGCCTCCCAGGTTCAAACGATTCTCCTGCCTCAGCCTCCTGAGTGGCTGGGATTACAGGCACCCGCCACCACGCCCAGCAATTTTTGGTATTTTTAGTAGAGGCAGGGTTTCACCACGTTGGCCAGGCTGGTCTCGAACTCCTGACCTCGTGATCCGCCCACCTCGGCCTCCCAAAGTACTGGGATTACAGGCATGAGCCACCAGGCCTGGCTTATGTATTTATTTTTGAGACAGGGCCTCGCTCTGTTGCCCAGGCTAGAGGGCAGTGGTGTGATCAAAACTCACTGCAGCCCCAGCCTCTCTGGCATAAGCGATCCTCTCACCTCAGCCTCCTGAGTAGCTGGGACCACAGGCACATGGCACCATGCTTGCCTAATTTTTGTTTATTTTTTGTTTTTGTTTTTTTGAGACGGAGTTTTGCTCTCGCTGCCCAGGCTGGAGTGCAATGGCGCAATCTCGGCTCACCGCAACCTCCTGGGTTCAAACGACTCTCTCTTAAAAAAAGAACTAGCAATTTTTTTTTTTTTTTGAGACTGAATCTCACTCATTGCCCAGGCTGGAGTGCAGTGGCGTAATCTTGGCTCACTGCAACCTCCGCCTCCTGGGTTCAACCGATTGTCCCGCCTCAGCCTCCCGAGTAGCTGGCACTACAGGCATGTGCCACCACTCCCAGCTAATTTTGTATTTTTAGTAGAGACGGGGTTTCTCCATGTTGGTCAGGCTAGTCTTGAACTCCCGACCTCAGGTGATCCACCCACCTCGGCCTCCCAAAGTGCTGGGATTACAGGCATGAGCCACCACACCTGGCCATTTTAGACTTTAAAAATTTAGATGAGATGATCTGTTCCACCAGAGGAGTACTCTGCAAAGAGGGGACAACCAAGCACAGAACTGAGTGATAGGAGGGACTCCAGCCATGCAAATATCCTGGGGACAAATGTCAACTTACCAGACACTAATACTGAGCAATTATGTGACCTCTCTGGCTCTCAGTTAACCAATCTATAAAATGGGAGTAGGAAGAGGTCCTATTTCATAAGATTGTGTTAAGGACTTAATGATTTAATGGCACATAAAGGGCTTAGAATAATGCCAGGTATACAGTAAATGCTTAAAAATTGCTATTTCTGGCCAGGCACGGTGGCTCACACCTGTTATCCCAGCACTTTGGGAGGCCAAGGTGGGCAGATCACCAGAGGACAAGAGTTCAAGACCAGCCTGGCCAACATGGTGAAACCTTGTCTCTACTAAAAAATACAAAAATTAGCCGGGAGTGGTGGCACACACCTGTAGTGCCAGCTACTTGGGAGGCTGAGGCGGGACAATCGGTTGAACCCAGGAGGCGGAGGTTGCAGTGAGCCAAGATTGCACCACTGCACTCCAGCCTGGGCAACAGAGTGAGATTCAGTCTCAAAAAGAAAATGTTGCTAGTTGTTTTCTTTTCTTTTATTTATTTACTTTTTTGGAGACGGAGTCTCCTCTGTCGCCCAGCGTGGAGTGCAGTGGTGCAATCTTGGCTCACTGCAACCTCCGCCTCCCAGGTTCTCGCCATTCTCCTGCCTCAGCCTCCTGAGTAGCTGGGACTACAGGTGCCCGCCACCGCGCCTGGCTAATTTGTTTGTTTTTTTTTTTTCAGTAGAGACGGGGTTTCACCGTGTTAACCAGGATGGTCTCCATCTCCTGACCTCATGATCCACCCGCCTCGGCCTCCCAAAGTGCTGGGATTACAGGCATGAGCCACCGCGCCCGGCCGCTAGTTCTTTTTTTAAGAGACAGTCTTTACTCTGGCACCCAGGCTGGAGTGCCATGGCGTGATCTCAGCTCACTGCAACCTCCACCTCCTGGGTTCAAGCAATTCTCCTACCCCAGCCTCCTGCATAGCTGGGATTACAGGCACATGCCACTATGCCCTACTAATTTTTTGTATTTTTAGTAGACACAGGGTTTCACCATGTTGGCCAGGTTGGTCTCAAACTTTTGACCTCAGGTGATCTGCCCCACCTCAGCCTCCCAAAGTGCTGGGATTACAGGCATGAACCACCATGCCCATCCCAGGTTTTTCATTTATTTAATAAACATTTTTTTTTTTGAGATGGAGTCTCACTCTGTCGCCCAGGCTGGAGTGCAGTGGCGCGATCTCGGCTCACTGCAAGCTCCGCCTCCCAGGGTTCATGCCATTCTCCTGCCTTGGCCTCCCGAGTAGCTGGGACTACAGGCACCCGCCACCACGCCCAGCTAATTTTTTGTATTTTGTTTATTAGAGACGGGGTTTCACCGTGTTTGCCAGGATGGTCTCGATCTCCTGACCTTGTGATCTGCCCGCCTCCACCTCCCAAAGTGCTGGGATTACAGGTGTGAGCCACCATGCCTGTTCCAGGTTTTTCATTTATTTAATAAACATTTATTGAGTGCCTACTGTGCACAAACACCATGCTAGGTGCTGGGGATGCAGCAGTGATGAAAAAAACACAGCCTGGGCCGGGCACGGTGGCTCACGCCTGTAGTCCCAGCACTTTGGGAGGCTGGGTGGGCAGATCTCCTGAGGTCACGAGTTCAAGACCAGCCTGACCAACATGGCAAAACCCCATCTCTATGAAAAATACAAAAATTAGCCAGGCGTGGTGGCACGCGCCTGTAGTCCCAGCTACTTGGGGCGCTGAGGCAAGAGGATCACTTGAGCCCAAGAGGTCCAGGCTGAGTGACAAAGTGAGACCCTGTCTCAAAAAAAAAAAAAAAAAAAAAGTCAAGCCCACCCAATGGCTTATGCCTGTAATCCCAGCCCTTTGGGAGGCCAAGGCAGGTGGATTATCTGAGGTCAGGAGTTCGAGACCAGCCTGGCCAACATGGTGAAACCCCATCTCTACTAAAAATACAAAAATTAGCCAGGCGTGGTGGTGCACACCTGTAATTCCAGCTACTCAGGAGGCTGAGGCAGGAGAATTGCTTGAACCTAGGAGGCGGAGGTTGCAGTGAGCCAGGATCACGCCACTGCACTCCAGCCTGGGTGACAGAGTGAGATTCTGTCTCAAAAAAACAAAAAAGAAAGAAAGAGACAGGGTCCCTAGTATCTTTGGGATTGCCATGGGCCAGGGAAGATAGAAAATGCTAAGAGGATTTTTGAGAAGTGCAAGAAGGAAAACGAAACAAAGGTCATGGAAATGGCAGTTGTGTGAGAGTCTGCTTCCTAGACCATCACTCAGTTGGTCAATCAATATGTATTAAGCACCCACTGTATACCATGCACTGAAGGTCAAGCTCTATGAGGGCGAAAGTTTTCTCTGCCTCACATACTACTTTGTTTATTTATTTATTTATTTTTTAGAGACGGCATCTCGCTCTGTCACCCAGGCTGGAGTACAGTGGCATGATCTCGGCTCACTGCAACCTCCGCCTCGCACATTCAAGCTATCCTCCCACCTCAGCCTCCTGAGTACCTGGAACTACAGGTGTGCGCCACCACACCCGGCTAATTTTTGTATTTTTAGTAGAGATTGGGTTTCGCCATTTTGGCCAGGTTGGTCTCAAACTCCTGACCTCAGGTGATCCGCCCACCTTGGCCTCCCAAAGTGCTGGGATTGCAGGTGTGAGCCACTGGGCCCAGCCAGTTTGTGCCTATTATCCCAGCACTTTTGGGAGAGTGAGGCAGGAGGACTGCTTGTGGCCAGAAGTTCAAGACCAGCCTGGGAACCATAGCAAGACCCTGTCTCTACCAGAAATTTAAAAATTAGCCAGGCATGGTGGCATGGGCCTGTAGTCCCAGCTCTTCTGGAGGCTGAGGTGGGAGGATCACTTGATGTCAGGAGTTGGAGGCTGCAGTGAGCATGATCACACCACTGCACTGCAGCCTAAGCAACAGAGCCAGACTTTGTCCCTACAAAAAGAAAAAAAAAAAAGATATATTTGTTGAACCCTGAAGGCCTGACTTCCACTTTCTCAGGCTCAGGGCAGGGATATGCAAGAGCCCTTCAGTGGTTTCGGGTGACAACTCCAGGCATGTCACCCACCCCAGGGCATCCCACTCCAGCCCAGCTGCGACCTGATATTTATAGGCCCAGCAGGTCCTAAAAGCATAGAGCTCAGTTTAACTCAGGAGGAACAGACAAGCCAAGCCCAGGACCCGCCTCCATGCCAAAACAATAAATCAAGCAAAAAAAGGCCAGGTGCAGTGGCTCACGCCTGTAACCCCAGCACTTTGGGAGGGCGAGACGGGCGGATCGCCGGAGGCCAGGAGTTCAAGACCAGCATGGACAACATGACAGAACCCCATCTCTGTCAAACATATAAAAATTAGCCAGCTGTGGTGGTGCACGCCTGTAATCGCAGCTACTCGGGAGGCTGAGGCAGGAGAATCGCTTGAACCTAGGAGGCAGAGGTTGCTGTGAGCTGAGATCACACCACTATACTCCAGACTGGGCAACAGAGTGAGACCGTGTCTCAAAAATAAATAAATATAAAAATAAAGCAAAAAAAAAAAAAAAGAAGAAGAAGGAAAAAAGATTCTAGAACCTTCTGATGGCATCGGTGTGTTTTGCTTTCAGATAATTGGTTAAGTGCAGGCAGCCACACCTTTGACTTCCATTTCAACTTACCTCCCAGGCTTCCTTCTACCTTCACCAGCAAATTTGGCCATGTCTTCTATTTCATACAAGCTTCCTGCATGGGCAGGGAACACATTTTAGCCAAGAAGAGGATGTACTTATTGGTTCAAGGAACTTCCACCTTCCACAAAGAAACCCCATTCCAGGTACCGATGGGGGAAAGGCAGAGGTGGGAACAATCTCCAAGCTCCAAGGAGGAAGAGGGAAGGTGGGCGGGCAGGGGACAGAGAAGGTCCCATGGGGAGAAGGGAAGGGTGTTGGCAGCTTCCCAGGCCCCGAGATTTCACAAAAGGTGAGTCAGAAACCTTAGGGCAGCTGGAGGTCAAGGCTGCAGTGAGCCATGTTTGCACCACTGCACTCCAGCCTGGGCGACAGAGTGAGACCCTGTCTCTAAAATAAAATAATATATATATATGTATATGTGTGTGTGTGTAAATATATATATATATATTTTTTTTTTTTTTTTGAGATGCAGTCTCGCTCTGTCACCAGGCTGAAGTGCAGAGGCATGATCTCGGCGCACTGTAACCTCCGCCTCCCAGGTTCAAGCGATTCTCCTGCCTCAGCCTCCTGAGTAACTGGGATTACAGACGTGCACCACCATGCCCAGCTAATTTTTGTATTTTTAGTAGAGACAGGGTTTCGCCATGTTGGCAAGGCTGGTGTCTAACTCCCGACCTCAGGTGATCCGCCTGCCTTGGCCTCCCAAAGTGCTGGGATTACAGGCGTGAGCCACCATGCCAGGCCAACATTTTTTTAAGAAAAGAAACAAGGGCAGGAACTAAGCCAGTGGTTTTCAACTGTGGCTGTTTTATCCCCATAAGGGACATTTGGCAATGTCTGGAGACATCTGTGGTTGTCTCAACTTGGGGGGTGCTCCTGGCATGGAGTGGGTGGAGGCCAGGGACGCTGCTCAGCACCCTGCAGTGCCCAGGACGGCCCCACAGGAGAATGGCCCAAATGTCCACTTGTCAAGAGGGAGACACGACCCTGGGGAAAAGCCAAGAAGAGGCCCCACAGGGTGACCCTCAGGGTGGGAGAGAGGCATGTACACTCAGTGGCCCTCCAGCACTGACCTTGGAGCTCCCAGACAATAGAGGTGGTGGCCTCTGTCCAGGAGAAGGACGGGCAGTGCAGCCTCCGCTTGGCTGAGTGAAGGACTCGTTCTGGATCCCTTCCCGAGTCCAGGTGCAGAGGCGGAAGTCGAGGTGGGAGGAGGGACGTTGGCCAAAGTCACTTCACGTCTCCAGGGAGTCATTTGTCATCAGAGCATTGGGACAGGACAACAAATGTCAGAGGGCTGGCATTTTTTTTCCTTTTTCTTTCTTTCTTTCTTTTTTTTTTTTTTTTTTTTTTTGAGACGGAGTCTCACTTTGTCACCCAGGCGGGAGTGCAGTGGTGCAATCTTGGCTCAATACAACCTCTGCCTCCCAGGTTCAAGTGATTCTCCTGCCTCATCCTCCCAAGTAGCTGGGATTAGAAGTACCCACCACCATGCCCAGCTAATTTTTGTATTTTTTAGTAAAGACGGAGTTTCCACATGTTGGCCAGGCTGTCTTAAACTCCTGACTTCAGGTGATCCGCCTGCCTAGGCCTCCCAAAGTGCTGGGATTATAGGCGTTAGCCACCGCTCCTAACCGGTACCGCTATTAAAAAAAAAAATGTAATAGCTCATTTGGAAAGAAAGGGACATTGGTAGCTCTTGGCACCTCCTGATACCTCCTTCAGGACCAGGACAGAAATACCAGCTTTGTCTGGAGTTAGGGCAGCAGGTTCTTTCACACCTGCAGGGTCCTAACGCATGCTACGAATTTTCGAATAAGACTGCAGGGATTTACAATGTAACCAGATTCAATTAACCTTCAGGAGAGGAGGGGGAGCTCCAGCTGCTCCTGAGGAGGCTGAAGAGAAGCCAGAGGCAGAAAAGTGGGAGGTGAGGTCAGAGGGGGTCAAGGGTCTGCCTGAGTTCTCAAAAAGGAAACATACCTGACTTCCTGCAGTATGATTTTCTTCTTCTTCCTCTTCCTCTTCTCCTTCTCCTTCTTCTTTTTTTTTTTTTTTTGAGACAGAGTCTCGCTCTGTCGCCCAGGCTGGAGTGCAGTGGCGCGATCTCGGCTCACTGCAAGCTCTGCCTCCCGGGTTCAAGCGATTCTCCTGCCTCAGCCTCCCGAGTAGCTGGGACTGCAGGCGCCCGCCACCAAGCCTGGCTAATTATTTTTGTATTTTTAGTAGAGACGGGGTTTCACCGTGTTAGCCAGGATGGTCTCAATCTCCTGACCTCATGATCCACCCACCTCGGCCTCCCAAAGTGCTGGGATTACAGGGGTGAGCCACCGCACCCGGCCTTCCTTTTTGTTTTTGTTTTTTTTTTTTTTTGGAGACAGGGTCTCACTATGTTGCCCGGGCTGGTCTTGAACTTCTGGGCTCCAGTGATCCTCCCCCGTTGGCCTCCCCAAAGTGCTGGGATTACAGGCGTGAGCCACCATGCCCAGCCAGCAATGTTTTTCAAACCACAGGTCACGACCCAGTCATGGGTTGCAAAAATCCATTTGGTGGAATACAAGCATTTTCTTTTCTTTTCTTTTCTTTTTTTTTTGAGACAGAGTCTCACTCTGTTGCTCAGGCTGGAGTGCAGGGCTGGATCTCAGCCTCACTGCAACCTCAGTCTCCCAGGTTCAAGTGATTCTCCTGCCTCAGCCTCCTGAGTAGCTGGGATTACAGTTGCGTGCCATCACACCCGGCCAACTTTTGTATTTTTAGTAGAGATGGGGTTTCACCACGTTGGCCAGGCTGGTCTCGAATTCCCGACCTCAGGTGATCCTCCTGCCTCGGCCCCCCAAAGTGCTGGGATTACAGGTGTGAGCCACTGCGCCTGGCTATATATATATAATATATATATAATATGTTATATTATTATAACATATTATATATAATAATATATTATATATATTCTAATAATATAATGTTATATATATTATATTATTATTGTATATATATATTTATTTTTGAGACGGAGTCTTGCTCTTTCGCCAGACTGGAGTGCAGTGGCACAATCTCAGCTAACTTCAACCTCCACCTCCCAGATTCCAGCGATTCTCCTGCCTCAGCCTCCTGAGTAGCTGGGATTGCAGACACCTGTCACCATGCCCGGCTAATTTTTGTATTTTTAGTAGAGACGGGGTTTCACCAAGTTGGCCAGGATGGTCTCGATCTCTTGACCTCATGATCCACCCGCTCAGCCTCCTGAAATGCTGGGAGCGCCTGGCCATATTTTTATAAAATGAAAGAATAGGCAAGAATCTAAATAGGCAATATCACAAAAAATCAATTTAGCAGGTTGCAACCATTTTTTTATATTAAGATAAAAGAACAGAACAGGCAACAAGTAGAATAAAAATATCAGAAATAACAATTTGCTATGTTGCAATCAACTTTTTAAAAATAAAAGCAGGCCGGACACGGTGGCTCATGCCTGTAATCCCAGCACTTTGGGAGGCTGAGGTGGGAGGACTGCTTGAGCCCAGGAGTTTGAGACTAGCCTGGACAACATAGTGAGACCTTCTTTCAAAAAAAAAAAGCTGGGGTGTGGTGGCACGCATGCCTGTGGTCCCTGCTACTTGGGAGGCTGATGGAGGAGGATCACTTGAGCCCAGGAGGTCAAGTCTGCAGTGAGCCATGAGTGCACCACTGCACTCCAGCCTGCATTAAAAAAAAAAAATGCCAGATGCAGTGGCTCATGCCTGTAATCCCAGCACTTTGGTAGGCCGAGGTGGGCGGATCACAAGGTCAGGAGTTCAAGACAAGTCTGGCCAACATAGTGAAACCCTGTCTCTACTAAAAATACACAAAAAATTAGCTGGGTGTGGTGGCGTGCGCCTGTAATCCCAGCTACTCAGGAGGCTGAGGCAGAAGAATCACGTGAACCCGGGAGGCAGAGGTTGCAGTGAGCCAAGACCATGCCACTGCATTCCAGCCTGGGCAGACAGAACGAGACTCTGTCTCAAAAAAAAAAAAAAAAAAAAAAAAAAAAGGAAGAGAGGAGAGGAGGAGAAATTGATATTCAGAATGGTATATGGCCTTGCTCCAGGCACACTGGGAGAGGCCAAGCATGGTGGCTCACGCCTGTAATCCCAGCACTTTGGGAGGCCGAGGTGGGCAGATCACCTGAGGTCAGGAGTTCATGACCAGCCTGGCCAACATGGCGAAACTCCATGTCTACTAAAAATACAAAAATTAGCTGGGTGTGAACTCGGGAGGCTGAGGCAGGAGAATCGCTTGAACCCGGGAGGCGGAGGTTGCACTGAGCCGAGATCACGCCACTCCACTCCAGCCTGGGCAACAGAGCAAGACTCTGTCTCCAAAAAAATACAAAAAACAAAAAACAAAACATGCTGGGAGATGGGAGATGACTCCAGGTTTTTGACTGCAAAATCCCTAGGCTTCCAGATTCCATCTTAATGCCTCTTCCTAGGAGAGCCCCCAAAGCCCCAGAGGCTTTTTTTTTTTTTGAGATGGAGTTTTGCTCTGTAGCCCTGGCTGAAGTGCAATCACACGATCTCGGCTCACTGCAACCTCCACCTCCCAGGTTCAAGAGATTCTCCTGCCTCAGCCTCCTGAGTAGCTGGGATTACAGGCATGCTCCATCACGCTCAGCTAATTTTTGTATTTTTAGTAGAGACGGAGTTTCGCCATGTTGGTCAGGCTGGTCTTGAACTCCTGACCTGGTGATCCTCCCGCCTCGGCCTCCCAAGGTGTTGGGATTATAGGCGTGAGCTATCGTGCCCAGCCAGCCCCACAGACTTTGAGGAGTTCCCAGGGTGGATCAGGCAGGCAAGTGGATTTTGTGGTCCTGGTCCCTCACGGTTGTCTGTTCCCCCACATTTTCCTCTTCTAGAACCCCTTGATCGTGGAGGCTGAGGAGAAAGTCTCCTACAACTGCTGCCGCCAGGGCACTGTCTGCTTGCAAATCCAGATGGAAAAGAACACCTTCACGCCAGGAGAGAAGGTCGTCTTCACAACAGAGATCAACAACCAGACCAGCAAATGCATCAAGACGGTCGTATTCGCCCTGTACGCCCACATACAGTACGAGGGCTTCATGCCGAGTGCGGAGCGGCGGTCTCGGCTGGACAGCAGCGAGCTTCTGAGGCAGGAGGCCAACACCCCCGTGACCCGCTTCAACACCACCAAGGTTGTCAGCACCTTCAACCTGCCGTTGCTGCTGTCCGTGAGCAGCAGCACGCAGGACGGTGAGATCATGCACACTCGCTACGAGCTGGTCACCACCGTGCACCTGCCCTGGTCCCTGACCAGCCTCAAGGCCAAAGTTCCCATCATCATCACCAGCGCCTCAGTGGACTCTGCCATCTGCCAGCTGTCAGAGGACGGAGTGTTACCCGTGAACCCAGATCACCAGAATTAAGTGCCCAAACTTTTAAATATTAAAAGCTTTATTAGTCTCTACCGGGAGGAAGCCCTCTCTCTTGCACAGGTGACTCTGAGATGAGTCGAGGAGTGGGCAACAGGTTGTCTGCAACCTCCCCAAGCTCTAGCGGTTTAGGTATCCGTGTCTCCCCTCCCTAGAACTATCACTGAATGCCTGGAATGGACAAAGGAAACCGGGACGGTCTCCCAGGACCCAAACCCGGCATAACCTGCCTTTTCCACCCTGAGTCTGCCCCAGCCTACTGGGGTCTCACAGTGCCAAGACCAGGGGTCCTACCTGGGGAGAATTCTCCCCTCTGCTAATGTCTGGTTGTATTGGCTGTCACAACTGCAGGGGATCGGGGGAGAAGAGTCTTATTGGCGTGGAGAGGGTGGAGGCCAGGGATGCTGTTCAGCACCCTGCAGTGGCCAGGACGGCCCCCACAATCAGGAATTGTTTATACTGAATGTCAACAGTACCAAGGGGGCTGAGCATGGTGGCTCATTCCTGTAATCCCAGGACTTTAGGAGGCCATGGCAGGAGGATCACTTGAGACCAGGAGTTTGAGACAAGCCTGGGCAACATTGTGAGACCCCCATCTCTACAAAAAAAAAGAAAAAAGAAAAACTGGCCGGGCACGGTGACTCACACCCAGCCCAGCACTTTGGGGGGCCAAGGCAGGTGGATCACGAGGTCAGGCAAGACCATCCTGGCTAACACGGTGAAACCCCATCTCTACTAAAAATACAAAAACAAAATTAGCCAGGCATGGTGCTGGATGCCTGTAGTCCCAGCTACTTGGGAGGCTGAGGTAGGAGAATGCGCGCGAACCTGGGAGGTGGAGCTTGCAGTGAACCGAGATCGTGCCACTGCACTCCAGACTGGGTAACAGTGCAAGACTCCGTCTCAAAAAAAAAAAAAAAAGGAAAAATTATCCAGGCATGATGGTGTGCACCTGTAATCCCAGCTACTCGGGAGTCTGAGGCAGGAGAATCTCTTGAACCTGGGAGGCTGAGGTTGCAGTGAGCTGAGATCACCTCACTGCATTCCAGCCTGGGTGACAGTGCAAGAGTCAGTCTAAATATATATATGTATATATATATGTATATATATGAAAAATTAGCTGGCTGTAGCGGCAAACACCTTTAGTCCCAGCTATTAGGGAGGCTGAGGCTGGAGGATCACTTGAGTCTGGGAGATCGAGGCTGAAGTGAGCCATGATCGTGCTACTGCACTCCAGCCTGGGTGACAGAGCAAGACACTGTCTCAAAAAAAATAAAAATAAAAAAAAAGCCACCCACAATATCACAGTACACAGGGGGAGAAACTGTGTGCTGCTGTAATTCACAGAGGTTGCTATTGAGCCCCGGGGCTGCTCTGTGGGTCTCATACCTGAGTCAGATCCTGTGTCTCCTCTGCCTACAGCAGCTTCGGCTTCCTCCCCCGCACTTAGGATCAATGCCAAAGTCTTCCTAGTGATGAGCCTGTGCCATCTGCCCATGTGCAATCCATCAATAAGCCAGAGGGGCTCGGTCTCCACACTGCCCAGAATCTCCCACTTCTCCCCGTCCCCTGCCTCTACCCTTCTCTGTCCACCTTTTTTGGTTTTGTGTTGTTTCTGAGACGGAGTCTCCCTCTGTCTCCCAGGCTGGAGTGCAGTGGTTTGATCTTGGCTCACTGCAACCTCCACCTCCTGGATTCAAGCGATTCTCCTGTCTCAGCCTCCTGGGACACCGTGCCCGACCTAAATTGGATTTTAGAGGAACGATAGAAATATTTAGTATAAGTATATCCCATGCAATATTTGGGATATACTTATGCTTAAAAATCATTCATTGATGGCCAGGCGCAGTGGCTCACATCTGTAATCCCAGCACTTCGGGAGGCTGAGGCAGGTAGATCACTTGAGGTCAGGAGGTCGAGACCTTCCTGGCCAACATGGAGAAAACCCATCTCTACAAAAAATACAAAAATTAGCCGGGCATGGTGGCGGGCACCTGTAATCCCAGCTACTCAGGAGGCTGAGGCAGGAGAATCGCTTGAACCTGGTAGGCAGAGGTTGCAGTGAGCCAAGATCGCACCACTGCACTCCAGCCTAGGTGACAAGAGCAAAACTCCGTCTCAAAAAATATATATGTATACATATATAGGGAGAGAGAGAGAAAGCATGCAAAGCTCCATCTCAAAAAAAAGTATTGTTTATCTGCAATTCTGATTTAATTGGGCATCCTGGATTTTCCCTGGCAATTGTATTCCTGGAGCAACAAGAGGACTCTCAACACCAAACAGGCCATCCCGTTCCTCCATCAGGTCCCTACAGCATTTGAAGTAAAATCCAAAAGTCCTGGCTTCGCCTGCAAGGCCCTGCATGGCTGAAAGGAAACAGCGGCTGAGGCTGGGCACGGCGGCTTGTGCCTGTAATCCCAGCACTTTGGGAGGCCAAGATGGGCAGATGTCTTGAGGTTAGGAGTTTGAGACCAGCCTGGCCAACATAGGGAGACCCTGTGTCTATTTTTTAACGTTTCTTTCTTTTTTTTTTTGAGACGGAGTCTCACTCTGTCGCCCAGGCTAGAGTGCAGTGGCGCAATCTCGGCTCAATGCAAGCTCTGCCTCCCGGGTTCATGACATTCTCCTGCCTCAGCCTCCCGAGTAGCTGGGACTACAGGCGCCCGCCACCACACCTGGCTAATTTTTTTTGTATTTTTAGTAGAGACGGGGTTTCACCATGTTAGCCAAGATGGTCTCGATCTCCCGACCTCGTGATCCGCCCGCCTCGGCCTCCCAAAGTGCTGGGATTACAGGCATGAGCCACCAGGCCCGGCCTGTTTTTTAATTTTTC
Source organism: Pan troglodytes (assembly GCF_028858775.2). Classification (NCBI taxonomy): domain Eukaryota; kingdom Metazoa; phylum Chordata; class Mammalia; order Primates; family Hominidae; genus Pan; species Pan troglodytes. Next base: position 7,234,457 of record NC_072418.2, on the reverse strand, counting down.
TTTATAATACTAAAATTAAATTAAATTAAATTTTAAAAAGACTGATCCAGGGTTTGTCTTCTTGGGGGAATGGCCCTGAAATACTTCTCCAGCCACCTTCGAACTGCAACATCCTGGTACCTCCCTCCCTCTTGCTGCAGGGTGTCTGTCAACCCTGCAGCCATGACACATTTGCATTTAGTGGCCCCTGCCACATTCCAGCAGATTCCGGAAAACCCAGCCTCTCCATAGGGTGGGACCAACTAAGACACTTTATTGATTTATTTATTTAAGACAGAGTCTTGCTCTGTTGCCAGACTGGAGTGCAGTAGTAAAATCTCGGCTCACTGCAACCTCCGCCTCCCGGGTTCAAGCGATTCTCCTGCCTCAGCCTCCCTAGTAGTTGGGATCACAGGCACCTGCCACCAAACCCAGCTAATTTTTGTATTTTTAGTAGAGACAGGGTTTCACCATGTTGGCCAGGATGGTCTCAATCTCCTGACCTCGTGATCTGCCTGCCTCAGGCTCCCAAAGTGCTGGGATTACAGGCACGAGCCACTGCGCCCGGACCTTTTTTTTTTTTTTTTTTTTGAGATGGACTTTCGCTCTTGTTGCCCAGGCTGGAGTGCAATGGCGTGATCTCGGCTCACCACAACCTCCGCCTCCTCAGTTGAAGCAATTTTGCTGCCTCAGCCTCCCGAGTAGCTGGTATTAAAGGCATGTGCCACCACACCTGGCTAATTTTGTACTTTTAGTAGAAATGGGGTTTCTCCATGTTGGTCAGGCTGGTCTCGAACTCCCGACTTCACATGGTCTGCAGGCCTTGGCCTCCCAGAGTGCTGGGATTACAGGCGTGAGCCACCGCACCCAGCTGAGACACTTAGTTTTTTTGTGTTGTACTGTTTTAGTTTTCTTAGAGACAGGATCTCGATCTGCCGCCCAGCACTTTGGGAGGCCGAGGTGGGCGGATCGCTTGAGGTCAGGAGTGTGAGACCAGCCTGGCCAACATGGCGAAACCCTGTCTCTACTAAAAATACAAAAATTAGCTGGGCGTGGTGGCGTATGCCTGTAATCCCAGCTACTCAGTAGGCTGAGGCAGGAGAATCGCTTGAACTCGGGAGGTGAAGGTTGCAGTGAGCTGAGATCACGCCACTGCACTCCAGCTTGGGCAATAGAGTGAGACTCTGTCTCAAAAAAAAAAAAAAAAAAAAATGCCGGGGGCGGTGGCTGATGCCTGTAGTCCCAGCACTTTGGGAGGCTGAGACGAGTGGATCACCTGAGGTCAGGAGTTGGAGACCAGTCTGGCCAACATGGTGAAACACCATGCCTACTAAAAATACAAAAAATTATCAGGGCATGGTGGCGGGCGCCTGTAATCCCAGCTACTCGGGAGGCTGAGGCAGGAGAATTGCTTGAACCCGGGAGGCAGAGATTGCAGTGAGCCAAGGTCGCACCACTGCACTCCAGCCTAGATGACAAGAGCAAAACTCTGTCTCAAAAAAATATAGAGAGAGAGAGAGAGAGAGAGAGAGAGACAGTGCACAAAACTCTGTCTCAAAAAAAATGTATTGTTTATCTGCAATTCTGATTTAATTGGGCATCCTGGATTTTACCTGTCAATTGTATTCCTGGAGCAACAAAAGAACTCTCAGCATGAAAAAGGCCATCCTGTTCCCTCACTGAAAATCTCCATCAGGTCCCTACAGCATTTGAAGTAAAATCCAAAAGGCCTGGCTTTGCCTGCAAGGCCCTGCATGGCTGAAATGAAACAGCGGCTGAGGCTGGGCGCTGTGGCTCGTGTCTGTAATCCCAGCACTTTGGGAGGCCAAGGTGGGCAGATGTCTTGAGGTTAGGAGTTTGAGACCAGCCTGGCCAACATAGGGAGACCCTGTGTCTAGTTTTTAATTTTTCTTTGTCTTTTTTTTTTGAGACGGAGTCTTGCTCTGTCGTACAGGCTGGAGTTCAGTGGCGGGATCTCGGCTCACTGCAAGCTCCGCCTCCCGGGTTCATGACATTCTCCTGCCTCAGCCTCCCGAGTAGCTGGGACTATAGGTGCCCGCCGCCATGCCCGGTTAATTTTTTTTGTATTTTTAGTAGAGACGGGATTTCACCATGTTAGCCAGGATGGTCTCGATCTCCTGACCTCGTGATCCGCCCGCCTCGACCTCCCAAAGTGCTGGGATTACAGGCGTGAGCCACCGGCGCCCGGCCTGTTTTTTAATTTTTCTTTATAATACTAAAATTAAATTAAATTAAATTAAATTTTAAAAAGACTGGTCCAGGGTTTGTCTTCTTGGGGGAATGGCCCTGAAATACTTCTCCAGCCACCTTCGAACTGTAACATCCTGGTACCTCCCTCCCTCTTGCTGCAGGGTGTCTGTCAACCCTGCAGCCATGACACATTTGCATTTAGTGGCCCCTGCCACATTCCAGCAGATTCCGGAAAACCCAGCCTCTCCATAGGGTGGGACCAAGACACTTAATTAATTTATTTATTTATTTAAGACGAAGTCTTGCTCTGTTGCCCAGGCTGGAGGGCAGTAGTGCAATCTCAGCTCACTGCAACCTCCGCCTCCCGGGTTCAAGCGATTCTCCTGCCTCAGCCTCCCTAGTAGCTGGGATTACAGGCGCCTGCCACCACGCCCGGCTAATTTTTGTATTTTTAGTAGAGACAGGGTTTCACCATGTTGGCCAGGATGGTCTCGATCTCCTGACCTTGTTTGTGATCCACCTGCCTTAGCCTCCCAAAGTGTTGGGATTACAGGCATGAGCCACCACGCCTAGTCTTTTTTGTTTTTGTTTTTGAGAAGGAGTTTCACTCTTGTTGCCCAGGTTGGAGTGCAATGGCATGATCTCGGCTCACCACAACCTCTGTCTCCTGGGTTCAAGCAATTCTCCTGCCTCAGCCTTGCGAGTAGCTGGGATTACAGGCATGCACCACCACACCAGGCTAACTTTGTATTTTTAGTAGAAACGGGGCTTCTCCATGTTGGTCAGGCTGGTCTCGAACTCCCGACCTCACATGGTCTGCAGGCCTCGGCCTCCCAGAGTGCTGGGATTACAGGTGTGAGCCACCGCACCCAGCCAAGACACTTAGTTTTTTTGTGTTGTACTGTTTTCTTACAGAGAGGATCTCGATCTGTTGCCCAGCACTTTGGGAGGCTGAGGTGATCGGATCACTTGAGGTCAAGAGTGTGAGACCAGCCTTGCCAACATGGCGAAACCCTGTCTCTACTAAAAATACAAAAATTATCCAGGCGTGGTGGTGCACACCTGTAATCCCAGCTACTCAGGAGGCTGAGGCACGAGAATCCCTTAAACCCAGTAGCCAAAGGTTGCAGTGAGCTGAGATCACACCACTGCACTCCAGTCAGGGTAACAGAGACTCTGTCTCAAAAAAAAAAAAGAAAAAAAAAATGCCGGGGGCGGTGGCTCACGCCTGTAATCTCAGCACTTTGGGAGGCTGAGACCAGCGGATCACCTGAGGTCAGGAGTTGGAGACCAGTCTGGCCAACATGGTGAAACCCCGTGCCTACTAAAAATACAAAAAATCAGCAGGGCGTGGTGGCAAGCGCCTGTAATCCCAGCTACTTGGGAGGCTGAGGCAGGAGAATCGCTTGAACCCGGGAGGTGGAGATTGCAGTGAGCCAAGATCGTGTCACTGCACTCCAGCCTGGGCAACAAGAGTGAAACTCCATCTCAAAAAAAGAAGAAATAGACATGAATCAACAAATTCTACCAATAAAGTGTGAAAAGGCTCCTCTGCCACGTTCCCCATTGGACAGATGCATAGCGGCTCGTTATCAGAGCTCCACGAAAGCTTTCCTAAGGAAGCAGTGCTTGAAATGAGATCTGAAGGATTCGCACAGTTGGCTAGGCAGAAAACAGGGAAGAGTGTGCCAGGCAGAGGGAACAGCCTGTGCAAAGGCCTGGCATATAAGGGAACATGACAGGAGCATGGAACTGAAAGTAGACTAGTGTCGCTGGAGCAAGCCTGGGGCCAGGTGACACCCACAGAGGGATTTTGAAAAAAGAGACTGCTGGGCCAGGTGCAGTGGCTCACACCTGTAATCCCAGCACTTTGGGAGGCCGAGGCAGGTGGATCACGAGGTCAGGAGTTCAAGACCATCCTGGCTAACATGGTGAAACCCCGTCTCTACTAAAAATACAAAAAATACAGCTGCTCAAGAAGCTGAGGCAGAAGAATGGCGTGAACCCGGGAGGCGGAGCTTGCGGTGAGCCGAGATCACGCCACTGCACTCCAGCCTGGGCAACAAAGAGAGACTCCGTCTCAAAAAAAAAAAAAAGAAACAGAAAAAAAAGACTGCTGGCCGGGCGCGGTGGCTCATGCCTGTAATCTCGGCACTTTGGGAGGCCAAGGTGGGTGGATCATGAGGTCAGGAGTTCAAGACCATCCTGGCTAACACGGTAAAACCCCGTCTCTACTAAAAATACAAAAAAATTGGCCAGCTGTAGTGGCAGGTGCCTGTAATCCCAGCTACTCCAGAGGCTGAGGCAGGAGAATGGAGTGAACCTGGGAGGCGGAGCTTGCAGTGAGCTGAGATCACGCCACTGCACTCCAGCCTGGGCAACAGAGTGAGACTCCGTCTCAAAAAAAAAAAAAGATAAAGAAAACAGACTGCTGTAATGACAATTGCATTTTGTTCTTTTTTCTTTTTTCAAGATCTCGAAGTTTAATAACAATTGCCTTTTTTTTTTTTTTTTTTTTGAGACAGGGTCTCACTCTGTTGACCAGGCTGGAGTAGAGTGGCACGATCTTGGCTCACTGTAACCTCCGCCCCCCAGGTTCAAGCAATCCAATCCTCACACCTCAGCCTCCCTAGTAGCTAGTAGCTAGGATTACAGGTGCAAGCCACCATGCCTGACTAATTTTTGTATTTTTTGGTAGAGACGGGGTTTCACCACGTTAGCCAGGCTGGTCTCAAACTCCTGCCCTCAAGTGATCCACCTGCTTCGGCCTCCCAAAGTGCTGGGATTACAGGTGTGAGCCACTGCCGCCAGCCACAGTTGCATTTTTGTTTTTTTTTGAGATGGAGTTTCGCTCTGTTACCCAGGCTAGAGTGCAGTGCCGCGATCTCGGCTCACTGCAACCTCCGCCTCCCGGGTTCAAGTGATTCTCCTGCCTCAGTCTTCTGAGTAGCTGGGATTACAGGTGAATGCCACCATGCCCGCCTAATTTTTGTATTTTTAGTAGAGACAGGGTTTCGCCATGTTGGCCAGGCTGGTCTCAAACTTCTGACTTCAAGTGATCTGCTCGCCTTGGCCTCCCAAAGTGCTGTGATTACAGGCATAAGCCATTGCGCCCCACCGGAGTCATGTCTCTCTCTCTCTCTCTTTTTTTTTTTTTTTGAGACAGAGTCTCGCTCTGTCACCCAGGCTGGAATGCAGTGGCTCGCTCTTGGCTCACTGCAACCTCTGCCTCCCCAGTTCAAGTGATTCTCCTGCCTCAGCCTCCTGAGTAGCTGGGATTACAGGCACCCGCCACCACGCCTGGCTAATTTTTGTATCTTTTGTAGAGACGGGGTTTCACCATATTGGCCAGGCTGGTCTCGAACTCCTGACCTCATGATCCCTCCGCCTCTGCCTCCCAAAGTGCTGGGATTACAGGCGTAAGCCACGGCACCCAGCATCTACTTCTTTTTAAATTTTTCTTGTATGGCCGGGTGTGGTGGCTCACGCCTGTAATCCCAGCACTTTGGGTGGCCGAGGCTGGCGGATCACGAGGTCAGGAGTTCAAGACCAGCCTGGCCAATATGGTGAAATCCCGTCTCTCCTAAAAATACAAAAAATTAGCCGGGCATGGTGGTGGGTACCTGTAGTCCCAGCTACTCGGGAGGCTGAGGCAGGAGAATTGCTTGAACCTGGGAGGCGGAGGTTGCCGTGAGCCGACATCGTGCCACTGCATGCCAGCCTGGGTGACAGAGCGAGACTCCATCTCAAAAAAAAAAAGAAAAGTTTCTTGTAGAGATGTGGTCTTTCGATGTTGCCCAGGCTGGTCTCGAACTCATGGGATCAAGCAATCCTCCTGCCTCAGCCTCCCAAACTGTTGTGATTACAGACAAGAGCCACCACATTCAGTCATTTCATGTCTGTTTCTTCCTCTAAGCCAATGCTAGTGATCATGAGAGCCACAAATGTAATTTTATTTTATTTTTTATTTTATTTTTTTCAAATAGAGATGGGGGGTCTCACTGTGTTGTCCAGGCTGGTTTTGAACTCCTGACCTCAAGTGATGCTCCCATCTTGGCCTCCCAAAGTGCTGGGATTACAGGTGTGAGCCACCACACCTGGCCACAAATGTTAATTTTAAATTTCCTAGGCCAGGCAAGGTGGCTCACGCCTGTAATCCCAGCACTCTGGGAAGCCGAGGCAGGCAGATCACCTGAGGTCGGGAGTTCAGGACAGCCTGGCCAACATGGTGAAACCCCGTTTCTACTAAAAATACAAAAATTATAGGTGGGAATTGAACAATGAGAACACGTGGACACAGGAAGAGGAACATCACACACCCGGGCCTGTCGTGGGGTGAGGGGAGGGGGGAGGGATAGCATTAGGAGATACACCTAATGTAAATGACGAGTTAATGGGTGCAGCACACCAACATGGCACATGTATACATATGTAACAAACCTGCACGTTGTGCACATGTACCCTAGAATTTAAAGTATAATAATAAAAAAAAATAAACTGGAAACATTGAAAAAACAAAAACAAAAACAAAAATTAGCCAGGTGTGGTGGTACATGTCTGTAATCCCAGCTACTTGGGAGGCTGAGGCAGGAGAATGGCTTGAACCCAGGAGGCAGAGGTTCTGCACTCCAGCTTGGGCAACAAAGCGAGACTCTGTCTCAAAAAAAAAAAAAAAAAAAAAAAGGAAGAAATGTTTGTGGCTTGAATAGTAACAATAGTGATCTAGGTCACATTTCTTGGGCCCTCACTTTGAGCATGACACTGTCTTAAGCCAGTTACCTGCATCATCTCATGTAGTCCAGACAGCAACCCTGAGGAAGATACCACTACCAATGCCCAGGAACTGAGGATCAGAGAGGTTCATTGATTTGCCCAAGGTCACACAGCAAACTCACTGCAGAGCCAGGACTCGAAACCAGTTCAACCAAACCGGTGATGTGAACCACTGTGAATACTCACTGCTTGCCTAAACTCTGACAGTTAGGCTGATATGAACGACCCCAGGATGGGAAATGTATGTATATATGTATGTATGTATAGTATGTATGTATTTTTGAGACAGAGTCTCACTCTGTCGACAAGGGTGGAGTGCAGTTGTGTGATCTCGGCTCACTGCAACCTCCATTTCCCAGGTTCAAGCGATTCTCCTGGCTCAGTCTCCTGAGTAGCTGGGATTACAGGCGCGTGCCACCACGGCTGGCTAATTTTTATATTTTTAGTAGAGACAGGGTTTCGCCATATTGGCCAGGCTGGTCTCAAACTCCTGACCTCAAGTGATCTGCCTGCCTCGGCCTCCCAAAGTGCTGGGATTACAGGCGTGAGCCACCGCGCATAACTGTACATTAGGGGTGGGTTCCTTCTCTGCGGCAAGGCCATCCTGGGTACTGAAGAGTGCTGAGCAGCATCCCTGGCCCCCACCCACTCCATATCAGGAGCAACCCCCAGTCATGACAACCACAAATGTCCCCAGACATCACCCCATGGGCCCTGAAGGACAGACTCACCCCTGGTTGAGAGCTACACTGTACAGTATATACTTGGAGGCCTCTGTGGAGTTAATATATCTGATAGTAAATGCTATGCATGAGAATCCCACTTCTGATGTTTATTAATTATTATTATTATTATTATTATTATTATTTTGTTTTGAGTTGGAGTCACGCTCCAGTCTCAGGCTGGAGTGCAGTGGCGCGATCATAGCTCACTGCAACCTCAAGCTCCTGGGCTCAAACGATCTGCCCACCTCAGCTTCCCAAAGTGCTGGGATTATAAGCATGAGCCATGGCGCCCGGCCTCTGCTGTTTTGTTGTTGGTGTTGTTGTTGTCTTGTTGTTGTTGTTATTGTTGTTGTTTTGGGACAGAGTCTTGCTGTCTTGCTAAGGCTGGAATGCAGTGGCACGATCTTGGCTCACCGCAACCTCCACCCCTGCCCTGGGTTCAAGCAATTCTCATGCCTCGGCCTCTCAAGTAGCTGGGATTACAGGCACCCGCCACCACACCTGGCTGATTTTTGTATTTTTAGTAGATACATGGTTTCACCGTGTTGTCCAGGCTGGTCTCACACCCCTGACCTCAGGTGATTCACCGGCCTCAGCCTCCTGAAGTGCTGGGATTACAAGCACCCACCACCACACCCAGCTGATTTTTATATTTTTAGTAGAGACAGGGTTTCACTGTGTTGTCCAGGCTGGTCTCACACTCCTGGCCTCAGGTGATTCACCCGCCTTGGCCTCCTGAAGTGCTGGGATTACAGGCGTCTGAGCCACCGCGTCTGGCCTCGGCTGTTTATTTGCTGAATGACTTTGGGCCAGTCGCTTCTGTTTCTGAGCCTCAGTTTCCCCATGTGTAAAAGGGGGATTTATTCCTAGCATCTTCCTCCGGAACACACTGGATTAAACCAGCCAATGCATATAAATGGCCTGAACCAAAGTCAGCACTCACTCCATAGGCACCACCATTACCCCAGCGGGACTCTTCTGGAAGATTCTGATCTGCTGTACAGCACCCCCAGCGGGTCCCTGCCCCCTCCTCGCCAGCTGCCTCCCATTTCCAGGCCCTAGACTCAGTGGACCACACAGGCGGGCGTTGGGGACACTTCCTGTGCAGCGGCAGCAGTACCCGCCACGCCAGGTGGGCCAACGGGAGAATGCAGCTGGGGCCGCCCCACTTCCTGCCCCCGTGGAGGGGCCTCTCATTCTCCCTGGTCCCTACTCCCAAAATAACCCTCCCCCGCCCCGGGAACCAAAGTCACCCACACCAGCTGCGGCCTCCCACTTGGGGGACGTGGGACGGGCAGGGGACTAACAGCTGCCACCACCACGGTGCCTGCCCTGCCGGGAACGTCCACCCCCTGTTGCCACCACCTCCGGCATTCCAATCCCCAAAAGTGCGGGGGGTGACCCGGCCTCCCTCATCGTCCGGGAAATATGAACTCCGAGGAAGCCGGGCTGGCGGGGAGGAAGGAGATCCTCGGCCACCTTAGGTGACCGGGGACCCTCCCTGACCCGAACCCCCAGGCCTGAGGTGCCCCCAGTTTTCACCTCGTGTGACTGTGTTGGGGAAAAGGGGCTGGTTGCCAGGACAACAGCCCCCCACCTCCGCCTGGGGAACAAAGAGGCAGCCGGGAGAGCCAAGAACGGCCTGTTCTCTCCCCGCCAATGCGGCTGGCACATCCTGGCAGCTGGCACTGGGAGGGCCGTGCCCAGAGCCGCCAGGCCTGGCCATCCTGGACACGGTTCTCCAGGGAGGGGTTGGCTGCGGGGGTGGCTGCGGCCCCAAGGAATGGAGTTGCAGGGCCCCGTGGGATCGGATTCCCAGGCAGCTGCCCCAGGCCTCCATCCTTCCCGGACATGGACAAGGAATCTGCCTGCCTGCAGGACTTGTGGGAGGCCCAAGAAGTCGTAAATGTCTGGCTCAGAGCCGGACGGGCCACCAGAGACGGAGGGTGCAGGAGACAATGGCCAGGTGGAGGCCTGGCCCGGGGTCCCCTCGGGCATTCCACGGATGGGCATGCGAGCCAGTAGGACACTCCTGGCCTAGGAGAGGGGACAGTGGGTCACAGAGCTGCTCCCCTCCCCCACGCCCGCCAGCGCCTCGCAGGGGGCAGCGGGCAGCTGGCGCCATGAGGGCCTGGGGGTGGGGACAGGCCAGGGCCTGCATGTTAAAAGACCCCTGGCTTCCTGCAGCGAGCCCAAATTGCCAGAGACAAAATCCTCTGCCTTCTCACCGTTGGGCCACAGCTGGTCAGGTGTCCACCCGGTCGCTGGAGCCACAGTGTGGCGGGGGGCAACGTGGACAAGGTCTGGCTGAGTTGCCAGGTTAATTACAAGACAGGCAGTTAAACGAATTATTGTTGTTGTTATTATTAGTATTTGTTTTTGTTTTTATTTTGAGACGGAGTTTTGCTTTTGTTGCCCAGGATGGAGTGCAATGGCGTGATCTTGGCTCACTGCAACCTCCGCCTCCTGGGTTCAAGTGAGTCTCCTGCCTCAGTTTCCTGAGCAGCAGAGATTACAGGCACATGTCACCACATCCGGCTAATTTTTTGTATTTTTAGTAGAGACGGGGTTTCACCATGTTGGCCAGGCTGGTCTCAAACTCCTGACCTCAGGTGATCCACTCCACCCCCTCGGCCTCCCAAAGTACTGGGATGACAGGTGTGAGCCATCGCACCTGGCCATTATTATTATTTTTTGAGACAGAGTCTCCCTCTGTCACCCAGGCTGGAGTGCGGTGGTGCGATCTTGGCTGACAGGAACCTCCGCCTCCCAGGTTCAAGGGATTCTCCTGCCTCAGCCTCCCAAGTAGCCGGGATTACAAACGTACGCCACCACGCCCAGCTGATTTTTGTATTTTTAGTAGAGACGGGGTTTCACCATGTTGGCGAGGCTGGTCTCCAACTCCTGACCTCAAGTGATCTGCCCACCTCAGCCTCCCAAAATGCTGAGATTACAGGTGTGAGCCACTGTGCCCGGCCAAAATGAATTATTATTATTATTATTATTATTAATTTTGAGACAAGGTCTTGCTCTGTCACCCAGGCTGGAGTACAGTGGTGCCATCATAGTTCACGGCAGCCCTGACCTCCTGGGCTCAAGCAACCTTCCTGCCTCTGTCTCCGAAAGCACTGGGATTATAGGCATGAGCCACTGAACTCCATTAAATGAAAAATGTTTAGCGTAAGTATGTCTCAGAATAATTTGGAACATACTTACGCTAAAAATTATTCACATGGCCAGGCGTGGTGGCTCACACCTGTAATCCCAGCACTTTGGGAGGCCGAGGCAGGCAGATCATGAGATCAGGAGATAGAGACCATCCTGGTTAACACGGTGAAACCCCGTCTCTACTAAAAATACAAAAAAAAAATTAGCCAGGCATGGTGGGCGCCTGTAGTCCCAGCTACTTGGGAGGCTGAGGCAGGAGAATTGGCGTGAACCCGGGAGGCAGAGCTTGCAGTGAGCCAAGATCACGCCACTGCACTCCAGCCTGGGCGACAGAGCGAGACTCCGTAAAAGAAAAAAAAAAAAAAGTGTAGCTGAGATTTGCATTTAACCAGGTGTCTTGTGTTTTTATTTGCTAACCCTGCAACCTTAGGCCAGGGGTTCTGGAAGAGGCAAGCTGAGCCCATCCTCATCCATATCCGCCAACGTGCTCCTCTGCTGGGTCCCTGCCTCAAGGTTGGCCCTGCCCCCGGAACCCCCAACCCGAGGCCTGTGTCAGCCTCACCTGTCCACTTTCCGTCTACAGTCTCTTTCTCCTCTGCCCGCACCCCCTGCAGACCCTCTGCGGACCGTCACCTCCCACTGGCCCTCCCAGACCCCCCAGGCCCCTGCCAGTCCCTGCATCTCACAGGCCCCTTCCCTTCCCCAGAGGCCTGATGAGGGCCCTCCCCTGCTCTGAATCCAACATTGCTGCCCATTGCTCCCAAGATAAAGACCAGGCCCTGGCCAGGCGCAGTGGCTCATGCCTGTAATCCCAGCACTGTGGGAGGCCGAGGCGGGTGGATCACTTGAGGCCAGGAGTTTGAGACCAGCCTGGCCAACATGGTGAAACCCCGTCTCTACTAAAAATACAAAAATTGGCTGGGCATGTTGGCGGGCGCCTATAATTCCAGCTACTTGGGAGGCTAAGGCAGGAGAATCATTTGAAACCAGGAGGTGAAGGTTGCAGTGAGCTGAGATAGCGCCACTGCACTCCAGCTCAGGTGATGGAATGAGACTCAATCTCAAATAAATAAATAAACAAAACTTTAAAAAAATTTTAAATATAAAAATTAGCCGGGCATGGTCACATGCACCTGTAATGCCAGCTGCTCAGCAGGCTGAGGCAGGAGAATCCCTTGAACCCAGGAGGCGGGGGCTACAGTGACCCAAGATCGTGCCATTGTACTCCAGCCTGGGCGACAGAGCTAGACTTCGTCTTAAAAAATAACAATAATAAGTCTCTTTTTATTTATAGTGGCTCACGCCTGTAATCCCAGCACTTTGGGAGGCCGAGGTGGGCGGATCATGAGGTCAGGAGATTGAGACCATCCTGGCTAACACGGTGAAACCCCGTCTCTACTAAAAATACAAAAAATTAGCTGAGTGTGGTGGCACGTGCCTGTAATCCCGGCTACTCAGGAGGCTGAGGCAGGAGAATCCCTTGAACCCGAGAGGCGGAGGTTGCAGTGAGCTGAGATCGCGCCACTGCACTCCAGCTTGGGCGACAGAGCGAGACTCCATCTCAAAAAAAAAAAGTAATAAATAATAATAATAATAAAAATAGGCCAGGCGCGGTGGATCACGCCTGTAATCCCAGCACTTTGGGAGGCCAAGGCAGGCGGATCATGAGGTCAGGAGATTGAGACCATCCTGGCTAACGCGGTGAAACCCCGTCTCTACTGAAAAAAAAACAACAAAAAATTAGCTGGGCGTGGTGGTGGGCGCCTGTAGTCCCAGCTACTCGGGAGGCTGAGGCAGGAGAATGGCGTGAACCCAGGAGGCGGAGCTTGTAGTGAGCCGAGATCGTGCCACTGCACTCCAACTCCAACATGGGTGACAGAGCGAGATTCCGTCTCAAATAAATAAATAAATAAATAAATAAAAATAAAAATAAATATTCCCCGAATGAATGAATGAATGCTACTGTGACTGGAACGTCCTTCTGTACTGTTCCCTCTCCAATACCATCTTTCTTTTTATTTTCTTTCTCTAAAACAAACAAACAAAACAGAGACAGGGTCTCACTATGTTGCCCAGGTTGGTCTCGAACTCCTGGGCTCAAGCGATCCTCCCACCTCTGCCTCTCAAAGTGCTGGGATTGCAGGCGTGAGCCACCATATCTGGCCTTGCCACCACCTATATCCTACTTTTTCTTCCAGAGTTACCTGAAGCATTTGGTTCCTTTCCTCCTCCCGTTCCTCATCCTCCAGTCTTATTCCCTTTGAATCATTATCCACAGGGTGGCCCAAGAGATCTTTCAAATGTTCCAACTTGCCCTTGCTGCTCCTGCTCTGGAACCTACTGTGGCTCCCCAGTGCCCTTAGATCTGGCAGCCTGACCCTGGCCACTCTGTCCAGCTTCATCTTTTTTCCCCTGATGCCACCCCCACCACATTCTACGCTCCAGTCTTATTCTGTGTCTTAGCACTCTCTGTTCCCTTGGCCTGAAACAGCTTTTTGGTGCCTTTACCTGCCTGATCGCTGTTCACTTCTCAGGGCTCAGCTTAGACATCACCTCATCCTGAAAGTCCTCCAGAACTACTCTCACCCACCTAGGTCCAGCACCTACCCCAGGCTCCATCACACTTGTACACCCTATCACAGCCCTGATAACCCTCTATTTTATCCACCTGGTCATACTCCATCTCAAAAGAAAAGAAAATAAAACAAAACAGAACCTCCTGGCTTCAAGTAATTCTTCTGCCTCAGACTCCCAATCTTCTGGGAATTATAGGCATGAGCCACTGTGCCCAGCCCCAAAAGCCTTTGTTTGTTTGTTTGTTTTTTGTTTTGAGTCAGGGTCTTGCTCTGTCGCCCAGACTGGAGTGCAGTGGTGCTATCACAGCTCACTGCAGACTAGAAATCTTGGGCTCAAGCAATCCTCCCTCCTCAACCTTCCAAGTAGCCGAGGCCCCAGGCAGGCACCATCATGCCTGGCTATATTTTTTAAGTTTGTGCAGAGACAGGGTCTTGCTATGTGGCCTGGCTGGTCTCGAACTCCTGGCCTCCAGTGATCCTCTGGCCTCAACCTCCCAAAAAGCTGAGCCACCGTGCCTGGCCCCAAAAGTCTTTTTTTTTTTTTTGAGACAGAGTTTCGTTTTTGTCGCTCAGGCTGGAGTGCAAAGAGTGAGCGAGAGGGAGGGAGGAGGGGAGGGCAGGGATGGCTCAGAGAGGGTTCAAGCAATTCTCACCTCACCATCCCGGGTTCAAGCGATTCTCCTGCCTCAGCCTCCCAACTAGCTGGGATTACAGGCATGCGCCACCATGCCTGGCTAATTTTGTATTTTTAATAGAGACAGGGTTTCTGTCCGTTGGCCAGGCTGGTCTTAAACTCCTGACCTCAGGTGATCCACCATCCTCGGCCTCCCAAAGTGCTGGGATTACAGGTGTGAGCCACCATAGCTGGCCCCAAAAGTCTTAATGCAATCCTGCCATCCTGTGTCTGTCTCCAGGGCTGCCCAGCACAGGCTTGGCACACAGCAGGTGCTTAATTATTGTTTGTTGAATGACTGCATATCCAGTGAATCGCTGGCCTGGCTCACACTCAATAGGACATGCTTGAAAACGGATGGATGGATGGAGGGAAGGAAGGGTCAGAGGAGAGACAGGGAACACCTGTGCCAGGCAGGGACCCATCTGGGACCAGCAGTGCCACCTTGTGGCAGCATGCTCACCGCCGTTCCCCTCTTCGCAGTGAGAAAGAACTAGGCGTCCTGGCTGGGCGTGGTGGCTCACGCCTGTAATCCCAGCACTTTGAGAGGCCGAGGCGGGCGGATCAGGAGGTCAGGAAATTGAGACCATCCTGGCTAACATGGTGAAACCCTGTCTCTACTAAAAATACAAAAAATTAGCCGGGCTTGGTGGCGGGTGCCTGTAGTCCCAGCTACTTGGGAGGCTGAGGCAGAAGAATGGCGTGAACCCGGGAGGCAGAGCTTGCAGTAAGCAGAGATCCAGCCACCGCACCCCAGTCTGGGTGACAGAGCGAGACTCCGTCTCAAAAAAAAAAAAAAAGAATTAGGAGTCCTAGAATTGGGAGGGGATGGAGAGGGAAGGAAAGAAGAGAAAGAGTAGAAAATGTCAAAAACAAAGACCTGCTGGGCGCAGTGGCTCATGCCTGTAATCCCAGCACTTTGGGAGGCAGAGGCGGGCAGATCACCTGAGGTCAGGAGTTCGAGACCAGCCTGGCCCACACGGCAAAACCCTGTCTGTACTAAAAATACAAAAATTAGCCGGGTGTGGTGGCACATACCTGTAATCCCAGCTACTCAGGAGGCTGAGGCAGGAGAATTGCTTGAACCTGGAAAGCGGGGGTTGCAGTGAGCTGAGATCCCACCACTGCACTCCAGCCTCACTTCCAGACGAAGTGAGACTCTCTCAAAAACAAAACAAAACAAAACAAACCCCAAAACAAACAGAAACCAAAGACCTTAAAGACAGATAACTCAAGGTTCAAACCCTGGGGCTGGCAATTTCTGGCTGTGTGACCTGGGGCAAGTTACTCTGCCTCTCTGATCCTTAGTTTCCTGATCCAGAAAACAGGAATCACAGTTGGTTTACCTTGGCAGGCTGAGGTGGGCGGATCACTTTAGGTCAGGAGTTTGAGAGCAGCCTGGTCAACATGGAGAAACCTCATCTCTACTAAAAATACAAAAATTAGCCGGGTGTGGTGGCACGCGCCTGTAGTCCCAGCTACTCGGGAGGTTGAGGCAGGAGAATGGCGTGAACCCGGGAGGCGGAGCTTTCAGTAAGCTGAGATCGCGCCACTGCACTCTGTCACAGCCTGGGTGACAGAGCAAGACTCTGACTCAAATAATAATAATAATAACAAGTAAATAAATAAATAGCACCACGTGCTGTGGCTCACGCCTGTAATCCCAACACTTTGGGAGGCAGAGGCGGGTGGATCTCGAGGTCAGGAGTTCAAGATCAGCCTGGCCAACATGGTGAAACCCCATCTCTACTAAAAATTCAAAAAATTAGCCAGGCGTGGTGGTGGGCTCCTGTAATCCCAGCTACTTGGGAGGCTGAGGCAGAGAATTGCTGGAAACCGGGAGGCAGAGGTTGCAGTGAGCCGAGATCGTGCTGCTACACTCTAGCCTGGGCGACAGAGCAAAACTCCATCTCGAAAATAAATAAATAAATAAATAATAAAAGAAAATGGGAATCAGGCTGCTGAATAATGTAATGAAATAGCCCAGAAAACAGCAGCTATCTCATTTTTGGTTTTGAGACAGGGTCTTGCTCTGTTACCCAGGCTGCAGTGCAGTGGTGCAATCTTGGCTCACTGCAACCTCCACCCCTCCAGTCTCAAGCGATCCTTCCACCTCAGCCTGTGGAGAAGCTGGGATTACAGGCATGCGTCACCATACCCGGTTAATTTTGTATTTTTGGTAGAGACAGGATTTCGCCATATTGGCCAGGCTGGTCTTGAACTCCTGAGCTCAAGTGATCTGTCCGCCTTGGCTTCCCAAAGTGCTGGGATTACTGGTGTGAGCCACCGGCCAACAGTAGCTATTTCTTTTTTCTTTTCTTTTCTTTTCTTTTTTTTTTGAAACAGAGTTTCACTCTTGTTGCCCAGGCTGGAGTGCAATGGCACAATCTGGCTCACTGCAACATCTGCCTCCCAGGTTCAGGTGATTCTCCTGCCTCAGCCTCCTGACTAGCTGGGATTACAGGCATGCGCCACCACACCTGGCTAATTTTGTATTTTTAGTAGGGACGGGGTTTCTCCATGTTGGTCAGGCTGGTCTCAAACTCCCGACCTCAGGTGATCCGCCCACCTCGGCCTCCCAAAGTGCTGGGATTATAGGCGTGAGCCACTGCACCCAGCCAACAGTAGCTATTTCTTACCTCTCACCCTAGGGCTGTGGGAGGCCAGGCGGGGACTCCTGGGCAGATGTTGCCATCAAGAAGAACCAAAAGCCTGGGAGATGACTCTGTCTCAAAAAACAAAAACAAAAACAAACAAACAAAAAACCAAACCAAAACAAAAACGGTGTGGGGCAAAATCACCAGGGCTCATCCCCTAGACCAGAGCTATTTTGTTACTCAAGGCCACTAAGAAGTTAAGGGTTAACAGGCAAATCTCCCACTGACCTTGAATCTTGGATGAGTCACTTCCCCTCTCTGAGCCATCCCAGCCCTCCCCTCCTCTCTCTCTCTCACTCACTCTACTCCAGCCACAGGGGCCTCCTCACTGTTCTAACAGACAGGGTGTGGTCCTGCCTCAGGGCCTTTGCACGGACTGTGCCTGCTGCCTGGAATGCTGTTCCCTCTAACTGGACATGGTTCCCTCCTGGCCTCTCTCTCTTCTCTTCTTGGATGTCACTCAGAAAGGCCTCCTCTGACCTCCCTACTGAAAACTGCGGCCCCACCGGGTGTGGTGGCTCATGCCTATAACCCAGCACCTTGAGAGGCCAGGGCTGGTGGATCACATGAGGTCAGGAGTTTGAGACCAGCCTGGCCAACATGGTGAAGCCCCGTCTCTACTAAAAAAAAAAAACAAAACAAAAATTGGCCAGGCATGGTGGCACAGGCCTGTAATCCCAGCCACTTGGGAGGTCGAGGAAGAAGAATTTCTTGAACCTGGGAGGCGGAGGTTGCAGTGAGCCGAGATCGTGCCACTGCACTCCAGCCTGGGTGACAGAGTGAGACTCTTTGACAAAAAACAAGAAAAAAATCCCCGCATCCCCCACATTCATCTCGTCCTTTGCTGTCCTACCACGTGACACATTGTAAAGTTCACTCACTTATGTTGTTCCTTGTTCGTCTCTCCCACTGGGTAGTGTGTGTCACCAGGGCTGGAATTCTTATCTGTTTAGCTCACTGCTGTCCCCAGCGCAAGGACTCAATAAATATGGTTGAATGAGTGAATGAGAAGGAAAAAGCCTGTTACAAATGTCATGGAGTAGGGTCTCAGATTCACTTGAGAATCTCACTAGCTGCCTGAAGTTACTTAAATTTAAACATTCAGGCCAAGCGCGGTAGCTCACACCTGTAATCCCAGCACTTTAGGAGGCCGAGGCAGGTGGATCACTTCAGGCCAGGAGTTCGAGACCAGCCTGGCCAATATGGTGAGTCCTCGTCTCTACTAAAAATACAAAAATTAGCTGGGTGTGGTGGCGCGCGCCTGTAGTCCCAGCTACTTGGGAGGCTGAGGCAGGAGAACCGCTTGAACCCGGGAGGTGGAGGTTGTAGTGAGTCGAGATCGCGCCATTGCACTCCAGCCTGGGCGACAGAGCGAGATTCTGTCTCAAAAAAAAAAAAAAATTTAAACATTCAGCTTCTCACTGTGCATTAGCCACGTGGTGCTTTTGGCTACAATGTTGGATGGCACACAATTCTAGAATTGCAGAAAGTTCTATTGGACAGTGCTAGCATAGACCCTGTCCCCACTCACCCCCCCAAAAAAATGCAGTCACAGACACCCAATTTTTCCCATGTTCTTTCTAAAGTGACCAGAAGCTTCATTCTATTCAAATAATTTGGCAGAGGTGGCAAACTGGTGGCCCCTGGGCTGGACAAAGCCCCAGTTGGGTTTCATTTGGTCCAATTGTTCCCTAACAGGCAGGACATGTCTACAGCTTGAACTTCCTGCGGATCTGTGACTCTCCAGGTGGGTCTCCCATAGGGCACTGCTCTCCTCTGCCCCTCTAAGCAGAGCATCACTGCCACCTCCTCAGCAGAAATATTCACCTCCTCCCTGGACCCTAGGGCCATCTGAGATTGAGACCTTGGTTTATAGACCAAGAGGATAAATAATTTGGGAGGTGGAGAGGGGCGGGGTAAAATCCAAGTGGGGGCAGCTTCAGGAAAAGGTTGATCCAGCAGTCACAGAGCCTGGAGCCTGACCCCTCCATTGCTCCTGGCTGACCCTCTCCAGGCCTCAGTTTCCTTCTCTGCAAAATGGGGATGATAAAAAGACAATACAGTGCTGGGAGGATGAAGTGGTCTGATGTTGGGCAGATCAGGCCGGAGGCTGGACAAGTTCCCGTGGTGGTTCAAGTCACTCATATAGCTGGGTTGGGCCGGGTGCGGTGGCTCATACCTGCGATCCCAGCAATTTGGGAGGCCCAAGCGGGCAGATCACTTGAGGTCAGGAGTTCAAGACCAACATGGTGAAACCCCGTCTCTGCTAAAAATACAAAAAATTAGCCGGGCGTGGTGGCACGTGTCTGTAATCCCAGCTACTCAGGAGGCTGAGGCAGGAGAATCGCTTGAATCCAGGAGGTGGAGGCTGCAGTGAGCCAAGGTCGCGTCACTGCACTCCAGCCTTAGCGACAGAGCAAGACTGTGTCTCAAAAAAAAAAAAAAAAAAGTGTGTGTGTGTGTGTGTGTGTATACATATAGCTGAGTTGGAGCCCATGGTGGAGGGCGTGGCCCCTGACGCGCTGGCGAGGGTCACCCTGCAACTCTCCCAGGGTTCTCGCAGCCTCAGTTTGGCCATAGGGAAAATGGGCGACCTGGGGAATCCCAGCACCTGTGCGGCGCCCCCGATCGCACTCACCTCCCAGGGCCAACTTCACAGGGTCCCCAGCTGCGGAGCGGGGGTCCCGTGGCTGGGACAGGCGTGGTCCGGGAGTGCTCCCTCCCCTTCAGGGGCAGGGCGTGGAGTCCTTCCCGGACTTCATGACTTGGCGAGGGGCGGGGCCTAGTGGAGGCGGGGCAGGGAGGAGAGGGGCGGGCCTGGCGCGGGCATTCCCTCAACCTGAATGGTCCCCTCGCCCGTCACTCCAGTGCGCCCCCAACCTACCACGCAGTAAAAGCCACCCCCGCCCCGGCCCGGACGGTTTCCAAGCTGGTTTTGAAGTCGCGGCCGCTGTTCCTGGGACGTCCGGTTGACCGCGGTGAGTGGCGGGGGCGCCTCAGTTGAGCTGGGGGGCGGTGTCCATGGAGTCCTGGGGCACCCCAGGGGCCGGAGGGGTCGGGGAGGGCCTTTCTCGGGGTGGGATTTGCTGGACTCTGCGGCCTGGGGAGGGGTCTTCAGCCCAGGCTGGTCACCCCTCCCCCCAGAAAAATCCAACTTTTGCAACGAAGCTCAGACTTTGAAACCCTCTTCTCGCTTCCTGGGACTTTTGAGGGGCGAAAGAGCCCCGTAGAAGGGGTGATATTGAAGGGCGGGCTAGATACCGCCCCCCGCCCACCAGGTTTTCTCTAAATTTTGAACAGTTTGCTTTTGGAAACGCCATTTGCAGGCAAGTTTCCTCCTGCGGGCAGAATCTCCGCCCTCCCTTCTGGGGTTTTCAGAGACACCCCCCGCCACCGCAAAGCCCCCTCCCCTACAGATGGTTTTGCCACGGGTGGGGGTGGGGGTTGCCCCAGCTCCTGGCGCCCCCAACTGATTCTGGGGAGGTCTTGGGCAAAGCCTGCCCACTTCCCTCGGGTGGGCGTGGCGACGAGGTGGCTTAAAAGTAGGAAGGCCTATCCGTTAACTGCTTTGGGGTTCTTGTCCCGGCTAGGCCTGGCAGTGGGACCTGGGGCCCTTGGAATTTTGGAAGTCCAGTCTTAGCATGCTCTGAAGTTGCTGGATGGCTGGGTCTGGCCTGGAGTTCCCCTTCTGGAGCCAGCGGCAAGGCAGGTCACTGACCCCCAGGGGTTTCATAGGGTGTTGACATCTGCCATGGCCACCCTTGCTTAAACCAGTTCCAGGAAGTCATGGTGGACAGAGGGGACGGGAGGAAGCTGCCTGAGTCCTAAGTGGGACTTGAGAATCGGTCGAGGCCAGGAGTTTGATGCCTGCCTACCCGGCCCCCTGCCCAGGTGAGCTCAGGCTCCAAAGGAGGTGAGGAGAAGCACAGATTTAGGCAATGATCACTGGGAGGTAGGTATGTCTTCTCACCTGACTTCCCAGTTGGGGGACTTTTGTACCTAGCAGGAAGCTGGTTCCTGGCTGGCTTTACCCCTTTGTCCGTGGAAGCCAGAGTGCGGTGAGATAGTTTATGGAGCACTTACTATGTGCCGGGCACGGATCTGAGCTTCCCCGGAGCAGCGTCTCCTCCAGTCCACAGGGACTCCAGGCTCTTGTGAAACACTTATACACATTTCACAGATGTGGCAAGCAAGACTCCTAGGGGATGCTGCCTTCCCAAACTCCTATTCCTAGTGAGTTGCCAAGCTGGGATTAGAACCCATTCTGGGCTGGGCAGGATGACTCACGCCTATAATCCCAGCACTTTGGGAGGCTGAGGTGGGCGGATCATTTGAGGTCAGGAGTTGGAGAACAGCCTGGCCAACATGGTGAAACCCCACCTCTACTAAAAATATAAAAATTAGCCGGACGTGGTGGCGGGCACCTGTAATCCCAGATACTCTGGAGGCTGAGGCAGGAGAATCGCTTGAACCTGGGAGATGGAGGTTACACTGAACTGAGATCACGCCACTGCACTCCAGCCTGGGCAACAGAGCAAGACTCTGTCTCAAAAAAAAAAAAAAAAAAAAAAAAAGGCCGGGCATGGTGGCTCACGCCTGTAATCCCAGCATTTTCGGAGGCCGAGGCGGGCGGATCATGAGGTCAGGAGATTGAGACGATCCTGGGTAACATGGTGAAATCCCATCTCTACTAAAAATACAAACAATTAGCCAGGCGTGGTGGCGGGCGCCTGTGGTCCCAGCTACTCGGGAGGCTGAGGCAGGAGAATGGCGTGAACCGGGGAGGCAGAGCTTACAGTGAGCTCAGATCGCGCCACTGCACTCCAGCGTGGGCGACAGGGCGAGACTCCGTCTCAAAAAAAAAACAAACAAAAAAAAAATGGAAAGAGAACCCAATCTGGACTCCAGATCTAGTGCTTGCAAAACATCATCATTTTGCTGGGTTCTGCTTAGGGGACATCGAAGCAAGGCCACCAGGAGGTGGGGCCTCATTCCTCTGGGAAAAGATGCTCAGACTCAAGGCCACAGGTTCTTAGGCTCACACCAGAATTCCCCAGGAAAGCAGCCCATAAGACAGGCATGACCTTTAGCCCCATGTTTTTTTTTTTTTTTTTTTGAAACGGAGTCTCCCTCTGTCGCCCGGGCTGGAGTGCAGTGGTGCGATCTTGACTCACTGCAACCTCCACCTCCCAGGTTCAAGCAATTCTCCTGCCTCAGCCTCCTGTGTAGCTGGGACTACAGGCGTCAGCCACCATGCACGGCTAATTTTTGTATTTTTAGTAGAGATGGGGTTTCACCATGTTGGTCAGGCTGGTCTCAAACTCCCGACCTTAGGTGATCTGCCCGCCTCAGCCTCCCAAAGTGCTGGGATTACAGGCGTGAGCTACCATGCCTGGCTTTTTCTTTTTTCTTTGAGATGGAGTCTTCCTCTGTCACCCAGGCTGGAGTGCAGTGGCGCAGTCTTGGCTTACTGCAACCTCCACCTCCCAGGTTGAAGCAATTCCCCTGCCTCAGTCTCCCAAGTAGCTGGGACTACAGGCGCCCGCCACCACACCCGCACCTAATTTTTGTATTTTTAGTAGAGACAGTGTTTCACTATGTTGGCCAGGCTGCTCTTAAACTCCTGACCTCATGATCCACCCACCTCAGCCTCCCAGCGTGCTGGGATTACAGGTGTGAGCCACCATGCCCGACCCTTTAGCCTCATATTACAGGTAAGATGACCGAGGCCAGAGGAGGGGAAGGCGCCTTGCTCCAGGGAGCATAGCGTAGGTGGAGCTGGGACTCCTGGCTTCCCCCTGAGAATCTCTTCTGATGATGATGTCCCAGCTTCATTTCACTAGTCCAGGAAAAGGGAGTTGTGGCTTCATCCCGCTTACATAGACTCACCTGGGGAACCCCATTCTCCCCACACCCCTGACCTGGACTTCATAGCTCTGCGGTGCAGGCAGGCATGTTATCTCACTTTTAAAAAAAAGCCTAAATTTTGGCTGGGTGCGGTGGCTCACAGCTGTAATCCTAGCAGTTTGGGAGGCCAAGGTGGGCAGATCCCTTGAGCTCAGGAGTTCAAGACTAACCTGGGCAACATGGCAAAACCCCATCTACTAAAAAACAAACAAACAAACAAACAAAACAACAACAACAAAAAAAACCACGGCTGAGTGCAGTGATTCACGCCTGTAATCCCAGCACTTTGGGAGGCTGAGGCGGGTGGATCACGAGGTCAGGTGTTCAAGACCAGCCTGACCAACATAGTGAAACCCCATCTCTACTAAAAATACAAAAAATTAGCCAGACGTGGTGCATGCCTGTAATCCCAGCTACTCAGGAGGCTGAGGCAGGAGAATTCGCTTGAACCCAGAAGGCGGAGGTTACAGTGAGCCGAAATCACGCCACTGCACCCCAGCCTGGATGACAGAGCAAGACTCCCTGTCCAAAAAAAAAAAAACAAAACCACACACACACACACACACACACACACACACACACAAATTAGCCAGGTGTGGTGGTGCGTGCCTGTAGTCCCAGCTACTTGCAGGGTCAAGGTGGGAGAATTGCTTGAGCGTAGGAGACAGAGGTTGCAGTGAGCCAAGATCGCACCACTACACTGCAGCCTGGGCGACAGAGCGGAAATCCGTCTCAAGAAAGAGAAGAAAGTTTGCCCTATTTAACACATTTTATCCCTTGACTAGATCTTTGTCCATGTCATGTCGGTTACATTTAGTCTTTTGTTTGTTTTCTTCTCTTTTTTTTTTTTTTGAGATGGAGTCTTGCTCTGTCACCCAGGCTGGAGTGCAGTGGTGCAATACCAGGTCACTGCAACCTCCACCTCCTGGGTTCAAGTGATTCTCCTGCCTCAGCCTCCTGAGTAGCTGGGATAACTAAACATGGAGGCGTGCACCACCACGCCTGACTAATTTTTGTATTTTTAGTAGAGACGGGGTTTTGCCATGTTGGCCAGGCTGGTCTCCACCTCCTGACCTCAGGTGATCCTCCTGCCTCGGCCTCCCAAAGTGCTGGGATTAGAGGTGTGACCCACCACATCTGGCCCATGTGAGTTACATTTAAATCTCTCTTTTTTTTTTTTTTTTTGAGACGGAGTTTCGCTCCTGTTGCCCAGGCTGGAGTGCAGCGGTGCAATCTCGGCTCACTGCAACTTCCACTTCCCGGGTTCAAGTAACTCTCCTGCCTCAGCCTCCCGAATAGCTGGGATTACAGGCATTCGCCCCCACGCCTGGCTAATTTTATATTTTTAGTAGAGATGGGGTTTCTCCATGTTGGTCAGGCTGGTCTCGAACTCCTGACCTCAGGTGATCCACCCGCCTCGGCCTCCCAAAGTGCTGGGATTACAGGCGTGAGCCACCGCACCCGGCCTTTAAATCTCATTCTTTAGCCACTGCATTGGGATACACTTATTTTTGTTTTTGTTTTTGTGTTTTGAGACGGAGTCTCGCTCTGTTGCCCAGGCTGGGGTGCAGTGGCGCGATCTCACCTCACTGCAACCTCCGCCTCCTGGGTTCAAGCGATTCTCCTGCCTCAGCCTCCTGAGTAGCTGGGATTACAGGCGCCCACCATCATGCCTGGCTAATTTTTGTATTTTTAGTAGAGACGGGGTTTCACTATGTTGGCCAGGCTGGACTCGAACTCCTGACCTCGTGTTCCACCCACCTCGGCCTCCCAAAGTGCTGGGATTACAGGCGTGAGCCACTGTGTCTGGCCACACTTGTTGTTTTCTTATTCCCCTTTTGCTGGGCATCCAGGTTGTTTCCAGTGTCATGTTGTGGCCAGTAAGTCCACACAGCTCTGCTCATGTGGAAACACAGGTGTGGGTTCTTCCCCGAAGTGAGGTTTCTGGGTCAAGGGGAAGATGGCTCTTGGAACTTGACAGCTATTGGCAAATTGTCCTCTACAGAGGTTTTAGGTCATACCTGGCTTGCTGGAGTACAGGTGAGCCCTGGAAGGGACTGTTCCCAAGCCTTGCTTCCTGACGTGTGTCCCAGGGACCAGCTGCATCAACACTGCCTGGGAGCCTTTTAGAAATGCAGGGTCAGGGCCGGGCATGGTGGCTCACTCCTGTAATCCCAGCACTTTGGGAGTCCAAGGCAAGAGGATTGTTTGAGACCAGGAATTCGAGACCAGCCTGGGCAACATACCAAGATACCATTGGCCAGGCGCAATGGCTCACACCTATAATCCCAGCACTTTGGGAGGCTGAGGCGGGCGGATCACGAGGTCAGGAGATGGAGACCATCCTGGCCAACATGGTGAAAACCCGTTTCTACTAAAAAAATACAAAAAATTGGCCAGGTGTAGTGGCACACGCCTGTAGTCCCAGCTACTGGGAAGGCTGAGGCAGGGGAATTGCTTGAACGTGGGAGGTGGAGGTTGCAGTGAGCCGAGGTCGCGCCACTGCACTCCAGCCTGGCGACAGAGCAAGACTCTGTCTCAAAAAAAAAAAAAAAAAAGATACCATCTCTACCCAAAAAGAAAAAATTAAGTAGGCGTGGTGGTGTGTGCCTATAGTCCTAGTTACTTGGGAGGCTGAGGCAGGAGGATCCCTTAAGCCCAGGAGTTAGAGGCTGCAGTGAGCTGTGATTGTACCACTGTACTCCAGCCTGGGTGACAGAGCAAGACCCTGTCTTTAATGAAAAAAAAAAAAAGAAAGGATCAGGTGTGGTGGCTCACACCTGTAATCCCAGCACTTTGGGAGGCCAAGGTGGGTGGAACACGAGGTCAGGAGTTCAAGACCAGCCAGGCCAATATGGTGAAACCCCGTCTCTACTAAAAATACAAAAATGAGCCGGGCGTGGTGGTGGGTGCCTGTAATCCAGCTACTCGGGAGGCTAAGGCAGGAGAATTGCTTGAAACCAGGAGGCGGAGGTTGCAGTGAGCCCAGGTTGCCCCACTGCACTCCATCCTGGGCGACAGAGTGAGACTGTCTCCAAAGAAAATAAAGAAAAAAAAAAAAGAAATAGGGGGCCAGGTGAGCCTCATCCCGAAGCTTTAGAATCAGCACTTGCTATTGAACAAAGTCCAGAGGTCACTCTTGTGCCTGCTAAGGACTGAAAGACACGGCTGTAAGTCATGGGCAGGTGTGAACCCTGTCTTCCAGCTGCAGCGTGGGCCTGGACTTTCTCCTGGAAGGTGGGGCCAGGCAGGCTGTAACTGACTGTTCCTCTCTCCACAGTGTCTGCTGCAGAGACCATGTCTGCCAACGGGGCAGAGGCTGATGGCAGCACCCAGGTGACAGCGGAAGAACCGGTACAGCAGGTGAGGAAGGGCCGGGACCAGGGACTGCCCCGACCCTGTGATTCCCGTGCAAGGAGGCTTCCCACCCCAGGGTGCCCTGGCAGGGAGCCAGGGATCTGCCGGCAGCTCACGGAGCCAGAGGGATTTATTCCTCAGTGGGGTATGGACCACTCACTGGTGTCCCCAGTTGGGAGGGGGGAATCTCAAAGGCCCTTGGAGGGCCTGAGGGAGCAGGGTTCTGTCTGAAACTACCTGCCCTCCCCAACCCCTGAGCCAAATCATCCTCACCTCTGAAGGCTCTCTCAGGGACGTCCTAGGAGGCCAGTTTCTATTCCAGAGCTCTCATCCTCAGGTGATTTTATTTTATGTATATATTTTTGAGATGGAGCCTTGCTGTGTCGCCCAGCCTGGAGTGCAGTGGTGACATCTTGGCTCACTGCAACCTCTGCCTCCTGGGTTCAAGCGATTCTCCTGCCTCAGCCTCCCAAGTAGCTGGGGTAACAGGCATGTGCCACCACGCCCAGCTAATTTTTGTATTTTTAGTAGAGACGGAGTTTCACCATGTTGGCCAGGCTAGTCTCAAACTCCTGACCCAAAGTGACCCGCCCGCCTCGGTCTCCCAAAGTGCTCGGATTACAGGCGTGAGCCACTGCGCCTGGCCCCAAAAATAATTAAAATTTAAAAATCAAGTGGTGCGCTGGCTGTGACCCGTGGGCTGGGGTCTGCAGCCCCCGGGTTAGACCCTCACTGCCACGAGAATGGGACTGTTGTCCCTTATCACCACCTGGCACGTCGCTGGGATAAAGTGCAGGCTCATGTAAATAGCCTGTGTTCAAGGAAGCACGTGGGCCGGGCGCGGTGGCTCACGCCTGTAATCCCAGCACTTTGGGAGGCTGAGGTGGGCGAATCACGAGGTCAGCAGTTCAAGACCAGCCTGGCCAACATGGTGAAACCCCATCTCTACTAAAAATACAAAAAAATTAGCTGGGCGTGGTGTCACCCGTAATCCCAGCTACTCAGGAGGGTGAGGCAGGAGAATCGTTTGAACCTGGGAGGTGGAGGTTGCAGTGAGCCGAGATCGCGTCAGTGCACTCCAGCCCGGGCAACAGTGCAAGACTCCGTTTCAAAAATAAAATAAAAATAAAGAAAGCACGTGGCGAAACCCCAAGGTTCCTGGCTTGTGCAACCGCCTGGATGCAAAGTGTGGGTAAACTGAGCCGTTTCACTGGCCAGGAGTAAGAGCAAAACTGCAGGGCACCCTGAGTTTCTGGCTGAGCTCCCCATCTTCCCCCACCCAGTTTGCCTGAGCCACTTCTCTCCTGTAGCCCAGTGTGGTGGACCGTGTGGCCAGCATGCCTCTGATCAGCTCCACCTGCGACATGGTGTCCGCAGCCTATGCCTCCACCAAGGAGAGCTACCCGCACGTCAAGACCGTCTGCGACGCGGCAGAGAAGGGAGTGAGGACCCTCACGGCGGCTGCTGTCAGCGGGGCTCAGCCGATCCTCTCCAAGCTGGAGCCCCAGAGTGGGTGAAGTCCCAGGGGGCACTGAATCCCCCTCCTGGCCATTTCCCTGGGTGGGGAGTAGGGGGCTCTACCCAGCTCTTGGTCCTGTCCCCCTGAACCATTACTAGGTGACCTTCCAGCAGTCACATTTGCGTCTTAATTGTTGTTGGCAGTTGCATCAGCCAGCGAATACGCCCACAGGGGGCTGGACAAGTTGGAGGAGAACCTCCCCATCCTGCAGCAGCCCACGGAGAAGGTAACGATGTCCGTCCTCGGGGGCTCTGTCGAGACAGGGACCTACCTGGGTGTGGAGTGCACTGGTCCCAGCTTAACTAGACAAGCTTGATGGCATCCTCCCTGCTGCCTCTCCTGTCGGTTCCCATCCCCACCCCAAATCCACTCCCCACAGGGTAGCTGGAGGAATAATTGCAAAGCCAGCCAGATTACAGGCGCCTGCCACCATGCCCAGCTAGTTTTTGTATTTTTAGTAGAGATGGGGTTTCACCATGTTGGCCGGGCTGGTCTCAAACTCCTGACCTCAGGTGATCCAGCTGCCTCGGCCTCCCAAAGTGCTGGGATTATAGGAATGAGCCACGGTGCCCAGCCCACTTGTTTTTATAATAAAGTTTTATTGGCACACAGCCATGCCCATTTATTTACATATTGTCTATGACTGCTTTCACCCTACAATGGCAAGGTCGAGTAGTTGTGACAGAGACTGTGACCCACAGTACTGAAAATCTTAGTTACGTGGCCCTTTACACAAAATGTTGCCACCCCCATAACTTTTATTAGTCAGAAAAGGTTGGCGGCAGGAAAGTCAAAACATCAAAACACCATGTTCCTGGCCGGGCGTGGTGGCTCATGCCTGTAATCCCAGCACTTTGGGAGGCCAAGGCGGGAGGATCACCTGAGGTTGGGAGTTTGAGACCAGCCTGACCAACATGGAGAAACCCCGTCCCTACTAAAAATACAAAATTAGCTGGGTGTGGTAGCGGGTGCCTGTAATCCCAGCTACTCAGGAGGCTGAGGCAGGAGAATTTCTTGAACCCTGGAGGCGGAGGTTGCAGTGATCCGAGATCGTGCCATTGCACTCTAGCCTGGGCAGCAAGAGTGAAACTCCGTCTCAAAAAAAAAAAACAAAACCAAAAAAACACCATATTCTGGCCAGGCGGGGTGGCTCATGCCTGTAATCCCAGTACTTTGGGAGGCTGAGGTGGGCGGATCACAAGGTCAGGAGATCGAGACCATCCTGGCAAACACGGTGAAACCCCATTTCTACTAAAACTACAAAAAAAAAAAAATTAGCTTGGCGTGGTGGCGTGTGCCTGTAGTCCTAGTTACTCGGGAGGCTGAGGCAAGAGAATCGCTTGAACCCAGGAGACGGAGGTTGCAGTGAGCTGAGATCGTGCCACTACACTCCAGCCTGGGCGACAGAGCGAGACTCTGTCTCAAAAACAACAAAACAAAAAAAACATCATGTTCCAAACTGTGTCCTGCCCCTCAGCAGCTGGGTGGCCCTCACACAAGTTACTTTGCCTCTGTGGGCCTCACTTTTTTTTTTTTTTTTTGAGACGGGGTCTTGCTCTGTTGCCAGGCTGGTGTGCAGTGGTGCAATCTCGGCTCACTGCAACCTCCACCTCCGGGTTCCAGCGATTCTCCTGCCTCAGGCTCCTGAGTAGCTGGGGTTGCAGACGTCCGCCACCACGCCTGGCTAATTTTTGTATTTTTGGTAGAGACGGGGTTTCACCAAGTTGGCCAGGATGGTCTCAATCTCTTGACCTCGTGATCCTCCCGCCTCGGCCTCCCAAAGTGCTGGGATTACAG
Source organism: Pan troglodytes (assembly GCF_028858775.2). Taxonomy (NCBI): domain Eukaryota; kingdom Metazoa; phylum Chordata; class Mammalia; order Primates; family Hominidae; genus Pan; species Pan troglodytes. The sequence continues at coordinate 7,205,115 of NC_072418.2, read as the reverse complement.
GCATGAGCCACTGTGCCCGGCCCCCTCTTTTTTTTTTTTAAGATGGAGTTTCGCTCTTGTTGCCCAGGCTGGAGTGCACTGGTGCGGTTTCAGCTCACTGCAACCTCCGCCTCCCGGGTTCAAGCAATTCTCCCGCCTCAGCCTCCCAAGTGGCTGGGATTACAGACATGTGCCACCACACCTGGCCAATTTTTGTATTTTTAGTAGAGATGGGGTTTTACCATGTTGGTCAGGCTGGTCTCGAGCTCCCGACCTCAGGTGATCCACCTGCCTTGGCCTCCCAAAGTGTTGGGATTACAGACATGAGCCACCAGGCCCAGCCTGGGCCCCACTTTCTTTTCTACAGAATGGCAATGCTGACCTGGGGTTAACACCTGAAGGCCCAGAACAGCACATGGCTTGTATCAAATGTTGGCTCTTAACATAAAAAAAAAAAATTTTTTTTTTTTTGAGACCGGTTCTCACTCTGTCACCCAGGGTGGGGTGCAGTAGTGTGATCATGGCTCAACTGCAGCCTTGAACTCCTGGGCTCAAGTGATCCTCCCATCTCAGCTTCCCAAGTAGCTGGGACCACAGGCATGCACCACCATGCCTGGCTATTTTTAATTTTTTGTAGAGACGAGTTTTCACCATGTTGCCCAGGCTGTTCTCAGACTCCTGGGCTCAACAGATCCTCCTGCCTCAGCCTCCTGAGTAGCTGGGACTAGGTGCATCCACCACGCCTGGCTAATTTTTGTACTTTTTGTCAAGACGGAGTCTCGCCATATTGCCCAGGCTGGTCTCCAACTCTTGGACTCAAGCAATCCTCCTGCCTCAGCCCCACAAAGTGCTAGAATTATAGGAGTGCGCCACTGTGCCCTACCTCAGTTTCCCTTAATCACCGCTTTTTAAAGACCCTGTCTCTAAATACAGTCACATTCTTACCCCTGGGGATCAGGACTTCAGCATAAGAATTTGGGGTTGAGGGGGCCGTAATTCAACCTATAACAGCCTGGGATGAAGAAATTAGGCACAGACCAGGCGCGGTGGCTCACGCCTTAATCCCAGCACTTTGGGAGGCCGAAGCGTGCAGTTGACTTGAGATCAGGAGTTCGAGACCAGCCTGGCCAACATGGTGAAACCCTGTGTCTACTAAAAATTCAAAAATTAGCCAGGCGTGATGGTGAGTTCCTATAATCTCAGCTACTCGGGAGGCTGAGGCACGAGTATCACTTGAACCTGGGAGGCAGAGGTTGCAGTGAGCCGAGATCGTGCCACCGCGCTCCAGCCTGGGCAACAGAGCAAGGCTCTGTCTCAAAAAAAAAAAAAAAAACACCCTCCTTCAGATAAGTGTGAAGCTTAATCGGTTATTGTTTGTCTCCCCAGCTGGGACCAGGGCACAGGCTGCCTGCTTTGTGGCTGTGTCCAGTGACCAGCGGGCAGCCTGGCACAGGGTAGATGCTTATTTTTTTAGTTTTTTGAGACAGAGTGTTGCTCTTGTTGCCCAGGCTGGAGTGCAATGGTGCGATCTCGGCTCACTGCAACCTCCGCCTCTCGGGCTCAAGCGATTCTCCTGCCTCAGCCTCCCGAGTAGCTGGGATTACAGGCATGCACCACCATGCCTGGGTAATTTTATATTTTTAGTAGAGATAGGGGTTTCTCCATGTTGGTCAGGCTGGTCTCGAACTCCCAACCTCAGGTGATCTGCCTGCCTCGGCCTCCCAAAGTGCTAGGATTACAGGTGTGAGCCACCGTGCCCGGCAGGTAGATGCTTATTAAGTATTCAGGTGCTCCATGTCCACTTCAGCCCAGTGGTTACAGAAGGGCCACCCTCGGGTACCACCTGCTTGTGTCTGGGTCTGTAGCATCAGAAATAGGTGATCCCTGGGTTGGAGGCAGGACAAGCCAGCCGCATCCCAGCATCCTTGGACTTTGCCTGGGACCACCTGCAGGGACAGGCAGCTTATTCATCCACTTGCTATTGAGTGCCTACTGTATGCCGGGGAGCTGTGCTGTCCCATCATGGTTACACTTCCTCACCTCCCATTTATGCAGAAATGGCCTTAGCTGGGAAACAGCAGAGCGGTTGTCAACTTGCACTTTTTTTTTTTTTTTGAGACAAGGTCTTGCTCTGTAGCCCAAGCTAGAGTGCAGTGGCGTGATCTTGGCTCACTACAGCCTCGACCTCCTAGACTTAGGCAATCCTCCCAGCTCTCAGCCTCCTGAGAAGCTGGGACTACAGGTGTGCACCACCACACCTGACTAATTTTTTAATTTTTTGTAGGAATGGGGTCTTGCTATATTGCCCAGGCTGGTGTCAAACTCCCGGGCTAGCCGGGCACGGTGGCTCACGCCTGTAATCCCAGCACTTTGGGAGGCTGAGGCAGGCAGATCACGAGATCAGAACAACAGAGCGAGACTCCATCTCAGAAACAAAACAAAAAACAAACTCCTGGGCTCAAGCAATCCTCCCGCTTGCCTTGGCTTCCCAAAGTGCTGGGATTACAGTTGTGAGCCACTGTGCCCAGCCATGCCTACGCCTTACCAGCAAAGGCCAATAGTGGGCTTGGCTGAGGGGGGATGGAAACTGCTGAGCTTACAGGAAGATGGGAAACGTCAACCAGGAGCCCCCGTCTCAGGGCCAAGCCCTTGCTTCCCTTTCTCTCCCACTGATAGCGTAGGAGGCCAACAGTCTTTCTGTTTATAGAAGGGATAAGCTCAGGGTGAATTCTTCAAGGTCATTGAACGGAGCAGCAGCTGGGAGCTTTTTTTTTTTTTTTTTTGAGATGGAGTCTCATTCTGTTGCCCAGGCTGGAATGCAGTGGCGTGATCTCAGCCCACTGCAACCTCTGCCTCCTGGGTTCAAGTGATCCTCCTGCCTCAGCCTCCCAAGTAGCTGGGATTATAGGCGCCCATCACTATGCCCAGCAAATTTTTGTATTTTTAGTAAAGATGGGGTTTCACCATGTTGGCCAGGCCGGTCTCGAACCCCTGACCTCAGGTGATCCAGCTGCCTTGGCCTCCCAAAGTGCTGGGATTATAGGCGTGAGTCACCGTGCCCGGCCAATTTTTGTATTTTTTGTAGAGGTGAGGTCTTACTATGTTGCCCAGGCTGTTCTCACACTTCTGGGCCCAAGCGATCCTCCCACCTCAGCCTCCCAAAGTGCCGGGATGACAGGTGTGAGCCACCGTGCCTGGCCTGCTGTGAGCTCTTGACTTTTTGAGAGGTGCAATGCTCTCTGAATTCTGGGCCCTATGAGTTTTTTCCCCCTTTGTGAAGAGGTAACTTTCCCCAGGTTCTGGGGGACAGTGGTGTTGTCAGAGCTAGATTTTAATCCGGGCCAGTGTGAGAACGTGCGTGTTCACTGAGTAGTGGGGCTGTTAGAACCTGACTGTCATCGGGGGCGTTGGCTCATGCTGGCTCACACAGTGAAACCCCGTCTCTACTAAAAATACAAAAAATTAGCCAGGTGTGGCAGTGCACGCCTGTAGTCCCAGCTGCTGGGGAGGCTGAGGCAGGAGAACCGCTTGAACCTGGGAGGTGGAGGTTGCGGTGAGCCGAGATCGTGCCACTGCACTCCAGCCTGGGTGACAAGAGCAAAAACTCTGTAAAAAAACAAAACAAAACAAAAACAAAAAACTTGACTCTCACACCCTCTTCCCCCACAAAAAGATGAATTCTCATGAGTACAAGAGGACTGAGTCTTCAGGGAAGCACCAACTTGGGTAGGAATGGGGCAGGTGTGGTTTTCAACTTTGCAGAGAGCCCTCTGCATAGAGATCTGTCTAAAGACTTAGCTTCAGCTGGACACAGTGGCTCATGTCGGTCATCCCAGCACTTTGGGAGGCCAAAGCAGGAGGACTGCTTGAGGCCAGGAGTTCGAAACCAGCCTGGGCAGCATGGAGAGTCCTTGTCTCTACAAAATAAGCCAGGTGTGGTGGTGCGTACCTGTAGTCTCAGCTACTTGGGAGGCTGAGGTGGGAGGATCGCTGGAGCCGAAGAGGTCAAGGCTTCAGTGAGCTATGATTGCACCACTGCACTCCAGCCTGAGTGACACAGTGAGACCCTGTCTCAAAAGAAAAAAGAAAAAAAAAAGACTTAGATTCGAGAACAGCAGGTATTGACAGATGAGCGCTCCCCATGTGCTGGGTGGGGCGTAGTCAAAGGATTCCATGCAAAGCTTTTGTTTGTTTGTTTGTTTTTGTTTTTTTTGGAGACAGAGTCTCTCTCTGTCGCCCAGGCTGGAGTGCAGTGGTGCAGTCTTAGCTCACTGCAAACTCCACCTCCCGGGTTCAAGGGATTCTCCTGCCTCAGCCTCTCGAGTAGTAAGGATTACAGACATGCACCACTGCACCCGGCTAATTTTTTGTATTTTTTGTCTCTACAAAAAATAAAAAATAAGGCTGGGCGCAGTGGCTCATGCTTGTAATCCCAGCACTTTGGGAGGCCCAGGCAAGTGGATCCCCTGATGTCAGGAGTTCAAGACCAGCCTGGCCAACATGGTGAAACCCGTCTCTACTAAAAATACAAAAATCAGCTCGGCATGGTGGCATGTGCTTGTAATCCCAGCTACTTGGGAGGCTGAGGCAGGAGAATCACCTGAACCCACGTGGCAGAGGTTGCAGTGAATCGAGATTGCACCATTGCACTCCAGCCCGGGCAACAAGAGTGAAACTCCGCCTCAAAAAAAATTAATAAATAAATAAAAATAAAAGATAAAAAATAGCCACGAGTGGTGGTACGTGCCTGTGGTCACAGCTACTTGCTGGGGAAGCTGAGGTGGGAGGCTCACTTGAGCCCAGGAGGTGGAGTTTGTAGTAAGCCGAGATTGTGCCACCGCACTCCACCTGGGTGACAGAGGGAGACTCCATCTCAAAAGAAAAAAAAATTAAATTGAAAAAAAAAACAAAAAACAGGCAGAGTGCAGTGGCTCATGCCTGTAATCCTAGCACTTTGGGAGGCTGAGGTGGGCGGATCACTAGGTCAGGAGTTTGAGACCAGCCTGACCAACATGGCGAAACCCCATCTCTACTAAAAATACAAAATTAGCCTGGCGTGGTGGCGCATGCCTGTAATCCCAGCTACTCGGGAGGCTGAGGCAGGAGAATCGCTTGAACCCAGGAGGCGGAGGTTACAGTGAGCCGAGATCACACAATTGCACTCCAGCCTGGGCAACGAGAGTGAAACTCCATCTCAACAACAGCAACAACAAAAAACAATTAGCCAGGCATGGTGGCGGGCACCTGTAATCCCAGCTACTTGGGAGGCTGAGGCAGGAGAACTGCTTGAACCCGGGAGACAGAGGTTGCAGTGATCTGAGATGGTGTCACTGCACTCCAGCCTGGGCAACAGAGCAAGACCCTGTCTCCAAAAAAAAAAAAAAAAGAAAGAAAGAAATGAGGTACAGGGAGGTAGAGTGACTTGCCTGAAGCCACACAGCTGAGAAGTAGCTAGCTAGGAACGGAGCCTAGGTAGTCTGGCTGCAGAGTATGAGGTCATGCCCACAACTCCAGACTCAGGGTCACCTGGGGGATGGCGCTCCCTGCCTCAGTCTCCCTGGAAGTTGGGGTGCAGGGGAGGGGTGCCCACATACAGAGGGAAGACGGAGATGCTGGGGTCACCTGGGGGATGGCGCTCCCCGCCTCGGTCTCCCTGGAAGTTGGGGTGCAGGGGAGGGGTGCCCAGATATGGAGGGAAGGCAGAGATGCTGATGCTGTTGCATCTCCTAGGTCCTGGCGGACACCAAGGAGCTTGTGTCGTCTAAGGTGTCGGGGGCCCAAGAGATGGTGTCTAGTGCCAAGGACACGGTGGCCACCCGATTGTCGGAGGCGGTGGACGCGACCCGCGGTGCTGTGCAGAGCGGCGTGGACAAGACAAAGTCCGTAGTGACCGGCGGGGTCCAATCGGTCATGGGCTCCCGCTTGGGCCAGATGGTGCTGAGTGGGGTCGACACGGTGCTGGGGAAGTCGGAGGAGTGGGCGGACAACCACCTGCCCCTTACGGATGCCGAACTGGGTAAGTGTGGCCAGCGGGCTGCTCTGGGACCCCTCCCCAGGCCCCCTGACGGGAAGCCGCTGTCGGCCTCCTGGGGTCTGTGCCGACACTCACTGCCGCCTCGTCCCTGCCACTTCTCCGGGCATCTTGGAATCTCATCACTAACGCAGTCCCCTCTGTCCTGCTCACCAGCTCCCGCCCTCATCCACCACAGTCTCCTCCCCACAGCAGCCACCAGAGGGCGCCTGTGACCACCTGAGTCAGAACCCGTCCCTCTGCCCACAGCCCTCCATGGACCCCACCTCCCCTGGGGTCAAAGCCCAAGTCCTCGTCACAGCCCACAAGGTCCTGCACAACCTCCCCTGTCCTCTCCCCGCCCTCCTCCTCTTCCCCCTTCGCTCACTCCGCTCCTGCATAAATACGTGACTAAACTTGAGATCTCACTGAACTGTGACAACGACGCTGGTGTTCCCGCCAGGCCAGACATCCCACTCCAGTCATCTCGGTCACATACTCGCACTCCCTGCACTGTTTATTTGATATTCTTCTTTAATTAATTCATTTATTTATTTAGAGACAGAGTCTCGCTCTGTCACCTAGGCTGGAGTGCAATGGCGTGATCTCAGCTCACTGCAACCTCTGCCTCCTGGGTTCAAGCGAGTCTCCTGCCTCATCCTCCTGAGTAGCTGGGATTACAGGCACCTGCCACCACACAGCTAATTTTTTGTATTTTTAGTAGCAACGGGGTTTCACTATGTTGGCCAGGCTGGTCTTGAACTCCTGACCTTGTGATCTGCCCACCTCGGCCTCCCCAAGTACTGGGATTACAGGCGTGAGCCACCATGCCCGGCCCTTTTTTATTTATTTGTTTTAGAGATAGAGTCTCACTCTCTTGCCCAGGCTGAAGTGCAGTGGTGCGATCATAGCTCAATGTAGCCTCAAACTCCTGGGTTGAGGCGAGCCTCCCATCTCAGCTTCCGAGTAGCTGGGACTACAAGCACACACCATCATGCCCAACTAATTTTTCTTTATTTAATTTTTGGTAAAGACGGGGTCTCCCTCTGTCATCCCAGCTGATCCAGAACTCCTTGGCTGGAGTGATCCTACTGCTTTAGCCCCCCAAAGTGCGGGGATTGGGATTTTTGCAAATAAGTAGCTTAGGATATAGGCAGGGCGCGGTGGCTCAGCCTGTAATCCCAGCACTTTGGTGGGCCGAGGTGGGCAGATCACCTGAAGTCAAGAGTTTGAGACAAGCCTGGCCAACATGGTGAAACCCAGTCTCTACTAAAAATACAAAAATTAGGCCAGGCGCGGTGGGTCACGCCTGTAATCCCAGCACTTTGGGAGGCCGAGGCGGGCGGATCACAGGTTCAGGAGATTGAGACCATCCTGGCTAACACAGTGAAACCCCACCTCTACTAAAAAAAAAAAAAAAAAAAAAAAAAAAAAAAATTAGCCAGGCGTGGTGGCGGGTGCCTGTAGTCCCAGCTACTCGGGAGACTGAGGCAGGAGAATGGCATGAACCTGGGAGGTGGAGCTTGCAGTGAGCCGAGATCATGCCACTGCACTCCAGCCTGGGCAATAGAGCTAGACGCCGTCTCAAAAATAAAATAAAATAAAATAAACATTAGCCAGGTGCGGTGGCAGGCGTCTGTAATCCCAGCTACTTGGGAGGCAGAGGTTGCAGTGAGCCAAGATTGGGCCACTGCACTCCAGCCTGGGCGACAGAGTGAGACTCCATCTCAAAAAAAAAAAAAAGCATGGGTACAGTAGGAGCAGGATTAAATAAATACATGCAGCTGGGCGCAGTGGCTCATGGCTGTAATCCCAGTACTTTGGGAGGCTGAGGTGGGTGGATCACCTGAGGTCGGGAGTTCGAGACAAGCCTGACCAACATAAAGAAACCCCATCTCTACTAAAAATACAAAATTAGCCGGGCATGGTGGCGGATCCCTGTAATCCCAGCTAACTTGGGAGGCTGAGGCAAGAGAATCGCTTGAATCTGGGAGGCAGAGCTTGTGGTGAGCCAAGACTGCGCCATTGCACTCCAGCCCAGGCAACAAGAGTGAAACTCCATCTCAAAAAAAATAAAGGCCAGGCGTGGTGACTCATGCCTGTAATCGCAGCACTTTCAGAGGCTGAGGCAGCTGGATCACGTGGTCAGGAGTTTGAGACCAGCCTGGCCAACATGGTGAAACCCCATCTCTACTAAAAATACAAAAATTAGCCAAGCATGGTAGCACATGCCTGTAATCCCAGCTACTCAGGAGGCTAAGGCAGGAGAATCACTTGAACCCGGGAGGCGGAGGTTGCAGTGAGCCAAGATCATGCCATTGCACTCCAGCCTGGGCAACAGAGTGAGACTCTGTCTCAAAAAATAAAATAAAATAAATAAGTAAATAAATACATGCATATACACATGTGAACCTACGAACATGGGATGAGGCCAGGCACGGTGGCTCACACCTGTCATCCCAGCACTTTGGTGGGAGGATCAGTTAAGCCCAGTAGTTCCAGACCAGCCTGGACAACATAGTGAGACCCCGTCTCTACAAAAAATTTAAAAATTAGCTGGGTGTGCTAGTGCCCGCCTGTAGTCCCAGTTGCTATTTGGGAGCTGAGACAGGAGGATCACCTGAGCCTGGGAGTTCAAGGCTACAGTGAGCTATGATCGCACCGCTGCACTCCAGCCTGGGCAACAGAGCGAGACTGTACTTCAAAATATAAAAACCGACAAAACAAACAGATCTAAACATAGAAAAGGTACAGGAAGCCAGGTGCAATGGCTCACACCTGTAAACCTAGCACTTTGGGAGTCTGAGGCGAGCAGATTGCTTGAGTCCAGGATTTCAAGACCAGCCTGGGCAACATAGACCCCATTTCTATAAAAAGTACAAAAATTAGCCAGGTGTCTTGCCGTAGTCCCAGCTTTATGTAGTCCCAGCTACTCAGGAGGCCAAGGTTGAAGGATAGCTTGAAGCTGGGAGGTTGAGCCTGCAGTAAGCTGAGGTCGTGCCACTGCACTCCAGCCTGGGCAACAGACCGAGACCCTGTCTAAAAAAAAGAAGAAAAAGTACAGGAAAAACACGGTATATATGGTATTATAATCTTATGGGACCACTGTAGTATATGCAGTCCATTGTTGGCTGAAATGTCATTATTCTCTTTTTTTTTTGAGATGGAGTCTCACTCTCACCCAGGCTGGAGTGCAGTGGTGTGATCTCGGCTCACTGCAGCCTCCACTTCCCGGGTTCAAGCGATTCTCCTGCCTCAGCCTCCCAAGTAGCTGAGATTACAGGCTAGTGCCATCATGCCTGGCTAATTTTTGTATTTTTAGTAGAGATGGGGTAGTGCCATGTTGGCCAGGCTAGTCTTGAACTCCTAACCTCAAGTGATCTGCCCACCTTGGCCTCCCAAAGGGCTGGCATTATTGGCATGAGCCACTGCGCCTGGCCTACGGTATTATAATCTTATGGGACCTCTGTAGTATATGTGATGTACTGCTGGCTGGAATGCTGTTGTTCTCTGCAGGACTGCATAATGAACATTCAGGCCTATATTCACAGGTTGTCCAAGGCAGGTCTGGCCTGCAGGCCATAGCTTGAGACCCTCCTGCTAGTCTAAGTTCTCTGATTCCTGTGAGGTTTAATTTTCCTTATCCCCATTTTGCAGATAGGGAAAACCAAGGCAGACTCCTTTGCTCCCAGGCCTTCGAGGTTTATAAGAAGTAGAACTGGGGTATAAACTGGACAGCATGGCCAGGTGTGGTGGCTCACGCCTATAATCACAGCACTTTTGGAGGCCAATTCGGATGAATCACTGGAGATCAGGAGTTCGAGACCAGCCTGGCCAACATGGTGAAACCCCGTCTCTACTAAAAATACAAAAATTAGCCGGGCATGGTGACGGGCGCCTGTAATCCCAGTTACTTGGGAGGCTGAGGCAGGATAATCACTTGAACCTGGGAGGCAGAGGTTGCAGTGAGCCGAGATGACACCACACTGCACTCCAACCTGGGCGACAGAGTGAGACTCCATCTCTAAATAAATAAATAAACTGGACAGTGTGATTCTTGGGACTGTCTGCCTGGGACGAGCCCGGCTGTGTGTTCTGGTCTTCACAGAGACCCTTCTTCTTTTCCTTGCAGCCCGCATCGCCACGTCCCTGGATGGCTTCGAAGTCGCGTCCGTGCAGCAGCAGCGGCAGGAACAGAGCTACTTCGTACGTCTGGGCTCCCTGTCGGAGAGGCTGCGGCAGCACGCCTATGAGCACTCGCTGGGCAAGCTTCGAGCCACCAAGCAGAGGGCACAGGAGGCTCTGCTGCAGCTGTCGCAGGCCCTAAGCCTGGTGAGGTTCCGGGGGGTCGGGGCCCTGAGCCAGCAGCCTTCATCCCGCAGCAGACACCTACCCAGAGCTCAGTGGCTTATTGCTCACCCCTCTGCAGGCTGGCAGGGCCATTCCCGCTTGCTCCTGGCACTGTGTCTGGTTGTACACTGATTTGCTTAGGCTGCTACCACAGACCACACTGTCTGGGGCCGGGCACAGCGGCTCACACCTCTTTGTGTGAGTCCCTCAAGTGCTTTGGGAGCCCAAGGCAGGAGGATCGCATGAGTCCAGGGGTTTGAGACCCACCTGGGCAATATAGCAAGACCCCATCTCTACAAAAAATAATTTAAAACAATTAGCTGGCTGTGGTGGTGCGTGCCTGTAATCCCAGCTGCTTGGGAGGCTGAGGTGGGACGATTGCTTGAGCCCAGGAGTTGGAGGCTGCAGTGAGCTATGATTGTGCCACTGCACTGCAGCCTAGTCAACAGAGTAAGACCCCATCTCAAAAAAAAAAAAAAAAAAATCGTGGCCAGGTGCAGTGGCTCATGCCTGTAATCCCAGCACTTTGGGAGGCTGAGGCGGGTGGATCATGAGGTCAGGAGTTCAAGACCAGCCTGGCCAACATGGTGAAACCCCATCTCTACTAAAAATACAAAAATTAGCCAGGTACAATGGCAGGCACCTGTAATCCCAGCTACTCAGGAGGCTGAGGCAGGAGAATCGCTTGGACCTGGGCGGCAGAGACTGCAGTGAGCCGAGATCATGCTACTGCTCTCCAGCCTGGGCAACAAGAGTGAGACTCCATCTCAAAAAAAAAAAAAAAATTCGCACTGTCTGGGAAATGTAAACAACAGATATTTATTTTCTCACATTTCTGGAGGCTGGAAGTCCAAGATCAGAGTGTCCTTTTGGGGCCTCTCTCCTTGACTCGTAGACAGCCATCTTCTCTCCGTGTATTCACATGGTCATCCCTTCCCTCTGTGTATGTCTGTGTCCTAATCTCTTTTTTTTCTTTGAACGGAGTCTCGCTCTGTTGCCCAGGCGGGAGTGTAGTGGTGCAATCTCAGCTCACTGCAACCTCCACTTCCCGGGCTCAAGTGATTCTTGGGCCTCCACGTCCCGAGTAGCTGGGATCACAGGCACTTGCCACCATGCCTGGCTAATTTTTGTATTTTTAGTAGAGATGGGGTTTCACTATGTTGGCCGGGCTGGTCTCAAACTCCTGACCTCAAGTGATCCACCCACCTCAGCCTCCCAAAGTGCTGGGATTACAGACACGAGCCACCAGGCACAGCTCTAATCTCCTTATTTAAGGAGCCCAGCGCTTTATGGATTGGAGCCCACCCTAATGGATAGCTTCATTTACCTTAATGACCTTTTTTTTTTTTTTTTTTTCAGAGACAGGGGCTCACTCTGTTGCCCAGGCTGGAGTGGATGATCATGGCTCACTGCAGCCTCTTAGGTACACCCATCTTGGAGCATATGTCTGCCGTCATTCATCTTTATTTATTTTTCTTTTCTTTTTGTGGCGCGATCTCGGCTCACTGCAAGCTCCGCCTACCGGGTTCATGCCATTCTCCTGCCTCAGCCCTCTGGTAGCTGGGACTACAGGCGCCGGCCACCACGCCTGGCTAATTTTTTTTTCTATTTTTAGTAGAGATGGGGTTTCACAGTGTTAGCCAGGATGGTCTTGATCTCCTGACCTCTTGATCCGCCCACCTCAGCCTCCCAAAGTGCTGGAATTACAGGCGTGAGCCACCGCGCCCGGCATTTTTTTTTTTTTTTTTGAGACGGAGTCTCGCTCTGTCACCCAGGCTGGAGTGCAGTGGCATGCAGTCTCTGCTCACTGCAAGCTCTGCCTCCTCGGTTCACACCATTCTCTTGCCTCAGCCTCCCGAGTAGCTGGGACTACAGGTGCCCACCACCACGCTGGGCTAATTTTTTGTATTTTTAGTAGAGATGGGGTTTCACCGTGTTAGCCAGGATGGTCTCGATCTCCTCACCTCGTGATCCACCCGCCTCGGCCTCCCAAAGTGCTGGGATTACAGGCATGAGCCACTGCGCCCGGCCAACTATTTTTCTTTTCTCTTAAACTTTATGTAATATATAGAGATGAGATGTCATGTGTTGCCTAGGCGGTTCTGGAGCTACTGAGCTCAAGTGATCCAACCCCCTTGGCCTCCCAAAGCGCTGGGATTGCAGAAGTCAGCCTGCTTCGTTCCTTTGGAAGGCTGAGTCATATTTCATTACAAGCACTTTTTTTTGTTTTTTGTTTTTTGTTGTTTTGAGACAGAGTCTGGCTCTGTCACCCAGGCTGGAGTGCAGTGGCGCAATCTCAGCTCACTGCAACCTCCGCCTCCCAGGTTCAAGCAATTCTCGTGCCTCAGCCTCCTGAGTAGCTGGGACTACAGATGTGCACCACCACACCTGGCTAATTTTTGTATTTTTAGTAGAGACGGGGTTTCACCATGTTGGTTAGGCTGGTCTCGGCCTCCTGAGCTCAGGTGATCCGCCCACCTCGACCTCCCAAAGTGCTGGGATTACAGGTGTGAGCAACCATGCCCAGCCTACAAGCACTTTTTAAGCCTTTGCTAGTTCCATCTGCTCATGTCCCATTGGCCAAAGCCACGTGTCCAGGCTCCCCTGTAAGCGCAGGAGAAATTGACACAATGGGAGGAGCTACAGGGGATGTGCAGCCCTTCTTTGCACCAACCACACAGAGCCTCAGTATGTCAATGATTAAACCAAAGGCACCAGAGCTCACCGTAGCCAGGAAACCCTTCCTCCCTCCCTCCCTTTCTCTTTTCTAGACCGTCATGTAAGTCAGATGATGGAAGGATTCCCTGGGTTCCTTCTGGAATCCCGTCTCTCCCAGGTGAGTCTCCTTCCCTCACCTCTCTCTCCCCTGCCCCAGATGGAAACTGTCAAGCAAGGCGTTGATCAGAAGCTGGTGGAAGGCCAGGAGAAGCTGCACCAGATGTGGCTCAGCTGGAACCAGAAGCAGCTCCAGGGCCCCGAGAAGGAGCCGCCCAAGCCAGAGGTACCCATGAGGGACTGGGGGGTGGCCTGGGGTACTTGGAGTCCCGATGCCACTCTCTACACCTCTGCTTCATGGGCCTACCTGCTTCGAATTATTTCCCTAGCCTCACCTGCTTTTGGAAGCTAATGACACCTCCTTCAGGAAGCCTGCCTTGATTTCTCCTCTTGGGCATGCATAGGTATGGCTTCTTTTTTTTTGTTTTGAGACGGAGTGTTGCTCTGTCACCCAGGCTGGAGTACAATGGCATGATCTTGGCTCACTGCAACCTCCACCTCCTGGGTTCGAGTGATTCTCCTGCCTCAGCCTCCCTAGTAGCTGGGATTATAGGCGCTCACCACCACGCCTGGCTAATTTTTTTGTATTTTTAGTAGAGACAGGGTTTCACCATGTTGGCCAGGCTGGTCTTGAACTCCTGACCTCAAGTGATCCGCCCTGCCCGGCCTCCCAAAGTGTTGGGATTAACAAGCGTGAGCTACTGAGCCCGGCCCCTAGCAGCAACTTCTGACTAGTATTCTCCGGCCCCCTCCACTCTATCTCAAGCCTTGGCCTCTTGTGTTCTCTAATGGGTCTCGCTGCCTGTCCCACCACCCACTTAAGCTCCCCAGGGGCAAAGGAAGTTTGCAGTGAGCCGAGATCGCACCACTGCACTCCAGCCTGGGCAACAGAAGGAGATTCTGTCTCAAAAAACAGAAAATGTCCTGCAATTAGATGAAGGTAGTATTTGCCCAACCTTGTGAATATATTAAAAACCAATGAATCGTACACTTCAAAGGGCGAGTTTTAGGGTGTGTGGATTATATATCAATTTTTGAAATATTTGTTTATTTATCTTTGAGACAGGGTCTCACTCTGTTGCCCTGGCTGGAGTGCAGTGATGCCATCACAGGTCACTGTGGCCTCGCCATTGCAGGCTCAGGCAATCCTCTCGCCTCAGCCTCCCAAGTAGCTGGGAACACAGGCGTGTGCCACGATGCCTGGCTAATTTTTTTTTTAATTTTTAGTAGAGACAGGATCTCACTGTATTGCCCAGGCTGGTCTTGAGCTCCCGGTGTCAAGCAATACTCCCACCTCAGCCTTCCAAAGCACTGGGATTACAGGCATGAGCCACCACACCCGACCCTAGATCAATTATTTATTTATTTTTTTTTTTTTTGAGATGGAGTCTCGCTTTGTCACCCAGGCTGGAGTGCAGTGGTGTAATCTCAGCTCACTACCAGCTCTGCCTCCCAGGTTCACGCCATTCTCCTGCCTCAGCCTCCCGAGTATCTGGGACTACAGGCGCCCGCCACCAGGCCCAGCTAATTTTTTTTGTATTTTTAGTAGAGACGCGATTTCACCGTGTTACCCGGGATGGTCTTGATCTGCTGACCTTGTGATCCGCCTGCCTCGGCCTCCCAAAGTGCTGGGATTACAGGCGTGAGCCACCACACCCTGCCTATTTATTTATTTATTGCTCTGTTGCCCAGGCTGGAGTGCAGTGGCACAATCTCAGCTCACTGCAACCTCTGCCTCCTGGGTTCAAGTGGTTCTCCTGTCTCCACCTCCCCAGTAGATGGGATTACAGGCATGTGTCACCACGCCCGGCTAATTTTTGTACTTTTTAGTAGACACGGGGTTTCGCCATGTTGGCCAGGCTGGTCTCAAACTCCTGACCGCAGGTGATCCGCCCACATTGGCCTCCCAAAGTGCTGGTATTACAGGCGTGAGCCACCGTGCCCGGACCCAGATCAATTTTTTAAAAACTGAAATGAGATCATATCAAAAGCACATAGTAAGGGCTACAAAAGTGACATGCATAAAGATATCGTGAATATCTCTATAAATGCAAATTGTTCGGGAGGCAGAACTAGACCACCTGCTGCCTAAAACTGTCTCCTGTTTCCCCGACTGCTAAGCACAGCAGCCAGAATGACTTTTCAAATGAAAAAACCAGATCTTATCTCTCTCACGTGGGCACTCTCCCATAATCCCTGGCTCAAGTCCAGAGTCCTCCAGCTGCCAGGGCTCTGGGCAAAACCCTACCTCCCAGTGTGTGCCTTTTTTTTTTTTTTTTTTTTTTTTTTGAGATAGAGTCTCACTCTGTCACCCTGGCTGGAGTGCAATGTCATGATCTCGGCTCACTGCAACCTCTGCCTCCCGGGTTCAAGCGATTCTCCTGCCTCAGCTTCCCGAGTAGCTGAGACTACAGGCACCTGCCACCACGCCCAGCTAATTTTATTTATTTATTTATTTTTGAGACAGAGTCTCACTCCGTCACCCAAGCTGGAGTGCAGTGGCGTGATCTTGACTCACTGCAGCCTCCACCTCCTGGGTTCAAGCAATTTTCCTGCCTCAATCTCCCAAGTAGCTGGGATTACAGGCGCCCGCAACCACACCCAGCTAATTTTTTTGTATTTTTAATAGAGACAGGGTTCTGTCATGTTTGCCAGGCTGGTCTAGAACTCCTAACCTCAAGTTATCCACCCGTCTTGGCCCCCCAAAGTGCTGGGATTACAGGCCTGACCCACTGCGCCCGGCCTAATTTTTGTATTTTTAGTAGAGATGGGGTCTCACCATGTTGGCCAGGCTGGTCTCGAACCCTGTCTGTGCTCATCTCACTCTCTGGCCAAGGAAATTTTCAAGGACCTGATTTCAACTATGTTCTCCCCGGATGGTTTACAACTTCTGCCTAGAAAGTTCTTCCAGGCTGTCCCAGCCTGGCTTCCACTTTTTGTTTTTTAACAGCTTTTTTTTTTCTTTTTTTTTTTTTTTTTGAGATGGAGTCTCGCTCTGTCGCCCAGGCTGGAGTGCAGTGATGCGATTTCGGCTCACTGCAAGCTCCGCCTCCCGGGTTCACGCCATTCTCCTGCCTCAGCCTCCCGAGTAGCTGGGACTACAGGCTCCCGCCACCACGCCCGGCTAATTTTTTTGTGTATTTTTAGTAGAGACGGGGTTTCACCATGTTAGCCAGGATGGTCTCGATCTCCTGACCTCATGATCCACCCCCTCCTCGGCCTCCCAAAGTGCTGGGGATTACAGGGGTGAGCCACCATGCCCAGCCTTTTTTTTAAACAGTTTTATTGAGATCTCATTTGCATACCATACAAGTCACGCATTTAAAGCATACACATCGCTGGTTCTCAGCATTGCGCAACTATCCCTATCTCATCTCATGCCCCTAAAAAGAAACCCTGTTCCCATCAGCAGTCACTGCCCCATTTCCTCCTCCTCCCAACCACGTATCCCCTCCTGTCTCTGTGGATGGGCCTGTCCTGGACATTTCGTAGAAATGGGATCACACCCTGTTTGGCCTTTTGTGTCCGGCTTCTCGCGCTGAGCGTGACATCCTCAGGGCTCACCCATGCTGTGGCCTGGGTCAGAGCCCCATGACGTTCCATGGCTGAGTCACATTCTGTTGTATGGGTGGATCACATTCTGTTCACCCAT
Organism: Pan troglodytes; assembly: GCF_028858775.2. Classification (NCBI taxonomy): domain Eukaryota; kingdom Metazoa; phylum Chordata; class Mammalia; order Primates; family Hominidae; genus Pan; species Pan troglodytes. The sequence continues at coordinate 7,188,349 of NC_072418.2, read as the reverse complement.
TTATCAACCGAAGGACACTTGAGTTGTTTCTACTTTTTGCTGTGCCCCTATGTGCATGTCTTTGTGTGTGGACGTATGTTTCCGTTTCTCTTGTGCACACACCCACAACTAGAATTGCCGAGTCATATGATGATTCTATGGTTTAACATTTTGAGTAACCGCTAGACTGTTTTCCAAAGTAACTATACCACCAGCAATACACGAGGCTTCCAATTTCTCCGCCTCTTGACTGACAGTGGGTATCATCTGATAGCCTCTGGGGTTTTTGTTTGTTTGTTTTTGAGACAGAGTCTCACTCTGTTGCCCAGGCTGGAGTGCAATGGCATGATCTTGGCTCACTGCAACCTCCGCCTCCTGGGTGCAAGCAGTTCTTCTGCCTAAGCTTCCTGTGTAGCTGGGATTATAGGCACATGCCACCACGCCCGGCTAATTTTGTATCTTTAGTAGAAATGCGGGTTTCGCCATGTTGGTCAGGCTGAACTCCTGACCTCGGTGATCCACGCGCCTTAGCCTCCCAAAGTGCTGGGATTACAGGCATGAGCCACCATGCCAGGCCTCCTTATGGTTTTGATTTGCATTTCCTCAATGACTTATAAGGTCAAACAGCTTTTCATGTGCTCTCCCTATATCTTCTTTGGTGATTTGTCTATGCCCTTTAAGGAATTTGACTAGTGGCCAAATGCAGTGGCTCATGCCTGTAATTCCAGCATTTTGGGAGGCTGAAGTGGGCAGGTCACTTGGGCCCAGGAGTTTAAGACCTGGGCAACTTAGATCCTGGCTCTACAGAAAATTTTAAAAATGTAGCTGGGCGTGGTAGTGAGTGCCTGTAGTCCCAGCTACTCAGGAGGCTGAAATGAGAGGATAACTTGAGCTCAGGAGTTACAGGCTGTAGTAAGCTATGATCACGCCACTGCACTCCAGCCTGGGTGACAAAGTGAGATCCTATTTCTAATTAAAAGAAAAGAGTCTGGGCACGGTGGCTCATGCCTGTAATCTCAGTACTTTGGGAGGCCAAGGAGGGCCGATCACTTGAGGTAGAGTTCAAGACGAGCCCGGCCAACATGGTGAAACCCCATCTGTACTAAAAATGCAAAAGTTAGACGGGCGTGGTGGCACGCGCCTGTAGTCCTAGCTATTCGGGAGGCTGAGGTAGGAGAGTCGCTTGAACCTGGGAGGCGGAGGTTGCAGTGAGCCAAGATCATGCCACTGCACTCCAACCTGGGCAACAGAGCAAGACTCTATCTCAAAAAAAAAAAAAAAGGGCCAGGCACGGTGGCTCACGCCTGTAATCCCAGCATTTTGGGAGGCCAAGGCAGGCGGATCACGAGGTCAGGAGATCAAGACCATCCTGGCTAACACAGTGAAACCCCGTCTCTACTAAAAATACAAAAAATTAGCCTGGTGTGGTGGTGGGCGCCTGTAGTCCCAGCTACTCGGGAGGTTGAGGCAGGAGAATGGTGTGAACCCGGCAGGTGGAGCTTGCAGTGAGTCAAGATTGCGCCACTGCACTCCAGCCTGGGCGACAGAGCGAGACTCTGTCTCAAAAAAAAAAAAAAAAAAAAAGGCCGGGTGTGGTGGCTCACGCCTGTAATCCCAGCACTTTGGGAGGCCGAGGCAGGCAGATCATGAGGTCAGGAGATCAAGACCATCCTGGCTAACATGGTGAAACCCCGTCTCTACTAAAAATATAAAAAATTAGCCTGGCGTGGTGGTGGGTGCCTGTAGTCCCAGCTACTCGGGAGGCTGAGGCAGGAGAATGGCATGAACCTGGGAGGCGGAGCTTGCAGTGAGTTGAGAAAGAGCCACTGCAGTCCAGCCTGGGCGACAGAGCGAGACTCTGTCTCAAAAAAAAAAAAAAAAAAAAAGTTTCGCCTATGGAAAGCGTTTGCCCCAAGGTCAGTGGTAGAACCCCTCTTCCCCTCTTTCCCTGGCTTCAGCTCCGATCGCCTTTCCTGAAACAAATGGTCCTGATTGGTGTCCCCATCTCCCTTCTCAGCAGGTCGAGTCCCGGGCGCTCACCATGTTCCGGGACATTGCCCAGCAACTGCAGGCCACCTGTACCTCCCTGGGGTCCAGCATTCAGGGCCTCCCCACCAATGTGAAGGACCATGTGCAGCAGGCCCGCCGCCAGGTGGAGGACCTCCAGGCCACCTTTTCCAGCATCCACTCCTTCCAGGACCTGTCCAGCAGCATCCTGGCCCAGAGCCGCGAGCGTGTCGCCAGCGCCCGCGAGGCCCTGGACCACATGGTGGAATACGTGGCCCAGAACACACCTGTCACGTGGCTCGTGGGACCCTTTGCCCCTGGAATCACTGAGAAAGCCCCGGAGGAGAAGAAGTAGGGGGAGAGGAGAGGACTCAGCGGGCCCCATCTCTATAATGCAGCTGTGCTCTGGAGTCCTCAACCCGGGGCTCATTTCAAACTTATTTTCTAGCCACTCCTCCCAGCTCTTCTGTGTTGTCCACTTGGGAAGCTAAGGCTCTCAAAACGGGCATCACTCAGTTGACCCCTCTCTCAGCCTCTCTGAGCTTGGAAGAAGCCTGTTCTGAGCCTCACCCTATCAGTCAGTAGAGAGAGATGTCCAGAAAAAATATCTTTCAGGAAAGTTCTCCCCCGCAGAATTTTTTTTCCTCGTTAAATATCAGGAATATAGGCCGGGCGCGGTGGCTCACACCTGTAATCCCAGCACTTTGGGAGGCTGAGGCGGGCGGAACACCTGAGGTCAGGTGTTCGAGACCAGCCAGGCCAACATGCTGAAACCCCGTCTCTACTGAAAATACAAAAAAAAATGAGCCGGGCATGGTGGCAGGTGCCTGTAATCCCAGTTAGGAGGCTGAGGCAAGAGAACCTCTTGAACCCTAGAGGTGAAGGTTGCAGTGAGCCAAGATCGCGCCATTGCACTCCAGCCTGGGGGACAAGAGTGAGACTTAGTCTCAAAAAAAAAAAAAAAGAAAAAAAAAATCAGGGATATAGTTCATATCCCACTTCTTTGTTTACACCGATGTCCCTGGATATCAGCCTGTAGCTAATGGACTTGGGATTTCTGGTCTAAGTGGGCCTCCTGGGGATGGGGTGGTACACTGAGCTTCTGAGCCTCATTGTAGAGTAGAAAGGTACTGGGGCCTGTGTGGTAAGCCTTGTTGAAATGCTCTGGTATTCAGTATTGCCTTAATAAACTTCACCCACAACTGCATACAGGCCATGTGTGTACGTGTGTGTGTCTTCATCTGTCCCTGCTGCTAGAACAGAAATATCTTAGGCAGGGTAATTTATTTATTCATTTATTTATTTTGTAGAGACGGGGTCTTGCTATGTTGCCCAGGCTGATCTTGAACTCCTGAGCTCAAGCGATCCTCCCACCACGTCCTGCCAAAGTGCCTGGCCAGGCTGGGTAATTTATGAGCAACAGAAATTGATTTCTCACAGTTCTGGAGGCGGGGAAGTCCAAGATCAAGACACTGGCAGGTCTGGCACAGTGGCTCACGCCTGTAATCCCAGCACTTTGGGAGGCCGAGGTGGGAGACTGGCCTGGGCAACATAGCAAGACCCCATCTCTACACAAAATTTTTTTTTTTAAGTTAGCCAGGCATGGTAAGGTGGGAGGGTCACTTGAGCCCAGGATTTTGAGACTGCAGTGAGCCAAGATCGCACTACTGCACTCCAGCCTGGGCAACAGAGCAAGATACCATCTCAGAAAAAAATCCAAGTGACAATCTACAGTGTTTCTCTACGGTAGCTACAGAGAAGGGGAACTTCAGGGACTTCTCCCAGGGACATGGAGAAGATACATTCTCAGTCTTACTAAATACTGCTGGACTGTTGCCCAAATCATTGTCAGTCTTTTCACTCCCACCCTAAGTCCTTAGAGGGTTCATTTCCCCCATCACCAACCACATGTTACTTTCTCTTTGTTAATCCATATTCAAGTTGAATTCATATGCACCCAAGTATATGAATCTTAAATGGACAGTTCAATGAATGTTACATAGGAATCCACTCCCTATAACCAACAGCCACAGGGATTACTGGTGCGCGCACCACCATGCCCGGCTAATTTTTGAATTTTACTAGAGACGGGGTTTTGCCATATTGGCCAGGCTGGCTTTGAACTCCTGACCTCAAGTGATCTGCCCGCCTTGGCCTCCCAAAGTGCTGGATTACAGGCATGAGCCACTATGCCAGCCTTTTTTTTTTTTCGCTCTTTTTTGAGACAGAGTTGTACTCTGTTGCCCAGGCTGGAGTGCAGTGGTGCTATCTCAGCTCACCGCAACTCCACCTCCCAGGTTCGAGTGGTTTTCCCGCCTCAGCCTCCCGAGTAGCTGGGATTACAGGCATGCACCACCACGCCCGGCTAAGGCTGGAGTACAGTGGCACGATCTCGGCTCACTGCAAGCTCCACCTCCTGGGTTCACGCCATTCTCCTGCCTCAGCCTCCCGAGTAGCTGGGACTACAGGCGCCTGCCACTACAACCGGCTAATTTTTTGTATTTTTAGTAGAGACAGGGTTTCACTGTGTTAGCCAGGATGTAATTTTGTATTTTTAGTAGAGATGGGGTTTCACCGTGTTAGCCAGGCTGGTCTCAAACTCCTGACCTCAAGTGATCTGCCCACCTCGGCCTCCCAAAGTACTGAGGTTACAGGTGTGAGCCACCACACCTGGCCCCACCTCATCCTCTTGAGTATCTAGGAACTACAGGCGTGCACCAGCACACTCAGCTAAATTATACACACACACACACACACACACACACACACAGATGTGGGTCTTGCTATGTTGCCTAGGCTGGTCTCAAACTCCTGGGCTCAAGCGACCTCCCACTCAACCTCCCAAAGCACTGGGATTACAGGTGAGAGTCACTGCACCTGGCTCTCACCCGATTTTTTTCCCAATCCCATCAGATAGATGCTATTATCTCCAGGGAAAATGAGGTGTAATCCAGAGAGCTCACCCTCAGCCCCACCTCAGCTACTAATAGCTGAGTAGTAATTTGAACTCAGGCCAGGCATGGTGCCTCACGCCTGTAATCTCAGCACTTTGGGAGGCCAAGGCGGGCAGGTCACTTGAGGTCAGGAGTTCGAGACCAGACTGGCCAACATGGTGAAATCCCCCTCTCTATTAAAAATACAAAAATTAGCTGGGTGTGGTGGCACACACCTGTAATCCCAGCTACTGGGGAGTCTGAGGCACATGAATCACTTAGCCCAGGATGCAGAGGTTGCAGTGAACCAAGATCACGCCACTGCACTCCAGCCTGGGCAACAGAGCAAGACTCTGTCTCAAAAAAAAAAAAAAAAAATTTGGACTCAAAGAGTCAAGTTCTCTCCACGGTGCTCATAACCACCACATTTTAAGGTAGCAATGCCTGTTTTGGAATATCATACATTACACATATGTTGACTTGCGAAAGTGTCAAAGATGTATTGACAATGGAATACAGTAAATTTTTTTTTTTTTTGAGATGGAGTCTTGCTCTGTAGCCCAGGCTGGAGTGCAGTGGCGCAATCTCAGCTCACTGCAAGCCGCACCACCTCACAGGTTCACACCATTCTCCTGCCTCAGCCTCCTGAGTAACTGGGACTTCAGGCACCTGCCACCATGCCCGGCTAATTTTTTGTACTTTTAGTAGAGACGGGGTTTCACTGCTTTAGCCAGGATGGTCTCGATCTCCTGACATTGTGATCCGCCCGCCTCGGCCTCCCAAAGTGCTGGGATTACAGGCGTGAACCACCACGCCCAGCCGAAAGTATTTATTGTCTGGTCCTTTACAACAAACAGTTTGCTGAACTCTGGCCTATGCGAATTAAACAGGAAAATCAGATCGAAGAATATTCAGTATCATGATCACGGATCTGTGGATATGTGTGCAAAAGTGGAAAACAGAGGCCAGGCACGGTGGCTCATGCCTGTAATCCCAGCACTTTGGGAGGCTGAGGCAGGCAGATCACTTGAGGCCAGGAGTTCGAGACCAGCCTGGCCAACATGGTGAAACCCCATCTCTACTAAAAATACAAAAATTAGCTGGGCGTGGTGGCGCACAGCTGTAATCCCAGCTATTCAGGAGGCTGAAGTAGGAGAATCACTTGAACCCAGGAGGAGGAGGTTGCAGTGAGCCAAGATCGTGCCACTGCACTCCAGCCTGGGCGACAGAGCGAGACTCTGACACCAAAAAGAAAAAAAAAAAGTGGAAAACAGAATGGATGGGCTTGTGGGTGGAGGCTTCTAGGGGAGGTGGTGGAGAGGGAAAGTAAAAAAAAACTTGGACTTTTACTGGAATATTATCTTTTTTTTTTTTTTTTTTTTCTTTGAGATAGGGTTTCTCTCTGTTGCCCAGGCTGGAGTGCAGTGGTGCGATCATAGCTCACTACAGTCTCAACCTGTTGGGCTCTGGTGGTCCTCCCATCTCAGCCTCCCAGGTAGCTGGGACTACAGGCATGTGCCACCATGCCTCATTTTTTCTTTCTTTTTTTTTTTTGAGATGGAGTCTCGCTGTGTCGCCCAGGCTGGAGTTCAGTGGCGTGATCTCGGCTCTCTGCAAGCTCCGCCTCCCGGGTTCATGCCATTCTCCTGCCTCAGCCTTCTGAGTAGCTGGGACTACAGGTGCCTGCCACCACGCCCGGCTAATTTTTTTGTATTTTTAGTAGAGACGGGGGTTTCACCGTGTTAGCCAGGGTGGTCTTGATCTCCTGACCTCGTGATCCACCCGCCTCGGCCTCCCAAAGTGCTGGGATTGCAGGTGTGAGCCACTGCACCCGGCCCTCATTTTTTCTTTATTTTTAATTTTTGTAGAGATGGGATCTCACTGTGTTGCCAGGGCTAGTCTTGAACGCCTGGGCTCAAGCAATCCTCCCGCCTCAGCCTCCCAAAGTGCTAGGATTACAGGCATGAGCCACCGCACCCGGCCTGTTTCTTTCACTGAAGAAGAGGGGGGGCAACTGCACCTCTCTGCAAGTGGCCAAATTCACCCATCTGCAGCCCTGGAAGTCTGAATTCTTCAGCCATTACCTTCTCTGAGCCTCAGTTTTCTCATCTGTAAAATGGGAACCATCAAACCCATTTTGATGGAGAAACGGTTGTTTTAAGACATTGATCAAGCCAGGCATGGTGGCTCACGCCTGTAATTCCAACACCTTGGGAAGCCAAGGCAGGGGGATTGCTTGAGGCCAGGAGTTTGAAACCAGCCTGGTCAACATAGAAAGACATCATCTCTACAAAAGAAAAAAAAAATTATATTAGCCAGGCATGGTGGCATGCACCTGCAGTCCCAGCTACTCGGGAGGCTGAGGCGGGAGGATCGCTTGAACCCGGGAGGCTGAGGTTGCAGTGAGCCGAGATTGCGCCACTGCACTCCAGCCTGGTGACTGAGTGAGATTCTGTCTCAAAAAAAAAAAAAAAAGTCTGGGCACAGTTTTGCATGGGTACAAGCACCTATGAGACACTCCTTGAATTGGTAATATTGGGGTGGGAGACAGAGAGTCCAGGAGGATGTGTTTAACTTTCTCTCCCCCACCAGCCCTGGAGACCCTGAAGGGTAAGACCATTTCTATCGTCCCCGCTACTGTATTCCCAGAGCCTAGACATTCCTGGAACACAGTCAGTGCTCAATTAAATTTCTCCCTCACTGGAGAGAAGTACTCAATAAGGGGAACTGTGGGGGATTTGACATCAACATAACTTCCATTGCTATCTCCCTACAAGAACTTTTAGGTGAACTTCAGCCTGGGGTCCCCGAGCCTCTTAGGGGTGTTCAGGGTGTCTGTGAATTCTGATGGGGGAAAAAAAATTCACATCTTTATTTTCACTGACTCTAACTGATAATTACCATTCCCTCAATTATTAATGAAGACAACCGCAGGACCTGGGACTTTGTCCGTTTGTCCTTAATAAAAGCCACAGATACTTTCAGATTGCATTGCAACCAGAAACACATCTGACACTTGTTACCACGGCAAAATCACTGTGATTATTAGATCTTATTTAATGTGGTGATAAAAATAATATAGGCCAGGTGCGATGGCTCACACCTGTAATCCTAGCACTTTGAGAGGCTGAGGCGGGAGGATTGCTTGAGCCTGGAAGTTTGAAAGCAGCCTGGGTAATATAGGGAGACCCCGTTTCAAATAATAATAATTATTATAATAATAAAATTAGGCCGGGCACAGTGGCTCACGCCTGTAATCCCAGCACTTTGGGAGGCCGAGGCGGGCAGATCACCTGAGGTCAGGAGTTCAAGACCAGCCTGGCCAACATGGTGAAACCCCATCTCAACTAAAAATACAAAAATTAGCCAGGTGTGGTGGCACGTGCCTGTAATCCCAGCTACTCAGGAGGCTGAGGCAGGAGAATCGCTTGAACCCATGAGGTGGAGGTTGCAGTGAGCCGAGGTCGCACTACCGCACTCCAGCCTAGGCCACAGAGTAAGACTCCAACTAAAAAAAAAAAAAAAAAGGGAGGCCGGACACGGTGGCTCACACCTGTAATCCCAGCACTTTGGGAGGCCGAGGCAGGTGGATCACCTGAAGTTGGGAGTTCGAGACCACGCTGACCAAGGTGGAGAAACTCCATCTCTACTAAAAATACAAAATTAGCCAGGTGTGGTGGCACATGCCTGTAATCCCAGTTACTCAGGAAGCTGAGGCAGTAGAATTGCTTGGACCCGGGAGGCGGAGGTTGCAGTGAGCTGAGATCGCGCCATTGCACTCCAGCCTGGGCAACAAGAGCGAAACTCCGTCTCGGAAAATAAATAAATAAACAAACAAACAAATAAAATAATAGAAATAAAATAAAAACAGCTGCTACATTTATTTCCTGGAAAGCACCTATCACTAACGGAGATGATCCCACTTTACCATTGTGATTACTTTCTCATCTGGGACCCCAGCCCAGATGACTGTGGGCTCCCCGAGAGCAGATGCGAGTTCTTCTGGCCCCCTGCAGACAGTAGGTGCTCACACTTGCTGAACGTGACCACAAGGGCTGGGAAGAGAGCGCATGGGTGCGGGGCGACCCGGGGACTTTCCCGGTGCTGCGGGGCAGGACTCCGAAACCGTGACCTCACGTCCCACACCCACCCGGGACGCGGAAGGGGCGGCGCGCTTCCTTCCCAGGGCGCGGGCCGCGGGGTGGAGCCAGCGCCCTCAGCGCGCTACGGTCCGCGGGCAACTCCGCAGAAGCCCCAGCCCCCAGGACCCCAGGACCCAGTGGCGCAGCCGGCAGCCCCGGATCCCTGGTAGGTGGGGAAGGGGCGAGGACGGGCCTGAGGTGGAGAAGGTGTCGGGGCTGTGGGGGGTGGCCCTGAGCCCGTGCCGCTCGCCAGGGCTCCAGGCCACCTGGCCTCCCTCTTAGGGCCCCGGTGCGGGGGAGGGGGCCTGGCGCCGCGCGTTGGGAGGTTGACGTTCCCCTCAACCTCCAGCTCCCCGCGCTGGTGGCCCAGATCCTCCCCCACTGTCGGGATCCTCCCCAGCACCCTGGCTTCCTCCCCGACAGCCTGACCCCTCCCCCAAACCCCAGATTCCTCCCGGACACCCCAGATTCCTCCCCAACACCCAGGATTCCTACCTGAAACCCCATATTCCTTCTCACCCCAAATTCCTGACACCCAAGCTTCCTACCTGACACCCCATATTTCTCTCAACGCCCTGAATTTCTCCCTAACACCCAAGATCCCTCCCTGACACCCCGAATTCCTCCGTGACACCCAGGACCCCTCTCTGACACCCTGGATTCTTCCCCAACACCCAGGATCCCTCCCAAATACCCCAGATTCCTCCCAGACACCCCAAATTCCTCCCTGACACCCAGGATCCCTCCCCAGCATCCCAAATTCCTCCCTGACACCCCAAACTCTTCCCTGACACCCAGGATCCCAACCTCACACCCTGTACCACCGCACACCTTCTTCCTTTCTCCCCCTCCTAACGGTTATCCAGCCACATGGGCTTCCTCACTGTTCCTCCAGCTCACCAGGCGCAGTCCTGCCCCAGGGCCTTTGGGCAGGTGGCTTCACCTTCCAGAAGCTTTCCTCCCTGATCTCCACCCAGCCTCCTCCCTCACCTCCTTTAGGTCTCAGCTCAATGTCACCTCCTGTCCCCAAAGGCCTCCCTTGACCACCGTGGTCCCCTGTAGCCCCTTCCCAGCCAGTCTCTCAGAGCCACACAGCCCCCGGCTCATGGCTTTCACATTACTTTTCATTCTCTGAAATGATCTTGGGTTATTTTCTCGCTTACTGTTGGTCTCCCTGAACCAGACTGGGAGCTCTGTGAGGGTGGATGTGCCTGCCTTGATATGCAGTGGCACTTTGAACAGTTCCTGGACCTAGTAGGTGCTCAATAAATGCATATTCGATGCATGAAAGGCTGCATGAGAGTGTGGGAAGGAGAGTGGGAGAGGTGGTTAAAACATTTAAAAAGGACAAGGTGGGAGGATCACTTGAGCCCAGGAGTTCAAGACAAGCCTGGGCAGCACAGCGAGACTCCACCTCTACAAAAAAATTCAAAAAGAAAGTTAGCCGGGTGCAGTGGTTTATGCCTGTAATCCCAACACTTTGGGAGGCTGAGGCAGGTGGATTGCTTGAGCCCAGGAGCCTGGGTAACATGGGTGAGACTCTGTCTCTACCAAAAATACAAAAATTAGCCAGGTGTGGTGCCGCACACCTGTAGTCCCAGCTACTCGGGAGGCTGAGGTGGGAGGATCACTTGAACCCGGGAGTTCAAGGCTGCAGTAAGCCGTGATCCCACTACTGCACTCCAGCCTGGGTGACAGAGTGAGACCCTGTCTCTAAAAAAAATGAAATGGGGGCTGGGCAGGCGGCTCACGCCTGTAATCCCAGGCAGATCACCTGAGGTCAGGAGTTTGAGACCAGCCTGACCAACATGGCAAAACCCTGTCTCTACTAAAAATACAAAAATTAGCGGGGCGTGGTGGTGCATGCCTGTAATCCCAGCCACTCAGGAGGATGAGGCAGGAGAATCACTTGAACCCAAGAGGCAGAGGTTGCAGTGAGCCCAGACCGCGCCACCGCACTCCAGCCTGGGCGACACAGCAAGACTCTGTGTCAAAAAAAAAAAGAAATGAAATTAAAAATCAAAAATTTTTTTAAAAAGGAAGAGGAAGAGAAAAAGTCTGCCAATATTTATTGTCACACTAATATTATTATATCAAGCTCTTGCTCCTTGCTGGGCACTGATCTAAACTTTTTAACCATATTTTCGCATGAAAGCTTCAAAACAGACTCCCATTCATCCTAAGTACCAGTTCATGTGGGTGTTATAAATGAGGAAGCTGAGGCTGAGAAACAGACCACACAAGCCGGCAGGTGGCAGAGCCAGAACCCTCCTACCCCGTGGGTGTTTTTATCCTGCCAGGCGCCTGCTCTTCAGAGTGAGGAGTGGACTTTGTCCCAGCCATGGACAGTGAGAAATGAAACTTGCTGGGTCTCGAGAAGGTGGAGGTGGCAGTGGGCAGGGGAGGCGGGCGGGGGAAGCTGGGGCAGTCACTGAAATAGAGTTGAGTTCAGGCCTGGGGGGCAGAGAGAATGAGAAGAAAGACCACGTGATTTTAGAGATTTGCCAGGCATTCAGGTGGAGATGGTCATGCCTTGATGATTCTAAGTCTGGCTGGCTTTGTCGTGTTTTCTGCAAAACTCCCCTGAGTCCTTCTTGCAAGGAGGTTTCAGTCTTGCATGCTAATGTTTGTGGGGCATGCGTGTGCCAGGCACTGCTTTAAGAGTCCTATACAGGCCGGGCGCAGTGGCTCATGCCTGTAATCTCAGCACTCTGGGAGGCCAAGGCAGGTGGATCGATTGAGGTCAGGAGTTCGAGACCAGCCTGGCCAACAGCCTGAAACTCTGTCTCTACTAAAATTACAAAACCTAGCCGGGCGCGGTAGCTAACGCCTGTAATCCCAGAATTTTGGAGGCCAAGGCAGGCGGATCACGAGATCAAGAGATTGAGACCATCCTGGCCAACATGGTGAAACCCCGTCCCTACTAAAAATACAAAAATTACCTGGGCATGGTGGCGTGCGCCTGTAGTCCCAGCTACTCGGGAGGGTGAGGCAGGAGAATCACTTGAACCCAGGAGGTGGAGGTTGCAGTGAGCCGAGATCGCGCCACTGCACTCCAGCCTGGCGACAGAGGGAGATTTGGTCTCAGAAAAAAAAAAAAAAAAAGATTATCTGGGCGTGGTGGCAGGCTCCTGTAATCCCAGCTACTCAGGAGAGTGAGGCACAAGAATCACTTGAGCCCAGGATGCGGAGGCTGGAGTGAGCCTAGATCGCACCACTGCACTCCAGCCTGGGCGACAAAGTGGGACTCCGTCTCAAAAAATATATATATGTATATATATTTTACTGACATGTAGGCTGGGTGCAGTGGCTCATACCTGTAATCCGAGCACTTTGGGAGGCCAAGGTGGGAGGATCACTTGGGCCCAGGAGTTCCAGACCCCGTCCCTACAAAACATTAATAATTAGCTGGGCATGGTGGCATGTGCCTGTAGTCCCAGCTACTTGGGAGGCTGAGTGGGAGGATCACTTCTTGATCCCAGGAGGTTGAGGCTGCAGTGAGCTATGATCACACCACTGCACTCCAGCCTGGGTAACAGAGCAAGATCCTGTCAAAAAACAACAACACAGGAGGCTGAGGCAGAGAACGGTGGGAACCCGGGAGGCAGAACTTGTAGTGAGCCGAGATCACGCCACTGCACTCCAGCCTGGGAGACAGACCGAGACTCCGTCTCAAAAAAAATAAAAAAAACAAAAAAGAGTGTGAATTCTAAGTGTTAAACTCAATGAATTTTCAGCATGACGCCCAGCCCCACTACTACCCTGTCCCAGCACGACCCTTCTCCACACTTTATCATCTATGCCCTCTTATCAGCTAAAAATTGGAGGGTATGTGCCAATGTATGTTTGCTTTTTGCTTGGTAAGTTATACACACAACCGTTCCCAGGAACCACCGGGAGGTGGGAAGAGCAGTTGATTTGTGGATCATCGAACTTAACGGGGGGTGGGGGTATTGGACCATATTCCAAGTAGTTGTCTTGATCATTTCAAAAAGTTTTGGCCGACTTGTGGTCCCACCTGAATATAGGATCTTTTTTTTTTTTTTTTGAGATGGAGTCTCACTCTGTCACCCAGGCTGGAGTGCAGTGGTGAGATCTCGGCTCGCTGCAAGCTCCGCCTCCCAGGTTCACACCATTCTCCTGCCTCAGCCTCCTGAGTAGCTGGGAGTACAGGTGCCCACCACCACACCTGGCTAATTTTTTGTATTTTTAGTAGAGACGGGGTTTCACCGTGTTAGCCAGCACGGTCTCGATCTCCTGACCTCGTGATCTGCCCGCCTCGGCCTCCCAAAGTGCTGGGATTACAGGTATGAGCCACCGCGCCCAGCCCATTTTCATTTTTATCCCATTTTATGTAGAGCTTACAACAGAGATAGAAGCTGGGCATCTGGCCTTTTTCTTTTTTTCTTTTTTTTTTTTTTTTGGAGACAGAGTTTCACTCTTGTAGCCTAGGCTGGAGTGTAATGGCATGATCTCGGCTCACTGCAACCTCCGCCTCCCGGGTTCAACCTCCACCTCCCAGGTTCAAGCGATTCTCCTGCCTCAGCCTCCTGAATACCTGGGATTACAGGCTTGCGCCACCATGCCCGGCTAATTTTTGTATTTTTAGTACAGACGGGGTTTCACCATGTTGGCCAGGCTAGCCTCGAACTCCTCACCTCAGGCAATCCACCCGCCTCGGCCTCTCAAAGTGCTGGGATTACAGGCGTGAGCCACCGCGCCCGGCCGTCTGGCCTTTTTCTTATTGTCCGATTGTGCCTGCATTATTTTATTATTATTATTTCCTAAGATTATTAGGAAAAACCTTTTATCCTCCACTTCTCTAGAGGAGAACTTAGGCCGTATGCTTATTTCCTGAACATTAGTTTAATTAAAACTAGGTGAGGCTGTTTCTCAGGCCCCATAACCAGGTCCACATAAGCTGGAGTCTGTGTTAAATCTGGAAATGTTAAAAGGAGCCAAAAAGCTCGGTGGGTTCTAGAACCAGACAGCCTGGGTTCCAATCCAGCTGTATCCCTTATGAGCTGTGTGACTCTGGACTACTTACTCAACTTCTCTGTGCCTCTGTTTCCTTGTGTCAAAAAGGGGCCATACTCCAATATTACTGGACTGTAGTGGAGATGTCTAAAACTGTGCTGTCCAACAGAAATATAACATGAAGCAGCCGCGAACAGTGGCTCACGCCTGTAATCCCAGCACTTTGGGAGGCCGAGGCTGGCAGATCACTTGAGGTCAGGAGTTCGAGACCAGCCTGGGCAACATGGTAAAACCCTGTCTCTACTAAAAATACAAAAATTAGCCAGGTATGATGGCGGATGCCTGTAGTCCCAGCTACCCGGAAGGCTGAGGCAAGAGAATCGCTTGAACCTGGGAGGCAGAGGTTGCTGTGAGTCGAGATCATGCCATTGCACTCTAGCCTGGAAAATGGAGCAAGACTCCATCTCCAAAATATATAAATAAATAAATAAATATATATATATCTCCTAATAATACATTTTATTAATCCAATATGTAAATGCATTTAATAATATATTTTATTTAACTCAATATACCCAACATGGTCCAATATAATGTTCCATTACGAATGAGGCATCTTCCATACCTTTTTTATTTTGTTGTTTTTGAGACAGCGTCTCACTCTATTGCCCAGGCTGGAGTGCAGTGGCGGGATCTCTGGTCACTGCAGCCTTGATTCTCCTGGCCTCAGGCGATCCTCTGACCTCAGTCTACCAAGGAGCTGGGGCCACAGGCATGCACCACCACACCCAGCTAATTATTTTTATTTTAATTTTATTTATATTTTAATTTTATTTATTTATTTATTTATTTGTTTCTTTATTTTGAGATGGAGTTTTGCTCTTGTTGCCCAGGCTGGAGTGCAATGGTGCGATCTTGGCTCACTGCAACCTCTGCCTCCCCGGTTCAAGCGATTCTCCTGTCTCAGCCTCCCGAGTAGCTGGGATTACCAGCAACTGCCACCACGCCCTGCTAATATTTTTTATTTTTAGTAGAGACAGGGTTTCACTGTGTTGGCTAGGCTGGTCTCGAACTTCTAAACTCAGGTGATCCACCTGCCTCAGCCTCCCAAAGTGCTGGGATTACAGGCATGAGCCACCGCACCCGGCCTATTTTTATTTTTTGTAGAGATGTGTCTCACTGTTGCCCAGGCTGGTCTCGAACTCTTGGGCTCAAGAGATCCTCCTACCTCAGCCCCCTAAAGTACTGGGATTATAGGCATGAGCCACTGCACCCTGCCTTAATTAATTAAAAATTAGATAAAATGCCGGCCGCGGTGGCTCACGCCTGTAATCCCAACACTTTGGGAGGCCAAGGTGGGAGGATCACTTGAGTCCAGGCAACATGGGGAGACCCAGTCTCTACAAAAATACAAAAATTAACGGGTACATATCCAGGTTTGTTATATAGCTAAATGGCATGTCACAGGGTTTGGTGTACAGATTATTCCATCACACAGGTAATAACTGTCGTACCTGATAGGTAGTTTTTTGTTGTTGTTGTTTTAAGACAGAATCTCGCTCTGTCGCCCAGGCTGGAGTGCAGTGGCGCCATTTCAGTTCACTGCAACCTCCGCCGCCCGGGTTCCAGCAATTCTCCTCCCTCAGCCTCCCAAGCAGCTGGGATTACAGGCGCACGCTGCCACACCCGGCTAATTTTTTGTATTTTAGTAGAAACGGGGTTTTACCATGTTGCCCAGGCTGGTCTCGAACTCCTGAGCTCAGGCAATCCACACACCTCGGCCTTCCAAAGTGCTAGGATTGCAGGCGTGAGCCACCACTCCCGACCCTCCTCTCCCTCCTCCTCACCACCACCCTTAAGCAGGCTCTGGTATTTTTGTTCTTTTTTTTTTTTTTTTTGGAGACAGAGTCTTGCTCTGTCACCCAGGTTGGAGTACAGTGGTGTGATCTCTGCTCACTCCAGCCTCGACTTCTTGGGTTCAGGTGATTCTCCCACCTCAGCCTCCCTAGTAGCTGGGACTACAGGCACCCGCCACCACACCTGGCTAATTTTTTGTATTTTTAGTAGAGACGGGATTTCGCCATGTTGGCCAGGATGGTCTTGAACTCCTGACCTCAGGTGATCCACCTGCCTCGGCCTCCCAAAGTGCTGGGATTACAGGCGTGAGCCACTGTGCCTGGCCCTGTTGTTCCCTTCTTTGTGTCCTGCGGTGGCTCACGCCTGTAATCCCAACACTTTGGGAGGCCAAGGCAGGTGGGTCATCTGAGGTCAGGGGTTCCAGACCAGCCCGACCAATATAAGGCAACCCCATCTCTACTAAAAATACAAAAATTAGCCGGGCATAGTGGTGCGAACCTGTAATCCCAGCTACTCAGGAGGCTGAGGCAGGAGAATCTCTTGAACCCGGGAGGCAGAGGTTGCAGTGAGCTGAGATTGCGTCACTGCACTCCAGGCTGGATGACAGAGCGAGACTCTGTCTCCAAAAAAACAAACAAACAAACAAACAAAAAAAACCAAAAAAAAACTGGATAAAAGTTAAAATTCAAGCCAGGCATGGTGGCTCATACCTGTAATCCCAGTACTTTGGGAGGCTGAGGTGGGCAGATAGCTTGAGGTCAGGAGTTCAAGACCAGCCTGGCCAACATGGCAAAACCCTGTCTCTACTAAAAATACAAAAATTAGCCGGGCGTGGTGGCATGTGCCTGTGATCCCAGCTACTGGGGAGGCTGAGGCACAAGAATAACTTGAACCCAGGAGAGGGGGGTGGCAGTGAGCCAAGATCGCACCACTGCACTCCAGCTTGGGCGACAGAGCAAGACTTCATCCTAAAAAAAAAAAATTAAAATTCAGTGTCTCTTCACTACCACAGCCACATTTCAGGTGCCCAGTAGACACAGGTAGCTGGGGGCTGCCATACTGGACAACACAGACAGAGAGTGTTGAGGCTGATCTAGACTGCAAGTATCTGCAGCATATTAGCTGCTGTGGCTGTGGTAATAAAGTGCCCCAGCCCGGATGGCTTAAGCAACAGAAATTTATTCTCTCACAGTTATGGAGGCTGGAAGTCCAAGATCGAGGTGTTGTAGGGTTGGTTCCTTCTGAGGACTCTCCTTAGCTTGCAGACGGCCGCCTTCTCCCTGGGTCTCCTCACATCATCTTCCTTCTGTGCAGTTAGCTGTCTGTATCTGAATGCCCCCCGCCTTTTCCTTTTTTGATGCAGGTTCTCACTCTGTTACCCAGGCTGGAGTGCAGTGGCGAGATCTTAGCTTGCTTGCTGCAGCCTCAACCTCCCAGGCTCAACCAATCCTCCCACCTCAGCCTCCTGAGTAGCTGGGATTTCAGGCGCATGCCACCATGCCTGGCTAATTTTTTTTTTTTTTTTTTTTTAAGACAGAGTCTTGCTCTGTCACCCAGGCTGGAGTGCAGTGGCGCTATCTTGGCTCAATGTAAGCTCCGCCTACCAGGTTCACGCCATTCTCCTGCCTCAGCCTCCCGAGTAGCTGGGACTACAGGCGCCCGCCACCATGCCTGGCTAATTTTTGCATTTTTAGTAGAGATGGAGTTTCACCATGTTAGCCAGGCTGGTCTCGTACTCCTGACCTTAGGTGATCTGCCCACCTCGGCCTCCCAAAGTGCTGGGATTACAGGCGTGAGCCACTGCGCCTGGCCATGCCTGGGTAATTTTTGTATATTTAGTGAAGACGGGATTTCACCATGTTGGCCAGGCTGGTCTCGAGCTCTTGATCTTAAGTGATCAGCTCACCTCCACCTCCCAAATTGCTGGGATTACAGGCATGAGCCGTCACGCCCGGCCAAATAAAAATACTTTCAACATCAAAAACAAACAAACAAAAACACCAAAGCCAAATACAAACCAAAAAAAGGCCTTTTCTCTAAATAAAGTCACATTCTGAGCTACTGGAGGTTGGCACTTCAACATATGATTTTGGGGAGGGACACGATTGAACCCATAATAGCCAGTCATACCCCATACTAATTAAAAGGCATTTGGTGTTACAGTTACAAACATTGGCATCAAATGGCTGCTCTATCAGTCACTAGCTGTGTGATCTTGGTCATGTTTGCCCCTCTGTGGAATGGAAAATAAAAAAATCACATGGCTGTCTCATAACCCAGGTGTCTACAAACTTTTTCTGTCAAGGGTCAGAGAGTGAATATTTTCCACTTTGTAGACCCCATGGTCTCTGTTGTAGCTACTCCATCACTCTAGTGGGAAAGCAGCCATCGATATATGTAAATGAGTGAGGATGTCTGTGTTGCAATAAAACTTTATTTATAAAAGCAATTGGCTGGGTGTAGTGGCTCACACCTATAATCCCAGCACTTTGGGAGGCCAAGGTGGGCGGATCACACAAGGTCAGGAGTTCAAGACCAGCCTGGCCAATATGGTGAAACCCCGTCTCTATAAAAAGTACAAAAATTAGCTGGGCGTGGTGGCGGGTGCCTGTGGTCCCAGCTACTCGGGAGGCTGAAGCAGGAGAATCGCTTGAACCCGGGAGGTGGAGGTTGCAGTGAGCCAAGATCATGCCACTGCACTGCAGCCTGGGCGACAGAGCGAGACTCTGTGTCAAAACAAGACAAAACTAAAAAACAATTGGCCGGCACAGTGGCTCACGCTTGTAATCCCAGCACTTTGGGAGGCAGAGGCAGGCGGATCACCTGAGGTCGGGAGTTCAAGACCAGCCTGGCCAACACGGAGAAACCCCGTCTCTACTAAAAATACAAAATTAGCCGGGCATGGTGGCGTATGCCTGTAATCTCAGCTACTCGGGAGACTGAAGCAGGAGAATTGCTTGAATCCGGGAGGCGGAGGTTGCGGTGAGCTGAGATTGCACCATTGTACTCCAGCCTGGGCAACAAGAGTGAAACTCTGTCTCAAAAAAAAAGGCCGGGCGGGGTGGCTCATGCCTGTAATCCCAACACTTTGGGAGGCCGAGACAGGAGGATCACCTGAGGTCGGGAGTTCAAGACCAACCTGACCAACATGGAGAAACCCCGTCTCTACTAAAAATACAAAATTAACCAGGCATGGTGGTGCATGCCTGTAATCCCAGCTACTTGGGAGGATGAGGCAGAAGAATCGCTTGAACCCGGGAGGCGGAGGTTGTGGTGAGCCGAGATCGTGCCATTGCACTCCAGCCTGGGCAACAAGAGTGAGACTCTGTCTCAAAAAAAAAAAAAAAAAAATGGTGGGCCATATTTTGTGGCCCCTGTCAAAGGGAGATCTGCACAGTGGGATCAGGACAGGCTTAACCAAAAACATGAAGGAGGGTAAGGGAGTGAGCCATAGGGATATCTGGGGGGTAACAGTGATATAGGCAGAGGGAACAGCCAGTGCAAAGGTCCTGAGGCAGGACTGTGCCCAGTTTAAAGAACAGAGGGGAGCACAATATAGCATGTAGTAAGCCCTCAAATAAGTGGTTGCATGTAAGTGTGTGTGTGTATCCACACATGCCCGTTATATTGTCGTATGTAATATATATGATGCTTATATATTACATATAACTAACATACCATTAGACAGTCAGTTGCTCCAGGGAAGAGTCTATTGCTGTTTTTCCTTGTCTGCGCACTGGTGTATTCACTAGTACCCAATACATGGCAGATGCTGAAAAAATTACTTTTTTTTTTTTTTTGAGATGGAGTTTCGCTCTGTCATCCAGGCTGGAATGCAGTGGCGTGATCTCGGCTCACTACAACCTCCGCCTCCTGGGTTCAAGTGATTCTCCTGCCTCAGCCTCCCAAGTAGCTGGGAGTACAGGTGCCCAACACCATGTCTGGCAATTTTTTTTTTTTTTTTTTTTAGTAGAGACGGGAGTTTCACCGTGTTGACCAGGCTGATCTTGAACTCATGACCTCAAGTGATCTGTCTGCCTTAGCTTCCCAAAGTGCTAGGATTAGCAGCATGAGCCACCACACCTGGCTAAAATTACTTCTTTTTGTTTGTTTTTTGATGGAGTCTTGTTCTTTTGCCCAGGCTGGAGTGCAGTGGCACGATCTAGGCTCACTGCAACCTCCACCTCCCAGGTTCAAGCGATTCTTCTGCCTCAGCCTCCCAAGTAGCTGGGATTACAGGCACACGCGACCATGCCCGGCTAAATTTTTTATTTATTTATTTATTTATTTTTTTTTTAGTAGAGACAGAGTTTCACCATGTTGGCCAGGCTGGTCTTGAACTCCTGACCTTGTGATCCACCTGCCTCAGCCTCCCAAAGCACTGGGATTACAGGCATGAGCCACCGCGCCCAGCCAAAAAATTACTTCTTAAATGAATGAATGAATGCTATGTATGTATCCTTCCCTGCAGCCTCAACTTCCTTGGCTCAAGCAATCCTCCTGCCTTAGCCTCCCGAGTAGCTGGGACCACAGGCACACACCACCAGGCCTGGCTCCAAACTTTTTTTTTTTTTTTTTTTTTTAGATGGAGTCTCACTCTGTCGCCCAGGCTGGAGTGCAATGGTGCAGTCTCGGTTCACTGCAACCTCCGCCTCCCAGGTTCAAGCGATTTTCCTACCTCAGCCTCCCGAGTAGCTGGGATTACAGGCGCCTGCCACCATGCCCAGCTAATTTTTTGTATTTTTAGTAGAGACGGGGTTTCACCATATTGGCCAGGCTGGTCTCGACCTCCTGATCTCGTGATTTGCCCGCCTCAGCCTCCCAAAGTGCTGGGATTATAGGCGTGAGCCACTGCGCCCGGCCCAAACTTTTTTTTAAACTCACAAAGTCTCTTAAAAATATTGGAATTGATTGTCATCCCGAGAAGAATGAGCGGATTTCTAAAAATCTAGATCTCTGGCTTCTCTTGAAAAATGAGTGGATGTGGATGTGGTGCCTAGCTCCCTCGCCATATTCTGTTAATCCCATAGTTCAACGCTGGGACAGTGTTGGAAGGACTGTTCAAGACTGCAAATACCAGGATGTTGGGTCCTTGAGGACCATCTAGAAGGCTGACTATTTATTTATTTATTGAGACGGGGTTTCGCTCTTGTTGCCCAGGCTGGAGTGCAATGGTGCGATCTTTGCTCACTGCAACCTCTGCCTCCCGGATTCAAGCGATTCTCCTGCCTCAGCCTCCTGAGTAGCTGGGACTACAGGCACAGACCACCAAACCCGGCTAATTTTTTTGTATTTTTAGTAGAGATGGGGTTTCACCATGTTAGCCAGGCTGGTCTTGAACTCCTGACCTCAGGTGAGCCGCCCTCCTCGGACTCCCAAAGTGCTGGGATTACAGGTGTAAGCCACCGTGCCCAGCCGAGGCTGACTACTTTATTTAGCAAGCATGTATTGAGCACCTACTGGCTTTTAGTCATCAAACTCAGAAGTATCTCTGTGTTAATCCAACTCAATTCCCCAAAACAAGTCTGTAAGTGTATGCCATTAGGCACACAGCCTCCACGGCCAGACTGCCTGGGTTGAAATCCGTCTTCTGCCATCCACTGATAGTGTGACTTTGGGCAAGTGACATCACCTCTGTGTGTCTCGCTTTCTTCATCTGTAAATGGGGAAAATAGTGTAATAGTGTTTACCTCCCAGGTAACACCAGGTAAGTCTCAGATGATAGCATTTTTTTTTTTTTTTTGAGACTGGGTCTCGCTCTGTTGCCCAGGCTGGAGTGCAGTGGTACCATCATAGCTCACTGCAGCCTCAACCTCCTGGGCTTAAGCAATCTTCCCATCTCAGCCTCCGGAGTAGCTGGAACAACAGGCACGTGCCACCACACCCAGCTACTTTTTTTGTTTTTTGAGCCGGAGTTTCACTCTGCTGCCCAGGCTGGAGTGCAGTGGCATGATCTTGGCTCACTGCAGCCACCACCTCCTGTGTTCAAGCGATTCTCCTGCCTCAGTTTCCCAAGTAGCTGGGATTACAAGAATGCACCACCACTCCTGGCTAATTCTTTGTATTTTTAGTAGAAACGGGGTTTCACCATGTTGGCCAGGCTGGTCTCGAACTCCTGACCTCAGGTGATCCCGCCGCCTCGGCCTCCACAACTGCTGGGATTACAGGCTTAAGCCCCCTCACCCAGCCCAGCTAATTTTTAAACTTTTAGTGGAGACGGAGTCTGGCTGTGTTGCCCAGGCTGGTCTCGAAGTCCTGGGCTTAAGTGATCCTCCTGCTTCAGCCTCCCAAAGTGCTGAGATCACAGGCCTGAGCCACCACACTGGCCTCATAGCATTTTGCAGAGGAAGAAATGGAAGTTGAAGGAGGTGACGTGTTGCCGAAGGTCACCTGGCTAGGTCTGGGTGGCAGGCGGGGAAAGCAGGCGGGGGTGTGTGGGCCGCCTTCCCGTGCTGACCTTTCTTGGGGGTAAGTGTGTTTGCTTCTCCTGTTTCCTACAGATCTGCTTGGGCAGCTCCTGCGGAACCTGGAACAGTGAATGGGTAGGGGACACTGGGCGTGCAGAAGGCGGGGGGCAGTGTGGAACATGCCTTCACCACCCCCAGCTTCTGCTGCCGGAGGCTGCACCCACCTGTGCCCATGGCCTGCACCGGCCCATCACTTCCTAGCGCCTTCGACATTCTAGGTGCAGCAGGCCAGGACAAGCTCTTGTATCTGAAGCACAAACTGAAGACCCCACGCCCAGGCTGCCAGGGGCAGGACCTCCTGCATGCCATGGTTCTCCTGAAGCTGGGCCAGGAAACTGAGGCCAGGATCTCTCTAGAGGCATTGAAGGCCGATGCGGTGGCCCGGCTGGTGGCCCGCCAGTGGGCTGGCGTGGACAGCACTGAGGACCCAGAGGAGCCCCCAGATGTGTCCTGGGCTGTGGCCCGCTTGTACCACCTGCTGGCTGAGGAGAAGCTGTGCCCGGCCTCGCTGCGGGACGTGGCCTACCAGGAAGCCGTCCGCACCCTCAGCTCCAGGGACGACCACCGGCTGGGGGAACTTCAGGATGAGGCCCGAAACCGGTGTGGGTGGGACATTGCTGGGGATCCAGGGAGCATCCGGACGCTCCAGTCCAATCTGGGCTGCCTCCCACCGTCCTCGGCTTTGCACTCTGGGACCAGGAGCCTCCCACGCCCCATTGACGGTGTTTCGGACTGGAGCCAAGGGTGCTCCCTGCGATCCACTGGCAGCCCCGCCTCCCTGGCCAGCAACTTGGAAATCAGCCAGTCCCCCACCGTGCCCTTCCTCAGCCTGCACCGCAGCCCACATGGGCCCAGCAAGCTCTGTGACGACCCCCAGGCCAGCTTGGTGCCCGAGCCTGTCCCCGGTGGCTGCCAGGAGCCTGAGGAGATGAGCTGGCCGCCATCGGGGGAGATTGCCAGCCCCCCAGAGCTGCCAAGCAGCCCACCTCCTGGGCTTCCCGAAGTGGCCCCAGATGCAACCTCCACTGGCCTCCCTGATACCCCCGCAGCTCCAGAAACCAGCACCAACTACCCAGTGGAGTGCACTGAGGGGTCTGCAGGCCCCCAGTCTCTCCCCTTGCCTATTTTGGAGCCGGTCAAAAACCCCTGCTCTGTCAAAGACCAGACGCCACTCCAACTTTCTGTAGAAGATACCACCTCTCCAAACACCAAGCCGTGCCCACCTACTCCCACCACCCCAGAAACATCCCCTCCTCCTCCTCCTCCTCCTCCTCCTTCATCTACCCCTTGTTCAGCTCACCTCACCCCCTCCTCCCTGTTCCCTTCCTCCCTGGAATCATCATCGGAACAGAAATTCTATAACTTTGTGATCCTCCACGCCAGGGCAGACGAACACATCGCCCTGCGGGTTCGGGAGAAGCTAGAGGCCCTTGGCGTGCCCGACGGTGCCACCTTCTGCGAGGATTTCCAGGTGCCGGGGCGCGGGGAGCTGAGCTGCCTGCAGGACGCCATAGACCACTCAGCTTTCATCATCCTACTTCTCACCTCCAACTTCGACTGTCGCCTGAGCCTGCACCAGGTGAACCAAGCCATGATGAGCAACCTCACGCGACAGGGGTCGCCAGACTGTGTCATCCCCTTCCTGCCCCTGGAGAGCTCCCCGGCCCAGCTCAGCTCCGACACGGCCAGCCTGCTCTCCGGGCTGGTGCGGCTGGACGAACACTCCCAGATCTTCGCCAGGAAGGTGGCCAACACCTTCAAGCCCCACAGGCTTCAGGCCCGAAAGGCCATGTGGAGGAAGGAACAGGACACCCGAGCCCTGCGGGAACAGAGCCAACACCTGGACGGTGAGCGGATGCAGGCGGCGGCACTGAACGCAGCCTACTCAGCCTACCTCCAGAGCTACTTGTCCTACCAGGCACAGATGGAGCAGCTCCAGGTGGCTTTTGGGAGCCACATGTCATTTGGGACTGGGGCGCCCTATGGGGCTCGAATGCCCTTTGGGGGCCAGGTGCCCCTGGGAGCCCCGCCACCCTTTCCCACTTGGCCGGGGTGCCCGCAGCCGCCACCCCTGCACGCATGGCAGGCTGGCACCCCCCCACCGCCCTCCCCACAGCCAGCAGCCTTTCCACAGTCACTGCCCTTCCCGCAGTCCCCAGCCTTCCCTACGGCCTCACCCACACCCCCTCAGAGCCCAGGGCTGCAACCCCTCATTATCCACCACGCACAGATGGTACAGCTGGGGCTGAACAACCACATGTGGAACCAGAGAGGGTCCCAGGCGCCCGAGGACAAGACGCAGGAGGCGGAATGACCGCGTGTCCTTGCCTGACCACCTGGGGAACACCCCTGGACCCAGGCATCGGCCAGGACCCCATAGACCACCCCGGTCTGCCCTGTGCCCTGTGGACGGTGGAAGATGGGGTCATCTGCCACTTTCAGGACATTGTCCGGGAGCCCTTCATTTAGGACAAAACGGGCGCGATGATGCCCTGGCTTTCAGGGTGGTCAGAACTGGATACGGTGTTTACAATTCCAATCTCTCTATTTCTGGGTGAGGGGTCTTGGTGGTGGGGGTATTGCTACGGTCTTTTAATTATAATAAATATTTATTGAATGCTTCCGCAGCGCCATTGTCTTCTGGGACACCTTCTGCCTGGCTATTTGTTATAAAACACGTGGCTCCCGCTCCCGCAAAAGGGAACCGGAAGCGGGAAGTGCACGCCTCTTCTTGGAGGGCATAGACCGGCCTTTGCCCTCATCCCATTGGCCAGAATATAATCACATGGCCCTGCTCCTGCTGCAAGGAACGCTGGGAAATGTAGTCCTTTCTGAACGGCCATGTGCCTCCCGAGTCGGGGTTCTAATACCAGGAAAGGTGGGGGGAAAAGATACTGTTGAGGGCGGGGAGGGTGCAGCCTGGGCAGCATGGTGAGACCCCGTATCTTCAAAAATACAAAAGTTAGCTGGGCGTGGTGGTGCACGCCTGTAGTCTCAGGTACTCAGGAGGCTGAGGTGGGAGGATTGCTTGAGCCCAGGAGCCGAAGGCTGCAGTGAGCTATGAATGAATGCATGAATGAATGAATGAGTGAGCGAGTGAGTGAATGAATGAATGAGTGAATGAGTGAGTGAATAAATGAACGAGTGAATGAATGAATGAACGAGTGAGTGAATGAGTGAATGAATGAACGAGTGAGTGAATGAATGAACGAGTGAAAGAATGAACGAGTGAAAGAATGAACGAGTGAATGGATGAGTGAGTGAATGGATGAGTGAGTGAATGGATGAGTGAATGAATGAATGAGTGAATGAATGAATGAGTGAGTGAATGAATGGATGAGTGAATAAATGAATGAATTTGAATGAATGCCATTGGGGGACATTTAGCAGTTTTTGCTGCAGCCCTTCCTTTTTCTTTGGGGTCTGCCTTTGATGCCCCCACCAAGGTTGGACTCCAATGCCACTGTGTGACATTTGGCAAGTGCCTCCCCTGTCGGAGCCTCTGCTTTTTCATCTGAGAAATGGGTCTGTGGAGGCTGTTGTTTCAAGGCCTCAGCGGATCATATGCAGAACCACATATCAGGTACACCATACCTGGGTAGCAGGTGCAGCACTCATTAAGTATGGGGACCCACATGGAAGGGATTAATATTTTTCAGGGTGACAGACCTTCCAAGAATAAGAATGGAGCCAAGGTTTGTTGGACACTTAACATGTATTGATTCTGGAGTGTCTAAATACATAAACAAGACTGGGTGCTGTGGTGGCTCACATCTGTAATTAATCCCAGAACTTTGGGAGGTTGAAGTGGGAGGGTTGCTTGAGGCCAGGAATTCAAGACCAGCTTGGGCAACATAATGAAACCCCATCTCTATTTTTTTTTTTTTTTCCTGAGATGGAGTCTGGCTCTCTCACCCAGGCTGGAGTGCAGTGAAGAGATCTCAGCTCACTGCAACCTCCACCTCTCGGGTTCAAACGATTCTCCTGCCTCAGCCTCCCGAGTAGCTGGGATTACAGGAGCTCGCCACCACACCCGGCTAATTTTTGTATTTTTAGTAGAGATGGGGTTTCGCCATGTTGGCCACGCTGGTCTGAAACTCCTGACCTCAGGTGATCCACCTGCCTTGGGCTCCTAAAGTGCTGGGATTACAGGCGTAAGCCACCACACCCAGCCGCATCTTTCTTATTTATGTATTTATTTATTTATTTATCAACTGAATAAGACATCCAACTCTTTTTAAAAAATAAATAAATAAATAGGCCAGGCATGGTGGCTCACATCTGTTATCCCAGCACTTTTGGAGGCCAAGGCAGGCGGATCACTTGAGGTCAGGAGTTCGAGACCAGCCTGGCCAACATGATGAAACTCTGTCTCTACTAAAAATAGAAAAACCAGCTGGGCATGGGGCACACACCTGTAGTCTCAGCTACTT
This sequence comes from Pan troglodytes, assembly GCF_028858775.2. Lineage (NCBI taxonomy): Eukaryota > Metazoa > Chordata > Mammalia > Primates > Hominidae > Pan > Pan troglodytes. The sequence goes on along the minus strand of NC_072418.2, from coordinate 7,161,554 downwards.
GTGAGGCTGAGGCAGGAGAATCGCTTGAACCTGGGAGGCGGAGGTTGCAGTGAACTGAGATTGCGCCACTGCACTCCAGCCTGGGCAACAGAGCAAGACTCTGTATCAGTAAATAAATAAAAATAGGCATGGCATGGTGGCTCATGCCTGTAATCCCAGCACTTTGGGAGGCCGAGGCGGGTGGATCACCTGAGGACAGGAGTTCGAGACCAGCCTGGCCAACATGGTAAAACCCCGTCTCTACTAAAAATACAAAATTAGCTGGGTGTGGTGGTGGGTGCCTGTCATCCCAGCTACTTGGGAGGCTGAGGCAGGAGAATAGCTTGAACTCGGGAGGTGGAGGTTGCAGTGAGCCGAGATTGCACCACTGCACTCCAGCCTGGGTGACGAGAGTGAAACTCCATCTCCAAAAATAATAATAAAATAATAAAATAAAAATAAATAGGGAGGCACGGTGGTGCAGGCCCGTTGTCCTGGCGCGTAAGGAGATGAGGCCAGACGTTCGAGATCAGCCTGGGCAACATAGGAAGGCCTCATCTATATAACAAAAAATTAAATACATAAATAAACAAACACATTTTCATCCTCAAAATGACCCCTTAAGGTAGAGGCTTCTATTATGGACCCACCTTACAGATGCAGAAAACCGAGGCCTAAAGAGATTAATTCTGACTCCAAAACTCACACAGATCAGAAACGGGGAATCACAATGGAAGGAGCTGAACTTCCAAGGGAGGAAACAAAGGAGGGTCCTCGAAGGTGAAACTGGACTCACTGAGCTGGGAAGCTGAGGAGCCCCTCCCTCCTGACAACCTGATTTAACTTTGCAGGCTCCTTCCTCCATTGCCGGGCCACATGGAAGCGGGCTGGTGTGAATCACCCAGCAGCCATGCACTACTTGCTATTTTAGTTGCTGACTCAGACTTTGTCAGAGCTCTGGTCCCGGTGGCAGCCGCAGCAGCCCAGAAGTGAAACCTGGGGAGTGGAGTTCTGAGATGAGATTCCAGGGTGCAGTGAGGTTGTTCCCAACAAAGGGTTTCGGACCATCCAGGCCGGAACCAGCTGCAAATACCTGAGCAGGGGCAGTGAACTGGCTATTCCTTCATTTGACCAACGTTCATCCAGTGCCTACTGTGTGCTGGGAGTTGTCCCAGACAGCAGACAGAAGTGATTAGTCATTGGCTGTCATTTCCGTAGGGGAGGAGAGGAAGGAATAGTAAACAAATTATAAAAGAAGGAAGCAAAATAGTTTCAGAAAGTGAAGAGCCTTCGGGCCGGGCGCAGTGGCTCACCCCTGTAATCCCAGCACTTTGGGAGGCTGAGGCGGGCGGATCATGAGGTCAGGAGATCGAGATCATCCTGGCTAACACGGTGAAACCTCGTCTCTACTGAAAATACAAAAAATTAGCCAGGCGTGGTGGCACGCACCTGTAATTCCAGATACTTGGGAGGCTGAGGCAGAAGAATCATTTGAACCCAGGAGGTAGAGGTTGCTGTGAGCTGAGATGGGGCTATTGCACTCCAGCCTGGGCAACAAGAGCAAAACTCTGTCTCAAAAACAAAAAACAGGCCGGGCGCGGTGGCTCACGCCTGTAATCCCAGCACTTTGGGAGACCGAGGCGGGCGGATCACGAGGTCAGGAGATCGAGACCATCCTGGCTAACAAGGTGAAACCCCGTCTCTACTAAAACTACAAAAAATTAGCCGGGCGTGGTGGCGGGCGCTTGTAGTCCCAGCTACTCGGGAGGCTGAGGCAGGAGAATGGCGTGAACCCGGGAGGCGGAGCTTGCAGTGAGCCGAGATCGCACCACTGCACTCCAGCCTGGGCGACAGAGCGAGACTCCGTCTCAAAAAAAAAAAAAGAAGGGGTGGTGGGAGTGTCTCAGGAGAAAGAATTTCAGCAGGGGTGGCCGAAGGGGCTCTCTAGGAGGGGGTGTTGGAGTTGAGACCTGGGGGGAAGAAAAGGAGTCAGTCATGGGAAGAGCTGGAGGTGAAAGTGGGAATGACCTTCTAGGCAGAGGGCACAGCCCATGCAAAGGCCCTGGGGGCAGATGGCACCTGGTGTGTTGGAGGAACAGCGAGGAGGCTGGAGCAGAGTGAGTGACGGGCAGAGAGGGAGGAGGGGAGGGTGAAAAGGGGATGGGGCAGGTTAAGCAGGGCCTGGTGGGTCATGGGGAGGTCTTGGGCTTTGACCCCCAGGCGGGTGGGAGCCATGCAGGGCTGTGGGCAGAGGAGGGACAGGACCTGACTCCAGTGCTCACGGGTGCCCTCTGGTGGCCGCTGCAGGGAGGACAGACCTTGGTGGGCAAGGGCTGACGCTGGGGCACCAGGGTGGAGGCGACTGCACTGGTCTGGGTGAGTGATGTTGGCTGGGGCTGGACCAGGTAGAGACAAGAGCAGAGGAGATGTGGGCACATTCAGGGCCTGCCCAGTTCAGAGGACCCTTTCCTGTTCCTTAAAGTGACTGAAAAAGAATTCGGCCCAGGAACCTTCACTTGTCCCAGGTCAGCCAGGCTGTGCTGAGAAGCCAGGCTGGCCTTGGCAGCAGGAACAGCGGGTTCAAGCCCCTGCTTCTCCCTGAGATACTGTGGCACTTGGGGCAAGACACAGCCTTCCTCTTCCTCTTCTTCTTCCTCTTCCTCCTCCTCTTCCTCTTCCTCTTCTTCTTTCTTCTTCTTCTATTTTGTGACAGAGTTTCACTCTTCTTGTCCAGGCTGGAGTGCAATGGTGGAATCTCGGCTCACTGCAAGCTCCGCCTCCTGGGTTCAAGCAATTCTCCTGCCTCAGCCTCCTGAGTAGCTGGGATGACAGGCACCCACCACCACACCCAGCTAATTTTTTTTTTTTTTTTTTTTTTTTTTTTTTTTTTAGTAGAGACAGGGTTTCCCCATATTGGCCAGGCTGGTCTTGAACTCCTGACCTCAGGTGATCCACCTGCTTCGGCCTCCCAAAGTGCTGGGATTACAGGCGTGAGCCACCGCGCCCGGCCGGCAGCCTTTTTCTGGGCCTCATCTTCCTCATTTGTACCATAGACCTCACGTCTGGAACTCCCATTCCCAGCTGTCTCCACATACCTCCTGTAGATCTGTAAAGCAGGGTCATTTTGAATGCCCTGAAGGTCGGGCACGGTGGCTGACGTCTGTAATCCCAGCAGTTTGGGAGGCCGAAGTGGGAGGATCACATGAGGCCGGGACTTTGAGATCAGCCCGGTCAACATAGTGAGAATCCTGTCTCAATGAAATGAAATGAAATAATGAAATAAAAAGCCAGGCTTGGTGGCACCCACCTGCTGTCCCAGCTACTGGGAGGCTGAAGCAGGAGGATCCCTTGAGCCCAGGAAGTCAAGGCTGCAGTGAGATATCATGGCGTCACTGCACTCCAGCCTGGGTGACAAAGCTGGACCTTGTCTCAAAAAAAAAAAAAAAAAAAAAAAAAGCCCAGGCTCCTTGGCTCACGCCTGTCATCCCAGCACTTTGGGAGGCCGAGATGGGAGGATCATTTGAGGTCAGGATTTAAAAGACCAGCCTGACCAACATGGTGAAACCCTGTCTGTACTAAAAATACAAAAATTAGCCGAGCGTGGTGATGCGTGCCTTTAATCCCAGCTACTCAGGAGCCTGAGGCAGGAGAATTGCTTGAACCTGGGAGGCGGAGGTTGCAGTGAGCCGAGATCACGCCACCGCACTCCAGCCTGGGCGACGGAGTGAGACTCTGTCTCAAAAAAAAGAAAGAAAGAGGCCGGGCGCAGTGGCTCACACCTGTAATCCCAGCACTTTGGGAGGCCCAGGCAGGCGGATCACGAGGTCAAGAGATCAAGACCATCCTGACCAACATGGTGAAACCCCGTCTCTACCAAAAATACAAAAAAGTTAGCCAGGCGTGGTGGCGGGCGCCTGTAGTCCCAGCTACTCAGGAGGCTGAGGCAGGAGAATGGCGTGAACCTGGGAGGCGGAGCTTGCAGTGAGCTGAGATTGCACCACTGCACTCCCGCCTGGATGACAGCGCGAGACTCCATTTAAAAAAAAAGAAAAGAAAAGAAAAGAAAAAAAAATCTATGTTGTCCAGTGCTGGAGACAGACAGTATTAGGCAGTTATGGGGTGATGGGGGCTCTGATGGGGAAGCTGTGGGACCCCAAAGGGGACCCTAGACTGGCCTGGGGAGATTAAGGGAAGTTTCTGAAAGAAGGAAGTAAGCTAAGACCTCAGGCCTTCATCGGAATGAGCCACGGGCGGGGAGAGAGTTCTAGAAGGTGGTACAGCATGGGTGAAGGTCTGGAAGGTCTGGAACGCAGCTCCAGGCAGGACCAGGTCCCCAGCTCTAGGGGCTCAGCTGCGATTTGCGCTGCCCCAGCGCCCTCTGGTGGCCACCGCCTGCCGGCCCCACGTGGCCATGAAGGCCCAGATTCCCTGGGAGCCTAACAGCCTTGAAGAAAAATAGGAAGAAAAAAAAAATAAGAAAATGTCCCATTTATTTCTTTATTTATTTTGAGATGGAGTTTTTGCTCTTGTTGCCCAGGCTGGAGTGCAGTGGCGCGATCTTGGCTCACTGCAACTTCCACCTCCCGGTTTCAAGCGATTCTCCTGCCTCAGTCTCTCAAGTAGCTGGGATTACAGGCATGCACCACCATGCCCAGCTAATGTTGTGTTTTTAGTAGAGACGAGGTTTCTCCATATTGGCCAGGCTGGTCTCGAACTCCTGACCTCAGGTGATCTGCCCGCCTTGGCCTCCCAAAGTGCTGGGATTACAAGCGTGAGCCACCGAGCCCGGCCCAATGTCCCCTCTATTTAAAAACGGTGAAATGTGAATAAATAACAGAGGATTTCTTTCTGGAAGTCAGTATACACACAGCCAGACCGGGCTGGGCAGCTATATGTGCCTGCTTGGAATGATCTCTTTCCGATACATATTTTTTTGAGACCAACTCTTACTCTGTCGCCCACGCTGGAGTGCAGTGGCCTGATCTTAGCTCATTGCAGCCTTCACCTCACAGGTTTAAGCAATTCACCTGCCTCAGCTTTCCGAGTAGCTGGGATTACAGGCATGCGCAACTACGCCCAGCTAATTTTTGTATTTTTAGTAGAGATGGGGTTTCACATATGTTGGCCAAGCTGGTCTTGAACTCCTGAGTAGCTGGGATTACAAGCATGCGTCACCATGCCCAGCTAATTTTGTATTTTTAGTAGAGACGGGGTTTATCCATGTTGGTCAGACTGGTCCTGAACTCTTGACCTCAGGTGATCCACCTGCCTCGGCCTCCCAAAGTGCTGGGATTACAGGCCTGAGCCACTGCGCCCGGCATTTACTATTATTATTGTTTATTTTTTATTTTTTGAGATGGCGTCTCGCTCCGGCACCCAGGCTGGAGTGCAGTGGCGTGATCTCCACCTCCTGGTTCAAGCGATTCTTGTGCCTCAGCCTTCCAAGTAGCTGGGATTACAGGGGCCCGCCACCACACCCAGCTATTTTTTATATTTTTAGTAGGAGACAGGGGTTTTACCATGTTGGCTAGGTTGGTCTCAAACTCCTGACCTCAGGTGATCTGCCCACCTCGGCCTCCCAAAGTGTTGGGATTACAGGCGTGAGCCACTGCGCCTGGTCCTGTTATTTCTTAAGTGGAGACATCAGTGGTTTTTACTGTATTCACTATATTATGCAACTATTGCCACTATCTAATTTCAGAAACTTTCATCACCCCAAAAAGCAGCACTGGAACCATCAGCTGACACTGCCCACTGCCTCCCCCCAGCCCCGGCACCCATGCATCCCCTTCCTGTTTCTGTGGATGAGCCTGTCCTGAACATTTCACAGAAATTGGATCACGTGGCCGGGCGCGGTGTCTCACACCTGTAATCCCAGCACTTTCGGAGGCCAAGGCAGGTGGATCACAAGGTCAGGAAATCGAGACCATCCTGGCTAACACGGTGAAACCCTGTCTCTACTAAAAATATAAAAAAATTAGCCGGGCGTGGTGGCGGGCGCCTGTAATCCCAGCTACTCGGGAGGCTGAGGCAGGAGAATGGCGTGAACCTGGGAGGCAGAGCTTGCAGTGAGCCGAGATCGCGCCACTGCACTCCAGCCTGGGCAACAGAGCGAGACTCCATCTCAGAAAAAAAAAAGAAAGAAAGAAATTGGATCACACACTGTGTGGCCTTTTGTGTCTGCCTTCTCTCACTGACCAAAACATGAATATGTTTTCTGATGCCCATCCTATTTTTTGAGACAGGGTCTCATTCTGTTGCCCAGGCTGGAGTGCAGTGGCAAGATCATGGTTCACTGTAGCCTTGAACTCCTGGGCTCAAGCGATCCTCCCACCTCAGCTTCCCAGGTAGCGGGGACTACAGGCAGGCACCACCACACCCGGCTAACTTTTGTATTTTTTTGTAAAGACAAGAATTTCACTATGTTACCCAGGCTGATCTCAAACTCCTGGGTTCAAGCGATCCTACTGCCTTGGCCTCCCAAAGTACTAGGATTACAGGCGTGAGCCACTGCACCCGGCCCTTAGTTTCTTCTAGAAGCATCTGTTGCCCTCCTGGGCTTGGCATGATGCTGAGCCTTTGCCAGGGGTCACCCTGCTGCTAGAGATTGCATGACCCAGACCCTGGCCCAGCCCTGCGGGCTCCCTCCAGGAACTGAAAGAGGAAGTTTCTGAGGCTGCACAGCCAGGCCCCGCTTGGCCCCTCTGGCCATGAAAATAAAGGGCCCTTCTGGAAGGCAGGGGCCAGGGTGCAGCTTCACTTCCTACAGGCTTTGAACCAGAACAGAATTTCCAGAAGGCCCCCCAGGATCCTCTTCCTGTCCTGTCCTTCCTGTGAAACTATTACCATCCACCACCCACCCCAGCCGCATGTCCCAGAAATTGCTCTGCTCAGCCAGGCGCGGTGGCTGACGTCTGTAATCCCAGCACTTTGGGAGGCTGAGGCTGGTGGATGACTTGAGCCCAGGAGTTCGAAACCAGCCTGGCCAACATGGTGAAACCCCGTCTCCACAAAAATTACAACAAATAGCTGAGCGTGGTGGCACACGCCTGTAATCCCAGCTACTTGAGAGGCTGAGGCAGGAGAATCGCTTGAACCCGGGAGGCAGAGGTTGCAGTGAGCCAAGATCTCACCACTGCCCTCCAGCCTGGGCGACAGAACAAGACTCTGTCTGAAAAAAATAAATAAATAAATAAATAATAAAATAAAATTGGCCGGGCACTGTGGCTCACTCCTGTAATCCCAGCTACTAAGGAGGCTGAGGCAGAAGAATCACTTGAACCTGGGAGGCAGAGGTTGGAGTGAGCCGAGATCTCACCATTACACTGCAGCCTGGGCGAGAGAGCGAGATTCTGTCTCAAAAAAATACAATAAAATATAAAATAAAAAGAATAAAAAGAAACTGCTCTGCTCAAGGTCCTTGGTGATCTTGTGTTGTTAAATCCAGGGTCAGTTCTCCATCTGCCTTGACCTCTGGCCTTTGTCACTCTGCTCCAGCCATGTGAGCCTTCCCGTTGTTCCTCCAACATGTTGGGTGTGGTCCTGCCTCAGGGCCTTTGCACAGGCTGTGACTTCAGCCTGGAATGCCCTTCCCCCAGGTACCTACATGGCTCCCTCATCACTTGCTTCAGATCTTTGCTCAAACGTCACCGTCTGGCTGAGCTGGTGGTGGGCACATGTTGTCCCAGCTGCTCCAGAGGCTGAGGTGGGAGGGTCGTTTGAGCCCAGGAGTTCGAGGCTGCAGTGAGCTATGATCAATCACGCCACTGCACTCCAGCCTGGACAACAGAGCGGGATGCTGTCTCTTGATTCCCTGTGGTATCAAAGGCCTCACCCTCTCAATGCGTGCTCCTCATTTAAAATTCATTCAAGGCTGGACATGGTGGCTCACGTCTGTCACCCCAGCACTTTGGGAAACCGAGGCAGGGGGATGCCTTGAGGTCAGGAGTTCAAGACCAACCTGGCCAACATGGTGAAACTCCATCTCTAACAAAAATACAAAAAATTAGCTGGGCCTGGGGGTACCTGTAAAAAAAAAAAAATTAAAAAATTAAATAAAATTGGCCGGGCACTGTGGCTCACGCCTGTAATCCCAGCTACTCAGGAGGCTGAGGCAGGAGGATTGCTTGAACCTGGGAGGCAGAGGTTGCAGTGAGCCAAGATCATACCACTGCATTCCAGCCTGGGTGACAGAGCAAGACCCTGTCTCAAAAAAATAAAAATTAATAATATAATATAATATAATATAATTCATTCAAAACAGCACCCACCAGATCCCCTGAATAGGCTTCATCTTTCCACAGCACTTTGGAGTTTGAGACAAATACAATCAACTTATTCATGGCCCACATGTCTATGGTCTGCCTGTCCGTGGACTTTATTGTGGGATCCCAAGGTATGGTCTATAGCAGATGCTCAATAAATGTTTGAATTTGAATTGATCCCCAAGTCTTTTTTTTTTTTTTGAGATGGAGTTTCACTCTTGTTGCCCAGGCTGGAGTGTAGTGGTGCTATCTCAGCTCACTGCAACCTCTGCCTCCCGGGTTCAAGTGATTCTCCTGCCTCAGCCTCCCAAGTAGCTGGGATTACAGGCACACGCCACCATGCCCAGCTAATTTTGTATTTTTAGTAGAGACAGTGTTTCACTGTGTTGGTCAGGCTGGTCTTGAGCTCCTGACCTCAAATGATCTACCCGCCTCGGCCTCCCAAAGTGCTGGGATGACAGGTGCGAGCCACCACACCCGGTGGATGCCCAAGTCTTTTAAAAAATTAATTAATTAATTAATTAATGTATTTATTTATTTATTTTTGAAACAAGGTCCCACTCTGTCACCCAGGCTGGAATGCAGTGGTCTGATCACAGCTCACTGCAGCCTCAACACTTCCAGGCCAAGCAATCCTCCCACCTCAGCCTCCTGCGTAGCTGGGACCACAGGTGCACACCATCACACCCAGGTAATTTTTGTAAAGATGGGGTTTTGCTGTGTTGCCCAGGCTGGTTTCAAACTCCTGGGTTCAAGTAATCTGTCCAGCTCAGCCTCAGCCTCGCAAAGTGCTGGGATTACAAGCATGCACCACCATGCCCAGATGCTTTTTTTTTTTTTTTTTTTTTTTTGAGACAGGGTCTCACTGTTGCTCAGGCTGGAGTGCAGTGGTGTGATCACAGCTCACTGCGGCCTGGACCTCCCAGGCTCAAGCAATCCTCCCATCTCAGCCTCCTGAGTAACTGGGATTACAGGCATGTGCCACCACACGCACCTAATTTTTTTGTATTTTCAGTAGAGACGGTATTTCACCATGTTGGCTAGGCTGGTCTCGAACTCCTGACCTCAAATGATTCACCTGCCTCATCTTCCCAAAGTGCTGGGAATACAGGCGTGAGCCACTGTGCCCGGCCCTACATTTTTTGTAGAGATGGAGTTTCACCATGTTGCCCAGGCTGGTCTCGAACTCCTGGGCTCAAGCAATCCTCCCGCCTTGGCCTTCCAGTGTTGGGATTGCAGGCGTGAGCCTCTGCGCCTGGCCTCAAGTCAGTTTTTCCGTTTCTCGATTCCACGTTCGCTTCCTGCTAGTCAGTGTATTTTGTTCATTCCCCCCATTATCCGTTCATTCCCTCGTTGAGCAGTGTGTATTGAGCATCTACTGTATGCCTGGGATGGCTTCAGATCGGGTGAACGCTGTTTTCTGGGACGGATCCCGTTGCTGCCCTCATAGGGCTCACAGCTCCAAGGGGAGGCAGACACAGGAATGGGTGGTCTCGTGTGGGCTTGCCCTGGGTGTGATGGGGATGCAGAAGTAATGGGGGTGGGGACCCGGGGACAGGGATCTGAACCCACCAGTAGTGCTCAGAGCTCTCTGCAGCCCCCAGGAAGGAAAGGGCACTCCAGGTGGAGGGCATGGCACAGGTAACAACCCTGAGGGGTAGGAGGGAGCGTGGACCCTCCGAGGGACCGAGGGGAGCCAGTGTGGCCCACTGTGGTGCAGGCCTTGTGTCCCCCAAGCCTGGAGGCAGGGGGCGCATGAACTATCTGTGGGGACCCAGAAGGTGCCGCAATGAGCCAACAGTGCCACCAGAGGGCACCATCGGACAGCGGTTCCAGCCTCTCCCGACCCCAGCTGAGGAGGGGACGGTCCCTCTTTCCCGGGCCTGCTCCAAAGAGAGAGGCCAAAGGGGACTCTCTGAAAAGTGCCCAGTCTCCAGCCATGCCAACAGCCCCCTCGTCCCTCTGTAAATTGCAATAATAGGCCTGGTGCGGTGGCTCACGCCTGTAATCCCAGCAGTTTGGGAGGTCGAGGTGGGCGGATCACCTGAGGTCAGGAGTTCAAGACCAGCCTGGCCAACATGGTGAAACCCCATCTCAACTAAAAATACAAAAATTAGCCAGGCGTGGTGGTGGGCACCTGTAGTCCCAGCTATTCGGGAGGCTGAGGCAGGAGAATTACTTGAACCCGGGAGGTGGAGATTGCAGTGAGCCGAGATGGCACCACTGCACTCCAGCCTGGGTGACAGAGCAAGACTCCACCTCAAAAATAAATAAATAGGCCGGACATGGTGGCTTACGCCTGTAATTCCAGCATTTTGGAAGGCCGAGGCGGGCGGATCATGAGGTCAGGAGATCCAGACCACCCTGACTAACACGATGAAACCCCGTCTCTACTAAAAACACAAAAAATTAGCCAGGTGTGGTGGCGGGTGCCTGTAGTCCCAGTTACTCGGGAGGCTGAGGCAGAAGAATGACGTGAACCCAGGAGGCAGAGGTTGCAGTGAGCTGAGATCGCGCCACTGCACTCCAGCCTGGGCGACAGAGCGAGACTCCGTCTCAAAAAATAAAAATAAAAATAAATAAATAGATAAATAATACATTGCAACAATAATGACAGCCAAATACCTATCCCCATTGGCAGGTCACCAGGGCTTTCTTTGCCCCATTGTGCAGATGGAGAAACTGAGGCACAGAGAGGTAGTGTCGCTTTGCAAAGTCACACAATGAGACTGCAAGGCCGGGACTAGGATGAGCCAGAAAGGCCCCTCAGAGACAAATTAAAGCCAGAGTTAATCCTCAGGGGTGCGCAGGTGTGGGATCTTTGGAAATCACTGTCTAATATTGTTTCCAGCCCAATTGGAGCCCAGAGGGGGCAGATGCCAGCCTGAGGCCACACAGCAGGCTCTTCTTCAGTCCCCTCCCCCAAGAGTGTCTCGCTGCAGCCCTGGGGTTTGCCTGGGCTCACAAATGCCATCCCCAAGTGCCCCTGGGCGGGGATCTTTTATTTTTAACCTGTTCAGTGGCTGTGGCCTTATTATAGCCCTGGGAGGCTGCCACGGTTTCCAGTTTCCAAGGGAAGCTGCAAAACTTTTTATCTTCCCAGGAAAAGGAGTGTCTGGGCGCAGTGGCTCTTTCCTGTAATCCCCGTATTTCGGGAGGCTGAGGTGGATCGCTTAAGCCCAGGAGTTTGGGACCAGCCTGGCCAACACAGTGAGACCCCTGTCTCTATTTTTATTTTTTATTATTTATTTATTTATTTTGAGACAAAGTCTTACTCTGTCGCCCAGGCTGGAGTGCAATGGCACGATCTTGGCTCACTGTAACCACCGCTTCCCGGGTTCAAGCGATTCCCGTGCCTCAGCCTCCCGAGTAGCTGGGATGACAGGCACGCACCACCACACCCAGCTAATTTTGTATTTTTAGTAGAGAAGGGGTTTCACCCATGTTGGCCAGGCTGGTCTTGAACTCCTGACCTCAAGTGATTCTCCCGCCTCGGCCTCCCAAAGTGCTGGGATTACAGGCGTGAGCCACCACACCTGGCCAAAATCAATGTATTTTCTTTTCTTTTTTCTTTTAAGAGATGAGGTCTTGCTACGTTGGCTAGTCTTGAACTCTGGGCCTTCAGTGATGATCTCATCTCACCTTCCTAAGTGGCTGGGATTACAGGCACATGCCATTGTGCCTGGCTCTTTAATGTATTTTCTATTGCTTGAGCCAGTTAATATTTTTCTTTAAATAGGCTTTAAAAATCAACCTTTATTTTTTGGGAGTTAGATCTTGGTGATGGTTGTACAGCCTTGTAAACGTACTAAAAGCCCCTGAATTGTCCATGTTAAAATGGTGAATTTTATGTTTTGCAAATTATATCTACATTAAAAAATGTAAAAGCCATTAAAAATGTAAATGCTGGCCAGGCGCAGTGGCTCACGCCTGTAATCCCAGCACTTTGGGAGGCCGAGGCGGGCAGATCATGAGGTCAGGAGATCGAGACCATCCTGGCTAACACGATGAAACCCCGTCTCTACTAAAAATACAAAAATTAGCCGGGCGTGGTGGCGGGCGCCTGTAGTCCCAGCTACTCGGGAGGCTGAGGCAGGAGAATGGCGTGAACCTGGGAGGCGGAGCTTGCAGTGAGCAGAGATCGCGCCACTGTACTCCAGCCTGGACGACAGTGAGACTCCGTCTCAAAAAAAAAAAAAATGTAAATGCCATTCAACTCGTATTTATTTGTTTGTTTGTTTGTTTGTTTAGAGACAGGGTCTCTCTCTGTCACCCAGGCTGAAGTGCAATGGTGCAATCACAGCTCACTACAGCCTCCACCTCCTGGGCTCAAGCGATCCTCCCACCTCAGTCTCTTGAGCAGCTGGGATCACAGGTGCACACCATCACACCCAGCTAATTTTTATATATTTCTTGTAGAGATGAGGGGAGTGGTCTCACTAAGTTGTCCAGGCTGGTCTCGAACTCCTGGGCTCAACCAACCCTCCCACCTCAGCCTCCCAAAATGCTGGGATTATAGGCATGAGCCACTGTCCCTGGCTGTGGGGCTGCACCTTAGATAATCCAGGAAGACTTCATGGAGGAGATGACATTGGCTCAAGATCATTGCTTTAATCGACATCAAATGATTAATAAGTTAATAATTCAAATTAATACATTTGAATTAATATCAATAAATCATGTCTATTAACAGACATTCAAAGACAAGCTTTAATAGGAGATATCAAGGCACAGGGTGGAGGGAGGGGGTTGCTCCAGGGAATTCTGAATGTCCCAGTTCATGCAGAAGTTCAAGGTGTCTTGTACAACGCACTGGAGAAACAGGATCTGGGACCGGCGCGGGCACATTCTCCTGGCCCAGCACAGGGGCGGTGCCACCCACATTCGGCCCGGGTCTTGCCTAATACATGTTTTGGTAAACACTCGGTCAGAGCACCCTCTGTTTTTTCCAGTCCCGAAGCTCCCCGCAGGAATCCACACCCCCCGCCCCACCCCTCTCTCGGGACACGGATTCAATGTCCCTGGTGGGTCATCTGGCCTTTTCGGCCTGTGATGTGATTCGAGCGGTGCTATCTTTAACCTCGGGCAGGGGTGTTCTCCCCCGTCGACGTTGCTCGGATAACAGTCCTGCAATTCCATGGGGGTGGCGGCACCCGGGGTCTGGCAAAGCCATAGGAGCCTGCTTGTGTCCCCTGCTGCTGCCCCAAGTAGGCAGAGGAGGATGTGAATTCCCAACTCGTTCACTGTTCGCTTGCTCAGCCCATATTTACAGGCCACCTGGCGTGGGACAGACCCTGGTGTGGGTGCTGAGGACGCAGCAGTGACCGAGACCCTCAAAGTGCTGGGGAGGGTCTAAGAAAGTCACCGAGTAGATGAGTGAATGAGCAGAACTCCAGGTCCCGACTTCAGTTCTGTGGAATCAGATTGGCAGCAGGCTGGGAAGGGCAGTCGGCGAGCTTGGGGGGGCCCCCACTTCCCCATCTCCCAGGTCAGGCTGGGCTGCCTGGCTCTCGACACCTTCCAGCAGGGGGTTAAGCTTTGAACCCGATGCTTCCGGGCTGGGTAAGCTTAGACAAGCCCCCTCCCCTCTCTGTGAGCCTGTTTCTCTGGGATCTGCTGGATCACCCCTCACCTGAAGCTGGTAGAGCTTTAAGATGGCCTTCCTCTTAAGAGGGCTGTTTTTCCTACTTTATTATTATTCTTATTTTTCTCCCGTCCATGGGACTCTGACATGTTTTTCCGCCTTTAGAGGGCTGCTGTGTAAACAGGCAGTACATTTAACCACAAACAACTTGGCTCTCCCTCTTGGCTGTGTGGCCTTAGGTGCTCCACTTGAGCTCTCTGAGCTTTTTTCTTCACTGATCAATGGCAGGTAGTCATTCTACTATTGTGAACATTTTTTGCTACCCTCCATGGCATTGATGGCCCCATTTTTTTTTTTTTTTTTTTTTTTTTTTTTTTTTTTTTTGAGACAGAGTCTTTCTATGTCACCCAGGCTGGAGTGCAGTGGTGCGATCTCGGCTCACTGTAAGCTCCGCCTCCCGGGTTCACGCCACTCTCCTGCCTCAGCCTCCGGAGTAACTGGGACTACAGGCGCCTGCCACGACGCCCGGCTAATTTTTTGTATTTTTAGTAGAGACGGGGTTTCACCGTGTTAGCCAGGATGGTCTTGATCTCCTGACCTCGTGATCCGCCCGCCTCGGCCTCCCAAAGTGTTGGGATTACAGGCGTGAGCCACTGCACCCAGCCAGATGGCCCCATTTTACAGCAACTCCAGTTACACATGGATTACAGACCCTCTGGGGGCCCTCCTCAGGCCAAGCCAATTGGCACATCCCACTCCTGGGCTACTAGGATTGGGTCATGGAAGAACACGGGACCCAGGCTGGTCCAATCAGAGCGTATCTTGATGTTTTTAGTTTTTAGTTTGTTTGTTTGTTTGTTTTGTTTTGAGACAGAGTCTTGCTCTGTTGCCCAGGCTGGAGTGCAGTGGTGCAATCTCGGCTCACTGCAACCTCCACCTCCCGGGTTCAAGCGATTCTCCTGCCTCAGCCTCCCAAGTAGCTGGGATTACAGGTGCCCGCCACCGTGCCTGGCTAATTTTTTGTATTTTTAGAATAGATAGGGTTTCACCATGTTGACCAGGCTGGTCTCGAACTCCTGACCTCGTGATCCACCTGCCTCGGTCTCCCAAAGTGCTGGAATTACAGGCGTGAGCCACCGCGCTCGGTCACGAATCTTGGGATGTGACTGGGAGGAAGATGCTCTCTTTTCTCCTGGTCATCACCTCGGGACACCCACCCCACCCCAGTCTCAGAGGAGCTAGCAACCAGGTCTTTAGGAACAACTGGGATCTGCTGGATCGGCCCTCAGCTGAAACTGGTAGAGCTTTAAGATGGCCTTCATTAGAAGGTATGAGGCTAAAGTTACAATCCCCAGGTCTGAGCTTTCAAAGCAAGCATTTAGCTCAGATGATTTTTGTGAGTGATTTTCTTGGGGTTAGGGGGCTGAGTCTGGCAGATCCCCGAGGGAAACAGACGCTCAGGATGCGGAGGCGGGATGGCCACCTGCCCCAGGGATGGGAGAGCTTGTGCCAAAACAACACCAGAAAGCAGGGGAAAGGGATCCATGTGTCTGGCGTCCCGGATGGAGAATCAGCACAAGGTATGAACTCTGACGGTCCTGGGTTCCAATCTCGGCCATTCCTTCATGCGCTGTGTCCTTAGGCATATTTTTTTTTTTTTTTTTTTTTTGAGATGGAGTCTTGTACTCTGTCGCCCAGGCTGGAGTGCAGTGGTGCGATCTCGGCTCACTGCAAGCTCCGCCTCCTGAGTTCACACCATTCTCCTGCCTCAGCCTCCCGAGTAGCTGGGACTACAAGCGCCCACCACCACGCCCGGCTAATTTTTTGTGCTTTTAGTAGAGACGGGGTTTCACTGTGTTAGCCAGGATGGTCTTGGTCTCCTGACCTCGTGATCCGCCCGCCTCAGCCTCCCAAAGTGCTGGGATTACAGGCGTCTGCCACCGCGCCCGGCTGTCCTTAAGCATCTTAATGTCTCTTAGTAGCCTCAGTTCCCCCGCCTGCCATACAGGACCTGCTTTGTTTTGTTTGCTTGTTTGTTTGTTTGTTTGTTTTTTGAGACGGAGTCTCGCTCTGCCGCCCAGGCTGGAGTGCAGTGGTGCGATCTCGGCTCACTGCAAGCTCCGCCTCCCGGGTTCACACCATTCTCCTGCCTCAGACTCCGGAGTAGCTGGGACTACAGGCGCCCGCTACCACGCCCGGCTAATTTTTTTTTGTATTTTTAGTAGAGACGGGGTTTCACTGTGTTAGCCAGGATGGTCTCGATCTCCTGACCTCGTGATCCGCCGGCCTTGGCCTCCCAAAGTGCTGGGATTACTGGCGTGAGCCCCTGCGCCCGGCCCTGCTTTGTTTTTTTGAAACAGGGTCTCACTCTGTTGCCCAGGCTGGAGTGTGGCGGTGCCATTAAGGCTCACTGCAGCCTCAAACTCCTGGGCTCAATCAATCCTCCTGCTTCAGTCTCCCCAGTAGCAGCTGGGACTACATATCACTACACATGGCTAATTTTTTTTTTTTTTTTTTTTTTTTTTTTTTTTTTTTTGTAGAGACAGGATCTCACTTTGCTGCCCATGATGGTCTCAAACTCCCAGGCTCAAGCAATCCTCCAGCCTCAGCCTCCCAAGGTGCTGGGATTACAGGTGTGAGCCACCGTGCCCGGCCAGGACTTACTTTAGATAGGTCCTACTTTGGCTTTTGACTGGAAGAAAGATGCTCTCCTTTCTGCTGGCGGTCATCTTGGGACACCCACCCCACCCCAGTCTCAAGGGAGCTATCAACCAGGTCTGTAGGAATAATTGGGATCTGCTGGATCAGCCCTCACCTGAAACTGGTAGAGCTTTAAGATGGCCTTCATCTGGCCGGGTGCGGTGGCTCATGCCTGTAATCCCAGCACTTTGGGAGGCCGAGGTGGGCGGATCATGAGGTCAGGAGATCAAGACTATCCTAACACGGTGAAACCCCGTCTCTACTAAAAATACAAAAAATTAGCCGGGCATGGTGGCGGGCACCTGTAGTCCCAGCTACTCGGGAGGCTGAGGCAGGAGAATTGTGTGAACCCAGGGGGCTGAGCTTGCAGTGAGCCGAGATCACGCCACTCCACTCCAGCCTGAGTGACAGAGTGAGACTCCGTCTCAAAAAAAAAAAAAAAAAAGATGACCTTCATCTTAAGAAGGCCGTTTTTCCTACTTCATTATTTTTCTTCCATCCATGGGACTCTGATATGTTTCTCCTCCTTTAGAGGGCTGTTGTGTAAACAGACAGTGCATTTAACCACAGAAAATGGTGCCTGGCATACAGTAGGTGCTCAATAAATGCTCACTAGTACTGTGTCTCCCAGGAGACAGCTTTGAGAGCACCTGCTGATTCAAACCCACTCCTTTGATGCAACACCAAACAGGCATACAACAGCCCAACAGCTGTCACCTGTGGGACTGTCCAGTCCCAAATGAAACAAGACAGCAGGTGTGTGAAGGCAAGAGATGGGAGACACCCACCCTCGGGAAAAGAGCCCTCCAACCCAATGCACCATGGAAGCAGCATGCGGTGCCCCACAGCAGGGCCTCTCCCCACTGCCACGTGAGGCGGGCGCACAGGGATTAACCGGACGTTCATATCCACAGCTCAATCCTTATCCCCAAGGGGGCCTGAAACCTGCCTGGCACATGGCAGGGGCTCAGCAAAATCCCACGGACCCAGCTAACGGGGTGGTGCTTTCTGGTGGGGGTTTGACTGTTCTAATATGGAGAAAACCAGAATTTTAGAATGGAACAAGTTTACACAAGGAGGTGAGATGAGATGGCAGATAAAGGAAAACAGAAAAGGGCCAGGTGTGGTGGCTCACACCTATAATCCCAGCACTTTAGGAGGCCGAGGCGAGTGGATCACAAGGTCAGGAGTTTGAGACCAGCATGGCCAATATGGTGAAACCCCGTCTCTACTAAAAATACAAAATTAGCCAGGCATGGTGGTGTATGCCTGTAGTCCCAGATGCTCAGGAGGCTGAGGCAGGAGAATCACTTGAACCCGGGAGGCAGCGGTGGCAGTGAGCCGAGACGGCGTCACTGCACTCCAGCCTGGGTGACAGAGCAAGACTCCATCTCAAAAAAAAAAAAAAAAAAAAAAAAAATTGTAGAGACAGAGGTCTTACTATGTTGCCCAGGCTTCCCAAGGTGCTGAGATTACAGATGTGAGCCACCGTACCCAGCCTATTTTTTATTTTTGTAAAGACAGGCTCTCACTATGTTGCCCAGGCTTTGTTTCAAACAGCAACATACTGTTTTTCAAATGAAATTTTACACAAAGCCCCAGTATGTAACATAGAGGCCAGGTGCAGTGGTTCATGCTTGTAATTCCAGCACTTTGGGAGGCTGAGGTGGGAGGATCGCTTGAGGTCAGGAGTTTGAGACCAGCCTGGCCAACACGGCAAAACCTCCCTCTACAGAAAATACAAAAATTAGCTGGGCATGGTGGCAGGTGCCTGTAATCTCAGTTACTCAGGAGGCTGAAGCAGAAGAATTGTTTGAACCCAGAAGGCAGAGGTTGCAGTGAGCCGAGATCGCGCCATTGCACTCCAGCCTAGGTGACAGGGTGAGACTCTGTCTCAAAAAAAAAAAAAAGCCCCAGTATGTAACACAGAAACCCCTCTAGCTAGGGGAGGTGGCCCTAGGGCTCTCTGTTCACTCAGACCAATGCCATGGACTGACTCACCCACCTCCGACTTCCCCAGTTAACCCACGCCAAGGACGCATCAGGCAGGCCATTCTCTTTGAGTATCTTTTTAATGACTTAAACACCAGCACGGAGACTCGCCATGTAAACGGCCTCATTTCTGTGCTCTGTGCTTTGGGAGGGACAGGGACGCCATTTCCCACCTTGGCTGAGTTAAAACCTGTCTTGTAAATTAATAAATAATTTCCTAACTGACACGGCAAAAAAAAAAAAAAAAAATCCAAACGAGACCTAGTTTCCATCCAGGGACAGGACGTTTCTGGACACCGCCGGTCACTGCTCCTCCTAAGGGCCTGGCCGTGGCTACTACAGGGAGGATATAGTGAGAATGGCTTCCCTGCTGCTGTTTGCTGCTGTCTACGCCGGCCAAGAACCTGCTCCCATCTGCCTGGGCTGATGGAGTCTCGCTCTTGACAAAAATCTTGCTGGGGCAGGTCCTCTGGCAGCCCCAGCACCTTACCCTGAGTCATGGGAACCTGAGACTTTGTCCAAACCGCGGCTGGAAGGCTGGTCTTGGCACTCAACGTCTTAGCTAGTGGATTTATCGCATTAAGACTGTACTTGGGCCTTTTTCATGATGACTTGGGTCTCAATCCTTGGAGCAGCTGAAAGAACAGCTCGGGCCACCTGTGGATGCACCCACAATGAAATCAGAGGCCACGTGAGGTTTGCAAGGCAGAGTGGCCTGCAGTTTTAACTCGGGCACTATGGCAATGCAGACCCAAACCAATTGTGCCAGTTCTTTGCTGGGTGGCAAAGTGTTTTCAGGCTTTGTGGTCACTCCTGATTTCTGTTTGGAAGCACAGTTCTCTCTCTAAGGAGAATGGAAACTTGGAAAGGCCTGTAAAATCGGAAAGCCTGTAAAAGGCCGTAGAGTGGAGATGTATAAAAATGTACGGTCACCCGTGTTTTAGGGGTTGACACCATGGACTTTTATCTCGCTCACAAAATTCCTCACACATACAGCTCACTCCCTGTGGCCTCGGCCATCTCAGGCACCACAAAATCCTCACTGCTTGAAATTCACTTATGGAGTCCAACAAACAACTTTCTTTAAAAAAAAAAAAAAAAAAAAAAAGGCAGTAAAATCTCAGAATTTCTGTGCAACGCTTGCAACCTGCCCACTTATTAAATAAACAGAACACCAAACCAACCGAAAGCTATGCAAGTGGCAGGCTGCCCTGGGCAGAGACCTGCCTGTCTGCCAGGGACTACGGTGGCACGGGAGCAGGGCGTGATCATGCTGGAAGAAATGAGAGGTGGTCTCATTCCCTGAATCTCAAACTCTCATCTCAGGAGCCCCCAGTCCTAACACTGTATTCAGCAGCTGGAGTTATCCGGCCACGTAAAGGGACGAGGGAAGGCAGACCGTCCTCAACTTCTTCCTGTGTTTCTAGCAGGGAAGGAACGCAATGGCTTCAGTCCCTCCGCCTCTAGGTAACAAGGCAAAGGCCTCCCTAACCCAGGCAGACAGGATGTGGGGAAGGTCTTGTGTCTTTTCCTAACTCAGAATGAGTGAGCGGGCTCCCGGAGAAAGACTGTCCTTTTAGCACGTGACCCTGATGGCTTCTAGCACCAAAGGCTCGCTAACACCTCCGACCCTGTCTGCAGGTAAAGGGGATGGGAGGCAGAACCCTTCTCCTGATTGGTGCCTGAAGGAGGCAAGAACGAGCATCTGCTATGCCCCAGCCGGATTTCCCCCGTCTCAGCAGGAGAGGGGAGAGGTGAGGGTGCAGGCGTTCTGGGCAGGTCAGTGCAGTTCGATGAACGCCTCCAGATCTTCTGGGATGAAGCCCTTGTAAGGGATCTTGTTCTTATCCAGGGCCCGGGCCGCAAGGCACTGCAGGGTCACGTAGTTGAAGGGCTGCATGGTACCCCTGGCCAGCAGCTTCTCGTCCAGCAGCTCATAGGCCGTCTTCTTGAAGGCATTGGTGGCGTCCATGTGGGCCCCTGCTTCGATCAGGGCATTCATGATGGCCGGGCAGTTGTTCTGGGCTGCTATGTGTAGCGGGGTGTTGTTGTCAAAATCCCTGCTGTCCGGGTCGGCCCCGCAGTCGAGCAGCACTTTGACCACGTGCAGGGAGGGGAATCTGCCCACGGGATAGCGGCCCACGTTTGTGGTGTCCTTGTCCACAGCCATGTGCAGAGGGGTGAAGCCGTTCTTGCCCCTGGGTGCGCACTTGAGCAGGCGGTAGACGGTCTGGTGCTTCAGGTGCTCCTGGCTGGGGGTGCACTCCACTTTCTCCAGCAGGTAGAGCAGGTGGAGGATGATGGCCAGCGCCTTGGTGAACTGGGCTGAGTCTCCGGGCTCCCTGGGCAGCTGCAGGGCCCGTTCCACTTCCCGGACCCCTTTGGTGAGAACCCCCATGAGGTCTGCAAAGCCGATCTGGGTGCCCAAGCTGCCTTTGGCGGCCCGGTCCTGAAGCACGTAGGAGAAGAGTTCCGCGAAGGAGAGGAAGCTGCTGGCGGTCATGGGGCTCAGAGGCTCCAGGTTGCTCTGTTGCATGTCCAGGGCGTACTTCCACAAGCGGATGCAGCGCTCGAAATTGCCCGAGTCGGCGTACACGGCGCCCCTGTAACGGATGTAATAGGAAGTGTCCGGGTGCGAGGGACCGAGGATGCGCTCCCGGATCAACAGGGCCTGCATGCGCATCTCATCCGGGTCGGTGATCAGCGCCTCCAGCTCCTCGGTGGTGTTGACCTCCCTGGAATAGTCATAGGCCAGGACCAGCTGCGGGGGCTCCGGTTTGGGCAGGTACTCGCCCCCCTGGTGACGCAGCTCCATGGCCCGCCTCCAGTGTTTAAGGGCCCCAAGCAGATCTCGTTTCTTATCCACATACGTAGCTCCCAGCAATTCCAAGGCTTCCACGGCAGCTTCCCGGCTCGTGGGACAGCAGCTTTCGTAAGATTCCCCGTTCGGTGGTTCCTCCGGGGAGGAGCTGCAGCACGGAGCCCCCTGAGGCTGCGCACACCCCTGGCTGGTGGAGGGGTCTTCTTGGGGCAGCCCAGGCTGAGCCTCTCCCTCTGCGACCTGCTCCTGGCCGGGCTGCTCCTGGATGAGGTACTCCACGATGTTGGTGTGGCCCGTCACGCTGGCCGCGAGCAGCGGGGTCATGCCGTAGCCGTCACGTTCCATGCGGGCCTTGCACCCCAGCAGCAGCTGCAGGATCTCCAGGCTGCCGGACTCGGCGCAGTCATGCAGGGCCGTGTTGCCCTTGGCGCTGCGCCGGTTCACCTGGGCGCCCTGCTCCAGCAGGTAGCGGGCAATCTCACGGTGGCCCTTGTAGCACGAGATCATGAGGCACGTGTGGCCGTGCCGGTTGGCCACCTCCAGGTCGGCCTGGTGCTCGCCGACCAGGTAGCGCACCACCTCCAGGTGGCCGTCGAAGCAGGCGGCGCGGAGAGGCGTGGAGTTGGTGCGCGTGGTGCGGTTCACCGAGGCCCCGCGGCGCAGCAGGCTCCGCACCACGTCCAGGTGGCCGGCTGCGGAGGCGGCCCACAGCGGCGGCGCGCCCTCGATGGTCTCGCCATCGAAGTGCACCGAGCCACCGGCCTCCACGCTCGCGCCGCACCGGTCCACCAGGTACTCCACCACGTCCAGGTGGCCGTAGCGGGCGGCGATGAGTAGCGGCGTTCCCCCGCCGGCCACCTCGCCCGTCAGCTCGTCCAGTTCCTCCCGGCTCCGGCCGCTGAGCAGCTTCTGGAGCAGCTGCAGCTTGCCATCACGGGCGGCGTTGTACACGGCGGTGCGGAGGTCCATGGTTCGGGCCTCCGCCAGGCCATGGGCCGGCCGCCGGGGGACGGGGAGACGGAGGATCAGAGCCCGGACGGGCGGGAGGCAACCTTCACCGTCTCCCTCGCCGCCATCTTAGGGTCTCCTCGGGCGGAACAAAATGGCTGCCGCGACCCGACGAATGGGAGCACGCCGGGAAATGGAGTCCTTTGCGCGGGCCCACTCCATAGAACAGAAAAGGAATCTTGGGGGCTCAAGACTACACTTCCCCAAAGGCCACAGGACAGCCCCTGAGAGCTGTGAGCGCGCGGCATGGTGGGAATTGGCGTTCCAGCCGCAGCGCATGGCATCGGAAGCTAGCAATTTGAGGACTACAATTCCCGTCATGCAGCGCCACACGACCTAGCTTGTGGGAACCGGCGAAATTTGGTGACGTACTTCCCGTGGCTATCTCTGCGTCAGAGCGTATAGAAAAGGCAGGCGCGATACCCTTAAGGACTACATTTCCCAAAAGGGATCACGAGCGACTCTGAGCCAATCAGGACCGAGACCGAAGGCTAAAAGCGACTAGCGGGGACGCGTCTGTTTTGGGCTTGGAGCACGGACAAGCGGCCCACCGGCAGGGGGCGCCCGGAGGAGGCCGAAAAGCTGGACGGGGCGAAAACGTTTTGAGCTGGAAGAACGGTAAAAAATGACGCGCTCACTTCTTATTCTCACATTCATATATTCATTTATTCATTTACATACATGTATTTATATTCTAGTATGTGTCAGAATTTCCTTCTTTTATTTACGTATTTATTTTTATTTATTTCTTTCAATAACTTTGTGGGGTTTTTTGGTTTTTGTTTTTGTTTTTGAGACAGAGTCTCGCTCTTGTTGCCTAGGCTGGAGGGCAATGCCGCAATCTCGGCTCACTGCAACCTCTGCCTCCCGGGTTCAAGCGATTCTCGTGCCTCAGCCTCCCGAGTAGCTGGGACTACAGACATCCACCAGCACGCCCGGCTAATTTTTGTATTTTTGGTAGAGACGGGTTTCGCCATGTTGGCCAGGATGGTCTCGAACTCCTGACCTTGGGAGATCCGCCCGCCTCAGCCTCCCAAAGTGCTAGAATTACAGGCGTGAGCCACTATGCCCGGACTGACGTGCTGACTTCAATTCCTTTGGATAAAGACCCAGAAGTGGGATTCCTGGATCACCTGGTAGTTTTATTTTTAAATTTTTCTTTGGAACTTCCACACCATTTTCTATAATGGCTATACTAATTAAAATTACCACCAATAGTGTATAAGTGTTCTCTTCAAATCCTTGCCAACGTTTGTTACCTTTCGTCTTTTTGATAATAGCTATTCTAGCAGTTGTAAGGTGATCCATTTCCTGGCATTTTTTGACAACAATGAATTATATTATGAAAAAGAAATCTTTGGTGACCCGAATTCTTTATTTTTAAAGTTTATTCGAGGTGTAATATATATACAATAAAATGCATTTTTAATAAAGAGGACAGGTTTGGCCGGGCAAGGTGACTCACACCTGTAATCTCAGCACTTTGGGAGGCTGAGGTGGGAGGATTGCTTGAACCCAGGAATTCGAGACCAGCCTGGGAAACATAGCACATCTCTACAAAAATAGAAAAATTAGCCGGACGTGGTAGCGTGCACCTGTTGTCTCAGCTACTCGGGAGGCTGAAGTGGGAGGATCGCTTGAACCTAGGAGGTCAAGGCTGCAGTGAGCCGTGATTGCACCATTGTACTTCAGCCTGGGTGACAGAGGGAGACCCTGTCTCTAAGATAAATAAATAAAAATAAATAAAGAGAACAGGTGTGACAAACATGCAGCTATGTAGCCAGTATCACAACCAAGATGTTCAACATCGTCTTCATTCAGAATTGTTATCTCATGCCGGCCGGGCGCGGTGGCTCACGCCTGTAATCCCAGCACTTTGGGAGGCCGAGACGGGTGGATCACGAGGTCAGGAGATCGAGACCATCCTGGCTAACACGGTGAAACCCCGTCTCTACTAAAAATACAAAAAATTAGCCGGGCGTGGTGGCGGGCGCCTGTAGTCCCAGCTACTCGGGAGGCTGAGGCAGGAGAATGGCGTGAACCCGGGAGGCAGAGCTTGCAGTGAGCCGAGATTGCGCCACTGCACTCCAGCCTGGGGGACAGAGCGAGACTCCGTCTCAAAAAAAAAAAAGAATGTTATCTCATGCCCTGTTGATCAACGCCTTTGTCCACCCGCAGCCACTGGTAACTGCTGATCTGTTCTCTGCGTTTCATACTAACAGCACAGAAACAGAAAAATGCAGTATGTGGCCTCTGGGGTCTGCAGCTTTCATTCAGCACAATGCATTCAAGATGCAACTATGCTGTTGCGTGTATTAGCAGCTCGTTGCCTTTTATTACGGAGCTGTATTCCATGGCAAGGACGAGCCACCATTCTTTTATCCATTACGTGATGGTTCTTTCCAGTTTTAGATGATTACAAATAAAGCTGCTATAAACTTCTGCGTACAGGTCTTTGTGTGGAAATATGTTTTCATTTCTCTTGGGTAATGCCTACGAGTGTAAGTATTCTTTTTTTGTTGTTGTTGTTTTCTCTTTCTTTTTTTCTTTTTTCTTTTTTTTTTTTGAGACAGAGTTTCACTCTCATTGTCCAGGCTGGAGTGCAATGGTACGATCTTGGCTCACCACAACCTCCACCTCCCGGGTTCAAGCAATTCTCCTGCCTCAGCCTCCCAAGTAGCTGGGATTACAGGCATGTGCTACCATGCCCGGCTAATGTTGTATTTTTAGTAGAGACGGGCTTTCTCCATGTTGGTCAGGCTGGTCTCGAACTCCTGACCTCATGATCTGCCCGCCTCGGCCTCCCAAAGTGCTGGGATTACAGGCGTGAGCCACCTCACCTGGCCACCAATTCTTTTTTGATGCTTTCTCATGTGTGGTACAACATGAAGAAATGCCTCCAAATAGGATTTCATGGCGTATTTGAAATATTTGAAATGTTTTTAATGAACAGTTCAACCATTTGAAATATACATACACATACCCTGAAGTTTTTTTTTGTTTTTTTTTTTTTGAGGGGGAGATGGAGTTTCACTCTTGTCGCCTAGGCTGGAGTACAGCGGTGTGATCTTGGCTCGCTGCAACCTCCACGTCCCAGGTTCAAGTGATTCTCCTGCCTCAGCTTCCCAGGTAGCTGGGACTACAAGTGCGCGCCACTACACCCAGCTAATTTTTGTGTTTTTAGTGGAAATGGGGTTTCACCGTGTTGGCGAGGCTGATCTCGAACTCCTGGCCTTAAGTGATCCACCCACCTCGGCCTCCCAAAGTGCTGGGATTACAGGCGTCAGCCACCATGCCTGGCCACTTCATTGTATTTTAATGTCCTTCCACAGATGGCAGTGTCTTGCAATATAATTGTTCTTTCCACGAAGCAATTACAGGATTTATTTAAAAAAATTAGAGGGACTGTGGCCCAATAACAGGACAGCAGCTTAAAGTTGCATGTTAAATGTCTACTTTTGAGACTTCCACAGTGCACCTGGGACTGGCCATAAGACCATTTAGGGGCATGAGAAGCTCCAGCCAGATGGACCTTGGTCAACCCCCGGGACACTCTTTTTGCCTGTTATAGTATTTGGCACCGTAGGGAGGCTAAGCGTTTTGAGTGAAAATACTTTACGAACCATTTGCCTCTCAACACAGACAAGAGGTTAATTCTAAAAGCTGAATTCATGGATTCAACAACCAAGTCCACGGCCAAACAGCTGCATGGCTTTGGACAGTGGCCCAAGCTCCCTGAACATAGCTTTCTCATCTGTAAAATGAGAACATAGGAGTGTGAGAGAGAAAACATGTCTAAAAGTGCTTTGTGGCCAGGTGCGATGGCTCACGTCTGTAATCCCAGCACTTTGGGAGGCTGAGGCAGGAAGATCACCTGAGGTCAGGAGTTTGAGGCCAGCCGGGCCAACACGGTGAAATGCAGTCTCTACTAAAACTATAAAAATTAGCCAGGCGTGGTGGTAGGCGCCTGTAATCCCAACTACTCAGGAGGCTGAGGCAGGAGAATTGCTTGAACCTGGGAGACAGAGGTTGCGGTGAGCTGAGATCGTGCCACTGCACACCAGCCTGGGTGACAGAGCGAGACTCTGTCTCAAAAATAATAATGATAAATAAAAATAAAAAATAAAAAAAGTGTTTTGTAGGCCAAGTGTGGTGGCTCAATCCTGCAATCCCAGCACTTTGGGAGCCCGAGGCAGGCAGATAACCTGAGGTCAGGAGTTCAAGACCCGCCTTGCCAACATGGTGAAACCTCGTCTCTACTAAAAATAGAAAAATTGGCTGGGCATGGTGGCGGGTGCCTGCATTCCCAGCTACTCGGGAGGCTGAGGCAGGAGAATGGCTGGAACTGGGGAGGCGGAGGTTGTGGTGAGCCGAGATGGTGCCACTGCACTCCAGCCTGGGCGACAGAGCGAGACTCTGTCTCAAAAAAACAAAACAAAACAA
The DNA here is from genome assembly GCF_028858775.2 of Pan troglodytes. Taxonomy (NCBI): domain Eukaryota; kingdom Metazoa; phylum Chordata; class Mammalia; order Primates; family Hominidae; genus Pan; species Pan troglodytes. Next base: position 7,134,763 of record NC_072418.2, on the reverse strand, counting down.
AACAAAAAAACTCCCAAAACACAGCAACAACAACAAAAACAAAGATAACAAATAACAAATGCGCACAAATTCACTATTTTTGTTACTATGTCCCACTATATTCTATGTTTCCTGGATTATTCAAGTCCACTGCACCTGCCCAGTGGTACTGGGATACTGTGTGCTGGGGTCCCCCCGCACGTTCCTTCCGACTATCCTGTTCTTTTTTATTTGTTTGTTTTTTGAGACGGGGTCTTGCTGTGTTGCCAGGCTGGAGTGCAGGGGTGTGATCTCAGCTCACAGCAACCTCCGCCTCCCGGGTTCAAACGATTCTCCTGCCTCAGCCTCCTGAGTAACTAGGACTACAGGCACACACCACCATGCCCAGTTAATTTTTGTATTTTTAGTAGACGTGGGATTTCACCATGTTGGCCAGGATGGTCTTTATCTCTTGACCTTGTGATCCACCCGCCTCAGCCTCCCGAAGTGCTGGGATTACAGGTGTGAGCCACCGCACCCGGCCCCCATACCCTGTTCTATGGCTCCTTGGTGGTAGCTGGAAATCATTCTTGGCTTGAATATTTACACCACGGGAAATGGGCAAATGCTAAAAATCAGCAAACCTCCTGCCTCCCACCTCCTCCCTCCAACCTCCTGCCTCCAATCTCCTGCCTCCAATCTCCTGCCTCCAATCTCCTCCCTCCCTCCAACCTCCTCCCTCCAACCTCCTCCCTCCCTCCAACCTCCTCCCTCCCTCCAACCTCCTCCCTCCCTCCAACCTCCTCCCTCCCTCCAACCTCCTCCCTCCAACCTCCTCCCTCCAACCTCCTCCCTCCCTCCAACCTCCTCCCTCCAACCTCCTCCCTCCCACCTCCTCCCTCCCTCCAACCTCCTCCCTCCCTCCAACCTCCTCCCTCCAACCTCCTCCCTCCAACCTCCTCCCTCCCTCCAACCTCCTCCCTCCCTCCAACCTCCTCCCTCCAACCTCCTCCCTCCCTCCAACCTCCTCCCTCCCTCCAACCTCCTCCCTCCAACCTCCTCCCTCCCTCCAACCTCCTCCCTCCAACCTCCTCCCTCCCTCCAACCTCCTCCCTCCCTCCAACCTCCTCCCTCCAACCTCCTGCCTCCCTCCAACCTCCTCCCTCCAACCTCCTCCCTCCAACCTCCTCCCTCCCTCCAACCTCCTCCCTCCAACCTCCTCTCTCCCTCCAACCTCCTCCCTCCAACCTCCTCCCTCCAACCTCCTCCCTCCTTCCAACTCCCTGGGAAGTTGCAGTGAGCCAAGATCATGCCACTGAACTCCAGCCTGGGCGACAGAGAGACTCCGTCTCAACAAAACAAAACAAAACAAAACAAAGCAAAACAAACAAAACAGAATTTACCCCTCCAGAGTGTGCAGATGTTGGTGTATACTGACTCACAAGAGCTGATCGTTATATTTTCAGGATTTTTTTTTTCCGACCAGTTGTTAATCATGGCCAATAGCGAAAATTAAGACTCAGCACTGTGGCTCACACCCATAATCCCACTATTTTGGGAGGCCGAGGTGGAACGATCCTTTCAGCCTATTTTTTCCCCCCGCCGTGGCATACATCACTTTCCAACCTACCCTGCTGTATCATTTACAAATTTAGAATGTTTGTTCAGGGACTCTTCTCTGTCGTGTTCACTGCTGCATTCCTGTTTCTAGAACAGAGTAGGTGCTCAACAAATATCTGTGGAAGCTGGGCGCAGTGGCTCACATCTGTAATCCTAGCAATTTGGGAGGCTGAGGTGGGCGGATCACCTGAGGTCAGGAGTTCGAGACCAGCCTGACCAACATGGAGAAACCTCGTCTCTACTAAAAATACAAAAATTAACCAGGCGTGACAGCGCATGCCTGTAATCCCAGCTACTCGGGAGGCTGAGGCACAAGAATCGCTTGAACCCGGGAGGCAGAGGTTGTGGTGGGCCGAGATCTCGCCATTGCACTCCAGTCTGGGCAACAGGAGCAAAACTCCATTTCAAATAATAATAATAATAATAATAATAATAATAATAATAATAAATATCTGTGGAATGAATGAAGTCATCACCCCAGGAAGCACATTGTAACCACAGCACCACCCTGACGACTATTCTGTGGGGCGGGCACCTTCTGGAGGTCTCCACTGCTTTATTTTCTTTCATCTGATTTTTAATTTTTTTCCTGCAGCCCCGCCGGTTTCCAAGGATGCAACTATGAAGAGACACAGTGGGGGCTACGTTTGGGTCGTGACTGTGGCCCACGCCAGGCAAGCGTCCCCGCCCCAGCCCCTCTGCCATCTGCGTGCCTGTTCTCCCGCTCCCTGCCCCCACGCCAGGATCCAGGCTTGCAAACGTCCCCATGCCATGCGCAGGCACATCTCGGGCGGCCAGCCAGGCACACACTGCGGGGTGTCATTAGCTGCAGTGCCGCCTAAACGCGGCGGCCCGTGCAGAACCACGGCCAGGCCACCTGCACGGGCCAGGGAGGTGATGGGGACAGCGAGAGACATGCCAAACCCCACTGGGGGGTTGGGAGGGGAGGCGCTTTCATCCTAAGGTGCCTTCCGTTTTTTTTTCTAATAAAAAATATTTTAAACATGCGGATAAATAGAGAAAAAGACAAAATAGACCCCATCATAGCAATGCCAAAGATGAGACAGATTTATTTATTCCATAAATATCTACTGAGAGGATATTGCGTGTCTGCACCGATTCCGGAGCTGAGCTAGACCAGGGAGCAAAATAAAACAAAACGGACCCTTAAGGCTGCGCACGGTGGCTCACGCCTGTAATCCCAGCACTTTGGGAGGCCGAGGCGGGCGGATCATGAGGTCAGGAGATCGAGACCATCCTGGCTAACACGGTGAAACTTCATCTCTACTAAAAATACAAAAAAGAAATAGCCGGGCGCGGTGGCGGGCGCCTGTAGTCCCGGCTACTTGGGAGGCTGAGGCAGGAGAATGGTGTGAACCCGGGAGGCGGAGCTTGCAGTGAGCCGAGATCGTGCCACTGCACTCCAGCCTGGGCAACGGAGCGAGACTCTGTCTCAAAAAAACCCCAAAAAAACAAAAAAAAATTTTTTTAAATTTCAATAGCTTTGGGGGTACAAGTTGTTTTTGGTTACGTGGATGATTGATAGTGGTGAAGCCTGGGATTTTAGCACGCCCATCACTCAAGTAGAGTACATTGTACCCAATACGTAGTTTTCTTGTTTTGCTTTGTTTTTCTTTTCTTTTCTTTTCTTTCTTTCTTTTTTTTTTTTTTAAGACAAAGTCTTGCTCTGTTGCCCAGGCTGGAGGGCAGTGGCAAGATCTCGGCTCACTGCAACCCCCAGCTGCTGGGCTCAAGTGATTCTCCTGCCTCAGCCTCCCAAGTAGCTGGGATTACAGGCGCCTGCCACCACGCCTGGCTAATTTTTGTATTTTTAATAGAGACAGGATTTCACCATGTTGGCCAGGCTGGTCTCAAACTCCTGACCTCAGGTGATCCACCTGCCTCGGCCTCCCAAAGTGCTGGGATTACAAGTGTGAACCACAGCATCTGGCCCCAGTATGTAGCTTTTTATCCCTCACTCTCCACTCCCTCCCCGCTTCTGAGTCTCCACTGTCCATTATACCATTTTTTTAATTTAAATTTTTATTTTTTGAGATAAGGTCTTGCTCTGTTGTCCAGGTTGCAGTGCAGTGGTGCAATCATAGCTCACTGCAGGCTTGAACTCCTGAGCTCAAGTGACCCTCCCGCCTGAGCCTCCTGAGTAGCTGGGACTAGAGGCATGTACCACAACACCCAGCTAATTTTTTTTAGATGCTTGTGGGGTCTTGCTATATTGCCCAGGCCGGTCTCAAACTCCTGAGCTCAAATGGTCCTCCCTCCTTCTCCTCCCAAAGTGCTGGGATTCCAAGTGTGAGTCACTGTGTCCCACCTATTATATCACTCTGTATGCCTTTGCAAACCCATAGCTTAGCTCCCACTTATGTGAGAATACACAGTATTTGGTTTTTCATTACTAGTTACTTCACTTAGAACACTGGTCTTGGCTGGGTGCGGTAGCTCGCCCCTGTAATCCCAGCACTTTGGGAGGCTGAGGCGGGCAGATCACCTGAGGTCAGGAGTTCGAGGCCAGCCTGGCCAACATGGTGAAACCCCATCTCTACTAAAAATACAAAAATTAGCTGTGCATGGTGGCACATGCCTGTAATTCCAGGTACTCAGGAGGCTGAGGCAAGAGAATCATTTGAACCTGGGAGGTGGAGGTTGCAGTGAGCCGAGATCTTGCCACTGCACTCCAGCCTGGGCAACAGAATGAGACTCCATCTCAAAAAAAAAACAAACAAGTCTGGGCTCGGTGGCTCATGCCTGTAATCCCAGCACTTTGGGAGGCTGAGGCGGGCAGATCACAAGATCAAGAGATCAAGACCATCCTGGCCAACACGGTGAAACCCCGTCTCTACTCAAAATACAAAAATTAGCTGGGTGTGGTGGTGCACGCCTGTAGTTCCAGCTAGTCAGGAGGCTGAGGCAGGAGAATTGCTTGAACCTGGGAGGCAGAGGTTGCAGTGAGCCGAGATCATGCCACTCCACTTCAGCCTGGGTGACAGAGCGAGACTCCATCTCAAAAAAAAAAAAAAAAAAAGAAAAGAAAAGGAAAGAGACGAGAAGAGGAGTAAGTGTATTAGTCTGCTTGGACTGTCATAGCTAAATATCACAGGTTGAGTGGCTTAAACAACAGAAAGTTATTTTTCCACATTTCTGGAGCCTAGAAGTTCAAGATCAACATATGGGCAGAATGAGCTGAGTATGGTAGGGCACGCCTGTAGTCCCAGCTACTTGAGAGGCTGACATGAGGGATTGCTTGAATCCAGGAGGTCAAGACTAGCGTGGGCAATGCAGCGAGACCCCGTCTCTATGAAAAAATTTAAAAAGTTAGCCAGGTACAGTGATGTACACCTGTGGTCCCAGCTCCTTGAGACGCTGAGGTGGGAGGATCTTGACCCCAGGAGATAGAGGCTGCAGTGAGCTATGATCGCACCACTGCACTCCAGACTGGGTGACAGAGCAAGACCCTGACTTAAAAACAAGAAAGATATGGGGAAGATTGATTTATCTTGAGGCCTCTCTCCTTGGTTTGGGCAAATGGCTACCTTCCCAGTGGAGCCCTGCCCCAAGCTCCTGACCTACAGAATCCATAAGATATAAGAAAATGATTAAAAAAAAAAAAAGGGGTCTGTCTCTGTTGCCCAGGCTGGAGTGCAGTGGCATGATCTCAGCTCAGTGCAACCTCTGCCTCCTGGGTTCAAGCAATCCTCCCACCTCAGCCTTCCAAGTACCTGGGACTACAGGCCTGTGCCACCATGCCCAGCTAATTTTTGTATTTTTGTGTAGAGACGGTGTTTCACTATGTTGCCCAGGCTGGTCTCAAACTCCTGAGCTCAAGCGATCCACCCACCTCAGCCTCCCAAAGTGCTGGGATTACAGGCATGAGCCACTCCGCCCAGCCATGATGATTGTTTTAAGCCTGAACATTTTGGGGTCATCTGTGGTGCAGTAATAGTAACTGGGATTGTGCCACGTGCTAGCTGGTAGCTTTAATTTGCCTGTCTATAATTACTAACCAAATCACACAGTTCCCCAAGAGTTTGTTTACGATGTCTGTTTCCTCTCCGGGGAACTGTCTGTTCATTGGGAAAATATGCCATGGTTTAGTTTCTAAGAAACAGTCTCAGTGTGTCTCCCACTCCCTGAAGGGACTAGATAGATTTATATAATGTAGCACAGCCTGAAGGCATTAGTATGTATCTTTGTTTCATTTCTTCATTCATTTAAACATTCAGCCACATTTAGTTATATTCTTAGCACCTGCTATGTGCTGGGCTGCGTGCTGGATCCTGGTTATATAGCAGTAAACAAGCAGATGTTGTTCTCAAGAGCCCAGAATCTGATGGGAGGAGAATAACTCAAGTTAGACTGTGTGGTTGGGGATGCAGGAGCCCGAGAATGAATGGATTGTATCTGGCTGGGGAGGGAAGGAGGAACCTGGGAGATACTTCATGTGCGAGGCTAGGTCTTCAAGTATGGACAGGGATTTTTTTTTTTTTTTTTTTTTTTTTTGAGACAGAGTCTTGCTCTGTCACCCAGGTTGGAGTGCAGTGGCTCAATCTTGGCTCACTGCAATCTCCGCCTCCCAGGTTCACGCCATTCTCTTGCCTCAGCCTCCTGAGTAGCTGGGACTACAGGCGCCCGCCACCACGCCCAGGTAATTTTTTGTATTTTTAGTAGAGATGGGGTTTCACCGCATTAGCCAGGATGGTCTCAATCTCCTGACCTTGTGATCCGCCCACCTCAGCCTCCCAAAGTGCTGGCATTACAGGCGTGAGACACCGTGCCTGGCCTGGACAGGGATTTTTTTTTTTAGGTAGAGCTTTGGAAGAAACAAATACTCCAGATTGCTCTAGATACCTAAGTTGACTTAACAAACGACCTCAAGGTTACTGACATAAACAACAACCTATTATTATTACTTGTCATGGTTCTGAGAGTGGACTCTGCTAGACAGTTCTCACTGGGGGCAGTTCGTATGTGGTTCAAGTCAGAAGGAGGCTGGGGTTGGAGTCATCTTGAAGGACCTCAACTGGGACTGCCGGCAGGAACACCTCCATGTAGCTTGAGCTTCCTCACAAGATGGCTGCTGGGTCCCAGGAGCAAGCATCCAGAGAGAGAACCAGGCATCAGCTGTATCGTATCACCTCTTATCACGCAGCCTCAGAAGTCATAGTGTCACTTCTGCCACATCGTATTTGCCAAGTCTAGCCCACTTTCAAGGGGAGAGAATTGGATCTTCACAAGAAAACAGAGTTAGATGTTTGTGGATGTTTTTTGTTGTTGTTGTTGCTGTTTTTGAGACAAAGTCTTGCTCTGTCGCTCAGGCTGGAGTGCAGTGGCGTGATCTTGGCTAACTGCAAGCTCCACCTCCCAGGTTCATGCCATTCTCTTGCCTCAGCCTCCTAAGTAGCTGGGACTACAGGCGCCCGCCACCACGCCCGACTAATTTTTTGTATTTTTAGTAGAGACGGGGTTTCACCGTGTTAGCCAGGATGGTCTTGATCTCCTGACCTCGTGATCCGCCCACCTTGGCCTCCCAAAGTGCTGGGATTACAGGCGTGAGCCACCGCACCCAGCAGCCACCGTGCCCGGCTATGGATGTTTTAAGACCATCACACAGGTGGAAGGAAGAGACAGCACCAAAAATGCAGAGGATGGACAACCTGGCAGTTATGGTACATTCAGTATTGTATTGACATCCCTTGCTCATCAGACAGCATTTTGGCTGGGCGTGGTGGCTCATGCCTGTAATCCCAACACTTTGGGAGGCCAAGGCAGAAGGATCACTGGAGCCTAGGAGTTTGAGACCAGCCTGGGCAACACAGTGATAGTTCGTTTCTACAAAAAATAAAAAAATAGCTTGGCATGGTGGTGTGTGCCTATAGTTAGCTACTTGGGAGGCTGAGGCAGCAGGATCTCTTGAGCCCAGGAAGTCAAGGCTGCAGTGAGCCATGATCATGCCACTGACTCCAGCCGAAGCTACAGAGTGAGACCCTATTTAAGAAAAGGAGCATTTTAGGGAAATTCTCCATCAAAGATGAGGTCCCTTGCAGGGCACAGTAGCTCACACCTGAAATCCCAGCAATTTTGGTGGACAAGATGGGAGGATCACTTGAGCCCAGGAGTTACAGACCAGCCTGGGCAACATAGCAAGACCCTGTCTTTTGGCCGGGTGCGGTGGCTCATGCCTGTAATCCCAGCACTTTGGGAGGCCGAGGCAGGTGGATCATGAGGTCAGGAGATCAAGACTATCCTGGCTAACACAGTGAAACCCCATCTCTACTAAAAATACAAAAAATTAGCCAGGCGTGGTGGTGGGCACCTGTAGTCCCAGCTACTCGGGAGGCTGAGGCAGGAGAATGGCGTGAACCTGGGAGGCAGAGCTTGCAGTGAGCCGAGATTGCACCACTGCACTCCAGCCTGGGCAACAGAGCGAGACTCCATCTCAAAAAAAAAAAAAAAAAGAACCTGTCTTTTTTCTTTTTCATTAAGGACCTTAAGAGACAACCCTCATCTAGCCTTCTAACAGAAATGTTATGGAGTAGCAGGCATACCTGCTTTTTCTCTCTCTTATTTATTTATTTATTTATTTATTTATTTATTTTTGAGACAAGATCTCACTCTGTTGCCCAGGCCGGATGGAGTGCAGTGGTACAATCATAGATCACTGCAGCCTCGACCTCCCAGGGCCAAGCAATCTTTCCTTCTACCTCAGCCTCCTAAGTAGCTGGGATTACAGGTGCATCACCATGCCTGGCTAATTGTTTATTTTTTGTAGAGACGGGGTCTCACTATGTTGCCCAGGATGTCTGCTTCCTCATAACAAGGAAAAGAGAAACTTTTATGTCTACAATTTTCTGTAATTTTCTTTCTTTTTTCTTTTTTTTTTTTTTTTGAAACGGAGTCTTCCTCTGTCACCCAGGCTGGAGTGCAGTGGCACCATCTCAGCTCACTGCAACCTCTGCTTCCTCGGTTCAAGCCATTCTCCTCCCTCAGCCTCCTGAGTAGCTGGGACTACAGGCGCCCGCCACCACACTTGGCTAATTTTTTGTATTTTTAGTAGAGACAGGGTTTCACCGTGTTAGCCAGGATGGGCTCGATCTCCTGACCTTGTGATCTGCCTGCCTTGGCCTCCCAAAGTGCTGAGATTACAGGCGTGAGCCACCATGCCTGGCCTAATTTCAATTTCTGAAAGATTGTTACTAGTATATAGAAATATAATTAATGTTTTATATTGTTCTTGTAGCCTGCAATCTTTTGTAGATTCTGTAATATTTTCTACATAGACAACCATGGCACCCGTGAATAAACACAGTTTTACTTCTTTGCAATGTGGATGCCTTTTTTTTTTTTTCTTATGCACTGGCTAGAACCTCCAATACAATATTGAATAGAAGTGGCAGCTGGATGTGGTCGCTCACGCCTATAATCCCAGCACTTTGGGAGGCCGAGGCAGGTGGATCACCTGAGGTCAGCAGTTTGAGACTAGCTTGGCCAACATGGTAAAACCCCATCTCTACCAAAATACAAAAATTAGCCAGGCATGGTGGTGGGCACCTGTGATCCCAGCTACTAGGGAGGCTGAGGCACGAGAATCACTTGAATCCAGGAGGCAGAGGTTTCAGTGAGCCGAGATGGTGCCACTGCACTCCAGTCTGGGCGACAGAGTGAGATTTTGTCAAAAAGAAAAGAAAAGAAAAGAAGGAAGGAAGGAAGAAAGAAAGAAAGAGAGAGAGAGAAAGAAAGAAAGAAAGGAAGGGAAAGAAGGAAAGAAGGAAGGAAGAGAAGGAAGGAAGGAATGATGAGAGTCGGCTGGGCATGGTAGCTCACATCTGTAATCCTAGCACTTCGGGAAACTGAGGTGGGCAGATCACTTGAGGCCAGGAGTTTGAGACCAGCCTGACCAATATGTTGAAACCTTGTCTCTACTAAAATTACCCCCAAAAAATTAGCCAGGTGTGGTGGTGCACACCTGTAATCCCAGCTACATGGGAGGCTGGGGCACAATAATTGCTTGAACCCAGGAGGTGGAGGTTGCAGTAAGCTGAGATCACACCCCTGCACTCCAGCCTGGGCTACAGAGCTGGACGCCTCTGTCTTAGTCCCATTCTAGGGGGAAAGCATTCAGTCTTGTACCATTAAGTGTACTGTTAGCTGTAGAGTTTTTTTGTCTTGTTTTGTTTTGTTTGTTTTCTTGCTGTTATTTTGAGACAGGGGCTTGTTCTGTCGCCCAGGCTGGAGTGCAGTGGCACAATCATGGCTCACTGCAGCCTCCTCCTCCTGGGCTCAAATAGTCCTCCTTCCTCAGCCTCCCAAGTAGCTGGGATAATAGGCACGTGCCACCACACCCAACTAATTTTTTATTTATTTACTTATTGGTGAGGCATGGTCTTGCCATGTCGCCCAGGCTGATCTTGAACTCCTGGCCTCAAGCAATCATCCCTCCTTGGCTTCCCAAAGTGCTGGGATTACAGGCATGAGCCACTGCTCCCATCCTGGCTGTAGCTTTTTTTTTTTTTTTTCAAGACGGAGTTTTGCTCTTATTGCCCAGGCTGGAGTACAGCGGCACGATCTCAGCTCACTGCAACCTCTGCCTCCTGGGTTCAAGCGATTCTCCTGCCTCAGCCTCCCAAGTAGCTGGGATTAACAGGCGCGTGCCATCACACCTGGCTAGTTTTTGTATTTTTAGTAGAGACGTGGTTTCACTATGTTGGCCAGACTGATCTTGAACTCTTGGCCTCGAGTGATCTGCCTGCCTCGGCCTTCCAAAGTGCGAGATTACAGGCGTAACCCACTGTGCCAGGCCCGGCATACGCTATTTCTGTCCATTCATCTCTTCCTTACCAGCGTGGGGCAGGGCCAGGGGTCCTCCTGCCTGCTAGGCCACAGAGAAGGAGCGCTGTCCACTGCGTGGCTGCCCCCTCTGGTCTTGGGCTGAGCCACAGCTGGATTCCTGCGATTTGGAATGACTGGGATAGAGGGGTAGAGATTCCAGAACCAGATGTGGGTCGGAGGAGGAGACTCCACTATCTTGCTCTGATGCTGCCGGCTTGTTGTCATGGAAACCAAAGCCACTCTCTTAGGAAGGACCCATTAAGGTGCAGGACATAATCAAGGCTGTCTCTGGCGGCCCCCTGCCCTCCCTAGTGGGAGGCAACCACCGTTTGAGCCCTTGAATGTTGCAGCATTTAAGTTCTGCCCTCCTCCCTCACTTGCCTCCCTACAAAAAAATTCTCCAAAACATACACAAGGGAGCCAAGCAGGCGTCAGAGGAGACCCTCAAGGTTTCTAAACTGACCCTTCCCCAAGCCTGAGGCTTCAGTTCCAGCCCTAGCTGGGGATGATTCACTGGGTGACTGCCACAAACTCCTGTCTGTGTCTTGGCATCCTTCCCTGGGAAAATGACAGAGAGATACATTAGAATTGCCACATTGTCTCTGAATACCAAACTGTTAGAGGGGTGGATGGTAGGGGTTCAACTTGCAGACTGGATCAAACTGCCTGGATTGGGCTGGGCACGGTGGCTCACGCCCATAATCCCAGAACTTTGGGAGGCCGAGGCAGGCAGATCACTTGAGGTTAGAAGTTTAAGACCAGCCTGGTCAACATGGTGAAACCCCGTCTCTACTAAAAATACAAAAATTAGCAGAACATGGTGATGGGTGCTTGTAATCCCAGCTACTCGGGAGGCTGAGGCAGGATAATTGCTTGAACCCAGGAGGCAGAAGTTGCAGTGGGCTGAGATTACACCACTGCACTCCAACCTGGGCCACAGAGTGAGACTCCATTTTTTAAAAAATGATAATAATTGCTACATAGTCTCTGAATACTAAACTGTTAGAGGGGTAGAAGGTAGGGGTTCAACTTGCAGACCCTAGATGATACTGCCTGGATTGAAGTCCTGGCTATGCCACCAGCAGCTGTGCAACCTCGAGCAACTTGCTTGACCTCCCTGGGCCTCAGTTTCCTCTCCTGCAAAATAGGGTGCAATAAGACCACCAACCTCGCAGAAGATCATGTGTCTAAAGCCATCAAAACAGCGTCTGGATAAGGAAAATGTGGTATATCCATGCAATGGAATATGACTCAGCCATGAAAAGGAATGAGGCTCTGACACAGGCTACAAGAACCTTGAGGACGTCAGGCTCAGGTGGGAGAAGCCAGACACAAAAAGCCACACAGTGTGATCCCATTTCTATGGCATGTCCAGAATAGGCCAATCCAGAGAGATAGAAATCAGATAAATGGTTGCCAGGGGCTGGAGTGTGGGAAGAAGAATGAGGAGTGACTGCTTTTGTTTTTTTTTTTTTGAAACGGACTCACTGTTGCTCAGGCCAGGGTGCAGTGGCACAATCTTGGCTCATTGCAACCTCTGCCTTCCTGGTTAAAGCAATCCTCCCAGCTCAGTAGCTGGGATTACAGACATGTGCCACCATGCTCGGCTAATTTTTGTATTCTTAATAGATTCAGGTTTCACTGTGTTGGCCAGGCTGGTCTCAAACTCCTGACCTCAGGTGATCCACCCGCCTTGGCCTCCCAAAGTGCTGGGATTACAGGCATGAGCCATTGCGCCCAGCCTCCTCTTTCTTTTTTAAGAGAGGGGAGTCTTACTATGTTGCCCACAACATAGTAAGACTCAAACTGGTATGAAACTCCTGGCCTCAAGCCATCCTCCCACCTCAGCCTCCCGGGTAGCTGGGATGACAGGACATGAGACATTGCACCTGGCTAACCTGTGGATTCTGACACTTAACTCTGGGTGATTAAAATCATAATTTAATTGCTCATGGCCAGGGGAGAAGGGGGTCTCTCTCACACTTTTTTTTTTTTTTTTTCTGAGACAGAGTCTCGCTCTATCGCCCAGGCTGGAGTGCAGTGGCACGATCTCAGCTCACTCCAACCTCCACCTCCCAGGTTCAAGCAATTCTCCTGCTTCAGCCTCCTGAGTAGCTGGGACTACAGGCTCACGCCACCATGGCCAGCTAATTTTTTTTGTATTTTTAGTAGAGATGGGGTTTCACCATGTTAGCCAGGATGGTCTCGATCTCCTGACCTAGTGATCCGCCTGCCTTGGCCTCCCAAAGTGTGCTGGGATTACAGGTGTGAGCCATCATGCCCGTTTTTTGTTTTGTTTTGTTTTGTTTTGTTTTGTTTGAGATGGGGTCTCGCTCTGTCACCCAGGCTGGAGTGCAGTGGTGCGATCTCAGCTCACTGCAACCTCCGCCTCCCAAGCTCAGGTGATCCTCTCACCTCAGCCTCCTGAGAAGCTGGGACTACAGGCTCGTGACACCATGTTCGACATTTTTTTTTTTTTTTGTATTTTCGGTAGAGACAGGATTTCACCATGTTGGTGAGGTTGGTCCTGAACTCCTGAGCTCAAGCAATCCACCTGTCTTGGCCTCCCAAAGTGCTAGGATTACAGGCATGAGCCATCGTACCCACCCTCTCTCACATATTTTTTCAGAGGGTCTTGCTCTGTTGTTCAGGCTGGAGTGCAGTGAGGCGATCATAGCTCAGTGTAGCCTCCAACTCCTGTGCTCAAGCAATTCTCCTGAGTAGCTGTGACTACAGTGTGCACCACTGCACCCAGCTGTCACTTTTTTTCCCAGCAAGACAACAGCAAAAAATGAAGTATAATGTGTTCTTCTGTCAAGTTAACCAGCCATAACAGCAAAGCCCAGGAGGGCAGTGATGGAAACTCATTCACCTTTTTTAGTTTCTAAAGCCATTGAGCAGGCAGCTGCAAGCTGGGTCCTTGGGGGTGGCTGGGAGAGGGTGGTAAGTTGGTTGGACCTCTGTAGGTAATGGCTCGTCTTTACAGGGGTGTGTGGCCTCCAGGATTTTCTGTGTGATGAAGGTGATAGGCTCAGGCACAAGCATTTATACCCAAAGTGAATATTGGATGCCAGCACTGAGCTAGGCGTGTGTGTGGGGAGGTGGGGGGTACAAAGATGAAACTGCCAGGAAAAACTGAGGGCTCCCAGGGGTCTTTGGGGGGAAGTAAAAGGTTAGTGTGGCTTTAATAAGAATCAATACAGGCTGGCCGGGCGCGGTGGCTCACGTCTGTAATCCCAGCACTTTGGGAAGCCGAGGTGGGTGGATCACTCGAGGTCAGGAGTTCAAGACCAACTGTGCCAGCACGGTGAGACCCCCATCTCTACTAAAAATACAAAAATTAGCTAAGTGTGGTGGCACGTGCCTGTAATCCCAGCTGCTCAGGAGGCTGAGCCAAGAGAATCGCTTGAAACCAGGAGGCAGAGGTTGCAGTCAACCGAGATCATGCTACTGCACTCCAGCCTGGGCAACAGAGTGAGACTCTGAAAAAATTAGACCGGTGCAGTGACTCATGCCTGTAATCCCAGCACTTTGGGAGGCTGAGGCGGGTGGATCACTTGAGGTCAGCCTGGCCAACATGGTGAAACTCCGTCTCTACCAAAAATATAAAAATTAGCTGGGTGTGGTGGCGCACGCCTGTGGTCCTGTGCAAGTGATCCACCCGCCTTGGCCTCCCAAAGTGCTGGGACTGCAGGCGTGAGCCACCACACCCGACCGGATATTTGAACGTTATTCTGCAGTCAGTGAGGCTCTTGGAAGGGTGACAGGCAGGAGTGGAACTTGGTCAGATGTGTGTTCTGGAAAGTCCCCTGGCCGCATGTAGAGAATGAACAGGCTGCACGTGTGTGTATGCTCGGAGGGGAGACAGTGAGGAGATCCGGATGTGCAGGGAGGCGGAGGTCATGGACTGCAGAGGGCTGGAGGGAGGTCATGGAGGCAGAGGGCTGGAGGAGAGAGGATGGATTTGAGCACAGTGACTCATCTTGGGGACCATGGGGAGTGGATGAGGAGGGGAGGGTCCTGGGCATGTAGAGGGACTGTCATATTCATGGGCATGTCAGGGGAGGAAGCTAGGGGCTGGGCAGATTGAGTGTTCACTTTGAAATGATTAATTTGGGGTGACTGGGAGACACCCATAGCAGAATGTCCTCCTCCATTGAGGACCCCAGAAGGCAATATCTGTGTGCCTTTTCCTTTCTGAAAGACCTTGCATTCCCAGGGGGCAATTCTAAATAGACCAGGAAACCTCCCACAATTAGACCTAACCCAGACATTGAACCTCCCTCTGCTCAGCCCATTCATAAAGTGCCTCTGGCATTTAGGTGTCTTCTAATCTCATTTTCTCTGCTTGTTAATGGACCCACTGAGGCAGTACTCCTGGGAGAGAGAGAAAGATTTCATTTGTCTGGGGCTGAGGAGGGAGACGAGGATTGCCAGAGCTAATGAGGAATCAGTGCCTTGTAATTGCTAATTAAATGAGCCTGCCTCTCTCTCTTGGGGCTGTGAGTTGGCTGGCCGGCCCTTAAGTGTCCACAAATTCAATTATGCTTCCCCAATAAACACCTCCAGCAACCATTGCCCTCCGGTATCTCTCCGGGGGAGACCTAGAAGAAGGATCTTCCTGTGTGTGCTGAGGCCATTCATTCATTTATTGATTGATGTATTGGTTTATTCTTTGATGCCTTTATTGATTCAACACATGCTTATTATATGCCTGCTGTGTGCCGGGCCCCGGACCAGGCACTGGGGACACAGCAGTGAAAATACTAACATTGTTTCTGCCCTCACGGAGCTCACAGTGTAACAGGGAGACAAATAGACCTGTCAGTAGATAACATGAAAATAATTGGAGTATGTGCTGCAGACACAATATCCCAGGTCTGTGAGAATGTCAATACAGACTTCACGTGGGAAATGGTGAGGCAATAAGGATCCTTTCCCTTGATGAAATGGAGCTTGCAGGAGAAGGCAGGGTCAGTTGTGGGGAGCTCTGGGTGGAGGTGGAGGGAGTGCATTCCAAGCTGCAGGAACAGCAGAGGCAAAAGCCCTGAGGCTGGAGAACAGGTACCACGTGCAGTTTGTCACTTGATTAGGGTGTTGCAGAGAATTGGGAGTGAGTCTTATATATTTATTTATTTATTATTTTTTATTGAGATGAGGTCTTGCTATGTTGCCCAGGCTGGTCTCGAACTCCTGAGCTCAAGCTATCCTCCCACCTTGGCCTCCCAAAGTGCTGGGATTACAAGTGTGAGCCATCATGTCTGGCAAAGGTGGTGAGCCTTTATGATGTCATAAGTCACCACTGGGCACAAGTTCATGCTTGTCCTATGATTGGCCCATGACACTGATGGGTAGCAGACAGGAAAGGAATCTTTTCTGAAACTTTTTTTTTGAAACAGGGTGTTGTTCTGTTGCCCAGTCTGGAGTGCAGCGGTGCAGTCATGGCTCACTGCAGCCTTGACCTCCCAGGCTCAAGTGTTCCTCCCACCTCCTAAGTAGTTGGGACTACAGGCATGTGTCAACTCACGGGGTCTCACTATATTGCCCAGGCTGGTCTCAAACTCCTGCGCTCAAGCAATCCTCCCATCTCATCCTCCCAAAATGTTAGGATTACAGGTATGAGCTCCCACACCCAGCCCACTTCTGGAACTTTTATTGAAAAGTATCCTTAGGCTGGGTTCGGTGGCTCCCACCTGTAATCTTGGCACTTTGAGAGGCTGAGGCAGGAGACCATGTCTTTACAAAAAAAAAAAAAAAATTGTTTTTTGAGACAGAATCTCTCTCTGTTGCCCAGGCTGGAGTGCAGTGGTGCAATCCTGGGTCATGCAGCCTCTGCCTCCTGGGTTCAAGGGATTCCCATGCCTCAGCCTCCCGAGTAGCTGGGACTACAGGTGTGTGCCACAACGCCCAGCTAATTTTTGTATTTTTAGGAGAAATGGAGTTTCACCATGTTGTCCAGGCTGGTCTTGAACTCCTGGCCTCAAGTGGTCCACCTGCCTTGGCCTCCCAAAGTGCTGGGATGACAGGCGTGAGCCACCACACCCGGCCAAAAAAATATTTTTTTTTTAATAGAAAAGTACCCTGAGAACTCTGGTCTAGGGAGGGCTTTAAATGTCATTCCCTCATTGGGTCTCCCAGGAAAGCACCATAAGGTGGTTAGAGGTCTTGGGTTTAGAGTCAGGTATGTTCTGTCTCTAGGCTTGTGGGGGCGTACGAGTGATGTGACAAACCCCATACATGGTGCATGGCTGTATGAGCACAGGATGTATGTCCTTGTTTGCTTCCCTCCTTTGCCTGTGCCTGTATCACCTGGAGTGAGCCAGCCCCCACTCCGAGTGGAAGCGATTCTTCCCCGACCTCCCTGGTTCTCCCCCACTGGCCAGCCCATTGAAGGCGAAGGTCGAAGGGAGTCTGCGCTATGAGGCCGGCTGTGACTTGTTGTCGTAGTACATCAGAACAACAAAATCACTAGTCTTCCACACAGCACTAGACCACAGCCACTCTAATCTTCTTCACCACCCTCTGCCCCATGTCTGAGACCCCTGCCCAGCTCCTCCTTCTCACCTGAGCCAAGCTGTGACACCTGAGTTTCCTGCCTCTGTGCTGCCTCCCTGTTTTCCATTCCCGGTTCTCCTGGAGAGAAGCAGGGTCTGATCTCCAAGGGCTCACCTCCCACCCAGGCATGTCAGAGACAGGGGATTTGGAGTTGGACTGGTGGGGTTGACTTACAGCTTCACTTGTGGGCTGAGAGTCCCTGCGTGGGTTATTTTTCTGCCTTTCTCAGGGCCTTGGGGTCCCCAAATGTCACATGGGCCCAGTAACACCCATGTCCTAGGGTTGAAGATGGCATGATATGATGTATGTAAAATGCTTGGCACAAGGTTTCTCACCGAAGTCTGGAAGGGACACCATAATGTCATCTTAGCAGGCACTTGTTACCCCAGTGAGGCATCTTACCTGTTGAAAACTCCGGACTTGGGCCAGGCGCAGTGACTCACGCCCGTAATCCTAGCACTTTGGGAGGCTGAGGTGGACGGATGAAGAGGTCAAGAGTTTGAGACCAGCCTGGCCAACATGGTGAAACCCCGTCTCTACTAAGAAAACAAAAATTAGCCGGGAGTGGTGGCATGTGCCTGTAATCCCAGATACTCGGGAGGCTGAGGCAGGAGAATCCCTTGAACCCAGGAGGCAGAGGTTGCAGTGAGCCGAGATCGCGCCACTGCACTCCAGCCTGGGCGACAGAGCAAGACTCCGTCTCGAAAAAAAAAGAAAATTGCAGACTTCTGTGTGTGCTTATCTGGAAAATACTTTGTTTAAAAATCCATTACATGAGGTGCAGGTCTCCAGAAATGCCAGGCACCTCAGACCACCCTCTCTCGTCCTCCCCCTGCAAAATCAGGGTCAAAGGGCTCTCCCGTTACCTGGAGGAGCTGTCCAGGGTTCTGGAGCCGAAACGGAGCCCGCTGGGAACTGTCCTGAGCCCCGGTGCTGAAACAGATCGCGGTTCTCTTCTCGGACCTCCCGAGAGGCGCTGTCCGGATAATTGTTGCTGAAATAAATAGCATTCTCCTCCTTCGGTCGGTGGAGAGCTGTCCCTCGTGCTGAAGAAAACTTGATTTTCCTCTCTCTTTCCCCGTTCCCCCACCCCTCTTCGTTCTCAGTTCCTCCGATTCTTGGGAAACCCCACCCCCACTCAATTTATTTCCCCTCCTAGCTTCTTCCTGGGGAGCTTCAGAATGGCAATGGGGTGGCGGGGGGGAGACACAGAGGGGTCGCAACTAGCACTGATATCTGCTCCTCACCCTGTACCATGTCCCCAGAACTTACCTCCCAAGCAGTCAGCCCTGCTGGTCTCTGCTTTCCAGACCGTCAAACTTCGCCGTCTCTGTCCCTTTCTGGGAAAATGTCCATGCGCCAACCTGCAAACCAGCCTCTTTCCCGGCATCCCACGTCCCTCAGACCACCCCTCCTCCCACGCAGCTGCGGGCCTCCCCCTCTGTGTGCCTCACCTGCTTCCAGTCTTGTTGGCAGATGCAGGTGTCCCGTGGCTGCCGAGGCGGGGACCTGCGCTTTTATAGGCTTCAGGGAAGGCGGAGCGCCAGGAATCCTGGGAGGGGCTTCCCCAACTGGCCAATGGGATTCTGCCTCAGAATGAAGCTCCAAAGATTACCTCATAGGTTGTGGCCCACGCTTCAGAATAAAAGTCTGGCATCTGCCCAAAAACTGGGCTAGGGGATTTTTTTGGATGGGGAAGGAGCATTCATTGTGGACCACGGAGTCTCCCCACTCTCTCCAATCCCCTCCTGGGTTCCTGAGCTCCAAGTTCGTTCAGGTGTCCTGGCTGGTACCTGTTTCTTCCCATTCCCAATTTTTGCTATTGCTCGTGGTTCAGGAAAGAAAAAGCTGGTAAACTGTTTTGGGAAAAAATAAGGGATGTGGAGAATATTAAAGTCCAGTTCCACCTAGGGCAACTGACGTCTGTGAAAATGGAGGGCTCAGAAGACTCTGGGGCAGAGGTGGGACTTAAGCCTGAAGCTTTTGATTCCTTAACTCAAAACCCAATTTATAAAATTCAGCTTATTGTAGTGCTATACTGGGCAGGCTCTGAACCAAAAAACGAAGAAACTGGGGTTCAAGTTCAGATTTTTCTTCTCCTTCCTTTGGGACATTGGGCACAGTTGTGCCTCAGTTTTTGCGGCTGTGAAGTAGTGATAATAGTAGAGTATTTGCTGAGGAACTAATGATATGGTGTGGATTGCATGTTAGAAATAATCAGGGCAGGGGCTAATGTGAGTTGGGTGAGGCACCAGCCTCAGGTGCAAAACTTAAAGGGGCACCAAAAAACTCAATAATCAAGGTAAATAATATTTCAGGCCAGGTGCAACGGCTCATGCTTGTAATCTGAGCACTTTGGGAGGCCAAGGTGGGAGGATCACTTGAGGCCAGGATTTCAAGATGAGCCTGGGCAACATAGCGAGACCCCGTTTCTGAGAGAGAAAGAGGGAGAGAGGGAGAGAGAAAGAGAGAAACAGAGAGAGAGAGAGAGAGAGAGAGAGAGAGAGAATGGCACCTGTGGTCTCAGCTACTTGGGAGGCTGAGGTGAGAGGATCACTTGAGGCCAGGAGGTCGAAGCTGCAGTGAGTTATGATTGCACCACTGCACTCCAGCCTAGGTGACAGAGCAAGACCCTGTCTCAAAAAAAAAATCGATGCAATGTTTTAAGAAATCAAAATGTATGCCAAAATCCACAATGAACAAAATATCAAAAATGTAAATAAAGGCAGAACCAGCCTTTCTGACTTTTCCTTTTGCCTGAGGTCCCAATATGGCTTGGCATGGCACTAGCAATCATGTCTGTTTACGGTAAGTTTTCTAATAATGCAGCTGTTATTCTTTCCTGATCTATTCCACCCATTTATTTGCTCAACAAACTTGTTGTACTAGGCACTGGAGATACATACATGAATTCAGCAACCAACCTTGCCTTTAGGGAGGGTAAAGACATGAAAACTCTGCTCACTTGTTGGTATGGGCATTGGGTTGAAGGAACAGTCAGTGTAAGGGCCCTGGTGGGGGTGGGGGAAAGAACAGGCCCTGGAGGGTGAGCAAGCATAGAAGGGACAGTTAGGATATAAATCAGGGACAGCTGTACAGGACCTGATCATTCAGGCCAGGACAAAAGTGAAGTTCCTCAGGTTGCACAGGAAGACCTGCCACCCTTTCTCTCTCCCCTTCCCTAAGCTTTTACTCTGTGCCAGGGTCAGTGCCAGACATTCTACCTGCTGAGTGATCTGAAGGCCTCAGGGCAGCCCCATGAGATAGATCTCAGCCAGGTGCGTTGACTCACCCCTGTAATTCCAGCACTTTGGGAGGCCAAGGCGGGTGGATGACCTGAGGTCAGGAGTTCGAGACCAGCTTGGCCAATATGGTGACACCTCGTCTCTACTAAAAATACAAAAATTAGCCGAGTGCGGTGGCGGGTGCCTGTAGTCCCAGCTACTACAGAGGCTGAGGCAGGAGAATCGCTTGAACCCGGGAGGCAGGGGTTGCAGTAAGCCAAGATCATGCCACTGCACTCCAGCCTGGGTGACAGAGCGAGACCTTGTATTAAAAAAATAAAAATAATAAAAAAATTGAAAAAGGGCCGGACATGGTGGCTCACGTCTGTAATCCCAGCACTTTGGAAAGCAGAGGTGGGTGGATCACCTGAGGTCGGGAGTTTGAGACCAGCGTGACCAACATGGAGAAACCCTGACTCTACTAAAAATACAAAATTAGCCGGCATGGTGGCACGTGCCTCTAATCCCAGCTACTTGGGAGGCTGAGGCAAGATGATCGCTTGAACCCAGGAGGTGGGGGTTGCAGTGAGCCAAGATTGTGCCACTGCACTCCAGCCTAGGCAACAAGAGCAAAACTCTGTTAAAAAAAAAAGAAGAAGAAGAAGAACAAAGAAAGGAAGGAAGGAGAGAAAGAGAGAAAAAAGAAAGAAAAAGAAAGAAAGAAGAAAGAAAAAGAAAGAAAGAAAGAAAGAAAGTTAGTTCTTTTTGGCTGGATGCCTGTAATCCCAGCACTCTGGGAGGCCAAGGCAAGTGGATCACCTGAGATCAGGAGTTTGAGACCAGACTGGACAATATGTTGAAACCCCATCTCTACTAAAAATACAAAAATTAGCTGGGCATGGTGGTGCATGCCTGTAATTCCAGCTACTCAGGAGGCTGAGGCAGGAGAATCGCTTGAACCCAGGAGTTTGAAGTTGCAATGAGCCAAGATTGCGCCATTGCACTCCAGCCTGGGCAACAAGAGCAAAACTCCATCTCAAAATAGACAGAGAGAGAAAGAGAGAGAGAGAGAGAGAGAGAGAGAAAGGAAAGCAGGCCTTTTGACTGGGCACAGTGGCTCATGCCTGTAATCCCAGCACTTTGGGAGGCCAAAGCGGGCAAATCACGAGGTCAGGAGGTCGAGACCAGGCTGGTCAACATGGTGAAACCCCGTCTCTACTAAAAATACAAAAAATTAGCTGGGCATAGTGGCGGGTGCCTGTAATCCCAGCTACTTGGGAGGCTCGGGCAGGAGAATCACTTGAACCCGGGAGAAGGAGGTTGCAGTGAGCCAAGATCGTGCCACTGCACTCCAGCCTGGGCAACAGAGCAAGACTCCTTCTCAAAAAAAAAAAAAAAAAAAAAGGAAGAAATACCTTTTTTTTTTTTGAGACAGAGTCTTAGTCTGTGACCCAGGCTGGAGTGCAGTAGTGCAATCATGGCTCACTGCAGTCTCTGCCTCCTGGCTCAGGCAATCCTCCTATTTCAGCCTTCTGTAGGTGTGTACCGCTATGCCCAGCTAATTTTAAAAATTATTTGTAGAAACAGAGTCACCCTATGTTGCCCAGGTTGGTCTTGAACTCCTGGGCTCAAGCGATCCTCCCACCTTGGCCTCCCAAAGTGCTGAAATTCCAGGCATGAGCTATCATGCCTGGCTGATATGCATGTTTTATAGATGGCTAGAGAGGGGAAGGGGCTTGCCCAAGGACCACAGGGAGAGGGTGTGGGAGTTGGGGACCCCAGTCTGCCAACCCCAAGGTTTAATCTCTTATCAATTGTTCATTCCATTTCCTGTGCCCTTCCAGAAGTACATGCGTATATAAGTGTGTACATTCTCCGCCCACATGCACGTTTGCTACTTTTTATTTTTATTTTTTTATTATTTTATTTTATTTTAGAGATGAAATCTCACTCTGTTGCCCATGCTGGAGTGCAGTGGCATGATCTCGACTCACTGCAACCTCTGCCTCCCGGATTCAAGCGATTCTCCTGCCTCAGCCTCCCAAGTAGCTGGGATTACAGGTGCCCGCCACCACACCCAGCTAATTCTTGTATTTTTAGTAGAGATGGGTTTTCACTATGTTGGCCAGGCTGGTGTTGAACTCCTGACCTCAAGCAATCCACCCACCTCGGCCTCCCAAATTGCTGGGATTACAGGTGTGAGCCACCGCGCCTGGCCTGGCTTCCTTTCCTCAGTAGAATACACTGGAGAGCCATTCATGCTGTTGTGTGAACCCGGAGTTAGTTCCTTTTTATTATTAAGTAGTATTCCATCATGTGGATGAACTATGGCCTGTTTGGCTATTCATCAGTCCAAGGACATTAGGTTCTGGAACACCTTCTGTGTTTGGAGATTATTAGGAATAAAGCTGCTATAAATATTTTCATGCAGGCTTTCATGTGGGCGATAAATTTTCACATCTCCAGGGTAACACCTAGGAGGGTGACGGCTGGGTCATATGGGAAGTGTATATTTAACTTTATAAGAAACTGTCAAACTTTTCCAGAGCGATTGTATTTTAGTAGAGATGGGGTTTCACCACGTTGGCCAGGCTCGTCTCGAACTCCTGACCTCAAGTGATCCTCCTGCCTTGGCCTCCCAAAGTGTTGGGATTACAGGTGTGAGCCACCACTCCCAGCTATAGCTGGCATTTTTATAATAACTTTCTGTGCACTGGGCCCTTGCTCATTCAGGCTCTGCTCTTGTCTATTCACTTGGAATCTGAGCTTCCCAGAGAGACCCCTTTGTTCAGTTTTTCTCCTCTCTGGGTCTCTGTGTTCTGTAACATTTCCTTGTGTCCCGGGAGATAGACAGGTGTGGGTGGGCAGAGGCGAACGAATCTATTTAGAAAATGGCCCCACGACTCCAGTTAGGAACAGTAGCTAATTATCTCTGGGAATAACAAGCCAGCAATGAGTATTAATTAATAGCTCATCAGGGTAGAAAAGAAAAGTCTAGGAATAAGGGCCTTGGGTGATTCCTCCTCCCTGTATGTGCGCATACACACACACACACACACACACACACACACACACACACAGAGGCAGCCCCTTCCTCAGCCGTTACTATAGAGACCTCTTTCCTGCCACCCTCATGAGCATTTACAAATCAAGACTGCACAGATGGTGACCTCAGCGGGTCTGTTGTTCTTTCTTCTAAGGACAATTTCTGGAGCCCTGAGGATTAAGGAAACAGGGCTACTCTGGACAACATCTGCCTGGGGCCCCGAAACCTGACCTGCAGCCCGGGCAAGGGGAGATTAGCAGAGGCGTTTACCCAGAAGAGGCAGGGCATGAAAACAGGACCACACGCAGGTCACCCTCCCCACCTGAGGCCACCCAGGGAATCCCTAATAAAGGTCTCAGTTCCTGCTTCCTGGCACGTTAATGCTTTGGCCACAGTGGGAGAGGAGAGAATCTTGCAATGTAGGTCCTGGAACTACTGCAGTATTACGAACTAGGGTTTACTGAGCATCTATTTTGTGCCGAGCACTTTACGGGTGATGATGATGGCCCAATGTTGGTACTCATTGTCTGTCATTCACTATGTGCTAAGCGTTTTACAGACCATAGAGAGCCAGGTCGTGCCCCATTTTTATTGGCACTGTATTTCCCAATGCCTGAAATTCATTGAATGACTGAATGATCTAATTTACTCCTCAAAGCTGTCCTGCAGCACAGTGACTGAATCTCACTGTTCTGATGTGGAAACTGAGTCCCAGAGAGGTGGAGACATTTTCCCCAGGGACACCTAGCAAGCAGGGGGCAGAGAAGGGCTCTGAAGGGTGGCCTTCCTATTATAGAACCCCCCTACTTTTCAATTCCTTGAGACCCAGAGAGCTCAAACAGCATGTCAGAGGCCCAGCCAGGACTAGAATCCAGCTTTCCTATCCCAGTCTTTGATGTTTCTTGTCTTGGCTTGCCATACTTTCTGGCAGCCCTAACATGAAGCACCGTGTCCTGAAAATATTGAGCCCCAATAGATATAGATATTTGTCAATGATACGATGAGGTCCAGATTTGGACCTTCCAGAACCTTCCAGAACCTTCTGGAACCTTCCGGAACCTCTCCAAGGGTATCTGTTCCAACTCACACCCTCATCCTCCAGGGAACCAGGACCTATTGTTTTGCTCCCGTTTGAAAGATGGGGAAAAGGGAAGAAGACAGAGGTTGGATTGCTAGCCCGTAGTCCTACTGAAAGACAGAGTCTGTCTGGGGCTAGGCTTGATATTTCCCTGCCTGCCATCTTGCTGCTCCCCTCAATGGCTCTTCTCTTGGCATCTGCCTGTTCTCAAAAGCGATTTTCTAGCTTTCTGTTGGTTCTGTGGCCGTCACGGCTTCCTTCCAATCAGTCCCCAATCTGTATAAATGATAATGCCAGCTACCATTTATTGAAAACCTACTAGGTGCTGGCTCTTCTCTTCGTCTCGTCCTCACGTTAACTTTCCAAGCTTGGTGCTTATTAGCACCATGTCCCAGGGGCAGAAGCAAGCACAGAGAGTTGAGACTCTTGCCCAGGCTCACACAGCAGAGAAACAGAGAGAGCTGCCTTTTCAGACCAGAGTCCCCACTTTCAGCCAAATTCTGTGGTTGGTACCTGAGTCTGAAGTGGGACCAGACCCAAGCCTCCAAAATGTGGCTTTTGGGCTGCAGAGTCAAGCCAAGTTCCTGCAGACCTGGTTTGCTCACCAGCTCCGAGTCCTGGGAGGCCCTCGCATGGAAGCTGTATTCTCCCTTCTTAGCTTGCAGAGGCTCCTGAAAAATGCATATTAACAAAATTCTGGGCCAGGCACAGTGGATCACACCTGTAATCTCAGTAATCTGGGAGGCCAAGACTGGAGGATCACTTGAGGCCGGAGTTTGAGACCAGCCTAAGCAACATAGCAAGACCCTGACTCTACAAAAAATACAAAAATTAGCCAGGCATAGTGGCATGCACCTGTGGTCCGAGCTACCCTGGAGGCTGAGGCAGGAGGATGGCTTGAGCTCAGGAGGTCGAGGCTGCAGTGAGCTATTATCGTGCCACAGCACTCCAGCCTGGGCAACAGAGCAAGACCCTGTCTCAAAAACAACAACTACAACAATAAAAACAACTTCCAAGTACAGTCCTTCTCTGCAACTGCCGTCTGGTGACTGCCCTTCTAAGAGGGGAGCAGATAGGAAGACAGTTCCCGGCAGCCACAATGGTGGGGGGGGGTACACCCAGGGGAGCCCCTCAGAGGCTCTGCCATTTGTGTCTTTGCTCCTGCTGTTCCCGGAGCAGGTGAGGAGAGGGCCTGCTCAGGGGAAAGTCTTCCGGGAAAGATGGAACAGCGAGCGGGAGGAAAGACCTGGAGGAGGAAATCAGCACTGGCGAAAATGAACGATGATCAGATGTGTCCTCCCGTCCACTGAGGTCCTGGGCCACTTCCTGTGGTCAATGCGATAGTCACAACTATTGGCACTGTATTTCCCAATGCCTGAAATTCACTGAATGACTGAAGGGTCTCATTTACTCCTCGAAACTGCCCTGCAGCCCGGCTCAGTTGGACCCTGAGTTCAGCACAGTGAGGCTGAGGACTCAGACCCACAGTAGAGCCTGGTATACACTAGGTGCTCAATTAATGCTTGTTGACAAAAGAACAAACAAAGCACATAACTGGAAAGGAGTTAAGAAGAGATCAGCTAGGCCAGGCGTGGTGGCTCAAGCCTGTAATCCCTGCACTTCGAGAGGCTGAGGCGGGAGGATCACCTGAGGTCAGCAGTTCGAGACCAGCCTGGCCAACATGGTGAAACCCTGTCTCTACTAAAAATACAAAATACACGTGGCACACGCCTGTAATCCAAGCTACTCTGGAGGCTGAGGCAGGGGAATCGCTTGAACCCGGGAGGCAGAGGTTGCATGGAGCCAAGATCTCACCATTGCACTCCAGCCTGGGCAACAAGAACAAAACTCCGTCTCAAAAAAAAAAAAAAAAAAAAAAATCAGGTAGTCTAGGAATCAGAAATTTAAATGCCTTCACATGAAGGCCCCCACTTTGAGCTAATTTTCTTTCTTTTTTTAAATTTCTATTTTTTTTTTTTTAGAGACATGGTCTCAATCTGTCACCCAGGGTGGTGTTGAACTCCTGGCCTCAAGAGATCCTCCTGCCTCCGCCAGGTCTCCCAAAGTGCTGGGATTACAGGTGAGAGCCACTGTACCTGGCCTTGAGCTATTATTAATTAGAAAGAAAAACAACCCAGAGAACATTGTGTAGGAAACGAACTGCAGTGGCAGGGAATCTGACCCGAGGCCACTTCTCCCACTCCTTCGCCCCATCTATGGAAACAGGTGGGGCTCAGTGCCATTAAATGACATTTGGAACGTCTCACAGCTCCTAACTGAGAGCTGGGACCATGGTGATGATTAGCTGCTGTTTATTAAATACTTGCTGCACACTTCACACACATTCTCTCAATAATATGAGACAGAGTCTTGCTCTGTCACCCAGGCTGGAGCGCAATGGCGCTATCTCAGCTCACTGCAACCTCCACCTCCCAGGTTCAAGCAATTCTCCTGCCTCAGCCTCCCGAGTAGCTGGGACTACAGGTGCCTGTCACCGGGCCCGGGTAATTTTTGTACTTTTAGTAGAGATGGGGTTTCACCATGTTGGCCAGGCTGGTCTCCAACTCCCGACCTCAGGTGATCTGCCTGCCTCGGCCTCCCAAAGTGCTGAGATTACAGGAGTGAGCCACTGTGCCCGGTCCTATTTGTTCTTTTAACTGATGAGGAGTCGAGGGCTCAGAGAGGTTAAGGGACTCACCTAGAGTCACACAGCCGTAAATGGCAGAGACGGGATGTGAATTCTGTCCACCCAGAGGCAAATCTTTTAATACACCCCCTTCAAGAGTTAAACTTTTTGTATTTTTGTGCAGGAGGAAACCGTGACCCATCGGGATGGGGGAGGTGGGGATTGGTTCAATACAGCCAACGGCGATTGGACAGTTTCCATGAGACTCCGAGTCTTAAGAGTCAAATCTGTTCCCCGCGCCCCCAAATCTAGGTTTACCCAGGCTGGAGGCTAGGGTTCCCCACCACCACTGGAAACACTCCAAACCCACCCCTTCCAACAGCAGGTACACACTGTAGGCGCCTAATGAGCGCTTCGATGGTGGGGTTGGAGGCAGCGGCAGGGCTGTTGGAGGAGAGAGTCCTGTTTTCCAGCCCTCCCCGCTCAGCTCCTCAGGGCCTGCCCAGCCCCCAGCCCCAGCCCCCGCGCATCCGGCAGCTCTCCCACCGCAATTACGGTAATTAGCTGGGAGCCTCTCGCCGGGAGGGAGGAGGCGGACTTTGGCCCAGGCTGACCTGCTTCCCGGCGGACCCTCGGATTGGTCCGCGCCGAGCACGTGATACACGCCGTGGACTTGTTGCTGGGCATCCCGGCGTTGCCAGGGCAACGCCTACGCGCGTTCTCTCCGCCGAGTGCCTGGAGAAGTGGCTGCGCTGAGGGTCCTCGGCAAGAGACGAGGAGGGGGGATCATGAGGGCCAGGCAAGCGCTGCCTCCCTCCCTTCCTCCTTCCCTCCCTCCCTCAGCTCCCGCTCCCAGTCTCTGGCCCCCACAGCTCAGTCGCTCCGAGCCCCCCACGGACATGACAGGACATCCAAGTGGGTGGACAGGACACGGCGAGGATCACGAACCAGGCCAGCGAGCACAGAGGGTAGGGCACGCTGACAGACAGACAGAAAAACACGGCAGGGGCACAGAGATCTTGCAGCATCAACAAACAATTGCTGAAACCCCTGCAGGCTCCAAGTCTCTGTTCAGAAGGGGATGTCACCAGACAAGACAGGAGACAGTCCCTGTCCCCCTAGCCATCAGCGGCATCATCATGGCCGCTGTACCTGACCACTCCCTACGTGCAGAGCCTGAGCGAAACGCTTTATTTGCATTTCATGCTTCTTATACCCCAGAAGCAGGCATTGTTATCATTCGCCTTTTACAGATGAGAAAACTGAGGCTCCCAATGGGGCAAGTACAAGCTAGGAGGCAGGGAGGGACTCCCACCCTCTAGGATTGGCTACAAAAGCCCACATATTCATTCTCTTTATGAAACTTCCTCTAATAATAATGATAAAAAAAATAGTGGACCAGGCGCGGTGGCTCACGTCTGTAACCCCAGCACCTTGGGAGGCCAAGGCAGGCGGATCACGAGGTCAGGAGTCCGAGACCAGCCTGGCCAATATGGTGAAACCCCCTCGCTATTAAAAATACAAAAATTATCCAGCCGTGGTGTGGCACACGTGTAGTCCTAGCTACTCGGGAGGCTGAGGCAGAAGAATTACTTGCACCCAGTGTGGGGGAGGATTCAGTGAGCCTAGATCGTGCCACTGCACTCCAGAGCCTGGGTGACAGAGCAGGACTTTGTCTCAAAACCAAACAAACAAACAACACACACACACACGTGTATTAGTTATTTATTGCTGTGTAACAAATAGCCCCAAATCTTTTTTGTTGTTGTTGAGACAGGGTCTCCCTCTGTCACCCAGGCTGGAGTGCAGTGGCAGGATCTGGGCCCACTGCAACCTCTGTCTCCTGGGCTTAGTGATCCTCCCACCTCGGCCTCCAGACTAGATGGGACTAAAGGGGCACACCACCATGCCCAGCTAATTTTTAAAATTTTTGTAGAAATGGGGTTTTGCTATATTGCTCAGGCTGGTCTCAAACCTTTGGGCTCAAGTGATCCACCCATTTTGGCCTCCCAAAGTGCTGTGATCACAGGCATGAGCCACCTTGCCCGGCCCCTCAAATCTTAATGGCTTAAAATAATCGTATTCATTATCTTACTATTTCTGTGTCGTACCTGCCTTAGAACCTTCCACAGGTTTTCATCAAGGTGTTAGCCAAGGCAGGGGTCTCATCCAAATATCTGACTGGGGGATGCCAGATGAGGTGTTAAGTACCTGTAGGCCCAGCTACTCTGGAGGCTGAGGCATGAGGATTGCTTGAGGCTAGGAGTTTGAGGCTGTAGTGCACTATGATTGCACCTGTGAATAGCCACTGCATCCCAGCCAGGGCAACATAGCAAGATCCTATACCTAAAGAAAAGAAAAAAAGATTGGAAAGGGAAAAGAGCCACTTGCAAACTCACATAGGGGTCTCTTCAACGTGGTGGATTGCGTTATTGAAGCCTGAAAACTGAGAAGGCAATACATTTGGCTAACAAGATGGAAGTTACAGTGTCTTACAACCTGAGTGTGGAAATGACATCTTATTACTCTACGTGTGTTTATTGTGGTAAAATATGTACCGTTAAGCATTACATAACAACATTTCAGTCAATGACAGACTGCAATTATGATGGTTGTTCAATAAGATTTTTTTTTTAGATGGAGTCTTGTTCTGGCCCAGGCTTGAGTGCAGTGGCGCCATCTTGGCTTACTATGATCTCTACCTCCCAGGTTCAAGCAATCCTCCTGCCTCAGCCTCCCGAGTAGCTGGGATTACAGGTGCCCACCACCCCTCCTGGCTAATTTTTGTATTTTTAGTAGAGACAGGGTTTCACCATGTTGGCCAGGCTGGTCTCAAACTCCTGAACTCAGGGGATCCACCCACCTCAGCCTCCCAAAGTGCTGGGATCACAGGCGTGAGCCACCGCACCCAGCCAATTTTTAATCGTGTATACAATATTTTTCCTGCACCTTTTCTATGCTTAGACATGTTTAGATACACAAGTACTTACCATCGTGTTACAGTTGCCTGCAGGATTCAGTACAGCCCCATGCTGTGCAGGTTTGTAGCCTGGGAGCATTAGGCTATACCATACAGCCTAGGTGTGTGGTAGGCTGTGCCATCTAGGTGTGCGTGGGCACACTCTATGATGTTCACGCAACGTCGAAATTGCCTAATGACACATCTTGCTGAATGCATTTCCCTTTTGGTTTTTTTTTTGAGACAGCGTCTCGCTCCGTCACCCAGGCTGGAGTGCAGTGGCGCGATCTCGGCTCACTGCAATCCCCACCTCCCAGGTTCAAGCGATTCTCCTGCCTCAGCCTCCCATGTATTTCCATTATCAATTAATACATGACTGTGTCACATGAAATTTGCCATTTTAACTTTTTTTTTTTTCTTTCCGAGACAGGGTCTCACTCTGTCCCCCAGGCTGGAGTGCAGTGGCTTGATCATAGCTCCCTGCAGCCTCAAACTCCCACGCTCAAGCAGTGGTCCCACCTCAGCTTCCCGAGTAGCTGGGACTACAGGCGCGTACCACTGCACCTGGCCTGAATCCTTTTTAGGTGAACGGCTCAGTGGCATTAAGTACATTCACTGTTGTGCCACCATCACCATCATCATCTCCAGAATCTTTCCAGCCTCCTAAACAGAAACTCTGTACCCATTATGCAAAAACTCCCCATTTCCCCAGCCCCTGCTAACCTCCAACCTACCTTCTGTCTTTATAAATTAGCCGGTTCTAGGGAACTCATGTAACTGGAATTATGCGTTTGTCTCCTCATACTGGTTTCTTTCACTTAACATGATGTCCTCAAGGTTCATCCATGTTGTAGCATGAATCAGAATTTCTTCTCCTCCAGCACACTTTTTTCTACTTTTTTTTTTTTTTTTTTTTTGAGACGGAGTCTGGCTCTGTCCCCCAGGCTGGAGTGATCTCGGCTCAGTGCAAACTCCGCCTCCCCAGTTGAAGCGATTCTCCTGCCACAGTTTCCCGAGTAGCTGGGATTACAGGTGCCCACCACCATGCCCCAGTAATTTTTTGTATTTTTAGTAGAGACAGGGTTTCACTGCATTGGCCAGGCTGGTCTCAAACTCCTGACCTCAAGCAATCTGCCCACCTCGACCTCCCAAAGTGCTGGGATTACAGGCTTGAGCCACAACGCCTGGCCAATTTTTGCATTTTTAGTAGATACAGGGTTTTGCCGTGTTGGTCAGGCTGGTCTCCAACTCCTGACCTCAAGTGATCTGCCTACCTCACCCTCCCAAAGTGCTGGGATTACAGGCGTGAGCCACTGTGCCCGGCCCTATTTTGTAATTTTTTCATTCCTACTTAGATGTATATATATATATTTTTTTTGAGAGGAGTCTCGCTCTGTCGCCCAGGCTGGAGTGCAGTGGTGCGATCTTGGCTCACTACAAGCTCCACCTCCCAGGTTCATGCCATTCTCCTGCCTCAGCCTCCCAAGTAGGTGGGACTACAGGTGCCCGCTACCATGCCTGGCTAATTTTTTGTGTGTTTTTTTTTTTTTTTTAGTAAAGACAGGGTTTCACCATGTTAGCCAGGATGGTCTTGATCTCCTGACCTTGTCATCCACCCGCCTCGGCCTCCCAAAGTGCTGGGATTACAGGCGTGAGCCACTGCGCCCGGCCCTTGTTTTTTTTTTTTTGTTTTTTTTTTTTAACTTTTTATTTTGGAAAGAATATCAAAAGATGCAAGAAGAGTACCATGACCTCTCAGGTACTGTCTTTCCTCACCTCACCCATTGTGAACATTTTAATATGTACAACTGTTTATTGTTAATAAGCCCGGAAGGGACTGGGCACCTCTAAGAACAAGGCTGTTCCCTTACATAATGATGAAGATACAATGAATTCATGAAATTTCACGTTGACTTGATGTTATTATCCAATATGTAATCCATATGCACACTTCACCACCTGTCGCTATCACGTTCTTTACAGCTCTTTTCCTTTGTGGTGTGGGAACATGTGTTGCCTTCAGTGTGCCTGTGTGACATTTGAAGAGATCTTTTGTAAAGTTTTTTTTTTTTTTGAGATGGTGTCTCTCTCTGTCACCCAGGCTGAAGTGCAGTGGTGTGATCTCAGCTCACTTCAACCTGTGCCTACGGGGTTCAAGCAATTCTCCTGCCTCAGTCTCCCAAGTATCTGGGACTACAGGTGCACACCACCACACTCGGCTAATTTTTGTATTTTTATTAGAGACGGCGGGTCTCACCATGTTGGCCAGGCTGGTCTCAAACTCTTGACCTCAGGTGATCCGCCCGCCTCGACCTCCCAGAGTGCTGGGATTACAAGCATGAACCACCGTGCCTGGCCTAAACAATTTTTAAAAACACATAGTTGCAGCTTGAAATTTATGGACATCTCTCGATTTTTAGTTACACGGATATGGAGTGTCTAATCTCCTCATCGTGGTTTCCTTCAATTATTGTCATTTTTAAAATCACTTAACCTAGATCAGTAGAGGCCTCACCTGGGGGTGATTCTGTCCCCAGGGGATGCTGAGCAATGTCTGGAGTCATTTTTACCCCCAGAACCGGGCATGCCTCTGGCATGGAGTAGTTAGAGCCTGCTTAGCACCCGATAGCGTACAGGACCCCACCCCTACCAACCAAGAGTTATCTGGCCCAAATGTTATTAGTGCCGAGATTGAGAAAGTATGAACTGGATTCATGGAATAATAACACACTTAAAAGTTAACTTTATCACGCCTGTGATCCCAGCACTTTGGGAGGCCGAGGCGGGCGGATCACGAGGTCAGGAGATCGAGACCATCCTGGCTGACACGGTGAAACCCCGTCTCTACTAAAAATACAAAAAATTAGCCGGGCGTGGTGGCGGGCGCCTGTAGTCCCAGCTACTCTGGAGGCTGAGGCAGGAGAATGGCGTGAACCCGGGAGGCGGAGCTTGCAGTGAGCCGAGATCGCACCACTGCACTCCAGCTTGGGCGACAGAGCGAGACTCTGTCTCAAAAAAAAAAAAAAAAAAAAAGAGTTAACTTTATTTATTGTGCATTCAGTATTCACCAATCTCACCATTTGTCAACCCACTGAATTCTCACAACTTCCATAAGCATTAAAGACTGTTGAAATAAGAGGCGGGGCTCTTGACTCCACAGGTGGGCCCAGACAACGGACCTGATTGAGGACTAGCTAATACAGGCAAAGGCAGAAAGTACTCCCCCATCTGTGTACCATATCAGTTTACCATTGCCATGGCAACACCCAGACGTAACCATCCCTTTCCATTGCAACAACCCAGCAACCCAAAAGTTACTGCCTTTCTTCTAGAAATGTCAGCATAATCTGCTCCTTAATTTGCATATAATTAAAAGTGGGTATCAATACGCCTGCAGAACTGCCTCTGGGCTGCTGCTCTGAGTTCACTGCCTATGGGGTAGCCCTCCTCTGCAAGGAGCAGGACTTCTGCAGCTCCTTATACGGCCGCTGCAATTACGATTGCTAACGCCACGGTCAGGCACGGCGGTTCACGCCTGTAATCCCAGCACTTTGGAAGGCCAAGGTGAGTGGATTACTTGAAATCAGGAGTTTGAGACCAGTCTGACCAGCAGGGTGAAAACCTGTCTCTACTAAAAATACAAAAATTAGGCCAGCTGCCATGGCTCACGCCTATAATCCCAGCACTGTAGGAGGCTGTGGTGGGAGGATCACCTGAGGTCAGGAGTTCAAGACCTGCCTGACCAACATGGAGAAACCTTGTCTCTACTGAAAATACAAAATTAGCCAGGCATGGTGGCACATGCCTGTAATCCCAGCTACTTGGGAGGCTAAGGCAGGAGAATCGCTTGAACCCGGGAGGTGGAGGTTACTGTGAGCCGGGATCGAACCATTGCACTCCAGCCTGGGCAACAAGAGCAAAACTCCATTTCAAAAAAAAATTAGCCAGGCGCGGTGGCGCACGCCTGTAGTCCCAGCTACTCAGGAGGCTGAGGCAGGAGAATTGCTTGAACCCGGGAATTGGAGGTTGCTGTGAGCTGAGATCACGCCACTGCACTCCTGCCTGGGCGACAGAATGAGAATCCGTTTTAAAAAAAAAAGGTTGCTAACACCACCAGCTTGCCCTGAATTCTCCCCTGGGCAAAGTAAAAAACCCTCCCCTGCTAAGGCCCAATTTGGGGACTTACCTCCCCTGCATCTTGAACTCCTGACCTCAGGTGATCCACCTGCCTCAGCCACCCAAAGTGCTGGGACCACAGGCATGAGCCACTGCGGCCAACCTTTTTTTTTTTTTTCTTTGAGATGGAGTCTCGCTCTGTCGCCCAGGCTGGAGTGCAGTGGCTAGATCTCGGCTCACTGCAAGCTCTACCTCCCGGGTTCATGCCATTCTCCTGCCTCAGCCTCCCGAGTAGCTGGGACTACAGGCGCCCGCCACCACGCCTGGCTAATTTTTTGTATTTTTAATAGAGATGGGGTTTCACCGTGTCAGCCAGGATGGTCTCGATCTCCTGACCTCGTGATCCGCCCACCTCGGCCTCCCAAAGTGCTGGGATTCCAGGCATGAGCCACCGCACCCGGCCTTTTCTTTTTTCTTTTTGAGACAAAGTCTCACTCTGTCACCCAGGCCGGAGTGCAGTGGCGGGATCACAGCTCACTGAAACCTCTGCCTCCTGAGTTTAAACGATTCTCCTGCCTCAGCCTCCCAAGTAGGGGGATTATAGGCACATGCCACCATGCCGGACTAGTTTTTGTATTTTTAGTAGAGATGGGGTTTCACCCTGTTGGCCAGGCTGGTCTTGAACTCCCGACCTCAAGTGATCCGCCTGCCTCGGCCTCCCACAGTGCTGGGATTACAGGTGTGAGCCACCACGCCCAGTCTCAAGCTGCAATCCTAAGCCCCTTTGAGCTCAAGGTCTCTGGTCCCACAAGTGTAATATTTCCCAAATTGTGGCCAGATCATGCCGCCAGCCTCTGGGGCTGCTGGGGCTTCCCAGGGACTGTTCCTGGTTCATCAGCTGTGTCTGCACAGGTCTGGGTGCCTCTGTCGCCAGCTGTGAGTATAGGGGCTCAAGTTTCAGCTCTGCTCAGCTCAGGGCCGCCTGAGCAGGTGTGGGGACTGGAAATGAGGCCTGGTTGATCAGGACGGATGCTGATAATCCCCGTGTCCGTCATGGCCTTACAGAGTCTCCCAGCTCACCTGTGATGCCAATTCGTGGGCTGAAAAACAGAGGGAGTTTGGTTCAAGGTGTCTGCACCGGGGTAGTCAACTGGCAGGTGGGTAGAGACTGTGCCCTCTCTGGGAATGTTTGTCAGGAGACAGGGTTTGTAGATGATCTTTTGGTTTGGGTTTGTCCAGTGGTCTAATTCTTTTTTCTTTTTTCTTTTTTTTTTTTTTCAGACAGAGTCTTGCTCTGTGGCCCAGGCTGCAGTGCATGGCACGATCTCAGCTCACTGCAACCTCCCCCTCCTGGGTTCAAGCAATTCTCCTGCCTCAGCCTCCCGAGTAGCTGGGATTACAAGCATGTGCCATCACGCCCGGCTGATTCTGTATTTTTAGTAGAGACGGGGTTTCTCCATATTGGTCAGGCTGATCTCGAACTCCCAACCTCAGGTGATCCGCCTGCCACGGCCTCCCAAAGTGCTGGGATTACAGGCGTGAGCCACCGTGCCCGGCCTCATTTCCTTTCTTTCTATTTTCTTTCCTTCCTTCTTTCCTTCCTTCCTTCCTTCTTTCTTTCTTTCCTTTTTTCTTTCTTCTTTCTTGTTTTCATTCTTTACTTTCTTTCTTTCTTTCTTTTTTGTCGGAGTCTTGGTCTGTGGCCCAGGTGGAGTACAGTGGTACAATCTCAGCTCACAGCAGTCTCTGCCTTCCGGGTTCAAGCAATTCTCCCACCTCAGACTCCTGAGTAGCTGGAATTACAGACACACACCATCACGCCCAGCTAATTTTTATATTTTTAGTAGAGAAGGGGTTTCACCATGTTGGCCAGGCTGGTCTCAAACTCCTGACCTCAGGTGATCTACCCACCTCGGCCTCCCAACGTGCTGGGATTACAGGTGTGAGCCACCTCGCCCAGCGGTCTAATTCATTTTCATTCAACAAATAGTTATTGCTGGGCTCATGCCTGGTAATCACAGCATTTTGGGAGGCTGAGGCGGGAGGATCACTTGAGCCCAGGAGTCTGAGGCTGCAGTAAGCTATGATCATGTCACTGCAGTCCAGCCTGGGTGACAGAGTGAGACCCTGTTTCTGAAAATTAAAAAAAAATAAAAATTTAAACCTACTTATTGAGGCTGGGCAAGGTGGCTCCCAGAGACAGAGAAAGACTCTGTCTCAAAAAAAATTAAAATTAAAATTAAAAAAAATTATTTACAGGGAATGTGTACTCATGTAATACGAAAAAGACAAGTGAAATTATGTGTTGAGTCCGGACTCAGTGGTTCACGCCTGAAATCCCAACACTTTGGGAGGCCAAAGCGGGTAGATCACCTGAGGTCAGGAATTTGAGACCAGCCTGGCCAACATGGCAAAACCCTGTCTCTACTAAAATTACAAAAATTAGCCAGGTGTGGTGGCTCCTGTAATCCCAGCTACTCCGGAGGCTGAGGCAGAAGAACTGCTTGAAGGCAGGAGGCGGAGGTTGCAGTGAGCTGTGATCATGCCACTGCACTCCAGCCTGGGTGACACAGCAAGACCCTGTCTCAAAAAAAAAAAAAAAAAGGGAGGGGCAGGCCGGGCACAGTGGCTCACATCTGTAATCCCAGCACTTTGGGAGGCCAAGGCAGGTGGATCACAAGGTCAGGAGACCGAGACCATCCTGGCTAATGCGGTGAAACCCCGTCTCTACTAGAAATACAAAAAATTAGCTGGGCGTGGTGGTGGGCACCTGTAGTCCCAGCTACTCAGGAGGCTGAGGCAGGAGAATGGCATGAACCCGGGAGGTGGAGCTTGCAGTGAGCCAAGATCGCGCCACTGCACTCCAGCCTGGGCGACAGAGCGAGACTCCGTCTCAAAAAAAAAAAAAAAGAGGTAAGGGCAGTGGGTGGGTGAGAGGCTGGGCCCAAGAAAGAACTCAGTGTCCAGGGTTCTTCAGAGGGACAGACAGGGGTGAGGGGGCCGGGTGGCCTCACGGCCCCAGCACCAGCTTTGGAGCCTGGGAGACCAGCGCTGAGCCTCATCTTCCCCCATCTTATTTCTCTTACACTAGAAGAAGGACACAGCTGGGGAGGGCGCTGTAGGGGTGACCACTGCAGGCCTTGCTACAGCTGCGTTAATCTTCCCTTCCAAAACATTGAGTATATTCTATGTCTGTCAGATCCAAAGCTGGACAAACTTATACCATGGCAGCCAATGTTTTATGTTTTCTTCACACACACACACACACACACACACACACACACACACACACACAAACAGAGAAAGAGAGACAGAGAGAGAGAGAGACTGCCTAATACAGACAGCATCCTACTGAAACCATGGTGACTAGTACGGCTTGGGGGCGGGGGCACAGATGACATTCATAATTCTCTGTGCAGATTTTTCCAGCACAGGTTACAGTACCAGCAAGGCAGTGTGTGTGTGTGTGTGTGTGTGTGCACGCGCATGTATGACTGTGAGTGTGGACGTGGGGGGGCGCGCGCGCGTGTGTGTGTGTGCACGCGCATGTATGACTGTGAGTGTGGACGTGGGGGGCGCGCATGTGTGTGTGTGCGTGCATGAGTGTGACTGTGTGCATGCATATTTGTGTAGCTGTTTGAATCTGCATTGCAACCGCACGTGTAGGTCTCTGCATGGATGTGATGTGTGTGGGGGCACTTTAACAAAGGTATTCAGAGCTGTGTGTGCACAACAGGGTTCATTTCCATGCACCATGTAATTGGTCGTGTGTGTGTGTGCATCTGTGCTGTGACTGTGTCCTGTCCTTTTCTACAGTCTTTTTTTTTTTTTTTGTCTTTTGTTTTTTGGCTTTTGTGGGGTGTTTTGAGACAGGGTCTGGCTCTGACACCCGGGCTGGAGTGCAGCGGTGCCATCTCGGCTCACTGTAGTCTCTGCCTGCTGGATTCAAGTGATCCTCCTGCCTCAGCCTCCCAAGTAGCTGGGACCACATGCATGCACCACCATGCCTGGCTAATTTTTTTTGTATTTTTAGTAAAGACAGGGTTTCTCTATGTTGGCCAGGCTGTTCTCAAACTCCTGGCCTCCAGTGATCCACTCACCTCAGCCTCCCAAAGTGCTAGGATTACAGGTGTGAAGCACCACACTCTACCTTTTTTTTTTTTTTTTTTTTTTTAAGACAGGGTCTCGCTCTATCACCCAGGTTGGATGCAGTGGCGTGATCACGGCTCACTGCAGCCTCAACCTCCTGGGCTTAAGAGATCCTCTCACCTCAGCCTCCTGAGTAGCTAGGACTATAGGTGCGCATCACCACGCCCAGCTAATTTTTTATTTTTTGTAGACACGGAGTCTCACTATGTTATCCAGGCTGGTCTCGAACTCCTGACCTCCAGTGATCCACCCACCTCAGCCTCCCAAAGTGCTGAGATTATAGGCGTGAGCCCCATCACTCTACCTGCTTTCCTTTTCTTTTCTTTCTTTCTTTCTTTTTTTTTTTTTTTTTAAAGAGATGGGGTCTTTCCATGTTGCCCAGGCTGGTTTCAAACTCCTGGCTCAAGTGATCCTCCCACCTTGGCCTCCCCAAATGCTGGGATTACAGGCATGAGCTACCGTACCTGGCCTCTGTAGGTATTTGAATCTGCCTGTACATATGTGGTGCACGTCACTGTGTGTGAGCAACTCGTGTGCTTGGATGTAGGCGTGTGACTCTGTGAGTGTGGGTCAGGTGCAGTGTGTGACTCCAGAAGTGTACGTACACATACTCAGGGGTGTGTGCAAGAGGGAAGCTTAATGTGAAAAATCTGGAAATGGAGCTCTGCCAACGAGGGAGCAGGTGTGGCGCCCACAGCCGCTTCCGGCTTTGAGAATTATTTGAGTTATGTAAGACGCTATTCCGGGGGGAAGCGGGGTGAAGGGTACAGGGGCTGGCTGTGCTATTTTTGCAACTTCCTGTACAGCCTATCATTATTTTTAAAATAGAAAGTTTTTAAAAAGTCTGGAGATGAGAAAAAGAAATACGAATTTCACACATGGTGTGTGTGTGTGTGTTCTCAAAACAAGCAGGAGAAAACGGAAGAATCTAGACAAATCACTGAGGGCTTTTTAAATAAGACTTTCACTGAGAACTCGGGTCGATGCCCCCAAGCGTCCCAGGTGGAGATGACGACCCCAGCGCTGTGTTGGGGAGGGGTGGGGCTCAAGTGGGCAGACCCAGGCAGGTGCAGGGGTGCATTGTGCAGGCGGGCATCTGGTGACCCGGGAGTAGGCTGGGAATGTGGAGTGCAGCCCAGGATTCAGGCTGCATTAGGAAAGGTGTGGGCTTCACCGGTGGAGGAGAGGAAATTTAATCGAGGTGCAGCAAAAAAGTCAGTGGCATCGAATCTCCTGGGGCAGTCTGGGGAGTTAGGGGCAGAGTAGCTCAAGGGTGTCTGGTTGTCTGAATATCTGCCACCGTCG
Organism: Pan troglodytes; assembly: GCF_028858775.2. Lineage (NCBI taxonomy): Eukaryota > Metazoa > Chordata > Mammalia > Primates > Hominidae > Pan > Pan troglodytes. The sequence continues at coordinate 7,095,286 of NC_072418.2, read as the reverse complement.
GGGGTCCTCCTCAAAGCCCGGGGGTCGAGAGTTGGAAGGGGTGTGGAGGTGGGGAGGGAGACAGATGCTCAGAGATGCAGAGAGAGAGAGCCAGGTGGGGCAGAGGGCAGGCAGAGGCAAGACTGAACATACAGACAGTTAGAGATAAAGGGAGAGACACAGAGAGACACCCACAGAGAGATAGAGAGAAAAAGAGAAATGAAAACACAGAGAGACCGAGGCAAGACTAAACACACAGAAAGACAGAAACAGAGATAGACAGAGACAGAGATTAAGAGAAAAATGTAGAGAGATGGAGACAGAGACATAGAGATGCAGAGAGACAGAGAGATGGAGAGAGACAGGGACAGAGATGGAGAGATCTAGAGAGAGAGATGCAAACAGAGATACGAAGATACAGGGAGAGACAGAGACAGACAGTTAGAGACACAGAGTAAGAGACCCCAGGCCAGGAGTAGTGGCTCACTCCTATAGTCCCAGCACTTTGAAAGGCTGAGGCGGGAGGATCACTTAAGGCCAGGAGTTCAAGAACAGCCTGGCCAACACGATGAAACCCCATCTCAACTAAAAACACAAAAATTAGCTGGGTGTGGTAGTGCACGCCTGTAATCATAGCTACTTGGGAAGCTGAGGCAGGACAATCACTTGAACCTGGGAGGCAGAGGTTGCAGTGAGCCGAGATCACGCCACTGCACTCCAGCCTGGGTGACACAGCGAGACTTCATCTCTAAATAACAACAACAACAAAGAAACAGAGAGAGACAGAGACAGAGAGCGTCAGAGACACAGAGCAAAAGACCCCAAAGCAAACAGAAACAGAGACACAGAGAAACACAGAGCAGAGACAGGGAGAGACCCAGAGAGAGCTTGAGCCTGACCCCCAGACAGAAGGCACCAAGAGAACCACAGAAATCCACCTCGGAAAGAAACAAGAGTCCAAAACCCCACCAGAGACAGAGACATGAGGACAAGGAGAGAAGAAACAGCAGTCAGGCCCAACCAGGAGGTTGAGAGGCTGTGGGGGAAAGGGTCTGAGGAGGCCTGAGCCTCTGAACTCTGTGTTTTTTTGTTTTGTTTTGTTTTTGTTTGTTTTTTGTTGTTGTTGTTTTGAGATGGAGTCTTGCTCTGTCGTCCAGGCTGGAGCGCGGTGGCACCATCTCGGCTCACTGCAACTTCCACCTCCCAGGCTCAATCAATTCTCTGCCTCAGCCTCCCAAGTAGCTGGGATTACAGGCGCCACCACCATGCCGAGCTAATTTTTGTTTTGTTTTGTTTTTGAGATGGAGTCTCGCTCTATCCCCCAGGCTGGAGTGCAGTGGCACGATCTCGGCTCACTGCAACCTCTGCCTCCCAGGTTCAAGCAATTCTCTTGCCTCAGGCTCCCAAGTAGCTGGGACTACAGGTGCATGCCGCCATGCCCGGCTAATTTTTTGTATTTTAGTAGAGACTGGGTTTCACCGTGTTGCCCAGGCTGGTCTCGAACTCCTGAGCTTAGACAATCCACCCGCCTCGGCCTCCCAAAGTGCTACGATTACAGGCGTGAGCCACCGTGCCCAGCTAATTTTTGTATTTTTAGTAGAGACAGGGTTTCACCATCTTGGCCAGGCTGGTCTTGAACTCCTGACCTCATGATCCACCTGCCTCGGCCTCCCAAAGTGTTAGGATTACAGGTGTAAGCCACCATGCCCGGCTGCCTCTGAGCTCTGAAAACCAGTGTCCAGTAAACAAGAAGCTGCTGATCTTTTCCGATCTAGCCTGGGAAATCCCACAGCACCACTTCCACAATATCCTGTTGGTTGAAGCCATCCAAGCCTGTCCAGGCTTTAAGGCTGCTAAAAATACAAAAATTAGCCAGGTGTAGTGGCAGGCGCCTATTGTCCCGCTACTTGGGAGGCTAAGGCAGGAGAATCGCTTGACCCTGGGAGGCGGAGGTTGCCGTGACCCGAGATCATGCCACTGCACTCCAGCCTGGGTGACACAGCGAGACTCTGTCTCAAAAAAAAAAAAAGAGGATGGAAACAATTGCAGCCATTTTTAGAAACAAATTACTTCAAAGGGGTGGTCATCAGGCAGGACGCAGTGGCTCATGCCTGTAATCCTGGCACTTTGAGGGGCTGAGGGAGGAGGATTGCTTGAGCCCAGGAGTTTGAGACCAGCCTGGGCAACATGGCAAAACCTCATCTCTACAAAAAAAAAAAAAGAAACCAAACCAAAAAAAAAAGTAGCTAGGCATGGTGGCACGTGCCTACAGTCCCAGCACCCTGGGACGCTGAGTGGGGAGGATCACCTGAGCCTGGGAGTTCGACGTTGCAATGAGCTAAGATCATGCCATTGTACTCCAGCCTGAGTGTCAGAGTGAGACCCTGTCTCAAAAAAAGGGGGGTGGGGCAGGCGCAGTGGCTCACACTTGTAATCTCAGAGCTTTGGGAGGCTGAGGCAGGCGGCAGATCACTTGAGGTCAGGAGTTCGGGACCAGACTGGCCAACATGGTGAAACCCCATTTCTACTAAAAATACAAAAATTAGGCCAGGTGCGGTGTCTCACATCTGTAATCTCAGCACTTTGAGAGGCCGAGGCAGGTGGATCACGAGGTCAGGAGTTCAAGACCAGCCTGGCCAAGATGGTGAAACCCTATCTCTACTAAAAATACAAAAATTAGCTGGGTGTGGTGGCTCCCACCTATAGTCCCAGCTACTGGGGAGGCTGAAGCAGGAGAATCGCTTGAACCCAGGAGGTGGAGGTTGCAGTGAGCCGAGATCGCGCCACGGCACTCCAGCCTGTGTGACAGAGTGAGACTCCATCTCAAAAAAAAAAAAAAAAAAAAAAAACAAATCTCAAGGACATACCACGTTATACCCGTTAGAGTGGTGTTATCAAAAAGACAAGACATCACAAGCATTGGTGAGGATGTGGAGAAAAGGGAACCCTTTTGCTCTGTTGGTGAAAATGGAAATTGTGATAGCCATTATGGGAAATGGCAAGGAGGTTTCTCCCTCAAGAAGTTAAAACTAGAATTACCATATGATCCGGCAATCTCACTTCTGGGAATATATCCAAAGAAAAATGAAATCAGGAGGCTGGAGTGAGGGCAGAGAGGAGGGACAGGCGTGGGAGGGAATGGAAGGCTATTACTCTGTGTGCAGGATTGCTGCTAGAACAGGAACAAAAAATGAGTCATCTGCGAGATCGTCGAGAGACAGAGCCTTGAGATGTCACTGGGCCTGGGAAGACCAAGCTATGAGAAGGGTTGGAGAGAAAAGGAGGGGTGCAATGTTGTACTCCCCTGTAAGGAGGATGGCATTTGTGTCCAAATATGTGGGTCACAGTGTGGCTTTGCTGTGCTGATGTATAAATATACCAGGCTGACTGTAACATGGACCTTGACTCTTTTTTTTTTCTCTTTCAGACAGAGACTTGCTTTTGTTGCCCAGGCTGGAGTGCAGTGGCACCTTCTTGGCTCACTGCAACCTCCACCTCCCGGGTTCAAGCGATTCTCCTGTCTTAGCCTCCCGTGCCCGGCCTAATTTTTGTATTTTTAGTAGAAATGGGGTTTCACCATGTTGGCCAGGCTGGTCCCAAACTCCTGACCTCCTTAGCTGGGATTACAGGCACCTGCCACCATGCCCAGCTGATTTTTGTATTTTTAGTAGAGACGGGGTTTCACCATGTTGGCCAGGCTGGTTTTTTTGTTTGTTTGTTTGTTTGTTTTTTGAGATGGAGTCTCACTCTGTCACCCAGGCTAGAGTGCCTTGGTGCGGTCTCGGCTCACTGCAAGCTCCGCCTCCCGGGTTCACGCCATTCTCCTGCCTCAGCCTCCCGAGTAGCTGGGACTACAGGTGCCCGCCACCACGCCCGGCTCATTTTTTGTATTTTTTAGTAGAGACGGGGTTTCACCGTGTTAGCTAGGATAGTCTCGATCTCCTGACCTCATGATGTGCCCGCCTCGGCCTCCCAAAGTGCTGGGGTTACAGGCATGAGCCACCACTCCCGGCCTTTTTTTTTTTTTAGGCAGAGTCTCGCTGTGTCGTCAGGCTGGAGTGCAGTGGCGCGATCTTGGCTCACTACAACCTCCGCCTCCCGGGTTCAAGCAATTCTCCTGCCTCAGCCTCCTGAGTAGCTGGGACTACAGGCGCGTGCCACCATGCCCAGCTAATTTTTTTGTATTTTTAGGAGAGACGGGGTTTAACCATGTTGGCCAGGATGGTCTCAATCTCTTGACCCCGTGATCCACCTGCCTCAGCCTCCCAAAGTGCTCAGATTATAGGCATGAGCCACCGCACTTGGCCGCAGGCTGGTCTTGAATGCCTGACCTCAGGTGATCTGCCCACCTCGGCCTCCGAAGTGCTGGGATTACAGGTGTGAGCCACCGTGCCCGGCCTGACTACTTTTTAAAATTTTTGGTAGAGACAGGGTCTCCCTATGTTGCCCAGGCTGGTCTCAAGCTCATAGGCTCAAATGGTCCACCCACCTTGGCCTCCCAAAGTGCTGGGATTCCAGACATAAGTCACCATACCTCTGTCTCTTTTTTGTCTCTCTCTCTCTGTCCCTTTTTTGTCTCTGTCTCTTTTTTGGATTCGCTCTCTCTTTCTTTCTCTCTCTCCCTCCCGCCTGCCCCTGCTGCCTCCCTGTCTCTCTTCCTGCCTCGGTTGTCCCTGGCCATCTCCCTGGTGATCGGTGAGTCTGCACCTGTCTGGTTCTTTTCCTGTCTGTCTCTCTGCCTGTTTCTCTCTCCCACCCCCCAAACGTCTTCTCTCTCATTTCCCTGTCTTCCTCCTCCTTGCCTGGTCGTTAGTCTCTATCTCTGTCTCCACCCCATTTTAGCTCTCAGGCTGTCTCTGGCTCTGTCTCTCCCTCTCCTCTCTGTCCCTTGTTCCCTTCCTGCCTCCAACCGACCTGTATGTGAATCTCTGCTGTGTCCCTCCCCTCTGGCCTTGGTCTGTGTCTGCAGGGCCCTCCCTCCCCGCTCCCCATCCCTATCCCTGCCAGGAGGAGGAAAACGCAGCCCTGCCGAGCGAGCAATGCCCCCCTCCTTGGTTACCAGGGCGCTGGATGGGGGACAGCATGCGGCTCATTACCCTAATGGCTGGTGAGGCCACCCAGCCTCCCAGGAAATGGGCCACTTAAGCGTGTTCCAGCTGATGGCAGAGGCTGCTTCTCCCCTTGTACTCGGCAGGGAGAGGGGACCAAGGGGGAGAGGAGGGGAGAAAGGGGGAGGAAAGGAGAGGAGGAGAGGGAACGGAGGACTGCAAGGCTGGTGGGGACTCATCTCCACTTACGAGCTCTTCAGGCCTGGGTGTGTCCTGGGAACATGCGCCAGGCTGGCTGGGGGCTGGGGGAGGCTGGGCCCCAGGGGCTTCTTCTAAATGCACATGTACCTGCCACTCAGAGTCACCCCAGGGCCACACACACTGAAAATCACAGACACCCCCTACGGCTCAGACAGCCCCTGAGCTCTCTCCTGTCCCCCTAGGTCCCCTGGACACAGCCCTGCAGGGTCACACAGGCATGTGCCAGAGCCACACACACACACACACACGCACGTGGCCGTGGAGCATGACTGTCTCTCTGGAGGACGCCCAAGGCCACGTGCAACAGCCTCGGGACAGGATTCGGAGCACAGAGACCCGACACACCCCAGCCACAAGCTCGGCTGAGCACTTTCAGATGGTCACGGGTTCACACACACACAGACACACACGCAGGGTTACAAGTACAACCACACAGGGGACACAAACATACCTCCACATGCCCACGAACATGCCCACACATGCACACCAATGTAGCCACGAAACACAGTCACAGAAGCGCAGATCATGACATACACTCCCACTCCCACACACGGTCAGGCTGGAACAGTTGTAACGCCAGAACATTCCAGCAAACTGGGCTTCACACACAACACAGAGGCACTCAGAGGCCGGGCGCGGTGGCTCACGCCTGTCATCCTAGCCCTTTGGGAGGCCAAGGCAGGCAAATTGCTTGAGCCCAGGAGTTCAAGGTTGCAGTGAGCTATGATTGTGCCACTGCACTCCAGCCTGGGCAACAGAGCAAGACCCGTCACAAAAATAAAAAATAAAAGATACACTCTTGGTGTGAGTATATGTGATTTATATGATAGACAATAGATACATATTACTATACATTATAGAATACTCTAGCTAATACTCTACATATGTACTATATATAATATAAAACAAATGGAATATATTTTTGACCAGCCTGGCCAACATGGCAAAACCCCATCTCTACTAACAATACAAAAATTAGCCGGGCATGGTGGTGGGCGTCTGTAATCACAGCTACTCTGGAGGCTGAGGCAGTAGAATCACTTGAACCCGGGAGCTGGAGGTTGCAGTGAGCTGAGATCATGCCACTGCACATGATCTGGGGGATAGAGTGAGATTCTATCTCCAAAAAAATAAGAAGAATAATAAAAATAATAATAAATAAATAAAACACATTATTTTCTTTTCCTTTTAAATTTTATTTACTTATTTATTTATTTTTAAGACAGAGTCTCACTCTGTCGCCCAAGCTGGAGTGCAATGGCATGGTCTTGGCTCACTGCAACCTCCACCTCCCGGGTTCAAGCGATTCACCTGCCTCAGCCTCCCGAGTGGCTGGAACTACAGGTGCTCGCCACCACACCCGGCTAATTTTTGTATTTTTAGTAGAGACGGGGTTTCACCATGTTGGCCAGGCTGGTCTCAAACTCGTGCCCTGCCCACCTCGGCCTCTCAAAGTGTTGGTATTGCAGGCATGAGCCACTGTGACCGGCCAATTTTTTGATGTTTTGTAAAGACAGGATTTTGCCACATTACCCAGGCTCTACAATGCAATTCTGACATTAACCGCCTGGGGTTATAACAGACTCAAGTTATGGGCACAGTCCCTAACAAGGCTGTCCTCGTCACCAGGAGCAATGGCTCACGCCTGTAATCCCAGGACTTTGGGAGGCCGAGGCAGGAGGACTGAACCCAGGAATTTGAGACCAGCCTGGGCAATGTAGCAAAACTCCACCTCTAAAAAAAATACAAAAATTAGCTGTGTGTGGTGCTGTGCACCTGCAGTCCCAGGTACTTGGGAGGTTGAGGCAGGAGGATCACTTGATCCTGGGAGGTTGAGGCTGCAGTGAGCCATGATTGCATCACTACACTGCAGCTTGGGCAACAGAGTGAGACCCTGTCTCGGAAAGAATTTTTTTAATTAAAAACACAAGTCAGGCCTGGCACGGTGGCTCACGCCTGTAATCCCAGCACTTTGGGAGGCCAAGGCGGGCGGATCACTAGGTCAGGAGATCGAGACCATCCTGGCTAACATGGTGAAATCCCGTCTCTACTAAAAATACAAAAAATTAGCCAAGCATAGTGGTGGGCGCCTCTAGTCCCAGCTACTCAGGAGGCTGAGGCAGGAGAATCGCTTGAACCTGGGAGGCGGAGGTTGCAGTGAGCCGAGATCGCGCCACTGCACTCTAGCCTGGGTGACAGAGTGAGACTCCATCTCAAAAACAAAAAACAAATAAGCAAAAAACCCCACAAGTCAGAGGCCAGGCACAGTGGCTCACGCCTGCAATCCTAGCGCTTTGGGAGGCTGAGGAGTGAAGATACCTTGAGCTCAGGAGTTCAAGACCACCCTGGGCAACATAGTGAGACCCCATCTCTGCAAAAAATTAAAAAAAAAATTAGCCAGCGATGATAGCATGCAGCTGTAGTCCCAGCTCCTCAGGAGTGTGAGGCAGGAGGATCTCTTGAGGCCAGGAGGTCAAGACTACAGTGAGTTATGATCTCACCACTTCACTCCAGCCTGGGCAACAGAGTGAGATCATGTCTCTAAAAAAACATTTAAAAAGTAAGAAAACAAGTCAGAAACAGCCAAACAAAGAGACACATAGGACAAAGGCTGGGAGGGTCCCCAAAAGAGCTTCCATGTCTTTTTTTTTTTTTTTTTTTTTTTTGAGGTGGAGTCTCTCTCTGTTGCCCAGGCTGGAGTGCAGTGGTGTGATTTTGACTCACAGCGTTCCACCTCACAGGTTCAAGTGATTCTCCTGCCTCAGCCTCCAGAGCTTGGACTACAGTTGCCCGCCACCACACCCAGCTAATTTTTGTATTTTTAGTAGAGATGGGGTTTCACCATGTTGGCCAGGCTGGTCTCGAACACCTGAGCTCAAGTGATCCTCCCACCTCAGCCTCCCAGTGTGCTGGGATTATAGGTGTGAGCCACCGTGCCCGGACCCATGTCCTCTTCTTGCGGCATTAGAGTGTGTCTCCTCTCTTGGAAGAACATCAATATGTTCACCAATCAGGAAGCTCCACCAAGCTTTGGGGTCCAAAGGTTTTATTTGTTTGTTTGTTTGTTTGTGAGGAAGTCTCACTCTGTCACCCAGGCTGGAGTGCAGTGGCACAATATCGGCTCACTGCAACCTCCCCCTCCCAGTTTCAAGCGATTCTCGTGCCTCAGGCTCCTGAGTAGCTGGGATTGCAGGTGCATGCCACCACGCCCGGCTAATTTTTGTATTTGTAGTAGAAATGGGGTTTCACCATGATGGCTAGCTTGGTCTCGAACTCCTGACCTCAAGTGATCCGCCTGCCTCGGCCTCCCAAAGTGCTGGGATTACATGCATGAGCCACCGTGCCCAGCATGCCCAGATAATTTTTAAACTTTTAGTAGAGACTGGCCGGGCGCAGTGGCTCACACCTGTAATCCCAGCACTTTAGGAGGCTGAAGCGGGCAGATCGCGAGGTCGGGAGATCGAGACCATCCTGGCTAACACGGTGAAACCCCATCTCTACTAAAAATAGAAAAAATTAGCCAGGCGTGCTGGCGGGCGCCTGTAATCCCAGCTACTCGGGAGGCTGAGGCAGGAGAATGGCATGAACCCGGGAGGTGGAGCTTGCAGTGAGCCGAGATGGCGCCACTGCACTCCAGCCTGGGCAACAAAGTGAGACTCCGTCTCAAAAAAAAAAAAAATAAATAAATAAACTTTTAGTAGAGTTTGGTGTCTCACTTTGTTGCCCAGGCTGATCTCGAACTCCTGACCTCAAGTGATCTGCCTGCCTCGGCCTCCCAAAGTGCTGGGATTACAGGCATGAGCCACCTCACCTGGCCCAGAAAAGGACTCTGCTACAAATATGTAATCCCAGTATCATCACCACCTCTGCAGTAATCCTCTAATAGTATGGAATAGCCTGACAGGGCCCACAGACATTTTTATAAAATTGGTTCATTCATTCAAATCAGGACTCAAACATCCCACACACAGTGATGCAACACACTTTTCTTATCTTTTCTTTTTCTAATCTAAAAGAATTTTCAACAAAAGGTTACCAGTGGGGAGTGGAATTATGAATGGCTGCTATTTTCTTGTGATTGTCAATGGTAAGGATGACAGTTAAAATTTTGTTTTAAAAATGTTAAATGGGCCAGGCAAGGTGGCTCATGCCCATAATCCCAATGTTTTGAGAGGTGAGGCAGGAGGATTGCTTGAGGCCAGGAGTTAGAGATCAGCCTGGGCAACAAAGTGAGACACCAAACTCTACTAAAACTTTATTTATTTATTTATTTATTTATTTATTTTTTTTTTTTTTGAGACGGAGTCTCACTTTGTTGCCCAGGCTGGAGTGCAGTGGCGCCATCTCGGTTCACTGCAAGCTCCACTTCCTGGGTTCATGCCATTCTCCTGCCTCAGCCTCCCGAGTAGCTGGGATTACAGGCGCCCGCCAGCACTCCTGGCTAATTTTTTCTATTTTTAGTAGAGTTGCGTTTCACCGTGTTAGCCAGGATGGTCTCGATCTCCCGACCTCGCGATCTGCCTGCTTCAGCCTCCTAAAGTGCTGGGATTACAGGTGTGAGCCACTGCGCCCGGCCAGTCTCTACTAAAAGTTTAAAAATTATCTGGGCATGCTGGGCACGGTGGCTCATGCATGTAATCCCAGCACTTTGGGAGGCCGAGGCAGGTGGATCACTTGAGGTCAGGAGTTCGAGACCAGACTGGCCCACATTGTGAAACCCTGTCATCTGTACTAAAAATACAAAAATTAGCCAAGTGTGGTGGCAGTGGCAGGTGCCTGTAATTGCAGCTACTCGGGAGGCTGAGGCAGGAGAATCGCTTGAACCCAGGAGGTGGAGGTCACAATGAGCCAAGATCACACCACTGCACACCAGCCTGGAGACAGAGTGGGACTCCATCTCAAACAAAAAAGAAAGAAAGAAAGAACAAGAAAGGGAGGAGGTCTAGAGGTGGGGCTCACAGAGGAGGGGGAGTTCCTTGGAAGACGGGGAGCGGGGGTTAGATTAGAGAGGAGATGGGGAAGGGAGGGTGCCTGGGGATTGGAGACTCTCTGTGGTGAGGCCTTAGGCAATCCTGGAGGGCTTCCAAGAGGTGTGGCTGGCCTTCCCTCAGGATGCTACTGGAAGTGGCCCCGTGAGCAGTGGCTAACAGACGGACAGAACAGCTGATGCTTGTTGACCAAGGAACACCAGCCAAGGGCCACGGGAGAGGTAGGAGGAGTGCTTGCTGGGTGGGTCCCACTGTCTCTTCTCCTGGGGGGCCCCTCTTGCTCTTCCAGGGCAACCCCATCTTTCTAATCAGGCATGGGGGGCAAGGGGCAGTGTGAGGAGGAAGAATAGGACCCCACCCCCTTCAATATTTGGGGGGTCCACGATGCCCCCACAGCCTGTCTCTCCACACAGATTTCTGTGGACCTGGGCACCCCTCGCTGGCACCTCCCTACCCTGGTTCATGTGGTCCCCCTCCCCCCTCTTCTCCCACCTCCTGTCCCAGCCCACTGGGCCCCCTGCTATCTTTAATTGGCCTTCGTGGAGCTGAATTCATTGAGACTCTGACAGCTCTTTAGGGTGGTGGGGAGGGGGTGGTCAGGCCGCAGCTTCCCTGCCTCCCTGCCTGGCTAATTCGGGGGCTCTATTGTCAAGAGGCACCCCCCCATCCCCCTCTCCACTCCCCTCCGCCGTTGGATTGCTTCCACAGACAATGCCGAGCGCTCGTCGTCCTGAAGGGCCAGCGGCTGTAATTTCGTCTAATTCAGCCCAGGAGACAGCAATTACAGCTAATAAACGGACCCCTAATCAGCTATGTCTCCCACCCCCACCCCTGCCACCCAGCTCTCCTCTCCTCTGGGGAGCCCTCCCTTCCCCCAGCTAGGGGAAGGAAGGAAAGAATAGAACAGCTCTGCCCTCAGAGTATCAGTTTTGCCTTCTAGGAAATGGGCATAGCATTGAACCCTGACAGGGGATTGCATGCCCAGCTGCACCATGGTGGCATCTGCAAATCAGACTACTGCCCCTGTTTTAACTGGAGACACCTCTAGCCTCACCCCTTCCTTGGCTATCCCCTCCCTGTCATTCTCTCTCTTTTTTTTTTCTTTTCTTCTTTTTTTTTAGAGACAGGGTCTTGCTCTGTTCCCAGGCTGCAGTGCAGTGGTGCGATCAAAGCTCACTGCAGCCTCGACCTCCTGGGATCAAGTGATCGTCCTGCCTCAGCCTCCCAAGTGGCTAGGACCACAGGTATGTGCCACCATGCCTGTCTCATTTTGTTATTATTTGTAGAGCACCGGGCCTTGCTATGTTGCCCAGGCTGGTCTCATACTCCTGGGCTCAAGCCATCCTCCCGCCTCAGCCTCCCAAGTAGCTGGGACCACAAGCGGATGCCACTATGCCAGTGAATTTTTTGGAGAGATTGGTCTCACTGTGATGCCAGGCTGATCTTAACTCCTGGGCTCTAGACATCCTCCTGCCTTGGCCTCCCAAAGTGCTGGAGCTATAAGTGTAAGCCACCATGCCTAGCCGATGGTGTGTGTATATATATATATATGTGTATATATATGTATATGTATATATATGTGTATATATATGTATATGTGTGTGTATATATATATATATATATATATATATATATATTTTTTTTTTTTTTTTTTTTTGAGATGGAGTCTCGCTTTGTTGCCCAGGCTGGATTGCAATGGAGCAATCTCGGCTCACTGCAACCTCTGCTTCCCAGGTTCAAGCCATTCTCCTGTCTCAGCCTCACAAGTAGCTGGGACTACAGGCGTGTGCCACCACGCCTGGCTAAATTTTGTATTTTTAGTAGAGACAGGGTTTCACCATGTTGGCCAGGCTGGTCTCAAACTCCTGACCTCAAGCGATCCACCCACCTTGGCCTCCCAAAGTGCTGGGATTACAGGCGTGAGCCACCACACCTGGCCTTAATGGTTTATATTTTTAAAACTTATTTTAGAGACAGAGTCTTACTCTGTTGCCCGGGGTGGAGTACAGTGGCACAAACACAGCTCACTGCAGCCACAACCTCCTGGGCTCAAAGGATCCTCCTGCCTTGGCCTCCCAAAGGGGGACGGCGGAACGAGGCTGGTCTGTTCCAGACTGGGTACCAGAAAGGAGTTCCACCTATAGGAATGTGGGGAGAGCTAAGGGAAACCAACCACAGGGGTGCAGCCTGCAAGGCCAGCAACACAGGGATGCCTCACCACCCATGGTGGGTCATAGGGGCTAGGGGCCGCTGGAGGGGAGCTGAGGGCCAGGCCAGGCTCTCGCCCCCTTGGCAGTGTGGACATTTAGGGCTGGGCCATCCTCTGGGGTGGGGGCTGCCCTGGACAGTGCAGGATGCTGAGCAGCATCCCTGGACTCCACACACTCCATGCCAGGGGCACCCACCACAAATGTCCCCAGACATGGCCAAGTGTCCCCTGTGGGGGGACAGAATCACCCCCAGGTGAAACTCACTGGTATTAAGTGATAATGTGGACACAGGACACAGCCCTCATAGAGAAACAGGTTTGTGTTTTGACCCTGCCCCTATATGAGTGATTTGGGGCAAATTTCAGTGATTGGGGCATGTGTCTCTGCTCCCAGCTACTCAGGAGATTGAAACATGAAGATCACTTGAGCCCAGGAGTTCCAGGCTACCGTGAGCCACGATCACACCACTGCACTCCATTCTGGGCGACAGAGCAAGACCGTGTGTATAAAAAGAAAAAGAAAAACCCAAACAAACAAACAATAATATTAATCACACCTCATAGGGTGGTTGCCGAGGATTAAATTCTTTTTTCTTTTTTTTTTTTTTTGAGATGGAGTCTCACTCTGTTGCCCGGGCGGTAGTGCAGTGGCACCATCTCGGCTCACTGCAAGCTCCACCTCCCGGTTTCACGCCATTCTCCTGCCTCAGCCTCCCGAGTAGCTGGGACTACAGGTGCCCACCACCACACCTGGCTAAATTTTTTTGTATGTTTAGTAGAGTCGGGGTTTTGCTGTGTTAGCCAGGATGGTCTCGATCTCCTGACCTCATGATCCACCCACCTCAGCCTCCCAAAGTGCTGGGATTACAGGCGTGAGCCACCGCGCCCGGCCAGATTAAATTCTTTAGTGCTTGGGGGGCTTTGAGAAATGTTATCTGCTGTTAAGGTTGTAGTTGTTATAGTACCATGTATGATAGATTTAAACACCCCCAAATGGCAGTAATCTTAGGGGACCGTGTTAGCAGGGGCTGCAGACAACAGGCATCGTTTCATAAATCAATGAAAATTACAAAGATGTAGTACAATGAGGGCTTCCCGGGTACTTCAAATCTCCCTGGCCGATCCATCGAAGAATTGCCACTGTGGCATTGAGAATAAATGGGATTATTGTAGCTATGATGCGGAGGGAATAAATATTTAATTTTTTTTTTTTTTTTTCTTCTGAGACAGAGTTTCACTCTTGTTGCCCAGGCTGGAGTGCAATGCCGCAATCTCGGCTCACCGCAACCTCTGCCTCCCGAGTTCAAGCGATTCTCCTGCCTCAGCCTCCGGAGCAGCGGGGATTACAGGCATGTGTCACCAGGCCTGGCTAATTTTGTATTTTTAGTAGAGATGGAATTTCTCCATGTTGGTCAGGCTAGTCTTGAACTCTCAACCTCGGGTGATCCGCCCGCCATGGCCTTCCAAAGTGCTGGGATTACAGGCGTGAGCCACCTTGCCCGGCTCATTTAATTTAAAAGTATTTTTTTTTTCAAAGGCAAACATTCCACTCAGTTGAAATACTACTGTTGAAGAGGCCAGGGAGGGGGAGAAGTGAGTGAGATGGTTTCTGGAATCGCTCTCTCTTTCTCTCTATTTCTCTCACTCCCTCTCTCCTCCCTTTCATTCTCTTTCTCTCTCTGTTTCTTTCTCTCTTTGTTTCTTTTTTTTTTTTTTTTTTTTTTGAGACAAGGTTTCGCTCTGTCACCCATGCTGGAGTGCAGTGGTGTGATCTTGGCTCACTGCAACCTCCACCTCCCAGGTTCAAGCTATTCTCCTACCTCAGCCTCCTGAGTAGCTGGGACTACAGGCGTGCGCTACCACGTCCAGCTAATTTTTGTATTTTTAGTAGATATGGGGTTTCACCATGTTGACCAGGCTGGTCTTGAACTCCTGGCCTCAGGTGATCTGCCTGCCTCAGCCTCCCAAAGTGCTGGGATTACAGGTGTGAGCCACCATGACCGGCACCCAGCCCCCTACTTTATTTTTTTGAGACAGGGTCTCACTCTACCACCCAGGCTGGAGTGCAGTAGTGGTGCAATCCTAGCTCACTGCAGCCTCAGCCTCCTGGACTTAAGCGGTCCTTCCACCTCAGCCTCCTGAGTAACTGGGACTACAGGTACATGCCACGATGACTGGCTAATTTTTGTATTTTTGGTAGTGACAGGGTCTTACCCTGTTGCCCAGGCTGGTCTTAAACTCCTGGCCTCAAGCGATCTTCCCTCCTCAGCCTCCCAAAGTACTAGGATTACACGTGTGAGCCACTGTGCCTGGCCCCGTGACCCTTTTAAGGTCCAGGCTGGTTCTTCTACTGGCTGGTTCAATTCAATGGTCTTTTATTATATCTTATTTTATTTTTAATTACTTTGATTACCTTGAAATTCATCTGTGTTGAATGCAGTCTCATCATGCACCATGGACTTTGGAGCCTGACCACCTGGCTTTGAATCCCAGTTCTGCTACTCATGATCTGGGTGACCTTGGTTGAGTTACTTAACCTCTCTGTTGCTCCCTGAGCAGGTTAAATTAACCTCCCTGTCCCTCTGTCTTCTCACCCATTAAAAGGGCAATGATGATTCTGGATAGCACCTGCATAATGGGGTTGTTGGGGGAACTAAATGAGTTTAAAGTGTAACCATTCTTTTCTTTTCTTTTCTTTTCTTTCTTTCTTTCTCTCTCTCTTTCTTTCTTTTCTTTCTTCCTTTCTTTCTTTCTCTTTCTCTCTCTCTCCCTTTCTCTTTCTTTCTCTTTCCCTTTTTTCTCTTTCCCTTTCTCTTTCTTTCCCTTTCTCTCTTTCTTTCCTTTTCTCTCTTTCCCTTTCTCTCTCTTTCTTTCTCTTTCTCTCTTTCCCTTTCTCTCTCTTTCTTTCTTTCTCTTTCTCTCTCTCTTTCTTTTCCTTTCTCTCTCTTTCTCTCTCCCTCTCTTTCTTTCCTTCTGTGGGATCTAACTCTGTTGCCCAGGCTGGGATGCAGTGATTCAATTATAGCTCATTTTCAGCCTCAAACTCCCAGGCTCAATCAATCCTCCCACCTCAGCCTCCTGTGTAGTGGGGACTATAGACACTCACCACCATGCCCAGCTAAGGTTTTTTTTGTTTTGTCTTGTTTTGTTTTGTTTTTGCTAAGACGGGGGTCTCACTATGTTATCCAGGCTGGTCTTGAACTCCTGGGCTCAAGTGATCCTCCCATCTCAGCCTCCCAAAGTACTGAGAATACAGATGTAAGCCACTGTACCTAGGCAAAAAGTGACATTTTCTTAGAACAATTTTCAATACAGATTTCCGCTATTCCATGCAAAGTTATTCTTGAACACAAACATTTGTATGAAATGTTTCCTGGCTGGAAACATTGAATCCCTATGTACTTTCCTTCTTTTTTGAGATGGAGTCTCGCTCTCGTCGCCCAGGCTGGAGTGCAGTGGCACGATCTCGGCTCACTGTAACCTCGGCCTCCCAGGTTCAAGTGATTCTCCTGCCTCAGCCTCCCAAGTAGCTGGGATTACAGGCATGCACAATCACACCCAGCTAATTTTGTAATTTAATAGATACGGGGTTTCGCCATGTTAGCCAGGCTGGTCTTGAACTCCTGACTTCAAGCGATCCACCCGCCTCAGCCTCCCAAAGTGCTAGGATTACAGGCATGAGCCACCGCACCCAGGCCCTAGGTACCTTCCTTCTTTTATTCCTTTTTCCTCTTCTCTGCAGCCCTTGCTGAAGTTTCCTGGTGTGATCGGACACCAGGTAGGACAGGCCACCAACCATGCCTGCTGCGAAGGCCTGCCTGGGGACAGGAATTTGTCTGCAAATACAAGGGTGTCTACTGAGGGAGGGAAGTGTCTGAATTTGAGATGCTGAGGTCTGGGGCCGGGAGTGGAGATGGAGAGGATGGGACGGGGGTGGTTACGGGGGTAGGGGTGGAGAGATGCCGAGTGAGGCCAGCTGTGCTTCTGCTGACACCTAGTGGAAAGATTGAACTATTGTTCCTTTCAAGCGAGCCGTCTCTGTGAAGTAGCCACCTCTGAAACATCCACCTGACTTCAGGCAGGCAAATAGGCACTGAGGGGTGCAACTTGCCAGGAGTCGCACAGCATGTTGGCTGCCCTGAGAGAGCTTCAAGGACCCAAGAAACCATTTTATTTTATTTTTATATTTTTATTTGTTTATTTTTTGAGACGGAGTCTCGTTCTGTCGCCCAGGCTGGAGTACGGTGGCGCAATCTCAGCTCACTGCAAGCTTCGCCTCCTGGGTTCGCGCCATTCTCCTGCCTCAGCCTCCCGAGTAGCTGGGACTACAGGCGCGGCCACCACAGCCGGCTAATTTTTTGTATTTTTAGTAGAGACGGGGTTTCACCGTGTTAGTCAGGATAGTCTCGATCTCCTGACTTCGTGATCCGCCTGCCTCGGCCACCCAAAGTGCTGGGATTACAGGCGTGAGCCACCGCGCCGGGCTGATTTATTTTATTTTGAGGCAGAGTCTCACGCTATCCCCCAGGCTGGAGTGCAATGGCGCGATCTCGGCTCACTGCAACCTCCGCCTCCCTGGTTCAAGCGATTCTCATGCCTCAGCTTCCCAAGTAGCTGGGATTACAGGCGCGCGCCACCACGCCTGACTAATTGGCGTATTTTTGGTAGAGGAGGGGGTTTTACCACGTTGGCCAGGTGGGTTTCAAATTCCTCACCTCAAGTGATCCGCCCACCTTGGCTTCCCAAAGTGCTGGGATTACAGGCATGAGCCACCGCGCCCGGCCCCAAGAAAAAGTTTTAAAGGAGTGTTTGGTTTGTTTGTTTGGTTGGTTGGGTTTTGGCAGATTAACGAGTTCTCAGGCCTTGATGGGGCTTCTGGGGGAGGTAACATGTTCTCCCAGGTTCGCCCCCTCCACCAGGAAGTCCACCTGTATTACTTCACTACCATCTCCAAACCCCAGGCCTTTTCTCTCCTTTGGCCGGCTGTGCATTTGTTCATAATTTCAACAAATGTTTACTGAGACTTAGTGACACAATAGGAAACAAAATGGACTAAAATAAATAACAAAAAATACTGCTAGTGAAGCTCATAGCCTGGCTAGGGAAATGGAGGCGAAATTAGCAAACAGATCTACAAATGTGATTATTTCAGAGACTAAAAAGCCATTGGGAGGACATCTTTATTTTTATTTTTTTGAGAGAGAGTCTTGCTCTGTCACCCAGGCCGGAGTGCAGTGGCATGATCTCAGCTCACTGAAACCTCCCCCTCCCAGGTTCAAGAGATTCTCCTGCCTCAGCCTCCCAAGTAGCTGGGATTATAGGCATGCACCACCATGCCTGGCCAATTTTTGTATTTTTTTTTTTTTTTTTTTTTTTTTTTTTTTTTGTAGAGGCAGGGTTTCAGTGTGTTGGTTAGGCTGGTCTTGAACTCCAGGCCTCAAGCTATCTGCCACCCTCAGCCTCCCAAAGTACTGGGACTGCAGGCGTGAACCACTGCGCCGCCCTGGAAGGACATGTATAAATGATAGGTACCAAGTTTGTGAGTTCCAAGGTCAGGTAGGACAGGCTACCACTTAGCCAGGCTCAGGCAGGAAAGGCCCTCTGAGGAGGTAATCTTGGAACCAAGGTTTGAAGGAAGAGAGGGAGTGAGCCTTGGAAATACCTGGGTCCACCAGAGGGCACAGCCCATGCAAAGGCCCTGCGGCAGGACTTCACCTGGTGTGTTGGAGGAACAGCGAGGAGGAGCAGAGTGAGCAATGGGGAGAAAGGGAAGAGGAGAGGGCAGGGAGGGGATGGGGCAGGTCATGCCAGACCTGTTGAGACATGGGGAGGCCTTGGGCTTTGACCCTGAGAGAGGTGGGAGCCATGGAGGGTTGTGAGCAGAGGAGGGATAGGAAGTGACTCAGGTGCTCAAAAGCACCCTCTGGTGGCTGCTGGTGGGGAGACAGCCTGTGGGGGGTGAGGGCAGGAACTGGGGTCCAGGTAGGGGTGACTGTGTTGGCTCAGGTGAGCTGTGCTGGAGGCTGGACCAGGGAACAGGCACTGAGTGGGAAAGCAGTGATTAGATTCTAGGTGCATTTTTGTTTTTTTTGAGACGGAGTTTCACTCTTGTTGCCCAGTCTGGAGTGCAATGGCGTGATCTTGGCTCACCGCAACCTCTGCCTCCTCGGATCAATCAGTTCTCCTGTGTCGGCCTCCCGAGTAGCTGGGATTACAGGCACATGCCACCATGGCCAGCTATGTATTTTTAGTAGAGACAGGGTTTCTCCATGTAGGTCAGGCTGGTCTCGAACTCCTGACCTCAGGTGATCTGCCCGCCTGGGCCTCCCACAGTGCTGGGATTACAGGCGTGAGCCACCACGCCCGGCCTATCTGGGTGCATTTTGAAAGCAGTGTTAATCAAATTTACTGAGTGATTGGATATGGGTGGGAGAGTAGGGGCCCAGGGTGACTCCCAGGTTCTGGTTGAGTCCCTGGAAGGACGGACCTGCCCTCAGCCTAGGTGGTGGACATGGGAGGAATGGTTTGGGGGTCCAGTTGGGCCCAATGTGACTGCGTTGAATGTGAGACCCCATGAGCCCCCCATGTGGAGACATCAGGGGCTGCTGAACAGAGTCTGGACTTCAAGGGAGACTCAGGCTGGAGACGGGACTGTAGGCGATGCTGGCTGTAGGCGGGGTTTGGAGCCCGCTGGGGGGGGGTGTGGGTGGAGGAGGGAGGAGGCTGGAGGACTCAGCCCTTGGCCAGCAATGGAGAGAAGGGAAGACTGAAGGATGTCCCAGACAGGTTGGAGGGAAGTGCATGGTCTGAGGACAGAGCTCCCCGGAGCAGGAGGGATCCGGTGGGTCAGATGCCATGGAGAGGACGGGGACGGAGAGACTGACCTTGGAACCGGATGCAGGAGGGTCATCAGTGAGAAGAGTTTCTGGGGAGTGGTGGATGCGGGAGTCTGACTGTGTTGAAGCTCAAGAAAGAGCGACCGTGTAATTTATAGTCAAAATCAGGACCCTTTTTTTTTTTGAGATGGAGTCTCACTCTGCCACCCAGGCTGGAGTGCAATGGCGCGATCTCGGCTCACTGCAACTTCTGCCTCCCGGGTTCAAGAGATTCTCCAGCCTCAGCCTCCTAAGTAGCCGGGATTACAGGCACACACCACCATGCCGGGCTAATTTTTATATTTTTGTAGAGATGGGTTTTTGCCGTGTTGGCCAGGCAGGTCTCCAACTCCAGACCTCAGATGATCCGCCCACCTCGGCCTCCCAAAGTGCTGGGGTTACAGGCGTGAGCCGCTGCGCCTGGTCAATCAACACACTTTTGTGCAAGAAAGGGGGCACTGAGGGGGTGGGGGCATAAACTGGGACCGTCCTAGCCAAAGCCAGGTGTATAGTCACCTTAGCTCAAAATAGAATTGGAGGCTGGGTGCAGTGGCTCATGCCTGTAATCCCAGCACTTTGGGAGGCCGTGGCCAGTGGATCACCTGAGGTCATGAATTCGAGATCCGCCTGGCCAACATGGCGAAAACCCATCTCTACTAAAAATACAAAAATTAGCCGGGCATGGTGGCACGCCTGGAATCCCAGCTACTCGGGAAGCTGAGGCACCAGAATTGATTAAACACAGGAGGCGGAGGTTACAGTGAGCCACGATCACCCCATTGCACTCCAGCCTGGGGGACAGAGCGAGACTGTCTCAAAACAAAACAAAAAGATAATTGGAGAAGAGAAAGTGGAACTGGAGAATGAGGACATCTCATTAGATTCAGTGGGTTTTGCTCTAAGCAGAAACAGACACGTAAATGGGCAACATTATGATAAATTGTAGCAACCAGGATTTCGTGGCAGCTTAGTTAACAGGGAAGCATTAGAAGTCTGACAATAGGGGATTGGTTAATTAGTTGCAATTCATCAAACAATGGCTAATCCCTCTCTTGTGTCCCACTCCCCGAAAAGGTAAGTCAGAAT
The DNA here is from genome assembly GCF_028858775.2 of Pan troglodytes. Classification (NCBI taxonomy): domain Eukaryota; kingdom Metazoa; phylum Chordata; class Mammalia; order Primates; family Hominidae; genus Pan; species Pan troglodytes. The sequence continues at coordinate 7,074,840 of NC_072418.2, read as the reverse complement.
TCTAACCCCCGAGTATCTAAGAACATGACCCTATTTGGAGATAGGGTCTTCACAAAGGCAATGAAGTTAAAATGAGATCATTAGGGTGGGCTGTAGTCTAATATCATGGGTGTCCTTATAAAAAGGGAACATGGGCTCGGCGCGGTGGATCACGCCTGTAATCCCAGCACTTTAGGAGGCCAAGGCGTGTGGATCACCTGAGGTCAGGAGTTCGACACCAGCCTGGCCAACGTGGTGAAACCCTGTCTCTACTAAGAATACAAAAATTAACTGGGCGTGGTGGCGGGTGCCTGTAATCCCAGCTACTCTGGAGGCTGAGGCAGGAGAATAGCTTGAACCCGGGTAGTGGAGGTTGTAGTGAACAGAGATCGTGCCATTGCACTGCAGCCTCGGGGACAAGAGTGAGACTCCATCTAAAAAAAAATACACACAAAAAAGCCACTGGCTGGGCACGGTGGCTCACGCCTAGTAATCCCGGCACTTTGGGAGGTGGAGGCGGGCGGATCACGAGGTCAGGAGATCGAGACCATCCTGGCTAACACGGTGAAACCCCGTCTCTACTAAAAATACAAAAAATTAGCCAGGTGTGGTGGTGGGCACCTGTAGTCCCAGCTACTCAGGAGGCTGAGGCAGGAGAATGGCATGAACCTGGGAGGCGGAGCTTGCAGTGAGCCGAGATGGCGCCACTGCACTCCAGCCTGGGCAACAGAGCGAGACTCCGTCTCTGTCTCAAAAAAATGAAATAAAAAAATAAAATAATAAAATAAAAAAAGCCAGAAAAGCACAATTATCATAGTGAGTTGTGTGTGTGTGTGTGTGTGTGTGTGTGTGTTTGACAAGGTCTCACTCTACCACTCAGGCTGGAGTGTTTGTCATGATCATGGCTCACTGTAGCCTTGACCTCCTGGGCTCAAGCAATCCTCCCACCTCAGCCTCCCAAGTAGCTGGAACTATAGGTGCACACAACCACACCCAGCTAGTTTTTATATTTTTTGTAGAGATGGGGTTTTGCTATGTTGCCCTTGCTAGAATACAGTCTTTTTTTTTTTTTTTTTTTTTTTTTGAGACAGAGGTCTTGCTTGTTGCCCAGGCTGGAGTGCAGTGGCGAGATGTCAGCTCACTGCAAGCTCCGCCTCCTGCATTCAAGCTATTCTCCTGCCTGAGCCTTCCGAGTAGCCAGGATTACAGGCGTGTGCCACCACCCCCGGCTAATTTTGTATTTTTAGTAGAGATGGGTTTTAGCCATGTTGGCCAGGCTGGTCTCGAACTCCTGACCTCAGTGATCCGCCCGCCTTGGCCTCCCAAAATGCTGGGATTACAGGCGTGAGCCACCTCGCCCCGCCTAGAATACATTCTTAATGTTGTGAGTTTTAATATATCTACTTTTAATGTTTCAATATGGTTTCAACAGCATTCTGAGAGAAATAACCATTAAAATACGTAAAATCAGGACAGGGATAGTGGCTCAGCCTTGTAATCCTAGCACTTTGGGAAGCCAAGTCGGGAGGATTACTCGGGCGCAGGAGTTTGAGACCAGCTTGGGAGAGATAGCGAGACCCCATCTCTACTAAAAATTTTTTTAAAAATTAGCCAGGCATAGTGGCACCCACCTGTGGTCTCATCTACATGGGAGGCTTGCGGTGGGAGGATCCCTTGATCCCAGGAGGTCGAGGCTGCAGTGAGCTGTGATTGCACCACCGCACTCCAGCCTGGGTGACAGTGAGACCCTGTCTCAAAAACACCCCCAAACCCCTCAAAACACATAAAAACAGGCACAGAGAGGTACACATTTTAGACTCCAATAGAATTTGGCAAATCTCTACGAAAACTTGCCTCAATGGAAACTTTTGACAATTTGTTCATGATGGAGTTATTTACCAGTAATTAATTATTTTATTTTTATTTGTTTAAATTTATTTATTTATTTATTTATTTATTTATTTATTTATTTATTTTGAGACAGAGTCTCGCTGTCGCCCGGGCTGGAGTGCAGTGGCGCGATCTCCACTCAGTGCAAGCTCTGCCTCCCAGGTTCATGCCATTCTCCTGCCTCAGCCTCCCGAGTAGCTGGGACTACAGGCGCCCACCACCACACCCGGCTAATTTTTTTGTATTTTGAGTACAGACGGGGTTTCACCATGTTAGCCAGGATGGTCTCGATCTCCTGACCTCGTGATCCGCCCTCCTCAGCCTCCCAAAGTGCTGGGATTACAGGCGTGAGCCACCGCGCCCGGCTAATTTTTAAAAGAATATTATGGTCGGGCGCAGTGGCTCACGCCTGTAATCCCAGCACTTTGGGAGGCAGAGGCGGGCGTATCACTTGAGCTCGGAAGTTCAAGACCAGCCTGGCCAACATGGTGGAATCCCATCTCTACGAAAAATACAAAAATTAGCCTGGCATAGTGGCTCATGTTTGTAATCCCAGCTACTAGGGAGGCTGAGGCAGGAGAATAGCTTGAACCTGGGAGGTGGAGGTTGCAGTAAGTCAAGATTGTGCCACTGTACTCCAGCGACAACAGAGAGAGAAAAAAAGATGTATTGAAATATTATTTATCTTGATTATTGAGTTTTTTGGCACCACCTTAATTTTTGCACCTGGTGCCAGTGCCTTACAATGCTTTAGTCTCCTCACCCTAATCCCAGCCCCGCAGGAGTGAGGGTGTGCAGAATTTTACAGCAGTCTGATTCTAAATTCTTGCCATCATCTTCCCACCTCTTCTACTGTCTCTTTGAGAAAATAAAGAGGCCTGGCGTGGTGGCACACGCCTGTAATCCCAGCACTCTGGGAGACTCAGGCGGGCGGATCTCTTGAGGTCAGGAGTTCAAGACCAGCCATGACCAATATGGCGAAACTCCATCTTTAGTAAAAATACAAAATATAGTCAGGCGTGGTGGCGGGTGCCTGTAATCCCCGCTACTTGGGAGGCTGAGGCAGGAGAATCGCTTGAATCCGGGTGGCGGAGGTTGTAGTGAGCTGAGATTGCGCTACTACATTCTAGCCTGGGCAACAGGAGCAAAACTCCATCGGAAGGTAAACACATACACACACAGTTTTTCTTTTCAGAAAGCTCTTTTACAGTGTAGTTGGGGTCGGGCGCGGTGGCTCATGCCTGTAATCCCAGTACTTTGGGAGGCTGCAGGCGGGCGAATCACGTTGAGGTCAGGAGCTGGAAAGCAGCCTGGGCAACATAGTGCAGGCCCTCTAGTCTCTACAAAAAATACAAAAGTTAGCTGGGAGTGGTTGCACACGCCTGTAGTCCCAGCTATAAGGCACCGTCTCTACAAACGCATTTTTAAAAATTTAGCCAGGCGTGGTGGTCCACACCTGTGGTCCAAGCTACCCAGGAGGCTAAGGTGGGAGGATCGCTTGAGCCCAGGAGGTGGAGGCTGCAGGGAGGGATGATCGTACCACTGCACTCGAGCCTAGGCGACAGAACGAGACTCTCTCTAAAAAATACAAAAAACAAAACACACAAAAAAGTAGTTTGATCGAAAGCAAAATGGTGAATATCTGCAGAAACTAATGTGATATCAAGTATAGATTGATATCTATGAGATGAAAAGCTTTATTTGACCCCGGATGGGTTTGTGGGCCGTTTGACTTGCATTGTTTTAATGGAAGGTGGATTTATGATAAAGTGATAAACGTGTGTGGGTGGGTGGGTGTGTTGGAAAGGGTGTTTATTGGATTTCTTTTTGTCTTCCTTATTTTCCTTCTTTCGGTCTCTACTGTATCAAATACAATAACAGATATTCAGGAAGAGCGGATATTGCCTTAGCTGACTGTAGCCAGTGTTTCTTTGGTGGGACAACGCAACTATCACTGCAACATTATCTCTATAGGAGAATTTAAAGAACTATGACGCCTACCGGTTTCCGTAGTGTAGCGGTTATCACGTTCGCCTCACACGCGAAAGGTCTCCGGTTCGATCCCGGGCGGAAACAACTCAGCTGTTTTTCCTAATCGGAGAGTAATATACTATTTGAAATTCACCCAAAGAACGATTCTAGTCCCATTCTTTCTCTTTCGCCTTCCTCCTGCCTTTTAGACATTTTTATGGGATTAAAAAAAATTTTCCGTGATTGATGGCTCACGCCTGTAATCCCAGCACTTTGAAAGGCCGAAGAGGGCGGATCACCTGAAGTCAGAGTTCGAGACCAGCCTGGCCAAAATGGTGAACCGCCCCCCCTCCCCCACCCCGCCCCACCCCGCCCCGCCCCACCCCGCCCCGCCCCACCCCACCCCACCCCACCCCATCTCTACTAAAAATACAAAAATTAGCTGGGCGTGGTGGCGTGCGCTTGTAATCACAGCTACTTGGGAGGCTGAGGCAGGAGAATCATTTGAACCTGGGAGGTGGTGGTTGCAGTGAGCGGAGATCACGCCACTGCACTCCAGCCTGGGGGACCGAGCGAGACTCCGTCTCAAAACTAAGATGAAAATTTCAAACTCGCAAAAGTAACATCGCATGCGTTGGCCGGGAATCGAACCCGGGTCAACTGCTTGGAAGGCAGCTATGCTAACCACTATACCACCAACGCATTCGTAGGTAGCATCCTCTCCGGATATCCTTAATAGTGGGGGATCATGGGTTTGACTGAGTGATACCAAGTCACAGGGGGGTGTCTCTCCCTAACCCACCGGAAGATGTCGTTCATGGGGCGTTACGCACCTTAGGCCGCCGCGCCGCGGGCTCCCCCCCAAGCGCCGCGGACGCCTTGGTACGTGCCTGGTGGTGTCCAATCCCAGGCCGCCGCCTGGGTCGCTCAACTTCCGGGTCAAAGGTGCCTGAGCCGGCGGGTCCCCTGTGTCCGCCGCGGCTGTCGTCCCCCGCTCCTGCCACTTCCGGGGTCGCAGTCCCGGGCATGGAGCCGCGACCGTGAGGCGCCGCTGGACCCGGGACGACCTGCCCAGCCCGGCCGCCGCCCCACGTCCCGGTGAGCAGCGCCCGCGCGCCTCGTCCCGCCCCGGCCGCGACCCTGAACCCGCCATTGACCGGCCCCGCCTCGGCCCTGACCCTGCCCTCGCCATCGCCTGGCCTCCCCGCACTCCGGCGCCTCCATGCACCCGTCTGTGGGTCCCTCCGGCCCCCTGCCTCGTTTCCTCTCCGCCCCAGGCCCTCCTCCACCTTCTTTCCCTCCCCGATTCCTGCGCTGGCCAGGCCACCTCCCAGTTTCTCCCCTTCCCTGATGGGCTTCCCCACCCATCCCGTTGCTGCCCAGGCCACCAGGCTCTGACCCCTTCCGGAGGTGGCCGCACCCAAGAACGCCCTCGTAGCTGCAGACCTTGACACCCTCTCCCCTTTCGTGCAGGCTCTGGAGGTCCCGATCTCCTCCCTCTCCCCATGCAAATGCTGTATATGCCTCCCTCGACCTGCATCCTGTCCTCACTCCTTTACCACTTCCTCCAACCTTCGCCCCGAGGCTTGGTCTCCCCGATCCAGTCCTGATCCTCAACCCTACTTGATCCCTCTATTAAGGGTATCCAGAGACTCTTTTTCCTGCCGAGGCGTTGGTGGTGTAGTGGTTAGCATAGCTGTCTTCCAAGGGTCCAGCCCACAGGGTTCAGCCCCCTTCTCTCAGCCTCCCTTCTCAGGCCTGTCCAACCGCCTACCTTCTTCCCACACAGCCTTAGGCCAGCCCTGACACTTCCCTGTTCACGCTGCCTCTGAGCCATCAAAAGTGGTCTATTCCCTTGGCCCCCACCCCCTGGTCTTCCCCAGGGGCCCCAGGAGGAAGTCACTTGCCTCCCAGGCAAGAACCAACGTGCTTTCGAGGAGCTGGGACTAAAGCCCAGGGGGTGTGGACCGTAGGCACCAATCCCTGCATTCCTCCGCTGGGTCCCAGGGGAATCGGGGCCCGTGGGATGGCTTCTCTCCCAGATTCTGTCCAAGGCATGCAGACAGTGCTGCAGGGCTTCAAGGCAGAGCTAGAATCTAGCCAGGTAGAATCGGGCCTGACAGTCTGCAGCTCCTGAGTGGGGGAGGCTGAACGGCTGGCCGGTGCTTCCATTAACCTGCCACATTCATGACATGTTTATCCTATAAAGGTCTGTGTCCCACGCCTGCAGCTGGAATGGAGGCTCTCTGGACCCTTTAGAAGGTCAGTTGTGCTGGGGTTTGGCAGCCAGGAAGGCTGGGGTGTGGGCTGGTGGGATTCCTTTGCCTGCTCTAGAATATAGACATGGGCAGGAAATGGTTTTCTATGGCCCTGGGTGGTTGTCCTCCGCAGGGCAGTGGCTGCAGTTTTTTGTGCGCCTGCTGGAGGCTTTTCTTTCCACCCCTGTCCCCCTCTAGCTGCCCCTGGAAGGAGCTTTTTGAAGGCTTTGAGGAGAGGAAGGGGAGAGTGCTGATTTCAGCAGGATTTGGTGGAGGGGTGCCTGGATCCACCTACACTGCCTGACCCGGTCAGTAAATGGTGTGGATTCTGGCCCTGAAAGGACTTTAGTTTGAGTCTCCCCCTTCCTGTGGTTTTGAGTAGCTTGTTTAGTTGACAATGCTAGCTGTCATTTAGTTTGTGCTACATCAGACACTGTGTTAAAAGCTGTATGTGTGCAGTCTCATTCAATTCCCTTGGTGGCCCCAGGCGTAGATACTGTCATACCATGTTCTCGCTGGGGAAGTGGAAGCTCAGAGAGGTTCAGCGACTTCCCCAGAAGTGGCAGAGTCAGGATTTGAACCTTTCTCTCTGAGACCAGAGCCCACGCTTTTCACCACTGGACTGAGAGTGTGGCCAGTGATTTTTCGTGGTGACTTTATGCTTAACCTCTTCCCTTACAATCTCAGTCCTGTTCCCATGTGCTTCCCTCTCTTCTTTTGTTTTTGAGACAGAACCTCGCTCTGTCACCCCTGGAGTGCAGTGGCACGATCTTAGCTCACTGCAACCTCCGCCTTCTGAGTTCAAGCAATTCTTCTGTCTCAGCCTCCTGAGTAGCTGGGATTACAGGCTTGCACCACCACAGCTAGCTAATTTTTGTATTTTTAGTAGAGATGGAGTTTCACCATGTTGGCCAGGCTGGTCTCGAACTCCGGACCTCAGGTGATCTGCCCGCCTCAGCCCCCCAAAGTGCTGGGATTAAAGGCGTGAGCCACTGTACCCAGCTGGCCCTCTCTTCTTTAAGCCTTTGGGCAACTGCGCATCATGGGACCTGGCTTGTCTGAGAAGGTAGTTGGGCACCAACCAAACAAGGGGCCCCTTTGACTTTAGACAGCATCCAAGAAAGCACAGTAGCTCATTCATTCAACCTGAAATGTTTGTTGAGGACCAGGCATGGTCTGGGCTCAGGCAATCTGTTGGGACCAGGATAGATGTGGCCTGCCCTGTGGAACTGACATTCCCGTGAGGAGTGCCCCCTTACCCACAGCAGGGTTTCTCAGCCTTGCCACTGATATTTAGGGTTGGGTCATTCTTGGCAGAGGAGTGGGAGGGGGGCTGTTCTGTCCACTGCAGAGGGTTGAGCAGCATCGCTGGCCTCCACTGGCCACATGCCTCCCCTCACCGTCCCAGTCATCATAACCAAAAATGTCCCCTGGGGAGGCCGGTTATCCCCAGGTGAGACCCCTGGGTTAGGGGATTCCATGGATCCCCAAGAGACTGCGTCCCATGATCGTCTGCCCTACTAAGGTCCCAGGAGGCTGCACACATTGAAATCCTCACCCTGAGTGGGGAGGGAGAAAGGAGGTGAATCCCAGGAGCTGGGGGTCCCCCTCGTTTAGAATGCTTGTTCCATGGGAAGTTTATTCCAGTATTAATATGAGCGTAGGCGTTGAACTCAAGTTTCTCCCCAAGTAATGGATGCAGGGGTCTCCGGCTTGGCATTGCTGACATTTGAGGTGGGATCCTTCTCTGAGGTGGGTTATCCTGGGCACTGTGGGGTGCTAAGCAGCATCTCTGGGCTCCACCCACTCCATGCCAGGGTCACCCCCGAGTTGTGACAGCCACAAATGTCTCCAGACATTGTCCAGTGTCCCCTGAGGGGCCAAATTGCCCCCACTTGAGAACCACTCTCCCTGGGGAAGGGGACAACTGGAATTATGGTCCAGGCCATTGTATCAGCGTCTGGGTGTGGTGATGGGGGTAGTCAGGTAGCATCTTCAGATGGGGTGCTCAGGAAAGACCTCTGAAGAGGTGGTATCAGGAGCCGCAGGGCAAGAAAGAGCAAGTCATATCAAAAGCAGGAACTGGCATTTCAGGCCACGGGGCGCATCGTGCAGAAGCTGTGTGCTAGGAGCGAGCAGGTGTGTCGAGGGACAAGAAGGAGGCAAGTGTGGCCGAAGGTCACGGTCAAGGGTGAAGCAAGTAGGCAAGGTCACCAGGGCCATCAGGGAACGGCCACAGTGAGGAATTTGGGATTCTTCTATTTCCAGCAGGTGCCCTGGTGTGATGTCCCTGGAGTCACTTGAAACTCCCAGGGACTTTACACCTTGAAAGGAACCTCCTGTTGAGAACGATGACGGGCTCTGGCAAATGCCCAGAACCTCCTGCATTTCAGGGCAGGGCCTGAAGCATCGTCTCTTCAGAATGCCCTTGGCTTCAGGGTGCTCCCCAGAGGCTTGGGGGGCTGCCTGGAGAAATGAGGAGGGGGCGAAGGGGGTAGGAGCGCCCACTCCCCACCTACTGGGGTTGCAGCCCTTTGATCTCTCCTCCCACTTGCCCACAGGCACCTCTGCCCTCCTGAGGTCAGCTGAGCGGTTAATGCGGAAGGTTAAGAAACTGCGCCTGGACAAGGAGAACACCGGAAGTTGGAGAAGGTGAGGTTGGCCTTGGAGGCCCTGATCCGTGAGGATGTGGCCCAGCTTCTGGAATTCCCCAACAGTCTAAGATCTGGAAGGCCCCTTCTTTCCCTCTCCCCTGGCTTCCCCAGCACGTCCCCAAGACTGTTCTGGTTATTTCAAGCGAGGAGGCAGTGTGGCGTAGTGCGGGGTCTCCCCCTCAGCACTGTGGACGCTGGGGCTGGAATGTTCTCTGGGGTGGGGCCGTCCCAGGCACTTCACGGTGCTGAGCAGCGTCCCTGGCCTCCACCCACTTCATGCCAGGAGCTCCCCTCAGTTGAGACAACCACAGATGTCTCCAGATGTCGCCAAGTGTTTGCTGGGGGCAGAATCACTCCTGGGTAAGAACTGCTGATCTCAGTGTAAGGATGTGGGTTTTGGGCTCCAAGAGACTGGGGTTCCACTCCCCTTCCTCTCTGGGTGACATTGGACAGGCCATTCAACCTCACTGAGTCCATTTTTATTTATTTATTTATTTATTTATTTAAGACGGAGTCTTGCTCTGTTACCCAGGCTGGAGTGCAGTGGCACGATCTTGGCTCCCTGCAACCTCCATCTCCCGGGTTCAAGCGATTCTTCTGCCTCAGCCTCCCAAGTAGCTGGGAGTACAGGTGCGTGTCACCACACCTGGCTAATTTTTGTATTTTTAGTAGAGACGGGGTTTCACCACATTAGCCAGGATGGTCTCGATCACCTGACCTCGTGATCTGCCCGCCTCGGCCTCCCAAAGTGCCGGGATTACAGGTGTGAGCCCATTATTTTGGTCCTGAAAATGAGGAGGATCCCAGAACTGAAGAAGTCCCCCAAAGTCAGGTGTGGATGGAATGTGGTTAGACACACAACCCCCGGGGCAGTCAGTAAACTCCATGTCTCAGGGCCTGGCACGAGATGAAAAGGCGGTAGGAATTCCTCGACCCTGCGAACCTTTCTCAGTATTCAATTTTCTAATACTCTTAGGCTTGTTTGCTTCAGTGGAGCATGCTCAGCTGGGAAGGGAATTGAAGAATGGACCGGGGAAGACGGGGACGGTGTGAAGGGCTATGATTGGCCCAGCCATGGGCTCTAAAACCGGGTGGTCCCAGCGTCTGGTGGGCACATGCCTTAGGGGTCAGTTACTGAAGAGGATCTGTGTCCCTTCCCTTATCTGCACACACTTAGTGTCCCACCTGGGCACAGGCTGCTGGATGACTCTGTAAAGGTTGCTCATCAAAGCTAAAGGCCCAGGCAGTGCTGGGGGCAGTTTGGGTAGGACAGAGGGTGGCATGCTGTTTCTCCGGCAGCCCCCACTTGCAGGGGCACTTGCCTGGCCTGGGCCGGCTGCCCAAAGTCCACCTTGAGGCATTTCCCCATCCAGCGCATGGGTAGGACCCTGTCCTCACCACCCCCATATGCCCCTTGCCCCACGCCAGCCAGGGGCTCCCACCTTTCTTTCTGCCTTATCACCTTGTGGTCGGCCTGAACTCAGAACTGCAGTCAGCACTGAATCTACAGTTCCTTCTAGGCGTCCAAATACTTCCCCCATCTCCAACTACTCCCCCGCCCCCGCTCGCCACCAAAGCACCAGCTCAGACACAGACATCACAGAGCTTTGGAGCTGGGCACGGTGGCTTGCACCCCTCTCATCCCAGCTATTTGCTAGACCGAGGTGGCAGGATCGCTGGAGCCCAGGAGTTTGAGACCAGCCTGGGCAATATAGCAAGACCCCATCTCTTAAAAAAAATGAAAAATTTAAAAAGGAGATCACAGATCTGCCACCCAGCCTTGACAGAGACCGTACTAGGAGGTCTGGAGCTGTTTGCTGGTGGTGTCACAGGCCGCAGAGGCACCCAGCTGATTGGCCGAAGGAAGGAGTAGGTAGACTTGAGTAAGTGGCCTGGAATCCATCTCTGCAGCTGTGTCAACTCTTGACTCCCCTGAGCCACAGCATAGGGTGGTGCTAGGAGGAGAAAGCCCATCACAGGCTAGCCCTCGCTCCCTCTCTTGCGCCAGCCTCTCTGCAATCCGGGCTGTGCCCCCGGGTAGAAGAGAGGTCAGCGGAGGGCCAGGCTCCAGCACCAAGCCTTGGCCTGTCTGGAAGCTCAAGCTAAAGAGTCTAGCCACATCCAGAAGATTCCTGGAAGTTTCTCGCGATGTTTCATTTCATTTCTCATCTCCGGGATCGAATTTTTGCTTCTTGGGCTATCAGTGGTGATCAGAGGCAAGATAATTTTTATTGTTCTTTGCAATGAAAACAAGCCACGCGGGTCTATAAGTGCTTCCGGGCAGGCTCTCAGCTTATGGGTGGCCCCTTTGGGAGCTCCGAAGGTCACATTTTTTCTTTGCTGCCGTGAGCCAGGCTTGAATTGGGGCAGCACAGCTTAGAGGGGTGCTTAGGCCGCTCAGAGGAGCTCCCTGGGCTCAGTTTTCTGGGCTTGCTGCCAGCAGTGCTCGGGGCAGTGGGGGTTCTTGAGTGCTCAGGCGGTCCTGGTCCCAGCCGCTGCCTAACGCTGCTTGTGGCTCCCCACTGCCCTGGAGGGGACCTGCAGCTCTGCAGTGGGCGCGGACATCCTGTGTGTGACCTGAGAGCCCTGTAAGTGCTGATGTCCTTTGGTTCGTGTCTTTATTTCTGTCTCAGGAGGAGCTGAACTAACAAACCGTGCTCCTTCTGGCTGGAGGGCAGGACACGCTGGCCCTGCCTGGATGAAGTAGGATGAAACAAGGGAAGCATTTTCCCCTGTCATTTCTTTGGGGTCGAGTTGGAGAGGGACCTCCAGAAATCAGCCCACAGCCGTGATACTCAGAAGCCACTTTCCCAAGGGGTCTTCCGCCCCATGAGCCTTTCATATGTCCCTTGCTGAGGTGGCTTCTACTCTCCTTGGCTTACGGGACCTTCCCACAGGACACGGGTGTCTCGCAGAGCACAGCATGGGCAGCTCTCTGGGTTCCCACAGGATGTGGGTGTCTCACAGAGCACGGCACAAGCAGTTCTCTGGGCTGCATTCTGTGGCTTTTCCTGCTGTAATTGCTGGGCTTATCACACAGCATGTCAGTGGGAGGCCGGGGGCAGGGCTGCCTCCACTGAACCCCTTTTGCTCATTCACTCGGCTCTGATTGGGAGCGAACTCCAGTGACCTCCCAGCCTCAGTTTCCCCACCTGTAGAATGGGCTGTCACAAGCCCAAGTAAGGCCCAAATGAGGTGACAATTGCAGGTCGTGATCTTTCCTTTTTTCTTTTTTCTCAGACAGAGTCTCACTCTGTCGCCCAGGCTGGAGTGCAGTGGCACGATCTCGGCTCACTGCAAGCTCCGCCTCCCAGGTTTACGCCATTCTCCTGCCTCAGCCTCCCGAGTAGCTGGGACTACAGGCGCCTGCTACCACGCCCGGCTAATTTTTTGTATTTTTAGTAGAGACGGGGTTTCACCGTGTTAGCCAGGATGGTCTCGATCTGCTGATCTCATGATCCTCCCGCCTTGGCCTCCCGAAGTGCTGGGATTACAGGCATGAGCCACTGTGCCCGGCCAAGTCCTGATCTTTCAAAGGCGCTCGTTGACATCCTTGCAGCTCTTTCTCCCCTTCCCTCTCAAAGCAGGCTGGGGCCCTTTCTCTTGCAGTGGTTACCCTGTGGGGTCTCCTCTCGGCAAGAGGCAGAGTCTTCTGGGAACTGGCACACTGCAGAGTCAAGGCGGCCCACTCATCTCTGCCCTTTACTTCTCTCACACCCAGTCCCTGCTGTCCACTCCCGCGGGTTTTCCCACTTCCTCCAAGCAAGCAGCGACTTCCCCAAGCTAAGCTGTTGGTCCCGGAGGACAGGGCTTCTGGCAAGGTCGGCAGTCACTCGGAGCCCACAAAGGGAAGCGAGACCAGCCCCGGTGCCACCCTTTCCAGACCACTGGCTCTCGCAGAACTGGGTCACTGCGGCCATGTTTAGATTTCTGTAAAACAAATATTTGCCTGGCCAGTCCAGTCAGGTCAAGGAGTGTGCTAAGTGACGAGGGCGGGAGTGGGGTGGTGGGAGATGTGACACCGCAGCGGCCGCTCACGGTGGCTGCTTTGCGGACCCAGAGTGTCCTGAGTGGGAGGAGAGAGTGGGATATTCTTTGGGGAAGGGTGTGCCATTCACCCTTTCACCTGCACCTCCCACATCCCGAGGCTCTGGAACTTCCAGTGAAGGCCAAGCATCTCCCCGGCTGGACAGCAAGCCAACAGCACAGGTGACCAGGATGGATTTTCATTCCTTCATGCCTGGGCCTCTCCCGAGACCCAGCGTGTCTCCCCGCGGGCCCACTGAGAGATAATCATTCCACAGTGCTCCGTGGAATGCCTGCCACGTGCCAGCCACCAGCTAAGGTTCTGGGAGCACAGCTGTGAATGGGACAGACATGGGGGAGACAGGGGTCCCACAAATAACCGCTGTGATGAAGGTGGAGGGAGGGGGACAGCCAGGTGGCATGTGAAAGATGAGCAGAAAGACCGGCTTCAGCGTGGATGGTGTGAAAGGTTTCTGAGGGCCTGCCAAGTACTTCAGCTGAGATCTGATTAGAAGCTGGCCAAGCAGGCTGGGTGCAGTGGCTCATGCCTGTAATCCCAGCACTTTGGGAAGCTGAGGGAGGCAGATTACTTGAGGTCAGGAGTTCGAGAGCAGCCTGACCAACATAGTGAAACCCTGTCTCTACTAAAAATACAAAAAAAATTAGTTGGGCATGGTGGCAGGCACCTGTAATCTCAGCTACTTGGGAGGCTGAGGCGGGAGAATCGCTTGAACCTAAGAGGCAGAGGCTGCAGTGATCTGAGATCACGCCACTGCACTCCAGCCTGGGAGACAGAGTAAGACTCTGTCTCAAAAAAAAAAAAAAAGTATATATATATAAATATATATCAAAGAAGTTAAGCAAAGTGAGGAAAAATGCACTCCGAGCAGGAGGGCCAGCATATGCAAAGGCCCTGCGGTGGAAAGGAATTTGGCCTGTTTGAGGAGCTGAGTGAAGGCTCATTTGGCTGGGTCACAGGGATAAGAAGGATGAGATTCAAGGGCTTGGCAGGGGTCGACAGCAGCCTTGAGGTGGTGGTGAGAACTGGTTGTTATCCCGGGGACTGTGGAAAACCAGGAAGGGTTTTAAGTGATGGGGTCTTGGCAGTGGATGTGGAACATCCTGGTGGGAGGTGGTTTCAGTCATTCAGCCAAAGCCAAGCATGGTGGCTCACACCTGCAGTCCCAGCAACTTGGGAGGCTGATGCAGGAGGATTGCTTGTGGCCAGGAGTTTGAGACCAGCCTGGGGAACATAGTTGAGACCCCCATCTCCAAAAAGAAGAATGTTTTTAAAAATCATTCATTTGAGAGGTGATGGTGGCTTGAATCTTAGCAGCATTAGTGACATGGAGAGAGGTAGACCAACCCAAGAAGGGTTTAGGGAGTGGGGAAAGCGGCAGGGGTGGGGCTCGTCTGGAAGAACCTGAGTGCCTCGCAAGGGGCAGCATTGGGGCAGCTCGTAGGTAAAACAGTTCTCCTTTCTCATAGTCTTTGTTTCCTCCCCGCAGCTTCTCGCTGAATTCCGAGGGGGCTGAGAGGATGGCCACCACCGGGACCCCAACGGCCGACCGAGGCGACGCAGCCACCACAGATGACCCGGCCGCCTGCTTCCAGGTGCAGAAGCACTCGTGGGACGGGCTCCGGAGCATCATCCACGGCAGCCGCAAGTACTCAGGCCTCATTGTCAACAAGGCGCCCCACGACTTCCAGTTTGTGCAGAAGACGGATGAGTCTGGGCCCCACTCCCACCGCCTCTACTACCTGGGTAAGCCGGGCCCTGCAGGCTGCTTGGGCAGGGACAGCATCTGGGACCGCAGTTCCCTGGTCCTCTCTGTTCCCAGAGGTCCACAGGAGTCGGAAGATCTGCTCGGATGGCTGGGCCCTGGGCATGCTGTCCTTCGAGGCTCAGCCACAGACAGCTCTGACTACAGGGAAGGGCTGCCGCGGGGTGGGTGGGGCGGCCCCCGGAGGGTCAGCCGTGCAGGGAGCCATGCACAGGGCAGCCCCGCTCCTCCATGTGGCCAGGATGCCATGGCTCAAGCCGGCCCTGTGGCTCCGAGCCCGGAGATTGTTTCCAGTGCTAGTCAGCCGGGTCCACCCCCTGAGTCACTTCCCAGCCACCTGGTCCGGGCTGGGTGGAGCTCGTGACAAACAGGACTGGACTGAACCATTCCCAGAGGGAGTCGGGAGTAACTCCAGGAGGAGCTCGCCGTGGAGGCGCGTCAAGAAGGATCCCGAGGTTCCGGGAAAGCCGCCCGGATGGCAGAACCTGGTTTGCCGCCGGTGACAGCACAGGGGCGGCTTGCCACGCGCTTGCAGCCCCTGCTGCAGGCTCTGGATCAACACTTCCTCCTCTGGGCGTGTGCCTGCACGCAGCTCCTCCTGCAGCGTCTGCAGTGCCTCATGGGACTGGGCTCCTCTGCACCACGAGTGCCTTCAGGGCACGGGTTAGGCTGCATGTCCTCCAGCAGCTTCTGCAGCCACTGTGGGCCTGGCTCCCGTGAGGTGGGCAGCGGATATTCGGATGGTGCCCACTGCACCCACAGGCCTTAAGAGCTGGGAGGAAGGACACCTTGGAGAGATCAGCCAGGCCTGTGTCTTTGAAAGCAGCGTGACACATGGCTGGGGACCAAAGGCAGCGTCTCTCCCGCTTGGCACCATGGACATTGGGGCCAGATCGTTCTCTGGGGTGGAGCCGTCCGGCCACTGCAGGGTCCTGAGCAGCGTTCCTGGCCTCCACCCACTCCATGCCAGGAGCAGCCACATCCCAGTGGTGACAACCACAGATGTCCTCAGACATCGCCAAGTGTTCCTTGGGGGTGGGGTGGCGCTGGGATCCTTGTCCAGACCGCTGCACTCATCCATGGGACTCATGGTGGTGCCCTCAGCCCCTGAGCCCAGGCCCGCGTGTGCTGCAGCCCCCAGCCAGCATTGGAACCAGTGAACGGCCGTCATCCTCTGCCTGAGGCTGACCACATGCTAACAACAGTGACCGAGGTGGACACCAGGTGGCTGTCTTCTTCCGCCATCAGCGCAGTCCCTCTCCACAGACAGGCTTGTGTGGGAATCAGATGGTGGTTTGGCAAACAAAGAATTTAAAAGGAAGAATCATCCAGAACAGGGGTCGGCAGGTGACAGCCGTCTTCAGAAGTCAGGTTTTCCTGGTCCCTGTTACTTCCTGACATCTTTGGCTGTTCTCAAGCTACAGCAGGAGAGTCACCGCAACAGAGGTCATATGGCCCACGTAGCTGAAGACATTTACTGTCTTCCTTTTATTTTTCATTTTTTTTTTAGAGATGAGGTCTCACTCCATTGCCCAGGCTGGAGTGCAGTGGTGTGATCACAGCTCACTGCAGCCTGGAAATCCCTGGCTCAGGTGATCATCCCGACCTCAGCCCTCCAGGTAGCTGGGACTACAGGCACGTGCCACCATGCCCAGACAATTTTTTGTATTTTTTGTAGAGATGAGGTTTTGCCGTGTTGCCCAAGCTGGTCTTGAGCCCCTAGGCTCAAGCAATCCTCCTGCCTCAGCCTCCCAAAATGCTAGGGTTTCAGGCATCAGCCACTGCACCTGGGCTGTCTGAGCCTTTAAGAATGCTGGCCAACTCTAGTCTGGGAGAAATTGGACTGAAATGGCTTGAGTTTCAATTACCTGAGAGAGCTTGGCTGTTACGACTACAAGTGTACAGACCACGGCTGCCATGGGCCGTTGCCTCTTTTTTATCCTGTGGCGTCCACAGTCTCGGGCCACTTGCTCCCTTTGGGGTTGCTGTCCTGGTCAGGGCATTTGGAGGAGTTTTCTGTGGCTGCCATTGTGAAAATGATTCATACTTCTGGAGGGCAGAAATCCAAGATCAAGGTATCATCAGGGCCACGCTCCCTCTGGAGGCTCCAGAGGAGAACCAGTCCTGGCCTCTTGCAGCTTCTGGTGGCAGCTGGCATCCCTTGGCTTGTGGCCACAACGTTGGAACTTCTGGCCTGATGGTCACACAGCCTCCTCCTCCTCCTCTCCTTCTCTTCTGTCTGAAATTCCCCTCTGCCTCTTTTTTTTTTTTTTTTTTTGAAATGGAGTCTCGCTATGTCACCCAGGCTGGAGTGCAATGGCGCGATCTTGGCTCACTGCAACTTCCGCCTCCTGGGTTCAAGCGATTCTCCTACCTCAGCCTCTCGAGTAGCTGGGATTACAGGTGCCTGCCACCATACCCAGCTAATTTTTGTATTTTTAGTAGAAGCAGGGTTTCTCCATGTTGGCCAGGCTGGTCTCAAACTCCTGACCTCAGGTGATCCACCTGCCTCAGCCTCCCAGAGTGCTGAGATTACAGGCGTAAGCCACCGTGCCTGGCCTGCCTCCCTCTGATAAGGACTCATGATGCCATCTGGCTCACTTGGGTAATCCAGGATCATCTCCTCAGCTCAAGAGCCTTCACTTAATCCCAGCTGCACAGGCCTGTCTCTCTGTGTAACGTAGCCTCCACACCCGAGCCCCAGGATGTGGACACCTCTCTGTCAGGGCCATCATTCAAATCTCCGTGGAGCTGCTAAAAGGGACAGAAACCCTCCAAGCTCATCTGAGCCATGAAGGACCCCTGGAGTAAAGGTAGAGTGGCATCTCATGGAACCCAAGAGCAGAAAGCCCAGTGGACCTCAGGAAGCAGCGCCTGAGAACCAGAGCCTTCCAGAAGCCAGGCATCCGTCCGTGCCTGGGTCCACCCCACCTGTCCTCCGCAACCCCTCCACAGCCCCCGGGATTCCATGCCTCAGGTTCTAGCCACCAGCAGAAACAGAGGAACTTTCTCCAAATGTCCGGGACAAAGATTCAGATTGACTCCGCATAGATGAGCTCGTCGGGTCGCCTGTGGCTCGTGTGTGTGTCTGGGGCTGGGACGGGCAGGTCCTCACAGGACACGGGAGGTGCTGAGGGCCCACCCCAGTGGGCATGAACTTGGCAGAAACCCCAGAACGTACCTAGAGTAGCTCAAAAACCAGACTGCCCCTTTCAGGGTGAAATTCACCCTTCAACGACTCCAGGCTGTCACTTCACATGGTCAGGGGCAGCACTGAGCTCACGTCACATCCAGGTTCTCGGGGCAGGCCTCCCCCCAGCCCCTGAGTAATAATAACACTTCTTAGCACTAGCCCAGCGTCCAGACTCCAAGGCCAGGCCTGGCCTGCTGCTCAAAGCATGGGACCTGTCCCCTCAGCAGGCACCAGGTTTGCTGTGGGGCATGTGGAGCTAATCACTGGGCCCCTCCGGAACGGCTCTTTCAGATCCACATGATAAAGCCCCCAGCGTCAGGCTAGCAGGAGCAGCGGGGGAACGTGCGGTTCCTGCTGCTGGGAAGATGGGCTGGGGCCGGCTCAGGTTCCAGGCCTCAGACTGCAGCATTGGGAAACGCTCCCGACCCCGCCCCTGCCCCACGCGGATCAGCCTCTCCCCACTGCAAACGGTGACTTCTGTGGCTGGAGGAGGCCACAGGGTTCCAGACAGTTCTGGAACTCCCTCGAAAGGGAAAGCAAGAATTCCTGTCTCCCAACGTCCCAGGCTGAGATCCAGGGGAGAGCCCTAGCCCTGTGTGGATCACGATCCCCCGCCAGGCCAGCCACTCGAGGCCACAGCGTGCAGTGACGGGAAATGGTGTTTGCACAAGCCTGGGTCACCGGGGCATGGGTGGGTGACAGGTTGGCATCAGGTGTGTTTGCAGGGGCAGAGCTGGTGAGGGAGGTCCAAGGAGGGATGGGGCAGCAGAAATCCACAGCTCTTGGCGGTCACCTCTAGCCCTTGCCTCAAAGGCCAGTTGTCACCATCATAGTGCCAGCAGCAGCTCGCCCGAGGAATGTGCTGGCAGGGGCCATTTGGTGATCATTGATTAATCAGCCTAGAAGGAGGTGGCCCTGGTGTCCTTGGCAAGTCTGTGGCTTTGATTTCCTGTTTGGAAAGCTCCAGCTCTCCCGGAGAGTCCCTGTGGACTAGCTGCCCAGGCCCTCCCATCCCTCCCACCCCTCCTGTTGGCCCAGGGTGCTTTTTAAAAATTGAGATGTAATTCACATTGCACAGTTTCACTTTTGAAGGTGTGAAACTCAGTGGCTTTTAGTCACGCATTCACAGAGTTGTGCAGCCATCACCATTGTCTACTTCTAGAACATTCACTCGCCCCAAAAAGCAACCCCATCCACCATCACTCCCAAGCCCCGGGCAACCACGAACCCACTTCCTGTCTCTGTGGATTGGCTTGTTCTGGTCATTTCACATGAGCGAAATCACACATCACTTGACCCTCATCCCCATGGGCGGCCGGACGGGCAGGGTCCTGGCAGCTTCAAGGGCTCTTAGAGATTGAGTCGTGTTTCCAGCACTTGCGTTCTTTTGCTCACCCCTGAGTCTCCGCATGATTTTTCTCCTTCCCACACACATCTCACTGAACTTTGCATTTTTCATAAATACACTTTAAAAGGAACCCTGTTAATCTAATCTTTTTCTTTAAGTACATCCTTCCGTCACTACTGTACTTCACAAGCGCGCTTCCTCATGCGTGGGAAACCTGTGTTCCTTGCCACAACTAGAAGTTGCTGTTTCTTTCTTTAAAAAAAAAACCAAACAAACAACTGGCCGGGTGTGGTGGCTCACACCTGTAATCCCAGCACTTTGGGAGGCCGAGGCAGGCAGATCACGAGGTCAGAATTTCAAGACCAGTCTGGCTAACATAGTGAAACCCCTGTCTCTACTAAAACTACAAAAAATTAGCCGGGTGTGGTGGTGTGCTCCTGTAATCCCAGCTACTCGGGAGGCTGAGGCAGGAGAGTCGCATGAACCCAGGAGGTGGAGGTTGCAGTGAGCCAAGATTGCGCCATTGCACTCCAGCCTGGGTGACAGTGCGAGACTCTCTCTCAAGAAAACAAACTTTTAGGTTCAAGGGCACATGTGCCGGTTTGTTCTTTGGGTAAACTTGTGTCACGGGGGTTTGTTGTATAACTTATTTCATCACCCAGGCTAGTACCCGATAGTTATTTTGTCTGCTGCTCCCCCTCCACCCTCCACCCTCCAATAGGCCCCAGTGTCTGTTCTGCTCTATGTGTCCATGTGTTCTCATCATTTAACTCCCACTTATAAAGTGAGAACATGTGGTATTTGGTTTTCTGTTCCTGCATTAGTTCTCTAAGGATAATGGTCTCCTGCTCCATCTATGTCCCTGCAAAGGCCATGATCTCATTCTTTTTTATGGCTGCAGAGTACTCCATGGTGTATATGTACTGCATTTTCTTTATCCAGTCTACCGTTGATGGATTTAGGCTGATTCCATGTCTTTGCTGTTGTGAATAGTGAGAAGATTCTGTTTCATCCCACTGAACCCACAGCTACAGTCACCCCAAAAGCAGCAGCAGAGGAGTTCCCACAAGGGAGTGCCCTGAACCGTCCCCAGATGGGGCTGGTTGGGATTCCAAAGAAAGGAACCCTAAATGCCAGGGGGATGAGTCCAAAGCATTTTCCAGGGGGCCTTCGGTGCAGGGTGGGCTTCAGTGTCCTTGCAATGGGCATCAGAGAAAAGGCGCGTTCTACAGCCAGGTGTGTCCTCGGCAAGGGGGTCAGGGTATGGAGTTTATGTGAGGGTTTAAGGATTTTGGCTCAGGGCCGGGGCTGGCTTTCGGTATTTATCAGTGCCTGGGAATGTTCTAGGCTCTGGTTCAAGCCTGTAGGGAAAAACCTGCAGCTGGCTGAGCCACAGAGGTCAGGGCAGTCTGTGATTTTCAGTCAGGACACAGAAAGCAAGCAGGAGGAACTGGAGGACCCTGCGGCTGCCTGTAACAAGAAATAAAAATGGCACAGATATTACTAATTAAGCACTAATCCCAGAAGCGGCGAGCTTGTGGCCTTCCTGTTCTCCTCTTAAAAGCAAGCAAGGGCCGGGTATGGTGGCTCATGCCTGTTATCCCAGCATTTTGGGAGGCCAAGGTGGGCGGATCACCTGAGGTCAGGAGTTTGAGACCAGCCTGGCCAACATGGTAAAACCCCATCTCTACTAAAAATACAAAAATTAGCCGGGTGTGGTGGTGGGCGCCTGTAATCCCAGCTACTCTGGAGGCTGAGGCAGGAGAATTGCTTGAACCTGGGAGGCAGAGGCTGCAGTGAGCCAAGATCGTGCCACTGCACTCCAGTCTGGGCGACAGAGCGAGACTGTGTCTCAAAAAAAAAAAAAAAAAAAAAAAAAAAACGAGTATGAGGAGGTCCTGAAAAGAGGACAGGACAGCACCAATCCGAGGCTTCGTCCTGGAGAAACTCAGGGTTGAAAGTAGAGCAAGGAGGGGCCAGGGCACCGGGCTGTCTGTGACTTGTCGTTAGTCATGTCACGTTTGTGGGCTACTGGACAGCTTTATGCTTGGAGGAGCCGTGTCCCGGTTTTTCAGTGGTGTCGCATGGAGAGGGGAAACCGAGGCTTCCCAGGGGTTACCATCCTGCTTCTGCCATTCCCTTTTCTAATGACAATTGTACTGTCATCCAGCAAATCTAAGACATGACCATTTGGAAAATACACAGTTATTTTATTTGCCACTAAGGACCTGATTGCGCCTTCCGCAGTAAGACCCATCCCAAGCCCAGAGACATGCGTATGTGGAAAGCCGCGGCTTACTGATGAAATACGCTGATTTCACAGAGGGTCACACACATTGTGCCGAGAGCTTTACGTTTCTTACCTCATGTAATCCACCCAAAACCCTCACTTGGCAGCTCTCACTACCGTCATTTTCTACAGAAGCTTCGATTAAATCAGTGGTTTGAGGTCGGGTTGATTCTGCCCCTGCAGGGGACACTGGGAGATGCCTGGGGATATGTGTGGTTGTCACGACTGTGGGGTGCCCCTGGCATGGAGTGGGCGGAGGACAGGGATGCTGCTCAGAGCCTCGCAGTGGTCAGGACAGCCCCACCCCGGAGGATGGTCCAGGCCCGAATGTAATTAGGGGCGAGGTTGGGAAATACTGGACCAGGTGCACGCTTCCCCATTCCCTTTTTTTTGAGACAAAATCTTGCTCTGTTACCCAGGCTGGACTACAGTGGCGCAATCTCGGCTCACTGCAACCTCTGCCTCCCAGGTTCAAGTGATTCTCCTGCCTCAGCCTGACAAGTAGCTGGGATTACAGGCGCCCGCCACCACGCCCGGCTAATTTTTGTGTTTTTAGTAGAGATGGGGTTTCACCATGTTGTCCAGTCTGGTCTCGAACTCCTGACCTCAAGTCATCTGCTTGCCTCGGCCTCCCAAAGTGCTGGGATGACAGGTGTGAGCCATGTCGCCTGGCCCTCATTCCTTTCTGATGGTTTTGCCCTCCCTCTAATCCTGTATTAAATTCTTGTCGTCTGCAAAAGCCTCGATAAAGAAGGGCCTTGGAGAGCCGAACCCAACCTGTTGAGAGTTGGATGTTTGTTCCTGACTGCCCTTCTTGTTCTCTTGTGTGCGATTTATTTTTCTTTCTTTTTTCTTTTATTTTATTCTTTTTTTTTTTTTTTTTTTTTGAGACGGGGCCTTGCTATGTTGCCCAGGCTGGTCTCAAACTCCTGGGCTCAGGCAGTCCTCTCGCCTCGGCCTCCCAAAGTGCTGGGATTACAAACAAGAGCCACCATGCCCAGCCTCTTGTGTGCTGTTTCTTCGGTAATTCAGGCCGTGAGATTCAGCAGAAATATCTCAGGTGGAAGGCCCTACTGCCTACTTAAGCAAACCCAGGATCCATAGCTTTCCGGGGAGGGCTGTCCCGCCGGCGGCCTGGCAGAATGTTCTAGAAGCAGAGGGAACCAGCTGGGCCCAGCTGCAGGCTGAGGGCGTCTCCCCATCCTGAGCCAGGGTACCCGTTCTGGGTGTTTCCTTTCTCCCTTTAGGAATGCCATATGGCAGCCGAGAGAACTCCCTCCTCTACTCTGAGATTCCCAAGAAGGTCCGGAAAGAGGCTCTGCTGCTCCTGTCCTGGAAGCAGATGCTGGATCATTTCCAGGTAAGCTGTGCTATTAGGCGTGGGCCCTACCGTGGGCGAGGAGGTGGCAAAGGCCAGCCCCACAGGCCATACACGCCTTCGGTCACCTCTCTGCCCCACCGGCTGTGAGTTCCCACAAACCCTCCGTCCTGTGGACTCTGGCGGGTGAGCCTTCCCTCCTCCCCCTGACCACCTGTACTCAAGCGACAGAGAAACTCTTACCAAAAGCATCTCTTCCTTTTAACGGCATCACCAAAGATTGGGAATTAACTTGGCTTGAGGCCCTTTTAGAGAGACTGGTTAATCATTAATCTCATCCAGTGTTGGCTCTCTGGGGATAGTTGAGGGAGGAAAAATGCCTTTTGCATTGATTGGCGTGTTTTTGTGTTTGATGATTGGGAGGCCGAGGCAAGAGGATTGCTTGAGCCCAAGAATTTGAGACCAGACTGGGGAACACAGCAAGAGCCTGTCTCTACAAAAAATAAAATTAGCCAGGCCTGGTGGCACTCGCCTTGTAGTTCCAGCTAATTGGTAGGCTGAGATGGGAGGATCTCTTGAACCCAGGAGGGCAAGGCTACAGTGAGCCGTGATCTCACCATTGCACTCCAGCCTGGGAGACAGCGAATCCCAGTCTCTAAAATAGTAACAATATAGCAATAAAAATAACATAACATTATAACATAGTAACAACATAAACATAACAATGTAACAATAATGATATCTAACAGTGGCTGAGATCGTGACACTCCCACTTTCTCCACCACTGGTTCACTGGCCCTCACTTTGGCCTGTCTCTGAGTCCTCAAGCCAGTGTCCTTGTGTTTACACTGCTTTCCACAGAGTGTAGGGGTAATTTTGCTTTGGATTCTGCTTTTTTTTTTTGAGACAAAGTCTCACTCTGTCACTCAGGCTATAGTGCAGTGGCGCAATCTCGGCTCACTGCAACCTCTGCCTCCTGGTTCAAGCGATTCTTCTGCCTCAGCGTCCCAAGTAGCTGGGACTACAGGCGCGTGCCACCACACCCGGCTAATTTTTGTATTTTTAGTAGAGATGGGGTTTCACCATATTAGCCAGGCTGGTCTCGAATTTCTGACCTCGTGATCTGCCCACCTCGGCCTCCTAAAGTGCTGGGATTACGAAATTGAAAGCTCTTGGTGGGAAGGGATTGTGAATAGGGTAGGAGGGTGGGGAGTCTGTAAGAATGGCACTAGGGACCCGGAGAGAGTACTCCGGTGGTGTGGGGCAGGGACAGTCCCTCCCAGGGGCCCCCATCTGCTATGGAGAGGGTCTGTGGGGAGGGAGCTCAGGAAGTGAGGAGGCTTCTGGCCGCAGAGTCTCCCCCGCCACCTCCTAGGACACTCAGCCAGTCCTGCAGGGCCAGTTTCGCTGGCAATCTTTGGCCACCCACTGTGTCAAGGGCTCCGGCAGCCAATTCTGCCCAGTACAGGAAGTTCTCTCTGGCGAGGCCCGAA
Source organism: Pan troglodytes (assembly GCF_028858775.2). NCBI lineage: Eukaryota > Metazoa > Chordata > Mammalia > Primates > Hominidae > Pan > Pan troglodytes. The sequence goes on along the minus strand of NC_072418.2, from coordinate 7,050,636 downwards.
GTCAGATTCCCTGGGAATGCCCCAGCCCGAGGATCTCTGCCCTGGCCAGCGGGAGATCCTCTTTGCCCACTGACGCTGCCCCCTGTCCCCTGTATGTTTCCAGGCCACGCCCCACCATGGGGTCTACTCTCGGGAGGAGGAGCTGCTGAGGGAGCGGAAGCGCCTGGGGGTCTTCGGCATCACCTCCTACGACTTCCACAGCGAGAGTGGCCTCTTCCTCTTCCAGGCCAGCAACAGCCTCTTCCACTGCCACGACGGCGGCAAGAACGGCTTCATGGTGAGCCCTGGCCCTGGCTGCGTGCGGGGGTGGCGTGGAGGGCCCCTCCCCCTGAGCTGGGCGTCTCTGTCCTCAGGTGTCCCCTATGAAACCGCTGGAAATCAAGACCCAGTGCTCAGGGCCCCGGATGGACCCCAAAATCTGCCCTGCCGACCCTGCCTTCTTCTCCTTCATCAATAACAGCGACCTGTGGGTGGCCAACATCGAGACAGGCGAGGAGCGGCGGCTGACCTTCTGCCACCAAGGTGGGGCCAGCCCCTCCTGTGCATGGCCACCATAGCCACCTGGCCAGCTTCCAGAAAGGCCCCATTGCCCCCACAGCCAGGGTCTTCCTGCACACACCCCTCACAAGCCACCCTCCCGTGCAGACCTTCTGTAGTCTACCACGTCTCCCGGGAGGTCCTGGCGTCCCTGCCGCTCTGTAGTTTTCTTTCATTCTTTCTTTCTTTTTTTTTTTTTGAGAGAGTCTCACCCAGGTGGGAGTGCAGTTGCCCAGGCGGGAGCGCAGGCGGGAGTGCCCAGGTGGACTGCAGTGGTATGATCTCGGCTCACTGCAACTTCCGCCTCTTGGGTTCAAGTGATTCTCCTGCCTCAGCCTCCCGAGTAGCTGGGATTACAGGTGCCCGCCACCACGCCTGGCTAATTTTTTTTTTTTTTTTTTGTATTTTTAGTTGTGACGAGGTTTCCCCATGTTGGCCAGGCTGCCCTTGAGCTCCTGACCTCAAATGATCTACCTGCCTCGGCCTCCCAAGGTCCTGAGATTACAGGCATGAGCTACCGCACCCTGCCGCTCTGTGGTTTTCTGCTGCAGGCGTCAGCCCAGCCACGGTGCTCTGGACCCTCTTCCAGGTGCCCCTGGGCATTTCTGCCCCTGCACACCTTCCCCTCCACTCTGCCTGTCCAGCCCCATCAAGTCAAGGCCACATCTCAACTGCTTCCTGCGTGTTCTCTCCATTCCCCTGCTCATCAGAAGTGACCCCATCCTTCCTTGTCTTGGTTTCAAGTCACTGATCGCTGCCTCTCCGTCCCATAAGCCCGGGCCCCACTTTCCAAACCTGGCCACTCGGCGATGTCCAGAGACATTTTTAGATGGCACACTTGGGCAGGGGTGCTCCTGGCTTGCCATGGGGTGAGTGGAGGCCAGGGACACTGCTCAGCACCCTGCTGTGCCCTGGACGGCCCCACCCCAGAAACCAAGAGGGCCCCAGTGTCCACAGTGTGGGGTGGAGCAACCCTGCTTGAAAGCAGTCGGCTCCGAGCTCTCCCTCCCTCTCCATCCCTCTCCCTCCCTCTCTCCTTCCCTTTCCTTCCCTCCTTCTCTCTCCCTCTCTCTCATGCTCTCCTTGAGCCCCTGGCTGTCCCCAGTGTTAGCAGGCTGCTCACCCCTTGTTGATGCTCTCCGTCCCTCCCCCTAGGTTTATCCAATGTCCTGGATGACCCCAAGTCTGCGGGTGTGGCCACCTTCGTCATACAGGAAGAGTTCGACCGCTTCACTGGGTACTGGTGGTGCCCCACAGCCTCCTGGGAAGGTAGGTCCCTTCCATTTTTCAACATGCTCCCGGGCGTGCTTTTCCTCCTGGAATCACAGGCTGTGTCCTTCCTGCGCCTTAGTCCTTTCACCTCAAACCACCTCCACAGTCTGTCAATACCAACACCTAGAGAGTTCCTTAATGACTGTAGACATCGCTGTTGCCCTAAGAGGGGACACAGTTCAGCCCGTTACACCCCACGTGGCCACTTCCCATGCCAGTTCATGCTGGGAGTAGCCCTGCTCTGCTTCCCACTGCACAGGGGAGGAAACCGAGGCCCAGAGAGTTGGGACTGGCATAAGGTCTAGCGAATGGCAGAGCCGGGGTTCTGGTTTCAGAGCCCTCGGTGCCCATCTTCAGGCCCCGGTGCTGCAGGGGGCGGGGGGGGCGCTGATGGCAGTGACTCTGCCTCTGGCATCCTCAGCAGTTTTTCCACCACCCCACCCAAGGTTCAGAGGGCCTCAAGACGCTGCGAATCCTATATGAGGAAGTCGATGAGTCCGAGGTGGAGGTCATTCACGTCCCCTCTCCTGCGCTAGAAGAAAGGAAGACGGACTCGTATCGGTACCCCAGGACAGGTGAGTGCCCGGTACATGTGAGGGGCTGGGCCGGGGATCTGAGGCCCCTGGGGCATGGCTGGTGAGGTGCACTGTCCCCCAGGCCCTCTGAGCTGCATGTGTGTGCTCTGGGCATCTATGGGGGTGTAGAAAGAAGGCTTCTGCCCTGCAGGGGCCGCCCCTTTCTCCTGGCTTACCATGGCCACCTGATCATATTGCTCAGAGGTGAGCAAGCCGTCTCTGGAAGGGATGAGGGCACGGGTATCTCAGGCTTCCAGGGCCAGGCGAAGGCAGGCTCTCTTGCAACTGCCCCACCCTGCTGCTGGAGCACAAAAGTGGCATGTGCAGGAATGGGCGTAGCCATGTGCCAAGGAAACTTGACTGAAGTTTGGATTACAAATAATTCACCTTGAGATACATATGATTTTCATATTAGCGAAAATGTCACTCTTGTTTTGTTTGTTTGTTTTCTTAACCGTCTCAGAACGAAAGAAGGATTTTCAGCCATACAAAAACAGAAGGCAGGCTGGATTTGGCCCTCACACTACAGTGGTGTTTGTTTGTTTGTTTGTTTGTTTTTGAGACAAGGTTTCACCTTGTGGCTCAGGCAGGAGTACAGTGGTGCAATCACAGCTCACTGCAGCCTCCAACTCCTAGGCTCAAGTGATCCTCCCACCTCTGCCTCCCAGGTAGCTGGGACTACAGGTGTGTGCCACCATGCCCAGCTAATATTTAAATTTTCTGTAGAGATGGAGTCTTGCTTTGTTGCCCAGGCTGGTTTCGAACTCCTGGCCTCAAGTGGTCCTCTCGCCTCGGCCTCCCAAAATGCTGAGATTACAGACGTGAGCCACACCCCCGGCCACTCCCAATTCTTAAACATCTTTCCAGTTATTTAAAAATATCTCTGGAGCCAAACAGAACACACGTGCAGCCCAGATTCCGCGTTCAGGCCTTGGGTTTGCAACCCCCATGGGACCATATAAGAGCATCGTTATTGCCCATACTCCGCGAGTGCCTGCTTTGTGCCGTGCTAGATGGAAGCTTCCTGTACGGTCTTTCCAACTCCCACTGCAAATGAGCTAAGTCAGTCTTTTCCCGCTCGTATGACAGATGAGAAAACAGGCTCAGATGTCACCTGCCCTGGAGGCCAGAGCCACGAGGGCTGGAGTTGAGTTTCTCGTAGGTCTAGCCAAAAAAATAAGCATTCTCCGCTCTGCTGTGGCCTGCGCCCTCTTTCGGAGCCTGAACTAAGTCCCACTCTTCAGAAGCCTCTTGGGTCCCTTATTCTGTCGCCATTGGCCTCCCGAGGGCGCAGGTCTGGCTGTCACACGGGCTCCCTGGTTTTGCATGGGACACACCCCACTTGTCACGTTGTCAGTTTTACTGTGATGCCTCGGGCTTCACCGTCTGCTCTGGAGCTCTCCCAAGGCAGGGATGGCATCTTCCTGGTATCTGCGGCCCCTACAAGCCCCAGCTCTCAGCACAGGGTGTGGCCCGTGTTTTTAAATGAGAAAGCCAGATGCCACATCACTGTTGGGAATGTGATCCAGGCCCAAAGTCAGAAGGTCCCCGCCTGAGGGTGTCATGCCTGTTCCAGCAGGACGATGTGCCTGCAGACAGACCGTGGGACACCTGGCTTCTCCTGCCTCCCCCACTCCAATTGTACACCTCTCTGTGGACGTCACCCCACAGCCCAGGCCCCCCGCACCGGCTCTCGGCACACACGGGTGATGCCTGCCTGGTGTTCACCTCACTTCGGTTTTTGCAGGCAGCAAGAATCCCAAGATTGCCTTGAAACTGGCCGAGTTCCAGACTGACAGCCAGGGCAAGGTAAGGGGGCCTGCTGCATACCAGATAATCTTCTAGATGACGTGGGGAAGGGCCGGGTAGGCAGCTGGGTGGATGGGCAGGTCACTCACCTCCCTCTCGGGGGCACTCCCCAGGCCCCAGCCCTGCCGCCCGGTCCGCCTAGCCACGGGCCTTCCCTGTGTGTCTCTGGACCTGCGCCTAGAATGCGGCGTGGCCAGCTGGCCTCCCTACCTCACAGAGTGGGTCCTGAGACTGGAGGCCACGCCGCGGTAAGGAACAAGCACCAGGCAGGGGCCCTGCGAGGACAGGCGCGGCAGGTGCTCCCAGGCCACCTCGGGAGTGGGTGACGTGTGGATCCAGAGCTGCCCTCTCTCCAAGTTTCCAGAACAGAGAACTCCGTGGGGCAGATGGCTGGGGGACCCCAACTTTGGACGGGCTGTTTCCTCCAGCGTTTCAGGCAGATCCTCAGGGGTCCGTTCACCGGACCCGTCAGCTACTGTGGGGAGGAGAGTGTTCTGGATCCCCATCCCCCCGACCTCCTCAGATCTAGTACACAGGGTCCTCATCACCTGGGGGTCATCTCAAAGGACCCCACAGCCTGGAGGTGCCATCAGGCAGCAAAAGGCATCATCACCCCGCAGCAAGGCAGTCACCAGCAGACCATACCTGTGACCACATCTCCCTCGGCCCCCTCCTCCGCAGCCACCCCCTGCAGCCCAGCATATCCCTCCCTTCTCTCACATCCCTGCCCTCCCAGGGGACCCCCAATAGCCCCACATTGATCAGTTCTCTCGGAAGTTGCAAATCCCATAAGACCCAGAAGGGTGTCAGGAAGTTAAGTAACATCATGTTGGAGAACTCGCAGACAGAGCCCTGGGCCAAAGAGGCTGGGGCAGAGGAGAGCAGATGATGATGGGGACACCAGGCGTCCAGAGAAACCCTCCCTTCCCCTGCACCAGAGGATGGAAGGGCTGGGACAAACCAAGGAGGCCCTTGTGTGCTCTTGCAAAAATGACATAATGTGATTAGGACCTCTCCAGACCTCTTTTGCATTCTTTTTTTTTTTTTTTGAGATGGAGTCTCGCTCTGTCGCCCAGGCTGGAGTGCAGTGGCGCGATCTCTGCTCACTGCAAGCTCCGCCTCCCGGGTTCATGCCATTCTCCTGCCTCAGCCTCCCGAGTAGCTGGGACTACAGGCACCCACCACCATGCCCGGCTAATTTTTTGTATTTTTTATTAGAGACGGGGTTTCACCGTGTTAGCCAGGATGGTCTCAATCTCCTGACCTCGTGATCCACCCACCTCGGCCTCCCAAAGTGTTGGGATTACAGGTGTGAGCCACCACACCCGGCCTTTTGCATTCTTGACAGGAGCATTCTGGCAGATTTTAGGTGATCAGTCTGAGTGGCTTTGCCAGTGATGCACATGAAACCTCCTTCCAGGCTGGGGTTTTGCTTTGCTTGTTTGTTCTTGTTTTTTGAGACAGGGTCTCACTGTCGTCTAGGCTGGAGTACACTGGTGCAATCATGACCCACTGCAGCCTCAACTTCCCAGGCTCAAGGCAATCCTCTTGCCTCAGCCTCTTGAGTAGCTGGGACTACAGGCATGCACCACCACACCTAACTAATTGTGGGTTTTGTAGAGATGGGGTCTCGCCATGTTCCCCAGGCTGGTCTCGAACTCCTGACCTCAAGTGATCCACCTGCCTCAGCCTCTCAAGGTGCTGGGATTACAGGTGTGAGCCACCGCACCTGGCCCCGCCAGGCTGTTTTAGTGGCTCCTTGCACTCTCAGACGTGCAGAGTCCTTAGGTGGGCTGGGGTGATGCCAATCAAACAAGTTGGCTTGGGGATGTGGGGCTGGTGACCCACTCAAGTGGTAGAGCTGGAGGCCCTGCTACCGTTTCTCCCTTTGATCCTCCAGAGATGCTGTGCCAGCCCCATTTAGGCACGAGGAAGGCTCAGGTCCCCTATCTCTCAATACCCTGGAGACGCCGTGCCAGCCCTGTTTAAGCGTGGGGAAGCCCTGGATCCGGGGACTGTGCTTGCCCAGAGCCACCTGGCTCTAAGGGACAGCCCAGACCAGAGCCTTTGGGTCCAGGCACCTGCTGGGGTGCTGCCGTTGGCTTGCCCAGCCCACCTGCCCCTGTTGGGTGTAGTCGTTTGTTTGGGCCATGACAAAGGACCACAGACTGGGAGGCTTACACGGCCGAAATTGATAATGTCCAACACCAAGCTGCTGGCAGGTGGCTCCTTCTCCATGGCTTCTTGGTGGCCGTTGCTTCCTGTATCTCTTCTCAAGACGGCTTCCCTCTATGTGTCTATGTCTATGTGTCCCCCTGTAAGGACAGAAGTCATGCTGGATCAGGGCCCACCCTCATCCACACAACCTTGTCTTAACTCAGTACATCTCCAGTGGCCCCATTTCCAAAGAAGGTTGCGTTCTGGGGTTCTGGGGGCTGAGACTCCAGCATATGAATTTGGGGGGGACACGATGGGACCCAGCGCAGTGGCCTTCTCCTCCGAGCAGCGCCGGGCAGGCCAGGGCATGACCCACACCTGTTTGTTTCCCTTCAGATCGTCTCGACCCAGGAGAAGGAGCTGGTGCAGCCCTTCAGCTCGCTGTTCCCGAAGGTGGAGTACATCGCCAGGGCCGGGTGGACCCGGGATGGCAAATAGTGAGTGTCTCTGGCTGGAACCCAAGGAATTCACCTGCAGGGCCCTGGGCCCTGGGCAGCCACCGAAGCTGCCTCCTGGCCTTCCGTGCCATTCCTTCCATCTGCTCACGTCTTCCCGCAGTGCAACCGCCAGGACAGGCCTCAGACCAGTGTCCAAAGGGCCCTCCTGACCTCAGCCAGTCTGAGGATGAAACACTGGACTTATGAGTCCCAGTGTTAGTGCCACTAGGACATGCTGATCCAGTTACCCAGAGTGTGGAGGAGACCTACAGAGGGGATTTCAGGGGTCCCCAGACCTCAGGCTCAGAAAAACTGAGTCACAAAGTAGAGGTGCTCCCCTGTACTCACTCACTCCCCAGCCTCCCACCCATGTCGAGGAGAGAACTCTACCACCTCCCTAAACGGGGGCCCCAAACCCCAGTGGGCAAATTCAGCCTCTGCCTGTTTTTTTTTTTTGAGACGGAGTCTCGCTCTGTCGCCCAAGCTGGAGTGCAGTGGCGCGATCTCAGCTCACTGCAACCTCTGCCACCCAACTTCAAGCAATTCTCCTGCCTCAGCCTCCCAAGTAGCTGGGATTACAGGCACCCGCCACCATGCCCAGCTAATTTTTGTATTTTTAGTAGAGACGGGGTTTCAGCATCTTGGCCAGGCTGGTCTTGAACTCCTGACCTTGTGATCCACCCATCTTGGCCTCCCAAAGGGCTGGGATTACAGGCATGAGCCACCATGCCCAGCTGTCCGCCTGTTTTTATACATCCCATGAGCTCAAAATGGCAGTTACACTTTTATTTATTTATTTATTTATTTATTTATTATTTTTTGAGTTGGAGTCTCACTCTCTTGCCCAGGCTGGAGTGCAGTGGCACGATCTCGGTTCACTGCAGCTGTTGCTTCCTGGGTTCAAGCGATTCTTCTGTCTCAGCCTCCCGAGTAGCTGTGACTACAGGTGCCCGCCACCACTCCCGGCTAATTTTTGTATTTTTAATAGAGACGGGGTTTCACCATGTTGACCAGGCTGGTCTCGAATTCCTGGCCTTAGGTGATTGGCCTGCCTCTGCCTCGGCCTTTATGCTTTTAAATGATTGGGGGGCAGAAGGGAGGGGATCCACAGAAGATTTTATCACACACGGAAGTCACATGAAATTCACATTCAGTGTCCATGCGTAAAGTCGTGTTGGCACACAGCCACACCTGCTCGTTTGCAGACTGTCAGTGGCAGAATTGAGTAACTGCGATAGAAACTATGACCCACCAAGCTGAAGGTATTTTGTATCTGGGCCTGTTGCACAGAAAAACTGCTTCCCTCGCCCTACACACTTGTTGGGACTCCTTTCCTTTTATATTTTTTGTAAAAATTGGGAGGCCGAGGTGGGTGGATCACGAGATCAGGAGATCAAGACCATCCTGGCTAACACGGTGAGACCCCGTCTCTACTAAAAATACAAAAATAATTAGCCGGGCTTGGTGGCAGGCGCCTGTAGTCCCAGCCACTCGGGAGGTTGAGGCAGGAGAATGGCGTAAACCCGGGAGGCAGAGTTTGCAGTGAGCCGAGATCGCGCCACTGCACTCCAGCCTGGGTGACAGAGCGAGACTCTGTCTCAAAAAAAAAAAACAAAAAACAAAAAACGGGGTCTTGCTCTATGGCCCAGGCTGAAGAGCAGTGGCACAATCATAGCTCACTGCACCCCTGAACTCCTGGGCTCAAGCATTCCACCCAGCTCAGCCTCCTAAGTAGCTAGGATCACAGGCAAGAGCTACCATGCCTGGCTAATATTTTTATTTTTTGTAGCAACAGTGTCTTGCTATGTTGTCCAGGCTGATCTCAAACTCCTGGCCTCAAGCAGTCCTCCCATCTTGGCCTCCCAAAGTGCAGGGATTACAGGTGTGAGCCACCATGCCCGGCCTGGGCCTTCCTTCTAACAGACTTCAGGTTCAGTGCTTTGGGAGGCCCATGGGCTTTAGTTAGGATTTCTTTTTTTTTTTTTTTTCCTTTGAGACAGAGTCTCACTCTATGGCCTAGGCAGGGGTGCAGTGGTGCGATCATAGCTCACTGCAGCCCCGAATTCCCAGGCTCAAGCAATCCTCCCACCTCAGCCTCCTGAGTAGAGGGGACTATAGGTACTCGCCACTACGCCTGGCCAATGTTTTGTATTTTTTATAGAGATGAGGGTCTTGCTTTTGCATTCCTATGCCTCTTAGCCTGTTCACTTTTCTAATTGCATTGGTTAATGCCTCCAATGGAATGTTAACAATGAATTCTATTATGTGCTGCTGCCATATGTACATTTGCTAGGACTGTGGGTGTGAGTCACCACTCCCAGCTAATATTTTAATTTTTTTTTTTGAGACGGAGTCTTGCCCTGTCACCAGGCTGGAGTGCAGTGGTACGATCTTGGCTCACTGCAACCTCTGACTCCCAGGTTCAAGCAATTCTCCTGCCTCAGCCTCCTGAGTAGCTGGGATTACAGGCACGTGCCACCATGCCCAGCCAATTTTTGTATTTTTAGTAGAGATGGGGTTTCACCATGTTGGCCAGGACGGTCTCAAACTCGTGACCTTGTGATCCGCCCCCCTCAGCTTCCCAAAGTGCTGGGATTACAAGCGTGAGCCACTGTGCCTGGACTTTTTTTTTTTTTTTTTTTTTTGTAGAGACAAGGTCTTGCCATGTTGCCCAGGCCCAGGCAGGTCTTGAACTTCTGGGCTCAAGTGATCCGCCCACCTCAGCCTCTTAAAGTGCTGGGATTGCAGGCCTGAGCCCAGGCACCCACTCTAGTTAGTATTTTATGTCCCTGTGATGCTTCCCTTTGGTTTGGTTTTCGTTGCTCTGTTTGTGGAGGTGCTGCTTTTCCACGTAGAATACTGACATCTCCTCTTAAAATAAATTCAAGTTTAAAAATTGTTCATTTAGGCCAGGTGCGGTGGCCCACGTCTGTAAACCCAGCACTTTGGGAGGCTGGGGCTGGCGGATCATCTGAGGTCAGGAGTTCGAGACTAGCCTGGCCAACATGACGAAACCCTGTCTCTACTAAAAATACAAAAATTAGCCAGGCATGGTAGCAGGCACCTATAATCCCAGCTACTCAGGAGGCTGAGGCAGGAGAATTGCTTGAACCTGGGATGTGGAGGTTGCAGTGAGCTGAGATTGCGCCACTATACTTCAGCCTGGACAAGAGTGAAACTCTGTCTCAAAAAATTAAATAAAGAAATAAATAAATAAAATAAAGCAAACTACGAAATAAAGGATAGCGACTGTGGGCCGAAGAGTCAGTGAAGAGGAGAAACTGTTAGAGCTTGCCGCTGTGAGACTTAGGCCATTGTTTCCGGAACACCTGGATCATGAAATCTTGTCACCCATCCTGTCCTCCCCTAAGCATGTGCCAGGAAGGAAGCCTGTGGGTGCTGCAGGGTTACTTGGCCAAGTGCAGGTGAAGCCAGCGCAGGAAGCCCAGCCCTGATTCCACACGGGTTTGGACGCTGCGTCCCCAGCTTCTCTGTGCAGGCCACTGAGGCTCCCAGCTTCCCTCTCATCTTCCCCCCCATCTTCCCCCTTAGCGCCTGGGCCATGTTCCTGGACCGGCCCCAGCAGTGGCTCCAGCTCGTCCTCCTCCCCCCGGCCCTGTTCATCCCAAGCACAGAGAATGAGGAGCAGCGGCTAGCCTCTGCCAGAGCTGTCCCCAGGAATGTCCAGCCGTATGTGGTGTACGAGGAGGTCACCAACGTCTGGATCAATGTAAGCGGGGCAAGCGCTGGCTGTATGCCCGCCTGGGCCCTGGAGTCACACTGTCCCCACCCCCACGTCCTAGAAGGCTGAGCGCCAATGGCAGGTGGTGTTTGCCCTTGTGTGGAGAAGTGAGCTCAGGCCTTGGCCATCCCTGGCTGGCAGGGAAGAGGGTCTGGGGGGGTTGGTGAGTCTGGCAGCCATTGGAGCCTCTCCCCTCATCTTTTTTTTTTTTTAATTAGAGACAGGGTTGCTCTGTTGCCCAGACTAGAGTGCAGTGGTGTGGTCATAGCTCACTGCAGCCTTGACCTCCTGGGCCTAAGTGATCCTCCCACCTCAGCCTCCAGAGTAGCTAGGACCACAAGCCTGCACCACCATGCCTGGCTAATATATTTATTTATTTTTAGAGGTGGGGTCTTACTATGTTGTCCAGGCTGGTCTCTGAAATTCCTGGGCTCAAGCAAGTCTCCTGCCCCAGCCTCCCAAACTACTGGGATTACTGGTGTGAGCCACCATGCCCGGCCACCCACACCTTCTGACGCATCTTCTATCTGCTTTCCGGACAGGTTCATGACATCTTCTATCCCTTCCCCCAATCAGAGGGAGAGGACGAGCTCTGCTTTCTCCGCGCCAATGAATGCAAGACCGGCTTCTGCCATTTGTACAAAGTCACCGCCGTTTTAAAATCCCAGGGCTACGATTGGAGTGAGCCCTTCAGCCCCGGGGAAGGTGAGCAGAGCCTGACGAATGCTGTCAACTCATCGCGTTAGTCACGTGTGGTTCAATATGCTGTTTGTTCATTGATCGGCCCCCCCACTCAGCCAGCACACCCTGCAGGAGAAGGAACAGGGATCGGCAGGAAGCCAGCCTTCCCCAGTGACTGGTCATGATCTGGCAGGGCTTAGAGCACCCAACTGTTGGCTTATTCAGGCAGCAGATTTACTGAGCAACTCCCCTGTGCCAGGCCCTTAGCACAACCAGGGGTTGGCCACCTACGGCCCACAGGTCAAATCCGGCCCACCACCTGTGTTCATAAATAAAGTTTTATTGGCACTGAGCCACAGCCACTTGTTTACAGAGACTGTCTGTGGTCGCTTTTGTGCTGCAGCAGCAGAACTGGGTAGTCCCAGCAGAAACTGTTGTGCAAGGCCAAGATTTACTGTCTAGCCCTTTGTAGAAACATTTGCCAGCTCCCGCTGTAGGTAGCTATGATGGAATTGTTCACTGTAAATAAAGAAAAAGGAAAATCCCTGCTCTTGGGGCCTTCTAGTGGAGGAGGCAGTATTCCAGAAACAGTTAGAGGTGCTGCCTCTGGTGTGATGTGCGTGGTGGAAGGAAGTGCAGTCGGGCGAGAGGCTTGAGGGTGAGGGGCCTTCTTTCTACAACGGGAGGGCATGAGGACGTCTCTGGAGAGCATGCTGTGGAGGTGAGGGGTCCACACCACGGCTCTGGGCAGAGCCACAGCCCGTACAAAGGCCCTGGGGCAGGCAGGACTGTTCCTGGCATGTTGGAGGAATAGGGAGGAGGCCCCTGTGGCTGGAGCACAGGGAGGAGGGGGAGAGAGGGAGGAGAGGGTGGGGAGAGAAAAAGCAGATGGTGCAGGGCCTGCTGGGGCTCCAGGAGGACTTGGGCTTTGACCCCGAGAGAAATAGGAAGTCGTCGCCCTCACCTCAGTTTCAGATGACTCCTCTGGTTGCAGCTTGCACACAGGCCCAGGGGCCGGGAGAGGCGACAGGCTTGCTGTCATGGCAGTGGCTGAGCTGTCCTGGTGGGTCTGATTCTGGATGTGCTTGGACAGCTGAGCCCACACCGTTTGCAGTGGAAAGGGTGGGGGATCAGAGAGGAGGGAGGCGGCATGGATGCCCGGAGGGGTCCGCAGGTCCAGTCTAAGACAGACTCAGAGAGGGACTGTTCTAGGAGAGAAAAAATCCAGAGTCGGGTTTGGATGTGTTCAAGTTGAGGTGCCCGGTAGTGGAGATGCTGTACGGGCCAGTTCCCGTGCCTGGAGCTCAGGGAACCGAGACTGCTGGTGGGATTGCAGGTGTCCTTGCACACTGACAGTGTCAGCCTCGGGATGGGACAGAGCTCCCAAGGGTCACTTCTGGATAGAGAGGTGGGGTGGTCCGGGAGCCCGGCCCAGGCTCTTCAAAGTTAGAGCAGGGACACCGTGGACGCCAGGGCCGGGTGGTTCCCTGGGGCGGGGCCATCCTGTGCACCAAGTGGCATCCCTGGCCTCCACCCACTCCGTGCCAGGAGCACCTCCAGTTGTGACAACCACAGATGTCCCTAGATGTGGTCCGGTGCCCTCTGGGGGCAGAGCCCACACAGCAGCCAAGGCGTCCCCCAACACAGGGGACAGAGACCCCAGGGAGCGAGGCGTCCGGGACTGCAGGAGCTGAAGGGCGAATGAGCCAGGGACGGGTGATGCTGTAGGCTGCCACGGAGCTGAGTATGATGCGGACCGGGGGGGTGACAGCTGCCTCAGGCCAGCATCGGGGTCTCCTGGGTGGGATGTGGCCAGTGCAGACTTACTGGCTAAGCGTCTCAAAGGGGGGAGCTGTCTTCGGCTCATTGGTGTTTCGCTTTCTGTCTGGCTGGCTCAGCCACCGCCATCTGGCATTGGGATTTCATGTAAATGCTCATTTTGCCCCCTGTGGGAAAATGGGCCGGCCCGAGCGCTCACGTTTCAAATGTGGTCTCAAGTGGAGCCAGCTACAGCTGCCACTCTCTAGGGGCACAGACCCTCCAGGCTGCTGCAGTGCCCCCAGGGACCCCCGGCCTGTGAGGTGGGCACACCAGATTTCCCAGCACCCTGCTCAGCCCCCAGCACACGCCATGCACCTCCTAGACAGCAGCTGCATGGCGAGGAGGTGACCCCAAGTGACATTGCGTCAGAAGGAACACGTCGGGACGCGGGCAGGAGCCTGGGTCTTGGGGCTGGGTGGGAACCGCTCTCCTCCCCAGGCCCCGATGCCACAAGTAACCACAACCAGACCTCTACGCCAGGGAAACCACATCTGCCCTCCCGTGCTCCTGACAGACACGTTTGTGGTAGCTTGTTTAGACCTAAAAGGTTAAGAAAGGACAGTGAGCCCTCAGTTACAAACCATCTCAGTGTGTTTCTGCTGTGTGCCATGATGCACCCCGCACTGTCATTCTTTACCTGGTGAAAATTCAAACATGAGGTCATCCCTCCTACCCCCCAAAAAAACAATCATAAAACCAGCAGAGCCTTGGTCTCTAGCCCTAGCGCTTTCACCAGCATCTTGTTCCAGCCGGGGATGTGGCTCACACCTGGAATCCCAGCACTTTGGGAGGCCGAGGTGGGAGGATCACTTGAGCCCAGGAGTTTAAGACCAGCCTGGGCAACATAGTAAGACCCTGTCTCTACCCCCTCGCCCCCACAAAAAAAGTCGGCCAGGCGCAGTGGCTCGTGCCTGCAATCCCAGCAATTTGGGAGGCTGAGGCAGGTGGATCACCTGAGGTCAGGAGTTGGAGACCAGCCTGACCAACATGGTGAAACCCCGTCTCTACTAAAAATACAAAATCCAGCCGGGCATGGTGGCAGGCGCCTGTAATCCCAGCTACTCGGGAGGCTGAGGCAGGAGAATCACTTGAACCCAGGAGACGGAGGTTGCAGTGAGCCAAAATCACGCCATTGTACTCCAGCCTGGGCGACAAGAGCAAGACTCCGTCTTTAAAAAAAAAAAAAAAAAAAAAGTCTGGTTTTACAAAGTCCTAATGTGTCCTAAGAGGTCATGGGCCCAGTTGGCTCCTCCCCCACACTCCCCGCCCCCCTTCCCGTGCCACACACAGATGTCATCTGGCCTTTGGAGGGTTCTAAAATTGGGAAATTCCAATGAAAATCCAGATTCCTGGTTTCTCTTCCTGTTTTTTTTTTTTTTTTTGAGACGGGTTCTTGTTCTGTCGCCCAGGCTGGAGTGGCAGTGGTGTAATCATAGCTCACCGCAGCCTCAACCTCCTGGCTCAAGCAGTCCTCCCAGCTCAATCTCCCAAGTAGCTTGGACCACAGGCACACGCCACCACGCCTGGCTAATTTTTCTTTTTTTTTGGAGAGACAGGGTCTCCCTATGTTGCCCGGGCTGGTCTCAAACTCCTGGCCTCAAGCAATCCTCCTGCCTCGGCCTCCCAAAGTGCTGGGATTTCAGGAGTGAGCCACAGGTCTCCTGGTTTATCATGGGAAACACTGGGCCTGCCATCCACATGGCAGGAACAGGCCCCGCAGGCTTCCTTGCCCATGTGGCAGGTCTGACGCAGTGGCCTGTGCTGGCGTCTGAGCTCACAGCAAGCCGGGGTTTCAGTGGCTCCATGGTGAGTCTGCTCGGGTGGAATTTGGCCTGGGTGCCTTTGGGCGCCTGCATCACCTCCCAGGCCCCTTCACCTCCCTTCTTTCTTTCTTTCCAGATGAATTTAAGTGCCCCATTAAGGAAGAGATTGCTCTGACCAGCGGTGAATGGGAGGTTTTGGCGAGGCACGGCTCCAAGGTACCAGGGTCTCCTTGCAGCCTTCCCCTGCTCCATGCATGTGTGTTTTACACACATACACTCACACACACACGCACGCGCATACACACACATACACTCACACACATACTCATTCTCACACACACATACACTCACACGTGCGTGCACACACACGCACACACACCTGTGAGGACCCTGCTTTACAGCAGTTTGCAGGCCTCAGCACGGTGTCTACCATACACACAAGCCAATCATTTCATCACCTCCCCGTCTCATCTTGAACATTGTGCCATTCACGTGCTTTATCCTTTCACCCTGAAATTAAGGAAAACATTGGAAGCCTTTTAGAAATCAGGAAAGAGGAAGGGTGTCCTCTGCAGGCCGTCTGGGGCCATGCGTCCAGCTGCCTTGTTGTGGGGCATGATGCTCCCCCCACTGGAAGCTTGTGCCCCGCTGTCCCGGGAGACCACTTATCCTCAGTTTCTTCACGTCTTAGGGTCCCTGGTCACCCCACGCTCCAGCTGCCTCCACCGGCCTCTCAGGCCCTGGGCACAGGGGCAATGCCCTCTCCTCCCTCGGGGCTCTGAGGCCTCCCGGCTCCTTTCCAGGCATCAGCCAAAGCCTGCTCGCTCCTGGGCAGCAGCAGTTGTTTCGAGACCATTAGCATCCCAGCGCAGGTGAAGGAGGGGCCCCGCTGCTCCACGCAGTGCAGGCTGCCCTCCCACTCCTCCAGGAGACACCACTTCGGGGCCTACTGGGGCTTCCCACAGGAAGGTAGGGCCCTGCCACTTCTGAACCCAAGCACCTGGGTCGGAGGAACGGCTGACCAGGCTGGGGACTGCCGGGTTTCCCTGAGCCTCTGTTTCGGGCACGGTGCCCTCCCTGGCCTTCCCACCTGGCTCTGGTGGGCCCTCCCAATTCAAGCTGGGAAAGAGCTGTCTGGGGGTGGAGTGCAGGCCCCAGGTCCCGCCTGAGGACGCGCAGTTCCCAGCTCGACCAGGGGCTGCTCCCAGCCCACGGGGCCAGATAAGCGCATCTCTCAGGGATGGTTCATCTCCAGCCCTAAAGCCAGACTTGGGCGAGGACAGCATGCGTCCCCAGTCCGAGGAACATGGGGCCCACTCCTGTGGGGCGTGGAGAGGGGTGGGGGCCCAGGGGCATCTGGGACGCATCACAAGGATCCCCTGTCCCCCTGCAGATCTGGGTCAATGAGGAGACCAAGCTGGTGTACTTCCAGGGCACCAAGGACACGCCGCTGGAGCACCACCTCTACGTGGTCAGCTATGAGGCGGCCGGCGAGATCGTACGCCTCACCACGCCTGGCTTCTCCCATAGCTGCTCCATGAGCCAGGTGGGACCGCCCAGCCTCACGGCACCGCCCTGTGCCCGTCCAACAGCTCCCAGCCAGAGCAGTCCCTGATGGCCGGGCACAGCACTCAGGGTCATTCTCACGGTCTCGCATTCTCATAGCTGCCTTGGGGCCGGCGGTGCCCACCCCTGCCTCCTGGGTAGGGCAGGGAAGGGAGTGAATTGCCCACCACCAATCCCAGGGTAGTAAGTGGTGGAGCCCCCCAGTGCCCGTCCGCTGAGCCGGGGCTCCGCCGCTCTGTGTGCAGTGGGATGTGGCCCTTAGCCTCTCAGAACATTCTAGAATGTCAGGCGGTGGCCATGCAGAGGGCCACCCCTAGTCCAGGGCACGAGTCAGCTGTGGAGCCAGCAAGCTTGCAGGCCTGTGCAGTGGCAGAGCCCTTGGCAGATCCAGGGGTCGGTGACTGTCCATAGGCCCCTGGCTGGGGGACAGACTCGTCCTGGCCTCAGTTTCCTGCTCTGCAGAATGGGGCGATGGCAGTGGTGCCCCCCTTGCAGCAGCGGGTGGAGCTTTGAGGTTTCATGACAGGCAGGGGCAGAGGGATGGGGGCGGGCGGGAGGGAAGCTACCCTGGATCTGCGGTCGGCACCCAGTGGAAAGGGCGCAGCGGCATCCCGTGGAGCTCATCACCCCATTCCACCCCCAGAACTTCGACATGTTCGTCAGCCACTACAGCAGCGTGAGCACGCCGCCCTGCGTGCACGTCTACAAGCTGAGCGGCCCCGACGACGACCCCCTGCACAAGCAGCCCCGCTTCTGGGCTAGCATGATGGAGGCAGCCAGTGAGTAGCCCCTGCCCCGCCCCACAGAGGCCTCCGCCCGCCCGGCTGTAAAACGGGACGAGGGCCGAGGGCCCCATGCTGGGGAAAGAGGCAGAGGCCTGGAGCCGGCCTGCCTGGCCTCCCACAGCACCCAGGCCCCTCCAGGCATCTGGGAACTCGTCATAGGACATAAGCCACAGCCCCTGCCGTCCAAGACGGTCCTGGGTTCGAGCTGCAGTAAAGGGCCGGACTGCACAGAACCCGGCAGGGATGCAGCTCTGTGCCAACCCCCTGCCAAAATGGTAACCAGCGAGACACAGACCCTGTCACTGGGAGCTCCCAGGGTAGTGGGCAGGTGACAAGTAAACATTTTCATCAGCGGGCACAGTGGCTTCTGCCTGTAATCCCAATGCTTTGGGAGGCCAAGGCAGGAGGATTGCTTGCGCGTAGGAGTTTGAGACCAGCCTGAGCAACATAGTAAGAACTCCCTCTACAAAAATGTTAAAAATTAGCCGGGTGTAGTAGTGTGCACCTGTAGTCCTAGCTACTCCAGAGACTGAGATGGGGGGGATCATTTGTGCCCAGAAGTTGGAGGCTGCAGTGAAGTGTGACTGTACCACTGCACTTCAGCCTGGGCAACAGAGCAAGACCCTGACTCTAAAAAAAATTAAAAATTAAAAACATTTTGGGCCAGGCGCGGTGGCTCACGCCTGTAATCCCAGCACTTTGGGAGGCTGAGGCGGGTGGATCACAAGGTCAGGAGATCGAGACCATCCTGGCTAACACGGTGAAACACCATCTCTACTAAAAATACAAAAAATTAGCCGAGCGTGGTGGCGGGCGCCTGTAGTCCCACTACTCGGGAGGCTGAGGCAAGAGAATGGCCTGAACCCAGGAGGCAGAGGTTGCAGTGAGCTGAGATCGCACCACTGTACTTCAGCCTGGGCGACAGAGCGAGACTCCATCTCAAAAAAAAAAACCTTTTGAACAGTGGTGGTCCATGCAGGGGTGGCCGGGATGTCAGAGTCCACCCACACTGGTTTGAAACCCGCCGTGGTTATCAGGCTTTCCACTTCACCTTCTCCAGGACCCTGGAGTCCTGGCCACAGCGGCATGCAGAGGGCCCTTTATGGTGTCCTGTGCCCAGAGGCTGCTGCCCACAGCAGCACCTGCTCAGAGCCGACACTCCGAGGCCTTTATCAGGAAAAGGAGCAAAGGGTCAGTCACAGGGGGGCCTCAGGAAATGAGGCAACCTGACACCTTGCCCAGAACCTGGAAGTTGGCCAGGACCCTGCATTGGTGACTCCAGGTTCCAGTGCTGGCTCCGTCACACACATCAGCGTATCACCATGAAGTGTTTCTTTATCAACGAAACTGTATATACAGAGTGTGGGATGAAAACCAGCGGGTCAGCACACTGCTGGGCTCCCAGGCATCACTCAGTACAAGGACAACCCACCCTGGCCCTGTCTCTGCCGTGTTGGTGGGTTTCCAGAACATTCTAAACACAACGAATTTCCAGCATATGCGGGGTATTCCGTGGGCTGGAAAGCATTTTGTGATGCCCTCACCCCTGAGCAGAAACAGATCCCAGGCCTCCCTCTAGAGCCCAGTCCTCACTCTCCTGTCCGCACCGACACCGCCAGGAGCTGCAGCCCTGGCTTCAGATGAGGAGATGGGTCAGGGAGGGGAAGGGGCTCAGCAGGGCACCCAGCCTAGCAGTGGGGGCAGAGACCAGAACCTCAGTGCCCTGGGGAACGAGGCACTGTTTCCCGAAACTCCCAATCTGTGCCACATTTGAAGACTGCCTGCATTAGGAGCAGGCCAACTGCTGCCAAATCCAGCCACGTGCAGTCCCTCTGTGGTCTGTGGCCACATTAGCGCTACCGCAGCAGATGACACAGAGACACAGCACGGAGCGTGTCCCGCCACGCCCAATTCCCAGAGCCCAATAAATTTGCTATCTGGCCCTCCACAGTAAACTTCTGCTACCCCTAGACCTGTAGTACCCTTTACTCACCTTCCTATAAATTGCCCCACCAAAATTTACCTACATACATTTATTTAAAGAAAAAACTTTGGGCCAGGTGCAGTGCCTCACGCCTGTAATCCCAGCACATTGGGAGGCCAAGGTGTGCGGATCACCCAAGGTCAGGAGTTCGATGGCTGGGTGTGGTGGCTCACGTCTGTAATCCCAGCACTTTGGGAGACATAGGTGGGTGGATCACCTAAGGACAGGAGTTCGAGACCAGCCTGGCCAATATGGTGAAACCCCATCTCTACTAAAAGTACAAAAATTAGCCAAATGTGGTGGCGCGCACCTGTAATCCCAGCTACTTGGGAAGATGAGGCAGGAGAATTGCTCAAACCCAGGAGGTGCAAGTTGCCGTGAACCAAGATCATGCCACTGCATTGCAGCCTGGGTGACAGAGTGAGACTCCGTCTCAAAAAAAAAAAAAAAAAAATACAGTTCGAGACAAGTTTGGCCAACATGGTGAAACCCCGTCTCTACTAAAAATACAAAAACATTAGCCGGGCGTGGTGCCGTGCACCTATAATCCTAGCTACTCAGGAGGCTGAGGCAGGATAATCGCTTGAACCCAGGAAGGCGGAGGTTGCAGTGAGCCAAGATCACAAGACTTTGTCTTGAAAAAAAAAAGAAGAAAAAGAAAAAAAACAGAAAAACAGAAAAACTCCCACCATCCTAATTGGACAACTGTTGCTTTGCAAAAATAGCAGTGACCCTACACAGGAGGCCGAGGTGGGAGGATCGCTTGAGGCCAGGAAGTCGAGACCAGCCTGGGCAACAGGGAGACAAGACCCCATCTCTACAAAAACTGTACAAATCTTATTTTAATTAAAAAAAAAAATGTTTTTTTCAATTATCAACTCTCGGGAAGCCCAGGAAAAGAGGGGGTGCTTTGGTCCACCCTCCGAGGCTTGGGGTGGGCAGGAGAACAAGAGTGTCAGCTGGATGTGGCTTCCCCGGGCAGCCAGATAGCCGCCCTGTCTCCCGCAGGCTGCCCCCCGGATTACGTGCCTCCAGAGATCTTCCATTTCCACACGCGCTCGGATGTGCGGCTCTACGGCATGATCTACAAGCCCCACGCCTTGCAGCCAGGGAAGAAGCACCCCACCGTCCTCTTTGTGTATGGAGGCCCCCAGGTGAGTGCACACCTGCTCCCCAGGCCCCCACCCCACCATCCACCCGAGGACTCCCCATCCCCACTCAAGTGCCAGCTGTAGAACGGTCAACCAGAGGAGGCTCCCCGGCTACCTGCCTGGTGCCCCAGCCCACCCCGCCTGCCCTGACTACACAGGGTCCTCGGGGCCCCTCACCCTCCTTTCTCTGTGCCCGTTTGCACGCTCCCCGCCCTTCCTGGATGGCCTCCCCTTCCCCCTCCGCCTGCTGACTCTCCCTTGTTCCTCTAGGAAGTCCCCTAGTTTGCAGGTTGGTATGGAGGTGGCCATGGGCCCTGGGCCCAATTCCTGGAGCAGGGGTCAAAAGCAGGCAGCAGATTGGCAGGTGGACCATCTTAGGCGCACATCTTACCCAGAGCAGCTCTGTCCCCACAGAGGATACAGGGCGATGTCTGGGTACTTTGTGGTTCATCACCACTGCGAGTTCTCCTGGCCTGGAGTGGCTTCTCAGCACCCCGCAGTGCCCAGATGGCCCCACCCGAGAATGAGCCACCCCAATGTCCATCATGCCAGAGCGGTTGTTCCAGCAGGACTGGGGCAGTGGCCCAGCTGAGAAAGAGCCTGACAGTGGCCCTTCCCCCTCCCTAGCAGGGTCCCGAGTGTGGGCCCCTCCCGCCTTGCCACTCCCAGGTGTCCATCCAGAGCCTCCGGGGCACAGGTGCTTTCATTAGGCTCTGAGGCCCCAGCCCGGCCCGGTCCCCAGCCCACCGGCATCTCCCCTGCCAGGCCCGTCCTGCCCGGCATCTCGTGCTGGACTGCTGGCCCTCACCTCCCCACAGGTGCAGCTGGTGAATAACTCCTTCAAAGGCATCAAGTACTTGCGGCTCAACACACTGGCCTCCCTGGGCTACGCCGTGGTTGTGATTGACGGCAGGGGCTCCTGTCAGCGAGGGCTTCGGTTCGAAGGGGCCCTGAAAAACCAAATGGTAACAACTCCTCCCTGTTGCTCTGGGTCCTTCGGGTCTCGGGAAGGGAGCCCTGGGCCGTGTGGGTGCAGGGTATGGGAGCGGCTCTGGAATACCACCCGCAGAAGGGCACTTCTGGCTGGGGTGACGCAGGCTCAACGAGGCGCCCTTTTAGAACAAAAGGGGACGTATGCTTTGCTGCTCAGCTCTGGGCTGCGCCCTGCAGGGACAGACAAGTTGTGCCGACACTGGTGATGACGACGGTGGTGATGGCGATCATCTCGGTCCCTTTGCACTGCTGGAACAAAACCCCACAGCCTGGGGATTTATAAAGAACGAAAATCTCTCACAGTTCTGGAGGCTGGGAGGTCCAAGGCCAAGGCAGGGCTGTGTCGGGGAGGGCTGCTCTCTGTTCCCACGAGGTTGCCTGGTCGGCAACCCTCCAGAGAGGCCCTGTGCTGCTTCCTACACGGCAGAGGGGTTGCAAGGGGCGGAAAAGCCGTGACCTCCCTCCATCAGGCCCTTTTATAAGGGCCCCTCATCCCATTCACATGAGTGGGCCCCATGGATCAGTCGCTTGAAGGCCGCAGTAGTGATCTCAGCACGGACTTCAGAGGGGACACCAGCATTGAAATCGTGGCCGTGGCGGTGGTGGGGATGTGGCTGGTAGTGACAACGGCGATGGCACCAGCCATTCTTTGTGACCTTGCACATGCCTGGGCACCCGTCTTTTTCTTCCTCGTGCCCTCTAGAAAATGGGTCCTCTTCCTGTTAATGTCCCTTTATTAGGGATGGGCAAACTGACGCCCTCAGAGGGGACGTGGCTCCCAGAGCCACTCGCCTGGGAGGTGGCAGAGCAAGATGGCTGCTGGATCTGTCCAGCCATCCCCAGATAGCAGGCAGGGTTAGCAGGGCCTGGAGGGACAGGGGGCTTCCAGCGAGCCACTTTTCATCCAAGAGGGAGAGACGCCCTGAAAGGAGCAGAGGTGTCACTGCAGGGGAGGGACATACCGGGAGGAGGCCACTGAGAGGTGCCCGGCTTCATCCCTCAGGGCCAGGTGGAGATCGAGGACCAGGTGGAGGGCCTGCAGTTCGTGGCCGAGAAGTATGGCTTCATCGACCTGAGCCGAGTTGCCATCCATGGCTGGTCCTACGGGGGCTTCCTCTCGCTCATGGGGCTAATCCACAAGCCCCAGGTGTTCAAGGTGGGTCCCACCCCTGGCCGGCCTCAGCCACGCCCCTCCCTGCCCCCTTCCCCATCTACGCCGCGTTTGCCCACCGCCCGCGCCACCCGGAGCCCACCTACCGGGGAGGCGCCTCGGCAGGGGCCTTGCCACGTGGCTGTTTCTCCCTGCAGCAGCCCCACGGGGCCGAGCCCCCCTCCTCATTGCCCGCCACCGCCGACCGCAGGATGGCATCCGGCTGCACAAAACCCCGCCAGCAGCTCTCTGTGGGAGGCTGAGCCCGGGACCCCGGCCTCGGATGGGCAGAGGTGGGGCATGGTGTGCAGAGCGGCGGGGGGGCCCCAGGCCGGCGGCAGTCAGGGCACTGCGGGGCGGCGGCGATGAGGAGGAGGAGGAGGCAGACGGGCAGTGGGACCCGGCCCTCTGCGGCGGCGGGGAGGGGCCGCACCTGCCTGCCTGTGGCGCCCTGCCCACCCCCATGCCACGCACCGTCCACGGGGGCCACGCGGTCTGAGGGCCCCTTCCTTGCCGGCCCCATGTGCATGAGCGCTCCTCACGGGCTCCAGGGCGGCCCCGGGACAGCGGCTGATGCTGGCTGTAGGACCCGACGCCTGTTTCTCTCTCTCTCTCTGCCCCCATCTGTCTGCTGTGTCCCTCAGGTGGCCATCGCGGGTGCCCCGGTCACCGTCTGGATGGCCTACGACACAGGGTACACTGAGCGCTACATGGACGTCCCTGAGAACAACCAGCATGGCTATGAGGCGGGTTCCGTGGCCCTGCACGTGGAGAAGCTGCCCAATGAGTAAGGCCGCTGCCCTGCCCTGCGCTCCTCCCCGGGGCTTCTCCTGCACCCCGGCACCAGCTGTCTCTATCAGGGTGCCCTCCTGCCCCAGCTGGCCCTGCCCAGGGAGCCTCAGGCCATGTGGAGCCTCCCCGCTGTGCTCCTGTGGTGGCGTCTGCCTGCATGTGCCTCACAGTCCCTCCAGCCCACCCTCCCTCCTCACTGCACCTTGCAGGAAGGGGCACCCAGGGATGCTTGTCTGGGGAAGGAGGCTCCCAGCCCTGCCCTGGGAAAGATGAGGGAATTCGAGTCACTGCTTTTCACAGGCAAGCCTCCCCCACTCCCCTGCATCCTGCTGGAGGCCCCATCACAGCCTCTGTCTTGTGCTTCCGGACATAGATGTCCACAGGGCCAGGGACCAGCTCAGATGTCCCATTTTATGCTTTTGACATGGGTCTTATTCTCTGATGGAGAGAAAACAGTGTTCCCATTTTCTGGCACGTCTCCAGAAAATGTTCCCCGGAATCCCATGCAGTCACCTAGGGGGTTAAAAATCTGCCTGGGCATGGGCCGGGCGCGGTGGCTCACTCCTGTAATCCCAGCACTCTGGGAGGCTGAGGCGGGCGGATCATGAGGTCAGGAGATTGAGACCATCCTGGCTAACAAGATGAAACCCCGTCTCTACTAAAAATACAAAAAATTAGCCGGGTGTGGTGGCGGGTGCCTGTAGTCCCAGCTATATGGGAGGCTGAGGCAGGAGAATGGCGTGAACCCGGGAGGCGGAGCTTGCAGTGAGCCGAGATCGTGCGCCACTGCACTACAGTCTGGGCGACAGAGCCAGACTCCAACTCAAAAAAAAAAAAAAAAAAAAAAGTCTGCCTGGGCACTTTGGGAGGTCAAGGCAGGAGGATTGCTTAAGGTAGGAGTTCGAGACCAGCCTGGCCAACATGGTGAAACCCCGTCTCTACAAAAAAATACAAAAAATAAGCTGGGCATGGTGGTGCATGCCTGTAATGCCAGCTACTTGGAAGGCTGAGGCAGGAGAATCGCTTGAACCCAGGAGGTGGAGTTGGTAGTGAGCGAACATCATGCCACTGCACTCTAGCCTGGGCAACAGAGAGAAACTGTCTCAAAACAATAATAATAATAATAATAATAGGCCAGGAACAGTGGCTCGCATCTGTAATCCCAGCACTTTGGGAGGCTGAGGTGGGTGGATCACTTGAGGTCAGGAGTTCAAGACCAGCCTAGCCAACACGGTGAAACCCCATGTCTACTAAAAATATAAAAATTAGCCAGGTGTGGTGACACACACCTGTAATCCCGGCTACTCAAGGAGGCCAAGGCAGGAGAATTGCTTGAACCTGGAAGGGTGAGGTCGCAGTGAGCTGAGATCGCACCACTGCACTCCAGCCTGGGCAACAGAGCGAGACTCTATCTCAAAAAATAATAATTTATTGTGGTGAAATTCACAGAACCTAACAGTCACCTTAAAGCAGCCCTCGGTGCATTTGCAGTGGTTCCAGAACCTTTCCAGCACTCCAGCGTCAAACCCTGTTCCCATTCCTTAGCAGTCACTCCCTGTCCCGGGGCAGCCACCGATCTGTGCTCTGTCTCAATGGGTTTATAAGTTCCGTTAATTTGGATGAATGTAAACTGGAATTTCAACGGCGACGTGTGGCCACTGGCTCCCGTATCGGACAGGAAGGGCTAGGGCAGCCGATTCTGGTGAGGCTGCGTGTTGGCCTCACCAGTAGCCCATGCCACACTCCAGACCACAGACAGCAGCAGACCTAAGTGGGTTTTTGTTTTGTTTTGTTGAGAGAGTCTCACTCTGTGGTCCCGGCTGGAGTGCAGTGGCTTAATCTCAGCTCACTGCAACCTCCACCTCCCAGGTTAAAGCAATTCTCATGCCTCAGCCTCCTCAGTAGCTGGAATTACAGGCATGCACCACCACACCCAGCTAATTTTTGTATCTTTAGTAGAGATGGGGTTTCACCATGTTGCCCAGGCTGGTCTTGAACTCCTGGCCTCAAGTGATCCACCTGCCTTGGCCTCCCAAAGTGCTGGGATTACAGGTGTAAGCCACCATGCTCAGCATTTTTTTTTTTTTTTTTTTTTTGATCATAGCTCACTGCACCCTCCCAGGGTTTAGGTGATCCTCCTGCCTCAGGCTCAGCAGGGACCACAGGTGTGCACCACCACGCCTGGCTAACTTTTAAATATTTTTGTAGAGACGAGGTTTTGCCATGTTGCCCAGGCTGGTCTCAAACAACTGGACTCAATCCACCCAGCTTGGCCTCCCAAAGTACTGGGATTACAGGCATGAGGCACTGCACCCGGCCTGGGTTTTTGTTTTTGTTTTTGTTTTTCTAATTTAGAGATGGGGTCTTGCTCTGTCACCCAGGCTGGAGTGCAGTGGTATGATCATAGCTCACTGTAGCCTCCACCTCCTGGGCTCAAGTGATCCTCCCGCCTCAGCCTGCACAGTAGCTGGACTTACAGGCGCACCACTACACTCAGCTGATCTTTTTTTTTTTTTTTTTTTTTTTTTTTTTTGAGATGCTGTCTCCATCTGTCGCCCAGGCTGGAGTGCAGTGGCGCGATCTCAGCGCACTGCAACCTCTGCCTCTGAGGCTCAAGCAGTTCTCCTGCCTCAGCCTCCCAAGTAGCTGCGATTTCAGGCACCTGCCACCATGCCTGGCTAATTTTTTTAAAATATATTTTTAGTAGAGACGGGGTTTCACCATGTTGGCCAGGCTGGTCTCAAACTCCTGACCTTGTGATCTGCTCCCCTCCTACCCCACGGACAATCCCTGGCCTCAGACCCTTCCCCATCTGTTTTCCAGGCCCAACCGCTTGCTTATCCTCCACGGCTTCCTGGACGAAAACGTGCACTTTTTCCACACAAACTTCCTCGTCTCCCAACTGATCCGAGCAGGGAAACCTTACCAGCTCCAGGTGGGTGGCTGTTGGAGGCTTCGGCCCCTCCGCGAGCCGACAGATCCCTGGGAGTGGGGGGTGGGACGAGGCGGGGTGGCTTCCCACTGTGATCAGGGGCTCCCTGGGGGATCTGGGGCTCCCAGCCCCCCACCCCACAGCCCTGTGTCCCCGCCCTCCCAGCTCCCAGGGCCATTGATGTATCAGTCCTGTCTTGACAGCTCAGGGTTCCGCCTGCCTTCGGTGCTGGAAGCACGGGATCGGGGGCTGCCACACCCACCCCTGCTCCGGGCCTAATGGAGGGAGGAACCCTTACCGAAATTGCCCCGCAGACGGGCTTTATTTGAAACTGAGAAATTGCGTAGAAGAAACCGCTGAGTGCTGAAGGCCCTAGCAGGCTCCTTCCTAAGGCGCTGGGGCCAAGCATTCCCTGAGGAGGCAGCAGTGAAGGGTGCTAGAGTGAGTGGAGCCAGCCAGGCTTGGGGGACCGAGCGGGAGGAGAGTGGGGGAGTGGGTGGAGCCTTGGCAGCAACGTGGGGCTCAGTCTAGGTGGGCGGGGCTTCTGCGCTAAGGGGTGGGCATGGTTATGGGCGGGGCCTCAATGGCGAGGAGGGTGGGACTTCTGCAGAGGGACGGGGCTTCAGTGTTACGGTGGGTGGGGCTTCCGCAGTAAATGGTTGGCCTCGGTGTGGGGAAGGGCCTCGGTAGTGGAGAGGGTGGGGCTCGGTGTGGGAGCAGGGCCTCAGCGGTGAGGAGGGTGGGGCTTCTGCTCTAGAGAAGGGGGGGGCCCTCAGTAAGCAGGGTGGAGCTTCTGCTATAGAGGGGTGGGGCCTCAGCGGGGGCGGGGCTTCGGCTGGATTTCCAACTGAGGGTGGTGGGAGGTGACTCGGGCTTGTGAGCAGAGCATAGAGTTGGGCGGCTTGCCATTTGACCCACATTTCTCTGGCTGCTTTGTGGATGGCCTGTGGGGGACAGTGGGACGTGGTCCATAGTTGTACCGGCGGGAGATTCAGGAGGTATCTTGGAGGCAAGAGGGCCAGGTTTTATTACCTGTGGACTGCAGACAATTTCTGCTTCCTGGGCGCCTCGGCATGCTCTGTCCTGTGGGGAGCGTCCTGTTGCCTTTCAACAGAGCAGGGAAATGGGGCCGCAGAGCAGGAGGGAGGCAGAGCCACCTTGTGGGGTGATGAGCTGATCTCTTGGCGGTGCCCCCCACCGACACCCCACATCCCAAGCAGCCCAGGGAGTGATGTCAGGCGGGGCTGGAATGGAACTTCAGATGTCTCTTCCCAGCCTGAGACCCGAGCCCACTGCCTTCCCAGGGGCCAGGTAGCTGGGACAGCATTCACCCTTGCACCTCGTTTCTCCGTCTTTGAAACGGTCATGATAACTCGGCCTCCTTGAAGGCTGCTGGGGCCAAACAAGGTCTTCAGAAAAGCATTCAGGCCGGGCGTGGTGGCTCACGCCTGTAATCCCAGCACTTTGGGAGGCTGAGGCGGGTGGATCACTTGAGGCCAGGAGTTTGAGACCAGCCTGGCTAACATGGCAAAGCCCCGTCTCTACTAAAAATACAAAAATTAGCCGAATGTGGTGGCACACGCCTGTAGTCCCAGCTACTCGGGAGGCTGAGGCAGGAGAATCGCTTGAACCTGGGAGGCGGAGGTTACAGTGAACCGAGATTGCGCCACTGCACTCCAGCCTGGGCGGCAGAGGGAGACTCCATCTCAAAAGAAAAAAAAGAAAAGAAAACAAAGAAAAAAGAAAAGCATTCAGCACACAGGGTGGGCCCAGGGTCCTGTCTCACTGCCTCCGCACAGGAAGTAGAACGTGAGATGAGATAGACTGTGGGGTGGGAACATGGCATTGTGTGGGACAGATAGAGTGCACCTCTCCTTCTGTTTCAAAGACCCCAAAACATCTGGGCCAGGCAGCTGGCGGCCCCAGGCCCTCTTTATACACAAATCACATTTGTCACATGCCGGGCCTTGGGCTTGGTCTGGAAGCTCATTGGGGAGCCAGACAGACCCTCTATCTGCCCTCTTAGCCAAGAGGAAAAAGTAACCAGGCAGCTGGGACCCAGAGTGGCATAAAGGCATGGGCACAACATGTGCATACGGCTGGTGTCAAGGGCAGCAGAGTCTGCCCCAGGGAGTGCCACTGCCCGGGCTGGGGAAGGAGTGGGCCCTTGAAGTGCCTGGGGCAGCAGGACCTGGAAGCTGGTCTTGATGTCAGACTGGCAAGTCCTTGCAGAGGTCTAGGCTGGGGACGGTGTCATCAAACTCATGATTCATCCAGGGATGGATTAAAGAAGGCAAGAGTAGAGGAGGGGAAACCAGTGGGTGGCTTGGTGCATTCCCAGGGTGATGGGCAACAGTGGGGACCAGGAGCCTGGAGAGGAGGGGATGATTCAGAAACCCATCTCACTGGCAGGAGGTGGCGTAGATGGGCCACCTGCCCCTGCTGCCGGCCAGCCCTGGGGTTCTTTGTGGAGAACGTGGGGTTATTTTCATGCCTTGGTCCTACCAACCCCTAGGGGGCAGTGGGGAGCTATAGGGGTTGTCCGTCAGTGCCTCGAGAGCCCTCCTTCGTGGCCAGAGGAAGGACCTGCATCCCCATGTGGATCCACCCCCAGGCCTGGCGTTGGCTGGGCCAGGTCTCAGGAGCCTGGGGAGTTCCATGTTACTGCCTGCCTCTTGGCTTGATCCTCCTTGGGCGCTAAGAGGACCCAGAAAATGCTTCACAAATCCTCAAAGGCAGCTGTCCTAAGGCCCAGAGCTAGTCACATGCCTTTTGGTAAAGTGGAAATGGCTCGAGACCAGGGCACCAGGTGTACCTGAGGCTTGAAGCCTCAGCCACCTCCACAGAGATGAGTTGGTCTCCCGTCAGCCGGTTTGGGGGAAAGAGGCAAACGGTTTCTTCCTAAATCTTTCCTCTGTGCAAGCGCGTGCACATCGCAAGGCGTTTTGTAAACTTTGTCTTACCAAACCCTCCCAAAGACTGTGAGGTACGGATTCACCCCATTTTTTAGAGAGGCCCAGAGTTACACTGCAAGTCAACAGCCGAGGTGGGATTCAAACCCAGATCACTGGGCCTCAGAGCACCTGCGCCTTCCCGGATGCCCTGAGCCAGAATAAGGGCATAGGACAGAATAAGCCTAGGACACGGGGGTGGTCCGGCCACGCCCCCCAGCCCTGCCTCCTGTCTCCCCGCAGATCTACCCCAACGAGAGACACAGTATTCGCTGCCCCGAGTCGGGCGAGCACTATGAAGTCACGTTGCTGCACTTTCTACAGGAATACCTCTGAGCCTGCCTACCGGGAGCCGCCACATCACAGCACAAGTGGCTGCAGCCTCCGCGGGGAACCAGGCGGGAGGGACTGAGTGGCCCGCGGGCCCCAGTGAGGCACTTTGTCCCGCCCCGCGCTGGCCAGCCCCGAGGAGCCGCTGCCTTCACCGCCCCGACGCCTTTTATCCTTTTTTAAACGCTCTTGGGTTTTATGTCCGCTGCTTCTTGGTTGCCGAGACAGAGAGATGGTGGTCTCGGGCCAGCCCCTCCTCTCCCCGCCTTCTGGGAGGAGGAAGTCACACGCTGATGGGCACTGGAGAGGCCAGAAGAGACTCAGAGGAGCGGGCTGCCTTCCGCCTGGGGCTCCCTGTGACCTCTCAGTCCCCTGGCCCGGCCAGCCACCGTCCCCAGCACCCAAGCATGCAATTGCCTGTCCCCCCCAGCCAGCCTCCCCCACTTGATGTTTGTGTTTTGTTTGGGAGGATATTTTTCATAATTATTTAAAAGACAGGCCGGGCGCGGTGGCTCACGTCTGTAATCCCAGCACTTTGGGAGGCTGAGGCGGGCGGATCACCTGAGGTTGGGAGTTCAAGACCAGCCTGGCCAACATGGGGAAACCCCGTCTCTACTAAAAATACAAAAAATTAGCCGGGTGTGGTGGCGCGTGCCTATAATCCCAGCTACTCGGGAGGCTGAGGCAGGAGAATCGCTTGAACCCGGGAGGTGGAGGTTGCGGTGAGCCAAGATCGCACCATTGCACTCCAGCCTGGGCAACAAGAGCGAAACTCTGTCTCAAAATAAATAAAAAATAAAAGACAGAAAGCAAGGGGTGCCTAAATCTAGACTCGGGGTCCACACCGGGCAGCGGGGTTGCAACCCAGCACCTGGTAGGCTCCATTTCTTCCCAAGCCCGAGCAGAGGGTCATGCGGGCCCCACAGGAGAAGCGGCCAGGGCCCGTGGGGGGCACCACCTGTGGACAGCCCTCCTGTCCCCAAGCTTTCAGGCAGGCACTGAAACGCACCGAACTTCCACGCTCTGCTGGTCAGTGGCGGCTGTCCCCTCCCCAGCCCAGCCGCCCAGCCACATGTGTCTGCCTGACCCGTACACACCAGGGGTTCCGGGGTTGGGAGCTGAACCATCCCCACCTCAGGGTTATATTTCCCCCTCCCCTTCCCTCCCCGCCAAGAGCTCTGCCAGGGGCGGGCAAAAAAAAAAAAGTAAAAAGAAAAGAAAAAAAAAAAAAAGAAACAAACCACCTCTACATATTATGGAAAGAAAATATTTTTGTCGATTCTTATTCTTTTATAATTATGCGTGGAAGAAGTAGACACATTAAACGATTCCAGTTGGAAACATGTCACCTGCCTGAGGTTCCTTCTAAGTCCTGGGGCTCCTGAGTGGGAGGGGCTTCCGGGGGGCAACAGATAAGACATGGCAGAAGGGCACTGCCATCTGTGGGGACTCCTGGGGTGCTGGGGCTGCCTGGGCACCATGCCCTGATCAGACTGACCCACAGAGGATGGCCCCAGCCACCTGATGAGGGTAGTCCTGTCCTCGCTGGTCTAGGAAGGTCTACCGGTCTCCAGGGACTCAGCTCTGGCTGTCGTGTGTGGCCTGGACTGGCCCTCCGGGCTCCCCAGAGCCTCAGCACAACCCAAATTACAGCATCCTCCACGCTGGATCCTCCCCCAGCCAACACCTCCTTTTCTACCTGAGACTCTGCACCCTGAGGACCACGACAGGCCAAGGCCCTCCTCACATCGTCCCAGCAGCCAAGACACCCAGCAGACCCTGTTGGCAACGTGCGGGGCATGTGGGCTCCATTTCTAACAGCAGGGATGGACTGCCCTGCTTATCCACTTGCTCCATCCTTTGGAAATTTCCACTTTTTTAAAAAAAAAAAAAAGGGGGGGGGGCTTAAAAAAACATACGAGGCCGGGCGTGGTGGCTCACACCTGTAATCCCAGCACTTTTGGATGCCAAGAGGGGTGGATTGCATCAGTCCAGGAGTTGGAGACCAGCCTGGGCAACATGGTGAAACCCTGGCTCTACAAAAACAAAAATTAGCTGGGTGTAGTGGCGCATGCCTGCAGTCCCAGCTACTCAGGAGGTTGAGGCTGGAGGATCACTTTAGTCTCGGGAGGTCGAGGCTGCAGTGAGCTGTGATCATGCCACTGCACTCCAGCCTGGGTGACAAAGTAAGACCCTAGTCTCCAAAACAACAACAACAACATCAAAAAGGAAGTATAAAAAAGAAAAAAATTCCAGTACAAAATGATATTTAGGGGACTCAGGCACAGTGGCCTCCACCTGTAATCGCAGCTGATCAGGAGGCCAAGGCGAGAGGTTGGCTTGAGCCCAGGCATTTGAGATCAGCCTCAAAAAAAAAGGCCGTGTGTGGTGGCTCACGCCTGTAATCGCAATACTTTGGGAGGCTGAGGCCAGCAGATCACTTGAACCCAGGAGTTTGAGACCAGCCTGGGCAATATGGTGAAACCCCATCTCTACTAAAAATTGAAGAATTAGCCCAGCGCAATGGTGCACGCCTGTAGTCCCAGCTACTCAGGAGGCTGCAGTGGGAGGATCACTTGAGCCCTGGAGGAGGAGGAGGTTGCAGTGAGCTGAGGAGGTTTCTCCAGCCTGGGCAACAGAGTGAGACCCTGTCTCACACAGACACACACACACACAAAAAGGAGGCCAGGCACAGTGGCTCACACCTATAATGCCAGCACTTTGGGAGGCCAAGGTGGGCGAATCATTTGAGCACAGGAGTTTGAGACTAGCCACAGCAACATGGCATAAACCCCATCACTACAAAAAAAAAATAATAATAATAGCTGGGTGAGTGTTGCATGCCTTGTAATCCCAGCTACTTGGGAGGCTGAGTGGGAGGATCATTTGAGCCCAGGAGGTTAAGGCTGTAGGGAGCTGAAACTACCACTGCATTTCAGCCTGGGCGACAGAGCAAGACCTTGTCTCAAATTTTAAAAAAATAGAAAAATAAAAAATCTAATATTTGTGTGATCGCATCTTGTCCTTTAGGACTGACAGATTTCATATCATGATTAGTGGGATCTGTGGAATAATTTGTTGTTTGCTCCTCTGTCACCCAGGCAGGAATGCAGTGGTATAATCACAGCTTACTGCAACCTCGACCTCCTGGGCTCAAGTGATCCTCCCACCTTGGCCTCCCAAAGTGTTGAGATTACAAGAGCCACTGTGTCCAGCCTTGTTTTCTTTTCTTTTTCTTTCTTTCCTTTTTTTTTTTTTTTGGACACAGGGTTTCGCTCTGTCACCCAGGCTGGAGTGCAGTGGTGTAATCTCAGCTCACTGCAACCTCTGCTTCCATGGCTCAAGTCATCCTCTGGCCTCAGCCTCCCAAGTAAGTGGGACTACAGGCACAAGCCATCATGCCCAGCTAATGTTTTTGTATTTTTTATAGGGACGGTGTCTTGCCATCTTGCCCAGGCAGTTTTTAAACTCCTGAGCTCAAAGTGATCTGCCTCCCAAAGTACTGGGGCCAGCCTTGTTTTTTCTTTTAATCCTTTTAGTGTGATGATTTGTGGTGGGTGGGTGAAACTTGGGGCCCAAACCTTTCTGGAAAGAACACACACACGCATGCACACGCATACGCACAACCTGCCTGGGTTCCGTAGCAGACTCCCAACAGCTCACAACTGAAATTCCTTGTTAGCCGCAGAGCTCGGCCATGCATCGAATCCTTCATGGTGACAGGCTGAAAGTTGAACACCGTGGTAAGGTAATGGGGACTCCATCAGTGGAACCGTGCTGTGTCACTCACCTAAGGAACAGGGCTGCACTGTGCTTGTCCAGTTTATGGAGACAGTGTCTCATGGGTCCAGAACAGACAGCTGCATGGAGGAAGAGATTTGTTTGTTTATTTATTTATTTATTAAGACGGAGTCTTGCTCTGGGACCCAGGCTGGAGTGCAGTGGCATGATCTCAGCTCACCGTAACCTATGCCTCCTGGGTTCAAAAGATTCTCCTGCCCCAGCCTCCCAGGTAGCTGGGATTACAGGCGCCCACCACCATGCCCGGCTATCTTTAAAAAATAATCTTAAAATATATTTAAATATATATATAAGTATATATATGAATATATATATGAATATATATGAATATATATGAATATATGAATATATATGAATATATATATGAATATATATGAATATATATATGAATATATGAATATATATATAGGAATGGGGTCTCACTATGTTGCCCAGAATGGTCTAGAACTCCTGAGGTCAAGCAATCCACCCACCTTGGCCTCCCGAAGGGTTGGAATTACAGGCATGAAGTATCACGCCCGGCCAATAAATTTCCTAACGCAAGCAGGTATCCCAATTTAGAACAGGCTGCCACTGCAGAAAGGCAACTGGCTTGGACTTTCTGTCATTGGCAGAGGAGTCAGCCTCCACTGGGATCCTTCTCACCTCCCTGGGGCTCACCACCCTCCGTAGCTATGGAGTAGAGTGATTTAATTCCTCAAAGGGTGAATTATAACCCATCTTAGGAGTCATCTATGACGTTTTCTCTCTGGATTCTGTTTTTTGCCAGTTGGGAAGGACTAGAAACACCAGCTTAATTCTTGACCCCCCAGGCCTGGCCACTGGTGTTTTCTTGAAATGTTAAGCCATTTGTAACCAAAGAATGACTTCCTTCTCTAGTTGAAAACCTGGGATCTAATGATAGCAATAGCTACAATATATAATTCTCAGTTCATTCGTCCCGGTGTGGGAACTTAATTCCCTCACTTACTCCTCCCAACAACTCCTTGAGGTAGGGATTATTTTCTTTTTAACTTTTTATTTTGAAATAATTTTTGCCTCCCAGAAAATCTGCAGAAACTGTAGGGTTTCCTAATACGCTTCATCCAACTCCCCCTAATGTGAACATCGTCTGTAACCCCTAGGACAAGCCAGGTTATCAAAGCCAGCAAGTGAACACCCACATAATCCTATTAACAAATACACAGACTGGTCGAGCGTGATGACTCACACCTGTAATCCCAGCATTTTGGAAGGCCGAGGCAGGCGGATCACTTGGGGTCAGGAGCTCAAGACCAGCCTGGCCAACATGGTGAAAACCTGTCTCTACTAAAAATACAAAAATTAGCCGGGCGTGGTGGTGAACACCTGTAGTCCCAGCTACTCGGGAGGCTGAGGCAGGTGCATCACTTGAACCTGGGAGGCGGAGATTGCAGTGAGCCGAGATCGCGCCACTGCCCTCCAGCCTGGGCAACAAGAGGGAAACAAAAGCAAGCATCCTGCTTCTCATCCTACTTTCCCTCTGCTAATTTTGAATATCGATGCACACACACCTTGGCTGCAACGATTATGAGAAGTTCGCCTAATGGTGACCTTCGATTTCCCTCACTCCCTGTACATCTCCTAACTGAAAGAGCTGCAGTCAGTCACACGGCTGGTGAGGGACCCTGAGACCCCAAAACGAACTCCATTACCACCTGAGGGACCCTCCAAGGATCGCCGGGCTACGCAGGGTCCCTAGGGTACGAGGCCGCCCCCTCGGCGGCCCCGCCCCCTCGGCAAAGTCCCGCCCCCAAGATGGTGGCCCCGGGCGGTGGACAGGGCGGGGCGTGCCGGGTCACGTGGACAGCCGACGCCGACGTGGCCTCCGGCGGACGCTCCACGTGTCCCTCGCCGCGCCCCGTCCACCCGCGCCTGCCCTGAGGACCCTAGTCCAACATGGCGGCGCCCAGCGGAGGGTGGAACGGCGTCGGCGCGAGCTTGTGGGCCGCGCTGCTCCTAGGGGCCGTGGCGCTGAGGCCGGCGGAGGCGGTGTCCGAGCCCACGACGGTGGCGTTTGACGTGCGGCCCGGAGGCGTCGTGCATTCCTTCTCCCATAACGTGGGCCCGGGGGTACGTGCCACCGCCGTCCCGGATATTTGAGTGCTGGCAGGCCCGGGGAGGGGGCGCGGAGCATTGGGGGCGGGGCCCGAGGAGGGGGCGCGGACCGCGGAGGTGGGTACTGAAGAAGGGGTGCGGATTGTTAGGGTCGGAGGCTGAGTGGGGGGCGCGGGACCGTGAGGCCGGGGTCATCACTGGGGCAGGACTGAACTCATAGGGAGCGGGGCCTTGTGGGCGCCGGCGGCGTTGAGGGGGCGTGATCACCTGTCACCTGTCGCCTGCCTGGAGTGTCCAGGCACCCCTGTCCTCCAGACGCAGAGGTGGGGAGGGGTCAGTGATGGGAGCGGCAGGAGGCTAAAGAGCATCTGCCCTCCTGGGCCTGAAGGAAATCAGTCGCTGCAGCTCCGAAGAGGGAGGAAGTGCTCCTTCCTTCCATTGCACAAGGTCCCCCCTCACCGAGGGTGTGAGGCCGGGCCCTCAGCCCTGTACTCAGCTTGTCGGCAAAGTCCCTTCCCCTCTCAGCCTCCCTTTCCCCGCCTGTAATAACGGTATCTTTACTGTTTTTTGACTATTTCTTTTTAGACTTGCGTGCAGTGGCGGGATCTCGGCTCACTGCATCCTTAGCCTTCTGGGTTCAAGCAATTTTTCTGCCTCAGCCTCCCCAGTACCTGGGATTACAGACGTGTGCCACCACACCCGGATAATTGTTGTTGTTGTTGTTTGAGATGGAGCCTCACTCTGTCGCCCAGGCTGGAGTGCAGTGGCGCGATCTTGGCTCACTGCAACCTCTGCCTCCCAGGTTCATGCCATTCTCCTGCCGCAGCCTCCCAAGTAGCTGGGACTACTAATCTTTGTATTTTTAGTACAGATGGGATTTCACCATGTTAGCCAGGCTGGTCTTGAACTCCTGACCGCAGGTGACCCGCCCACCTCGGCCTCCCAAAGTGATGGGATTACAGGCGTGAGCCACTGTGCCAGGCCAGTTTGTTGACTACTTCCTTATAGTTAGGTGTGATGCCAAGTCCTTTATATGTTAGGCCCAAGTTACAGATGAGAAAATGCTTCACATAAAAAAGAGAAACAGAGAGAAACTAGAGGCTCAGAAAAGTTTTCACTTGTCCAGGTCCCATGGCAAAACCCATCTCTACAAAAATACGAAAAATTAGCCAGGTGTGGTAGCAGGTGCCTGTAATCCCAAGTACTCAGGAGGCTGAGGCAGGAGAATCGTTTGAACCCGGGAGGCAGAAGTTGCAGTGAGCTGAGATCATCCCACTTCAGCCTGGGCGACAGAACAAGACTCTGCCTCAAAAAAAAAAAAAAAAAAAAAAAAATTAGTCGGGTGTGGTGGTTGCGTACCTATTGTCTCAGTTACTTGAGAGGCTGAGGCAAGAGGATTACTCAAACCTGGGAGTTCGAGGCTGCAGTGAGCTGTCATTGTGCCCCTGCACTCCAGCTTGGGTGACAGCAAGACCCCGTCTCTTAAACAAAATAAAAATTTCCTTCTACCAAACCTTTTTTTTCCTTCCATTCTCTAGGACAAATATACGTGTATGTTCACTTACGCCTCTCAAGGAGGGACCAATGAGGTGAGTTGTTCAAAATTCCCTCTAGCTTACTGTGACAGTATCCATTGTTGTATGGAGATGTTCTGTAGCAGACAGCAGGGTTGGGTCTCACCTATATCACCTTACACTCATTGAATAACTCTTCCTAAACCAATAAAAAGGGAGAGTATTGGCATTAAACAGTGACGACAGATTCTGCTGTTATTATTCCACAGAGCAAGCAAATGTCTGGACAGAAGGAGGGAGGGGAGATGGGAGTCTGCCATCCCCATGAGCATCTGTTAGGATGTTGTATTTTATATGCAGTGCAACAAGTTATCACAGCTTAGGGGCTTAAAACAGCACCCATTTATTATCTCATAGCTTTGTAGGTCAGAAGTCTGGGTCAGCTCAGCTGTGTGCTTCATAAAACCAAACTCAAGGTATTTTGGGAGGCTGAGGCGGGCAGATCACCTGAGGTCAAAGTTCGAGACCAGCCTGGCCAATATGGCAAAACCCCATCTCTACTAAAAATACAAAAATTAGCTGGGCATGGTGGCACATGCCTGTAGGCCCAGCTACTCAGGAGGCTGAGGCAGGAGAATCACTTGAACCCAGGAGACGGAGGTTGCAGTGAGCCAAGATTGTGCCACTGCACTCCAGCCTGGGCAACAGAGCGAGACTCTGTCTCAAAAAATAAATAATAAATAAATAAAGGTATCACAGGCAAGGCATGGTGGCTCATGCCCCATCTCTACAGAAAATAAAAAAATTAGCCCAGCGTGGTGGCGTGCACCTGTGGTTCCAGCTACTTGTGAGACTGAGGTGGGAGGATCGCTTGAGCCCAGGAGGTCAAGGCTGTAGTGAGCCGTGATTGTGCTACTGGGCAACAGAGCAAGACCCTGTCTCAAAAAAAAAAAAAAAGTCTCTGGGCTGGGAGAAGAATCCTCTCCTTCAAGCTCTTAGTTGGCAGAATTCAGTTACTTGTGGTTCAGGGACCAAGGTCCCGGTTTCCTTGCTGGCTGTTGTCTCCAGCTGGTGGCAGAAGAGCCAGTAAAGATGATTTGGGCCGGGGACAGTGGCTCATGCCTATAATCCCAGCACTTTGGGAGGCCAAGGCTGGCGAATCACCTGAAGTCAGGAGCTCCAGACCAGCCTGGCCAACATGGTGAAACCCCGTCTCTACTAAAACTACAAAAATTAGCCGGGCGAGCCAGGCGCGCTGGCTCATGCCTGTAATCCCAGCACTTCGGGAGGCCGAGGCAGGTGGATCACAAGGTCAGGAGATCGAGACCATCCTGGCTAACACGGTGAAACCCCGTCTCTACTAAAAATACAAAAAATTAGCCGGGTGTTTTGGTGGGCACCTGTAGTCCCAGCTACTGGGGAGGCTGAGGCAGGAGAATGGTGTGAACCTGGGAGGCGGAGCTTGCAGCGAGCCAAGATCGCGCCACTGCACTCCATCCTGGGCGACAGAGCGAGACTCTGTCTCAAAAAAAAAGGGTGATTTGAAGCACATGGACACATACGCCACTGCTGCCCTTGAGGGAACTGCAGGGCAGGGAATACACGCCGCCTCTAGGAGCTGAGAACAGCCTCTGGCTGGCAGCAAGGAAATGAAGACTTCAGTCCCGCAACCAAGAGGAACTGAAATCTGCCACAACCACAAGAGCTTGGAAGAGGATCTTGAGCTACCAGTAAGAGCCTAGCCCGGTCAACACCTTGAGATGGGTTTCGCCATGTTGGCCAGGCTGATCTTGAACTGCTGACCTCAAATGATCGGCCTGCCTCGGCCTCCCAAAGTGCTGGGATTACAGGTGTGAGCCACCGGCGCCCGGCCTCCTAGAGATTTTTCTGTATCCTATGTAAAGCACTTCAATTGCATGGACGTGTGGAGTTGACAATCCCGTACTAATGGATTGAGGGTTACTTCCAACCCAGTCCGTGAATAACCTTGGCCAGGGTTCATTGTACAAGTGCAGTTACATCTGTGGGAAAACCACCCAGAAGTGGGATTCATGGGTCCATTTTCTTAAAAGTAAAACTGGGCTGGGCGCGGTGGCTCACACCTGTAATCCCAGCACTTTGAGAGGCCAAGGCAGGTGGATCGCCTGAGGTCGGGAGTTTGAGACCAGCCTTGCTAAGATGGTGAAACCCCATCTCTACTGAAAATACAAAAGTTAGCAGGGCGTGGTGGCACGCGCCTGTAATCCCAGCTACTCAGGAGGCTGAGGCAGGAGAATCGCTTGAACCCACGAGGCAGAGGTTGCAGTGAGCTGAGATTGCACCACTGCATTCCAGCCTGGGTGACAGAGCGAGACTCCATCTCAAAAAAAAAAAAAAAAAAGTAAAACTGTATGTTTTGAGATCATGGTAGATTTACATTCACTTGCAAGAAATCCTACAGAGAGATCCAAGTACCCTTTAACCAGGTTCCCCGGTGGTAACATCATGCAAGAGGCCCGTCATTTTAGAGATGGGGTCTCGCTATGTTGCCCAGGCTGGTCTTGAACTCTTGGGTTCAAGTGATCATCCCACGTCGGCCTCCCAAAGTGCTGGGATTACAGGTATGAGCCACCATGCCCAGCCTGCATTTTCCATTTTGCTTGTACCTGTTGCAGCTCCACCGACAACCTGGAATAGTCTTGGTTTTCACACCCATATGGTGTGTTAGCAGACAGGAGGGCTTTTGCCCTTCTGACCTGTGAGAAAAAGGTATCTCACAATAATTCAGCTTGCGTTTCTTTATTTTTCATAAATGATATGGGACATCTTTTTTTTTTTTTTTTTTTTGAGACAGAGTCTCGCTCTGTCGCCCAGGCTGGAGTGCAGTGGCGCGATCTCAGCTCACTGCAAGCTCCGCCTCCTGGGTACACGCCATTCTCCTGCCTCAGCCTCCCGAGTAGCTGGGACTACAGGCGCCCACCACCGCGCTCGGCTAATTTTTTGTATTTTTAGTAGAGATGGGGTTTCATCATGTTAGCCAGGATGGTCTTGATCTCCTGACCTCGTGATCTGCCTGCCTCGGCCTCCCAAAGTGCTGGGATTACAGGCGTGAGCCACCGCGCCCGGCCTGGACATCTATTTATATGTTTAAGAGTTGTTCTTAGGCCTGGCATGGTGGCTTATATCTGTAATCTCAGCACTTTGGGAGGCCAAGGTGGGAGGATTGCTTGAGGCCAGGAGGTTGAGACCAGCCTGGGCAATATGGCAAGACAGTGATTCTACAAAACACAAAAATTAGCTGGGTGTGGTCCCAGCTACTTGGGAGGCTGAGGTGGGAGGATCGCTTGAGCCCAGGAGGTAGAGGTTGCAGTGAGGCGAGATCGTGCCACTGCACGCCAGCCCAGGCCACAGAGAGAGACTCCATCTCGAAAACAAACAAACAAACAAACAGCGTTGTTCCTATTTCCCCATCCGTGGGAGCCACTTTGGGTTAGTTCTCATTAGAGGCACCACTTTTATGGGAAGGATGTGGTGCAGGCAGGCTCCCTGATCACAGATGACAGCAAACCCCAGGCCACCAGGAGGGCGGGGCAGGGGATTTAGTGGCCAGCCCCTGAATTGGGAGGTACAGAAGAGGTGGCCTGACTGTAGAATCAGAGGCACACCTAGAAGGCTCCGAGAGCAGCTGTGTGTCCAGGGCTGACCCGCGCTGTCTTCTCTCCCCAGCAATGGCAGATGAGTCTGGGGACCAGCGAAGACCACCAGCACTTCACCTGCACCATCTGGAGGTGAGACTCGGGGTGGGGATGGCATTTCCGGCTGCCGTTGGCCTGCCCTGTGGCCTCAGGAGCTGCTTTGGAAGGCAGGGAACGAGGGCTGCACCCCTGGAGGGGAAGACAGACCAGCAGAGAGACTCATGCATGTGCAGGTGGGGGGTGGCAGGATCGCTGGGGTGGGAGTGCTCCCCAAGGAAGTGCACTGATGCAGAGACTGAGAAGGTCTGGGGGAGACGGGGGGAGCCTGTGCGGGGCAAGGTCCCAGGAAAAGGAGAAGCAGCTCAGAGGGTGCGGAGCGTGGACCAGGGCCCAGGAAGGCCCCAAGGGGCTCCACCCTCCCCTAAGGGTGAGACAAACTCACCAAAGGGCTTTTTGGCAATTTTTTTTTTTTTTTTTTTTGAGATGGAGTCTCCATCTTTTGCCCAGGCTGGAGTGCAGTGGAGCAATCTTGGCTCACTGCAGCCTCCGCCTCCTGGGTTCAAGCGATTCTCCTCCCTCAGCCTCCTGAGTAGCTGGGATTACAGGCGTGTGCCACCATGCCTGACCCTTTTTGGCAATGTTTAAAAATTGAGATAAAATTCCATAAAGCACAGCATTTTAAGCTCACAATTCAGCTGCATGGAGTACTTTCTCAGAGGTGTGCAGCCAGACCTCTGCTTCCAGAACATTTTCATCCCCTGAAAATAAACTCTGTTCCCATCAGAGTCATTCTCCTTCCCAGCACATGGCAGCCACGCATCCCCCTCCTGTCTCTGTGGATGGGCGTGTCCTGGACATTGCATAGAAATGGGGTCAAACCTTCCCTGTGTGGCCTTTGGTGTCTGGCTTCTCTCACTGAGCGTGACGTCCTCAAGGCTCATCCGTGC
This sequence comes from Pan troglodytes, assembly GCF_028858775.2. Classification (NCBI taxonomy): domain Eukaryota; kingdom Metazoa; phylum Chordata; class Mammalia; order Primates; family Hominidae; genus Pan; species Pan troglodytes. The sequence goes on along the minus strand of NC_072418.2, from coordinate 7,009,136 downwards.
TGAGGCCCGTGTCAGCCTCATTTCTTTTCCTGGCTGAGTCCTATTCCAGAGGGCTCCCTGCAGGAACATGTGGAGCTCAGATCCCCCCGGCTAAAGGAGGCAGGCTGAGGCAGGGAGCCCCTCCAGGCACCAACCAGGATGGAGTCGGGGGTTGGGGGTGGGGCGCAAATTGAAGCCTGTGCAGAATGAGGATGGGGTGGGTGGAGAGGGCACAGATTGGAGGCTGTGTAGAATGAGGATGGGGTGGGTGGGGAGGGTAGATTGGAGGCTTTGTAGAATGAGGATGGGGTGGGTGGGGAGAGCACAGATTGGAGACTGTGTAGAATGAGGACAGGGTGGGTGGGGAGGGTATACTGGAGGCTGTAGAATGAGGATGGGGTGGGTGGGAGCGTAGATTGGAGGCTGTAGAATGAGGATGAGGTGGGGAGGGTAGATTGGAGGCTGTAGAATGAGGATGGGGTGGGTGGGGAGGGTAGATTGGAGGCTGTAGAATGAGGGTGGGGTGGGTGGGGAGGGTAGATTGGAGGCTGTGTAGAATGAGGATGGGGTGGGTGGGGAGAGTAGATTGGATGCTGTAGAATGAGGATGGGGTGGATGGGAGCGTAGATTGGAGGCTGTGTAGAATGAGGATGGGGTGGGTGGAGAGTGCACAGGTTGGAGGCTGTAGAATGAGGATGGGGTGGGGAGGGTAGATTGGAGGCTGTGTAGAATGAGGATGGGGTGGGTGGAGAGGGCACAGATTGGAGGCTGTGTAGAATGAGGATGGGGTAGGTGGGGAGAGTAGATTGGACGCTGTAGAATGAGGATGGGGTGGATGGGAGCGTAGATTGGAGGCTGTGTAAAATAAGGATGGGGTGGGTGGAGAGGGCACAGATTGGAGGCTGTAGAATGAGGATGGGGTGGGTGGGGAGGGTAGATTGGAGGCTGTGTAGAATGAGGACAGGACGGATGGGGAGGGTAGATTGGAGGCTGTGTAGAATGAGGACAGGACGGGTGGGGAGGGTAGATTGGAGGCTGTAGAATGAGGATGGGGTGGGTGGGGAGGGTAGATTGGAGGCTGTAGAATGAGGATGGGGTGGGTGGGGAGGGTAGATTGGAGGCTGTGTAGAATGAGGACAGGACGGGTGGGGAGGGTAGATTGGAGGCTGTAGAATGAGGATGAGGTGGGTGGGGAATGTAGATCGGAGGCTGTAGAATGAGGATGGAGTGGGGTGGGGAGAGTAGATTGGAGGCTGTAGAATGAGGACGGAGTGGGAGGGGAAGGCACAGACTGGAGGCTGTGTAAAATGAGGACAGGGAGGAGGGGAGGGCACAGATTGGAGGCTGTGGAATCAGCTGGCTGGGGTAGGAGGAGGAGGAAGGTGCTGGGCAGAGTCCTGGTGGAACTGGCAGAGCTGGTGCAGGTCTGGGCTGGGGACGAGCTAGGCAGGTGGCAGGTGTGGGAGTCTGTGGGGTAGTGGCTGTGGAGGTTTGGATGATGCTATCTCCCGGGGAATGTGTCCCACCAGAAGGGGCCCCAGCTGTTTCCCCTCAGGCAGGTCTTTACCAGCATGTTCTCTGAAGGACCAGCCTGATGGCTCATAGCCTTCTTGGGGTGCAGACATCTGGGAATCAGACAAAAGCTGTGCACTCTCTTCCACCTGCCGGAACACACATGCATCTAGGTCCACAGCCCCTCCCCAAGTCTCCCCAGACACCGCCCGATTCTGCCCCTGCCGCCATCCTCTGTCAGGCTCATGGTTTATGGGCTTATCCCGGCTCCACTCGCCCCACTCATTCTCGTAACCCCACTGCCTAGATCCCAGCTCGATCTGAGCAAGGTCATGAAGGGAAGGAAGCCGTCAGGCCCCCCGGTGGGGAGGGGGTCGGGGGCTTCAGGAATCTTGTCCCTTCTTCCCTGATCCTTGGCCCAGAATGTCTCAGCCCAAACAGTGGGTATTTCTTGAGCCTTTATTTTGTGCAGACACTTTGGAGGGAGAAGTCCAAGCTATAGCTCCACCACTGCGGTCAGGTTAAAGCACGTTGACAAATGGGAGGCAGAGATCAGGGAGTGGCGACGTTTAATTGAAGGACAGGGTGTGATTTGCTGCCTCGTGTGGGTGTTGTCCCGCCGTGCCCTGCGGGGCGCTTTACAAACAGCAGGTGTTTCTGGGGAGATTCTCAGCCACTCCATGGAACTGGCTGCATCACAGGCAGGCCAAGGCCCCAGGAGGCATCAGCAGGGTCATTGAGAGGAGGTAGGCCCCATCAGCCCAGAGAGACCCTGCAGAGGCCGCCCTGTAGTCTTGGGGAAGCCCACGGTCGCCATCGTCTCTCTGCAGGCCACTGCCCTGCATGGACCCCTGAGTGCCAGCTCCCCAGAGGGCATCTGCGCAGGTGCAGGTCTGGAGCAGTTGGGATGGTGGCTGGGCTCACCTTGAGCCTGAATCCTCCTGTCCAACCCCCACAAAAGCTCCCCAGGGGCATGCTCAGCCCCGGAGACCTGCCACCCCAGGCCTCCTCATCTCAGACAGTGACTGGACCCTCCCTGACCAGGGCTGTTGGCAGTGCTAGGGCTTAAAGAAGAATCTAGGGCTCCCTGGATACCCCCACCCCACCCATGCACATAGAACCCCAGCCAGGGCTTCCACAGAAATGGCCCCCCTGCTACCCCTCCGTCCCCATCACACTCTCTTCACACCAGAGATGCCATCATCCCCTGCTGTCACCTTCCGACACCTTCTGCCACTCCAGTTCCTTAGAAGCCCCCGTTAGCAGCCTTCTAGAGACCTGGGCAGATGATCCTCCCCACTTCTTAAGTTAACTCCTGTACTTCCTAGTCAATGCCCTCTGAGAAGCCTTTACTGGCCTCTCATTGCCCAGCCCCAGCCCCTGTCGTAGTACCTGGATTGCTGTCAGCAACCAAGAAGCCATGTGCAGTGAATGGACATGGGGTCCTGTCCCAGAGCAGCTCCCAGCCCACAGGGGAGAGAGGCGTGTCTATCAATGAGCTGGAAGAACATTCTGGCACAAAGGGGCCAGGCACAGTGGCTCACACCTCTAATCACAGCCCTCTGGGAGGCTGAGGCGAGTGGATCACTTGAGGTCAGGGGTTCAGGCCAGGCTGGCCAACATGGTGAAACCATGTTTTTACTAAAAATACCAAAATTAGTCAGATGTGGTCGTGGGTGCCTGTACTCCCAGCTACAAGGGAGGCTAAGGCAGGAGAATCACTTAAACCCAGGAGGCAGAGGCTGCAGTGAGTGAGATTGTGCCATTGCCATCCAGCCTGGGCAACAGAGTGAGACTCGTCTCCAAAAAAAAAAAAAAAAAAATTCTGGCACAAAAGAAAGAGGGTCTGCTGTTGAGAGGGCCCCATCCGTCCTTCCCAGTCAGCAGGTGCTCGTGCTTGGGAATGGTGTCCATGTTGAGAAGCAGGCACGAGACCTGCTGACCCCAGCCCGAGTCCCTGGCGGGGCTCCTTCCAGGGCACACAGACCCAGACCCAGCAGCCCTGGCCTGACTCCCTCGCCCCCTCTTCCTCTGCAGGCCCCAGGGGAAGTCCTATCTGTACTTCACACAGTTCAAGGCGGAGGTGCGGGGCGCTGAGATCGAGTACGCCATGGCCTACGTGAGTATCTTGGAGTGGGGCAGGCTCCGGGTGTGGCTTCTGTGCACTGGGGCAGCTGTGAGATGTCCTGCCACAAGAGGGCTCCATGGGGACAGGGAGGAGAGGGGACAGCGAATCCTGCAGAGGTAGGGTGTGTAACTTGCAGGAACCTGGCACACAGACGCCCCCAGGCCAGGGGCACGGGGGTTTGGTAACCTGTTGCTGCTGGCTTCTCTTGTATATGCCAGAAAAGACTTCTCCAGGCCAGGCGCGGTGGTTCATGCCAGTAATCCCCGCAATTTGGGAGGCTGAGGCAGGAGGATTGCTTGAGGCCAGGAATTTGATACCAGCCTAGGCAACATAGCAAGACCCTATATCTACCAAAAGTAAAAAAAAAATAGCCAGGCGTGTTGGCATGCACCCATAGTCCCACCTACTCAGGAGGCCGCAGCAGGAGGATCACTTGAGTCCAGGACTTTGAAGCTGCAGTGAGCTATGATTGCTCTGCTGCATTCCAGCCTGGACAGTAGAGTGAGGTCCTGGCTCAAAAACAAAAAAGTCTCCTCTCCATCTCTAGTAAAAGTACAAAGCTTTAGTCTGTGCTTCTCTGGAAAGCAAACTCAATCGTTTTCCTAATCATGAGCACTGAACTGGCCCTGGTAAAGTTTCCACTCATTCTTTTTCAGTCTAAAGCCGCATTTGAAAGAGAAAGTGATGTCCCTCTGAAAACTGAGGAATTTGAAGTGACCAAAACAGCAGGTACGGAAAGATGGGGATGGGGTAGAGGTGACGCCACCCCCATCCAAGGGTGGGCAATCGGGGCAGTTTGGAGAGGGGGGTCAGCCATAGGGGTCCTGGAGACTGTAGACCAGGCATCCACAAACTGATTCTATAAAGGCCACCTCGTCAATATCTTCAGCTTTGTGGCACTGTGGGTTCTGTCTAGAGCTGTGCCATTGTGGCACAAAGCTGCTGCAGACAGTATGTCCATGCGTGGGTGTGGCTGTGTGCCACTAGAACTTTATCTTAGCTGGGCGCGGTGGCTCATGCCTGTTACCGCAGCTGCTCAGGAGGCTAAGGTGGGAGGATCATTGGAGCCCAGGAGGCCAAGACCAGCCGGGGCAACATAGCGAGACCCTGTCTCTACAAAATTTTTTTAAAAATCAGGCTGGGCGCAGTGGCTCACGCCTGTAATCCCAGCACTTTGGGAGGACGAGGCGGGCGGAACACTTGAGGTCAGGAGTTCCAGACCAGCTGGCCAACATAATGAAACCCCATCTCTACTAAAAATGCAAAAAATTAGCCAGGCGTGGTGGTGCGCACCTGTAATCCCAGCTATTCAGGAGAATTGCTGGAACCTGGGAGGTGGAGGTTGCAGTGAGCTGAGATTGTGCCACTGCACTCTAGCCTGGAAGACAGCAAGATTCTGTCTCAAAAAGAAAAAAAATTAGCCGGGCATGGTGGTGTGTACCTGTAGTCTCAGCTACTTAGGAAGCTGAGGTGGGAGGATTATTTGAGCCCAGGAGGTCGAGGCTGCATTGAGCTATGATCGCACCACTGCACTCCAGCCTGGGCATCAGAGTAAGACTCTGTCTCAAAAACAATAAACAGGGCTGGGCATGGTGGCTCACACCTGTAATCCCAGCACTTTGGGAGGCCAGGAGTTCCAGACCAGCCTAGCCAACATGGTGAAACCCCTTCTCTACTAAAAATACCAAAATTAGCCAAGGATGGTGGCACATGTTTGTAATCCCAGCTACTCAGGAGGCAGAGACAGGAGAATCTCTTGAACTTAGGAGCAGGAGGTTGCAGTGAGTCGAGACTGCACCACTGCACTCCAGCCTAGGCAACAGAGGAAGACTCTCATCTCAAAAAAAAATAATAAATTTTAAAAAATAAATAAATGAAATAAAGTAGAAACCATCAGGGCTTTGAGGCTGGGACTGTGGCACGCCGAGGGGAGGCTGCAGGGGTCACTGGGAAACATCAGGGTCCTTCTTCGGTTGCCTGAGCAGCACCAGTGTCCTCAAGCCACATTCAGCTGCATGGCGCCAATGCTAAGCAGAAAGAGGAATCGGAGGTGCCAAGCTGGGGCAAGGGTGGGAGCCAAGGGAGTGGACACAGCAGGTAGGGCCAGGAGACTTGGGTGAAGCAGTGGAAGTCAGAGTTCTGACCCTGCTGAAGTGTCATGAGGGCCTCAGACAGGTTCACCCACTGAGCAGGAGGTCTTGCAGCCTGACCCACCCTGCATCCTGTTCAGGCCGGGATCATCTCCTTCCTGGGCTTCTTCTGGCCCCTTTCTGCATCTCTTCTTGACAACATGGCACAAATGACCAGGGTTCTTCCCACCTCAGGTCTTTCTGTGGCTTCCTGCTGCCTGCCATCTATGTTAGCCCCACCGACCTTACCCTCCACATCACCGTTTTCCTGTCTGTCACCCGTAAGAATTTCAGTGCCTGGGGCCTTTTCACATGGGAGTCTGCTTTGGAGACTGCTCCCCTTCCCTGCTCAGCCCCCACCATGGGCCCCACCCCAAATCCTCCAGACTTCTGAGAATTTTCAATGTTGAGGGCCCAACCATGTGTTTCTTTCTTGCAGTGGCTCACAGGCCCGGGGCATTCAAAGCTGAGCTGTCCAAGCTGGTGATTGTGGCCAAGGCATCGCGCACTGAGCTGTGACCAGCAGCCCTGTTGCGGGTGGCACCTTCTCATCTCCGGTGAAGCTGAAGGGGCCTGTGGCCCTGAAAGGGCCAGCACATCACTGGTTTTCTAGGAGGGACTCTTAAGTTTTCTACCTGGGCTGACGTTGCCTTGTCCGGAGGGGCTTGCAGGGTGGCTGAAGCCCTGGGGCAGAGAACAGAGGGTCCAGGGCCCTCCTGGCTCCCAACAGCTTCTCAGTTCCCACTTCCTGCTGAGCTCTTCTGGACTCAGGATCGCAGATCCGGGGCACAAAGAGGGTGGGGAACATGGGGGCTACGCTGGGGAAAGCAGCCATGCTCCCCCCGACCTCCGGCCGAGCATCCTTCATGAGCCTGCAGAACTGCTTTCCTATGTTTACCCAGGGGACCTCCTTTCAGATGAACTGGGAAGAGATGAAATGTTTTTTTCATATTTAAATAAATAAGAACATTAAAAAGCAACCCCACAGCCTGGGCCCTCCCGGCTGGCCGTTGCGGGTCATGAGCTCAGACGCGGCTGACACTGCCCCACCGTGGGCGGGTGGGCGGTGTCTCTGGGTGGGACTTCTCTGCAGGCATCAAAGCGCTAGATCCCAAGGTGGCTGTATGTGAACTTGCCCCCTTCCCCCCTTGGCACTCGCTGTCCCTGGGTCCCCCACATGTTGTGAATTCACACCCGGGTTTCTGTGGCTGCCACAGGCCCCAGCGCAGGAGGATGTTCCAAGGCCGACCTGCTCTCTGCAGCCTGGGGCATTGGTTTCCCTTAGTTTGTTTCTTTTGAGACAGGGTCTTCTCCTGTCACCCAGGCTGAAGTGCAGTGGTGTAACACGGCTCACTGCAACCTCCACCTCCTGGGCTCAAGCAATCTTCCCACCTCAGCCTTCCAAGTAGCTGGGACTACAGGCACACGCCACCATGCCCGGCTAATTTTTGCATCTTCTTTTGATAGAGACAGCGTTTTGCCATGTTGCTCAGGCTGGTTTCGAACTGAGCTCAAGCAATCCACCTGTCTCGGCCTCCCAAAGAGCTGGGATTATAGGCATGAGCCACTGTGGCCAGCCTCCCTTAGTTTTTTGAAGCTGGGTTGCAACAGTGACTAAAAGACAAAAACAGACCAGACAGGATGGTTTACGCCTATGAATCCCAGCACTTCGAGAGGCTAAGGTGGGAGAATCTCTTGACACTAGGAGTTCAAGACCAGCTTAGGCAACATAGCAAGACCCCCATCTCTACCAAAAAATAAATAATTTTAAAATTAGCCAGGTGTGGTGGTGCACACCTGTAATCCCAGCCACTCAGGAGCCTGAGGCAGGAGAATCGCCTGAACCCAGGAGTCCAAGGCAGCAGTGAGCCAAGATCGCGCCACTGCAGTCCAGCCTGGGCCACAGAGTGACACCCTGTCTCAAAAGAAAAAGAACCAGCCAGCCTTGACTTCCCAGCACACACTTGATGCCACCACATGAGGAAAGGACTGACAGCCGCACACATCAGCGGGAAGGGCCCCTAGACCAAGAATGGCAGTGCTCTGAGGTCTGAAGACCCCCCCGCCAGGGCCAGGAGGCTTTCCAGCTCTTGACTCTGAGGCTCCACAGGGCCCAGAAGATGAGCACGACAGGGTTGCCAGGGCCTCCTGTGCAGAAAAGGCCGTGGGAAACAGTGCCCACCACCAGTACCCTGGCCAAGGTAGGGGGACTCTCTCCTGGTCAGCTGGGATTCGCCCACAGCTTCTGGATCCCTGGCTGTCATCAAGGATGATGCCCGGGTGGCCTGATGCACCAGCATACATCAGGGCATCTCGGGACACACAGGAGCTTCCCCTCTGACCTTACGTGTGCATATGTGTTTTTTTTTTTTTTGGACAGGATCTTGCTCCATCACCCAGGCTGGAGTGCAGTGGTGCGATCTCGGCTCACCGCAGCCTCAACCTCCTGGGTCCAAGCCATCCTTCCAGATAGCTGGGACCACATGTGCATGCCACCCTGACTGGCTATAATTTTTTATTTTTTTATTCTGTTTCTGAGACCAAGTCTCACTCTGTTGCCCAGGCTGGAATGCAGTGGCACGATCTCATCTCACTGCAACCTCCACCTCCCAGGTTCAAGTGATTCTCCTGCCTCAGCCTCCCAAGTAGCTGGGATTACAGGCACCCGCCGCCATGCCCAGCTAATTTTTGTACTTTTTAGTACAGATGGGGGTCTCACCATCTTGGCCAGGCTGGTCTTGAACTCCTGACCTCAGGTGATCTGCCTGCCTTAGCCTCCCAAAGTGCTGGGATGACAGGCGTGAGCCACTGCACTTGGCCTTATATATATATTTTTTTAGAGATAGGGTCTCGCTATGTTGCCCAGGGTGGTCTTGAACTCCTTGGCTCAAGTGATCCTCCTGCCTCGGCCTCCCAAAGCACTAGGTTTACTGACATGAGCCACTGCGCCCAGGCTGGTGTGTGCTTTTATTTAAATTGTTCCGCAGTTCTATTTGGTTTGTTTCCTTTAATTAAATCCCAAATTTAAAAGAGTCCAGACTGTCTGGACAGCCCAACAGGGACACAGAGAGTTTTACACATTGATGTCTCAACAGCACAGGGTTCCATCGGGACTTCGTGAGAAAATCAGGATCCATGTACGTTCTTGAAGATCTGTCTCTCGGCCTAAGATAAGTGGAGAAGGTTGCCTTGGAAGCGTGGGGTAGAGGTAGGAACAGCTGGCTCTCTGGCCAAGGCCTTTGGCTTTTTCGCGGAAGCAAAAACCGAACCACGGGAAGGCTGCTCCGAGTCTGGGGTCAGAATTTCCTATCAGTGAGTGCAGCAGGCCAGGGAGAGGCAAAAGGGAGAGGGGTGGCCCCTGCACAGCTTCACCAGGCGTCAGTGCAGGCTCAGACGGCCGGACTGGCGAGTTTTCAAGAGAAACTCCAAATCCAGACGGGTGTGTGTGATCTCTTGGTTTTAAATGCAGACAAATTCCAAATGTCTCAAATACTGAATGGAGCCAGCTAGACCTACCTTCTCACCAAGTAAGGCCCACAGGCCCCTGCCGCAACCTCTACCCTCCACAGACAAGGTTCTGCAAAACAGTCATGGGACCTCGTTTCACCTCCCCCACAGGCACCCAAAATAACCTTCCTGACCTGCAGCAGCATTTTGCAATCTTTGAGAACCCCTGCCCCCTGCTGACAAACAAAAATGGCAAATAGACTCCCCCACACCACGCCTCCACGCCCTGAGCTGAGAATCGCCCGCATCTCGGTGGTGGTACCAGAGCCAAGACGACAGCCAAGCTTTGCTTTCTCAGCTCTGTCTTATAAAAGCAACATGGTTGGCTGGTTGGTTGCTGATTCTCCAAATATGAAATCACGATATTACAATGTGCACACTTTGTGAGGCCGAGGTAGGTAGGTCGCTTGAGCCCAGGAGTTCGAGACCATCCTGGGCAACATGGTGAGACCTTCTGTCTACAAAAAATACAAAGATTAGCCGGGTGTGCTCGTGCACACCTGTAGTCCCAGCTACCCGGGGCTGAGGTGGGAGGATCACTTGAGCCTGGAAGGAAGGGGCTGCAATGAGCCGAGATTTCACCACTGCACTCCAGCCTGGGTGACACAGCGAGACTTTGTCTCAAAACAATAAATAAATAAAATGTGCACGCATCTCAGGTGGGTCCCCCCTCACCCCTGGGAGGTGGGCACGCTCCGTCCCCTCCCATGTGGCAGTCCCTGGATTGGAGCAGTTTCCCCTCCCAACCCAGGGCAGAGGTCTCCAGCTTCACGGAGGCATCCTGGCTGGACGTGCCAGCATTCACTGGAGCCTTCTTGAGTGGGGGCTTCCAGGACCACATCCTGTGGACTGAGGGGCTTCACGCACATTTATTCTCATTCAGTTCGCTGGGCCGCAAGTCTGAGATGAAGGTGTGGCCAGGGCTAGGTCCCTCCAAGGCTGAGGGGGATCTGCCCTGGGCCTCTCCCAGCTCCTGGTGGTGGCCGGCATCATTGGCCTTCCTTGCATGCATGTCTGTGTGCAAATACTTTTTTTTTTTTTTTCTAAGACAGAGTCCCACTCTCACCCAAGCTGGAGTGCAGTGGCATGATCATCGGTCACTGCAGCCTCTTAACTCCTGGGCTCAAGCGATCTTCCCTCGTCATCTCTCAAGTAGCTGGGATTATACGTGTGCACCACCACAGTCACTTTTTTTTTTTTTTTTGAGACGAGTCTCGCTCTGTCACCAGGCTGAAGTGCAGTGGTGCAATCTCGGCTCACTGCAACCTCCGCCTCCCTGCAACCTGCGCCTCCCAGGTTCAAGCGATTCTCCTGCCTCAGCCTCCCAAGTAGCTGGGACTACAGGCACGCAACACCATGCCTGGCTAATTTTTGTATTTTTAGTAGAGACGGGGTTTCACCATGTTGGCCAGGATGGTCTCGATCTCTTGACCTTGTGATCTGCCCGCCTCAGCCTCCCAAAGTGCTGGGATTACAGGTGTGAGCCACCACGCCCGGCCCACCACGATAATTTTTTTTTTTTGTAGAGACGAGGGTCTCACCATGTTGCCCAGACTGGTCTTGAACTCCTGAGTTCAAGCAATCTTCCTGCCTCGGCCTCCCAAAGTGCTGGAATTACAGTAGTGAGCCACTGCACCTGGCCTCAATCCCCCACTCCCCCGCTTCTTTTTTTGAGACAGAGTCTTGCTCTGTCACCCAGGCTGGAGTGCAGTGGCACAATCTCGGCTCACTGCAACCTCCTCCTCCTGGTTCAAGTGATTATCCTGCCTCAGCCTCCCGAGTAGCTGGGACTACAGGCATGTGCCACCATGCCCAGCTAATTTTTTGTATTTTCAGTAGAGATGGGGTTTCACCGTGTTAGCCAGGATGGTCTCGATCTCCTGACCTCGTGATCCGCCCGCCTCAGCCTCTCAAAGTGCTGGGATTACAGGCGTGAGCCACCGCGCCCTGCCCCAGGCCCCCTTTTTTTAAGGACCCCAGTCCTTGATTTGGGGCCCACCCTACTCCAAGATGAGATCATCTGAACTAATTCCATCTGTAATGATCCTATTTCCAAATCAGATCATCTTCTGAGGTCCTGGGGGTTAGGACTTGAGTTTATGGATGGGGGGGTGCCGCGACTTGCCCCCTAACAAACACTTCCCTTCCCCCAGTTCACCATGTGAACCCCTAGTCCTTGTGCGAGGGGATGAAAATCCCAGGCGACATGATCCAAGTGGGAGGCAGCAGCTTTTGGCTTTTACATCAAGCGACCCAGGGGTCGGCGTGGCCCAGAAAGTACAAACGGGTGAAAGGTGGTCCCCAGAGTAGGGCCCCAAATTCCTCTCCCCATTGGGCGGGGGCCAGGAGGAGAGGTGACATTGGTGTTTGAAACAGCTGCTACAGATGCCTCAGCATCCTCTCAAAGGAGACAGGTCACCCATCTGTCTAGGGGAGTTTGGCCGGAGTCCGATTGGGAGAAAAGAGGTGGAAAAAAACCCACAAACCCCACCCGCGCCCAGCAGGAGAGCCCCAAAAGGCGCGAGGGGCACGGTCGGGCGGCCCCGGGGTTCAGAGGCTGCCCTCGTCCAGCATCCGGCCCAGGCCCTCGCAGATCCTGCGCAGGTGGGAGCGGTAGGGCTCGGCGGGGCCGTAGAGCGCAGCCAGGAAGTCGCAGTCGGCTAGGTGGCCGAACACGTGGTTGATGCGGCCGTGGGACTTGGCGGTCAGGTGGGGACCCACGGCCTGGTGCAGCAGGTCGCGGCACTCGAGCAGCCCGGCGGCCAGCACGCGCCGGTCGAAGGTGAAGTCCACCTGGTGGAAGCTGACGGCCGTCATGGCCAGGCAGCGCGCCCGGTGGCGGAAGCGCCGCAGCAGCGCCAGCTCCTCACCGCCCAGCTGGTCCCCACGCAGCAGCAGTCCCAGCTTCAGGGCCACCTTGACCAGGTTCTTGAGCATCTTCTGGGCCTCCTTGCGGCTGCGCGTGAACTCCCTGGTGGCGCGGTACAGCTCATCCAGCACCTCACTGCTGGTGTCATCCACCAGCACGGCCACCACTGCCTTGGACGCCATCTTACTCAGGAGCTTCTTCTGCGCCTGCAGAGCCAGGCTCTTGGTGCTGAAGGTGTCCATGGCCTGCAGGGGACACAGACCAGCCCTCAGTTTTGCACGTTGGGGCACTCCTCACACAGAAGAGGTAACACCACCACAGACCCCAGAGGGCCTAATGGAATCTGTTTCTTTAAAAAGTGTCATGCCGGACGCAGTGGCTCACGCCTGTAATCCCAGCAATTTGGGAGGCCTAGGCAGGCGGATCGCCTGAGATTGAGGTCAGGAGTTCGAGACCAGCCTGGCAAACATGGTGAAACCCATGTTTCTCTCTACTAAAAATACAAAAATTAGCCAGGCTTGGTGGTGGGTGCCCACAATCCCCGCTACTTGGGAGGCTGAGGCAGGAGAATCCCTTGAACCCGGGAGGCGGAGGTTGCAGTGAGCTAAGACCATGCCACCGCACTGCAGCCTATAATTCAAGCCTGTGGTTCATGCCTGTGGTCCCAGTGCTCTGGGAGGTTGAGGCAGGAGAATTGCGAGGCCAGGAGTTTGAGACCAGCCTGGGCAACATAACAAGACCCTACCTCTAAAAAAAAAATCAAAAATTTTATTTTTTATTTATTATTATGATGATTATTATAAACAAACAGAGAAGGCCCTTCTAAACCCCACTATCTGTAGGGCCTGATGCCAGCCCTCAAACCCATCATATCCTTGCTATGAGCTGAGAAGGGGCTCAAGGTGATTGTTACAGGGGGTTCCGTTCCATCCCCCTAGGTCCAGCTCAACACTCCTCACCCTCACCCCACAGCTCCATGAGGTGGGGTTCCAAGTGAGCCCCAGACCCGGGGCTGTTCAGGGTGGAGGAGCCCCATTACTATGGCAGTGCCTGCAGTCCCACTGCCCCCGCAGGGTTGGTTTATTTATTATTTATTTATTTTATTATTATTATTACTATTTTTTGAGATGGAATCTCCCTCTGTTGCCCAGGCTGGAGTGTGGTGGCGCGATCTCGGCTCACTGCAAGCTCTGCCTCCTGGGTTCACGCCATTCTCCTGCCTCAGCCTCCGGAGTAGCTGGGACTACAGGCACCCACCACCACACCTGGCCCCCGACAGGGTTTATAACAGGCATGTCCAAGGCCTTCAGCCCCGAGTGAGCCAGGGGGTGATGGGTTCACAGGGGGCCATTTGTGGGGTTTCTGGGAAGGCATGGCTCCGATGATTCCTCCAACAGGGAAACATTGACTTGGACAGCCCCCGTCCAGGCTGGGACAGGGGAGGTGGCCAAGGTGAGAGCCTGGCCAGCTCTCGAGGCATAAGGGCCAGGCCTCTCACTGCAGAACCATCCCCCTGTCCCTGTCTGCTCCTTTTCTCTGTCCACCCTGCCCTGTAGCCTGCCCAGTTTCCCCAGCCCTGGAGCTTCCCCCTCCACCCACCTCCTTCCTGCAGCTCCGGAATTCTTCCTAAATCTCAGAGTAGGGCATAGCCCTTACCTGCTGAGAACCAGCTGACAGCTCCTCAAAGCTCCCAGGACCGAGCTCCACACCTCACTTGGAGCCCTGACTCTTCCCTGTGGACCTCAATACCCTAAGGCCCCATCTCCTCCCTGGTGAACTCCTATACACCCCCCAAAGCCTGGCCCCCAAGCCCCTGCCTCTTCCCTGGTAAACTATACATCCCCATCACTTTGGCCCCCAAGTCTCTGCCTCCTCTGAGCCGCAGGTTCCCCAGGCATCCCCATTGCTCCTCTGCTCCCCAGCTCTGCACCCCAACGGGTCTGCCTCACCCCAGGCCGCAGGGGAGGTCATAGGCCCAATTCCTTATCCACGGTGTCCCTGCAGACTCCAGAAACATCTGCTGAATGAAGAGGGGAGTGTGGAAGAACTGGGGGAGGAGGGAGGGCCTGAGACCCGCCCCCGGTCTCTCTCACTGCCCCAGGCCCTGCTCAGCCTCCACTCCCACCCCAGCGCCAGGCTGCCAGCCTTGGAATGCCATGTAGGCACCCACCTACCCCAGGAGCCCCCACAAAGCCGGTCTTTGTGTGAGTTCAGACTCCGGGAGAAGTTCCAAACCCTCGGCCGCCCTCTGAGGTCAGGGCAGGCACGGGAATTACTGGATGGGCCGCCCCTGCCCTCTGACCTCGGTCACCAGACCCTGGCTCTGCACAGGCCTAGGCCAGAAGAGGGGTGCTGTTGACTCAGTGCCACGTGGCAGACCCTGAGTCAGCGATGTGTGCCCACTTTGTCATCGCCACCATGTACTAGGCAGGTTGCCTGTTTTGCAGAAGAGACCACAAAGGCTCAGAGAGGCTGAGCCACTTCCCCAAGACCACACAGCAATACAGTAACCACTGGCTCTCAACGCCCTTGAACCCCAACTCCCTGTGCCTTCCCCACCTAACGCCCTCAACTGGCCGTGAGTCTTAGAGGGCAACCCTGATATTTAGGGCCTGCTCCCAGCTCTGGCCTCTGCAGCAAGCAACTTAACAATGTGCCTCAGTTTCCCCATCTGAAATATGGGGAAGATCGGAACGAACTTTGTCCTGGGGCAGAAGCTTGTGACCAAACCGCAATGCCCCCTAAGCTGTGAGCTTCCTCTGGACGAGAGGCTGCAACCACTGCCTGGAATTCCGCCCTTCCGTGCCCACCTCAGCTCTGTGAACTTGCAGACCTAGTTCTATCTCAGTGAGATTCCCTGTGCAAAAAAAAAAAAGCTGGCCGGGCGCGGTGGCTCACACCTGTAATCCCAGCACTTTCGGAAGCCGAGGCGGGAGGATCACTTGAGGTCAGGAGTTCGAGTCCAGCCTGGGCAACATGGTGAAACCCCGTCTCTACTAAAAATACAAAAATTAGCTGGGCATGGTGGTGGGCACCTGTAGTCCCAGCTACTTTGGGGGCTGAGACAGGAGAATCGCTCGAACCCAGGAGGCGTAGGTTGCAGTCAGCTGAGATCACACCACTGGACTCCAGCCTGGGCAACAAGAGCAAAACTCAATCTCAAAAAAAAAAAAAAAAAAGGATGTTTGCAGATTCTAAGAGGAAACTCCCGAACCCCTGGGTCCAGCCTCCCCAGTTCATAGATGAATAAACCGAGGGGACTCGAAAAGGAAAAGGCCTTTCTCTGCATCTGGGGATGAGGCCCCTGGACCCCATCGGCCCTGGAGCCCACATCTTTCTGCCCATCTCGGGAGCTGCGTGACCCCAGGCAGGGCTGTGCCCCTCGCTGGGCCTTGACTTTCCCATCTGTGAGTCCTGAGGCTGAAGAAGTTGATTCCGGAGGGGAGTCAGGCCTGTTTACAGATTCAGGAAGGGCCTGGGCTCCCAAGAGCAACCCCCGTCCCCTGC
This sequence comes from Pan troglodytes, assembly GCF_028858775.2. Taxonomy (NCBI): domain Eukaryota; kingdom Metazoa; phylum Chordata; class Mammalia; order Primates; family Hominidae; genus Pan; species Pan troglodytes. Next base: position 6,993,505 of record NC_072418.2, on the reverse strand, counting down.
AAGGCCAACAGGAAGAGGGATGGGGGGCAAGCAGCTGTGGCCTCCCTTCCTGGCCCCCACACTCCTAAGACGGCTGGGGCAGCCCCGGGACCTGCTGACACCTGGGGCGGCCCAGCTGCCTGGCCTTCCCCTTCCTCCTCCCTGACCCATTGTTCTGCCAGAAACGCTCCCATCCAGGCAGCCAGACAGGAGGATGACTGCTCTCCCAGGGGAACAGGCCGAGGACCAAAATAAACCTGGGTCTTCCTTCCTGCAGGAGGCGGTGTAGCTGCCGCATCAGCCCTTACAGGGCAGGGGCCTTCCTAGGGACTGCCTGGGGCCTAGGGGCATCGCCCTCCAAATGCCAGGGCACCCCGCCATCGTCACAAACACACACAGCCTGCTACAGCTTCTGGGATTCAGGTGTTAACACCCATTCAGTGGCTCAACGAGCATTTATGGAGCACCAGTTGTCCTGGGGCAGAAGCTTGTAACCAAACCCCAGTGTCCTGAGCCAGCGACCTGTGCCTATTCGTCATTCCCACCTGGTACTGGCCAGGTTGCCTGCTTTGCAGAAGAGACCACAGAGGCACTGGGGATACAGCAGGCATCAAAACAGATCCCATCCCTGCCTTGCTAAGGCCCTGGCTTTCTAGACCCCAAGCTGCCTCCTCATTACAAAATCATCTGGGCCAGGCGAGGTGGCTCACACCTGTAATCCCAACACTTTAAGACGCCAAGGCAGGAGGATTGCTTGAACTGGGAAGTTCAAGACCAGCCTGGGCAACATAGCGAGATCCCATCTCTACAAAAAAAAAATTTTTTTTAATTAGCCGGGCATGGTGGCACGGGTCTGTGGTCCCAGGTACTCAGGAGGCTGAGAGGGGGAGAATCGCTTGAGCCCAGGAGGTCAAGGCTGCAGTGAGCTAGGATCACACCACTGCACTCCAGCCTGAGCAACAGAGCAAAACCTTGTCTCAAAAGGAAAAAAAAAAAAAAAAGCCAGGTGCACTGACTCACACCTGTAATCCCAGCACTTTGGGAAGCTGAGGTGGGCAGATCACCTGAGGTGAAGGGTTGAGATCAGCCTGGCCAACATGGTGAAACCTTATCTCTACTAAAAATACAAAAAAAATTAGCTGGGCATGGTGGCAGGCACCTGTAATCCCAGCTACTCTGGAGGCTGAGGCAGGAGGATCATTTGAACCTGGGAGGTGGAGGTTGCAGTGACAGTGAGCCGAGGTCTCCAGCCTGGGTGATAGAGCGAGACTCCATCACAAAAAAACAAAACAAAACAAAAAAACCCAGTCCGACGGCTCCTCAGACATCTAAACACACAGTTACCATAGGACCCAGCAATTCCACTTTGGGGGATCTACCCAAGAGAAACGCAAGCATACACCACGCAAACACTTGTTTTGCACGTCACAGTTTACAGCAGCGTGACCCAGGGTAGCCTGCAAGTGGAAGCAACTCAAATGTCCATATGTCCATTAATGGGTGAATGAATAAACAAAATGAGATCGGTCCAAACAATAGAATGTTCTCTAGCCATAAAAGGAACGAGGCTCACACACAAGCTCCAGCGTGGATGCACCTTGAGGACATCATTCCCAGTGACAGAAGCCAGACACACAAGGCCACACAGTGTGTGATCCCACTTCTATGAAATGTTCAGGAAGGGCCGGGCACCGGCTCACGCCTGCAATCCCAGCACTTTCGGAGGCCGAGGCGGGCGGATCACAAGGTCAGGAGATCGAGACCATCCTGGCTAACACGGTGAAACCCCGTCTCTACTAAAAATACAAAAAATTAGCGGGGCGCGGTGGCAGGCACCTGTAATCCTGGCTACTCGGGAGGCTGAGGCAGGAGAATGGCATGAACCCGGGAAGCGGAGCTTGCAGTGAGCCAAGATCGCGTCACTGTACTCCAGCCTGGGTGACAGAGCGAGACTCCATCTCAAAAAAAAAAAAATGTTCAGGAGAGGCCTGTCCACAAGGGCAGAAAGCGGATTCGCGGGTGCTGGAAACTGGAAGAGGGGAAAATGGAAAGCGATTGCTAAATTGGGAACCAGGTTTTTTTGGGGTGAGTGGTAATGGAATGTTCTGGAATTAGAGATTCCAGAAATTTATGATGGTCACATAACTTTCTGGTTATAAATTGTACACTTTAAAACAATGATTGGCCAGATGCGGTGGCTCATAACTGTAATCCCAGCAGTTTGGGAGGCAGAGGGAGGAGGATCAATTGAGGCCAGGAGTTCAAGACTAGCCTGGCCAACATAGTGAGACCCGGACTCAACTGAAAAAAAAAAAAAAAGTCGGCCGGGCGTGGTGGCGAGCACCTGTAATTCCAGCTACTCGGGAGACTGAGGCAGAAGAACCGCTTGAACCTGGGAGGTGGAGGTTGCAGGGAGTCGAGATTGTTCCACTGCACTCCAGCCTGGGTGCAAAAACTGTTCCCCTGCTGGAAGGAGGAGGTGCCGGTAACCAATAAATAGAAACAAACAAGTTAATTTCAGGAAGAGAGATATGGGCCACGGGGGTGGGGGATGAAGTTCAGGGTAACCAGGAGGGCCTCTCTAGGGAGAGGCTGGGCCGGTTGAACTGGGCCTGCAATGACAGGGTCTGCGGGAAGATGCTCCAGGCAAAGGGCACAGCCTGTGCAAAGGCCCTGGGGCAGGGCTGTGTCACGCTTGTTACAGGAACAGCCAGGAGGCCTCAGCCCTGTCCACAGCCTCTGTCCAGGTCTGTCCACAGCTCTGAGGTCTCCCTGCTGTGACCCTTGGCAGGCCCCATGCACGGGGGCAGCTCTCCCATCTGCAAAATGGGTGACCAGGCACCAACTCCCTGGCTCCCTTGACTCTTCCCCTGCTCCCTATATTCCTTTTTTTTTTTTTTTTTTGAGACGGATCCTCCTGCCTCAGCCTCCCAAAGTGCTGGGACTACAGGTGTGAGCTACCACCCCTGGCTTAAATGTACTTTATTTAACTATAAGTTTATGTATGTATGTATGTTTGTATGTATTTTGAGATGGAGTCTTGCTCTGTCTCCCAGGCTGGAGTGCAGTGGCCAAATCTCAGCTCACTGCAACCTCTGCCTCCCGGATTCCAGCGATTCTCCTGCCTCAGCCTCAGCCTCCCAAGTAGCTAGGACTACAGGTGCGTGCCACCACACCCAGCTGGTGTATTTGCATTTGTACAAAAATACAAATTTGTGTATTTTTAGTAGAGACGGGGTTTGGCCATGTCGGCCAGGCTGGTCTCTAACTCCCGGCCTCAAGTGATCTACTCACCTCGGCCTCCCAAACTGCTGGGATTACAGGTGGGAGCCACCACGCCCAGCCTTAACTATAAGTTTATATTCTCCCACGTTAAATAATGGCTGCGTTTAACTACCAGATGGCAAAATTCCTGAAAACACAGGAGGTGGCTCTGGTGAGCTGGCTGCAATTATGTCACAAGTCCCTGCCATCCCCACCCCTGTCCCATGAATTCTTCATGCACCTCACAGAGTGTCAATAATTGATGGATCTGCTCCGCAGGTCCACGCCAGCTGCTCCATCTGTCTTGTCTCAGCCCCGGCTGCACTCCGGGGGCCCAGGGGGGGCCTCAGGCCTCTTCCCGCCGAGGCCAGTGATCCCAGGCCTCATCCCACCAACTCCCAGGGTCCCACTGCACCAAGCCCTTTAAGACCCATGACTCACAGGCTGGGCGTGGTGGCTCATGCCTGTAATCCCAGCACTTTGGGAGGCCGAGGCGGGCAGATCACCTTAGGTCGGGAGTCCAAGACCAGCCTGGCCAACATGGTGAAACCCCATCTCTACTAAAAATACAAAAATTAGCCGTGTGTGGCACACGCCTGTAATCCCAGCTACTCGGGAGGCTGCGTCACGAGACTCGCATGAACCTGGGGGGCGGAGGTTGCAGTGAGCTCCACTTCATTCCAGCCTGAGAAACAGAGTGAGACTCTATCTCAAAAAAAAAAAAAAAAAAAAATCCATGACTCAGGACTTGCAAGCCGGTGTCCATTTTATTTTTATTTATTCGTTTTTTTTTAAGACAAGGTCTTACTCTGTTGCCCAGGCTGGAGTGCAGTGATACCATTATAGCTCACTATAGCCTCGACCTCCTGGGCTCAAGTGATCCTCCCACCTCAGCCTCCTGAGTAGCTGGGACTACAGGTATGTGCCACCATGCCTGGTTAATTTTTTTTTTTTTTTGGTAGACATGGCGTCTTGCTATGTTGCCCAGGCTAGTCTCGAACTCCTGGGCTCAAGTGATCCTCCCGCCTTGACCTCCCAAAGTGCTGGGATTGCAGGCGTGAGCTGCCACACTTGGCCAGTGTCCATTTTATTTTATTTTTATTTTATTTTTTTGAGACAGAGTTTCACTCTTGTTGCCCAGGCTGGAGTGCAATGGCGTGATCTCAGCTCACTGCAACCTCTGCCTCCTGGGTTCAAGTGATTCTCCTGCCTCAGCCTCCCAAGTAGCTGGGATTACAGGCATGTGCCACCACGCCCGGTTAATTTTGTATTTTTAGTAGAGACGGGGTTTCTCCAAGTTGGTCAGGCTGGTCTCGAATTCCTGACCTCAGGTGATCCACCCGCCTCGGCCACCCAAAGTGCTGGGATTACAGGCATAAGCCACCGTGAACGGCCAATTTTATTTTTTATTTATTTTTTGAGATGGAGTCCCGCTCTGTTGCGCGATCTCAGCCCACTGCAACCTCCACCTCTCTGGTTCAAGCAATTCTCCTGCCTCAGCCTCCCAAATAGCTGGGATTACAGGCACCTGCCACCATGCCTGGCTAAGTTTTGTATTTTTAGTAGAGATGGGGTTTTGCCATGTTGGCCAGGCTGGTCTCCTCCTGGGCTCAAGCTATCCTCCTGCCTCGGCCTCCCAAAATGCTAGGATTACAGGCATGAGCCGCCATACTTCGCCAGTGTCCATTTTAGTTATGGCAAAAGAGAGAGGGGAATCTGTTGGCCCAAGTTGGGGGTGACATCAGTTGTTCTCAAACTGGGTTCCCCAGAACCCTCAGGACCACCCATGGATGGGCAGGGGCCAGCTGCCTGCTGGGTTGTGGTGGGGAGCCTGGACACTTTCCACTGTGGCCAGATTTCCACTGGAGAAAGGGTTCGAGGGCCAAACATGAATTATCAGGTACCCACAGCCCATGATTCTGCAGAGGAGGGGACAGGCTTGCCTCAGCCCAAGCAATAAATTATTAGAGTGCAGAGAAGCCTAGGATCACCTGGCAGGAGGTGCATCCAGCCCCTAAATGTGTCCCAATGCAACCCACTTTTTTTTTTTTTGAGACAGAGTCTCACTCTGTTGCCCAGGCTGGAGTGCAGCGGCGTGATCTCGGCTCACTGCAACCTCCGCCTCCTGGGTTCAGGTGATTCTCCTGCCTCAGCTTCCTGAGTAGCTGGTATTACAGGCACGTGCCACCATGCCTGGGTAATTTTTGTATTTTTAGTAGAGATGGGGTTTCACCATGTTGGTCAGGCTGGTCTCCAACTCCTGACCTCAGGTGATCCACCTGCCTCAGCCTCCCAAAGTGCTGGGATTACATGAGCCACCCTGCCTGGCCTAACGCAACCCACTTCTTATCTCCCCCACAGCCTCCATCCTGGTCCCCTCGTCCCTCAGCACCACCTATCCCCATGCCCCCCATCTGTCCTCCCTGTAGCAGCCAACAGGTGCCTGTGAGTACCTGACTCAGGTTCCATCCTTCCCCTGCCCACCACCCTCCATGGCTCCCACCTCCCTTGGGGTCAAAGCCAAGTATTCCTGGCAGCCCATAAGATCCTGCGCACCCTGCCCTGTCCCCTCCCTGCCCTCCCCTCCTCCCTCTCTCCTCCTCCTCACTGCTCCAGCCTCACGGGCCTCCTTGCTGCTCCTCCACCATGCCAGGCGCCATCTTGCCCCAGGGCCTTTACACAACCTGTGCCCTCTGCCTGAGCTGCTCTTCCCCCAGGTCTCCACATGGCTGTTTCTTTCTTGTCATCCAGGTCTGGGTTTACATGGCCCCTCCTCAGGAAGCCCTCCCAGATCCCCCATCTATTTTATTTATTTTATGTGTATATTTTTAATTTTTTTTTTTTTGAGATGGAGTCTCACACTCTGTCAACCCAGGCTGGAGTGCAGTGGTGCAATCTCGGCTCACTGCAACCTCTGCCTCTTGGGTTTAAGTGTTTCTCCTGCCTCAGCCTCCTGAGTAGCTGGATTACAGGCACCTACCACCACGCCCGCCTCATTTTTGTATTTTTAGTAGAGACAGGGTTTTGCCCTCTTGGCCAGTCTGGTCTCGAATTCCTGACCTCAGGTGATCTGGCCACCTCAGCCTCCCAAAGTGCTGGGATTACAGGCGTGAGCCACGGCGCCCAGCCAATTCTCTTCTTTTTCTTTGAGACAGGGTCTCACTCCTGTCGCCCAGGCTGAAGTGCAATGGCATGATCTCGGCTCACTGCAGCCTCAACCTCCCTGGGCTCAGGTGATCCTCCCACCTCAGCCTCCAGAGTGGCTGGGACTACAGGCCTGCGACACCACACCTGGCTAATTTTTTTTTCTTTGTTTTAAGTAGAGACAGGGTTTCACCATGTTGCCAAGGCTGGGAAATTCTCTAGATGGACTGCAAGTTTTTGGTTATAAGGAAACTGAGTCAGAGAGGGTCAGGAGCTTGCCTGTTTATAAAGCAGTGATGTGGCAGAATCAGAATTTGAACCCAGCCTTTAACCTAGTGCAATCCTTTCCTCATCCTAGTCAATGGCACATTTGGGGTTCAAGTCTCCTCTCTCCCAGAGCCCACCCCAGAGGGGAAGGATCGAAGCCTTAGGAAGCTTCTAGAAGTACTGTGTCCTGTAATCCCCTCCTCGGGCTTTTAACAATATCTTGCTGAATCTCCCCCACCCCTCAAAGCACCCTCCCTCCCCCCAGTTATCTCAGCCCCACAAGAAAAAGGAGATGACCAGCCCCATTGGACAGATGGGGAAACTGAGGCCTAGAAGCTGGGGATTTACAAGATCCCAAGAACTCTGCCAGAGGTCCCTGCGTCAAAGCTCGAGCAGGTGTGATTCCAGGGAGGTCATCTGCTGAGGGGTGTCGGGAGATGCTGGGAAGGGGCAGGCATGCTGTGGAACTGGACCGTTCCTGCCTCTCGCTCTGCCTCCTTGCCCCCCTCCCCGTCTGTAACACCTGAGCTGTACCTGGGCAAGTGTGAGTCATTTTTTAGCGTTGACTTCTCTCTGGGAGGAGTGTTTCCCTGTCAATGGCTGGAGTTTTGTCCTCAAGGCACCCTTTCGTGGCCCCATTGGACAGACAGGGACACTGAGGCCTCCGGAACCCACCATACTGAATTGTCAAGCAATCAAAAGACCCCTCGCCCACCTGGGCTGACCCCTGGGGGAACGGGGATGAGGAAACTGAGGCTCTGGGGGCACCTGACCGTCGGTCCAAGGCCACACAGTGGGAGGGGCCATACCGCGGGACCTCAGACCTGCACCCGTCTGCAGAGCCGCCCCACCACTGGAGCAGGGTTCAAGTGCCCCCCTGGCCCCATATTCCCTGCAGGGGTCCAGACACTCACCCACCACCTGTATCCCAGGCTGCTCCAGCCTCTGGCCAGTGCCCGATTCACCCAGGTGTTTGTGTGGCTGGAGACAGCCCTTTGTTCACCGTTTCCATAGGTACAGCGTCCCTGAGCGGCCCCTCCTCTGCCCCTCCCAGCCCTTGCCTGTGCAGGTCCTGGGCCCGGCCCATCCAGGGAGCTTGTTATGTTTCAAAGCTGGCGCCCTTGGACCTGCCGTAGTGGCAGAGGGCACAGCCCATGCAAAGGCCCTGAGACAGGACCTCGCCTGGGGTGTTGGAGAAACAGGAGGAGGCCAGTGTGACTGGGGCAGAGCCACAGCGAGAGTCAGGCGGGTTATGAGCAGGGTCTGTATTCCTGCATCTGATCCCCCAGCAGCCCTCAACTCGGGGAGTTATGACCCACTCCTGTTTTACAGATGAGGAAACTGAGGCTCCGCAGAATTGAAAAACTGGTTCAAGATATCATGCGGGTGGCAGAGCTCAAATCTAGATTGGTCCAAGCTCCGCCACCACTGGGCTGGCCCCGCTGGAGCCTCCCAAGGCGTTCATCGCCTCCAGCTGAGCTGGGACTGGCTCAGGAAATAAACTCTGGCGGCCTGTTTACACCTGGGGCTGCTCCTCCACCAGCCCTTCCCCCCTCCATAGAGAAGGTGCTGGGAAATGTGAGGATGCAGAGAAAACAGATTCTGTCCTGCCTCTGTCCCCACTTCCCTGGCCAAACATTGGAAGCATTGGCCTCTTTCTAGGCCTTAGTTTCCCATCCCAGGAAATGGGCCTAGTTCGACTTCACAGAAAAGGCCAGGAGGCGGCAGATGTCCTTCAGATCACCTGCCAATTACCTTAGCAGCGACGGTCCCAGTTCACAGCTGGCAAAACTGAGGCCAAGTCCCCACAGGCCACTTGGGAGCTCATTAGGGGCCAGTCTGGGTGGGCCCGGGCTGGCCTAGGCCTGGCTCCCCGCCACCGATGCCTGGACCGATGCCTGGTTTAGCTAGAAGCTACAGTCATGCCCACCTCCGCACGGCTGGCCCAGCTGCCCACCCCCTGGAATGCCCTCAGGGTTCTGGAATCTGGCCTGAGCACCTGCGGCCCTACAGTTAAAGGGGGCAGAGTCCACTAGAGTCCACATGGGGGATGGGGGTGCTGGTCCCAGAGCAGAGCCCCACGCCAAGGGGGGCAATTGAGACTCAATCTGTCTCCCCCTAACCTATACAGCGAGAGTGACAGAGAGACAGAGGGAAACTGAGGCAGGAATGTAGACGGACAGGCGGTGGGGTGCAGAAGCATTAAGGGACGGGAGAGACAGAGGGCGGCCAGGTGGCCCCCGAGATGCGCTGAAATGGGGGGCGCCCCGGCACTGCTCGCTCACCTGCTCTCGAAGCAGAGTCCGTACGTCCAACCGTCGGGGGTCCGTCCAGCCGCCTCCGTGGGCCGGGGCCGTTGCCGCGGCGGTGGGAGCAGCGCCGGAGCCGGGGCCGGGGCCGGGGCGGGGCGGGCAGCGCGGCCCCGCCCTCCACTCGCCTCGCCCCTCGGCAGGCCACGCCCTCCACTCGCCCCGCCCGCGCGGAAGGGACCGGAGAGTTGCCAGGCATGGGGGCGGGCCGAGCGCTCCGGATTAGCCAATGACAGGGCGGGCAATGTACGAAAAGGCCAATGGGAGCAGGGCACTGCGACGGGGGGGAAGTGGGGGGAAGGGGCGGAGCCTGGGGGCGGGGTCAGGCGGCTCTGGGGGATTCCTCCGGAATCGCGAAGGGGCCCGGATGCGGGGGCGAGGCCGTCGTGGGGGTGCCGGCCACAGAAAAGGGAAGAGATAAGAGTACGAGACAGACAGAGAACCTGGGGAGGGAGGCACAGAGACACCAACAGGAAGAGACCAGAGAGCCAAAAGGCAAAACAGACCAACCACGTGGTTCTGCACGGGCCCCTTCCTCCTTCTGGGGCTAGTTTACCCACCTGGGTAATAGGAATTTCGGCAGAAGCGTGTTTCTCAAAGTACGGCCTCGGGGAACCCTTCGCGTCAGAAAGATCTGAGAGTCCATTTAAAAATGCAGATTCCAACTAGGTGTGGTGCCTCACGCCTGGAATCCCAGCACTTTGGGAGGCCAAGGCAGGAGGATCCCTTGAGCCCAGGAGTTTGAAACCAGCCTGGGCAACCTAGGGAGACCCTGTCTCTACAAAAAAAAAAAAAAAAAAAAAAAAAAAAAAGAAAGAAAGAAAGAAAAAGAAGAAGATCAAAATAAGTTAAAATTTTAAAAATACAGATTTCTGTGCCACCAGAAGGGATGAATCTAACCCAGGGTTGTGGGGCTATAGATAAATCTTTGGGGTGAGGTGGAGGGCTCCTGGAGACCTCATCAGAGGATCCCCAGGTCCAGCCTCGATTTCCGTAGGAATGAGCCTGCAGGACACACAGGAGCCTCCCGGCTGCGCAGCGCCAGCTGGGGTCCCCCGGGGAGGATGCAGCTGTGAGTCCTGGGAACCAGGCCCTGGAGCTGCTCCCAGGTCCCCTGCAGCACCATTTCCGCCCTGCAGCCCCAACTCTGGGTCCCGGTTGCAGCTAGGGCCTAGGGAGCCCATAGCAACCTCGCTGCTTCTTCCTCCAGGAAGCCAGACAACAAATTGTTGAGGGCCTGTTGTGTGTCCTGACCTGCACACGGGATTCAGGAAGACCGAGGCACAGGCCTCAGGAGGCAAAGGTAAGTTAAATATCTCCTTGGCTGGGCCCGGTGGCTCACCCCTGTAATCCCAGCACTTTGGGAGGCCGAGGTGGACGGATCACCTGAGGTCAGGAGTTTGAGACCAGCCTGGACAACATGGTGGAACCCCGTCTCTACTAAAAATACAAAAATTAGCCGGGTGTGGTGGCACATGCCTGTAATCCCAGCTACTCAGGAGGCTGAGGCAGGGGAATCGCTTGAACTCTGGAGGCAGAGGTTGCAGTGAGCCAAGATCGGGCCACTGCACTCCAGCCGGGGCGACAGAGCAAAATTCCATCTCAAAAAATAAAACATACAAAAAAAAAAATTAGCTGGGCGTGCTGGTGCACGCCTGTAGTCCCAGCTACTCGGGAGGCTGAGGTGCAAGAATTGCTTGAACCCCAGAGGCAGAGATTGCAGTGAGCCGAGATTGCGGCACTGCACTCCAGCCTGGGCTACAAAGCAATAGTCCATCTTAAAAAATAAAAAATAAAGCAAAAATATGAAAAAATTAGCCAGGAGTGGTGGTGCACGCCTGTAGTCCCAGCTACTTGGGAGACTAAGGCACGAGAATCACTTGAACCCAGGAAGCAGAGGTTGCAGTGAGCCGAGATCGCGCCACTGCACTCCAGCCTGGACGACAGAGCGAGACTCTGTTTCAAGAAACAAAACAAAACACCTTCTTATTTCATTTTGGAGGAGGAGACTGAGGCCCAGAGAGAGGAAGTAACTTGCCTGAGGTCACACAGGCACAAGGTGGTAGAGTCAGGAGTGACTGTCCCATTTCACAGATGACAAAATGGAACCCCAGAGGGAGGAAGGGATGGGTTCCAGGCCACACAGCCAGATGAGGCAGAGATGGGATTAGGACCTGATTAGGTCTGACTTTGGTGTGGTGTGTACAGTTCCTCTCGCAACCTCAGCATCAAGGGGGTCTCCCCATCAGGGCAGGAGGACTGGAGGCATCTGAGCCTAGCGTGATTTCACCTTTTTTCTTTCTTTCTTTCTTTTTAAGACAGGGTCTCGATTTGTCACCCAGGCTGGAATGCAGTGGTGCAGTCACAGCTTACTGCAGCCTCAACTTCCTGGGTTCAAGCAATCCTTCTGCCTCAGCCTCCCAAGTAGCAGCTCCCAAGAAGGTGTGCACCACCAAGCTCGGCTAATTTTTATTTTTTTAAATAGAGATAGGGGGTGTCTCACTATGTTGCCCAGGCTGGTCTCGAACTCCTAGCCTCAAGCGATCCTCCTGCTTCTGCCTCCCAAAGCGCTGGGATTACAGGCAAGAGCCACCACACCTGGTCTCTTTTCTGTATCAGATAAGAAGGTTGGGACTCGGGAGGGCTGGGGTTCAGTGGGGTGTTAGGGGTGGGGGAGGGATGATCTTGGCCAGGAATGGAGGCTTACTGGGTGATGGGGCTCAGTGAGAATAGGGCCTCTGCTGGGATTGGGCTCTGTCTACAGTAAGGGTGCAGCCCAGGGTTAGGGTTCAGCCTAGAGTTGGAGACTCTATCGAGGGTCCAGGCTCAGCCCAGAGTCGGGATTTAGACGGGGTCGCAGGCTCTATTCCGGATCAGACCTCAGCCTAGAGGGGGGCTCAGCCCTGAGTTGGGAGCTCAGGTGGATGGAGACTCTATTGGAGTTTGAGGCTTGGCCCAGGACCAGGGCTCAAAGACAGATCAGAGGCTCTATCCAAAGTTGGGGTGTCAGCCCAGGTCCCAGCTCTACTGGGATTGAGGTTTAGCCCAAGGCGGGAGCTCAGCCCAGTGTCGCGGTTCCTTAGGAGGTCGGGGATCGATCCAGTGTTGGGGGTTCTATAACCCAGTAAAGCTCAGCCGGGTGGGAGTCGGGTCCGGAGTCCCGAGGGTCCAGGAGTCGCCGCCGCGCCGTTTCCGATCATGCCCGGCAGAGGGCGCGCTCTGCCCACAGCCCGGGCTGTTGGCGCCTTCGCTTCCCCGGAACCCGCGGCCGGGGCGGGCGGGATCTGCGTGCGGGGCGGGGTCTCCAGGCCCAAGTCTGCCCGCGGAGCCTAGACCCACCAGAGTCACCCGCAACCCCAGGCCAGGCCTCGCACCCTGCCGGGCTGTGCAACCTGCAGCTAGCGACCCTCTTCTCCGGGCCTCTGCCGCGGCCCAGTGCCATGGGATCCCGTTTGGGGGAGCTATGGAACCTTGAATGTGGGGGCGATGGGACTCCGTTTGCGGGGATGATGAGACCCTGGTTGGGATGGGGGATGGGACTCCGTTTATGGGGTGATGGGATCCTGGTTGCGGGGGGACGATGATATCCCAGTTGAGGGGCTTGAAGGAGGCGGCTTATTCTGTTCTGCAGGAGCCTGTGGGACTCGTCTTGGGGGCCAGAACGCACTCCCCTCCCCCTTACCCCTCTCCCAGTGGTAACTCCTACACGTCCGCCATCTGTCCCCAGCCCATCTGTCTGTCTCTGCAAGACCCTTTCCAAGGCCACTTGAGAAAGGGAGTGGGTGGGCGGGCCCAGAGCAGGGACAGAAGGAGGGGAGCGAATCTTGCTGGAGCGCTCACCTCTCAAAGTCCAGGCCCGGGGGCCTCCTGGAACTTTCCCAAGGTCACTGGAAGAGAGGGAGGGGCTGTCACCCTCCCTGGGGTCGGGGGCTGGGCATGGGGTCAGGGGCGCACTCCTTTCCCCCCAACCACTAAACCAACTCCCTCTACTTCCTGCTGCCAGAGAAGGAGCCAGCCTGCCCCCGAAGGAGGGTGGATTTACAAGTGTCAGCCGTGCAGACGCCAGCCTGTGTCAGCCGGGTGTCTGGGGAGGTAGACGGCGCGTGTGTGCCCGTGTGTGCCCCTGTGGGTGGGTGGGTGGGTGTGTTTGGGGAGAGGGCAGCCCGATCTGCTGCTGCCCCTGGGGATAGAGAGTCCTTAGTCATCCCGGGCAGGAAAGGAAACTTCACTTTTTGGAATCTCAGTGACTGCATCTGGAAGATGGGTGCAGTGATCGTAGCAGATTCAGAGATTTGTAAAACTGCAAGGACAGGGTGCTGGGACTCAGCACTCTTGCATTGTCTGATGGCCTCAATGACACCGGCAGCCGGGCGCGGTGGCTCACGCCTGTAATCCCAGGACTTTGGGAGGCCAAGGCGGGCAAATCACTTGAGGTCAGTTCGAGACCAGCCTGGCCAACATGGTGAAACCCCACCTCTACAGAAAATACAAAAATTAGCCAGGCGTGGTGGTGAGGGCCTGTGGTTTCAGCTACTTAGGAGGCTAAGGCAGGAGAATCATTTGAACCTGGGAGGCGAAGGTTGCAGTGAGCCGAGATTGTGCCGCAGGACTCCAGTCTGGGTGACAAAGCAAGACTGTCTGAAAAAAAAAAAAAAGAAAAAGAAAAGGAAAAAGAAAGAAAACAGCTGAGAATTGCCGCACCCAGAGATCAGAAAAGCTGGGGTGTTTATCCCCCCATGTTCAACCAGCATTGACAAAGGACTACTCCCAGGAACCTTAGCTCTGGGCAGAGAGAACGCCCCAAAACAGGGAGATATGTCTGTGGTTCTGAGCAGCTGCTACAGGACATGACTCAGTGTGGGCTGATGAGAGCCAGCCCCAGGGCTTAGTCCAGAACTACAGAGGAGGCAGCACCAGCCTGGGGAAATACCAGCTGGGATCTGCTAAGGACTGGTATGAGATCTGCCTTGTGGCAGAAGCCAGGGGAGGAGAACAGAGCTAAGTCCGGGAAGGAGACTGAATACTGGGGCCCCTTGATCAAACTGTGCCTGAAGCCCCTCTAGACTAGGCAAGGACATTTCTCTCTCTCTCTCTTTCTCTCTCTCTCCCTCTCTCCCTCCTCTCTCCTCTCTCTCTCTCCCCTCCTCTCTCTCTCTCTCCCCCCAACCCCCATCTTGGTGGAGTCTGACTATGTTGTCCAGGCTGGTCTTGAACTCCTGGCCTCAAGTGATCCGCCTGCGTCAGCCTCCCAAGGTGCTGGGATTACAGACATGAGCCTCTGTGCCCAGCCCTAACACCTTGTATTTTAACAGCTCAGTGATACATTCAGGTCCTCTACCGGACTGAGGGTCCTGGAAGAGCAGGTCTGGGCCCATTTTTCTCCTGCCATGTTCATGGTGCCCAAAACAGGGCCTGGCACACAGTAGGTGCTCACTTAAATGAGTGTTAAGCAATCAAATGAGATTTCTTTTCTCAATTTGTGGTTGAGAAAACAAAGCCCAGGAAGGGAGCAGACTTGTCCACAAAGCAAGTGGGAATCTGGGTCAGGATTCAAATCAGACTTATGTGGCTGATGGCCCAGCATGTCCCTTCACCCGTGGAGCACTTCTGTCATCCGCCCTGTCTTTCCTCACCATGGCTCGGTCTAGCCAGCCTCTCTGCTCCTTATCTCCCTGAAATACCCCCCACCCCTGCCACAGCTTCCAGGGAGACCCCACAGGGCCCAGGCAATCCGGGAGGGCTTCCTGCAGGAAGGGCTGCTAGACAGCGCGGTGTGCTGAGAGCTGTGTCTGACTGTGAAATGCCGGTTGATTTGCTCATCTACATCTTTGCAGGAGGCACAGGGCACAGGTGGGAAATATTCCCACAGCTGTCCTCACACTTACCCATCTGTCACGGTGACTTCATCAGAGCCTGAGCTGGGGGTGTGGCTGAACTCATCTTCCCACCTCCCGGAGTGTGGTGAGCAGAATCCTAACCTGTTAAAAGTATTAACTCAGCAGCCCCACGCCTGGCCTGAATCTCAGGCAGCGAGCTCCTTCTGCTCATTATCTGAGTCTCTGCCTGCTGTTAAAGTTCCCCTTTTAGCTGATAAGGAAAATGAGCCCATAGAGTGACTTCCCTTGCCCCGGAGACACACAGCATGTGCTGAGAGCTGGACTGGTCTCTCCTTGGCCACTGCCCTGCCTCTTCAGTGCATTCTTTGCAAAGCCACTAGAGGGTACCTGTGAGCACCTGACTCAGGTCCTGTTCCTCCTCTGTCCACAGCCCTCTATGGCTCCCACCTCCCTCAAGGTCAAGACCCAAGTCCTTCCTGCAGCCCATGACGGCCCGCGCGACCTGTCCCGTCCCCTCCTTCCCCTCCCCTCCTCCCTCTCTACCCCTGGCTCACTCTACTGCAGCCACATGGGCCTCCTTGCTATTCCTCCAACATGCCAGGTGTGGTCCTGCCCCAGGGCCTTTGCATGCATGGTGCCCATAGCCTGGGATGCTGTTCCCTGGAGATCTTCATAGAGCACTTGCTCTAATCAGCTCGGGATGAGCAAGGGAGAGGGAGAAAACCACTCACAGAGGGATAGGGGAATGCTAATGAAACGCTCTTTTTTTTTTTTTTTTTTTTTTTTTTTTAAGATGGAGTTTTGCTCTGTCGCCCAGGCTGGAGTACAATGGCATGATCTCGGCTCACTGCAGCCTCTGCCTCCCGGGTTCAAGCGATTCTCCTTCCTCTTCCTCAGCCTCCCGAGTAGCTGGGATTACAGGTGCATGCCACCACATCAAGCTAATTTTTGTATTTTTAGTAGAGATGGGTTTCACCATGTTGGCCAGGCTGGTCTCAAACTCCTGACCTCAAGTGATCCACCTGCCTCAGCCTCCCAAGGTGCTGGGATTACAGGCGTGAGCCCCCGCAGCCAACCGATGAAACCTTTTCTAGCTCCTTCATCTCTCCTCCTGAAGAAAGACCTTCAGCCCACCTGGTGAGTCATGGTCATGGCGGGGCCTCTGTTTCCCCATGTGTAAGAGACAGGTAATGCTTCCCAAATCCGTGCCAATGGCTTCTCATCTTTTCTTCCATTTCCCCATATCCACAGTTATCTATTTTCCTTTAAACCTCACATCTGAAATATCAGTCAATGTATTTTAAAAATCTTTTTTAGCCGGGCACGGTGGCTCTTGCCTGTAATCCCAGCTCTTTGGGAGGCTGAGGCGGGAGGATCGCTTGAGGCCAGGAGTTCCAGACCAGTCTGGGTAACATAACAAGACTCCATCTCTACAAAAAAAAAAAAAAAAAAAAAAAATGCAAAGATTAGCCAGATGTGGTGGTGCACGCCTGTGGTCCCAGCTACTCAGGAGGCCGAGGTGGGAGGATCACTTGAGCCTGGAAGGCCGAGTGATCTGGTTTGCTTCTGTGTCCTCACCCAAATCTCATCTTGAATTGTAATCCCCACGTGTTGAGGGAGGGAGGTGATTGGATCATGGGGGCAGTTTCCCCCATGCTCTTCTCGTGATAGCGAGTAAGTTGTCATGAGATCTGATGGTTTTATAAGTGTTTGAAGTTCTCCTTTGTCCAGCCGTCTTGTGAAGAAGGCTGCTTCCTGTCCCACCATGATTGTAAATTTCCTGAGGCTTCCCCAGCCATGAGGAACCGAGTCAATTAAACCTCTTTCCTTTATAAATTACCCGGTCACGGTGGCTCACGCCTGTAATCCCAGCACTTTGGGAGGCCGAGGTGGGCAGATCACAAGGTCAAGAGATCCAGGCCATCCTGGCCAACATGGTGAAACCCGTCTCTACTAAAAATTACAAAACAATTAGCCAGGCTTGGTGGCACGCACCTGTAGTCCCAGCTATTCGGGAGGCTGAAGCAGGAGAATCACTTGAACCCAGGAAGCAGAGGTTGCAGTAAGCTGAGATCGCGCCACTGCACTCCAGCCTGGGCGACAGAGTGTGACCCCATCTCAAATAAATAAATAAATAAATAAATAAACAAACAAACAATAAATAAATAAATTACCCAATCTCAGGGACGTTCTTTATAGCAGTGTGAGAACAGACCAATACATTCAGACTGCAGTGAGCCGTGATGGCACCACTGCATTCTAACCTGGGTGAGAGAATGAGACCCTGTCTCTAAAAAAAAAAATAAATAATAATCTTTTTTTTTTTTTAATTCACAAAGGTGAAAGGAAAATCAGCTTCTCTCACCATAGATTGAAGGTAACTGAAAATATAATTTAGTCTGATTGACTTAAATGGATCCCGTAGTGATGGAAGGAATGACAGGTGGGAGAGACTTACAACCACTCCCTCGACCCCTCGCCCCTGGCAGGACCCAGTTGAGACTTGAGAAAGACAGAACAGATATTCAAAGGGGTCACTGTGCAACTGGGCTTCCAGGTTATTTCATACCACGCCAAACACTCTCTGAAGTCATATTTTGTTTTGGTTTTTGTTTGTTGTTGGTTTTGAGACAGAGTTTCGCCCTTGTTGCCCAGGCTGGAGTGCAGTGGCGTGATCTCTGATCACTGCAACCTCTGCCTCCCAGGTTCAAGTGATTCTCCTGCCTCAGCCTTCTGAACAGCTGAGATTACAGGTGCGCACCACTGCGCCCGGCTAATTTTTGTATTTTTATTTATTGTTTATTTATATTTTTTTTTGAGATAGAGTCTTGCTCTTATTGTCCAGGCTGGAGTGCAATGGCACAATCTCCACTCGCTGCAACCTCCGCCTCCCAGGTTCAAGCCATTCTCCTAACTCAGCCTCCCAAGCAGCTGGGATTACAGGCGCCCACCCCTATACCCGGCTAATTTTTGTATTTTTAGTAGAGACAGGGTTTCACCATGTTGGCCAGACTGGTCTCAAACTCCTGACCTCAGATGATCCGCCCGCCTTGGCTCCCAAAGTGCTGGGATTACAGGTGTGAGCCACCACGCCCGGCCAATTTTTGTATTTTTAGTAGAGATGGGGTTTTGCCATGTTGGCCAGGTTGGTCTCAAACTCCTGACCTCAGGTGATCCTCTTCTCTTGGCCTCCCAAAGTGCTAGGATTCCAGGTGTGAGTTGCCACGCATGGCCTATTTTTTTTTGTTGTTTTTTTGACACAGAGCCTTGCTCTGTTGCCCAGGCTGGAGTGCAGTGGCATGATCTCACTGCAACTTCTGCCACCTGGGTTCAAGCGATCCTCCTGCCTCGGCCTCCCAAGTAGCTGGCATTACAGGTGCCTGCCACCATACCTGGCTAATTTTTATATTTTTAGTAGAGACGGGGCTTCACCATGTTGGCCAGGCTGGTCTTCAACTCCTGACATCTAGTGATCTGCCCACCTCTGCCTCCCAAAGTCTTGGGATTATAGGCGTGAGCCACTGTATCCGGCCTGTCTTGTTTTCTGCTGTGTTCTCAGGACCTAGAACAGGTGAGTACACAGTAGGTGCTCAATAAATGTTTGTGAAATAAACAAATGCACCCATGTCTGTTCCTCCTTATGGCCCATTGTGCTTGGCAGAATATTGACACCTCCCCGTCCAAAGATGTCCACATCCTAATTCCCAAATCCTATGCATATGGTACTTCAGTTGGCAAAAAGGACTTTGCAAATGGGATTACATTAAGGATCTTGAGATGAGGAGATGATCCTGGATTATCCGGATAAACCCAGTGCAATCACAGGGTGCTTATAAGAAGGAAGCAGGAGGCTGGGCGCAGTGGCTCATGCCTATAATCCCAGCACTTTGGGAGGCCGAGGAGGGCAGATCACCTGAGGTCAGGAGTTTGAACCAAGCCTGCCCAACATGGTGAAACCCTGTCTCTACTAAAAATACAAAAATTAGCCGGGTGTGGCGGTGGGCACCTGTAATCCTAGCTGCTCTGGAGGCTGAGGCGGGAGAATCACTTGTGCTCGGGAGGTGGAGGTTGCAGTGAGCCGAGATTGCCCCACTGCACTCCAGCCTGGGTGACAGAGTGAGACTCCGTCTCCAAAAAACAAACCAAACCTAACCAAAAAAGAAAAAGATGGGGCCCGGCGCAGTGGCTCATGCCTATAATCCCAGCACTTTGGGAGGCCAAGGCGGGTGGATCACAAGGTCAGGAGTTCCAGACCAGCCTGGCCAATATGGTGAAACCCCGTCTCTACTAAAAATACAAAAAAAAAAAAAAAAAATTAGCCAGGTGTGGTGGCTCGCATCTGTCGTCCCAGCTACTCGGGAGACTGAGGCAGAAGAATCGCTTGAACCCAGAAGGCGGAGGTTGCAGTGAGCTGAGGTCACGCCACTGCACTCCAGCCTGGGCAAGACAGCGAGACTCTGGAGACTCTGTCAAAAAAAAAAAAAAAAAGAAGGAAGCAGGAAGGCCAGGTTCAGAGAAGTAGACCTGATCGATAACAGGAACAAACAGGGTGAGGTAGCTTGAGAAAGACTCCATCAGCCCTTGCTGGCTTGGAGATGGAGGAAGGGGCCACGAGCCAAGGAATCCAAGAAGCCTCTGAAGACTGGACATGGTGGCTCACGCCTGTAATCCCTGCACTTTGGAAAGCCAAGGCAGGAGGATCCTTTGAGGTCAGGAGTTCGAGACCAGCCTGGCCAACATAGAGAGACCCCAGTCTCTACAACATAAAATTAAATTAAAAACGAAGCCTCTAGAAGCTGGAAAAGCAAGGATAGTAGTTCTCCTCTAGAGCCTCCAGAAGGAATGCAATCCTGCAGTCACCTTGATTTTAGCGTAGGAGAACTCAGAACCCCAAGGAGGCCGGGTGCGGTGGCTCATGCCTGTTATTCCAGCAATTTGGGAAGCCGAGGTGGGCGGATCATCTGAGGTCAGGAGTTCAAGACCAGCCTGGCCAACATGGTGAAACCCCTTCCTCTACTAAAAATACAAAAAAAAAAAAAAAAAATTAGCCAGGCATGGTGGTGCACGCCTGTAATCCTAGCTACTTGGGAGCTGAGGTAGAAGAATCACTTGAACCCGGGAGGCGGAGGTGGCAGTGAGCAGAGACCACGCCACTGCACTCCAGCCTGGGTGACAGCGTGAGACTCCGTCTCAAAAAAAAAAAAAAAAAAAAAAGAATTTGAGAATCCTTTGCCTTGAGTTTCCTAGTGGCAATCACAGTTGGTTTTGCCGACTCTCTTCCTTAGCAACCAGCAACCCCAATTTTCCTTGGGGAGCAGCCCTTTCCCCACTTCTGGTCTCAGTAGTTAGCTGACTCCACCCTCCCCCAGCTGTCCTGGCCAATCAGAGCACTACCTCTTCTGGGGGTTGCTATGATTGGTTCAGGACTGAGCCAGTGAGAATGAGAAGAGGAGGCTCTATGTCCCTACCCGCAGGATATAGAGCTGGGAGGATGGAATTTGGAGCCACTGAGGGGCATCCTTGCCACTAAGAAAGGGGAGCCCACCTCGGGGGTGAGGCTGGGAGAAGCCAGCCCAGAAGAAAGCAGAGTTGAGAGATGGCAAGAGAAAAATTGCTAATGTCATGAGTCAAGTTCCTGGATCCAACCATACCTGAAGCTGTAATATTGCACTTGTCAATGAGCCTGGGTAGTAATTTTCCTTTTTTTTTTTTTTTTTTTTTTTTTTTTTTTTTTTTTTTTTTTGAGATGGAGTCTCACTCTGTCGCCCAGGCTAGAGTGCAGTGGCGCGATCTCAGCTCACTGCAAGCTCCGTCTCCCGGGTTCATGCCATTCTCCTGCCTCAGCCTCCCGAGTAGCTGGGATTACAGGTGCCCGCCACCACACCCTGCTAATTTTTTGTAGTTTTAGTAGAGATGGGGTTTCACCGTGTTAGCCAGGATGGTCTCGATCTCCTGACCTCGTGATCCACCCACCTTGGCCTCCCAAATTGCTGGGATTACAGGCGTGAGCCACCGCGCCCGGCCTTATTTTTTTTTTTTTTTTGAGACAAAGTCTCATTCTGTCACCGAGGCTGGAGTGCAGTGGCACAATCTCTGCTCACTGCAACCTCTGCCTCTCGGGTTCAAGCGATTCTCCTACCTCAGCCTCCTGAGTAGCTGGGATTACAAGCATGTGCCACCATGTGCAGCTAATTTTTGTATCTTTAGTAGAGACGGGGTTTCATCATGTTGGCCAGGCTGGTCTTGAACTCCTGGCCTCAAGTGATCCGCCCACCTCGGCCTCCCAAGGTGCTGGGATTACAGGCGTGAGCCACCGGACCCGGCCACTTTTTCTTTTTTGTTGTTATCGTGGGAGTGGTTGTTTTAATGATTGGCAAAAGAATGTTGATAAGCGCCTTTTCTGCGTAATGTGTAAGATCTTGGAATTTCTGGAATAGCTATGGGGGGAAAGCGCTAGGACCTGAGAGTCACTCCCAATTTATTATTTTATTATATATTTGTTGTAGAGACGGGAGTCTTGCTGTGTTGCCCAGGATGGTCTCAAACTCCTGGCCTCAAGAGATCCTCCTGCCTCAGCCTCCCAAAGTACTGGCATTACAGGCATGAGCCGCAGTGCCTGGCAGGTTCCACTTCCAATTGTTAAGAGTCTGAAGCGAGAGATAGTTGGTTCTTTCATGCTCAAACTGGGTAGTGATGGTGCACTGCAGGCGAGGGTGCCTAGCACCATGAGTGCAGTGAGGTGGCCCTGTGGCAAAACCCAGGAGCCTGGAGGGTCCAAAAAGGCCACAATAGACTGGGGGAGATTTGAAGAGAAAGCCTGGAAAACTCAAGGTTTCAAGTATCAGCAAAACCATGGGAGACGGCCAGGTGAAATGGCTGACATCTGTAATCCCCGCACTTTGGGAGGCCGAGGCAGGTGGATCACCTGAGGTCAGGAGTTCGAGACCAGCCCGGTCAACATGGTGAAACCCCGTCTCTACTAAAAATACAAAAATTATCCCGGCATGGTGGCAGGTGCCTGTAATCCGAGTTATTCGGGAGGCTGAAGTAGGAGAATCACCTGAACCTGAGAGGCGGAGGTTGCAGGGAGCCAAGATTGCACCATTGCACACCAGCCTGGGTGACAGAGCAAGACTCCATCCCCAAAAAAAGAAAAAGCTGGTGGCTCACGCCTGTAATCCCAGCACTTTGGGAGGCCGAGGCGGGCCGATCATGAGGTCAGGAGATCGAGACCATCCTGGCTAACAGGGTGAGACCCCGTCTCTACTAAAAATACAAAAAAAATTAGCAGGGCGTGGTGGCGGGCGCCTTATAGTCCCAGCTACTCAGGAGGCTGAGGCAGGAGAATGGCATGAACCCGGGAGGCGGAGCTTGCAGTGAGCCGAGATCGCACCACTGCACCCCAGCCTGGGTGACAGAACGAGACCCCATCTCAAAAAAAAAAAAAAAAAAATTGGAAGAAGGGGAGCTTCCACAGTTACCGGTTGTAGCTTAATCCTAGAAAGCACTTGGGCATTAAATAGTCAGGTAAACCATGCACACATCCAATGTTCCAGTGATTCCATTTCTAGTCATAGTTCTTAGAGAAATACTTTGCCAAGTGCATAAAGAGAGAGGAAAAGACTTTTCATAGTAGCAGCGTTTGTAATATTAAAAACCAGGAATAGAGCGGGGTGCGGTGGTAGTCCCAGCTACTTGGGAGGCCGAGGCAGGAGGATCACTTGAGGCCAGGAGTTCGAGGCTGTGGTGTGCTATGATTGTGTTTGTGAATAGCCACTGCACTCCAGCCTGGGCAGCACAGGAAGACTGCATCTCTAAAACAAAAACCAAAACCAGGAATTAACCTAAAAGTTCATTGACAGAGTGGGGCACAGTGCCTCACACCTGTAATCCCAGCACTTTGGGAGGCCGAGGCAGGTGGATCACTTGAGGTCAGGAGTTGGAGACCAGCCTGGCCAATGTGGAGGAACCCCACCTCTACTAAAAATACAAAAAATTAGCCAGGAGTGGTGGCGTGTACCTGTAATCCCAGCTACTCAGGAGGCTGAGGCGGGAGAATCACTTGAACCCGGGAGTCGGAGGTCGCAGTGAGCCGAGATTGCACCATTGCACTCCAGCCTGGGCAACACGAATGAAACTCCATCTCAAAATAAATCCATAAATAAATAAAATAAATATTTTAAAAATTAATAAAATAAAATATTGAGTGAAAAGAGCAAATTGCAGGATGATATGTACCTTATGAGAATATTAAGATTTATTTTTAGTGTGCAAAATTACACTAGTCACATTCATGGATAGATGGGTGAGAGTTTATACACATAAGAATGTAGAAAAATGCGTGACTGGAGGAGGTCAAAGGCCACTGTACCTTGACTTCCAGTATTTCCATTCTTACTTAGAAAACAAAACAGGCCTGAAGCAAATATGAGAAGGGTTAAGCACCGCTGGTCCTGTGTGGAGGAAACACAGGTGCTTGCTATATTTGTCTTTGCACTTGTCTTTCCTTTTTACTTTCCTCAAAATTAGAAAAAAAAAATGTTTATAACAAAGAAAGTTATGGAGGATTTAAATAGGTGGAGAGGAAGCAGGAGTGTGTTCCAGCAGAGGGACCAGCTTCAGCAAAGGCTTGGGGGCAGCAGTGAGCATGGCCTTTGGGAGATAAGAAAACCTATTGCAGAGGCCGGGCATGTTGGCTCACGCCTGTCATCCTAGCACTTTGGGAGGCCGAGGTGGGAGGAACGCCTGAGGTCAGGAGTTCGAGACCAGCCTGGCCAACATAATGAAACCCCCGTCTCTACTTAAAATACAAAACTTAGCCAGGCGTGGTGGCATGCACCTGTAATCCCAGCTACTACTCAGGAGGCTGCAGCAGGAGAATCACTTGAGCCTGGGAGGCGGAGGTTGCAGTGAGCCGAAATCACACCACTGCACTGCAGCCTGGGCGACAGAGTGAGACTCTGTCTCAAAAAAAAAAAAAAAAAAAAAAGGAAAAAACGAAACCTACAGCAATTGTTCTATGTCCTGAGGGCACACTTGAATCCTTTTCCCAGCCCCCAACTCTAGACCGATTCATTCAGAATCTCCAGTGGAGGGGAGGGATGGAAGGTGTTGGTTGGAATTGGAAACTCCCTGGGTGATTATAAGCACCAGGGCAGGACTAGGAGCCATGAGATACACGGTCTAGTGCAGTAGCCACTTAAAACATGTTTGCTGAGTGGTGACTGAATAATGCAGGGAGAGTGAAAATGAAGGCTACAGGGACAGGCTGGCAGGGGCCAGCCTGTAGTTGGGACTTGGGAGGGGTTAGGCAGTCCAGATCCAGTTCCCTTAACTGTGCTTAACAAATTACAAATATTAGCCTAAGAGAATTCTGGGTGATAAAAAATGTTCTAAAGAAAATACAAGCGCTGGGTGTGGTGGCTCATGCCTGGAATCCCAGCACTTTGGGAGGCCGAGGTGGGTGGATCACCTGAGGTTGGGAGTTCGAGACCACCCTGACCAACACGGAGAAACCCCATCTCTGCTAAAAATACAAAATTAGCCGGGTGTGGTGGCACATGCCTGTAATCCCAGCTACTCGGGAGGCTGAGGCAGGAGAATGGCTTGAACCCGGGAGGCGGAGCTTGCAGTGAGCCGGAGATCATGCCATTGCACTCCAGCCTGGGCAACAAAAGCGAAACTCCCTCTCAAAAAAAAAAAAAGAAAGAAAGAAAATACAAGCACCAGGTATGGTGGTGTGCTAGCTACGTTCCAGCTACGGGGGAAGCTGAGGCAAGAGGATTGCTTGAGTCCAGGAGTTCGAGGCTGTAGTGAGCTGTGATCATGCCACTGCACTCCAGCCTGGGTGACAGGGGACCCTGTCTCATAAAAAAAAAAGAAGATGATGATGATGATGTGATAGAAAACAACTTCGTAGCTTCTTTAGTCAGAGTGGTCAGGGAGGGCTTCCTGGAGGAGGTAACATTGGAGCTGAGCCCTAAAGGTTGAGAAGCTAGCCCTAAAGATGGCAAAGGATGGGTGTAGTGGTGCGTGCTTATAATCCCAGCTACTAGGTAGGCTGAGGCAGGAGAATTGCTTGAACCTGGGAGGCGGAGGTTGCAGTGAGCCAAGATCGCGCCACTGCACTGCAGCCTGGGCAACAGAGCGAGACTCTGTCTCAAAAAAAAAAAAAAAAGGATGGGAAAGGAGGACCAGGCAGAGAGAACAAGCAAACAGGCAGTTCCAGCACAGGGTGACCAGGGCTGTTTTGGGGGATGCCCAGGGTATCAGAAGATCTGAGGGGTGGGCCTGGATCAGGCACAGGTCAGGCAAGGCTTCCGGAAGGAGGCAGCTGGAATCCAGGTCTGACTTATCTCTGTCCAGCCCTGTCACTGTGAGCAGAAAGGCCACCACCCCGCCCCCAGCGTCCCCGAGGGAAATGGCACCTGAATCAAGGCGTTTATTTTTTTCCAAGGGAGTGAAAGTGAACATGATCATCTCTCCATCCATCCGCTTTTTAAATTTAGCCCAGTGCACATGGAACTTGGTTCAGGAAAAACAAGAAGTTATAAAAATATAATTCCATTCTTCATCACGGGCAGCAGAGGGAGCGAGGCGGGGAGAGACAGGGGAATTCAGAGGATGGGGAAGGCAGAAAACTCAGAAACAGCTTCAGAGGCAGGGCTGCCTAGAGGGGAAGGTCCAAGGCCCCAGCCCCAGGCAGGCATCAAACTCACCTCCTGCCCTGCCCTCTACATAGGTCCCACCTCCTGCCTCGTCTCCATCCTTCCCTCCCCTCTGCCCAAGGGCTCTTCCCCAGCCTCTCCCACCTTCTCCTGTCCCGCCCCCAACAGCTGGGACCAAACTGGCCAATCTAAAATCTAGAATCCGACCAGGCGAGGTGGCTCACACCTGTAAACCCAGCACTTTGGGAAGCCAAGGCGGGTGGATCACCTGAGGTAAGGAGTTTGAGACCAGCCTGGGCAACATGGTGAAACCCCGTCTCTACTAAAAATACAAAAATTAGCTGGGTGTGGTGGCACATGCCTGTAATCCCAGTTACTCAGGAGGCTGAGGCAGGAGAATCCCTTGAACCCAGGAGGTGAAGGTTGCAGTGAGCAGAGAGATTGCACCACTGCACTCCAGCCTGGGTGACAGAGTGAGACTCTGTCTCAAAACAAACAATTATATATGTTTCCAGCCATGAGGCTGGAACTGCCGGGAAGACAGGGCCAAGTCTGTTTTTTGTTTGTTTGTTTGTTTGTTTGTTTTTCTGGCTGTAAGTTTATTCAGTGCAAACTAATCCTCTCCAATTGTACCGAGGTGGCTGACCATGTCCACCACCAAATCCACCTCTAAACTGGAATTTGGTTGCTGGCCCAGCCCCAGCCTTGGCTTCCTGGACAGCACCAGGGGGCACAGCGCCCCACCTGTGGGTCTCTGTCAGCTTCCCCTCTTGGGAGTCTTGGAGGGCACTCACCCTCCAGACGTTTAGGCCAAGGTCTACCAGTCTCTGGACGGCTGCGGCATAGACTGGCAGGCACACTCTCTGAGGGCAGCTGGAGGTCATCATGGAGACACTAGATACCCTCATTGGTAAGGTACCAGTAGAAACGTCTCCAGTCGGCCAGGCATGGTGGCTCACGCCTGTAATTCTAGCACTTTGGGAGGCTGAGGCGGGCGGATCACAAAGTCAGGAGTTCGAGACCAGCCTGACCAACATGGTGAAACCCCTCCTCTACTAAAAATACAAAAATTAGCCAGGCATGGTGGTGGGTGCCTGTAATCCCAGCTACTCAGGAGGCTGAGGCAGAAGAATCACTTGGACCCGGAAGGCGGAGGTTGCAGTGAGCCGAGATTGCACCACTGCACTCCAGCCTGGGCGACAGAGCGAGACTCCAACTCAAAAAAAAAAAAAAAAAAAGTCTCCAGGCAAATTGTTCCTTCACATGACCTCGTGATCTGAGAGACTGTTTGGCCTTTATGACGTGTAGGTTGGGCACATTCCTGTCTGCCAGCTCTGGGTGCTTAGGCAGGTGGGCATCCTTCTTAGCCACCATGACTCCCTCCTTAAAAAGGAGTTCATAGACTGGGCACGGGGGCTCACACCTGTAATCCCAGCACTTTGGAAGGCTGAGGCGGGGGGACCACTTGAGGTCAGGATTTCGAGACCAGACTGGCCAACATGGTGAAACCCCGTCTCTACTAAAAATACAAAAATTAGCCAGGCGTGGTGGCCGGCACGTGTAATCCCAGCTACTCAGGAGGCTGAGGCTGGAAAATCACTTGAACCCAGGAGGCGGAGGTTGCAGTGAGCCGAGACCACGCTATTGCACTCCAGCCTGGGCGACAAGAGCAAAACTCAAGTCACAGGAAAAAAAAAAAAAGAGAGAGAAGTTCATAAATGGCAATCCAGTTCTCCTCAGCCATCAACATCTCTGCAACTGTCAGGGCCGGGGCTGGAAAGGGGGCCGAGTCTGCTTTTGTCTCCACTGCTTCTTTCCCGAGTACATGAATCTCCGGCTACCACTGAATCTCTCTGTTCTAGGCTCCGGGGTCCCTAAGACCCCTGAGTCTGGGGTCAACTCTGCTGAAGTTTGGAGGGCCATGGTGGGGATACCTTCTCAGCCAGAAAAACACAAGATCCCAAATATCAGCACCCCCCTTTCTTGAAACCCCCAGACCCTGGACAGCAGGTCTGGATCCTGTCTGTCAGCTTCATCTCTGTTGCTAGGCAACCCCAGTGCTCTCCTCCACCCCCATCTCCCCGCATTCACACTTATTTCTTGGTGAAACAGACAAGCTCTTCCCAGCCGCCTCACCCCAAGTCTGTGCACCCCTGGGCACTCTCTCAGAACAAATTTGCCCTCTGGATGAGGGTCTCACACAAAGCTGGCCCCTCCCCACCTCCCATCCTCCCATTCCGCCTCCTGGGAATATATATATATAATTTTTTTTTGAGACAGAGTCTTACTCTGTTGCCCAGGCTGCAGTGCAGTGGCACGATCTCAGCTCATTGCAACCTTCGCCTCCCAGGTTCAAGTGAGTCTCCTGCCTCGGCTCCCCGAGTAGCTGGGATTACAGGCATGCGCCACCATACCCAGCTAATTTTGTATTTTTAGTAGAGATGGGGTTTCACCACCCGCCTCAGCTTCCCAAAGTGCTGGGAGTGAGCCACAGCGCCTGGCCACCTCCTGGGAATGGGAATAGATGTCTATAGTAGTTCCCATGCTTCCAATTTCCCATGTTCTAAAGTCAGAAGCACCTTCCCTATGTTGGCTGGCTTCACTGTCACCCATGGAGGTGGCACAGCCATTGTTGCTACACAGAGGAGGTCACTGAGGCTCCGAGATGCAGAGTGGACTGCCCCCAATCGCACAGCAAGGGTTGGGCTGCTGAACTCAAATCTGGAGCCCTGTGGGGACTCCCACTCAAAGCTGCAGGGGGTCCCAGGCCAGGTGCTGTGTGACCTCGGGGAGGCCCCTTTCCCTCTCTGTTCCTCCCCAGCCGGGCAGGGAGAAGGTGCAGCCTTAAAATCCATTTGAATTCCATCTCCCTGGGCGGTGTTCTGGCACACGCCTGAATCCCAACGCTTTGGGAGGCTGAGGCGGGAAGACCCCTTGAGGCCAGGAGTTCAAAACCAGCCTGGGCTATGTAACGAGATCCCATCTCTACAGAAAATTTAAAAATTAGCTGGCATGGTAGCAGGCACCTGTAGTCTCATTTACTCAGGAGGCTGAGGCAGGAGGATTGCTTGAGCCCAGGAGTTCGAGGCTGCAGTGAGCTATAATCGCACCACTATGAGGCGCTCCAGCCTGGACAACAGAGCGAGACCCCACCTCAGAAAAACTCATAAACTCCATCTCCCATCTCTGCCCCAGTACCTGGGAGGCAGGAGCAGGTGGGGGGTCTGGAAGTAGCAGAGAGGGGGGTGCCACAGGAGAGTGGGGAGTGTGGAGCCCAGAGGTTGGCAGCCCCGGGGGAGATGTGCACCCAGAGCCTGCGAGACGGAAATAGAACGTCAGAGACAGAGGAGAGGGAGAGACAGAGGAGAGGCAGAGACAGAGGAGAGGGAGAGACAGAGGAGAGGGAGAGGCAGAGGAGAGTCAGAGACAGAGGAGAGGGAGAGACAGAGGAGAGGGAGAGACAGAGGAGAGGGAGAGACAGAGGAGAGGCAGAGACAGAGGAGAGGGAGAGACAGAGGAGAGGCAGAGACAGGAGAGGGAGAGACAGAGGAGAGGGAGAGGCAGAGGAGAGGCAGAGACAGAGGAGAGGGAGAGGCAGAGGAGAGGTAGAGACAGAGGAGAGGGAGAGACAGAGGAGAGGCAGAGACAGAGGAGAGGCAGAGACAGAGGAGAGGC
This sequence comes from Pan troglodytes, assembly GCF_028858775.2. NCBI lineage: Eukaryota > Metazoa > Chordata > Mammalia > Primates > Hominidae > Pan > Pan troglodytes. Next base: position 6,964,363 of record NC_072418.2, on the reverse strand, counting down.
AGAGTCAGAGGAGAGGGAGACAGAAGAGAGGCAGAGTCAGAAGAGAGGCAGAGACAGAAGAGAGGCAGAGACAGAGGAGAGGCCGAGTCAGAGGAGAGGCAGAGACAGAGGAGAGGCAGAGACAGAGGAGAGGGAGAGACAGAGGAGAGGCTGAGTCAGAGGAGAGGCAGAGACAGGAGAGGTGGGGGAGGAAGGCCAGACCATCCCCCTGTGCCCAGCCAGTGCCAGATCCACAGTGGCATGGGGAAGGGAGAAAGCGGAGAAGAGGGAGGGGTGGGGAAGAAGGTGGTGGGTGAAGCTGGTGCCCCATGGGAGGAGCAGAGACAAAAAGATACAGAAGCAGAGAGACCCAGGTGGGGGGTCAGGGGAAGACAGAGAAAGAGAGGGCTGGGGAGGGAGAGAGAGAGAGAAGAATGAGAAAGGGCGGGGAGAGAGGGGGAAAGAGAGAATGAGAAAGAAAGGGGAGAGAGAGAGAATGAGAAAGGGAGTGGGGGAGAGAGAATGAGAAAGAGATGGGGGAGGGTGAGGAGAGAGAATGAGAAAGACGGGGGAGAGAGAGAAAGGGGGAAGGAAAGAGGAGGGAGAGAGAAAGAGAAAGGGAGAAAAAGAGAGAGAAACGGAGGGAGAAAGGGGGGAGAGGGAGAGAGAGAGGGAGAGAGGGAGATGTAGACACAGACGTGTAGAGACCCAGAGATACACACAGAGATAAGGAGAGATGGAGAGATCATCATGGAGAACTGGGAGAGAGGGAGAGAGATGTGGCCAGCCCTAGACACTCAGAGTGCTGTTCGGATCATAATCGCCTGAGTAGCTTTTGGGGGTTCTTTTAGCAGGCATCATGGGGTATTCGGGCCAGTCTTGGCCAGTGCTGGAGTCTCAGGGTCTCCCAGAGTCCACCCCACAGCCCCTCATGGTCAGGCTGGGGTGGAAGGAACCCAGAACTGGGTGGGCAGTGGCCAGAGGGGCTCAGAAAGAGGGGGTGGAAGCAAAGCTATTGAAGGCAATTGATTGCCAGGAAGAAAAGGCTTTGGGGAAAGACGTTTCTGGTAGAGGGACCAGCATGGGCAAAGGCCGGATGGGGGTGAAATAAAGTCAGTGCACTTGGACATGGCAAGATTGTCCTGTGGCTCATGTTGGAATGGGTGCTGGGGAGGGGATAGGATGGAGATGATGCAGGAAAGGCCTCCAGGGTCATGTACCCCAAAATACAGGCATTGGGGCCCAGAGAGTCCTCCGTCTTGGTTTGGCTCATGAGGAGCCACCAGGCTGTGGAGAAGTAAAACTGGACACAGCTGGACACTGACCGAGGGGTCAGGGCTGGGACAGAGGGACAATCCTGGGGAGCTCAGAGTTGGGAAGAGAGTGGGGGCACCAGACACTGATCCCTGGGATAAAACAGGCTGAGAATCCCTTATCCAAAATGCTTGGGATGGCTGGATGCAGTGGCTCATGCCTCTAATCCTAGCACTTTGGGAGGCTGAGGCAGGCAGATCACCTGAAGTTGGGAGTTCGAGACTAGCCTGGCCAACACGGTGAAACCCCATCTCCACTAAAAATACAAAAGTATGGTGGTGCACACCTGTAATCCCAGCACTTTGGGAGGACGAGGCGGGTGGATCACCTGAGGTCAGGAGTTCAAGACCAGCCTGGCCAACATGGCAAAACCCCGTCTCTACTAAAAATACAAAAAATTAGCTGGGCATGGTGGTGGGCACCTGTAATCCCAGCTACCTGGGAGGCTGAGGCAAGAGAATCGCTTGAACCCAGGAGGCAGAGGTTGCAGTGAGCCGAAATCACACCATCGCACTCCAGCCTGGGTGACAGAGCGAGACTCCATCTTAAAAAAAAAAAAAAATTAGCTAGGGGTGCTGACGCATACCTGTAATCCCAGCCACTTGGGAGTCTGAGGCATGAGACTCGCTTGAACCCAGGAGGCAGAGGTTGCAGTGAGTCAAGATTGCGTCATTGCGTTCCGGCTAGGGGGACAGAGTGAGACTGTCTCAAAAAAAATAAAAAATAAAAAAGGCCGGGCGCGGTGGCTCACGCCTGTAATCCCAGCACTTTGGGAGGCCGAGGCGGGGGGATCACGAGGTCAGGAGATCGAGACCATCCTGGCTAACACAGTGAAACCCCATCTCTACTAAAAATACAAAAAAATTAGCCGGGCGTGGTGGCGGGCGCCTGTAGTCCCAGCTACTCGGGAGGCTGAGGCAGGAGAATGGCGTGAACCCGGGAGGCGGAGCTTGCAGTGAGCCGAGATCGCGCCACCGCACTCCAGCCTGGGCAAGAGCAAGACTCAGTCTTAAAAAAAAAAAAAAAAACCTTTGGAACAGAAGCATTTTTCCATGGTGAAGAAGTGTTTTGGATTGGGGATTTTTTTGGATTTCAGAATATTTTCATTATACTTGCCAGCTGAGCATCCCTAATCTGCAAATCCGAAATCTGAAATGCTGCAAGGAGCCTTATTACCTTTGAGTGCCATGTCGGCGGTCAAAGCATTTTCTCTTTTTTTTTTTAATTATTATTATACTTTAAGTTTTAGGGTACACGTGCACAATGTGCAGGTTAGTTACATATGTATACATGTGCCATGCTGGTGTGCTGCACCCATTAACTCGTCGGTCAAAGCATTTTCAATTGGAGCATTTTGGATTTTGGATTTTGGATTTTTGGATTGGGGTGCTGAAGCTAGGTAATAATTTAACAAGATGATGTCATAGCAAATGGTGGGGATGAAGTTATTTTAGCCAGGGATGGCTTCTCTGAGGAGGTGACATTTAAGCTGAGACCTAGAACAGGAAAATGAGACAACTCTGAGGGGATCTGGGGGCACAGCTGTTCTGGGAAGAGGGTGCATCCCATGCAAAGGCCCTGGAGCAGGACCGCAGCTGGTGTATTGGTGTTGGAGGGACAGTGAATAGGCCCGTCTGGCTGGGGCAGAGTGAACGAGGCGAAGAGAGGGAGGAGGGGAGGGCAGGAAGGGGGCAGGAAAGGTTGTAAAGAGCCTGGTGGGCCTCTGGGAGGACTTGAGCTTTGACCTGGAGGGAGGTGGGAGCCAGAGGGCTGTAGGCAGGAGAAGGACAGATCTGACTTAGATTTTTTCTTCTTCTGCTTGAAATGGAGTCTCACTCTGTCGCCCAGGCTGGAATGCAGTGGCATGATCTTGGCTCACTGCCACCGCTGCCTCCCAGGTTCAAGCGATTCTCCTGCCTCAGCCTCCAGAGTAGCTGGGGTTATAAGCGCCTGCCACCTCGCCTGGCTAAGTTTTGTATTTTTTAGTAGAGATGGGGTTTCACCATGTTGGCCAGGCTGGTCTCAAATTCCTGACCTCAGGTGATCCACCCTCCTCGGCCTCCCAAAGTGTCGGGATTACAGATGTGAGCCACTGAGCCCGGCCCTGACTTAGATTTTAAGGGGTCATCTTGAATTCTTTCATGTAAGAAGAAAAATAAACATCTCAAGCAAAAGTGACCAAACCTAACTGTGTTCAGTATGGTTGTTTCTCCCGTGATATCATTCTCCTGGCCAGGCGTGGTGGCGGGTGCCTGTAATCCCAGCGACCCGGGAGGCTGAGGCAGGAGAATCGCTTGAATCCGGAAGGCGGAGATTGCACTGAGCCAAGATCGTGCCACTGCACTCCAGCTTGGGCAAAAGAGCAAGACTCCATCTCAAAAAATAATAATAATAATAATTCTGCTAATATCAACCAACTTGTAAGTAAGCAATGTCAAGTTGACTATAACTGGTGGGTCTCCAGCTCCAGCCTAGGCTGGATCCACTGAATTTGGCCAATTCAGGCCTCCCTCTGGCCTGCACGCCTGACCCTTGGTGGGGCTGGGGATCCCTGTCGTTGTCCCCTTACCTTCAGCCTCTCCAGCAGGGAGGTTGGTGTCTTCCCTGAACTCGCCGACTAACGCCTCAGCTCTGAAGGCCTAATTGTGCATGAAATCCAATCAAATTATCAGGCCCTGATGAGCAATTCCCTAGATTATTTAGCTCAGTGAAGTAAATAATGACATTAGCTGTCGCGTTCTCCTGCAAGCTCATTTTGTGGTGGGCCTAGCGACAGAGGCCCCTCATTATCTTCAGTGTAACCAGAGGCCCCTGCACTCTGGTCATCCTGAGTGGTGGGAAGAAGGGAGAGGGTGGGAGCTCACAGTCTTCAGATATTAGCCCTAGAGGGACTCAGTGCTGTCCTACAAATGGGGAAACTGAGGCCCAATGCAGAACCTGCCTGAACTCACAGAGAGTTAGGGTCTCTGGAATCCATCTCCACATCTGCCATCCATCCAGGAGAAGGGTGACCCACATGGGCACACACCACCCCCTGTCCTCATCTCCATCCTTAGGTGTGCCAAGGCAGAACTCAAATATGGGATAAAAGTGACATGCAGAGTGGAGGAAAGCTCCAGTATGTACACATCTGAAGTCCTTGTCTCATTTGGAGGAACAAAGAGATGTTGATTAACTTCCAGTTATTGTAGGCTAAGTATACATGGTAAGAGTGTAAGGGTGACTACTCAAAGGCAGAAATGGAATGCATAACTTCCAAATCATGATGGGGAATAAGAAAGGAACAAAGAAGACCAGGTTCGGTGACTCATACCTGCAATCTCAGCACTTTGGGAGGCCGAGGCGGACGGATCACCTGGGGTCAGGAGTCCAAGACCAGCCTGGCCAACATGGTAAAACCCTATCTCTACTTTAAATATAAAATTGGCTGGGCTTGGGCCAGGCACAGTGGCTCATGCCTGTAATCCCAGCACTTTGGGAGGTCAAGGCGGGCGGATCACATGAAGTCAGGAGTTTGAGACCTAATTTTTTTTTACAGTTTGAAGCCTGGCCAACGTAGTAAAACCCCATCTCTACTAAAAATATAAAATTAACTAGGCTTGGTGGCGGGCGCCTGTAATCCCAGCTACTTGGGAGGCTGGGGCAGGAGAATCGCTTGAACCTGGGAGGCAGAGGTTTCAATGAGCCAAGATCACGCCATTGCACTCTAGCCTGGGCAAAAAGAGCGAAACTCTGTCTCAAAAAAAAAAAAAAGAGAAGGAACAAAGAAAATCTGACAAATTCAGCAGGAGGTTGAAGAGAAGATGAAAAGGAAGCAGCAGAAAAAATTCATGTTAACTATAAAATACAATCAAAGAAAGTGATGAAAATAAAGCCAAATATGTCGGCAAACACAATAAATATAAATGAATTAAACTGATCGCTTAAAAGACATAGGCTGTCAGATTGCATACGTAGAAACAACAAAGAATAAACAAAATCCATGTGTATGTTCTTTTGAATACACCTAAAATAAAATAATGCATCATCAGCAAATAAATTACATGAAAAAAAAAAGAAGAGAAAGCGATGGATAGGAACCAATAGGCTAAAAGAAACTTTAAGACATATCAAGCAGCCAGGCACAGTGGCTCACGCCTGCAATCCCAGCATTTTGAGAGGCCAAGGCGGGTGGATCACGAGGTCAGGAAATCAAGACCATTCTGGCTAACATGATGAAACCCCGTCTCTACTAAAAATACGAAAAATTTGCAGGGTGTGGTGGTGGGTGCCTGCAGTCCCAGCTACTCAGGAGGCTGAGGCAGGAGAATGGCGTGAACCCGGGAGGTGGAGATTGCAGTGAGCCGAGATCGCGCCACCGCACTCCAGCCTGGGTGACAGAGCAAGACTCGGTCTCAAAAAAAAAAAAAAAAAAGACATATCAACCAAATACATGTGTGAACTGTATTTGGATCATGCTCCAAACTGTAAAAAAAATTATGACACTTTTGATATAATTAGAAATTTGAGGCTGATGAGATATTTGCTGATAGAATAAAATTATTGTTGGCCAGGCGCGGTGGCTCACACCTGTAATCCCAGCACTTTGAGAGGCCAAGGTGGGTGGATCACGAGGTCAGGAGATCGAGACCATCCTGGCTAACATGGTGAAACCCCGTCTCTGCTAAAAATACAGAAAATTAGCCGGGCGTGGTGGCATATGCCTGTAGTACCAGCTACTCAGGAGGCTGAGGTAGGAGAATGGCGTGAACCTGGGAGGCAGAACTTGCAGTGAGCCGAGATCGTGCCACTGCACTCCAGCCTGGGTGACAGAGCAAGACTCCGTCTCATTCTGTTGCCCAGGCTGGAGTGCAGTGGCACGATCTCGGCTCACTGGAACCTCTGCCTCCCTGGTTCAAATGATTGTCCTGCCTCAGCCTCCCATGTAGCTGGGATTACAGGCCCCTGCCACCACGCCCGGCTAATTTTTGTATTTTTATTAGAAATGGCATTTCACCATGTTAGCCAGGTTGGTCTCGAACTCTTGGCCTCCAGTGATCCACCTGCCTCAGCCTCTCAAAGTGCTGGGATTACAGGCATGAGCCACTGCAGGTGGCCATTGTTAAAATTTTCAGCATAGTCCTCCTTATCTTTTAAAGATACCAATTGGTCATGCCTATAATACCAGCTCTTTGGGAGGCCTAGGCAGGTGAATCACTTGAGGTCAGGAGCTCAAGACAAGCCTGATCAATGTGGTAAAACCCTGTCTTTACTAAAAATACAAAATTAGCCAGGCGTGGTAGCGCACTCCTGTAATCCCAGTTAGAGGAAGGAGAACTGCTTGAACCCAGGAAGTGGAGGTTGCAGTGAGCCGAGATTGCGCCATTGCACGCCAGCCTGTGCAACAAGAGAGAAACTCTGTCTCAAAAAAAAAAAAAAAAAGATACAAATTGAAAAATTGAAATATTTATGAGTCAATTTTATGATACCCAGAATTCTTTCTTTCTTTCTTTCCCGCTCTCATTTTTTTCTCTTTCTTTTTTTTGAGACGGAGTCTCTCTCTGTCACCCAGGCTGGAGTGCAGTGGCGTGATCTCCACTCACTGCAACCTCCGCCTCCCAGGTTCAAGCGATTCTCCTGCCTCAGCCTCCTGAGTAGCTGGGATTACAGGCGCCCGCCACCACGCCCGGCTAATTTTTGTATTTTTAAGTAGAGACGGGGGTTTCATCATGTTGGTCAGGCTGGTCTCGAACTCCTGACCTCAGGTGATCTGCCCACCTCGGGCTCCCAAAGTGTTGGGATTACAGGCATGAGCCACTGCGCCCATCTCAGTGCACATTTTCTGGATGAACAAACGTGTACCTCTCCACAATCCCGTCTTTCTCCAAGCCTCAGTTTCCTCCCCTGTGAAACGGGGTGAATCTCTCCTGTGGGAAGTGTGAAGTGGGGGCTTCATATAGACAGCCTCCCCGCTCTCAGCTCAGGCCCAGGTGGAGGGGGTGCCCTCTTTCCAGGATTAATGGTGTCCCTGCCTCTGGGATCAGATTCTGGCTCCACTGGGCATTCGGATCCTGAATCCCAGAAGGTCTCAGGGCTGAGCCCTGGAGCTCTGAGCTGAGGAGACCCTGAGTTAGGGACTGGGGGCACTCAGCCAGTTTGTGGAGGGGGTCTGAAGTACCAGCTAGGGGGAGGGGTGGGGACCAGGACAGGGTTAGAGCCCCAGACCCCAGGGGTGCCCCAGAGAGGAAAATTGGGGAGGGGGATGGGCTAGGGGCCTCTCGCCTGCCTCTATCTCTCTGTTTCTTCCCCATTCTCTTTCTAAGTCTCTGTCTCTGTCTTTCTCTGTCTCTAGGTCTCTCTGAGTCTCTTTTTATCTCTGACTACCTCTTTTGATCTCTATTGGTCTCCTTTCTCTTGTTTTCTCTCTGTCTCTTTGAATCTACTTTTATCCCTGTCTTTCTTTCCCTCTCTCTCTCTAAGTCTCTTTGTCTCTCTCTCTCTCTCTCTCTCTCTTTTTGGCGGGGGGACAGTCTCCCTCTGTCTCCCAGGCTGGAGTGCAGTGGTGCAATCTCGGTTCACTGCAACCTCTGCCTCCCGGGTTCAAGCGATTCTCCTGCCTCAGCCTCCCGAGTAGCTGGGATCACAGGCACCCACCACCATGCCCGGCTAATTCTCCATCTCTCTGAGTCTCCTTTTATCTCTGACTATCTCTTTCTATCTCTGTCTCTTGTTATCTCTCTCTCTAGGTCTGTGTCTCTCTATCTCTATCTCTCTGAGTCTGTATCTCTGTGGGTCTCCTCTGTCTCTCTGAGTCTCCCTTTATCTCTGACTGTCTCTGTCCATCTCTCTGTGTTTCTATCTTTGTCACCTTCTGTGTGAGTCTCTCTGTGTCTTTTATCTGTCTGAACCCAGCTCAGCTTCTCTGTGTGGGTCTCTTTCTATCTCTCTTTGTTTCTCTCTTTCTCTCCTCACCTCCTCTGTCTCCCCTTCCCAGGCTCCACTTCTTTCCCCCACCTCTTCCTGGGTCCAGGTGTGGGCCCCCTCCCCGCCTCCACCCTGCCCTCCTCTGGCGGTGTCAGCCCTTCCCGTCCAACCCAGAAAAAGCAGCCAGGCCAGGGCAGGGCAGCCAGCCAGCCTCTCTGCTGGGGACCCCAGGGACTGCAGCAGGACTCCCGCCTCCCTGGCCTGATCCCCAGGGGCTCTGCCCCCCACCGGCAGAAGCCCTGCCTCCCTCAGCGCCTCTTCCCTTCCTCTGCCTAGAGGTCCTGTGTTATTGCTGCTGGCACCCGAGGCTGCAGAAAAAAAAAGGAAGTCACAGTCACCGTGGCTCCTACTTGTCCTTCTCTCTGCCCCAAGTCCTTGGAGCATGAAAAACTCCATCTCCGTGTGAGAACAACACAGTGGGTGCTTCATAGTTGTTTGCGGAATAAACAAACAAGTATTGAGTGCCTACTGTGTGCCAAACAGTATTTGAGGTACACGGGACACTGTGGCATTCAAGACAGACAGAAGTCTGCCCTCCTGGAGTTGACATTCCAGAGCAGGAGGCAGATGGGAACAAGCACACATTGTAACATGTTGAGTAGTGCCTGCCTGCAAAAATAAGTTCAAAAATTACATACACCTCGGTTGGGACCGGTGGCTCAGGCCTGTACTCCCAGCACTTTGGGAGGCTGAGGCGGGTGGATCACGAGGTCAGGAGATCGAGACCATCCTGGCTAACACAGTGAAACCCCGTCTCTACTAAAAATACAAAAAATTAGCTGGGTGTGGCAGTACGCGTCTGTAGTCCCAGCTACTCGGGAGGCTGAGGCAGGAGAATCACTTGAATCTGGAAGGCAGAGGTTGCAGCGAGCCAAGATCATCCCAGTGCACTCCAACCTGGGCGACAGAGCGAGACTCTGTCTCAAAAAAAAAAAAAAAAAAATACATACACCTCGGTTGGGCGCGGTGGTTCAAGCCTGTAATCTCAGCATTTTGGGAGGATGAGGTGGACAAATCACTTGAGGTCAGGAATTTGAGACCAGCCCGGCCAACATCGTGAAACCCTGTCTCTACTAAAAATACAAAAATTAGCCAGAGCCAGACTCCATCTCGAAAAAAAAATTAATTAAAAAAAAAAAAAAACAGGCCAGGTGCGGTGGCTCATGCCTGTAATCCCAGCATGTTGGGAGGCCGAGGCAGGTGGATCACCTGAGATCAGGAGATAGAAACCAGCCTGGCCAACATGGTGAAACCCCGTCTCTACTAAAAATACAAAAATTAGCCAGGCATGGTGGTGAGTGCCTGTAATCTCAGCTACTCAGGAGGCTGAGGCAGGGGAATCACTTGAACCTGGGAGGCAGAGGTTGCAGTGAGCTGAGATTGTGCCACTGCACTCCAGCCTAGGCAACAAGAGTGAAACTCCATCTCAAAATAAATAAATAAATAAAAATTAAAATAAAAGCCCGGGCGCGATGGCTCATGCCTGTAATCCCAGCACTTTGGGAGGCCGAGGTGGGTGGATCATGAGGTCAGGAGATCGAGACCATCCTGGCCAACATAGAGAAATCCTGTCTCTACTAAAATACAAAAAAAATAAAAATATTAGCTAGGCATGGTGACACACGCCTGTAGTCCAAGCTACTCGGAAGGCTGAGGCAGGGGAATCACTTGAACCCAGGAGGCAGAGGTTGCAGTGAGCCAAGATCGCGCCACTGCACCCCAGCCTCGTGAGGAGCGAGACTGCGTCTCAAAAATAAATAAATAAATAGGTCGGGCATGGTGGCTCACACTGTAATAATCTCAGCACTTTGGGAGGCCGAGGCGGACGGATCACTTGAGGTCAGGAGTTCGAGACCAGCCTGGCCAACATGATGAAACCCTGTCTCTACTAAAAATACAAAAATTAGCTGGGGGTGGTAGCACACGCCTATAGTCCCAGCTACTCGGGAGGCTGAGACAGGAAAACTGCTTGAACCCAGAAGGCAGAGGTTGCAGTAAGCCAAGATCACACAACTGCACTCCAGCCTGGGCTACAGAGTGAGACTTGGTCTCAGGAAAAAAATAATAAGTAATAAAAATACAAATACAAAAATTAGCCAGGCATGGTGGCAGCTGCCTGTAATCCTAGCTACTCGGGAGGCTGAGGCAGGAGAATCACATCAACCTGGGAGGTGAAGGCTGCAGTGAGCCGAGATCACACCACTGCACTCCAGCCTGGGCAACAGAGTGAGATCCTGTCTGAAAAAAAAATTATACACACCCAGAACCTCAGAATATGAGCTTTTTTGGAAATAGGGTCTTTGCAGATGTAATTGATTCAGGACCTCGAGATGAAATTCATCTGCAGGCTTCATGGTCCTTTGCTGTGTTATCTTGCTTTGAACAACCCGTACACGGGAACTAATTCAATTTTTTGTTTTGAGATGGGGTCTCACTCTGCCACCCAGGCTGGAGTGCAGAGACACAATCATAGCTCACTACAGCCTCGACCTCCTGGGCTGAAGCAATCCTCCCATCTCAGCCTCCCAAGTAGCTGGACTATAGATGTGCACCACCACACCTGGCTAATTTTTTTGTGTGTGTGTGATGGGGGTCTGACTATGTTGCCCAGGTTGGTCTTTAACTCCTGGCCTCAAGTGATCCTCCCACTTCAGCCTCCCAAAGCACTGGGATTACAGGTAGGAGCCCCCCTACAACCCAGGCTGGACTCATTCTTTTTTCTTTTTTTTTGAGATGGAGTTTTGCTCTGTTGCCCACACTGGAGTGCAATGGCGCAATCTCGGCTCACCACAACCTCCGCCTTCCGGGTTCAAGCAATTCTCCTGCCTCAGCCTCCCGAGTAGTTGGGATCACAGGCACCCGCCACCACGCCCAGCTAATTTTTGTATTTTTAGTAGATTTGGGGTTTCACCATGTTGGCCAGGCTGGTCTGGAACTCCTGACCTCAGGTGATCCACCCACCTCGGCTTCCCAAAGTGCTGGGATTACAGGCGTGAGCCACCACACCTGGCCTCATTCTTAACCAGGCCTCGACAATCCTCTTCCCTTCCCTTCTTCAGGACCGAATTTCGAGTCATCATTCCAATCTCAGTGTATGTGTTGCCTCCTCCAGGAAGCCCACCCTGATGCCTCCCCTGGCCCCCACTGGAGGGCATCTTGCCCCTACTGTTTCCCCGAACCCAGCACATGACCTAGCACACAGCTGGTGCTCAATAAATGTTTGCGGCTTGCATGACAGGGGCTGCTCTCCCCGATCTGTAAATAGCCCTGGCCTAATGATAAACACAATGAGCTCACACACGGGGACTCATAATTGTGACAGGCAGGTGGGCCCTGGTGGCCACGTGACCCCGCAGCTCCAGCCCGCGCCGGGCTCAGCCCAGCGCCTGCGCCCACGGCAGCGCCACAGCCTCCTCATTAAAGCAGGCCTTTTACTTAGGCAGGCGCTGCCAATTCTAATTGATTGTCTGCGTCCCTGGGGGCACTCGAGTTCCCGAGGTCAGCAGCTGGGCCGGGTCCAGGCCGAGGCAGGCGGGAGGGAAGCCGGCTCCCGGAGAGGGAACAAGGCGTGGAGATTGGACCCGCCGCCGCCTCTACCTACGCGCTCCCTCCTGTGGCCCCCGGGACTGGGGCACGCGCTGCCCTGCAGGCTCAGGTTCCAGAGGCTGATGTGGCCCCCACCCCAGACCCGTGCAAGCTCCTGGTATGTGAGATGTTCCTGCACCTGGTCATGCCAAGAACACGTGTTGACAAACCCACAGGTCCAGAGCCAGAGGTGGTAGCACACTGGGGCTGGACTCGGGGTGGTGGGGGGGCGGGGGTGAGGGGCGGAGAGGGGAGTGGGGGGGCGGGGGTGAGGGGCGGAGAGGGGAGTGGGGGGGCTCAAATCTAACAGCTCTATGCCTCAATTTTCCCGTCTATAAAATGGGATCCTAATACTACTACCTTTTTGTTGTTGTTATTTTTGAGACAGAGTCTCGCTGTCTCCAAGACTGGAGTGCAGTGGCGCGATCTCAGCTCACTGCAACCTCCACCTCCCGGGTTCAAGTGATTCTCCTGCCTCAGCCTCCCAAGTAGCTGGGATTACAGGCACCGACCACCACACCTGGCTAATTTCTGTATTTTTAGTAGAGACGGGGTTTTGCCATGTTGGCCAGGCTGGTCTCGAACTCCTGACCTCAGGTGATCCACCCGCCTCAGCTTCCCAAATAGCTGGGATTATAGGCGTGAGCCACCATGCCCAGCCTCTAATACCACCTTTCTCACGGGGCTTCTTGGGGTAATTAAATAAATGCATGCCTAGGAAATGCTGAAGCCCGGCTCTAGCCTGTACTTGGTGTTCTGTGGAGGTTATTACTTATGCATTCCACAAGTATTGAGCACCTACTGTATGCCAGGCTGTGCAGTTTCAGCAGTGAATAGAACACGCAGATTGCTGTCCTTGTAGAGCTGACATTCAAATGGTGAGAGAGAGTAAACCTAATTTAAAAAAAAGTGAACATTGGGGCTGGGCACAGTGGCTCACGCCTGTAATTCCAGCACTTTGGGAGGCCGAGGGGGGAGGATTGCTTGTGGCCAGGAGTTCATGACAAGCCTGGGCAATAGCAAGACCCCATCTCCTTTTTTTATTTATTATTTTATTTTATTTTATTTTTTAAGACAGAGTGTTGCGGGCTGGGCGCAGTGGCTCATGCCTGTAATCCCAGCACTTTGGGAGGCCGAGGTGGGTGGATCACGAGGTCAGGAGATCGAGACCACCCTCGCCAAAATGGTGAAACCCCGCCTCTACTGAAAATACAAAAATTAGCCCCGCGTGGTGGCGGGCGTCTATAGTCCCAGCTACCCAGGAGGCTGAACCAGGAGAATCACTTGAAGCCAGGAGAATCGCTTGAACCCAGGAGGCGGAGGTTGCAGTGAGCCGAGATCATGCCATTGCACTCCAGCCTGGGCGACAAGAGCGAAATTCCATCTTTAAAAAAAAAAAAAAAAAAAAAAAAAAAGAGTGTCGCTCTGCCGCCCAGGCTGGAGTGATTGCAGTGGCAGGATCTCAGCTCATTGCAACCTCAGCCTCCTGGGTTCAAGTGATTCTCCTGCCTCAGCCTCCTGAGTAGCTGGGATTACAGGTTTCACCATGTTGTCCAGACTGGTCTCGAACTCCTGACCTCAAGTGATCTGCCCACCTCAGCTTCCCAAAGTGCTGGGATTACAGGCACGAGCCACCACGCCTGACCACAAGACCCCATCTCTAAAAAAAAAATTAAAAATTAGCTAGGCATGGTGGCACATGCCTGTGGTCCTAGCTACCCAGGAGGCTGAGGCAGGAGGATTGCTTGAGCCCAAGAGTTCAATGCTGCAGTGAGCTGTGATTGTGCCACTGTACTCCAACCTGGGTGACAGAGAGACCCTGTCTCCAAGGAAAAAAACAAGTGAATGTTAAAGTGTTTTGGGGAGGACACAGGTAACACACACACACACACACACACACAGTCTGAACGTGGTGAAAACATATGCACACAACTTAGAGAGGTAGGTTCTCTTATGTCCATTACACAGATGGGGTAAATGAGGCTCTGAGACGAAAAGAAAATGGGCTAATTCAGGAACCTGTAACCATTTCTGTAACAGTCCATGCTCCACGTGGCCCCAGAGCCTTTGCACCTGCTGTGCACGCCATAAATGTCCATTAGCTGAAAGGATTCAGCCCGGCTCCTGGGTGCTGCCCCCTGTCACACATAATCTATAAACTGGCAGGTGGGATAGGCCAGACAGGGGTCTCCCACCTCCCAGCCTTCATCAGGTCTGTCCCTGCCTCAGTAACCTGATTTCTTGAAGCTGTTTCCAGCTTCTCATTCTCCCTGGAGAAGCTTCATTACTCCTCTAGGGCTGAGATGCAAGAACCTGCAGCCTCCAGGACTTTCAAACCAACACATTAAAATAAAAACCAGCAACTTCTAAATGGAGACCCTTGGGACTAGACCTTGGGCTGTGAGGCCCTGGCTGCCTGCTGTCACTTTTTTTGTTTTGTTTTGTTTTTCGTTTTTTTGAGACGGAGTCTTGCCCTGTCGCCCAGGCTGCAGTGCAGTGGCGCGATCTTGGCTCACTGCAAGCTCTGCCTCCCGGGTTCACGCCATTCTCCTGCCTCAGCCTCCCAAGTAGCTGGGACTACAGGCGCCCACCACCACGCCCGGCTAATTTTTTTGTATTTTTAGTAGAGACGGGGTTTCACTGTGTTAGCCAGGATGGTCTCGATCTCCTGACCTCATGATCCGCCCACCTTGGCCTCCCAAAATGCTGGGATTACAGGCCTGCTGTCACTTTTAACCTTGTGGGCAAGGGCATGACAGACTCTGGGGCCATTGGAGAATTGCCTGAAGCATCAGGAACTTGTAATAACCCGCATTAGGGTAATGATTTTTTGTTTGTTTTGAGACAGAGTCTCACTCTATTGCCCAAGCTGGAGTGCAGTGGCGTGATCTCAGCTCACTGCAACCTTCACCTCCCGAGTTCAAGCGATTCTCCTGCCTCAGTCTCCTGAGTAGCTGGGATTACAGGCATACGCCACCACGCCCAGCTAATTTTTGTATTTTTAGTAGAGACGGGGTTTCGCCATGTTGGCCAGGCTGGTCTTGAACTCTTGACGTAGAGTGATCCACCCGCCTCGGCCTCCCAAAGTGCTGGGATTACAGACGTGAGCCACTGCACCCGGCCTGGTTCTTTTTATAGTAAAATTCCGAGAGCCATCAACACTTGCTGTCTCCACTTCCCCATTTCCTGTTCCCTCCGAAACCTGCTCCAATGGGGCTCTCACACCCCCCACGCCCTCCTGAAGTTGTCAGCCCCACAGGAGAGGGATTTTGTCTGCTCCGTTCCCTGCCGGACAGACGCCCAGTGCCTAGAAGAGCACCTGGCATGCAGCAGGTGCTCAATACGTGTTTGCTGAAGGAGTGAATGGCTGGATGCTCTCTTAGATGCTGCCCTGGAATTGATTCCAGAATCCTTCTCTACCTACTTGGAACTGACTCCAGTAGTGTCTATCCCACCCACCACCCTCTCACCCCATCTGCTGTGTGAACCAAGCTTAGAGCTCCCTACAGAGGAAGGGTGAAAAACAATCCATCCATCCATCCACCAGTAATCTGTATATCCATTCACTCACCCATTAATACATCCACCAGTAATCCATATACCCACCTACTAACTCATCCATCCATCCACCCACCAATAATCCATATATCCATCCACACACCCATCCATCCATCCACCCACCCATCAATCTACCCATCCATCCATCCATCTACTCATCCATCTATCCAACCATCCATCTATAATCCATATATCCATCCACTCACCCATCCATCCATCCATCTACTCATCTATCTATCCAACCATCCATCTATAATCCATATATCCATCCACTCACCCATCCATCCATCCTCCCATCAATCCATCCATCCATCCATCCACCCACCCATCAATCCTCCCATCCATCCATCCATCCACCCGCCCATCCACTCATCCATCTATCCAAATCCATCCATCCATAATCCATATATCCATCCACTCACCCATCCATCCATCTACTCATCCATCTATCCAACCATCCATCTATAATCCATATATCCATCCACTCATCCATCTACTCATCTATCTATCCAACCATCCATCTATAATCCATATATCCATCCACTCACCCATCCATCCATCCACCCATCAATCCATCCATCCATCTACCCACCCATCAATCTACCCATCCATCCATCTACTCATCTGTCTATCCAACTATCTATCCATAATCCATATATCCATCCACTCACCCATCCATCCACCCTCCCATCAATCCATCCATCCACCCACCCATCAATACTCCCATCCATCCATCCATCCACCCACCCATCCACTCATCCATCTATCCAAATCCATCCATCCATAATCCATATATCCATGCACTCACCCATCCATCCATCCACCCACACATCCATCTATCCACCCATCCATACATCCATTTACTCATCCATCCATCCATCCATAATCCATATATTTATCCACTAACCCACTCATTAATCCACCCATAATCCATATAACCATCCACCCTCCCATCCATTCACTCATCCATCTATCCACCTACCCATTCATCCATCCATCCATAATCCATTCATCCACCCACTCATCCATACATCCATTCATCCATCTATAATTCATACCTGCACCCATTTATCAATCCACCCACCTACAATCCATACATTCACCTGTTCATCCATCCATCCATAATCCATACATCCATCCTCTCGCAAATACATACATCCACTTACCCACCTACCTACCCACCTACCTCTCTATTCATCCATCCATCCATCTATCCATCCGTAATCCATACCTGCACCCATTTATCAGTCCGCTCACCCATAATGCATACATTCATCTGTTCATCCATCCATCCATCCATCGTCCATACAACTATCATCTCACAAATCCATACATCCATTTACTGACCAACCTGCCCACCCACCTCTCTATTCATCCATCCATCCATCCATCCACCCGCTCATCCATTCATCCATAATCCATCCATTCATTTATTCACTCATCCATACATCCATCTATCTAATCACCCATCCATTCACCACCTTTTTTTTTTTTTTTTTGAGATGGAGTCTCACTCTGTCGCCCAGGCTGCCAGGCTGGAGTGCAATGGCACGGTCTCGGCTCACTGCAAGCTCTGCCTCCTGGGTTCAAGTGATTCTCCTGCCTCAGCCTCCCAGGTAGCTGGGATTACAGGTGCCCACCACCATGCCTGGCTAATTTTTGTATTTTTAGTAGAGACGAGGTTTCACCTTGTTGGTCAGGCTGGTCTTGAACTCCTGACCTCAGGTGATCTGCCCACCTCAGCCTCCCAAAGTGCTGGGATTACAGGCGTGAGCCACCACGCCCAGCTCCTATTCACCACCTTTCTACCCATCCATCCACCGATCCAACCACCCTCACTCCCTCCCTACCTCATGCACTCATTCACTCAGAGGCAGGCTAACCCTTATGCTCATCTTTATTCCTCCCGCTGCCTGCTTTGTGCCCTTGAGCCAGGCTGTCTCTGGCCCTTGCTTTCCTCCTCTGCACAGTGAGGCTGATGATAGCACAGACCTCCAAGTTTTGCACAGTGGCCTCAGGCCACACACAGTTGTTATTTGTTGTGACAGACAGCAAAGGGTGGTGGTTAAGAGTGCAGCCTGGGCTGGGTGCGGTGGCTCACACCTGTAATCCCAACACTTTGGGAGGCCAAGGTGGGAGGATTGCTTGAGCCCAGGAGTTCAAGACCAGCCTGGGCAACATGGAGAAACCCTGTCTCTACAAAAAAACGCAAAAGTTAGCCAGGTGCAGTGGTGCAAACCTGTAGTCCCAGCTGCTTAGGAGGCTGAGGTGGGAAGATCACCTGAGCCCGGGACACAGAGTTTGCAGTAAGCCGAGATCGAGCCACTGCACTACAGCCTGGGCAACAGAGTAAGACCCTGTCTCAGAAAAAATAAATAAATAAATAAATAAAGAATGCAGCCTGGAGTTTGAATCCCTGCTCTGTGACTTCCCTGCTGTGTGACCTTGGCCAAGTGACAGAACCTCTCTGAGCCTGTTTCCCATCTATAAAATGAGGCTGATAATAGCACCTGCCTCCTTGGGGACTGTTGGGGGGGATTGTGTGCAATTACACATGTTGCATATCGGGTTCAATAAGTGCTGGATGGGGCTGTTAATGTATGTTTATGGTAACCCCAGGAGGTAGGGCATGGCTGTGAGTGCCTGACAGGCTGATGCCCAGTGAACTCTGAGAAGGGAGCAGCTGGCAGGAACCTTGGTGACTGCTGTGGCAGGCGGAGGGGGCAGCTATGCCCCTTCTCCCCTCTGCTTGTAGTGGGAGAGCTAGGGGGCTGCTGGCCCAGCAGCCTCAAGTGAGGACCCACCAGGTGCACCTGTTTATGTGCAGAAAACAGGGTCTGCACCCCCTCTGCACCCAGGGAGTCACAGTCCAGGGTGGGAGCTATGGAGGCTTTGCTCTGTGCACTCTCTGGCAATTACCCTGACAGGGGCAGACTCAGAGTCCTCACCATCAGAGGCCCTGGGTCATCTACACAGTTCAGGCAGGGGAGACAGAACATGTGGCAGTGGAATCCACTATATCACTCAACAGGCACGGGGACTGGTTCCCAGATAGAGTTACCCCAGGGAACCATCTCACACCCTCAATCCCTAACTCCAAGCCTGAGGGCCTGGAAGGGCCTGGGACGAAGACCTCCCCACACACAAGCCTCTCTGAACCTCATAGAAAGCACAAACTCAAGCCAGGTGCGGAGGCTCATGTCTGGAATCCCAGCATTTTCAGAGGCCGAAGCGGGAGGATCACCTAAGCCTGAGTTCGAGACCAGCCTGGGCAACATTGCGAGACTCTGTCTCTACAAAAAAATAAAACAGCCAGGCGTGGCGGCGCACGTCTGTAGTCCCACCTACTCAGGAGGCCGAGGCAGGAGGATAACTTGAGCCTGAGAGTTGGAGGCTGCAGTGAGCTGAGACCACTCTGTTGCACTCCAGCCTGAGTGACAGAGGGAGACCCTATCACCAAAAAAGAAAAAAGGCACAAACTCAGAAGGAAAAAATATAGTAACAATAACATTTATACAGGGTTTTCTACAAGCCAGTATGTACTAGAATTAATTATTTTTTTTTTTTTTTTTTTTTTTTTGGACAGAGTTTCGCTCTGTGGCCCAGGCTAGAATGCAGTGGTGCGATCTCGGCTCACCGTAACCTCTGCCTTTCAGGTTTGAGCAATTCTCTTCCCTTAGCCTCCTGAGTAGCTGGGATTACAGGTGCCTGCCACCACACCCAGCTAATTTTTATATTTTTGATAGAGACAGGGTTTCACCATGTTGGCCAGGCTGGTCTTGAACTCCTAACCTCAAGTGACCTGCCCACTTTGGCCTCACAAATTGCTGGGATTACACGCGTGAGCCACCGCGCCCAGCCTAGAATTAACTTTCACTGTCACAGCCACGTTATGAAGTAGATGCTATTATAGACCCTATTTTATTGATGGGGAAACTGAGGCACAGAGCGGCAACATGGCCTGACCAGTTGCACAGCTGGTAACTGGCACCCAAGTTTGAACCCTAGACTGTTTAAGCATCTTATTCCCCACACAGTAAAAACAGCCCAGGAAATGGGTACCACCATCTGCCCACGGTACAGATGAGTAAACTGAGGCTCAGAGAAGCTGTTAGGTCATGTGGAGAGAAAACAGGAGAGTTGGGGCTCGGGTCCTGGGCCATAGCCCCAAAAGTGTGGTCTCCTCACTGCTTCAATCACCAAATGCTCTCTGGGCCTCGGTTTTCTCATCTGTAAAGTGGGTTTAATTGCAAAATCCAACTGGAAAGGCTGTGATGATGAACATATCAGAGCAGGCATGGAAGACCCCACTGTGGGATGGGGCAGAGCAGGAGGGCCTGCAGAGGAAGGAAGGATGTCGAGTGAGTTGGAGGTCGCCGTGGGGACAGCAGGGGGACAACGTTTCCCATGGCCACGCTCTCGAACCTTTCTCCCACCTGGAGCAGTTGGAGCTGCCTCTGGCACCCCCTGCCTGAAAACTCATATCCACAGCCGTCACCCCCAGCATCTCCCCAGTCACCTTGTGCCCCCTGTCCCCTCCCAGAGAACAGCGCAGCCTCTGTGTCTAGGCGTGAGGTTTGCCAGCGTTGCCCAGAGACGACTGGGTAGCAGGCGACTCCCGCCCTCTGCATGCAGACCCCGGCCCGCCCAGCCTCCAGGACCCCCTCACCAGGACAATGGACAGGCCAGGGGAGGAGGGGGACAGGCAGGGCTCGGGGCCTTGGGGAGCCTGGGAACGAGGCGGCTCTGAGTTGGCGTGCAGAGAGGGGGCTCCGAGAGGGGGCTCCGAGAGGGCAGGGGGCAGGGCCGGGGGAACTTAGAGAAGGGGGCTCCGGGACGGGAGGGGGACATGGGGACTTAGAGAAGGGGCTCAGAAGGGAGGGGGTGCACAAAGGGAGAAGGTTCTTGGGGAGGGGAGGCAGCTGAGCCTCCTCCCCCACAGTGGCTCCAGAAGCGAGACCACCCCCTCCCCGTGGCACGGGCTCGCGCCGCAACAGGTGTGGGGGGTTCTGAAGGCAGCACTAAGAGATGCAAAATCCCTTTCGGAAGTAAAGTGACACAGGCCTGCACCGCTCTAAATACAGACACAGCTGACTGGCGGTGGGGAGGTCAGAGGGAGCCAGGAGGGCCCGAGGAGAGGGAGGGAGGTAGAGCATGGGATAGGGGCGACCCCGAGCCCTGGGGACGCACGCGGTCAGGTTTCTGGATGGTCAGAAACCCGGTGACTTGATACACTCCTGACCCTGTGTCCTGGGGCCCCAGGGGAGGACAGAACTTAGGCGGCCCCCTCTGCCCCACTCAGCCTCCTTGAGCCCTGTTCCCGCCCCTCGAAGAGCCCCCCTCCCCTCTCCACGCCCCTCCCCAACCTCAGCTTCCTCTCCTCTCAACCCCGCCCCACTCAGCCCTGCCCCACAACTCCCCCCGCCTCCGAGCCCCGCCCCTCTCCTCTCAGCCCCACCCATTTTCTCTCAGCCCTGCCCCTTCCCGCCTCGCCCCTTCTTCTCAGCCCCGCCCCTTTCCTCTCAGCTTTACCACTTTCAGCCCCTCCCCTCTCTCAACCCCGTCCTCTCTCGGCCCCCTCTCTTCTCTCAGCCCCTCTCGTCTCTCAGCCCCCTCTCCTCCCTCACCCCTCCCCTCTGAACGTCTCCCCCTCTCGGCCCCTTCTCCTCCCTCACCCCTCCCCTTTAAGCCCCT
This sequence comes from Pan troglodytes, assembly GCF_028858775.2. NCBI lineage: Eukaryota > Metazoa > Chordata > Mammalia > Primates > Hominidae > Pan > Pan troglodytes. Next base: position 6,943,270 of record NC_072418.2, on the reverse strand, counting down.
CCCCTCTCTCAGCCCCCTCTCCTTCCTAGCCCCCTCCTCTCTCAGCCCCGCCCCTCTCTCAGCTCCTCCCCTTGCGGGGCGCACCCCGACTGTCAGCTTCTTCTGGGGCTGTCCATTCTGGGCCAGGAAGAATAGAAACGTGACCCTTTGGTCCATGGTGGCCTCCCTGGCCCTTCCTCATCTGAGCAACAAAGCTCTCCAGGTTCGACCATTCAGGGGCGCCCCGCGCAGTTCCAGCCCCTTCTGCAGGGACTCCCCCTACAGAGACCTCCTGCCCGGCACACCAGTCCCGGGCTGGGCTCCCCTGAGCACAGACCCTGCCAGAAGGACCGCCCTCCATGAAGACCCTTTCAGATCCCAGCGTGGACCTCAGCACCTGATTCCTCATCCTTGAGCTGGGGTTCCCCCAGCGTGGAAGTGCGCGATGGGCAGAAATTCTGACTTCATCCCTTCATCCTTTCATTCGTATATAGAGCGTCTAGTACCTACAGTCGCGAACTCTGCAAACCTGTGCTAGGGGCCAGGGATACAGGGATACGTGACCCCGACAGAGCCAGCCTCACCCCCAGTGCGGTTCGCAGTTCAGTGGGGGAGGTGGTCATTGCGGTGAGGGGGGTCAGAGGGCCTAGCTGGGGGGCGCACGGGAGTTTATGGTGGCTCCCTGAAGGCTTTCCTCAGGACGTGTGGTCTAACCTGAGGGCTAAAGAAATCCATTAGCTGCCGGGCACGGTGGCTCACGCCGGTAATCCCAGCACTTTAGGAGGCCGAGGCCGGCGGATCACAAGGTCAGGAGTTCGAGACCAGCCTGGCCAACATGGTGAACCCTCGTCTCTACTAAAAATACAAAAATTACCCGGGCTTGGTGGCGGGCGCCTGTAATCCCAGCTACTCGGGAGGCTGAGGCAGGAGAATCGCTTGAACCCGGGAGGTGGAGGTTGCAGTGAGCCAGGATCGCACCACCACACTCCAGCCTAAGACAGAGCGAGACTCCGTCTCAAAAAAAAAAAAAAAAAAAAAAAAAAAAATCCATTGGCGGGGCAGGCTCACGCCTGTGCTCCGGGCAGAGGAAAGAGCCAGTGCAAAGGCCCTGAGTCAGGACCAAGAGCCCTGGCTGGCAATCCCAGCTTAGCCATTTTCTTGCTGTTTGTCCAGGACAAGTGGCCAGTGCTTTCTGAGCCTGATCTCCACATCTGTAAAGGGGACTCCTGACATATTACTCAACTAAAGGGTTCAGGAGGGCACCTGGCATATAGTAGGTGTTGAATAATATTTTTCAAAAGTGGATGAAGGAATTGAGAGGCCTTAGAGAATGCGAAAGAGGAGGCGCTTGGCTCCCATCTGGAGGTGGGTGGGTTGGAGCAGCTCCTGGCCAAGGCCCCCTCTCCCCCCAGGCCCCTCCTCCCTGGCCCGTCAGTCCCCTGCCAGCTGTCTCTCCAAGTGTGCGCCAGCCCGACAGGAGCAGGCGCCTGTTCCGGAACGCCTGATGCCTTGCTTCCCAGGGATTTTAGAGGGACAGGTCCGCGGAAGTTCAGCTGCCACACAGGCTTAACCCTGGAGCCTGGGCGCCGGGTCCTCAGAGGCCCGACGCCATCCCTCTTGACCCCATAGAGAGCCCGGGCACTGCTCCCAGCCTTCACTGGAAAGACCTTGCTTCAACTCCGAGCTCTGGCCTTGCCCGGCTGTGTGGCCTTGGGAAATTTAGCCAACATCTCTGGTCATCTCCACCAATAATAATACTTACAAGATGACGTGGTGGCTCAGGCCTGTAATTCTTTGTAAATTTTTTTTACAAATTACAAAGAATTCGTGAATTCTTTGTAATTCTGTAAAACTTTGGGAGGCAAGGCAGGAGGATCACATGAGGCCAGGAGTTCCAGATCAGCCTGGGAAACATGACGAAACCCTGTCTCTACAAAAATAAAATAAAATAAAATAAAAATTTTAGCCAGACATGATGACACGTGCTTGTAGTCCCAGCTACTCAAGAGGCTGACACTGGAGGTTGGTTTAAACCCAGGAGTTTGAGGCTGCAGAAAGCCATGATTGTGCCACTGCACTCCAGCCTGGGCGACAGGAGACCCTGTTTCAAAAAAAAAATTAGACCAGGTGTGGTGGCTCATGCCTGTAATCCCAGCACTTTGGGAGGCTGAGGAGGGTGGATCACCTGAGGTCAGGAGTTCGAGACGAGCCTGGCCAACATGGCGAAACCCTGTCTCTACTAAAAATACAAAAATTAGCCAGGCATGGTTGTGCGTGACTGTAATCCCAGCTATTCGAGAGGCTGAGGCAGGAGAATTGCTTGAACCTGGGAGACAGAGGTTGCAGTGAGCCGAGATCACGCCACTGCACTCCAGCCTGGGTGACAAGAGCAAAACTCCATCTCAAAAAGAAAAAATAAAAAAAGTCTTTTCATGAATAAACTCTATTATTGTAACAGCTCTCTGTGTTCCCAAGTATTACTGACCCCATTTCACGGATGTGAAAACTAAGGTATGAAGACAGAGGTTACCCGATTTACAGCACAAAATAATCCAATCAATAATAATCACAATCTCTGGGGGTGGTGGCTCATGCCTGTAATCCCAACACTTTGGGAGGCTGAGGCAGGTGGATTACTTAAGGTCAAGAGTTCGAGACCCGCCTGGCCAACATGGCAAAACCCGTCTCTACTAAAAATACAAAAATTAGCTGGGTGTGGTGGTGTGCACCTGTAGTTTCAGCTACTTGGGAGGCTGAGGCATAAGAATCACTTCAACCCGGGAAGCAGAGTTTGTAGTGAGCCGAGATTGCACCACTGCACTCCAGCCTGGCAACAGAGTGAGACTCCGTTTCAAAAAAAAAAAAAACTAGCCAAGCGTGGTGGCCGGCACCTGTAATCCCAGCTACTTGGGAGGTTGAGGCAGGAGAATCGCTTGAACCCGGGAAATGGAGGCTGCAGTGAGCTGAAATTGCCCCGCTGTGCTCCACCCTATCTCAAAAATAAATTAAATTGTCAATTAAAATGAAATAAAATTAAAAATTCAATTCCTCACTTGCTGAAGTTACCGTTTTTTGTTTGTGTGTTTGAGACACGGTCTCTCTCTGTCACCCAGCCTGGAGTGCAGTGGTGCAATCATAGCTCACTGCAGCCTCGACCTCCTGGGCTCAAGCGATCCTCCCACCTTAGCCTCCAAGTAGCTAGGACTACAGACCCACACCACCACGCCCAGCTAATTTTTATTTTTTTTTTGGTAGAGACAGCGTCTCGCTATGTTGCCCAGGCTGGTCTCAAACTCCTGGGCTCAAGCCATCCCCCAACCCACCTCGGCCTCTGAAAGTGCTGGAATTACAGCCGTGAGCCACTGCACTCAGCCTCAAGTCACCGTGTAAGCGCTGAATAGCCACATGGCTGCTGACTACCGTGTTAGCACAGATTTCAAACGCCTCTTTCACTGCAGGAAGTTCTGTTGGAACCTTGCTGTGGGAGCATGTGCTTGTCTGTGACTTGGCCATGTGATGAGAGCTCAGGCCCTGCGAAGTTACAGTTAACTTGATCATTTCTCTCTGTCTGGTAGAAAAGAGAACCCCAACTAGGGCTTTACTGAAATATAGACCATTAATTCGTTTGTATCTAGCCTGATCTTAATCTAACATTCCACCTTAAAAAAAAAAAAAATCTCGGGCTGGGCGCGGTGGCTCATGCCTGTAATCCCGGCACTTTGGGAGACTGAGGTGGGCAGATTACCTGAGGTCAGGAGTTCGAGATCAGCCTGGCTAACATGGAAACCCCATCTCTACTAAATATACAAAATTAGTTGGGCGTGGTGGCGCACGCCTGTAATCCCAGCACTTTAGGAGGCTGAGGTGGGCAGATCACCTGAGGTCAGGAGTTCCAGACCAGCCTGGCCAACACGGTGAAACCCCATCTCTAATAAAAATACAAAAAATTAGCCAGGCATGGTGGTGGGTGCCTGTAATCCCAGCTACTTGGGAGGCTGAGGCAGGAGAATTGCTTGAACCAGGGAGGCGGAGGTTGCAGTGAGCTGAGACCGCGCCATTGCACTCCAGCCTGGCAACAAGAGTAAAACTCCATCTCAAAAAAAAAAAAAAAAAAAAAAAAAAATCTCCGTAGATACCTAGTTCCTCAAATACTCTTAGAACCAGCCTCAACATTTTATTGGTTCCCAGAGTAATGAGCTAATGAATCATGGACATGTGCTTACTTGACGTTTGGGTGACTCAAGTTTTCAGCATTTCTTTTCTTTCTTTCTTTATTTTTAGAGACGGGGCCTTGCTCTGTTGCCCAGGCTAGAATGCAGTGGTGCAATCATAGCTCACTGCAACCTCCAATTCCTGGGCTCAAGCAAGCCTCCTGCCTCAGCCTCCCGAGTAGCTGGGACTAAAAGCAAGCACCACCATGCCTTGTTAATTGTTTTCAATTTTTTTTTTTGTAGAGATGGGGGTCTTGCTATGTTGCCCAGTCTCAACTTTTTGAGAACTGTATATGTCTTTTTTTTTTTTTTAAGTTTCTCTTCTCTTTAACTGAACTGAACCTGGAAGAGACATGTAAATCCCCATTTTGCAAACAGGGAAACTGAGGCCAGCTCCTTGCCTCCCCCCATCCCAGACCCCCTCCAAGCTCAGGGGTCCAGTTGTTGCATACCTAGCTCTCCTCATGTGAGGACCCACCCTCCCACCGCCCGCCCAACTTCTAGAAACAACTCTGAGAACCTGTCTTTCTCCTGCTGCAGCCAAGAACCAGGTCAGCCCAACGCTGGGACATCAAAGGGAATCTATAAATACAGCTGCAGGAGGAAAAATAGACACTTTCCTGGCCCCTCCCAGTCTTCCTTCTCTCCCACTCCAGATCTTTCCTGGCTGGGTTCCCACCCCAGGAGCTGGGCTGAAGCCCTCAACCCCAGGGACCCCTTACAGGGAGGCAGTGGAGGGGAACAGCTGATGGCACCCCAGTTTTCCTCAAGAAACTCAACCTCCTCTGCCCTCTCCTCCCCTACCAGGCAGCTGAGAAAAGAGGGATATGGCTGGGTCTTTCCTCTGCAGACGTGGTTCTGACCAGAGGTGCGCATTACCAGCTTGTCAAAATCTTCAGTCCCCAGAACCAGGGAATCTTCTTTCCATCTCCTGGGGAACGTGTAGGGCTTCTGCCCTGTGCTGGGCTCTGGGAAGCTGGCAGGAACAAGGCTGACTTAGTTGGGGCAGTCAAGGAGAGCTTCCTGGAGGAGATGATATGAGCTGAGCCCAAAGGATGATGGGAATGATTGGAGAGGGTGAAGAACAGGTGGCGAGGGGGATGGAAGGGAAAGAGTTTGGAGTCCTCCTTCATTCTTCGCTCTTCATATGTATATATTTCCTCCCCATCTGGCCCCTACTCCTCCTTCAGGTCTCAGCTCAATGTCACCTCCTCAGAGAGGCCCTCCCTGATGCCCCCAGAGAATCGCTGCCCTTCATTTTCTCTTTTTAAATTTTCCTTTTTTTTTTTTTTTTTTTTTTTGAGACAGGGTCTCGCTCTGTCATCCAGGCTGGAGTGCAGTGGTGTCACTACAGCTCACTGCAGCCTCAACCGCCCTGGCTCAAGCAATCCTCCTGCCTCAGCTTCCTGAGCGGCGGGTACCACAGGCACATGCCACCGTGCCTGGCAATTTTGTTTTATTTTTTATTTTATTTTATTTTTGAGACGGAGTCTCACTGTTGCCCAGGCTGGAGTGCAGTGGCATGACCTTGGCTCACTGCAACCTCCATATCCCGGGTTCAAATGATTCTCCTGCCTCAGTCTCCCAAGTAGCTGGGATTACAGGTGCATGCCATCATGCCTGGCTAATTTTTTGTATTTTTAATAGAGTCGGGGTTTTGCCATGTTGGCCAGGCTGGTCTCGAACTCCTGACCTCAGGTGATCCACCCGCCTTGGCCTCCCTAAGTGCTGGGATAACAGGCGTGAGCCACCGCACCTGGCCTCCTTCATTTCTTTTCTTCCTGGTCCTTTTAATAATCTGAAATCATTTTAGCCAATTACTTGTTTCCTCATTATCTATCTGCAAATGCCTGGAGAGGGCAGAGACCCTGCCCACCTAGATTATCTCCCTCTCTCTGTCTAGAACTCACCTCCACGGTTTTCCCACCTGTAAAGCAGGGTGGAAGTGTGACAAGTCGCTTCCATGGAGAAGCTGCTGGCCTCATTTGTCATTAAAGTTACTATTTTCCTTGCAAACGGCTTGCCTGGTTCTGTAGACTCTTGTAATCGATATGCTAATTGATGCAGATTTTATGTAAATGATACGGATGTTTATTTCTCCCTAGAAATTCCCCACTGGCCTTGGGGATCCCCGAAGAAGCTGGGGAGGGGGTAGAGCTGTCTCAGCCCAGGTTCCTTGGGGACCCACCCACACTTAGGCGGGTGAGGGTTGAGGAGCATCTGGAACTTCCCCTACCCCCTCCTCCTTCCTGGCCTCCAGGCTTTGCCCAAAGATGAGCAAATCTCTAGACCCTAGGGTGGGGACGGGGATGGGGGGATAGAAAACTGGAGACCCAGGGGAAAGACTGAGACAGAGACAGTGAGAGAGCAAGATTGAGAGATGAGGAAGCAGGCGGTGAGATGGACCTAGAGACGGAGACGAAAGGAGAGAGGCCTGGAGGGGTGAGGTGAGAGGGCAAGGCAGGTTCCCCCTGCAGTCGCAGAGCAGGCTGGGGACGGACTGCAGAGGGACCTGTCCCCCACCATGCTTTTGGAGTAGAGGAGCGACCTTCCCATCTCCATCCTGGATACAGCCTTTGGAATCTTCTGGAAGGGAAAACTAAGTCCAGATAAGGGAGGGCCACCAGCCTCACCATCATTGCAGGGCAGGGGCAGGGAGGCTTCCCTGACAATCTCCTGAACCTTACCAGACACTTATTGAGTGCCTACTGTATGCCAACTCTATGTTGGGCAGTGCTGGACATCACCTTGGCCTGGACAGTTCTGGGCCCAGTCCTTGGGCTCCCAGTCGGGTGTGTGGGATTCAAACTGAGACATTTACCTTGGGAATGAAGGAGGACGGGTTGACCAGGTCAACCTGGGGGGAGAGGGAGGCAGAAGGCCAGGAGGAGAGAACAGCCCGTGCAAAGGCCCTGAGGCAGGGTAGAGCTTGGCGCCCTAGAGGAGCTGAATTAATTCCAAAAGCCCCCTTACCTGCCTGCCCTCCCCTCCTCCCATTCCTCACTCTGTTCCAGCCACACGGGCCTCCTCACTGTTCCTCCAACATGCCAGGCACGGTCCTGCCCCAGGACCTTTGCACAGGGCTGTGCCTGCCCACCTACTACACTCTTTCCCTAGGTACCTGTATGATTTTTTATTTATTTATTGAGACAGCTCTGTTGCCCAGGCTGGCAATAAGATTTTAGACATATGATCTCTGCTCACTGCAACCTCCGCCTCCCAGGTTCAAGCGATTCTCCTGCCTCAGCCTCCTGAGTAGCTGGGATTACAGGTGTGTGCCATGACGCCTGGCTAATTTTTGTATTTTTAGTAGAGACAGGGTTTTACCATGTTGGCCAGGCTGGCCTTGAACTCCTGACCTCAAGTGATCTGCCCGCCTCAGGTTCCCAAAGTGTTGGGATTATAGGCATGAGCCACTTTGCCCAGCCACTGCATGATTTTCTACCCCCTCTTCTTCAAGTCTCTGCTCACATATCACCTCCTCAGTGAAGCCTTCCCTGACTACCTGTTTAAAATCTTTCTGCTAGGCCAGGCGTGGTGGCTCATGCCTGTAATCCCAGCACTCTGGGGAGGCTGAGGTGGGAGGATCCCTTGAGCCTGGGAGTTGGAGGCTGCAGTGAGCTATGATCAGGCCACCACGCTCCAGCCCAGGGCCACAGAGTGAGACCGTATCTCTAAAAACTAAAATAAAATGAGTGAATCCTCTCCTCTGATCTCTGAACCCTGCCAAGATGAGGGTCCATTTGTGTCTTGCTCAACCACTGTGTCCCCAGCACTGCCTAGTAGAGCCTGGTACACAGTAGGTGCTCAATAAAGTTAGCTGAAAAATAGGCCAGCAAGGGGCAAGACCCCTGAGGCTCAGTTCTGCTTCCTGAAGGTGTCGGAGGTTTTGTAGCGGACTCTGAGCAGGCCCCTGGTGGGGAGGGAAGGGTGTGATCTGAGCTCGACACCCTTGATGGCCTCTCTGCACACTGTCAGTGTCACCTGTGTGGCTGGCCTTAGTGGCAATGACGAACTGCCACTAGCTGAGGTCATTCACACACACACCCTCCACCGTCACTGCCTGTTTCTGCTGTTGCTATTATTTTTATTTATGTATTTATTTATTTTTGAGGCAGAGTCTCATTCTGCTGCCCAGGCCGGAATGCAATGGCGTGATCTTGACTCACTGCAATCTCTGCCTCCTGGATTGAAGTGATTCTCCTACTTCTGCCTCCCAAGTAGCTGGGATTACAGGCACCTGCCACCATGTCTGGCTAATTTTTTTTTTTTTTTTTTGAGACGGAGTCTCTCGGCTCACTGCAACCTCCACCTCCCGGGTTCAAGTGATTCTCCTGCCTCAGCCTCCCGAGTACCTGGGATTACAGGCTCCCACCACCACACCCGGCTAATTTTTGTATTTTTAGTATAGACGGGGTTTCGCCATGTTGGCCAGGCTGGTCTCGAACTCCTGACCTCAGGTGATCCGCCTGCCTCGGCCTCCCAAAGTGCTGGGATTACAGGCGTGAGCCACCACGCCCAGCCATATTGTATTTTTTAATACATTTTTTTTCTGTGCTTGGATCTTGCCACCCTTTCTGCATACCAGTTCTGGTTTTCTTTCTATCTTTAAAGAAAAAATGTGGGCCAGGCGCGGTGGCTCACTCCTGTAATCCCAGCACTTTGGGAGGCTGAGGGGGGCGGATCACGAGGTCAAGAGATCGAGACTCTCCTGGCTAACACGGTGAAACCCTGTCTCCACTAAAAATACAAAAAATTAGCCAGGCGCAGTGGCGGGCGCCTGTAGTCCCAGCTACTCAGGAGGCTGAGGCAGGAGAATGGCGTGAACCCGGGAGGTGGAGCTTGCAGTGAGCCGAGATCGCACCACTGCACTCCAGCCTGGGCAACAGAGCGAGACTCCGTCTCAAAAAAGAAGAAAGAAAAAATGTGGTAAAACACACATCACAGAAAAATCAGCATTTTAACAATTTCTAAGTGCACGGTTCAGCGGCATTAAGCACATTCACGTGGTTGTGCAACCATCACCGCCATCCTCTCCGGAACTTTCTCCTTTTCCCAATCTGAAACTGTCCCCAAGAAACACTCACTCCCCACCCACTCCCCAGTCCCTGGCACTCCCCATCTACTTTCTGTCTCTATGAATCTGATGACTCCAGGGGCCTTCTAGGAGTGGAACCACACTGGATTTGGCCTTCTGCGTCTGGCTTACTTCACTGAGTGTGACATCCTCAAGATGCATCCACATCTGAAGCCTGTGATGGCTGAATCATATTTCACCGTGTCCATGGACCCCCTTATGTTGATCCATGTATCTGCTCATTGGCAGTTGGTTTGCTTCTGCCCTTTCGCTGCTGTGAACACGGGTGCCAGGATCTGTTCTGGTCATCTGTTTTTATTTCTCTTTTGACAATGCCCTACACAACTGTAACGGCATCAAAGCTCCTTCCCACAGCTTCCAAGAGAGGATGAAGATTAGGAAAAATCACCAAGAGGAAGAAACAAGAATCTCAGGACCTCCCATGGAGAAGACTACTTATCTTTATTAAGCACCAACTATGTGACAGGCTCCAGCATTTTTTTTTTTTTAATGGGGGGACAGAGTCTCGCTCTATCACCCAGGCTGGAGTACAACGGAATGATCTCGGCTCAGTGCAACATCTGCCTCCCAGGTTCAAGCCATTCTCGTGCCTCAGCCTCCCAAGTAGATGGGATTACAGGCACGCACCACCACGTCCAGCTAATTTTTATATATTTTTTAGTAGAGACAGGGTTTCACCATGTTGGCCAGGCTGGTCTCAAACTCCTGACCTCAGGCGATCCACCCACCTCAGCCTCCCAAAGTGCTGGGATTACAGGCATGAGCCATGGCGTCCGTCCTAGGCCCCGGCATCTTTTGGAATGTTCTCATGTTAAACAACTTGTTCACAGCTGGTGAGTGGTAAAGCTGGGGGATGGACGCCAGTGTGTGAGCTGCAGAGATCACATCCAGTCCACTGTCTGCTTGCTTGCCTCTCATGACAGGCAGCTCACTACCCCATCACTGATTTTAGAGAAAAGAAAACAGTGGGTGGAAAAAAGCCATCCTCTCCAACTTGGGATGATCAGGGAAGGCCTCTCAGAGAAGGGAACATTGGTGGGGAACAGCTTCCAGGCAGTGGGAACAGCAAGTGCCAAGGCCCCGAGGCAGGAGTGAGCTGGGTGTGCTCACTAGGCTGGAATGGGAAGCCTAGGGGAAGGGAGATCTAGGGGAAGGGAGATTTATTTTTTATTTTTTTATTTTTTGAGATAGAGTCTTGCTTTGTTTCCCAGGCTGGATTGCAGTGGCACGATCATCTCGGCTCACTGAAACCTCCGTCTCCCGGGTTCAAGGGATTCTCTTGCCTCAGCCTCCCGCGTAGTTGGAATTACAGGCATGCACCACCACACCCGGCTGATTTTTTGTGTTTTTAGTAGAGATGAGGTTTTGCTGTTACCCTGGCTGGTCTCGAATTCCTGAGCTCGGGCAATCCGCCCTCCTTGGCCTCCCAAAGTGCTAGGATTACAGGCATGAGCCACCGCACCAGGCCAGAGGGGAGATTTTGAAAGCGGAGAATGTGACACCTGCCCCTGCCCAAATGACACTCACCTCCCATGCCTCAGTTTCCTATCTATACCCAAGGACAGACCCCAGGGAGGTTGAAGGTCCCTGGACACCCTCGCTCCACCCACAAATTCCTTGTTTTGGAGACCAGGATGCCACTGCCTCATTTGTCACTACATCATATGCAGATGATGCCTTGGGGGAGGGGGTTCTGGGCCAACCCAGGACACACATGGGCCTTTCTGGGGGATTTCTCAGTTTCTGAGAAGGAGGAAGCCTTGTAATTGCTCTAATTTCAATTTATAAATCAGGCGCAGGTCCTGCTGCTTCCGTCTCTAATTTAATGTTTCCTGCGTGCAGGCATGGTGCTGTTAGCTCCAGCCAGACACACAGCCTGAACCTCGGGCCCAGGGTCTGAGGGGCTGCAGAGGGGGTCTCAGACACAGTGGGGACCACTGCCTCCCTGGCTGAAGGTCTCCTGCGCACCCGGAGCTTGCATATATAACCCCTCTCTCAATGAGAGGGAAGCAGCGAGGTGTAGGGAACTCAGGCTGACCATGGGACCAGGCGTCCTGGGTTCTGGGTTGGAGTCCTTGTCTCCATTCGAAATGCGCAAAGCACCTGGAGCTGTGCAGTGCACACAGTAGGTGCTTAATAAGTGCTTCCGACATTATTATTTCCCTGGATACCCCTGCTGCATACTGGGGAGGTGGTCACCATTATGTCCTGTTTTGCTAAAGAGAAAAATAAGTGACTCTGGTCTCACTCTCTGATCAATGGGCCTCAGTTTCCCCTTTGATACAATGAAGGCAAGCCCTGTTGAAATCTCAGACTCCCACTCATTCACTGCTTCATTCGTTCATTCATTCACCACATGTGTTGAGTGCTTACTGTGTGCTTGGCTCTGTTTTAAGCCTCGTGACACAGTGGAGTCCTGGACAGACCTGGGAACGTGACTGTCTTGGGGAGGGATTGGAAGAGAAACGAGTAAATGCATAACAGAAAGTCCTATTGGTGAAAAGTTGAACAAAACCATCAAAACAGGGTAAAGAGGGATGAAGAGGGGAATTCTTTTTATTTATGTATTTAGTTAAGAGACAGGGTCTTGTTCTCTTATCCAAGCTGGAGTGCAGTGGTGCCATCCTAGCTCACTGCAGAGTGATTACTGAAATGAGGGGAGGCTGGGGAAACATTTGAATTGAGATTTGGGGTAGGTGAGGAAAGGAGCCATTTGGACATCTAGGGAAAGAGTGCACAAGGCAGAGGGGACAGGCAGTGTACAGGCCCTGGGGCAGTACAAGCTCTGTGCAAAACCTACATATTCAGAGACACTGGCTGTCCCAATAAAGCTGTACCCTTGGCATTTCAGAATGGAGCTGCCTCCTCCTCCAGGAAGCCCTCCTGGATCCTCAGTGACAATCATGATTAGGCTGAAAAAGCAAGACAGGGAGGCAGTCCGTGTCAGGCTCAGGGGCACCAGGCAGGGGGCAGGGAAGAGGTCTAAGAGACCCCACTCACTCACCCCAGGTCACACTCACTTGCCTTAAGGCCCTTCCAATTAGGGGGATCCCTGAGACACTAATGCTGTCCTGAGAGTTCTTCCAGGACAGTGGCACCTTCTTCTTAAAAGCTGGGGTTCAAATCCAGGCTCCACCATTTCCTGGCTGTGGGATCAGTCAAGTCACGGCTCTCTGGGTCTCAGTTTCCACCTTTGAAAATGGAGTAATAGCATAATAGTCCTAGAATCGTGGGGGTGCCTATAGCAGAGGCCTAATATGTTAAGTCATCATTATAATTATTAATATATGCGCAATACAGGGCATATTTTGGGCAGCAGGCCCAGGGATGCTGTGTGGTTTTTGGAAAGGGCTCCACCCTCTCTGGGCGCCAGACTCCCCCAAATCCTCTCAGCAGCTCCAGGAGGGAATTGGAGGTTGAGAAAGGGTCCTCAACAGAATCCCTGCCCCATTCCGCGAAGAGTCAGGGGTCAAAGAACAGGGAGCGAGGAAGGGTCAGGACCATGCGGCCACCACTCCCCCAGCCCCGGGGCTCCAGGCGGTTAGCTCCGCGGAGGACCAGCTGGGCGGATTTAGCCGGCGCATCTGCCGCCTGAGCAGCTGCCGTTCTGGGGGGGCCGGAGGGGGATGTGGGACGAGGGAAAAATCTGTCCGAGGAGAATCGCGTCTGCGCGGCCCAGCTGCCGACTTGAGCTGGGGGGACACCCCGAATCCGCTCGGACCCCGGGCCCCTCCCCGGCCGCGACCGCCCCCACTTGCCTCTAGGGGAGGGGGCGTTGGGGAGGCTCTGACGTCACACGTGGCCCCAGCCAATCGGAGCTGCCCTTTCGGAGCCCCCAGGGGATTCCCTGGCCTGAGCGGAGACCCGGGGTGCAACCTAGCAGCGAGGACCCCCCAACCTGGGGTTAAAGAGAGCCTGCACCTGGCCGGGGAAACTGAGGCGGGGGGCCATTTGGGGAAGGGATGGGACCCAGGCGACCTCTCTGAGCGGCTGCCCGTGAGCCTGACTACAGCTCGGCCCAGAGAGGGCCAGGGACCCCCGGGAGTCACACAGCGGGGCGACGAGGCTAGTGGTCCTGATGGGGGCGCGCAGGCATTGGGGCGGGGCTTCCCTTCCTCGCAGGCGCCAGCAGTAAGGGGCCGAGCTCAGCCTCACCCCATCCCGGGGGCCCTGAAGGCCTTCTGACCTCCTCCGGGTCTCCCCGGGCCTCCTCGGACCCGGGGCCGCAGCCCGGGCCGCACTGGGAAGAAGGTGTCGGTGGCCGCGGGCGCCCGCAAAACCCGCACTGGAATCCACCCGGTCGGAGCAGGACGGGAGCGCTGCGCTGCCAACGCGCCCGCCCAGGCCGGGGAAACTGAGGCCCAGCGGGGCGGGGCTTTGCTCAGAATCCCACGGCTGGGAGGGCGCTGCTGGCTCTGGTGACCTCGGGCGATGCCCTGCCCCTCCCTGGGCCTCCCTGGCCCATCCTGCCACTGTCCTCCAGGTCAGGGCTCAGACAGCCAGGAGCCCTGGGCGGGAGGAGGGAGAGGCCCGGCCTGACCTTGCCCCGGTCCAGGACATGAAAGACCCATTCATGGTCGCAGAAGCCTGAGTGGCAGCTGAGCCACCGGTGGGGGTGGGGCCTCCCTCAAGGCCTTTGTCCCCGAGGTCTCTCTGCCTAGAACGCCCTCCCCGCACACCCCTACCCCCACCCCCCTGCTTGGATCTATGGTCCCTCTAAGGCCTCCATGCCACCTCCTCGAGGTCCTCCTGGCCCTCCAGCCAGTCTGTCTCAGCCTGCAGTTCTGTGCCCACTGGTTTCTGTATCCCCAGGCTAGACAAAAGGCACAGGGCAGATTTGTCTTGTTGACAGCTCAGTCCAGTATCTGGTACACAGTAGGTGCTCAATAAATGTTTGCTGAATGACTAGGGTGCAGAAGTACCCAGCTGGGCACAGCCAAGAAGGCAGGGGAGGGAGGGGATGCCAGGGGCTGGGCACAGCGCAGGGAAGGGAGTGTAAGTGGGAGGACGCAGATTCTAGACCCCAAGCCTTGGAGCTGGGGCTCGGCCCCCTCCCTTGTGGAGCAGGCCTCAGTGGCCCCCAGCGGGCAGGACACAGGGCGGGGTGGGGGCTGGACACCAGCAGGTGCCTTGGCTGATTTGCCTGGGATGCTGGGGCGGCCGGAAGGCGGGAAGGGCAAAACCACGGGCAGGAAGGCCTGGCTGCTCCCGGAGGTTTGTGGTCACCAGGATGGCCCTGGGAACATGCCCAGGAATTGGAAGACCTGGGCTGTCTCCATGGGTGCCAGGGAGCCTGCAGATTGCCGTGGGTGGCCTGGGGAGCGGGGTTCAAGTCCTGATACCCAGTCCCCACTGAGTGGCTGCTGGAAGCCAGTGCACAACCTGTCTGGACCCCCTGGATGGCACGGAGCCAGGGATGGGGCATAGTGGCCCCAGCACTCAGTAAGTGTGCAAGAAAAGTCACAAGCTACATAACAACAAAGTGTTGGCTGGTCTCAGTGGCTCATGCCTATAATCCCAGCACTTTGGGAGGCCAAGGTGGGAGGATCGCTTGAGGCCAGTAGTTCAAGACCAGCCTGGGCAATGTAGCAAGACCCCAGTCTCTACAAATAATAATAACAATTAAAAAAAATCATCTATCCTCTCTCTCCCCCATTTCTCTATTATCTATCTAAATTATAGAAAAACAGAAAAGAGGCCGGGCGCGGTGACTCATGCCTGTAATCCCAGCACTTTGGGAGGCCGAGGCGGGTGGATCACCTGAGGTCAGGAGTTCGAGACCAGCCTGGCCAACATGATGAAAGCCCATCTCTACTAAAAATACAAAAATTAGCCAGGCATGGTGGCAGTCGCCTGTAATCCCAGCTACTTAGGAGGCTGAGGCAGGAGAACTGCTTGAACCCGGGAGGTGGAGGCTGCAGTGAGTCAAGATCATGCCACTGCACTGTAGCCTGGGTGACAGAGCAAGACTCCATCTCAAAGAAAGAAAGAAAAAGATAAGAAAAACAGAAAAGACAAGAAAAAATAAGTGTTTACAGAGCATCTACTGTATGGAGAGAGGCCAGAGCGACCAGGACAGCACTCAGTCCAGTGGGGGAGACGTACAGGATCACATCCACATGGGGAGGTACTTTGGACAGGGAGGGGCACTGAGGCATGGAGAGCAGCCCCTGCTGTCCTGAATTCATTCGAAGGGTCAGGAGGGTTACAGGAAGGTCTCTGAAACCTCCAGGCTCTGTCCTGGGGTCTCAAATTCATGGGGGAACCTGCAGTCCTCGAAAAACTCCTTTCTGGGCCAGGTCCCACAGGGCGCTGGCGACAGAGGGGCAGGTCCGGGAGTCGTGAACCATGGAGATCTCTGCAGCCGGTTTGCTCAGGTCCAAAACCCCCTGACGCTCTCTAACTGGGTGACCTTGGACAAGACCTCCCTGTGCCTCAGTTTCCTGAAGTGTCGAGTGAATGTTGCTAAATGGAATACTTGTGGATTGAAGAAATGATCTCGTCTATGAAGGGGGCCACCCAGACCGTAGGGTTCCTGACAGCCTCATTGACCCCATGGGCTGGGTGTGATTGGGGCTGGATCCTGGGGATGCGAGTTTGAACAGAGGGGACCAGGAGAGGAAGTTGGGGCGGCTCAATTAATAAGTCCACCACCTGGACCAAAGCAGGGTGACCCCCTTGGGCCTCCCCCCACAACTCACCCAAACGCCACCCACCAGCTCCGCCCTCCGCTCCGCGCCGCGGTTGCTCCGGGCCGGGTTTTGCGCGGCTCCAGCCCGGCTTTGGGGAGGTGGGGGGTTGCTGGAAAGGGGGGGCGGAGGTGGCAGAGCCGCGAGTCGCAGCGGCGGCCGCGGCGGGCGGAGGAGATGCGGCCGCGGCGCGCCCTCGGTCCGGCCGCCGCGCAGCGCCCCCCCCGGAGCCGACGCCAGCGCGCGGGGGGCCGGGGCTGAGCCCCCTCCCCCAGCGCAGCGCCGTGGGCCCGGGGGCGGGGAGAGCGCGCGCCCCCAGCCCCCCTCCCCAGCCGGGGATGCCGGGCTGAGCGGCCCGGCCGGGACAGGTGCGCGCACGGACCCCCCCAGCCCGCGCCCTCCCGCCCTCGCGCCTCCCGCCCGCGCACTCGCGGCGGCCGCGGCTCCGAGGTAAGCGCCCCGGGGCGTCTGCGGAGGGGGTTGGGGGAGGCGCGGGGATGGGGGCGTCTGTCGGCACGCAGCTGGGGGGACCGAAAGGCTGGCTGGGGTGGCCAGGTCAGGCGCTAGGACTGGGGGGCCTGCGGGCCCTGCCACTGGGAGGGGACGGATTTGGGGCCAGGGAGGGGGTTTGGGGAGCGCTAGAACGAGGGGGGGAATCTCTCAGCCACACAACTGGGGAGGGGACCGGATTGGAGAGGGGGTCGCTGGCCGTATGGAGGGATCCGGTGGGGGTCCGGTGGCATCGCTTTGGAGGGGCTGGATTTTGGCCTGGGGCGCTCCCTGAGGCTCCATTATGGGGGTGTCTAATGGCACCGCAACGTGGGGGGGGGGCGCTTGGATTGTTGACTGGGGGCCTGTATGTGCAGCTAGGTTGAGGGTTCTGTCGGCACCGCAGCGGGTGGAGATTTTGTCCTGGGGGGGGGCCCGGAGGAGACACAATAATGAGGCTCGCGGCTGCGCCGCTGGGGAGCTGGATTGGGGCCCAGGTGGGGGGTTCGGGGCAGGCAGGGGGCCTGTTGGTCGGGGGTTGGGGGTGGCGTTGGGGGGCGGGGTCCTGAGAGCCAAGTCGAGGCGACCCGGGGCTGGTGTGGGGGTCCTGGCACTGGGAGGCCCCTCCGCCCCACTTCGCGTCCGGCCGCCGCACCTTGGGCGCCCGAGTCCTCTCCGGCCTCCTGTCCAGCCCAGAACAGGACGAGTCCCGGGTCCAGGCCGCGGGGCAGGGGTCGCAGTGGTGTTGGAGGGGAGGGCCGGCCGGTCCGGATCCCCCCCGCTGCAGTGGGGACCTGGGGGTTCGGGGGCCCCCAAGAGCTGACAAAAGGACAAAGAAAACGTCTATCTCCAAGCGCGCCGGGATGGGTGGGGGGCGCCGAGTGTGGCCCCCTCCCGCGGGCGCTGATTGGTCCCCGGGGTGGGGGTCACGTGCCCTCCTCTCCTGCTCTCCGCCTCTGGGCGCTCTCCGAGTTTGGGGCATCTCCCAGAGGGGGCGCTACTGTCATGAACCCCCACCTCTGCCCCGGCCGGGTTAATGCTGGAGTTAGGAGCGTTTGCAAGAGTCCTGGGGTTGGGGGAGGGATTCGCAGACCCTCGCCCCCGCCGCCATGTGGCCCTCTCTCTCTCGCTGAGGTCTTTGACATCCTCTACCTGAGGCTGTCATCTTTGACCCCTAGACTGGAGCGGAACGGGGACTTGGAGTTGCTGGGGTGCTCTGAGGCTTTGGGGTTCTGGGTTTGGGTTTAAGGAGGGAGGAGGGAGAGAGGGACTCATGGCTGTGGTGACTGAAGGGGGCCCCTGCCCCATTTGTAAAATTGCATTTCTGTTTTTCTGTGTTCCTTCAGCTTGTGAGAAGGTCCAAATTCCCTCTCCAAAATAAAAATTCAGGACCCCTGGGGCATCCCCCTTGCCCCCAAACCCTTTCCCACATCCCGGGAGACCAGTTTCTTTCAGGCGCGGGACTTCAGGATGTACCTGAACAATTGCTTTAAACTCTACATAGGGAGAGCACAGGTTGTGGGGTGGGTGGTGGGGGACGGCTGGGGCCAAGGCTGAGTTGGAACTCACCTGGGAGGGGGTCTTAAACTCTCCGGGAAGTTGTCTGGGAGTCACTGCCACCCACACAGAGACGCCTCGGATATTGGGTAGGTGGCAGCCTGGCGTCAGCCTCTTGTCTGTTCTGAACCGGCCCATCCCAACAGCAGGTGGGGAAACTGAGGCCCGAGGAAGCCGTTGAAACCCAAGAGCCCTCCTGCATCCCAGCTCCTCCTAAGGGTTGCCCTGAAGCTCTGCTCCTCCCTTCTTCCCCTTGACTCTGGGCTATGCAGGAGCTTTGAGAGGAGGCGCTTAGCTGTGTGGCCTCAGGCTGGTCCCTAGTCCTTTCTGGGCTTCAGTCTCCCCAGGAGATGCGCTTTGGTTTTGGACTGGAGTTGGGGGAGGTGAGGCAGAGAGGGGTCGCTTGAGACTGTCTTGATCTGTGCCTGCCCCATTTTGCCTCTGGTTCCCCCACCAGACTCGGCTGGGGCTGAGCCCCCACAGGATCTTAGGGTCCGTGTCACCTCCTCTGCTTTGAAGTGAGTTGTCTCCAAGCCTAGGTATCCAGTCCCCCCAGGAGGGGCCTTTCCCCCTGAGACCTCAGTCCTCGCCTCTGACTGATGGGCATAGAAGGGGCTGGAGATGTGGCATGTCCTCTGCAGTGGCCACACCAGGCTGGCAGCCGGAGTTTGCTGGGGTTACCAGGACTGGGCCTGGAAGATAGAAATCAAACTGCCCTTGGAAAGGTGACCATGACGTCAGCCTGCAGGACAGGTGAGCTGGATCCCTGGGGACTGAAGGATGTTGCTGGTCACCGCCCGTCTCCTGGGAAGGAAGGTGTCCCGAGCTGACCCTGGGCGTGGCCCTGTCCTGTGGGCCCGGAAAGGGAGATGCTGGAGGGAGAAACTTCCAGGGCAGTGGTCAGGACAGGTGGGAGCAGGGAAAGCTGCCTGGAGGAGGGAGTACTGGGACTGGGCTTGAAGGAGAAGGATTCTGCCAGGAGGAGAGGGGGACAGGCATTGCAGGCAGAGGGAACAGCAAGGATCATCACAGTGGGGTATGTTGGAGGAGCCCTGAGTGGCTAGACTATTTAAGAGGACCATGAGGTAGGCAGTAGCCTTGAATGCCAAGCCAAGGAGCAAACTTTATCCCAAGGGCAATGGGGAGCCATGGAAGGTTATAGAGCAGGGGGAGGGGCATGAGTCACATTTCAGATCTTGAGGAAGGGTAGCTACGAGGAGACAGGCTCCTTGGAAACCAAATGCATTGCTGGAAGGAGTGGTGAGCCGCCCCTCGTGGGAGGCAGGCCAGAGGGGTTGGACGGCTGTCTTTGCAGAATCCTGGGTAAATAATCCTGATATTGGTCAGCCCCAAGTGATCTCCTGGATTTTTTTTTTTTTTTTTTTTTGAATTTCCAGGTACTGTGGGTTTTCTGAACTGCTGTCGTGTTTGAGATAGCAGGTTCTGAGAGTCTCAGGTATTTAAGGGGTTGTGGGCTCTCATACTGTGACTCCTCCAAAACCCAGCCGTGATTTGGTTGGGCTGTGGCTTTCTCTTGGCCATGGTCGTGCATTTCTTCCCTCCCTGTCTTCATGTAGCAGCAGTAGGGAAACTAAGGCTCAAAGCAGCCCAGGATTCAGGCCCCAGCCACCAGCCCCACGTCCTTTGGCTGAATTATCCCAAAACAGACCCTTCACCCTAGACACCCTCCCCATCATGCATGGTGGTGCTGGGGTCAGGTGTGTGACCATAGGAACCCAGGCACGCAATCCTTTTTCGTTATCACGGTCCTTCATCACCTCTCCTCCAGGGACATCCAGGTGAAGTGGCAGACATTAGGACAAGTAAGACAGTGGCGGTGGCTCACGCCTGTGATCCCAGCACTTTGGGAGACCGAGGCGGGAGGATCACTTAAGGCCAGGAGTTCAAGACCAGCCTGGCCAACATGGCGAAACCCCGTCTCTAATAAAATACAAAAATTAGCCGGGCATGGTGGCTCACGCCTGTAATCCCAGCTACTCAGGAGGCTGAGGCAGGAGAATCACTTGAACCCAGCAGGCAGAGGTTGCAAGGAGCTGAGATCATGCCACTACACTCCAGCCTGGGGGATGGAGCAAGACCCCGTCAAAAAAAAAAAAAGGAAAAAGAAAAAGTAAGAGACTTGGGAGGCTGGGGACCACCCTTAGGACTCTTTGGCAGGGACATGGGGCCCTACTACTTGCCACCCTCAATGCTCCTTCTCTATCTGGCCCCAGGGTCCAAAGGTGGCCACCCCAGGGCCCCACTGGGAGGTAAGGCCCACTCTAGACTACATTTCCCAGGATGCACCATGGCCCAGCTAAGCCAGCCTTCCAAGGGCGGACCTAGGAGGGAGCTTCCCAAATACAGGAACCCAGAGGAGGATTGTGGGTTCCCAGGTGGGCCTGGTTCCAGGCAATTAGGTCCATCAGTCAGTCAACAAATGCTGCCAGTGGTCCCCATGTGCTGTGTCCTGTGCTGGGTGATGCTAGGATCCCAGAGAGGTAACTTTAACTCCTCTGTCTAGTTGGAGGGGCTTCCAGGCCAGAGGAAGAGAAACAGGGGCAGGCACTGGCCACCCGTGCTACACAGGTTCAGGGCTAGCGCAGAGGGAGCAACTGGGGCTAGGGAAAGCTGTACCCTGCCTCATGGATCAGGGAAGATGTACCAGGAAGGGGCACTGTAGCTAGGGCCATGATGGATGTTTAGGAGTTCACTAGGGGGCAGCCATATGTTTTCTGATGATTGCAGAAGAACCTCCCTCCCCTGAAGGCCATGGACTCAGAGCCCCTGGGGAAGCTGAAGTAGCCTTTCTGAATTATCGCCCTTATAGGCAGCCGTAGCATTTGGATCAGACTGACTTGAGATTGAATCAGTTTTTTCTCTCACTCACTCATGCCCCCTCTCTGAGCCTCAGTTTCCCCATGAGTAAAACAGGGGTTGCTGTTCTGCCTCCCTTAGGGTTGACCATTTAAACAAGAGGTTGCAGGCAAAATGCCACATATAGTTCTGTTGGGTTTCTGACTCCAAAAAAAGGAACAACCTTGCAAAGCAGAAACGTGGAGCTTCTGGCCATGATCTCATTTGGAGCTGTGGGAGCATTGCTTGCATTTAACAAGTGGACTGATGTTTAGTGAGCACCTATTAAGTGCCAGGTGCCGCGGACCCAGCAATGACCAAGGCATAGACTACTGCATCCTGCCCTTGTCGAATTCCCAGCTGGGTGGGGGGGCAGGGGAGCACAGACACTAACTAGAGAAAGGGCAAGGTAAGTCAGGTATAGTCAGTGCCCTGAAGACAGTTATCTTGCAAGTGGCTGAGAAGGGCGGGGCTGTGTTCACTGAGGCTGTCGGGGAGGGTGTCTCTGAGGAGATGACATTTGAGCTGAGACCTGGAAGATGAGAAGGAGCTGGTCATGCAGAGATCTTGGGAAGCAGCACTTCAGGCAGAGGGCACGGCCCGTGCAAAGGCCCTGGGGCAGGACCTCACCTGGCGTGTTGGAGGAACACCAAGTAGGCCCGTATGGCTGCAGCAGAGTGTGGAGGGGAGAGTGGGAGGAGGGAAGGGCAAGGAGAGTACGGGGCCAGTCATGCAGGGCCTCGTGGGCTGCAGTGAGGGTTTGAGCTTCGACCCCCAGGGAGGTGGGAGCCATGGAGGGCTGCGGGAAGAGGAGGGACAGGACCTGACTCTTGGTGCCCTCTGGTGGCAGCTTTGGGGAAGACAGACGGGGGCGAGGCTGGAATTGAGGACCAGGTCCTTGTAATAATTGATGGGGGCCGGCCAGGCAAGGGTAATAGAGGGGGAAAAAGTGGATGGATAGGGGACAGATTTTTGGAGTCACCCACAAAACTTGCTGAGATGGATGTGAAGAGGCTGAAAGCCCCTTTCTCTGGGGGCAGGGCAGTGCTGTGGTTAACAGCGCAGCGTCTGGACTCCTGGGCCCGGGTTCAGATCCCAGCTTGGCCATTTCCGGGCTGTGCGACCTTGGCCCCATCCCTTGCCCACCCTGGCCCCGAGTTTTCCCACCTATGGAATGGTCAGAAGAGCCCCTGTGACCTACCCCGCTGGGCTCAGTGAGGGACAGGGCTGGGAACACGGGGTAGGCACCCTGTAAGTGTTTGCTGTTGTCCCTCTTTGAAGGTCGGAGCCTCAGGCTCTGGGGAGCAGCGAGGCACAGATGGGGGTGACAGGCTCCCTGAGATGACCCAGCAAACTGGGGGCCCCTTCCCCCTGAACACTGTTCTCCACAGTCTGACGGTTCTCAAGCCCCATCCCCCAGCACCCACGTCACTCTGCCAGCCCCTCCATCATTCCTGAGCCCTGACTCACCAGGACTTGTGGTCCGCTCTGACCCCGGGGCCTTTCCCCTGGGACCTATTTCCCGCCTTTGTCTTCTTCAAGTTCATTCGCCAGGTCTTCCGTTCCCAGCAGCACTTGGCACTCCCTGAGACCTCCACCCCCGTTCCCCACCACCTCTCTCAGCGGGGCCCCCTCCAGGCCTCTCACACTGGTCCCGGCCACCTGGGGATCCCCAGCCTCTGGGGAGGGGCAGAGACTGGAGGAGTTCTGGGGGAGGAGTTCAGCAGTGCGGGGAAGGGCGCCCAGAACCCCAAGTTGGAGGGGAAGGGCTCCTCATTTTCTGCCCCTAGATCAAGCCCCCAAAGGCCGGGCCATCTTTCTTCCTCCCTAAGTGGAGTCCCTATAACAGAGCCTTATTCCCCTCTGAACTCCACAACTGGGTCCCAAGCTCACGACCCACCCCTCTGTACTTCCTCCAAATTGGGTCTGAAGGGAGGACCTGTCCGTCCCCAAACCTGCTTTGGAATCTGTGGGTGCTCGACGCCCCAGCCCCAGCCTGGATTCCCTTGGAGCCCCAGCCCCCTCGAGCCACCCCCTCCTGGGTCCCTTAATTACCTGCTGGGTATAAATGACACTTTAATTTCCTCTGAATGGTCGTTGCAACCCCCCCCCCCACCGCCCCACCCATTCCTAATTACAAATTGCTGTTTCCGACTTGCCTCCTGGTGGCCCAATTTCAAAACAGTGATTAAAATTAATTACCTGGGGGCCCCCTCCCCGGAGGGGAGGAGCCCCAGGAGCCCCAGAGATGCATCCACCTCCCCACTGGAGGTTCTGCCTGGGCTCCCACACCCTGGCTTCCCGAGTGGCCTGGGGACAGGGACAGCCTCTCTCTGGGTCTCTGCTTGCTTATCTGTGAAATATTTCAGCTGGCCAGATGCGGTGGCTCACGCCTGTAATCTAACACTTTGAGAGGCTGAGGCGGGTGGATCACTAGAGATCAGGAGTTCGAGACCAGCCTGACCAACATGGTGAAACCCTGTCTCTACTAAAAATACAAAAATTAGCCAGGCATGGTGGCACGTGCCTGTAATCCCAGCTACTTGGGAGTCTGTGGCAGGAGAATCGCTTGAACCTGAGAGGAGGAGGTTGCAGTGAACCTAGACCGTGCCACTGCACTCCAGCCTGGGTGACAGAGCAAGACTCTGTCTCAAAAAAAAAAAAAAAAAAGTTTAGGGTGTGCCATCATCACGGGCAGGTAGCACATTGTGAGCACTTGGAAAATGTCAGCAAGAGGCGGCCTCACACAGTGGCTCATGCCTTTAATCCCAACACTTTGGGAGGCTGACTCAGGAGAATTGTTTGAGCCCAAAAGTTCAAGACCAGCCTGGGTATCATACCCCCTCTCTGCAAAAAATACAAAAAATTAGCTGGGTGTGGTGGTGCACACCTGTAGTCCCAGCTACTCAGAAGGTTGAGGCAGGAGGATCGGGTGAGCCTGGGAGGTCGAGGTTGCAGTGAGCTGAGATCACGCCACTGCACTCCAGCCTGGGTGACAGAGACCCTGTCTCAAAAAAAAAAAAATGTCAGCAAGAAGCAAGATCACGTTTGCATCCATGGCACCCTTATGTGTTATGTGACCTCAGCAAAATGGCTTAACCTCTCTGAGCTTCAGTTTTTCCATCTGCAAACAGAGATGAGGGTGCTGGTCTCTGAGGGTTGATGCCGGCAAGAAATAAGTTCATATGTGGGAAAAGCATGGCGCATAGTAGGTGCAGTCTTCCTAAATCTGATCTTGAATTCCTTCTCTCCCGGCCTGCTGTGAGTTGAATGTGGAAGGCGGCTCAGGGTAGAGTCCCATCCTTTGCAAAAGAGACACTCGGCATTAATTGAGTGCTTCCTGCATGCAGGGCTCTGTGCCAAGCCCTGGACACGCACAATCCTGAGCATGGCTGAGTCTCCAGCCATATTGGTGCACAGTAGGTGTTTAAGAAGTCTGGAATGAACATATCCTTGCAACTATTTTAATTAATTAATTAATTTATTTATTTATTTGAGACGGAGTCTTACTGTCACCCAGGCTGGAGTGCAATGGTGCAATCTCAGCTCACTGTATCCTCCGCCTCCCAGGTTCAAGCGATTCTCCTGCCTCAGCCTCCCAAGTAGCTGGGATTACAGGCGCCCACCACCACGCCCGGCTAATTTTTGTATTTTTAGTAGAGACGGGGGGTTCATCATGTTGGCCAGGCTGGTCTCGAACTCCTGACCTCAGGTGATCTGCCCGCCTCGGCCTCCCAGTGTCGAGATTACAGGCGTGAGATACCGCGCCTGGCCAACTATTTTATTTTTAAATTATTATTATTATTATCATTAGTATTATTATTTAAGTCAGGGCTCTCACTCTGTCGTCCAGCTGGAGTGCAGTGAGGCCGTCACAGCTCACTGTAGCCTTGACCTCCTGGGCCCTAGTGATCCTCCCACCTCAGCCTCCCAAGTAGCATGTCGCACCACACTCAGCTAATTATTATTATTATTTTTTAGAGATGGGGTCTGGCTGTTTTGCCCCGTCTGGTCTTGAACTGGCCTCAAGAGATCCTCCTGCCTCAGTCTCCCAAAGTACTGGGATCACAAGTGTGAGCCACCTCGCCCAGCCTCCTTGGAACTATTTTATAAGTGGGGTTCTTGCTGGGACATTCGTTCAGCTGATTTGTTGAGCACCTACTGTGTGCCAGGCCCCATGCTGGGCACTGGGGTCACAGCAGTAACTGAGACAGACCCCTGCCCTTGTGGAGCCAATATTTTTATCCTCATCTTTCAGAGGAGGAAACAAGCTCAGAGATGGGAGGGTTCTAACCCAAGGCAACACAGCAGTCACGACAGTTAATTAAGCACCTATCATGGGTTGCTCATTTACCCCTCATGAGAAGCTGATGTGGATGGTTATCATGCTTGGTTCGCTGATGGGGAAACTGAGGCTCTGAGAACTGAGGACTCAGGAGGGAAGGTCAAGAGTGGAGGGGAGGCTGGGCGCAGTGGCTCACGCCTGTAATCCCAGCACTTTGGGAGGCCGAGGTGGGCGGATCACGAGGTCAGGAGATCGAGACCATCCTGGCTAACATGGTGAAACCCCGTCTCTACTAAAAATACAAAAAATTAGCCAGACGTGTGTGGCGAGCGCCTGTAGTCCCAGCTACTCGGGAGGCTGAGGCAGGAGAATGGCGTGAACCCGGGAGGCGGAGCTTGCAGTGAGCCGAGATCGCACCACTGCACTCCAGCCTGGGCGACAGAGCTAGACTCTGTCTCAAAAAAAAAAAAAAAAAGAGTGGAGAGGAGGCCGGGCGCAGTAGCTTAGGACGGGCGCAGTGGCTCACACCTGTAATCCCAGCACCTTAGGAGGCCGACTTGGGCGGATCACCTGAGGTCAGGAGTTCAAGACCAGCCTGGCCATCATGGTGAAACCCCATCTGTACTAAAAATACAAAAATTAGCCAGGTGTGGTGGCATGCACCTGTAATTCCAGCTACTCAGAAGGCTGAGGCAGGAGAATCGCTTGAACCCGGAAGGTGGAGGTTGCAGTGCGCCTAGATTATGCCACTGCACTCTAGCCTGGGCAACACCAGCGAGACTGCTTCAGGAAAAAAAAAAAAAAAAAAAAGTGGAGGGGAGGCTCATAGGCTGCCTCCCAGGCTGGGCAGGGATGAGTTAACCGACATCCAGTAGGATGGGGGACACGGGGGCCTCTCTCTTCTGCCCCACCCCTCATGCCTGGGCCCCAGGGACTCCCTCCAGCCTTCCTGCCAAGTTCCTAGACAGCCCCAGAGCCTGGCTGGGCTGTGATGGGGGCGACCGAGGCAGCTGGAGGGGCAGCTGTAAGCAGAGCCCGTAACCAGACCTGGACGGCCCTGGGGCCCGGCTGCCGGGACCAGGTTACTCGATCCCCCGAGGGATGCTGGCCCCGGAGCCAGAATCCTGGGGCGGCCCGGACGATAGGGAGCTCCTTGTATGGAACTGGAGACAGACATCCCGCCCTCGTCCCTTGTGCTGTGGCAGATGGAGAAACGGAGGCTTCAAGCCTGCCTGGGATCACTGTCATCTTGGAACAGAGAGGCCCAGAGAGGGTGTGTAGCTGGCCTAAGGTCACACAGTAAGGTCATTTAACCTAAAGTGAATGCCTGTGTGCCAGGCCCTGAGCTAGTGTCTTTATTTTATGGACAACAGCAAAAGAAAAGATGCTGGCAGGGCACAGTGGCTCATGCCTGTAATCCCAGCAGATTGGGAGGCCGAGGTGGCAGGATCACTTGAGACCAAGAGTTCAAGACCAGCCTGGGCAACATAGCGAAACCCTGTCTCTACAAAAAGTACAAAAATGAGCTGGGCATGGTGATGCACACCTATGATCCCAGCTTACTGGGGAGGCTGAGACAGGAGGATTGCTTGAACCTGGGAGGTTGAGACTGCAGTGAGCTATGACGGCACCACTGTACTCAGCCTGGGCAACAGAGCAAGACCCTGTCCTTAGAAACAAACAAGAAATGAGGCTGAGTGTCGTGTCTGAGTGAAGGGGAGAGCCCCAGGAGTCCTTTCTGTGCTGTGCCAGCCTCCCCATCCACCTTGACCTTCTGTCTCTTCCTCTAGTGGTCTCAGTCTCCACGCTTTTTCCTCTGCAGTTCCTTCCCCTTGGAGCACCTTCCTCACCTTGTCACGAGGTCTCCCCTTCGACCTTCAGGCCTCAGCTCAAATGTCCCCTCCTCTAATCATTCCTCATGTTTTTATGGTCGTGCTTATTATTGTCAGAAGCTATCGAGTTCCGATATTGGTTAACGTGTGTAGTGTACCCCCGTCTCCCCACGGGACTGGGAGCCCCATAAGGGTAGGGCTTTGTAGCTGTCTCGGTCACAGCTGTGTCCCCATGCCTGAACACATGTGTCTGGTATACAGCTGGTGCCAAATAATTATTAATCCAATGAGTAAGTAAATGACTTCCAATTTGGGGTACAGGGCGCCAGAGCTGGATGCAGTTGCTTCCAAGTTGGCGGTTGAGCGGTTGAGGGCAGGGTGGTTGTGGCTGGGGGAACCC
Organism: Pan troglodytes; assembly: GCF_028858775.2. Taxonomy (NCBI): domain Eukaryota; kingdom Metazoa; phylum Chordata; class Mammalia; order Primates; family Hominidae; genus Pan; species Pan troglodytes. The sequence goes on along the minus strand of NC_072418.2, from coordinate 6,915,874 downwards.
AGGGAAACTGAGGCCCAGCCAGGGCAGTCAGAGAAGGCTTCCTGGAGTGGGGGACACGCATGCATGGCCTTGACTGGTAAGCAGGAGTCAGCTGTAGGGCTTGGAGGACAGAGCGTGAGGTTACTATGTCTGGCTGGTTGGGAGGGCAGCTGGGCCTTGAGGAGGCTAAAAAGGTTCCCCAGCAGAGGGGACAGCCTGAGCCAAGGTCTGCAGGGAGGGGCTGGAAATGCCTGATAGTAGGTGAGGGCAAGAAGAAGCTTCAAGTTATTCCCAGGGTGGGAGGTGTCCTTGAACACTGAGGTATAAAAAAAATTGGTTCTAGGCCGGGCGCGGTGGCTCACGCCTGTAATCCTAGCACTTTGGGAGGCCGAGGCAGGCGGATCACGAGGTCAGGAGATCGAGACCATGGTGAAACCCCGTCTCTACTAAAAATACAAAAAATTAGCTGGGCGTGATGGCGGGCGCCTGTGGTCCCAGCTACTCGGGAGGCTGAGGCAGGAGATTGGCGTGAACCCAGAAGGCGGAGCTTGCAGTGAGCCAAGATCGTGCCACTGCACTCCAGCCTGGGCGACAGAGTGAGACTCCATCTCAAAACAAACAAACAAACAAAATTGGTTCTTCTTCTGTGGGGCGCTGGGGAGCCATGGTAGGCCTTTGAGCAGGGGAGTGGCAGGGTCAGAGCTGAGCTTGGGATATGCAGTAAAGGGATGGCTTGGTGGTGGTGCTGGGGTCAGAGAGGAGAGTGGGCATTGCCCTTGAAGGACAGCTCAATACCCAGGCTAGGAATTACCCCTGGGACAGAGCCAGGGACCAAGCCAGCTTCTGGAAGTAAGAAGGATTCAAGGTAGATTGAAAGTAAAATTTCCCTGCTCAGGCAAAAAAGAAAAGAAAAAAAAAGGGCCAGGCACGGTGGCTCACGCCTGTCATCCCAGCACTTTGGGAGGCTGAGGCAGGCGGATCACCTGAGGTCAGAAGTTCAAGACCAGACTGGCCAAACATGGTGAAACTTTCTCTCTATTAAAAAGACGAAAAAATTTAGCCAGTCATGGTGGCGGGTGCCTGTAGTCCCAGCTACTTGGGAGGCTGAGGCAGGAGAATCGCTTGAACCCGGGAGGTGGAGGTTGCAGTGAGTCAAGATCGCACCACTGCGCTCCAGCCTGGACAAAAAGAGTGAGACTCCATCTCAGAAAAAAAAAAAAAAGAATTTTAGCTACAGACCAGCTATCAGGAAACAAAAAAATGTAGAAAAAAGTATATTTCACCTGCCGCACATTGGTTCAGATTACACTCTTTCTTCCTCATGGAGGTGCTTTAGTTGAATTTTAAATCACCCAGTGTACAGAGATGGGGAAACTGAAGCCTGGAGAAGGGAAGTGACTGTCTGCGGTCAAACAGCTGAGGCAGAGCCGGGGTTTGAACCTGGGCTGTGCGGTTCTGGAGCCAAAGCTCTTCTTCTGGGACTTCTTCAGCTGCCGATGTTTTCTGTCCGGGCCTCAGTTTCCCCAACCAGCCAGTGAGATTGGGCTGAGCAGGGCGGGGCAGGATGGCTTGTCGATGGTGCCCCTGGTTTACTGGGGTTTTTTTTTTTTTTTTTTTTTTGACAGAGTCTCACTCTGTTGCCCAGGCAATGGCGCAATCTCTGCTCACTGCAACCTCCGCCTCCTGGGTTCAAGTGATTCTCCTGCCTCAGTCTCCCAAGTAGCTTGGGATTACAGGCGGGCACCACCACGCCTGGCTAATATTTTTATTTTTAGTAGAGAAGGGGTTTCACCATGTTGGCCAGGTTGGTCTTGAACTCCCGACCCCAGGTGATCCACCCACCTCAGCCTTCCAAAGTGCTGGGATTACAGGCGTGAGTCACCATCCCAACAAGCAATTACTTTTATTTTATTTTATTTGAGACAGGGCCTTGCTGTGTCACTCAGAGTGCAGTGGGGCAATGGCAGCTCACTGCGGCCTCAACCTCCTGGGCTCAAGCGATCCTCCCACCTCAGCCTCCCAAGTAGCTGGGACCACAGGCACACATCACCACGCCCAGCTAATTTTTGCATTTTTTGTAGAGATGGGGTCTTTCTATGTTGTCCAGGCTGGTCTCAAACACCTGAGCTCAAGTGATCTCCCACCTTGGCCTCCCAAAGCGCTGGGATTACAGGCATGAGACACCACGCCCAGCCCAACCAGCAATTATTGAGTCCCAGTGGTGTGGGGGCACTGGTCATTTGCCTAGACACACCCGCCCTGCCTCAAGGGGCTTCCGGTGCGGCCAGATAGATGGGCTCTGAACAGTCCCATAGGTGGGTGATTGTTTCATTTATTTATTTATTTATTATTATTATTGTTTTATTATTATTATTTTTTGAGGTGTAGTTTTGCTGTGTCGCCCAGGCTGGAGTGCGGTGGCATGATCTCAGTTCACTGCAACCTCTGCCTCCCGGGTTCAAGCAATTCTCCTGCCTCAGCCTCCCGAGTAGCTGGGATTATAGGCACGTGCCACCACGCCCGGCTCATTTTTCATATTTTTAGTAAAGACGGGGTTTCACCATCTTGGCCAGGCTGGTCTTGAACTCCTGACCTCAGGTGATCCACCCCCCCACCCTTGGCCTCCCAAAGTGTTGGGCTTACAGGCGTGGCTCACCATGTCCAGCCTCATTACTTTTTTCTTTTTCTTTTTTATTTTTTGAGATGGAGTATCGCTCTGTCGCCCAGGCTGGAGTGCAGTGGTGCAATCTCAGCTCACTGCGACCTCCGCCTCCCGAGTTCAAGCGATTCTCCTGTCTCAGCCTCCTGAGTAGCTGGGACTACAGGTGCATGCCACTGCGCCCAGCTAATTTTTCTATTTTTAGTAGAGACGGGGTTTCACAATATTGACCAGGCTGGTCTCAAACTCCTGACCTTGTGATCCACCTGCCTCGGCCTCCCAAAGTGCTGGGATTACAGGCGTGAGCCACTGTGCCCGGCCCCAGGTGATTATTTTATTTGGGGAATCCACGCATGAAGCTGCACCTCTCAGAGTTTGTGATGCATGTGGATCCCTGCAGGATCTTGATCAGGTGCAGGCCTGGGTGAGCGGGCCTGGTCCTGGGATTCTGCATTTCTGACAGTGGTGCCCACACAGCTGTTCCCAGACCCACACTCCCAGCAGCACACGGACCTGCGTGTGATGGGGGAGGAGAGGAGGGCATAAAGTGGGGAGGGCGGAGGCGTCTGGGTTCCAGGAAGGTCCAAGGGGAGCCTCTCTTAGATGACCTGAAGTGAGGAAGTGAGTTGTGTGTGTATCTGGGGGAATTCCCAAAGCAGAGAGCACAGCCTGGGGTAAGGCCCTAGGGCAGGACCATGCCTGGCCTGTTGGAGGAACAGCAAGGAGGCCCGTGTGGCTGGAGCCAAGTGATGAGTGGGAGAGAGGGAGGAGGAGAGGGTAGACAGGGCATGGGGCAGGTCGTACAGGGCCTTGTGGGCTGCAGGGAAGACCCCGGCTTTGACCCCGAGGCAGGTGGGAGCCATGGAGGGGTAAGGGCAGAGGAGAGACGGGACCTGACTCATGTGCTCAGAGGCGTCCTCTGGTGGCTGTTTCGGGAAGGACAGCCTGGGGATCAGGGCGGAGGGGACTGGGCTGGGCTGAGCTGGGCCAGGCAGGCGGGGATGTGAGTGGCCACGGCATGGACGGGAAGCGGTGAGAATTCTGCGTAGACTCGAAGGCAGAGGCCGCAGGAGTGGCTAATGCTGGCTGTGAGGCTGGTGGAATGGGGTGTGGCGGGGAAGTCAGGATGAGCTCCAGTTGTGTCCTAAGCCATCAGGTGAGACGGAGGACGCAGAAGTGGGGCCGGGTCGGGGGACATCGACCATCCGTTGACCCCGATTGGATCGGTAGCCTCAGTGCCACTCCAGCGAGAACCCCATTAGGGTTTTTGTTTTATCTGTTGTTTGTCTTGGAACTCACAACCGGATCCTAAAACTTACACCGAAGCCTCAGGGGCCAAGAACAGCCCAGACGCGCTGGCCTGGAGGAGAGAAGGTTGGGGGAGAGTTCCCCCAGGAAATTGAGGCCCATGACGGGGTGACAGTAGCTAGGGCGGCGCGGTTCTGGGGTCGTGCCCCGCATGGCTGAGGGTGAGACTTCATGAGCCCCGTGCCTGGAGCGGCTGAGGGGAAGTTGAACCCCGAATCCGGAGCTGGGGGAGGCCTGGCTACAGTCAGGACGGTGGGTGTCATCGGATATAGACGGGGTTTCGGGACCCAGGAGCGTACAAGGCCGCCCAAGAGGGGCTGGCGGTTGAGGGGGGTGCAAGGCGGGACAGAAAGCTGGGAGTGAGGCTGGCGAGTGTGGGGCATGGGGGTCGCCAGAGGACAGAGCTCCCAGGAAGAAGAGCTAAACTAGGGGGTCCCCGAGGACGTTTCCATTCCTGAGCTTCAGTTTCCACATCTGCGCAGTGGGCTCATGTTTGCAGAGCTGGAGTGACAGCCGGGGGCCTCCTGGAGGGAGCTGTTGCTTTGTGGCCCCCTCCCCCAACAAGGCGCCCCCACAGAGTACATGCAAGTCCCCAGGGTTGCAGGCAGGAGCCCCCCAACCCCCGGGGCATGCAGACATGTGGGTGCACGGGTGCCCCGGAGAACCCCGCACGCCTCGGGGCGCACCCGCCAGCCCCGTGGCTCCCTGTGACCAGGTGTCCGGCAGCCGCAGCGTGGCAGGTGGTGGGGCCGCTTCTGAGCAGGCAGGCGCCGAGCGGCTGCTGGCAGAGGCTCCTCGAGTTTCACAGAGAGAAGCAGATGGTCTTGGGGATAGGGGGAGGCGCACAGGCCTCGGGTAACCCCAGATCGAGGGGGTAAACTGAAGCTAAGTAGATGGGGTTCGTTGTGAAGTGGCCTGGACTCCCCGCAGTAAACATTTGGGGTTCAGTTGTGTGTTATTATCAAAATAAGTAAAATGGAGCAGGATCTGTGGGCTCCGCTGATCCCTGACTTTGGGCAAATGACTTTACCTTTCTGTGCCTCAGTTTCTCTGTCTGTATAAGGGGCCTATTAAGATAACTCACCAGGCCAGGTGCGGTGGCTCACACCTGTAATCCCAGCACTTGGGGAGGCTGAGGAGGGTGGGTCACTTGAGGCCAGGAGTTCGAAACCAGCCTAGGCAACATGGTGAAACCCCATCTCTACTAAAAATACAAAAATTAGCTGGGTGTGGTGGTACATGCCTGTAATCCCAGCTACTCGGGAGGCTGAGGCAGGAGAATTGCTTGAACCTGGGAAGCCGAGGTTGCAATGAGCTGAGATTGTGCCACTGTACTCCAGCCTGGGGCCACAGAGCAAGACTCTGTCTCCAAAAAAAAAAAAAAAAAAAAAAGCACTCACCCCTTGGGGGTGTTGTGAAGATTAAATGAGTTAATTTAAGTACTTATGACAATGCCTGGCACCTAGCAAGTGCTTTGTGTTTGCTGGGTGTTTTGTTGTTGTTGTTTTTTTGAGACAGAGTCTCGCTCTGTCGCCCAGGATGGGGTGCAGTGGCGCGATCTCGGCTCACTGCAAGCTCCGCCTCTCGGGTTAATGCCATTCTCCTGCCTCAGCCTCCCGAGTAGCTAGGATTATAGGCACCTGCCACCATGCCCAGCTAATTTTTTTGTGTGTTTTTAGTAGAGACGGGGTTTCACCGTGTTAGCCAGGATGGTCTCTATCTCCTGACCTCGTGATCCGCCTGCCTTGGCCTCCCAAAGTGCTGGGATTACAGGCGTGAGCCACGGCGCCCGGCCTGTTGTTATTTTATTTTTTTGAGACAGGGTCTCACGTGGTTGCCCAGACTGGAGTACAGTGGACCAATCATAACTCATTGCATTCCTGAACTCTTGGGCTCAAGCCATCCTCCTGCTTCAGCCTCACAAGTAACTGGGACTACAGGCATGTGCCACCACGCCTGGTTAATTTTTTATTTCCTGTAGGAATTGTGAGGGGGTGTCTCACTATGTTGCCCAGGCTGGTCTCAAACTGAGCTCAAGCAGTCCTCTTGCTTTGGCCTCCCAAAGTGTTTTACAAAATTAATACAAAAATTAACTGGGCGTGGCAGTGCACTCCTGTAATCCCAGCTTCTCAGGAGGCTGACACACGAGAATCGTTTGAACCTGGGTGGTGGAGGTTGTAGTGAGCCGGTAGTGAGCCACTGCACTCCAGCCTGGGCCACAGAGTGAGAATCTTTTCCCCCTCCCCGGCTCCCTCCCCACTGCCCCAAAAAAAAAAAAAAAAAACCCAGGCATGGTGGTGCACACCTATGGTCCCAGCTACTCGAGAGGCTGAGGCAGGAGGATTGCTTGAGTCCGGAAGTTCAAGGCTGCAGTGAGTGGTGATTGTGCCACTGTACTCCAGCCTGGGCAACAGAGCCAGACCCTGTCTCTTAAAACAATGTTTAAAGAAATAGTTTCTAGAGTTAAATATTGTTCTGATAAAACTCAAGATGAGGCCGGGCGTGGTGGCTCACACATGTAATCCCAGCACTTTGGGAGGCCGAGGTGGGTGGATCACGAGGTCAGGAGATAGAGACCATCCTGGCTAACATGGTGAAACCCCGTCTCTACTAAAAAATACAAAAAATTAGCTGGGCGTGGTGGTGGCGGGAGCCTGTAGTCCCAGCTACTGGGGAGGCTGAGGCAGGAGAATGGCGTGAACCCGGGAGGCGGAGCTTGCAGTGAGCCGAGATTGTGCCACTGCACTCTAGCCTGCGGGACAGAGCAAGACTCCGTCTCAAAAAAAAAAAAAAAAAAACCACAAGATGAAAGACAGACCATATCACACCAATTAGGATGGCTACTGTCAAAAAACTGGAAGATAGCCGGGTGTGGTGGCTCACACCTGTAATCTTCGCACTTTGGGAGGCCAAGGTGGGTGGATCACCTGAGGTCAGGAGTTCGAGACCCGCCTGGGCAATATGGTGAATCTCTGTCTGTACTAAAATTACAAAAATTAGCCAGGCATGGTGGCACCCGCCTGTGGTCCCAGGTACTTGGGAGGCTGAGGCGGGAAGATCGCTTGAACCCAGGAGGCGGAGATTGCGGTGAACCAAGATCATGCCACTGCACTCCAGCCTGGGTGACAGAGCGAGACTCCATCTCAAAAAAATAATAAGAATGAAGGAGGCTGGGCATGGAGGCTCACACCTGTAATCCCAGCACTTTGGGAGGCCGAGGTGTGTGGATTGCATGAGGTCAGGAGTTCAAGACCAGCCTGACCAACATGGTGAAACCCCATGTATACTAAAAATACAAAAAAAAAATTAGCCGGGCGTGGTGGCGTGCACCTGGAGTCCCAGCTACCTGGGAGGCTGAGAAAGGAGAATCGCTTGAACCCGGGAGGCGGAGGTTGCAGTGAGCTGAGATCGTGCCACTGCACTCCAGCCTGGGAGACAGAGCGAGACTGTCTCAAAACAAGAAAAAAAAAAAAGGGAAGGAAACCCTGACACAGGTCACAGTGTGGATGCATCTTGAAGCAATCACGCTCAGTGAGAGAGCCAGACACGCAAGGACAAACACCGTGTGACCCACTCCTAGGAAGTCCCTAGAGTCATCAGGTTCACCCAGACAGTAGCATGGGAGGTGCCAGGGGCTGGGGAGGGGGGTGAGGAGTGAGTGTTTCATGGGGACAGAATTTCAGCTTGGGAAGTCGAGAAAGTTCTGGAGATGGTGGTGGTGATGGGTGCACAATTATGTGGATGTTCTTAATGCTAGTGAACTGTGTGTACTTAAAAACAGTTAAGGGCCCACCGGGCATCGTGGCTCACAACTGTAATCCCAGCACTTTGGGAGGCCGAGGCGAGTGGATCACTTGAGGTCAGGAGTTCAAGACCAGCCTGGCCAATATGGTGAAACCTTATCCCTACTAAAAATACAAAAATTGGCCGGGGGCAGTGGCTCATGCCTGTAATCCCAGCACTTTGGGAGGCCGAGGCGGGTGGATCACCTGAGGTCAGGAGTTCAAAACCAGCCTGGCCAATATGGTGAAACCTTATCCCTACTAAAAATACAAAAATTAGCCGGGTATGGTGGCGGGCACTTGTGATCCCAGCTACTCGGGAGGCTGAGACAAGAGAATTGCTTGAACCCGGGAAGCTGAGGTTGCAGTGAGCCGAGATCACGCCATTGCACTCCAGCCTGGGCGACAGAACAGGACTCTTGTCTCCCAAAAAAAAAAAAAAAAAAAAAAAAAAAAAAAAAAAAAAAAAGAGCACTCACCCCTTAGGGGTGTTGTGAAGATTAAATGAGTTAATTTAAGTACTTATGATAATGCCTGGCACCTAGCAAGTGCTTTGTGTTTGCTAGGTGTTTTTTTGTCGTTGTTTTAATTTAAATTAATTTTATTTTTTTTGAGATAGGGTCTCACTCGGTCGCCCATACTGGAGTACAGTGGACCAATTATAACTCATTGCATTCTTGAATTCCTGGGCTCAAGCAATCATCCTGCTTCAGCCTCACAAGTAGCTGGGACTACAGGCACGTGCCACCATGCCTGGTTAATTTTTTATGTTCTGTAGAGATTATGGGGGCGTGTCTCGCTATGTTGCCCAGGCTGGTCTCAAACTCCTGAGCTCAAGTGATCCTCTTGCCTTGGCCTCACAAAGTGCTTTACAAAATTAATACAAAAATTAACCGGGCGTGGCAGTGCACACCTGTAATCCCAGCTTTTCAGGAGGCTGAGACACGAGAATCGCTTGAACCTGGGAGGTGGAGGTTGCAGTGAGCCGAGATCATACCACTGCATCGCAGCCTGGGTGACAGAGTGAGACTCTGTCCACCTTCCCCTGCGTCCCCCACCTCCGGCAAAAAAAATGTCAGGCATGGTGGTGCACACCTATGGTCCCAGCTACTCGGGAGGTTGAGGCAGGAGGATTGCTTGAGCCTGGAAGTTCAAGGCTGCAGTGAGTGGTGATTGTGCCACCGTACTCCAGCCTGGGCAACAGAGCCAGACCCTGTCTGTTAATGTTTAAAGAAATAGTTTCTAGAATTAAATATTATTCTGATAAAACACAAGATGAAAGACACAGCATGTCATACCCATTAGGATGGCGACTGTCAAAAAACCAAAAGGTGGCCGAGCGTGGTGGCTCACACCTGTAATCCTCGCACTTTGAGAGGCCAAGGCGAGTGGATCACCTGAGGTCAGGAGTTCGAGACCAGCCTGGCCAACATGGTGAAACCCCATCTGTACTAAAAATACAAAAATTAGCTGGGCGTGGTGGCACGTGGCTGTGGTGTCAGGTACCTGGGAAGTTGAGGCGGGAGGATCGCTTGAGCCTGGGAGGCAGAGAGTGCTGTGAACCAAGATCATGCCACTGCACTCCAGCCTGGGTGACAGAGCGAGACTCCATCTCAAAAAAATAATAAGAATGAAGGAGGCTGGGCATGGTGGCTCACACCTGTAATCCCAGCAGTTTGGGAGGCCGAGGTGGGTGGATTGCATGAGGTCAGGAGTTCAAAACCAGTTTGACCAACATGGTGAAATGCCATGTGTACTAAAAATACAAAAAAATTTAGCCGGGCATGGTGGCATGCACCTGGAGTCCCAGCTACCTGGGAGGCTGAGAAGAATCGCTTGAACCCGGGAGGTGGAGGTTGCAGTGAGCTGAGATGGCACCACTGCACTCCAGCCTGGGCGACAGAGCAAGACTCTGTCTCAAATAATAATACTACTAATAATAGTTAAATGAAAATGGTTAAGATGACAGCTTTTATGTTATATATATTTTAGCCATTTTTTTTTAAAGGCACAGGGCAGACAGGGCTCTTAGTTAGGTTCTGGGGTAGGGGGCTAGAAAGGCCCGTGGCATGAGAGGAGGGTAGGCCGAAGTGGGGTCTGAGGTCAGGGGCCTTGAATCCCAGGGAGAGGCTGGGGCCTGGACTCAGGGGTCCCTGGGAGCCACAGGAGGCTGTAGAGCAGGGGAGGAGCCAGGGAAGGAAATTCTGAAGGAAACAGGGCCGTGCCCTGAACACACGTGGAATCCGGGTGTTCGCTGAGTCACAAATCCTGGAAGCTCAGGGTCGTGAAGAGGAAGTCCAGCCGCGCTATGCGAGGTCTTCCTGTTTTTGGAGGAGGCAGGCACCCCAGGGCCGATTGTCGCGAATCACCTTCACCTCTGGGGGCTCAGAATCCCTGAGCCAGAAGGCCAGGGCAGGGCTGGGGGATACCCCTGCTGCTCAGACAGGAAAATGGGCTCGGAGCTTGCCCAATACTTCCCAGAAGGTCGAGGCTGCTGAACTTCTCATTCGGGGCTCCGGGACCTGGACTGTACCCCTTTCTGGTAGGGGGTGCTCTGAACTGGGACCTTCAGCATGGAGGGCGGGGGTTCAGAGGGTGAATTCCGCTGCCATGTCACTACCTGGATGGGAGAGTGTCTCCACTCCACACACCTAGAAGTTTCTGCAAAGTTACCTTGAATGGGAGTGGGAAGCAGTCCCCCTTGAGAGGTAGTGAGGTGCCTGTCATGGAGGTGTGCAAGCGGAGAATGAAAAGGCTGGATTTGGGAAGGAGGTCAGATCTACCAGGGTCACAGAGGCCCTTGGCATGGGGAATATTCTGTGATTCTGTGGTTATGTAGTACTGTCATTCCCAGCTTGTGGCTTTTTTTTTTTTTTTTTTTTGGATGGAGTCTTGCTCTGTTGCCCAGGCTGGAGTGCAGTGGTGTGATCTTGGCTCACTGCAACCTCCACCTCCTGGGTTCAAGGGATTCTCCTGCCTCAGCTCTCCAGTAGCAGGGATTACGGGCACAGGCCACCATACCTGGCTAATTTTTGTATTTTTTTGTAGAGACAGGGTTTCGCTATGTTAGGCAGGCCGGTCTTGAACTCCTGACCTCAGATGATCCTCCCACCTCGGCCTCCCAAAATGTTGGGATTACAGGCGTGAGCCACCACACACAGCCAGCTTGTGGCTTATAAAATTCCAAGAGCCTTTGACTCTTTTTTTTTTTAGCCTTTGAGTTTAATATTTTTGTGTTTTAATTCTAAGTATTTTTATGCATGTATTTTGAGATTGCATTTTTAAATATATGTTTTAGGATATTTGTATCTATTATTATAATAATTATTATTAGTTTTAAATTACCGAATGCAGTTTTGTTTGAAGTCGTTTCCTGGGCTTTCACGCACACGTGGCCATAAAGTTGTTCTGATAATTAAATTAGTGCTGTGTATTATTATTATTATTGCCATTATTGTTGTTATTAATTATTATCCCCGTGAGGAATTTTTCTGGGATTTGAAGGAGCGTCTGCTGCTGTCGCCCGCCGTCTTGTGGCCGCGAGCGGGACTGCAGGCCGCTCACCTCGCCGCCCCTTGCCCGCAGGCGTCACCTCCTGTCGCCTGGCCCTCGCCATGCAGACCCCGCGAGCGTCCCCTCCCCGCCCGGCCCTGCTGCTTCTGCTGCTGCTACTGGGGGGCGCCCACGGCCTCTTTCCTGAGGAGCCGCCGCCGCTCAGCGTGGCCCCCAGGGACTGTGAGTCTGGGGGTGTCTTTGGGCGGGGGTGGAGTCCCGTGGGAGTATCTGGGTTCCCAGTTGGGTCTGCTGCCCCCACTGGGGGACTCAACCAGTCCAGGAGCCACCCCTAGAAGGGGCATGACCTCAGGCCACCCTCTCTTCACCCCCAGCCCTTGCTCACACCCCTCTCCACCCCCTCACTCAGACCTGAACCACTATCCCGTGTTTGTGGGCAGCGGGCCCGGACGCCTGACCCCCGCAGAAGGTGCTGACGACCTCAACATCCAGCGAGTCCTGCGGGTCAACAGGACGCTGTTCATTGGGGACAGGTATTGCTGGGGACAGCAAGGAGGCCTGTGTGACGAGCAGAATGAGCGAGGGGGAGAGAGAGAGGAGGCGAGGGCAGGGAGGGGATGGAGCAGGTCGTGCAGGGCCTGTTGGGCCATTGGGAGGACTTAGGCTTTGACCCGGAGGAAGGTGGGAGCCACGGAGGGTTTTAGGTAGGGGAAGGACTGGACCTGACTCAGGTGCTCACACGCGCCCGCCCTCTGGTGGCTGCTTCTGGGAGGGGGCGAGAATGGAATCCAGGGGACCAGGGTGGAGGGGACTGGGCTGTCCAGGCTGGCTATGATTGAGGCTGTACCAGGTGGAAGCTGTCGTGGGGAGAAGCAAGTGTGAGATTACGGGGCTTCTAGGGATGGGCTTCCCAGGAAGGAGAGAGACCGGACAGATCAAATGCTTTGGAGAGGATGAGGAGGATGCGGAAGTGACCCCTGGGCTTAACTACACGAGGTCACCAATGACGTTGAGCAGGGCGGCTTCCTCGGCAAGGGTGTGAGGGGAGAGAGCCTGGTGGGCGCCTGGGAGGCGCCGAGTGGGGCACCTGACCTAAGGCCATGGGACATGGTGTTGGGGGCAGTCCGTGGGGCGTGCCGGGCAGGAGGTGGAGTGCAGGATATGAAGGCCTGCTGGGGCCCTTGGGGGGGTGTGGTCGGCGCTAGAGTTGCTCGTGTCAGAGGCATTGGCATGGCCCTGCATGCCCCCGTGTGCACACCACATTGGCAGTGGGAAGGATGGAACGGGAGAGGGTGGCGGAGCCCCCAGTTCTCACTAACTATGCCCCTCCCCCAGGGACAACCTCTACCGCGTAGAGCTGGAGCCCCCCACGTCCACGGAGCTGCGGTACCAGAGGGTGAGGAAGGGGTGCAGGTGGGAGTGGAGGGGTAGGGCCAGGGGGACGCGGCACTGCGCCGGGGAGCTGGGTGGATTTGGCCCAGCACGGCGGGGTCACTCAGGGCTGCTGGGACCCGGTACCCCCTCACCAGCTCTCTCTGTCTGCAGAAGCTGACCTGGAGATCTAACCCCAGCGACATAAACGTGTGTCGGATGAAGGGCAAACAGGAGGTGAGTTGGCCCTGGCTCGGTCCCGGCCCCTGCGAATCAGCCCTGGCATTACCCATGCCCCGCCCCAATCAGACCAGGCCACGCCCACTCCGCCAGCCCTGGCCACGCCCCAACCCACCCCCAATCAGCCCTGGCCCCGCCCAACTGCCAGCCCTGGCCACACCCCCAAACAGCCATGGCCACGTCCACGTCCCCACCCAATTGGTCCTAGCCCGGCCTCCAACCTAGCCACAATTATCCATAACCACGCCCCAAATAGTTCTGGCTAGGCTATGCCCACACTTCTGCCCCTGTCAGTCCTACCACCACCCCCAGCCTCGTTCCAACAAGCCCAGGCCATGTTCACACGCCACCCAATAGCCCACTCCCCACCCAATCGATCAGGTCCCCATCCCGACCCCTCCCCTATCAGTCCTGCCGCCCCCCACGCCCCCGGCCCGCCCCAATAAGCCCAGGCCACGCCCACCCCACCAGCTCTGGCCACGCTCCCAACTTGGCCCCAATCAGCTATAACCGTGCCCACCACGCCCCAGTTAGTTCTGGTCACGACCATGCCCCACCCCAATCGGCCGTGACCACACCCAGGGCGGATCCTTCTCCTCCATCCCAGGTTAGGACTCTGCTATTGCCATGGTTATGCCCAGTCTGACAATGCCCACCATCCTGGCCTTGCCTGCATTGCTGATACAAAGTGTTTCCCTGTCTGGGTCGCACCGTGTCCCCAGCCAGTCCTAGGTTCAGCCCCTGCCTTGGCCACGTCCCAAGGAGGGCCCCAGCCTGGGCCATGCCCACAACAGACCGGCCCTCCACCCACACAACTCAGGTTCTGGCCACGCCCATCACCATGACCACGCCCACATCGCGCTCCCCGCTTCCTCCTGTCCCCACCTCAGGGCGAGTGTCGAAACTTCGTAAAGGTGCTGCTCCTTCGGGACGAGTCCACGCTCTTTGTGTGCGGTTCCAACGCCTTCAACCCGGTGTGCGCCAACTACAGCGTGAGTCTTCAGACTCCCTGCGCCCCAGGTCCAACCTCCAGGCCTCTGCTCGCCCGACCTCCGCTGGCCATGGCTTTTCCCCAGGCCATGTCACCTCCTCCAGGAAGCCTTCCTGGATATACTCTCCCTGCCTCCTCCCCCTGAGCTCAAGAGGAGTCAGCGCTGTCCAAACGAGGCCTGTACAGGGGGCCAGGGAAGCCGTAGCTACTTAGGCAATGAGCCAGTTACAGGTCTAACTAGGGATTGACTCTTAAACCCATTTACAGATCAGTAAACTGAGGCCCTGAGAGGTTAAGTGAGTGGCCAAGGTCACACAGTAATCCATGGTGGATCAGGATTCCCCCTGGAGTGGGGGGCTGAGGGAGCCAGGGGCTGCTAGTTGGGGTCAGGAGATCTGTCACTCAGGCCCCATGGTCCCTGCAGATAGACACCCTGCAGCCCGTCGGAGACAACATCAGCGGTATGGCCCGCTGCCCGTACGACCCCAAGCACGCCAATGTTGCCCTCTTCTCTGGTAAGTACCCCCCCAACCTCCATCTGATCAGCCCCAGCCACAGGCAAGACCTGGCATTTTCTACTCCAGCGTCTGGGTTGTTTAGAAGGCAGCTGGACGACCACTTGTCCCAGCTGTGACATGGGCAGACTCTCAGCCCAGGTTTGGGGCTCAGCTGGGATTGAGGCTCAGCGGGGTTTGGGGCTTAGCCGGGGTCAGGGGCTCAGTTAAGGTCAGGGCTTGGATGGAGGTGGGGCTTGGATGGGATCAGAGCTCAGCCTGGAGACAGGGGCTCCCCTAGGCTCAGGACTCAGTCTCAGAAAATCGAGTTTCGACCCACCCAGCCCCTGGCCTCTGCGGTCTCATCTCTTGCCTGCCTTCCCCACCCACCCCATCCAGACGGGATGCTCTTCACAGCTACTGTTACCGACTTCCTAGCCATTGATGCTGTCATCTACCGCAGCCTCGGGGACAGGCCCACCCTGCGCACCGTGAAACATGACTCCAAGTGGTTCAAAGGTGAGACCAGGAAGGGCAGTGGGCCCAGACCTGGCAGGGCCCAGAACCTGACATTCATCAAATCTCCCCACCAGAATAAGAGTCCCAGAGGAGCTTGGTGGGGAGATTTCCACCACATCTTTGGAATCTGTTGGCCTTTTTGAAGACTAGAAAGCTAGAGGAACAAGTTTAGTTGGATCTAAAGTAGAACCCGCTGGAAGTGGGTGGCTTAGAAGCCCAAAATGGAACCACAGAAAAGATATAGCAGGACTCAGCTCTTCAACACATGAGGGAGGAAGATAACAAAAAATAGTTGATGTTGCCATTTGCAGCAAGAGACACAGCGATTTTAGGCTTCTGACCTCCCTTCCCCTGCAAAATACCAAACTTTGAGTCTGTTTCATATTGTCTGGGTAACCAGCCTAGGTCCCCCCTTCACCATAAAAGCCAGTGAGTTCTTAGCCCCAGAAACCCCCTTTGTCATGTCAGGGGCTGAGTTCTGACCCCTCCTGTCCTGCAGAGCCTTACTTTGTCCATGCGGTGGAGTGGGGCAGCCATGTCTACTTCTTCTTCCGGGAGATTGCGATGGAGTTTAACTACCTGGAGAAGGTGAGGCCGGTGCAGTGGGGCATGAAGTTGAGAGGCTCTGATCATGCGAAGTGAGGGGGCAGAGGTGGATCCATGAATCCCTGCACGGGGTGAGAGGGTCCTGCCCTCCATTTCTGGTCCCCAGGGCCTCCTTTCCAGCCATGATCAGGCCCTGAGGCTGAAGACATCTACGGAGCAGCCGTGGAGCACTCAGCCCTGACGAGGGACTTGAGTTGGAAGTCAGATACACCTGGTGCTGTTGCTGTTCACCTGTCCACCCACCCACCCAGCCACAATCACTTATCCATTCTTCATCCCCTGTCCATCCGTCTACCTGCTCACCCTCCCACTTACCCATCTGTCTGTTCTTCAGCCCACCCACACTTTCATGAGCCCATTAATCCATCTACTCATCTGCCCACCCACTCACTCATCCACCCACTACCATCCATCCATGCACTCATCCATCTGTCCATGCATCCATCCACCCATCGATTCATCTAGCCACCCTTCCATCCTATCCATCTATCAGTCCATCCACCTATCCATCCATCTATCCATCATCTGTCCATCCATCTGCCAATCCATTCACCCATCCATTCATCCATCCATCCATCCCATCCACCCATCCATCCATTTATCTACCCATCCACCAACACACCCACCCACCCGCCCATCCATCCATCCATCCATCCATCCACACATCCATCCATCCATCCATCCATCCCATCCATCCAGCTGCCAATCCATCCACCCATCCATCCATCCATCTACCTATCCACCCACCCATCCATCCATCCATCATTCATCTATCCATCCATCTGCCAATCCATCCACCCTTCCATCTCATCTATCCATCCATCTCATTCACCCACTCATCATCTATGCACCCACCCATCTGTCCATCCATTTATCTGCCCATCCACCCACACACACATCCATCCATCCATCCATCCATCCATCCATCCATCCATCCATCCACTCACCCATCCAACCATCCACCCATCCAACTCACCTATCCATCCATCCATCCATCCACTCACCCATCCAACCATCTACCCACCCAACTCAACCATCCATCCATCCATCCACCCACTTATCCATCCATTCATTCATCCACTGATTCACCTATCCATGCATCCATCCATCCACTCACCTAGCTTTCTCTCTATCCATCTGTTCATCCATCCACCCACCCATCCATCTGCTTATCTACCAATTGCTTGATTACCTTGTCCTCCTTCACCATCTCTTCCATTATCTATCATCCTTCTTCAGATGTATTTATTTATCCATCCACCTACTCACCCCTCCATTGTAATCGTCCGTCCATCTACTCATCCACTCATCCGTCCATCCAGGCAACCAGGCAGTGCTGAAGTGCACAGACTGCCACTAACTACTATTGTGACCTTGGACCGGTCACTTCCTTTTATCTGTGCCTCTTATCAGTGTCCCCACATGTACAATGGGGGGATATCAGTAGGCCCCCCTCGGGAAGAGTGTAAGAGATGTGAGAATAAAATGTGGGTCTTCATGGAAACAGTGATGATTATGGTTGTCACTGTTGCTATTATCATCATTGACATTCCCACCGGGAATTTCTGCCAGGGAAGCCGGTGCCCAGAGAGGAACGGTGACTGGCCGGGGTCCCACCAGAGCCAGGGTCAGACTCCTCCATCACAGTTTGGGTGCTGAGTGGCACAGCCTGTGAACAGGCCTTCCTGGGACACAGAGCTCAGGCCCCCGTCCGTCCACTGTCACACCCAGGTGGTGGTGTCCCGCGTGGCCCGAGTGTGCAAGAACGACGTGGGAGGCTCCCCCCGCGTGCTGGAGAAGCAGTGGACGTCCTTCCTGAAGGCGCGGCTCAACTGCTCTGTACCCGGAGACTCCCATTTCTACTTCAACGTGCTGCAGGCTGTCACGGGCGTGGTCAGCCTCGGGGGCCGGCCCGTGGTCCTGGCTGTTTTTTCCACGCCCAGCAACAGGTCAGCGCCCACCAATGGGAGCAAACTGGGAGCATTTGGTGGGCATGGGTAGAGAGGGCCTGCATTCACTCCTCAGGTATGCCCTGGGTGCTAGGTTGGGCACCACTGGATTAGACCTCTGAGAGGCCTCGGCCGCAGGCTGGGGTGGGACAAGCTGACACTGACCCTCTAAGTCCCTTTGGTCAGAACTGGGCCAAAGATATCCTCATCCTCTGCCTTTGGGGAGAGGAGCAGGGAGGGCTTCCTGGAGGAGGGGACATTGGAGCTGGACTTTGGGTGTGAGATGGAGGAAGAGGGAAGGGTGTTCAAAGTTGGAGAAACAGCACGTGCAAAGGTCCTGAGGCTTCAGTGAGTTCAGTATACTTAAGTAATCGTGAGAGAGTCTGTGTGGGAAGGGAACTAGGGGAGAATGCACAACAGGAAAGCAGGGAACTGGTGGGATGGATCAGGCAAGGCTTTGTGGGCTGCAGGCAGAAACTTGGACTTTTTCCCTGAGAGCACTGGGGAGCCATGGAAGAGTGAAGAGCAAGAGGGATGACATCAGGTTTGCATTTTTTGTTTGTTTGTTTGTTTGGCTTGGTTTTTTTTTTTTTTTTTGAGACAGTTTCACTCTTGTTGCACAGGCTGGAGTGCAGTGGTGCGATCTTGGCTCACCACAACCTCTGCCTCCTGGGTTCAAGCAATTCTCCTGCCTCAGCCTCCCTAGTAGCTGGGATTACAGGTGCCTGCCACCACACCCAGCTTATTTTGTATTTTTAGTAGAGACGGGGTTTCTCCATTTTGGTCAGGCTGGACTCAAACTCCTGACCTCGTGATCCACCTGCCTCGGCCTCCCAAAGTGTTGGGATTACAGGCGTGAGCCACCGCACCCGGCCAAGGTTTGCATTTTTAAAAAGCCTGCTTGTGGACTGGGCACGGTGGCTTCGCCTGTAATCCCAGCACTTTGGGAGGCTGAGGAGGGCAGATCACTTGAGGTCAGGAGTTCAAAACCAGCCTGGCCAACATGGTGAAACCCCATCTCTACTAAAAATACAAAAATTAGCTGGGTGTGGTCGTGGGCACCTGTAATTCCAGCTACTCGGGAGACTGAGGCAGGAGAATTGCTTGAACCTGGGAGTTGTAGGTTACAGTGACCTGAGATCACGTCACTGCACTCCAGCCTGGGCGACAGAGCAAGACTCGGTCTCCAAAAAAAAAAAAAAAAGCCTGCTGGGGAGTGGGTTCTAACAGTGGCATTGGGGAGGCAGGACATCCAGTTAAACAGGGATGGGGGCCTGGACAGGGGTGGCCTCGTAGACCCTGAACTGTGGTCCAATCTGAGATGTTATTCAGGAGGAGTGGCTGCATTCGACAGATGCGGGAGGGACAGGGGACATCTCTGGCCTAGGAAGACTGAAGATTCACTGGCTCCTGCAGACAGAGGCTCCTGCACGCACTTGTCCGAGATGGGGCCTCCCACCGGGCTCACCAAACTCTTTCATCCCAACCCCTCAGCATCCCTGGCTCGGCTGTCTGCGCCTTTGACCTGACACAGGTGGCAGCTGTGTTTGAAGGCCGCTTCCGAGAGCAGAAGTCCCCCGAGTCCATCTGGACGCCGGTGCCGGAGGATCAGGTGCCTCGACCCCGGTGAGAACCCCCTCCATCCTGAGTCACATGCCCGGATGAGGTCCTGATCCCCAGGGCCGAGGGCTGGGGCTTCCGGGTGGTTATTTAGCTGATGCTGAGTTCAGCTGTACCCATTATACAGTTGGGAAAAACTGAGGCCTGGTGTGGTGGCTCACGCCTGTAATCCTAGCACTTTGGGAGGCTGAGGTGGGCAGATCACCTGAGGTCGAGGGTTTGAGACCAGCCTGACCAACATGGCGAAACCCTGTCTCTACTAAAAATACAAAAATTAGCCGGGCGTGATGGCACATGCCTGTAATCCCAGCCACTCGGGTGGCTGAAGCAGGAGAATCGCTTGAACCCAGGAGGTGGAGGTTGCAGTGAGCCAAAGCACTCCAGCCTGGGCGACAGATTGAGACTCTGTCTCAAAAACAAAACAAACAAACAAAAAAACGGAGGGTCGTTGGGCGAAGCAATGGGTACCTCTGGTGAATCAGGCCCCTTTATGAGGACCTTTACGTTCGTCCTGACCACACCCTTGTCACCCCCAGGCCCGGATGCTGCGCAGCCCCCGGGATGCAGTACAATGCCTCCAGCGCCTTGCCGGATGACATCCTCAACTTTGTCAAGACCCACCCTCTGATGGACGAGGCGGTGCCCTCGCTGGGCCATGCGCCCTGGATCGTGCGGACCCTGATGAGGTCGGTCCTGGAGGGGCAGGGCATGGCGAGGGGAGACAGGATGGGGTAGATTGAGGGTGAGAGGATCCAGATGCTCAACACAGATGAGCCCATGGCTTCTGGCGCTGCCCAGAGAGCTGGAGACACAGAGAGACAGAGAGGGAAAGATGGAGAGACACTAGGAAAGAGAGAACAAAGAGAGAGACAGAGGGATCAAGAGGTGACAGATGGGGCTGGGCACGGTGGCTCATGCTTGTAATTCCAGCACTTTGGGAGGCCGAGGCTGCCAGATCACCTAAGGCCAGGAATTCGAGACCACCCTGGCCAACATGGAGAAACCTCGTCTCTACTTAAAATACAAAAATTGGCCGGGCATGGTGGCTCACGCCTGTAATCCCAGCACTTTGGGAGGCCGAGGCAGGCGGATCACGAGGCCAGGAGATGGAGACCATCTTGGTTAACACAGTGAAACCCCGTCTCTACTAAAAATACAAAAGATTAGCTGGGCGCGGTGGCAGGCGCCTGTAGTCCCAGCTACTCGGGAGGCTGAGGCAGGAGAATGGCATGAACCCGGGAGGCGGAGCTTGCAGTGAGCCAAGATCACGCCACTGCAGTCCCGCCTGGGCGAAAGAGCGAAACTCTGTCTCAAAAATAAAATAAAATAAAATACAAAAATTAGCCGGGCGTGGTGGTGGGTGCCTGTAGTCCCAGCTACTCGGGAGGCTGAGGCAGGAGAATCACTTGAACCCGGGAGGCGGAGGTTGCAGTGAGCCGAGATCACGCCACTGCACTCCAACCTGGGGCCAGAGGGAGACTACACCTCAAAAAAAAAAAAAAAAAAAAAGAGGTAGACAGACAGACACACACCAGGAGAACAAAGGGGGAGAGAGACAGAGAGACAGGGAGAGAGACAATCAGAGACAGACAGACACCCAGAGAGACAGAGATAGGGAAGAGAGACAAAGAGAGAGAAAAGAGACTGAAAGATACACAGACACACATACATATCAGGAGAAAGCGGGGCTGGGCACAGTGGCTCACGCCTGTAATCCCAGCACTTTGAGAGGCTAAGACGGGAGGATCACTTGAGGTCAGGAGTTTGAAACCAGCCTGGCCAAATGGTGAAACCCTGTCTCTACTAAAAATACAAAAAAAAAGAAAATCAGCTCGGTGTGGTAGTGTGCGCCTGTAGTCCCAGCTACTTGGGAGGCTGAGGCAGGAGAATCGCTTGAACCCAGGAGGCGAGATCAAGCCACTGCACTGCAGCCTGGGCAACAGAGTGAGACTCTGTCTCAAAAAAAACAAAACAAAACATAAACTTGCCAGGCGTGATGGCATGTGCCTGTAGTCCCTGCTACTCAGGAGGCTGAGGCAAGAGAATTGCTTGAACCCGGGAGGCGGAGGTTGCAATGAGCTGAGATTGCGCCACTGCACTCCAGCCTGGGTGACGGAGTGAGACTCCATCTCAACCAAAGAGACAGGGCTGAGGAGAGCCTGGTTTGGGGTTATGTTTCAAAAAAGGGCGAGTGTGCCCACGTGCCTGTGTAGTCACCCATGTCCCCGGCATCCATGCACACACGCATTTATTGCTGTCACATGTGTTGGTGTGTCAGTGTCTGTATGCACCCGTGTAACTATGCCCATGCCCGTGTTGGTGGCATGTGGTGATATGGGGCCAGCCTGACCCTCCCCTGCCCTGTCCCCCAGGCACCAGCTGACTCGAGTGGCTGTGGATGTGGGAGCCGGCCCCTGGGGCAACCAGACCGTTGTCTTCCTGGGTTCCGAGGCGGGGACGGTCCTCAAGTTCCTCGTCCGGCCCAATGCCAGCACCTCAGGGACGTCTGGGCTCAGTGTCTTCCTGGAGGAGTTTGAGACCTACCAGCCGGACAGGTAAGTCCGGGCAAAGGTGGGGAGGGGTCGCCAGCAGGAGGGGAGATGGGTTGAGATGCGCTCAGCCTCACCACTCTGCTTGTCCCCAGGTGTGGACGGCCCGGCGGTGGCGAGACAGGGCAGCGGCTGCTGAGCTTGGAGCTGGACGCAGCTTCGGGGGGCCTGCTGGCTGCCTTCCCCCGCTGCGTGGTCCGAGTGCCTGTGGCTCGCTGCCAGCAGTACTCGGGGTGTATGAAGTGAGTGTCCACCCCAGGCCAGCCGTGGGCGGGAAGCAAGGGAGGATGGGCACAGGGAGGGACAGCTGGGTTCCAGTCAAAAGCCCAATGATGTCCTGGTCATTGAGCTGGGCAGAGGGCACGGCCCGTGCAAAGGCCCGGGGGCAGGACCACTCCTGGTGTGTTGGAAGAACAGCAAGGTGGCCGGTGTGGCTGGAGCACAGTGAGCAAGGGGGAGTGAGGGAGGAGGGGAGGACGGGGAGGGGATGGGAGAGGACGAGGCAGTTTGTGCAGAGCTTTGTGAGCCTCGGGGAGGACTTGGGCTTTGACCTTGAAGGAGATGGGAGCCATGTAGGGTTGCAGGCAGAGGAGGGACTGGCCCTGACTCAGGTGCTTACAGGTGCCCTCTGGTGGCTGCTGCCAGGAGGAGACGCAGGGGAAGGAGAACCAGGGACCAGGGTGGAGGCTGTTTCCCCGTCTCTAAAATGGGAGGGAAGCTAGGATGCATGCCAGTGCTGGCACACGCCTGCACTCCATGTGAGCCGTCAATGCGGAGGACCCTGCTTCCTGCCCGCCGTTATTGCAACAATGACCCAGTAGCTCCGAGTCCAAGGGCACAGCCTCTGGCACGATGCCTGGGCTCCCATCTCAGCTCTGCCACTTGGGCAAACATTTACTTTCTGGAGCCTCAGTTTGCTTATCTGTAAAATGGGGAGTGAACAGCGCCCTGCACACAGATTTGTTCTAAGGACTCCAGAAGTTGCTATTAAGAAGAGGGACTGGGCTTGGTAGCTCACGTCTGTCATCCCAGCACTTGGGAGGCCAAGGCAGGAGGACTCCTTGAGCCCAGGAGTTCGAGACCAGCCTGGACAACACAGCATAGTGAGAGCCTGTCTCTAAAAAAAAAAAAATGCAAAAATCAGCTGGGTGTGGTGGCACACACCTGTGGTCCCAGCTACCCAGAAAGTTGAGGCAGGAGGATCACTTGAGCCTGGGAGGTTGAGGCTGCAGTGAACTATGATCATGACACTGTACTCCAGCCTGGGTGACAGAGCATGACCCTGTCTCTTAAAGAAAAAAAAAATTAAATTTTAATTTAAAAAAATTTTTTTAATTTTAAAATAAAAAAACGCCAGCCATGGTGGCTCACACCTGTAATCCCACCACTTTGGGAGTCCGAGGCGGGTGGATCACTTGAGGTCAGGAGTTCAAGACCAACCTGGTGAAACCCTGTCTCTGATAAAAATGCAAAAATTAGCTAAGTATGGTGGCGCGTGCCTGTAATCCCAGCTACTCGGGGGGCTGAGGCAGGAGAATCGCTTGAACCCGGGAGGCGGAGGTTGCAGTGAACCAAAATCCCGCCACTGCACTCCAGCCTGGGCGACAAGAGCAAAATTCCATCTCAAAAATAAATAAATAAATAAACAACAAGAGCGAAATTCCGTCTCAAAAATTAATTAATTAATTAATTAATTAAAATAAAAATAAAGAGGCAGGTGCTTGGAACAGGGCCCACAGGTCACCGTCACCATTGGGGTTGTGTAAGTGACTTGGACACTTGTCCCATTCGGTCCCTGGTCTGCTCTAGGAACTGTATCGGCAGTCAGGACCCTTACTGCGGGTGGGCCCCCGACGGCTCCTGCATCTTCCTCAGCCCGGGCACCAGGTACTGCGGGAGAGGGAGGTGGGTGGAGGGTGTGTCAGACCCGCCCATGATCCCGGATCCCCCTGATCTCTGACTGTGAGAGGGGCCTCTGCTGACGGTGCCTCCTCTCCCCATTAGAGCCGCCTTTGAGCAGGACGTGTCCGGGGCCAGCACCTCAGGCTTAGGGGACTGCACAGGTGAGTTGGGGGGACGGCAGGCTAAGACCCCCATCCCCCACTACCATGGGGGAGGGGAGGGAGGAGGCTGGAGGACCCTCGAATCCTCTGGGAGGTGGGTGGGGAAACTGGACTCCATCAGAGAACTTTAGAAAGGCATGGGGTGGGCCGGGCGCAGTGGCTCACGCCTGTAATCCCAGCACTTTGGGAGGCCAAGGTGGGCGGATCACGAGGTCAGGAGATCTAGACCATCCTGGCTAACACGGTGAAACCCCGTCTCTACTAAAAATACAAAAAATTAGCCGGGCGTGGTGGCGGGCGCCTGTAGTCCCAGCTACTCGGGAGGCTGAGGCAGGAGAATGGCGTGAATCCGGGAGGCAGAGCCTGCAGTGAGCCAAGATCACGCCACTACACTCCAGCCTGGACGACAGAGCAAGACTCCGTCTCAAAAAAAGAAAAGAAAGGCATGGGGTGGTCTCATCTCATTTATTGGGGAGGGAGATAGGGGAAGAACAGAGACACCAAGAAACAGGCAGGCTTTGACAAGGACGAAGAGACAACAGGAGGCAGACAGACCAACTTCAACAGGACAGAAGGGGCCAGGCGCGGCAGCTCCTGCCTATAATCCCAGCATTTTGAGAGGCCAAGACAGGACAATCACTTGAGGTCAGGAGTTTGAGACCAGCCTGGGGAATATAGTGAAACCCTGTCTCTAAAACAAAAACCCAAAAATAATCCAGACGTGGCAGTGCATGCCTGTAGTTCCAGCTACTTGGGAGGCTGAGGCGGGAGGATCGCTTGAGCCCAGGGAGGTGGAGGCTGCAATGAGCTGTTATCAGGCCACTGTACTCCAGCTTGGGCAACAGAGTGAGAACATGTCTTTTTTTTTTTTTTTTTTTTTCTTGAGACAGAGTCTTGCTCTGTCACCCAGGCTGGAGTGCAGTAGTGTGATCTCAGCTCACTGCAACCTCCACCTTCCGGGTTCAATTGATTCTCCTGCCTCAGCCTCCCAAGTAGCTGAGATTACAGGCGCACACCACCATGTCCGGCTAAAATTTGTATTTTTAGCAGAGATGGGTTTCACTTGTTGGCCAGGCTGGTCTCAAACTTCTGACCTCAGGTGATCTCCTGCCTCAGCCTCACAAAATGCTAGGATTATGGGTGTGAGCCATCATGCCTGGCCCAGATCCTGTCTTTAATAAAACAAACAGGTAGCTGGAGGCAGGGTTGCAGTGAGCTTTACCACTGCACTCTAGCCTGGGGGACTGTCTCAAAACAAACCAAAAAAATTAAAAAATAATAAAAATAAGGCCAGTCGTGGTGGCTCATGCCTGTAATCCCAGCACTTTGGGAGGCAGAGGTGGGCGGATCACAAGGTCAGGAGTTCGAGACCAGCCTGGCCAACGTGGTGAAACCCCATCCTACTAAAAATACAAAAATTAGCCGGGCGTGGTGGTGGGCACCTGTGGTCCCAGCTACTCGGGAGGCTGAGGCAGGAGAATCACTTGAACATGGGAGGCGGAGGTTGCAGTGAATCGAGATCACCCCACTGCACTCCAGCCTGGCACACAAAGGAAGACTCCTTCTCAAAAAATAAATAAATAAATATAAATAAAAATAATAAAAAAGAGGACAGAGGGCCCGAGGAGGTAGGAGGGATGCCCAGGGCCACCCCGCCGGCCCCACTAACCCCTCTGTGCTCCCCGGCCAGGACTCCTGCGGGCCAGCCTCTCCGAGGACCGCGCGGGGCTGGTGTCGGTGAACCTGCTGGTAACGTCGTCGGTGGCGGCCTTCGTGGTGGGAGCCGTGGTGTCCGGCTTCAGCGTGGGCTGGTTCGTGGGCCTCCGTGAGCGGCGGGAGCTGGCCCGGCGCAAGGACAAGGAGGCCATCCTGGCGCACGGGGCGGGCGAGGCGGTGCTGAGCGTCAGCCGCCTGGGCGAGCGCAGGGCGCAGGGTCCCGGGGGCCGGGGCGGAGGCGGTGGCGGTGGCGCCGGGGTTCCCCCCGAGGCCCTGCTGGCGCCCCTGATGCAGAACGGCTGGGCCAAGGCCACGCTGCTGCAGGGCGGGCCCCACGACCTGGACTCGGGGCTGCTGCCCACGCCCGAGCAGACGCCGCTGCCGCAGAAGCGCCTGCCCACTCCGCACCCGCACCCCCACGCCCTGGGCCCCCGCGCCTGGGACCACGGCCACCCCCTGCTCCCGGCCTCCGCTTCATCCTCCCTCCTGCTGCTGGCGCCCGCCCGGGCCCCCGAGCAGCCCCCCGCGCCTGGGGAGCCGACCCCCGACGGCCGCCTCTATGCTGCCCGGCCCGGCCGCGCCTCCCACGGCGACTTCCCGCTCACCCCCCACGCCAGCCCGGACCGCCGGCGGGTGGTGTCGGCGCCCACGGGCCCCTTGGACCCAGCCTCAGCCGCCGATGGCCTCCCGCGGCCCTGGAGCCCGCCCCCGACGGGCAGCCTGAGGAGGCCACCGGGCCCCCACGCCCCTCCGGCCGCCACCCTGCGCCGCACCCACACGTTCAACAGCGGCGAGGCCCGGCCTGGGGACCGCCACCGCGGCTGCCACGCCCGGCCGGGCACAGACTTGGCCCACCTCCTCCCCTATGGGGGGGCGGACAGGACTGCGCCCCCCGTGCCCTAGGCCGGGGGCCCCCCGATGCCTTGGCAGTGCCAGCCACGGGAACCAGGAGCGAGAGACGGTGCCAGAACGCCGGGGCCCGGGGCAACTCCGAGTGGGTGCTCAAGCCGCCCCCGCGACCCACCCGCGGAGTGGGGGGCCCCCTCCGCCACAAGGAAGCACAACCAGCTCGCCCTCCCCCTACCCGGGGCCGCAGGACGCTGAGACGGTTTGGGGGTGGGTGGGCGGGAGGACTTTGCTATGGATTTGAGGTTGACCTTATGCGCGTAGGTTTTGGGTTTTTTTGCAGTTTTGGTTTCTTTTGCGGTTTTCTAACCAATTGCACAACTCCGTTCTCGGGGTGGCGGCAGGCAGGGGAGGCTTGGACGCCGGTGGGGAATGGGGGGCCACAGCTGCAGACCCAAGCCCTCCCCCACCCCTGGAAAGGTCCCTCCCCAACCCAGGCCCCTGGCGTGTGTGGGTGTGCGTGCGTGTGCGTGCCGTGTTCGTGTGCAAGGGGCCGGGGAGGTGGGCGTGTGTGTGCGTGCCAGCGAAGGCTGCTGTGGGCGTGTGTGTCAAGTGGGCCACGCGTGCAGGGTGTGTGTCCACGAGCGACGATCATGGTGGCCCCAGCGGCCTGGGCGTTGGCTGAGCCGACGCTGGGGCTTCCAGAAGGCCGGGGGCCTCCGAGGTGCCGGTTAGGAGTTTGAACCCCCCCCCCCCACTCTGCAGAGGGAAGCGGGGACAATGCTGGGGTTTCAGGCAGGAGACACGGGGAGGGCCTGCCCAGAAGTCACATCGGCAGCAGCTGTC
The DNA here is from genome assembly GCF_028858775.2 of Pan troglodytes. Lineage (NCBI taxonomy): Eukaryota > Metazoa > Chordata > Mammalia > Primates > Hominidae > Pan > Pan troglodytes. Next base: position 6,888,823 of record NC_072418.2, on the reverse strand, counting down.
TAAAGGGCTTGGGGGCCTGGGGGGCGGTGAAGGTGGGTGGGGCCCCTCTGTAAATACGGCCCCAGGGTGGTGAGAGAGTCCCATGCCACCCGTCCCCTTGTGACCTCCCCCCTCTGACCTCCAGCTGACCATGCATGCCACGTGGCTGGCTGGGTCCTCTGCCCTCTCTGGAGTTTGCCTCCCCCAGCCCCCTCCCCATCAATAAAACTCTGTTTACAACCACCGGCCCCCATGACTCTGGCTCTGCTCTGCCTCCTGGGGGTGGCACGGGTGGGGGCACCCTCAAAAGTCAAGGCCAGGCCGGGCGCGGTGGCTCACGCCTGTAATCCCGGCACTTTGGGAGGCCGAGGTGCGCAGATCACTTGAGGTCAAGAGTTCGAGACCAGCCTGGCCAACATGGCAAAACCCCATGTCTACTAAAAATACAAAAAATCAGCCAGGCTTGGTGGCGGGTTCCTGTAATTCCAGCTACTCGGCCGACTGAGGCAGAAGAATAGCTTGAATCTGAGAGTCAGAGGTTGCAGTGAGCTGAGATCACACCACTGCACTACAGCCTGGGTGACAGAGCGAGACGCTGTCTCAAAAAAAAAAAAAAAAAAAAAGGCTGGGTCAAAACAAATCTGGGGAGCTGAGTGTGGAAACATGGAGACTTCGGGGTCCCCATCTTCATCTGCATAGGAGCCAGTTTCTTTTTCTTTTTCTTTTTCTTTTTTTTTGAGACAGAGTCTCACTTTGTCACCCAGGCTGGAGTACAGTGGCGCGATCTCAGCTCACTGCAACCTATGCCTCCTGGGTGCAAGCATTTCTCGTGTCTCAGCCTCTCGAGTAGCTGGGACTACAGGCACCCGCCACCACGCCCCGCTAATTTTTGTATTTTTAGTACAGACGGGGTTTCATCATATTGGTCAGGCTGGTCTCGAACTCCTGAACTCAGGTGATCCGCTTGCCTCGGCCTCCCAAAATGCTGGGATTACAGGCGTGAGCCACTGCGCCTGGCCAGCCTTATGAATTTTGTTTTAAGTGGGACAAGAAGCCATCAGAGAGTTTTAAGCAGGGATGTGATCTGATTTCATTTTAATGGATCGTTTTGTTACTGTGTCACTACATTTCACAAGCCTTCCTTCCTCTCAGTCCATGTTGATTAAGACCAACTAATGGCTGGGCTCTGGAGACTGGGCAGGGCACAAGACAGACGGAGTGCAGTGGCTCACGTCTATAACCCCAGCACTTTGAGAGACTGAGAAGATTCCTTGAGCCCAGGAGTTTGAGCCCAGCCTAGGTAACATACAAAAGAATTTTTTAAATTAGCCAGGCATGGTAGCATGTGCCTGTATTCCCAGCTACTCGGGAGGCTGAGGCAGGAGAATCGTTTGAACCCAGGAGGTGGAGCTTGCAGTGAGCCGAAATTGCATCACTGCACTCTAGCGTGGGTGGCAGAGGGAGACTCCATCTCAAAAAAAATTAGCCAGGCATGGTGGCACGTGCCCGTAGTCCCAGCTACTTGGGAGGCCCTGAACCCATGGTCAAAGCTACAGTTAGCTATGATTGCACCACACTGCTCCAAGCTGGGTAACAGAGCAAAATGCTGTCTCAAAAAAAAAAAAAAAAAAATGACAGGGCATGGTGGCTCATGCCTGTAATTTTAGCATTTTAGGAGGCCGAGGCCAGTGGATCACATGAGCTCAGGAGTTCAAGACCAGCCTGGGCCACATGGCAAAATCCTGTCTCTATTAAAAATATAAAAATTAGCCAGGCACGGTGGTGCATGCCTGTAGTCCCAGCTACTCGGGAGGCTGAGGCAGGAGAATGGAGTGAACCCGGGAGGCGGAGCTTGCAGTGAGTGGAGATCATGCCACTGCACTCCAGCCTAGGCAACAGTGCGAGACTCTGTCTCAAAAAAAAAAGAAAAAAAAAATAGTCATAGCTGCAGATAAAGGTGACACCATCATACCTAAATATTTAGAACTCAACAAGAATGCAAGCACTCTGCAGCCAAGTCCATGAGATGCAGCCAAAGCTGTTCTCAAAGGGAAATTTGTAGCCTCCAAACGCATTTAATAGGAAATGAGGAAGAATGGAAACAATAGCATGGATGTCAGATTCAGATGAAGAGAAAAAAGGGCAGAAGGAGCCCTTGGAGATTTGAGTTAAGCTTCATAGATGGGGAAACTGAGGCCAAAAGTTAAGTCACTTGCCAAAGGTCACAAAGCAAAGGTGTTCATGACAGAGCTGGAATTCAGAACCAGGTTTGGTTCCTCCCAAGCCACTGTCTAAGGACCGTAGAGATGTTTGGGATTACTCACTATTGGACTGTATTTTTAAAATGACTTCTTTTAAAAAAAGCAATATCAACATACCATGAAATCAAGACGAGTTTTTTTGTTCTTTTCAGTGAGCTTCCGGGTTGCTCAAGTTTATGGTAAATCCCTCCTCTTGCTCAGAGAGCTGTCCCTGTCTCCAGGAATAGTGCCTTGCAAACCTTGAGCCTTGAACTCCGGGTTGGGGGAAGTGAGGATGCAACTAGAGAGACTCTTGGATGCCCCCCAAAAATCAGGAAGCAAGGAAATAAAAACCTGTGTTCTAGAAGCAGGGTCAAAAAGGGGTTGAACAGGAAACAATTTCCAGGAAGCAATTTTGTAATCCTGACCCCTCCCCTTCCCCTGCCTGGCTTAGGCTCAGCCCCTATCAGGAACTGGACGGGGGTGGGGACTTCCCCAGGGTTGGTTCCCCTGCCCCCAGTCCAGGCAGGTATAAGGCCACCTCCGCAGGCCAGGACAACCCAGAAGCAAAAGAGAAGAGCTACCATGTCCTCTTGGAGCAGACAGCGACCAAAAAGGTAGGTCCCCACACTACCTGTCCTAGGCAGGTTTGAACGCCAGACCATGCGGAGATACAGGACATTCCAGCTAACCCATAGAAGTCACAGGGAGCAGATACAGGCCTGGTGGCTGGCACAGATCAACCTTAACTGTGACAGAAAGACTGGCGCGCGCACACACACACACCCCTGCAGAAGCCCAGGTGGGCATGGGCAGCAGGGAGCCGGGGGAGGCTTCTTGTTAGAGGCCTGGGGCCACAGTGACCAAGGCTGCCCAGATCATGTCTGATGGCTGCCGGGCCAGGGAAGCCCTGGAGGAGGAGGGGAAGCCCCAGGCTTCCAAGGGTTATGGTGCTAAGTGTAAACCACTGCTTCCCAAGGCCAAATGCCCACCCTCAGACCTGGCCAAAGCAGGACACACTTTTCATGTTCAGAGGCTGCAGTGAGCTGTGATCATGCCAATTCCCTCCTGCCTGGGCAACTGAGCAAGACTCTGTCTCAAAAACATGAACCTGAACATCTGTCTTCCTCCAAGCACCCAATTGGTCAAGGGTGGACAAAAAGACCAGGATCCCAGAGCAGAGAAGTCTTCATGGAAAAGAGGGCATTGGAGCTGGGGCTTTGAAGGATGAATAGGAGTTCACATCAAAACACAGAGCCAGGGAGACAACGACTGACCCAGAAAATAAGCCAGATCAGAAGAAACTAGCAAGTTGGACTGTGAATAATTAACAGCTCATGGGGGCTAGGCTGGTGATGGGGAAGTGTATTCATATTATGCGGGAGTTACACTCAGAAACTCAACTTTCCTAGAATTATAATTCTCCCTGGAACAGGGGCCACTTCTGGCAGCTGTGGGGGGTGAGGGTAGAAGCTGGAAGAGGAGGAGGAAGCAACTGCCCTAGTACAGGTAAGAGATGAGGCAGCATAGTCCAGGCTGGTAGCCGCAGAGATGGGAAGAAGTGGGCAGATTTGCTGCTGTATTTTCACCTAGCTGAGTGTATTTTCACTGTGGTTTAGTAAGCATCTTCTGTTACTGCCTGCAGCCCAGGGGGCATTCAACCCCATGTTTCTAGAACTCTGTTCCTGCTGCTGCTGTTGGCAGCCTCAGCCTGGGGGGTCACCCTGAGCCCCAAAGACTGCCAGGTGTTCCGCTCAGACCATGGCAGCTCCATCTCCTGTCAACCACCTGCCGAAATCCCCAGCTACCTGCCAGCCGACACCGTGCACCTGGCCGTGGAATTCTTCAACCTGACCCACCTGCCAGCCAACCTCCTCCAGGGTGCCTCTAAGCTCCAAGAATTGCACCTCTCCAGCAATGGGCTGGAAAGCCTCTCGCCCGAATTCCTGCAGCCAGTGCCGCAGCTGAGGGTGCTGGATCTAACCCGAAACGCCCTGACCGGGCTGCCCCCGGGCCTCTTCCAGGCCTCAGCCGCCCTGGACACCCTGGTGTTGAAAGAAAACCAGCTGGAGGTCCTGGAGGTCTCGTGGCTACACGGCCTGAAAGCTCTGGGGCATCTGGACCTGTCTGGGAACCGCCTCCGGAAACTGCCCCCCGGGCTGCTGGCCAACTTCACCCTCCTGCGCACCCTTGACCTTGGGGAGAACCAGTTGGAGACCTTGCCACCTGACCTCCTGAGGGGTCCGCTGCAATTAGAACGGCTACATCTAGAAGGCAACAAATTGCAAGTACTGGGAAAAGATCTCCTCTTGCCGCAGCCGGACCTGCGCTACCTTTTCCTGAACGGCAACAAGCTGGCCAGGGTGGCAGCCGGTGCCTTCCAGGGCCTGTGGCAGCTGGACATGCTGGACCTCTCCAATAACTCGCTGGCCAGCGTGCCCGAGGGGCTCTGGGCATCCCTAGGGCAGCCAAACTGGGACATGCGGGATGGCTTCGACATCTCCGGCAACCCCTGGATCTGTGACCAGAACCTGAGTGACCTCTATCGTTGGCTTCAGGCCCAAAAAGACAAGATGTTTTCCCAGAATGACACGCGCTGTGCTGGGCCTGAAGCCGTGAAGGGCCAGACGCTCCTGGCAGTGGCCAAGTCCCAGTGAGACCAGGGGCTTGGGTTGAGGGTGGGGGGTCTGGTAGAACACTGCAACCCACTTAACAAATAATCCTGCCTTTGGCCGGGTGCGGGGGCTCACGCCTGTAATCCCAGCACTTTGGGAGGCCCAGGTGGGCGGATCACGAGGTCAGGAGATCGAGACCATCCTGGCTAACATGGTGAAACCCTGTCTCTACTAAAAATATAAAAAATTAGCCAGGCGTGGTGGTGGGCACCTGTAGTCCCAGCAACTCGGGAGGCTGAGGCAGGAGAATGGCGTGAACTCGGGAGGCGGAGCTTGCGGTGAGCCAAGATCGTGCCACTGCACTCTAGCCTGGGCGACAGAGCAAGACTCTGTCTCAAAAAAATAAAAATTAAAATTAAAAACAAATAATCCTGCCTTTTACAGGTGAAACTCGGGGCTGTCCATAGCGGCTGGGACCCCGTTTCATCCACCCATGCTTCCTAGAACACACGATGGGCTTTCCTTACCCATGCCCAAGGTGTGCCCTCCGTCTGGAATGCTGTTCCCTGTTTCCCAGATCTCTTGAACTCTGGGTTCTCCCAGCCCCTTGTCCTTCCTTCCAGCTGAGCCCTGGCCACACTGGGGCTGCCTTTCTCTGACTCTGTCTTCCCCAAGTCAGGGGGCTCTCTGAGTGCAGGGTCTGATGCTGAGTCCCACTTAGCTTGGGGTCAGAACCAAGGGGTTTAATAGATAACCCTTGAAAACTGGATCGGATGAATTGGCTTTCATTGTGTTCCTAGCATCTTCTCAAATAAACTTCCTAGGACTCCAGGGTGAAGGAGGAAAAGAGGCATGGCCCAGGCCCTGGGGTGTGGGATATGGTCTCCCTAGGGGATGACAGTTGGGATCAATGGCCTGTGACTTCTCCTCTCCCTTCCCCCATCCTGGGATCTAACTGGAAATAAAACCTTGACTGTTGCCCGGGTGTCATTTTACCAGTGGATTTCTGCCAGGGCTTGTGTCCTAGGAGAAGGTTTAAGTTAAACCAGATTGCCCAGGCCTCCAAACGATTTGTCATGCTGACCTGAGATCATCGAAGGGGGCACCTGCCCCGGGCAAGGTTGCAGGGGCAGGATGGGGCTGAAGGGATGAGCAGGGTCCCGGGCCCACCTGCTGATACAGCATTGGCCATGTGGGGGCTGCAATCGGATTTGGAAGACCCTGGGGCTTGGGGGCATGTCCAGTTTTCCCAGTTCCCTAAAAAATGACCATGCAGCCTGGCGCCGTGGCTCACGCCTGTAATCCAAACACTTTGGGAGGCTGAGGCAGGCAGATCACCGGAGGTCAGGAGTTCGAGACCAGACTGGCCAACATGGCAAAACCCTGTCTCTACTAAAAATACAAAAATTAGCCAGGCATAGTGGCACGTGCCTATAATACCAGCTACTTGGGAGGGTCAGGCAGGAGAATCACTCGAACCTGGGAGGCGGAGGTTGCAGTGAGCCAAGATCGCGCCACTGCACTCCAGGCTGGGCGACAGAGTGAAACTGTGTCTCAAAAATAAAAATAAAAAGACCATGCCTACATCTGTGGTCATTCCAGGCAAGGCAATGAAAAGGCAGGGTTCTGAGGTCCAGCAGGGCTGGGTTTGAATAGGATCCCTGGCCGGGCACGGTGGCTCATGCCTGTAATCCTAGTACTTTGGGAGGCCAAGGCAGGCAAATCACGAGGTCAGGAGTTCAAGACCAGCCTGACGAATATGGTGAAACCCCACCTCTACTAAAAATACAAAAATTAGCTAGGTGTGGTGGCAGGCGCCTGTAATCCCAGCTACTCGGGAGGCTGAGGCAGGAGAATCACTTGAACCCGGGGGCGGAGGTTGCAGTGTGTCAAGATCGCGCCACTGCACTCCAGCCTGGGCAACAGAGTCAGACTCTGTCTCAAAAAAAAAAAAAAAAAGAAAAACAAAGGAATAGGATCCCTCACTTGCTGTGGTATGCGGGGCAAGTGATTTATGATCTCTGAGCCTCAGCTTGCTCATCTGTGAAATGGGGATCCTAGGGAAAGGGAAGGCCTGGCTTCTGGCTTAGTTAAGGGGCAGATTAAGAAATAAAAAGAGGCTGGGTGCAATGGCTCACACCTGTAATCCCAGCAATTTGGAAGGCTGAGGTGGAAGGATCACTTGGGGCTCAGGGGTTGAAGACAAGCCTGGTCAACACAGGGACACCTCGTCTCTACAAAAAGTTTAAAAAGTTAGCTGGGTGTGGTGGTGTGTGCCTGTGGTCCCAGCTACTTAGGAGACTGAGGCGGGAGGATCACCTCAGCCTGGGAGGGCAAGGCTGCAGTGAGCTATGATCACACCACTGCACTCTAGCCCTGGGCAACCGAGCAAGACCCAGTCTCAAAAATCGATAAATAATAATAATTAATAAGAAGTCATCAGCGAGTTGGCCAAGGTCACTCAGCAGGGCTATGGGGGCTGTGATCGCATGGACTGTCTCTATGGCAACAGCAGTGAGGGTGACAGGTGGCCAGACTTGGTCCGGGAACGTATAATAGCTCAATCTTTTGAATCTAGCGCTCCCGAATTACTTTGGCAACCGTAGGGCACTGGGCCAGCTCAAAGAGAGGGCGAGGGAAGCCTGGAGCCACGCCCCCTGGGCACGCCCCCGCACGGCCTCTCCCCATTGGTCAGTTCCGGAGGCCCCCACTCCGCGAGCAGCTATAAGATGGGCGGGCGGGACCAGCGCGGGTGTGGAGACTTGAGCCTGGGGTCAGCGGAGACAGCTGGGGTCTGAAGCCGCTCGCACCCAGGTGAGTGCCCTGAGGGTGGCGTCCGGGACCCCCCCTCCCCCCCCCACCCGGGCTTAGGAGAGGAGCTCCAGATAGGGTGGTTGGGCGAAGGTCCGGCGGCGTGGGACGGGTATGACCGGCCAGAGCAGGTGGCTGGGACCCTTGGCCCAGTTGGCCCCAGCTCAGGACCCAGTTGGGCGAGGACCAGGCCTCAGAGGACGCGGGGTGGCAACCGGAGGGATCGCAGGCGGCAGGTCTGAGGCCCGAGGTCGAGCTCCCCCCTGTAACTCTAGCTGGCTGCGTGACCTTGGGACCAGCATGGACCTGCTGCGTGCCTCAGTTGCCCTGTCTGTCAAATGAGCTGTGAGTGGACTGGGACCCAGCAGCTACCACCTCCAGCCGTCTGGGGTGCTTGGGCAGTTCTGGGCCCAGGCAGGGGCCGCAGGGGTAGCAGGGACCTCCCCCATCTTACAAAACAGGAAGCAGCCCAGAGAGGTGAAGGTGCTTGCCAAAAATCACACAGCTGGCCAGGTGCAGTGTCTCATGCCTGTAATCCCAGCACTTTGGGAGGCCGAGGCGGGCAGATCACTTGAGCCCAGGAGTTTGAGACCAGCCTGGGCGACATGGCGAAACCCCGTTTCTACTAAAAATACAAAAATTAGCCGAGCATGGTGGCACGTGGGTAATCCCAGCTAACTGGGAGGCTGAAGCAGGAGAATCACTTGAACCTGGGAGGCGGAAATTGCAGTGAGCTGAGATGGCGCCACTGCTCTCCAGCCTGGGCGAGAGAGATTCTGTCTTTAAAAAAATAATAAAAATAACACCGCAATTAATGGTAGCATTTGAACCCAGGTCTTTCTCACCTCAGAGACCATGCTTCGAGTCACTCCGGCAACCCTACCTTGCCAGAGGCTCATTATTGGACACCTTCTGTGTACAGAGCTCTGGACATGCATTGTCTGAGCCCCACAGAATGCCCCATTATGCAGATGAAGAAACTGAGGCCCCAAGAGTTTTGAGAGTTGCTCAAGTCACAGAGCCCAATTTGACAGGATCTGATGCCTGGGCAGGTGCTCCCCTTACTCAATCCTGCCCCGCAGGGTGACCCTGTTTGCAGCACGATGTCTGAAGACGAGGCGGCTCAGATCCCCAGATCCAGTGTGTGGGAGCAGGACCAGCAGGTGAGGGCTGCCCCTCCCATGGAGCAGGGACACAAGGTATTGTGTGGGACAGTCCCTTCTAGGAGCGTTTCAGGCCAGGTATCCCGCCCCACTCCTCTCCTTGCTGGGAAAAGCTGAGTCATAAAATATTTTGGTCCATGGAGGGGATGGTCTATTTCCTAGTGGGGGCTTAATGAGGCCCTGGGAGGGGAGTGTCTCTCAAAGACACCCAGCTGGCTTCTGTGGCCCCTGCCCAACCCTTTCCCTCTCCTTTGATCCCTGGGTCTCCACCTGTGTCCTTCTGTCTCCACGTCCACCATCATGGCGCCCTCAGTAACAACAATAGTAAGAGCAGCAATCACTGTATCGGTCACAGTTCCAACCGTTTCATGTATATTGGCTCCTTGAACACGCATCACAACCCTAGTAACCCATTTCATAGATGGGGAAACAAAGGCACCGAACAGTTCAGTGGCTTGCCCAAGTTCACACAACTTGCAGGCAGCTGAACCAGAAGTGAACAGAGGCCACTGTGCTCCAGGGGCAGTGCTCTGAACCCCCAGACTCTAACATCTCCTCCCTCGAGCAGACAGATCGCAGTGGGCCCTTTAACAACATGGGTTTGAACTGCACAGGTCAGGCTGGGTGCGGTGGCTCATGCCTGTAATCCCAGCACTTTGGGAGGCCAAGCGGGCTGATCAACTGAGGTCAGGAGTTCGAGACCAGCCTGGCTAACTTGGTGAAACCCTGTCTCTACTAAAAATACAAGAATTAGCCGGGTATGGTGGCGGGTGCCTGTATTCCCAGCTACTCGGAAGCCTGAGGCAGGAGAACCGCTTGAACCCTGAAGGCGGGGGTTGCAGTGAGCCGAGACCACGCCACTGCACTCCAGCCTAGGTAACAAGAACGAGACTCCATCTCAAAAAAAAAAAAAAAAAAGCCAGGTGGGGTGGTGGCTGCCTGGAATCCCAGCTAATTGGGAGGCTGAGGCAGGAGAATCTCTTGAACCCAGGAGACAGAAGTATGCAGACCTTTTTCAACCAAATGCAGATAAAAAATATATAGTATTTGGCCAGGTGCAGTGGCTCATGCCTATAATCCCAGCATATTAGGAGACTGAAGCGGGAGGATCGCTTGAGCCAGAAATTCAAGACCAGCATGGGCAACACAGCAAGACCCAATCGCTATAAAATAAAATAAAATTAGCTGGGCACAGTGGTGTGCACCTGTAATCCCAGGTACTTGGAGACTAAGGTGGGAGGATTGCTTGAGGCTAGGAGGCTTAGGCTGCAATGAGCCGTGCTTGAATCACTGCCCTCTAGCCTGGCCAACAGAGCAAGACCTTGTCTCTATTGAAAACAAAAACATTGTGACCAGGTGCAATGGCTCAGGCCTGTAATCCCAGCACTTTGGGAGGCTGAGGTGGGTGGATCACCTGAGGTCGGGAGTTCGACAGCAGCCTGGTCAACATAGTGAAACCCTGTTTCTACTAAAAATAAAAATAAAAACAAAATTGGCTGGGCGCGGTGGCTCACGCCTGTAATCCCTGCACTTTGGGAGGCCAAGGCAGGTGGATCACCTGAGGTTGGTAGTTTGAGACCAGCCTGACCAATGTGGAGAAACCCCATCTCTACTAAAAATACAAAAACAAAACAAAAAAAACGGGTATGGTGGCGCATCCCTGTAATTCCAGCTCCTCGGGAGGCTGAGGCAGGAGAATCACTTGAACCGGGGAGGCGGAGGTTGCGCTGAGCCGAGATCGCGCCACTGCACTCCAGCCTGGGCGATAGAGCGAAACTCCGTCTTATATTAATAATAATTGCCAGGTGTGGTGGCGGGCGCCTGTAATCCCAGCTACTTGGGAGGCTGAGGCAGGAGAATCGTTTGAACCCAGGAGGAGGAGATTGCCGTGAGCCGAGATGGTGCCACTGCACTCCAGCCTGAGTGATAAGAGTGAAACCCCATTACAAACAAAATTGTAATGCTCTGTGTACGCCATGGGAAGAGGAGCCTGTGAGTGCAGGAACCATGACATTCTCACATCCACGTTTATCTTCACTGCCTCTACGTGGCGGGGTGCTCAGTACTCCATCCTTCCACTCTCCCATCCCTCGTCCTGGCCCAGAGAGGGGAAGTAGGTTGAGGTGTGCCTGGGGCCCCACTTCCCCCAGGGTCCCCCTGATGCCGACCCTTCCCGCAGAATGTGGTGCAGCGCGTGGTGGCTCTGCCCCTGGTCAGGGCCACGTGCACCGCGGTCTGCGACGCTTACAGTGCAGCCAAGGACAGGCACCCGCTGCTGGGCTCCGCCTGCCGCCTGGCTGAGAACTGCGTGTGCGGCCTGACCACCCGTGCCCTGGACCACGCCCAGCCGCTGCTCGAGCACCTGCAGCCCCAGCGTGAGTGCCCCGGCCCGTGTCCCTGAGAGCTGTGGCTTGCCACCCCCCCACTGCCCCCTGTCCCATCCTCCTTGGTCTATCTGCATGACACTCCTGGAGGTCATCTTCAGCCTAGCCACCTGTCCCACTGCCATGCCACCTGTCCTCAATCTCTTCACTTAAGTCCTTCTTTAATCTGATCACCAGCCAGGCATGGTGGCTCATGCCTATGATCCCAGCACTTTGGGAGGCCGAGGGAGGAGGATCACTTGAGGCCAGGAGTTCAAGACCAGCCGGAGCAACATAGCGAGACCCTGTATCTCAAAAAAAACAAAATTTTTTTTTAATCTGGCTGGGTGTGGTGGCTCATGCCTGTAATCCCAGCACTTTGTGAGGCCGAGGCGGTTGGATCACAAGGTCAGAAGTTTAAGACCAGCCTGGACAACATAGTGAAACCCTGTCTCTACTAAAAATACAAAACTTGGCAGCATGTGGTGGCACACACCTGTAATCCTAGCTACTCAGGAGGCTGAGGCAGGAGAATTGCTTGAACCTGGGAGGCGGAAGTTGCAGTGAGCCAAGACCGCACCATTGCGCTCCAGCCTGGGCAACAGAGTGAGACTCCATTTCAAAAAAAAAAAAAAAAGCAAAAACAAACAAAAAAACTGATCCCCTGACAGGTGTGGTGGCTCATGCCTGTAATCCCAGCATTTTAGGAGTCCGAGGCAGGCGGATCACTTGAGGTCAGGAGTTCGAGACCAGCCTGGCCAACATGGTGAAACCCCATCTCTACTAAAAATACAAAAAATTAGCCAGGCGTGGTGGTGGGCGCCTGTAATCCCAGCTGCATGGGAGGCTGAGGCAGGAGAATCGCTTGAACCTGGGAGGCAGGGGTTGCAGCAAGCCGAGATCGTACCACTGCACTCCAGCCTGGGTGACAGAGCTAGACTCTGTCTCAAAATAAATAAATAAATCTGATCCCCTGGCCCTCTGCCCTTACCTGTTTACTGGTGGGGCCCCTCCTCTCTGTCCCTATTCCATCTGTCTCCCTGTGTCCCCTCCTTTGTTGGCCTGATGTGCCTTGGGTCCGTTTGTCTCTCTAGGCCCCCTCCCCTCTGCACCTGCCTCTGCCTGTCCTAAGCCCCGCAGCTTCCGCTCTGTAGTTCTCACATCTCTGTGGACCCCTGAGCCGATGACAGGCGGGGGACTACAGGATCCTTGGCCTCTAGTCTGACCCAGGAAGAGGGTCACCTGAGGGTCCTAGCCCAGCACCTCCTCACCTCCCTGTCAGCCAGCTTCTGTGACCTTGAGTCTGTCCGCTGGGCCATCTGAGCTGGGCACGGCTGAAAAGTCACCTTGGTGCTGGGAGAACAAGGTGGGTGGCAGGGCCCAGGCAGGAGGGCAGAGGAGGCAGTGCCCAACCCAGCGGCCTACCCACACCCTCAGGGCCCCCAGTCTCACCTAGGGAGGCAGCCAGGTCCCCCTGTGGTCTAGGCCTTCTCCCCATCTCCCTCGTAGACTCTCTCTCCAGGCGCCACAGGTGTCTGCCCCAGCGTCTTTGGTGTAAGCGGCTTCAGGAAGCCTGTCCATCTCCTGGTGTGGGTCTCGTCTCCATCATTCTGTTTTGTTTCTCCCTGTCTTATCCTGGTCTCCTTCCTTCTCTGTCTCTGCTTCTCTCTCTAGCATTCCCTCCTTCTACAATTCTCACTGCGTCCCTATCTCCCTCTGCGTCTCCCCGAGTCTCACTCCCCGCCTCTCTCCCTTCAGTGGCCACCATGAACAGCCTCGCCTGCAGGGGCCTGGACAAGCTGGAGGAGAAGCTTCCCTTTCTCCAGCAACCTTCGGAGACGGTACCCCGGACGACTAGACATGGGGACCTTCAGTGGGGGCAGGCCAGACTAGAGGCGGGAGGGAGGGAGGGAGGGATGGTGCCAACCAGGCTTTTAGTTAACTCAAGAAAAAACAGCCAGGTTAAAATAACTGCAACATATATATGTGTGTGTGTATGTGTGTGTGTGTGTGTATGTATGTATACATATATGTATATATATGTATAAGTGTATATATGTATATATACGTATATGTGTATATATACATGTATATACGTATATGTGTGTATATATGTATATGTATGTGTGTATATGTATTGCTAGTAAGGGCGGGTAACTCCCTCAACACCCTCTGTGAGGGAAGGGTTTTATCACCCATTTTATAGGGGAAACTGAGGCACGGAGCCAGGAAGAAGTCCAGGGATCTTTGAGTCCCAGCCCCAGGGAACTAGGGTGGCAGAAATGGAGCTGGAGTCCCACGGTGCCTGGAGTGGGGGGGCCCTTCCTTCCAGGTGGTGACCTCAGCCAAGGACGCGGTGGCCAGCAGTGTCACGGGTGTGGTGGACCTGGCCCGGAGGGGCCGGCGCTGGAGCGTGGAGCTGAAGCGCTCCGTGAGCCATGCCGTGGATGTTGTACTGGAAAAATCAGAGGAGCTGGTGGATCACTTCCTGCCCATGACGGAGGACGAGCTCGGTGAGGACGACACCCTCAACCCTAACCCCTGAGTCCTGCCCCGTCCCCATCCCCCGTGGTACAGATCAGAGAGGTCTGAGACTCACCCAAGGTCACACAGCAGATCAGTAGGAAACATACAACTCAAAACCAGGCCTGTCCTCCCTCCCGGTCACTTCCACGGCCCCTCAACCTGCATCCCGCCAGGAGTCAGAACACCCAGACCCTAAGGGCATATAGGGCTTTTAGACTTGAGGTCCCAAACTGGTGGCCCCCAAATGCCTGTGCAGCGTGTTTTAAATATTTTCATTCTTTGCATGCATTTAACAACCAGATTTTGCATTACATGTCCCGATTCTTGGCTTGTTTTGAAAAACTAGACACACTGCCAGGCACAGTGGCTCACGCCTGTAATCTCAGCACTTTGGGAGGCCAAGGTGGGCAGATCATGAGGTCAGGAGTTCGAGCCCAGCCTGGCCAACATAGTGAAATCCCGTCTCTACTAAAAATACAAAAAATTAGCCAGGCGTGGTGGCGTGTGCCTGTATTCCCAGATACTCGGGAGGCTGAGGCAGGAGAATCACTTGAACCTGGGAGGTGGAGGTTGCAATGAGCTGAGATCGCGCCACTGCACTCCAGCCCAGGCCACAGTGCGAGACTCCGTCTCAAAAAAAAAAAAAAAAGAAAAAGAAAAACTAGACACAGCCAGAATATTGTCTGCCCCTTCAGATGGTTTGCTCAGCTCCACTAGTCCCCAGTGGTTTATGTCATATCTACTTTGATGGTTTTTGGTACCTGCCTGGCCCTGGAGACCATGTGAATGTCCAACTCTGGCGTTACAGCACTGGAAGAATGTATGGGCTTACCCCCACCTCAGCAGAAAAGCAGGGAGGCGGCCGGGCACGGTGGCTCAGGCCTGTAATCCTAGCACTTTGGGGGGCCGAGGCGGGCCGATCACGAGGTCAGGAGATCCAGACCATCCTGGCTCACACGGTGAAACCCCGTCTCTACTAAAAATACAAAAAATTAGCCGGGCGTGGTGGCGGGCGCCTGTAGTCCCAGCTACTCGGGAGGCTGAGGCAGGAGAATGGCATGAACCCGGGAGGTGGAGCTTGCAGTGAGCAGAGATCGCACCACTGCACTCGAGCCTGGGTGACAGAGCGATACTCTATCTCAAAAAAAAAGGCAGTGAGGCATTGATCAGGCACTTCTTGTGTGCCAGGCACTCCTGAAATTTTTTTTCTTTTTTTTTGAGACAGAATCTCACTTTGTTGCCCAGGCTGGAGTGCAGTGTTGCGATCTCAGCTCACTACAGCCTCTGCCTCCCGGGTTCAAGCGATTCTCCGGCCTCAGCCTCCCAAGTAGCTGGGATTACAGGCACCCAACACTACACCCGGCTAATTTTTGTGTATTTAGTAGAGATGGGGTTTTGCATGTTGGCCAAACTCCTGACCTCAGGTGAGCCGCCTGCCTTGACCTCCCAAAGTGCTGGGATTACAAGCGTGAGTCCACCACGCCCAACCACTGTTTTTTTTTGTTTTTTTTGTTTTTTTTGAAATGGAGTCTCACTCTGTCGCCCAGGCTAGAGTGCAGTGATATGATCTTGGCTCACTGCAGCCTCCGCCTCCTGGGTTCAAGTGATTCTCCTGCCTCATCCTCCTAGACAAATGGAACTAGAGGTGCACACCACCACATCTGGCTGATTTAAAAATTTTTTTTTAGGCCGGGCGCAGTGGCTTACGCCTGTAATCCCAGCACTTTGGGAGGCCGAGGAGGGCAGATCACAAGGTCAGGAGATCGAGACCATCCTGTGAATGGTGAAACCCCATCTCTACTAAAAATACAAAAAATTGGCCGGGCGTGGTGGCGGGTGCCTGTAGTCCCAGCTACTCAGGAGGCTGAGGTGGGAGAATGGCGTGAACCTGGGAGGTGGAGCTTGCAGTGAGCCGAGATTGCGCCACTGCACTCCAGCCTGGGCGACAGAGCGAGACTCCGTCTCAAAAAAAAAATTTTTTTTTCTTAGAGATGGGGTCTTGTTCTGTCACCCAGGCTGGTCTCCAACTCCTGGGCTCAAGTGATCCCCCTGCCTTGGCCTCCCAAAGTGCTGGGATTACAGGCGTGAGCCGCTGTGCCTGGACTATGATATATTCTTTTTATTTTTTTCCACCATATCTTGTGTGGATTTTCTCTTTTTTTTATTATTTTTCATTCATTTTTTTAATTTTAATTTTTTTTTGAGATGGAGTCTTGCTCTGTTGCCCAGGCTAGAGGGCAGTGGCGTGATCGTAGCTAACCATAGCCTTCAATTCCTGAGCTCAATTGATCCTCCTGCCTCAGCTTCTCAAGCAGCTGGGACTATAGGCACACGCCACTGTGCCCAGCCCTGGCTAATTTCCGTATTTCATTTTTAGAGACAGGGTTTTGCTGTATTGCCTAAGCTAGTCTCAAAGTAATCCTCCCTGGGCTCAAGCAATCCTCCCATCTCGGCCTCCCAAAGTGCTGGGATTACAGGTGCATGCTGCTGCACCCAACCTATATTTTTAAAAGGCTGCTTAAAAGAATGGTTAAGCAGGCCAGGCATGATGGCTCACACCTGTAAACACAGCACGTTAGGAGGCCGAGGCAGGCGGATCAATTGAGCTCAGGAGTTCTAGACCAGCCTGGCCAACCTGGTGAAACCCCATCTCTACTAAAAATACAAAACTTAATCGGGTGTGGTGGTGCACGCCTGTGGTCCCAGCTACTCAAGAGGCTGAGGCAGGAGAATCGCTTGATCCTGGGAGGCAGAGGTTGCAGTGAGCTGGGATAGTGCCACTGCACTCCAGCCTAGGGGACAGAGCGAGACTCCATCTCAAAGAAAAAAAAAAAATGGTTAAGCAGTTTGGGACCAACGTGCCTGGGTTCCAATCTGGGTCTGCTTCTTGCATCCTGCAGGATCTCACCTCTCCTTTGCCTCAGTTTTCCTCCTGTGTAAAACAGGGCCCACCATAGTGCCTACATCTTAGGGTTTGGGGAAGACCAAATGGGTTGATGTCAGTCAAGGGGAACTGTGAATGTGGGAACCTGTGGCTTCTGTACCCAGAGGTGGGTGAGCAGATGTGGAGGGGGTGGCTGTGCTGTCCCCGTGCTGTCCCCGTGCTGTCCCCAAATCCTGTCCCCGAATCCTGTCCCCGAATCCTGTCCCCGTGCTGTCCCCGAATCCTGTCCCCGTGCTGTCCCCGAATCCTGTCCCCGAATCCTGTCCCCGTGCTGTCCCCGAATCCTGTCCCCGTGCTGTCCCCGAATCCTGTCCCCGTGCTGTCCCCGAATCCTGTCCCCGAATCCTGTCCCCGTGCTGTCCCCGAATCCTGTCCCCGAATCCTGTCCCCGAATCCTGTCCCCGTGCTGTCCCCGAATCCTGTCCCCGAATCCTGTCCCCGAATCCTGTCCCCGTGCTGTCCCCGAATCCTGTCCCCGTGCTGTCCCCGAATCCTGTCCCCGAATCCTGTCCCCGAATCCTGTCCCCGAATCCTGTCCCCGTGCTGTCCCCGAATCCTGTCCCCGTATCCTGTCCCCGTATCCTGTCCCCGTATCCTGTCCCCGTATCCTGTCCCCGTGCTGTCCCCGAATCCTGTCCTCCAGCGGCACTGGCGGCTGAGGCTGAAGGCCCTGAAGTGGGTTCGGTGGAGGATCAGAGGAGACAGCAGGGCTACTTTGTGCGCCTCGGCTCCCTGTCAGCACGGATCCGCCACCTGGCCTACGAGCACTCTCTGGGGAAACTGAGGCAGAGCAAACACCGTGCCCAGGACACCCTGGCCCAGCTGCAGGAGACGCTGGAGCTGGTGAGAGCCCGCTGCCCGCCCCTGCTCCGGGATGCAGGCCAATCAGTATGGATTGAGCGCCAGCTGAATACCAGATCCCGTGCTAGCCTAAAGCAGGAGGCGGAGCTGGGTGCAGCTGTCTCCAGCTGCATGTGTTCAGGGCTGGGGGACCCGGGCCTGGAGGAGCCCAGGGATGTCATGGCTCTGCCTGGAGAGTCAGGGAGGGGTTTTGTGGAAGAGGGGAAGGAGAAGCTGGAATTTATAGCAAGTTAGGGTAGGTCAGAAGAGAGCCTTCCTCCTGATCAGAATCCTCCCATCGTCAGCTCTTCCCTCCCCGCAGCAGCCACCAGAGGGCACCTGTGAGCCCCTCAGTCAGGTCCGTCCCTTCTTTACCCACAGCCCTCTATGGCTCCCACCTCCCTTGGGGTCCAAGCCCAAGTCTTCCCCACAGCCCTGCACAACCTGCCTCGGTCTCCTAAATGCTTACTGAGGCCAGATCAGTGGTCCTGGACCCCACCCCCAGCTCCCCCAGCTCTGAAGACCACCGTTTCTGTCCTTGCAGATAGACCACATGCAGTGTGGGGTGACCCCCACCGCCCCGGCCCGCCCTGGGAAGGTGCACGAGCTGTGGGGGGAATGGGGCCAGCGCCCTCTGGAGAGCCGCCGCCGGAGCCAGGTGAGACCGCAGGAGTGCCAGGTGAGGTGGTGTCTGCCACCAGGCTGCGGAAGAATAGGGGGAGCGACGGACTGTGGGTCAGCCCAGTACTGCCGGGGACCCAACTCAAGCTATCTCAAACCAAGTGCTGAGCTCAGCTAGTTGAGGTGTCTGTGGGGGGAAACTGAGGCAGGTTTAAGTCCCATTGTGTGTTTTACTTATGTATTTATTTTGAGATGGAGTTTTATTATTTTATTATTTATTTATTTTTGAGATGGAGGGAGGTGGGGGGAAAGGGGGGTGTTGGCCCAAGCAAGCAGTAGTCCCTGGCTTCCCGCCCCTTCTCACTTTCCCTCCCTCCACATTCTCTCCCTGAACCTATAGCCTAGAAACCATCTCTCCACTTTCCACTTTATTTATATTTATTTATTTGAGAAGGAGTCTCACTCTGTCGCCCAGGCTGGAGTGCAGTGGCGCGATCTCAGCTCACTGCAACCTCCGCCTCCCGGGTTCAAGCGATTCTCCTGTCTCAGCCTCCTAAGTAGCTGGGACTACAGGTGTCCACCACCACGCCCGGCTAATTTTTGTATTTTTGGTAGATACGGGGTTTCGCCATGTTGGCCAGGCTAGTCTTGAACTCCGCACCTCAGGTGATCCGCCCGACTCGGCCTCCCAAAGTGCTGGGATTACAGGCGTGAGCCACCGCGACCGGCCCCATTGTGTGTTTATGAAGGAGACTGAGTCAGGGCTGGGTCACGTTCTGTGTCTACAGGGGACAGGACTATGAGGTCTATCAGACAGGTTGACAGCTCCACTGTGGGTCCATCAGAGAAACCGAGGCAGGACAGCAGTCCTCCTGGGCGTCCATAGGGGAAACTGAGGTCCCCGCCCCCTGCAGGCAGAGCTGGAGACGCTGGTGCTGTCCCGCAGCCTGACCCAGGAGCTGCAGGGCACGGTAGAGGCGCTGGAGTCCAGCGTGCGGGGTCTGCCCCCCGGCGCCCAGGAGAAGGTGGCTGAGGTGCGGCGCAGTGTGGACGCCCTGCAGACCGCCTTCGCTGATGCCCGCTGCTTCAGGGACGTGCCAGCGGCCGCGCTGGCCGAGGGCCGGGGTCGCGTGGCCCGCGCGCACGCCTGCGTGGACGAGCTGCTGGAGCTGGTGGTGCAGGCCGTGCCGCTGCCCTGGCTGGTGGGACCCTTCGCGCCCATCCTTGTGGAGCGAGCCGAGCCCCTGCCCGACCTGGCAGACCTGGTGGATGAGGTCATCGGGGGCCCTGACCCCCGCTGGGCGCACCTGGACTGGCCAGCCCAGCAGAGAGCCTGGGAGGCACAGCACAGGGACGGGAATGGGGACGGGGACGGGATGGGTGTTGCCGGGGACATCTGTGAGCAGGAACCCGAGACCCCCAGCTGCCCGGTCAAGCACACCCTGATGCCCGAGCTGGACTTCTGACCCATGGGCCAGTGGAGGCAGGGAGGAAAGGCCACTGCACACCCCGATCCCTGCTGCCCCCTGGTGGCCACACGTAAGCACGAGGCCTTGGCCTTGACCCTTGGCCTTGATCCTTGGCCTTGACCCTTCTTTGGACTCAGGCCCGACTCTGGATCCCTGACCACCTTTTTGGTATTGAACTCTCCCATTTTTTCCTTGAACACATGGACAAAGAGGCCCGGGGGAGCAGGGCCTCGAACCCAATTCAGGCCAACTTGAGCCACAAGCTGGGTTCTTCACCTATGTCCTGCTCCCTGGCTCCATGAAGCGAATCCAAATCTTTCCAAGAGGCTGGACACAGTGGCTCACGCCTGTAATCCCAGCACTTTGGGAGTCTGAGGCAGGTGGATCATCTGAAGTCAGGAGTTCGGGATCATCCTGGCCAACATGATGAAACTCTGTCTCTACTTAGAAAAAAAAAAAAAAAGCCAGGTGTGGTGGTGTGCACCTGTAGTCCCAGCTAGTTGTGAGGCTGACGCAGAAGAATTGCTTAAACCTGAGAGGCGCGGAGGTTGCAGTGAGCAGAGATCGCGCCACTGCACACCAGCCTGGGTGACAGAGCGAGACTCCATCTAACAAAAAATAATAATAACAGCCTCCCCAAGAAATACACATTTTGCCCAATGCCTTCTGTTTGGGGCTTTGAAAAGTGAGCCCTGACTGGGTGTGGTGGCCGACACCTGTAATCACAGCACTTTGGGGGGCCAAGGTGGGAGGACTGCTTGAGCCCAGGAGTTGGAGGCTGCAGTGAGCCATGATCTTGCCCCTGCACTCTCGCCTGGGTGACAGAGCAAGACTCTATCTCAAAAATGTTTTTAAAAAATACTTTCTAGGGAAACACACATTTTGCCCTATTTGGAACTTTGAAAAGTGAGCCCTCCTCTGCCCATGGGCCGTGCTGCTCAGCCTGCCATACTCGCTTGCTTTGCTGTTTGGGATTTGCCTCCAGAATAAAGGTCCTTTTTGTTGTTGAAAGGCCCACGTGTGTGTTCCAGCCAGGGTGGGTCTCAGTCCCAGGGGGCTGGGGGCCACGGAGGTGTGTCACTGCAGAGACATGGAGAAGGGGATGTGTAGAGCCACAGTTCAAGATCTAGAAGAATGGTGCTTCTCTGACCTGCCTGTCATCCTGTCTGGGATCCACCATTACTGCCCAGCCCACGTGGGGTAAGCATTACCACTTAAAATTAGCCGGGCACCATGGCTCATATCGGTAATCCCAGCACTTTGGGAGGCTGAGGTGGGAGGATTGCATGAGCCCAGGAGTTTTGACACCAGCCTGGGCAACATAGGAGACCTTGTCTCTACAAAAAATTTTAAAATGACACATGGTACGAGCCTGTGCCCCAGCTACTCGGGAGGCTGAGGCAGAAGGATCGCTTGAGCCTAGGAAGTTGAGGTTGCAGTGAGCTTTGATCGGTAACCACTCCACTCCAGCCTGGGCAACAGAGCGAGACCCTGTCTCTAAAAATAAACAAGAGCGTTGCCCCTTCGGCCGCATGGAAGCTGTTCTCATCTTGGTACAGGTGAATTTCGTGGAAATTGCAGGGAGCAGAAAAGACGGGGAAGGAGTCAGATGGGGCAGCTCTCTCTCTACCTCCTGGTCCTGCAGGAGCTGGTCTTGCTGTGGTCTCTCCAGCTGCACTGGCCAGGATGGGAAGACAGAGGCAGGGCAAGGGCCATAGGCTGGTCTCGGGGGTTTCCTCCTGTCCTCTGACCGCATTCCTGGCTGCTCTTCCAACTCCCCTGGGGCTGGGCGGGGTGTTGGGAAACCACAGCTTGGTATGGTGAGGTCAGGGTGGCCCCTGACTTCCCTGGGACATAGTCCAGAGGGCAGCTCTGGGATCTCCGACCACTTCCACCAGCCAAATCTACCTCCCTGCTCCTGTTCTGGAACCTCTCACAGGTCCCCACTGCCCACAGACCAAACTCTTCACCTTCCAGCTTCCTCCTCCAGCCTGACCTGGATACTTTGCTCTCTTACCATTGAAGTGGGCACATTCCCACCTCCGGGCCTTTGCTGAGGCTGTGCGGCCACCTGGAATACTCTTTCCACCCCCCATCCGTCCCTCGGACACATCTCATACATCCTCAAGGCCCAGCCTCAATGCCGCCTCCTCCAGGAAGGCTTCCAGGACTCCATCCCAGCCGGATACTTCCCTCCTCCGGTCCTCCACAGGCCACCTTCTCAAGGTTTCTTGCCCTTTCCACCTTGACTTTATAGCCACAGGCAGCCTTGCCGTCTCTTCCCACATGAGGCTGGGGGCTCCTGGCAGGGCCAGGCCTGTTGAAGATGATCAGAACAGCACACAGGGGTAGGCATTTTGGCAGAGGGAACAGCTTAGGGAAAGGCACAGCAGTAGGGAAATCAGTTTCACTGCAGCAGAGGTGAGGAAAAGAGAATGGGTTGAGCTAAGCCCTGGGATTTTTCTTTTCTTTTCTTTTCTTTTTTTTGGGGGGGTGGGGAAGGAGTCTCACTCTGTCACCCAGGCTGGAGTGCAGTGGCGCGATCTCGGCTCACTGCAACCTCCACCTCCCAGGTTCAAGTGATTCTCCTGCTTCAGCCTCCCGAGTAGCTGGGATTCCAGGCGTGTGCCACCACACACAGCTGATTTTTGTATTTTTAGTAGAGATGGAGTTTTGCCATGTTGGCCAGGCTGGTCTCGAACTCCTGACCTCAGGTGATCCACCTGCCTCGGCCTCCCAAGATGCTGGGATTACAGGCATGAGTCACCGTGCCTGGCCCATTAATTCATTTAATTTTTATTTAAAGATATATTTTGGGCAGCCGGGCACGGTGGCTCATGCCTGTAATCCCAGCACTTTGGGAGGCCGAGGCAGGCGGATCACGAGGTCAGGAGATCAAGACCATCCTGCCTAGCACAGTGAAACCCTGTCTCTACTAAAAATACAAAAAATTAGCTGGGTGTGGTGGCGAGTGCCTGTAGTCCCAGCTACTCGGGAGGCTGAGGCAGGAGAATGGCATGAACCCGGGAGGCAGAGCTTGCAGTGAGCCGAGATCGCACCACTGTACTCCAGCCTGGGCGACAGAGCGCGACCCCGCCTCAACAGCTATATATATATATATATATATATATTTTTTTTTTTTCTTCTTTTGAGGTGGGGTCACGCTCTGTCGCCCAGGCTGTTCTCAAACTCCTGTGCTCAAGCCAATGCTCCTGCCTCAGTCTCCCTAAATGCTGGGGTTACAGGGTGAGCCATGGCACCTGGCCTGAGGTGTATATATTTTTTAAAGGGAGAGGAGATCCAGGAAGGCCTCTTTGAGGAAGTGATATTTGAGGAAAGACCTGGAAGGAGGTGAGGGATGTGGGAAAGGGTGCTGGAGGCAAAAGCAACAACCCACACGAAAGCCCTGAGGCAGGGTGTGCGGGGCTAAGCAGGCACAGTCATGTGTGTCTTTGAGGGACTCCTCTGTCCTGGCGTGTTATGGGAACAGTGAAAAGGTCCGTGTGGCTGGAGCAGAGTGAGGAGAAGAAGGAGGGGAAGGTGGGGAGCAGAAGAGGCAGGTTATGCAGGGCCTAGCGGGCTGCAGGAAGGGGACTTGGGCTTTGACCCTGGGCTCCCACCCCGGGGAAGGTGGGAGCCATGGAGGGTGCTGGGCAGAGGAGGGGTAGATCCTGGCTGGGATGTTTATGATCACTTTTTAATTTTTTCTCTCCACACACTGGGCTGTGGCTGCCCTTTGGGAAGGGGAGGGGCACCCAGAGCTCTCCCAGCCACCCTTGGGAAGCACTGGCTGGTAGGAGAGGTTGGGGGACACCCCCCCTTCTGTTCCCCCACTGTTTGGCAAACACAGTGTCGGCTCCAAGGAGACAGACGGCCTGGGAATCATCAGATCCTGTGGCTGGACCCTCCCTCCTCCCAGCCCAGTGTCCAGAGCTACCCATGGGGTCTGCCCTCTCACCCCCAATAACACAGGGCTAGGAACCCTGTCTCAGGGGCAGGTAGGAGGGGGACACAGCCCAGGGTGGGCGTTACAGCCATTCCTCTGCCCACCCACCCACAGACAGCCCAGCACATAGGCTGGGCTCAGCACGAAGGTTCTGGGTCTGGGTTTGAATCCCGTCCTCACCACCTCCTGGAACAGGAGGGTCTGGGTTTGAATCCCGTCCTCACCACTTCCTGGAACAGGACGCCTCCTCCAGGGAGCCTCCCTGGGTTGGCCCAAGCCCCCCAGGCTGGGTTTCCACTCCTATGGTGCCCCCAGCTTGGCTGGTGCTCCATCTTGGTCTGCGTTTTGGCCCAAGTCCCTTCTGGAGAGTGATGGGCTCCCCTCCACACTGAGGACACCCCCTGCTCCTTGCCGAGACTCCGAGACCCCGCTTCTGCCTGGGTAACGCGAAGGCAGCATTTGTTCAGTGCATGACCTCATCTCACAGAGGCTCACAACCACTCTCTGTGTTGCTCCATTGAGCCAAACGTGTATTAAGCGCCAAATGTATGCCAGGCACTGTTCTGTGGGCGGAAGAGGGTGCCCTGTGGGAACCTGCAGGGAAGGTGTTCCAGGCAGAGGGCAGAGGGCACAGCCCGTGCAGAGGCCCTAAGGCAGGACCGTGCCAGGTGCGCTGGAGGCATAGCGAGGAGGCCTGTGTGGCTGGGATGAAGCAAGCGAAGGAGGAAGCTGGGGGAGATGAGAGCAGAGAAGAAGCTGGACGTTACGGGATGTGGTGCGGAGTACGAGAGAGAAAACTGAGGCAAAAAGATGGTAACTGGCCAAGGCATCCTGGTGCAGCAGGGATTTGAACTACACCCACCTCGTGGATGGAACTGGAGGCTCAGGGGCCCGGGAGGGGAGCCCAGCTGGCCTGTGAGCCACTCAGCCTGATGCAAGCTGTGGGCAGGGAACAGGGGAAAGGTGCTGGGCCCGGGCCCACGCTGGGCTGGGCAGGTGGCCATGTGACCGTCCAGGCCACCTCCCCCGGGCCCATTGGCCGCCTGCCCCTGCTGGCTGGGCCTGCGCCTGCCCCGGACCCTATAAGGCCAGGGAGCTGAGGGTAGAGCCAGCTGCCAGCCGGGCTGGTCCGTCCTCCAGGGGACCCCGTGCAGTCCAGGTGAGCGGGGCCGCGTCTGCTTCGGTGACACCAGGGTGAGGCCAGGCCTGCAGGTGGGTGTCAGGGCTGCTCAGGCTTTCAGTGGGGAGTGGGTGTGGGATGGGAGGCTAGGGAACCCCCATTCACGCACCTTCTCTGCCCCCTTCCAGCTTCTCACGTTCTCACTATGTCTGCTCCAGACGAAGGGAGACGGGATCCCCCCAAACCGAAGGGCAAGGTAAAGAGAGGAAATGGAGCAGATTCTTGCTGGGGCCTGGAGATGCCCCAGAGCCGGGGAAGGTGACCTCCACAGTCCTGGGGTCTCGAATCTGGAGAGGGGCTTCCCTGGTGGGCTGGCGGGGGCGGTCTGGGAGCCATGATGCCAATCCCTTCCTTTCTGACCCAAGCTGGAGGCGGGGGACCCACGCAGACCTCGACACCTTCCCCAGCAAGTGACCTTGGGCCGGCCTCAGCTCCGCCCCTCTCTGAGCCTCAGTTTCCCCATCTGTGCAGTGGGGATCCTGGAAGGAAAAGGTCTTTGGAGATCGGGTAGACGATCTTTTTCTCTGTGTATGGGAGGCAGGCTGAGTCTGCCCATTGCCCAGGTGTGGAAATTGAGGCTGAGTGGCTGAAATACTTTCCTGAGGTCACCCAGGAGCAAGGGGCCGGGGCGGCATTGGGCTGATCAATCGATGCTTCCTCCGACCCGTCCCTGCCGAGGCTTGGCCCGCTCATCCTGCACACCCCCCGCCCCCATGCAGACCCTGGGCAGCTTCTTTGGGTCCCTGCCTGGCTTCAGCTCTGCCCGGAACCTGGTGGCCAACGCACATAGCTCAGCGAGAGCCCGGCCGGCCGCTGACCCCACAGGAGCGCCTGCTGCCGAGGCTGCCCAACCACAGGCTCAGGGTGAGTGGCTGGCCCAGCTGGGGGCGTGGGGGGACTCTACACATGGACCTGGGAGAAGGAGCTCCCCGGGCAGGGACTTCCAGCCATCTGGGGAGTCCTCCATATTTGTCTGTGTGCTCTCATCAGACACCAGGACATCTTGTGGTGGATGGGGAAACTGAGGCATAAATATGGGGGGTGAGTGGCCGAAGGTGGCTTTCAACCCAGCCTGTCTCCCTGCAATGCCCCCCACTCAGTCCCTCGGCCGTTCCCCCACCCTGCACCCCGTTTCTGATGCACCGTGGCCCAGGCTGGGTGCTCTGCCCATCTGAGCTTATCAGAGTGAGATCCAGACTCCCAGGGAGGAGCAACAGCTCCCCTGGGGTCACACAGCCCAGGGGCTCCCCAGCCTCCTGTGGCTCAGCTTGGGCGATCAGGGACGGTGACAGGGAACCCAGGGTTGGGGCAGCCGCCTGAGCTGGGCCTCTCTCTGGGCCCAGAGCCCCAGGCAGCTGACTTCTGCTCCACATGCCTTGGCCTGGTGATAGGCAGCAGGCAGCTGCGGTGGAGGCGGGGCGGGCTGGGCAAGGGGCTGCTCCTCCACCCCAGGCTGTATGAACCCCGGGACTCAGGGTGGGTGTCCACCCAGCAGAGGAAGTTCCACAGAGCCCTACTTCAGGGAACAGCAGCCCTGGGCTTGGGGGGATCCCCCAGCGGAGTTGGGGGTGACCAGGTCTGGCTGGTAGCCGTGGATGTCACCTCCTGCTGTCCCTGGCGGGGTAGCTGAAACATTCCTGACCTTTCAGGCCGTGCCTGGCTATTGTGCAATGGGCGGCCGGGTAGATGGTTCTAACTGCATCCCTCACCCTCCCTGACCGGCCCCTGTCCCCACAGTGGCTGCCCACCCGGAGCAGACAGCCCCATGGACGGAGAAGGAGCTGCAACCTTCGGAAAAGGTGAGAGGATGTGCAGGGCAGGGTCTGATGTGGCAGGAGCCCTGGGGGTGCCCCCTCCTGGGACATTTCAGTTCCTGCTATCTGGGGGGCTGCTCCCTCCTGGGACATTTCAGTTCCTGCTATCTGGGGGGCTGCTGTGGGCCTGAGGGAAGGCAGACAGCCTGGGGATCCCAGGTGGAGCTTCCCCTCTGAGCCTCTATTTCCACATCTGTGAAATGGGTGCAGTGCTACCCCACTCTAATCACGTAAGGTTCCAGTGTACACAGGGCTGTGCCTGGCAAGATGAGACCAAAGCGACAGCAGCGTAAGCACTTTATTTCTTCTACTTTTATTTTTTGAGATGCAGTTTTGCTGTTTCACCCAGGCTGGAGTGCAGTGGCACAATCTCAGCTCACTGCAACCTCTGCCTCCCAGGTTCAAG
This sequence comes from Pan troglodytes, assembly GCF_028858775.2. NCBI lineage: Eukaryota > Metazoa > Chordata > Mammalia > Primates > Hominidae > Pan > Pan troglodytes. The sequence goes on along the minus strand of NC_072418.2, from coordinate 6,861,906 downwards.
CGATCCTCCTGCCTCAACCTCCTGAGTAGCTGGGACTACAAGTGCTCACCGCCATGCCCAGCTAATTTTTGTATTTTTAGTAGATACGGGGTTTCACCATGTTGGTCAGGCTGGTCTCCAACTCCTGACCTCAGGTGATCCACCCACCTCAGCCTCCCAAAATGCTGGGATTACAGGCATTAGCCACTGTGCCTGGCAAGAGGATCTGTTTTAATCAGCATTTTCCAGACGAGGATATTAGCTCAGAGAGGGCATGTGGCTTGCCTAAGGCCACACAGCGAGTGTCAGGAGCAGGAGAGGGTAAAAAGCTGGGACTTGAACCTGGGTCTCTCCAACTACAGGGCCCAAGGTGCCCACCTGAGCCAAAGCTGGGAGATGTTCTGAGAATACAATTTCAGGGCTTCTCAACCTCAGTACTGTGGATATTTGGGGTTGGATCATTCTCTGGGGTGGGGCCATCCTGGGCACTGCAGGGTGCCGAGCAGCATTCCTGGTCTCCACCTACTCCATGCCAGGAGCGTCCCCAAGTTGTGACAACTACAGATGTCTCCAGACATCACCCAGTGCCCCCTGGGGGCAGAATCACCCAGTTGAAAACTACTGAATTAAAATAGCACCTTGGCCGGGCACGGTGGTTCACACCTGTAATCCCAACACTTTGGGAGGCTGAGGCAGGCAGATCGATTGAGCTCAGGAGTTTGAGACCAGCCTGGCCAACATGGTGAAACCTCATCTCTACTAAAAATACAAAAATTAGCTGGGCATGGTGGTGCACACCTGTAATCCCAGCTACTCAGGAGGCTGAGGCAGAAAAATTACTGAACCCAGGAGGCAGAGACTGCAGTGAGCCGAGATCTCGCCACTGCACTCCAGCCTGAGTGACAGAGTGAGACTCTGTTTCAAAAAACAAACAAACAAAAAAAGTAGCACCTCACAGGTACACCCGAGAGTTAGAACTCCTAGGCCATCATCATCTTCATTCATTTTTGTGTTTTTTAATTTTTTTTTATCTTTTGAGACAGTCTCGCTCTGTCAACCCAGGCTGGAGGGCAATGGCACGATCTCGGCTCACTGCAGTCTCTGCCTCCTGGGTTCAAGCGATTCTCCTGCCTCAGCCTCCAGAGTAGCTGGGATTACAGGTGCCTGCCACCATGCCTGGCTAATTTTTGTATTTTTAGTAGAGACAGGGTTTCACCATGTTGGTCAGGCTGGTCTCGAACTCTTGACCTCAGGTGATCCACCTGCCTCGGCCTCCCAAAGTGCTGGGATTACAGGCGTGAGCCACCGTGCCCGGCCTGTTTTTTTTTAAAGATGGGGTCTCACCATTGCCCAGGCTGCTCTTAAACTCGTGGGCTCAAGCAATCCTCCCGCCTTAGCCACCCATAGTGCTGGGATTATAGGCATGAGCCACTGTGCCCAGCCTGAATATATTATTATTATTATTATTATCATCATCATTATCATTATTATTTGAGACAGAGTCTCGCTCTTTCACCCAGGCTGGAGTGCAGTGGCGCGATCTCGGCTCACTGCAAGCTCCGCCTTCCCGGGTTCATGCCATTCTCCTGCGTCAGCCTCCCGAGTAGCTGGGACTACAGGCGCCCACCACCACACCCGGCTAATTTTTTGTATTTTTTAGTAGAGATAGGGTTTCACTGTGTTAGCCAGGATGGTCTCGATCTCCTGACCTCATGATCTGCCCGCCTCGGCCTCCCAAAGTGCTGGCATTACAGGCGTATATTATTATTTTTGAGACAGAATCTCATGTTGTTGCCCAGGCTGGAGTACAGTGGTACGATCATATCTCACTACTGCCTCAACCTCCTGGGCTCAAGCGATCCTCCCACCTCAGCTTCCCAAATAGCTGGGACTACAGGTGTGCCCCCCGCCCAGCCAGTTGTTAAAATTTTGTAGAGACTGGGTCTTGTTTGGTTGCCCAGGTTGATCTTAAACTCCTGGGCTCAAGTGATCCTCCCACCTTGGCCTCCCAACATGCTAGGATTGCAGGCATCAGCCATCACACCCAGCCTGGATATAATGATTTTAATAAGCAATTTAGTCTCCCTGGTGTCCCTAGGACACCAGGCTCAACATTTGCCATGAATGGAGAATAAGCAAGAGGAACAGAAATGTAACCGTAGGACCTGCGCTGAGTCCAGGCCTGGGGACCTTGGCTGAGTCCAAGCCTGGGACGTGCTGTCATGGACGAGGCCTGCCTGCAGCTGGGAAAGGGGGTGCGTGAGAATGGAAGAGGCTGGCGCTGTGACCTCATGACGACTTCATCCCGGAGAGCCAGGGTGCCACGCCACAGCCCGATGAATGTCTGGCTGACCGGGGTCGGGGTGAGGAGGAAGCAGCTTGCTTTTTGAGGAGGTGGGGCCTCTGGGTGCCTGCAGTTCCTTGCCCCAAAGCACACTAGGGGGCTGGGCTGGCAGACATCAGGGTGGAGTACGCCTCTCAGTCCTTCTCTGGATCCACCTGTGTCCTTTCTCAGCAGATGGTGTCCGGGGCCAAAGACCTGGTGTGTTCCAAGATGTCCAGGGCCAAGGATGCCGTGTCCTCCGGGGTGGCCAGCGTGGTGGATGCGGCTAAGGGAGTGGTCCAGGGAGGCCTGGACACCACTCGGTCTGCACTCACGGGCACCAAGGAGGCGGTGTCCAGCGGGGTCACAGGGGCCATGGACATGGCTAAGGGGGCCGTCCAAGGGGGTCTGGACACCTCGAAGGCTGTCCTCACTGGCACCAAGGACACGGTGTCCACTGGGCTCACGGGGGCAGTGAATGTGGCCAAAGGGACCGTACAGGCCGGTGTGGACACCACCAAGACTGTGCTGACTGGCACCAAAGACACAGTGACTACTGGGGTCATGGGGGCAGTGAACTTGGCCAAAGGGACTGTCCAGACTGGCGTGGAAACCTCCAAGGCTGTGCTGACCGGCACTAAAGATGCTGTGTCCACTGGGCTCACAGGGGCAGTGAATGTGGCCAGAGGAAGCATTCAGACCGGTGTGGACACCGGTAAGACTGTCCTAACAGGTACCAAGGACACCGTCTGTAGTGGGGTGACCAGTGCCATGAATGTGGCCAAAGGAACCATCCAGACCGGCGTGGACACCAGTAAGACTGTCCTAACAGGTACCAAGGACACCGTCTGTAGTGGGGTGACCGGTGCCATGAATGTGGCCAAAGGAACCATCCAGACCGGCGTGGACACCACCAAGACTGTCCTAACTGGCACTAAGGACACTGTCTGCAGTGGGGTGACCGGTGCCGTGAACTTGGCCAAAGGGGCCATCCAGGGGGGCCTGGATACCACCAAGTCTGTGGTCATGGGTACGAAAGACACGGTGTCCACTGGGCTCACAGGGGCAGCGAATGTGGCCAAGGGGGCCGTGCAAACTGGGCTGAACACAACCCAAAATATTGCAACAGGTACAAAGGACACTGTCTGCAGTGGGGTGACTGGTGCCATGAACTTGGCCAGAGGAACCATCCAGACAGGCGTGGACACCACCAAGACCGTTCTAACCGGTACCAAGGACACTGTCTGCAGTGGGGTCACTGGCGCTGCGAATGTGGCCAAAGGGGCCGTCCAGGGGGGCCTGGACACTACAAAGTCTGTCCTGACTGGCACTAAAGATGCTGTGTCCACTGGGCTCACAGGGGCTGTGAACGTGGCCAAAGGGACCATCCAGACCGGCATGGACACCACCAAGACTGTCCTAACCGGCACCAAGGACACCGTCTGCAGTGGGGTGACCAGTGCCGTGAACGTGGCCAAAGGGGCCGTCCAGGGGGGCCTGGACACCACCAAGTCTGTGGTCATAGGTACAAAAGACACGGTGTCCACTGGGCTCACGGGGGCAGCGAATGTGGCCAAGGGGGCTGTCCAGACAGGTGTAGACACAGCCAAGACCGTGCTGACCAGCACCAAGGACACAGTGACTACTGGGCTCGTGGGGGCAGTGAATGTCGCCAAAGGGACCGTCCAGACAGGCATGGACACCACCAAGACTGTCCTAACCGGTACCAAGGACACCGTCTACAGTGGGGTCACCAGTGCCGTGAACGTGGCCAAAGGGGCTGTGCAAACTGGGCTGAAAACGACCCAAAATATCGCGACAGGTACAAAGAACACCTTTGGCAGTGGGGTGACCGGTGCTGTGAATGTGGCCAAAGGGGCCGCCCAGACAGGTGTACACACAGCCAAGACCGTGCTGACCGGTACCAAGGACACAGTCACTACTGGGCTCATGGGGGCAGTGAATGTCGCCAAAGGGACTGTCCAGACCGGTGTGGACACCACCAAGACTGTCCTAACCGGTACCAAGGACACCGTCTGCAGTGGGGTGACCGGTGCCGCGAATGTGGCCAAAGGGGCCGTCCAAGGGGGCCTGGACACTACAAAGTCTGTCCTGACTGGCACTAAAGACACTGTGTCCACTGGGCTCACAGGGGCTGTGAAGTTGGCCAAAGGGACTGTCCAGACCGGCATGGACACCACCAAGACCGTGCTGACCTGTACCAAGGACACCGTCTACAGTGGGGTGACCGGTGCTGCGAATGTGGCCAAAGGGGCCGTCCAAGGGGGCCTGGACACTACAAAGTCTGTCCTGACTGGCACTAAAGATGCTGTGTCCACTGGGCTCACAGGGGCTGTGAAGTTGACCAAAGGGACTGTCCAGACCGGCATGGACACCACCAAGACCATGCTGACCGGTACCAAGGACACTGTCTGCAGTGGGGTCACCGGTGCCGTGAACGTGGCCAAGGGGGCTGTGCAAACTGGGCTGAAAACGACCCAAAATATCGCAACAGGTACAAAGAACACCCTTGGCAGTGGGGTGACTGGTGCTGCGAATGTGGCCAAAGGGGCCGTCCAGGGGGGCCTGGACACTACAAAGTCTGTCCTGACTGGCACTAAAGATGCTGTGTCCACCGGGCTCACAGGGGCTGTGAACTTGGCCAAAGGGACTGTCCAGACCGGCATGGACACCACCAAGACTGTGTTAACTGGTACCAAGGACACCGTCTGCAGTGGGGTGACCGGTGCTGTGAACGTGGCCAAGGGGGCCGTCCAGACGGGTGTAGACACGGCCAAGACCGTGCTGACCGGCACCAAGGACACAGTCACTACTGGGCTTATGGGGGCAGTGAATGTCGCCAAAGGGACCGTCCAGACCGGTGTGGACACCACCAAGACTGTCCTAACCAGTACCAAGGACACTGTCTGCAGTGGGGTGACCGGTGCTGCGAATGTGGCCAAAGGGGCCGTCCAAGGGGGCCTGGACGCTACAAAGTCTGTCTTGACTGGCACTAAAGACACCGTATCCACTGGGCTCACAGGGGCTGTGAACTTGGCCAAAGGGACTGTCCAGACCGGCGTGGACACCACCAAGACTGTCCTAACCGGTACCAAGGACACCGTCTGCAGTGAAGTTGCTGGTGCCATGAATGTGGCCAAAGGGACCGTCCAGACAGGTGTGGACACAGCCAAGACGGTGCTGAGTGGCGCTAAGGATGCAGTGACTACTGGAGTCATGGGGGCAGTGAATGTGGCCAAAGGAACCGTGCAGACCGGCGTGGACACCTCTAAGGCTGTGCTCACGGGTACCAAGGACACTGTCTGCAGTGGGGTTACCGGTGCCATGAGCATGGCCAAAGGGGCCGTCCAGGGGGGCCTGGACACCACCAAGACAGTGCTGACCGGAACCAAAGATGCAGTGTCCGCTGGGCTCATGGGGTCAGGGAATGTGGCGACAGGGGCCACCCACACTGGCCTCAGCACCTTCCAGAACTGGTTACCTAGTACCCCCGCCACCTCCTGGGGTGGACTCACCAGTTCCAGGACCACAGACAATGGTGGGGAGCAGACTGCCCTGAGCCCCCAAGAGGCCCCGTTCTCTGGCATCTCCACGCCCCCGGATGTGCTCAGTGTAGGCCCGGAGCCTGCCTGGGAAGCTGCAGCCACTACCAAGGGCCTTGCGACTGACGTGGCGACGTTCACCCAAGGGGCCGCCCCAGGCAGGGAGGACACGGGGCTTTTGGCCACCACACACGGCCCCGAAGAAGCCCCACGCTTGGCAATGCTGCAGAATGAGTTGGAGGGGCTGGGGGACATCTTCCACCCCATGAATGCGGAGGAGCAAGGTGAGGGGACGCCTGGGTTCATGGGTCCCTGAGGCAGGCACAGCTGCTAGCAGGCCCTTGACTGTTTTTTGTTTTGTTTTGTTTTTGAGAGAGTCTTGCTCTGTTGCCCAGGCTGGAGTGCAGTGGCGTGATCTCGGTTCACTGCAAGCTCCGCCTCCCGGGTTCATGCCATCCTCCTGCCTCAGCCTCCCAAACAGCTGGGACTACAGGCGCCCACCACCACGCCCGGCTAATTTTTTGTATTTTTAGTAGAGACAGGGTTTCACTGTGTTAGCCAGGATGGTCTCAATCTCTTGACCTCATGATCCGCCCGCCTCAGCCTCCCAAAGTGCTGAGATTGCAGGCGTGAGCCACCACGCCCAGCTGGACCCTTGACTTTTTTTTAAAAAATGTATTTATTTGGTTTGTTTCAGATGGGGGTCTCCCTATGTTGCCCAGGCTGGTCTCAAGCTCGTGGGCTCAAACGATCCTCCTGCCTCAGCCTCCCAAAGTGTTGGGATTACACGTGAGAGCACCCGGCCCTTTTTCATTTTTTTAGAGACAAGGTCTTGCTCTGTCACCCACACTGGAGTGCAGTGGTGCGTTCACTACAGCCTCAATCTCTCGGGCTCAAGTGATCCTCCTGCTGCAGCCTCTCAAGTAGCTAGGACCACCATGCCCGGCTATGTATTTTTTTGTATGTTTTTTGTCTCTCTATGTTGCCCAGGCTGGTCTCAAACTCTTGGGTTCAAGTGATCCTCCAGCCTCAGCCTCCCAAAGTGCTGGGATTACGGGCATGAGCCACCATACCCAGCTTCATTTGACTTTTATTTTTACTTATTTATTTTTGAGGCAGAGTCTCACTCTTGTCGCCCAGGCTGGAGTCCAGTGGCAGTGTCAGCACACTGCAACCTCCACACTTCCTGGGTTCAAGCGATTCTCCTGCTCAGCCTCCCGAGTAGCTGCGATTATAGGCGCCCGCCACCACACCCGGCTAATTATTATTATTATTTTATATTTTTAGTAGAGATAAGGTTTCACCATGTTGGCCAGGCTGGTCTCGAGCTCCTGATCCCAGGTGATCCACCCGCCTTGGCCTCCCAATGTGCTGTGATTACGGGCGTGAGCCACCGCGCCTGGCCTCACTTAACTTTTTTTTTTTTTTTTTTTTGAGACAGAGTCTCGCACTCTTACCCAGGCTGGAGTGCAGTGGCGCCATCTCCGCTCACTGTAAGCTCCGCCTCCCGGGTTCACGCCATTCTCCTGCCTCAGCCTCCCGAGTAGCTGGGACTACAGGCACCCGCCACCATGCCCGGCTAATTTTTTGTATTTTTAGTAGAGATGGGGTTTCACCGTGTTAGCCAGGATGGTCTCGATCTCCTGACCTCGTGATCCCCCCGCCTCGGCCTCCCAAAGTGCTGGGATCACAGGCGTGAGCCACCGTGCCCGGCCCTCACTTGACTTTTATAAAGTCCAAGCCCTGACGCCCTGAGGGGCTTCCGGGACTGAGCAGTGCACCTTCCTTTCCAGCTCAGCTGGCTGCCTCCCAGCCCGGGCCAAAGGTGCTGTCGGCGGAACAGGGGAGCTACTTCGTTCGTTTAGGTGACCTGGGTCCCAGCTTCCGCCAGCGGGCATTTGAACACGCGGTGAGCCACCTGCAGCACAGCCAGTTCCAAGCCAGGGACACTCTGGCCCAGCTCCAGGACTGCTTCAGGCTGGTAAGAGCTTCCCCCTGCTGCTGCCCCGTCCCCAGGGCACTTCTTAGAACCCCTGCCCAGGAGTCACCCAGCTGCAGATACTGACTGAGCGCCTAGGAGATGATGCTGTCAGCGTCACCAATGGTCATGGGTCTGTACTCATGGGGCCTAACTCCTGGCAAGGGGGACGGAGCTAGATCAGATCCTTAAAGACAGCGGGTAGGCCGGGTGCGGTGGCTCACGCCTGTAACCCCAGCAATTTGGGAGGCCGAGGCGGGTGGATCACTTGAGGTCAGGAGTTCGAGACCAGCCTGACCAACACAGAGAAATCCCGTCTCTACTAAAAATACAAAAATTGGCTGGGAGTGGTGGCAGGCGCCTGTAATCCCAGCTACTTGGGAGGCTGAGGCAGGAGAATCTGGGAGGCGAGGTTGAACCCGGGAGGCGGAGGTTGCAGTGTGCCAAGATGGTGCCACTGCACTCCAGCCTGGGCGACAGAGCAAGACTCTGTCTCAAAAAAATAAAGACGGTGGGGACACAAAGACAGCAAAACAATCTGTGTGCAGAGGGGGATGTGGGCTGGGCAGGAAGGCCGTCCCTCTGGGCCCTGTCCTGCCCGATGGGGGGACAGCTGTGCAAAGCCCCCAAAAGCAGGGACAGGACAGCAAGCTACCGGGGAGCAAGCTGGGTGTGTTCGGGGAATGGAAAGGCGGCGCTGTGGCTGGGGAAAGTGAAGCCAGGATGGGATCCAGGGAGCCCGCAGGGCCTGGGGCTGCAACGCACGCAGGAAAGGACCCAAAGCAACATGACTCGGATGCATCCAGGGGTCATGCACCCTGGCCAGAGTCGTCCACCCCTCCCACTGGCCCCGCTCTCTTCCTCTGGCCTAGGTTCTCCCCTTTGGCAATGTGGACCTTGGGGCCGGATCGTGCTCTGGGGTGGGATCATCCTGGTCCCTGCAGGGAGCTGAGCAGCGTCCCTGGCCTCCAGTCTCCCTGTCCCCAGTCCTGAGGGCCAACATTTCCTCTAGAAGCTGTTGTGCAGCCCGGGAGGCAGAAATCTCACAGGACTGCTCTAGGGGTTTGTGTTTTGGAGACAGTGAGACAGGGTCTTGCTCTGCCACCCAGGCTGGACTACAGTGGCTTGATCATGGCCCACTGCAGCTTCAACCTACTGGGGTCAAGAGATCCTCCCACCTCAGCCTCCCAAGCAGCTGGACAACTGGCATGCACCACCACGCCCAGCTACTATTTGTTGTATTTTTAGTAGAGATTAGATTTTGCTATGTTGCCCAGGCTGGTCTTAAACTCCTGGGTTCAAGTGATCCTCCTGCCTCAGCCTCTGGGTGCACACTACCAAACCTGGTTAAATTTTTTGTAGAGATGGGGCCTCCCTATGTAGCCCAGGCTGGTCTTGAGCTTCTGCGCTCCAGCGATCCTCTTGCCTTGGCCTCCCAAAGTGCTGGGATGACAGGCGTGAGCCACCGTGCCCAGCAGTCACAGGTTTTACATGTTGGTGGACAGTAGTCCCACCCCGGCGGGCCGTGAGAAACCTTGAGATGCTGCCCTCGGTCAGGATTCCTGGCATGCAGCCCAGGCCACTGTGTTTTCAATCAACATCCGGGGTCTGTGACAAGCCGCAGTTTGAGGGTCTAACCCAGGGTTCTCAGTGTGGATGACCTGCCTCCAGGGGACACTAGTCCATGTCTGGGGACATCTGTGGTTGTCACAACTGGGGGAAGCCCCTGGTGGAGAGTAGGGACGCTGCTCAGCACCCTGCAGTGCCCAGGGTGGCCCCACCCCAGAGAACCATCCGGCCCCCGTGTCCACAGTGCCAAGGGCAAGTCTGTCCTAGGGACCCTCAGGACACCTCATGTCACTGGCCACCCCCAGGTGCACAGTCGCTGCCGTGCCTCTGGCACGCGGTACAATGGCGCAGTTGGAAGGCGTTCCTGTAAACGCCATGGAGGAATGAAGGAATGGGCCCACCCTCGCGGCATGCTGCAAGCAGCTGATCACAAAGCATTTTCCCACCTTTGAATGCTCACAGCAAAGTAGCCTGGGCCAGAACTCAACCCAGGCACTCTTCAGAAGGGGAGAGGGAGGCCACAGGAAGAGAAGAGTTTTGCTCAGGGCCACGCGCGAAGGATGCTGGGCTGGGAAATGGGATGTGGTGTGTGACTCATCATGTCTCACTTGTTCCTTTAAGTGCTACTGAAGACCCTGGATATCCAGGCCTGCCCTTGGTGGGTGGGGGGGCGCCATGGTTGGGGAAGACAATTCACAGATGAATATATAGGGCGTCGCGTTGGATGATGCTTGGAAAACGGAACATGTACCAGGATAAGGAAGTGGCTGTGCTGGGGCTGGTCACCCTGAAGAGGGGACACTTGAAGTCAGGTCTAAATGACAGAGAGGGAATGCGTCAGAATGGGCAGGAGTGTGATCTGAGCAGAGGGCACGGCCTGTGCAAAGGCCCTGGGGCAGGACTGTCCCGGCATGTTGGAGGAATAGGAAGGAGGCCTGGGAGGCTGGAGCCGAGTGAGGAGGGGATGGGGCAGGTTGGGCCGGACCTGGGCTTCAACCCCAAGGGAGTTGGGAGCCCTGGAGGGCTCTGGGCAGAGGAGCGGCCTGATCCAAGGTGGGTTTCATTTAAAAGGATCACTCTGATGGGGGAGGTCAGGCCACCGGGTGGGGGCGAGGGCCAGAGGAGACAGTGGGACGTAAACCCAGGCAAGTGCTGCCGGGCCTCAGGAGTCACGCTGTGGTGGTGAGAAGTAGCTGGGCTCTGGGTGTTTCGAAGTCAGAGCTGCCCGGGTCCGATGTGGGAGGTGAGAGAAGACCCCAAGAGACCCCTGAGGCTTGTAACCTGAGCAGACAAGGAGAGCAGGGGGGCTGAGGGGAGGCCGGGCGGGTTGCAGAGTGGATATTAGGAGCCTGGCCTTGGACAGGGTGAGGGGAGATGCCTGGTGGGCACCGAGGGGACGCGTCTGCATATGCAGCTGGCTTCAGGTCTCTAGCACTGGCGCGGCGAGGGCTGGGAGGGCGACAGCAATCTGGAGTCGATATTTTGACGGCGTGCCGCATCCCTACCAGCCATTGAGATGACGAGGAAGATGGGGCCCTGTGGACAGGGTGGGGCGTGGGTGCCACGTGCTGGGGACACAGCAACAACGAGGACAGAGTCCTGAGTGTTCCCCTGCCGGGGGCGGATAAACACCAAGTCAATGAACACCAAAGCCGCACGCTGTGCTCCCGAGGAGAGGGGCAGATGTGACGGGAGGGACTGGGGCTGCCACACCATGGGCCGGGAAGGTCTCACCAAGGGTCACCTGGAGCTGAGGCTGAACGCGGGCCTTGTGAAGGGCCCGGGAAGCAGGCTCCCGGCTGAGTGGGCTGTGTGTGCAAAGGCCCTGGGGCAGAAGCCTGCTGGAGTGGCCGGAGGGCAGAATGGAGCCAGTGTGGCCTCAGTGGAGACAGCAGTGGGGTGCCATGGGAGATGAGGCCAGAGGTATCCCAGGGGCCAGCCCACCAAGGCCATGGTGAGGAGCTGGGTTTTATCTTAAGGGTACTGGGCAGCCACAGGTTTAGGGGTGAGGAGTGACACGACCCCACAGACACTGTGTTACGTGCGCTCCCTGATGACCTCATGGGGAAGTTTGAACTATTGCCTCTTTCTGCAAGACAGCACGCCCACTGTGGTGCAACTGACTTGGAACTCGTGGCCTTTCTCCCAGGACTGTGAATGTGCCCAGGTCCCTGGGGGAGGGGGAGGTGGGGGTTGTGAAAGGTCATTTGCCAAGAAGCCATCATTTCCCCACTGTACTCTCTCTCCAGATTGAAAAGGCCCAGCAGGCTCCAGAAGGGCAGCCATGTCTGGACCAGGGCTCAGGTGCCAGTGCAGAGGACGCTGCTGTCCAGGAGGTGGGTCTGGCACAGGGCTAGGGTCCCCCCACCCCGCCCATGGGTCTCCACTCACCTTGCGCCTTCCTCCCACAGGAGCGGGATGCCGGGGTTCTGTCCAGGGTCTGCGGCCTTCTCCGGCAGCTGCACACGGCCTACAGTGGCCTGGCCTCCAGCCTCCAGGGCCTGCCCGCCAAGCTCCAGCAGCCAGTGGGGCGGGCACGGCACAGCCTCTGTGAGCTCTATGGCATCGTGGCCTCGGCCGGCTCTGTAGAGGAGCTGCCCGCAGAGCGGCTGGTGCAGAGCCACGAGGGTGTGCACCAGGCTTGGCAGGGGTTAGAGCAGCTGCTGGAGGGCCTACAGCACAATCCCCCGCTCAGCTGGCTGGTAGGGCCCTTCGCCTTGCCCCCTGGCGGGCAGTAGCTGTAGGAGCCTGCAGGCCCGGCGTGGGGTCGCCCTGCTCTGTCCAGGGAGGAGCTGCCTCAGAACTTTCTCCCCGCCCCCAAACCTGGACCGGTTCCCTAAAGCCCTAGACCTTTGGGGCTGCAGCTGGCTGAGCGCCGAGGGGCTGCGGAGGCAGTGACCTTAACTGAGCCACCGCACGCCCTGCTCCGGGCCTGCCTGCATCTCCCACCTCCTCCCCAGCGCTGCCTGCCCTCTCGGAGCCTGGGGTCACTCAGACCACCAGCCAAGAGCCTTCCCTTGAAGTCCCCAAGCAAGCACTGCAATTAGGAAAGAGAAAAAGCAGCGTGCCCAGCCTGGAAGGGCATCCGTTTGCCTCGCTAGCAACCCTTTTATATCTAGCAGGGCTCTTCCAGTCCTGCAGCACGGGCCCCCAGCTATCAGCGGTGCAGGCAGTGCTGTGGCATCCCAGGCTCTGGGCAGCTCTGTTCTCATGCTGAAAGTGGGTCTCCGGCCTTAGCACACCTTGAGGGTCTTAAGAACCACATTCCCTCATAGTAGAAGGTACTAGAAAAAGCGACACTGCCATCATCATCCCAAGGCAGGCTGCTACTGCCTTTGCTGACCCCCGGGGTGGCCTCACGGTGGGGACAAAGCTGCCAGGAGCCACAGCAGCCACAGCTGGGGCTTTGCACCAGCCTGGCTTGAGACTGAACAGTTTGCAGGGGGTGGGGGGTGCAAAAAACAAGCAAACAGGCTGCTTCTGCCTCCAGCCGCCCACCACAGGCCTGCCCCAGGCACCTGGGGCTCTGAGGCCCCTGGGGAGGCTGGGCCCAGCAGCTGCCCCTGGAGAACACAGACAAAGGACTTCCCCGCAGGGAACTGTGCCCTATGGAGGGATCAGACAGGGCTGGGAACAGCCACAGAGGCTGCGTGCCTATGACACAGCCCCTCCTCCGCTGCACACTCCCCCTGGGTCCTCAGGCCCACCCAAGCGCCGGGCTGCAGAGGAAGCGGGGCTGGGGAGGCTGCAGGCATCAGAGAGACTGGTGGTGGCGGACCCACCCGCCGGGCAAGGCCGCCGGGCCCCGTGCTCTCAGGCTAGCCCAGGTCGTGGAGCCTGGCAGGCTCAGGTCGGGTGTGAGACGTGCCGTGGCTGCGCTCAGTCCAGCGGGGAGGAGCCGTTCAGCCCGGCCTCCCCAGGAAGCCATATCCCCACTCGCCCGGTAAGAGAACCTTGCCGTCCCCTTTCCATGCTCTCCTAGGACACGAGCCCAGGAACCCCAGACCCAGGGGGAGGAAGGGTGGAGGGGCCCCAGGGGTCACCGTGTGCACCAGGGGCCGTGAGGGGCCGGGGCATTCAGCTCAGCTCTGAACCGGGGAAGCTGGCACGGCAGGGACAGCCTCGGGTGACGGGCCGTGAGAGGGGACGGGTCAGGAGCCTTCCCAAGCCTTCTCCTCAGCCCGACACCCATGGCCATCGGAGGCTAGGATGCCAGACACAGCCATTTGCAGAAATCAGGCACAGTGACTGCAGCTCACGTCCAGCCAACCAAGCATGGGGCCGCAGCTCAGGAAGTCCCTTCCCGCCACACCACAGCCTAATTATTTCTTACTGGGACGGAGGCAACTCGGCTACGCTGGGCAGGACGACAAACACGAGACGCCACTGTGGAATGAGCAACTTCGGAGCACGGGGTGACTTGCTTGGGACCGTGCCCACGTGACAGCCCCTTATGCAGAGGAGGAAAGAGAAGCCCCGAGTGGGAGGGGAACCTGTCCAAAGTCACACGGTGCATGGGTGACACAGCTGGGGTGAGTCGAGGCTGGCCCCTGAGGCCCATGCTCCCTGAACGCTGGAGACCACTGTCGGCTAGCAGCGGCCCTCAGGGAAGGCCTGGTCTCCCCCCTCCCAGCCTAGCCTCACGGACCCTCGCCCTCCCCACATCTGACCTGCTCACCTGCCTGGACCCTGGGCTGCCAGATGCAGGAAGCATCAAACCCCCCAGGCTCGTGGGTGCGGGGCAGGGCCCAGGCAGCACAGCTTAGATGCCCTGGTTTGTCCCTCTTGTCTCCTGCGAAGAGCTTGCTCCCGCCCAGCTCTCCTGCCACTGGCCTTTCAGGGTTGGGCTGGGCCCAGAGTGCCTTTTAGTCGCTTCTCACGGTGGCCCGATGGCTCAACCCAGTCCCAAATGGGCCCAGTGACACTGCCGACTGCTCCCCAGCTCAGGCCCCCACTGCACCAGCAATGCTAGAAAACCAAGCCAATAAAAGTGATTTCTTTTTTCATTAAAAAACCCTTTATAGTCATTTCATGGTGGTTGGAAATCACAGAAATTAGGCAGAAAAAAAAAACCCAAGGGAACAAATACAAACAGCACAGCGTTCCCCACAGTTCTCCGCTCTGCTCTCCTGCGAGCCGGGGAAAGAGAGGGGCAGCCTGAGCTTGGGCGGGGGCTGGGCCTGGCTGCCCGCGGCTCAGCTCTCCTCGTCCAGGGCCTCCGAGTCCCCCCGTGCCCTCTCACGCTCCTGCCGGTCGCTCCCAGGCCTGTCCAGGTCGGGACCCTCCCGTATGCTGCTGGTGGAAACAGCAAAGGCGGTGTGAGGATGCCCTCCCGCCCCTGCCCTGCCTGTAGGGCGGTTGGGTGGGATGGGCACCAAGGAGTGTACCCCCGTTGTGGCACCTGAGGCTCGAGTGCCGCCCTCCTATCTGCCTGTCTTCTGCCACTAGAGACCACAACCATCTCCAGGGTCCCCACGCTGGCGCCAGCCAGGCATAGCACAAGGCAGCTGCTGGGTAAGCGAGTGACTCCACTGAGCCTTGTACCAGACAGCAGCCCACAGTGATGGGCACTGGCACTGTCAGATAGCCGGGTGCCTGTGCTCGGGGCCTACCTGGGCCACCCTGGAGGCTCGGCAAGAAGCCACCTTCCCAGGAGGCCGGGGGCAGGCAGCTCAAAGCCCTGGAGCTGCCTCTGTAGGGGCCGCTGGAAGTGCCAGCCAGCGGGGCCCTGGGGTCAGCTGTGAGGGTGGGAGGCCCGAGTAAGGATGACATCCCTGGGACCCATCCCAGAGGGACTGGCACAGGAGGAGCGGCTCGGACCCAGGGTGCGCATCACACCGCTGCCGCTCAGGAGTCCAAACCCCACGGCCCGGGACACTCACTCGTGCAGGTCTTCAGAGGAGCCACACCTTGGCCCCTCCTCCGAGTCCCGACCCTCCTCGTGCTCCTTGTCCTCTGTGCTCTCCCCCTTCTGCGATGTGGCCTCGCCATTCACTGGGGCTGAGAGATCTGGGTGGGACAGAGGGGTCACAGGACACTGCTGGGCTCCAGCTGGGAACCCCAGAACCCTTCCCTGTCAAGGACTGGACCAGGGGCCAAGCTGAGCGCCATGGGTGACACATGCCCATCCACCTGGACCCCGGCACCTGCTGTCCAGTCTGCAAGCTCCTGACATGGGATGCTGCAGCCAGCCCCAGCCCGAGCCACACTGGTCTGCAGAACTGGGGGCCCAGGAAATGAGGGAACATGGGCAGCCCTGAGAAAAGCCCACAGCAGCCTGGGAAAGACAAAGGAAGACGAGGTCGGGCACGGGGGCTCACAATCCCAGCACGTGGGAGGCCGAGACGTGAGGCTCACTTGAGCCCAGGAGTTCAAGACCAGCCTGAGCAACATGCCAGCAACCCTGTCTCTACAAAAAATACAAAAATTAGCACGTCCTGGCCGGGCGCAGTGGCTCACGCCTGTAATCCCAGCACTTTGGGAGGCCGAGGAGGGCGGATCATGAGGTCCAGAGATTGAGACCATCCTGGATAACACGGTGAAACCCCATCTCTACTAAAAAATACAAAATATTAGCCAGGCGTGGTGTTGGGTGCCTGTAGTCCCAGCTCCTCGGGAGGCTGAGGCAGGAGAATGGCGTGAACCCAGGAGGCGGAGCTTGCAGTGAGCCAAGATCACGCTACTGCACTCCAGCCTGGGGGACAGAGCAAGACTCCGTCTCAAAAAAAAAAAAAAAAAAAAAAAATTAGCAGGGCGTAGTGGTGTAGGCGTACAATCCCAGCTCCTCAGGAGGCTGAGGTGGAGGATGGCTTGCGCCCAGGAAGTCAAGGTTGCAGTGAGCTGTGATTGTACCACTGCACTCCAGCCTGGGGGACAGAGCGAGACCCCATCTCAGAAAAAAAAGAAAAAAGAAAAAAAAGACACTAGCCTTCGGCTGCCCCCTGGGCCGCAAAGCCCCATCCCAAGCTCGCCCATTCCATCTCCAAAGGGCTGCTCTGAGCACCCGTAATGGGGCCATGTCAGCCCAGTAGCCCCACAGCCAGCAGCCCCGAGGGTCACACCCCATCTCCTGTCGGCCCACCAGGCAAGCAAGGGCACCTGAGGCCTTCGCCCCCGAGCCTCCACCGACTGCCTCTCTGAACAATGCCCCACTCTTTGCCGCCGCTGCACAGAGCCACCCGCTCTCTGGGCATCCCAGGGTTGGAGACGGTGGAGGCGTGTGCTGTCATGCACTGTCCCCGTCACCCCTCTGGCGTGAGCCCCAAGTTGCCTGCATGCTGGCTGCCTGGCACACGGTAGGACCTGAATGCCCCTCACTGGCTGCCCCAGGGATTAAAGCCGGGTCTGCACGGAGACCCCAACAGGACATGACACTCTGGCGGGTTTGGGGCAGAGAGTAGAGCTGTGCTCCCCTTCTGGAATGTTCTGCAAAGCATCTGTTTCTTCAGCTGAGGAGACTGAGGTTCAGGGCCCACCCCACCCGCCCCTCACCGGTGCTGGGCTTGTCCTCCGCCTTCTCCTGGGGGGCCTCCTCCCCGGCCAGCTCCTCCCCGGCCAGCTTCTCCTCGGCCTTCTCCTTCTCCATCCCAGCCTTGTTCGCTTTCTGCACCGCCTCGATCTTTGGGCCGAGGACCCGCGACTTGAGCCGGGTATAAACTTCTGCCGCCTTCTCCATTACGTCCTTGTTCGCTTTGTAACGGCGAATCTGGCCACCAAGAGAAGAGGCCTGGCTCACCCAAGTGCAGCGGCCCTAGCCCCGGCTCTGAACCCCCCGCCCCAGCAATGCGCCCCTCCCGCAGCCCCTCCCGGGAGCACAGCTCTGTGCAGCAGGCATTTCTTTTTTTTTTTTTTTGAGACAGAGTCTCGCTCTGTCACCCAGGCTAGAGTGCAGTGGTGCGATCTCGGCTCACTGCAACCTCTGCCTCCCAGCTTCAAGCAATTCTCCTGCCTCAGCCTCCTGAGTAGCTGGGATTACAGGCGTGCGCCACCACGCCTGGCTAATTTTTGTATCTTTAGTAGAGATGGGGTTTCACCATGTTCGTCAGGATGGTCTTGATCTCCTGACCTCGTGATCTGCCCGCCTCGGCCTCCCAAAGTGCTGGGATTACAGGCGTGAGCCACCACGCCTGGCAAGCACCAGGCATTTCTACCCAGCAGCCCACGGCCTCCTCGCTGACCCAGGGCTGTCCCGACAGGAACCTGCTGGGGGCCTGGGCTCCCGGGCAGGCACCTGCTCCCAGCTCCCCCGACTGCACCCTGCGTCTCTGATTCCCCCGCCATACCTTCTTCAAGGTGGCCACCACGTCTGTGTTCTTCTGGAGGATCTGAGAGGTCACCTGCAGGGTTCCCAGCTCCTCTAGGGCATTCAGGCACCTCTTCACGTCCTGTAGGGTGGGGTGGGAGTGAGGGAGACGGCCTGGCCGAGGGATCCCCAGGGGTCCCAGGGCCCCGATGGGTGGAGGAAGACATCCTGGGCTCTCCTTGAGGGGAGCTGAATCTGCAGAACAGCTCCCCCCAGCCCCCGTCCAGTTGACGGGGAACTCCAGGGATAGCCAGATACTTGGGGTCCCAGGTACGTGGGGGTTGGTCCTGGGGGCCTCCACACACCACCTGCCGGGAAAGCTGGGTGCTGCATGTCAGGACCAGCTCCCCCAGGGCCCTTGGCCAGGAGACCCCATGCGCTCACTAGCAACCGGAACAGACTACTGGCCCACCCACCTGCAGGACCCCGGCTTTGCCTCAGTTTCCCAAGACGTCTAAGGGAGCCCGGCAGGGAGGTGGCAGCGGGGACTGCTTGGCTCACAGGCCCTGAGGGTCTTACCGGGCTGTCGACCTTTAGGGCAAACTTGATCTCACTGTGCAGCTTCTGCAGCTTCTCCTCCACGGAGGGCTCTGGGCCAGGAGAGAGAGCACCGTGTGGGCCCAGGCAGGGCCACAGGGGGCCAGCTGCTCAAGGGCAGGAGCCTCAGAGCCTCTGGAGGAGTTGTCATGGGGGCCCCAGGTCTGCAGGCTCAGCCCCCACCCCTGGAGGCACCACCGGCCAGGCCGGCCGGGGATGTGCTGAGCACCCTCTCTAGGGACAGGCGGGACAGGCCGGCCATGCCACGGCTGTCCCCGTTCCCCTCGGCGAACTCAGTGTGGGCAGTGCTGGGCAGCCAGGCCTCACCTTTCTTCTTCTCTACCTTCCTGTCCATCGAGAAGCCCTCGGACCGCTTCCGGGTCCGCTCCACCTTCACGGGCCTGTGGAGAAGTGCTCCCCTCAGTCGGGCCCCGTCACCGGCACTCTGCCACTGAGGGGCTGGCGCCTGAGGGGGTGGACCCAAACCCACTGCAAAGGAAACCTTTGGGAGGCCCTGGGAGCTAAGCTGGGAAACGGGAGGCCCTGCCACAGCCTAGGCCTAGGGCAGACCAGGGCAGCCACAGGCTCGAGCTGCCCAGATACAAGCCTTTTCCCGAGTTCTCATGAAATCCCAGGATTCTTTTCCTCGTTCACATGGCCAAGGGCTGGCTTTGTCTACCAGAGTCAGCGAGCTAGGAAAAGGCCCTCAAGGGTGACACGCGTGCAGGAGAGAGGCCCATTGCTGAGGCTCGGTGCCATGTGCTGCTCTGTACCCCGCCACTGCCATACCGGCCTGCGGAATTCTCATGGGCAGGTTTGCCCACTCAAGGCCATTTAGAAAGTGGGCTGGGGGACCAAGCACGGTGGCTCACGCCTGTAATCCCAGCACTTTGGGAGGCCGAGGCAGGGGGATCATGAGATCAGGAGATAGAGACCATCCTGGCCAACACGGTGAAACCCCGTCTCTACTAAAAATACAAAAAATTAGCCGGGCGTGGTGGCACACACCTGTAGTCCCAGCTACTTTGGAGGCTGAGCTAGGAGAATCGCTTGAACCCAGGAGGCAGAGGTTGCAGTGAGCTGAGATGGCGCCACTGCACTCCAGCCTGGGCCACAGAGCAAGCCCAAGACTCTGTCTCAAAAAACAAAAACAAAAACAAAAACAAAAAAACGTGGGCTGCAGCCAGGCACGGTGGCTCACACTTGTAATCCCAGCACTTTGGGAGGCCAAGGTGGGCAGATCACAGAGTCAGGAGATCGAGACCAGCCTGGCCAACAAGGTGAAACCCCGTGTCTACTAAAGCAACAAAAATTAGCCGGGCGTGGTGGCGGGTGCCTGTAATCCCAGCTACTCGGGAGGCCTGAGGCAGGAGAATCGCTTGAACCCGGGAGGCGGAGGTTGCAGTGAGCTGAGATCGCGCCACTGCACTCCAGCCTGTGCAAAAGAGCGAGAACAAGACTCCATCTCAAAAAAAAAAAAAAAAAAAAAAAAGTGAGCTGGGAGACAGGCTCTGTCTGCCCATCACACGGGGACCAAGATGCAAACCCCTAGGCCGGGGTGCAGTTTCTCCCTCCTCCTCTGCTTGTGGACATTGGGGATGGACTGTTCTCTGGGATGGGTCATCCTGGGCACTACAGGGCGCTCAGCAGCGTCCCCAGCCTCCACCCGCTCCATGCCAGGAGCACCCCCCAGTCATGACAACCACAGATGTCCCCGGACGTGGCCCAGTGTCTCTGGAGGCGGGATCACCCTGGAGGAGACCCCTGGGCTGGGCAAAGATCCCACTCCCGCAGCAGCGATTCCTACGCAGCCCACACAACCCGAGGACCAGGAACTTCAACCGGGTCCAGCTCCAAGGCTGAACTCAGAGGTGGGGCTGCCCCTGTGAGGGGTGAGGGTTGTGGGGTGATGCGGGGTGCGGGGCCCCCAGGGTGTGGAGGGGCAGAGCAGGGCTCACTTGGCTTGCTGCTTCTCCTCGGGCCGCGCTCTCTTCTCCTTCTGGCCAGGTTTCCTGGCGGGCTCTGTGCTTGAGGACTGCAGCTTCTTCGCTGATTTCTTGGCCTATAGCAGTCAGGAAGGGCACACTGGAGCAGTGGGAAGAGGGGATTACCCAGACCCCTAGCCCATCCCACTACCAGGAGATGCAGCTCGACCCTCTCTGCCGCCCTCCACACTGTTTGAAGGTGCTGGGGCAGGATGGGAGAGGAGGGAGGACCCAGTGTCTGGTCCTGAGTGGATCGTGGGGTTCTTGGAGCCCAGGCCCCATCCAGCGGAGGAACAGCCCCCTTCACTCCTCCTGCCCAGCAGTCCTGGGCTGTGGCTGAAACGCCTCCTGCACCAGGAGCTCGGTGCCCTTTCTGTGATGAAGGGAGTGACAGAGAGAACACGGCGCTGTTCGTGCTTTCCCCAAAGAAGGCAGGCCTGGCTGAGGGGCACCAGCACGTGGGCCCCAGGCACTCAGTCTAGGTGAGACTCTGGATTCAGGCCACATTTCCTGAATCTCCACAAGGGTAGAGGGCATGACAGGGCCCGCAGCACCACACGTGGTAGAGGAGAGTCCTGACAGTCACCACCCTAGGAGGCCTCCTACCTGCTCCCACACTCACCTGCAAGCTGCACCCCATGGCAGCCTGAGGGCACCCGAGAGCACCCGAGTGAGGGCCTGTCCCTACCCTGTCCAGTGCCCTCCATGGCTCCCACCTCCCTCAGGGTCAAAGCCCAAATCCTCCCTGCAGCCCACATGGCCCTACCCGGCCTGCTCTGTCGGTTCCCCACCGCCCTCCTTTTCCCTCTCTCCCCTCCTCCCTCCGCTCCAGCCGCAGAGGCCACCTCGCTGTTCCTCCAGCACGCCAGGCGCAGTCCTCTGGGCCTGTGTGTGAGCTGCTTCTCCTGCCTAGAATGTATCCCCTCCCAGGAGTCTTCATAGATCCCCTCCCTTCATTCGGAGCCTATTTTTTTTTTTTTTTTTTTTTTTTTTTTGAGATGGAGTCTCGCTCTGGCCCAGGCTGGAGTGCAGTGGCACAATCTTGGCTCGCTGCAACCTCTGCCTCCCAGGTTCACGCCATTCTCCTGCCTCAGCCTCCTGAGTAGCTGGGACTACAGGCGCCTGCCACAACGCCTGGCTAATTTTTTTGTATTTTTAGTAGAGACAGGGTTTCACCGTGTTAGCCAGGCTGGTCTTGATCTCCTCACCTCGTGATCCGCCCGCCTTGGCCTCCCAGGGTGCTGGGATTACAGGCGTGAGCCACCGCGCCCAGCCCATTCCGAGCCTTTTACTTAAACCCAAACGCAAGCCTTTGGAGTCTACTCACACCTTCAGGGTCTACTCTATTTAAAACAGAAACCCCCTACCCCACTTGACCCTTCTCCTTAGCACCGAAAACTCCAGACAGCATGCACTACCCTCATGTCATCTGTACAGCTCCTCCCTCCCTTGTTTTGTTTTGAGACAGGGTCTTGCTGTGTGGCCCAGGCTGGAGTGCAGTGGATTGATGACAGCTCACTGCAGCCTCCAACTCCTGGGCTCAAGCAATCCTCCTGCCTCAGCCTCCTGAGCAGCCGGGACTATACAGGCGCACACCACCACGCCCAGCTAATTTTTTAAGGTTTTTATAGAGACGGGGTCTCTCTATCTTGCCCAGGCTGGTCTCGAGCTGGACTCAAGTAATCGTCCCACCTCAGCTGCCCAAAGTGCTGGGATAACAGGCGTGAGCCACCAAGCCCGGCCCCCTCCCTCCCATGAATGTCCCCTCCTCCAGGGCAGGAGTTTCTGGGCCCACGCACTGCTTTCCTGATGTGTCCCGGAACCTGGGATACTGCCTCCTACCTAGTAGATGCTCCATAAACGTGTGGAGTGAAGGCAGGGACTCCCGGCGCCCTCCCGGCTCACCTCTCTCTCCAGCTCGGCCTCGGGCTCGGAGTCAGAGGAGGACGGGGGACCCCGGCCCCGGCCCTTGCGTCCCCGCTTCTTGACGGGCTCATCGTCCTCCCTGAACTCGTCCCCGCTGCTGCCGCCGCTGCCCCGCTCAGCCTCCCCGCGGTCGGCCCGCTCGCGCCTCCGCTCCTTCTCCTCCTTCTCCTGCTCCCGCAGGCGCCGCAGCTCCTCCTCCTGCTCTCGCCGCCGCCGGGCCTCCAGCTCGCGCCTCCGCGCCTCGTCCCGCCGCTTCCACTCACTGATGCGGTCCACCTCGTCGCTGTCACTGGAGGCGGAGGGGGCGGTTGGGGACCTCCGTTCCTCCCTCGGGAGCCCGCCCTGCCCCTCAGCCGATGGAGGAGCCGCCAGAGGGGACCCCAGCCCCAGCACCCACCTGTCACTGCTGGAGCTGGACGGAGGCCGTTCAGGCTTCGGTTTCCGCCCTCGCGGCTTCGGGGGAGGCTTCTCCGCTACAGGAAGAGGAGGAGGGGGTGACCTTCCTTTCCAGGGCTCCAAGGTGACCAGGGGACTGCCTGGGAGCGCCCCAGCAGGGACCAGGCCAAGAGATGTGCGGGCGCGAGGGCCCTACCTGGCTTCCTGCTCCTCGGAGGCTTCTTCACAGACACATCGGAGTCGGACGAGGAGGAGGAAGAGGAGGAGGAGGACGCCGACCGCGCCATGGCCACCGGCTCAGGCTTGGCCCCGTCCGAATCGGCCCTGGAGTCGGAGTCGGAGGCTGACGGCGCCTTCTGGGGAGAAGCAGGGACAGGCGTGAGCATCAGGAGCCCCACCGTGAGAAGCGGGGCGCACCAGGCCAGAGGAGGCTCCCGCACCCCTGCAGCCGCCAGGCTCTGCGGGCCTCGGCTCAGGGCCCGGCTCCGAATCCCCTCCCACCCACAAAACCCACCTCCACCCCAAGTGAAAACCGGGATCCCAGGCGGCCCTGGGCACGCTGGGCAGCTGCTGGCCCTTCACCTCATCTTCCGCAGTGAACTGGGTACATCAGAAGCCCGGGGTTCCCAGTGGGAACATCTTTTCTTTATGCAAAATCTTGTGCGGAGGCCACATCAGACAAGCTGCCGTGCTCTACCGCCTCCACCCGAGTATCCTGCCAAACACACACGCCACACACAGACACCACACACACACCACACAGACACCACACACACACAGACAACACACACACCACACACCACACACACACCACACACACAGATAACACACACACCACACAGACAACACACCACACAGATACCACACACCACACACACACACAGATAACACACCACACCACACACACCGCACAGACAACACACACACCACACACACACCACACACAGACAACACACACCACAGACACCACACACAGACACACACACCACAGATACCACACACCACACACAGATAACACAAACACCACACACACTGCAGACACAGACAACACACACACCACACAGACACTACACACACACAGACACCACACACTACAGACACCACACACACCACACACAGATAACACACACCACACCACACACACAGACAACACACACACCACACAGATGACACACACACACAGATACCACACTACACACAGACACCACACACACCACACACACAGACAACACACACACAGACACACACCACACACAGATACACACCACACACCACACACACCACACACACAGACAACACACACACCACACAGATACACACCACACACAGACTATTGTCTATACAGATAACACACACTACACACACAACAGACACCACAGACACCACACACACATAGATACACACTACACACCCCCCACACTACACACATCACACACAGACAACACACACACCACACATGCCCCACAGAGAACACACACACCACACAGACAACACGCACACCACACACAGACAACACACAGACAACACACCACACACAGATAACACACATACCATACACACACACCACACAGACACCACACAGGTAACACACACACCACACACACAGTTAACACACCACACACACACCAGACAACACACCACACATACACACCACACACACACCACACACACACCAGACAACATACACACAACACATACACACCACATCCAACACAGACACCACAGACACAGACAACACACACATCACAGACAACACCACACACACACCACACACAGATACACCACACACAGACAACACACATACCACACACAACAGATACACAGATACACACAGATAACACACACACCACAGATAACACGCATACCATACATACAACACATGCACACCAGATACACCACACAGACACCACACAGACAACACACACACCACACACACCAGACACCACACACCACACAGACAACACACACCACACAGACAACAGACAACACACGCACCACACAGATAACACACACACCACAGACACCACACATACCACACACAACACAGATACAGATAACACACACCATACACACCGCACACACAGATAACACACTACACAGATACACTACACACACAGATACACAAAAAACACACACAGATAACATACACACCATACACATAACACACGCCACACACACCACACACACCGTACATACAACACACACACCACACAGACAAAGACCACACACAGATAACACACATACCACACATACACACCAGACACCACACACACAAACACATCAGACACCACACAGACACCACAGACAACACACCACACACACAGATAACACATACCATACACACACACCACAGACACCACACACACACAGACCACACATATACCAGACACACAGCACACACACACCACACACACAGACAACACACACACACCATACACAGACAACACGCACACCACACACTACACACATTACACAAACAACACACAAACATACACACCACACACACAGATAACACATACCATACAAACACACCACACAGACACCACACACACACAAAGACCACACATATACCAGACAGCACACACACACCACACACACAACACACATACACCATACATAGACAACGCACACAACACACACACCACACACTACACAAACAACACAGACAACATACACACCACACACACAGATAACACACATACCACACACACAGATAACACACACCAGACACACACCAGACAACACACACCACACACACACAGATAACACACATACCATACACACACACCACACACACAGATAACATATACCATACACACAGATAACACACATACCATACACACACCACACAGACAACACACATACCATACAACACAGACAACACACACACAACACAAACCACACACACACACACCAGACAACACACACAGCAAAGACACACAGGCAACACATACCACACACACAGATAACACAACACAGACCACACACACACCACACAGACAACACACATACCATACAACACAGACAACACACACACAACACAAACCACACACACACACACACCAGACAACACACACAGCAAAGACACACAGGCAACACATACCACACACACAGATAACACAACACAGACCACACACACACCACAAAGACACACATATCACACACCACACAGATAACACACACACCAGACACACAGACCAGACAACACACACACCAGACACACCATAGACACAGACACACCAGACACACAAACACCCGACAACACACATACCACACCACACACATACCACACACCACACACAGACAACACACATACCACACACCACAGACAACACACATACCAGACACACACCACACAGACAACACACACAAAACACACCATACACAGATAACACACAGACAACACACATACCACACAAACCATACACACGTACACACCAGACACACAAACACACACAACACAGACATCACACAGATACAAACACTATATGCATACAGCAAAACATAATGCAACACACACACACAGAGACACACAAACACAGACACATAGATACATGAACACAGTATGCACACAGGGACACACAGGCACACACACAGGCACCACATATACTCACATGGGAACACAGAGGCACAACACATAGACACAGAGGAGAGGTACAGCACACACACACAGGCATACAGGCACAGGGACACAGGCACCAGAAACACACACACAGGCACATGTGCACACACGACACACACATCACACATGCACAATCTACACACACACTGCACACATACAGACATACATGGTCACAAACATGCATACACACAAGTAGACACACACACGCACGTGGACACACGTGCACAGAGACAGAACACACACAATCCGCTCATATACACACTGGCACACACCTCTCTCCTCTCTTCTGTCTCCCTGTTGCGCTCTCGCTTTCTCGCTCTCTCACTCTCATGCAGGCGCGTCAGGACTGCTTCCCTCCCTTCTGATGCCAGCATCCCAGAATGCCCCTTTCCAAACCAGATGGTGGGCTCCTGGAGGCAGTGCAGCCATAACGAGGTGCCACGCTCAGGGCAGAGGCGGTCCCCTCAGGTACCCTGCAGTCCGTGTCCCACCCCCTCCAGAAATGGCCCGCCCCTGCCCTGGGGACAGCACTGGAGACCGCAGAGGTGCCCCACGAGTGGGCATGGGAAACAAAGTCAAGTGCACGCTACCTTTTTTTTCCGTCCCCCCAGGGGGCCCCTCCGTGGCGCCCGGACCGCTGCTTTCTTCTCAGGTGTGAAGTCCTGGGGGAGAGAAGTGAGCTGAACTGGGGCCCACTGGCAGCCACCACGCTTCCCTGCCATCCCAAGGAGCCACCGGCCCACCTGGTCGCTGGTCTTCTCCGACTCAGATGAGCTTTCCGAGTTCTCCTCTTCGGATGGGGACACGCTGGCCTGATCTAGGTCGCTGGAGGCCTTTCGGGCTCGTTTCGAGACCGACATCTGAAAGGGGAACGGCCTGAATGCTCAGTGATGGGAAGGCCGGGCTCCTGGCAGGAAGCCCCCAGCTGACTGCCCACCACCCACGAGAGCTGAGCTCTGGAACCTCTCTGGCGGGCCAGGAACCCTCTGAGAACCTGATCAAACCAGGGATCTTGAACCTTGAGGACATTATGCTTGGTGAAAGAAGCCAGTCACAAAAAGACAAACTCTTATAGGAGGTCCCTAGGGCCATCAGACTCACAGAGACAGAAAGTAGGATGAGGGGCACCAGGGCTGTCGGTGGGGGGGTGGTGGGAGTGAGTGTTTCATGGGACAGCATTTCAGCTTGGGAAGACGAGAAAGTTCTGGAGATGATGGTGGTGATGGTTGCACAACCACGTGAATGTGCTTAATGCTGCTGAACGGGGCACTTAAAAATGGCTAATTTTGGCCAGGCACGGTGGCTCACACCTGTAATCCCAGCACTTTGGGAGGCTGAGGCGAGCAGATCACCTGAGGTCGGGAGTTTGAGACCAGCCTGACCAACATGGAGAAACCCCATCTCTACTGAAAAACAAAATTAGCTGGGTGTGGTGGCGTATGCCTGTAATCCCAGCTACACAGGAGGCCGAGGCAGGATAATCGCTTGAACCTGGGAGGCAGAGGTTGCGGTGAGCCGAGATCGCGCCATCACACTCCAGCCTGGGTGACAAGAGTGAAACTCCATCCCCCACCCACCAAAAAAAAAAGAGAGAAAAAAAAGAAATAATCCTTCCTTGGCTCAGAAACCCCTCATATACTACAGGTATTTTTTCTAAATTCTCTCTGTTCTTTGCATTTTCCAAGTTATCTACTATAAATATGGTTTATCATTTTAGAATCAGAAAATAATACAAAGTACACGTGACTCTATCAAAAGAATTTGCTGCTAGAATCTGGTCCTTTGTTTCTACACCCAAATAGTGAGAAATGGTCAAAAGGCAGGACAGAGAATATACCCAGGAGAATGGAACACACACATCTGCACAAAACCCTGTACAGAAACGTTCACGGCAGCCTGATCTGGAATGGCCCAAAAGTGGAAACAACCCAAATGGCCAGCGACATGTGGATCAACACACCGTGTTCCCTCCACACACCGGAATCTGACCCGGCCAGGAAAAGGAAGGGAGGCAGCCAGGCACGGTGGCTCACGCCTGTCATCCCAGCACTCTGGGAGGCCGAGGCGGGCTGACAGGAGTTCGACAGCAGCCTGGCCAACATGGAGAAACCCCGTCTCTACTAAAAACACAAAATTAGCCGGACGTGGTAGCAGGCCCCTGTAATCCCAGCTACTCAGGAGGCGGAGGCAAAAGAATTGCTTGAAGCCGGGAGGTGGAGGATGCAGTGAGCAGAGATCATGCCATTGTACTCCAGCCTGGGCGACAGAACTAGACTCCGTCTCAAAATAAATAAATAAATGAAACGAATGGAGCTGACCCGGGCTGCAGTGCGGATGCACCCTGAGGACGTCCACCCTTGGTGAAGGAAGGCGGACACAAAGGCTATGCAGTGTGTGACCCCATTTCTATGAAATGCCCAGGACAGGCCCCTCCACAGAGGCAGGAAGGGGATGTGTGGGTGCCAGGGGCCAGAGGAGGGGATGCGGAGGATCAGCTGATGGGGACCAGGTTTCTTTTTGGGGTGACGGAAATCTCCTGGAATAATGGTAATGGTTGCACAATTCCGTGAACACACTAAAAACCACTGAGGTGTATATTCAGGAAGGATGAATCTCATGGTGTATAGACTATCACTCAATTTTTTTTAATGCATACTGAAAAACAATTATATTAAAGAAAGGCACCAGGCCAGGCACCATGGCTAACGCCTGTAATCCCAGCACTTTGGGAGGCCGAAGCAGGCGGATCATGAGGTCAGGAGATCAAGACCAGCCTGGCCAACATGGTGAAACCCTGTCTCTACTAAAATACGAAAAATTAGCCGGGCATGGTGGTGGATGCCTGTAATCTCAGCTACTTCGGAGGCTGAAGCAGGGGAATCGCTTGAACCCAGGAGGTGGAGATTGCAGTGAGCTGAGATCGTGCCACTGCACTCCAGCCTGGCAACAGAATGAGACTCCGTCTCAAAAAAAAAAAAAATATGGTGGTGGTGCCCACATTGCCAGCTACTGGGGAGGCTCAGGCAGGATAATTGCTGGAACCCAGTGGCAGAGGGTGCAGTGAGCCAAGATCGTGCCACTGCACTCCCGCCTGGGTGACAGAGGGAACTCCATCTCAAAAAAAAAAAAAAAAGAAAGGTGGCCAGGCGCAGTGGCTCAAGACTGTAATCCCAGCACTTTGAGAGACCGAGGCAGGCAGATCACCTGAGGTCAGGAGTTCAAGACCAACTTGGGGACCTGGTGAATCCCCGTCTCTAACAAAAATACAAAAATTAGCCAAGCGCGGTGGCAGGTGCCTGTAATCCCAGCTACTAGGGAGGCTGAGGCAGAAGAATTGCTTGAACCTGGGAGGCGGAGGTTGCAGCGAGTCGAGATCACGCCACTGCACTCCAGCCTGGGCGACAGAGTAAGACCTTGTCTCAAAAAAAAAAAAAAAAAAAGGGCAGGAGAGCAAGCCGCCAGGCGAGACATCAGGGCAAGGGGATGAAGGGCCAGCCCACCTTGGACCTCCCCTACCTTTAGCGCAGGTGTCTTCCTCTTCAGGCCACTGTTGTCGCTACTCTTGTCTGAGTCCGAGTCGCTCTCCATCCTGTCGCTGGCAGCTGTGGCGGTTACCGCTGTGACGGCCATGACCCCCCGGTCCTCATCGTCCTCGTCAGCGTCACTGCCGCCGGCGGGGTTGGCCTCGGGGGCCTCGCTGTCGGAGGAGCTCACCGGCTGTGGGAGTCGGGGCAGAGAACGCGCGTCACCACCAGTCATGGGTGGATTTCCCGATCAGGACTGTGACCCAGAGGACGGCAACCACACGCGGGATCCTGAATGTCAGGCGTGTTGTCTCCTGGCTTTACAAATGGGGAAACCGAGGCCCAGAAGGGCCGAAGAACGAAGGCAGGAGAGTGAGATGGATTCGTGTATGGTGGGCACTAGGGTCGGGCCACAGGCTTTAGGGTTAAACCTGGGGCAAATGACTTCAACCTCTCTGTGCCTCAGTGACCATTTCTGGGCAATGGGGATGGCTCAGTTTTGACCTCAGAGGCCTGTGACCAGGAAAGCATGGAAGTGGGAGGTGGAGCACCTAAGACAGTGCCGAGACCATGTCAAGAGGTCCAGAAATGGTTGCCCTGGCTGGGCGTGGAGGCTCACGCCTATAATCCCAGCACTTTGGGAGGCTGCAGCAGGCAGATCACCTGAGGTCAGGTGTTCGAGAGCAGCCTGGCCAACATGGCAAAACCCCGTCTCTACTAAAAATACAAAAATTAGATGGGTGTGGTGGTGGGCGCCTGTAATCCCAGCTACTCAGGAGGCCGAGGCAGGAGAATCACTTGAACCCACGAGGTGGAGGCTGCAATGAGCCGAGATCACGCCACTGCACTCCAGCCTGGGCAACAGAGTGAGACTCTGTCTCAAAAAAATAAAAAAAGAAAAGAAATGGTTCCTTTTTTTTTTTTTTAAGTCATTCAATTATCAGGAGGAAGAAGCCAAGCTAGGACAAGACCTCTGGGCTTCTACCATCCAGGCACTGCTATTTCTCCTACACTCAAAATGCCCGCTCAGGCAGTGACAGCCACAGAAATCACAAACACCTATCTGATGCTTCTTATGTGCCAGGCACGTGACCGGGTCACACACTGAGCCAACGTTTGCTGAGCAGTCATGAGTGTCGGGCACTGGGCCGGGGGCATCAAGAACACAGAAGTGACCGTGGCATCTCCCTTGCCCCTGGGAGCTGGTTTTCTAGCGGGAGACCCTGAACATTGCCATTTAAACACAGACAATTCCAAATCGTGGTGACAGGCAGGAAGAAAACACGGGCGTATGGTTGTAAGGATTCAGAGAGGAGTAGGGCTGGTGGCTCACGCCTGTAATCCCAGCACTTTGCGAGGCCAAGGCAGAAGGATCACTTGAGCCCAGGAGTTCAAGACCAGCCTGGGCAACATGGCAAAACCCCCTCTCTACAAAAGATGCACATATTAGCAAGGTGTGGCGGTGTGGGCCTGCGGTCCCAGCTGCTTAAGGGGCTGAGGCAGGAGGATCGCTTGAGCCTAGGAGGCAGAGGTTTCAGTGAGCTGTGATCACACCACTGCACTCCAGACTGAGTGATAGAACAAGACCCTGTTTGTAAGAGAGAACCCGGGTGCGGTGGCTCACGCCTGTCATTCCAGCACTTTGGGAGGCCAAGGTGGGTGGAACACGAGGTCAGGAGTTTAAGACCTGCCTGGCCAAGATGGTGAAACCCTGTCTCTACTAAAAATACAAAAAAAATTAGCCAGGCGTGGTGGCGGGTGCCTGTAATCCCAGCTACTTGGGAGGCTGAGGCAGAGAATTGCTTGAACCCAGGAAGCAGAGGTTGCAGTGAGCCGAGATCACACCACTGCACTCCTGCCTGGGTGACAGAGCGAGACTCCGTCTCAAAAAAAAAAGAGAGAGAGAGGAGAGTGTTTAGCACTGGGTGATTGAGGAGGCCCCTCGGAGGATGTGACATTTTTACAGAGGAGTTGTCAGAAGCATGGGAAGGGGTAGGAGCTAGCGGCGTTCCAGAGAGCAGGAATGGCACCAATGAAGGTCCCCTTGGGAACCAGAAGAAGCTGACATATACCCATATGGGGCACAGAGAAGCAGGTGGAGATGGTGAAGAGGAGGATGAAGAGTTAGGCCGTGGGTGGCTCATGCTTGTGGGAGGAAAATGTATGAGCGCCAGGTGTATTTTTTGTATTTTTAGTAGAGACAGGGTTTCACCATGTTGACCAGGATGATCTCAATCTCTTGACCTCGTGATCCACCCGCCTCAGCCTCCCAAAGTGCTGGGATTACAGGAGTGAGCCACCGTGCTTGGCAGAGATTGCGATTTTTTCTTTTTTTGAGATGGAATTTCGCTCTTGTTGCCCAGGTGGAGTGCAATGGCACGATCTCGGCCCACCGTAACCTCCGCCTCCCGGGTTCAAGCAATTCTCCTGCCTCAGCCCCATTACTCATTCATTCAGTGATGATCATGGGACACCTGCTAGGTCCTCCAACAAACATCATGGGATACCTGCTATGTGCCCAGCTCTGTGCTGGGCACTGGGGATAGATACAGCTAAAACGCAGTCCCTACTGTCAGGGAGCTCATGGTCTACCGGGGAGACAGACAAGTCCACGCAGTTACAACAAGCTCAAGCTGTGCTGCCACAGCTCCCAGCACAGGCACCAAGCAGCACACAGGCCAGCCTCGCCAGCGTGGAACACCTGACCGAGTGATTGCCCGTCACTTCTTTCCTAAATAACTGCTTTTTTTTAAGAAGACAGAGAGAGATTGAGTTTTCGTGGTGGTTGTTTTTTTTTTTTTTTTTTGAGACGGGGTCTTACTCTGTCACCCAGGCTGGAGTGCAGTGGCGCAATCACGACTCACTGCAGCCTCAACTTCCTGGGCTCAGGTGACCCTCCCACTTCAGCCTCCTGAGCAGCTGAAACTACAGGTTTGCGCCACCATACCTGGCTAACGTTTTTGTAGTTTTTTTCTTTTTTTGTAGACCTGGGGTTTCACCATGTTGCCCAGGCTGGTCTCAAACTCCTGGGCTTAAGCAATCCTCCCACCTTGGCCTCCCAAGTTGCTGGGATTACAGGTGTGAGCTACCGCACCCCACGAGATTGAGATTTTTTTTTTTTTTTTTGAGACGGAGTCTCGCTCTGTCGCCCAGGCTGGAGTGCAGTGGTGCCATCTCGGTTCACTGCAAGCTCCGCCTGCTGGGTTCACGCCATTCTCCTGCCTCAGCCTCCCAAGTAGCTGGGACTACAGGCACCCGCCACCACGCCTGGCTAATTTTTTTTGTATTTTTTTAGTTGAGACGTGGTTTCACTGTGTTAGCCAGGACGGTCTCAATCTCCTGACCTCGTGATCCACCCACCTCGGCCTCCCAAAGTGCTGAGATTACAGGTGTGAGCCACCGCGCCTGGCCAAAACTGAGATTTTTAAAAGCCACATTCTCTGAAAAAAACCCAAATGTCCGTTAACTGATAAACAAATGTGGTATAACAATAGGATAGAATATGACTTGGCCATGAAAAGAAACGAGGCTCTGACCCAGGCCACAGCATGGATGAACCTTGAGGATGCCACGCTTAGCTGACAGAAGTGAGACACAAAAGGCCACACAGTGTGTGATTCCATTTCTATGAAATGTCCAGGACAGGCCCATCCAGAGAGATAGAAGATGGATCCATGGTTGCCTGAGGCTTCAGGGGAGAAGAGAATTGGGGGGATACCTAGCAGGTAGAGGATTCCTTTGTGGAGCGTCGAAAATATCCTGGGCCAGGCGCAGTGGCTCATGCCTGTAATCCCAGCACTTTGGGAGGCCAAGGCAAGCGGATCATAAGCTCAGGAGATGGAGACCATCCTGGCTAACACAGTGAAACCCTGTCTCTACTAAAAAATACAAAAAATTGGCCGGGCACGGTGGCTCACGCCTGTAATCCCAGCACTTTGGGAGGCCAAGGCAGGCGGATCATAAGCTCAGGAGATGGAGACCATCCTGGCTAACACAGTGAAACCCTGTCTCTACTAAAAAATACAAAAAATTGGCCGGGCACGGTGGCTCACGCCTGTAATCCCAGCACTTTGGGAGGCCGAGGCGGGCGGATCACGAGGTCAGGAGATCGAGACCATCCTTGCTAACATGGTGAAACCCTGCCTCTACTAAAAATACAAAAAATTAGCCGGGCATGGTGGCGGGTGCCTGTAGTCCCAGCAACTCGGGAGGCTGAGGCAGGAGAATGGCGTGAACCCGGGAGGTGGAGTTTGCAGTGAGCTGAGATTGTGCCACGACACTCCAGCCTGGATGACAGAGCAAGACTCCGTGTCAAAAAAAAAAAAAATACAAAAACTTAGCCAGGCGTGATGGTGGGTGCCTGTAGTCCCAGCTACTCAGGAGGCTGAGGCAGGAGAATGGTGTGAACCCGGGAGGCGGAGCTTGCAGTGAGCCGAGATCGCACCACTGCACTCCAGCCTGGGCAACAGTGCGAAGACTCTGTCTCAAAAAAAAGAAAATATCCTGGAATTAGCAAGAATGGTACACTGAGAATGTACTAGAAGCTACTGTACGGTATACTCTTAAATGATTAAAATGGTGAAGTTATCTCGATGGGAAAAAAAAAAATAATAAAACAGGCCGGGCGTGGTGGCTCATGCCTATAATCCCAGCACTTTGGTAGGCCGAGGCAGGTGGATCACCTGAGGTCAGGAGTTCGAGACCAGCCTGGCCAAGATAGCCAAACGCTGTCTCTACTAAAAATACAAAAATTAGCCGGGCCTGGTGGCAGGCGCCTGTAGTCCCAGCTACTGAGGAGGCTGAGGCACGAGAATCACTTGAACCTGGGAGGCAGAGATTGCAGTGAGCTGAAATCACACCACTGCACTCCAGCCTGGGTGACAGACACTGTCTCAAAAAAAAAAAAAAAAAAAAAAAGGCCGGGCGCAGTGGCTCACGCCTGTAATCCCAACACTTTGGGAGGCCAAGGCAGGCAGATCATGAGGTCAGGAGATCAAGACCATCCTGGCTAACGCAGTGAAACTCCATCTCTACTAAAAATACAAACAATTAGCTGGGCGTGGTGGCAGGTGCCTGTAGTCCCAGCTACTCAGGAGGCTGAGGCAGGAGAATCGCTTGAACACGAGAGGCAGAGGTTGCAGTGAGCCCAGATAGCGTCACTGCACTCCAGCTTGGGAGACAGAGCAAGACTGTCTCAAAAAAAAAAAAAAAAAATCATGAAACAATTAAGTCCCATTCTCCTGGTGTGATGACCAAGATGGCATGTGACAGGCTGGAGTGGGGCACGCATGGTGTCCAGGAGAGAGCAAGGTGGAGGAGATAAGGGTGTAAGAATGGGTGAGAGGCATGTCACGGGGCTCGCGGGCGACGAGGCCAGGAAGGACAGGCAGAGTAAGGCCCACGTTTCTGACCGGGTGTTGCGGCAGGGCAAGAGGGAGCAGGGAGTACACGGTGCAGGGCTGGGCGGATGCTGCAGGCGAGGCCAGCGTCTGAGTAGAAATGCCCGGACAGAATGAAAGCATGGGCTGAGGAATGTGGGCGTCAGCGCTGGTCAAGAGGGGGGGCCAGGAGGAGGGAACCACAGGAGGGAACCTCGGCCCTTCCTCAGTTTCCCGGCTCCCTCCAGGCTTAGCCTGGTCCTCCCGCGCCGGGAGGAGAGACTGGGAGCCCACAGCAGGCGCACACCAGCCTCCGGGCGCACTAGCGGCCCCCAATCAGCACACAAGGAAAACGAGAACCGGGTGTGGTGACGCCGTCACTGCTCGGCCCGAGCACGTTTTGTCTCCCTTGCGTCTTCGTGGCCCAAGCGACAGGGCCCTGTCTGTGTAATTTTTGACAAGATTAAAAAGGGTAATACTAAGTAGGTCAGGCCGCAAACGGAGAACGCTGAGAGTAATAACGCTCTCGCGGCCAATCTCGATCACGCCTCTCCACAGAGCCTTTGGGGAAGGGCTCGCGTACCTTGGGTTTCTCTTTGGAGCATCCCTGGTAAGGCGACAAGCGCTGGGGGTGGGGAGTAGCAGCTCAGAGAATGAGGAGCCCCGGGCTCCTTCCTGGTCGCTCCCTCCACCCAGCCCCGCCCCTGACCCAACCCTGATGCCCCAGGATCTTCCACAGGAGGAGCTGGTGAGTGCCACGAACCTAGGAGCCACCGGCAGTTACAGGACTTATCAAAGCCCCATGTAACCGGTGGGCATGACCAGCCTGATTCTGCAGATGAGGAAAAAAGGCAGGGAGAGGTCAAGTAACAGCTCAGGATCACACAGCGAGTAACTGCAGACCTGAGATGAAAGCACGAGCAGGCCTTGGCCTCGAAGCCTGGGTCACAGCCACTCCTCATTAAAAATCTTTCCTTTAGCAGGGCCCATGGTTTACTCCTGTAATCCCGGCAAATTGGGAGGCCAAGGAAGGAGGATCACTTGAGCCCAGGAATTCAAGACCAGCCTAGGCAACAAAGTGTTGCCTGTCTCTATGAAAAAAATAATGGCTGGGCATGGTGGCTCACGCCTATAATCTGAGCACTTGGGGAGGCCGATAGGGGTGGATCATAAGGTCAGGAGTTCGAGATCAGCCTGGCCAATATGGTGAAACCCCATCTCTACTAAAAATACAAAAATTAGCTGAGTGTGGTGATGTGTGCCTGTAGTCCCAGCTACTTGGGAGGCTGAGATAGGAGCATCACTTGAACTTGGGAGGTGGAGCTTGCAGTGAGCCGAGATGATGCCACTGCACTCCAGCCTGGGCAACAGAGCGAGACTCCATCTCAAAAAAAAAAAAGAAAGAAAGAAAGAAAAAACAAGGCCAGGGCGCAGTGAGCCACACTTGTAATTCCAGCACTTTGGGAGGCTGAGGCAGGTAGATCACTTGAGGTCAGGACGCCGTCTCTACTAAAAATACAAAAATTATCCAGGCGTGGTGGTGGGCACCTGTAATCCCAGCTACTCGGGAAGTTGAGGCAGGAGAATGGCGCGAACCCGGGAGGTGGAGCTTGCAGTGAACCGAGATCGCGCCACTGCACTCCAGCCTCGGCAACAGAGCGAGACTCCATCTCAAAAAAAAAAAAAAAAAAAAAGGCCAAAGCCAGCCAACTTCCAGTTCCCCCGGCTGAGAGTGAGTGGAACAGCTCATTTCTGTAGCTGTCTTGGAGGATCAGGGCAGGGGGTGTGACTAAACTGGAAAAGGGAAAGTCAAATCCAGCTTTGCCTCCCTGTTCCCAAATATCCCCTCCACCATCCAGTGAGCGCTTCCTAAGTGTCGATGTGTAATTTCTCACTGGACTCTCCCAGGAGCCCGCTGAGAGGCCAGCACTACCAAATCCTCTGTTTTAGATGAGGAAACTGAGGGCCGGGCACAGTGGCTCATGCCTGTAATCCCAGCACTTTGGGAGGCCAAGGAAGGAGGACTGCCTGAGGTCAAGAGTTCGAGACCAGCCTGGCCAACATAGTGAAATCTCTACTAAAAAATACAAAAATTGGCCGGGCGCGGTGGCTCACGCCTGTAATCCCAGCACTTTGGGAGGCCAAGTCGGGCAGATCACAAGGTCAGGAGATCGAGACCATCCTGGTTAACATGGTGAAACCCCGTCTCTACTAAAAATACAAAAAATTAAGGCCGGGCGTGGTGGCTCAAGCCTGTAATCCCAGCACTTTGAGAGGCCGAGGTGGGCGGATCACGAGGTCGGGAGATCGAGACCATCCTGGCTAACATGGTGAAACCCCGTCTCTACTAAAAATATAAAAAATTAGCCAGGAGTGGTGGCGGGCGCCTGTAGTCCCAGCTACTCGGGAGGCTGAAGCAGGAGAATGGCGTGAACCCAGGAGGTGGAGGTTGCAGTGAGCCAAGATCGCGCGACTGCACTCCAGCCTGGGCGACAGAGCAAGACTCCATCTCAAAAAAAAAAAAAAAAAATTAGCCAGGCGTGGTGGGGGACGCCTGTAGTCCCAGCTACTCGGGAGGCTGAGGCAGGAGAATAGCGTGAACCCAGGAGGCGGAGCTTGTAGTGAGCAGAGACCGCACCACTGCACTCCAGCCTGGGTGACAGAGTGAGACTCTGTCAAAAAAAAAAAAATTAGCCGGGTTTGGTGGTGGATGCCTGTAATCCCACCTACTAGGGAGGCCAAAGCAGGAGAATAGCTTGAACCCGGGAGGTGGAGGTTGCAGTGAGCCAAGATCATGCCACTGCACTCCAGCCTGGGCAACAGAGTGAGACTCAGTCTAAAAAAATAAAAAATAAGGAAACTGAGGCTCACAGAGGGGATGTCAATGGTCAAGATTCACAGTGAGCACAGGGCAGAGCCAGGCCTGGCTCCCAGGTCCACCCGCTCATACAACAGGCTCTTGGCCCCAGCTCCCACTTCTTTTTTTTTTTGAGATGGAGTCTCACTCTACCCCCAGGCTGGAGTACAATGGCACAATCTCAGCCCACTGCAACCTCCACCTCCCAAGTTCAAGTGATTGTCCTGCCTCAGCCTCCCGAGTAGCTGGGATCACAGGCACCCACCACCATGCCCAGCTAATTTTTGCATTTTTAGTAGAGATGGGGTTTTACCCCATTGGCCAGGCTGATCTCAAACTCCTGACCTCAGGTGATCCACCTGCCTCGGCCTCCCAAAGTGCTGGGATTACAGGTGTGAGCCACTATGCCTCCCAACTCCCACTTCTAAGAGGTTATTCCCCGGGACTCCCATCCTCCAGGGCCTGCCCCTGGCTTGTACCAGCCAGAAGGAAAAGAATGCCAGCCTGGGAGCTGGGGGGCCAGGGAGTCAGGGGATATGGGAGTTGGGGGACCTGCAAGCTGGGGCCCCTGGTTTCTGACCCCAGCTCAGCTCTGTTGCTCACAAGCTTGAGAACCCTGGACAGGTCTCTCTACCTCTTCATCTACCAAGCAACAAGGATGTATTAGGTGGGATCCTTCTAGGTCAAATGTCTAGAGACATTTTGGTCATCAAGATTACCAGTGTGCGCTCCTGGCATGGAGTGAGCAGGGGCCAGGGATGCTGCTCAACACCCTGCAATGCCCAGGACAGACCCTATGCCAGAGAATGACCTGGCCCCAACTGTCACTGCTATACTCTGTTATAAGTTACTGATGCTGAGAAACCGTGGCCTAGGCCTACAAGGCTTCAGACACCAGCTGGGTCCCTCTGGGCATCTAAGCACACTTTTTTTTTTTTTTTTTTTTTTTAGACAGAGTCTCATTCTGTCGCCCAGGCTGGAGTGCGGTGGCAGAATCTCAGCTCACTGCAACTTCCGCCTCCCGGGTTCAAGAGATTCCCCGGCCTCAGCCTCTAGAGTAGCTGGGATTACAGGTGCCCACCACCACATCTGGGTAATTTTTATATTTTTGTAGAGGCAGGGTTTCACTGTGTTGGCCAGGCTGGTCTGACCTCCTGACCTCAGGTGACCCACCCTCTTGGCCTCCCAAAGTGCTGGGATTACAGGTATAAGCGTGGCTAATTTTTGTAGTTTGGGTAGAGGCGGGGTTTCTTTCTTTCTTTTTTTTTTTTTAGATGGAATCTCGCTGTGTCACCCAGGCTGGAGTGCAGTGGTGGGAGCTCAGCTCACTGCAAGCTCCGCCTCCCAGGTTCATGCCATTCTCCTGCTTCAGCCTCCAGAGTAGCTGGGACTACAGGTGCCACGCCCGGCTAACTTTCTGTGTTTTTTTTTAGTAGAGACAGGGTTTCACCAAGTTAGCCAGGATGGTCTCGATCACCTGACCTTGTGATCTGCCCGCCTCGGCCTCCCAAAGTGCTGGGATTACAGGCATGAGCCACGGCACACGGCCTAATTTTTGTATTTTTGTAGAGACAGGGTTTCATTCTGTTGGCCAGTCTGATCTTGACATCCTGACCTCAGGTGACCCCTCCTCAGTCTCCCAAAGTGCTGGGATTTCAGGCGTGAGCCCGGCTAATTTTTGTAGTTTTGGTAGAATGGGGTTTCGCCATGTTGAACAGGCTGGTCTGGAACTCCTGACCTGAAGTGATCTGCCCCCTTGGCCTCCCACAGTGCTGAGGTTACAGGCGTGAGCCACCATGCCTGGCCCATCTGAGCAACCCCTTGAGTCTCATTCTGCTCATCTACTCAATGGAAAAAATACTTCCCGCTGTTGGGCGCAGTGGCTCACGCCTGTAATCCCAGCACTTTGGGAGGCTGAGGCGGGCAGATCATGAGGTCAGGAGTTCGAGACCAGCCTGGTCAATATGGTGAAACCCGTCTCTACTAAAAATACAAAAAATTAGCCGGGCGTGGTGGCACATGCCTGTAGTCCCAGCTACTTGGGAGGCTGAGGCAGAAGAAGAATCACTTAAACCCAGGAGACAGAGGTTGCAGTGAGCCGAGGTCGCACCACTGCACTCCAGCCTGGGCGAGAGAGTGAGACACTGTCTGAAAAAAAAAAGCCAACCAACCAACTACCCACCTGGGCCACTCTGAGGATTACTGTGAGGACCAAAAGGCGATGCAAGTGGAACCAGGCCAAGCTGCCATGTTTCACCTACTGGCTTCGCAAGGGGATGGGACCCAGGCCTTCCTGTCCGCTCTTGGTGGCATTAGTAGTTGCGCTAAGGCTGTTAAAAGAATGAGCCTGGGCTGGGTGTGGTGGCTCACACCTGTAATCCCAGCACTTTGGAGGCCAAGGTGGGCAGATTACCTGAGGTCAGGAGTTCAAGACCAGCCTGACCAACATGGTGAAACATCGTCTCTACTAAAAATACAAAATTAGCCAGGCATGGTAGTGGGCGCCCATAATCCCAGCTACTCGGGAGGCTGAGGCAGGAGAATCGCTTGAACCCGGGAGGCGGAGGTTGCAATGAGCCAAGACCACACCACTGCACTCCAGCCTGGGCGACAGAGCGAGACTCCATCAAAAAAAAAAAAAAAAAAAAAACAGCAGCATCCAGGACAAAACTTGGCAAGAAAAACTTCAGGGCTCCCATCTTACACAATTAAATCTATGCCTCTAGGAAAATGGCCCAGGAATCTGCATCTTTTTTTTTTTTTTTTGAGACAGAGTCTCGCTCTGTTGCCCAGGCTGGAGTACAGTGGCACAATCCTGGCTCACTGCAACTTCTCCCTCCTGCGTTGAAGCAATTCTCCTGCCTCAGCCTCCCGAGTAGCTGGAATTATAGGCGCCCGCCACCACGCCCAGCTAATTTTTGTATTTTTAGTAGAGACTGGGTTTCACCATCTTGGCCAAGCTGGTCTTGAACTCCTGACTTCGTGATCCACCAGCCACAGCCTCCCAAAGTGCTGGGATTACAGGTGTGAGCCACAGTGCCCAGCCAGGAATCTGCATCTTAAACACACGTTCCATCTAGAAGCATAGATGGGCCAGAGAAGCTAACAGCAGCAGTGGCCTCAACTAAAGCTACTTCTCATCTTGGGGGATCTGTACAGGGCTTGTTTAATTTCCTTTCCTCGAAGACAGGCCTCTATATAATGCTTAGCAAGCTGTAGGTGTCCAATAAATATTAAATGGTGTGATGATTCACGAGGAGGTAATGAGCTCAGGACGGAACCAAAGAGAACTTGACCTGGGGCCAGAAAAAGATCTCCTGAAACAGCTACCTTGAAGGATTTCCGACCTATCCTTCCAGGCTGGGGACAGGCACAGCGTGAGGAAAGATAGCAAGTATGAAACCAGGGAAACCTCAGTCTCCTAGACACACCACGGGTGTTAAAGTAAAATACCCTCAGCATGCAACATCGGTGGGCCCCGGCCCCCTGAGAAGGGGCTGCCAGATCCTCGGCGCTCAAGGGACATCTGTTGAGTGAATCCTCAATTCTGGACCATGAGCTTCCAGAAGGCAAGGGCTGTGCCTGACTCATCCCTGTTCCTGGTCCCCAGCGCGGCGCGTGTGCGTGGCAGGTGTCACCACCGAAACGTCTGCGGATCCTGGAGCAAATGCTCACAAGCACCACCCAGCCCAGGCCGAGACAAAGGAGAGGCACAGACAGGCCGCCTCAAGACCCCAGGTTCTCAAGCAGGACCAGGAACCACAAAGAGACTGCATCCTCCACTCGCAAAAGCCAAAGGCTGGGCCCCTCCTGCCTTGCTCCACTCAGACCACCTCGGATGTCCTTTTCTTCCCTAATGGCCAAGTTTTCCCTAGCTTGTGGTCAGTTCCCTGGGCCTCCCCGCCAACTTCATGCCCCCCTCGCCGCTAAGCCTGGGCTACTAACCCCCGGCCCCCAGCCTGTCACAGAAACCTCAAAAGCAGTGTGGTTAAAGCAGAGGAAAGAACCCCAGCCCAGTTCCCCCACTCCCCACCTCACCCCAAAATACTCAGAGTAAGGCACCTTTCTCCCATCCTTCCACGGCCTTTTAGCCATTTGCCTTCCGCTTTTCTAAATTCCTTCCTTTCCCTGACTATTTCCAGACACTCATTTGCCAATGAGATGTCATCTGATTCTTGGTGTTTTTTTCCACCTGACTGAGAACGCTCACGTCTACACACTACAGCCTTTTCACTCCTCTAAAATCTGGCAGTAACAGTGAAAGAGGGGGCTGTTCTCAAAAGAAAAAAATGTCTTTTCCTAAGAAAATAAAAGGTTTTATGAGAGCTATGATAACACTCTGTTAGAAATTCGGGCTGGCCAGGCGCAGTGGCTCACCCCTGCAATCCCAACACTTTGGGAGGCCGAGGCGGGTGGATCATCTGAGTTCAGGAGTTCGAGACCAGCCTGGCCAACATGGTGAAACCCTGTCTCTACCAAAAATACAAAAATTAGCTGGGTGTGGTGGTGGGCACCTGTAATCCCAGCTACTCGGGAGTCTGAGGCAGGAGAGTCAGTTGGACCCGGAGGCAGAGGTTGCAGTGAGCTGAGATCACGCCATTGCACTCCAGCCTGGGCAACAGAGCAAGACTCTGTCTCAAAAAAAAAAAAAAAAGGCTGGGCACAGTGGCTCACGCCTGTAATCCCAGCACTTTGGGAGGCTGAGGCGGGCGGATCACGAGGTCAGGAGATTGAGACCATCCTGGCTAACACAGTGAAACCCTGTCTCTACTAAAAATACAAAAAAATTAGCCGGGTGTGGTGGCGGGCACCTGTAGTCCCAGCTACTCAGGAGGCTGAGGCAGGAGAATGGCGGGAATCCAGGAGGCGGAGCT
The DNA here is from genome assembly GCF_028858775.2 of Pan troglodytes. Taxonomy (NCBI): domain Eukaryota; kingdom Metazoa; phylum Chordata; class Mammalia; order Primates; family Hominidae; genus Pan; species Pan troglodytes. The sequence continues at coordinate 6,819,093 of NC_072418.2, read as the reverse complement.
TGCAGTGAGCCGAGATCACACCACTGCACTCCAGCCTGGACAACAGAGCGAGACTCTGTCTCAAAAAAAAAAAAAAAAAAAAAAGAAACTTGGACTGATTCTACAGCAGGGGTTCTCGCCAGCACTGATTCTATTCCGTTCCCCTCCACCCAGGGGACACTGGGCAATGACTGGGGACATGTGTCATCACCATGAATGGGGTGGGGGTGGCCTTGGCACTGAGTAGGTGGAGGCCAGGGACACTGCTCAGCACCTGCAGGGCCCAGAACGCCCCACTACAGGGAACGATCGAGCCCCATGTGTCCACAGTGCCCAGGGGAGAGACCCTAACTGGAGGCCCCTTCTTGCATCAGTAGCGCGCTTCACGCTGGCTCTCCACCCCGGGTACTCACCGGAGGGGCGCTGTAGCTGGCGTGGGGGTTGTTCTGGATCTCCCACAGCCCTTCATTGAAGCCTTTCCTCTTGTTGGGCTTCCCGTACTTGTCTTTACATTTGTCGTAGGGGAACAGGTCCTTGGGTCCCAGGAAGGCTCTGGAGAAGGGAAACGGGGGCCAGTCCCAGGTGAGTGAGGCCACCCCGGGAGGCACCAGAGGAGAAAACCAAGCCCCAGCAGGGGACACTTACGTTTCGTGTGTGCCAAAGAAAAAGATGGGGTACTTGTTGGGTGGGGGCTTCACGGCGCCATCCGCGATGTCGTCGATCTGCAGTGAGAGGCCAGCGAGGGGGTGGCTTTACCCACTGACCCAGGAAATCACCGAGAAATCAGCCAAGTTACTTGGGGCAAATCACGCTGGGAGGAGGGGAGCCTTCAACCCAGGAAGCAGCAGCCCCTTCCCGATGGGAAGCTGCATTCTTCTGTGTACCCTCCACTGCAAAGCTGTGCCCCACCCAGAGATCTCTCCCCCTACCCCAGGGACGGAACTGGCCCCAGGGCAGGTGCTCCACCTGAGCAAAGCCAGATCCGGCCCTCTGAAGCAACCAGGGGGTGGGGCCAAGCTCAGCGTCTATGGACTCCCAGGACCTTCCCTGGGGACCCCTCCCGCAAAGACGGGCTCACGGGCGGTCCCCCAGAGGATGCAGCTGGCAGCTCCAAGGATGCAGAGGGTGGGGGGGTGGGCTACAAGAAACGGCCCTGAGCATCCAGGAAGTCCCACCCTCTCCCTGCAGGCCCATGGGCTCCGGCAGCTGTCAGTCACCTCCCCACAGGAGACTAACAGCCCCTTCACTTCCAATCAGGTGCTTGGAAACGTTTGGGGCTAGGAGAGCAGGCTGGAGAAGGGGGGACGGGGGAGAGAAAAGCGAGTGCTCTGGGAAGAAGAGAGCTGGGAAAGGGAGAGAAGTGCCTGTAAAGTTGCATTGCTCTGGTCTCCCCCAAGAAAGTCAGCGCGAGCACAGCAGGCTGGAGTGGCTTCTCCCCTCCCAATGCATTCCTTCCCCATCCACGTCTCCAGCTTCTAGGGGGCTCCCGATCTTCCCTGCCCCACTCACCCAGCTTCCTTCTCGCTTGGGTCTCCTCAGAGCTACTTTATCAGAGTCCCTGGCCCCTGGGCTCGGCCATGGGCCGCCAGGCCCAGCATCCCTCTCCCGCCAGAAGCATCCTAAATTCAGTCCACCAGAGGACCAGCCCGGCATGCCTCACAGCCCCGCTTCTCTCCTGCCTCACCCAAGACCCGCCCACGGTCCTCCGAGGCCCACCCATCCCAGCGGCATTGCCAGCTTCGGACCTGGGCTGGTTCTGGTCCAGAGCACCGTTTGGTCTCCCCCTCCACAGCCCCTCCCTGCTGCCCCAGCCTTCCACCCCCAGTGCCAAATTCCTCAGTCCTGCCCGGCCAATTCCACCAACCTCAGCCCTGGGAGACTCAGCCCTAAGACCTGGGGATGACAATAGCCTGGGGTCCCTGCTTCCCGCTGGCCTGTCCCTCTCAGGGCCTGGAACTCACCCCCTCCACACCTGGGACTCCAAGGTGCGGAATATCCTTCAGGCCAGGACACCTGGGACTATCCAGGTCCTCGGGACCCCAGCTTCCACCAAAGGGGCATCCAAGGTCCCCTCGGCCAGCCCCCTTCCCTCAGAAGCGCTCCCACTCCCTGGGCCCGGGCCTGTCTCCATTTCAAGCATTGGGGTTGGACCACCCCACCCTCAAGTCCCTCCAAAACCAGCTTCTACATCCTCCTCCCCACAGGGGACCAATCCCCAGGGTCCCCCAACAGTCCCGATGCCAACTTCATTCTAAGGTCCAGTTCCCCGAGTCCCAGTGACCCCGTGAACAGAGCCCGAGCCCCATTCCCCCACCCCCAGCCCCTCACTCAGAGGTCCCAGCTTCCCTTAGCCTTGACCCTCAACCTTCCCCCGTGACTGCCTCCTCCAACCCTGGACCCCTAGCACATGGCCCTCGGCCCCCAGCCCCTCAAAACTGGGCTTCTCCAGGACCCAAAAGGGAGTGCTTCAGCCCCCATATCTGACCCCAAATCTCAAGTTCCGCAGTTCTGCTCAAACTTGAACCTTGAGCCCTCAGGCCTGGGATCCCCAGGCCCTCAGGTGAGGGTCTCTCAGGTCCCAGACCCTCCGAGACACCCTGCGCACGGCTCCCTGAGGCACCCTGGACACCCCCAGACACACGAGGCGTGGCGCCCTCTGGGCCAGGGCACCCCCAGATCCCCAGGGTGCAGCTCCCTCAGGCACAGAAGCCCCAGACCCCCAGGGCGAGTTTCTCAGGCCCTAGACAACCCTAGACCCCCAGGGCGCAGCTTCCTCAGGCCCAGGACCCCCAGACCATTGGCGCCGCAGCTCCTTCAGGCCCTGGACACCCCCCAGACCCCCACGGCGCAGCTCCCTCAGGTCCAGGACCCCCATTCCCCCAGGGTGAGAATTTATCAGGCCCCAGACCCCCACGGCCCAGCTCCCTCAGGTCCAGGACCCCCATTCCCCCAGGGTGAGAATTTATCAGGCCCCAGACCCCCAGGGCACCGCTTCCTCGGGCCCGGGACCCCCAGACCGTCGGCGCACGGCTCTTTCAGGCCCCAAACACCCCCAAACCCCCAAGGTGCGACTCCCTCGGGCCCAGGATACCCCCAGACTCCCAGGGAGCGACTCTCTGAGCCCCAAAACCCCCATACACCAAGGGCGAGAGTCTCTCAGGCCGCAGACACCCTCAGAACCCCTAGGCGCGGCCCCCTGAGGCCCAGGGCCCCCAGACCCCGGGGCGCGGCTCCTGCATGGCTTGGACACCCCCAGAACCCCAGGACGCAGCTCCCTGAGGCCGAAGAGCCCCAGACCCCGGGAGGGGCTCCTGCAGGCCCAGACGGCGGGTCCTGCAGGATCCGAACACCACCAGACCACAAGAACGCGGCTCCCTGCAGCCCAGGACCCCCAGGCCCCGAGGGCGGGGCTCCCTGAGGCCCAGGATCCCTAGACCCCGGGGCGCGGCTCCTGCAGGTCCCGGACACCCCCCAGACCCCCGGGGCGCGGCTCCGGCAGGCCCCGGACAACCCCAGACCCCTAGGACGCAGCTCCCTGCGGCCCAGGACCCCCAGACCCCCAGGGCGGGGCCGCTGCGGGTCTCGGACGCCCCCAGACCCCATGAAGCCCAGACCCCCGGGGCGCAGCTCCTTCAGGCCCAGGACACCCCCTGCCCTCCAGTGCCCGCCTGCCTCCGGCCCGGGTCCCCCGCTGCCCCACCCCCCCCACCGGCCCCATCTCCCGCGCGGCCTCACCCGGGCAGGCCAGTGAGGGTAGCCCTTCATCTTAGCGAACACCAAGTCCCCGGGCTTGAAGGCGTGTGGCATGCTGACGGCGAGAGGCCCAGGCCGCGGAAAGCGGCTGCAGCGGCGGTAGCGGCTGCGGCGGCGGCGGCGGCGGCAGCGGGAGGCGAAGCCGGGGGCGGGAGCGGGACGCCGAGGGGGCGGGGGAGGCTGTCTGGGCAGCCTGCCGACGCGCGCTTATTGGGCGTTGCGCCAACGGAAGTTCAGCCCTCCGGCCGTCACGGGCCGGCAAAGCCGTCGATCAGGACCACGTGCAGGGGACAGAGAAGCGAGGTGACCAATAAGAACAGAGGTTGGAGCACAGCAGTTAACGGGATTGGATAACGGACAGACCCAAGGGGCGTAACCCAGAGACTCTAATGGGAGGTTATGGGAGGTGAAAGGGAAAGGTGGGAGGAGACGAACAGACGCGCTAAGGGAGTGAAGGGGTGGAGCATAAGGGAAAGAGGCGGGACATAGACCTCCACAAGAGAAGGGGATATAAGGAGGGCAGAACATTGGATACCGCAGAAAAGAAGGCCAATCACTTAACGCAATGGGCGGGTCATTGACAGCCTCTCCCGCTCAGGAGGAGGGGCTTAAAGTAGAGATGCAAGCCATTGGATACCACAAGAGAAGCGCCTCAAGGTAGGGAGCAGGCATTGGCCAGCACAAGAGGCGGGGCTTCAGCGGGAACGTCGGCCATTGGCTGTCGAAAGAAGAGCGATACAACATAAAACAGGGACGGGCGATTGCCAACTCGAGGAGGCGGGACTTAGAGGAAGGGGCAGGCTGCGGGGGAGCTCTTAGTATAAACAGCCACAAAATGCACAAAATAGTTATTTCTTCACTTAGTTAAAAACTTAACTGAGTACCTACTATATGCCAGGGCCCCAAAACGCCACACAGACATATTCATTCATTGAAGAAAAATGTACTGAATACCGTGGGGCCGAGTCACTTGATTGTCCTGGGCTTCGCTCTCTGCACTTGGAAGATGGGGCCCGTAATGATTGTGAGGACCCTGCTCTAGACTGAGCCCGGCAACAGGAAATACAGGAAGTATTAGAAGCTATAACTCGGCCGGACGCGATGGCTCACGCCTGTAACCCCGGCACTTTGAGAGGACGAAGCGGGCGGATTACGAGGTCAGGAGTTTGAGACCAGCCTGGCCAACATGGTGAAACCCCGTCTCTACTAAAAATACAAAAATTAGCTGGGCGTGGTGGCACGCACCTATACCAGCTACTCAGGAGGCTGAGGCAGGAGAATCACTTGAACCCAGGAGGGGGGGGGGGTTGCAGTAAGCCGAGATCGCGCCACTGCACTCCAGACTGGGCGACAGAACAGAAAAAAAAAAGAAGCTATAACTCTACCTTCCAGGAATCAAGTATAACAGGGCCAAGAAATGTTAAGTTTTAAAATTTGTTGATGTTGCTGTGTTTTGTTTTGTTTTGTTGTAATTAGGATCCATGGTAAGAACTAAAATGAACCAGGGTGCTTGAGGAAAAAAAGCTGAATAATGGAGACGACTTCTTCTCTCCTGGGGGATCACAGAGGGTTACTGGATGAAGTGAGTTTAACCAGACACTGGGAGAATGAATAGAAGTTGGACACGATAGTGAGGCGAGCCCTGGGAAGGCATGAGGAGCAGAGGGAAGAGCAAAAACAAGCGTCTGATCCTCACTTAAGGTCAGGAGTACCAGACCAGCCTGGCCAACATGGTGAAATCCCATCTCTAGAAAAAATACAAAAATTAGCCGGGCGTGGTGGTGGGCGCCTATACTTCTAGCTACCTGGGAGGCTGAGGCAGGATAATCACTTGAACCTGGGAGGCGGAGGGTGCAGTGAGCCGAGATCACGCCGTTACACTACAACCTGGGTGACCGAGCGAGACTCCGTTGCAAAAAACAAACGAGACCGGGCGCGGTGGCTCACGCCTGTAATCCCAACACTTTGAGAGGCCGAGGCGGGTAGATCACTTGAAGTCAGGAGTTCGAGACCACCCTGGCCAACATGGTGAAACCGCATCTCTACTAAAAATACAAAAAATTAGCCAGGCGTGGTGGCAGGCGCCTGTAATTCCAGCTACTCGGGAGGCTGAGGCACGAGAATCGCTTGAACCCGGGAAGCGGAGGTTGCAGTGAGCCAAGATCATGCCACTGCACTCCAGCCTGGGTGACAGAGTGAGACTTTGGTTCAAAAAAAAGAAAAGAAAAGAAAAGAAAAAGCAAACAAGCAAAAACAAGAACAACAACAGCAACAACAAAAAACCCATCTGATCCTAGGATGACTGTGTGTGAGTAGGGGAAACAGATAAAGCTGGAGGGCTGGAGGGGTCCGTAGAGGACCTATCACAATACATTACAAACATAAATGAGAAGTTTGGGTTTTATTTTAACTTCTTGGGAAACTTTTGGGGGGATCTGATCAGAGGATACAAAGAGAGTATTTTATTCTCAAAAAACATCCCTATGCATGTGAAATATGGATCAACAAAGACCATTTCTTTAAAACTGAAACGTAAGGCCTGGCGTGGCATCTCACACCAGTAATCCCAGCACGACTGAGGTGGAAAATTCGCTTGAGCCCAGGAGTTCGAGACCAGCCTGAGCAACATGGTTAAACCCCATCTCTACAAAAAATATAAAAATCAGTTGGGCATGATCCGCACACTTCTACTCTGAGCTACTCAGGAGGCTGAGGAATGAGGATCGAGCCCAGGGAGGCAATGGTTGCAGTGAGCTGAGATTGCACCACTGCACTCCATCCTGGGCAACAGAGCTAGACCCTGTTTCAAAAAAATACAATAGGCCGGGCGCGGTGGCTCACGCCTGTAATCCCAGCACTTTGGGAGGCTGAGGTGGGCAGATCACGAAGTCAGGAGTTTGAGACCAGGGCAGCCAACATAGTGAAACCCCATCTCTACTGAAAAACAAAAATTAGCTGGGCATGATGGTGTGTGCCTGTAGTCCCAGCTACTCAGGAGACTGAGGCAGGGAGAATCGCTTGAACCTGGAGGGGGCGGTTGCAGTGAGCCAAGATTGCGCCACTGCACTGCAGCTTGGGCAACAGAGTTAGACTTCGTCTCAAAAAAATAAATAAATAAAATAAAAATTAAACATAGGCCAGGTGCCGCGGCTTATGCGTGTAATCCCAGCACTTTGGGAGGCCGAGGCAGGTGGATCACGATGTCAGGAGATCGAGACCATCCTGGCTAACACAGTGAAACCCCATCTCTACTAAAAATACAAAAAATTAGCCGGGCGTGGTGGCGGGCACCTGCAGTCCCAGCTACTTGGGAGGCTGAGGCAGGAGAATGGTGTGAACCCGGGAGGCGGAGCTTGCAGTGAGCCGAGATGGCGCCATTGCACTCCAGCCTGGGCGACAGAGCGAGACTCTGTCTCAAAAAAAAAAAAAAAAAAAAAAAGAGTTTGAGACCAGCCTAGCCAACATGGTGAAACTTTGTCTCTACTAAAAATACCAAAAAAATTGGCCAGGTGTGATGGCACATTCCTGCAATCCCAACTACTCAGGAAGCTGAGGCAGGAGGATTGCTTGAACCCAAGAGGGAGAGGTTGCAGTGAGCCGAGATTGTGCTAATACACTCCAGTCTGGGCAATAGAGCAAGACTCTGTCTCAAAACAAGAACAAAAAGAAAATACATAGACTTACCATATGACCCAGCAATCCCATTCCTACCTGCTAGGGACTGAATTTTGTACCGTCCTCCCAAATGTGTACGTGGAAGCACAGACCTCCCATGGAACCGTATTGGAGAGATGGCCTTTAAGAAGGCTGACCAGGCGCAGTCACTGACGCCTGTAATCCCAGCATTTTTGGAGGCCAAGGCAGGCGGATCACCTGAGGTTAGGAGCTTGAGGCTAGTCTGGCCAACATGGTAAAACCCTGTCTCTACTAAAAATACAAAAAATTAGCCTGGAGTGATGGTGTGTGCCACCATTTTGGGCAGGCTGGTCTTGAACTCCTGACCTCAGGTGATCTGCCTGCCTCGGCCTCCCAAAGTGAGTTACAAGCGTGATTCACTGGTGTGAGTCACCAAGCCCGGCCTGAGGTGTCTTTTTAGGATGATGCAAGCTTTCTAAATTTAGATTGTGATGATGGTTATACAATTCTGTAAATACGTGATAAACTTCATTGAATTATATACTTAAAGAGGTGAAATTGATGGTTTGTAAGTTATATATCAGTAAAGCTGGGTGACCATGGTAGCTGACACCTGTAATCCTAGCACTTGAGGCGGGAGGATTGTTTGAGGCCAGGAGTTTGAGACCACCCTGGCCAACATAGCAAGACTGTCCGTATTAAAAATAAATCACGCCTGTAATCTCAGCACTTTGGGAGGCTGAGGCAGGTGGATCACGAGGTCAGCAGTTCAAAACCAGCCTGGCCAAGATGATGAAACCCCGTCTCTACTAAAAATACAAAAATTAGCCAGGCGCCTGTAATCCCAGCTACTCAGGAGGCTGAGGCAGGAAAATTGCTTGAACCCAGGAGGCGGAGGTTGCAGTGAGCCGAGATGGTGCCACTGCACTCCAGCCTGGGCAACAGAGAGACTCTGTCTCAAAAAATATATATATATAATACATATAAATATATATTCTATAAATATATATTATATAATATATTATATATTATATAATATATATTTTATATAAATATATATTAAATATTTGTATATTATATATTATGTATTATATATTAATATATTTATATATTATGTATTATATATTAATATATATTTATATATTATGTATTTATATATTTATATATTACATATTAATATATATTTATATATTATATATTATATATTTATATATTATATATTGTATATAATACATATATTAAATATATAATATATATTATATATGTGTGTTTATATATTATATATTACATATGTGTGTATATATTATATATGTGTATACACATATATAATATATATGTGTGTATATATAATATACATATATGTATATATGTATATATAATATATACGTGTATATATAATATATGTATATATAATATATATTATATATGTGTATATATAATATATATTATATATGTGTATATATAATATGTGTATATATAGTATATATGTGTATATATATGTGTATATATAATTAATATATGTGTATATATGATATATATATGTGTATATATATATGTATAAACAGACGGGGCATGGTGGCTCACACCTATAATCCCAATACTTTGGGAGGCCAAGGCCAGCAGATCACAAGGTCAGGAGTTCAAGATCAGCCTGACCAACATGGTGAAACCCTATCTCTACTAAAAATACAAAAAAATTAGCTGGGCGTGGTGGCGCACGCCTGTAATCCCAGCTACTCAGGAGGCTGAGGGAGGCGAATCACTTGAACCTGGGAGGCGGAAGTTGCAGTGAGCCGAGATCGTGCCACTGCACTCCAGCCTGGGCGACAGAGTGAGACTCCATCTCAAAAAATAAAGCCTTTTTTTTTTTTTTTTTTTTTTTTGATACGGAGTCTCGCTCTGTCGCCCAGGCGGGAGTGCAGTGGCGCATCTCGGCGCACTGCAAGCTCCGCCTCCCATGTTCACGCTATTCTCCCGTCTTAGCCTCCCGAGTAGCTGGGACTACAGGCGCCCGCCACCACGCCCGGCTAATTTTTTCTATTTTTTAGTAGAGACGGGTTTTCACCGTGTTAGCCAAGATGGTCTCGATCTCCTGACCTTCTGATCCGCCCGCCTTGGCCTCCCAAAGTGCTGGGATTACAGACGTGAGCCACTGCACCTGGCCAAAGCCATTTTTTTTTAAAAAAAGATCCTTTAGCCTGCTACATTGAGAAGGGCTATAGTTAGAATTTCCAGTTAAAATTCAGGATGTCAAGTTACATCTGAAGAGCAGATACACATCACATGATTTTGTTTGTTTTAGAGACAGCGTCTCACTATGTCACCCAAGGTGATCTAGAACATCTGAGTTCAAGAGATCCTCACATTTCAGTCTCCCAAATTACTGGGATTACAGGCATGAGCCACAACATCTGGCTGAATGATTTCTTAGTATAAATATCTCCCATTCATTTTATTTATTTATTTATTTATTTATTTATTTATTTATTTATTTTGAGACAGAGTCTCGTACTGTCGCCGAGGCTGGAGTGCAGTGGCGCAATCTCAGCTCACTGCAAGCTCCGCCTCCCAGGTTCACACCATTCTCCTGCCTCAGCCTCCCAAGTAACTGGGACTACAGGCACCACGCCTGGCTAATTTTTTTTTTTTTTTTTTTTTGTATTTTTAGTAGAGTCGGGGTTTCACCGTGTTCGCCAGGATGGTCTCGAACTCCTGACCTCGTGATCTGCCCACCTCGGCCTCCCAACGTGCTGGGATTACAGGCGTGAGCCACCACACCCAGCTTATTTATTTTTTTGAGACAGAGTCTTGCTCTGTTACCAGGCTGGAGTGCAGTGGCGCGATTTTGGCTCATTGCAACCTCCACTCCTGGGTTCAAGCGATTCCCCTGCTTCAGCCTCCCGAGTAGGTGGGACTACAGTGTGTGCCACCAAGCACAGCTAATTTTTTGTGTTTTAGTAGAGATGGGGTTTCACCATGTTGGCCTCTCTGGATGGTCTCGATCTCCTGACCTCATGATCCACCTGCCTCAGCCTCCCAAAGTGCTGGATTACAGGCGTGAGCCACCGTGCCTGGCCAGCAATTTTTTTTTTTTTTTTTGAGATAGGATCTTGCTGTCCTGACCAGGCTGGAGTGCAGTGACATGATCTCAGCTCACTACAGCCTCTACCCTTCGGGCTCAAGTGATCCTCCTGCCTCAGCCTCCTGAGTAGCTTGGACTACAGATATGTGCCAGCACACCTGGTTAATTTTTAATTTCTTATAAAGATGGGATCCCACTTTGTTACCCAGACTGGTCTCAAACTCCTGAGCTCAGGCAGCCCTCCTGCCTCGACCTCCCAAAGTGCTGGGATTACAGGTATGAACCACCTTGCCCGGCCCCATGCAATTTTTTTTTTCTTTTCTTTTTGAGAAACAGTCTCACTATGTCACCCAGACTGGAGTGCAGTGGTGTAATCTTGGCTCACTACAGGCTTGACCTCCTGAGCTCAAGGAATCTTCCTGCCTCAGTCCCCCAAGTGGCTGGGACTAAAGGTGTGTGCCACTATGGCAGGCTAATTTTTTTTTTTTTTTTTTTTTTTTTTTTTTTTTTTGTAGAGATGGGATTTCACCATGTTGCCAAGACTGGTGCAATATCTTTTTTTTCCTTTTTTTTTTTTTGAGACGGAGTCTCTGTCACCCAGGCTGGAGTGCTGTGACACAATCTTGGCTCACTGCAATCTCCACCTCCTGGGTTCAAGGGATTCTCCTGCCTCAGCCTCCCAAGTAGCTGGGATTACAGGCGCGTGCCACCACGCCTGGCAAATTTTTGTATTTTTAGTAGAGTCGGGGTTTCATCATCTTGGCCAGCCTGGTCTCGAATTGCTGGCCTCAAGTGATGCACCAGCCTTGGCCTCCCAAATTGCTGGGATTACAGGCATGAACCACCGCGCCCGGCCTGCAGTATCGTTTAAAAACTATTTGTTACACAGGCTGCAACCTTAAGACGATATCCTCAGTGAAATCAGCCAGACATAAAAAGACAAGTACTGTCTTATATGTGTCCACTCATAAGAGGTCCCTAGGGTTGTCAAATTCATAGAGACCAAAAGTAGACTAGAGGTTATCAGGGGTTGGGGGTAGTTATTACTTAATTAGGCAGAATTTACGTTTCACTAGATGAAATGTAATGATTGCTGTAATGGTTGCACAACAATGCGAATGTACTTGAGGCCACCGAACTGTACACGTAAAACTGGTTAATGGCTGGGCATGGTGGTTCACACCTGTAATCCCAGCACTTTGGGAGGCCGAGGCAGGTGGATCGCGAGGTCGGGAGATCGAGACCATCCTGGCTAACATAGTGAAATCCCATCTCTACTAAAAATACAAAAAAAATTAGCCGGACGTGGTGGCGGACACCTGTAGTCCCAGCTGCTCGGGAGGCTGAGGCAGGAGAATGGCGTGAACCCGGGAGGTAGAGCATGCAGTGAGCTGAGATTGCACCACTACACTCCAGCCTGGGTGACAGAGCAAGACTCTTTCTAAAAAAAAAAAAAAAAAAAAAAAAAAAAATTGCGGGGCGCGGTGGCTCACACCTGCAATCCCAGCACTTTGGGAGGCCGAGGCAGGTGGATCAGGAGGTCAGGAGTTCTAGACCAGCCTGGCCAAGATGGTAAAACCCTGTCTCTGCTAAAAGTGCAAATATTAGCTGGGCGTGGTGGCTGTAATCCTAGCTACTCGGGAGGCTGAGGCAAGAGAATCACTTAAAACCAGGAGGCGGAGGTTGCAATGGTTAAGCTAGGTGCAGTGACTCATGCCTGTAGTCCCGGCTACTTGGGAGGCTGAGGTGGGAGGATCACTTGAGCCTGGGAGTTCTGGGCTGCAGTGACCCATGATTGTGCCTGTGAATGGCCACTGTAGTTGTGCTCCAGCATGGGCAACATAGGAAGACCACATCTGTATAAAAAATTTTTGGGCCAGGCACGGTGGCTCACACCTGTAATCCCAGCACTTTGGGAGACCAAGGTGGGTGGATCACGAGGTCAGGAGTTCAAGACCAGCCTGGCCAACATGGTGAGACCCTGTCTCTACTAAAAATACAAAAATTAGCCGGGCGTGGTGGCGTGTGCCTGTAATCCCAGCTACTCAGGAGGCTGAGGCAGGGGAATCGCTTGAACCCAGGAGGCAGAGGTTGCAATGAGCTGAGATCACACCATTGCACTCCAGCCTGGGTGACAAGAGCAAAAACTCCGTGTCAAAAATGATAAGAAGAAGAATAATTTAAAGTTCCAACAGCTTTACAATCAAAGGCTGGGCGAGGTGGTTAACACCACTAATCCTGGTGATTTGGGAGGTTGAGGGGGATCACTTGAGACCAGGAGATCTATACCAGCCTGGGCAACCTAGCGAGACCCCATCAGTATAATACATATTTCATTTTTAAAATTTAAACAGTTATTTGTTTACTTTGAGTTTATCTTTTTTTTTTTTTTTTTTTTTTTGAGACGGAGTCTCACTCTGTCGCCCAGGCTGGAGTGCAGTGGCAGGATCTCGGCTCACTGCAAGCTCTGCCTTACGGGTTCATGCCATTCTCCTGCCTCAGCCTCCCGAGTAGCTGGGACTACAGGCGCTGGCCACCACGCCCGGCTAATTTTTTGTATTTTTAGTAGAGATGGGGTTTCACCATGTTAGCCAGGATGGTCTCAATCTCCTGACCTCGTGATCCGCCCACCTTGGCCTCCCAAAGTGCTGAGATTACAGGTGTGAGCCACCGCACCCGGCCGAGTTTATCTTTTAATGGTTTTTTGTTTGTTTGTTTGTTTTTTGTTTTGAGACGGAGTCTTGCTCTGTCGCCCAAGCTGGAGTGCAGTGGTGCGATCTCAGCTCACTGCAAGCACCACCTCCCAGGTTCACGCCATTCTCCTGCCTCAGTCTCCCAAGTAGCTGGGACTACAGGCACCCACCACCACGCCTGGCTAATTTTTTGTATTTTTAGTAGAGACGGGGTTACACCATGTTAGCCAGGATGGTCTCGATCTCCTCCTGCCTCAGCCTCCCAAGCAGCTGAAGCTGCAGGTGTGCACCACCATGCCTCACTAAGTTTTGGTTTGTTTGTTTTTTGAGACAGAGTCTCACAAACCAGAGTGCAGTGGCGTGATCTCGGCTCACTGCAACCTCTGCCTCCCAGGTTCAAGCAATTCTCATGCCTCAGCCTCCCAAGTAGCTGGGATTACAGGGATGCACAACCAGCACTGATTTTTTTTTTTTTTTTGTAGAGACAAGCGTTCGCCATGTTGCCCAGGGTGTTATTTTTATTTTATTTATTATTATTATTTTTTTTTGAGATGGAGGCTTGCTCTGTTGCCCAGGCTGGAGTGCAGTGTCATGATCTTGGCTCACTGTGACCTCTGCCTCCCGGGTTCAAGCGATTCTCTGCCTCAGCCTCCTGAGTAGCTGGGATTACAGGTGCTGCCACCACCCCTAGCTAATTTTTGTATTTTATTTTTAGCAGAGACAAGGTTTCATCATGTTGGCCAGGCTGGTCTTGAACTCCTGACCTTGTGATCCACCCACCTCAGACTCCCAAAGTACTGGGATTACAGGCGTGAGCCACTGTGCCTGGCCTGTTATTTTTATTTTTTAGTAGAAACAAGGTCTCACTATGTTACCCATCCTGGTCTTGAACATCAGGGCTCAAGCAATCCTCCTTCCTCGGCCCCCCAGTGTTCTGGGATTACAGGCGTGAGCCACTGCGCAAGATTGAACAATTTTTAAAAAATTACCCGGAGGCCGGGTGCAGTGGCTCACGCCTGTAATCCCAGCACTTTGGGAGGCTGAAACAGGCGGATCACCTGAAGTCAGGAGTTCAAGACCAGCCTGACCAACATGGAGAAACCCTGTGTCTACTAAAAATACAAAAAATTAGCCAGGCATGGTGGCGGGTGCCTGTAATCTCAACTACTCGGGAGGCTGAGGCAGGAGAATCCGAGAGATGGAGGTTGTGGTGAGCCGAGATCGCACCATTGCACTCCAGCCTGGGCAACAAGAGCGAAATTCCTTCTCAAAAAAAAAAAAAAAAAAAAATTAGCTGGGTGTGGTGGCACATGCCTGCAGTCCCAGCTTCTTGGGAAGCTGAGTGGGGAGGATTGCTTGAGCTCAGAAGTTCTAGGCTGCAGTGAGCCATGATTGTGCCACTGCACTCCAGCGTGGGGAAGAGAGTAAGACCCTGTCTAAAAAAAAAAAAGAAAGCTGGGCGTGGTGGCTCATGCCTGTAATCCCAGCACTTTGGGAGGCTGAAACAGGCGGATCACCTGAAGTCAGGAGTTCAAGACCAGCCTGACCAACATGGAGAAACCCTGTGTCTACTAAAAATACAAAAAATTAGCCAGGCATGGTGGCGGGTGCCTGTAATCTCAACTACTCGGGAGGCTGAGGCAGGAGAATCCGAGAGATGGAGGTTGTGGTGAGCCGAGATCGCACCATTGCACTCCAGCCTGGGCAACAAGAGCGAAATTCCTTCTCAAAAAAAAAAAAAAAAAAAAATTAGCTGGGTGTGGTGGCACATGCCTGCAGTCCCAGCTTCTTGGGAAGCTGAGTGGGGAGGATTGCTTGAGCTCAGAAGTTCTAGGCTGCAGTGAGCCATGATTGTGCCACTGCACTCCAGCGTGGGGAAGAGAGTAAGACCCTGTCTAAAAAAAAAAAAGAAAGCTGGGCGTGGTGGCTCATGCCTGTAATCCCAGCACTTTGGGAGGTCGAGGCGGGCGGATCACAGGGTCAGGAGATCAAGACCATCTTGGCTAACACGGTGAAACCCTGTCTCTACTAAAAATACAAAAAATTAGCCGGGTGTGGTGGCGGGTGCCTGTAGTCCCAGCTAGTCGGGAGGCTGAGGCAGGAGAATGGTGTGAACCTGGGAGGTGGAGCTTGCAGTGAGCCAAGATTGTGCCACTGCACTGCAGCCTGGGCAACAGAGCGAGACTCCATCTCAAAAAAAAAAAAAAAGAAAAGAAAAGAAAAATAAATGTTGTCCTCCCAAAGTGCTGGAATTACTGGTGTGAGCCACCGACTGCTCCTGGCAGAAATGTTAAATTATTTAATCTGATAACCTCATCCGACATGAGGAAGATAGTCCAGGAGAGCGTCATGGTGGAAGAGGATTGAGTTAGGCAGAGGAAGAGAAGTCCCTTCTGGTAAAGGAGAATGCCTAGGCAAAGGCCCAGAGGTGAGCTGGAAATACTTCCAGGTAACTGAGGCAGAGGTGGAAAGGTGGGTGATAACAAGAAACGGGGTTTCTGAAACCCTCAGAATACTTAGAACCTGAAATAGAAATTTATTAGGGCCTATTAATGTTAGGATCTCCTTAGACCAGGCTGAGGAACCCCATAGGATTTTATTCTTGGAGAAGTGGGATGGGTCTCTGCCACTTTCTAGCTGTGTGACTTTGGCCCAGTGTTGTACCTTTATTTGAGTTATAGGGTATACAATTCCTTATTCACAACAATTAGCTGTAATTTTCTTTTCTTTTCTTTTTGAGACGGAGTCTTGCTCTGTTGCCAAGCTGGATTGCAGTGGCACAGTCTTGGCTCACTGCAACCTCTGCTTCCCAAGTTCAGGTGATTCTCCTGCCTTAGCCTCCTGAGTAGCTGGGATTACAGGCATGAGCCACCGTGCCCAGCATACTGAGAACTTTCTAATCACATGATCACCCCTACAATCTATAGGGAGTGTTATTCTTATCCCCATTTCATAGATAGGAGACTGGAGATCAGAAAGATGGAAGTTTCGGTTGCACTGTATTCTTCTTTTATTTTTATTTTTTTACTTTATTTATTTATTTTTGAGACAGAGTCTCGCTCTGTCGCCCAGGCTGAAGTCCAGTGGTGCAATCTCAGCTCACTGCAACCTCTGTCTCCTGCGTTCAAGTGATTCTGCTGCCTCAGCCTCTCAAGTAGCTGGGATTACTGGCACACACCATCACACCTGGCTGATTTTTGTATTTTTAATAGAGATGGGGTTTTGCTATGTTGGCCGGGTCGGTCTTGAACTTCTGACCTCAAGTGATCCACCCGCCTTGGCCTCCCAAAGTGCTGAGATTACAGGTGTGAGCCACCGCACCTGGCCCAATTTTTTTCCTTTTTTTTTTTTTTTGAGACGGAGTCTTGCTCTGTTGCCCAGGCTGGAGTGCAGTGGCATGATCTCGGCTCACTGCAAGCTCTGCCTCCTGGGTTCACGCCATTCTCCTGCCTCAGCCTCCCAAGTAGCTGGGACTACAGGCGCCCGCCACCAAGCCTGGCTAATTTTTTTTTTTATTATTTTCAGTAGAGACAGGGTTTCACCGTATTAGCCGGGATGGTCTCAATCTCCTGACCTCGTGATCCACCCGCCTCGGCCTTCCAAACGGCTGGGATTACAGGCATGAGCCACCGTGCCGGGCCTTTTTTTCTTTTTTTTAATAAGACAGGGTCTGGCTCTGTTGCCCAGGCTGGAGTGCAGTGGCGTGATCCTAGCTTACTGCAGCCTCCAACTCCTGGGCTAAAGCAATCCTCCCACCTTGGCCTCCCAAAATGTTGGGACTGCAGGCCTGAGCCACCCATCCAACCCATGATATTTCAATTTCAGTCTTGGGGTGGGCTGTTTCCTCACCTGGAGGCTTCTCCTCCATCAGTCTCTGTGTATCTCATTCCAACTCCTTTTTTTTTTTGAGGCAGAGTCTCCCTCTGTTGCCCAGGCTGAAGTGCAATGGCGAGATCTTGGCTCACTGCAACCTCCACCTGCCGGGTTCAAGCGATTCTCCTGCCTCAGCCTCCCGAGTAGCTGAGATTACCGGTGCCCATAGAGACAGGCTTTCATCATGTTGGCCAGGCTGGTCTCAAACTCCTGACTTCAAGTGATCCGCCGGCCTCGGCCTCCCAAAGTGCTGGGATTATAGGCGTGAGCCACCACGTCTGACCCCCAACTCCCATTTTTTGAGGCTTGTTTTAACTGTCACTTTGTGTATCTTCTTTGTGGATTGCACAGACCAAAGTACGCCACTATTAACTGGTGTCCACCAAAGTGGATCCCCAATCCCCAGGTCCCAATTGAGTGCATTGGGTGCATCCTCTTTTTTTTTTTTTTTTTTTTGAGATGGAGTCTCACTCTGTCGCCCAGGCTGGAGTACAGTGGTGAGATCTCGGCTCACTGCAAGCTCCGCCTCCCGGGTTCACGCCATTCTCCTGCCTCAGCCTCCCAAGTAGCTGGGATTACAGACGCCCGCCACCACGCCCGGCTAATTTTTTGTATTTTTAGTAGAGACGGAGTATCACCGTGTTAGCCAGGATGGTCTCGATCTCCTGACCTCGTGATCCGCCCGCTTCGGCCTCCCAAAGTGCTGGGATTACAGGCATGAGCCATCGCGCCCGGCCCAGGTGCATCCTCTTAAACAGCTCCTACCTAGGGTACGTGGTGATGGTGGGGGGGGTTGCTTCAGGGACCAAAACAGGCCAGATCGTGGGGGCCTCCAATACCCCACATTGAATTGGGATTTTATCACGTAAGCTCTGGGGAGACAGAGAAGGTTGGAATTTTTTTTGTTTTGCTTGAGACAGGGTCTCTCTCTGTCGCCCAGGCTGGAATGCAGTGGCTTGATCACAGCTCACTGCAGCCTCGACCTCCTGGGTTCAAGCGATCCTCCCGCCTCTGCCTCCCAAGTAGCTGAGAGGCGCGCGCCACCACCCTCGTCTAATTTATTTTATTTTATTTTATTTTATTTTATAGAGACGAGGTTTTGCCATGTTGCCAGGCTGGTCTCCAACTTCTGGGATCAAGCAATCCTTCCGCTTGAGCCTCCCAAAGGGCTGTGATTGCAGGCGTGAGCCACCGCGCCTAGTTTAGGTTGAGCAGCGAAAGGGATAGGGCCCAGTGCTTTCTCTGCGAGGTTCAGTTGGCCTGTCCCTGTCCTATCACCGTTTGTCACCGTTTGGGGAGCGCCACGGAATGCACTGTCTCCAATCGAGAGGTGCACTCGTCGCCCTGGCAACGGAGTCCGGAAGAACCACAGAGACGCGGCTCCAGCGTACAGAGTGGCCGCCCTGGGCCAGCAAGGCACTGAGCGCTAGAGAGGCACGTCTAGTCGATTGTCACGTGGCAGGCCAGGGGAAGGCGGGACTTCCGGCGGCGCGGTATTTTTTTTTTTTTTTTTTTTTTTTTTTTTCCTTCCGGTGGCTGGTCTCCGGCGGCTCCGTCTCCGACTGGGCCCCGTGCCCCCCGCCCCCGCGGCCCCCCGCCGCCGGGCCAGCCGCCACCATGAAGAAATTCTTTCAGGAGTTCAAGGCCGACATCAAGTTCAAGAGCGCGGGACCCGGTCAGAAGCTCAAAGAGTCCGTGGGGTGCGTGAGGAACGCAGGGGCTTGAGGCCCTGCGGGGCGGGGACGGCCGGGGAGAGAGATCTGGGGCCTTGGGCGGCTCGGGAGATCGGAGAGGATGAGGGGCTGGGAGCGGCAGCCGAGGGTCAGGGGAGGGGGAGAGGCGCCGGGGCAAGTCGGGCCGAGGGTGGGCGTCAGGGGGAGGGGAGAGAGATCT
Organism: Pan troglodytes; assembly: GCF_028858775.2. Taxonomy (NCBI): domain Eukaryota; kingdom Metazoa; phylum Chordata; class Mammalia; order Primates; family Hominidae; genus Pan; species Pan troglodytes. Next base: position 6,800,184 of record NC_072418.2, on the reverse strand, counting down.
GGGGGCGGGGCAGGAGGGGGCGGGTATGACCCGGGGCGCGGCGGAGGAGGCGAGGGGAGGGGAACTAGCGCAGGGGGCGGGGCGGGAGGGGAGGTCTCAGGGGCGGGGCCGCAGGAGGGTCCGAGGCAGTGGCGGGGGATTAGGGCGACGGGGCTGTAGGCAGTTGGGGGTCAGTGGAACGACCTTGGGGGAAAAACGGGATGATGAGTCCTGAGCCGGGTGGTGAGGGAGAGCTCTGTCTGGGGACCCGGCTGGCCGAAGAGGCCGGGATGATTTGGGGCAATCTAGGTGACCATGGATGGGAGCTGAGCTTGGAGGAGGACGCACAGCTGTGGGGTGGGGTGGTGAAGAGTTGTTTTGAGGTATCCATGGGAAGAGGGGTTCTGGATTTGGTATCTGGAGCACGTGGGAGGCTGATGGGAGACTAGGAAGAGTCTGGAAGGCCAGGGAGGCCGGGGTGGGCAGCGTCGTCAGTGACCTGGGATGTCCTGGCGAATTGAGAGGGAGGGGCTGAGGAAGGTGTGTGAGGAGAGTGGAGGTGAGGGATTCTGACAGATGGACTCCGACCCGGGAGGGGCCTGAGAGGAGAAGACGGGTGAGACAGACGCGTCTTAGCAGGTTGGGAGAAAGAGCTTCTCTGCGAGGCTTCTCTGCCACGTCACTGTGCCAAGTGGATTATGGAAGTGGGAGAGGAGGGGAAAGGAGATAGATGCCGGGCAGCCTTCCGGATTGTCTAGGGAGGACTTGGAGAGAAGGGCCTGAGCAGGGCTGAGCCAGCTGGGAGGGCCCGGGAAGAAGTGGAGCTAGAGAAGGTGCAAGGCTGAGGGCTGTTGGGTTGAGAAAAGGGAAACTGGAGAGCTGGGGCCGCTGCAGGGAGCTGGCTGGCCAGAGGGTGGTGGGGACTGATGGAGAGGGACCGAGGAAGGAAGTCAGCCAGGCAGCCAGGGCACGGGTCTGTAAGCAATAGTGGAAGGGATTGTGGAGGAGTGGGGGCTGGGAGGGGGTGGGAGGAGAGGCAGGGAGGTGGCAGGTGGGAGTCAGGAATCACGGGGCAGTGGGGTGGTGATGGAGGTAGGGGCATAGTGAGGACGTCAGGGTTCCTGGGGGAGAGCAGGAGAGCAAAGGCTGAGTGAGGGAGGGAGAGGGGTCAGGGAGAAGGGGGCAAATCGGGGGAGCCCTTCATTGATTCAACCAATAGTGGGTGGGGGGTGCTGGGGCCACTGGGACTGGGCATGATAGGAAGGTGCAGGGTATCGGGGTGATGGCTGGGTCAGCCCAGAGCCTGGGCGGAGAGGGGAAGGTTGGAGGGGAAGGTTGGGAAAGGAAGGGGTGCGGAGGTCCCTTGTGGAGCGAGACTGCATATCCAGGGTGTGTGGGGCGGGTGGGCACCAAGTCCTGTTTTAGGCTGCAGTGGTGGACAGGAGAAGGCCTCTGCTGTCCCAGGGCTCACCTTCTAGAGGGAGCCGATGGACAAATAAACCAACAGACCTTGGATGAGCGCTCAGGCGATGAGTGCTCGGATGAGTGCCCAGGGCCTCAAAGGAGGGTGAGCAGGGGCGGTCAGGTGGTTTGGGAAGGCCTCTCCCAGGACACAGTGAGACTCAGCTGTGGGGAAATCTGCCCCTCCTTCTCTCCCTGCGGCAGCTCTAGCCCTTTCCAGACCCCCATCCTCCTCCTGCTCCCCCGGAGAACATTCTGGGCAGAAGGTGCAGACAGTGCAGGGGCCTGCAGTGGGGAGCAGCTGGGGTGTGGGAAGAACTGCGGGGAGCCCAGGGGAGACAGGCCACGGGAGGGCAGCGGGCCAGGCCGGGAAGGGCTCTCTGGCCAAGGGAAGCTTTAGGATTTTGCAGTGGGAGGGCGTTGTGCAGTGGAGTGATGCTGACGCTCCCTGGCTGAGGTTCCAGAAGGGTCCCTGTGGCTGCCCAGGGGGGCAGGGTCCATGGCTGGTTGCGGTGAGGTGCCCTGGGAAATGGCATTTTGTTGGAAAGACCCAGATATCGGATGAGGCCGGGGTGGGTCTTCATGAGTCATCTCCTCTTCCACCCAAGATGCTCAGCTGTGGGAGGACTAGATAGGCAGGGGTGGGACGAGGAGGGAGGGCTGCCTGGGTATGTAAGCAGAGCCAGAGGAGTATAGGGCTTGAACTGAGAGCCTGGCCTCCCAGAAGGTTTTAATAGACCTACGGCACAGAAATTGACACAGCCCGTAAGTTCATGGGAGGGGCCTGAGAGGAGACGGGTGAGACAGACGCGTCCGAACAGGTTGGGAGAAAGGGCTTCTCTGCGAGGCTTCTCTGCCAGGTCACTGTGCCACGTGGGTTACGGAACTCTCCTTGGTGTAGGGCTCAACAGGGTGGAGCCACGAGTCCATGAGTTCTTCGTACTTGCACAGCCCTAGGCCTGGCATGGAGTGGCCAGGGCGAGGCTGGTTCTGCTGTCCGCTGACCCCAGGGTCCCGCCACGAGGGTGGCGTGGCGATGGGGCACATCGCCCGGACTTCCTGTCCCTCTTGGGTTTAGGAACGGGATGGTGAGGCCTCCCTGGCAGCTTGTTAGGAGGAGTAAACCAAGCGAGCCGACCAGCTCCCAGCAGGGTCCCGGCACACAGTAGGTGCTCAGCAAACGAAGCTGTGACCTGAGGGTGGAGAATCTTATGGCAGGGAGGGAGGGAGGATGTGACACCCCTTGAGTCTCCTCAATTCCTGAGGATGTGGGCTGGGTGCTGTGGCTCATGCCTATAATCTCAGCAGTTTGGGAGGCCACGGTGGGAGGATCATTTGAGGCCAAGAATTCGAGACCAGCCTGAGCTACATAGCGAGACCCTGTCTCGATAGAAAAATTAGCCAGGCATGATGATGCTTGCCTCTAAGTCCCAGCTACTTGGGAGGCTGAGGCAGGAGGATTCCTTGAGCCTGGGAGCTCAGGATTGCAGTAAGCCATGATCGTGCCACTGTACTCCAGCCTTGGTGAGAGAGCAAGACCCTGTCTCAAAAAGAAAAAAAGTACTGAGGATGTCAAGGTGCCTTCACCTCAGGAGGGGTGCTGTCACCCCATTTTACAGATGAGGACGCTGAGGGCCAGTGGGGGCAGGACTTGCCCGATGGTGCAGAGCTGAGTGGAACCAGCATCTCCTTCCTCCAGGGGCTCTTCCGCCTGCAGTAGAACCATCTGGTGGCTGCAGGTGGCCCTTGGGAACCAGGTGTCCTGGCCCACATAGGCAGGGACACGTCTGGCTGATGGTGCTGGGGAGGGGCAGAAGCTCCTCTGTGTGACTGCACGTCAGCTTTGCCGGCCACCTCGGGAGGATACACTCACTCTCCCTCGGTCTGTTCCCAGGGAAAAGGCCCACAAAGAGAAGCCCAACCAGCCAGCTCCCAGGCCGCCCCGCCAGGGACCCACCAATGAGGCACAGATGGCAGCCGCTGCCGCCCTAGCCCGGCTGGAGCAGAAGCAGTCCCGGGCCTGGGGCCCCACGTCGCAGGACACCATCCGAAACCAGGGTGAGATATGGCCCTCCTCGGGCCCAGGTTGGGGCTGTTTGAGGTTCTCGGCCCTGGTGCCTGGCCCTGGATGCAGAAGTCACATGAGCAACCGTGGGGGTGTGAGGATCACCCTTGGGAGCGGCTCATCAAGGGCAGGTGCTGGGGGAAGGGCAGCTTCCTGGGGAGGGGGTGGGAGCAGAGACTTGGAGCAGAAACAGGGGCTGCCCAGGCAGTGGGGTGCTTGCTCAGGCTGAGGGGTGGCTGCACAGCAAGTCCTGCAGGGGACCTCCAGCCTGACCTCCAGCAGGAGCAGGCTGGGGCGGTGTACGTGGCCCCCAGGCCCACCCCGGGAATGAGGGGGCTTGGGCCAGGACAGAGGCGTGCTCACTATCCCGTCTCTGCCTCTCTTTCTTGGGCTACCTTCCAGTGAGAAAGGAACTTCAAGCCGAAGCCACCGTCAGCGGGAGCCCCGAGGCCCCAGGGACCAACGTGGTAAGAACAGCCACTGGTGGCACTGTCCCATGCCAAGGGGTGGGGACAGCTTGACTGTGTCACGGGGGAGATGTGGCCTCTGCCCCTGGGGCTCAAGGGCTGTTGGAAAACCTTGCCTTGCAAGGTGGAGGCAGGTTGTGATGGAACACAGTGTTGTCCGGGACCTTCGGGGCTCGGCAGCTGAGGATGCCTTCCACCAGGTGGAAGGGACAGCATGGGGGCTGGAGATGTCTGGTTCTACGGGCCACACTCAGGACTGTGGTGCTCGGCGAGGGTCGGGGTGGCCTCTGTCCACGGTCCAGACTTGGACGCTTTCACCGCCCCAGGTATCTGAGCCCAGAGAGGAAGGCTCTGCCCACCTGGCTGTGCCTGGCGTGTACTTCACCTGTCCGCTCACTGGGGCCACCCTGAGGAAGGACCAGCGGGACGCCTGCATCAAGGAGGCCATTCTCTTGGTGAGTGGCACCCTGTGTGCTCCTGCCCCAACCTGTAGCTTCCTGTGCCTGAGCCACCCTCCATCGGAAGCCCAGGTGGTACAGATCCCTCCCAGAGTCCCCAGAGGCCACTGCTAGTAGTGAAGCCCCTCCTCTGATACCCCAAATCCAGGCACACCATTGTGTATGCATCCGTATCTCCTCTCTCCCAACTAGGTGTCTTTTTTTTTTTTTTGAGATGGAGTCTCACTCTGACACCCAGGCTGGAGTGCAGTGGCGCATTCTCGGCTCACTACAACCTCCGCCTCCTGGATTCAAACGATTCTCCTGCCTCAGCCTCTCAAGTAGCTGGGATTACAGGCACCTGCCACCATGCCTGGCTAATTTTTGTATTTTTAGTAGAGATGGGGTTTCACCATGTTGGCCAGGCTGGTCTCGAACTTTTGCCTTAAGTGATCAACCCGCCTCAGCCTCCCAAAGTGCTGGGATTACAGGCGTGAGCCACCACGCATGGCCTGGTTGTTTTTCTTAAAAGGTTAAGTATTATTTGCTTCAGTACAGAAAGAACTTCCTACAAAATTAGTCAGGCGTGGTGGCACATGCCTGTAATCCCAGCTACTCGGGAGGCTGAGGCAAGAGAATTGCTTGAATCCAGGAGGCGGAGGTTGTGGTGAGCCGAGATAGCGCCATTGCACTCCAACCTGGGCAACAAGAGCAAAAACTCCATCTCAAAAAATAAAAACGTCCACAGCATTTTTTTCCAATACAGCAAGTCCTCACTTAACACCATCAATAGGTTCTCAGAAACTTTGGCTTTAGCCTGGGCAACATGGCAAAACCCTGTCTCTGCCAAAAACAAAAAAAAATAGCTGGGCATGGTGGCGTGCACCTGCAGTCCCTGCTACTCAGAAGGCTGAGGTGGGAGGATTGCTTCAGCCTGGGAGGTAGAGGCTGCAGTGAGCTGTGATCATGCCACTGCACACCAGCCTAGGTGACAAGTGAGACCCTTTCTCAGAAAATAGTAACAGTGGCTGGGCGCAGTGGCTCTTGCCTGTAATTCCAGTGCTTTGGGAGGCTGAGGCAGGTGGATCACCTGAGGTCAGAAGTTCCAAGACCAGCCTGGTCAACATAGTGAAACCCCCTATCTACTAAATATACAAAAATTAGCCAGGCGTGGTGACAGGCGCCTGTAATCCCAGCTACTCAGGAGACTGAGGCAGAAGAATCGCTTGAACCTGGGAGGCAGAGGTTGCAGTGAGCCCAGATCACGCCATTGAGCTCCAGCCTGGACACTGGGTGACAAGAGCGAAACTTCATCTTAAAAACAAAACAAAATAGTAATAGTTCCATAGACTCTCCAGACTCACACCCACTCCAGCAGTGTGTGCAAAAGCACCCATGTCCCCACCCTCTCACCATACTGTAAATCACCAAACTTTGATCTTTAGCCTGTTGGCAGGTGAAAATAACATCTCAGGATAGAGTTAATTTGCACTTTCCTTATTTTGGATTGGCCATGTTTCATATGAGAATGCATCCTTTCTACATTATTTAGTAGATAGTTTGTCTTTTTTTTAGTGATTTGTAGGCACTCTTTTTTTTTTTTTTTTTTGAGACAGAGTCTCGCTCTGTCGCCCAGGCTGGAGTGCAGTGGCGCCATCTCTGCTCACTGCAAGCTCCGCCTACCGGGTTCACACCATTCTCCTGCCTCAGCCTCCCAAGTAGCTGGGACCACAGGCGCCCGCCACCACACCTGGCTGATTCTTTGTATTTTTAGTAGAGACGGGGTTTCACCATGTTAGCCAGGATGGTCTCGATCTCCTGACCTCGTGATCCGCCCGCCTCAGCCTCCCAAAGTGCTGGGATTACAGGCGGGAGCCACCGCGCCCGGCAGCACTCTTTACATATTAGGCAATTTAGGCTTTTGCCTATGATATGAGTTGCACATGTTTCCCTCTAGTTGCTTCTATGTTGGCTCTGCTTATGGTCACTTTGCTGTGTAGGATTTTTTGATCTCTGTATAATTGAATGTGTCAGTTTTATTTCACGGCTTTTGGGTTTGGGGTCATTCCTAGAAACGCCTTCCCCATTTCCATGCTGAGAGAATTCTTTTGTGGCCTCTCCAGTGCTTTTTTTTTTTTTTTTTTTTTTTTTGAGACAGAGTCTTGCTGTCACCAGGCTGGAGTGCAGTGGTGCAATCTCAGCTCACTGCAACCTCTGCTTCCCGGGTTCAAGCAATTCACCTGCCTCAGCCTCCCAAGTAGCTGGGACTACAGGTGCACGCCACCACACCCGGGCTAACTTTTGTATTTTAGAGATGAGGTTTCACCATGTTGGCCAGGATGGTCTCGCTCTCCTAATCTCGTGATCCGACCGCTTCGGCCTCCCAAAGTGCTGGGATTCCAGGCATGAGCCACTGTGCCCAGCCTCCAGTGCTTTTCTTCTGGCTTCTCCTTGACGCTTGCTTGTTTCCATGGTTGAAGCTTTGATCCAGCTGGAGCATGTTATTATGTAACATGGTGGGATGGAGCTGATGTAATTTTTTTTTTAGATCTTGGCTCAGTTTTCTTCTCAGCCCCACCTGTCGAGAGCACCTGTCGTTTGCTTACAGCTGTGAAATCCCACCTTTCTCACAAAGTACATTCCTGTATGGATTTGGACCCCTTCCTGGCTGCCGTTCCTTCGTCCCTTGTCTGTGCATGTACCCAGCTCCTGACCTAAGCCTGGCAGCCAGTCGCCCAAAATGCCCGAGGCCCGCTTTTGGAGCTGACATGCTTCCCTTGGCTGGTGTGCTGTCCCGGGCGCTCTGATCCCAAGGAAGCTGTTGTCCTGGGGACATGCCCATCTGGCAGCTCTGCCTCTCTGCATCCACGTGCTCTGCCCCGCTCCCCACATCATCTCAGCAACTAAACCGGCAGACTGGGCCGGGTCCCAATTTTCAGTTGGCATGAGCCCCGGCTCAGTGTGTAGGTCATTGGTCCGTGTGACGCAGGGGGCTGCTGAGGGACCCTGCTGTGCAGTTGAGGGTGGGGGGTGGTGGGTGGAGCTCTGGGCTGCCTGGGCAGGTGGCCCAAATCCTGACACGTGGCCCTGGGCTGCCCTCCTGTTCACCCGCCCTCATCTGGGCAGCCCAGGGAGGTGCGGGTGGCAGCCCTGCTTCCCAGGCCATGGGTGGCTCTCTGGGTGTGGCCGTGTGTGATGGCTGTGCCGAGCATGGATTTGTGCCCCAATCTTTTCCAGGTCTTAGGGTACCTGTTCTCAGCCTCTCCATGCTGGGACACTGTTTGCAGTCAGCAGGGCTGGCTCTGGGAAACCCCCAGAGTTCCAGCTATGACTTCTCCCCTCCCCCGGTAACATAGGTGGATAGATGGGACCTCGGGGAGGGACAGGGGCTGGGGGTATCCGTCTTCCAGCCATTGAGTTTCAGACATTGAGGGTTGCAGACTCATTTGTGTCCTCTCTGCCACCTGCCATCCCTGTGATCCTGGACGAGGGGCCTCTCGGTCTCTTTGTAAACATGAGGCCCGGGAGTGGTTCCAGAACGTCCATCATGGGGCTGCGAGAGCAGGAGGGATGGGGCGTCCATGGTGGTGGGAGGTTCTGTAGTGGCGGTGGCCTTGGTGGATCTCAGCACTGAGGTCGAGTTCTAAAGCCAGAGTGTGAGGCCAAGTTCTGTCGCGTCACACTGGCTTCCAAGTCCCGTGGATCTAGCCTTGAGAAGGCGGAAGGGGAGACTTGAGTTCTGCTCGGTCTTGGCTGCGTCGCCTCTGCCCTGGGGCGTGGGCAGGGCTGGGGTCTTCAAGGGTCTCTCTTTTCCTTCCTGTGATGAGTGCACAGCTGGGGCTGCTCCACGCCGCTGCTCTGCCTTCCTTTTCCTGTCCCTGTTACCTGGGCAGCGGAGGGCCGTGCGGCCCGGGCTCTCAGTGAGCGGCTTTCCCTGCTTCCCTCCTCACAGCACTTCTCCACCGACCCAGTGGCCGCCTCCATCATGAAGATCTACACGTTCAACAAAGACCAGGACCGGGTGAAGCTGGGTGTGGACACCATTGCCAAGTGAGCGTGTGGCCCCTTTGCCCTGCCTGGCCCCTCCAGCTCATCCCAGCACCCCTCCCACTGGGGCTGTCACCCCCTCTGGCCCCCTCATTACCTGCTGAGGTGGGTTGGGAAGGAGCATAGGCCGAGAGTGAGGCAGCTCCACCCAGAGGCCTCAGGCAAAGGGCTGGGCCTCCTTGGGCCTCAGTTTACCCATGTGCAAAATGAAGGTGTTTAAGGAATCAGGGGTTTCCCACCCTGGCTTCCTTGGGGATCACTGGGGGAGCATGAGGAGGCAGGGTCCCACCCCACTCCCCAGGTCTCAGGATCGGGGGCAGGCCTGGAGGTCCACGCTGCCCGCCAGCCCCGAGGGAGCACCCCGCAGGAGCCCCGTGCTGGCACTGCGGCCCTTCAGCTCTGGCTCTCCACTCTTCCGGCACTGTGGCTTCCCCACTGCTGTGGTTAATTGTGCCCTTCCAGGGCTGGTGGGACGGTGAGGGGTTCCGTGGGGCTCCTGCTGGCACCAGGGGTGGGCTCTGTGGGGTGTCCGAGGTGTGCCTTCCACCCGGAGATGGTCTGCTGCTCTCGCGTCACTGGGCCGCTTCTTCCCTCTGACTAGAGGCCAAGTGTGACTGAGCTGCTGTTACCTGGGGCAGGAGGCACAGAGGGGCCGGGTGGGCAGCCTGGGCTGTGCCCCACTCACCTTCTCCACCTACCCCAGGTACCTGGACAACATCCACCTGCACCCCGAGGAGGAGAAGTACCGGAAGATCAAGCTGCAGAACAAGGTGTTTCAGGTGGGCGTGCCTTCTGGCCCCCAGGGCCCAGGCTGGGGGTGGGGGCAGCCGGCCTGCAGGAGCCGGTGGTGGCCCACACCAGGCGGTGGGCTCCCTGGAGGAGCTAGCGAGAGTTGAGCCACAAGCAGTGAAGGGTTCGGCCAGTAGAAGGTAGCAGAACAAGATGGAGAACAAGACTTTTATGCACCGGTCACCCCAAATCAACAAATTCTTCCTCTCCTCACCTGCATCCTTTTCCTCCTCTTCAGCTGGGCTTGTTTGGGAACATGTCGACTCTGGGGAGGTTTCTCATGCAAATCAGATGTCTGGTTCTTCTGGGGGAAATGGCAGGGACTGGGGCCCTGGCCGGGGTTAGCCTCGCATCAGGCCCCAGCAGTGTCTGGCTCCTCAGCCTCACTCTTTGTGCCTGGTTGTGACTCTTTCCTCTGTGCAGAGCTGTTGGAGACTCCACAGCCCCCACCGTAGAAAAGCAGGTTTGCATCCAGCACTGAGGCACCCCCAGGGCTGGGCCCCATCCAGGGGTCGACAGCTGCTCCCAATAGCGAGAGCCGGGCCCCTGGACCGGGTGGGGCGTGGCCAGGCCATGGAGGAAGCCAGGGGCCCCCAGTGAGTCACGCCCATCTCCACCCCCAGGAGCGCATTAACTGCCTGGAAGGGACCCACGAGTTTTTTGAGGCCATTGGGTTCCAGAAGGTGTTGCTTCCCGTCCAGGATCAGGGTAAGTGGACAGGGCCTGGCTGAGTAGGGAATGGGGACGAGGGGCCTCGGGGCAGGAGGGCCCGGCTTGGGGGTCTCTCCATTGCACAGTGACACCCATATCCTGCCATGCTGTAGAGGACCCCGAGGAGTTCTACGTGCTGAGCGAGACCACCTTGGCCCAGCCCCAGAGCCTGGAGAGGCACAAGGAACAGCTGCTGGCTGCGGAGCCCGTGCGCGCCAAGCTGGACCGGCAGCGCCGCGTCTTCCAGCCCTCACCCCTGGCCTCGCAGTTCGAACTGCCTGGGGACTTCTTCAACCTCACAGCAGAGGAGATCAAGCGGGAGCAGAGGCTCAGGTGGGCCTGACGTCCGCGGAGCAGAGTGGGGCAGGGCGGGGTGGAAGAACCCCGGCCAGCCCTCGTGACCTGGCCCGCGTGTGCAGGTCCGAGGCGGTGGAGCGGCTGAGCGTGCTGCGGACCAAGGCCATGCGGGAGAAGGAGGAGCAGCGGGGGCTGCGCAAGTACAACTACACGCTGCTGCGCGTGCGCCTCCCCGATGGCTGCCTCCTGCAGGGTGGGCACCAACGATGCCCGTGGAGGGTGGCTCGGGTTGGTAGGGGGCCCTGGGCCCCACCCGCTCTGACTCCCCCACTCCCCAGGGACCTTCTACGCTCGGGAGCGGCTGGGGGCGGTGTACGGGTTCGTCCGGGAGGCCCTGCAGAGCGACTGGCTGCCTTTTGAGCTGCTGGCCTCGGGAGGGCAGAAGCTGTCCGAGGACGAGAACCTGGCCTTGAACGAGTGCGGGCTGGTGAGTGTCGGCCCGCAGGTGCACCGCTGACCCGATGCCTCTGCAGGTTCTCTTGGGACCGGCACAGACCCCCCCCACGAGGGAGCCTCCTTGTTCTCAGAGCAGGGGGCCTGGGCAGGTCCCTGGGTTTGAATCCCGCTTTCCCACTTACTGGCAGCAGGGCCTCGAGCAAGTTCATAACTATTCCACGCCTCAGTTTCCCCACCAAATGGGAGCGATGACGTGCGTTAGCTAGTGCAGTAGGTTTAGGCTTAGGTCCTGGAGTCCCAGAGGGAGAGGGCAGGAGGCCTGGGTGCGAGCCACAGCCTCCACCAGCTGAGATAGCTTCCAGGCCGGGGCATCCCCGAGCCCAGGTTGCCCGCTGAGTTCCCTGCCGCGGCAAGGGCCGACTCTCGGTCTCAGAGTGACGGCCTACCCCTACTGCAGGTGCCCTCTGCCCTCCTGACCTTCTCGTGGGACATGGCTGTGCTGGAGGACATCAAGGCCGCAGGGGCCGAGCCGGACTCCATCCTGAAACCCGAGCTCCTGTCAGCCATCGAGAAGCTCTCGTGAAATAAAAGCAGGGTTGGCCTCAGCCCTGTGGGTCTGTCTCATGCTCTCCCTGTTCCTCTCTCCGCCACCCCAGGGCCTCCAAGCCACCTCTGGAAATACTTGGCTCTGCCCCATGGGCACGGGAGGGGTGCCAGCCGTGGAGCTGTGGAATTGGGCCCCGTGGCAGAGCCCCCATCCCTTGGGGGCTGTGGGGATGCGCCCAAGCCCCCGAGGGAGAGGCCTGGGGACACCACCAAATCTAAGCCCTCCCTAGCTGCTTGGTAACTGCGTCATGAAGCTGCCGGACAGACACACGTGGCATCTCCCTGGGCAGGAGAGCAGGCCTGCAGCATGGGTCCTGTTCCCGTGTGCCGTGGGTGGCAGTGGCTGCACCTGGCGCTAGGGCTGCTCTGTGGATGTGGGTGACAATGGCAGGAGGGGACGCTGGCCTTCCTGCACATAGACCTGCAGTTAGTAAATCATAAGCCCAAATAAACAGGTTGTTTGAATATAGTTTCTTGGTTCTCCGTTGAAACCGTGGGACACAGGGCAGGCCCACCTGCTGCAGAGCGGACAGCTTGGGGGCTGGGTGTGGCTCCCTGTCAAGGTGGGACCACGTGGATACCTGTTCTCAGGCCAGCACCTGGCCACAAGTGCCCGATGAGCCACCCACCTGGGGAGGAAGTCCCGTGCGCTAGGGGAGGCTGTGCTGTGCCCACAAAGGCCCAGTCCCTGCAGGGGAGGCGAGTGCTGTCACAGGCCTGGCTTCCCTGCGGCCAGAGGGACAGGGTGTCCTGAGACGGCCACATCCTATTCCTGGAACCTGCAGATGCGCAACTTCACCTGGCAAGAGGGGCTTGGCGGGTATGATGAAAGGTCTGGAGCTGGGAGATGATCCTGGGTGGTCCGGGACCCAGTGTCCTCACAAGAGGTGGCAGGAGGGTGAATCAGAGAGAGACTGGAAGAGGCTGTGCATGGCTGTGAAGGTGGAGGAAGGGACCCCGAGCTGAGGGATGCAGCGCCTCTGAGCACTGGGAAACTCTCCAGGAGGGCCTGGTCCTGCCCACAGCTTGATGTTAGCCTGGCGGGGCATGTGTGCACTCTGACCCCCAAGCTGTGAGATGGTGACTTGCTTTAAGCCACCAGGTTTGTGGTACAGCAGCCCCAGGAGACACAGGGACTCTGCCCTGCAGTGTGGAAGGCATGTGTGCCCCGGCCCCACTGCTGACTTGGGGATGCAGGTCTGCACCTGGGGGAGGTGCCCGGGGCCTATGCTCGTGCCCCTGACCTTGCATTGGTCCCTCCCTCGCCCCTGGCACTGCCCCAGCTGGTGTAGGCACCCGGCCTGTTGAGAACGGAGGCTGTCACTCCAGTCCTGCGTCCTGCAGGCCCCAGGACCTGATTCCGGGTTGTCGGGAGCCCCTGTAAAGCTCATCAAAGGTGTGGCACAGGGGCAGCCTCTGCTTCAGGCACAGCCGAATCCTGCTTCCCAGCAGGAAGGCCTGGCCCAGGCGCCCTGCCGTCCCTGACTGGGTGGATGGAGGTAGCTGACACTTTTCCCACATAGGGTTCCCTGAAGGGAAGCTTAGGACTTCAGGTGGGGTGTGGCTGGGAAGAGCAGGACTGGCGAGCGTGACCCTCCCCGTGGCTGCGTGTGCTCTGAGCTGCTCAGTACCACAGCGGCTGTCGCCTGTCCTCCCTCGGCCAGTGTGGATAAAGCCCACTCAACCTGGGGCGGGGAGGAGGTCACCTTCTAGCTCCAGCACTCGCAAAAGATGCACCTGACCTAGGGGTGGGCTCCCACAAAGCCTCAGACTCGAAGCCAAACTCGGCTCCCAGCAGCTCCGGGTTCAGGAAGGTGACCCTAGCAGGTCTCCGGGAACACCCTCTCCTAACCCCCCAACCCAGGGCAGGAGGGATCGCTGGACAGAAGCACGTGCGGAAAAACCCGCACCTTGACCCAGGTCAGCCTGGTATGAAGATGACTTAGTGACAAACAGATGGGACGGTGCTGTTGCAGGGCACAAGGCTGGCCCCAGACACCAAGCACCACATGGGGCCGGGCCATGGGCAAGGCGCACTCTAAGAGAAACACAATGTTTTCAGAAAAGACAGACAGAGCAGCTCAGGGCTAGAGAATAAGTTTATACACTGCCTCATTAGGTCCAGGGGCCCGCGCACGTGGCCAGGTGGGTGGTCCTGACGCTTCAATTCATTTACAAGTATTGGATTCCACGCCTGCTCCTGTGCCCGCAGGCTTCCCCAATAGGCCAGCAATCTCAATAATGCTTTATTAAAGGGCAGATTCATATGTGGCTCTTGGGGGAATTTTTACAAATATCAAAGGAACTAATCCAGCATCCTATATAGAACTCTGCACACCTTGGGGAGGTCCGTGAAGCAGGACAAAGTGCTCTTTACACAGGAATTGAGTCGGTTCAAGTATCTGCTCTGTGGGGAGGACACCCTAAGCGTTCTACATACGTCACCCCTGCTCTCAGGATGCGCCCAGTGGGCTCGCGGTCAGGGTGGCCTTGCCGGTGTCCACCCCCACACCACCCCCAGCTCCGGAAGCGGCTCCACACGGGGCTTGGACCTCTGCAGGGCAAGAGAGGGAGGGTCTTGAGCTGGCTGGGCCCTCTGGGCTCCCTGGGGGAAGACCCCATCCTGCTGCCTCATGCGGCCTGCAACAACCCCAAGGCGGGACCCTCCACCTGAGAGTGGGGACAGGCAGAGGCTGGGGCGTTGTGCCTCTTCTAGAGGTGACCTGCTCACCTGCTCTCAGGTTGACCCTGCCTGCCCCCCACCACCCGGGCACACTCCTCCCACGCAGCCTGCTGCAGGGCCTCTGCACTTCCTCTTTGGCGAGTGCTCCAGAAATCCACCTGGCCCTCCCTTGCTGCCTCAGTGCAGCCTTCCCTGACCCCCATCTAACGTCACAACCACCTGAGACTCCCAGCATAGGCCCTTGTGGCTCTGCGGCCAGAACAGTGCCTGGCATGGTCAGCACCCATGTCCCAGCCCGCCCGAGGATGTGGCAGGGCAGGAGCCACTTCCAGCTGCAAGCCCTCCTGGCTGCTCACAGTGGAACTAGTCTTAGGCAGCCCCATCCCTTCTCTGTTGAGGTTTACCTCCAGCGCCCACCGCACCAGTGCGTTCTGCTATCTACAGCCCTTCTCACCCGCAGCATCCGGGACATCCACGATCATACAGTCGCCCTCCTCCTCTTCCTCCTCCTCCGTGTCTGCCTGGAAGCCGTCCATGTCCTCGGCACCAATCTGGACAGACAGGGTACACAGCCATCAGCACTGCAGGCAGCAGCCACCCTGGTGCCAGTGTGGTAGCGGGGGGAACTCTACAGGTGTGACACCTTCCTCCCACCCCCAACACGGAAGGAAACCAACATCCAGAACCCAATTTGGTAACAAACTGTCCAAATGTGAGAGGTTTATTCAAGAGGCCACAACCAGAGAACCCTGGGAGTTCCCTCAAATGAACTGGATTCAGATGTCCAAAAACAGCCATCATTGCCAACTGCAGAATAATTTCCAGTCAGTGACAGGCCGCATACCTGATAGTGGCCCCATCAGATTACAACTGTATTTATTTATTTTTATTTTTTTTTGAGACGGAGTCTCGCTGTTGCCCAGGCTGGAGTGCAGTGGCGCGATCTCGACTCACTGCAAGCTCCGCCTCCCGGATTCACGCCATTCTCCTGCCTCAGCCTCCTGAGTAGCTGGGACTACAGGCGCCTGACACCACGCCCAGTTTGTATTTTTAGTAGAGACGGGGTTTCATCGTGTTAGCCAGGATGGTCTCGATCTCCTGACCTCGTGATCTGCCCGCCTCAGCCTCCCAAAGTGCTGGGATTACAGGTGTGAGCCACCATGCCTGGCCTTTATTTTTTATTTTTGAGACGGGAGTTTCACTCTGTCACCGAGGCTGGAGTGCAGTGGCACAATCTCAGCTCACTGCAACCTCCCCCTCCCGGGTTCAAGCGATTCTCGTTCTTCAGCCTCCTGAGTAGCTGGGATTACAGGTGTATGCCATCACGCTCAGCTAATTTTTGTATTTTTAGTAGAGACGGGGTTTCACCATGTTGGTCAAGCTGGTCTCAAACTCCTGACCTTATGATCTACCCACCTCAGCCTCCCAAAGTCCTGGGATTACAGACAACTGTATTTTTATTTAATATATATAAATTTTGAGACAGAGTCTTGCCGTATGTCCAGGCTGGAGTGCAGTGGTGCGATCTTGGCTCACTGCAACCTCTGACTCCCAGGTTGAAGCGATTCTCCTGCCTCAGCCTCCTGAGTAGCTGGGATTACAGCCACCTGCCACCACACCCGGCTAATTTTTGTATTTTTAGTAGAGATGGGGTTTCACCATGTTGCCAGGCTGGTCTCGAACTCTTGACCTGAAGTGATCCGCCCAGCCTCCACCTCCCAAAGTGCTGGGATTACAGGCACGAGCTATCGCCCCAGCCACAACTGTATTTTTGCTGTGCCTTTTTTTTTTTTTTTTAACAGGTGCCCACCACTACGCCCAGCTAATCTTTTGTATTTTTAGTACAGACAGGGGTTTCACCATGTTGGCCAGGCTGGTCTCGAACTCCTGACCTCAGGATTCGCCCACATCAGCCTCCCAAAGTGCTGGGATTACAGGCATGAGCCACTGCACCTGGCCTTTGCTGTGCCTTTTCTATGTTAAAGACACAAATACCACTGGGTTACAAGTGCCTGCAGGATGGAGCAGTCAGTCACCTGCTGCACAGGTCCACAGCTCAGGAGCCCTGGGCTATCTACCACATGGCCCAGGCGTGTGGCAGGCTGTCCATCTAGGATGTGTAAGAGCAACCTAGCCCCACCCAACCATGAAATTGCCTGAGGACACCTCTCAGAACATGTCCCTGACGTGAAGTGATGACTGTGACTTGTGAATTATTATTATTATTATTTTTTTAGACCTCGACTCACTGCAAATTCCACCTCCTGGGTTCACACCATTCTCCTGCCTCAGCCTCCTGAGAAGATGGGACTACAGGCACCCGCCATCACGCCCAACTAATTTTTTTTTTTTAAGTAGAGACAAGGGGGTGTCACTATGTTGCCCAGGCTGGTCTCAACCTGGACTCAAGCCATCCTTCCACCTCGGCCTCCTAAAGTGCTGGGATGACAAGGTGTGAGCCACCGCACCTGGCCCTAGTAAGATTCCTGAGCTGTTTCCATTTGCTTTCACCAAAGGAGAAAGACAGGATGCGTAGAGGCCACCATGAGCCTCCACGTCAGTGCTTACCCTCTCTGTGCATGAACACAAGCCCATCCCAGGACAGGCAGCCACACTTATTTCAGTAGGGAGGATAGTCCTCAAAAAATTCCAGGAATTCTTCCTCTACAAAAACCTAGAAAAGTGACCGCACAGCAACACAACGGTCAGGCCATAGACTGGTTTTCTAGGCTGTCATGTAAGAGCACAGCGCCTGGCCAGGCAGACTGGGTTCCTACCGTAGCCTCATCAATTCCTGGGTAGGGGCTCCCCTCCTGGATCCTCTCTTCAGTGGCTGGGAGCCCAGGCTGTCCCTCTCCCCAGGCAGCATGGGTTGACCCTGTGAGGACACAGGAGAAACATCTTGCTCTGTCACCCAGGCTGGGGTGCAGTGGTGCAATCACAGGTAACTGCACCCTTCAACTCCTGGTCTCAAGTGATCCTCCTGCCTCAGCCTCCCAAAGTGCTGGGATTACAGGCATGAGCCACTGAGCCTGGCCTACAGCCATTTTCAACTACCTTTTTGAAAGAATAGTTAAGCAAAGAAGAGTCTAAGAGTCCCCTGTAGACGCTGCTGAGGAGGGACATTCTGATCTGGAGGTGCCTGGGGACGTTAAACAAAAGAACATGCCAATTTCTTCAGAGCCACCTCAAGTCACTGGGCCCTCCCTCCACACAGGAGACGTGTTGACACATTAGGCTTTTCTTGGATCCAAAATTTTTCAGAGCAATCACCACTCTTCACCCTCTAGGCTGAAGACAGGATTTAACACATAACACCGAGTCCCACTGTACTGATAGCTGCCGGCAGCTTGCTTCACGGGGACAGCTGTCATCTCGCCAGCAGCACTGCAAGTGCTAAACACAGACACGGAGGAGCGCAGACTACGGAAAACAGGAGTCAGGAAAACGTTTAACGACTACATGGGATGAAGATGGTGTCACTAACATCTGTGCCTTTTTGTCTTTTTTTTTTTCTTTCTGAGACGCAGACTTGCTCTGTTGCCCAGGCTGGAGTGCAGTGGCACAATCTCGGCTCAACTGCAACCTCCACCTCCTGAGTTCAAGTGATTCTCCTGCCTCGGCTTCCTGAGTAGCTGGGATTACAGGCATGCACCACCATGCTCAGCTAATTTTTGTATTTTTAGAGACGGGGTTTCACCATGTCGGCCAGGCTGGTCTCGAACTCCTGACCTCAGGTGATCCACCTGCCTCGGCTTCCCAAAGTGCTAGATGGCTCACGCCTGTAATCATAGCACTTTGGAAGGCTAAGGCGGGCGGATCACGAGGTCAGGAGATTGAGACCACGGTAAAACCCCGTCTCTACTAAAAATACAAAAAATTAGCCGGGCGTGGTGGCGGGCACCTGTAGTCCCAGCTACTTGGGAGGCTGAGCCAGGAGAATGGCGTGAACCCGGGAGGCGGAGCTTGCAGTGAGCCCAGATCACTCACACCACTGCACTCCAGCCCGGGCAACAGCGCGAGACTCTCAAAAAAAAAAAAAAAAAAAAAAAAAAAAGAAAAAGAAAAAAGAGAAACTCACTTCCGAACACCGTGTGGTAAGGACAAAAAGTATGCAATGAACGTTAATAAAGCCGATCTATGGCCAGGGGTGGGTGCCAGGGGCCACTGGCTCTCTGGGCATGAGAGTTTCTTAAGACCAGGCAGTGCCCCCATCACACACCCCACGGCTCCATGCGCTTGTGCCTCCGAGGCACCCATAAGGCTGGAATCACACAGCCATTCATTCCCCTTACAGGCTCCTGTCTGTGCCTTACACCGGGCAGTGTTCTGCATATACCTGTGTCTGAGAGACCGATCAGAGTGCCTGGAGCACAGTAAGTGCTTAATAACTGTGCTTGAATGCACAATTCAAGAACCGTTAAACAAAAATAAAAATGCTACCACATGGAATATTATTCAGTGTGAAAAAAAAAAGAGCTATCAAGCCATGAACAGACATGGAGGAACTGTCAATGCATACTGCCAAGTCAAAGGAGACACACACAATGCGATTCCAGCTACAGGGCAATCTGGAAAAGGCCGATCCACAGAGATAGAGAGGTTGGTGATTTCCAAGGGATTGGACGGGCAGAGCACAGGGGCCTTTCAGTGGGGAGAAGCCTCTGTTTAGAACAATAAAGGTAGACGCACAGCATCCAACATTCATTCAAATCACAGAACCCTCAACACCAGCAACAAACTCTAGTGGTGATGATAAATCAACGAAGGTGCGTTTTATGTATTTATTTTTAGAGACAGGGTCTTGCTCTGTCGCCCAGGTTGCAGTGCAGTGGCATGATCATAGCTCACTGCAGCCTCAATCTCCTAGGCTCCAGCAATCCTCCCGCCTTAGCCTCCTGAGTAGCTGAGACTACAGGTGCACGCCACCACTTGGCTAATTTAAAAATTTTTTCTTATAGAGATGGGGTTTTGCCACGTTGCCCGGGCTGGTCTCCAACTCCCGGGCTCAAGTGATCCTCCCGCCTCGGCCTCCCAAAGTGCTGGGACTACAGGCGTGAGCCACAGTGCCTGGCCTGAGGTGCACTGATTGTAACCAATGCACCATTCTGGAAGGTGATGTTGGGTGGCTTGGCTTGGCTTTGGGGAAGGAGGTGTATGGGAACTTTCTGTACCTTCCAATCGATTTTGCTGTGACCCTAAAACTGCTCTAAGAGTAAAGTTATTTAAAAAACACAAAAACACCAGGCGAGGTGGCTCACGCCTGTAATCCCAGCACTTTGGGAGGACAAGGCAGACGGATCATGAGGTCAGGAGTTCGACACCAGCCTGACCAACATGGTGAAACCCCGTCTCTACTAAAAATACAAAAATTAGCCAGGCGTGGTGGTGTACACCTGTAATCCCAGCTACTCAGGAGGCTAAGGCAGGAGAATCACTTGAACCCAGGAGGGAGGAGGTTGCAGTGAGCTGAGATTGCGCCACTGCACTCCAGCCTGGGTGACAGAGCAGGACTCCGCCTCAAAAAAAAAGAACAAAACAACAAAAAACAAACAAAAAAAGAAAAGCCCCGCAGAGGCCCCCACCTGCCCACCCCGCCTCACCTGGCCGTCGTGCCTGCGCTTCTTCATGAATTGGGTGATGCACATGCTGCCCGCTGACTTCCTCTTCAGCGAGACGGGAGTGCCCTGGCTGGGCCCCGTGGAGGGGACGCTGCCACTGTCCTCTTTGGGGGCCGAGGGCACCGAGGTC
Source organism: Pan troglodytes (assembly GCF_028858775.2). Taxonomy (NCBI): domain Eukaryota; kingdom Metazoa; phylum Chordata; class Mammalia; order Primates; family Hominidae; genus Pan; species Pan troglodytes. The sequence goes on along the minus strand of NC_072418.2, from coordinate 6,780,435 downwards.
ACATAGCTCCACTGGCACGGCACGGGCAGATGCTCCTGCTGGAAGCTCTGCAGCACCTGCGGGTGCACGTACCAGCACATCCTGAAGTCGGGCCGCTTCTCGTACACTGAGTTCTCGGAAATGAGCCGCTTGAGCCGGGACTTGGAGGGGATGGTGGCATCCTCGCTGGGGGTGGGGGTGTGCAGGTAGGTGGTGGAGGGGCTCCGCGGGCTGCCGGTGTGGTTGCTGAGCAGTCCCCGGCGGCAGTGCTCCTGGAACTCCCGGATGATGACCTTGCTCCCGTTCACGTTGCCGTGCAGGAGCGGCAGCAGCTGGGCCAGGACTGGCAGGAGGGAACATGGGTGGGCATGAGGCTTGGGGCATGGCCAGCTTCGGGGATAGGTGGCCTCATGAGGGCGGTTGTAAGACAGGGCAGCACCTACGCGTCTGCCCAGAAGTGAGCCTTGGCCGGGCACGTGTGTTGCCAGGGCTGACTTCAAATGCCTGCTGTTCCTACCCAAATGACTGCCCTGCTCTCCTTGTGTGCCATGGTCCCTCCCCAGTTTTTTGAGTTTTTTTTTTTTTTTTAGACAGGGTCTTGCTCTGTCACCCAGGCTGGAGTGCAGTGGCAGGATCATGGCTCACTGTAGTGTGAAACTCCTAGGCTCAAGCAATCCTCCCACCTCAGCCTCTTGAGTAGCTGGGATCACAGGTGCATGATATCACACCCAGGTAATTTTGCATTTTCTGCAGAGATGGGGTTTTGCCATGTTGCCCAGGCTGGTGTCGAAGCACTAGGCTCAAGCGATCCTCCCACCTTGGCCTCCCAAAGTGCTGGCATCACAGGCATGAGCCACTGTGCCTGGCCCCTCCCTGGCTTTTGAGAAAGCACAGCCCCCACTCCAGCACTCTCTGTGCCTGTGTCCTGGTTGATAAAACAAGCCAATTAAGGGACCTGCCTCGTCCTGCTGCTAGGGACGTCATTGAACGTACGGACGTGTACAGGAAAAGGGCTGGCCTCTGTTATTTGTGGAAAGAACATTTGCATCACGGACCCACTAGCCTGTGACTCTTGCCCTCAGCCCTGGAATTAGCTGGGCCCAGGAACAGGTGGGTGGCCTGGCCCCACCCACACTCACTCTGCTCGTCTCTCCTCTCCCGCTTGGAGGCCTTAGGCGTCTGCTCCTCCTGGGCGGGCAGGGTCTCCAGGAAGCAGGCTGCGAACTGCTGCAGTACCTTCAGGTCATCGCCTGCGCAGTCTCTGTCAGCCGCCCACACGCAGCCGATCTTCACAGGTTGCAGGACGCGAAAGCGCTTCCCCTTAGCCAGGAACTCATCCCACTCCTTGGCCTTCAGTTTCTGGCGGACCTTATGGTTCTCAGGGTCGGCACACTCCTTGTGGTTTAGAAAGCAGAAGTTTATTTGGGGTTCTTGCTCCCCTATGCCCGGGCACTCTTTTGAGGAACCAGTCCCCAGCTGGCTGGGGAGCAAGAGGAAAGGACAGGGGCGCAAAACTTCCCACAGTGTCAGGGCCAGGGCAGAGCACACCATGCGCTGGCTGCCCCTCTTCCAGATGGAATAATTCACACCTGGTCTCCTTTGGGAGCGTCACAGATATTTCTGAACTCACTCATGAGGCCTCTTTTAACACCCCTCTGAATTTTCTGGTGAATGTGTGATCGTGGAGCCCTTTAACAGGGTTGGGTGTCTACCCACATGGCCCAGGCATCTGGCAGACACATGCAGGGCCTGAGACCACTCTCTGACTGACAGTTCAGGCCTCGGTGGTCAGATATGCACAAGGAATGCCTAGGCCTCCAGTCCAACCACGAGACAGTCCCACCAAATCCCCACTTCCCAAACGACAGGCCTTCAAAACAAAACAGGACCAAAAACAACTTGCTTGAAAGAAAGTTCCTGCCGGGCTCGGTGGCTCATGCCTGTAATCCCAGCACTTTGGGAGGCCGAGGCGGGTGGATCACTGGAGGTCAGGAGTTCAAGACCAGCCTGGCCAACATAATGAACTCCCGTCTCTACTAAAAATACAAAAATTAGCCAGGTGTGGTGACACACGCCTGTGGTCCCAGCTACTTGGGAGGCCGAGGCAGGAGAATTGCTTGAACCCGGGAGGCAGAGGTTGCAGTGAGCCAACACCGGGCCATTGCACTCCAGCCTGGGTAACAGAATGAGAATCCGTCTCAAGAAAAAAAAAAAAAGAAAGTTCCACAACCTTACGGAATCTGGAAAGGGGTGGCAGGCAGGTTCGCCTGCAGAGACGTGGGCAATCTTCTGGAGAGATAGGGAAGTTCTGTTTTATTTCGGGCGGTGGTTGCCCACATTCACTTGATTGTTACGTCATCAAACTCAGCACTTACAATGCACACGTCTTGCTGCATGCTGACTGTATGTCAGCTCGGGTGGTTTCCAGCCTTCTAACCCACAGACCATGGCCACGCTCCCTCATGAGGGTGTCTGCTCCTATGGCTCCCCTCACTTGCAAGCTCCTCCTCCGTCTGCCACCCTCCCAGGTAATACCAAGTTCAGGCCCAGCTGTTCCCACGAGTGAGCTTGCATGCTTGGAATGCAGTCCAAATCTCATATGGCTGGGCTGGGACCCCCGTCACCCGCCCAGGTCAGGCCACTGAGCACCAGTCCAGAAATGAACTTTTGCTGAGCCGTTGACCTCCCCCTTCACTCCCTCACCTCTGTCACACCTTCGTCCTCAGACAGGTACCCATGGGGCACAAAGAAACCATCATCCTCATCTTCATCCTCTCCCATGTCGTCATCATCATCCTCAAAAGGAGAAAAAAAAAAAGAGTTCATCAGATAGAAAAGCAGAGTGTGTGCCTTATTAAAAACAAAGTAGGCCAGGCGCAGAGGCTCACACCTCTAATCCCAGCACTTTGGGAGGCTGAGGTGGGCAGATCATCTGAAGTCAGGAGTTTGAGACCAGCCTGGCCAACATGGTAAAACTCTGTCTCTACTAAAAATACAAATCTTGGCTGGGCATGGTGGCACGCACCTATAATCCCAGCTACTAGGGAGGCTGGGGCAGGACTATCACTTGAGCCTGGGAGGCACAGGTTGCAGTGAGCTGAAATCGCGCCACTGCACTCCAGCCTGAGTGACAGAGTGAGACTCCATCTTAAAGAAACAAAAAAATGTAAAGCTGTGAACATCTGCTTTGCATGGCCTCCCGACAGACACGGTGAGCATCGGCAGAAAGCCCACTAGGTCACAGCAGCTGGGCAGTCAGGAGGAAATGGTGTGCAGCAGGCCGGCAGGAGGCAAGAGGGGGCTGTGGGGCCACGGTGCAGATGTGGACGGGCTCCCATCCCCAGCAGCCACGTGGGCGAGTGTCACCAGATGAGATTTTTCGAGAGAAGCTGGAAGTCTGGATGTTGAGGTGCATTCAGGTTTCAGACCACACAGCAGGTCAAACACCAGCTGTCAGTGAGTGAACACAGCTGGGCTGCATCCTTAGCCCCTCACTGAGGGACAGGGACTCAAACACAAGCAGTCTGTGAGTGAAGACAGCTGGGGCACATCCTTACCCCCTCACTGTGGGACAGGGACTCCCCAGGCTCCTCTTCTTCCCACTCCTCATCACTGTCCACCTCATAGTCCAGGAGCTTCTGAGAAAAGAAACACATGGGACTCACAACTGCCTTTGGGGCTGGAGGAAAGGGGCACAGTGAGGGGGTACGGGGACGGAGGCACTCTGGGGTTAGCTCACCGTGTCCTGGGCCCAGGGGTCTCGCGCGCGGATGAGTGCCGTCTTCTTATTCCAGGTACCCCAGTAGGCAGGCCGGTGGTTCTCACAGAACTGCAGGAGCTTCATCCTGCCAAACTTCCTCCTCTCGGGAACACCGTCGCCCTTCCCACGCTCCACGATGACGACATCACTGAGAAGGAAAACCCCAGGCTCAGGATCATGCTGCCTTACAGACCTGCTCACAAACCTCCCGGGAACCTCCCTGTGAAGCTGGCCTAACAATTCTAGAAAGATGGGCATTTGTTAAAAAGCAGCACTGCCTGTCCCCAAAGAAAGGTCAGGAACATGGACTGAAGGGACAGATGGAGGAGGGTGCAGCCTGCAGGGCGAGAGGGAGGACGGCTGCCCAGGTGCAGCCCCAGAGCATTTTTAGCAAGGGAGGTTCTGTGGAATGAGGAGATTTGCAAGAGCGGGGTGTTGGGGGGTATCCTTCACTGGAGACCAGCAGGGAAATAAGATTCCTCCACAAGGAGCTGGGAAGACAGGGAGAGGAAGAGTTCAGGAGCTTACAGGAAGGCCAGGTGGAGAGAGGCCTGAGCCAGCACCGAAGCCCAGGGCCCGAGGGCACTAGGAAGCAAGCAACAGAAGGACCCAGAGCTCCCACCCCGGGGACCCCAGGGTTCAGGATGCTGGCCTCCAGCATCACTATTGGGTGAAGGCCGACCTCCTCAGGCTCTGACCTGTTAAAAATATCTGCATTCCGGGTGGAAACGTGGGTGGGTCCGGACCTCAGGGGCTGCCGGCCTTTGAGGTCTTTCAAGAAGGAGAACTCGCCGCTCTGCTGCTGGAGGAGCTGGTCCAGCTGACTGCAGAGGTCTGGATGGAAAGCGGTCCGACGCCGAGGGGCCAGGACCATGTGCTCTTTAATTTCAAAGGGGGCAAACTTCCCACAGGAGCCGGCCAGGGTCTGAAATCAAGAAGAGACCCGATGGGGTCTTCGAGCAATGGGAGAAAGGAGGCACCATGGACGCACACAGCAGGGTGCTGGTGGGATTCATCCAGGCTAAGGCCAAGGCACAGACTCAAAAGCCCAGGCACTGTGTGGGTCCACAGAGCCGAGTTTCCAGAGCTACAGGGCAGAGGGCAGATTGGCAGTCTCAAGGGCCGGCGGTGGGGGGACAGACGACAAGGGAGCTGTTTTGAGTGATGGAAATAGGGTTTATCTTCATTATGGTTAGCTGGCCCTGTAATTTGTCAACACAAATGTCCTGAAAAGAGTTTATTTTATTGGATGTAAATTATATCTCAACAAACCTCACTTAAAAAAAAAAAAAAAAAAAGGCCGGGGGCAGTGGCTCATGCCTGTAATCCCACCACTTTGGGAGGCTGAGGAGGGCGGATCACCTGAGGTCAGGAGGGCGGATCACCTGAGGTCAGGAGTTCGAGACCAGCCTGCCCAACATGGTGAAACCCCATCTCTACTAAAAACAAAAATTAGGCCGGGCGTGGTGGCTAATGCCTGTAATCCCAGCACTTTGGGAGGCCAAGGTGGGTGGATCATGAGGTCAGGAGTTAGAGACCAGCCTGGCCAAGATGGTGAAACCCCGTCTCTACTAAAAATACAAAAATTAGGCCAGGCGCAGTGGCTCACGCCTGTAATTGTAGTGCTTTGGGAGGCCGAGGCAGGTGGATTGTCTGAGCTCAGGAGTTCGAGACCAGCCTGGACAACACAGTGAAACCCGGTCTCTACTAAAATACAATAAATTAGCCGGGCATGGTGGCATGCACCTGTAGTCCCAGCTACTTGGGAGCCTGAGGCAGGAGAATTGCTTGAACCTGGGAGGCAGAGGTTGCAGTGAGCCGAGATCGTGCCACTGCACTCCAGCCTGGGGGATAGAGCAAGACTCCATCTCAAAAACAAAACAAAACAAAACAAAACAAAAATTAGCTTGGCATGGTGGTGGGCACCTGTAGTCCCAGCTACTCAGGAGGCTGAGGCGGGAGAATCGTTTGGATCCGGGAGGCAGAGGTTGCAGTGAGCCCAGATCACGCCACTGTACTCTAGCCTGGGCCTGAGGCAGGAGAATTGCTTGAACCTGGGAGGCAGAGGTTGCAGTGAGCCGAGATCGTGCCACTGCACTCCAGCCTGGGGGATAGAGCGAGACTCCATCTCAAAAACAAAACAAAACAAAACAAAACAAAAATTAGCTTGGCATGGTGGTGGGCACCTGTAGTCCCAGCTACTCAGGAGGCTGAGGCAGGAGAATCATTTGGATCTGGGAGGCAGAGGTTGCAGTGAGCCCAGATCACGCCACTGTACTCTAGCCTGGGCAACAGAGCAAGACTCCTTCTCAAAAAAAAAAAAAAAAAAAGACAGTGTCTTTTTTTGAAAGATCACAACTCCTCTCTTTTTTTTCTGAGATGGAGTCTCGCTTCATTGTGCAGCCTAGAGTACAGTGGTGCAATCTCGGCTCACTGCAACCTCTGCCTCCTGGGTTCAAGCGATTCTCCTGCCTCAGCCTCACGAGCAGCTGGGATTACAGATGCCTACCACCACGCCCGGCTAATTTTTGTATTTTTAGTAGAGACACCTTGTTGGCCAGGCTGGTCTCAAGCTCCTGACCTCAGATGATTCACCCGCCTTGGCCTCCCCAAATGCTGAGATTACAGGCATAAGCCACCGCACCTGGCCAAAAGGAGAAATTTCAGTACAACGAAAGACACTGTAGCTGGGCGTGGTGGCTCACACCTGTAATCCCAGCACTTTGGGAGGCCGAGGTAGGCGGATCATCTGAGGTCAGGAGTTCAAGACAAGCCTGACCAACATGGAGAAACCCCGTCTCTACTAAAAATACAAAATTAGCTGGGCGTGGCAGCACATGCCTGTAATCTCAGCTACTCGGGAGGCTGAGGCAAGAGAATCATTTGAACGCAGGAGGCAGAGGTTGTGGTGAGCTGAGATCATGCCACTGCACTCCAGCCTGGGCAATGAGCGAAACTTTGTCTCAAAACAAACAAACAAACAAAAAACAACAAAGGCCGGGCACGGTGGCTCACACCTGTAATCCCAGCCCTTTGGGAGGCCGAGGCGGGCGGATCACAAGGTCAGGAGATTGAGACCATCCTGGCTAACACGGTGCAAACCCCGTCTCTACTAAAAATACAAAAAATTAGCGGGGCATGGTGGCGGGCGCTTGTAGTCCCAGCTACTCGGGAGGCTGAGGCAGCAGAATGGTGTGAACCCGGGAGGTGGAGCTTGCAGTGAGCCGAGATGGCACCACTGCACTCCAGCCTCAGCAACAGAGTGAGACTCTGTCTCAAAAAAAAAAAAAAAAAAAGACTGTAAACAAAGAGGTAACAGGCTGAGACGAAATATCACAGAGGATGAAATACTAGACTATGTTAAAAAAAAACTTACAGATCAGGCAAAGAAAAAAAAAAAAAGAAAATCCTGTAGAAAAATAGGTAAAAAAATAGGAATTGGCAAGTCATAGAAGAACTAAAATGGCAAACGAACAGAAAAAGATGCTCAACTGCACCAAGAGTCAAGTAAAAATGGAAAGTAAAACAATGTCAATTTTTAAAAATCCATCAGACTGGCAAAGTTAAAAGAAAATTAATCCCATAAAAATTGCAGTGATAGCAGAGAATGGGGAGGAAATTTCCACACATCGCCGGGAATGTACATCTGAGTTTCCCATCTGGCACGCACTCTGGCCATGGCTCATGACGCTTCAGCAATACGCTATTTTGTCCTAGAGGTGAACTCATGCTTACTTGGCTGTCCCAGAGGAATGCATGTGTGCAGAGAAGCATGCGCAGGGACCCCCCCTACACCACTGAGGGGCAAAGAGGTTGAGATAGTGGCAGGCTCTGTGGCTCATGCCTGTGATCCTAGCACGGTGGGTGGCCAAAGCGAGAGAAATGCTTGAGACCAGGAGGTCGAGACCAGCCCTGGCAACACAGTGAGACCCAGTCTCTACTAAAAATAAAATTAGGGAGGCTGAGATGGGCAGATCATCTGAGGTCAGGAGTTCAAGACCAGCCTGGTGGTGAAACCCCGTCACCAATATGGTGAAACCCTGTCTCTACTAAAAACACAAAAAATTAGCTGGGAGTGGTGGCAGGCACCTGTAATCCCAGCTACTCGGGAGGCTGAGGTAGAATTGCTTGAACCCGGGAGACAAAGGTTAGAGTGAGCCGAGAGATGGCGCCACTGCTCGAGAGATGGTGCCACTGCTCTCCAGCATGGGTGACAGAGCAATACTCCGTCTCTAAATAAATAAATAATTTTTGTAAAAAAAGAGAGAAACCATATCATTGCATTATGAAGTATTATGCGGCAGTGAAAATACATGATGTGGATCTCTGGCTGTCACGATAGGATGTGTAGGTACAACAATGTCACATTGTGCACCTTCAGGATACACAATTGCTATCAAATGTCTCAACATACAAATAAAAGGACAGGCCAGGTGCAGGGACTCACACCTGTAATCCAAGCGCTTTGAGAGGCCGACGTTTGGAGGATCATTTGAAGCCAGGTCGTCGAGACCAGCCTGGGCAACATAGCAAAACCCAGTCTCACAAAAAAAAATTAAAAAATTAGGCCAGGCACGGTGGCTCACGCCTATAATCCCGGCACTTCGGGAGGCTGAGGCGGGCGGATCACCTGAGGTCAGGAGTTCAAGACCAGCCTAGCCAACATGGTAAAACCCCGTCTATACTAAAAATACAAAAATTAGCCAGGTGTGGTAGCATGTGCCTGTAATCCCAGCTACCTGGGAGGCTGATGCAGAAGAATCACTGGAACCCGGGAGGTGGATGTTGCAGTGAGCTGAGATCGCACCACTGTACTCCAGCCTGGGTGACAGAGTGAGACTCCATCTCAAAAAAAATAAAAATAAAAAATTAGCCAGGCATGGTGGCACATGCCTGTAGTCCCAGCTATTCGGGAAGGCTGAGGTGACAGGATCACCGGAGCCTGAGAGGTCAAGGTTGTGGTGAGCTTTGATTGTGCAACTGCACTATAGCCTGGTTGACAGTGAGACCCTTCCTCAAAAAATAAATAAAGGCCAGTTACATTAAAAAGAATGAAATACATCTAAATGTGGCGACATGGCACAAATCTGAGATAGCTAAGTACACATGTGTATAAATACAGTGAGTGGAGCAGGGAAAGGCACTGAAGGACCCCTAACATTGGAGATGGGCTCCCTCTGGGTAAAGGGGAAGGAGGGCTGCGGTTTCCATGCACAGATGGTGGCTCAGAAGGTCTGAGATGCCAGGTGACCGACGCCAGGCAGGGAAAGTAAACCTTTGTGAATTCTACTGTTGTTTTACAGCTAAACATGCTCCCTTAAGCCTAAATTTCCCAAGGGTAAAAACATGGTGAATTTCTCTTACGCCTAACACAAAATTATTCATGAAGTAACCTCTGAAAACAGCACTGTTTAATCAGACACGCCACTTTTTACCTCTTTGGGACAAAGCGAAGGACAAAATATTGAGCCTCAAGACTTAACCAGAAATGGAAGTGCCCTAGGTCATCGGAGGCTCCCTCCCTCCTAATGAGAGAAGCTGGCTGGGGAGAGACCCTTGCATTTTCAGAAAGGAAAAGTCTAGCAGAGCTGAAACCCAAAAGCAAAGGCAGCCGGCTGCTCACCTTGGGGGCCTGTGGAGTCTTTGGTTTCTGGAAGAACCTCGTGATTTCGGCCTTCTCTGCTTTAATGCGCTGTGATGTTAAGAGATGGTGATGAGAAAGAGGAGAGGAAGAGGAACAGTACGTGTTGCAAAACGTGCAAAGGCCCCCAGAACCGAACGTCAAGCATTTTAGCTTAAAGGCACTACTGTGATTTTCAGCTCTCAAAACCCACGGACCCGCAACCGAGCCAGCCAATCTCAAAATGTCCAAGTCGCCCTTGTGGGTAGAAGTGCCAGGATTGCAGGGCCAGTAGGCATGTGACAGCCAGCACTGGGAAGAAGCAACAAGAACGCATCTAGACAGACTCGCCCTCCCTGCGGGCGCCATTTGGTTTCCCCAAACCAAGAGAATATTAGGTGACGGCTGTGGCAAGAATTCCACTTTGGGCATCTGCTTCTCCAACGGGCTGGGATGGGGAAGCTCTGTGGGAAACACTCTACCTTCTCTTCTTCTCTTAACCGTTTCTCTTCTTCCTTTTTCCTTTTTTCCTCAAGTTTAGCCCTGTGAGACAGCAAATGACATTTCAGCCGACTCTTTGCTTTGGCTCTGGAAGGGACCGCAGCACTCAACTGTTAGTATATGTCAAGTATTTCATTTTACATTAAATGAATGTAAGTTATTTTCATGTCTAGTATAAGGCTTTTACATAGGTCTTCACAATAAAAATGGAAAAGTCAATAAAATTCTTCCTGTGACTAGAATATATATAAAAAACTTTAGCCAGTCAGAGCACAATTAGCACAGACAAAACCCACAATCCTGCAATGCAAATGCCTAAGTTGGTTGGGAACTGGAAGGATGGTCACAGCAGAGACAAGGGGCCCAGGGTGAGTTGGACGTGGGGGAGCACTAAAGAGCAGGGAGCTGCTTTCCACCGCTCCCACGTCAGGGCCCCACGGGCACCTCACGAAGGAGAAATGGGAAGGAACTGAAGGGAGCCGCCATCTGCCTGTGAAGTGGAAAGGCCCCATCAGAGTGGCCAGGAGCGGGCGGAATCCAGCAGCAGGGTGGCGGGCCCAGCATGGCCTCCAAGGACACTCACTCCAGGGCTTCCTGTCTCTCCTTGCGCCGCTCCTCCTTGAGCCGCTGCTTCTCCGCCTTCTCCTTCTCATCCTTCTCCCGCTTCTCCCGCCTCTCCTTTTCCTTAAGCTCTTTCTCTTCCTCCTTCTTCTTCTTGGCCTCCTCCTTGGCCCGCTTGGCCTCCTCTTTCAGCTTCTCCTTTTCTTCCCTTTCTGCACGTAACTTGAGCTGCTTGCCCAGACGCTCCTGATCCTACAAGACAGTGTGGCAAGTGACAGGTGGCCCTCCCTCCAACTCCCAGGAGGAAGCTCGGTTCACAGCATGGAGGACAGCACGGCCTGGATGGGATGAACAGAATTGAGGGACCAAGGCTAGGCATGGTGGCTCACGCCTGTAATTCCAGCACTTTGGGAGGCTGAGGTGGGTAGATCACCTGAGGTCAGGAGTTTGAGACCAGCCTGGTCAACAGGGTGAGACCCTGTCTCTACTAAAAATACAAAAATTGGCTGCGCGCGGTGGTTCACGCCTGCAATCCCAGCACTTTGGGAGGCCGAGGCAAGTGGATCACCTGAGGTCAGGAGTTCGAGACCAGCCTGGCCAAGATGGTGAAATCCCATCTCTACTAAAAATATTTTTTAAAAAACTAGCCAGGCATGGTGGGCGCCTGTAATCCCAGCTACTGGGGAGGCTGAGGCAGAAGAATTGCTTGAAACCAGGAGACGGAGGTTGCAGTGAGCCAACACGGTGCCACTGCACTCCAGCGTCGGCGACAGAGTGAGACTCCATCTTAAAAAAAAAAAAAAATTAGCCAGGCGTGGTGAAGGGTACCCGTAGTCCCAGCTACTCAGGAGGCTGGGGCAGGAGAATCACTTGAACCAGGAGACGTAGGGTGCAGTGAGCTGAGGTCACACCACTGCACTCCAGCCTGGGCAACTAAGTGAGACTCAGTTAAAAAAAAAATGAATAAATAAGAATTCAGAGACCAGCTCCAGGAGGAGCCTCCAGTCAACAACTTTACACAGAAGTGATTTTATTTTTTTTGAGACAAAGTCTACTCTGTTGCCCATGGTAGAGTGCAGTGGTGCAGTCACAGCTGGCTGCAGCCTCGACCTCCCAGGCTCAAGTGATCCTCCCACCTCAGCCTCCTGAGTAGCAGGGGCTATAAGCACACACCACTATACCCAGCTATTTTTGTAATTTTCCTAGAGATAGGGTTTTGCTGTGTTGCCCAGGCTGGTCTTGAACACGTGGCCTCAAACAATCCTTCTGCCTTAGCCTCCCAAAGTGTTGGAATTATAGGCGTGAGCCCCAGCACCCAGCCACAGAAGTGATTTTCATAATCCATTATGCTTCCTTCCATCATGAGAAAAATGTTAAGAATTAGCCCTGTGTCCCGGTACTTGTGGGCAATTCAATATAAGATTCATTTAAAACACAATCCTGCTGGGCGCAGGGGGCTCACACCTATAATCCCAGCACTTTGGGAGGCCGAGGCAGACAAACTGCTTGAGGCCAGAAGTTTGAGACCAGCCTGGCCAACAAGGTGAAACCCCAAGTCTACCAAAAATACAAAAAAATTAGCTGAATGTGGTGGCGCACACCTATAGTCCCAGCTACTCAGGAGTCTGAGGCACAAGGATCGCTTAAACCCACAAGGCAGTTCAAGATCACGCCACGGCACTGCAGCCTGGGTGACAGAGCAAGACTCTGTCTGAAAAACAAAATAAAAAAACATTATTTATTTATTTGGAGATAGAGTCTCATTCTAGTGCCCAGGCTGCAGGGAGTGCAGCAATGCTATCTTGGCTCACTGCAACCTCCGTCCTGGGCTCAAATCAATCCTCCTGCCTCAGCCACCTGAGTAGCTGGGACCACAGGCACCCGTCACCACACCTGGCTAATTTTTGTAGAGATGGAGTCTCACTATGTTGCCCAGACTGATCTTTAACTCCTGCGCTCAAGCAATCTGTCCACCTCAGCCTCCCAAAGTGCTAGGATTACAGGCATGACCCATTGCAACCAGCCCAGGAATTCTTTTTCTTTTTAGTAGAGACACTACGTTGCCCAGGCTTGTCTCAAGCTCCTGGGCTCAAGAAATCCTCCCACTTTGGCCTCCCAAAGTGTGGGATTATGGGGGCGAGCCACTACGCCCAGCCTTGTTTCACATTCTTTAAGGAAGTAACACTTCATCACTACGTTCCTCATTCCAAAGACTTGGCAGTGGCCTGGGAGACTCAGTCATTACGTAATCTGAAGTTCAATGTTAAACATGCTCAGCCAGGCGCAGTGGCTCCCACCTGTAATCCCAGCACTTTGGGAGGCCGAGGCAGGCGGATTACTTGAGGTCAGGAGTTCGAGACCAGCCTGGCCAACATGGTGAAACCCTGTCTTTACTAAAAATACAAAAATTAGCTGGGCATGGTGGCACGTGCCTGTAATCCCAGCTTCTTGGGAGACCGAGGCAGGAGAATCGCTCGAACCCGGGAGGTGGAGGTTGCAGGGAGCCGAGATCACGCCGCTGCACTCCAGCATGGGCAACAGAGCGAGACTGTCTCAAAATAAAAAAAAAAAACGCTCACCTGCCCGGCTCCACAGGTGTCCGCTCCTAACACTGCATGAGGACCACCTCTCATCCAATATGGGCTTCCCACACGTCTGGAGCCTGACAGCTCAGCTTTCAGTTTGGGTTAGGATATCTGCCCTTGTCTCTAAGGAAATATTCTAAATGTGTTCCAATACATCTCTGGTAGCTTTAACGAAAGCCACAGAGACACAGCCTGGAAGATGTCTGATGTGCATTTCCTGCCAGTGTCCTGTGTGACTGCATCTGATATACGAGACACACGAGGAAGGTGACCGTCTGGACTGAACAAGGAGACTATAAACATAACTGCGTAGAGAAGAGTCTCCCACCCTGTTGCTAAGCAGGAAATAGAAGGCTTCTAGAAACTGCAGGTGAATCAGATTTCTTCAGCCGCCGTTGGATATTTTCTCTGCTCCCCAACCCGGTGTGCGGGACTCGGAGGTTCCAATGAGCTTAAAAAGTGCTCTTGTTCCAAAGAATGAGATAAACTGTAAAAATAAAAATCAGGTCGGGCGTGGTGGCTCATACCTGTAGTCCCAGCACTTTGGGAAGCCAAGGTGGGTGGATCACCTGAAGTCAGGAGTTTGAGACCAGCCTGACAAACATAGCGAAACCCTGTCTCTACTAAAAATACAAAAAATTAGCCAGGCGTGGTGGCTTGTGCCTGTAATCCCAGCTACTCGAGAGGCTGAGGCAGGAGAATCGCTTGAACCCAGGAGGTAGAGGCTACAGTGAGCCGAGACTGCACCACTACACTCCAGCCTGGGCAACAGAGACTCTGTCTCAATAAAAAAAAAAGTAATAAAATAAAAATCAACCCCAAATCTGACCCACAAAAACTCAGTGTGGCCATCAGGAAGCTCAGGAAACGCCCAGTGAACATCAGGGAGCTCAGGAAACACTCAGTAAACGCAGAGCCCATGGTCACCAGGCCCCTCCTGTGAGCTGGCACTGCATAGGCAAAGCCCAGAGGCCTTCCCTGGAGTTTTGGTTTGTTTCGGTATGACATGATGTTCAATTTCTCTAACCTTTAAGCAATAAGTAAAAAGCCCCCTGCGGCCAGGTGTAGTGGCTCAGGCCTGTAATCCTAGCACTTTGGGAGGCTGAGACGGGTGGATTGCCTGAGCTCAGGAGTTTGAGACCAGCCTGGGCAACATGGTGAACCCCATCTTTACTAAAATACAAAAAAAAAAAAAAAAAAAAAAATTAGCTGGCTATGGCAGCATGTGCCTGTAGTCCCAGCTACTCGGGAGGCTGAGGCAGAAGAACCGCTTGAACCCGGGAGGCAGAGGCTGCAGTGAGCCGAGATCGTGCCACTGCACTCCAGTCTGGTGACAGAGCAAGACTCCGTCTCAAAGACAAAACAAAACAAAAGCCCCCTGCATTGCTGTGTGGAAAACGTGGTGATGCCCCCCACAGAATAGGAGACTAAGCAGAGAGTCACTAAAGGATAACCACCCATCGAGTGTAGAGGCTATTCAGATGTTATAGCACTTAGGAATAAGTGAAAGAGACAGGACTGGCCAGGCGCGGCGGCTCACACCTGTAATCCCAGCACTCTGGGAGGCCGAGGCGGGCGGATCACGAGGTCAGGAGATCGAGACCATCCTGGCTAACATGGTGAAACCCCGTCTCTACTAAAAATACAAAAAATTAGCCAGGCGTGGTGGTGGATGCCTGTAGTCCCAACTACTGGGGAGGCTGAGCCAGGAGAATGGCGTGAACCCGGGAGGCGGAGCTTGCAGTGAGCCGAGATCGCACCACTGCACCCCAGCCTGGGTGACAGAGCGAGACTCTGTCCCAAAAAAAAAAAAAAAAAAGAGACAGGACTACAAGGAATGGACTGGGTTTTTGGAAGGTAATTTGAAGCTACAATGGGATACTGAACCATTAAGACAGTGGTAGTACTATTGATAAAAGCTTAGAAAAGGCCACACACAAAACCTTAGGACTCACTCAGCAAGCCAAAAAATGACACAATCCACAAACCATGAAGTCCAAGTACTTAAAATGAAGCAGGAATCAAAATGATGGTCAGAGAAGGCTGGGGAAAATGTAAAAACTAGACCAAAGGAACTCCAAAGGGCTTTGCTTACTATTTAATGCAAAAAGCACAGCAGGTTAATTTTCTATTTCAGGGAAAATGTCTTACTCTTTGCAGTCTGAGCTTGTTCTTCTCTGTAGAGCCTTTGACGAATTTCTTAGTTATCTGAAAACAGAAGACGTTTATCTTTAAACACGGGTTATTTCAATTGCTTCGAGAAAAAGAGAAACCTTTCCAGGTGATCAGTTTTTCCACTAACAGAACCAAAATGTCATAGTAGGGTCACAAACTCCAGTAAGTGTGCATACATGTGTGTATCTGGGATTAGATAACGAGAGACTATGGAGGCAGATAAAGAAATGAGTGAAGCACACCAAGCACAAGAAAAACAAGGCAAGCTCAGAAATAAATGCAACAGACAAGGCTGGGCGCGGTGGCTCACGCCTGTAATCCCAGCACTTTGGGAGGTCAAGGCGGGAGGATCACTTGAGCCCAGGAGTTCAAGACCAGCCTGGGCAATAAAGCAAGACCCTGTCTCTAAAAAAAGCTTTTAGTTAGTCGGGTGTTGTGGTGCACACCTGTAGTCCTAGCTACCCAGGAGTCTGGGGTGGGAGGAGCCCGGGAGGTTGAGGCTGCACTGAGCTGTCCAACCTGGGTGACAGAGTGAGACTGTCTAAAAAAAAAATAAAAAGATACTAAATTAATCAAATAAAACATGTCTCCAGGCTGGTTTCCTGTGCACCACTAATTTACATTCTGTCTAGCTCAACTCTGCTTTTTATTTTATTTTTATTTTTGAGATGGAGTCTCACTCCTCTCACAGAGGCTGGAGTGCAGCAAGTGCCATGATCTCGGCTCACTGCAACCTCCACCTCCCAAGTTCAAGCCATTCTCCTGCCTCAGCTTCTTGAGTAGCTGGGATTATAGGCGTGTGCCACCACACCTGGCTAATTTTTGTATTTTTAGTAGAGATGGGGGTTTCATCATGTTGGTCAGGCTGGTCTTGAACTCCTGACCTCAGGTGATCCACCCGCCTCGGCCTCCCAAAGTGCTAGGAATTCAGGCGTGAGCCACCACGCCCAGCCAACTCTGCTTTTTAGAATGTGGAGTGAAAGCTTAAGACAAAAGGGAAACTTGCTGGGGTTTTCTAGGACTTCTACATTCTAGGGCACAATATTTTCTATCACCTACCTTCAAACTGAGCATGAGCTACTAGGAATTACCAGTAGGATCCATGGTGTGACTCACCATCCACCTAAATGGTCCCAGGAAGGAAGACGAACAGGGAGTCTGGACTTTGGCCTAAGCTATCTCCCACCGGGGCAGGGAATCCTGAAAACCAAACTAGTAGAAGTGAAGAGCAATGGGAAGAGACGCTTAAGAGTGGGAAGAAATAGTTCTCCGGGTTCATTGCAGACTTGCAGTGTAAGACTGAAGTTGAACTGAAAAACCAAAGGCCCATTTTCCTGGCAATGGTCTGAGGGGTCAACAAAATTATGCAAGTGATTTCTTTTTTTTTGAGACGGAGTCTCGCTCTGTCGCCCAGGCTGGAGTGCAGTGGCGCCATCTCAGATCACTGCAAGCTCCGCCTCCTGGGTTTGAGCGATTCTCCTGCCTCAGTCTGCCCAGTAGCTGGGACTATAGGTGCCCACCACCATGCCTGGGTGATTTTTTTGTATTTTTAGTAGAGATGGGGTTTCACCATGTTAGCCAGGATGGCCTCGATCTCCTGACCTCGTGATCTGCCCACCTCGGCCTCCCAAAGTGCTGGGATTAAAGGCGTGAGCCACCACGCCCAGCCAACAGTGATTTCTTTATCTGGGAAAGCCGAACCCGACTAGGACCTCTCACAGAATAAAAGCTTCAGATGAATGAGCTCAAGACAGCCTTTCCACCTGGGTCCCACTGAGTCCTTTCTGGACTAAACCTTTCTTTAGGGAAAGGCCGAGCCGTTGTGAGAAGGCTGCCCTTGTTGGCGGGAGCTCTTTCACCACCGAGATCAGGCCAGGGTGTTCAGTCTTTGCTGAGAATGTGGCAACAGAAATGCCAGCCCGAGGCAGCCTCACCAAATGCTGCAGAAAAAGCATCTGTCTCTCCAGCATCTACTCTGCCTGCCAAGGCTGTGTGCCTCTCCCCCACTCTGAGGGATTTAACTGCAGAATATGGGAGCCGCGGCTCTCCAGGGCTGCCCTTTGTGTTCAGAGATTATAATACGGAATGTGGTCTTGGGGTGGCGGGGAACTCAGTTCCTTAGTCTTGCCCATGCCTGAAGCTCAGCTGCAGAATCTCCTGCCTCTTACAATGCTCCCCCTCTGCTGTGAGTCCAGGGATAACAGACTTGATGTGACTGGCTCAGTAATATCCAACAACCAGAACAGAGCAATTACTGCTTAATTTAAAACTGGTATCTTTTTTGTTTTGCCAAACACTCAGATGGACCTTGAAGTCTGACAGAACTTTATCTTCTTGAAATTTGACCCAAGTGTTTATAGATCTCACTCTCAAAATTCTATGCAACACTCCCACATTCTACCCAGCTGGAGCCCGGTCAGACAGTACCCTCAACTGCCAAAAACGTGATCCAGGATCCCAGAAGGAAGCCAAAACACAAAAACCGACAATCCCAAGGAGTCGCGACAGAGCTCACTATGTGTGGGCATGAAAATTCCTGCACCCTTTCTCAGATAATCCTCTCAGAGCCTATGGACTCTGATTTTATACTAAAGGGTATCTAATTTCTAAGCCCAGACCAGATAAGCCGCTAAAACCTAACAGCAGGGGAGCGGAGGCAGGGGGGAAAAGAGAAAACCTCCAATTGGCCCAAGCATGAGAGAGTGCAAGCTGGGAAAATAAGAACGCACGCATTGCCTTGAGCTACCAAGACCTCATTCTCCTTAACAGCCCATGGCCACTTGTAGAAGGAAGCTCAAGGGAACAATCATTTTGTGAAAGCCAAGCACAGAAACAACAGAACTGAGAAGACAGCTCTGTAACCTACAGCATGTCCACACCATGGGATATCACGCAGCTGTTAAAAAGAGCTCCATCTTTCCATCCCAATATAAAAAACATCTAAGACACCTTTGAGTAACAAAGACAGATATTTACAGTATATGTCATACACAAGGAAACAAAATAATACTGGGTGTTTCCTAGAGATCTCTCTGGATATGCAGGACACAGAAAAACACAAGGTGATGATGATGATAATAATGGCAACCTCCTGGGAGAACAGAGGACTTCAAGGTTTCCATTCTTTTTCCTTTTTGTTTTTTTTTTTGAGACGGTCTGGCTGTTGCCCAGGCTGGAGCACAGTGGTGCAATCATGACTCACCGCAACCTCTGCCTCCTTGGCTCAAGTGATCCTTCCACCTCAGCCTCCCAAGGAGCTGGGACTACAGGTGTGCACCCCCATGCCCCGCTAATTTTTGTATTTTTTGTACAGACGGAGTTTCACCATGTTGGTCAAGCTGGTTTCGAACTCCTAAGCTCAAGCAATCCTCCCACCTCGGCTTCCCAAAGTGCTGGGATTACAGGCATGAGCCACTGCACCTAGACCAGTATTTCTTTTAAACATGGAGAATTTATTACAAATGTAATTTCAAGTATATGGAAAGAAGTTCCAGCAATCTGGGCACAGAAGCAAGCCAAAGATTCCAGTAACACAACTGCACCAACATGATCATTTGTCGAATAATCATCTCGATCACTAACAGAAGAGGCTAAATCACAAGTCTGATTGCAAACTTCAGAAATGGTTCTTTCCCACATGGTAGAAAACTCTAATACTAAAAAGGAACACTTCAGCTATTCAAAGGACCCTGGGAGTATCTAAAGGGGGATCTTTCTAAATCATTGTTTCTCCAAAGTGAGATTCTCCAGATCCTGCAGTACTAAAACAACAACAAAAACCAAAACAAACAAAAACACGCCATGAAGCTCCCTGCAAAGGGACAGCAGGACCTGTATCGGAACAAACTCCCATTTTCTTTTATTTTAAAGAGGAAATAATAAAGAAGGCAAGCCAGCCCACAAAGTACAGTGGCAATGACTGCCCTGGGACTCTCAATGCAGATTTCACTGTACCAACTCAAGGAAGAACAGACCCCAGTGACAAGCACACAGATTACACGGCAGTGCGAAACAATCTGCAAGCTTCCCACCAGCTCGCCCCTGCAATCTGGAAAGAGCTGCTGGTAGGGAGGTAAAGTGCAAAAACAGTGTATTCCCCAGAGGAACAGGGGTTGTGGGAAGGGGGTGGCTCGGACCTCACGGCAAGGAAAGGTGTTAAGAGTTAGGTACCAACTGGCCAGGCGCGGTGGCTCACACCTGTAATCCCAGCACTTTGGGAGGCCGAGGCGGGTGGATCACGAGGTCAGGAGTTTGAGACCAGCCTGTCCAACACGGCGAAACCCCATCTCCACTAAAAATACAAAAATTAGCTGGGCCTGGTGGCCCGTGCCTGTAATCCCAGCTACTCGGGAGGTTGAGACAGGAGAATTGCTTGAACCCAGGAGGCAGAGGTTGCAGGAGCCAAGATCACGCCATTGCACTCCAACCTGGGCAACAGAGTGAGATTCCGCCTCAAAAAAAATAAAAAATAAAAAAGAGTTAGGTACCAACTATGAAGCAAGCAAACCAACCAAACCAGAAATGCAGGACTCCTTAAAGGTTCGGAGATAAAGTAGGGGTTGGGGATGGAGTCTCTCGGGGGTTGGGGGTGGAGTCTCTCTCAGCTGGGATCTCAGGGAGCCCTGCCATCAGGGCATGTGGAGGCCTCCCGATAATCGCTTCCCTCATAGCTTCGGTGACTGACAGGCCCTCTGGGGGTGGTTGTGGCCGCTTTCTGCCATAGGCTCTGGGCCAGCCTGAAGCCTTTACCACTTGTAAATTATCTGAAAAGTTGGGATAATATTGCCTTCGAGTGCCTCCCAAAACCTCGAGCCTGTGTTCAGAACAAGATCTGGCGTCCTAAATGCAGGGTTTCCTAAATGTTGCACACTGGGTTCGTGTGCTCAGTTGTTTTAGAAAGCGGGCAGGATTGTGTCACCATGATGCCCAACGAGGGGACTTCCCAGTTTGCAGACTAAGCTGTGGACATGGAAACAAACTTAATGGAAACATGTACTTGTGTCCTGTTCTTTTTTTTTTTTTCTTGAGACGGAGTTTTGTTCTTGTTACCCAGGCTGGAGTGCAATGGCACAATCTCAGGTCACCGCAACCTCTGCCTCCTGGGTTCAAGCGATTCTCCCGCCTCAGCCTCCGGCGTAGCTGGGATTACAGGCAAGCGTCACCACACCCAGCTAATTTTTTGTATTTTTAGTAGAGACGGGGTTTCTCCATAATGGTCAGCCTGGTCTTGAACTCTCGACCTTAGGTGATCCACCCACCTCGGCGTCCCAAAGTGCTGGGATTGCAGGTGTGAGCCACCGCGCCCAGCCATGTGTCCTGTTCTTGCTAAATGGCTCACATCACAGGATGAAATTTTGCAAAGCGGCAGCAGCCTGCAAGAAATTCAAGTGATCGAATGTACACTACAGGATGACCAATGGGGAGAGACTTCAACTCTGATTTTGGGAGATTGAGTGGTGGCTTAGGTAGAAGCTGAAATGTGTACATGCCAGTCTGGCACATTTAGTAACTTAGAAGAGGGTACTAGGCTTAGTACCTGAGTGATAAAATAATCTGTACAACAAACCCCCACGACAAGAGTTTACCTACATAACAAACCAGCACATACAAAACAAAGTAGAAGACTTGGGCGGTGGCTCATGCCTGTAATCCCAGCACTTTGGGAGGCCAAGGCAAGCGGATCACCTGAGGTCAGAAGTTTGAGGCCAGCCTGGCCAATATGGTGAAACCCGTCTCTACTGAAAATATACAAAAATTAGCCAGGCGTGGTGGTGGGCACCTGTAATCCCAGCTACTCAGAGGCTGAGGCAGGAAAATCGCTTGAACCTAGAAGGTGGAGGCTGCAGTAGGCTGAGACCATGCCACTGCCCTCCAGCCTGGGCGACAGGGTGAGACCATGTCTCAAAAAAAAAAAAAAAAAAAAAAAAAAAAAAGATTTGCACCATTTTTACAACATTTCATAAACCTAAAGAGGAAGCCATTTTTTCCTTTTGCATCTTCTCAGGTGAAAGACAAGAAATGAAGTCATTTAGAAAAATAAATGCTCTTGGCCAAGCACGATGGCTCACGCCTGTAATCCCAGAAACTTGGGAGGCCAAGACGGGTGGATTACCTGAGGTCAGGAGTTTGAAACCAGTCTGGCCATCATGGCAAAATCCCGTCTCTACTAAAAATACAAAAATTAGCTGGGCGTGGTGGCGGGTGCCTCTAATCCCAGCTACTTGAGAGGGTGAGGCAGGAGAATTGCTTGAACCCAGGAGGCGGAGGTTGCAGTGAGCTGAGATGGCACCATTGTACTCCAGCCTGGGTGACAGAGCAAGACTCTGTCTCAAAAATAAATAAATAAATGGTTCCTTAGAGCTCAAAATCCCGAAAGCGAACAAGGTTGGTGGTTTATGGTCCAGGTGGTCTACTGTACCTGCTTACAGGTACAGATTAAATGACCCATCTCAGGATCTACTACTCTCATATAAAGACCCAACATGAACAAACAAAAGTGCTACAAAACCAAAAACATAAAAAGGCACTGTCTCTTCTGGTTCTACATACTTAAGATAAAAAGTAAAAAATTATAAAATCAAAAGACACCACTAAACACCATGGGACTCGTGACTGATTTTATCAGTTTGGTCCCTAAGACCTTAAGGACACCATTGTGCTAATAAAAAATCAATAACAGAGACAGACCATGCAAAAGTCCCCCTTATGGGGTCCTTAAAAATGGTTCCAGATGGGGTCTCGCTCTGTCACCCAGGCTGGAGCGCGGCGGTGTGATCATAGCTCGCTGCAGCCTCCAACTCCTCAGCTCAAGTGATCCTCCTGCCTCAGTTTCCCAGGTGGCTGGGACTACGGGCATGTGCCACCATGCCTGGATAACTTTTAAAAATTTTTTTGCAGGGCCGGGTGCAGTGGCTTATGCCTATAATTCTAGCACTTTGGGAGGCCAAGACGGGCAGATCACTTGAGGTCAGAAATTCAAGACCAGCCTGGCCAAGATAGTGAAACCCTGTCTCTACTAAAAATATAAAAATTAGCCAGGTGTGGTGGTGCGCACCTGTAATCCCAGCTATCAGGGATGCTGAGGCAGGAGAATCGCTTGAACCTGGGAGGTGGAGGTTGCAGTGAGCCGAGATCACGCCACTGAACTCCAGCCTGGGTGATAGAGTGACTCTGTCAAAAAATAAAAATAAAAATAATTTTTTTTCATAGAGATGGTGTCTGTGTTGCCCAGGTTGGTTTTGAAGTGATCTTCAAGCGATCCTCCCACCTCGGCCTCTCAAAGTGCTGGGATGACAGGCATGAGCCACTGTGCCTGGCCCCAGGTAAGGTTTTTAAGATGGCTGGCTGTGCTGACCCTACAGAATTCCCCAAGTCATGCTTCCTGCCGTCTCACTGCCACTTCAGTGCTCAGTGCCTTTGCAGCCCCGTCCCTACATTTCTATGCTTAGACAGGAAGGGCACAGAGAAAGCTGGACCTGGAATCTGAAGTGAGGGGTTACAGCACCAGCTCAGATCCTAATTCCCTGAAACGGCTAAGCTATCACTGATTAGATGTGAACAACGAAGGCAAAACAGCAGGGTGTTATTCACACAGTACACCAGGTACACTGTTGATGAATTAAGTCCCAGGGCCATCACAACGAATGCAGAACTGAACACTGTGAGTTTTGATACCAGGAAGAACTCCATGTCGAGTCCCAGGACCCAGCCCGTGGCCCCGCTCACTCTGCCACAAACCACCTGGGTGACCCAGTGGAGACTCATAGCGCTCTGAGATGAACTCCATGTCGAGTCCCAGGACCCAGCCCGTGGCCCCGCTCACTCTGCCACAAACCACCTGGGTGACCCAGTGGAGACTCATAGCGCTCTGAGATCCGTGAGCACTGATGTGCAGGGACTCCATGGGAGATACTCACTCTGCGGAGGGGCGTGGAGGTGGGGAAGGGACTGGTACTGCTGTGCTGCTTTGGGGGAGCAGGTGGCCCCTCGGGCGAGCTGGTGGAAGAGGGAGAGCTCAGGGACGAATGGCTGAGTACAGAGTCTTCTTCGGGGCAAGATTCCAGCACCTCACTCTCAGGAGTCATGTTCTTGCCTTGGGGTGTGGCTGAAAGGGACTTGATTTGCGGTGGTCTCACAGCCAAGATGTCCTGCAAGACCACCATAGGCACCTTCCCTTTGAACAGGATGCCCCCAGCTTCACTCCAACTGTCCTGCTCCTTTCTGGGGCACATTCTCGGGCCACTCGTCAGCTCCGGGCAGCTCCGTGGCGAACATTCCTGGGAGTCGCCTCTCCTCCCTGCACCTCCACAGCCAACACCCTCCTCCTCTGTTTTGCAAGGAATGTCTGAAAGGGTCTCTCCAGGAAATGCCAACTTGTCGTTCTGAATGGCCTTCAACAACCCCTGCTGATCCCCAGTGTCTTCTCGCTGGCCATTTACTGCCTCCCTGGAGGGAGAGGCTTCAGAATTTAGTTTATTGTGGTCCACAAGACTGTCTGGCTGCTCATTCGAGTCCTCTGTCAAATCAATGATGACTGTGCTCTGGCCAATACTGGTTTCGATTCTATTTCTTAAAAAGTTATCTAAGGGACCCTTCCCGTTGACAAGTTTCCGTCTAAAGTCTATGTCAGAACCCCCATGACAGTTGTTTTCCAAGGTGTCCAAAGAGGCCTCTAAATCAGGGCTTTTACTTTGCACAGAAGTACCCTGATCGTCTGACATGTCATCGGCTTTCCCCTTTGGGACAAGATTCAGGCGCTTAAACGGCAGACGGGCTGAAACAAAGACAAAGCCATCTCTAGTGAACGTTTAAAGTTACAACCACTCATGAGCTGGAAAATTACTGACTTGTTGGGACATGGGGGTGGGGGATAATTTTAAAGTTTAAAAAGGGACTATCTGGGCCGGGTGTGGTGGCTCACGCCTGTAATCCCAGCACTTTGGGGAGGCCGAGGCAAGCAGATCACAAGGTCAGGAGTTTGAGACCAGCCAGACCAAAATGGTGAAACCCCGTCTTTTCTAAAACTACAAAAATTAGCCAGGCCATGGTGGCACACGCCTGTAATACCAGTTACTGAGGAGGCTGAGGCAGGAGAATCGCCTGAACCCGGGAGGCAGAGGTTGAAGTGAGCCGAGATCCCAACACTGCACTGTAGCCTGGGCGACAGAGACAGACTCCCTCTCAAAAAAAAAAAAAAAAAAAGGCCAGGTGCGGGAGGCCAAGGCAGGCGGATCACAAGGTCAGGAGATCGAGACCATCCTGGCTAACACGGTGAAACCCCGTCTCTACTAAAAGTACAAAAAATTAGCCGGGTGAGGTGGCGGGTGCCTGCATTCCCAGCTACTCGGGAGACTGAGGCAGGAGAATGGTGTGAACCCGGGGGATGGAGCCTGCAGTGAGCTGAGATCGCACCACTGCACTCCAGCCTGGGCGACCTGAGCGAAACTCTCAAAAGAAAAAAAAAAAAAAAAAAAAGACGGGGCAGGGGCTATCTGAAGCCAGGTACACTGACTTACATCTATAATCCCAGCACTTCGGGAGGCTGAGGCAGGAGGATCGCTTGAGCCCAGGAGGTAGAGGCTGCAGTGAGCTGTGGTGGTGCAACTACCCCGCAGCCTGGGCAAAAGAGACCTTGTCTCAAAAAAAAGAGGGGGTGGGGGGTGCTATATTTTCATTCTATCCTTTTCTAACATCCTAATTTTACTTATTTTTTTTTTCTTTTGGAGACAGTTTTGCTCGTCACCCATGTTGGAGTGCAATGGCGCCATCTCAGCTCACTGCAACCTCCACCTCCTGGGTTCAAGTTATTCTCCTGCCTCAGCTTCTCAAGTAGCTGGGATTACAGGCATGCACTACTACATCCAGCTAATTTTTGTATTTTTAGTAGAGACAGGGTTTCGCCATGTTGGCCAGGCTGGTCTCAAACTCCTGACCTCAGGTGATATGCCCGCCTCCACCTCCCAAGGTGCTGGGATTACAGATGTGAGTCACCATGCCCCGCTTCAACATCCTAACTTAAAAAACAAAATCCTGACAAGCCTTTTAGCAGAGCCATCGCCAGAATTTCAAGAGACATTTGTTTATTTCAGATGCAGTTCATATTCCAAATTTATTTATAATGGGTGAAAATCTCATTTGATAATAACTGCATCTGGTTCTCAAGTAGAAAATACAGACACATTTGTGGACAGGGTTTTTTTTTTTTTTTTTTTTTTTTCTCCTGGCCTCAGCACCCTAGGCTCTGTTAGGCTTTTCTCATCAATCAAACTGTTCTCCCAGAGTCTGCCAGGCTTCGGGCTGGTTAGGAGGAACACAGAAACACTTTGGAGAGTGAATTTCCCAAAGAACCTATGTTCACTTACTTCAATGCCATTGCATCTTTTATTAACTATTTCATCATGTAATAGACCAAATAAAAACCTGTTTTGTTTTTTTTTTGGGGGGGGTGGGGGGAGTTGTTTGTTTTGAGACAGAGTCTTGCTCTGTCACCAGGCTGGAGTGCAGTGGCGCACCCTTGGCTCACTGCAACCTCTTCCTCCCGGGTTCAAACAATTCTCTTGCCTCGGCCTCCTGAGTAGCTGGGACTACAGGTGCCCCCCACCATGCCCAGCTATTTTGTATTTTAGTAGAGACGGGGTTTCACCATGTTGGCCAGGCTGGTCTCAAACTCCTGAGCTCAGACAATCCGCCCACCTTAGCTTCCCAAAGTGCTAGGATTACAGGTGTGAGCCTAGCATCTGGCGTCCCCCTTTTTTTCAAGAGACAGAGCCTTCCTCTGTCATCCAGGCTGAAGAGCAGTGGTGTCATTATAATTCACTGCAGCCTTGAACTCCTGGACTCAAGCACTCCTCCCACCCCAGCCTCTCAAATAGCTGGTTTTACAGGTATGCAACACTGCACCCATCCCAAGTTTGAAAAACCCAAAACTGTAGTTTCTAAAAATACAATCTGGGCCGGGTGTGGTGGCTCACACCTGTAATCCCAGCACTTTGAAAGGCCGAGGCAGGGGTGTCACAAGGTCAGGAGATCGAGACCATCCCGGCCAACATGGTAAAACCCCGTCTCTACTAAAAATACAAAAATTAGCCAGGCATGATGGTGGGCGCCTGTAATCCCAGCTACTTGGGAGGCTGAAGGAGGAGAATTGCTTGAACCCAGGAGGTGGAGGTTGCAGCGAGCAGAGATCGCACCACTGCACTCCAGCCTGGGCAACAGAGTGAGACTCCGTCTCAAAAAAAAAAAAAAAAAAAAAATTACAATCCCACCGCTCATCTGGCCCAAGGGTGAACGCGCTCCCCGTTTTACGCAGAAGGATTTGGGAGCATTTATCTTCCAGGGCAACAGTGGTTCTCTGCGGGGGCAGTTCTACCTCCCAGGGGACATCAGCCATGTATAGAGATATTTTTGGTTGTTACGACTTGGAGGATGCACTTACTGGCATCCAGTGGGAAGAGGCCAGGGATGCTGCTAAGCTCCCTACAACATACAGGAGAGCTCCCAGCTGCAAGTTACAAAACGCCAATTGTGCATAAGTGGAGGCCTCGGGGTTTACTTGTGGGAACCCCACGAGACATTACTGTGTGAAAAGCATTTTCCCAGCTTCCTGGTCTGAAGAAGGACTGTTTCTCTCCCCTCTAGCTCCAGGCTTCCACTGAGGTCTCCAACAAGAGACAAGGAAGACTATAAACTACGAACAACTCTTTAACCCATTTCCAAATAATTACCTTGTATTAACTTCTTAACTGGAAAAGCTGGTCTATCTTTGCAATCCATGGCTGCAAATAAAAGTGTCAAAGGGTAAACTGTTAAATTCTGCAAATAATCAAGTTAGCAAATACATATGTAGAGCCAATTATGTACAAGGTGGAGGCAATTCTGACTCCTCTGTCCTCGGGGGCCATTTGGCACAGTCTAGAGATGTTTTTGGTTGTCATGATGCAGGGAGGGCTCGAAGGGATGCTATTCACATCCAGTGGGTAGAGGCCAGGGATTCTGCTACATGTCCCACAAGGCAATGCACAGCACACCACAATGAAGAATTATATGGGCCAAAAAAAAAAAATTTTTTTTTTTTTTTTTTTGAGACAGAGTCTCACTCTGTCGCCCAGGCTGGAGTGCAATGGCACAGTCTCAGCTCACTGCAACCTCCGCCTCCTGGGTTCAAGCGATTCTCCTGCCTCACTCTCTCAAGTAGCTGGGACTACAGGCGCATGCCACCACTCTCGGCTAATTTTTGTATTTTTAGCAGAGACGGGGTTTCACCATGTTAGCCAGAATGGTCTCGAACTCCTGACCTCGTGATCCACCCGCCTCAGCCTCCCAAAGTGCTGGCCACGGTGCTTGGCCTCAAAATGTTAATAGGTTGAGAAATCCTACCCTAGACACTGTCATGTCTTGTTTTATTTTCTTTGTGGCATTTAATCTGAAACTTTCGTGTTTATTACGTCTCTCTGGAAACAAAATGCCAACTCTATGACAGCAGAAAGACTTGTTCCATGCTGCACCTATGGTACCTGGTTAGGGTCTGGAATAAATCAGAAAGCCAACTAAGAGAGTAACCGGAACTGTTTCATGAAATGAAAGTGGAATGAGTAAAAGTAGGGAGGAGAGAAAACATCAGATTACCTATTTCATTCCCATGATCCCCAAATATCTTCCTCCAACCCAAGCCCCCATACCACCACCAAATCTGTAAAATCAGAAAAGGGATCCTTTTCTTTTTAAAGAGAATTCATGAAGGTACCACAATTTAAAGCACTTTGAGCTTGCCAGGCAGGAGCTGAAGTGCTGTCAAGAGAAGATAAGACAAAATATTTTCCTGCAAAAAAAATCTCAAGAAACCATCTAATAATATCAAAGCAGATGCAGCAGTGATCAAAAATAGAAGCGAGTCTTTAGATAAATACCTTAAACAGAGTAAGTTTAGGAAGCTCACACTTACCAGGAGATCTGGCTTGGAAAAACCTAGTTTAGTTATTTTGGTTAATCTACGTATGTTTTGTAAGCATTACATAAAAGTGAGTACTTTTTAAAAGCAGACTGGGGCTTCCTAAAAAACTCCATCGTCCATACATGAAACCACCCCTCACCCACCGCCCCAAGCTTAGTGAATAAGAAAAGGTACTGAGAAAATTCATGTTTCCTTTCTAGCCACTTCAAAGAAATAAAGACAGTATCATTCTCAAGTGTCCACTTACCAAAAGCCATGGATTTCTACCCCCTAACTGAAGGATATGATTTTTAGTCACTTTATTTTTGAGACAATCACAAAAATCTATTTGTGTGGCTTTGAGTCACTAGCTTTGGTGCAAGTGGAACAGAAACAACCTCATTAAAAACAGGACCCCCCCCCTCATTAAAAAATCTTGTATATAAAACGGGACACTCCCAATCCAGAGATCCAAAGATACACACGATTAACACATATATGTGTATAAAGTTACTAACTGCTCTTTATTCTGCGATTACATCCTTTCTAATTTTATTTGGCACTAAAATATACTTTCCTTTCATGATAGTATGGTCCTAGCGAGTAGCGATTTTTTTTTTTAAGTTAAATATCCTGGCCAGGCATGGTGGCTCATGCCTGTAATCCCAGCATTTTGGGAGGCCAATGCAGGTGGATTACCTGAGGTCAGGAGTTCGAGACCAGCCTGCCCAACATGGTGAAACCCCGTCTCTACTAAAAAATACAAAAATTAGCCAGGCATGGTGGTGCAGGCCTGTAATCTCAGCTACTTGGGAGGCTGAGGCAGAAGAATCGCTTGAACCAGAGAGGCAGAGGTTGGGCAACAGAGCAAGACTCAGTCTCAAAATAAATAAATAAAGTTAAACATCCTGACTTAAAACATCACAGCTCCACGACAGTACCAACTTTATATTAATTTTATGTCTCCGTGAAATCCCACAGGCTAGAAGGAACTACAGCCATGATTTTCAGCCAAGGGGGAATCTGCCCCATAGGGGACACAGGGCAATGGTATTTCTGGTTGTTACTAAGGCATGGTGAGAGGGGCTGCTACTGGCCTGCAAAAGGCGGAGGCCAGGGATGATGCTTAACACCCTGCAGTGCCGTGCCCAGGACGGCAACAAATATCAACACTGCTGAGGCTGAGAAACTGGACTGGCGTCCATTCTAGCCCTTCATTCGTTCACGTTATTTACTGAGCACCTACTATGTGCCAAAGCGTAATGCCAAGTGCTGCCAAAGCGTTATGTAATGCAGAGTCCAGCAAGGGAGAGGGACAGTCTGGTCTTCCTCGGTTCACCCTCCCACGTTTCAGGAGGCCTGTGGTGGGCTCCAAAGACCCCATTCCAAGGCACACGGAGGAGGAAGTCACGGTGCATATCAGGAAGGAGCAAGAACTCGGGAGTCCCACTCTCCTGGCCATCTCTACCATCTGGGCCTCTTCTTACCCGGGCTTACCCCGACCCTCAGCGGCATCGGTACTGGTCCCCGAGCCCGTGCGACCTTGGGCCTCAGTTTCCCCACCCGCTGCAAGGTCCAACATGGTCAAGGGACACAAACGCATCCAGTAACCTGCAGGGCAAGCCCTTTCGCTTCCCTGGGCCTCAGTTTCCCCTCTCGGCCCCTCCGACCCACCGCCCCAGAAAGTCCTGGAGGGACGAACTGACGCAAAAGCGCCGGAAACAAACAATATGGTCGCGGCTACAACAATAACGTTAAGAAGGGTGCCCTTGGGGACACCAGGCCCTCGCTGGGGATGAGAAGGCCCCAGGGGGTGAACACTTGGCCCGCAGGACCAGGCTTGGCGCCCGGAGGCCCGTCCGCCTCCCATCGCCGCCTCGGCCCGTCCAGGCCGCGCGCCGCGCCCCCCCTTCCCCTCGGCGCGGGCCCGAACCGACCTGTGGTGGCTCCCCTGGCGCCGGGCGCCCCGCACTCCAGCTCCTCCAGCATCGCCCCGGCGGCAGCTCGACCTCCTCTCATGCGGCGGAGGCGCGGGCTCCCCTCAGGCGGCCGCTGCTCTTCGCCCTCCCGCCCGCGCCGCTGCTGCCGCCGCGGCCGCCGCGCTCGTATTTGGCGGGAACCGCGGCGACCCCCGCAGTCCGCGCGCCAATTGGGCGAGCCCGGGTCACGTGACGGCCCGCCTCGGGAATTGAGGGGCGCCGGGGGCATCCTCGCGAGATCCGTGACTTCCATTCCTCCCAGCGCTCGCCCATTGACATATCCGCGAGGGATGGGGCTTCCCCTCGGAGGCCTGTCATTGGCTGGGAGGAGCTGCCCTGCGATTGGAGGAAGGAGGTGTCAAGCTCATTGCTCTGCGCTGCGACTGGCTGATCGCGTGGGATAGTCCCTAAGAGGAGGGAGGCCCAGGCTCTTACGTCACCAGAACATTTTTACGCAGGGCGCAGATGACAACTTGAAAGTGGGATTTAGATGAGGAACCTGGAGTTTTGAGTTTATCCTAATGGGACATCGGCTAAATATAGCAACAGCAATTAAAATTATAAATTGCTTTCTACAAGAACAATAAAACGAAGTCTGGGGAGCGCTTCGGAAGTATTTGACATTCAGTAAATAACATGTAGAATGAGTGAACGAAATGGACGAAATGGATCGTTTCTGGTTTAATCCTCAGGAAATTGGCACATGCTGTTTTCTCTGCCTAGAACAATCTTTTCGCAGCTCTTTTCCTGGCTAATTTATACTTTTCAGATCTTAGATCGTCACCCCAGGAAGCCTTTTCTTCCCCAACCCTGACAATATCAAGTGCCTACAACACTGTTCTTTTTCTTAAAGCAATTACAGCTGTGTCTATTTATTAGTTTGTTATTTGACTAATGAATTAATTTCTGCCTTTTGTCATTAGTTCTGGCGAGGGTAGGACTCATTCCTCACTGGAACCCCAGGACCTGTTAGTAACTGATCATATTTACCAGGTCAATAAATGTTTGAGTGAATGTATAAATATTTGATTGAACTGTGTAGATCAAGCAGATTAAAAGCCTCACACAAAACAGAGAACTTCAGTGTCAGCCTGTGAGTGTAGAAACAGGTTTTCTTTCTTTCTTTCTTTCTTTCTTTCTTTCTTTCTTTCTTTCTTTCTTTCTTTCTTTCTTTCTTTTTTTCTTGAGACGGAGTCCCTAGTAGCTGGGACTACAGGCGCCCGCCACCACGTCCGGCTAATTTTTTCTATTTTTTAGTAGAGACGGGGTTTCACTGTGTTAGCCAGGATGGTCTCAATCTCCTGACCTCGTGATCCGCCCACCTAGGCCTCCCAAAGTGCTGGGATTACAGGCGTGAGCCACCGCCCCTGGCCCTGAATTGCATTCTAGAAGCATCTTTCTGGCTGCCATGCCAAGGAAGAATTGGAGGGGAGGACTGGTGGAAAGTATGGTCAAGGCATGAAGACAGACCTAGATGTCTAGATGTGTCACGTGGGCAACTGAATGGATGAACACAGGACAGAGAGAGAGAGGAAGAGAGGTGGCCGGGCACGGTGGCTCATACCTGTGAGACCAGTACTTTGGGAGGCTGGATTTGGGGGGGGGGGGTTGGATCACCTGAGGTCAGGAGTTCGAGACCAGCCTGGCCAACATGGCGAAACACTGTCTCTACTAAAAATACAAAAATTAGCCTAGCATGGTGGCGCGCGCCTGTAATCTCAGCTACTTGGGAGGCTGAGGCAGGAGAATCGCTTGAACCCGGGAGGCGGAGGTTGCAGTGAGCCGAGATCACGCCACTGCACTCCAGCCTGGGAGGCAAAGCAAGACTCCGTCTCAAAAAAATAAATAAATAAATAAATAAAAATGGGAGGGAGCTGAACACTTAGACGAACTGGATTTAGCTAAGATGAGTAAACAGGAATCTGAAGAATCGTAAGCAGGGGCCCCTTCTACTTCCCAACCTCCCTGGCCAGGTTTAAACTAAGCGCGTTTTCCAAGACGTTAGGGTCACCTCCACGACTCCAGGGGGCGCTGCAACTGCTACGGCCCCTCTAGGCTCGCCCCGCTCAACTCACTGACAGAGGCGGCCTCTCCCGCGGTAGACAATGTGCACGTGCGCTCTCCAGCCGGCAGAGGGCGCGCGTGCGCAGACGGGGCCGGGGGGGCGCGCGCGGGGGGCCGGCACCGGAAGCGTGCGGTTGCCATGTAATATCCTGGCCGCGCGGGCGCGCGAGCGGCTGAGGCGGCGCCGGGGCGGGCGCGGAGCTGGCAAGCGGGTGGCGGAGGCGGCGCCGACGGGGACTGCTGAGGCGCGCAGAGGGTCGGCGGCGCCCGGGAGCCTGTCGCTGGCGCGGTCCGGGCGGGAGGCTCGGCGGCGGGCGGCAGCATGTCGGTGGCGGGGCTGAAGAAGCAGTTCTACAAGGCGAGCCAGGTGAGCGCAGGCCCAGGCGGGAGCCGAGTACCGGGCCCCGGGCTGCCCGGATGAGGGAGCCAGGCCCGACCTGGCCCGGGAGGGGGCCGGGGGGACCGAGGTGGGGATGTTGGCGCGTGTCCCCTGCCAGGTGGGAAGACCAAGGGACGGACGGGGGCGACGAGGTGGCCCAGGCCCTGCCCGCCATGCGGGCTCCAGAAGCGGGGACAGAGCCCCTGGGAGGAGGGGAGAGGCACCCTGGGCTGCCCAGGGACGCGGACCTCTCCCCTCCTTCTCTCCGCTGCAAAGGCGGGGTGCGGGGAGAGAAGGGGAAGAGAGGAGTCCCGAGGCTGTCGACACAGGACTCTTGCCAGATAACCCAGAGCCAGGGAAAAGTTGCGTCTAGAGCAGTTACGTTCAAAATCCTCTGGATGGGCAAGGTACAAAGTTGAAAAGGTAGAGGAAGAAGTCAGTTTCCCCTCTCTGCTCCTCGGGCAGCCAGCCCTTCTCCCCAGAGACAAGCGACTGTCATCGACTCCGTATGTCCCTTTCCTAAGATACGTGTGTGCCTTTCCTTTAAAAACACGTACACTGTGATAGCATATGCCACAGAATCCTGTGTGCTGTGTTTTTCATTGCTTGGAGATCACACTGGAGCGGGATTTCTCCCCCTCCGTCGGCACTGTTGACATCTGGGGCTGGATTGTTCTCCGTGGTGGGGCCGTCCTGGGCACTGCGGGGTGCTGAGCAGCGCCCCTGGCCTCCACCCACTCCGGGCCAGGAGCACCCCCAAGTCGTGACAACCAAAAATATCTTGAGACAGCACCGTGTGTCCCCTTAGAATCAGTCCTCCTGCCCTCCCTTCGTTCCTTCCTTCCTTCTTTGTTTCCTTCCTTCCTCCCTCCCTCCTTGCCTCTCTCCCTCCCTTCCTTCTCTTCTTTCCTTCCTCCCTTCCTTTCCTGTCCCCCAGGACTACTGCACTAGAGCATACTCCACACTTCTTGGAATTTTTTTTTTTTTTTTTGAGACGGAGTCATGCTCTGTCGCCCCAGCTGGAGGGCAGTGGTGCAATCTCGGCTCACTGCAAGCTCCGCCTCCTGTGTTCAAGCAATTCTCCTGCCTCAGCCTCCCCAGTAGCTGGGACTACAGGCATGCGCCACCACGCCCGGCTACTTTTTGTAATTTTAGCACAGACAGGGTTTCTCCATGTGCCCCAGGGTGGTCTCGAACTCCTGGCCTCAAGTGATCCGCCTGCCTCGGCTTCCCAACATGCTGGGATTACCGACGTGAGCCACCTGCCTGGCCTACTTGGCTCTTTTTAATGGGTGCATTGTATTTCATTCCATGACGTATACCATAATTTATTTAACCAGTTGTCAGTTGATAGATATCTCTATTGTTTACCGGAATTTTCTGTTACCATTACTACAATAAATAGCCAGTGAATATCTTTGCTCACCAGTGGGATTAGTTTTATAGGATGAATTCCCAGAAGTAGAATGCTGCATCCCAGCCTAAGTGCATTTGATGTGGACAGATAAAGGGTTTTTTTTTGGAAACTCCAGGGCCCATTGCTCATGAATCTGGTGAAAGCTGTGGATCCACTCTCCAGAAAACTGGGCACATTTAAAATTTTCACTTTGCAATTTTGAATGCAAGAAGCCTCAAATTTGGCCGGGCGCGGTGGCTCATGCCTGGAATCCCAGCAGTTTGGGAGGCCGAGGCGGGCGGATCACTTGAAGCCAGGAGTTTGAGAGCAGCCTGGGCAACATGGCAAAACCCCATCTCTACTAACAATACAAAAATTTTGTATTTTTGCCTGTAACCCCAGCTACTAAGGAGGGTGAGACAGGAGAATCTCTTGAATCCGGCAGGCAGAGGTTGCAGTGAGCCGAGATTGCACCACTGCACTCCAGCCTGGGTGACAGAGCGAGACTCCGTCTTGAAAAAAAAAAAAAAAAAGACAAGAAGCCTCAGATTGTTGAATCCTATTGGTCCGTGTACTGCAGGGTGAGGTTGTGTGGAATTTGTGTAGATAGAGTCCACCCAGGAATGAGCAATGATCTTAGCAAATGCTTGGGCCAAGGTGGCAAACAGGGTTCTCTGCCCACAGTTCGGAGATGCCCAGTGGCAGCAAAGAGAAACGAGTCCCCAGTAACACCCAGCAGGTACCTTTGCCCCTGGAAAGAAAAAAGTAAGGACCCTGCCAGGTGCTGTGGCTCATGCCTGTAATCCCAGCACTTTGAAGGCTGAGGTAGGGGTTCCCTTGAGTTCAGGAGTTCAAGACCAGCCTGGGCGATATAGGGAGATCCCATCTCTACAAAATATGAAAAAGTTAGCCAGGTGTGGTGATGTGCACCTGCAGTCCCAGCTACTTGGGAGGCTGAGGCAGGAGGACCACTTGAGCCCAGCAGTTCAAGGCTGCAGTGAACTATGATCGCGCCACTGCACTTCAGCCTGGGCAACAAAGTGAGACCCTGTCTCAAAAAATAAATAAAAAAAGTAACAACCCTAGTGGTTGTCTAGGGATATAGATACTTAGGGTCTATCTCTAGACCCCAGATGATGGTTAAACCCTGGAGAAAGATTTAATCCAGATGAATTTTAGAGTTGTCACTGAGAACAGTCCCACCCCCTTGCCCCAGCAGTTTGAAATCAGACGGCCTGGCCCTGGGTTAGACCCTGCCCAGCAGGCGTCAGCCCTTCACCTGCTTGGTTAGAGCACCATAGAGTACTGCTCCCTAGCAGGAAAGATGTCCTCAGAGGTCTTGGAGGAATTCCTGGGCCACTTTGTTCCCTGCTATAGACAGGTCTCTGGAAGCCACCACCCCCACTCCCAGCGATCAGGGCCTGTGCCCATATTGTCCTGAGCTGACACCCTCTTTAGAGGAATGAACCAGGCCTCTTGTGCCGGCCACCAGGACTTTGTCTCTCTCGAGGGAAGCAGGATGACCTGCGTTCAGATCTGTGAATGGCTCCTTGAAGCCTGGAAAGGACAGTGTGGTGTTAGCTGGGCTTAGGATTGCCTATTTCCACATCCCGAGGCCTAGTCCCAAAGCACAATGGCCACAGCCCACCCTCGGGGCTGTCGTCTTGGCCTCCTGGTCAATTCTGTCCTGAGTTGTGCTCTTAGAAGTCACCCTGGCTGCGTTCCATGCTCTTCTGTGATCATTGCCATGGTTCCCTCTGACATCTCAGCTGTTATCTGGACGTATCCGACTATTTGTGTCTCTTTTTTTGTTTTTAGTCTAATAACAACTCTTTCACCCTCTGCTGTGCCTGTTGGAAAGTGACATCTCTCGGGATCTCTCGTTACGTAGTGATACGAACATTTATTGAGTTCTCACCATGTGAGCAGGCAGTATGCTTTATAGCAGTAGGTCTCAGCTGGTCTTGCTTATCCGGTCTAAGGGTAAAAACATTCCCCCTTTTACACAAAAGGATTAGGGGACATTTATCTTCCTGTAAAACAGGGCCAGTTCTGTCCTCCAGGGGACATTGACAATGTCTGGGACCTTTTTGGTTGTCACAGCTTGGTGCGGTGCTGCTGGCTACTAGTAGGTAGAGGATATTGCTGGACATCGTCCGGTGCCCAGGGCAGCATCTCCCCACTGCCCCCAAGAATTACCTGGCCCCAAATGTCAATAGTACCAAAATTTGAGAAACCCTGCTTGAAGATTTGGAAAAAAAATGAGGATAATTATACCAAAACAAAGGAACAAAAAAATCCCCACTGAGCCACTCTTACGATTTTCCTAGTTTGGCCAGGTGTGGTGGCTCACGCCTTTAATCCCAGCAGTTTGGGAGGCACTCCAGCCTGGTGGCTGAGAGCGAGACTTCGTCTCAAAAAAAAAAAAAGTAAAATATAAAATAAAACAAAGATTTTCCTAGTTTGCTAAACACAGCCACATGTGTAGTTTGTTTTTGTTTGTTTGTTTGTTTGTTTTTGAGACGGAGCTTCTCTCTTGTTGCCCAGGCTGGAGTACAATGGCACGATCTCGGCTCACTGCAACCTCCGCCTCCTCTGTTCAAGCAATTCTCCTGCCTCAGCCTCCCGAGTAGCTGGGATTACAGGCACCCACCACCATGCCCCGCTAATTTTTTTGTATTTTTAGTAGAGACGGGGTTTCACCATGTTGGCCAGGCTGGTCTCGAACTCTTGACCTCGGGTGATCTACCTGCCTCAGTCTCCCAAAGTGCTGAGATTACAGGCATGAGCCATGGCACCCCGCCCCACAGGTAGATATTTACATAAAACTCAGCATCCAGACCCTAAGGTCGAGCCCACCCTCAAGTCTTTAGGAAAATTCGAGTGTCTTTCAGTATCTGGGCTTCTTTTTTAGGGGGGAGCTAGATCCACCATAAACATTTTATGTGTATATGTACACCGTTTATCATATACATATTGTGACAACTGTATATATATATATATTTTTTGAGACAGAGTCTTGCTCTGTCACCCAGGCTGGAGTGCAGTGGTGCAGTCTTGGCTCACTGAGACCAACCTTCGCCTCCCGGGTTCAAGCGATTCTCCTGCCTCAGCCTCCTGAGTAGCTGGGATTACAGGTGCGCCACCACGCCCGGCTAATTTTTTTTGTATTTTTAGTAGAGACAGGGTTTCACCATGTTGGTCAGGCTGGTGTTGAACTCCTGACCTCATGATCTGCCCGCCTCAGCCTCCCAAAGTGCTGGGATTACAGGTGTGAGCCACCGTGCCTGGCCTAAACAACTTGTATGTATACATACACTGTTTATCATATATACGTATTGTGGCAACCACATGTATTAATAAGCCTTCAAAAGGTGAGCACCTGTATTTCCTGGTAATTGACAATGTCAGTTTTGTGTGATGTAGTCTCTATGGAATTTCCCGTACATATGATGACAGAAAGAAAGACTGAAACATGGTTCACAGAGAAACACAGAACATACATGGCTCAGAATAACCATGTCTGCTGCTGTGTAGGGAACTCTTTTAGAGGAAACACTTTCACTGCTGGCCTCAAATGCCACTATCCACTTAGGTTCTTCAGTGTGAACCTTTAATTCAAAAATACCTTCCAGCTGATCACGAGGAACCTTTATCGCTTGCACCTGAGGAGGTCAGGTCTGCAGGGAGCCCTGATTGTAGCATTGCACTCCAGCCTGGGAGACAGAACCAGACCCTGTCTCCAAAAAAAACACCATTTACAGTGACTTAGAAAAGGGACAGTTTCCAGTGCTACACACAATGGTTCCATACACAGCTTAAAGGTTTCCAGTTCTTTGCTGGAACTTGATTTAATAGTTGAGAGCCACAGGCATCGGGGCTCCTGAAGGAGGGGCACGCTCCCATCAGCGCTGTCAGCCGGGGACGGCGCAGACCCCTTCCTCACTCCTCTGCTTGGCAATGTCGGAGACAGTTGTTATCGCAACTTTGGGAGAGAATGCTCATGGCATCGAGGGGATAGGGGCCAGGGATGGTTGCCAAGCATCCTACAATGCATAGGACAGCTTCCCCCCGCTGCAAAGGAAGAATTCTCCAGCCCTACGTCAGTAGAGTCGAGCTTAAGAAACCCTGCTTTAAACCAGGCTCTAGACTTCCAAGGGTTCTTACGATGTCCTTTCTAAATTGATCAACAGAGGCTGGGAGGATGCGGGAGAGAGTGCTGGAAAAGATAAACTTACTTTCTAGCAGGCGAGGCTGTGTTGTTGGTTCTGAGTTTCTGATCTCTCATTGGTGATAATGGTAAGAACCGTAGTGGGTTCCAGGCTAGTTCATCTCCCTGCAAAACCTTTTGGGAACTTGTTCAAAATTGGTTTGGGCTTGAGTGGGCAGTTGGTGAGTTTTTACTTCTTGTCATGAACTGGCCATAGACTGGTTGAGGGCCTGAGCTGGGGAAAGTTGAATCATCTGGAAGAAAGCGGTAAAAAGCCGTCCGTCATGGTCCCATCTCCCTGGTTCCCTCCTTTCTGCCTGTGTGACGCCCACTCCCTCAAGAGCCTCCTGGCATCCGTGCGCAGCTAGAATTGGGGGACTAAGGAGGGTGAAAGAATGCCGCTAGTGAGAGCTGCTCTCAGAAGTTCCCTTGGTGTGCTGGGGGTTTGGGTGACATTATTTCCAGGCTTAAGCTGCTAACTGGCTTCCTGATAAATCTTGTGGCCAGGCTGTGTGAGATTGAGAGTGTAACTAGGGATAGAGCTGGCAGCTGCCTGGAATGCTGGCTTTTTTTTTTTTTTGCCTGAAAGGAGGGAGAGGGTTTGAACATTTGAACGGAAAGATTGCTTCAGACTGAGCTAGGAGGGACATTCACAAGCGTCACCTCCCATAGCTTTGAAATCTGCCTGATGCTCCTTAGGCCCTGGGTTTGTGCCTAGGAGAAAAGGAGAGGCCAGGGGGGTTGGGGGAGGACTGTCTGCTGGGGGATCCTGGGCCCCACCTATTTGGGGGCTGTAGGTCAGAGTAAGCAGTGTCTGGGACATGGCTGGTGTTTCAGAATGTCAACGATACTGCTTGTTCTGACCTATTTTTATTTATTTTTAAATTTTAATATTAATTTTTTGTTTGTTTGAGACAGAGTCTAGCTCTGTCGCCCAGGCTGGAGTGCAGTGGCGCGATCTCTGCTCACTGCAACCTCCGCCTCCCGGGTTCAAGCAATTCTTCTGCCTCAGCCTCCTGAGTAGCTGGGATTACAGGCACACACCACCACGCCCAGCTCATTTTTGTATTTTTAGTAGAGATGGGGTTTCACATGTTGGTCAGGCTGGTTTCGAACTCCTGACCTCGTGATCCACCTGCCTTGGCCTCCCACAGTGCTGGGATTACAGGCGTGAGCCACTGTGCCCGGCCTATTTTTATTTATTTTTTAATTTTTTGTAGAGACTGAGTCTCACTATGTTGCCTAGGCTGGAGGCTCCTTAAACCCCACCACTCCAGGTCTGGAACTCCTGGACTCAAGTGATCCTGTCTCCTCATTCTCTCAAAGTGCTGGGATTACAGGCGTGAGCCTCTGTGCTTGGCCCTGACCTTTTTTTAGTTTATTTATGATGGTGTGTTTTTGGGTTTTTTTTGTTTTTTTTTTTTTTGTTTTTTTTTTGAGACGGAGTCTCACAGCATTGCCCAGGCTGGAATGCAGTGGCGCAATCTTACCTCACTGCAACCTCCGCCTCCTGAGTTCAAGCAATTCTCCTGCCTCAGCCTCCCAAGTAGCTGGGATTACAGGCATGTGCCACCACGCCCAGCTGATTTTTGTATCTTTAGTAGAGATGAGGTTTTGCCGTGTTGACCAGGCTGGTCTCGAACTCCTGACCTCAGGTGGTGATCCTCCTGCCTCAGCCTCTCAAAGGGCTGGGATTGCAGGTGTGAGCTACCACACCTGGGTT
This sequence comes from Pan troglodytes, assembly GCF_028858775.2. NCBI lineage: Eukaryota > Metazoa > Chordata > Mammalia > Primates > Hominidae > Pan > Pan troglodytes. The sequence goes on along the minus strand of NC_072418.2, from coordinate 6,740,575 downwards.
GTTATGATTTTTAAAAATTTTACGTATTTGAGATGCAGTCTTGTTCTGTCCCCACTCCCAAGCTGGTGTGCAGTGACACGATCTTGTCTCACTGCAACCTCTGCTGCCCAGTTCAAGCGATTCTCCTGCCCCAGCCTCCTGAGTAGCTGGGATTACAGGTGCCTGCCACCATGCTCAGCTAATTTTTGTATTTTTAGTAGAAACGGGGTTTCGCCTTGTTGGCCAGGCTGGTTTTGAACTCCTCAGGTGATCCGCCCGCCTTGGCCTCCCATTGTGCTGGGATTACAGGCATGAGCCACGTGCCCAGCCCTGACCTCTTTTTTAAAACCTCACTTTGTGGGGCCACTCTTGGTTTTCCTACCAAAGTGCTTGACTTGTTAAGCCATAAACATGGAATGATCTTGTGTGTGTGTGTGTGTGTGTGTGTGTGTGTGTGTGTGTGTGTGTGTGTGTGACGGAGTCTTGCTCTGTCCCAGGCTGGAGTGCAGCGGGCCGATCTCAGGTCACTGCAACCTCCGCTTCCTGGGTCCAAGTAATTCTCCTGCCTCAGCCTCCTGAGTAGCTGGGATTACAGGCGTGCGCCACCACAGCTGGCCAATTTTTGTATTTTTAGTGGAGACAGGGTTTCATCATGTTGGCCAGGCTGGTGTTGAACTCCTGACCTAGTGATCTCCCTGCCTTAGCCTCCCAAAGTGCTGGGATTACAGGCGTGAGCCAGTGGGAATAATCTTAAGATACAAAAATATGGGGTTCATAACCCCTTCACCTTGGCACACATAAAAGTGTATACCCTTGTGCTGGGAGTGACAGGTAGTTCAGAGGCACTTTTGTGTGGGCTGGTAAGGGCCGGCGTTGGTGATTCAGAGGCTGTGCCCGGGACAAGGCCGGTGAGTCCAGCAGCTGCAGGCTGACCTTCGGAAGCCCCCTCTCCCTCGGGGAGGTGTTGGCAACAGATGTAGGAAGGGACTTTGCTTTGTGATGTCCACGTATGATGGGAATGGGGTTAAGTCCGTTCTTGCAGGAAGCTCTGGTGACTGAATCCAGGAACGTGCGGCATGTACTGGTGTGTGCCTTGAGGCATTGGAGCCGGCATTGGAGCCGGCGGCGTGGACCCTGGGCCACCCCGGGACAGGCAGGGCTCACTCTGTTTCTGGCTTGCAGACGGGTGGAACCAGCAGCTGTGTGGAGGCCTGAACTGCGTGCCAGCTGGGCTGTGCAGACACAGAAGTTTGAGACTGCCTTTCCCCAAAGGAAGCTAGAGGCTCCTTACACCCCGCGGCTCCCCGGGCCTGTCTGTGAAACCTGGCTCACCTGGTCCCCTTCACAGGGTTGGCTGTTGGTGGTCACGGGGCACTTTGTAACCAAGCAGCATCCTACGTTTTCCCATTCTTAACAAACCAGGACCAAGGGGTCATCAGACTCCGATTTCTGCCACCTGTGACTGCTGTACAGTAGGTCCCAGAACAAGTCAAGGGCTGAAAGTTCGGCTAAAAGTTTGTCTCTGACTCAGAATCCCGTGTTCACCAAAGACCAGTTGGGGCTCCGTGGGTGCTGATCGCCCTGCTTATCTGGGTGTGTGTTAAAGCCCAGCTCTGCAGTACTTAATTATATTCCAGGTGCCCCTAATAACAGCCTGCGAGTGCGAGATGAGGTGTCTCACCTTCTGCCGCTCAGTTGAAGAAATTGGGGGCTGTCACATTTTGACACCCCAGACCTATCAAGCACACAGAGAACATGACACTGCTCACCCCGCCCCTGGCCACCCGGGGTGGCCGCTGTCATGTGCGCAGTGCACCTGAGGTCTGAGCTGGCTGCTGGGCCCCTCAGGTGTCTGTGTGTGTGTCTGTTGCATTTTTTCCTCAGAGGAGAAACCTGCAGGTTGAGGCCCGTCCCGCTCAGACCTGCCTGTGTCTCTGTGTCCAGTGGACTTTGATCCAGGGGCCTAGGGTACAGCCAAGCCTTCACTGCTGCCTTAGCCCTTTTCCTCCTCCATGATTGTCTCCAGTGTTTTGCAACTGATCTGATCTGGGGAAACGTCGTGTTTAATTTGGAGCATGCTGCCAACGTCCCCAGTAGGATTTCGGAGGCAGCCGCAGGTTTCGGCGCTGCCCGGGGCAGAGCTTAGAGGAGAAGCTCAGAGCGGCCTCCATGTTTCTCTTTTCCAAGCCCCTGAGGTCTTTAAGTGCCGGGAGGGTTGGAAGGGGAAGCATTGCCCCGGGGTGGGGGTGGGGTAGGTGTCAGGAGCTCAACAGGCTCTGGAGGCATCTCAGCAGGACTTGAGCTCTCCAACTCTAATGGCTTTTTAATGTGTGAGCTGAAGTGTCAGGGGGCGGTCTCTTCTGGTTCTTTTTCGAAGCTGTCCCTGGAAAACGGATGGAAGAATGTGGTGGCCAGGGCTGCAGTGGGTTTCCCTCTCTCCCTTCTCTCCCCTCCTCTCCCTATCTCTCCCCCCTCTTCTTCCTCTCTTTCTGTTCTCACTCTTCCCTTGTCTTTCTCTCTGTCTCTCCCTTCTTTTGCCCTCTCACCTCTTCTTCCTCTCTGTCTGTCCTCTCCACGCCTTCTTCCTGTCTGTCTGCCTGCCTGTCTCTCTCTTTCTCTATCTCTCGCCTTTTGCAGGGCTGGATTTGGCAAGCACTTTTCCTGAGCACTGCAGCTTGGTGCGTTTCTGCTCATTTCCTGTTAAGCAGTACCCAGGGCTCCCTGAACTCAGGCTCTGGGAGGACGGCCCTGTCTTCCTTTTCCTCTCCACTCCTAGAAAAACCTGCTGACCAGGCCCTGAGAGCAGGGTCACGGGGAGACCTCCTCACCACAGCAGGAAAGTAGACGGACAGTTTCCTCCATTGGACCTGACTCAGCAGTGGCCCACTGACCGCCTGGGAGGGGGCTCCTGCCTAGTGGGCCGCAGTTCCACACCTGGGTAAGGGGACGAAGCACCCAGCAGGGGTCATGCCGCGTGTGACACAGTCTGTAGGGGCGGTGGTCATGGCAGATACTCAGAATCCAGATGGCATTAGGCCAGCGAGGGCATGGGGTGAGTGGGCCCACTCCCCTCCCTGGGCCGGGAACATGGGTCTCCTCTGCCCTGGCCCCCAAGTGGACAGCTCCCCACATGGTTTCATGCCGATGGGAGTGATTATTCCATTGCCGTCGCCACTGGATTATGAGCCCATTGCCGCCAGAGCCAGGCATTTGTGCTCATTGCTGCATCCCCAGTGTTTGGTTTACTGGCTGGCCTGCCCCAGGGAGCCGGTAAATATCACATGGAAGGACGGATGGGCCACCGTGGCCCCCACCCTACAGCGGATGGCCTCGTGTCGGGTTTGTGTGAGCACGCCCTAGAGGAAGAGGAGAAGCAGGTCTCCACCTGGCCCAGGGTACAGTTCAAGCTCTCAGCCGAATTTCGGGAGCTTCTGGAGCCCCTGCCTTGGTCCCAGGTTTAAATGCTACTCTTCCCCTGCATGGGAACTCACACAGTCAGTCCCTCCCGCCCACCCTGTGTGGGGCCCTGTACTCTCCTGCCTCCTGTCCATGTCACCGGCCTCTCCTACCTCCCAACCTCATTCTCTCTCCACTTCCTGTCTGCCCTATAACGAACGCGTTTCTATCTCCCCTTATCCTTGGCATCTTCCAGAGATGCATGTGGGAACTGAGTTCTCAGCCCTTGGAGCTTCTGGCCTCGGGGTCCCCCACCCAGATGCCACACGCTGATGTTTGTGTGAGGTGCTCTCCTCCCATCGGACGGCAGCTCCTGAGGCTGGGCTGTGCTCGGGCATGTGTGATGGGCCGTGTTCTGCTGGGCACTGGCCTGCTGATGAGGTTGCCAGAGACGCCCCCTACAGAGGCTGAGCTAGAGGGCTCCTTCTCAGAGTGAGGGGCTGTCCTCCACAGGGCCCCTGTGGTGTCCCTGGTGGTGGCTCAACAGCAGCCCCTGGTCCGCTGGCCAGGCATCTGACCAGGCCGTGTCAGAGCACCAGGGAGGCAGGTGGCTGACAAGGCCTCGGAGAACTCGGTTGGGAACAGGTCCGACTGCTCTGAAAAAATCAACAGCTCAGAGAGTGTCTCCTGTGGTTTAGGGTGTGTGTCCAGCTCCAGGGCTGCAGCTGTGACAGTCACCTGAACTTGGCCAGGTCAGAGGGCCTGACTGTGTCACAGGCAGTCTCTGACCCAGAGCCTGCCTGAGCAGGGTCCCTAGGAAGCCAAGCCCAGACACCTGCTTCCCCCCTTGATCGAGGCCAGGCTGAAATGTACCTGCTGCTGCCCGGCTGGGCCGGTCTGCTCAGAGTTGGTGGTTCCCTGGCTTGAATGCTTCCCCAAACTAAACCACTCCCAGCCTCCAGAAACCGGCTCCCTAGCCCTGTTTGCCAAGATTCTTAGGGCTTTTGCCATGGCTGGGCCTGGCCACCCATCCTGCAGCTCTCTCCCTGGCCTCTGTGCCCAGTTGCTGCAGTGACTTCTCTCTGATTGCCACAGTAGGCCCTGCGGCTCCTCCCACTTCTCCCTGTGGATGGCCCCTTCTGTCTCTGAGCCTGCTGTCTCCTGTGCTTCCGCTGCCCTTATCTGTACCTGTCTTCTAAGCCTGCGTCCCCTGTCCCAGCGTTCAAATGTGACACTCCCACGACTCGCAGACCACAGCAGGCAGCTGGCCAGCGGTGATGCCCTGAAACGACAGCCAGGGTTCATCGCCTGTCCTTCAGCTTGAACCCATTAGTTGATTCGGCCTCTTTCCTCTTAAATTACTTTTATTTTATCACTTTAAAAATGTATTTTAAAGGGGATCGTGGTATTTTTCCTTGCTCAATAACAGTAACTGGAATAGGCCGGACACGATGGCTCACACCTGTAATCCCAGCACTTTGGGAGGCCGAGGCAGGTGGATCACAAGGTCAGGAGTTTGAGACTAGACTGGCCAACATGGTGAAACCCCATCTCTACTAAAAATACAAAAATTAGCTGGGCGTGGTGGCGCATGGCTGTAATCCCAGCTACTCAGGAGGCTGAGGCGGGAGAATCGCTTGAACTCAGGAGGCAGAGGTTGCAGTGAGCTGAGATCGCGCCAGTGCACTCCAGCCTGGCGACAGAGCGAGACTCTGTCTCAAAAAAACAAAAACAAAAACAAAATTCGTCGGGCGTAGTAATGCATATCTGTAATCCCCGCTACTCGGGAGGCTGAGGCAGGCGAATCGCTGGAACCTGCGAGGTGAAGGTTGCCTTGAGCCAAGATAGCACCACTGCACTCTGCCTCAAAAACAAAACAAAACAACAAAAACAAAAAACCCCGCACAGTAAGTGGAATAACAGATACAACAGCAGCAAAACAATAGAGTGAAATCTTGCTGGATACCCCACCCCTGAGCCTGAGGTGTGCTCTCTTGTGAAAGAGCTGTTAGGGCTGGATGTGGTGATTCTTGCCTGTAATCCCAGCACTTAGGGAGGCTGAGGCAGGATTGCTTTAGCCCAGTTGTTCAAGCCCATTTGGGCAACACGATGAAACCCCGTCTGTACAAAAAATTAAATTAGCCAGTCATAGCGGTGCACACCTGTAGCCCAGCTACTTGGTAGGCTGAGGTGGGAGGATCACTTAAGTCCAGGAGTTTGAGGCTGCGGTGAGCTATCATCATGCCACTGCCCTCCAGCCTGGGCAACAGAGCAAGACCCTGCCTAAAAAAACAAAAACAAAGCCTGTACTATGGTAGTGCCCACCTGGAAGTTCCTTCTTGCCAGAATAAGAAATACAGAAGAGGGGCCAGGCGCGGTGGCTCATGCCTGTAATCCCAGCACTTTGGAAGGGCGAGGCGGGCAGATCACGAGGTCAGGAGATCGAGACCATCCTGGCTAACACGGTGAAACCGTGTCTCTACTAAAAATACAAAAAATTAACTGGGTGTGGTGGCGGGCACCTGTAGTCCCAGCTACTCGGGAGGCTGAGCCAGGAGTATGGCGTGAACCCGGGAGGCGGAGCTTGCAGTGAGCCAAGATTGCGCCACTGCACTCCAGCCTGGGCGACAGAGCGAGACTCCATCTCAAAAGAAAAAGAAATACAGAAGGGGAATTGCAGCAGAGTTGTGTTCTGACCACGTGATTCATGTGCCTTATGCTTGTGTTAGCTGCCACGCTGTGGGAAACGCCTCACGGAAGGCACGTTGCCTTTTCCCTTGGGTCCCACTGCCATGCCCTCTGCAGTCTCGCCTCTTAGGATCGGGGGATCCTGCACATTGGGATTCAGGCTCAGGAAAGAGGGCTGTTGGGTTGGTAACAGCCAGGTCCTGAGTGCCTGGGGAAAGGCATGGAAGCTGGAGACCCAGCAGTCAGCATTCTTAGGGAGTTCCCAAACATTGTTGGGCACGGTGGCTCGTGCCTGTAATCCCAGCTCTGAGGGAGGCAGAGGCAGGAGGAGCGCTTGAGCCCGGGAGTTTGAGATCTGCCTGGGCAGTATAGCAAGACCCTGTTCTCCAAAAAAAAAAAAGTGAAAAAGAAATAAAAAAAAAAGAAGGAGTTCCCAAACATCACCCAAGGAGTAATGCAAATATCTTCCTCCAGGACACCCCCATCCAGCCCTGCGTGCTGGAAGCAGAACTGCTGACTGATTGTTTTTCTGCTGTCATTTCGGGACTCTGCCCCAGCACTAAGCAGAGACCCTTATTCTCAGGAAGCCCCCTGCGGAAGGAAGCTCTGGGAACTTTCTGCCCGCCCTCGCCGCAATCCCCTGCCACCCGCCTCTGTGGGATGAGGCCCCACAGCTGACTCAGGCCGGCATCCATCAGCCTAACAGCCTCACTCATCAGAGTCCCGATTGTTTGAAACGGATGGGCAGCCCTGGCCCTTCAAGGCCAGCCTTTGTGGCTCAGAAGAGGGCAGCCCAGGGACCTGGTTGGAATTTCCCCATCTCCCAACCTTCACCCACCCTGGCATAAGATCATCTTCATCCTCTCCTGAGGCCTCTGATGGTTTTCTCTAAGGTTGAGAATCCCTGCTATTATTTTAGGAAGGAAGAACAACCCCCAGAACTGCAGAGTATCTTGCTTCTTGCTGACTCTGGTCAAGTCAGCGTTCCACCCACGAGGAGCCTTGGAGCTGTCGGACCCCTGGCTGAGCGTAGTGTGGGTGTCTGGGAGGTATGTGCTGCCCACTGCAGAGGCTGGCTCAGAGGCCGCTGGAATGCTGCGCTCTGCCCTAGCTTTTACATTTTTATTTCATACTTGCAGAATCCTGTGTATTTTTCCAGTGTTCTCCCACTCCCAGCCTTCCCACAGCAGCCTCCCCGGCTAGCCCCAGAGCACTCTGTGCCTGTCAGAAGAAGGCACCAGCGGGCCCCTCTGTTGAGTGGGGTCCCTGTGCCACCTCTAGACTGGCTGAGGGTTCCATAGTGGGCAGCTGCACAGCCAGGGAGGGTCTTTGGGGCCCGGAAGGAAAGAGTGCTGCTGGGAGGGAGGGCAGGAGAAAGACCTTTGGTCTGCCTGCTGCAATCACGTTTCTGGAACCCAGGAGTCCACTCGGCTGTCGGAGGAGCCGGTGGGGGGTCGCCCTCCTTCCAGGAGGGGTTGCCTCTTACGGCATTCAGAACACGTTCCCTGGGCCACACGCTGGTCGGCACCAGTATGTGGCACAGGGCACCTCCCTTGTTCAGGCACCTCATGAAGGTTGTATCATAAAGGGTTTCAGATCCAGAAAGGCAGCTAAGAATGACCAGCAGATGAGCAGGTGCCCAGCAGATGAGCAGGTGCCCCCACCCCATCCCAAGGAAGCCAGAGCAGGGCCGGCGTGCCTTCACTGCGCGCGTTCAACGCACCGAAACACGCGGGGTTGTGTGGCGGTCCACACTGCCTGTCAACAGGATCACATGCTTTCTTGCTTGGTTTCTCGTACCCTAGTTTTTTTTTTTGAGATGGAGTTTCTCGTCACCCAGGCTGGAGTGCAATGGCACAATCTCAGCTCGCTGCAACCTCCCGCTCCCAGGCTCAAGCAATTCTCCTGCCTCAGCCTCCCGAGTAGCTGGGATTATAGACACCAACCACCACACCAGGATAATTTTCATATTTTTAGTAGGGACAAGGTTTCACCATGTTGGCCAGGCTAGTCTCGAACTCCTGAGCTCCAGCAATCTGCCTGCTTTGGCCTCCAACGTGCTGGGATTACAGGCGTAAGCCACCGCACCTGCTCACCCTACTTTTAGGCTGAGCGCTGCTTGTGAGTACCGTTCACACTGACACACGAGGCTCCACTCGCATCCGCAGCTGCGTGGCTTTCCCTCATGGTTATTCCACAGTGTGTCTATCCGTTCTCCAGCCAGTGGACATTTAGAGTCTCCAAGTTTCTGCATTTTCACACAGCCTGGCAGTGAGCTGTCCCCTGTGGCATGTATCTGAGAGCTTCTCCAGTGCGGTACCTTGCTTAATATGATCATCTGCTGTAGTGCTTGATGACTATGCCCATGAATAGCCACTGCACTCCAGCCTGGGCAATATAGCGAGACCCTGCCTTCAAAAAAAGAAAAATAGCCACATAGGTTTTCAGCAGTCCTAGCCTGGAAAAAAACAACCTGTTCAATTTGCATGACCGAAAGTCCTGGACCCGTGGCTAGCAATATCATGTGTTGCGCACTCGTAAAGTGTGTTATTTCAACCCTCCTCCACCGTGCTGTATGTGCCTGGGGGCCTTGGCCAGGAAGCCAAGTGGGCGGGGAGGAGGCTCCCAGCTCAGGGTTAGCTCTGTGTGGTCCGGAGCGGGATGAACTGGGGGGCTCCTGCGCCATCAGCTCTGAGGACTCTGCTTCTGCTGGGCATCCTCCTCACGGATGTAACATCCCCTCCAGCCTGTAAATTCCTCTGGAGCCTGCGTTTTCAGTTTTGTTGTGTACAGTGAGGCCGCGCTCACAGAAAGCACCTAGCACCCAGCCTTGTCGCAGAGGGCAGCTTGGGCCAGGACTCACGTGCTCCCTGTGCAAATTCACCTACTTGATAAGATTTATTTGTAGCCCCAAATCATTCCTTTTGCAGTCTTTTGCAGACAAGTGCAGAGCAGCAAAAAATCTGTCACCCATCGCATATGTTCCTAGCCGAGGTCAAACAAAGCCACACTGCCTTCTCCTAGCTCTCACGCTGTGTTCTGGCGTGGATCACTCTGCCTTCTCCCGGCTCTCACGCTGTGTTCCGGCATGGATTTGCAGGCTTTTAGCGCCATGTTTCTCACATTTTTGTGGATTTTGTTGGTGATTTCGCTGTTGAGAATGGCCCCAGCATCATGCAGCAGCGCCGTCTCGTGTTCCTCAGTGCCAGGAGGCTGGGATGAGCCTCACAGAGAAACCATGTGTGAGAGCAGTTCTCTCAGGCAGGAGTGATAGCTCCGTGTCCATGAGTTCAGTGTGGGTGAATCACAGTAAATATGAACTAAGGAAATACACATAAAGGCCAGGTGCAGCGGCTCATGCCTGTCACCCAGCACTTTGGAAGGCTGAGGCAGGAGGATGGCTTGAGCCTGGGAGTTTGAGACCAGCATGGGCAACAAAGTGAAACCCCATCTCTACAAAAATACCAAAAAATAAAAAATAAAAAAAAAATAACTGGGTGTGGTGATGCACGCCTGTAGTCCCAGCTACTCGGGAGACTGAGGCCAGAGGATTGATTGAGCTTGGGAAATCAAGGCTGCAGTGAGCCATGATCACGCCACTGCACTCTAGCCTGGGTGACAGAGCAAGACCCGGTCTCAAAAAAAAAAAAAAAATGTCTAGGCGTGGTGGCTCATGCCTGTAATCCCAGCATTTTGGGAGGCTGAGGCAGGTGGATCACTTGAGGTCAGGAGTTCGAGACCAGCCTGGCCAACGTGGTGAAACCCTGCCTCTACTAAAAATACAAAATTAGCCAGGCGTGGTGGTGTGTACTTGTAATCGCAATTACTCAGAAGCCTGAGGCTGGAGACTCACTTGAACCCGGGAGGCAGAGGTTGCAGTGAGCCAAGATTGTGCCACTGTACTCTAGCCTGGGCGACAGAGTGAGACTCTTGTCTCAAAAAGAAAAAATGAAATACACAAAACTGGGTTACATAGTGACCATTTGATGAACATGTTGTGAGCAGAGGCTCACAGAAACCTAGCTGTGTGTTTCCCCTCTAAACAGTGGCTCAGTACTGGCCAACTCTGTGCTTGAGGTAGCTTTCTAGAACAGAGCTGCCACGAATAACGAGAAGTGATGAGCTCCTGTGGCAAGCAGGACAGCACCCGCCACGGCTGCCCCTCACCTCCACCCCTGGAACTGTGACTGTTCCCTTACATGGAAAATGGGACTTTGCAGATGGGACGAAGGGTACAGACCTGGGGGTGGGAGATTATCCTGGCTTATCCACAAGGGCCCAGTCCCATCAGAAGGCCCTCAGAAAGCGGAGCACCTTCCCCTGCTGTGGTCAGAGGGAGCTGAGACAACGGAAGAGAGAACAAGAGATAGCTGTTGAGGGGCCAGCGCCTGCTAGCTCTGACAATGGAGGGAGAAGGGGGCCGTGAGCCAATGGATGCGGGTGGCCTCTGGATTCTGGAAAAGGCAGGAAAGCCCCAGAACCCCCAGAATAGAGTGCAGCTCATAGTATCTCAATCTTAGCCCGGGGTGATCCCTGTCAGGGTCTGACCTAGTGAAGACTTTGTGTTGCTTTAATATGTCGTTGAAGACGTCGTGTGTGGCTGTAAGTCACTAGGTTTGTGGCGATTTGTTGTGGTGATCGAGACCATCCTGGCTAACATGGTGAAACCCCGTCTCTACTAAAAAATACAAAAAATTAGCCGGGCGTGGCGGCAGGTGCCTGTAGTCCCAGCTACTCGGGAGGCTGAGGCAGGAGAATGTTGTGAACCCGGGAGGTGGAGCTTGCAGTGAGCCAAGATCGCGCCACTGCACTCCAGCTAGGCAACAGAGCGAGACTCTGTCTCAAAAAAAAAAAAAAAAAAAAAAAAAAAAAAAAGGCGTGTGGGGGGTGACAGAGAGGCAGGGGAAATGAAGAGAGGCAGAGGGGGCGGAGAGGGACAGGGGAGGCAGAGAGAGGCAGGGGAGACGGAGGCAGGGTAGACAGAGAGGCAGGGGAGACAGAGGCAGGGGGAACAGAGAGAGGCAGGGGGACAGAGACGGGAGACAGAGAAGCAGGGGGACAGAGAGGCGGGGGAGACAGAGGCAGGGGGACAGAGACGGGAGACAGAGAAGCAGGGGGACAGAGAGGCGGGGGAGACAGAGGCAGGAGAACAGAGAAAGGCAGAGGGGACAGAGAGAGGGGAGACAGAGGTAGGGGGACAGAGAGAGGCAGAGGGGACAGAGAGATGGGAGACAGGCAGAGGGGACAGAGAGAGATGGGAGACAGAGGCGGGGACAGAGAGAGGCAGAGGGGACAGAGAGACGGGAGACAGATAGGGGGACAGAGAGGCAGAGGGGACAGAGGGAGACGGGAGACAGAGGTAGGGGGACAGAGAGGCAGAGGGGACAGAGAGAGATGGGAGACAGAGGCAGAGGGGACAGAGAGAGATGGGAGACAGAGGCAGGGGGACAGAGAGAGTCGGGAGACAGAGGCAGGGGAACAGAGAGGCAGGGGGATAGACAGAGGCAGGGGGACAGAGAGAGGCAAAGGGGACAGAGGGGACAGAGAGAGGCAAAGGGGACAGAGGGGACAGAGAGAGGCAGGGGGACAGAGAGGCTGGGGGGACAGAGAGAGAGGGAGAGGATGCCGGTGGGGAAACAGAGTTGTTTTTTCCTCTGTCAGCTCTCATCCCTGAAATCAACAAGGAAATAGGACCGGTTCACTTTGCCATGTTGGCTTGAGGTGCCCTGCTAAGAGCTGGGGTTCCATCCAGCCTTCCTTGGCTGTGACACTCTGTGGAACTAATCTTCAACTTCGCAGAAGTTGTTCCCTGGCCTCTGGAATCCCACCTTGGTGACTTAAAAGCTAGTGGACTGATAGAAAATTCAGTCCCCGTTACTTAACTTGGATTTTGAAAACCATCCCCTCGTTCGGGTTTACACAGAACATGCTATTGCCCGTCTAAGCCTGAGGGGACCACACACCCCAGAAACACCAGAGCAGATCATGTTCAAAACCGCCGACTGTCCTGAAGACAGTTGACAATTCATGAGTTTGACGCACGTTTTTTCCAGTCCAAGAGCTGGAGCCAGATACCCACCCGTGACGCCCTCCCACATCTTCCAAACGGGCACTTCCAAACCTTGTCCTGGGCTTGTTTCCAAGCCAGCCTCACTGCTGCAGGCTCATGTCATGCCCTCTCTCCTGCGTGCTCCCAGATCCCACCCATCCTAAAAAGCCCACGGCCACGGCCACCTCCTTCCTGCCTCACCCTGGCTCCCTCCCCACAAGGAGGAAGCGGCCCCTCCCCGCTGGCGTCCTGTCTGTCATAGGGCCTTAGGTTCTTGTGTGTGTGCGAGCCTGGGTTACGTGTCTTTCCTTTTCCACTGTACCTGGCATAGGTAAATACTCATTCAGCCTGACTTGGACCTCAGTGATGGCTCCAGACCGTGGCTTTGAAGAATGGGCAGAATTTGGATGTAGGAAGAAGCAAGGAAAGGAGGGAGAGTTTCCGGTGCAGGGAGAGAGCCCTGCCCTGGGCATCCCTTAGGCAGGTGTTGGAGGGAGGCCCCCAGCACTGGGGCCCCAGAAGCATGGGTCTGCCCTGCCGTGTCCTTCCCCTCCAACCTGAGCCCAGGCAGCATCCGTGGGGCCAGTCCTTCCAGGGAAGTGGAAGCCACCCTGGGAGGAGCCTGGATACCAGACCATGATGGCAGGGTGGGAGAGATTTGAATATTCTTACTGCTCGTAGCTCAGGAAGGGGCAGCACCAGTCCCTTGTCCTTTGGGGCGATGACAACAGAGAAGCAAGCCTTGGGGGGCAGGGCTGCTTTCCCCCCAAAATACAAGTAAGCACAAGGCAGAGCGGCGTGCTTTGTGTTGACGTCGCAGCAGCAGCCATCCTGGCAGTGAGGGGTCACAGTCATGGCCACAGGCTCGCCCATGCACAGAGGCACGTTCTCGAAGGCAGGAAGAGCGTGGGTGTGCAGAGGTGCAGGGAGGGCGGGACATCCCCAGGGAAGGAGTTGCGTTCAGGATGGGCAGCTGTGCCAAGTTCCCAGCTGGTAGGAAGACAGGAATGCAGGTTGATTGGGAAACAGGAGAGAGGGCACAGCGGCTGTGGCAGCTGCCTGGGGTGTGACACAGCAGCAGGTGTGTGTCAGGGATGTGGGGAATTTTCTACCAACCTTCTTTTTAAGTTGAGTCATTTCTCTCTTGGTCCTTTGCTGCTTTCTTTTTTTTTTTCTTTTTTTTTTTTTGAGACAGCATCTTGCGCTGTCACCCAGGCAGGAGTGCAGTGGTGTGATCTTGGCTCACAGCAACCCCCACCTGCTGGGTTCAAGAAATTCTCCTGCCTCAGCCTCCCAAGTAGCTGGGATTACAGGCATGAGCCACCATGCCTGGGGTTTCACCATGTTGGCCAGGCTGGTCTTGAACTCCCAATCTCAGGTGATCTGCTTCCTTGACCTCCTAAAGTGCTGGGATTACAGGCATGAGCCACCAAGCCCGGCAGTCCTTTGCTTCTTTCCTCCCGCCCTCGTCCGCCAGTAGAACCTCAGAATTTGTGTCACGGCCATTGACAAATATGTCCCGTGCTGTGAGCATTTTGGAACCGGGACTTGACTCTGTGGCTGATCTGGAGGCGCTCTGGGCGCAACATGAGATTTCGTGCACGATCAGCCAGCTGTAGACAGTTTTTCCTGGTGTGTGTGGTCCTGTGAGTGCCTCACCAGGGTCCCTTGGAGATGGGTGTGACTCAGGTAAGGCGTGTTCCTTTTCTTCTTCTTCTTAAGGGCCTGCATGAAGCCTCTTGCTCCAGAAAAACTGGGCTCAGAGGCAGTGTCGTGGGGCAGAGGTGAAACCCCTGGCCGGCCCCACACCCATCATTCCTCGGGACTCAGTTGCTCAGTGCACAGTAGCCTAGGATCGTAGGGTGGTGTATGGTTTCTTTTTTTTTTATTTTTATTTTTTGAGAGAGTTTCGCTCTTGTTGCCCAGGCTGGAGTACAATGGCGCGATCTCAGCTCACCACAACCTCCGCCTCCCGGGTTCAAGCGATTCTGCTGCCTCAGCCTCCCCAGTAGCTGGGATTACAGGCATGCACCACCATGCCCAGCTAATTTTTGTATTTTTAGTAGAGATGGGGTTTCTCCCTGTTGGTCAGGCTGGTCTCAAACTCCTGACCTCAGGTGATCTGCCCGTCTCGGTTTCCCAAAGTGCTGGGATTACAGGTGTGAGCCACCGCACCTGGCCTGGTGGTGTGTAGTTTCTAAAGCACATCCACGCCTGAGACAGTTGAGAAAACCGAGGCTCAGAGGGGTTTGCGTTCCTGCTCAGAGTCACAGCCCCGAATGGCAGAGCTGGAACCACATCCAGTCCCGGTGTCGCCCATCCAGGTACCCTAATCCCACGTCAGCCTGCTTGCCTCGTGGCGTTACGGCACACCTTTGCTCTGACGTGTTACTGGCACACCTGAGCTCCCGAGGGCAGGGCTGCTTCTTATTTATTTGTTATCTCAACAAATAGTATTTATTATCTCACCATATACTCAGTGACTGACGCCACCTGGGTGCCAGGCCCTGTGCTGCCTCTGCCACCCCTGTCCCTGTGCCCGGCCCCGCTGGCAGGAAGCTTGTGTTTGAGGACAGAGAACTTGGGGTGGGTTGGCGACGAGAGCCTGTCCCGAGTGGTGTCCCTCCAAGGACGATGAGCCACAGCGGGGCAGAAGGGGCCCTGGGAAGCAGGCTGCACCCGCCAGAATCTCCCAGGCCCGGGACCCAAACGCGAGTCTTCAGAGAGGAGAGGCTGCAGTCTTCTCGCTGCAGAGGAGATGGTGGGGGGACTCGGGCCATTTGCCTGCTTCCTCTGTGCTGAGGCCGTGGTCAGCAATTCTGAGATTCCCAGCCCGGGTTTCCACCACCGACATCACTGTGTAAGGAGCAGGCGGTGCCTCTGAGCGGCCAGGGGCACCCATGCGCCAGAGCCAGTGCACGTGACCTGGCGAGGGGGCAGGAGTGGCCACTGCAAGGTGACAGCTGCTGGCACCTAATGCTCGCAGAGGGCCCCAGTGCACAGGCGCGGCTGGCTGTGCAGAGCTGCTGACCGCCTGTCACCACCCCCTGCCCTGCCCCGCCCCGTGCCAGCCGGGATGACTTCTGGCCTGGGTGCTTTTGGTAGCCACACCTCAGAAAACCAGTCTTCGTGACTGTGGGCCACCATGGGCATGAGTCACCTGTCACCAGAGCCTGGTGTCCCTGTGTAAGTGTGCCAGATGGGCAGAGGAGACAGGTGAAGGCACATTCCTCAGCGCCTGCTCACAGCTCTGCCCACCACGCATTCTGTAGAGAACCTCAGCGCCCTCCTCCCTGCTGGCAGCCAGGCAGGGATTTAGGCGGTTTCTGTTTGGCCTCCAGTGCTTGCCTCTCCCGTGTCCTATCCGCCCAGGCCTCAGACCTGTCACTGTTCCCGGGCATCCTCCTGGATAAGAAACTGCCCAAATGTGGTAGCTGGGTCCCCAGGATGTGAGTCAGGCTAGGCCTGCCTAGCTCACGTTTTGTTCTTTGCAAGTTTTCCCAACCTTGCAGCTCTCTGGGGAGGGAGCCAGCTCCAGGCTGGGAATGGGCCTGGCGGTCTCCATCAGTGTCAGCCCAGGTGAACCGTCCACGAGCCACAAAAGGGAAGGTGATGGGAGGAGTATCATCTGGCTGCCTTCCGGGTCACTGCAGGGAGTTGCTGCCCCCGGAGCTTAGCTGCTGTCAAGGGGTGGGATGTGGCGAGGACCCCCAAGAGGTTGCCCGGGGTCCTTCATTCTAGGGCGCTAAGCATTGGAGAGTGCTTCCTGTGTCTGAGACGGGACAGCAGGGGACCCGAAAGAAGCAAGCAAGAGGAATGTGAGGCCCCATGAGGATAGCAGGAGGGTGGGGCAGCCTTGCAGCCATGGGGACATTTGGATGGACAGAGCCCTGGTGGCTAAGACCCAGCATGGGAAGATCCAGGGAGGCTCAGTGAGGGAGAAGGAACAGCGAGAGCAAAAGCTCTGAGGGGGGATGGGGGGGCCGCCCAGGCAGATGGGGGTGTAAGATGAAGTGTGAAGGGGCAGGCGCACGAGAGAGGAGGCATCAGTGGTGTGTTGGGAGAAGGTGAGGAGACCAGTGATGGGAATCAATCAGGAGAGCTTCCTGTGGGAGGAGGCTTCTCTGAGGTCTGAGGTTTGGGCGGATAGGACACGGGAGAGGCAAGCACTGGAGGCCAAACAGAAACCTCCTAAATCCCTGCCTGGCTGCCGGCAGGGAGGAGGGCGCTGAGGTTCTCTACAGAATGCACGGTGGGCAGAGCTGTGAGTGGGCGCTGAGGAATGTGCCTTCACCTGTCTCCTCTGCCCACCTGGCACACCTGCACAGGGACACCAGGCTCTGGTGACAGGTGACTCATGCCCATGGTGGCCCACAGTCACGAAGAAATGGAAGTCCTTCAGAAATGGAAGGGATCTTAGAGATGGTGAAGATGGTTTCTGTGTCTCAGGAAGGGCTCTGGGCTTTCGGGCAAGTCGCCTCAGCTCTCAGGGAGTGAGGGAACTCACGGCCCCTCGTTGAGATCTGTGCACCTGCGGCCTCTCACCGCTGTCACCATGCCCCGCAGTTCTCTCTCCAAGACCATTTCCAGTCTCTTCCTGCAGGGCTATGCATTGCCTCAGCTCCTTTTGAGGAGCTGTTGAGAAAAGATCGTTTTTTAAGAAAGCCTTATCGTTCCTGTGCACGTGGGTGATGTCATCACACTCTGCCCCCTGGACGCAGATCCTCCATGCTGCCCCCAGTGGGAACACCAGCCTGTGCTCAGTGCTGCAGAGCTGGTGTTTCCCTGCCAGGCGGAGCCTCAGGGGATTTATCGCCTCATTTGTTTGTGGGTTGGCTTTTTCCTTTTATAAGTTTTCATCGGAAACTGATTTTACCAGTTGTATGTCACACAGTCCTCCTGCCTGGTCCCCAAGATGAGAAATTACAATGCATGATGCACGAGGCTGATTTTCATGTAGATGTGTTCGCTCGGGCTGGAGCTCTGGGTGTGGTTTGTTCCTGGGAGAGGAGCCCCAGGCACTCACTGGCATCTCCATGTTTGGATGAAACCCTGTGCAAGGGCAAGGGTGGGAGCGTGTGTCCCACATAGCTGAGCCCCCTGGTTGGCAGGCCTGTCCTCCCGTCTCCTGGGAAGGTAGCATGAGCTTCCCACCTGCTCCCAGATTCCTCGCCCAGCCCTGGGGCGTTGCCCCTCCCCTTCCACCTGCCCTGACTGCATTCCAGGCAGAGCCAGGGTTGGTGGGGCCTGCAGTGGGGATCCCTTGACCTTCCTAGCCACTCCTGCTGTCTGGCCTTGGGCCAGGCGTGTCTCTCCTAGGCCCTTAGCTGTCCTGTTTATCAAGTGGAGACATCTGCCCAGAGGCGGCAGCTGGGCCAGGTGGGGGCTGGAGGGCCCGGCTGGCTCTGTCCACTCCTCTCGGGGTTGTCCTGGAGCTCTGTGGGGTCAGCCTCGCACCGCAGACAGTAGGTCCCAGCTTTCCACAGCAGAGGGCACCCCTTCTCCCCCACGCATGGAGGGGCAGGTGGGTCTCGTAGGTGCCCGAGGGGAGCAGGTCGGGCTCAGTGCTCTGCTGCCTCCTGGGCAGACTGGTAGTGGTGATGGGAGCCCCAGGGCTGCCGGTCATTAGAGCCGAGCCCAGGTCACCGCCCTGCCACCATGTGCTGGGACAGCGTGTGGCCCATGGCTTCTGCCAGACGGGCCGTGAGGGAGCCCCCACCATTGGGCAGCGCTGGCCAGCCTAGGCCCCATACGGCCACCAGGCGCAGCCCGCAGCCTCCCCCACACCCATGTGGAGCTGGGCCAGGCAGGGTGCGTCCTCGGCATGCGTTTCCAAGGACTGCTGAGTCACCTCAGGGGTGACTCAGGGGCCCAGGGGCCAGGCCAGAGCCAAGGGGGACAGCAGGGGAGAGGCCGGGCTGCAAGGCCACAGCACGGGAAGGGCAGCATGCGGACCAGAGGCCAAGCCTCTCGATGCAGACGAGGGCCAGGAGGCCAGGGAGGAGGCTGTCCCGGGAGAAACGCCGATTGCCCCATCTAGGGCGGACGGGCCAGGTTCGGGCTGGTGGAGGCCTTCCGGGATGCAGGCCCTGCACAGCGTTCCTTAGGGTTTAAAGTCAGCAGCCAGAGCTGGAGGCCTCATCAGAAAGGCAGTGTGGGCTGGACTCCCGCTGGTGACTTTGCTGTCAGCACCGGAGAGGTCCTTCCGGCCCGGGGCTGCCCTCACGGAGCCTCCGGCCACCAGACCATCATAGACCAGGCCTGACTGTCCCCTTTCTCTCTCGGGGATGGTCACAGAGCTGGCCCCTGGCCCCTGGCCGCCGCTCTTGTGGCCACCGCTGAGCAATTTCCTATCGTGGCCGTCACCACTTCGTCTGCGTGACTTCTTTCCAGTGGCTGATTCCCTCTCTGCTTCCAGTTCCCCTGATGTGTTGGCCTCAGACTCTTGGATGGGGCCTCCAGGGCCCATCTGGAGGATTTCTCTTGCCTAAGTTTTTTTCTCCCCCTCATTTTCACGTACCAGGCAAGAGAGCAGTGGCTGTGACTTCAAATGACATCGGCTCGCTGCCGCGCACACAGCAAAGCATTTATCGCTCTCTGCCAATCTGAGAGTCCTTTCTCCAGCTCCAAGAGCCAGGAGTCAGGCAGGGCAGGGCCCAAGACAGCCTGAGAGACGGCATGAATGGCCAGCACCACAGTTGGCAGAAACGCACCCCCAAGGCGATTTAGACTGCGGTGGCCGGGCCGCACCATGGCCCCCAATGTCTGGCTGTCTTTCCCTACCATGGCACCCAGCCACACCTCTGGCCAGGAAGTCTGCGGCAGGCCTGTCCCCACAGCCTGGGGGCCGTGGGGAAGCCGGGCTCTCAGGGGGCCCTCTGTGGCCTGGTCTGAGGCAGAGCCCATTCTGGTTCCAGTCCAGAGCCGGTATCTCGGTTGCCAGCCCAGGCCCAAGGGACTGCCCCTTTGGCTGAGAGGACGCCTGGGGCTTCCAGAGCCACTGTCCTTTTGCTGCCAGAGCTTGGTTCCCAGAGGAGCCCCTGACCCGCCACAGAGGTGGGTCTGTGGCTGTCCCCGGGTGCCCAATCTGGCCATGGTGGCAGCGTCTGGTTTGGGGTTTCCGTGAGAAAATAATTTCAGAAACTTTGTCTTGATTCATTGTTTTCAGTGCCTCCATTCCCAAAGGCTGCTTTTTAAAAACCATTCAGCCTTGATGGACAGGAGGGGAGATCTCTACTGAGAGGCTGGAGGCTCGAAGGACAGTGGCAAATCCAGGGCTCTCAGAACTCCCAGATGCTGAGGGGAGCCCTGACTGTCGGGACCCTTCCCTCCGTGCATCACACACAGTGGGTGATGACCCAGTCAGCCCCAAGGCAGAGGCTCCCTCCATCTTCCCTTGGGCTGGGGAATGGGTTTCTGCCGTCTGATTCCTCGCCGCCGGGCCATGAGGATCACCTGGCACCCATGAGGGTCACTTGGCACCTGTGGTGCTCCTGTGGCCCCCCTCCCACTGCTCCTCTCCCTCCCCCTCCTGGCCTCATCCCTGTGCATGTGCAGGAATGACTACTCCTGCTTTTCACCTGGGGATGCCCTGCAGGCTCCCAGACCAGGAGCCCAGGGGCCACAACCCCACCCATGCCAGGCACTTACTGTCACAGGAAAGCTCAGAGCTGCCTGCAGCCAGCGCCGCCCCTGTAGATAGGCGAGCTTTCATAGTCAGCACACAAGGGCTTCAGGTCTGGAGAGTCCCCATGCCACTGGGGCCACTGAAGGTTTCCAGCAAGGACAGACAGACACATCAGCAAGCCAGGAGCCTGGGAGCACACATGGAAAAGGGGACACGAAGGCCAGTGGCTTCCTGTGTCGCCGGGCAGCAGGCCGCCTCCAGGCTGTGCGCGTCTTCGACTTTTTGACTCATGGGAAAGAAGCTGTGATGGACTCGAGGTGGCCATGTGTGTTGGGCAGTGGCTCCCAGGTGTTGGGCCAGCAGGGAAGGGCGTTGCAGATGGAAAAGGGTTCAGAGACACACGGATATGATACATCCCTACATCCTTTGCCCCTGCCCTCTTCCCATGTCAGGGCTTTTTCTACACCGCAGGGATCCTTGTGTCCCTCCCTGGGGCCTCCACCCCGACCCTGCATTCCAGCTGTTTTGCACAGAGGTCCGATCAGGACTCTGCTGCTTCTGCAGGCCTTACCCTGGCTTCGCCCCTTTCCATGGCTGACCAGGCCTTGAACACAGCTGCAGTGTTAGAACTGCGCCCACTGTGAGGAGGGGCTGAGCACTCACCTCCTCCACGTCCCCTTCAGCTTCCTCCTCTGTGACGTTGGGGGCCGGGCACAGAGTGCCTAGCATGGGGGCTGGCACATGGGACTGTCAATAGTGGCCCTTGTTCCGTGTGTCCTGCCTGCCCTGTCCCTGGTCCTGCAGGTGGCTGGGCCTGGACCCCCTCCTATGGTCCCCAGCTCCCCAACCCATGCTTTGTCCTGGGGCTGTTGTCCCCTAGTCCTGTAAATATATGGCCTTGGCCAGGCACACTGTGTCATGCCTGTAGTTTTAGCACTTGGAAGGCTGAGGTAGGATTGCTTGAGGCCAAGTTCGAGACCAGCCTGGGCAACATAGTGAGACCCCTGCCTCTTTAAAAAGAAAAAAAAAAGATGAGGCCTTGTCACAGGTATTCGCTGCGGTTGACCAGCTATGCCCACCTGCCATTTCTCCACTCTGTGCCTGGCACTGGGCGAGGCCCCTGTGGTCTGTGCGCTCACAGATTCCGCTGAGGAGGACTGCAGGGAGGGACGCGGAGATGGCTCTGTAGCACAGCGTGCAGCACCACAGCACCACCGATGCCGACGGGCAGGCAGACACCAGCCAGAGACCCGCTCCCCAGCCGAGGGAGGACCCGTGAACTCTGCTGTGAACCTGGAAATCACCAAGCACCACAGCATGACTGCCAGTGAGACCTGAGGACCCTGGGGCCGACCCCTCTGCGGGCAAATGTGGCGCATCCCTGCAGGCTGGGCCACAGCAGCCCTCCCTTGCCCTCCCCCACGCTGGCTTTCTTCTTTAAAAGAGAAAAAAAAAACAAAACCCTGTGAATTCATCAGAGCAGATTGTCTGCTGGGGCACCAAGCCCGAGACGGGCATTTGTGTTCCGTGCTGTGTGGATCAGGTTTCCCCGCTGAGATGTTTAAATCCCAAGGCCGCCCATCGGCAGCAGCCAGCTCCACTCGGCAGGATTCGGAATTTTCCTCCTGCTCCTGCCAAGTGGCCACCACAGCTGTGCCTGCCGGGCACAGGGCAGCTGCCCACACCCCTCTGGGTAAAACCTGGGATTCTCCTGCCTACGGCAGCCCTGTCCTGACTCTCAGTCCACAGTGTCTTCACAGTTCATTTCTGTATTTTTCCACCTTGTATTCTCTGTTCTGTGTGTCACATCCCTTGCTCCCCTCCAAAGACAGCCAAAGGTCTAAACTCTAATGAATGCCAGGCTTCAAAGGAATAGCCCCCTTCTCCCAGGGGGACAAGAGTCCCATGCTCTGGGGCAAAACCCCATCTTCGTGTCCAGCTTGCTCATTTCCCAGGTGCCTGGCTCACAGGTGACAGAGTACAGGGTCAGGCAGAAAATGCATGCGGCATGCAGGTGGCGGGTGCAGGTGGGATGCGTGAGCATGGAGTGGGCAGGTCTCCGCTGGGCATCTCTGGGCAAAGATCTGAAAGACCACAAGCCAGTCTTGCCAAACCCTGGGGAAGTGTCCGGCAGGCAACAGTGGGATCCTTCCCAGAGGCCACTGCCAGGCCTGACTGAGCCGGGGCCTCTCCCATAGTGACTTCTCAGCCCTGGTCCTCGCCTGGCAGGGTTGGCCAAACCTCACTTCTCCCTGCTCCAGGCGGGGACATGTCACAGCCTCTGTGGGAGGCCAGCCGGCATCTGAAGCAGGGGCAGAGTCTTGGAGACTGTTCCCTCTTGGGCTCGGCCTGTTTGTTCCAGGCATGGGGAGAGAAGGCGCTGGTGTTGCTCTCAAGATGGCAGCCCTTGTGGGGCCTGCGGTTGGTCACTCGGGGTTTGCAGCTGGTACTCTGACCCTGTCCAGGTGGGGCCCTGTGGGAGAGTGGGGAGGGGGCCCCCACCCACCCTGCCACCCTGATGCAGGTTCAGTCAGCGGAGGGTGGTCTCACCCCTGAGCCCTGTTGGGTCCCTGGCTACTGAGTGGCCCCATTATTTTCCTCCGTTTCCTGCCATGCGGGGTGGGAACAGGAGGCGAACCTTGTGGGTATGGGATGGACTCGAGTGCGGAGCTGTCATTACCACTGCTGAGTCCGCTGCACTAGTCAGGGCTACAGCCAGCCTGCAGAGTCTCCCTCGGCAGGAATGGACTGCTGGGACCATGGCCTCAGTCCTCCCTCCCCACCGGCAGGGTCTCTGATGCAGGGGCATTGGGGCTGGCTGCCCCACAACAGGCAGCTCTTGCCTGGCAGATGGCACCAGGGTTAGGAACACTCGCTCCTGACAGCGAGCCCAGAGGCGCTCTCTGGTGAGCCTCCCCGTGGCGCCCAGCTCTGCCGCAGACTCTCGGTCCCCTCCGTGCTCAGCAGTGCTGGTGTGGAGACTGCAGTGAGTAGGGCCCCGGCGGGCAGGAGCCCATGCTTGGTTTCCGCGCTTGCGGCCGGCGCTGCACGTGGCCCGGCTGCCTTGCTTTTCCCGTGTTTCCCTTGTGGCTGCTCATCCCTGTGTCCATCTGTGCTGGTTTCTAGCCCATAAGCCTTGGGGAGAAGGGGCCTTACAGGGTTGTGTCCCCTGCCCAGTGCCTGGCCCGTGGGGGACCATCAGTCACGACAAGGGACTTGGCTGGAGCTGAGCAGAGGGACCCGGGTAGTTAGGGCACAGCCTCCCGGGTGTCAGGGGTGCGAGGAGTCAGGCGGTTGTGGAGGTTCAGGAAGTCGTCCTGGGGCTCAGGAAGGCAGGGTCCTGGATTCCCAGGTGAGATGGGCAGGTGGGGCCAGGGCCAGAGCCAGAGGCCACCAGGTGGGTCTTTGGTGCCATGGCGGGTCCCCAGCCCCTCCTCTCAGAGGCAGGATGTGGTCCTCGCCGGTAGGGCCTCTCCTCCTGCCCTACGTGAGGCAGGGGGCTGGGGAAGGGTCCTGATGGAGCCACTCTTGCCAGCCTGCACACTGGGTCCTGCCTGGGCAGGTCGTGGGGCCGGGGTGGCCTCCGCCCAGAAGGTGTGGTTTCGCAGCCCGCTGGCTTCAGTTCTCCTCCCGGCTTCCCAGAAGAGTCCAGTCTCGCATCAGCCACTCATTTCCCTCTCCGGCAGCCGCTGGCTCTGAGCACGCCCTCTCTCGCCACAATCAAAAGAAGTGAAACTGTCCCAGGAAATAGAGTGGAACGCCCCAAAAACACCTAGGGAGGGGGGCTCCTTCCTCCTAATGCCTTCAGCAGAAATGGAGGGCAGCCCCACTCTCCTGCCCCGCAAGGGACATTTCCTGCCTCTCACCTGTGCCAGAGTCAGCCCTCCCGCGGTGGGTGTGCCGAGGGGATTTTTTTTTTTCTTTCTTCTTTCTTTTGAGATGGAGTCTTGCTCTGTCGCCTAGGCTGGAGTGCAGTGGCTGGATCTCTGCTCACTGCAAGCTCCACCTCCTGGGTTCACGCCATTCTCCTGCCTCAGCCTCCCGAGTAGCTGGGACTACAGGCACCCGCCATCACGCCCGGCTAATTTTTTTGTATTTTTAGTAGAGACGGGGTTTCACTGTGTTAGCCAGGATGGTCTCGATCTCCTGACCTCGTGATCCGCCTGCCTCAGCCTCCCAAAGTGCTGGGATTACAGGCGTGAGTCACCGCGCCCGGCCAACGAGGGGATTTTTAAGAAGCTTCCAAGGTGCTGTGTGGCTGAGTTGAGAGCCACCAACCCACAGGCAGGAAAGGGACAGGGGTCAGAGGCATGGGGCCTGTGCTCACTGAATGCCCGGCACACCCCGCACATGAAGGCAGGTGGACAGAAAGGGTCCCAGTGCGTGGGTGAGGACAGTCCCGTGGTGTGGGGGCTTCCAGAGCCAAGCCTTGGAGGAGGGCCAGGAATTCCTTGGCAAAGGGGCTGGTGTCTTTTTGGGCAGGTTGCCAGGACACAAGACCAGCCGTGTACTCCGGGCAGGCTACCTTTTGCAGAACTTGGGGTTGGGGGCATTTGCACTCATGGTGCCTTGGGCTGTGACCTCCAGGCATGGGCTAGAGGGTACACCAGGTGCCTGGCGTGGGCAGAGCCCCAGGCTCAAGCTTCTCCCGCCCCCGCACTTCCTGCTCTTGGGTCACTTCCTCCCAGGCTGGGTCCTGAACTCCTGACTGCCCTGCTGGACACCCCCCAGCCCCACACAGCCAACGCAATGTGGCACTACACGGACCCTCATGGCATCCCTTGGCCACGTCTTGTGACAGCTCGGGGCAGGCAAGCATCAATCAGACCTGGGGAGCACCAGGGGCACAGGCCATGGCCCACGGCACACAACACCTCGCTCTCCTGCCCAGGCCGTGTGTGCATGTCTTCACACAAGTGATCAGACCCGGGATGTTAAATTTGCCGATGACTTCAGAGATGGCACACCCTGTGACACTTGGCCCCCAGAGGGCAGGGCCAAGCTTGTGACCTCAGGCGGCCTCCCTCTGGGAGCCTCCATTTGTGGCAGGGCCTGGCAGCCACTCGGCTCTTCATGAAGCGCTGTGTGCTGGGAAGGGCCTCACACTGTCCATCCTCACTCTGTGCGGCATCCCTTGGCGCCAGGCACACATGGGATACGTGGGGTGAGGAAAGCAACGCCTGTGCTCAGACAGCGGTGCTGGGGTTCAGGGGCTCCCGCCATGTTCCATGGGACATTTCAGGGCTGTTTTTCGCATCCCAGGCGCTGTCAGGGGGAGTGGTTTGGGAATTCAGTGCTTGCTTCTGCCTTCCCACCACACGAGGAAAGACGCTGTAAGTGCCTGTCATTGTCATCGCTTTCACCGTAGCTGAGAGCCGTGAGGACCAAGGTGTGCCAGGCCTGTGTTGACTGCCTTGTGAAACTCAGTGTCCACATGGGGCAAGGGCTGGGCTGTCCCATCCTGCAGACACGGGCACCAGAGCACAGGAGAGTGGCGGCCTCCCTGCCCGGCTGCCTGCACCTCTTCTCGTAACTGTCAGCTCCTGCTGCCTCTCCCAGCCAAGCTGGCAGGATTTTTTTTTTTTAAGTAGACCCCACATACTCAAGGATGGGGGCAGATCCCCACATTGCTATCTGTGGGGATGTTTGTGTAGGCGCTTCTGGAAGCAGGGTCTTCTGAGCCATGTGTTCTCAGGCTGAGGCTCTGGACTCCACCGTGGCCCAGATGGGGCCCACTGTGGCGGGGTCCCCAGTGGGTATGTGAGTGGCAGTCGGGACACACACAGGTGGGCAGGCCACCCCCACCCTCCCCCTCCCCCTGCAGGCCCACCCTGCTCCGCAGGCAGCGTGTGGCCCTGGGGTGCCCACGGCAGTGCCTGAGGTGTGTTTCCTGATCACTTGGCCTCCTGCCTCCAGCTGTGGATGCGATGTGGCTGGAAGGTGGCTCAGGGCCTCCTGTCCTCTTCTTCCTCCTACCCCTGGGCTCACAGCGTTTCCCCTCTTCTGTCCTCTAGCTGGTCAGTGAGAAGGTCGGAGGGGCCGAGGGGACCAAGCTGGATGATGACTTCAAAGAGATGGAGAAGGTGAGGAAGAAACTGTGTGCTCTGTGTGGTGGTGGCACTGCTGGGGCCTGACCTCTGCCGGGCATAGTGGAGGCGGCCAACCTTGATGGGCCTGGGTCTGGAGTGATGGGGCCCGGCAGGTGTGGAGAGATGGGGTGGTGTGGGGGCCTCGTTAGCTGGACTTGACGGGCACCAGCTCTCTCCCCTGCTGTGGGCAGGCAGCTGTGGGGACATGGCTGAGCTGAAGACATGGAGAGGGGGTTGGGGGGTCCTGGTATGGGCTCTTAGGGCAGGAGGCGGTGCAGCAGCGGGGGCCTTGTGTGCCTTGGGCCCCCACTGGCTGTGGAGTCTTATATGCTGCTTCTCTCCACAGAAGGTGGATGTCACCAGCAAGGCGGTGACAGAAGTGCTGGCCAGGACCATCGAGTACCTGCAGCCCAACCCAGGTGGGTGCTCCAGCCACTGCCAGGGCCTGCCGCAGGCCCTCTGGCCTCTGTGTCAGAGGGAACGCAGGGGATGACAGAACCGCCAGGCTCATGGGTTGTGGGCTTCAGGCACAGCTGGATCCCGGAGTGCAGAGGCCATCCTTGGTGCTGCATGCTGCCTTTCCACCTCAACCAGCAGCTCAGCCCCTCTGTTGGCTTCACTCTCATGCCGACTGGTTCCTCAGGGCCGTCCCAGCCTTCAACCCCTCTTCCAGCCAGCAGTCCTGGCAGGGAGCCTCTCCCCCAGCTTACTTGTGGGATCCATTTGTATTGGCCGCCCCTCCCCAGTGCCCCTGGCCTGGACTTCACCTCTTGGGCTTGGGACTGGGTCTCCCTGGCTGAGAGACGGACTTTTCCCCAAGGAAAACCCAAATGCTGGCTCCATAGGAGGCCACGGACAGGGGGCAGACGCACACCCAGCAGTGTCCACTCAGGCCCTGCCAGGAGCAGACCCAAGCGGGCAGCGGAAGGGACACAGCTCATCACCCACCCCGGGAGCCTTGGCCTCAACCACCCCCTGCTGCACATCACTGCTGCGCCTCCTCCCTGGCACCCCCCAGATGAGGGGTCATAGCCACGTTCCAAGAGGAGCAGCCCTTGGAAGGAGGAGGTGTTGCCCCCTGAGGAGCTTGGTCACCTCTCCGCCCGCTGCCAGCTCCTTTGAGGCTAGCAGGAGCAGGGAAGGGACCCTCTGGGGATTCCACTGTGCTTTGTGTGGCCTAGACTGTCCACAGGCACAGGAAGCAAGGGTGGGGAGGGGATGTGGGGGCTGCAGTCTGCCAGGGCAGAGGAGTGCAGGCCTCACAGCCCACACCCACCTGGCCATCCTATCCCAGCCTCGCGGGCTAAGCTGACCATGCTCAACACGGTGTCCAAGATCCGGGGCCAGGTGAAGAACCCCGGCTACCCGCAGTCGGAGGGGCTCCTGGGCGAGTGCATGATCCGCCACGGGAAGGAGCTGGGCGGCGAGTCCAACTTTGGTGAGTGGTGCTCTCTGGAAGCCACGCCCACCGTCCCTGGAGGCCACACCTCAACACAGGCAGGGCAGGTCCAGGCCCTGCGTGTGCTGAGTGCCGGGGACGTACAGTGGCCCCCACAGCTTTCCAGCTGCAGAGGCGCAGGAGACCGCACAGACCAACCCATCCAGCACTGGCCAGCAGCTGATGGGGCCCCTTCCTGTAGCTCCAGACCTTCCCCAACTCAAGCCAGCTACTTCCCCAGGGCCTGGACCCCCCAGCATCTGTCCTTCCACCTGTTAAGGGCAAACCTAGGCCCTTTTAGCAGCATTGGAGGGTCTGGTTTAACGTCCAGCATCGATTCGGATTTTAGGATCCTTTGTTTTGCCCTGAGTTCCAATTTCCGGGCCCTGGGCTTAGAGTGTTGGGGGGCTGTTAGAAGTTGGGATGGGACCGAGTGTGGTGGCTCACGCCTGTAATCCCAACACTTTGGGAGGCCAAGGCAGGTGGATCACCTGAGATCGGGAATTCGAGACCAGCAAGACCAATATGGAGAAACCCCACCCCGCTTCTACTAAAAAAAAATATATATATATATATATATATATATATATATATACACACACACACACACACACAATTAGCCGGGTGTGGTAGTGCATGCCTGTAACCCCAGCTACTCAGGAGGCTGAGGCAGGAGAATCACTTGAACCCAGGAGGTGGAGGTTGCAGTGAGCCGAGACTATGAAAAAACAAAACAAAAACCAGGTGCGGTGGCTCACGCCTGTAATCCCAACACTTTGGGAGGCCGTGGCGGGCGGATCACGAGGTCAGGAGTTCGAGACCGGTCTGGTCTATATGGTGAAACCCCGTCTCTATTAAAAATACAAAAATTAGCTGGATGTGGTGGCGGGCCCCTGTAATCCCCCCTACTCAGGAGGCTGAGACAGGAGAATTGCTTGAACCTGGGAGGCAGAGGTTGCAGTGAGCTGAGATCATGCCACTGCACTCCAGCCTGGGCAACAGTGAGACTTCATCTCAAAGAAGTTGGAAAGGATCCAGGTGTGGGGGTGAACGCCTGTGGTCCTGGCTACTTGGGAGGCTGAGGTGCCAGCATGGCTTGAGCCCAGTTTGAGGCCTGCAGTGAGCTGGTACAGCGCCACTGCGTTCCAGCCTGTGAAACGCTGTTTCAAAAACAAAGGCTGAGGAGTGTCTCAGTCTAGTGGTCCCAGGCCCGGTATGATGGCTTCCCCCACCACTTCTCCACAGGTGACGCATTGCTGGATGCCGGCGAGTCCATGAAGCGCCTGGCAGAGGTGAAGGACTCCCTGGACATCGAGGTCAAGCAGAACTTCATTGACCCCCTCCAGAACCTGTGCGAGAAAGACCTGAAGGAGATCCAGGTGCTGCCCCTGCGCCAGCCTGGGGCCTGTCCCTTCCCCCTGCCGGATGGGGCAGCCCCATTCCTGCCACCCTCACCTCCAGCCTCGGCACTGCCCTCTGGGTCTCAGGCAGGCAGGATCCCCGGTGGTGCAGGGACAGTGGGTCAAAGCCATGCGTGGGGCGGCCCTCTGGCCGCTACTGGTGTGACCCATGTGCCCCACGTCTCCAGCACCACCTGAAGAAACTGGAGGGCCGCCGCCTGGACTTTGACTACAAGAAGAAGCGGCAGGGCAAGATCCCCGATGAGGAGCTACGCCAGGCGCTGGAGAAGTTCGAGGAGTCCAAGGAGGTGGCAGAAACCAGCATGCACAACCTCCTGGAGACCGACGTGAGTAGCTCGGGGTGTCACATCCTGAGAAGCCCCATGCCCTTGGGAGGCCGGGGTGGTGCCTCAAGGGAGCTGGAGGACAGATCGGCACCGACCTGGCCGCTGCAGCAGGGGAGGTGGAGGGTACGGGCCCCAGTCCCCCCTTCTCAGCCCCCTTGCCTCCTGTGGCTTCACCTCGGGAGTCAGGGAAGGCACAGGACAGTGGCACTGGCAGGAGCCCCTGAGCCCTACTGTTCCCACAGATCGAGCAGGTGAGTCAGCTCTCGGCCCTGGTGGACGCACAGCTGGACTACCACCGGCAGGCCGTGCAGATCCTGGACGAGCTGGCGGAGAAGCTCAAGCGCAGGTGAGCCCAGGGCCTTGGTCTCTCCAGAGAGTCTGGGCTGCCATGCGCCCTCTGCCGGCGCAAGTGGGCAGCACACCTCGCTGTGGGGCGAGCACATGGCAGAGCAGCATCCTGGATTCTTCCTGGGGACTGAGTGGAAAGGCCTGGGGGGCCGCGAGGTCAGAGGAGCTGGGGCTCTGAGAACTGAGTCAACACCAAGCCCTGCCCCGATGCAGGCCCCGGGGACTCCCTCCCTGGCTGCACGTTGCTGCTGCCACAGGAACACCCAGGCTCCCCTCCCTGAATGCAGAGGCCAGACCTGCTTCAGGGGCCTTGGCGTATGTGGGGCGCCAGCCGTGGTGGGGAATGGGGGGAGGAGGCAGGGGATGCGACTGGGGGTGTTGTAGGTAGATGCTGTGGCAGGCCCCAGCTGCTTGGCAATCTCTGGGATGCCTCCAAGGTGGGGGTCCAGGCTGGAGGCCCTCTGGGTAGACATCCCAGTCTAGCTGTGTCCCAGGGTCCATGTGTCACGACCCCACTGACAGCCTCTTCCTGCAGTCCCAGGCCAGGTCATTAGGCAGCAGCATAAATACAAGAGTGGGGCTGCCTCAGCTGTGACACGGGCTCGGTCCACTCACGCCTCTCCCTTCACAGGATGCGGGAAGCTTCCTCACGCCCTAAGCGGGAGTATAAGCCCAAGCCCCGGGAGCCCTTTGACCTTGGAGAGCCTGAGCAGTCCAACGGGGGCTTCCCCTGCACCACAGCCCCCAAGATCGCAGGTAATGGGGCATGGAGCTCTCTTGCGGAGGCAAATGCCAGCGGGTGGGAGTGGCCAAGGGCTGGCCCTGTCCTGGGTCTCTGAGCGCCAGACTCCTGGGTGCAGCTCTCAGCCCTGCTCCATCTGGACCGCCAAGGCAGACGGGAAGGGCTGGCCCCAGCCTTCTGCAGAAGGGGCCCTGCCCGACCTTTTGAGCCCGCAGCTTCCTCGTTTTGCTTGTGTTTAGCTTCATCGTCTTTCCGATCTTCCGACAAGCCCATCCGGACCCCTAGCCGGAGCATGCGTGAGTGTTCCCAGGCCCGCCTCGACCTCAGTGCTGCCTTCTTGGCCATTCGGGGAGGGTGTTTCTCCTCCTGCCCTGTTCTCTGCCCATCTCAAGCAGGGAGGAGCCAGGCTCGTGCAGCAGTAGGGGGCACAGGCCCCACAGCCTGCAAGATGCCACCTCTCTGGGTCTCAGCCTCACAGTGTGAATGAGGGATTGCCAAGGGCATTAGCCCAGCTCTAGGCTATGTGGTGGCTACAAGGGCTTGAGGGCATCTGGTCATTCCTTGTCACCGCAGCAGCACTGGGTGTCCCCAGCACCTCCCAGGAGTAGCTTTGGTGACCACTTACCAAGCTTCTCCCATCCTCCCTCCTGGGTGGCAGTAGAGGCCGGACCCCAGAAGTGGCAGGGCAGAGGGGAGGCCCATGCCCACCCACACGCTCCAGGTCACAGCAGGTCTGAGACCCCAGACTGGGCGGGGTGAGGCGTAGCAGCCCCAGCCCCACAGCCTGCTCCCGCCCCCAGCGCCCCTGGACCAGCCGAGCTGCAAGGCGCTGTACGACTTCGAGCCCGAGAACGACGGGGAGCTGGGCTTCCGTGAGGGTGACGTCATCACGCTGACCAACCAGATCGATGAGAACTGGTACGAGGGCATGCTGGACGGCCAGTCGGGCTTCTTCCCGCTCAGCTACGTGGAGGTGCTTGTGCCCCTGCCGCAGTGACTCACCTGTGCCCCTGCCCCTCCGTCCACACTGGCCGGCACCCCCTGCTGGGTCTCCTGCATTCCACGGAGCCCCTGCTGCCAGGGCGGTGTCTGAGCCTGCTGGTGCCACCTGGGCCCCGGCCCTTGAGGTACTCCCTGAGCAGGGCCCCACACTTGGGTGGGGGGGCTTATCTGGGTGGGTGGGGATGCCTGTTTACACTAGCGCTGACTCCCAACGGTGACGGCTCCCTTCCCCACTCCATGGCGCCAGCCTCCTCCCCCGCTCCCCAACTTCTCGCCCAGCTGGCCGAGGCGGGGCAACACTAAGGTGCTCTTAGAAACACTAATGTTCCTCTGGGGCAGCCCCCACCTCCGTCCTGACCCGACGGGGGCCCGGCCCACTGCCTACCCTCGAGTCCCGCAGCCTTAACAGGATGGGATCGAGCGTCCCCGTGGGGTGGCTCAGAGATAGGACCCTGGTTTTAAATCCCTCCCAGCCTGGTGCTGGTGATAGGCCCTGGCCCTACTCCAGGGCCAATGCACCCCTGCCTCACACACGCACTCCTTCTCCCCAAGGCCAGGGCAGAGGGCCTCACCGCCTCCCGGGCCTGCTGTCAGCTTGCAGCCCGGGGACAGAGGCCAGCTGGGATCTGCCTGAGGACAGAGAACATGGTCTCCTGCAGGGCCCTGCCTCCCAAGCCCCGCCCTCAGAAAGCCAAGTACCTTTTCAGCTTTTTAACTGCCCCCATCCCAACCCAGGGAGGCCTGTGTCACTCTGGCACAAGCTGCCACCACCAGCCACCCACACCTCCTCCCCCCAGCACACCTCACACCGGGACCA
Source organism: Pan troglodytes (assembly GCF_028858775.2). Lineage (NCBI taxonomy): Eukaryota > Metazoa > Chordata > Mammalia > Primates > Hominidae > Pan > Pan troglodytes. The sequence continues at coordinate 6,708,653 of NC_072418.2, read as the reverse complement.
CAGCCGCGCTGCCGAGGGCCAAGCACAAAGGTTCCAGTGAGCACATGTCCTAGCCCCTGGTGGCCAGGCTCCCCTTGCTGAGCCGCTGCCACTCCACCCTGTGGGACGTGGCCCCAGCCATCTCCTCTAGACCAAGGCAGGCAGCCCCGACATCTGCTTCCTCTATCGCCCAATCCAAAATTGATGAAATGGGGGGGGTTCTCTGGGCCAGGCCACATTCACATTCCCCTCCCCCTGTGGTCCAGTGAAGCCTCCGGACCCCAGGCTCTGCTCTGCCCTGCACCCCCCTCGTCAGAAGTACATGAGGGGCGCAGAGATGAGCACACAGCTTTGGGCACGGTCCAGGGCAAACTGAAATGTATGCCTGAATTTTGTAAACAGAAGTATTAAATGTCTCTTTCTACAGCCCCTTGCCTCGTCTTGGTGCAGGGGTGGGCCTGCCACCCACCGCCTTCCTGAGGGGCTGGCTCCAAAGCCACACACACCCCAGGAGGTCCCTCCAGCACCCCAGGTGCTCCCGAGCCCAAGGTGGGTGGGACTGGCCCTGAGGCTTTTGTGCCAGTTCCCAGGTGCAGGCGCTGAGGGGTACCCTGGAAGTTAATGCCCTGCCCTGGAAGTGAGGAAGCTGGGGTGATGGTACCAGCCTGGGCACCCAGCCACCCTCACCCCAGCCTTGGGGAGACCAGCGTGGCTGGCTGCTGCTTCCGTTTCTTTATTACCTGAGCCCATCCGGACCCTCAAGACAACTGGAGCCCACCCTGCCCTGGAAGGCTCAGCTCCCCTGCTTGAGGACGCCGCACACCTGTTCCAGGACGTGACACAGGCTCTGGTCCTTGGGCGTCCTGCTGGCCAAGGAGATCTGAAACGAGGGGGCTGGGCCTCAGGCTGTGCCCGGGGGTCCTAGCCAGCCCTGCGCCTCACAGTCCACCATGCAAGTCCAGCATCCTGACTGAGCCCCCCTGAGACCGAGGCACAGGGCTGGGGTCCCGCAGCACAGCCTGCTGCTTACCCAGTGGGGCAGTATGTAACCGAGGGCCTGGCTCCCGGGGGCAGCGGTGCTGTGTGGAGGGGTGGGGCTTATGTGCACACTCCCGATCCTGCCCCCACTTCAGCCCCTCCCTGCCTGGGTTCCAGACACCCATGGGGACACCACAGCCTCCACAGCTATCCGAGAGCTGAGCAGAATGAGTCCCTTTCTATGCCAGGTGGAGGGAAACCAGGAAACACTACCCTAAGACACTCAGGGGCAGCCAGGACCCTGGGCCCTCTGCAGGGGAGCCACTCCCAAAACCCGCTGCCAGGACCTCATCCGGCACTGCCGGAGCTTAAAGCTCCACAGTCCAATCAAATCTGGCCTGCACCCTGCTGGGGTGGCCACAGGGTGACCAGGGTCACCAGTCTGCCAGCTGGGCTGTCTCAGGCCCCTGAGGCCCACGGGGCTCATTGCTGCCACCTTTTAGGCTGCCCAGGGAGCCTCTCCTGGGGCCCCGTTAGGAGGTCTGCGGGGACTTGGGGCTCACCTTAAGCTTGTCGAGGTAGGTGTGCTCCTGGCTCCAGGGTTCCTGGAGCCTCACGAGGTCAGGGGAACCCTTGTAGAACTCCACCAGCAGCATCTACAGGACAGAGGAGCATGGACTCCCAGGCTCCCTCCAAGCCTGAGGTACCTCAGCGCCTCTCCTGGGGTTCCAGTCTCAGGCAGCCCTGAGACATGACCCCATCACTAACAAACCAACCACAAAGGGATCATGAGTGACCTTAGCCACAGGGCTCACCTAGCTTAGGTCCAGGAGGGCGCTCTCGAGGGGGAGGCAGCAGCGTTGCCCAAGGGGCTGCCACGAGAGGTCCACCTGGACCTGCACTCACCGAGCCCAGTTCTCCAGAACCACGCAGGCCTGACGTGGCCCCCTGGTTCGGCCTCATCCCCAGCTGTGACACCTGTGAGGTCACAGGTTTGACGAACTAGTTTAGGTTTTGTTGGGTTTTTTCCTTGAGGTAGGGTCTCACTCTGTGGCCCAGACTGGAGCGCAGTGGCGTGATCTCAACTCACTGTAACCTCCACCTCCCGGGTTCAAGAGCTTGTCCTGCCTCAGCCTCCCAAGTAGCTGGGACTATAGGCACCCGCCACCACTCCTGGCTAGCTTTTCTATCTTGGTAGAGACAGGGTTTTGCCATGTTGGCCAGACTAGTCTCGAACTCCTGACCTCAGGTGATCCACCCACCTCAGCCTCCCAAAGTGCTGGGATTACAGGCGTGAGCCACAATGTCTGCCTTAGTTTAGTGTTTTAAATGCATGTTGAACACACAATTTTTAAGTGTTCATCCAGTTACCACCCAAAGTCCCTGGGGTTTCTCTACTGGACAGCCTGGCAGAAGAGGCCAGTGCCTTGGAGAACAGCAGGTGGGGAGGTGAGGGCAGAAGTTGGAGGGACCCTGGCAAGGGCCTGGACTCTGTCCTGAGTGATGGAAGAAGCCCTAACCCAGGCCCCCAAGGCGCCACCAGCCATAGCTTCCCAAGCCCACCGGTGGGAAGCAGACCAACGCATCGTGTGCCCAGCTGCGCACTGCCAGCCCCTGCCTGCCCGCCCCGCAGCGAGCTCACCATCTCGTGAAGGATGTCATTGGTCAGGAAGCTGTCCTGGACGTAGGCCATCTCCACATCCATGGGGATGCCATAGTCACTGGGCCTTTGCTGGCAGGGACACAGACCAGTCAGAGAAGCCTCACCAGCCCGCAGCCCATGGCAGCTGGGGACAATTGGCAGTGCCCGGGCTGGGAACGGGAGAGTGCACACCCCGGCTCAGCTCTGCACCGGGATTGGCACCTGGTGGTGGGACCAGGGAGGCAGGGTAGCATCCTTACTGTGGGAGAGGCCCAGAAGAGAGCCAGGGCCCTGAAATGACTTCCCAGGGCTGACCTCTGACTTCAGGGCAGGATTGGGGAATGAAGCCAGGCAGGGTCAGGAAGGGAGCCCTCCTCTTTGTACTGAGCAGCCAATGACACAACGGAGGCCCCACGCCCAGGACCTCACCAAAATATGGGCAGGGCAGCAGTCACGTCCCCGTTTCATAGATGGAGAAACTGGGGCCCCAACTCTCCAGTGGAGCCTGGAACCAGGGGCCCCTGCCTAGTCATGACCCAAATGCCCCGGTGCTCCCGGGCCCCCCAGGCTCTCCCAACAGCCCCACCTACCTCGGGAGGAGGCATCACCCAGAAAGGCGAGATCTTGGACTCGGGGCCTGGGTTGCCAGAATAGTAAGGGGCTGGCGGGAGAGAGGGAGAGAGGGCTTGGGCCTGGGAGGCTCGGCTGGCCCAGCATCCCCCCTCCTTGCTCCCCCCACAGCCCCATCCCACGTACAGCAGAGCAGGGCGAGGCAGGGCTGGAAGCCATTGCTGGAGCCCTGCAGCCGCAGCTGGTAGTCCATCTGTGCGTCGATGTCCTGCAGAGATGGCAGCGCCGGGCTGTGCGGGTGGCTGTGGTACCAGCCCACCAGGGACAGGCCCCGCAGGAACAGGCTCTGGTAGATCTGGGGACAGAGGCGCAGCTCAGGGGGCACAGGGGCCTGAACGGCTCTAGTGAGCTTATGTGGCTGGCCAGCCCTGAACGAATTCCTGCTGTGTATCAGGCCTGGGGACACAGTGATGACCAAGACAGGCCCTGCCCCCACCGCCACTGAGTCCAGTGGGAGCTGGAGAGACAGCCAACAAGTACCTCTTTTAATATAAAAGACGCACCCTGCCACAAAGCCAGGACACCAAAGTCATTTTGTTCACCGCTGTAGCCCAGCTTACAGAATAATAGTCGCCACACAGTAAGCACTCAACAAACAGTTAAAACTAGGCTGGGAGCAGTGGCTCACGCCTATAATCCCAGTGCTTTGGGAGGCTGAGGCAGGCAGATCACTTGAGGTCACGAGTTCAAGACCAGCCTGGCCAACATGGAGAAACCCCCTTCTCTACTAATAAAAAAATTAGCCAGGTGTGGTGGCACGTGTCTGTACTCCCATCTACTATGGAGGCTGAGGCAGGAGGATGTTGAACCTGGGCAGCTGATGCTGCAGTGAGCCATGATTATGCCACTGCAGTCCAGCCTGGGCAACAGAGCAAGATCGTGTCTCAAAGAAAAGGAAAAAAAAAAAAGAATAGCAGCTGGCACTTATGAGTAGTGTTTAATAGATGAGGCCTGGCACTGAGCATTCAATATTAGCAGCCCTTCACTTTTTATGTTCTTAGATATAGGGTCTTGCTCTGTCACCCAGGCTGGAACGCAGTGGCGCCATCTCAGCTCACTGAAGCCTCAACCTCCTGGACTCAATCCATCCTCCTGCCTCAGCCTCTCAAATAGATGGGACTACAGGTGCGTACCACCATGTCTGGCTAATTTTTTTTATCTTTTGTAGAGATGGGGTCTTGCTGTGGCCCCAGGCTGGTGTCGAACTCCTGGGCTCCAGCAAACCTCCTGCCTCGGCCTCCCTAAGTGCTGGGATTCCAGGTGTGAACCCCCGGCGCCTAGATCTGATGGCCTTTCATTGAAGCGGCTCATTTTACAGACAAGGAAACCAAGGCTCTGAGAGGGGAGGGGGCTGGCGAGGTCTCAGCACCAGGGCTAGGAGATCCAAAAGCAGTGCTCTTAGGCTGGGCGCGGTGGCTCACACCTGTAATCCCAGCACTTTGGGAGGCTGACGCGGGTGGATCACGAGGTCAGGAGTTTGAAACCAGCCTGGCCAACATGGTGAAACCCTGTCTCAACTAAAAATACAAAAATTAGCTGGATATGGTGGTGCACACCTGTAATCCTAGGTATTCAGGAGGCAGAGGCAGGAGAATCACTTGAATCCGGAAGGTGGAGGTTGCAGTGAGCCAAGATCGCGCCCTGCACTCCATCCTGAGCGACAGAGCGAGAATGTCTCAAGAAAAAAAAAGGCCGGGCGCAGTGGCTCACACCTGTAATCCCAGCACTTTGGGAGACCGAGGTGGGCAGATCACGAGGTCAAGAGATTGAGACCATCCTGACCAGGCACGGTGGCTCACCCTTGTAATCCCAACACTTTGGGAGGCTGAGGTGGGCGGATCACGAGGTAAAGAGATCGAGACCATCCTGACCAACATGGTGAAACCCCGTCTCTACTAAAAATACAAAAAATTAGCCGGGCACAGTGGCTCACGCCTGTAATCCCAGCACTTTGGGAGGCTGAGGCAGGCGGATCACGAGGTCAGGAGATCGAGACCATCCTGGCTAACGCGGTGAAACCCCGTCTCTACTAAAAATACAAAAAATTAGCTGGGCGTGGTGGCGGGCACCTGTAGTCCCAGCTATTCAGGAGGCTGAGGCAGGAGAATGGCGTGAACCCGGGAGGCGGAGCTTGCAGTGAGCTGAGATCGCGCCACTGCACTCCAGCCTGGGCCACAGAGCGAGACTCCATCGCAAAAAAAAAAAAAAAAAAAAAAAAAAAAAAAAGCGGCGTTCTTCACCCTTCACCATGGGGTCCCAGGCACACAGACGGGCATGCTCACCTGCACGGTTGCTGGGTGATGACACTGCCAGCCACTGGGCAGTCGCCAGGACAGCTATGTCCCTTCCCAACCCTCCCCAGAATGCCACCTCCCAGGTAGCCCCTCACCTCCTCTTCGATGGCAGCTGCAGTCTCTGCGTCCCCAAGCCGGCTCCGACAAGGGAAGGCTCTGAGCACCGTCAGCACTGTGGGGAGGGGCAGCTGTGACCCCGTGACCCCGGTCCCCCAACGCCCCCGCCCACCCGGCCCTGGATACCCACTCTGGCTGTTGATGTCCCAGCGGCCCCCCAGGTAACCCACGACCTCACTCCGCGTCAGGTGGCTGTGGAAGTCCTGGGGAAGGGAGGGACAGCAAAAGACTGGCTCAGGCTGTGGCCCTGCCCCAACACTGGAGCCAGCCTGTGCCCTCATTCTCTTTGAGACTCAGTCTTGGTCTGTCGCCCAGGCTGGAGGGCAGTGGCATGATCTCGGCTCACCGCAACCTCCGCCTCCCCAGTTCAAGCCATTCTCCTGTCTCAGCCTCTCAGGTAGCTGGGATTAGAGGCGTGCACCACCACGCCCAGCTAATTTTTGTATGTTTAGTAGAGACAGGGTTCAGTGTTACCCAGGCTTGTCTCAAACTCCTGAGTTCAGGTGACCCGCTGCCTCAGCTTCCCAAAGTGCTGGGATTACAGGTGTGAGCCACTGGGCCTGGCCATGCACCCTCCTTCATACATTTATTGAGCACCTACAGTGTACCAGTAGCAAACAAAGCAGACAAGGCCCCAGCTGTCATGGAGCTGATACGCAGGGGAGCCCCGCCCACTGCCCACCTACTGGGCTCCCCAGGCCCCTGCCCAGGCCTGGGAGCCCCTTGCCCCTAGACAGGGTGGGCCACACACCAGCAGGAACAGCACGTTGCTGGAAACAGCCACGTTGAACGGCTGGAACTTGTTGATGGCTGCAAAGGATGTTACTTCCACGAGGGTGTGGGGGTTCCTGTAGGGGCCAGGAGGGTCGCACAGTCTCAGGAACCCCCAGGCTCTTCCCTCGCCCCCACACTGACTCTCCCAACCCCACAGCTCTGAGGATCTGAGGCTCTGTCCCACCCCCCACCCCTGCCCTTGCTACCCCAAGACCAGCAAGAGATCCAGGTGAGCTGGGGCAGGGGCAGAACTTGGGGTGAGTCTGACCTGGCCAAGTCGCGGCTGCCCAGCATGCAGTAGCGGACCGGAACCCGGATCTTGCTGTCCACCCGCTTCCCTGGGGTTGTGGCCTCTGGGAGAGAAAAAGGCAGGGTCAGTCCCTCCCCAGCCCAAGTTAGAACAAATTAGGTGGCCACTGGGTGTGGTGGTGCATGCCTATAATCCCAGTGCTGAAGCAGGAGGATCGCTTGAGCATGGGAGGTTGAGGCTGCAGTGAGCTGTGATCACACCACTGCACTCCAGCCTGGGTTACAGAGTGAGACTCTTATTTACAAAAAAGAAATTTTTTTCCACTGGGAAGCTGAGGTGAGAGGATTGCTCAAGTCCAGGAGTTCAAGACCAGCCTGGGCAAGATGATGAGATCTCGTCTCTGAAAAAAAATACAAAAATTAGCTGGGTGTGGTGACGCACACCTGTGGTCCCAGTTACTCAAGAGGCTGAAGTGAGAGCATCACTTGAACCCAGGAGGTTGAGGCTGCAGTTAGCCATGATTGCACCACTGTACTCTGCCCTGGGGGACACAGCAAAACCCTGTCTCAAAAAAACAAAACAAAAAAACAGGTACAGTGGCTCACGCCTGTAATCCCAACACTTTGGGAGGCCGAGACCGGTGGATCACCTGAGGTCAGGAGTTCAAGACCAGCCTGGACAACATTGTGAAACTCCATCTCTACTAAAAATACAAAAGTTAGCCAGGCGTGGTGGCTGGCGCCTATAGTCCCAGCTATTTGGGAGGCTGAGGCAGGAGAATCGCTTGAACCCGGGAGGCAGAGGTTGCAGTGAGCCGAGACTGAGCCACTGCATTCCAGCCTGGGCGACAGAGGGAGACTCCATCACCAAAAAATAAATAAATATATAAAATAAAATAAAATCCAGCATTTGAGCTTAAGAAGTCAAGGCAGTGAGTAAAACTGGGCAGTGGGACTGTCTTCAGCCCAGGCCTCGCCCGGCTCCAGACTTAGGGCCCAGCTGACTCTCCATGTCTCCATCTTGGGGGCCCTAGGAGAAGATCAAGGCCCAACCTCTCCCCAGTCTCCTCCCCAACCCGAGCTGTATCCGCCCCTGTCCTGCCTCCCCTCCCCACGCCTCTCACCCGGGTGGGCAGGCTCTGAAGGGCTCTTCCCCAGTGCTCTCCGACTCTTGTCCTCTGCTGAGACCCCCGCCAGAACGTCCTCCTCCTCCTCTTCCATCAGCAACTCCTCCTCCTCCCCTTCACTGGCTGGGCTCTGCAGGGGTTAGGGGTTAGGGGTCAGGGACAGCGGTGGGACCCTCAGCTGGGTGCCCCCCACCCTCCCTACTAAATCCCACCCCAGCCCTTTGGCCTAAGCCGTAGGCGCCATTGCCCCACATGACCACTAGAGGGAGGGAGGGAGCAGAGAAGGCCTTAAGCTAAGACCTCACATTTTATTTATTTGTTTGTAATTTATTTTTTATTTATTTATTTTTGAGACGGAGTCTCTCTCTGTCGCCCAGTCTGGAGTGCAGTGGTGTGACTTCGGCTCAATGCAACTTCCGCCTCCTGGGTTCAAGTGACTCTCCTGCCTCAGCCTCCTGAGTAGCTGGAATTACAGGCATGCACCACCACATCCAGCTAATTTTGTATTCTTAGTAGAGACGGGATTTCTCCATGTTGGTCAGGCTGGTCTCAAACTCCCGACCTCAGGTGATCCACCCACCTCGGCCTCCCAAAGTGCTGGGATTACAGGCGTAAGCCACCGCACCCGGCTCACCTCGCATTTTATAATACAAGCCCTGCGCAACCTTTGGTGAGCACCATTGCCATTTATGCCTAGCGTTCCATTATTGGAACGCTAAGCATATGGGAGCTATTTATATCCTACTGCTCAAAGTCATCGCCAAGGTCTGATTGCAAAAATTCAAAGAATTGCAACCTCAGGCATAAATGGGTTTAAACTCTCTGAACTCTATCTATTCTTTTATCTTTTTTTTTTTCTTTGAGACACGGTCTCACTCTGTCACCCAGGCTGGAGTGCAGTGGCACGATCTTGGCTCACTGCAACCTCTCTGCCTTCCGGGTTCAAGCCATTCTCCTGCCTCAGCCTCCTGAGTAGCTGGGAGTACAGTTGCCCACCACCACGCCTGGCTAATTTTTGTCTTTTTAGTATAGATGAGGTTTTGCCATGTTGGCCAGGCTGGTCTCAAACTCCTGACCTCAAGTGACCCACCCGCCTCAGCCTCCCAAAGTGTTAGCATTACAGGTGTGAGCCACCGTGCCCAGCCAACTCTATTCTTTTTTTTTTTTTTTTTTTTTTGAGACAGAGTCTCACTCTGTCACCGAGGCTGGAGTGCAGTGGCATGATCTCGGCTCCCTACAACCTCCACCTCCCGGGTTCAAGTGATTTTCCTGCCTCAGCCTCCCGAGTAGCTGGGATTATAGGCACGTGCCACCACGCCCAGCTAATTTTTTGTAGTTTTAGTAGAGATGGGGTTTCACCGTGTTAGCCAGGATGGTCTTGATGGTCTGACCTTGTGATTTGCCCATCTCGGCCTCCCAAAGTGCTGGGATTAAAGGCGTGAGCCACCGTGCCCGGCCGCCAACTCTATTCTTATCTGTAAAAGGGCACAATGACCTCCAACTCCACAGGGATGGCATCAGGGTGAAATGAAATCATACGCACAAAGCATTTAGCATACAGCTAGATGCTCCGTTCACTGAGCGAGCCAGCACCATACATAGGTGGCTTTCATGTCTTTGAGTAACCTTTCCTCCCAGCCGGGCGCAGTGGCTCACGCCTGCAATCCCAGCACTTTGGGAGGCTGAGGCGGTGGATCACTTGAGGTCAGGAGTTCGAGACCAGCCTGGCCAACATGGTGAAACCCCATCTCTACTAAAAATACAAAAATTAGCCAGGCATGGTGGCAAACACCTGCAATCCCAGCTACTCAGGAGGCTGAGGCAGGAGGATCACTTGAACCCGGGAGGCGGAGACTGCAGTGAACTGAGATCACACCATTGTACTACAGCCTGGGTGACGGAGCGAGACTCTGTCTACAAAAATACAAATTAAAAATAACCTCTCCTCCAGTTCTGTCCTAAACTGCCCTTGTGGAGGTGACCTCTCTGGGTCACATCTCACTTTCTGTCCTCGTCACCTTCTCGGCAGCATCTGACCCAGCACAGCCTCCTACCTACCGGGACATGGTCCTCACACGACCCCCGGATCCCACGCTCGCCTGGCTCCCTCTCACCTCCCCTCTCGCTGTTGCTGGCCCCAGGCTGGGTTTTCAGGCCTCCTCCCTCCACACCCCTCCCAGGTGGCCTCATCCCCTCTCAGGGCTCCAAATCCTGTCTACACCTGACACTGCCCACGGTCCTGTCTCCAGCCCAAGCCTCTCCTGGCTCCAGACTCAGGGCCCAGCTGCCTCTCTATGTCTCCATGTGGGGGACTCACAGGGTCAAGCTCAACACAGCCATGCTGGGCCCCACTGAACCCCCAGATCTGCCCTTCCGACATCCCCCAATTTTGGCAGCTCGATCCACCCACTTGCTCAGGACTCCAGCATCTGATCTATCAGCAAACCTGGCGGATACACTTCCAAAAATGCCTGGAACCTGCCCACTTCTTCCCTGCTCCATGGTTGGCCTGGGCCACTCCATCATCCCTCACCTGGACCAGCTCACTCACTTCTGCCCTGGTCCCTGGATCCCACCCTAACCCCCAACAGTCTAGTCCCCACAGCAGCCACCAGAGAACGCCTGTGAGCACCTCAGTCAGATCCTGTCCTTCCTCTGCCTGCAACACTCCATGGCTCCCAACTTCCTCCAGGTCAAAGCCCAAGTTCTCCCCATAACCTAGAGGGCCCTGCATGACCTGCCCTGTCCCCTTCCCATCCTCCCCACCTCCTTCTCTCTCCCTTACTCACTCGGCTCCAGCCACACAGGCTCCTCGCTGTTCCTCCAACACACCAGGCACGGTCGTGCCCCAGGGCCTTTGCAGGGGCTGTTTCTCAGAAGTCCTCATGGCACCGTCCCTCCCTCCCTCCCCACCTTCAGTTCTCTGTTCAAATGTCACCTTCTCAGTGAAGCCCCCCCAACCACCTTCTTCCCCCACAACTCCCACCCAAAGGCAGGGATTTTTGACTTTTTTGCCCTCTGCTTTATATTCAGTGCCTAAAACAGGCCTTGCACACAGTTGGCCACTAACTGAATACATACTGAAAGAATGGTTTCCTGTGTCATCTTAGCTAGGCAAGAGTGCCTGGTAATTTAATGGAACACTGATCTAGGCATTACTGCGATGGCATTTGTTACATGTGATTCATATCTACAGTAAGGTGACTTTCAGAAAGGACATTGCTCTTGACCAGGCTCCACGGCTGGCTCACGCCTGCAATCCCAGCACTTTGGGAGGCAGAGGCGGGCGGATCACCTGAGGTCAGGAGTTCAAGACTAGCCTGGCCAACATGGTGAAACCCCATCTCTACTAAAAATACAAAAATTAACTGGGTATGGTAGTGGGCATCTGTAGTCCCAGCTACTCAGGAGGCTGAGGCAGGAGAATCGCCTGAACCCGAGAGGCAGAGGTTGCAGTGAGCCAAGATCACGCCATTGCGCTCCAGCCTGGGAAACAAGAGCGAAACTCCATCTCAAAAAAAAAAATAGACCCACTCACTGAGCCACTGAGGACTCGGCAGCCTCCCGTTGAGCACCCTCACTTCCTGATGCTCCATCCCTCCCACTCGCCTTCTCCTGCCACCACTGCTTTCCACAGGCCGTTCCCACCAAGGCAAAGGAATCGTGACTGGCTGCGGTGGCTCATGCCTGTAATCCCTGCACTTTGGGATACCGAAGCGAGTGGATCACTTGAGGTCAGGAGTTCGAGACCAGCCTGACCAACATGGTGAAACCACATCTCTAATAAACATGCAAAAATACAAAAATCAGCTGAGCTTGGTGGCGTGCCCTTGTAGTCCCAGCTACTCTGGAGGCTGACACAGAAGAATTGCGTGAACCCGGGAACGGGAGGTTGCAGTGAGCCAAGATCACAGCACTGCACTCCAGCCTGGACAACAGAGCGAGACTCCATCTCAAAAACAGAATTGTATCTTTTGTCCACTATCCAGAACCTCCACTCTTTCAACCCCTCTGCTGATGCAAGTAACAGTGATGACCTGCTTCCTGCTGGCACTGAGGACTGTATCCATATAAGAATTCAACAGAGGCCGGGCACGGTGGCTCACGCCTGTAATCCCAGCACTTTGGGAGGCTGAGGCAGGTGGATCACGAGGTCAGGAGTTCAAGACCAGCCTGGCCAAAATGGTGAAACCCCGTCTCCACTAAAAATAAAAAAATTAGCCAGGCCTGGTGGCGGGCGCCTATAATTCCAGCTACTTGGAGGCTGAGGTAGGAGAATGGCTTGAACCCGGGAGGCAGAGGTTGCAGTGAGCCAAGACTGCACCACTGCATTCCAGCCTGGGCGACACAGTGAGACTCCATCTCAAAAAAAAAAAAAAAAAAAAAAAAAGAATTCAACAGAAAAATGGCAGGAAAACGCTTACTGCTGTCCTGCAAGAGATCAGTGATGATTACAATAAAAAGAAACTAGTGAAGGTGTTTAAGAAGAAATTTAGGCCGGGCGCGATGGCTCGCGCCTATAATCTCAGCACTTTGGGAGGCCGAGGAGGGTGGATCACGAGGTCAGGAGTCTGAGGACAGCCGGACCAACATGGTGAAACCCCATTTCTACTAAAAATACAAAAATTAGCCGGGTGTGGTGGTGCGTGCCTGTAATCCCAGCTACTCAAGAGGCTCAGGCAGGAGAATCACTTGAACCTGGGAGGCAGAGGTTGCAGTGAGCCTAGATCGCGCCACTGCACTCCAGCCTGGGTGACACAGCGAGACTCCGTCTCAAAAAAAAAAAAAAAAAAAAAAAGAAATTTGCAATTTGCCTGCCTGCAATGATACTGTAATTGAGCATCCAGAACATGGATAAGTCAGCGGGGCTTGGTGGCTCACGCCTGTAATCCCAGCATTTTGGGAGGCGGAGGCGGGCGGATCACCTGATGTCAGGAGTTCGAGACCAGCCTGGCCAACGTGGTGAAACCCCGTCTTTACTAAAAATATAAAAATTAGCCGGGTGTGGTGGTGGGCGCCTGTAATCCCAGCTACTCGGGAGACTGAAGCGGGAGAATCATTTGAACCTGGGAGGCGGAGGTTGCAATGAGCAGAGATCGTGGCATTGCATTCCAGCCTGGGAGACACAGCGAGAGTCCGTCTCAAAAAAAAAAAAAACAAAAAAAAAAACACAATATGGAGAAGTAATTCAGCTACAGAGTGACCAGTGCAAGAACATTTGCCAGTTCCTTGCAGACACTGGACTGACTAAGGAGGATCATGTGAAGGGTCAAGGGTTTTTTTGCCACTGCGCCGGGCAGGTTCATGGGTATTTTTTTTGCCACTGCGCCGGGCAAGTTCATGGGTTTTAAGTGCTTGTGGCTCACTGAAGCTTAAGTGAGGATTTCCTTGCAATGAGTAGAATTTCCTTTCTGTCCTTTGTCACAAGTTTAAAAACCTCACAGCTTGTATAGCGTAACCATTTGTGGTCTGCTTTTAACATGGACTAGGGTTAACTCCTTCATGCAATAAACTTCATACATAAAAAAAAGTTTATAGGCCGGGTGCGGTGGCTCAAGCCTGTAATCCCAGCACTTTGGGAGGCCAAGGAGGGCGGATCACGAGGTCAGGAGATCAAGACCATCCTGGCTAACACGGTGAAACCCCGTCTCTACTAAAAATACAAAAATTAGCCAGGCGTGGTGGCGGGCACCTGTAGTCCCAGCTACTCGGGAGGCTGAGGCAGGAGAATGGCGTGAACCCGGGAGGCGGAGCTTGCAGTGAGCTGAGATCGCGCCACTGCACTCCAGCCTGGGCGACAGAGCGAGACTCCGTCTCGAAAAAAAAAAAACATATCTACAAAAAGAAGAAAGGACATTACTCTTGATAGTACGGGTGGGCCTCATCCAATCAGCTGAAGTCCATAACAGCAAAAACAGAAAAAAAAAAAAAGATTCTGCCACAAGACTACAGCATCTGCTCCCGCCTCAGTTTCCTGCCTGCCCTACAGATTCCACACATGGGCACTGGTACCATCTCCATTTTGGGGTTTTGTTGTTGTTGTTGTTGTTTTGAAATGGAGTCTCACTCTGTCGCCAGGCTGGAATGCAGTGGTGTGATCTCAGCTCACTGCAACCTCCGCCTTGCAGGTTCAAGTGATTCTCCTGCCTCAGCCTCCCGAGTAGCTGGGACTACAGGCATGCACCACCACGCCTGGCTAATTTTTGTCTTTTTAGTAGAGACGGGGTTTCACCATGTTGGCCAGGATGGTCTTGATCTCTTGACCTCGTGACCTGCCTGCCTCGGCCTCCCAAAGTGCTGGGATTACAGACATGAGCCACTGTGCCTGGCCTACCATCTCCATTTCACATAAGAAAAAAAAACTGGCCAGTGCAGTAGCTCACGCCCGCAATCCCAACACTTTGGGAAGTCCACGTGGGAGGACTGCTGGAGGCCAGGAGTTTGAGACCAGCCTAGGCAACATGGTGAAACCTCATCTCTACTAAAAATCCAAAAATTAGCCGGGTGTGGTGGCATGCGTCTGTAGTCCAGCTACTAGGGAGGCTGAGGTGGGAGGATCGCTTGAACCCAGGAGGTGAAGGCTGCAGTGAGCCAAGATGGGGGCACTGCACTCCAGCCTGGGCCACAGAGTGAGACCCTGTCTCAAAAAAAAAGAAAAAAACTAAGGCACACAAAGGGTCCTTGGTCAAGTTCACCCGGCTGGTGAACACTCAGGGAACATCTATTATTATAGCATTTGAAGTTCCCCCAGTGCCCCTCTGGTCCCTGCCATCATTTCCAGCCCCCTCAGCCACCCATGACACCAGCAGGTCTTTCTTCTTGTCTACATGACTTTGCATATGCCATTCCATCCTTCTAGAAAGCTCTTCCCTTCAACTTGCTCTGACAAACTCCTGCTCATCCCTCAAAGCCCAAGCTCCCATGTCCCCTCTCTCCGCCCCAGCCCTGGAGGGATGGAGGAGGCATGTCACGTGGTAAGGGCTCCATCCGTGTTTGTATATATTACTATAATACCTCCTCCGGAGAGAGCTGTGCCAGGCTGGGCACCCCTCATTCCACAGTGACCTGGGCGGCTTCCTGGAGGAGGCTGCAGCACGTACCTCATCAGCAGCCGTGGCAGGCGTGTGCAGCTGGTGCAGCCGGAGCCACGTGGCCTTGTACTTGTCCAGTTTCTGGCCTTTGTACTTGACAGAGGCCCAGCCACAGCCCGACTTCTTGGCAGGGTTCACCAGCTTCTTGCAGTGGGTGGCCCAGGCGCTGGGTGAGTTGAAGGTCTGCCCAGTCTCCTGCCACATGATCCTTCCGTCTGGCTGCAGGTCGCCCAGGAACTTCTTCCCCTGCAGTGACAGTCAGCTGGCTGGGCCCAGGACCGACACCCACCATGCCCTCTCTCCCGGGGGGGCCTCCCCCGCCCCACGCTCCCTGAGGCATGTCTTTACAGGGCTTCCAGGAACGCCTCTCAGGCCGGCCACAGGGCCTCCTCAGTGCCTGGGAGTCCACTCCCACACACGGGATCAGCCTGCACCAAGCTGCCTGGCAGGTATCTGCACCCCGCCCACCATGACCAAGAAACCCCTAAGATCGGGGATAGGGTCTTTCTGTCTTGATCACTGCTGCATCTCCAGGATGCAACACTCAGCAGTTGCTCCATTCAGAAACTCCCATTCAGAAGGTGAATAACGTGCTACCATTCACAAATCAAACAATAATGACAACAGTAATAGTAATAATACAGGGCTGGGTGCAGTGGTTCACGCCTGTAATCCCAGCACTTTGGGAGGCTGAGGCAGGCGGATCACCTGAAGTCAGGAGTTTGAGACCAGCCTGGCCAATATGGTGAAACCCCATCTCTACTAAAAATATAAAAATTAGCCAGGCGTGGTGGCGGGTGCCTGTAATCCCAGCTACTCAAGAGGCTAAGGCAGGAGAATTGCTTGAACCGGGAGGCAGAGGTTGCAGTGAGCCGAGATCATGCTACTGCACTCCAGCCTGAGCAACAGCGCGAGACTCTGTCTCAAAAAAAAAAAAAAAAAAAAGGCCGGGCATGGTGGCTCATGCCTATAATCCCAGCACTTTGGGAGCTGAGGCGGGCGGACCACGAGGTCAGGAGTTCAAGACCAGCCTGGCCAATATAGTGAAACCCCGTCTCTACTAAAACTGCAAAAAAAAAAAATTAGCCAGGCGTGGTGGCGCATACCTGTAGTCCCAGCTACTCGGGAGGCTGAGGCAGAAAATCGCTTGAACCGGGAGGCAGAGGTTGCAGTGAGCCGAGATCGCGCAACTGCATTCCAGCCTGGGCAACAAAGCGAGACTCTGTCTCAAAAAAAAAAAAAAAAAAAAAAAAAAAAGTAATAATACCTACCACAGATAAAGTGCTTACCATGTGGCAGGCGCCTGCTGAGGGCTTTATTCATTTAACCATCCCCTAATTTTCCCATGGTGGGGAAATATTCCGTTTCACGGCTGGGAAACCACAGGAAGGCCGGGGTGTTGCCCATCTGACCCTGCGCGGGTGGTGGCTCCTCTCTGAGCCTCAGCTTCTCCTTTGTGGGATGGGGTGTTTGGTAATCTACGTGCTCCCCACCAGAAGGACCCATCTGTGCCTCAGATTCCTCTCTCCACATGGGGCTTGTCCCGTAACAAGAGCTCCGGGCCTCAGTGTCCACTCCACGGGAGCTCCTCCTGCAAGAAAGGAGCTCTGGGCCTCAGTTTCCCCTCCCCACACTGGGGCTTGTCCTAAAGCAAGGGAGCTCTCCAGGCCTCAGTCTCCCTTCCTCACACCGGGGCTCTTCCTGCCGCCAAGGGAGCTCCGGGCCTCAGTCTCCCCTCTTCATGTCGGGGCTCTTCCTGCAGCCAAGAGAGCTCCGAGCCTCAGTTTCCCCTCCTCACACTGGGGCTCTTCCTGCAGTCAACGGAGCCCCGAGCCTCAGTTTCCCCTCGCCACACCGGGGCTCGTCTCTCAGCAAGGGAGCTCCGGGCCTCAGTGTCCCCCCCCCCTACACTGAAGCTTGTCCTGCAGCAAGGGAACTCCAGGCCTCAGTTTCCCCTTCCTGCCCGAGCCGCGATGGGACGAGGGAGGCGGGGTGCTCACCAGGTAGTAGATGGACAGCACCCCGGCGCCAGGCTCCAGCAGCGCGTCTTTGAGGAGCACCCGCAGCGTGACCGCGCGCCTGGTGAGCGCGCCCCCGGGCCCGCCGCAGGCCCCCGCCCCGGCCCCGCAGCCGCCGCCTCCTCCGCTGACGCTACTGCCGCCGCCGCCACTGCGTCCACCGCCCGCTCCCGCATTCGGCCGCTCAGGGTCCTCGGCCTCCGCTTCGTCCTCGTCCTCCTCCGGCGCCTCCTCGCCCGCACCGCCCGCCGGGGACAGCGGCTCCGGAGCTGCGGACAGCGAGAGGCTGCAGGGAGGCCGCTCGCCCCCCGGCTCTGCAGCCCCGCGCCCCGCGCCTCCGCCCCGCCGGGCCCGCCGTACCTGCCATGGCCGCGCCTCCCCGCGCCCGGAGCCCTAGACTCCGGCTTCCCGGCACGTGACGCGGCCCCGCCCCGGGGAGGGGAGGGGCGCCCCAACCATTGGCCGTCGCCGGGGTCGGGGGAAGGGCTCGGCGCGCTGGGGTGGGCGGAGAAACTGAGGCCTCGGGGATGCCCACGCGGGAGAGAGATCGGGAACTCAGCCCTCTGGGAACATTCGGGAAACTGAGGCGTGACGGGGTGGTGACAGGGAGCTCATTGGTGCGAATGGGGAAACTGAGGCCTCGCTGTCCAGGGATAGAGGTTGCAAGGTGGAAGCCTGGGGCGGGTGCGCGAGTGGCTCAGCCTGCTGCAAGGAGAGGAGAAGCTGAGACCTGCGGTCATCGCACTTGAGGAACTCAGAGGCCTCGGCCTTTGGGACCAGGGGAGAAACTCAGGTCCAGGGGAACAATGCGGACTCCAATAGGGAACGGCCTCGCGCAGACACAGGTGGAGCCAAAGAGCCCAAGCAGGCCTCAGTCGCTAAAGAATTAACTCCCACCCTCCCGGGCGGCCCTCGACTGATTCCATGATTGGACCGTTGCGGAGCCCGCCAGCCAATGATAAGAGCCCCATTTATTTCACCCTCAACCAATCGATAGCAAGCTACTGGATTCCCGCACCAACCAATCCGTGTCAACTATCTGATTACACCAACTCGGATTTGACCAATGGGCAGACGTCCATGTAAACCAATCAGTAGAAACCCTTAGTTCTGAGCGCAAACCATCAGAGGCAGGGACTGGACTCACCAGCCAATCAGCTCCGGGTATAAGGCCAGCCGAGTCCGGCCCTCCATACCCTTGGGCGGAGCAGGAGGCAGGGCCGGGCTCGTTGCGCGCCTGATCAGTGCAGCCCCGGCCTTTGTCCCCTACCCTGTTTCTGCAACTACATCCCCGACCCTGTCCTGGGACCTTCGTCCCGGAGCCCAGGCTCTGGGATTTCCCTCAGTCCCTGGCAGGGTTGAAAGTCCGGGATGGGGACTTCCTAAAGCTCCGGGACGCCGTGGGATGGGCTCAAGTGCGGGTGGCTTTGCCCAGACCGCAGTCGGGAAGTGGGAACTGGACAGTAGGGGTGCGGGGGAGGCTCTCCAGGGTGCTCGGGAATGTTCTCAGGAAGAAGACTTGACATAGAGCAAGAGCTGGGTACATGTGAACTATTGTTGTCCAGCCCAGGCACCCTTTAGGGGCCCCACCCTGACTGTCCAGCCAGCAACGGGCATCCCCAAGGCCTCCAGACTCAGCATAGCCCAAACCGGCCTCAGTTTATTTCCCCAAGTCCTTACGCACTTTCTCTTTGGCTTTTTTTCCGTCCCCTGCCTTCCAAAACCCTGAGCCACACCTCCAGCCTCTTGCACCCAAATCCTGGCCATCGCAGTGAGTCTCAGGCCTCCAAACTCATGCCCCGCCCTGTCAGTCTTCCACCATTGCCCCAGAGGGCTCTTTCTAAAATGCACCTATTACCACCTCCCTCCCATATTATTATTTTCTTTTCTTTTCTTTTCTTTTCTTTTTTTTGAGACGGAGTCTCGCTCTGTCACCCAGGCTGGAGTGTAGTGGCAAGATCTTGGCTCACTACAACCTCTGCCTACCGGGTTCAAGCGATTCTCCTGCCTCAGCCTCCCGATTAGCTGGGACTACAGATGCACATCACCACACCCAGCTAATTTTTGTATTTTTAGTAGAGAAGGGGTTTCACCATGTTTGCCAGGCTGGTCTCGAACTCCCAACCTCAGGTGATCCACCTGCCTCAGCCTCCCAAAGTGCTGGGATTACAGGTGTGAGCCACTGCGCCCAGCCTATTTTCTTTTCTTTTCGAGACAGGGCCTTGCTCTATCTCCCAGGCTGGAGTGCATTGGTGTAATCATGGCTCACTGCAGCCTTGGCCTCCTGGACTCAAATGATCCTCTTGCCTCAGCCTCCAGAGTAGCTGAGACAACAGGCGTGACCACCATGCCTGGCTAATTTTTAATTTTTTTGTAAAAGAAGGGGATCTCACTATGTTGCCCATGCTGGTCTCCAAGTCCTGGCCTTAAACAATCTTCCCACTTGGGCTCCCAAAGTGTTTGGATTACAGGCGTCAGCCACCGCACCCTGCCCTCCTCTCATGCTGTAAATCCTTCTGTCGCTCCACATTGCCTTAGACAAATACAATAAAAACTAACCACCCTGGCTGGGCACGGTGGCTCACGCCTGTAATCCCAGCACTTTGGGATCACTTGAGGTCAGGAGCTGGAGACCAGCCTGACCAACATGGTGAAACCCCATCTCTACTAAAAACAAAAAAATTAGCCGGGGGTGGTGGTGGGCACCTGTAATCCCAGCTACTCCAGAGGCTAAGGCAGGAAAATCACTTGAACCCGGGAGGCGGAGGTTGCAGTGAGCCGAAATCATGCCACTGCACTTCAGCCTGGGCAAAAGGAGCGAAACCCTGTCTGAAAAAACAAACAAACAAAAAAATGAAACAAAAATCAACTCTCTGACCTTACTTAGTATAGCTGATACTATCAACTTTATCAGACAGTTCAGTGGATGAACACATTGCCACAGTCCCACGGCCTTTCTGTGGTTTCTAGAACACCTGTTCTGCTATGTATACAAAGTCTAGCCCTGGTAACTATTAAGGAAATTGAATTTGTAATTTAAAAACTCCCAAAAAAGCAATCTCCAGACCCAGATGGTTTCACTAAGGAATTCTGCCAAAGGTTCAAAGAAGAATTAACACCAATTTCACATCATCTCTTCCAGAAAATTGAAGGGGACACTTCCCTGTTCATTTTATGGAACTATGACCCTGATACCAAAACCAGATAAAGACGGTACAAAGAAAGCAAGCTACACCCCATATCCCTCATGAAGACGTGCAAAAATCCTTAACAAAATATTACAAAGTAGAATTTAACAATATATAAAGTGAATTATACACCATGACAAGTGGGGTTTACTCCAGGGACCCAAGACTGGTTCAGTATTCAAAATTAATCAATTGTCCACCATATTAAACAAGCTGTGGTAGGCAGAATAATGGTCTCTTAAAGATATCCACGCCCTAATTCCCAGAATCTGTGAATACGTTAGGATACGTGGCAAAGGGATTTGAAGATTAAAGATAGACGCCAGGCACAGTGGCACACACCTGTAACCCCAGCACTTTGGGAGGCCTAGACTGGAGGATCACTTGCGCCCAGGAGTTCAAGACTAGCCTGAGGGCCGGGCACGGTGGCTTATGCCTGTAATCCCAGCACTTTGGGAGGTCGAGGCAGGTGGATCACAAGGTCAGGAGATTAAGACCATCCTGGCTAACACAGTGAAACTCCATCTCTACTAAAATAAAAATACAAACAAATTAGCTGGGCATGGTGGCACGCGCCTATAATCCCAGCTACTCGGGAGGCTGAGGCAGGAGAATTGCTTGAACCTGGGAGGCAGAGGTTGCAGTAAGCCGAGATCGCTCCACTGCACTCCAGCCTGGGTGACAGAGCAAGACTCTGTCTCAAAAAAAAAAAAAAAAAAAAAAAAAGACCAGCCTGGGCAACATAGCAAGAACCTGTCTCTACTAAGTGAAAAAATTAGCTGGGCGTGGTGGCAGGCGCCTGTAATCCCA
This sequence comes from Pan troglodytes, assembly GCF_028858775.2. Lineage (NCBI taxonomy): Eukaryota > Metazoa > Chordata > Mammalia > Primates > Hominidae > Pan > Pan troglodytes. The sequence continues at coordinate 6,687,756 of NC_072418.2, read as the reverse complement.
GCTACTTGGGAGGCTGAGGCAGGAGAATGGCATGAACCTGGGAGGCAGAGCTTGCAGTGAGCCGAGATCACGCCACTGCACTCCAGCCTGGGCTACAGAGCGAGAGTCTGTCTCAAAAAAAAGAAAAAAAAAAATTAGCCAGGTGTGGTGGCATGCAACTGTAGTACCACCTACTCTGGAGGCTGAGGCTGGAGGATCACTTGAGCCTGTAAGGTCGAGGCTACAGTGAGTCATGATCGCCCCACTGTACTCCAGCCTAGGCAACATAGTGAGAACTCATCCTTAAAAAAGGAAAATAAATTAGCTGGGTGTGGTGGTGCCCACCTATAGTCACAGCTCTTCGGGTGGCTGAGGCAGGAGGACCACTTGAGATTGGGAGGTCAGGGCTGCAGTGAACTATGATCGTGCCACTGCACTCCAGCATCGACAACAGAATGAGACACCGTCTAAAAAAGAAAAATTGCAGATGAAATTAAAGTTGCTAGTCAGCTGACTTTAAAATAGGGAGAGTAGCGTGGATTATCCAGGTGGGCCCAATGTAATCATTAGGGTCCATCAAAGTAAGAGAAAGGGCCAGGTGTGGTGGCTCATGCCTGTAATCTCAGCACTTTGGGAGGCTGAGGCGGGCAGAAAACTTGGGGTCAGGAGTTTGAGACCAGCCTGGGCCAACATGGGGAAACCTCGTCTCTACTACAAATACAAAAATTAGCCAGGTGTGGTGGCGGTCACCTGCAATCCACGCTAGTCAGGAGACTGAGCTTGGACTCAGTCTCTGAACCCGGGAGGCAGCTCAGTCTCTTGAACCCGGGAGGCAGAGGTCGCAGTGAGCCAAGATCATACCACTGCACTCTAGCCTGGGCAACAGAGTGAAACTCTGTCTCAAAATAGGAAAAATAAATAAATAAATAAATAAATAAATAAAGAGACAGACCATGTCTCTGTCTTTGCAGATATAGCGAAGATTATTCTCCCATTCAAGTAGACTTATACATTCTCTCTGTTCTCAGTTCCACACCAGAGAGGCGGGGATTTCCCTAGGATCACTGGACCTGCTGGGATCAGCCTCTGCCCAGCCCTGGCAGGGGAGGGAGTTGACGGGCTGACAGAGGAAACTCCCCTGAAACCTGTTTCTCAGCTTCCCGGCCCAGCTGGGGCACCCACTGGAAGGAGAGGCCAGGCGGAAGACCCTGGCTCCGTCATGGCCTCTGCCCTGAGGCCACCCCGTGTCCCCAAGCCTAAGGGTGTCCTGCCTTCACACTACTATGAGAGCTTTCTAGAGAAGAAGGGGCCCTGTGACCGGGTAAGGTGGGGAGGCGGGGGCTGGCCCTGCTGGGCCACCGTGGGGAGCTGCGGCACCTCTCTGAGTCCCAGTCTCCCCACTCGCCAAGGGGGGGCGGGGTGGGTGCTGGATTGGGCAGGACACGAGCTGGGGGACTGGGGTGGGTTCTGGCCATCTGCCTCTCTGTGCGTCTATCTCTGTCTCCATGTGTCTTTGAATTTGGTTTCTTTTTCTCTTTCTCTCTCCCTGGCCCCGTCTGTCTCTCCCGATGTCTCTCTCAGTCTCCCTCTCTCTTTGTCTCAATCTTTGCTTTTGTCTCTCGTTCACTCTCTTGAATACAAACAAGATCAGGGACTTCCTCCAGGAAACAGGGAGTCCTCTGACTCCCGAGCTTCCTCCCACTCCCAGCCCAGGAAAAACTCCGTGAACCTCAGCTGCTGGGGTGAAGGCCAGGACAGGTGACATGTGAGGACAGTAAGAGCTAGCGGGGGCCACATTCCACAGGACAGATAGTTTCCATGGACAGTGCCTGCCTGTGTGTGTGTGTGTGTGCTTATGTCTTCCTCAGAATAAAGTCCCAGCCCCTCCGTTCCCCGTGAGGCCCTATCTCTCCTTCCCCATGCCGCATATTCATTTTCTTTCTTTCTTTTTGTTAGAGACAGAGTTGCTCTGTCACCCAGGCTGGAGTGCAGGGGCACGATCGTGGCTCACTGTAGCCTCAAACTCCTGGGCTCAAGTGAACCTCCCGCCCCAGCCTCCTGAGTAGCTGGGACCACAGGCATGCACTGCCTCTTCTGGCTTTTATTTTATTTATTTACTTTTGAGACTGAGTCTCACTCTGTCACCCAGGCTGCAGTGCAGTGGCACCATCTCGGCTCACTGCAACCTCCACCTCCCAGGTTCAAACGATTAAGCGATTCTCGTGCCTCAGCCTCCCGGGTAGCTGGGATTACAGGTACGCACCACCACACCTAATTTTTGTATTTTTAGTAAAGACAGGGTTTCATTATGTTGGCCCGGCTGGTCTCGAACTCTTGACCTCAGGTGATCCACCTGTCTCGGCCTCCGTAAGTGCTGGGATTACAGGCATGAGCCACCGTACCCAGCCTTTTTTTTTTTTTAAAGATGGGGTCTTGCTGGCCAGGCACGGTGGGTCACACCTGTAATCCCAGCACTTAGGGAGGCTGAGGCAGGTGGATCACCTGAAGTCAGGAGTTCGAGACCAGTCTGGCCAATATGGTGAAACCCCATTTCTACTAAAAATACAAAGATTAGCCGGGCGTGGTGGTGCGTGCCTGTGATCCCAGCTACTCTGGAGACTGAGGCAGGAGAATCATTTGAACCTGGGAGGCAGAGGTTGCAGTGAGCCAAGATCGTGCCACTGCACTCCAGCCTGGGCAACAGAGCAAGACTCCATCTCAAAAAAAAAAAAAAAAAAAAAGATGGGGTCTTGCTATGTTGCCCAGGCTGGTCTCAAACTCCTGGCCTTAAGTGATCCTCCTGCCTCAGCCTCCCAAAGTGCTGGGATTAGAGGTGTGAGCCACCATGACTGCCTCATTTTCTAATACAGATCAAAACAAACACCCCCAGCTCCTCCCTGCCCATGTCCCCGCCTCTGCCCCTGAGGTTCCCTTACCTGTAGTGGAGTGGACTTTCCTTCTACCTCCATACATCCAAATCCTCCCCAACCAACAAACCCTTTAGAGGCAGTAGACCACTGCAGTTAAGAAAGATAATGGGGGAGGCCGGGCTTGTGGCTCACGCCTGTAATCCCAGCACTTTGGGAGGCCGAGGCAGGCGGATCACCTGAGGTCAGGAGTTCAAGACCAACCTGGCCAATATGGTGAAACCTCATCTCTACTAAAAAATACAAAAATTAGCTGGGTATGGTTCCAGGCGCCTTAATCCCAGCTACTTGGGAGGCAGAGGGAGGAGAATTATTTGAATCTGAGAGGCGAAGTTTGCAGTGAGTCAAGATCAAGCCATTGCACTCAAACCTGGGGGACAAGAGCGAGACTGCTCTCAAAAAAAAAAAAAGAAAAAAAAAAGAAAAGAAAGATAATGGGGGCCGGGCGTGGTGGCTCATGCCTGTAACCCAACACTTTGGGAGGCCGAGGTGGGAGGATCACTTGAGGTCAGGAGTTCAAGACCAGCCTGGCCACATGATGAAACCCCATCTCTACTAAAAATAAAAATAGCTGGGTGTGGTGGTGTGCACCTGTAATCCCAGCTACTCGGGAGGCTGAGGCAGGAGAATTGCTTGAACCGGGGCGGGGGGGTGTTGCAGTGAGCTGAGATGGTGCCACTGCACTTCAGCCTAGGTGACAGAGTGAGACTCTGTCTCAAAAAAAAAAAAAAAAGGCTGTGTGCAGTGGCTCACGCCTGTAATCCCAACACTTTGGGAGGGCGAGGCCGGCGGATCACTTGAGGTCAGGAGTTCGAGAACAGCCTGGCCAACATATAGTGAAACCCCATCTCTACTAAAAACACAAAAATTAGCTGGATGTGGTGGTGCGCACTTGTAATCCCAGCTACTTGAGAAGCTGAGGCAGGAGAATGGCTTGAACCGGGAGGTGGAGGTTGCAGTGAGCCGAGATCGCACCACTGCACTCCAGCCTGGGCGACAGAGCAAGACTCTGTCTCTTAAAAACAAAACAAAAAAGATCATGGGCCCGAATTAAGAAGACCCAGGTTCTAATCCCGGCTCCACACTTTCCTTACTCCCAGGCCTTATGCAAGTGACTTAATCTTTGAGCCTTAGTTTTCTGTCTTCTGAAATAGGGAGTTAGGGCTGTAGTCACAGTTCACATGTTGAGGACTTGACTCAACGCAGGCCCTGGTGCTTCCCATGTGGAAAGTCACCTAATTCTCATGAGATCCTCCAGAGTTGGCACCATTATTATCACCATTTTACAGCTGGGGAAACAGACAAAGACAGCTCAAATAACTTGCCCAACAGCACATCGTGGATACATAATGAAGCAATACAGTGTTTAATCCTGTATTGCTCTAGTCCCAGTGCCTGGAGCAGGGCTGGCACATAAAAAGCCTTCAGTAAATGTTAGGTAAATGCATGTGTGTATCTGTGCGTGTGTCTATGGATGGACAGGTGGATGGGTAGATGGGGGGATGAGTGGAGGCTTGGTGAATACATGCGGGCTTGATGGTGGCTGAGAGGATGTGTGGGTGGATGGATGGATGGATGAGTGCATATACAAGTGGGTGGATGGATGGATGGGGGAGTGGATGGATGGATGAGTGGGCAGACGGGTGGGTGGGTGGATGATGGACGGATGAACAAGTGCATGGATGAATGATAGATGGATGAATAGGTGGATGCATGATGGAGGGATGTATGGATGGATGAACGGGAAGATGCATGGGTGGGTGGATGGTGAATGGATGAATGCATGGATGGATGATGGAGGGATGAGTGGATGGATGGATGATGGATGGATGAGGGATGGATGGATAGGTGGATGGATGGGTGGATGGATTGATGAGTGGGTGGATGGATGAGTGGGTGGATGGATGAGTGGGTGGATGGATGATGGATGGTGGGTGGATGATGGAGGGATGGATGGATAGGTGGATGGATGGGTGGATGGATTGATGAGTGGGTGGATGGATGAGTGGGTGGATGGATGATGGACGGTGAGTGGATGGATGGATGGATTATGGAGGGATGGATGGATGGGTGGATGGATGGATGTGTAGGTGGATGGATGGAGGGATGCATTGATAGATGAGTGGATGGATGGATGAGTGGGTGGATGGATGAGTGGATGGATGGATGAGTGGGTGGATGGATGAGTGGGTGGATGGATGAGTGGGTGGATGGATGGACGGATGGATGGATGGGTGGATGGATGGATGAGTGGGTGGATGGATGATGGACAGTGAGTGGATGGATAGATGAATGGATGGATGATGGAGGGATGGATGGATGGGTGGACAGATGGATGTGTGGGTGGATGGATGACTGGATGGATGGTGGGTGATGTAGGTATTGATGAATGACTGGATGGATGGATGATGAATGGCTCCATGATGGATAGATGGATGGATGGGGGTGATGGACGGATGGATGAGGGGGTGGATGGTGGGTGGATGGATAGATGAATGGATGAATGGATGGGTAAATGGTAGGTGGATGGATGAATGGGTGGGTGGGCGGATGGACAGACGGATGATAGATAGATGGCTAGTGGGTAGGTGGATGATGAAAGATGAATGGGATACCATTAAACCAGTTAGTTAACTTACCCCTAGAGCCCCCATCTCTATAGATTGGCGGGGGTTGCTCTGAATCCCTCATCACATCGAGGTTCCGTCTGGTCCTTTCTCAGATGAAAACAGACACCCAGAAGCTGGGCCATGGGTGGGGAGGATCTCCCTGAGAAGGTACATTTGATCAGAAACTCAAGGCAGGAGGTGATAAAGATCTGGGGGCAGCGTGGGGCAGAGAGCACAACCAGTGCAAAGGCCCCGAGACAGGATTGAGTACATGAAAGGCACTCAGCTTGGCCAGCTCACCTCTTCTTTCTGCACTTCTGGTCCCTAGGATTACAAGAAGTTCTGGGCAGGCCTCCAGGGTCTCACCATTTATTTCTACAATAGCAATCGGGACTTCCAGGTAAGGATGGGAATGGAGGCTCCAGAGCAGGCCTTCCCTTGAGCCCAGAGACCAAGCAGACAATGTAGATGGTGTGGTCAAGGTGGCTGCTACATCATCCAGGGGGCCTGGAGGCCAAGGAACTGGTGCCCAGACCCCCTGCTTCTATACCCCCAGCACGTGGAGAAGCTCAACTTGGGAGCATTTGAGAAACTCACAGATGAGATTCCCTGGGGAAGCTCACGTGACCCTGGCACCCACTTCAGCCTGATTCTCCGGAATCAGGAGATCAAGTTCAAGGTAGGTCCCTTGCTGGAGGGGTGCGGAGGGGCGGTGCTGGCAGAAGATGCTCAAATGCTCCTACCCTCCATTGTGCCAACCACGAAGGGGCAGGTAGTACAGGGCCCTGTGGGCCCTGGGTAAGACTTGGGTCTTGACCCCAAAGGAGCTGGGTGCTATGGGAGGGTTTATTTTATTTTATTTTATTACTTTTTTTTTGAGACCAAGTCTCGCCCTGTCACCCAGGCTGGAGTACAATGGCACGATCTTGGCTCACTGCAACCTCCACCTCCCAGGTTCAAGTGATTCTCCTGCCTCAGCCTCCCAAGTAGCTGGGATTACAGGCGCACGCAACCACTCCTGGCTAATTTTTTGAATCTTTAGTAGAGATGGGGTTTCACCATGTTGGCCATGCTGGCCTGGAACTCCTCACCTCAGGTGATCCACCCACCTCGGCTTCCCAAACTGCTGGAATTATAGGCGTGAGCCACCGCGTCCAGCCGAGGGTTTATTTTTTATTTTTATTTTTTGAGTTTTGCTCTTATCACCCAGGCTGGAGTGCAGTAGCGCAATCTTGGCTCACTACAACCTCTGCCTCCCAGGTTTAAGTGATTCTCCTGCCTCAGCCTCCCGAATAGCTGGGATTACAGGCGTGTGCCACCACACGCGGCTAATTTTTGTATTTTTGGTAGAGACAGGGTTTCACCATGTTGGCCTGGCTGGTCTTGAACTCCTGACCTCAAGTGATCCACCCACCTCGGCCTCCCAAAATGCTGGGATTACAGGCATGAGTCACGGTGGCTGGCCTATGGGAGGGTTTAGAGCATGAGAGGTCTGGGAACTGATCTATGTTTTTCTATTATTTTATTTTATTTATTATTTTATTTTGAGACAGGGTCTTGCTCGTCGCCCAGGCTGGAGTGCAGTAGTGAGATCATAGCTCACTGCAGCCTCGACCTCCCGGGCTCAAGCGATCCTCCTACCTCAGCCAAGCACATGCCACTATGCCTGGCTAATATTTTATTTTTTTGTAGAGACAGGGGGCTCGCTATGTTACCCAGTCTGGTCTTGAACCCCTAGGCTCAAGTGATCCTCCCGCCTCGACCTCCCAAAGTGCTGCGATTACAGGCTTGAGTGAGCCACTGCATCCAGCCTGATCTATGTTTTTCAAATGTTGATATAATAACATCAAAAATCATAATATCAGCCAGGCATGGTGGCTCATGCCTGTAATCTGAGCACTTTGGGACACCAAGGCAGAAGGATAGCTTGGGCCCAGGAGTTCAAGACCAGCCTGGCAACAAAGTGAGACCCTCATGTCTAAGAGAAAAAAAAAAAGCTGGGCGAGGTGGTGCATGCCTGTAGTCCCAGCTACTCAGGAGGCTGAGGCAGGAGAATCGCTTGAACCTGGGAGGTGGAGGTTGCAGTGAGCTGAGATCGCGCCACTGTACTCCAGCCTGGGCGACAGAAGAATGAGACTCCATCTCAAAAAAAAAAAAAAAAAAAAAGAAGAAAAAGGAAAAAGAAAACAGCCCTTTGAAGCAGGGACTCTTCCCTAGTCCAATTTCATTGATGAGTAGACTGAGGCTCACTGACATGGATTCTTTCCTTTCTTTTGTTCCCCAGGTAGAGACCTTGGAGTGTCGGGAAATGTGGAAAGGCTTCATCTTAACGGTGGTGGAGGTAAGAGTAGTGGCTCTCTGCACCCTCTCTCCCATTCTCCAGATCTCCTCAAAAAGCTTCCTTTTTCTTTCTTTCTTTTTTCCTTTTTTTGAGACGGAGTCTCGCTCTGTCACCCAGGCTGGAGTGCAGTGGTGCGATCTCGGCTCACTGCAAGCTCCGCCTCCTGGGTTCACGCCATTCTCGTGCCTCAGCCTCCCGAGTAGCTGGGACTACAGGCGCCCGCCACCACGCCCGGCTAATTTTTTTGGATTTTCAGTAGAGACGGGGTTTCACCGTGTTAGCCAGGATGGTCTCTGTCTCCTGACCTCGTGATCCGCCCGCCTCAGCCTCCCAAAGTGCTGGGATGACAGGCATGAGCCACCGCGCCTGGCCAAAATTTTGTTTTATTTTTTTGAGACTAAGTCTCACTCTGTTGCCCAGGTTGGAGTGCAATGGCACGTTCTCAGCTCACTGCAACCTCTGCCTCCCCGGTTCAAGCAATTCTTGTGACTCAGCCTCCCGAGTAGCTGGGATTACAGGCGTCCGCCACCACGCCTGGCTAATTTTTGTATTTTTAGTATACGTGGGGTTTCACCCTGTTGGCCAGGCTGGTCTCGAACTGACCTTGAGTCATCTGCCCGCCTTGGCCACTCAAAGTGCTGGGATTACAGGCGTGAGCCACAGCGACCAGCTGTATTTCTTATTTTATTTTTTTGAGACAAGGTCTCTCTCTGTTGCCCAGGCTGGAGTGCAGTGGTGTGATCATAGCTCACTGCAGCCTCCAACTCCCAGGCTCAAGCAGTCCTCCTGCCTCAGCCTCCCAAGTAGCTGGGATACAGACACACACTACCACATCTGACTAATTTAAAAATTTTTTTGTAGAGCAGGGTCTCACTATGTTGCCCGGGCTGGTCTCCAACTTCTATGCTCAAGCGATCCACCCTCCTTGGCCTCCCAAAGTGATAGGATTATAGATGTGAGCCACCATGCCTGGCCACAGAGTGCTAAATTTTTAAAAATTAGCTGACATTGGCCAGGCGTGGTGGCTCACGCCTGTAATCCCAGCACTTTGGGAGGCCGAGGCTGGCAGATCATGAGGTCAGAAGATCAAGACCATCCTGGCCAACACGGTGAAACCCTGTCTCTACTAAAAACACAAAAATTAGCTGGGCGTGGTGGCGGGAGCCTGTAATTCCAGCTACTCGGGAGGCTGAGGCAGGAGAATGGCTTGAACCCGGGAGTTGGAGGTTGCAGTGAGCCAAGATCACGCCACTGCACTCCAGCTTGGTGACAGAACTAAACTCCATCTCAAAAAAAAAAAAAAAAAAAAAAATAGCTGACATCATTTATCAACTGCGAATTTTAGTCTACCTTCCTGATTTCCCTCTGATTTCCCTGTTTCCTGCCTCACCCTGGCAGGCCATTGAGTTTGAGACCTGCCTGGCCCTTGCAGACTTTAGTTTGAGACCCTAGATTCCAGCATCTACTTTTTTTTTTTTTTTTGGTGGGGTGGGGGAGCAGGGAACGGAGTCTCACTCTGTCACCCAGGCTGGAGTGCAATGGCGTGATCTTGGCTCACTGCAGCCTCCGCCTTCCCAGGTTCAAGTGATTCTCCTGCGCCAGCCTCCCGAGCAGCTGGGATTACAGGTGTCTGCCACCACGCCCGGCTAATTTTTTGTATTTTTAGTACAAACGGGGTTTCGCCATGTTGCCCAGGTTGGTCTCGAACTCCTGACCTTAGGTGATCTGCCCGCCTCGGCCTCCCAAAGTGCTGGAATTACAGGCGTGAGCCACCAAGCCTGGCCCCAGCATCTACTCTCATGCAACACTCCTCTGCAACCCTCTCGAAGCCCTCTTTGCCCCCTAAGGTGTCAGAGTTCATTGCTCTGAGCTCTGGCCTCAATTTGCCACTCTGTGACTTGGGCACAGCCGTCCATTCTCGGCTGGCCAGGTGCAGTCACTGTCCCTCGATCGCCCCTCAGCTCCGTGTCCCGACCGACTTGACCCTGCTTCCTGGGCACCTATACATGATGTCTGAAGTCTTGGCCAAAGAGGAGGCGCGCCGTGCACTGGAGACACCCTCGTGAGTGTCCCGCCTGTCCCGAGGGGCTGCAGGATGGGGATGGGAGGTGGTTGTGTGGCTGAGGGTGGGCGGTGAGTTGGGTCCCCTGGAGTTGGGTCTTGGATTTTGCATGAGGACTGCATTGGGGCTGGGGGTGGGGGAGGGGGAGGGGGAGTTATGGCCCATGCTGGGAGGCAGGGCAGGATCTCCAGGAGCGGGTCTAGGGGCCTAGAGGACTGGTAAGGTCTTCAGTGGCGGGGCCTAGGCCTGAGGAGTAGGGACAGGGTCTGGGGGTGGTCAGTCTAGGTGTCTAGAAGGTGATGCTTCGTCTCCGGGGAGGAGTTATTTGTCGGAGAGGGTAGCCGGGACCCTAGAGGCGGGGCCTGGGTGGGGGGGCGGAGCATCGTCTTTGTGGGCGGTTCTTGGTGATTAGGGAGGCGGGCAGGGCCTCCAGGGTAAGGTCTAGGTGTTTGGAGGGCGGGACAGGATCTCCAGGGGAGGCTCTAGGTGCCTACGAGGCAGGGCTGGGTCTCCCTAGGGGTTGGAGCTGCATCTCCGGGGCCAGAATTAAGAGCCTGGCTGGCCGCGGTGGCTCGCGCCTGTCATCTCAGCGTTTTGGGAGGTCGAGGCGGGAGGATTGCTTTTACCCAGTTCGAGACCCAGCCTGGGCAACATAGCGAGACCCCATCTCTAATGAAAAAAAAAACAAAAAACCCGGCCAGATGCAGTGGCTCACGCCTGTAATCCCAGCACCTTGGGAAGCCGAGGCGGGCGGATCACCTGAGGTAGGGAGTTTGAGACCAGCCTGACCAACATGGAGAAATCCCGTCTCTACTAAAAATACAAAAATTAGCCGGGCCTGGTGGCGCATGCCTGTAATCCCAGCTACTCAGGAGGCTGAGGAAGGGGAATCGCTTGAACCCGGGAGGCGGAGGTTGCGGTGAGCCGAGATAGCGCCATTGCACTCCAGCCTGGGCAACAAGAGCGAAACCCTGTCTCAAAAAAAAACCAAAAAACCCCACAAAAACTAGGAGCCTGGAAGGCCGGACTGGGTCTCCGTGGGAGGGGCCTGGGTCTGGAGAGCAGGGCAAGGTCTCCTGGGCCTAGGGGACGGGGATGGGGCTGGGTCTCAGAGGAGGCAGGGTTTACGTGCGGAAGAGCGGACTTGGTCTCCGGGGTCCCGAGTGGGTGACGCGGCCCGCCACAGTTGCTTCCTGAAGGTGAGCCGGCTGGAGGCACAACTGCTCCTGGAGCGCTACCCCGAGTGCGGGAACCTGCTGCTGCGGCCCAGCGGGGACGGCGCTGACGGCGTGTCGGTCACCACGCGGCAGATGCACAACGGGTGCGCATGCGCATCTGGAGAGCCCTGGGTGGGAGGAGGGTGGGAAGAGGGTGGGCGCGGGGGCGTGGTCAGAAGCAGGGGCGGAGTCCGACCCGCTAGTGGGTAGGCCCAGGGACGGAGCCAGAGCCGAGAGGGGCGTCTGGGGACGGAGTCAGAGCTGAGCTGGGCGGATTGGGGGAGGAGTCAGAGCTGAGGTGGGCGGATTGGGGGAGGGGTCAGAGCTGGGCTGGGCGAGCTGGGGCGGGTGGAGTCAGAGCTGAGCAGAGTACACTGGTGGCGGAGTCAGAGCTACGCTGGGCGTGTTGGGGCGGAGTCAGAGCTGGGGCGGGCGGGCTGGGGGAGGGTGGAGTCAATGCTAGGCAGGGGAGCATGGGGGCGGAGTCAGAGCTACGCTGGGCGTGTTGGGGCGGAGTCAGAGCTGGGGTGGGCGGGCTGGGGGAGGGGTGGAGTCAATGCTAGGCAGGGGAGCATGGAGGCGGAGTCAGAGCTGGGCAGGGAGGGCTGGGGGCGGGATCAGAGCTCCGGGGTCGTGGGATCCTGAGGCTGGCCTTGCCCCAGGTATGGGGTTAATGCCTAGGGAAGAAGGTAGAGCCCAGGCCGACTCCTTTGCAGGAAGAGCCAGGTCTTGGGTTAGGAGCTGGGACTCCCTGTAGGTGGAGTCAGACTCCTAGGTTAGGATCGGCCCCTCCGGAACGTCAGGTACGCAGGGGCCAGGTCTGGGCCACTGGAGGGGATGAAGTCAAATCCAGGGATGGGAATGGGCTCTTTGGGCAGAGTCAGGATCTACGGGGGGAGTCATGGCCGTGATCCTTTTTGGAAGTTGAGTAGGGCTATGGAGGCGGAGCCACCCTGGGGGCGAAGTCAGAGCCTTATGCCAAATTCTCAAGCCCAGTCCAGGGTTGGGCAAGGCGATGTAGAAGGTAGAGTCGGTGCCTGGGGGTGGAGCCATTACAGGGGGCGGGGCCTACCTGGGGCAGGGTCTTTAGGGCCTGGTTCTCCCTAGGCGCGGTGCCAGAATTAGGGGCGGACCTTTCCTAGGGTGTTGTCAGTCTGGCCTGGTCCCTCGCTGGAGGTGGTGCCAAGACTAGAGGTGGGGTCTTCTGTGGGAGTGGGTCGGTCGGGCCTGGTCCCCGCTGGGAGCAGTGCTGGGATCGGGCAGTCAGTGCTCCGGGAGGTCAACGGGGCTTAGGTCCTTTATGGGGTGGAACCAGTCAGTGGCGGGGCCTTCTGTGGGGGCGGAGCCAGTATGGACCTGTTTCTGTTGGAGGCGGAGCCTGGAGTTGGGGCGGGGCCTTCCCTGAGGGGCGGTGTGGGAGCCTGGGCTGAGCCACTCACTTGCTTTCTCCTGGTGCAGGACGCACGTGGTCCGGCATTACAAGGTGAAGCGGGAGGGCCCCAAGTACGTGATCGATGTGGAACAGCCGGTGAGCGTTGGGCCAGAGTCCCTAGAAGTGCCTTTGTGGGGTCCGCGTCCCTTCTCCAGCAGCCTGACCGCTCCCCCATCTGCCCCCAGTTCTCTTGCACCTCCCTGGACGCCGTGGTCAACTATTTCGTGTCGCATACCAAAAAGGCGCTGGTGCCATTCCTGTTAGACGAGGACTACGAGAAGGTGCTAGGTGGGTGCGCCTTCGGGGAGTTCGGGGGCCCAGTGCTCACCTCTCCCGCCCCCGCTCGGACGGACCGGGCCGCCCCTGGCCGCCGCGCTTCCTCCAGGCCGCCCTCTCTGTTCCAGGCTACGTGGAAGCCGATAAGGAGAATGGCGAGAATGTGTGGGTGGCGCCCTCCGCTCCGGGCCCAGGTGACGCCCCCTTCCCGCGGGCCGAGGTGGGAGGGATCGAGGACCCCGCATTCAGCCACGCCCCCTCAGTCAGTTTGGTGGCTGCACCTCCTGCATCTGATGTTCCCAAAGTTGCAGGGACAGAAATGACTCAGACCCTGCCGTCAGGGTGTGTGTGGGGGGGGAGGGGGCGGGGGTCCCAGCTTGGGACAGAGCTAAACACAGACACTCTCATCCTGTAGGGTTGAATTTGGGGTGGAGGAAAAACCTGGGCTCCGGGGAGGCGCCTAGAGTTCGGGAGAAGATGGGGGCAGAGCAGGGAAAGCTTCCCAGAAGAGTGGGTCTTTGCAGATGGTCCCAAAGGATCTCCTTAGGTAGAAATGTGCATTGAGGGGTCAGAGGGTACACCCGGACAAGCAGTAGCCCCACAGGGACTGAGAATCCGGGTGGGTGTTGGGAAAGAGGTGGAAATCGGTCCTGTTTATGGAGTGGGAAGAGGAGGCAGAGAACACACTAGAAAGGAATGTAGCGTGGGTTGTCTGGTCTTCCCTGGTCTGGGCGTATGCAAGGACCCCCAAGTGCCACATCCACACACACATTACACATGCATGATCCATGCAACTGTGGCCACCTGCCTAGCCAGAAGGTGACACACACTTGTGCGGGCACAACAGATCACACATGCATAAGTACACGTGTGCCCCAATTCCAGTCACATACACATGCTATGTAGCACAGATACACCTGTGTCATGCCACAATCACATGTGTACACATAAATGCAGATATGTCCGTGCACCGGCACAAACTCGGATACGTGTAGATACACGGGCAAAACGCACTCATGTAGACAAGGACTAATGCAGCCACCTCAGCAGGCGTGCAGTCACACACGTATACACACAACAGGTGTGTACAAACCTTGCACTTTAACTTATCCAGATTCAATTAGTGTACACTTGTATGCCACACAAAGACTTTTTTTTTTTGAGACGGAGTCTTGCTCTGTCACCCGGGCTGGAGTGCAGTGGCGCAATCTCGGCTCACTGCAACCTCTCCCTCCCAGGTTCAAGCGATTCTCCTGCCTCAGCCCCGAGTAGCTGCGATTACAGGAGCCTACCACCACGCCAAGCTAATTTTTGTATTTTTAGTAGAGACGGGGTTTCACCATATTGGCCAGGCTGGTCTTGAACCCCTGACCTCAGGTGATCCGCCCACCCTGGCCTCCCAAAGTGCTGGGATTACAGGCGTGAGCCACCACGCCCGGCCCAGACACAGACTTATACATGGGCACACACACAGACACACAGAGACACATGCCTGTCTCCAGGCATGCACACAGACCCCCCCCCCCAACCTGCAAGGTGTCCCTGTATGACATGGGTCTTGACAGTGACCACGTTTCCCCATCAGGTCCTGCACCCTGCACAGGTGGCCCCAAGCCGCTGTCACCTGCGTCTGTGCCTGTGTCTAGCCAGGACAAGCTGCCCCCACTGCCCCCACTACCGAACCAGGAAGAGAACTACGTGACCCCCATTGGAGATGGCCCAGCTGTTGACTATGAGAACCAAGATGGTGGGTGGGGAACAGAGCTGCTGAGAGCTGGGGGTTGGGGAAGCAGGTTAACAGCTGATGTGACACGTTACACTTTTGTCCACGCAGTGGCTTCCTCTAGTTGGCCAGTCATCCTGAAGCCAAAGAAGTTGCCAAAGCCTCCTGCCAAGCTTCCAAAGCCACCCGTTGGACCCAAGCCAGGTTGGGGTCCCCCCCATATCCCACCCTCACCTGATGGCAGGCCAGCCTCAGCCCTCATCTGACTTTTTTTTTTTTTTTTGAGACAGTCTCACTCTGTCACCCAGGCTGGAGTGCAGTGGCGCAATCTTGGCTCACTGCAAGCTCCGCCTCCTGGGTTCACGCCATTCTCCTGCCTCAGCCTCTCCAGTAGCTGGGACTACAGGTGCCCGCCACCATGCCCAGCTAATTTTTTTTTTGTATTTTTAGTAGAGACAGGGTTTCACCATGTTAGCCAGGATGGTCTTGATCTCCTGACCTTGTGATCCGCCCACCTCGGCCTCCCAAAGTGCTGGGATTACAGGCGTGAGCCACCGCACCCAGCTCATCTGTCTTTATTGTTGTTGTTTTTTGTTTTGAGATGGAGTCTCACTCTGTTGCCTGGGCAGTGGCGCGATCTCAGCTCACTGCAACCTCTGTCTGCCGGGTTCAAGTGATTCTCCTGCCTCAGCCTCCCAAGTAGCTGGGATTACAGGCACCTGCCACCATGTCCATCTAATTTTTGTATTTTTAGTAGAGAAGGGGTTTCACCATGTTGCCCAGGCTGGTCTCGAACTCCTGACCTCAAGTGATCCACCCACCTCAGCCTCCCAAAGTGCTGGGATTACCGGCGTAAGCCACCACACCTGGCCTCATCTGTCTTCTCTTCCAGAGCCCAAAGTCTTTAATGGTGGCTTGGCCAGGAAGCTGCCAGTCAGTTCAGCCCAGCCTCTCTTCCCCACAGCCGGTAAGGGGTCTGCGGGGTCAGTGCGGGGCGGGCTTCCCAGGTGTGTGACCGTACAGTCACACAAGTCCCCACACTCCGAAGCGCCCTGTCTTTTAAGGTTCTGCTGTCTCTGTCTTGAAATTCTTAATGCCTTCGAGCACACTGTCCTGTTGCACGGGGCCCTGCAAATCTGTAGCTGGTCCTGGATGGCTGTCAGGGCGGTGGGCATGGACTGGGGATCCCTGAGCCAGCTGCAGCTCCTGGTCCTGAACCCCCAGGGCTGGCAGACATGACGGCAGAGCTACAGAAGAAGCTGGAGAAGAGGCGGGCACTGGAGCACTGATTCGGACACACCAGGGACCAGCGGGCCAGTCCCGGGGCATGGCCCAGCGGCCAGATTCTTTTTCCCAGGATTAAAACTCTGACCCCAGGACCCATGTGTCCGGCTTGGCTTGGGGGATTAGGGGACGAGGGGTCCGTCAGATGTCTGCCTACGGATGGCCCCATTTACTCCCAGTGACCCTCAGCTCAGTGAAATCTACCACCATATTCTGTGAGAAAAGCCCATTTTACAGCTGGGAAGGCTGAGGTCCCGGTGCCACACCCAGGCCCAAAGAACCAGCACCGCGGCCTGGCCTGGCCAGTGTCTGACCTTTATTAAGAGGTGAGGTGGGGAGAGGGCCCGCCAGGGTGCCCACGCCCTCTTGGTGACCCCCCCATCTGGAGTTAAGGCTCCAAGCAGCAAGTGACAGAGGAGGGTGCCTGGCTCCAGCAGCCTGGGCCTGGCGGCGACTCCCCCAAAAACACCCCAGCTGGGCGGGTGCCTGGGGGCCTAGGTGAGGCTGGTGTTGGAGCTGCTGGTAGCACTGCCTCGCTTTTGCAGGCAGCGCACAGCACTGGGGACTTGCAGGCCTGTCGTCACCTGGAAGCTGCCACACCATACCTGAGGGACAGCGGGGGGAGGGGGGAGGGGCTCAGCTTCGAACCCCAGCGCCCAGCACCACCCTCTCCTCCCCCGGGCCGCGGAGGGCAGCTCACCGTGAAAGCAGGCAGCAGCGGCTGTGTGAACCTGGTCTTGAAAGTGTGCAGCACTTGTTTGGTGCGGGCATTGTAGAAGGACAGGAGGCCTGGGGTGGGGGGGCAGAGTGACAGTGGGACCGGTCAGAAGTGGGATGGGGGCAGACGGAGGGGACTCAGGCAGGGGCAGCCAGAGACGGCAGCTGGGGCTTGGGGTCACCTTGGTGGAAGTCACAGTGCACACCCAGGCAGTCGGGCACGGGGGCGTCCAGCACCTTGACCTTGTTGGCGTGCTTGGCCGTGAAGCTGACCTGCAGCCAATTGTTGACGTGCAGGCACCAGGAGGCGGCCGTCTTGCCCAGTTGCTCGAAGCGGCCCAGGCTGCGGTAGGCCACGCCCACGCCGAACGCCTTGCTGTCCGGCTCGTAGCGCACCTCCCAGTAATGCTCCCCGCCGTCGATCAGCGTGTCCCCTGTGGCGCAGGGCAGGAGGGGTGGGCAGGGGAACTGGATAGAACTGGGCCACAGATGCCCTTCCACAAAGGGCCAGCCCCCAAGGTGCTCCTTACACCACAGCTGCTCCCTGCAGATACTCCCCAGGTTCCTAGCTGTACCCCCCAGATACTCCTCAGGTTCCCAGCTATTCCCCCCAGGTACCCCTTGAACCCCAGCTATTCCCTTCAGATACGCCTCAAGTTCCTAGCTATTCCCTCCAGATACTCCTTGGGCCCCAGCTATTCCCTCCAGATACTCCTTGGGCCCCAGCTATTCCCTCCAGATACTCCTTGGGCCCCAGCTATTCCCTCCAGATACTCCTTGGGCCCCAGCTATTCCCTCCAGATACTCCTTGGGCCCCAGCTATTCCCTCCAGATACTCCTTGGGCCCCAGCTATTCCCTCCAGATACTCCTTGGGCCCCAGCTATTCCCTCCAGATACTCCTTGGGCCCCAGCTATTCCCTCCAGATACTCCTTGGGCCCCAGCTATTCCCTCCAGATACTCCTTGGGCCCCAGCTATTCCCTCCAGATACTCCTTGGGCCCCAGCTATTCCCTCCAGATACTCCTTGGGCCCCAGCTATTCCCTCCAGATACTCCTTGGGCCCCAGCTATTCCCTCCAGATACTCCTTGGGCCCCAGCTATTCCCTCCAGATACTCCTTGGGCCCCAGCTATTCCCTCCAGATACTCCTTGGGCCCCAGCTATTCCCTCCAGATACTCCTTGGGCCCCAGCTATTCCCTCCAGATACTCCTTGGGCCCCAGCTATTCCCTCCAGATACTCCTTGGGCCCCAGCTATTCCCTCCAGATACTCCTTGGGCCCCAGCTATTCCCTCCAGATACTCCTTGGGCCCCAGCTATTCCCTCCAGATACTCCTTGGGCCCCAGCTATTCCCTCCAGATACTCCTTGGGCCCCAGCTATTCCCTCCAGATACTCCTTGGGCCCCAGCTATTCCCTCCAGATACTCCTTGGGCCCCAGCTATTCCCTCCAGATACTCCTTGGGCCCCAGCTATTCCCTCCAGATACTCCTTGGGCCCCAGCTATTCCCTCCAGATACTCCTTGGGCCCCAGCTATTCCCTCCAGATACTCCTTGGGCCCCAGCTATTCCCTCCAGATACTCCTTGGGCTCCAGCTATTCCCTCCAGATACTCTACTGTCCCTGCTATTCCCTCCAGATATCCTCAGGCCCCAGTTATTCCCCCCAGATACTCCTTGGGATCCCAGGTATTACCCCCAGATATTCCTGAGAGTCCCAGCTATTTCCCCCAAATACTCCTTGAGCCCAGCTATTCCCTCCAGACACTCCTCGGTTCCTGCTATTCCCTCCAGACACTCCTCGGTTCCTGCTATTCCCTCCAGACACTCCTCGGTTCCTGCTATTCCCTCCAGACACTCCTCGGTTCCTGCTATTCCCTCCAGATACTCCTCGGTTCCTGCTATTCCCTCCAGATACTCCTCGGTTCCTGCTATTCCCTCCAGATACTCCTCGGTTCCTGCTATATCCTCCAGATACTCCTCGGTTCCTGCTATTCCCTCCAGATACTCCTCGGTTCCTGCTATTCCCTCCAGATACTCCTCGGTTCCTGCTATTCCCTCCAGATACTCCTTGGGCTCCAGCTATTCCTCCCAGATACTCCTCGGGATCCCAGCTATCCCCCCCAGTACTTCTTGGGGACCCAGCTATCCGCCCCCCCAGATACTCCTCAGGATCCCAGCTATTCCCCCCAGATAATCGTTGAGGACCCAGCTGTTCCTCTCAGATACTCCTTGGGCCCCAGCTAATTCTCCCAGATACTCCTTGAGGTCCAAGTTATCCCTCCCAGATACTCCTCGGGATCCCAGCTATCCCCCCCAGATGCTTCTTGGGGACCCAGCTATTCCCCCCAGATATTCCTCAGGATCCCAGCTATTCCCCCCGATAATCCTTGAGGACCCAGCTGTTCCTCTCAGATACTCCTTGGGGACCCAGCTATTTCCCCCAGATACTCCTCAGGATCCAAGTTATTCCTCCCAGATACTCCTCAGGGTCCCAGCTATTCCCCTCAGATACTCCTTGGGCCCCAGCTATTCCCCCCCCAGATACTCCTTGGACTCCAGTTATTCCCTCCAAATACTTGGGTCCCAGCTATTCCCTCCAGATACTCCTTGGGCCCCAGCAATTCCCTTCAGATATGCCTCAGTCTCTGCTAGTCCCTCCAGATACTTCTCTGGCTTGAGCTATTCCTCCCAGATACTCCTCGGGGATCCAGCTATTTCCCCCAGATACTTCTCAGTCCCAGCTATTCCCCCCAGATACTCCTCAGTCCCAGCTATTTCCCCAGATACTCCTCAGTCCCAGCTATTTCCCCAGATACTCCTCAGTCCCAGCTATTCCCCTCCAGATACTCCTCAGTCCCAGCTATTTCCCCAGATACTCCTCAGTCCCAGCTATTCCCCTCCAGATACTCCTCAGTCCCAGCTGTTTCCCCCAGATACTCCTCAGTCCCAGCTATTTCCCCCAGATACTCCTCAGTCCCAGCTATTCCCCTCCAGATACTCCTCAGTCCCAGCTGTTTCCCCCAGATACTCCTCAGTCCCAGCTATTTCCCCCAGATACTCCTCAGTCCCAGCGATTCCCCTCCAGATACTCCTCAGTCCCAGCTATTTCCCCAGATACTCCTCAGTCTCAGCTATTTCCCTCCAGATACTCCTCAGTCCCAGCGATTCCCCTCCAGATACTCCTCAGTCCCAACTATTTCCCCCAGATACTCCTCAGTCCCAGCGATTCCCCTCCAGATACTCCTCAGTCTCAGCTATTCCCCCCAGATACTCCTCAGTCCCAGCTATTCCCCTCCAGACACTCCTCAGTCCCAGCTGTTTCCCCCAGATACTCCTGAGTCCCAGCTTTTCCCCCTAGATACTCCTCAGGCTGCAGCTATTCCCTCCAGATGCTCCTCAAGTCCCAGCTATTCCCTCCAGATATTCCTTGATTCCCGGGTATTCCCCCCAGATACTCCTAAGCTTTATCAACTTCCTCCAGAAATTTATTCAGCCCAGATACTCCCCAAGCCTCAGTTACTCCTTTCAGATTCTCTACAAGCCCAAGCTACTCCTTCCAGACTCCTCCAAGCCATAGAAACTTCCTTCAGTTCCTCCCCATGTCCAAATACCCCTCAGTTCTTCCCAGAAACTAGATCATCCTCAAACCCTTGTTCCTGGAAGACTCATAGTGTTCCCACAGGCCTCAAGTCCTCCTCGAGTCCAGATGCTCCCCCTAGTTCCCAGCTCTGGCAGGGTCCAGATGCTCCCCCTAGTTCTCAGCTCTGGCAGAGTCTAGAAGCTCCCTCTAGCTCCTGGCTGTGACAGAGTCCAGATACTCCCCAGGACTCAAGACTCCCTCCTCTTGCTCTGTGAATCCAGATTCTATCCAGACCCCAACTCCGCGTGGAAGGCAGGTTCTCCCAGGCCTCAGCTACTGCTGAGGCCAGAAGTTCCCCCAAGGCATTCCCCAAGCCAGATACTCTCCAGGCCTCAGCTCCTCCTGGAATCCAGGTGTTCCTCAAACCTCCATCACACTCTCCAGGAACCCTCTGAATTGGGATACCCCTTGGCTTCAGCTCTGTACACAATCCAGATTCTCTCCAGAGTTGAGATCCTCCCCAGGCCCCAGATCCAGGCTCTTGCCATCTCAGCTACTCCTTCACCCAATGCAGCTATTCCATGAGCTTCAGCTTCTCCTCATACTCTCGCCCCTCCCAGATCACAACTGATCTTTGTTATATCTCAGTTCCTCTCCAGATACAAGATGAACCTCTATACACATGTCTTCTCCAGGTCTGCTCCTCCCTGATCTCAGCTACTCCCCACACCACAAATTATCCAGGCCCTTTCCCAAGGATGATCTCTCTCTCTCTCTCAAATCTCAGCAACTCCAATGACAACTCCCTATATCTTCTGCTTCTCCCTAAAACTCTCACCAATCCCAGGTGCACCCAAGAAAATTTAGATCCTCATAGAACCATAACTTCCCCTTAGGCCCTAGCTTATCCTCATGACCCCAGCTACTCCCTAACTTCCTTCTCCCTAGATATTCCTGACCACAATGACTTCCTCATACTTTTAGCCTCTTTCTCCACCTCTATTCTGAACAGTAGCGATTCCCCTAAAGTCCAGTTCCTCCCTTGCCCATCCTCCACTAACTCCAGCTTCTTCTTCACAGGATCCAATCATTCCTATGCTACTATTGACTTCTCTTCAGACTGTTTTCTCTGGCTCCTCCACATATCCTCAGGTGATCCCCCAAAATTCCTGCCTGGCTTCAGCTCCCCTACAAACCCAGTTGCTCTATAGGCAATGATTCTTTCCAGCTACTCCTCAAATCCCAGCTACTCCCTAAATCCCAGCTACTCCCCAAGTGCCAGATACTCCATGGAGTCCAGAAAATTGCCCCCAAGCTCCTGCCCAGGCACTGTCTGGTCCAGAGTCTCTTTCCTTCACTCCATAAATTCTGGCTTTCCCCAGCAATCCCTTATCCCGAAATATTTCCTTTTGGGCAGTGCCAGAACAACCTGTTATTCCGGGAGCAGCTTTGCTGATGGCTGCCTGTTTCCGCAGCCAAAGGCAAAGGTTCTCCCTCAACCCCCACCATTAGGCCCCTGCCCAAAACTCCCCTCTCCCCTTTCTTCTCCCCTTCCTTACCCAGAACTGTGTAGGACTCAGCGGTGAAGCGGTCCCGTCCCCCACGACCTGAGGGCATCCTCTTGGGAGATGGAGTACCTCTGTGGTGGGCAGGGAGTGGGCAGGCTCAGGAGGCTCAGTTCAACACTTATCTCTCCCACGGTAAGGCTACCCTAGTCCACCCCAGCCACTGTGGATGTTGGGTCAATCTCTGGCATTATTTGGCTCTATCTATATATCGAGCACCTCACGTTTATGTCAGAACATGCCTGTGCCCTCCGTCATCTGGGAAACTCCTATTTAACCATCAAAACCCCACTCAAAACCTCCTCTCCCTTCATTCCCTCTCTGGGTTCCACCAGCCCCAGGTCCCCTCTCCACCCCAACTCTGACCACACTGGGCTCTGTGTCCATGTCCAGATTGATCTCCTCCACCAGAGACTTAGGGAGGGGAGGGGGCAGGCTACCTGGCTGGGGAGTTGATGGGAGACGCCGTCCGCCCCTTGCCATCTTTCTCACGAGCCTTGATATCCTGCACCTTCCCGCCCATAGCGTCCCACTCCACGGAGAGATCATCCACCCGCAGGTTCTGGTGGGATGTGGACGCATCCAGGCGGAACATGAACGCTGGGGCCGGGCAGACGTGGGAGTCACAGAGATGGGGAAACCCGGAGAGACACAGAGAGAGACAGAGAGACAGAGAGTGACCAAGACAGACCAAGACAGGGACAGAGAATCAAAGAGCCAAGGAGATAAGAGTCCAAGACAGAGATAAGAGACTGACGAAGCCTCGGAGAGAGACAGATATAGAGATGGACAAGCAGAAGGACAACAGGAGAGACAAGATGGCAAAGGGTAGAGGGGACAGAACATGGAGCCAGAAGCGCGAAGGCCAAGGGTTGTTGCCTAAAAGTCTCCCTCCCAGGTCTGGAGGAATTTTCTTTTCTTTTTGTTTTGAGATGGAGTCTCGCTCTGTCGCCCAGGCTGGAGTGCTGTGGCACAATCTCGGCTCACTGCAACCTCCGCCTCCTGGGTTCAAGCGATTCTCCTGCCTCAGCCTCCCAAGTAGCTGGGACTACAGGCACACGCTACCACTCCCAGCTAATTTTTGTATTTT
Source organism: Pan troglodytes (assembly GCF_028858775.2). Taxonomy (NCBI): domain Eukaryota; kingdom Metazoa; phylum Chordata; class Mammalia; order Primates; family Hominidae; genus Pan; species Pan troglodytes. The sequence goes on along the minus strand of NC_072418.2, from coordinate 6,664,954 downwards.
CAGTAGAGACGGGGTTTCACCATATTGGCCAGGCTGGTTTCGAACTCCTGACCTCGTGATCCGCCCACCTCAGCCTCCCAGAGTGTTGGGATCACAGGCGTGAGCCACTGTGCCCGGCCTCTGGAGGCATTTTCAAGCCAATTGCACTACCCTGTGCTTCCATGGAGGACTAATCCCAAAAAAGGGGCTGGGCTACAGCACAAGGGAGTTAGGCTAGATTTCAGAGGGACTTCCTAGCAGGGCATGTGAAGGTGTCACTGTGAAAGGCTCGGGAATCAGTCTTCACTACTCAAATCTCATCCCCAGCTCTATAGAGGACTTATCTATTTTTTGGCAAAGAGAGAGTGTGTGTGGCTGTATATAAAAACCATCGAGATATACTGGGTAAACCTCAGAAGCAAAGGACAAAAACAGGGTTATAGCAGACACTCAGGCTAAGGAAGCCAACTGTGGATGGAGCTTTGAGCTTCCTGGCAGCCAGGGCAACCCTGCTTCGAGGATTCTCATGGTCTCTGGGGGCCGTGGGAGGAAGGGGCCATGGAGTTAGGGGTAGGACAAGGGTGGAATCCAGTCACCTGGTGTCTCCAGAGTCACCGGCTCAGAGAACTCTCCTGCAACTGCCTTGTTACAGGCCTTCACACGGAAGTTCATGTATTTCATGTCAAACTTGAGACCTGGTAGGCAAGACAGGCATTTCAACACTGTGTATTATTCCCTGAGACTCTGAGTCATGGGTTAAAGCTGTCATGGCCCACAGTGATTCCCAACGCCATTCTAAGAACCACCTTATAAACATCTTATCCAGCCGGGCGCACTGGCTCACACCTGTAATCCCAGCACTTTGGAAGGCGGAGGCGCATGGATCAACTGAGGTCGGGAGTTCGAGACCAGCCTGACCAACATGGTGAAACCCCGTCTCTACTAAAAATGCAAAAAATTAGCCGGGCGTGGTGGCGCGTGCCTGTAATCCCAGCTACTCAGGAGGCTGAGGCAGGAGAATCACTTGAACACGGGAGGTGGAGGTTGCAGTGAGCCATGATCACGCCATTGCACTCCAGCCTGGGCAACAAGAACGAAACTCCATCTCAAAAAAAATAAAAAATAAAAAATAAACAAACATCTTACCCCTGAGACCATTCCTTGCCCTCCTCTCCCTGAGGGGCTATGAATTACTTGACTCCACCTCCAACCCACGTAGACCAATCAGGATGCTTTAAGACCCTGTCACAGTGATTGTTTCAGAGATTTGTACTGCATGACTGCACTCCAGCCTGGGCGACACATTTATTTGAGATTCTGTCTCAAATAAATAAATAATAAAAAATAAAAAATTAGTCTGGGTGCGGTGGCTTACGCCTGTAATGTCAGCACTTTGGGAGGCCGAAGTGGGCAGATCACTTGAGGTCAGGTGTTCAAGACCAGCCTGGCCAACATGATGAAACCGCATCTCTACTAAAAATATAAAAATTGGCGGGGGCGGGGGTGACACCTGTAATCCCAGCTACTCAAGAGGCTGCGGAAGGAGAATCACTTGAACCCGGGAGGCAGAGGTTGCAGTGAGCCAAGATCGCGCCACTGCACTCTAGCCTGGGTGACAGAGCGAAACTCCGACCCCCTCCAAAAAAATTAGCTGGGTGTGGTGGTGCACACCTGTACTCCCATTTACTCAGGAGGCTGAGGGAGGAGGAGCATGTGAGCCCAAGAGGTTGAAGCTGCAGTGAGCTATGATTGCATCACTGCACTCCAGCCTGTGCTACATAGCAAGAACCTGTCTTTCAAAAAAAAAGGCCAAGTGCGGTGGCTCACGCCTGTAATCCCAGCACGTCTGGGAGGTGGAGGCAGGAGGAACCCATAAGGTCAGGAGTTTGAGACCAGCCTGGCCAGCATGGTGAAACTCTGTCTCTACTAAAAATTACAAAAAACTGGCTAGGCGCGGTGGCTCACGCCTATAATCCCAGCACTTTGGGAGGCTGAGGCGGGCAGATCACCTGAGGTCAGGAGTTCGAGACCAGCCTGGCCAAGAGACCAGCCTGGCCAATAAGGTGAAACCCCGTCTCTACTAAAAACACAAAAATTAGCCAGGTGTGGTGGTGGGGGCCTGTAATCCCAGCTACTGGGGAGGCTGGGGCAGGAGAATTGCTTGAACCCAGGAGGCAGAAGTTGCAGTGAGCCAAAGATCGCACCATTGCACTCCAGCCTGGGTGACAGAGCGAGACTGCAACTCAAAAAAGAAAAAAAAAAAGGCCGGGCACGGTGGCTCACGCCTGTAATCCCAGCACTTTGGGAGGCCGAGGGAGGCGGATCACAAGGTCAGGAGATCAAGACCATCCTGGCTAACACAGTGAAACCCCGTCTCTACTAAAAATACAAAAAATTAGCCAGGCGTGGTGGCAGGCGCCTGTAGTCCCAGCTACTCTGGAGGCTGAGGCAGGAGAATGGCATGAACCCGGCAGGCGGAGCTTGCAGTGAGCCGAGATGGCACCACTGCACTCCAGCCTGGGCGACAGAGTGAGACTCTGTCTCAAAAAAAAAAAAAATTAACCAGGCGTTGGGGCGCATGCCTATAGTGCCTGTAGTCCAAGCTACTTGGGAGGTTGAGGCAGGAGAATCGCTTGAACCTGGGAGGCAGAGGTTGCAGTGAGCCGAGATCAAGCCACTGTACTCCAGCTTGGGCGACAGAGCGAGATTCTGTCTCAAAAAACAGAAAAAAGAAAAAAGGGAAAGAAAGAAGAAAATAACCCAAACCCTCCCGTCTTTCCAAGCAATCAACAAAACAGTAGGTGGATTGCAAACGACCACATAAGCAGCTGCTTTCATCGGTATCCTTACTCCTGCACAGCTTTCCATGAATCCAACTTTCTGCCCTGAGGAATTCACTCACTAGGAAGTCTGTCAAAGGCAGGAAGCCATGGTTATAAAGCGTAGCACCTGGAAGCCTCGTAGTGACAGACGAGATCTATACTTTGACCGTGGTGTTGGTGGTGACATGAATTTACACATGGGAGAAAACTGTGTGGAACACCCGAATGAGCGCGTGTAAAACTGGTAAAATGTGGCCGGGCGCGGTGGCTCACGCCTGTCATCCCAGCACTTTGGGAGGCCGAGGCGGGCGGATCACCAGAGGTTAGGAGTCAGAGACCAGCCTGGTCAACATGGAGAAACCCCATCTCTACTAAAAATACAAAAACTAGCCAGGCATGGTGGTGGGCGCCTGTAATCCCAGTTACTAGGGAGGCTGAGACAGGAGAATTGCTTGAACCCAGAAGGCGGAGGTTGCGGTGAGCCAAGATCAGGCCACTGCACTCCAGCCTGGGCGACAAAGCGAGACTCCATCTCGAAAAAAAAAAAAAAGGTAGAATGTGAGTCCACTGCACCCGTGTCCATTTCCCGGGTTTTATGCTGACTACATGGGTCCTCACTATACTTTTTGTTTTAGTTGTTTTGGCAACTTCCTGTGGATCTATAATTATTTCAAAATACAAAGTTACAAGAAAACAAAACCAAAAGGCGGGGGCGCTTGGAGGAGGGATTTGAGGAATCCTATTTACAACAAATAAAAGGGGTGTGTTTATTTTGATTCTCAAGCAAAGGATAAGCCAATGGCTGTTTGCAGCTCCTGAGGCTGATGACTTTTCCCCCTGCAGTTAGCGTGCTCATGATTAACCATGTATGCTAATTACAGATAACTAGCTGGCTGATTACAGCCCAAAAGCAGCTAGTGAATGGTGATAGTTAAACCTGTCAGCCAGCCTCTCCCTGCCCCTCCGGGTTTCCCCTGGATCAGGATGGCTTTTTTTTTTTCTTTTTTTTTTTTGAGACGGAGTCTCCCTCTGTTGCCCAAGCTGGAGTGCAGTGGCGCGATCTCTGCTCACTGCAGCCTCCGCCTCTCAGGTTGAAGTGATTCTCACTCCTCAGCCTCCCAAGTAGCTGGGACTACAGGCATCTGCCACCATGCCCCACTAATTTTTTTGCATTTTTAGTAGAGACAGGGTTTTACCATGCTGGCCAGGCTGGTCTTGAACTCCTGACCTCAAGTGATCCACCCACCTCAGCCTCCCAAAGTGCTGGGATTACAGCATGAGCCACCACGCCTGGCCAGGATGGCTTTTTGTTTTGTTTTTTTTTTTTTGAGACGGAGTCTCACTCTGTCGCCCAGGCTGGAGTTCAGTGGCGCAATCTCAGCTCACTGCAACCTCCGCTTCCTGGGTTCAAGCAATTCTCCTGCCTCAGCCTCCCGAGTAGCTGGGATTACAGGCGCCCGCCACCACACCCAGCTAATTTTTGTATTTTTAGTAGAGACAGGGTTTCACCATGTTGGTCAGGCTGGTCTCAATCTCGTGACTTCAAGATCCGCCCGCCTAAGCCTCCCAAAGTGCTGGGAGTACAGGTGTGAGCCACCACGCCCGGCCCAGCATGGCTTTTTAATCTCATGAGGCTTTCCCCCTTCAGACCCTACCTCCACCAGCTGGGTGGATTCCTTGGGTTTTGTTTTTTTTTTCTTTATTTTTCTCTCTTTGTTTAGTAGAGACAGGGTCTCGCTCTGTTGCTCAGGCTGGAGTGCGGTGGTGCAGTCATGGCTCACTGCAGCCTCCAATTCTTGGGCTCAAACAATCCTCCCACCTTAGCCTCCCTTGGTAGCTGGGACCACCATGCTCAGGTAACTTTAAATTTTTTTTTTTTTTATAGATGGGCTCTTGCTTTGTTACCCAAGCTGGTCTCCAGCTCCTGGCCTCAAGCAATCCTCTTGCCTCAGCCTCCCAAAGTGCTGTATCCACAGGCTTGAGCCACCATGCCTGGCCAGCTTTCAATTTCTTGTAACTGCCAAGGAGGACCCCAAATACTTGGAGGGTGAATCCAGAACGCCAGCTCTAGGAGGGAAAAGATTATTGTCTGCTTTGTTCTCTGCTCCGAGGACAGTACCTAGCTATTTGGGAGGCTGAGGCAGGACTGCTTGAGGCCAGGGGATGGAGACCAGCCTAGGGAAATGGCAGGATCCCATGTCTAGAAAAATATATTCATTATTATTATTATTATTTTTTTTTTTTTTTTTTGAGACAGAGTCTTGCTCTGTCGCCCAGGCTGGAGTGCAGTGGCGCAATCTAGGCTCACTGCAAGCTCCGCCTCCCGAGTTCACGCCATTTTCCTGCCTCAGCCTCCTGAGCAGCTGGGACTACAGGTGCACGCCGCCACGCCCGGCTAATTTTTTGTATTTTTTTAGTAGATACAGTATTTCACCGTGTTAGCCAGGATGGTCTCGATGTCCTGACCTCGTGATCGGCCCGCCTCGGCCTCCCAAAGTGCTGGGATTACAGGCGTGAGCTACCGCGCCCGGCCTATATTCATTATTATTATTTTTTGTTTTTTTGAGATGAGTTTCGCTTTTGTTGCCCAAGCTGGAGTGCAATAGCGCGATCTCGGCTCAGTGCCATCTCCACCTTCCGGGTTCAAGCAATTCTCCCGCCTTAGCCTCCTGAGTAGCTGGGATTACAGGTGCCCGATACCATGCCCGGCTAATTTTTTTGTATTTTTAGTAGAGATAGGGTTTCACCGTGTTGGCCACGCTGGTCTTGAACTCCTGACCTCAGGCGATCCACCCGCTTCAGCCTCCCAAAGTGCTGGGATTACAGGCATGAGCCACCGCGCCTGGCCACTGTCTCATATTTCTGATCCGCCTCCCCAGGCTGCTTCCAGACCCCATGAGCTTTGGGGATCGTCCCCAAGGCCCCCAATGACTGATGGCGAGACGGGAGGCTGGAAGAGGTGGCTGTTCACAGCTGGGCGGAGCTGGCACACACTGCCCTTACCTGTCAGGGTGTACTCTGTCTGCCGGATGCCCTCGATGACCATCCAGGGCTGGTCCTCCTTGAGGCGGGGCGGGCCCTCGAAGTTGGTCCGCCGGTACTCCAGCACGTAGTGGTCAATCTTGCTGTCCTCATCCGGCATGCGCCACACCAGGGTCACACAGTTATCTGCCACCAGGGACTCAGCCAGGTCGATCACGGGTGCGCTGGGCACTGACCAAGACGGAAAGGAGAGGGGGTCGGGATTCTGTGCCTGGTTCAGGGGGCAGGGGGCTTGCTGCAGGGCCGCCCAACCACATGTTGGACAATTTTGGGGGCATGGCCACAAAGGGGTTCCATGTTTGGCAGGGTGGAGACTTTTTTTTTTTTAGAGACAGAGTCTTGCTCTTGTCACCCAGGCTGGAGTGCAGTGGCACGATCTTGGCTCACTGCAACCTCCAACTCCCTGGTTCAAGCGATTCTCCTGCCTCAGCCTCCTGAGTAGCTGGGATTACAGTCGTGAGCCACCATGGCCCGGCTAATTTTTTATATTTTTAGTAGAGACAGGGTTTCTCCATGTTGGCCAGGCTGGTCTTGAACTCCTGACCTCAAGTGATCCACCCGCCTCGGCCTCCCATAGTGCTGGGATTCCAGGCGTGAGTCACAGCGCCCGGCCATGGAGACGCTAAGGTTCCATCAGTGGGTTGGGGGAGGGCTGAGCTTTCTTGGGATTCCATCATTTACAGGCAGAATTATTCCAAAATCTCTGCCAATGAGGGATGCGGCTTTCTTTGGGGCTGCATCATAGATAGGCTGGGTTCTCAGTCCATTTCTCCTCGGGGGCGTGGCCTTCTCAGGGCTCCACCCCTGGAAACAGGGTTTTCCCAGGAGCTACCATGTGGTGGGCGGGCCCTTCTCATGGCTCTATCCAGGGAGGAGGTCTCGGGAGGACTCCACTCCCCCAAGGGCATGGTATTCTCAGGGCTCCACCCCTGGGGACAGAGTTTTCCCAGGACCTCACCCCCTGGTGGGTGGGGCTTTCTGATGGCTCCACCCATGGGCGGGACTTGATGAATACCCCACCCCCACAGGACGTGCTATTCTCAGGGCTCCACCCCTGGGGACAGAGTTTTCCCAGGACCTCACCCCCTGGTGGGTGGGGCTTTCTGATGGCTCCACCCATGGGCGGGACTTGATGAATACCCCACCCCCACAGGACGTGCTATTCTCAGGGCTCCACCCCTGGGGACAGGATTTTCCCCCCCTGGTGAGTTTGACCTTCTCATGGCTCCACCCCAGGGCGGGGCCTCATGAGGACTCAACCAACCCCACAGGACATGGTATTCTCACAGCTCCACCCCTGGGTACAGAGTTTTCCCAGGATGTCACTACACAGTGGGTGGGGTCTTCCCATGGCTCCACCCAGGGGCGGGGCTCCATGAGGACTCCACCCCCCACAGGGCGTGGAATTCTCAGAGCTCCACCTCCCCCAGGCGGAATTCAGACACCGGGCCGTCCACCTTACTCCAGGTCCTGTTTCAGGGCCTCCTAGCCTCCCAGGTCATTCCCCGGAAGTCCTGGCCCTCTAGTGCGTGTCCCTCTCACCAGGCAGGAACTTGAGTGCCTGTAGCATCTGCCGCTCTTGCGCGAAGTCCACCATGAGGTGACTCATGTTGTCACTGACCTTCGCTTTCAATGATAGCCGGAAGGCAGGGGCCATGGTCACTCTGCAGGAAGGAGGTGGCAGGCGTTGCCTGGGGGACCAGGCCTGGTCATCCGTGGCGCGAGGGGGCCCCTCCCCAGGGCTCCCGTCCAGGGCTCTGAGCTGAGACACCCTCACCAGGTGGCCCCTGTCTTCACACCAGGGGCAGGGAAGTGGGGTGGGGGCCAGACCCCAGTGTCTTACCCATCTTTGATTTGCTTGGCAGCCTAGAGAGAGGAACAGAACAACATTCAAAGATTTCTTTTTTTGTTTTTGAGATGGAGTCTTGCTCTGTTGCCCAGGCTGGATTGCAATGGAGAGATCTCAGCTCACTGCAACCTCCGCCTCCTGGGTTCAAGCAATTCTCCTGCCTCAGCCTCCTGAGTAGCTGGGATTACAAGCACCCAACACCACACCCGGCCAATTTTTTGTATTTTTAGAGAGATGGGGTTTCGCCATGTTGGCCAGGCTGGTCTCAAACTCCTGACCTCAGGTGATCCACCTGCCTCAGCCTCCCAAAGGGCTGGGATTACAGGCATGAGCCACCGTGCCTGGCCCAAAGATTTGTTTCATTTTTTGTGTGGTTTTTTTTTTTTTTTTGAGATGGAGTCTTGCTCTGTCGCTCAGGCTGGAGTGCAGTTTCACGATCTCGGCTCACTGCAAGCTCCGCCTCCCGGGTTCACGCCATTCTCCTGCCTCAGCCTCCTGAGTAGCTGGGACTACAGGCACCCGCCACCACACCCAGCTAATTTTTTGTATTTTTAGCAGAGATAGGGTTTCACTGTATTAGCCAGGCTCGTCTTGATCTCCTGACCTCATGATCGGCCTGCCTCAGCCTCCCAAAGTGCTGGGATTACAGGCGTGAGCCACTGCGCCCGGCCCAAAGATTTGTTTCTACCAAATCATAAAGCCACTCTACAGACATGAAGACTGAGGCCTCTCGAGGAAGGTATTTGCCAAAGTGTCCCTGCACTTCTGGACTGTGCCCTGAAGACAGAGGATGGCCAAGACAGGCTCCCATCCCCACCCCAACCTCCTGCCCACACCCAGCCCATACACCTGGCAAATTCACTGAATAAAACTACAGGATGCCCAGTTAAATTGGCATTTCAGATAAATCATGACTATGTCCCATGCACTCTTTGGGATATACTCACACAAATGCAGTTCTTAGTGTGCACATATATACCCTTATACTAAAAAAGTATTCATTCATTTGCATTTCAGATCAACAATGAATACTTTTTTTTTTTTTTTTTTTTGAGACAAGGTCTGGCTCTGTCCCTCAGGCTAGAGTGCAGTGTAACAATCACGGCTCATTGTAACCTTGAACTCTGGAGCTCAAACAATCCTCCCACTTCAGCCTCTCGAGTAGCTGGGACCACAGGTGTGTGCCACCACACCCAGCTAATTATTTTATTTTATTTTATTTTTTGAAACAGAGTCTCGCTCTGTCACCTAGGCTGGAGTGCAGTGGTGCGATCTCACTCACTGCAAGCTCCGCCTCCCGGGTTCACACCATCCTCCTGCCTCAGCCTCCTGAGTAGCTGGGACTACAGGTGCCCGCCACCATGCCCGGCTAACTTTTTGTATATTTAGTAGAGACGGGGTTTCACCGTCCTAGCCAAGATGGTCTCAATCTCTTTTTTTTGCGACGGAGTCTCGCTCTGTTGCCCAGGCTGGAGTGCAGTGGCGCGATCTTGGCTCACTGCAAGCTCCGCCTCCCGAGTTCACGCCATTCTCCTGCCTCAGCCTCCTGAGTAGCTGGAACTACAGGTGCCCGCCACCACGCCCGGCTAATTTTTTTGTATTTTTTTTTAGTAGAGACGGGGTTTCACTGTGTTAGGATGGTCTCGATCTCCTGACCTCGTGATCTGCCCGCCTTGGCCTCCCAAAGTGCTGGGATTACAGGCATGAGCCCCTGTGCCTGGCCAATTATTTTATTTTTTGTAGAGATGGGGTTTCACTATGTTGCCCATGTTGGTCTGAAACTCCTGGCCTCAAGCAATCCTCCTGCCTCGGCCTCCCAAACTGCTGGTATTACAGGCATGAGCCACTGCACCCAGCCTGAATGCTTTCTTTTCTTTTCTTTTTTTCTTTGTTTTTGAGATGAAGTCTCTCTCTGTTGCCCAGTCTGGAATGCAGTGACACAATCTCAGCTCATGGCAACCTCTGCCTCCCAGGTTCAAGCGATTCTCCCGCCTCAGCCTCCCAAGTAGCTGGGATTACAGGCGCCCACCACCACATCCAGCTAATGTTTGTATTTTTAGTAGAGACGGGGTTTCCCCGTGTTGGCCAGGCTAGTCTGGAACTCCTGACCTCAGGTGATCCACTGCCTCTGCCTCCCAAAGTGCTGGGATTACAGGCGTAGCCACTGTGCCCGGCCTGGACACTTTCTTGGTATCAGTATGTGCTTTTGCCAACTATCGCATGGGTGGGCTATACTTACACTAAAAATGTGCTTGTTCACCTGAAATGCAAACGTGACTGGGCACACTGTTCTTTACCTGGCAGCATCAGAGGCACCCACCTGAGGAAAGTCCTCGCTGTCCATGGCCTGCAGAGTCTGGTTGGCTGTCTCCAGAAGCTCCTCGGAGCTCTCCAGGGCCCGCGTGCAGGCAGCCAGCTGGTTCTGTGGATACCAGGCACCAAAGGAGGGGACAACTCACCCCACTGCCTCAGGCCCCCTGAGGGCTCCCCACCCCATTCAGAATCCAGGGTACCATGCCCTTCTCGAACTCCAGGTGAGAGATGGAGATTGGAGCCTTGAGCGCCCCACCAAATGGGGCTGGGCTGGGCTCGGGGAGCAGAACAGAATCCCTGGGGAATCCCTTCCCTAAAAACACATAAGGCCGGGTGTGGTGGCTCAGGCCTGTAATCTCAGCACTTTGGGAGGCTGAGGCGGGAGGATCACCTGAGGTCAGGAGTTCAAGACTAGCCTGGCCAACACAGTGAAACCCTGTCTCCACTAAACATAGAAAAAAGTAGCTGGGTGTGGTGGTGGGCACCTCTAATCCCAGCTACTCGGGAGGCTGAGGCAGGAGAATCACTTGAACCCAGGAGGCGGAGGTTGCAGTGAGCTGAGGTTGTGCCACTGATCCAGCCTGGGTCACAGAGAGAGACTCCATCTCAAAAACAAAACAAAACAAAAAAAACTGACATGAGCCAGGCGCAGCGGCTCATGCCTGTAATCCCAGCAATTTGGGAGGACAAGGCAGGAGGATCACTTGAGCCCATGAGTTCAAGACTAGTCTAGGCAACATGGTGAAAACCAGTCTCCACCAAAAAATACAAAAATGAGCTGGGCGTGGTGGCACCTTCTTGTGGTCCCAGCTACTTGGGAGGCTAAGATGGGAGAATCGCTTAAGCCTGGGAGGCGGACGCTGCAGTGTGGCATGATTGCACCACTGGACTCCAGCCTGGGTGACAGAATAAGACTCTGTCTCAAAACAAAACAAACCAAAAACTCACATGCCCAGGCCACACCCGAGCTCCAGGGCTCTAGATTCCCCCTGGGACAGGAATCTGGGATGTCAGGAAGTTGCCCAGGAGGTCTGGATGCAGCCTGTGTGACTCCAGCTTGGAGTCTGAGTGACAGCCCACGGGAGCCATGGGTGGTGTTTGAGTGGAGGTGATACCTTCAGATCTGGGGGGCCAGTGGGAAGGGCTGAGAAACCGGAGGCACTGAGTGAAGACAGGAGGGGAAGATCTGAGCCAGACTCGGGGACGCCGTGATGGAGAGGGGATTCAGAGAGAGCACAGATGGGCCAGGCGCGGGGGCTCATGCCTGTCATCCCAGCACTTTGGGAGGCTGAGGCGGGAGGATCACCTGAGGTCAGCTTGGCCCACACGGTGAAACCCCATCTCTACTAAAAATACGAAAATTAGCCCGGCATGATGGCGGGTACCTGTAATCCCAGCTACTTGGGAGGCTGAGGCAGGAGAATCGCTTGAACCCAGGAGGCGGAGGTTGCAGTGAGCCGATATCATGCCACTGCACTCCAGCCTGGGCGACAGAGCGAGACCTTTGTCTCAAAAAAAAAAAAAAAGAGAGAGTGTACAGGTGGATGGAGGGGTCAGGGGAGAGATCAGAAACTCGAGAGCACCCAGTTTTTGGAGGAAGATGCTGAGGTCAGCTACGTTCTGTTGAGTAGGAGGGGCGGGGGGAGAGGAAGATGCCCTCAGCCCTCACCTGCAGCTCGTAGGTGCGGCTGGCACGGTCCTGTTTTATCTTCATAAGCATGCCTTCTTTCAGCTCCTCCAGGAGGGAGAAGAGGGACTGGAACTCTGCTTCGAGGTCCTCCTGCACCTTCGCCGAGTTTGCCTGGGTCGGAACAGCCAGAATCGGCCACAGCCCGTGTTCAGAGAGGGAACCCGAGACCTCCCACAGGCATCAACAGCCATGGGCCAGTTCCTAAGGCTGCACCCTCCAGCTTCCTCCCCTCCCCTTACCTCCCCGGGACTGCCCCACCGCCTTCACCTCCACGTTCAGCAGCATCTGTTTCAGGGAGTAGATAAAGCTCTGAATTTCTTCATTCTTCACAGCCAGTGTTTTGATGATCTTCCTCAGGGCCTCCTGCACCACCAGAAGTGTGGACACACACAGGTGCACACACACATGTGCGCACACAGGTACACACACGTGTACGCACATGTACACACGTGCACACACATGCACACACGTACATAAATGCACACGCGTGCACACACACGCACACACATGCGCGCACACACACGGCAGGCAGGTGAGCCCGTCAGCCTGGCCAGGCTCCCTGACCCGCGCTCCCCTCCAGGGATCCAGAGAGGAGATGTGGGGGCTGCCACGCTATTGAGCTTGGGCACCAGCCAGGAGGTAAAGCTCCGGGCTGATACAACTCACCCATAGCAGCTGGGCGCCCTAAGCTACCCCATATTACAGGAGAGGAAACTGAGGCTCACAGAGAACCTCTCAGGAAGGGACAGACCCTGGCCCCGAACCAGGCGTGCTTGAGCACAAAGGCTACAACCCGATACCTACATCCTGAAGGTGGGGCGTGAGGGGCTAGCCTGAGGACAGGAAACCCCAGAGGAGAAGGATGTCTGCTGGGAAATGGGCTAACCTGGGGAAACGGTTCTCGGTGGAAGGAAAAACCCCAGGGAGGTGGCATAGCCTGGGATAGGGGCTAGCCTCGGAACAGGGGTGGGGCCTACCTGGGGGAGAAAGATAAGCAAGGAGAAAGAAATTACCTGGGCAAAGGTGGAACCTGGGGGCCAGGGATGCGGGGGCGCCAGGTAAGCGGGGAGGGGGCAGGGAGGTCTTGGGGAAGGGCAGGGGATTCTGGGAGGGAGGATCCCGCTCGGGAGCCTCTTGCTCTGACCCAGGCTCCAACCTGCTCCTTTTTCCTGGGGCAGGGTCGGTGGGGTCCGCACTGCGGAGCTGGCGGGGCGTCTTCCAGGGGTGGGGCGGGGGGCCGGGACGCCTGGTCCGCGGCCAGGAGGGAGGGCGTGGGGGATGGGGGTCAGGGATGGGACTGGGATACTGGGCAGGGTGGGGGGGCGTAGAAGGCACGTGCCTGGCCCCAAGCCAAGATGTGGGGGGGCTGCGTCCCAAACTGGGGTAGGGGTGCTAGATCCGGGCGGGGTCGCGAATGGGGTGGGGCCTCAGCCGCAGAGCAGCTGGGGCGGAGGCGGGGAGGGAGTGGGGGCGCTGCGGCAACACCTGGTCCCCTTCCCCGCCCCCGACGCCCCTGCGGGCCCGCCCTGCTCACCCCGTCCTACCCTCTGTTCTTCCATGGCTGCAGCCCAGGTCACCCCGGCCCGGCCCGCGGGCCCCGCGCACGCTGGGTCCCCAAGCTGCCTTTGCCGCGGCCGGTAGCCAATGGCCCGCCGAGCCCTCGCCGCCGCCGCGCCCCCGGTTAGCGCTCCATCACCGCGCGCATTGCGCAGGCGCACCCGCCGCGGCCGCCTGGGAAATGTAGTTCCGCGCTGGCCTCGCCCAGAGCCCTCACATCCAGCGCCTGGGGCTCACTGGGCGGTGTTGGTGGTGATATGTGAGCTGGAGAGAGCCTTGGATCAGAAGACAAGGGGCTCGACCCCTGGCCCTGCCGTGGGACCTCAGAATCATCTCTAATGCTCCCGTGCCTCAGTTTCCCCACTTGTTCACTCACACAGGTTATCCGTTGCTACTCAAATTGTCTAGCCCGCCTGGCATTTACTGAAAATCTAAGGCTTTTGCCCAAGAGGGTGTTTAGCCTCCAGTGCCTTCTTTCCATTTGTCCCTATGTCACAACTGAACTCCTATACACCCCACAAAGCCCCAGGCTCCAACAGCTCCTCCAGAAGTCTCCGTGCCAGCCCAGGTGCGGAAGCTAAGAATGTCTGGGTCCAGCTTTGGAAGGACCTGGAGCCTAATCTATCCAGGGTCCCTCAGCAGACGGTGGGGGGAAGGGTGGAGCTTCAGAATGTTCTGGGGAGGGGAAGGAGTGCGTAGGGGAGGCTGGGCGGGTGTATGTGTCTGCAGGGGAGGTGCAGGCATAGCCACCGCAGAACCTCCCTGTGGTGGAGGGGAACGCTGTGTATGATGCAGGCCTTCTAGGTCCGAGTGAGAAAGGAGGTCACTCTGCAGTTGGGTCTGAGACATTGAGGTCTGTGGGTTCGCCACCTCCTCCCAGAAGGCACTACAGAATCAGGGGTGAGGGGTGCAGGGCTGGGAGGAACTCGAGAGCCCATGAACCTCCTCCACGGGACCCCCAAGCAGCTCATGTAATAGGACCCAAAGTTATCAACAGAAACCTATTTCTCTGAACCTCAAAGGAAGATTTTTTAAATTATTATTATTATTTTTTTTTAGAGACGGACTCACTCTGTTGCCCAGGCTGGAGTAACGGGGCGCAATCATGGCTTACTGCAGCCTCCAACTCCTGGGCTCAAGCGGTTCTCCTGCCTCAGCCTCCCGAGTGGCTGGGACTATAGGCATGCACCATCACCCTGGGTTGGTTTTGTATCTTTTTTTTTTTTTTTTTTTTTTTGAGACACAGTCTCACTCTGTCGCCCAGGCTGGAGTGCAGTGGCAGGATCTTGGCTCCCTGTAATCTCCATCTCCCCAGTTCTGGCGATTCTCCTGCCTCAACCCCACTGAGTAGCTGGGACTACAGGCGCCCACCACTAGGCCCAGCTAATTTTTGTATTTTTAGTAGAGACCGGGTTTTGCCATGTTGGCTAGGCTGGTCTTGAACTCCTGACCTCAGGTGATCCACCCGCCTTGGCCTCCCAAAGTGCTGGGATTACAGGCCTGGGCCACCATGCCCAGCCTGTATCTTTTTTTTTTTTTTTTTTTTTTTAAATAGAGATTGGATCTCGCTGTGTTACCCAGGCTGATCTCAAACTCGGCTCAAGTGATCCTCCCACGTCAGCCTCACAAAGTGCTGGGATTACAGGTGTGAGCTACAGCGCCCAGCAAAAGAAAGACATTTTGGGAGCAAAATAATTGAGGCAGGGACCCTGTCATTTAACTCACCGCTCAGGCCTATGTCGCCTGCCCCTCCCCCACGGAGCCACCTGCTCTCGCACTGTGTCTTCCTGTACCTAGATGTGTTTATGTAGAGCCTTCCAGAAAGCTCACAGGGGTGGATTCCTCCCACTCACTTGCATACACTGCCTTTCTTTTCTTTTTTTCTGAGACGGAGTTTCACTCTTGTCGCCCAGGCTGGAGTGCAGTGGCGTGATCTTGGCTCACTGCAACCTCCGCCTCCCGGGTTTAAGCCATTCTCCTGCCTCAGCCTCCCAAGTAGCTGGGATTATAGGCGCCCATCACCATGTCCAGCTAATTTCTGTATTTTTAGTAGAAATTAGTAGGGGTTTCATCATGTTGGCCAAGCTGGTCTCGAACTCCTGACCTCAGGTGATCCACCTGCCTCGGCCTCCCAAAGTGCTGGGATTACAGACATGAGCCATGTTGCCTGGTCTGTACACTGCCTTTCAGATAGAAAATGCATTGGGGAAACTGAGGCACGAGGTGGCAGGAAGTGGAGCCCCCAGCAGCCTGGAACACCGGACGTCTGTTGTCTGGCCCTGGGTGTTGCATCTGCTTCTGCAGCGGGAGGCGGAGATTGTGGCAGGAAGTCTGTTAACTGGGAGGGGGAGAGGGGGGTGATGGGCCAGGAATGGGGTCCCCGGGCATGGTGCTGGGCCTCCTGGTGCAGATCTGGGGTGAGTATCTGGGCCTCCCTCCCCTCTGAACCCCACACTTGCTGTCATCCCCAGCTGCCTGCCCCCAGCTCAGGGCCCCTCTAAACTTCAGTCTCTCTACTGTCACATAAGGCCCATCTCCCTCCGAGACTCAGAACGTGATGGGGGCTGGAGGATTAAGGAAGGATCCTCTGAGGGCCCCTAGGATACAATCTAAACCTTGCCCTACATACCAGCCTGGCCTGGCCTCTCTCATCTCCACCCTCCGCAATGCCTTTGCTCCCTCCCTCTTGCTCTAGCCTGGGGACTTTTCTTTCTCTGTTTCCCCAATGGGAAGGCTGGATCTGGCCTTCGAGCCTTTGCACCTGCTGTTCCAGCTGCCTAATACCCTTCTCCAGATCTCATGTCTCTACCCTCCTCTGCAATTGCATCTCAAATGCCAGGAACTTCACATAACCTCAACTTCTCCGGGGGTCTAACAGACAAGTGAGACTTCTCACAGCTAAAAGCAAACTTTCTACTCCGGCAGCAGCTCCCTCTGTGTTTCCAATTAAGGACAAAGGCTGCTGCCCTTCACACATTTCCTGGGGCGAAAACCTCCATTCCTCTTTCCCTCTCCTCCGATTCCAGCCGCTTGCACTTTTTTGTTGTTCATTTGTGTTTTTTTGTTTGTTTGTTTGTTTGTTTTGTTTTGTTTTGAGAAGGAGTCTTGCTCTGTCACCCAGGCTTGAGTGCAGTGACGCGATCTCGGTTGACTGCAACCTCTGCCTCCCAGGTTCAAGAGATTCTCCTGCCTCAGGCTCCCGAGTAGCTGGGACTACAGGCGCGCGCCACTGCACCTGGCTATTTTTTTTTGTATTTTTAGTAGAGACGGGGTTTCGCCATCTCGGCCAGGTGGGTCTCGAACTCCTGACCTCATGATCCACCCACCTTGGCCTCCCAAAGTGCTGGGATTACAGGCGTGAGCCACCGTGCCCAGCCGTTTTTGTTTTTTAGAGATGGGTCTCACTATGTTGCCCAGGCTGGTCTTGAACTCCTGGCCTCAAGCAATTACCCAGTCTTGGCCACCCAAAGTGCTGGGATAACAGGCAAGAGCCACCACACCCAACCAAGGTCTTTTTATTAAAACTTAAATTGGAGACTGAGGCAGGTGGATCACTTGAGGTCAGGAGTTCCAGACCAGCCTAGCCATGTTGGTGAAACCCCATCTCTACCAAAAATACAAAAATTAGCTGGGCGTGGTAGCGAGTGCCTGTAGTCTCAGCTACTCAAGAGGCTGAGCCACAAGAATCACTTGAACCTGGGAGGCAGAGGTTGCAACGAGCCGAGATCACACCACTGCACTCCCACCTGGGCAACAGAGTGAGACCCCATCTCAAAACAAAACCAAAAACAAAAACAAAAACTTCAATTGGACTATTTCTTCCCTGCTTTCTGATTTTCCATCACACTTACATTAAAACATAAACTGCTTAACTTCCTTCACCTCCCCACACCACCCCAAGGCTCACAGGCCCTGCCCAACCCTTCCTCCCTCTCTCCCTGTCCTCACTCTGCTCCAGCCACACGGGCCTCCTCGCTGTTCCTCCAACACGCCAGGCACAGTCCTGCCCCAGGGCCTTTGCATGGGCTGTGCACTGCCTGGAATGCTCTTACCCCCCAATACCTTCCTTCTCACACTGGTTATGCCTTTCCATTAAGGTCAGGCTGAGCACAGTGGCATGTACTTGTAACACCAGTAATTTGGGAGGCTGAGGTGCGAGGATCACATGAGCCCAGGAATGTTTTGTTTTGTTTTTTATTTTGAGACACAGTCTCGCTCTGTCGCCAGGCTGGAGTGCAGTGGCGCGATCTCAGCTCACTGCAACCTCCGCCTCCCGGGTTCAAGTGATTCTCCCGCCTCAGCCTCCCAAGTAGCTGGGACTACGGGTACATGCCACCACACCCAGCTAATTTTTGTATTTTTAGTAGAGACGGGGTTTCACCATGTTGGGCAGGATGGTCTTGATCTCCTGACCTCGTGATCCGCCCGCCTCGGCCTCCCAAAGTGCTGGGATTATAGGCGTGAGCCACTGCACTCGGCCTTGTTTTGTTTTGTTTGAGACAGAGCCTCGCTCTGTCACCCAGGCTGGAGTGCAGTGGCACGATCTCAGGTCACTGCAACCTCCGCCTCCCGGGTTCAAGCGATTCTCCTGCCTCAGCCTCCCAAGTAGCTGGGATTACAGGCACCCGCCACCATGCCCAGCTAATTTTTGTAGTTTAAGTAGAGACAGGGTTTCACCATGTTGGCCAGGCTGGTCTTGAACTCCTGACCTCAGGTGATCCACCCGCCTCGGCCTCCCAAAGTGCTGGGATTACAGGCGTGAGCCACTGCACCCAGCCCATGAACCCAGGAGGTTGATCCTGCAGTGAGCTATGAAGGTGCCACTGCACTCCAGACTGGGCAATAGAATGAGATGGAGTCTTTTTTTCTTTGCTATGGAGTCTCGCTCTGTTGCCCAAGCTAGAGTGCAGTGGCAGGGTCTCAGCTCACTGCAACCTCTGCCTCTCGGATTCAAGTGATTCTCCTGCCTCAGCCTCCCATGTAGCTGGGATTCCAGGAGCCCGCCACCACAGTGGCTAATTTTTGTATTTTTAGTAGAGATGGAGTTTCACCACGTTGGCCAGACGGGTCTCGAACTCCTGACCTCAGGTGATCCACCGGCCTCGACTTCCCAAAGTACAGGGATTATAGGCATGAGTCACAGCACCCAGCCCATGAGCCCAAGAGGCTGAGGCTGCAATGAGCTTTGATGGTGCCACTGAGCTCCAGACTGGGCAACAGAGTGAGATGGAGTCTTTTTTTCTTATATATGGAGTCTGACTCTGTTGCCCAGGCTAGAGTGCAGTGGCGTGGTCTTAAGAAAAAAAAAAAGGCCGGTCACAGTGGCTCACATCTACAATCCCAGCACTTTGGGAGGCGTTAGGGGGGAGGATCACTTGAGCCCAGGAATTCAACACCAGCCTGGGCAACACAGTGAGACCCCAATCTCTACAAAACCAAAAAAATTAGCCAGGCATAGTGGTTACATGCCTGTAGTCCCAGCTACTTGGGAGGCTGAGGTAGGAGGATCACTTTAGCCCAGGAGTTCAGGGCTGCCGTGAGCTGTGATGGTGCCACTGCACTCCAGCCTGGACTATAGAGCCAGACCCCAACTCAAAAAAAAATAAAAAAAATAAAAAATCACCACCTCAAGGAGGCCTTCCCTGATTACTCTCAAGGAATAGATGCTCCCTGACCTCACTGGTGTCTGCTGAGGCCACTGCCATTCCTTTCCCCCATTGCAGTTCTCATTTCACGACTTCCTGTGTCTCTCTTGCCCTAGATTGTCAGCTTCTGAAGGGCAGGGATTTTCATCTGTTTTGGTCATGCCTGTGTCTGTGTTCCCCACACCCAGCATAGGGCCTGGCACATACTAGGCGGTATTTGTGTAGCTGAGTACTGGAGACTATCTCAGAATTCCACAAGCTCTGAGCGACTTATACCCATCTTACAGATGGGGTTGTTGAGCCTCAGCAAGACATGACCTTCCAAAGGTCATACAGACAGTGAGGTTCTTTGTTTTTTTTTTAATGTTAAATTTTTAGAGACAGGGTGTTGCTTTGTCACCCAGGCTGGAGTGCAGTGGTGTAATCATAGCTCACCGCAGCCTCGAACGCCTGGGCTCAAGCGATCCCTTCACTTAGTCTCTTAAATAGCTGGGCCCACAGGTGCATGCCACCATACCCAGCTACTTTTTAAATATTTATTGTAGAGATGAGGTCTTGCTATGTTCCCAGGCTGGTCTGGAACTCCTGGGCTCAAGCAATCCTCCCACCTCGCGCTTCCAAAGTGCTGGGACTACAGGCGTGAGCCACTGCACCCGGCTTAGACAAGTGAGGTTTCAAACCCAGACTGCGGGCTCACTAGGGGAGTGAGTCACACAGCCTCACATGCACACAGTCAGAAAGGTCGCCTCTACCTCTTCTGTCCTCCAGCCCTGCAAGAAGCCTCAAGCCTGAGCGTGCAGCAGGGGCCCAACTTGCTGCAGGTGAGGCAGGGCAGTCAGGCGACCCTGGTCTGCCAGGTGGACCAGGCCCCAGCCTGGGAACGGCTCCGTGTTAAGTGGACAAAGGATGGGGCCATCCTGTGTCAACCGTACATCACCAACGGCAGCCTCAGCCTGGGGGTCTGCGGGCCCCAGGGACGGCTCTCCTGGCAGGCACCCAGCCATCTCACCCTGCAGCTGGACCCTGTGAACCTCAACCACAGCGGGGCGTACGTGTGCTGGGCGGCCGTAGAGATTCCTGAGTTGGAGGAGGCTGAGAGCAACATAACAAGGCTCTTTGTGGACCCAGGTACGGAGCCAGCGGGGAGAGGGAGGGGCGGTGGGGAGGATCCTAGAATCTTAAGACTTTTGAGTCTCAAACTCCTAGAAACAAAAAACTCTAAATTCTTCATATCAAACTTTTTTTTTTTTTTTTTTTAAGAGACAGAGTCTTGCTCTGTCGTCCAGGCCTTGGAGTGCAGTGGCGCGATCTCGGCTCACTGCAACCTCCGCCTCCTAGGTTCAAGTGATTCTCCCGCCTCAGCCTCCCAAGTAGCTGGGATTACAGGCACGTGCCAGCACGCCCAGCTAATTTTTGTATTTTTAGTAGAGACGAGGTTTCACCATGTTGGCCAGGATAGTCTCGATCTCTTGACCTCGTGATCTGCCTGCCTCAGCCTCCCAAAGTACTGGGATTACAGGCCTGAGCCACCATGCCCGGCCCATAATCCAAGAATTTTAGGATACAAAATTGAAAGTCATCAGCCAGGCATAGTGGCTGATGCTTGTAATCCCAGCATTTTGGGAGGCTAAGGCAAGAGGATCACCTGAGCCCAGGAGCTGGAGGCTGCAGTGAGCTATGAGTGCACCACTGCACTCCAGCCTGGGCGACAGAGCGAGACCCTGTCTCTAAATAAAATAAAGCCATCAGCTGGGCGCGGTAGCTCATCCCTGTAATCCTAGCACTTTGGAAGGCCAAGGTGGGTGGATCACCTGAGGTCAAGGGTTCGAGACCAGCCTGGCCAACATGATGAAAACCCCCTCTCTACTAAAAATACAAAAAGTAGCTGGGCATGGTGGTGTGAGCCTGTAATTCCAGCTACTCAGGAGGCTGAGGCAGGAGAATCCGGGAGGGGGAGGTTGCAGTGAGCTCAGATTGTACCACTGCACTCCAGCCTGGGCTACAGAGCAAGACTCCGTCTCAAAAAAAAAAAAAAAAAAAAAAAAAAAAAAAAGCCACAGACTCTCAAAGTTGGAAGAAACCCTCCAGATAGCTTTCCAGGTCAGCAACGCCAGCTGCCTCACTTTACAGATGAGCCAGGTGAACCAGAGAGGGCCAAGACATGTCTAGCGTTATGTACCAGGCAGGGGTGCACCCTATGCACTGTCCCCTTTACCATGTCCCCCACTTATGGACCCATCCTGGGCAGAATCGGGAAACCCAAGGGGATGCAGGCTTTGCCTCCTGCTCTGTGAGAGGTGCCTGTGGGCCCCAGGCCTCTGTCCAGCCCCCTCTGGCAGAATGAAGCACCCAGCTCTCAGCCCCTAGAGATGCCTGTTCCTCTCCAGCTGGTGGGACCAGCCTGCTGGCGGGGACACGTGCCTGCCTCAAGGGAGGGGTGTGTTATGGCTGTGTCACCCACCTCTCCCCACCCCTCCGATGTCAATGGGGCCAATTAGCAATTAGAGGAGGCGGGGTGGTGGAGGCGCCAGGCTGTGCGTTGGCAGCTGTGAGAGAGCAGGGAGTGGGCGCGGGTCCAACCCCACACAGCTGGCTTCCCCACACCCCACCAATCCTGAACAGCAGCTTGGCAGCCCCCAGGGATCCCCTGCCAACCTCAGAGGCTGCAAAAGAAGGGGGTTGGGGTGCTGGACCTTATCTTAATTGCGGCATTCACAGCCTTTAGCTGGGGTTCCTGTAAATTATACAACCTGGATTCAATCCTCTGTTTCATTTACTTGCTGTGTGACCTTGAGCAAGTGACTTGACCTCTCTGTGCCAGTTCCCTCTGCTGTCAAAATACAGTGAATAGTTTTTCCTCATCAGGTCGGGTGACTTTAGAGCAGTTATAGCCAATGTGCTTGCTATAATCCAAGTGCAGTGGCTCACGCCTGATATCCCAGCACTTTGGGAGGCCACGGTGGGAGGATTGTTTGAGGCCAGGAGGTCGAGACCAGCTTGGCCAACACAGCAAGACCTCATCTCTACAAGAAATTCTAAAATTAGCCAGGCATGGTGGCATATACCCATAGTCCCAGCTACTTGAGAGGTTGAGGCGGGAGGATCACTTGAGCCCAGGAGTTGGAGACTGCAGTGAGCTACGATCACGCCACTGCACTCCAGCTTGGGTGACACAGAGCGACCCTGTCTCCAGAAAAACAAACAACAACAACAAAACAATGCTTAGCACAGGGCCTGAGACATAGTAAGTTCTCAAGGAACTTCAGCGTTAGGACCTCCGAGCTGAGGTGAGACAGGGCTTTGTCCAAAGCTGGTTCCTGCTGCCGCCTGGGTAGGGGACCCTAGGCAAGTGACTTAGGCTCTCTGAGCCTCGGTTTCCCCGTCTATAAAATGGGCGTGGCATGGAGTAGAGGCTCAAACAAAAACAAAAACAACCAAACAGGATCTGGAGAGTGATAGATCCCAGGATAAAGATGGCGGGGCTCATGATGACAAATCCCAGTTGGCAGTTTTTCCACAATGTCCCAACAAGACAGGGACGATGAGCCTCATTTTTCTTTTTTTTTTTCGAGACAGAGTCTCGCTCTGTCGCCCAGGCTGGAGTGCAGTGGCTCGATCTTGGCTCACTGCAAGCTCCGCCTCCCGGGTTTACACCATTCTCCTGCCTCAGCCTCCCGAGTAGCTGGGACTACAGGTGCCCACCACCATGGCCGGCTAATTTTTTGTATTTTTAGTAGAGACGGGGTTTCACTGTGTTAGCCAGGATGGTCTCGATCGCCTGACCTTGTGATCCGCCTGCCTCGGTCTCCCAAAGTACTAAGATTACAGGTGTGAGCCACTGTGCCTGGCCTTCTTTCTTTTTTTTTTTTTTTGAGACAGAGTCTTGCTCTGTCACCCAGGCTGGAGTGTAGTGACACGATCTCGGCTCACTGCAACCTCCCCCTCCTGGATTCAAGCGATTCTCCTGCCTCAGCCTCCTGAGTAGCTGGGATTACAGGCGCCACCACCATGCCTGGCTAATTTTTATATTTTTTGTAGAGATGGGGTTTCACCATGTTGGCCAGGCTGGTCTCGAACTCCTGACCTCGAGTGATCCTCCTGCCTCAGCCTCCCAGAGTGCTCGGATTACAGGCCTGAGCCACCGCGTCCTGCTGAGCCTCATTTTTCAGAAGAAGAAACAGAGGTTCAGAGTGAACACTTGCCCAAATCCACAAAGCCTGGCAGGAGGAGGAACACTTAGGTCCCCCCAAGTGAGCTCTGTCCTTGGAGGGTGGAGAAGCCTGGCACCCCCGTGACATAGATTTCTTCTCTGCAGATGACCCCACACAGAACAGAAACCGGATCACAAGCTTCCCAGGTGAGCCCTGCCCTGTGTTCCTCCCCCAGTGTCTTCCACCCCCATCACCACCCCTTCCCCTCCTGATTAGACCATCTCTTCTCCCCCCACCCAGGATTCCTCTTCGTGCTGCTGGGGGTGGGAAGCGGGGCTGTGGCCGCGATCGTGTTGGGTGCCTGGTTCTGGGGCCGCCGCAGCTGCCAGCAAAGGGACTCAGGTAACAGCCCAGGTAAGGGAGGGTGGGGCGGAGGAAGTGGGAACTGCAGCTGCTTGACAAAGACCCACTGCATCTGTGCTCCCGCCTGGGGGAAGGATGGAGGAGGGATGAAGGGAGGAGAAGCCTGGCTCCTATATCCTATGCTCATGTTTTTCAGAAATAGAGACAAAGCCCCTAGCCTGTGCAACCTAGCAAGATCCCATCTCTACAAAAAAATTAAAAATTGCTGGGCGCGGTGGCTCATGCCTGTAATCCCAGCACTTTGGGAGGCCGAGGTGGGCGAATCACCTGAGGTCAGCCTGGACAATATGGTGAAACCTTGTATCCACTAAAAATACAAAAAATTAGCTAGGTGTGGTGGCAGACGCCTGTAATACCAGCTACTTGGGAGGCTGAGGCAGGAGAATTGCTTGAACCCGGGAGGCAGAGGTTGCAGTGAGCCAAGATCGCGCCACTGAACTCTAGCCTGGGTGACAAAGCAAGACGCAGTCTCAAAAAAAAAAAAAAAAATTAAAAATTAGGCTGTGCATGGTGTCTCATGCCTGTCATCCCAGCACTTTGGGAGGTTGAGGCAGGTGGATCACTTGAGGTCAGGAGTTTGAGACCAGCCAGGGCAA
The DNA here is from genome assembly GCF_028858775.2 of Pan troglodytes. Classification (NCBI taxonomy): domain Eukaryota; kingdom Metazoa; phylum Chordata; class Mammalia; order Primates; family Hominidae; genus Pan; species Pan troglodytes. Next base: position 6,640,887 of record NC_072418.2, on the reverse strand, counting down.
CATGGTAAAACCCAGTCTCTACTAAAAATACAAAAATTACCCAGGCGTGGTGGCCTGTGCCTGTAGTCCCAGCTGCTTGGGAGGTTGAGGCAGGAGAATCACTGGAACCCAGGAGGCAGAGATTGCAGTGAGCCCAGACTGCCTCACTACACTCCAGCCTGGGCGACACAGCCAGACTCCATCTCAACAACAACAAAAAAATTAGCCAGGCTTGGTGGCACACGCCTGTGGTCCCAGCTACTTGGGAGGCTGAGGTGTGAGGATTGCTTGAACCTGGGAGGCGGAGGCTGCAGTGAGCTATAGTTTCCCCACTGTACTCCAGCCTGGGTGACAGAGAGAGACCCTGTCTCAAAAAACAAACAAACAAACAAACAAAAAGACAGTTTGAAATTAAAAAAAAAAATCGGCTGGGTGCAGTGGCTCATGCATGTAATCCCAGCATTTTGGGAGGCCATGGCGGGCGAATCACGAGGTCAGGAGTTCGAGACCAGCCTGGCCAACGTGGTGAAACCCCATCTCTGCTAAAAATACAAAAAATTAGCCAGACGTAGTAGCGGGGGCTTGTAATCCCAGCTACTAGGGAGACTGAGGCAGGAGAATCACTTGAACCTGGGAGGTGGAGACTGCAGTGAGCTGAGATCACACCACTACTACACTCCAGCCCAGGTGACAGAGTAAGACTGTCTCAAAAAAAAAAAAAAAAAAGGCCAGGCGCGGTGGCTCACGCCTGTAATCCCAGCACTTTGGGAGGCCGAGGCGGGTGGATCACAAGGTCAGGAGATCAAGACCATCCTGGCTAACAGTGAAACCCCGTCTCTACTAAAAATACAAAAAATTAGCCAGGCATGGTGGCGGGAGCCTGTAGTCCCAGCTACTCGGGAGGCTGAGGCAGGAGAATGGCGTGAACCCAGGAGGCGAAGCTTGCAGTGAGCCGAGATTGCGCCACTGCACTCCAGCCTGGGCGACAGAGTGAGACTCCATCTCACTGAAAAAAAAAAAAGAGATCCCCCAGAGGTCAGCTGGAGAGGGCTGGGCTCTCTTAAGTGACCCTCTTGGTCTGTGTCATCCATCCTAGGAAATGCATTCTACAGCAACGTCCTATACCGGCCCCGGGGGGCCCCAAAGAAGAGTGAGGACTGCTCTGGAGAGGGGAAGGACCAGAGGGGCCAGAGCATTTATTCAACCTCCTTCCCGCAACCGGCCACCCGCCAGCCGCACCTGGCGCCAAGACCCTGCCCCAGCCCGAGACCCTGCCCCAGCCCCAGGCCCGGCCACCCCGTCTCTATGGTCAGGGTCTCTCCTAGACCAAGCCCCACCCAGCAGCCGAGGCCAAAAGGGTTCCCCAAAGTGGGAGAGGAGTAAGAGATCCCAGGAGACCTCAACAGGACCCCACCCATAGGTACACACAAAAAAGGGGGGATGGAGGCCAGGCACGGTGGCTCACGCCTGTAATCCCAGCAGTTTGGGAAGCCGAGGCGGGTGGAACACTTGAGGTCAGGGGTTTGAGACCAGCCTGGCTTGAACCTGGGAGGCGGAGGTTGCAGTGAGCCGAGATTGCGCCACTGCACTCCAGCCTGGGCGACAGAGTGAGACTCCGTCTCAAAAAAAAAAAAAAAAAAAAAAAGAAGCAGGAGGATTGGGAGCCTGTCAGCCCCATCCTGAGACCCCGTCCTCATTTCTGTAATGATGGATCTCGCTCCCACTTTCCCCCAAGAACCTAATAAAGGCTTGTGAAGAAAAAGCAAAGCTGGTGTTTGTGGCGATTTGGGAGTGCTAAAAAGATCTGAAGAAATCGGGTGCGGTGGCTCACGCCTCTAATCCCAGCACTTTGGGAGGCTGCAGTGGGAGGATCACTTGAAGCCAGAAGTTTGAGACCAGCCTGGGCAATAGAGCAAGAAGACACCATTTCTACAGAAAATTTAAAAACAAGGCCAGACGCGGTGGCTTGCGCCTGTAATCCCAACACTTTGGGAGGCCGAGGTGGGCGGATCACCTGAGGTCAGGAGTTCGAGACCAGCCTGGCCAACATGGTGAAACCCCGTCTCTACAAAAAATACAAAATTTAGCTGGGCGTGATGGTGCAGCTGATGTCTGTGGTCTCAGATATTTGGGAGGCTGAGGGGGGAGGACCACTTCAGCCCTGGAGGTTGAGGTTGCAGTGAGCTGTAATTATGTCACTGCCCTCCAGCCTAGGTGGTAGAGTGAGACCCTGTCACATACACGCACCAAAAAGACTTAAGGGGTCATCTGGGGTCCCAGAGCTCTCAGGGGTGGCTGGAGAGGCCCACTGTGGCCGAGGGACTTTGTGGCAACTCAAAGCCCCCCTCCCACCTTATAAGGACAAATCCAAGGAGGAGGAAGTGGTACTCTGGCTTCCAAACAGTCCCCTGCCATGGAAGACCCCCCTGCAGCTGGCATCACCCCCAGGCAGGCCTGGAGGTGGGGAGAGGAAGGGGGAGGTCAGGGGATTCATGGTGTTTACCAGCCCCCCAGGTCTCCTGCCTGCCTGTCACCTTGAAGTGACACCAGCTAGGCCCAGCTCCCCTCCCCTACTTCTGCTGTTTCCATGGGGACAGATGTCCTTTCTGCAGATCAAGCCACTGCTGCCGGGAGGAGGGAGCGGGGCTGGCCCGAGAGCCTGGCCCCCCTCAGTTTCTCCATCTTTGTATCTGTCGGTTTCTATGGAGTGCGGTTTTTAATCTGCTCCACGACGCTCTGTCTCTTGCTGAGTTCTGGTCCCTCCCTATGGGAGATTCAGGTTCCAATCCCAACTCTGTCCCCAAAACAAAGTGCTGGGGATGTGCTTGGCCCTCAAGGCCTCGAGGGTTTTTTATGTTTGTTTGTTCTGAGACGGAGGCGTTTCACTCTTGTTCCCCAGACTGGAGTGTAATGGTGCGATCTCAGCCCACTGCAATCTCCGCCTCCTGGGTTCAAACGATTCTCCTGCCTCAGCCTCCCGAGTATCTGGGATTAGACGCATGCGCCACCACGCCCGGTTAATTTTGTATTTTTAGTAGAGACGGGGTTTCTCCGTGTTGGTCAGGGTGGTCTCGAACTCCCAACCTCAGGTGATCTGCCTGCCTCAACCTCCCAAAGTGCTGGGATGACAGGCGTGAGCCACCGTGCCCGGCCTCCTCCAGGGTTTCAATTACCCCATCATCCCCCTCTCCAGGGCTGCTTAGGGCTTTCCCGCTGGGAGTCAACGATCCCACTTCCCTCTGCAGCCCAGAAAGGACACTAAGACAAACAATAACTTATTTATTTTCTAGGCCATGGGAGGGCTTTGGGATACGATTCTGGGCCCGAGGACTCAAAAGGGGGCCGAGGGTCACCGTCAGGGGGTCTGCGTGACCACGGGGTACAGCAGAGCCAGATGCTCGGCACCCTGCACCGGCAGTGGGCGTGAACTGTAGTGGAGGACGAGCTCGGGCACGCTGGGGAAGGGCCCGCTGTGTTGGCCCAGCACCACCTGGTTCTCACGGGTCCGTGCGAACTTCAGATGCAGGAAGCCCTGGCTGCTCCTGGGCGATGACGGAGAAAGGGACTCCTGAGCATCCCGGACCCACCCAGAAAGCCACCATCCCCAAAGCCACCTCCCACAGTGCCCAGGGCCAGGTGCTCGCGTGTCTCCAGTCTCTGGTAAACAGCAGTGTGGTGGCTGGTATACTCGCTCACACCTGTAATCTCAGTGATATGGGAAGCTGAGGCTGTAGGCTTACTCCAGGTCAGGCGTCAGAGACCAGCCTGGGCAACAGAGTGAGACCCCGTCTCCACCAAAAAACATTTAAAAATTAGGCGGGTGCGGTGGCTCACGCCTGTAATCCCAGCACTTTGGGAGGCCAAGTCAGGCAGATCACTTGAGGTCAGGAGTTGGAGACCAGCCTGGCCAACATGGTGAAACCCCGTCTCCACTAAAAATACAAAAATTAGCCGGGCGTGGTGGCGGGTGCCTGTGGTCCCAGCTACTCAAGAGGCTGAGGCATGAGAATCCCTTGAACCTGGGAGGCAGAGGCTGCAGTGAGCTGATATTGTGCCACTGCACCCCAGCCTGGGTGACAGAGTGAGACTCCGTCTCAAAATAATAATAATAAAAAAATAGGCTGGGCGCGGTGCTCATGCCTGTAATCACAGCACTTTGGGAGGCCAAGGCAGGCGGATCACGAGGTCAGGAGATCGAGACCATCCTGGCTAACACGGTGAAACCCCGTGTCTACTAAAAAATACAAAAAATTAGCTGGGCGTGGTGGCGGGCGCCTGTAGTCCCAGCTACTCGGGAGGCTGAGGCAGGAGAATGGCGTGAACCCGGGAGGCGGAGCTTGCAGTGAGCCGAGATCGTGCCACTGTACTCCAGCCTAGGCGACAGAGCAAGACTCTGTCTCAAAAAATAAATAAATAAATAAATAATAATAATAATAAGAGGCCAGGTGCAGTGACCCACACCTGCAATCCCAGCACTTTGGGAGGCCGAGTGAGGCGGATTGCTTGAGGCCAGGAGTTTGAGACCAGCCTGGCCAACATGGCGAAACCCTGTCTGTACTAAGAATACAAAAATTAGCCAGGTGTGGTGGCTCACACCTGTAATCCCAGCACTTTGGGAGGCTGAGGCGGGCGGATCACGAGGTCAGGAGATCGAGACCATCCTGGCTAACACAGTGAAACCCCATCTCTACTAAAAATACAAAAAAATTAGCCGGGCGTGGTGGTGGGCGCCTGTAGTCCCAGCTACTTGGGAGGCTGAGGCAGGAGAATGGCGTGAACCCGGGAGGCAGAGCTTGCAGTGAGCCCAGATCGCGCCACTGCACTCCAGCCTGGGTGACAGAGCTAGACTCCGTCTCAAAAAAGAAAAAAAAAAAAAAATTAGCTGGGCACGGTGGTGTGCGCCCAAAGTCTTCCGTCTCCCAGGTTCAAGCAATTCTCCTGCCTCAGCCTCCGAGGTAGCTGGAATTACAGGTATGCACCACTATGCCCAACTAATATTTGTATTTTTAGGAGAGAAGGGGTTTCACCATGTTGGCCAGGCTGGTCTCGAACTCCTGACCTCAAGTGATCCACCTTCCTCAGCCTTCCAAAGTGCTGGGATTACAGACGTGAGCCGCCGCGCTCAGCCCCAATCTCGTGCTTTTAGATCTTGCACTCAGACACCTAGCAGAATCTTAGGAGTGGTTTATAATTAGACAGACTTAGAATTTTAGGGACAGAAGTGCGTACAAACAGGGTCTCAACCTAAAATGCTTACAGGCACACCCTGAAATTTTGGCTTCAGATGGACACAAATTGATATACATCCATTTTTGGACAAGGGGAGTCCAGAGGAATCTTGTGCACCTAGTTCCTTGTCTTACCCAAGGCCTGGACCTCCTCGATGCCTTCCACTCCATCTTCTTGCATACCTCCAGCGATGGGGAGCTCATTCTCAATTGCAACCAGCTAATGGCCTCCCCGGAACTCCTAGAAGGCCCACCCACTGGCCTGGAAGCCCTTCCCTATGGCTGCGGGAGCGACACCCTCCCCTTCCCTCTGAATTAACCCAAAAGGGTGACTCACGCAATCCTGTGACCCTTCGTCCCTGTGAGGCTGAGTTCTCACCTGAGAGACAAGGAACAGTCCTGGGGGCTGGTCTCGCTGAGCCGCACTAGGTAGCTGCCTTCCTTGCAGAGGGACAGGAGGCTCTCTGCATCCGCCCTGTTCAGGGGGCCATGAAACCACCTAGCGAGTATGGACAGATGTCTCATCAAGGGCCGTTCCCTTCAAACACACTCTGGGGCCCTATAATCCCAGCACTTTGGGAGGCTGACGCGGGCGGATTGCCTGAGGTCAGGAGTTCGAAACCAGTCTCCCTAACATGGTGAAACCCCGTTTCTACTAAAAATACACAAAAAATTAGCCGGGCATGGTGGCGGGTGCCTGTAATCCCAGCTACTCAGGAGGCTGAGGTAGGGGAATTGCTTGAACCAGGGAGGTGGAAGTTGTGAGCTGAGATTACACCACTGCACTCCAGCCTGGGCAACAGAGTGAGACTCTGTCTCAAAACAAACAAACAAACAAACAAACAAAAAAACACACTCTGGGATCTGTTGGGTCACAGCTGGTGCATGGGCTTGTGGCATCTGGGCAAATGAAGAAGGACAATTCCCTTGGAGTTTTCTTTTTTCTTTTTTTTTGAGACAGAGTCTTGCTCTGTTGCCAGGTTGGAGTGCAGTGGTGCAATCTTGGCTCACCACAACCTCCGCCTCCCGGGTTCAAGCGATTCTCCTGCCTCAGCCTCCGGAGTAGCTGGAACTACAGGCGCATGGCACCACACATGGCTAATTTTTGCATTTTTAGTAGAGATGGGGTTTCACCATGTTGGCCAGGCTGGTCTCGAACTCCTAACCTCAGGTTATCTGCCCTCCTTGGCCTTCCAAAGTACTGGGATTACAGGCTTGAGCCACCATGCCCGGCCAATACCCTTGGATTTTTCAAGAGGAGCCCTGGTTATCGTACACTTGACATTGATCTTCACAGCCTCCTTTGTGTCCTTGTCAACTTCAACCACTTTCACAAAAGTGGTGCTTCATCTTGTACCTCACCCACCTGTCCCTTTCTGTTTTTTTCTTTTTCTTTCTTTTTCTTTTTCTTTTTTTTGAGACAGAGTCTCGCTCTGTCACCCAGGCTGGAGGGCAGTGGCGCGATCTCGGCTCACTGCAAGCTCCGCCTCCCAGGTTCACGCCATTCTCCTGCCTCAGCCTCCCGAGTAGCTGGGACTACAGGCGCCCGCCACCACGCCTGGCTAATTTTTTGCATTTTTCGTAAAGACGGGGTTTCACCATGTTAGTCAGGCTGGTCTCGATCTCTAACCTTGTGATCCGCCCACCTCGGCCTCCCAAAGTGCTGGGATAACAGGCGTGAGCCACCGTGCCTGGCCTAATGTTTTGCTTTAATGTGCTCACAAAGGGGTTTGCAGTAGCAAGCAACGTATCAAAGACAGAGAAGCACCAGAGCCTTTGCTGTTGTTCACAATGAAAGAAATCTGAAAAGAGAATAAGCACATATGGCATGCCTGTGGTCCCATGGAGAGGCTGAGGCTGGAGGATCGCTTGATCCCAGGAGTGCAGGGGTACAGTGAGCTGATTGTGCCACTGCACTTCAGCCTGGGCAACAGAGTGAGACCCTGTCTCAAAAAAAAAGAAAGAAAGAAAGAAAGGGCCAGGTGCGGTGGCTCATGGCTGTCATCCCAACACTTTGGGAGGCCAAGGCAGGCACATCACCTGAGGTCAGGAGTTTGAGACCAGCCTGGCTAACATGGTGAAACTCTGTCTCTACTAAAAATACAAAAATTAGCCAGGTGTGGTGCCAGGAGCCTGTATTCCCAGCTACTTGGGAGGCTGAGGCAAGAGAATTGCTTCAACCAGGGAGGCGGAGGTTGCAGTGAGCTGAGATTGTGTCATTGCACTCCAGCCTGGGCGACAAGAGCCAGGCTCTGTCAAAAAAAAAAAAGGGGGGGGGGAAAGGAAAAGAAAAGAAAGAGAAGAGAAGGAGGAAGGGCCGGGCGGGGTGGCTCACACCTGTAATCCCAGCACTTTGGGAGGCCCAGGTGGACGGATCATGAGATCAGGAGTTCCAGACCAGCCTGGCCAACATACTGAAACTCTGTCTCTACTGAAAATACAAAAATTAGCTAGGCGTGGTGGTGCACGCCTGTAGTCCCACCTACTCTGGAGGCTGAGGCAGGAGAATCGCTTGAACCTGTGAGATGGAGGTTGCAGTGAGCCGAGATCACGTCACTGCACTCCAGCCTGGGCGACACCGCAAGACTCTGGGAGGGAGGGAGGGAGCAAGAGAGGAAGAGAAAGAGAAAAAGAGAACAATCTTCACACCCTAGGCCTCAGAGTTAAATAGCCAGTTCTGTATTGCCCACCGAAGAGATTTAGGGGTGACTGTGACAACATGGTCTGGATTCTAGGGACTTGGGCACTCCCTCAAGGAGCGCCCAGGCTGGAAGGACACAGAGTCAGCGTCTCCCGGCTCACGTGCCACCCCAGCACGGAGCTGTGAGCCCACCAAAATCCTGCATCTCCTGGTTCCATCCCAAGAACCAAGAACTGGCTGAGAATGATTTCTGTCTCTTGGCTCTGAGGCTGTAAGCCCCACCCAAGTTAAGGAAGGAAATTTCCTTTTCTGTTTGAACCTGAGGCTCAGAGAGGTTAAGTGACTTGCCCCAGGCTACACAGCCAGGAGAGGAGAGCAGGAATGTGAACCCAGAACTTGATACCAAAGGGAAAGGGACCCCATAAGATTGTTTTGTGTCTAGCTGGGTGCCTGGCACGCAGCAGGCTCTGGAGCCCGTAAAGATTAGCTGAAGAAATAAGTGGATGAATGAATCGAAGTTCCCCCAGTTCCTCTAATCTGGGAAACGAAAAAACTTCTGCCTGATACATTGGAGTCTACAGATACGTTCAACGGGGCTCTTCCACCTTCAGCTTCCCCACTCACGGCTGTTTCTCCAGGGGCAGGGCTGGGTCCACACGCTCCGCAGGCTGGGGGCTTCTGGGCGGAGGTCTCCGGAGCTCCTTGGCTGAGCCTGGAGTCCTCTCCCATTCTGGACTGTCAAACTGCACTGGAAAGGAGATTTAGAGAGGAAAGTGTTAAGTCCAGCCTACCTTGGGGGGCGGGGCAGGGGCAAGCCAATGGAATCTCGGTAGAGAGGCCGGGTCAGCTTGGGACAACCTATCACAGCCCAGGGGCTGGGCTTAAGGCAGGGGCAGGATTGGCCACAGGTGCAACCTTTTGGCCTTCCTAAGAAATAGGTGGGGTCATTTATAAATCCGGTGGCAAGGAGCACAAGGGGCGTGGCTAGACGGGGTCGGTTCGAAGTTTCCAAAGAGGAGCCCTAGTCCCTAAACCCCTTCTGGGGTTCAGCCCAGACTGTGGCCAAGTCCTAAAACTAGAAAATCACCCCCAATCTACAGACAGGTGGACAAAGGCACTAAGCTCTAAATACCCTCCCAGTCATAAAACTTTGGGGGCAAAGTCGTGTTTGCACAACTCTTCCTGGTCCAAATTTTATTTATTTTATTTTATGTATTTGTTTATTTAGAGACAAAGTTTTGCTCTCGCTGCTCAGGCTGGAGTGCAATGGCACGATCTTGGCTCACCGCAACCTCCGCCTCCGGGTTCAAGCAATTCTCCTACCTCAGCCTCCTGAGTAGCTGGGATTACCGGTATGCACCACCACGCCCGACTAATTTTGCATTTTTAGTAGAGACGGGGTTTCTCCATGTTGGTCAGGCTGGTCTCGAACTCCTGACCTCAAATGATCCACCCGCCTCGGCCTCTCAAAGTGCTGGGATTACAGGCGTGAGCCACCGTGCCCGGCAATTATTTTATTTTTTAAAACTGATTTTATCGTGATCTCTTTTACAGAAGAGAAAACTAAGGTTCAGAGGCTTCTCCAAGCTCATCCAATTCAGCTGGAAATTCACCTGTAGTTTACTAGCAGCTATTAAGAAATGCTGCCCGGGGCGGGGGCGCGGTGGCTCACGTCGGTAATCCCAGCACTCTGGGAGGCTGAGGCGGGTGGATCACAAGATCAGAAGATCGAGACCATCCTGGCTGACACGGTGAAACCCCGTCTCTACTAAAAATACAAAAAATTAGCCGGGCGTGGTGGCAGGCGCCTGTAGTCCCAGCGACTCGGGAGGCTGACGCAGGAGAATGGCGTGAACCCAGGAGGCGAAGCTTGCAGTGAGCCGAGATCACGCCACTGCACTCTAGCCTGGGCGACAGAGTAAGACTCCGCCTGGAAGAAAAACGAAAGAAAAATAAAAAATAAAATAAATAAAGAAATGCTGTGCCTGCCACCTCCATATTCTATTCTAAAAGCAAGCCATATTCCTCTCCCCACACCACGCTGAGCAGGATAAGTAGGTTCCATTCCACTCTAAAAAGTGTTTGCGTTTCCAAGGAAGATGCAGGTTGTCTTGGAAGAAAGAATTTAGGACTATCAGTCATTCACACTCTAGTGAGAATTAACAAACTACAAAAGTGACAAGTAATTGGACTCTACTTTGTAAACTGAAACAGGAGACATGACCAGATGAGGAAATGCAGGGATGGGGCATTCAGATGTCAGAGTGTGGGTCTGAGAAGCACCTGCAAACGCCCTGGAGATGTGGTCTTTCTTCCACTCCCAGGGCTGATCATACTCATCTGCTGGCCGTTCATCTTCCTGGGGCATCCGGCTCTGCCGAGGCTTCTGCCCAGAAGGGGGTCCATCTGCTGTCTCTGGGTCCTGTTCCTCATAAGGGGTGTCATAGAGCTGCACCCCTCTGCCGGGAAGTTCTAGGAGGCCAGGGACACTGTTCAGCTCCTGCTCCCATCTGGGACCCTGTCACCTTCCCCCAAGCCGTGCCTACTCACCACTCATGACCCATTGGGCATCGTAGGGCTCCATGTACCCATCATCCGGGGGTGCAGGATGAGGCTGAGCATCAAAGGGGTCTGAATACTCAGTGTCGGCTTCCAGCTGCAGAGAGAAGGAAGGGGAGAAGACAAGGACTCAGAGGGGCTTCCCTGCTAATTGATGCTGCACCTCTTGCCTGCCCACAGGGCCATCTGACACCTCTCCAAGAGTTTTTATTTTTTTATTATTTATTTATTTATTTTTATTTTTATTTTTTGAGAAGGAGTCTCGCTCTGTCACCCAGGCTGGAGTGCAGTGGCGGGATCTGGGCTCACTGCAAGCTCTGCCTCCTGGGTTCACGCCATTCTCCTGCCTCAGCCTCCCGAGTAGCTGGGACTACAGGTGCCCGCCACCATGCCTGGCTAACTTTTTGTAGAGATGGGGTTTCACCGTGTTAGCCAGGATGGTCTCGATCTCCTGACCTCGTGATCTGCCCACCTCGGGCTCCCAACGTGCTGGGATTACAGGCGTGAGCAACCGCGCCAGCTGAGTTTCATTTATTTATTTATTTATTTTGAGATGGAGTCTTGCTCCGTTGCCCAGGCTAGAGTGCGGTGGTGTGATCTCGGCTCACTGCAACCTCCGACTCCCGGGATCAAGCAATTCTCCTGCCTCAGTCTCTGGAGTAGCTGGAATTATAGGTGCCGGCCACCACACCTGGCTAATTTTTGCATTTTTAGTAGAGACAGGGTTTCACCATGTTGGCCAGGCTGGACCTCAGATGATCCGCCCGCTTCAGCCTCTCAAAGTGCTGGGATTACAGGCATGAGCCACCGTGCCTGGCCTCTCCAAGAGTTCTTTTTGGGGGTTGGAGAGGGAGTCTGTTACCCAAAAGTGCTCACAGACAGAGGCTGGCTTCCCACGTCTCCCTCTGTCTTGATCCCATTTCCCCAGCACAGACACCTGCCTCCCTCCTTCGCCCACTTCAGTGCTTCTCCGTGCACTATTGTCAAGGATTTACCTTTGTTGATTTGTAATACCAACACGTAATAAGTACACCATTCCCCTTTTCCAGACAAGGAAGCCAAGGCACAGAGACAGCAAGTGTTTTGCTTAGGGACACACAGCTGGTAAGTAAGAGGCCGAGTCTGATCCCGGCTGACTGGTTTCCTCGAGTCCCTGGCTCTTCTTACCAACGTCTTACTTCTTATTTATTTATTTATTGAGACAGAGTCTTGCTCTTGTCACCCAGGCTGGAGTGCAGTGGCGCGATGTTGGCTCATTGCAACCTCCACCTCCTGGGTTCAAGCAATTCTCCTGCCTCAGCCTCAGGAGTAGCTGGGATTATAGGCGCACGCCACATTGCCTGGTTAATTTTTGCATTTTTGGTAGAGATGGGGTTTCACTGTGTTGGCCAGGCTGGTCTGGAACTCCTGACCTCAGGTGATCCACCTGCCTTGGCCTCCCAAAGTGCTGGGATTACAGGTGTGAGACACCACACCCAGCCTTTTTTTTTTTTTGAGACAGAGTGTTGCTCTGTTACCCAGGCTGGAGTGCAGTGGCGCAATCATGACTCACTGCAGCTTTGACCTTCTAGGCTCAAGTGATCCTCCTGCCTCAGCCTCCTGAGTAGCTGGGACTATGGTGTGCACCACCACAACTAGCTAACGTTTTGATTTTTTTTTGTAGAGACAAGGTCTCACTCTGTTAGCCCGGGCTGGTCTCGAACTCCTGGGCTCAAGCAATCCTCCCACCTCGACCTCCCAAAGTGCTGGAATTACAGGCATGAGTTACTGCACCCGGTGGCCTGGGTTCAAATCCTAGTAAGCTAGAACCCCGTGAGACCTTAGCCAAGTCACTGCCGTTCTGCGAGCCTCAGTTTCGCTTCTGCAAAATGGGAACATAGTGGTAGGAAGGGCAGCATCACCGGGAGGATATTTAGGTGCCCAGCAGGGGAGCAACTCACTCAGATCTATTTTAGGAAGATCCCACCAGGTTCGAAGAGGAAGGGGTGCTGAGGGGAGGGGGCTGGGGGACTGCAGGGGATGACCATGGAGGAGGAGGAGGACCCGGAGACCAAGCAGGGTGGTCAGAGAGGCAGAAGGACAACCAGCAATATGCATTGAAAAGGGACAGATATCCACCGGGCGCAGTGACTCACACCTGTAATCCCAGCACTTCAGGAGGCGGAGGCGGGAGGATCACCTGAGGTCAGGAGTTTGAGTCCAGCCTGGCTAACATGGTGAAACCAGTCTCTACTGAAAATACAAAAATTAGCCGGGTGTGGTGGCACACACCTGTAATCTCAGCTACTGGAGAGGCTGAGGCAGGAGAATCGCTTGAACCCCAGGAGGTGGAGGTTGCAATGAGCCGAGATCCCACCATTGCACTCCAGCCTGGGTGACAGGGGGAGACTGTCTCAAAATAAATAAATACATAAAAATAACAGACTTCCCCAAGCAGGTGGAGGTCTGGAGGACTGGGAAGGGTCTGTCTGGTGCCCCAGTCCCCTCCTGTGATCACACATAAAATAAGCTCTCCACGATCCAGACAGCCCATCCTGAGCCTCCCCTCCACCCAGTCTCCCCAGGCCACCCAGCCACGCACCTCCTCCCCGGGGCCGCCCAGAAGGGCCTTGGCTCTGGCCATATCCGCAGCCTCCACCTTGATGAGCCGGTGCTTGGGAGAACCATACTTGGCATCTCCGGGGTTCCTGGAGTCCCCAGGGCCCGCGGGGTCCGGCTCCAAGCGGCTCTCCGCGTCCTCATAGGGGTCCTCGAAGTCCAGGTTCTTCTGCGCGCGGTAGGCCCTCAGGATGTCGCTCTCGGTGTAGTCCGGGGTGGGCGGCTGCGGAGGGGGCCTCCGACCCCCAAAGCTCAGGTAGTCCCGTAGCCACTTGGCCATTTGGGCGCCTGTCACCCCAATCGGGCCACTGTCAGAGGGGCCCCCACATGCCCTTCTCCGGGCCCCTTTCCCCAAGGAGGAGGAGGAGAAGGTGGAGAGGAAGGGAAGAGCAGGGAAGGAGGAGAAAGATCAGGTGCGCCCTTTGGCGGGGCTCTGGATGGATAGAGGGAAGGAAAAGGTGAACGAGGGGGAGGAAAAGGAGGCGACAGAGGAGGGAGGAAGAGAAGCCCGCCTTAGCCCAGCTTGGGAAGCACCGCGGGGGAAGGGGGGGGGCCTCGCAGGGCCCTGAACGCCGCGCGCTGGGGGCTAGGGCGAGGGGCATCCGCGGAGGCGCGCGGAGTTTCCGCGGGCAGCGCGGTTCCCTGGAGCGACACGGCCGCCCGCCGCCTCCAGGAAGCTCCGGGATCCCTTCCTGGGGTCGGGAGATCCGGGCCAGCGCCACCTGCGGACGCTCCCGGCCCCTCTCCCAGCCCGGACGCCTGGGTTCTCAGCGCAGCGGGCGGGCTCCCCAGGGGCGCGGGCGCCGCGCGCAAAGTTGGGCCGCGGAGACTGTGACCCCGGCGGGACGCATCCTTTGTCGCGCTCCTCTCGGCTCAGCGGGGAGCCCCCAATCCCGCGGCCCCCGCCGCCTCGATCCGGCCCCAGCCACCCGCACAAAGGGAAATAAAAACCTCCTCCAATCCCCCTTCACGCTTTCGGAGAGACTTTCCCCGCCGCCGCCGGGAGGTGGGACGCTGGGGAGGGGGGCGCGCAGGAGGACGCCCCGGTTCCCACCAGCCCCGGGCCGCGTCCCGGGCAGCAGCGTCAAGGCTCCCCCACCTCCCCTCCGCCGCGTCCCCCGCCCCTCCCCTCCCCCTGCGCTCCCCTCGGAGGTGACTGAGACCTTCAGCTGTTCTGGGGAGGGAGGGAGCCGCTGCCCGCGGAGGGAAGGGGGGCTGGGGGCGGGAGTCGCCGGGGCCGAGGCCGCGGCAGCTGGACACTGACCGGGACGCCCGAGACTGGCCGTAGCGAGCGCGGAGCGCGGGAGGTGGGGAGCAGCTGGGAGTGACACTGCTGGGGAGGGGAGGGGAGAGGGAGAAGGAGGGGAGGGGGAAATTGCCCAGGAAATGGGGGACTGCACTTGACCGCCAAAAGGGGTGAAATTGACCAGCAGAGGGGGTGGGAATGACCGCCAGTGAGGGTCGAAATGGAACCGATGTCTGGCGGTGAAACGGCCCGGGAGAGTGGGGGTGTGCAAATTGGTGGAGAGGTCACTGGCTGAAATTGATATTGACGCAGCAGAAGGAAGGGGGGGCAAAGGAAGGGAGGGTGCGGATCGGGCTTCCCCTCCCCCAAGAGGGCTCTGCTCTGTGCCCGGCTCCCGCCCCAGAGGACTAATTGCGGGCAGGGGGAGGGTTGGGGGCAGCTGGCCTGGGGAAGGGAGATGGTATCTGTGCCTGGCGCCTGTCCTCTGCATCTGTCCTTTTGTGGCTTCTGGGGGCGGGGTGGGGGGGGCGGTGGCGGGAAGAGGGGCAGAAGTGAGAGGGGTCTGGCCTGAACTGGCTGCCTGTTGTCAGCTGTCGTTGTCTGAGGGTGAGGGCACTGAGAGGTTTGGGGGGTGGGAGAGGAAAAGGGAGCCACTGGCCAATTTTCCAGTGCAGAACCGTTTTTTTCTTTCCCCATAAGGGGGCTTGCCCAGTTCCTCCTAATGACTGGAGTGAGAGAGGGGTGGTCAGGAAGGATGGGACCCCAGATTCTCTCCTCTTGTGGCCAGCCCCCTGGTCGGGCACAGGTCATAGCTTGGAGAGCACAGTTGGAGGACAAGACAGAAGTCAGAACCAACACTGCTATGACTGGGGCCTCCTGGCAGCCCGGCGGGGCTGAGGGCAGGGTCTGTCACTCCCTGAGTCTTGGTTTTCCTTATTTGAAAGATGTGGTTTCTAACAGGAAAACCCAGACAGCTCTAGGAAGGATTCCAGGAGGGACCGAGCTATCACCTGGCTTCCTCATTTTATGGATGGGGAAACCGAGGCACAGAGATGGGAGGGCCTTGTTCAGAGCCACTCCACAGCTGATTCTGCCTGGACATCGCCATGGGGCCTGGCCTAGGGTGGCACTGGAGTCTCTCTTTTTATTTTTTTGAGACGGAGCCTTGCTCTGTCGTCCAGGCTGGAGTGCAGTGTTGCGATCTCAGCTCACTGAAACCTCCACCTCCCAGGTCCAACCAATTCTCCTGCCTCAGCCTCCTGAGTAGCTGGGATTACTGCCACCACGCCCAGCTAATTTTTATATAATTTTATATTTTTAGTAGAGATGGGGTTTCACCACATTGGCCAGGCTGGTCTGGAACTCCTGACCTCAGGTGATCTGCCGGCCTCGGCCTCCCAAAGTGCTCTTCATGGAAACGGTTCTGCAACTCTTCTCCACGATGAGCTCCATTATCCAGATGGGAAAACTGAGGCCTGGAGCCAACAAGGCAAAGCCCCTGAAGGATGCAGGCGTCTAGACCCTTCTGTTCCTCCCCTTCCCTGCACTGGCTGTGGCCCCCAACACAGACCTGTTGAACTCCTTCCTCCCTCCTGAAGTGCATGGCCACCCCCGCTTCCCCCCACCCTTTCAGATCAGCGACAAGGCTGCGTCCCTGGGGGCGGCCAGGGAGCACAGCGGGTAATTGTCCTGCTTTCTGTCAGCCGCAAGGCAATTCCGGGCCACGGGGATGAGCTGTTGACAGATCTCATCAAATCCAAGTCGTCTCCCTGCCGGATAAAACTAGATGTCTGAGGTATAAATATTTGAAAGGGGCCTTCTAATTACAGTCTGTGTCAGGAATAGCAATTAGAGGCCCCGGGGCCAGAATCAAACGGCATTTGACTTTCCTGTGCTTTGGAGCTGGCTTCTCCTGGGGCTGCACCCCCACCCTACCCCAAGGAGGGGAGTGGGGAGAGGCTGGCGGGGAGAGGCTGGCCGGGAGAGGCAGGAGGATTAGGTAGAAGAGAAAGAGATCCAGGCTGGGGGTCCAGTCACCTTCCCCTGTGACCTTGAATCAGCCACGTAACCTTGTGAGATTTGGATTTTTCTTTTCTCTTTTTTTTTTTTTGAGACAGGGTCTCTCACTCTGTTGCCCAGGCTGGAGTTGCAATCACAACTCACTGCAGCCTCACATTCAACATCCTGGGCTCAAATGATCCTCCCATCTCAGCCTCCTGGTAGCTAGGACCACAGGTGCACACCACAACACCCGGCTTTTTTTCTTTCTTTTTTCTTTTTCTTACGCAGAGTCTCGCTTTGTTGCCCGGGCCTGGAGTGCAGTGGTGCGATCTCGGCTCACTGCAAGCTCCGCCTCCTGGGTTCACACCATTCTCCTGCCTCAGCCTCCCGAGTAGCTGGGACTACAGGCACCCGCCACCATGCCCGGCTACTTTTTTGTATTTTTAGTAGAGATGGGGTTTCACTGTTAGCCAGGATGGTCTCGATCTCCTGACCTTGTGATCCGCCCGCCTCGGCCTCCCAAAGCGCTGGGATTACAGGCGTGAGCCACCGAGTCCGGCCGCTTTTTTTTTTTTTTGAGGCCGAGTCTCGCTCTGTCGCCCAGGCTAAAGTGCAGTGGCATGATCTCGGCTCACCGCAAGCTCCGCCTCCCAGGTTCAAGCGATTCTCCTGCCGCAGCCTCCCAAGTAGCTGGGATTACAGACGCCCGCCACCACGCCCAGCTAATTTTTATATTTTTAGTAGAGATGGTGTTCCACCATGTTGGCCAGGGTGCTGTCAAACTCCTGACCTCGTGATCCGCCCGCCTTGGCGCCCCCAAAGTGCTGAGATTACAGGAGTGAGCTGCTATCCACGGCCTTGTTGCTTTTTTTTTTTTTTAAAGATACAATTCACATTGGCTGGGTGCAGTGACTCACACCTATAATCCCAGCACTTTGGGAGGCTGAGGTGGGCAGATGACCTGAGGTCGGAGCTCGAGACCAGCCTGGCCAACATGGTAAAACCCCGTCTCTACTAAAAATACAAAAATTAGCCAGGCGTGGTGGCGGGCGCCTGTAATCCCAGCTACTCGGGAGGCTGAGGCAGGAGAATCACCTGAACTCGGGAGGCGGAGGTTGCAGTGAGCCGAGATTGAGCCACTGCACTCCAGCCTGGGCAACAGAGCGAGACTCTATCTCAAAAAAACAAAAAACCTAACTCACATATCCTACAGTTCACCCATTTAGAGTGTACAATTCAGTGGTTTCTCCTGTGTCCACAAGGTTGTGCGACCATCACCCCTAATTCCTGAACATTTTCGTCACCTCCAAAAGAAACCTCACACCCAGTTAGCTGTCACTCCCCATCTCTCCAAATCCCCAGCTCCTGGTAAACACAAATCCACTTCCTGCCTCTGTGGATGGGCCTGTCCTGGACATTTCATAGAAATGGGATCACACACTTTGTGGCCTTCTGTGTCTGGCGTTTCTCACTGAGCGTGATGTCCTCAAGCTGCGTCCATTCTGGGGCCTGTGGGTTTTTTGTTTCTTTGTTTTTTGTTTGTTTTTTTGAGACAGAATCTTGCTCTGTCACCAGGCTGGAGTGCAATGGGCACGATCTCAGCTCACTGCAACCCCCACCTCCCGAGTTCAAGCGATTCTCCTGCCTCAGCCTCCCAAGAAACTGGGACTACAGGCGTGTGCCACCACGCCCAGCTAATTTTTGTATTTTTAATGGAGACAGGGTTTCACCATGTTGGCCAGGATGGTCTCGATCTCTTGACCTCATGATCCGCCTGCCTCGGCCTTCCAAAGTGCTGGGATTACAGGCGTGAGCCACCGCACCTGGCCAGGCCTGTGTTTTTTAATTTTTAAAATTCTTCTAGAGGGCTGGGTGTGGTGGCTCACACCTGTAATCCCGCCACTTGCAGAGGCTGAGTTGGGTGGATCACCTGAGGTCAGGAGTTCGAGGCCAACATGGTGAAACCCCGTCTCTACTAAAAATACAAAAATTAGCCAGGCTTGGTGGCAGGCACATTGTAATCCCACCTACTCAGGAGGCAGAGATTGGAGAATCGCTTGAACCTGAGAGGCAGAGGTTGCAGTGAGCTGAGATCGTGCCACTGCACTCCAGCCTGGGCAATAGAGTGAGACTCCATCTCGGAAAAAAAAAATCTTTTTTTCTAGAATTGGGATCTTGCAATGTTGCCCAGGCTGGTCTTGAATTCCTGGCCTCAAGTGATCCTCCTGCCTCGGTCTCCCAAAGCTTTGGGATTACAGGTGAGAGCCACTGCACCCAGCCATCTTTATTTTTTTTTTGAGACAGAGTCTCACTCTGTTGCCTAGGCTAGAGTGCAGTGGCATAATCTTGGCCCACTGCAACTTCTGCCTCCTGGGTTCAAGCGATTCTCCTGCCTTAGCCTCCCAAGTAGCTGGGACTACGGGTGTGTGCCACTGCACTTAGCTAATTTTTTATTTTTAGTAGAGACAGGATTTCACCACATTGGCCAGGCTGGTCTTGAACTCCTGACCTCTGGTGATACGCCAGCCTTGGCCTCCCAAAGTGCTGGGATGACAGGCGTGAGCCACCGCACCTGGCCAGCTCTGCCTTTTTTTTTTTTTGAGATGGAGTTTCACTCTTGTTGCCCAGGCTGGAGTGCAGTGGCATGACCTTGGCTCACTGCAACCTCCCGCTTCTGGTTTCAAGCGATTCTCCTGCCTCAGTCTCTGGAGTAGCTGGGATTACAGGTGCATGCCACCATGCCTGGCTAATTTTTGTACTTTTAGTAGAGACGGGGTTTCACCATGTTGGCCAGGCTGGTGTTGAACTCCTGACCTTGTGATCCGCCCGCCTTGGCCTCCCAAAGTGCTGGGATTACAGGCATGAGCCACTGTGCCCAGCCAGCTCTGCCCTTTTTTTTTTTTTTTTTTTTTGCGATGGAGTCTCGCTCTGTCGTCCAAGCTGGAGTGCAGTGGCGCAATCTTGGCTTCATCGTGTTAGCTAGGATGGTCTCGATCTCCTGATCTCGTGATCCGCCCGCCTCGGCCTCCCAAAGTGCTGGGATTACAGGTATGAGCCACCGCGCCTGGCCAGCTCTGCCTTTCTTAACTCATGGTCTGATGGCAGAGGCATGGCCTTGTCCACAGAAGCCCCCAGTCTGATGGAAGAGTTGTGGCTCTGACTTCAGGAGCTTCCATTTGATGGGAGAGATATGGCCCTACCTTGAGGGGTTCCCACTCTGAGGAAGGAGACGTGAACCTATCTTCAGTCTGATGGGGGAGGCAGGTTCAACCTTCTGCAGGAGACATAGCCTTGACTTCAAGGGTCCCAGAGTAATGGAGGAGACATAGGCCTGCCTTCAAGAGTCCCCAGTCTGATGAGGGAGGCATAGTCCAAACTTCAAGCGTCCCCAGTCTGATGGGGGAGGTATGGTGTAAATTTCAAGGGCCCAGTCCAACACAGGAGGCATGGCCCTAACTAACTTACAAGGTCCCAGTCTGCTGGAGGAGAAGCGAGCCTTCCTTCTAGGGGCCCCTACCTGATGGGGGAGGCACGATCCAGCCCTTCCAGGGCTCCAGTCTGACACGCAGGCACAGCCCAGCTCTTGGGGTTGCAGTGGGGTGGGTGACCAAAGGCGTAGCCTTGGAGCCTGGAGATTCATACCCAGGCCCTGTCCCTCCCTCACCCTGGAGGTCGAGGAGTCTCCCTTACCTGTAAATGGGGCAGCAACAGAGCGTGTGCCCGGGGGGTGTTTGTGGACTGAGTGGGTGGTGTCACCCCATTCCCAGATAAGGAAACAGGCTCAGGGAGCCCCAAGTTCACACTGGAACTGGCAAAAGCTGGGGAAATGGCGTGGCCCCTCTTCTCCTGTAAGCCCGGGCTGGGGCGGCAGTGGGCTCCAGCAGAAGGGGCCCCCATCGCCCCTCCTCCCCATCCCTCTGATGTGCTCCGGCAGCCAGGCAGCCCCGGAGGAGCTGATGGAGGAGATCTCAGATGAAGGCTGACAGCTCCCGAAGACAGGATGACAGACGCGGGCTGGTGGGGAACGGGTACTGTCGGCAGGGATGGGGGAAGGGCAGGCTTCAGAGGGTGAGGGTAGGGGGCCCTGAGAGGTGGGGCAGGGCAGGGAGGGGTCCCCCGCTGGTCAGGAGGGACAGAGCCCGATGCATGGCTGTGCCTGCTCCTCTACTCCCTCAGTCCTGGGAACCCCCAGGAGAGAACTGGGGGCTGAGAGCAGAATTGCCCCCAGGACACAGGGTGAGCGAACAAAGCTTCTCAGGGGGAAAAAAAAAGAAATAAAAATAAAATTGCAGTGGTGTATGGAGGAGTGGGGTGTGAGAGGGGAGGAGGTGAAACCTGGGGCTCCCTGAGCCTGTTTCCTCATTGGGGAAAGGGGTGATGCCCCCTCAACCCACTTGCGAGCACCCACGATGTGCCAGCTGGTTTTGGGGTGCTGGGATGCACCAATTTTTTTGAGATGGAGTCTCACTCTGTTGCCCAAGCTGGATGGAGTGCAATGGCATAATCTTGGCTCACTGCAACCTCTGCCTCCTGGATTCAAGTTATTCTCCTGCCTCGGCCTCTGGAGTAGCTGGGATTACAGGCATCTGACCCACGCCCGGCTAATTTTTGTATTTTTAGTAGAGACAGAGTTTCACCATGTTGGGCAGGCTGGTCTCGAACTCCTGACCTCAGGTGATACACCTACCTCAGCCTCTGAAAGTGCTGGGATTACAGGTGTGAACCGCTGCGCCCGGCCCGAATAAACTTCTACTGTTTATAATTTACCCAGTCTGTGGTGTTCTGTGAAAGCAGCAGCAAATGGACAAAACACAAGCTGCAGACAAGGTCTGTGTAGGTAAGAAACTGAGAGTGTCTTCTGGCCAACAGCCATGAGGGACTGAATTCTGTCAACAACCACAAAGGTTTGGAAGCAGTTCCTTCCCCAGTTGAGCCTTCAGATGACACCCCAGCCTGGGCCTGTGTCTTTTTTTTTTTTTTTTTCTTTGAGACGGAGTCTCGCTCTGTCCCCCTGGCTGGAGTGCAGTGGTGCAATCTTGGCTCACTGCAACCTCTGCCTCCTGGGTTCAAGTGATTCTCCTGTCTCAGCCTCCCAAGTAGCTGGAATTACAGGCATGTACCACCATGCCCAGCTAATTTTTGTACTTTTTTGTAGTGACAGGGTTTTGCCATGTTGGCCAGGCTGGTCTTGAACTCATGACCTCAAGTGATCCGCCCGCCTTGGCCTCTGAAAGTGGTGGGATTACAGCCATGAGCCACTGTGCCCAGCCTGGCCTCTGTCTTGGTTGCATTCTTGCTAAACCTTAAAGCGGGAGACCCAATGAAACCACACCCAGCTCTATGTTGTTTTTAAGTTGTTCAGTTTTGGTATAATTTGTTATGCAGCACCAGAAAACAGAGTGAGAGATGGGCAATAAACACGCCCCCAAGGCATCCCCTCTGCATCTCCTTAGAACACACTCACCTGCTTTATTTTCACCACCTTCGGTATACATTATTTATTTGTATGTTATTGTAAAAATATATAATACATAAAAGTTTTTTGGGGGCCGGGTGCGGTAGCTCACGCCTGTAATCCCAGCAGTTTGGGAGCTGAGGCGGGCGAATCACTTGAAGTCAGGAGTTCGAGACCAGCCTGGCAACATGGCAAAACCCCATCTCTACTAAAAATACAAAAATTAAGCCAGGCAGGGTGGCGCGTGCCTGTCATCCCAGCTACTCTGGAGGCTGAGTCAGGAGAATCGCTTGAACCCGGGAGGCGGAGGTTGCAGTGAGCCGAGATCCTGCCACTGCACTCCAGCGAGGGTGATAGAGTGAGATGCTGTCTCAAAAAAAAAAAAAAAAAAAAAAAATTAAAATTAAAATAAGAACGGGTGTTGGAAGTGGGAGTTCAACTTTGTTTCTGCCAAATGCTCAGGGAACATTTGATAAACACAGGTTCCTTCCTTCCCTCTGCCAACTCCTTCTGCTGCCCCCGCCGAGGAGGGGAACTTCCCAGCCAGAGCTTTCTACTCATAAAGCCAGTGAGTCCCATCCTTGTTGAGTATGTAGAGCGCAGCCCCTTTGAAGGCAAATTGTAGCATCTTTTTTTTTTAATTAATTATTTTTTGAGATGGAATCTCACTCTGTTGCCCAGGCTGGAGTGCAGTGGCATGATCTCAGCTCACTGCAACCTCCACCTTCCAGGTTCAAGTGATCCTCCTGCCTCAGCCTACCAATTAGCTGGGATTACAGGTGCCCGCCACCACATCTGACTAATTTTTTTATTTTTAGTGGGGCGGGGGGGAGTCTCACCATGTTGGCCAGGCTGGTCTTGAATTCCTGACCTCAGGTGATCTGCCTGCCTCAGCCTCCCAAAGTGCTAAGATTACAGGCCTGAGTCATTGTGCCCTGCCTGTACAATCTTTTTTTTTGTTTGTTTGAGACAGAGTCTCCCTCTGTTGCCCAGGCTAGAGTGCAGTGGTGTGATCTTGGCTCACTGCAACCTCCACCTCCCAGGTTCAAGCAATTCTCTGCCTCAGCCTCCCCAGCAGCTGGGATTACAGGTGCCTGCCACCACGCCCAGCTAATTTTTGTGTTTTTAGTAGAGACGGGTCTCACCATCTTGGCCAGGCTGGTCTTGAACTCCTGACCTCAGGTGATCTGCCTGCCTCAGCCTCCCAAAGTGCAGGGATTACAGGCGTGAGACACTGCACCAGCCTGGAATCTTTTAAAGTGAACAATATGAACCTTCTTCGAGTAGGCAGTTCCATTTCTGGCTGGCTGTTCTGAAGAGGTATTTGCCCACATTCATAAGGAAACACCCACGAGGAGGTTTGTCGTGACACTGTGTTTAGCAGCAACATTATGGGGAACGAACCCAATGTCCCCAGTAGGCGAAGGCTGAACTCTGGCATAAATAATGGAATTCCAGCCGGGTGTGGTGGCTCAGGCCTGGAATCCCAGCTACTTGGGAGGCTGAGGTGGGAGGCTCACTTGAGCCCGGGAGATTGAGGCTGCAGTGAGGTGTAACTGTACCACTGCACTCCAGCCTTGGTGAGAGACCAAGATCCTGCCTGAAAAAGGGGGAGGGGGGTGGGGAGCTAGGCCCAGGACAGGAACTGTGGCATGTTCCTGTAATCCCAGGACTTTGGGGGGCTGAGGCAGGAGGGTTGGTTGAGGACAGGAGGTCGAGTCCAGACTGGGCAACACGGCCAGACCCTGTTTCTCAATTTGTCTTTTTTTAAAGAAAGAAAGGTGGGGCGCGGTGGCTCACGCATGTAATCCCAGCACTTTGGGAGGCCAAGGCGGGCAGATCACCTGAGGTCAGGAGTTAGAGACCAGCCTGGCCAACATGGTGAAACCCTGTCTCTACTAAAAATACAAAAATTAAGCCAGGCGTGGTGGCGGGCACCTGTAATCCCAGCTACTCTGGAAGCTGAGGCAGGAGAATTGCTTGAACCCGGAAGGCGGAGGTTGCAGTGAGCCAAGATCGCGCCATCGCACTCCAGCCTGGGGGACAAGAGCGAGACTTCGTCTCAAAAAAAAAAAAAAAAAAGGTAAAGAAAGAAAAAAAAGAAGAGAAAACAAAAAGAGCCCAGATGCACACTCAGGCGACAACTAAGTATAAATATCTGGGTTCATGCCTGTCACAGTGGCTTATGCCTGTGACCCCAGCACTTTGTGAGGCTGAGGCAGGAGGATCACTTGAGCCCATGAGTTCAAGATCAGCCTGGGCAACATGGTGAAACCCAGTCTCTACTAAATATACAAAAAGTTAGCCAGGAATGGTGGCACACACCTGAGGTCTCAGCGACTCGCGAGGCTGAGGTGGGAGGATCACCTGAGCTCGGAAGTTCAAGGCTGCAGTGAGTCAAGAATACGCTACCGCACTCCAGCCTGGGCAACAGAGTGAGATCCTGTCTCAAGACACAAACAAACCTCTGTGGAATGACCCTTGAATTGTGCTAACAGAGCCTTGTCCCGGGGCCTCCTCATCAGACTCTGGGAGAGAGAAGGGGCCCAGGCGGTTGGCAGGTTTCCTTTTATTGGTTCTAGACAGTTTGTGGAAGGAAGAGATGAGGCCATCTAGAGGCCGGCAGGCTCGCCCAGTGCCCCAAACACTGCCACCCTGAAGTAGTGTTGGAAGCTGCTCCAGGGATGTTGCAGCCCTAAGCACAGTGACAGGTGGGGGCAGGAGCAGCAGGGGTCCCCGAGGTGTTGAGAGGCTGGTGAGGGCACAGAGAAGCGACCTCCTGGGGCTGAGGCCCCTGTTGGCCCTATGTGTTGGAGCACGCTGGCGCTTGTCTGTCCGGTCTCCAGTCACGCCAAGGCCTCCTGCCCTGACCACCAGCAATGCTGGCCTCAATGTGGCTGAAGCTGGACGTGTGACCTTGACCTGGTGAGGGGGTCCTGGGAGGGCTCAGTTGCTGCCGTTGCTGTCGTCACTGTCCAGGTATGCACCCAGCTGGCTCAGGGAGGACGCGCCAGGCGTCAGGGGTGTAGGGTTGGCCTCCTTCCTGTTTGGCGGGGCTCCTGGTGGGAGAGCGAGAGTTAGCTCATCTCAGCTCCAGAGCAGACAGGCCAGGGACAAGGCATGGGGCCGGCCACCTCTGCAGGTTTGCAAGGCCCAGAGGCGACAGCATGTGAATGGCCTGGCCTTTCTGGATGGCACCTGATGGGACCCATTGCAGATTTACATCTGCACACCCGGGACTCAACAGCTCCACTGCTGAACAGTGGCCAATGCAAACCTTGCCCAGGCAGGCAACGTGCGCTGCCAAGAATGGAAATGGCGCAAAGTTCACAGTCCAGTCACTGTGGACTTAATTGCCTTAGGAAACATCATACTAAGGCAATTAAAAGACAAAAACAGGCCGGGCGCGGTGGCTCATGCCTGTAATCCCAGCATTTTGGGAGGCCGAGGTGAGTGGATCACCTGAGGTCGGGAGTTCCAGACCAGCCTGACCAACATGGAGAAATCCCACCTCTACTAATAATACAATTTAGCCGGGCGTGGTGCTGTAGTCCCAGCCACTTGGGAGGCTGAGGCAGAGAACTGCTCAATCCAGGGAGGCGGAGGTTGCGGTGAGCCGAGATGGCACCACTGCACTCCAGCCTGGGCAACAGAGCAAGACTCTGTCTCAAAAAAAAAAAAAAGAAAAAAGAAAAAAAGAAGCCGCCTGCCTTCTCTGCTCACTCCACTAATTGGTCCTGTGGGGGTCGCAGGCCGCCCCCAGCCACCCCATGAAGTCTCCGTAACTGCACAGGGAGCTGCTGCCACCTACAGGCCACTATAGAAACCGCGCCCGGCTCTGGGAACTCTGTGACCTTACCTGGGGTGGGGGCTGCCTGAGGCTGCCCGTTGCTGCAGTCTGGGTCGGCCTTTGCCTTCTTCACCACGACCAGCCTCGACAGCGGGGGCCGGTTGCCCAGGCTGCCAATGCTCTGCTCCCAGACCTCCACCTTCCTCTTGGGCTTTGGGGCCTGCAGGTGATGGGGACACATGTGGGGTTCTGGCCCCTCGCCACAACCCCTGCTCACTGCCCCATGCCCACTCTTCCACTGCTGCGCTGACCACGTTCCTCCTCTGCTCTAAACTCCTCTATGGCTCCCCACTGCCCTAGGCTTGGCACGCAAGACCTCTGCCCATTCTCCATCCCACATAGCCTGGTCTGGCACTTCCTGAGTCACACCGTGGCTTCTCATCTCCATGCCTTTACCCATGCTATTCCCTTCCCCAGGGATGCCCCCTTTTCCATGCACTCGCTTGGTGAACTCCTACTCACCCTTCAATACCCAACACAAGACACCCCTCCTCTGAGAAGCCCATCATGGTTCAAGCTCACATGCAGGCTGCATGTCCACGCTCACAGTGCCCTCTGCTGGCTGTTATAACTCTCTCCCCAACTCTGCCGTGAGTTCCTGTCTTCCCCACTGCTGGCTCTGCGGTGCCACAAACAGTTCCTGGCACAAGGAGGTGCTCAATGTACTTGAGAGAACGAGTGAAAATGGAGGAAGCCGCCTTGAGAAAGAGTTAGGGGCAGGTAGAAAAGGCCTCCAGCTCCTTAACTGCAACAGAAGGGACCCTTTAATCTATTTTATTAAAAAAAAGTTTTTGGGGGGAAGGTCTCACTCTATTGCCCAGGCTGGAGTGCAGTGGTGCAATCATAGCTCACTGCAGCCTCGAACTCCTGGGCTCAAGCGATTCTCCTGCCTCAGCCTCCTGCAGGTGCACGCCACCATGGCGGGCTAACATTTTTAATTTTTGTAGAGACGGGATCTCGCTATGTTGCCCAGGCTGGTCTCAAACTCCTGGCTCAAGCGATCCTCCCGTCTCAGCGTCCCAAAGAGCTGGGATGACAGGTGTGAGCCACTGCATCTGGCCTCTTCAATCTGTTTTATGTTTAAATAGAGGAAGTGGTAACCACTGGGTTAAGGAAGTCCCAATGGGTGCTCTGCCCTCACGGAGCTCACCGTGTGGGGAGGGAGAGGGACAAGGAGGCCAATACCCAGGATAACATCCATCTGGGTGAGAGAGAAGCCAGGGTGTGTGAGCTTGAATTGTGAGGATGAGCTTCTCAGAGGAAGGGCGTCTTGCACTGGGTATTGAAGGGCGAGTAGGAGTTCACCAAGCGAGTGCTTGGCAAAGGGGGCATCCCAGGTAAGGGGAATGGCATGGGTAAAGGCGTGATGAGAAGCCACAGTGTGATTCAGGAAGTGCCAGGGCAGGCTATGTGGGATGGAGAATGGGCAGAGACCTTGAGTGCCAAGCTGATGGTGTGAGGGGCGGCCACTGCTAAGGTGGTGGAGAGGCCTCCTGAAAGTTGTGGCTCCGGGCCGGGCGCAGTGGCTCATGCCTCTAATCCCGGCACTTTGGGAGGCCAAGGCGGGTGGATCACGAGGTCAGATAGACACCATCCTGGCTAACACGGTGAAAGCCCGTCTCTACTATAAATACAAGAAATTAGCCAGGCTTGGTGGCACACGCCTGTAATCCCAGCTACTTGGGAGACTGAGGCAGGAGAATCGCTTGAACCTGGGAGGCAGAGGTTGCAGTGAGCTGAGATCGTTGACACTGCACTCCAGCCTGGGTGACAGGGCGAGACGCTGTCTCGAAAAAAAAAAAAAAAAAAAAAAGTTGTGGCTGTGGGCTGATGTCAAAATGAGGAAAAGAAGTCAAAAGGCACAGATGGCCAGGCACAGAGGCACACGCCTGTAAGCCCAACACTTTGGGAGGCCGAGGCGGGTGGACCACTCGAGGTCAGGAGTTCGAGACCAGCCTGGTCAACACGGTGAAACCCTGTCTCTTTATTAATAAAAAGAAAATACAAAACCTAGCCAGGTGTGGTAGCACAGGCCTGTAATCCCAGCTACTCAGGAGGCTAAGGCAGGACAATTGCTTCAGCCTGGGAGCCGGAGGTTGCAGTGAGCCGAGACCGTGCCACTGCACTCCAGCCTGGGCGAAAGAACGAGACCGTCTCAAAAAAAAACAAAAGTTACCTAGGTTAGTTCCCAAACCTGTTTCTACAGGTGGTACTCATCATCATTAAACTAAACTAAGGATTGGGAGGCCAAGGCCGGAGGACTGCTTGAGGATAGGAGTTTGAGACCAGCCTAGACAACATACAGACTCGCCTCTAAAAAAAAAAAAAAGAAAAGAAAATTAAAAATTAGCTGGCTGTGGTGGCACACACTACATACTTGTGGGTCCCAGCTACTTGAGAGGCTGAGGTGGGAGGATCATTTGAGCCCAGGAGTTGGAGGCTGCAGCGAGCTGTGATCGCGTCACTGCACTCCAGCCTGGGTGACAGAGCAAGATCTCATCTCTAAAATAAAAATAAAATAAACCAAGAAAACGCAAGTGTGGAGATATTCCTTCCTATAAAAGTTAGGGTGAAGGTTTGAAAAGTCTTGATGAAAGTGAATCATGTTAAAACCAAATAAAACACCTGCTATCAAATCAGGTAGAGGCACAAGACTGAGGAGTAAATCAAAAAAGGTTGGACTGCTTTCAGAGTACCTTTACTCTGTTGATTCATTCAAAAAAAAAAAGGAAAAAAGAGAGGAAGTTGTAGACAATGAATTCTGGGAGTGGTTTATGCGAGAACCACAGTGTGAGAACTCTAATCAGAGGACACAGCTTCAAAGAAAATGTCTTTTAGAAAAATGTCTTGGGGCCAGACATGGTGGCTGATGTCTGTAATCCCTGTGCCTTTAGAGGCCAAGGCGGGAGAACTGCTTGAGGCCAGGAGCGTGAGACCAGCCTGGGCAACACAGCAAGACCGCATCTCTGCAAAAAGAATTTGAAAAATTAGGGGCCAGGCGCAGTGGCTCACGCCTGTAATCCCAGCACTTTGGGCGGCCGAGTCTGGTGAATTACCTGAGGTCAGGAGTTCTAGATCAGCCTGGCCAACATGGTGAAACGCCATCTCTACTAAAAATACAAAAATTAGCCAGGCATGGTGGCAGGCGCCTGTAATCCCGGCTACTTGGGAGGCTGAGGCAGGAGAATCGCTTGAACCCGGGGGGCGAAGGTTGCAGTGAGCCGAGATCACACCACTGCACTCCAGCCTGGGCAACAAGAGTGAAACTGTCTAAAAAAAAAAAAAAAAGAAAGAAAGAAAAGAAAAATTAGCCAGGCGTGGTGGTGCGTGCCTGTGGTCCCAGCTGCTCAGGAGACTGAGGTGGGAGGATTGCTTGAGCCTAGGAGGTTCAGGCTGCAGTGAGCTGGGACTGCATTACTGCACTCCAGCCTGGGCAACAGAGTAAGACCCTGTGTCAAACAAACAAACAAACAAACAAAAAAGGAAGAAAGAACAATCGTTTCTTTTTTTTTTTTTGAGACGGAGTCTCGCTCTGCCGCCCAGGCTGGAGTGCAGTGGCACAATCTCAGCTCACTGCAAGCTCCGCCTCCTGGGTTCACGCCATTCTCCTGCCTCAGCCTCCCGAGTAGCTGGGACTGCAGGCGCCCGCCACCACCCCCGGCTAATTTTTTGTATTTTTAGCAGAGATGGGGTTTCACCGTGTTAGCCAGGATGGTCTCAATCTCCCGACCTCGTGATCCACCTGCCTTGGCCCCCCAAAGTGCTGGGATTACAGGCGTGAGCCACCGCGCCCGGCCTAGAACAATCGTTTCTGTGTGTCTGTGTTATTGGTTTATGAGCCCCTACTTTTACCACCTTCTTCAATGAACAAACCAGAGTGGCTGAGGCCACCTTGGATGAGTCAGCTGTGGTGGAAAATGCTGGTCATCCACCAAAACTCCTTCCTTTTTTTTTTTTGAGATAGAGTCTCACTCTGTTGCCCAGGCTGGAGTGCAGTGGCACAATCTCAGCTCACTGCAACCTCTGTCTCCCAGGTTCAAGTGATTCTCCTGCCTCAGCCTCCCGAGTAACTGGGATTACAGGCATGCACTGCCATGTCCAGCTAATTTTTGTATTTTTAGTAGAGACAGGGTTTCTCCATGTTGGCCAGGCTGGTCTCGAACTCCTGACCTCAGATGATCCGCCTGCCTCGGCCTCCCAAAGTGCTGGGATTACAGCACTTTGAGCCACGGCGCCCGGCCTCCCTTCGTTCTAGTTGGCAGCACAGCCAGGCACGGACTAGCTGGAGGATGCATCTCACAGTTTCCTTCGCCACTAGATGGGGCCTTGTGACTATGCTGTGGCCTCTGGCATGAGAGAAGAACTGAGGTGGGCCCCATCTGAGGCTGGGTGGTCCTCCACACACTTTTTGCCTTCCCACAGCCGGACCCTGAAGGTGCTCTGAGCCAGCTGTGACCACAGCGCAGGAAGCCGTGCTCCAGAAGGAAGGAGGCTGAGTCCCTGAATGGTTCCAAGGAGCAGAGCTGCCTGAAGTCCTAGACTGTCAGCCCAGGGCTGTTATGACTGAGAAATAAATTTCTATGTTCTTTCTTTACATTCTCTTCTTTCGGCAGCTTAAACAGGGGTTGGCGAATTACAGACCCATAGGCCTGCCACCAGTTTTAGTAAATTAAGTTTTTTTTTTTTTTTGAGACAGAGTCTCATTCTGTCACCCAGGCTGGGGTGCAGTGGCACGATCTTGGCTCGCTGCAACCTCCGCCTCCCGGGTTGACAAGCGATTCTCCTGCCTCAGCCTTCTGAGTAGCTGGGATTACAAGCGTGAGCCACTGCACCCAGCCTTAATTTTTATTTGTTTATTTTAGACAGGGTCTCACTCTTGCTCAGGCTGGAGTTCGGTGATACTGATACAGCTCACTGCAGCCTTGACCTTCTGGGCTCAAGCGGTCCTCCTGCCTCAGTCTCTCAAATAGCTGGGACCACAGACATGCACCACCACCCATGACTAATTTTTGTAATTTTGTAAAGAAGGGGTCTCACTTTGTTGCCCAGGCTGGTCTCAAACTCCTGGCCTCAAGTGATCCTCCTGCCTTGGCCTCCCAAAATGCTGGGATTACAGGCATGAGCCACTGCACCCCGCCTATAAATAAAGATTTATTGGCACCAGGCAACACCCACTTATTTACACCTGATCATGGGTGTTTTGGGCTACAGCCACAGGGTGGAGGAGTTAGGGTGCAGACTGGCCTTTTAAGAAAAAGTCAAGTTCTGGCCGGGCATGGTGGCTCACGCCTGTAATCCCAGCACTTTGGGAGGCCTAGACGTGCAGATCACGAGGTGAAGAGATTGAGACCATCTTTCCCAACATGGTGAAACCCCATCTCTACTAAAAATACAAAAAATTAGCTGGGCTTGGTGGCGCGTGCCTGTAGTCCCAGCTACTCGGGAGGCTGAGGCAGGAGAATCGCTTGAACCTGGGAGGCAGAGGTTGCAGTGAGCCGAGATCGTGCCACTGCACTCCAGCCTGGGCGACAGAGCGAGACTCCGTCTCAAAAAACAAAAACAAAAAACAAAAGAAAAAGTCAAGCTGACCCCTGGCTTCAGTTGTCCCTAGTTCACCCGGGAGCCCCCGGGACTCAGGCACCCCACTTACCTCGTCCAGGATGGCGGTGGGGTTGGGCCGAAGGGCTGGCTGCAGGGGCGAGGGAGCGGCCTCATCCTCTGAGTCGGAGTCCTCCAGCAGTCTTCGCTTTCTGGCTTCCTCCAACAGGGCGCTGTGGGATGGAAGATGGGAACGTGGGCGCGCTGTGTTTGGGGAACAGTGCCTGGGATGTACCTGCTGGGGTGGCGAGGGGCCTGGGTGCCTGGAGACCTCTTCCTGCCCTCAGTGAGCAGGGGTGGGAGGGAGTAGGGGGAGCACAGATTACTTTTTTTTTTTTAAGAGACAAGGTCTCACTCTGTCACTCAGGGAGGGTGAAGTGGCACAATCACAGCTCACTGCAACCTCAACCTCCTGGGCTCAAGCGATCCTCCCCACTCAGCTTCCTGAGTAGCTGGGTCCACAGGCGTGTCCCTATGCCTTATTAAATTTTATTTCATTTTATTTTTGAGACAGAGTCTCGCTCTGTTGCCCAGGCTGGAGTGCAGTGGCGCAGTCTTGGCTCACCGCAACCCCCACCTCCCAGGTTGAAGCGATTCTCCTGCCTCAGCTTCCCAAGTACCTGGGAGTACAGGTGCCTGCCACCACACCCGGCTAATTTTTGTATTTTTTTTTTCTTTTTTGAGATGGAGTCTTTGTTGCCCAGGCTGGAGTGCAGTGGCGTGATCTTGGCTCACTGCAACCTCCGCCTCCTGGGTTCAAGCGATTCTCCAGCCTCAGCCTACCGAGCAGCTAGGACTACAGGCACGCACCACCGTGTCCAGCTAATTTTTGTATTTTTAGTAGAGGCGGGGTTTCGCCATCTTGGCCAGGCCGGTCTCTAATTCTGGGAGTGGTTTATGTGAGAACCACAGTGTGAGAACTCTAATCAGGGGATATAGCTTCAAAGAAAATGTCTTTTAGAAAAATGTCTTGGGGCCAGACATGGTGGCTGATGTCTGTAATCCCTGTGCCTTTACAGGCCAAGGCAGGAGAAATGCTTGAGGCCAGGAGCATGAGACCAGCCTGGGCAACACAGCAAGACCGCATCTCTGCAAAAAGAATTTTAAAAATCAGGGGCCTACATCCCCTTACCTGGGATGCCCCCTTTGCCAAGCACTCGCTTGGTGAACTCCTACTCGCCCTTCAATACCCAATGCAAGACGCTCTTCCTCTGAGAAGCTCATCCTCATAATTCAAGCTCACGCACCCTGGCTTCTCTCTCACCCAGATGGATGTTATCCTGGGTATTGGTCTCCTTGTCCCTCTCCCTCCCCACACGGTGAGCTCCGTGAGGGCAGAGCACCCATTGGGACTTCCTTAACCCAGTGGTTACCACTTTCTCTATTTAAACATAAAACAGATTAAAGGGGCCAGATGCAGTGGCTCACGCCTGTCATCCCAGCTCTTTGGGACGCTGAGACGGGAGGATCGCTTGAGCCAGGGGTTCGAGACCAGCCTGGGCAACATAGCGAGACCCCGTCTCTAAAAAAATTAAAAATGTAGGCCGGGCGCGGTGGCTCACGCCTGTAATCCCAGCACTTTGGGAGGCCGAGGCGGGCGGATCACGAGGTCAGGAGATCGAGACCATCCTGGCTAACACGGTGAAACCCCGTCTCTACTAAAAATACAAAAAATTAGCCGGGCGTGGTAGCGGGTGCCTGTAGTCCCAGCTACTCGGGAGGCTGAGGCAGGAGAATGGCGTGAACCCGGGAGGCGGAGCTTGCAGTGAGCCGAGATCGCGCCACTGCACTCCAGCCTGGGCGAAAGAGCGAGACTCCGTCTCAAAAAAAAAAAAAAAAAAAAATTAAAAATGTTAGCTAGGACTACAGGCACGCACCACCATGTCCAGCTAATTTTTGTATTTTTAGTAGAGGCGGGGTTTCACCATCTTGGCCAGGCTGATCTCGAACTCCTGACCTCAGGTGATACGCCCACTTCAGCCTCCCAAAGTGCTGGGATTACGGGCGTGAGCCACCGACTGCACCTAGTCTACTTTTTAATTTTCATTTTTTTTTAGGAGGAATCTTGCTCTGTCGCCCAGGCTGGAGTTCAGTGGCACCATCTCGGCTCACTATAACCGCCTCCCGGGTTCAGGCAATTCTCCTGTCTCAGCCTCTGGAGCAGCTGGAATTACAGGCATCTGCCACCACGCCCAGCTAATTTGTTTTTGTATTTTTAGTACAGATGGGGTTTCGCCATGTTGGCCAGGCTGGTCTCGAACTGCTGACCTCAGGTGATCCGCCCGCCTCAGCCTCCCACAGTGCAGGATGGCAGGCAGGAGACCCTGCGCCCGGCCCCTTCTACTTTTTTACATTAACTTTTCCGTGTCCACCAAGGGCAGTGGTGTGGTTAAGTGCCTGGATGCCGGAACCAGCCTGTCTGGATGGAGCCTGGAGGGTAACCTTGGTGGGGCTCATGCCTGGACCTCCCTGGACCTCAGTCCCCTCCATGATGAAGATCACACTGATCCCCAGGGCTGTGTGGGTAGTGAGGTTACAGCCACGCCCGGTGCCCGGAAGGTGCAGGATGAACGCAGGCTCCCAACACTGTTCTGCACGGTATCGCTGATCTGCACACCCATCAGGCACTGACGTGGAACCTACCAGAACCTACCTGCTGGAAGCCCTGGGGACACAGGAGAGGCCACCACGTCCCTGTACTTACAGCTCAGATTCTAAAGGAGGGAGGGGAGATGAGGCACCAGGAAAGGAGGGGATCAGCATGCGGGCTCAGAGGTGGTCGGCGTCAAAGGCATTCACCAGCCAACCACAGGGGCTCACACGTGTCATCCAGCACTTCAGGAGACTAAGGTGGGAGGATCGCTTGAGGCCAGGAGTTCAAAACCAGCCTGGCCAACATAGCGAGGTCCTGTCTCTACAGAAATAAAAACAATTAGCTGGGCATGGTGATGTGTCCCTGTGGTCCCAGCTACCCAGAAGGCTGAGGCAGGAGGAACGCTTGAGCCCGGGAGATGGAGGCTACAGTGAGCTATGACTGCACTACTGCACTCCAGCCTGGGCGGCAGAGCAAAACCCCGTCTCAAAGAAAAAGAAAAGCGTCGGCCGGGCGCGGTGGCTCATGCCTGCAATCCCAGCACTTTGGGAGGCCGAGGCGGGCGGATCACGAGGTCAGGAGATCGAGACCATCCTGGCTAACACAGTGAAACCCCATCTCTACTAAAAATTACAAAAAATTAGCTGGGCTTGGTGGCGGATGCCTCTAATCCCAGCTACTCGGGAGGCTGAGGCAGGAGAATGGCATGAACCCGGGAGGCGGAGCTTGCAGTGAGTGAGATGGCGCCACTGCACTCCAGCCTGGGCAGCAGAGGGAGACTCCGTCTCAAAAAAAAAAAGAAAAAAAGAAAAGTGTTCACCCAGGCCTGAGGCTGTGTCCTCAGAAGGCGGCTGGTGAGGGCGTCCCTTGGTGGGTGTCCGGGAGCCTGTGCTGGGGGCCTCCCACCCTCATGGATGGGACGGGCTCTGGGGCTTCAGCTGTTCCTGCAAACACCATGGTTTATGCGTGACCCCTGCTTTCCTCTGGAGTCTGGAATCCCAGCATGGGCCAGGCAGCGGGGGCTGTGGGACCAGGCCCCATAGGAATCCCACGCTGGGTCTCTAGGAGCTTCCCTAGTGATGTCGCCTTTCTCGAGTCCTCCGGGCTGGTGCTAGGGGATGAGGCGTGTCCTGCGAGGCTCCACCAGGAGAGGATCTGGAAGGCCTGGCCCCCGACACACCACACATGCCTTTCCCCTTTGCTGAATCTGCTGTGTCCTCTCGTTGTGACAAACCGCAGCCATGCGGGCGACCATGTGCTGAGTCACCGTGCCCGGCAGTGGCCTGGGACCCCCTCGAGAGACGCCACAAGGGAGAAAGTGAGATGGGCGGTGGGAAAGGGGTCCTTGCAAAGGCGACACTCCAGAGAGCGGGGAAAGGGTCTGGGGCAGAGGCAGCGCCTGCCGGGGCAGAGGCTGCGAGGTGGGGCTGGGTTGGGCCGGCCCTGACTCACGCGGTCTCCTGCTCGTCCTCCTCCTGCTGCTGCCTCTGCCGCTCCTCCTCCGACAGGCGGTGCTGCCTCAGCATAGCCTCGAAGTCCACGTGCGCCTGCCGCTGGTTCAGGTCTTTCAGCTCCTGGAGGTTCTCCAGCACCTCCATCTCCAGCTTGGAGTCCTTGGTCCGGTTCTCTAGCACCTGGCGGGCATGGGGCGGCGGGGCTGAGTGCATGGGGATCGCACCACGGGGCAAACCCTGTCTGGCCTCGGGGGCCACCGCGGGCCACGGGAGGAACCCCTACCCCCACATTTCCATCCTGCTCAGGGAACCCCCTGCCCATGCCCAGCACTGTGTCCATTTCACAGGTGAGAACACTCAGGTCTGGGGAGGGAAAGTGACCACATGGGGCTGAGCAGTGGTGGAGCCAGGATCTGAGCCCTGGGGCAGGGTGGGGTGGAAAGAGGCCAGCTCTGGACCCAGGTGGCCTGGATTTCTGGCCTGGTGCCATCTTTCAGTAAGAATAATAAGGAAAAATTTGGCCAGGCACAGTGGTTCACGTCTGTAATCCCAGCATTTTGGGAGGCCAGAGCAAGCGGATCACCTGAGATCAGGAGTTCGAGACCAGCCTAGCCAACATGGTAAAACCCTGTCTCTACTAAAAATACAGGCTGGGTGTTATGGGTCACGCCTGTAATCCCAGCACTTTGGGAGGCCGAGGCAGACAGATCACTTGAGGTCAGGAGTTCAAGACCAGCCTGGCCAACATGACGAAACCCCATCTCTACTAAAAATACAAAAAGTAGCTGGGCGTAGTGGCATGTGCCTGTAATCCCAGCTACTTGGGAGGCTGAGGCAGGAGAATTGCTTGAACCCGGGAGGCAGAGGTTGCAGTGAACCAAGATTGCACCACTGCACTCCAACCTGGGTGACAGAGTGAGACTCCATCTCAAAAAAATAAATAAATAAAAAATAAAAATACAAAAATTATCCAGGCGTGGTGGCACACACCTGTAATCCCAGCTACTTGGGAGGCTGAGGCAGGAGAATCACTTGAACCCAGGAGGCAGAGGTTGACTGAGCTGAGATCGTGCCAATGCATTCCAGCTTGGGTGACAGAGCGAGACTCTATCTCAAAAATAATAATATTAAGGAAAAATTGTAAAAGACAACCTGAGCACCTACTGTACACCAGGCCCTGGGCAAAGACGTTTCCATATGCCATCTCATTTAATCCTCACAACCCCCATTTTACAGAAAAGGAAACTGAGGCTGAGGGAGGCGAGTCTGGTGGCCACGGGCCCCTGAGAAGTGGCTTTGGAGCCAGGCAGGTTGGGAGTGAATCCTGCCTGGCTGCTTCCTGGTGCTGTGACCTTGTTGTATTTACCCTTTGGAAAAATGGCAATTCTGACAGTTTAAAAGTATGTCCACAAACTCTCTGATGCTCCTCCATTTAAGGGGTGGAGGTGACTCCCCTCCCCTTGAGCAGGGGCTGGACAAGCTACTTGCTCTAATGGAATATGACAGAAATAATGGCACGTAACTTCTGAGACTAGGATGTAAAAGCACAGGCCTTCCTCCTTGCTCTCACTCTTGGGTCACGTGCTCTGGGGTAGGCAGCCGCCATGTTGTGAGGTTGCTCAAGCAGCTCCCCACACAGTGAGGAACTGAGGCTGACAGCCAACAGCCAGTAGAGGGAGCCAGTTTGCGAGTGGCTCCTCCAGCCCCAGTCCAGCCTTCAGATGATACTGCCCTGGCCAACACCTTGACTGCAACCTCATGGGAGCCCCCAAGCCACAACCATCCAGCTCAGCTGCTTCTGGATGCCTGACTCTGAAAAACTGTGGGATAATAAATGTTTGTTGTTTTCAGTCACTAAGTTTTGGGATAACCTGTTATGTAGCAATAGCTGACTAACACCAGGGTAAGAGTCCCTTGCTGTCAGTGTGGAGGTAACTAAATTCACACACAGACAGCAGTGCGACAGGCCCAGGCACACACCAAACCCTTGCCAAGGCTCATTTCCCTCCCTGTTGCTCTGCATGGCCATGGAAAATGTTGTATCTGGTCTGATGTGGCTTGCTCAGAAAACTCACATTTGGCAGGGGTGGGTGGGTCCAGGAATAGATAGGAATGGATGGGAAATATGGAAGCAGGAGGGGACAGCAGGGAACACAGTCATTTAAAAATCTATTTTATATATATATGTGTATGTATATATATGTATATGTGTGTGTGTGTGTGTGTATATATATATATATATATATATATATATATATATATTTTTTTTTTTTTTTTAGCGACAGTCTTGCTGTCTTCCAGGCTGGAGTGCAGTGATGTGATCATAGCTAACTGCAGCCTCAACTTCCTGGGCTCAAGTGATCCTCCCGCCTCAGCCTCCCTAGTAGGTGGGACCACAGGTGCACACCAGTACACCTGCCTAATTTTTGTTGTTGTTGTTGAGACAGAGTTTTACTCTTGTTGCCCAGGCTGAAGTGCAATGGCGCGATCTTGGCTCACTGCAACCTCCGCCTCCTGGGTTCAAGCAATTCTCCTGCCTCAGCCTCCTGAGTAGCTTGGATTATAGGCGCGTGCCACCATGACTGGTTAATTTTTGTATTTTTAGTAGAGACAGGGTTTCGCCGTGTTGGCCAAGCTGGTCTTGAACTCCTGACCTCAGGTGATCCGCCTGCCTCAGCCTCCCAAAGCAGTTGGCTGATTTTTTTTTTTTTTTTTTTTTTTGACACAGAATCTTGCTCTGTCGCCCAGGCTGGAGTGCAGTGGCATGATCTCAGCTCACTGCAGCCTCTGCCTCCTGAGTTCAAGCAATTCTCTGCCTCAGCCTCCCGAGTAGCTGGGATTACAGGCGTCTGCCACCATG
The DNA here is from genome assembly GCF_028858775.2 of Pan troglodytes. NCBI lineage: Eukaryota > Metazoa > Chordata > Mammalia > Primates > Hominidae > Pan > Pan troglodytes. The sequence goes on along the minus strand of NC_072418.2, from coordinate 6,602,825 downwards.
CCCGGCTAATTTTTTGTATTTTTAGTAGAGATGGGGTTTCACCCTCTTGGCCAGGCTGGTCTTGAACTCCTGACCTTGTGATCCACCTGCCTTGGCCTCCCAAAGTGCTGCGATTACAGGTGTGAGCCACCACGCCTGGCAAGCACCTGGCTAATTTTTTAATGTTTTATAGAGACACAGTCTCACTATGTTGCCCAGGCTGGTCTTGGACTCCTAGACTCAAGTGATCCTCCTGTCTCAACCCCTAAAGTAGCTGGGACTACAGGTTCAAGCCACCATGCCTGGCTCCTTTTAATATTTCTGAGAAAATACAAAATTGTCCTATTGGAAGTGAACACAATTTCTTTTATTTATTTATTTTTTTTTTTGAGACAGAGTCTTGCTTTGCTGCCCAGGCTGGAGTGCAGTGGTTTGATCTCGGCTCACTGCAACCTCTGCCTCCCGGGTTCATGCAATTCTCCTGCCTCAGCCTCCCAAGTAGCTGAGATTACAGGCATGCGCCACCATGCTTGACTAATTTTTTTTTTTTTTTTTTTGGAGACGGAATCTCACTCTGTCACCCAAGCTGGAGTGCAGTGGCGCCATCTCAGCTTCCTGCAACATCGGCCTCCCCGGTTCAAGCGATTCTCCTGCCTCAGCCTCCTGAGTAGCTGTAATTCCAGAAGCGTGCCACCACGCCTGGCTAATTTTTGTATTTTTAGTAGAGACAGGGTTTCACCATGTTGGTCAGGCTGGTCTCAAACTCCTGACCTCGTGACCCACCCACTTCGGCCTCCAAAAGTGCTGGGATTACAGGTGTGAGCCACTGCACCCAGTGTTAAGTTTTTAAATTTTTAGTAGGAACAGGGTTTTGCCATGTTGGCCAGGCTGGTCTAGGACTCCTGACCTCAAGTGATCCTCCCGCCTCAGCCTCCCAAACTGCTGAGATTACAGGCATGAGCCACTATGCCTGGCCTCCTGGGGACATCTTAAAGTTTTACCAACCACGCCCCCCACCCCATCTTCCTTCCTTGGGGACCTGAGGCAGGAAGGGCACAACCATCGGCACACACACACACCCACACACACAGTGCCCATGAACACCTACATGGCCCCCGACTCACCTTCATGGGGTTGTTCAGCTCCTCGTCCTCCCGCTCCTTCTGCACCCTCTTCTCCTCCTCCTCCAGGAGCTTCTCAGCCTGGAAATTCCGCGTGGCTCCATGCTCCATGGTGTAGTCTGTGTTTTCAGGGTCTGTCTGCAGGGAGGATAGACAGACATCAGCTCCTACATCCCCAGGCACCAGAATCTTCTAAAGTACCACCAGCAGATCAGGGCCCCTTCTCTCTGATTTTTACTGGTTCTACTACCTTCTCTTTTTCTTGTCTTATTGCTTTGGCTGGTGAGATTTCTTCCTAGTGCTCCTCCCATCTCCATGGGCAAAAATGCCCAACTCCCTGGCATGGACTTTAAGACTCTTCCCATCTGCCCACTGCCTCCCTGCAGCCTCCACTCCCTACCCTCAACATGACTGCAAACAAACTCTCCAAGGAGGCAGGTGGATCACTGGAGGTCAGGTATTCAAGACCAGCCTGGCCAACATGGAGAAACCCTGTCTCTACTAAAAATACAAAAATTAGGCAGAGCAAGGTGGTGCATGCCTGTAATCCCAGCTACTCTGGAGGCTGAGGCATGAGAATCACATGAACCTGGGAGGTTGAGGTACAGTGAGCTGAGATCACACCACTGTACTCCAGCCTTGGCTACAAAGTGAGACCCTGTCTCAAAAAAAAAAAAAAATCTCCAAGGTTCTGCACATGTTTTGATTTCTGCCCTTTGTATTTATTAACACCTTTTCTTTGATTATAAATCACATGTACAAATATGTATACAGCATGCCCCTGTTTTTGTTTATTGAATAGAGAGGCTAAATACACCCTGGTATCTTAAATTACACACTGGAACAGAAAAGTGACATTAGCAGAAAAACTGAAATCTACCTTCGATCTAAATGCTAATAGTAACACTATGTTTTTTATTTTTTTTTGGGACAGGGTCTCGTGCTGTTGCCCAGGCTGGAGTGCAGTGGCAGGATCATGGCTCACTGCAACCTCAGCCTCCCGGGTTCAAGCAATCCTCTCACCTTAGCCTGCCGAGTAGCTGGGACTACAGGTATGCACCACCACACCTGGCTAATTTTTAAATTTCTTTTTGGTAGACACAGGGTTTTGCCATGTTGCTCAGGCTGGTCTCTAACTCTTGGACTCAACCGATCCTCCTGCTTTGGCCTCCAAAGTGCCGGGATTACAGGCGTGAGCCACTGCGCCCAGCCACAGCCTACGATGTTAATGGTAACATTCCACCTTTAGTTTCTTTTTTAAATTAAAATTTGTGTGTGTGTGTGTGTGTGTGTGTCTGTGCAGACATGGACAGGGTCTCACTATGTTGCCCAGGCTAGTCTTGAGCTCCTGGTCCGCAGCAATCCTCCTGCCTTGCCTTCTCAAAGTGCTGGGAGTAAGCCACCATGCCTGGCCCCACCCTTAGTTTCTTACTGTGACAGATGTACCCTGGTTATATAAGATGCTAATATTCGGGGAAGCTGGTGAGGGGTAGGTGAGAACTATCTGTACTATCTTTGGAACTTTTCTGTAAATCTTCAGGTATTTCAAAAAAAGTTTTTGTTTGTTTGTTTTTTTGCAGACAGGGTCTCACTCTGTCACTCAGGCTGGAGTACAGCAGTGAAATCATGGCTCACTGCAGCCTTGGCCTCCCAGACTCAATTGATTCTCCTGCCTCAGCCTCCCAAGTAGCTAGGACTATAGGCGCATGCCATCATGCCCAGCTAATTTTTATATTTTTTGTACCGACGGGATCTCACTATGTTGCCCAAGCTGGTCTTGAATTCCTGGATTTAAGCAATCCTTCTCCCTTGACCTCTCAAAGTGTTGGGATTACAGGCATGAGCCACTGCACCCAGCCAAAATATTATTATTATTATTTATTTATTTATTTATTTATTTATTTATTTATTTATTTTTGAGACGGAGTCTCGCTCTGTCGCCCAGGCTGGAGTGCAGTGGTGCGATCTCGGCTCACTGCAAGCTCCACCTCCTGGGTTCACGCCATTCTCTTGTCTCAGCCTCCCGAGTAGCTGGGACTACAGGCGCCCGCCACCACGCCCGGCTAATTTTTTTGCTTTTTTTTTTAGTAGAGACGGGGTTTCACTGTGTTAGCCAGGATGGTCTCGATCTCCTGACCTCATGATCCGCCTGCCTCGGCCTCCCAAAGTGCTGGGATTAGAGGCATGAGCCACTGCGCCCGGCCTATTTTTGTATTTTTTTTTAGTAGAGTTGGGGTTTCATCATGTTGGCCAGGCTGGTCTCGAACTCCTGACCTCAACTGATCCACTTGCCTTGGCCTCCCAAAGTGCTGCGATTATAGCTGTGAGCCACTGCGCCCAGCCCAAAATGTTTTTTTAATCAAAGAAAAAAAGCTTATGGCAAAAAAGTATTCAAAGAGTACTTAAGCATAGGAAGAGAAAATTTTAAGTTATCTTCAGTCTTTCCTTAAATTCTCAAGGTAACAAATAAAAGTCAAATTGCAATTTTTATTGGCTGTGTAATATTCCATTGCATGCTACTATTTTTTTTTTCTTTTTGAGACGGAGTTTCACTTCGTTGCTCAGGCTGGAGTGCAATGGCGCAATGTTGGCTCACTGCAACCTCTCCCTCTCGGGTTCAAGCGATTCTCCTGCTTTGGTCTCCCAAGTACCTGAGATTACAGGCATGAGCCACCACGCCTGGCTCACTTTTGTATTTTTAGTAGAGACGGGGTTTCACCATGTTGGCCAGGCTGGTCTCAAACTCCTGACCTCAGGGGCTCTCTTTCCTTCCTTGGCCTCCCAACCTGCTGGAATTACAGGCATGAGCCACTGTGCCTGGCTTTTTTTTTTTTTTTTTTTTAGTTGGAGTCTTGCTCTGTCACTCAGACTGGAGTATAGCAGTGCAATCTTCGCTCACCGCAACCTCTGCCTCCCAGCTTCAAGTGATTCTCCTGCCTTAGCCTCTCGAGTAACTGGGATTATAGTCCGCCACCATGCCCAGTAATTTTTGTATTTTTAGTAGACATGGCATTTCGCCATGTTGGCTAGGGTGGTCTTGAACTTCTGACCTCAGGTGATCTGCCCGCCTCGGCCGCCCAAAGTGCTGGGATTACAGGCGTGAGCCATGCCCAGCCTGCACGCTAATTTGTTCTTCTCATCCCTTATTATTATCTATCTAGGTTGCTTCTGTCTTTTTGCCTTTATATAGAATGCTGCCATGAACATCTCCCCCAAACTGTTGTCTGTTTCTTGGGGATAAACTGAAATGAGATTCCCTGGATGGAGAGGATCGGAGTTAAGGAACCCCAGGGCCCGCCCTGATCTGAGGTGTGCTGGGGGAGAGGGACCAGCCTGGCCGGCCGTCTCACCTACCTTGAAGGTGATCTCTGCCAGGCAGCGCGTGCACTTGATGTAAAAGCGGAAGATAGGCAGGCCCAGATAGACCTCGTTCTGCACCGTCTCCTTCCGAGCGTTGAATTTCTTCCCCTTGTAGATGTATTCTCCACACGTCTTACACCTGCAGGGCGGCATGTAGGGATGTGAGCTGTCTTGGGACGCTGGCTCCCACTGGTAGGCTGTCCCTGTGGCATCCTGGAAGATCACTGCTTGCTTGCCTCCAGCGACGGGGAGCTCCCTCCTTCAAGAGGCAGGCTGCCCCACCCTGTGTCCAAATCTCCTCTACCTGAGAACTTCGTGTTCTCATTCATATCTTCCTGGGGCTCAGTCCAAGGGTCGCCTGCTTGGGAAGCCCCCTGAGTAGGTGAGGCCTGCCTGTCATGCACTCCCATAAGCAATCTTGGTGCTTACGGGGCACCCCACCCTCCAGGAGGAAAGATGCCACACAGAAAAATGCTGCCCCACCCCCCTCTTCCCCTCATACTCCGGGCTCTGCTCCCCAGCCCAGCACGCCCACCTCCTGTCTGATCGTGCAAACACCCCCAGCTCAGTCCCAGCTCAAGGCCTTTGCTCCTACAGTCTCATGGCCGGCGACACCCTTCATCCTCAGACCTCAGCGCCACCAGTATTTTGCCTGATGTCGCCGTGACTACCCCAGCTACCTATAGCCCTCCCTCCTGCGCCACTGCCCCAGGGGCTCTCTCCTGCCTGACTTCGGGGGCCCGTGCACCTGCCTGACTACCACTATTCTCCACTTCCCATTAGACTGTGGGCTCCATGAGGCCAGGGACTTTGTTCCTGGCGCCCAGCACAGACCCTGGCACACAGCAGGTGCCCAATAAATGAGTGTTGAATGAATAAATGAATGAATGAGGGGAAGGAGTAGACAGGCCAACAACACATGGGCATGAACCGAATTTCACTGACCCAGATGTCTCTTTCCTCGTTAGGTGCGTGATTTCAGATATGCTAGAGCATGAAAAGGTGTGGGGTTTAGAGTTGGTGAAATACAATAATTCTGAAGTGCTACAAAAGGCAAGATCTGGGTATCGTGAGGGGATGATGGAGGCCTCCCGGAGGGGTGAGATTGGAGCCATGACCTATGGCAGACAAGAGGAGCCTGCCATGTGTAAGTAGAAGGAGAAGGCCAGGCGCGGCAGCTCACGCCTGCAATCCCAGCACTTTGGGAGGCCAAGGAGGGCAGATCACCTGAGGTCAGGAGTTCGAGACCAGCTTGGCCAACATGGTAAAACACCAACTCTACTGAAAATACAAAAATTAGCCGGGCGTGGTGGTGCACGCCTGTAATCCCAGCTACTTGGGAGGCTGAGGCAGGAGAATCACTTGAAGCCAGGAGGTGGAGGTTGCAGTGAGCTGAGATCACGCCACTGCACTCCAGCTTGGGCAACACGGCAAGACTCTGTCTCAACAAAAAAAAAAGAAAGAAAGAAAGAAAGTAGAGGGAGAGAGTTCCAAGCAGGGGCAGCAGTGTGTGCAAAGGCCCTGGGGTAGGAACGAGCTTGGCTGTTGGAGGAGCTGAAATATATCTATGGGGCTGCATCTCTGTGGGGTCCTATCCTCTCTGCACACACGTTTACTAACCACCATGATCTCAAGGCAGGCACTGGCTCGGGGGCTCTAAAAGATCCAAAGCTTAATCCCAAATGGTGAGGCGAAGGAGGGTTGGAATGGTCAATGTCTGAGCCAGGACAATGTCTAAGACCAGTGATCTGGTCTTAACACCGGACGAGTCACCTCTGTGGATGCCAGGCACTGCGTCCTTCAGCCATGACTGGTGTGGGGTCACGCAGGGGGTGCTCACCTCATGTTGAAGGGGGCCATCAGCCGCACCACGTACTGCCGGTCTTTGGGGAGCTTGAGTTTGGGGATCTTTGATGGGTCAAAGTCCGGCGGGTAGTATTTCTGCAGGGGAGGAAGGAAACATTGGGGGAGTTATTTTCAGAAGCAGGGGCAGGACATGGCAGAGGGAAGGGGCTCTGGGGAGCTGTGTCGGGGGTCCCCAAGCCCACCCCAGTTTCCGCGACAGGCAGGGAGGACTCGCAGGACTCAGTGCAGTGGGAGGGAGGCCAGGCACAAGCTTCCTGACTCTCTCCCAGTGGAGTCATACAGGACGCATTTAATTCTCCTAAATACCAGTCATGACAATACACATGAAATGCTGTCTACACGGGAAGCTCTAAAAAGCCAGGGTTTGTTTTTGTTCTGAGATGGAGTTTTGCTCTTGTTGCCCAGGCTGGAGTCCAGTGGCGCGATCTTGGCTCACTGCAACCTCCGCCTCCTGGGTTCAAGCGATTCTCCTGCCTCAGCCTCTACAGTAGCTGGGGTTACAGGCGCCCACCACCACACCCCGCTAATTTTTGTATTTTTAGTAGAGATGGGGTTTCACCATGTTGGCCAGGCTAGTCTTGAACTCCTGACCTCAGGTGATCCACCTGCCTTGGCCTCCCAAAGTGCTGGTATTACACGCGTGAGCCATCATGCCCTGCCCTTTGTAGAGGTTAAGCTTTGCTTAGCACTTCTGTTGTTCAGGCAGGAGACCGAGTTCCCCAAGGAGTCCCAACTCCCCAGCAATTCTGTAGAGGGTAAACCAGGACTCTGTTAGCTCAGCCTCCCAATCACGATACTACATCCGTTTCCTACAGAGTCATCTCCCTGGATCTGAATCCTGAGGAGCTGAAACCTGCAGGGCTCAGTTTACTCCTCTGTGAAATGCGCACACTGTCCTCTGTCTCCAAGAGTCTTTGCATGCATTCCTTGAGGCAAGGGGGATAAAGTGCTCTTTGCAGTGTCTGGCACCCAGTAGGTGCTCCAAACACAAAGTGCTTTATTTTCCAGTGGTGCAGTGGAGGTATCTGTCATAATCCATACTCACACTCCCTTTGTATCCCAGGGCTCCTGTTTCCCAGGAGTTCCTACAGCAAGCCTGAGACTGCTCTCCTAGAAAGACCTGCGTGGGGCCGGGCGCGGTGGCTCACGCCTGTAATTCCAGCACTTTGGGAGTCTGAGGTGGGTGGATTGCCTGAGCTCAGGAGTTCAAAACCACCCTGGGCAACATGGTGAAACCTCATCTCTACTAAAATACAAAAAAAATTAACCGGGCGTGGTGGCGGGCGCCTGTAGTCCCAGCTACTCAGGAGGCTGAGGCAGGAGAATCGCTTGAACCCAGGAGGCAGAAGCTGCAGTGAGCCAAGAACGTGCTACTGCACTCCAGCCTGGGAAGCAAGCGCAAAACTCCATCTCAAAAAACAAAAAAACAGAAGTGTGCCAACAGTATAGTTTATACTGAACCTCTGCTTTTCTTCTGGGAGTCTGGAATCTTGGCCACTGTCAGGCAGAGGTTATCTGCATGACCAGACCCCAGTAAAAACACACACACACACACACACACACACACACACACACACACACGGAATCTTGGCCACTGTCAGGCAGAGGTTATCTGCATGACCAGACCCCAGTAAAAAAAACAAAACAAAACACACACACACACACACACACACACACACACACACACACACCCCACCACCCCCCCCAAAAGTACACGATTGGTTACAGTCCCCAAGTGGGGCGGGGCTTCTCAGAGCCACGCCCCTCAAGAAGAGTGCAAAACACGACCGCCAGCATTTAAGGAAGCCCCGCCCCCAGAAAAAAAAACCCTATCTGGTGGTGATTGGGTAAAAGCCCAAGCCACGCCCCGCAGGTGACTGACTATACCCCCAGCCCAGAAGGAAGACTTAGCGAAGGCCCACCCCACCGACGGAAGGCGATGGGGAGGAGTCTAGGGAGGAGTCTGGGAAGCCCCATCTCGCGGAAGGCCGCTGGGAAAGAAGGGTTCCAAAGAGGAGATCTCAGGAAGCTCCTCCCTCTCCCGGAGTTCCGGGATGTCCTGCTCCGATTGAAAAGCCCCAGTCGCCCAACACTTACGTTTAATACTTTTCGCTCCGACATCTTTGCCTTCTAATCACCTCGCAAGCACCTGAGAAATGGTTAGGCTGGGTAATTATCGAGCTTTTCCGACGGAAGCCTTACTTCCGTAAACGTCACTTCCTTCGGCCGCTATTATTGGCTGCAGCATACACACCAGACCTCTTTCATTGGTTCCAATCCCCGCCTATCAAGCTGGAAGTCCCAGCGTCTTCCCTCCGGAGTTGCAACCTGAGTAGCGCGAAATAAGGATTCCGGGAGCCATGTGGAATTGGAGAATTTTGTATAGTGCGCTGCGCCCCCTAGAAGCGGGCAGCGGCTCGTTAAAATTTTGTAACGTGACCTGGCTGCGCTATGCGACAGCCCTTGTTCTTCATTCTTTTATTCAGCAAATATGTATTATGCGCCTGCCTTGTATTCTGGGCTCTGGGAATCCACACATCGTTCCTGGGCCCGCAACTCTCACATGGGGTTGGGGCCACACATAGGGTGACTTAAGAGGACCCTGGAGGACTCTTGAGTCACAGACATTGACTTAAAGATCAGGCTCCAAACCAACTTCCTAAACATACGCAGTGTCTCCCAAATGTCCCTCCATTGCCCACCTGTGCCTTCCCCTTAACGAGGACTTCCCATCCCATTCCTTCCCCAGCCTCCTTCCCCAGCCTCCTCCCCACCTTTCATGGACGTTTCCTCTGTGTCAGATTGTTCCAGGAAAGGGGTCCGGATCCAGACCCCAAGAGAGGGTTCTTGGATCTCGTGCAAGAAGGAATTCAGGGCGAGTCCACAGTGCAAAGCAAAAACAAGTTTATTTAGAAAGTAGATGAATAAAAGAATGGCTACTTCACAGACAAAGCAGCCCCAAGGGCTGGTGGTTGCCCATGTTTATGGTGATTTATTGATGATATGCTAAACAAGGGGTGGATTATTCATACCTCCCTTTTTTAGACCATATAGGGTAGCTTCTTGATGTTGCTGTGGCAATTGTTTATTTATTTATTTATCTTTTGAGGAGTCTTGCTCTGTTGCCCAGGTTGACGGGCAGTGGTGCGATCTTGGCTCACTGCAACCTCTGCCTCCAGTGGTGCGATCTTGGCTCACTGCAACCTCCACCTCAGGATTCAAGTGATTCTCCTGTCTCAACCTCCCGAGTAGCTGGGATTACAGGCACGCACCACCACACCTGGCTAATTTTTGTATTTTTAGTAGAGACGGGGTTTCACCATTTTGGCCAGGCAGGTCTCGAACTTCTGACCTCAGGTGATCTGCTCGCCTCTGCCTCCCAAAGTGCTGGGATTACAGGCATGAGCCACTGCACCTGGCCAAAAATCAACTCCATCTTAAAATTAACAAGGTACATTCGCTGCCAGTCACGACCCAGGGTCATAAGATGTTTACAATTGAGAAAACGTCTTACAAATGCCTAGGAGGACACACTCCTACAACAATGGAAGGTCCAGATGTCCTGATATTGCATAGCAATGTATGTTTTTAAGATCGTTATAGTTGCCAGGCACGGTGGCTCATGCCTGTAATCCCAGCACTTTGGGAGGCCGAGGAGGGTGGATCACCTGAGGTCAGGAGTTCGAGACCAGCCTGGTCACCATGGCCACCATGGTGAAACCCCATCTCTACTAAAAATACAAAAATTAGCCGGGCATGGTGGCGGGAACCTGTAATCCCAGCTACTTGGGAGGCTGAGGCAGGAGAATTGCATGAACCCAGGAGGCTGAGGTTGCAGTGAACTGAAATCGAGATTGTGCCGCTGCCCTGTGGCCTGGGCGACAGAGTGAGACTCCATCTCAAAAAAAAAAGAAAAGAAAAGAAAAAAAGAAAAAGATACCGGGCATGGTGGCTCACGCCTGTAATCCCAGCACTTTGGGAGGCCGACGTGGGCGAATCACCTGAGGTCAGGAGTTCAAGACCAATCAGACCAACATGGAGAAACCCCGTCTCTACTAAAAATGCAAAATTAGCCAGGTGCAGTGGTGCAGGTCGAGAGTTCAAGACCAACCAGACCAACATGGAGAAATCTCGTCTTTACTAAAAATAGAAAATTAGCTGGGCGTGGTGGTGCATGCCTGTAATCCCAGCTGCTTGGGAGGCTGAGGCAGGAGAATCACTTGAACCTGGGAGGCAGAGGTTGCGGTGAGTCGATATGGCGCCATTGCACTCCAGCCTGGGCGACAGAGTGAGACTCCATCTCAAAAAAAAAAAAAAAAAAAGAAAGAAAAAAAAGAAAAAGATACCGGGCATGGTGGCTCACGCCTGTAATCCCAGCACTTTGGGAGGCCGACTTGGGCGAATCACCTGAGGTCAGGAGTTCAAGACCAATCAGACCAACATGGAGAAACCCCGTCTCTACTAAAAATGCAAAATTAGCCAGGTGCGGTGGTGCAGGTCGAGAGTTCAAGACCAACCAGACCAACATGGAGAAATCTCGTCTTTACTAAAAATAGAAAATTAGCTGGGCATGGTGGTGCATGCCTGTAATCCCAGCTGCTTGGGAGGCTGAGGCAGGAGAATCACTTGAACCTGGGAGGCAGAGGTTGCGGTGAGTCGATATGGCGCCATTGCACTCCAGCCTGGGTGACAAGAGTGAAACTCCATCTCAAAAAAAAAAAAAAGAAAATATGGTTATAGTCATGGTGTAATGTACTTAGGCAGTGAAATGGCAAGGATATGTATGTATACTTTTTGAGACAGGGTCTCGCTCTGTCACCTAGGCTGGAGTGCAGTGACGCAATCATGGCTCTCTGTGGTCTCCACTTCCCGGCTCAGGCGATCCTCCACCTCAGCCTTCCGAGTTAGCTGGAACTATAGGTACCACCACACCTGGCTAATATTTGGCAGTTTTTGTAGAGACAGGGTTTCGCCATGTTGCCAAAGCTGGTCTGGAAATACTGGGCTGAAGTGATCTGCCGGCCTCGGCCTACCAAAGTGTTACAATTACAGGTGTGAGCCACTGCACCCAGCCAGGATCACTTTCTTTAAGTCGACAAAGTACTACATTTTGTCACGCGGTCAGCCCACCTACACGTGGACATAGCTTTCACACAGATAAGACCCCTATATAAGAAAAAACCGGTTGTACATGGTGGCTCACACCTGTAATCCCAACACTTTGGGAGGCCGAGGTGGGAGGATCACTTGAGCTCAGGAGTTCAAGGCCAGCCTGGCCAACACGGTAAAACCTCGTCTCTACTAAAAATATAAAAATTAGCCGGGCGCAGTGGTACATGCCTGAATCCCAACTACTCAGGAGACTGAAGCAGGAGAATCGCTTGAACCTGGGAGGTGGAGGTTGCAGTGAGCCAAGATCGTGCCATTGTACCTGGGTGACAGAGCAAGACTCCATCTCAAAAATAAATCAATAAATAAATAAAATAAAAATAAAAACCTTAAAACAAAGACAAGGTGTTCCTCCTCTTGTTTTCTGAGGACGCCCTACTTTGTAACTGAGTAGCCTTCTCTTTTTTTTTTTTTTTTTTTGAGGAGTTTTGCTCTTGTTGCCCGGGCTGGAGTGCAATGGTACAATCTCGGCTCACCGCAACCTCTGCCTCCCAGGTTCAAGCTGTTCTCCTACCTCAGCCTCCCAAGTAGCTGGGATTAAAAGCATGTGCCACCACATCCGGCTAATTTTGTATTTTTAGTAGAGACGGGGTTTCTCCATGTTGGTCAGGCTGGTCTTGAACTCCTGAGGTGTTCAAGAGGTGATCCACCCACCTCAGCCTCCCAAAGTGCTGGGATTACAGGTGTGAGCCACCACGCCCAGCTAGGGACCCCTTTTTCTGGCACCAGGAAGGCAATAATATGGGACAAGGAATGGTGTTAAATAAAGTTTACAGGAAGCCACTGGTTTGGACTCAGCTCCTGCACTAGGCCCAAAAAACTAAACCAAAATAAAGTCCTTCATGCAGAAGTTTTACACCAAGCTGAAACTAAGTTGTTTTTCCGGTTTTCCAAGAAATCGAGAACTGGAAGGAAGTGGGGAGAGAGAGAGAGAGAGGGAGAGAGAGAAAGAGAGGGAATAGTCAAATCCATGAACAGAGGCAGGCAGATCACCTGAGCTCGGGAGTTCAAGACCAGCCTGGCCAACATGGCGAAACCCCATTTGCACTAAAATACAAAAAATTAGCGGGGTGTGGTGGTGGGTGCCTGTAATCCCAGCTACTTGGGAGGCTGACTCACGAGAATTGCTTGAACCTGGGAGGCGGAGATTGCAGTGAGCCCAGATCATGCCACTGCACTCCAGCCTAGGCAACAGAACCAGATTCTGTCTCAAAAAAAAAAAAAAAAAGGCCAGGCACTGTGGCTCATGCCTGTAATCCCTGCACTTTGGGAGGCGGGTGGATAACGAGGTCAGGAGATTGAGACCATCCTGGCCAACATGGTGAAACCCTGTCTCTACTAAAAATACAAAGATTAGCTGGGCAGGGCGACACACGCCTGTAGTCCCAGCTACTTGGGAGGCTGAGGCAGGAGAATCGCTTGAACCCGGGAGGTGGAGGCTGCAGTGAGCCAAGATTGTGCCACTACACTCCAGCCTGGGTGACAGAGCGAGACTGTCTCAAAAAAAAAAAAAAAAAAAAAAAAAATCCCTGAACAGGCCTGTTTTAGCCAGCACGATAGTCTCCTTTGCTCTAAACTTGACAAGAAAAGTAACTTTGAAAAGACCAATCCACTTTTTGTTTTCTATTTCTGCTTTACTCAGCCTTTTTCTGTCTATAAAACCAACCTCTTTTTCAGTGAGCTGAGATCACCACTGCACTCCAGCCTGGGCAACAAGAGTGAAACTCCGTCTCAAAATAAATAAATAAAACCTGCTTTGCAAAAGTGGAAGGTTTGGCCAGGCATGGTGCCTCATGCCTGTAATCCCAGCACTTTGGGGGGCCGAGGCGGGTTGATCATGAGGTCAGGAGTTCAAGACCAGCCTGGCCAACATGGGGAAACCCCATCTCTACTAAAAATACAAAAATTAGCCGGGTGTGATGATGGGCACCTGTAGTCCCAGCTACTTGGGAGGCAGAGGCAAGAGAATCATTTGAATCCAGGAGGCGGAGGTTGCAGTGAGCCAAGACCGCGCCACTGCTCCCCAGCCTGGGCGACAGAGAGAGATTCTGTCTCGGAAAAAAAAAAAAAAAGTGGAAGGTTTAACAGACTTTAAAAAAGAAAGAAAAAGAACCCCTAATGTTGTCTGCTCAGCTCATGGAAACATTCTGAAACTGGTCCAATTGTTCCATAAAACGAATACTTATGATTATTTGAATAAACATAGAAATGGATCCTCCCTAGTCTTAAAACTTGAAACTTACATTTGTCTCATCTCGGTTCCTTCCTCAGGAAACTGACCATCAGGCAAGGAACTGAAACTCATCAGATCATCACATCCAGACAATGAGAGGCCAGACCCCATCATCCATCAAGATTACTTCCTTAACACCCTCCCTGAATTTGTTTTCTCCCATTCCCCAGCTATATAAACTCCCCAATTTTAGTTGGTCAGGGAGACATATGAGACTTTACCACCCCTTCTCATTGACTGCAGCGGCAGGATAAAGCATTCCTCCCTGGCAATCCTTGTTGCCTCGGTGATTGGCTTTCTGCGCAGAGGGCAGCAAGACCTAGACCAAACACCTGGCGTTTTAGTAGCTAATTCGATTTGATGAAATGAGGTGTTGCCTGATTCCAGAATTGCAAAGAAAACCCAATTCAGATCTCTGAACTATATAGGTTGCAGCATTTTTGTTTTGTTTTGTTTTGAGATGCAGTCTTACTGTGTTGCTCAGGCTAGAGTGCAGTGACGCAATCTCAGCTCACCACAGCCTCCACCTCCCGAGTTCAAGTGACTCTCCTGCCTCAGCCTCCCAAGTCACTGGGGCCACAGGCGTGTGCCATGCCCAGCTAATTTTTGTATTTTTAGTAGAGACGGGGTTTCACCATGTTGGCCAGGCTGGTCTGGAACTCCTGAGCTCAAGTGATTCACCTGCCTCAGCTTCTCAAAGTGCTGGGATTACAGGCGTGAGCCTCTGCACCTGGCCAAGGTTGCAGCTTTATCTTTTGACCATGGATAGTGATGGAAAGGGACAATTGTAGGTGATGCTTGAGGGGCCTACGGCTGTTGTAACAAATGACCACCAACTCAGTGTCTGAAAACAACATGCATTTGTTTTATTTATTTATATTTTTTTCTGAGACAGGTCTTGCTTTTTCACCTAGTGTGGAGTGCAGTGCTATGATCATAGTCACTGCAGCCTCAAGCTCCCAGACTCAGAGATCCTCCCACCTCAGCCTCCCAAGTGGCTGGGACTAAAAGTGCATGCCACCATGCCCAGCTAAATTTTAAATTTTTTTTTTGAGAGACAGGGTCTTGATATGTTGCCATGGCTGGTCTAGTACTCCTGGGGTCAAGTGATCCTCCCACCTTAGCCTCCCAAAATGTTGGGATTATAGACATGAGCCACTGCCTCTGCCCGACATACATTTATTATAGTTTTACAGGTCAGAAATAAAAAATTGACTGAGCATGGTGGCTCATCAGCCCTGTAATTCCAGTACTTTGGGAGGCCAAGGTGAGAGGATTGCTTGAGACTAGGAGTTGGAATCTAGTCTGAGGAACATGGTGAGACCCCATCCCTATTAATCTTTTTTTTTTGAGACGGGGTCTCACTGTCTCACCCAGGCTGGAGTGCAGTGGCACAATCATAGCTTATTGAAGCCTCAACCTCCTGGGTTCAGGCAATCCTCCTGCCTCAGCCTCCAGAGTAGCTGGGACCACAGGCATGTACCACCATGCCTGCCTAACTTTTGTATTTTTTGTAGAGATAGGGTCTCACTATGTTGCCCAGGCTGGTCTCAAACTCCTGAGCTCAAGCAATTCAGCCGCCTCAGCCTCGCAAACTGCTGGGATTACAAGCGTAAGCCACTGTGCCTGGCATCTATTAAATTTTTTAGAAATACTTTTTTTTTCTTTTTTTTTTTTTGGAGAAGGAGTCTCGCTGTCTCCCAGGCTGGAGTGCAGTGGCACGATCTAAGGCTCACTGCAAGCTCCACCTCCCAGGTTCACGCCATTCTCCTGCCTCAGCCTCCCAAGTAGCGGGGACTACAGGCGCCCGCCACCATGCCCAGCTAATTTTTTTAATTGTATTTTTAGTAGAGACTACTAAAACAGGGTTTTAGTAGATTACTAGAACAGGGTTTCACCGTGTTCACCAGGATGGTCTTGATCTCCTGACCTCGTGATCTGCCCGCCTCAGCCTCCCAAAGTGCTGGATTACACGCGTGAGCCACCGCGCCTGGCTTTTTTTTTTTTTTTTTTGAAATGGAGTCTTTCTCTGTTACCCAGGCTGGAGTGCAGACATGCGATCACAGCTCACTGTAGCCTCTTCCTCCTGGACTCAAGAGATTCTGCCACTTTGGCCTCCCAAGTAGCTGGAACTATAGCTGTGAGCCACCAAGCCCAGCTAATTTTTAATTTTTTTTTTTTTTTTGAGACGGAGTCTCGCTCTGTTGCCAGGCTGGGGTGCAGTGGTACGATCTCGGCTCACTGCAACCTCCCCCTCCCAGGTTCAAGCGATTCCCCTGCCTCAGCCTCCCGATTAGCGAGGACTACAGGCATGTGCCACCATGTCTGGCTAATATTTTTTTGTATTTTAGTAGAGACAGGGTTTCACCATATTGGCCAGGCTGGTCTCGAACTCCTGACCTCGTGATCTGCCCACCTGGGCCTCCCAAAGTGCTGGGATTACAGGCGTGAGCCACTGAGCCCGGCTAATTTTTTTTTTTTTTGAGACAGGGTCTTGCTCTGTTGCCCAGGCTGGAGTGCAGTGGTGAGATCATAGCTCACTGCAGCCTTGATCTCCTGGGCTCAAGAGATCCTCCCACCTCAGTCTCCTGATTAGCTGGGACTATGGGCACGCGACATCACACCTGGCTAACTTATTTTATTATTTTATTTTTATTTTATTTTATTTTATTACTTTTTTTTTTATTGAGACAGAGTCTCGCTCTGTTGCCCAGGCTGAAGTGCAGTGGTACGATCTCGGCTCACTGCAACCTCCGCCTCCCGGGTTCAAGTGATTCTTCTGCCTCAGCCTCCTGAGTAGCTGGAGCTACAGGTGTGTGCCACAACGCCTGGCTAACTTTTGCATTTTTTAGTGGAGACAGGGTTTCACCATATTGGTCAGGCTGGTCTCGAACTCCCCACCTCGTGATCCACCCGCCTCGGCCTCTCAAAGTGCTGGAATTACAGGCATGAGCCACCATGCCTGGCCTATTTTATTTTTTTAGAGATGGGGGTCTCACTATGTTGCCCAGGTTGGTCTGGAGCTCTTGGCCTCAAGCAATTCTGCCTTGGCCTCACAAAGTGTTGGGATTACAGGCGTGAGCCACTGCGCCTGGCCCATTTTCATTAATTTGATGAAAGATCTTTCATCTTTAAAGACCTTTGAGATTATTAATGTAATCACTCCTATAAAGTTCCTTTGGCTGCATCAGGCAAAATACTCATGAGCTCTGGAGATTGGGACATGGATATCTTTGCGGGATTGGGGAGTGTTACTCTACCTGCCACAGATGGGGTAGTCAGGGAAGGCTTCTCGGAGGAGGTGACTTGACTGGCGACCCAAGTGGAACCCACAGACAAGCCCAAGGCTGTTTCTCTCTCCTTCAGGGCCTGGCTGCCTTCCTTGCCCACTGTTCAGTTAAATCTCCCCAGAGCCACTCATACCTTATTGGTGTCTATCCTCAATGAGGCTGACATCTGGGCGAACCAACCTAACTGCTAATCTGAATGGATTCCTTTTTTTTTTTTTTTTTTTTTTTTTTGAGATCGAGTCTCGCTCTGTCGCCCAGGCTGGAGTGCAGTGGCGCGATCTTGGCTCACTGCAACCTCCACCTCCTGGGTTCAAGCGATTCTTCTGCCTCAGCCTCCCGAGTAGCTGGGACTACAGGAGGATACCCACGCCTGGCTAATTTTTTGTATTATTATTTTTAGTAGAGATGGGGTTTCACCATCTTAGCCAGGCTGGTCTTGAACTCCTGACCTTGTGATCCACCCGCCTCGGCCTCTCAAAGTGCTGGGATTACAGACGTGAGCCACCGCACCTGCCTCTGAATGGATTCTACTGTCCCACTCCAGGCGGAATCCCTGCCACCCGACCCTGGCATCCCCAGGCCCATGATGTCCCCTGGTCCAGCCCTGACACTATGGGAGTGGGGATTTGTGGTGTCTGTGTCCTTTGGTTTAGGGCTAAGTCCTCGCTGGATGTCATCTAAGTGGAAAGAGGAGTCTTCATTTCCTTATTTTTTTTCGGACGGAGTCTTAGTCACCCCATCGCCCAGGCTGGAGTGCGATGGCGCGATCTCAGTTCACTGCAACCTCTGCCTCCCGGGTTCAAGCAATTCTCCTGCCTCAGCCTCCCGAGTAGCTGGAATTATAGGCACCCACCACCACGCCTGGCTAATTTTTGTATTTTCAGTCGAGACAGGGTTTCACCATGTTGGCCAGGCTGGTCTTGAACTCCTGACCTCAAGTGATCCACCTGCCTTGGCCTCCCAAAGTGCTGAGATTACAGGTGTGAGCCACCATACCCAGCTGGAGTCTTCATTTCAACTATTATTTTTTTGTTTTTGTTTTGAGACAGAGTCTTGCTCTGTTGCCCAGGCTGGAGTGCAGTGGTGCAATCTCAGCTCACTGCAACCTCCGCCTCCCAGGTTCAAGCGATTCTCCTGCCTTAGCCTCCTGAGTAGCTGGGATTACGGGCGCAGGCCACCATGCCCAGCTCATTTCTGTATTTTTAGTAGAGACCGGGTTTCACCATGTTGGTCAGGCTGGTCTCGAACTCCTGACCTCGT
Source organism: Pan troglodytes (assembly GCF_028858775.2). Taxonomy (NCBI): domain Eukaryota; kingdom Metazoa; phylum Chordata; class Mammalia; order Primates; family Hominidae; genus Pan; species Pan troglodytes. The sequence goes on along the minus strand of NC_072418.2, from coordinate 6,584,547 downwards.
GATCTGCCCGCCTCGGCGACGGGATTACAGGCGTGAGCCACCGCACCCGGCCTCAACTATGATTAAAACAAACAAACAAACAAACAAAAAAACCAGGGTCTTGCTCTGTTGCCCAGGCATGAAGGCAGTGGTGTGACGACAGCTCACTGCAGCCTTAACCTCCTGGACTCAAGTGATCCTCCCACCTCAGCCTCCCAAGTAGTTGGGACTGTGGGTGCGCAACATCACACCTGGCTAATTTATTTTATATTTATATTAATTTTTTAGAGATGGGGTCTTGCTATGTGGCCTGGACTGGTCTCGAGCTCCTGGCCTCAAGCCACCCTCCCACGTCGGCTTCCCAGTAACTGGGATTACAGGTGCGATCCACTGCGCCCAGCCCAACAACAATTCTTTTCTAATTAAACAATAAAAAATATCTCACAGTGACAGTTCAGTCAGCCCTGCACTGTGGTAAAGGTAAAGGAGAGAGTAGTACATCTCCATTTCTCAGCTAGAGAAACTGAGGCTCAAAGGGAAAAGTCGGTCATCTGAGGTTGCCCGGCAGCTCAGCAGCAGCAAAGCAAGGACTCCAGCCCAGGCTAGGCAGATCCCATCCGCCCTCCAACAGGTGTCCCGGGGCTTAGGGTGGCGAGGACCCAGGTGCTGTCTGGAGGCAGCGGGAAGCCCTTGCTACTTGCCCAGGCTCATCGTGGCAGTGGCGGGGAGACTCCAGTCGCTCAGTTCCCCGTAGTCTGTGAGCTCCTGAGCCGCCACTTGGACGTAGTACCTGGCTCGGGGCCGCACAGCCCTGAGGATGAAGGACGTGGCTTCAATGGGCCCCACCTGAGAGAAGAGAGAGCGTCAGGTCACTAGAACGAGAAGATGGAGAGGGGCCACCGTGCACAGAACCACACAACGGAGCGTGCAGTCCTCCCCGCCCCCTGCAGGCTCCAGTCCAGGACTCTGGCCCCAGCTGTGCGGCCCCACCCCAAATAGCATCATGGGCTCCTCCCAGTCCCGGCCTCTGTCTGTGTGGCCCCCAGAGCCACCTCTCTCACGAATCCTTCCTGGACCACACTAGCCCCTGTGGCTGTCTCACCCAGGAGGGTCTTTGTTCATCAGGACATCCCTGATCCCTATAATCCTCTTCTTTCTCCTCCCCGGGACTAAACCAGGACCTCTGGGATAGGACCCCATACCTCCCTTTACCCCTGGTCCCACTATATTAACCATGCTTTTTTTTTTTTTTTTTTTTTTTTTTTTTGAGACAGTCTTACTCTGTTGCCCAGGCTGGAGTGCAGTGGGGCAATCTTGGCTTACTGCAACCTCTGCCTCCAGGCTCAAGCCATCCTCTCACGTCAGCCTCCCAGATAGCTGGGATTACAGGCGCCCGCCACCATGCCTGGCTAATTTTTGTTTGTTTGTTTTTGAGACGGAGTCTCACTCTGTCACCCAGGCTGGAGAGCAGTGGCATGATCTCAGCTCACTGCAACCTCCACCTCCCGGGTTCAAGCCATTCTCCTGCCTCAGCCTCCTGAGTAGCTGGGATTACAGGCGCCCACCACCACACCCAGCTAATTTTTGTATTTTTAGTAGAGCTGTGATTTCACCATGTTGGTCAGGCTGTTCTCGAATTCCTGACCTCGTGATCTGCCTGCCTCAGCCTCCCAAAGTGCTGGGATTACAGGCATGAGCCACCGCGCCAGGCCAATTTTTGTATTTTTAATAGAGATGGGGTTTCACCTGACCTCAAGTGATCTGCCTGCCTTGGCCTCCTGAAGTGCTGGGATTTCAGGCATGAGCCACTGCACCTAGCCTAACCGTGCTTTTTATTTTATTTAATTTATTTAAGTTGGGAGACAGAGTCTCTCTCTGTTACCCAGGCCGGAAGGCAGTGGTGCCAACACGGCTCACTGCAGCCTCAATCTTCCAGGCCCAAGTGATCCTCCCACCTCAGCCTCTTGTAACTGGGGGTACAGGTGTGTGTCACCACACCCAACTAATGTTTAAATTTTTTGTAGAGATGGGAGTCTCACTGTGTTACCCAGGCTGGTCTCCAACTCCTGGACTCAAGCAATCCTCCCAACTTGGCCTCTCAAAGTGCTGGGATTACAGGTGTGAGCCACCCTGCCCAGCCAGAATTGTTCACTTTAAAATGGCTAATTCTGGCCAGATGAAGTCCTCACACCTGTAGTCCCAACACTTTGGGAGGCCCAGGCAGGTGGATCACCTAAGCTCCGTAGTTTGAGACCAGCCTGGGCAACATGGCAAAATCCCATCTCTACTGAAAATACAAAAATTAGCCGGGCGTGGTGGGCGCCTGTAGTCCCAGCTGTTCAGGAGGCTGAGGCAGGAGAATCACTTGAACCTGGGAGGTGGAGGTTGCATCAAGCCAAGATCGCGCCACTGCACTCCAGCCTGGGTGACAGAGCTAGACCTTGTTTCAATCAATCAATCAATAAAGTGAACAATTCGGTGGCTCACGCCTGTAATCCCAGCACTTTGGGAGTCCGAGGCAGGCAGATCACCTGAGATCAGAAGTTCGAGACCAGCCTGGCCAACATGATGAAACCCCATCTCTACTAAAAATACAAAAATTAGCCGGGCATAGTGGCACGTGCCTGTAATCCCAGCTACTCCAGAGGCTGAGGCAGGAGCATCGCTTGAACCTGGGAGGCGGAGTTTGCAGTGAGCCGAGATTGTGTCACTGCCTGGGCGACAGAGTGAGACTCTGTCTCAAAACAATAACAACAAAAACGGGTGTGCGACAGCTTGTGCAAGTCCCTGCTTTCCATCCTTTTCGGTAGAGGCCTAGGAATCAGATTGCTGGACTGCTGTTATTCAATGCACCCGGAATCGCAAGCTATGTGCAAGAGCCCAGCACACCTGCTGGTCTTGGTAAAAACCATTCCCTCTGCCAGGCACCACCCTTTCCAGCCTCCCCTTCATCCTCCTCACCCGGTGGAAGCGCGCAGCTCCCTGACGCTTGTAACGGATCCAGTACTTCAGTGAGAAGATCTCTGGGAAGGGCCAGGACCCGGGAGGCTCCCACTGCACCTGTAGCTGGCGCTCAGCGAGGGGGCTTAGGCGCACGCCTTCTGGAGGGTCGGGCTTGACTGACGGACAAGCAGGAAGCAGGGTCAGGGGACAGTAAGTCCAGTCATTCATTCATTCACTCATTCATTCAACCAACATATTATGTATATATTTTGTTTGTTTTGAAACGGAGTCTCACTCTGTCACCCAGGCTGGAGTACAGTGGCATGATCTCAGCTCACTGCAACCTCTGCCTCCCAGGTTCAGGCGATTCTCCTGCCTCAGCCTCCCGAGTAGTTGTGAGCCACCATGCCTGGCTCAGCCAACAAATATTCATTGAGAAACTGTGTGCCTGGGGCTGCCACAGAGGGGACAAAACAGTGACCTTAACTGACCTACCCCTGTCCTCATGGAACTCACAATCCATCAGGGGAAGACAGGAAATAAACAAATCCATAGGTAACACAGAATAGGGAAGAAAGCTGGGGAGTGCAGGAATGGCAGTGGCCGCAATTTTTGTTTTGTTTTGTTTTGTTTTTTGAGATAGAGTCTCGCTCTCTCGCCCAGGCTGGAATGCAGTGGCACAATCTCAGCTCACTGCAACCTCCGCCTCCTGGGTTCAAGTGATTCTCGTGCCTCAGCCCCCTGAGTAGCTGGGATTACAGGCACCTGCCACTATGCCCAGCTACTTCTTGTATTTTTAGTAGAGGCAGGGTTTCACCATGTTGGCCAGGACTGGTCTCAAACTCCTGACCTCAGGTGATCGGCCTGCCTCAGCCTCCCAAAGTGCTGGGATTACAAGTGTGAGCCACTGAGCCTAGCCAGAGCTTGCAATTTTTAATAATCTACTCAGGAGAGGTCTTACTGAGGAGGTGATGTATGCACAGAGACCCGAAGGAGGTGAGGGAATAAGTCATGGGGACATTTTGGGGAAGGTGTTCCAGGTAGAGGGCACTGCCCATGCAAAGGCCCTGGGGCAGAAGTATTCCTGGCATGTTGAACATCAAAGAATCCCATGTGGCTACAGCAGAGTGAGCAAGGGGGAGACAGGGAGGAGGGGAGGGCGTGGAGGAGACAGGGCAGGTTGTCCAGGGTTTGGTGGGCAGTAGGAAGGACTTGGGCTTTGACCCCAAGGCAGGTGGGAACCATGGAGGGCTGTAGGTAGAGGGACGGGCCCTGAATCAGGTGCTGTCAGGCGCCCTCTGGTGGCTGCTGTGGGAAGGACAGACTGTGGAGGCCAGGGCTCAGGATGGAGGGAACTGGGCTGTCAATGATGGGGGTGCTCCACGTACTGGTAGAGGAGGGGGAAGAAGGGGTCAGATTTTTGCTTAAGTGTGAAGGTGCAGCCGCAGGACTGGAGGACAGGTGGGAGGTGGGGTGGGGGGAGCTGGAAGGAGACGGCAGCCCCGCCCCCGCCCCCACTGCCGCCCCCACTCACTGATGTGCTCTGTTATGAAAGGCACGAAGCTGCTGCTGGAGCCCCAGGGGTGGACGGCGGTGACATTGAGCACGTAGGGAGCCATGGAGAACAGCTGGACATCCGTGATGGTGCAGCTGGTGGACGTTGGCGTCTGCTGCAGGCAGGGCCAGCTGTGGCCCCGGGCAGCCATGCCGAGCCTGCACAGGGTGGGGCTCGCTGAGCGCCTCGGGGAGTGCCTGTGGCCTCAGCACCTCCTACTGCCGGGCCTGACCCGGGACCCCAAGGAGAGGCAGGAACAGGAGGGGGCAGCGGATGGGGATCCCGGGGTGGGGTCCTGGTGGTGGCCGTGCCACCCCCCGGGGGCGGGGCATGGGCCCCAACATCATGGTGCCCCTGATGGTTCAGGTCGGGGATTACAACCCAAGCTAGATGCTAGGGTCCGGGATTCTAAAGGTTTCTGGGATGTCAGCATTCATTCATTCATCCATCCATTCATTCATTCACTCATCCGTTCATTCATTCATTAATTCATTCCTTCATTCATTCGTTAATTCATCCCTTCATTCATTCATTCATGACAGGGTCTCCCTCTGGTGCCCAGGCTGGAGTGCAGTGGCATGATCCTAGCTCATTATAGCCTTGAACTCCTGGCTCAAGGGATCTTCCCTGTCTCAGCCTCCAGAGCGGTTGGGACTAAAGGCACGCATCACCACTCTTGGCTAATTTTAAATTTTTTTTCTACAGATGGGGGGGGTCTCAGTATGTTGCCCAGGCTGGTCTTGAACTTCTGGGCTCAAGTGATCCTCCCACCTCGGCCTCCCAAGTACCTGGGACTACAGATGTGTGCCACTACATCCAGCTAATTTTTTTGATTTTAAGTACAGACAGGATATTGCTATGTTGCCCAGGCTGGTCTCAAACTCCTGGGCTCAAGTGATCCTCCCACCTCAGCCTCCAGAGTAGCTGGGACTACAGGCAAGTACCAACATGCCCAGCTAATTTTTTTTTCTTTTTCGAAATTTTTTCTTTTCTTTTCTTTTCTTTCTTTCTTTTTTTTTTGAGACGGGGTCTCACTCTATCACCAGGATGCAGTGCAGCGATGCAATATTGGCTCACTGCAACGTCCACCTCCTGGGTCAAGCAATTCTCCTGCCTCAGCCTCCCGAGTAGCTGGGACTGCAGGCGCGTGCCACCACACCTGGCAAATTTTTGCATTTTTAGTAAAGACAGGGTTTCACCGTGTTCGCCAGGGTGGTCTCCATCTCCTGACCTTGTGATCCGCCCACCTTGGCCTCCCAAAGTGCTGGGATTACAGGCGTGAGCCACCGTGCCTGGCCACGCCCAGCTAATTTAAAAAATTGTTTTTAGAGACAGGGTCTCACTATTTTGCCCAAGCTGGCCTCAAACTCCCGACCTCAAGTGATCCTCCCACATCAGCCTCCCAAAGTACTGGGATTACAGGCATGTGCCACTGTGCCCAACCCAGGAAGTAGTTTTTTTTTTTTTTTTTTTTTTTTGAGATGGAGTCTTGCTCTGTTGCCCAGGCTGGAGTGCAATGGCGCCATCTCGGCTCACTGCAACCTCCGCCTCCTGGGTTCAAGCTATTCTCCTGCCTCAGCCTCCGGAGTAGCTGGGATTACAGGCATGAGCCACTGCACCTGACCAATTTTTAAAATTTTTCGTAGAGACAGTGTCTCACTACGTTGCCCAAGCTGGTCTCAAACTCCTGACCTCAAGCAATCTGCCCACCTCGGCCTCCCAAAGCGCTGGGATTACAGGCATGCACCACTGTGCCTGGCCCAGAAAGTATATTTCTACTGGACGGGGCCGCCCTAGAATTCCATAGGCCTGGGGTTCAGGATGTCGGGGTCTCCAGTTTTCCTGACCCCAGGGCTCTCAGGGCCAGAGTTCTGGGCTCTCCAGGAAGTCCAGTGTCCCTGAGGCCCCCTTCCAGGCTCTCCGACCTGTACGTGGCAATGAAGGACACGGGGCTGGTGGAGTTTGGAGCAGGCGGCAGGGTCCAGGAGCAATCCACGGCGATCGGGTACCGAGAGGCTCGGCATTGCACCCGGGGCAGTGTCAGAGCTGCTGGGAGCCCTGGAGGAAGACAGAAAGAGTGAGCTTCTGGTTTACCCCCAGATTGTCATAGCCCTCCTGTGCGCTGGGCTCCTGCCACGTTGCCAGCCAGCACCAGGTACATGGTAGGTGCCTAATAAAGGCTTTCGGAATAAATAGGTACATGGACAAAAGGTATCTGTCATCTTTTATCCCCACTGCAATCCATCTAGGTGAGGACTACTAGCCCATTTTCCAGATAGGGAAGCTGAGGTTTAAGCATCTACAGAGAGGAACTCGGGTAAGAGGGAGAGATTTTACTGTGTTCTCTCTTTTGTAATTGTTTTTTTTTTTTTTTAAAGAGGGAGTCTCCCTCTGTCGCCTAGGCTGGAGTGCAGTGGCGAGATCTCGGCTCACTGCCACCCCTGCCTCCCGGGTTCAAGCGATTCTTAGCCTCCCGAGTAGCTGGGATTACAGGCATGTACTGCCACGCTTGGCTAATTTTTGTATTTTTAGTAGAGAGGGAGTTTCACCATGTTGGCCAGGCTGGTCTCAAACTCCTGACCTCAGGTGATCCACCTGCCTTGGCCTCCCAAAGTGCTGGAATTACAGGCGTGAGCCACCAAACCCAGCCTATAAATTATTATTATTATTATTATTATTATTATTATTATTATTATTTTGAGACAAGGTATCCCACTCTGTCACCTAGGCTGGAATGCAGTGGCACAATCATAGCTCACTGCAGCCTCCAATTCCTGGGCTCAAATTATCCTCCCACCTCAGCCTCCCAAGTAGCTGGGACTACAGGCACGTGCCACCACATCTAGCTAATTTTTTAATTTTTTGTACAGATTGGTGGGGGCCGGTTTCACTATGTTGCCCAGGCTGGTCTCGAATTCCTGGCCTCGCGATCCTCACGCCCCGGCCTCCCAAAGTGCTGGAATTACAGGCATGAGCCACCATGCCCTGCTGTAACCATTTTGTCTTCAAGGACATGGAGATGTTCTCTAGTGCAAAATGAATGAATGTCGGCCGGGCGCGGTGGCTCACATCTGTCATCCCAGCACTTTGGGAGCCCGAGGCGGGTGGATCACCTGAGGTCAGGAGTTCAAGACCAGCCTGGCCAACATGGTAAAACCCTGTCTCTACTAAAAATATAAAAAGTAGCCGGGCATGGTGGCGGGCACCTGTAATCCCAGCTACTCGGGAGGCTGAGGGAGGAGAATCTCGCTTGAACCCAGGAGATGGAGGTTTCAGTGAGCTGAGATGGCGCCACTGTACTCCAGCCTGGGCGACAGAGTGAGACTCTGTCTCAAAAAACAAAACCAAAAAGAAACAAAAGGAATGACTGTGACTGAAATTCGCATGTCTGTGTAGCTATGTCTGTGTAGCTCTATGGATACCTCTGAGCTGTGACTGCCAGTCCCTATCACCCACAAGGTGACATCCTTCCACCCCCAACGTGGCACTCTGCCTCTCTGTGCCTCAGTTCCTCCATCTGTACGATGGGAGGGTAACCCCATCCCACCATTGGGCACGGGAGGCATGTGATTTCCCACCCCAGACATGATCCGAGGCCAGTCCTCGTGTCATGTCCGTCTGCCTGGGCCCCCCAGCCCCCCAGGGGCCCCACATACCTTTCCTTCCACTGCAGGGCGGGCAGCTGGCCCAGAGGACAAGGGCCAGGAGAAGCTGCGGGGTCATGGCTGCGGCCAGCTCTGCTCTCAGGAGCGGGTGGGAACGTCGTGGGAGACTTGAGAGGGGAGGTGAGGACTTGGGACCTGCCCAGGGGAAAGCCCAGCCCAGGGTCAAGGCCCGCCCCCTCCCCGACTTCCTTCAGGTCTGACTCACTGGCGGGGCTCGTGGGGCCGCTAGGGAGATGAATTAGGGTGTGGAGGAGCCCCAGCCCCCTGGGGAGCACAGGCCAGCCCTGCTCGGAAGGCCCCGAGGGTGGGGGCGGGGGAGGAGCCTGTGAAAGGGAGAAGTGGAGACCTGCTGGCCTTCCTTCCGCTGCCCTGAAGCGGGGGAAACCCCAGGCAGGCAGGCAGGGGCTCGGGGACATGGAGGGAGACAGAGGCAGAGATGGGGGAGAGAGGCAGAGAGACAGAGACGAGAGGAGGAGGACACAGAGAGACAGGGAGATGACAGAGACAGAGACACAGAGAGAGACACAGGTGAGAGAGGCAGAGAGACAGAGACGAGAGGAGGAGGACACAGAGATAGAGGGATACAGAGACAGGGAGATGAGAGAGACAGAGACAGAGAGAGACACAGATGAGAGAGGCAGAGAGACAGAGACGAGAGGAGGAGGACACAGAGAGACAGGGAGATGACAGAGACAGAGACACAGAGAGAGACACAGGTGAGAGAGGCAGAGAGACAGAGACGAGAGGAGGAGGACACAGAGATAGAGGGATACAGAGACAGGGAGATGAGAGAGACAGAGAGACACAGAGACAAGAAGAGGAGGACACAGAGATAGAGGGATACAGAGACAGGGAGATGAGAGAGGCAGAGAGACAGAGACAAGAAGAGGAGGACACAGAGATAGAGGGATACAGAGACAGGGAGATGACAGAGACAGAGACACAGAGAGAGACACAGGTGAGAGAGGCAGAGAGACAGAGACGAGAGGAGGAGGACACAGAGATAGAGGGATACAGAGACAGGGAGATGAGAGAGGCAGAGAGACAGAGACAAGAAGAGGAGGACACAGAGATAGAGGGATACAGAGACAGGGAGATGACAGAGACAGAGACACAGAGAGAGACACAGATGAGAGAGGCAGAGAGACAGAGACAAGAAGAGGAGGACACAGAGATAGAGGGATACAGAGACAGGGAGATGAGAGAGGCAGAGAGACAGAGACAAGAAGAGGAGGACACAGAGATAGAGGGATACAGAGACAGGGAGATGAGAGAGGCAGAGAGACAGAGACAAGAAGAGGAGGACACAGAGATAGAGGGATACAGAGACAGGGAGATGAGAGAGCCAGAGACACAGAGAGAGACACAGGTGAGAGAGGCAGAGAGACAGAGACAAGAAGAGGAGGACACAGAGATAGAGGGATACAGAGACAGGGAGATGAGAGAGGCAGAGAGACAAAGACAAGAAGAGGAGGACACAGAGATAGAGGGATACAGAGACAGGGAGATGACAGAGACAGAGACACAGAGAGAGACACAGATGAGAGAGGCAGAGAGACAGAGACAAGAAGAGGAGGACACAGAGATAGAGGGATACAGAGACAGGGAGATGACAGAGACAGAGACAGAGAGAGACACAGATGAAAGAGGCAGAGAGACAGAGACGAGAGGAGGAGGACACAGAGATAGACAGGGAGATGACAGAGACAGAGAGACACAGAGACACAGATGAAATAGGCAGAGAGAAAGAGACGAGAGGAGGAGGACACAGAGATAGAGAGAGACAGAGACAGGGAGATGACAGAGACAGAGACAGAGAGAGACACAGATGAGAGAGGCAGAGAGAAAGATGAGAGGAAGAGGACAAAGAGATAGAGAGACAGGGAGACGACAGAGACAGAGAGAGATACAGATGACAGAGACAGAGATGAGAGGAGGAGGACACAGAGATAGATAGAGACAGGGAGATGACAGACAGAGAAAGGGGCATGACAGAGACAGAAACACAGAGAGAGACACAGAGATGAGAAAGGCAGAGATGAGAGGAGGAGGACACAGAGATAGGGAGATGACAGAGACAGAGACAGAGAGAGACAAAGATGAGAGAGGCAGAGAGACAGATGAGAGGAGGACACAGAGATAGAGGGATAGAGAGACAGGGAGATGACAGAGACAGAGACAGAGAGAGACAAAGATGAGAGAGTCAGAGAGACAGATGAGAGGAGGACACAGAGATAGAGGGATAGAGAGACAGGGAGATGACAGAGACAGTGACAGAGAGAGATACAGATGAGAGAGTCAGAGAGACAGATGAGAGGAGGACACAGAGATAGAGGGATAGAGAGACAGGGAGATGACAGAGACAGAGACAGAGAGAGACAAAGATGAGAGAGGCAGAGAGACAGATGAGAGGAGGACACAGAGATAGAGAGACAGGGAGATGACAGAGACAGTGACAGAGAGAGATACAGATGAGAGAGGCAGAGAGACAGATGAGAGGAGGACACAGAGATAGAGAGAGACAGAGACAGGGAGATGACAGAGACAGAGAGAGATACAGATGAGAGAGGCAGAGAGACAGAGACGAGAGGAGGAGGACACAGAGATAGAGGGAGACAGAGACAGGGAGATGACAGAGACAGAGAGAGATACAGATGAGAGAGGCAGAGAGACAGAGACGAGAGGAGGAGGACACAGAGATAGACAGGGAGATGACAGAGACTTAGAAAGGGGGATGACAGAGACAGAAACACAGAGAGAGACAGAGATGAGAGGAGGAGGACACAGAGATAGATAGGGAGATGATAGAGACAGAGAGAGACAGGGGAATGAGAGAGACAGAGACAGAGATGAGAGGAGGAGGACACAGAGACAGAGAGAGACAGGGAGATGATGGAAACAGAAAGAGAAACACAGAGAGCAGACAGAGGAAGAGAGACAGAGGGACAGAGATAAGAGAGGAAGACAGAGAAAGAGAGACACAGATGGGAAGATGAGAGACAGAGACAGAGAGACAGAGATGAGAGAGTAGGATAGACAGAGATAGAGAGATGGTGGGGCACGGTGGCTCACGGCTGTAATCCCAGCACCTTGGGAGGCCGAGGCAAATGGATCACCTGAGGTTGGGAGTTCGAGACCAGCCTGACCAAAATGGTGAAACCCTGTCTCTACTAAAAATACAAAAATTAGCTGGGCGTGGTGGCAGGCACCTGTAATCCCAGCTACTCTGGAGGCTGAGGAAGGAGAATCACTTAAACCTGGGAGGCAGAGGTTGCAGTGAACCAAGATTACACCACTGCACGCCAGCCTGGGTGACAGAGTGAGACTCCATCTCAAAAAGAACAACAACAACAAAAAGACTGATGGGGCGATGACAGAGATGGAGAAAGAGAGACAAAAGAGAGACAGAAACAAGACAGGAAGACAGAAATAGAGATACGGGGAGATGACAGACACAGAAAGAGAGACAGAGAGATAAGAGAAGAAGACAGAGGGCCGGGTGTGGTGGCTCATGCCTCTAATCCCAGCACGTTGGGAGGCTGAGGCGGGCGGGTCACAAGGTCAGAAGTTCGAGACCAGCCTGGCCAATATGGTGAAACCCCGTCTCTACTAAAAATACAAGAATTAGCCGGGCGTTGTGGTGCGCACCTGTAATCCCAGCTACTTGGGATGCTGAGGTGGCAGAATCGCTTAAACCCGGGAGGCGGAGGTTGCAGTGAGAGGAGGTTGCAGTGAGCCGAGGTCACGCCACTGCACTCCAGCCTGGGAGATAGAGTGAGACTCTGTGTCAAAAAAAAAAAAAAAAAGGCTGAGTGTGGGGGCTCACACCTGTAATCCTAGCACTTTGGGAGGCCGAGGCGGGCGGATCACAAGGTCAGGAGATCAAGACCATCCTGGCTGACATGGTGAAACCCCGTCTCCACTAAAAATGCAAAAAAATTAGCCGGGCGTGGTGGCGGGCGCCTGTAGTCCCAGCTACTCAGGAGGCTGAGGCAAGAGAATGATGTGAACCCGGGAGGCGGAGCTTGCAGTGAGCCGAGATGGCGCCACTGCACTCCAGCCCGGGCGACAGAGCCAGACTCCGTCTCAAAAAAAAAAAAGAAGACAGAGATAGAAAGAGACAGAGAGATGGGAGATGGGGAGATGAGAGAGACAGAGACAGAGCAAAAGAAACACAGAGAGACAGAGATAAGAGAGGAGGAAGACACAGACAAAGATACAGGGAGACAGACAAAACAGCAAGACAGACAGATGGAGACCAAGAGATAGAGACAGAGACAGAGACGTGGAGGCTGGGTGCGGTGGCTCACGCCTGTAATCCCAGCACTTTGGGAGGCCAATATGGGTGGATCACCTGAGGTCAGGAGTCCGAGACCAGCCTGACCAACATGGTGAAACCCCGTCTCTACTAAAAATACAAAAATTAGCTGGGCATGGTGGCACATGCCTGTAATCCCAGGTATTCCGGAGGCTGAGGCAGGGGAATTGCTTGAACCCGGGAGGTGGAGGTTGCAGAGAGCCGAGATCGCATCATTGCACTCTAGTCTGGGCAATAAGAGCGAAACTCCGTCTCAAAAAAAAAAAAAAAAGAGACAGAGACATGGAGAAGAGAGACAGAGAGAGACACAGGAGCGCAGGCCAGGGGAGGCAGCTGCCACCGCAGATATCCCAGCGATCAGGATGCCCAGGAACAAGGAAACCCCCAGGGGCAGGCTGGACAGGCTCGGGGATCCCCGCTCCCACTCCCGCCTCCCCTCTGTTTGCTGAAAAATGCCAAGAAACCCGTGGGGATTTCGGGGGAGTTGCCAAGGGGCAGGGAGAGGCTGGGGGTAGGGGGCTTCCACCATGGCCAGCCTTAGGATTTAGGAAAGTATCTTTCTTTCCTTTTTTTTTTTTTTAAATCTTTTTTTAGAGGCAGGGTCTTGCCCTGTCACCCAGGCTGAAGTGCGACAGCCTCTAACTGCTGCACTCAAGCGGTCCTCCCTCCTCAGCCTCCTGAGTAGCTGGGACCACAAGTGCGCGCCACCATGCCCAGCTAATTTTTGTATTTTTGATAGAGATGGGGGCTTCCCCATGTTGCCCAGGCTGGTCTTCAACTCCTGGGCTCAAGAGATCCTCCCACATTGGTCTCCCAAAATGCTGGGATTATAGGCATGAGCCACCGCACCCGGCCAAGCCTGCCTTTCTTTAACATTTCCATACTTAGTTCAGCATGCACTTTTTTTGCACCCATTTTGCCTTTTTGAAATATTGCATTAAGATGGAGTTTATCCAAAGGCCGGGCACCGTGGCTCATGCCTGTATTCCCAGCACTTTGGGAGGCCAAGGCGGATGGATCACCTGAAGTCAGGAGATCGAGACCAGCCTGGCCAACATGGTGGAACCCCGTCTCTACTAAAAATACAAAAATGAGCCGGGTGTGGTGGCACATGCCTTGTAATCTTAGTTACTCGGGAGGCTGAGGCAGGAGAATCACCTGAACCAGGGAGGCAGAGGTTGCAGTGAGTCGAGATTTACTCCACTGCACTCCAGCCTGGGTGACAGAGGGAGACTCCGCATAAAAAAAAATAAAAGAGGCCAGGTGCGGTGGCTCAAGCCTGTAATCCCAGCACTTTGGGAGGCCAAGGCGGGTGGATCATGAGGTCAGGAAATTGACCATCCTGGCTAACATGGTGAAACCCGTCTCTACTAAAAATATAAAAAACTAGCCGGGCGTGGTGGCAGGCGCCTGTAGTCCCAGCTACTTGGGAGGCTGAGGCAGGAGAATGGCGTGAACCCAGGAGGCAGAGCTTGCAGTGAGCCGAGATGGCGCCACCGCACTCCAGCCTGGGCGGCAGAGCGAGACTCCGTCTCAAAAAAAAAAAAAGAAAGAAAAAAGATGGGGTTTATCCTGATGGCTGATTTGTGGCATGGGGTAGGTGGGGAGGGGTGTGAGCGCGTCCTTTTCTGGGCCACCCTCTCCGCTCCCCGCAGTGGAAGCCCAGCAACGAGACGGCACGCGTTGGCCCTGCGCACAGAATGCCTTTATTCCCGGGCTGGCGTCTGGATGTGGAGGACACAGGGACTCACAGTCTCCGGTGGCGGGGGAGGGGCAGTCACGGCCCGGGTCCAGACTGACCAGGGTGTGTGTGCAGAGACCAGGTGGGGTGATGGAGCCAGCTGGGGGTGGTCGGGCAGGGACCCAGGCTGGTCTCCAAGTGCATGGGCCTGGATAGGGCCAAGCGAAGCCCAGTGAAGCCGGTCTGCAAGGGGCCTGCAGGGGGGTGAGGTCCCTGCGTGGGTGTGGTCGGTGTAGCCACTGGGCCTGGCCTTTCTCAGCGGCCCTGAGCCTGGAGTCTCTGCATCTGCAGAATCTGGCTGAGAATCCGCTGCACGTCTTCATCCATCTGGCCCTAGGGTTGGGGGAGTAGAGGGAGACCCTGAGTATACCCTCCATGGCTGCCCCAAGTCCCTCCACCACTCCCATAGACCAAGCCAGCCAGGAGGGAAATGCACACAGGGGGGCTCCCACATGCCACGAACCTCTCCCCAGACCAGCCTCCCACTGTACAGAAGGGGAAACTGAGGCCCAGAGAGCCACAGTGGTATGCCCAAAGCCACCGGGTACCCAGGAGCTGGGCCACTCACCTGAATGGCATATAGGAGGTGGCTTCTGTACAAAGCCACCACACTGGAGTGGTCCCTGGCAGCTTCCTGTGGGCACGAGGAAGGGGCGCTCAGAAGAGCAGGAGCACCTCCCCACCGAGCAAAACACACCAAAAAGCACCCTTTGCACCCCAAGCCTGTACGTTGATGACCCACTGCTAAAATATGAAAATATGGCGGGGCATAGTGGCATACATTTGTAATCCCAGCACTTTGGGAGGCTGAGGTGGGTGGCTCACTTGAGGTCAGGAGTTCAAGACCAGCCTGGACCAACATGGTAAAATCCCGTCTCTACTAAAAATACAAAAATTGGCCAGGTGCAGTGGCTCACACCTGTAATCCCAGCACTTTGGGAGGCCAAGGCGGGTGGATAACAGGGTCAAGAGATCAAGACCACCCTGGCTGACATGGTGAAACCCCGTCTTTACTAAAAGTACAAAAAATTAGCCGGGCGTGGTGGCACATGCCTGTAGTCCCAGCTACTCAGGAGGCTAAGGCAGGAGAATCGCTCGAACCCGGGAGGCGGAGGTTGCAGTGAGCTGAGATCGTGCACTGTACTCCAGCCTGAGTGACAAAGTGAGACTCAAAAAAAACAAAAAATTTCCCAGGCAAGGTGGCTCACAGCTGTAGTCCCAGCTAGTCTGGAGGCTGAGGCAGGAGAATCACTTGAACCCGGGAGCCGGGAGGCAGAGGTTGCAGTGAGCCAAGATCGTGTCACTGCACTCCAGCCTGGGCGACAGAGTGAGACTGGCTCAAAAAAAAAAAAAATATATATATATATATAGATAGATAGATAGATAGATAGATAGATAGCCAGGCACTTTGGGAGGTTGAGGTGGAGAACTGCTTGAGGCCAGGAGTTTGAGGCTGCTCAGTGAGCTATGATTGCACCACTGCACTCCAGCCTAATAGAGCAAGATCCTATGTCCAAAAAAAAGGCAGAGGGCGGCCAGGAGCAGTGGCTTATGCCTGTAATCCCAGCGTTTTGGGAGGCTTATGCGAGCCCAGGAGTTCAAGACCAGCCTTGCCAACCTGGTGAAACTCCACCTCTACTAAAAATACAACAATTAGCTGGGTGTGGTGGTGCGTGCCTGTAATTCCAGCTACGCAGGACGCTAAGGCATGAAAATTGCTTAAACCCGGAAGGCGGAGGCTGCAGTGAGCTGAGATTGTGCCACTGCACTCCAGCCTGGGCGATGGAGTGAGACCCTGTCTCAAAAAAAATAAAGGAAGTATTTCCTGGCCATGCCGTGCATGTGATGTGGACCCCACCTGCCTACCCCAGCCCCTCTCCTGGGATTCCCACCTGCGCTGTGCTGATTGGTAAATATTTGGACTCCTCCACCCTGATGGTCCCCTGGCCCCTGCCTGGCCCAGTCCTTACCTGCAGCTGCTGCTGTAAATCCTTCACCTGGTCACGGAGAGCCTCCACCTCAGGGGTGGCCAGGGCGGCCGGCTGCTCCTTCAAGGCTTCCTTAAGATTGAAGACTTCTTTGGAGAGTTCTGTGATCTGAGGGTGCAGGTGCTGTCAGCGATCACCCTAAGCCCAGAGCTGGGGGCTGAGGACCTCTCTGCAGCCGCAGGAAGAGGCCAGGGATAAAGGCTTTCGAGGGAAGGTCCCGTCCCTGGGGTTAGCAAACTCTAGCCTGAGGGCCACGTCTGGCCCACAGCCTGTTTTAATTGTATTTATTTATATTTTAGATGCTTATGGTTACCAACACAGCCTGTTTTTATACAACCCACAAACTAAGGTTGGTTTTCATATTTTTTTGTTTTTGTTTGTTTTTTTTTGAGACAGAGTCTCGCTCTGTTGCCCAGGCTGGAGTGCAGTGGTGTGATCTCAGCTCACTACAACTTCCGCCTCCCAGGTTCAAGCAATTCTCCTGCCTCAGCCTCCTGAGTAGCTGGGACTACAGGTGCCCATCACCACATCTGGCTAATGTTTCTATTTTTAGTAGAGACGGGGTTTCGCCATGTTGGCCAGGCTGGTCTTGAACTCCTGACCTCAGGTGATCCACTTGCCTGGGCCTCCCAAAGTGCTGGGATTACAGGCGTGAGCCACTGTGCCCGGCCAATAGTTCTTAACTTAGTAGTTGCCGTGATCCTGCACAGAGATTAAGTTTAAACTGTGCCTAGTCAACAGTAGGCACTCAATAAATGCCGGGCCTTATTATTACTATAGATCTGGGGTTCTCAACTTGAGGCAATGCTGCCCCCCCCCAAGGGGACACTGGGTGTTGTGTGGGGACATCTGTGGTTGTCACGACTTGGAGGAGCTCTTGGCATGGAGTGGGTAGAGGTCAAGGATGCTGCTCAGTCCCCTACAATGCCCAAGATGGCCCCAGCCCAGGAAATGATCCCGCCCCTATGTCCACAGTGTGCAAGGGAAGAAACCAGGCTACAGATAAACCATCATCCTAACTGCAACTTTGCCCTCCCTTTACAGAGGGGAAACTGAAGCTCACAGAGGTGAAGTGTCTGGTCTAAGGTCCCACAGTGAGTCGAGGCTGGGTCATTCTTTATGCTGAAGCGCCTAGGACTCTGGGTGTCTCGTCTCCTGTCCAGTGACATGTTGTGTGACTTTGAGCCACTCACTTCATCTCTTAAAGCTTTGGTTTGCTTATCTGGAAAATGGGGACAAAAATACTTTCTGAAACCAGGTGCGGTGGCTCACGCCTGTCATCCTACCACTTTGGGAGGCTGAGGCAGACAGATCGCTTGAGCTCAAGAGTTTGAGACCAACCTGGGCAATATGGTGAAACCCCATCTCTTACCAAACAAACAAACAAACAAAAAAAGCAAAAAAAAAAACAGGCCAGGCACGGTGGCTCACGTCTGTAATCCCAGCACTTTGGGAGGCTGAATCACCTGAGGTCGGGAGTTTGAGACCAGCCTGGCCAACATAGTGAAACCCCGTCTCTACTAAAAATACAAAAATTAGCTGGGTGTGGTGGCACTCGCCTGCAGTCCCAGCTACTCGGGAGGCTAGGCAGGAGAATCTCTTGAACCCGGGAGGTGAGGTTGCAGTGAGCCAAAATCATGCCACTGTACTTCAGCCTGAGCGACAGAGTGAAACTTTCTCTCAAAAAAAAAAAAAAAGAAAGAAACAAAAAAATTAGCCAGGCGTGGTGGCACACACCTGTAACCTGTAGTCCTGGCTACTCAGGAGGCTGAGGCAGGAAGATCGCTTGAACCCAGGAGGTCGAAGCTGCAATGATCTGAGATTGCACCACTGCACTCCAGCCTGGGTGACAAAGTGAGACTCTGCCAAAAAAAAAAAAAGCTTTCTGGCTTTTAGGGTTGCAGGAAGATTAAAAATGGTAATGTGTGAGGCCGGTCGCAGTGACTCACGCCTGTAATCCCAGCACTCTGGGAGGCCGAGGCGGGCGGATCACAAGGTCAGGAGATTGAGACCATCCCGGCTAACATGGTGAAACCCCATCTCTGCTAAAAATACAAAAAAATTAGCCAGGCGTGGTGACAGGCGCCTGTAGTCCCAGCTACTCGGGAGGCTGAGGCAGGAGAATGGCGTGAACCCGGGAGGCAGAGTTTGCAGTGAGCCAAGATCACGCCACTGCACTCCAGTCTGGGTGACAGAGCAAGACTCTGCCTCAGAAAAAAACAAAACAACAATAAAAAAAGGTAATGTGTGAAAAATTCCCAATCTAACACCTGGAGGCTGTTGTTATCATCATTAGTATTGTTTAGGAACGAAACGTGGGAACGTGGGTACAAACCCAGCTGAAAGACTGCATGGCTGTGTTACCTTAGGCAAGTGACTTCATCTCTCTGTGCTTCCGTTTCCTCAAATGGGGATAATAAAAGCCCCTATCCTGTGAGAACTGGATGTGACTAAATGCATCCAGTCCACAGGGTCTGGCATGCAGTAAGCACTCAATAAATGTAACTGTGGAGACAGACGCAGTGGCTCACGCCTGTAACCCCAGCCCTTTTGGGGGCTGAGGCAGGCGGATCACTTGAGCTCAGGAGTTCGAGACCAGCCTGGCCAACATGACGAAACCCCATCTCTACTAAAAATATAAAAAATTAGCTGGGTGTGGTGTTGCGCGCCTGTAATCCCAGCTGCTCGGGAGGCTGAGGCAGGAGAATTGCTTGAACCCAGAGGTTGCAGTGAGCCGAGATCATGCCACTGCACTCCAGCCTGGGCGATAGAGCAAGACTCCGTCTCAAGTAAAAAAATAAAATAAATGTAACTGTGGTTATAATTGGTACCTGGAACAGCAGCAGCCTGTGTGTGTCTGACTTGTCAGAGGCTGTAACCAGGTCCCCTTCTGTTTCTAAGCTTCAGTTTCCCTTCTGGAAAATGGGTTGATTTTCCAAGGCCCTTGCAGTGAGGACCTTCGTAGATTGGCCCCAACCTTCGCTGAGTGGATGCCTCCCTGACTGAGTGTGGGAGAGGGGGCACCCACCTTCTTGTCCTTCTCCTTGGCCTTGTCCAGAGCCTCCTGGGCCCGGCTCTGGGCCTGGCGAGCCCTTTCCGCCTCGGTCCGTAGCCCCCGTAGCTGCTGCTCTGCTGTGGCCAGCTGTGCCTCGGCTGCGTGTCGCTCACTCTTCATGAACAGGGCCTCACGCTGCACCTGTGGCCCAAGCCCATGCATGACTCTCAGGACACTAAGACTCCAATGATGCTAGACCCCAGAATTCATATGATCCTTCTACTTTGTTCTTTTGTTTTTGGATTTTTTTTAAGACAGGGTCTTGCTCTGTTGCTCCGGACCTGCACTCCTGGCTGGAGTGCGGTGGTGCGATCATGGCTCACTGTAGCCTCAATCTTTCAGGCTTAAGTGATCCTCCCACCTCGGCCTTCCAAGTAGCTGGGACCACAGGTGCCACCATGCCTGGCTACTATTTTCTTGTTTTTGTTTTGTTTTTGTTTTTGTTTTTGAGACAGAGTCTTGCTCTGTCGCCTAGGCTGGAGTGCAGTGGTGTAATCTCAGCTCACTGCAACCTCCACTTCCCGGGTTCAAGCGATTCTCCTGCCTCAGCCTCCCCAGTAGCTGGGATTACAGGCACGTGCCACAATGCCAACCTAATTTTTGTATTTTCAGTAGAGACGGGGTTTCACGATGTTGTCCAGGCTGGTCTCGAACTTGGGACCTCAGGTGATCCACTCACCTTGGCCTCCCAAAGTGCTGGGATTACAGGCGTGAGCCACAGTGCCCGGCCATGAGCTCAGGTGTTTGAGACCAGCGTGGGCAACATGGCAAAACCCTGTCTTTACAAAAAATTAAAAAGTTAGACGAGCATGGTGGTGCACACCTGTGGTACCAGCTACTTGGGAGGCTGAGGTGGGAGGATTACTTGAGCCCAGGAGGTGGAGGTTGCAGTGAGCTATGATTGTGCCACTGCACTCCAGCCTGGGTGACTTTTCAGACAGAGCCAGACCCTGTCTGAAAAAAAAAAAAAAAAAAGAAAGGAAAGGAAGGGAAGGGGAAGGGGGGAGGGAAGGGGGATGAAGAAAGAAAGGAAAGAGAGAGGAAGGAAGGAGAAATAAAGAGAAAGAGAGAGAGAAAACACAAGTGGAAAATTCCAAGAGGTCAGGATGGCTGCAGGGTCAAATGTCTGTTCAAGGCCAGGTGCGGAGGCTGATGCCCATAATCCCAGCACTTTGAGAGGCTGAGGTGGGTGGATCACCTGAGGTCAGGAGTTCAAGACCAGCCTGGCCAACACGGTGAAATCCCATCTCTACTAAAAATACAAAAGTTAGCTGGGCGTGGGGGCAGGTGCCTGTAATTCCAGCTACTCCGGAGGCTGAGGCAGGAGAATCACTTGAACCGGGGAAGAGGAGGTTGCAGTGAGCTGAGATCACATCACTACACTCCAGCCTGGGTGACACGAGTGAAACTCTATCTCAAAAATAAATAAATAAATAAATAAATAAATAAAATAAAGTAGGTCTGTTCAAGTAAAACTGATGGGGTCAAAACACCTCAAGGCTGCGGGGCTAAAACAGGCCGCCACGTGGCCGATGGGGGTGGGGCCCGGGTGGTGACCAGCCCTGTTCACCTGGAAGACCTCTGCGCTGGTCTTCTCATGCCGCCGTCCCAGCTCCTCCAGCCGCCCCTCCAGCTGGGCCACGTTGGCCTGCAGGGTGCCCACGATGCGTTCGTGCTCCGAGAGCGCCACGCTGCACACACGCTCCCGCTCCAGCTCCGCGCGCAGCCGGGCGGCCTCCTTGCCCGTGGCCACCACCTCCTGCTCCAGACTGGCCGCCCGGCCCCGCAGCTCCAGGGCCTCCTCCTGCAGCCGGCGGTGCTCAGAGGCCGGCACCACGGACTGGCGGAGGGCCTCGGAGGCCTCCCGCAGCTCGGCCAGGCCCTGCCGCGCCTCCTCGCAGGCCGCAGCCAGCTCAGCCACTCGGGCCTCAGCGGCGTCCCGTGCCCGGCCCAGTTCCGCGGCCGCCGTGCGCTGCTGCTCCCCCGTGGCCCTGGCCGTGGCCAGCTGCTCCCGCAGAACCTCCAGCTCCCGGCTCTGCTCCAGCCGCGCCTCCTCCCGCTGGGCCAGCTCGGCCCGCAGGCCCCGCGCCTCCTCCTCGGCCAGCAGCCGGCTGGCCCGAGCCTCATCCAGGCAGGCCGAGGCCGCCTCCAGCTCCCGCAGGCGGGAGTCCCGGTCTCGGAGGTCCTCCCGGGCCTGCTCCAGGGCCGCCCGCAGTTGTGTGGTGTCACCGCCCCCGCCCCCGCTGGCCCCGCTGCCCTCGGCCTCGCGGACACGCTCTCGCAGCCGGCCCGCCTCGGCCTCCGCGGCCTCGCACTTCCCCAGGGCCGCCTCCAGCTCCGCAGCTGCCTCCCGCTCCCGCTGCCGGAGAGCCTCCTCCAAGCCACGGATCCTGGTCTCCAGCTCTACTTGAAGCTTTTCCGAGGCCTCTGCGGCACCAGGATGTAGGATGGGGCCAGCAGAGATCCCCGGGACCGTGGCCTCTACCCCTGGGTTCTCCACACCTGTGGCACTGACTCCTGTGGCTTCCACCCCTGTGGCCCTAGAGCCCGTGGCCTCCATGTTTGTGGTCCCTGTGACTGGGGGCTCTGCTTGCCCAGCACCCACTCCATAGGCCTGCATTTCTGCTTCCTCTGCTTTTGTTTTTGTGGCCTCCACCCCCATGGCCTCCACTCCCGTGGTCTCTGTGTCTGTGGCCTGAGCTCCTGTGGGCTTAGTTTCCATGTTTGCTTCTTCTTCTGTGGTCTCCATCTCTCTGACCTCAGCCCCTGTGGGTTTTGTTTCTGTGACCTTGGCTCCTGTGGCCTCAGCTCCTGTGGCCTCGGCTTCCATAGTCCTGGCTTCCATGGTTTCATCTCCTGCAGCCTCCTCATCTATGGTCTCGGCTCCGTTAACTTTGGTTTCTGGAGCCACTGAGCCATTTAGCTCCATGTGGGTTGGCCCGTTTTTGGTGGCCGTGGCTCCAGCAACCTCACTCTCCCCACAGGCTGTCCCCTCTTCTCTGGGGACCTCTCGTGTCTCCTGCTGCCTCAGGGCCTGCAGGGCCTCAGCGTGCTGCCTGCGTAGCTGGTCAAACTCGGCCCGGAGAGAGTCATAGAGGGCAAGAGGGATGACCTCTGCCGAAGCTTCCACTTCCATCTGTGTCTCGTCCTTCTCAAAGTTCTCCAGGATCTGGGGAGTGGAGTGGGGGGCAGGAGTCTGGCGGGAGTTGATGTGACCGTGGGGACACAGGGCAGCCTTGCCACCTTCCCTGCCCACCCTGACCTCAGGGAACCAGCCCGAGGTCCTCAGATCTGTCCCCAGCCTCACTTTCCCTACCTGGACCTTCTCCATCAGTTCCTGGTTCTGTCTGGTGAGCACAGCCACCTGTTCCTGCAGCGAGGCCAGGTGTTCCTGGGCCGACGGGCTGAGTTGTCTGGACAGCAGCGCCTCGGCCCCTGGAGGGGGACGCAGAGTCAGGCCCCGGGGGCCTGGGCCACAGGGGGACAGGAGGTGGGGGGCTGGAGTGGTGGATCAGGGTTCCCAGGGCAGGCTCAGCCAAGCAGAATTTAAAAAACGGATGAGTACAAACCTCCCTCCCAGCTTCAAACTCCCCCACACCCAGAGGCCCAGGCTCCGTCTTCCAGGGCCCCGGGGGACAAGGCAGCTGGGAGTGCGTGGGGAGGTGGGGGCTCACCTGGAAGGTCAGGCAGCTCACCCTCCTCATCCTGCAGGGTGGTTACGTCATAGCTAGTATTCTCCCGCTCGTTCTGGGGGGAGGGAGCAGAGTCCAGCTCGGGGTTCTGCTCTCAGCCCCCGTGTGTCCCCACCAAGACTCCAGTGGGGACTGGGCTGTTCACATATCTGTATGTCTCCCAAGAGCACCAGACGGCTGCATTTGGCCCACAAGGATTTAGTGAGCACCTTCCATGTCCTTTGCCACCCACTCCCCGTGCCACTTTTTTTGTTTGTTTGTTTTTTTGGAGCTAGGGTCTTACTACTCTGTCACCCAGGCTGGAGTGCAGTGGTGCGATCATAGTTCACTGCAGCCTCCAACGTCTGGGCTCAAACAATCCTCCCACCTCAGCTTTCCAATCAGCTGGGACTACAGGTGTGCAACACCATACTTGGCTAATTTTCAATTTTTTTTTTTTTTTTCAGAGATGCGGTCTCATCACGTCGCCCAGGCTAGTCTCGAACTCCTGGGTTCAAGCGATCCTCCTGCCTCAGTCTCCCAAAGTGTTGGGATGACAGGCATGAGCCACTGTGCCTGGCCCTATTTTTTTTTTTTTTTTTTTTTGCCCCCAGGCTGGAGTGCCATGGCACGATCTCGGCTCACTGTAACCTTCGCCTCCCAGATTCAAGTGATACTCCCACCTCAACCTCCAGAGTAGCTGGGATTACAGGCATGTACCACCACGCCTGGCTAATTTTTGTATTTTTAGTGACACGGGGTTTCACCACGTTGGCCACGCTGGTCTCGGACTCCTGACCTCAGGTGATCCACCCGCCTTGGCCTCCCAAAGTGGTGGGATTACAGGCGTGAGCCACCGAGCCTGCCCCCATTTTTTAAACTAGGTTGTTTTTTGGGTATTGAGTTGCATTAATTCCTTACATATTTTGGTTATTAACTCCTTACATATTTTGGTTATTAACTCCTTGTCAGATGCATGGTGTATGCCAGCATCCCCCAGCTTCCTGGCCTATGTGCCATGGGCGTTTCCCTCCTGGGTGAGGGGACTCGGGGCAGGCTGTGGTTACCTGTGGGTGTGTTTGTCTGCATGAGAGTGGATGCGACAGTATCCATTTGGCATGCAAAGAGCTGGCTGGAGGTGTGTCTTTGTGACCATATGTGTGGGTAGAGTGTTGTGGGTGTGCCTTGGGGGCCCCTCCCTTCCTGTGACTATGTGAGATTACATGCATGACTTTTTGTTGATTTGTTTTGAGAGAGAGTCTCGCTCTGTCGCCCAGGCTGGAGTGCAGTGGCGTGATCTTGGCTCACTGCAACTTCCGCCTCCTGAGTTCAAGCAATTCTCCTGCCTTAGCCTCCCGAGTAGCTGGGATTACAGGAGCTCGCCACCACACCCGGCTAATTTTTGTATTTTTAGTAGAGATGGGGTTTCCCCATGTTGGCCAGGCTAGTCTCAAACTCCTGACCTCAGGTGATCCACTCGCCTCGGGCTCCCAAAGTGCTGAGATTACAGGCGTGAGCCACCGTGTCCGGCTTCATGCTTGAGTTTTAGTCTGGTGTGTGTGTGGTTGTGTTTTGAATGTGCCTGTGGATCTCTGTGTTTGTGTGTATGGTTTTCTATATGTATACATGTTTGCATAATTGTGCGTTTTCAGAAATACTGGTGGGGCTTGGTGGCTTATACCTGTAAGATGGGAGGATTACTTGAGGCCAGGAGTTCGAGACCAGACTGGGGAACATAGTGAGTCCCCATCTCTCCAAAAAGAAAAAAATTAGCCAGGTGTGGTGGCACATGCCTGTGGTCCCAGCTACTCGGGAGGCTGAGGTGAGAGGATTGCTTGAGGCCGGGAAAGTCAAGGCTGCAGTGAGCCATGATCGTGCCACCGCACTCCAGCCTGGACAACAGAACAAGACCCTGTCTCAAAAAAAGAAAAGAAATAAAGAAATATTTGTTGCATGTGTATGTATTTGTGGGCATGTTGTCTGTGTGTGACTGCACGAGACGGGTGCACGTGCAATGCATGCGTGTGTGATGATATATTCTTGGACGTTGTTTCTCGCGTGTCTGTAAACTGTGTGTTTGTGGGTGTGCCTGCTGTTACCACGCTCCGCCACGTGCATAGAGAGTGGTTATCCATCCCTGCGTGGATGCGTATGCTTAGAGAAAACTCCTTTCTGGGTCTGAGTATGGTGGCTCATACCTGTAATCCCAGCACTTTGGGAGGCCAAGGCAGGCGGTTCACCTGAGGTCAGGAGTTCAAGACCAGCCTGGCCAACATGGTGAAACCCCATTTCTACTAAAAATACAAAAATTAGCCGGGTGTGATGGTGTGCGCCTGTAATCCCCGCTACTCGGGAGGCTGCGGTAGGCAGGAGTATCACTTGAACCAGGGAGGCGGAGGTTGCAGCGAGCTGAGATTGCACCACTGCACTCCAGCCTGGGCAACAAGAGTGAAACTCCATCCTCCCCACCCCCCAAAAAATACAAAAATTAGCTGGACATGGTGACATGCACCTGTAGTCCCAGCTACTTGGAAGGCTGAGGCAGGAGAATCGCTTGAACACGGGAGGCAGAGGTTGCCGTGAACTGAGATCACACCATTGCATCCCAGCCTGGGTGACAGAGCGAGACTCTGTCCAAAAAAAAAAAAAAAAAGAAGGACGGATAGAAGGAAAGAGAGAAAGAAGGAAGGGAAGGAAAACGAAGGAAGGAAGGAAAGGAGGGAAGGAGAGAAGGAAGGAAGGAAAGGAAGGAAGGAGGGAGGGAAGGAAGGAAGGAGGGAGAAGGGGAAGGAAGGGCCTTTCTGTGTCTGTGCACATTTGTAAATGTGCATGGGTGCATGTGACTGTGGGATTGTTTGTTTGAGACGGAGTCTCGCTCTGTCACCCAGGCTGGAGTGCAGTGGTGCGACCTCAGCTCACTGCAAACTACGCCTCCCGGGTTCAAGTGATTCTCCTGCCTCAGCCTTAAGAGTAGCTGGGACTACAGGTGCGCACCACCATACTCAGCTAATTTTTGTATTTGTAGTAGAGACGGGGTTTCACCATGTTGGCCAGGATAGTCTCGATCTCCTGACCTCGTGATCCGCCCGCCTCGGCCTCCCAAAGTGCTGGGATTACAGGCGTGAGCCCTCGCACCCGGCCAAGACTGTGGGTTTGTGAGTGCATGTGTCTGGTGCGTGTGTTTGCACGTGTGTGAGACTGTGCATACACTGGTGTGACTGTCTTGTCGCTGCTGCAGGAGAGAAGTTCCCCCACCCAGCCCCAGCCCAGCCCTGACTCATCACTGCTCCTACCTCCAGCAGGGACAGCCGGCTCTGCAAACTCTCCACCTCCCGTCCCAGGCTCTCCTTCTCCTCTTGTCTCTCCACCAGCAGCTGCTGTAGCTCTTGCACCTGGGAGCAGCAGTGGAGGCTCAGCTGCCTCTGGGAGGAAAGGCTGGGCAGCAGGAGGGCCGGCTCCTCCCCACCTTCCCACCTACCTGTCTCTCCAGGCTGTGCAGGGAGCTGGCCTCCGGGGACTGATGGGAGAAACAGGGACAGGGGGTTGGATCTGGGCAAGAGGCCTCCCTGCCCCACCTCCTGCTTCATAGCCTCCATTCCATGCACATTCACGCATGCCACGTGCAACTATTGAGCACCTACTGCATTCTGCCCGCTCACTCATTACTATTTATTGAGTACCTGCTGTGTACCAGGCACCATTCTGCCTGCTCACTCATTACTATTTATTGAGCACCTGCTGTATGCTGAGCCCCATTCATTCCTATTTATTTATTTATCTTTTTTTTTTTTTTTTGAGACGGAATCTCACTCTGTCCCCCAGGCTGGAGTGCAGTGGTGTGATCTCGGCTCACTGCAAGCTGCGCCTCTTGGGCTCACGCCATCCTCCTGCCTCAGCCTCCTGAGTAGCTGGGACTACAGGCGCCCGCCAACAGGCCCGGCTATTTTTTGTATTTTTAGTAGAGACAGGGTTTCACGGTGTTAGCCAGGATGGTCTCGATCTGCTGACCTCGTGATCCGCCTGTCTCAGCCTCCCAAAATACTGGGATTACAGGCATGAGCCACCGCGCCCGGCCTCATTCCTATTTATTAAGTGCCTACTTTGTGCCAGCTATTGTTCTGACCTGTCACTCAGTATTTATTGAGCACCTACTGTGTGCCAGCATGCACCATTCTGACCAGTCATTCATTTCTAAGTATTTATTAAGTGCCTGCTGTGTGTGCCAGTATGCACCATTCTGGACAATTACTATGTACTTATTAAGCACCTGCTGTATGCCAGGCACCGTTCCATCCACTCATTCACTCAACAAGATTGTTTTTGTTTGTTGTTGTTGTTGTTGAGATGGAGTCTTGCTCTGTCACCCAGGCTGGAGTGCAGTGGTGTGATCTTGGCTCACTGCAACCTCTGCCTCCCGGGTTCAAGCAATTCTCCTGCCTCAGCCTCCCAAGTAGCTGGGATTACAGGCCCCTGCCACCATGCCCAGCTAATTTTTTTTTGTATTTTTAGTAGAGACAGGGTTTCACCATGTTGGCCAGGCTGGTTTTGAACTCCTGACCTCAAGTGATCTGCCCACCTCAACCTCCCAAAGTGCTGGGATTACAGGTGTGAGCCACCGTGCCCAGCCAGAAAGTTTTTTACTGGGTGCCTCTTATGGGGCAGACCCTGGTTTTGGCCATTCATCCATACACTCACTTGAATATTCACTCACCCAATCAATATTGATGACGCCCATACTGTGACCCAGGCACCATCAGCCACGCCTGCCCTGGCAGGCTCACAGTCAAATGGGTGGACACACATAAAACAGATGCATGCCCAATAGCAGCAAGTGCTGCAAATGGAAATAAAGAGGCCGGGCGCGGTGGCTCACACCTGCAATCCCAGCACTTTAGGAGGCCGTGGCGGGAGGATCACCTGAGGTCAGGAGTTAGAGACCAGCCTGGCCAATGTGCTGAAACCCCGTCTCTACTAAAAATACAAAACTAGCTGGATGTGGTGGTGGGCGCCTGTAATCCCAGCTGCTTGGGAGACTGAGGCAGGAGAATCGCTTGAACCCGGGAGGCGGAGGTGGCAATAAGCCGAGATCGTACCATTGCATTCTAGCCTGGGCAACAAGAGCGAGACTCCGTCTCAAAAACAAAACAAAACCAAAAATAAATAAATAAAAAATAAAGTGAACTAGCGAGTTGGCCGGGGGGGTGGTGGGGGGTGATGTTACAATTTTAAAGAAAGTGGGCATGGGAAGTGGGCATGGGAAGTGGGCATGGGAAGTGTCTTTGGTGAGGAGCCTACTGCATAAAGTAGGTGAGGTAAAGAGCTGTGGGGCCATCTGGGGCTAGAGCATTCCAGGCAGAGGACACAGGTGGTGCAAAGGCCCTGAGGCAGGACTGCGCTAGAGCATTCCAGGCAGAGGACACTGGTGGTGCAAAGGCCCTGAGGCAGGACTGCGCCTGGCGAGTTGGAGGAACAGCGAGGAGGCCCAGGTGGCTGCAGCAGGGTGGGGAGGGAGAGAGACGGAGGAGGGAAGGTGGGAGAAAAGTAGGGGGATCTTCATGCCTGCATCGACCCCACCCAGGCTTGGCCCACGCCCAAATCTCCGAGGCCTCCTAACCTCCTGCTGCCTCCGTTCCTTGTGCTGTTCCAGGCCCCGGATCTTCTGCAGGAGGCGGCCCCTCTCCTGCCGCAGCCTCACGATCTCCTCATAGGCATCTCGATCATCCTGTTCCCCTCCCCACCACGGCCTTTAGATGGGGCCTAAGGTTGCCCCATCCCAGGTCTCAGCCAGAGCCCCTCCCCGCGCCTGGGGGCTCCCCACGCCTCCTCCCGTGCCCAGAGCATCTCTCACCGGCATGGGGATGCTGGCGGGAGGTGGAGGCGCCTTCCGCTTCTTGGGGGCCCCCTGCTTTCCATGGCTGGACATAGAGTTCTGGGAAGGGAGGGGAGAGAGAGTGAAGGGGGCCGATCGGGGGGCCATGCCAGCCTCCCCCACAGTAAACCAACCCAGCCAGCCCCAGCCATGGCCTGACTTCCCGAGAACATGGAACCAGCCCCTGCCTCCTCCCGCTTACTTATCCCAGCAAAGCGCAGACAAGACCAACTCCCTGTAAGTTCCAGATCCTACTCTTTACTCTCTGCTCCTCTCTGTCCCTCAGTTCTTTCCCCAGCTAGACCACATTGCCCACACGTTTTCACTCCTCTGTGGAACAGAGATGCTTTAAAACTGGGAGAGGGGCCAGCGCGGTGGCTCACACCTGTAATCCCAGCACTTTGGGAGGCCAAGGTGGGTGATCACTTGAGGTCAGGAGTTCGAGAGCAGCCTGGACAACATAGAGTGAAACCCCGACCCCACTAAAAATACAAAACATTAGCTGGGCGTGGTGGCGCACGCCTGTAGTCCCAGCTACTAGGGAAACTGAGGCAGGAGAATCACTTGAACCTGGGAGGCAGAGGTTGCAGTGAGCCGAGATCACGCCATTGCACTCCAGCCTGGGTGACAGGGCGAGACTCCATCTCTCAAAAAATAAAACAAACAAACAACAACAACAACAAAAAAAAACTAGGAGAGGGGTCGGGCTCAGTGGCTCATGCCTGTAATCCCAGCACTTTGGGAGGCCGAGGCGGGTGGGTCACTTGAGGCCAGGAGTTTGAGACCAGCCTGGCCAACAGGGTGAAACCCTGTCTCTACTAAAAATACAAAAATTAGCCAGTTGTGGTGGGTGCCTGTAATCCCAGCTACTAGGGAGGCTGAGGCAGGAGAATCGCTTGAACCCAGGGGGTGAAGGTTGCAGTGAGCCAAGATCGAGCCACTGTACTCCAGCCTGGGCGACAGAGTGAGACTCCATCTCGGGGAAAAAAAACACAAAAAAACTGAAAGAGGGGAAGAGGCCAGATCTGCTTCCTTCCCCGAAGACACCAACCCTCAACAACCTCAGTCCCCACTGCCATCCCACCCCAGCCCCATAATTTGGCCCCATCCAGTATTCTCACCCAGTTCTGGGAGTTAGGCTGAGCACACTGCCGCCACTTGGTGGCAGCATACCCTGAAGGTAGCATTCTTTCCAAACAGGTTTTCCCAGGTCTAACTTCCTTCTCTTCTCACAGAGCTTGGGGCAGGGGAGAAGTTAGTGTGGATGCAGGGAGGAGGGGCTCCTTCACTGCTTAGGGGTCCATACCTGAGATGACGCCTCGCCTGAATCATCCTCTGTGAGGGCTGGGGAGAGAGGGAAGCATGGTCAGGCATTCTGTTCCCAGGCCCAGGAAGGGCATTGGTGGGCCCCAGGGACTTGTAGGGGGCTCCCGATTTCCCCAAGAATCAGGGCGTTTAAGGTAGAAATCTGGCGCTTGGGTAGAGTGCTGAGAGAGGGACTTGGGACTGTTAAAAAGAGAGGATAGGCTGGATGGGGTGGCTCATGCCTGTAATCCTAGCATTCTGGGAGGCCGAGGCGGGTGGATCACCTGAGTTCAGGAGTTTGAGACCAGCCTGGCCAACGTGGTGAAACCCCGACTCCACTAAAAATACAAAAATTAGCCAGGCGTGAGGGACTTAGGCGGCAGGCACCTGGAGTTCCAGCTACTCCGGAAGGTGAGGCAGGAGAATTGCTTGAACCACGTCTAGCTAATTTTTGTGTTTTTAGTGGAGACAGGGTTTCACCATGTTGGTCAAGCTGGTCTTGAACCCCTGACCTCAAGTGATTCGCCCACCTCGGCCTCCCAAAGTGCTGGGATTACAGGCATGAGCCACCTTGCCCAGCAGGGGGTGCCCTTCTTAGGACAGGCAAAGTTCTTACTGTACAGATGACCCGGGAAAGCAGAAGCAGACCCCCTCCCAGACTACTCCAAATGCCCTGGGGCTCCTTGAAACTGTTCTGAGTAGAATTGGGTAAGCTCTGGGACCTCCTAGAATGCAGCCAATCGGGGGTACCTTGAAACTATTCACGATAAAGAAAAGGGGAGTGACAAGAAGCTGCCAAGAAGCAAATGCATTGGGGAGGTGGGGCTTGCATACCGCTGGGTGGGGAGGGGCGCTGGGCCGCCTCTTGCAGAAGGTGCAGGATGAGTTTGTCCCCCGCCAGGGCGCCATAGTGAGCCGCGTCCTGCCCCAGCGCATCGGTGATGCCCGGCTGGGCTCCGCCCTGCAGCAGGACCTCCACTGTTTCGGGGCTGGCCCCCTCACAGGCCAGCATCAGGGCCGTCCTACCAGGGGAGGGGGCTACTGAGGAGATGAGAACATCCCCCAAGCCCCCATGCCCACCTCAGCACCCAGGCCAGGCTGGGAAGAGGAGGCTGGCTAGATCGTCTTACTTAGGTTAAGTCTTGCCGAAGGTCACACAGCATAGGGTGGACTGGCTGGGAGGGGAGATGCTCACCTGCCTTGCAGGTCCTGATCGTTCGCAGCAGCCCCTTGCTGCAGTAGGAGACGGCACAGGTCTGTGTGACACATTTGAGCTGCTATAATGAGGGGTGTTGCGCCTGACTGGTAGGGAGGAGGAGGGATGCGATGGCATGAGAAACTGACCCCCGGGAGGTGCAGAAGCCTATATAACTGCCCTTGAGTTTCACCTCAAACTTTCTCAGACTTTCAAAGGGTGCCTGAGATACTGCCACTTGGTGGCAGCATACCTCAAGCATAACATCTTCCCCAAAGAGATCCCAGAAGCTTACCCGATCTTGGGGGTTTAGATGTGCCTTAAAGGAGCAGAGCACCTCTGAGCAGGAGAGACAGCCACCAGCCGCTGCAAAAGAGAAAAGGTTGTCCGGTGCGGTAGCTCAACCCTGTAATCCCAGCACCTTGGGAGGCCAAGGCAGGAGGATCGCTTGAGTCCTGGAGTTTGAGACCAACCTGGGCCAACACAGTGAGACCCTGTCTCTACAAAAAAAAAAAAAAAAAAATGCAAACATTATCTGGGTGTGGTGGCGTGTGTCTGTGGCCCCAGCTACTCAGGAGGCTGAAGCGGGAGGACCGCTTGAGCTCAGGAGTTCAAGGCTGCAGTGAACCATGATGGCACCACTGCACACTGGCCTGGGTGACAGAGTGAGATCTTGTCTCAAAAACCAAGAAAAGAAAGGAAGAAAAACAAAAGGGGGAAGAGTAGGGGTAGGGTGAGACTTCGACATTTTCTGGGGACTTTCTGCCTGGGTGTGACCCTGCTCCTTTATTTCATGAGAAATTCCCACGTGCCCTGAGGAATTTGTAACAAAGGCAAGTTTTGCATTTTACAGATGCAGCAACTGAGGCCCAACCAGGCCAGTGGTCACCCACTGGGGTAAGAGGCAGAGTCAGATCTAGGATCTAGGTCTGCCGACTGCCAGTCCCAAGCACTGTGGTTCCCTCTACTTTTTGTAGAGACGGGGTCTCACTGTGTTGCCCAGACTGGTCTCGAACTCCTGGGCTCAAGTGATCCTCCTGCCTAGGCCTCCCAAGGGCCTGGGATTACAGGAATGAGACCCACACTACAAGCCATGTGCAACCGTGCCTGGCTAATTTTTATTTTATTTTATATATTTTATTTTATTTTATTTTTTTAGAGACAGGGTCTTGCTATGTTGCCCAGGCTTTTCTTGAACTCCTGGGCTCAAGCAATCTGCCGCCGGGACTGTAGGCGTGCACCACCACTCCTGGCTAATTCTTTTTTTCTCATTTTTTTATGGAAATGGAATGTCACTATATTGCCCAGGCTGGTCTCAAACTCCTGGGTTCAAGCAATCCTCCTGCCTCTGGCTCCCAAAGTGCTGGGATTATAGGCTGCAGCCACCATGCCCCGCCCCGTTTATGTGTTTATGTATTTATTTAATTTAATTAATTAATTAATTTATTTATTTTTGAGACGGAGTCTTGCTCTGTCACCCAGGCTGGAGTGCAGTGGCCCAATCTCGGCTCACTGCAACCTCCACCTCCCGGGTTCACGCCATTCTCCTGCCTCAGCCTCCCGAGTAGCTGGGACTACAGGCACCCGCCACCACGCCTGGCTAATTTTTTGTATTTTTAGTAGAGATGGGGTTTCACCGTGTTAGCCAGGATGGTCTCGATCGCCTGAGCTCGTGATCCACCCGCCTCGGCCTCCCAAAGTGCTGGGACTACAGGCGTGAGCCAACGCACCCGACCTATTTTATTTTTTGAGATGGAGTCTCCCTCTGCACCCACGCTGGAGTGCAGGGGTGTGATCTTGGCTCACTGCAACCTCCGCCTCCCAGGTTCCAGCGATTCTCCTGCCTTAGCCTCCCGAGTAGCTGGGATTATAGGCATGAGCCATCACGCCTGGCTAATTTTTATATTTTTAGTAGAGATGGGGTTTTGCCATGTTGCCCGGGCTGGTCTCAAACTCCTGGGCTCAAGCAATCCTCCCACCTCTGACTCCCATAGTGCTAGGATTACAGGCGTGCACCACTGTGCCTGGCCTGTCTATTTATATTTTAAGAGATCCCTCCTACTGCCATTTGCCCAGGACCAGAGTGGAAACAGGGAGGCTCCCCAGGAGGCTGTGCAGCTGAGACAAGGGCATGGTCTCTGGAATCCCTGGGTATGAATTCCACCAGGTTGACATCCAGTCTGATTAAGCACAAAAATCCATTTTTCAGTCAACAAACTCTGTTTGAATACCTGCTGTATGTCTGAGGCAGTATGAGGTTTTGATTGCTGCAAACCTTATCTACAACAGGTAGAACAGTGCCTGACACACAGTAGGTACTCAATAACTGTTTGTTGTTGTTGTTGGTTGGTTTGTTTTTTTGAGATGGGGTCTCGCTCTGTTGCCCGGGCTGTGCAGGGGCATGATCTCGGCTCACTGCAACCTCCACTTCCCGGGTTTAAGCGATTCTCCTGCCTCAGCCTCCCGAGTAGCTGGGATTACAGGCACATGCCTCCATGCCTGGCTAATTTTTTGCATTGTTTAGTAGAGACGGGGTTTCACCGTGTTAGCCAGGATGGTCTTGATCTCCTGACCTCGTGATCCGCCCGCCTCAGGCTCCCAAAGTGCTGGGATTATAGGCGTGAGCCACCGCACCCGGCCTTAATTTTTTATTATTAGTAGAGACAGGGTTTCACCATGTTGGCCAGGCTATTCTCGAACTCCTGACCTCTGCTAATCTGCCCGCCTGGGCCTCCCAGAGTGCTCAGTTAACTGTTGAGTGACAAAAACCAACGGACTCCTATATTGTGACCAGAAGCATTGCCGCCACTAGGTGGCAGCATACTCCAACTGCAGAGAATTCTCACCCAGTGACTAAAACCCCCAAAGCCCTATTTTATTCTGAGTTTCCGAAAGAACAGATGTTTCTTGAGTTGTCAGCGAAAGCCATGCCTGAATTTCACGGGGACAGCGGACAGGTCGGGGGCTGGGTTCTGGTTCAAGTCAGTGGGTCCCTTTCCCTCCCTCTGGAAAGGAGTTTGGATTAGGTGATTATGAGGGTACCAGCTGCCTGGAGCTATGGTTTTCCTGGTATCTCCTAGGAGCTCCTCAAAGGAAATTAAACCCTAGGGACCTCTCCTCATCCTCACAAAGCCCAGGAGTACATTCGGCTGCTCCTTGAGGTCAGACAACCTGGATTCCCTACGATTTACCTGCTGCGGACAAGTGACAGCCTCATTAAGCCTCATCAAGCCTCATCTGTGCAATGGGCT
The DNA here is from genome assembly GCF_028858775.2 of Pan troglodytes. NCBI lineage: Eukaryota > Metazoa > Chordata > Mammalia > Primates > Hominidae > Pan > Pan troglodytes. The sequence goes on along the minus strand of NC_072418.2, from coordinate 6,550,012 downwards.
AATAGCCTGTGGTTCAAAGGGTAACCGGGATTTATGATGGGCTCCAGTGCCTGGCACACAGTAGGTAATAAAAAAGGAGAAGGGCCAGCACGGTGGCTCACGCCTGTAATCCCAGCACTTTGGGAGGCCGAGGCAGGCGGATCACGAGGTCAGGAGATCAAGACCATCCTGGCTAACACAGTGAAACCCCGTCTCTACTAAAAAATACAAAAAAATTAGCCGGGCATGGTGGCAGGCGCCTGTAGTCCCCGCTACTCGGGAGGCTGAGGCAGGAGAATGGCGTGGACCCGGGAGGCGGAGCTTGCAGTGAGCCGAGATCACGCCACTGCACTCCAGCCTGGGTGACAGAGCGAGACTCCACCTCAATTAAAAAAAAAAAAAAAAAAAGGGAGAAGGGCCGGCACGGTGGCTCAGGCCTGTAATCCCAGCACTTTGGGAGGCCGAGGCGGGCAGATCACCTGAAGTCAGGAGTTCGAGACCAGCCTGGCCAACATGGTGAAACCCCATCTCTACTAAAAATACAAAAAAATTTTAGGTGGGTGTTGTGGCATAGGTCTGTAGTCCCAGCTACTCAGGAGGCTAAGGCAGAAGAATTGCTTGAACCTGGGAGGTGGAGGTTGCAGTGAGCCAAGACTGCGCCATTGCACTCCACCCTGGGTGACAGAGGGAGATTCTATGTCAAGAAAGAAAGGAGGAGGCTAGGTGAGGTGGCTCACGCCTGTAATTCCAGCACTTTGAGTGGCCGAGGTGGGAGGATCATTTGAGCCCAGGAATTTGAGATCAGCCTGGGCAACATAGCAAGATCCCGTATCTACAAATAAATTTAAAATATTAGCCAGGCATGGTGGTGCACGCCTGTGGTCCCAGCTACTTGGGAGTCTGAGGTAGGAGGATGGTTTGAACCCGGGAGGTCAAGGATGCAGTGAGACATGATTGCACCACTGTACTTCAGCCTGGGCAACAGAGCAAGACCCTATCTCATAAAAAGAAAAGGAAGGCCAGGAGCGGTGGCTTACACCTGTAATCCCAGCACTTTGGGAGGCCAAGGCGGGTGGATCACCTGAGGTCAGGAGTTCGAGACCATCCTGGCCACCATGGTGAAACCCCGTCTTTACTAAAAATACAAAAACATTAGCCAGGTGTGGTGGCGGGTGCCTCTAGTCCCAGCTACTTGGGAGGCTGAGGCAGGAAAATTGCTTGAACCTGGGAGATGGAGGTTACAGTGAGCTGAGATCTCACCACTGCACTCCAGCCTGGGCAACAGAGTGAGACTCCGTCTCAAAAAAAAAAAAAGAAAGAAAGAAAGAAAGAAAGGAGGAGACAGGAAGCTTCACAGCAGGTCAGGTCCCTAGGGCCCTGGGCAGAATAACCCCCAAGTCTAGCACCATCTGGGCTTCGGGGTCAGGGCAGGGCTGGGCTGCACCCACCTGCATGGTGTAGGGCAGTCCACCCGCTGCTGTCCACGACGTCCACCACGCAGGAAGCCTGGGGATGGGGCGAGTCCTTTGAGGCGGAGCCATCCTTCTTGCTGCCTGATTTCTCTAGGACTGCCTTCCCCACCCTGGGCTCTGCTATACTTCAGCCTCACCCTTCCCTGGCCCCCAAGGGACTCCATTTTCATGAAAATTGGTGAGAAAAGAAAATAGCTGGGAGCTGAGAAGCAGCTGGGAATTTGGGGAGTAGCCGGGAACTCTGGGAGTGTCTGGGGCTAAGGAAGGACCCAGGGCTTGGGGAGAAACAGAGCTCAGGAAATACCTGGCATTGGGAGTATATATATTTTAGATGGTGTTTCGCTCTTGCAACCTCCGCCTCCCAAGTTCAAGGGATTCTCCTGCCTCAGCCTCCCTAGTAGCTGGGATTGCAGGCACACACCACTACTCCCAGCTAATTTTTTGTATTTTTAGTAGAGATGGGGTTTCACTGTGTTGGCCAGGCTGGTCTCGAACTCCTGACCTCAGGCGATTTCACCAGCCTCAGCCTCCCAAAGTGCTGGGATTACAGGCGTGAGCCACCGTGCCCGGCTTGGGAGTACATCTTAAATAGGAGAAGCATGTGGATGGTCTGAGAGTACCTGGTTATCCAGGGAGTAGCTAGGGTTCTGGAGTAAAAGGGGCCAAGGAATATCTAGGATTCATAGAGCATCTGGGGGTTCAAGGAATTGCTGGAACTCAGGAGTAGTAGGGGCCAAGGGAGTAGCTGAGATAAGATAGTAAATGACCTGCAGTAGTTGCTTCAAGCACTGTGGGTGCCCGTATTTGGCGGCCAGGTGGAGGGCATTGTAACCTGGGGAAGGAAAGAAGATTTACTGGAGCTCCAGCTATTCAAGTAGCTCCCAGCTGCTCCCCAAGCCATGTCAACTACTTGTGATGAGTTTCTGAGTCTAGCAAAGTCCGTAAACCCTAGTATTTCTCTCCTTTTTTTCCTGCAGCAAGGATCTTGCTCTGTCGCCCAGGCTAGAGTGCAGTGTGATCATAGCTCACTGTAGGCTTCAACACCTAGGCTCAAGCGATCCTCCTGTCTCAGCCTTCCAAGTAGCTGGGACTACAAGCAAGTGCCACCATGTCTGGCTAATTTATTTGTATTTTCTGTAGAGACAGGGGTCTTGCTATGTTGCCCAAGCTCGTCTTGAACTCCTTGGCTCATGCGATCCTCCCACCTCAGCCTCCCAAAGTGCTGGAATTAACAGGCATGAGCCATTGTGCCCGGCCATCAGGTACTTCTCAAAACCATGCTATTCCCTGTACCCAGAGACTCTCTAAGCCATGGCTAGTCTGTATTCCAGACAATCCCATCTCAGCGACTGTCCACACCCACCTATTCCTCAAGCCCTATTGCCTCAGCTACTCCCCATGTCCCCAGATACTCTGCAGGTTCCACTACACCAGTTTCAGCTCTGCCCTTCACAACCCACAGTTGCTGTATATGTTCTTGCCAATCCATATACCCTTCCTCTTCCAAATGCCAACTCTGTCCCTGTCTGATGCTCCATGAATCCCCAGCTATTCCATATTCCCTGCCCACCATGCCTGTGACCCTAAAGCTTCAGATTTGACTGTGTCCCCATGCCTAGTTGCCTCCTGAGCCCCAACTACTCCTTTTGGCCGCACATTTTTATCTCAGTTATTCCCCCCAGGTCTCCAGTTAAGTGATACATACATACAAGTTCTCCTCGTAACCCAGCTACTCCAAGAGCTCAAGCTACTCCCACAGCTCCAGCTACTCCTAGATCCCAGCTATCCCATACACCTCAGATATTCCCCAAACTCTACTTGTTATTCTCTTGCCCCAGATACTTTGCAAGCTCAGCTACTCCCATGAATCCAGCTCCTCCTCCAAACTCCAAGTAGTTCCCTTCAGTCACTTCCTTGATCTCGGATACTCCTATATCCCAGATGCACCTCAAAGCTTAGTTCGTCCAATGGTCCCAGTTATCTCCCAAGCCCCAGTTCTTCCTCTGCCTCAGTCACTTTCTAGAAACTTCCCCAGGCTTGGCATGGTGGCTCACACCTATAATCTCAGCACTTTGGGAGGCTGAGGTGGAAGGATCACTTAGAGCCCAGGAGTTCAAGACCGGCCTGAGCAACACAGGGAGACCCCCATCCCTACTAAGAATAGAAAAATTAACTGGGCATGGTGGTGTGCGCCTATAGTCCTAGCTACTTGGGAGGCTGAGGTTGGAGGGGATCCCTTGAGCCCAGGAAATGGAGACTGCAGTGAGCTGAGATCATGCCCACTGCACTCAAGCCTGGGTGACAAAGGGAGACCCTGTCCCTCCCCCCAAAAAAGAAAAACAAAACAACAAAACCCCAGAAACTTTGCAGCTATCCCCCAAGCCCCAGCTACTTCCCCATGCCAGCTACTTCCCCATCCAACTGAACCAATACCTGAATCCTAGTCACTCCCCATCCACAAGCTGTCCACTGGCTTTGCTCGGTGCCAGCCACAGTCTCTATCTTTGGCCACCCCATCCTAACATGCCCCTGTGTGTCTCCCTGGGGGCAGGGGAGGAGCACCAGAGGGAGCCTCCCCTTTTTTCAGCGGGGAACATTGAGACCTGGGAGCAGGGTCTGGCTGGACCCTCAGGCTGGGCACCTGGGCTCAGTTCCTCCTCCCTCCCCGGGGCCCAGCTGGCAGTACCTGCCCCGTCCGTGCTCATGACATTGCTGCCATGAGCTATCATCACCTCCAGACAGCTGGCCGCACCCCGCATGGCCGCCAGGTGGAACCTGGAAGTGAGAGACAAGGGATCAGCCGCAAGGTTGCCACCCCTCAGCCATCTCACTCCCGGGTCGCGGGCACTCACGCGGACTTGCCCTCGGGGTCTAGCTTCGTGGGCACCAGCCCCTTGCGGGCGATGAGGGCGGCCACCCGAGGTGCATCGTTGTTTTCCACGGCTTGTAGCAGCCTCTCGTCACTCTTGCCCCAGTCTTGACTCTGCAGGGCACGCCCAGAGGTGCGTGGGGCAGGGTTGGCTGCTGTCCCCTCCCCACGTCCCCTGACAGGGGCTCCGGGCTCTCACCACCTGCCCCTGGGCACTTGCCTGGCGCCTGCCTCTGGCTGCCGGCTTCGGGATGGGGCAGGGGCCACAGGGCGGGCAGGAGCCAAGGTCAGTGGGGCTGAGCCGCAGCTGCAGGGGGAGGTGGTCCTGGGCGAGGGGGTCCTCAGACAGTGTCCCCCAAGTCTGCGACCCCCAGCATCTGCCCCCAGGCCCATCACCCCAGTTGTCCAACAAAAGCCCACCACCAGCATCATCCCCTGAGCAGCCCCCTGGCATCTATTTCCAAAACGTTGTTCCCTGGGCTGAGCATGGAGGCTCACACCTGTAATCCCAGCATTTGGGGAGGCCAAGGTGGGAGGATCGCTTGAGCCTAGGAGTTTGAGACCAACCTGGGCACCATAGTAGGACCCCATCTCTACAAAAAATAAAAATAATCAGCAGGGCATGGTGGCTCATGCCTGTAGCTGCTTGGGAGGCTGAGGTGGGAGGATCATTTGAGCCCAGGAATTTTGAGACCAGCCTAGGCAACACAGCAAGACCCACTCTGTACAATAAAAAAAGTTGTCCCCCAATTCATCCCTTAGTGAAAGCCACCCCTGCAACATCGCCCCCAGCAAATGGATCCATGAGTCTTTTCCAAACTACCCTCCAAAGTCCCATCTGAACCCCTAAAAGGCCCCTTTAAATGCCTCTCAGGACCATCCTCTGCCCTGTTTATCCACAACTGCCCTGAAATGCCACCACTGTCCCCTAAACATCCCGAGGCTTCTCCCCTCAACACTATAGCCTGAAATGCATTACGAAATGTCTCCCCCAAATTCCTGAAGTGTTCTGTAAAACCATCCTTCCCAATGATACCGTCATGTCCCAAAAATATCCTCCAAAAACATCCCTCAAATGTTCTCCCAAACTGTTCTCCAAATCATTACCTCTTCGCAAAATCGGCTCTCCCAAAATAGCTTCCAAGTTGTCCCCTCAATGACCCCATCTGTCTCCAAAATGTTTTCCCAAAACTGCACCCCCCAATGCCCTCTAAATGTTCCTAAATGTCCCCATTTGTTTCAAAGAGTCTTCCAAAACGCGTCCACATGTCTCCCCAAATGTCTCTTCCATTCCCCCAAAAGCTGCCCCAACCTCTGTTCCCCCCCACTCCCCGCCGCCGACCATCTTTCCCGGGTCTGGAATGGGGGGGTGGTCCAGGTCAGCCGGGGCCGGGGAAGGGAGGGGAGAGGAGGTACCCGCGCCCCGCCCGCTCCTGCGCCCCCTCCCCGGGCCCTACCGCGAAGGAGGCGGCTGCGCACAGACACAGCTGCTTCATGGCGTCCGGGGCGCGGGGCGCGGGGGGCACACGGGGTTCCAAGAGGAGGCGGCGGCCAGAGGGTCCGGAGGGACCGCGGGGAGCGGCCGGAGGGCGGGGCTGGGCGCTGCCGGAGCTCCCCGCCCCGCCCGCCCGGTCCCGCCCTCCCTGGTGCCGCCCCCTCCCCCTTGCCTTCCTCGCCAGCCCCCTCCCCCACGGGATGGAATGGGAAGACCCAGGTAGGGGGCTGGGGGCTGGGGGCTGGGGGCTGAGGGAAGGGGCGCCGCCCCGGCCCCTCCTGACCTTGTCGCCTGGAGGATGAGGAGGACGCGGCGCCGGGGGCCCGGCTCCCTCACCAGCGCAGGCCGCCGGCTGCATCTCCAGGGGACCCGCGGGCGTCCATCTCCACCTCCTCCGAGTCGGCCAAGGGCGCGCAGGTGCCTCCGGGCCCGCGACGTCCGCAGCCTCGCACCTCCACGCGGCCGGCAGGGCTCTCGCCACTCACACTTTCATTCATTCACTCATTCATTCGTTCGCCCATTCGTTCGTTCATTCACCGGCCCGCCCATTCATTCATTCGTTCACTCACCCATTCGTTCATTCACTTATTCACTCGTTCATTCATTCACTCACTCGTTCATTCGTTCACCCACTCGTTCATTCCTTCACTCATTTGTTTATTCGCTCACCCTTTCATGCATTAATTCACTCACCCATTCGTTCATTCACTTATTCATTCATTCGCTTGTTCATTCGTTCAGTCACTCGTTCATTCCTTCACCCATTTGTTTATTCGCTCACCCTTTCATTCATTCACTCATTCATTTGTTCACCCATTCACGGGCTCACCCATTCATTCATTCACTTATTCATTCGTTCATTTACTCGTTCATTCGTTCACCCATTTATTTGCTCACCCTTTCATTCATTCATTGGCCTCACCCATTTGTTCATTCATTCATTCTTATATGACCCATTCATTTATTCATTCGCACACCATTCCTTCCTTCATTCACTCATTCCTGCATTCATTAACTCACTCATTTGTTCATCCATTTGTTGGCTCACCCATTCATCCATTCATTAGTTCACTCACCCATTCATTTGTTCACCACCCATTCATTCATTTGTTCATTCCCGCACCATTCATTCATTCCCACACTCATTTGCTCATTCATTGGCACGCCCATTCGTTCATTCATTCACTCATTGCCTCATCCATTCATTCATTCAATCAGTCATTCGTTCATTCATTCATTCATTCGCCACTGGGGAGCTGCAATCCTACACACCTGAATTTGAAACCAGCACCCCGCCCCTGCCCCAGCCTTTCCTACCTATATGACTGGGCCAACAGACTTACCTATTTTGGACTTCTCCTTCCTCCTCTGTAAAATGGGTTTCATAATAAATAGTTCCTACTGCGGAGGGTTACCGAGAGGATGCAAGGTACTACCTGCGCAGCACTCAGTCGACCAGTGCCTAGCATACAGTAAGCGCACAATAAAACTGTGACTCGTTCCTCACAGAAAGAGCTAGCTGGTCCCGGCGCAGCTCTGACATTCTCTAGCCATTTCCGGTCAATTTCCGCCACTCCTGGGACCCACGGCTCCCCCGGTAGAGGAGGGGCCTTGGGTTCCTTTCTGTCACTGCAGCGTCCCCAGTGCCTGGCCCATGGCAGGTGCTCCACAAACATGCATCAGATGAACACTTGGGGGAGATGCTCCTTCAAGCAGTAAGCATTTATTGAGCGCCCACTGGATGCCACGCAGCATTCGCAGGCCTGGAGACTCTGGGGCACAGCCAAGACCCTTGCAGGTAATTGGCATTTTAGAAGGAGCCCTGGAGGCCAGGCGCGGTGGCTCGCGCCTGTAATCCCAAAACTTTGGGAGGCCGAGGCGGGCAGATCACCTGAGGTCAGGAGTTCGAGAACAGCTTGGACAACATAGTGAAACTTCGCCTCTACTAAAAATGCAAAAATTAGCCAGGTGTGGTAGTGGGCGCCTGTAATCTCAGCTACTCAGGAAGTGAGGCAGGAGAATCGCTTGAACCCGGGAGGCAGAGGTTGCAGTAAGCCGAGATCGCGTCACTGCACTCCAGCCTGGGTGACAGAGCGAGACTCCACTGCCAAACAAATAACAACAAAAACAAACAAACTAAAACAACAACAACAACAACAAAACCGAGGTCTTCCAGACCCAGAATTTAAGAGCAACGATGCAGCAGACAGGCGACAGGGGCTTGAATTCAGTTTGGTTATATCATCCTTGCTGTGTGACCTTGAGCTAATCGCTTTCCCTCTCTGAAATTCTCCCTCTCAATTTCTCAACTGTTAAATGAGATAGATAATAGGACAGGCACCAAGGAAGCACTGTGGGCATTTGAGGCTGGATCTTTCTCTAGAGTGGGGCTGTCCTGGGCACTGCAGGGTGCTGAGCAGCATCCCTGGCCTCCACCCACTCCACACCAGGAGCACCTCCAAGTTGTGACAACCACAGATATCCCAGCATTGGCAAGTGTCCCTCCATTGACACACTGACCACTGGCTTAGGGCTGGGTGAGCATCGAGCATTTACACGTCGGTGTGGTCTGTGATTCTTCTTAGACTTGTACTTTTTTTCTTTTGAGACGGAGTCTTGCTCTGTCACCCAGGCTGGAGTGCAGTGGTACGATCTCGGCTCACTGCAAGCTCTGCCTCCCGGGTTCAAGCAATTCTCCTGCCTCAGCTTCCCGAGTAGCTGGGATTACAGGCACACGCCACCACGCCTAGCTAATTTTTGTATTTTAGTAGAGACGGGGTTTTGTCATGTTGGCCAGGCTGGTCTTGAACTCTGACCTCGTGATCCACCTGCCTTGGCCTCTCAAAGTGTTGGGATTACAGGCGTGAGCCACTGCGCCCGGCCCTCTTAGACACCTTTGGACAAGTGGAGGGAGGAGTGGGAACCAAGGCAGGAAAATGGAAATTGACAGGCATTTGGGAAGGAGGGTGTCCTTGGAACTCTTCTCTCCTTCCACCCTTGGGGGTGGGGAGGTCCTCTGAGCTTCTCCAGAGAAGAGACCGAAATGGATTTCCCAGCTCAGGGCTTCGGTTTCCAACTGTCTCCTACACTTGTCCTCCTGGATGCCATACAAGATCAGAGCAAATGGCCAAGCACGGTGGCTCACGCCTGTCATCCCAGCACTTTGGGAGGCCGAGGCAGGCAGATCACCTGAGATGGGGAGTTTGAGACCAGCCTGACCAACATGGCAAAACCCTGTCTCTACTAAAAATACAAAAAATTAGCTGGGCGTGGTGGTGGGCGCCTGTAGTCCCAGCTACTCGGGAGACTGAGGCAGGAAAATGGCATGCACCCGGGAGGCGGAGCTTGCAGTGAGCAGAAGTCGTGCCATTGCACTCCAACCTGGGTGACAGAGTGAGACTCCCTCTCTAAAAACAAACAAACAAACAAAAACCTGGGCGCGGTGGCTCACGCCGAGATCGCACCACTGCACTCCAGCCTGGGAGACACAGCAAGACTCCATCTGAAAAAAATCAATCAATCAATCAGAGCAAATGCCCCTCGGAGCCCACTGAGGTGTGTACCATGGATACTGTCAGCCCTCCAGGCTTCATCCAAGCCCTGGCATCACCCTGACACCTCTCTCTTGCCCCACACTCGGTCCACCGGCCAAGCCCACTGGCTGCACACTGTGTCCTGTTCTGCCCCTTCTCACCCCTTCCACGGCCACCACCATAGTCTAGCCCCATCACTGCAGGTTCTGCCTCTGGGATGCATCTTTCTTCTTCAGCCTCTGACCTTGTCCCCTTGTCCCTTCTCCCCCAGCAGCCAGAGGCAGCTTCCTAAACCTGCATCAGATCTCATCTCTCCTGCACAAAAGCCTCCGGAGACCTCACTCAGCTTAAAATGCAAACTGCTCACAGCAGCCCAGATCCTGCCCACTGCCTGTTTCCGTAGAGAATGGTATTTACACGTGTGAGTCGTTGGAGTGGGGAGAGAAAAGCAAAATAAGAATCATCCTTCCTGACACGTGAAAAATGATATGAAATTCACATTTCTGGCTAGGTGCGGTGGTTCACGCCTACAATCTCAGCACTTTGGGAGGCCAAGGTGGGCTGATCGCCTGAAGTCAGGAGTTCAAGACCAGCCTGGCCAACATGGTGAAACCCCGTCTCTACTAACAATACAAAAATTAGCTGGGCACGGTGGTGCACGCCTGTAATCCCAGCTGCTCGGGAGTCTGAGGCAGGAGAATCACTTGAAAATGGGAGGCTGAGGTTGCAGTAACCTGAGAGCACTCCAGCCTGGGTGACAGAGCCAGACTCCATCTCGGAACAAAACAAAACAAAACAAAACAATTCATATTTCAGTGTCCATAAATAAAGTTTTATCGGGGCCAAGCCCTGCCCATTCATTTATAGATGGTTGGATGCCACATGCAGGGTATGAAGAAAAAAGTGTAGATAGTCAAAGGCTATTCTCAGGCTGCAATGGCAGAGCTGAGGCTGGTCTGCACCACAAACCAAAAATATTAATCCTCTGGCCTTTTAAGAAAAAATTTGCTAACCCTTCTCTGAGCAGCCCCTCTCTGCCAGTGCCTGACCCCTGACCTCATGGAGTTTTTCCTTCCTTCCTTCCTTCCTTCCTTCCTTCCTTCCTTCCTTCCCTCCCTCCCTCCCTCCCTCCCTCCTTCCCTCCCGAAGGAGTCTCGCTCTGTCGCCCAGGCTGGAGTACAGTGGCATGATCTCTGCTCACTGCAAACTCCACCTCCCGGCTTCAAGTGATTCTCATGCCTCAGTCTCCCGAGTATCTGGGATTACACGCACCCGCCACCACGCCTGGCTAATTTTTGTATTTTTAGTAGAGACGGGGTATCACCATGTTGACAGGCTGGTCTTGAATCCTGACCTCAGGTGATCTGCTCGCCTCAGCCTCCCAAAATGCTGGGATTACAGGCATGAGCCACCGCGCCTGCCATCATCTCCATTTACATTTCCCTCAGTGCAGTCCATGCTGCCATAGTAGCCTCCTTCTTGTCCTTCAAACAGCTGGGTCCCACCTCCAAGCCTTGGCCTCTGCAGCTCCTTCTGCCTGGAGCACCTGCCCCACCGTGCACATGGCTGCTTTCTTTACTGCTGTCCACTCTTGGAGATGCCTCTTCCAAGAGCCCTTCTCTGACAGCCCTTTCTTAAGCTATATTTTTCCCTCATTTTTGTCTTTTTTTTTTTTTTTTTTGACAGAGTCTCGCCCTATTGCCCAGGCTGGAGTGCAGTGGAGGGATCTCGGCTCACTGCAACCCCTGCCTCCCGGATTCAAGCGATTCTCCTGCCTCAGACTCCTGAGTAGCTGGGATTACAGGTGCCCACCACCATGCCTGGCTAATTTTTGTATTTTTTAGTAGATACGGGGTTTTGCTATGTTGGCCAGGCTGGTCTCAAATTCCTGACTTCAAGTGATCCACCCACCTCGGCCTCCCAAAGTGCTGGGATTACAGGCATGAGTCACTGCGCCAGGCCTCTTATCACCACCTAAGATACTACATACCTTTTAAAAAATATTCTGTTTACTCTTATTTTTTATTTTTATTTATTTATTTATTTTGGGACAGGGTCTTGCTCTGTCACCCAGGCTGGAGTGCAGTGGTACAATCACCGTTCACTGTAGCCTCGACCTCCTGGGCTCAAGTGGTCCTCCCATCTCAGCCTCCTGAGTAACTGGAGACCACAGGCACACACCACCATACCCAACTAATTTTTGAATTTTTTTGAAGAGACGGGGTCTTGCTATGTTGCCCAGGCTGGTCTCAAACTCCTGGGCTTAAGTGACCCTCCCATCTTGATCTCCTAAAGTGCTGGGATTACAGGCGTGAGCCACTGCGCCCAGCTTGTTTCCTCTTGATCTCTCCCTTAGAATGTCGCCTCCTTAGGGGCAGTGATTTTTGTCTATCTTAGTCACTGCTGTATTCCATGCAGGACCAGCTATAGGTTTTGCAGGGCTCAGTGAAAAATGAAAATACGAGGCCTGGCCAGGCGTGGTGGCTAATGCCTGTAATCCCAGCACTTTGGGAGGCTAAGGCGGGAGGATCGCTTGAGGCCAGGAGTTCAAGACCAGCCTGGGCAACGTGGTAAGACCTCACTTCTGAAAAAAAAAAAATGCATACTTAAGTAAAAAATAAAAATATAAAAAGAAAAAAGACAGAAAGAGAAAGAGGACTTTCCAGGAAGCATTGATGTATGGAGTCTGTGACTTTCTAGAAACCCCAATCTTCCCACTTGGGAGATTTTCCTGAAACCTAAAATAAAGGCAGGAGGTCAGTGAAGCCCCAGGTGAACAGCTCCAGGTAACTCCCATTTTATGGATGGAAACACTGAGGCCCACAGACAGCCCAAGGGGGATCAGAGTAAGCAATGCCAACTGTTGGGACCCCAAAGAAAGAAACGGTGCTGGTTGGGCACGGTGGCTCTCGCCTGTAATCCCAGCACTTTGGGAGGCCGAGGCGGATGGCTCATTGGAGGTCAGTAGTTTGAGACCAGCCTGGCCAACATGGCAAAACCCATCTCTATTAAAAATACAAAAAAAAAAAAAAATTAGCTAGACGTGGTGGTAGGCACCTGTAATCTCAGCTACTCGGGAGGCTGAGGCAGGAGAATCCCTTGAACCCGGGAGGCGGAGGTTGCAGTGAGCCAAGATCACACCACTGCACTCCAGCCTGGGCAACAGAGCAAGACTCTGTCTCAAAATAAATAAATAAATAGGCTGGGGACGGTGGTTCACGTCTGTAATCCCAGCACTTTGGGAGGCCGAGGCAGACGGATCATCTGAGGTCAGGAGTTCGAGACCAACCTGGCCAACATGATGAAACCCTGTCTCTACTAAAAACACAAAAATTAGCCAGGTGTGGTGGCGTGCGCCTGTAATCCCAGCTACTCGGGAGGCTGAGAGAGGATAATCTCTTGAACCTGGGAGGCGGAGCTTGCAGTGAGCCGAGATCATGCCATTGCACTCCAGCCTGGCAACACAGCGAGACTCTGTCCCAAAATAAATAAATAAATAAATAAAAATAAATAAAATAAAATAAAAGTAAATACATAAATAAGAAAAAGCCGGTGTTAGAGACCAGGAAAGGCACGGAGAGTGCCCTAAGGAGAGGAGGAGAGGGGTAGCAGTGGCTAGAAGACACGGAACACAAGGTCCCAGTGACAGGAGGGGGCCTGGCCCCTGCAGTCATGGGTGTTTGCTTTCTTCCCTCGGGGCTGCTGAACAAAAGCTGAACTTGACTCCGGCTGCCTGCTGCGAAACTGGAGAAGGGCAGGTGGAGGGATGGATGGCAAGGTGCTCTGGGAGGGGAGGATGGAGGCCCTGCAGCTTCCCAGCAACAGCCAGGCCTCCCATCTGCTGCAACAGTTCCAGCCCAGGCTATGGGCTAACCTCAGGCCCCTCCAGCTCCAGACACTCTCAGAGGCCCTCACACCAGTCTGAGGTTTTAACACCTATCCTGTCCCCATCTAATTTTGACTTTGTCCTGATCCCTCCCATTGCAAACATATCAAAACACACCCACATCCCGAATGAGGCATCTCTTTTTTAGCCGCCCACACTTCTTGAAAGATTGATTTAAATATTAAATATAACTATGCTTTGGAAATTAAGGAATCATATGGCTTGGTTTACCAGTGGCTACTACTTCTGAGGAATGCTTGGGGAAAAAAAGCATTCAGGAGTTGACCCCTGAAAAATATGGGTTTGAATGCCCAGGTCCACTTACACATGGATTTTTTGTTTGTTTTTTGAGACGGAGTCTCGCTCTGTCGCCCAGGCTGGGCAATCGTGCAATGGCGTGATCTCAGCTCACTGCAACTTCTGCCTCCTGGGTTCAAGAGATTCTCCTTCCTCAGCCTCCTGAGTAGCTGGGATTACAGGTGCCCACCACCATGCCCGGCTGCCTGGCTAATTCTTGCATTTTTAGTAGAGAGGGGGTTTCACCATGTTGGCCAGGCTGGTCTTGAACTCCTGACCTCAGGTGATCTGCCTGCCTCTGCCTCTCAAAGTGCTGGGATTACAGACATGAGCCACCATGCTGAGCCAGATTTTTTTTTTTTTTTGAGACGGAGTCTCGCTCTGTTGCCCAGGCTGGAGTGCAGTGGCGCCATCTCGGCTCACTGTAAGCTCCACCTCCCAGGTTCATGCCTCAGCCTCCCGAGTAGCTGGGACTACAGGCGCCCGCCACCACTCCCGGCTGATTTTTTGTATTTTTAGTAGAGACGGGGTTTCACCGTGTTAACGAGGATGGCCTCGATCTCCTGACCTCGTGACCCACCCACCTCGGCCTTCCAAAGTGCTGGGATTACAGATGTGAGCCACCACGCCCTGCCTATACATGGATTTTTGACTGTGCAGGAGGGTGGGCTGTAATTGTTCAAGGGTCAACTATAATCGAGGAATTGATTCCACGTGGGAAGAAAAATTTTAGGATCACTCCACAGTGAATGAAGCTCACCCAATGCCACATTTTGTAGGCAGTTAATGGACCGTTTTTCACCTCTTTCTCTCCCGCTGTCTGTCTCCACCCATTCTCTTTTCAATCAATGCACTCCCCTCCCACCTCCAGGCCAATCATGTTCATAGTAACGCAGCCCTGGGGGAAGGCTTGCGTCTCACTTCCTAGCTGTGTGACCTTGAGCAGGTGTCTTAACTTCTCTGGGCTTCCCTCCCTCATCTATAAAATGAAGATAATAAAAGCTCCTGCCTCATAACATGGTGGTGAGGATTCAATGAGCTGACACCTGCAAAGCACATCTTATATTTTTTATAGTGCTCAAAAATCAACAAAAATGAAAATAAATAAGCCGGGCACAGTACTGCACATCTGTAGTCCCAGCTACTTGGGAAGCTGAGGCGGGAGGATCTCTTGAGCCCAGGAGCTTGAGACCAGCCTGGACAACATAGTGAGACCCCATCTCTTAAAAAAAAACACTTAGGGCCAGGCATGGTGGCTCACGCCTGTAATGGCAACCCTTTGAAAGGCCAAGGTGGGTGGATGACTTGAAGTCAGGAGTTTGAGACCAGCCTGGCCAACATGGTGAAACCCATCTCTACTAAAAATACAAAAAAAATTGCTGGGCGTGGTAGTGCGCGCCTGTAGTCCCACCTACTTGGGAGGCTGCGGCATAAGAAAAGAATAGCTTGAACCCAGGAAGTGGAGCTTGCAGTGAGCCAAGATCACAACACTGCACTCCAGCCTGAGCAACAGAGTGAGACTCCTTCAAAAAAAAAAAAAAAAAAAAGGAAGAAAGAAAAATTAAAAAAATAAAGTGAATCCAATGATATTAAATTAAAATGTTTTAAATAAAATAAAAATGAATAATGAAATGAATGGGAACATGATAATTAATAAATAGTTTAAAAACAAAATAAAATGGGCAGGGTGCAGTGGCTCACGCCTGTAATTCCAGCACTTTGGGAGGCTGAGGCGGGCAAATCACCTGAGGTCGGAAGCTCGAGACCAGCCTGACCAACATAGTGAAACCCTGTCTCTACTAAAAATACAAAATATTTAGCCAGCCATAGTGGCAGGTGCCTGTAGTCCCAGCTATTTGGAAGGCTGAGGCAGGAGAATTGCTTGAACCCAGGAGGCAGAGGTTGCAGTGAGCAGAGATCGTGTCACTGCATTCCAGCCTCAGCAACAGAGTGAGACTCTGTCTCAAAAATAAATCAAATCAAATCAAATCAAATCAAATGAGCCCAAACAACTGAAGGAAGCCACAGAGGGGGCATGACATCCCCAGAGTCACCCAGGACACCAGGGACAGAGGAAGGATTTGAACTCAGAGCCACCTGATTCTATCCCAGGCTTGGCTGGGCGCAGTGGCTCACGCCTGTAATCCCATCACTCTGGGTGGGAGTTAGGAGGATCGCTTGAGGCCAGGAGTTTAAGACCAGCCTGGGCAACACAGCTAGACCCCATCTGTACAAAAAATAAAAATTAGCCCAGCATGGTGGTGCATGCCTATAGTCTCTGCACTTTGGGAGGCTGAAGCAGGAGGATCGTTTGAGCCCAGGAGTTGGAGGCTGCAGTCAGTTGAGATAGCACCACTGCACTCCAGCCTGGGTGACAGAAAGAGACTCTGTCTCAAAAAAAAAAAAAAAAAAAAAAAAAAAATGGACCAAGCATGGTGGCTCATGCCTGTAATCCCAGCATTTTGGGAGGCCAAGGCGGGTGGATGACCTGAGGTCAGGAGTTCAAGACCGGCCTGGCCAACATGGTGAAGTCCTGCCTCTACTAAAAATACAAAATTAGCCGGGCATGGTGGTGCATGCCTGTAATCCCAGCTACTCGGGAGGCTGAGGCAAGAAAATTACTTGAACCCGGGAGGTGGAGGTTGCAGTGAGCCAAGATCAAGCCACCGCACTCCAGCCTGGGCGACAAGAGGGAAACTCCATCTCAAAAATAAAATAAAATAAAATAAAATAAAAAATGAAATCCAGGCTTGTTCCACAGGCCTCTCTTTTTGGCTTTTCAAAAATGGCTTTCAAAGATCCTGAGCTCCCACTCACTCGCGCACTCTGCTCCTGCCAAGAGAATCTGCCTGTTATGCCTGTGCATCAAGCAGACCTGGTCCAGCCTCCGAATCTTTACCCACACAGGTCCGTGCCCCACTCCTCACGTGCCTGCCTTCACTTCTCTAAATCCTCCCTATTCTTCCAGGCTCTGCTCTGGCACCACCTCCTCCAGGCAGACTCCCTGATTTCTCCAGGCCACACCAGATGGGGATGTTGTATCCCACGATACGAAAACTAAAGGCTCCAAGTCAAGCTTGCCCACGCAGGCCAGGCACAAAGAGGTGCTCAGGAAGGCTGATTGCCTGTTCCTTGAGGTGAGCCCTCCCTTTCATCCTCCCCATCTGTGCTCTGAATTGGCCGCCACAGGGACTTCAGGGGGCTGAGAAGAAGTGGGGACGATGGAGGAAGAAGCATGTCTTTCTAGGAGTTCATAGCCAAAGACATGGATGCAAGAGAAGACAGCTGGATCTACCTCAGGGCCTTTGCACTGGCTGTTCCAGCCACTTGGAATGCAATTCCTGCAAACTCTCTCCCCCACTCCCCTTCCCTTTCTTTTTCTTTTTTTTTTTTCTTTTTTGAGATGGAGTCTCACTCTGTTGCCCAGGCTGCAGTGCAATGGCACAATCTCAGCTCACTGCAACCTCCACCTCCCAGGTTCAAGCAATTCTCCTGCCTCAGCCTCCCAAGTAGCTGGGATTACAGGTGCCCGCCACCGTGCCCAGCTAATTTTTGTATTTTTAGTAGAGACAACGTTTCACCATGTTGGCCAGGCTCGTCTTGAACTCCTGACCTCAAGTGATCTGCCTGCCTTGGCCTCCCAAAATGCTGGGATTACAGGTGTGAGCCACCACGCCCAGCCCTCCCCTTCTCTTTCTAATCTTTGCTCTAATACCACCTCCTCTGGGAAGCCTTCCCTGGCCACCCTCTTTAAAACTGCAGCCACCTCCCCTGCCCTGAATGCTTCAATTCCCTTTTCCTGCTTTGTCTGTCTTTGCGACACAAAATACACATCGTCACTTATTTATCTTGTTTCGTGTTCATCTCCCGTACTCAGCGGTCGGCTCCACGAGGGCAAGGATTTTTGCCTGCCCTATTCTCTGGCTGATTCCCCTGTGCCCGGAACAGCGCCTGCTATATAAATATGTGCTGAGTACATACACACCAAAGCAAAAGATCAGGATCCTCGGGAAAGTGGGTCCTTGGAAAAGCAAGGGGTCACTGTGGCCGGGGAGAGTGGAGATTGGACGGGGAGGTGGTACTGGGGCCAAATTGTGAGGAATGAGGAGGGTCTGATTGGTGGCAATGCGGTGAGAAGGAATTCCATGGAGAGCGGACTAGGGCCTGGGCAAAGGCCTGGGCTGGAAAGCTTGTACGGGGAGCAGTGGGGAGGTCATGACGCTAGGGGGCAGCAGAGAGGAAAGGAGAAGAGGTGGGTACTGGAATGAAAGGGTGGATCTTCAGCCAAGCCCCAGGAGACAGAAGGCTGAAGTTGCAGGGGTGTATCGGGCATCTAGGGCCTCACACTCACCTCTGTCTTCTTAAATCGCGCCCTGAGAGTCTTCATAGTTGGTGCCCTGTGTTTCTCCTCTCCCCAGGCCACCTGAGGAGGGCAAGGGTGGGGGTAAGGTGAGGGACACCAGTCCTGGTGGGCGGCAGGGTCCGTTGCCTCGCCCTCCTCAAAATGACCACTTCCTCCTTCCTGACCAGTCCTGGCCCCTAGAGCAAGACACAGACCTGCTCTATCTCCTACCTGCTGTGTGTCCTTTGGCAGGTTACTTGCCCTCTCTGTTTTACTTCCCTCATCTATACAGTGACAGAAATGATCCTTTCTTGACCAACTCATGGTCAGTTTTCAGTATGGTCCCTACATAGAGCCTGGCCAAACATGAGGGGCTTGATAAATGCATCTCACTGGTATTTCCTGTTGTCCAAACAGATCAAGCCTTTTCTGGCCTCCTAACTTTTACCTGTGCAGTTATTTCTGCCTAGAATGGTTTCTTTTTTCTTCTCTGAACTCCTACTCATCCTTCAAAGCCCAGTTCCAAAATCCCTTGCTCTTATCAGCTTTGCCTCTTGTTCCCAAGCAGAGATGTAACTCCCCAAATTGGGTTCCCGCCTACCCTGGCTGGGTCTCTTCCTCTGCCTCACCCCTGGCTCCATGGGCTGGAAGGGTCTGGGCTGATTCTGTCCTTTTCAACAGTCAGGGGCTCCCTGGGGACTGAAGCCAGGGCTGACGGCTCTCAGCACAGAGGCATGTTTGCTACATAGTCAGAGGGAACCTCCATGTGACAGCAATTCACCCATAGTGGGTGGAGGTCTGGGGCAATGGCTGCATGCATGTGTGTGACGTTGAGTGCAGGGCGTGTGCACACATGCACTTCTGTCCACCTGGGCCTGTTCTACGTTCCGCATGTGCAGGCACGGAGGTCAGGCAGGCCTATCTCGAGGGGGTGTGTTTTTTGAGGGGTGTGACTGTGAGGCCCTATGTGTGAAAGGGATTTCTGTGATGGAGAATCTGTATTTGCCTCTTACCAGGGAGTAGGGGTTGGGATGGCCTCTACCTGTCCACCTATCTACTCGTGAATTCTCCAAGCCACCCTTCCACGCATTTACCACCTATGCACTCACCTGGACATCCACCCTCCCACCTAAGCACTGTATAACCACCCACTGGCCACCACCCACAAACCCACCCACCCAATTCATGTTCTCATGGTTCTTCAACACCCTTTAATCAGATTTCACCCACACATCCATCCACCCACACATCCATCCACCCACCCAAACACCTACCAACTCCCACCATTCATCCATCCACTCATCCACCCATCCATCCACTTATCCATCCCTTCATCCATCCACCCAACCACCCATCCATCCATCCGCCCAAGCATCCATCCATCCACCCATCTGCCCACCCAATCACACACCCATCCACCCATCCACCCACCCACCCATCCACTCATCCATCCACTTATCCATCCCTCCATCCATCCACCCAACCACCAATCCATCCATCCACCCACCCATCCACCAGTGCATCCATCCACCCACCCACCAGTCCATCCATGGATCCATCCATCCATCCATCCATCCATCCACTTATCCATCCCTCCATCCATTCGCCCAATCACCCACCCATTCATCCATCCACCCATCCATCCATACATCTACCCATTCAGCCATCTACCAAACCACCAATCCATCTATTCGCCCCCCATCCATCCACCCACCCATCCATTCATTTACCCCTCCATCGGTGCCCACTCACTACCTACCCTTTTTTCTTCTACCTCTGACTGGAGGATTCAATCACACCCAAAGCAGGGGGTAATAAGACACCCAACAGAGGAGTTCACAGGCTGCTTGGGAGAAGACAATCCGTGGGCTTGGGGGAGGGAGAAACGCCTGCTAAATTTAGGGAGCTGCTTGCTGGAAGAGGTGATGGTAAATAAGAAGGGCCTGATGGCCGGGTGGGATGTTGAGCACCCGCCTTGGAGGAAGCTAGGCAGGGCACAGGCCAGCAAGTGGGAAGTGCGTGGGTGAACGAGTGCATGTGTGTGTCAGGGTACCTGGGTAGCTCCGCAGCCTGGCTGGGACTCAGCACGGCTTCTTTCTCCCACATACAAGGGCTCAGGGGCCTGGGGCCATAAGGGGATCCTCCATCCTGGGCCTCTCCCACCTCCTTCCTCCCCTACCTCCTGCAGCTCCAGTGCCCCGAGCTCCCGGCCACAGTGCCCACTGCCGGCTCCGGTTACCCACTCCCAGCTGGGCCACGAGCAGCTCCAGCCGCTCCACTCTGACACCTGATCGGCTCTGAGCAGGCGGCCGCCCCAGGGGGCCGGGGATGAGCCGAGGGAGGAGACAGGCTGGCAGCGGACTGCCTGTTGGCCAACTGGCTCTGGCGGGAAGACACCCACGATCTTCCCTATCATCACTGGACTGATTTCAGTTTCTGGAAGGAGCCATGCTCTTCCTCTCTTCTCAGCCTTTGCACTTGCTGTTCCCCCCACCAGGAACATTCTTTCTGTACTTCATGTCACCCCGACCGGCTCTACCTGACTCACGCACTCTTTATTTATTTATTTATTTATTTTTGAGACGGATTTTCATGCTTGTTGCCCAGGCTGGAGTGCAATGGCGCGATCTCCGGCTCACCGCAATCTCCGCCTCCTGGGTTCAAGCAATTCTCCTGCCTCAGCCTCCCGAGCAGCTGCGATTACAGGCCACCACACCCAGCTAATTTTGTATTTTTAGTAGAGACGGGGTTTCTCCACGTTGGTCAGGGTGGTCTCGAACTCCCAATCTCAGGTGATCCACCCGCCTCGGCCTCCCAAAGTGCTGGGATTACAGGTGTGAACCACTGCACCCGGCTCACGCACTCTTTAGATCTTTGCTGCAACATCCCCTCCTCCAGGAAGCCCTCCCGGATGCCCCCAGCCTGGGTCAGGTGCCTCCTGTGAGCCCCCTCACTGCCCTGTGCCCTCTGCATCACCCATTGCACCCCAACCACACCATGTCACCATTACCTGGTCACATGTTTGTGTCCACCCCCAGCCACCAGGGCATAGATGGTACCACCTTTGCTCTCCAGTGTGCCCAGTACAAAGTAGGTACTCAACACATGATTCTTAAATGAGTCCTCCAAGCCACCAGCCCCATTGACCTTGAGCAGGACCTGTCCTGCAGAATGCAGAACCTCCAGTTGGATGATACTCAGATAACTTGGCCGGACGCAGTGGCTCACGCCTGTAATCCCAGCACTTTGGGAGGCCGAGGCGGGCGGATCACCTGAGGTCAGGAGTCCGGGACCAGCCTGACCAACATGGAGAAACCCCGTCTCTACTAAAAAATGCAAAAATTTGCTGGGTGTGGTGGCAGGCGCCTGTAATCCCAGCTACTCGGGAGGCTGAGGCAGGAGAATCGCTTGAACCCAAGAGGCGGAGGTTGCAGTGAACCGAGATTGCGCCACTGCACTCCAGCCTGGGCAACAGAGCGAGGCTCCGTCACACACACATACACACACACACACACACACACACACACACACACAAATGAAATATTCAGATAACTCTGAGTGGCATTCAAAACCCTTAGGCTGGGGTCCCTGCTGTCCGGCTCTGTCCTTATGGAATTTACTAATCCGTAAAAGGGGTTGTGGGGACATGGATAGCCTGTGTCCCTCATTTTAGAGGTGACTGGAGAACTCTCACGTAGGCGGCCGCCCCAATTTCCCGCCCGGGTCATCGGGGAGCCCCTTCCCGAGCCCCGCAAACACCTGCATGCAAAGAGGCAGGCTTCCTTCTGACAGCCGTTAACATGTCGCCTGCGGCGTCAGCAAGAGGCGCATGCGCCTCGCCGTGGGAGGCCGGCGCGCAGGACTGGAACGCGGTTCCTCCTTCTTCCCCGCCCCGCCCCGCTTCCGGCGGAAGCGGCCTCAACAAGGGAAACTTTATTGTTCCCGTGGGGCAGTCGAGGATGTCGGTGAATTACGCGGCGGGGCTGTCGCCGTACGCGGACAAGGGCAAGTGCGGCCTCCCGGAGGTGAGCGCGTCCGAGGGTCCCGAGCATCGCGCCCCAGGGCCGCGGGCTGGGAGCGGCCGGATGGCAGGGGGGCATTGTGGGAATATCAGGGGGCACTGAGGCTAGACAATGGGAGGGACTTCCCAGTGAGGAAGGGGCGGGAAGTGACGCCCCTGCGCGCCGGGGGACGCGAACACGCCCAACTCTGTGGTCACCCTGTCGGGGCTGATCGGGTAGAGAGGGGATGTAGTTCCAGGAGGAGGGGACGACAGGCGCAAAGGCAGGGAGGTGGGAATAAACACACCTGGAGAACGATTAGGCCTGGGAGGTTTCCAGAGCCGGGCCAGGACGGGGTTCAAATGCCAGGCTGGGGAGTTGGCACTTTATCCTGAGGGTGATGGGGAAGGGTTTTGCCCTGGCGAGGGGCCTGGACAGAATGTGCCAGAAAGATCCCTCCAGCCACTCAGAGGGGAAGTGGAGGGATCCGCTGCCCCCTCCGCGCACTGTGGGACTTTGGGGAAGTCACTTCCCTTCTGGGTCTCCATCTCCAAACTTTCTGCAAACGAGGTGAAGATGGCCCCATTCCATAAGGCTGGCCCATGCATTCTGACTCATGCATTTAATGAGCGCCGATGGTGTGCGCCCGTCCAGAAGCCCCACTCTTCGCTGCTGCTGTTAGTCACTTAATTTTATCATTATTATTATATTATTTTTGAGATGGAGTTTCTCTGTCGCCCAGGCTGGAGTGCAGTGGCGCGATCTCGGCTCACTGCAACCTCCGCCTCCTAGGTTCAAGCGATTCTCCTGCCTCAGCCTCCTGAGTAGAGTAGATGAGACTACAGGCGCCTGCCACCACGCCTGGCTAATTTTTGTATTTTTAGTAGAGGCGGGGTTTCACCATGTTGGCCAGTCTGCTCTTGAACTCTTGATCTCAAGTGATCCACCCACCTTGGTTTCCCAAAATGCTGGGATTATAGGCGTGAGCCACCATACCCGGCCTGTTAGTCACTTTATTCCACCAACATTTATGGAGCACTTACTGTGGGTCAGGCACTTTCTAGGTACTAAGGCCACAGCCAGGAGCAACACAGATTAAAAACCCCTCCTTCTAGTAAGGAAAACTGACTAGGGGTTGCATGGAAACCAGTTGGCCAAGGGAGGCATCACTGTCACTGAAGTGACATCTAAGCCACAAGTTACAGGAGGTGAGGGAGGGAGCCATGTGGGTATCTGGGGGAAGAGCATTAAAGGGTGTGGCCCTGAGGTGGGACTGTGCCTGGTGTGATAGAGGAACAAGGAGGAGACCTGTGTGGCTGGAGCAGAGTGAGGCAGGGAGAGGGAGGAGAAGAGGGCAGGGAGGGGGCAAGGGAGGTAGTGCAGGGCCTGGTGGGCCGTGGGGAGGGCTAGGGCTTTGACAAGGCAGGTGGGAGGCATGGAAGGTTGTAGGCAGAGGAGGGGCATGAGGACAAGCTGCCTTTTCCAATCCATTTTCCTCCCGCAGGCAAGACAGGGACAGCTCAGTCTGTGGCTCGTGCGTGGCCTTGCCACTTGGGGGAACTGTTTTGACCCCTCCGTCTGCTCTCTCCCCCTACAGATCTTCGACCCCCCGGAGGAGCTGGAGCGGAAGGTGTGGGAACTGGCGAGGCTGGTCTGGCAGTCTTCCAATGTGGTGTTCCACACGGGTGCCGGCATCAGCACTGCCTCTGGCATTCCCGACTTCAGGTCTGTGATTGTGCAGGGGAAGTCGAGGCAAGGCCTACCAGGCTGCCAGAGGCTTCCCTGCGAGCCACACACATCTGGGAATGAGAACCCATCCATCTGCTTTCCTCCTGGATGTGTCCTGGGTACTCCCTTTAAGATGTGTCCCTTGGCTGGGCATGGTGGATCACAAGGTCAGGAATTCCAGACCAGCCTGGCCAATATGGTGAATCCCTGTCTCTACTAAAAATACAAAAATTAGCCAGTTGTGGTGGCACACATCTGTAGTCCCAGCTACTCGGGAGGCTGAGGCAGGAGAATTGCTTGAACCTGGGAGGTGGAGGCAGTGAGCCGAGACTGCACCACTGCACTCCAGCCTGGGCGACAGAGTGAGGCTCCGTCTAAAAACAAAACAAAAAGATGTGTCCCTTGTCACAACCAGCATTCCACTCACCTCATTGGCCAGAACACGGTCACCTGATCACACCTGGCTGCAAGGGTTGCTGGGAAATGTAGTCTTTCATATTTGCAAGCGTAGCCAGGCGTGGTGGCAGGCACCTGTAATCCCAGCTACTTGGAAGGCCGAGGTGGGAGAATCGCTTGAACCCGGGAGGCAGAGGTTGCAGTCAGCCAGGATCATGCCATTGTACTCCAGCCTGGGCAACAGAGCCAGACTCCATCTCAAAAAAAAAAAAAAAAAAAAAAAAAAGCCAAGGCGTGAATTTCTCCTCCTTCTCCTCTTCCATAACCTGCTGTGGCTCCCCATTGCCAGGCAGTGTAGAGTTCTGAATACCTTGTGCTGGAAGCTGAAGCCCTTCCTGCCCCAGCCCTGAATCACCTCTCCAACTTCAGCCCCTCCTGCTCCTGCTGCAGCCCCCAAAACACTTGCATTTTCTCCTAAACTCATGGGCTCTTCCCAGCACCCAGGCCTTTGTTTACCCCTTCTGTCTGATCTTCCCTCTCACCCTTCAAGAAACTGCTTAGGCTCCTCCAGGAAGCCCTTCCACGTGCCCCAGGGCCCCCACCTCCACGGGGCTTCCCCAGGCCCAGGTACCTCCTCTGGTCCAGGTTTGACTCTTGGGGCCAGAGGATCTGTGTCCACCTGTCTCCCCCAAGATCAAGGGCTTCTGGAGGGCAGGGCTTGGGTCCATGTGAGCATCGTCGGGCTCATTGCAGCAGCAGTGTTGGTTGAATAGAATAAGTCATTTTTGCCTTCGTGTGAATTCATCTGTCTCTCTCTGCCTCTCCCTCTCTCCGTCTCTCTCCAATTCTGTCTCTGACTTGCTTTGTCTTTAACTCTTTATCTCTCTGTCTGTGTCTTGTTCTATCCCCCTCTCCCTGTTCTTGCAACTCACCCTCTATTTCTGTTTCTGATTCCCTCTCTCTGTCTCCCTGTCTCTCTCTGTCTCCTGATTTTCTCTCTCCAACTTTCTCTCTATACCTCTCTGATTCTCCCCCTGTCTCTTTTTCTGTTCCCTTCTCCCCGTCCATCTCTCCTGGCCTGCCACCTTCAGGGGTCCCCACGGAGTCTGGACCATGGAGGAGCGAGGTCTGGCCCCCAAGTTCGACACCACCTTTGAGAGCGCGCGGCCCACGCAGACCCATATGGCGCTGGTGCAGCTGGAGCGCGTGGGCCTCCTCCGCTTCCTGGTCAGCCAGAACGTGGACGGGCTCCATGTGCGCTCAGGCTTCCCCAGGTAACACCCTGGCCCCGCCCCCACGAAAGCGCTTGGGGCCCCACAAACCGTGTTTGCATTTTTAGGGGGAGAGTCCCCTTTTCCTGGTTCTATAAGATTCTAGCCCTGAGTTCTCTGGATCTTTCTTGGCCCAGTGTGTGGAGATCTCTGAGTCCCGTGGCTCAGAGCTGTCCCCGCTGGGGCCAGAGGCAGAATTTCCCTCGAGATGGGGCTAAGGGGCGGAGAGCTGTCAGGGTCTGGAAGTTGCAGTTTGTTTTTTGTTGTCGTCGTTGTTGTTGTTGTTTTTGTGACCGAGTTTCGTTCTTGTTGCCCAGGCTGGAGTGCAATGGCGTGATCTCGGCTCAGCCTCCCGGGTTCAAGCGATTCTCCTGCCTCAGCCTCCCTAGTAGCTGGGATTACAGGCATGCGCCATCACGCCCAGCTAATTTTGTATTTTTAGTAGAGACGGGGTTTCTCCATGTTGGCCAGGCTGGTCTTGAACTCCTGACCTCAGGTGATCTGCCCGCCTCAGCCTCCCAAAGTGCTGGGGTTACAGGTGTGAGCCACCACGCCTGGCCTGTTGTGTTTTTAATATCCATCTTTATTAATCTGACACTAAACGTGTCTGACACTGAAGTGAACCTGTGCTCTGGGGCAGGCTGATTTCCTAATAGAAGTGTGGCCCTCCCCTTCCCCTCTTTGCCAGGTCTCACCCCTGGGGCCACCAATGACAGCCAGGTCAGTTGTTGAGACGAGGAGCTCGGCAGCCAGGGGTGAGGGGTGAGGAAGAGATTTTTCTCTGCTTATAAAAGCAAAGGAGGGGCCGGGCATGGTGGCTCACATCTGTAATCCCAGCACTTTGGGAGGCCGAGGCGGGCGGATCACGAGGTCAAGAGTTCGAGACCAGCCTGGCCAACATGTTGAAACCCCATCTCTACTAAGAATACAAAAATTAGCTGGGCGTGGTGGCGCATGCCTGTAATCCCAGCTACTCGGGAGGCTGAGTCAGGAGAATCGCTTGAACCCGGGAGGCAGAGGTTGCAGTGAGCCGAGATGGCGCCACTGCACTCCAGCTTGGGCGACAGAGCAAGACTCTGTCTTGAAAAAAAAAAAGCAAAGGAGGGTCAGATGTGGTGACTTATGCCTGGAATCTCAGCACTTTGGGAGGCCAAGGCAGGCGGATCACGAGGTCAGGAGATCGAGACCATCCCGGCCACATGGTAAAACCCCGTCTCTACTAAAAACAGAAAAATTAGGCTGGGCACAGTGGCTCACGCCTGTAATCCCGGCACTTTGGGAGGCCGAGGCGGGTGGATCACAAGCTCAGGAGATCAAGACCATCCTGGCTAACACGGTGAAACCCTGTCTCTACTAAAAATACAAAAAATTAGCCGGGCATGGTGGCGGGCGCCTGTAGTCCCAGCTACTCAGGAGGCTGAGGCAGGAGAATCACTTGAACCCCGGAGGCGGAGGTTGTGGTGAGCTGAGATTGTGCCATTGATGTTGTGGTGAGCTGAGATTGCACCATTGCACTCCAACCTGGGCAACAAGAGCAAAACTCTGTCTCAAAATAAATAAATAAATAAAATAAAGCTGGGATTGGATCTCATGCTTCAGGGCCATTCAATGTCTCGGTTTCTACCATTATAAACTGGGAATTCGAATTCCTGTGCTTATGACCTGGTGACATCAAGAGGTTCCCATATGCTCTCGGAGGGGGACGGGCATTTTGTGAGTGGAAAGGGCTTCCCGTTATCTAAGGTGGGTTCAGCCTTGGGGGTTAATGATTCCTTGGGCTCAGAGAGGTTGGGCCACTTGCCCAGAGATGCACAGCAGATGAATGGTGGAGCCAGGAGCTAGAAGAGCCAGAAAGAAGGAGCTGATCAATGTTGTGGGAGAGGAGTCCGGGAAGCCTTCCTGGAGGAGAGGGGCTTAGCACCAGCCCCAAAGCCTGGGCATCCAGGGAGCCTTTCCCACCATCAAGCCTCTTCCTTCTCTTCCCACAGGGACAAACTGGCAGAGCTTCACGGGAACATGTTTGTGGAAGAATGTGCCAAGTGTAAGACGTGAGTGCCACCTGGGTGCAGGGGCGGGGGCTCTGCCAGAGGGGGTTGGGGGTCGAATCCGATGTCCCAGAGACCCAGAGGGTATGGGGGGACTGGGGTGTGGCCCTCCTGGGGGGATCTGGGGGCATGTCTCCCTCTTGGGGGGATATAAGGAGTATGTCTCCCTCCTGGAGGGATTTGGGGGGCATATTTTCCTCCTGGAGGGATTTGGGGGGGCCGTGCCTCCCTCCTGTGGGGGGTACATCCGTGTCCTGGCACTGCTGTAGCAACCTGCCGCAGATGAGCAGCGTAGAACAATAGAAATTTGTGATCTCACAGTTCTGGGGACCAGAAGTCCAAAATCCAGGTGTCTGCAGGGCCATGCCCCTCTGCAACCCTGGGAGGATTTTTCCTGCCTTTTCCTGGCTGCTGGTGGCAGCCAGCCACCCTTGGTGGTCCTGGACCTACAGCCACAGGGGCCTTCTTATCTCTGTGTTTCTCCTTTTTTTTGAGACAGTCCCGCTCTGTCATCCAGGCTGGAGTACAGTGGGGCAATCTCGGCTCACTGCAACCTCCGCCTCCCGGGTTCAGGCAATTATTCTGCGTCAGCCTTCCGAGTAGCTGCAACTACAGGCGCCCACCACCACACCCGGCTAATATTTGTATTTTTAGTAGAGACGGGGTTTCACCATATTGGCCAGGCTGGTGTCGAACTCCTGACCTCATGATCTGCCCGCCTCAGCCTCCCAAAGTGCTGGGATGACAGGCGTGAGCCACCACGCCCGGCCCAGTATAACGATTAAAGTCAGGAAAAGTAAAGTGGACATCGCCTTCTCTAATCCCGAATCCAGACTCGGCCTGTCACCCCCATGCTCCAATTGTTCCTGTTTCTCCTGGTCCGGGATCCCATGCTGGGTCTTGTCTCTCGAGCCCCTTCGTCTGTCTGGGACAGTTTCCTGCTTTGTTTTCTGTGCTCCGGGCACCGAGCAGCATCCCAGCCCGTTATTTGTGGAAGGCTCCTCGTTCCATGTTGCTGGGTGCTAGTTCTGGTCACCTGTCCACCCCCCACCTCCCTGGGAGAACGTCGCCCTAGAAACAGTGCGAGAGTCACCCATGGGAGCTCACCTGGTCCCATCCTCCCCCTTCCTCCCTGACACAGGCAGTACGTCCGGGACACAGTCGTGGGCACCATGGGCCTGAAGGCCACGGGCCGGCTCTGCACCGTGGCTAAGGCAAGGGGGCTGCGAGCCTGCAGGTGAGCCACCCCCACCCAGGCCCTGGGCTCCAGGGGAGGCTGCGAGGCTCCTGCGGACTCTCCTCAGCTTCCTCATTGCAGGGGAGAGCTGAGGGACACCATCCTCGACTGGGAGGACTCCCTGCCCGACCGGGACCTGGCACTCGCCGATGAGGCCAGCAGGTCTGACCCCCCACCCCCAGGGAGCCCATGGTAGGGCGGGGCGGGACGACAGCAGAAACACAGCCAGCTCCAGCACGGGACAGTGGCTGAGGCTCACAGGCAGTGAGGGGAGGCTTCCTGGAGCAGGTGGGCCAGGCCGGGGGCTGCACACGCGCACTCACACACACTCGTCACCTCGTGGCTCTGGGGGGTGCCGCACAAGGAAACCAAGGCTTCCGCCGGGTGTCTCCTCTATCCAGTGCTGCCCAGCCGGGAGGTGACCGAGCCAGGGTCCCACCCTAGGCGTCCAAGCTCTTACCGCACTGTGATACTCCCCGGAAGTGTCTAAGGGCCCGCCCAGATCAGTGACCCTGCCAACGGACCGCAGAGGAGGGCGGGGTGGGATCCCAAAGGCTGACTCGGAAGTGGGGCTGGCCTTGACCGCCCCGGTGAGCACAGATGGCCTAGGTGTGAACCGGCCCCCAGGGCTGGCTCAGGATGTTGGCAGGAGCAGGGCATCAGGCTCAGCCCACGCTCCCCGGCCCCAGGAACGCCGACCTGTCCATCACGCTGGGTACATCGCTGCAGATCCGGCCCAGCGGGAACCTGCCGCTGGCTACCAAGCGCCGGGGAGGCCGCCTGGTCATCGTCAACCTGCAGCCCACCAAGCACGTAGGTGTCTGAGCCTACCCCTGCCCAAGGCCACCATGCACCCTCTGCCCCCCACGCCTGACCCGTCCCGCCCCCCGGCAGGACCGCCATGCTGACCTCCGCATCCATGGCTACGTTGACGAGGTCATGACCCGGCTCATGAAGCACCTGGGGCTGGAGATCCCCGCCTGGGACGGCCCCCGTGTGCTGGAGAGGGCGCTGCCACCCCTGCCCCGCCCGCCCACTCCCAAGCTGGAGCCCAAGGAGGAATCTCCCACCCGGATCAACGGCTCTATCCCCGCCGGCCCCAAGCAGGAGCCCTGCGCCCAGCACAACGGCTCAGAGCCCGCCAGCCCCAAACGGGAGCGGCCCACCAGCCCTGCCCCCCACAGACCCCCCAAAAGGGTGAAGGCCGAGGCGGTCCCCAGCTGACCAGGGTGCTTGGGGAGGGTGGGGCTTTTTGTAGAAACTGTGGATTCTTTTTCTCTCGTGGTCTCACTTTGTTACTTGTTTCTGTCCCCGGGAGCCTCAGGGCTCTGAGAGCTGTGCTCCAGGCCAGGGGTTACACCTGCCCTCCGTGGTCCCTCCCTGGGCTCCAGGGGCCTCTGGTGCGGTTCCGGGAAGAAGCCACACCCCAGAGGTGACAGCTGAGCCCCTGCCACACCCCAGCCTCTGACTTGCTGTGTTGTCCGGAGGTGAGGCTGGGCCCTCCCTGGTCTCCAGCTTAAACAGGAGTGAACTCCCTCTGTCCCCAGGGCCTCCCTTCTGGGCCCCCTACAGCCCACCCTACCCCTCCTCCATGGGCCCTGCAGGAGGGGAGACCCACCTTGAAATGGGGGATCAGTAGAGGCTTGCACTGCCTTTGGGGCTGGAGGGAGACGTGGGTCCACCAGGCTTCTGGAAAAGTCCTCAATGCAATAAAAACAATTTCCTTCTTGCATCTCAGTGTGTTTACTTTATTTTATTGAGCCAGAGTCTCACTCTGTCACCAAGGCTGGAATGCAGTGGCGTGATCTCAGCTCACTGCAGCCTCTGCCTCCTAGGTTCAAGCAATTCTCCTGCCTCAGCCTCCAGAGTAGCTGGGATTATAGGTGTGTGCCACCACACCCAGCTAATTGTTTGCATTTTTTGTAGAGACGGGGGTCTCACTATGTGACCCAGGCTGGTCTCAAACTCCCGGGCTCAAGCAGTCGGGCCACCTCGGCCTCCCAAAGTGCTGGACTTAACGGGCGTGAGCCACTGTGCCCAGTGAGTGTTTAAATTCCCTATTTGTGGCAAGTCCTCGCCCCCCTGGGTCAGGAGTTCGTGGTCCCCTCCTCCCTGGACCAGCTGCTTGGGCTCCGTTGCAATCCCTGCCCCTCAAGCCTGGGGGCCGAGGAACAAGGGCTCACCTCTCCCCCCACCCCCCCTCTGGGGGGATCAGGCCAGTTTTCTGATGATGAAGCCAATAAGGCAGCTGGCATTTTCTGAGCACTCAATTTGTAGTTACACACTTATGCACATGCTTTTTGTTGTTGTTTAGCATTTGCCCCCAGGCTATGAGCCCCCACCTGGGCTTTGGGCGCGATTTTGCGATGGCGCCCGGGCAGGCGCGCACAGCCCGCAGTGGGGGCGACCCCACAGAAGAGCGCAGGAGCAGCCGGGTTCCACCCTCCCCAGCTGTGACCTTAGGCAGTCCCTCCACTTCCGACGCCTCGGTGTCCTCACCAGCAAAATGAGCAGGGTGGGCCGCCCAGATCCCCGGGAAGGCAGCTGCCTTCCCCACAACTCCGGAGGGGACACCTTGGAAGAGCCACGCCTGCCTCCCCGCACTCCGCCCGCAGCCGCTCTCCAAGGTGCTGAAGTCGTGCCCGGCGCCTCTCCTTCCGCTGCTCCAGCGCGGGCATCTGGCGGGGGTGTGGAGCCCACTCCTCACTCCCCCATCCCAGGCTGGCCCAGCCCCTCCTTCTGGGGAGTCGAGGAGCCCCAGACTCCGCCTCCACACCAAAACAAGGTTCTGTCAAAATACTTTATTTCGGATCAGGCAGTCTTAGAAAAGGGGGGTGATTGTGGGCCGTGGCTGCTCCAAAGACCAGGGCGCACCCGGGGCTCCGGGGCCAGGCTCCCTGCAGTCTCGGCGGCTTCCTCCTCCCAGTGTGCGAGGGAGGCCGGGAGGGGTCCCTGGGCGGGGAGTTGCTGGGCATCTGTTGTGTGTGTGCGTCTGTCTGTCTGTTCGGGTCTGTTTTAGGCTGTGTCTGCCTGTCTCTCTGTCTGGGTCTCTTTCAGGCTGCGTCGGTCTGTCTGGGTCTGTTTCAGGGCGTGTCTGTCTGTCTGTCTGGGTCTGTTTCAGGCTGTGTCTGTCTGTCTGTCTGTCTGGGTCTGTTTCAGGCTGTTTCAGGCTGTGTCTGGGTCTGTTTCAGGCTGTGTCTGTCTGTCCGGGTCTGTTTCAGGCTGTGTCTGTCTGTCTGTCTGTCTGGGTCTGTTTCAGTCTGTCTGTCCGGGTCTGTTTCAGGCTGTGTCTGGGTCTGTTTCAGGCTGTCGGTCTGTCTGGGTCTCTTTCAGGGCGTGTCTGTCTGTCTGTCTGGGTCTGTTTCAGGCTGTGTCTGTCTGTCTGTCCGGGTCTGTTTCAGGCTGTGTCTGTCTGTCTGTCTGGGTCTGTTTCAGGCTGTGTCTGTCTGTCCGGGTCTGTTTCAGGCTGTGTCTGTCTGTCTGTCTGTCTGGGTCTGTTTCAGTCTGTCTGTCCGGGTCTGTTTCAGGCTGTGTCTGGGTCTGTTTCAGGCTGTCTGTCTGTCTGGGTCTGTTTCAGGCTGTGTCTGTTTGTCTGGGTCTGTTTCAGGCTGTGTCTGTCTGTCTGTTTGTCTGGGTCTGTTTCAGGCTGTGTCTGTCTGTCCAGGTCTGTTTCAGGCTGTATGTGTGTCTGCTCTTTGCTTCTGCTCCTGGCTCTGTGTGTATTTCCCGGGTCCTGGGGCCCTCTTTGCCATGTGTCTGAGTGTCGTTTCCTGTGTGGGCCTCAGTCAGGCCCTGGGTGTGTGGCTATGAGCTGTGCCTCCCCCATTCTGGCATCTCTGCTGGGGTCTTGGCCTCACGTCCCATCCCCAGGTGGGTAGCTGCCCAGTGCAGCATCCCCAAGGCACCCCTGGGCAGAGGGGCCTGGGAGCATAGTCCTGGCGGGGCTCACAGCTCGTCTCCCGCCGCCTCCAGCCCTGCACGTCCTGAGCCAGTGCTCGGCCCAGGCGCCACCCAGTCCAGCAGGGGGACCTGGCCCAGCCCCTCTGTTGCATTCCTCAGGACCAGGGTGGCGTTGTCCAGCTCCTCCATCGAATTGGT
This sequence comes from Pan troglodytes, assembly GCF_028858775.2. NCBI lineage: Eukaryota > Metazoa > Chordata > Mammalia > Primates > Hominidae > Pan > Pan troglodytes. Next base: position 6,517,363 of record NC_072418.2, on the reverse strand, counting down.
CAGGTTCGCGGTGTCCTGGAAGCCCCAGTCTGCCCCGGGGCTTCCTGGAGACTCTTCTTGGGTTGTGTCAGCCTCGGGTCGGGGTCCTGGGGCCTCGGAGCCTGGCACAGCATCAGCGGCCACGCGGGAGGCAGCATCATTGTGCAAAGTTCTGGAGAACACTGATTGGGGAAGGGGGGCATCACAGGGGACAAGGTGGAGGTGGGGTCCTATGCTCCCTTCCCTGGCCCCCAGCCTCAGGGAACAGGGGCACAGGGGTCTTCTCCCCCTCCCCCAGAGGCCCAGGATGGGGACTTGGGGAGACCAGCCAAGGGTTTCAAAGGTGGGGATCCCCTACCTCGTACAGGCGCAAAGTCCCCAGGGCTCTCGGTTTTGTTGGGGCCAAAAGGGCTGATGGAGGGGAGGATGATGAGGGCAAAGGACAGCAACAGGACCTGGTGGAGACAGCGGCAGAGTCACCCCCTCCCTCCCCTCCCCTGCAAGCATCTCCATCCCACAGGCAGAGAAACTGAGGCCCCAAAGACCAGACTGGATCATACTTGAGCTGGGGCACAAGGAGAGCTTGGACTCATTGTCACCTCCCTATGGGCCCCTCTACAGAAGCCTAGGTCCCCGGCTTGCCTGGGGGCACCAGGACTCACCGCGACACAGGTGCCTGTCTGGGCTGACTTGCTGGTGGACTGCACCACAATGGCCTGGAGTTTCTTCAGTTGCTCCAAGAGGGACCTTAGAGAGAAAGGCAGGCCTCCGCTGAGCCCTAAAGGGCCTCGGTTCTGCTTCTCGTCCATTTCTGGGGTCCCCCAGCCCCACTAAAGTCCAAATTCCATCCATTCTTCAAGGGCCTCTGGCTCTTTATTATTTATTTATTTTATTTATTTGTTTGTTTGTTTGTTTGTTTGTTTATTTATTTTGAGACAGAGTCTTGCTCCATCGCCCAGGCTGGAGTGAGTGGTGGGATCGCGGCTCACTGCAAGCTCCGCCTCCCAGGTTCACGCCATTCTCCTGCCTCAGCCTCCTGAGTAGCTGGGACTACAGGCGCCCGCCACCACACCCGGCTAATTTTTTTTGTATTTTTAGTAGAGACGCGGTTTCACCGTGTTAGCCAGGATGGTCTTGATCTCCTGACCTTGTGATCCGCCCGCCTCGGCCTCCCAAAGTGCTGGGATTACAGGCGTGAGCCACCACACCAGGCCTTATTTATTTATTTTTGAGACAGAGCCTTGCTCTGTCACCCAGGCTGGAGTGCAGTGGTACGATCTCGGCTCACGGCAACCTCCACCTCCCGAGTTCAAGCAATTCTCCTGCCTCAGCCTCTCGAGTAGCTGGGACTGCAGGTGCCCGCCACCACGCCTGGCTAATTTTTTTGTATTTTTAGTAGAGATGGGGTTTCACCATGTTGGCCAGGCTGGTTTTGAACTCCTGACCTCAGGTGATCCACCCGCCTCGGCCTCCCAAAGTGCTGAGATTACAGGCGTGAGCCACTGCACGCGGCCCATAGGTGAAACTCTTATTCCCTATGTCATTCTGTCATCACATGGGCTCTCTGCTCTTCCTGCAAAGGGACTCTGGGGCTGCTTCCCCTGTCCTCTGCCCCAGCTGGACCCAGACTCACAGGTTTTGCTTCTCGAGATGCAAGACTTTCCTCTGTAACTCCTGATTCTGAGCAGTGCAAGCTGACATCCTGAAAGGAGGAAGACGCATCGACATTCAGCATATGCCAGTCACCAGCTGGCCCCACTGACATCTCCCCCAGAGGCCTCACGTTACAAGCCAAGAGAACCCAAGGCCAGAGAGGGGAAGTCATTCATCCAAGGTTACTTGGCAGGTCAGACAGGGCTGGGATTTGAACCCACATCTGCCTGGTTCCTAGGTCCCATTTCTGCATTAATATGGAGGGGGCTTCATTCAAAGCTGAGCCCCCTGGATGGGCGTGGTGGTTCACACCTGTAATCCCAGCACTTTGGGAGGCCGTGGTGGGCGGATCACCTGAGGTCAGGAGTTCAAGACCAGCCTGGCCAACATGGTGAAACCCTGCCTGTACTAAAAATGCAAAATTAGCCAGGTGTGGTGGTGGGCGCCTGTAATTCCAGCTACTTGGGAACTTGGGAGGCTGAGGCAGGAGAATCGATTGAACCCGGGAAGTGGAGGTTGCAGTCAGTCAAGATCACACCATTGCACTCCAGCCTGGGCAACAAGAATGAAACTCTGTGTCCAAAAAAAAAAAAAAAAAAGCTGAGCCTCCTAGATTCAGGCAGTGATGTTTCCAGAAGATGAAATATCAGGACAACCAGGCATCCTGGGAGACTCAAGTTTCTTTTTTTGTTTGTTTGTTTTTTGAGATGGAGTCTCGCTCTGTCGCCCAGGCTGGAGTGCAGTGGCACAATCTCGACTCACTGCAAGCTCTGCCTTCCGGGTTCACGCCATTCTCCTGCCTCAGCCTCCCGAGTAGCTGGGACTACAGGCATCCGCCACCATGCCCAGTTAATTTTTTTGGATTTTTAGTAAAGACAGAGTTTCACCGTGGTCTCGATCTCCTGAACTCGTGATCCGCCTGCCTCAGCCTCCCAAAGTGCTGGGATTACAAGTGTGAGCCACGGCGCCCGGCCGAGATTCAAGATTCATCTCTCCCCCTCCCCATGACCTTGGGCCACTCCACTCTCTGATCTCAGCTTTTGTGTCTGTAAAATGGGATACAATTACCCAGGACATAGGGTGGTGGGGAGAATGACCCTGGATAAAGATGATCAGGAGCTTAGCAGATTGCATTTAAGAAAGGGGAGAGACCAGGCGCAGTGACTCACGCCTGTAATCCCAGCACTTTGGGAGGCTGAGGCGGCCAGATCACCTGAGGTCAGGAGTTTGAGACTAGCCTGGGCAACACAGTGAAACCCCATCTCTACCAAAAATACAAAGAAATTAGCTGGGCGTGGTGGCCATGCACCTGTAATCCCAGCTTCTGGAGAGGCTGAGGCAGGAGAATCGCTTGAACCCGGGAAGTGGAGGTTGCAGTGAGCCAAGATCGCACCACTGCACTCCAGCCTGGGTGACAGAAGTAGACCCTTCCACACACAAAAAAAGGAAGTGTCTATCTTCAGGCAGAGGGTCAGAATAGGATGGGTCACACTTTGTCCTTTCTCCACACACCTTCTAGGGGGCAAAGGGTCCCCCAAACCCTTGTCCTACACCATCACTAGGCATCTTTCCATCCCTGCAATCAGTAAGAAGCATGATCTCTCCCAGAGAGGAGAATCACCTCCAATTTTGTCAGACCCTAAGCTGTGTGGCCTTAGCCACATCTCCTTCTCTCTGGGCCTCAGTTTCCTCCACGAGTGTAGAGTCTGGGTCCAGCACTACCCACCGAGTCTCCAGGCCATCGATGTATTCCTTCTTCTTCTTCCTGCTTTCTTGCGCCGACTGCTTGTTCCGGATTTTCCGGCGGATTTTTTTCAGCACTCGCTCCTCGTACTGCCAAGTGAAATGGGGAGGAGGGTTTCAGGCCAGAAAGTCCCCACTTGGAGTCCGGGGGCAGTAGCTCTCGCCTGTAATCCCAGCATTTTGGGAGGCCGAGGCAGGCGTATCACCTGAAGTCAGGAGTTCGAGACCAGCCTGGCCAACATGGTGAAACACCGTCTCTACTAAAAATACAAAAATTAGCCAGGCATGGTGGCAGGTGCCTGTAATCCCAGCGACTCGGGAGGCTGAGGCAGGAGAATGGCATGAACCCGGGAGGCGGAGGTTGCAGTGAGCCGAGATCGCGCCATTGCAATCCAGCCTGGGCAACAAGAACGAAACTCCATCTCAATAAATAAATAAGTAAGTAAGTAAGTAAATAAATAAATAAATAAATAAAATAATTAAAATTAAAAAATTAAAGTCTTCACTTTGGGGATGGTGCGACAGTCCCCACTGTCCTGACCCCACTTCACCTAACCTCGACCCCACAACTTCACCCCATCCTCTTTGCATACCAGACATCCCGGAGCCAAGGACCCAGAGGCAGATTCCTAATGACTTGAAGCTGCCCTTTGCCCAAACCCTCACAGAGTCTCTGGGAGGTGCCTGGGTTCTGAGGGTCTTTTCCCAGCTCCCAATACTGTAAAATGGGCAACTGCCCACCAGACTTTGGGCATGGGTACCACTCCACCACCTTGTGGCCATCCCTGGAAACATCACCTTTCCCTGGCGACAGCAAGTGTTTTAAGACTAATTAATAATTTTTTTCTTCTTTCTTTCGTTTCTTTCTTTTCTTTCCTTTCTTTTCCCCTCCCTCCCTCCCTCCCTCCCTTCCTTCCTTTCTCCCTTTCTCTCTTTCTCTCTTTCTCTTTCTCTCTTTCTCTCTTTCTTTCCTTCTTTTCTTCCTTCCTTTCTTTCTTTCTTTCTTTTCTTTCTTTTCTTTCTTTCTTTCTTTTCTTTTCTTTTCTTTCTTTCTTTTTCTTTCTTTCTTTCTTTCTGGTTTCGCTCTTGTCACCCAGGCTGGAGTGCAGTGGCAAGATCTCAGCTCACTGCAACCTCCACCCCCAGGGTTCAAGTGATTCTCCCACCCCAGCTTCCCAAGTAGCTGGCATTACAGGTGCACACCACCATGCCTGGCTAATTTTTGTATTTTTAGTAAAGACAGGGTTTCACCATGTTGGCCAGGCTGGTCTCAAACTCCTGACCTCAGGTGATCCGCTCATCTTTGCCTCCCAAAGAGCTAGGATTACAGGCGTGAGTCACCACACCCGGCCAATAAGTGTCTTCAAATGGGAATGTCAGGCTGGGCGCGGTGGTTCACAGTGCTGTAATCCCAGCACTTTGGGAGGCCAAGGCAAGAGGATTGCATAAGTCCAGGAGTTCAAGACTAGACTGGGCAACATTTAGTAAAGACCCTGTCTCTACTAAGACAAAACAACAACCACAAAATCAGCTGGGTGTGGTGGTGCATGCCTATAGTCCCAGCTACTTGGGAGGCTGAGGCAGGAGGATCCCTTGAGACCAGGAGTTCAAGGTTGCAGTTAGCTGCTACCTGCAGATGGTACCACTGCACTCCAGCCTGAGCGACAAAGTGAGATCCTATCTCAAAACAAACAACAACAACAATAGAAACAGATGGGGCCAGGCATGGTGGCTCACACCTGTAATCTTAACACTTTGGGAGGCCAAGGTCAGAGGACTGCTTGAGGCCAGGAGTTTGAGACCAGCCTGGGCAACATAGCAGGACCCTGTCTCTAAGGAAAAAAAAAAATGCTGGGCGCAGTGGCTCACACCTGTAATCCCAACACTTTGGGAGGCTGAGGCGGGCAGATCACAAGGTCAAGAGATCGAGACCATCCTGGCCAACATGGTGAAACTCTGTCTCTACTCAAAAAAAAAAAAAAAATTAGCCAGGCGTGGTGGCGCGTGCCTGTAATCCCAGCTACTTGGGAGGCTGAGGCAGGAGAATCACTTGAACCTGGGAAGCGGAGGTTGCAATGAGCCGAGATCGCGCCACTGCACTCCAGCCTGGGCAACAAAAGCGAAACTCCGTCTCAGAAAAAAAAAAAAAAATTAGCTAGGCATAATGGCATACACCTGCAGTCCCAGCTGCTAGGGAGGCTGATGTGGGAGAATCACTTGTACTCCAGGAGGGGAAGTTGGAGTGAGCCAAGATCACCTCACTCCACTCCAGCCTGGGCAACAGGGTAAGAACCTGTCTCAAAAGAAAAAAAAAAAAACAGATGAGAATATCAAACTCAGGCATTGATACTGAGTGCAGCAGGCTGGGTGGGGAGTGTGGTTAGCTAGAGAACCCAAACAGCTACCCAGCCATTGACTGGTGCATATGGAGGTTTGAGAATATGAAACAGAGGACATTCAAGTAATTGAGTTGGTTTTTTGGATTTTGTTTTGTTTATGTTTTTAGTTTTTCTGTTTTTGTTTTTGTTTTGACAGAGTTTCGCTCTTGTCACCCAGGCTGGAGTGCAGTGGTACCATCTCGGCTCACTGCAACCTCCACCTCCCGGGTTCAAGGGAGATCCTCCTGCCTCAGCCTCCTGAGAAGCTGGGAGGCTGAGAAGCACCTTACAGTTGCCCACCACCAGGCACAGCTAATTTTTGTAATTTTAGTAGAGACGGGGTTTCACCATGTTGGTCAGGCTAGTCTCGAACTCCTGACCTCAAGTGATCCTCTGCCTCGGCCTCCCAAAGTGCTGGGATTACAGGTGTGAGCCACCGTGCCCGGCCTCAAGTCACTGAGTTCTCTTGTAAAATCTACCAGTCAGAAAAACATTATCGAGCAATTCAAAAACGTATAAAATGCAGTACAGTCCAATCAAAACATGTTTACAGGGCCAGGCATGATGGCTAATGCCTGTAATCCCAACACTTTGGGAGGCCAAGGTGGGAGAATCACTTGAGCCCAGGAGTTCCAGCCCAGCCTGGGCAACATAACAAGACCCCATTTCTACAAAAAAAAAAAAAAATTAAATTAGCCAAGTGTAGTGGCGTGCACCTGTCATCCTAGCTACTTGAGAGGCTGAGGCGGGAGGATCTCTTGAGCCCAGGAGGTCAAGGCCGAAGTGAGCTATGATGGCAGCACTGCACTCCAGCGGGACACAGCAAGACCCTATCTCCAAAAAAAAAAAAAAAAGTTTGCTGCACCCAAATTGCTGCCACCTGGAGTCCGCCATTCATTCCTGGATGTTGATAATTACCCTCTGAGTTGAATTTACAATGGGGCTTCTGACTGATTGTTTTGGCTCTGGTGACAGACACAGCACAGCATTCTAGTACGGGTGTTCTAAAGGTGAGACACATAGCCAGTGCGGTGGCTCACGCCTGGAATCCCAGCACTTTGGGAGACTGAGGCAGGAGGATCACATGAGGTCAGGAGCTCGAGACCAGCCTGGCCAACATGGTGAAACCCTGTCTCTACTAAAAATACAAAAATTAGCTGGGCGTGGTGGCGCATGGCTGTAATCCCAGCTACTCAGGAGGCTGAGGCGGGAGAATCGCTGGAATCTGAGAGGCAGAGGTTGCAGCGAGCTGAGATCGTGCCACTGCATCCCAGCCTCGGTGACAGAGAAAGACTCTACTCTAAATAAATAAATAAAGGTGGGACATACATGCAGGTAAGTGCACGAAGGGGAGATGGATCCAGGGCTGGAAGTCCCCCCAGACTCACCTTAGTGAGGGGCAGCTGAGTGGGCAGGGTGATGCCTTCTTTAGCCAGCAGCTTCTTCTCATCCTCGGTGAGCACCAGCTCCTGACAGTGCCCGGCGCCAGGTCGCAGGAGGTAGGAGGCCCCCAGGTGATGCTGTTGCTACGGAAAAAATCAGAGGAATGACGGCGGGTGCAGGGACACCAACTGCCTTCAGGAAATGAAAGAGGCATCAGATCGAAAACACTATCACCCCAGGCTGGGTGTGGTGGCTCACGCCTGTCATCCCAGCACTTAGAGAGGCTGAGGCGTGTGGATCACTTGAGCTCAGGAGATCGAGACCAGCCTGGGTAACATGATGAAACCTCGTCTCTACTAAAAATACAAAAATTGCCCGGGTGCGGTGCCTCATTCCAGCTTCAGCTTCCCGAGTAGCTGGAACCACAGAGCGTACCACCATGCTTGGCTAATTTTGAATTTTTTGTAGAGATGGGGTTTCACTATGTTGCCCAGGCTGGTCTCAAACTCCTGGGCCCAAGCAATCTGTCCACTTCAGCCTCCCAAATTCCTGGGATTACAGGCATGAGCCACCACACCCAACTTTTCTTCTTTTAAGATGCAAGATGTCACTGTGTCACCCAGGCTGGAGTGCAGTCGTGTGATCATAGCTCACTGCAGCCTTGACCTCCTGAGCTCAAGTGATCCTCCTGCCTCTGCCTCCTGAGTAGCTGGGACTACAGGTGTGCGCCACCACACCCAGCTAATTTTTTTTTTTTTTTTTTTTTTTGTAGAGACGAGGTCTTGCTATGTTGCCCAGGCTGGTCTTCAACTGCTGATAACTAGCATTTATAAATGCATCATTTTTTTTTTGTATCGTTGTTCTGTATGTCAGCTATACAAAAAAAATGGGAGGTCGAGGCAGGAGGATCACTTGAGCTTAGGAATTTGAGGCAGTTGTGGTGACAGAGGGAAACCTTGACTTTAAATAAAATAAAATAAGGCCAGGCACAGTGGCTCATGCCTGTAATCCCAGCACTTTGGGAGGCTGAGGCGGGTGGATCACCTGATGTCAGGAGATCGAGACCAGCCTGACCAACATGGTGAAACCCCGTCTCTACTAAAAATACAAAAATTAGCCGGGCATGGTGGCAGGCACCTGTAGTCCTAGCTACCTGGGGGCTGAGGTATGAGAATCACTTGAGCCCAGGAGGTGGAGGCTACAGTGAGCCGAGATTGTGGCACTGCACTTAGCCTGGACGACGGAGCATGACTCTATCTCAAAAAATAAACAAATAAAATAAAACAAAATAAGCCAGTTATCATTGCCAAAGCAGTCGTTCATTCTCCTTTCCCTTCCTTCATGGCCTGCTGAAGTACTGCCTCCTCCGGGAAGCCTTCCTGGATCTGCAGTGACCCTGCAGGCTCTCTTTCTTTTCTGTACACCTTAATGAACAGTACGTCACCCCATCCTGACCATCAGATCCTAGAGGCTGAGCACACAGCTGGTGCTCACTGCATATCTCTCTAGTTGCCAGGGGCACCCTGGCCTTCACTAGAGATTATCAGGATAATCTTTGGCATTGGAGAAACAGGATTTCAAAACCCTGAGTCTGCCACTTGCATGCTGTGTGACTTAGGGCTCATGGCTTAACCTCTCTGGGCCTTGACCTTCTCATCTGCAAAATGGGTTTGGGTTGTCAAACCTGGCTTATGGGAGCGTGAAGCCCTTGGCAGGGTAGATGGCCTTCAATTGGTGTGCAATGGGCACCATAAGCTCAATAGACCATCCCAGGGATCAAGCCTGCAGCAGCTGTGTAGCATTGGGCAAATGACTGAACCTCTCTGTGCCCTTTTTCTCCTATGTAAAATTAAGATAATAAAAGCCCCAGGCGGGGCGCAGTAGCTCATGCCTATAATCCAGCACTGTGAGAGGCCAAAGCAGGAGGATCACTTGAGGCTACGAGTTCAAGACCAGCCTGGGAAACATAGCAAGACCCATATCTACAGAAAAAAATTAAAAGAAAAATCAGCTGGGTCTAAACGGGGCACGGTGGCTCACGCCTGTGATCCCAGCACTTTGGGAGGCCGAGGTGGGCAGATCACGAGGTCAGGAGATCGAGACCATCCTGGCTAACATGATGAAACCCTGTCTCTACTAAAAATACAAAAAAAAATCCTGGCTAATACAGTTAAACCCCAGCTCTACTAAAAAGATACAAAAAATCAGCCAGGTGTGGTGGCGGGCGCCTGTAGTCCCAGCTACTCGGGAGGCTGAGGCAGGAGAATGGTGTGAACCCGGTAGGCGGAGCTTGCAGTGAGCCGAGATCGCGCCACTGCACTCCAGCCTGGGTCACAGAGCAAGACTCCGTCTCAAAAAAAAAAAAAAAAGAAAAATTAGCCAGGTGTGGCGGCATGCTCCTGTAGTCCCAGCTGCTGGGGAGGCTGAGGCAGGAGAATGGTGTGAACCCGGTAGGTGGAGCTTGCAGTGAGCCGAGATCGCGCCACTGCACTCCAGCCTAGGTGACAGAGCAAGACGCCATCTCAAAAAAAAAAAAAAAGAAAAAAGAAAAACAAAATTAGCCAGGCCTGGTGGTGCATGCCTGTAATCTCAGCTACTTGGGAGGCTGAGGCAGGAGAATCACTTGAACCCGGGAGGCAGAGGTGGCAGTGATCCGAGATTGCACCACTGCACTCCAGCCTGGGCAACAGAGCAAGATTCTGTCTCAGAAAAATAAAATAAAATTAAATTAAATTAAATTAAAAAGACAAGAAAAATTAGCTGGGTGTGGTGGTGCACGCCTGTAGTCCCAGCTACTTGGGAGTCTGAGGCAGGAGGATCGCTTGAGGCCAGGAGTTTGAGGCTGCAGTGAGCTAGGATTGCGCCACTGCACTCCAGCCTGGGCGATAGAGTGAGATCCTATCTCAAAAAAAACTTTTTTAAGATGATAAATAAAGAGTGCCTGGCATATAGCAGGTGCAGCCTCAGTTTTAGCTTTGTTCTTTTTGTTGTTGTTATTGTTGAGACAGTCCTGGTCTATTGGCCAGGCTGGAGTGCAGTGGTACAATCACAGCTCACTGCAGCCTTGACCTCCTGGGCTCAAGCGATCCTTCCACCTCAGCCTCCCGAGTAGCTGGGACCACAGGCATGTGCCACCATGCCAGGCTAATTTTTGTATTTTTTGTATAGATGGGGTTTCACCATGTTGCCCAGGCTGGTCTCAAACTCCTGAGCTCAAGCGATCTGCCTGCCTTGGCCTCCCAAAGTGCTGGGATTACAGGTGTGAACCACCACACTCAGCCAGTTTTAGCTTTTTTTTGTTGTTGCTATTGTTACTACTAAGTACTACAGAGGAAGACACCCCAGCCCAGGCGACAGTGAGCCCAGGACTGGAATGGTCTCTAACTGTGGGCAAATTCCACGCCTTTCTGTGACTCAGTTTTCCAGTCTCTGAAATGGGGATATTTAGGCTCCTCGAACCCGAGCAGCCCTCCCAGCTCCAACGCCCCATGGGAGGGTGTGGGGGTGCTCACCAGGTCCCCGCTGCTGCCCGAAAGGAGGAGGTCTTTCACGGTGAGATTGCATCGTGGGGACAGGTCCACCGGATCAGCCGGCTTCTCAGCACAGATCCTTCCTCCTGGGCTCCACATTTCTGACCAGGGCAGGTGGGGACGGAGACAGGGAGAGTGTCAGATGGGGGGAGTCCTGAGCTTCCAGCCTCTAACCGCCTCCTCCACCAAGTCTCCCATGATTAATCCCAACATTCATATGACTTCTGCCAGAGTTTGGAGTCCCCAAGGCCTGAGTTGAAGGGGGCAGCCCTCACTAGTGACTCGGTCTCCCCTCTGCTATAACATGGGAACCCAGCCAGTCATGGTGGCTCACGCCTGTATTCCCAGCACTTTGGGAGGCCAAGGCAGGCGGATCATCTGAGGTTAGGAGTTCAAGACCAGCCTGGCCAACATGGTGAAACCCCATCTCTATTAAAAATACAAAAATTAGCCGGGCCTGGTGGCGTGCACCTGTAATCCCAGCTGCTCGGGAGGCTGAGGCAGGAGAATCACTTGAACCCGGGTGGCGGACGTTACAGTGAGCTGAGATTGTGGCACTGCCCTCCAGCCTGGGTGACACAGCGAGACTCCATCTCAAAAAAAAAAAAAAGATGGGGACCCAAATTCAACAGGGCTTGGTTCTGTCCGTCCCACAAGGCTGAGGAAGACACAGGACATTGTCAGGAGACACTGGCTGATTCAAAAGGGAGTGGCTGTTATCACACAGAATTACAGGCTAGATTTGCAGCCAGCCAGGCGTTATCTCACCCAAGGGGCAGGGACGAGGTCTGATTCACCTCTGGTTGTCCCCTCCTGGTAGCCGGCATGCAGTAGGCATGCTGTCCCAGCCCACAAACTTCGGGTCAGGTAACCCTTGGTTCTAATCCTGGTTGGGCAGGGCTGTGTGACCTTGAGTAAGTGACTTCACCTCTCTGAGCCTCAGATTTTTTTTTTTTTTTTTGAGACGGAGTCTCGCTCTGTCGCCAGGCTGGAGAGCAGTGTGGCAATCTTGGCTCACCGCAACCTCCACCTCCCAGGTTCAAGAGATTCTCCTGCCTTAGCCTCCCGAGTAGCTGAGACTACAGGCGCCCGCCACCACACCCAGCTAATTTTTGTATTTTTAGTAGAGACAGAGGTTTCACCATGTTGGCCAGGATGGTCTCGATCTCTTGACCTCGTGATCCGCTCGCTTCGGCCTCCCAAAGTGCTGGGATTACAGGCGTGAACCACTGTGCCCAGCGTTTTTTGTTTTTGTTTTTTGGTTTTTTTTTCAAGACAGAGTCTGGCTCTGTCAGCCAGGATGGAGTGCAGTGGCATGATCTCGGCTCACTGCAACCTCCGCCTCCCGGGTTCCCGTGATTCTCCTGCCTCAGGCTCCTGAGTAGCTGGGACTACAGGTGGCCCCCACCATGCCCGGCTAATTTTGTATTTTTAGTAGAGATGGGGTTTCACCATGTTGGCTAGGCTGGTCTTGAAGTCCTAACCTCAAGTGATCCGCCTGCCTCAGCCTCCCAAAGTGCTGGGATTACAGGCATGAGTCACCGCTCCGGGCCTGAGCCTCAGTTTTGTCAACTCTCCAATGGGACCAAGAAGAGCTCATAGCAAGGGTCAAGGGACAAAGGCCACCCAGAGGCCAAGTATCTCCAGCCAGGGCTCTGCCTGGCCCACCGGGACTGCTTAATCAATAGAGTAAATCATTACTGATCTGCTGTTCCCCATGTCTAGGAGGAGCACCCTGGAACCTAGGACCCGGTAACCTCATGCACTTTTATTGAGCATCTACAGGCTGGGTGGAGTGGCTCACACCTGGAATCTCAGCACTTTGGGAGGCTGAGGCGGGCAGATCACCTGAGCTCAGGAGTTCGAGACCAGCCTGGCCAACATGGTGAAACCTCGTCTCTACTAAAAAATAAATATTAGCCGGGCATGGTGGCATATGCTTGTGATCCCAGCTACTCAGGAGGCTGAGGCAGGTGAATTGCTTGAACCTGGAAGGCAGAGCTTGCAGTGAGCAGAGATCGCGCCACTTTACTCCAGCCTGGGTGACAGAGTGAGACTCTGTCTCAAAAAATAAAAATAAATAAAAAATTTAAAAAAATCTACTAGGAACCAGGCACGGGGTACAGACACGTAGAAGACAAGACCCTGACTTTGGGCTGTGCCCAAAAGCCACCTGCCGGGGTTGCATCCTAGCTCTGTGGTTTTAGCTCATTGCTCAACCTGACAGGACTGTTTCACGATCTGGAAAATGGGCTCCCTGTAGCATCCACGTGAAAGCATGGAAACACCTAGCCAAGGGAGACACGTGTCCTGAGTTTGAGTTTGGGCCCAACTCCAAAATGCTGTGTGACCTTGGACAAGATGCCAGCCCTCTCTGGGCCTCCATTTCCTCACTTACAGGAAGGGCCCTGGAACAAGGTGAGGGCGGTGGGCAGAGACACAGCAGGACTCACCCAGGTCTATGGTCACAGAGGCTTCAGGTACTTGGATCACTGGCCCTGGGGGTGTGGTGGGGCAAGAGTTGCCAGGATGATAGGAGAGGCAGGGCCCCTTGCCAGGCTGGGCAGGATGGCAGCCGGCAGGGGAGGTGGCTGGTCCGCTGCGTGGAGGGGTGTCCTGGGGGTCGGAGGGGAGGTCTTCGGAGATGCCACTATCACTGCCTTCGGGGGACCAGAGTGGGGAGCTGGGCAGTGAGTCTCCAGAGCCCAGGATGGAGCTGAGGAAGTCGTCAGAGTCGGGGTTTGGCAGGACCTGCTGGGGTGGACAGGGAGGGGTAGTAGGAATTAGGAAGTGCGCACTCTTTTTAGATTAGTGTGTGGCCCCAGGGAAACCAGTGACCCTCTTTGGGCCTTAGGTGTCCTTCCTTTCTCCAAGATGAGTTACTGCTTCTTCCTCCCGGGGCTGTTGAGGCTCAAACACAGTAACATAGCATAAAAATCCCAGCCAGTGCCAGGTGCAGTGGCTCCCGCCTGTAATCCCAGCACTTCGGGAGGCCAAGGAGGGCAAATCACTTGAGGTCAGGAGTTCGAGATCCGCCTGGCCAACATGATGAAACCCCATTTCTACTAAAAATACAAAAAGTAGCTGGGCGTGGTGGCGGGCATCTGTAGTCCCAGCTACTCGGGAGTCTGAGGAAGGAGATTCTGAACCCGTAAGACAGAGGCTGCAGTGAGCCGAGATCACACCACCGCACTCCACCCTAGGCAACAGAGCAAGACTCCATCTCAAAAAAAAAAAAGAAAAAAAGAAAAACAAAAGAGCCAGGCACGGTGGCTCAGGCCTGTAATCTCAGCACTTTGGGAGGCCAAGGCGGGCAGATCACCTGAGGTCGGGAGTTTGAGACCAGCCTGACCAACAGGGAGAAACCCCGTCTCTACTAAAAATACAAAATTAGCCAGGCGTGGTGGCACATGCCTGTAATCTCAGCTACTCGGGAAGCTGAGGCAGGAGAATCACTTGAACCTGGGAGGTGGGGGTTGCAGTATGCCAAGATCACACCATTGCACTCCAGCCTGGGCAAAACAAGAGCGAAACTCTGTCTAAGAAAGAAAGAGAGAGAGAGAGGAAGGAAGAGAGGAAGGGAGGAAGGGAGGGAGGGGGAGAGAGAGAGAGACAGAGAGAGAGGGAGAGAGAGAGAGCGAGAGAGAGAAAAAAAAAACGAGAGAGAGAGAGAAAGAAAGAAAGAGAAAAAAGGGCCGGGTGTGGTGGCTCACGCCTGTAATCCCAGCACTTTGGGAGGCCGAGGCAGGTGGATCACCTGAGGTCAGAAGTTCAAGACCAGCCTGGCCAACATGGTGAAACCCCATCTCTACTAAAAACACAAGAAATTAGCCGAGCGTGGTGGCGGATGCCTGTAATCCCAGCTACTCGGGAGGTTGAGGTAGGAGAATCACTTGAACCTGGGATGCGGAGGTTGCAGTGAGCCAAGATCGCGCCATTGCGCTCCAGCCTGGGTGACAAGAGTGAAACTCTATCTCAAAAAAAAAAAAAAAAGAAAGAGAGTAAAAGAAAGAGGGAGAAAGGAAGGAAAAAAGGAAGGAAGGAAGGAAGGAAAGAGAAAAAGAGAGAGAAAAGAAAGAAAAAAAAGAAAGTGAGCCGGGCGTGGTGGCACACGCCTGTAATCTCAGCACTTTGGGAGGCCGAGGTGGGTGGATCACAAGGTCAAGAGTTCAAGACCAGCCCGGCCAGGATAGTGAAACCCATCTCTACTAAAAATACAAAAATTAGCCAGGTGCAGTGGCGGGCGCCTGTAATCCCAGCTACTTGGGAGGCTGAGGCAAGAGAATCGCTTGAACCCGGGAGGCAGAGGTTGCAGTGAGCCGAGATGGCACCACTGCACTCCAGCCTGGGCAACAGAGCGAGACTCCTTCAAAAAAAAAAAAAAAAAAGAAGAAAGAAAGAGAGAAAGGAAGGAGAGGAAGAAGAGAACCGAACCTAGCCAGGGAGATGCCCCAAGTTTGAGTTTGAACCTAACTCCAAATTGCTGTGTGACTTTGGATGAGTTTCCACCCTGCTCTGGGCCTCCATTTCCCCACCTGTAAGAAGGAGCTGATGCTACCCGCTAAATGATGTGCTTGGCTAAAATCAAGCACCGTGACCCATTAGTGCATCGTAGAGCTGAGCAGAGCTCCGGCTGGGCTCTGGCGGGTCTAGCACCTTCGTGGGGCCTCAGTTGGCCCGCCTGGAGCTCTGTGGTCCTGGGGCAACTGCAGTGGACTCCTCACCTGGTCCTTGACGTGGCCCCAGCCCTCGCCCAGCTCCACGTGTCTCAGGATGCCGTCCTGCCGGTCAAACAGGAGATCCAGGAGCTCAAAGCTGTCGATGGGGTCCATGGAGCAGGCAGCAGAAGCCATCTGGGGCGCGAGGAACAGATGTGAGGGTCACATACAGCCCCTGTCCTCTCCACCTCCCATGTGCACACAACCCTGGCTCTTTCCGGCTAGAGTTCAGTTGCCGCTCTGCCTCCGGGTTGGGCCAGCTGCTGCCCCTCGCTGAGACTCCCTTTCCAAATCTGGACTTTGAGGCTGATAGAGAGAATTCCACAGTGTGAGAGCCAATTTCTCTTAAAGTGCTGGAGAGGCTGGATGTGGTGGCTCACGCCTGTAATCTCAGCACTTTGGGAGGCCGGGGCAGGAGGATCACTTGAGCCCAGGAGTTCAAGACCAGCCTGCGCAACATAGAGACCCCTATCCCTACTGAAAATAATTTTAAAAAATTATCTGGCTGCGGTGGCACACACTTGTCATCCCAGCTACTGGGGAGGCTGAGGCAGGAGGATCCCTTGAACCCAGGAGGTTGAGGCTGCAGTGAGCTATGGCCACCCCACTGCACTCCACCCTGGGTCACAGAGCAAGACCTTGTTCCAAAAAACAAAAAAGTATGGCAGGCACGGTGGCTCACATCTGTAATCCCAGCACTCTGGGAAGCCGAGGCGGGCAGCTCACCTGAAGTCAGGAGTTTGAGACCAGCCTAGCCAACATGGTGAAACCCTGTCTCTAGAAAAAGTACAAAAATTAGCCGGGCGTGGTGGTGCACACCTGTAATCCCAACTACTTGGGAGGCTGAGGCAGGAAGATCTCTTGAACCCAGGAGGTGGAAGTTGCAGTGAGCTGAGATCGTGCCATTGCACTCTAGCCTGGGTGACAGAGGGAGACTCCATCTCAAAAAATAAAAATAAAAATAAAAATAAAATAAAATAAAATAAAAAGTGCTGGAGAGAGGCCCTAGCTAGAGATGCCGCTTGCCTCTCAGGCCTTCACAGCCTCCCCAAGTGCCCGCTCCTAGGAGGCAGGGGGACCTGGAAGAAAGACAAGGGCAGCCCCGGGGCAAAGGCACACAGTTTTGCTCATTGCATCCTTTCTCTGGGCCTCAGTCTTCCCATCTGTACAATAGGGGTGGAGATGGGGTCCTTCCAGCTCTGGCAGCTTGGGTAGGCTTTCCCAGCCTAGACTCCCACTCTCCCTGGGGAGCTAGTAGGGCTCACCTTTCCAGCAGCTAAATCCATATTCATGGGTCCATCCAGCTCTGTCTGCAGATGCCTGGGGGGTCTCTGCTCCAAGCTGGAGGCCCACCCACCGCCAGCGTTACCTGGGGCTGGGCAAGCTCACAGCCCTCTGTGGCTCTGTCACCACTCCCAAAAGATGCTGAAGCGGTCACAGGCAGCTCCCAGCCCACCTCCAGGTGCTGATTGGTGGACAGGGTGGAGAGACAGGGTTGAGGGCCAGTGACACTGGGGCAGGCAGGAGCAGGGGAGGGAAGACCGTTATCTGGGTGTTTTGTGGTTTTCCAGCCCTCAGTGAGCAAAGGTCGAAGTCTGGGGTACCTCCACTCTGCCGTGACCTCTGCCCTACTTACGAGGACTTTTTCTTTTTTTCTTTCTTTTTTGAGACGGAGTCTCACTCTGTGGCCCAAGCTGGAGTGCAGTGGCACCATCTCATTTCGGCTCACTGCAACCTCTGCCTCTTGGGTTCAAGTGATTCTCCTGCCTCAGCCTCCCGAGTAGCTGGGACTACAGGTCCCCATCACCATGCCCGGCTAACTTTTGTATTTTTAGTAGAGACGAGGTTTCACCATGTTTTCCAGGCTGGTCTCGAACTCCTGACCTCGTGGTTGGCCCACCTCAGTCTCCCAAAGTGCGGGGATTACAGACGTGAGCCACCGCACCCGGCCAGTTACAGGACTTTTTCTCTTCAGAATTCCCAGATGGGTTCTGGGATAGCCCAGGGCCCTTACATGGGTCCTGTCCACTCCCTGGACAGAAACAAACCAAGAGGACCAGACCAGATCTTCACTGAAGCCAGTTTTCCTGCCAGCAGCTAGCGGCTCCCATCCTTCACCCCACCTGCCAACCTCCGGCCCCCAGCCCCCTCCGAAACCAGCTTGGACTCCGCCTCCGAGTCCCCATGGGTGATTCTGTGCAATCAATTCTCTCTAGAATCTTCTATCGTTCATTGAGTCAACAAATATTTATGGAGCCAAACTGGTTCCTGCTTAGGGCCTTTGCACCTGCTCACCTGCTGGCCCCTCTGCCTGGAACTCTCCTCTTGTACCCTCCCTCTTCCCCTCTGGCTCTAGGTCACTGTATTGACATTTTAGTGAATGTTCGATATTTGTGAATCAGCCCGGGTGGCTGAGAGGTGTCTCTGACCTCCCCTCCACCCCCCTACCAAGAGAGAGGAGCCCTGTTTTGTCTTTTTGGTTTTTTTTTTGGTGTTGGTGGAGGACAGGGTCTCACTCTATTGCCCAGGCTGGAGTGCAGTGGCAGGATCATAGCTCACTGCAGCCTCCAACTCCTGGGTTCAAGTGATCCTCCCATCTCAGCCTCCCAAGTAGCTAGGACTGCAGGCGTGCACCACCACACCTGGCTAATTTTGTTTTTTTTTTTTTAGAGAGATGGGGTCTTACTGTGTTGGCCAGTATGGTCTCAAACTCCTGGACTCAAATGATCCACCTGCTTCAGCCTCCCAAAGTGCTGGGTTTACAGGCATGAGCCACCGTGCCCAGGCAAAGTCCCCCTTTAGCAGATGACATATTAGACCAAGCGTGGTGGCTCACATCTGTAATGCCAGAACTTTGGGAGGCCGAGGTGGGTGGATCACCTGAGGTCAAGAGTTCGAGACCAACCTGGCCAACATGGTGAAACCCCATCTCTACTAAAAATATAAAAATTAGGTGGGCGTGGTAGCACATACCTGCAATACCAGTACTCGGGAGGCCGAAGCAGGAGAATCACTTGAACCCAGGAGGCGGAGGTTGCAGTGAGCTGAGATTACACCACTGCACTCCAACCTGGGTGACAGTGAGACTCTGTCTCAAAAAAAAAAAAAAAATGACATGTTCAGTGCAGTCCTGAAGGATGAGATGGAACTGGCCCTGGGAAGGTCTGGGGAAAGGTGTCCCAGGCAGAGGCACAGTTTGTGCAAAGGCCCTGAGGCAGGTCCGTGCCTAGCGCATTGGAGGAACAGCAATGAGACCCCTGTGGCTGGAGCAGAGTGAGGAGAGGAAGACAGGGAGGAGGGGAAGGCAGGGAGGAGGGGAAGGCAGGGAGGGGACGGGGCAGGTCGTGCAAAGCCCTGTGTGTTGTGGCAAGGAATTTGGTTTGTGCTAAACAGCAGGGTACTGTTGGAAGTTTAGCAAATAGGAGACTAAATCAAGCTTTCTGTTTGCTGGACACTGTGCCATGTGCTAGGTTGAGAGGGGTAATTTATGTGCCCTCCTTGCTCTAAAAAAATTCACATCCTGGTTCCCTTCCTCTTCCTTCCTTCCTTCCTTTTCTTCCTTCCTTCCTTCCTTCTCTCCCTCCCTCCCTCCCTCCTTCCTTCCTTCTTTCCTCTCTCTTTCTTTCTCTTTTCTCTCTCTATCTTTCTTTCTCTCTTTCTCTCTTTCTTTCTCAAGACAGAGTCTGGCTCTGTCGCCCAGGCTGGAGTGCAGTAGCACAATCTCAGCTCACTGCAATCTCCACTTCCCAGGTTCAGGCGATTCTCCTGCCTCAGCCTCCTGAGTAGCTGGCATTACAGGCTCCCACCACCGCACCCAGCTAATTTTTGTATTTTTGGTGGAGATGGGGTTTCACCATGTTGGCCAGGCTGGTCTCGAACTCCTGAATTCAAGTGATCCACCCGCCTCGGCCTCACAAAGTGCTGGGATTACAGGTATGAGCCACCATGCCCGGCCTGGTTTATATTTTTCAATGGATCACTCATATGTATTCATGAAATCAAAATTCAATAAGGGGCTACCATATGCCACGCACGATATGGTTCTTTTATCCAACACTAACTCACATTACTGCACTTGCCCTCCACTAGGGCAGACTGGAGTGCAGTGGTGTGATCAAAACTCATTGCAGCAGGCCGGGCACAGTGGCTCATGCCTGTAATCCCAGCACTTTGGGAGGCTGAGGTGGGCGGATCACGAGGTCAGGAGATCGAGACCATCCTGGCTAACACGGTGAAACCCTCTCTCCATTAAAGATACAAAAAAAAAAAAAATTAGCCGGGCGTGGCGGCGGGCGCCTATAGTCCCAGCTACTCGGGAGGCTGAGGCAGGAGAATAGCGTGAACCTGGGAGGCGGAGCTTGCAGTGAGCCAAGATCGGTGCCACTGTTCTCCAACCTGGGTGACAGAGCGAGACTCCGTCTCAAAAAAAAAAAAAAAAAACAAAAAAACTCACTGCAGCCTCAACCTTCCGGACGGAAGCTCAGGACACTCACTGTGCAATGTCTGGGACATCTGTGGTTGTCACGAGTGCGAGATGCTCCTGGCATAGAATGGGTGAAGGCCAGAGATGCCGTTCAGCACCCTACAGTGCCCAGGATGGCCCCACCCCAGAGAGCAATCCTGCCCCACAGCCACGGGATCTGGGGGAGAAAGACTGCATTAATTATTTGGGAAAAAATTGAGTGGGTTCCCTGCTCACACCAGACACCAGAATAAACTCCCAACAGGGCAGACGGTATAAACCAGGGGAACCCCAGATCCTGGGATTCACCTCCTCCCTCCTTCCCCACTCAGGGCATGGATTTCAATGTGTGCAGCCTCCTGGGACCTCAGCAGGGCAGAGCATCATGGGATACAGTCTCTTGGGGGTCCATGGAATCCCCTAACCCAGGGGAGCTCACCCAGGGTGATTTTACACCCCCCCGAGGACACTGGGTGATGTCTGAGGACATCTGTGGTTGTTACAACAAAGGGGGGGTGGCCCTGGCGCGGGGTGGGTGGAGGCCAGGGACACTGCTCAGCAACCTCCAGTGCCCAGGATGGCCCCACCCCATAGAAGGATCCGGGTCCCCAAGCTCCACGGGGCCCAAGAAGAGACCCCGATAACGGTACCTGTCCCTGTCTGGGTGCTACTAGAATTATCTCGCCCTTGACCTCTACATTTTTCTGATCTCCTTTTAACTGCTCTGTGTTGGATTTTAGAGGGGTTGTTTGCCTTGGCTTGGCTTTAGTGATCCCAGTCATAATATTTATTCAGCATTTGCCGTGGAGGCTTTTTTCCAGGGCCATCACAGTGGGTGGATCAAGTAGGTGAAGTTTGACTTCTGGACTCCTCTCTGCCTCTCCTCACCCCGTTTATCACTCTTGGGAGTTCTAGTGCCCTCGAGAGAGATCACTCCCCCTTCTCTTATCAAAACCTGCTGGAGCCGGGCACCGTGGCTCATGCCTGTAATCCAAGCCCTTTGGGAGGCTGAGGCGGGAAGATTGCTCAAGCCCTGGAGTTCCTGATCAGCCTGGGCAACAGAGCAAGACCCCATATCTACAAAAAAGTTTTAAAAATTAGCCAGGCAGCATGGCCAACATGGTGAAACCGCGTCTCTACTAAAAATACAAAAATTAGCCAGATGTGGTGGCGGGCACATGTAATCCCAGCTACTCGGGAGGCTGAGGCAGGAGGATCACTTGAACCCAGGAGGTGGAGACTGCAGTGAGCTGAGATCATGCCACTGCACCCCAGCCTGGGTGACAGAGCAAGACCCTGTATCAAAAAGAAAAGGGCCGGGCATGGTGGCTCACACCTGTAATCTCAGCACTTTGAGAGGCCAAGGCGGGCAGATCGCGAGGTCAGGAGATCGAGACCATCCTGGCTAACACGGTGAAACCCTGTCTCTACTAAAAATACAAAAAATTAGCTGGGCATGGCGGTGGGCACCTGTAGTCCCAGCTACTCGGGAGGCTGAGACAGGAGAATGGCGTGAACCCAGGAGGCAGAGCTTGCAGTGAGCTGAGATCGCGCCACTGCACTCCAGCCTGGGCGACAGAGCAAGACTCCGTCTCAAAAAAAAAAAAATTAGCCAAGCATGGTGGTGCACACCTGTAGTCCCAGCTACTTGGGAGGCTGAGGCAGGAGGATCGCTTGAGCCTGGGAGTTTGAGGCTACCATGAGCTGTGACTGCACCACTGCACCAGCCTGGGCCACAGGGCGAGACTTTTTCTCAAAAATAACAATACTTATTATTATGAACTTTAGAAGCCTTTTGTACACCTCAGTGAAGGGATTTCAGGTATCTGTTAACAGGGAGGATAAGAATAAGCACTTGGCCCGCATGGTAGCTCACGCCTGTCATCCCAGCACTCTGGGAGGCCGAGGTGGGCGGATCACCTGAGGTCAGGAGTTTGAGACCAGCCTGCCCAACATGGCGAAACCCCGTCACTACTAAAAAATACAAGAATTAGCTGGGCGTGGTGGCACTCGCCTGTAATGCCAACTACTCAGGAGGCTGAGGCTGGAGAATCACTCGAACCTGGGAGGCAGAGGTTGCAGTGAGCCGAGATCACGCCACTAAATTCCAGCCTGGGCCACAGAGAAAGATTCTGTCAAAAAAAAAAAAAAAGAAGAAGAAGAAGAAGCAGCTCTTGTGGGGACAGAAGGACTTTTCACTGCCATTGACCTCATAGCAGTTTATCCACTGAACACCACTACATATCTCAAAGGGACAATAACTTGGAATCTAAAGTAAAATTCCTGCAGTCATTTTCAGCAATGTGTTTAAGTACATGTTCCCTCTGTAGACTGTCACTTTATTGCTAACACATCATTGTTTGTTTGTTTGTTTGTTTTGATACAAGGTTTCACTCTGTTGCTCAGGCTGGAGTGCAGTGGCGCCATCTTGGCTCACTACAACTTTTGCCTCCCAGGCTCAAGTGATCCTCCCACCTCAACCTCCCAAGTAGCTGAGGCTACAGGTGCGTGCCACCACACTTGGCTAATTTTTGTATTTTTTTGTGGAGATGAGGTTTCTTCATGTTGCCCAGGTTGGTCTCAAACTCCTAGCCTCAAGTGATCCTCCCACCTCAGCCTCCCAAAGTGCTGGGATTACAGGCATGAGCCACCACGCCAAACCCTCTCTTTTTTTTTTTTGAGACTGAGTTTCGCTCTTGTTGCCCAGGCTGGAGTACAATGGCTGCGATCTCGGCTGACTGCAACCTCTGCCTCCCAGGTTCAAGCAATTCTCCTGCCTCAGCCTCCTGAGTAGCTGGGATTACAGGCGCCCGCCACCACGCCCAGCTAATTTTGTGTTTTTAGTAGAGACCGGGTTTCACCATGTTGATTAGGTTGGTCTTGAACTCCCAACCTGAGGGGATCTGCCTGCCTCGGTCTCCCAAACTGATGGGATTACAGGCATGAGCCACCACACCTGGCCCTTCCCATGTTTTGAACCAAGTGGTAAAGTCAATAAAAGCTTGACAATGGAACACGTCCCTGTATAAAGCCCTGCATTGCCCAATGTGTTTGCACACTGTTGTCAATTCTCATAAACCCACCCAGCAGAACATACAACAGCGTGCTGGCCCGGGAACCACAGGAGTTTCCCATTGCGCAAAAAATACAATGTCATCAAACGAGCAAGAGTTCATCATTATTTAATTTTTTTTTTTTTTTTTTGAGATGGAGTCTTGCTCTGTCGCCCAGGCTGGAGTGCAATGGCACGAACTCAGCTCACTACAACCTCTGCCTCCCGGGTTCAAGCAATTCTCCTGCTTCAGCTTCCCAAATAGCTGGGATTACAGGCACGTGCTACCATGCCCGGCTAATTTTTTGTATTTTTAGTAGAGACGGGGTTTCACCGTGTTAGCCAGGATGGTCTGGATCTCCTGACCTCGTGATCCTCCCAGCTCGGCCGCCCAAAGTGCTGGCATTACAGGCGTGAGCCACCGCGCCCGGCCACAAATATATTTTTTAAGTGAAATTTAATTTTGCCTTGAACTTGTAAAATACAGCTGCTGGAAAACTTAAGAGGATACCTCAGGAACGTGGAGATAAACTATAAATAAGTGAATAAATAAAAGTCTACGTGGGCTGGGCACGGTGGCTCACGCTTGTAATGCCAGCACTTCGGGAGGCTGAGGCGATCCACTTGAGGTGAGGAGTCTGAGACCAACCTGACCAATATGGTGAAAACCCATCTCTACTAAAAATACAAAAATTAGCTGGGCACAGGAGCTCATGCCTGTAATCCCAGCACTTTGGGAGGCCGAGACAGACGGATGCTCTGAGGTCAGGAGTTCGAGACCAGCCTGGCCAACATGGTGAAACCCCCATCTCTACTAAAAATACAAAATTAGCAGGGTGCAGTGGTGCATGCCTGTAATCCCAGCTACTCAGGAGGCTTGAGCCCGGGAGGTGGAGGTTGCAGTGAGCTGAGATTTTGCCACTGCACTCCAGCCTGGCGACAGAGCAAGCCTCCGTCTCAAAAAAAAAAAAAAGAAATCTATCTGACTGCAGTCCCGTGACGCCCAGCGGATGCCCCGCTGTCCCTTCCCGGTTGCCTTAGCCCTTTGGCCTCTGCACAGCTCTGATCGTAAGGACAGTCCCCATTCTGCACAGGAGGACAGAGGAGCTGATAAGGGGATGTGACTCACTTGGCCATTGCATGAGTCAGGCAGGAGAACTGACAATACCCAGGTCCCCTGCTACAGATGCGGGGTCGGGGGGACTTGCCCTGGGGTCCTTGAGCACCTCCCTTGTGGGCCAGTTCCCGGTGGAAAAAGTGAGTGGGTCCAGGGGGGCAGCAGCTCCCACTCCTCCTCTCCCTCCTCCCTCT
This sequence comes from Pan troglodytes, assembly GCF_028858775.2. NCBI lineage: Eukaryota > Metazoa > Chordata > Mammalia > Primates > Hominidae > Pan > Pan troglodytes. Next base: position 6,493,154 of record NC_072418.2, on the reverse strand, counting down.
CCATTCTGTTCCTCTTGCCTTCCTCCTCCTCCCTGCTCCCTCCTCCTTGGCCTTTTCCCTCCTCCTCCCTCTCCCCTTCCCCCTCTCTTTCCTCCCCTTCCTCCCTGCTCCCTTCCCTCTTCTCCTTCCCCTCCCCATCCTCTCTCATCCTCCCCTCCTTCCCCACTCCTCTCCCTCCTTCTTTTTCTCTCCCTCCTCTCCCTCCTCCTCAGCCTCCTCTTCTCCCTCCTCCTCTCTCTCACCCTCCTCCTCCTTCTTCCCCACCTCCCCCTTCTCCCCCTCTTCCCCCTCCTCCCCACCTCTCCCTTCTCCCCCTTCTCCTCTCCCTCCTCCCCACCTCTCCCTTCTCCCCCTCTTCCCCCTCCTCCCCACCTCTCCCTTCTCCCCCTCTTCCCCCTCCTCCCCACCTCCCCCTTCTCCCCCTCTTCCCCCTCCTCCCCACCTCTCCCTTCTCCCCCTTCTCCTCTCCCTCCTCCTCTCCCTCCTCCCTTCCTTCTCCTTCTCCTCTTCCTCCCACTCCTCCCCTTCCCCCCTCCCTCCTCCCTTCCTCCTCCTCCCTCTTGCCCTCCTCCCCTTCCTCTCCTCTCCCTTCTCCCCTTCCCTACCTCCTCCCGCTCCTCCTTCTCCTCCCCCTCCTCCCCTTCCCTCCCTTGTAATACAGCCAGGCAGTGAGTAAAACCCTTGTGATGTGGGTGTGCCAGGGGCCAGCCAGAGGCTGGGAGGCCACAGGGGGACTCTGGCTGGCCTCATGGGCGATGACACTGATTAGGACCTGACCCTCCAGGCATCCAACTCTCCTCTGATGTCCTGGGTGGATCCCAGGAGTTCCAGCCTCTGCTCTCAGAGGGGTGGGTGAAGACAGGACACTGGAGCCAGGGCCTCCAAATCCTGTGAGTTTGGGGGACTCGCTCTGCCCTTCTTAAAGAATGGAGGACACTGTGCTTGAGAATTCATTCATTCATTCATTCCTGTAACTGTTATTTATTGAGCACCTGCTGTGCGCCGGGTGCTGGGATCCAACAGGGAGCAAGACTGAGGAGACATTCCCCACTCCCCACCCACGAGAGGAAGATGCTGAATGAAACCATTCCTGTATAAGAAGTAAATAGGCTGGATGCGGTGGCGCACACCTGTAATCCCAGCACTTTGGGAGGCCGAGGCAGGCAGATCACCTGAGGTCAGGAGTTCGAGACCAGACTGGCCAACATAGTGAAACCCCATCTCTACTAAAAATACAAAAAGTTAGCTGGGCATGGTGGCGCACACCTGTAATCCCAGCTACTTGGGAGGCTGAAGCAAGAGAATCGCTTGAACCGGGAGGCAGGGGTTGCAGTGAGCTGAGATCACGCCATTGCACTCCAGCCTGGGCAACAGAGTGAGACTCTGTTTCAAAAAGAAAAAGAAAAAAAAGAAAGAAAGAAAAAAAGAAAGTCAGTCCACCAGTTTCAGGGGAACAGGTTGTCTGCAGGACGGTACCGAGAGTCGGCACCTAACCCGTCTCATCTCCTGATCCACACCCCTCAGTCCAGTCCGCACCTCCCAGTCTCGACACCACCTCCTCCCGGTGATTGCTTTATGGCTGGTGGGTCCAAGGGTCACAGCGGACCCTCTCACCTGGAAAAGGAGGCACAGGAGGCCCCCACTGGCATCCTTCCCGTTGGTGGAGGAGGAAACAGGGCAGGGGCAGGGGGTGTCTCCTCCGCTCCACCCTACCGGGGCTGGCCTGAGGGTTGAGGAGGACAGCATTTCTAGGCCCCAAGAACTGAAGTATCCCTGGGCTTCCCTATCTAGTCTGCAAGATCAAGGTGTAGGCAGGATTCATTCCTTCTCTTTTTTTATGAGACGGAGTTTCACTCTTGTTGCCCAGGCTGGAGTGCAGTGGTGCCATCTCAACTCACTGCAACTTCCACCTCCCGGGTTCAAGCGATTCTCCTGCCTCAGCCTCCCAAGTAGCTGGGATTACAGGCGTTCACCACCACATGTGGCCAAGGGTTCATTCCTTCTGAGGTCTTTCTGCTTGGCCGATACATGCTTCCTTCTCCCTGAGTCTCACTTCACATTATCTACCTTCCTGCGCGTATCTGATTCTGTACCTAAATTTCCCAACATGTAACCCCACTATTTTTTTTTTTTTTTTTTTTTGAGACAGGGTCTCACTTTGTTGCCTGGGCTGGAGTGCAGTGGCACGATTTTGGCTCACTGCAACCTCTGCCTCCTGGGTTCAAGCGATTTTCCTGCTTTAGCCTCCTGAGTAGCTGGGACTACAGGCATAAGCCACCATGCCTGGATAATTTTTGTATTTTTAGAAGAGACGGGGTTTCACCACGTTGGCCAGGCTGGTCTTGAACTCCTGACCTCAGGTGACCCGCCCACCTCGGCCTCCCAAAGTGCTGGGATTACAGACGTGAGCCACCGCGCAAGGCTATTTATTTATTTATTCAGCCAGGGTCTCCCTCTGTCACCCAGGCCTCCCTGCAGCCTCAAACTCCAGGCTCAAGTGATCCTCCCACCTCAGCCTCCCGAGTAGCTGGGACCACAGGCATATGCCACCTAGCTCAGCTAATTAAAAAATCTGGGGTGGGGTGCAGGCACGGTGGCTCATGCCTATAATGCCAGCACCTTGGGGGGCTGAGGCGGGCGGATCACTTGAGCCAAGGAATTCAAGACCAGCCTGGGCAACACAGCAAGATCCCATCTTTACAAAAAATACAAAAATTAGCCAGGTGTGGTGGTGCATGCCTGTGGTCCCAGCTACTCAGGAGGCCAAGGCAGGAGGATCGCTTGAGCCCAGGAGGTTGAGGCTGCAGTGGTATATAATGGCACCACTGCAGTCCAGCCTGGGTGACAGAGCAAGACCCTGTTTCAAAAGAGAGAGAAAGAGAGTCCTATCCCTAGCTCAGCAGCAAACTTGTGATGCCAGAGAGTTGCTTCTCCTCTCCCAGACTGTTTCTTGGTCTATGAAATGTGCGGATAGATGTGAAGGCAATATAAAGTCCCTGCCAGCTCAAATATTGATGTTAATGTTTAATCCCTGGCAGGCTAGGCGTGGTGGCTCACACCTGTAATCCCAGCACTTTGGGAGGCCAAGGCAGGTGGATCTCCTGAGGTTAGGAGTTCAAGACCAGCCTGGCCTAAATTGCAAAACCCCGTCTCTACTAAAAATACAAAAATTAGCCAGGCGCAGTGGTGCACACCTGTAATCCCATCTACTCAGGAGACTGAGACAGGAGAATTGCTCCAACCTGGGAGGTGCAGGTTGCAGTGAGCTGAGACCACACCACTGCACTCCAGCCTGGGCGACAGAGCCAGACTGTCTCAAAAAAATTAAATAAATAAAGAAATAATAATAATCTTAAGAACAATAAACATTGCATTTATTTATTTGTTATTGTTATTGTTTTGGTTTGGTTTTTTTGAGACAGAATCTCACCTGTAGCCAGGCTGGAGTGCAGTGGCGCGATCTCGGCTCACTGCAACCTCCACCTCCCAGGTTCAAGTGATTCTCCTGCCTCAGCCTCCCGAGTAGCTGGGACTACAGGCACCCGCCACCGTGCCCAGCTAATTTTTCTTATTTTTAGTAGAGATGGGGTTTCACCATGTTGGCCAGGCTGCTCTTGAACTCCTGACCTGTGTTGATCCACCTGCCTCAGCCTCCCAAAGTGCTGGCATTACAGACGTGAGCCACTGCGCCAGCCCGGCCATTGCATGTATTTTTACAGTTCCCTTCTATTTTGGGTATCCATTATTGGTTTCAATTTATTATCCTGTTACAAAGTTTTCTTTTTCAAATAAATTTATTGAAAAAAAATGAAGGTTGGCCGGGCGTGGTGGCTCATGCCTGTAATGCCAGCACTTCGGGAGGCGGAGGTGGGTGGTGGATCACAAAGTCAGGAGATCAAGACCATCCTGGCTAACACGGTGAAACCTTGTCTTTACTAAAAAAAAATATATATATACAAAAAATTAGCCGGGCATGGTGGCGGGCGCCTGTAGTCCCAGCTACTCGGGAGACTGAGGTATGAGAATGGTGTGAACCCAGGAGGTGGAGCTCGCAGTGAGCCGAGATCCCGCCACTGCACTCCTGCCTGGGCAACAGAGCAAGACTCCTTCTCAACAACTTTTGTAAAAGGAAACATTATAATGCTAGAGTAAATTAAAAAGAAATGTAGTATCTGGTGCCTGAAACAGAAGCAAAAAAATAAATAAATAAATAAATAACATTGTTAAATTCCAGGCAGCTACTGTTGCCTGTAGGAGGTTCTAGATTAGGCAACTTTTATTTATATGTTTATTTATTTTTTAATTTTGAGATGGAGTCTTGCTGAGGCAGGAGAACCGCTTGAACTCGGGAGGCGGAGGTTGCAGTGAGCCGAGATTGCACCATTGCACTACATACAGCCTGGGCGACAGAGGGAGACTCCGTCTCCAAAAAAAAAAAAAAAAAAAGAAAAAAAAAAGAATTATTTCATGGTAGTGGTAGCATTCACAGAAAATTATGTGACATTCTCATTTCAGCCTCTAAAAATAAAATTGTATTAGGACACAGCCATGCCCAGTTGCTTATGGGTTATCTAAGGCCTCTTGCAAACTGCGAGAGCAGATTTCAGGACTTGCAACAGAGACAGTTTAAGCTGGGTGGTTTGTGTGTGTGTGTGCGTGTGTGTGTTTTTTTGTTTTGTTTTGTTTTGTTTTGAGACAGAGTCTCTCTCTGTCGCACAGGCTGGAGTGCAGTGGCACGATCTCAGCTCGCTGCAACCTCCACCTCCTGGGTTCAAGCGATTCTCCTGCCTCAGCCTCGTAAGTAGCTGAGACTACAGGTGCACGCGCCACCGTGCCTGGCTAATTTTTGTATTTTTAGTAGAGACTGGGTTTTGCCATGTTGTCCAGGCTAGTCTCGAACTCCTGATCTCAAGTGATCCCCCCGCCTCAGCCTCCCAAAGTGCTGGGATTACAGGCGTGAGCCACCGCACCCCGCCTAAACTGTGTATATATTTATTTAGTGTGTGTGTATTTATTATATGGCTCTTTAGGAAAAAGTTTGCCAACCCCTGTGCGAATTTGGCATCCCCTCTCCTCCAAGCCCCCAACTCTGGAAGGGTAGACAGGGCCTTCCCTGTTGCAAAGACAAAGACCACCCCTGCTGACCCCACCACGTTTCCCACCCAGGCCCATCCTGCTGGGGGATGGGGGATACGAGGAGGACTCCGGATACGAGGCTGGACCTGCGTCCTAGCTCCTGGCTCCCTCTAGAGGATCTTATGAGAAACTCACATTCTCTACTGCAGCCGGAACTACCTAACCTCACCCAGTCTTTCTTCTGCCATGGGGAAAGTTTCTTTTTTTTTTCTTTCTTTTTTTTTTTTTTTTTTTTTTGAGATGGAGTCTCGATCTGTTGCCCAGGCTGGAGTTCAGTGGTGCCATCTCAACTCCGCCTCCCAGGTTCGAGCAATTCTCCCACCTCTGCCTCCCGAGTAGCTGGGATTACAGGCGTCCGCCACCACGCCCACCTATTTTTTTTCTATTTTTAGTAGAGAAGGGGTTTCACCATGTTGGCTAGGCTGGTCTCGAACTCTTGACCTCAGGTGATCTGCCCACCTCGGCCTCCCGAAGTGCTGCGATTACAGGTGTGAGCCATAGCGCCTGGTCTGTCGTTCCCATTTTACAAACAGAAGCACCATCCTTCCAGAGGGGTCAGGTCCAAATTTCTTATTCCTGAGTTTTTCTCTCATACCTGCAAAACTCTACACCAGGAAAGTCTTGTCTGCTCCATGTTCAAAATGCATCCTTCTACCTGGCGCAGCCTCTCCTTAGCCGGCCTGGACCAGCCCACTCTCCTCCACCCTGGTTTCTCAGCTCCCATTCTCGCCCTGCAATCTTGTCTTCCCTGCAGCAGACACCAGAGGGCGCCCGTGAGCACCGGAGTCAGAGCCTGTCCCTCCTCTGCCGGAAATCTTCTATGGCTCCCACCTCCTTGGAGGTCAATGCCCAAGTCCTCCCTATGGTCCACAATGTGCTGCATGACCTGCCCTGTCCTCTACCCCTACCCCCTCCCCATCTTCCCCTCCTCCTTCTCTCCCCCTTGCTCACTCTGCTATAGCTACACAGGCCTCCTTACTGCTCCCCCAACACCAAGCGTGCTCCTGCCTCAGGGCCTTTGCATGGGCTGTGCCCTCTGCCTCAAAACCTTTCCCTGATATCTGTGGGGTACACTCCCACCTCTGCCCAGATGTCACCTTTTCAATGAGACTCACCCCAACAGACTTCTTAAAATTGCAACCTTGGCCAGGCACAGTGGCTCACGCCTCCCATCCCAGCACTTTAGGAGGCTGAGGTGGGCAGACTGCTTGAGCTCATGAGTTCGAGACCAGCCTTGGCAACATGATGAAACCTTGTCTCTACTAAAAATACAAAAATTAGCTGGGCGTGGTGGTGCACACCTGTAGTCCCAGCTACTCGGGAGGCTGAGGCAGGAGAATCACTTGAGCCCAGGAGGTGGAGGTTGCAGTGAGCCGAGATCGAGCCACTACACTCCAGCCTAGGTGACAGAGTAAGATTGTCTCAAAAAAACAAAACAAAAACAAAAACTCCAACCTTTCCTCAACTCTCTGCTTCCACAGTTCTATCCCCTTCCTTCCCTTTTCTGTTTTCTTTTTTCTTGAGACAGAGTTTCACTCTTGTCGCCCAGGCAGGAGTCCAGTGGTGCGATCTTGGCTCACTGCAACCTCCGCCTCCTGGGTTCAAGCAATTTTCCTGCCTCAGCCTCCCGAGTAGCTGAGATTACACGCACCTGCCACCACGCCCGGCTAATTTTTGTAACTTTTAGTAGAGACTGGGTTTCACCATGTTGGGCAGGCTGGTCTCGAACTTCTGACTCAGGTGATCCGCCTGCCTTGGCCTCCCAAAGTGCTGGGATTACAGGCGTGAGCCATCATGCCCGGCCTTTATTTTTAATTTTTAGACACGGTTTCACTATGTTGCCTTGGCTAGCCTGGAACTCCTGGACTCAAGTGATCCTCCCACCTCAGCCTCCCAAAGTGCTGGGATTACAGGCATGAACCACTGCACCTAAGCTCCTTCCCCACTTTTTTCATCTCTGTGGCTTTTCCTGGCATCTTATCTGTGGCCTATTTCTCCCCCAGACTGTAAAATCTGTGAGGGCAGGGGTTTTGTCTCATCCAATGCCTGGCACTTAGTAGGGTTTCAATAAAAATGTGTCAAATCAACGAACCTTAAGAAAAGTGACTCACAGTAGTTTGATAATAAAGAACATGGCTGGCCGGGTGCGGTGGCTCACGCCTGTAATTCCAGCACTTTGGGAGGCCGAGGGGGGCGGATCACGAGGTCAGGAGATTGAAACCATCCTGGCTAACACGGTGAAACCCCGTCTCTACTAAAAATACAAAAAAAAAAATTAGCCAGGCGTGGTGGCAGGTGCCTGTAGTCCCAGCTACCTGGGAGGCTGAGGCAGGAGAATGGTGTGAACCCAGGAGGCGGAGCTTGCAGTGAGCCGTGATCTCGCCACTGCACTCCAGTCTGGGTGACAGAACGAGACTCTCTCAGAAAACAAAACAAAACAAAACAAAAAAAGAACACGGCCAAAAGCAAAACAAAACAAAACAAACAAACATGACCATGTTTCATGTCCCAAATACTGCCCAATATAATCACAGCCTGTATTGCGGTGGGCAAATTAGAGCCCACAGCTCACTGCCTATTGTTGTACAGCCTGAGTTAAAAACTGATTTTATGGCTGGGGCATGGTGGCTTCCGCCTGTAATCCCAGTACTTTGAGGGGCTGAGGTGAGAGGATTGCTTGAGCACAGGAGTTCAAGATCAGCCTAGGCAACATAACGAGTCCCTGTCTCTACAAAAAATTTAAAAATTAGCCAGGCATGGTGGGAAGTGCCCATAGTCCAGGCTACTCAGGGGCTTGAGGTGGGAGGATCACCAGAGCCAAGGAGTTTGAAGCTGCGGTGAGCTATGACTGCGCCACCTCACTCCAGCCTGGGTGCCAGGTGAGATCCTGTCTCTAAAAAATTTGCTTTAAATTATTTTATTGCCAGCATAATAGGTCACGCCTATAACCTCAGCACTTTAGGAGGCCAAGGTGAGAAGATAGCTTGAGCCCAGGAGTTTGAGATCAGCCTGGGAAACAAAGTGAAACCTGTCTCTACAAAAAATTTAAAAATTAGCAGAGCATGGTGGCACATGCCTGTGGTCTCAGCTACTTGGGAGGCTAAGGTGAGAGGATCGCTTAAGCCCAGGAATTAGAGGCCGTGGTGAGCTATGATCATGCCACTGCACTCCAATTTGGGTGACAGACACCCTGTCTTTCTAAAAAAAGAAAAGTGGAGGCCGGGTGCGGTGGCTCATGCCTGTAATCCCAACACTTTGGGAGGCCGAGGTGGGCGGATCACAAGGTCAGGAGATCGAGACCATCCTGGTTAACACGGTGAAACCCCGTCTCTGCTAAAAACACAAAAAATTAGCCGGGTGTGGTGGCGGATGCCTGTAGTCCCAGCTACTCGGGAGGCTGAGGCAGAAGAATGGCGTGAACCTGGGAGGCGGAGCTTGCAGTGAGCCAAGATAGCGCCACTGCACTCCAGCCTGGGTGACAGAGTGAGACTCCATCTCAAAAAAAAAAAGAAAAGAAAAGAAAAAAAGAAAAGTGGAAACTGAGGCTCAGAGGGTTGAAATGAGTTTCTCAAGACCCCATGTTTCTGCAAGATTCCCTATTTACCAAATTCTCCAAACAGGACCTCAAATTCCTCACAGGAAGTGCAGAGATCACATTGACAAATCAATAATTCCATAAATTGCTTGTCAGAGAGAGCGCTGCACACACCCATTTGATCTTGCTAAGCCTGGGAAATTTTTAATTGCCCCTGTTTAAAATAAAAAAAAAAGTCATTGCACTTTCTAGAACCTTGGGTTTGGAACTTTGATCAGAGCGATTTCAACATGTTGTGAAAACCTCATTTTAACTTTATCTTTCTTCCAGGCATTTCACTTCAATCAGAACTTGGTAAGGCCGGGCGCGGTGGCTCATGCCTGTAATCCTAGCAATTTGGGAGGTGGAGGTGGGCGGATCACCTGAGGTCAGGAGTTTGAGACCAGCCTGGCCAACATGGCGAAACCCCATCTCTACTAAAAATACAAAGATTAGCCGGGTTTGGTGGCACATGCCTGTAATCTCAGCTACTCGGGAGGCTGAGGCAGGAGAATCGCTTGAACCCAGGAGGCAGAGGTTGCAATGAGCCGAGATCATGCCACTGCACTCCAGCCTGGGCAACAGAGCGAGACTCTATCTCAAAATATAATAATAATAATAATAAATAAATAAATCATGGGATAGTGAAAAAATACATTTTATGTGTTCTCCTTCCCTCCCGCAATTAAACCCCTTTCATTTTCCCATGTTCTCTTGCAGTTCCCATTCATCTGCACAAATCCTTGACTGCAGAGCGATAAAATAAATGTCATCATGAGCATCCATTGGCCAAGACATGGCACAAAGTCATAAAACAACTCTAGGCTGGGCACAGTGGCTCACTCCTGTAATGCCAGCACTTTAGGAGGCCGAGGCAGGTGCATCACAAGGTCAAGAGATCAAGACCATCCTGGCCAACATGGTGAAACCCTGTCTCTACTAAAAATACAAAAAATTAGCCAGGCGTGGTGGCACGTGCCTGTAGTCCCAGCTACTCGGGAGGCTGAGGCAGGAGAATCACTTGAACCCAGGAGGCGGAGGTTGCAGTGAGCCGAGATTGCGCCACTGCACTCCAGCCTGGCGACAGAGTGAGACTCCATCTCAAAAAAAAAAAAAAAAAGAAAGAAACTCTAGAAACCAGCTGGGTGTGGTGGCTCATGCCTGTCATCCCAGCACTTTGGGAGGCCAAGGCGGGCAGATCACCTGAGGTCAGGAGTTCGAGACAAGCCTGGCCAACATGGTGAAACCCCGTCTCTACTAAAAAAAAATACAAAAATTAACCAGTTGTGATGGCAGGTGCCTGTAATCCCAGCTACTTGGGAGGCTGAGGCAGGGAGAATCACTCGAACCTGGGAGGCAGAAGTTGCAGTGAGCCGAGATGGCACCACTGCGCTCCAGCCTGAGAGACAGAGCGAGACTCCATCTCAAATTTAAAAAAAAAAAACAAAAGAACTTCACTTGGTCATCAAAAATGTGGATGACTTCTGTGATTAATCACATAATCATTTCTGAATACTGGAAAATATTTCCTTATTCTTTTTTTTTTTTTTTTAAGACAGAGTTTCACTCTTGTTGCCCAGGCTGGAGTGCAATGGCGCGATCTCAGCCCACTGTAACCTCCGCCTCCCGGGTTCAAACCATTCTCCCGTCTCAGCCTCCCAAGTAGCTGGGGTTACAGGTGCCCAACACCACTCCCAGCTAATTTTTCTATTTTTAGTAGAGACGAGGTTTCACCACGTTGACCAGGCTGGTCTCAAACTCCTAACCTCAAATGATCCTCCCACCTCGGCCTCCCAAAATGCTGGGATTACAGGGGCGAGCCACCGCTCCTGGCCTAATTTTTGCTTGTTTGTTTGTTTGAGACAGAGTCCCGGTCTGTCCCAGGCTGGAGTACAGTGGTGCAATCTCGGCTCACTGCAACCTCCACCTCTCGGGTTCAAGGAACTCTCCTGCCTCAGCCTTCCCAGTAGCTGAGATTACAGGCACCTGCCACCACGCCTAGCTAAATTTTGTATTTTTAGTAGAGACGGGATTTCACCATGTTGCCCAGGCTGGTCTCAAACTCCTGACCTTGTGATCTGCCTGCCTCAGCCTCCCAAAGCGCCGGGATTACAGGCGTGAGCCACTGCGCCTGGCCTAATTTTAAATCGTAGCTATTAACCAGCAGTTCCCAAATTTCCCAAAACTTGAACAAATCGGCTCTTGCCCACCAGAAGGAGCTGGCTTTGGCACAGCACTGCTAAGCTTCTCTCAGAGCATCCTGTTTTCCTCCTTGAACACCGCACCCCAGGTTGTTAAGTTAATCAGCTGCAGCTCTGGAAGAAAGCTCAGATTGGTTTCTTCCAAAGTTTCAGATTAGAACTACCCTGGGAGCTCCGCCACAGGCTGAGAGCAAGAGAGGTTTCATCAGGAACTCACTGGAATAGGATGAGAACATCCAGTGATCCAAGGCACCAGGCTTTGAGCCAGGTATGTTTGCCCCAAACCCCTGCAGGTTGCACACTGCCACCATGCCACGAGGTCCCCAAGGCAGCCACATTCACTTGCTCACATCTGTGCTCACCAAACACCTCCCGTGTGCCAGGCTTGGTGCTGGCAGCCAGGGATGCCAAGATGGATGAGTTCCCGGCATTCCAGGAACTCACAGACTTCACGAAATTCAATTAATCATGTGTTCATATCCCCAAACATTATAAGGTGCACTTTTCCTTTTCTATAATTTATGTATAATCTTTCTTTTCTTTTTTCTTTCTTTTTTTTTTTTTTTGAGACGGAATCTCTACTGCCCAGGCTGGAGCGCAGTGGCGCAATCTTGGCTGACTGCAACCTCCGCCTCCTGAGTTCAAGCGATTCTCCTGCCTCAGCCTCTCGAGTGTCTGGAACTACAGGCATGAGCCACCATGCCTGGCTAGTTTTTGTATTTTTAGTAGAGATGGGGTTTCACCATATTGGCCAGGCTGGTCTTGAACTCCCAACCTCGTGATTCCCCCGCCTCGGCCTCCCAAAGTGGTAGAATTACAGGCGTGAGCCACCGCGCCCAGCCCTAATCTTTTTAAAATTGTGGTAAATACATGTATATCAAAAAATTTGCCATCTTAATCTTTTCGTTGCTGTTTTTTGTTTGTTTGTTTTTTCTTTTTGAGATAGGGTTTTGCTCTCCTGCTCAGGCTGGAGTACAGTGGTGTCATTATAGCTCTCTGCAGCCTTGACCTCACAGGCTTAAGTGATCCTCCTGCCTCAGCCTCCTGAGTAGCTGAGACAACAGGCGTGCACCACCACACACAGATAATTTTTTTTTTTCTAGAGACGGGTTTTTGTTGTTGTTGTTGTTTTTTGAGATGGAGTCTCACTCTGTCACCCAGGCTGGAGTGTAGTGGCGCGATCTCAGCTCACTGCAACCTCCACCTCCTGGGTTCATGCCATTCTCCTGCCTCAGCCTCCCAAGTAGCTGGGACTACAGGTGCCCGCCACCACGCCCGGCTAATTTTTTGTATTTTTAGTAGAGACGGGGTTTCACCGTGTTAGCCAGAATGGTCTTAATTTCCTGACCTTGTGATCCGCCCGCCTTGGCCTCCCAAACTGCTGGGATTACAGGCGTGAACCACCGCTCCCAGCTGAGACGGGGTTTTGCCATGTTGCCCAGGCTGGTCCCCAACTCCCGAGCTCAAGCGATCTGCCCACTTGTGCTCCCAAAATGTTGGGATTACAGGTGCGAGCCACTGTGCCCAGCCAAATTTTGTTTTTGTTTTTGAGACGGAGTTTTGCTCTTGTCGTCCAGGCTGGGGTGCAGTGGCACAATCTCGGCTCACTGCAACCTCTGCCTACTGGGTTCAAGAGATTTCCCTGTCTCAGCCTCCCGAGTAGCTCTGATTACGGGCGTTTGCCACCACACCCGGCTAATTTTTGTATTTTTAGTAAAGATGGGATTTTACCATGTTGGCCAGGCTGGTCTCGAACTCCTGACCTTAGGTGATCCACCACCTCAGCCTCCCAAAGCGCTGGGATTACAGGCATGAGCCACCTCGCCCAGCCTCTTTTGCCTTTTGAGACAGGGTCTTGCTCTGTCACCCAGGCTGGAGTGCAGTGGCACTATCATAGCTCATTGCAGCCTTGAATTCCTGGGCCTAAGTGATCCTCCCACCTCAGCCTCCCAAGTAGCTGGGACTACAGGTGTGCACCTAGCTAAGTTTTTTTTTTTTTTTTCATAGACACAAGGATCTCACTATGTTGCCCAGGCTGGTCTGGAACTCCTGGCCTCAAGCCATCTTCCCGCCTCAGCCTACCATAGTGTTGGGATTATAGGCAAGAGCTACTATGCCTGGTCAGTATTTTTATTTTAGCCATTCTAATAGGCTTATGGAAGTATCTCATGGTGGTTTTAATTTGCATTTCTCTAATGGCTAATAACACTGAGCCATTTTCATTTTATAAAAATGGTGTCATAAGGCCAGGCGCGGTGGCTCACTTGATTACACCTGTAATCCCAGCCCTTTTGGAGGCCGAGGCGGGCAGATCACTTGAGGCCAGGAGTTCAAGACCAGTCTGGCCAACATGGTGAAACCCCATCTCTACTAAAAATACAAAAACATTAGCTGGGTGTGGTGGCACATGCCTGTAATCCCAGCTACTCAGGAGGCTGAGGCAGGAGAATCGCTTGAACCCAGGAGGCGGAGGTTGCAGTGAGCCGAGATTGCACCACTGCACTCCAGCCTGGGCAAAAGAGCAAGACTCTATCTCAAAAATAAATAAATTAATTTAAAAAAAAAGGTTGTCATAAGGCCAGGTGGGGTGGCTCATGCCTGTAATCCCAGCATTCTGGAAGGTCCAGGTGGGAGGATGGCTTGAGGCTAGGAGTTCAAGCTTATACTGGCCAACACAGCAAGACTCTGTCTCTTTAAAAAAATTAATTAAAAAATAAAAATGGCATTATAGTCTTTTATAACCTTTCTTTTTCGTTTTTTTTTTAATTGAGTCTCACTATGTCTCCCAGGCTGCAGTGGTGCTATCTTGGCTCACTGCAAACTCCGCCTCCCCCGTTTAAGCAATTCTCCTGCCTCAGCCTTCTGAGTAGCTGGGACTGCAAATGTGCATCACCACACCTGGCTAATTTTTGTATTTTTAGTAGAGACAGGGTTTTACCATGTTGCCCAGGCTTGTCACGAACTCTTGACCTCAGGCAATCTGCCTGCCTCGCCCTCCCAAAGTGCTAGAATTAGAGGCGTGAGCTACCACATCCAGCCTTTTTCTTTCTTTTCTTTTTTTTTTTTTTTTGAGACGGAGTCTCGCTCTGTCACCCAGGCTGGAGTGCAGTGGCGTGATCTTGGCTCACTGCAAGCTCCGCCTCCCAGGTTCATGCCATTCTCCTGCCTCAGCCTCCTGAGTAGCTGGGACTACAGGCGCCCACCACCACCCACGACTAATTTTTTTATTATTTTATTTTATTTTTTCAGTAGAGACGGGGTTTCACTGTGTTAGCCAGAATGGTCTCAATCTCCCGACCTGGTGATCCGCCCATCTCAGCCTCCCAAAGTCTTGGGATTACAGGCGTGAGCCAACGCGCCCAGCCCGCCTTTTTCTTTTCTTTAGAGAAGGGGGGTCTCACTATGTTGCCCAGGTCTTCCTGGAACCCCTGGGCTCAAATAATCCTCAAGCCTCAGCCTTCCAAGTAGCTGAGACTAACTAAGATTCTTTTATGCTGTTGTCACTTAGGAATTTTCTGCTGTATCATATTTCTCTGTGGGACTGCACTAGGACGTATTTTTCCATTCTCCCATCAATGGACTCTGTGTACTTTCCAAATTTTTGCCATTGAGAACATTATTGTGTGAGTCTCCTGTTTGCACACAGGCAAGAGTCTCTCTAAGTCACATGCCCACGATCCCAACTGCTGAGTCACAGCGCGCTCACAATAGGGTTAAATTGCTTTCCAAAGGGGTCAGTTCGCTGTTCTGTCAGTTAATCCATTGCACAGGTGACAGAGATAAAGTTCACAGGACATTGCTAGTTGGAAACAATGTACACATGTGATATTAACACCAGCATATGCCTCTACAAGATAAATGTCACCTTGGATTGAATCTATCAAGAAAGCTATTACAAATTTATTTCCTGGGAGGAGCAATTTAGGAGACACCCACGTCTCTGGGACCAAGAGACAGATGTACTCAGAAAAAGTGTCATTGGAAGCAATGATAAGTAGAAAATATATCACAGAGAGAGGTCACAGGGCAAACTATGCTTGGTAGTAAAGATAGAGAATGGGTGGAGGGGGTGAGGCTGCACTGTAACCTCAGCAATTAAAGCTCCTGTTTTATCATAAGTGCTGCGAATGGTTGCCTTGTAATAAGGCAAGCTGTCTCCTTGAGAACAAGAACACCCAGGACATTCCTTCAAGTAACACATATGTATCCAGCATCCATTATGTCCGGGGAGGTAAAGTGGGAGAGAAGGAGATACATCCAACATCTTCTTTGGCCTCAAAAAATTCATAACAGACCCGGCACAGTGGCTCACGCCTGTAATCCCAGCACTTTGGGAGGCTGAGGCAGGCAGGTCACGAGGTCAAGGGTTCGAGACCAGCCTGACCAAAACAGTGAAACCCCATCTCTACAAAAAATACAAAAATTAGCCGGGGGTGGTGGCACGCGCACCTGTAATCCCAGCTACTCAGGAGGCTGAGGCAGGAGAATCGCTTGAACCCAGGAGGCGGAGGTTGCAGTGAGCCGAGATTGCGCCACTGCACTCCAGCCCAGGTGACAGAGCAAGACTCCGTCTCAAAAAAAAAAAAAAAAAAAAAACAGTTCATAACAGGCTGGGCTTGGTGGCTCACACTTGTAATCCCAGCACTTTGGGAGGCTGAGGCAGGAGGATTGCTTGAGCCCATGGGTTTGAGACCAGCCTGGGTAAGATGGTGAGACTCCCCTCGCCCATTTCTACAAAAAATAAAAAATTAGCTGGGCATAGTGGTGTGTACCTGTCATCCCGGCTACTCAGGAGGCTGAGGCAGGAGGATCACCTGATCCCGGGAGGTAGAGGCTGCAGTGAGCAGTGATTACACCACTGCACTCCAGCCTGGGTAACAGAGTGAGACCATCTCCAAAAAAAGAAGGAGAATTTATTTATTTATTTATTTATTTATTTATTTATTTATTTACTTACTTATTGAGACAGACCGTCTTGCTCAATCACCCAGGCTGGAGTGCAGTGGTGCGATCTTGGCTCACTGCAAGCTCCGCCTCCTGGGTTCACGGCATTCTCCTGCCTCAGCCTCCCAAGTAGCTGGGACTACAGGCGACCGCCCCCACGCCCTGCTAATTTTGTTTGTATTTTTAGTAGAGACGGGGTTTCACCATGTTAGCCAGGATGGTCTTGATCTCCTGACCTCGTGATCCACCCGCCTCGGCTTCCCAAAGTGCTGGGATTAGAGGCGTGAGCCACCGCGCCCGGCCAGAAGGATGATTCATTTACTATTCTATGTCAAGGGCAATGCCCACAGTACATACAATGGGATATCATCTAGCAAGGAAACTGAACTAATTATCGTTACGTGAAATAATATAAATGAATCTCAAAAATATTGTCTCAGGACCTGGTACAGTGACTGACGCCGGTAATCCCAGCACTTTGGGAGGCCAAGTCACTGGGGTCATTTGATCCTAGGAGTTTGAGACCAGCATGGGCAACATGATGAGACCCCCCCATCTCTACAAAAAATACAAAAGTTAGTTGGGCATGGCGGTGCAAGCCTGTAGTCCCAGCTAATCTGGAGGCTGAGGTGGGAGGATGGCTTGAGCCCAGAAAGTGGAGGCTGTAGTGAGCTGAGATCACACCACTACACTCCAGCCTGTGCAATAAAGCAAAATCCTGTCTAAAACAAAACCAAAACCAAAAACAAAACATTGTCCTAAAGCAGAAAGAGGTGACACCAGGCCGGGTGCGGTGGCTCACGCCTGTAATCCCAGCCTGTAATCCCAGCACTTTGGGAGGCCAAGGCGGGCGGATCACGAGATCAGGAGTTCAAGACCAGCCTGGCCAATACGGTGAAACCCCGTCTCTACAAAAAATACAAAAATTAGTTGGGCATGGTAGCATACGCCTATAATCCCAGCTACTCGGGAGGCTGAGGCACGGGAATCGCTTGAACCTCGGAGGTGGAAGTTGCAGTGAGCCGAGATCGTGCCACTGCACTCCAGCCTGGGCGACAGAGTGAGACTCTGTCTCAAAAAAAAAAAAAAAAAGAGCTGACACCATGAGTGCAATTCCATTTACATGAAACTCTTGAACAGGCAAAAACTAATCTATGGGGATAGAACGCAGAATCTGGGGGGGTTTGAGGAGTAGTAGTGGACTGCAGCTGGCTTACAGCCACTCATAAGCATCTTTGATACCATTGTCAACTTTTTTTTTTTTGAGACTGAGTTTCACTCTTGTTGCCCAGGCTGGAGTGCAGTGGCGCCATCTCGGCTCACCACAACCTCCACCTCCTGGGTTCAAGCGATTCTCCTGCCTCAGCCTCCCTAGTAGCTGGGATTACAGGCATGTGCCACCACACCTGGCTAGTTTTGTATTTTTATTTTTATTTATTTATTTTTTTAGACAGAGTCTCGCTCTCTTGCCCAGGCTGGAGTGCAGTGGCGAAATCTCAGCTCACTGCAAGCTCCACCTCCCGGGTTCACGCCATTCTCCTGCCTCAGCCTCCTGAGTAGCTGGGACTACAGGTGCCCGCCACCACGCCTGGCTAATTTTTTTGTATTTTTAGTAGAGACAGGGTTTCACTGTGTTAGCCAGGATGGTCTCGATCTCCTGACCGCATGATCCGCCTGCCTCAGCCTCCCAAAGTGCTGGGATTACAGGCGTGAGCCACCGCGCCCGGCCTTGTATTTTTAGTAGAGACAGGGTTTGTCCATGTTGGTCAGGCTGGTATCGAACTCCCGACCTCAGGTGATCCACCCGCCTCGGCCTCCCAAAGTGCAAGGATTACAGGCATGAGCCACCGCGTCTGGTCTTTTTTTTTTTTTTTTTTTTGAGACAGTCTCCCTCAGGCTGGATTGCGGTGGCACGATCTTGGCTCACTGCAACCTCCACCTCTCAGGTTCAAATAATTCTCGTGCTTCAGCCTCCCAAGTAGCTGAGACTACAGGCACCTGCCACCATGCCCAGCTAATTTTTTTTTTTTTTCGAGATGGAGCCTTACTCTGTTGCCCAGGCTGGCGTGCAGTGGCACAATCTTGGCTCACTGCAACCTCCACCTCCGGGGTTCAAGCAGTTCTCCTGCCTCAGCCTCCCGAGTAGCTGGGATTACAGGTGCCCGCCACCATGCCCGGCTAATTTTTGTGTGTTTTTAGTAGAGACGGGGTTTCACCATGTTGGTCAGGCTGGTCTTGAACTCTTGACCTCAGGTGATCTGCCCACCTCGGCTTGCCAAAGTGCTGGGATTACACCCGTGACCAGCCTAATTTTTGTATTTTTAGTAGAGATGGGATTTCACCATGTTGGCCAGGCTGGACTCGAACTCCTGACCTCAAGTGATCACCTGCTTTGGCCTCCCAAAGTGCTGGGATTGCAGGTGTGAGCCACCACGCCCGGCCTCTCCTTATTTTAATGGCTCATTGTTAAATATTTACCGGCTCATTGTTAAACATTTACCAGCTCACTGCTGCTGGGTGCAGAGGAAGAGAATGCACTAAAAAGGCAGTGAGTGCATTACACTTTCTGGAGTAAGGGGAAGTGTTACATGGATGTATAGAGTTGTAATAATTCAAGAAATTGAACTTCAGAAACTTGTGCATTAAGAGCTGAGCGCAGTGGCTCACGGCTCTAGTCCCAGCACTGCTGAGGACGAGGCAGGAGGATCGCTTGAGCCTAGGAGTGTGAGACCAGCCTGAGTGACATGGAGAAACCCTGTCTGGACAAAAAATACAAAAATTAGCCGAGTGTGGTGGCGTATGTTTGTAGCCAGGGCTACTAGGGAGGCTGAGGTGGGAGAATCGCTTGAGCCAGGGAGGTGGAGGCTGCAGTGAGCTATGATCGTGCCACTGCACTCCAGCCTGAGGCCTGGGTGACAGAGTCAGAACTTGTCTTAAAAAAAAAAAAAAAAGCCTAAAATAGGATAAAATGGGAGAAAGATTGCTAGGCAGAACAGAAGGAACATGGAAATAGCCCTGTCTCTGAAAGGGCCTGTCCTTATTTGAGGCCACATGCGTATCCATCTGAATTTTGGACAAGCGGGTGGGAGCGATGAAAAGTAAAACTGAAAGGCCCAGATTGTAAAAACCCAGGAGCAGGCTTCCCCAGGAGCAGTGTTTTGTTTGTTGTTTTGTTTTGTTTTGTTTTGTTTTGTTTTTTTCGAGATGGAGTCTCGGTCGGTCGCCCAGGCTGGAGTGCAATGGCGTGATCTCGGCTCACTGCAACCTCCACCTCCTGGGTTTAAGCGATTCTCCTGCCTCAGCCTCCCGAGTAGCTGGGACTACAGGCACGCATCACCACACCCAGCTAATTTTTGTATTTTTAGTAGAGACGGGGTTTCACCATGTTGGCCAGGAAAGTCTCAATCTCTTGACCTCGTGATCCGCCTGCCTTGGCTTCCCAAAGTGCTGGGATTACAGGCGTGAGCCACCGCGCCTGGCCAGTTGGTTGGTTTTGTTTTTTGAGCGTGAGTCTGGCTCTGTCACCCAGGCTGGGATGTGATGGCACAATCTCGGCTCACTGCAACCTCTGCCTCCGGGGTTCAGCTATCCCACCTCAGCCTCCCTAGTAGCTGGAATTACAGCCGCCCGCCACCACACCTGTGTAATTTTTGTATTTTTAGTAGAGATGAGGTTTCACCATGTTGGCCAGGTTGGTCTCGAACTCCTGACCTCAAGTGATCAGCCCACCTCAGCTTCCCAGGGTCCTGGGATTACAGGTGTGAGCCACGGCACCTGGCAAAAAATTAAATTTTGTTTTGTTTTGTTTTATTGGAGACGGAGTCTTACTTTGTCGCCCAGGCTGGAGGGCAGTGGTGCAATCTTGGCTCACTGCAACCTCTGCCCCCCGGGTTCAAGCGATTCTCCTGCCTCAGCCTCCTGAGTAGCTGAGACTATAGGCACACACCGCCAGGCCTGGCTAATTTTTGTATTTTATTTATTTGTTTGTTTGTTTGTTTTATTTTTTTGAGACGAAGTCTCGCTCTTGTCTCCCAAGCTGGAGTGCAATGGCGTGATCTTGGCTCACTGCAACCTCTGCCTCCCGGGTTCAAGCAATTCTCCTGCCTCAACCTCCCGAGTAGCTGGGATTACAGGCATGCACCACCATGCCCGGCTAATTTTTGTATTTTTTTCTTTTAGTAGAGACGGGGTTTCACCATGTTGGCCAGATTCGTCTTCAACTCCCGACCTCAGGTGATCCACCCGCCTCGACCTCCCAAAGTGCTGGGATTACAGGCGTGACCCACCGCGCCCAGCCTATGACCTTTCTTATAAAGTGGTACGGCTATTGTATTAAATATTAAGGTGGTGCTTCAAAAAGTTCAACATAGAATTACCATATAATCCAGTAATTCCTCTTCAGAACATATACCCAAAAGAACTCAAGGCAAGGACTCAAACAGATATTTGTACATCTGTGTTCATAGCGGCACGATTCACCGAAGTGTCTAGTGGCAGATAAATGGATAAGCAAAATATAGTCCATGCACACAATAGAATATTATTCAGCCTTAAAAAGGAGGAAAATCCTGACCGGGTGCGGTGGCTCACGCCTGTAATCCCAGCACTTTGGGAGGTCGAGGCGGGTGGATCACGAGGTCAGGAGATGGAGACCATCCTGGCAAACACGGTGAAACCCCGTCTCTACTAAAAATACAAAAAAATTAGCCGGGCATGGTGGTGGGCACCTGTAGTCCCAGCTACTCGGGAGGCTGAGGCAGGAGAAAGGCGTGAACCCGGGAGGCAGAGTCTGCAGTGGGCCGAGATCGCACCACTGCACTCCAGCCTGGGTGACAGAGCGAGACTCCGTCTCAAAAAAAAAAAAAGGGAAATTTTTCTTTTTTTTTTTTTCTGCTCTTTTTTGGAGCAGGGCTACCCGATTGGAAGTATGCCCGGAGTAGTCAAGTGGGTAAATTCTAACACAGGTTACAACGTGGATCTAACACAGCTACAACAGGCACCTTGAGAACGTGGCCCTCAGTGAAATATGCCAGCCACAGAGGGACAAAACCTGTGTGATCCTACTCATATGAAGTCCCTAGAATCATCAGATTCACAGGAAGTACGACGTTGGGTTCCAGGGGCTGGGGAGGGGGATAGGGAGTGAGGTTTCATAGGGGACAGTGTTTCAGTTTCGGAAGATGAGAAATTTCTGGAGGTGGTTGTGGTGGTGGTGGTGGTGGTGGTGGTGGTTGCTTAATGCCGCTGAGCTGTGCATTTAGAAATGGTTAAAATGGCAAGTTTTATGTTATGTGTATTTTCTAATAAAAATGTTTCAACATGCGCATAGTAATATATGCAATTTTATTTGTCGATTAAAATAAATTTTAAAAATGTTTTAGAGTGGCCTTGTTCTGATGAAGGAGGGGAAGTAACTGACACTCTAAGGCGGTGGGGGCTAGGGGCGTGTGTCCACGCTTGCCAAAAAGATTAAATGGACTCTGGGTGGGTCTTGTCCACTGTTCTGGGGTCTTACGGGTTCTCTCAGCCCCAGCCTGGGGCACCACAGGCTCTCAGGAGTCTGGCTCCCCTGCCCACCTGTGCACGACCATCACCCCGGCCTTCATCCCTCCGTCTCCTCCCCTGCTCCCGCGCCTCATGCCCCAAGCGCTTGCGCACACGCACCGTGGTAAGGCAAGCGAGGGCGTCCGGTCCCGGAACCGCTTCGCGTCGGTCTCCGCCCCTTTCCCCTCCGAAAGGCGGCCTTGTGCTGCTGCGCAGGCGCGGCGGCTGGGGGTGGGGTCCATCGCGGCTCCCGATCCCGTTATCGCGAGAAGCCGGTCCGCGATCTTGTGGCCGCCCCTCCCCTCCCCTTGCCTCTTGGACTCGGGCTGCGGCGTCAGCCTTCTTCGGGCTTCGGCAGCGGTGGCGGCTCGCTCGCCTCAGCCCCAGCGCCCCTCGGCTACCCTCGGCCCAGGCCCGCAGCGCCGCCCGCCCTCGGCCGCCCCGACGCCGGCCTGGGCCGCGGCCGCAGCCCCGGGCTCGCGTAGGCGCCGACCGCTCCCGGCCCGCCCCCTATGGGCCCCGGCTAGAGGCGCCGCCGCCGCCGGCCCGCGGAGCCCCGATGCTGGCCCGGAGGAAGCCGGTGCTGCCGGCGCTCACCATCAACCCTACCATCGCCGAGGGCCCATCCCCTACCAGCGAGGGCGCCTCCGAGTGAGTGGGCAGGGGTCAGCCGGAGGCTTGGGGTGCATGGGGCAGGGAGCCCTCGGGGAAGGACGGGGCGAGGGGACAGGGGGTTCGCGAGGAGTGCACGAGGCAGGGGGGTCACGGGGGAGGACGGGGTGAGTGGTGCACGGGGCCGGGGGTTCTCGAGGGGAGGACAGGGCGAGGGGTGCAGGGGGCCTTCGAAGGAGGATGGGGCGAGAGGTTCAGGGGACCCTCGGGGGAGGACGGGGCAGGGGGACCTCGGAGGACGGGGCGAAGGGTGCACGGGGCAGGGGGGTCTTTGAGCAGTGAGATTGGGCGAGGGGAGGTCCTTGTGGTGGAAAAGATGGGGTGTGGGGTTCCTGAAGAGTGGAATTGGGATAAGGGGAGTCTCTGAGTAGTGAAGTTGGGGTGAAGGATGTCTCTAAGAGGAGAGGATGGGGACAGGGGTCCCTGAGCAGCGAGGTTGAGTGAGGGGAGGTCCCTGCAGTGCAGAAGATGGGGTGTGGGGCTTCTGAAAAGTGAAGCTGGGGTGAGGGGAGTCCCTCAGTAGGAAAATCGGAATGAGGGGTGTCCCCAAGGAGAGAACAGGATGAGGCTCCCCAAGCAGTGAGATCGGGGTGAGGGGTATCTCTAAGAGGAGAGAACAGAGTGTGGGGTCCTTGAGTAGTGAAATGAGGGTGAAGGGTTCCTAAGAGGAAAGGACGGAGTAAAGGTTGCCATAGTCATGAGATGAGGGTGAGGGGAGACCCTGAGTAGGGAAATCGGGGTGCAGGGTGTTCCTGAGAGGAGAGGATGGGGTGTGGGGAGGTCAGGCAGCCCCTAAGGAGGAAATTTGGGCAAGGGGGCTCCAGAGGGGAGAGGATGGGGTGAGGGGTCCCTGAGTAATGAGACTGAGATGGGGTAGGGTCCCTGGTAGGAAAAGACGGGTGAGGGTCCCTCAATAATGAGATAGGGCCAAGGGATGTCCCTGTGGGAAAAGACAGGGCATGGAGTCACTGAGTAGCAGAATGGTGGTGGGTCTCTGAGTAGTGAAATGGGGTGAACGGTCCCTGAATAGTGAAATCGGGGAGATGGTGGGGTCCCTGAGTAATGAGATTGAAGTGAGGGGAGATCCCTTTGGGGAAAAGATGGGGTTTGGAATCCCTAAGTTGTGAGATCAGGCCAAGGAGATGTCCTTGCAGAGAGAAGATGGGGTGCAGGGCCCCTGAATTGTGAGATGGGGTTGAGGGGGTCCCTGGGAGGAGAGGATGTGTCGGTGGGTGCCTGTAGGGGGAAGGATAGGCGAGGGGTGTTCTGCGTATTGAAATGATAGTGAAGCGAGTCCCTTGGGGGAGAGATGGGGTGAGGGGGTCCCTACGGGGGAGAGATGGGGTGGGAGGGTCCCTGTGGGGGAGAGATGGGGCGGGAGGGTCCCTGTGGGGGAGAGATGGGGCGGGAGGGTCCCTGTGGGGGAGAGATGGGGCGGGAGGGTCCCTGTGGGGGAGAGATGGGGCGGGAGGGTCCCTGTGGGGGAGAGATGGGGTGGGAGGGTCCCTGTGGGGGAGAGATGGGGTGGGAGGGTCCCTGAGCCACAGGTTGAGAGTGCAGCACCCGGGTGGGGAGGACAGGCTGAGAGGTCTTGGGGGGCGGGGAGCGGTCCTTTTGGGGAATGAGTCCCTGAGTAATGAGGTTGGCATGGGATGAAGAGGGCACCTAGGGTGCCAAGGTGGGGCAGGGGGGTCCCTTAGGGGAGAGGATGGGGTGAGGAGGTCCATAGACAACCAGGGAAAAGGGAAGAGAGGGGAGGACGGGGCTCCCAGAGGGGTCAGGATGTGGGACGGGGGTGTCCTAGGGGGTCACGATGGGGTGGGAGACCCTAGAAAGGTCAGGATCGGGGGACCCTAGGGGGGGTCAGGGTGGGAGTTCTGGGGTATCTGAGGACAAGGGGGTGTCTTAGGGGTGTCAGGACATAGGGGGCTTTAGCGGGGTCAGGATGGGAGTTCTAGCGGGTTCCAGATGGAATGGTTTCTGCTGGGGGAGGTCTAGTGGGATCAGGACAGGGGTTCCAGGTGGTTCATGTTGTGGGGGGGGTCAGGTTAGGGGGTCCTGGGGGGGTCATGTTGTGGGGGTTCTGGGAGGTCAGAGCAGGGGATCCTAGGGGTCTCATGTTGGGGTTCTGAGGGGGTCAGGATGGGGTCCCAGGGAGGTCAAGATGTCAAGATGGGCATCTCTGAGAGGGCATCTCCTGCTTGTGGCGGTGCCCAGTG
The DNA here is from genome assembly GCF_028858775.2 of Pan troglodytes. Taxonomy (NCBI): domain Eukaryota; kingdom Metazoa; phylum Chordata; class Mammalia; order Primates; family Hominidae; genus Pan; species Pan troglodytes. Next base: position 6,468,864 of record NC_072418.2, on the reverse strand, counting down.
TGTGGAGTCCCTGAAGCTGGAAGTGTGAGGAGACAGGGAAGCCAGAGTGTGAGGAACGAGGAGGCGTGGGGATCAGGGGACCCTGCTGGCCCCTGAAAGCAGAGGTGCAGATTCTGAAGCGAGTGGACCGGAAAACCCTTGTGAGGGGCTGACCCAGTGCAGAAGCTTTGAGGAGGGGGAGGGCGACCAGAGGCCTGGGTGAAGGGATCTGAGAAAGGGGCATGCTGGGGTCCGGGTGGCGTGCTGGCAGAATCGCACTGCTCCAGGACGAGGGAGGGGACTGGGTGTTGGGGGCACACACTGGTGGGGTCATGCCAGGGTGATCTCTGCACTCCCGTTCTGCAGGCCGAGGCAGGACAGGGCGATCCCCGGGGCCCTTGGCTGGGGTCCGGGTGCCGTGCCTGCGGTGTGACCCCTCGAGAACCAGGTGTCAGGGACTGTGGCATGTCTGGTGGCCTCTCCCGCTCGGGGGTCGGCCTTCTGTGACCCGGATGAAGACTCTTGATGCCAATGTGTGCAAGTCAACACGGGCACAGCCAGACACGGGGACCCGTTCCTCATTCTCTGCACAGAACTCGCCCTTCACATTCTCTTCCGTGTGGGGTTTGATTCCCATCTCTTGAAGGATTCCCCCAGGAGAGGAAGCTGGCTGTAGGGACGCCAAGGTTTTGTTTTGTTTTGTTTAATAACCACAGTTGGGTTGCCAGTAAATTTAAGATGGATTAGTCAGCTGACTCCAGAATGCATTTTCAATGTTTTGAGCAGTACTTGAGACCTTCCAAGTCTGCCATCAGAAGTGTTCATTCATGGCTGGGCGCGGTGGCTCACGCCTGTAATCCCAGCCCTTTGGGAGGCCAAGGTGGGTGGATTACTTGAGGCCCGGAGTTCAAGACCAACCTGGCCAACATGGCAAAACCCCGTCTCTATTTAAAATGCCAAAAAAATTAGCGTGGTGATGCACACCTGTAATCCCAGCTACTCAGGAGGCTGAGGCAGGAGAATCGCTTGGACCCAGGAGGCAGAGGTTGCAGTGAGCTGAGATCGTGCCAGTGCACTCCAACCTGGGCGACAGAGCAAGACTGTCTCAAAAAAAAATAAATATTCATTTATTCATTGATGTTATTCATTCATTCATTCATGTTCCCCTCTTTACCTTCTGTCCCACTCCCAGGGTCTCGCCATTCCTGCTTCTTCTGGGTCCTTGTTCAGCAGCTCCTCAGTGAGCACCTACTAGGGCCCTGTTTCCCCTCATGGGGGACACTAAGATGAGCAGGGGTTGTCCTGACCTCAGGCAGGTGTTGTTACCTCGGGCAGGTTCCCCCACCCCTGTGAGTCTGTTCCCTCCTGCCTGGGCCTCCGGGGACGATAGTGAGAATGGAATGAGATGGTGTTTGTCCAGCCCAGGAAGCGGTGCCCAGGCCCCTGCCTTCCGGCGAGCTCTTTGCAGCACCAGCTCCAGCGCCATCGCCTCGGTTCTGGCCTGTGTGCCCCGTGGCTTACGCCACTTCCAGCTGTAGGCGAGCAGTGGTCAAACTTTGGGATTGGAAGTTTCCAGATGGAAGGAGCAGTCCACGCCTTCATTCCCTGCTTCAGTCCCCTCTCTGGCTGTCCACCTTGGCTTTAGCTCCTTCCTGAATTGGGACCTCTGGAGGTGGCCTGTTCTTCCAGAGAGCCGTTTAAAGCTGCACTGCCTGGTTGAGTAGCCCCTGGCTACAGGCAACACATAAAACAAGAATTGCCCGAACCCACGAGAGCATAGGCGCAATAATGCCATTGTAGATTTCAAAGGCTTAAGACGGAAACAGTGTGAAACATTCATTCACTTTTCATACTGGTTGTACGTTGAAAATGATAACATTTTTGATGGGTTAAATCAAATGTGTTATTAAAATTAATTTCAGCCAGGTGCAGTGGCTTATGTCTGTAATCCCAGCACTTTGGGAGGCCAAGGTGGGCAGGTGGCTTGAACCCAGGAATTCAAGAGCAGCCTGACCAACATGGCGAAACCTTGTCTCTACTAAAAATACAAAAATTAGCTGGGCATGGTGGCGGGTGCTTGTAATTCCAGCTACTTTGGAGGCTGAGGCAGGAGAATTGCTTGAACCCGTGAGGTGGAGGTTGCAGTGAGCCAAGATCACACCACTGTACTCCAGCCTGGGTGACAGAATGAGACTTTGTCTCAGAAAATAATAATAATAAAAATTAATTAATTAAAAATAGCCAGACATGATGGCTCACACCTGTGATCCTAGCTACTAGGAAGGCTGAGGTGGGAGGATCACTTGAGGACAGGAGTTGGAGGCTGCAGTGAGCTGTAATCGTGCCACTGCACCCCAGCCTGGGAGGCAGAGCAGGACCCTGTCTCTAAATAAATGAAATGAGTTCACCTGTTCTTTTTAAACACGGGTACTAGAAGATTTTGATTTGTGCGCATGGTTTACATTCCATTGCTTGTGCACAGCAATGGGTTCTTGTGTGCATTGCGCTTAGTTGTCTGTTACTCCAGGATCTGGTTCCGAGTCAAGGCATTTGTGAAAATAGCTTACTGTCGAAATTTCCTCTGAAGAGTCCTTGAATCACCCAATAAAGTGCAATGTACTTGCTTGTTTAAATTGTTAGAAATTTTTTATTGTGTAGAAACAAGGTCTTGCTCTGTCACCCAGGCTGGAGTACATTGTCACGATCATGGCTCACTGCAGCCTCGACCTCCTGGGCTCAGCCTCCTGAGTAACTAGAACTACAGGCATGAGCCACTGTGCTCGGCTATAGGTCTCACTTTGTTGCCCAGGCTGGTCATGCTTATTTTTTGTTTTTTTGGTTTTTTGGTTTGTTTTGTTTTGAGACAGAGCCTCCCTCTGCTGCCCAGGCTGGAGTGCAGTGGCAAGATCTCAGTTCACTGCAACCTCCCCCTCCCGGGTTCAAGCAGTTCTCATGCCTCAGCCTCCCAAGTAGCTGGGACTGCAAACGTGCACCACCGTGCCTACCTGATGCAGCTTTTGTGCTGAGCCTTCTGCCCTCTACTCTTGGTTCTCATTCTGTGCTCTGAGGCTGCTCAGAACGCTTGTTCCTCTATCTCCTGCAAAGACAGACATCTTGGCCCGGGCTCCGCTCACCCGATCCCAGCTTCCTCGTCTCTTCCCGACATGGTCCGGAGCTCGTGCGTTAGGAAGGAGGCCTCCCAGCCGCGTGCAATGGCTCACGCCTATAATCCCAGCACTTTGAGAGGCTGAGGCAGGCGGATCACTCAATGTCAGGAGTTGGAGACCAGCCTGACCAACATGGCGAAACCCTGTCTCTACTGAAAATACAAAAATTAGCCAGGCATGGTGGCGGGAGCCTGTAATGTCAGCTACTTGGGAGGCTGAGGCAGGAGAATCTCTTGAACCCGGGAGGCCAAGGTTGCAGGGAGCCGAGATCGTGCCACTGCATTCCAGCCTGAGCAACAGAGGGAGACTCCGTCTCAAAAAAAAAGAAAAAGAAAAAGAAGAAGACGGAGGCCTCCTGGGTCCTTCGAGCTGCAGCTTATCCTTGAGGTCCTGAGGTCTGCTAGACTTGTTGAGACAGGATCAAGGCAGCGTCCTCAGTTCCTGGGGAGCCGCCCTGGATTCTGGTCATTGGTGTCTATTGGGGTACACAGCATGGATCCTTTCCTTCTACACCATGAACCCCTCAAGTGCAGGAATCCAGTCTGTGTCCTCCCGGGGGCCGGTGCACCACGGCCACATGGCAAACGGCCAGATGGAGTCTCCCTAGGTAGCTAACCCCTGCCCTGGGGGGGTCTCTGCAGGGCAAACCTGGTGGACCTGCAGAAGAAGCTGGAGGAGCTGGAACTTGACGAGCAGCAGAAGAAGCGGCTGGAAGCCTTTCTCACCCAGAAAGCCAAGGTCGGCGAACTCAAAGACGATGACTTCGAAAGGATCTCAGAGCTGGGCGCGGGCAACGGCGGGGTGGTCACCAAAGTCCAGCACAGACCCTCGGGCCTCATCATGGCCAGGAAGGTGAGCACTGTGGGGTCGGGGAGGTCGGGGAGTGGTGGGGAAGGTCCCCCTGGAAACAGGAGGCACGTTGGGAAGGCAGCCGGGTCTCTGCATTCTGATTAGCTCCAGGCTCTGTCCCTCATCCCCGCCAGGGACTCTAGGTCCTGAGAAAGGGCCCAGCTTCTGGGCAGATGGGAGCCGTGCCAGCCACACCAGCCACACACAGCTGTGCCCTCCAGTGACTACTTCTGCCCTGGAGGGCACTTGAAATCCATATTCCCAGAAAGCTAGCACGTGGGGGTTTCAGAAATGTGAGTGTGTTACGGTTCTCCAGAGAAACAAGCGATGAAGACGAAGCGTGTGTGTGTGTTTGCGCCTATGGGTACAGCCACCTCAGGGCGATGGCTCAGCCAGTGACAGACCGCCTACGCAGCGGTGGCGACGTAAGATGATCAGGCCATGTTTTTGCTGTGCCTTCTGTATGTTTATTTTTATTTTTATTTTTACTTTTTGAGACGGGGTCTTGCTCTGTTGCCCAGGCTGGAGTGCAGTGGCACGATCTTGGCTCACTGCAACCTCCGCCTCCTGGGTTCAAGGATTCTCCTGCCTCAGCCTCCCGAGTAGCTGGGATTACAGGCACACACCACCAGGCCCAGCTCATTTTTTTGTATTTTTAGTAGAGGCAGGGTTTCGCCATGTTGGCCAGGCTGGTCTGGAACTCTTGACCCCAGGTGATCCGCCTGCCTCGGTTCTCTATATTTAAATAAACAGATAGCAGCTCAGCACCGCGCTGTACAGAGCATGGGAGCCTGGGTGTGGAATGGGCTTTCCGGTGTTTGCACAGTGACGACATCACTCAGAGAGGGATTTCTCAGTGTATCCCTGTCCTTAATGATACTTGAGTGTATGTGTAGAGAGAGATTTATTCTAAGGAATTGGCTGGAGTGCAGTGGTGCGATCTTGGCTCACTGCAACCTCTACCTCCTGGGTTCAAGGGATTCTCCTGCCTCAGCCTCCCGAGTAGCTGGGATTACAGGTGCATGCCACCACACCCAGTTAATTTTTGTTTTTTTAGTAGAGATGGGGTTCACCGTGTTGGCCAGGCTGGTCTCGAACTCCTGACCTCAAGTGATCCTCTTGCCTCGGCCTCCCAAAGTGCTAAGATTACAGGCATGAGCCACCGCGCCTGGGCAGGCTTTTCCCTGAAGGCCTTCAGCTGATTGGCTGAGACTTACCCACCCTGGGGTGGAGTAATCTGCTTTGCTTAGAGTCTGCCGATTTAAAGGTTAATCACATCTTAAAAACATACCTTCCCAGCAACCTCTAGACTGGCGTTTGACAACTGGGCACCGTGGTCTCACCGAGGAGACACACAAAGCTGACTGTCACCCACCCTTTGAGAATCTGCAAGCCCTGGTGCTGACGGCCCCCGCGCCTAGTCATCCCGGGCTCCTGGGCCATGATGCAGCCTCTGTGCTCTGTGTTTGAGAATAGTGCCCAGGGGATACAGGGAGGATGTGACCACTTGGGGACAGTGGCTCTTAAACACAGAAGTAGGGGACTTAGTGTTGACAGGGTGTTCAGCTCCTCACCGGTGTTTTCAGACCTAGAACGCTGCCTCTTCCTGGAAGCCCACCATCCTGTAGTTCCCCAAACTGGGGGAACCTGACTGCACCTAGTCCCGTGGGTCTGCGCAGGTGGCAGCAGTGCTTGAGGGCCCTGCCTTCCTCGGGAGCAGCGGCTCAGCTTCTGCAGGGATTTAGCTCTGCAGCTCTGTCTTCTGGCCTCTAGAGTGCTGCCCTCCCTCCCTCCTGAAGTCTGCAGCCGCGGACTTGCTATTTCTGTCCCCGTACTGCAGGCAGCCTCTTCCAAACCGGAGCAGCCTTGGAAAGCTCAGGTCCGCCTCCGCCCGAAGCACTGAGTGGAAAAAGGCAAGCGTGTGGTTCACACAGCCACAGCAGGGCCTTGAGACAGTGCCAGTCCCCGTGTGTGCCAGGGACCCTCAGGCTTCTGGGGGAGCCTCCAGTGGTCCCTGATGGGCTGGGCAGTGGACATGAACCCAATGCTTGCTGTATCAGCAGCTCCTGCTCCTGCTGACAGGCGCAGGTGAAGCCGGGCCCACCTGCAGCTTTACTGTAGCGGGGAAAGGGAGATCGGGGCCTTTGAACCTGAGGGCAGGCGTGGCTGGGCAGGTTCTGTGGTCTGGTGGGTGGAGATGTCCCAGCATCAGCTCTGGGTGTCAGTACTGTCCTTCCGTCACGTAAGATGTCAGTCACCTTGGGGGAGGCGGGGAAAGGGCGCACGGGACTCTCGTTACTATTTTTGCAACTTCCTGTGCTTCTATAATTCTTTCAAAATTAGGTTTTCTTTAAAGTGCCCGAAAACTCGGGTGGGAGAGGATGCATTGAGCTCGTGGGCTCAGCGGCTCCGGCTGCTATGCAGGTAGGGCTGCAAGGGCTCCTTTCATTTCATCTTATTTATTTACTTATTTTTATTTATTTATTTTTTTGAGACAGAGTCTCGCTCTGTCACCCAGACTGGAGTGCAGTGGCACAATCTCGGCTCACTGCAAGCTCCACCTCACAGGTTCAAGCGATTCTCCTCCCTTCGCCTCCTGAGTGGCTGGCATGCCTGGCTAATGTTTGTATTTTTAGTAGAGACGGGGTTTCACCATGTTGGCCAGGCTGGTCTCAAACTCCTGACCTCAAGGAATCCATGCATCTTGGCCTCCCAGATTGCTGGGATTACAGGCGTGAGCCACCGCGCCTGGCCCAGTCTCGGTATTTGAGGTCATGCTGGTTTGTAAATGTCTTTTTGGCTTGACCGTGGCCTCTGACCCCTCTCCCATTGGAGCAGCGTCCCTGCATTACCTGGGCCGGGGAGATAGGTGAAGAACTTGCTGCTTGTTACGCGTGTGGGGCTTCTTTGAATTGTCCATGCTCATAGCAGAGATGAGAGTGTTTGTTCTCGCCTCTGAGTTCCTCCACTCCGCTGTAGCTTACTTCCAGGGTGGCGGTCACATGGCCTGCCCAAGGCCACCTCACAGTACCAGCTGCTGTCTCACAAGTGACGACCTGAGTCGAAGCCGCTGCCAACACCTTTGACGCGTGTTCTCATTAAAATTGAGCAGCAGCCCCGTTTTACAGTTGAAGAAACCGAGGCTGTGTGGGGTCAGTGCCTGAATTGGATTCGAACCCTCTTGGATCTGCTCGGACTTGGGAGCAGCTGCCAGGGCTGAGCCTCCAGATCCACTGCACTACGGTCCCCTAGCTGGCCACCGCTCCCAGCCTGTGTGTTAATTTTTAAAATCTCTTGTAGAGATGAAGGCTTGCTACGTTGCCCAGTGTTGAACTCCTGGCCTGAAGCGATCCTCCCGCCTCAGCCTCCCAAAGCACTGGAATTACAGATGTGAGCCACTGCCCCGGCTCTCTTCCAATTTTTGACAACACCTAATTCAGGATGTTCGGAAGCGCAGTGTGGGCTGCACGTGACTGTTGGCTACATCCAGCTTGGGAGCTGTCAGTTTCTGACCCATGATTTACGACGTTGCTGAGATCATTCCAGGCCTGCGGGGTGGCAGCCAGGGGGCGGCCTGGTCCTCCTCTCCCCCTCCTGTTCTCGCTGACACTCGGTGAAGCTCTTTCCTCTCTTTTCCTACTCCAAATCCCCCAACCCCACCCCTGGCTCAAATTCCTCATTCTTCTGTAGCAACCGTCTCCACCTCCGAGCCAGGTCTGGCATTCAGTTTTAACACCCTGACACCATCCACATTTAATCAGCTATTAGAGCTGGCACGGCCTGGGCTGTGGTGTCCTGGAAAGAATACGGGCTCCAGTGTTCCCCGAGGCAGCCCCAGTCCTGACTTAGCAGCTAATGCCACTGGGAACATGGCTCCGAGGCTCCGAACCTGAGCTTGCTCAGTCAGCACCAGTGGGGCAGTACACCCATCCCCCGGGCTTGTCAGGGTGAACTTTAGAGGGTGCAGGTGCTCAGGAACGCCCCCTCCCCTCCTGTCTATCTGTCTGTCTGTCTGCCTTTCCCCTCGCACACCCTCAGTGGTGGCTGCCCGTTCATCTGGAATGCTTGCTCGACAGGCCCCAGGTATTACAGAACCATTAAAACTGAGATCACGCCGCAGCCGCCCTGTGCAGAGTGGCCTCCCTCGCATCTGCTATTTATTACAGCCTTCCAGAAGGCCTCTCGCTTCCGACGGCCTCATTTCACGTTAGGAACTCCTGGGTTCCAAGGCCTCTGGGATTCCTCCCAGTAGCCCATCCGCCACTTCCTCTCCTAAATTACGACTTGCGACGGCCAGCCGAACGCGCGCTCTTTCCTGCTTCTTGTCACCCATCTGTGGCTCCTTTGAAGTTTTTGGTCAGGAACTGAGCTGTCCAAGACAGCAGCCCCTGTTCAGATGTGGCTACCGGGCTCTTAAAATGCGGTCAGTCCGGATGTGCTGAACATGGAAAACACGCACCAAGCTTCAAGGGCTTGGTGTGAAAACAAATGTGTCCTTTTCGAGTAAATCTCCCAACCTCCACGTGAACATCCGAGCTTCAGTACCAGGCCCTTGTGCAACGGGAGTGAGTACCAGCACCTCTCAGTTACAGCCTGGCTGGAGGGGAGAGCATCCTGGGGTGCTGGGGTGGCCCTGGGGCCTGTGGGGTCACCATGAGGGAGTGGAGTAGCCCAGGGGCCACCGTCTGGAGCTGGATTCTGCAGGCTGGCCTGAGGGGAGAAGCCAGCGTTACAGGGGCAGGCAGGGGCAGGCAGCGCCAGGGCTGGGGTCAAGGTGGGAGACGCTTAGCCTGAGGAGCTGCCGGGTGGGGGGAGGTGGGCACCGTGCCCCGGGCCCTGCCATGCTTCTCAAGGTCACAGGCCTAGAGTAGGGGGCACTCCCCACACACGCCCTGTGCTGTGGCCACGGTCAGCCTCCTGCTGCCCCGAACGCAGCGAGGGCTCCTTCATGCCTCCGTGCCTGCTGACAGGCGGCTCTTTGTCCCTCTGCCTGGAACACCCTCCCCCATCTCCTCCTCATGGTGACTCTGTCCTTCCTCAAGGCCCGGCCCCAGTGTCACCTCCTTGTTGCTGCTCCCCAGGCACCTGGGTTGATTCTCCTTGGTGGACTTTTTGCCACATCGAGGTGGTCTTACCCATTCCTGTTCCCGTCCTGACGCCAGGTCTCCTCCAGGAAGGAGCCGTCTCCGTGCTTGGCCGCCCCTTCACTGACTGCACCTGGGCCTGGCTTTGCCTCCATGGCGGATGAGTGGAAACCATGTCTTTTTCTTGTCTTATTGCAGTGGCTGGAGCGGGATGCTATGATTCTCCAGGGTGCCGTCCCAAAGCCTCAGGCTGCTCCTTGCCGTGCTGGGGGTCCTGGCTCTTCTGGGGCTTGTCCATGGGGTTAGGGGTTGCCCGTGGTGTTTTTTTTTGTTGTTGTTGTTTTGTTTTTTGGGGGTTTTTTTTGAGACAAAGTCTCGCTCTTGTCCCCCAGGCTGGAGTGCAATGGTGCAATTTCGGCTCACTGCAACCTCTGCCTCCTGGGTTCAAGTGATTCTCCTGCCTCAGCCTCCTGAGTAGCTGGGATTACAGGCGCCTGCCACCACACCCGGCTAATTTTGTATTTTTAGTAGAGACAGGGTTTCACCATGTTGGTCTGGCTGGTCTTGAACTCCTGACCTCAAGCAGTCCGCCCACCTCAGCCTCCCAGAGTGCGGGATTACAGGCGTGAGCCACACACCAGGCCTCCTTTCTGCATCTCTTGAGCGGATCTTTGGCTTCTTGCCTTTTTAAAGTGGCACCGGGGTCAACTTGATGAAGACTTCCCCTGCCGTCTTGAACTTGGGTTGAAGGAGAGGGAGAATTCTCAGGGGCGCCCGCGGCTCTGTGTGGCTAACGTCTCCACAGGGTGTCTCCAGCTTGAGGGTGGGAAGGGGCTCAGGATAGACCCACCCCAAGTGGAGAGAGGCCTGGAGGGGAGCCATTGCCCTGCCTCCCTCCTGGGAAAGGCAAGCACTTTGTCAAAGTCTGATTTGATGGGGAAAAATGCTTTCACACAGCTCCCACTGCAACTGAGTGGGAATTAAGTGTTTGCTTAATTGGTCTTTTTTGAAAACAGGTTTATTGAGGTGTAATTCACATACCTTACAGTGTCCCCTTTGAAAGTATGTGACTCAGTGGATTGCAGGATATTCACAACATCGTCCTCATCACCACAGTCAATTTTACAGTATTCCATCACCCCAAAAAGAACCCTGTCCACATCAGCAGTCACCCCCATCCCCTCCTCCAGCCCCCGGCACCCACGCATCCCCTTCCTGTCTCTGGATCAGCCTGTCCTGGACATTTCACAGAAATGGGATCACATACTAGGTGGCCTTTTGTGTCTGGCATCTCGCACTAAGCGTGACATCCTCAGGGTTCACCCACGCTGTGGCCGGGGTCTTGGCCTGGTTCCTCTTTACGGCTGAGTCCTGTTTCGGTGAGGGGTGGGCTGCGCTGGGTTGGCCTGTTCTGCCCTGGGTGGACGCCTGGGTTCTTTCCACCCTTGCCTGCTGTGAGTCGTGCTGCCGTGAGCACTTGGGACACGTTTCTGTGTGGACGTATGTGTCCACTTCTCCTAGGCGGACACCTAGGGGTGGAATTGCGGAGGGGGTACTGAGTTGGTCTTGACCACTGTTGTGAACGCCTGCAGAGCAGAGGCCCCAAATGCCTTCATCCCGTTTTCGGGCACCCCCTAAGCCAGTCTCGCCCCTCTCCCCTGGCAGCTGATCCACCTTGAGATCAAGCCGGCCATCCGGAACCAGATCATCCGCGAGCTGCAGGTCCTGCACGAATGCAACTCGCCGTACATCGTGGGCTTCTACGGGGCCTTCTACAGTGACGGGGAGATCAGCATCTGTATGGAACACATGGTGAGTGCGTCCGGGGCAGGGGCAGGGGCAGGGCCTCCACGGAACAGAGAATGTTGGGGAGAAGGAAGACCCCCTCACGGCCCCTTTCCTCAGAGGCAACAGTGGGCTGGCTTCCAGGGGATCCTTCTCAAGGCAGTCGATGCCATACAAGTATGTATATATAGATGCCTTTGGTTTTGTTTTGTTTTCTTTTTGTTTTTTTGAGAGGCAGTCTCACTCTGTCACTCAGGCTAGAATTTAGTAGTGGCACAATCTCGGCTCACTGCAACCTCCACCTCCCAGATTCAAGTGATACTTCTGACTCAGCCTCCCGAGTAGCTGGGATTACAGGCGCCCGCCACCACGCCTGGCTAATTTTTGTATTTTTAGTAGAGACGGGGTTTCACCATCTTGGCCAGGCTGGTCTCAAACTCCTGACCTCAGGTGATCCACCTGCCTCGACCTCCCAAAGTGCTGGGATTACAGGTGTGAGCCACTGCGCCTGGCCAATGATTTTGTTTTTTAAGCACTCATGTCTTCCTCCCAGCTTTGCTTTTTCTCTTGCTGTATCCCGGGTGTCCTTATGACAGCAGAGAGGGAAAACACTCCCGTTTTGGGGGGTACGTAGGTTGTTTCCAGTCTCTGCCCTATCTCAAATAACATGGCACTGACTCTCAGGCAAACCTGTGAGGTAAGCCGTGTGAGGGAATTGCTGGGTTCCAGGGTAGATGCAATTAAAAACTGATCCCTATTAGGCCGGGCACGGTGGCTCATGCCTGTAATCCTAGCATTTTGGGAGGCTGAGGTGGGAGGATCATTTAAGCCCAGGAGTTCGATACCAGGCTGGGCAACATAGTGAGAAGCCATCTCTATAATTTAAAATATTAGGTGAGTGTGGTGGCACGTGCCTGTTTTAAAATTGTTAACAACATTTAAAAATGGGGATAAAAATAGCACCAGCTACATGAGAGGCTGAGGTGGGAAGATCACTTGAGCCCGGGAGGTTGAGGCTACAGTGAGCTTTGGTCACGCCACTGCACTCCAGCCCGGGCAGCGGAGCGAGGTGCTGTCTCAAAACATAACAAAGCTGATGACTGTTTTTAAATGGCCTTCTCAGGAAAGTGTGGCAGTCTGAGCTTGTCAAGGCAGGCCTGTGCCTCCCCCAGCTCAGATCTGTGGGACCACAGTCTCTAGGGTGGGGTACAGGCACCCCCTTCATTGACTCTGACGTGCCCCCTTGTTAAGACACTCTGGCCTCGAAGCCCAGAAGTGGGTGAGATTGGGTGGAACAAAAGGAGAAGTGGCCAGAGCTCAAAACCCCGGAGGAAATGCTGCCGACCCCGCCACACCGAGCTCATCAGGTATCGGACCGCCCGCCGCACAGCGTCCTTTGCAAAACCAGAATGCTTGGGTGACACCCTGCAAACGTGCGATCCCCTTTGACAGTTTTGTAATGAAGGCAGGAAGTGAATTTGAGCAAGGCCCCCACGTAGCCATGTGACCCGAGCAAGGCAGCACCCGCCTTGGAGCCCCTTTCCCGCCTGCGAGGGAGACCTGGCGTCTGCCCCGCCGCTCGCAGAGTCACGGTGCCGGCGGCATCAAAGGGCGAGGAAAGGATGAGGAAGCGCTTTGTGGTCTGAGGCAGCCCCCCTGTCATGTGGTGCTCCCTATTCCTCCTCCTCGTCTTCCTCGTCTTCCCCCTCCTCCTCGCAGCTGGCAGGCACCCTCGCTACTCAGGAGTTCTGTCCATCCTCGTTTTGTGTGGCTGACTCAGTTCTCGAGCCCCCTTCCTCCCATGCAGAAAGGGGACAGTGTGGCAACCCGCCCCCAACCTCTATTCTTGGTGAATTTAAAATGGCGGTTCCCAGAGTGGGTGCTGGCACCCTAGGGGACACCACACAGACCACCAGGCTGCAGGAGGGAGACACAGGCCGTGCTGTCTGTGTTATGGAGTGCACCCTTTAAAAGTTCCGAGGTGGTCTGGCCAGGGGCGGTGGCTCACGCCTGTAATCCCAGCACTTTGGGAGGCCGAGGCGAGTTCAGGAGATCGAGACTATTCTGGCTTGGCTAACGTGGTGAAACCCCGTCTCTACTAAAAAAAAAAAAATACAAAAAAAATTAGCCAGGCATGGTGGCGGGTGCCTGTAGTCCCAGCTACTTGGGAGGCTGAGGCAGGGGAATGTCGTGAACCCTGGAGGCAGAGCTTGCAGTGAGCTGAGATCGTGCCACTGCACTCCAGCCTGGGTGACAGAGCGAGACTCCATCTCAAAACAAACAAACAAACAAAAACAACATGGAGCACGTTGATTTTTAAAGCATCGGGTGAGCCCTGACAAGGCAGCATCCTTGGAAGTAAAGTCATCCAAGGGGGCCATCCCTGCCATCCTGGCCAGCCCTGTGAATTCTCTCCATGCTGAACGATGCTCTCGGAATTCACCTGAGTGCCCATAGGTTTCCACGGAAGGGCCTGCCCAGCACCTGATTCATTCCCTCCCAGGCCACCCCAGTGAGGCAAAGGGGCAGCTTAGCACCGGGGCTGAGGATGGGCGTCCGGGTCAGGTCTCGGCCCCACCGCTCACCCTTACCACGGGTTCGGGACAGGACTCTTGCCGCTTCTGCTGTGAAGCTGAGGGAGGTCGTAGTCCCTGCTGGGGTGAGGACTGTGTGAGCTCCTCCCAGGATGGCACCTGGCACGCACGGGTGTTGCATCCGTGTCTGGCTGCTGCAGCCATTTCCTGTATTTCTACGCTGTTTCCCCATATTTCTATGTCATCTTTATTTTGCATTTTTTTCTTTCTTTTCTTGGCGGGGGTAGGGGGTACAAGGTCTCTCTCTGTCACCCAGGTTGGAGTGCAGTGGCATGATCCTAGCTCACTGCAGCCTCCACCTCTTGGGCTCAAACGATCCTCCTGCCTCAACCTTCCAGGTAGCCGGGACTACAGGTGCACCAGCACGCTTGAGTAGCTTTTTAAGTTTTTTTTTTTTTTGAGACGGAGTCTAGCTCTGTCGCCCAGGCTGGAGTGCAGTGGCACAATCTTGGCTCACTGCAAGCTCCACCTCCCAGGTTCACGCCATTCTCCCGCCTCAGCCTCCCGAGTAGCTGGGACTACAGGCACCCGCCACCACGCCCGGCTAATTTTTTGTATTTTTAGTAGAGACGGGGTTTCGCTGTGTTAGCCAGGATGGTCTCGATCTCCTGACCTCGTGATCTGCCTGCCTCTGCCTCCCAAAGTGCTGGGATTACAGGCGTGAGCCACCGCGCCCGGCAAGTTTTTTTGTAGATACGGGATGGCACTATGTTTCCCAGGCTAATCTTGAATTCCTGGGCTCAAACGATTCTCCCGCCTCAGCCTCCCAAAGTGCTGGGATTACAGGGGTGAGCCACCGTGCCCAGTGATGTATTTATATAAAATGGCAAGCACTTGTTGGTGACTGGAACTTAGGAACAGTGGGGCTGGCTGCTTTCCTGGGGTCTGAACCTATTACTGGATAACTCAGGGCAAGAACCCAGTGGACAGTGGGGCCTCATGGGATGGGGAAAGGAGAGCCAGTGGCTTACGGACCTCGTAGAGGTGCCCCTTGGCCTTTCTGGGGGTCTCGTCCTATCTGCTGAAGAATGTCCGTCTTGTTCTGCTGTAATGGAAACTGGACATGTCCATCAGTAAGGGAGCGATTAAAGAATGATATTTGGCTGCTTTGCAGTGGCAAAGTGAAATCCACAATGGTGTACTGAATGGGAGTAGCCCCACAGTACAACACTATTCATGTAGTGGAGGGGTGGTTGTAGAAAATAAACATAGCATGGGCTGGGCGCAGTGGCTCACGTTTGTAATTGCAGCACTTTGGGAGGCCAAGGCAGGTGGATCACGAGGTCAAGAGTTCAAGACCATCCTGGCCAACATGGTGAAACCCCATGTATACTAAAAATACAAAATTAGCTGGGCATGGTGGCGCACGCCTGTAGTCCCAGCTACTCAGGAGGCTGAGGCAGGAGAATCACATGCACCTGGGAGGCGGAGGTTGCAGTGAGCCGAGATCATGCCACTGCACTCCAGCCTGGCGACAGCAAGACTCCATTTCCAAATAAAAGAAAAAGAAAATAAACATAGCATTGGCCCATTCATTTGTTTATTGTATTTTCAAGTCAGGGTCTTGCTGAGTTGTCCAGCCTGGAGTGCACTGGTGCTGTCCTCCCACGTCAGCCTCCCAAGTAGTTGAGACCACAGGCGTGAGCCACCATGCACAGCTAATTTATTTGCTTATTTGTGTAGAGATAGGGTCTCTCCATATTGCCCAGACTGGTCTTGAACTCCTGGCCACAAGTGACCCTCCTGCCTTGGCCTCCCAAAGTGCTGGGATTACAGACATGAGCCCATTTCGATGTTGTTTTAAACTCTGGCTGGGCAAGCATGCTTTAATCCCAGTGCTTTGGGAGAATCCCATGAGCCCAGTAGGTCGAGGCTGCAGTGAGCGATGATTGAGCCACTGCTCTACAGCCTGGGCAAGAGAGTGAGTCCCGAGTCTGTGTTTCCAAATACACAGCAAGATGTGGGGGCCAGGTGCTCACTCCTGTGATCCCAGCACTTTGGGAGGCTGAAGTGGGAGGACCTCTTCAGCCAGGAGTTCGAGAGCAGCCTGGGCAACATGAGGAACCCCCGTCTGTGCAAAAAATTAGCAGGACATGGTGGCGCGCCTGTACTCCCAGCTACTTGGGAAGCTGAGGTGGGAGGACTGCCTGAACCCAGGAGGTGGAGGCTGCAGTGAGCCAAGATCACAGCACTATGCTGCAGTCTGGGCGACCCCTGCCTGAAAGAAAGAAAGAGAGAGACGAAGAAAGATCTGGAACAATATAAGTCACACTTGAGGGGGGAATGGTGGAAGTGATGGGGCGTCCGGGTTATTTATCCTCATTTGAATTTTTTATAAGAAAAATGTGTTCGCCGGGCGCGGTGGCTCACGCCTGTAATCCCAGCACTTTGGGAGGCCGAGGCGGGCGGATCACGAGGTCAGGAGATCGAGACCATCCTGGCTAACACGGTGAAACCCCGTCTCTACTAAAAATACAAAAAATGAGCCGGGCGTGGTGGCGGGCGCCTGTAGTCCCAGCTACTCAGGAGGCTGAGGCAGGAGAATGGCGTGAACCCGGGAGGCGGAGCTTGCAGTGAGCCAAGATGGTGCCACTGCACTCCAGCCTGGGCGACAGAGCGAGACTCCGCCTCAGGAAAAAAAAAAAAGAAAGAAAGAAAAATGCGTTCACCTACTACCTACGTAACAAAATTACAGTTACAAGACCATTTTAAACATCACACACACACACACGCACACACGGTAGACGTGTATGGTCATGCACAGAGTGAGATTTGGGGTCAGCAGTACACAGCTGCAATACCCCCTGCACCACATCCTGTCTCTGTGACTCAGACAAATTGCTTACCCTGCCAGACTTTGGTCTTTATAGCTGGAGACCAGCCCTTCTCAACCAGGGGCAGTTCTCCCTCCCAGGAGACACCTGGCACTGTCTGGGGATGTGTGTGGTTGTCACGACTGGGGGATGCTCCTGGCGTGGAGTGGATGGAGGCCAGGGACGCTAGTCAGCACCCTGCAGTGCCCAGGTCGGCCCCACCCCAGAGAGTGACCTGGCCCCGATGTCACAGTGGAGAAAGGCGGCTGCAGAGAGCGCGATGCTCCTGTGAGGCGTCTTCCGTCAGCTCCTGAGGCTGCAGCACGGCGCTCCGCCCGCCCTCATCTCCGCGGAGAGGCTCTTTGAATTTTCTCACGAAGCAAACATTGATTGCGACCCCAGGAGAAACGAAGACGGAAGGAGCTGTGCTGGGGAGCAGGGGTTTTAGGGTTTTAGGGTTGCCTTTGTTGCATCTGTTTGTTTTTCACCACCCTGCCTGTTTCGAGTCGTTGGTCTCTTTCTGGTTTTTGTTTTTTTGAGACAGGGTCTTGCTCTGTCACCCAGGCTGGAGTGCAGTGGTGTGATCTCGGCTCACTGCAACCTTGACCTCCCAGGTTCAAGGGATCCTCCCGCCTCAGCCTTCTGAGTAGCTGGGACTACAGGCGTGCGCCACCACGCCCGGCTAATTTTGGTATGGGGTCTCACTGTGTGGCTCGGGATGGTCTCAAACTCCTCAGCTCAAGCATTCTTTTTGCCTTGGCCTCCCAAAGTGGTAGGATTATAGGTGTGCCCCACCACGTGCGGCTTTTTTTTTTTTTTTTTTTTTTTTAATTGAGGAGTCTTGCTCTCTCGCCCAGGCTGGAGAGAAGTGGCACGATCTCGACTCACAGCAACCTCTGCCTCCCAGGTTCAGGTGATCTTCCTGCCTCAGCCTCCCGAGTAGCTGAGATTACAGGCACCCACCACCATGCCCAGCTAATTTTTTTTATTTTTAGTGGAGATGGGGTTTTACCATATTGGCCAGGCTGGTCTCAAACTCCTGACCTCAAGTGATCCACCTGCCTCAGCCTCCGAAAGTCCTGGCATTACAGGCGTGAGTCACCGCTCCCAGCCCATGTCCGGCCTCATTTTAAGTAATTCTTTTAAGGTAGATTGATAAAAACTGAGAATAGAAGCAGCTTCCACCTGGCCCTGGCTCACTGGAGCTCCCGTCCTGGCACCTCCTCCTGGGCTGTCTGAGCCCTGGCCATACCTGCCCTCTCACCCTGTGTGTCTGCGTCTTCAGCCTGGAGCTGGTGGATGGAGTCACGTGTGTGCTTTAGAGGTCTCAAAGCGTGTTGGGTTTTCTAGAACTGCCTTCGGCCTTTCTCTCCAAGCCTAGCTGGGCAGAAGTGGCCAGAGAGCGGCAACCCGGGCACCCCTGAGTCCCAGGATTTCTCCCCCGGCTCCTCCCACCCATGTGAATGAAAGCCATCCCAGGGAAGGCTGGGCTTTTGCAGGAGTCCTGGAGCAGCATGGTGGGGAAATCCAGGCTCCCCAGCCCACCCTCTCCAGGCTCCCCCAGCCCACCCTCTCCAGGCTCCCCCAGCCCGCCCTCTCCAGGCTCCCCCAGCCCGCCCTCTCTAGCCTCAGTTCCACTTTCCTCTTTGCTGAGCGCAGAAGAGACGCACGCCAGACGGTGGCAGTGGGAACTCGGCCTGTCACCCCTGCTGTCCTGGGGGTGGCCTGGCAGGTGTGTCCGGAGCCTCTGCCTCTGAAGAGGCACCTTGGGTGGCTCCCAGTGCCTGGGGTTTTGGCATTTGGGGGTTTTGGTCCCCAGGTTTGTTGCCAGGCAGCCTTGGGCAAGACATGGAATTTCTGTTTCATCATTTATGACATGGATGTGGGGCCACACCCGGGACCAGCCTACCCATGATGACTCGTTTCCAGGCCCTCCGCAGGATGCCCGGCACAGTGGCGAGGAGACCACAGGCTGCAGGGAGGGGCCGAGGTTACCGTCACCTGGGCTGGCCTCACTGGGATCCCTCCTGCAGTCCATGCACCCCCTGGCCCCTGGTCCTACTCGGCCTGGCCTTTCTGCCCTAGGTGGCAGGGACAGGCGCAGGGCAGACGCCCAGCAGTGGAGCCGCAGGGCTTGGCGAGGGAGCCCCCGTGGGGGTCTGGACGGGCACACAGCGACCCGCCGCCTCCTCCCACACGGGGCAGCGCCTGCGTCTCCTCCGCGCCCTCACCCTCCCCTTCCCTTCGTGTGCTGGGAAGAGGACCCAGGCCCAAGACGCTGGTCTCCAGCCTGGCCGCCTCCCATGGCGCACAGGCCCACCACGTAGGCTGCAGGGAGTGCGGGCCCCACAGCTGGCTGAGCCCCCGGCCACGGCTTGGGCTGGCCTGGAGCAGAGCCTCTGCCGTGGCGACCTCAGGAGGGCCGAGTCACGCAACTGATTCGAGGATGGGACGGGAGGCGGGGGCACCCTGGGCCCTGTTCCTTCCCCACCTTGTGGATGGGTGTTCAGACCCAAAGGCAGAACTGTCAGAAGACCCCCTGCCCTTGGCCCGTGGGTGGAGTTGGGCTCCGGCCCCTGCTTCCCGTCAGGAGGCAGACCACCCCCTCGCCGGGAGTGGGGGGACGCATCCGTGGCTTCCCGGCCGCCTGTGCAGAGCCTGCACTCACTCCTTGTGTGTCCTCTAGGATGGCGGCTCCCTGGACCAGGTGCTGAAAGAGGCCAAGAGGATTCCCGAGGAGATCCTGGGGAAAGTCAGCATCGCGGTGAGTCCACCGCAGACCCACCTCGCGCCCCCACCACACTCTGCACGGACCTCTTCCACACGGCCAGGGTTCCGGGAGCCACTCACAGTGTGGTGGGGGTTAGGGTGGCCCCTGCAGAAAGAGAGTGGCCAAGGCTGTGCCCACCTGCTGTGGAGCTTGAACAAGTGACGTCCCTTTTGGGGCCTGAGGTCACCATCTGCCAAGTGAAGACGTTATAGGTCCCTCTTCACTCTTAGTATCCTCTGTTTGCCACGCTGGTCCCCTCTGCCCCTCATGGCAGGGGGATGTTGGCAGCTGGCACATTGCAGGGGACAGGAGCTTGTTGAAAGGGAGACTCTGGGGTGGGATGTGGGACGCCAGGACCTCCAGACACACTTGCCCTTGCTGTTAGAAATGTCACCGGGGCCAAGGGCATCTCTGCTGCCCGGTCTCCAGCACAGCTGCTCCGTAGAGCCATGTGGTTTCAGCAGACCGTGCGTGTTGCTTCTAGGAGCTTGCACCTTGTCCATAGCAGGGGCCGAGTCCCGCCTGCCCATACCAGTGTTGGATTAAGACACAGGACGCGTGCTGCCAGACACGCGTTTCAGAGTTGAAACCTGCCATCACCCTGCCTGTGCTGCTTGCTTCACTTCTCGGGATGCTGCTTCCAGGGCGGGCCTGGGGGAAACATCGTCCTTCCCAGGCACCCTTAGCCCGTCCCATCTGGGGGCCCTTAGCACAGTCCCTGGGACCCCAGATGCTGCCTTTCAGGCTGATGTGGGCAAACTCGGCAGCCCAGCCTACTCCCGGGCCGTGGACCACCGTCTCAGCTTCCCTGGGGCTCAGCCGTGTGCTCTGAATCAAAGGCAGTAGTGGCATCGGCGGCACTGCGGCCATGTGGGAACCGGGGTTGACTTGCACACGCCAGCACAGGGCTGTCAGCACTGTCTCGTCTCTGGCCTCGCTTGCTCCACCCCAGCGAGCTCCTCACAGCCTGAAACGGTTCCTGCCGCAGCTCCCTCGCTCCAGCTCTGACTGCTCAGCTCTGACCCCCGGGCTCGGTCAGGAGCTAAGCCCTGGCGGCCTTGTCCCGTGACTCCCTCCGCGCTCCCCTGCAGGTTCTCCGGGGCTTGGCGTACCTCCGAGAGAAGCACCAGATCATGCACCGAGGTAAGGCCCAGCCCGCCCTCCCCAGAGCCCCGGGGGCCGGCAGGCAACTGTTGGGCACCCCTCACCCGCAGCCTGCCGCCCCCAGATGTGAAGCCCTCCAACATCCTCGTGAACTCTAGAGGGGAGATCAAGCTGTGTGACTTCGGGGTGAGCGGCCAGCTCATCGACTCCATGGCCAACTCCTTCGTGGGCACGCGCTCCTACATGGCTGTGAGTCCCCGCTGGCTCTCCCCTCCAGCTCTCCGCCCCGGCTCTCCCCACCAGCTCTCCTCCCTGCTACTCTCCCCCAAGCTCTCCCCACCCAGCTCTGCCAGCCAGCTCTCCCCCTCAGCTCTCCCCTCCAGGTCTCCTGCGCAGCTGTCCCTCCCAGTTCTCCTGCGCAGCTCTCCCCGCCTCCCACGAGGCTTTCCCAACTATTTCGTGGGCACACACTCCTACATGGCTGTTAGCACCCCCGGGACAGTCCCACCCCAGCTGCACCCTCCCCTTCATCAGCTCTCCCCACTTGCCACAAGGCACGTCTAAAGCTGGTGCCTCCTGGGAGCCTGCTTTTCGGATTCCCCTTGCTCTTTATTTTTTATTTGTTAATTTATTAATCTTTTGTAGACACGGGGTCTCGCTGTATTGCCCAGGCTGCTCATGAACTCCTGGACTCAAGTGACCTTCTTTCCTCAGCCTCCCAAAGTGCTGGGATTCCACTAGCAGTGAGCCTGAGCCACCACGCCCAGCCAGATCTCCCCTTCCTGTTGGAATTCTCTCTTAGGTTTTTGTCTCTAGCAATGCCTACCAGGTTTCTTTCTTTTTTTTTTTTTTTTTTTTTTTTTGAGACAGAGTCTTGCTCTGTCACCCAGGCTGGAGTGCAATGGCACAATCTTGGCTCATTGCAACCTCCGCCTCCCACCCGGGAGCAATTCTCCTGCCTCAGCCTTCCAAGCAGCTGGGGCTACAGGCATGTGCCACCACAGCTGGGTAATTTGGTTTTTGTTTTTGTTGTTGTTGTTGTTGTTGTTTGAGACACAGTCTCACACTCTCACCCAGGCTGGAGTGCAGTGGCGCCATCTCAGCTCACTGCAAGCTCCGCCTCCCGGATTCACACCATTCTCCTGCCTCAGCCTCCCGAGTAGCTGGGACTACAGGCGCTCGCCACCACGCCCGGCTAATTTTTTGTGTTTTTAGTAGAGACAGGGTTTCACCGTGTTAGCCAGGATGGTCTCAATCTGACCTTGTGATCCGCCCGCCTCGGCCTCCCAAAGTGCTGGGATTACAGGCGTGAGCCACCGCGCCCGGCAGCCTTGGCTAACTTTTAAAAAAATGTTTTTAGTAGAGATGGGGTCTCACCATATTGGCTAGCCTAGTCTTAACTCCTGGGCTTCCACCTCAACCTCCCAAAGTGCTGGGATTACAGGCATGGGCCACCGCACCCGGCCCTTAGTTAATTTCTGGACCAAGGAATTGGAATCTGGGGTCTTTTAGGAAACGACTGGGGATTCAGCAACCTGCCAAATTGAGCCTTGGAGCAGCCTCTGAGATGTTAGCTGTGGAGGAGGAGGCCCCTGCTTCCTGGGGCCCATCATCCATTCCCAAAAGTGCTGAGCATTGCAGGCTCTTCAAGAGCTGCGGTCAACACCAGCTCCAGGCCTCGGGCTGGAAGCCTCTTCAGCAAGTGCCGCAGGGAGGCCCTGGGTGGGTGAGCCGGGAGGTGGAATTGCGTAACAGCTCTGTATCCATTGCTGCGGTCATTAGCCATGGAGAGGGTGACGGGGGCTGTAACGGGGCAAGCCTCCCGGGTTCCAGCTGCCATCCTCGCCCCTCTGGGCTCTTTCCTCCCTGGCTCTGCTATAGCCGGAGCGGTTGCAGGGCACACATTACTCGGTGCAGTCGGACATCTGGAGCATGGGCCTGTCCCTGGTGGAGCTGGCCGTCGGAAGGTACCCCATCCCCCCGCCCGACGCCAAAGAGCTGGAGGCCATCTTTGGCCGGCCCGTGGTCGACGGGGAAGAAGGAGAGCCTCACAGCATCTCGCCTCGGCCGAGGCCCCCCGGGCGCCCCGTCAGCGGTACGGCCTGAGTCTGCAACTTCCGGTCTGGACGCGCAGTGCCCTGTGCGGGGCCTGCTGTGCCAGGGTCAACAGCTGCCTCCCCTCTGCCCCTGGCGCACCACCTGTCCCCCTGGATGGTGCCGACTGTGGTCAGCAGTCCTCCCATGGTCCTGGGGTTTCCGGGGACAGAGCTGGAAGCAGTGAGCACCCCAAACCTGTTCTGTCCAGGGCAGCTGCACCTGTTGTTGCCAGCTGGAGGGATTTGGGAGCACAGCTTTGCCACCAAGCCCCTGGGCAGTTGGATTTGCCAACATTTTATCCTGAAAGCATTCAAACGTACAGAAAAGTGGAAGGAATTGGCCGCCACAGAGCCTGGATTCTGCAGGTGACACGCTCCTGTGCTGCGGGCCAAGCCTTCCAGGGAGTCCTGAAGTGGAGATCTGACTTGGCATGGCCCTCAGTGGCCTGTTGGCTCCGGCCCCATCACACACAGGAGGGGACGCAGCCTGGGAGGGGGCGGGAGGGCTCAGGCCCCAGGGACAGCTGGGCTCGCAGAGGACAATCCGGCGCTTAGGGCGGGCACCTCGGGAGCGGGAGCTCCCTTACGCCAGTCAGAGAGGGCCGAGCGGACACTTCCACCGCCTGAGGGAAGAGCCGGGGGCGGACGCTGCTTGGTGCAGAATCACAGGAGGGTCCTGTGATTTTTTTAAAGTCAGACATCAGGGAGAGTTGGTGGCGTCAGACCCCAAAGGACCCTGTAGCGGACTATGGTTGGTTTTAAAACCATGTTTCCGAACTACAAATCACACACCAGCACAACTCACTCATTTCAGGTGAGCAGTTCAGTGGTTTTCAGTCACAGTGCTGTGCCCCATCACCTCTAATTCCAGAACCTTCTCAGCTCCCCAGGAGGAAACCCTGTCCCCATCAGCTGTCACTCTCCATCCCCTTCCTGCCTCTGGACTGGCCTGTCCTGGGCATTTCATAGAAATGGGGTCACACACACTTGTGTGGCCTTCTGTGTTTTGTGTGTGGCTTCTCTCCCAGAGCGCAGTGTCCTCAAGGGTCATCCACGCCATGGTGCGTGTCAGAGCCTGGGTCCTTTTGAAAGGCTGAGTAGTATTTTATGACATGAACAGGCCACGTTTTGTGGTCCTACCCGGATGGATTGGGGGCTGTGAGAAGGAGATTTTTACAGCACTGGCAAGCCCACCTCCTCCTCTCCAGCCAGACTGCTGGGATGTCTTGATCTCATCCCAGGGAGAGGCCCCCAAGTCCTTATCCTCAGGCCTAGCCTCAGCCTCTCCCAGTCCCAACTCTCAGGTGGTATACCATCCCCAGCCCTGCCCCCAGCCCAGGGCCCCAGCCCGCCTGCCCATTTCAGGACGGGCAGAAGGCGAAAGTCCAGCTGCCAAGCCCAGGCCTGGCCAGCTGGTTCTCAGACAGGGGTCAGCCACCCCTAGCCGGTCTCCCGTCCTGAGTGGCACTTGGGGCCTGCCCCCATCACCGCCAGCAGCTCCATGCAAGGTCACGCAGCTGTCCTTGCCTGCGGTCAGCACCGTCCCTCCCCCTGCCCTCCAGAGAGGAGGGGTGATGACTTTGGCACGTCCGGCAAGCCTCACCGAGCCAAATGTGTGACTTCTCAAAAAATGTTCTTGTTCCTTTTGCCTTTTTTTAAATTCACTAGAGGCTCAGGCAAGGAGTAGCTGTCCCAGGGAATGGAACCCAGAGTCAGGCAGGGGAGCTTTGTCCAGTGCCTCTGCACACCCGCCTCCAATTTAGGCTGGCATGGGGAGGAGGGCGCCCGGTGGTGATCAGCCCCCTGGGAGCCCAACCCCCAGCAGAAGTGAGGTGGCCATCGGCCCATCTCACCTCCATCTCTCTCCCTGTGCAGGTCACGGGATGGATAGCCGGCCCGCCATGGCCATCTTTGAACTCCTGGACTATATTGTGAACGAGGTTTGTGCTTGATGCCTTTTGGCTTTTCTTTTCCTTTTGTTTCTTTCTTTTTTTTTTTTTTTTTTTAAGGCAGAGTCTCTCTCTGACCAGAGCAAGAGTCACCAAGGCTGGAGTACAGTGGTGCCTTCTCGGCTCACTGAAACCTCCACTTTCCAAGCTCATGTGATTCTCGTGCCTCAGCCTCCCGAGTAGCTGGGATTACAGGTGCGCACCACCACACCCAGCTAATTTTTTTTTTTTTTTTTTTTGAGACATTGTCTAGCTTTGTAGTGCAGTGGCTTGATGTCGGCTCACTGCAACTTCCGCCTCCCAGGTTCAAGCGATTCTTGAACCAATTCCACGTGTGTCGCGTCTCCCATCTTCTACTGTGCTGCACAAGCCCAGCTCCTTCCCAAGGGCATTTTTTTTTATGAAGATGAACCCAGAATTCCCACCGCAGCCTCTCACCCTGAGTCCAGAGGGAGGTGTGTGCCAGCAGCCCTGGGCTCAGGCCGAGGAGCCAGCCTGCCCCTTGAGCGGTGGCCCAGTGTCTCTGCATCAGAGCGTCCTGGTGCCCATGGGCGTGGACTCATAAATCATCCCGCTTCCACGGAGAAAGGTACAGGAATGGCCCTTGCCTCTTGGAAGGAGGCCCAGAGAGCCTAGAAGGACCTGTAGGTCCCGGGGTGGCTCCTGCTCCGTCAGTCCCCATAACAACCCAGTGAGCCGCAATATGAGGGTTTCCACCACCCAGATGAGTAAAACAAGGCACAAGGAGGGACGTGGCCTCCTTCCAGGCCTGCAGCTGTCAGGGAGGCACAGGACTGCACCCCAAGGTCCTGTTGGCCACGTGACCAGGCCGGGCCACCTCCCTGGGCCTTCTGTGGGTTTCTGTGTCTTTGGTGGCCCTTTGGAGCTGGGGCAGAGAAACGGGCATTTGAGCTGCCTGCAGACTGGGCTAGGCCTGGGGTTGGGTGGCGAGATGATGACGGAGCCAGGTGGGGTGGCCCTGGTGACCCAGCTCTCCCTGCACCTAGCAGCCACACCCACGCCCAGTGAGCACATCCCCCCACTGCTCCCCCGCCCCTGCCCCTGCGCGGGAAAGGCCTGCCCCTGCCCTGCTGGCACCGCTTACACGGCCACTCCCGCTCCGGGGATGTGTGTCGGGCCAGGCTCCCCAGTGCTTGGGCTTAAAACTGTGGACCCAGTTTGGCCAGGCACGGTGGCTCAGCTGTGCAATTCCAGCACTTTGGGAGGCCACAGTGGGTGGATCACCTGAGGTCAGGAGTTCGAGACCAGCCTGGCCAACCTGGTGAAATACCGTCTCTACTAAAAATATAAAAATTAGCCAGGCGCAGTGGTGGGCACCTGTCATCCCAGCGACTCAGGAGGCTGAGGCTGGAGAATCCCTTGAACCCCGGAGGTGGAGGCTGCAGTGAGCCAAGATCACGCCATTGCACTCCAGCCTGGGCAACAGAGCGAGACTGTCTCAAAACAAAATAACTTTGGACCCTGCTGTCCCTCTGTGGGGCCCAGTCCCAAAGCTCATCCTTCAGCCAGTGACACTGGGGAAGGAAGCAAGTGACGACACTCGAGAGGTTGTCCTGTTGATAAAAGGGGGACGCACCCCACTCTTTCCCTCTAACCAGCCATGACTCTCAAACAAGAGCTTTCGGGAGAAGGCCAGCTCTGACAGGGTGCAGCCCAGTTGGCATGTGGTGTCGGCCAGGCCTGCAGGGTGGGTGACCGGACAGGACAGTGAGGGGTAGGGAGGGCTGCAGCCGAGGGTCCCTGAGGATGCCCAGGGCTGACCCCACCCTCTGTTCTCCTCCACAGCCGCCTCCTAAGCTGCCCAACGGTGTGTTCACCCCCGACTTCCAGGAGTTTGTCAATAAATGGTAGGTGGAGCCGGGCTGCCCACACCCCTGGCCGGGACCCAGATGTGCCACTCCTTCCGGGTCCTGGGTGGGGCCCGTGGCCCAGCCTGCCCATCCAGAATCCCAGTGCAGCGTCGGGCAGGACTCAGCCCAACGGGAAGCCAGATTCCCTTTCCCAGAGCTGTGGGGCTGCAGCTCCCAGCTGCCATGCCATCCTGTCCCTGAGCCCAGGGGTGAGGCAGGATTGCAGGCCCTGTGGACATGACGGTGTCCCCGCCTCACTGTCTGCAGCAGGAGAAGCCTCTGTCTGGTCCCCGAACCCCTGGTGTGCTGACTGCAGGTTCCGGGAGGGTCGCCAGCCCCACTCCATTCTTCTGCCCCCAAGCACCCAGCAGCACCTGTGGCGTGGGCCTCACAGGCATGTGCCACAGACCACGGGGAAGGATCTGCAGACACCCCGCTGCTCATAGGGCCGGTCCGTGTGTGTGAGCTCGGGACGCCGTGGAATGGCACCGCACTCCTGGTGCCGGAGTTGCCCTTGGCGTGCGCTCCGGCGATGTTGCCCCGGGCCTGGGGTTTTATTAGACAGTTAGCTGGGGTTGCGTCCAGGCTTCTGACCCACCAGGCGGGGTTTCCCACCCTCTTTCCCTCTCACCCTCCCCCCGGGAGGTGTCCTGCCCCTGGCACCAAAGTGCAGAGGTGGATCCCTCGTCCTCTGCCAGGAGGCAGAGCAGAGCAGCCAGCTCTGTGCCACTCTCTCTGGTCGGAGAGATCCAGGTCCCCTCCGACCACAGCCCAAACGCAGGTGCCCTGGGGCCACCAACTGACTGCCCTGTCTTGTCTCCCCCACCGCCTCCTGGTCCTGCCTCTCGGAACCCCCAGCCTCATCAAGAACCCAGCGGAGCGGGCGGACCTGAAGATGCTCACAGTGAGTGATGCCAGTGGGTTCTGGGACGGGAGTGGGTGCAGGCTGCCACCCAGGCCCCAGGAAATAAGGCTGCTGGGCCTGGCCCTGCCCGGGGAGCCAGCACCTGCGACCAGGATGTGGGCAGGCCGGGTGTGCCGGGCCACGCCAAGGACCCTCTGTGGGTCTCCCTCATCCATGAGAGAAGCCATCCTGGGCTGGCTGCGGGGAGCAGAGGGTGTGTGCGTGGGAACAGCTCTGGGCTCTGAGCTCCGCCGCTCCTGCCTGGTGCTGGTCCCGCACCCACAGGACGGGACCCCGGGCTTCTTTGCCCTCATGAGAGGCTGGAGGCAGCTCTCAGCCCCCCAAGCTCCTTTCCCTGCAAACTAGAGGGTGACCGTCCCTGTTCTGCACACTGGCAAGCAGGTCCCCCGAGGCCGTGCGTACTTCGGTGTCCCCTTAAACCCCCATCCTCTGATATCCTCGGAAGCCCAGCTGTTCACCAAAACTCGCCTCCCCAGCGGGGACTACACCCTCAGAGGAGGGCCCCGGGCATCATCCTCCTGCCCTCAGCCCAGCCTGCATCCCGAGTGCTTTCCCATACCACAGCCACCGTCAGCGACCTTCAAACCCCTCAACAGCTGATTGGCGGATTGGAGATGCCACCCCCTAGACAGCCCGTTACTTTCTGTGCCTGTAAGAAAAGAAGAGATGCCAGCTACAGACACCCAACCGGGTGCCTTCTAATACTGGAATGTGGGTTTCAGCTTTGTTTTTTTCTTGAGAGTCGGACAGAGTCTCACTCTGTCGCCCAGACTGGAGTGCAATGAAGCAATCTCAGCTCACTGCAGTCTCAGCCTCCCAGGCTCACGCAATTCTCCAGTCAGCCTCCCAGGTAGCTACGATTACAGGCACCCGCCACCACACCCAGCTAATTTTTGTATTTTTAGTAGAAACAGGCTTTCACCATGTTGTCCAGGCTGGCCTCAAACTCCTGACCTCAGGTAATCCACCTGCCTCAGCCTCCCAAAGTGCAGAGATTACAGATGTGAGCCACCGCACCTGGTCAAAAAAATTTTTGAGATACAGCCTTGCTCTGTCCCCCAGGCTGGAATGCAGTGGTGCGATTGTAGCTCACTGTAGCCCCAACTCCCATGCTCAAGTGATCCTCCCACTCAGCGTCCTGAGCAGCTGGGGCTACTGATGTGTGCCACCAAGCCCAGCTAGTTTTTGTATGTGGGTTTTTTTTTTTTACCCCCCCAAAGATGAAGTCTCACTCTTGTCACCCAGGTTGGAGTGCAGTGGTACGATCTCGGCTCACTGCAACCTCTGCCTCCCAGGTTCAGGGAATTCTCCTGCCTTAGCCTCCTCAGCCTCCTAAGTAGCTGGGATTACAGGTGCCTGCCACCACGCCTAGCTAATTTTTGTATTTTTAGTAGAGATGGGGTTTCCCCGTGTTGGCCAGGCTGGTCTCGAACTCCTGACCTCAGGCGATCTGCCTGCCTCAGCCTCGCAAAGTGCTAGGATTACAGGCGTGAGCCACCGTGCCCGACCTGCCCAGCTAGTTTTTTTACAGAGACAGGTTCTTGCTAATTGTCCAGGCTGGTCTCAAACTCCTGGGCTCAAATGATTCTCCCACCTTGGCCTCCCAGAGGGCTGGGATTACAGGTGTGAGCCACTGCACCTGGCATGTGTGACTTTTTTTCTTTTTTAATGAGGCAGGCTGGGCATTGTGGTGGGCACTTGGAATCCTAGTGCCATAGGGGGATGGCTCTCTGAGGCCAGGAGTTCAAGGCCAGCCTGGGCAACATGGTGAGACTGTGCCTCTCCAAAATAAATAAATAACTAAAAAGAGAGGGGTACTAATGTTGAAATAACTTTTTTTCCCCCTCAGACGGAGTCTTGCTCTGTTGCCCAGGCTGGAGTGCAGTGGCGCAATCTCGGCTCACTGCAAACTCCGTCTTCCAGGTTCAAGCGGTTCTCCTGCCTCAGCCTCTTGAGTAGCTGGGATTACAGGCTCGTGCCACCACACCCGGCTAATTTTTGTATTTTTAGTAGAGATGGGGTTTCACCATGTTGACCAGGCCAGTCTCGAACTTGTGATCCACCCACCTAGGTCTCCCAGAGTGCTGAGATTATAAGCATGAGCCACTGGGCCTGGCTGAAATAGCCATTTTTGAACCAGCTTCTTAAAAATGCTCTCCTGTTGGGTATCCTGGACCTAGCCGAGATGTGTCCTATCGAGTTGGTTGGTTTTTCACCCATACCTACACCGACTTTTAGGAAGATAGGCACCCTGGCCTGCCTCCAGCTGCAAAAGAGGCAGCATTCAGGGGCCCAAGGTCCTGGACACCACCCTCCTGGGAACCCCAAAGGCCTCTACTCACCCACTGTGGGGTGGCCCAGCACAGCCTCTTCCCCAAGGGCACCCGCCCTCCTCCCCCAGCCCTTCCAACCAAGAGGCTTCTCCTGTTGTGCCGTCCTGTACAGGAACCGCTGGTCGCACGTGGCTGTTGAAGTGTGTTTAGTGGGGCCAGGCACAGTGGCTCACGCCTGTGATCCCGGTACTTTGGGAGGCCGAGGCGAGCGGATCATTTGAGGACAGGATATCGAGACCAGCCTGGGCAACATGGAAAAACCCGGTCTCAACTAAAAATACAAAAATTAGCTGGGCATGGTAGCACGCACCTGTAATCCCAGCTACTTGGGAGGCTGAGGCGGGAGAATTGCTTGAACCTGGGAGGCAGAGGTTACAGTGAGCTGAGATCATGCCACTGCACTCCAGCCTGTGCGACAGAGCAAGACTGTCTCAAAAAATAAAAATTAAGGCCATTTGCAGTGGCTCACACCTATAATCCCAGCACTTCGGGAAGCCGAGGCAGGAGGATCATTTGAGTTCAGGAGTTCGAGACCAACCAGGCCAACATGGTGAATCCCCGTCTCTACTAAAAATACAAAAATTAGCTGGGTGTGGTGGCGCATGCCTGTAATCCCAGCTACTGGGGAGGGTGAGGCAGGAGAATCGCTTGAACCCGGGAGGCGGAGGTTGCAGTGAGCTAAGATCACACCACTGCACTCCAGCCTGGGCAACAAGAGTGAAACTCCATCTAAAAAAAAAAAAAATTAAAGTAAAAGTATTTAATTAATTTGTTAAACTGAAATAAAATTGAGGCTTTTGTTCTCAAGCCACGGGAGCCACAGTCCAGGGGCTCTGGAGCCTCATGTGCTGGCGAGTGGGACGGTGCCTGTACAATGCTCTTTGCGGAGTTCTGTGGAACAGCCTGTGCTTGCCTGGGCTGTCCTGCTCCGGGGGACCCTGGCAATGGCTGAGGACATTGTGGTGTCACGACTTGGGGAAGCCCCTGGCATGGAGTGGGTGGAGGCCAGGGACGCTGCTCAGTACCCTGCAGTGCCCAGGATGGCCCCACGCCAGAGAATGATCCGGCCCCGGTGTCCACAGCGGCCGGAGGACCCTGGGCTTGCGCGAGCATAGACCCTCCCCTGGGAGCGCAGGCTGCCGTGCTGGTGGTGTCCCCGCCTCAGGTGGAGCGCAGCATCCTGAGACCCCTTCCAGGCCTGGCACACGCCGCTGCCCCTTTCTGGGTGTCTTTCCCTCTCCTACCCCGAGTGCGTCTTCCTGCGGGGAAGGGAGGGTCTCCTCTGTTTTTTGCTTTCTGTCCCGTACC
Organism: Pan troglodytes; assembly: GCF_028858775.2. Lineage (NCBI taxonomy): Eukaryota > Metazoa > Chordata > Mammalia > Primates > Hominidae > Pan > Pan troglodytes. The sequence goes on along the minus strand of NC_072418.2, from coordinate 6,438,237 downwards.
ATCTGCCAGGGCTGGGCAGATGCTGGCCCTCCCCGTCCTACTGTGACTCCAGGCCCAGGTGCTCACGGCTCCCCTTTCCTTGCAGAACCACACCTTCATCAAGCGGTCCGAGGTGGAAGAAGTGGATTTTGCTGGCTGGTTGTGTAAAACCCTGCGGCTGAACCAGCCCGGCACACCCACGCGCACCGCCGTGTGACAGTGGCCGGGCTCCCTGCGTCCCGCTGGTGACCTGCCCACCGTCCCTCTCCATGCCCCGCCCTTCCAGCTGAGGACAGGCTGGCGCCTCCACCCACCCTCCTGCCTCACCCCTGCGGAGAGCACCGTGGCGGGGCGACAGCGCATGCAGGAACGGGGGTCTCCTCTCCTGCCTGTCCTGGCCGGGGTGCCTCTGGGGACGGGCGACGCTGCTGTGTGTGGTCTCAGAGGCTCTGCTTTCTTAGGTTACAAAACAAAACAGGGAGAGAAAAAGCAAACCGCGCCATCCTGCTGCTTTCTTCCGTTCGGCGTTGTGTGCTGGGCTTTGCTTCAGCCCAGCACGGAGAGGGCATCCCTGAGCTGACCCGCATCGCCGGGCGCCGAGGCTGGAGGGCGCAGGACCCTCCCTTAGGGAGAGCTCGCCTCTCCCTTTGGGTCAAGGGATGAAGACCTGCAGTGAGCCCCCAGGCGATGGCGGCTCTCACCAAAAGGAAGGAGAGTGAGGCTGGGGGCGGCGGCTCATGCCTGTCATTCCAGTGCTTTGGGAGGCTAAGGCGGGAGGATCGCTTGAACCCAGGGGATTGAGGCTGCAGTGAACCTTGATGGTGCCAGTGCGCTCCAGCATGGGTGACAGAGCAAGGCTACTGAAAAAAAGGAAGGGAAATGCCACCTGGTTTCCCTCTGTGTCCTCCCTGCCACCATCTCTGCCCCTGTGGAAGGCAGAGCTTCGGCCTTCCGTGATGGAAACCACTTCCTCTACACTGCTCCTGTCACGTAGCCTCCGCGGGAAGGCCGCCCCTGCCTCTTCCCCAGCGTGGCACCATCCTCTCCCTGTCCCCGCGCTTCAGGGAGTGGGGGCTCCCAGCAGTGGCAGCTGAGCTGAGACTCAACCCCACAGAAAGGAAGCGCTGGCTTTCCAAGCTGTCGGTTTGGTTGGAAACCCCAGCAGGTCCCGAGACACGCCCTGCACTCCCCCTGCGTCCGCAGCAGGCCCAGCCCAGGGCGGGTGGTTCTGTCACCTCTCCTCACCCAACAAATCAGAAGTGACCACCAGGGCATGTGACACTTTCGGGCCTTTGAACTGTTCCGCCGCAGTGGGCTGCAGTTGAAACGGTGAGGGCTTGTCCTGGGGTCTTCGGGGTTCCCGGAGGCCCATCGCCTGCTTCTCCGGTTGTCCGAGATCCAAAGCCCAGCCTTTCTACCTTCAGGGCTGTGTGCTCGGATAGAGGAGGCCACCTCTGGGCTAGATGTGGTGGGCAGCTGGGCTGTTCTAGGGTCCCTCTGAGCTCTCTAAAGCTCTTGAGGCTGTGAGCCTTCCCCTTCAGTACTTCCTGGAGACTACCAGCAAGCTGATACTTATCTGCGGGCGAATTGTAGGGGAAGGGTGGCTGGCACTGTGTTTCTGGAGGAAACAAAGCAGAAGGTGGGGGCTTGTGGTTCTGTGGGAACTGCTGGATTGTCCTTTTCTTCTTAGGGTGACCCTTCTAGTCTTGTGTGGCTTTTTTTTTTTTTTTTTCTGCAGACACCAAAGAAGAGATGAGTTGACATCTCCTGCAAACAGCTCCCCAGGCTGCTCTCCTTTATGTTTTGCCCTAAAGTCTCACATGACTTAAAAAAAAAAAAAAAAAAAGCCAGGCTTGGTGGCTTACACCTGTAATCTAAACACTTCGGGAGTCCGAGGCAAGAAGATCACTTGAGCCCAGGAGTTCAAGACCAGCCCGAGCAACATAGTAAAACCCTATCTCTACAAAAAAAAAAAAAAAAAAAAAATTGGCCGGGCATGGTAGTGCACAACTGTAGTCCCAGCTACTCAGGAGGCTGAGGCAGGAGAATCACCTGAGCCTGGGGAGGTGGAGGTTGCAGTGAGCCGAGATCTCACCATCACACTCCAGCCTGGGCGACGGAGTGTGGCCCCAAAAAATAAAAAATAGGAGAAAAAAAAAAGTGTTGAAGGTGCTGCCCTGTGGGTAACCAGGACCTTCAGGATTGCCGGGAGGGCCGGGGGGAATGTGTTGGCTGCCTGTGCTCCAAACCGGCGGGACCTCGGCCGGTCCTGGAAACCCCAGGGTCCCGGCCACCCCCTGCCATTGGCAAGGAATGAAAGGACACGGAGTCCCAGGGGAGCAGGGGCAGTCTGGGCTAGGTGGGGACGGACCCCGCGCCAGGATCCCTGCGGTGTGCGCGGCCATCCTGCAGCTTCATTGGAGCCCCACGGCACCCCAGAGGGAAGGACGGGAGAGAAGCCGTGGTCTTGCCTGTCTTCCCTGCCTCGCTTCAGGGTCAGACTTCTAGAAACTACTTTGTAGATGTGGCAAGAGTGCGTCCACCCTGGCGGTTTCTAGATCTCTCAACTCCTGCTCCCCCAAGAAACCTCCCAGACCCAGCCGCCGCCTCATCCGAGAGCCCCCTCTTGCCTGCTGTCCTTTGGACTCGTTGCCTCATTTTCTCCACTGTGGAGGCCTGGGAAGGGATCCCGGGTGCTCCCAAAGGTGGCTACACACCTGGGGATGCCCCGTTTTGCCCTGGCCACGGACACGCTGCAGTCCAGGGGGTAGGATTTCCCTGCCTCCCGGGGCCAGACCCTTTCCTGTAAAACATGCAGCATTTTAAAATTTGCAGGGCACGGGCTGGGTGGCTCACGCCTATAATCCCAGGACTTTGAGGCCAAGGTGGGCAGATCACCTGAGGTCAGGAGTTCAAGACCAGCCTGGCCAACATAGTGAAACCCCATCTCTACCAAAAAATACAAAAATTAACTGGGCGTGGTGGCAGGCACCTATAATCCCAGCTACTCGGGAGGCTGAGGCCGGAGAATTGCTTTAACCTGGGAGGCAGAGGTTGCAGTGAGCCGAGATCGCCCCACTGTACTCCAGCCTAGATGACACAGCCAGACTCTGTCTCAAAGAAAAAGGTGGTGGGGCTTGGCCGGGTGTGGTGGCTCACGCCTATAATCCTAGCACTTTGGGAGGCCAAGGCAGGTGGATCACCTGAGGTCAGGAGTTCAAGACCAGCCCGGCCAACACGGTGAAAACCCGTCTCTACTAAAAATACATAAAAAAGTTAGTCGAGCTTGGTAGTGGATGCCAGTAGTCCCAGCTACTGGGGAGGGTGAGGCAGGAGAATGGCGTGAACCCAAGAGGCAGAGCTTGCAGTGAGCCAAGATCATGCCACTGCACTCGAGCCTGGGCGACAGAGCCAGACTCCGTCTAAAAAAAAAAAAATTAGGTGGATGTGCTGCCAGCCACCTATGATCCCAGCTACACGGGAGGCTGAGGCAGGAGAATCGCTTGAACTCAGAAGGCGGAGGTTGCAGTGAGCTGAGACTGCGCCACTATGCTCCAGCCTGGGCGACAGAGCAAGACTCCGTCTTAAAAAATAAATAACTTGCTGGGCGCAGTGGCTCACACCTGTAATCCCAGCACTTTGGGAGGCCGAGGCAGGCAGATCACGAGGTCAGGAGATCGAGACCATCCTGGCTAACACAGTGAAACCCTGTCTCCACTAAAAATACAAAAAATTAGCCGGGCGTGGTGGCGGGCGCCTGTAGTCCCAGCTACTCGGGAGGCTGAGGCAGGAGAATGGCGTGAACCTGGGAGGCGGAGCTTACAGTGAGCTGAGACTGTGTCACTGCACTCCAGCCTGGGCGAGACAGCGAAACTCCGTCTCAAAAAAATAATAAAAAATAAATAATAAATAACGTTTGCGGGGCTTTAGGGTGAAGGGAGTGTCACTGAAAGCCAGGCCTTGGGGGGCCCTGGGGCAGCTCACTCCTTGACATTGGAAGGTTTTACACAGACGTGTTGAGGTTTTCTGTGGTTATTAAAAACCTCTAGATAGGCCGGAAGCGGTGGCTTATGCCTGTAATCCCAGCACTTTAGGAGGCCGAGAGGGGCGGATCACGAGGTCAGAAGTTCGAGACCAGCCTGGCCAACATGGTGAAACTCTGTCTCTACTAAAAATACAAAAATTAGCCAGGCATGGTAGCACGCCTGTAGTCCCAGCTACTCAGGATGCTGAGGCAGGAGAATCGCTTGAACCCGGGAGGCGGAGGTTGCAGTGAGCCAAGATCGCGCCACTGCACTCCAGCCTGGGCGACAGAGCAAGACTCTGTCTCAAAAAAAAAAACAAAAACCTCCCGACAACATGATAGCCCTGCCCCCATGTCTGAGGCCCACGTGGACCTGGGGCACACCACCTGTGGCCCCAAGAAGACTCCTACAGCGTTTTGTCGGCTATTTTCCCAGCTCGGTATTTTTTTTTCCAGACAGAGTATTGCTCTGTCGCCCAGCCTGGAGTACAGTGGCACAATCTCAGCTCACTGCAACCTTCACCTCCCGGTTCAACTGATTCTTGTGTGTCAGCCTCCCGAGTAGCTGGGACTACAGGTGCCCACCACACCCAGCTAATTTTTGTGTTTTAGTAGAGACAGGGTTTCACCATGTTGCCCAGGCTGGTCTCAAACTCCTGACCTCAAGCCGTCCACCCGCCTCGGCCTCCCAAAGTGCTGAGATTACAGGCGTGAGCCACCACGCCCACCCCCCAGCTCGGTATTTTCATCATAAATAAACAGCGCTTGACTTGCTCATATGTGCTGGCTTCTGCCTCCGGAGAGCATGGGCAGCCCTGACATCCCTCTCCATAGTGCAGTCTGTCCCCGGACACACCAAAAAGTCACTGGCTCCATGCAAGTGCCCCAGGCTGTGTGCTGGGCAGGATTTGCTAAAATATTTGATTTATGAAGCTGGGGTCACAGGCGACTGCCTGCTCGCTTCATCCTGTGGAATTCTCCCCAGGTGGGACCCAGGCCGGCCCTGGGACAGGCACATACTTCCTTCTCCTCCTGCAACAACCGCCTCGGGGTGGGGCAAGTGGAAAGGTCATCAAATGAAATGAGGCCGGAGAAGCAACCAGCCGCCCAGAGGGTGAGATTCCACGCGGGTCACCACGCCATAGCGTCCCCGTCCTGTCCCCATCCCTGCCACCCCAACCCAATGTGCACATTGCACCCCAGACGAAATGTACATTTCCCAGTTTTAGCAGAATTTCCCTGTTAAAACATTTTAAATAGAAAAGGCTGGGCACAGTGGCCCACGCCTATAATCCTAGCACATTGGGAGGCCAAGGCGGGAGGATCACTTGAGGTCAGGAGTTCGAGACCAGCCTGGGCAACATGCTGAAATCCCATCTCTACTAAAAATACAAAAATTAGCCAGGCATGGTGGCGGGCGCCTGTAATCCCAGCTACTGGGGAGGCTGAGGCAGGAGAATCCCTTGAACCTGGGAGGTGGAGCTTGCAGTGAGCTGAGATCGTGCCACTGCACTCCAGCCTGGGCAACAGAGCGAGACTCCATCTCAAACAAACATAAATTAGCCAGCGTGTTCACTTAAACCCAGGAGACGAAGGCTGCAGTGAGCCAAGATCGTGCCACTGCCCTCCAGCTTGGGCGACAGAGCGAGACTCTGTCTCAAAACAAACAAACAAACAAAAATTAGCCGGCCTATTCGCTTAAACCCAGGAGGCAGAGGCTGCAGTGAGCCAATATCATGCCACTGCCCTCCAGCTTGGGCGACAGAGCGAGACTCTGTCTCAAAACAAACAAACAAATAAGCAAACAAAAATTAGCCGGCCTGTTCGCTTAAACCCAGGAGACGGAGGCTGCAGTGAGCCAATATCATGCCACTGCCCTCCAGCCTGGGTGACAGAGCGAGACTCTGTCTCAAAAAAAATAAATAGTGTTCTGGTGCAGCGGCTAATGCCTGTAATCCCAGCACTTTGGGAGGCCAAGGTGGGTGATCACCTGAAGTTAAGAGTTCAAGACCAGCCTGGCCAACATGATGAAAGCCCATCTCTACAAAAACTACAAAAATTAGCTGGGCATGGTTGTGGGCACCTGTAATCCCAACTACTTGGGAGGCTGAGGCAGTAGCGCAGGAGTTACCTGTTCCGCCCCGTGCCCTTGCACTCCAGCCTGGCAACAGAGGGAGACAGACTCCATCTCAATAAATAAATAAATAAATAAATAAATAAATAAATAAATATTAATAAACAAAATAGAGGAAAAGAACAGATGATTTGATAGTATATTTCACCCAGCAGAGCCAAAATATTCCCGTTTCACCTTGGAATCAATATGAAATATTTAGGTTTTTTTCTTTTTTTTTTTTTTGAGACGGAGTCTTGCTCTGCTGCCCAGGCTGGAGTGCAGTGGCGTGATCTCGGCTCACCACAACCTCCACCTCCCGGGTTCAAGCAATTCTCCTGCCTCAGTCTCCCGAGTAGCTGGGATTACAGGCATGTGCCACCACACCCGGCTAATTTTTGTATTTTTAGTAGAGACAGGGTTTCACCATGTTGGCCAGGCTGGTCTCGAACCCCTGACTTCAATGATCTGACCGCCTCGGCCTCCCAAAGTGCTGGGATGACAGGTGTGAGCCACCACGCTGGGTGGTTTTGTTTTGTTTTGTTTTGTTTTTTTGGATGCAAATACTTGGGAATTTTGTCTGCCAGGGACTGCCTGACCGGCCGGCACAAAACTCAGTCATTTCTGTCCCCTCACAGATGTCTTTTAATCCGCTGGATCTTAGCAGGAACAATTCTGTCCCCCCACCCAGGGGAGGCTTGGAAACTCCCAGACGTCTGTGGTTGTCGAGACAGGGGGTGCCCCTGCCATGGAATGGATGGAGGCCAGAGATGTCACCCAGCACCCTGCAGTGCCCAAGGCAGCCCCACCTCCAGAGAACCATCCAGCCCAGATGTCCCCAGTGCGGGGTGGAGGCGGGGGTCTCAGGCAGCCCTCCCTGGGGCCAGGGCGGTTTCCTGTGTGCAGAGTCTGGGACACAGGGTGGAGGGGGTGCAGGCAGGGGACAGCTGCACCCGGGGTGGGGACATGATGGGGCAGCACATAAAGAAGCTTCTAGAAGGTGGGCGGTCTAGGGCCACGTGGCCAGGGGTGGAGGTGTGTGACCTGCAGGAAGCCTCAGGTCCCGCAGGCGGAACTCAGCCTCCTGGAGGCCCTGGGCTCCAGGGCAGGTTAAGGAGAGTTCAGAGGAAGTTGTCACAGCCTTTCCCAGAATGCAGGGGTCTGGCGAGGAGTGGGAGGGAGGCAGGAAGAAGGGGCCCGGCTCAAAACGAAACCCGCAGCGGCCGGCGGCCCCACCCCTCCCTCCGCTCCCCTTCCTGGCCTCTGAGCTGACCAGGTGTGCAGGCCCCGGGGCCTCCAGGCCGCACCTGGAGCAACAGGCCAGGTGGGTTTAGGGTGGCGCAGGAGTTACCTGTTCTGCAGTCCCTGGCAGGTGGACAGGAGAGGCCTGGGCCCAGTGGCGACCTGGAACTGGAGGCCCAGTCTCAGGTTTCTGCCAGGCTTCCCAGGGGAGGGACAGAGGCCTGCAGAGAGGCCCCCTGGAGGGCATCACAGGTGAGGACCCACCCCCCAGCTGGGACCCTGATCCCCAGCTCTCTCCCATCTACCAGTGACTCACCACCAGCCCCTCAGGAGAGCAGGGCCTCCTGTTTTGTTTATGTTTTTGTTTGAGGCAGGGTCTCACTCTGTTGCCCAGGCTGGAGGGCAGTGGCGCCATCATAGCTCACTTCAGCCTCCGCCTCCCAGGTTCCAGCGATCCTCCTGCCTCAGCCTCCTGAGTAACTGGGACTGCAGGCGCACGCCACCATGCCCAGCTAATTTTTTGAAACTTTCTCGTAGAGATGGGGTCTCACCATATTGCCCAGGCTGGCCTGAAACTCCTGGAACTCCTGGCCCCAAGCAATCCTTCTGATCCCAATGTGCTGGGATTACAGGCGTGAGTCACTGCGGCCAGCCAGGGCCTCCTGTTTGAACATCAGGCCACAGGCCTGACGATATTTCTGCTGTCCTTGGGCCTGTGACCTTGGGGAAGATAGAATCCCCTCTGAGAGCCTCAGTTTCCCTATTTGCAAAGGAACTCATCACAGGCTGGGCGCAGTGGCTCACGCCTGTAATCCCAGCACTTTGGGAGGCCGAGGCAGGTGGATCACCTGAGGTCAGGAGTTCAAGATCAGCCTGGCCAACAATGGTGAAACCCCGTCTCTACTAAAAATACAAAAAATTAGCCGGGCGTGGTGGCGGTCGCCTGTAGTCCCAGCTACTCGGGAGGCTGAGGCAGGAGAATGGCGTGAACCCGGGAGGCGGAGCTTGCAGTGAACCGAGATTGTGCCACTGCACTCCAGCCTGGGCCACAGAGTGAGACTCCGTCTCAAAAAAAAAAGAAAAGGGAGAAGCGTCCACGGAGGAGCGAATCCTCTCTGCAGACTTCCGAGGAGGCCCACATCCCTTCTGTTTGCACCCCACAAAATAGGCTGACCAGGTTTGCCTCTCCCCACACAACCTCTGCGGCAGCGGAGTCCCTGCAAGTTTGGTGACCTTCTGAAGGTGACTCGAACCTCCCCCAGGGAAGACATGGACGGTCCTGTGGTCCCACCATCCTGCTCTCTCCCCTGACAGGACACTGCCTTCGTGACCCACAAATATTTGGGGCTTTTCTGCAGTGCTCTGTGGAATCCTAAAAGATAAGAGCCCCTGTCCATCGTTGGGGAGCCTGCAGCCTCCCCACGGCGCTCCCTCGGGCCCAGAAATTAGAATTTATAGCCGCCCTAAGGGCTAAAGGCAAATTTAGCCAGCACCTAGAGGAGAAGTCCTGGGAAGGAGGGGAATCCACAGCTGAGGGCTGGAGAGGACATTCCCAACAGTGGCGTGGCGGGGCCAACATGGGCAACTGTGTCAGCAAAGGCTGGGTGGCAGGACTGGGTGACAGGGGCCCTTGGAGAGGACCAGCCTGGCTGGGGGCGCGGGCTGGGAGCAACAAGGTTCAAAATATGGCCATGAAGCTGAGATCCCTTCCTCCCTCCAGGCAAGAAAGGGGGGCAGCTTTTTTTTTTTTTTTTTTTTTGAGATGGAGTCTTGCTCTGTCACCCAGGCTGGAGTGCAGTGGCGCAATCTCGGCTCACTGCAAGCTCCGCCTCCCGGGTTCATGCCAATCTCCTGCCTCAGCCTCCCCAGTAGGTGGGACTACAGGTGCCTGCCGCCACACCCGGCTAATTTTTTTGTATTTTTTAGTAGAGACGGGGTTTCACCGTGTTAGCCAGGATGGTCTGGATCTCCTGACCTCGTGATCTGCCCGCCTCGGCCTCCCAAAGTGCTGGGATTACTGGCGTGAGCCACTGCTCCCGGTCAAGGGGGGCAGCTTTGAAAGCCCCTGGCACAACCTCCTGAGCTGTGGCATTGCTGCCAAGATGGCACTGAGGGCCCTCCATGGCACGGGGTCCCTACTGGGCCCCCTGAGTGTGGCTGGTGGCTGGTGGCTGGTTGCCTCTTGGAGTAAGGCTCACTGCACACAAAGGTTAAAGGCTGGAGGTCACCAGGCCTGGAGCAGTGGCAGGTTCAAATGCAGATGTTGCTGCAACTTCCGTCAGTATCTAGAACTATCTGGAACTCGCACTCCCAGGAACACCGCTGTCCAGGTCGCCTTCCCCTCCTCCCTCAAGCCAGTTTGAGCTCTGTGCAGAGACAAAGGCTGGGCCCTAAGTGGCTGTCCTGGGTCCCCCTTCCTCCCAGAATACCAAGCTCACACTGTTTCTCAGGCCTCGGGAGACCCTTCCTGTCAGGCCTTTGCAGCTCTGTCCCCACGGACACTGGGCTCCCTGGGCTCTTGGAGGAGGAAGGAGGGAGGAGGGGCAGGTAGGAGGGAGGAGGGGCATGGAGGAGCAGGGAGAGGGGCAGAGAGGAGGAAGGAGGAGGAACAGGGAGGAGTAGGGGGAGGGAGGAGGAGTAGGGAAGAGGAGGGAGGAGGAGCAGAGGTGAGTAGGGAGGAAGAAGGAGCAAGAAGGAGGAGGAGGGAGGAAGGAAGAGCAGGGAGGAGGGGCATGGAGGAGGGAGGAGAGGCAAGGAGGAGGAGGGAGGAGTAGGAGGGAGGAAGGAGGAGCAGGGAAGAGCAGGGAGGAGGGAGGAGAGGCAAGGAGGAGGGAGGAGAGGCAAGGAGGAGAAGGAGTAGGAGGGAGGAAGGAGGAGCAGAGAAGAGCGGGGAGGAGGGAGGAGAGGCAAGGAGGAGGAGGGGGAGTAGGAGGGAGGAAGGAAGAGCAGGGAGGAGGGAGGAGGGGCGGGGAGGAGGAGGGAGGAACAAGAAGGAGGAGGAGGGAGGAAAGAGGAGGAGGGAGGAAGGAGGAGGAGCATCGAGGAGGAGGGAGGAAAGAGGAGGAGGAGGGAGGAAGGAGGAGGAGCATCGAGGAGGAGGGAGGAGGAGCAATGATCGCAGACACAGGAGGGAGCTCCCTGGGATTTCGTAAGATCCTAGTGCCAGAGCCAGGTGGGCTGAGGAAAGAGGAGATCCTGAATGTGGAACCCTGGAAGGGAGATTAGACTGGAGCCCTAGCTGACACTTGCAGTTATCCACTCTACACTCCCCATACCTTTTTTTTTTTTTTTTTTCTGAGACAGAGTCTAGCTTTGTCACCCAGGCTGGAGTGCAGTGGCACAATCTCAGCTCACTAAAACCTCCACCTCCCAGGTTCAAGCGATTCTTCCGCCTCAGCCTCCCGAGTAGCTGGGATTACAGGCACGCACGACCACGCCCAGCTAACTTTTGTACTTTTAGTAGACACGGGGTTTCACTGTGTTAGCCAGGATGGTCTCGATCTCCTGACCTTGTGATCTGCCTGCCTCAGCCTCCCAAAGTGCTGGGATTACAGGCGTGAGCCACCATGCCCAGCCCCCTCCTCCCCTCTTTTCCCTTTCCCCTTCCCGTCCCCACCCCTCCCTCTCTCCCTCCCCTTCTCTTCATCTCCCCTCCCTGTCTTCCCCTCCCTGCTCTTTCCCTCCCACCTCTTCCCCTCCACCTCTCCTTTCCTCCTGCCCTCCCCATCCCCTCCTCCTTCTCCTCCTCCTCTCTTCCCCCTCCCCCTTCCCCTCCCCACCCCTCCCTCTCTCCCTCCACCTCCTCCCTCCTTTCCCCTCCCCATCCCCTCTCCCTTTCCCCTTCCCTCCCCATAATTTGTTCGTTTGTTTTTTTGAGACAGGATCTCACTCTGTCACCCAAGCTGGAGGGCAGTGGCGGCACGATCACCTCTCACTGCAGCCTCCTGCTCAGGTGAACCTCCTGTCTCAGCCTCCTGAGTAGCTGGGATGACAGGCACACACCACCATGCCTGACTAATTTTTTTTTTTGGTAGAGTCAGGGTTTTGTCATGTGGCCAGGCTGGTCTCCAAGTCCTGGGCTCAAGGGATCCTCCATCCTCCTGCCTCGGTCTCCCAAAGTGCTGGGGTTACAAGTGTCAGTCACCGCGCCATGCCCCCTCTCCCCATCGTTAAAGGGGAGGGGCCATTGTGTACCCAGCCCACTTGTCTCTGTACCTCTCTGGGCCTCCGCAGGGCGCCACCTGTAAATGGTAACATGGGTTTCCCTTTTTATTTATTTATTTTTTGTTTTTGAGACAAGAGTCTCTGTCTCCCAGGCTGGAGTGCAGTGGCGCAATCTCGGCTCGCTGCAAGCTCCACCTCCCTGGTTCACGCCATTCTCCTGCCTCAGCCTCCCGAGTAGCTGGGACTACAGGCGCCTGCCACCACGTCCGGCTAATTTTTGTATTTTCAGTAGAGCTGGGGTTGCACCATTTTGGCCAGGCTAGTCGTGAACTCCTGACCTCATGATCCACCTGCCTCGGCCTCCCAAATTGCTGGGATGACAGGCGTGAGCCACCGCGCTGGACTGCTAATGTGCGTTTCTAAGGTTCCAGCAGCCTCCCTAAGCCTCCTGTTTGGAAGTCCTGGGTTCCTGCCCTGTGTGGTGTGGAGAAGGGGCTTTTCCAGGAGCACAGAGCTGCCAGCCCAGGTGGATCCCCTCAGCACCTCAGCCAACTGGTGCTATCTTTCTATCCATTTTATTATTATTATTATTATTTTAGACAGGGTCTCAGTCTGTTGCCCAGGCTGGAGTGCAGTGGTGTGATCTCAGCTCACTGCAACCTCCACTTCCCAGATTCAAGTGATTCTCCTGCCTCAGCCTCCCAAGTAGCTGGAATTACGGGCGCCTGCCACCACGGCTGGTTAATATTTATTTATTTATTTTCTCTCTTTTTATTATTCCCGTTTTACAATGAAGAGGCTAATTTTTATTTTTCTTAATTTTTAATGTTTATATTTTGAGATGGAGTCTGGCTCTCTTGCCCAGGCTGGAGTTCAGTGGCACGATCTTGGCTCACTGCAACCTCTGCCTCCCGGATTCAAGCAATTCTCCCACCTCAGCCTCCGGAGTAGCTGGGATTACAGGTGCAAGCCACCATGCCTGGCTAAGTTTTATATTTTTAGTAGAGACGGAGTTTCACCACCTTGGCCAGGCTGGTCTTGAACTCCTGACCTCAAGTGATCCACCCCTCTTCGCCTCCTAAGGTGCTGCAATTATAGGTGTGAGCCATCCAGCCCAGCCAAGTGACTATACTAAAAACCACTGAGGCTGGGTGAGGTGACTCATGCCTGTAATCCCAGCACTTTGGGAGGCCGAGGCGGGCAGACTGCCTGAACGCAGGAGTTCAATACCAGCCTGGGCAACATGGTGAAACACTGTCTCTACTAAAATGCAAAAATTAGCCGGGCATGGTGGTGGGCGCCTGTAGTCCCAGCTACTCTGGAGGCTGAGACACGAGAATCAGTTGAACCTGGGAGGTGGAGGCTGCAGTGAGCCGAGACTGCTCTGCTGTACTCCAGAGTGAGACTGTGTCTCCAAAAAAAGAAAAAAGAAAAAAAAAAACCACTGAACTATATACTCTAAATGGGTGAATTGCACGGCATGTGAATTATATCTCAATAAAGCTGTTAAAAAAAAAAAAAAGAAAACTACCGCCCTCTCACATTTTGACACAGACTAACCGCCTATCTCTACTGAGATACGTTATTGATATTGACATGCAAATAGTCACTCCCCTATCCTGTCTGACCAGCACCAAGCACCTGCCCCACCTTGACTGGGCCCTGTGGGGGTGCTGGGAACAGGGAGGTCAGTGGGTCCCAGTCCCTGCTCTTGAGTGAGTGGCTCAAGCACCAGGCCCCCACGAAGCAGGAAGGACCTGAGGGTGGGGTGGGGATGGAGGTGGGGTGGGACAAGGCCATGCCCAACTGAATTTCCAGCCTGGATCTGCTAGCGGACAGAGCTGCAGCCTCCGCTGGGGGTTCTGGGGGACAGTGGCACATCCCGGGCTCGGGACTCGGGCAGCCCGGAGCCTCCTTCCCGGTGGTTTCTGGGCCAAGGGTCTCTCCCTGGCCAAAGGAGCGGCCGACATCCTGTTCTGCCTGGGAGTTGGCCCCGCCCCCTCCCACGGGGACATTATGGGATGGTCCGCGGTGCTGGAGGAACCTTTGAACTTCCCAGCGCCGGATGGGGTGTACGTGATTCTTAGCCCCACTTTTGGGCAACTGGGGGGTTCAGGAAAGGAGGCTCAGGGATAGTGGGAAGTTGCTTCTCCCAAGGTCACACAGGGAGAACTTGACCTTGACCCCATGACCTTGACTTCCAGGAGCCCCCCCCTCCCCCCGCCAGGCCAGAAGAAGGTCAGGAAAAGGAGCAGCAGGTGGTGGACCCCTCCCCGGCCCCCGACTTAACAAGGCCACCCTCCCCGGCTCTGTCCCTCTCTCTGTCCCTCTCTCCTCTCTCTGTCCCCAGCCCTGAAAGTGAAACCGGTGATACCAAAGTGAAACGGAAGCTCCGGCCCCCGCAGCCCAAGCCCGGCAGGCAGAGACGGAGAGAAGGAGAGGGGAACAGGGGGGGAGAGAAGGAGAGGGGAACAGGGGCCAGCCCACGTGGCAGGTGGGCTGCAGGGAGGGAGGACTCCGCTCTTTAAATTGCCGTGGTTCTTAAAAAAAGAACAAACCCAGGAGGTCTGGCTGGACCAGAACCGCAGCCATGATCTCCCCTCCCACAGCCCCGCCCCCACCCCTGAAGCCTGGAGTCTTCAGCTCCACACTGGGGGTGCCAAGTTGAGGATTCTGCACAACTGGGGGCTGGGGGAGAGGACAGACTGGCCTTGTCCATTGTTGGGAGGTCCCGTGGGGTGAGGGTGACCCTTGGGGTTCATCTCCAGGGTCCAGGAATCACCCCAAAGTGAGTAAAGCCTGGGGCCAGGGTCCCCCCCTTATCCCAGAGTAGGGACTGTCTGCTTTGGACAAGGGGGTGCCTGTAGGGGGTTGACCCCAGGGGTGGTGGTGGAGGGGCAGTGGATGGCTGAAGTCCTGCCTTGTCCAGAGGTCACTGGCCAGTGGCTTTTCTTCTCCGCAGAGCACAGAGAGGAGAGAAGTGTGCGGGTGCCTTCTACAGCGAGCAAGACTGAAGTTAGACCCAGGCTAGAATTTCGGCCCCTCGGTGCGGTGGACACTATGGGACCGGATCAACCTCTGGGGTGGGTCCTTCCTGGGCACTGCAGGGTGCTGAGCTGTGTCCCTGGCCTCCACCCACCCCCTCCCCAATCACAACACCTAAAAATGTCTCCAGATATCACCCAGTACCACCTGGAAGGAGGCAGAGTCACTCCAGATGAGACCTCCTGAGCTAAAGGGTACTGGGCCACAGCGAGAGGTAGAGACTGGGCCCTGAGCCATGACCCAAAAGGCAGCAGGCCCTGGGCTTTGGAGCTCTGTGGCCAGGTCCTGAGAGGTACCTGGGAGGCAGCCATCCAGTCTGAAAGACAGGGGGTGGGGCAAGAGGCTGCCGCTCAGATGCAGAGAGGGGACCGGGCTGGGTAGAAACGAGGCAGAAGGGACCCATTGCAGATGGGAATTCTGAGTGGTGAGGTGGAGACGGATCCAGTCCCAGCATAGCTACCAAGGCTTCTGCCTTCTGGAACAAATCGAAGTCACCTCTTAGCAGCTGCCCAGGTGAAAATACCCAGGCACCATCTCCCCAACCGCTATGAATTCAGAGGCCATGGAGAAATCAGCAGCTCAGAAAGTATTTCTCCCAGGCCGGGCACGGTGGCTCACGCCTGTGATCTCAGCACTTTGGGAGGCCGAAGCGGGTGGATCACCTGAGCTCAGGAGTTCGAAACCAGTATGGTCAACACGGTAAGACCACATCTGTAGTAAAAATACAAAAGTTAGCCAGGTGTGGTGGCACACACCTGTAATGCCAGTTACTCAGGAGGCTGAGGCAGGAGAATCACCTGAACCCGGGAGGTGGAGGTTGCAGTGAGCCGAGATCACACCACTGCACTCCAGCCTGGGTGACAGAATGAGACTCAGTCTCAAAAAATAAAATAATAAATAAATAAATAAATTGAGATATAATTCACATACCAGAATATGTACCTTTTATTATTTATTTATTTATTTATTTATTTATTATTTTTTTGAAACAGAGTTTTGCTCTTGTTGCCCAGGCTGGAGTGCAATGGCACGATCTTGGCTCACTCCAACCTCTGCCTCCCAGGTTCAAGTGATTCTCCTGCCTCAGCCTCCCAAGTAGCTGGGATTACAGGCACCCACCACCATGCCTGGCTGATTTTTGTATTTTTAGTGGAGATGGGGTGTCGTCATGTTGGTCAGGCTGGTCTTGAACTCCTGACCTCAGGTGATCTGGCTGCCTCGACTTCCCAAAGTGCTGGGATTCCAGGCATGAGCCACCACGCCCGGCTAATTTTGTATTTTTAGTGGAGATGGGTGTCGTCATGTTGGCCAGGCTGGTCTTGAACTTCTGACCTCAGGTGATCCAGCCGCCTCGGCTTCCCAAAGTGCTGGGATTCCAGGCGTGAGTTTGTCCTTTTTTTTTTTTTTTTTTTTTTTGAGACAGAGTCTCACTCTGTTGCCCAGGCTGGAGTGCAGTGGCGCAATCTTGGCTCACTGCAACCTCCGCCTCCCAGGTTCAAGCCATTCTTCTGCCTTAGCCTCCTGAGTAGCTGGGATTACAGGCCCACGTCACCACACCCGGCTAATTTTTTTTTTTGTATTTTTAGTAGAGATGGGGTTTCATGATGTTGGTCAGGCTGATCTCGAACTCCTGACCTCATGATCCGCCCGCCTCGGCCTCCCAAAGTGCTGGGATTACAGGCAGGAGCCACCGCGCCCAGCCTTGAGCCTGCCCTTTTTAAAGGGTGCGATTCAGTCATTCTCAATAGATTCACAGACTTGTGCAACTATCACCAGTATCTAGTTGCAGAACCTATCACCCCAGAAAGGAAGCCCCATCCCCATCGGCAGTCACTACCCATGCCCCTCCCGGCCCCGGCACCCACGCATCCCCTTCCTGCCTCTGTGGCTTGGCCTGTCCTGGACATTTCATAGAAATGGGATCACACGCTGTGTGGCTTTTTGTGTCTGACTTCCCTCACTGAGTGTGAGGTCCTCAGGGTTCATCCACGCGGTGGCCTGAGTCAGAGCCTCCTTCCTTTTCATGGCTGAATTCAGAACACTTTAAATACAGTCCACAGCCTGCACCACGGCCACAAGTCCCCACTGGGTGCCCTCTGGCTCCCAACTGCAGCCACTCTGGGCACCTTGGCCGTTCCTCTCACCTAGGAAACATACGGAGGTCTTCAGCTGATTCTATCTTCATTAAGACCTCTGTTCATGGCCGGGCGCAGTGGCTCACCCCTGTAATCCTAGCACTTTGGGAGGCCAACGTGGGTGGATCACATGAGGTCAGGAGTTCGAGACCAGCCTGACCAACATGGTGAAACCCTGTCTCTACTAAAAATACAAAGAGTAGCCAGGCGTGATGGCAGGAGCCTGCAATCCCAGCTACTCGGGAGGCTGAGGCAAGAGAGTCTCTTGAACCCGGGAGGTGGAGGTTGGAGTGAGCTGAGATCGTGCCACTGCCCTCCAGCCTGGTGACAGAGCAAGACTCTGTCTCCAAAATAAAAGAAAGAAAGAAAGAAAGAAAAGATCTCTGCTCAAACATCACTTCCTTTGAAGAAATCATCTTCATGATCTTTTTTTTTTTTTTGGTAGAGACAGGGTCTCACTATGTTGCCCAGGCTGATCTTGACCTCCTGGGCTCAAGCGATCCTTTAGCTTTGGCCTCCCAAGATGCTGGGATTACAGACGTGAGCCACCGTGTTGGCCCTTCAGGACTATTTAAAAAATAAAATAGCCTCTAGGCACAAGTCGGTTTTGTCTGATTCTGTGGGATCTCTGTGTCTTTTGCTATCTTTGAGTTATTTCACAACCCCGTAAGTTGTAGAAAACTGATAATAATTGCAACGATTCTTGTCCACAAGAAAACAAATTCATTGTGTATCGTCACGTCGTCTTCCTTCTATTTGTAGATCCATTCTAGCATTTCTTTTTTTTTTTTTTGAGACGGAGTCTCGCTCTGTCGCCCAGGCTGGAGTGCGATGGCGTGATCTTGGCTCACTGCAAGCTCCGCCCCCTGGGTTCACACCATTCTCCTGCCTCAGCCTCCTGAGTAGCTGGGACTACAGACACCCACCACTATGTGTAGCTAATTTTTTGTATATTTAGTAGAGACGGGGTTTCACCATGTTAGCCAGGATGGTCTCGATCTCCTGACCTTGTGATCCACCCGCCTCGGCCTCCCAAAGTGCTGGGATTACAGGCTTGAGCCACCGTGCCCGGCCCTTTTTTTTTTTTTTTTTTTTTTTTTTGAGACAGAGTTTTGCTCTTGTTGCCCAGGCTGGAGTGCAATGGCACAATCATGGCTCACCACCTCCCGGGTTCAAGTGATTCTCCTGCCCCAGCCTCCTGAGTAGCTGGGATTACAGGCATGCGCCACCACGTCCGGCTAATTTTGTGTTTTTAGTAGAAATGGGGTTTCACCATGTTGGTCAGGCTGGTCTCAAACTCCTGACCTCAGGTGATCCACCCGCCTCAGCCTCCCAAAATGCTGGGATTACAGGTGGGAGCCACCATGCCCGGCCTATTATTATTATTTTAAATTTTAGAGATGGAGTCTTGCTCTGTTGCCCAGGCTGGAGTGCAGAGGATACTGACGGACACAATCATAGCTCACTGCAGCCACCAATTCCTGGGCTCAAGTGATCCTCCTGCCTCAGCCTCCCACATAGCTGGGACTATAGGCATGCACCACTACGCTTGGTTCCTAATTATGCAAAAAAAAAAAAAAAAAGAAAAGAAATTCCCTGGCCAGGTATGGTGGCTCACGCTTGTAATCCCAGCACTCTGGGAGGCCAAGGCAGTGGATCACCTGAGGTCAAAAGTTCGAGACCAGCATGGCCAACATGGTGAAACCCCGTCTCTACGAAAAATACAAAAATTTGCTGGGGGTGGTGGCATGCACCTGTAATCCCAGCTACTCAGAGGCTGAGACAGGAGAATCACTTGAACCCGGGAGGTGGAGGTTGCAGTGAGCTGAGATAAGGTTGCACCATTGCACTCCAGGCTGGGCGACACAGCGAGACTCTGTCTCAAAAACAAACAAACAAACAAAAAACAATTCCCCAGGACTGGTCCTGGTATTTCCATTCCTATGGCTTGCTTTTCTCATTGCACTCATGATGTCTGGAATCCTTGTATTCATTTGTCTTCTTTCTTACTATCTTTAGCCTCCTCTAGCCTGTACGCTGGAGAGCAGGGACTTGGCCCATGGAAAGCACATGGTCCATTTTTGTCCAGTGAATAAATGAGACAGGAAGGCATGGCCGGGCACGGTGGCTCATGCCTACGATCCCAGCACATTGGGAGGCCAAGGCTGGCGGATCACTTGAGCCCAGGAGTTTGAGACCAGCCTAGGCAACATAGCCAGACTCTGTCTCTATCTACAAAATAAAAAGAAAAGTAATTAGGCCGGGCACGGTGGCTCACGCCTGTAATCCCAGCACTTTGGGAGGCTGAGGTAGGTGGAACATCTGTGGTCAGAAGTTCGAGACTAGCCTGACCAACAGGGAGAAACCCCGTCTCTACTAAAAATACAAAATGAGCCCAGTGTAGTGGTGGGTGCCTGTAATCCCAGCTACTCGGGAGGTTGAGGCAGGAGAATGGCTTGAACCCGGGAAGTGGAGGTTGCGGTGAGCCAAGATCGCGCCATTGTACTCTAGCCTGGGTGACAAAATCAAAACTCTGTCTCTAAATAAATAAATAAATAATAGGTCAGGCGCGGCAGCTCACACTTGTAATCCTAGCACTTTGGAAGGCCAAGGCGGATGGATCACAAGGTCAGAAGTTCAAGACCAGCCTGACCAACATGGTAATACCTCATCTCTACTAAAAATACAAAAATTAGCCGGGCATGATGGTGTGTGCCTGTAGTCCCAGCTACTTGGGAGGCTGAGGCAGAATTGCTTGAATCTGGGAGGCAGAGGTTGCAGTGAGCCAAGATTGCGCCACTGCACTCCAGCCTGGGAGACAGAGTATGACTCTGTCTCTAAATAAATAAATAAATAAATAAAGCACAAGGCGGGGCACGGTGGTCACGCCTGTAATCCCACCACTTTGGGAAGCCGAGGTGGGCGGTTCCCAAGGTCAAGAGTTCGAGACCAGTCTGGCCAACATAGTGAAATCTCGTCTCTACTAAAAATACAAAAAATTAGTGGGACGTTGTGGCGGGCACCCGTAATCCCAGCTACTCAGGACGCTGAGGCAGGAGAATTGCTTGAACCCGGGAGGCGGAGGTTGCGGTGAGCCAAGATCGTGCCATTGCACTCCAGCCCAGGCAACAGTGTGAGACTCCGTCAGAAAGAAAATAAATAAAAATAAAAATGAAAAATAAAAAGCACAGTTGTTTCTAGAATATTGAAAGAGTTATGGAACCATTACTTCTATATAATTTCAGAACATTCTCATCATCACCCAAATAAACCTCATGTCCAATAGCAGTCACCCCCATTCCCCTCCCCAGCCTCTGACAACCATGCATCCACTTTGTATCTCCGTGGATTGGCCTGTTCAGGACATTTCAGAGAAATGGGATCACACAGTTTGGACTTTTGTGTCTTGCTTCTCTCACTGAGTGTGATGTCCTCAAGGTGCATCCACACTGTGGCCTGCATCAGAGCTTTGCTCCTTTTCATGGCTGAGTCATATTCCCCTGTGTGCATGTCCTATGCTGTGTTTATCCATGGATCTAATAATGGAAGCTGGGCGCAGTGGCTCATGCCTATAATCCCAGCACTTAGGGAAGCTGAGATGGGTGGATCACCTGAGGTCAGGAGTTTGAGACCAGCCTGGCCAACATGGTGAAACCTCATCTCTACTAAAAATACAAAAATTAGCCAGGCATGGTGGCAGGTGCCTGTAATCCCAGCTACTTGGGAGGCTGAGGCAGGAGAATCGCTTGAACCTGGGAGATGGAGGTTGCAGTGAGCTGAGATTGTGCCACTGCACTCCAGCCTGGGTGACACAGGAGACTCTGTCTCAAAAAAAAAAAGAAAGAAAGAAAGAAAGAAAGAAAAGAATAATAGCAATGGACACTGGAATTGTTTCCACCTTTTGGCTGTTGTGAATTATGCTGTTATAAACACTCTATTTCAGCCGAGCGCGGTGGCTCACGCCTGGAATCCCAGCACTTTGGGAGGCCGAGGTGGGTGGATCATGAGGTCAGGAGATCGAGACCATCCTGGCTAACACGGTGAAACCCCGTCTCTACTAAAAATACGAAAAAAATTAGCCAGGCTTGGTGGCGGATGCCTGTAGTCCCAACTACACGGGAGGCTGAGGCAGGAGAATGGTGTGAACCCCGGAGGCGGAGCTTGCAGTGAGCCGAGATCGCGCCACTGCACTCCAGCCTGAGCGACAGAGCGAGACTCCACCTCAAAAAAATAAAATAAAATAAAATAAACATTCTATTTCATTATTATTATTATTCATTTATTTTTAAAAAATGGAGATGGGGCCAGGCGCGGTGGCTCACGCCTGTAAACCCAGCACTTTGGGAGGCCGAGGTGGGTGGATCACAAGGTCAGGGATTTGAGACCAGCTTGGCCAATATGGTGAAACTCCATCTCCAGTAAAAATACAAAAATTAGCTGTGCATGGTGGCGTGCACCTGTAGTCCCAGCTACTTGGGAGGCTGAGGCACAAGAATTGCTTGAATCCGGGAGGTGAAGGTTGCAGTGAGCTGAGATCGCGGCACTGCACTCCAGCCTGGGCAACAGAGCGAGACTCCATATCAAAATAAATAAATAAATAAAAATAAAATAAAATATTACATGACTTCACAGCACAGTCTAGTCAACGTAACTGAAACTCAAGTCCCCCCAGCCACTCCCTTTGTGTCTTTGCTAAGTTACTCCTCCTCCCTGGTCCCCTGTCTACATCTATCCACCAAGGATAATAACCGTGGCTACGGCCAGGCGCGGTGGCTCACGCCTGTAATCCCAGCACTTTGGGAGGCCGAGGCGGGCGGATCATCTGAGGTCGGGAGTTCAAGACCAGCCTGAATAACATGGAGAAACCCCGTCTCTACTAAAAATACAAAATTAGAGGCCGGGCACGGTGGCTTATGCCTGTAATCCCAGCACTTTGGGAGGCCGAGGCGGGCGGATCATGAGGTCAGGAGTTTGAGACTAGCCTTGCCCACATAGTGAAACCCTGTCTCTATAAAAATGCAAAATTAGCTGGGCATGGTGGTGCGTGGCTGTAATCTCAGCTACGCAGGAGGCTGAGGCAGGAGAATCGCTTGAACCAGGGAGGCGGAGGTTGCAGTGAGCCGAGATCGTGCCATTGCACTCCAGCCTGGACAATAGAGTGAGACTTGTCTCAAAAAAAAAAAAAAAAAAAATTAGCCGGATGTGGTGGCGTATGCCTGTAATCCCAGCTACTCGGGAGGTTGAGGCAGGAAAATCGCTTGAACCTGGGAGGCAGAGGTTGTGGTGAGCCGAGATCGTGCCATTACACTCCAGCCTGGGCAATAAGAGTGAACCTCTGTCTCACAAACAAATAAACAAACAGACAAACAGAAAACCCCTGGCTACACAGAGACAAAAATAATAGGCGTGGCTCAAACATTAATAATATAATCACACCTATCATGTAATGAAGACCTCCCTGGTGCAGGGGTTGTGCTGTCTCAGTGTTCCATGCACCGTCTCATTTCTCCCTTGTCACAACACTAGGAAGTTGCATCGATTCTTCTCTCCAAAGGAGTCTGAGGATCAGAGAGGTTAAGCAACCTGCCCAAGATCACACAGCAACCCAATCTTTTATACTTTATTAGGTTTTCAATAGTATCAACTCGGTTTTTTTTTTTTTTTTTTGGGTTGGGGGAGGAAAAAGGAAGTGAAGGGCAGAGGTCAGGAGGAAGCTTTGGGTCCCCTTCGTTCTGTTTTCATGACAGGGGCGGGGGGCGTGGTTTGGGGTGTGCCACATCCTGGCACTTCCTGAAGGACCTCCCTTTGGTCCCCCTGGCAGCGTCCAGAGAGACACGCGAATGCTGGACTTAACATCCTTGCTCCTTGTCCATCTCTGGGCCTCAGTTTCCCCAACTGTATGGTGGAAATTGTGGTCTCTGCTTCTTCTCAGGGCTGCAATGAGGATTAGGGTCCATGCCCGTCTCACAGAGGAGCCCCTGCCCCTCTGAGTCAGGTTCTCACCATGGAGAATCCGAGTGGGGCTTTCTCGATCCTTTTCCTGCAGGATCGGATCTGAGGCTGGCGGTACAAGAAGGGAAACTGAGTCACCTGCTGCTCCTGGTGTGGGGGAAGTTAGACCATGTAGAGCTTACAGCCTGGGCGTCTCGCTGGCACGATGGTTCATTCCTGTCATCTCAGCACTGTGGGAGGCTCAGGTGGGAGGAACACTGAAGCCCAGGAGTTTGAGACCTGGGAAACATAGCAAGACCCCCCCACGGCCCCACCAAATCTCTATTTAAAAAACAAAAAACAAAACAAACAAACAAACAAAAAAACAAGGCCAGCCACGGTGGCTCACGCCTGTAATCTCAGCACTTTGGGAGGCCAAGGTGAGTGGATCACCTGAAGTCAAGAGTTTGAGACCAGGCTGGCCAACATGGCGAAACTCTGTCTCTACTAAAAATAAAAAAAATAAAAATAATAAAAAAATAAATTAGCCGGGCGTGGTGGCAGGTGCCTGTAATCCCAGCTACTCAGGAGGCTGAGGCAGGGGAATCGCTTGAACCCGTGAGGCGGAGATTGCAGTAAGCCAAGATCGTGCCATTGCACTCCAGGCTGGGCGACAGAGCAAGTCTCTCTAAAAAAAAAAAAAAAAAGGAAAAAACAAAACAAAAAAAACGTCTGGGCATCATTTGCAGAAATCCAAACACAACAGTGGGATCTGGGAAGAATCGTGCTTCAGCGTGGCCTCCTGGTCCCGAGGCTGATGGCCGGTGGTTGAAGGAAGGATTTCTATCCCAGGCAGGGTCCTTGGAGCAAAGTCCCTGGATGACACCCTCGCCCTAGATCCACGCGGCCCCTCCCTGGGTCCCTTCCCACCTACCCGGCTGGTTTCAGGCTGCGAGTCCTGAGACAGTCCACTTCCCCTCCGGGGGGCCCTCCCGGGTTTCCCCTCGTAGCCAGATTATTATTACAAAAGCCAATCCAACCCGTTTGGGTGTTGAAAGGCGCTTTTAATAAATTGTGCGAAGAAGCCATAAACTGTGTCTCTCGCAGGAGAGGCTTTGAAGTCAGAGGACAGGCTGGGTACACTACACCCAGGCCGGTGGTGGTTCCCGCTGTCGGGTGGTGTTGGTACTAAGAATGCCAGATAATAATAAAACATAATAATGATCCTGGGATTAGGTGTTAGAATGAAGGCACAGTGAGCCCCGGAACAGGGTCACCCACTGGATAAGCGCTCACTAAACGGCAGCTAAAGCAGCTGTCAGTACTCTCTCTGTCTGGAGGAATGAGGAAGGGGAAACTGAGTCCTGGAGCCCCCCCCAGGCGCCCGGTCGCACCAGCCAGCCCTCCCTGGGCCGGGCCAGGACGTTCTCACCACTCGTGCCCTGCTCCCCCTTCCCTGTCCCCCGCCGGACCTCTCCCACGACCGGGGAGGAAGTGGGAGAAACGGACAGGGGAAAAAAAAAAAGTCGCGCTGAACCAACGCCTCCCCACTCCCCACCTCCGCCCCTCGCGAGCCATGCAGACCCCCTTGTGCCAAGGAGCGGCCCGCGCGGACCAGGCGTCCAGGGCCCGGTCCCCGTCCCGCCCCGCGGCCCGCAGCCGGGTGGGGGAACTCGCGAAGCCGGGAAAACAACCGCCCTCCCCGCCCCTCGCCAACCCCTTCCCCCGCTGACGCCCCTAGCGCAGCGGGGTGGAGGCGACTCCTTTATATAATCGCGGGAGGGCAGGTTGGTGGTTTCATTTAGGGACCCGGGAGCCCCGCGGACCCGGGCCGTCCTTGGCAAGGCCACCCCCCGGCGTCCCTGGCGCGGCAAGTCCCACTGAGGCCCGGGGAGGCCCAGGCCCTGGCCTTGCGGGGAGGTCCCCACCGCCTCACCCCCAACCCACCCCCGGCAGCCCGGGCCGCGCGACCCACACGCCCGCGTCGCTCCTCGCTGTGCGCACCGCGCTCCCCGCCCCCGCTGCCATCCTGCCACGCCCCGGGCGTCGGGGGCACAGCCCGCGCCCCCCCGCACCCCGCCCCTGCGCAGAGGCTGGGGGCCTGTTTATCTGGAGGCCCCCACCCCCCCTCCACCCCGGGGGGCCCGCTCCCCCCGCGCCCCGGGGAGCTCTGGGGCCAGATAAGCTGGCAAGCTGGCACGGCGCCGCGCGGCGGGGCGGAGAGGTCAGAGGCGGGGGGGCGCGCCGGGGCGGGCCGGACCCCCCCCCACTTGACAAAACCTAATAACAGCCCGGTCTCCCCGGCGCAGCGGGCGAAGCCCCACGGGAGGGCAGAGACGTGGCAAGAGGGGACCTGCCGAGCCTGTTCTGGCCTCCGAGGCCAGGCTGGGGGGGGGCGGGCTGGGCGTGGGGGGGCCGGCGGCTGCGGCACCTTTAAGACAAGGGAGGACCCCTCTTGCCCTCGGAGAAACCAGGAAGGGAGTCGCGAGCATCATACGGGGCTTTGGCTGTACTGTACAGTTACTGTAGGGGCAGTGACGCCGCCGCCGCCGCGCGAGGGAGCGACCAGGGCAGCGCGACGCGGGCAGAGCGAGCGCCGCGGACCCCGGAGGCGAGCGGCCGAGGGAGCCCAGTCCCAACTCCGGGCCCCGGCCCCGCGCGCCCCGGCCCGGCCCCGCGAGGTAAGTCAGCGCCCGGCGCGGCCCCCGGCACGGGGTGCAGGGCGGGGACGGGCGGGGGTCGCTGCGGCCACCGCTGCCCCCTCGGGAAGGGGAGATCCGGGGAGCCGGGGACGTTCCCCCAAGTTTCAGAGGAAGGGGTGGTTGGCAGCTGCCCGGAGGCTGGAGGCGCCCTGGATCCCGAGCGCGGGGAGGGGGCGCCGCCCGGGAAGGGGGGATTGGGGGCTAAGTGCATGAGCTTGTGCGCCAGCCCCCCCCCCCCCCACTGGGTGCATGGCTTTTCGGGGCTCCCAGGCGCGCGGGGAGCGGGGGAGGGGAAGCAGGGCTGCATTGAGGGTGGGGGGAGCCGGCGTGGGGAGATAGGGGGGCGCGTCGCCTGCTAAGTTTCCAGCTGAAGACGAGGGGCGCTCTCGCCCCCCGGGGGCCTATTCGGTGCTGCGTGCATACGTTGGAGTTGGCCAGGATTGAGCTCCATGGGGGATGGGGGGGAGGGGGCTGAAAAAACAGGGAGGGGGGCTTTGGAAAGGAGGGGGAAGGGGTGGGGTGTCCGGGTGGGCGGGCAGGGCCGCAGGGACCTCTGGGCTTCGTAGTCCCTCCGCCGTTTGCAGCCGGCAGGTGGCAAGCGGCTTGGACTACAAGTCCCAGGGTGCCCCGCGCCGACAGCCCGCCGCGGCCCGCGGGTAGGGGCGGTGCGGAGGAGGGGCGGTGAGCGGCGGGCCGGAGAGCCAATGGGCGCGGGCCGATCGCGCGGCGCGGCGCGGGGGCGGGGCCAGCCCGCCATGGGGCGGGGCCTGGAGCCGGGCTCCCCTCGCCGGGGGCCGGTGGCGGTCCCGGCTTCCGGCTGCGCGGCCCGCGGGCCGGCCCCCTCCCCGCCCCGGGGCCCCTCCCCGCCTGGTTGTGTAACCGTCCCCAGCCCCCCTCCCCTCGGCCCCCCGCCCGTGGGGGGGGGGGTCACCCTCCCCGCGCTCCCCGGGGAGGGCGGCGGCCCGGGCGGCCGCGCGGTGCAGGCGAGCCCGGGGATGCGCGGCCTAGCGCAGGCCGGGCCCGGGCGTGGGGGAGGCGGGCGGGCGGACCCAGATCCGGGGTAATTTGCATCGCCCTCCCCCCAGCCCGGGTGGGGATTGGCCGCCGGCGGCGGGGGGTGGCGCGGGGCCAGGCTCACTGCCGCCTCCCGGCCCCTCGGAGGGAGCCAGCCCAGCCGCAGCCGCCGCCACCGCCGCCGCCGGGGCCGGGCCCCCTCGCCGCTGCCCCGGGAAGGAGGTAGGAGCCCCCCGCGCGGGCGAGGCGGCGGGGGACCGCGGGCCGAGCGGGGGCCGCGCGCTGCGGCCGGGGCGGGGGAGGGGGCCGCTTCCTGCCCCCGCCCGGGCCTGACTCAGCCCTGGGTGGGGGGCCCGGCCTGGCCCCTCGCCCTGCCCGGACGGCCGTCCGGCTCCGACCCGCGGGAGGGGGCGGAGAGAGCACCCCAGTCCCCGCCGTCCGTGCCCCCAAAGCGCGTGACCCCGTCTCCTCTGGCCCGGACCCCCCCTCCTTCCCCTTGACGCCACCACCACGTGCGAAGCCTGAGCCCGGGCAGGGGAGGGGGGAGCTGGTGGGATCCAGCCCCCTCCCTCCCGCTCCCTACCTCCCGGGCGGGAGACCCAGCCCCCCCGGCCTGGGAGCCTGGCTGGGGGCTGAGCGGAGCGGAGGAGCGGGTGCCCCCCCAGGGCCCGGGCCTCTGCGGGTTCTGGGAGGCGCTGCCCGGGCTGGCTGGCGGGGGCGCACGGTGGGCCGCGGCGGGAGGTTGCTGTCCACCCGGGCCCGGACACCCAGTCGGCGCCCACTAAATGTTGGCGGAATGCAGCCAGGAGTTGGCGGCGAGGCGGGGGGAGGCAGCAACTCCTCTCCCCCCAGTCAGGCGGCGGAAGTCACAGAGGTGCTGGTGCCCCTGCCACCCGCGGCACCCACCTGGCTCACCCATGGGTGGCGGGCTCGGTGGGCCCCCCCACCTCCCTGCCAGCTGCCTCCGGAGAGGGCGTCGGGATTCCGTGTCAGTCCCCCCCGCCCCAACCTCAGAACTGGACCAGGGCGTAACCCTGAGCGTGCCGCTCCCACACTGGGGGTGCCTCCCCACCACCGGCCGATCACTTCCTATTGGCAAGCTGGTCTGGGAGAGGTCCCGGGGAGGCCAGGCTGGGGCAGGGGCCCAGGCCAGGCCAGGCCTAAGCCCAGCCCTGCTGCTGCCAGGGCCTGAGGGCTTCAGGCCGGGGGCGTTTGTCCCCGAGGGCCACCCCCCACGGGGCCCCGAGAGCACCTATCGGCGGGGCCGGGGCCTCTGTTTACCACCAGCCATCGCTGTGGAGACAGAGCCTGGGGGAGAAGGGGGGGCAGGAGCCGGCCGCTGGAAAAGCGAAGTCTAAGGAAGGAAAGAAGAGCCAACCGGGACACTGAAATTTTAATTCGTGGGTCAGTCCGGGGGGTATTTATTATTCAGTTCCGATTGGCTGCGTGGCGGCCAGTCAGCACCTGGGCCCGGGCGGGCAGCCACGCATCGGCAGAGGTCCGCGGGCGGCCGCAGGCAGTGGATGGGTCCTTTGCTCTGTGCGGGAGACTGAGGCGCGGCCGAGGCAGAGCCCAGCCTGGGGCCTGGTCGGGAAGGTTCCTGGGGCGATCACAAATCCCTGCTGGGTGTTTGTTTGTTTGTTTTTTCCTTTTCTTTCCTTGAGTCCCTCTGACCTATAGCTGGGTCCACCTGGTGGCAGATCCCCGTTGCCGTATGAGGAGGAAACTAAGGCCGGGAGGGGAGGTCAAATGTGAGCTTGGAAACTCCGGAGGTTAGAGCAAGCCTCGGAGCAGGTGCCGGTACTGGGCAGGGGAGACTGAAGCGTAGGGGGAAGCAGAGGGCGGCCCAAGGTCACTCAGGTGGGGTCAGAGCTGCCCCCTGTGCTCCATCCTTCCAGCTCGGGGCCTGTCCAAAGTCCCCTCCCCCTGTGTGGTGGCCCAGGGGCGCCTGCCCACCTGTCTTTAAGCAGGGCCAGAGGTTGGCAGTAGAGGCTCAACCGCAGGCACCTGCCTGCAAATGGAGTGTCACCGAGGCTTATTAAACCCTGTGTCCGAAGATGACATTGAGGCTCAGAGAGGGCCAGCATGGCTCCCAAGGTCACACAGCACGAGCCACAGCCCTCTCGCCTCCCTGCCTCACCGGGCAGGCCCTTGCTGGCGCACGTGCATACGAGGCCCCTCTCCAATCCTGCCGAGCCACAAACTCGTCTCACCTTGGTCCTCAGAGGCAGGCAGGGCTCTGGGTTTTATGACCAGAGGAGACCGAGGTCACCTCCCCAGAGCCAGCCCACTGCAGCCCAGATGCTCCAAGGAGGGCTCCTCAAGGGTTGGAATGCTGGCACGCTTGCTCTGCGACCTTGGATGAGCCCCGTGACCCCTGCAGCCGGGGCGCGCTGTGTTCCTGGGGCTGCGGAGGGTCCCCCAGCTGCTGCCTGCAAAGCCACCCGTGGTGTCTTTTCTTTTCTCCTCCGTGGCGGAAACTCCCAGGTCAGCTCAGGGCATGGCAGAGACCTGAGTGTGGGGCGTGGGTCAGAGCTGCGTGAGACACCTGCACCCCCACCTGTCACCTGCCAGACCATAAACCGCCCTGCAGTAGCCCTGGGCAACAAGGACAAGAGGAACGAGCTTGGGTGGGGGTGAGCCTTGGGTGGGGGTGAGCATGGTCCAGTCCTAGCCCAGCCCTTGGGTCCACCCCAGCAGTCACTCCCCCTCTGCCAGCCTCAGTCTTCCCATCCAGACAGTGGGGAGATGGTCATCAGCCCTAGAGTGTTGTCTCGAGGGTTCGCTCAGTGGGTCATTGGGAATGCTTGTTGAGCGACTACTGTGCACTGTGTCAGGCCCTTGGGGAGCTGTCTTGAGAGCTGGAGGGGCAGAGGCCCCTCCCTGAGCCGCCCATGTCAGCTGGACTCCAGCCCTGCCCCAGGCTCCTGTGTGAGAGCTCCCTTGCAAGGCAGCTCTGAGGGTATGAGGATAAGCCGTCCTTCCTCTCAGCCCCCAGGGTAGGGGGATTTCATCTCCTGCTGGTATCCGGGGGCCAGGAAAGGGGATGGAAGGAGCCGTGGGAGGACTAGTTAGGCAGGCCAGAGCCAGACAGACGGCCCGTGCTCAAATTCCAGTTCTGCTGCGCGACCCTGGCCAAGCTGCTCCCCCTCTCTGATCCCGTTCCCCGTTTGCAAAATGGGGCACAGACACAGATCCTGCCTTCCAGCGCTGTGGGTACCGTCAGGTACCATGGGTCTCTGGGGCGATTATCAAGGCCCAGCCTCCCCCAGCTGCTCCGAGGAGCGGCTCTGGCCCTTGGGCCCCGAGCGCCGAGTCCAGAGCCCCAAAGCGCAGAAGGCGCCCCTCAGAGAATCCGGCGCTCGGGAGGAGCGTGGCCAAAGGACCAGCCCCTCCATCTGTCCCCCCAGCAGGCTGTGGACGGCCACTCGGTGGAAGTGTCGCCACCCACGCCTTTCTGGTTTGACTGGAAAACAAGGCCCGTCCCACCTATCAGGATGCCTGAGAGAAGGATCTGGCCGGATTCTGCAGGCCGCCGGGCTCCCAGGCTGAGCCTTCCACCTGCTCAGGCGAGGGTGGGGGTGGGGCAGGTATCTCCAGGTGACAAGCAGGCCTCCCTCAGGGGAGGGAGAGAGAGGTCACCCCGGCCTCTCACAGGCATCTCAGCTAAGCAGGTGCAGCCTGGGCTGATGGCAGGGTGGACAAAGATGGGCTTCCGAGAGTCTGGCCTTGCTTGCCCCCAGTGACGGGAAGCTCAGCCCCTCCACTGTCGTCATGAAGCTTCCTCTTGGAACCTGGGCTCAGGCTGTAGTCTGGGCTTCCCGGCCCATGACATCTCAGAGTGTGGGAACAGGGTGGGCCTCAGTTCCACCCATGAGTTGGGCGTCAGATGGGATCCCCCTGGCCTCCTCATCGCTGCCCCCATCCCCGCTGTCACACTTCCCACTGGGCCCCCACGGCCTTCCTGCCTCTGGCCCTTTAAGGCCCGGGCAGGAAGCCCCTCCCCATTTAGGGCAATAAATGGACACGTAAAATGGCCGAGGGCCTGTTTGCTCCATGTCTGGCCCAGAGGGAGGCCTGCGGGCAAGGGCAGGCGGGCAGGGGGTGGGCTGGCAGCTGGCAGCCACCCCAGGCCGTTGGTGCCCCCCGATCGGGACACTGCATTCCTGTCCCATTAAACCCAGGCCGAGGACTGGGCCAGGCGGGGCTTGGCACCAGGTCAGGGCGGGGTTACCCGTCGGGACCAACCTTGCAACACAGGCCGCTGGGCGGGGAGGGGGCGGGGGCTGCCGGGTGCGGGCCTGGCAGCCGCACCTGCACACCAGGCTTACAGTGTGACCTTGGGCCGGCCGCCCACCCTCTCTGGGCCTGATCTCCCCTTCCAGCTTCCTCCTCAGACCCCACCACTCACTCCCTTGGTAGGTGAGGAGGGGACTGAATTCCCGGAATAGCATTCAGGAGCAAAGTTCCCATCCGTGAGGGGTGGTGAACAGCCTGGCAATGTGTTTTGGGGACTGGCTCTGGCGCACATTAGGTCCCTGGGCTAAGTTTGCTGAATGGATGTGAGCGGGACCCTGACCACAGTGGGGGGCCCCTTTCCACTGTCACGACCCCCATCCCCCAGGAGACAGAGGCTCAGAGAGGTCTCGCATCTTGCCCAAGGTCACACAGCTTGGAGGTGGGGAAGCCGAGGCTTGAACCCGAGCTGCTCTGCACAGCACATGAGGGGTGAGAGGTCCCTTTGGCCTCCTTCCCTGCTCTCCCTGGGCAGAGGGTTGGGTGGGGGCCCTGATCCCCTCATTAGACGGCCCCCTGCTCCAGGAAGTGGCCTTCGGGAAGGTGGCGGGTGGCAGTTACCTGCCCAGCCCTCACCTTGTCGTGTGACCTTGGGGAGGCCCCTGGCTCCCACACCCTGCACTAGCGATGCAGCCTCCTCTCTGCCAGTCCCCCTTCCCCGGTCGCCCACCTCCAGGCCTCAGTTCCTGATGCTCCCCGTGTTGGGGTGCCCTTCTTGGGATGCCGGGGTCCTTCCTAGGCGACATCTGCTGCTCCCTGAGCCACGTCAGGGTGCTTCCGAGCTCACGACACATCCCCCGCAGCTGGGAAGTGGCAGCTGCCCAGATCAGAGGGCTGCTGTGTGACCTCGACTGGGCCGCCTCACCTCTCTGAGCCTCTCAGGGACCTGGGGAAGACGAAGTGAAGGTGCCCAGTTAGTTTGGGAGCACAGAGGGGGCCGAAATGCTGCCCGGGTGCCGTGGCTCTCGACAAACACTACAGCAAGTGACCCTTAGGTTAGATGGGAGGTGGGACCGGCAGGCTGCACAGCCCCCTGCTTCTGGGTATGCCTGGCAGCCAGCTGGGTGGGCCGGGGCGTGGGCTGTCTCTGGTTTATCCGGCGGTTTGCTGCGCCCCTACTGTGCGCCACCCTGGGAGGGTTGGGCTTAGGGGCCTGGGAGTGGCCTGGGGGGAGGAGGGCGCCCCACCTCCAGCCCAGGAGGGGCCTGCCAGGGCCTGCCCCTCGGCCGCCGAGTCAGCACCAAGCAGCCCCGGAAATCCCACGGAGGCCAGCGCGGGGGAGGAGCTGTGATGAAAGATGGGGCCCCGGGTGGGTGTGGGCCGAGCCCAGGGGACCCTGGCCGGCAGGGGTGGGGACCTGGCTGGCGTGGGGCCGGGGCTTCCTGGAGGAGGGGAACAAAACCGCCACCTCCGGAGGCGTGTACCGTGTGTCGGGCGCACAGTGGGGCTTCAGCACTCGGGGACTTTTTATTGCCAAGACTTTGTGGCCCCCCCGGGGGTGCTCTGGCTGGGCCCGGCCTCCCCTCTCCCACCTCGGAGGCAGGGTCTTCGGCCCTTTCCTCAGGGGAGGCCTCCAGGAGGCCTAGGTGGGGGCATTGGCGCAGGGCGTGGCCGGCAGGTGGCTTGTGTTCCTGGAGTGAGGGCGTGGGTCAGTTGTCTCAGAGCGAGTTTAGTTTCCAGGGCGAGGTCAGGGCCTTTCCCTGGGTGGGTGGGGGGACCGGCCCCTCCATCATTTCCTGGCCCCCAGCCGCTGGGAGTCAGCCCTGCCGGGCATCCTTAGGCCAGGACTGCAGCCCTCTCTGGGCCCCGGCATTCTCTTCTGTAAAACGCGGCCACAGTCCTCTCACGGGGGCTTTCCTTGGCTGACATCACCCCGGGCCTCGCTGCTTTGAGGGAGGGCCTCAGTGATATTTAGGGGGGAATAGGGGCCCAAGAGAGGGTCCCAGGCTGGAGAGGGCAGAGACTGGGACCCCCGGACCCAACCTGGAACTGGGATCTTCACACTGGCGGGGACCTGCAGGAGGTTGCTGAGCCACCTGGATTATTTTGGGCCCATCCTCCAGGCCCCAGGAAAGACACCTCCGAGCCACTCCAGAGCGGGGACCCTGGTCACCCGAGGGGAGGAGCGGCCCAGCAGGCCAGGGATGGCCATCTTGGGGCGTTGGTGGCCTGGGTCAGAGGTCTCCCCCCATGCTGGGGTGGGTAGGAGGGCCCGGGCCCGTCTGATCCAGAGCTCCATCTGCTCACACGCTCCCCGCGGCCCAGGGCCAGACGGCAGATGGTGGCAGGGGGTGGACACCACAAAAGGGGACTCCTCGGAGGCTACCCAGGGCCGAGCCTTGGGTGGGGTCGCTCCCCTCCTACCCTCCCTGCTCCCAGCAGCCACATCTGAGCCCACCGCCCCACCACAGGCCTTAGAGTGGACGGGGCTGCTGAGCAGCTGGGCCCTGGGCCGAGGCTGGAAGGAGGGAAGGAAGGCGGGTGGAGGGGCCTGGGGAGCGTGGTGGCACTGAGCAAGCTCACAAAGGCCTCTGTGTCGCCTGGCAGCTCAGGCCCCGCGCTGAGGGCCCTGGGCTTTGGGTCCGGCTGGACCGACACCATGCCTCCCTTGTGGGGCCTGGCTCAAGCCCGTCGGCGTCAGAGCCTGCCTGAGCTGCCGGGCTGGGGGACAGGAGGGTCTGGTGGCCCGGAGGAGGCCTTCGGAGGAGGCCATGGAAGGCCCGGCTCAGGCCCTCTCCCCAGGGGCCTTGCCCAGGGGCTCTGGCCCGAGAGCCACCGGCCGGCCTGGAGGAATGTGAGCTGTGCTGGGTGACTCGGGGCAGCCAGGGGCTCCCAGGAGAGGGCGGAGGGGTGGGGACAGGGGCCAGAGGGTTGCACAAGCTCCGAGTGGGTGGATGAGTCACAGCCGAGGGGAAGGCGGAAAAAAGGGAGGGGGAGAAGGGGGTGGGACAGACACAGTCCCCCCAGGGCCCGGCGCTGCCCGAAACCTCTGCCCATTTGACAGATAGGGAGACTGAGGCCCAGAGAGGGCCAAGGCCTTGGCTGGGGCTGAACAGCTCAGCTGGGGTGGCTGAGAGTTGGGGAGGGGCTGCCAGGCAGTCCTGTGGGCAGGCAGGAGGTGGACAGGGGTTCCCCCGGCTCCCTGCTCCTCCCGGGCTGTAGCCCGGTCTCTGTTACTCACAGCCAGGGCTGAGCCCTATGCTGGGGGCTCTGAGGGGCAGGAAGGGGTTTAGCCTGCGGAGTCACTGGCCCTGCCCGGACGGGGCACACCCACGGTGGCCTTGACCTCAGCTGGGTTTCGGCACTGGGTCCCCGTGCCTGGGCTGCCACACCCCTTCCTGCTGACTCAGAGCCCCCTGAAAAGAACCAGGCTCGACCAGGAGGCAGGAGTCAGGGTCGGGGAGGCCAAGGGGTCGGCTCTTAGGTCCACTCTGGTTTGAGTTTGGACGCAACTGTGTCCTCATGGTGGGGCCTCGGGCAGGTGGCCTCAGCTCACGACGGAGTGGGTGCTGCCGGTGGGGTTCGGGTGGAACTGGCGGGAAGTAGGTGTTATGTGTTGTTGTTGTTGTTGTTGTTTTTTTTTTTTGGAGACGAGTCTCGCTCTGTCACCAGACTGGAGTGCTGTGGCGTGATCTAGGTGGCTCACTGCAGCCTCCACCTCCTGGTTCAAGTGATTCTCCTGCCTCAGCCTCCCGAGTAGCTGGGACTATAGGCCCGCGCCACCAGGCCCAGCTAATTTTTTGTTAGAAATGGGGTTTCACCATGTTGCCCAGGATGGTCTCTATCTCTTGACCTCATGATCCACCCACCTTGGCCTCTCAAAGTGCTGGGATTACCGGCGTGAGCCACCGCGTCTGGCCATAGTAGGTGTTTTGTAAAGGTCACTGCGTGGCCTCCCCTCTGTATCGGCCGAAGCCCGTGCTCAGACCAACAGGAAAATGGCTCAGATCAGGGCACTTCTCTCGAGCTACTGCGTCCTCCCGTAGCGCCTCAGAGTGCCCTTTCCTTATTTATTTATTTTTCCAACACGGAGTTTCGCTCTTGTTGCCCAGGCTGGAGTACAATGGCGCAATCTCACCGCAACCTCCGCCTCCCGGGTTCAAGCGATTCTCCTGCCTCAGCCTCCCGAGTAGCTGGGATTACAGGCATGTGCCACCACACCTGGCTAATTTTGTATTTTTAGTAGAGACGAGATTTCACCATGTTGGTCAGGCTGGTCTTGAACTCCAGACCTTAGGTGATCCGCCTGCCTTGGCTTCCCAAAGTGCTGGGATTACAGATGTGAGCCACAGTGCCCAGCCCTTTTTTTTTTCTTTTTCTTTTTCTTTTTTTTTTTTTTCAGACCGAGTCTCGCTGTGTTGCCCAGGCTGGAGTACAGTGGCTCCATCCAGGTTCACCACAACCTTCGCCTCCCGGGTTCAAGCGATTCTTCTGCCTCAGCGTCCTGAGTAGCTGGGATTACAGGCACGTGCCATCACGCCCATCTATTTTTGTATTTTTAGTAGAGACAGAGTTTCACTGTGTCAGCCAGGATGGTCTCGATCTCCTGACCTGGTGATCTGCCTGCCTCGGCCTCCCAAGGTGCTGGGATTACAGGTGTGAGCCACCACACCCAGCCTAATTTTTGTATTTTTAGTAGAGACAGGGTTTCACCATGTTGGCCAGGCTGGTCGCTGGTCTTGAACTCCTGACCTCAAGTGATCTGCCCACCTCAGCCTCCCCAAAATGCTAGAATTACAGGCGTGAGCACCGAGCCCGGCCTCAAAGTGCCCTTTCAACAGGCATTCCCGGGGGCCCTCCTCGGAGGGGTGGTGCCAGTGTGCTTGCGACATTTAAGCGTCCAGTGTGGGTTTTGCCGGCCTCATCTCACGCCGATGAGACAGAACAGGGCATCTGACTGCTCTTGGGCACAGCTAGGGAAACTGAGGCTGATGGGGGGCAGGAAACCTGACTCTCCTCATGCACAGCTGGGGAAATTGAGGCTGGAGGCAGGACATCTGGCCGCCCTTGTGTACAGATGGGAAACAGGTTGGGAGTGGGACACCTGATTGCCTTCCTGTACAGCTGGGGAAACTGAGGCTGGGGACATGACGTCTGATTGCTTTTGTGTACAGCTGGGGAAACAGGCTAGGGGAGGCAGGACATCTGACCATTCTCATGCACAGCTGGGGAAACTGAGGCTAGAGGATAGGACATTTGACTGCACTTGGGAACAGCTGGGGAAACTGAGGCTGGGGAGCCGGGACATCTGGCTATCCTCATGCACAGATGGAAAACAGTCTTGGCCAGGTGCCGTGGTTCATGCCTGTAATCTTAGCACCTTGTGAGGCAGGGGCGGTTGGATCATTTGAGGCCAGGGTTTTTTTATTTGTTTTGTTTTTTTGAGATGGAGTCTTGCTCTGTTGCCCAGGCTGGAGTGCAGTGGCGTGATCTCAGCTCACTGCAAGCTCTGCCTCCTGGGTTCATGCCATTCTCCTGCCTCAGCCTCCCGAGTAGCTGGAACTACAGGCCCCCGCCACCACGCCCGGCTAATTTTTTGTATTTTTTAGTAGAGACGGGGTTTCACTGTGTTAGCCAGGATGGTCTCCATCCCCTGACCTCATGATCCGCCCGTCTCGGCCTCCCAAAGTGCTGGGATTACAGGCGTGAGCCACCGCGCCAGGCCGGGGCCAAGGGTTTGAGACCAGCCTGGCCAACATGGTGATAGCCTGTCTCTATATTAAAGACACACAAAAAAGAAAAGAGGCTGGAGGCAGGGCATGTATCGCTTTGGTGCACAGCTGGGGAAGCTGGGGCTGGAAAGGCGCGACATCTGACCGCCTTCACGTGCGGGTGGGAATGTGAGGCTGGGGGAGCAGGGTGGAGCGCTGCTTCTCAAGGGCCTCGGGCCCTTGTCAGTGGGCACAGGAACCCCCGCACCCCCACTCACGAGCGCCCTCTCCTTCCCCACTGCTGCAGGTCTCGGCGCGGAAGATGGCCGGCGGCGTGGACGGCCCCATCGGGATCCCGTTCCCCGACCACAGCAGCGACATCCTGAGTGGGCTGAACGAGCAGCGGACGCAGGGCCTGCTGTGCGACGTGGTGATCCTGGTGGAGGGCCGCGAGTTCCCCACGCACCGCTCGGTGCTGGCCGCCTGCAGCCAGTACTTCAAGAAGCTGTTCACGTCGGGCGCCGTGGTGGACCAGCAGAACGTGTACGAGATCGACTTCGTCAGCGCCGAGGCGCTCACCGCGCTCATGGACTTCGCCTACACGGCCACGCTCACCGTCAGCACAGCCAACGTGGGTGACATCCTCAGCGCCGCCCGCCTGCTGGAGATCCCCGCCGTGAGCCACGTGTGCGCCGACCTCCTGGACCGGCAGATCCTGGCGGCCGACGCGGGCGCCGACGCCGGGCAGCTGGACCTTGTAGATCAAATTGATCAGCGCAACCTCCTCCGCGCCAAGGAGTACCTCGAGTTCTTCCAGAGCAACCCCATGAACAGCCTGCCCCCCGCGGCCGCCGCCGCCGCTGCCAGCTTCCCGTGGTCCGCCTTTGGGGCGTCCGATGATGACCTGGATGCCACCAAGGAGGCCGTGGCCGCCGCTGTGGCCGCCGTGGCCGCGGGCGACTGCAACGGCTTAGACTTCTATGGGCCGGGCCCCCCGGCCGAGCGGCCCCCGACGGGGGACGGGGACGAGGGCGACAGCAACCCGGGTCTGTGGCCAGAGCGGGCTGAGGACGCCCCCACCGGGGGTCTCTTTCCGCCGCCGGTGGCCCCGCCGGCCGCCACGCAGAACGGCCACTACGGCCGGGGCGGAGAGGAGGAGGCCGCCTCGCTGTCGGAGGCGGCCCCCGAGCCGGGCGACTCTCCGGGCTTCCTGTCGGGAGCGGCCGAGGGCGAGGACGGGGACGGGCCCGACGTGGACGGGCTGGCGGCCAGCACGCTGCTGCAGCAGATGATGTCATCGGTGGGCCGGGCGGGGGCCGCGGCGGGGGACAGCGACGAGGAGTCGCGGGCCGACGACAAGGGCGTCATGGACTACTACCTGAAGTACTTCAGCGGCGCCCACGACGGCGACGTCTACCCGGCCTGGTCGCAGAAGGTGGAGAAGAAGATCCGAGCCAAGGCCTTCCAGAAGTGCCCCATCTGCGAGAAGGTCATCCAGGGTGCCGGCAAGCTGCCGCGACACATCCGCACCCACACGGGCGAGAAGCCCTACGAGTGCAACATCTGCAAGGTCCGCTTCACCAGGTGAGCTGCCCGCCGCGGGGGAGGCGCCGTCCTGCTCTCTGCCCCAGCATCCGCCGCTCACGACCCCTCCCGCCTCTCTCCCTGCACCGCACGCACACATGCACGCAGACGCACACATACACGCACGTGCACACAGACACGTACACGCACAGACACATGCACGTCACCTACACATCCACACACACGCAGACACACACGCACTTGCACAGACATGTATACGCACATGCACACACATGCACGGACGCGTATGCCACGTACACATGCACACACACAGACGCATACGCACACACGCACACGCACACCACATACACATACAGACATGCTACAGACACATGCAGACACAGATGCACACCACATACACATCACATACACATGCACGCACGCACACGCACCGACATGCGCACACACACACGCACACCACATACACATCACATGCACGCACGCACACGCACACCCAGACACGCACACAGATGCACACGCACACCCAGACATGCATGCAGGCACATGCACACAGACACGTACATGCACATACACGCACATGCATGCAAACATGCACCCACAGACACACATGTATGCACACACACGCAAACAGACACACCCCACCTCTTGGGCCCAAAGCCAACGAACGCTTCCCTGACCCACGTGGCTGTTAAGAACAACCTAGACCAGGCCCTGCCCTTGTGTGTGGACATCCCGGTGGGTGACAGCACAGGCCAGACATAAGATGACAGCCACATCATATGCAAAGCGTGCCGGACAGGGTTGAGCTGCGGGAGGTGGGCGGGAAGGCACAGTCGTTCTTCCTTCCTGGAGGGCTGGTTCTTCTCTTCTGCACTTTTTGATTTTTTTCTTTTTCTGCTTTGGGAGAGGGTGACAGGCCCTCAGGCTTAGGGAGGGAGAGCCCAGGCCGTGGAGTGGTTTCTGAGTTTCCCGTGAGCCTGGGTCATTTGCTTCAATCAGCCAACATTTATGAAGCGTCTGCTGGTGCCAGGCCTGTTCTAGGCGCCGGGGACAGGCCTTGCCGGAACCTGAAGGAGGGGAGGAGCAGCTGTGGGAAAGGGCGTTCCAGGCAGAGGGAACAGCCAGTGCAGAGGCCCTGAGGCCAGCTGAGCTTGAGAGATCACTGTGCCCCCCTGGGAGCCACGGGGCTTGGTCCCTAAACAGCAGGAGTTCAAGGCCAGGCCCGGGCAGTTTGCAATTCGGTCTCAGGAGTCCAGAGGTGGCTGGCTGGGCCTCGTAGATCCAGGGCGGGCTGTAGCGGTGGGGGCAGGGGGCTGGCAGGCAGGGACCTGGCCAGGCTGGGTGACTCAGCACCACCCCCTGCCCCCCGCCCGCCCTGGGGTTCCCCCAGCCACGCCCACCGAGGCTGAAGAAAGAGGCCATTGTCCCAGCTTCCCAACCCCACCCCGTGGGGACAGGAACTGGGACTGACCCCTCCCCAGCACCCCGGCCCTCTCCCCAGCAGGCCAGGAGAGGAAGGTGCGGCCTGGACTCCGGCGCCCAGGAGTGCCAGGCAGGGGGCAAAGGGCACTTTGGGAGGCAGGCAGTGTAGCTGGTGGTTTGTCCCTCCTTGGTGAGGTTGGGGTACTGGAGGTCTTGGGGGGCTCCTCTTCCTCCAGGCAGGGGTCACTGTGGGTTCGTCTCTGAGCTCAGGAAGAGCAGCTTGGTGGGGTGCAGAGAACTGGGGTCTGCAGAGGGGACCAGGCTGAGCGAAGGTGGTGACCCCCACCCTGCCTCCCTGGCCGTAGGCCACAGGCCCGGTTTCATTCTGACTCGGGCACTGCTGGCTATCCCACCCGAGCCGGGGCTGATCCCCTCAGTCAGAGAAACTGAGGCTTAGAGAGGGACAGTTGTTGAGACCCCTTCCTCCCACCCCAACTTAGACCCACCTGCTTCCTCTTTTCCCCCACCCCGTGCTCTGGTCCCCCCTCCCCAGGACACCAGCACCCCCACCCTCCAAAAGCCTGGGAGCCCGAGGCCCCTCTGAGTCACAGCAGGGCGTTGAGTAAGTGGGGCCTGTGGTGGCCGGGGCTATAATTACCCAGGCTGGGGCTCGGGGTGATGAAACTAGGGATACCTCCGCCCCCACCCCGCCTCTGCGTGGCCCTCTGGCCTGCTGTGCAGCCCCAGGCAAGTCCCTTCCTCTCTCTGGGCCTCCCAGGCTCATCTGGGGAGTCTCTGCACGGTTCTAGAAAAACCTAGTGGCTGCCATCCCCTCTGTGACCCCGGCCCTGTGCCAGATCTGGGCAAGGCAGCCCGGAGACCTTGCCGTGGGCTTTGCAGAAAGTGATCAGTAAACCAGAGGCCTGGAGGCTGGTAACAGACCTGGTTAGGCCA
This sequence comes from Pan troglodytes, assembly GCF_028858775.2. Taxonomy (NCBI): domain Eukaryota; kingdom Metazoa; phylum Chordata; class Mammalia; order Primates; family Hominidae; genus Pan; species Pan troglodytes. Next base: position 6,398,020 of record NC_072418.2, on the reverse strand, counting down.
GGGTTCTGTTAGCAAGTTACCACGTTCTGTTGGCTTCAGTGGGGCAGCAAGGCTAGAGATAAGGTAGGGGTCTGGTTGCCAAGGGCCAGGCCTTGACCCTCAGGGCAACAGAGCCAAGGAGGGGTTAAAGTTAGGGACACCAGCTCTGTAGCTGGTGCCAGAGGGAGGGACTTAGGGCTGGAGGAACCCAGAGGGGAGCCAGGTCTTTGGGAATTAGGAAAGGTAGAGGGGCATTCAAGGTAGGGCTTTGAGGGATGAGTAGGAGTTTGCCAGTCCGCACACTAAAGAAGTCTTCAGTCTATTGAGTGTGAGAAGGAAGAAACCCGAGGTGGCTCAGATGTGGGGCACAACAGGCAGCAGCAAGGAGTAGGTCAGGTTCTGGCCAGGGCTCTTGAGACCCAGGGCTCCCTCCTGCCCTCCGGATCCCAGGAAGGAGTACACTTTATTACTATAGATTGGCATCACTCAATGGGAATAGGCAAGACACCTACTTTTTTTTTTTTTTTGAGACGAGTCTTACTCTGTCGCCCAGGCTGGAGTGCAGTGGCACGATCTCAGCTCACTGCAACCTCCACCTCCCAGGTTCAAGCGATTCTCCTGCCTCAGCTTCCCAAGTAGCTGGGATTATAGGCGCCCACCACCATGCCGGCTAATTTTTGTATTTTTAGTAGAGACGGGGTTTCAGCACGTTGGCCAGGCTGGTCTCGAACTCCTGACCTCAGGTGATCTGCCCGCCTTAGCCTCCCAAAGCGCTGGGGTTACAGGTGTGAGCCACCATGCCCGGCCAGCAAGCCACTTACATATTTTTACATTTTCTGACAGCCCCATTCAAAAAATGTCAAAGGGAGTTGGTGAAAGTGACTTGAAACATTTTACCTAACCCAGTAGATGCATTTCCATGTGTAGTCAATGTGCACGATCCTCATTGAGCCATTTTACATCACCTTTTGCATATCAAGTCTTCAAAAGCTGGGGTACCTTTTGCACTTCCAGTGCACATCAGTTCAGAGTGGCCACATTCCAAGGGTTCAGGAGCCACCTAGGCCACAGGCACCCCACTGATATGGTGACCGGCTTTGTAGGCTAGAGGCTCCAGGCTAAGCTGGGTCCACGCTGCCCCCATGGGGCGAGACAGGCAGGGAGGGGCCCTCGAGTCACACCCAACCCCTGCCTTCTCAGGGCTCACGATCCAATCAGGGAGACAGAGGAGAAACAAGGAAATCAACAGAAACAAGAGAGACCGGCCGGGCACGGTGGCTCACGCCTGTAATCCCAGCACTTTGGGAGGCCGAGGCAGGCGGATCACTTGAGGTCAGGAGTTCAAGACCAGCCCAGCCAACATGGTGAAAACCCTGTCTCTATTAAAAATACAAAAATCAGCCAGGTGTGGTGGTGCACGCCTGTAATCCCAGCGTTTGGGGAGGCCGAGGCGGGTGGATCACCTGAGGTCAGGAGTTCGAGACCAGCCCGGCCAACATGGTGAAACCCCGTCTCTACTAAAAATACAAAAATGAGCCAGGTGTGGTGGCAGAGGGCCTGTAATCCCAGCTACCTGGGAGGCTGAGGCAGAAGAATTGCTTGAACCCGGGAGACGGAAGTTGCAGTGAGCTGAGACCACACCACTGCGCTCAAGCCTGGAAGATAGAGCAAGACTCGGTCTCAGAAAAAAAAAACAATAGAAGAGTCAGGTGGTGATGGCAGGAGGATGGAGACAGGGCTGGGGAAGGAGGTGACATTTGAGCCCAAATTTGACTGTGAAGATCCAGGAGGAAAAAAGAAAGTGCCCCGGACTGCGGGAACAGCACATGCAAAGGCCCCAGCGTAGCTTGCGCTTTGCACCTTTGCATGTCAGGGTGGAGCCCAGATAGGGGAGTGACGCTGAAGTGAGGGGAGAGTGGGCAGTCCTGGGTGCCGTGGGGTGGGGACTTGGTTACTAGGGTGACCAACTGCCCCACTTTGTCCCGGACAGAGGGGTTTCCCGGGATGCAGGACTTTCAGTGCTAAAACCAGAACAGTTGGTCACCCTATCTGTCACCAAACACCTCGGCCGCCGCCAGCCTCGAGAGGGCAGGGATGTTTGCCTGTCTTGTTCCCTGCGGTATTTTCAGCACCTGGAACAGGGCCTGGCCCTCAGCGGGCACTCGGCAAAGGTCTGTGGCATGAATGAAGGCACCAGGCACTGGCTGGCCTCATCCTACCCCAGGGGTAGGGGCAGGATGGAGTGGCAGAAGCCCACTGTCTCCTTCTGCGGTAGGGAAAGGGGTTCATGGCGGGCGCAGTGGCTCACACCTGTAATCCTAGAGCTTTGAGAGGCCGAGGCAAGAGGATCACTTGAGCCCAGGAGTTTGAGATTAGCCTGGGTAACGTAGCTCAACCCCCATCTCTCAAACTTACATATATATATATATATATATATATATATATATATATATATATATATACACACACACACATATAGTTTAATAGCTATTTAATAGGGTGTGGTGGTGCGTGTGCTACTCTGGAGGATGAGGCAGGACGATGGCTTGAGCCCAGGAGTTCGAGGCTGCAGGGAACCGTGATCACGCCACTGCCCTCCAGCCTGGGGGACAAAGCCAGACCCTGCCTCTCTTTTTTTTTTTTGGAGACAGTCTCATTCTGTCACCGAGGTTGGAGGGCAGTGGCGTGATCTTGGCTCACTGCAACCTCCACCTCCCAAGTAGCTGGGATTATAGGCCTGCGCCACCACGCCTGGCAAATTTGTTTTTAGAGACGGAGTTTCGCTGCAACCTCCACCTCCCAGATACAAGTGATCCTCCTGCCTCACTCAGCCTTCCTAATAGCTGGCATTACGGGCGCCTGCTACCATGCCCGGCTGATTTTTGTTTTTTGTTTTTTTTTTAGTAGAGACAGGGTTTCACCGTGTTGATCAGACTGGTCTCGAACTCCTGGCCTCAAGTGATCCGCCCGCCTCGGCCTCCCAAAGTGCTGGGATTTCAGGCCTGAGCCTCCGCGCCTGGCCTAGACTTTGTCTCTTAGAAAGTTAAAAAAGGAAAGGAAACGGGGTTCAGAGAGGCATAGCGTTTTCCCAAGGCCACACAGCACTCAGGGTCCGAGGCCCTCTTTAGATGTTCAGAATGCGAAATCGCCCCCACTTGTCTCGTTTTTCGAGGGACCGTCCCCATCGGGGCACCGAAACCTCTGGTGCACGGTCCGTGTTCTGCAAGGGTGACGATCCAGGGCCTGCCGCGTCCGTGAGGGTCCCTGGGCGGGGATCGGGGGTCCCCGGCCCCACTGACCGTGCCCGCCCCGTGCCCCGTCCACAGGCAGGACAAGCTGAAGGTGCACATGCGGAAGCACACGGGCGAGAAGCCGTACCTGTGCCAGCAGTGCGGCGCCGCCTTTGCCCACAACTACGACCTGAAGAACCACATGCGCGTGCACACGGGCCTGCGCCCCTACCAGTGCGACAGCTGCTGCAAGACCTTCGTCCGCTCCGACCACCTGCACAGACACCTCAAGAAAGACGGCTGCAACGGCGTCCCCTCGCGCCGCGGCCGCAAGCCCCGCGTCCGGGGCGGGGCGCCCGACCCCAGCCCGGGGGCCACCGCGACCCCCGGCGCCCCCGCCCAGCCCAGCTCCCCCGACGCCCGGCGCAACGGCCAGGAGAAGCACTTTAAGGACGAGGACGAGGACGAGGACGTGGCCAGCCCCGACGGCTTGGGCCGGTTGAATGTAGCGGGCGCCGGTGGAGGAGGTGACAGCGGAGGTGGCCCCGGGGCCGCCACCGACGGTAACTTCACAGCCGGACTCGCCTAAAAACCAAAAAGAGAAAACAGAAACCCGAGAAAGAGAGAGACAGAGAGAGAGAAAAAAAATCACCCACCACCCCCCCAAAAACACAAAAAAAGAAAATCTATCTATATACAGATATCTATATCTATATATATATATACAGATATATATATATGACGCGTCACAGAATCTAGGGTAGCGCTTTCTCAGATTTCCCTCCTTTCTGACGTTTTTCTCCCTCCGCAGGGGCCCCGGCCCTCCCTGGCTCCCCTTCCCCCCACCACCCCATCGCTGGGTTTCGGGGCTTGGTTTGGGGTTTTTTGTAGGACACAAGGAATCCGAGACCCCGCACAGCCCCCTGGGCACCCGGCATGGGGCCTGGGGCCCGATCCGAGGCCCTGGGCTGGGGGGAGGGTAGACGTGGGGGCGCTGGGGGGGGACTGGAGTGGGCTTTTAATTTCCTCCCCTCGCTGGTTTCTATGAGTCTTTCAGACAAGACCTTAAATGATTTCTGTCTGCTCTGAGCGGACGTTAAAATGGGCCCCCGTCCCCCGACCCGCACCCTCCTTCCTCAGGGCACTTACTAAGGGAGGGGTCTCCCTCTCCATCTCCCCAATGGCCTCCCCACCTCCAACCCTGCCTGCGGCCTCCCCCTGTCGCCCACCCCACATCTCCTGGCCACTGAGACACAAACCTATTTATTTCTAGGCCTGGAGAAAGGAGATCGGACTGGGGTTCCCGGTGGGGCGCCAGGATGGCTCCTGGGGATGCTCCTGCCGCCTTCCTTCACGGCACTTACAACCGGCGGGACCCCCAGGGACCACCCCTCAGGGCGCCCCCCCACCCCCGCCCGGTCCACCTAGACCCCCACGTTTGGAGATTCAAAACTTCTGTCTTCGTCCTCTCCCCCGAGCCCCCTCTCCCAAATTTTTAAAGCACTTTTTAGATTTTTTTTTCTCTTTCCTCCTTAAAGACAAAATTTATATATAGATATATATAGATATATATAAATAATATACTTTTCCTCAGAGGAGCAGGCAACAGTGTGGGATAAACAGAGTCATGATCAGAGGAACCCCAGGGTCTGGTGATGGCAGGGATGGGGGGAGAGAGAGAAAATCCACAAATTCCAATGTCACAAAAGCAATAAAACAAACTAGAAAAAAAAAAGGTTTTACAAAATGAAAGAAAGGAAAAAAAAAAAAAAAAAAAAGGCAACCAACCACATTAGAAGTCTTGGCACTTTGTAACGGAACGGGTACTACACTTTATCTTAATTCTTAATTTAAAAACATGTTTACAAGTTACAACCAACTTCTATGAAAAGTTGAAAAGACAAAAAAAAAAAAAGCGAGCGAGAGAGAGAGCGAGAGAGAGAGCGAGAGCAGAAGAAATTCCTAAAAGTCGATTTATTTTTGTACAAAATAATAAAAAAAAAAACCCACCACAAACGTAGAATCCACTTCTGTTCCCCAAAAAGCGAGAAGGGGGGTTCAGGAGGAAGCCATCGCAGGGGACCTGGGAGATGCCCCGAGGTGTTTGTGCTTCACCCCCGGACGTCAGCCTCGAAGGCAGGACTGTGGGGTGTTCGTGCTGTGTTCCCCCCGCTCCCCCTTTCTGTCCCCTTTTTTGGTTCTGACGTGAAGAGGTCTTAGCGCCCGCTTCTGTCCCCGGGGTCTCTCCTTCCTCCTCCCTAGCTCAGGGATGGGCCTTCCAGCCGGAGCACCCCGATCCCCATCCGGCACCCCCTAATCCCCCAACACGCCTGTCCTCCCGCATGGCCACCAAGGAGCTGGACCTTGGATGCGCCTGCCCTGTTGAGGTGGGTGACAGGGGCCCCCCACCTCCAGGGCCTTAGAACCACCGCCCCCCTCCCCACCCCAGGCACCCCTCTTTTTACTCAAAGGCACTGACTGTAATCCAGGGGGACTGGGACCTGCCTCCCCCCAACCTCTGGCTCCCACAAGGCCCGGTGTTGACCGAGCCACAGGCCACGGACAGGAGCTGGGGTTGGGGAGACTATGTCGCCAGATGCCAGGACGCCCTCACCCCTTTTGCATATGCAATGCCTAGCATGGGACCCCGAAAATAGACGCTCTGCTGCACTGAGACTTCTTGTCAATGCCCAACCGGGGGGGGGGTTTCTCCCTGCCCCCGACCCCCCCATACCCCCTTCTCTGTGACACACACATCTTCTCGTCTCTTTTTCTTTCATTGTTAAAGGGAAGCTTTTTAAGAAGGCAATTTTCATATTGTTTCTACAGGATGGTTTTGGTTCCCTTCCCTTCCCACCCCCCCTTAAGCCTGTCAGCCCCCTCCAAATGTCTCAGGATCCCCCCTCTCCCCTGGGGCTGGGTGACAGCACCCCGGCTGCGTTCACACCCCAGTGTCACAGGGCGAGCTGTTCTGGAGAGAAAACCATCTGTCGTGGCTGAGCGGGGAGCTTGAACACCCAGGCCAGGGACACCCCTCCCCAGCTCCCAGAGAGGCCCCCTGAGGGGTGAGCCCTCTTTCCACCTTCCCCTATCCATGCACCCCCTCGCAATAAAACCAACTCTAAAATCACAGCTGTCGTCCTAGCCAGTGGGGGCGACCGGACTTGGGGGGTGGAGCCCTCTGGGACTTCCGTAGGAACAAGGGCTGCGGCCCACCGCGACACTTACACAGACCTCGGGGATTGCACTAAACCCTCGTTCCTAGCTCCGCACTCAGCTTCGCCTGTCCTGCCCGCCCACTTTGCCTTAACTACCCGCCCGTCCTGGGGGCCACAGCCTCTGCATGGGCCCAGAGCCGGGACCCCCCCAGCCCAGCCCCGCCCTCCCCAGACTCCGCGCAATCACATACTGTATATAGACGTGAATCGATTTTATTTTTATTCTTTAAATTAAGGTCGTGATAAAGTGTTGCCAAAGATACCTGCTGAATTCTCGCGTTTCAGGAAACAAACAAACAAAAAAAAATGATATTTGAGGAGGGTCGTGTTGACTCCATATGAAAGGACACAGCTCAAAGCTTTTTTGTTTGGTTGTTTGGGGTTTTTTGTGTTTTCTTTTTTTGGGGTGTTTTTTTTTTTTAACTGCCTGGTACAAAAAAAAAAGAAAAAAAAAAGAAAAACAATGCGAAATTGTTATTTCCATTCTCATGGTGAAGTTGCGTGGACGCGTGTGTGCGTGTGTGCAAGAGAGCGGGAGTGAGGTCCAGGCTGGGGTTGGGGGGCTTCAGGCGGGGGCGCCCGGGGGCCAGGGAGGTGGCCGGGCCGGAGCCCCCGTCTGCAGTGGCCCCCAGCCTGCCGGGCCCAGGAGAGAGAGAGAAGCATCTTTGCTACTAGCTGTTGCTGCTACCTGCCTCTGCCCCCCGACGCCCCCCGCCTTTCGAGATTAAGGAAAAAAAAAAAAAAAGTCAAAAAAGTTTTTAAAAATGAAAAAAAAAAATTATAAACCAGTGAATGTAAAATGCCGGAGCAGGCCCGGCCTGGCATGGGTGTGGGCCTGCAGCCAGCCAGGCTCGAGCGGGCGATACCAAAGTCTGCCCCCCCACCATTGTGGCCATGCAGTCCTGTCACTGTCTTTTTGCTTCCTTCCGAGGGGGGGTCCCCCAGCCTCTTCCAGGGTCTTCCCCTGGAAGTGGGCGGCTGCAGGGAAGGTGGGGGACGGGGGTCTTTGCACGATTCAGACCCCGGGGCCGTGGCAGGAGCGGTCACCTCACAGGCGGTGACACTGAGGCAGGGGCCTCAGGGTGCCCCCTCCCGCCCGGCAACCAGAATGGTTGGAGGCAAGACAGAGAGAATGAAAGGAAAAACAGAAGAAAAAAAAATATTAAAAACCAACAAAAAAAAGCAAAAATCCTATTTTTTGAGAAAGAAAGATATTTATATTTGCAGTTTTATTTTAAAAAGTTATTTAAGTTGAAGCAGCCTTCCCGGAGGTGGGGGGGGGGTGGCTGGCGCAGGACGGGTCAGGGGCCTGGAGGCTGGGGGGGCCCCAGGAGCTACAACCTCAGAGTTAAGACTAGCTCGCATTAAATACATAGATTTACGGGGGTGGGGGGGGCCGGGGCCAGGGGGTGGAGGGGGCCAGGGAGACCCCCATCCCTCGCCGGGGCTGCCTGGAGGCTGTGGACCAGGATCCGATGCCCAGGTCCCGCCCCCCACCCCACCCCAGGCCCAGAATCGAGGTGCCTTGGACTTTGGAGGGGCCAGGCCTGGTGAATGGGGGGCGGGGCGGCGCCCTCAGGGTACAGAGCACAGATAGACATTCCAGAGACTGTATTGAGAGTCTTTATAAAGTGTGGGAGATTTAAAAAAAAAAAAAAAACTGATAAAAATGCACTTTTTGGGAGTGGGGAGGGAGAAGCTTTAAAAGTAATAAAAAACAAACAAAAACACAAAAGATGAAAAAACAAAAAAATTCATTTTTCTTGTACATAAAAAAAAAAAAGAACCACTAAACGCAGCCTGTTACGACCGCTGCCGCCTCAGTCGCCTCATTTGATGTTCTCTGTGTTTTGTTCGGGGGAGGCTGGGGAGCGGGGATGGGGGGCTTGGGGGGGTCCCCCTTTTCCCCTTTTGGCCCTGAAGAGACTGGGTGGGTTGAGCGCCTCGTCCACACCACACCTTTGGGCCCAGGGTGACCGGATCCTGGGTCCCAAGGAGAGAAGCCCCAGGTCCCCGACCCTTCCTGCTCTTCCGGCCCGGCCTTGGAAGCCAGGCCCATCTCTCTGGGGTCCGTCTGTCGCGTGGCGGAGAGGCGGGGTGTGGACGGTGACCCAGAGCACCGGGGTGGGGGTGAGTGTCCGAGGAGTACCCAGGTCCAGAGGCCCCTCTTGCGGGGAAGGTGACCTACAGCCCCTGGCGCGGGCAGGCAGCTGGCACAGGATAAGGCCAGAGGGGCAGCAGGGAGAACCAGCCGGGCGAGTTGTCAGCAGAATCCAGGGCTGGGCCCTGGGCACCACTGACTCCAGGCTTTCCCGAGGCCCCAGGCGGGGTAGCCTCACCTGGGGGCCACCCGACTCTGCTAGAGGACCCCAGGGTGCTGCCCCATGCCAGGCCCCAGGGACATGAGCCAGGATCTGGAGCTGGAAGCCTCAGCTAGCTGCAGCCCCTACCTCTGGGTAGGGTCTCTGAGGGACGGCCTCCTCCTTCCTCCTGTCCTCCAACCAGACTCGGCCCATGTCCAAGGAATCTGTCCAGGCCAGCAAAGGTGGGGATGGGGCCAGCCCCAAGGGATGGATGAGGCACTCATGGAAGCAGATGGCACAGTGAGGCACCAGTGGCTGCACTGAGCCGGGCACTGGGTCCACACAGAACCCCAGCTCCTCCTCTGTGGATTGGGCTCTTCCTAGTAGCCACAGGAAGTCAACAAAGCCTGGCCCAGCCCTTGCCAGGAAACACCACAGAGGCCACACCACAAAGTCTGAGGGCCTCCGGGTCCTTATGTGGACCTCATGCTAAAGCCCCATACCTGTGCGAGGCCACCCATGAACCTGCTGCAGCCAGGATTCGTGCCCAAGTTCCCGACACGCGCTGGAGCAGGGTTGGGGGTCAGCGGTTCTACAGCCGTGTCCTGAGCCCCCTGCACCGTGGACCCTCAGGGCACACTGAGGCCTCTGCTCAGAGGTCCCACGTTGGGAAGCTGAAGGAGCCGCAGCCTCAGGACCACAAGCCAGGGTTAGGTGCTTCCTAACCTCTGTGCTCCAGAGAGGGCCGGGAGTGGTGGCTCATGCCTGTAATCCCAGCACTTTGGGAGGCTGAGGAGGGAGGATTGCTTGAGCCCAGGAGTTCGAGACCAGCCAGAAAAACAAGGTGAAACCACGTCTCTGCAAAAAATACAAAAATTAGCCAGGTGTGGTGGTGCACGCTTGTGGTCTCAGCTACTCTGGAGGCTGAGGCAGAAGGATTGCTTGAGCCCAGGAGGTCGAGGCTGCAGTGAGCTATGATTACACCACTGCACTCCAGCCTGGGCGATAGAGTGAGACCCTGTCTCAAAAATAAAAATACAAAATTATAATTCACATACCATACAATTTCCCTTCAAGGCCAGGCGCGGTGGCTCATGCCTGAAATCCCAGCACTTTGGGAGGCCAAGAAGGGAGGATCACTTAAGCCCAGGAGTTCAAGACCAGCCAGAAAAACAAGGTGAAGCCACGTCTATGCAAGAAATACAAAAATTAGCCGAGTGTGATGGTGCACACCTGTGGTCCCAGCTACTCTGGAGGCTGAGGTGGAAGTATTGCTTGAGCCCAGGAGGTCAAGGCTGCCGTGAGCTATGATTGCACCACTGCACTCCAGCCTGGGTGACAGAGTGACACCCTTTCTCAGAAATGAAAATAAATGTAATTCACACACCATATAATTGCTCTTCAAGGCCAGGTGCGGCAGCTCATGCCTGTAATGCTCCCAGCATTTTGGGAGGCCAAGGCAGGTGGATCACGAGGTCAAGAGATTGAGACCATCCTGGCCAACATGGTGAAACCCCGTCTCTAGTAAAAATACAAAAATTAGCTGGGCATGGTGGTGCACGCCTATAGTCCCAGCTACTCAGGAAGCTGTAGCAGGAGAATCACTTAAACCTGGGAGGTGAAGGTTGCAGTAAGCCGAGATGGTGCCACTGCACTCCAGCCTGGGCAACAAGGCAAGACTCCATGTCAAAAGAAAAAAAAAAAAAGGCTGGGCACGGTGGCTCACGCCTGTAATCCCAGCACTTTGGGAGGCCGAGGTGGGCAGATCAGGAGGTCAGGAGATTGAGACCATCCTGGCTAACACGGTGAAACCCCCGTCTCTCCTAAAAATACAAAAAATTAGCCGGGCGTGGTGGCGGGCGCCTGTAGTCCCAGCTACTTGGGAGGCTGAGGCAGGAGAATGGCGTGAACCCGGGAGGCAGAGCTTGCAGTGAGCTGAGATCACGCCACTGCACTCCAGCCTGGACGACAGAGCGAGACTGTCTCAAACAAACAAACAAAAAATTCCCTTAAAAAAATTATGCACCTGTCACCACTAATTCCAGAACATTCTATCCAGCCCAAAGGATGCCCCATATCCATTTGTGATCACTCTCAATCCCCTTCTCCACTCTCCAGCACCCGTGAATCCCCTTCCTGTCTCTGTGGATTGGCCTGTTCTGGACATTTCACAGAAATGGGATCACACGCCTCGTGGCCTTTGGTGTCTGATGTCTCTCAGTAAGCATGGCGTCCTCAGAGTTCGTCTGGGCTGGGGGCCTGTGTTAGAGCCTCGCTCCTTTCCATGGCTGTCATTCTGCAGCGTGGATGGCCACGCTGCACTGGTTCACTCCCCGGCTGGACACGGGTCATTGCCACATTTGGCTGCTGTGCACATCCGTGAGCACGTTTGTGTGGACGGAAGTGTTCACTTACCTTGGGGACACATCCAGGGCTGGCATTGCAGGTTCCACGCTAACTCCACATTTAGCCTCAACTGTTTCCAAGGGGCTGCACCACGTTATCCTCCCCAGCCATGTGGACTGCAGCTTCCCTGACCCTCGCTGCTGTTTTTGATGCTAGCTGTCCTGGTGGGGGTGACAGGTATCTCACCGTGCATGACTCACATCCCTAACATCTCTTCATGTGCTCATTGGTTGTCTGTATATGTATTTTTTTGAGACGGAGTCTCGCTCTGTCGCCCAGGCTGGAGTGCAGTGGCGTGATCTCAGCTCACTGCAACCTCCGCCTCCCGGGTTCAAGCAATTCTCCTGCCTCAGCCTCCCGAGTAGCTGGGACTACAGGCGCCCGCCACCACACCCGGCTTTTTGTATTTTTAGTAGAGATGGGGTTTCACTGTGTTAGCCAGGATGGTCTCAATCTCCTGACCTCAGGTGATCCACCCGCCTCGGCCTCCCAAAGTGCTGGGATTACAAGCGTGAGCCACTGCACCCGGCCCTTTTTTTTCACCTTACAAAAGCAAAACATTTGTGTATCGTCTTGGCCACCCAGAGACATGGACGATCCTGGGACCTGAATTCCGTGTACAGCCCAAGTCCCTTCTCCCATTCTCCCAGCGTGGTGGACACCAGGCCCAGGCAGTACAGTACACAGTAAAACTGGCCTCATTCAGGTCGGGCATGGTGGCTCATGCCTGTAATCCTAGCACTTTGGGAGGTTGAGGCAGGAGGATCACTTGAGGCCCAGAGTTCAAGACCAGCTTGGGCAACACAGCAAGGCTCCCTGTCTCTATTAAAAATAAGTAAATAAATAAAAATCTGCCTCATTTGACCACGAGCAGCACCTTTTGAATTCTGAAGCTGAGGCAATAACCAAGAAAGAGAGATGTGGGTGAGGCTGAGTTTCTGTCCTTCCCCCAACCCCGCCCCCCGACTACAGGGTACGCACTTAAGAGACACAGGGCACAGAAAAGCGGACGCCTGGATGGCTTCACCTCGACCTTTTTTATTTGCATTTTTTAAAAACAATTAAATTAGAATACAAATATTAGAAAACAGCGGCCTTCAGCTGCCCGTGCGGGCGGGAGGGGCCGAGCTGCGCAGCGGGCTGCGGGCTCTGCAGTGAGACTGAACTGCCCTCGGCCAGATGCACATCCCTTTCTTTAGACCTGAAATGATATTGCTTCCTGACTAGGAGTTCTGTTTATACAAAGGAAAATTCTGGGCTGGGGAGGACAAAAGCAAAACAGACCGCAGGCAGCGGTGTTGGAGAACCAGGTGAGGCCGGTGCCCCGCCTGCGCCCCGGTCTCCTGGGGGGTAAGGGGGGTGCCCAGCTGTGGGCTCCTGAAGGCAGAGCCCTGGTAGCTCCCCCAGTTGTTGGACCCTGAGGCCAAGGGCACGGGTGGGGCCTGCGAGGGGCCGGGAACGCCTGGGGACAGGAAGGAGGCCCCTGGTCTGGTCCTGCTGGAAGAGTGAGGCTCCCGGGGGACAGGGTGCCGGGCCAGCCTCGTACCCGTCGGAAAACCAAGAGCAAAAAGGAGAGGAATCAACCCAAACCGAGAGCCGGGGTGGCCGGGGTCCCTGCTGCCCCTTGGGAAGCGACCGCACCCCACGCCCCAAGGACCGGGGTATGGTGGCGGCGGCGGCGGCGGCAGCTGTGGACATCTGTGGACATCTGTGCTGTTCCGTAGGGAAGTTCACCTGAATTGGAATTACCGAGGTAGCTGGCGAGAAAACTGAGACCCCCCCACGCCACACGGTGCCGCACCCTGGGCCCCCGCCTTCCCCGGGGGCTCCTGGCCACACGCCGGGTCTTCAAAATACCAAGTTATTGCACTTTCAAAAAATACAACTCATCTGTGGCTAAGCCCTCCCCAGCCGCCCACTGTACCCCCATCCTGCCCACCCATCCCCCCACCCCACTGCCCCTCCCCGCCCCAACCCACTCCATGGCTTCTCGGCTAAAACGCTCGCTGCTCGGCGCGCGAGGGTCTCTGGGCGAGGATGCATTTGCAGAGAAAAAGCAAAGGAAGAGACAAACGTCAAAGTGGTCGCCAGAGAGGGGCCGCGCCCCACCGCCCGCCGCCCGGGTCCCCGCGCGCTGGCTGGAATGGTCGTGGGAAGAGGGCGGCGGGCGGCGGGGCACCCGGAGGGGAGGGCGCGGGGCGGCGTCCTGGTCCCTCCCGCCCACTACCCCTTCCCGGCTCGGACTCCAGCCGGGGAGGCGGCTGTGTGGGTGGCCGGCCTTGTTTTTAAGAGTTTGACTTTTTTGTTTCATTTTTCTTTTTTGTATCTTTTTTTGTCATTTTACTTTTTTTTTTAATCCCCCGATAGGAGAGTCCAGAGGTACAGGTGCCAGGAGCCAGGCAAAAGGGTGGAAAAACAAAACGAACGACAATAAAAAGAAAAAGAAAGGTCACTCCTCCCTCTGCGCCCGAGGCTGGCCCGTGCCCCTCTGCGTGGTGAGCACCAGGAAAGTCGAGTGTGCGGCCGGGGTCAGCAGGCCGGCACCAGGCCCTTCTGGAAGGGGCAGCGGCGCTTGGGCCGGGGCCCCTCTTCGTCCTCGTCTTCCTCCTCCTCTTCCTCCTCCTCCTCCTCCTCCGAGGACGATGAGCTGTCCAGCGTGAGGTCCACCACATCGGCGCCCGGCTTCCCATTCTCCACGCTGCCCACCGGGCCGCCGCCACCCGTGCTGCCCAGGGCACCGCTCCCGTTGACGCTGGGGGCGGGCAGGAGCCCATTGGCGTCCGAGGGGCCTATGGGCGACAGGGACAGGGTGCAGGTACTTAGGATGCAACCACTGATAAATGGGGAAACTGAGGCGGCCCTGGCTGCGGACTGTGCGGCTGGTGGGGCGAGGCACTCACCCAGCACGAGGATGGCGCCCTGCGGGCTGCAGCTGCGCTCCTTTTCGGCGCGGATCGGGCACCACGAGCCGTCCACCAGGTACTCGATCTCGTCGGCGTCCTCACACTCGCTCAGGATCTTCGAGAGGAGCCTGGGGCGAGGCGGACAGCTGACGCCGGGGCTGGAGGTGCCCCACCCCCCCAACTCCCCAGCCCTCCATCCCTCCCGGATGCAGCCAGGCACTCCCCACTTCTCTCTGCAAGAGCAGCCTCACCACCCCGACCGCAGGGGTCCAGGGACCCCGCATTCCCTCCCCCGCCCTCAGGCCCCTGCAGGTGCTGAGCCCCAGGCAGGTCTGCAGTGCACGGCACTGCCGGGGGGACGGGGCATGGATGCACATACCCAGTGGCCCCCAACTACCCACAAGAGCAGGGGGTGTGGCGGCTGCAGGGGTCCTCCCCACCCTGCCCCTCTGGGCACCTCCGGGTGTGCACGCATGTTTGAGCGTGTGTGGATGTGAGTGTATCTGTGCATGTGTGCGAGCATGTGCGTGTGTGCGCACGTGTGCATGTGTGGAGTCTATGAATGTGTGTGAGCATGTGTACACACGTGTGAATGGATGCATATGGGCATACGTGAATGTGGACTGTATGGATGTGTGGGCATGCGGGTGTGGGCGTGTGTGTATGACGGTGTGGACTGTATAGATGTGTGTGTGTGACGGTGTAGACCATATAGATGTGTGTGTGTATGTAATGGTGTGGACTGTAGAGATGTGTGTGTGTATGACGGTGTGGACTGTATAGATGTGTGACGGTGTGGACTGTATAGATGTGTGTGTGTTTGTATGACGGTGTGGACTGTATGGATGTGTGACGGTGTGGACTGTATAGATGTGTGTGTGTTTGACAGTGTGGACTGTACGGATGTGTGACGGTGTGGACTGTATAGATGTGTGTGTGTATGACGGTGTGGACTGTATAGATGTGTGACGGTGTGGACTGTATAGATGTGTGCATGTAACAGTGTGGACTGTATAGATGTGTGTGTGTGTGATGGTGTAGACCATATAGATGTGTGTGCATGTGATGGTGTGGACTGTATAGATGTGTGTATGATGGTGTGAACTGTATGGATGTGTGACGATGTGGACTGTATAGATGTGTGTGTGTTTGTATGATGGTGTGGACTGTACGGATGTGTGACGGTGTGGACTGTATAGATGTGTGTTTGTATGACGGTGTGGACTGTACGGATGTGTGACGGTGTGGACTGTATAGATGTGTGTGTGTATGACGGTGTGGACTGTATGGATGTGTGAAGGTGTGGACTGTACAGATATGTGTGTGTGTGTATGACGGTGTGGACTGTATGGATGTGTGATGGTGTGGACTGTATAGATGTGTGTGTGATGGTGTGGACTGTATGGATGTGTGTGTGTGATGGTGTGGACTGTACGGATGTGTGTGTGATGGTGTGGACTGTATAGATTGTGTGTGACGGTGTGGACTGTATGGATGTGTGTGTGACGGTGTGGACTGTATGGATGTGTGTGTGATGGTGTGGACTGGATGTGTGTGTCATGGTGTGGACTGTATGGATGTGTGTGTGATGGTGTGGACTGTATGGATGTGTGTGTGATGGTGTGGACTGTACGGATGTGTGACGGTGTGGACTGTATAGATGTGTGTGTGTGTGTATGACTGGACTGTATGGATGTGTGATGGTGTGGACTGTATGGATGTGTGTGTGTGATGGTGTGGACTGTATAGATGAGTGTGTGTGTGATGGTGTGGACTGTATGGATATGTGTGTGTGATGGTGTGGACTGTATGGATGTGTGTGGACTATATGGATGTGTGTGTGTGATGGTGTGGACTGTATGGATTGTGTGTGTGATGGTGTGGACTGTATGGATGTGTGTGTGTGTGACGGTGTGGACTGTATAGATGTGTGTGTGTGTGATGGTGTAGACTGTCTAGATTGTGTGTGTGATGGTGTGGACTGTATGGATGTGTGTGGACTATATGGATGTGTGTGTGTGATGGTGTGGACTGTATGGGTATGTGATGGTGTGGACTATATGGATGTGTGTGTGATGGTGTGGACTGTATGGATGTGTGTGTGTGATGGTGTGGACTGTATAGATGTGTGTGTGTGTGTGATGGTGTGGACTGTATAGATGAGTGTGTATGATGGTGTGGACTGTATGGATATGTGTGTGTGATGGTGTGGACTGTATGGATGTGTGTGGACTATATGGATGTGTGTGTGTGATGGTGTGGACTGTATGGATTGTGTGTGTGATGGTGTGGACTGTATGGATGTGTGTGACGTGTGGACTGTATAGATGTGTGTGTGTGATGGTGTGGACTGTCTAGATGTGTGTGTGTGTGATGGTGTGGACTGTATGGATGTGTGTGGACTATATGGATGTGTGTGATGGTGTGGACTGTATGGGTGTGTGATGGTGTGGACTATATGGATGTGTGTGTGATGGTGTGGACTGTATGGATGTGTATGTGTGATGGTGTGGACTGTATGGATGTGTGTGACGGTGTGGACTGTATGGATGTGTGTGTGATGGTGTGGACTGTATGGATGTGTGCGGGTGTGTGTGTTATGGTGTGGACTGTATGGATGTGTGCAGGTGTGATGGTGTGGACTGGATGTGTGTGGGTGTGATGGTGTGGACTATGGATGTGTGTGTGACGGTGTGGACTGTATGGATGTGTGTGTGATGGTGTGGACTATGGATGTGTGCGGGTGTGTGTGTGTTATGGTGTGGACTGTATGGATGTGTGCGGGTGTGTGTGTTATGGTGTGGACTGTATGGATGTGTGTGGGTGTGTGTGTGATGGTGTGGACTGTATGGATGTGTGCGGGTGTGTGTGTTATGGTGTGGACTATGGATGTGTGTGGGTGTGTGTGTGTGATGGTGTGGACTGTATGGATGTGTGTGGGTGTGTGTGAGATGGTGTGGACTGTATGGATGTGTGTGGGTGTGTGTGTGTGATGGTGTGGACTGTATGGATGTGTGCGGGTGTGTGTGATGGTGTGGACTGGATGTGTGCGGGTGTGTGTGTGTGATGGTGTGGACTGTATGGATGTGTGTGGGTGTGTGTGTGTGATGGTGTGGACTGTATGGATGTGTGCGGGTGTGTGTGATGGTGTGGACTGTATGGATGTGTGCGGGTGTGTGTGATGGTGTGGACTGTATGGATGTGTGCGGGTGTGTGTGATGGTGTGGACTGTATGGATGTGTGCGGGTGTGTGTGTGTGATGGTGTGGACTGTATGGATGTGTGCGGGTGTGTGTGATGGTGTGGACTGTATGGATGTGTGTGTGATGGTGTGGACTGGATATGTGCGGGTGTGTGCGGGTGTGTGTGATAGTGTGGACTGGATGTGTGCGGGTGTGTATGGTGTGGACTGTATGGATGTGTGCGGGTGTGTGTGTGATGGTGTGGACTATGGATGTGTGTGGGTGTGTGTGTGGTGTGGACTGGATGTGTGCGGGTGTGTGTGTGTGATGGTGTGGACTGTATGGATGTGTGCGGGTGTGTGTGATGGTGTGGACTGTATGGATGTGTGCGGGTGTGTGATGGTGTGGACTGTATGGATGTGTGCGGGTGTGTGTGATGGTGTGGACTATGGATGTGTGTGGGTGTGTGTGATGGTGTGGACTATGGATGTGTGCGGGTGTGTGATGGTGTGGACTGTATGGATGTGTGCGGGTGTGTGTGATGGTGTGGACTGTATGGATGTGTGCGGGTGTGTGTGATGGTGTGGACTGTATGGATGTGTGTGGGTGTGTGTGATGGTGTGGACTGGATGTGTGCGGGTGTGTGTGTGTGATGGTGTGGACTGTATGGATGTGTGTGGGTGTGTGTGTGATGGTGTGGACTGTATGGATGTGTGTGGGTGTGTGTGTGTGATGGTGTGGACTGTATGGATGTGTGTGGGTGTGTGTGTGATGGTGTGGACTGTATGGATGTGTGCGGGTGTGTGTGTGATGGTGTGGACTGTATGGATGTGTGGGTGTGTGTGTGATGGTGTGGACTGTATGGATGTGTGCGGGTGTGTGTGATGGTGTGGACTGTATGGATGTGTGTGGGTGTGTGATGGTGTGGACTGTATGGATGTGTGCGGGTGTGTGTGATGGTGTGGACTGTATGGATGTGTGCGGGTGTGTGTGATGGTGTGGACTGTATGGATGTGTGCGGGTGTGTGTGATGGTGTGGACTGTACGGATGTGTGTGGGTGTGTGTGATGGTGTGGACTGTAGGGATGTGTAGGCATGCGGGTGTGGGTGTGCATGCACACCTGCTTTCACATTGCACTGTGTGCCCGCCAGATCAGGAAACAGGCTGGAGTGAAGGTGCTGGCTGCTCAAAGCCCCTGCAGAGGCTGTGAGGGTAGCAATGGGAGCAGAGTGCGGGCTCCCCATGCCCGTCCCAGCCACAGCCTCTCCAGAGCACCCCCACTGTGTCCGGCCTTTTTACTCCGAGGTCCTACCAGCCCCATTTTACAAATGCAGAAACAGAGGCTCGGGAAGGGAATGAGTTCCCTGAGGCCACAAGGCCAATTGGAGGCAGGCCCTGGTTCTGCTCCCCAACCCGTCTTAGCCAAAGGGCCTCAGTCTCCCCACCCGCAGGAAGGGAAGGGTGCAGTGGCTGGGGGGCGTCTGAGGAGAGGCCCCCTGCCCCACGGGTCCATGCAGGGCCCAGGCTGGCCTGTTACTGTCAAGGCTACAGCTGCTCCCAGGCACCCGCAGTGGCATCGTTCTCATCACACAGGAGAGCCCTCATCCCGCTCTAGGCCACCCTTTCTGAGGCTCTCACCCAGGCCAGCCCCTCCGCCCCGCCGAGCTCTCTCTGAGGCGATGCTCGGAGCCCACCGTGCCAGGGCTGCCCCAGGCGTAGCACAGCCCTGCCTGCCCACTTCCCTGCTTGCAAAACTGCTTTTCACCCTCCAAAGCCCCACCCCACAGCTTCTCTTCCTCCTCCCCAAGACACACACAGCAACGGGAACGTTTATGTCTGGCTCTGCTCCTCTATCCGCTCCCCTGGCCAAGAACAAGACTCTGAAGGCAGGGTCTGGGACGGGGCTCTTTTGGGGACCCTGGGGTCACCCAGCTCAGAGCCAGGGACAGAGAGGCGATAGGGCTCATGGAACAAAGTATGAACCAAGGACCCCTCCTCCAGGAAGCCTCCCTGGCTACACCGAGTCCCATGGGCTGCTGAGGCCAAGGCCTGCATGGGACACAGCTGCCTGCCCCAGCCCTGGTGGCCCTGGAGCTGTGAGAGCTGCCGCCACCCCAAGCCCAAGCCCCACTCCGGGCCTGTGGGGGAAGGCGGGCACCCGGCTGCACAGCTGTCAGGCTGGGAACAGAGCGGCCATTCAGGCAGCCCACATGCCCGGCCCAAAGGACTCCTCTCTCTACCCGAAGCTGGGATGCAAGGGGGTGGCCACCCAGCCCTCCACAGAGGGGACCCAGACTCAGGCTGGGTTCAAGTCTCAGCCTGGCCCCCTGTGAGCCGGGGTAGCTCTAGCTGCTGGTTGCCTCCTCTGAGCCTGTTTCCTCGTCTGTAAACTGAGGACGCTCACAGGTCTGTCTCCTGGGATGGGGACAAGTGCATGAACCGGAGGTCCACCTGGGGATAAAATCTACAACCCCAGAGGCAGGCCAGCCCTGCCTTCACCTGCACGGTCCGCTGAGGCCATGCCCGAGGGCTGGGGACCCGGCCCACCCCCACAGGCAGGGCCTGCTCCCGCCTGTGAGGGCACCAGCTTGTGCCGCTGTGGCCTCGTGCCCTGCCGGCGGCTCTGGGGACGAGGTGGGCGGGGTCGGCGCCGGGCAGGAGCCGCATCAGGCACCACAGACAACGGGGCTCAGTTTCTGGAAACTTAAGCCCTGGGCAGAGCCTTCCACCAGGGAGAAAGGTCTTGTCCTCCTGTCCCCTGTGGCCTGGGGAATGCCTGGCCACAGCTGTGCCACCTAGGAAAGGAAGGGCATGGCGTAGCCAGAGTGCTCCAGGAGGCGCCACCTCCTTTGCCTTTCTGTGAGGAGGTCACGCCCAAGGCTGCGCGTCCTGGGGTGAATGCCGTGTGAAAGCACGACCTGGCTCAGTTTTTTGTGGCACAAACCACACTCCTGGAGCTCAGGGTCACACTTGCCTGAGGTCACGTGGGAGCGGGGTGGACCGGAGCCCACCTTCTGCAACCTAAGCTACGTGGCTGTCACCTGCATAGCAAAGGCTCTGAGAAGTTCCGCGAGAAAGAAACCGGCTCTTTTCGCAGCCCGGGGTTTCCAAAGCTCCAGGACCATGTGCCCCCACTGCTGTGTCTTGCTGGGGCACCATGTGGTCTGCAGGAAGCGGGGTGCCACCGAGACCTCCACGGCCGTCCGGCTCCGGCCGCCCTCCCCGGGGCCCCAGGCTCACCCGTCGATGATGAGCTGGTCGTAGGGGGCTGGCTTGTCGCACACGGGGCACATCCAGGTGGGCTTCTTCTCGTTCATCTGCAGGTAGAAGACGGCGTCGAAGCACTGCAGGTGGGCGCAGGTCTCTGCCCGGCAGGGCACGGAGAGCCGCATCTTCACCAGCTGTGGGGGAGGGGCTGCGTGAGCAGGGCACCCCTCCTGTTGTGCCCGCCTGCCCGGTGCCCCTCACCCCCAGCTCCATCCTGTGGCTCGCTCCAATCACTCATGCCTCAGGAACATGGAGGGGACGAAGACCAGCCTTGCCCCCGCAGGCTCACGGCCCAGCCAAGCCGCCCCGGGCCCAGGGCCGCCAGGGAGGAAGTATGGCCGCAGGAGAGGCCCCGAGGAGGGGGCTGTGCCCCAACTCACCGGACAGATGAGGGACACCCGCACACCGGTGGTGGCGATCTCGCTGTCAGGATCAAGGCGCAGCTTCTCCTTGACTGTGGGGAGGGAACGGAAGACACCGTCAGGAGGGTGGGAACAGCAGGGCCCGGGGCTGTGATTCCAGTTCTCGCCAGCACTGATGTCCACCTCCCAGAACAGGCCCCTGACGATGAGTCCCAAGCTTCGCTGTGTGGCTCGGGGCCACGAGGGATCAGAGAAAGCCGGGTGGCAACCACCATTAGATTTGACCACAACCTGGGCACAGCACAGACCCAGCCGACGCCCCCACACGGAGGTGGCCTATGTGGCCTCCCCCACCCTGCGTGGACTATGACCCATGGGACTTTTCTGGCAAGTTTCATGCAACACAGCCACCGAAAGAGTCATTGCTGTGACTTCATTCTGTCACCGAAGCACCATCCCCAAGGCCACAGCGGGGAATGAGGCAGGGACTCTTTGGGAGACGGATCCTGGGGCCTCCTGGCTGTGAGCCAGCAAGCGGCTGCCGCCCAGCCCCAGCACCGCCCCAAGGCAGCCTGCAGACAGGAGTGTAGCTGCTTCTTTAAAGGAAAAGACGGTGCCCGCCAGCAAGCTGCACGGAACACGGGGAAACATATGTGAAACGTGGAGTCTTGGAGGCAGGCGCCGCCCTCCCCTCGACGGGCAGCAGGCCCACAGCCAGAAGGAAACTCACGCAGGGACCCTGGCTGCCCTCCTGAGGCTTCTGGGACGTGGCTCCATCCCAGGGTAAACTCCATCCATGGGTAGCTCAGGAGAGACCCCAGCCCCGGGCCATGCAGGGCAGACCACCCTGGCCCACAACCCACAGGGCCTCTCCATCCACCACCTGGCCCTCAGCTGCCTGGTGGACCAGTGTTGCTTCCTCCAGGAAGCCACCTGCCCAACTGACTTGGGGTCCAGAGTGATGGTGCCAGCCTGCCCCCCCACTCCCCCCAGCTGTCCTGACGTTCCTCCGCCTGGAAATGCCCCTAACACCCCTTATTGGCCTGAAACACCACTTATCTCTGCCCGCTTGGGAGCCACTTCCTCCTTCCTGACCCCCACCCAGCCCCCCCAGCCAGGGTGTGGAGCAGTGGGCTCTTCCTTCTCCCGTGGGGACGTGGTGGCAGCCACGTGCTGGCTCCCAGCAGCTCCCCTGCTTGAGCCAAGGCTGCCCCAGCCGCTCACTGCTCAGCTGAGTTTCCATCCTTGGATCCCAGCTCTGGCTACCCGGTGCCCGGGTGGACCCTCAAGCCTGGCTAAGGGGCAGCTAGGAGGGGATGCAGGTGCCCATCTGATTTTAAAGCAAACTCTCTCTCCTTTGTGTATGGAGAGACGTGCGCAGCAGGAAGGGTTCAAGTGAGGCAAAGATGAGGACTTCCCAGGTGCAGCAAGAAAGAAATCCAGTGACAGAGAGGCTGAGCCTGGGGCCGGCTGTGGGAAGCAGCAGGAGACCCCTTCGGAGAGGAAGCCTGACCCCACAGCCCCCAGCACTGCGGGCTCTGGTCACTGAGGAGTTAAGCCCGGCCCCCACCCCGTGGGCCTAGAAGAGGCCCGCCCGGCCCCAGCCTCCTCCCTCCAGTTGGCCATGTCCCCACAGGCAGGGAAGGTCGGGGGGGTTGAAAAAAGGGCCCTTTGAGGGAAGAGGGAGGTGGGGCGGGGTAACCCAGGTCACAGAACCCTACCTTTGCCACTCTGTGCCTCAGTGTCCCCACTGGTCACACGGGGACATAGCCAGGCCCTCCCTCCCCGAGCCTGGAGGAGGCTGGCCAAGGATGCCGGACTCCGTGGAGGGACCCCTCACCCTCCACGTCCTGCTCTGCAGAGGGGGTGCTGCCGGCTATCTTTCCTGACTTGGGGGACTGGAGTGCACAGGAGGCTTCAACACGATGGGGCTCGCAGGCCCCTGGCAGTGCAAGCACTGCTCCAGGCTTCTGGACACCCAGGCTAGGAGGTGCCCTTTGGTGGTCAGGAACAGGGACCAGAGGCCTGGGCCTGGCTGTGCCAGGAGGGCAGTGCTCATGGGGAACTCTCTGGCCTGGGCACAGGGGCCTGGGCAGCTAGGAGGGGCAGCTGGAAGACCCTCTGGCCCACATTCTGCCAAGGGGCTGGGGTGGTGCCCAGATTCCACCTGAAAACAGCCACCATTCGGGAAGGGGGTGCGAGCAAACCCGGCTGGCCCAGAACCGCCCTCTCCTCAGCCTGGCAGGTGGTCCCAGTCCTCACCCACCTGCCTGACTCCCACTCCCAGCTCCAAACGACTCCAGGTTAGGCCTAGCCTCTCCATAAGACAGGCCTGCAGAGCCCACTGAGGCCTGGGCCCCAAGCATGTGGGGTCCAGAGAGATGCTCAGGTGCCCTCAAGATGGCTCAGATCTGTTCTCCTGAAGACAGTGGCCACCAGAGAAGGCCAGCGACTTTCTGAGGCCACACAGCCGCCAGGCAGGGCTAACTGCTGTACGCTGGCTTTGTGCTGCGTGGCTGCTTGGGGTGAGGACTGATTTGCCTACCAGGCTTGGCAGGCTTTTTTTTTTTTTGAGATGGAGTCTCACACTCTCACCCAGGCTGGAGTGCAGTGGCACGATCTCCGCTCACTGCAAGCTCTGCCTCCTGGGTTCACGTCATTCTCCTGCCTCAGCCTCCCGAGTAGCTGGGACTACAGGCGCCCGCCACCACGCCTGGCTAATTTTTTGTATTTTTAGTAGAGATGAGGTTTCACCATATTAGCCAGGATGGTATTGCTCTCCTGACCCTGTGATCTGCCCGCCTCGGCCTCCCAAAGTGCTGGGATTACAGGTGTGAGCCACCGCGCCTTGCCGGCAGGCTTTCTTTTAAAATTGCTCTGCGTGTCACTTAAAAAAAATTGTTTTCATTGTTACAAGTACAAAAGAGACCAGGTGCGAAAGTGGCCAAGACTGTAATCCCAGCACTTTGGGAGATTGAGGCAGGTGCACTGCTTGAGCCCAGGAGTTTAAGACCAGCCTGGGCAACACAGCAAGATTCCATCTCTACGAAACATTAAAAAATTAGTTGGGGCCGGGCGTGGTGGCTCACGCCTGTAATCCCAGCACTTTGGGAGGCCGAGGCAAGCGGATCACGAGGTCAGGAGCTTGAGACCATCCTGGCTAACAAGGTGAAACCCCGTCTCTACTGAAAATACAAAAAATTAGCCAGGCATGGTGGCACATGCCTGTAGTCCCAGCTACTCAGGAGGCTGAGGCAGAAGAATCGCTTGAACCCAGGAGGTGGAGGTTTCAGTGAGCCGAGATTGTGCCATTGCACTCCAGCCTGGGCAACAGAGCAAGTCTCCGTCTCAAAAAAAAAAAAAAAATTAGTTGGGTGTGGTGGTGAACACATGTGGTCCCAAGCTACTCAGGTGGCTGAGGCAGGAGGATGGCTTGAGCCCGAGTTAGAGGCTGCAGTGAGCCACGATCCCACCACTGCACTGTAGCCTGGGCGATACACCGAGACACTTTTTTTTTTTTTTTTTTGAGGTGGAGTCTCGCTCTGCGGCCCAGGCTGGAGTGCAGTGATGCAATCTCAGCTCACTGCAACCTCTACCTCCCAGAGACCCTGACTCTCTAAAAAAAAAAGAAAAAGAAAAAGAAAAAAGATTAAATGGGGCCTCACCAACGTGAGGTCAGACCGCTGCCGCCCGTCTTCCTCCCACAGCAACTGCCTCCACGACCCTGGCCGTCCGCGACCCGCCAGGTCCCGCAGCACCCTCGGCCCCGCTGAGGCAACGAGAAGGGGCTGCTTAGACCACAGCTCCCTCTGTGCTCCTCTCACCCTCCCGGCCTCTGTGCTGTCCCGGAATGAGGCTCCAGCTCTTCTGCCGCTTGGACCCCGGTGGGCTGGGGCACCTGGGGCCAGCAACACGAGGTGTGACCCCACAGGCCTCCGCACAGCAGCTCCCACTGCCAAGTGCCCCCTCTGCCATCCGTATCCTCCAGAGACCTCCCCAGCCACAGCCAGGGGGCCATGGACCCCCAGAGTGACAGGCGGCCCCTGATCGATCTCCTTCGGGTGCAGGGCCCCCCGCTTCACCCAGCACAGGGCGGGTTTCCAGGGTGGACTTGGCACCCTTCGGCCGAGGTGGCCTGAGCTGCTCACCCAGTGCCTTGCACAGCTCCGGGTGCTTTACCCCAATGGTCTTCAGCCTCTGCAGCAGCTCCGATGAGGTCAGCTGCCGCACCAGGTACAGGGCCACCGAGTAGCTCTGGGGACAGAAGGGCGGGGTCAGGGCTGGCAGGACGGGGCCGGGGTTGGGGGGCAGGGTGGGCCCCCGGGCACGCACTCACCTTGCCGTAGTTCCCCCAGGTGACGGTGATGCGGTTGGTGGCCGAGGACAGGTACATGAGGTGGGTGAGGTTGATGGGGCGGCACGGCCTCTTGGGCTCCACCCCGGGCTTATTGGAGGGGTAGTAGCCCTGCAAGCAGATGGGCCGCTCAGCCTCGAGCCAAGAGCGGCTGGGAAATCCGACGGCCCCCACCCTCCCTCCACGCCCCCCAAACCCGTGCAGCAGACGCGGGGGCGGGGCATGCTCACCGGGACCGAGCAGTAGCTGTGGTTGACCTTCACAGCGATGTTGGGCGGGTACTGGTCCTCCTGAGGGCAGCTGGTGTCTGAGTAACAGATTCTGCAACGACAACAGGGACCATGGGGCGGGGAGGGGGCGCACAGGAGGGACTAGGCTGCTGCGGGGGTACACGAGTGGTAGCCAGGCGGCAGTGATGGGGGCACCGGAGAATGTGACACGGGGGGTATCAGGGCCCCCGCGTGTGGCCTGAGTGGGGGTCGGATGGTGATGTATCCCCAGACAGGGATAGACAGCAGGTGAGGAGAGCTGGGCTCTGCTGTTAGCAGGGGAGACTGAGGAGGGCCTGGGCCAGGACTGGGGGGCGGGGAGGGGCGGGTGGCTGGGGGTCCAGCCCTGGGGTCGTGGGCACACCTGGGCATACCTCAGGACGACCTGCACGGCTTTAACTCCGGGCTGCAGTTCCCTGTGGGTGTGGAGCAAACCAGAGGAAAGGAAAGGAGAGCTGAGTGAGGAGGGCGTGACCCCAGCCCACCCGACAAGGTGGAGACCGCCACACCACAAGGCTCCCTCCCCCAGAGCTGGGAAACTGAGGCCCAGGACTCTTTTGTACAGGCTGGGTGAGACAGGAGTGGCTGTGAGGTCAGGAGAGGGGCTGGCCTCCCTGGAAAATGCAACAGAATCCACAGCAAAACCCTGAACCAGAGAGGGCAGCCAGGTGCCTCTCCCTGCGAAGAAACATAGCTAAAACGTGCATGCTGGAATCTAGCAGCTGGCTCACAATGGCAAGAAAACACCCAGTTTGGGAGGTCAAGGCTGGTGGAGCTCTTGAGCCCAGGAATTTGAGACCAGCCTGCGCAACATGGTGAAACTGTCTCTACAAAAAATTATCCAGGCGTGGTGGTGCACACCTGTGGTCCCAGCTGCTTGGAGGCTGAGGCAGGGGGATCGTCTGAACCCATGGAGGCACAGGCTGCAAGCTATGATTGCACCACTGCACTCCAGCCTGGGTAACAAAGAGAAACACTCTCCAAAAAACAAACAAACAAACAAAAAAAACCCCAGTAACACCTGAGGATAAACTTTAACAAGAAACGCCCCCAGAAGAAGAGGAAAAAGTCTATCTACCCAAAGACGCATCCGTGGATATTCACAGCAGAACTGACCACGACAGCCACAAACTAGCAGCATCCTGAGTGTCCTTCCATAGACCGAAGGACCAACATGCACGGGACGCGACCCAGCCATGGAAAGGAGCCAGGCTCAGACCCAGGCCTCAGCACAGGTGCACCGTGAGGACGTCCCGCCCAGTGAGAGATGCCAGACACGAAAGGACACACAAGGCAGGTGGCTCACGCCAGTAACCCCGGCACTTTGGGAGGCGGAGGTGGGTGGGTCACCTGAGGTCAGGAGTTCGAGACAAGCCTGGGCAATATGGTGAAACCTCGTCTCTACTAAAAATACAAAAATTAGGCCAGGTGCAGTGGCTCACGCCTGTAATCCCAGCACTTTGGGAGGCCGAGGCGGGCGGATAACGAGGTCAGGAGATCGAGACCCTCCTGGCTATCATGGTGAAACCCCGTCTCTACTAAAAATACAAAAAAAAAAAAAATCAGCCAGGCGTGGTGGCGGGTGCCTGTAGTCCCAGCTACTTGGGAGGCTGAGGCAGGAGAATGGCGTGAACCCAGGAGGCGGAGCTTGCAGTGAGCCAAGATCGTGCCACTGCACTCCAGCCTGGGCCTTGGAGTGTGACTCTGTCTCAAAAAAAATACAAATATTAGCTGAGTGTGGTGGTGCACGCCTGTAATCCTAGCTACTCAGAAGTCTGGGGCAAGAGAATCACTTGAACCTGGGAGGCGGAGATTGCAGTGAGCTGAGATCGCGACACTGCACTCCAGCCTGGGCGACAGAGTGAGATTCTGTCTTAAATAATAATAATAAACGAAAGCCACATAGTATGTGATTCCACTTCTATGAAATGTCCAGGACAGACCCATTTACAGACAGGAGGGGATGCGTGGGGGCCAGTGGATGAAGGGTGGCAGCTGCTGGGGATGGACACGACTGCCCTGAGACTAGGCAGTGGTGGGAGCTGCGATACCTACTGATCCACGAGAACCCACTCGATGACACCCTTAAAAACTGTATATTCTATGGTATGCAAATCATATCTCGACATAAGAAAAAGAAATGTGGGATGGGCAGGGTGGCTCACGCCTGTAATCCCAGCACTTTGGGAGGCAGAGGTGGGGTGGATCACGAGGTCAAGAGATTGAGATCATCCTGGCCAACATGGTGAAACCCTGTCTCTACTAAAAATATAAAAATTAGCCAGGCGTGGTGGTGCGCACCTGTAGTCCCAGCTACTCGGGAGGCTGAGTCAGGAGAATCGCTTGAACCTGGGAGGCAGAAGTTGCAGTGAGCCGACATCACGCCACTGCACTCCAGCCTGGCGACAGAGCGACTTCATCTCAAAAAAAAAAAAAGAAAAAGAAAAAGAAATGTCCAGAAGCTTTCTGAGGAGAAAATCAAACTTTTTTTTTTTTTTTTTTTTTTTTTTTTGAGACGGAGTCTCCCTTTGTTGCCCAGGCTGGAGTGCAGTGGCAGGATCTCGGCTCACTGCAAGCTCCGCCTCCCGGGTTCACGCCATTCTCCTGCCTCAGCCTCCCGAGTAGCTGGGACTACAGGACAGGCGCCCGCCACCACACCCGGCTAATTTTTTTGTATGTTTGGTAGAGACGGGGTTTCACTGTGTTAGCCAAGATGGTCTCGATCTTCTGACCTCGTGGTCCACCTGCCTCGGCCTCCCAAAGGGCTGGGATTACAGTTGTGAGCCACTGTGCCCAGCCCAAACTGATTTTTTTATACTGTGTGGCTGGCTCTGAGCACTCTGCAGCAGGGACCCAGTGCAGGTGGAGGCTGTGCTGACCCAGGTACACAGACAAGGAAGACGAGGCTGAGAAAGACGAGGTCGCCACCTTGGGTCACCCAGGCAGAGAGGCCTCCATGGCCAAGCCTGGCTCGGCTGGATCTGAACCCTTACTAGGTGTGAGGGCCAGGCTGGGAGGCCCCAGGAACCTGGCCCCACAGCAGGGGGGGGCGGTGGGTCTGAAGCGGCTGGGCACGAGAAGCTGGGCATTAAATGGGGGCGCCCAGCCCTGCCATGGACTCAGGGGTGACCTGGGCAAATGGCCTCCCCTGTCCTAAGGGCCCAGCACCCACCATTAGCCTGCCCAGCAGGAATCTGTCTCAGCTGGAGGCAGTACAGCCTCGGAGAGACTGAGGGAGGAGCAGAGCGCAGGGCAGCCACACTGGCCCCTCACCTGCCACAGTTCAACTGTCCTCATCTGAGGACGACCCTGCCCCAGGCGACACCGAGCTGTGTCTGGGGACATCTGTGGTTGTCAGAGTTAGGGGTGTTCCTGGCACAGAGCAGGTGGAGGCCAGGGACGCTGCTCAGCAGCCTGCAGTGCCCAGGATGGCCCCACCGAGGGAACCATCCCACCTCACTATCCACGGTGTGGAGGGGGAAACCCCGTATTCATTATATAACTGGGAAAAAACCTGACTTCCGCCAGGCGCAGTGGCTCACGCCTGTAATCCCAGCATTCTGGGAGGCTGAGGTGGGTGAATCACCTGAGTCAGGAATTTGAGACCAGCCTGATCAACATGGCAAAACCCTGTCTCTACTAAAAATACAAGATTAGCCGGGCGTGGTAGTGAGCGCCTGTAATCCCAGCTACTTGGGAGGCTGAGGCAGGAGAATTGCTTGAATCCAGCAGGTGGAGGTTGCAGGAAGCCAAAATCGCGCCACTGCACTCCAGCCTGGAAGCCTGGATAAGAGCTACACTCAGTCTCAAAAAAAAAAACAAACAAACAAACAAAAAAAACACCTGACTTAACTTCCTGCTCATGCTGGACACCAGAATAAATTCCTAAGGCGGGCGGTGTAAACCGGGGACCCCCAGCTCCTGGGATTCACCTACTTTCTCCCCCTCCAATTCAGGGTGTGGATTTCAATGTATGCAGCCTTCTGGGACCTCAGCAGGGCAGAGGATCATGGGACACAGAGTCTCTTGGGGATACGTGGAATCCCCTAACCCAGGGAGGTCTCGCCCGGGTTATCCTGCCCTAGGGGACACTGGACAATGTCTGGGGACATCTGTGGTTGTCACAACAGGGGCGTGTTCTTGTCATGGCGTGGGTGGAGGCGAGGAATGCTCCTCCGCTCCCTGCAATGCCCAGGATGGGTCCAGGAGGGCAAGACCGTGTTAAAAGGGGACAGTCAGTCCACCTCTCTCTAGCGGGCTGCAGGGCACAGGCAGTGCGCACACAGGCCAGCCCCTGAGACCCAGGATGGGGTTTTCTGGAAGGAAGCAAACCCAGCCACTGCCTTGCAGCACGGTTCTGGACTGAGCCCGAGCGAGGCCTGCAGTGGACGTGGCTGCCGGCTCTCCCCAGTGAGCCCAGGAGAAAGTGGGTGGGCGGGCGGCGGGGTGCTGGGCTGGGGGAGGTGCCGCACACCTGGAGTTCCGGATCAACTCCACCTGTCTTGGCGTCAATGCGAAGATGCACGGGCTCTCCTGAAGCTTCTCGTTGTTCTGTGGGACTGAAGACAAACACGGGGTCAGGGGCATGTCTGGTCCCTGGCAGGTCCCCCGAGCCCAGTCGCTTTTCCCAGCCTGCGCCTCTTCAGACCAGGAAACAGGAAATGGGAAGTTGGCTGGACAGATATGTGGGGCAGAGGTGGGGGCCGCCCAGGAAGGAGGATGAGGGAGGACTCCCGCCCATCCCCTTCTCGGGGCCGCTCACCACGGCCTGTGTCCTGTTGATGGCCACTCAGAGAGCTGGGTGACCTTCACAGCCTGTGGAATCTACTTAGGAAAACCGAAAAGTGCCGAGCTGCCTGGCAGGGAGAGCTGGACCCAGCCAGGCCAGCAGGACACTGCCATACCTCCTCTCTCCTGAGCACAAACCGGACCCGGCCCTTGCTCTCCTCGTGCCTGCAGGGTGGCCACGTCACCCGGACAGAGGTGGTGCGGGGGGTACTGACGGGAGGAAGGCCATGGTGCTCACAAGCCTGGGCCCTACCCTCTTACTTACAACTGGACTGACAAGCACAGGCGCAGTCAGAAAACATTGGTTTTTGTTTGTTTTGTTTTGTTTTGTTTTGGAGATGGAGTTTTACTCTGTCGCCCAGGCTGGAGTGCAATGGCACGATCTCGGCTCACTGCAACCTCCGTCTCCCGGGTTTAAGCGATTCTCCTGCCTCAACCTCCCGAATAGCCACCAAGCCTGGCTAATTTTTGTATTTTTAGTAGAGATGGGATTTCGCCATGTTGGCCAGGCTGGTTTCGAACTCGTGACCTCAGGTGATCCGCCCATCTCAAACTCTCAAAATGCTGGGATTACAGGCGTGAGCCACTGTGCCCAGCCAGCCCCATTTTTTTTTTTTTTTTTTTGAGACTTTGTTTCACTCTTGTTGCCCAGGCTGGACTGCAATAGCACAATCTCAGCTCACTGCAACCTCCACCTCCTGGGTTCAAGTGATCCTCCTGCCTCAGCCTCCCAAAATAGCTGGGATTACAGGCATGAGCCACCACGCCCGGCTAATTTTCTATTTTTAGTAGAGGTAGGGTTTCTCCATGTTGGCCAGGCTGCTCTCGAACTCCCGACCTCAGGTGATCTGCCCACCTCGGCCTCCCAAAGTGCTGGGATTACAGGTATGAGCCACGGCGCCTGGCTGCCGCATCTCTTAAAAAAAACAGCAGGGTGTGGTGTCTCAAAAAAAAAAAAAATAGCCAGGCGTGGTTCGGGCACCTGTAATCCCAGCTACTTGGGAGGCTGAGGCAGGAGAATTGTCTGAAGCTGAGAGGCAAAGGTTGCAGTGAGTGGAGATCACACCACTGCCTGGGCGACAGAGTAAGACTGTTTCCAAAAAAACCCAAAAAAATAAAAACAAAAACAAAAGGCCGGGCGCGGTGGCTCACACCTGTAATCCCAGCACTTTGGGAGGCCGAGGGGGGTGGATCACGAGGTCAGGAGATCGAGACCATCCTGGCTAACACGGTGAAACCCCATCTCTACTAAAAATACAAAAAATTAGCTGGGTGTAGTGGCAGGTGCCTGCAGTCCCAGCTACTAGGGAGGCTGAGGCAGGAGAATGGCGTGAACCTGGGAGGCGAAGCTTGCAGGGAGGCGGAGCTTGCAGTGAGCCAAGATCGTGCCACTGCACTCCAGCCTGGGCTACAGAGCGAGACTCTGTCTCAAAAAAAAAACAAAAACAAAAACAACAACAACAAAAAAAACACAAAACTGTAGCTGAACAACAAAAAGACAGTAAGAACACAAACTACCAATATCAGAAATGAAAGAACAATAGTACAGACCCTACAGCTTTTCGGTTCAATAGGGGAATAAAAGGTGAAACTTTATGCCAATGAATCTGACAACTTAGTGACATGGACAAATTCTCCCAAAGATGCAAATTACCAAAACAGGTACCAAAAGATACAGGAAGTTTGAAAAGCTCTTTACCTGTTAAGGAATTTGGATCCATAATTAAAACCTTTTCTGAAAACTGCAGGTCCACACTGGGCATGGTGGCTCACACCTGTAATCCCAGCACTTTGGGGTCTGAGGTGGGTGGACTGCTTGAGCCCAGGAGTTTGAGGCCAGCCTGGGCAACAAAGTGAGACCTTGTCTCTACAAAAAATTTTTAAATTAGCCAGGTGTGGAGGTGCACACCACCTGTAGTCCCAGCTACTTTGGAAGCTGAGGCAGGAGGATTGCTTGAACCCAGGAAGTGGAGGCTGCAGTGAGCCATGATCGTACCACTGCACTCCAGCCTGGGCAACAGAACCAGACCCCATCTCAAAAAAAAAAACAAAAAGAAAAAGAAAATGCAGGTCCATATTGGTGAATTCTATAAAACATTTTGGAAAGAAACCACATAAACCGTACATAAACTCTTCCAAAAAACAGAGAAGGAAAGCATACTTCTTATTTTACAAGGCCAGCATAACTCTGATACCAAAACCTCACAACTCAGCATCAAGGACGGAAAATTCCCGATGAATACCCCTCATGAACACAGATGTAAAATCCTCCACAAAATATCAGCCAGTATTTCAGGCCCCTGCGATTTGTGTAGAAATCCAAGACCGGTTTAAATCCTCTCTACACACCCAGGCCAGGTGCGGTGGCTCATGCCTGGAATCCCAGCACTGTGGAGGCGAGGCAGGTGGATCACTTGAGGTCAGGAGTTCAAGACCAGCCTGGACAATATGGTAACCCCATCTCTACTAAAAATACAAAAATTAGCCAGGCATGGTGACACACGCCTCTAATCCCAGCTACTCGGGAGGCTGAGCAGAATCGCTTAAACCCAGAAGGCGGAGGTTGCAGTGAGCCGAGATTGTGTAACTGCACTCCAGCCTGGGTGACAGAGTGAGGCTCCGTATCAATAATATAAAATGAGGTAAAATAAAATAAAATACCTCTCTACACACCCACTAGCATGGCTAAAATGAAAGGACTGGCAACTCTAAGAGATGACAAAGGTGTAGAGCAATCAGAACTCTCTGCTGGTGGGGTTATAAGACAGTACCATCACTCTGGGAAACTACCCTTATAAAGCTAAGCACAGACCTACCCTATCACCCAGGAATCAGGAATCCCACTCCAAAGTATTTTCCCTCAATACATGGAAACATGCGTTCAAAGAAACTTGCAGGCCGGGCACAGCGGCTCATGCCTGTAATCCCAACCCTTCAGGAGGCCAAGGTGGGAGGATCGCTGTAGCACAGGAGTTGGAGCCCAGCCCAGGCAACACAGTGAGACCTTGTCTCTAAAAAAAGTTTTTAAATAAGCCTGAGCCAGGTGTGCTGGTGTGCAGCTGTCATTTCCACTACTCAGGAGGCTGAGGTGAGAGGACTGCTTGGGCTCAGAAGTTCGAGACCAGCCTGGGCAACATAGCAAGACTGTGTCTACATTAAAAAATATATTTAGATACAAAGCAAAAACGCTGAGCAGCGTGCACGTCCTGCTATCACTTGTGTAATGAAAATGGAGAGAAGGCATCTGAGTAAACACCTATTTGTTTATAAGTGTAAAAAATATCGGAAGAGCGTGGGGGAGCGAGAATCTGGCCACAATGGCAGCCTTGCAGTGGCCGGGAGACGAGACGACGAGATGACAGGCAAGCCCTTTAGAACAGGGACGGCGAACTGCCCCTGGTAAAGGCTGGAGCTCATCAGCTTCGCAGGCTATGTCTGTGCTCCCAGGTGCTCCCAGGACGGCAGTGCACACAGTGGCGTGGCCTGCACCCACGACAGGGCCTTTACAAGAACCGGAGCCATGGGATCGCACCTCAACTACCAGCACTGTCTTGGAACTTTCTCAATTAAAACCTACGAGAAGCCGAGTGCAGTGGCTCACGCCTGTAATCCCAGCACTTTGGAAGGCCGAGGCAGGCGGATCATGAGGTCAGGAGATAGAGACCATCCTGGCTAACATGGTGAAACCCCGTCTCTACTAAAAATACAAAAAATTAGCCGGGCGTGGTGGCGGGCGCCTGTGGTCTCAGCTACTCGGGAGGCTGAGGCAGGAGAATGGCGTGAACCCGGGAGGCGGAGCTTGCAGTGAGCTGAGATCCTGCCACTGCGCTCCAGCCTGGGCGACAGCGAGACTCCATTTCAAAAAAAAAGAAAAAGAAAAAAGCCAGACTCCCTGGGCTCGGCTCCCAGCCCTGCCAGGGCCTCTGTGGCCTGAGCCTGCATGTCCCGCCCATGTTGACCTGTTTCTTCGGGGACTGGTGCCGGGTCTGTGGCTGGCCCTCAGGAAGAGGGGGCTGCCACAGCCGGTTCCCGTTTATATGCTGAGGGCACAGCCAGTCTCTGCAGAGGTGATGGGCTGTGGAGTCCCGGCTGGGCCCCTGAGGAAGGCCGCCTAATTGGGAGGGGGGCACACAGGCCACCTGCAGACGCGCCCAGGTCTGCCCTGAGTGCCAGGGGAGCAATGGTTCAGGGGCAGGGAGGCTGCACGGGAGCCTACACCTGAGCTGGGCCTTGAGCTTCCAGGCTGGGTCGGAGGTGAAAACACAGACACCCCACCCCTCAGTGTCTCAGGAGGAGGTAGGGGAGAAGGGTGGGTCCCCAGCAGGCAGCAAGGGAGCCACCCAGCTGGCCAGGGATTGTTGCCAGCCCATGCCTGGGGCAGACAGGGCCCAGTCACTGAAGAACAAGACTCTGGGGTCCCTGCCCTGGGAGGGCTCCTCCCTCTGGGGGGACCGGGCTGTGCTTCTCTGCTGGGGGCCTGGGAGGTGCCCTGTGCTCTCACTGCTGTGCCACTGGCCCCGGGCCGCTCACGGATCCCCCCAAACACCCGGCCCCCCTATGCTGGGGAAGGGGCTGTGGGGTCTCCCTCAAACCTGCCCTTCTGCCCTCAGGGTCAGCTGTTTGGGGCCAGAAACCCAGGTGGCATCCATGAAGCCCCCGTCTCTGCTGTCCTGCAAACATCCACTCCCTCAGCCAGTCCTGTCATATCTGTTTTCAAATCCCGCCCGGTGCAGACGACTGCCCCCAGCTCCGCCCGTCTCAGCAGCCAGAGCCCGCTCCCTGGGATGGCTCCGCAGGAGACCCCTGACCCTCAGTACCCCTGCTCAGGGCCACACACACCCCGGCGCACACACGGCCACCACCCTGGCCTCCTGCTTGGGCCCCACCAGCCATGCTGCCTCAGGGCCTCCGCATCTGCCATTCCCTCTTCTGGAACCTTGCTCCCCCGACCAGCCTCATGGCCCTATATTTGTCTTTGTACAAATGTCACCAGAAGGAAAGCCTTCGCTGAGCACCCCATTTAAAAACCGCACCCCCCGCCACCTCACTTTTCTCCAAACCTTCTCCTCCTAAGGAGCGACTCAGTTTCCCTACATCACTCTGCTGCTCCTTCTTGTTGGGCCACTGAAGCATGAAGTTCCCCGAGGGGGAGATGGTTTCGTGTGCTGCCCAGCATCCAAGGCCATGGGACCAAGGCAAGGGCACCACTGAACCAGATGCACCTTTGGGGCCAGGTGCAAGATCAGGTGACCACGGGGGCCCTGCCAGGCAGAGCCGGTTCTGGGATGAGGTGCTCAGCCAGGCCCTCCGGCCCGGGCACGAAAAGCAGCCCCTGGGCCCGATCTGAGAGCCCAACAAGAAGGGCCCAGCCGTTGGCTCCACCCAAGGCTGCCAGGGAGCCTCACGAGATGCTGCTGACGATGAATATTTAACGCTGTGAGCAGATGCTCACAGTATGGGGGGTGGTTATAAAATAGCAGCCAGGACACAGCCACACATTCCTACAATCACACATGCAAAGGGAGAAGGCGGCAAGCACCGGCCCGATGTACCGAGGCGGCCCACTCGGGCAGCAGGGCGCCGGCCGGACTGCTCTGCTGTTGACTCCAGTTTTCTAGGACAAGCGCATAATTGTACAAGTTTAAATAGAAATGAAACACAGGGAGTTTTTAAAAGGCTGACTGGGGCCAGGCCCGGTGGCTCACGCCTATAATCCCAGCACTTTGGGAGGCCGAGGCAGGTGGATCACTTGAGGTTAGGAATTCAAGACAAGCATGGTCAACATGACGAAACCCCGTCTCCATTAAAAATACAAAAAATGAGACTGGCGCAGTGGCTCACGCCTGTAACCCCAGCACTTTGGGAGGCCAAGGTGGGTGGATCACCTGAAGTCAGGAGTTCAAGACTAGCCTGGTCAAGATGGTGAAACCTCGTCTCTACTAAAAGTACATAAAATTAGCTGGGTGTGGTGGTGCGTGCCTGTAATCTCAGTTACTTGGGAGGCTGAGGCAGGAGAATCGCTTGAAGCCAGGAGGCTGTAGTAAGCCTAGATCGCGCCACTGCACTCCAGCACGGGCAACAGTCAGACTCCATCTCAAAAAAAAAAAAAAGCTGATCGGATGGGACCATTCCCCCTCCAGCTGGCCCATGTGCTGGCCCCCTCCCCAGGCTGTCCCCTCCCCGGCACATACAAGTTCTCTAACTCCCGGACCCACCCTGTCCAGCTAAGAGCTACCAGCACTGATTCCCCAACCCAGGTCCTTCAGATCAAGAGTAGAGGCAGCATAGTCAGGTATGAGGGACACAGGGGGCACTGTCCTGGAGGGGCGGGGAACAGGTGCCCCTGGCTAGGCACAGGGGTGATGCCGACCACTCTACCCATCAGTGAAAACATTCACGAGCTGCCATGGGAGGGGCACCAGTGGGCAGGAAGCAGAGCAGGAGGCTGCGGCCAGTGGGCAGGTTGGGGAGCTGGGCTGGGCAGGGCAGGGGGCCACAGGGGATGGGAGAAGGACTAGCGGGACATGGGGGGTGGCTGCTGGCAGCCCCCCATCTGGTAGCGGTGGGCCCATCCCTCCTCTTCAACCTGAAGGCCAAGACCTGGGGCAGAGCTGGCGGAGTCCCCCTGTTCCCCAACCACAGGTATGGGAAGTGCCAGCGGGCTGAGTGGGTCAGACTACCCCACACGTGGGACAGTGACACAGGACGCTCCGTGCCCATCCAGGCCCCCAGTGTGCAGACGGACAGATGGTGGGCCTGGGCGGGCAGCAGGCCTGGCTGTGGAAGGCAGACGGCCACTTGCCTCCTGCACTTCAGTTTCCTCACTGACCCCAAAAATCATACCAGAACCTCAGGGGCACTGCAGCCCTCGGGGCAAGCAGGGTAGCCCCCAGCCTTCCCCGGGCCCACCATTCTCGGGTTCCAGCCTCTGCCGCCCGCGCCCAGGCTACTGCGTCCCTCCTCCTGGGCACACCACGTTCTGGCCACAATGAACTCCATTCAGCCCCATGAATGAGCCCTCTCTGGCCATCGGCCTCTGCCCTCGCTGCCCTCTGCCTGGAATACGCTCCCCTGCCCCCTCCTCTCTGCCTGGCTTCTTGAGAGTCACCCTCGGGTCTGGACTGAAACGCTGCTGCCTCCAGGAAGCCTTCCTGACTGCTACCTCCTCACAAATGTAGAGTAAATGGCTCCTGCTACTGACAGTTGCCCCTGAAAGCCCTCCGTGTGCCATGAGACTTATCACCTGGCACTTCTGTGCTGCACCTGAGCAGGGACCACGCTACCTTGCTGTGGCCTGGGCAATGCTGGCCCAAGGGCTTCAGAGGCTGAAGGGCACAGGTGCCTACACACAGCACATGCCAGACCAGCGGCTCTTGGCTGGTACCAGGGCTATCTGCCTCTGGGGGCATCTGGAGTCGTGCTGACAGGGGCTCCACTCTGCACAGCAGGCGGGCGGGCAGGCAGATTCCTCGGGGTGCCCGCTGCGGGCCAAGGCCCTGGAGGAGCAGCTCTGTGCCCGGCCAGCATGTATCCTTCCTTCTGCCCCACATTTCCTGACAGCCTCTCTTCCCAAGTACCCTGACAGGAGGGTCAGGCTCCCTAGCCGGACTCCCCAGGTGGCGCCGGCTTCCTTGCTGACAGGCAGGACAGGGTTCCCAGCCTGCAGAGGTCCAGGCCAGAGCCTCTGCTCAGGAGCAGGAGCCAGTCGGCTCGGGAGGAGGGAAGGCAGGCCGCTGTGCGACCTTGGGCCGTTCTCCGCACTGTTCTGGGTGCCAGCCCCGTCCCCACACACGGCACCTCCCACTGGAGCCGATCACCTACAGCCTGAGGCCCCTGCAGCCTGCTCTGTGGCTCTGTCACCCCCTCCCCCAGCCCAGCATTCCGCACCGCGTGATTTATGGCTCCTGTCCGCCTGGCGCGGTCTCCATCCTGGAGCCGGCCGGCGGCTATTCCGGGGAAACAGACCAGAGCGGTGGGCCTCACGCTGGACGGTGGGTCACAGCCAGAGGAGGGAGTGAGGGAGAAGCCGGTGGAACTGGGTCCTCCGGAGGCGGCCCCCGGGCAAGGCCAGCACCACAGAGTGCACCCTGGGGAGGGACACAGCCCAGGGTCAGGGCGGACAGATGGCATCTCAGGTCCTAAAACCATGGGGACCACTGCTTCGGGGCCAGGGTCTATGCTCCAGGAAACCTCTGAGGACCGAGGTGGCCCCCAGGGGGTCCCCCAAGAGCACGGAATCCAGGAAAGGAGGTTCACCTGGCGGCCCGAGATGGAGAGAGAGCCAGTGGGAGAGAGAGGCAGGGTGGGGATGGCCTCTTTGTTCTGAGCTGCCAGCACAGGCACACTGGTGTAGACAGGGGAGCAGGCTCTCCCGGAGATCAGGTGACCGGGGTCCCTGGTGGCTCAGGGCACAGCGATGTATTGTGGGACGGAGCTACTGGTCCCCGTGCAGGAAGGAAGCTGGTCAGCCCCGTCCCCCGCCCTGGACCAAGCCTGCCCTGCCGCTCCCAGGAAAGCCCAGCCTCCCTGTGATGCAGGTCCTTCCCAAGGCCCAACCTTCAGAGACAGCCAGCTCTGCCCAAGAACCTGGCAGGGGGAACAGCTTCCCTCATGAGAGAGCAAAGGCTGGGAAAGTCAGTCCGATGGAACTCAGGCCAAGACCCTGAGTCCCCCAGGACAGGTGCCACTGGGCCAACCTGCTCCCCAGGAGGCTGCTGCTAGACACCTCCTGCAAGAGAAAAAAGGTGGAGGCGGAGCCTCACTTGGAAGGCGGAGCCTCAGGCTGGAGGGAGGAGCCTCGGCTGCCGGAGGAACCACCGACAGCACCTTCCTCCCTCCTCCACTTCCTCCATCCTCACCTGGAAGCACAGCCCCTCCAGCCTAACCTCACTAAGTCCCAGGGCTGCAGATGGGAGGGGAAAGGCAGCCAGTTCCCCTTCCCCCTACCCCCATCAACGCTGCCTCCCTGGGCAGGGGCAAGGGGGCCAGCTGGCACCCAATGGACTGAAGCGTGCCAGAGAAGGGCCCTCAGGCCACAGCAGGGGCCAGGCAGGTTGCTGGGTCAGCAGGGTGGGAGGGAGCATGCACAGGGCTTCTGAACCTCGTGGCCTTGGTCCTGTTCCCTGCTGCGTGCCCACGCCTGGTGCCCATCATGCACCCACCCAGCAGGCGCTCCGATGTTTACTGTGCGAAGGAAAGAGTGGGGGCAGGGGAGGGGAGGCAGGAAGAAGAGACGGAGAGACCTCCAGGCACACAGAGGACTCGGTGAAATCTGAGCGCCTCAAGGCACAGGTCCGCAAAGGCCCAGGACGTTCCGCTCCCTATCTGCGAGTCCCAGAGGCTGCACACTCTCTCTGCCCTGGGGGCTGGGGCTGCGGAGGCCTCCCTGGCCCTGAGCTCAGGGATATGGCTGAGGCAGAGACTGGGCTCAATGCCCACCTGCAGCCTGAATGGCCACGGCTGCTGGGGAGGCACCAGGGGCCTGTCCACACTGCTGTGGGCTATGAGGTCCTGACACACAGTTCCTGCTCAGTCAGTGCTTGCAGACAAAGACATGAGAGAGAGAAGCGTGGAGCCCAGCACCTCTCCTCCGCCTGGGATCACCCTGAACCCCCAGCACGCCCGGTGCACACAGCCTGGCAGTGACCTGAGCCCACTGACCAAGGACACTCCTGCAAGCTGCCAGCGAGGAACCAGAGCCTGGGGGAAGGATGCCACTGGCCAGCCCCCTTTCCAAGGGGAATAAGCAGGGAAACCAGGCTCCCAGGTGGCCCTGGTCACCCCTGGCCCTGGCAGTCACAGCCTGGTGTGGTCCCTGCATGCGCCACAGAGTCTGTGTGAGCAACGGACTCTGTGGGGGAGATGGCGAGGCGTGTCCGAGGTTGGGTTATAAAAAGGGCTCCAGCTCCCAGCTTGGAGGTGCACACTCGCTACCCTAGGGTGAGGGAGCCACCAGGCTGAGGACGCCCAGGCAATCCGTGCAGGAGTCCGCAACATGAGGACCTGGGGACTGTGGCCAAGAGCTGGCGAGGAGCTGAGGCCTGCCAGCCACCACACAAGGATGTGGCTGCTCCAGCCCTGGTCGAGCCTCCAGATGAGGTGGCTCCAGCCTGACTGAGCCTCATGAGAGCCCCCGAGCCCCAATGCCCCGCAACACAGCTCACAGGCTCCTGAGAGCTAACAGACGCCCACTGCTTCCAGTGGCTCCATTTCGGGGTAACTTGTAACACAGCAAGGGGTGACCAATATCAAAGATGGTCCCTTTGCTTCCGAGGAAGGACACCCCTGGCCACTGTGGCTCCCCGCCCTGGCTGCGCCACAGAGAACATCACTCGAAGTCGGCTGTGTGGCTGGGCTGGGCTGGGCGGCGGGGCCTAGGTGAAGCCTCCAGTCGCAGCCTCCCCAGGGTGAGCACTCACCTAATTCGGTGGGCTTCAGCAGCTCGTCCAGCATATTAAAGAACGGCAGCTTCACCAGGCGGACTTCTGGCTTGAGGGTCTTGGCGGGCAACCGTCCCAGTCCGTTTAAGTACTTTCCGTAGAGCACGGGGTAGTCAATATTGGGGCCTGCCAGCGGAGTCCTGGGCACAGCGCCGGCCCGGTCGTAGGTGGAGTGCATGGTCAGGGGGTCCAGGGGCCGGTGCGGCTGTGGGGCAGGCTCCGAGTTCTTCTTGGCGTAGCGGGTCTCGTACAGCTCCTTGATCTTCTTGAACAGCTCAGGGCTACAGTCAAACTGCACCAGCTGGAGGGCCCTGGTGACGAGCTCGTGCTTCAGTCCACTCTTACTCCGGCCCACAAAACCCAGGAGCATCTGAAGGTCGGACACTCGAAAACTCATCACCATGTTCTGAGGAGGAGCAAGCACACACACACTCAGAGGACACAGCTGCGAGGCAGGGGACTCCATGGAGGCCAGGCCCCGATGTGGGGGCCGTGAAAGACACCCACTCGCCAGGAAGCGCCAGCCTTGGCTGGGGCTGGTGGAGTGCCCTGCCCCTACGGTGCCCCCTCCCAGCAAAGCCCTGCCCCCTCCCTCCTCCTCATCAAACTTTCCCCAGCATCGCCAACGCAGCAAAAGCGCCTCTGACTAGGCCCCCCCTTCTATTTTAGGTTCTCTTTCCCTGTCTTCAGCCTGAAAGCATCCCCAGGGCAGGAACTGGCAATTGTGCTTTACTTGTAAACAGCCTCTGCCAGTGCCTTACCGGCAAACACCAAATGCCTCTCTGACCCTCAGTCTCTTCGTCGGGAGGATAATGACATAAAGCACTGGCTGGGCGGGCGCTCAACCCATGTCAGCCACAGATATGTTTTCCCTTCGGTCTCGCCAACGGTAGCCACAGTTTACTTAGTACTAATCACCTGCCGGGAACCAAGCCGGTCATGTGATTATATATTTAACTCTGATCCTTAAAACACCCCTGCTAGGCTGGTGTGTGAGCTCTGTCACAAATGAGGAACTGTCGGCTCAGAGGTGGCAGCGCCAAGATTCGAACCCAGGCCTGGCTCTGAAGCCAGGGGCGGTTCTTGCTGCCACACTACCCTCTGGATGTCAACACAGGGCTGGGCCTGTGGGGGCCTCCGAAACATCTGCTGATCATCCCAGGCAGGGTTTCTCCCCCTCGGCCCTGTGGACACTGGGGCCATCCTGCGCTCTGTGTGGTGCTAAACACCCACAGCTCACGACAACCAAACACACCTCCACACCCCACACACCTCCACACCCCACACCTCCACACCAAACACACCTCCACACCAAACACACCTCCACACCAAACACACCTCCACACCAAACACACCTCCACATCAAACACACCTCCACACGTTGCCCTGAGTCCCTGGGGGACCGGTCCAAGGGGAAGATAGCAGCCACAGGGGCTGTTGCAGGACCTGGGTCAAAGCGACAAATGAGGCTTGGCAGGACCTGGCCCTCATCGCCTGGCCGGGCCTCTCCAGCGAAATAAAAACCAAACAGCAGAGCCCAGCTGACCCTGGTGTTTGATGTGGGGTAGCCTGGCAGTGGCCTGCCCTCCATGAGGGGTAGGACCCTGAAGGGGAAGGAAGGCTCCTCAACAGGCTGCAGAAGCCAGGTGTCCTCGAGGGATGGGCTGGCAGGGTTTCGGGGCCACCCACCCTCAGCCCTGAAGCTGGCCTGGGATGAATGAGATGTGGTGGGAAACAGCAGCTTCCAGGAGGAATGGGGAGAAAGCTCAAGCGTCAAGGGGGTTAAGGAAAGCTGGCGGGTACCCGAAGAAACCAATAAACCATTCAAACTCCACTCGAAAGACCCTGAGGGTCGAAGCCAGAGGCAGTCCCAGTGGGGTGTGTAAACTGCAGCCTCCGTGCCAGGAGGCGCTGGGGTTTCCGGCTCCTGGCTGCCCCAGGGTGAGACCAGGAGCCTAGCCGCACATTTCAGCACCAAAGCTGCAGCAGCCGGGGCCCGCTGTCGGGTCCTCATCTGTCAGCTCTGATTTCTTCCAGCTGTATCGTGCCAGGGTCCTGTTGGAGACGGAGAGGCTGTCCAGGCTCAAAATGACAGGGACACACGTGCAGGCGGCCCAGCCCTGCCCAAAGAGCCTCGGGAGAAGCCTCTTCCCATATCAGGGCTGCGGGGCCCCGTGACTGTAAAGAATCGGGATGCCAGCGTCTGCTCCCTATCAGGCACCAGCAAGGCCTGTGTCGCTAATTTCACAATGAGGACACCCATCGTGTAGGTGAGGAAACCGAGGCTCACAGAGGGAAGCGGCTGGCCCAGAGCCTCCCTAGTACATGCGTGGGACTGGCATCGGCCCCTCGGCCTCTGGCCTCCCAAGGGTGTTCCCGTCTGCTGCCCGGGGGACCCTCACTCACCAGCACACTGGCTATGGGGACCTGCATGGTCTGCTGGGCCTGAGAGTCAGGGATGCTTTGAAAACAAAAATGCCTCATCTCCCTTGGCCTGACTTCCTACCTTGTGCAGAAAACAAAAAGGGTTGCGGACAAGATGTTTCTTCTGGAAGTGGCCCAAAGCCTTAGCAGGGAGAGACGATGTCATGTGGACACTTCACACTGGCAGACTGGCCGAAGGCAGGTGGGCTGGGGAACCTGCTGACATCCTCGCACCCCGGGAGCCCCCGCCCCACCCAGGCTGGACAGTGGAGCCGCAGCTCCCGCTTCCCGGAGCACACCCCTTAGGTGGCCATATGTTCACGACTCAGATTTCCCAGCAGCTGCCACCTCGGAGGAGCCTGCCCTTGACACTGGAGGGAGTGCGGGGGGGACAAGCATTCAGGAAGAAGCCCCAAATGCCCCAAGATCACTTCCTGCCCTGGCTTCAAGCTGACCTGCTTGCCGTCAGAGCTGTGTTTATAAACAGCGCCAGGCCCCGGCAGCTTCCAGAGTTTCAACTCCAGGCTTGCCTGGAAGTCGCATGGGGAGACATCAGCCGAGACACAGCAGCTGCGCTGAACCTTTCCTCCAGCATAGGCCCCTCAGAGCACCGGGGGTAGCTCAGGAAGGCGCCTCTCTCCAGGAAAGCGGAGATCTGGGCGAAACGCTGTGGACTATTTCAGGGAGCTCACAGACACCCCTGCCCCAAACCCGCCTGCAGGCCTCAAGCTGAGAGTCTCAGATTTCAAAGTTCACCAACAAACCCCCAACATTCGCCCCTCCGAGCAGTCTGTGATGCACCCCAAAAGACAGAATCTGCAGCCATGAATATGACAGGCTGGGGAAGGCCCCTGTAAAGAAGGGGATGTTTCAATGACATTTAAGGTACTTGGAGGGGTAGCAACAGACTCAAGGAGAAAGAAGGTTCCCCAGGGTCCAGGCCCCCTTGAATGGAGGCTCACGGTTTAGAGAACCTGAAAGAAGGGTCAACTTGATTTAATTGGGGGGGGGGGGGGCCCAGCCACCAGAGGGTCAAGGAAAGTTCATCAGATCATATTTCAAGGCCTGGATGGTACAAAAGAGTGCAGACCCTGCCCTCAGCCAGGGTGGGGGGGTGGGGTCCAGGGTCACAGCTCCAAGCCCCGAAACGGGAGGTTACATTTCAGGACTCCAGGACACTTCAAGCCCAGAGCCTGCCACTTTGGGTTTACAGAGTTCAGGCCTCCACATCTCCAGGGCGAGTCTCCACTTTTCAAAACTCTAGAGAGGGGCAGAAGTGTGCACAAGGGTGTAGGGTTGGGAGGCGAAGAGAGGTATATGCTATAATCACAGAGCCCTGAGTGCTGTGTTTTCAGATCCCAGGGGGTAATGTGAGAGGACGGAGAAGAAAATACCTACAGGTCAGGACCGTGGGGAGGGAAGATGTGAAAGGGGATGGGGGAGGGAGAGGTCCCCTAACCTCCCCGGAAGCCGTGGCCTTGCGGGCACTTCTAAGGGTTTTAGACCCTCAGCTCTAGGTAGGCACCTACAAGAAGGTACATCCCCTGGAATGGGGATACTCTGAGCTCAATCCCAGGATGATTAAAAGTGGTTCCAAGCTAGGAGATGGTATCTATGGGACACGGGACCTGGACAGGACCCATAGTATAATAGAGCAGCAGCAGCAGTTGTTCTAAAGAGGCCAGCCTTGGACCCAGTGGGGACCCTCCAGAGATCAACAAAAGAGAATAGGCAGAAAGAGAGGAGACCTTAGAAACCAAAGTTGGGGTGCATAAAAGTTCTGGGGGCTGTGTAGGGGGAGGGTGGGTGTCTGACCTAAGAAGTAGACTCGCTCAAGAGCAGAAAATAGGAGAA
The DNA here is from genome assembly GCF_028858775.2 of Pan troglodytes. Classification (NCBI taxonomy): domain Eukaryota; kingdom Metazoa; phylum Chordata; class Mammalia; order Primates; family Hominidae; genus Pan; species Pan troglodytes. Next base: position 6,353,042 of record NC_072418.2, on the reverse strand, counting down.
GCAGCCAAGGTTTGAGGACAGTATCTGATGCTGCACAGGTGAGGTTTAGAGCCCCCTGAAGCAGAATCAGTAGCCTCAGATTCTGTCCCGAGAGGAACGAGATAGGACCAAAGCACAGTCCAGGATTTAAGATTTAAAAAAGGAGAATAAGGAAGGTCTGTGACCAAGAAGAGTGGTCCGGACTCCATCCTATGGGGAGGGAAAGGGAGGGCCCAGCCTTCCCCCAAGCGCCCACTCCGGCGTGTGAGAGACGGTGTCGGGAAGGGGGCGGGGTTCTGGGACCAATGCAGAAGCTGAAGAGGGGCTCAAGCCCGAGCCTGGACTCCAGACCCCAAGAGGACGTGCCGTGTCTTGGGGGTGGTCTCAGGGCCCTGACTCCTCCACCTGGACGGTGGCAGGACACTATCCAGGACTCGGGGGACCCTTCCGAGCAGGAGACTCGCAAACCCCAGCCTGGCCTGTTGGGCGGGGACGAGACCCAGATAGCAGTCCTGGGAGCCCTGTGGGCGGGGAGGCGCAGACACTCCCCCCAACACACCAGCCAAAGAGCAAGGACCCCGGCTCGGAACCAAGAGGGCAACGAGTAGCTCAACACGTCCCGCATCCCGGCGGGACGGTGCCTCAACCGGGAGGCGCGGCCCTGGCCTGGCGCTCAGGGACCGGGACCCTAAGGGCTCGGGCTGGGTGGGGGGACCCTGCCTGAAGCCGGGGGAGCGACCCCCGGCGCGAAGACCCGGGTGAGGCAGGAGGGCCCCGCCCCCGGCCTCCCCGCCCCCCGCCCTCACCCTGAGACCGGGGGTCGGGGTCTGGGGGCCGGGACGGCGAGCCGCGGGCCGGCCGCGCTGTGGGGCCCCGGACAGAAGGCGCAGACCTCGACCCGCGGCCCGGCCCCCGCCCTCTCGCCCACTTGCCCCGGCCGGCGCCGCCACCGCTCACTCACTTTGGCCTCCACCAGCTCCGCCGCCATCTTGGCCACCAGCGTCCCCCGCGCCGGGAGCCCCCAGCCGTCGCGTCACGTGACCGCTCCCCACTCGCAGGCGGGGCCGCCGCCCGGGCCAATTAGCACCCGCGCGCGCTCCTCCCGCCGCCGGTGCGCGCTGCTGCCTCCTGCGCAGGCGCGCGCGGCCACCGCCCGGGCCTCCGGCCAATCAGGTCCGTCCTACACCAGCCCCCTCCCCCCTCCCTTCTCCTCTCGCTCGCGGCGACCACGCCTACCCCTGGCAGCGCCTGACTCCTTAAAGTGGTATTAGCCCTGCGCAGGTGGGGACGGGTGCTCGGTTGCCTCTAGGGAGGGAAGGCGAGAGGGGGCGGTGGCAGCGACAACAATGCAGCTAGGTGCCGTGGCTTCCTGCGCGCGGCGGCCGCCAGGTGCGTCTCCAGACTCCCGGCGGCGTCGGGCAGGGGATGGTTGCTCCGCCGCAACGGCCGCCAGTGCGTACAGTGAGGCGCCTTGCAGCGCAGCGCGGTGCAGGCTCCACGGGCCCAGACGCCCCGCGCGCTGCACATCCGGGTCCTGGTGTGCAGATGGGGCGTGGGCTCGGCAACCAGCTGGCTGGGGGCGCCCGGCGGAGAAAAGCGGGACCCCTGCTCCCAAATTCCTTGGAGATCGTACAGCCCTCACCTCTTTGCAGGCGCCCCCCCCATCCTGCCTCCCCACCCATGGGAAAACTTGGATCTGCACCAGTTGGGACCTCTTCTCCAAAGCGCTCCTTGGCTTTGGAGCTAAGTGGCTTCGTGCCCGTAGAAGTGGATTTCAAACTTCAATAATCAAGTATTTTAGTGCAATTTATTTTTTATTTTTATTTTTGTAGAGACGAGGATCTCATTATCTTATCCAGGGTGGTCTCGAATGTCTGGGCTTAAATGATCCTTCTGTCTGGGCCTCCCACAGTGCTGGGATTACAGGCGTGAGTCACCACACCTGGCTAGTCCAACACTTTAAACATAAAAAAATCGGTGCAAAAGAGTCCATGATGGATGAAATACCAAATTGTTATTTATTTATTTATTTTCGAGACGGAGTTTTACTCTTATTGCCCAGGCTGGAGTGCAATGGCGCGATCTCAGCTCACTGCAACCTCCATCTCCCGGGTTCAAGGGATTCTCCTGCCTCAGCCTCCCAAGTAGGTGGGATTACAGGCGACTGCCACCACGCCCAGCTAATTTTTTTTTTGGCCAGGGTTTTCTGCAACCCCTGACCTCAAGTGATCTGCCCGCTTCAACCTCCCAAAGTGCTAGGATTACAGCCATGAGCCATCATGCCCAGCCTTTTTTTTTTTTTTTTTTTTTTTTTGAGAGCCTTGCTGTGTTGCCCAGGCTGGAGTGCAATGGAGCGATCTCCACTCACTGCAACCTCTGCCTCCTGGGTTCAAGCGATTCCCCTGCCTCAGCCTCCCGAGTAGCTGGGATTACAGGTATGCACCACCATACCCAGCTAATTTTTTTTTTTTTTTTTTAGACGGAGTCTTGCTTTGTCACCAGGCTGGAGTGCAGTGGCGCCAGGCTGGAGTGCAGTGGCGCAATTTCGGCTCAGTGCATCCTCTGCCTCCCGGGTTCAAGTGATTCTCCTGCCTCAGCCTCCCGAGTAGCTGGGACTACAGGTGGGCACCACCACGCTCAGCTGATTTTTGTATTTTTAGTAGAGATGGAGTTTCACTGTGTTGGTCAGGTTGGTCTATGAACTCCTGACCTCAGGTGATCCACCGGCCTCGGCCTCCCAAAGTGCTGGGATCATGGGTGTTAGCCACCGCGCCCGGCCTGAAATACCAAAATTTTAAGTAAAGAGCCAGACGTAGGAGTATGCGCCTGTGGTCCCAGCTACTTAGGAGGCTGAGGCAGGAGGATCGCTTGAGCCCAGGAGTTGGAGGCTGCAGTGAGCTTTGATCATGCCACTACACTCCAGCCTGGGCGACAAAATTATAGGAGGCGGTTGTTTTAGACTAAACTCTTGTGCTAGGCACCAAGACACAGGAATAAACAAAACGCAGCTAGTCACACTCAGATTCTAAGTCACAATGACGAAGCTAAGTTGTTATCTGACCTTTGGGAAAACCAGGAGGGAGCCCTATCAGCCCATTTTCTCTTTTCTTTTCTTTTCTTTTCTTTCTTTCTTTCTCTTTCTTTCTCTCTCTCTCTCTCTCTCTCCCTTTCTTTCCAGGAGGAGTCTCACATTTGTCGCCTAGGCTGGAATGCAATGGCGCAATCTCGGCTCACTGCAACCTCTGCCTTCCAAGTTCAAGCGATTCTCCTGCCTCAGCCTCCCGAGTAGCTGGAATTACAGGTGCCCGCCACCACACCCGGCTAATTTTTTTGTATTTTTAGTAGAGACGGGGTTTCGCCATGTTGGCCAGACTGGTCGAGAACTACTGACCTTAGATGATCCGCCCGCCTCGGCCTCCCAAATGCTGGGATTACAGGCGTGAGACACCGCGCCCGGCCAGCCAATTTTCCAAACAGGCCAGTTTCAGCCTTCAGTGGGCAATGTCCTAAAATTCCCTCTGCTTAATTTCTTTAATCCTTACACAAAAAAACTAGCCTGGCCGGGTGTGGTGGCTCACGCCTGTAATCCCAGCACTTTGGGAGGCTGAGGCAGGTGGATTGCTAGAGGCCAGGAGTTTGAGACCAGCCTGGCCAACATGGTGAAACCCTGTCTCTACTAAAAATACAAAAATTAGCTGGGTGTGATGGTGGGCACCTGTAATCCCAGCTACTCAGGAGGCTGAGGCAGGAGAATTGCTTGAACCCTGAAGGCAGAGGTTATAGTGAGCTGAGATCGCACCACTGCACTCCAGCCTGGGCAACAGAGCAAGACTCCATCTCAACAACAACAACAACAAAATTGCTGAGCCCTGTCCTAGAAACTGTCAGAATAAGGTGTTTCCATGTTAGCTGTGTCTGTATCAGCCCCCATTCTGTGATGATGAAAGCCAGTATCAGATGGGAACACCTGCCCAGGCATTGGCTAAGCCACTATCTTTTTTTTTTTTTTTTTTTTTTTTGGATTCAGAGTCTCACTCCGTCACCCAGGCTGGGTGCAATCTTGGCTGACTGCAACCTCCGCCTCCTGGGTTCAAGCTTTTCTCCTGCCTCAGCCTCCTGAGTAGCTGGGATTAGAGGCTCGTGCCAACACACCCAGCTAATTTTTGTATTTCTAATAGAGACGGGGTTTTGCCATGTTGGCCAGGCTGGTCTCGAACTCTTGACCTCAAGTGATCTGCCTGCCTTGGCCTCCCAAAATGTTGAGATTATAGGCATGAGCCACCACATCTGGCCTTTTTTTGTTTTGTTTTGTTTTTTTGTTTGTTTGTTTGTAGATTTGGGAGGGGGAGTTTTACTCTGCTGCCTAGGCTGGTCTCAAACTCCTGGCCTCAAACCATCTTCCTACATTGACCTCCCAAACTGCTGAGATTACGGGCTTGAGCTGCCATGCCCAGCCTAAACCACTGTCTTAATCTGCATCCAGCTGTCTCCAAAGGCTAAAATACCTCCCCTTCCTACATCAGATATACAAGTAATGACCAGGCACAGTGGCTTAACGCTCATAATCCCAGCACTTTGGGAGGCCAAGGCAGGAGGATTGCTTGAGCCCAGGAGGTCGAGGCTGCAGTGAGTTGTGATAGTGGCACTGCACTCCAGCCAGGGCAACAGAGCAAGACCTTGTCTCAAAAATGAAAAATTAAAAAGACATGCAAACAATAATCTTTCTGTATTATCAAGCACCTACTGTATACAAGGCACTGTTTTGGTTCAGGGATCTGCAAACGTTTTCTGTAGAGATCCAGGAAATAACTATTTTCTGCTTTTGGACCACATATAATGTCTAGAGCAATTACTCAACTCTGCCATCTAAGGGCAAAAGAAACCGTAGACTATAAATAAACAAATCAGCATGGCTGGCCAGGAGCGGTGGCTCACGCCTGTAATCCTAGCACTTTGAGAGGCCGAGGCAGGCGGACCATGAGGTCAGGAGTTTGAGACCAGCCTGGCCAATATGGTGAAACCCCATCTCTACTAAAAATACGAAAATTAGCAGGGCGTGGTGGTGCACGCCTATAGTCCCAGCTACTTGGGAGGCTGAGGCAGGAGAATCGCCTGAACCGGGAGGCGGAGGTTGTGGTGAGCCGAGATCACACCACTGCACTCCAGCCTGGCCAACAGAACGAGGTTCCATCTCAAAAAAAAAAGAAAAGAAAAGAAAAAAGAAAAACAAATGAGCATGGCTGTGTGCTAGTAAAACTTTATTTTATTTATTTATTTATTTATGACAAAGTCTTGCTCTGTTGCCCAAGCTGGAGTGCAGGGGCCTGATCTCGGTGCACTGCAACCTCCGCCTCCCGGGTTCAAACGATTTTCCTGCCTCAGCCTCCTGAGTAGCTGAGTCTACAGGCGCACGCCACCAGGCCCAGCTAATTTTTGTATTTTTAGTAGAGACGGGGTTTCACCATGTTGGCCAGGCTGGTCTTTTTTTTTTTTTTTAAGTATTCATTGATCATTCTTGGGTGTTTCTCGGAGAGGGGGATTTGGCAGGGTCATAGGACACTAGTGGAGGGAAGGTCAGCAGATAAACATGTGAACAAGGGTCTCTGGTTTTCCTAGGCAGCGGACCCTGCGGCCTTCCGCAGTGTTTATGTCCCTGGGTACTTGAGATTAGGGAGTGGTGATGACTCTTAAGGAGCATGCTGCCTTCAAGCATCTGTTTAACAAAGCACATCTTGCACCGCCCTTAATCCATTTAACCCTGAGTGGACACAGCACATGTTTCAGAGAGCACGGGGTTGGGGGTAAGGTTATAGATTAACAGCATCCCAAGGCAGAAGAATTTTTCTCAGTACAGAACAAAATGGAGTCTCCTATGTCCACTTCTTTCCACACAGACACCGTAACAATCTGACCTCTCTTTCTTTTCCCCACATTTCCCCCTTTTTCTATTCGACAAAACCGCCATCGTCATCATGGTCCGCTCTCAATGAGCTGCTGGGTACACCTCCCAGACGGGGTGGCAGCCGGGCAGAGGGGCTCCTCACTTCCCAGACGGGGCGGCCGGGCAGAGGCGCCCCCCACCTCTCGGACGGGGCGGCTGGCCGGGTGGGGGCTGCCCCCGGCCAGGCTGGTCTTGAACTCCTGACCTCAAGTGATCTGCCCTCCTGGACCTCCCAAAATGCTGGGATTACGGGTGTGAACCACTGAGCCAGGCCTGTGTGCTAGTAAAACTTCATAAACACAGAAATTTCAATCTTACGTATTTTCACATGTCATGTTATTATTATGCTTTTGTTTGAACATTTAAAAGAGAAAGAAGGCCGGGTGCTGTGGGTCACGCCTGTAATCCCAGCACTTTGGGAGGCTGACATGGGCGGATCACCTGAGGCCCAGAGTTCGAGACCAGCCTGGCCAAGATGGTGAAAACCCATCTCTACCAAAAATACAAAAATTAGCTGGGCGTGGTGGCACACGCCTGTAGTCCCAGCTACTTGGGAGGCTGAGGCAGGAGAATCACTTGAACCCGGAAGGTGGAGCTTGCAGTGAGCCGAGATGGCACCACTGTACTCCAGCCTGGGCAACAGAGGGAGACTCCATCTCAAAAAAAAAAAAAAAAGGCTAAATACAGAACATGTTCAGACACTGATGGGAGGTAGACAGACAAGAAAGAGGAGAGGGAGGCTATGGAAAATCCCCGCACGACCAATTTAAAGCTTTACAGCCTGTTTTAGGACAGAATTCATCAGTTCTAAATCAGATCCTTTGCAATTCTGACAAAATTCACAAACCACCTCCACTGTTATGTAAGATACATAGAGATAGATGGAGAGAGGTAGATATAGATACAGATAGTTACTCCCGTTTTGCACTTAAGTAAATGGAGTTGTTTCCTGGGCAAAAATACCTATGAGCTGGGCACGGTAGCTCACGCTTGTAATCCCAGCACTTTAGGAGGCCGAGGCGGGTGGATCATGAGGTCAGGAGTTTGAGACCAGCCTGGCCAACATGGTGAAACCCCGTCTCTACTAGAAATACAAAAAAAATTACCGGGGCGTGGTGGCACGCACCTGTAATCCCAGCTACTCAGGATGCTGAGGCAGGAGAATCTCTTGAACCTGGGAGACGGAGGTTGCAGTGAGCCGAGATGACGACACTGCACTCCAGCCTCGGTGACAGAAGAAGACTCCATCTTTACCAAAAAAAAAAAAAAAAGTATCAAATTGTGAATTTGGTGTTAGCTGAATATTAAAAGCATCTTAAATTTAAATAAAGTTGTGTGCACGTTTGTATATATGTATTTCAAAACATAGCAATGTATTATCACAATTGATTGCATTTTCTGGCTCTAAAACAGATTGTAGGCCAGGCACAGTGGCTCACTCCTGTAATCCCAGCATTTTGGGAGGCCGAGGCAGGAGGATCACCTGAGGTCAGAAGTTTGAGACCAGCCCATGCAACATGGTGAAACCCCTGTCTCCACTAAAAATACAAAAATTAGCCGGGCATAGTGGCACACACCTGTAATTCCAGCTACTCAGGAGGCTGAGACAGGAGAATCGCTTTAACCCGAGAGGCGGAGGCTGCAGTGAGCTGAGATCATGCTGCTGCACTCCAGCCTGGGCAACACGCGAGCCTCCATCTCAAAAAAATAAAATAAATAAGTAAATAAATAAATAAAACAGATTGTATAAACAAATATAATCTAATTGGGGGACAGGTTGGGCGCCGGGGCTTAGGCCTAGAATCCCAGCACTTTGGGAGGCTGAGGCAGGAGGATTGCTTGAGCTCAGGAGTTCAAGACCAGCCTGGGCAACACAGTCAGACCCCATCTCTTCAACAATCTTAAAAATACCCACGTATGGCCGGGCGCAGTGACTCACACCTGTAATCCCAGCACTTTGGGAGGCCGAGGCGGGCAGATCACAAGGTCAGGAGATTCAGACCATCCTGGCTAACACGGTGAAACCCTGTCTCTACTAAAAATACAAAAAAATTAGCCGGGCGTGGTGGCGTGCGCCTGTAGTCCCAGATGCTGGGGAGGCTGTGGCAGGAGAATGGTGTGAACCCGGGAGGCGGAGCTTGCAGTGAGCCGAGATGGCGCCACTGCACTCCAGCCTGGGCGACAGAGCGAGACTCCATCTCAATTTAAAAAAAAAACAACAGAAAACCCAGGTATGGTGGCGTGAACTTGTAGTCCCAGCTAATCGGGAGGCTGAGGTGAGAGAACTGCTTGAGCCTGGGAGGTCGAGGCTGCAGTGAGCTATGATCACACCAGTGCACTCCAGCCTGGGTAACAGTGAGATGCTGTCTAAAGATAAATAAGTAAATAATTGAATTGGGAGTTAAGGAATTTGTTCTCTCTCCCACCACCCCACCCTCAGGGTATTTTCTCAGGGACACAGAAGTCTCTTTCATAGGAATAACCACCCGCCTACTATTTTTTTTTCTTTTTGAGACTGAGTCTCACTCTATCACCCAGGCTGGAGTGCAGTGGCAATATCTTGGCTCTCTGCAACCTCCACCTCCTAGGCTCAAGCAATCCTCCCACCTCAGCCTCTTGAGTAGCTGGTTTTATAGCCACACGCCACCACGCCCAGCTAATTTTTTTGCAGTTTTTGTACAGATGAGGAGAATTGCTTTAACCCAGAAGGTGGAGGGTTGCAGTCAGCTGAGATTGTGCCACTGCACTCCAGCCTGGCGACAGTGAGACTCCGTCTCAAAAAAAAAAAAAACAAAAAAGTCCTGGGCTCAGGTGACCCTCCTGCCTCAGCCTCCCAAGTAGTTGAGACTACACGGGTGCACCATCATGCCCAGCTTATTAAAAAAGGTTTCTGGAGGGCCGGGCGCGGTGGCTCACGCCTGTAATCCCACCACTTTGGGAGGCTGAGGCGGGTGGATCACGAGGTCAAGACATCGAGACCATCCTGGCCAACATGGCGAAACCCCATCTCTACTAAAAATACAAAAAAAATTAGCTGGGCATGGTTCTGGTCACCAGTAGTCCCAGCTACTCGGGAGGCTGAGGTAAGAGAATCACTTGAACCTGGGAGGCAGAGGTTGCAGTGAGCCGAGATTGTGCCACTGCACTCCAGCCTGGCTGCAGAGTGAGACACTGTCTCAAAAAAAAAAAAAAAGATTTTTTGGTAGATACGGGGTCTCCCTATGTTGCCAAATCTGGTCTTGAACTGCTAGCCTCGAGTAATCCTCCCCTTTTCCAAAAGGCTGGGATTACGATGTGAGCTACTGGGACCTGCCATGATGTCTTGTACAGCCTAACCTGAAACAGCACGCTCCCATTTTCAAAACATTCTATAAAGCTCAGCCCTGTTCAATGTGAGCAGGTCATACCCGGATGTCAGGAGGGCAGATTCGTTGGGACAATCGTGCAGGCTGGGCACCACAAATTGTATCTATTTTACAGGGTGATTGTAGGGCCATAAAGCATTTAGCTCAGTGTCTGGTACACAGTAAGCCCTCAGGAATTGTGAAATATTATTATATTGCCATTAATTTAGAAAGGACAAGAGGGTCTCAAGGGCATTCTGCTGAGTGGGGGGCAAAAGCCAATCTGGGCTGGGCACAGTGGCTCACGCCTGTAATCTCTGCACTTTGGGAGGCCAAGGCGGGTGGATCACTCAAGACTAGGAGTTCAAAACTAGCCTGGCCAACATGATGAAAGCCGGTCTCTACTAAAAATACAAAAATTAGCTGGATGTGGTGGCGGGTATCTGTAATTTCAGTTACTCGGGAGGCTGAGGCAGGAGAATCACTTGAACCCAGGAGGCAGACGTTGCAGTGAGTTGAGATTGCACCACTGCACTCCAGCCTGGGCGACAGAGTGAGACTCCGTCTCAAAACAATGACAACAAGAACAACAACAAAAAGGTTCTTGAAATGACAGAATTATAGAGCTGGAACACAGGTCAGTTGTTTCCAGGGATCAGGGCAGGGCCATGGGGAGGGGAATAGTTGTGACAATAGGGAGGTAACAGAAGAGTGATCTTTGTGGTGATGAAATAGTTCTGTATGTTTTTATTTATTTATACATACGTTTTGAGACAAACTTTTGCTCTGGTTGCCCAGGCTGGAGTGCAGTGGCGTGATCTCGGCTCACTGCAACTTCCGCCTCCCGGGTTCAAGCGATTCTCCTGCCTCAGCCTCCCATGTAGCTGGGATTACAGGTGCTCACCACCACGCGTGGCCAATTTTTGTATTTTTAGTAGAGACGGGGTTTCACCATGTTGGCCAGGCTGGTCTCAAACTCCTGACCTCAGGTGATCCACCCGCCTCAGCCTCCCAAAGTGCTGGGACTACAGGTGTGAGCCACTGCGCCCAGCCTTTGTTTTTGTTTTCACAGAGTCACACTCTGTCGCCCAGGCTGGAGTGCAGTGACATGAACATAGCTCATTGCAGCCCTGACCTCCTGGGCTCAACCCTCCCTAGGAGGTGAGACTGCAGGCATGTGCCACCACCCCCAGCTAATTTTTTTTTTTTTTTAGAGATAGGGTCTCAGTATGTTGCCCAGGCTGGTCTCAAACTCCTGGTTTTAAGGGATCCTCCTTCCTTGGCCTCCCAAAGTGCTGGGTTCCAGGTATGAGCCACAGTGTCCAGCTACAATAACTTGGGAATGTATACACACATTGTACTAATGTCATATTTCTTGTTCGGATATTGTACATAAGATGTGACCACTGAGGGAAGCTTGGTGACAGGCACGTAGGACCTGTTTGTCCTATATGTGCAGCTCCCTTTGAATCTATAATTATTTCAGAATAAGAAATGTTGGCCAGGCCCAGTGGCTCACACCTGTATACCCTTACTTTGGGCAGCTAAGGCTGGAGGATTGCTTAAGTCCAGGAGTTTAAGACTAACCCGGGCAACGTAGGGAGGCCCTGTCTCTACAAAAAATAAAAAATTGGCCCAGCGTGGTGGCTCACGCCTGTAATCCCAGCACTTTGGGAGACCAAGGCGGGTGGATCAAGAGGTCAGGAGATCGAGACCATCCTGGCTAACACGGTGAAACCCCGTCTCTACTAAAAATATAAAAAATTAGCCGGGTGTGGTGGCGGGCGCCTGTCGTCCCAGCTGCTCGGGAGGCTGAGGGAGGAGAATGGCGTGAACCCGGGAGGCGGAGCTTGCAGTGAGCTGAGATCCTGCCACTGCACTCCAGCCTGGGCGACAGAGCAAGACTCCTTCTCAAAAAAAAAAAAAAAAAAATTTAGGATGTGGGGGTGGGGGGTGGGGAGAGCATCAGGATGAATAGTTAAGGGATGTGGGGCTTAATACCTAGGTGATGGGTTGATCTGTGCAGCAAACAATCATGGCACACATTTACCTGCATGACAAACCTGCACATCCTGCACATGTCCTCCAGAGCTTAAAATAAGTTGAAAGAAGAAAAAAAGTTTAAAAATGAAAACAGGCCAGGTGCGGTGGCTTACGCCTGTAATCCCAGCACTTTGGGAGGCCGAGGCAGGCGGATCACCTGAGGTTAGGAGTTCGAGACCAGCCTGGCCAACATAATAAAACCCTGTCCCTACTAAAAATACAAAAATTAGCTGGGTGTGGTGGCAGGCGCCTGTAATCCCAGCTACTCAGGAGGCTGAGGCAGGAGAATCGTTTGATTCTGGGAGACAGAGGTTGCAGTGAGCCGAGATCATGCCATTACACCCCAGCCTGGGGTACAAGAGTGAGACTTCATCTCAAAAAAAAAAAAAAAAAGGCCGGGTATGGTGGCTGATGCCTGTAATCCCAACACATTGGGAGGCCAAGGTGGGCCCATCTCCTGAAGTCAGGAGTTCGAGGCCAGCCTGGCTGACATGGCGAAACCACATCTCTACTAAAAATACAAAAATTAGCCAGGCGTGGTGGTGGCCACCTGTAATTCCAGCTACTCAACAGGCTGAGGCAGGAGAATCGCTTGAGCCTTGGAAAGGGAGGTTGCAGTGAGCTGAGATTGCACTATCTCAATTAAAAAAAAAAAAAAAAGGCCGGGCGCAGTGGCTCACGCCTGTAATCCCAGCACTTTGGGAGGCCAAGGCAGGCGAATCACAAGGTCAAGAGACTGAGACCATCCTGGCCAACATGGTGAAACCCCGTCTCTACTAAAAATACAAAAATTAGGCCCGGTGCATTGGCTCACGCCTGTATTCCCAGCACTTAGGGAGGCCGAGGCGGGTGGATCACCTGAGGTCCGGAGTTTGAGACCAGCCTGATCAACATGGAAAAACCCCATTTCTACAAAAAATACAAAATTAGCCGGGCGTGGTAATCTCAGCTACTTGGGAGGCTGAGGCAGGAGAATCGCTTGAACCCAGGAAGAAGTTGTGGTGAGCCGAGATCGCGCCATTGCACCCCAGCCTGGGCAGCAAGAGCAAAACCCCATCTCAAAAAAACCCAAAAACCCCCAAACAAACAAAAAAACAACAAACAACACAACTGTGCTTCTTCTTTGGTGCTTTGTGAAAAGGAAAACAAAAAAACTGGCTGATTGTGATGGTTCATGCCTGTCATCCGGCACCTTGGGAAGCTGAAGTGGGAGGATCCCTTGGACCCAGGAGTTCAAGACCAGCTTGGGCAACACAGCAAGACCCTGTCTCTACAAAAAATAAAATAAAATAAATCGATAGAGGCAGGAGGGTTCCTGGAGGTTAGGAGCTCAAAACCAGCCTCGGGGACATAGTGAGATTCTAACTCTAAAAAAATTTAAAAACTACCTGGATGTGGTGGTGCGTGCCTGCCAATATGGAGGCTGAAACAGAAGGATTGCTTGAACGCAGGAGTTCAAGACTAGAATGAGCTATGAATGCACCACTGCACCCTGCAGCTTGGGCGACACAGCAAGACTCTGTCTCAGAAAAACAAAAAAGAAAAGAAAAGAGAAACAACAAGTAAGGAAAGAAAAAAAAGAAGGAAGAAAGGAGAGAAGGAACAAAAAAAGGAAGGAAGGACGGAACGAAAGAAGAAAGGAAGAGAAGGAAGGAAGGAGGGAAGGAGGGAAGGAGGGAAGGAAGGAAGGAAAGAAAAAGGCTGGGCGTGGTGGCTCACGCCGGTAATCCCTGCACTTTGGGAGGCCGAGGCAGGTGGATTATCTGAGGTCAGGAGTTCGATACCAGCCTGGCTAAAATGATGAAACCCCGTCTCTACTAAAAATACAAAAAATTAGCTGGGCGTGGTGGTGTGCGCCTGTAATCCCAGCTACTCAGGAGGCTGAGGCAGGAGAATCGCTTGAACCCGGGAGTCGGAGGTTGCAGTGAGCCGAGATCGCGTCACTGTACTCCAGCCTGGGCAACAAGAGCAAAACTCCGTCTAAAAAAAAAAAAAAAAGAAAAGAAAAAAGAAATAAAGAGAAAGAAAAAAAGACAATTTTAAGCCGAACACATGGCCTCCCAGAAAAAAGACTACATTTCCCACCAACCCTTGCAGCTGAGTATGGTCACGTGACACATTCTGACCAATAGCAGGAGTGGCTTGTAAACTCTTTTCCTGTTTTTCTCTTTCCTTCTTCCTATTGGCTGAAACGTGAATGGGATGGTGGACGCTTTGGACTATGAGGATTGAAGGCAATACTTTGGAGACAGCAAGGCAAAGCGTTAAAAAGAGCTTGAGCTCTCAACACCGCTGCTGAACAGATGCACCCCATCAGCAGGGACTTTCTACCTGGGAGGGTAATTGTTTCAATTATCTTCTTTTTCTTTCTTTTTTTTTTTTTGAGATGGAGTCTCGCTCTGTCGTCCAGGCTCGAGTGCAGTGGCGCGATCTAGGCGCATTGCAACCTCTGCCTCCCGGGGACAAGCGATTCTCCTACCTTAGCCTCCCGAGTAGCTGGGACTACAGGCGCGCCACCATGCCCAGCTAATTTGTGTATTTTTAGTAGAGACGGGGCTTCACCATGCTGGCCAGGCTGTTGTCTTAACTCCTGACATTGTGATCCGCCCTCCTCGGTCTCCCAAAGTGCTGGGATTACAGGCGTGAGCCACCGCTCCCGGCTGTTTGAGAAACATTAACAAGGCAGCAATCCCACTCCTGGGCATATACCCAAGAGATTTGAAAAGATAGACTCCGACGGGTGCGGTGACTCACGCCTCTAAGCCCAGCACTTTGGGAGGCTGAGGCGGGGAGATTACCTGAGTTCGGGAGTTCGAGACCAGCCTGACCAACACGGAGAAACCCCATCTCTCCTAAAAATACAGAATTAGCCGGCCCCAATCCCAGCTACTCGGGAGGCTGAGTCAGGAGAATCGCTTGAACCCAGGAGGTTGAAGTTGCAGTGAGCTGAGATTGTGCCACTACCCTCCAGCCTGGCGACAGAGCGAGACTCTGTCTAAACAAACAAACTCACACCACAGCAGGCCAAATGAACATCATGTTGGCATCTGTTCCCCAAGTCCTCCAAGTCCCATGGGGCAGTGCAAAGGGCCCAGGTGCAAGCTGCTCACACAGTGGGTTTCCAGTGCCCTAAGGTACCCTGAGCTGCGGGAACCTGCCGCTTTTTTTCAGCTGATTTCAGCCTCCTGCCCTTCCCACCTACAGTCTGTTCTCCCCAAAGCAGCCAGCAGAGGGCGTGTGTGAGCACCTGAGTCAAACCCTGTCCCTTCTCTGCCCACCGCCCTCTATGGCTCCCACCTTCCTCTGGATAAAAGCGCCAGTCTTCCCTGAGGCCCACAAGGCCGTGCACAACCTGCCCCATCACCTCCCTGCCGTCACCTTCACTAGAATGTCAGCCCCACCAGGTCTGTGTCCCCAGTCCCTCAGTTAATGCCTGGCAGAAACAAACTGCTCTATAAGTATGTGTGGAATGAATGAATACAACCTGTGTAGCAACTCTGAAATAGTTTCTGCATTTCATAATTTTAAACAATTATGTTCAGCGCTACTAAAGCACAGCACTGTTGACAATTGGGCTAGATAATTCTCTTGGGTGGGGCCATCTGGAGCAGGGTGCTGAACAGCACCCATTCTGCCAGGGCAAGCACAAATGTCCCCAGACATTGCCAGTGTCCCCTGGGGAGGCAGGATCGACCTTGGCTGAGACCGCCTGGGTTAGGGGATTCCACGGACCTCCAAGAGACTGTGTGTCTCTTGATTCTCTGCCCTGCTGAGGTCCCAGGAGGCTGCGCACATTGAAATTCACACCCTGAGTGGGGAGGGAGAGAGGAGGAGAATCCCGGGAGCTGGGGTCTCCTTGATATGTGCTGTTCACCCCATTGGGAGTTTATTCTCGTATCTCAATGTTTTTTCCAAATAATTGAGGCAGGATTTCAATTGCAACCTCAACATCATCAACATTTGGGGCCAGATCCTTCTCCGGGGTGGGGCAGTCCTGGGCACTTTAGGGCGCTAAGCAGCATCCCTGGCCTCCACCCACTCTATGCCAGGAGCACCCCAAGTCGTGAGAACCATGCATATCCCCAGACATTGCTAAGTGTCCCCTTGGAGCAGAATCCACACGGGAGGTTAGTCAGGTGCACGGGTTCCTGCCTGTAACACCAGCTGCTCAGGAGTCTGTGGCAGGGGAACCAGTTGAGCCTATAGTTCCAGACCAGCCTGGGCAACATCTTGTGGGGAAAAAAAATCCCCTGGGGCGCCTGGCACGGTGGCTCACGCCTGTAATCCCAGCATTTTGGGAGGCAGAGGCAGACAGATCACTGGAGGCCAGGAGTTCAAGACCAGCCTGGGCAACATGGCGAAACCCCATCTCTACTAGAAATTAGTCGGGCATGGTGGCGCGTGCCTTTAGTTCCAGCTACTTGGGAGGCTGAGGCAGGAGACTTGCCTGAGCTCAGGAGGTGGAGGTTGCAGTGAGCTGAGATTGTACCATTGCACTCCAACCTGGGACCCGTAGTGAGACTCTGTCTCAAAAAAAGAGAACACAGCAGTGAGGATGCACAAATGTCAGCCACCCACAAAGTGGACAAATCCTTCTAGGTAACGTTGAGTGCAAGAAGAGGCTGGATCCAGAAGAGGCTGTGCTGCACCATCAAGGTGTGAGAAGCTCAAAAATAGGCCACACAAAAAAATCTGTGTCAGGAGATAGGGTGGTTATCCTTGGCAGGGCAGAGGGTGTTTCTGGGGCCTGGTCACATTGTGTGTTGTTAGATCTTGGTGCTGCGTATTGGAGTGTTTTCAGTTTGTGAAAATCACGAGGCTTTATACATTCGATTCATGTTCTTTCTGTATATAGGTTACGCTTTATTTTTTATTTTTATTTTATTTTATTTTTTGAGACGGAGTCTCAGTCTGTCGCCCAGGCTGGAGTGCAGTGGCGCGATCTCGGCTCACTGCAAGCTCCGCCTCCTGGGCTCACACCATTCTCCTGCCTCAGCCTCCCGAGTAGCTGGGACTACAGGCGCCCACCACCACGCCTGGCTAAGTTTTTTGTATTTTTTAGTAGAGACGGGGTTTCACCGTGTTAGCCAGGATAGTCTCGATCTCCTGATCTCGTGATCCGCCCGCCTCGGCCTCCCAAAGTGCTGGGATTACAGGCGTGAGCCACCGCGCCCAGCTGCGTTATTTTAATATTATTATTATTTGGCCGGGCGGGGTGGCTCACGCCTGTAATCCCAGCACTTTGGGAGGCCAAGGCGGGCGGATCACGAGATCAGGAGATCGAGACTATCCTGGCTAACACGGTGAAACCCCATCTCTATTAAAAATACAAAAAATTAGCCGGGTGTGGTGGCGGGCGCCGGTAGTCCCAGCTACTCTGGAGGCTGAGGCAGGAGAATGGCGTGAACCCGGGAGGCAGAGCTTGCAGTGAGCTGAGATTGTGCCACTGCACTCCAGCCTGGGCGACAGAGCGAGATTCCGTCTCAAGAAAAAAAATAAAATAAAATCTCCTCCTCCATGATGCCCTCCCTGATTCCCCACGATAGATGTCAGTCCTCTCCTGTTTTTGTTTTTGTTTTTTCATTTTTATGAGACAAAGTCTCACTCTGTCACTCAGGCTGGAGTGCCGTAGCTCAATCTCAGCTCACTGCAACCTCTGCCTCCCGGGTTCAAGCGATTCTCCTGCCTCAGCCTCCCGGACTAACTGGGACTACAGCTGCACGCCACCACACCTGGCTAATTTTTGTATTTTTAGTAGAAACGAGGTTTCACCATGTTGGCCAGGCTGGTCTCGAACTCCTGACCTCAGGATATCCACCTGCCTCCGCCTCCCAAAGTGCTGGGATTACAGGCGTGAGTCACCACGCCCGGCCTTTCCTCCTCTATTATGCCCTCTCTTTACTCGGTCTCCCTCGCCCTCCTAGTGCAATTTGAGAGCTTCCATTTGTGCAGATATTTGATTGGCTATTTCCTCTCCAGCCCGCCATCTCCGGAGGGCAGGGATTTCTCTCTGAGTGTTTTAAAGCTGGGTCCCATGTTTGCTGAACACGCGAGTGCCAGGGTCTGAGGAATGTTAGGAACTGGGTTTTGGGAGAAGTTGAAAACCAGGGGAAAAACTGATGCTTGTGTTTGCAGGCAAGGTGGGTGTGGCCCAGTGGAAAGTCCCCTACCCCGGAGGCCCCCAGGGCAGCCAAAAAAACTAAGAAATGCAAAACAGGTGGCTGAAGGCTCTAATGCACGTCCCTAAGGTTGCATTGGGAGCCCTCAGCAGAAGGGGGAGTCTGGACAGACCGAGACCCTCAGTTTAAGCCTCAGTAATCTGGGGCTGCATAAATCCATATTCATCATAAAGGCTCTGCATAGCTATGTGGTCAGAAGTACCAGCTTTTGCTTAGAGCTCCTATTCCTTTTTTTTTTTTTTTTTTTTTTTTTAGTTTCTTTTCTTTTTTTTTTTTTTTGAAATGGAGTTTCGCTCTTGTTGCCCAGGCTGGAGTGCAATGACACAATCTCGGCTCACCGCAACCTCTGCCTCCCGGGTTCAAGCGATTTTCGTGTCTCAGCCTCCCGAGTAGCTGGGATTACAGGCATGTACCACCATGCCCAGCTAATTTTTGTGTTTTTAGTAGAGACGGGGTTTCACCATGTTGGCCAGGCGGGCCCCCCCCACCTTGGCCTCCCAAAGTGCTGAGATTACAGGCATGAGCCACTGCGCCCGGCCTTTTTTCTTTCTTTTCGGGGTGTGGAGTCTCCCACTATCACCCAGGCTGGAGTGCAGTGTCGTGATCTCTGCCCACTGGAACCTCGGCCTCCTGAGTTCAAGCAATTCTCCTGCCTCAGCCTCTTGAGTAGCTGGGACCACAGGCGCCCGCCACCACGCCCGGCTAATTTTTGTATTTTTAGTAGAGATGGGTTTCGTCATGTTGGCCAGGCTGGTCTCCAACTCCTGACCTCAAGTGATTCACCCACCTCCGCCTCCCAAAGTGCTGGGACTACGGGCGTGAGCCACTGCGCCTGTTCTTACTACACAGACTCACCAGGCCTTCCTGAACCCATTTGTTTAATCATCTAAAAGAGAAAATCCACTTTTTTTTTTGAGACAGAGTCTTGGTCTGTTGCCCAGGCTAGAGTGCAATGGCGCCATCTCGGCTCACTGCAACCTCCACCTCCCGGGTTCCAGCGATTCTCCTGCCTCAGCCTCCCGAGTAGCTGGAACTACAGGTGTCTGCTACCATGCCCAGCTAATTTTTGTATTTTTAGTAGAGACGGGGTTTCATCATATTGGCCAGGCTGGTCTCGAACTCCTGACCTCATGATCTGCCCGCCTTGGCCTCCCATAGTGCTGGGATTACAGGCGTGAGCCACCATGCCCGGCCTTTTTTTTTTTTTTTTTTTTTTTTTGAGACGGAGTCTCTGTCACCCAGGCTGGAGTGCAGTGGCGCAATCTCAGCTCATTGCCACCTCCACCTCCTAGGTTCAAGCGATTCTCGTGCTTCAGCCTCCCGAGTAGCTGGGATTACAGGCACGTGCCACCACACCCAGCTAATTTTTTTGTATTTTTAGTAGAGACAAGGTTTCACCATGTTGGCCAGGATGGTCTCAATCTCCTGAGCTCATGATCCGCCTGCCTCTGCCTCCCAAAGTGCTGGGATTACAGGCATAAACCACCGTGCCCGGCCTGTTTTCCCAAATCTGAAATGCATCTGGACAACAGTTGCAGGACCGGGCTCCTTCCCGATTAAACCACTACTTGAGTCGGATTTGGCTGCACCTTTACTAGCTCTGTGAACGTGGGCAAATGACTTAACTTATCTGAGTCTCCATTTTCTCAGGCGTAAAGGAGGCCACCTGAAGTCCAGGGTGTGGGTAGGTTAGCTGAAGTATTTGATTTAAAGGACCGTGAGGTCAGGTCCTAGTAAACGCTGAATAAACCGTTAAAAGACAGTGTTGGCCGGGCGCGGTGGCTCACACCTGTAATCCCAGCGCTTTGGGAGGCCAAGGCGGGCAGATCACGAGGTCAGGGGTTCAAGACCAGCCCGGCCAACATGGTGAAACCCCTGTCTCTACTAAAAATACAAAAAAATTACCCGGGCGTGGTGGCAGCCGCCTGTAATCCCAGCTATTCGTGAGGCTGAGGCAGGTGAATCGCTTGAATCGGATGGCGGAGGCTGCAGTGAGCTGAGACCGCACCACTGCACTCCAGCCTGGCAACAGAGCGAGACTTGGTCTCAAAAAAAAAAAAAAAAAAAAAAAAAAAAAAAAGGCAGTGTCCAGAGGCCTGCACTGGCGACTGTCGGTCAGCAGGGGCCGCTACTGCGGTCTCTGAGTCCTCCGGGCGCCGCAGCAGGCGCATGCGCAGCGGAGCTTCTCTGCAGAGGTGAATTTTTTTTATCGGTCCCCACCCTTTAGACGCAGCCTATATTTATTATTGTACTTGTTACAGCTGACCTGGTTGTGGCTGCTTGTGGTACTCCAGGATTCTGCTCTTCGTGGATGTGGGGATGACAGTGGGAGAGATCCTTCCCTGCCAACACCTGGCTCCATCCCTGCAGCTATGGGGTTGAAAATTCCCCTTTTTCCCTTAAGCTCTCCCCCTAGTTCTTTAAATTACATGATGTTAGAATTTTTCAATAAACAATCCATGCACTTGAGAAGAAACTCAACCCCTCTTTTATTAAGTTCCGGGATACCTGTGAACAGCACCCCCCCCTTTTTTTTTTTTTTTTGAGACAGAGTCTTAACTCTTAGTCGCACAGGCTGGAGTGCAATGCCGTGATCTCGGCTCACTGCAACCTCTGCCTCTCGGGTTCAAGCGGTTCTCCTGCCTCAGCCTCCAAAGTAGCTGGGATTTCAGGCGTTCACCACCACGCCGGGCTAATTTTTTAATTTTTAGTAAAGACGGGGTTTCTCCATATTGGGTAGGCTGGTCTCGAACTCCTGACTTTAGGTGATTTGCCTGCCTCGGCCTCCCAAAGTGCTGGGATTACAAGCGTGATCCATCGCAAGCAGCCTAACCCCTGTTTAATTTTTAAAATTTTTAAAAATTTTTTTGAGACGGAATCTCGCTCTGTCGCCAGGCTGGAGGGCAGTGGCGCGATCTCGGCTAACTGCAACCTCCGCCTCTCGCCTGACACCTCTTTTAATGAAAACCTTTCCATTACATCTCTGAAATGCTCCCACTTTGCAAGGAAAAAACGGCTGCGAAGCGCCCAATAGGAAACGCAACACGTAGCAGGTGCTCAGTGCATTTAAAAATTTTGAAGAATTTTATTATTAATAATGCGAAACCGACTACCCCTCTGCTAAAAACTCATGCCCCAAGTGGCGCATGCGCTTGACTTGTAACTTAACTTTAAAGGCGTCACAGGCACAGGTGTAGGTGGTTAGGGACCCCGGGCGCTCCCATCTGCTCCCTGCCGTGCCCTCTACCTTTCAGAGCCTCAATCCTTTCGGAAGATACTTTTCAGTTTTCCACTGGGTTAACTGGTGATAGCAAGAGCAATCATCCGTTAAATGAAACCCAAGGTTGAGACAGCGCTTTGTAAAGCAAAGTGTCCGAAGCATTCGTGAGGGGGAGGAGTGTACAGGTTTATTTTAGAGTCCAGGCTGGAATTTGCATTCCTTTTTGTGGATCCACACCTCCCCCTCTCCCAGCCCAGAAAAAGCACTGCAGTGGCTCTCCTGTTTCACAAAGTGAGTTTAAGGAAAGATGTACCGCAGGGGCTTCATTTGCACTGTGAGAACATCATTCATGCAAGAAATGCTGAGTACCTACTATGTGCTAAACAGCGGGTTGGGCTTTTCATAAGGGATAGAGTTACACAATTGAATGCCAATTCATGAGATATGAAATACATTCAACTGTTTCTTAGGGTCAGATTAGGACACAAATGCTAAACAGTCTTCCTGCGCCTCCCCCTGGAGAGGAAATGAAATAGAAAATGAAATTGTGCCAGTAAACCGCTTAGCCGGGTGCCTGGGACATGGCAAACCAGTCCTGAAATAAATAACTGTTTTATTAATAGCAATCTTAGCTAATTAAAATAGACAGCGTTTATTGAGCGTTGGGTATCAGGCACGGTCCTAATTCTTTTAGATGTCTTTAGTTCGTTTTACTCTCCCCCAAACAATAGGGTGGTATTGATCACCTCCGAGCAGGTGAAATTGAGTCACAGAGAAATCCTAGTAGCTGGTAGAAGAACACGCAGTGTGGTCAAGCTAGCAAGGTGTTTGGTCCACTGCTATATCTACAAAACCCCTAACAATGCCTGGTGTATAGATGCTCAGTATGCATTTGTGGGATCAGTGATTCCGATGCCTGCTTCTTATAAAGCTTTTTATTTAGAAATAATTACAGGTAAGGAGTTGCAAAAACAGTATAGTGGTCGCAAGTGTCCTTTTTCCCTCGGCTTCTCCCAGGGGTATCGTCTTACGTAACAATGTCCAAACAGGGAAATTGACTTGGGTATAATCCACAGACTCTATTCACCTTGTAAATTGGTTTTAATAGAAGTACTGGACAACTTGCAAGCTAATATCGTTGCTATGGTTCTCGTTCTCAGCTAAAACGGCGCTCTTTACTTTGTGCACCTGAACACTGCACACCGAGAGCGACCACCGCCCCCAAGATGCCCAGCTTCTCTTCTAGAGCGCCGCGCCGGCGCCGAATGGGTTAACGGGGGGCGGGGGGGGGAGACACGCCTCCGTGCGCTTGCGCGGCGTCCCTTCGCCCCGCCTCCGCAGCGCAGTCACATGACCCGCCCAACCGGCGTCCGCCTATAAAAAGCTGAGTGTTGACGTCAGCGTTCTCTTCCGCCGTCGTCGCCGCCATACTCGGCGCGACTCGCTTCTTTCGGTTCTACCTGGGAGAATCCACCGCCATCCGCCACCATGGTGAGTAACCCTGCCTCGCTGGTGCCCCGGAGCGGCGGCGGGGCCTCCGCGGGGCCTACGCTGCCTAGCCTGGGACGCTGGGGCCCCCCGTGCCAGGAGGAGACGTAGCGGCGGCGGGGCCGGAGGAGCCGGGGCTGGGGAAGCGGCCGCCGCCATGTCTGTGCGCCGCGCTGTTCACCGAGCCCCTTCTCCGCTTCCGAGGGCGCCGTAACCTTGCCCAGACCTGGCTGGAGCTGGGGTGTTAGCGGGGATGGGGGTGGGATATGATGATGTGGCAGGCGTAGTAATGGCGGGCACCGCGGTGGAAGCGGGGAGACAGGGAGGCGCCTTATGTAACCCGCGGGCCGCGAGTTTGAGATCGATTTTCTGCCGGGGGACTAGGGGCGGCAGGGAAATGGCAGAACGAGCAAAGCGACACCTGAAAGGCTCCTCTTTTCCTTCCAAATACCTTCTCCTGATGGTGTTAATTGTCGATCTTAGGCACTTGTCCTTTCTATGACTCCCAGATGTACAAAGACTCTTACTGAGACACGAGCTGTCGGCTTTTGGCAGTTAGGGCCGTTCCGGCTCCCCGTTATTTCCTGGGGTGGGTGGCCTTGTCTGATCCCCTTTGCCGAGGGGTGACCTTGCATTTTATGATGAAGCTTCTTGCTCGGGGAAGTTTGGGTGGCCCG
Source organism: Pan troglodytes (assembly GCF_028858775.2). Taxonomy (NCBI): domain Eukaryota; kingdom Metazoa; phylum Chordata; class Mammalia; order Primates; family Hominidae; genus Pan; species Pan troglodytes. The sequence goes on along the minus strand of NC_072418.2, from coordinate 6,330,171 downwards.
GTGACAACGTGGAGGGGGCTTTAGGAGAGGGTTCATCCCTTGCGCGGTTGGCCTCAAGTGAGACTTTAGTATTTGTACCTGGTATCAAGGAAATCTGTTGCCACTCAGTTTTATTCTTGAGCACTTTTATTTCTGGGTTGTCAATTTTAAATGACACCTATTAACGGTGGTTCCTTGGAGATTGTGGGGTGGCTCTTAAGGGGTGTTAGGCTGGCAAGATTGGGTGGGCTTGGGGCACCCCAGCACCAACCCCCTCCTGGCCTTGGGCATGCTGGTTCGTTTGGACTGAACGCTCCGTGCCATGCTGTGTTCCTGGAAATCACGAGCTGGTCTGAGCCTCCCTGTCTTGCCCAGGTGAACTTCACGGTAGACCAGATCCGCGCCATTATGGACAAGAAGGCCAACATCCGCAACATGTCTGTCATCGCCCACGTGGACCATGGCAAGTCCACGCTGACAGACTCCCTGGTGTGCAAGGCGGGCATCATCGCCTCGGCCCGGGCCGGGGAGACACGCTTCACTGATACCCGGAAGGACGAGCAGGAGCGTTGCATCACCATCAAGTCAACGTGAGCTCCCTGTGCCCTCTGTACCCAGGCAGGGAGGTGCTGGCCTGGCAGCTGGAGGCCACTGGGCCAGGGTGCGCGGGGAGAGACTTGGCAACGTCTCTTTCTCCTGGTTTCTTAATTCATGGGAGAATGAGTGAGGTTCAGTCCAGGGAGACAGGATGGAGAGGCACAGGGATTGGGGGTACTGCGAGCTGGAAGGTTTTCTTGAGGAGGGGGCTTCACTCAGTGGTTCTCCCTCCCTGGGGGACTTGCCCCCACTTCTACAATATCTGGAGAGGTTTGGCTGTCACACCTGGGAGGGGAGGGTGTTCCTAGTGCTTGGGATGCTGGGAAGCTCCTGTGTTGCACTGGAAGGTGTTCATTCCATGTCAGTTTCTGGCCCCGATACGAGTAGGGGGAGTGCAGAGCACAGTGACCCCAACTGCTTTTTTTCCTGGGTTGGTACCATGGTGAGGGACTCTGGCTAAGGCTCTTCATTTCCCCTGGAGCAGGGGCAGAAGTGAGGAGGGAAGGGTTGGAGTCTTTGGAGGCTTTTGCTGTCCTGCTGGGTCTTTTAGTTGTTACTTTGAGTCAGGTGTGATGAATCTTGGGACCAAGTCGGTGGGGCAGGATGTTTGGTCAGGAGAGCTCTGAGGATCTGGCTATGGGGCTGGTACCAGGAGTTCCCTGTCGTGGGGGTGGCATGTCTCGGACAGAGGCAAAGGACAAGGGTGGGTTGGCTCTTGTGGGAGCCTCTCCAGGGATGAGTCATGGAGGGAGGAGCAGCCTGGCTTCTGACAGCATCCCAGACTCCCTGGGCCAGGTGTGTGGCTCCTGTCCCCCTGACGGGTCCCTCCCTCCATCAGTGCCATCTCCCTCTTCTACGAGCTCTCGGAGAATGACTTGAACTTCATCAAGCAGAGCAAGGATGGTGCCGGCTTCCTCATCAACCTCATTGACTCCCCCGGGCACGTCGATTTCTCCTCGGAGGTGACTGCTGCCCTCCGAGTCACCGATGGCGCATTGGTGGTGGTGGACTGCGTGTCAGGTAAGCAGTGGATCCCCCTGAGGCAGGGCCTGGAACCTGGGGCCATCCTTGCTTGAGGATGACAGCGCCGCCCTGTCCCCCGTGTCCCCAGGCGTGTGCGTGCAGACGGAGACAGTGCTGCGGCAGGCCATTGCCGAGCGCATCAAGCCTGTGCTGATGATGAACAAGATGGACCGCGCCCTGCTGGAGCTGCAGCTGGAGCCTGAGGAGCTCTACCAGACTTTCCAGCGCATCGTGGAGAACGTGAACGTCATCATCTCCACCTATGGCGAGGGCGAGAGCGGCCCCATGGGCAACATCATGGTACGGCCCTCCCTAGCTGGGTGGTGGGCTTGCCGCAGTGGGATCCGCAGGAGCCGGTGGGGAGTGGAGTTGAGCTGAGGGGGACTGGAAGTGTGTTTTTGCCAGGAACGTTGGGGTGACAGAGAAGGGGGCTGGAATGTTTTCATCCGACTTGATCCAGCTCTTGATCTTTGGGCAGCTGGAAGAGACGAGCTCAGGGAACGCTGCCCTGGGTGGCGGAGGGGCTGGCCCCCCTGTTGGTGATGACTGATCATTTCTTCACTTTGACCTGACGTCTACTGAAGAAATCCAGCGTCTGAGGCCTGTGCCCAAGGCTCCCAGCCCGTAGCTTCAGGCTCTGCGCAGGTTCCCTCACGGCTGCTTCTTGTTTCTCACACTTCCAGATCGATCCTGTCCTCGGTACCGTGGGCTTCGGGTCTGGCCTCCACGGGTGGGCCTTCACCCTGAAGCAGTTTGCCGAGATGTACGTGGCCAAGTTCGCCGCCAAGGGGGAGGGCCAGTTGGGGCCTGCCGAACGGGCCAAGAAAGTAGAGGACATGATGAAGAAGCTGTGGGGTGACAGGTGAGCCCCGCGGAATATGGTGGGGGATTCCTGACACCTGGGGGTAGTGGCAGCGACGTAGGGGCGTGGTGTGCTATTCACAGCGTGGCTCAAGCCCACCAGGCACCCCATAGAGTCTTGCCCAAGCATGTCCCCTTGGCGACCACCACCCCCCCAGTCATCCCCTGGAGACCCTAACTTGATTTGGCTTGGCCTCTTCTTGCCAGGTACTTTGACCCAGCCAACGGCAAGTTCAGCAAGTCAGCCACCAGCCCCGAAGGGAAGAAGCTGCCACGCACCTTCTGCCAGCTGATCCTGGACCCCATCTTCAAGGTGAGTGAGGGCTGCGCCAGGCACCCCGCCGATGCGACTATTGGCCCTCGGCCCTGTGGGCTCCGGCCGGTAGCCTGTCAGCTGACTGGGCCCATCTCCTTGTGGGGCAGATGTGAAATGGGAGGAGGCACAGCTCCTAACTGAGGTGGAGTCAGGGCTCCTCTCTTAAGATCTGGACTGCATAGCCAGAGCCTTGGGACCTCTCCTGCATTGAGGGGGTTGAATAACTTTGTGGCTTTGGTGACAGGTGGCGGTTCAGTGCTTTTAAGTCAGAACTTGGGTCCTTGTCTGAGTCAAAGTGGGCATTTTCCTCTGCTCCACCACGAGGTTTCCTCCAGCTCCCGATCCGCTCAGCTGGCTGGGCCCGTGGTAGGCAGGCCAGGCCTGCTCCTGCTCCCGTGCTGCGTACCCCTGCGCTGACCTGAGTCTCCCAAGCAGGAAGCAGTGCCAGGCTTCCTCCTGCTGTTCCCAAATGGGCTTTCTTGTTTCTTGGTGGGGAATGTAGGTGTTTGATGCGATCATGAATTTCAAGAAAGAGGAGACAGCAAAACTGATAGAGAAACTGGACATCAAACTGGACAGCGAGGACAAGGACAAAGAAGGCAAACCCCTGCTGAAGGTGCGGCCTGGGCCCAGCCCTCGGGGTGGAGGGAACACAGGCTGCTGCTTCCGGATGCTCTGACAGCCCAGGCCTGGGGGCTGAAGTCCTCAGCTGGGCAGGGACAGCTGCTGCCCCTTTCGCTTTAGACTCTGGGTGCTGCTGGAGACACATCCCAGCAGCCAGCCCCATCCGGGACAGGTGTGGGTGAGGGCCTTGGCAGGAGTGTGCATGGCCTTTGCCGCCTTCCAGAAGGGACTGTGCTTTGGAGAACGTTAGTCCTGACTTTGGCTTCCTTGGCTTCAAGAGAGGAAGCGTGTACGGGGCGGGGCCATCCTGGGCTCCCCAGGTGTCTTATGCGCCGCTCTCTGCCCCCGCAGGCTGTGATGCGCCGCTGGCTGCCCGCCGGAGACGCCTTGTTGCAGATGATCACCATCCACCTGCCCTCCCCTGTGACGGCCCAGAAGTACCGCTGCGAGCTCCTGTACGAGGGGCCCCCGGACGACGAGGCTGCCATGGGTACGTGGTCCCGGCGGCCGGGCCCTGAGTTGCAGCCGGATGACTTCCTGTTCCCCAAGGTTGTGGGTTGCAGGGTTCCAGAAGGCTGAGCTGCACTGGAATAAAGCTTGCGGGTTTTCTCTGTCCCTCAGGCATTAAAAGCTGTGACCCCAAAGGCCCTCTTATGATGTATATTTCCAAAATGGTGCCAACCTCCGACAAAGGTCGGTTCTACGCCTTTGGACGAGTCTTCTCGGGGCTGGTCTCCACTGGCCTGAAGGTCAGGATCATGGGGCCCAACTATACCCCTGGGAAGAAGGAGGACCTCTACCTGAAGCCAATCCAGAGGTGAGCAGCTGGGTGATGGGCAGGCCCCTTGGCACTGCTGCGGGCTCTGTCCTGCTCCAAGTCTTGGGCTCCTCAGTCAGGAGCTAGAAGTAAGGAGCATAGAAGGAATATAGGTGACACTTGTGCCAGCCACAACTTTTGTTCTTAGCCCAGTGAGGGCGTTCCTGGAGAAGCTCCAAGCCCCAGGGCACAGCAGACCCCCGCTCATCTGTGTCCCTGGGCACAGGTGGGTGGCGGCTGTCGACCCATACCCAGGGAGGAGGGCAGTGATTCCGAAGAGGATGTTTCCTGGCAGCCCCGACGCGGCAGTCAGGGCCTCGTGGAAGCCACCAGTCTGCCCTGGGACCTGGCAGGAGGGCCACCAACTCCGGGAGGGACCTGCCCTGGCCCTCCAGGGTCCAGCACAACCATCCCTGCGGCCTGCTGCCGCCTTCTGCTTCTTCCAGAACAATCTTGATGATGGGCCGCTACGTGGAGCCCATCGAGGATGTGCCTTGTGGGAACATTGTGGGCCTGGTGGGCGTGGACCAGTTCCTGGTGAAGACGGGCACCATCACCACCTTCGAGCATGCGCACAACATGCGGGTGATGAAGTTCAGCGTCAGCCCTGTTGTCAGAGTGGCCGTGGAGGCCAAGAACCCGGCTGACCTGCCCAAGCTGGTGGAGGGGCTGAAGCGGCTGGCCAAGTCCGACCCCATGGTGCAGGTGGGCACGGAGTGCACCTGCTGGGAGCAGACACCCTGAGGGGGGACGGCTTGTGTCCTGAGTTGTGGCTGTGTGGGTTGCTGTGGTTGTTGGATTGGGGTGACTGGTCATGAAAGGAGGGGTTCTTGGCTGTGGCCGTAAATGGAGACTCCCGCCCAGGCAGCCACCACCCTCTCCTAGGCTGCTCTGCGCGTGTTCACTGTAGCTTGTGGGACTTACATTTCTTCAGGAGTTTGTGCTGGTCCCAGTTTCCTGGCACCTTCCCTGAAATCTTGTTCTGGCGGGGTCCCTAGCTAAAGGGAAGCTGGGAGCCTGGTCCCGCCTGTTCCGAGCCGCCTACCCCTTTGGTGCTGACCCGCGTCCCTTTCAGTGCATCATCGAGGAGTCGGGAGAGCACATCATCGCGGGCGCCGGCGAGCTGCACCTGGAGATCTGCCTGAAGGACCTGGAGGAGGACCACGCCTGCATCCCCATCAAGGTGAGGCGCCAGTGACCAGCCGTCCCCACGCCCCACCCCCGACACCTGCCTTCTGCTTTAAAGCTGAGCTGTGCTAGGCTCTGCAGGCGCCTAGACTTGATCTTGGTCTTGGTCTCAGTTTCTTCAAATTTCTTCTTTGCAGTCTTCCACAGGCATGCGGGGCTGTTTTTTTGTTGTTGTTTTTCTGAGATAGTCTCGCTGTGTCATCCAGACTGGAGTGCAGTGGCGTGATCTCGGCTCGCTAGAACCTCCACCTCCTGGGTTCAAGCGATTCTCTTGCCTCACTCAGCTTCCTGAGTAACTGGGACTACAGGCGCCTGCTACCCCGCCCGGCTAATTTTTTTTTTTATTTTTAGTAGAGGCGGGGTTTCACTGTGTTAGTAAGTCAAGATGGTCTCGATCTCCTGACCTCCTGATCCCCCTGCCTCGGCCTCCCAAAGTGCTGGGATTACAGGTGTGAGCCACCATGCCTGGCCCAAGGCTATTTTTTTTTTTTTTTTTGAGACAAGAGTCTTGCTCTGTTGCTCAGGCTGGATGGAGTGCAATGGCGTGACCTTGGCTCACTGCAAGCTCTGCCTCCCAGGTTCACGCCGTTCTCCTGCCTCAGCCTCCCGAGTAGCTGGGACTTCAGGCGCCTGCCATCGTGCCCGGCTAATTTTTTGTATTTTTAGTAGAGACGGGGTTTCACCGTGTTAGCCAGGATGGTCTGGATCTCCTGACCTCGTGATCCACCTGCCTCGGCCCCCCAAAGTGCTGGGATTACAGGCGTCAGCCACCATGCCCGGCCTCCGGGGCAGTTTTTGAGTTACTCGAGACAGCTCATCCTGCTGTCTTCTGTCCACAAACACACAAATGCTCTGGAGGGGTGGGGACAGGCCTGCTCCAGACCTTGTTTCTTTCCTGTTAATGCTTAAAATTCCACAAGCCCGTGGTTTCTGCACCGGAGAGCTCAGTGGAGCCCCTGCTCCTTGTCCTTGTCTGGAGTGAGATGCGCTTGGCGCTGCAACACTGACTCCGTTTCGTTCTGATTGACATGGCTCTACCAGGCTGTATGAGGTCCGCCTTGCTAGGAAAAGCTTTTAAGGATGCCTCTGTGTGTAAGGTCACCTCTTTCTCCAGGCAAGAGTGGGACTTACCTCTTCTTTTTGCAGAAATCTGACCCGGTCGTCTCGTACCGCGAGACAGTCAGTGAAGAGTCGAACGTGCTCTGCCTCTCCAAGTCCCCCAACAAGCACAACCGGCTGTACATGAAGGCGCGGCCCTTCCCCGACGGCCTGGCCGAGGACATCGATAAAGGCGAGGTGTCCGCCCGTCAGGAGCTCAAGCAGCGGGCGCGCTACCTGGCCGAGAAGTACGAGTGGGACGTGGCTGAGGCCCGCAAGATCTGGTGCTTTGGGCCCGACGGCACCGGCCCCAACATCCTCACCGACATCACCAAGGGTGTGCAGTACCTCAACGAGATCAAGGACAGTGTGGTGGCCGGCTTCCAGTGGGCCACCAAGGAGGTGAGGCACGGCTCAGCATGTGCAGACCACACCCGTTTCCAGGCTCTAGAGGGACCTCATGGTCCTGCCTCCCGAGACAGAAACCCTAATGGGGCCAAGGCGGGCAAGGCCCCAGGTCCCCCTGGTGGAGACCTGCAGGACTTGGCAGGTGGAGGGCAAGCAGCCGAGGTGCGTCCGGCCCTTGACAGTGGCTCTCCCCCTCCCCCAGGGCGCGCTGTGTGAGGAGAACATGCGGGGTGTGCGCTTCGACGTCCATGACGTCACCCTGCACGCCGACGCCATCCACCGCGGAGGGGGCCAGATCATCCCCACAGCGCGGCGCTGCCTCTACGCCAGTGTGCTGACCGCCCAGCCACGCCTCATGGAGCCCATCTACCTTGTGGAGATCCAGGTGAGGTCTACCCGCCCACCGCTGACCCTGCCACCGTCCTGCCCAGCGGCCACTGACAGGTTTTCTTTCCCTTCTGGCAGTGTCCGGAGCAGGTGGTCGGTGGCATCTACGGGGTTTTGAACAGGAAGCGGGGCCACGTGTTCGAGGAGTCCCAGGTGGCCGGCACCCCCATGTTTGTTGTCAAGGCCTATCTGCCCGTCAACGAGTCCTTTGGTGAGTGCCTGCCCGGTGTGGCCTGCAGAGCCTGGCAGGCTGGTTTGGGGGACAGAAGCCCAGTTAAGCTTAGCAGGGTGTTAAAGGAGGCGTCCTGATGGGAGCAGGTGATGGATTTAGCAGGTGGCCCAGTTTCTGAGAGCTTGTGGACCCCCTAAATCACTGAATTCCTAGGGGAGGGGCTCTCCTATCCCCCGTGTGAGAAGGGCTCTGGGCCTGGAGCTCTGAAGGCCTACGCCCTGGGCCAGTAGAGCAGCCCAGCTGTAGCACAGGGTTGTCCCAAATGAGCATCGGCATGAGGCCCATGAGTGGCCTGCTAGGCCCTTCGTGAAGTGCTGGGCACCAGGCCGAGTGTCTGGTCTGCAGGGTGACTCAGGCTGAGGAACTAGCCTGAGCTCCTGATAGGACTTTCCTTCTGCCCTGCCACCTTCTTGATGACCCAGTGAGCGTCTCGCTTCCCTCTGCAGGCTTCACCGCTGACCTGAGGTCCAACACCGGCGGCCAGGCATTCCCCCAGTGTGTGTTTGACCACTGGCAGATCCTGCCCGGAGACCCCTTCGACAACAGCAGCCGCCCCAGCCAGGTGGTGGCGGAGACCCGCAAGCGCAAGGGCCTGAAAGAAGGCATCCCTGCCCTGGACAACTTCCTGGACAAATTGTAGGCGGCCCTTCCTGCAGCGCCTGCCGCCCCGGGGACTCGCAGCACCCACAGTACCACGTCCTCGAATTCTCAGACGACACATGGAGACTGTCCCGACACAGCGACGCTCCCCTGAGAGGTTTCTGGGGCCCGCTGCGTGCCATCACTCAACCATAACACTTGATGCCGTTTCTTTCGATATTTATTTCCAGAGTCCAGAGGCAGCAGACACGCCCTCTTAGTAGGGACTTACTGGGCCGGTCGGGGAGGGGGAGGCGGGATGGGACACCCAACACTTTTTCCATTTCTTCAGAGGGAAACTCAGATGTCCAAACTAATTTTAACAAACGCATTAAGAGGTTTATTTGGGTACATGGCCCGCAGTGGCTTTTGCCCCAGAAAGGGGAAAGGAACACGCGGGTAGATGATTTCTAGCAGGCAGGAAGTCCTGTACGGTGTCACCATGAGCACCTCCAGCTGTACTAGTGCCATTGGAATAATAAATTTGATAAGGTGGTGACTCTGTTCTGCATTTTTCACGGTGTCTTCGCAGGGGAGCCGGGCTGCCCAGTACTGGGCTCCCTGGAGCCTAGAAGGGGACCCGGGCCCTAGTTAGGTGCAGCCTGGGGCTGCCTCAGTGTTAGGTGGAATGTTCTGGAGTGGTGGGAATGCCCTACCCCTGTGTCATTCAGAGAAGCAGCTGCCAGCTGCGCGGGTCTGCAGAGCATTTGAAGTAGGATCAGTGCGGCAAGGAATTACGAGATGTCACTTTGAACGCATTTGGATGGCCCTGTGGAGCGAGGGGCTCCGGATTGAACTTTGCAGGTTTCAGCAACTTTCCGAATTGCTGACGAGCTCACAAGTTCTATCTGCCATCAGGATTTTCTGTGGTCACCCCAGTCCTGACTAGTTTGCTAGAAACCCATTTGCTTGCTGTTAAACTTTTTTTTTTTTTTTTTTGAGATGGAGTCTCACTGTTTGCTAGGCTGGAGTGGAATGGCACCATCTCTGCTCACTGCAACCTCCACCTCCCGGGTTCAAGCAATTCTGCCTCGGGCTCCTGGGTAGCTGGGATTACATGCGTGTGTTACCACGCCTAGCTAATTTTTATATTTTTAGTAGAGATGAGGTTTCACCATGTTGGCCTGGATGATCTTGATCACTCGACCTTGTGATCCACCCGCCTTGGCCTCCCAAAGCGTTGGGATTGTACCACTGTGCCCGGCCTTGTAAACACTTTTTTAGAGGCAGAGTCTTGCTGTCTCCCAGATGAGTGTAGTCAGCTCACTGCATCTTCCATCTCCTGGACTCTCCTGCCTCAGCCTGCCAGGTAGCTGGGACTCCAGGCATGTGCCACCATGCCCAGCTAATTTTTATTTTGAGACAATTTTGCTTGGCCTGGTTGGTCTCGAACTCCTGACCTCAAGTGATCTGCCCGCCTCGGCCTCCCAAAGTGCTGGGAATTATAGGCGTGAGCCACTGTGCTGACCTAATTTTTACTTTTTTTGTAGTAATGGGGTCTCATTATGTTGCCCAGGCTGGTCTCCTTCCCGGGCTCAAGCGATCCTTCTGCCTCAGCATCCCAAAGTGCTGGGGTTTCAGGTGTGAGCGCCACACCCAGCCTCATTTGTTTTTCTAAATAGTGCCTAAGATGTGAGGAGGCCTAATCTTGTCAGTGCTGATAAGGTTAACATGATCATTTTCCGCCTTTTTCTCTGTCCTCAGGAAGGCAGGTGGGGACTGTGAAGTAGGGCTGTGGGGTTCTTGGCAAAGGTGGGGGCCACTCTGGCCCTGCATTGTCAAGGCCAAGCCTCAGCTGAGGTTTTGCCCACATGTAGGTATGCCTGAGGTTTGGTTTGGCTGTCGCATTTGAATTGGGGCTGTAACTGACGCTGTTTCCAGCAGTCAGGGTAACGGATTACTGTGTTTCGAGAATCTCACTCTATCGCCCAGGATGGAGTGCAGTGTTGTGATCTCGGCTCACTATAGCCTCTGCCTCCGGGTTCAAGTGCTCAAGCAATTCTTGTGCTTCAGCCTCCCGAGTAGCTGTTATTACAGGCGCCTATCACCATGTCTGTGTAATTTTTGTATATTTAGGTGAGATGGGGTTTCACCATGTTGGCCAGGCTGGTCTCAAGCTCTTGACTGTAAGAGGTCAGCCCGCCTCAGCCTCCCAAAGTGCTGGGGTTGCAGGTGTGAGCCACCATACCGGGTCCTATTTTTTAGTAGTGCAAACGTTAAGATGGTATGTGGAAGCTGAATTTTTTTTTTTTTTGAGACAGAGTCTTTGCTCTGTCACCCAGGCTGGAGTGCAGTGGCTCAATCTTGGCTCACTGCAAGCTCCGCCTCCTGGGTTCACGCCATTCTCCTGCCTCAGCCTCCCAAGTAGCCGGGACTACAGGCACCCGCCACCACGCCCGACTAATTTTTTGTATTTATTAGTAGAGACAGGGTTTCACCGTGTTAGCCAGGATGGTCTTGATCTCCTGACCTCGTGATCTGCCCACCGTGGCCTCCCAAAATGCTGGAATTACAGGCGTTAGCCACCATGCCCTGCCACTTTTTTTTCTTTGAGACGGAGTCTCCCTCCGTCACTCCGGCTGTAGTATAGTGGCATGATCTCGGCTCGCTGCAACCTCCACCAATTCTCCTGCGCCAGCCTCCCGAGTAGCTGGGATTACAGGCATGTGCCACCAGGCCTGGCTAACTTTTGTATTTTTAGTACAGACAGGGTTTCACCATGTTGGGCAGGCTGGTCTCAAACTCCTACCTCAAGTGATCTGCCCGCCTTGGCTGCCCAAGCTGTTGGGATTACGGGCGTGAGTCACCACACCTGGCCAACCCATTGTACGTTGAAAATGTAAATAAAAAATATAAAGGCCGGCTTGTGGCTCACGTCTGTAATGAGAGGCCGAGGCCGGCGGATCACAGATATTGAGACCATCCTGGCCAACATGGTGAAACCCTGCGTCTACTAAAAATACAAAAATCAGCTGGGAGTGGTGGCGTGCACCTGTAGTCCCAGCTACTCGGGAGGCTGAGGCAGGAGAATCGCTTGAACCCAGGAGGCAGAGATTGCAGCGAGCCCAGATCTCACCACTGCGCTCCAGCCTGGACGATAGAAGGAGACTGTCTCAAAAAAAAAAAAAAAAAAAAGGCTGGGCAAGGTGGCTCATGCCTGTAATTCCTGCACTTTGGGAGGCCGAGGCGGGCGGATCAGGAGGTCAGGAGATCGAGACCATCCTGGCTAACACGGTGAAACCCTGTCTCTACTAATAAATACAAAAAATTAGCTGGGCGTGGTGACGGGCGCCTGTAGTCCCAGCTATTCGGGAGGCTGAGGCAGGAGAATGGCGTGAACCTGGGAGGTGGAGCTTGCAGTGAGCCGAGATTGTGCCAGTGTACTCCAGCCTGGGTGACAGAGCGAGACTCCGTCTCAAAATAATAAATGAATTTAGGCCAGGCGCAATGGCTCACGCCTGTAATCCCAGCACTTTGGAAAGCTGAGGTGCCGGATCACCTGAGCTTAGGAGTTCGAGACCAGCCTGGGCAACATGGTGAAACCCCGTCTCTACTAAAAATACAAAAATTAGCCGGGCGTGGTGATGGGCACCTGTAATCCCAGCTACTTGGGAGGCTGAGGCACGAGAATCGTTTGAACCCGGGAGGTGGAGGTTGCAGTGAGCTGGATACCGCCGCTGCACTCCTGCCTGGGTGACAGAGTGAGACCCTGTCTCAAAAAATAAAATTAAAAAAAAACAAACCTGATACCTCCCAGTGTTGTCAGTTGGCACATACTATGTCTCAATAAAATGCTTGCTGTTATCCTCTATTTTGAGACGAAGAGGGACCCTGTGAATGACAACCCCAGATTGACCTCATTTGCATTTTAAGTATTTAGAATGTGGGTAACAATTTTCAGTGGAGGAAACTGCCACATAGGGACTAAAGCAGTCCCAGGGTCCACTCCAGGAGCTGCCATGCGCGCTCAGCCACAGGTGAGCCATCCACTCGCCCAACCGGTGCTCCAGGAAGGCAGGAAGCGGGATGCAGGGCTTCAGCCTCGCTTCTCGCAGCTTCAGCACCAGGGTCAGAGGAGAGGCGGGCGGGGCGATGAAGGGACCGGAAGTCGGCCTTTTTTCCGTCCGCTTGACCAGCGTCGACTGCAGCCAATGAAATTAGGGATGGCGAGTGTTCAGCCAATGGTGAGGCTGCATCCGGGTGTGGGTGCCGAAAAGGCAGCTGGGGGCGGGACGTCGAGGTGCGGCACGAGCGGCGGGCGGACCGGCCAATAGGCGGCGGGGTTCGTTTCCCGGGGGTGGGCACTGGCGGGCGCGGTGACGTCGGCGCAGGCGCGTCGCGGCGGCAGGGGCGCGGGGCTTCTGGAGGAGGCGGCGTTGGCCAGCGCGGCGGCGCCGGCCGTAGGCTCCGGGCTGCGGAGGGTAAAGAGCGGGCTCGGGCCGAGGCTGGAGGGCTGGGTGGGGCCAGGGCGGCGCTTCGGGGGCCCGCGGAGGACGAGGGAGGGAGAGAATCTGAGGAGCTGGTAGGTTTGGGGACCCATCTGGGTGACCGGGCCGGGGAAAGGGCTCGGCCGGGCGTGCGAGGGGCGTAGCGGCCCCAGGGATGCTGGAGCGGAGCCTTAGGGATGGGCAAGGCCTTGGGGGCGGGGGGAGGTTCTGCAAAGGGAGCCACTGGGGTCTGCCTAGGGGCTTGTGCGGAGATTGCGGGCGAGAAGGGGCAGAGGACGGTGGAGGAGACTCAGATGGGGCCCTTTTTGGAGGCCCGTTTTGGGGGGTAGGGGAGACGGCGGTTGGGGGACTTTGATACATGGAGCGTGGAGGAAGAGGTTAATCTTGCGAGGACAGTGGAGGTCAGCGGGGGAGGGAGGCAAAGTGGGCTTTCAGGAGCGTGGAAGGCGTCGTCCGGTTCCTGGAAAATTCAGAATTGGAGGGAGTCAGAGATGGTTGGGGGTGGGCGGGGGTGTTCCATCGATGAGGGTCTTAAGAGACCTGCCGAGGGCAAGGACCAGCAGGGGTTAAGGTAGTAACTTGGGAATTTTGATCGGCATGGCAGCACTTTGGGAGGCCTGGGACGATCGCTTGAGCCTTGGAGTTCCAGGCTGCAGTGAGCCATGATTGCACCACTGCACTCCAGCCAGGGCGACAGAGCGAGACTCCTTCTCAAAACAACAACAACAACAACAACAAAAGAAGTAGACTTGAGAACTTCGTTAAGACATTGGCCAGGGAGTAAGGTAGCCCTGGGATTTGAGGTTGAGGAGAACGTGCAGGGATGGTGGGGGATTTTGGCTGAGCAGGTTGAGAGAAGTCTAGGAGTGAGAGGCAAAAAAAGACGCAGGCAGCGTCAGGGAAATCAGAATTATGTGTCTGGAGAGAGTTTTGCGGGGTAAAGGTGGCTCAGTGGGGCTGTTACCAACCTTTTGAGTGGTTATGGGGCTCTAAGAGGTGACATGACAGGACCCAGCCCAGTAAACACAGCACCTCTTTTTGTCGAGTTTGGAGCTTCAGAGTGGAGAGGTGGGAGGCTTGTGTTTGCTGGACAGGTCTGTCCATTAATCTAGGAGAAAAGGGTGGTGTCTCATTTCCTCACTTCTGTCTTTCCCTGTCTTCTCCAGGGTTGCCATTAGGGGACTCCTGAGGTCCTATCTCCAGGCTGCGGTGACTGCACTTTCCCTGGAGTGGAAGCTGCTGGAAGGCGGACCGGCCGCCATGTCCACGTTCAGGCAGGAGGACGTGGAGGACCATTATGAGATGGGGGAGGAGCTGGGCAGGTGAGCTGTCTGCCCGCACGGCTGGGCTCCAGGGATAGGAGAGAGGCGCTGTGGGGTTTTCTGAACAGCACCTCTCCTTTCCTGTTCTTTATCCTGTATGCCGAGAAGGAATGAGTCAGTATCATGCGGTGGGGGAACGAATTTGGGCCGTGGAGTCAGACAGCCCCGGCTGTGAATTCCTGCTTGGGAATCCTCTGTGTGTTTCCTGTGGGGAGAAAAGTAATTGAGCCGTTACAGCAGCCAAGACCGTGCCTGGCATGGGGCACCAGAGCAACAGATGCCAGCTGCTTTTGTTATTAAAAGATCTGTCTTCTGCCTGGGCAACATAGCAAGACTCCATCTCTACAAAAAATAAAAATGAAAAAAAATTAACCAGGTGTGGTAGCTCATGCCTGTAGTCCCAGCTACTAGGGAAGCTGAGACGGGAGGATGGCTTGAGCCCAGGAGTTGCAGGAGGCTGCAGTGAGCTATGATCGTGCCACTGCACTGTAGCCTGGGCAACAGAATGAAACCCCATTTATTTAAAAAAAAAAAAATCTCCCTGTGTTAATCCTCTTTTGTGGGAGGCACTTTAGTTTTTTTGCCCAGCTCTTGGATGTTTAAAGTGGGGGGAGGGAGGGGCGTATCTCCCAGCTGGGCCCAAACCTCGGTCAATTGTTTAACACGCTTGTGGGAAAAAGCAGAGGTTTCCTCTTCCAGGGAGGCAGCTGATTTCCTGCCTGTCTGGGCCTTGGAGGGTCCCCCTGGGGCCCCACCCCCTCCAGACTAGCCAGGCATCACTAGGCCCTGCCTCCTTTTGTAGAGCCTCCAGCCTTATTTGGTGAGTTTGCTACTGGCCAGCCTCCCTGGAGCCGCCCCGTGATGTCACCAGAAGGGAATGTAAATAAGTGAGCTCTGTGTCAGGCTAGGGAGAGTGCTGCAGGCTCTTTTGGGATCCTGAGGTCCCTCCTTCAGGCATTTCCTCGTTAGTGGCAGAGAAGGCATGCTCCCTCCTCCCCCTTCTCATGCTTCAGTGTTGACCCCTCCTGCTAGGGGTCGTTTGGCAAAAGTCAGCAAAATTCAGCCAAATTGATTATGTCTATTTCTTTTAACTCGCCGATTTCACCTCTAGGAATTAATTCATTGGAAAACTGTACATACATGGATGGAATGACTTAAGACTGGGGTAGTTGCTAGAACGTTTACCAGAATAACAGCCTTTTTTTTTTCCCTTGACACTATCTCATTCTGTCACCCAGGCTGGAGTGCAGTGATGCGATCTCGACTCACTGCAGCCTCGGCCTCCAGCCTAGCCTCCCGAGTAGCTGGGATTACAGGAGCCCGCCACCACCCCTGGCTAATTTTTGTATTTTTAGTAGAGACAGGATTTCACCATGTTGGCCAGGCTGGATGTGAACTCCTGACCTCAAATGATCTGCCTGCCTCTGCCTCCCAAAGTGCTGGGATTACAGGTGTGAGCCACTGTGCCTGGCCCCAGCCCACACTTTTTTTTTGAGACGGAGTCTTGTAGTGTCGCCCGGGCTGGAGTGCAATGGCGCAATCTCAGCTCACTGCAACCTCCATCTCCCAGGTTCAAGCGATTCTCCTTGCCTCAGCCTCCCGAGTAGCTGGGATTATAGATGCCTGCCAGCACGCCCGGCTAATGTTTTTGTATTTTTAGTAGAGACGTGGCTTTCACTATGTTGGCCAGGCTAGTCTTGAACTCCTGACATCGTGATCTGCGCGCTTTCGCCTCCCAAAGTGCTGGGATTACAGGCGTGAGCCACTGTGCCCGGCTTCCCAGCCCGCATTTTTAAACATCATGAACCCTATCAGTAGAAATCGTCGGTGTGTAGGCCACGCTTGGGTCGTGTCTGGGTTGTGGCAGGCACTTAGGAAGTGGTTTGGGAGTGACACCTGAGACCATCACTGAGGAGGGCTTGCTGTGCCCCCACCTGCGCTGGGGGCTGGGGAAGTTACAGAGAAGCGAAGAGGGTGGGCTCGGCTCTTGGGGAGTTTCTTTCCCGGCTGGGGAGATGAGGCACCTTTTACGTGTCCCGTAGAGGAACTGAGAGCCTGCCAGTGGCCTTGCCTCTAAGGAGCAAGTCTGTGGCCAGCGAGACTGGGGGCTGTCTGGAGGTGGGCGGCTGTGGTCTGCTGTTGCTGTAGGAGGACTCAGTGGTAGAACCTGAAATCCTGTTGGCAACAGCAAAACAGGGAAAGGCATGGTTTACAGAACCAGGTTGTCCGGGTGTGCAGCGGCCGCAGGTGTGACTGGGTGCTGGTGCATATGGTGCCCTGTGTCCCCGGGGCCGAAGTCCACTCCAGCATGGAGGAGGCGCCCTGGCAGAGTGAATGACGGGGCTTATGTGCCACCCGCAGCGCCCAGTGGCTCCCCTCTCCTGGCCTGGTCTGTTCTTAGGCAGCCTTCTTAGGTAGCCTTCTACGTGGTGGCCCCTGCCGCGAGCCCGGATCCAAGCCCAGCAGAGGGAGAGAGAGATCTTCTCTTCCCAGCAGGCGTTCAGAGCCCTGTGGACTGGACCGGTCTCTTTGGTCTGGAAGGCGTGGTTTTCTGCTTGCCCAGGTCCAGTCATGTCTCCTTCCACCCCTTTCCTGGGCCACTGAGTCCCACAGACTGAGAGTGAGCGGTGAAGGCTGCCCTGGGACAGCTGGGTCTGTTAGCAGGAGACAGGGTGGAGCCGGGAGGTAGGCACGCAGGAACCCGGTACCCAGCACCAGGTGTCCGCTTCCTGTTAGAGCACCTGGGCTCTGGAGCCTGCAGCACCTGCTTTGAAGGTTTGAATCCTCCCGCCACTGACTGACTGCATGACCTCGGGCTAGTTGCTTTCCTTTTCTCAGCCTTGGTTTCTTTAAAATGCGGATACTGGCCAGATGTAGCGGCTCCACCTGTACTGCCAACACTTGGGGAGGGGGAGTGGGAGGATCTCTTGAGGCCAGGAGTTCCAAAGCAGCCTGGGCAATACGGCAAGACCCTGTCTCTACAAAAAATAAATAAATTAGGTGTGGTAGTGTGTTCCTGTAGTCCCACCTACTTGGGAGGGATCGCTTGAGCCCAGGAGTTCGAGACCAGCGTGGGCAACATAGTGAGACCTCATCCTTACAAAAAAAAAAAAAAATTAACTGGGTGTGGTGGTGTGTGCCTGTAGTCCCAGCTGCTTGAGAGGCTGAGGCAGGAGGATTGCCCGAGCCCAGGAGGTCAAGGCTGCAGTGAGCCATGATTGAACCACTGCACTCCAGCCTGAGCAACAGAGCCAGACCCTGTCTCAAGACAAAACAAAACAAAAACAAACAAAAAAAGCGGGTCTGGCACTTGCCTTGCATTTTTTATTTTTTTGAGGCAGGATCTTGCTACATTGCCCAGGCTGGAGTACAGTGGCACGATCTCAGTTCACTGCAACCTCTGCCTCCTGGGTTCAAGCGATTCTCCTGCCTCAGCCTCCCAAGTAGCTGGGATTACAGGCACCCGCCACCACGCCCAGCTAATTTTTTGTATTTTTGGTAGAGACAGGGTTTCACCATGTCGGCCAGGCTGCTCTTGAACTCCTCAGCTCAAGTTATCTGCCCTCCTCGAACTCCCAAAGTGCTGGGATTACAGGCGTGAGCCACCGCGCCTGGCCCCCTCAGTTCCCTCTTGATATGCATTGAACTGTTCATTCTTTCACTTTTCAAAAATACGCCGGTGCCATGGTGTTAACGTGTGGCTCTGCACTTGCCTCCACACACCTGCTGGGCATAGCCCTGGGAGGGGTGGGAACGCTGCGTCTGATGGTGCGGGGCGCTAAGGAATTGCTCTCTGAGAAGGCGCAGAGTCTGCACCCCCGCAGTGGCCGGCTCATGTCCTTCAAGTGCCTGGTGCAGGGCCGCGCCCAAGAGGAGCAAGTGGAGGTGACGGGGAGCCAGCCACCCCCACTCACTCCCTCCCCCTCCTCCAGCGGCCAGTTTGCCATCGTGCGGAAGTGCCGGCAGAAGGGCACGGGCAAGGAGTACGCAGCCAAGTTCATCAAGAAGCGCCGCCTGTCATCCAGCCGGCGTGGGGTGAGCCGGGAGGAGATCGAGCGGGAGGTGAACATCCTGCGGGAGATCCGGCACCCCAACATCATCACCCTGCACGACATCTTCGAGAACAAGACGGACGTGGTCCTCATCCTGGAGCTGGTCTCTGGCGGGGAGCTCTTTGACTTCCTGGCGGAGAAGGAGTCGCTGACGGAGGACGAGGCCACCCAGTTCCTCAAGCAGATCCTGGACGGCGTTCACTACCTGCATTCTAAGCGCATCGCACACTTTGACCTGAAGGTGAGCCCTGTAGGGCCCTGTGGGGCCGGCCTGGCCAGTGTGGGGGTGGGGATGGGGCGGGGAAGAGCCTGGAAGGCACCTCCTGCGCGTGGGGGTGAGGTTGGGGGAGCGTGAGGGTGAGGTTGGGGGGAGCGTGAGGGTGAGGTTTGGGGAGCGTGGGGGTGAGGGTGGGGGGAGCGTGAGGGTGAGGTTTGGGGAGCGTGGGGGTGAGGGTGGGGGAGGCCCGTGCTTTCCCTGCTGAGCCTCCTCCCACCCAGCCGGAAAACATCATGCTGCTGGACAAGAACGTGCCCAACCCACGAATCAAGCTCATCGACTTCGGCATCGCGCACAAGATCGAGGCGGGGAACGAGTTCAAGAACATCTTTGGCACCCCGGAGTTTGTGGGTGAGGCCCTGCCCAGTGGGCAGCCCCGGCCTGGGGAGGGTGGTCTGGGGCTGCCTGCTGGGCGTGGGGTGGGTCATGCCCGGTGCTGGGTGCCGCGTCCTTGGCCCTGAAGCCACCCCTCTTGGGCCGGGCATTGCAGGAGGTCTGGGCCTCCATTTGGTGCGGCCCCGCCATCCTACCCGTCAGGCCCTGAGGGCCAGCTCTGCCGCATTCATGCCCCCAAGAGCTGCGACGTGAGAACCTTGACCCCATGCCTGTGTCTTGAGCCTCTTCCTTGGCCAGCATGTCCCCAGTGCCTGACCCACATCTCCCTGTTCTGCAGCCCCAGAGATTGTGAACTATGAGCCGCTGGGCCTGGAGGCGGACATGTGGTGAGTGTACCACCTGCTCCCGCCGGGCCTCCCTGCTGTCCTGGAGCGCAGGCCAGTGCTGCAGCTGGGGATGAAGCAGGGCCTTGCTGCTGTTGGGGTATGGGGGGACCGTTGCCCTAGAACAGGGGCGCTGGATGCCACGGTCCTGGGAGGGTGGGCGGCCCCACGCTGCGCTGACCCTTGCCTCTTGTCTGTCCCCAGGAGCATCGGTGTCATCACCTACATCCTGTGAGTACCTGGCGGGGGCCCCCTCGGCTGTGCAACACAGCTGGCGTGGGTCCCCGGCTCCGTGTGTCTCATGCGGACACCAGGGGTCCCCAGCCTGGCTGTGACCCATCGTGGGTGCTCAGGGGATACCGGGTGAACGGATGAGTGATTCTCTGTGGCTGCTGTCACAGAGGCTTCTGGAGAGTTCTGAAGGCAGGACACTCACAGAGCGGCTGAGCAGGCCCTGGGTTGGGGGTCGTGTGTGCTCCCGTCCCTCTGGCTGCTAGGGAGCCCAGCCTCCTCTCGAAGTGCAAGGAAGGGGTCCGACCCCACGCTGGGTTTTGGCTCCTGTCCCTGGGCCACACGTGGGCCTGCTGTTGTTTATTATTTTTATTTGTTGAGACGGGGTCTTACTCTCTTGCCCAGGCTGGAGTGCTGTCCTAGCTCACTGCAGCCTCCACCTCCCAGACTTAAGCAATCCTCCCACCTCAGCCTCCTGAGTACCTGGGACTACATGTGCACACAACCATGCTCTCATGCTCGGCTTTTTTTTTTTTTTTTTTTGGATGGAGTTTCGCTCTTGTCCAGGTTGGAGTGCAGTGGTGCGATCGC
Organism: Pan troglodytes; assembly: GCF_028858775.2. Lineage (NCBI taxonomy): Eukaryota > Metazoa > Chordata > Mammalia > Primates > Hominidae > Pan > Pan troglodytes. The sequence goes on along the minus strand of NC_072418.2, from coordinate 6,310,362 downwards.
GGCTGCTCACTGCAACCCCCACCTCCCAGGTTCAAGCGATTCTCCTGCCTCAGTCTCCTGAGTAGCTGGGATTACAGGCGCTCACCACCACGCCCGGCTAATTTTTGTATTTTTAGTAGAGACGGGGTTTCACCATGTTGATCAAGGCTGGTTTTGAACTCCTGACCTCAGGTGATCTGCCTGCCTCGGCTTCCCAAAGTGCTGGGATTACAGGCGTGGGCCGCTGCACCCAGCTGGCTAATTTTTTTTTTTTTTTTTTTTGAGACAGAGTTTCGCTCTTGTTGCCCAGGCTGGATGGAGTGCCAAGGCCCCGTCTCAGCTCAGGCTCACTGCAACCTCTGCCTCCCGGGTTCAAGTGATTCCCATACCTCAGCCTCCCAAGTAGCTGGGATTACAGGTGCCTGCCACCATGCCTGGCTAATTATTTGTATTTTTAGTAGAGACGATGTTTCACCATATCGGTCAGGCTGGTCTTGAACTCCAGACCTCAAGTGATCCGGCCGCCTTGGCCTCCCAGAATGCTGGGATGACGGGTGTGAGCCACCGTGCCCAGCTGGCTAATTTTTAAAAGTTTTTGTAGAGGTGGAGTTTCACTATATTGCCCAGCCATATTGAATGGGCATAGCTCATTCAGTAAGCAAGGAAATAAACAATGGCGTGGGCCCAGCCCGCTGTAGCGCATGAGCGGACCCAAAGGCTTCAGGAGATGGGCTAGACCGTTTGTATTCTTTTTAAATGTTCAGATAATTCAGACTTACAAAGGAGCAACAGAAACAGCACAGACGCCCCCTGCGGCTTCCTCCTCCTTCAGTTTACATTTTTCATGAACACGAACATTATGAACACCAAGACGTTAGCCTTGGTGCTACGCTAATCACAAAAGTGCTAGATGGGCCGGGCGCGGTGGCTCACGCCTGTAATCTCAGCACTTTGGGAGGCTGAGGAGGGCAGATCACGAGGTCAGGGGATTGAGACCATCCTGGCTAACACGATGAAACCACGTCTCTACTAAAAATACAAAAATTAGCTGGGTGTGGCAGCGGGTGCCTGTAGTCCCAGCTACTCAGGAGGCTGAGGCAGGAGAATGGCGTGAACCCAGGAGATGGAGTTTGCAGTGAGCCGAGATCGCGCCACTGCACTCCATCCTGGGTGACAGAGCGAGACTCCGTCTCTAAAAAATTTAAAAAATTTTAAAAAGTGCCAGAGGTGGTTAGACACCCCCGTTTTCCACTCCTGTCCTCTCTGAGGTCCCCACACGGCATTTAGCCGTTCAGCTCCTTCGCCGCCTCCAGTCTGAGGCTGTTCCTCTGTCTGGCTTTCGTGACCTTGACCCTGACGAGCGCTCACGGGTCAGGTGTTTTGCAGAAGTCGTCTGAGTCCATGTTTAGTCTCGTGCGCTGTCACGATCAGACGATCAGACGGGGCTTCAGTGTCTCTGCTCAAAACCCCAGGGATGATGCTGTGTCACCCTCCCAGCGTCAGGCTGGGAGGCAGACGCTGTTGGGGCCTCTCGCTGCCGGGCTGTTGACCTTGATCCTTTGGCTAAGGTGTTGGCTCCGGCTCCCCACTGCAGTTACCCTCCCCTCGGCGTTACTGAGCACTGGGGGCTTTCGGGCTCTGCGTCTGCACAGATACTTCGAGTCTCCAAGGAGACTTCTGCCTGTTCATTTCTGCTGCTGTCGGTGGGGTGGGGGGGTGGATTTTGAATGCCTCTTGGGTGGTGGCTGGGATCGTTGCAGGAAGGTTCTAAGGGCTCAGGAGTGTGAGTGGCCCAGGCACCTGCCGTCAGCCTGTCTTCTGTGCTCCGCCTTTCGTGGGCAGGACAGAGTTGGGGGCAGCCGGAGAGGTGGCGCGGTCGTGGTGGGAGCCCAGGACCCCACTGAGCCCCATGCCTGTCTCGCAGCCTGAGCGGTGCATCCCCGTTCCTGGGCGAGACCAAGCAGGAGACGCTCACCAACATCTCAGCCGTGAACTACGACTTCGACGAGGAGTACTTCAGCAACACCAGCGAGCTGGCCAAGGACTTCATTCGCCGGCTGCTCGTCAAAGATCCCAAGTACGAGGGGTCGGCAGGGGGCACGGGGTGGGACATGGGACACAGGCCCACTCCACCCACGGAGGCTCCAGAGGACTCTCCTCCCAGCGCCACCTCCCTGCGGCTGGGGATCAGACATTGCTTACCCCTTGGGCTGGAGAGAGTAAACTGATAAACTGATGGCCCAAGTTGGCTATTGCCATGGTTGTTTTTTTTTTTTTTTTTTTTGAGACGGAGTCTTGCTCTGTCTCCCAGGCTGGAGTGCAGTGCAGTGGCGTGATCTCGGCTCACTGCAGCCTCTGCCTCCCGGGTTCAGGCTATTCTCCTGAGTTAGCCTCCCAAGTAGCTGGGATTATAGACACCTGCCACCACGCCTGGCTAATTTTTGTATTTTTAGTAGAGACAGGGCTTCATTCACCATGTTGCCCAGGCTTGTCTTGAACTCCTGACCTCCAGTGATTTGCCTGCCTTGGTCTCCCAAAGTGCTGGGATTGCGGGCGTGAGACACCGTGTCTGGCTGCTTGCTGTGTTTTTAGCAAACTTTTAATTAGTTGCCGGTGTGTAAAGTAAGGATCCATGTAAAATTCCAGGTCACTTGTTTTCCTGTAAACACTTAGAATTCTGGCAGTGCTGAGCCCTCACTCGTAGGCCTCCCCGGGCCTCCCTGGCTGCCCAGTCCCTCTCTCGGGCGCCTGGGTTTGCGACTCCAGCCTGAGGTCTCAGCTCTCTCCACCACCCCTCAGAAAACCCCACGCTCCCTGCAGTACCCTTGTTCAGCTTCTGTGGTTGGCTGAGCAGAGGCTGGGGGGCGACTTTAGGGCTTTTGGGGGTCCCGGGAGTCAGTTGTTCACGGGAGGACGGGACAGATGGTGCAGGTGAAACTAACCAGAGCGGGGGTCTTCCAGACGGAGAATGACCATTGCCCAGAGCCTGGAACATTCCTGGATTAAGGTAAGTGGGGAGGTGGGGGAGCTCCCTGGGCTTCCCGCCTTGGCCTTCTCGCTGGGGTCCGGGGGGTCTTCAGCATTTAAGGCTTGTGGATGTGACAACCCCCAGTGGCTGGGGAGGGTCCCCAGAGGAGTGAGCCTGGGTGGCGGGGGTTGGGTCCTGGGCGTGGGATGTCCAGCACCCGACAGACCTGGTGGCATCCTTGGCTGATGTGTGTCCAACGGGGCTGAGACTCCCGGGGCCAAGGCCGCAGCGTTTTTCTCGAGTGAGCACTCTCGGCTTTGCGTCGGGCTGGGCAGTCTCCGTCACGAGGCGTTGCCTCTGCTGCCGGATGAGCCCCTGAACCTCAGTTCACACTGGCAGGTGGGGGCTGGCGGGGCTGGGTGGCATCGCGGGGACCCCGCTCAGGCTTCCCTCCCTCCTAGGCGATCCGGCGGCGGAACGTGCGTGGTGAGGACAGCGGCCGCAAGCCCGAGCGGCGGCGCCTGAAGACCACGCGTCTGAAGGAGTACACCATCAAGTCGCACTCCAGCTTGCCGCCCAACAACAGCTACGCCGACTTCGAGCGCTTCTCCAAGGTGCTGGAGGAGGCGGCGGCCGCCGAGGAGGGCCTGCGCGAGCTGCAGCGCAGCCGGCGGCTCTGCCACGAGGACGTGGAGGCGCTGGCCGCCATCTACGAGGAGAAGGAGGCCTGGTACCGCGAGGAGAGCGACAGCCTGGGCCAGGACCTGCGGAGGCTACGGCAGGAGCTGCTCAAGACCGAGGCGCTCAAGCGGCAGGCGCAGGAGGAGGCCAAGGGCGCGCTGCTGGGGACCAGCGGCCTCAAGCGCCGCTTCAGCCGCCTGGAGAACCGCTACGAGGCGCTGGCCAAGCAAGTAGCCTCCGAGATGCGCTTCGTGCAGGACCTCGTGCGCGCCCTGGAGCAGGAGAAGCTGCAGGGCGTGGAGTGCGGGCTGCGCTAGGCGCAGTGGGGTGGGCCAGGCCCCAGGACAACCGGAGCTCGGCCTGCGGTGGGGGCGCTTCCTGTGGACGCTGCGCCTCCCATCGCCCCGGTGCCTGTCCTTGCCCAGCGCCACCAGGCTGGAGGCGGAGTGGGAGGAGCTGGAGCCAGGCCCGTAAGTTCGCAGGCAGGGGTGGGTGTGGGACGGGGCTGCTTCTCTACACAGCCTCCACGCTGGTCTTCACCTTCACCCCTGCATCGTCGGTGACCCTGGGACCCTCCAGGCAGCGTGGCCTGTGGCACCGTGAGGGTTGGGACCCAGAATGGGACCGGCCACCGAGGCGCAGAGGCGGCCCGAATGCAGCCCTGGTTCAGGCCCGGAGGAGGGTTTGCGGGCAGTTCCACGGGCAATTCGGCGGGGTGCTGCCTGTTGATGCCATTAGCCCAGAAGGAGGTCGTGGGACGGGGAGGGTGGGATGGACGGCGGACAGGCAGTCCCCACGCTGCTGGGTGGCGCCGGGCTTGGTGGGGTCTTCCACTGTGTGCCCTTCTCGCCGAGGCCGGTCCCCCGGGTGTGGGGTCCCCTGCTGCGGACTCCTCCGCGAGCCCCATCGTCGCGCCTGTGCACGCCTAGGCAAGAGCGGCCCTCTGCAGCCAAGAGAAATAAAATACTGGCTTCCAGATACGCGGGTGTTGTGTGCCTCAGGCCTTGGCAGGGGACAGCCAGCCCTTGGCCACGGGGGATATGCCCTCCGGGGCGTTCATGTTTCTCTCTGTGTTCCCTGCCTGCCGCTGTGCTCAGGAAGGAGGGGACAAACCGGGGGTCCTCGCAGACCTTCACGGTGTCCTGGGAGCTGCCGGATCTTGGTCTCAGCTGCCCCGAGTGTTTTGATTGCAATGAGGTGGAAGCTCTGGGCAGCTGAGGTGGATCAGAAGCGTTTCCTGTCCCCTTGCGCCTTACGGGATGCTGCTGTGTCCCTGCAATGAGGTGGAAGCTCTGGGCAGCTGAGGTGGATCAGAAGCGTTTCCTGTCCCCTTGCGCCTTACGGGATGCTGCTGTGTCCCACGTGGGAGCCCCTGCCCCGTCTGGAGCCACATGCAGGTGGCCCTGGAGGGGGAGCGGTTTAGCTCAGCTGCTAGGGCTCACAGTGGTTTCAGAGAGGGGCCCCGACCCTGCCCATCCTCCCTGGAGGAAGTTTTTTTGCTTTTTTTTTTTTTTTTTTGAGACCGAGTCTGGCCCTGTTGCCCAGGCTGGAGTGCAGTGGTGCGATCTTGGCTCGCTGTAACCTCGGTCTCCTGGACTCAAGCGGGTCTCCTGTCTCAGCCTCCCAGGTGTCTGGGATTACAGGCATACACCACCACACGTGGCTAATTTTTTTTGAGGTGGAGTTTTGCTCTTGTTGCCCAGGCTGGAGTGCAGTGGTGCGATCTAAACTCACTACAACCTCTGCCTCCCAGGTTCAAGCGATTCTCCTCCCTCAGCCTCCTGAGTAGCTGGAATTACAGGCACCTGCCACCACACCCAGCTGATTTTTTGTATTTTTAGTAGAGACGGGGTTTCGCCACGTTGGCCAGGCTGGTCTCGAACTCCTGACTTCAGGTGATCCACCCGTCTCGGCCACCCAAAGTGTTGGGATTACAGGCGTGAGCCACTGCACCTGGCCTGCTATGTGTACTTTAACCATAATAAAAACATATTTCAAGCTGGGCATGGTGGCTCATGCCTGTAATCCCAGTGCTTTGGGAGGTGGAGGCAGAGAATCACTTGAGCCCAGGAGTTCGAGACCAGCCTGGCAAACATAGTGAGACCTTATCTCTACAAATAACAATAATAATAATAATAATACATCTAGTATATCCAATCTGGTTAATCGTCGCAGCCTTCAGTACTCCCTACCAGACCCCCTAGGGCTTCTCATCCCCTAGTACACAAAGCATCAAGCCTTGGCCTCTCGGAGGCCTCTGGGATCCCACCGGAGGCCAGGACCATCACCCCCTCAGCCCCCAGAAGACCAGGAGGCCCCTCAGGTCAGCCCCTCTGGTCAGTCAAGGAAATTGAGGTCCACGGAAGCACAGCAGGGCCCAAACTCACACTCCCAGCCCTTTTCCTGGAACCAGCAGAACATGAACCCTGCTGGGGAGGGGCGGACCAGCTACACCAGGAGACCAGGACCCCCGGCGGCTCCCATTGCTGGGAGCATGCAACCACACTCTGGCCCAGCCTTCCTCAGTGGGGTGACCCCGAGCCCTGAGTCCCCAGCCCCGTCTCTGGCCTTCTTCTGGGCATCTGAGATGGGGCTGGTACCCGTGGAGTGCTCAGTCTTGTCAAGGACACCCCAGAATCCACGTTGGGTGGCAGTGGTGTGCAGCAGCTTCAGGGGCTCACAATTCTACCGGATTCCCACTCCACAGCAGTGTGAGGCTGAGTTCCACTGGCAGAGGGTCAGATGGGGGCACCCTGTCCCCCACTCAGGGTGTCCGGTGAGAGCTCAATTGGTGTCCTCCACAAAAATACTGAATTCCTAACACCTGGTACCAGGGAATAGGACCTTATTTGGAAATAGGGTAGATGTAATTAGGATGCAGATGTGGAGGTAGTTAGAATGACATCATGCTGAAGTAGGGTGGGCCCTAGTCCTTATAAAATGACTGCATGGGGGCTGGGTATGTACGGTGGCTCACGGCTGTAATCCCAGCACTTTGGGAGGCCGAAGTAGGCGGATCACCTGAGGTCAGGAGTTCGAGACTAGCCTCACCAATATAGTGAAACCCTGTCACTACTAAAAATACAAAAATTAGCTGGGCGTGGTGGCAGGTGCTTGTAATCCCAGCTACTCAGGAGGCCAAGGCAGGAGAATTGCTTGAACCTGGGAGGGGGAGGTTGCAGTGATCCGAGATCATGCCACTGCACTCCAGCCTGGGCGACAGTGAGACTCTGTCTCAAAAAAGAAAGAAAAGACTATGTGGGGGCTGGGCGCGGTATGTTGGCTCACAGCTGTAATCCCAGCACTTTGGGAGACTGAGACAGAAAGATCACTTGAGCCCGGGAGTTCAAGACCAGCCTGGGCAACATAGTGAGACCCCCGTTTCTACAAAAAAATACAAAAATTAGCTGGGCGTGGTGGCACACGTCTGTAGTCCCAGTTATTTGGGAAGCTGAGGTGGGAGGATCGCTTGAGCCTGGGAGGTTGAGGCTGCTGTGAGCTATGATCGTGCCACTGCACTCCAGCCTGGACAACAAAGTGAATCCCTGTCCCCCCACCCCCTGAGAAAGGCCATGTGAAGATGGAGGTAGAGGCCGGGCGTGGTGGCTCACACGTGTAATCCCAGCATTTTGGGAGGCCAAGCTGGGTGGCTCACAAGGTCAGGAGTTCGAGACCAGCCTGGCCAATATGGTGAAACCTCGTCCCTACTAAAAATACAAAAATTAGCCGGGTGTGATGGCAGGCTACTTGGGAGGCTGAGGCAGGAGAATCACTTGAACCCGGGAGGTGGAGGTTGCAGTGAGTTGAGATCGTGCCACTGCACTCCAGCCTGGGTGACAAAGCGAGCCTCTGTCTCAAAAAAAAAAAAAAAAAAAGATGGAGGCAGAGATTGGAGCGGTGCGGCCAAGGAGCCAAGGACCACTGGCCACCACCGGAATCTGGAGGGGTAGGAGGGAGCCTGGCTCTGCTGGCACCTTCCTTCTGGCCTCCTGACCTCTGGAGCTCTGAGAGCCTCTTGAGTAGCGTGGTGTCTGGCTCACACGGGCATATCATGACCTGCCCTGTGACTATACCTGGCACTGGCAGGTCCCTGGCAGTTTCCAGCCCTCAGCTCCCACAGGCTGGGATGGTCACTGGTCTGATTTCTAGGTCAAGAAAACACCCATGGCCCGCCCTGGGGCAAGCCGTGGTCTCACTGCCCCTGCAGAATCTGGCCTGTTGAATTCGGCTTTCAGGAGGGGCGGCAGCTGGAAGCCCTGCCGGGAGGCTCCATGTATGGGCAGACAGCCTCTTGGTCATGCCAGTAGCCAAGGAGTGGCTGGGATGGAGTGAGGCAGAGAGGAGTTGGGGGGGCTCGGGGTCTGTCTGGTGGGAGCAAGTTTTCTTCTTTTTTTTTTTTTTTGAGACAGAACGAGTCTCCTGCCTCAGCCTCCTGAGTAGCGCTGGGATTACAGGCGCCCGCCATGACGCCCGGCTACTTTTTGTATTTTTAGTAGAGATGGGGTTTCACCATGTTGGCCAGGCTGGTCTCGAACTCCTGACCTCAGGTGATCTGCCCGCCTCAGCCTCCTAAAGTGCTGGGATTACAGGCGTGAGCCACTGCATCCAGCCGGTGGGAGCAAGTTTTCAAAGACATCCCTGGGACAGGGCTCAGCGCCAGGGAGAGCCAGTGAGGGCTTGGTGTGTTTCTTGCCTGGTGCCCATCCCTGTGCATCCAGCGATGACTGCAGCTGCCTGCGTCCTGGGCGTCCGTGCTGCTGCTCTTGGGCAGGGTTGTAGCGTGCGGGTCCCCCCGCGCAGCTGCTGGGCCAGGCGTGACCTCCAGGACAAGGCAAGCTGGGTTCAGGCCATAGCTTGGCTGTGACTCAACCCTGGGGCATCAGAGAAAGGTCATGGGGCTGGTTGAACACAGAGCCTCAGGTGCTGGACAGGTAAGATAGACGTCGCGGGGGAGGGAACACCCCACACCACGCAGGGTCCCCCGCAACTCCGGGCTGCGCTCAGGAACACAGCACACAGCCAGGGACCGTGGGAGGCAGGCTTTGCAGTAATGAGAGGGTGAGGGGGCCTCCGCTTCCCCAGAGAAGAGGTGATCGGCCTGTTGAGAAAATTTCAGGCCGGGTGCGGTGGCTCACGCCTGTCATCTCAGCACTGTGGGAGGCTGAGGCGGGAGGATTGCTTGGGCCCGAGAGTTGCAGGCCAGACTGGGCAACCTGGGGAGACCCTGTGTCTACAAAAAATTAGAACATTAGCTGGGTGTGGTGGCTCATGCCTGCAATCCCAGCTACTCAGGAAGCTGAGGCAGGAGGATCACTTGAGCCCAGGCGGTCAAGGCTGCAGTGAGCTGTGATTATATCACTGCACTGCAGCCTGGGTGACAGAGTGAGACCTTGTCAGAAAAGAAAAGAAAAAAGAAAAAAAGAGAAGAGAAGAGAAAAAGAGGAGGCGAGGGGAAGAGAGGGGAGGAGAGGGCAAGGGAGGGGTGGAAGAAAAGAAAAAAGAAGGCTGGGCACAGTGCCTCATGCCTGTAATCCCAGCACTTTGGGAGGCCGAGGTGGGCAGATCACCTGAGGTCGGGAGTTTGAGACCAGCCTGACCAACATGGAGAAACCTTGTCTCTAGTAAAAATAAAAAAATTTAGCTGGGCATGGTGGTGCATGCCTGTAACCCCAGCTATTCGGGAGGCTGAGGCAGGAGAATCGCTTGAACCCGGGAAGTGGAGGTTGTGGTAAGCTGCAATTGCACCACTGCACTATAGCCTGGGCAACAAGAGCAAAACTGTCTCAAAAAAAAAAAAAAAAAAAAAAAAAAACAGAACCGGCACTTTGGGAGGCCGAGGCGGGTGGATCACCTGAGGTCAGAAGTTCGAGACCAGCCTGAACAACATGGTGAAACTCTTGTCTCTAATAAAAATACAAAAAATTAGCCAGGTGTGGTGGCGGGCGCCTATAATCCCAGCTACTCCAGAGGCTGAGGCAGGAGAATCACTTGAATCCAGGAGGCGGAGGTTGTAGTGAGCCGAGGTTGCACCACTGCACTCTAGCCTGGGCGACAGAGCCAGACTCCATCAAAAAAAAAAGAAAGAGGCCGGGCGCGGTGGCTCACGCCTGCAATCCAAGAACATTGGGAGGTCGAGGCGGGTGGATCACAGGGTCAGGAGATTGGGACCGACCTGGCTAACAGGGTGAAATCCCGTCTCTACTAAAAATACAAAAAATTAGCCAGGCGTGGTGGTGGGCACCTGAAGTCCCAGCTACTCAGGAGGCTGAGGTAGGAGAATCGTTCTGAACCCGGGAGGCAGAGGTTGCAGTGAGCCGCGGTTGTGCTGCTGCACTCCAGCCTGGGCAACAGAGTGAGACTCTCAAAAAGAAGAGAAGGGGAGAAGAGGAAAGCAGAAGAGTTCCAGGGTTAGCAGGGGACAGAAGTGACTCAAGGAGAAGCAGGACCCTGCCCAGCCCCCTCTGAGGATGGAGGGCTCTTTGCCTAGGGGACGCACCTGCAGGAGCAGAGGAGGCCATTGGGGACCTCCCGGTTTCCCCAGGCTGAGCAAAGGCAGCACAGGACACAGAACACGCATTTGAGGCTTTGCGCCGCAGCTTGGATTTAGTTACACACTGTCTGCAAAATGTGTCCTGGGTTGAAGCACATCCTGGCTGCGCTCCTGGTAAACGGTGCTGCCTCTCTGCCATTTCCCCCTCCCCAGGGGACAGCGATTCCATCTGCCTCCCAAGATGGTGGTGAGGGCGGAAGGAAGGGCTGCAGCGGGGCCTGGCACCCTCTGGAGGGCCCCCAACTATGAGTCTTGTTTGATTCTAGGGTCTCAGACTTAGTCATTGCCAAGTCGAGTTGGGTGGGGCGAGCGCTGCCCGGGGCGCCTCCAGGTCAGGGCCCGGAGCAGGTGTTGGGAGGAGGCCTGAGTCCAGCAGAGCCCGCAGCTGCCGTGGCCTTCACCATACATGGGCATGAAACTGCGGTCACTATTAATAACCACGGTGCCTTTGCCCAGGTCTGGGATGACAACCGCTATAAAGCCAGGCCTGCCAGCCCCAAGCGGCTCCTTCAGCCCCCGAGAACCTTAACCCCCCTGTTGTGAGACAAAAAGAAAAGTAAGTACCAAAACCATCTCTCTCCCCCCGTCCCCCTGGTCAGCCTCGTGCAGAACACGGGCCCCCGCTTGGCGGCCGGAAGTCAGACACAGAACAGTGGTGAAATGAGATCCCCCCTCAAAGGACGTCTGAAGCACAGATCCGGGGTGGTACCTACTTGTCCCAGGCGGTTCGGTGGCCTCCAGGTGCTCCCAGCCCTGCCTAAGGAGCAGGGAAGATGGCTGTGGGGAGGAGGAGGAGGCAGCGGCTGAGCTGTTTGGGGGCTGGGCCTGCTCACTGCTGCTCCTTATCCAAGGGGACAGAGCCGGGGATCCCGCCGCAGGCCGGGTGACCCCAACAATGCATGTGTGTCTTGCGATGATGTGGCCACAGCCGTGGCTCCCTCAGTGGGGGGAGGCGAATGGCGAGGACGGACGTGGGGGCTCCCTCCCTCCGGCCCCCTCCCCACCCCCACCCCTGGCTGTCCTGGGGTCTCCTGCCCCTCTCTGGGGTTTCATAGTTTGAAGGTCCCTTTAGGGGAGAACTTACAGGCCGTGTCCTCAATGAGCCCTGTTTGGATTGACTGCACCTCACGGGTTCCCTGCTTGGAGAGCTGCCGGACCCCCACCTTGTCACCCCCTCCCCTACCTTGGAGGGGGCTGGGCCCTCATCCTCCCTGAAGCTCAGTGGTTTCTCAACCTCGTTGAATGCTGCAGAAGCTTAACGGGGGCAGAGAGGAGACAAGGCCATTTCTCGGGAGCCCGCAGCTCCCCCAGAATGTGCAGGGTGGATCCTGTCTGGCCTCTTCAGCCTGCTTCTCCCCCAGGCCCGAGCTGGGCCCACAGCTGGCCCCAAGGACACCCCCTTAAGGCCCTGGCAGCAGGGAGTCCGGGGCGCCCAAGCTCGGTGGCCTTGGCGGTGACAGCTTTGGCCCTGGTAGGGCCCTGGGGTGGGGGGCGGGGGGCGGCGCCAGTGGAGTAACTGCTGATTAAGGGGCCGGCTGACTGCTACTTGATGTGAGTGGCAGATGGTTGGGGGTGGGGTGGGGGTGCCTGAAATAGAGTTGGGGGGAGGCCGGCACTAAAGCCTCATCCCCCCCACCTCCCAGGGCCTCTCTGCTTCCATCCAGGTGGGTCTCAGCCTCTCTCTTCCCATGGCCGGCAGGACTTCTGGGGAAGGGCCTGAGGGCAGAGTCCCAGGGCTGGGCGGTCCCAGGGGAGCAGGCAGGGCAGGGCAGGGAGTTCAGGTTCTCCATGGAAGGGACTGTCCATCTGTCTGTGCACACACCCTCCAGTGCCTCCCAGGCAGGGAGGGGGCTGCAGACTGGCTTCCTGATGACCCAGGTGGTTCACGCCTATAATCGCAGCACTTTGGAAGGCTGAGTTGGGAGGCTTCCTTGAGCCCAGGAGTTCGAGACCGGCCTGGGAAACAGATCCCGTCTCTACATAAAATGAAAAAATTAGCTGGGCACGGTGGCACGCCCTGTAGTCCCAGCTACTTGGGAGGCTGAAGCAGGAGGATTGCTTGAGCTCAAGAGGTTGAGGCTGCAGTGAGCGATGAGGGTGCCTCTGCACTCCAGCCTGGGTGACAGAGTGAGACCCTGCCTCAAAAAAACCCCCCAAAGATTGCCTTCCCAGCTGGAGAAGCCACTGAGCCAGGGGCACAGCGGGGTCCTGCCTGTCTGTCCCAGGCCCCGGGAACCCTGAGACACCCCTCCCCCACCCCTCACAGGGAAAGGCCTCAGAAGCTGCGAAGCAAGGACCCCACCGTGGGCACGAGAATCCCGCCCTCGCACGGGAGCTCGGAAGGCCAGTTTCCAACGAGGTCCTCTGCCCTCCACAGACTCCATGGGCTGCCTGTCACCTGGGGTCCTGCAAGGGTCAAGGAGGGAGGCCCCCAGGCAGGGGACTTTCAGCAGAGCCAGGCTACCCTCAGCCAAGTTCCTCAAGCTCCGGGAATGACTTGGCCCAGAGAAGTGTCAGCCACGCGACAACATGGGGGCCTCTGTGTGATGGTTGGTGCCTGCCCTGGACTCTCAGTCCCTTCCTGGGCCCACGATAGGTACCTCAAGGGAGCGGGGCAGGATTTTTGTTTGTTTGTTTTTGAGACAGAGTCTGGCTTTGTCGCCCAGGCGGGAGTGCAGTGGTGTGATCTCGGCTCACCGCAACCTCTGCCTCCCAGGTTCAAGCAATTCTCCTGCCTCAGCCTCCTGAGTGGCTGGGATTACAGGTGTGCACCATCATGCCCGGCTAATTTTTGTATTTTTAGTAGAGATGGGGTTTCACCATGTTGGCCAGGCTGGTCTCGAACTCCTGACCGCAAGTGATCTGCCCGCCTTAGCCTCCCAAAGTGCTGGGATGACAGGTGTGAGCCACCATGCCCAGCCCAGGGTAGGATTGGAGCCCATTCTCTGCCCTTAGAAGAAGTTTCTTCCCTGGGACACTGTGTATATTTGGGGTTGGACTGTTCTCTGGGGTGGGGCTGTCCTGGGCACTGCAGGGGTCGAGCAGCATCCCTCGCCTCCACTCACCCCTTCCCAAGGCGTGAGGACCACAAATGTCTCCAGACATCGTCCAGTGTCCCCTGGTTGGCGGGCGCAGAATCACCCCCAGGTGAGAACTATTGGCCTGAGATTGCTCTTCGCCGGGAGCATGTCAGGAAGGTGAAGGCAAGGATGAGTTTAGATGATACGAATTCTGTGGCTTTTTGCATTGTTTTTGAGACAGGGTCTTGCTCTGTTGTCCAGGTGGGAGTGCAGTGGCGTGATCATAGCTCACTGCAGCTTCCACGTCCTGGGCTCAAGAAATCCTCACACCAGCTGGGCACGGTGGTGCACGCCTGTAATCCCAGCACTTTGGGAGGCCAAGGCGGGCAGATCACGAGGTCAGGAGATCGAGACCATCCTGGCTAACACGGTGAAACCCCATCTCTACTAAAAATACAAAAAATTAGCCGGGCGTTGTGGCGGGCGCCTGTAGTCCCAGCTACTCGGGAGGCTGAGGCAGGAGAATAGCGTGAACCCGGGAGGCGGAGCTTGCAGTGAGCCGAGATTGTGCCGCTGCACTCCAGCCTGGGCGACAGAGCGAGACTCCGTCTCAAAAAAAAAAAAAAAAAAAAAAAAAAGTCCTCACACCTCAGCTTCCCCAGTAGCTGGGACCATAGGCATGTACCCCAAAGCCCAGCTAATTTTTAATATTTTTTGTAGAGACAGGGTCTTGCTATGTTGCCCAGGCTGGTCTTGAACTCCTGGGCTCAAGTGATCCTCCGGCTTCGACCTCCCAAAGTGCTGGGATTCCATGCATGAGCCACCCGAGCCGCTCTGTGGTTTAACATGTATCAGAAAATCCAGGTTTCCTCATGTTGTGTCAGAAAGTTTCCTCTTCAGAGGAATTTAGCTAAAAATCAATAAAATAAGTGGGACTTGTAAAGTAAACACAGGTCGGGCGTGGTGGCTCACGCCTGTAATCCCAGCACTTTGGGAGGCCGAGGCGGGAGGATCACCTGAGGTCAGGAGTTTGAGACCAGCCTGGCCAACATGGTGAAACCCCCATCTCTACTAAAAAATACAAAAATTAGCCGGGCGTGGTGGTGCACGCCTGTGATCCCAGCTACTCGGGTGGCTGAGGCAGGAGAATCACTTGAACCTAGGAGGCGGCGGTTGCAGGCAGGGAGCCAAGATTGCGCTACTGTACTCCGGCCTGGTCAACAGAGCAAGACTCTGTCAAGAAAGAAAGAGAGAAAGAGAGAGAGAAAGAAAAGAGAGGAAGGAAGGAAGAAGAGAGAGAGAGAAAGAACACAAGCTTGTGTGGGGGGGTGTCTGTGGCCCCCATTCTGAGTGCAGGAGGAGAATGAGGGACTTCAGAAGCATCCAGCCAAGGGGGTGGTTGCTGGGGACTAGGGCCTCCGCTGAGGGGACCAGAAAGCCCTGGGGGACTGACGGGACCCTGAGGGGATTCCAGGAAGTTGGAGGTGATGGAGGGGGGTCCCACACAGGAGCAGGAGGGGTCTCCTCTGGGGGAATGAGGATTCCCGAGGTGACGGTACCCTGACACTGGGCCCAGGCACGGGACAGTGGACCTGGCTCAGGTTCCCAGGCTCGGCCACCTGGACTCGTGTCCTTATTCCCCCTTTTTTCCTTCTTCTTTTTCTTCTTCTTCTTTTTTTTTTTTTTTTTTTGAGATGGAGTTTTGCTCATGGTGCCCAGGCTGGAGTGCAATGGAGAGATCTCGGCTTACTGCAACCTCCGCCTCCCAGGTTCAAGCGATTCTCCTGCCTCAGCCTCCCGAGTAGCTGGGATTACAGGCACCCGCCACCACGCCCAGCTAATTTTTTTGTATTTTTAGTAGAGATAGGGTTTCACCATGTTGGTCAGGCTGATCTCGAACTCCTGGCCTCAGGTGATCCACCCACCTTGGCCCCACAAAGTGCTGGGTTCCAGGTGTGAGCCACCTCACCTGGCCCTGATTCCACCTTTCATGTGTGGTGTTGGGCAAGCAAATCCACTTCCCGAGCCTCAGTTTCCCCATCTGCAAAAAGGAGTCAGTTGCACGCATCTCTATCAGGGTGCTGGGGAGAATTCCAAGCCCTGCTAGACACCTGGCAGGTGGATCCTGCTGTGCCCATCGGGCTGGCCTGTGGGTCGGGGCCTGCCTCGGTTTGTCACTGTGGTGCATAGCGACACCAGCCATCAACCCAGCAGCTGTGATAACTCCAAGCGCCTGGTGCTACGCTACGCTGAGCACACGAGGGAGGGAACTGAGGCACAGAGACAGCGTTTTACCTGCCTGGGGACAGCGGGCCAGGAAGTGGCAGAGGCTGCCTGGGTTTGGGCCGAGCAGGCTGGGTCCTGGAGCTGCCCACCTGCACCTGGGGCTGCCTGGTCTCAGGGTGCCCTGTCCCTGTCGCTGATGGACGGGTACTCCTAGGGGGACAAATTACAGGTGCATCTGCTGTGCATTTGGGGAGAATGAGTCACTGGTTCTGTTTGTGGAGGGCAGGAGCCGCGAGACAGGCAGAGGTTAACCGACACCATCACTGCACCCAGAATCCAGCTGTACTCGGGCAATGTTGGGGTGGGATTCTCTGGGCCCCTTAGATGGCTCTGGGAGGGGAGAGGGGGTCTTCCCAGCAGGCGAGTGTGAAGATGGAAGGCCACATGGGGCTGGAGAAGGTCAGGGGGTTGGCATTCAACAGAGCTGAGTTCAAATATCAGCTCTGCTGGGTGACCTTGGGCAAGTTTCTTTCTCTGAGCCCTATAAGAATGGGTCATGGAGTAATCTGACTTCTCAAGCTGATTGGCTCCCATAAGGGTGACTCATCCTCCTGTTTCTCCTGGGAACACAGGTCTTTGAGTGCTAACACCAGGAACGTTCTGGGCAAACTGGGATGAACTAGCTACCCTAGTGCTCCTGTTCCTATTTTTTTAACTTTTAGCAAAACACACAAAGCAAAATTTGCCATCTTAATCATTATTATTTTTTCCCCCAAGACAGAGCCTTGCTCTGTCGCCCAGGATGGAGTGCAGTGGCGTGATCTCAGCTCACTGCAACCTCTGCCTCCCTGGCTCAAGCTAGTCTCCTGCTTCAGCCTCCGAAGTAGCTAGGATTACAGGCGTGTGCCACCATGCCCGGCTAATTTTTGTATTTTTAGTAGAGATGGGGTTTCACCATGTTGGCCAGGCTGGTCTCAAACTCCTGACCTCATGATCCGCCTGCCTCAGCCTCCCAAAGTCCTGGGATTACAGGAGTGAGCCACTGCGCCCGGCCAAAAAAGTTGTTTTAATTAAAAATATTTTATTTTACTTTTTAAATTTAAATTTATTTTTTTGAGACGGAATCTCCCTCTGTCACCCCAGCTGGAGAGCAGTGGTGCAATCTTGACTCACTGCAATCTCCGCCTCCTGGGTTCAAGTGATTCTCCTGTCTCAGCCTCCCAAATAGCTGGGATTACAGGTGTGCACCACCACACCCAGCTAATTTTTGTATTTTTAGCAGAGACGGGGTTTCACCATGTTGGCCAGGTTGGTCTTGAACTCCTAACCTCAAGTGATCTGGGTGCCTCGGTCTCCCAAAGTGCTGAGATTACAGGCATGAGCCACTGTGCCCGGCCAAGAATAACATTTTAAATTAAAAAAAGAAACAGGGTCTCACTATGTTGCCTAGTCTGGTCTCAGACTCCTGGGCTCAAGCGATCCTCCTGCCTTGGCTTCTCAAAGTGCTGGGATTATAGGCGTGAGCCACTGCTATAGCCCCCCAGTATTTTTTTTAAAAGTAGAGACAGGGTCTTGCTATATTGTCCAGGCTGATCTCAAACTCCTTGGCTCCTCCAGTCTCAGCCTCCCAAAGTGCTGGGATTCACAGGTGTGAGCAACTACGCCCAGCTTCCTTCCTTCCTCCCTGCCTCCCTTCCTGCCTCCCTTCCTCCCTCCCTCTCTCCCTTCCTCCCTCCCTCTCTCCCTTCCTCCCTCCCTCTCTCCCTTCCTCCCTCCCTCCCTCTCTCCCTTCCTCCCTCCCTCCCTCTCTCCCTTCCTCCCTCCCTCCCTCTCTCCCTTCCTCCCTCCCTCCCTCTCTCCCTTCCTCCCTCCCTCCCTCTCTCCCTTCCTCCCTCCCTCCCTCTCTCCCTTCCTCCCTCCCTGCCTCCCTTCCTCCCTCCCTCTCTCCCTTCCTCCCTCCCTCTCTCCCTCCCTCCCTGCCTCCCTTCCTCCCTCCCTCCCTCCCTTCCTCCCTCCCTCTCTCCCTCCCTTCCTCCCTCCCTCTCTCCCTTCCTCCCTCCCTCTCTCCCTTCCTCCCTCCCTGCCTCCCTTCCTCCCTCCCTACTTCCCTCCCTCCCTCCCTCCCTTCCTCCCTCCCTGCCTCCCTTCCTCCCTCCCTCCCTCCCTTCCTCCCTCCCTTCTTCCCTCCCTCCCTTCTTCCCTCCCTCCCTTCTTCCCTCCCTTCCTCCCTCCCTCCCTCCCTTCCTCCCTTCCTCCCTTCCTCCCTCCCTTCCTCCCTCCCTTCCTCCCTCCCTTCCTCCCTTCCTTCCTCCCTTCCTTCCTCCCTTCCTCCCTCCCTTCCTCCCTTCCTCCCTCCCTCCCTCCCTTCCTTCCTTCCTCCCTTCCTTCCTCCCTTCCTTCCTCCCTCCCTGCCTCCCTCACTCCCTCCCTCCCTCCCTGCCTCCCTCCCTGCCTCCCTTCCTCCCTCCCTCCCTTCCTCCCTCCCTGCCTCCCTCCCTGCCTCCCTCCCTGCCTCCCTTCCTCTCTCCCTCTCTCCCTTCCTCCCTCCCTCTCTCCCTTCCTCCCTCCCTCTCTCCCTTCCTCCCTCCCTCTCTCCCTTCCTCCCTCCCTCTCTCCCTTCCTCCCTCTCTCCCTTCCTCCCTCCCTCTCTCCCTTCCTCCCTCCCTCTCTCCCTTCCTCCCTCCCTCTCTCCCTTCCTCCCTCCCTCTCTCCCTTCCTCCCTCCCTCTCCCTTCCTCCCTCTCTCCCTTCCTCCCTCCCTCTCCCTTCCTCCCTCTCTCCCTTCCTCCCTCCCTCTCTCCCTCTCTCCCTTCCTCCCTCCCTCTCTCCCTCTCTCCCTCTCTCCCTTCCTCCCTCCCTCCCTCCCTCTCTCCCTTCCTCCCTCCCTCCCTCCCTCTCTCCCTTCCTCCCTCCCTCTCTCCCTTCCTCCCTCCCTCCCTCTCTCCCTCCCTCCCTCTCTCCCTTCCTCCCTCCCTCCCTCCCTCCCTTCCTCCCTCCCTCCCTCCCTTCCTCCCTCCCTCCCTCCCTTCCTCCCTCCCTCTCTCCCTCCCTCCCTCTCTCCCTTCCTCCCTCCCTCTCTCCCTCCCTCTCTCCCTTCCTCCCTCCCTCTCTCCCTCTCTCCCTTCCTCCCTCCCTCCCTCCCTCCCTCTCTCCCTCCCTCTCTCCCTTCCTCCCTCTCTCCCTTCCTCCCTCCCTCTCTCCCTTCCTCCCTCCCTCTCTCCCTTCCTCCCTCCCTCTCTCCCTTCCTCCCTCCCTCTCTCCCTTCCTCCCTCCCTCTCTCCCTTCCTCCCTCCCTCCCTCTCTCCCTTCCTCCCTCCTTCCCTCTCTCCCTTCCTCCCTCCCTCCCTCTCTCCCTTCCTCCCTCCCTTCCTCCCTCCCTCCCTCCCTCTCTCTCTCTCCTTCCCTCCCTCCCTCCCTCTCTCCCTCTCTCCCTTCCTCCCTCCCTCCCTCTCTCCCTCTCTCCCTTCCTCCCTCCCTCCCTCTCTCCCTCTCTCCCTTCCTCCCTCCCTCTCTCCCTTCCTCCCTCCCTCTCTCCCTTCCTCCCTCCCTCCCTTCCTCCCTCCCTCTCTCCCTCCCTGCCTCCCTCCCTCCCTCCCTGCCTCCCTTCCTCCCTCCCTCTCTCCCTTCCTCCCTCCCTCCCTCTCTCCGTTCCTCCCTCCCTTCCTCCCTCCCTCTCTCCCTTCCTCCCTCCCTCTCTCCCTTCCTCCCTCCCTCTCTCCCTTCCTCCCTCCCTCTCTCCCTTCCTCCCTCCCTCTCTCCCTTCCTCCCTCCCTCCCTCCCTCCCTCTCTCCCTTCCTCCCTCCCTCCCTCCCTCTCTCCCTTCCTCCCTCCCTCCCTCCCTTCCTCCCTCCCTCTCTCCCTCCCTCCCTTCCTCCCTCCCTCCCTCCCTTCCTCCCTCCCTCTCTCCCTTCCTCCCTCCCTCTCTCCCTTCCTCCCTCCCTCCCTGCCTCCCTTCCTCCCTCTCTCCCTGCCTCCCTTCCTCCCTCTCTCCCTTCCTCCCTCCCTGCCTCCCTTCCTCCCTCCCTCCCTCCCTCCCTCCCTCCCTCCCTCCCTGCCTCCCTGCCTCCCTCCCTCCCTTCCTCCCTTCCTTCCTCCCTCCCTTCCTCCCTCCCTCCCTTCCTCCCTCCCTCCCTGCCTCCCTCCCTCCCTTCCTCCCTTCCTCCCTCCCTCCCTGCCTCCCTCCCTCCCTCCCTGCCTCCCTTCCTCCCTCCCTCCCTCCCTGCCTCCCTTCCTCCCTCCCTCCCTCTCTCCCTTCCTCCCTCCCTCTCTCCCTTCCTCCCTCCCTCTCTCCCTTCCTCCCTCCCTCCCTGCCTCCCTTCCTCCCTCTCTCCCTTCCTCCCTCCCTTCCTCCCTCCCTCCCTGCCTCCCTTCCTCCCTCTCTCCCTTCCTCCCTCCCTTCCTCCCTCTCTCCCTTCCTCCCTCCCTTCCTCCCTCCCTGCCTCCCTCCCTCCCTCCCTCCCTTCCTCCCTCCCTCCCTGCCTCCCTCTCTCCCTTCCTCCCTCCCTCCCTGCCTCCCTGCCTCCCTCCCTCCCTGCCTCCCTCCCTGCCTCCCTGCCTCCCTGCCTCCCTCCCTCCCTGCCTCCCTCCCTCCCTCCCTGCCTCCCTCCCTCCCTCCCTGCCTCCCTCCCTCCCTCCCTCCCTGCCTCCCTGCCTCCCTCCCTCCCTGCCTCCCTCCCTCCCTCCCTGCCTCCCTCCCTTCCTCCCTCCCTCCCTCCCTCCCTCCCTCCCTGCCTCCCTTCCTCCCTCCCTGCCTCCCTTCCTCCCTCCCTCCCTCCCTTCCTCCCTCCCTCCCTCCCTCCCTCCCTTCCTCCCTCCCTCCCTTCCTCCCTCCCTCTCTCCCTTCCTCCCTCCCTCCCTCCCTCTCTCCCTTCCTCCCTCCCTCCCTCCCTCTCTCCCTTCCTCCCTCCCTCCCTCCCTCTCTCCCTTCCTCCCTCCCTCTCTCCCTTCCTCCCTCCCTCTCTCCCTTCCTCCCTCCCTCTCTCCCTTCCTCCCTCCCTCCCTCCCTTCCTCCCTCCCTCCCTCCCTCCCTTCCTCCCTTCCTCCCTCCCTTCCTCCCTCCCTCCCTTCCTCCCTCCCTCCCTCCCTCCCTCCCTTCCTCCCTTCCTCCCTTCCTCCCTCCCTTCCTCCCTCCCTTCCTCCCTTCCTTCCCTTTTTTTTTTTTTTTTTTTTTGAGACGGAGTCTTGTTCTGTTGCCCAGGCTGGAGTGCAATGGCGCAATCTTGGCTCACTGCAACCTTTACTTCCTGGGTTCAAGTGATTCTCCTGCCTCAGCCTCTCAAGTAGCTGGGACTACAGGCACGCCACCGCCATGCCCAGCTAATTTTTGTATTTTTAGTAGAGACGGGGTTTTGCCATGTTGACCAGGCTGGTCTTGAACTCCTGACCACAGGTGATCCACCCCTCTCCGCTTCCCAAAGTGTTGGGATTACAAGGGTGAGCCACCATGCCCAGCCTTGGCTTATTTCACGGAGCGTGACATCTTCAAGGATCATCCTGTTGTGCCCTGTGTCCAGATTCCCTTCCTTTTCATGGCTGAGTAATATTCATGTACGGATGGAGTACATTGTGTTCATTCATTCGTCCATCTGTGGACACTTGGGTTGCCTCTACCTTTTGGCTGTTGTGGGTTGTGCCCCCATGAACATGGCTGTGCAAGGATCTCTTTGAGTCCCTGCTGTGAATTCCTTGCTGCCTTGCCCAGGAGCAGGATTGCTAGGCTCTATGGTAATTCCATGTTTAATTCTGAGAAACGGCCAGACTGTTTCTCATCAGGCTCACTGTGTTCCATTTCCCACTGCAGAGCATAAGGGTTTTGCTCTCTCCACATCCTGGCCAACCCTTATCATCTTCCGTTTTTTGGTTGGTTACCCTGTGGCTACCGTTCCCCTTCTTGTTTTTTTTTTTTTTTTTTTTTTTTTTGAGATAGGGTCTTGCTCTGTCACCCAGCCTGGAGTGCAGTCATGCAATCATAACTCATTGCAGCCTCAACTTTCTGGGCTCAAGGGATCCTCCCACCTCAGCCTCCCGAGTAGCTGAGACTACAGACATGTGTCATCATGCCTGGCTAATTTTTTGTAGAAACGGGGTCTCACAGCCGGGCATGGTGTTTCACGTCTGTAATCCCAGCATTTTGGGGGGCCTAGGCGGGTGGATCACCTGAAGTCAGGAGTTCGAGACCAGCCTGGCCAACATGGTGAAACCCTGTCTTTACTAAACATACAAAAATTAGCTGGGCGTGGTGGTGCATGCCTGTGATCCCAGCTACTTGGGAGGCTGAGGCAGGAGAATTGCTTGAACCTGGGAGGTGGAGATTGCCGTGAGCCGAGATCACACCACTGCACTCCAGCCTGGGCGACAGACCGAGACTCCATCTCAAAAATAAATAACTAAGTAAAAATAAATACAGAAAAATAAAAACAGAAACGGGGTCTCACTCTGTTGCCCAGGCTGGTTTCAAACTCCTGGGCTCAAGCAATTCACCTGCCTTGGCCTCCCAAAGTGCTGGGATTACAGGCATGGGCTACCACGCCTTGCTAATCTTTTATCATTTTTTGTAGAGATGGGGGTCTCACTATGTTGCCCAGGCTGGACTGGAACTCCGGGGCTTAAGTGATCCTCCCCCCTCAACCTCCCAAAGTGCTGGGATTACAGGCATGAACCTTTCTTTTTTTTTTTTTTAAAACAATAATGCCCAAGGTATCTGGGCTGCCAGGCAGGGCTTCTGCTGTCCTGGAACCACCTCCCTCATGTCTCTGTCCTGTCCTGGACTATTTTGGGCACAGTGGCAGATCATCCTTACCACACTCTGTGCTTATGGGGAAGGAGAAGCCTTGGCAAGCCACCTCTTCCACGCCATCCTCCCATTCCATATCCACTCCTGCTTCCCCTCCAGCACGGAGACCTCAGACCCTCCCTGTGGCCCTGGACTCGACCTGGCATACACCACACCGTTCAGCACACATTTTGCACAGAGGGGCAAATAGTAAATATTTTTGGCTTTGCAGACAGACCTTCTCTGTCAGGGTGACTCAACATGCTATTGTAGTACTAAAGCAGCCACAGGGCTAACATGTACAAATGGCAGGGGCCGGGTGCCAATAAAACTTTATTTATAGGCATTGAGAAAAAAAATTTTTTTGAGACAGGTTATCACATTGTCACCCAGGCTGGAGTGCAGTGGCCTGATCATAGCTCACTGCAGCTTCAACCTCTTGGGCTCAAGCAATCCTCCTGTCTCAGCCTCCTGTGTAGCTGAGGCTACACAGGTGTACCACCATGCCCAGCTAATTTTTAATTTTTTTTTTTTTTTTTTTTTTGAGACAGATTTCACTCTGTCACCCAGGCTGGAGTGCAGTGGTGCGATCTCGGCTCACTGCAACCTCTGCCTCCCGGGTTCAAGCGATTCTCCTGCCTCGGCCTCCCAAGTAGCTGGGATTACAGGCATGCACCACCATGCCTGGCTAATTTTTGTATTTTTAGTAGAGACAGGGTTTCGCCATCTTGGCCTGGCTGGTCTTGAACTCCTGACCTCAGGCAATCCGCCCTCCTCGGCCTCCCAAACTGCTGGGATTACAGGCGTGAGCCACTGCACCTGGCCTGACGGATCTTAGACAGAACACGGTAGACACCAACAGTTAAAAAAACAGGACCCAGTTTACTATTGAAGCTGCAGCGAGGTTACAGAGGCATCTTGGGGCTCAGTCCCTGAGCTCCGGGACGCCCAACTGGGAGTGGGGCCTCCACTCTCCTACGTACAGACACCCCCATAGGGAAACGCTCACATGCTGTCCTGCTGGGACGCCGCAGGCCTGGCCGTTCTGTGGCCGCATCCGCGTCCGGGTCCCTGTGGCCTGGCTGGGCGAGCCGGGGAGGGGGCTGATTCCTGGGAGCGGTTCAGCAGCGAGTTCTGAATGTCTTCCAGGACTTCACGGGAGAGCTCCTCTCGGGACTTCATGCCGTCCAGGTAGACTGAAATCAGAAAGGCTGCGTCAGGGCCGCCGGGAGGAAGGGGGCCAGAGCACAGGGGGACGAGTGGACGGCTGGGTCAGGAGCAAGGAGATCTGCAGAGTCGGGCTGCTGGAGTCAGTTTCCTGGACCAACAGCAAGAGGGGGCCGGGTGCGGTGGCTCACACCTGTAATCCTAGCACTTTGGGAGGCCGAGGCAGGCGGATCACGAGGTCAGGAGTTCGAAACCAGCCTGGCCAACATGGTGAATCCCCATCTCTACTAAAAATACAAAAATTAGATGGGTGTGGTGACGCACGCCTGTAATCCCAGCTATTCAGGAGGCTGAGGCAGGGGAATGGCTTGAACCCGGGAGGCGGAGATTGCCGTGAGCCAAGATCGCGCCATTGCACTCCAGCCTGAGCGACAGAACAAGACTCCGTCTAAACAACAACAACAAAAATAGCAAGAGGGACTGGGGGCGAGGCTCACGGAAGAATGTCCAGGTTTCCAAAGGTCCTGAGTGGGGAGTACTGAAGGGCGTTTAGAATGGTGGCCAGCTGCAGTGGCTCATGCCTGTAATCCCAGCACGTTGGGAGACCAAGGAGGGCAGATCACCTAAGGTCAGGAGTTCGAGACCAGCCTGGCCAACATGGTGAAACCCTGTCTCTATTAATAATACACAAATTAGGGGCCGGGTGTGGTGGCTCACGCCTGTAATCCCAGCTACTTGGGAGGCTGAGGCAGGAGAATGGCTTGAACCTGGGAGGCGGAGGTTGCAGTGAGCCAAGATCGTGCCACTGCACTCCAGCCTGGGTGACAGAGTGAGACTCTGTCTTAAAAAAAAAAAAAAAAAAAAAGATGGAGAGGGGCTGGGCCCAGGGTCCCCCCGACCCCCGGGGCAAGGCCTGGTCATGCTCAGGGGCTTACCCACTTCCACACCGTTGGCCTCCATCTCCTGCCTATATTTCTGGTACATGGGCCACACGTGGCCATCGAAGAGGCCGGGGGGATCAGGGACTGTGTAGTTGCGGGTACTGCAGAGGGAGAAGGCAAGGATGGCTTAGAGCACAGAAGGGTGATGCCAAGAATCTACCTCCGGTGGGGGGCCTGAAAGCTGTCATAGTCAGGGACAGAACCTCTGAGCAAGGGGACCCTCGGTCAGAAGCCTTGGGCTGGAGGCTCCAACCTCCGGCATGTTCACCCTGTGGGTCCGGGAGATGCCCTAGACAGGGTTGGGGTGGGCCGTGCTATCCAGGCCTCGGGCTCTGGGCACCTGGTACAGAGCTCCAGCCAGCTAAGTGGCCAGTGCCTGTGGCGTTGGGATGTGGTCCGTGTCCAGTGGCGTTTTCTCTTTTTTTTGGTGATGGAATCTCGCTCTGTTGCCCAGGCTGGAGTATAGTAGCCTGATCTTGGCTCACTGCAACCTCCACCTCCCGGGTTCAAGCCATTCTCTTGCCTCAGCCTCCTGAGTAGCTGGGATTACAGGAGCCTGCCACCATGCCTGGCTAATTTTTAAACTTTTAGTAGAAATAGGTTTTACCATGTTGGCCAGGCTGGTCTCAAACTCCTGACCTCAGGTGATCCGCCCATCTCGGCCTCCCTAATTTTTGTATTTTTTGGTAGAGATGGGGCTTCACCATGTTGGCCAGGCTGGTCTCAAACTGACTTCAGGTGATCCGCCCAAGCCTCCCAAAGTGCTGGGAGTGCGTGTGAGCCACCGCGCCTGGCCGCCTTTTTTTTTTTTTTTTTTTTTTGAGACAGAGTCTCCCTCTGTCACCCAGTCTAAAGTGCAGTGTCCCAGTCTCAGCTCTGCCTCCCAGGTTCAAGCGATTCTCCTGCCTCAGCCTCCCAAGTAGCTGGGATTACAGGTGCGCGCCACTACGCCCGACTAATTTTTGTATTTTTAGTAGAGACGGGGTTTCACCATGTTGGCCAGGCTGGTCTCGAACTCCTGACCTCAGGTGATCCACCCGCCTCAGCCTCCGGAAGTGCTGAGATTACAGCCCAGAGACACTGCGCCCGGCCCCCAGTGGCATTTTCTAGGTTACCGCTGGTTCCACCCGGTAATTCAAGACAGGGCCCTCAGGAGCCCACCGCACCCCCAGACACCAAGTGCACCTTCTCCTCCACTTGCACTCTTCATACGGGACGGTCAGGAAGTACCGGCGGCTGTACAAGTCCACCAGGGGCCTGGGCAGAGTGGGGGAGACACGGTCAGCACCTGTGAGCTTTCCTTCAACCGCAGTCAAAATATCCAACCCCCCAGCCTTGGCTTTCAGAGGGTGGCGAGCACATGGGGTGGTCTGGGCCAGTGAGTTTAGGGGTCAGGGAGGGAAGCTGAATTGGCCAACATCCCTGCAGCAGCCCCCCACAAAATTGAATCATGCTTCTTCTCCAACTTGGACGGGCACAGAGAGACAGAATGTCTTGCTCAGGGCCACACAGTGAAGCCAGAGGGCGCAGCCTAGGTTACTGGTCTGCCCGAGAAGTCTGAGGTTCCAGAAGAAAGACTCAGTCTCCCCAAGAAGGGTGGCTGTTTGTCCCAGACTTGAGTTTTTAGTTTTAATTTTTTTTTGAGATGGAGTCTCTCTCTGTTGCCCAGGCTGGAGTGCAGTGGTGCGATCTCGGCTTACTGCAACCTCCACTTCCCGGGTTCAAGCGATTCTCTTGCCTCAGCCTCCTGAGTAGCTGGGATTACAGGCACACGCCACCACACCTGGCTAATTTTTTGTATTTTTAGTAGAGACAGGGTTTCGCCATGTTGGCCAGGCTGGTCTCGAACTCCTGACCTCAGGTGATCCATCCATCTTGGCCTCCCAAAGTGCTGGTGAGCCACCACGCCTGGCTCCAGACTTGGGTTGATCCCAGCTCTGCCCCCAACTCCTGACTTCCCGTGGTGGCTCTGCTCCTGGGTCTCCTGACTATTAAAATGGAGATGTGAGCCAGGCGTGGTGGCTCACGCCTGTAATCCCAGCACTTTGGGAGGCCGAGGCGGGCAGATGGCTTGAGGTCAGGAGTTTGAGAACATCCTGGTCCAAGAGGGTGAAACCCAGTCTCTACTAAAAATACAAAAATTAGCCGGGTGTGATGGCGCAGGCCTGTAATCCCAGCTACTTGGGAGGCTGAGGCAGGAAAATTGCTTGGACTGGGAGGCAGAGGTTGCAGTGAGTCAGGATCTCATCACTGCACTCCAGCCTGGGCAACAAGAGCAAAACTCTGTCTCAAAAAAAAAAAAAAAACAAAAACAAGAGATGGCTATACCCGCCCAGAGAGGGCCATGCCTGGGGCCAGAGCCTGCAGATGTTTACTTGTAGCTGTAGAGCAGGAAGCCTTCCAGGAGGAGAATGTGGGTGTCCGAGGCCTCTGGCTGGACGCTGACCCCGTGGGCACGGGCAAACTTCTGTGGGCTGCTCAGCCAGGCCTGCACGGTGTCCAGCATGGCCTCCATGTCCAGGGACTCCAGCACTGGGGAAAGGGGAGCAGGCATTGCAGGAGGGCAGACCCCGGGGGATAGTGGACGGGGAGCGGGTACTGCAGGAAGGCGGACCCCAGGGGACGGTGGAGGGGGAGCAGGCATTGCAGGAGGGCGGACCCTGGGGGGACAGTGGACGGGGAGCGGGCATTGCAGGAGGGCGGACCCCGGGGGGACAGTGGACGGGGAGCAGGTATTGCAGGAGGGCGGACCCCGGGGGGACAGTGGACGGGGAGCGGGTATTGCAGGAGGGCGGACCCCGGGGGGACAGTGGAGGGGGAGTGGGTATTGCAGGAGGGCGGATGCCGGGGGAATAGTGGAGGGGGAGCGGGTATTGCAGGAGGGCGGACCCCGGGGGACAGTGGAGGGGGAGCGGGTATTGCAGGAGGGCGGACCCCGGGGGACAGTGGAGGGGAGTGGGTATTGCAGGAGGGCGGACCCCGGGGGACAGTGGAGGGGGAGTGGGTATTGCAGGAGGGCGGACCCCGGGGGAATAGTGGAGGGGGAGCGGGTATTGCAGGAGGGCGGACCCCGGGGGACAGTGGACGGGGGAGCGGGTATTACAGGAGGGCGGGCCCCGGGGGAATAGTGGAGGGGGAGCGGGTATTGCAGGAGGGAGGACCCCAGGGGATAGTGGAGGGGGAGCGGGTATTGCAGGAGGGCGGACCCCGGGGGACAGTGGAGGGAGAGTGGGTATTGCAGGAGGGCGGACCCCGGGGGAATAGTGGAGGGGGAGCGGGTATTGCAGGAGGGTGGACCCCGGGGGATAGTGGACGGGGAGCGGGTATTGCAGGAGGGTGGACCCCGGGGGAATAGTGGAGGGGGAGCGGGTATTGCAGGAGGGCGGACCCCGGGGGACAGTGGAGGGGGAGCGGGCATTGCAGGAGGGCAGACCCTGGGGGATAGTGGGGCTTGGAGGTGATCCTTGTCCTTACCGTCCCACTGTTTGAAGCCGTCTTCCCCAACTGCTATTTGGTCTTGGGGCTGAAACAGAGGAGCCTGAACCTCGGGCTCAGTGCCCGGTCCTGCCTCACCCCCGCCCTGGGTGATGGAGTCTTAGGGGGTCCCTTGCTGGAGCTGCTGAGGTCCCTG
The DNA here is from genome assembly GCF_028858775.2 of Pan troglodytes. Classification (NCBI taxonomy): domain Eukaryota; kingdom Metazoa; phylum Chordata; class Mammalia; order Primates; family Hominidae; genus Pan; species Pan troglodytes. The sequence goes on along the minus strand of NC_072418.2, from coordinate 6,282,428 downwards.
AGGGGTGGGGGCTCTGCCTGACCCTCAGATTTTCCCCAGACCATCAATCATCTCATTAGCCCTCACCCCCACCCACACCCACACAGCGAGCTGGGCTCGGAGTCTATTTTGCAGATGGGAAAGGGGAGGTGGAGAGGAATAAAGGGTATTCGCCCAGAAAGCCACAGCCGGCTGGCCATGTTGAGGAATGGTGGCTTTCCCATCCGTCTAATTGGGGTCCCCACTGTAGGGATGTCCAGTGAGAATGGGCTGGGCATGAAATAGGTGCTCAGGAAATGGGAACACGACACCCGTCCCTCACTTTCCTGGCCCAGTTTATCCCAGAGACCCCGGGAGGGGTCAGGCAGGGAGCGGAGCCAGTGCCCAGCCCACACGGGCACTGGGCAGTGGAGGGCGGGGCTGGCCGGGCCTGGCTGCCCACCCTGCATCCCCTCTGAGCTCCACCTCCCCGGGCAAGGGCGGGCACCTTGAAGAAGTCATCCTGATGGATCACGCAGCAGTTGGGCAGGGCTCTGAGCAGGCTGTTGGTCAGCGTGGTCTTGCCGCCGTTAGTCATGCTGGGGAGACAGCGTGTGCGTGAGACTGCCTGGGCTCCCCCCCAAGAAGGTCAGGGTGCTCAGAAGGGGGCCTGAGGTGCAGCCTGGGCTCCCCGGGGCCTGTCCATGTCTCAGGATCTTCCTGCAAATCAGCTCCGGATTTTTCTGTTTCTTTTTCTTTTTTTTTTGAGACCAAGTCTTGCTCTGCGCCCAGGCTGGAGTGCAGTGGCGCGATCTCAGCTCACTGCAAGCTCTACCTCCCGGGTTCAAGCAATTCTCCTGCCTCAGCCTCCTGAGTAGCTGGGACTACAGGCACACGCCACCACGCCTGGCTAATTTTTGTATTTTTAGTAGAGACAGGGTTTCTTTCTTTTTTTTTTTTTTCCGAGACGTAGTTTCACTCTGTTGCCCAGGCTGGAGTACAATGGCGCAATCTTGGCTCACTGCAATCTCTGCCTCCCAGGTTCAAGCAATTCTTTTGCCTCAGCCTCCCAGGTAGCTGGGATTACAGGCGTGCGCCACCACACCCAGCTAATTTTTGTGTTTTTAGTAGAGATGGGGTTTTGCCATGTCGGCCAGGCTGGTCTCGAACTCCTAACCTCTGGTGATCCGCCTGCCTTGGCCTCCCAAAGTGCTGGGATTACAGGTGTGAGCCCGGCCCACCTATCTTTACAGATAAGGAAACTGATTTAGTCTCAGCAGGGCTTAAAAAAAAATAAAACAGCACCGGCCATGCACGGTGGCTCATGCCTGTAATCCCAGCACTTTGGGAGGCCGAAGCAGGTGGATCGCTTGAGCTCAGGACTAGCCTGGGCAACATAGTAAGACCCCATCTTAACAAAAAATTTAAAACTAGCCAGGTGTGGTGGTGCATGCCTGTAGTCCTAGCTACTTGGAAGGCTGAGATGGGAGGATCGCCTGAGCCTGGGAGTTCGAGGCTGCAGTGAGCTGTGATCACCTCACTGCAGTTCAGTCTGGGTGAGAGTGAAACCCTGTCTTTAAATAAATAAATAAATACATAAATAGATAATATAAACAATTTGAGCTGGTGGCGGTGGGTCATGCCTGTAATCTCAGCACTTTGGGAGGCAGAGGCAGGCAGATCACCTGAGGTCAGGAGTTTGCGATCAGACTGGCCAACCTGGTGAAACCCTGTCTCTAGTAAAAATACAAAAATTAGCTGGGCGTAGTGGTGGGTGCCTATAATCCAAGCTACTGGGGAGGCTGAGGCAAGATAATTGCTTGAACTCAGGAGTCAGAGGTTGCAGTGAGCTGAGATTGTGCCACTCCACTCCAGCCTTGGTGACAGAACGAGATTTTGTCTCAAAAAAAAAAAAAAAAAAAAAAGACTGATGGAAAAAGAGGACCCCTATATCATATCCAGAAGAGGCAGGTTAGAAAAATGCCTAATGTTGGTCAGGTGTGGTGGCTCCCACTTGTAATCCCAGCATTTGGAGAGGCTGAGGCAGGAGGATTACTTGATCCTGGGAGTTTCAGACCAGCCTAGGCAACATAGTGAGACTCCCATCTGTATTATAAAATTTAAAACCCAATTTTTAAAATGTAAGCCCCCAGGTATTAATAATTTTTTAAATAAAAATAAAAAGAAAGTGCCTGACATGAATCCAAGTTATTTTGTGCCCCGGGTGGGCTGTGACATTTGCAGCGCTGAGTGCAAAATGAAAATTCGAGGCTTCTTACTCGAAAAATATTAGGGGCAGGGCACGGTGGCTCACGCCTGTAATCCCAGCACTTTGGGAGGCTGAGACGGTTGGATCACTTGAGGTCAGGAGTTCGAGACCAGCCTGGCCAACATGGTGAAACCCCCCCATCTCTACTAAAAACACAAAGTTTAGACAGGCATGTGGTTCATGCCTGTAATCCCAGCTACTTGGGAGGCTGAGGCAGGAGAATTGCTTGAACCCGGGAGGCGGAGCTTGCAGTGAGCCGAGATCACACCACTGCACTCCAGCCTGGGGCAACAGAGCAAGACTCTGTCTCAAACTACGACGGCAACAACAACACCCCCCCCCCAAAAAAAAACCCAAAAAACAAAAAATACGAAATTCAAGAGGGAGTCCGGCTAGCATTAGACCAAGCTCCCGTCCCTTCTGAGGCGGGGGTGTGAGCCCCACAAAGCCAGCCGTGCTGGTTACAGAGAGTTTGAATCTCCTCTAGCCTGAGGTCGCCTGAGAGAGGCTCCAAAGGCACAGTCATGTGGAATGACATTTTGGGGACCCCGTCCCACCTGCCCACGTGTCGTGTCAGTCCCCGATTTAGCCAGGACAGCCACGGGGCAGGAGGAGGGTTCACTGGAGCTTTAGTTAATTTTCTGTCCCTACCGATTTTTTTTTTTGAGACGCAGCCTCACTCTGTCGCCCAGGCTAGAGTGAAGTGGCATGATCGCGCTCACTGCAACCTCCATCTCCCGGATTCAAGCGATTCTCCCACCTCAGACTCCCCAGTAGCTGGGATTACAGGTATGCACCACCGTGCCCGGCTAATTTTTGTATTTTTAGTAGAGACGGGGTTTCACCGTGTTGGCCAGGCTGGTCTCAAATTCCTGACCTCAGGTGATCCACCCGCCTCGGCCTCCCAAAGTGCCAGGATTCCAGGCCTGAGCCACCGTGTCTGGTCTATTTTTTTTTTTATGCTGAGTATAATTGGAAGGTGGCGGGAATCATTTCCATTTAAAAAATGAAACACTGGGCTCAGTGTCCAGCCCCCCTTCCCACTGGGGACACCGAGACCCCCAGGGCAGAAAATCCTCCCTGCACTCTGACCTCGGGCGGCGTGTAGGTGACCTCAGGCGCCAGGCATCTCTCCATTCATTCCCGGGCCTCCCCCTCTGCGCGCACAGGGGGCTTTGCCCCGCAGGGCCGCCCACCAGGTCCCCCGGCGCTCACCCTCCGATGCCCACGATGAGCTTCATGCCGGTGCGGAGGGGCGGCGGGGACGACTTCCAAGGCAGCCCGGGTAGGGTGCGACCACGCAGTGCGCTCCGGAGTGCGTCCCGGCTTCATTGAGAAAACCTGGCGCCTTTATAGGTCTCGGCAGCCTGGAGGCCACCCCGGGGGAGGCGGCCCCTGGGGGTGGGGCGGAGGCGCCGGCACCTGTTCCCGCCGCCGAATGGAAATAGCTCCAGGCTGCCTTTTGCCTAAATTAGTCACGAGCTGGCCGGGCAGGGGGCTGCCTCTTCCCTCCTGCCACCTCCCTGCCCTCTCTCCACTCCCTCCTCCCCTCTCCTCCCCTTCTTACCCCCTCCTCCCTCCTCTCCACCCCCACCCCCTTCCCTCCTCCTGGCCAGAGAGCTCAGATCAGCAGCCCCACACTTTTCCCTCCCTAAAAATATCCCGCTCTCTGTGTCCTGTGGCCTGACCCTGACATTAAGACTGGTTCTCGTGGCGTCAAGGAAGCGAACTCACCCACCCCCGCCCGCACAGCAGCCCTAGAGGCCGGGACCCTGCGGGGAGCTTCCTTTTCCAACGAGGTCAGGGCCGAGGTGGGCTTAAGATCCTTAGCAGTGAATCACAAGATAGCCTTGCCCAGGTGACCGGGGGCCCAGCCACAGGATCTCAGCGTGACACCAGGGACCATTCATCCCGTGCCTGCCTTGTGGGTGGAGTCATTTGACTGGGGGCCGGCGGGGCGGGGAGGGGGTAATGGGGAGGAATGACACTCTGCTGCTCCTCTCTTCTACTGGTAAAGGGAAAAAGTATTCTCTTATTAAATGTTTTAATTTTTTTTTTTTTAATTTGAGATGGAGCCGGGCGCAGTGGCTCACGCCTGTAATGCCAGCACTTTGGGAGGCCGAGGCGGGCGGATGGCGAGGTCAGGAGTTCGAGACCAGCCTGGCCAGCATGGTGAAACCCCGTCTCTACTAAAAATACAAAAAAATTAGCTGGGCATGGTGGCACACGCCTGTAGTCCCAGCTACTTGGGAGGCTGAGGCAGGAGAATTGTTTGAACCTGGCAGGTAGAGGTTGCAGTGAGCTGAGATTGCGCCACTGCACTCCAACCTGGGCGACAGAGCAAGACTCCGTCTCAAAAAAATAAAATAAAATAAAATAAAATAAAAATAAATAAATTTGAAACAGAGTTTTGCTCTGTCACCCAGGCTGGAGTGCAGTGGTACCATCTCGGCTCACTGTAACCTCTGCCTTCCAGGTTCAAGCAATTCTCCTGCCTCAACCTCCCCAATAGCTGGGATTACAGGCGAGCACCAACACGCCCAGATAATTTTTGTATTTTTAGTAGAGACTGGGTTTCACCATGTTGGCCAGGCTGGTCTCGAACTCCTGACCTCAGGTGATCTGCCTGCCTCAGGCCTCCCAAAGTGCTGGGATTACAGGTGTGAGCCACCATGCCCAGCCTATATTTTTGAATTTTTTGAGACAGGGTCTCGCTCCGTGGCCCAGGCTGGAGTGTGGTGATGTGGTCACGGCTCACTGCAGCCTCAGCTTCTCAGACTGGAGCGATCTTTCTGCTTCAGCCTCCCGAGCAGCTGAGACTACAGGTTCGCACCACCACACCTAACTTTTTAATTTTTTGTAGAGATGGGGTCTTGCTATGTTGCCCAGGTTGGTCTTGAACTCCTGGCCTCAGGTGATGATTCCTGCAACTCGGCCTCCCAAAGTGCTAGGATTACAGGCATGTGACGCCTCTCCCCACCAGAAAATAATTTTTCTGATGCTTCTTAAAACAGTAAGGCTGACTTTGTTGAGGGGGGTGGGGGACTACTACCATGGGGTTTTGTAGTATGGGAGGGAGATTGAATTCAATCTTCTCCCTTTCCACCAATACAGGGAAAAGTGGGAAATTATAGCCCAGGAGCAGGGGGGTGATCAGAGGATGGGAAGTGACTAGGAAGGTGGGGTGATAGGAAGGCCAAGTTTGTATGTCTGTATGCAGTAAGAGATCAATACACCAAAGAGAGAGAGAATTTTTAAGAGATGAGGTCTTGTTACATTGCCTAGGCGGGTCTCTAACTCCTGGTCTCAAGTGATCCTTCCTCCTTGGCCTCCCAAAGTACTGGGATTACAGGCTTAAGCCACCACGCCCGACCAATGATGTACTTTATGAGTCCTGTTAACAGAATTGTGACCTTGGACTTCAAGAGCTTTTGCAAAATGGACTGGAAATCTTGGGGTATTCATGAGGAAAGCTCAGAAAAGCAGTCAGCCACAGGATCTGTGGCAGTGCAGCGGGGTGGCTGTGTCTGTGGCCAGAGCTCCTCCAGGTGCTCAAGCAGGCACCCAGGAAAGCCCGGCTCCTGGGCTTCACCTCTGGCCCAGTTTCGGTGGCAAGAATTTCCTGGCAGCCTCTTGGTGGGGCACGTGGCCCAGGGCCTCAGGTGACAGTGACATGCCCAGATAAAGGCCCTGGCAGGGCACCTCTGGGAGGCCTCCCTGTGCCAGCCCACCCTGGCGGGAAGGAGAGGGAGAAGCCACAGGGGCTACAAATGCCTGCCAGTCCCCAAGCAGTCCCAGGTCCCAGGGTATTGATTAGCGACCTCACTGCCCCACGGTGCAGTGATCCCATTTACATGAAATGCCCAGGACACGTCAATCCACGAGGACAGGAAGGGGAGGCGTGGGTGCCAGGGGCTGGGGGAGGTGGGTGGGGTTGACTGTGGCTGCTGGGGACAGATTTACTTTTGGGGTAATGGAATGTTCTGGAATTTGATAGAGGTGGTATTTGCAAAACTTTGTGAAGGTACTGAGTACCGCAGAATGTCCTCTTAAAAATGGTTAATTTTAGGCCGGGTATGGTACGGAGGCTCACGCCTGTAATCCCAGCACTTTGGGAGGCCGAGGTGGGCGGATCATGATGTCAGGAGATCGAGACCACGGTGAAACCCCGTCTCTACTAAAAATACAAAAAAAAAATTAGCTGGGCGCAGTGGCGGGCGCCTGTAGTCCCAGCTACTCGGGAGGCTGAGGCAGGAGAATGGGGTGAACCCGGGAGGTGGAGCTTGCAGTGAGCCCAGATGGCGCCACTGCACTCCAGCCTGGGCAACAGAGCCAGACTCCGTCTCAAAAAAAGAAAAAAAGAAATGTTTGCAGTGGCTCACTACTGTAATCCCCGCACTTTAGGAGGCCAAGGTGGGAGGATCGCTTGAGGCCAGGAGTTCAAGACCAGTCTGGGCAACGTTGTGAGACCGCCGCCTCCTCGCCCCCCACCATCTCTACCAAAAAAAAAAAAATTAGCTGGGTGTGGTGGCCTGCTTCTGTAGCACCAGCTACTTGGGAGGCTGAGGCAGAAGGATCCCTTGAGCTCAGGAGGTTGAGGCTGCAGTGAGCTGAGATTGCATCACTGCACTCTAGCCTGAGCAACAGAGGAAAACCCTGATTAAAAAAAAAAAAAGCCTGGGCACGGTGGCTCACGCCTGTAATCCCAGCACTTTGGGAAGCCAAAGCAGGAGAACCACCTGAGGTCAGGAGTTCGAGACCAGCCTGGCCAACATGGCGAAACCCCATCTCTACTTAATACAAAAATTAGCCGGGCGTGGTAGCGCGCGCCTGTAATCCCAGCTACTCGGGAGGCTGAGGCAGGAGAATTGCTCGAACCCGGGAGGCAGAGGTTGCAGTGAGCTGAGATTGTGCCACTGCACTCCAGCTTGGGTGACAGAGTGAGACTCCGTCTCAAAAAAAAAAAAAAGTAATTATGATAATAAAAAGAAAGTGACCAAATGATGAAGACTTTAATTTAGTCCTGGGTTTTTCTGAAACACTGGTGGCGCTGATCCGGCCCTCAGGCCCCTCTCTGGCTGCCCCAGCTCTGCCTGCCCCAGGCCTTGGTCCCCGTGGGTCACTCTGCCGGGGACACCCCTCCTCCTGCTGGCTTGGCTGACGGCTGCTTGTGTATTGGTTCTCTGATCAGAAAGGTCCCTTCCTCCTGGTCCCCAGGAAGGCCTCAGGTCCCTGGGTTGAGCCCGCCCCTTGGGCTGGGAGTGGTGTGAGGGACTGGACCCCCTGTGCCCCGAAATGAATGAAAGAGTGAGTGAGGTTTTCTTTACTGGTTTTTTTTTTTTTTTGAGACGGAGTCTTGCTCTGTCACCCAGGCTGGAGTGCAGTGGCGCGATCTCGGCTCACTGCAAGTTCCGCCTCCCGGGTTCATGCCATTCTCCTGCCCCAGCCTCCTGAGTAGCTGGGACTACAGGTGCCCACCACCACGCCAGGCTAATTTTTGTATTTTTAGTAGAGACGGGGTTTCACCATGTTAACCAGGATGGTCTCAATCTCCTGACCTCGTGATCTGCCCGCCTCGGCCTCCCAAAGTGCTGGGATTACAGGCGTGAGCCACCGCGCCCGGCCTTCTTTTCTGTTTCTTTTTTGGTGGGGGGTTCGGAGTCTCTTTTGCCCAGGCTGGAGTGAAGTGGCGCGATCTTGGCTCACTGCAACCTACGCCCCCTGGGTTCAAGTAATTCTCCTGGCTCAGCCTCCCGAGTAGCTGGGATTACAGGCGCGCAACACCATGCCTGGCTAATTTTAGTATTTTTAGTAGAGACGGGGTTTCACCACGTTGGCCAGGCTGGCCTCAAACTCCTGACCTCAAGTGATTCACCTGCCTCGGCCTTCCAAAGTGTTGGGATTACAGGCGTGAGCCACCGTGCCTGGCCGTGAATGGGGTTTTCAAGAAACCTCTCAGGGTAATCAGAGACCCCGTGCAGTGGGATAAAGGAGGGGGCTGTCACCTCCAAACTGGGAGCGGCTCCCCAGGATCCCAGCACCAGCTCCACCCTCTTTGTCCCCTCCATCCACCCACAAAGACCCCACCTTTTCCCCTAAAGGGCACCTGCTGGCATAAACACAACTGGAGCACAGTAGCATGACTTTGGGACCTGCTGGTGACAGAGACATCAAGGTGGGTATGACATGGCCACCGCACAGTGTCCCCACTGGGTGGACGGAGAGAACTGGCAGGCGTGATTGTGGCTCACTGCAGCCTCTGCCTCCCGGGTTCAAGTGATTCTCCTGCCTCAGCCTCCCGAGTAGCTTGGACTACAGGCGTGCACCACCACGCCCGGCTGATTTTTGTATTTTTAGTACAGACGATGTTTCACCATGTTGGCCAGGTCCCGAGTAGCTTGGACTACAGGCACCTGCCACCACGCCCAGCTAATTTTTGTATTTTTAGTAGAGACGGGGTTTCACCATGTTGGCCAGGTTGGTCTGGAACTCCTGACCTCAGGTGATCCTCCCGCCTCCGCATCCCAAAGTGCTGGGATGGCAGGCGTGAGCCACTGGACCCTGCCTGTTACTCGTATTGAAAAGGAACAAACCTCCCTTCTCAGTGATAGTTTCTTTATTCCACATAAAAGTCCCCCCAAAGCTCATGGAGACGACGTCTTAACATCACGACCGTCGTCAATCGTAGTGATCATTTCTGTTCTGAAAAACCGCAAAACTCATCGTTGGAAGGATGGGCTGCTGACCAGGACTTTGGGGGAGGGTTTATGACGCATCCCATGTGTCACCAGAGGGAAACCCAACATCCTTTTACGAGGAGGGGTCGGGGTCCATTGCATTTTGGCCAAACCACACCCCCCACCCTGATACAAATCCATCTCAAAGCCCATCTGTGGACGGTGCAGGTCGCGGCCCAGCTGGGAACGGTGGCCCCGGCTGTTTGACCTCGGCATGCCTGCCGACAGGTGGCCTCGCCGGGGGCCTCTTTTGCTCTGGAGGGTCCGCTGGGGCTGAGTTGGGGTCTTCAGTTTCGCCTGCCTGTTGTCTGTGACTGCTGGTGATCCAAAGGGGCGTGGGTAGGCCACGGCATAACGGGCGGACCCCCTGGCGTTTCTGGTGGGGGCAGAATGTTTAGCCGGCAGGCACCTTCTGGGTCAGGTAGGGCCTCACTTGTCACTTGGTTGCTGCTGTAGAAACTCAATTATTAGGTGTCCGATGGGGTGGAATGAGTTCTTTCCTGTCCCCGTCTCCTGTCTGTGACTTGGAAGCGGCCCCAGTCTTCCATGACGGTTAAGGCCCAGCAGTTCTTGTCACTGTTGGGTTAGAACGATTCATGCTGGAGCCACGTGCCTTTGGTCACCTGGGACAAATCGTGGCAGCTGGGCCTGGCTGGCATCTATCTGCTGGAGCCTGTCTCCTCCGGGCAGTCTGATAATCAGGCTTCTGTCATTTTTTTTTTTTTTTTTTTTGAGTCAGTCTTGCTCTGTCTCCCAGGCTGGAGTGCAGTGGCGCAATCTCGGCTGACTGCAATCTCTGCCTCCTGGGTTCCAGCTATTCTTCTACCTCAGCCTCCTGAGTAGCTGGGACTACAGGTGCGCGCCACCACACCCAGCTAATTTTTGTATTTTTAGTAGAGGTGGGGTTTCACCAAGTTGGCCAGCCTGGTCTTGAACTCCTGACCTCAGGTGATCCACCTGTCTCGGTCTCCCAAAGTGCTGGGATTATAGGCGTGAGCCACTGTGCCCAGCCACTTTAGTCATCTTGTGTTGGCTTTGGCAGCGACACCATTCACTGGGGTGGGAATTCGGGACAGGGTCTTGCCCCTGTGCCCGGGATTTGACATTTGGGAAACAAATGTCCCTAAATGTCCCAGCCTCCCCAGGGCAATGCTGAGACCCAGAGGTGTCCCATCACAGCCGGTGGCTCCACAGGAACCTGCAGGCATAAGCCTGCTCAGAAACCCCGTCTTCCTCATGGCAGGAGCTGCTGGCTTTTGGGGATGAGACTCGCGCAGGACCCTGTCCCACAGGGCAAATCTTTCTGTATCACTGCCCCTCAGCACTAAATACCACCAGTTCCCTGCCATCATCGTTGGAATAACCCCAAATGCAATTCCTTGCTGTCTCAGGTCAAGATGCACTGGACGCTTTCACTGAGGCTCAGTTAATTGTGGGTCTGGTTGGCCCAGCCTGGATAGCACTTGCTGAGAGGCCAACCACAGAGCTAGGAAGAAGGGCCTGGAGAATGTGCCCGCCCTACTCACCGTCTGCTCAGACTGATAGACATGAAGACATTTAGGATTAGAGGGAACCTCTTGAGCAACTCTCTGCAAACACTGTCCATTCTTTTCTTTTTATTTTGAGACGGAGTTTTGCTCTTGTTGCCCAGGCTGGAGTGCAGTGGCGTGATCTTGGATCACTGCAACCTCTGCCTCCTGGGTTCAAGCAATTCTCCTGCCTCAGCCTCCTGAGTAGCTGGGATTACAGGCGTGCACCACCATGCCCGGCTAATTTTTGTCTTTTTATTAGAGACGGGGTTTCGCCATGTTCACCAGGCTGGTCTTGAACTCCTGACCTCAGGTGATCCACCCACCTCAGCCTCCCAGAGTGCTGGGATTACAGGCATGAGCCACTGTGCCCTGATTATTTTTTATTTTTTTTGAGACAGAGTCTTGCTCTGTCGCCCAGGCTGGAGTGCAGTGGCACGATCTTGGCTCACTGTAACCTCTGCCTCTCAGGTTTAAGTGATTCTCATGCCTCAGCCTCCCAAGTAGCTGGGATTACAGGCACCTGCCACCACACCTGGCTAATTTTTGTATTTTTAGTAGAGATGAGGTTTCACCATGTTGGCCAGGCTGTTCTCAAACTCCTCACCTCAGGTGATCCGCCTGCCTCGGCCTCCCAAAGTCTGGGATTACAGGCGTGAGCCATCGTGTCTGGCCCAGCCTTTTCTTAAATACTTCCAGAGACAGGGAGCTCAGTGCTTCTAGAGTCCATCTGACCAGTGACCAGCATTTGGACCACATTAGAAAAGTCTGTCTTCTTTTTCCTAGGGAAATTTGCCTCCCGAACAAGAACCCGCTGGTCCAAGCTTTGAATGCAGGTGGCTACGGCCAGCGCACTGGTTTTATCTTCCCGAATGACTTCTGAAACACTCAAACGCCCGATACCCTGTATCTTCCTCTTGCTAGGTCTGCCTATTTCAGAGCCAGTTTCTGAGCCTCTGCTGTTCCAACCCGGAACAGCGTTGGCGTGTCCCAGCCTGACGCCGGGTTGGGGGAGCAGTGAGGTCCACATATCTCATTCCTTGGTGGGAGGTATTGACGGGGTTTGCCCGGTGGCTTGACATCTGAGTTAAAGGGGCTTGAGAATGTTCTGGATTACTGGGGTGTCATTTTGCAATCGGAGGACAAGGATGGTTGGCAGCGGCTCTTCTTGTGCAATGGGCTCTGATCCTCTCAAAGGAGCTGGGTGTCATTATGAGCGAGAAGGGGGCGGGTCAAATGAAAAACCATGGGTGTGAAATTTGGACATAAGGTCGGAGGTCAGGAGCTACCCCAGGACGTGGCCCTCATAGGGGGGTTGAGCTTCTAGGTCTGAGGCCGCATTCTGGAGGGAAAGGCACAGGAAAGGACGCAGACCCAGCCGGGGTGGCAGTGGGTGTCTGTGGCTCCAACCTGGAGCGGGTGACAAGCAAGAGAAGGGTCTTGAATCTTGTATCCAGCTCTGACCACAGGGGCTGCGAGCAGGAGCGGAGGCCACCGACGCCACGCGGGCCACCCCCTGCGCTTCTTGCCTTCCTCGGCTGAGAGTTTGTGAGTGTGTAAGGGTGAGGGGCTCAGAGCTGGGCCCTTTTCTGGAACGCACAAATACTGCATCGTTAAAAAAAAAATACAATGTTTTCAAGCAGCTGAAAAGGATGCTGGGTTTCAGAGATGAACGGAGGGGCTGGCACCCTTGGAAGATTGGGACTCAGGATGAGGCAGGATGAGATCTGGGGCCAGTGGGCGTCTGACAGAGGTTTTCTGGCATCTGGAATCTTCTTCCATGTCCTTTGTTATGCTCACGTCGCCTCAGGACATGCTAGGGAGGGAAAGACACAGGCCAAGTTATTGCTGTTAATGTTAAAAGTGCAAAATGCGCTTCCACATGTACGTAATCCAAAACAATGATCCCACCCAGCGTGGGTGAACTCCCAGCAGCAAGAGTGGCACATGCCCTTCAGGGCCCGGCTCCTGCCACCCACTTTCTAAGTGTGGCTCTGAGGGCCTCCTTCCTGGTGCCTCAGCAGAACAGGCCCTGGAGACTGGCAACCTCAATCAGCCTGGAGGGAGGCTTCAACCCACCCCCCCACTAACCAACCATACAACCACCCACACATCTATCCATCCATCCATCCATCCATCCATCCATCCATCCATCCATCCACACACTCACTCACCCATCCATTCACTCAATGGAGGGATCCATTCATCCCTCTGCCCACCCATCCAGCCACTCACTCATCCGTCCATCCACCCATCCACCCACCCACACATCCATCCATCCACCCATCCACCCACCCACACATCCATCCATTCATCCATCCATCCCTCCACTCATCCATCTATTCAACCATCCATCCATCCATCCACCCACCTATCCATTGATCCATCTGCCCACCCATCCATCCACCCACTCATCCGTCTGTCCATCCATCCATCCATCCATCCATCCACCCACCCACCCACCCACTCATCCATCTAGCCATCCATCCATGCATCCAACCAACCATACAACCACCCACACATCTAGCCATCCACCCATCCATCCACCTATCTATCCATCCATCCATCCATCCATCCATCCACCCACCCACCCACCCATCCATTCATCTATCTGCCCACCCATCCAGTCACTCACTCATCCACCCACCCACCCACTCACCCATCCATCTACCCATCCATCCATCCACCCACCCATTCATCTACCCAACCATTCATCCAACCAACCATTCATCTACCATTTACCCATCCATATGCCTACCCATCCATCTCTCCATCAGTCCATCTTTCCATCCCTCCACCCATCCATTCATCCACCCATCCATCCATACAGTCAACCTTCACCCATCTATCCATCCATCCATTTATCCATCCATCCATCCACCTATCATCCATCTATCCTCCCATCCCTCCACTCATTCATTCATCTATCTATCCACCCATCATCCAAACATCCTTCCATCCATCCACTCATCCATCCATCCATCCATTTATCCACCTATCCATTCATCCATTCATCTATTGCTTCTTACAATTCCTTCTTTTGTGTTTTTAATTGTTAAAACATGCTTATTATATCTTATCCACCTAAGGATCTCCAGGCAAGATCTAATTCTGCTGTTTGTTGCCTCTGCTGTCTTTTGCTCATAGTGGATGATTTCCTTGTGTTTCCTGTCTGTGTATGTGAACTCATCTCCAGAGAGCTTGGGTTGAGGTGGTCTTTTCAGAAATACATTGAGAACTTACTTTTACTCAGTGCCCCTTAAGCAGCACTGGTCTAAGGCCATTTTTGATGTTTATTTCTTAGCTTGGAGCTTCCTGGGTCACATGGGTAGTAAGGCATGTGGCCAGGCCATCTTATAGACTTGTATAAAACTGTGTGGTCAGCTGGGCATGGTGGCTCACGCCTGTAATCTCAGCACTTTGGGAGGCCGAAGCGGGTGGATCACGAGGTCAGGAGATCGAGACCATCCCGGCTAACATGGTGAAACCCCGTCTCTACTAAAAAATACAAAAAATTAGCTGGGTGTGGTGGCAGACGCCTGTAGTCCCAGCTACTTGGGAGGCTGAGGCAAGAGACTGGAGTGACCCTGGGAGGCGGAGCTTGCAGTGAGCCAAGATCACGCCACTGCACTCCAGCCTGGGCGACAGAGCGAGACTCCATCTCAAAAACAACAACAACAACAGAAACAAAACAAAACAAAAAAACTGTGTGGTCAAGGATAAATCCCACACATTCTAAAGAAAAGTTTGGTCCTTCCCTGGCTCCTGGGATTAACTTCTAAACTCTTGGAGCATCCTGGCTGGAGTGTCTATGTGGATCATGCCAGATAGTCTATGCTAACTGATATGGTTGGGCTGTGTCCCCACCCAAATCTCATCTTGAATTGTAGTTCCCATAACCCCACTTGTCGTGGGCGGTACTCAGTGGGAGGTAACTGAACCATGGGGGCGGCTACCTCCATGCTGTTCTTGTGGTAGTGAGTTCTCACGAGATCTGATGGTTTTATAAGGGGCTTTCCCCCCTTTGCTCAGCACTTCTCACTCCTGCTGCCCGGTGAAGAGGTGGCTTCCGCCAGGATTATAAATTTCCTGGGGACTCCCCAGCCATGCAGAACTGTGAGTCAATTAAACCTCTTTTCTTTATAATTTACCCAGTCTTGGGTATTTCTTCATAGCAGCATGAGAATGGACTAATAACACTCACAACGTGACTTAGGGTTGGAACTTGGGCCACGTGGCATTAGCTTGATCTGTGCAGGGGCTGGAGGCTCAGAAAAGCCATGCAGACAGTCAGCCAGGTGTATGTCGTTGACTCTCTATAAACACCCTGGCTACAAAGGCTTGGGTCAGCTTCTCTAATTGGCAGCACTTTGTGTGTTTTGCCACACATCCCTGCTGGGAGAAATAAAGGCTGTCCACACAACCCCACTGGGAGAGGACACTTGCAGGCTTCCACCCGATCTCTCCTGGATCCAGCCCTATGCACCTCTTCCTTTTGTTAAGTTTTTTGTTTTTTGTTGTTTTTTTTTAAACAGAGTCTTGCTCTGTTGCCCAGGCTGGAATGCAATGGTGCAATCTCAGCTCACTGCAACCTCTGCCTCCCAGGTTCAAGCAATTCTCTTGCCTCAGCCTCCTGAGTAGCTGGGACTACAGGTGTGTGCCACCACACCCAGCTAATTTTATAGTTTTAGTAGAGATGGGGTTTCACCATATTGGCCAGGCTGGTCTTGAATTCCTGATTTCAAGTGATCCACCTGCCTCGGCCTCCCAAAGTGCTGGGATTACAGGCATGAGCCACCACACCCAACTCTTTGCTGATTTTTAACTGTACCGTTCTACTGTAATAAACCATGCCACTGTGATAAACCATAACTGTGAGTATGACAGCTTTGCTGAGCTCTGTGAGTCCTTCTGGCAAACCATTGTGCCTGAGGATACCCTTGGACATCAACACACGGGGAGGCTTTTCTTTTCTTTCCTTTTTTTTTCTTTTTTTGAGACAAAGTCTAGCCCTATTGCCCAGGCTGTGGAGTGCAGTGGTACGATCTTGGCTCACCTGGCTAATTTTTGTATTTTTTTTAGGGACGGGGTCTTGCCATGTTGCCCAGGCTGGTCTTGAACTCCTGACCTCAAATGATCCGCCTGCCTCGGCCTCCCAAAGTGCTGGGATTACAGGTGTGAGACGCTGCGCCCGGCCACAGGGAGGCTTTTCTTGGCATCCAGAACCAGGTGGAGAATCGGAGGCAGAGCGTGGACAGTCTACCCTTTTGTGGTATCATATCCTGGGCTTCAGGGAGCTTGGCTCTGTGTGGGTTTTTCCCTGAGGGCCGCTCCACTGCATAACTCTGGGGCCTCATTTGCATCCTGGTCTAGGTAATGGTGCCCCCCTGGAGTTGTGCAAGGATGGCCTGACTGGTTAAGGGAACCACTACCTCCCTGCCTTCCTGGTGCCGTATCCCCCACTCCCAATAAGTCATGGGGCAGTTTTCCTGGGATTAGGATCCCTGCCTGCTTTATATTTGCTGGCAGCTGGTTCGATTTTCTGTCCTTCTAGAGAACCCTGACTAATACAGGTCCATGAAGGACATTTTGAAAACAGCACGAAGACCACTCTGCATCACACCCACCTTGTTTCCTGATCTTCTGAGACCAGAGCAGGCCTGTGGAGGAGAGATGGAGACTGGGCGTTATTTGCTTATTTTTGGGAGCCTGGGCATTTTCCCTTTTTTTTCTTTAACTTATTTTATTTTTATTTATTTATTATTATTAAGATATAGGGTCTTGGCTGGGTGCAGTGGCTCATGCCTGTAATCCCAGCACTTTGGGAGGCTGAGGTGGGTGGATCACTTGAGGTCAGGAGTTCGAGACTAGCCTGGCCAACATGGTAAAACCCTGTCTCAACTAAAAATACAAAAATTAGCCGGGTGTTGTGGTGGGTGCCTGTAATCCCAGCTACTCGGGAGGCTGAGACAGGAGAATCGCTTGAACCCGGGAGGTGGAGGTTGCAGTGAGCCAAGATCGCACCATTGCACTCTGGCCCCTGGGCGACAAGAGTGAAAATCTGTCTTTAAAAAAAAAAAAAAGATACAGGGTCTTGTTATGTTGCCCAGGCTGGAGGGCAGTGGTGCAATCATGGCTCACTGCAGCTTCCAGCTCTGGGCTCAAGTGATCCTCCCACCTCAGCCTCCCAAGTAGCTGGGACTACAAGGTATACACCATCATGCCTGGCTAACTTTTAAACTTTTTGTAGAGATGGAGTCTCAATATGTTGCCCAAGCTGGTCTCGAACTCCTGACCTCAAATGGTCCTCCTGCTTTGGCCTCCCAAAGTGCTGGGATTACAGGCGTGAGCCACAGTGCCCATTCTTGGGCATTTTCTACCTGTTCGTGGAGGCTGTAAGCCCTATGAGGACCGACACTGCTGTATCTGGTACAAAACAGATGTCAGCCTGCATCTGCTGCGTAACAAATGAGCCCAAACAGACAGTTTTGAGGAAATTGGCCAAGGCCCTTCACTAACATAAAATGAAGCCAATAATGTTGCTCAGGGTCTACTGGATTGGGGGAGTCAGAATCTACCTGCTGGGACCTGGACAAAGGTCACCTTTCATCATTATGATAACATTGAGATTGCGATAATGTGAGAACATCATGATAACTTTTTTTTTTTTTTGAGACAGGGTCTTGCTCTGTTGCCCAGGCTGGAGTGCAGTCATAGCTTGCTGTAGCCTTGACCTCCTGGGCTCCAGCCATCTGCCTGCCTCACCCTTCTGAGTAGCTGGACTAGAGGTGTACATCACCACACCTGGATGATATTTATTTATTTATTTATTTTTGAGACAGAATCTCATTCTGTCGCCAGGCTGGAGTGCAGTGGTCTGATCTCGGCTCACTGCAACCTCCGCCTCCCAGGTTCAAGTGATTCTCCTGCCTCAGCCTTCCAAGTAGGTGGGACTACAGGCACGAGCCACCACGCCCAGCTAATTTTTGTATTTTTAGAAGAGATGGGGTTTCACCATGTTGGCCAGGCTGGTCTCGATCTCTTGGCCTTGTGATCGGCCCACCTCAGCCTCCCAAAGTACTGGGATTACAGGCGTGAGCCACCACACCCGGCCGATAATTTTTATTTTTATTTTGTTCATTTATTTTTTTGAGATGGAGTCTCACTTTGTCGCCGAGTGCAGTGGTACTATCTTGGCTCACTGCAACCTCTGCCCCCTGGGTTCAAGCGAATCTCCTGCCTCGGCCTCCCAAGTAGCTGGGATTACAGATGTGAGCCACCATGTCCAGCTAATTTTTGTATTTTTAGTAGAGATGAGGTTTCACCATGCTGGCCAGGCTGGTCTCGAACTCCTGACCTCATGTCATCTGCCCACCTCGGCCTCCCAAAGTGCTGGGATTACAGGCGTGAGCCACCACGGCCGGCCACTTAGTTCCATTTTCTGTCCCTGAACAAGGACCCATCTTCCTCTCTAGCCTCCCCCAAGGGAGTAGGCAGCCTCCCGTGACTGTCAGCTCTCTGCCCATGGTCCCCTGCACACCTACCTGTTTTCCACTGGTGCCACCTCTGGCTTCTCTTCAGACCTGGGCAGCACAAACTCCGGCTGGGGCCTCGCGCTGTGGACAGAGAGAACGAGGTGACAAGGGTGACTAGCCCAGCCAGGCCAAGGGGTGGGCTCTCGGCTAGTACTGGCCTCTCTGGCTTTCCTGTCCCCTGGGACCTGTTTTCCAAACCAGTGAGATGTTCCCTGCCTTTGCTATTTGAGAAAACTTCTGGGACCAAGACTCTGTCTTATTTGCCTCTGTTTCCCTCAAAGCTGGCATTGGACCTGGCATGATAAAGGCTGTTTTTTTTGTTTTTTTTGAGACAGGATCTTGCTCTGTTGCCCAGGCTGGAGTGCAATGGTACAATCATGGCTCACTGCAGCCTCAACTTCCTGGGCTCAAGCAGTCGTCCCGATTCAGTCTCTCTGCAAGTAGCTGAACTACAGGCGCATGCCACCACACCTGGCTAATTTTTTTTTTTTTTTTTTGAGACAGAGTCTTGCTCTGTCACCCACGCTGGAGTGCAGTGGCATGATCTCGGCTCACTGCAACCTCCGCCTCCTAGGTTCAAGTGATTCTCCTGGCTCAGCCTCCCAAGTAGCTGGGATTACAGGCACGCACCACCACGCCTGGCTAATTTTTGTATTTTTGGTAGAGACGGAGTTACGCCATGTTGCCCAGGCTGTTCTCCAACTCCTGACCTCACACAATCCTCCTGCCTCAGCCTCCCAAAGTGCTGGGATTACAGCCTGTCAAAGTGCTGGGTGAGCCACCGCGCCCGTCTTGACTTTTATGCTTTATGGAGCATGAAGTCTGTGCTCAACCTTTTTTGCCAAGGGTGCCTCATCTTGCACAATAACCTCCAAGGTGGTTGTTGGCTTTTTATTTGCTTAATGTTATCTTGCAGCTCAATGCGGGAGCCAGTATTTGAACCCAGGTCTGAGTTTAAAGTCCTTGCCAGAAGGGCAGCGTCTTGAGCCCTGCACAGGACAATGGTCCCTGCTGCCCGGAAGTCACCGGGTTGCCCTAACTGAGAGTTCAGCTCAGCCCCCCGCTGCCCCGACCCAGCCCCAGCAGAAACCACTCTGCACACACCTCTCCCTCCTGGCCTTCAGTCTTTCCTCTTCGTATCTGAAAGAAAGAAAAAGATGTCAGACACGACCTTCCTTTCCCCTGAGATATACTTTTTGGGGAAATCCCTTTCCTTTTCAAGCAGAGAAACAAGCTCTCTTTTTTCTTTCTTTTCTTCTTCTTCTTCTTCTTTTTTTTTTTTTTTTTTTTTGAGATGGAGTCTTGCGCTGTCACCCAAGCTGGAGTGCAGTGGTGCGATCTTGGCTCACTGCAACCTCCACCTCCCCGGTTTGAGTGATTCTGCTGCCTCAGCCTCCGGAGTAGCTGGGACTTACAGGCACCTGCTACCACGCCCAGCTAATTTTTTGTATTTTTAGTAGAGACGGGGTTTCCCTATGTTGGCCTGGCTGGTCTCAAACTCCTGACCTCATGATCCACCCACCTCGGCCTCCCAAAGTGCTGGGATTACAGGCGCGAACCACCGCGCCCGGCCTCTTCTCTGTTTTTTAGACAGGTTCTCATTCTGTCATAGCCCAGACTGGAGTGCAGTGGCATGAACTCACTTGTAGCCTCCAACTCCTGGGCTCAAGCGATCCTCTGGCCTCAGCCTCCCAAAGTGCTGGGATTACAGGCATGAGCCACCACACCTGGCCCATAGATGCATTTTTGATTATAAATGTTTATGTGTTGGCTGAGCACGGTGGCTCACGCCTATCATCCCAGAACTTTGGGAGGCCGAGGCGGGCAGATCACTGAGTTCAGGAGACTGAGACCATCCTGGCCAACAGGGTGAAACCCTATCTCTACTAAAAATACAAAAATTAGCTGGGCGTGGTGGCAGGTGCCTGTAATCCCAGCTATTCGGGAGGCTGAGGCACGAGAATCCCTTGAACGTAGAAGCTGGAGGATATGGTGAGCCGAGATTGCGCCATTGCGTTCCAGCCTAGGCAACAGAGTGAGACTCTGTCTAAAAAAAAAAAAAACAGAAAACCCCAACAAAACAACAACAACAAAAAACAGGCTGGGCGCGGTGGCTCACGCCTGTAATCCCAGCACTTTGGGAGGCTGAGGTGGGGAGTTTGAGACCAGCCAGGCCAACATGGTGAAACCCCATCTCTACTAAAAACACAAAAAAATTAGCCGGGCATGGTGGTGGGCGCCTGTAGTCCCAGCTACTCAGGAGGCTGAGGCAGGAGAATTGCTTGAACCCGGGAGGTGGAGCTTGCAGTGAGCCAAGATAGCGCCACTGCACTCCAGCCTGGGTGACAGAGTGAGACTCCGTCTCAAAAAAGCAAAGCAAAGCAAAAGAAAGCAAAACAGTATGGTGGTTCCTCAAAAAAAAACAGAATTATCAGCAATTCCACTTGTGGGTATATACTCATTAGAATTGAAAGTAGGGTCTTACAGAGATATTTGTACATCTACGGTCAGAGGTGAGTAGCATGAATATTCACAAGAGCCAAAAGGTGGAAACAACCCAATTGTCCATTGATGGACAAATGGATTAACAAAATGTGGTCCATTCACGCAATGGAATATTATTCAGCCATGAAAAGGAAGGACATTCTGACACAGGCTACAACGTGGATGCACCTTGAGGACGTCATGCTCAGTGAGAGACGTCAGACACAAAAGGACAAATCCTGTGTGGATCCATTCCTAGGAGGTTCCTAGAGTTGTCAGACTCCCAGAGACAGAAAGTAGGATGGGGGCTGCCAGGGGTTGGGATGTGGAATGGGGAGTGAGTGTTTCATGGAGACAGAGTTTCAGTTTGGGAAGATGAGAACATTCTGGAGAGGGCCGGGTGCAGTGGCTCATGCCTGTAATCCCAGCACTTTGTGAGGCCAAGCCAGGCAGATCAACTGAGGTCAGGAGTTCAAGACCAGCCTGGCCAACATGGCAAAACTCCGTCTCTACTAAAAATACAAAAATTGGCCAGGTGTGGTGGCTCACGCCTGTAATCCCAGCACTTTGGGAGGCTGAGGTGGGCGGATCACCTGAGGTCGGGAGTTCGAGACCAGCCTGGGCAACAAGAGTTAAACTCCATCTCAAAAAAAAAAAAAAAAAAATTAGCTGGGCATGGTGGCGGGTGCCTTAATCCCAGCTACTGGGGAGGCTGAGGCAGGAGAATCACTTGAACCCAGGAGGTGGAGGTTGCAGTGACCCGAGATCGTGCCACTGCCCTCCAGCCTGGGCAACAGAGCAAGACTCCATCTCAAAAAAAAAAAAAAAAAAAGGTCTGGAGAGGATGGTGGTGATGGCTGCACAAATATGTGAATGTGCTTTTAGAAATGGCTAAGATAGGCCGGGCGCAGTGGCTCACGCCTGTAATCCCAGCACTTTGGGAGGCCGAGGCCGGTAGATCATCTGAGGTCAGGGGTTTGAGACCAGCTTGACGAACATGGAGAAACCCTGTCTCTACTAAAAATACAAAAAAAAAAAAAAAAAAAAAAATTAGCCAGGCATGGCGGTTCATGCCTGTAATCCCAGCTAGTTGGGAGGCTGAGGCAGGAGAATCACTTGAACGCGGGAGGCGGAGGTTGTGGTGAGCCGAGATGGCGCCATTGCACTCCAGCCTGGGCAACAAGAGTGAAACTCCTTCTCAAAAAATAAATAAATAAATAAAATTAAAAAAGGAATGGCTAAGATGGCAAGTTCTATGTTACGTGTATTTTACCACAATAAAAAATGTACGTTTAAGGAGATTTTTGCAGCATGAACCTAGGGGAGGTGCCGATGATATGACATTCAGTGAAAAACAACAGGACTTGAAGCTGCCCATCCCTTCCCCAAGCTCCGGGGGGTCCCTGAGGGGCTCCAGGAAATAAAATGGGTGGGTTCTAGTTCCTCCCTTCCAAGTCTGCGTTTCCCCTCATTGCTGGCTCCTGGCAGCCAGGGGGACCCGGTGGGGGGGTGTTGGGGGTGACAGAGTTTGACTGTATCTCCACCCAAATCTTTTTTTTTTTTTCTTGAGACGGAGTTTCACTCTTGTTGCCCAGGCTGGAGTGCAGTGGTGCGATCTCGGCTCACCACAACCTCTGCCTCCCAGGTTCAAGCGATTCTCCTGCCTCAGCCTCCTCAGTATCTGGGATTACAGGCATGCACCACCACACCTGGCTAATTTTTGTATTTTTAGGAGAGACAGGGTTTCACCATCTTGGCCAGGCTAGTCTCGAACTCCTGACCTCAAGTGATCTGCCTGTCTCAGCCTCTCAAAATGCTGGGATTACAGTGCTGGGATTATAGGTGTGAGCCACCTTGCCTGGTCTCTTCACCCAAATCTCATCTTGAATTGTAGCTCCCATAATTCCCTCCTGTTGTGGGAGTGACCTGGTGGGAGGTCACTGAATCATAGGGGCAGGTCTTTCCTGTGCTATTCTCGCGACAGTGAGTAAGTCTCACGAGATCTGATGGTTTTATAAAGGGGAATTTGCCTGTACAAATTTACTTCTCTTCTCTGCCGCCATGGGAGATGTGCCTTTTGCACCATGATTGGGAGGCGTTGCCAGCCATATGGAATTGTGAGTCCGTTAGCCCTTTTTTTTTTTTTTTTTTGCGATGGAGTCTCGCTCTGTGGCCCAGGCTGGAGTGCAGTGGCGCGATCTCGGCTCACTGCAAGCAAGCTCCGCCTCTGGGGTTCACGCCATTCTCCTGCCTCAGCCTCCCGAGTAGCTGGGACTACAGGCGCCCGCCACCACGCCCGGCTAATTTTTTGTATTTTTAGTAGAGACGGGGTTTCACCATGTTAGCCAGGATGGTCTCGATCCCCTGACCTCGTGATCCGCCCGCCTCAGCCTCCCAAAGTGCTGGGATTATAGGCAGGAGCCACCGCGCCCGGCCCCTTAAACCTCTTTTGTAAATTGCCCTGTCTCAGGTGTGTCTTTATCAGCAGCAAGAAAACAGACTAATACGGCGGGGTGGACTGTGGGGCCACTCACTGCAGGACGCAGTCTGGGATCTGGACGTGTTCCATAGGGATGAGTTGCTCCAGGTCTTCCAAGCTGTGCACGTACTGGATCTTGTTGATGAACTTGACGCTGGCGGGGGGAGAAGGAGGGAGAGGTCTGAAATGCAACCCATGGGGTGGGGGTTACCTAGGTCCAGACAGAGCCATGGCGACAGGGATGCCCACAGGACCCCACTCCAGGATGCCCCAGTGCAGACGACGACACCTCCCTCCCGCCCGATGACAGCCTTAATTCTCCTGCACCCCATGCATGGAGTGGAGACCCCGGGTCTGCGCCGAGGCCCTTGCAAGCAGGGCCATGCACCTGACATGGGTCCCTGCAATGAGGATCTTGTTGGAAGGAAGTCAGGAGGTAGGGAGATTGTCTTAGGCTCTACAGGCTGTTTTCCCATCATCTCTAAAAGTTGCTCGTCTGTGTTAATTTTTCCCAGGGATGCTTTCTCTCCATGTCACCGCACAGGACGGCACAGCCAACACTCAGCTGGGCACAAGAAGGGGGCACACGGGGCTGCCCATTGATTCTCTGTTATTGTTATTTTTTGACACAGAGTCTTGCTCTTCACCCAGGCTGGAGTGCAGTGGTGTGATCTCGGCTCACAGCCACCTCCGCCTCCCCGGTTCAAGCGATTTTCCTTGCCTCAGCCTCCCGAGTAGCTGGGACTACAGGCATGCACCACCACTCTCGGCTAATTTTGTATTTTTAATGGAGATGGGGTTTCATCATGTTGGCCAGGCTAGTCTCCACCTCCTGACCTCATGTGATCTGCCTGCCTCTAACTCCCAAAGTGCTGGGATTACAGTCATGAGCTACCCTGCCTGGCCCAATTCTCTGTTTTTCAGGGATGAATTGTTCTTTCCCTTCTTTCCCTTCCAACCCTGAATTCTGGCCATCTGATACCATGTGGTGTTTCATCACCAGCACGTCATGGTATTTTTTTTTTTTTTAAGAGACAGAGTCTCACTCTGTCACCCAGGCTGGAGTGCAGTGGTGTAATCATGGCTCACTACAGCCTCGATCACAGGTGCGCGCCACCAGGCCTGGCTAATTAAAAATAATTTTTTTTGTAGAGATGGAGGTCTTGCTATGTTGCCCAGACTGGTCTTCAACTCCTGGCCTCAAGCGATCCTCCTGCCTCGGTCTCCCAAAGTGCTGGGATTACAAGCCTGAGTCACCACACCTGGCCGTATTTAAAAATTTTTTTTCACTTTGGGAGGCCAAGGCAGGCGGATCACGAAGTCAGGAGATCGAGACCATCCTGGCTAACACGATGAAACCCCATCTCTACTAAAAATACAAAAAGTTAGCTGGGCCTGGTGGCGGGCGCCTGTAGTCCCAGCTGCTCGGGAGGCTGAGGCAGAATAGCGTGAACCCGGGAGGCGGAGCTTGCAGTGAGCTGAGATCGCGCCACTGCACTCCAGCCTGGGCGACAGAGTGAGACTCCGTCTGAAAAAAAAAAAAAAATTTTTTTTGTAGAGACAGGGTCTCGCTATGTCACCCAGGCTGGTCTCGAACTCCCGGGCTCAAGTGATCCTCTCATCTTGACCTTCCAAAGTGTTGGGATTACAGGCATGAGCCATGGCGCCCGGTGAAGAGTGACAGAATTATTGGGTTCGTGCAAGAGTGATTGCAGTTTTTGTAATGAAAATATGGCAAGAACCTCAATTATTTTTGCACCATCCTAATATCTACATTAAAGGCAAAGGTAGTCTATGTTACTGAATTCTGGAATATAGAGGAGCAAATGCAATTATCTTAGACTGAAATGCGTGTTTACCGTTTTGCCTGTTGATTCATTATTAGCTAAAATGATCCATAATTAGTGTATTCCTCATCTCATTTCGCTAATATGCAAATAAGCCCCTTCAGGGTACTTAGCAGTCCTTGAAAACAGCATGTTTAAAGAGTCTTCCTTGAAAATCGGGCCTGCTGTGAATGTGTCCTGTTGTTCAAGGGAAAGTGAAGCCCTCGTCTCTTTCACTCATCCCAGATTTGTAACTGGGAACGTGAACATTAGGAATCTTTATTCAATTCAATGTTTTGCATTAGATTAAATTAAATTTGCATGACATTTTATTGGATTGAATAGGGCATTTAACATGCCTAATTTTATTTCACTTGATCTGTTTTACTATATGTTTAATATAGTAACTATATATGATATACATTATAGAATATATGTAGTTTTAAATTTTAAATTTGTTATTAGTCATATTATTTATTTATTTATACATACATATATATATTTTTTATTTTTAGAGACAGGGTTGTTTTGCTCTGTCTCCCAGGCTGGAGTGCAGTGGAGTGATCATAGCTCACTGCAGCCTCTACCTCCTGGGCTCAAGTGATCCTCCTGCCTCAGCCTCCTGAGTAGCTGGGACTACAGGCATGTGATGCCATGCATGACTGATTTTCTTTTGAGACAGGTCTCACTCTGTCATCCAGGCTGGAGTACAGTGGCTCGATCACGGCTCATTGCAGCCTTGATCTCCTGGGCTCAAGCCATCCTCCCACTTGAGCCTCCCAAGTAGCTGAAGCTACAGGTGTGCACCACCACGTCCTGCTAATTTTTGTATTTTTTGTAGAGATGGGGGTTTTGCTATGTTGCTCAGGCCGGCCTCAAACGATCCTCCCACCTCAGCCTTCTGAGTAGCTGGGATTACAGGTGTCAGCCACTGTGCCTGGCTGTGTGCAATTTAAAACTGTTTAAAGCAATAATATGTATTCATCACAGAGAAGCTGGAACATGCACATCAAACACACACATGGATGCACACACACAGATGCACACACGCACACATGTGCATACATGCACACACAAATGCATGCATACACACACACACACATGCACACCGAGGCCACTGGACTCGGGTTGCAGCCTCCCCGTCTCACCTGATGAAAGGGCGAGAGATGGCCAGCACAGTCCGAATGAACCACGAGGGGTGGACGATGATCAAGGACTTCAGGTTTTTCCGCAACCTGTGTGGGGCCGCAAAGGAAGCAAGATGGGCTCCTGGGGCGAGCCCTGGGGAGGGAGGAGCTGGGTGGGACGGGAGAGCCACAAGCAAGCATTCGTCACTCTGCTCATTCCACATGTGGTCTCCAGGTACCTGTCAAATCCCTGCCCCCATCCAAGACATGGGGGTCCTATGGTGGGATAAAGACACACCCTTTGAGTCCCTAAGACCCTCAGGTGGATGAGGTAGGTAGAGACCCCATGGTGCAGAGCAGGTGAACCAGGTTGGTAGTTATTTGAGCAGCCAAGATTGTATTTTCACCACCTAATGCCCTAGGAGGGACCAGCCTGTCCTTGGAGCCTCCCTCCACTAACCTGGGTGCAAGGATGGATTGGCTGGCTCAATTTTAATGTCACTCTGAGGCTATTTACAATAACTCAGGGGTGGAAGCAACCCATGTGCATCAAGAGATGAATGGAATGGACAAACCAAATGTGGTATGTCCATACAGTGGAATATTATGAAGCCATGAAAAGGAAGGAGGCTCTGACACAGGCTACAATGTGGATGCACCCTGAGGACATCACACTCAGTGAGGAAAGCCAGACACAAAAGGACAAATCCTGTGTGATTCCAGTCCTAGGAGGTCCCTAGAGTCATCAGATTTACAGAGACAGGAAGTAGGATGGGGGGTGCTGGAGCCTGGGGAGAAGGAATAGGGAGTGAGTGTTTCATGGGGACAGAGTCTCGCTCTGTTGCCCAGGCTGGAGTGCAGTGGCATGATCTTGGCTCACTGCAACCTCCACCTCCTGGGTTCAAGTCATTCTCCTGCCTCAGCTTCCCAAGTAGCTGGGATTACAGGTGTGTGTCACCACACCCAGCTAATTTTTGAATTTTTTTAGTAGAGATGGGGTTTCCCTATATGTTGGCCAGGCTGGTCTTGAACTCCTGACCTCAGGTGATCCACCCACCTTGGCCTCCCAAAGTGCTGGGATTAGAGGTGTGAGCCCCCTTGCCCGGCCTAAAAGTTTTTCTGTAGAGACAGGGTCTTGCTGCACTGCCCAGGCTCGTCTCAAACTCCTGGGCTCAAGGGACCTTCCCACCTCAGCCTCCCAAAGTGCTGGGATTCCAGGTGTGAGCCACCATGTCCGGCCCCCTGTGTGACTTTCATGCCCCCACTGTGCTTCCTGAGGCATCCCCACTTCACCTCCGGTCGATCATCTGGTAGCACTTCTTCAGCCAGCCGATTCCAGGCATCCTCCGCCGGGGCGTGGCACCGTTCAGGTACACGATCATGTAGTCCTCAGCCACCAGGAGCTCTAAGCTGCTGATGACGTACCTGCTCACGGGGCACAGAAGGCAGGGACCCAACATGGAGGGGTCCAGGGTCAGGACACCTGCGGTGCCGACCCTGCCTGCCTTCACTCCTGCCCCTGGCTGGGTCAGCCCCACCGGTCCAGGTGTTGTCTGCTGTCCTGGCAGACTGCAGGGTGGGAGAGGACGTGGATGATCCCAGCACACTCCACATGAGTGTCAGCGGGCATCCTCATAGGGCGGTTACTCTTTTATTGAGTCGTTTTTTTTTTTTTGAGACGGAGTCTCGCTGTCGCCCAGGCTGGAGTGCAGTGGCGTGATCTCGGCTCGCTGCAAGCTCCGCCTCCGGGGTTCACGCCATTCTCCTGCCTCAGCCTCCCGAGTAGCTGGGACTACAGGCGCCCGCCACACACCCGGCTAATTTTTTGTACTTTTAGCAGAGACGGGGTTTCACTGTGTTAGCCAGGATGGTCTCGATCTCCTGACCTCGTGATCCGCCCGCCTTGGCCTCCCAAAGTGCTGGGATTACAGGCGTGAGCCACTGCGCCCGGCTAGTCTTTTTTTTTTTTTTTGAGATGGAGTTTCGTTCTTGTCGCCCAGGCTGGAGTGCAGTGGGGCGATCTTGGCTCACTGCAACCTCCGCCTCCTGGGTTCAAGCGATTCTCCTGCCACAGCCTCCCTAGTAGCTGGGATTACAGGCGCCTGCCACTGAGCCTGGCTAAGTTGTAGTTTTAGTAGAGGCAGGATTTCACTATGTTGGCCAGGCTGGTCTCTAGGCCTTGCTTTATTTTTATTTTTATTTTTTTTTGAGACAGGGTCTCACTCTGTCACCCAGGCTGGAGTGCAGTGGTGCCATCGCAGAGGGGGAAGAGGAGGAGGAAGGGGAAGAGGATGGGGAGGAGGAGGATGGGGAGGGGGAGGAGAGGGAAGCAGAGGAAGACGAGGGAAGGAGGAGAAGGAGGAGGAAGGGGGGAGAAAGGGGAGGAAGAGGAGGAGAAGGAAGAGGAGGGGGGAGGAGGAGAGGGAAGGGGAGGAGGAGGGGGAGGAGGAAGGGGAGGAGGAGGGGGGAGGGGGAAGGGGAGGAGGAGGGGGGAGGGGGAAGGGGAGGAGAAGGAGGAGAAGAAAGGGGAAGGGGGAGGAAGGGGAGGAGAAGGAGGACAGTGAGGAGGAGGGGAAGGAGGAGGAGGAGGACGGGGAGGAGAACAGGGTGGCCCAGAGGTAAGGCCACTGTGAGCCTCAGGGCCAGCAGGGACTCAGATCAAGGTCTGTGGCCGCCACGCCCTTCCCTGGTGCCAGGCAGGCTTCCTAGGGCCACAGTGCAATCCTTGCAGCCTGGTGCCCCTGTGGCCAGGGAGGCATCAGAGCTGGCCCGAGGCTGCTCGCCGCGGGCGGGGACTCACAGGAAGAGGTTCTCCATGATGTAGTGGTAGTCGGCGAGGCTGCTGTCTGGAAGGAAGCAGGCTGCGAAGACGATGATGGCGTTGAGGCCTTCGCCGTAGTACCCTGAGGAGAGGCAGCCGATCGGCAACGTCAGAGTCCTCTCCCAGCCCTGAGCTGCCTCCCGCGCACCACCCACCACGTCCCGGTGCCCACACGCTCGGGAGGGCATGGCTCCGAGCCACAGCAGCCAGCGACCCCTTAGCCAGTCTCTGCCTTCGCTGGGGAGTGACAGCGACCATCAGGGGCCCCCAATGCGCCTGCCTGACCATGCACGCCTTGCCCACAGTCCGTCCACCCCAAGCGAGTTGACGGCTTAACATCCCCGTGCATCAGACAGGGGCACTGACGAACCCCCTGTTGCCCAGTGGGCCGGGCTGGAGCCCCAAGGGGGCACCGAGGGGCGGGTCTCACCTCCGTGGGTGACCACTTTCATGTAAGGCCGGATCATGTGCAGGTCTATACGGTGCTCTTGCTCCCCAATGATCACTGTCCGCCACAGGCGTCCGTTGGCGGCACTGCCGTCCTCCGTCGTGCCGTCCCCAAATAGATCCGCGCTGTCCCCGGGCATGTTCTTGGCGGTGGCCACGGGGGTGTCGTCTAGAAGCAGGTGGTGGAGAGTCGCATGGATGCCAGAGTCCAGATATCTCCTGCCCTCCTGCTCCGCCTTCCTTCCCCTCTCCCGCCTCCCTTGCTGCCGGGACCCACAAGTCCTTCGCTTCTCCCCACCTGGCTGCCCTGCTGACCCATTTTCCTCTCCTACTCCCCTTTCAAGGCCTGGCTCAAATGCCGCCTCCTCCAGGAAGCCTTTCTGGACATTCCCTTTGCTGGCCTCCCAGAGCACTCTGTTGGTTAAGGACCTGTGTCCTGGAGCTTCTCAGAGCTGGTGAATGCATCTGCTTCATCAAACCACGAGGATACTCGGGGCATGCATGCTTGGTTTTTACTCTCCCAGGAGCCTGGCACACAGAGAGCAGTCCTCCTGCCTCAGCCTCCCAGATACATGGGACTACAGTTGTGCACCACCACACCCAGCTAATTTTTATATTTTTGTAGAGATGGGGTTTCAATATGTTGCCCAGGCTGGTCTCAAACTCCTGGCCTTAAGCGATCCTCCTACCCTGGCCTCCCGAAGCTCTGGGATTACAGGAATGAGCCACTACGTTGTCCTTAATTTTTTTCTTTTCTTTTTTTTTTTTTTTTTTGAGAGAGTCTCGTTCCATCGCCCAGGCTGGAGTGGAGTGGTGCGATCTCTGCTCACTGCAGCCTCTGCCTCCAGAGTTCAAGCGATTCTCCTGCCTCAGCCTCCCGAGTAGCTGGGACTACGCACGCCACCACGCCCGGCTAATTTCTGTATTTTTAGTAGAGATGGAGCTTCACCATGTTGGCCAGGCTGGTCTCAAACTCCTGACCTCAGGTGATCTGCCCACCTCAGCCTCCCAAAGTGCTGGGATTACAGGCGTGAGCCACTGCGCCTGGCCTTTCGTGGTCTGTCTTTCTGATGATCTGTGTGTGCAGGTAGGGACCAGGACCATCTCTTCTTATCATAGCCCTGCCATATACCCCACGCCTGAATCAGGACTTGCCCTGGAGTAAATGGTCAAAAAGTATTTGTTGCATACATCGAAGGCAGTTTGTTGGGATCTTGGTCGCCTTTGAGATTCTGATGAAAGCCACGTTCTGCAGAAAAATTCACAAGCCCACAAGAAAAATATGCATCAAATTGCAGGGGCAGGCTGGGCGCCGTGGCTCACACCTGTGATCCCAGCACTTTGGGAGGCCGAGGTGGGTGTATCACTTGAAGTCAGGAGTTTGAGACCAGCCTGGGCAACATGGGAAAACCCCATCTCTACTAAAAATATAAACATCAGCCGGGAGTGGTAGTGCATGCCTGTAATCCCAGCTACTCGGGAGGCTGAGGCAAAAGAATCGCTTGAACCCGGGAGGTGGAGGATGCAGTGAGCTGAGATCACACCACTGCACTCCAGCCTGGGCGACAGAGTGAGACTCTGTCTCAAAAAAAAAAAAACAGTTGCAGGAGCGGGTGGACCCTCCTCCTGGCACCCCTCCTATTCTGCTATCGAACAATAGAACTTATTCCTTCTGTCTAACTGTATGTTGGTACCCATTCACCAACCTCTCTCTCTCTCTTTTTTTTTTTTTTTTTTGAGACGGAGTCTCGCTCTGTCGCCCAGGCTGGAGTGCAGTGGCGCGATCTCAGCTCACTGCAAGCTCCGCCTCCCGGGTTCACGCCATTCTCCTGCCTCAGCCTCCTGAGTAGCTGGGACTTCAGGTGCCCGCCACCATGGCCGGCTAATTTTTTGTATTTTAGTAGAGACGGGGTTTCACTGTGTCAGCCAGGATGGTCTCGATCTCCTGACCTCGTGATCTGCCCGCCTCGGCCTCCCAAAGTGCTAGGATTACAGGCATGAGCCACTGCGCCCAGCCACCTCTCTCTTTTTTAAAAATTTTATTTTTGAGACAGGGTCTCACTCTGTTGTCCAGGCTGGAGTGCAGTGGCATGATCACGTCTCACTGCAGTCTTCATCTCCTGGGTTTAAGGCTAGACAGCTTAGAGCCCCTGCCCCACTTGTGACTCTCTGAGCCTATGGGAATCCAGAGACGGAAAGGTGGGGTGGCGGGGGGGTGGGCTCCAGCAGGCCCCAGAGAGACCCCGAACTTTACCTTCCCACTCCAGTTCGTTGCCATTCCCCAGGAACTCCAGCGAGTCGGTCTCATCGGGGGTCTCGATGTCATCCACGTTAATATCCAGGTCATCAGGGGTATCCAAGAAGTCATCGGACAGCAGGGACCCCTCACTCTGATCCAGAGAAATGTTGATCTCTGGGGCCACCAGCGTCTTCCTCTTACGATGCGCTCCGTTGAAATTTAGCGTGTTGGGAGGAGCTGCAGGGAAATGAGAAAAATGGAAAACATCTTTGCTTTCTCTCTTTTACCTTCCCCCCATTTTCCTACCTGGTGGAAGCTGTTTCATCATGCAGGAATGGGAAGAGAGGGTGGGCTCCCTTCTGTATCCATGCCATTGGCGGGGGTGGGCAGAATTAAACAGACATCATCCTGACAGGGGTGAATGTTATAACCTCTGTCCTGTGGGCAAGCCTCAGAGATTAAGGGGATGGATGCTTGGACATTGGGCAGACATGAGTTCAAAGCCTGACTTTGGGCTGGGTGCGGTGGCTCACGCCTGTAATCCCAGCACTTTGGAGGCCGAGGCGGGCAGATCACCTGAGGTCAGGAGTTCGAGACCAGCCTGGCCAACATGGCGAAACCCCATCTCTACTAAAAATATAAAAATTAGCCGGGCACGGTGGTGGCGCCTGTAATCCCAGCTGCTTGGGAGTCTGAGGCAGGAGAATCACTTGAGCCCAGGAGGCGGAGGTTACAGTGAGCCAAGATCGTACCATTGCACTCCAGCCTGGGTGACAGAGTGAAACTCTATCTCAAAAATAAATAAATAAATAAATAAAGGAGAAGAGACATATCTCTTGTGCAGACAAATTGTGAAAGCAGCCCATCTTCTTCTAGGCTTTCTGTGACTCTCACCCTCCTGTCTCCACTCATGAGGATCCTGTAAGGAGGTCAGGCCACCTGGATAATATAGGATCCAGGATAGTCTCCTATTTTAATCAGAGTGCTCCAGGGAAACAAATCCAATAGGACGTGTGCGTGTGTGTGTGTGTGTGTGTGTGTGTATACATATTTTTTTCCTATATATATGGAAAAAAAAAGAGAGAGGGAGAAATTTATTTTAAGGAATTAGCTCGTGTGGTCACAGAGACTGACAAGTCCTCGATCGGCAGGGCAGGCCAGCAGGCGGGACGCCTAGGGAAGAGTTGATGTTGCAAAACCGTCCGCAGGCAGAATTGTCTCTGCCGGGGGGGAACCTCAGTCTGTTTCTCTTAAAACCTTCAACTGATTAGACGAGGCCCACCCACATCACAGACAGCTGCCTGCTTTAATCCAAAGTCTGCTAATTTATTTTGTTTTATTTATTTGTTTATTTATGTATTTATTTTTTTGAGATGGAGTCTCACTCCGTTACCCAGGCTGGAGTACAATGGTATGATCTCAGCTCACTGCAACCTCCGCCTCCCAGGTTCAAGTGATTCTCCCACCTCAGCCTCCCAAGTAGCTGGGATTACAGGCATGCGCCACCAAGCCCAACTAATCTTTTTTTGTTTTGTTTTGTTTAGACAGAGTCTCGCCTTGTCACCCAGGCTGGAGTGCAATGGCACAATCTCAGCTCGCTGCAACCTCTGTCTCCTGGGTTCAAGTGATCCTCATGCCTCAGCCTCCTGAGTGACTGGGATTACAGGCAAGTGCCACAACGCCCGGCTAATTTTTTTTTTTTGTGTGTGTGTCTTTAGTAGAGATGGGGCTTCACCATGTTGGCCAGGTTGGTCACAAACTCCTGACCTCGTGATCTGCCCGCCTCGGCCTCCCAAAGTGCTGGGATTACAGGCGTGAGCCACTGCGACCTGCCTTTTTTTTTTCTTTTCTTTTTAAATAGAGACAGGCGGCTGGGCGCAGTGGCTCACGCCCGTAATCCCAACACTTTGGGAGGCCAAGGTGGGAAGATGGCTTGAGCCCAGGAGTTCAAGAGCAGCCTGGGCAACATAGTGAGACACCATCTCTACAAAAAACTACAAAAATTAACCAGCCGTGGTGGTGTGCATCTGTAGTCCCAGCTACTCAGGAGGCTGAGGCAGGAGGATCTCTTGAGCCCAGGAGGCTGAGGCTGCAGTGAGCCATGATCACGCTACTGCACTCCAGCGTGGGCGATACAGTGAGGCTCTGTCTCCAAAAAAATTTTGTTTGGCCCTCACAGGTTTATTTTCCATATTCTGCTTAACTGAATGTCGTTAAGTGGGGCTGGCTGCCAGATCCTCCCCAGACCCCACCTCTCCCCACGGTGCCAACCTGGGCCCTTTCCGTGCCTCCGGAGGCACGTTGCAATTGCCAGGTTACGGCTAAAACTCTCCTGTGGCCGCCCAGGACTCCCATCCCCGGGATCTGGGGCTTCAGAGCCTGATACATTATGATTTTTTTCCTCTGCTGAAGAAAAAACATGCCAGGCGTGGTGGCTCACGCCCGTAATCCCAGCACTTTGGGAGGCTGAGGCAAGAAGATGGCTTGAGCCCAGGAGTTCAAGAGCAGCCTGGGCAACATAGCTAGATCCCATTTCTACAAAAACTACCAAAATTAGCCAGCCATGGTGGTGTGCACCTGTAGTCCCAGCTACTCAGAAGGCTGAGGCAGGAGGATCTCTTGAGCCCTGGAGGTTGAGGCTGCAGTGAGCCATGATCATGCCACTGCACTCCAGCCTGGATGACAGAGTGTGACCCGGTCTCCCAAAAAATGTATATATTTGGGTCCAATATAATGTATTACACATTAAAATGTATATGTTTAGAGCTCCAGATAGCAGAGCCTCCCAGTGCACCCTTGGCTGTGCTGACTTTGTGCCTCCAGGGCATTTGGCATCACCTCATTTAATCCTTACATGCCCCCTCTGCGAGAAGCTTGCTACCTACATTTAGTAGACGAGGCATTGGAGGCACAGAGAGGCTGAGTGACTAGCACAGGGACACACAGCAACACAGCGTGCTGGCTTCATGACAGCGCCATCATCCACTGTGTCTCTCACCCACCACGGCCACTTCCACCATAGACCCCAGGAGAGAACATTCTACCCACGGTGTGTGGCCTCTGACATTTCTACAGTTACAGCCCCAGGCAGGGCTGAAACCCGGCAACACTGAGCCTGTTTCCGCCCTTCTGTGGACGTGGAAACTTACAGGATGTGTCTTCCACCGGGCTGCCAAGCAGTTCCACCCCCGTCTCTTCTGGGAGTGGCCTGCGGACCCATCCAGGAACGGGCATCAGTCGCCGGGCACCAGAGATTCAGGCAGAGGACAGTGGAGTGGCCCAGACAGGTCCAGCCAGGCGAGTCAGACAAGAACAAAAGCAAAACACATTTAGTTCTGGAGAATCACTGGACCTAAATATATACATTTTTTTGGAGACAGAGCCTCACTGTATCGCCCAGGCTGGAGTGCAGTAGCGTGATCATGGCTCACTGCAGCCTCAACCTCCTGGGCTCAAGAGATCCTCCTGCCTCAGCCTCCTGAGTAGCTGGGACTACAGGTGCACACCACCACGGCTGGCTAATTTTTGTAGTTTTTTGGTTTTTTGTAGAGATGGGGTCTCACTATGTTGCCCAGGTTGCTCTTGAACTCCTGGGCTCAAGCCATCTTCCCACCTCGGCCTCCCAAAGTGTTGGGATTACGGGCGTGAGCCACCACAAGCGCATGTTTTTTCTTTTTCTTCTATTTTTTTCTTTTGAGACAGAGTCTCGCTCTGTCGCCCAGGCTGGATGGAGTAAAGTGGCATGATCTCGTCTCACGGCAACCTCCGCCTCCCGGGTTCAAGCAATTCTTCTGCCTCAGCCTCCCAAGTAACTGGGACTACAGGTGCCCGCTACCATGCCCGGCTAATTTTTGTATTTTTAGTAGAGACGGGGTTTCACCATATTGGCCAGGCTGGTCTGGAACTCCTGACCTTGCGATCTGCCCACCTTGGCCTCTCAAAGTGCTGGGATTACAGGCATGAGCCACCGCGCCCGCCCAGCATGTTTTTTCTTTAGCAGAGGAAGAAAATTATAACGCATCAGGTCTGAAGGGCTTCTTTTAGATCATCAAATTTATATTAAGCCTTTTGGAGATTTTTGCACGGCTTGAGGAGAATGAAGGTTTTTCCCCAGCATCACATGACTTCAAAAACTTTGAAATAAGTTAATAAGTTGAATTCTCTCTAGGGCGACCCTGCGGGATTTGGTCTCTGATGAGTTGTTGACTCTCAAATGCAGCAAAAAGTATTAAAAATAAATAAATAGATAAAAACCCCCACAAAAACCTGAGTCAACCAGAAGAGATCTCTATGTCAATGCTGGAACAGTTTGTGCAACCAAATAAATAATGAAATATTGAATTATAACCCAAGATGTAAAATAAATGTCTATGAGTCCATACGGATATAAATAAGTCACTGAACAAATAAACAGGAGAGAAGAGACACATTTCTTGTGCAGAAGAATTGGAAATAGTTTATGTACAGGTCTGCCCTCAAGAAGATGAAGGATAGGCCGGGCGCGGTGGCTCACGCCTGTAATCCCAGCACTTTGGGAGGCCGAGGCGTGCGGATCACGAGGTCAGGAGATCAAGACCATCCTGGCTAACATGGTGAAACCCCGTCTCTACTAAAAATACAAAAAAAATAGCGGGGTGTGGTGGCAGGTGCCTGTAGTCCCAGCTACTT
The DNA here is from genome assembly GCF_028858775.2 of Pan troglodytes. Taxonomy (NCBI): domain Eukaryota; kingdom Metazoa; phylum Chordata; class Mammalia; order Primates; family Hominidae; genus Pan; species Pan troglodytes. The sequence goes on along the minus strand of NC_072418.2, from coordinate 6,246,309 downwards.
GGGAGGCTGAGGCAGGAGAATGGCGTGAACCCGGGAGGCGGAGCTTGCAGTGAGCCGAGATCGTGCCACTGCACTCCAGCCTGGGCCACAGAGCGAGACTCTGTCTCAAAAAAAAAAAAAAAAAAAAAAGAAGATGAAGGATAACTCTGTGTAGGCTGTGTATAGTGATGTCATTCCAAAAAATACAGGATGGGCCGGGCGCAGCAGCTCACGCCTATAATCCCAGCACTTTGGGAGGCTGAGGCAGGAGGATCACTTGAGCTCAGGAATTCGAGACCAGCCTGGACAACATGGTGAAACGCCATCTCTACTAAAAATACAAAAATTGGGCAGGCATGGTGGAGGACACCTGTAATCCCAGCTATCAGGAGGCTGAGGCAGGAGAATCGCTTGAACCCGGGAGGCGGAGGTTGCAGTGAGCCGAGATCGTGCCACTGCTCTCCAGCCTGGGTGACAGAGTGAGACTCCGTCTCAAAACAAACAAACAAACAAAACTATCAAGGGCATCAAAACAAGAAAGACAGGGAGACTGCCACAGTCCAGAGGAGTGTCAGGAGATGTGATAACTAAATGTCATCTGGGATCCTGGATGGGGTTGTGGGGCAGAGGGAAAAGGACATTAGGCCAGCCTGGGCAACATGGCGTAACTCTGTCTCTACAAAAAATACAAAGATTAGCTGGATGTGGTGGCGCCTGTAGTCCCAGCTACTCTGGAGGCTGAGGTGGGAGGACTGCTTGAGCCTGGGAGGTGGAGGCTGCAGTGAGGTATGATGGCACCACTGCACTCCAGCCTGGATGACAGAATGAGACCCTGTCTCTTAAAAAAAAAAAAGAGAGAGAAAAGAAAAAAAAAAGAGGGCATTAGGAAAAACTTTGAAAATCTAAAAAAGCATGGACTTTGGTAACTAATAACCAATATTGATCAATATTGTTATTGATCAATGTTGATTATCAATAACCAATAGTATCAATATTGATTCATCAATTGTGACAAATATAAAATATACACAGCTAATATAAGATGTTAATTATGGGAGAAACTAGGTGCCCAGTCTACAGGAATTCTCTGTACTAACTTTGCAACTTTTTCTTTCTTTTTGAGACAGAAATGCTGGGATTACAGCACGAGCCACCGCACCCGGCCCCGGATCACTTCTTGAAGCCGCAGCCCGTGCTGCCCGAGTTTGACTCAGGAGCACTGGCTCCTTGGCTACCCTGGGAAATATTCCATTCCGGGCAGAACATTTTGCAAGGGGCTGCCAGAGGTCCTAGCGGCAGGGCGTGCTGACTCAGGAAAGCCAGGCTACAGCTTAATTCGTCTCTGTAACTCAGCATTCCTGGTTCAGCTGCAAGGCAAGCTGTTTAGATGGAAGGGCGGTGGAATGCATGTTCCTTTCCTTTAAAAAAAATGATTTATTGGCCGGGCGTGGTGGCTCGTGCCTGTAATCCTGGCACTTAGGGAGGCCGAGGCGGGCGGATCACCTGAGGTCAGGAGTTCAAGACTAGCCTGGCCAAAATGGTGAAACCCAGTCTCTACTAAAAAATACAAAAATTATCCGGGCGTGGTGGTGTGTGCTTGCAGTCTCAGCTACTGGGGAGGCTGAGGCAGGAGAATCACTTGAACCGTGCAGGCGGAGGTTGCGGTGAGCCGAGATCGTGCCATTGCACTCCAGCCTGGGCAACAAAGTGAGACTCTCTCTCAAAAAAAAAAAAAAAAAAAAGATTTATTCCCTCATTTCTGTTCCACTTAGGGCATGAGCTGTTAACCTTTTTGGGGCGGAATCTATTTATGCTTTTTCCCTCTCCCTTTCCCTCCCTCTCTTTTCTCTATTCATCAAATGTTTTTGCGTAACCACTGCGTCTCCAGTGCATCTATGGGGCTTGGAGGTAAAGGAGGAATCAGATGTCACCCTCCTCCTGTTCATGGCAAAGATCAAAATGGAGCGGATTCCCAAAGGAAATGAAAACATCTGTTCACACGAAAACTCATACTTGAATGAACATAATTCATAAAAACCAAAAAGTGGAAACAATTCAAGAGTCCATTGACGGCCAGGCGCGGTGGCTCACGCCTGTCATCCTGGCACTTTGGGAGGCCGAGGAGGGCGCATCATGAGGCCAAGAGATTCAGACCATCCTGGCCAACACGATGAAACCCTGTCTGTACTAAAAATACAAAAATTAGCTGGACATGGTGGCGCATGCCTATAATCCTAGCTACTTGGGAGGCTGAGGCAAGAGGATCACTTGAACCTGGGAGGTGGAAGTTGCAGTGAGCTGAAATCACGCCACTACACTCCAGCCTGGGGACAGAGTGAGACTCTGTCTCAAAAACAAACAAACAAACAAACAACACCAGTCCATTAACAGCTGACTGGATCAACAAATGTGGTATATCCATTCAATGGAATACTATTTAGCCCTGAAAAGGAACAGGGCTCTGACACAGACCACAGCATGGATGCACCTTGAGGACATCATGCTCAGTGAGAGATGCCAGACACAAAAGGCCACACAGTGTGTGATTCCAATTACATGAAATGTTGGCTGAGTGTGGTGGCTTATGCCTGTAATCCCAGCACTTTGAAAGGCTGATGCGGGCGGGTTCATTGAGCCCAGGAGTTCAAGACCAGTCTGGGCAACATGGCGAAAGCCCGTCTCTACTAAAAATACAAAACAATTAGCTGGGTGTGGTGGTACACGTCTAGTTCCAAGTACTCAGGAGGCTGAGGCAGGAGGATTGCTCTAACTTGGGAGGTCGAGGCTTCAGTGAGCTATGATTGCACCACTGCACTCCAGGCTAGGTGAAAGAGTGACACCCTGCTCAAAAAAGAAAAGAAAAGAAAAAAAAAGAGATGTTTAGAACACGTAAATTCTCACAGGAAGTAGATGTGTGGTCACCGGGGTTGGGGGAGAGGGATGAAAATGGGGCTGACTTAGTAGATAGGATTTCCTCTCACGGTGATGAAAATGTCTTCAAATTAGATAGATGTGGGGTTGCAGAACATTATGAATGGACTCTGCCACTGAATCATGAACTTTAAAATGATGAATTCATGTTATGAGAATTCCACCTCAATTTTTTATATTTTTTAAATTTTATTTTACTTATTTAATTTTTGAGACGGAGTTTCACTCTTTTGCCCAGGCTGGAGTGCAGTGGCACAATCTTGGCTCACTGCAACCTCCATCTCCCGGGTTTAGGTGATTCTTGTGCCTCAGCCTCCAGAGTAGCTGTGATTATAGGCGCCCACCACCACGCTCAGCTGATTTTTGTGTTTTTAGTAGAGATGGGGTTTCACCACGTTGGCCAGGCTGGTCTCGAACTCCTGAGCTCAGGAGATCCACCTGCCTCGGCCTCCCAAAGTGCTGAGATTACATGCGTGAGCCACTGTACTTGGCCTCACCTCAATTTTTTAAAAAGCAAGCTTTGGCTGGGCATGAGGTGGCACACGCTTGTAATCCCAGCACTTTGGGAGGCTGAGGTGGGAGGATCCCTTGAGCCCAGGAGTTTGAGATCAGCCTGGGCAACACAGTGAGACTCCATCTCTATAAAAAATAAAAAGCCAGGCATGGTGGCATGTCCCTGTAGTCCCAGCTATTTGGGAAGCAAAGGTGGGAGGATCAGCTGAGCCCAGGAGGTCAAGGCTGCAGTGAGCCATGATCGAGCCACTGCACTCCAGCCTGGATGACAGAGCGAGGCGATATAGATAGATATAGATATAGATATAGATTTTGCTATATATATATATAGCAAACTTCAAAGAAAGGACTGAAGAATGAACTGACCTGCTCATTCAGAAGGTTAACCCAAACCAGGGCTGCAAAATTGCAGGCTGATGGCTGATGCACCAAGCCCAGTTATGTCCCACCCATATAGCATTTAAAAACATTTTCCATTTGCTGTCAAAGAAGAGATGCAAAAAGTCTAGATTTCTGGCTGGGCGTGGTGGCTCATGCCTCAGTAATCCCAGCGCTTTGGGAGGCTGAGGCGGGTGGATCATCTGAGGTCAGGAGTTCGAGACCAGCCTGGACAGCATGGCAAAACCCTGTCTCTAATAAAAACACAAAAATTAGCCGGGCATGGTGGCGGGCGCCTGTAATCCCAGCTATTGGGGAGGCTGAGGCAGGAGAATCACTTGAACCTGGGAGGTGGAGGTTGCAGTGAGCCAAGATCATGACACTGCACTCCAGCCTGGGCAACAGAGCGAGACTCCGTCCCAAAACAAACAAACAAACAAACAACCACTTGCCCAGCCAGGGTCCCTGTCCAGCCACCATCTCCTCCCGCCAGAGGAAAGCCCCATCGCTTTGCAGCCGGCACTGCCTTCGATTCTCAAGATGTGATTTAGCCTCATAACCTTGGATGGTCCACACAGACTCTACGTAGGCTGTGAACTGAGTGGACCATTGCTGGGCTGCAGCTGAAATATGAAGCTGTAGAAAGCATCTCAGGCCGGGCGCAGGGCCTCATGCCTGTAATCCCGGCACTTTGCGAGGCCGAGGCAGGTGGATCTTCTGAGGCCAAGAGTTCAAGACCAGCCTGGCCAACATGGTGAAACCCCGTCTCTACTAAAAACACAAAATTAGCTGGGTGTGGTGGCACGTGCCTGTAATCTCAGCTACTCGGGAGGCTGAGGCAAGAGAATCGCTTGAACCCGGGAGGTGGAGGTTGCAGTGAGCTGAGACCGTGCCACTGCACTCCAGCCTGAGTGACAGAGTGAGACTCTGTCTCGAGAAAAAAAAAAAAAAAAAAGAAGGATGTGATTCAGCCTCACAATGTTGGATGGTCCACACAGATTCTACATCGGCCGTGAACTGGGTGGACCACTGCTGGGCTGCAGCTGAAATGTGAAGCTGTAGAAAGCATCTCAGACTGGGCCCAGGGACTCATGCCGGTAATCACAGCACTTTGGGAGGCTGAGGAGGGAGGATCACTTAAGCCCAAGAGTTGAAGACAAGCCTGGCCCACACAGCAAGACCCCATCACTACTAAAAATTTAAAAATCAGCGCAGCATGATGGCTCATGCCTGTGATCCCAGCTACTCAGCAGGCTGAGGTGGGAGGATCTCTTGAGCCTAAGAGTTCAAGACTAGCCTGGGCAACATAGTGAGACCCCATCTCTACAAAAAAATACAACATAATAGCCAGGCATGGTGGCATGCACTTGTAATCCCAGCTACTAAGGAGGCTGAGGCAGGAGGATCGTTTGAGTCCAGGAGTTTGAGGCTGCAGTGAGCTGTGATTGGCACCACTGCACTCCCGCCTGAACAACAGAGCAAGAGTCTATCAAAAAAAAAAAAAAAAGAAAGAAAGAAAGAAAAGAAAAAAAGAAAGCATCTCAGCGGCACATACTGGGAAAGTGAGGAAAGCAGGAGAAAGGGTGGGAATGCCTAAGAGAGTCTCAGAGAGTCTGAGCACAACCCCCAGCCCTGCCACTCCATCCAGCGCTATGAGTCTGGGTGGTGCCTTCTCCTCCCTGAGCCTCTCTTTTCCTCATCACTAAAATGGGGGCTGGGCGCGGTGGCTCACGCCTGTAATCCCAGCACTTTGGGAGGCCGAGGCGGGCAGATCACCTGAGGTCAGGAGTTCGAGACCAGCCTGGCCAACGTGGTGAAACCCCATCTCTACTAAAAATACAAAAATTAGCTGGGTGTGGTGGTGCATGCCTGTAACCCCAGCTACTCAGGAGGCTGAGGCAAGAGAATGGCTTGAACCCAGGAAGCGGAGGTTGCAGTGAGCTGAGATCGTGCCATTGCACTCCAGCCTGGCGACAGAGTGAGACTCCGTCTCAAAAACAAAAACAAAAACAAAAACTGCAGCATTAGCTCTTACCTGACAGTTTCCAGCCTGCCCTGTGGATTTTGGACTTGGTGGTTCCCAGGATTGTGCAAAGCAATTCCTGGCTTGAGACCATGTATATAAAGGAAGACAATAAGCAAATAAGTGAACAAGGCAGATAGTGATGCTTGCGGCAAAGAAAATGAATGAAATAAAGGAGAGGAGAGAGAGAGAGAAAAATCTGTGGGGTGGTCAGGGAAGGCCTCATTGAGGAGGCAGCTTTTTTTTTTTTTTTTTTGAGACAGGGTCTTGCTCTGTTGCCCAGCCTGGAGCACAGTAGTGAAATCATAGCTCACTGCAGCCTCAAATTCCTGGGCTCAAGGGATCCTCCTCTTTCAGTCTTCTGAGTAGCTGGGACCCTAGGTGTGCACCACCACACCCGGCTAATTATAAAATTTTTTGTAGAGACAGGGTCTTACTATGGTGCCTAGGCTGGTCTTGAATTTCACGTTTCAAGCAATTCTCCTGCCTCAGCTTCCTAAAGTGATGGGATTACAGGAGTGAGCTGCCACACCTGGTTAATTTTTCAGGTTTTTTCAGTTTTTTTTTTTTTTTTTTTTTTTTTTTGCAGACACAGGGTCTCGCCATGTTGCCCAGGCTGGTCTCAAATTCTTGGGCTCAAGCCATCCTCCTACCTCAGCCTCTCAAGTAGCTGGGACTACCAGCACACACTACTATGTCCAGCTAATTTTTTTTTTTTTTGAGTCTCACTCTGTCACCCAGGCTGGAGTGCAGTGGCGCGATCTCAGGTCACTGCAAGCTCCGCCTCCCGGGTTCACGCCATTCTCCTGCCTCAGCCTCCCAAGTAGCTGGGACTGCAGGCGCACGCCGCCACGCCCGGCTGATTTTTTGTATTTTTAGTAGAGACGGGGTTTCACCGTGTTAGCCAGGATGTTCTCGATCTCCTGACCTCGTGATCTGCCCGCCTCGGCCTCCCAAAGTGCTGGGATTGCAGGCGTGAGCCACCGCGCCCGGCCGCCCAGCTAATTTTTATATTTTTCTGCAGATGGGGTCTTGCAGGCTGGTCTTGAACTCCTGGGCTCAAGTGATCCTCCCGCCTCGGCCTCCCAAAGCGCTGGGATTACAGGAGTGAGCCACTGTGCCTGGCTGGAAGCGACTTTTAAGTGTAGACTTTTAAGCATGATGTTGGCGTCCTGCAGAGACCAGGCAAGAGCACTCCAGATGGAAGGCACTGCAGAGGCCCAGGCTCTGGGACTGGAATAAGCTTGCCAAGTTCAAGGGCAGATCAGAAAGCAGACTCAGGGTGCCTGGCGCAGAGAGAGCAGTGGGGGAGGAGGGAGTGGTTGGAGGATGGAGGGTAGGGAGGGAGGGAGGGCCAGGGAGAGGCAGTGCCTCGGGGTTGGGATGAGGTCCTGAGGCTGAGCTGCCAGTTGCAGTGGATGTTCAGGAAAGGTTTAAGATCATGCAGAACTGGAGAAGCCGACGTGGCAGGGCTCCAGGCTCCCTGAAGGAAGACCCACTGCTCTGGAACATGGGTGGAGCAAGCTCTCCCCGCCTGTTCACGGAGCTACAGTTTCCAAGGTCAAGTGAGATCCTGTTACTTCCGCAAGCTCCAGGAGAACCGTAGACTCTCCAGACTTGGAGATCCCCTCTGTGGCCCTGGGGTATAATATATCCACTTAGCCCTCTGCAGAGCCGGCTCTCAAAGTCCCTGATGGGCAATCCAGGTAAAAAGTGGAAATCCTAGCCGGGCATGGTGGCTCACACCTGTAATCCCAGCACTTTGCGAGGCCGAGGCAGGTGGATCATAAGGTCAAGCGATCAAGACCAGCCTGGCCAACATGGTGAAACCCCGTCTCTACTAAAAATACTAAAATTAGCCTGGCATGGTGGCACATGCCTGTGGTCCCAGCTACAGCTACTTGGGAGGCTGAGGCAGGAGAGTCGCTTGAACCCAGGAGGCAGAGGTTGCAGTGAGCTGAGATCGTGCTACTGCACTCCAGCCTGGGCGACAGAGCAAGTCTCCGTCTCAAAAAAAAAAAAAAAAGTGGGGGTCCCCCCCACATGCAAGATGCACAGCGTGGCTTCGTCCTGCTGAGGTGGGTTGGATCGTGTTCCCCCAAAAGAGATAAGTTTAAGTCCCAGTGCCTGGTGAGACACATGCCCCAGTAAACACACAACCCAGTATACTCAACCTGATGCAATGAGTGGTCCCAGATTGGGTCTTGGACCCAGGGTTTGGGGCAGGGGCATTAGCTAAATAGGGACATGGGACATTATTGGTACAATTGAGGGTAAATTTTTTTTTTTGGAGACAGAGTCTTGCTGTGTTGCTCAGGCTAGAGTGTGGCGGCACAATCTCGGCTCATTGCAACTTCTGCCTCCTGGGTTTAAGCAATTCTCCTGCTTCAGCCTCCCCAGTAGCTGGGATTACAGGTGCCCGCCACCACACCCAGTTGATTTTTGTATTTTTAGTAGAGACGGGGTTTCACCATGTTGGCCCAGGCTGGTCTCGAACTCCCGACCTCAGGTGATCCACCTGCCTTGGCCTCCCAAAGTGCTGGGATTACAGATGTGAGTCACCGCACCCAGCCCTGAGGGCTGACTTTGATATAAAAGGAGCAAAATGTTAACAATTGTATAATCCTACTAAAGGTATGCAGATATTCTTTATATCATTCTTGTAATTTTTTTCCAAGTTTGGAAGTATATCAAATAGGCCAGGCGCAGTGGCTCATGCCTGTAATCCCAGCATTTTGGGAGGCTGAGGTGGGAGGATCATTTGAACCCAGGAGTTTGAGACCAACCTGGGCAACACAGTGAGACCCTGTCTCTACAGAAAATAAAACATAGCTGGGTGTGGTGGCATATGCCTGTGGTCCCAGGTATTCAGGGGGCTGCAGTGGGAGGATCGCCTCAGCCTGGGATGTGGAGGCTGTAGTGAGCTATGATCGCACCACTGCACTCCAGCCTGGGTGACAGAGCAAGACCCCGTCTGGAAAAAAAAAAAAAATTAAAAAGTTACAAGCAGCTGGGCATGGTGGCTCACGCCTGTAATCCCAGCACTTTGGGGAGCTGAGGCGGGTGGATCACTTGAGGTCAGTAGTTCGAGACCAGCCTGACCAATATGGTGAAACCCCATCTCTGCTAAAAATACAAAAATTAGCTGGGCGTGGTGGTGGGCGCCTGTAAACTCAGCTATTTGGGAGGCTGAGGCAGGAGAATTGCTTGAACTTGGGAAGTGGAGGTTGCAGCAAGCCGAGGTCACGTCATTGCATTCCAGCCTGGGCGTTGCAGCGAGACTCTGTCTCAAATAAATAAATAAATAAAACCCCCCAGAAAACCCAAAACAAACAAAGAAAAAGTTACAAGCAAGCAAACAAAACTGGCAGCCACTCAGCTGTGAGGGGAAGAGAGTAGAGGGAGCTATGGGGCAGCTCACCCTGCATCTGACCCTCCTTGGCTAGGATGCCCTGGGTAAGCTCCTCCCCCAAGTCCTCGGTTTCCCCACGCAGCCTTCCTCAGTCCCTCAACCTGCTTCCACTGAGCCCAGGGCCTTTGCACATGCTGCCCTCTCTGCTTGGAATGTGGGGCCCCTACACCCCACTTCCTTCCCCGGCTCATCCCTCCTCACCCTTCACAGACAAGAATCACAGCTCCCCTTCCCTCCCTGGCCTGGTCAGAAGTGCCATGAACCCAGCTGCCACCTTGTATTGGGTTGTGAGGCTATAAGGGACTGGTATACAGTTGGTGCATAGCATCAGAATGAATGAATGGAGAAATTGAGGCAGCAATCTCCGGGCTGCCTTCAGCTCTAGCTCTGTAGTAGGCTGCAGAAGGGTGAGAGTGAAGGAAAATGCTAGGAGGCCGGGCGCATGGCTCACGCCTGTAATCCCAGCACTTTGGGAGGCCGAGGCAGGCGAATCACTTGAGGTTAGGAGTTCAAGACCAGCCTGGCCAACATGGTGAAACCCTGTCTCTAACGAAAATACAAAAATGAGCCGGGCATGGTGGTGCGTACCTGTAATCCCAGCTACTTGGGAGGCTGAGGCAAGAGAATTGCTCGAAACCAGGAAGTGGAGGTTGCAGTGAGCTGAGATTGCACCACTGCACTCCAGCCTGGGTGATACACTGAGACTCTGTCTCCAAAAAAAAAAAAAAAGTGCTAGAAGGGCAGAGGCCATGCAGGGCTCTGTCTGACACCCTTAAGGGCAGTACAAAGACCACTTCTGCAGTCCCCAGGGGAGGGGATGGCTGGGCTGGAAGAAACAGAATTGTGAGCTGTTTTGCGGCAGACAGAGGTGATTATGTGTGGCCGCAGCTGGACCCGCACCGAGGAGCCGACTCGGTTCTTCCAGAGACGAGGAAGACAGAAGCCTCGTGGAGGAAGTGTCCTGTTGGCAAAGGCGTAGCTCGTGGGGGCCAGGCTGGCACAGCGAGGCCACTGTCCTGCAAACACAAAGCTGCTGCAGCGGGTGGGCGAGCAGCCTTGCAGCTGTAAGAAATCCACCAGAAACACCCTCCTCCCGCTCCCGCTGGCCTCGCGCCTTCCAGAAAGGGCCTCCAGCTCGCATTTGCAGGTGCGCCCGGCCTTGGTTTTTGTCTCAAGAAGGCTTGGGTGAGATGAGAGCTTTTAAAATTATCGGTGGAGGCCGGGTGTGGTGGCTTGCGCCTGTAATCCCAGCGCTTTGGGAGACTGAGGTAGGCGGATCACTTGAGGTTGGGAGTTCGAGACCAGCCTGGCCAACATGGTGAAACCCCGTCTCTACCAAAAATACAAAAATTAGCTGGGTGTGGTGGTGTGTGCCTGTAATCCCAGCTACTCGGGAGGCTGAGGTGGGAGAATTGCTTGAACCCGGGAGGTGGAGGTTGCAGTGAGCCGAACTCGCGCCACTGCACTCCAGCTTAGGTGACAGAGTGAGACTTTGTCTGCAAAAAAAAAAAAAAAAAAAAATTATCGGTGGAGCTGGGCCCAAAGGCTCACACCTGTAATCCCAGCACTTTGGGAGGTGGGCAGATCACCTGAGGTTGAGAGTTTGAGACCAGCCTGGCCAACACAGTGAAACCTCGTCTCTACTAAAAATACAAAGATGAGCTGGGCGTGGTGGCAGATGCCTGTAATCCAGCTACTTGGGAGGCTGAAGCAGGAGAATCACTGGAACCCAGGAGGTGGAGGTTGCAGTGAGCTGAGATCGCGCCACTGCACCCCAGCCTGGGTGACAGAGCGAGACTCTGTCTCAAAAAAAAAAAAAAAGAAAAGAAAAGTAAAGAAATAAAAAAAATCAGTAGGGGGAAAGGGAGCTAAGCTAATAATAATAATAACGCTGGAGATGATTATTTATTTGTGCTGCCTTCGCCATTTGCACAGCCCATCTCGGCTGTTTCATCGAAATTTCACGACCACCTGGTGCGCGAGAGATTATTGTCCTATTTTACAGATCAGAAAACAGAGGCACTGAGATGCCGAAAGAGGTAGCCCAGGTGGCAGAGCAAACCTGCTGGGGAATTGGGATTTGAACCATGGGCGTCCGATTCCAAAGCTTATGCGCCTTTGTTTATGCTGTGCTGCTTGAAATGACATTATTTTAAAATTATTATTATTTTTCTTAGATATGCAGTCTTGCTCTGTTGTCCAGGCTGGAGTGCAGTGGTGTGATCATAGCTCACTGCTGCGATGTCCCAAGTCCAAACAATCCTCCTGCCTCAACCTCCTGAGTAGCTGAAACTACAGGTGCACACCAGCATACCTGACTAATTTTTTTTTATTTTTTATTTTTATTTATTTATTTTGAGACGGAGTCTCACTCTGTCGCCCAGGCTGGAGTTCAGTGGTGCGATCTTGGCTCACTGCAACCTCCGCCTCCCGCGTTCAAGCGATTCTCCTTCCTCAGCTTCCCGAGTAGCTGGTATTACAGGCATGGGCCACCACGCCCGGCTAATTTTGTATTTTTAGTAGAGATGGGGTTTCTCCATGTTGGTCAGGCTGGTCTCAAACTCCTGACCTCAGGTGATCTGCCCGCCTTGGCTTCCCAAAGTGCTAGGATTATAGGTGTGAGCCACTAGGCCCAGCCAGTTTTTGTTTGTTTTTTGTTTTTTTAAGAGACGAGGTCTTGCTATGTTGCCCAGGCTAATCTCAAACTCTTGGGCTCAAGCGATCCTCCCGCCTTGGCCTCCCAAAGAGCTGGGATTACAGACATCAGCCTCCGCTCCCAGCCGTGATTTTCTGATTCTCGGCTATTCTGAGAACAGGGACCTCCTGCTGCAAAGAAACACAGACAGGTGCATGGGCCTTAGAGGCCTGGCAATGACTGGATTCGGGAGAGGGCTGAAGTTCTTGAATATCAAGATGCCGTCTTCAACAGTCTTCCTTCTGCCTGGACATGAATGGGAAGGAAGCTCTCGGCCTCCCACACCAGCCTGACTCATTTTGAAGGAGACCGATTACTTCAAGGCATTCTTCTGTATCTCCTTCAAACCCCATTCTCTTTTAAGTTCGTTCTTTCGGCCTCGTTCTGCCCTCCGGAACCCTCTCAGATTGAGATTTTCCTGGAACTGGAGATTCTGTTTTTTTGAGACACTCTCACTCACTCCACTGCCCAGGCTGGAGTACAGTGGCACGATCTTGGCTCACTGCAACCTTTGCCTCCCGAGTTCAAGCAGTTTTCCTGCCTCAGCCTCCTGAGTAGCTGGGATTACAGGTGCCCACCACCACGCCCGACTAATTTTTGTATTTTTAGTAGAGATGGGGTTTCACCATGTTGTCCAGGCTGGCCTCGAACTCCTGACCTCAAGTGATTTGCCCGCCTCGGCCTCCCAAACTGTTGGGACTGCAGACGTGAGCCACTGTGCGCGGCCTGGAGATTCTTTTCAAATTCTCTTTTTCAGGCGGAACACACCTGGTCTTTTTGACTGAACCTCACCCAATAGTTTCTATAACTGACCCCTGGGCATTGTGTTTGGGGGATGGATGAATTCCTGGTTCTGAAAGGGAAGAGGGATGAGCAGCTATCTTTAGCCAGCAAATCAGAGTCACACGTCCCAACAGCAAATTCGCACAGCTTCCTTTCCATGTAGTTTTTTTTTTTTTTTTTTTTGAGACGGAGTCTCACACTGTCACCCGGGCTGGAGTGCGGTGGCACATCTCGGCTCACTGCAACCTCTGCCTCCCGGGTTCAAGTGATTCTCCTGCCTCAGCCTCCCGAGTACTGGGGATTACAGGCGTGCACCACCATGCCCAGCTAATTTATTTTTATTTTTAATTTTAGTAGAGACAGGGTTTCACTATGTCGGCCAGGCTGGTCTCAAATTCCTGACCGTGTGATCTGCCCACCTTGGCCTCCCAAAGTGCTGGGATTACACACCTGAGCCACAGCGACCGGCCTTTTTTTTTTCCTCTCTTTTTAAATAGAGACAGGTGGTAGGGCACGATGGCTCACGCCTGTAATCCCAGCACTTTGGGAGGCCGAGGTGGGCAGATCACGAGGTCAGACGATCGAGACCATCCTGGCTAACATGGTGAAATCCCATCTCTACTAAAAATACAAAAAATTAGCCGGGTGTGGTGGCGGGTGCCTGTAGTCCCAGCTACTCGGGAGGCTGAGGCAGGAGAATGGCGTGAACCCGGGAGGCGGAGCTTGCAGTGAGCCAAGATCGCGCCACTGCACTCCAGCCTCGGCGACAGAGCGACACTCTGTCTCAAAAATAAATAAATAAATAAATAAAATTAAAAAAATAAAATAAAATAGAGACAGAGTCTCGCTCTGTCACCCAGACTGGAGTGCAGGGCTGCAATCATGGCTTGCTGCAACCTCCACCTTCTGGGCTCAAGGGATCCTCCTGTCTCAGCCTGCCAAGTAGCTAAGACTGCAGGTGCACACCACCATGCCCAGCTAATTTTTTTTTTTTTGGTAGAAATGGGGTCTCACTATCTTGCCCAGGCTGGTTTCGAACTCTTGAGCTCTATCAATCCCCCCAGCCTGAGCCTCTGTAAGTGCTGGGATCATAGGCGTGAGCCACCGTGCCCAGCCCCTGTGATTTCTTATTCTGACCAGTGATCAGCACCTGTCACCCAATATTTGTTAAGCGCCGACTGTATGCCAGGCACTATCCTTAGGTTGGGATACAGCAATGAGCTAAACAAAGACCCCTGCTCTTGTGGCGCTCCGTGTGGTGGGGAGACAGAGTGTAGACAAGATGTCCCTGCAAAATGTCAGCGTAGGGGCCGGGCATGGTGGCTCTTGCCTGGAATCCAAGCACTTTCAGAGTTCGAGACTGGCCTGGCCAACATGGTGAAATCCGGTCTCTACTAAAAATAGAAAAATCAGCCAGATGTGGTGGCGGGTGCCTGTAATCCAAGCTACTCGGGGGCATGAGGAAGGAGAATCACTGGAACCCAGGAGCTGGAGGTTGCAGTGACCTGAGATCGTGCCACTGCACTCCAGCCTGTGGGACAGAGTGAGACTCAAAAAAAAAAAAAAAAGTTCAGCATGTTAGGGGAGGTAAGTGTCTCTAAAGGCTGCTAAATCACCATGGTGCCTCAGCCTCCCGAGTAGCTGGAATTATAGGCGCATGACACCATACCCAGCTATTTTTTTTTTTTTCTTTTGAGATGGAGTCTCACCTGTCGCCCAGGCTGGAGTGCAGTGGCGCGATCTCGGCTCACTGCAAGCTCCGCCTCCTGGGTTCACGCCATTCTCCTGCCTCAGCCTCCCGAGTAGCTGGGACTACAGGCGCCTGCCACACACCCGGCTAATTTTTGTATTTTTAGTAGAGATGGAGTTTCACCATGTTAGCCAGGATAGTCTCGATCTGCTGACCTCATGATCCGCCCGCCTCGGCCTCCCAAAGTGCTGGGATTACAGGCATGAGCCACTGCGCCCAGCATGCCCAGCTAATTTTTGTAGTTTTAGTAGAGACGCGGTTTTGCCATGTTGGCCAGGCTGGTCTCGAACTCCTGACCTCAAGTGATCCGCCCACCTCGGCCTCCCAAAGTGCTGGGATTACAGGCGTGAACCACCGTGCCCAGCCAGAATGTTAAGAACTCTTAAAATGGTGTAGGGGTGGGGGCTCCTTTGGAGCTTTGGGGCAGGGAAGACAGAAATGAATCTTAAATCATTGAGCAAATACCCATTATGTGCCTGGCCAGGACTACCCCACTGTGAGGCCACAGAGAAGACTCGCACACAGGGCCTCAGGCCTCCCAGAGTGTGCGGGAGATGAGGACGCGGAGATGGAACCAGGCCAGCCCCGGGCCGTTCCCACTTAGAGACGGTGAGCTCCCACTTAGAGACCCGGGCCGCTCCTGTGTCCCACCTGGGAGAGACGCCTGCTCCCCCAACGGTTGACTCAGGGATGTGGAAGTCCTACCTGGGAAGATCTTCGTCCTGCCATTCCTCCTTCACGTCCACGTTTTCCATCCGGAGCGTGGCTTCGGTGGTCCCCATGGGAGCTGGGAAGAGGCACCGGCTTGAAGCAGGGATGACCCCTGAAAGGAAGCCGCAGAGGAATGGGTTTTACTGGACAATAATCCTAATGACAATCCTCTACCCCATGCAGCTCTTCCCCCTCCCACTCCCCCTCCGTCTCCCCCTCCCCCTTCCCCTCCCCCTCTCTCCTTTCTCCTCTCCTCTCTCCTCTCTCCTTCTTCTTCTTCTTTTTTGAGACGGAGTCTTGTTCTGTTGCCCAGGCTGTAGTGCAATGGTGCCATCTCAGCTCACTGCAACATCCACCTTCCAGGCTCAAGCGATTCTCCCGCCTCAGCCTCCCAAGTAGCTGGGGTTACAGGCACCCATCACCATGCCTGGTTAATTCTTGTATTTTTAGTAGAGACAGGGTTTCGCCATGTTGGCCAGGCTGGTCTCAAACTCCTGACCTCAGGTGATCCTCCTGCCTTGGCCTCCCAAAGTGCTGGGATTACAGGCTTGAGCCATCACACCCGGCTAATTTTTGTATTTTTAATAGAGACGGGGTTTCACTGTGTTGGCCAGGCTGGTCTCAAACTCCTGAGCTCAAGCGGTCTATCCGCCTCAGCCTCCCAAAGTGCTGGGATTACAGGGGTGAGCCACTGAGCTTGGCTGTTTTTTTTTTTTTTTTTTTTTTTAAAAACATGATCTTGCTCTGTTGCCCGGGCTGGAGTGCAGGGGCACAATCATAGCTCATGGCAGCCTTGAACTCCTGGGCTTAAGCAATCCTCCTGCCTCAGCCCCCCACCAGTAGCTGTGACCACAGGTGTGTACCATCATGCCTGGGTAATTTTTTAAAATCTTTTTTTAAGAGATTGGGTCTTGCTATGTTGCCCAGGCTGGTCTCAAACTCTTGGGCTCAAGCAATCCTCCTGCCTCGGCCTCCCTAAGCGCTGAGATTACAAGGGTAAAGCACTGTGCCCGGCCAGCACTTCTTATTGAACCATCACCCAGTCCCATGAGGTTCCCCTGTTTCACAGATGAGAAAACAGAGGCACAGAGAGCTTAGGATGCACAGTGGGGTTCAGAGTTTGAACGTGGGCGAGAGGCTGAGCCTTCAGATACAAGTCCTGCTCCCTTGGAAACTTCGAAATCTACCTTCTCCAGGGTGAGCCATGACCCAGATAGACTTACCCTCCCTCTTGTGCCTTGGACCTCAACTAGAAAGCAATAAATCCAAACAGTCATTCATACTAAAGTGTGAATGGCTGATATACTTCAGCTTCCGTGCTGGGAATGCCAAGTTCAAAGAGAATCCAGTAGGCTCTAACCCATCGCTATCTGCCATATGTACCAGGCCACCTGTCCTGCCTCTCTGTCCTCCCTCAAGCAAGTCCTAGTGACTTTCTGACTCCAGGGCTCACTAAGGCAGTGTGGAAAGAGACTGGGGTTAGAAAGGAGACCCTCGTCTTTACTACCACAAAATGCCACTTTATTTATTTATTTATTTATTTAGAGACGGGGTCTTGCTCTGTCGCCCAGGCTGGAGTGCAGTGGTGTGATCCCAGCTCACTACAGCCTCCGACTCCTGGGCTCAAGCGATCCTCCTGCCTCAGCCTCCCAAGTATCTGGGACCACGAGTGTGTGCCATCATGCCTGGCTAATTTCTCTGATCTTGGTATGTCACCCAGGCTGGTCTTGAACTTTCGGGCTCAGGTGATCCTCTTGCCTCAGCCTCCCAGAGCGCTGGGATTACAGGTGTGAGCCACTGTGCCACCCACCCCCCACACCAGTTTTGTTTTTCTTGTTCTGAGGAGCTCACTGGGGGCAGGGGCAGGGCAGGGGGGAGCAGTCTGGGTGGGGGCCAGGATCAGAGCTGCCAGGTGAGACTGAGTTGTGGTCTGCTCTGGGGCATGGCAGACTCTCAGACCATCTCCCTCTCTGGGTCTCAGTTTCCCTTTCTGTAAACAAAAGAGTTGAATTAGAGATGACCTCTAAGATACCTTTTGGACATAACATACCAGCATCTTATGACTCAAACAACCCCATCTGTTTTGGGCTTTGAAACCAGTGCTTTGCACCTGTGGACAATTCTGCCTCCCCTGCTGCAAGGGGACACTTGGCATTGTCTAGAGGCACTTTTGTCACAACTGAGGGGAAGGAGTGCCCCCTGGGGCAGGCCAGGGGTGCTGCTCAGCACCTTACAGTGCCCAGGATGGCCGCCCATGACCAAGAATGACTGGGTCCCAAATATCCATAGATCCAAGGTGGAGAAACCTTGTCTTAAAGGCAATAGTCATTTCTGTGTGCATTCCCGTGTTTGCGAAAGGATTTCAGGCCTGTGTCCGGCAGTCATTATAGAGTATTGTACACTCTGTCCTTCCATTACCTCTGTCTGTCTCTCAACAGCTTCCGAGTAGCTAGATCCACTTTGTTGTCATTTTTTTTTTGAGACAGAGTCTCGCTCTGTCCCCCAGGCTAGAGTGCAATGGTGCGATCTCGGCTCACTGCAACCTCCACCTCTTGAGTAGCTTGGACTACAGGCGCGTGCCACCACGTCCAGCTAATTTTTGTATTTTTAGTAGAGATGGGGTTTCACTATATTGGCCAGGCTGGTCTCGAACTCCTGACCTCATGATCCACCTGCCTCCCAAAGTGCTGGGATTACAGGTGTGAGCCACCGTGCCGGGTCACTAGATCCACTTTTTAAAGCGTCTAGGGGCTGGGTGCAGTGGTGCATGCCTGGAATTCCAGCACTTTGGGCAGATCACTTGAGACCAGGGGTTCGAGACCAGCCTGGGCAACACAGCAAGACCCCATCTCTCAAAAAAAAAAACAAAACAAAAACTAACCAAGCATAATGGTGGGTGCCTGAGGTCTTAGCTATTCAGGAGGCTGAGGTGGGAGGATTGAGCCCAGAAGGTCAAGACCAGCCTGGGCAACATAGCAAGACGCCATCTCGACGAAAAGCAAAAACAAAAACAAAAATTAATTAAATTTGGTGGGTGCCTGAAGTCATAGCTGTTCAGGAGGCTGAGGTGGGAGGATTGCCTGAGCCCAGGAGGTGGAGGCTGCAGTGAGGTATGATTGTGCCACCACATTCCAGCCTGAGCAACAGAGTGAGGTTCTATTTCAGAAAATAAAATAAAATAAAATAAGGCATCTGGCTGGTGCAGTGGCTCACACCTGTAATCCCCAGCACTTTGGGAGGCTGAGATAGGAGGATCGCTTGAGCCTGGAAGGTCAAGACCAGCCTGGGCAACATAGCAAGTCCCCATCTCTTAAAAAAAAATACAAAAATTAACCAAACATGGTGATGGGTGCCTGGTGCCTGAAGTCCCAGCTATTCAGGAGGCTGAAGTTGGAGGATCGCTTGAGCCCAGGAGGTCGAGACTGCAGTGAGCTATGATCATGCCACTGCTTTCCAGCCTGAGCAACAGAGACCCTACTTCAAAAAATAAAATAAAAGATAAAGCATCTGGCTGGGGGCAGTGGCTCACACGTGTAATCCCAGCACTTTGCGAGGATCGCCTGAGCACAGGAGGTCAAGACCAGCCGGGGCAAGATAGCAAGACCCTGTCTCAAAAAAACCAAATACATGAAGCATGTAAGGCCCCCAACTCTCATGGCATCCAGGCTGCCTCTCTGTGGAGTAGGTTACCTGCAGCCCCCCAGCATAGATATCGGGTTTGCATCGGGGACAGGGGACTGTGGCTTAGCAAGGAAGGACCCAGAGGCAGCCTCAGCCAGATGAGGAAGTGGGGGGAGGGGACGGCTAAAACTAGACCCTCCCCCGTACAGGGTGAGCGTTTCTCACTCGATTCTCTGTCCTCAATGTCGTCATTCATGCTTGGAGGAGGGACAGTAACACGCAGCATGGAAAAAAAAAAAAAAATCCCTCCTGGATGCTATGGGGTGGGGGGTGGGGGTGGCAGCAGCCAGCCAGGCCCTTCCCGCGAGGGTAAGTTCTCCTCGGCAGTAGAAACGCATTTGCTCTCCGGAGGAAGGGGTCTTCGCCTCTCCCTTCCTTATACTGAGCTGGGTGTGACCTCAGCCCCCAGGAACACTCCCACCAGCCCCGCCCCCGACCCCCACCCCCTGCCAGCTGCAGCCACAGGCGTTGACGCCACAGTCTTCTAAGGATGGGGTGGGGTGGGTCCTCCTCAGTGGGCCCCGGACACTCCTGCACTCAGATCCTGGCTTCGCATTTGGGGACGGCCAAAAGAAGACAGTGACATCAAGGAACGGGAGTGAAGCGCTCATTTGAGCCCTGATGTCTGATTATTAACAAATCACATACGAGTTCCAATAAGGAGGAGGCATCTGTGTCTTAAACCATAAACCACCCCCTTCCTCCCCACCCCACAGGACAGCCTTTATCGACACACTTAGATTTTTTTTTTTTTTTTTTCCGAAATCGTCAGCTGGTGGCCTTCCCAGCGTTATAAATAGGAAATACATAGGGCTAGGATGGGTCTATTTCAGCGTCCCAGAGAGAAGCTGAGGTTTTCATCCGCCTGAGCTCTCAGCGTGTCCTGAAAATGGTGCACTTATCTGCCTGCCAGGGGAACGGTGCGCGCGGAAGGTAAACTGTGTTGCTGGGCGCAGCTCTGGGAACGGTTTTCCCTGGTACCGGGAACAGGGATGTGAGGGCCTTCACGGAGTCACAAGACCGTGGCTCTCTGCTCCCACCCGCCCCATCTGCTGGAAAGGGATTTAGAGGCGGCAAAGGCTGCCGGATAAACCTTCCAGGGAGACGGTTTATCCTGGGAGAAGGGGAGATGCGCGCACTCACCTCTGCAGCTGAGACAGCCTCTCCTCCTTATTGGCAAACAAAGGCGAGCCCTGCCCGGGTGCAGCTGGGCATCGCTCACGCTCCCCGGGCCTTCAGAGCCTAGGAGGAAGAGGATGCTCGCAGGGGCGGATTCTGCATCCGAGGAAGGTCACCCAGGGCGACGTGGCCAGCGCCCGCCAGCTCTTTTGTGCAGGGGTGGGTGGGGTGCAGGGTTAGCGGTGGGCTCCCCAGCGCGGGGCTGCGGCTGCGCCCCCTCTCATCGCCGCCCGCCTGCGCGTCCTGCCTCCGAGGTAGCTGCTTCTTCCCAGCTCAGGGCTGGCAGAGGCTCGGCTTCCCGAAGACGGTTAATTTATGCTGCTTTTGTGTGCAGGGAGGAGGGGGTGGGGGGTGGCGGCCTGACGGAAAAGCACAGCCCCCTGCCAGAATCCGGTCCTCTCCATTGGCTGACAGACAAGCATCTCCGAAAGCCACGCCGGGGCAGAGGCAGAAATAATTTTCTGATGGCGCATCAGAGATTTAACAACAAAACAACGGACAAATAAATAAATAAATGGCAAGATGGCCTCATTCCTTAGAGAATGGGGGGTGGGGGGGTTGGGAAAGGTCTTCTTGGCACTTCTCCTTGCAAAGGGAGCAGGGGTGAGGGGTGGCATCCCCCAAAAAGTCTGTGCAGGCAAAGAAATGACTGTCCCCAGGCCGGATGCCATGGCTCACGCCTGTAATCCCAGCACTTTGGGAGGCCGAGGCGGGAGGATCACCTGAAGTCAGGAGTTCGATACCAGCCTGGCCACATGGTGAAACTCCGTCTCTACTGAAAATACAAAAATTAGCCAGGCGTGGTGGCGGGCGCCTGTAATCCCAGCTACTCGGGAGGCTGAGGCAGGAGAATCGCTTGAACCTGGGAGGCGGAGGTTGCAGTGAGCCGAGATGGCGCCACTGCACTGCAGCCTGGGCGGCAGAGGGAGACTCTGTCTCAAAGAAAAGAAAAAAAAAAAGAAATGACTGTCCCCAGGTCACCGTGTTGTGGGTCCATTAGATGGTCACTTACCGTTGATGCAGCCTCGTGCCCTAAACAGGGCTGGGTGCAGGGGAGGCAGAAGTTTCTCAGGCACACTCGCTTTGCAGGGCTGCTGTGGGAACGGCGCCCCCTGCAGTTGTGCGCTGGCGTGGCCTCGCCCTGGAGGAATTCAAGGAGACTGTGGAAGATGGTAGGGTGGAGAGTGCAGGCCGTGCAGTCGGACTGGAAGTGGGTTTGAACTCTAGCCCAGCCACTCCCCAGGTGGCAGACCAGTGGGCATGAGTGATCTCACCTGCGGGCCTCAGTTTTTCTCATCTGTGAAATGGAGCCGCTATGGCTTTTCCACATTATGAGATAATGGATAGACAGCACTAAACACAGTGCTGGGGCACAAGAAAAGCTCCCTATGTGTTTCTTTCTTTCTTTCTTTCTCTTTTTTTTTGAGGTGGAGTCTCGCTCTGTTGCCCAGGCTGGAGTACAGTGGTGCGATCTCGGCTCACTGCAACCTCCGACTCCCAGGTTCAAGTGATTCTCCTCCCTCAGCCTCCCAAGTAGCTGGGATTATAGGCACACACCACCACACCTGGCTAATTTTTTTTTGTATTTTTAGTAGAGGCGGGGTTTCAACATGTTGGCCAGGCTGGTCTCGAACTCCTGACTTCGGGTGATCCGCCCACCTTGGCCTCCCAAAGTGCTGGGATTAGAGGTGTGAATCACTGTGCCCGGCCTATATGTATTTCTTGCTATTGCTGTTTTTAATGTTTATTTTATTTACTTATTTTTTTAAGAAACAGGAGTTTTCCCTGTCATCCAGGCTGGAGTGCAATGGCACAATCACAGCTCGCTGCAGTCTTGAACTCCCGGGCTCAAGTGATCCTTACACCTCTTTCTCTCCAGTGGCTGAGACTACAGGCTCCTACCACCACGCCCTGCTAATCTGTGTAATTTTTGTAGAAATAGGGTATCTCTCTATTGCCCAGGCTGGTCTTGAATTCTTGGGCTCAAGTGAGCCTCTCATCTCAGCCTCGAAAAATGTTGGGATTATAGGTGTGAGCCACCGTGCCTAGCCCACAGCACTTACTATTAATTGAAATTATTTACACTTTTTTTTGTTGTTGTTGTTGATTCTCTGCTCCTCCTTATTAGAATATACTGTTTTTGTTTTGTTTTGTTTTGAGACCGAGACTTGCTCTGTTTCCCAGGCTGGAGTGCAGTGGTGTGATCTCAGCTCACTGCAACCTCCGCCTCCTCTCAGGTTCAAGCGATTCTCATGCCTCAGCCTCCCAAGCATCTGGGACTACAGGCATGCACCACCACACCCAGCTATTTTTTTTATTTTTGGTAGAAACGGGGTTTCACCATGTTGGCCAGGCTGGTCTTAAACTCCTGACCTCAGGCAACCTGCCCACCTTGGCCTCCCAAAGTGTTGGGATTACAGGCGTGAGCCACCGCACCTGGCCAGAATATACATTTTCGAAGAGCAGAGGCTCAGTTGGTCTTACGCACCACGCGTTCTCCGCACAAGGTAGCAACTCCTGGTGCAAAGCTGTTCGGGAAACGCAGGCAGAGTGCATGAAGGCTGGCTTCCTTCATGACATTCAATGACACCCCACCTAGGCTGGCAGCCTCACCCGCTGCATGGAGGTCTGCACTCTTCCGAGGCATAAAGGTAACCTGCCCACAGCAGAGGCAGAAAGCCCCGATGGGGAAGCAGAGACCCCAGAGACTTTAGCACAAGGTTGGGACTTCCCATCTCCTGGCTGGAGAAAATGGAGGTCTTGTAAGAGACACTTGTGTTAACTGAGGGGTGGATTCGGTGAGTCCCTGTGCTGGGCACTGGGCACAAGATATGAGTAATTCCCATTACTGGCAAACAAAGGCGAGCCCTGCCTGGGTGCAGCGGGCATCTCTCAGGCTCCCCAGGCCTTCAGAGCATCGGAGGAAGAGGATGCCTGAAGGAGTGGATTCTGCATCCGAGGAAGGTTGCAAGGCGATATGGCTAGTGCCCACCAGCTCTTTTGTGCAGGGGTGGAGGTGCAGGGTTAGTGGTGGGCTCCCCTGCGTGGGGCTGCGGCTGTGGCCCCTCTCATCATCACCCGCCTGCGCTCCCTGCCTCTGAGGTATCTGCTTCTTCCCAGCTCACGGCTGGCAGAGGCGTGGCTTCCCTAATTCAGTTAATTCATGCTGTTTTTGTGTGCAGGATTGGGAATTCTCTTAGAATTACCATTCAGTTGAGGCCAGGCATGTAATCCCAGCACTTTGGGAGGCCGCTCACACCTGTAATCTCAGCACTTTGGGAGGCTGAGGCGGGCAGATAACTTGAGGTTGGGAGTTTGAGACCAGCCTGGACAGCATGGTGAAACCCCGCCTCTACTAAAAATACAAAAATTGGTCAGACGTGGTGGTGGGCACCTGTAATTCCAGCTACTCGGGAGACTGAGGCAGGAGAATCGCTTGAACCCGGGAGGTGGAGGTTGCAGTGAGCCCAGATTGAGCCACTGCATTCCAGGTGGGGTGACAGAGTGAGACTCCATTTCAAAAAAAAAAAAAATAAGTAATTCCCATTCCGTTGAGAGAAACAGGTGGACAACAGAGTCTGGGCTGATCTAGAGACATCTTTGGAGTGGTGCGGGTTGGGGGACCGTTGGGGAGGTTTCCTGGTGGGGCACAGAGGTGGCGACTGTATGAGTGAGACCCCTGAGGAGTGAATGGAGTTAGATGAATAAAAAAGAGGGAGGAAGGGATATTCTGGACAGACAGGCCTGCCCAGACTGGCATTTAAAGAGCAACAGCTTCTCCCCAGTCCACCAAAGCCTGGGAGCTGTCCATGGTGCTACAGCCACCACCGAGGAGCCACAGCGTGTGACCTAAGCTTGGTTCCCTGTTTTTTTTTTTTTTTTTTTCCCTTTGAGACAGAGTCTCGCTCTGTCACCCAGGCTGGTGCGATCTCGGCTCACTGCAACCTCCACCTCCCAGGTTCAGGCGATTTTTCCGCCTCAGCCTCCCGAGTAGCTGGGATTACAGGCACCCACCACCACGCCAGGCTAATTTTTGTATTTTTAGTAGAGACGGGGTTTCACCATGTTGGCCAGGCTGGTCTCAAACTCCTGACCTCAGGTGATCCACTCACCTCGGCCTCCCAAAGTGCTGGGATGACAGGTGTGAGCCACTGCAGCTGGCCTCTGTCTGTTTTCATTTCGTTTTATTTTAATTTTAAAATGGAAAAATTTTAATTTAATTTATTTTTTTTGAGACAGGTTCTTGCTCTGTAGCCCAGGCTGGAGTGCGGGGGTGTGATCATGGCTCACTGCAGCCTCAACCTCCTGGGCTCAAGCGATCCTCCTATCTCAGCCTCCCTGGCAGCTGGGACTACAGGTGTATGCCATCACACTTGGTTAATTTGACAATTTTTTGTAGAGATGGGGTCTCACTATTTTTCCCAGGCAAACATACCACACCCAGTGGGTGTGGATATCTTTAGGGGCCATTATTCTGCCGGCCATCCCTGAGGAATTCGTTTGGAAATGCACAAAAGGGCTAGATTTTGTAGGACCTTGAAACTTTTCTGAAGGTGAGCTTGTAGAAAATTTTCTTGTGGGCTGGGTGCAGTGGCTCACACCTGTAATCCCAGCACTTTGGGAGTCTGAGGCGGGTGGATCACTTGAGGCCAGGAGTGCTGGGCTCAGTGCTGGGATTACAGGTGTAATCCCGGCCTGTCACTCTGTATCTTTAACCCCTACACCAGTGGCTCTCACCTGGGGGGGTGGTGATCCTGCCCGCAGCGGACACCGGACGATTTCTGGGGACATTTGTGGTTGTTGCGACTGAGGGATACTCCTGTTATGGAGTGGATGGAGGCCAGGGACGCTGCTCAGCACCCTGCAGTGCCCAGGATGGCTCCGCCCCAGAGAACAATCTGGTCCCAATGTCCACGGTACTGAGCAAGAAGAATTCTGCCCTAAAAGAATGCTTGATACAGGCCAGGCAGTGTGGCTCACGCCTATAATCCCAGCACTTTGGAGGCCAAAGTGGATGGTCAGGAGGTCAGAAGTTCAAGACCAGCCTGGCCAACATGGTGAAACCCCGTCTGTACTAAAAATACAAAAATTAGCCGGGCGTGGTGGCGCACGCCTGTGATCCCAGCTATTCAGGAGGCTGAGGCAGGAAAATCACTTGAACCCGGGAGGCGGACGTTGCAGTGAGCTGAGATTGCGTCACTGCACTCCAGCCTGGGTGACAGAGCAAGACTCTGTCTCAAAAATAAATAAATAAATCCATAAAATAAAATGACTTCCAAGCTTCGTGCTGAATCACTGTCTAGTGTTCCTAAGTGCAAGAAAGCTCCAAGGAGAGGCCATGCGCGGTGGCTCACGCCTGTAATCCCAGCACTTTGGGTGGCCGAGGCGGGCGGATCACAAGGTCAGGAGATCGAGACCAGCCTGGCTAACACGGCAATACCCCGTCTCTACTAAAAATACAAAAAATTAGCCGGGCGTGGTGGCGGGCGCCTGTGGTCCCAGCTACTTGGGAGGCTGAGGCAGGAGAATGGCGTGAACCCGGGAGGCGGAGCTTGCAGTGAGCCGAGATCGCGCCACTGCAGTCTGGCCTGGGCGACAGAGCAAGACTCCATCTCAAAAAAAAAAAAGAAAGCTCCAAGAAGAAAAACAGTGTGTTAGAGAACTTCAGATATGAGTAAAAGTGCTATGAGTTCAATGTGAATGAATCAACCATGTCTATTTGTTGGGAATAACGCTCAAAATCCTAAGGAGATTGAATACACAAACAAAGGGATTTTAGCAAAGCAATTTTACTTCTGCGCAGAGAGGTGTTTTCCTTTGTCCAGTCGTCATGAGAGTGCACCTGAACAAAGGGGCACGAGAGCCTTTATTCCTGAGGCAAGTCCTGCCCCTGTGCCCTTTCCCCATTGGCCGGGGTCGGGTCACACAATCTGAACTAATCCCGGTTGGCTAGACATTTGAACTTTCTCTTTTTTCTTTTCTTTTTTTTTTTGAGACGGAGTTTCGCTCTTATTGCCCAGGTTGGAGTGCAATGATGCAATCTCAGCTCACTGCAACCTCCACCTCCTGGGTTAAAGTGATTCTCCTGCCTCAGCCTCCTGAGTAACTGGGATTATAGGCATGCACCACCACTCCTGGCGAATTTTGTGTTTTTAGTAGAGATGTTGGTCAGGCGGGTCTCGAACTCCTGACCTCAGTTGATCCGCCCTCCTCATCCTCTCAAAGTGCTGGGATTACAGGCGTGAGCCACTGCACTGGCCGAGGTCATGTATTGATGGTTGATGCAAACACTGTGACTAGAGGCTCACAGGAACCCAACCTCGTGTTTCTCTTAGGAGCGATGGTCAGTATTAGTGAGCTTGGTATTGACTTTAGAGAACAGAATTAATGAGAATCGACTGTGTCTACTTCTTTTTTTTTTTTTTGAGACGGAGTCTTGCTCTGTCGCCCAGGCTGGAGTGCAGTGGTGCAATCTCAGCTCACTGCAAGCTCCGCCTCCCGGGTTCATGCCATTCTCCTGCCTCAGCCTCCCGAGTAGCTGGGACTACAGGCGCCTGCCACCATGCCTGGCTAATTTTTTTGTATTTTTAGTAGAGACAGGGTTTCACTGTGTTAGCCAGGATGGTCTCGATCTCCTGACCTCATGATCTGCCTGCCTTGGCCTCCCAAAGTGCTGGGATTATAGGTGTGAGCCACCACGCCTGGCCTCTTTTTTCTTTTCTTTTCTTTCTTTCTTTTTTTTTAGACTGGGTCTTGCTCTGTCACCCAGACTGGAATGCAGTGGTACACTTATGGCTCACTGCAGCCTCCACCTCCTGGGCTCAAGCGATCCTCCCACCTCAGCCTCCTAAGTGGCTAGGACTACAGGCACACACAACCACATCCAGCTAATTTTTGTATTTTGTAGAGATGGGGTCTCCCTATGTTGCC
The DNA here is from genome assembly GCF_028858775.2 of Pan troglodytes. Taxonomy (NCBI): domain Eukaryota; kingdom Metazoa; phylum Chordata; class Mammalia; order Primates; family Hominidae; genus Pan; species Pan troglodytes. The sequence continues at coordinate 6,219,344 of NC_072418.2, read as the reverse complement.
CAGACTGGTTTCAAACTCCTGGGCTCAAGCAATCTTCCTGCCTTGGCCTCCGAAGTAGCTGGGGTTACTGGTGTGAGCCACTATGCCTGTTTCTACTTCTGAAGGCTGTTTTTTTTTTTTTTTGTTTTGTTTTGTTTTTTGTTTTGAGACAGAGTTTCACTCTTTCACCCAGGCTGGAGTGCAGTGGTGTGATCTCAACTCACTGCAATCTCTGCCCTCCAGGTTCAAGCAGTTCTCCTGCCTCAGCCTCCTGAGTAGCTGGGATTATAGGCAACTACCACCACGCCCAGCTAATTTTTTTGTATTTTTAATAGAGACAGGGTTTCACTATGTTAGCCAGGCTGGTCTTGAACTCTCGACCTCGGCCTCCCAAAGTGCTGGGATTACAAGTGTAAGCCACCATGCCCGGCCTTCTGAAGGCTGTTGTGGGAACTAGATCACATTTTGCATGTAAAGCATTTAGCACAATCCTTGCAGTAAATAATAGAAAAAATGCAACCCAGAGAAAACACTACAACAGATCCTTTGTAAAGAGACACAGCCTTCGTTACCTAATTAGAACGGCAGGGACTTGGAGAGAGGCCGTGTGCAATTAATTACCTTGTTGGACTTTAGCCAGGGCATGGCAGGGGGAGCTGCACTGGCCAGACCCACCAGACCATTCCTGGTGGCCACACATGGTCATAGAGTTACAGATGGAAGAGTGCCATCCGCTAAATCACCAAATGTGGCTTCCCTCAGCACCCTGGGCTCTCCATGGAGCCTGTCCAAGAATTAGTAGCCCTGTATCTGCTGAATGCACTTCTTACTTTAATGCTCTCGTAATACTCCATTGTCAAAAAGCCAACTGATTTGAAAGACTTTAGCAAAGCAAAAGTTCATAGATGCCCAAGACCCAAGACTTCCTTTTTTGTTTGTTTTGTTTTGTTTTGAGACTGAGTCTCACTCCGTCACCTGGGCTGGAGTGCAGTGGCGCGATCTCGGCTCACTGCAACATCTGCCTCCCAGGTTCAAGCAATTCTCCTGCCTTGGCCTCCCGAGTAGCTGGGACTACAGTCACCCGCCACCTCGCCTGGCTAATTTTTGTATTTTTTAGTAGAGACAGGGTTTCACCATGTTGACCAGGCTCGTCTTGAACTCGTGACCTCAGGTGATCCGCCCGCCTCAGCCTCCCCAAGTGCTGGAATTACAGGCATGAGCCACTGCGCCCGGCCCCTTTTATGTTTTTTGTTTGTTTGTTTGTTTGTTTGTTTTGAGACGGGGGTCTGGCTCTGTCACCCAGGCTGGAGTGCAGTGGTGCGATCTTGGCTCACTGCAACCTCTGCCTCCTGGGCTCAAGGGATCCTCCCGCCTCAGCCTCCTGAGTAGCTGGGACCACAGGCACCTGCCACCATGCCTATCTAACAGAAGCCCAAGACTTCTATGATGCTTTTTGGAGTCTAGTGTTCAAAGTGGGCGTCTTAGTCTGTTCAGGGTGCTATAACAAAGCCAGGCGCAGTGGCTCACGCCTATAATCCCAGCACTTTGGGAGACCGAGGCGGGTGGATCACCTGAGCTCAGGAGTTTGATACCAGCCTGGCCAACATGGTGAAACCCCATCTCTACTAAAAATACAAAAATTAGCCGGGTGTGGTGGCGCATGCCAGTAATCCCAGCTACTCGGGAGGCTGAGGTTGGAGGATCGCCAAAGCCTGGGAGGCGGAGGTTTCAGTGAGCTGAAATTGTGCTATTGCACTCCAGCGACAGAGCGAGATTCCGTCTCAAAACAAAACAAAACAAACAAACAAACAAATAAACAAAAAAGCTTCCTAGTGAATGGAGGGAAAGGCTTAGGCAGAAGCCCCGTTACTTTACGTGGGGCCCTTCAGAAGTCGCTGGGCTCACTAGGTTCCTAGCCGTGTTTGAGAGTCGGCTTTTCTAAGAGATACTCATGCAGCCCAGCCTCTGGGCCGCCCAGCTTCCGGCCGGCCAGCCTGTGGAGGTTGGTCAGGTGGTCACCCATCTTCTTCTTTTTTTTTTGGAGAGCCTCACTCTATTCCCCAGGCTGGAGTGCAGTAGCGTGATCTCGGCTCACTGCATCCCCTGCCTCTTGGGTTCAAGCGATTCTCATGCCTCAGCCTCTTGAGTAGCTGGGATTACAGGCGTGCACCACCACGCCCGGCTAATTTTTGTATTTTTAGTAGAACTGGGGTTTTGCCATGTTGGCCAGGCTGGTCTCAAACTCCTGACATCAGGTGATCTGCCTGCCTTGGCCTCCCAAAGTGCAGGGATTACAGGTGTGAGCCACCGCGTGCGGCCCACTTCCTCATCTAGGAAGTGACTCTCCAGGAAGTCACAGAGATGGGGGTCTGTAGGGGCGGAACCCAGGGTATGAAGATCCAAAAGACCCTGGTTGAGATTTTTCCCCGGGGCCATGGCGGCTTCCATGGCTTCCAGGGTTTTACCCCACTCATCTTGACCTGGCTTCAGGATGTCCTGGAAGACAGCAGGGCCACCACGCTGGTTTTGCATCTTCAGGAGACGCTCAACACCCTTGCACTTCTCCTTGGCCAATTCATGGAAGAAGTAACCCCCGCATTCCGGAGGCACATCATGGTGATCGAAATAGAAGCGCAGACGGTGGCTCACGCCTGTAATCCCAGCATTTTGGGAGGCCGAGGCGGGCGGATCATGAGGTCGGGAGATCGAGACCATCCTGGCTAACACGGTGAAACCCCGTCTCTACTAAAAATACAAAAAATTAGCCAGGTGTGGTGGTGGGCGCCTGTAGTCCCAGCTACTCGGGAGGCTGAGGCAGGAGAATGGCGTGAACCCAGGAGGCGGAGCTTGCAGTGAGCGGAGATTGCGCCACTGCACTCCAGCCTGGGCGACAGAGCCAGACTCCGTCTCAAAAAAAAAACAAGCAAAAAAAACAAAAACAAAAACAAAAACAAAACAAAAAAACCAGCAGAGGGAGGAGGTGTAGGAGGCCCGCAGGTGCAAACTGACCAGGCGGTTGACGGCTGCCTCCACCGCGGTGGAATAATTCTGACGAATCTGGGAGCTCATGGTTGGTCGGCAAGAAGGAGCTAACCACAAAAACAGCGTTGGTTGGTCCGAGAAGCAGGAGATGGCTGAGCCGATGCTCCTGGAGGTTGCAAGGAGAGAGGAAATCAGCGGGTGGTCGGAGGCTGGAAGTGAGTTCCCGGATCTGTTCCGTCCAAACACTGTGGAAGCAAGAGACGGATCCGCGGGACCGCCAAACACGCTGCTGCTTGTCAGGTTTCAATACTGTCAAGTGACTCTCCCTCCCCCTCCTTCCAGGCTGCAGTCTTGGGAAGGAAGTCACTATGCACAACCCACACTCAAAAGGTGTAGAGTTACTCTCTATCTCCTTAAGCGCAGTGTAGCTACACAAATTAGGAATTCTTCTACATAAGAGATTTGTCTGTTTGCCTCCACTTATTTGTTTATTCATTCAATTCTTTCTCTCTCTCTCTTTTGTTTCCTTCCCTTCCCTCCCTCCCTGCTCCTCTCCCTCTCCTTTTTTAAATTATTTATTTATTTATTTATTTATTTGAGACTGTGTATTGCTCTGTTGCCCAGGCTGGAGTACAGTGGTGTGATCTCGGCTCACTGCATCCTCCACCTCCTGGGTTAGGTGATTCTCCTGCCTCAGCCTCCCAAGTAGCTGGGATTACAGGTGTGCACCACCACTCCTGGCTAATTTTTTTTTTTTTTGTAGTTTTTGTAGAGACAGGGTTTCGCCATGTTGGCTAGGCTGGTCTTGAACTCCTGACCTTGGGTGAGCTGCCCACCTCGCCTTCCCAAAGTGCTGGGATTACAGGCGTGAGCCACCACGCCCAGCCCTTTCTTTCTTTTCTCTTTTTTGAGACAAGGTCTCACTCTGGAGTGCAGTGGTACAATCACAGCTCACTGCAGCCTTGACAGCCCAGGCTCAAGTGATCCTCCCACCTTAGCCTCCTGAGTAGCTGGGACCACAGGCATGTACCACCATGACCAGCTAATTAAAAAAAAATTGTAGAAACAGGATCTTGCTATGTTGCCCAGGCTAGTCTCAAAGTCCTAGGGCTCAAGATCCTTCTGCCTCCACCTCTCAAAATGTTGGGATTACAGACGTGAGCCACTGTGCCCGGCCTATCATTTATTTATATCACGTTGTGAACACAGGAGGCAGAGACCATGGGGGCCTTCTGAAGAGTCATTCTGAGGCTAGATGCAGTGGCTCACGTCTGTAATCCCAGCACTTTTGGAGGCCAAGGCAAGATTATTTGAGGCCAGGAGTTCAACATCGGCCTGGGCAACATAGCAAGACACTGTCTCTACAAAAAATTTAAAAATTAGCTGGCTGTGGTGGTGGTGGGGCTTGAGCAGAGACCTCCACATCTGAGTGGTTAAAGGGAAGGTGGGGCTCGGAGACAGAGGTAGGGCTTGTGCAGAGACCATATCTGAGCAGGTAAAGGGAAGGCGGGGCTCCGAGAAAGAGGCGGGGCTTGTGGCATGGGTGGGGCTTGAGCAGAGACCTCCACACCTGAATGGTTAAAGGGAAGATGCGGTTCCAAAAAAAAGGCGGGGCTTGTGGCATGGCTGGGGGTTGAGCAGAGATCACATCTGAGTGGGTAAAGGGAAGGCAGGGCTCTGAGTAAGAGGCGGGGCTTGTAGCATGGGCGGGACTTGATCAGATACCACCACATCTGAGTGGTTAAAGGGAACGTGGGGCTCCGAGAAAGAGGCAGGGCTTCTAGCATGGGCGGGGCTTGAGCAGAGACCTCCACATTTGAGTGGTTAAGAGGAGGGCGGGGCTCTGCGTAGGAGGCGGGGCCTCGGGGCAGGTGTGGTCGCGGGGCGGTGTCTCCCTAGCCTAAGAGAAGGAAGCGAGAAGGTGAGGGCTTCGCGCAGGGGGCGGAGCTTGGGGCGCGTGGCCAGGCGCGAGCGGCACGCGGCTCGGGGGCGGGGCGGGTGACGTAGCGGGTCCGCGGCGGGTGACGTAGCGGGTCCGCCAGGCTCGGGGAAGACGCCAAGATGGCGACGAGTCAGTATTTCGACTTCGCGCAGGGCGGCGGCCCGCAGTACAGGTAACTGCCCCGCCGCGCCAGCCCCCGCCAGTCCCGGCCCCTGCAGCCTGGCCGGGACCCCGCCTACCCCTTCTCCCGCCGCGTGCGCCCGGCCCGGCCCCAGTCCCAGCCCCAACCTGGAACCCCGGCCTGAGGGAAGCCGCGGCGCCGGGAGAAGCAGGCGGGGCGGCCTCAGGTTAGGCACCGGGCGGGATGCGGGCTCCGGGGCTCCGGCTGAGACGTCTCTGCAGCCGACGGTGTCTGTCGGCGGGAGCGGGAGGGGGCTCCTGAAGTGGGAGGGGGCCTGGGTCTGGGCCTGGGCCTGTGCGGGGTCGGGGGGGTCAGCCCCTGATGGGGGCGCCCCGAGGAGGGCAGCGAGAGGGGACAGACCCGGGGAGCGGGGGGGGGGGGTGGTCTGGCCGGGGAGAGGGAGGGACCGAGGAGGGGAGGGGACGGAACTGACCCAATGCAGGGAGGAGACCTGGGAGGTGCCTGGCCGGGGAGTGGGTGGGGATGGGCAGAGGGGAGCTGACCCCTGATTGCTGGTAGGGGAAGAGAAGACACAGACCTAGGAGGGTATCTGGCTGGGCAGGAGGAGGGGAAGGGCAGAGGGGCATTGACACCCGATTGCGGGAGGAGGAGAAGACACAGACCTGGGAGGGTGCCTGGCCGGGCAGGGGGATGGCCAGAGGGTAGCTGACCCCCGATTACTTGTAGGGGAGGAGAAAACAGAGATCAGCGAGGGTTCCTGGCTGGGCAGGAGGAAGCCACAGTCGAGGGGTGAGGAATTGGCCCCTGATGGGGGTAAGAGAGAAGACAGAAACCTGGGAGGGTGTCTGGCTGGACAGGGGGAGAGCTAGAGCGGAGCTGACCCCGATTGCTGGTAGGGGGAGAGAATTCAGACCTGGGAGGGTGTCTGGCTGGGCAGGAGGAGGGGAAGGGCAGAGGGGCGTTAATCCCCGATTGCTGGAGGAGAAGGCAGAGACCTGGGAAGTTTCCCGACTGGGCAGGGGGCAGCCACATTCGAGTGTGGAGGGCACTGACCCCTCATGGTGGGGGTAGGAGAGAAGGCAGAGACCTGGGAGGGTACCTAGCAGGCAGGGGCAGAGACCTGGGGTGGGGTGTGGAGTAAGGGTGGGAACCTGACCCCTGATGTGGGATGGAGGAGAGAAGACAGAGACCTGGGAGGTTACCCCAGGGAGGGGCGGAAACCGAGGTTGGTGGGGAACTGAGGCCTGACTGGGGAAGGGGGACAGAGACTTGGCGGGAAGCCAGTATTATGTGGGAGGAGGTCCTGAGGTCAAATAAGAGGGTGGGACCTGGGTTTCCAGGGAACTGGGACCCTGCTGGGACAGTGAGGAGGGAGAAAGGGCCCTGAGTGTTGTGATATTTAAGATCCTTTTCTAGGTCTTAAATATCTGGTCGTTTGGGAGGGGAGGGAGAGAAAGGATCCTGGAGGAGAGATGGCAGGGGATGGGGGCACACTGGGAACTGGCCAGGGGCAGAAGGGCTCAGAGGGTAGGGACACACACGGGGTAAGTTTGTGCCCCAAGTGTACAAACACACACTCTACACTGTTCTCCCAGGCCTGCTCCTCGGAGCATCTCTGCTATCTTCAGCCCGTCCATCTGCCCCCAATACTGGGGTCCCAGTCTGGGAGCCAGGGCTGGCATCTCTGGGGGGACCAGATCCCCCCCCCCAACAGTTGATCATTTCCGCGTGTCACCCTTGTGTCAGTTTCCAGCTGGTAGCTTGCTATAACCTTGTTTCTCACAGTCCCTGCTGAGCCCCCACAGATACAAACCACCCCTTGGGCACCTCATAGAGGGGCCTCTGCTGAGCTGGCGGGGGGTCTTTGCCCCCCGCGGTGTTCCTACTGCATTTCAGCATATGGAAGAGAGATCCAGGCTGGTGTTTCAGCTTCCCGCGGTGGAGCGGCAGTGCCGACCCTTCCACCAGTGGCGGTGATATTGCTATACCCTTCCTAATGGAATCACAAAGAGAAACCACCCAGGGCTTGGAAACTAGGGCTGTGGGAATGAGGAGTGCATCTGTTTCCTGCACTCGGAGTGGTTTCTCCGGTGGAGTATTTGACTAGTAATGGATTTCCTATTAGGGAAAGAATCTATGACCTGCTGATTTCCCAGAATGGAGCGTTTAATTTTTATTTGATCTTTTCTTTTGCTTCCTTCATCCTCAGTGGTGTTTTGATTGCCAGTGCTCAGTTAAAGCGGCTGGACTTGGCTAGCGATCCAGGCTAGTAGAAACTTCTGGACACACTCCACCCCCTGCTTGCTAGCTCTTCCTTCTTTTCTGTTTCTCTTCTTTCTTTCTCCATTGTATTCTTCCATCAGACGTGGAAAATCACTTGAATATTATGCTTGCTATTAAAATTACCTTCCAGAGGAGAAATTGAATGTTTATGTTGTTCAAATAGGTGATTGCTAAGCTTCAGTAGAGGCTTCTGTCATTGATTTGAATTAACGTGCACAGCTACCTTCTGTGTTCTGATGGCTTAGGCGATACAGTATACACGCAACCCGGTGTTGAGTTGTTGAGTTAGTCCGTCCTTAGAATTGCCGCAGGGAGAATGTGTTCTTCCTTAAGAAAATAGTAAGCTATTAACTAAAAATAACACAGGAGTCATAGCAAAATACATTTCATTCTCACAAAACCTTGAAACAAGATGATAGGCATTATTCGAATGACTTTAGGTTAACTAGACATTCTTTCTTGTGGGAAATGACTTTTGTTTGGAAACTTTGGCTGCTTTTAAAGTACATATGTTTTGGCCGGGTGCAGTGACTCATGCCTGTAAACCCAGCACTTTGGGAGGCCGAGGCAAGCGGATCGCTTGAGGTCAGGAGTTCGAGACCAGCCTGGCCAACATGGTGAAACCCTGTCTCTCCTAAAAATACAAAAATTAGCCGGGCGTGGTGTCGCATGCCTGTAATCCCAGTTACCCGGGAGGCTGAGGCAGGAGAATCTCTTGAACCCGGGAGGTGGAGGTTGCTGTGAGCTGAGATCATTGCGTTACTGCACTCCAGCCTGGGCGACACGGTGAGACTGTCTCAAACAAACAAAAAAGTACCTATGGTTTATATAACCTGCCATGAGAAAACTGATCAGATAACAGATTTTGTGTACCAATTTTATGGCAGCATTTGGACAGCAGTATTTACAACACCTGTTTCAAGAATTGCCAAAACAAAGGCAGCAATTCATTTTTTAGGAGTTTTGGGTAGGTTTTCTTAGCTTATAAAATTGATAACCAGGCCAGGCATGGTGGCTCATGCCTGTCGCTCCAGCACTTTCGAAGGCCAAGACAGGAGGATCACTTGAGCCCAGGAGTTTGACATTAGCCTGGGCAAAATGATGAGACCTTTCCCCCAATCTCTATAAAAAAATTAACAATTAGCTAGATGTGGTGGTGTGCACCTATAGTCCCCAGCTGCTTGGGAGGCTGAGGTAGGAGGATCACGTGAGCCCAGGAGTTTGAGGCTGTAGTGAGTTGGGATTGCAACACTGGACTCCAGCCTGGGCAACAGAGCAAGACACTGTCTCTAAAACAAATGAACAAAAAAATGATAACCGTAGCCCTGGGTAGGAATTTCCTTAACATTTTCATCCATAAATAGGGTTGGTATCTGAACTGCTTAATTGTTGGTCAGTAAGAATTGGACCCACATTCACTCTTGAAGGCATAAGAAAAGTTTACAGTTACCTGTTGATAATGTTGATTATCTTTATTTTATTTTATATGGTCTTATGAATCTCAATTTTTTTTAGAAGTTGAATTAGTGCTGCAAGTCTTCAGAGTGAAACATTAAACCCATGTGGAAAACTGAATGCAGCAGTGCTTTTAATTAGCACTGAGCGCAGGCCAGGCACGGGGCTCACACCTGTAATCCTAGCACTTTGGGAGGCCGAGGCGGGTAGATCACCTGAGGTCAGGAGTTCGAGACCAGCCTGGCCAACATGGTGAAACCCCGTCTCTACTAAAAATACAAAAAAAATAGCCAGCTGTGGTGACGCATACCTGTAATCCTAGCTACTTGGGAGGCTGAGGCAGGAGAATTGCTTGAACCCGGGAGGCGGAGGTCGCAGTGAGCTGAGATCGCACCACTGCACTTCAGCCTGGGTGACAGAGCGGGAGTCTGTCTCAAGAAAAACAGAGAAAGAAAGAAAAGAGAAGAGAGAAAAGAAAAGAAAGATTAGCATTGAGCACAGTTTTTTAGCTGAGAATAGCTGAAGAGCTCCAACAGGGTCTGTACATGTTAAGTCACACTAGTCATGAAAGTATGTAGAGCTCAAAGTGGTGCGTTGGAAGTGCAGAGTAGTGGGAAGCGACAGGCCAGAGGCCTCTGCCGTTACCTTTCTCTTTGTTTAGCAGTTTGTCACAGTTCCACCAGTATTACACATTCGGCTAGCTGTGCCTTTGCATTCTTGTTAAATCTGAGTTAGAAGACTACTGGATTTTGGTGTAATACTTGATGTCCTGTCCAGAGAACCTCTGTTTGTTTGTTTGTTTGTGAGACAGGATCTCACTCTGTTGCCCAGGCTAGAGTGCCGTAGCACAGTCTTGGCTCACTGCAGCCTCTAACTTCTGGGCTCAGGCAGTCTTCCCCCCTCAGCTTCCTGGAGTGGCTGGGACGACAGGTGCGCACCACCATGCCTGGCAATATTTATTTTTGTAGAGATAGGGTCTTGCTATTTTGCCCAGGCTGGTCTTGAACCGGCCTCAAGGGACCTCCCACCTTTCCCTCCTAAAGTGCTGGGATTACAGGCACTTCCTCCCTGCAATTAAATTCTGACACTATTAGCATACATTATAAGCTGAGCTCCTTCCCCTGGAGAGTTTCAGGAAGTGGGAGGCAGGGTTGGAACGCCCTCACACTCTGTTAGTGATGGGCAGGTTGCTCGTTGCTGGTTGTTGATTCTCTGTGTGAGGTGAGTCCCGGGCACCTGATACTGACTGAGCCCTCACGTGATCCTTGGGGTAGGTGTGTGAAGCCCATTTTGCTGATGAGGAAAGTGAGGCTTGGGGGCAGTCACTGGACTGACGTGGGGGCCCAGTGGTCGGCCCGGCTAGGAATGGGCCCAGGCCAGTGCCTCACTCACAGTCAGGGCTGCTGGAGCCTAGAGAGGCAGCCGTGGTGTCGAACCCAGCCCTGACCACGTCAGCTTAGAGGTTGCGCCTGTGGTAGAGACTGTGTTATTACCATCCTTTACGCTGTCACCTGCCCCTGCCCTGCTAGTTCAGGGCCCGGTCAGATAGTGGTTTAGGGCTACATCCTTCAGACATTAAAAAACACATGGCCAGGCGTGGCAGTGCACACCTGCAGTCCCAGCACTTTGGGAGGCCGAGGAGGGAGGATTGCTTGAGGCCAGGAAGTTGAAGCTACATTGAGCTATGATCACACCACTGCACTGCAGCCTGGGCGACAGCGCCAGACCCTGTCTCAAAAAACAATAAAAAAAACAAGAGCCCCTCCCCGGAGTGGGGACATTGAGACAGCACATGGCCCCGTGTCACTGGGAAAGTAACGGTGACCCAACCCGTATCTCTCAAAAATGTCTCCCGGGCAACAGGTAGCTTGAAAAAGGCCCGGAGCCCATGCTGACCATGAGAACAGGCTCGGCAGCCCCATTGCCAGCGACAGAACCTGTTAACACCCCCGATGGGAGCCCCTGCCTACCAGGTGTGGCTGCAACCGGCTTCAGAACCGACCTGGTCATACCCAGCCCAGACGCCACGCTCGCCCTCCCGCAGGCCCCCAGGTCCTTCCAGTGGAAACCCACCCACCAAGGCCAACCCCGTCCCTTTGAGCTTAGGTCCAAGGAACACAGGCTGCCCTGGAGAGTCCGATGTCGCCACCTTGGGGGCCAGGGCGCATACCTGTAAATGGACTCCTACCACCAGGTCCAAAAAGCCCCAGGAAAGTGAGACCGTGGGCCCCTCCAGCTGTTTGCACATCCTAATAAGTAACTGTGCCTCTGCTGCACCCATTCTTTCCAGGGAGCACGACCCTGGAGGAGCGAGGGGGGAACTTGCCCCTCCCATGTTGCTGCGGTCTTTTTCACGCCCTTCTCAGCAAGGCTGAAATACGTGTTAGGGGCTGAACTCCTTAGAAGAGAATCCAAGAGGCAGCTGCCGGCTGCACGTGAAAATGGGTTGAAGTGTACTTTCAGGAAACCTTTTCAAATGACAGGACTTGCGGTCTGAGCTCCTATACAAGGAATTAGGTAGATTGAATATTTTCGAAGTGTGGATTTTGATTTTTCATCTTACTTGTTTTAGAACCAAAAGTTAGGCCAGGCACGGTGGCTCACACTTGTAATCCCAGCATGTGGGGAGGCTGAGGCAGGCAGATCACCTGAGGTCAAGAGTTCCAGACCAGCCTGGCCAACATGGTGAAACCCCATCTCAATTGAAAATCCAAAAATTACCTGGGTGTGGTGGCACGTGCCTATGGTCCCAGCTACTCGGGACGCTGAGGCAGGAGAATCGCTTGAATCCGGGAGGTGGAGGTTGCAGTGAGCTGAGATTGCGCCATTGCACTCCAGCCTGGGCAACCGAGTGAGACTCCATCTCAAAAAAAAAGAACGAAAAGTTAGTTCATACATACTGGGGCAGAAGTAAATTCCTAGGAGACTTTTTTCTCTCCTAAACATATTCTCTGTTTCTGGATTTTTAATAGTTTTATTTTGTATTTGTCTCTTATGTGGGTCTACCAACGTGTGTACTTAGAATGATCAGAACAAATACATCAGATTTAAAAGCATTTTCGAATGGCCCTGGAAAACAGTCTTTTCACCTAAGGATAATGAATATTGGTGTTCTTTCCTAGGGTTCTGGGGGTCATGGGACAAAGGCCCTGATCAGATAAATAACTAGGCAGCCCTAGAAAAATAAGGAAAACACGTAGAAAGGGACTTGTAAACCCTGTGTTCATTGTCTTTGTATTTTATTATTATTTTTGAGACAGGGTCTCTGTTGCCCAAGCTGGAGTGCAATGGCGCGATCTCGGCTCACTGCAACGTCTGGCTCACGAGTTTAAGCAATCCTCCTGCCTCAGCCTCCCTAGCAGCTGGGACTACAGGCGTGCACCACCATGCCCAGCCAATTTTTGTATTTTTAATAGAGACGAGGTTTCACCATGTTGGCCGGGCTGGTCTCAAACCCCTGATCTCAGGTGATCCACCTGCCTTGGCCTCCCAAAGTGCTGGGATTACAGGCGTGAGCCACCGTGCCCAGCCCTATTTCAATTATTTTTTGAGATAGGGTCTCACTCTGTCACCCAGGCTGGAGCACAGTGGTGTGGTCATAACTTAATGCAGCCTCAACCTCCTGGCCTCAAGCAGTCCTCCCTCCTCGGCCTCCTAAGTAGTTGGGATTTCAGGTACACACCACCACACCAGGCTAAATGTTGTATTTTTTTGTAGAGATGGGGTTTTGCCATTGGCCAGGCTGGTCTCAAACTCCTGAGCTTAAGTGATCCACCCGCCTCGGCCTCCCAAAGTGCTGGGATTACAGATGTGAGCCACCGCGCTCTACTCAACTTTAATTTTAAACTTGCCAGATTTCTTTTAGCTAGAAAGTTAATTTGTAAATATTTGGGGGAATGACACTTCTTTTTTTGGTGGATATGTTGCTTTTGCTTTGGGCAGGTTTTTTCCCCCTAAGGTAAGTTCCATTTGCCTTTTTAAATGGACCTATTGCGAGTCGTTTACTTGTCGCGGTTGGCGGAGAGTGGAGAGGCGGCATGGCTCTGCTTCCGCAGCATTGTGGATCTGGGAAGGCCAGTCCTGCCATAGGAGGTGAAGTCTGTGGTGAGCTCTGCCCCTTGGGAGGAGAGTGACCTGTAACGTCCCCAGGCCCTTGCCATGGATGTATAAAGAGCCGGTGGTGTCTGTTGTTTTGAGTGTCGGTTGAGTCCAGGTTGGTGGTTCGAGGCCGGTTGTGGTTGCTCATGAGAACCTGGGGTTTGCCATCTTGTCCTGCCCTTGACACGAGCAGCTCATGAGCCAGCACAGACAGGGCTCTGCAGTCGTTCCGTTTCTTAAAGCAGCAGGAGAGGGCTGGAACAGGAGATGACCCCTCCTTGTTCCTGAGATGTCGGCCAGTTTGGTGCACAGGAGTAAAAAGGTGTTGCCATAGTGAGCCGATGCTGTTGGAAATTCTGTCGCTTGTCCTGCGTCTGGGAGGGCACGTAGCTAATGCCTTCTCTAGCGTGATCAGCATGGTATCGTCAAGTTGGTGTTCTCAAGCACCTGCCTGGTGGGGCTCACCACGCAGCCAGCTCCACGTGGGACCATGTTCCTTCTCAGCAGGGCAGAGGACAAGCCCATCAGTCCCACTGCCGCATAACCTGGCTCACCCCCAAGGCTCGGGAAACTCGACGCCCAGGCTCTGGAATCCAATTCCCGCCTCAAGAACCTGCCGCCCTGTGGTGGCTCCATCCTGAGGAACCAGGCGGGTCCTGGTTTGGAGCTGGCCTCTTGACTCCATTCAAAAGAAGACGGTTTGAAAGTGAGCCTGGGGTGATAAAATCCTTTCGGGCCGGGTGCAGTGGCTCACGCCTGTTATCCCAGCACTTTGGGAGGCCGAGGCAGGAGGATCGCTTGAGCCCAGGAGTTCGAGACCAGCCTGAGCAACATAGTGAGACCCCCCCCATCTCTGAAAAAAAAAAAAAAATTAGCCAGGCATGGTGGTGCACACCTGTAGTTCCAGCTACTTGGGAGGATGAGGCGGGAGGGTCACTTGAACCCAGGAGTTTGAGGCCACAGTGAACTATGATTGTGCTACTGCACTCCAGCCTGGGCAACAGAGCAAGACCCTGACTCAAAAAGCAAAAAAGTCCTTTTGGTATCTTCCTGAGGATTGAGTTAACAGAACTCCTTTCCAATACGTTGGGACATTTTGGGGGTTTCTGGATCTGAAATGGGCATTTCACATGGAGACTGCACCTAAGGGTTTCATGGTCAGAAAAAAAGAAAAAGAAAAAAACTGGTTACAAAATCAGGACTGTTACGGGTATGAATGTGTAAGATGCATTTTGAATATAAAACCCCTGTGAACAGATGTGCCACAAAATGAAATTCTGGGTGTGTGTGTGTTGTGTGTACACACAGCGATTGAAATGTCGTCTTACTGCTGGTAAAACAGACTTGAAAACTCTCTCCCTGATGAAGGACTTGACTGGGCGCATTAGCCTCTGGTGTGGCAGGGCACGTTGTCTCTCTGGCCCCTGAGGCCCTGCGCCCTCCACCTGGGTGTGGCTCATGCTGCGCGCAGTCGCAGACCCGCCGCACCAAGGTCAGAACGCGGGAGTGCAGGTGTTCTCCAGTGGTTCCCGGGGCACGGAAGTCGGTGGCTGGATGAGCCAGGGTCTCTAGAGGGACAGGACTCACAGGATAGAGGTCTCCATGAAAGGGACCTTATCCAGGAGAAGTGACTCACACGGTCACAAGGTAAAGTCCCACGATAGGCCGTCTGCAAGCTGAGGCACAAGGAAGCCAGGGGTGGATCAGTCCGAGTCCCCAAACCTCAAAAGTCGGGAAGCCGACAGCACAGCCGTCAGTCTGTGGCCAAAGGCCCGAGAGCCCCTGGCCAACTGCTGGTGTAAGCCCAAGAGTCCAAAAGCTGAAGAACTTGGAGTCTGATGTTCGAGGGCAGGAGGCACCCAGCATGGGAGAAAGATGAAGGCCCGTAGACTCAGCCAGTCCAGTCCTTCCACGTTCCTCTGCCTGCTTTTATCCTGGCCGCGCTGGCAGCTGATTAGATGGTGCCCACCCAGAGTGAGGGTGGGTCTGCCTCTCCCTGTCCACCGGCTCAAATGTCACTCTCCTTTGGCAACAGCCTCACAGACACACCCAGGACAATACTTTGCATCCTTCAATCCAGTCAAGTTGACACTCAGTATTAACCATCACAGGGCTCTGTGACATTTCCATTTCCAGCTAGGTGGCCTCAGCCTTCATCTCCGTCTGCCATGGGGGTGATAGAGAAATAGGTGATGAGCTGTGTTCGGGAAGAAAGAGTCCTTGTTTTTAATTATTTTAGTTTTTTCTTTTTGAGATGGAGTCTCACTCTGTCGCCCAGGCTGGAGTACAGTGGTGCAATCTCAGCTCATTGCAACCTCTGCCTCCCAAGTTCAAGTGATTCTCCTGCCTCAGCCTCCCAAGTAGCTGGGATTTCAGGCATGCACCACCATGCCCGGTTGATTTTTGTATTTTTAGTAGAGACTGGGTTTCACCATGTTGGCCAGGCTGGTCTTGAACTCCTGACCTCAGGTGATCCACCTGCCTTGGCCTCCCAAAGCACTGGGATTATAGGCGTGAGCCACTGCACCTGACTGAGTCCTTGTTTTTAGAAAGAATGATGACATTTCTCAGCCTGTGATTCCAGGAAAATCTTTATTTCCACTTGAGTTTTTCCTTGGACTCTAAATGTTTTGGGGGGTTTTGTGTGTGTGTGTTCCCATTGAGTTATTCAATGCAGTGTTCAGCAGAAATTAGCATTATATGCAAATAGAGAATGACCCATCTTCCTGGCTGTCCCTAAGACATTTCACCACCTGCCTCTATCTGCAGATCCCACCCGTGTCCCTCTGAAGTGTGGACCACACCTAAGCCTGCTCCGTCTCTTCGGAGCAAGCAAGAGCATGGCCCTACAGAAAGAGCTCTGGGCCAGGCGACGTGGGCAGCTCAGATGGGCCCATTCCATCCCCTAGGCCTTGACGTCCCCTTGAGTTTGGTGGCCATGTGAACAAAATGAGATCAGTGGGGCTCGCTAGCTTTGCATCCCAAAATTCAGTTTAGAAGGATGCACCTGAAAAAGCTTGACTTCCCAAAACAAATTCTCCGACCAAAAAGCCATCAAAAGACATTAGCCTGGGGCCTGAAGGTGGGAGTGCCGGGCAGGACTTGTAGACGTGTGTCACCACTGTTTGTAAGTCCATGTTAGCCTGGGCTCCCCGTTTCCCACCTGTGCTCTTCTCCCCTCCCAGGCAGGCAGCACCAGCGCGTGCTTGTTGTCATGGAGATGGCAGCTGTCTCTGGTGTAGTACAGTGGCACAGTTCCTTCCAGCAACAGGTGACTCCAAACAGCAGCAGCAGCAGCAAACAGCCTGGGCTCATTGGTTATGGGCAGGCTTTACTGAGAATAAATTCATGACTTTTTTTTTTTTTTTTTTTGAGACAGGGTCTCGCTTCATTGCCCAGGCTAGAGTGCAGTGGCGCAATCTCGGCTCACAGCAACCTCCGCCTCCTGGGTTCAAGTGATTCTCATACCTCAGTGCCTCCTGAGTAGCTGGGACTACAGGCATGCACCACCACCATGCCCGGCTGTTTTTTTTTTTTTTTTTTTATACACCATGTTGGCCAGGCTGGTCTCGAACTGCTGGCCTCAAGTGATCCGCCCACCTCGGCCTCCCAAAGTGCTGGGATCACAGGTGTGAGCCACCACACCCGGCCAGTTTGTGACTTTTTATACCTGTTTCTCAACTATCACTCTCACCTCCTCAGTGTGGGTCAGACTTTGAAAATTGACAGCCTGCAGGCCGTGTTTGGTTCTCACGCCTGTGCAGTGAGCTTTTTGCTTGCTTTATTTGAATTAGTTGCCAGCATTTAAAAGTGGGAGATTCCGCTGGGCGTGGTGGGGTGCGCCTGTAGTCCCAGGTACTCGGGAGGCTGAGGCAGGAGAATCGCTTGAGTCCAAGAGGCAGAGGTTGCAGTGAGTCGAGACTGTGCCACTGCACTCCAGCCTGGGCGATAGAGTGAGACTGTGAGACTCTGTCTCAAAAAAAAAAAAAAAAAAAAAAAAAAAAAAGAAGATTTCACAAAACCTCTGGTTCCTAGCATCGCTTAAAATTGGAAACTCTGGGGCCAGGTGCAGTGACTCCTGCCTGTAATCCAGCACTTTGGAAGGCCGAGGTGGACGGATCACTTGAGGTGAGGAGTTCGACTCAGCCTGGCCAACATGGTGAAACCCCGTCTCCACTAAAAATACAAAATTAGCCAGGCGTGGTGGCAGGTGCCTATATTCCCAGCTACTGGGGAGGCTGAGGCAGGAGAATCGCTTGAACCAGGGAGGTGGAGGTTGCAGTGAGCCGAGATGGCGCCATTGCACTCCAGCCTGGGCGACAGAGCAAGACTCCGTCTCCAAAAATAAAGGAAACTCTGGCTACCCTGGGCTACATCCTAAGCTCCTGCCACATGCTGGGCCCTGTAGCCTGTGAGTTCTTGTTTAATCATCACACCATCACCATACCAAATTAGGTGTTCCCATTTTACAGGTGAATCCATAGAGACAGGAAATGGATTAGTGGTTCCGGGGGCTGGGGAGGGATGGAGAGAATGTTGATGGGGACAGGTTTCTTTTTGGGGTGGTGGAAACATTCTGAAATTAGGTAGAGGTGATGTTTGCACAGCCTTGTAAATGTACTAGATGCCACCGAACCGTGCACTTTAAAGGGGGATGTTACAGTGTGGACTATATCTCAATCTTAAAAAAATATTATCTATCGATGACACCCAGTTTCTGACTCCAGCGCAGGCCTCTCCCTGGAGCTCTAGTCTCGGCCCCTGCATACAGCGGCCCATGCAGCATGCTCTGTGGATGTCTGACTGGCATCTCAGACTGATCATATCCAAGTCCAAGCGCCTGCACGCTTCTCCAAAACCCCTTCATCCTGCTGGCTTCCCCGCGGCAGGCAGGGCCGCCGGCAGTCCTTCGTGCCGATCCCAAAATGGGGAGCCAGGCTGGCCTCCTTTCCTTCTTCTGACCTTGAGCGCACGCCCCTGCACGCGCACCGCCTCCACCGCGCACCAGCCTGCCTCGTCTGTATTTTGGACCTTCACGCTTCCTTCTGCTCTCGCCCCCATTTCCATCCGCGCACAGCGCCAAAGAGGCCCCATCACAACGTAGCCCATGTCCCTCCTCCGCTGGAAACCCCCGTGGGGTCTCAGGGGACAAGCTGGAGCCCCTACGATGGCCTGTGACATCCATCATGGTGTCCTCTGCCCCCTGTTCCACACCCTTTATTATCTGACCCCATCTCCCCTCATTCCTTCCGCTCTAGTCACGCTGCCTTCTGGACCAATCCAGGTTCCGGGCACTTCACCCTCAGGCCCTTCCCATGCAGTTCCCTCTGCTCAAATGCGCTTCCCTGTTTCCCCAACTTTCTGTCTTCACCCTCCTCCTCACCCACCAGGCCTGCCATGACCAGCCCGTGAGAAAGTGCAACCCCCTGCTCACACCCCCTGCCGCGTCCTTCCCGGCGGCATGAGAACCATCAGATCGCGTTGAATTATTTTGCTGACCCCGTGTCTCCCTGGACTATCGCGCAGCACCCTCCTGGAGGACGGGACTTTGGTGTGGTTATTCCCCGCTGCTGTGACAGCGCCCATGACAGCAGCTGGTCCCCACCAGCACCCAGGAAGTATTTATCCAATGACTCAATGAATCTGCCGCCGGATCGCCCAGGGCTTCTTTCACTTTCTGTCAGGTATTTTGTACACACAGAATTTCTCATAGTGCAACCCGCAAAAGCAATATCATCTTTAAAATGGTGCCTCGGAAGGCCTCTAATGACTTTTTTTTTTTCAGCTTAGCCAGAAGATGGCCTCCTTTGTTCTGAAAATGCAAATGATTTTCCATGCTAAGTTGGGATTTAAAGTAGAAGTAAAAAATTCACATTAAAAAAAAAGAAAAACTTGGCTGGGCACGTTGGCTTATGCCAGTAATCCCAGCACTTTGGGAGGCCAAGGGTGGAGGATTGCTTGAGCCCAGGAGTTCGAGACCAGCCTGGGCGACATAGTGAGACCCCATCTCTACCAAAAATTTAAAAAATTAGCTGGGCACAGTGGCTCACACCTGTAATCCCAGCACTTTGGGAGGCTGAGGCAGGAAGATTGCTTGAGGCCAGCAGTTCAAGACCAGCCTGGGCAACAAAGCAAGGCCCTGACTTTACAAAAAATTAAAAAATTATCTGGGTGTGGTGGTGCACACCTGTAGTCCCAGCTACTTGGGATGCTGAGGTGGATCACTTGAGCCCAGGAGTTAGAGGCTGCAGTGAGCTATGATTGCATCACTGTACTCTAGCCAGGGTGACAGAGCGAGACCCTGTCTCTTAAAACAAAACAAAAAACCTCTTAATGATGTAGTTTAGAACAACTCTTGTTTTCTGCCCAACTCTTTTTCTCTGCAAGAATGTAAAAGGGCTGCTTCCTGTCCTGTGAGTTTATTGCGGAGTTTACGGGCACATGGTCTACATCAAGACCCCTGCCCTAACTGTCTAGTGTCATCTATGTCAGCCTCTGAGTGGTTTCTCTCTGGGATGTAGGAATCTGAGCTCTGACCATTTTTGGAATAATCGACTTTTGGTTTTGGTCCGGAGATGGTGTGTTCACATGATCGCTGGTCTCAGCTACCACAGGTGTCTCTGAATCAGACTCTGCAGATGGCTGTGAAGTGCCTGTTATGTGGTAGTTGCTAGAAAAGCCTAGAAATAACAAGACTTTTTTTTTAGACAGTCTCACTCTGTCACCCAGCCTGGAGTGCAGTGGTGCGATCTCAACTCACTGCAGCTTCCGCCTCCTAGGTTCAAGCAATTCTCCTACCTCAGCCTCCGGAGTAGTTGGGGATTATACAAGCCTGCTACCACGCCTGGCTCATTTTTTTGTATTTTTATAGAGATGGGGTTTCACCATGTTGGCCAGGCTGGTCTTGAACCCTGACCTCAAGTGATCTGCCCACCTCGGCCTCCCAAAGTGCTGGGATTACAGGTGTAGGCCACTGTGCCCTGCCTGTGTCAGGGCACAGTGGTTTTTTTGAGACAGGGTCTCACTCTGTTGCCCAGGCTGGAGTGCAGTGGTGTGATCAAAGCTCACTGCAGCCTCAAACTCCAGGGCTTAAGCAATCCTCCCACCTCTGCCTCCCAAGTAGCTGGGACTGCAGGCACACACCACTGTGCCCGGCCAATTTTTGTAGTTTGTAGAGACTTTGTAGAGGCGGGGTCTCACTGTGTTGCCCAGGCTGGTCTTGAACTGTGCTCCTGGGCTCAAGCTATCCTCCTGCCTTGGCCTCCCAAAGGTCTGGGATTAACAGGTGTGAGCCACCACACGCAGCCTGGTTTTTAGTATATTAACAGAATTGTGTGACCGTTACCTCAAATTCCAGAACATTCTCATCGGCCCAAAAGGAAACTCCATCTCCATTAGCCATTACTTTTAACCCCTCCTTCAGGGCCTGGCACCCACAAATCCCCTTCCTGCCTCTGTGGATTGGCCTCTCCTGGACATTCTGTAGAAATGGAATCACATATTGTATGGCCTTTTGTGTCTGGCTTCTCTCACGGGGTGTGATGTCCTCAAGGTTCATCCATGCAGCATGTGCTAGAGTGTAATTTTTTTTTGGTGGCAAAATATATATAATACAAAATTTTCCATTTAACCTCAACAAATGCTTTTTGATCCACCTGTGACAGCAGGGATTCTCAACCCGGGGTCTGGGAAACCTAAGGTAACTACAGGCATACCTGTCTTTGTCATTTTCAGGGGATCAGGGCAGGGCAGGAGGCCACAGCTTTCATCTGACTGTAAACTGTGAGAAGGCAAGGGGGAATCAGCCTGACCGCCCACGCTGGGAACCCGGGGAGGGCTGTGGGCCTCTCCCTGTCACATCTGAGACCTGGCAGAAGCAGTAATGTCGGCTGCCAACCATCTGCAGAGCTAGGCTCTAATCCCTAGTCCCCAGCCCCAGGGACCCCAGCCTGTCCTTCCCAGATCTGAGTTTCTCAACAGCAGCAGTTTTTAAGAGATGGGGTCTCACTGTGTTGCCCAGGCTGGTCTCCAACTCCTGGGCTCAAGTGATCCTCCCGAAGTGCTGGGATTACAGGTGTGAGCCACTGCACCTGGCCAACAGCAGCGCTTTTGACATTTGAGGCTGGATTATTCTCTGCAGTGAAGTCATTCTGGGCACTGCAGGGTGCTGAGCAGCGTCCCTGGCCTCCACCCACTCCATGCCAGGATCTCCCCCAAGTGGTGACAACCACAGATGTCCTCAGACATCACCCAGTGTCTCCTGGGGGCAAAACCTGCCCTCTTTGAGAACCACTGCCCTGGGCTGCCTTGGTTTTGGTGTCTGTATGAGTCATGCTGTGGGGCGTTCTTCCCAGGAGCTGTGTTTTTGCTGGCTCAGCTCCTGAAACCACAATGTGGCAGATTGTTGCCAAAATGCCTTCATCCTTCATCCACCCTTATATCCATGCCCTTCCCACCATGTCCTTGCTACTCTTCCAGTCCAGAAGTGGAGACCACTCCCCCAGCCCTTGCATCTGGGCTTCCTTGTGCCCTGCCTTGGACAGTTGGCTGCAGTGGAAGTGACGCTGTGACTGCCCTGAGCCCAAGCTTAAGAGGCCTTGCCTGCATCTGCTCCATCTTATGGGACCCTGCCTGGTGAAGGACCCAAGGCTGGCCTGCCGGAGGAGGAGATATAAGGAGAAGATCCACAGTGCCCCATCCAACAGGTAGCTGCCCTCCAGGGGCAGAGAAGCCCAGCCATGGTCAGGAGAGCCACCCAGCTGAGGCCCACCTCCACCAGGATTGCCACCCAGCTGAGCCCCGCCTCAGCCAGGAGAGCCACCCAGCTGAGCCCCGCCTCAGCCAGGAGAGCCACCCAGCTGAGCCCCGCCTCAGCCAGGAGAGCCACCCAGCTGAGCCCCGCCTCAGCCAGGAGAGCCACCCAGCTGAGCCCCGCCTCAGCCAGGAGAGCCACCCAGCTGAGCCCCGCCTCAGCCAGGAGAGCCACCCAGCTGAGCCCCGCCTCAGCCAGGAGAGCCACCCAGCTGAGCCCCGCCTCAGCCAGGAGAGCCACCCAGCTGAGCCCCGCCTCAGCCAGGAGAGCCACCCAGCTGAGCCCCGCCTCAGCCAGGAGAGCCACCCAGCTGAGCCCCGCCTCAGCCAGGAGAGCCACCCAGCTGAGCCCCGCCTCAGCCAGGAGAGCCACCCAGCTGAGCCCCATCTGGCCAGTAGAGCCATCCAGCTGAGCCCACCTCAGCCAGGATTGCCACCCAGCTGAACCCTGCCTCAGCCAGGAGAGCCACCCAGCTGAGCCCCACCTTGGCCAGGAGAGCCGCCCAGCTGAGCCCCGCCTGGCCAGGAGAGCTGCCCAGCTGATCCCCGCCTGCAGAATCACAAGTGAAATAAATGATTGTTGCTTTGAGTCAGAGGTCAGCAGACCTTTTCTGTAAAGAGCCACATAGTAAATATCTTTGGCTTTGTGAGCCACACCATGTCTGTCACATTAGTGAACCCTGCCATTGTATTGCAAGATGAGCCATGGACAATGCGTCATCCAGTGGGCTTGGCTGTGTGCCAATAAAACTTTATTTTTTTGGGCACTGAAATGTGAATTTCATGTAATTTTGCACATGCCATGAAGTATTATTACCCTTTTAACTTTTTCCAGTCACTTAAAATTATAAAAACCATTCTTAGCTTGGGACTGTACAAAAACAGGCAGGCCGGATTTGGCCATACATAGCTGACTCCATCTTAAAAACCCTTCTGTCCCTCCCTTCCTCCCTTAAATTCTGGGCTCTGTCAGGCCATGGTCTCCCCTGAGAGTGGGTGTGAGACCCATGAAGATGTGGGCTGCCCTATTGGAGACAAAGCCCATGCTCTACTTCCTCATGTAAGCATTCTTAGTGGAATGGAACAGCAGTGTGTGCATGCACGTGTGTGTGCATGCATTTGCATGTTTTGGTGGCTTCTGGGGTCACAAGCAATGACTTGAGATGAGGCAGGCCAAGTGTTCCCTTCCTGAGTCACGGTCACTGTGTGGTCACAGTCACCAAACACGTATTACTCTTGGCTGTTCCCAGGCCCTGTTTTAGGTGTTTGTAAAGCCCTACACTGCTGAGAGCTGGCTTTGACTGTGCTTTCCTGCCGGTGACATGATGGCGCATGTGTTCTGTCCCCCTGTCCATCACCCCCTCTAGTTCTGGCCCCTGTGTGTCTCGTGTCCTTAACGGGCCTTCCCTCTAACTGCTCCCCTCTCTAACCATCTCCACCTGTCTTGGTCGGCTGGGGCTTCCCTAACAATACCACAGACTGGGGCTTAAACAAAATGTATTTTTTCCCCGTTCTGGAGGCCAGAAGTGTGAGATCTAGGTGCCAGCAGGGGGTGGTTTCTGGTGAGGGCTCTCTCCTTGGCTTGCAGATGGCCACCTCCTCACAGTGTCCTCCTGTGGCTTTTTCTCTGTCCATGTGCACCGCTGGTGTCTCTCTCTTTCTTTTTTTTTTTTTTTTTAAAGAGACTGCCCTGTCATCCAGGTTGCAGTGCAGTGGTGAGATCACAGCTCACTGCAGCCTCAATCTCCTGAGCTTAATCGAGCCTCCCACCTCAGCCTCCCAAGGATCCACAGGCGCAAAGTGTGGTTTTTTGGTGTGTGTTTGTTTTGTTGTTGTTGTTGTTGTTGTTGTTTTTCTGTAGAGATGGGATCCCAGTATCTTGCCCAGGCTGATGTCAAACTCCTGGGCTCAAGTGATCCTCCTGTCTCAGCCTCCCAAAGTGCTGGGATTAGAGGTGTGAGCTACTGTGCCCGGCCTCTTCCTTTTCTTATAAGGACCCCAGTTCTGTTCAGATCAGTCCCCACCTGATGACGTCATATAACCTTCATTCCCTCCCTGAAGGCCTCATCTCCAAATACGGTCACATGG
The DNA here is from genome assembly GCF_028858775.2 of Pan troglodytes. Classification (NCBI taxonomy): domain Eukaryota; kingdom Metazoa; phylum Chordata; class Mammalia; order Primates; family Hominidae; genus Pan; species Pan troglodytes. The sequence continues at coordinate 6,195,564 of NC_072418.2, read as the reverse complement.
GGGTTAGGGCTTCAACATAAGAATTGGGGGCAGGGGGACGTAATTCAGGCCAAAGCTTATCATGAGATGCCCAGGTGGCTCCTCATGGCTGAGGATAAAACCCAGGTTCTACCTGGCACTGGAGAGCCCTGAGCTGCCTCTCACCACCCCTCACCCTGATAACCTCTGTCCCTCAGCACCCAGGACAGTCGCCCCACCAGCACTCCTCATTTCTCCCACGCTCCTCTCAGCGAGCCCCTCCTTTTTGAAATCCCAGGCACCCTTCCCCGGGCCTTTTCCAGCCTCTTGGGGGAGCCTCCTGGGTCTTCAGAGCAGTTGGCATGCCCCTCCTTCTCCCAGAGGGTGCCTGGGTTTCGCTGCCTCTGCCCCCGCGTCTCTGCTATCTGTGTAGGAGAGGCACTCCATTCCTGCCATCAGACAACAGAGTGGCGGGACAGGGCGGGGACCTGCGGCGAGGTCAAGGGTATCTTGGCTGATGTCACCCTCACCCTGTATCCCTCACAGGTCCTCAGTCTGCTCACAGCTGTGACGTTCACAGGGTGTAACACTGAAACCACTGGGAGTTGCCCTGCAGGCCAGCAGGGATGCTGAGACCCGCCCTCAGCCAGCGGATGTCCAGCCATCTGCATGTTGGTCGCGCATCCGTTTTCCCTGTGCCCTGGCTCAGTGGATTCCAAACTGTAGCGTGCCTGAGCGTTGCTGTTCAGGGTTGTCTACAAGAAGAGCGTGTTCTTTTTCATTCACTGTCTTCATGGTGCTGACTCAAGCCTGACTCCAAGTCAGAGGCCAGCCTACAACATCCTGGGGATCCTTCCAGAGTATGGGCTGAACCAGGCAGGAAGCAGCCTTTGGCTCTTGTCCACCTGCACAAGGCTACGCCCTGGCATTGAGCTTGTCCTAGACCATCAGCTCTTAACTGGGCAAGGTCTGGGAACATTTGTCATTGTCACGACTTGGGGGAGCTCCTGGCATGGAGTGGGTGGAGGCTGGGGACGCTGCTCAGCACGCTGCAGGGCCCAGAACGGCCCCACCCCAGAGAACAATGTTGTCCCAAATGTCAGAAGGGCCTGAGTTGGAAAGCTCTGCCCTCTGCTGCATGGGCTCTCTGATCTCCGCCATGGAGCCAGTTCACCAACCAGCCGCCTCCACTGTCCTCTTAGGTGGGGTGTCCACCAGGTGGAGACAAAGCTGTGTGCGGAGGCACAGCAGGAGCAGATAGAGAAAGCCCCACAGGTTCCTGCTCCTTCCTTGTGGTCCTGGGCTGAAGGACTCCGCTCAGCCTTCCACCTGAGGTTCACTTGCCCCCACAGCCCTCTGCTGGTGCTGCTCAGCACGCCTGGGCCTCCAGGTTGGAGGGGCAAGGTCTCAGGACCCAGGGAAGCCAGAGAAGAATGGAGCTTCCTCCCCAGAAAGCTACTCACGATTTACTATCTAGTACTGAACGCTTTGTGTTTTTGTTTGTTTGGTTTTTATTTTGTTTGGTTTTGTTTTGAGACGGAGTCTCGCTTTGTAGCCCAGGCTGGAGCGCAGTGGTGCGATCTCAGCTCACTACAAGCTCCGCCTCCCGGGTTCACGCCATTCTCCTGCCTCAGCCTCCTGAGTAGCTGGGACTACAGGTGCCCGCCACCACACCTGGCTAATTTTTTTTGTATTTTTAGTGGAGACGGGGTTTCACCATGTTAGCCAGGATGGTCTCGATCTCCTGACCTCGTGATCCGCCCACCTCAGCCTCCCAAAGTGCTGGGATTACAGGCGTGAGCCACCGCGCCCAGCCTAACACTTTGTGTTTTTAAGAGATGGGGTCTTGCTCTGTTGCCCAGGCTGGAGTGCAGTGGCGTGATCTCAATCTACTAGGTTCAAGAAATCCTCCTGCCTCAGCCTCCTGAGGAGCTGGGACTGCAGGCATGCACCACCATGCCTGGCTAATTTTTCTATTTTGTAGAGATGGGGTCTTGCTATGTTGCCCAGGCTGGTCTTAAACTCTTGGGCTCAAGCAATCCTCCCATCTTGGCCTCCCAGAGTGCTGGGATTACAGGTGTGAGACACCACACCTGGCCATGAAAGCTTTTTTCCGAGATGGAGTTTCGCTCTTATTGCCCAGGCTGGAGTGCAATGGCACAGTCTTGGGTCACTGAAACCTCCACCTCCCCCATTCAAGCAATCCTCCTGCCTCAGCCTCCCAGGTAGCTGGGATTACGGGTGCCCGCCACCATGACTGGCTAATTTTTGCATTTTTAGCAGAGACGGGGTTTCACCATGTTGGCCAGGCTGGTCTCGAACTCCTGACATCAGGTGATCCACCTACCTCGGCCTCCCAAAGTACTGGGATTACAGGCGTGAGCCACTGTGCCCAGCCATGAAAGCTTTTTATACAAAAGAGGCAGCAGGTCTCAGTCCAAAGGGCTCTAGAGCTGCGACCGTACTTGGATTTCCCTGCCCCTGCACTGTAGCTTGGGCCGATCATACCCTCTTGTTGAGCTCTGTAGATTGTACAAAACCAAAGAGAGGGCCTGTGGGTGTCCTCCCAGTCTCCATCCCGTCCTGTCTCCTGGCCAGCTTGGTTTGGACTCCGCCCCTCTCCTGTATGTCTCAGGAGAGGGTGGTCCCGGCTCCAGGAGTGGAGCCTGATGATTCTAAATCAGCTCTCCCAGCCTCTTTGCCGTTGACTCTTAGTGCCTTGTGGGTGGTGTAGGGCTCAGGCAGGACAAGAAGCCATTCTAGAATAAGCCTTGGAGCATTGCTTTAATGGCGAAAGATTGGAAACAATGTGAGGCAGTCTAGAAATACGTCTGCAAATTGTTCCCTACGCCTTCCTTCAAAAGGTGAGGCCTGAGCCTCTCCCCGTGCGTGCAGGTTGGATTCAGTGATTCGCTTCTAATTAATGGAATGTGGCAGAAGTTATGCTATATGATTCTTTTTTACAAATATTCTTATTTTCAAAAAATACTTTTTTTTTCTTTTGAGAAGAAGTCTCACTCTGTTGCCCAGGCTGGAGTGCAGTAGTGCAATCTCAGCTCACTGCAACCTCTGCCTCCTGGGTTCAAGTGATTCTACTGCTTCAGCCTCCTGAGTAGCTGGGATTATAGGCATGCGCCACCACACCTGGCTAATTTTTGTGTTTTTAGTAGAGATGGGCTTTCACCATGTTGGCCAGGCTGGTCTAGAACCCCTGGGCTTAAGCGATCCTCCCGCCTCTGCCTCCCGAGTAGTTGGGATTACAGGTGTGAGCCACCCCCCTGCCCCCAGCTCTATGAAATGATTCCTGAAGCTGCATCATAACAAGGGCAACTTTCACCTGATGTGTGTGCCACCCTCTCCCCTGCTCTCCCTCATATCCCTTGCTCTGGAGGAAGCTGGCCGCCATGTTGTGAGGACACTCAAGCCGTGTGAGGAAAGGCCCGCCTGGGAGGAACAAGGACTGCCACCAACAGTCAGCACCAACTTGCCAACCCTGGCAGGAAAGCATCTTGGAAGCAGATCCTGCTGCCCGCCGCTGACCTCTTATTGGCAACCTCATAAAAGACCCCAAGCCAGAACCCACCAAAGCCCGTCCCAAATTCCTGATCCACAGACACAGTGTTTAAAGCCTCGTTGTTCTGCGAGGTTAATCTATTACTCAGCAGGAGATAACTAACACATAGTATAAATGTCCACCAATCAGATAATAGGTGAATGAATCGTGATATTTTCAAAGTAAACAGTCTTTTCTGTAGAAGTATATTCTGCTTATGTAATTAAGGAAAACAGGTGAATGAACTGTGATATTTTCAGACAAGTAAACAATTATTCTTCTTTTAGAAGCACATTCCGCTTATGTAGTAAGGAAAATGGGAAAAAGGTGAATGAATCGGGACAGTTTCAAACAAGTAAACAGTCTTTTTTTTAAGGTGCGTGTTCTGCTTATGTAACTAATCAGTCTTTACATTTGGGAGGCCCAGGGCAGAAGTACAGATGGAAGCCTGCCTACCATATGTCTACATATTTTAACATTACCAACCAAGCTCGCTAAAGTTAAATACAGTATGTTCTGTCCCGCTCACCATGACAAACATACCTTTCTAACAACATACACAAAAACTGTGTGGTGCTGTGGCTTTTCGAGTCGGCAAAACGCCAAAGATGGCTGGATTTAATGAGCCCACCCTCCCTATCCATGGGTTCCGCCTCTGTGGATTCAACCAACTGCCGATCAAAAATATTTGGAAAAATGGGCCAGGCGCAGTGGCTCACGCCTGTAATCCCAGCACTGTGGGAGGCTGAGGCGGGTGGATCACCTAAGGTCAGGCGTTCAAGAACAGCCTGGCCAACATGGTGAAACCCCGTCTCTACTAAAAATACAAAAATTAGCCTGGGCATGGTGGCAGGCACCTGTAATTGCAGCTACTTGGGAGGCTGAGGAAGGAAAATCGCTTGAACCTGGGAGGCGGAGGTTGCAGTGAGCCGAGATCATGCCATTGCACTCCAGCCTGGGCGACAGAGGGAGCCTCTGTCTCATATATATATATATCTATATATATATATAATATATATATATCTATATATATATATAATATATATATATCTATATATATATATAATATATATATATCTATATATATATAATATATATATCTATATATATATATAATATATATATAGATATATATATAATATATATATCTATATATATATAATATATATATCTATATATATATAATATATATATCTATATATATAATATATATATCTATATATATAATATATATATCTATATATATAATATATATATCTATATATATAATATATATATAATATATATATCTATATATATATATATCTATATATATAATATATATATCTATAATATATATATAATATATATATCTATAATATATATATAATATAATATATAATATAAAAAATATATAATATATATAATATAAAAATATATATATAATACATATATATATTTGGAAAAATGGTGAGGTGTGGGTGCACACCTGTAGTCGCAGCTACTGGAGAGGCTGAGGCGGGAGGATCACCTGAGCCCAACAGTTTGAGACCAACCTAGGCAAAAGAGCAAGACCTTGTCTCTACTAAAAATTAGAAAAAAAATTAGCTGGACATGGTCGCATGTGCCTATAGTCTCAACTACTCAGGAGGCTCAGATGGGAGGATTGCTTGAGCCCAGAAATTTGAGGCTGCAGTGAGCTATGATCATGCTGCTGCCCTCCAGCTGGGAGTCTGGGGTGAGAACCTGTTTCTAGAAATATAAAATAAAATAAAATACTTGGAAAAATTCGACAAAGTTTCAAAAAGCAAAGCTTGAATTTGCCACACGCCAAGTGCCGTGTTGAATCCACACAAATGAGGTAATGTGCAGGCATTGCGTTAGGTGTCAAGTAATCTAGGGATGATTTAATGTATACAGGAAACTATGTGCACATTCTACACTTTTTTGTATGTTGTATTTATCTATTTTAGTAGAGGTGGGATTTTACCATGTTGGTCAGGCTGGTCTCGAACTCCTGACCTCAGGTGATCCACCAGCTTCGGCCTCCCAAAGTGCTGGGATTACAGGTGTGAACCACCACGCCCAGCCACTACACCTTTCTATATCAGGGTCTTGAGCATCTGAAGATTTTGGCATCCACTGGGGGGTCCTGGAACTCATCTCCCACGGACATCCAGGGGCGACAGTATTTTTGTGCATGTCTGGGCATTCTGTCGATGGGCTGGTGATGTTTGGATGTCTTAAATAAAATGAAAACATACTCATCCATAAATGATTATATGTTCCGAAACATTTATTTTCTGTGCCTTAATTTCAGCATTAATAATGTTTGTGTAATTAAGATTTCCATATAGGCAGGGTGCGGTGGCTCTCACCTGTCATCCCAGCACTTTGGGAGGTTGAGGTGGGTGGATCACCTGAGGTCAGGAGTTCGAGACCAGCCTGGCCAACATGGCGAAACCGTCTTTATTAAAAATACAAAAATTAGCCAGGCGTGGTGGCACACGCCTTTAGTCCCAGCTACTTGGGAGACTGAAGCTGGAGAATCACTTGAACCTGGAGGGCAGAGGTTGCAGTGAGCCAAGATTGTGCCATTGCACTCCAGCCTCGGCGACAGAGCAAGACTCCGTTTCAGAAAACAAAAAAGAAAAAGATTTCCGTATCATTTCAGTGTATTATGGACATGATCTGAAGCAGCCATCGGGGCTGAATCCGCGCCCTTTTCCCACACCTTCCTGTGTTGAAGTCCTAACCCTCAGTACCTCTGAATATGCCTGGATTTGGAGACAGGGTCTTGACTTATTTTTAGTTTTTTTCTTTTCTCTTCTTTTTTTGAGACAGGATCTCACTGTTTCCCAGTCTGGAGTGCAGTGGTGTGATCATGGCTCACTGCAGCCTTGACCTCCTGGGCTCAAGTGATCCTCCTTCCTCAGCCTCCTGAGTAGCTGGAACTACAGGTGCACACCACCACGCCTGGCTAATTTTTTTTTTTTTTTTTGGTAAAGATGGGGTTTTGTCATGTTGCCCAGGCTGGTCTCAAACTCCTGGGCTCAAGCAGTCCTCCTGCCTCAGCCTCCCAAAGTGCTGGGATTACAAAAGTGTGACCTTGTAGGGACCATGTTGCAGTTTTACCTTTTTTTTTTTTTTTCTTTTTTTGAAATTTTCTTCTTTAATAGAGATAGGGTAGCACTATGTTGCCCAGGCTGGCCTCAAACTGCTGGGGTCAAGCCATCTTCCTGCCTCGGCCTCCCAAAGTGCTGGGATTACAGGTGTGAGGCACCATGACTGGCCCCCCTTTATACTTCTGTAATAAAAAAAATTTTGTAGAGACAGGGTCTCACTACGCTGACCAGTCTAGGGTGCAGTTGGAGAGCCAGGGTCTTTGAAGAGAGAATTAAGTTGAAATGAATTCAACTTAATCAATTTAGCCCAATGCAGAATGGGCCCTAATCCAATCCGACTGGGATCCCTGTAAGAAGAGATTAGAACACAGACACGCACAGAGGGATAACCACATGAGGACACAGGGCAAAGACTGCCGTCTGCAAGCCACAGAGGGACCGGCCCTGCTGACACCTTGATCTAGGACATCCAGGCTCCAGAACTGTGAGAGAATAAATAAGTATGTGTTGCTGAAGCCACCCAGCCGTGGTACTTGGCCATGGCCACCTGGGGCAACCCTGCAGCCCCCTTTCCCAATCAGGGTTCTGCCTGGAAACTGCAGAGCACAGACGCTGGCTGCAGAGACTGAGTCTCCCGGGGATGGGCCACAGGGAGCTCCATTCCAGACTCCAGGGAGGGAGAGGAATTCCTTCCCCACGTGGAGGCCTCTGGGTACCAGGCCTCGTTCTCTGCTGGAACCCCAATTGAGAAAGACTCATCTAAAGGATTCAACCACAAGACGCCATTAAACCACAAATGTGCAAAATTAAATATGTCTTCATCATAAATGCAATTTAAATATAAAACATTGGGCCGGGCGCAGTGGCTCACACATGTAATCCCAGCACTTTTGGAGGCCGAGGCAGGCGGATCACTTGAGGTCAGGAGTTCGAGATCAGCCTGGCCAACATGGTGGAAACCCCGTCTCTACCAAAAATACAAAAATTAGCCAGGTGTAGTGGCAGATGCCTGTAATCCCAGATACTCCGGAGGCCGAGACAGGAGAATCACTTGAACCCGGGAGGTGGAGGTTGCAGTGAGCCAAGATCGCACCACTGCACTCCAGTGTGGGTGACAGAGCGAGACTCTGTCTCAAAAAAAAAAAAGTAAAACATTGAAAGGTTAACTTCATTTGTATGTTTTTTAAAAGTTACTTTCCTATAATATTCAGAAATTTCTATTAACATTAAAAAGCAAGATAGATGGGTGGAGAGGGGAAGTGATTGGTAGTGGATATGAGGTTTCTTTGCTTTTTATTATGATAAAGTCTAGATAACATAAAATTGACCAGTTTTACCGTTTTATTAATAAGTGCATAGTTCAGTGGCGTTAAGCACATTCACGTGGTTGGGGAGACGTCACCACCATCCATCTCCAGAACTTTCTCATCTTCCCAAACTGAAGCTCTGTCCCTGTGAAACACTCACTCCCCTTCCCCTCCCCAGTCCCTGGCACCCCCCCATCCTACTTTCTGTCTCTGTGAATCTGACACCTCTAGGGACCTCCTAGGACTGGAACCACACAGGATTTGTCCTTCTGTGCCTGGCTTCTCTCACTGAGCCTGATGTTCTCACGGTTCATCCACCTTGTAGCCTATGTCAGGACTTGTGTTTTTTTTTTCTTTCTTTTTTTTTTTTGAGACAGAGTCTCGCTCTGACACCCAGGCTGGAGTGCAGTGGCGTGATCTCTGCTCACTGCAAGCTCCGCCTCCCGGGTTCACGCCATTCTCCTGCCTCAGCCTCCCTAGTAGCTGGGACTACAGGCGCCCGCCACCACGCCCAGCTAATTTCTTTTCGTATTTTTAGTAGAGACGGGGTTTCACCGTGTTAGCCAGGATGGTCTTGATCTCCTGACCTCGTGATCCACCCGCCCCGGCCTCCCAAAGTGCTGGGATTACGGGCATGAGCCACCGCGCCCGGCCAGGACTTGTTTTCTTTTTAAGGCCGAATCATATTTCATTGTGTGGATGGACCACGTTATGCTCATTCATCCAATTTTTTTGAGAGTCTTGTTCTGTCTCCCAGGCTGGAGTGCAGTGGCGCGATCTCAACTCACTGCAACCTCCGCCTCCTGGGTTCAAGGAATCCTCCCAACTCAGCCTCCTGAGTAGCTGGGATTACAGGCACGCCCCACCAGGCCCAGTTATTTTTTGTATTTTTAGTAGAGACGGGGTTTCACCATGTTGGCCAGGCTGGTCCCGACCTCCTGACCTCAAGTGATCCGCCCGCCTCGGCCTCCCGAAGTGCTGGGATCACAGGCGTGAGCCACCGCGCCCAGCCCATTTATCCACTGATGGAAGGTTGGGTTGTTCCTACCTTTTAGCCACTGTGAACATTGGTGTAAAATACCTTCTTGAGCCTCTGCTTTCTTTTCCTTTGAGTAGGAACCTAGGAGTGGAATTGCTGAGTCATGAGATAATTCTAGATTTAACTTTCGAGCAACTGCCAGACTGTTTCCACAATGGCTGCACCATTACATTTTCCCTTCTGCTGGGGTTTCATTGTGGGGTCATGAAATGTTCTGAAATGGGCCAGGCACGGTGGCTCACACCTGTAATCCCAGCACTTTGGGAGGCCAAGGCAGGTGGAGCACCTGCGGTCAGGAGTTCGAGACCAGCGTGACCAACATGGTGAAACCCCATCTCTACTAAAAATACAAAAAATTAGCTGGGCTTGGTGGCGTGCACCTGCAATCCCAGCTACTCGACAGGCTGAGGCAGGAGAATCACTTGGACCCTGGGGGCGGAGGTTGCAGTGAGCTGAGATCATGCCCCTGCACTCCAGCCAGGACCACAAGAGCAAAACTCCGTCTCAAAAAAAAAAAAAGAAAAAAGAAAAAAAAAGTTCTGAAATGCATTGAAGTGACAATTGTACAACTCTGTGAATATCCTAAAAACCACTACATTTTATACTTTAAATGGTTGAATTCTACAGGAAATGAATTATATCTCAATAAAGCTGTCATTTTTTCAGACAAAATGGAAAAGATAATGTAATGACTCAAGTTTTTAGATCAAAATTATATACAGCTACAGGGTTTCTTTGCTTTAAAAATTGAATTGCATGCTGTCTAACATTTTCCAAACATCAATGTGCAATTCTAATGCTCAGGGTCTCTCGTTGCTGTGGTAGAGTTACTCTGGCCGGGCACAGTGACTCACACCTGTAATTCCTGTGCTTTGGGAAGCCGAGGCGGGCAGATCACTTCAACTCATGAGTTCAAGACCAGCCTGGCCAACACAGCAAGACCCCCATGTCTACAAAAAATAAAAAAATTAGCTAGGCATGGTGGTGCACGCCTGTAGTCCCAGCTACTCAGGAGGTTGAGGTGGAAGGATCTCTTGAGCCCAGGAGTTGGAGGCTGCAGTGACGTATGATCATGCCACTGCACTCCAGCCTGGGTGACAGAGCCAGACCCTATCTCAAAAAAAGAAAAAAAAAAAAGTCACTCTGCTTTACCTGTGACACATCAGACCTACAAGTTTAAGAGTATTATGGATTTTGGCCAGGTACAGTGGCTCGCGCTTGTAATCCTAGCTACTTGGGAGGCTGAGGCACGAGAATTGCTTGAAACTGGGAGGTGGAGGTTGCAGTGAGCCAAGATTGTGACACTGCACTCCAGCCTGGGCAACAGAGTGAGACTCTGTCTCAATACAGTGTCCAGCTCTGTGGCCCAGGCTGGAGTACGCTGGTGCAATCATGGCTCACTGCAGCCTCAAACTCCTGGGCTCAAGCGATCCTCCCGCCTCAACTCCTGAGTAGCTGGGACTACAGGTGCCCCACCACACCCAGCTAATTTTTTTAATTTTTTGTGGTGACAGGGTCTGGCTATGTCTCAAATTCCTGGGCTCAAGTGACCCTCCCACCTCAGCCTCCCGAGTAGCTGGGACTACAGGCGCTCCACCACACCCGGCTAATATTTTTTTTTTTTTTTTGTAGGGACAGCGTCTGGCTATGTTGCCCAGGCTGGTCTCGAACTCCTGGGCTCCAGCAGTCCTCTCGCCTTAGCCTCCCAAGGCGCTGGGATTACAGGGGTGAGCCACCGCACCCGCATATTACAAAATGCTCCTCAGTTGCCAGAACCATGCTTTGAACACACAGATCCATGGGTGCATCTGAGACCACAAATCAGACCCACAGAAGAGGAAGGCCACGGCCCCATGGCCCTGCCAAGGAGTGAGGCCTCCTCTCCAAGACCCGTTGCCGGCCGTGTTCCCAACAGGAGGGTTTGCGAAGGGGGTGGTCTTTCCTCCACCCTCCTTGCACTCTGAAACCACGTTGGAGCTCTCTCTGCAGCTGGGAGGCAGAATCCTCAAACTTTGCAAGCATTCTGACGTGGTCGCCTTTTGCCTTCATGGTGTAGAGCCAGAGATGGGGCCTGGGTCTCCCGGGCCCTGAACCGTGGCCAACCTAGAGCGAACAAGGCACCGAGTCACCATGTGCTTCTTCACTCATGCACACGTGTGTGTGTGTGTGTGTGATCTGTGCAGTGACCGGTGTGACCTAGATCCATGCTGGCCCCCGGTCACCACTAGCCATGCATGGCCATCAAAATCTAAATTAACTAAAATGAAACAAATTTTAAAATTTAACATTCTGTTCCTCAGCTGCACGAGCCGTATTTTAAGTGCTCAGCCTAGCTTAGGCCTGTAATCCCAGCACTTTGGGAGGCTGAAGCAGGAGGATCGCATAAGGCCAGGAGTTGGAGGTCATCCTGGGCAACATAGCAAGACCCCATCTCTACCCCCAAAAAAGAAAATTAGCCTTGTGTGATGGTGCATGCCTGTGGTCCCAGCTTCTTGGGAAGCTGAGGCAGGAGGATCACTTGAGCCTGGGAGTTTCAAGGCTACAGTGAGCTATGATCACGTCACTGCACTCCAGCCTGAGCGACAGAGCAAGACCTCATATCTAAAACAATCAGGCCAGGAGCAGTGGCTCATGCCTGTAATCCCAACACTTTGGGAGGCTGAGACGGGTGGATCACCTGAGGTTGGGAGTTCAAGACCAGCCTGGCCAACATGGTGAAACCTCGTCTCTACAAAAATACAAAAATTAGCCCGGCATGATGGTAGGTGCCTATAATCCCACCTACTTGGGAGGCTGAGGTGGGAGAATTGCTTGAACCCGAGGGGTAGAGGTTGCTGTGAGCTGAGATCGCACCATTTCACTCCAGCCTGGGCGACAGAGCAAGACTGTCTAAAAAAAAAAAAAAAAAGTAAAACAAAACAAGCAAACAAAAAAGAGCTCAGCCACATGTGGCTGCTGCTTCTGTACTGGGCGATGAAACTCTAAGATGCAGGGCCTGGGCAGAGGATCCTTTGTCCAGGTAGGAGGACAGCGTAGGGCAGAAGGAGTTGAAATCAGTGAACCGTGTGGACTCGTATCAGTACATTTCAGACAAGGTTTGCCGGGCATTGGAGAAGCGAGTTGCAGGGTGACATACACAATAAGAACATCATTTTGCACACATGTAACTGAAAAACACAACACCGTGTTGTATACAGATTCATACGGAGCCCAGGAGTTAGAGGCTGCAGTGAACTGTGATCGCGCCATTGCACTCCATCCAGCCTGGGCAACAAAGCGAGCCCCGTCTCTGAAACAAACAAACAAAACCTTCATACATATGTAGTTAAAAGTCTAAGAATCATGATTAGACAAGACAGCCGCCAACCCTAGGGAGGAAGAAAAAGGAATAGGATCCAGGTGGTGCTTCAATTCTCTGTATTTAAACAATAAGCTGACACAAATACAGCCAAACATTAGCACTTACCCATCTCAGTGATATGTGTTTGTTAAGTGGTTGTATGTTTGAAATATTTTGTCATAAAAAAGAAGTGTCATCCCCAAGGAGATTAAGAGAGCTACTGATCGCTGCTTTTTTTTTTTTTTTTTGTGTGTGTGTGTGTGTGTGTGACAGAATCCCGCTCTGTCACCCAGGCTGGAGTGGAATGGAGCGATCTCGGCTCACTGCAGCCTCCGCCTCCGCCTCCGCCTCCTGGGTTCCAGCGATTCTCGTGCCTCAGCCTCCTGAGTAGCTGGGACTACAGGCACCCACCACCACACTGGGCTAGTTTTTGTATTTTTAGTAGAGATGGGGTTTCACCATGTTGGCCAGCCTGGTCTCGAACTCCTGACCTCGGGTAATCTGCCTGTCTTGGCCTCCCAAAGTACTGGGATGACAGGCGTGAGCCACGTGCCTGGCCTGGACCACTTTCCTAATCGACTTTTTGGCCAATAAAGTCTCTGAGACTTCCAGAAGAGAAACACAAATCTCACAATGGCCGATCTGTGGAATCTGAATGTTTCTTCTTTATGGATAGGGCCCTTCTGCTTTTCCTGGGAGAGATGAAAACACCCCATGATGGTGCAGATCAGAGCATGTGCGGTCCCAGGGGACATGTCCATCCTTCTGTAGAGCTGCCGATTTCTGGTCCTTCAGGAGAATCTGGAGAAACAGGCTGAGGTGGTTGACAGAGCCCTCCCCAACACAAGCACCGTTCAGCACATGTGCCTGACCTCCCTAGATGTGCATGGAGCCCCTGCTGCGTGCCATGTGCTGCGGTCCCGGGAGACAGCTGGGCAACTGCAGCTGGTCCTGCATCTCAGGGCATCGGGACCAGGGAGGAGACGGCCTGTGAACAGATGTGCAGTGTATACTGGGTGGTGCCAGGAAGAAGAAAAGTCAGGACCAGGGGACAGAGGCTGATCAGCATCAGGCCACAGGGGCTCCAGGAGGGCTCATCCCAGGGTGTCACTGAGCAGCCACTTGCAGGCAGCGGGGACGGGAGCCATAGACACGGGGGGATGGGATCGGTGGGATGTGGCTGTGGCAGGGCCTTGGGAGGGCTTTGAGCTGGAGATGGCATGGTTAGGGCTGTACTTTGAAAAGACCCCTCTCTGGCTGCCAGGAGGACAAAGAGATGCTGGCGAGGAGGGAGGAGAGTGAGGGGCTGGGGTGGTCTCCAGCAAGGGCTGTACAGCTGAGGCCAGCTCTGCTCTGCCCCAGCTCCCGCATGGAACCTTCCACCTTCCTCTCTTTGGCTCATCGGTCGGTGCTCAGTGCAGCCTGGATAGCACTCACTCTGTAGTTCTGTTTTCTTCATAGCCACCTGGGGGAGGGAGTGTGGGAACAGGAGTACTGCCACCGTCATAGTGTTCATCAGGTGTCTGTAGTCATGCTGTTCATTCAGTGTCCATAGTCACGGTGTTCATCAAATGTCAGTAGTCACAATGTTCATCGAATGTATTGTCAGGATGTTCATCGCGTGTCACGGTCACGGTGTTCATCAAGTGTCACGGTCACGGTGTTCATCGCGTGTCACGGTCACGGTGTTCATCGCGTGTCACGGTCACGGTGTTCATCAAGTGTCACAGTCACATTCATCGTGTGTTACAGTCATGGTGTCCATTGATTGTCACAGTCATAGTGTTCATCAAGTGTCATAGTCATGTTCATCGTGTGTCACAGTCATGGTGTTCACCAGGTGTCTGTAGTCATGGTGTTCAAATGTCACAATCATGGTGTTCATTGAGTGTCACAGTCATGGTGTCCATCAAGTGTCCCATAGTCATGGTGTTTGAGTGTCACAGTCAAGGTGTCCATGGAGTGTCCCATAGTCATGGTGTTCATCAAGTTCCACAGTCACAGCATTCATCAAGTGTCATGGTCACGGTGTTCATTGAGTGTCACGGTCACGGTGTTCATCGAGTGTCATGGTCACGGTGTTCATCGAGTGTCATGGTCATGGTGTTCAAGTGTCCCATAGTCATGGTGTTCATCAAGTTCCACAGTCATGGTGTTCATCAAGTTCCACGGTCACGGTGTTCATCGAGTGTCACGGTCACGGTGTTCATCGAGTGTCACGGTCACGGTGTTCATCGAGTGTCACGGTCATGGTGTTCACCGAGTGTCATGGTCATGGTGTTCATCGGGTGTCTGTGTCATGGTGTCCATCAAGTGTCCACAGTCATGGTGTTCATGAATGTCCAGCATGTGGACACTCAGGACAAGTGTGTGAAAATGCTAGAGGAATGAATGCTTGAACCTGGGAGGCAAAGGTTGCAGTGAGCCGAGATTGCACCACTGCACTCCAACCTGGGTGACAGAGTGAGACTCTGTCTCAAAAAATTAAAAAAAGCTGTAACTTTCATGCGGTTTTCCTGTGCCGCAGAGAATGTCTCCTTGTCCCCGGCCCTGACACTGCGGATGACTCACCTGGCTGGCAGGAGTCTACAGCAGGGCCCGGTTGGGGGCCAGGTGGTGTAGAGCCTCTTTGCCTTCTAATCCATTTTCCCCAAAATGACCCTCATACCTTGCTCCTTCCCCTATGGGGTTGGAGGTTCACTTTTTAATATATATCCATAGCGGTATTGGGCTAAAATCTTTACTGATACTTTTCCCTGGCAAATGGGCTTTTAGACTCCAGAACTGTCTACTGGGTAACTGATATTTAGCTGAGCAAGGGGCACTGGGGTCAGAAAGATCTGGGTCTGAACCCGCCCCTGCACTTGACGTGAGCCCCTGGTCCTCCTTGGAGGTTTTCTCGTCTAGACCGTGGGGAGCGATGGTGCCGCACGTCCTCTGAAGGGTGAATGAGGCCATGTGGACAAAGGCCTCGGCACTGTGCAAACCCTACAAAGACTCATTCTTTTTAGTGAAGAGTTATTAGTTTAGTGCTAACTAAAGTCATTATTTTAATACTCAGGTGGACTGACTTGTTCTGTTAAAAAAATACAGTCAGAGCCTGGGCAACATAGTGAGACCCCACCTCTACCAAAAATTTTTAAAGAATTAGCTGGGCATAGTTGCACACTTGTGTTCTCAGCTACTCAGAGGCTGAGGCAGGGTTGTTTGAGCTTGGGAAGTTGAGGCTGCAGTGGGCTGTGATCGTAGCACTGAACTTCAACCTGGGTGACAGAGCGAGACCCTTTCTCAAAAACAAATTTTTTTTAAAGAGAAAATACGGTTGGCCTTCCGCATTCATAGGCACTGCATCCATGGATTCAACCAGCCAAGGGTGGAAAATATTTGGAAAACAAATGCATCTGTACTGAACATGTATGGGGTTTTTCCTTCTCATTGTTCCCTAAACAATAGAATGTAACAGCCATCGGCATAGTGCTTACATTGTATTAGGTATTATAAGTAATCCAGAGATGATTTACAGTATATGGGATGATATGTTTAGGTTATATGCAAACACTATATCGTTCTATGTCAGGGACTCAAGCATCCATGGATTTTGGCATCTGAGGGGGTCCTGGAACTCAACCCTTGCAGATACTGAGGGACAGCTGTACTGTTTTTTGTTTTGTTTGTTTTGAGACAGAGTCTTACTCTGTTGCTCAGGCTGGAGTGCAGTGGTGAGATCATAGCTCACTGCAGCCTCTACTTCCTGGGCTCAAGCCATCCTCCCACCTCAGCCTCCTGAGTAGCTGGCACTGCAGGCGTGTACTATCACACTCGCTAATTGTTTGTTTTTTTTAAATTTTGGTGGAGACAAGGTCTCATTATGTTGTCCAGGTTGGTCTCAAACACCTGAGCTCAAGCAATCCTCCCGCCTTGGCCTCCCAAGGTGCTGGGATTACAGGCATGAGCTACCACACCCGGCCAGACACTGTGCTGTTAAAGTTCAATTTTCTGGCCGGGCGTGGTGGCTCACACCTGTAATCTCAGCACTTTGGGAGGCCGAGGTGGCCAGATCATGAGGTCAGGAGGTTGAGACCATCCTAGTTAACACGGTGAAACCCTGTCTCTACTAAAAATACAAAAAAAAAAAAAAAAATCGCTGGGCATGGTGGTGGGCACCTGTAGTCCCAGCTACTCAGGAGGCTGAGGCAGGAGAATTGCTTGAACCTGGGAGGCGGAGGTTGCAGTGAGCTAAGATCGTGTCACTGCACTCCATCCTGGGCAACAGAGCGAGACCCTGTCTCAAAAAATAAAAAAAGTTCAATTTTCTTTGAAGAATCTTGACATGGAGAAAAAGCCCTGCCACACAAGTAGATCATCTGCAAAGCGGAAGTCAGATGGGTTCGAGTCCCAGCTCTGCCACTGACAGTGCCTCAGTTTCTTCATCTGTAAATTGGGTGCAGTGATAGTCCCAGCATTACAGCGTTGTTGTGAGACAGTGTTAATTTGTGTAAAGTGCTTCTGGCCGTGCCTGGGCTCCTAGGAGGGTCTCCACCAAGCAGGGCAGCTCAGGTGCAGTGGTGGGGCTGGAATTGACACCGTCAACTCAGTGCACCTGAGAACTCGCTCTAACCTGGTGGGGCTTTGGTGTGTGTTTGTGGTTCTAGCGCCCAGCCTCCGACCCTTCCCCTGCCCACTGTGGGGGCCAGCTATACTGCACAACCCACTCCTGGGATGGACCCTGCCGTGAACCCGGCCTTTCCCGCAGCTGCCCCGGCAGGGTACGGTGGATACCAGCCCCACTCCGGCCAGGACTTCGCCTACGGCAGCCGACCCCAGGAGACCGTCCCCACGGCCACCACCATGGCTACCTACCAGGTATCCAGTCCTTTCTTTGACCAGCGTTGCCGGGAAACGTGGGTCGCCTTGCATGGGTGAGAGCGGTGGGCTTCCCACAGCTACTCCTTCTCCCAGGCCTCTTAACCGTGATCCTTCCTTCGGGACCCTTCTGCTGGCATTGCATACCCGCGGTGGGGAGAAATCAGGGCAGAGTCGCTTCCGAAAGAATCCACTGCTCTCGGGGACAGGCCGCATGCGTACCTCCACGTCGGGGCAGTGGGGACAGTGACGGCGCACAGAGCTTTGTCCCAGCCTCAGCAGTGACTATGAAGGAGGAGGAGGGTCGCCTGGGTTACAGGACCCCTCCCTGGCCAGGGCAGATGGCCTCGGCCACCTGGGCCCAGAGAGACCAGGACTCACCCCACCTTCCCCACACTCCGGATTACTGCCTTCTAAGAGGGAGTCTGTGGTGTGTGGGGCGCACCTGGGTGCTGACGACCTCACCTTCCCAACCGAGGCACTCAGGCTGCAGATCCAGCCGCCGTGTTCCCACTTGATGTCGCAAAGATGTCCCCCGTGACCAGCTCCAATTCCCCAGCCCTGCCACCCGCACCTCGTCCCCAGATTGTGTCGGTCAACGGCATCAGAGGCCACCCTGTCACCCAAGCTCAGCACCCACCTGACCCCACCCTCTTCCTCCCCTCTCCATTTCCTTGCCAAGGCCTCGGGGGCTTCTCCCTGCAAACCCACCCTCTCCTGCCTCACCGAGCATCGTCTTGTAAATTGCAGTGGAACTCTTGGAAATTAGTGTCGGCTCCATGACAGCTGCTGTGTCAACCACGCCCCCTGCCCCCTGCCCCCAGGCCAGGACCTGGTCCTGGGCAGACGCTTAGGAGCCAGCGCTGCAGGAAGGACTAAGTGCAGAGTGCAGTGTGGCAGGGCGCGTCGCACCCACCGCCTGAGCTGCTCTCCTCCGTTCTCTGTCTCTCTCCGCCGAAACCCCCACATAGGACAGTTACAGCTACGGACAGTCAGCAGCTGCCAGGAGCTATGAGGACAGGCCGTACTTCCAGTCTGCTGCCCTCCAGTCTGGGCGCATGACAGCCGCAGACTCCAGCCAGCCAGGTGAGCCATCTGCAGGGTCGGGGCTGGGAACGAGGAGACGCTCCCCGCAGCACAGGGAAACCTCGGGAAACTTACTTTTTTTTTTTTTTAGACAGAGTCTCGCTCTGTTGCCCAGGCTGGAGTGCAGTGGTGCGATCTCGGCTCACTGCAAGCTTCGCCTCCCAGGTTCAAGCCATTCTCCTGCCTCAGCCTCCCGAGTAGCTGGGACTACAAGTGCCTGCAACCACGCCCGGCTAATTTTTTGTATTTTTAGTAGAGACGGGGTTTCACAGTATTAGCCAGGATGGTCTTGATCTCCTGACCTCGTGATCCGCCCGCCTTGGCCTCCCAAAGTGCTGTGATTACAGGCGTGAGCCACCATGCCCAGCCTGAAAGTTGCATCTTTTCTTTTTTTTGAGACGGAGTCTCACTCTGTGGCCCAGGCTGGAGTGCAGTGGCGCGATCTCGGCTCACTGCAAGCTCCGCCTATTGGGTTCACGCCATTCTCCTGCCTCAGCCTCCCGAGTAGCTGGGACTACAGGCACCCGCCACCACACCCGGCTAATTTTTTGTATTTCTAGCAGAGACAGGGTTTCACTATGTTGGCCAGGATGGTCTCAATCTCCTGACCTTGTGATCCGCCCACCTTGGACTCGCAAAGTGCTGGGATTACAGGTGTGAGCCACCACGCCTGGCTAATTTTTTGTATCTTTAGTAGAGATGGGGTTTCACAGTATTAGCCAGGATGGTCTCGATCTCCTGACCTCGTGATTCGCCCGCCTTGGCCTCCCAAAGTGCTGCGATTACAGGCGTGAGCCACCATGCCCGGCCTGAAAGTTACATCTTTTCTTTTCTTTTTTTTTTTTTTTTTTTGAGACGGAGTCTCACTCTGTTGCCCAGGCTAGAGTGCAGTGGTGCGATCTCAGCTCACTGCACCCTCTGCCTCCCGGGTTCAAACAATCCTCCTGCCTCAGCCTCCCAAGTAGCTGGGACTGCAGGCACACGCCACCATGCCTGGCTAATTTTTTCTATTTTTAGTAGAAACGGGGTTTCACCATGCTAGCCAGGCTGGTCTTGAACTCCTGACATCAGGTGATCCACCTGCCTCGGCCTCCCAAAGTGCTGGGATTACAGGCGTGAGCCACTGCACCCCGTGAAAGTTACATGTTAACCATCCTAGAGGCCGGGCACGGTGGCTCACGCCTGTAATCCCAACACTTTGGGAGGCCTGAGGTGGGAGAATTGCTTGAACCTAGGAGTTCGAGACCAGCCTGGGCAACATAGTAAGACCCCCGTCTCTACAAAAAATGCAAAAAAATTAGCCAGGCATGGTGGTGTGCACCTGTAGTCCCAGCTACCCAGGAGGCTGAGGTAGGAGGTTCGCCTGAGCCCAGGAACTGAGCTGCAGTGAGCTGTGATCGCACCACTGCACTCCAGCCTGGGCAGCAGAGCAAGACCCTGTCTCTAAAAAATAAAAAATAAAAAAAAACAAAATAAAGGCCGGGTGCAGCGGCTCACGCCTGTAATCCCAGCACTTTGCGAGGCAGAGGCGGGTGGATCACAAGGTCAAGCGATCGAGACCATCCTGGCCAACATGGTGAAACCCCATCTCTACTAAAAATAGAAAAATTAGCCGGGCAGGGTGGCGCATGCTTGTAATCCCAGCTATTCGGGAGGCTGAGGCAGGAGAATCACTTGAACCTGGAAGGTGGAGGTTGCAGTGAGCCGAGATCATGCCACTGCACTCCAACCTGGTGACAAAGCAAGACTCCGACTCAAAAAAAAAAAAAAATAATAATAATGATAATAAAAACATCCTAGATTTGCAGGTGAGCCTCAGGGCTGGCTGCTCAGATGGGCCCTGGGATCTCTGCCAGGTGTGGGCTATGAATGAAGGAAAGTGAGGACTGAAAATGCAGCTAACATTTTTTCCAAGGAAGCTTTCCCGGGGTGGCAGGAGGTGAGCTCTGTGGGTGATGGAGCTGGAGATGCAGAGGAGCTTGTCTAGGGCACCCACAGCCCTCCTCCCCCATGGCAGGAGAGAGAAGCCGGGCTCTGGAAAGGAGAGGTGGGCACAAGGTCACCTGCGAGTCGCTGCCAGCACCTGGCCCAAGGCTCTGGCCTCTGGTCCTGGCTTAAGCATCTAGCGTGTTCCAGCCAGTTGAGTCCAGGGCCCATCTGCAGGTGAGGGACAGTGGGGTGGGGGTTGGCTCTGCAGAGGGCCTGTGCCTGTCCCCTAGGGACCCAAGAGGCCTGCGGGCAGCCCAGCCCCCATGGCAGTCACAGCCACGCTCAGCCCCCACAGCAGGCGCCCATAGTGGAGTCCGGACAGCCAGCGAGCACCTTGTCCTCGGGATACACCTACCCCACGGCGACAGGCGTCCAGCCCGAGTCCTCAGCTTCCATCGTGACCTCCTACCCCCCGCCCTCCTACAATCCCACCTGCACCGCCTACACGGGTAAGACCAGCGTTCCTTGCCCAGGTGGTCTGCCCGTCGGTCCCCACTTCAACTTAGTGGAATCAGCATCTCCCCCCGACTCATTGTTTTCTCTGCTGCTTAGCACCAAGCTACCCGAACTATGACGCGTCGGTGTACTCCGCCGCCAGCCCTTTCTATCCTCCAGCGCAGCCCCCGCCTCCCCCGGGACCCCCGCAGCAGCTGCCCCCGCCGCCCGCGCCTGCAGGCTCAGGAAGCAGCCCCAGGGCCGACTCGAAGCCACCGCTTCCCAGCAAGCTGCCGAGACCCAAGGCCGGGCCCAGGCAGCTCCAGCTTCACTACTGCGACATCTGCAAGATCAGCTGCGCCGGCCCCCAGGTCAGTCGCCCTCCTGCCATGGGCAGGCCCCAGGGACCTCTCTGTCCCCAACGTCTGAACCCGAATGTGGGCGCCGGTGGGGTGGTCAGGGTCACTGCCTGCTGAAAGAAGGTCTGGTGTTAAACTTGCATGTTGTATGCATGGCCTGTGTGTGCAAGCGCGCGTGTGTGCAAGTGTGAGTGTGTATGTGTGCGTGTGTTTATGCATGTGTATATGTGTGCATATGCGTGTGCAAACGTGAGTGTGCATGTATGTGTGCTTGCACGTATGTGTGCGCCTGTGTGCCTGTGTGCAAGCGCTTGTGTGTGTGCAAGTGTGTGTACGTGTGTGCATGTGTGTGCAAACGTGTGTGCGTGTGTGTATGTGTGCGCATGTATGCCTGCATGTGTATGTGTGTGCATGCGCCCGTGTGTGTGTGTGCATGTGTGCTTGTGCTTGGCAGTGCTTGTTTGGGACATACGTGAAAGAATCTTTACCAAACACACGAGCTTGAGATTTTAAAGCTTGCAAATCACCCAGCTGAGATCGTGGGCTCAATTCCTGGAAAGATAATTAGACCCTAGAGCTCTGTCTTTGCAAAACACACACCCTGATCTTCTTTTGTTTTTAATACTCTGAAAGGAAGCTCTGGACCGCGGAGAGACACGGAGTCAGCAATCGCAGACTCTGGAGAGGTGTGAGAAGGCTCAGGACACCGTTATCAGGACCCCTGACCCAGCTGGGGATGGGGGGCCGGTCCCTGCTCAGGACCCCTCCCGCCCCAGATCACCCTTTCCCTGTCTCAGACTCTTTCCCCCAGCAGCTGTCCACTGCGTCTCATGCTGGGAGAGACCCTGGCCTTCTTTGCAGAGTGCTCGCATAGAAGTTTGAGTTTCTTTTGGAGACAAAGTCTCGCTCTGTTGCTCAGGCTAGGGTGCAGTGGTACAATCACAGCTCGCTATAGCCTCCACCTCCTGGGTTCAAGTGATCCTCCCCTCAGCCTTCCAAGTAGCTGAGACAGGTACGAACCACCATGCCCAGCTAATTTTTTAAATTTTCAATAGAGATGGGGTCTCACTATGTCGCCCAGGTCCAGTCTCGAACTCCTGGGCCCAAGCGATCCTCCTACCTCAGCCTCCTGAGTAGCTGGGATTACAGGTGCACACCACCATGCCTGGCTATTTAAAAAAAATTTTTTTTTGTAGATACAGGGTCTCACTATGTTGCCCAGGCTGGTCTCGAACTCCTAAGCTCAAGGAATTCTTCTGCCTCAGCCTCCCATAGTGCCAGGATGACAAGCTGAGTCCCTGCGCCAGGCCCGTGTGGGTTATTTAATCCTTATATCTGCCTTGTGGCTACCATCTCTGTGTGGCAGATAAAATCCCAGAGGCTCAGAAAGGGTCAGTACTTTGAGGAACTCAGAGTCAGTTTTAGTGACCCAGGCAGAAATCAAACCAAGATGTGTTGAAGCCCACGTGGCTAATTACTACAGTATACGCCAAAAGTGCACAAAGACAGCCTATTGGCCGGGCGCGGTGGCTCATGCCTGTAATCCCAGCGCCTTGGGAGGCTGAAGCCGGTAGATCGCTTGAGCCCAGGAGTTCGAGACCAGCCTGGGCAACATGGGTGAAACTCTGTCTCTAAAAAAAATTTAAAAATTAGCTGGGCATGGTGGTACACACTTACAGTCCTGGCCACTTTGAAGGCTGAGGTGGGAGGATCGTTTGAGCCCAGGAGTCCAAGGCTGCAGTGAGCTATGATCACACTACTGCACCCCAGCCTGGGCGACAGGGCGAGACCCTTTGTCCACAAAAAAACAAACAAAACCCCCCAAAAAACAACAACAACAAAACACACACACACACACAAAAACCTACCTATAGTCCCCCATAATCTCTCCACCCTGAAATGATTTAGTGGTAGCATCTTGGTGTGTATCCTTCCAGAGTCTTCTCTATTCCACAGGCAGTCTCTCTTTCTAAGTTAGTATGTGTGCACAGGGATGCGTATTTATTCTATTGCTTAGGTAATATATTTATGAGGTTCAAGACTGCTAAATTCCAGGCCGGGCGTGGTAGCTCACGCCTCTAATCCCAGCACTTTGGGAGGCTGAGGTGGGAGGATCGCCTGAGGTCAGGAGTTCAACACCAGCCTGGCCAACATGGTGAAACCCCCGTCTCTACTAAAAATACAAAAATTAGCCAGGCGTGGTGGCAGACGCCTGTAGTCCCAGCTACTTGGGAGGCTGAGGCAGGAGAATGGCGTGAACCTGGGAGGCGGAGGCTGCAGTGAGCTGAGATCGTGCCACTGCACTCCAGCCTGGGCAACAGAGCGAGACTCCGTCTTAAAAAATAAAAATAAAAAAGATTCCTAAGTTCCAGAGAGCATGCATACAGTAAAATGTATGCCTCTCCCACGTCCTATTTTTCTTCCCTAAAACCAGACAATGTCTCTGAGTTCCTGTGTGCCAAGCCGGTGGCCTGCAGGTGACGGGGCAGTGCCCACTGTGCCCCAGTATTATCAGGGGCATTTTTCTGTCTGCAGAATGTTTATTCTTGGCATTGTCAGGGCGTGTTGGTTTCGTGGCCCACCTGCCACGTCTTGTCTGTGGCCGACTTCATTTCAGGATTTCAAGCAGCACACCCAGGATTCTGCCTAAGGGCTTGGCTGTCGCTTCCCCAGACGCAATCAGATATTTTGGGCCCAGTAGTACCGGATGCGTAGGCCTGTGAGTCACGGTGGCTTCCCCCGGGTGGAGCCCCTGTGTCTATTAGCAGTTTCCTAAGACGGAAGTGTATGTGACTATCCTTCGGGCAGCAGGTGCCCTTGCTTGGTTTCTGACGTTGAATTCTGAAGTCAGAATTTTCTGTATACAGCAGTCCCCAAAAGGAACGTGTGATGCATGGAGCATGCTTTCCAAAGAAACTCCTTGAATTCCAGAAGAAGGAAGAAACCTTATGTCTAGCAGTCTGAGCTTGTGGGTTTGTTACGTGGGCTTCATAAAGGGACACTTGAATTAGCTACGCGTGGTGGTGTGCACCTGTAGTCCCAGTTACTTGGGAGGCTGAGGCGGGAGAATCGCTTGAACCCAGGAGGTGGAGGTTGCAGTGAGCTGAGATCACGCCACTGCACTCCAGCCTGGGTGACAGAGTGAGACCCTGTCTCGAAAAAAAAAAGAAAAATTGAGACGTCTATAGTAAGAAGATAGGCTGGGCGCGGTGGTGCGCTCCTGTCATCCCAGCACTTTGGGAGGCCAAAGCAGGTAGATACTTGAGGTCAGGAGTTCGAGACCAGCTTGGCCAACAGAGTGAAACCCCGTCTCTACTAAAAATACAAAAATTAGCCAGGTGTGGTGGCACCCGCCTGTAGTCCCAGGTACTTAGGAGGCTGAGGCCGGAGAATCACTTGAACCCAGGAGGCAGAGGTTGCAGTGAGCTGAGATCGTGCCACTGCACTCCAGCCTGGGCAACAGAGTGAGACTCCATCTCAAAAAATAAAAATAAGAAAAATAAAGGGACACTGGAACCTCCATGGCACCAGGGAATGGAGGGTTGGGGACAGCGGGCCTCTGTTACCACCGAGTTCCCTCGCACTAAGCCGGGGGCCTGCAGGGGAGGGGACAGTGGCCAGTGTGCAAACCCCCGCCCAGGCTGCCTCTCACCCCTTGCCACAGACCTACCGGGAACATCTGGGAGGGCAGAAGCACAGAAAGAAGGAGGCGGCCCAGAAGACAGGCGTGCAGCCCAACGGGAGCCCGCGCGGGGTGCAGGCGCAGCTGCATTGCGACCTGTGCGCCGTGTCCTGCACCGGGGCAGACGCCTACGCGGCCCACATCCGGGGATCCAAGCACCAGAAGGTACGGCCCCGCCCGGCCCAGGCTCTGCCACCCCTGGGGAGGAGGCCCCCAGGTCAGCACTTGGGACCCACAGAGGTACCTGGGGAGATCAGAGGGAGCCGGGAGAAGCCTCCCCAAGTGGAACGTGCCCAAGGGCCGGCCGCCCAGGCCCATGCGTCCTCATCTTCAAGGATCCAAACTCCTTTCCAGTTATTTTATTTTAGTTTTCATTTTATTATTATTTTTAATGGAGACAAAGTCTCGTCCTGTTCCCCAGGCTGGGATGCAGGGGCACAATCTCGGCTCACTGCAACCTCTGCCTCCTGGGTTCAAGCAATTCTCATGCCTCAGCCTCCCAAGTAGCTGGGATCACAGGCATCTGCCACCGCACCTGGCTAATTTTTGTGTTTTCAGTAGAGACGGGGTTTCACCATGTTGGCCAGGCTGGTCTCGAACTCCTGACCTCAAGTGATCTGCCCGCCTCAGCCTCCCAAAGTGCCGGGATTACAGGCGTGAGCCACCGTGCCGGGACTCCTTTCCACTTTTAAAAAGGGTTCCTGCTCATTGCACATGAAGTGGCCGAGACATTCACACCCGGACTTCGAAGAAAGCTTGGCATTCAGGCGTGGTGACAGACAGGGCTTGCCCTGTGATGAGACCCAACGCTGTGTTCCCTTTGAGGTCTTGCTCTTCGCACTCCCTGCTGTAGTATCACTGTTCTCCTGAGGCCTTAGAAAGGCCTGGGTCAGGCCGGGCGCGGTGCCTCACGTCTGTAATCCCGGCATTTTGGGAGGCCGAGGCGAGTGGATCGCGTGAGGTTGGGAGCCTGAGACCAGCCTGGCCAACATGGTGAAACCCCGTCTCTACTAAAAAATACAAAAATTAGCCGGGCGTGGCGGGTGCGTGCCTGTAATCTCAGCTACTCAGGAGGCTGAGGCAGGAGAAATTGCTTGAACCCGGTAGGTGGAGGTTGCAGTGAGCTGAGATCTCGCCACCGCACTCCAGCCTGGGCGACACAGCAAGGCTCTGTCGCCAAAAGAAAAAAAAAAAGAGGCCTGGGTTTCGTCATGTTCGGCGGGGAGGGGATGGAGTCCCCACCCGAGAGCAGGGAGGGGACAGCTGGCTTGTGCTGTAGCCCGGGCTGTCAGGCTGAGCCACCCTGGGAGGCCTGGCTGAGGACCTGGCTTCTCTCCCCCAGCTGCCTGGAGGCTCATCCAGGGCCTCATTCCCTGGCTCCGCTCAGGACAGCTTGCTGAGGGCCCGTGTGAACCCACAGGGGAAAGAGGAATGAGCAGGGAGGCACGGAGGAGGGAAGGAGCGGGGCAGAGAAATGGGGGAAGGAGACTCACCGGCCTGGGGACCGGAGAGCTAGGGGCCGGTGGGGCAGAGCTGCAGGTATCACCCCCACAGGCTGGGGCTCGGTCTGGGGGTCAGGCAGGCCCTGCTGCCCGTTGTGGGGTTGGGGGGTACAGGGCAGGTCTTGTGCAGCGTGTGTCAGACAGACCTGGCAAGTGTGTCTGAGATGGTCCCCAGCACACACACAGCGGCCCTGTGCACACGGAACCTTTGCCAGAAGCACCTTGTACCTAGAGGTGCTGAGAATGGAGCACGGCCAGACTACGGACGTGACCATGTGCACACGTGCGTGCAGAACGTGGGTGTCCGTCCAGGGACACGTGCACACCCACCATCCATCCACACGCGCTGAGTCCCGGGCAGTCAGGGGGCACTAGGCTGGGGCTTGGGAGGCTGAGAAACGGCCCCACCTGGCAGCCCACGTGGTGGAGGAGGAGGAAGAGCGTCCGTGTGAGCCGGTGAGCCACGTGCTCACACACTAGAGGAGTGTCACCGTGCTAGAGAAGTCACAAGCACGTGTGCAAGGCAGGAGGCCACCTGGGAAGGGCCTTCTGGAGCGGGTATTATCCAGAGAGCAGGAGGAGAGAAGAGAGGGGGGTCCCTGGGACCGGCCAGCCCACACTCACGCTGCACGCCCGTGGAGGCCCTTCCTGCCTCTTGAAAAAGGCCATCAGGCTGGGAGCGGCCCTCACACGGGAGCCCGGCTATGTCTGTTGCAGGTCTTCAAGCTGCACGCCAAACTGGGGAAGCCCATTCCCACCCTCGAGCCTGCACCGCCCACGGAGAGCCCCCCTGGGGCGGAGGCCAAGCCCACGTCCCCCACTGGCCCCAGCGTGTGTGCCTCGAGCAGGTCAGCGCTGGCCAAGAGACCCGTGGCCTCGAAGGCCTTATGCGAGGGTACGTGTGTCTGCATGCGTGTTCATGTACCCACCAGAGCCCTGGCCGCCTAGTGAAAGTTTCGTGAGAAAATCTACCATCCAGTCGATTTTCGTCATGTCTTCCCGGGGGGTGGTGAGGGGCTGGCTGGTGCCGTCTCTCCCTTATTCCTGCAGAGCAAGATGGCCTCCCACTGGCCCACACCGCCCTGAACCTTGGAGACCCTTTGAGACCATTTCCAGAGAGTGCTGGCAGAACCAATAAAATGGTAATGCCATTTCTTCCTGTAGAGTTTTTTTGTTTTGTTTTGGTTTGAGATGGAGCCTCGCTCTGTCCTCCAGGCTGGAGTGCAGTGGTGCGATCTCAGCTCACTGCAACCTCTGCCTCCTGGGTTCAAGCGATTCTCCTGCCTCAGCCTCCTGAGTAGCTGGGACTATAGGCATGCACCACCACGGCCGGCTAATTTTTGTATTTTTCGTAGAGACAGGGTTTCACCATGTTGGCCAGGCTGGTCTCGAACTCCTAACCTCAAGTGATCCACCAGCCTCGGCATTCCAAAGTGCTGGGATCACAGGCGTGAGCCACTGCGCCCGGCCTCTTCCGGTAGAATCTGGCCTGGTGCCGGGTGCTGGGGTTCTCTGGAAGCCCTCACCCTGCACCTACAGGGTTCCCTGGGCTGCCACCTCCACTGTGCTCCCCTGCACGCCCTGGTGCTCACGGTGAACAAATTGGGCTCAGAATCAGAGTTATGTGGGTACCAGGAAATGAAGGTGGAATCCTCACGCCCCTCTGCCTGTGACCCTACCTTCCCTGCGTGCAAAGCCCCAGCTGTCAGAGCTGACCCGCGTTAACTAGGATTACATGCCAGGCGTCTGCTCACTGCTTTGTGTGCATTGCTTCACTTTACCTCCACGACAACTCTTTTTTCGTGGTTTGTTTTGTTTTGTTTTGTTTTTGAGACAGAGTCTCACTGTGTCACCCGGGCTGGAGTGCAGAGGTGCAATCATAGCTCACTGCAGCCTCCACCTCCTGGGCTCAAGCGATCCTCCCAGCTCAGCCTCCTGAGTGACTGGGACTACAGGTGTGCACCACCACGTCCCACTACTTTTTGTATTTTTTTTTTTTTTGTAGAGGTGGGGTTCTGCTATGTTGCTCGGGCTGGTCGGAAACTCCTAGGCTTAAGCGATCCTCCCACCTCGGCCTCCCACAGCACTGGGTTTACAGGCATGAGCCACTGTGCCCAGCCCACAACTACTCATTTAAGTCAATATTGTCACCAGTCCCAATGTGTAGATGGAAAAGCCGTAAACGGTGGAGGTGGAATTGGAACCCGGGTCTGTCTAAGAGTCTCTGCCGTGGACCACCGTGCTGTGCGTGGGCAGGGGTCGAGGGAGCCACATTCTATTTTTAGCCTCAGCAGCGTTGATTCTTGAATAGCAACATGATTTTGAAGATCAAACCATCAAGTCATTCTTATAACAAAGATATTTGTCTCCCCCGAGGCTCCATCATTTCGCCTAACGGGGGTAGGTTAAGTGGGAGCCTTGGTCCGCCTGATACTTCATGGTCTATTAACTGTGGATTTTGTGCTGTCAGTGGGTTCCTCAAGCGAGGGCCTAAAACCAGGGCTTCTCCCCGGATGGATTGAAATTGGCCTCGGTTTCTTGGCTGGGTCACACGCAGGCATGAAAGGGAGAGCGAGGTTGCTGCCCGGGGCCATTCCCCCTGACATCACAGGAGGGAGGGGGATGGCACAGCCTGCGGTCTGGGTGGCTCTCCACCCCATGCCGCCTGGCGGGTCTGCAGCCGCAGTGCTTTCTCCTGGAACAGGGTATAAGTGACATGGTTTTTCCCCTCAGGGCCTCCTGAGCCACAGGCAGCAGGCTGCAGACCCCAGTGGGGGAAACCAGCCCGACCTAAATTAGAGGGTCCCAGAGCACCTACCCAAGGAGGCTCAGAGGAAGCTCCTGCGGGCTGCTCTGATGTGCAGCCGGTGGGCCCGGAATATGTGGAGGAGGTAAGTCGAGGCTGTCAAGTCCTGGTGCCCTGGTCAGGGAAGGACCTTCCCATGGATCAGGCTTCGAGACCTCACCCGGCTTCTCCCAGCGAGATTTACGGACCCATCCCCGTTCCTGAGCTGCACAGGCCAGACCTCCATGGACCAAAACCCCGTGCAGACCCGCTTGACACTTTGGGTGCCAGATTTTGGTATCAGCAGGAAATGAATATGGCCCCATGAGGGCCAGAGACAGGCCTAGGCATTCCCAACAGGGGGCCCTGCGGAGGCGTCTGTCTGGAAGGTGGAAGGGATCTGGGCAGTAGAAAGCTCCCCGGGAGGTTGGCGGCCCTTCCATCCAGCCCCTTTCCTGGGCCTGGGGGACCCTGGGACCTGCCAAGGTCAGGCTGGTGAGCAGTGGAGCCAAGCTCCTGGGCCAGGTCTGCCAGCTCCCAGGCCAGCGGCAGTTCAGACCCCGGTTGGCCTTGCGCGTGCCAAAGAGGCAGGGCTGGGTTTCCTCTGCCTTGCCTGTAGGCCTGGGATTCTTTTAAGAGACAGGGTCTTGCTGTGTCACCGAGGCTGGAGTGTAGTGGTGCCATCATGGCTCACTGTAACCTCAAACTTCTGGGCTCAATCAATCCTCCCACCTCAGTCTCCCAAGTAGCTGGGACTACAGGCATGAGCCACCACTCCCAGCTAATTTTTGTATTTTTTATTTTTTTTGTAGAGATGGGGGTCTCGCTATGTTGACCAGGCTGGTCTTGAACTCTTGGGCTCAAGCAATCCTCCAGCCTCCCATGGTGGCGCGTGCCTGTGGTCCCAGCTACTCGGGAGGCTGAGGTGGGAGGATCGCTTGAGCCCAGGAGTGTGAGGCTGCAGTGAGCCAAGACCGAGCCACTGTACTCCACTCCAGCCTGGGTGACACAGCAAGACCCTGTCTCTAAAAAGACATACATAAATAAAATGACCAGCAAGGAGGAAGGCTCCGCCGCGACCTGGCAGCGGTAGCATGTCACATCCCACCCCGCCTCGTGCCTGGTGCGCGTGCGGCTGTTCTGTGTCTCAGGTGTTCAGCGACGAAGGGCGAGTGCTTCGCTTCCACTGCAAGCTGTGCGAGTGCAGTTTCAACGACCTTAACGCGAAGGACCTGCACGTGAGGGGGCGGCGGCACCGGCTGCAGTACCGGGTGCGTCCAGCAGGGGGAGCCCCGACACCCCTCCGGGCTGTGCTCGGGCCCGGCGGGCGCTGGGAGGCCTCTGGTCGGGCCTCTTCCGCGCGTGTGATCCGACGAACTTAAGAGGGAGGGGTGATTTTCTGTGTTTTCAACGTCTTGGTCCACGTCTCAAAAGTGTATCTTCGGCCGGGCGCGGTGGCTCACGTCTATCATCCCAGCACTTTGGGAGGCCAAGGTGGGTGGATCATTTGAGGTCAGGAGTTCGAGACCAGCCTGGCCAACATAGTGAAATCTTTACTAAAAATACAAAAATTAGCCAGGTGTGGTGGTGCGCACCTGTAATCCCAGCTACTCGGGAGGCTGAGGCAGGAGAATCGCTTGAACCCGGGAGGCGGAGGTTGCAGTGAGCCGAGGTCACACCATTGCACTCCAGCCTGGGAGACAAGAGCAAGACTCTGTCTTGAAAAAAAAAAAAAAAAAAAAAAAGGCTTTGGGAGATTTTTCAGCCCAACAGTTCTAGTCTCTGGGCCTCTCCCTGCACCCCAAGATCCTCCTGGCATCCCTGTCTAAAGCAAGGTCCCTACTCTCAGAGCCTTGCCTCTCCTTTCCAGAAGAAAGTGAACCCGGACCTTCCCATTGCCACGGAGCCCAGCAGCCGGGCTCGGAAGGTCCTGGAGGAGCGCATGAGGAAGCAGCGGCACCTGGCGGAGGAGCGGCTGGAGCAGCTGCGGCGCTGGCACGCGGAGAGGAGGTGCCCGGCTGCGGGTCTTGGCAAGGGGGCCTGGTGAGGGAGGGCAGGTCCAGCGTGGAACCTAGACGCCCACTGCTGCAGATTACGGAGCTCCTCCGTGTGAGCTCTCAAGCAGTGGGGGGAGACGGGTGCCCGGGCAGTGGGCACGTCCTGGTGTGGGAGTGTGAGAGGGTTCCAGAGCAGACGGGCAAGGGCACAGTGGCATGCAGACCTGACACGTGGGCTCCAGGGCCTCCGTAGATGCAGGGACACTGCCTGCCAACTCGCTGGACCACACGGCTGCAGAGGCGCCTTGTGACTTGTGACCTGTGTCCCTCCTGACCCCTGGTGTCGCCTGTGTCCCCTGACCTCTAGTGTCCCTGTGTACCCTGATCCCTCGTGTCCTCTGTGACCCCTTACCCCTGGTGTCCCCTGTGTCCCCCTGACCCCCAGTGTCCCCTGGGTCCCCCTGACCCCTGGTGTCCCTGTGTATCCTGACCCCTGGTGTCCTCTGTGACCCCTTACCCCCGGTGTCCCCTGGGTCCCCTTGACCCCTGGCATCCTCTGTGTCCCCTGACCTTTGTGTCCCCTGTGTCCCTGACCCCTGGTGTCCTCTGTGTCCCCTGACCTTTGTGTCCCGTGTCCCCGACCTCTGGTGTGCCTTGTGACCCCTGACCCCTGGAGTCCCCTGTGTTCTCCTGACCCCTGGTGTCCCCCTGATCCCTGGTGTGCCCTGTGACCCCCTGACCCCAATGCCTCTGCGCTTCCTGACCCCTGGTGTCCCCTGTGTCCCCTGACCCCTGGTGTCCCTCTGTCCCCTGGTGTTCCTGTGTCTCCTGACCCCTGATGACCCTGTGTCCCCTTACCCTTGGTATCCCCTGAGTCCCCTTGACCCCTGGAGTCCCCTGTGTCCCCCTGATCCCCTAGTGTCCCCTCATTCCCAGTGTCCCCTGTGTCCCCCTGACCCCCGGTGTCCCTGTGTCCCTGACCCCTGGAGTCCCCTGTGTCCCCCTGATCCCCTAGCGTCCCCTCATTCCCAGTGTCCCCTGTGTCCCCCTGACCCCAGTGTCCCCTGTGTCCATCCTAGAGCATTTTCTGATGTAACATCTGACTCTGGTGTGTCCAGCAGCAGCAGGTTTGCATTGGGAAGGGAACCAGGACCTCCTGAAGGCCGTGGCTGCCCGGGCTGGGCCTCATTTGCCTAAGGGGTGTCTTTGGCTGCCCCCCACACCAGCCTTCCCAGCCTCAGTCTTCTGTGCATACAGCAGGCACCCATGCAGTGCAGTGGAGCCCCAGCAAGAGCTTTGGCCCTGCCTTCCTTGCTGGGAGCACGAGGCCCCAGTGTTTCTGACTTGACCCCAGCTTAGGGCCACTGCTGGCCTGACCATGCTCTGTCCCATCTCGGTCCCGCAGGCGGCTGGAGGAGGAGCCACCCCAGGATGTGCCGCCCCACGCGCCGCCCGACTGGGCCCAGCCTCTGCTCATGGGCAGGCCGGAGTCACCCGCCAGCGCCCCACTCCAGGTAGGTACAGTTTCCTCTGTGTGCAAACGCGGGCGACCTCACACTCCCCGGAGCAGCGGACACCTCCTCAGGAGGACCCGGCCTCCCCCCAACTCCCACATAGTACTCAGGGGATGGGGCTCCACGGCCCAGGCCTCCTCACTCCACAGATGGGAGCCCCAGCACCCCAGCCCCTACCACTGGCCACAGAGATCCCTTCTGCTTCCTGGAGCCCCGGGTGGTCGCCTCCCTTGGGGAGCCTCATGCCTCTGCGGCTACTACTGTCTCTTCTCAGAAGCACCTGTCCCCGCAGCCCGAGCCCCCAGGTTCGACAGGAACTTTTTTTTTTTTTTTTTTTTTTTTTGAGACAGAGTCTCACTCTGTCGCCCAAGGCTGGAGTGTAGCGGTGCAATCGTGGCCTCACTGCAACCTCTGCCTCCCGGGTTTAAGCGATTCTCATGCCTCAGCCTCCTGAGTAGCCAGGACTATGGGCGCCCGCCACCACGCCGGGCTCTCTTGTGTTTTTAGTAGAGGCAGGGTTTCACCATGTTGGCCAGGCTGGCCTGGAACTCCTGACCTCAGGTGAGCCACCCGCCTCGGCCTCCCTAAGTGCTGGGATTACAGGCGTGAGCCACCGTGCCCGGCCTCAATGGGAACCTCGGATTTGCACCTTGCTGTGAGAAAGGGGTTCCCAGGCTGACTCAAAAGCCTCTGGTCTGGAAATTTAAGAATATGGCCAGAGGTGGCGGAGTTTCCCCCCATTCCTTCACTCAGACCCGAGCTTCCTGCAGCCATCAGGGGCAGCCCGAGGTACCTCCCTGTTCCCCACCCCGGGGCTCTCTGTGTGCGCTGGGTTCTCACCTGGCCACGCTGCCGCCTCATAACCCGGCTGGCCACGGCCACCTGCCCCCACCTGCCCGCCTGCCCAGCACTCCCCAAGGGACCCCATAGACCACCCTTGACACATGCGGCCTCTCCCCACAGCCCGGGCGGCGGCCGGCGTCCAGCGACGACCGGCACGTCATGTGCAAGCATGCCACCATCTACCCCACGGAGCAGGAGCTCCTGGCCGTGCAGAGGGCCGTGTCCCATGCAGAGCGGGCCCTCAAGCTGGTGTCCGACGTGCTGGCCGAGGAGGACCGGGGCCACCGAGAGGAAGAGGGTGACAAGCGCAGGTCATTGGAGATCCCCTTCCCCAGGGCCCGGCTCTCAGCCAGGACAGAGGTCAGCTCCTCGGGACGAGACCCTGCAGGAACCCCCAGCTCTGATGGGCCTGGAGCCGTCGGTGGCCCGCCGCAGCTTTCCAGCCCCAGGAGTAGGAAGTTCCCCAGGTCTCAGAGCTGGAGCTTCTCGGCACTGAACGAGGCTGGTTTGCAGCGGGTGATCCGTGCTGTTCTAATGCCTTAGCATTCCCTTTTGCTATTGAAGTCGCATCTAAAAATAGTTCACAAGGGACTGACAGTCTCGGTAAACCTCAGTTTCCTCATTGGCAAAAGGAAAAGCTGAGCGTGATTCTGACGGACTTCTCCGCCTTGGGGAGTAATTGAGTAATCAGAGTAGTTCATGTCACTGAGTGCCCGTGTGAATCAGCTCCCAACCCCTGTGATTCTTAGGAAGTGAGAAAGTCCCCACGTCGTCTAAGTAATTGCCATGGAGATACCTCATCTGAGCGGGAGTTACCTTTTTTCAAAGTCCTTTCCTGCTCTGGCAGCTGTTGTTTGTTGTTGTTTTTTTGTTTGTTTTGTTTTTTAAGAAACAGATCTCACTCTGTTACCCAGGCTGGAGGGCAATGGCGCGATCAGAGCTCACTGACCCTCAGACCCCCGGGCTCAAGCTGTCCTCCCGCCTCAGCCTCCCGAGTAGCTGGGACTGCAGGCGCCCACCACCACACCCAGCTAATTGTTAACTTTTTGTAGCAATGTGGGGTCTCGCTATGTTAGCCAGGCTGGTCTTGAACTCCCGGGCTCAAGCGATCCTCCCACCTCGGCCTCCCAAAGTGCCGGGATTACGGGTTCACTTTCCTTTTTGAATGCTTCTCTATTGTGGTAAAATCCACATCACACAACACTGAGCATTTTAACCTGTCTAAGTGCACAGTTCAGGATCATGAAGCACGTTCACACGTGCAAACTACACCCCTGTCCATCTCCAGAGCTGTCTCATCTTCCCAAACAGAAGCTCTGTCCCAATTAAGCAAACTCCTCTTTTTGTTTTGTGCACCCACGCGTGCCCGCCCTGTCTCTGTGGATTGGCCTGTGCTGGACAGTTCATAGAAATGGGGTCGCACACCGTGTGGCCTTTTGTGTCTGGCTGATCCACTCGGCCTGAGGGCTTCCTTTTGCTGGAGCACAGAGTATTGGCTACATATAGGAAATGTGAGCCTTGCACCTGTGGGTTGCAAAGTGTCCCAATACAAGGAGTGCCCAGGAAGCTGCCCTCTCCTTTTTTTTTTTTTTTTTTTTTTGAGACTGAGTCTTGCTCTGTTGCCCAGGCTGGAGTGCAGTGGTGCGATCTCGGCTCACAGCAACCTCTGCCTTCCAGGTTCAAGTGATTCTCCTGCTTCAGCCTTCCAAGTACTGGAACTACAGGAATGTACCACCACACCCAGCTAATTATTATTATTATTATTATTATTATTATTTTGAGATGGAGTCTTGCTCTGTCTCCCAGGCTGGAGTTCAGTGACACAATCTCGGCTCACTGCAACCTCCATCTCCTGGGTTCAAGCGATTCTCCTGCCTCAGCCTCCCAAGTTGCTGAGATTACAGGCACCCGCCACCATGCCTGGCTAATTCTTATATTTTTATTAGAGATGGGTTTTCGCCGTGTTGGTCAGGCTGGTCTCAAACTCCTGACCTCAAGTGATCTGCCCACCTCAGCCTCCCAAAGTGCTGGGATTACAGGCGTGAGCCACCACGCCCGGCCTAGGTTTGTGAATTTTCTTAACCCCCGTGAAGCAAGGGCAGAAAGCAGCCTTGCTTTCTGTCCTCTCTGGAAGCCATGTGGAGCCGAAACAACAGGGTGACAGAGTCCGTGAATGCTGGAGCCACCAGACCTCGCGGGGCGGGCCTGGGGCTTAGCGTTTGCTCACAAGGAAGGAAAATGTGGGTTTGGCCACGCGTCCCGGCTACTCCGAGGCATGCCCGGTGGCAGCACCTCCGAGATCGATCTCACGGTGTCTCATTTCATCCCGCAAGCGCCTCCGACAGAGCGGCCTGGTCCCATTTCATGGATGAGGATGCCGAGGCACAGAGAGGCTCTGTAACTTGCAGGGTCCCCGTAGCTCAGGAGGGAGGCAGCTGGGGTACCCCGCGTCTCTCCGCTGATGGCGCACGTCTGTGGCTTTGTCCCCACAGCAGCGTTGTCCCCCAGACTCGGGTCCTGAAAGGCGTCATGCGAGTAGGCATCCTGGCGAAAGGCCTTCTCCTGCGTGGGGACAGGAACGTGCACCTCGCTCTGCTCTGCTCCGAGAAGCCCACGCACAGCCTGCTGCGGAGGATCGCCCAGCAGCTGCCCCGGCAGCTCCAGGTAAGGTCAGGGCCCTGCTCATTGCTGCTTCTGGCGTCTGGCTGCCAGCCCTCTCCCCGCAGCCCCTTGAGCTCCTAGATGGCAGGGGACCTTTGTTACTACACAACTTTAAGGTACAAGAAGCATTAAGCCAGGTGCAGTGGCTCACATCCGTAATCCCAGCACTTAGGGAGGCTGAGGCAGGTGGATCGCTTGAGGTCAGGAGTTTGAAACCAGCCTGGCCAACATGGTGAAACACCATCTCTACTAAAAATACAGAAATTAGCCAGGCCTGGTGACATGTGCCTGTAATTCCAGCTATGTGGGAGGCTGAAGCGCGAGAATCACTTGAATCCCGGAGGCAGAGGTTGCACTGAGCTGAGATTGGGCTGCTGCCCTCCAGCCTGGGCGACAGAGCGAGACTGGGTCTCAAAAAAAAAAAAAAAAAAAAAAAAAAAAAAGATACAAGAAGAAGCATCGCTGTTAAAAACCAACCAGTTTGTTAGCCAGGCATGGTGGCTCACGCCTGAAATCCCAGCACTTTGAGAGGCTAAGGCAGGAGGATCACTCGAGTCCAGGAGTTTGAGACCAGCCTGGGCAACATAGTGAGAACCTGTATCTGCAAAAAACTTAAAAATTAGCTGAGCATGGGCCAGGCGGGGTGGCTCACACCTGTAATCCCAGCACTTTGGGAGGCTGAGACGGGCAGATCACGAGGTCAGCAGATAGAGACCATCCTGGCTAACACGGTGAAACCCCGTCTCTACTAAAAATACAAAAAAAAAAAATTAGCCAGGCGTGGTGGCAGGCGCCTGTAGTCTCAGCTACTCGGGAGGCTGAGGCAGGAGAATGGCATGAACCCGGGAGGCGGAGGTTGCAGCGAGCCGAGATTGCGCCACTGCACTCCAGTCTGGGCGAGAGAGCGAGACTCTGTCTAAAAAAAAAAAAAAAAGATGAGCTGAGCATGGCGGCATGTACCTGTAGTCCCAGCTACTCAGGGAGCTGCAGCGCGAGAATCCCTTGAGCCCAAGAGTTCGAGGCTTCAGTGAGCTGTGATTCACTACTGCACTCCAGCCCGGGCAACAGAGCAAAACTCAGTCTCAAAAGAAATTCAAAAAGAGTAAATGATGATGAAAGCTGCACAGAAAACATTCGCAGCAATGACGACTAGGAAGCCGTAAGACAAGCAAAAACCCAATTTCAATTTTAGGGCTGTGAAATGTCAACTGAATTTTTTTCCTCTAGAGAATTTTCATATACTCTTCTCATACTGAAGAATTTACATTGATCATCTTAGGTTTAAAAAGAAAAATCGGGCCTGGTGTGGTGGCTCATGCCTGTAATCCCAACACTTTGGGAGGCCAAGGCAGGTGGATCACCTGAGGTCCAGAGTTCAAGACCAGCCTGGCCATCATAGTAAAACCCCATCTGTACTAAAAATACAAAAATTAGCCGGGCATGGTGGTGGGCGCCTGTAATCCCAGCTACTCAGGAGGCTGAGGGAGGGGAACCATTTGAGCCCTGGAGGCAGAGGTTGCAGTGAGCAGAGATAGTGCCACTGCACTCTAGCCTGGGCCACAGAGTAAGACTCTGTCTTAAAAAAAAAAAAAAGAAAGAAAGAAAAATGAAAAATCAGTCCCCAGAGTCATTCCTTCTTCCTGAGCGTCTGTCACCATCCCTGGGAAAACTCAGCCTTACTCCTTTGACTTTTCCAGGGGGCACTGGATGCCCAGTGGATGGGCAGTGCCTGGTCGGGGAGACAGTGTTCCCCATAGAAGGACCAGCACCTGCAGAGGCCAAAAAGCAGGAGGCCCAGAGCAAGGAGGGGTGGGCACGAGGGAATGAGGGGGCACCTAGATCAAGCCAGGCCTGAAGGCCGTACCAGGAGGTAGGATTGCATTCTCAGGGAAGTGGGGAGGCTGGAGGGTTTTGAGCAGGGGAGTGACATGCTCTGACTTCAATGATTGCATCTCACATTTCCTGCACACCTACAACATGACAGTGGCCACAACATGACAGATACAGCCCCTGCTTTCTGGAAAACTTGCAGCCCGGTGGCAAAGACAATAACTGAGCCCCATGAGAATGGCTAAGGCTGTGGGGAAGCTGACAACATCCACCCCAGTAATGTCGACGGAGCCCCCTGGGGGCTGCCTTGCAGCAGGGAGGCCCTGAGAAGGGAAGGGATGGAGGATGGGGAGAGAGGTGCGTTTCAGGTGGGAGGCCAGGCTCAGATGTGAGCACAGGCCGCATGGAGGGTGATGACCATGGACAGGAAGACCAGACTGTGACACAGACCTCTTGAGCTATGTCCTTCTCATAGGAGACGGTGGCATCTCATTATGGTTTTAATTTACTCCTCCCTGACTATGGGGTAATGTGTGTCATGTGTAAAAAGGGCCATTTGTGTTTCTTTTTCTGCCAGGTATCTGTTATTTCACTCACCAATTTTTTTTATTGGATTGCTGGTCTTCTTGTTATTGAATTACAGGTATTCTTTACATATGGAGGCTCCTTGCATCACAGGATCTGTTGTCTGTACATATCTCTACATGTGTGCGCTCCTGGAGGGCTGCGGCTGTGTCTTGGTCACTTGGAGGTTCCAGACACAGGGCACAGGGCCTGGCACCCAGGCAGCAAGTGTGGGAGGCCCGACAGGATTAACTTACACACACCAACCACATCCTGGCTGATTTACACATGAATCTGGGCTGCAGTAAGGTGGCCTTGTGTTGTATTTACCCCTCCCAGATGGTGACTGAGGATGAGTATGAGGTCTCCTCCGACCCTGAAGCCAACATTGTCATCTCCTCCTGTGAGGAGCCCAGGATGCAGGTCACCATATCTGTCACCTCACCTCTGATGCGGGAGGACCCCTCCACAGACCCAGGTGCGGCCCAGCCCTTCCTTCCAACCACTGTCCCCCGCACGCTTCCCCAGGGCGCTCCCCACACCCAGGCCTGGGGCAGCGTCTGCCTCTGCCCTGAGCAGGAAATGCCACAGCAGCCACGCTCCAGCACTGCTGTCCCCCTGAGGATTCCATGGGTCACACAAGAGCTGAGTCTCCAGGCAGCAGAGGAGGTGAGTCGGTGACAGCATCAGATGGGCTCAGAGCCTGGTTGCAGGGGCCCTGCTCAGGCAAGCGACACCGTGTCACCTCCCTTGCCCTTACCCAGGGCTGGCACCTGCTTCTCAGGCCCTGGTGACACCAGCCCTGGCGGCAAAGGACAGGTCTGAGCCATTTCCCCTGGGTCACGGCAGAAGCTCAGTTTGACTCTGTCCATCAGTCACCACGGTCCCAGTGCCACTGATTAGGAATGTAGGGGATCGGGGGTCTTAAAGCCAGACCTGCCAGGCCTGGGAGGGTGGGTGAGGGGCTGGGCCAGGCTAGGTGCAGCGAGGGTCTTGGCCAGTGGCCACAGCGGAGACAGGCATCAGTAACACACTGCACGTCTGTGCTCCCGAAGTCTCAGCCAGCTGTGGAATCTTCCAGAACAGTCTCTAGGGCAGTTTTCCAAACTCCTATCATCTTTCACCCCCTTCATAATCTTTTTTGGTCATAACTGAGGGCCATGACCTACTGATGTTTCTCTTTCAATCGATTTGGTATTTTTTGTTTGTTTGTTTTTTGAGACAGAGTCTCGCTCTGTTGCCCAGGCTGGAGTGCAATGGCGCGATCTCAGCTCACTGCAACTTCCGCCGCCTGGGTTCAAGCGATTCTCCTGCCTCAGCCTCCGAGTAGCTGGGACTACAGGTGTGCGCCACTATACCCAGTTAATTTTTTTGTATTTTTAGTAGAGACAGGGTTTCACCAGGTTGGCCAGGTTGGTCTCGAACTCCTGACCTCAGGTGATCCACCCACCTCGGCCTCCCAAGGTGCTGGGATTACAGGCATGAGCCACCGTGCCTGGCCCAATTTGTTTTTTAAAGCTTAAGTGTTTTTTTGTTTTTTTTTAATAAGAGCCTTGAATCATTAAATGGAAAGTCACGATCGGTCCTCACAAATAGTCATCTAAAAACTAAGTACAGTGTGGGGAAGAGAGTGGCTTTTGGCGCTAGCTGAAGGCTGTGACACAAATGCGGAGGAGGCTGGGGAGTGGCGCGGTTGTGGGGGCGGGTTAAGGGTTGGCGGCCACTAGGCAGTGGCTCTTTCCTGGCTCGGGTGGGTGATGAAGTGAGCGGAAATCCTTCTGTGAGGACAGATCAGTGACAGAAGAGCCCCGTGAGCCGCCCCCCAGGAAACTGCACTTCCTGTCGGCCTTTTCCTGCCCCCGCTTCCTCTCCCCAGGCCCAGCGTGGTGGGGAGGTGAGCTTCTAAAACTCCCTTTTTAGGTCGGGCACAGCGGCCACCTCTCTAATCCCAGCACTTTTGGAGGTCCAAGTGGGAGGATTGCTTGAGCCCAGAAATTCGAGACCAGCCTGGGCAAGGTAGTGAGACCCCATTTATTAAAAAAACAAAAAAATTTGGCCAGGCGCGGTGGCTCACGCCTGTAATCCTAGCACTTTGGGAGGCCAAGGCCGGCGGATCACCTGACGTGAGGGGTTCGAGATCAGCCTGGCCAACACGGTGAAACGCTGTCTCTACTAAAAATATAAAAATTAGCTGGGCATGGTGGCGCGCGCCGGTAATCCCAGCTACTCAAGAGGTTGAGGCAGGAAAATCACTTGAACCCGAGAGGCGGAGGTTGCAGTGAGCCAAGATTGCGCCACTGCATTCCAGCCTGGGCGACAGAGTGAGACTCCATCTCAACACAAACAAACATATAAATAAATAAATATTAGCTGGGTGTGGTGGTGCACGCCTGCAGTCCCAGCTACTCAGGAGGCTGAGGCAGGAGGATCACGTGAGCCCAGGAGTTCGAGGTTGCAGTGAGCTCCAGTCACACCACTGCACTCCAGCCTGGGCCACAGAGCGAGACCCTGTCTCTAAATACGTAAAAAATAAAATCCCCACCGGGCACGGTGGTTCACGCCTGTAATCCCAGCACTTTGGGAGGCTGAGGTGGGAGGATCACCTGAGGTCAAGAGTTCAAGACCAGCCTGGCCAACATGGTGAAACCCCATCTCTACTAAAAATACAAAAATTAGCCAGATGTGGTGGCGGGCACCTGTAATCCCAGCTACTTGGAAGGCTGAGGCAGGAGAATCACTTGAACCCCGGAGACAGAGGTTGCAGTGAGCCAAGATCATGCCACTGCACTCCAGCCTGGGTGACACAGTGAAACTGTGTCTCAAAAAAAAAAAAGGGTTGAGGGGCCCAAACTGAGCCCCTCACCCCGTTGGCAGCAGAGCGGGACGAGGCGCCTTCCCCGCACACCTCGAGGTTTTTCTTCTAGAAGGTGTGGAGGAGCCTCAGGCTGATGCAGGTGATGTCCTGAGCCCCAAGAAGTGCCTCGAGTCCCTGGCCGCCCTCCGTCATGCCAGGTGGTTTCAGGTCAGGGGGGCAGGGGTGGAGCAGGGGGAGAGGGGTGACTTTGAGGAACGTAGCTCAGAGGCACCAGGTCAACCCGGCGCGGCCGCCTCAGCCCCGTGGGCTCCCAGCGCAGACCGAGACGCCTGCCGTCAGCTTCCTGGCCGAGCGCTGACTTGACAACCAACGCTGGCTCCTGGCTGATAGGGTCGGGAAATGTGGAAGGAGTGGGTGCTGCCCTGGGGGTGGGGACGCTGCCGTCTCGTGGCCACTCAACAGCCTGGTGGCACCGGGCTCATGTGGGAGTGGACTCTGTTTCCACCCGCCACCTTCAAGGCCCGCCAGGCTCCCTATTATCCTCCCTGGGGTTCACGCTCACGACAGAGCCCGGCGTCATGCCGTGTGGCCACGTGAGCCCCTGAAAGCTAACCGTGTGCTTCTCCCCCAAAGGCTCGAGCCAGCGGCCTGCAGCCATGCGTGATCGTCATCAGGGTCCTGAGGGACCTCTGCCGGCGTGTGCCCACCTGGGGGGCCCTGCCAGCCTGGGTAAGGCAGTGCCTGGCGGCCCAGCCCTCCACTGGGACCCCCAAGGGCCTCCATGGCCCTGACAGGCCCAGGCTGAGAGACAGACCCTTTCCCTCGAAGGAGCCGGCGGGAGACCTAGTACTCAGGAGAGGCCGTGGGAGTCCCTGAGGTCCCCTTGCGGGGGAGACGG
Source organism: Pan troglodytes (assembly GCF_028858775.2). Classification (NCBI taxonomy): domain Eukaryota; kingdom Metazoa; phylum Chordata; class Mammalia; order Primates; family Hominidae; genus Pan; species Pan troglodytes. The sequence continues at coordinate 6,153,440 of NC_072418.2, read as the reverse complement.
CCCTCTCCACAGCCTCATTTGACTGCCATTATTCAAAACCCAGAACCTCACATGCAAATGTGGGACCGGCCAGGGAAATGTGAGGTGTCTGCTCGACTTCGTGGCACCGGGGCAGAGGGGCCCAGGCAGAGGGGCGGAAGCCAGACTCCCCATCCTGGCTGCACACCGGCCTCTGGGTGACCCAGCCCAGACGCACCTGCTCTGGAGGGGAGACCCCCTGCGGCTCGAACACCATCCCCCAGCCCATCCTGGTAGAAAGGGGAGGGAAGAGAAGAACCAGAATCCCCTCACCACAAGGTTCACAGAGCAGGCCCCATGCCCATGCTCCCCACGGAGACCCCGGGAACCCACCCAGTCCCCACACCTTCTCCACCAGCCACAAGCCAGCCATCCACACCCGGCCTCCCCCCGGCCCTGCGGGCGTCCCCCATCTCATGCTGGAGTGGCGTCCCCCATCCCGCGCTGGAGTGGTGTCTTGCCCGTGGTCCCTCCCTCTGGGCCTGTGTGCCTCATCCACACCCACCCACTGCCCAGTGTCCAGAATGCAGCATGGTACAGAGGCGTTTGTTTGTTTTGTTTTGTTTTGTTTGGTAGAGATTAAGTCTCTTTTTTACTTTTTTTTTTAATCATTTTTTTGAGACAGAGTCTCGCTCTTGTTGCCCAGGCTGGAGTGCAGTGGCGAAATCTTAGCTCACTGCAACTTCTGCCTCCTGGGCTCAAGCGATTCTCCTGCCTCAGCCTCCCGAGTAGCTGGGATTACAGGCACGCACCACCACGCCCGGCTAATTTTTGTATTTTTAGTAGAGATGGGGTTTCGCCATGTTGGCCAGGATGGTCTCGAACTCCTGACCTCAAGTGATCTGCCCGCCTCAGCCTCCCAAAGTGCTGGGATTACAGGCGTGAGCCACCGCGCTGGACCTTTCACACCCATTGTTTAGGGGAAACGTCGTCTCCTCTCCTGGGAGGAGGTCACAGTAGCCTCCGTGCTGGGTGACCGGCGTGCGGCTGTCCTGACGTGGAGAAAGCCTGTGTTCCCTGAGACCTGTTTTCCTGCTGTGACTGTAGAGGCACCCACACGGTGCTGTGGGAGGCCAGCATTGCCCCTGTCCCCTCGTGCCCTCGGGAACTGGCCACAGGGGGGACGTGGTGGGATAGGGTGGCCCTTCCCCTCAGCTGAGGTGGGCCCCGCGTGGTGGACAGTGCACCTGACACTGGCATGTGATGTCACTGTGGACCGGCCGGGGAAACTGAGGCTCAGAGGGGTGAAGAAACCAGCCAGTATGGGAGGCTGAGGCAGGAGAATCGCTTGAACTGGGGAAGCAGAGGTTGCAGTGAGCTGAGATCGTGCCACTGCACTCCAGCCTGGGCAATAGAGCGAGACTCCGCTCTCAGAAAAGAAAGAAACCAGCCCGTGGCCGTGCCAGGAGGTGGCAGAGCCCTGCCATGGGCCGCCCTCCTCGGCGGAAGTTCAGTGGGTGGTGTGAGTTAGAGAAAGAGCTGAGGGGGGCCTCCCGTCCCAGGGACCCCAGGACCCTCCCGGGCAGGCAGGGGCTGCCGCGCGCCCAAAACACAGCAACTGCTCTTCTGTCCCCACCAGGCCATGGAGCTGCTGGTGGAGAAGGCTGTGAGCAGCGCGGCTGGGCCCCTGGGCCCCGGGGATGCAGTCAGGCGAGTCCTGGAGTGCGTGGCCACAGGGACGCTCCTGACAGGTCAGTCGCTGGGCCGGAGGGCCCAGGAGGTGGGCGGCAAATCGCAGAGACCAGGGCCCGTGGCCATGGCACAGAGAGCTGGGGTCACAGACACAGAGGAAGTGTCCAGCCCAGGCAGGAGAGCGGCCCACAACACACACATGCTCCCAACAGGAAGGCAGACAGGGCCGCGGTCATGGAGGACACCACCCTGCACGCAGGGCGCAGACACGCAGGTCCCGGAAGGGAGGGCTCAGCCCCCACCCAGGAGACAACAGTTATGTTCTCTGGTGGCCACGCCCACCGGCGGCGGCACAGAGCCACCCCAGCACAGAGCCACTCTGGCACAAATCCACCCCAGTGCCTGTCCTCCAAAGATTATCCAGAGGGAACAGCCAGGAGCTCAGAGGACAGAGGGCGCAGAGCTGCCCAGCACAATGCGTTCTACACCAGCAGAGGGAAGAGAACATGCCAGGACACACATGTGAGAGGGTGGCGACCAGATATGGAAAAGGGTGTTTTCGAGTCATTTTTAGTGACACAGGATGATAGCAAGTGAAAAGGGAGCATGAAGCTTTCGGCCCATTGCCTGGGCCATCATGTAAAGCACACGTGTAGGCATGCACACGCACACACGGACATACTTGCACACGGGCACACATGCACGCACATGCACGGGCATACATGGATATGAGCGCACATACAGGCACACATGGATGTACTTGCACACATGGGCACACATGCACACGCACGGGCACACAAGGACATGAGTGCACATACAGGTGCACACATGGATGTACCTGCACACACGGGCACACAAGCACGCACACGCACGGGCACACACAGACATGAGTGCATGCACAGACATGCATGCACACATGGGCATATACACATACATGAGTGCACACGGGCACACATGCACACACAGGCACATGCATGCACACGCACGGGCACACACATGGACATGAGTGCACACGGGCACACATGCACACACACAGGCACATGCATGCACAGGCACACACATGGACATGAATGCACATACAGGCACACATGGACATGCTTGCACACACAGGCACACATGCACGCACACACACGGGCATACCGTGCATGGATGGACACAGACATGGGTGCATGCACAAGCACACACAGACATGGGTGCACACACGGGCACACATGCACACACAGGCACACATGCACATACGCCAATGAGCACACACGTGCACACATGGACACGTGCACATGGGCACACATGGACACACACATGTCAGCATATGTGTATATGCATGGGTGCACACAGGCACGAAAACACACACAACGCCCAGGAGATGCTGGCAGCCCAACAGGCTTTGAGGGGCCAGGAGGACTCCCCCATGAGCCCGGGTGAGACCCTGAACCTGCTGAGAGAGGCTTGAGGGTCAGAGGTGCCACGGCTGCAAGTATAGCCCCATGCACGGGCCCCTGAGGCCCCACGGTGTCGAGGGATGGCCCTGTCACCGTCTTTCACGAGGGCATTCTCGCCTTCTTTGCTGTTCCCACTCCCCCTCACAAAGACGGGCCCGGGCTCCAGGATCCCTGCGAGAGAGACCAGACAGATGCCCTCGAGCCCATGACCCTCCAAGAGCGGGAAGACGTGACCGCCAGCGCCCAGGTAGGAGGGTCAAGTCACGGCAGGGGTGACACCCAGGCCCCAGCTCCGGCTTGCAGCTGTGCAGTGTTCCCCGAAATGGCCTGGGTTCCCCCTTCTCTCCCTCCCACTGAGATGTACAGGAACAGGAGGGCGGCCCGTGGGTAGCAGGACCGCGCACAGGGACAGGGCCAGCCTGGCATGGTGGCATGGGGCCAGCAGCTCAGAGCCAAAGCCACCACCGTAACGATGCCCAGACCTCAGGTCTCATTGGCAGGGACCGTCCTCCCCCACACCACTGACCATGGTCCTAGAAGCCCAGCCGTGGCCGACAGCTCCGCCTGCCCAGCCCTCACCTGTGGTTACCTTGTTTGCAAATTTGTTTATAAGAAAAATCTCCTAGCAGCACCAAAACCAAACTGCATCGGGTCTGACGTTTCTGAATTTTACCTTGAATGGGATCAGTGGAATGGCTTGCAGTGCAGGATGTGGGGTCCCTCCAGTGAGGCGGAAAGAGCTGGTGGTCAGTGGAGCGGGGGGGCCTCCTGGGACAGTCCTTGTGGTCAGCCGGCACCACGCGAAAATTCCTCAGGCCCTGCAGTGACCCAAGCTCCGCAGTCGTAAGAAGCGGTATCGGCTGGGCCGGGTGGCTCATACCTGTAATCCCAGCACTTTGGGAGGCCGAGGCAGGCAGATCACAAGGTCAGGAGTTCGAGACCAGCCTGGCCAACATGGTGAAACCCCGTCTCTACTAAAAATACAAAATTAGTTGAGTGTGGTGGCACACGCCTGTAATCCCAGCTACTTGGGAGGCTGAGGCAGGAGAATCACTTGAACCTGGGAGGCAGAGGTTGCAATGAGCTGAGATCGCGCCACTGCACTCCAGCCTGGGTGACAGAGCGAGACTCTGTCTCAAAAAAGAAAGCAGCGGGGGGCCGGGGGCTATCTCGAGGGATACAGGATAGGCCTGGCCCATCTGCTGGTGGCCACAGACACCAGCCCCTCTGTGTCCCCAGCACTCGGGGAGCAGGGCGGGCGGGGGTCCTGACAGGCTGTGTGTGCCCCGCAGCACGCCCTGCGAATGCTGGCCTTCCGGCAGACCCACAAGGTCCTGGGCATGGATCTCCTGCCGCCCAGACACCGGCTGGGGGCCCGCTTCCGGAAGAGGCAGCGGGGACCTGGCGAGGCAGAGGAGGGCGCAGGGGAGAAGAAGCGGGGCCGGTGGGGCGGAGAGGGGCTCGTGTGAGGCGCCTGCCTCCCCCACCTGCAGGCCTTCGTGTCCCTGCACTCCTGGACGTGTGCGCGCCGACCAATGGCTGCTTCATCCCCGACGTTGGACAATGGTCATTTCCTTTTGAGTAATGCTCTGTAGGTTTCCTTTAAAACACCTGCGCTTCAGGCCGGGCACTGTGGCTCATGCCTTTAATCCCAGCACTTTGGGAGGCTGAGTTGCTTGAGCCTGAGAGTTCAAGGCCAGCCCAGACAACAGAGTGAGACCCCCATCTCTCCAAAATATTTTTAAAAATCAGCTTGGCGTGGTTGGTGGCCAGGCGCGGTGATTCACGCCTGTAATCCCAGCACTTTGAGAGGCCGAGGTGGGCAGATCGCCTGAGGTCAGGAGTTCGAGACCGGCCTGGTCAACATGGTGAAACCCTGTCTCTAGTAAAAAACACAACAATTAGCCTGGCGTGGTGGTGTGCACCTGTAGTCCCAGCTACTTGGGAGGCTGAGTCCGGAGCCTTGAGGCCAGGAGGGCAGTGAGCTGTGATTGCACCATGACACTCTAGCCTGGGCAACAGAAGAAGACTGTCACTTAAAAGAAATGTTTTTTAACATTTGTGCTTAAATTGTTAGAGAAATGACACCATCCAGCCCTGGGAGTGGCACCCCTTCCTCGAGGGCCCCATCCCCCACAGCCGGGGGGCCAGCAGTACAGCAAGCAGATTCTAAACTCGGGGGCATCTTGCTGGCTCTAAACTCACCTCGTGGTACAGGAAGGGGTTTTAACATACTTCCCCTGGGCTGGGCATGGTGGCTCACACCTATAATCCCAGCACTTTGGGAGGCCAAGCTTGGTGGATCGCTTGAGCCCAGGGGTTTGAGATCAGTCTGGGCAATATGGTGACACCCCATCTCTACAAAAAATTAGCCAGTTGTGGTGGCCCAAGCCTGTAGTCCCAGCTACTCGGGAGGCTGAGGCCATAGGATCCCTTGAGCCCAGGAGTTCAAGGCTGCAGCGAGCCGAGATTGCGCTACTGAACTCCAGCCTGGGTTACAGAGCGAGACCCTGTCTCAAAGAAACAAACAAACAAACAAAACTTTTTTGGATGCGGCTGCGGCATGGATTTGAAATCACGTGGGCAGGCCCTGTTCTGGGGCCCCACCACATGTGCAGGACAAGCCCAGGGGGGCTCCCAGCCGGCAAGCCCACGCCCCCAGCCCAGCCTGCTCCAAACAATCCCCCCACCCACCTCCGCAGCCAGGATGTCAGCAGGGCCTGAGCCAGGCTCGTCCCCTGTGGGGAGGGCCACAGGGCCAGGTGGACACGCCGACGGGCGATGAGGATCCTGGCTGGGCCTCCCCCGGGAACAGCTGTGCTGGACAGTCAGACCCGGAGCCCAGAGGCACCCCCACCCACCCCCCGCCCCGAGCCCTGTACCACTGAGTGCCTTTCACAGAGAAAACCCACTCTGCCATGTGTCACTGAGGCCTGGATTTTAGCTTTCATCCTTCCTTCCTCCCTCTCTCCCTGATGTAGGCCTTGGCTGGCCCTGAGGCAGGGGGTCCCCAAATCCCCCCTTGTGGTAGCAGGGCCCGGGACCCGTGCCTGGGGGACCCGGGGAGGGGCCGCCGTCTTGTGAATGCTGGCCATGGTGGGCAGGCGCCTCCTGGCACTGATGGATGTGGGGGCACCCCCTTCTGAGTCCCCACCCCAACCTGTTCAAACCTTCTGCTTGGTCAGTTTTTTTTTCTTTGGCCAGCTGCCCAATGGCATTGAATGAGAAAAGTCCACCTTTGGGCAGATGTGATCTCCAGCCAGTAGCTCAGTTTTGTTTCTCTGTGTTTGAAGGACAGCCTGCATGTGGCTCTGTCTGAATGTCTTTGTAGAGCTACCTGGAAATTGGGAGGCAGGGGGAATAAAGGAAATCATTTGTCTTTTGTGTGAGCCGTGCCGTCCTTCCTGCGGGGTGCAGGTGACCCCAAATGCTGGGCTCTTCACCTCCTTCTCAGGGTCCCGGGTGGGGGTCTCCCAGAAACCCTGCAGCCCAAATGTGGACTGGGAGGGGCCCAAGGGGCTGGCACTGCTCAGTGGCTGCTCCCCAAGGTGTGGGCATCCTCAGGCTGTCCCCTCACAAGAGTCCCCTGGAAACACAGACACACCGGCTGAGAATCATTCATCTCAACGCCTCCCATAACCCAGCTCTCTGCCTCGGTCCTTGAGGGTTCCCCTGGCCCCCTCCTAGAGACACACAGTGAGATGCTCCGGAGGCTCCCCGAGGGCTTCCTGGAGGAGGAGGCAACTATGCTGAGTTTGGGAGAGATGCCTCTGCCCACAGAGTGCTTCCCCCGCCACATTCCCAAACCCTCAGAAGGCGGGCGGAGGGTGTTCAGATGCTGAGACCTGGTCACAGTGGAAGAGTTTCGTGACAGTTTCCAGCCCACAGGGCTTCCCTGGCAGTGTTTGGGGGGGGGCAGGCGGGGAGCAGAGTGGGGAGGAGGCAGATGCAGGGTGGGGGTGGCGGGACGGGAGTGGCAGGGGCTGGGTGTGGAGGGACCGCTGTTTCAGGCCCAGGCCAAAGGAGGGGGGTGGGGAGCCACCGAGGGGTCCCCTTCTAGCAGGGATTATCTGTCAGCAACAGGAATTGCTGATTAAGCCTCCCCGGAGGGCAGGCGGCCTCTAGGCCACGGTCCTCCTCCGCCTCACACCCTCTCTCCTGCTTTCCACTCTATCCCAAATTTCTTGGGAACCTCACCTCCCTTGCTACACACTCCGTCCACACACAGCCCCTCTCTCCGTCAGCATTGCGGCGGCAGCACCGCCATTTGCCCAGGGCTCAAGGTGACAGCCAGCACAACCAGGGAGGCCTCCTGGATTCCTCTGTGCTCCCGGCCAATCCATGAGGATGTCTTGTCAATTCCAGTTCCACCTTTTTTTTTTTTTTTTTGAGACAGGGTCTCACTCTGTCTCCCAGGCTGGAGTGCAGCAGCTCGATCTCGGCTCACTGCAACCTCGCCTCCTGAGTTCCAGCGATTCTTCCACCTCAGCCACCCGAGTAGCTGGGACTACAGGCCTACATCACCACGCCCAGCTAATTTTTTGTATTTTTAGTAGAGACGGGGTTTCACCATGTTGGCCAGGCTGGTCTCAAACTCCTGACCTCAGGTGATCCGCCCACCTCAGCCTCCCAAAGTGCTGGGATTATAGGCGTGAGCCACTGTGCCTGGCCTATTCCTTGACTTTAAACCATGCATCTTTGAAACGATTTGGTATCTGTCTTCCCCTTGAGAATGTGAACTCTCTGCCTGTCAGGAAGCCTCTCACCATCAATTGGATCACCACTGTATTCCCAGATCTCGGGCAGGCCAGGGGGACGCTAGCAACTGAGTCGACCTCAGTGCTTAGAGCCACGCTCTGACACCAGAGGACATGTCTCTTTCTGGTGGTTATGAGAACACCATTTGTCGGCCGGGTGCAGTGGCATGTGCCTGTAATCCCAGCACTTTGGGAGGCCAAGGCGAGCGGATCACTTGAGGTCAGGAGTTCGAGACCAGCCTGGCCCACGTGGTGAAACCCTGTCTCTACTAAAAATACCAAAAATTAGTTGGGTGTGGTGGCGGGCACCTGTAATCCCAGCTACTTGGAAGGCTGAGGCAGGAGAATCGCTTGAACCCGGGAGGCAGAAGTTGTGGTGAGCCGAGATCACGCCATTGCACTCCAGCCTGGGCAACAAGAGCAAAACTCTGTCTCAGAAAGACAGAGAACACCATTTGTCTCTGTCTCGTTACCGGTGAGGGACTCCAGCCAAGGCTGTGGGGACAGAGGGAAGGGACAGGGGAAGGGGCACACCCTGGCAGGCCTGGCGATCACAGCAGCCCCTGGTGGGAGGCACCTCGTCCCCTGCTGTGAACCCCAGGCGGTACCTGCAGCCCCGCTTCCTTCCTTATGCCCCGGGAGAGGCGGCTCTCGGAAGCCTCCCACCCACAGTTCCCGTTCCCATCCCTGGCTCCCGGGGAAGGCAAACAGGATTCCTACCACCAGGTGGGTGAAAACCAGCCCGGCTGACAAAGAGTTAAGTCGGCCCTCCTAGCAACTCCAAAAAACCAAGTTTAGGCGGCGCGACAGCAAAATCAAGCAGTTGGTTAGCGAAGGGATTCGGTGCAGATGGATGGACCGTCTGGGCTACGGAGTCCACGGGCCTGAAACGCAGTCGCTCCTGACCCGTCCTCCGCAACCCTCGTCCCACCAGGCCGCGGTTCCCGGAGCAGGCCGGCGGGTGGCAGGAAGACACCAGGCTGCAGGGGGCTGGAGAAGCAACACCCCTCTCCCTCCCCGCCAGAGAACTGGAGCGCGGGGACCTCGGTTGCGGATGCTGGCGGCGAGCCGGGTTGCTAGGCGACATCGGTGAGTGTAGGCGGGATGTACCGGGCGTGTGGGCAGGGCTGGAACCCAATCCGGCAGGCGGGACTGGAAAGACAAAAACGGAAGGGCAGGCTGTCACCTGCATCTGCAAGGTCACGGACAGGAGCGAGAGGCGGCCGCTAAGATGCCCTGAGTCCCCCGGCCCAGTCACAGTCAGCCTTGCAGGCAGCATCTCCCTGGCCAGGCTCGGGGGTCGTTTGGGAAAAGATTGTTGCCCGTCTTGTCCCGGGATGCCTCCCTAGTTTAGCTTCTGGGACTGAGAAGGTGTCTCAGGTGATCGGATTAAGACCCGCTTTCCTGGTTAAGGTGGAGAAGCCACCTCTGGGTAGAAAACGGTCACTCCCAAATTTTGCAAACGAAATGCATTGGGAAGCATCGGCCGGGCGCGGTGGCTCACGCCTGTCATCCCAACACTTTGAGAGGCCGAGGCGGGCGGATTACTTGAGGTCAGGAGTTCGAAACCCCGTCTGTACTAAAAATACAAAAATCAGCCGGCCGTGGCGGTGGGCACCTATAATCCCAGCTACTCAGGAGGCTGAGGCAGGAGAATCGCTTGAACCTGGAGACCAAGGTTGTAGTGAGCCGAGATTGCGCCACTGCACTCCAGCGTGGATGACAGAGCGACACTCTGTCTCAAAAATACATAAATAAATAAAAATAAAAAATGATTAAGATGGCAAATTTTGTTACATGTGTTTTTCCACATAAATGTTTTTACTCATGAATTGGGTTTTTCCCATTATGAAAAACTTGGACAATCCAGAAAAATGGAAGGAGGAAAACAAAACAATCACAAAACAACCACAAAATTATCAGCTACTGTGAACACTCCATTTCCCTTCTGCTTTCTTTTCCTTTTTTTTTTCTGAAGACGGAGTTTTGCTCCTGTCGCCCAGGCTGGAGTGCAGTGGCGCAATCTCGGCTCACCACAACCTCCGCCTCCCGGGTTCAGGCGATTCTCCTGCCTCAGCCTCCTGAGTAGCTGGGATTACAGGCACCTGCCACCACGCCCGGCTAGTTTTTGCATTTTTAGTAGAGATGGGGTTTCACCACGTTGGTCAGGCTGGTCTCAAACTCCTGACCTCAGATGATTCGCCCGCCTCGGCCTCCCAAAGTGCTTGGCCTCCCAAAGTGCTGGGACTACAGGGCTGAGCCACCACGCCCGGCCATCCCGCTCTCTATTCTTTAATGCCCTGTTGTTTATGGGTGGGTCATTTTTACCATCTTGCTTCCTGCTTTTCTTCACTTGGTATTATAACGACATTGATTCATCACCTATTTACTGTGTGCTTATTATCTAATTTAATTCTTCTCATGACCCTACAAGACACATTTTATTTTTCTTTTTTCCTTTTTTTTTTTTTTTGAGACGGAGTCTCGCTCTGTCGCCCAGGCTGGAGTGCAGTGGCACAATCTCGGCTCACTGCAGGCTCTGCCTCCCGGGTTCACACCATTCTCCTGCCTCAGCCTCCCGAGTAGCTGGGACTACAGGCGCCTGCAACCACATCCAGCTAATTTTTTGTATTTTTAGTAGAGACGGGGTTTCCCCATGTTAGCCAGGATGGTCTCGATCTCTTGACCTCGTGATCCTCCCGCCTCAGCCTCCCAAAGTGCTGGGATTACAGGCATGAGCCACCGCGCCCGGCTGACACGTGTTATTTTTCTTTGAGACAAGGTCTCGCTCTGTCACCCAGGCTCAAGTGCAATGGTGTGATCTCAGCTCACTGCAACCTCTGCCTCCTGGGTTCAAGTGATTCTCCTGCCTCAGCCTCCCAAGTAGCTGGGACCACAGGCGCCCGCCACCACACCCAGCTAATTTTTTTGTATTTTAGCAGAGATGGGGTTTCACTGGGTTGCCCAGACTGGTCTCGAACTCCTGACCCCAGGTGATCCGCCTGCCTCAGCCTCCCAAAGTGCTGGGATTACAGGCATGAGTCACCACGCCCGGCCTCAACTCCTGTTCTTTCAGCTGCTCATTAATTCCGTCTGTGTGTTGAACACCTGTGATGTGTGCTGGGCCTTCATTCATGTGGTTTCCCTATTCCTCCCATTGAGGATGTTGACATTTATTCCATAGACAATCAGCAAACACTCACCACCTTCCTTGGGACACCCAAGGATGAGCCAGAAGCCGCCACTTCACGCAGTGAGGGTGACTCTGGGCTCTAGTCACAGCGTGGCCCTTTAACTTATCAGCTATGGAGGGTGGGGACAGCTCATGTTACCGCCTTAAGCTTCCATAAAATTGGGGTCAAACTGGTACTCCCCAACTGTGCAGAGAGCTGTGAGGAGAATTCAGTAAGAAAATGCATTTTTAAATGCTTGCTGCACAGAAAGGTTCAGGCACAGGGACCCAGGTGCCGTGGAGGGCAGGGATGAGGGGCTGTGCAAATGGGCTATTAAGGCCAAGTGCAGTGGCTCATGCCTGTAATCCCAGCACTTTGGGAGACTGAGGCGGGAGGATCACTTGAGCCCAGGAGTTTGAGACCAGCCTGGGCAACATAGCAAGACCCCATCTCTAAAAAAAAAAAAAAAAATTAGCCAGGTGTGATGATGCATGCCTATAGTCCCAGCTACTTGAGAGGCTGAGGCAGGAGGATCACTTGAGCCCTGGAGGTCGAGGCTGCAGTGAGCTATGATAACACCACTGCACTCCATCCTGCATGACAGAGTGAGACCCTGCCTTAAAAAAAAACAGGCCGGGCACGGTGGCTCACGCCTGTAATCCCAGCACTTTGGGAGGCTGAGGCAGGTGCATCACCTGAGGTCAGGAGTTCAGGACCAGCCTGACCAACATGGTGAAATCCCGTCTCTACCAAAAAAAAAAAATTAGCCAGGCTTGGTGGCACATGCCTGTAATCCCAGCCTTGGGAGGCTGAGGCAGGAGAATCACTTGAACCTCGGAAGCAGAGATTGCAGTGAACTGACACTGTGCCATTGCACTCCAGCCTGGGCAATAAGAGCAAAACTCTGTCTCAAAAAAATAAAAAAAATAAAAAATCCAGGCCATTAAAGTCACACCCCAGATGTCTAACCTCTTGTGGCTTCTAGAACGCTGGATGCCAGGCTATGAGAAAAGCCTTCCAGATGCTGCCAATGTTTCGGGATTCCTGCCCAGTGACCCCCACCCCCACCCGCCAACCACCCCATAGTGAGGCCGCCCCGTGATGAGGAGGCTTCCGTCAGCTCTGTAGCACTCCATCATAATTGTTAGTCAACAGAGAGACCAAAACCCACAAAGAGAAAAGAAAAGTAACCTGAAGGAGAGACAAAGAGGGCAGAAGAAAACAGTTCTAGAAAAATCCTTATGTTCCTGATTCAAACACAGAACAGAAAAAAACAAAACCTGTATGCATCTTATCCTCGGAGAGATCATAGAGGATATAACAGCCAGGAAACAAGTATAAGTTTGCCTTTATTTATTTACTTATTTATTTATTATTTATTTTTATTTTTTATTTTTTGAGATGGAGTCTCCCTCTGTCACCCAGGCTGGAGTACAGTGATGTGTTCTTGGCTCACTGCAAACTTCACCTCCCAGGTTCAAGCGATTCTCCTGCTTTAGCCTCCCAAGTGGCTGGGATTATAGGCGTGCGCCACCACGCCCGGCTAATTTTTGTATATTTAGTAGAGATGGGGTTTCACCATGTTGGCCAGCCTGGTCTCGAACTCCTGACCTCTGGTGACCCATCAGCCTCGGACTCCTAAAGTGCTGGGATTACAGGTGTGAGCCACTGCACTGGGCCAAGAAATTCTTTTATTTATTTACATATTATTTGGAGATTGAGGTCTCACTATGTTGCCCAGGCTGGTCTCAAACTCCTGAGCTCCGTGAGCCACCACACACAGCCAAGTTTGTCCTTTAAAGAGGAACGGTAAAAGAACCAGAAAGAGCTCTTGGAAATTAAAACTCTGACAGTCACTGGGTGTGGTGGTGCATGCCTGTAATCCCAACACTCCAGGAGGCTGAGGCAGGCAGATCGCTTGAGCTCAGGAGTTTGAAACCAGCCTGGGAAACATAGTGAGACTAAAAATCAAAAAATTAGCCAGCATGGTGGCAGGCACCTGTAGTCCCAGCTACTTGGGAGGCTGAGGCAGGAGGATCACTTGAGCCCAGGAGGTCGAGGCTACAGTGGGCTGTGATTGCACCACTGCACTCCAGCCTGAGCAACAGAGTGAGACCCTGTCTCAAAAAAAAAATTAATAGTCAAAATTAAAATGTCAATAGAAGGGTTGGAAGAAAAAGTAGAAAGTGGGGGGATGGGGAGGGAAGGTAGGCAAGAAAATGAAAACATCAATCCAAGAAGTCCACCCTATGACAATAACGTGTTCCACAAACACACCAGAGAAACCAAAGTGGAAGAAATCACCAATGATATCATTCAAGAAAGTTTGCCAGGAAGAGAACACAGGAAAGAGCCCACCAAGTACTCAGCACAATGGTTGAAAATAGACCCACATCAAACCCACCACTGTGAAAGTGCAGGATGTAGGGAACAAGAAGATTCTACAAGCTTCCAGAGAGAGAGAGAGAGAGAGAGAGACAGAAATTAACCATGGGACAGGCAAAGTATGAGGAAACAGGACAACTTCTGATCATTCAGCTGCCCAAGACTAGAAGCTGGAAAACACTGGGCAAAAGAAAAGTATCCACCCACAATACTGTCAGCCAAACCTCTAATTACCCAGGAGAGTAGGAGGAAAACACTTTCTCTGGAAACCCTAGGGGGTGCACATTCCTAAAACAAGGGACCAAACCAAGAAACAGGGAGACCCACACCCAAGAAACAGGAGCTATATCCAAGAATCCCCTTGTGCCGAAGAAGAGAGGGGCCAGGATCACAGCTGGGCAGTAGGAGAAAGTCCTGAGTGGAGATGTCAGTTCTGGTGGAGAGGCTGGGGGAAAGAGTCACAGACACATAAAACCAAGGCGATGACTAACTCCAGGGAAATAAAAAAGCAGGTCCCAGAAAATAATGTTCTTAGTATACATTGCTCCACTGTCAATAATATTTATATTAATATATATACTATAAGCACTGAATTTTCATTTAAGCAAAAATTGTGATTTAACTGTTGGGGGAGCAGAATGCCTAAGAGAGCTAAATCTTGACCTTCGGGAATAGGAAGTCAATGGACAACATCCAGCTGATAAATCAAGGGATGTGTAAAGCACATTACTTGGAACTATGGAGGTAAATACCTGAAAACAGCAACAGCAACCCCTGAGGAGTGGGACATTATATTGCTTTGTCTTCAGCACACAGTAAAACACCCTATAAATATCAGCTGCTATTCATACCAACAAGAATATACTTACCCTTGAGGGGCTCATTGCTGAGTTGAGGAGCTTTATTTATATATTTTGGGTTTTATTTTTTTAAACACTTCTTGAGAGCTTATTACATGCCATGAGTATCAGCACATTTAATTTAACAGATTGAAAAATACAGCTGGTGGCTCACACGTGTAATCCCAGCACTTTGGGAAGCCGAGGCAAGCAGATCACTTGAGGTCAGGAGTTCGAGACCAGCCTGGCCAACATGGTGAAACCTCATCTCTACTAAAAATACAAAAATTAGCCAGGCGTGATGGTGCGTGCCTGTAATCCTAGCTATTCAAGAGGCTGAGGCAGGAGAATAGCTTGAACCCGGGAGGCGGAGGATGCAGTGAGCCAACATCACGCCTCTGCACTCCAGCCTGGGCGAAACAGCGAGATTCCATCTCAAAAAAAAAAAAAAAAAAAAGCACCTACTTATAAGAAAATAAAGACTGTGAGAAGGCAGCGGAGAGCAAACTACAGTCTGAGGGCCAAGTCCAACCTGCCATCTGTATCCGCACAACTCCTCCAGCTAAAATCGTTTTTTTACATTTGTAAATAGTTGGAGGAAAATGGAATCAATATTATATGACATATGAAAAGTCATATGAGGCCGGGCATGGTGGCTCATATCTGTAATCCCAGCACTTTGGGAGGCCAAAGTGGGCAGATCATCTAAGGTCAGGAGTTCAAGACCAGCCTGGCCAACATGAAATCCATCTCTACTAAAATACAAAAATTAGCCGGGTGTGGTGGCACATGCCTGTAATCCCAGCTACTTGGGAGGTTGAGACATGAGAATTGCTTGAACCCAGGAGGCAGAAGTTACAGTGAGCTGAGATCACATTAATGCATTCCAGCCTGGGTAACAGAGTGAGACTCTGTCTCAAAAAAAAAAAAAAAAAAAAGGCCAGGCTTGGTGGCTCACACCCATAATCCTAGCACTTTGGGAGGCCGAGGTGGGCGGATCACGAGGTCAGGAGATCGAGACCATCCTGGCTAACACGATGAAATCCCTTCTCTACTAAAAATGCAAAAAATTAGGCGGGTGTGGTGGCAGGCACCTGCAGTCCCAGCTACACGGGAGACTGAGGCAGGACAATGGTGTGAACCTGGGAGGTGGAGCGTGCAGTGAGCCAAGATCACGCCACTGCACTCCAGCCTGGGCAACAGAGCGAGACTCCAGCTCAAAAAAAAAAAAAAAAAAAAAAAAAAGCAAAAGAAAAGAAAAGTAATATAAAAGTCAAATGTCCATGTCCATAAATAAAGTTTTATTGGAATGCAGCCACGGTCTTTGGCTTCTGTGTTATCTATGGTGTCCCTGAAATGGCAGAGCTGAGTAGTTGGGACAGAGACCAGCATGCCCTTTAGAGAGACAGTTTGCTGGGCCCTGAGTTAGAGCATGAGGTCATGAGAGGATGAAGAGGGATCCTGGAGGAGAGACTTAGGGGCTGCTCTTGAGTAGACATGACTGGTTTATTCCGGAATAATGTGTATCTCCTGTTCTCCTTACTTGATCTTTTCTTTTCTTTTTTTGAGACAGGGTCTTGCTCTGTTGCCCAGGCTGGAGTGCAGTAGCATAATCATAGCTGACTGCAGCCTCAACCTCCCGGGCTCAAGTGATCCTCCTGCCTCAGCTTCCTGAGTGGCTGGGACTACAGGCATACACCACCACACCCAGCTAGTTTATTTTATTTTTTGTAGAAACAGGGTCTCACTATGTTGGCCAGACTGGTCTCCAATGCCAGGGCTCAAGCAATTCTCCCACCTCAGCCTCCCAAAGTGCTGGGATTGCAAGCGTGAGCCTTCATGCCTGGCCTCCTTCCTCAGACTTTACCCTCTCATCTGCTTCTGTAAGGGCCTTTTATGTGCCAGGCTCCAGACCTAAATGGTTGCCGGGCACAGGGCTTGTCGTTACCCTCATTAGGAAGATATATTCTGTCGTGGGAAGCAAGGATGGAGGGAGATTGACAATGACGAGTGAGACAGGATAACAGGTGGGGATTCCGGCTTTGACAATAGAGAGTAACTAAGGGTGACCACTGTGGGGTGGCCAGGGAGGGTCTCTTGGAGAAGCTGAAAGTGCAGAGAAGTAGTTGGCCTTGAGAAGAGCTGGGGGAAGGATGTAGTACTAGGAGATAGGAAGAGCATGTGCAAAGGTCCTGTGGCTGCCCCATGCCTGAGCTTTTGGGAGACAAGGGAGAAGCTGGGAGCAGAGAGGTGACAGCCACTGGACCGCAGAGGTGACAAAGCACCGGGAGGCACACTGAGCTTAGTGGGAACCATGAGAAGCTTTTATTTATTTATTTATGTATTTATTTATTTATTTATTTATTTATTTTGAGAGTCTCACTCTATCACCCAGGCTGGAATGCAGTGGCCTGATCTCAGCTCATTGCAACCTCCACCTCCCAGGTTCAAGTGATTCTCCTGCCTCAGCTTCCCGAGTAGCTGGGATTATAGGCACATGCCACCACGCCCAGCTAATTTTTTTTTTTTCTTGAGATGGAGTCTCCACTCTGTCGCCCAGGCTGGAGTGCAGTGGCGTGATCTCCGCTCAGTGCAAGCTCTGCCTCCTGGGTGCATGCCATTCTCCTGCCTCAGCCTCCCGAGTAGCTGGGACTACAGGCACCCGCCACCACACCCGGCTAATTTTTATATTTTTAGTAGAGACGGGGTTTCACCATGTTAGCCAGAATGATCTCGATCTCCTGACCTCGTGATCCACCCTCCTCAGCCTCCCAAAGTGCTGGGATTATAGGCATGAGCCACCGCACCCGGCCTAATTTTTGTATTTTTTTAGTAGAGACGGGATTTCACCATGTTGGTCAGACTGGTCTCGAACTCCTGACCTCAGATGATCCACCAGCCTCGGCCTCCCAAAGTGCTGGGATTACAGGCGTGAGCCACCACGCCCAGCCGGGAAGCTTTTAAGGCCGGATGTGACACAGACCCAGTTTCCACAGATGAAACCTGCAAGTGTGGCTGGAAAACAACCTGTCCGGCTGCGTCTTAAGGACGAGGAAGACGGGGCAAGGGTTTTCCAGCAAAGACGCCCAAAGCAGCTCGCCCCAAGAGGCCCTTCGCTCAAGGAATCGAGAATGGCCGGGCAGACAGCGACTGGTCGCAGAATGAGTGATGCAGTGTTTTTCCTCGAAAGAGCCAGCGTTCCTCCGCTCAATCCCGGAGTCCCCTGGCTGGGGGGAGGAAGCTAAATTTAAAGGCTTGCTAACTGGGGCAGTGTGATCTAACTGCAGATTCCAGCCAAGGACGGCTAGGCAGGGGACGGCTTCCATGGAGGCCACGGCGGCTCAGGTGTCCCCATGTCTGGCTGCAGTGGCCTCCCCACCCCGGCCTGTCCTCCAGGTTCAGAAAGTTCAATTGTGAGGCTGGACACGGTGGCTCACGCCTGTAATCCCAGCACTTTGGGAGGCCGAGGTGGGTGGATCACCTGAGGTCAGGAGTTCAAGACCAGCCTGGCCAACATGGTGAAACCCCATCTCTACTAAAAATACAAAAATTAGCCAGGCATGGTGGCTGGCAGGTACCTGTAATACCACCTACTCGGGAGGCTGAGGCAGGAGAATCGCTTGAACCCAGGAGGCGGAGGTTGCAGTGAGCCGAGATCGCACCACTGCACTCCAGCCTAGGTGACAGAGCGAGACTCCATCTCAAAAAAAAAAAAAAAAAAAAAGAGTTGGAAATTCATGTGCTGAAAAAGGCTGAACAAGAGGCAGGAGCCCAGTCCTTAACACTGCCCAGCATTGCCTGCCTCAGTCACCATGCCTTCCTATCAATTTCAAGCCTCTAGCGTTTGAAGTTCTCCATCCCAGCCAGCCAATCCCAACCCTGACTGATAAATTATGTAAAGTATCTGTCACATGACTCATCACCTACTATGTTTATTGCCTACTATGATTTCCAACAGTATTTGTAGAGAAGAATAAGAATCGTGCCATGCCTTAGAGAAGTTTGCAATCCAATCAGGGGAGTCTACAGGCCTCAGGTTTAGCCCCCAGCCAGCTGTGTGATCAAGGACGAGTAGTCTTGCCTCTCTGGGTCTCAGCTGTTCCACTTTACCCTTTTTTTTTTTAAAGATGGAGTCTCACTCTGTTGCCAGACTGGTGTATAGTGGTGTGATCTTGGCTCACTGCAACCTCAGCCTCCTGGATTCAAGCGATTCTCCTACCTCAGCCTCCTGAGTACTTGGGATTATAGGCACCCGCCGCCACGCCCAGCTAATTTTTGTATTTTTAGTAGAGACGGGGTTTTGCCATGTTGGCCAGGCTGGTCTTGAACTCCTGACCTCAGGTGAACCACCCACCTCGGCCTCCCAAAGTGCTGGGATTACAGGTGTGAGCCACCGTGCCCGGCCTCAGCTGTTCTACTTCTCAAATGAGAAGACTGGTCTCAGTGATCTCTAGGAATTTGGAGAGTAGTGGGTTAGGCAGATTATGACAACCAGAGGGGGGTCTATGGGAGGGGAGTGATATGTGAAGAACTGTGAGATTTGGATAGGAAAGAAATAGAAAAGCACTCAAGAAGGGGAGGAGGTGGAGGCTGGGTGCGGTGGCTCCCGCCTGTAATCCCAGTACTTTGGGAGGCCGAGGCGGGCAGATCGCCTGAGGTCAGGAGTTCGAGACCAGCCTGGCCAACATGGTGAAACCCCGTCTCTACTAAAAATACAAAAATTAGCCAGGCATGGTGGTGGGCACCTGTAATCCCAGCTACTTGGGAGGCTGAGGCAGGAGAATCACTTAAACCCGGGAGGCAGAGTTTGCAGTGAGCCGAAATCGTGCCAATGGACTCCAGTCTTGGAACAGAACAATACTCTGTTTCAAACAAAAAAAAGGGGAGGGGGTGGAGAGATGACTGTGTCCACTGGGCTGCTGCATTGCGAAGGACAGAAGCCTGGTGCCGCCTGACTCAGGGAATGGAAGGCAGGTTTATGGACTCTCGGAAAGAGAAGCTCAAGGCATCCCTCTTCCCAGCTGGGATCAGGGAATCTCATTTGACTCAGCAATTCCACATTAGTCTGTTAATTTTAACTCCCCACTTCTGGTACTATTTTGAGTGTTAAGAATCCCTTTGATTGTAAGCAGCAGAACCCCCTCGGGAAGAAATCAAAAAAGAAAGACTGGCTGCTAAAACTAGGTGTCACGTGAATTCCAGGCTTCGCTGGTTCTAAGGATATGGAACCAGTCCTTCCCTTGGGATTCAGTGTCTCTCCCTGTTTCTTGGCTCTGTTTCCTCCAGGCTGGCCTCCTTCTCAGGCAGGCTAATGGGCTCTGTCACCAAGACCAAGGAGAGACGCCCAGGCTCACACCCATCACACAGTGAGACAAGAGAGCTAGTGCCTCTAGCAAGGGGCCCTTTCAGGGAGACCTTGCTCTAGGAAGTATGGGGATGTCCTTGAGGAAGGCTTTCCCCAAATGGTGCCACGTGAGTTGTGTGTGGGAGAGTGAGCTTGGAGAGGCCAGCTGGACACGGCGGGGAAGGGCATTCCAGGGGAGAGGGAACAGCCAGTGCAAAGGCGTGGAAACTTCTGCAGTTCGGACTCACTAGAATATTAGGTTCTTGGAGGGAGGAGAAGAAAATGGGACCTGGGAGATCAGCTGGAGGCCAAACATGAAGAGCCCTGGATGCCAGGCTGAGCATTTTAGGCTCTCTCCTGCAGGCAGTGGGGAGCTATGGAAGGATTTAGAGTGAGGGAGGACACAGTCACGTTTCTTTCCCTTGGCTTTGCAGTGAAAGGTGAAAACCTGGAGGCAGCCAGGACGCCAGAAAGGGGACTGCTCTGTCACCAGCCTGCACCAGGAGGGTGACCTGCAGATCAGGGAACTTCTGAAATCAAGTTGACAGGGGGTCACCAAGGATGAGAGGTGGAGGGTGGGGAGTTCAGGACTGGGGGAATCTGGGTGTCCAGTCTACCCACTCAGGCTGGTATAAGGAAGGGGTGAGTCCCCCAGCTCCTTGGCAGGAGGCATTAGAAACTGGTGCGGCCACCTCTGGGGCCTGAAAGAGCCCTAGAGTCTTTGTGATTCAAAGTGGCCAATTCTTGGTCAGGAGGTCAGGAGTTCCAGGCCAGCCTGGCCAACATGGCAAAACCCTGTCTCTACTAAAAATACAAAAATTAGCTGGGCATGGTGGCGGGCACCTGTAATCCCAGCTACTCAGGAGGCTGAGGAAGGCGAATCACTTGAACCCGGGAGATGGAGGTTGCAGTGAGCTGAGATCGCGCCACTGCACTCCAGCCTGCATGACAGGAGTGAGACCCTATCTCAAAAAAATAAAAATACAAATACAAAAGTTAGCAGGGGTGGTGGCACGCACCTGTAATCCCAGCTACTCAGGAGGCTGAGGAAGGAGAATCGCTTGAACCCGGGAGATGGAGGTTGCAGTGAGCCACGATAGCACCGCTGCACTCTAGCCCGGGTAACAGAGCAAGACTCCATCTCAAAAAAAAAAAAAAAAAAAAGCAAAGTTGCCAATTCTTGGATGCCTCACCCCCTCCTGAGGCTACCCCTCCTGTGGCTCGGATTCAAATAAACCGCAGGCTCAAATCTATCCCCCTAGAGTCAGGCACAGCTCAGTGTCTATGTCTCCACCCAGTCAGGGGAGCTCCCTGCCCCAGCCAGCCCTCGACAATTTGCGAACCCAACACCAGCTCCTTAAGTCCGCCCTTCTCTGGGCTCAAGACCTTGGTTCCTCTTATTATTTCTTCTGGGGTGAGGCCTCCTGCCCGGAGCCCTGGGGCTCCTCGGGAGGACTGACACTAATATCATTGATTTGCAGAGAGAGGAAGAGGAGAAGGTCTTCATGGGGTGCTAGAGCACCTTAAATGTCCCTCTCATGCAGGGACATTTCCCTGCTGAACGAAGAGAAGGCAGACCTCGGCGAGGGACCTGTGGTCGGCAGCAGCTTCTGGTGAGAATCAAATTAGGCGGCTGGGTTTTCCGCTGCAGATATTTTGACTTAACACTTCTAGTTCAGGCAAGTGATGGTGGTTTGCCATATATGGTGGGCCCGCAGTGACCGTGACAGAAGGACAGCTGCAGCGTCCCCAGCCCTTTCTGGGGAGCCACACCCCAGACTATCCCACAGCCAGATCCACGAAGCTGTGGGTGCTAAAATTGTAGACACGGGCATCCTCCCAGAAGATCTTCTAATAGTAAATTACAACCCCATGAAAGAAAGTTGAGGCCGGTAAACCATGCGCCATGGCTCACGCCTATAATCCCAGCACTTTGGGAGGCCGACGTTGGTAGATCACCTGAGGTCAGGAGTTAGAAACCAGCCTGACCAATATGGTGAAACCCTGTTTCTACTAAAAGTACAAAAATTAGCTGGGTGTGGTGGCATGTGCCTGTAATCCCAGCTACTCAGGAGGCTGAAACAGGAGAATTGCTTGAATCCAGGAGGCAGAGGTTGCAGTGAGCTGAGATAGTGCAGTGGCTCATACCTGGAATCCCAGCACTTTGGGAGGCCAAGGTTGGAGGATCGTTTGAGTGCAGGAGTTTGAGACCAGCCTGGGCAACATAGCCAGATCCCATCTCTATTTTTTTTTTTTTTTTTGGAGACAGTCTCACTCTGTTGCCCAGGCTGGGGTGCAGTGGCGCGATCTTGGCTCTCTGCAACCTCCACCTCCCAGGTTCAAGCAATTCTCTGCCTCGGCCTCCCGAGTAGCTGGGATTACAGGCATCCACCACCACACCAGATTAATTTTTGTATTTTTAGTAGACAGGGTTTCACCATCTTGGCCAGGCTGGTCTCAAACTCCTGACCTCGTGATCCACCCGCCTCGGCCTCCCAAAGTGCTGGGATTACAGGCATTTGCCACCACGCCCAGCTAATTTTTGTAGTTTTAGTAGAGACGGGGTATCACCATGTTGGCTAGGCTGGTCTAGAACTCCTGACCTCAGGTGATCTGCCCGCCTTGCCTCCCAAAGTGCTGGGATTACAGGCGTGAGCCACTGGGCCCAGCCTGCAGATGGGATTAAGTTGATGCTATTGAGATGAGAGAGCATCCTGGATGCCCCAGGTATATAATATAATATAATATAATATAATATAATATAATATAATATAATATAATATAATATTAATATTATAATATATATAATAGTATGGTTTAACCAGGCACCATGGTGTGCACGTGTAGTCCCAGCTACTCAGGAGGCTGAGGCAGGAGGTTCGCTTGAGCCCAGGCATTTGAGGCCAGCCTGGGCAACACAGAGAGACCCCCAGCTCTAATAATGATAATAATAATAATATAGTTTCCTAGTCTGCTGCATAATGTTCCTTAATATAGCTGTTCTGTAATTCTCTTGTAACTGGGCCTCTGCTCCCTGCAAAATCATGTGATGCCCCCAAGTCCAGACACACAGCCTTTTGGGGTAACAGAAGATTAAATATGGGCGCAGGCCACCTGGGCATCTCGGTTCATTGCCCTCCTAAGACGAACTTCATCTTTGTTTTAGAGGACTTATCCCTTAGAAAGGATGATAAGATGCAAGGCGTGGTGGCTCACGCCTGTAATCCCAGCACTTTGGGAGGCCAAAGTGGCAGGATCGCTTGATCCCAGGAGTCCAAGACCAGCCTGGGCAACAAAGTGAGACTTCATCTCAAAAAAATAAAAATAAAAATACAAAAGTTAGCAGGGCGTGGTGGCACGCACCTGTAATCCCAGCTACTCAGGAGGCTGAGGAAGGAGAATTGCTTGAACCCGGGAGGTGGAGGTTGCAGTGAGCCAAGATAGTGCCACTGCACTCCAGCCCGGGTAACCGAGCAAGACTCCATCTCAAAAAAAAAAAAAAAAAAGGCAAAGTGGCCAATTCTTGGATGCCTCCCAGGACAGGGAACTCACCCCCTCCTGAGGCTACCCCTTCTATGGCTCTATGAAAATTTGGGGAAAAAAAAATTACCCTGTGGTCCCAGCTACACGGGAGGCTGAGGCGGGAAGCTGGCTTGAGCCCAGGTGGTCAAGGCTGTAGTGAGCTACGATCACGCCACTGCACTCCAGCCTAGGGGATAGAGTGAGACCCTGTCTCAAAAAATAAATGAATAAAAATAAAGATAAAGGCCTGCATTGGGTGAAAGCAGATTGGGCGTTTTGGTCACCCCAACCACAAAGCCATCGCTGGGGGCCAGGGCCCTGTCCACCAAGACCAAGTGAGATCAAACTGTTCTGTGAGGTGAAAGCGGGTGGGGCCCCCACCCTCCATATGGGGGAGGAAATCCCGGCTGGAAAAGGGGTACCTCCTACCTACGGGCAGAGCCAGGTCCCTCCAACTCCCAGGCCCCCCTTTTACCCTCCAAGGAGGGCAGCTCTAAGAAGTTAGCATCCGGATGATTACAGTTCCCGATGATTCTGTTACTCCAATTTTCCCTTAATGTTGATGATTATGATAATGATATTGATAGCGGCTGACATTTTGAAAGCTCTTTGTCAACCACCAATAGCCCTCTGAGACGGTGGGTGCTCAAATGGGCGACACTGAGGGAGTTGGAATTGCAGAGTACGAAGTGTCCTCTGGGAGTCCGGGCTTGGCGCCTTGCTTATCTCCCCGGACGGGCAGCTCACTCTCCCTCACCCCCGGTCCCCGCCACGCGCGCTGGCGGCGCCCGTTCCACGCTCCAAGAACCCCGCTTCCCAGGGTGGGTGGGGGGTGCACGCCCGACAGGGCCAGGTCAGGGCCAGGCGTGGAGCCCGCGTGCGCCCCGGGACCCCGCCCGGGGCGCGCGGGAGGCGCCGGGGGCCGCGGAGGCGGGGCGGGGAGGGGCCGGCGGCGGCGGCGGCGCGCGGAGGAGACCGCAGTGCGGCCGGCGCTAGGACCCGCGGGGGCCTCCCAGGCCGCGGCGCCTCCCGCTTTCCCCCACTCCCCGACCCTCCTTCGCCCCCAAAATGAGGAAACGGAGCAACTCGCTCCAAGTTGTGCAGCCGGGACCGCCTCGGGGTGTGCAGCCGGCTCGCGGAGGCCCTCCTGGGGGCGGGCGCGGGGCGCGGCTCGGGGGCGCCCCCTGAGCAGGTGAGCACGTCGGCGGGGAGACGTGGAGAGACCCCGAGGCCGGGGTGGGGGGAAACCCCGAGGGCTGTAGGCGGGGGTGGGCCCGGGACGTGCGCAGGAAGGGCCGGTGTGTGCGCGAGTGTGCGCGTCCCGGGCGCGCGGCGGGTGCGCGGCTGGGGTGGAGGGTGCTCAGAGGCGATCGGACCCCGCGTGGTGGTGGCTGGGGTTTCCTGGGTGCGGGTGTGCGCGGCTACGAGCCCCGGGCGTGTGTACCCGCGCGTCCACGTGGAGGGCTGTGCGCGTGTGGCCGAAAAGCGTGTGCGCGGCCCTGCGTGGCGCCCTGCGTGCCCGAGTGGCCCGGCGCTGGCGCCCAGGTGTTCCAGTGTGGGGCGGCTGTGTGTGTGCCAGGGGCGGGGGACAGGTGCGCACGTTCCCAGGTGTGGAGCGCTTGTGCGCGCGGATGCGCGGGGACGTGTGCGCACACCTGTTTCCACGTGGACGTGCTCCTTTGCTTGTCAGCGGGCAGCTGTGTCCGAGCCCTGTGTGTTTCTGTGCGTGTGCATGCATCCGTATGCGTGTGAGTACACGTGGGACTGGAGGATTTCATGGGAGGCGCATATTGGAGGGGCCGAGACTCACCCCCCAGCACCGCCCACTTCCCAGCCACTAGCGGTCGGGGAGATGGGGGAGGCAGGGAGGCTCCCCCACCCCTGCAGCAATGAGTGACTGTGTGTCTGTCCTGGGTTTGGGGGGGGATCAGAGAGGCTCAGCGGGTGGCCGGAGGAGCCCAGCAGGGCTACAGGACCCGCCCCTGCCCCCAGCTCCACCCCACGGTCAGAGATTCTTGGGAATGACCTTGACTCATCCCTATTTCCCCACCCTGCCCCTGCCTACCAACCAGAAAACAGGAAGAACCAGGCTCGGTCCAGTGGCACCCAGCTCCCTACCTCCTGTGCCAGCCGCCTGGCCTGTGGCAGGCCATTCCCAGCGTCCCCGACTGTGGCCACTTGCTCAGTGCTCCTCTCACCTGCCTCAGTTTCCCTCTGGGGGCGATGGCGGGGCGAGGCTCTCTGGTTTCCTGGCGGGCATTTCACGGCTGTGATTCTGCTGAGGAACTTCCCCGGGTAAAGATCACTTCCCCACAGGGGCTTGGGCAGCCAGTTCTGGGTCCCACCCAGGATGCCTCTGGGGGGCTCTCTCTGCCTGCCTGGCCATCGCCCCCACCTGACCTGGGCTGGAAGTGGTAGGAACTGGACCCTGGGTCCCAGCCCAGCTCCCACCTGGACTCTGTCCCCTCCCCAGGTGAGCCCCCGCTTCCTCCGAGCCTGGCACCCCCCGCCTGTCTCAGCCAGGATGCCAACGGTGAGTGTGTCTAGCCTGCTTCCTCTGCTCCCTGGGTCCTTCTTCAACTCCGTCCACACCCTGAGCCCCCTTCCTGAAGGGCTGTACTCTCTGCCCCCTACCCCCTTCTGCTGGGCTCGGCCTGGCCTTTCTCAGTCATCTTGGCTTCCTGACCTTCTGTCCTGGGCCACCTCTCTTTGTGACTCTACGATTTCTCTCTGAGCACCCCACTCCCCCTTTCTCTCCCCCGATGTCTGCGTCTGTTTTCTCTGCCTCTCCGCTCTTTTCCAATCTCTATACCTTTCTCCCTCCTGTCCTCTTTCCCCTCCCATGCCTCTGCTCCCCACATCTCCGTGATGTCCTCCCTTTGCCCCTCTCCCGGCCCCCTCTGCAGAGGCGCTGGGCCCCGGGCACCCAGTGTATCACCAAATGCGAGCACACCCGCCCCAAGCCAGGGGAGCTGGCCTTCCGCAAGGGCGACGTGGTCACCATCCTGGAGGCCTGCGAGGTGAGAGGTGGCCGGCGGGTATGGGTGCTTGGGGCTGGGGGCTCCACCAGGACCACCCCCACACCCCCCACACTAACCCCATGCTTCCTCCCTGGCAGAACAAGAGCTGGTACCGCGTCAAGCACCACACCAGTGGACAGGAGGGGCTGCTGGCAGCTGGGGCGCTGCGGGAGCGGGAGGCCCTCTCCGCAGACCCCAAGCTCAGCCTCATGCCGTGAGTGGGCAGGACAGGGGCCTGGGGTAGGGGACAGCAAGTGACCCCCCCTCCACAGCCCAGTCTGACCCACCCCTTCCGTGGCCGCAGGTGGTTCCACGGGAAGATCTCGGGCCAGGAGGCTGTCCAGCAGCTGCAGCCTCCCGAGGACGGGCTGTTCCTGGTGCGGGAGTCCGCGCGCCACCCCGGCGACTACGTCCTGTGCGTGAGCTTTGGCCGCGACGTCATCCACTACCGCGTGCTGCACCGCGACGGCCACCTCACAATCGATGAGGCCGTGTTCTTCTGCAACCTCATGGACATGGTGGAGGTGCTGCCACCCAGAGGCCCCACCCCGTCCCTGCAGTGGGGCAGCCCAGGGACCCCGGAGACTCCCCTGTAGAGATAGAGGGGCGGGTCACCTGACCTCCATCCCTTCCCCAGCAGCTGGGCAGACGCCATCCCTACCTCCTGTGCTGATCACCCGGGACCCCCTGAGCTCTGTGCTTCCCCGATGTGGAGATGAAGGGGGTACTCCCCAGGGCCCCCCAGGCCCCCATCCCATCTCAGATGGGCAGACAGGAGGACACCCACAGTAGGATTCCCCTTAATGCAGAAATAGGGGGGCTGATCCCTATGGACTGCCCAGTCCACAGGTGGCCTGAGTCAGCCTGGTTCTACCTCCAGGGACTAGAGTGACTCCTCTGGGGACCCCCCAGGACCCCCCAAGTTGATACCAATCCAGAGGACTCCCCCTCCTTTTGGCTTGCCTCCTTTCCCGTTCCTATGGAAACCAGCCTTCCTCCTCCTCCCCGGTCCCACCCACCCCACCCAGAGGCCACCCGGGAAGGGAACAGGATGCTGGGGTTCCCCGCCCTGGGGCTGGGCTCATGGCTGTCCCACCATCCTGCAGCATTACAGCAAGGACAAGGGCGCTATCTGCACCAAGCTGGTGAGACCAAAGCGGAAACACGGGACCAAGTCGGCCGAGGAGGAGCTGGCCAGGGGTAGGGGACGCCCAGGAGGGCAGACTCCCTTCCCTACCCACGTTAGCCCAGCCCGGGAGGAAGAGCCCTGGGGCCCCGCACCTCTGAGGCCAGATGACCCAAGCCTGTCTCCATGCCCAGCTATGGGATAGAAGACCTGGGCTGCCTCGGGGGTGCCCACAGACACAGATCAGTCCTTTATTCAATAGGTCCCCAGCTTCGCCACTCATCTGTCACCATCATCCACCATCTGAGCCAGAAACCTGGCCCCGAACCTCCACCCACCCCATCCTCCAGCATTCCCTCCTTGGCCAGGTTCCCAAGACCTGGTGAATCTTCTCCCCTCCCCTCCCCACAGCCCAGCCTCAGGCCCTCCCATCAGACCGCCTCCTTCCCAGAGGGCGAGTCCCCCTTCCAGTCCAGGCCTTGAGTGCAGCCTCAAGGGTATCTTTCTATCATGAAATCATGCCTCCAGGGAGAGAGGCCCAGCAGCTCCACTACCTTCCAGAACCTGCCTGCATGGCCTGAGCCACCTTTCCAGCCTCATCTGCAAAGCCCTTCCTCCACGCATCCACCCCCTCCCAGGTCAACTGTGATCATCGTTTTCTTCATGCCTCTGAGCCATTGTATATTCTGTTCCCTTCACCTGAAATGCTTTTCCAGCCCCTAAGTAGTGATATCCTCAATATTTAAGGTCAAAAGCAAATGCCTCCTCTGACCCCATGTCTGTCTCCTTGAAAGTATCTCTCTGCTGGGGAAGTCTGTACCCATCAGGGATGGCATCCAGGTGGAGACTAGCATCACCCTGGCCAATGATCCCTTAAGACCATGGCATTTGGAGGGGGCGCTTTCTGGAGGGAGAAGAGAACGCCTGCAGAACCAACCAGAGGGCAGTGGAGGGGACAACACAGGAGTGCTTGGGAGAAGGGTCAGGGAGGCTAGAGCCCTGGAATATTCTGGAACCTTTATGGGTCTCCATGTTGTGTTTTTTTGTTCTGTGTGTGTTTCTGGGGTGGTCAGAGGTAAAGAACCGTGTAGGGAAGAGCCCAGAGGGTATTTGGAGGGACAAGAGAGCCAAAGAGAAAAGGGCAGCTCTTATCTCTGAGAACTGAAGTGTTTCCTGGCACTACCCCTTGGGCCTGACTGGGAGTTCCTGGAGGGCAAGTGTGGAGTCTGAGGGTCTCAGCCAGGCAGGCCCCCAGCTTTGACTATTCACACCACTATCCCTCCTGTAAGCCCCTTTTTGCTCAGGTCAACCTGAGATGGTTCTGTTGCTTGCAACAACAATAATTGGTACCAGGAGTGGGGTGTCTCTGATATGTCCTAGGGGCATTGCCAGGCCCAGCAGCCACTCAAATGTGTATCCACAGCTGCAGCACTGTGAGAGACATCACCTAGTCTCTCACCAAGTAGAACCCCCAATGGGAGGATTTAGGGGGCCCATTACCCCTCTGACTGGGTCTTCACTCCACAGCGGGCTGGTTACTGAACCTGCAGCATTTGACATTGGGAGCGCAGATCGGAGAGGGAGAGTTTGGAGGTGAGTGGCGGACTGGTTTGGGGGTGCTGAAGGAAGGTGGGAGGTGCGTATTGAGGCTTTGGAGTCACAGAGCTGAATTCAAACCCATACTTAACCACCTACTAGTTGTGCAGCTGAAGACGTGCAAATCCTCTGAGCCTCAGTTTCCCCCTCTGGAACAGGGGGTAATGGCAGCTGTCATGAGGAGTAAGTGAACTCAAGCAGGCGCTCAGTCAATGTTAGTGACTTCTTCACACTGCCAGGGTCTTGTATGGTCAGTCCCTCTATTTGGAATGTTTGAAACACCATTCCCTGAAAGTATTATTCTGGAAGGCTCTGGGGTTTAGATCAGGGGTCGGCAGACTCTCTGTAAAAGGCCAGATTGTAAATATTTCCTGCTTTGTGGGCCAGGTAGCTGCTGTCACCACTACTGAATCCTGCCCTTGTGGAGTGAAAGCGACCACAGACAATATGTAAACATATGGGCGTGGCCATGAAAACTGTGACCCAGAAATTTGAATTTTGTGTAATGCTCACATGTCCTGAAACAGCACTCATCTTTTGATTTGTTTTTACAACCATTTAAACATGCAAAAACCAGCCAGGCACGGTGGCTCATGCCTGGAATCCCAGCACTTTGGGAGGTCGGGGCAGGAGGATCCCTTGAGCTCAGGAGTTCAGGTGCAGCCTGGACAACGTAGCGAGACCCCCATCTGTACAAAAAAAAAGCCAGGCACAGTGGAGCATGCCTGTAGTCCCAGCTACTCAGGAGGCCAGGATGGGAGGATCCCTTGAGCCCAGGAATTTGAACCTGCAGTGAGCTGTGATCACGCCACTGCACTCTACCTGGGTGAGAGAGTGAGACCCTGTATCAATATTTTAAAAATAAAAATGTTGGCCGGGCACAGTGGCTCATGCCTGTAATCCCAGCACTTTGGGAGGCTGAGGCGGGCGGATCACGAGGTCATGAGATCGAGACCATCCTGGCTAACACGGTGAAACCCCGTCTCTACTAAAAAAAAAAAAAAAAAAAAAAAATTAGCCGGGCGTGGTGGTGGGCGCCTGTAGTCCCAGCTACTTGGGAGGCTGAGGCAGGAGAATGGCGTGACCTGGGAGGCAGAGCTTGCAGTGAGCAGAGATGGCGCCACTGCACTCCAGCCTGGGCGACAGAGCGAGACTCCGTCTCAAATAAATAATTAATTAATTAAAAATAAAAATGCAAAAAACATTTTGAGCTCAAGGGTCTTGCAAAAAGAGGTGATAGGTAGATTTGGCCCCGAGGGGGTGGGGGTTCACAGACCCCTGGCTTAGATGGTTCTCTCTTTGTTTTTGTTTTTTGTGGGGTTTTTTTTGAGATGGAGTTTCGCTCTGTCACCCAGGCTGGAGTGCAATGGCACAATCTTGGCTCACTGCAACCTCTGCCTCCCGGGTTCAAGTGATTCTCCTGCCTCAGCCTCCCGAGTAGCTGGGATTACAGGCATGTGCCACCACACCTGGCTAGTTTTGTATTTTCATTAGAGACAGGGTTTCTCCATGTTAGTCAGGCTGGTCTTGAACTCCTGACCTCAGGTGATCCGCCTGCCTCAGCCTCCCAAAGTGCTGGGATTACAGGCGTGAGCCACCGCGCCAGAGCCAGATGGTTCTCTGATCTTGGGTCTGGAGCTTGCAAGGGCGGCAGGGGTGAGGAGCATGGGGGCTGTGTTTCAAGGTCTGGGGACCCGCAGCTGTGTGAATGTTACATGGGCACCGGTGTGAGCGGGCCTGTCTGTCTGTCTCTCTGTCCCTGTTTGTTGGGGGTCCTGATCTCACCCCGTTCCCCACCTCCACCCCCCAGCTGTCCTGCAGGGTGAGTACCTGGGGCAAAAGGTGGCCGTGAAGAATATCAAGTGTGATGTGACAGCCCAGGCCTTCCTGGACGAGACGGCCGTCATGACGTGAGTCCCAGGGTGGGGCTGGGGACTGTGGGATGGGGGGGTCCCAGCCCTGCCCTCACGCCCACCCCACCGCCCCCAGGAAGATGCAACACGAGAACCTGGTGCGTCTCCTGGGCGTGATCCTGCACCAGGGGCTGTACATTGTCATGGAGCACGTGAGCAAGGTGGGGCGGGGCCCAGGTGGGGAGGGGGGCCCACGCAGCGGAGCAGCCCCAACATCCCGCGGCCATCTCCCACCCCCAACAGGGCAACCTGGTGAACTTTCTGCGGACCCGGGGTCGAGCCCTCGTGAACACCGCTCAGCTCCTGCAGTTTTCTCTGTAAGTGGGACTCTCAGGGTGCTGCGGCACTGGGGTTGTCGGGGCGCAGATTCCAAGATCCATCAGGGGGAAACTGAGACACGGGGCAGGGAGGCTTTGTGAGCTTGTGGCCCCAGGCACCCCGAGCTTTCTGAGCCCTGAATGTGGGCATCCTGGCACCTGAGCCCCCACTGCCCCCTGCTACCCCCAGGCACGTGGCCGAGGGCATGGAGTACCTGGAGAGCAAGAAGCTTGTGCACCGCGACCTGGCTGCCCGCAACATCCTGGTCTCTGAGGACCTGGTGGCCAAGGTCAGCGACTTTGGCCTGGCCAAAGCCGAGCGGAAGGGGCTAGACTCAAGCCGGCTGCCCGTCAAGTGGACGGCACCCGAGGCTCTCAAACACGGGGTGAGCCCTGCCTTCACACACCCCTGGGGCTTTGGGATCCCCCCAGCTCTGCTGTATGACCCTGGGTATGTCCCTTGGCCTCTCTGAAACTCCAAGGGCAATGGCTCTGCCTCCCCAGGAAGCTCTTGGCCCATAATTGTTCCTCGTAGCCCCCCTCTGGGCCTCAGTTTCTCCAGCTCTGAAAAAGGCGTGGGCTCAGGACTGAAGGGAAGAATAACCAGGCTTCCTTCATGCACTAAGGCTGAGCTAGACTCAACTGCGGGCGGCGTTGTGGGAGGAATCAATTAGGAGAAGACCAGAGAGTGAGGGTCAACCCAGGAGGGCTTCCTGGAGGAAGCAGGGGCTGGAGCAGAAAACCTGAGGGGTCCCTCCTCATCCCTGTCTCGGGCCCCACAGAAGTTCACCAGCAAGTCGGATGTCTGGAGTTTTGGGGTGCTGCTCTGGGAGGTCTTCTCATATGGACGGGCTCCGTACCCTAAAATGGTGAGCGGGGGCCCCAGGGAGGCACTGGGTTCCGGGCAGGTCCAGAGGCTGTGGCCCTGACCCCTGCCCACGCCTGCTGTCCGCAGTCACTGAAAGAGGTGTCGGAGGCCGTGGAGAAGGGGTACCGCATGGAGCCCCCCGAGGGCTGTCCAGGCCCCGTGCACGTCCTCATGAGCAGCTGCTGGGAGGCAGAGCCCGCCCGCCGGCCACCCTTCCGCAAACTGGCCGAGAAGCTGGCCCGGGAGCTACGCAGTGCAGGCGCCCCAGCCTCCGTCTCAGGGCAGGACGCTGACGGCTCCACCTCGCCCCGAAGCCAGGAGCCCTGACCCCACCCGGTGGGGCCCTTGGCCCCAGAGGACCGAGAGAGTGGAGAGTGCGGCGTGGGGGCACTGGCCAGGCCCAAGGAGGGTCCAGGCCGGCAAGTCATCCTCCTGGTGCCCACAGCAGGGGCTGGCCCACGTAGGGGGCTCTGGGCGGCCCGTGGACACCCCAGACCTGCGAAGGATGATCGCCCGATAAAGACGGATTCCAAGGACTCTAGGCGCCTGTGTCTCTCGGTGTCCCCGTGCCCTCTTCCCCGGGGGCCACCTTTGGTGATCTGCTCTCGGACACCCCCAGGCGCCAGGCATCCTGGGTCCTCCCTTAGAGGTCCAGCCCCCCTAGATGCCCTGTGTGCCCCAGCCCCAGTGGTCACCTTCCTACTCTGTGGAACCCACTGCAGCCCACATGATGGGATCAATTAATTGGGACCCCACTGATCCTTGGCCGAGTCTTGGGCACCCACCGGCCCCAAGCCCCTGCCTCCTGTGGCCACTTGCCTGCACACGGGGGCCTCCCCATCTTTGCCCATGGAGGATCTGCCCAGCTGGCACCTGCCTGCTGGCCACTGTGGGGACACCGTTCCCTGGGGGATGCTGGGCAGGGGACCCACTTGCCATTACCCACGGGTTCCCCACTGCAGTCCCCCAGGGCATGTGGTATTCAGTGGTGGGCACCCTTTCCCAACCCATGGGGTCCCAGGCTTAAAGGATCTTGGGAGGCTGCCAACAGCCCTCAAGGTCCAAGTATCCCCTCCCACAACAGCCCTTTCTCAGGCCCCAGCCATCCATATCCCTATGGGAGCCCCCACGATGGGAGCCCCAGGAGGGTCTGCGTGTGTGGCAGCAGCCCCGTTTAGGGATGGCCTGGGGAGGCCACCCTCCTCCTCCTCCTGCCTCCCCCATTCATGGCCAGGCCCCATGTTGAGTGCTTTCAGGTCAGACCCCCAAAATGCCACTGGAGGTGAGTGCCAAGATTACACCCATTTCACAGACGTGGACGCTGAAGCCCAGAGAGGGCAGGTTGCTCACACTGGGTTGCCCCAAGAAGATATGGTAGAGCCTGGATTTGAATCTGGGCCTGTCTGGGTCCACAGCCCAGGCTTCATTCCCCCCTCTTCCTGCTCCAGCCTCTCCCACTTCTGCATGTCTCTCACTTCTGCTTCTTTCATGATGGCCTGAACCAATCATGAAAATCTCACCCATCACCCACCCATCCATCCACACCCACCCAATCACCATCCACCCATCCATCCACCCACCCAATCACCATCCACCCATCCATCCACCCACCCAATCACCATCCACCCATCTATCCACCCACCCAATCACCATCCACTCATCCATCCACCCACCATCCATCCATCCATCCACCCACCCAATCACCATCCACTCATCCACCCACCCACTATCCACTCATCCATCCATCTACCCACTATCCACTAATCCACCCACCCACCATCCACTCATCCATCCATCCATCCACCCACCATCCACCATCCACCCATCCATCTGTCCACCCATGCATCCATCCACCTGTCCACCCATCCATCTATCCATCCACCTACCATCCACTCACACATCTGTCCACCCATTTATCTACCCATCATCCATCCACATACCCATCCATCCTTTCATCCATCCATCCATCCATCCACCCACCCACCCATCCCCCGTCCCCACCCATCCATGCATGCATCCATCCACCAACCCATCCACTTATCTATCCATCTCCCCACCCATCCATCCCCCACCCATTCCCATGTCCATCCATGTACCCATCCATTCATTCACCCACCCATCCACTCTATTCATCCATCCCTCCATCCACTGTTCCATTGATCTACCCACCCATTCATCCATCCCTCCATCCACCTACCCACCCACCATCCATTCACACATCCATCCACCTCTTCTCTTCACAAAGCCAGGCTGAAGGAGGTGTCAGAGGCTGTGGAGAAGGGGTACCGCATGGAGCCCCCAAGGGCTGTCCAGGCCCCATGCATGTCCTCATGAGCAGCTGCTGGGAGGTAGAGCCCGCCCGCTGGGCACCCTTCTGCAAGTTGGCGGAGAAGCTGGCCCGGGAGTTGTGCAGCATGGGCGCCCTGGCCTCTGTCTCAGGCTGACTGTGTGCTGGCCCTCTGGGCACCGAGTATCACCACAGCTTCTGCAGTGACAGCTCTCAGGTGACACTGTCCTTGGACAGAGGCAGTCCAAATGTCTAGGGACCTAGCAGGCTGACCCAGTGACTCTGGGGGATAGAATGGCAGGGAAACACTGGCCCTCCTGTCCTCTCTGGCACAGTGGGCCGGGGATCCACTTTGCACACACAGGTTCAATCCTGACTCGCCCCCCAGCTGTGTGACGCTGGCCCTGGGGTGACCACCCTGGTGTGACCACCCTGGTTTGCTCAGGGCTGAGGGCTGTTCCAGGGTGTGGGACTTCAGTGCTAAAACAGGGAAAGTCCTGGGCAAACAGGGGCGAGGTGGCCCCTACTGGGAAAGCTTTTACCCTCTCTGGGCCTCAGCAGCCTCCGCCAGCCAACGGACACCTTTTCCCAGAGGGGCGTGAGGGCCCCGAGGGCCCACAGCAGTGAAGGGAGGGGCACCTAGAAGGCAGGCATACAGCTGGTGCTCCATTATTGCTGGGACGGTCCAACACCTGCTCTCAGCTGAGTCCCATGGAGCCAGCCTTTAGGATACACGGAGAGGGGTCTCTGGCCAGGCTGGGTATGGCCCCCACCCCAGGACTCCCAGCCCACCCTCCCATCCTGGCCAAGCAGAGCCTGAGCTGAGACACGGAAATGTCCCAAGGTCACGCCGACCTCCTGTGTGGCCCCCTTAAAGCCCTGTGCACCCTCGGGCCTCACTCTCCCCACCAGCACCTGAGGCAGGTTAGTGGTTCTTTCTTGGGGAAAATTGAAAGGTGGAGGCTGGAAAGGCCCGGAGTGGCCTGGCCTCTGCCTAATCCACTGCAGGGGGCCACCTGTCCCCTTGGCCCTGCCCACCCAGCCCATGCTCCTAATCCGGCCCTCTAAGCTGACACAGCGTCTGCAGCTTCTGCCTGTCCGGCTAAGTCGCCCAAAGCCCCCCCCGCCACGCCTCACGCCACGATCCTCCCTGGGGCCTCTTAACCCACACTGGCCAATTAGCTAATTGCGGCCTGAGACCTGAAGCAGCTCGTTGGTGCTCTAAAGTGGTGA
This sequence comes from Pan troglodytes, assembly GCF_028858775.2. Lineage (NCBI taxonomy): Eukaryota > Metazoa > Chordata > Mammalia > Primates > Hominidae > Pan > Pan troglodytes. The sequence continues at coordinate 6,117,971 of NC_072418.2, read as the reverse complement.
AGCGATCAGGGGAGTTCTCTCTCCCCAGCCCACAGCCCTGTCCCTTGATGGGTGACAGGCCTGGCTCCACCTTGGACACAGAGCCTGGTGGGCCCACCTTGCCGACGGGCAGCTGAGGCCAGGGGAGGCACCTGGAGCCTCAGAAGTTGCAGCCACCCCTCTGGCCCGGGATTGAACCCCTGTTTGCCTCTGCACCTTTCCCACCTGAACTTGGCCCCTGGGATGGGGGAGCTACACCCAGATCCTGGGCCGAAGCCACCTGCCCCCTGGGATCCGACCGGGACTCCTCTGGGGCCTGGGCACCTGGTTTCTCGTGTGTGTGTGTGTCACGCCTTTCTCTGTCTCTGTCTCTCTTTCTTTGTGTGTCTCTCCCTTCAAAGCCAACATGCCAACATTCTGGAAGGATCTGTAGTTCACTTTGCACTGGCCCCTTCGCCCATCCACAGGCCTGGGTCTCCCCCTCACTCCTCCGCAGTCACCTCCCCCCTGTCCTCCATGTCACCAAATCAGGCCTCCCCTCCTCTCCCCTTCCCATTGTCCCTGGAGTACCCTCTCCTTTCCATATCTAGGGCACTCCCCTGCCTGAGCCCCCTGGCTCCTTGGACTTGGGGGGCACTGGTCTCTGGGGCTTCCCCTGGAGCCCGCTCCACCTCTCAGGCCTCTGCCTCTGAAACAGTCCCACCTCGCAGCCCAGAATGGGCCTGGGCAACGCCCTTGCACCTCCATACCCACACCCTGCCCCTCTCCAGCTTCCTTCCTCTGGAATTGCTACCCCCACCCTTCTGTCCTCCCCATCCCCCCGGCCCTTGGCCTGACCAGACCCTGTAGCCTCACCTGCCTGGCACCTGCCCCTGGTTTCTCAGCTGCTCATCATTGATGTTTGTATAAAATGCCACTGTGTCCCTGCTCCACAACCTCCCGTGGTTCCCCAGCACTCCATCCTTCACACCCCATGTGTCCAGAACTTGCGGCTTTGCACTCCATCTTCCATTCTCACCACCTTCCTTAACATAGCAACCCGACTGGTCGCGGTGGCTCACGCCTGGAACTCCTGCACTATGGGAGGCCGAGGCAAGCGGATCACCTGAGATCAGGAGTTCAAGACCAACCTGGCCAACACGGTGAAACCCCATCTTCAGTAAAAATACAAAAATTAGCTGGGCGTGGTGGCGCACCTGTAATCCGAGCTACTCAGGAGGCTGAGGCAGGAGAATCACTTGAACCTGGGAGGCGGAGGTTGCAGTGAGCCGAGATCTCACCACTGCACTCCAGCCTAGGCAACAGAGTGAGACTCCTTCTCAAAAAAACAAAAATAGGCCAGGCGGGGTGGCTCACGCCTGTAATGCCAGCACTTTGGGAGGCCAAGGCAGGCGGATCACGAGGTCAGGAGTTCAAGACCAGCCTGGCCAAGGTGGCGAAACCATGTCTCTACTAAAAAATACAAAAATTAGCCAGGCGTGGTTGCAGGTGTCTGTAATCCCAGCTACTCAGGAGGCTGAGGCAGGAGAATTGCTTGAACCTAGGAGGCGGAGGTTGCAGTGAGCTGAGATCGTGCCACTGCACTCCAGCCTGGGCGACAGAGTAGGACTCTGTCTCAAAAAAAAAAACTAAAAACTAAATGAAATATCAACCCACCTTGCCCCCACAGGCCCCCCTCGGTGGGTTTTCTCCCTAGGCTCGTGGCCACTGGCCACGCTCTGCATTTTAACACAGTGGTTGGTTGTCTGTCTGCCCTGCTAGAAAGTCAGCCCCGTGACTTCTGTCTGTTTTGGTCACTACTGCTGTGAGCAGTACCTGGTACACAGTAAGTGCTCAATAAATGTTTATTGAATGGTGAACTTCTGTTTTTCTTTTTTGTTGGTGGTGGTTTTGGCTTTTTTTTTTTTTTTTTTTTTTTTTGAGATGGAGTTTCACTCTGTTGCCCAGGCTGGAGTGCAATGGCATGACCTTGGCTCACTGCAAGCTCCACCCCACCAGGTTCAAGCAATTCTCCTGCCTCAGCCTCCCAAGTAGCTGGGATTTGTAGGGACCCACCACCACGCCCGGCTAATTTTTGTATTTTTAGTAGACAGGGTTTTGCCATGTTGGCCAGGCTGGTCTCAAACTCATGATCTCAGGTGATCCGCCCGCCTCAGCCTCCCAAAGTGCTGGGGTTACAGGCGTGAGCCACTGCGCCCGGCTGTGAATGGTGAACTTCTATTCATACCTCAAGACCCAGCTAAAAGGGTCCCTACCCCTTGTGTCCAGAGGAGCCAACTGCAGTGCCTTCACCTCTGGACCTCAGCTTCCCCAACTGCCTCTGACATCTGTGAGTTCTAAGACACATTTTTCTGCCCCCAGCAGATAAAAATATTAACAGTGGGCATTCATTAAGTGCCCCCTGTATGCCAATTTCTGTGCGATGCTCTGAGAAGCTGAAATCCCCCCAGGGTAGGTCCTAGTGTGGCAGTTTTACAGCCAGGGAAACTGAGGCCCAGAGAGGGAGAGGCCCTTGCCGTCTTATGGCAAGGGGCCGCGGAGCCTGTAAGACTATCCCCCCAGCCACCCACTTAGAGCCCCAGCCCTCCATCCACCCTGCCCTCCCTCCTGGCTCAGAACAGCCCAGGACCAAGTGGGAGGGGCCGCCTCAATTAATCACCTTGAGCTAATCCTCCCCCACGCAGCCCCGACCTGGCTCGGCTCCGGCAGGGCCAGGCCACAGCAGACGCAGCGCCGGGCCCGCTGGGGCAGGTGTCCCGTGGAAATCGACGGAGGGGCTGCCGTGGGCGGTGAGTGCGGGGTGGGCACTGGTGGGCCTGGGTAGGAGGTGGTGGGGGCAGAGATCCCCCCAGGGTGGAGGGCTTAGGGCGTGAGAAGGGATCCTGCCTTCCGTGACGGGGGGGCGTCCTTGACCCCCCCCGCCGACACACACACACACAGGCCGTGACAGTCACAGAGAGGGGAAGAGAAAACAGGGACGGTGACACACACAGAGAGAAGGAAGAGCAGACAGAGGCACAGCAGGAGACCCCCCCCCAAGCCCGAGGAGGACAGCCTGGGGATGCAGAGCGCATGCCGGCCCCAGTGGAGGGAACAGATTTCCCCGGAGCCGGGAGGCAAGCCTGGGGCTCCCCTGCCCTGTCCCTGCCGGTAGCCCCCCCAGCCGTCTCCCCGCCATCTGTCCCGCTGCCGTCCCACCAGGTGGGAGCCATGTTCCTGAGCCCGGGCGAGGGGCCGGCAACCGAGGGTGGGGGTCTGGGGCCGGGCGAGGAGGCCCCCAAGAAGAAGCACCGGAGGAACCGCACCACCTTCACCACCTACCAGCTGCACCAGCTGGAGCGGGCGTTCGAGGCCTCTCACTACCCGGATGTGTACAGCCGTGAGGAGCTGGCAGCCAAGGTGCACCTACCTGAGGTGCGCGTGCAGGTGAGGGCACCCCCCAACACACACATCTTTTGCAACCTGGGGAGGGAGGCAAAGCAAGATCCTGACCCTCCCGGAGCAACAGCAGAAGAGAAACTAGGAAGGCTTCCTGGAGGAGGGGGTGTGGGAGCTGAGGTTTTGACATTTGAGTAGGAGTGTGCCAGCTGGGAAGGAAAAGGGGAGTTTTTCTAGGCATCCTGAACAGTGTGTGCAAAGACATGGAGGGGTTAAGTTGGAGGCGTTTCCCTTGAGCCAGGGGTGAAGGAGGAGGCAGAGAATGGTGTGGGTAACCTCGCTTTTGAAGGCCTTGAATGCCACGTTTGGCAGCTCAGGCTACTTGCTAAGGGCCAAGGGAGGCCAAGGAGGGGAGTGAGGAGTTGGAGGGGAGCCTGGGCTTAGGGAACGCTTGGGAGATCCTCATCTTCTTGGGGCGGAACAGCGAAGCAGCAGGTGGGAGTCGGGTCAGACGGGAGGCAGAACCCCCAGGGCTGGGGTGTGCAGAGGGGGTCCAAGGATTGGCGGGGAGCGGCTGAGCTCACAGCAACCCCCCTTCCCTCTCGCACCCTCCAGGTGTGGTTCCAGAACCGCCGGGCCAAGTGGCGCCGCCAGGAGCGGCTGGAGTCAGGCTCGGGTGCCGTGGCAGCTCCGAGACTCCCCGAGGCCCCAGCGCTGCCGTTCGCCCGCCCCCCGGCCATGTCGCTGCCCCTGGAGCCCTGGTTGGGCCCTGGACCGCCGGCCGTGCCAGGCCTCCCCCGCCTCCTGGGCCCGGGCCCGGGGCTGCAAGCGTCCTTCGGGCCTCATGCCTTTGCTCCCACCTTCGCAGATGGCTTCGCCCTGGAGGAGGCGTCCCTGCGGCTGCTGGCCAAGGAACACGCACAGGCTATGGACAGGGCCTGGCCGCCAGCCTGAGCCTGCCGCCCTCCCGGGCCCCCTCCTCGGCCCAACCCGAGAACCAGGGACGTGCCCTGGTGACAGTCACCATGCCTTGGCCTAGGCCGAGGTCATGGAGCAACTGTGGTCAGGCCAGGCCACCACCACTGGGGAGCGGGACCAGAGAGACAGGCTGCTGGGTTCCCTGCCCCCATCCCGTCTCCCACCCCATCGCCACCCATCCTGCTGGCAGCGGACTGGCCCCCAGTGTCAGGCAGGAGGTGACCCAAGTATTCTCAGGCCAGGTGCGGGGACCTCCTCCCCTCCTGGGGCCTCAGCCTCCTGTCTGTTAATTGGGCGTGGGGGCCTCCGAGGTTCGAGGGCTGCGAGGCTGTGGGTGGCGGGACCGCTGACTCTGTAAGATGAGTGTAAATCTCTCTGCTTCTCCTAATCCCCATCAGCAGAGCTGCCCACTCTCCAGGCTCCCAGTCCCCTGGAAATAACAAATAGCAGCAGCTCCCGCGAGCCTGGTCTCCTCTCACCGTGTGCTCGCCATGTGAGCGCTCCCCTCTCCGTTGTGCCCTGGACCTCGGGCACAGCTGTCAGCCCATTCTACAGAGAGGGAAACCGGGGCTTAGGCAGGAAGCCAGGTCCCCAAAGTCGCACGGCCAGGAGTGGATGGAGCTGCCTTTCAGACCCATCACCGGTCCTACCGTCCGGGGCACAGCGACAGGTTCTGGAGAGAGGGTGGGTCCCGGGCCAGGTGCTGGTGGGCCTCCAGGTGGAGGCGGGCTGATGCTGGGTGTGTCGTCATCGTCAGCCCGTTCCTCACGTCCCCACAGACCCCAGGCCCTGTGCATGTCCCCAGTGGAGGCATGGCCAGCATCTGCTCTGTCCAACCCAGTCGCATCGCTCAAGAGCTCTGAGCAAGGAGGCTGTCGCGGGGCCGAGAACCCGCTGGGACTGGCAAGCACGGCTGGCCCAGTGCAGCAGGAGGGGGCCCTGAGCCATGGGATGGGACAGTCTGGGCCAGCGCCACCTTCCGAGACAGAAGTGCGGCACCAGGGCAGGAGCTGCAGTAGCTACCCTCCCCGTCTCCAGCCTGGGCTCCCCAGATCACTCCCAGATCACCAGGGCACCCCATCTCTAGGCGGCACCTCACACACCAGTCCTGTGGTCCAACGCCCAGCCATCACCCAATGTCACCGCACACCAGGCAGTGGGGACGCGGCAGTAAGCACAAGAAAGATTTTTTTTTTTAAAGCTAAACCAGGCCAGGTGCGGTGGCTCATGCCTGTAATCCCAGTGCTTTGGGAGGCTGAGGTGGGAGGATTGCTTGAGACCTGCCTGGGTGACACAGCAAGACCCCATCTCCACAAACGTTTTTAAAATGTGCCGGGTGTAGTGGTGCACACCTGTCATCCCAGCTACCCAAGAAGCTGAGGCAAGAGGATCACTTGAGCCCAGAAGGTTGAGGCTGCAGGGAGCTGTGATCACACCGCTGCACTCCAGCCTGTGCAACAGAGCCAGACCCTGACTCAAAACAAATAAAAAACAAATCTAAAACAAAAGACTTCAGACAGTGATAAGTGATAGGGAGAAAAAAAACCCAGGAAAGTCAGATGTGGAGTGTGGCAGGGGCTGCAATTTTAATAGGGAGTTCTGGAGGAGGGGAGGCTGGCGTGAAGGTAGAGACCGGGGGCGGGAGGGAGAATGTCTAGGGGAGGAGGGAGCTGGGCAGAGGCACAGGCTGTGCAAAGGCCCTGGGGCAGGACCACGCCTAGTGCTTTGAAAGAATAGCGAGGAGGCCCATGCGGAGGCCCATGCGGCTGGAGCAGAGTGAGGAGGGGGAGGAGGGAGGTGATGGGGAGGCCAGGCAGGGCCAGTGGCTGTTATAACTTTGATTTTTACCCTCAGAACCTTGGGGAACAACAGGAGGGTGGGAACGGCTGGCACCACCTGCGGTGAGCGCGAGAGAAGGCGCGCTCACACCCCCGCCTGCCCAGGGAGGCCGCCGGGGACAGCAGGTGCGCAGTAATCCGCTCCGCTCCAGAGTCCCCTAAGAGGATGAAGGTTACGGTTTCCCTGAGACGGGCCCCGCCCCGCCCATCCAGCTTGTGGACAGAGGAAGCCGGAGGGTGGGTGAGCCCAGTCCAAATCCCCCAGGGCACCCACCTAGGCATGGGTGGGGCTGCTGTGGCAAGGGTGGGGCCGAGGGCATGACCCTTGGGGGTTCTGCAGGACGTGGGGTCCATGAGGTGATCTACCCCCAGCAAGAGGCCCCATCACTCCCTAACTACGTGTCACCCTCAGCCTCCTCCAATCTGGTGGACTCCAGCCCTCGCGATCCCGCCCATCACAGCCAGGCAGGGCAGGAGTTGTTGGGACTGCAGGGAGGCCAGTCCTCGGTCAGACCCTGGGTCAGGGTCAGGGTGCCGAAAGCTGACTCCAGAGGGTGGACTGGGGGCGGAGGTTGAGACCTGGGCTCCAGTGGAGTGGACAGAGGACTTGGGGGGTGGGGAAGGAAGGCCCAAGCCCCTGGGCTCCAGGGATAGGCCAGTGAGGACCACGCTGTGACTGCGGCAGGAAGGAAGGGGCAGTCCCTTCCCTCTGATTCTACTTGCTGCGCTGGTGGGGACGTCGGCCAGGAGCCCTCGGGCTACCCTGCCCATGAGTGCCAGCCCCTGGGGGATCCAAGGACCCTGAGATGGAGAGAGCCTTGGGTCTGAATACCGAAGCACCTGGATCCAGCCACACCTGAAGCCACACCACTACCTGCTCCGGACATCTCCTTTCTTGAAGCTCATAAAGCCTCTTTTCTGACTCTGATGGCTTGAGTTAGGTTTGAGTCCCTTGCAACCAAGAGTGGCTTAGCTAGGACAACCCCCTCACCCAGCAACTTGAGATTTGGGGCCGGGGCCTCGTGAGCAGTGTCAGGAATTCCAGGAGTTGGGGAGAGAAGCCCACCAAGGGCCAGAGGCACAGGGGACCTGCAGACGGCCCACCACTGGCTGGGGTGGAGGCTGGGATCCCTGGGGTCTGAGGGACCCACTTCCCGCCAGGCCGACACCAGACAATACCAAGGGGAAATAGGGTCTACCCAGAAAGGTCTTTATTGGCCTCCAGGGCCCTGGTCCAGCCCCACTGTGGGGTCACATGGAAACCCAGGCTGGGGAGCCACCTCTTGTCTCACAAAAGTCCACGTCCTCCGGGAAAACGGCAAGTCCTCGGCGTGGGGGTCAGCGATGCCGGGCCCACCATGCTACAACCTCTTGTTCTTGCTCAGCCGGTTGTGGCGCCAGATGTTTTGTTTCCGCAGCAGCCGCCAGTACTCCCGGCTCTCGGGGTCCAGTTCCTCCAGGGTCTTTGGGGGACCCAAGTTCATCTCGAACAGCCTGACGGGGGTGCAGGCAGGAATCAGAGTTACACGGTGACCCCTGGGCTCCCTGGTGTCCTGGGCACCTCGGGCAGAGGCGGCGACGGGGCTGGGTGCCAGGCCCACCGGTTGGCTGCATGATCTCAGGGTGGTCCCTCCCCGACCCTGGGCTGGGTGGGTCCCTGGCCATGCAGCAATGGAGCCAACCCCATCCCAATGGCACATCTGAGGCTGGCACACGCCAAGCCCTCTCCTGCCTCCTAGCACTGTCCACATCATGCCACCTGCCCCCACTTGCTCAGCCTTCCTGACCCTCCCCAGCCTTCAGATCAGCTTGGGGCCACAGCAGAACCCTTCCTGCAGCCCACAGGTCCTGCCCTCGCCTCCCCCTCTCTCGCCCTCCTCACTGTGCTCCAGCCACACAGGCCTCCCCGCTGTCCCTCCAGCACACCAGGTACGGTCCTGCCCCGGGGCCTTTGCACAGGCTGTGCCCACTGCCTGGAAAGCCCCTTCCACCCACTCCCGTCTTGGCTTCTGTGTCCCCCAAACCTCAAACCAGAGCAGCCAAACACCCCAGCTCTGTCCCTCATTCTCCTGCCCCCTTCCTGGAAGTGTCACCACCACAGCTGCCTGACTTCCTGCTTCCTGTCTGCCTCCCCAGCTAGCTGGCCAACATGGAGAAACCCTGTCTCTACTAAAAATACAAAATTAGGCCAGGCATGGTGGCTCATGCCTGTAATCCCAGCACTTTGGGAGGCCAGGGCGGGCGGATCACGAGGTTATCAGGAGTTCGAGACTAGCCTGGCAAACATGGTGAAACCCTGTCTCTACTAAAAATACAAAAATTAGCTGGGTGTGACGGCAGGCACCTGTAATCCCAGCTACTCGGGAGGCTGAGGCAGGAGAATCATTTGAACACTGGGAGGTGGATGTTGCAGTGAGCCGAGATCATACCACTGCACTGCAGCCTGGGCGACAAGAGCAAAACTCCATCTCAAAAAAAAAAAAAAAAAATTAGCCAGGCATGGTGGCACATGCCTGTAATCCCAGCTACTCTGAAGGCTGAGGCAGGAGAACCGCTTGAACCCAGGAGGCAGAGGTTGCAGTGAGCCAAGACCACATGACTGCATTCCACACTGGCTGACAGAGCAAGACTCCATATAGAAGAAAAAAAAATTTTTTTTTTTTTTTTTGAGACCAAGTCTCACTCTGTTGCCCAGGCTGGAGTACAATGGCGTGATCTCAGCTCACTGCAACCTCTGCCTCCCAGGCTCAAGCAATTCTCGTGCCTCAGCCTCCCAAGTAACTGGGACTACAGGAATGTGCCACCACACCCGGCTAATTTTTATATTTTTAGTAGAGACGAGGTTTCACCATGTTGGCCAGGCTGGTCTCGAACTCCTGACTTCAGGTGATCCAAACGCCTTGCCTCCCAAAGTGCTGGGATTACAGGTGTGAGCCACGGCGCCCAGCCTGAAAAAAAATTTTTTTTAAGTATTTGCTTAAGAAAAAGCATTGTTTTAGGTACTTGACGTGTTCTAATCTCATGAATTCCTCACAGCCCTCTGAGGGAGGGATGGGTCCCATCACCCCATTACAGATGGGCAGAGCTCTGAAGCCCCCTGCCCTGAAGCCAGGATGGGCAGGTGTGACTATTAGGCTCCGGCTGGAGTGGCGATCCACCTCTCCGGGAAGGGGTCCTCCTGGAGCGGAGGAAGGAATAGTCATTGCAGGATGACACAGCCTGGCCTACTCACCATTCAGGGTACTCAGCATCCGGTTTCAGGGGTACATCCTGCCCTTCCTTGTAGATGTTGACGCCCATGGCATATGTGGTGAGCCGGACAGGATCTGTGCATACGTCGGGGTCCTTGAGGGCCTCACTGGTCACTGCACCTTTTCCCGATTTGGCCCCCTTCATAACTGGGGAGAGGAGAGGGAGAGTCATTTCAGCCCAGCCCCTCCCCTGGAAGCCAAACTTCCCTCACAGAACCCTGTCTCAGGTGGCCTCTGCCCCTGGCTGGACTCTGCTACACTCAAAAGTTTTTTTTTTTTTTTTGAGATGGAGTCTCGCTCTGTTGCCCAGGTGGAGTGCAGTGGCACAGTCTCAGCTCACTGCAAGCTCCGCCTCCCGGGTTCAAGCCATTCTCCTGCCTCAGCCTCCCCAGTGGCTGGGACTACAGGTGCCCACCACCACGCCTGGCTAATTTTTTTGCAGTTTTAGTAGAGATGGGGTTTCACCATGTTAGCCAGGATGGTCTCGATCTCCTGACCTCGTGATCTGCCCACCTTGGCCTCCCAAAGTGTTGGGATTACAGGCGTGAGCCACCATGCCCGGCCACTCAAAACTTTTTTTTAAAGACAGGGTCTCAGCCAGGCATAGTGGCTCATGCCTGTAATCCCAGCACTCTGGGAGGCCGAGGTGGGCAGATCACCTGAGGTCAGGTGAGTTTAAGACCAGCCTGGCCAACATGGTGAAAACTTGTCTCTACTAAAAATACAAAAAAAAAAAAAAAATTAGCTGGGCATGGTGGCGTATGCCTGTGATCCCAGCTACTCGGGAGGCTGAGGCAGGAGAATCACGTGAACCCGGGAGGCGGAGGTTGCAGTGAGCCGAGATCGCATCGCTGCACTCCAGCCTAGGTTACAGAGCAAGATTCCATCTCAAAAAAATAAAAAATCTAAAAAATTAAAAAATAAAGACAGCCCGGCCGGGCGCGGTGGCTCATGCCTGTAATCCCAGCTCTTTGGGAGGCCAAGGCGGGCGGATCACGAGGTCAGGAGGTTGAGACCATCCTGGCTAACATGGTGAAATTCCGTCTCTACTAAAAATACAAAAAAATTAGCCGGGCATGGTGGTGGGCACCTGTGGTCCCAGCTACTTGAGAGGCTGAGGCAGGAGAATGGCGTGAACCCAGGAGGCGGAGCTTGCAGTGAGCCAAGATTGCGCCACTGCACACTCCAGCCTGGGCGACAGAGCGAGACTCCGTCTGAAGAAAATAAAAAAATAAAAAATAAAAGCCCAGGCTGGAGGGCAGGGGCGCAATCATGGCTCACTGCAGCCTCAAACTCCCAGGCTCAAGTGATCCTTCTGCCTCAGCCTCCCAAGTAGCTGAGATCACAGTTGTGAGCCACCATGCCCCGCTTATTTTTATTTTTATTTATTTATTTATTTATTTTGAGACAGAGTCTCACTGTGTCGCCCAGGCTGGAGTGCAGTGGCGTGATCTCGGCTCACTGCAACCTCTGCCTCCTGGGTTCAAGCAGTTCTCCTGCCTCAGCCTCCTGAGTAGCTGGGATTACAGACATGTGCCACCACGCCCCACTAATTTTTGTATTTTTAGTAGAGCTAGGGTTTCACCATGTTGGTCAGGCTGATCTGGAATTCCTGACCTTGTGATCCACCTGCATCAGCCTCCCAAAGTGCTGGGATTACAGGCGTGAGCTACCGTGCCAGGCAATTTTTTTTTTTTTTTTATACAAACAGGGTCCTGCTATGTTGCCCAGGCTGGTCTCGAACTCCTGGGTTCAAGCAATCGATCCTCCCTCCTTGGCTTCCCAAAGTGCCGGGAATAAAGGTGTGAGCCATCGTGCCTGGCCTCGAAATCACTTTAAGTGGGATTTGGACACAGCATTAAGTAACTTTAAGTGGGATTTGGACATAGCATTAAGTAACACCGATGCTTGGAATGACCAAGTCATTCAAGTTATATTTTGTCTGCTATGTGTCTGTCTTTAAGGCCGAACATTGGACAATTTCCCCCTTTCAACAAAGGAGATGAGGCAAGGCTGTATCCAGCTAAACCTTAATAACCTTGTTTTGTTCTTGCTGAAGTGGCCAATTAAACGGGCTCCATAATTTCTTTGAATGTTTGGTAACGTCTTGGCCAAGGTTACCCAGCGATTTGGAGGCAGGCAGAGAAACAGAACTGGAACCCAAGTTCACGACCTCCCCAGACTCCCTTCAAATCCCTTCCAACCCGCGCCTGCGCAGTGAAACGCGTGGGCTCCACGTAACCACATCCTCCTCCCAGGCCGCTCCGCCCCAAGCTGGCGCCTGCGCCCTGGGTCCAATCGCTACAGTATCTCCGAGCCAGACGCCCGAGCTCCAAGCGGCGCTGGGTCCCTCAAACTGCGCCTGCGCATACAGCCTGGCATCCGCCTCTCTGCGCTTGCGCATCAGTTCTAGCACCACCTCCCCAACCACCGCCTGCGCACTGTCAATTCCTCAGTGCACCCACCGTCCCCATTTGGTTCCTCTTAACCCAGCTCACCTGGCTTCTTGGCATAATCCCGGGCCAGGAGTCTTCCGGAAGTGGCGGGGTTTAGGAGCTCCCAGGCCCCCCAGCCGGCCCACGTCCGGGTAGCCCCGAAAAGGCGTTTGGTCGCCATGACGTATTGCGGGCAGCTTGCAAGTGCACGTTTCCGGAAGACGTCAGTGGCCCAAGGGTGTTTGGGAGTTGTAGGCCCCGTGGAAGTGTAGGCCCTGTGGAGGTGTCTGGGAAATGCGGTCTCCCAAGCTTTCATAATCTATGGTGATTTCTTCAGACTTTTGTAGACATACACAGTTACTATAGGAGGAGGCGTTCAAGGGATATTTCATTGACTTCTTGCCCTTCTTCAATTACATAACATTTACTAAAAATATCACACTTTATATGTTCCTGATTCCATCCAATGAGTAATTATTCAAAGCTTTAAAGTTAAAAAAAGAAGATTAACAATGAGTCTAATATACTCCAGTAGGGCTGGAGTCTAATCACTGTTAATTTTTATAACATTATATTTTTAACATTATATATAACATATATAATACATATATAGTATGTTTTATATATAATATATAAATTAATAACATATATTTTATATATTCTTTTCCAGCTCTACTCCTGCTAAATCCTTAACCCGCTTGATCTAATTTAATCCTCACAATTAAGAGGTAGGTACTATTTTTTCCCCAGCTTATAATGAGGAAACTGAGTTCTCAGGGAGGTAAAGTTCCCAGGCCGACCCCAAATCCATGGTGCACCTATGTGTCTCCCTACTGTGAGCGAAACCGGAAGTCCGTCTTTAACAGGGTCTCCACGACGCTTCCGGTGCCTCAAGGTCCCAAGGAAACCACCTCTCACACTTCTTTAATATTTCCCAACCCCACTTCTCCCCATCTGCCATCCTTTGGAATAATGAACACAGCCCCCAGAGCCAGGCAGTGATTATTAACCCTATTTTGCAGGAGAACAAACAGGTCCTGGCGCCAGCCGAGGCAGTCTGCGGGCCGGGAAGTCTGGGATTCGAACTCCCCTCCAACACCTGCAGTTGTCCCAGCGCCCCCGCGTGGCGAGGCTGGGTGGGAGAACTACATTTCCCAGCAGGCCTCGCGAGGCCGCGCATGCTCAGTGGGCCAGGGCGCTGCGCGGATAGAGGAGCAGGCGCCGGGACCGGGAATCCCCGAGCTGCGCCTTCTGGGGGCCCGGCCCGGGCTATGTCGGGGCCGTCCGTGGGGAGCGGGGTCCTGGAGGCTGCGCGGGGCTGAGGCGGCCTCGATTTGGGAAGTGAGTGTCCTCGAGGTGCAGAGCGCGGTCTGAATCGGCGCTTGAGGTCTTCGGTCTGAGGGCGGACTAGGGTCTGGGCTTGGGGCTGGGTCCTGAAGTCGGGGTCTGAGTCTGGAGTCGATCTTGGGGTAGCATTGGAGATTTGGAGACTGGGGTCCGCCTTATGGCGTCTTGGGTCTCTGGTATTAAGTCCAGGGTCCTGGGTCTAAAGTTCTGGATGGAGGTATTGGGGGTTGAGGTCATGGGACTGGGGTCTTGGGTCTGGGGTCTTGGGGACCTGCCTCTGACCAGTCGGTAGAGTCAGGGTGTGAGGTCTGGGTCTCCAGCCTGGGTTCCGCGTCTCGAGGGAGGAGGACCTGGAAGAACCAGGGCTGGAGTGCACAGACTCCATTAGTTGAGAGAGGTCTGGGATGACACAGGGGCTCGGGAAGCCACTGCCTCACACCTCCCCATTCTGTGCCTCAGTTTCTTCATCTGTAAAATGGGAATCCTAACTTCCTCGCTAGGGTTAGTGGGGATTAAATTATGTGCCCTGTATGAACAGTACCCAGCTAGAGCCTAGCACCGGATAGGCACCCGGGAAACCTCAAGTTTTTTGTTTTTCGGGTTTGTTTGTTTTTTGTTTTTTGTTTTTTACGACAGGGCCTCACTCTGTCACCCAGGCTGGAGTGCAGTGGCACAATCAAGGCTCACTGCAGCCTCTGCCTCCCCTGGCTCAGGTGATCCTCCCACCTCAGCCTCCCAAGTAGCTGGGACTACAGCCTACACCATCACCCCTAGCTAGTTTTTTTTGTTTTTTGTTTTTTGTTTTTTGTTTTGAGACAGTCTCGTCTGTCGCCCAGCTTGGAGTGCAATGGCGCGATCTCAGCTCACTGCAACCTCCGCCTCCCGGGTTCAGGCGATTCTCCTGCCTCAGCCTCTTGAGTAGCTGGGATTACAGGTGCCTGCCACCACACCTGGCTAATTTTTTGTATTTTTAGTAGAGACGGAATTCCACCATGTTAGTCAGGCTGGTCTCAAACTCCTGACCCCATGATCTGCCCGCCTCGGCCTCACAAAGTGCTGGGAATTACAGGCATGAGCCACTGTGCCCGGCCTTAATTTTTTGTATTTTTTGTAGAGAGAGGGTCTTGCTATGTTGCCCAGGCTGATCTTGAACTCCTGGGTTCAGTCAGCCCTTCTGGGCCTCCCAAAATTCTGGGATTACAGGCATGAGCCACTGTACCCGGGCGAAACCTCAGTGCTGACTCTCTCTCTTTCAGCTGCCTGAAGATGCCGGCCTAAGCCTGGAGTCCAGGCATGGACTTCCCCACAATTTCCCGATCCCCTTTGGGGCCTCCAGCCATGGACTTGGAGGGGCCCAGGGACATTCTTGTGCCCTCGGAGGACCTCACCCCTGACAGCCAGTGGGACCCTGTGCCAGGAGGCCCCGGCAGCCTCAGTCGGATGGAACTTGATGAGTCAAGCATTCAGGAGCTGGTGCAGCAGTTTGAAGCTCTGCCAGGCGATCTGGTGGGCCCATCCCCAGATGGAGCCCCCTGTCCCCTACACATTGCCACAGGCCACGGCCTGGCCTCCCAGGAGATTGCTGATGCCCACGGGCTCCTGTCTGCCGAAGCTGGCCGGGATGACCTGCTGGGCCTCTTGCACTGCGAGGAATGCCCGCCTTCCCAGACTGGTCCTGAAGAGCCTCTAGAGCCTGTCCCCCGACTGTTGCAGCCACCTGAGGACCCAGATGAGGATTCTGACTCCCCAGAATGGGCGGAGGGGGCCTCTGCTGAGCAGGAGGGCAGCAGGAGCTCAAGCAGTTCCCCGGAATCCTGGCTGGAGACGGTGCCTCTAGTCACACCTGAAGAGCCACCCGCTGGTGCCCAGGTAGTGCCCGCCCCGCCCTCCAGGCATCCTGGACTGCCTGGAACCAAGCAGGGAGACTCAGTCCTGCCCCTCCTCTATCTTCTTCCAGAGCCCCGAGACCCTGGCTTCCTACCCTGCCCCCCAGGAGGGTGAGTGTCCCGCCCACCCTAGCCTCAGGCACTGAAGGCCCCTAGACAGCCAGAATCAGGCTCACCAGCCTGGCAGCAGCTTGCCAGTAAGGACGAGGTTCTCGGGAGCCTCTGAGGGTGGTTTCGAGCAGATTCCGGCTGGCCAGGGAGAGGAGAGCCAGCCTTGAGAACGGGGTAGAGTGAGAAGGGGACTGTGGGGCAGCTCCGGCCATTGGCAGCCCTCGGTTCTAGAACCGGGCTTGGCAAATCATCGTCGTCGGGCCAGACCCAACTCACTGCCTGCTCACGTAGGTCTCGAGTTAAAGATGGTTTTTGCGTTTTGGGGCTTGTTTACTTTTTTTGATGACTTCTGTTATCCAGGCTGGAGTGCAGTGGCTCGATCTCAGCTCACTGCAACCTCCATCTCCCAGGTTCAAGCGATCCTCCCACCTCAGTTTCCCAAATAGCTGAGACTACAGGTGCGTGCCACCACGCCCAGCTAATTTTATTTAGTATTTATTTGGGTAGAGATGGGGTTTCACCATGTTGCCCAAGCTGGTTTCAAACTCCTGAGCTCAAGCGATCTGCCTGCCTCAGCCTCCCAGAGTACTGAGATTACAGGCGTGAGCCACCGTGCCCGGGTGTCCTTTGCATTTTTAATTGACTTTTTTTTTCATTGAAAGAAGAATACTATTTCTTTCTTTCTTTCTTTCTTTCTTTCTTTCTTTCTTTTTGAGACGGAGTCTGTCACCCAGGCTTGGAGTGCAGTGGCGTGATCCCGGCTCACTGCAACTTCCGCCTCCCGGGTTCAAGTGATTCTCCTGCCTCAGCCTCCCAAGTAGCTGGGATTACAGGTGCTCGCCACCACGTCCAGCTAATTTTTGTATTTTTAGTAGAGATGGGGTTTCACTGTGTTGGCCAGGCTGGTCTTGAACTCCTGACCTTGTGATCCGCCCGCCTTGGCCTCCCAAAGTGCTGGGATTATAAGCGTGAGCCACCGCGCCTGGCCAAAGAATACTATTTCTTGACATGTGAAAATGATATGCTAGGCTGGATATGGTGGCTCACACCTGTAATCCCAGCTCTTTGGGAGGCTGAGGCAGGAGGATCGCTTGAGCCTGGGAGTTGGAGACCAGCCTGGGCAACGTAGCAAGACCCCATCTCTACAAAAAATGTTTAAAGTTAGCCAGGTGTGGCGGTGCATGCCTGTAGTCCCAGCTACTCAGGAGGTTGAGGCGGGAGAAGTTCTTGAGCCCAGGAGGTCGAGACTGCGGTGAGCTGAGATCACCCCACGCCACTGTACTACAGCCTAGGCAACAGAGCGAGACTCTGTCTCAAAAATAAAAAAATGCAATTCAAATTTCAGTGTGCATAAGCTGGGCGCGGTGGCTCACGCCTATAATCCCAGCACTTTGGGAGGCCGAGGTGGGCAGATCACAAGGTCAGGAGTTGGAGACCAGCCTGGCCAACATTGGTGAAACCCCGTCTCTACTAAACATACAAAAATTAGCCGGGCATGGTAGTGCACACCTGTAATCCCAGCTACTCAGGAGGCTGAGGCAGGAGAATCACATGAATCCGGGAGGCGGAGGTTGCGGTGAGCTGAGATCACGCCATTGCACTCCAGCCTGGGCAATAGAGTGAGACTCCGTCTCTAAAAAAAAAAAGACAAATTTCAGTGTACATAAATAAAGTTTTATTGGTACACATCATGCTTGGTTATTCATGTGTTGTCCATGGCTGCTCTGCTGTTAGAATGGCAGAGGTGAGTAGCTGCAACAGAGACCTTGTGACCTACAAGGCTGAAAATATTTACTCTTTGGCCCTTTACAGAAAATGTTTGCCAAGCCCTGCCCTAAAAGCATGGGAAGAACAATTTCTGGCCCTCTGGAATGTTCTAGACTTTTTTTTTCAGTGGTGCAATCTCAGCTCACTTCAACCTCTGCCGCCCGGGTTCAAGTGATTCTCCTGCTTCAGCCTCCTGAGTAGCTGAGATTACAAGCGTCCGCCACCGTGCCCAGCTAATTTTTGTATTTTTAGTAGAGACGGGGTTTCACCGTCTTGGTCAGGCTGGTCTCAAACTCCTGACCTTGTGATCCACCCGCCTTGGCCTCCCAAAATGCTGGGATTACAGGCGTGAGCCACCGCGGCCAGCCTCTGTTCTACACTTCGCTAAGGATATGGGTCAGATAGTAAGTTCTGGCCGGGAAGGGTGGCTCACATCTGTAATCCCAACACTTTGAGAGGCTGATGTGGGAGGATCGCTTGAGCCCAGGAGTTCGAGACCAGCCTGGGCCACACAGCAAAACCCTGTCTCCACAAAAATAAAATCCCCCCCCAAAATTAGCCAGGCACGTGGCATGGGTCTGTAATCCCAGCTACCTGGGAGGCTGAGGTGGGAGGATCACTTGAGGCTGCAGTGAGCTAAGATTGTGCCACTGCACTCCAGCCTGGGTGACAGTGAGACCGTGTCTCAAAAAAAAGAAAAAAAAAACAGTTCTGTGGTTGCAGAGAGAAAAACTGGTTTGAACCTATAGCTCTAAGAAGGTTCTAGAATCGAGCAGAGCTGTGACACCTAGGGAGTTCCAGGGCTTGGCATTTTGTCTGTTTCTAGGGTAAAGGAATCTGGGCTGATGAGAATGCTCAGAATCGGTGAACAGAGGCATCTGGTTCTACTCAGACTGGAGAATTCTAGAACCATGGAGGGAATAGTTATCTGGTGTTCTAGAACCCTGGGCAGAGCTGTCCAATTATAGTGTAATCAGAAAGTTCTAGATGGAACTACAATAGAAATACAACGTGAGCCATATGTGATTTAAAATTTTGTAGTTATCCACATTAAAAAATTAAAAACAGGTGAAATAACTTTTTTTTTTTTTAAACTGAGACGGAGTCTCGCTCTGTCGCCCAGGCTGCAGTGCAGTGGCACGATCTCAGCTCACCTCAACCTCCGCCTCCCAGCTTCAAGCGATTCTCTCGCCTCAGCCTCCTGAGTAACTGGAACTATAGGCATGCGCCACCATACCTGGCTAAGAAATTAACTTTAATAACATTTTAATTAAGCTAACATATTTAAAATACTATTTCAACATACAATCAATATTTTTAATTTACTTTTTTATTTTTTTGAGACACAGTCTCACCTTGTTGCCCAGGCTGGAGTGCAATGGCGCAATCTTGGCTCACTGCAACCTCTGCCTCCTGGGTTCAAGTGATTCTCCTTCCTTAGCCTCCCGAGTGGCTGGGATTACAGGCGCCTGCCACCATGCCCAGCTAATTTTGGTATTTTTAGTAGAGACGGGGTTTCACCATGTTGGCCAGGCTGGTCTCAAACTCCTGACCTCAGGTGCTCCGCCCGCCTCTGCCTCCCAAAGTGCTGGGATTACAGGCGTGAACCACCATGCCTGGCCTTAAATTACTTTTTTTCATACTAAATCTTCAATATCTAGTGTGTATTTTCTATTTACATCTCTATTCAGTCGAGCCACATTTCAAGTCTGTGATAGATACATGTGCCTGGTGGCTACCACAGTGAATGGCGTATCTCTCTAGAACCCCCAGAGTGGAGCTATTGTTCCAGAATGCTGAGATCATGAAGGACAGTGGGCAGAACCGACTGTGGTGTAGGGTGAATTTCACTTAGGGGTGTCCAGAACGGGGCCCTACACCCGTGGTTCTAAACCAAAGAGCCGTAGTTACTGGTGAGAATGTTCTAGGGCCACTGGCAGAGCTGTCTGGCTCTGGGTAGCTCAGGGAATTCTAGAACCATGGGAGTAAAGCTTTTTTTTTTTTTTTCCTTTTTGTTTTTGGAGACGGAATCTTGCTCTGTCACCCAGGCTGGTGTGCAGTGGTGCGATCTCTCTCGGCTCACTGCAACCTCCACCTCCTGGGTTCAAGTGATTCTCCCGCCTCAGCTTTCAAGTAGCTGGGATTACAGGCATGCGCCACCACGCCCAGCTAATTTTGTATTTTTAGTAGAGACGGGGTTTCGCCATGTTGGCCAGGCAGGTCTCGAACTCCTGACCTCAGGTGATCCACCCCCCCCCCCCCCGGCCTCCCAAAGTGCTGGCGTTACAGATGTGAGCCACCACACCCAGCCAGGAGTAAAGCTTTGTGTAGTTCTGGGCTGGGTTGGGAGTATTCTGGAACTGTCTAGAATTCTCCTGGAACAGAATTGTTTGTTCCTGGACTGGTCAGGTAATTCTTAGAATCCCTAGTGTAGCCAAAGGTGTGAACTACTGAAGGAGATTCTAGAACCACAGGAAGAGCTGCCTGACGCGATTGTGATTAAGATGTTCTGGAATCACGGAGCAGAGAAGTTGGATTCTAGAGTGATAATAAGTTTCTAGAACTCCTGACAGAATTGCTATGAGACCTGTCAGAGAGTTCTGGAATCAAGGGTCAGAACCAGCTGGGGTTCTGGAGAGCATGGGAATTTTAGACAGGCAGCCGGGTCTGTCTCTATTCTGAGTGGTTCTACAACCCGGGAACAGAGCTGCCTGCTATCCTGGGCTGACTGCAGACGGTTCTAGAACAGTGAGCAGAGCTGGCCCGTTCTAGATTGATGGAGGGAATTCCAGAACCAAGAAGCAGGGGTCCACTGTGGTTCTAGAATGTTGTGGAGGTTTCGAAATTGGAGTGGGGGGTGGAGCGCTGTGGCTCACGCCTGTCATCCCAGTACTTTAGGAGGCCAAGGCGGGTGGATCACTTGAGGTCGGGAGTTTGAGACCAGCCTGGCCAACATGGTGAAACCCCGTCTCTACTAAAAATACAAAAACTAGCCAGGCATGGTGGTGGGCGCCTGTAATCCCAGCTACTCATGAGACTGAGGCAGGAGAATCGTTTGAACCCAGGAAGCGGAGGTTGCAGTGAGCTGAGATCACACCACCGAGCTCCAGCATGGGCGACAGAGCGAGACCGTGTCTCAAAAAAAAAAAAGCAGGAGTGGGACTGTCTGGTTCCGGCCCGATCATGGAATTCTGGGGACACGGGGTGAAGGTATCTGTGGGTGCTAGATCTGGCTTTGAATCCAGCCATGGCCTGGACTCACTGGTTTCCCACCTGCGAGTCCTTGAGGGATGGACAGAAGGTTCTAGACCTGTGAGGGCCAGGCTGCTTGGATGGTTCTAGAACAGTGGGCTGTGCTTCCTGGCTGGAGAGTGCTAAGCCACCAGCTAGAACACGGTGTCTCCCGGCCATCTCGGAGAGCGCAGCCCTGGGGCAGAGCCTGTGGGAGTGGGCCCCTGAGGGCCGACCCTCTCCGCTGTCGCCCTCAGTGCCCGGTCCCTGTGACCATGAAGACCTCCTGGACGGTGTCATATTTGGGGCCAGGTACCTGGGGTCCACCCAGCTGGTGTCGGAACGGAACCCGCCCACCAGCACGCGCATGGCCCAGGCCCGGGAGGCCATGGACCGCGTCAAGGTGAGGGGGCGGCCGGGGCCGGGCGGGCAGGCGGGTGGGCTGCAGGCTGGGTCTGTAGGGGCCTCCACCTCCCACGCCGCCACCCACAGGCCCCCGATGGGGAGACCCAGCCCATGACGGAGGTGGACCTGTTCGTCTCCACCAAGAGGATCAAGGTCTTGACAGCGGACTCCCAGGTACGGGGCAGGGACCTGCCCCAGGGATGCGGGTGGGGTGATCGAGCCTGGCACGGCCCCCCAACCCACCCAGGCTGCCTCTCCCGCCCCAGGAGGCCATGATGGACCACGCCCTGCATACCATCTCCTACACAGCCGACATCGGCTGCGTGCTGGTGCTGATGGCGCGGCGGCGGCTGGCACGGAGGCCGGCACCCCAGGACCACGGCCGCCGCCTCTACAAGATGCTCTGCCACGTATTCTACGCGGAGGACGTGAGCAGCCAGGGCGCGGGGCCACCGTCCTGAGGCCCTCCTCACTGCAACTGTCGCCTCCCTCAGTGGGCCGTGCATTTAACCTCCCTCCCATAAGCTTATTTTTTAATTCTTTTTTTGGGACAAGGTCTCCTGTCACCCAGGCTGGAGTGCAGTGGTGCAATCATAGTTCACTGCAGCCTCAACCTTCCAGGCTCAAGCGATCCTCCCACTTCAGCCTCTCTAGTAGCTGGGACCACGGGGGTACCACCATGCCTGGCTAATTTTTGTATTTTTTATAGAGACACGGTCTCGCTCTGTTGCCCAGGTGAACACAGTCTCAAACTCCTGGGCTCAAGCGATCCACCCACCTCAGCCTCCCAAAGCGCTGCAATTACAGGCGTGAGCCACCGCGTCCAGCCTCCTATAAGACTCCAAGACTCTCGGCCGACTCCCCGAAACCTTGCCCGCTCCTGGGCTGTCCCTGCCACCCATGAGGCCCCAGGCCCCCTGGCTGGGTCTCTGATAGCTTTTCCCACAGCCCATGCGCAGGGAGCTGCCTCCCTCATCGTCCCCCCAGCCCAGGGCTGCCCCTCCCCTTCCTTCTCCCCGTAGATTCCCCAAGATGCAGCTGTCTCTCCACCTCCCCCAAAGCCCCAGGGCAGAAGGCTATGTCCTGGGACTCTCACCCCAGGTGGGGACAGGAGGGCTCAGCTCTGAGGACCCTGGGGACTTTGGGGACCTGGAGGAGGTGGGTGGGACACCCCAGGGACGCGCCGCCCCTCCCCGCAGGCCCAGCTCATCGCCCAGGCCATTGGCCAGGCCTTCGCCGCCGCCTACAGCCAGTTCCTACGGGAAAGTGGTATTGACCCCAGCCAGGTGGGCGCACACCCGAGCCCAGGCGCCGGCCACCTCCATAATGGGGACCTGGACCACTTCTCCAACAGTGACAACTGCCGGGAGGTGAGTGAGGTGCTGGGCAGCCCCCACCTGGTGCCCCCCACACCCGTGCACCTGCACCGGGCCCTGCCGAGCAGCCTCCACGCCCCCTGTGTGTCCCAGGTGCACCTCGAGAAGCGGCGAGGGGAGGGCCTGGGCGTGGCCCTGGTGGAGTCGGGCTGGGGCTCCCTGCTGCCCACAGCCGTCATCGCCAACCTGCTGCACGGGGGGCCTGCTGAGCGCTCGGGGGCCCTCAGCATCGGGGACCGCCTGACCGCCATCAACGGGACCAGCCTGGTGGGGCTGCCCCTGGCTGCGTGCCAGGCCGCTGTCCGCGTGAGTTTCCCGGTGTGGCAGGGCCCCCACACTCCCAGGAAGGGGAGCTGAGTCCCAGAGAGGTCTCCTCCCTGGCCAGGTCTCTCCAGCCCAGCCAGGAGGGATAAAGTCGAACTTTTAAGTCCTGCCCACTGGTGTGCCCTTGGGGAAACTGAGGCCTGGAGAAGGGAGACCACTTGTCCAGGGCACCTCCCTAGTACCAGAGCCAGGATGGAAATGCGGGTGGCCCAGCTCCAGGGCTGGGCCACTCTCTCTCTCTAACAAGAAACAGCTAATTTCTGGGG
Organism: Pan troglodytes; assembly: GCF_028858775.2. Lineage (NCBI taxonomy): Eukaryota > Metazoa > Chordata > Mammalia > Primates > Hominidae > Pan > Pan troglodytes. The sequence continues at coordinate 6,095,399 of NC_072418.2, read as the reverse complement.
GGGGTTGTTTGTTTGAGACAAGGTCTCACTCTTGCCCAGGCTGGAGTGCAGCGATGCACCTGGCTCATTGCAGCCTTGACCTTCTGGGCTCAAGCAAATCTCCTTCCTCAGCCTCCCGAGTAGCTGGGACCACAGGTGTGCACCACCACGCCCAGTTTATTGTTTTATTTTTTGTAGAGATGGAGTCTCACTATGTTGGCCAGGCTGGTCTTGAGCTCCTGGCCTCAAGTGATCCACCTGCCTCGGCCTCCCACAGTGCTGGGATTACAGGTGTGAGCCACTGCACCTGGCCATGTTTTTGAGTCTCAACCTTTGTTGCTCAGATGGGGAAACTGAGGCCCAGAGATAGGGAGGGACCTGCCCCTGTCAGAGGAATGAGGCCACAGTCCGTGCAGCCTCTTACAGATGTTTGCAGCCTGCCTGGAGAGCCCGGCTGTTGGCTTGGCTTTTGGCCATAAGGAAGCGATATGGCTTGGGTCAGACAGCTTCGACCCCATGCCCACCGGGCCCGAGTCTGTTCTCTATCACATCTGAGGGGGTCTTCCAGAATTGAGCCCCTGGACTCCAGGTCTCTGGTTTATGAGAGGGTAAACTGAGGCCCAGAGGGGGCTAGAACCTGCCAGGCTGTCCGGCAGCTGAGTGAGGCCAACGGCCCCTGCCCCACAGGAGACGAAGTCACAGACGTCGGTGACACTCAGCATCGTCCACTGCCCTCCCGTCACCACCGCCATCATCCACCGGCCCCACGCCCGCGAGCAGCTGGGCTTCTGCGTGGAGGACGGCATCGTGAGGCCCGGCCCCTGGCCCCGGGGTCGGGGGGTAGGGCGGCCCTGAGCACGGCCCCTGAGCAGCCCCCACCTCTTTCCCGTCCCCCTCTTTTCTCCCCCAGATCTGCAGCCTCCTCCGTGGTGGCATCGCCGAGCGTGGGGGCATCCGCGTCGGCCACCGCATCATTGAGATCAATGGGCAGAGTGTGGTGGCCACGCCACACGCCCGCATCATCGAGCTGCTCACCGAGGCCTATGGCGAGGTGTGCGGGTGATGGGTGGTGGCCAGGGGCGCCCCCACGTCCCCCACGAGCCCAGGCCTGCCCTGAGCCCCGTTCCACCTCCGCTTCCCAGGTGCATATCAAGACGATGCCAGCTGCCACATACCGCCTCCTTACAGGCCAGGAGCAGCCCGTGTACCTGTGACCACCTCGTCCCTTGCCTGCCACTGTGCCTTCGCCTCCATGGCCCCGGAGCCCCATCCTGGGCCTGCCCTGGCTGGCCAGGACCCCAGCGGTTCTTGGTCCTGTATGATTTCCTAATATAAAAACAGTAAAAGCTTATGCAGTTGGCAAAGTCTCGGATCAGGGTCTACAGGACCGAGGACCTTGTCCTTCCTGGAAGCCACTAGAAGCCGGTGCTGTGAAAATACTCTGTTTATTAAAGACCAGGCGGAGGGAGGTAAGGTTGTGAGTTCTGTGTGGGAAACTGAGTCCCAGCCCCAGGGAGGGAGAAGGAGGACGGACCAGCTGGCAGCCTGCGAGAGGTCACAGGTCAGTGGCCGGACCCCAGTCATAGCCGTCTTCATCGGAGGACTCTGCATCGTGGACTCGTGTAAACTTTTTCTTCAGGGCTTCCCGTTCATAGGTTCTGGGGATCAGGAAATAGAATAGATGCTGTGGGTGGGGAGGGTGTGAGCTTTCTCACCATAAACTGAGGCTGACTGTGCTAGGCACAGTGGGTGTGGGCAGAGATAAGCACATCTGGGCATTCATGGGTAGGGCCTTGTTAACAAACTCCTATGCATCCCTCAAAGCCCCAGCTGCAATATCCTGCCCTTCAAGAAGCCTTCCTAGGCCTCCCAGGAAGTGGATTCCTACTCCCTTGGCCCTGATTATATGGGGCTTAGAGAGGCTCTGGCAGGCTCTGTCTTCCCCACTAGGCTAGGGGCACCATGAAGGCATAGCTTGGATCTAGATCTTTTCGTTAACCGCAGAGTCTGAGTCCCAAGGGAAGGGTTGAGGGCCCCCAATCTGGAATATGGGGTTCTTACCGCATGCTGTCCTGTCGCCACTGTCCCTGGGGGTGGCGGCTGTCCACCTTGGAGGAGAGGGAGAGAGGAGCTTCAAAACTCCCCCCAGAGCATGGTGAGTCGAGGTCAATAACCACCTCCATCCCATCCCCCACCTTGGCCCGGGCCATGCTGCCCACTTGCTAACCCCGTGACAAGTCTGCAGGTCATCCCCAAATCTAAATGAGAAAACTGAGGCTGGGATAGGGGAAGGCCTTAGCTGAGACCTCCTAGCCTGTCGGCAAAAGGGGAATCGGGTTTCTCATCTGTGCAAGTCCTCACAGGGCCACAGCCATGAGTTCATGTACGTAAAGGACTTAGTATAGTGGCTGCTCCGTATGCAGCCTGCCATGGACAGTTGAGCAGGTTGGGTACTGCACAACCCCAGGAAAATCATTCTAATCAGAGATGTCATTGATTCATAGATTTTACATTGACCTAGAGAGGGTGTGGAAGAAGATGCTGAGACATATACACTAAGAGCTACATACACATTTGTTACTGTTAAACACCCAACTACAGCTGGGCGCCGTGGTTCACGCCTGTACTCCCAGCACTTTGAGATGCCAAGGCAGGAGGATCACTTGAGCCCAGGAGTTAGAGACCAGCCTGGGCAACATAGCAAGACCACATCTCTGCAAAAAATGAAAAAAATTTAGCTGGGTGTGGGTGGTGGTGCGCGCCTGTGGTCCCAGCTACTCCGGAGGCTGAGATGAGAGGCTCCCTTTAGCTCAGGAGTTGGAGGCCGCAATGAACTATGATTGTACCACTGCACTCCAGCCTGGGCAGCAGGGCAAGACCCTATCTCTAAAATTTAAAAAATAAAATATATAAATTAGATAGGTCAAGTTCAAAAAGACACGCAACTACTATGTGCCAAAACTTGGGCTAAGCACATTGAGTGCTCACCACCGCCCTGTGCCACCAAGTCTGATGCCATCCACCCTGTGTCCTAGATGAGGAAACAGGTGCACAGAGAGGTTAAAATGTTGGCTGGAGGCCAGGTGCGGTGGCTCACGCCTCTAATCCCAACACTCTGAGAGGCCGACGTGGATCACCTGAGGTCAGGAATCGGAGACCAGCCTGGCCAGCGTGGTGAAACCCTGTCTCTACTAAGAATACCTTAAAAAAAATAATAATTAGCTGGGCATGGTGGTGCTCGCCTGTAATCCCAGCTACCTGGGAGTCTGAGGGAGGAGAAACGCTTGAACACAGGAGGCCGAGGTTGCAGTGAGCCCAGATCGTGCCACCGCACTCCAGCCTGGGTGACAGAGCGAGACTCTAACTCAAAAAAAAAAAAAAAAAAAAAAAAAAAATAGGCTGGGTGCAGTGGCTCACACCTGTAATCCCAGCACTTTGGGAGGCCGAGGCGGGAGTTCCAGACCAGCCTGACCAACATGGAGAAACCCTGTCTGTACTAAAAATACAAAATCAGCCAGGCATGGTGGTGCACGCCTGTAATCCTAGCTACTCAGGAGGCTGAGACAGGAGAATTGCTTGAACCTGGGAGGCGGAGGTTGTGGTGAGCCGAGATCACGCCATCGCACTCCAGCCTGGGCAACAAAAGCGAAACTCCATCTCAAAAAAAAAAAAAGCCTGGGTGCAGTGGCTCATGCCTGTAATCCTAGCACTTTGGGAGGCCAAGGCGGGTGGATTACAAGGTCAGGAGTTCAAGACCAGCCTGACCAATGGTGAAACCCCGTCTCTACTAAAAATACAAAAATTAGCCCGGCATGGTGGCAGGTGCCTGTAATCCCAACTACTCAGGAGGCTGAGGCAGGAGAATCGCTTGAACCTGGGAGGTGGAGGTTGCAGTGAGCCAAGATTACGCCATTGCACTCCAGCCTAGGCGACAGAGCGAGACTGCGTCTCAAAAAAAAAAAAAAAAAATGCTGCAAGTTGCTCAGTGCCACGTGGGTCTCAGCTACCCCAGGTCTGAGTCCCAGAAACCAGTCTGACCAGGTAAGCCGTGTTTGTTGACGTCCTGGTAGAAAACAGGCTCCCAGTGTGTGTCTGCTCTGTGCTGGCATCCCCTCCGGAGACCCTTCCCAGGCCTGTCCCCCATGTCCGACGCACCTGGGCCCCCTGATGAGCCGAGATTCTCCCACGATCCCTCGGGCTCTGGGGCTCATCTGCCTGCACGGGCTCCGAGGACCGGGCCAGGGCTGGAGCCGCGGGCTCATCATCCACATCCGTGTAGGGCCCCCCCTCGCCGTCTGCGTAGCCCTCGCCATCCGTGTACGCGCCGCCCTCGCCGTCCGTCTCGTAGTCGCTGTTAACACGGCTGTCGCAGCTGAGGTCAGCAGAGCTGTCGGCCAGGCCGCGGTGAGGGAGGTCTAGGTTGTCCTCCAAGGAGCCATCCAGCTGTGGGGTGGGTGTGGATGCTGCGGCTGGCCCTGGCCAGGACCCCAGCCGCCACCCACGACATCCCCCCACCTTCAAACTCTGGTCCCAAATCAAGGCGAGGAGCCTGGAGCCTGGAGCCTCAGTGGAGGCTTCTCTGTTGACTCCAGGATGGGTTGTATCCATTGACCCTTCACCTGAGAGGCTCAGCCCCCAAATCCAAGCTGAGCCCCAAACCTTGACTCCAGCCCCAAGAGAAGACTCCATTCTCTCTCTCTCTCTTTTTTATGAGAAGGAGTCTCTGTTGCCAGGCTGGAGTGCAGTGGCGCAATCTCTGCTCACTGCAACCTCTGCCTCCCGGGTTCAAGTGATTCTCCTGCCTCAGCCTCCTGAGTAGCTGGGACCATGGGCGTGAGCTCCCGTGCCCCACTGACTCCATTCTCAAAACAGCTCCTCCAGGCTGGGCATGGTGGCTCAGGCCTGTAATCCCAGCACTTTGGGAAGCTGAGGCAGGTGGATCGCCTGAGGTCAGGAGTTTGAGCCCAGCCTGGCCAACATGGTGAAACCTCGTCTCTGCTAAAAATACAAAAATTAGCTGGGCCTGGTAGCGCTCGCCTGTAGTCCCAGCTACTCGGGAGGCTGAGGCAGGAGAATCACTTGAACCCCGGAGGCGGAGGTTGCAGCAAGCTGAGATCACACCACTGTACTCCAGCCTGGGTGACATGAAACTCCATCTCAAATCAAACAACAAAAAACAGCTCCTCCAATCTCATCTCCCCCAAGTTCCAGTCCAACACCCTTGTCTCAGGTCCCATCTTGACTCTGGCCACAGTCCTGATCCCTGACCAAGCCCTAACTCCCGACAGAGGCCCCAAACCCCAGCTGGGCCTGCACAGCGTCTGTGGGGCCTCCCTGCCCCCGACCCACCCACACCGCGGCAGTACCTGATCTTCCGCCGTCCAGATGGGCCGCGTCTGCTGCTCTCGAATGATGGCCTTGAGCTCTTGGTACCAGGTGTCACTTGTGCCATTCAGAGGGATGGTGGCTGCAGGGAGGGGACATCAGTGTGTGCAGGAGACTCAGGCCGGGGCCCACCCGCCTACCCTGGGACACCCACCCCCCCAACCTGTGAAGAGGTGGCTGCTGTGTTTTCGCAGCTTCTGGGCTTGTGCGTAGAGGCGACGGGTGCTGCGGCGGGAGGCAGGCGCCAGCCACTGGCGCAGTGCCTTGAGGGCCGGCCGGCTCTCGGGGATGAAGAAGACCACGATGGGGTAGTACTGCACATAGTTGAGGCGCTCAATGGCGGAGGGGGTCACGTCCAGGAGCGCATGCTTGTCCTGGGCCAGGCCGGCAGACGTTGGGGTGAGGGGGATTGCAGCAGGGTAAACAGAGAAAGATGGAAAGATGAAGAGTCTGAGGTCAGAGTGGACCCCAGCCTCTCACATCCACAGGCTAGCATGTTGGGGATGGGGGTGGTAACAGCCCAGGTCGCAGCATCTTGGGCATCAAAGCCTCAACTTGAGTCTCTCTGCCTTTGCCCAGGGCTGGCTGCTGTTTGACTCCGAGAAGCCCTTGTCTGTCTCGGGCCTCCTGCCTCACAAAGCCTCCGAAAGGGGCTCTATGGAAGACTGCACTTGTGGGGTGTGGGCTGAGAACAGTCAGGACATTCAGTTGGATGCCCAGGCCTCGGTTTCCCCCATCCATGAAATGGGACCCGTAGCAGGACCCGGCTTACTTTTTCTGCAATCACCCGCACGGTGTCTAGTTTGATGATCTTGGAGGGGCTGTCGGTCCTGGACACAGTCTCTGTGGACGGGAGAGAGGACCAGCAGCTTCAGGAGGGCAGCCCCCGTCCCCTCAAATTAATGCCTACCTGCCCCTCCCCTGCTCAAGAAGCCACCATGGCTCCCCATTGCCCTGGAGAGAAATCCCAACAGCAGCAGAAACTCCTGTTGGCCAAGTGCCAGGCACTGCACTCACATCCCCTCCTGACCTCAGCCCCCTCCTCCTCCTGAGGAGTGGGTGGCTGGTACTGGCCTATGTGGCAGGTGGGGAAACTGAGGCTCAGAGACAAAAGGCCACTTGCTCAGGGTTGCAGGGTCAGAGGCCTGATGCTGAGCCTGAGCTGCAGCCCCTGGCTCTCCCAGACTCAGTTCCAACTCCAGGGCTCTGCTCAGGCTATGACCCCACAGGAAACTCCACTCTTGCCCCTATCTGTCTTCTAGGACCTGGGAGGAGCACTGCTTCCTCCAGGAAGCCCTCCTGGATTGTGCAAAGTTTCAGGAAGGAGACATAGCCTGGCATGGAGGGGTTCAAAGAGGGAGACATGATCTCATCCCCCCTTTTTGTTTTTGTGGTTAAAAACGTAAAATTGGCCGGGCACAGTGGCTCATGCCTGTAGTCCCAGCACTTTGGGAGGCTGAGGCAGGTGGATCACCTGAGGTCAGAAGTTTGAGACCAGCCTGGCCAAACGGCGAAACCTGTCACCACTAAAAATACAAAAATTAGCCGGGCATGGTGGCACGTGCCTGTAATTCCAGCTACCAGGGTGGCTAAGGCAGGAGGATCACTTGAACCTAGGAGGCAGAGGTTGCAGTGAGCCGAGATCCTGCCACTGTACTCCAGCCTGGGCAACAGAGCAAGACTCTGACGCAAAAAAAAAAAAGACGTAAAATTTGCATCTTTTTTTAATTAAAAAAATTCTTTTTTCTTTTATAGAAACGTGATTTTGCTGTGTTGCCCAGGCTGGTCTCAAACTCCTAGGCTCAAGTCATCCTCACACCTTGGCCTCCCAAAGTGCTGAGATTTTACATGTGAGCCACCACACCCAGCCAAAATTTGCAATCTTAACTATTTTTTGTTTTTTATTTCGAGACAGGGTCTCCCTCTGTCACCCAGGCTGGAGCGCAGTGGCGTGATCTCTGCTCACTGCACCCTCCGCCTCCTGGGATCAAGCAATTCTCCTGCCTCAGCTTCCTGAGTAGCTGGGATTACAGGCATGCGCCACCATGTCCAGCTAATTTTTTGTGTTTTTAGTAGAGATGTGGTTTCACCATGTTGGCCAGGCTGGTCTCGAACTCCTGACCACTGCACCCGGCCTCCTAGTCTATCTTAATTGTTTCTTTTTTTGTTTGTTTTGACAGAGTCTCATTCCGTCGTCAGGCTGGAGTGCAGTGGCATGATCTCGGCTCACTGCAACCTCTGCCTCACGGGTTCAAGCAATTCTCCTGCCTCAGCCTCCCGAGTAGCTGGGACTACAGGTACGCGCCACCACACCTAGCTAATTTTTGTATTTTTAGTAGAGACGGGGTTTCACCATGTTAGTCAGGATGGTCTCAATCTCTTGACCTCGTGATCCACCCGCCTCTGACTCCCAAAGTGCTGGGATTACAGGCGTGAGCCACCGCACCCGGCCATTGTTTCTACAGTTGTTAATTTGGAGTCTTCTCCAGGGACCTTGCCTGTCCTGTTCACTGCTGTCTCAGAAGATCAATAAATTTCTCTTAAACAAATAACAGGTGGCACTTTGCCTCAATTGGCAATGGCTACCTGGTGAACTGTGTTAAGAAGGATTTGGAGGTTCTATCCAGACAAACGGTGCCAAGATGGATTGAGGATGTCTGGCTTGGGTATTGGAGGGGGCACTGGTGGCCCATCTGCTTCATGTTTGCCATCATTATTCTAACTCTCCCCCGACCCCCCACAAAAAAACAGTTGTGAAACGATTTCACCAACGAGGTTTCCAGAGGATCTGGCTTCTCACCTGCGATTTCAAACTGGTCAGGCATCTCAGCAGTCAACTTCTGCATAGCAATGTCGGCCACGGGTCCCAGGATCACTACCGGGCGCTTGAAACTGGCTGAGGGGCAGAGACACAGTGAAAGCATCAGGGTCCCATTTGCGATTAAAGACTGCTAGTGTGTTGTACAAACCCCTCCACTTCCTTATAGTAAACAGCCTATTTAACCAGGACCATAGCTGCCCAGCCAAATACTACATCTCCCAGTGTCCCTTGCAGCTAGGTTAGCCTTATGACCAAATAATGGCCAATGGAACACTAGCAGAATTGATGTGTACATTTCTGGGTTCTGCCTTCAAGGGCAGGAATAAGCCCCTCTCCTGCCTTCATTCCCTTTCTTCCTGGCTGTAGGGTCTCTTTTAGCAGTTGAACCTAGCTAACTCATAGGTCAGCAGACTACAACCTGAGGGCCACATCTGGCCCACCGCATGTGTTCATCAATAAAGTTTTATCAAAACACAGTCACAGCCATTTCTTTATGTCCTGTCTATGGCTACCTTTGAGCAGAGCTGAGTAGTTCTGCCAGAGACTAGCCCACAAAGCCTAAAATAGTTACTATGTGATCCTTTGCAGGAAAAGTATGTTGACACCTGGCCTACCAGATACACCATTTTACCACTGAAGAAACAGTCACAGAAGCGTCTTGAGGGGAGAAAAGTGGTAGCCCAGGGTCTTTGCAACTTAATCCTTCTCTTTCTCCCTTTCTTTCTTTTATTTTATTTACTTTTTTTTTTGAGATGAAGTCTAGCTCTGTGGCCCAGGCTGGAGTGCAGTGGCGCAATCTTGGCTCACTGCAACCTTCACCTTCCAGGTTCATGCAATTCTCCTGCCTCAGCCTCCCGAGTAGCTGGGATTACAGGCAGGCACCACCATGCCTGGCTAATTTTTGTATTTTTAGTAGAAACTGGGTTTCACCACGTTGGTCAAGCTGATCTCGAACTCCTGACGTCGTGATCCGCCTGCCTCGGCCTCCCAAAGTGCTGGGATTACAGGCGTGAGCCACCGCACCTGGCTTATTTACTTATTTTTTTGAGACAGAGTCTTGCTGTGTCACCCAGGCTGGGGGTGCAGTGGCTTGATCTTGGCTCACTGCATCCTCCACCTCCCAGGTCCAAGTGATTTTCCTGCCTCAGCCTCCTGAGTAGCTGGGATTACAGGCGCCCACCGCCACGCCCAGCTAATTTTTGTATTTTCAGTAGAGACGGGGTTTCACCACGTTGGCCAGGCTGGTCTCGAGCTCCTGACCTCAGATGATCCACCTGCCTCAGCCTCCCAAACTATTGAGATTACAGGCGTGACCACCGCACCCAGTCCCAAAAGTATTTTTGATAGAAGGAGAGTGCTTAGAAACATGCTTTTTTTTTTTTCTTTTGAAGACAGTGTCAATCTGTGGCCCAGGCTGGAGTGCAGTGGTGCGATCATAGCTCACTGCAACCTCGACCTCCCGAGCTCAAGCGATCTTCCTGCCTCAGCTTCCCAAGTAGCTGGGACTATAGGTATGCACCACCATGCCCAGCTATCTTTTTAAATTTGATGTAGAGGCTGGGCGTGGTGGCTCACGCCTGTAATCTCAGCATTTTGGGAGGCTGAAGCGGGTGGATCGTGAGGTCAGGAGTTCAAGACCAGCCTGGCCAACATGGTGAAACCACGTCTTTACTAAAAATACAAAAATTAGCTGGGGGCGGGGTGATGGGCGCCTGTAATCCCGGTTACTTGGCAGGCTGAGGCAAGAGAATCGCTTGAATCAGGGAGGCAGGGGTTGCAGTGAGCTCAGATCACGCTATTGCACTCCAGCCTAAGACAGAGCGAGACTCTGTCTAAAAAAAAAAATAAAAACAAAAATAAATAAATACATAAATTTGAGGTAGAGATGTAGTCTTGCTTTACCGCCCAGGTTGATCTGGAACTCCTGGCCTTAGTGATCCTCCTACCTCAGCCTCCCAAAGCGTTGGGATTATAGGCGTGAGCCACCACGCCGGGCCAAGACTGTGCCTTCTAGAGGCTGAATGTTAGTGAACAGGTGCAGCAGGAGCCATGTGTGAGGCCTCCCCAGGGCCCCTCCAGCTCTGGGCCCCACCTTCTCGCAACACCACCCGTTCATAGGGCGGGTAGCGGCCCTGTCGGGTCAGAGCTGAGAGGTCCTCGCGGCTCCGCTGAGTGGTCTTCTTGGCACCTCGACGAAGACCTCGCAGCCGCCAGAACTCGGCCCGAGCGTTGGAGCCCGCGGAGGAGCCGGGCCCGACTCCCACGGCCCTCTGGGCAGCTTCCAGGCTGGCCAGCTGCTCCGCCCTGGGGAGAAGAGGGGACAGTACTGAGCACTGGGGTCAGCAGCATGGTGGCCCCAAAGACGTCCTCGTCCTACCCCTCGGAGCCTGTGGACAGGCCACTTTGTATGGCAAAAGGGACTCTGCAGATGGGATTATTATTACTATTATTATTATTTTGGGTTTTTTGAGACAAAGTCTTGCTCTGTCACTCAGGCTGGACTCATTACAACCTCTGCCTCCTGGGTTCAAGCGATTCTCCTGCCTCACTTTCCCAAATAGCTGGGATTACAGGTGCCCGCCACCACGCCCAGCTAATCTTTATTATTTATTTATTTTTTTGAGATAGAGTCTCGCTCCGTCGCCAGGTTGGAGTGCAGCGGTGCAATCTCTGCTCACTGCAACCTCCGCCTCCCAGGTTCAAGCGATTCTCATGCCTCAGCCTCCCAAGTAGCTGGGATTACAGGCGTGCACCACCACGCCCAGCTAATTTTTGTATTTTTAGTAGGGACGGGGTTTCACCATGTTGGCCAGGATAGTCTCAATCTCTTGACCTCGTGATCTGCCCGCCTCAGCCTCCCAAAGTGCTGGGATTACAGGCGTGAGCCACCGTGCCTGGCCTGCAGATGGGATTAAACTGATGCTATTGAGGTGGATGATGATCCTGGGTGACCCAGGGGACCCGATGTCCTCACAGGGTCCTCACAAGAAGAGACGGGAGGGTGAGAGTCAGAGAGGGACTAGAAGAGGCTGTGCTGTGGCTATGAAGGGGGAGGAAGGGGCCCCGAGCTGAGGGATGCGGCCCCTCTAGACTCTGGGAAAGGTGGAAAATTGGTTTTCTCCTGGAGCCTCTGGGAGGGCCCAGGCCTGCCCATACCTTGACTTTAGTACTTTTGCCCTCCAGAACTGTAAGAGGATGTGTGTGTTGTTTAAAGCCACTAAGTTTCTGGGCATCTGTGACAGCAACAACAGGAAGCTCATACCAGCACCAACTGGGGCCCGCCCAGAGCCTTTTGTGGACCTCCTCAGATTGAACCACCAACACTGCTAAGCAGTGATATCATGCCTATTTATTTATTTATTTATTGAGACAGAGTCTCACTCTGTTGCCAGGCTGGAGTGCAGTGGCGTGATCTCGGCTCACTGTAACCTCTGCCTCCCAGGTTCAAGCGATTCTCCTGCCTCAGCCTCCCAAGAAGCTGGGATTATAGGCATGTGCCACCACGCCCAGCTAATTTTTGTATTTTTAGTAGAGACGAGGTTTCACCATGTTGCCCAGGATGGTCTCGATCTCTTGACCTCATGATCTGCCCACCTCAGCCTCCCAAAGTGCCGGGATTACAGGCCTGAGCCACCGCGTCCAGCCCAATCGAGCCCATTTCTAACGGGGAGACTGAGGCTGAAGCAGAAGTGCCCCACTGCAGGAGCACACAGTCCCCACCTGCTGTGGTTGGGAATGATGCCCCGCTCTTGCTCCCGCAGGTCACGACCCATGCGCACCGCCAGCCAGTGGCCTCCTCGTGCGTGGCTCTGCCCAGGGCCGGGGTGCAGCGTGTCCAGCACGTGGAAGACGTCGCCACGGGTGAAGCCCAGGCCAGACGGCGGACTGGGCTCCAGCTCAAAGTGAGTGCGGATGTAGAAGGAGTCACCCACGCGGGACTGCACCATTTTCCAGAAAACTGGGGAGAGCAGGAGGCCACATGAGCTGCCTGGGCTGCTGCCTGATCTGAGCCCTCCCCACCCGAGAGTGGGCCTGGCTGGAGATTTGGGGCACTCTCCCTGTAGGGGCCAGGGAGAGGGATGGAGGGTGCAGAGATGCAGATTCAACCACATCCCTGCACTCACCACCAGGCCACACAGCCAGGTCCTCCCCCCGCAAAACACAGGCACACCCACATCCACGCGCACTCACTGTCCTGCTTCCGCTGCGTCACCAGCTCCATCTCCTCGCCTGGTGGCAGCCCCAGCAGGAACTGCACTGCCTCCTCCCGTGTCAGGTTCTGGAATGGCACGTCATTCACCTGCCAGAAAGCAAGTGCAGCTATAGACAAAGCTCTGGTACCTCTTGGGCGTGCATGAGATCCTGGACCTTCCTCTGGGCAAAACTCAGCCCCAGCTGCTTCCAGAGCTGCTGCCAAGGGACCCGGCAGTTCCCCGAGGGCTTTCCGACTGGGGTATCACCCTATGGCTGTGTGATGTGTGACACAGACAGCTGGTGGCATTGTAAGGATACAAGAGTTTTGACACAGAAACAGGGGCACAGGCACTGCACTTGTCCTCAGATAACCAAATCATGGTGGGTTGTCAATATCAAAACATGGGAACAGAGGTCATGGCATAGAGCTCGTTGGAAACTGTGTGAAATGCTCAAAAGAACTCAGACGTAGTCACAGTAGTCACAGGGTCGTGACAGGGACAACGATATATGGACACACAGTGGGTCACAGATGCCTACCACCAGGGTCATGACAGGGACAACAATATATGGACACAGCCAATGGACACAGCCATCTGCTCTCCGGGTCATGACATGGACAGCAATATACAGACACAGCCACCTGCTCTCAGGGTCATGACATGGACAGCAATATACAGCCACCTGCTCTCCGGGTCATGACATGGACAGCAATATACAGCCACCTGCTCTCAGGGTCACGACATGGACAGCAATATACAGACACAGCCCTGCTCTCAGGGTCATGACATGGACAGCAATATACAGACACAGCCACCTGCTCTCAGGGTCATGACATGGACAGCAATATACAGACACAGCCACCCGCTCTCAGGGTCATAACAGGGACAGCAATATACTTGCACAGCTTGTGGGCACGGACACCTACTCTCGGGGTCATGACGTGGATGTCAAGGTTAGAATCCCACAAGCAAAATGAGTAGAAATACAGTAAAAAATACCATGACCCTCAGGCAATTTGGCATCAAGTTGTCACCCAGCCAGTGGGCTTATGACATGGAAAGTGGGGAGCTGTGACTCCATCATGAATCACAACTCACACTGCAAGGTCAAGACACAAGCAAGGTCATGAGAGCAAAGTGGGGGTGAGACTTGGTGAGTGAACTCGCGCAAGGGACGGGGGAGACAGCCTGGGGATGAGATGAGGCAAGGACAGAGATGGGGGGATGATGAGGGGCTGTGGATCCTGGAGGTAGTTATGACACTGTCATGAAGGCAGGACACAGGCAAGGTCACAACACAGACACAGGGGATGGTGGCACAGAAAATGACTATAAGTGGACATGGAGATCATGAGAGAATGATCTGTGACCTGACCACACGATTAGGACATACAAGACGGTCATGACACGGTCAACACAGCCAATGTCAGGAACAAGAGGATTGCGACCCAGACAAGGTCATGACATAGGCAATGAGGCTGTGACCCAGACAAAGTCCTGACATTGATAACAAGGAGATTGTGACATTGATAACAAGAATGTCACATGAACAAGGTCATATGACATGAACAACAAGATTGTTGTTCCCAATCTTGAGCACAGTGTCTCACGCCTATAATCTCAGCACTTTGGGAGGCTGAGGCGGGTGGATCACTTGAGGCCAGGAGTTCAAGACCAGCCTGGCCAACATGGTGAAACCCTGTCTCTACTAAAAACACAAAAATTAGCTGGGCATGGTGGCGGCCACCTGTGATCCCAGCTACTTGGGAGGCTGAGTCAGGATGATCCCTTGAACCCGGGAGGCGGAGGTTGCAGTGAGCCAAGATCACACCCCCGCACTCCAGCCTGGGTGACAGAGCAAGACTCTATCTCAAAAAAAAAAAAAAAAAAAGTTAGCCAGGCGCAGTGGCTCATGCCTGTAATCTCAGCTACTTGGGAAGCCGAGGCAGGTGGATCACCTGAGGTCAGGAGTTTGAGACCAGCCTGGCCAACATGGCGAAACCCTCATCTCTACTAGAAATATAAAAATTAGCCGGGCGTGGTGGTGGACAACTGTAATCCCAGCTACTCAGGAGGTGAGGCAGAAGAATTGCTTGAACCTGGGAGGCAGAGGTTGCGGTGAGCCAAGATCGCACCATTGCACTCCAGCCTGGGCAACAAGAGCAAAACTCCATCTCAAAAACAACAACAACAAAAAATGAACCCAGATAAGGTCAAGGCACAGAAAAGGAGGTTGTAACTGGACGATGAGGTCATGACCTGGAAGATAAGGTCGTGACATCAGCAAAATCATGACACAGCCAAGGAGACACTGAAATGTTCCAATACCCATCTGGGGTCTCGACAGTCCCCAGGTGGACCCAAGGGGAGGATTGTAACAGACAAGGGCAGGACCTAGCACACTGCACGCCCATGATCAGTGGGGCTGGCCAGCCGCCCCCGGAGCACCTGCAGAATCTGATCTCCCTCCTGGATGCCCTGCCCGTCGGCCGGGCTGCCCGCCTGCACCCCGGACACGAAGATGCCCACGTCATTGCCCCCTGCCAGCCGCAGCCCGATGCTCTTGCCCTTGAGGAAGCGGACCACCCGCGTGTCGGGGCTGTACCTGCAAGGGGAGGCAGAGATGGGGTCAGAGCAGAGTGGGCAGACAGAGGGAGGGCTCAGCATTGTCCTTGGGAAAGCCCCCACCCCCTCCAGGCTTCAGTTTCCCCAAAACCCCCACTTAATGGTCCCAGTCAACACAATGGATACAGGCAGGCAGGATTGCGCTGATGAGGGAGGCAGCCTGGGATGTGGGAGTTTTGAGCGGGTTTGCTTTCTTCTGGGATACATACCCACGATCCTCCATGCTCTGACTGCTGGGCACTCTGTAGATGTCATAGCTGCTTTCCCTGGGCAACTCTGAAAGGGAAAAGCCAGTGTCTTTCCCAAGCACACTGGCTCAGTCCAGCCTCCAAACCTTTGCTTTATGTCCTCATCCTGGAAGGACTGTCACCCACCTCGAGTCCTTCTCAGGAAACCATGTCTCACCACTTAGGCTCAGGCCAACCTCCCCCAGCTCTGCCTGGCACAGCCTTGCTGTCGGGGATCAGAAATGTCAGGGACAGGGGTGCTCAGAGTCACCACCCACCTGACCGTTGCTCATCTGGTTCCGAGATGGTTCTGGAATCTACTGAACTTTCCCGCCGAAGCCGGGGGCTCTCCCTGGTAGGGAACAGATTGGGAGTGAGGCAGGGATGGATTTCAAGGGGCCATTTTAAAAAGAATTTTAGGCCAGGCACGGTGGTTCATGCCTGTAATCCTAGCATTTTGGGAGGCCGAGGTGGGCGGATCACCTGAGGTCAGGATTTCAAGACCAGCCTGGCCAACGAGGTTAAACCCCGTCTCTACAAAAATACAAAAATTAGCCGGGCATGATGGTGGGTGCCTGTAATCCCAGCTACTCAGGAGGCTAAGGCAGGAGAATTGCTTGAACCGGGAGGCGGAGGTTGCAGTGAGCCAAGATCATGCCACTGCACTCCAGCCTGGGCGACAGAGTGAGACCTTGTCTCCAAAAAAATAAATAAATAAATAAACAAAATAAAAATAATTTTAATTTATCTGGGCTGGGCGTGGTGGCTCACGCCTGTAATACCAGCACTTTGGGAGGCTGAGGCAGGCCAAATGCTTGAGCCCAGGAGTTCAAGACCAGCCTGGGCAACATAGCTGGGCAATACAGACCCCATCTCTACCAAAAATATGAAAATTAGCCAGTCTCACATGACTCAGTCTCAAAACAAATAAATAAATAGAGGAAAAAGAAATTTTTTTTTTTAAGACAGAGTTTTGCTCTGGTTGCCTAGGCTGCAGTGTAATGACACGATCTCGGCTCACTGCAACCTCCATTTCCTGGATTCAAGTGATTCTCCTGCCTCAGCCTCCCAAGTAGCTGAGATTACAGGCACCCAGCACCACGCCGGGCTAATTTTGGTATCTTAGTAGAGACAGGGTTTCACCATGTTGGCCAGGCTGTTCTCGAACTCCTGACCTCAGATGATCCACCCTCCTCGGCCTCCCAAAGTGCTGAGATTATAGGAGTGAGCCACCGCGCCCGGCCTAAAGCAGAGTTTGATACTAAGAAGTGGGATGCTGCTGTAACCAACACCTACAAATGCGGACACGGCTTTGGAACTGGGTAATGGGTAGAGGCTGGAGGTATTTTGAGGCACATGCTAGAAATACAGGACTGCGTCCTGAAGGTTACCCCCAGTTGGAAAACTACGCCCGCGTTCCCCTCTCCCTCCCACCTCCCTCTCCCTCCCTATCACCATTCTGGCCGATGGGTGATACTTACACGGGAGAGTCGGTCTGGCTGGCCTCGGGGCTCTGCTGAGCATGCCGGGGTGGTGGTGGGATGTGGGATGGTGGTGCCTGCGATAGCTCCGAGGCGAGGTCCGAGATGTCTGCAGGGGGAGAGGACATCTCATCAGCCATGGTCACGCCTTCTGGACTGGACCCATTTTACAGAGGGGTATATCAACACCCCTCTAAACAAAGGGCCCTAGACCAAAGTCAGAAGCTCAGTTAGAAGATTCAGCTCTGGAGCTGGGCACGGTGGCTCACGCCTATAATCCCAGCTACTCAGCAGGCCAAGGCACAAGAGTCGCTCGAACCCAGTGAGCCGAGATCGCCCCCCTGTACTCTTGACTTGCTGTGTGGCCTTCGGCAAGTTCCTGTCACTCTCTGAGCCTCTAGGGACCAGGCTCATTGATTCCTTGGCCCTGCCTGGGGCTTCCCACCTTCCCTGCCATCCATTCAACCCCCTCCCAGGTCCTACCCTCTAGGTCCTCACCCTCCAATGGCGAGCTGTCGCTGTCACTGACAGCAGGCGGAATGTTCACCAGGAACTGCCCACGATCTCTCAGCACCAGCAGGCTTAGCTTCCCTTCTGACTTCTCAATCAGTCGCCGGGTGTCGTTCAGTGACAGGTTCTGGCTAGACACCCCGTTGATCTGAAAGGGACCAGGAATGAAAGAGCGGAAGTGAGTTAATGAGAGATGGGAGACAGTAGAAACAGCCTGGTGTGGGGGAACTTGAAACAGACAATTCCCCCAGGGGTTGCTAAAAACAGACACTCCCTAAGGAAAGTATTAGAATTGGATTCCTGCTGTGAGTGGAGACCACACCAAGAACTGAGCACCGAATTCTAGAAACAGAAAATGTTCTAAGAGGGGTGGGAGACACTGGGGAAAATGAGAAACAGGTTGACTCTCCTTTCTTACCAAAAGTGGAAATGTCTCAGGGGATACTAGGAACAGATGTGAGGGTGACATTATAAACAACTCTAACTGGAGAAGAGGGAGTATCAGATACTTAAAAGATACTAGAAACACACAATCTTCTGGGAGATAACTAGAAACAGATATCTAGGGTGGGGCGCGGTGGCTCACGCCTGTAATGCCAGCACTTTGGGAGGCAGAGGCAGACAGATCACTTGAGGTCAGGAGTTCAAGACCAGCCTGTCCAACATGGTGAAACCCTGTCTCTACTAAAAATACAAAAATTAGCAGGGCGTGGTGGTGGGCGCCTGTGGTCCCAGCTACTCAGGAGACTGAGACAGGAGAATCACTTGAACCCGGGAGGTGGAGGTTGCAGTGAGCCAAGATCCCGCCACTGCACTCCAGCCTGGGTGACAGAGCGACACTCCATATCAAAAAGAAAGAAAAGAAAAAAGAGAAGAGAAAAGAAAAGAAAAGAGAAAAGAAAACCGTCATCTAGAGGTAGATTAGAAACACACAATTCCTAGAAAGAACTTAATGTCGGCCGGGTGTGGTGGCTCATGCCTGTAATCCCAGCACTTTGGGAGGCTGAGGCGGATGGATCACCTGAGGTCGGGAGTTCGAGACCAGCCTGACCAAGATGGAGAAACCCCGTCTCTACTAAAAATACAAAAAATTAGCAAGGTGTGGTGGCGCACGCCTGTAATCCCAGCACTTGGGAGGCCGAGGTGGGGGGGGGGGATCACCTGAGGTCAGGAGTTCGAGACCAGCCTGGCCAACATGGAGAAACCCGTCTTTACTAAAAATACAAACATTAGCTGGGCGTGGTGGCGGGCACCTGTAATCCCAGCTACTCGGGAGGCTAAGGCAGGAGAATCACCTGAACCTGGGAGGCGGAGGTTGCAGTGAGCCGAGATTGCGCCACTGCGCTCCAGCCTGGGCGACAGAGCGAGACTCTGTCTCAAAAAAAAAAAAGAAAGAAACAGATAACTTTTTGAAGACACCGGAAATAATCAGCTGAAAGCAATTTGGAAATCAAACACTAGGAGTCACTAGAAACAGACTTTCAGGGGAAGAATCTAGAAAGATACCATCCTTTAGGGCAGGGCAGCTCCCCTAAACCTGGTGCCTGGGTCATTAGCATCCAGTCACCTAGGGTAGGTCCAGGAGTCAGCTGCCCACATGATTCTCTGATGCACATCAAAGCTAGAGGGTATTAGAAACAGACAACCCCATGGGGATACTAGAAACCGACATTTGGCCGTGGATTAGCAGTAGCTGGGGAAAAAGGGGGTTTTATGCCTGGCCATCTGCAACCTTTGAGATACAAGCAACAACACTGAAGGTAAATGGTTTGGGGCCCAGTTCTGCTGTCCTTGCTGTATGACTCCGTGGGACTCCCCGCCCCAACCCTGCCTTGTCTCCCTGCTCTCAGGACAAGAAGCCCGGCCTCACCTGTAGAATGAGATCTCCTTCCTGCAGCCCACGGTGCCGGGCAGCCAGGCCTGAATCTGTAATGTGCTTGATGAAGATCTGACTGCCCAGCTTGACGCCAAACTCTGTAAGGGGGGAGGAGGGAAACTGAGGCAGGACTCTGGAGACGGGTGCCTGGGAGCATTCTCCTGCTGTAAGGAGTCCAGGTGCGGGCCCTCCCATCCTAACACCTTGATGGCATCATAAGGAGAACAGTGATGTCACCTGTAGGACCTGAGATCTGATTGTGTCAATGACATCTCCACGGGTCGGGGACACCAGGTCACCGTGCTACTCGTGATGTTGCCAAGCACAGGCTAAGGGCATTCTATTGCTCATATCATCATTGTTTCAATTTTTATTTTTTATTTTTTAATTTTTTTCGAGAAGGAGTCTCGCTCCTATCGCCGGGGCTGGAGTGCAGTGGCAAAATCTCAGCTCACTGCAACCTCCACCTCCCGGGTTTAAGCAATTCTCGTGCCTCAGCCTCCCAGGTAGCTGGGATTACAGGTGCACACCACCACGCCTGGCTAATTTTTGTATTTCTAGTAGAGATGGGGTTTCATCATAGTGGTCAGGCTGGTCTAGAACTACTGGCCTCAAGTGATCTGCCTGCCTTGGCCTCCCAAAGTGCTGGGATTACAGGCATCAGCCACCACACTCAGCCAGGCCTCCTCTTATAAGGACCCTGTGGTGACACTGGGCCCCCCAGATCATCCAGGATCACCTCTGAGCTCAGGGTCCTTCACTCCATCCCATCTGCTGAGTCCCTCTTGCTAAGTGAGGTGGCCTAAACAGAGGTCCCAGGGATCAGGGCGGGGACATGTTGATAAAATGGTTCTGGGCCCCAAGTGGCTGACAGGTGATATGGCTCAACCTAGCCCAGAATTAGGGACCACCAGGTTCAGAGAGAAAGAGCTAGAGAGAATATATGAAATACAGACAGGCAGAAAGGGACAGAAAAGCAGAAAGTGGGGATTTGTGGTGGGGGGAGCGAGGAGCAAGAAGATGCCAGGTGTAGTTGTAGCTTCCAGGCTGGGCACGGTGGCTCACACCCACAATCCCTGCAAGCACTATGGGAGGCCGAGGTGGGTGAATCACCTGAGGTCAAGAATTCGAAACCACCCTTGCCAACATGGTGAAGCCCCATCTCTACCAAAATTAGCCAGGCATGGTGGCGGGCGCCTGGAGTCCCAGCCACCAGGGAGGCAGGAGAATCACTTGAAACCGTCGCCCACCCGACCACGGTGCCCTGTGTCCAGTACTGATCATGTCCGACCTCCCCGCTCTTCTGACCTTCGCTGTCTCTCCTCTTCACCAGCACTGACTTCACAGGCTTCATCTGCACGTCCTGCCGTGGCAGCCGCTTAAAGCCAGACACCAGGGCCAGCCCGTTGGCCTCAGAGCCACCACCCGGGCTCCTACGCCCATGGCTGCCGGCCCGGCCCCGGCGACCAGGCCTCGGCCGGCGGGAGCGCTCATCCCAGGAGCGGCCGGAGCCACTGGATGAGTCGCCGTCATAGCCCCGGCCCTGGTCCACCTCCTCCACCCGCTGGGGCCCATCGTCTTCATCCGAGTCCTGGCGCCCTGGGCTGGAGGGGCTGGCTTTGGTGGTGGGCAGGTGGATCCTCCGGGGACGTTTCACTGTCTGTTAGAGGAGGGGACAGGAAGGGTCAGCTACAGGCAAGGGCTGGGGGAGGCTCTGCTCAGCCCCCGGGTGGCCCTGGGGGACACCAGTCTCTCTCTGGGCCTCAATGTCCAAACTGTAAGATGAGAAGATGACTCCTTGCTCTCAGCTTACAACCCCCGCAGCGGCACGACCCAGGCTGGGGTCAGAGATGCCGGCCGTGCCAGGGGCTGCCTACTCACGATGTTGGCCATCTTGGTGCAGGTCTTGAGTATCTGAATGGCAAACGCGGAGGTGGCATTCTCCATGGAAACCCCGTTCACCATGACGATGTGGTCGCCTGTCCTGAGAGAGGAGGGCGGGTCTTACGGAGGAGGCTTTGCAGGGGAGACCCTCGTAACAAGCCCTCCCTGGGGAGGGGGTGCCCCTGGAACCTCCAGGTCTACAAGGCCTGGTTCTAATTCATTGGCGTCCCTAGGTTCACAAAGACGTTTATCCTTCTGGGCCTCCGTTTTCTCACCTGTAAAATGGAGCCAATTGTAGAACCTACTATAATCATAGAGTGGAAGCTACATTTTTTTTTTTTTTGAGACAGAGTCTCACTCTGTTGCCCAGGCTGGATTGCAGTAGCATGATCTCAACTCACTGCAACTTCCACCTCCTCGTTTCAAACGATCCTTCTGCCTCAGCCTCCCTAGTAGCTGGGACTACAGGTGCCCGCCACCACACCCATCTAATTTTTGTATTTTTTAGTAGAGATGGGGTTTCACCATGTTGGCCAGGCTGGTTTTGAACTCCTGACCTCAGGTAATCCACCCACCTCGGCCTCCCAAAGTGCTGGGATTGCAGGTGTGAGCCACTGCACCCGGCCTTGAAGCTACAGCTACACCTGGCATCTTCTCACTCCTAGCTCCCCACACCACAAATCCCCACTTTCTGCTTTTCTTTCCCTCTCTTCCTGTCTGTATTTCATATTTTCTTTCTAGCTCTTTCTCTCTGAACCTGGTGGTCCCTAATTCTGGGCTGGGCTGAGCCATATCACCTGTCAGCCACTTGGGGCCCAGAACCATTTTAACAACATAATTCCAAGAAGCATCAAACCCTCAAATACTCGATGGTTTCCAGGACTTTATGTTCCAAAAGGGCTCTGGGGCCACTCTGACCCCAAGAATTCCTGTGAAGGACCAGGAAGTACCTTAGGGAAGTGAGGCCCAAGTCTCTGACACTGTCCTACTGCGAAGTCCGAGCCCTGTGTTGACAGAGCTGGAAAGTGCCAGGCTCACAAAGGTTTCTCCTCACCTCACTTTCTTTCTTTTTGAGACAGATTCTCACTCTGTCACCCCGGCTGGAGTGCAGTGGCGCGATCTCGGCTCACCACAAACTCCGCCTCCCGGGTTCAAGCAAGTCTCCTGCCTCAGCCTCCCGAGTAGCTGGGATTACAGGAACACGCTACCACATCCCGCTAATTTTTGTAATTTTAGTAGAGACGGGGTTTCACCATGTTGGCCAGGCTGGTCTCAAACTCCTGAACTCAGGTGATCCGCCCACTTCAGCCTCGCAAAGTGCTGGGATGACGGGCGTGAGTCACCGTGCCTAGCCTGGTTTCTCCTCTCCACGTGCCCTCCCCCGCCAGAACCCAGCTGCCTGGATACTCACTGTAGCCTGCCCTCCGCCGGCCCTCCGGGTACCACGTCAGACACAACCATGGATCCACCGGGCCGGTCTCGGCCTCCAGAGATCGCAATGCCAAAGCCCCGGCGGGGGTCCTGAGAGAGGATGAGGGGAAGGAAGAGCTGCTGTTTCCCCCAGGGTAAAGGGTCTCCCCTCTATTGAGCTGGGCCTAAGCCGCCATACTCTCCGGCACCCAGACAGGGAGAGGGAGGCCTCACCTTGGACAGCGTGGCCGTGTGCTGTTCCCAGATGGTCAGCTCCTCCATGTCAGCCACCTGGTCGAGGGGAACGGGGAAGATGGGCATGAGGCCACACAGGTTCATCTGAGCACTTGGGGGTCCCCAGCCCAGGGTGGGGAGTCCAGCTCTGACAGGCCTGTGTTTGGAGCCTGTGACAAGTTACTACCTCTCTCAGGGCCTCAGGTTTTTTTGTTTGTTTTTTTGTTTTGTTTCATTTTTTGAGACAGAGTCTGGCTCTGTCGCCCAGGCTGGAGTGCAGTGGCACGATCTCAGCTCACTGCAACCTCCACCTCCTGGGTTCAAGCGATTCTCCTGCCTCAGCCTCCCAAGTAGCTGGGATTACAGGGGTGCACCACCACACCTGGCTAATTTTTATATTTTTAATAGAGATGGGGTTTCACCACATTGGCCAGACTGGCCTTTAACTTCTGGCCTCAAGTGATCCACCCACCTCGGCCTCCCAAAGTGCTGGGATTACAGGGGTGAGTCACTGTGCCCAGCCTTGTTTTGTTTTTTTTGAGGCGGAGTCTCATTATGTTGCCCAGGCTGGAGTGCAGTGGCACAATCTCTGCTCACTGCAGTCTCTGCCTCCCAAGTTCAAGTGATTCTCCTGCCTCAGCCTCCTGAGTAGCTGGCCGCCTACTGGCCTCCTGAGTAGCTGGGCTCCTGAGTAGCTGGGCACCTACAGGTGCCCGCCACCACGCCGGGCTAATTTTTCTATTTTTAGTAGAGACGGGATTTCACCATGTTGGCCAGGCTGGTCTCAAACTCCTGACCTCAACTGATCCACCCACAGAGGGCAGAGATTTTTGTCTTTGTCCAAAACTGAGCCCTCAGTTCCCTGCCTAGAACAGCGCCTGAGTTGCAGCAGGGATTCAAGAAGGATTTGCTGAATGAATTAATGAGTGAATGAATGAAACACTTCCTTTGTGCCAGGTGCTTTACATGTACTATCTCTTTTTTTTTTTTTTTTTTTTTGAGACAGAGTTTCGCTCTTGTTGCCCAGGCTGGAGTGCAATGGCGTGATCTTGGCTCACTGCAACCTCCGCCTTCCAGGTTCAAGTGATTCTCCTGCCTCAGCATCCCAAGTATCTGGGACTACAGGCATGCGCCACCATGCCCAGCTAATTTTTTTGAATTTTTAGTAGAGACGGGGTTTCACTATGTTGGCCAGGCTGGTCTCGAACTCCTGATCTTGTGATCCACCCACCTCGGCCTTCCAAAGTGCTGGGATTACAGGCATGAGCCACCGCGCCCAGCCTTACATGTACTATCTCATTTAATACATCATCAAAGGTGCATTCAATTATCCCCATGTTACAGATGAGGAAACTGAGGCACAGAGCCATGAAGTCCCCCCTCCCACACTTTTTTTTTTTAGACAGGGTCTCTGTCACTCAGGCTGGAGTGCAGTGGTGTGATCACGGTTCAATGCAGCCTCGAACTCCCAGGCTCAAGTGATCCTCCCACCTCTGCCTCCCAAGTAACTGGGACCACAGGCACACATCACGATGCCCGGCTAATTTTTGTTATTGTTTGTAGAGATGGAGTCTCTCTGTGTTGCCAAGGCTGGTCTCAAATTCCTAGGCTCAAGTGATTCTCCAGCCTTGGCCTCCCAAAGTGCTGGGATTACAAGTGTGAGCCATTATGGCTCACTGAAGCCTCGAACTCCTGGCTTCAAGCAATCCTCCTGCCCCAGCCTCCTGAGTAACTGGGACTATAGGTGCATACCATCATGCCCAGCTAATTTTTTAACTTCTATTTTTATAGAGACAGGAGGGTCTTGCTGTGTTGCCCAGACTCTTCTTGAACTCCTGGGCTCAAATGATCCTCCCACCTGGGCTTTCCCACTTAGAAAAAAAAAAAAAACTCTGTTGCTGAGGCTGGAGTGCAATGGTGCCATCTTGGCTCACTGCAACCTCTGCCTCCTAGGTTCAAGCGATTCTCCTGCCTCAGCCTCCCAAGTAGCTGGGATCACAGGTGTCTACCACCATGCCCAGCTAATTTTTGTATTTTTAATAGAGACGGGGGTCTCACCATGTTGGCCAGGCTGATCTTGAACTCCTGACTTCAAGTGATCCGCCCGCCTTGGCCTCCCAAAGTGCTGGGATTACAGGCGTGAGCCTCCACACCAGGCAGATTCTGTTATTTTCATGTCCATGGCATGAATGAGAACACCAGACTCAGGTGCAAGGTCACCTGGCCACGCCTCCACCCTCCCTTCCCTCCTGCCAGCACGCACCATGCCCTGCTCCCCAGGCAGGGGACAGGTGGAGGGAGTGGGGAGGGAGTTTGTAGAAGTGACTCCTCCTCCTCCCCGGGGCGGGTTTTCTAGGCTTGGCACAGAGGGTGTGTGATTCCCTCTGCCCAGGCACCCCCCATTGGTGTGCTCCAGTGCCTTTTCTTATAAGCTCCAGCGTCTCTAGCGAGGCCAGCAGTCCTGATCTCCAGGAGTGGGAAGGCGGGTGGAGGGGAGAGAAACAGAGCAGAGGGCAGGGCTCTGCAGTTCTGAAGGAGCCAGGGCAGCGCTCAGGACTGGACTCAAATCCCAAGTCTGCCCACCCGTGCTAGCTATGGCGGGGCCTCTCCCAGCCTCAGTCTCCCCATCTGTGAAATGGCACTGCTGCCCTGTCTTGCAGGGATGTGGTTTGGGAAAAGGGTACAGATTCAATGCCTGAAAAGCAAAAAGCAGAAGGAGCCTTGGGGAGGTGGTGGCCAAATAATGACTTTCTCCTTGTGTAGTTTTTTTTGTTTTTTTTGAGATGGAGTTTTTTGCTCTTGTTGCCCAGGCTGGAGTGCAATGGCGTAGTCTCGGCTCACTGCAACCTCCACCTCCTGGGTTCAAGTTATTCTCCTGACTCAGCCTCCCGAGTAGCTGGGATTATAGGCACCCACAACCACAGCCAGCTACTTTTTGTATTTTTAGTAGAGACGGGGTTTCACCATGTTGGTCAGGCTGTCTTGAACTCCTGACCTCAGGTGATCCTCCTCCCTCGGCCTCCCAAAGCTCCCCTCGTCCGTGCTGGCTGCAAGCAGGCGCTTGATGTGGACCCATTCATTTCATCCTCAGAGTGACCTTAGGAAGTGGCACAGTTACTATTCCTACTTTAGAGGTGAGATTAAAAGGGGCCTAGAGAGGTTCAGTAACTTGCCTGAGGTCACACAGCACAGTGGTGAACTTTGGCAGCCTGCCCTGTTCTCTGGCTCTTTTTTGGTTGGTTGGTTGGTTGGTTGGTTGTTTGGTTTTTGAGATGGGGTTTCACTCTGTTGCCCAGGCTGGAGTGCAGTGGCTCAATCACAGCTCACTGCAGCCTTGAACTCCCAGGCTCAAGGGATCCTCCTGCTTCAGCCTCCCAAGTAGCTGGGACCACAGGCATGCACCACCACACACAGCATATTTTTTTGTTTTTTTGTAGAGATGGGGTTTTGCTATGTTGACCAAGCTGGTCTCAAATTCCTGGGCCCAAGCGATCCTCCCACCTCAGCCTCCTAAAATGTTGGAATTACAGGCGTGAGCCACCGCACCCAGCCTCACTCTTGCTCTGAACCACCAGGCTACAGTGGCTTTCTGATTATTTACTCTTTTTCTTCTGAGCTTATTTTTCAAAACTGCATCTTTTTTTTTTTTAACCTGCTTTGATGTTATACTTTGTGTCATTAAATGGCCCCAGGGCCGGGCACGGTGGATTCTGCCTATAATCCCAGCACTTTGGGAGACCGAGGCCAGAGGATTGCTTGAGCCCAGGAGTTCAAGACCAACCTGAGCAACATAGTGAGACCCTCATCCCTACAAAAAAATACAAAAATTAGCCGGGCATGGTGGCATGCACCTGTGGTCCCAGCTCCTCGGGAGGCTGAGGCAGAAGGATCACCTGAGCCCAGGAGGTCGAGGCTGCAGTGAATTGTGATCGTGCCTCTGCACTCCAGCCTGGGTGACAGAGCAAGACCCTGTCTCAAAAAAAATTTTTAAATGGCCCCAAGGAATTTGTATTTCCTGACTTTAAGAGACAGCCCTGCCCGGGCACAGTGGCTCATGCCTGTAATCCCAGCACTTTGGGAGGCTGAGGCGGGCAGACCACAAGGTCAGGAGATCGAGACTATCCTGGCTAACATGGTGAAACCCCGTCTCTACTAAAAATACAAAAAATTAGCAGGGCGTGGTGGCGGGCGCCTGTAGTCCCAGCTACTCAGGAGGCTGAGGCAGGAGAATGGCGTGAATCTGGGAGGCCGAGCTTGCAGTGAGCCAAGATTGTGCCACTGCACTCCAGCCTGGGCGACAGAGGGAGACTCCGTCTCAAAAAAAAAAAAAAGAGACAGCCCCAGGGAACCAGGGCCCCCGAACCCAGAATGGGAGAGGGGCGAGGGAGTCCAGGTGGTCCAGGCTTGTCCCAGCTTGTGCGGGTTCGTCTCCATGGAAACCAGAAGCTTTGTCTAAACCTTCCAGAGCTCCGCAGTGCCTGAGGGATTAAGCCTAACCTCACAGCCCACCTCATCTCGGTTCACCTCCAAACCTTTACCCCATCTGTCCCCTGAATCTGGGACATGTTTCACAGGATTCCTGCCTGGCTGGCCCCTGCCACTGAGGTCTAGGCTCAAATGCCACCTCCTCAGGAAGTCCTCCCTGACCACCTAGCTAACCAGTCTTCTCTGATCCCCTATCACTCCTGCCTATTTTATTATTTTATATATATATATATATATTTTTTTTTTCTTTTGAGACAGAGTGTCACTCTGTCACCCAGGCTGGAGTGTAGTGACACAATCTCAGCTCACTGCAACCTCCGCCTCCCAGGTTCCAGCAATTCTCGTGCCTCAGCCTCCCAAGTAGCTAGAATTACAGGCGTCCACCACCACGCCCGGCTAATTTTGTATTTTTAGTAGAGGTGGGGGTTCACCATGTTGGCCAGGCTGGGCTCAAACTGCTGACCTCAGGTGATCCACCTCCCTCAGCCTCCCAAAGTGCTGGGATTACAGGAGTGAGCCACCACGCCCAGCCTGTTTTATTATTTTTTATTCAAGGCATCTAAAAATCGTCTTTATTCTCTTTAACCATCGGTTAGTATGTTTCTGGTCTTTCCTCTTAGGCTGTGAAAGGAGACATGTCTGTCTCTCTGGCTACTTAAGGCCCAGGTGATTGGCCATCAGCCTCCTTTCCAGGCCTTGAGTGCTGGTGCTGGACTCCCTGGCAAACTCCTATTCATCCTTCACAGCCCCAGTCTCTTCCTCCGTACGCGTATCATACATCCTTCCCTCTGGCCCAAATGTGATGATTGGGGTGTGGGATGTCAGAGTGGATTTGTCCACCCTACACCTTCCCCCTCAGTCTGAGCGCTCCCGATGGGCAGGGATGGGCCCCTGGGACCCCATAGGACCAGGCCCCCTTAGGGAAGAGTTTGAGGAATGAGTGAATGGTTGAGTAAAACACACTGTGGCCAGGTGCTCAACAGGTGTGTCCTGAGTTCCCAGCCCTGCCCCTGTCCAGGTGAGCTCTGAGAGGGTGGGGCTTGGGTCTTTGTCCCCGCCCCCCGCCCAGGGCTGGACACAAACACCGAAGAAGAGGCCCGCCCAGAGGGGACGGGGCCGGTACCAAGTCACACCGCCCCCGGGTACGGGGCTCCCAGGCCGCCGTCCCCTCTGCCCCCCCCCCCCCACCCCACCTCCAGGAACAATGGCAGAGAGGGCGGTTTCAGCGAACAAATACACCGATTGGGGAGGGGATTCTGAGAGCTGTGCCTGGAGGCAAGGAAGAAGTCAGAGGGAACCAGAAGTGCCGGGTCCTGAAGCTTGGGGCGGAGTGGCCTGGGTCTGGCCGCATACCGCTGCAGTCCCAGTCTACCCTGGCTTGTGGGTGTGAAGAAACCAGCCCAGGCTCCATGCCTGGAGGGTGAAATCCCTCCGGAGACAAGGATCGCCCCCCGCCCC
This sequence comes from Pan troglodytes, assembly GCF_028858775.2. NCBI lineage: Eukaryota > Metazoa > Chordata > Mammalia > Primates > Hominidae > Pan > Pan troglodytes. Next base: position 6,066,828 of record NC_072418.2, on the reverse strand, counting down.
GCCCCCGCCACGGCGCACCCCAGCCGGCTTGCTCACCCCACCCCTGCCTCTGCCTGGTAATGCCTGTTAACAGCTTTGTACACAGTAGGCACCCAATAAATGCTGGTGCTCCCTCCTGCAGCCTTGTAGGAGGTGAATGTTCACCAAAGCCACCCCAGCCCCCAAATGAAGTCACTGCCCACCGTGCCACCGTGGGCGCCCAAGCTCAGCCGGCTGCACGCCCCCAGCAAAGGGGGATGAACATCTTTTCTGCCCACCTACGATGCGCCAAGCTCTTAAAACACATTTTTATCTCTGTTTAAAATGCCGATCACCCATTTTTCGGATGAGGGAAGGAGAGGGTTCACTCACTGGCCCCACGTTACACACAGCATAGTGGACAGAAAATTCGGGATTTGAACCCAGCCCTGCGGTATTAAAGGAGGCCGGTCCTGGGGCAGAGGAGGTTCCAGAAGAGATGGTCTTTGGAGGCAGGGAGGGGGGCGCGGACGCATCTCGAAGTGCAACCTCCAGCTAGCCACTTCATCCCTCTGGGACTCAGTTTCCCTGCCTGTTATGTAGGTAGGTGTTCTGGGGTCCTGGGTCCGACTCCCAAACCCTGCTTCCCCCCACCCCACCTCAGCCCGAGCCCTTCCCCCTGCCGCCCTTGGAGGGTTACTCGCCTGGAATCTCACCGCCATGGTCCACCTGGGGGCTCTTCAGCCCCCCTACCCGAGGGGGGGCCTGGAAACAGTCAATCGGCCCCCACCCCGGGCTGGGGGAGGAGGCTGAGGAGAGTCACAGCGGGCTGAGGGCCTGGCTCTCGTCCTCCTCCCTCCAGCTCCGCAGCTCCCGGCTGCACCTGCCCCTCTTCCTCCTCCAGGTCTCGGGTCAGCCCCGCCCCTGCCCAGACACGCCCCCTGGACGCGGCGGAGGTTTCTCTCCCCCCCTCCCATCACAGGAGCCAGGTCCTGAGGCGGAAACTCCAGGCCGGGTTATCCACGCAGCCGAGAGGGGGCCGGCGGCCGCGGCCAGAGCCCCGCCCGACAAGGCTGCCAGCAAGACCCGGCAGGAATAACCCCCGCGCTTGGAACGGGGCCTACTATTTGGAAGGTGTTTCCGTCCGCGAAATGGGCACATTTTGAGGTGCATCTGGGAGACCTCTTGGATTAGAAGCTTGTCGAAGGCCAGAGACCTCCTTAGCATAGCGCTGGTCCCTGGGTCACCTTATCTCTGGAAGGTTTGCCCCATTCCACAGAGGGGAACCAGAGGCCCCAGAGGCCAGGGGCGTGGACTCTGAAGATACAACAGCGGCTGCGTGCCTTTTTCCTGCGGTCTTGGCCTGCGGGCTCTGTCTTCACACCCAGCACCCAGAAAAGAAAGGGGCACCGCGCGGGGCCGGGCGCGGTGGCTCATGCCTGTAATCCCCAAATTTTGGGAGGCCGAGGCGAGCGGATCACGAGGTCACCAGTTCGAGACCAGCCTGACCAACATGGTGAAACCTCTGTCTCTACTAAAAGTACAAAAATTAGCCGGGCGTGGTGGCGCATGCTTCCGCTACTCGGGAGGCTGAGGAAGGAGAATCGGTTGAACCCGGGAGGCGGAGGTTGCGGTGAGCTGAGATCACGCCACTGCACTCCAGTCTGGGCGACAGAGTAGAGTGAGACCCTGTCTCAAAAAAAAAAAAAAAAAAAAGAAAAGGAAGGAAGGAAGGAAAGAAGGGAAGGAAGGAAGGAACGAAGGAAAAGAAAGGGGCAGGGTGCAAGGCAGGAGGAAATTCTTCAGGCTCTGGGAGGGAGTAAAGGTCGTTTCCTTCTTCTCACCCAGCCCAGCCCAGCCTCCCGCTCAGGGGCCTGGGATTCCGGGATTCCTAAGGTTAGACCTAGGAGGGACTGGACCAGGGTAGGAAACCTTCAAGTCACCTGGGTGGGCGGGGCTGGTCGTGGCTGCACCCCCACATTCCTTACTATAAAAAAAACCCTGCGCCCAGCTGTGCCTGGGCCCCACCCCAAGGTTAAAAGGGTAAAAGGGCAAAGCTACACATAAACACCCCTTCCCAGCCTTATCCAGTCAGGGCTGGGCAGGGACAGGAGTCCCAGGTTATGGCTAGGGGTGAAGAGCATAGAGAAAACTCTAGCGGTAAAAGAAAGGCTGCCTGGAGGAGGGGCATCGTAGCTGGGGATTTGAAGGTTGGATAAGAGTTTGCTTAGTAAACAAGGCCAACAATATCAAAGTCTTAGAGGGCCCCTGAAGATGACATCTCACCTCCTCCACTGCAATTGTACCCAAAACACTAGTCCAGAGACCCAAGTCAGCTACAGTCAGCCCCTCAAGGGTCTCCAAGGGCCCGATAAAGCATTGCCAAAGCCTCTTGTGGGGACCCACTTGGAACTTCAGAGCTAGGAGAGTTCTAAAACCAGCTCTCACCTATTTGCTGTGTGACCTCAGACAACTTACTGCCCCTCTCTGTTCCTCAGTTTCCACATCTGTAATTGGGGAAAATAATAGCCCCTACATCACAGGGTTGTCAGGAGGATTAAAAGGGGCATAGAGGCCAGGCACAATGGCTCACTCCTGTAATTCCAGAACTTTGAAGAGTCAGGTGGGAGGATCACTTGAGGCCAGGAGTTTGAGACCAGGCTGGGCAATATAGCGAGACCCAATCTCCATACAAAATAAATAAAAAGGAGCATGTAGTTCTCTTCCCTTTTGCAGCCATCACAGAAGTGGGAGCAGCCAAAATGAAGTTCAATCCCTTTGTGACTTCCGACCGAAGCAAGAATTGTAGAAGGCATTTCAACGCACCTTCCCACATCGCAGGAAGGTTATATATCTTCCCTTCTTTTTTTTTTTTTTTTTTTTTTTTTTGAGACGGAGACTTGCTCTGTCGCCCAGCTGGACTGCAGGCACGATCTCGGCTCACTGCAAGCTCCGCCTCCCGGGTTCCCGCCATTCTCCTGCCTCAGCCTCCCCAGTAGCTGGGACTACAGGCACCCGCCACCACGCCTGGCTAATTTTTGTATTTTTAGTAGAGATGGGGTTTCCCCATGTTGGCCAGGCTGGTCTCGAACTCCTGGCCTCAAGTGATTAGCCCACCTCGGCCACCCAAAATGTTAGGATTATGGGCATGAGCCACTACTCCCAGCCACACACACACATATTTTATAGATGAAGGTTCAGAAAGGGCCCCAGACTCACTGAAGGTTGCACAGCATGGGTTCCTGGAGCCCCAAAGTCCTTCCAAGACCCCATGCTGAGCCAATGTAGAAACACCATTAACCAAAACTAAGGCTTACTGAACACCTACTGTATACCTACAGGCAGCTCAGCCCTTCACTGTGTGACACCCCGCCACCAGCAGGTGGCGCAAAAAATGATTTTAGATGATTAAGGTCCAGCGATGTCCACCCCCAACCCCGCAGACGGACACTCATTCTGTCACCCAGGTTGGAGTGCCGGGCGCAGTCTCGGCTCACTGCAAGCTCCGCCTGCGGGGTTCACACCATTCTCGTGCCTCAGCCTCCTGAGTAGCTGGGACTACAGGCGCCGGCCACCACGCCCAGCTAATTTTTGTATTTTTAGTAGAGACGGCGTTTCACCATGTTGGCCAGGCTGGTCTCGAACTCATGACCTCAGGTGATCCACCCACCTCGGCCTCTGAAAGTGTTGGGATTACAGGCGTGAGCCACCACGCCCGGCCAGTCCAGCAATTTTTAAATAGCCGTGTATTTGTTTTAATGAGTCGTGAGAAAAACACATCATTCCCTACCGGCCCGCACACGTCAAGGTTCGTGGCTGCCATTGCTCAAAGCAGTCTCTGATTAGGTCTGGCAAAATTGGACAGGGGTTCTGCAGGGGACTGGAGCTGGTAGAAAATCCTGCATTCGGGCAGATCACCTGAGGTCAGGAGTTCGAGACCAGCCTGGCCAACATTGTGAAACCCTGTCTCTACTGAAAATACAAAAATTAGCTGGGCGTGGTGGCGCACGTCTGTAGTCCCAGCTACTAGGGAGGCTGAGGCAGGAGAATTACTTAAGCCTGGGAGGCAGAGGTTGCAGTCAGCCAAGATTGCACCACTGCACTCCAGCCTGGGCCACAGAGTGAGGCCCTGTCCACCCCGCCCCCCACCGCCCCCAAAAAAAAAAAAAAAAACGCAAGAAAAGAAAATCCTGCATTCCTGTCCTACAGGCTTTCTGACTTCAGCGTCTTCAAAATAGGAGGCTTGGCCAGGAACAGTGGCTCACGCTTGTAGTCCCAGCACTTTGGAAGGCCGAGGCAGGAGGATCTCTTGAGGCCAGGAGAGCCCAGCCTGAGTAACAGAGTGAGACTTCCATCTCTACACACACACACACACACACACACACACACACACACACACACACACACACACTTTTTTTTTTTTTTTTTGAGTTGGAGTCTCGCCCTGTTGCCCAGGCGCAATCTCAGCTCACTGCAAGCTCTGCTTCCCGGGTTCACGCCATTCTCCTGCCTCAGCCTCCCGAGTAGCTGGGACTACAGGCACATGCCACCATGCCCGGCTGATTTTTGTACTTTTAGTAGAGATGGGGTTTCACCGTGTTAGCCAGGATGGTCTCAAACTCCTGACCTTGTGATCCGCCCACCTCAGCCTCCCTAAGTGCTGGGATTATAGGCGTGAGCCATCGTGCCCGGCCTTTTTTTTTTTTTTTTTTTAATTAGCCAGTCTTGGTGGCACTTGCCTGTACTCCCAGCTACTTGGGAAGCTGAGGTGGGAGGATTGCTTGAGCCCAGGCGGTGGAGGCTGCAGTAAGTCATGGTCACACCACTGCACTCTCATTCCTGGGCAACATAGTGAGACCCCCATCTCCACATCCACAAAAATTTTTAAAAATATCTTAGGCAGGGTGCAGTGGCTCATGCCTGTAATCCCAGCACTCTGGGAGGCCAAGGCAGGAGGATCACTTGAGTCAGGAGTTCGAGGCAGCCTGGCCCACAGGGCAAAACCCATCTCTACAAAAATACGAAAAATTAGCCAAGGGTGGTGGCAGGCGCCTGTAATCCCAGCTACTCAGGAGGCTGAGGCAAGAGAATCACTTGACCCTGGGAGGCGGCGGTTGCAGTGAGCTGAGATCACGCCACTGCACTCCAGCCTGGGTGACAGGGCAGACAGCACAACACTATGTTTCAAAAAAAAATAAAATTATATATATATATATAGGCTATGGCTGGGCACAGTGGCTCACGCCTGTAATCCCACTTTGGATGGCCAAGGCGGCCGAATCACTTGAGGTCAGGAGTTTGAGACCAGCCTGGCCAACATGGTGAAACTCTGTCTGTACTAACAGTCATGGGCCAGGCGTGGTGGCTCGTGCCTGTAATCCCAGCACTTTGGGAGGTCGAGGTGGGCAGATCACCTGAGGTTGGGAGTTCGAGACCAGCCTGACCAACATGGAGAAACCTCGTCTCTACTAAAAATACAAAATTAGCTGGGTGTGGTGGCACATGCCTGTAATCCCAGCTACTAGAGAGGCTGAGGCAAGAGAATCGCTTGAGCCCGGGAGGCGGAGGTTGCAGTGAGCCGAAATCGGGCCATTGCACTCCAGCCTGGGCAACAAGAGCGAAACTCCGTCTCAAAAAAAAAAAAAAAGTCACCTGGGCGTGTTGGCACCCGCCTGTAATCCCAGGTACTCGGGAGGCCGAGGCAGGAGAATCACTTGAACCTGGGAGGCAGAGGGTGCAGTGAGCCGAGATCGTGCCACTGTCTCCAACCTGGGCGACAGAGTGAGACTTTGTCTCAAAAAAATATATATATATATATATATGAGCTGGGTGTGGTGGCAGGCACCTCTAGGCGCTGAAGTGGGAGGATCATTTGAGCCTAGGAGGTCAAGGCTGCAGTGATCCATGATCTTGCCCTTGCACTCCAGCCTGGGTGACAGAGCTAGACGCTGTCTCAAAAATAAATAAAGAAATAAGTGGGTTAAAGTCCTAGCAGTGAATGGGGCTCCCGGGCCATGTTTACTGGCATATGCTTGGCTGCAGCCCCAGTTACACACAACACTCGTGCGCCCACTTTGCAGCTGAGAAAACTGAGGCCAGATGGTGAGCTGGCCTGAGGGATTTGGCTGCAGCTCTGTTTGCCCCTGCACCTCGAACGCCAAGCCAGTGCCTCACCACTTGCCAAGGGACCCTTGGCAACGTCTTGAGACATTTTGGTGGTCAATACCAGGCCGAGCGCGCTGACTCACACCTGTAATTCCAGCACTTTGAGAGGCTGAGATGGGCGGATCACTTGAGGTCAATAGTTCGAGAGCAGCCTGGCCAACAGGGCGAAACCCCGTCTCTACTCAAAATACAGAAATTAGCTGGGCGTGGTGACAGGCACCTGTAATCCCTGCTACTCGGGAGGCTGAGGCAGGAGAATCACTTGAACCTGGGAGGCAGAGGTCGCAGTGATCCGAGATGGCGCCACTGCACTCCAGCCTGGGCAATGGAGCAAGACTCCATCTCAAAAATAAAACAAGCCAGGCGTGGTGGCTCACGCCTGTAATCCCAGCACTTCGGGAGGCTGAGGTGGGCGGATCACGTGAGGTCAGGAGTTCGAGACTAGCCTGGCCAACATGGGGAAACCCCATCTGTACTAAAAATACAAAAATTAGCCGAGTGTGGTGGTGGGTGCCTGTAATCCCAGCTACTCGGGAGGCCGAGGCAGGAGAGTTGCTTGAACCCAGGAGGCAGAGGCTGTAGTGAGCTGAGATTGCGCCATTGCACTCCAGCCTGGATGACAAGAGCGAGACTCCAACTTGAAAAAATAAAATAAAATGAAACAATAAAAAAATAAACCTGGAAGGTTCTCCTGGCATGAGTGAGTGGAGGCCAGGGATGCTGCTCAGCACCCTGCATTGCCCAGAACGGCCCCATCCCAGAGAAGGATCTGGCCCCAAATGTCAATGGGCAACGCAGAGAAATCCCACTGTCAACCCCTCTAAGAGAGGAAGCTGGATAACTGCACCAGGACACATTGTCTTCCTCCAACCACCCACCGTCTGCTCTCATATCCACGCCCTGCTCAAGAACACTCGATGGCTCCCTAGTACCATCCTCCAAACCTGGGTTCAAATCCAAGGCTTTGGAGATGGGCATGGCCTTAAGCCCCTTATTCCCACCACCCCTGACCTTCGGATCACCTTAATGAATTAAAAACCTGCTTTTGGCCGGGCGCGGTGGCTCACACCTGTAATCCCAGCACTTTGGGAGGCCGAGGCGGGCGGATCACAAGGTCAGGAGATCGAGACCATCCTGGATAACATGGTGAAACCCCATCTCTACTAAAAATACAAAAATATAGCTGGGTGTGGTGGCGGGCGCCTGTAGTCCCAGCTACTTGGGAGGCTGAGGCAGGAGAATGGCGTGAACCCAGGAGGCGGAGGTTGCAGTGAGCCGAGATTGCGCCACTGCGCTCCAGCCTGGGCGACAGAGCGAGACTCCATCTCAAAAAAAAAAAAAACCAACCAAACAAACAAATAAACAAACAAAAAACCTGGTTTTCTACTGTTGCCTCACGAAGTAAAAATAATAATAGCAAAAAGAAAAGGAAAAAAAGAGAAAATCTGCTTTTCAGCAATCTACTTCATTTGTGCCTTAATTCTTCTGTGCATTCAGTCACTCAGTCAACAAAACTGTTGCAAGCCAAGTATATGACGTGTGATTGGGAACCAGTGTTCAGGGCCAGTGTGACCTGAGCAGGGTAAGGGACAGGAGGATGCAGGGAAGGTGGAGTTCTGGCGGTCTCCCTGGGATGAGCCAGCTCAACCCCTTCTGAGTGCTTGTGGGAAAACTGAGGCCCAGAGATAGCAGGGGCTGGGCTGAGGTCCCCCAGTGGATCAGGGCCAGGATGGTCTCGAACTCTGACTTCATGATCCGCCCGCCTTGGCCTCCCAAAGTGCTGGGATTACAGGTGTGAGCCACCGCGCCCGGCCTAATTGTACTTTTTAGTTACATATGCGATTATTCAATTATTGTCTGTCTCCCCTAAAGACTGTGGGCTTCCACTGTGTCTGTCAATCAGTCCTCCTGCAGCCCCATCACTGTGTATGCAGTATGCGCTCAATAAATACTAAAAGAACCGGCCGGGCGCGGTGGCTCACACCTGTAATCCCACCACTTTGAGAGGCCGAGGCAGGTGGATCACGAGGTCGGGAGTTTGAGACCAGCCTGGCCAAGATGGTGAAACCCTGTCTCTACTAAAAATACTAAAATTAGCCAAGCGTAGGGGCACGTGCCTGTAATCCCAGCTACTCAGGGGGCTGAGGCAGGATCATGAGGTCAGGAGTTTGAGACCAACCAGGCCAAGATGATGAAACCCTGTCTCTACTAAAAATACAAAAATTAGCCGGGTGTGGCGGCGGGCTCCTGTAATCCCTGCTACTCAGGAGGCTGAGGCAGGAGAATCTCTTGAACCGGGAGGCAGAGGTTGCAGTGAGCTGAGATTGCACCACTGCACTCCAGCCAGCCTGGGTGACAGAGAGAGACTCTGTCTCAAAACAACAACAAAGAAATTAAATAATAGTAATAATAATAGGCCGGGCGTGGTGGTTCACACCTGTAATCCCAGCACTTTGGGAGGCCGAGACAGGTGGATCACGAGGTCAAGAGATGGAGACCATCCTGGCCAACATGGTGAAACTCCGTCTCTACTAAAAATACAAAAAAAAAAAAAAAAAAAAAATTAGCTGGGCATGTTGGCGGGCGCCTGTAGTCCCAGCTACTCAGGAGGCTGAGGCAGGAGAATCACTTCAACCTGGGAGGCGGAGGTTGCAGTGAGCCGAGATCGTGCCACTGCACTCCAGAGCCTGGGCGACAGAGCAAGACTCTGTCTCAAAAAAAGAAATAAATAAATAATAATAATAATTCTAAAGTTACAGAAAAGTAAATACACAGAGAATTCCTTTATACACCCAACTGATTTCCACTAACATTAACATTATTACACGGGTACATATGTCAAAACCAAGAAGTCAACATCAGTACGACCTTGTTCACTGAACTCCACACTTTATTCACGTCTCTCCGCAGGCCCTTTGCCGCCCCAGGGCCCCATCCAGGATCCCACCTGGCAGTTGGCTGTCACGTCTCCTTAGACACCGCTGGGCTGTGACCGATTCTGTCTTTCCTGTTCTGTGACCTGTTAGTCTGTGCTGGGCAGGTCTTTTGCAGAATAACTCTCAATGTGGGGACATTGGGGACCAGCTGTTTCCCTCATGACTAGACTGGCGTCATGGGTTTTGGGGGACCCTGGGAGGTTTTAAGGAAGCCGTGTGGAGAGGACGGGGCAGGAGCAGAGACAGAGAGCAGAGATGGAGGGCAGCCAGGTGGGAGGAGATGCCCCGGTCTGTGGGTTGCCGAGAGCCGAACGACCTTTGAGGAAGGGCAGATTCTAGGTGTGGCCGGCTCAGCCCTAATGCACTGGAGGGCTGAAGAACGTCTCAGGGTTTGGCGTCCTGGGGAGGCTGGAGGACCTCATGGGGGGCACTTTGAAGTAGGACTCATGGGGGGCACTTTGAAGTAGGAGGAGTGTGGAACCTGCTAGAAGCTTGGAGTATGGAATGCAGCTCAGGGTGTTCAACAGGGGACTTTCTTTTCTTTTCTTTTCTTTTTTTTTTTTTGAGACAGAGTCTTGCTCTGTCACCTAGGCTGAAGTGCAGTGGTGCAATCACAGCTCACTGCAGCCTCCACTTTCCTGGGCTCAAGCGATCCTCCCACCCCAGCCTCCTGTGTAGCTGGGGCCACAGGTGCACGCCACCCTGCCCAGCAGATTTTTGTATATTTTGTAGAGACGGGATCTCGCTATGTTGCCCGGACCTGTCTTGAACTGCTGGGCTCATGCGATCCTCCCACCTCGGCCTCCCAAAATGTTGGGATTCCAGGCGGGAGCCACCAAGCCATGCCAAAGATGCCATTTCCCCCAAAAGGGAGGACGGCTGAGCTCTAGAAGGAAGTTCCACAGCAGAGAGAGAAAAGCAGAGCCCGTGTGAATTCCAGCCCCTGCCTCAGCTTCCTCATCTGTAAAACGGGGATCCCGGTTTTGACCCTGAGCAGTATTTCAGGGAAGGCTCAAAGGTTTAAGCATCTGCCACTAAGGATCCCCTGGGCTGCCTCTCCATGCTTCTAACTCCACTCGGGCCCCCAGTGGGAAAGCCAAAGGTGAATTACAGTGTCCCAGGGCTGGAGGGGGCCCCCTGCCCCATGGAAACCGTCTACGCTAAGGTGCTGTCATTCTGGGCACGGAATGACATTTTTGAGATGGAGTCTTGCTCTGTCTCTGGGGCTGGAGTGCAGTGGTGCGATCCCGGCTCACTGCAACCTCTGCCTCCCAGGTTCAAGCAATTCTCCTGCCTCAGCCTCCCAAGTAGCTGGAATTATAGGCACACGCCAACACACCTGGCTAATTTTTGTATTTTTAGTAGAGACAGAGTTTCACCACGTTTGCCAGGCTGGTCTCAAACTCCTGGGCTCAAGTGACCCACCTGCCTTGGCCTCCCAAAATGCTGGGATTACAGGCGTGAGCCACCGTGTCTGGTCCAGAGGAGAATTGAAAGAACACACACACACAGGCAATCAAGAATGCTGAGGCCGGGTCGGTGGCTCTCGCTTGAAATCCCAGCACTTTGAGTGGCTGAGGCGGGCAGATCACTTGAGCCCAGAAGCTCGAGACCAGCCCGGCCAACACAGCAAAACCCCATTTCTATTTTCAATTTTTAAAAAAAAGAAAGAAAGGAAACAAATTAATTCCCCTCTGTATAGGCTATAAAGTCTTACCGGTTCCCATATTAATTAATGAATTAAGTAGACACATAAAGCACCTTTCTTTTTTTTTTTTTTTTTTTTTCGTACTTTTAGTAGGACAGGGTTTCACCATGTTAGCCAGGCTGGTCTTGAACTCCTGACCTCGTAATCCGCCCGTCTCGGCCTCCCAAAGTGCTGGCGTGAGCCACCGCATCCGGCCTCATTTTGTATTTGTATGAGAGTAATGATTTTACTATTTTGGGAAAAAATATCCTTTAATATCATAAAGCCAAATGTCTTCAGGCCAGCATCTAAAGCTCTCCCTTCATTTTGGCCGGACGCGGTGGCTCACGCCTGTAATCCCAACACTTTGGGAAGCCGAGGCGAGCGAATCACCTGAGATCAGGAGTTCGAGACCAGCCTGACCAATATGGCGAAACCCTGTCTCTACTAAAAATACAAAAATTAGCTGGGCGTGGTGGTGGGCGCCTGTAATCCCAGCTATTTGGGAGGCTGAGACAGGAGAATCGCTTTGAACCCAGGAGGTGGAGGTTGCAGGGAGCGGAGATCGTTCCACTGCACTCCAGCCTGGGCAACAGAGCGAGACTCCATCTCAAAAAAAACTAAAATAAGGCCGGGCGTGGTGGCTCACGCCTGTAATCCCAGCACTTTGGGAGGCTGAGGCGGGCGGATCACAAGGTCAGGAGGTTGAGACCATCCTGGCTAACACGGTGAAACCCCGTCTCTACTAAAAATACAAAAAATTAGCCGGGCGTGGTGGCGGGCGCCTGTAGTCCCAGCTACTCGGGAGGCTGAGGCAGGAGAATGGCGTGAACCCGGGAGGCGGAGCTTGCAGTGAGCCGAGATCGCGCCACCGCACTCCAGCCTGGGCGACAGAGCGAGACTCCGTTTCAAAAAAATATAAAAAGTAAAATAAAGTTACAAAGCGCCTCTCACGCATGTTACCCTCTGTGCAGCCATTGGCTCCATTACTGTGCTCTTGGTTCATGTCTGTCTTTCCCCACCAAAATATGCGCCCCACGAGAGCAGGAAGCTTGGCCTGCCTTGCTCACTGCTGAATCTCCAAGGCCTGGTGACCCCACACTCGTGCATACAGTAAGTGCACAATAAATGCCCGTTCGCTCCCTGGGCGACCCCTCCCCCCAGCCTAGGCTTCCGCTAACCTCAATCCATTCCAAAGGGTGTCAGGTTCCACCCTGAGCAAACACAGCTCCCCTGGCCCCTGGCCAGCCCTAAAGAGGAAGAACAAGTACCCATACTCCCTGCCCTGGACTTTCCCCGGGACTCAGGGCCACGAGGAAGCACCAAGCCAGGGGGCAGGACTTTCTCGAGATGCTGAGCCTGAGGCATCAGCTGGGGGCAGGGCCAGCCTCCAGAGCACCACCCCCGCCACCAGCTCCCTGTCCTCTGCGTCTTAACTCTTTGCCGCCTGACATTTCTACTTGGCTGTGCGGCCCGGGGTAAGTGGCTGTCCTTCTCTGAGCCAGGGTTCATCCTCTACAAACCAGGAAGCCGATGAGACCAGAGGACTCCAATTTGGACCAGGATAGCTCGTCTTGACCCCAGAATGACCGAGAATCTGTTACCCGCTTTATTACATCCGGCACTCAACAGCCCTGTGACTTGGTGACTCAATAGCCCCCCACCCTTTTTTTTTTTTTTTTTTTTTTGAGACAGAGTCTCACTCTGTTGTCCAGGCTGGAGTGCAGTGGCACAATCTCGGCTCACTGCAACCTCCACCTCCTGGGTTCAAGCAATTCTCCTGCCTCAGCCTCTGGAGTAGCTGGGATTACAAGCGCCTGCCACCATATTCAGCTCATTTTTTGTATTTTTAGTAGAGACAGGGGTCCACCATGTTGGCCAGGCTGGTCTCGAACTCCTGACCTTGTGATCCACTCGCCTCGACCTCCCAAAATGCTGGGATTACAGGCGTGAGCCACCGCGCCCGGCCCTCAATATCCCCATTTTACAGAGCACGAAACAGAGACCCGGAGAGAAGGGAGGCGTGGAAGCCAGATCTAACTGAGTCCACGGGTTTGCTCTCAAAACCCAGGCAAGGTGGGATCCATGTCGCCCACCCCCACGGACTCCCGAATCTCAAGCAAGCCTGCTCCCTGGGAGCTCTGCAGCCACACAGCCACAAGGTGACCCCAGATGCCAGGCTGCTCTGTCCCCCACTATGCGATCATCCATGCCTCCTCGGCCCCGGGGAACCCTCTTGGTTCTGGAGAGAGACTTGAGATGCAATCGGACACTTGGCTCACCAGGAAGCTCCCTTGGTCCTCCCATTTGGGAGCAAATGACCCAGAAAAACACTTTTGCCGCCGACCCCTCCCCTCTCTGGCTCTGAGCGCTCCTTCCTCCTTCCCCTCTGCCCCATCCCACAGAGATTTTGCTCGGAGGGGTAAAGATTAGAAAAAGAAGGCTGGGCGTGGTGGCTCGCACCTGTAATCCCAGCACTTTGGGAGGCCGAGGGGGTTGGATCACCTGAGGTCAGGAGTTCGAGACCAGCCTGGCCAACATGGTGAAACCCCGTCTCTACTAAAAATACAAAAATTAGCTGGGCATGGTGGTGGGCGCTTGTAATCCCAGCTACTCGGGAGGCAGAGGTTGCAGTGAGCCAAGATCGCACCACTGCACTCCAGCCTGGGCAACAAGAGCAAAACTCCATCTCAAAAAAAAAAAAATTAGCAAAAGAAAGGCCACCCCAATCCCTCCCTGCAAAGCTCCTGGAGGTTCCAGCGGTGAGAACAGGGTGAGGGGTTGGGGGGCGGGAGACGCAGTTGTTTGAAAGCTTGGGAGCCTTTTAAGAAGTTCCAGGAGGCTCAGAGATGGGTGAGGTCGCAGCCTTTCCCACCTGTCACCTCCTGGCCTCGGGCTGCAGGAGGTAAACCCAGGCTCCGTCTGGACTGATATCCCCTCCCCTCCTCAGTTAGGGGGATCAGAGACCAACCTGTGCCCCTTTGCCGCCTCACCGGTCCCTGCGCCACCTAGGTAACAATGACTCTTTTAAGTTTCCAGCTCAGCGTCCTGGGCAGGCCGCCAGGTGCAGTAACTGCCGGTCAGATAATCCCCACGAAACTATGTCAGATGCCCACGCAGGAGTGTCAGTTTCCTGCTTTCCGAGGAGCCGGGGAGACAGCTCGTGGCGGGGGAGGTTGGGGGGGAGTCCAAGGACCCTCAGCTGGGGAAGGCCAGCTCAGACAATGCACACTGGGTGGAAAAGCACAGTGGGGCGGGGGACTTACCTGTCTAGGAGGCTGGGTGGCCTCTGGGCAGGCAGCAGGTGCCAGGGCCCGGGTGCCTGCCTGGCACGGGTGGTGGGGAGGGAACCCAAGGCTTGTAGCTCTGGCCTCCTCACCTGTTTGACCAACTTTTTTCCTCTCTTGTGGTGGCAACAGGGAGGCAGGTCCCCTGCCAGTGGAACTGACGACCACAGACACAGGGAGACGGACCAGGGTGAGGGGGCGGGCCAGCAGGAGGGCTGGGTGTGTGACTCTGTCGCAAGGTGCCCTCACGTGGGAGCAACTGGCCTTAACCCCTGCTTGCCCAGAGGTGAGCTTGCTCCTGCCTGTGCCCTCACCACCGAGGCCCTGGTATCAAGCGTCCGCACGTAGTAGGTGCTTAGGAAACCCTCGTTGGCTACATTCAGACATGAATGGACCACACTCCCAGAGTCCCTCCCTCCTGCTTCTTGCATCTGGAGCTGCCCAGCCTCTGTGCTTGCTGAGCCTCCTGCCAGGCACGCTGGCCCATCAGGTTGCGGCTTGACGCACTCCCTTCCCCACCGCAGATCTGTGCGCAGTCTGCCTCTCTGCTACGAAGTGACTGGGTTCCTACGTACAGAAGCTTCTGCCACTTCCCCGCTGTGTGGCTTGGGGCAAATTACAGGGGCTTCTTGCTGTCCTCATCTAAAAAACAAGAAAGGGTCAGGTGTGGTGGCTCACACCTGTAATTCCAGCACTTTGGGAGGCCGAGGTGGGAGGATCACTTGAGCCTGGGAATTTGAGACCAGCCTGGGTAACACAGTAAAACCCATCTCTAGAAAAATTTTTATATATCTTTTGTTTGTTGTTTGTTTTGAGATGGAGTCTCCCTCTGTCACCCAGGCTGGAGTGCAGTGGCGCGATCTCGACTCACTGCAACCTCCGCCTCCTGGGTTCAAGTGATTCTCCTGCCTCAGCCTCCCAAGTAGCTGGGATTACAGGCGTGCACCACCACGCCCAGCTAATTTTTTTTTTTTTCAGTAGAGACGGGGTTTTCCCATGTTGGCCAGGCTGGTCTCAAACTCCTGACCTCAAGTGATCCGCCCGCCTCGGCCTCCCAAAGTGTTGGGATTACAGGCGTGAGCCACCGAGCCTGGCCTAGAAAAGTTTTTTTGTTGTTGCTGCTGGCTGTTGTTGGTTTTGTTTTGTTTTTTATTTTATTTTATTTTATTTTTTTGAGACAGAGTCTTGCTATGTTGCCCAGGCTGGAGTGCAATGGTGTGATCTTGGCCCACTGCAAACTTCGCCTCCCGGTTTCAAGTGATTCTCCTGCCTCAGCCTCCCGAGTAGCTGGGATTGCATTACAGGCACCAGCCATCATGTCCAGATAATTTTTGTATTTTTGTAGAGACGGAGTTTCACCATATTGGCCAAGCTGGTCTTGAACTCCTGGCCTCAGGTGATCCGCCTGCCTCGGCCTCTCAAAGTGCTGAGATTACAGGCGTGAGCCACCACGCCCAGCCCAGAAAACTTTTTAAAAAATTAGCCAGATGTGGTGGTACACACCTGTAGTCCCAGCTACTCAGGAGGCTGAGGTGGGAGGATCAATTGACCCTGGGAGGTTGAGGCTGCAGAGAGCTGTGATTGTGCCACTGCACTCCAACCTGGGTGACAGAGCAAGATCCTATCTCAATAAAATAAAATTAACCAGGAAAGGTTGGGCATGATGGCTCACACCTATAATCTCAGTGCTTTGGAGGCCAAGGTGGCAGGATCACTTGAGGCCAGGAATTCGAGACCAGTCTGGGCAACATAGTGAGACACCCCCCACATCTTTACCAGTACATTAAAATTAAAATTTAAAAAATTAAGGCTGGGCTCAGTGGCTCACCCCTGTAATCCCAGCACTTTGGGAGGTTGAGGTGGGAGAATTGCTTGAGTCAGGAGTTCGAGACCAGCCTGGCTAACATGGTGAAATCCCATCTCTACTAAAAATACAAAAATTAGCCGGGCAAGGTGGCATGCGTCTGTAATCCCAGCTACTCAGGAGGCTGAGACGGGAGAATCGGTTGAGCCCCAGAGGCAGAGGTTGCAGTGAGCCGAGATCGCACCACTGCACTCCAGCTTGGGCGACAGAGCAAGATGCTGGCTCAAAAATAAATAAATAAATAAATTAAAATGCTCACAGAGATCATGGACTTTGTCGTGCTCATCCCTGCCGTGTCCTATGGCCTAGCACAGTGCCTGGTACACAGTAGGTGCTCAATACATGTTTTTGGAATGAATGGACTAGGGTCCCTCCAGCCTGAAGTACCTCCTGTTGACGGTAGTAGCCACTATGGCCACCAGGCGGCGCCAGAAACCACGCAACCGGCCCCAGCCGGGCAGCCTCGGTTTTCCACCCTGCGTAATGGGGACAGCCGACCAGGGGGCGTGGGGGGATGCGGGGAAGGCACAGAAGGCTGGTGGCTCTCCCGGACCCCAGCCCCTCCTCTCTGTCCCTTGCCTCTCCCCTCCTGTCACCCCATCTCTGCCCTAGTTTTCTTTTTTTAAAGTTTTTTGTTTGTTCGTTTGTTTTTGTTTTTTGAGACGGAGTCTCACTCTGTCGCCCGGGCTGGAGTGCAGTGGCGCCATCTCGGCTAACTGCAACCTCTGCCTGCCGGGTTCAAGCGATTCTCCTGCCTGAGCCTCCCGAGTAGCTGGAATTACAGGCATGTGCCACTACGTCTGGCTACTTTTTTGGTATTTTCAGTAGAGGTGGGGTTTCATCATGTTGGCCAGGCTGGTCTCAAACTCCTGACCTCAGGTGCTCCACCCACCTCTGCCTCCCAAAGTGCTGGGATTACAGGCGTGACCCACCGCGCCCGGCCAAGAGGCTGCTTTTAACTGCTTGTTTTGATGTTGACTTTTGCGTCTCTAAGTCATGACTGTTCGGCCAGTTTTAGTATTTTTTTTAAGTATATTTCCTCTTCATTATCCTCATCAATGATCTAACCTCCAGCCCTTCCTCCACTTTATCTGGCATCCAAATTGCCTGGAAGGGGGAAGTCATGAACACCCAGATTTTACCCCCCCACCACCCCGCCCAGTTTCTGGTGTGCGAAGTCTGCGTTGGAGCCTGGGAAACTGCATTTCTTTTCCTTTTCTTTGGTTTGAGACAGAGTCTCGCTCTGTCGCCCAGGCTGGAGTGCAGTGGTGCCATGTTGGCTCACTGCAACCTCTGCCTTTCGGGTTCAAGTGATTCTCCTGCCTCAGCCTCCCGAGTAGCTGGGATTACAGGCACGCACCACCACGCCTGGCTAATTTTGTATTTTTAGTAGAGACGGGGTTTCTCCATGTTAGTCAGGCTGGTCTTGAACTCCCGACCTCAGGTGATCCGCCCACCTCGGCCTCCCAAAGTGCTGGGATTGCAGGCGTGAGCCCCCGCGCCCGGCCCATTTTCACCATGTCTAAGAGCACAGCTCCGTGGCCTTAAGCACATTCCCATGGCTGTGCAAACATCACCGCCATCATCTCCAGAATGTTCTCATCTTCTGAGACTGAAAGTCTGCCCCTGTGAAACACTCACTCCTCATCTCCCCCCAAGCCCCTGTCACGCCCCATCCTACTTTCTGTCTCTGTGAATGTGACAACTCTAGGGACCTCCTAGGAGCGGAACCACACAGAATTTGTCTTTTTGTTTTTTTTGTTTTGTTTTTTTTGCGGGGACAGACGGGGTCTTTCTCTGTTGCCCAGGCCAGAGTGCAGTGGTGCGATCATAGCTCACTGCAGCCTTGAGTTCCCGGGCTCCAGCAGTCCTCCCACCTTAACCTACTAAGTAGCTGGCTAATTAAAAAACAATTTTTTTGTAGAGATGAGAGGGCTCACTATGTTACCCAGGCTGGTCTAGAACTCCTGAACTCAAGTAATCCTCCTGCCTTGGCCTCCCAAAGTGCTGGAATTACAGGCGGGAGCCTCTGTGCCCACCCCAAACATTATTTATGTGCATAGGTAATATAATCATTATGATTTACATTTATGTGAATAATATAAACATTATTACTTAAATTAACATAAACAACATAAGCCTTATTATGTGCTTATATAAAGAACATAAATATGGCCGGGCGCAGTGGCTCACACCTGTAATCCCAGCACTTTGGGAGGCTGAGGCGGGCAGATCACGAGGTCAGGCGTTCAAGACCAGCCTGGCCAACATGGCGAAACCTCTTCTCTACTAAAAATACAAAAATTAGCCGGGCGTGGTGGCACGTACCTGTAGTCCTAGTTACTTGGGAGGGTGAGGCAGGAGAATCACTTGAACCCTGGAGGCAGAGGTTGCAGTGAGCTCAGATCGCCCCCCTGCACTCCAGCCTGGGCAACAAGAGCAAGACTCCATCTCAAAAAAAAAAAAAAAGAATATAAATATTGCTACTTACATTTGCATAAATATATATAATTTATTATGTATTTCTATAATTATATGTTTCTTATAATAGCAAACTGTATTATTATTGATAAAATAATATAAAGAAAACAATAACAACATATCTATACTTACGTAATACAAACAATGGAATATAAATATTATTTGCAATATGATAATAAACAGGTAGTTAATTGCAAATGTTATTGATATGTATTGCGTAGATCAATGTTAATAACGTGTATTGTGTAGATCTATATATATATATTTTTTGATATGGAGTCTTGCACTGTCGCCCAGGCTGGAGTGCAGTGACACGATCTCAGCTCACTGCAAGCTCTGCCTCCCAGGTTCACCCCATTCTCCTGCCACAGCCTCCCAAGTAGCTGGGACTACAGGTGCCTGCCACCACGCCTGGCTAATTTTTTGTATTTTTAGTAGAGACGGGGTTTCACCATATTAGCCAGGATGGTGTCAATCTCCTGACCTCATGATCCGCCCGCCTCGGCCTCCCGAAGTCTTGGGATTACAGGCTTGAGCCACCACGCCCGGCCCTGTGTAGATCAATGTTATTGGCAGGTAGTGTGTAGATCAATGTTATTGGCAGGTAGTGTGTAGATCAATGTTATTGGCAGGTAGCGTGTAGATCAATGTTATTGGCAGGTAGTGTGTAGATCAATGTTATTGGCAGGTAGTGTGTAGATCAATGTTATTGGTATTCATTGTGTATAGCAATGTTATTGACATGTATTGCATATAGCAATGCTATTTGTATGTTTTATGTAGATCCATGTTAATGATATAGTATAGATTCATGTTATTGGCATGTATTGTGTATATCCATGTTATTGGCATGTATTGTGCATATCCATGTTATTGGCATGCATTGGGTAACTCCATGTTATTGGCATGTGCTGTGTAGGTCCATGTGTGGTTTTTTTGGGACAGAGTCTCACTCTGTGGCCCAGGCTGGAGTGCAATGGTGGGATCTCAGCTCACTGCAACCTCTCCCTCCCGGGTTCAAGCGATTCTTTTGCCTCAGCCTCCCGAGTAGCCGCGATTACAGGCATGCGCCACCACGCCCAGCTATTTTTTGTATTTTTAGTAGAGACAGGATTTCACCATGTTGGTCAGGATGGTCTTGAACTCCTGACCTCAGGTGATCCGCCCTCCTCTGCCTCCCAAAGTGCCGGGAATATAGGCGTGAGTCACCGCGCCCGGCCAGATCCATGTTATTGTCATGCGCTGTGCAGGTCCCTGTTATTGGCATGTGCTGTTTAGATCCATGTTATTGGCATGTGCTGTGTACGTCCATTTTATTGGCACGTGCTGTATAGATCCATATTATTGTCATGTGTTGTGTAGATCCATGTTATTGGTATGTGTTGTGCACAGCAATGTTATTGATACATATCGTGCCTGTCAATCTTACTGACCTAATACGATGGAATGGCGAGCCTGGCTCTGTACTCCCACCCCTGGGCACGAGGGGGCACTCGAGGCGGTCCTGGCTGCGGGTCGCAAGCAGGCCCCGCCCCCGAGCCCCGATTGGCCGCGCGCCGTCCGCGGCGTCGCACGCACGCAGGCCCCACCCCGTCCGCCCCGCGCCGGCCCGGCGCGCCCTCCCTTGGCCGGCGGCGCTTGTTGTTCGGCGGCGGCGGTCGCAGCTCGGGTACCCCTCGGGCGCCCCCGCCGCCGTCCGCGCGCGGCCATGGAGCTGGAGGTGCCGGACGAGGCGGAGAGCGCTGAGGCGGGGGCCGTGCCCTCGGAGGCGGCGTGGGCGGCAGAGAGCGGGGCGGCGGCAGGTAACGGCCCGGCCTCCCGGGGCTGCGGCCCGCTGGGCTCGTCCGAGCGCCGAGGGTCGCGGGGCTGCGGGGCCGGGGCGGGGGCTGCACGGTCGCTGCGGGGGCGCCGCCGGTTCCGGGAGCCTGGGGCGGGGCAGTCCCCTGGAGCCCCGGGGAGGACGGGGCTGAAGCCGCGCCGGGAAGCGGGAGGCCTGCGAGGGGCTACCTCCCACCGCTCCCGGGCCGGGGGCGACTCGGCGTGGGCGCCGCTGGGGATCCCCGTTCTGCCTGACCCGCTCCCAGGGGCTGCCCGTCGTGTGAGTGGCGGCTGCTTGGGTGGAGGCGGGGGTGTCTGAGGCCGTACGTGCCCACCTCCTGATGTCACCTCCCTTTCTGTAAGTCCCCAGACCTGAGTCCGGGTGCGCGACCTTTCCTCACCTTCCTGGGCCTCAGTTTACCTCCCTGCTAAAATGAGAGGAGGAAAGGGTTACATCTCAAGATGTCTCCACCGCCCCGGCTGTGCACACAGGGTGCCCTGTCGCCCCCTTTCCCTCTCCCCGAGCCTTCCCCCAGGACACACTGGTGGGGCTGCGGGCTGGGCGGGGGGCACGGCTGTCTCATGCCCCCTTTTAGCTGCTTCCTGGACCTCCAGCCGGGTAGGTGGCGGCAGCTGGGCCTTCCCTTCTGTGGGGACGGTGTGCAGAGCCCAGAGGAAGGGAACAGTTCCTTCTCAGTCGAGGTCACAAGCTCCCAAATCGGAAGTTTCCGGATTCACAAAATCCTCTGCTCCTCCCAGGCAGCCAGCAGCAGCGTCTCTGTAGACACCCACACGGGCATCCGTCCTCCTTCTCCCCCCAGGCCTCCCGAAGCTTCCTTGGTTGGCAGGCGGGCAAGCGGGCGGGCGGGCGATGCGTGCTGCCTGGGAGTTGGGGAGATGTCTGGAGAGAGAGAGAGAGAGTGTGGAAGTCATCAAGTCCCCCCCCCACCCCCCGCCTTGAAAGACACTCGTGGCTTCCCTCCCGGCGGCCATCTGGAACCGCTTGGTAGGTGACCCGGTTCCTTCCCCAGAGCCAGTGGTCTCGCCCCTTTCTTTGCGGGCAGCCGGTGTCCTGGCCTGGCCAGCAAGAGACATGGTGGAGGAACCCAGGCAGGGCACCAGGCCCCAGCCCGGGTTCCTTTCTTGGGCCCCCCAACTTCCGCTGTCAGCCCTCTGATCCCAGCTGGTCTGAGACAAAGTAGCCCAGGACTCGCTGACCAAAAGAAAACCACACCGCGACCATTCATCTTATCAGGGGCTCTGGGAGCACTGGGGACAGATAAAGTTGCCAGCTCCAGGCTGAGCATGGTGGTGGGGTGGGAGAGCGGGGGAGTGGGGGGATAGGGGGGTGGGGGGCCGGGGAGGGCTGGAAGGTCAGGGTCTGGCATCTCTGCCCATCCCTGAAATCCACAGAAATCTGACCCCAGCTGGCCATATATTGCCTCTGAATTTTTAAAATTCAGAGTTGCCTCACTCCTCCAACGCCATCCCTCCTGATGTTAGCGCTGGTGAGTTTAGGTTGTGCCTGGCTGGGCCACAGAGACGTGAGCACATAAAGGGGCCTGCTTGTTCTTCACCGAGATGGTTTCATGCCTCACTGGGGCTTCTGTGCCTTGGCAGAGGTATTTTGAGTCAGGAAATTAGGGGTGCTGAGCAACGCCCCTGGCTTCTGCCCACTCCATGCCTGGAGCACCTGCCAGTTGTGACAGCCACAAGTGACCCAGACACCGTTCAGTGTCCCCTGGGGGCAGGACGGCCCTGGTGAGAAATGCCACACGTTTATGACTCTGTGAACTGCTTGCTTTTTATCTCTGGTCATCTGGAGTTTCCCCACCCTATGTTGGTATCGGTTTGTAGAGAGGGCGAGCGCCAGGCAGTGGTTAAGGGGGAGCCCCAGAGTTGGTCCCGCCGATGTCCCCCTCCCAGCTCTGCACTTCAGGTGCTGTGTGGCCGTCACTTCCCCGGGCTTCAGCGTCCCGTCTGTGAAGTGGGGTGATGACCGTGTGTGCCAGGGGCTGAGCCTGGGATGAGTTGGCGCTCATGCTTGGTGATTGTCGTGCCGGTTGGCCGCCCCCTTCCGGCCTCTCCACCATCGGTGCCTCCAGGCCCCTGCTGAGGCCCATGCCCGTGGTTTCTGGAGTCACCGCTCGCTGTTAGAAGCGATGGCGACACCTTCCAGAAAGCTCAGCTACAGCGGGAGCCTTGTCCGACAGGGGCCGAGGGAGGCTGCCCGTTTCCCACGGCACTGCCAGCTCCCAGTGTCATCGTCCTTGGCGATTTCGGCTGATCCGATGGGAGGCAAAGCAATGTCTCGTTGGTGTTTAGAATCTGGTTCCTCTAATTGCCCGGGCTCCTGGCTCCCGAGGCGTGGCCTGAATGGCGTCTCCATGGGCCGTGGCCGTGGGGCACGTGGGGGCGGTCTCGGGAAGGCTGGGGCTTGGGATGCGGCTGTGCCCGCTGTGTGGGCCGATGGCCTGTGGTGGAGTTTGGTCTGAGCTGTGGCCTGGGCGTGTCTGAGCCTCTCCCAGGCTGTCCTGTCTCTGTGATGCCCCAGAACGGTCAGCTCCATCCCTGCCCCTGCCCCCCTCCCACGGCTGATCTGTCTCTGTGATGCCCTGGAAAGGTCAGCTGCATCCCTGCCCCTGCCCCACTTCCACGGCTGATCTGGCGGCAAATGATGGCAGCTTCACCTTCAGAACTGGCCCAGAACCCACTGACTCCTTCCCTGTCCTCTGCCTCTCCCGGGTCCAGCTTGGTCCTCCCGGGTCCAGCTTGGTCCTCCCCGGTCCAGCTCGGTCCTCCCCGGTCCAGCTCGGTCCTCCCCGGTCCAGCTCGGTCCTCCTCCATCTGGCTGAGTACTCCCCGGTCCAGCTCAGTCCTCCTCCGTCTGGCTCGGTCCTCCTCTGTCTGGCTCGGTCCTCCCCGGTCCAGCTCGGTGCTCCTCTGTCCAGCTCGGTTCTCCTTCGTCCGGCTCAGTCCTCCTTCGTCTGGCTCGGTCCTCCTTGGTCCTCCCCGGTCCAGCTCGGTCCTCCCCGGTCCAGCTCGGTCCTCCCCGGTCCAGCTCGGTCCTCCTCCGTACAGCTTGGTCCTCCTCCATCTGGCTGAGTACTCCCCGGTCCCGCTCAGTCCTCCTCCGTCCGGCTCGGTCCTCCTCCATCCAGCTCAGTCCTCCTCCGTCCAGCTCGGTCCTCCTCCGTCCGGCTCGGTCCTCCCTGGTCCGGCTCGGTCCTCCCTGGTCCGGCTCGGTCCTCCTCCGTCCGGCTCGGTCCTCCTCCGTCCGGCTCGGTCCTCCTCCGTCCGGCTCGGTCCTCCCTGGTCCGGCTCGGTCCTCCCTGGTCCGGCTCGGTCCTCCTCCGTCCGGCTCGGTCCTCCTCCGTCCGGCTCGGTCCTCCTTCGTCTGGCTCGGTCCTCCTCTGTCTGGCTCGGTCCTCCTCTATCCGGCTTGGTCCTCCGCCATCCGGCTCGGTCCTCCCCGGTCCAGCTCGGTCCTCTTCCGTCCAGCTCGGTCCTCCCCGGTCCAGCTCGGTGCTCCTCTGTCCGGCTCGGTTCTCCTTCGTCCGGCTCAGTCCTCCTTCGTCTGGCTCGGTCCTCCTTGGTCCTCCTCGGTCCAGCTCGGTCCTCCTTGGTCCAGCTCGGTCCTCCCCGGTCCAGCTCAGTCCTCCTTCGTCCAGCTCGGTCCTCCTCGGTCCAGCTCGATCCTCCTCTGTCCAGCTCGGTCCTCCTCGGTCCAGCTTAGTCCTCCTTTGCCCCCTGAGCCAGGCCTGGCGCCCCTGCTCTTCCTCTGCTCCCTGTCCCACATTCCAGGAGGACCCCATTAAAAACCTGCGGCCCGAGTCGCGACCCTCCTCTGCTCGCAGCCCTCCATGGCTCCCACCTCCCTCGGGGTCAAAGACACAGTCCTCTTTGAAGCCCATCAGGCCCTGCACAGCCTGCCCCGGGCCCTCCCTGCCCTCCCCTCCGCACTCTGCTGCAGGCCCATGGGCCCCTTGCTGTTCCTCCAGCATGCAGGGCATGGTCCTGCCCCGGGGCCTTTGCACGGCTGCCCCCCACCCCCACCCCGGAATGCCCCTCCTCCCATCTGTGTCCTTTGCTCCCTTAGCGCTTTCCAGGTTTTGCGGGAGCATCTCCTCTCTGTGAGGCCTCCCTGCCCTGCTGTCACCGCACAGCGGCCTCCCCTCCTCCGTCCCCTGCCCTCCCGGTTCCTCTTCCCTGTTTGTGCCACCATAGCGTTTGTCACCACCTGAAACATATGGCTCTGCTGACGTGTTTTCTGACCATCTCCTCCTGAGCGAGAGCTCCGCGAGGGCCAAGACCGTCTGTGCCACTCCTGCGGCGTCCCCTGCTCCCGGAAGAGCTCAGCACAGTGCAGATCCTGGTGAACATCAGGTGCATGAGGCCAGCAGTGCCAGGGAGGAAGGACAAGGTAGAATGAGGTGGCTGGGAAGGCCTTGCCAAGAAGGTGGCATCCGAGAGAGACCTGTGGGCGTTGGGCAGGAAGAGGGCATGGCCCCAGCAGAGGCCCCGCCTGCCTGGAGCACAGTGTAGTGTGGTCACAGGACGGCCGGGCAGGGAGTCAGCACCGCCACCAGGGCCTCCCTGTAGCTGTGGTGGTCTGCGTAAAAAGGTCAGGGAGGCCGGGCACGGTGGCTCACACCTGTAATTCCAGCATTTTGGGAGGCTGAGGCAGGAGGATCACTTGATCTCAGGAGTTTGAGACCAGCCCGGAGCAACATAGCAAGACCCCCGTCTCTACTAAAAAAAATTAAAAGAAGTAGCTAGACGTAATGGTATGTACCTGTAGTTCCAGCTACTCAGGAGGCTGAGGCAGGAGGATCACCTGAGCCTGGGAGGCCGAGGCTGCACTGAGCTGTGATCGTGCCACTGCGTGCCTGGGTGACAGCAGAATCGTATCTCAAAAAAAAAAAAAAAAAGGGGTCAGTGGGATTGTGGTGTCTCTTGTTGCAAGTCAGCAGGGCCCAGGCGGAGGCTGAGGACACTGGGGACAGAAAGTTTCCCATTCTTTCCTGCTCTGGCCGCCTCCCAGGATGCAGGTCAGGCACTGTGACTGCCACAGCCTGGGTGTCCCAGTGGAGAGGCCTTGGGGGCTGGCCCTCCTGGGTTCACACCCAGCGCCATTGCATGCCAGCCGGGGACATGCAGCCTCGGTGTCCCTGTCTGTAAAGTGGGTGTGATGGCTGCCTTTCTTCTGGGCTGCATGGAGAATCATGGGGTAAAGCCCTTAGAAGGCACGGGACAGGCAGCCGGCCCCGTGAGAAAGCTGGGTGCCCCCTCCGTCCCAGGTTGCTGTTGGAGGAGAGGGAGTCCCCTTCGTGTGCTGCTTCCGGGGGCCCAGGTGCCAAGCGAGCTCACCTGGGCGCTGGGGTCCGCTGTGGGAGTCGGCTCGTGAAAGTGTGAGGTCCACTCCTGGGCTCCAGACCTTTGTTGAGCACCTCGTGTGGGCCAGGTGGGGCTCAGGGTGCCCAGTCTTCTGGTGCTAACGGGACTGCCTCGCTGACCCCTTGGAGCCCTCAGGTTGCTGGGCGTCAGGCTGCAGATGGGAACAAGTGGCCACGTGAGACCCCACCCGAATCTGTCCATGCCACTTCTTGTCAACAAAGTTTTATTGGCAATGGCCACACCATTTGTTCCCTTGCCGGCCTTGGTGGCCCCCACGCTGCAGCGGCAGAGCTGGGAGCTGAGTGGCCATGCTTGGGGCTGCGTGTCCCACGAAGCCGAAAACACTTGCTGCCCGGTCCTTTACGGAAGATGTTTGCCCAGCCCAGAGCCGGGCTGCGTTGGGCGGTGGCGAGTGTGGTGAGGGCACCTGGGAGGTCAAGCGGCCAGTCGTGCGGCAGCTGAGGACTCGGAGGGAGGTGACTGTCGCCACGAGCTGAATAAGGGTGGGCTGCGGCTCAGGCGATGTAGGCAGCGGAATAGTCGCGCCGAGGCCGTTGGGTGGGAACTTGCTGCACCCAGTTGAGCCACAGAAGTGAAGTCAACGTGGTGGGAGAGGGTCACGTGGGGTCGGACCTGAGGACAGCGGGTGGCGCGGGCGTCTGAGTGGGGTGGTGAGCCCGATTCACAGCGCCTGGTGGGGGATGGTCCGTGGGCAGTGCTCTGTGGGGTTGGGGCAGGTGTCCAGGTGAGTGGCGCCGGTGCCTGGAGGGAGACGAGGGGCCTGGAAGGATTTTGGCCTGGGCCCTGGAGCTGGTGGCTGGGGTGGCGAGGACTGAGGACAGAGCGGGACTGGGAGCCCAGGCACTGTGGCAGGTGTGTGCCGATGTGGGGTGAGCAGGCAGTGGGGACCCCCAAAGCAGGTGGAGGCTCCGGGAGCCTGGGCAGGGTGGTCCCAGGGCCTGGTGTGGGCTGAGCCTGCCTTGGCCTCTGAGCAAGTGACTTCCTTTTGTTTTAATTTTTTTTTTTTTTTTTTTTTGAGATGGAGTCTCGCTGTCTCGCCCAGGCTGGAGTGCAGTGGCGCAATCTCGGCTCACTGCAAGCTCCACCTCCCGGGTTCACGCCATTCTCCTGCCTCAGCCTCCTGAGTAGCTGGGACTACAGGCGTCCGCCACTACGCCCGGCTAATTTTTTGTATTTTTAGTAGAGACGGGGTTTCACCGTGTTAGCCAGGAGGGTGTTGATCTCCTGACCTGGTGATCCGCCCGCCTCGGCCTCCCAAAGTGCTGGGAGTACAGGTGTGAGCCACCGCGCCCGGCCTGTTTTAAATTTTTAAAACTTTTTTGTAGAGGTGAGGTCTCACTATGTTGTCCAGGGTGCGAGGGTCTCGAACCCTTGGTCCCAAGCAGCCCTCCTGCCTCCGCCTCCCAAAGTGCTGGGGTTACAGGCATGTGCCCCCATGGTGGCCCCTTCTTTCCCTTTTGGAACAAGAGCTGCGGGTGTCCTGAGTGCCTGGCAGGACAGGGATGGGTGAGGCCCTAGCCCCTGGGAAGCTGCACGACCTGGGTCTTTCTTTACAGATGGGGAAACCGAGGCTCCAGGAGGGCTGGAGAGTCCACACAGGGTGAGGCTGTGAACGAGGAGCGGGGCCCAGGCCTCCCTGCCGCCTGCTGCCTGCCGCCTGGCCCTGGCAGCATGTCCCTTCACGTAGGACCAGGCCGGGCAAGACCCTGCAAGGATTTGCCGGCAGGCGCCAGCTGGATGGGGCCCGCGGTGGTGCCAGTACTCATGGGGATTACAGCCTGAGGGGATTAGCTCAGAGCCCCTGCACCTGCCTCCCCGCCACCCTGAGAGGCCAGCTTGGGAGGGGCTGGAGTCGAGCATGAGGGCCCCCAGGTGCCTGAGCTGGCGTGGGGGTGCGAGGGGACCCGGCCTCTGGCTGAGTGAAGAGAGGACCCCAGCACCCTGCCCGGCCGCTCTCCTCCACTGAAATGCCTCATGCCTCCACTTTGCAGGCAGGGCTGCTGCTGAAGGTTTGGGGGAGTGGGGTGTGGTTCGGGCATCATCTACGTGTGCTTTCCTGCATGTGCTTTGGCCGTGTGCTGGGGGCCCGGGGGAACGAGAGGGCCAGGCCCCCTAAGGAACTCTGGGAGTGGGGCCAGGACATACAGACAGCAAAGAAAAGCAAAACACGCAATGCAGTGGACAAGTGCCGGGGAGAAGAGCCGAGCAGAGGAGGGGAGAGAGCGGCGGAGGAGGTGCCCTCAAGGCTGGGGACTCGGGGGCCACACTTGAACAGAGATCCAGGGGAAGTGAGGGGGTTGTGGAAGTGTGGAGGGAGCTGTCTGGCAGAGGCACTGTGCAAAGGCTCTGGGGCAGGACCACGCCTGGTGTTTTAGAGGAACAGTGAGGAGGGGAGGGCAGGGAGGGGACGGGGCAGGGTGTGCAGGGCCTTGTGGGCTGCAGGGAGGACTTGGGCTTTGACCCCGAGGGAGGTGGGAGCCATGGAGGGCTGCGGGCAGAGGAGGGATGGGTGAGACTCAGGAGCTCACAGGCACCCCCTGGTGGCTGCTGTGGGGAGGACAGATGGGGTGAGGGCAGGACCTGGGCTAGGGGAACCAGGGCAGAGGGGACTGCACTGGCCCAGTTGGGCGAAGCTGGGGCTGGGCCAGGTGGGGACCATGAGCAATGGGCCATCTGGGATGGATTTTGGAAGCAGAGCCAGCAGGACCTTTTGAAGGTTGAGTGTGGGGCTGAGGGGGGATTGAGTTTGAAATCAAGATTTTAGCCTGAGCCCTGGAAGGACAGAGCTGCCGTCAGCCAAGATGGATGCAGGAAGGGCAGCGTGGGGGCCACCGGGGCCCAGCATGGCCGAGCTGCGAGGGAGGCCCCAGGAGCCCCTGTAGGGAGCGTTGGGGGCAGTGGTGGGAGCCAGCAGTGGGACTGGGTAGGGCCGTCAGGACCCTGGTGGTGGCCGTGCTCAGTGGACGGT
The DNA here is from genome assembly GCF_028858775.2 of Pan troglodytes. Taxonomy (NCBI): domain Eukaryota; kingdom Metazoa; phylum Chordata; class Mammalia; order Primates; family Hominidae; genus Pan; species Pan troglodytes. Next base: position 6,038,246 of record NC_072418.2, on the reverse strand, counting down.
GTCTCTGTTCCATCGTGCTGTTGGCAGGAGGACAGCTGAGATGATTGGGTTCGGTTGCCCAGCCGCTCCGTGCCTCAGTTTCCTCATTTGGAAAGCAATGTCCCTTGAGGATTAGATGAGTCAGTGCACACAAAAGGCTCAGAGCCGGCCCTGCCCATGGTGGGCGCCCAGGGAGTGGGGACAGGGACGTGAGCGGGCAGCTCCCACTGTGCACCCTTCCCGTGCGGTGCTGGGACTGGCCACGCTGCGTGCGCTGACATGGGCGGGGCTGCTGGGGCAGGGAAAAGAGCCTGGGGTGGGAGCAGCTGCCTCGGGACCTGTGCCTGTGGGCGCGTATGAGCCAGCCTGGCTTGGCGTCTGCTGCTAAAACAAACATCCCCACTCTCCAGGCCATCCCAGAGGCTCATTTCTCGCTTGTGTTGGGGGCTTTGGTGGTTTTGCTCCCTGATCTCTCAGATTCCAGGTTGACGGAGGTGCTGTCACCCCCAGTGCAGTAAAGGCTCTATGCTTCTGTAACCCAGAAAGGTGGTACATGTATTCAGAGGCACTCTGATTGGTTTAAATCAGGCCTGGTGAGGCCAAGAGAGCAGGAGGTGACTGCTATTGAAAAGCTCTTGTGTTACAGTTCCCAAGAGAAAGGGCCCGGCTGCCACCCATGCAGGGCCACCCCTGCAGCACCGGCATCAGGCACGAGCCAGAGGGCAGGAGGGTCGGGCCAGGGCCTGTGTGAGGCTTTGGTTGGAAGGACAGGCCAGGCGGGGTAGGTGGGCTGGGTGTGCCTAGGATGGGCTGGTTTGACTCTGGACTGTTTGCGGCTCCTGGCTGTTGGGGTGGTCCCTGTTCTGGGAGCTGGCCCTGGGGTGATTCAGGGCAGGGAACCTGGGCGTGGCGCGTGAGAGTTTGATCAGGTGCGTGGGCTCGCGGTTGGTTGCTCTGCACGTCACAGTGTGCTCGCAGGCGGGCCGTTTGCGACGTTTAGGAATCCGCTAACCCTGGAAGGGGCCGTCATCCCCAGATTAGCGAGGCCCCCAAGATGTCGTAAAATCCAGAAAACAAAATGCAGCATCAGCACTGTACCAGACCGGGCGCTCCGTGTTCCGGCAGCGGAGGACGCGTCCATCTCTCCCATCCTCAGCAGCCATATGGGTGGGTGCAAGGCGACTTCTTCCCTCTCTGCGTCATTGCAGCGTATATTCGTCGTCTTGTGACTCACAGAAAAAGTCCTTGTGGCTCTTCTCAGCATTTCCTCTTTGTTTTCTTGGAACTGCGTTTCCACAAGGGGAGCAGAGACCACTAGAGGCGAAGGGACTCGCCACACAGGAGCTCCCTCCCACTCCCACCGACGGTCACCTGTGTTTCTATCAAGAGCTGGAAAATGGAGTGTCCCCACCAGGGAGATGGGGTCACCACCGAGGCTGGCTCTGAGCTGCCTCAGCTCCTGCAAGCTCCGTGGCCCCGACCTCCACCCTCCCCGGCCCATTTTCCTTGCACAGTTCCTTCTTGTAAGCACACACATGTCAGGTTGAACTCTGACCTCATTTTCTGGGACCTGTATGATTGTGTCTTTCCCAGTCTACAGTTATCTGTCACCATTTTGTTGATTCGTAGGAGCTCTTTATTTGTTATGGCAGCTACTCATTTATTGGTGACACAAGTGCAGGTACTTCTTTGCCCATCTTCTCCTACGATGATTGTTAACGTCTGGCAGGTATTTTGGGGTTTATGTGGTCAAACTTATCACTCTTTCCTTTTTTGGTTTCCTAGTTTGGTGTCATGGATGGGAAAGTCTTCCTGTTCTGAGGTTATGATTAAATTCTGCTAAGACTTTTATAACTTAGCTTCTTTTTTGTTCACATTTCAATTCTTTTTTTTTTTTAAGACAGGGTGTCGCTGTATCACCCAGGCTAGAGTTCAGTGATACGATTGTAGCTTGCCGCAGCCTCAACCTCCTGGGTTCAAACCAGCCTCCCAACTAGTTGGGACTGCAGGTGTGCGCCACCATGCATAGCTAATTTTTCATCTTTTGTGGAGACAGGGTCTTCCCATGTTGCCTGGGCTGGTCTCGAGCTCCTGGCCTCAAGTGATCCTCTTGCCTTGGCTTCTCGACGTGCTGGGGTTACAGGTGTGAGCCAGTGCGCCCGGCCTATTTCTGGACTTTTTATTCTGCTCCACTCCTCTGCCTTTACCTTCATGCTACAGCCATGTCTCATCTTGAACAAATGATAACATGTTCACAGTTAAAAAAAAAAAAAAGTAATCAGACGTGCAGTGAGTAAAAAGTGAGTCCCACCTCACCCTCTCCATCTCTGTGGAGATAATGACTGTCACCCCAGGTGTTTCTCTGGCCTGTACACTTGGGGCTCAGATTATATTAGGCTTTTAAAAATAGTTTATTTGGAAAGCTTTCCAGCCTATAGAAGGGGCAAGAATGCTACAGTGAAGACCCGTACAGCCCGCACAGAGATCCACCAGCTGCTAACATTTTGCCATGTCTTTATCATTCTGTGTGTGTGGGGGGGAGTGTACGTTAGTGTGTGCAAGTTTGTGTGTGTGAGAGTGAGTGCGTGTGAGTTTGTGTGCGTTAGTGTGTGCGTGTGATTATGTCAGGCCATTTGCGTGTCGATTGCTGGCATGGTACCTCTCTGCCTGAAGCAGCCAGTTCCGTTATTTGTGGTAGTTCTTTATTTTATTTTATTTTATTTTTTTGAGACGGAGTTTTGCCCTCTCGTCCAGGCTGGAGTGCAGTGGCGCGATCTCAGCTCACCGAAACCTCCGTCTTCCGGTTTCAAGCGATTCTGCTGCCTCAGCCTCCCAAGTAGCTGGGATTACAGGCGCCCGCCACCACACCCGGCTAATTTTTGTATTTTTAGTAGAGACAGGGTTTCACCATGTTGGCCAGGTGGGTCTCGAACTCCTGACCTTGTGATCCAGCCACCTCAGCCTCCCAAAGTGCTGGGGTTACAGGCATGAGCCACTGCGCCAGGCCTGTTTGTGGTAGTTCCTTTGTGAAGCTGCTGCAGACACTTCAGGCGCACACTGAGCCCTGGCTCCAGGGGCAACCCAAGGTCGGGTTCCTGTGAGCCTCTGGGCATGACGTTTCCATCAGCCAGTCGATACGTGACCTTGTTGTATGTTCGTTTCTATTTCAAGGCGTGTTATTTTAGGGCTGGGTGCGGTGGCTCACACCTGTAATCCCAGCACTTTGGGAGGCTGAGGCGGGAGGATCACTGGATCACTGAGCCCAGGAGTTTGAGGCTGCAGTGAGCCGTGATTGCACCACTGCACTCCAGCCTGGGCGACAGAGTGAGAGCCTAAGAAAATTTTAAAGACACCCGTGTTGTTGATTTATCCACAGGGAGCTCACAGACCATAGGCCGCGTGCGCCAAGCCCGCCCCCCACCCCCCAGCCCCATCCCGGGCACTCTCCCAGGCCCCCACCCGTTTGCAGGCTCTGTATTGGGGACAAGGCTGGAACGGGGACCCCGGGGCATGTATTCGGCTGTGTGGGGGCTCAAAAACGGGGTGGGGGGCCATGGCGACGTGGGCGTGGGTCCCCCTCCCCTGGCCCGCCCGCTCGGTGTGTCTCTCTCGCTCTCGTTCTCCCCCTCTCTCCTCTCTCTCTCTCTTTCCGCTCTCAGTCCTGTTTGAGCAAAGCTTCTCTCACTACGGGTTTCTCCATGGGGCTCATCCGGGTCTCTAGCCCTGAGGGACATGAAACCACCTGAGGACAATGCCTGGGGGGGGCAATTTCAGCAGCAGAATCACCAGCAAAACTGCAAAAAACACACGCGGCTCTCAGTGGACCAGGGAAAGGCCAGGTGCTCACAGCAGGAGTTGAAACCAGGGGGCGAGGGTGGCCTCACCAGAGCTGCCTGGGGACGTGTGTGCCCCAAAGTCCTGGGGGTGCTGCCCTGGAAATAGCCTTCCGGTCTTCTAGACCCCTCCCCGCCCACAGCAGGGGGCCAGAGGCCGTCCCACCCGCAGGTGAGGAACAGGAGCTCCTGCGGGCTCCCCTGCGGCACCCCGCTCTGTTTCCCACCACGGCCTAACCTCAGGCCCTGGAAGGAATTCTCTTCAGGGACACTGGACTCCCCGGAGGGACGCTGGGCCCCTGGAGGACAGGGACGCTGGGGAGCCAGCCGCGAGGGGCGTCCACCTCTGCTGTGCTGGAGACGGAGCGTGCAAGGAGGTGGGGACCACGCGCAGACCCTGGCTGCGGGAGCCTCAGCTTGGGGCCCATCAGGATCTCCCGCAGCCCGCACGGGCCGGGCTTCCCCCAGGGGCCGGCGTGTCCTCTGTGCACCCTGACCCATCCCATCGGCCCCGCCACCTGCGGGCTGGCCACGCCCCACAGCCTCCTGCCCCGGCCCGCCCGGGAGCTTGGTGCTGAGAATGGAGCCTCTTTCTCCCTGGACACTGGGGCCCCGGGAAACGACCCAACAGCTCAGGGCCTGCGGAGTTCTGGATGCTCCGCCCGCCTGCGCCGAGCTTCCTGTTTACCGCCCTGGCTCCTGCCCGCCCACCTGCTGTGGGGAAAGCGATCACTCTATGCCCTGCGGGGAGAAGGGAGAAGGGGCAAGGAAGAGGGGCGGCCTACTACTCGGGTGGACCCCAGGCTGTCCCTCCACCGTGCTGGGGTCCCCCAGGTGTACCCTCCCCTCCAGCCACCTCACCCCTTCCTTGCTGTGTCCCGCAAGTGTTCTGTGGTATCCTCTGAGGGCCTGTGCGTGTGTGTGCATGTATGCATGTGTGTATCTGCATGTGTGCGTGTGTGTGCATGTGTGTGCGTGTGCATGTGTGCGTGTATGTGCGTCTGTGTCCCCTTCCCACAGGCCTTCACCGCTCCCTGCACCTGTGGGTCCTTGCTTCCTTTCCTGCCCTGTTGGGACATATTCCTTATTGCACACTTGGACTTGTTTCTTAAATTCTTTTCTTTTTGAGAATGAGTCTCAGTCTGCCACCCAGGCTGGAGTGCAGTGGCGCAGTCTCGGCTCACTGCAACCTCCGCCTCCCAGGTTCAAGCGATTCTCCTATCTCAGCCTCCTGAGTAGCTGGGACTACAGGCATGTGCCACCATGCCTGGCTAATTTTTTTTGTTTTTGTTTTGAGTTGGAGTCTCACTCTTTTCACCCAGGCTGGAGTGCAGTGGCGCAATCTCGGCTCACTGCAAGCTCCGCCTCCCGGGTTCACGCCATTCTCCTGCCTCAGCCTTCCAAGTAGCTGGGACTACAGGCGCCTGCCACCACGCCCGGCTAATTTTTTTTTTTGTATTTTTAGTAGAGATGAGGTTTCACCGTATTAGCCACGATGGTAAATTTTGTATTTTTTTTTAGTAGAGGCAGGGGTTTCACCATGTTGGTCAGGCTGGTCTCGAACTCCTGACCTCGTGATCTGCCCGCCTCGGCCTCCCAAAGTGCTGGGATTACAGGCGTGAGCCACTGTGCCCGGCCTTAAATTCTTTTTAAATAGCAGCTTTATTGGGATGTAATTCACAGACCCTACATTTTACTTACTTTTATTGTACAGTTCATGGGTTTTAGTATGTTCACAGTTGTACAACTCTCCCCTCTTAGTCCAGAATATTCTCATCACCCGAAAGCTGTCCATCACTCATTAACTGTCACTCCCCACCCCTCCTCCAACCCCTAACAACACCTTACTCACTTTCTAGGCATTTCATAGCAATGGGAAAATGGGGTCACGCACTCTGTAACCTTCTGTGTCTGTCCTCTCACTGAGCGTGACGTCCTCAAGGCGCGGCCACGCTGTGGCCTGTGTCAAAGCCTCGTCCCTTTTCATGGCTGAGTCCTGCTCCAGCGTGTGGATGACCTGGCCGTGCTGACCCATTCACCCGGTGGTGGATGCCCGGTCTGCTCCCCCCTTTTGGCTGTTGTGGATGTACCGCTGTGAACATTTGTGTAAAGTTTTTGTGTGGACGTGGGTTTTCACTTCTCCTGAGTTGATGTCCAAGGGTGGGATTGCGGGGTCACAGAAACCCGATGTGGGACAATTTGAGGAACTGTCAGACTTTCCCACGGTGGCTGCAGTGTCATACATTCCCACTGCGGCAGACAGGCCCTTCATTTTTCCACGTCTTCACCAACTCTTGTTGTCTGTACTTCTTGCTTGTTTTCTGAGACAGGATCTCACTCTGTTGCCCAGGCTGGAGTGCAGTGGTGCGATCCTCCCACCTTAGCCTCCCAAGTAGCCAGAACTATAGGCACTGCCACCACCCCCAGCTAATTTTTGTATTTTTGTAGAGACAGGGTCTTGCTATGTTGCCCAGGCTGGTCTCAAACTCTTGGACTCAAGCAGTCCTCCCTCCTTGGCCTCCCAAAGTGTTGAGATGACAGGCGTGACACTGCCTGGCCTGGTTTTTATCATTGGGTTGTGAGTTCACGTATTTTAGATGTGAGGCCCTTACCACACAGATGATTCAAATCTTTCTCCCATTCTGCGGGTTGCTTTTCCAGTTTCTTGCTGGTGTCCTGTGAGGCACAAAAGTCTCGATGAAGTTCACTTGATGTGTTTTTATTTTTTTTTGTTTATTTTATTTTGTCACCTGGGCTGGAGTGCAATGGCATGATCTCAGCCCGCTGCAACGTCTGCCTCCCGGATTCAAGCCAATCTTCTTCTTCAGCTTCCAGAGTAGCTGGGATTATAGGTGTGCACCACTATGCCCGGCTAATTTTTGTGTTTTTAGTAGGGACGGGGTTTTACCATGTTGGCCAGGCTGCTCTTGAACTGCCGACATTAGGCGATCCACCCGCCTCGGCCTCCCAAAGTGCTGGGATTACCAGTGTGAGCCACTGCACCTGGCCTTGATCTGTTTTTTCTTTGCTTGCTTATGCTTTTGGTGTTTATTTAAGAAATTGTTGCCTAATCCAAGGTCACAAAGATTTATTACCCCATTTTTTTAAGTAGTTTTATAGTTTTAGCTCTTACATTCATTCAAGTTTGTAATTTATTTATTTTATTTTATTTTATTTATTTATTTATTTTGAGATGGAGTTTCGCTCCTGTTGCCCAGGCTGGAGTGCAATGGTGCGATCTCGGTTCACCGCAAGCTCCACCTCCTGGTTCAAGTGATTCTCCTGCCTCAGCCTCCTGAGTAGCTGGGATTACAGGCGCCGGCCATCACACCTGGCTAATTTTGTATTTTTAGTAGAGACGGGGTTTCTCCATGTTGGTCAGACTGGTCTCAAACTCCCAACCTCAGGTGATCTGCCCGCCTTGGCCTCCCAGAGTGCTAGGATTACACACGTGAGCCACTGCACCCAGCCTTTATTTTTATTTTTTTGAGACAGAGTCTCACTCTGTCGCCCAGGCTGGAGTGCAGTGGCGCGATCTCAGCTCACTGCAAGCTCTGTCTCCCTGGTTCCTGCCATTCTCCTGCCTCAACCTCCTGAGTAGCTGGGACTACAGGTGCCCGCCACCACGCCCAGCTAATTTTTGTATTTGTATTTGGGAGGATTGGCCTCCCAAAGTGCTAGGATTACAGGTGTCAGTCACTGTGCCTGGCTAGGAAACTCTGTAAAGGGCTGAGTAGTAAATTTTTTAGCTTTTAGTCTAAGTACGGTGGCTCACGCCTGTAATCCCAGTGCTTCGGGAGGCCAGGGTAGGAGGATCAGTTGAGCCCAGGAGTTTGAGACCAGCCTCGGCAACAACGCGAGACCCCCGTCTCTGAAAAAGAAAAGAATTAGCCAGGCGTGGTGGCGCCTGTAGTCCCAGCTACTCAGGAGGCTGAGGCAGGACAGTCACTTGAGCCCAGGAGTTGGAGGCTGCAGAGCTATGGTGGCACCACTGTGCTCCAGCCTGTGTGACAGTGCAAGACCCCGTCTCTACAAGAAAATCAAGATGAACATTTTAGGGTTTGTGGTCCAGATGGTCTCTGTCACAACTCCTCCACGCTGCGGTTGTAGCACTTAAGGAGCCAGACAATTCGTGAACAAATGGGTGTGGCCACGTTCCAATAAAACTTTTTTTTTTTTTTTTTTGAGACGGAGTCTCGCTCTGTCACCCAGGCTGGAGTGCAGTGGTGCGATCTCGGCTCACTGCAAGCTCCGCCTCCTGGGTTCACGCCATTCTCCTGCCTCAGCCTCCCGAGTAGCTGGGATTACAGGCGCCCGCCACCACGCCCGGCTAATTTTTTGTATTTTTAGTAGAGACGAGGTTTCACCATGTTAGCCAGGATAGTCTCGACCTCGTGATCCACCTGCCTCGGCCTCCCAAAGTGCTGGGATTACAGGCATGAGCCACCGCGCCCGGCCCATTAAAACTTTCTTTAGTGGGCTGCGTTTGGCCCCTGGACTGTGGTTTACCAGCCCCTGCTTTAGATAGTCTTTGTAGGACCTTATGAGTTCCATATAATCAGCGAGACTCCTGTCTTTTTACCTGTGCTGAAGTTGTCTAGGAGAAAGTTCTAGAATTGAAGTTGCTGCCAAGGGCACACACATTAGAAAAGCTGCCAGGCTGCCCCCTAGGGGAGAATCTATTGACACGGGCATCACCGCCGGCTGTGTGAGGACCCCCTGCGTCCCCACCCCATTGCTGGCAGGCTGGTTTCATATCATGTCTTTTATCATTAGAGGGGTCTGGGCATCTTTTTCAGATGTTCACACTGTTTGTTTTCTTTTCCTCTGCCTGTTTTACAAGTTGAGTATGTTAATGCTTTGAGAAAAGCCTCATTTCTATAAATAAAAATGACAAAATATGTATTTCAGATGGCACCAAAGGATGGAAGTTGCAAATTAAGAGACCCTCCCCCATCCCACACCCAGAAATAACTTGGAACCTTCTAAGATTCACGTGTCTGGCCCTGACTGCTGAGTGACATGTCTGCAGTGGTGGAAGCCATGTGGCACTAAGAGCTTGAGTTCTCCTGGTGGGTCACAGGGAACCAGATCCTGGTGCTCAGAGGGAGAGAGCCACCCGGGGCTTTGCTGCCTGGGCCCTACGTGCCGGGTGACCTTCAGCAAGTGGTGGCCCCGCTCTGGGTGCGTCTGTGGTGGGATTCGTGGATTATGCAACAAACCACTGCTACACCGAGAGGCTTCACACTGCAGTGCTTTTGCTGTCAGTTTCCCAGTATTGGCTGGGCTTGGCTGGGCTCAGCAGGTCGGTTCTGCTGCGGCGTCTGGCTTGTGCCGGCACGCCCTGGTGGCCTCCTGTCCTGGGCCTCTCTCCGCATTGCTGCCACCCTCCAGCCTGGCCCCAGCATCGTGCTGGAGGGATTCCAAGAGAGCAGAGGCTGATGGAAGAATTCCCCCCATGTCACTTCTGCGTCATGTGATTGGCCAAAGCAGGGCTTGAGACCCGCCCACTTTCAAGGGGAAGGAGGTCGGCCCCGTCCCCGGGACGGAAGGGACCCTGGCAGACAGCAGGTGTCCCCATCTGTGCGTGAGTGCTGTGAGATTGTGCGCTGGATGATGTGTGTGGGGTGAGGGGGCGGCAATGAGCTCATCTTGATGCCTCTAATTATAAGGCAAAGAAGTGCTCATGCGTGACTGGTGTGGTTACCACTGCAGCGCTGTGAGCGGGAGGCTCTTCTTATCGTTCCGTCTTTATTTTGAGGAATCCTGAGGTCCAGTGGGTGACACAGAGGCCACTTCCCAGCCAGGAGGCTGTGGGTGCTGCTCCAGGCACCGAAGCATCTGCTCTGCCTCTCCTGTGCTGGGGGCCGGGCCTGCTGCAGAGACAGAGTCAGCACTGGCCGGGGTGGCGGTGGCTCCAACATGGGGGAGGTGTGGGACTGCCCGGGAGGGGAAGCGGGGGCTCCAGCGTGGGGGAGTTGTGGGACTGCCCGGGAGGGGAAGCGGGGGCTGGCTGTGCTCTGCACAGGATGCTCCTGCTGTGCCCAGGCTGATCCCAGCTCTCCAGACACGGTCCTGCCCCGGGGCCTCCGTACTGGCTGTGCCTCTGCCTGGGAGGCCCCTCTGCCCTTCCCCCGCCTGGCTCCTCCTCACTCTCCTCTCGTCCGTGCTGTGGTGACGCAGCCTGGGGCCTGACCTCCTGGAATCAGGTGCGTCCACCCCTACATTTTTGCTGCATGATCAGGCAAGCGATCTGACCTCTCTGAGCCTCAGTTTCCGCCTCTGCATAATGGGAGCAGTAATAGTGCCTATGTCACAGGGTTGTTGGGACAATTGCGTGACTAAGCCATGGGGTTCTCATATGGTGCGGGCCCTGCCACACACACGGCGAAGGTGGGCTAGCTCATCTCTGGCCAGCTCCTCCCTGCGCTCCAGCTGTTCCAGGGTGGCTCAGTGGTTAGAGACGGGAAGCAGCCTGCGCCCCCGGGCTCTTGACCCCATCCAACCCCATTTCCCTCCTGAGCCAAGCCCACTGTGCCCTGGACCCAGATCTCCGTGGAACTCCTGGGAGGAGGACACTGTCGCAGGCAGCCTTACCCACGTGCCAGGCTCGTGCTGTCTGCACTGTTGCAGAGGGGAAAGATGAAGTCGCTGCCCTGGCCGGGCTCATGGCCTCAGAGGGAGCAAATGTGGAGGATCCAAGGAGTAGAGAGAAGAAGTAAACCCAGCGGGGGCAGGGTGACCAGGGAGGGGACTCTCTGAGGAGGTGACATTTGATCTAGACCTGAACAAGGTTGGGTGGGAGAGAGAGTTCCAGGCAGAGGCGCAGCCTGTGCGGAGGCCCTAGGGCAGGACCAAGCCTGGTGTGGGGAGGGAGGGGGAGGAGAGGAGGGGAGGGGAGGGGGAGGAGGGGAGGTGTTCTCCATCTGGGCCTCTGTCCAGCAAACGTTCATCGAGGCAACATCTGTGACCTCACACAGTTTCTGAGTCAGGAGTCTGGGAGCGGCGTAGCTGGGTGGTCCTGGCTCGGGGTCTCTCATGAGGCTGTGGTGAAGCTGTCAGCCGGGACTGCCTCCTCTGAAGGCTCAACTGGGGCTGGAGGAGCCGCTTCCAAGAGAGCTTCTGCTCTTTATTTTTTATTTTTTAAATTTTTTTATAGGGACAGTCTTGCTCTGTCACCCAGGCTGAAATGGAGTGTCACCATCATAGCTCATTGCAGCCTCCAACTCTGGGGCTCAAGCAGTCTTCCCACCGCAGCCTCCCGAGTAGCCGGGACTACAGGCACACGTCCCCACGCCAGATAATTTTTTTGTTTTTTGAAGAGATGGGGTCTTGCTATATCTTGCTATGTTGCTCGGTCTGGTCTGGAATTCCTGGGCTCAAGCAATCCTCCCACCTCGGCCTCCCAATGTGCTGGGATGACAGGTATGAGAACTGCGCCTGGCCCACAATGCCTTTTTTTTTTTTTTTTTTTAGATGGAGTCTTGCTCTGTTGTCCAGGCTGGAATGCAATGGTGCGATCTCAGCTCACTGCAACCTCCGCCTCCTGGGTTTGAGCGATTCTCCTGCCTCAGCCTCCTGAGTAGCCGGGATTACAGGCGCGCACCCCCATGCCTGGCTAATGTTTGTATTTTTAGTAGAGACGGGGCCTCACCATGTTGGCCAGACTGGTCTCAAACTCCTGATCTCAGGTGATCCACCCGCCTCAGCCTCCCAAAGTGCTGGGATTATAAGAGTGAGCCACTGTGCCCGGCCCACGATGCCTTTTCTAAGAAATGTTAGGCACCTTCTCTTTGTCCCCCTCTGTGCTATTGGTGGGGGTGGTGACGGGGTCAGACCAGCTGGGCTCCTGGAAGCATATTCCTACACGCCAGGCTGACGGGGAAGGAGCTCGCCTTGGATCCTGGTGGGCCTGAGGGGCCAGAGGACCAAACGCAGGCCCCAGGGCTCCAGGGCTCGTTTGGCTAAGTGGCCCCCTGGAGTTTATCTGAAAAATGTGCCTTAACTTTGCTCCTCCCCCAGGGGCTGCCCTGGGGCTGCCGTTTGCCCTTCAAGTCCAGGCTGGAGCGAATGTTGCTGCCTTTGACTAGCAGAGACCTCTGAGCCTCAGTTTACATAGCTGTAAAATAGGTCCAATGCCAGTCACCTCATGGAGCGTTGAGAGGGTCAGAGACGCAGCTTGCAGAGCACCTGCCCGCGGGGGGATGTGTGTACGAGCTGCAGCTTTTATTACAGGGAACTTCAAACAAAAGACAAAAGTGGGCCAGGCGCGGTGGCTCATGCCTGTAATCCCAGCACTTTGGGAGGCTGAGGTGGGTGGATCACCTGAGGTCAGGAGTTCGAGATCAGCCTGGCCAACATGGCAAAACTCCGTCGCTACTAGAAATACAAAAATTAGCTAGGTGGTAGTGGTGAACGCCTGTAATCCCAGCTACTTGGGAGACTGAGGCAGGAGAATCGCTTGAACCCAGGAGGCAGAGGTTGCAGTGAGCCGAAATCATGCCACTGCACTCCAGCCTGGGCGACAGAACGAGACTCTATCTCAAAAAAAAAAAAAAAAAAAGTGGACAGGGTGGTACAGGTACGGGTGTTCTTTTCCTGAAACGTTGTACACACCCGGAGAATCGTGTCAGGAACACCCTGCCCGCCCCCACGCCCATCCCACATACCTCCATACTGTGTTGACTCCGGGCTCTTGTGTGTGCAGATGCGGGGGGCGAACAGGGGCGAGATTCTACCATCCCAGTCTCTAAAACAGAGTCTCTGCCTCTCAGCACTGCCGACCTGTGGGACCTGATCCTTCTCTGGGGTAGGGCCATCCTGGGCACTGCAGGGCGCTGAGCAGTGTCGCTGGCCTCCACCTACTTTATGCCAGGAGCACCCTTAGTCATGACCATCACAGATGGCCCCAGACATCAACCAGTGTGCCCTGGAGGGCAGAGTCTCCCCTGGTGAGACCTCCATTTCGGTCACTCCCTCCACCCCCAGGGCCACGCTCAAAGCCTGTCCCAGAGAAGATCCTGGCCTCCGCCTGATCTCCTCTGACCCTTTACAAAAGTTTGCTGAGCCCTGACTTAAGGGATAAACGGAAAAGATGTTTTTTGACCTATGTAGTAATAGATGGGTGTCTTTTATGTGATTCTGTGCTTTCCAGGTGCTTAAAACCTTTTCTTATTAGACATTGTATTTAGACAGTCCGGGCGCGGTGGCTCACGCCTGTCATCCCAGCACTTTGGGAGGCCAAAGTGAGTGGATCACCTGAGGTCAGGAGCGAGACCAGCCTGGCCAACATGGTGAAACACCATCTCTATAAAAATAGAAAAATTAGCTGAGAATAGTGGCGGATCCCTTTAATCCCAGCTACTCGGGAGGCTGAGACGGGAGAATCGTATGAACCTGGGAGGCGGAGGTTGCAGTGAGTTAGGATGGTGCCGTTGCACTCCAGCCTGGGCAACAGAGCAGGACTGCGTCTCAAAAGAAAAAAGAAAAGACAGTTGCATTTAGACAGAGAGCTGGCCGCCTCAGTGGTGTATCATCCCCCAAACCCAAGAGATGCTTGCTGATTTTGGTTTGGATGGATGGATGGGTGGATGGATGGATGGATGGATGGACGAACGGATGAATGAGCCAACAGACAATCACCTGACACCATTCACCACGCTGGGGGTCTCAGAATCAGAAGAGAGTGCATCTTCAGGGTAAGAACTAGCCTGTAGTCACTTCACGGCCATTGTTCCAGGCTTGATTGTGGGACTTCAGGCCGTTGCCATGTCCCCCGCCGAGGGGGCTGTAGCCAGGGTGTTCTCACAGGGCCAGAGGGCAGGAGCTGGGATCCCCCAAACCCCACCATAGCCAGGGCAGTGTCTCCCACAGCATCTGCCTCTTCGTTTGCTGCAGAAAGTTTCTTGAGCATCTGCAACATGCCGGGCACGTTCTAGGCTCCAGTTGCCTGCTCCGCCACTCCGTCCACCATGAGTGCCCAGCCCAGCACGTCAAGCCACATCCAGGGCGCCCCTTGGGCCCCTCCAACCCTGCAGGTCCTGACTGCTCAGCACATCTGACCCAAGCCTGCGCTTCTTCCTGATGCCCCATCTTGGTAGCCAACTCACTGTGTGCCTGAGCCCAGGTCCCAGGTCACGTCCTCTCCAGTGCTCCCCCTCCACAGCTGAGGACCCCTCTGGATCTCCCAGATCCAGCCCAGCCCCCCTGCCCCAGCTCCATTCACCGGTGCTGCTGTGCCCCTACTGAGTAGCGAGTAGGTCTGGGAGAGCAGCCGTGAACGAGACACCAGGTCTGTGCTCCCACAGGAAGGAGCAAGATCAGTCCCAACTGATGTGCAGCGTGAGGAAATAGAATGGGATGCAAGGCGGGTAGGAAGGTGGCTGTGAGGACGGTCTCCCTGGGGAGGTGAGAGTCAGGCTGAGACCCAAACGGGAGGACAGGAGCCGGCCGAGCAGGGACACAGGCGCAGCACGCGCAAGGCCCCTGAGGCAGGAACATGCCCCTCAAAGGTGTGGTGCTGGGTGGGGAGCCTGGGCATAGGGCCCGGCCCACCGGAGCTTGGGGGCATCCTCTGTGACCCATGTCCACACTCAGGTTCCTCAAGCAGAGTTCCCTCAAAAACCGTGTTTCTTCAGAGCTTGAAAACACCTGTGTCCAAGGTCAAGACTCACCTTTCCCCTGGGGGAAAGGGATTTTTAAAGAGAATTTTCAAAAGTGCTGAAAAGTTGAAAGAATTGGGCAGTAGACCCACGACTTACCGCCTGGGTCTTGCAATTGGCAGTTGGCTGTGTTCACGCCATCCCTCCATCCATCCCGCCATCCCTCCATCCTGCCATCCCGCCATCCCACCATCCCTCTATCCCTCCCTCCATCCTGCCATCCCGCCATCCCACCATCCCTCCCTCCATCCTGCCATCCCGCCATCCCACCATCCCTCCATCCCTCCCTCCATCCTGCCATCCCTCCATCCCTCCCTCCATCCATCTTGCCATCCCTTCATCCTCCATCCCTCCATTCTCCATCCCTCCCTCCATCCCTCCATCCCTCCCTCCGTCCTGCCATCCCGCCATCCCTCTGTCCCTCCCTCCCTCCATCTCGCCATCCCTCCATCTCGCCATCCCTCCATCTCGCCATCCCTCCATCTCGCCATCCCTCCCTCCATCCTTCCATCTCTCCATCCCTCCTTCCACCCCTCCATCCCTCCATCCCTTTATCCCTCCATCCCTCCCTCCATCCCTCCTTCCATCTCTCCATCCCTCCCTCCATCCCTCCATCCCTCCCTCCATCCCTCCCTCCATCCATCCCACCATCCTTCCATCCTCCTTGCCTCCATCCCTCCCTCCATCCTTCCATCCCTCCCTCCATCCTTCCATCCCTCCTCCATCCCTCCATCTCTCCATCCTCCATCCCTCCATCCTCCATCCCTCCATCCTTCATCACTCCATCTCTATCCCTCCATCCCTCTGTTCTCCATCCTTCCATCCCTCCATGCCTCCGTCCCTGCATCCCTCCGTCCCTCCATCCCTCCGTCCCTCCATCCCTCCACCCCTCCATTCTCCATTCCTCCATCCTCCATCCCTCCGTCCCTCCATCTCTCCATCCCTTCATCCTGCATTCTCCATCCCTCCATCTCTCCATCCCTCCATTTTCTATCCCGCCATCTCTCCATCCCTCCATCCCTCCATTCTCCCTCCCTCCTCCATCCTCCATCCTCCATCCTCCTTCCATCTCTCCATCCCTCCATTCTCCATCCCTCCATTCTCCATCCCTCCATTCTCCATCCCTCCATTCTCCATCCCTCCATCTGTCCATCCCTCCTTCTGTCCATCCCTCCATCCTCCTTCCCTCTATTCCTCCATCCTCCATCCATCCATCCCTCCCTCCATCCCTCCATTCTCCATCCCTCCATTCTCCATCCCTCCATCTCTCCATCCCTCCATCTGTCCATCCCTCCTTCTGTCCATCCCTCTATTCCTCCATCCTCCATCCATCCATCCCTCCCTCCATCCCTCCCTTTATCCCTCCATCCCTCCTCCATCCCTCCCTCCCTCCATCCCTCCATCTCTCCATCCCTCTCCCACCCCTCCATCCCTCCCTCCCTCCATCCCTCCATCTATCCCTCCCTCCCTCCATCCCTCCCTCCATCCCTCCCTCCTCCATCCTCCATCCCTCCCTCCATCCCACCATCCTTCCATCCCTCCATCCCTCCATCCCCCATCCTTCCATCCCACCATCCCTCCATTCTGCCATCCCTCTCAGCTTGTTTTTTGGAAGCCTTTCAAAGTTGCAGACCTCAGCACCCCCACCTGTCAACACTTAACACGATTCAGCATCTTGAACTGGACTATTTCTTTTTTTTTGAGAGGGAGTCTCACTCTGTTGCCCAGGCTGGAGTGCAGTGGCATGATCTTGGCTCACTGCAACCTCCGCCTCCCAGGTTTAAGCGATTCTCCTGCCTCAGCCTCCCAAGTAGCTGGGATTACAGGCGCTGGCCACCACACCCGCCTAATTTTTGTATTTTTAGTAGAGACGGGGTTTCACCATGTTGGCCAGGCTGGTCTCTAACTCCTGGGCTCAAGTGACCCGCCTGCCTCGGCCTCCCAAAGTGCTGGGATGACAGGCGTGAGCCACCGCAAAGCCTGGCCTAAAACTTTCTCTTTCTTTTCAGTCTTCATTCCTTTCTGTTTTTCTTGTCTTATTGCTCCAGCCAGCACTTCCGCTGCAGTGGCGGCTCTCACAGCCACACCCCTGGTCTTGTGGTTGACATTAAGGCATTTCCCATAACTTTTTGCTTTATACTTCTTTCATTTTATATTTTATTTTATTTTATTTTAATTTTAAGACAGGATCTTGCTCTATTGCCCAGGCTAGAGTGCAGTGGTGCAGTCATAGCTCACTGCAGCCTCAAACTTCTGGGTTCAAGTGATCCTCCCGCCTCAGCCTCCCAAGTAGCTAGAAATACAGGTGTGCACCACCACTCCTGGCTAATATTTAAATTTTTTTGTAGAGATGGGGGTCTCACTATGTTGCCCAGGCAAGTCTCAAACTTCTGGGCTCAAGCCGTCCTCCTGCCTCAGCCTCCCAAAGTGCCAGAGCCACCTCGCCTGGTCTTATATTTCTTTTTAAAGTAAAAACAGTCTCCCTTTCTCTCCTTTTTTTCTTTGTTGGTAGTATTTTGGGGGGACATGAAATTCATGTTGAATTTCGTTGAAGGTTTTTCTGGATTCGGAGATGGGATCACAGCGTTTTTCACCGTTGACTTTGGGTACCTTCCTAAATTTCCCCAAATCCCCATTTCCCGGCCTGTCAAACGGTGATCCTGAATTAGGTGGCAGCTGGATCAGGTGCTCACAGGCGCCTCCTGGCCACGCGCCATTGGGGAGTGGGCCGTGGGGGGCGAAGGCAGAGGCGAGTGTGCCAGGCGGGGGGCCGAGTGATGGTGCAGCCTTTTATTTCTAGATCTGCCTGTTTTTCGAGAAACCCAGGTTTTTCTCCAAAACATTGTGATTTCTAGAGTTGACCGAACCCAAACACCGCAGGGCTCAGAACCAAGCCCGGGCGGGCCACTCCCCGGGGTGTGCTGGGAGTGGTGGGTGCCGGGGACCGCGGATGTACCAGGTGACAGTTTACGGCGACTCGCTGGGCTTGGGGCTGCAGGGCTGGGCAGGTACCTGAGTTCACATCTCTCATCACTTCCCGGTGGGGACCATCAGTCAGGTGCTGCCTGTCCGCAAACAGGGACCCCATTGCCTACCACGCCAGGCCTGTATGGGTTAGAGACGGTCACGCGGGAGGCCTGGCCACATGGGTTCTCCCCAGCGGTGTCAGAATCCTTCCACCTCTCCCAGCCTCAGTTTCCCCATGTGTCAAATGAAGCTGTGAGGAGTGGCTGCCTGGTCAGGCTGGGTGGGATCCTGTGTGGGGAGAGCTTGGTCGGCACCTGGTGCAGATATTTGCTGTTGCAGCCGTGTTGAACATCTCACCCAAGGGTTTAACCTCAGGGGCTAGTGAAGCGGGGCATCACCTGGGGTCATCCTGCCCCCCTGGGGACACGGGGCCATGTCTGGAGACATCTGTGGTTGTTACAGCTGGGGGGTGCCCCTGGCATGGAGTGGGTGGAGGCCAGGGACGCTGCTCAGCACCCTGCAGTGCCCAGGATGACCCCAGTGACCAGCCCAGAGAACAATCCAGCACTAAGTGCTGAGGGGGGAGACCCTGGTTTGCATGGGCTTTGGGGGGGTGCCTGGAGGCCCCCAAGCTGTTTGCGTGTGGGTACACTCATATCAAGAGAGAAGAGGCCTGAGGCAGGGCCGTTTGATGTCACCATGGACAAGACTGTCCATCCCGGTCCATACCAGAGAGGAGCAGAAGCTGAGGGTCGGCACCAGCCTTTCAGACCTCGGTAGTTGCTGTTTACTGCGTTTTACAAAAGCCTTGGTCCATGATGGGGAGAAAAGAAAGGTTGAACTCAGTCCTACAGCACAGACAGTGTGAGAAGCTCCAGCCTGCAGCAGACTGGCTGCCCTTCTGGTCAAGCCTTGACCAAGTCCCCCGACCTCCTTTAGAGACAAGCAAACTGAGGCCCTGGGGGATGACAGAGTTTGGAGAAGGTTCCAGATGGTGTATGTCACTGGGCAATGCTTTTGCCACTAAAGGGATCTGCATCTTCATTTTGCTTTTCTGGGACACAAAATTCACTCTTTGAAAGTGTCTTACTGCTTACTTACTGCAACTGAGTAAATTCTTTTCGGCGTATTCACAGAGTTGTTCAGTCACTGCCACTAATTCTAGTACATTTCCATCACCCCGAAAGCAAACCCTGTGCCTGGCGGCTGTCACTCTCCATCCCTCCCCAGCCCCAGCACCCACGCATCCCCTCCCTGTCTTTCTGGATCAGCCTGTCCTGGACATTTCATGGAAATGGGGTCACACACTGCATGGCCTCTTGTGTCTGGTATCTCTCACTGAGTGTGACGTCTTCAAGGTGCATCCGTGCTGTGGCCTGCGTCAGAGCCTCACTCCTTTTCATGGCTGAATAATCCATGTACAGATTATTAATGCTTCTTTGAATGTAAGAAGTCCAAGTAAGACAAAGGAATTAAAAACTGTAACTCCTCCTGTTCCAAAGAAGTCCACAGATAGGCCAGGCACGGTGGCTCATGTCTGTCATCGCAGCACGTTGGGAGGCCGAGGCGGGCAGATCACGAGGTCAAGAGATTGAGACCATCTTGGGTAACACGGTGAAACCCCATCTCTACTAAAAATACAAAAAAGCTGGGCGTGGTGGTGCATGCCTGTAGTCCCAGCTACTCGGGGGAGGCTGAGGCAGGAGAATCACTTGAACCCGAGCGGCGGAGGTTTTAGTGAGCCGAGATCTGCAGCTACTCGGGGGAGGCTGAGGCAGGAGAATCACTTGAACCCGAGTGGCGGAGGTTGTAGTGAGCCGAGATCTGCAGCTACTCGGGGGAGGCTGAGGCAGGAGAATCGCTTGAACCCGGGAGGCAGAGGCTGTAGTGAGCCGAGATCTGCAGCTACTCGGGGGAGGCTGAGGCAGGAGAATCGCTTGAACCCGGGAGGCGGAGGCTGTAGTGAGCCGAGATGTGCAGCTACTCGGGGGAGGCTGAGGCAGGAGAATCGCTTGAACCCGGGAGGCGGAGGCTGTAGTGAGCCGAGATGTGCAGCTACTCCGGGGAGGCTGAGGCAGGAGAATCGCTTGAACCCGGGAGGCGGAGGCTGTAGTGAGCCGAGATGTGCAGCTACTCGGGGGAGGCTGAGGCAGGAGAATCGCTTGAACCCGGGAGGCGGAGGCTGTAGTGAGCCGAGATGTGCAGCTACTCCGGGGAGGCTGAGGCAGGAGAATCGCTTGAACCCGGGAGGCGGAGGCGGTAGTGAGCCGAGATGTGCAGCTACTCGGGGGAGGCTGAGGCAGGAGAATCGCTTGAACCCGGGAGGCGGAGGCTGTAGTGAGCCGAGATTTGCAGCTACTCGGGGGAGGCTGAGGCAGGAGAATCGCTTGAACCCGGGAGGCGGAGGCTGTAGTGAGCCGAGATCTGCAGCTACTCGGGGGAGGCTGAGGCAGGAGAATCGCTTGAACCCGGGAGGCGGAGGCTGTAGTGAGCCGAGATGTGCAGCTACTCGGGGGAGGCTGAGGCAGGAGAATCGCTTGAACCCGGGAGGCGGAGGCTGTAGTGAGCCGAGATTTGCAGCTACTCGGGGGAGGCTGAGGCAGGAGAATCGCTTGAACCCGGGAGGCGGAGGCTGTAGTGAGCCGAGATCTGTTGCAGTCAGCTATTGTTGTGTAACAAACCACCCCCAGACAGAAGCTTCAAACAACTGTGTATTTGCTTGCGATTCTGTTATTTGGGTTGGGTTCAGTTGGGTGGTTCTTCTGTAGGTCTTACCTGGGGTTAGTCCCATGGCTGTGGTCGGCAGTGGCAGGAAATTCAAGCTCGTCCTGCACTTGCCTGTCCAACCCTCAGCTGGGATGGCAGGAACAGCTGGGGCCGCCCGGTCTTTCTGCAGGGAGCTGGCCTCTGAGTGTCGTGGCCCAGGTTCCCAGAGGCACAGTGAGAAGTGCCAGCCTTCCTCACGCCCACACCATCCCTTGCATCACATTCTGTTGGTCAGAGCAAGTCACACCATTGCCAAGCGTCGCAGCCATCTGTGGACAGCCGCAGAAGGCCTTTCTGCAGTTTAGCAGGAGAAGATTCTCGCACGGCCTACCCTCGTCCACCGGGTCCTGGTCTGAGCCAGAGCTGAGGGTCAGCCCTGCCGCCTCTGGGTCCCCACCCCAGCCTGTGTCGTGGAGTGCCGCTGCCCAGCCTGGCCGTCCTGGCAGGTCCTCAGAGGGGCCTGTGGTCCCCATGGTCGGAGGCCTGCACGGCGGGAGGCCAGAGGATGGGTTGTTCCAGCAAATGAGGGAGGTGACCGTGAGCTCTGGCCCGGGGTTGCTTCCTGCTTGTGGGATCGCAGGACCCCGTGCCTGGGCCGTCCTCACGCACCCGGGTTGCTGTGTCACGGTGAGCCTGCACCTGTCCTGGGGTGCCCAGCAGTTGCCCTCTGGGCAGCGGCCCCACCCAGGGGTGCAGGCCCCCTGTGCTACTCTGACACACCTGGGTCCCACTGCCGCCCCTTTCACACTGGCCTTCCCTTGCTGCCCTCAGAGCTTTGCCAGAGTCTGAGCAGGTGACAGAGCAGGCCTGGGCCCCCTGTTGTGGGGATGACAACAGCCATGTGTCAGGTGGTGCCGTGTGCCAGGCAGTGAGGAGGGGACCGTTTGGTGCAGGGTGGCTGGAGGAGGCCTCTGAGGGGTGATGTTCAAGCCAGGTCTGGGGTGAAACAGAGGAACAAACCCTAAGGGAATCTTGGGACTGGCAGGCCAGGCAGAGGCACCGCTCGTGCAAAGGCCATGACACAGGGTGGCGCTGGCGTGCTGGAGGGACCGCGAGGGCCCGTGTGGCTGGAGCAGAGGGAGGAGCAGAGGGCAGGGAGGGGGCCACACAGGGTCTGGTGGGGTGACAGGGCCTGGTCTTTACCCTGCAGGGCTGCAGTGAGGCCTGGGGAGACCCTTGTCTGCGGTGGGGGCGGGGTGGGTGGGCCCCCTTTCGCAGAATCCCTCCCCTGCCGTGGGCTCTCCCCGGCCCCCCAGTCCCCAGCCCCCCAGTCCCCAGCTTCATCATCCTGGGCCTTCCAGGGCCCTGCCCACTCTCCCCCCACCCCCACCGCCTCCAGGGCTGGGGCTTTCTCCTCCCAGCCATGGGGGTCTGGACCTTGGTTCTACAGGGATGAGGCCACCACTGTTCCTGTCCTGCCTGCTGTCACGGCGCCCTGCAGGTGCCCACAGGGGCTGAGGCACCTTCCACCCACCCTCGAGCTTGCCTCGCTGGGGCCCTCTGCCCCACGGTGCCCTGTCGGTGAGCCCAGCGTGGGCCCTGTTTCCTCTCACTGTGATGCCTCCCTCCCTCTGGCCGCCTGTCCAGGCCTCTCCGTCCCCATTCTTACTTTGGGTCTCACTGCGGAGCCACCCTGACAATCTGCCTCCTCCCCCAGTTTAGTCATTCCCTGCCTCAGTGTCCATGTCAGACAGATGTGGAGAGGAAGCTCTGGCGGAGGCCTGTTGTACAGAGAAAAGAGGAACGGGTATCTGTCAGTCCATGGGTCAGTCAACAAACAAACGCCCATGCTGTCAGCCCAGGGCAGGCCCTGTCCTGAGGGAGCCCCCAGGGTCAGCAGGAGGGACCAGGCTGGTCTGCAGGATGGGGTGGTGTCAGTGGGGTGGCAAAGGTGGCTGGTGTGGGACACAGTGTCCAGGGAGCACTGGCAGGGCCAGGGCGGAGACCAGGCGCAGGCCAGGGAACAGCTGGGTGCAGAGGCGGCCATGTGGCCCCGTGGAGAACGGCAGTGCCTCGAGGGCTCGAGCTGGCTTCAGCCACACTTTATAGAGAGAGACTGAGGCTCAGAGAGAAGCCCCGGGCACACAGGGAGGTGGGGTGGCCGATGAGGTCACCGTGCAGCCAGCGATCAGAGCCGTGCGCCGCAGGCCCGGGTCGCCGCCACGTCCTGTGATGGGGCCGGGAGAGAGGGGCCCCAGCGGCAGAGCCCCCGCCTCGGGCCTGGCCAGCGGAAACTGCTCAGAGGGGCCACCTCCCGGCTCCGCAGCGCGGCTCGCCTTTCCTCCCCCGACTATTTTTAAAACCTAATTTCCTCGAAAACGGGGTGGCTCATTCAGCAGATAATTAGTCACGTCTCAGGCTGAGCAGAGCTCACCGTCATGACAGCCCCCTATGGGGGTCACGGCAGGCTCTGTGCCCTGAGCGGGCCTCGTGGGGAGCGAGGATTGAGTGAAGATGGCGCTCACCTGCCCCCACCCCCCGGGCGGGCGGTGGCAGCAAGGCTCTGCTTTCTCCCCGTCCCCTCTCCTCCACAGGACACTCGGCTCTGGTCTCCCCTTGCTGCCCGTTCCTGCCTGCCCTGGGAGCCCCACATTTTCCCTGGGGTCCCCCAACCGAGTGCCTCCCCTCCCCGTCCTGCTCCACCTCCACCTCAGTGCTTCGGCCCCGGCCAGTCCCTTAACCCTACAGGCCCCCAGTGCGGGGGACATTCCCAGCAGGGCCTGAGCCGCCTGCCCCTCTCCTCTCCTCTCCCCCTGTTAGCCAGCTCAGGTGAGTCGGGCAGGTGAAGACGTGGAACCACAGAGGGAAACTGAGGCAGGGGGCCTACACCCAACGCGGGTGACCCCGAGGTGCCTGGTGAGGTCAGCAGAGCCGGGTCTGGAGGGCCTCACTGCATCCACTGGGTCCCAGGGCCGTAGGGAGCCTGGGAGAGTCCGGGCAGGGGTGGACCCAAGCGCTGTGACCTCTCAGCATCGGGGCCACTGAGGAAAACAGCTGAGTCACCCAAGTGGGTGTGGGGGGGCCCCAGAGGGGTGGTTTCGGGAGTAGAGTCAGGACTGTGGGCAGGGAGGCCCCAGAGAGGCCGAGCAGGGGGACGCCCGGGCCCCCGATGAGGTCTGCAACGTCCCGCCCCGGCCCACCGCTGGCTTCCTGCCCTCTCTTCTTTTCCTTCCCCCACACCCTGGACGTAAAACCGTGAATTGTTCTGCTCCCGGGCCGCCAACCCAAACATCACGTCAGCGTCCAGCACCTTCCGCCCCGCCGCGGCCCAGAGCAGGCCCTTTGTGGCCTGTCAGAGACCTGGGGGCGACTGGCCCTGTCCTCTGGAAGGACAGAGAAGCAGCCCGTCCTTCCCTTCACCGTGGCAGCCGGAATCCTGAGTCACCTCACTCCCTCCGTCCCCATCCCCGCCCCTGCAGTGAGCACCGTGGGTCGGTCTGTCCCCCAGATCCCTCCAGGGCCCACCCGCTGCCCACGCAGTCCTGCAGGGCATCCAGGTGGCCTGAGGGGAGGACCCTTCAGCTGTTCTTGCTGCCTTGAGAAGTATGCCCCCTCCCACCCAGGGCTGGGGTCCTCACTGGAGGGCTCCGTGTAAGGTCCTGGGCTGCCCAGACAAAGTCCCCAGGACTGGGGGGCTTGGAGCAGCAGGCCTTGAACAGGCATTTGTTCTGGCTCAGCTCTGGAGGCCAGGAGCCCGAGGTCCAGGAGTGGGCAGGGCTCTGCCCTCCCGACCGACGGTGGAGAAGCTCCACACCCCTCTGCTCCTGGTGCCTCCGGGCATCCTTGGCGTTTCAGGGCCTGGAGGAGTGGTGCCCTCCCCGCCTCCACCCCACACGGCATCTTGGCCTCCCTGAGCGGCTTCTCTAATAAGGACAGCGGTGGATCCAGGGCCCACCCCACTCCGGCACGACCTTATCTTACCCAATGACATCAGCAAAGACTCTCTTTCCAAATACGGTTGCAGGCTGAGGTTCTTGGAAGGACGTGAATGTCGGGGGGACACCGTCCAACCCCGCACCCTCAGGCAGGCGTGGGGACTGACCACGACTGCAGGGGCCCACCAGCGTCTCGAACGCGGCCCCCTCCCCACCTGCCGCCTGCAGAGGCTCCTGACCCCAGCCCCCTCCCTGGCCAGCCCCCTGCCCCGAGGCTCCTGACCCCAGCCCCCTCCCCACCTGCCGCCTGCAGAGGCTTCAGATCCCAGCCCCCTCCCCACCTGCCACCTGCAGAGGCTCCTGACCCCAGCCCCCTCCCCACCTGCCGCCTGCAGAGGCTTCTGATCCCAGCCCCCTCCACACCTGCTGCCTGCAGAGGCTCCTGACCCCAGCCCCCTCCCCACCTGCCACCTGCCCCAGGTTCCTGACCCCAGCCCCCTCCCCACCTGCCGCCTGCAGAGGCTGCTGACCCCAGCCCCCTCCCCACCTGCCGCCTGCCCCAGGTTCCTGACCGCAGCCCCCTCCCCACCTGCCGCCTGCCCCAGGTTCCTTACCCCAGCTCCCTCCCCGGCCTGCCGCCTGCAGAGGCTTCTGGCCCCAGCCCCCTCCATACCTGCTGCCTGCCCCGAGGCTCCTGACCCCAGCCCCCTCCCCGGCCTGCCCCGCCCCGAGACTCCTGACCCCAGCAAAGTTTTCCACCTCGTGCCTTCGTCTTGTCTCCGGCAGTTCTGACCCGGCAGCAGAGCAAAGCTATGGGCTGCTCCACCAAGCTGCATTCAGTTGCCTTCAGTGCCCGCGGTGGACGTGTTTTCAGACGGCAGGGCGGTCACCGGGGTGCGGCCTCTAGATGGGACACACGTGGGTCTCCCGTGCACCCACCGAGAGCAGCACAGTGCCCATGGGGGCCGAGGGGCGCTGGCAGGGCTGATAGGGTGTGGCATCGCCGACCCAGGCCCAGGTTTGACTTTCCTTCTCCTGTGTGACCTCGGGTGGGTTCACCCCTCCCTCTGAGCATCTCTTTCCGCGTCATAAAACAGAAGGGCTCCCTCCTTCTCTGCACTCTTTGCTGGCTTTGTAAGGCCTTGGTCCAGAAAGACTTTTTGTCTCTCGGGGAAATTCTCCTCTGTCCCCTCTCCCGAGTCCACACCCAGCCGGGTCCCCACCCCTGACGGCCCCCGTCTGCACCGCGGACTCCGCACCCACCTCCTCACCTGTCTGCACCTCCCTGAACCTCGCCCAGTTGGCCCCTCACATGTCCTGGCCTCCCCTGCTCACCTCAGCCAGCCTGGAAGCCAGGGCCAGACCAGTTCCAACGCACTGCTGCCCAGCCCAGAGCAGGGAGGCAGCCAGAGGGCCGAGCCCTGTGGAGCAGGGCACGTGCCGCACCCTCCTGCACACACTCCGGCGCAGCCTGAGTGTCTCCACGGGCTCATAATAATCCCCTTTGAGGGCCTGCCCCAGCACCCCCAGCTGCAAGACCTCGGCCGCCCCTCCCTTCCCCAACCCTCAGCCTCTTCCTCTAGGAAGGGGGAATGGAGTGAGAAGATGCTGGCAGAGCTGGGGTGGAGTCAGCCCTGACCCACAGCCCCTGTGATTGAAAAGAAGCATTTGTCTCCATGCCCCTGGGCCCCGGGTGGTGCCAGCATCGGAATCCAACAGGGAGGCACTCCCCTTCGGTACCCGCCTCTGCATGAGCCTGGAGGACGCTGCTGTGATCCGTGCAGCGTGGCCGCCTCAGCCACCTCCTGACTTTTGTGCTGCCGTTCCCTCCGCCTGGAACTCCCTCTGGCTCCCACGGCATCCTTGTTTGGCACTGAGCTCAGACAAGACCGGCCCAGGGAAGCCCCCCTTGCTGATCCGCACCCCGCCTGTCACCCCACATCAAACACCCAGCCCTGCGCCCACCCCTGTTGACCGTGAGCCCCTTGAGGGCGAGACCAGGTCTTCCCAAGGCCCGCGTGGTGGACGCCAGCACGTGCGTTCCCTGCAGTCGCTGACATCGCTTCCCACCTCAGGGCTCTGAGGCCAGGAGTCCAGCCCCAGAACGGGGCCTCACCAGGCTAAAGTCAAGCTGTGGGCAGGGCTGGGCCCAGCACAAGCTGCAGAGGAGAATCCGTTTCCCCCCTTTCCCAGCGTCTAGAGGCGCCCGCATCTGTCGGCTCAGGTCCCTTCCTCCCCCTTCACAGCCACAGCGCAACCTCTTCCAGTCTCTGTCTGACTCACCCTCCCGCCCCCGCTTGTGAGGACCCTGTGAGGACATCGGGCTCCCAGGTCCCCCAGGATCATCTCCCGTCGGTCTCAGGGCCCGTAATCACAGCTGTAGAGTCTGTTCCTGTTCTCCAGATGAGGACCCCAGGGCCCTGCTGCTGGGAGCCAGGGTTGGGGATGTGGTCCTGGGTCCTAGGAGCCGAGTCTCGCCTGCTTCCCTCGTCCCAGCCTCCTCGAGTGGAGGAAGGTGCTCCCGGCTCAGCCCAGGCCTGGGCTCGTTGGCTCAATCCTGCAGGCCTCTGTCGTCCTCTCTGGAGCTGCAGCCCAGGCCCTGCTGCAGGCGCTGACCGGAGGCTGCGGGCCCAGGAGCCAGGGCAGGGCTGGGGGTCCCCTCACAGCCTCCCTTACCCTTCCACAGACCTCACTCTGGAGAGGGGCAGGGAGGGCGGCAGCCCTGGGGACCCCTGGCCAGTTCCCACTGACCGCAGCTGCCCAGGTGCTGGGCGCTCCCTGCAACTCCAGCCTGCCCTCGCTGCAGCGGGGGCCTGCCCCCCCTCACTCCCCACGCTGGCACCTGATTTCCCCATGCCCGAGCCTCTCCTGGCGCCTGCCTCCGAGGAAGCGGGGCTTGGTCAGTTCAGAACTGCTCAGTTGTTGACTGCCCAGAACCTCATGTCTGGGTGTGAAGGGGGTCAGAGCCGGGGGAGGTTTGCTCCTTACTTCCCCTCCCCTCCTCCAGGCAGGTCCAAGCCCCAGGCCCTCCGTGGTGGGTGCCAAGCCTAGGCGTCACCAGCTGCCCATCTCCCTGAGGCTGCAAAGCCTCTCCCCTTCTCTAGGCCCCAGTGGCTGCCAACCAGGGTGACCTTGGCAGGCCCCAGCGGCCCCCACCCTCATCACATCCTCCCAGCGCACTCAGTCCATGTCTTCACTTGTGTGTAGCCTTGAGACCGGCCCCACGCGGAGTTACACACGCCAGGCCTGGGGGGCCAGAAGGTGGGCCGGGGGCCGGGCCCAGGACTCCCAGAGGTCACCGGTTTCCTGTCTGATACCCAGCTTGTCTCTTCTGCAGGTTTGGCTCAGAAGAAGGCGGCCCCAACAGAGGTGAGTGTCTGGAGGGGACGAAGGGCCTGGGGTCCCCACCCTGACCTGCTGCCTCCCTACTCGCGGAGAAGCTGTGTGGCCTGGGGCAGCTCACTACAGTTCTCTGGGCCCCAAATGCCGTCCAGTGTCCACAAGCAGGATGAACGTGAGGTCTACACCAACTGCGTCTTGAGAGGTCGGGGTGAAATTCCGTGATGGAGGAGGGGGCCCTGCATCTGAGGGGCCACACCCTCAGTGGCAGGGGTGCCTGGTCAGGGCTGCAGGGGCAGGAAGGGCTTCTCTGGGTTCCAGGCCACGTGGAGCCTGGATTCTGGGGGGTGGGCGGTGGGGAGAGAGCAGCTCTTGCCGGGGGACTGGGGGCAGGAATGGAAGACCTGGCTGGAGGGTCAGACGCTGCCCAGAGGGCGATGCCCGAGGCTACCAGCTGCACCCACGCCCTCAGTGTCTGTGAGCCACACAGGCGTAGTGCACAGTGAGGCTGTGTGCAGCCTATGTGTGCATGTTTGCCTGCGTGCGTGTGTGCACGTTTGTGTGTGTGCATGTTTGCCTGCGTGCATGTGTGCACGTATTTTTGCTTGTGTGGATGTTTGCCTGTGTGTGTGCACGTTTGTGTGTGTGCATGTTTGCGTGCATGTGTGCACGTGTTTGCCTGTGTTCATTTGCCTACGTGCGTGTGTGCACGTGTTTGCCTGTGTTCATGTTTGCCTGAGTGCATGTGTGTTTGCCTGTGTGCCTGTTTGCCTGCGTGCGTATGTACACGTTTGCCTGTGTGCACGTCTGCACGTGTGTTTGCCTGTGTGCATATTTGTCTGTGTGTGTGCACGTCCGCATGTACATGGGTCCTGTCATTGCTGCCTGTCTCCTCCCGAGAGCTTTCTCTGCACGTTGGCCCTGCCTTTGCAGCTTCTCCCAGCCCCGTGGCGCCGAGTGGCCTTCTTCCCAGCCCCAGTGGGCGCAGTGGGGTGGGCCGTCCTCCAAGGGCACCCGAGCTGCTGCATCTCCCGTCTTCCCGCATGCAGTCCTCAGGGTACCTGTCCATGAGCCCCATTCACAGGAGCAGTCCCCAAGGCACCTGTCCCACCTGGGCCGCCCTTGGCCCTGCGTCCATAGCCAGAGCTTGGAGGGCTTTGTCCACCAGGCCTGGGACCCTGGGATCCTTCCTCAGAGTCCCCCGGCGTGGGGGCAGTGTGGAGGGTGGCGCAGGTGGAGGGTGGCGCGGGTGGCGGGGTGAATTCCTGGGGAGAGCCTGCCCCCTGGCGGCCACCTGGGAGAATGCAGGGAACATGGCTGGGCAGCGTCGGCTGTGGAGGGAGGGCAGGGGCAGGGGTCAGGGCTGCAGGCGTGTCCCTGGGGCCGATAGCGGTGGGATGGGGTCTGGCCAGTGGAGGGTCCATGGGGTCTCCTAGCAAACGCAGTGGTGCTCCTTAAATGACGGTGCCAGGTGGGGCTGTTTTCCTTGGTTGGCCTCTGTGTCCCTTCAGGCTCCCACGGCCCCTCCTCACATCCTCCCGCGAGGGCAGCAGGCTGAGGCCCCCTGGGGTCGGCGGTCCCATCTGCTGGGACACCCGTGCTGCCCGACAGCTTGCAGGAGCCGGGCCTGACCCTGGCCAGTGAGACCATCTCCCTCAGGGACGAGGTGGTCTTTTCAATCCTTCCATCCCAGCGGTCTCATAGTTAGGGGCCCTGGTGAGGGAGAGGAGTTACGACTCCCACCACCACCTCAGGCAGTGGGTGAGATGCTCTGAGGCTGGCCTGGCTCACACCGTGTTGGCAGGAAGCCTGACCCCCGCTCTGTTCCCACCCCCACCTCAGTCCTGTTTTTTTAAAAAATACCCACTTTACTGAGATGTGATTTGCATACTGTACCCTCTGAAGTGTGCAGTGAGTGACTTTTAGTACATTTGCAGAGTTGTGTGGGGACATCTGTGGTTGCCACAACTGGGAGGTGCTCCTGGCATGGAGTGGGTGGAGGCCAGGAATGCTGCTTAGCACCCTGCTGTGCCCAGGGTGGCCCCACCCCAAAGAACGGTCCAGCCCCAGTCTCCACAGCACCTGGGGGAGACCCTGGAATTAGAGGGCTGGAGCTGCCCAGTCCTCTTGCCCTTCCTGAGGAGGCAGAGGTCTCCACCTTGGAGTGAGCACTTCTGGGTGTCCAGTGTGGGACACTGAGGGGCCCCAGCCAGCCCGCCAGGCGCCCACGGGTGAGGGGCCTCCTGCTGCACCCCGGAGTCGCCTGGACCTGCCCCCTGCCCTGTGCACCCCTGCTGGGCCCAACGACTAAACCTTTCTTCCCAGGGTTTCAGAGCGTGCCCTGCCCTGGTGGGCGTGCTCCTTAGGGAGTTAACGCTTCCTGCTTCCTCTTCCCAGGTTCTGTCCATGACGGCACAGCCGGGCCCTGGCCATGGGAAGAAGTTGGGCCATCGAGGTGTGGACGCATCCGGCGAAACCACCTACAAGAAGGTTCCTCGGCTCCCCTTAGCTGGCTGGAGGGAGCGGGACAGAGCAGAGGGGAGGGGGATCCCACTGGTAGCATGGATGGGGCCCATCGCCCCCGACACAAACCAGGGTCTGCCCAGGGACAGGTGTGGGCTGTGTGGAGGCAGAGGCTGGAGTCCTCAGTCCTGCATGGGGCCCCACTGTTTGCTGTCCTTGCCGGGCGGCTGGGCAGCATGTTCTGTGGCTCAGCCTGGCTGCAACGCCTGCCCGGCTCTGAGTCCCTGAAACCTCGGGCAGAGCCTGGGCTCTCGGCCCTGGTGAGGGAGAGGGGTTATGGACCCCACCACCACCTCGGGCGGTGGATGGGAACACTCTGAGGCTGGCCTGGCTCACACCGCGTTGGTAGGAAGCCTGACCCCTACTCTGTTCCCACCCCCACCTAGGGCCTGTTTTTTCAAAAGTAACCGTTTTACTGAGATATGATTCATATACTGTACAATTCAGCCTTTAAAGTGTGCAGTAAATGACTTTTAGTACATATGCAGAGTTGTGCAGCCGTCACCTCTAATTCCAGAACATTCCATCAGCTCAAATAGCAACTCTGTCCCTGTTAGCAGTCATCCCCATCCCAACTCCCAGCCCTGGCACCCACATCCCTTTCCTGCGTCTGTGGATCAGCCTGTCCTGGACGTGTCATAGAAATGGAATCACACACTGTGTGGCTTTCTGTGTCTGGCGTCTCTCACTGAGCGTAGCATCCTCAGGGTTCATTCGCGCTGGGGCCCGTGTCAGAGCCTTGCTCCTGTTCACGGCTGAGTCGTGTTCTGGCGCGTGGGGCGCCCGTGCTGCACTTGTCCTTTGCTGCGTCATGGACGCTCGGGTGCTTCACACTCCCGGCCATTGTGAATTGTGCTGCTGAGGACACGTGTGTGTGAGTCTGTGTGGATACATGTGTTCGTTTGTCTCGGGCAGACACCCAGGAGTGGAATTGCCAAGTCACGTGTAATTCGGTGTCATCTTTTGAGAAACTCGCAAACTGTTCTCCATAGCAGCGGTACCGTTTTCCACACCCAGCAGCAGTGAATGAGGTTCAGCGTCCCCGTGTCCTCACCAGCACTCGTGATTGTTGTCTCTGATTCTGGCGTCCTCATGGGTGTGAGGTGGTGTCTCTTGGAGGTGTCTTTTTGTTTGTTTTGGTAGAGACAGGGGTTTCACCATGTTGCCCAGGCTGGTCTCGAACTCCCAGGCTCAGGCGATCCTCCCACCCCGGCCTCCCGACTGGCCGGGATTCCAGGTGTGAACCACCGTGCGTGGCCCCCCTGTGGTTTGATGTGCTTTCCCTTGGTGCCCAGTGGCATGGAGCGTCTTTGCGGGCTTCAGGGCTGTTTGTATGTTATCTTTGGGCACATGTCTGTTCTGTCCGTGGCATCTCGGGGAGGTGAACATACAGGCCAGACCCCCCACCACCCAGAGTGTGGCTTAGGAGGGAGACAGGCCGAAACTGGGCAGTGGCAGAAACCAACTCCCAACTCCCGACCTCCCTCCCTGCCACCTTGCACCTGCGACAGGAGCACTGGAGACCGGAATTAGAGAGCGGAGGTATGAGCCGGCTTCCCAGGGCTAAAGTGAACACGGCACCGAGAGCACACAGTGAGAATAATGCAAACAATGCCAATGGCAAAAATAACAGCAGCCGGCCGGGCGCGGAGGCTCACTCCTGGAATCCTAGCACTTTGGGAGGCCGAGGCGGGAGGATCACCAGAGGTCAGGAGTTGGAGACCAGCCTGGGCAACATGGCGCAACCTTGTCTGTACTAAAAATACAAAAAAATAATTAGCCGGGTGTGCTGGTGTGTGCCTGTAATCCCAGCTCTTGGGAGGCTGAGGCGGGAGAATAGCTTGAACCCAGGAGGCGGAGGTTGCAGTGATCCAAGATCGCACCACTGCACTCCAGCCTGGGCAGTAGAGCAAGACTCTGTCTCAAAAAATAATAACAGGGCCGGCGTGCTGGCTCACGCGTGCAATCACAGCATTTTGGGAGGCCCAGGCAGGTGGATTAGCTGAGGTCAGGAGTTTGAGACCAGCCTGGCCAACATGGTGAAACCCCGTCTCTACTAAAAATACAAAAATTAGCCAGGTGTGACGGCGCGCACCTATAATCCCAGCTACTCAGGAAGCTGAGGCAGGAGAATCACTTGAACCTGGGAGGTGGAGGTTGCAGTGAGCTGAGATTGCGCCACTGCACTCCAGCCTGGGCGACAGAGCAAGACTCTGTCTCAAAAAATAAACAAATAAAAATAATAACAGCAGCTGACACCACGTCCGCAAGAGGGCCAGAACCATTGTGCCCATCCCTGTCTACAGGCAGGGAAACTGAGGCACATAGCAGCCATGTGGGTTGCCCAGTGTGAGCACGTGCGTTACATAGAAAGCAGCTAACGGGAACCTGCGTCTGCAGATGTGAAAGTGATCTGGGCATCTCGCTGTAAGCGGTACCCTCTAAAAACAAACTCTGACAGTGAATCGACCCTTTTGCTAAGTTGGACATGTTTCAAAATGGGAGAACCTTTAGAACCTAGCTAGCCAACAGGACTGGGAGGGCTGAGTGACGTGGTGCGGCAGTTGCAGCTGAGCCCTGTCCTGGCTGTGTGGCCCGAGGGAGGGTGGCTTCATCCCCCGGCCTGATGTCGACAGCTCAGCAGCCGCAGGACAGGCAGCCCCGGGGACTACCAGGAGGGGGTTGGCAGGTGCCGGGTCCCAAGCTGCAGCTGGTCACGATCTCCACCCCCCGGTGCACACAGGGGGTGCAGGGCAGCGTGGGGAGCAGCCGGGGGCCCTGACGCTCTGGTCTCCCTGCAGACCACCTCCTCCACCCTGAAGGGTGCCATCCAGCTGGGCATCGGCTACACCGTGGGCCACCTGAGCTCCAAGCCCGAACGCGACGTGCTCATGCAGGACTTCTACGTGGTGGAGAGCATCTTCTTCCCCAGGTGGGCCGGGCCCCCGGAGCCTCAGGGCTCACCCAGCACACACATGGCTCTGAGACGGAGTGGCCTGTCCTGAGCGCCCTTCTCTGCTGAAAGCAGCACCTGGCCCCTCCTGGCGCCTCCTTGGCCTTGAGCTCTGGCCCTCTGTCCGTCAGGACGTTTGTTTGCTGCTGAATCAGAGACCCAATGTAAAGGCAGTTTAAGAACAGGAAAAAGAAACGATAGAAGTTAGCTCTTTTCTAATCTACAAATAACCAGTGGGCAGTGCAGGGCTGGTCAGGAGGTTCCATGGTGTTGGGGTCCTGGGATCCTTCTGGTCACCCCACACCGCCATCCTCAATATACAGCTCTGTGACCAGTGGTCCCAGGTGGCTGCCAAAGCTCCTGCCATCACGGCTGCATTCCAGCCACAGGAGGCAACAGAAGGAGAACAACAGCCCTTCCCTTTCGGACATGACCAGTGTTTCTGCTCCACTCGTGTCATTGGCTGAGTGCAGTCACGTGAGCACACCTAGCTGCAAGAGGCTGGGGCGGTGTGGTCCTGTTCTTGGCGGCCATGTGCCTGGCCAACACTGTGGGCCCTGTTGTTAATGAAAGAAGAGAGGGTGGTTACTGGGGGACAGTCCCATCGGGAGCCCCCTGTTGCTTGTGGGATTGGGCCGTTTCAAGGAAGTCTTGGAGCTGAGCCGCTAGAGGCTCAGCTGCTAGAGGCACTAGGAGGGACCATGGCGGGGGTGGGGGAGAGGTGCCCACCACCCCTCACAGGTTTCCTCCCCTCCTTCCTCCACAGCGAAGGCAGCAACCTCACCCCCGCCCACCACTTCCAGGACTTCCGCTTCAAGACCTATGCACCTGTCGCCTTCCGCTACTTCCGGGAACTCTTTGGGATCCGGCCAGATGATTACTTGGTAAGCATATTTGCTGTTATGGGCTTCCAGGCTTGAAACAGAACATGTTCAGGGTCTCGGAGGGTCTGTGGGTCAGGCATTTGGGGGCAGCCTCCCTGGGTTCCTCGTGTAGGGTTATGGTCAGGTTCAGGGCCGGAGTCTCCTGTGAGACTCACCGGGGAAGCAGGAGAGATCGGCCTCCAAGCTCACATCACTGGCGGCTGCAGGACTCCGTCCTGGCTGGCGTTGGCTGGGAGCCTCCATTCCTCACCATGTGGGCCTTGTCATCAAAGCAGGCGAGGGTGTCCACTCACCAAACAGTTGGTACAGTCTTCTGCAGCCTGGTGCCAAAGTGACTGACCCATCTTCAGACTTAAGGGTTAGAACAAGGCACTGGGACGTGGGTGCCACTGGGGACCAGCGTAGAGTCAGACCTCCTAGCTCTAGCCATGGCTTTATTGTTTCAGGTTAGCAAAGTCAAAATCTAGGCCAACCCCTTTGACCTAGCAGCCCATTATCCGGGCTCCTAAAAGAGGTGTTTGGAGGGCGGTGCTCCCCGCAGTGGCCCTGGAGCTCATCAGCGCCAGCACCCCCTTTTTTTTTTTCGAGACAGAGTCTCGCTCTGTCGCCCAGGCTGGAGTGCAGTGGTGCGATCTCGGCTCACTGTAAGCTCCGCCTCCTGGGTTCACGCCATTCTCCTGCCTCAGCCTCCCGAGTAGCTGGGACTACAGGCGCCCGCCACCACGCCTGGCTAATTTTTTGTATTTTTAGTAGAGACGGGGTTTCACCATGTCAGCCAGGATGGTCTCGATCTCCTGACCTCGTGATCTGCCCGTCTCAGCCTCCCGTAGTGCTGGGATTAGAGGCGTGAGCCACCGCCTCAGCCTCCCGAAGTGCTGGGATTCCAGGCGTGAGCCCCGGCACCCAACCTGCGCCAGCACCACTTCTAAAAGCTCTGGGTGGCCTTTTCCCAAGCCTGCCTGGTCATCCCGAGAACTTTGTATCAGGGAAGACTGGAACTCTGTAGACAAGTGCGGTTGGCGTTCTGGTTGTCAACGACAGCACGGTCCCCGGGGCCGGGAGCCTGTGGTTCTCCGATCCTGCCCTCACCCGCGGTGGTCGGTTCCTTGTGCCTTTCTTTGGTGGTTGCTGACTGTGCGTGCGTTTGGTTTATCTCAGTCTGTAGGAAGCGCCCGAGGCTGCGCTCTTCCAGGGAGAACTAGCATGTGCTCCAGCCAGGGGTACGTGTGACACCACCCCCCCCGCCCCGAGAACTCCAGCCTGTTCAGGTGCCCGGGAGTCACCATGCTCCGGGTCGTGTCGCCAAGGCCCAGCCTCTGGACTTCAGTGTCCCAGCGTTTGCCTGAGCTTGGCAGGGCAGTGGGGAGTGAAAACACAGCTGCGGTTTTTGCCTAGAAATGGCCCTCGGGTGACCTGGACGCTACCGTTTGAGGCGGCCAGGAACAGAAGGCAGCAGCCTGGCTCGTAGCAGAGAGAGCACCCGTGTCCATTAGCAGGAGTGGACAGATAAAAGCCGATCTGGGGCCATCTGGGTCTCACCTAGAACCCGATAAGATCGCATTCCGGGGCCTTAGGCTAGGTGTGCACCCACAGCATCTGGGGAGCCAGCCCGGTGTTGGTGACCCCCGAATCCTTCTGCTCATCTCAAGAGTGTGAGAATTCTCTTGGGGGCCCCCGGTGCTGAGCAGGCGGCAGCCCCCTAGCCTCTGTCCAGGCTGTGGTGTGAGTGTGGCCGTGCGCCACAGCGGGAGGACGGGCTAGTGTGCGTGTTGCTGTCCACAGGGCCCCTGAGCTTGAGTGGGGACAGGTAGGGTTCGGAGGGGACTCGAGGTTGCCGGTGCTTCTCTGATTGGACAGCTGAGGTCACAGTCCCCCCTGGTAAGGGGGGTAGCTCCAGCAAGGCCCACAGCTCAGGACAGCCAGGAAGGAGAAGGTGGAGGTGGGATGCAGGGTGGGGCTCAGCCCTGCCCAGTGGTCAGCAGAGGGTGGAGAGGAGGCCAAGGTCAGCGGCGCAGCTGCCGAGAGCCCCAGCACCGACGAAGGAGGCCGTGGGGGGTTGTCCTGGCACTGCCTGGCTCAGAAACCCACGCATGGGGCCTGCTTCCCCGTAGCAGCTGAGGCCCATGGAGGCCACAGCCCTGCAACTGCCATTAGTCGTGTGGCTTCAGAATTTCCCTGTCGTCGGTGTTCTTTGTACAAAGCCGAACGTGCCCTTTCCACAGTGTTTTCCGCTCTGCAGGTGAGATCGGCCTCCCCCTCCTGCCACCGTGGACAGGCAGCAGTGATTTGTGTCTCGGAGGGACACTCCGGCTGCTTGGGGTGTCCCCTGCTCCGGGTGACCTGAGGACAGCGGCCCGGGGCTTGGCGGGGTCCCCTGGCCTCCCAGGGAGGGCGCCAGCCCCAGGAGAGACCCGCCTTCACTCTGCACTGCTGCGCCTGTGTCTGGGAGGCTGGAGGGCATCCTGCCGTGGCGGGGAAGGCGGAGGAGCCGCGTGGGCTCTGTGTTTCCTGTGGATATTTGTGGCTCGTGGCTGTGGGCAGAGAAAGGCAGGCAGATGGCTGGGCTGGGCGACAGCAGTGGCCTGGACAGATCTCCCTCCAGCCTCAGAGCCCACCCCACACGGCTCTCTCACCCTGCACCATCACTCCCAGCCAGGCCATGGCAGAAGCAGCGCATGCAGGAGGAAGGACCCTCGCTGTTCTGAGCTGCCGAGGTTGGCAGGGCTGTTGCTGACTCCGCAAAATCCAGCCTGTGTTGACCGACGTGTGATGACTGATGGCGCCGTTCCCTGGCCCGAGACCACCTCGGGCAGTGCAGGGCGGGGGTGGTGACTTGAGCCCAAGGAGGGACTGGGGCATTCCCAGGCCCTGGGCCTGATGTGACCTCATGTTTCTGGCGTCCTCTGGTCCCCAAACATATTCACACATCAGAGCGTGTGTGGCGCTGGGGACCCAACTCATGCCTCAAGCCCCTGGCTCTTCCAGCATTTTCCAAAGGTGGTTCCCCTCACTTGTTGGGGTGTTTTTTTAAACAGTCTTGCTCTGTTGCCCAGGTTGGAGGGCAGTGGCGCTGTCACAGCTCACAGCAGCCTTGACCTCCTGGGCTCAAGTGATCCTCCCACCTCAGCCTCCCAAGTAGCTGGGACCACAGATGGGCGCCACCATGTCTGTTTTTTTTTTTTCTTTCTTTTTTTTTTTTAGTACAGATGAGGCCTCGCTTTGTTGCCCAGGCTGGTCTTGAACTCCTGGGCTCAAATGATCCTCCCTCCTCAGCCTCCCAAGGTGTTGGGATTACAGAGTGCTGGGTGAGCCGCCGTGCCTGGCCTCCCCTCGCTTCTGCTCGCCACCACTCCTGACTCTCGTGGACACCCCCCACCTGCTTATCACAGCAGCATTGGAGGCGGTGTGCAGCACTCAGGGACCACCCTTCTGTCGTCCAGCAGATACGGACCCAGCGTTGACCCTGGGGGACCTGGCTTGCTCCGCTGATGGGGAGCTGGCTCTGACCTCATCCGTGTATACCAATGGCGACCAGTTAGGATTTTAAAGGGCGTGACACAGATGGCCTTAGCCCCATGCACACTTCATTGGTTCCATACCCGGAAGACGCAGGGTAGCGCCCGTGGGTCTCATCTTCATTCTCGTCCTTAGCAAATCGAGCACCTGTCGAGTCAGTGACACAAAAAAACTTCCACCTGCACGGACCTTCTGCCTAATGTCCAGGAGAGGGCGTGGGGGCAGAGAGACAGCAAGCACATCATGAAACAAACAGCAGGGGCTGAGAAAAAGGGGCAGAGAAGTGGGGAGGAAGGGCTTGGACTGTGGGGTGCCAGGGGCCAGAGTGGGGCCTGCCCATCAGAGATGCAGCTTCCATCCCAGAGCTTACCTTCTAGTCCAGTGTGGCTGCTGAGGTTCCAGCCATCACATCAGCATCTCAGGAGGGAAATAGGTGGGAAGGAGAGAAGGGCAAATACGCAGGTATGCCAGCTGCCTGTCGCCCATCTGTGGAGCCTTCCCTGAGTTCCACCGGACAGCTTCTGCTTATGACTCATGGGGCAGAGCTGGCGTTGTGGCCCCACCCAGCTTCAGGGGTGCTGGGAGCACCTTTTAGCCACGCGCGTCAGCACCCCCGTGCGATCAGGTGTCCGCTCCTAAGGAGAGCAGGAGGCAGCCTGGGGAGTGCGCCCTAGCAGACCAGCCCTCGGGCTGCAGAGTCAGCTCGGCCTCAGGCTCCAGTCCTTGCTGGCTAGCCTCAGGCAAGTCTCTCGCCCTCTCTGAGCCTCTCTTTCCGCATCTGTAAAATGCAGCGACCCGTCGTCAGTTCCTGGGGCTGTTGGGCAGACCGGAAGCCAGTGCTGTCTGTGTGTCCGGCAGCTTGGGGCCCGCTGACCCGCCTCTTCTGCTTCCAGTACTCCCTGTGCAATGAGCCGCTGATCGAGCTGTCCAACCCAGGCGCCAGTGGCTCCCTCTTCTACGTCACCAGCGACGACGAGTTCATCATCAAGACCGTCATGCACAAGGAGGCCGAGTTCCTGCAGAAGCTGCTCCCTGGCTACTACATGGTGCGTGGCCCGCCCTGCGGGGCAGATGGCTCCTCTGTCAACCCCCTTCTCGTGGCTGGCGGGAGCAGATGTCTGCAAGGCTTGAGCAAGCAGGCATCCTTGGGGCGTGGTGAGAGGCATCTTGGGCCGCGGGGACTCACCCTCGGGGGTCCCCCGTCAGGCTTCACCAGCACCAGTGTTCAGGAGCCGCCCTCTCTTCCTCCTGTGGCCACACGCCTTGGGGGCCGTCCCCGGGCAGGGCTGGGTGGGCACCAGCC
The DNA here is from genome assembly GCF_028858775.2 of Pan troglodytes. Classification (NCBI taxonomy): domain Eukaryota; kingdom Metazoa; phylum Chordata; class Mammalia; order Primates; family Hominidae; genus Pan; species Pan troglodytes. The sequence continues at coordinate 5,999,647 of NC_072418.2, read as the reverse complement.
CCTGCCTGGCTCCTCATCCCCACCTTGCCAACACCCCCTATGAGCCGTGGGCCCCAGAACCAGCAGCCCGCGGGCAGCGTCTGTCAGCTGCCACGGAGGCCCAAGGGGCCCAAGGGTGACTCAGAGGGTTCCAGAGAGGAGGGGGATGGGCCACCAGATGGTACCCCACAAAAGACCAGCTGCTCAGGCAGGCGTGAGGCAGCTCCATCCGGCCCACCCCTCATCCCGCATGACTCACAGAAAGGGCGCGTCAGGCCCCGGGAGGGGGGAGTAGGAGTAGGAGCCGGCGGCTGCCACAGTGTTCCTGGGCCTGGGATTCCGGTACTCGCCCAGACGAGGTGGGCGCCTCCCATGTTGCCAGGCCCAAGCTGCTGCCCGGCCCTGGGCAGCACAGCACAGCCTGTGACTCAGTTTCCCCTTTGAGGCCTCCTCCATCCACTCTCTGTGATGCTTAGCGAGGGGCCCAGGCTCCTTAGATCAGGCTCAGCAAACTCAGTCTTTAAAGGCCCAGAGAGAGTGTTTTTGGCTCTGCGAGCCAGTGTTCTGTGTCTCCAGGACTCAGCTCTGCCTGGATGGCAGCGAGCTGCTGTGACCACATGAGAATGGATGGGCGCGGCCATGTGCCCATACGCATTATTTATGGACCAAGAAATGCGAATTCCATATCACTTTCATGTGTCATCAAAGACTATTTTCTATTTCTCCACTTTTTTTTTTATTTATTTATGTTTTGAGACGGAGTCTCGCTCTGTCACCCAGGCTGGAGTGCAGTGGTGCCATCTTGGCTCACTGCAGCCTCCCCCTCCCGGGTTCAAGCCATTCTCCTGCCTCAGCCTCCCGAGTAGCTGGGACTACAGGCGCCCGCCACCACGCCTGGCTATTTTTTTATATTTTTAGTAGAGACATGGTTTCACTGTGTTAGCCAGGATGGTCTCGATTTCCTGATGTTGTGATCTGCCTGTCTCGGCCTCCTGGAGTGTTGGAATTATAGGCGTGAGCCACCGCGCCCGGCCTCTTCATTTTTTTTTTTTTTTTTTTTTGAGATGGAGTCTCGCTCTGTCACCCAGGCTGGAGTGCATTGGCGTGATCTTGGCTTACTGCAAGCTCCGCCTCCTGGGTTCAAGCGATTCTGCTGCCTCAGCCTCCTGAGTAGTTGGGATTCCAGGCACCTACCACCACGCCTGGCTAATTTTTGTATTTTTAGTAGAGATGGGGTTTCACCATGTTGGTCAAGCTGGTCTCCTGACTTCATGATCTGCCCGCCTCGGCCTCCCAAAGTGCTAGGATTATAGATGTGAGCCACTGTGCTTGGCCTTTTTTTTTTTTTTTCTTTTGAGATGGAGTCTGGCTCTGTTGCCCAGGCTGGAATGCAATGGCACAATCTCGGCCCACTGCAACCTCCATCTCCTAGGTTCAAGTGATTCTCCTGCCTCAGCCTCCCAAGTAGCTGGGATTACAGGCATGCGCCACCACTCCCAGCTAATTTTTATTTTTAATAGAGACGGGGTTTCACCATGTTGGCCAGGCTGGTCTCAAACTCCTGACCTCAGGTGATCCGCCCGCCTCGGCCTCCCACAGTGCTAGGATTACAGGCATGAGCCACCGCACCGGGCCCTTTCCACTTTTTAAAAATGGAAAAACCATTCTTAGCTCACAGCCCTACAAAAATAGGTGGTGGCCGGATTCGGCCAGGGGCTGGAGTTCGCCTAGCCTGCCCAGGCTGGTGCCTGAGTCCGCGCCCCTCACTCCTCTCCCTGTGGGTCTGTCTCAGCCCCGACACCTGGGCAGCTTCCCACTGGGTTCGTCATTGAGAGGCTCTGGGCAGGGGGCGCTGTTGCTTCACTTGGGTGCCCCTGAGTCACCCAGTGCCTGCTTGGGGTCTACAGGGTACAGCAGGACCCAGACTCGTTACTGCGCCTGGGGACCCAGATTTGGAGTGAAAGTCTGAGTTGATCAGTTCAACACAGGCAAAGCATAACCAACATAGAGGCTGGGCTCACGCCTGGAGTCCTGGCACTTTGGGAGGCTGAGGTGGGAGGATGGCTTGAGCCCTGGAGGTGGAGGCTGCAGTGAGCTGTGATCGCACCGTTGCACTCCAGCCTGGGCGACAGAGCGAGACCCTGTCTCAAGAAAATACATGTGTGTGTGCGTGTGTGTGTATGTGTTTGTGTGTGCATATACATACATGTATGTATTTTAGGATACAGCATTGCGTTTCCGGCCTCCAGACCTCCCAACAGGCGAGCCCAGCCAGGGTGATGTCTGTGGGCAGGCAGGGAGTGTGGAAGCCTCTGCTGGAACAGAAGCACCTGCCTCGGGGCCTGGCTCTGTAGAAACAGACCCACCTGGAGCTCACAGTTGTGGCCCATGAGAGTCAGGGTGCCATGGGAAGGCCAGCTGGGTGCCTGCATAGGAACGGGGTCCCCGAGGGCTTCTGGGGAGAGAGGGGGGCTGGCCAGGGGCATCCATGAGCCCCCTGAGGCAGAGGCCTGCTTTGCCCACCCCCGCGAGTCTGTGGCCCAGCCGCCCTCCACGATGTGCCCTCTTCCCCCGGCAGAACCTCAACCAGAACCCGCGGACGCTGCTGCCCAAGTTCTATGGGCTGTACTGCGTGCAGTCGGGGGGCAAGAACATCCGCGTCGTGGTCATGAACAACATCCTGCCCCGCGTGGTCAAGATGCACCTCAAGTTCGACCTCAAGGGCTCCACCTACAAGCGGCGCGCCAGCAAGAAGGAGAAGGAGAAGAGCTTCCCCACCTACAAGGACCTGGACTTCATGCAGGACATGCCTGAGGGGCTCCTGCTGGACGCCGACACCTTCAGCGCCCTGGTCAAGACGCTGCAGCGGGACTGCCTGGTGAGGGCTCGGCCCCGGCCGGGGAGGGAGGGTGGCAGGTGGGACTGCGTGGTGAGGGCTCGGCCTGGGCAGGCAGGGCCAGGGAGGGTGCCAGGCCGAGGCCCACCTGCCCTGCAGCCCACAGCAGGCCCCACCCCAGTGTGGGATCCGGAAGCGCTCAAGCTTTTATGGCCTTAACCTAAAACGTGGCCGGACACAGTGGCTCACGCCTGGGATCCCAGCTCTTTGGGAGGCAGGCAGATGGCTTGAGCCCAGGGGTTCAAGACCAGCAGGGGCAACATTGTGAGGCCCCATCTCACAAAGAAAACAAAACACTTATAACATGTCTCCAGACCCTGCCCTTGGGGATCGGGAGTGTCTGCACTGCTGAGAAGTGGTTCCTCTGGAGGTTACACGATGACAGTGGTAGAGTCCCCCCACCCCCCAGAGAAGAGCCCAGCCTTCAGATGCTGTGGTCACAAGCCCAGAGCTCCCGGCCAGCCATGAGAGCTTGCTGTGCCTCAGTTTCCTCACCCATCAAATGGGATGACTGCTTGCTCTGCAGGCCACAGTGAGGGCCCATGTGCGTCCAGTGAGGGGTCTGGCTCCTGTCCCCGTGGAGCCTGCGTCGGCTCCGTGTTAGCGAAAGAATGATGTGCACGGCTCTTCCTCTGCCTGGGTTAGCTCCGTCGTCCCCGTCCCATCCCGGCAGCTTCGAGGCATGGAGCCAAGGAGGGCAGGCCCCAGCCTGTCAGGAGCAGAGCCTGGGACCTCCCAGCTCCCCAACTCCACCCAGGCCCCGCTGCTGACCATCCCCAGCTCCCCGACCCCTTTGAGAACTTGACCCATACCCCCAGAAAACCACCCAGGCCCCGCTGCTGACCGTCCCCAGCTCCCCGACCCCTTTGAGAACTTGACCCATACCCCCAGAAAACCACCCAGACCACTCAGGGGCCTCGAGGCTACCCTGGGCATCCACCCACCTGGGTGTCACCTGTCAGGCCGGGCACGTCCTTGCCCATGGGCCTGGGCTGGTCAGAGCATAGGCCCGGCTCCCTGTCTCTCAGGAAGGAGTAAAGCCAGGAAGGGAAGTCCCTGTCTCAGTGCCCGGGGCAGCCTGCTGTGAGGCTGGAAGCCCCCATTCTCTGGCCTGCTCTGATGCTGCTGTGTGACTGCAGCCCCTCTGTCCCTCAGGATAACACTAGAACCCCCACTCCTGCCTGGCCGTGGGACTCCATCCCTCACACCCGAGCCCACGGGGCCATCCGGGCTGGGAACCCCATAGGGTCCGGGAGCCGTTGTGGGGGATGGAGACGGCTGACGGCGTGTCGTGTTCCTGCCCGATCCCGCCAGGTCCTGGAAAGTTTCAAGATCATGGACTACAGCCTGCTGCTGGGCGTGCACAACATCGACCAGCACGAGCGCGAGCGGCAGGCGCAGGGCGCCCAGAGCACCTCAGATGAGAAGCGGCCTGTGGGCCAGAAGGCGCTCTACTCCACGGCCATGGAGTCCATCCAGGGTGGTGCCGCACGTGGGGAGGCCATCGAATCGGATGACACGTAGGTGGGCGGGGGGCCTCCGGACCCGTCCCGCTTCCCTTCCCCGCAGGCTCCAGTTCCCCATCCCCGTCCCAAGTGTGAAAACAGGCAGGGAGGGCTGGCGAGGGCATGCGTGGGTGACAGACAGACAGAGTCTGGGAGCCATGTGCCAGCGCCTCAGAGCGAAGCCAGGCCGTAGTGCGGGCCGCAGGCTGAGTGCAGGGTTCCGGGCCTTGGCTTGCAATGGTGGGGGTGTTTCCCATTCACCCGTGACTGGGCCGAGGCCACTGGCCATCCACAGGAATGAGAGAGAGCGTTTCCTGGTGGCACTCAGAGGGGTCTACACGCCGCCCGTGCAGAGAGGAGCCACAAAGGTGTGGAAGGCGCATGGGAGGCCAGAGGGATCGGGCGAGGCAGGGCTCACAGCAGGACACAGCCCACGAAGCAGAGGGACTGCAAAATCCGATTCCACACAGATCAAAGCGGCTGCTGGCTGGGCGCAGTGTCTCATGCCTGTACTCCCAGCACCTTGGGAGACCAAGGTGGGAGGATTGCCTCAGCCCCGGAGTTCAGTACCAGCCTGGGCAACATGGCAAGACCCCATCTCTACAAAAAATATAAAATGTAGCTGGACGTGGTGGCACATGCACCTGTAGTCCCAACTACTTGGGAGGCTGAAGGCGTGGCAGGCGTGAGCGTGGCAGGCGGAGGTTGCAGTGAGCCAAGATCACACCACTGCACTCCAGCTTGGGCAACAGAGTGAGACCCTGTCTTAAAAAAAAAAAAAAAAAAAAGGCTGGGCGCGGTGGCTCACACCTGTAATCCCAGCACTTTGGGAGGCTGAGGCAGGTGGATCATCTGAGGTCAGGAGTTCCAGACCAGCCTGGCCAACATGGTGAAACCCCATCTCTACTTAATACAAAATATTGGCTGGGCGTGGTGGTGCACGCCTGTAATCCCAGCTACTTGGGAGGCTGAGGCAGGAGAATCGCTTGAACCCAGGAGGTGGAGGTTGCAGTGAGCTGAGATTGAGCTATTGCACTCCAGCCTGGGCAACAAGAGCTAAACTGTCCAAAAAGAAAAAAAAAGTGGCTGCCACAGAAGATAGGAACGGTGGTGGAGAGAGGAGGCCACATCTCAGTGGCCTGCAGTCATGTCTGCTGGACGCCAGGGGCAGAGGGACCAGGCAGGCCCTGCCCTCACAGGGCTCAGGGTTTGGCTGGGGAGATACTCACAGAGCTCTCCTGGGACACTGGATGTGAGGGCTGGATCATTCTCTGGGGTGGGGCTGTCCTGGGCACTGCAGGGTGCTGAGCAGCGTCCCGGACCTCCACCCACTCCGGGCCAGGAGCACCCCCCAGTTGTGACAACCACAGATGTCCCCAGACATGGCCCCGGATGCGGGATAGACAGGTGTCGTATAGCAGTGCTGAGATTGTGCCCTGGTCACAGCAGCACCCTGACAGTGGGGGCAGGCCCGAGCCTTCACTTTGGTACCTGTTCAGTCTTCACAGCGGCCTTGGAGGAGGGAGGTGGGCTTCCCCTGTTTCCAGCTGAGGAAATAGGCTCCTAGGTTGGGGGGCAGCCTTTCCCAGTGCAGCCACGAAGGTGTGGAGCCAAGTTTCACCTGGCCTGGCCCCAGGGACGGTGCTGGCTGGCACTGGCTGGCACTAGGCCACCAGCTGGGCTTTGGTTTGCAGCGGTGGTGGTATTTCCCATGGATGGCAGAGGAGGAGCTGGGGCCCCAACCAGGGTGTAGCTGCGGGGGGGTGCGGGAGCCAAGGGCAGGCACAGCTCCCCCTCAGACTATCCTGGCGTTTGTAGGGTCTTCGCTGGCCTGGCGGGGGAGCAGGTGAGCGTACCAGCCTGTGGCGTGAGCAGAGCGTGCAGGGCGCCGGCCCAGCGGGTCTGGATCCTGGTGGCTTCAGGATGGCTGCTGCACGTGTGGCCTCACTAACCGCACTGGGCAGGGGACATGTGGGCATGATGCCGGGTGACAGTTAACTCCCCAGTCTGTACCTGAGACCCCGTGGCCCTACCTGGACATGCAGCGTGCGTGTGTGTGCACGTACGTGTGTGTCCATGTGTGTGTCCATGCACACGTGTGTGTAGGGGGTATGTGCCCAGGCCTCCTAGCTGGGACTCCTCAGCAGTGCCTGGGCCTGGGTTTGAGGCTGGGGGTGATGGAGGGATGTCAGGACAGAGGTTCCCGGGTGCCAGGCCCCACTCCGAGAGCTTGGCCAAGTTGCCACCCACAGGAGCAGATGGACTCCCTAGCCCTGGAGTCCCCAGCCCCGCCTGCCCCGAGTCCCAGCTCTGCGGGATGCTGATGGTACCCTCGGCCTCTCTCCCCAGGATGGGTGGGATCCCCGCTGTGAACGGCCGTGGGGAGCGGCTGCTGCTGCACATTGGCATCATCGACATCCTGCAGTCCTACAGGTGGGTGCCCGGGTCTGCAGTCCTACAGGTGGACGCCCCGGGTCTGCAGTCCCACAGGTGGGTGCCCGGGTCTGCAGCCCCACAGGTGGGCGCCCGGGTCTGCAGCCCCACAGGTGGGCGCCTGGGTCTGCAGTCCCACAGGTGGGTGGGTGCCCCCAGGACACCCATGCACAGAGGCGCTTGCCCGTGGAAACAGCCGCACCAGCAGCTCTCGGGGCTTCCTCAACCTGGAAAACTCTTGCTTGGCTGCCCCTTCTTGAGCCCTAAAGGGAAGGTGTTTGGTCGCCTTGAAAATCTAGAGTGAGTTGGGCGTAGTGGTCCACACCTGTAATCTAGCACTGTGGGAGGCCGAGGCGGGAGGATTGCTTGAGCCCAGAAGTTTGAGACCAGCCTGGGCAACATAGCAAGACCCCATCTCTACAAAATATCAAAAAATTAGCTGAGCGTGGTGGTGCTCCTGCAGTCCCAGCTACTTGGGAGGCCGAGGCAGGAGGATTCCTTGGGCCCAGGAGTCTGGGGCTGCAGCAGTGAGCTATGATGGCCGTACTGCACTCCAGGCTGGGTGACAGAGCAAGACCCTGTCCCAAAAAAAAAGAAAAAAGAAAATCCAAGGAATGGGTTTGAGGCCTCACTTTGGGGCTCGAATATTTGTTTTTTGGTTTTTCATTTGTTTGTTTTAAGACAAAGTCTCGCTCTGTCACTCAGGCCGAAGAGCAGTGGTGCGATCTTGGCTCACTGCAACCTCTGCCTTCTGAGTCGACCCTATTCTCCTGCCCCAGCCTCCCCAGTAGCTGGGATTACTGGCACGCGCCACCACGCCCGGCTAATTTTTGTATTTTTAGTAGAGATGGGGTTTCACCATGTTGGCCAGGCTGGTCTTGAACTCCTGATCTCAGGTGATCCGCCTGCCTTGGCCTCCCAAAGTGCTGGGATTACAGGTGTGAGCCGCCGTGCTCAGCTGGGGCTCTAGAATGTTTAAAAACAGTCACCCCCTCGGTACTATGGACATTGGGACCAGATGGTTCTCTGGGGTGGGGCCGTCCTGGGCCCTGCAGGGTACTCAGCAGAGAGCCTCCACCCACTCCCTGCCAGGAGCACCTGCCACCCTGAGTTTTGACAGCCACGACTGCTTGAGGCCATGGCCCAGTGTCCTGGGGGGTGCACAGTGGCCCCTGAGTGAGGCGGCCTGGCATGGGCTTGGCTGATGTCAGCTGCCACTCCGGGTGCTCTCTCCACAGGTTCATCAAGAAACTGGAGCATACCTGGAAGGCCCTCGTCCACGATGGGGTGAGTGCCTGCACCCTCCTCCCATCCCTCCTCCCATCCCTCCTCCTCCTGTGAGTGCCTGCACCCTCCTCCCATCCCTCCACTGTGAGTGCCTGCACCCTCCTCCCATCCCTCCTCCCATCCCTCCTCCTCCTGTGCCTGCACCCTCCTCCCATCCCTCCGTGAGCGCCTGCACCCTCCTCCCATCCCTCCTCCCATCCCTCCTCCTCCTGTGCCTGCACCCTCCTCCCATCCCTCCTCTGTGAGTGCCTGCACCCTCCTCCCATCCCTCCTCTGTGAGTGCCTGCACCCTCCTCCCATCCCTCCTCCCTCTGTGAGCGCCTGCACCCTCCTCCCATCCCATCTCCCTCTGTGAGCGCCTGCACCCTCCTCCCATCCCTCCTCCCTGTGAGCGCCTGCACCCCTCCTCCCATCCCTCCTCCCTCTGTGAGCGCCTGCACCCTCCTCCCATCCCTCCTCCCTCTGTGAGCGCCTGCACCCTCCTCCCATCCCTCCTCCCTCTGTGAGTGCCTGCACCCTCCTCCCATCCCTCCTCCCTCTGTGAGCACCTGCACCCTCCTCCCATCCTTCCTCCCTGTGAGCACCTGCACCCTCCTCCCATCCCTCCTCCCTCTGTGAGTGCCTGCACCCTCCTCCCATCCCTCCTCCTCCTGTGAGTGCCTGCACCCTCCTCCCATCCCTCCTCTGTGAGCGCCTGCACCCTCCTCCCATCCCTCCTCCGTGAGTGCCTGCACCCTCCTCCCATTCCTCCTCCGTGAGTGCCTGCACCCTCCTCCCATCCCTCCTCCCTCTGTGAGCGCCTGCACCCCTCCTCCCATCCCTCCTCCCTCTGTGGGCGCCTGCACCCTCCTCCCATCCCTCCTCCCTCTGTGAGCGCCTGCACCCCTCCTCCCATCCCTCCTCCCTCTGTGAGCGCCTGCACCCTCCTCCCATCCCTCCTCCCTGTGAGCGCCTGCACCCCTCCTCCCATCCCTCCTCCCTCTGTGAGCGCCTGCACCCTCCTCCCATCCCTCCTCCCTCTGTGAGCGCCTGCACCCTCCTCCCATCCCTCCTCCCTCTGTGAGCACCTGCACCCTCCTCCCATCCTTCCTCCTTGTGAGCGCCTGCACCCCTCCTCCCATCCCTCCTCCCTCTGTGAGTGCCTGCACCCTCCTCCCATCCCTCCTCCCTCTGTGAGTGCCTTCACCTTCCTCCCATCCCTCCTCCTCCTGTGAGTGCCTGCACCCTCCTCCCATCCCTCCTCTGTGAGCGCCTGCACCCTCCTCCCATTCCTCCTCTGTGAGTGCCTGCACCCTCCTCCCATCCCTCCTCCCTCTGTGAGCGCCTGCACCCCTCCTCCCATCCCTCCTCCCTCTGTGAGCGCCTGCACCCTCCTCCCATCCCTCCTCCCTCTGTGAGCGCCTGCACCCTCCTCCCATCCTTCCTCCCTGTGAGCGCCTGCACCCCTCCTCCCATCCCTCCTCCCTGTGAGCGCCTGCACCCTCCTCCCATCCCTCCTCCCTCTGTGAGCGCCTGCACCCCTCCTCCCATCCCTCCTCCCTCTGTGAGCGCCTGCACCCTCCTCCCATCCTTCCTCCCTGTGAGCACCTGCACCCTCCTCCCATCCCTCCTCCCTCTGTGAGCGCCTGCACCCCTCCTCCCATCCCTCCTCCGTTAGCGCCTGCACCCTCCTCCCATCCCTCCTCCCTCTGTGAGCGCCTGCACCCTCCTCCCATCCTTCCTCCCTGTGAGCGCCTGCACCCCTCCTCCCATCCCTCCTCCGTGAGTGCCTGCACCCCTCCTCCCATCCTTCCTCCCTCTGTTGTCCTCCTGTCTGTCGTCCCAGCCTTCCTCCCATCCGTCACTCCACAAACGCAGACTACCGCCTGGGGCCAGGCACTGAGGACTAACGTCTGTGTGACCACAGCCTGTAGAATCCAGGATCCCAACAGGCACCTCCAATTTTCAAAAGAGCGTGTAGAAGGTCCAGGCAGGAGCTTCCAGAATAAGCCTTGAGCGGGTCAGGATGGCAGCTGGCAGAGGCCTCTGGGGATGTCTTAAACCTTGCTAAGGCCCGGAACCTGCTGCCCAGGGCAGATAGGAGCGCTGTCTCGGCTCTGACGAGGCTGGCCAGGGTGTCCTGTGCTGCCGCCGCATGTCCCTGGGGTTGTCCTTGTCCCCTGGCCCAGAGTGGCCAGGCACCACCTCCCACTGCAGCCTGCGGGGGTGGAGTCGTTCACAGTCCTGGTACGTGGCCACTCCTCACCCAAGGAGGCTGGGAAAGGAGGTTGCATTCTGGGAGGCCGAGATCACATCCCAGCAGGGCCCCAGCCAGGCCATCCTGCCTCAACCTCCCCTACAAGTCCACGTGGGCCACTGTGCCTGGCCAGAATACTTTATTCAGCTGGTTTAAAAAGTCAAAAATGCTAACAGGTCTCTAGTGGAAAAGCCTCCACCCATTCCCTGGCACCCAGTCTCCCTCCCCAGAGGGAGCCACTGTTCCCTGTTCCGTGAGCCCCTCCCAGGAAGCCATGGCGCCATGGACCCATCTTGAGCCTTTTCACACGGAAGGTGCCCCCCACACACATACAGCGTCTGTCTGGGGCTGTCCCCAGCTGTTGGTTGATGCACCCTCTGCCCCCGGGCACCCCCCCAACTCTCTTCCAGGACACGGTGTCCGTCCACCGCCCCAGCTTCTATGCCGAGCGCTTTTTCAAGTTCATGAGCAACACGGTCTTTCGGAAGAACTCCTGTAAGCCACCTGAGCCCCGCAAGGCGGGAGGGACCCTGGGGAAGGCCCAGAGCGCCGCGGGGCAGGAGGGACTCTGCGGGAGGCCGAGAGCCCCCTGGGCAGGGCAGTAAACTCAGAGCCCCTGTGCCCCCCTCAGACCGGGCCTCATCCGGACGGAGGTAGGGTAGTCGGGATATTTGTTCTGCACAGCGGTGGAGCACGGGTCTGGAGCCACCGCCAGAGCCTGAATCCTAGCCTGGCCTCGTCCTGCCCATGTGGCCTTGAGCAGGCACCTGCCTCTGTGCCTTGGTTTCCCCATTGGCACAGCACTGTGAGGGTACAGTGTTTATATATGGGATGGGTGGGCCTGACTCAGCAGATAGCTCACAGTGTGTGGGGCTGCCCACAGCATCACCATCGCCAAGGAAACGCATCCCGGGCAGGGGAACGCAGGAGGCTAGCCCAGCAGGGCATGGTCGGGAAGGTCCCAGGGCAAACAGTGGTGGGGAAGGTGGGGACTCAGGATTTACCCACAGGGTGCCCGTGGGAGGTCCCCATCTCTCAGGGCTCAGCTTCCCCTCATGGGCCACTGTAGCATCTGGACGCAGACTCTGGGTTCCAGGCCCCTGTGCAGACCTCAGCCCGTGGCCAACCTGCTGCCAGATGGATTCCCCCCTGGGGTCTGTTTCTCAGCCACCCTCTCCACCAGAAGGCTCCCGGGCTCCCCAGCATCCTGCACAGGCCTGGCCCACAGAGATGTTTGGGAAGTGTCTGGGGGGGGCATGAATGATCTGCGGGTCCGCACCCACGGGGGTTGCAGGGAGGCGGCAGGGACAGGCACGCCAGTGCCCAGCGCTTGCAGGCAGGCTGCTCTTCCCGGCCTGCACACTTGCTCCCGGCCTCGAGGTCAGGGACCCCCTCTCATCAACACCGTGGGAATTGGCAGACACCACGTGTCAGGATCTGTCTCCAGAGAGCCAGCCGTTGAGCCTGTCCCCACACCCCACTCTCTGGGACCGATGCCACAGGATCATTCCCAGTCATCCAGGGCTGTTTGCCAGCCTTTGGTGACTGTAGGAAGCTGCACAAGGCAAACTGAGCACCTACTGTTTACCAGGAGCTGTGTGGGTCATTCTGGGGGCAGAGGTCACAAGAGCTTGGTGAGGAGGCAGAGCTCACACAGCACTGAGGACAGGCCTGGCCCTGTGCGGGACATCACCTGCCCCACCTCACCCCACCGCTAAGGTCGGCCCCCAGGGCCCAGAGAGACCGAGCCGCACAGCCAGCGGGTGAGCCTGGATCTGCACTCAGGCCCTACATGCTGAGCCACAGGCTTCTCTAACCACAACACCTCGTGCTCCCCAAGGCTGTCAGTGTCCATCTGAAAATGGGGGCCCTGCCCGGGCTGGGCCGCACATAGAAGGGGTTGAAGCCTGCAGGCATCCCTGGCCAGCTCATTAGATGGGAGTCACCGGTCTGCAGGATCCCGGGAGGGGCAGGCACTGTGCCAGGTCCCAGTGTGTCTCATAGAGACAGTCGGGTGGGCAGGACAGGGAACTCGGGCTCGCAGTCCCTCCCCAGGCAGACCCCGGTTTTCCACCAAGAGGTTGTGGTGCTTCCTGGCCTCAGGGACCGGTAGGGGTCTGGTGGGCCACAGGGACGTGGGGTATATGTGGGCGGCGGCCCTGTCTGGGCTTTGCTATGAGCCCCCAGCAACCCCAAGCGCCAACCCCCACCCTTCCCTGCAGCCCTGAAGTCCTCGCCCTCCAAGAAGGGGCGCGGCGGAGCCTTGCTAGCTGTGAAACCGCTGGGACCCACCGCTGCCTTCTCGGCCAGCCAGATCCCTAGCGAGCGGGAGGAGGCCCAGTACGACCTGCGGGGGGCCCGCAGCTACCCCACGCTGGAGGACGAAGGTGAGGGGCAGAGGGCAGAGTGCGCTTGTGGGCGCTACAGGGGGTGCCAGCAGCAGCCCCGTGGGTGGGGCGCCGCCTCATCCTGAGTGCCCATCGCTCAGCCACCCCCTCCGGATCTGCAGGGCCGCCTGCCCAGGGAGTGGGGGCTGCTGGGACCGCCCCAGGGAAGAGCCCAGGGGGAGCTGAGTATAGAAGGCTCCACCAGGTGGGGTGGTGACAGCTCCCGCCTTCTCTCACGGCCACTGTCATCTGAGGCGCACCAGGATGCCATCGAAGGCATGCAGCCCCCAGGCTAGGGAATGAAGGAAGGGACATAGCCATGCAAGGGCCCTGGGGCAGGACAACACCTGCTGGGGGAACAGCAAGGAGCCCATGTGGCCAAGCAGCGGGGAGGGGGAGGGAGGGAGGGGGGGTGGGGAGGGGAAGAGAGCAGTGGAGGGGAAGACAACGGGGAGGGAGAGTGGAGAGGGGACGGGCCAGGCCGCACAGGGCCCTCTGGGCTGTCTGGATTCTATTTTGAGAGCGGTCAGAAGCCTTTGTGTGAGGGGGAACGTCGTCCTTCCCTGCCGTGTGGGGAGGTGGGAGTGTCTGGGAGGCGGGTGGGCACTGGGCTGTGGGTTCCCAGGGTGAGCCAAGCCTCAGGGAGAATCGACTGTGTGTTTGGGGGCCTGGAGGCTCCGCAAGGTGCCCACAGTCCTCTCCCCGCAGGCCGGCCCGACCTCCTGCCCTGCACGCCACCTTCTTTCGAAGAAGCCACTACAGCCTCCATTGCCACGACTCTGTCATCCACATCCCTCTCCATTCCTGAGCGGTCCCCCTCGGAGACGTCGGAGCAGCCGCGATACAGGTGGGCGAGGCATCCGCAGTGCATGTGGGTGGAGCATCGTATGTACAGAAGGGCGGAGCATCCAATGTGTGGGAGGGAGGAGCATATGTACAGGTGGGCAGGGCTGCCAGGGGGCAGGTAGGCAGGCGGGTAGGCAGGGCAGGTAGACTGAGCAGGCGGGCCATTCTCTTTCTGGGTGTCACCTGTTTGCTGTATCTCTACAGGCGGCGCACACAGTCCTCCGGACAGGATGGCAGGTGAGACCCAACCCCCTTCCCTCCCTGGGTCTCACCAGCTCCTCCTGCACAGCTCCCAGCTCCGTTTCCCGCCCCCCAGCCCCTCTGCTCTCTGCCCATTCTCTCCTGGGGACAGATTTAAGATTGTAGCACTCGGCCCTAGCACCGCACACAATCTTCCAGCCACTTTGTTTTTCTTACAGCCAGAGCCAGGGCAGCTCTGGTCTGTGGATCCTTCCTTATTTCTTCTTCTATTAAGTTTTTTTTTTAACTTAAAACAAGATACAAGAGGGAATATCGTGAAATGTGCCCCCTCCTGCCCACGGCCTGTCCCCTCCCCAGGAGCAACCACTGGGACTGTGGGTTTTGTCTCTTGGAAGATACTTTCTGGGAACACAGCAGACGTGCACCAGGCTTGTGGTTCCCTTTTATTTTGACACAAATGGGCACACCCATGCACGCCGCCCACACCTTGCTGTTGTCACTCGACTGACGGGGATCTCAGGGGTGGGTGCGCGCTGTTCCTGTCATGCCTGCATGCCGTCCTTCCATCCCATGGACTGCACCTGGCTTTAAGTGCCCAGCCCTCGGGGACATTTGCGAGGTTCCCGGGGTCTCACTCTTGTGAACACCGGGGCAGTGGCGAGGTGTTGCTTTTCTTAACCGTGTTTTAATCGCTGCCGCCTGGTGAAAGAAACCCCTTGGTGCCCTGGGTGGGATGTGACCCTCCCTGCAGTCTAGCGTGCCATTTGGAGAGACATGTTACATGGCCAGGCCCGGCGGCCGGGACACTGAGTCACTTGTGTCAGGGCCTCAGCTGCCAGGTGCAGGCACTGCCTGGAGGGTGGGCAGGGTCTGTGGCACCCAAGCTGGTCGGGGCTGCCATTCGCTCATATGCCCCCAGAGCCCGCTACACCCCAGGCCCTGCTGGCACCACAGTCACCAAGGGACCCAGGTGGACAGTCCCTGGGCTGGGAGTGACAGCCAGAAAGAACAGACCCGATCAGGAGGCTCCCAACTCTCCTCTGGGACTGGCCCTGGAGTTCACTGGGCACTCCTGGGGGTAGGATGGGGGAAGCGAGGAGGGAAACCGAGGCACAACCTCCCATTGCCTGCAGGCCGCAGGAGGAGCCGCCCGCGGAAGAGGATCTGCAGCAGATTACAGTGCAGGTGGAGCCTGCATGCAGCGTGGAGATCGTGGTCCCCAAAGAGGAGGACGCAGGGTGAGCACGGCCTCGGCGGGAGGTCGGGGCGCCCACCTGCTGCGGGCCCAGAGGAGCCAAGAGCACCCCGAGGTTTCATCATGAAGCAGTTCTTTCTTACTAGGTTGTATTCACAGATGGTGGATTTTCCCATAAGTTTATTTTTTGATTGAAGGGAGTGGTTCTCGACTAGCCGGGGTGATCCTAGCCCCCAGGGGACACTGGGTGATGCCTGGGGACATTTGTGACTGTTAGAACTGGGGGGTGCTCCTGGCATGGAGTGGGTGGAGGCCAGGGACGCTGCTCAGCATCAGCCTGCAGTGCCCGGGATGGCCCCACCCCAGAGAAGGACCTGGTTCCAGTGTCCGCAGGGCCCAGGCAAGAGACCCTGGGCTAAGGGTTGTGTAAGAGCAGCTCCGAACTTCCAAGTATTTAACACATTTTTTTTTTACCTTTTTAGTATTTATTAATTTTATTTTATTTTATTTTTAATTTTTTAAATTTTTTTTGTGAGACAGGATATTGCTCTCTTGCCCAGGCTGGAGAGCAGTGGCTCAATCTTGGCTCACTGCAGCCTCCGTCTCCCAGGTTCAAGTGATTCTCCTGCCTCAGCCTCCTGAGTAGCTGGGACTACAGGCACCCACCACCACACATGGCTAATTTTTGTGTGTGTTTTCAGTAAAGACGGGGTTTCTCCCGTCAGCCAGCTGGGCAGGCTTGGTCTCAAACTCCTGACCTTGGCCAGGCACAGTGGCTCATGCCTGTAATCCCAGCACTTTGGGAGGCCGAGGCAGGCGGATCACGAGGTCAGGAGATCGAGACCATCCTGGCTAACATGGTGAAACCCCATCTCTACTAAAAAATAGCAAAAATTAGCCGGGCATGGTGGTGGACACCTGTCGGCCCAGCTACTTAGGAGGCTGAGGCAGGAGAATGGCGTGAACCCGGGAGGCGGAGTTTGCAGTGAGCTGAGATCGCACCACTGCACTCCATCCTAAGCGACAGAGCAAGACTCCACCTCAAAAAAAAAAACTCCTGACCTCGAGTGATTTGCCCACCTTGGCCTCCCAAAGTACTGGGATTAATTTTATTGATTTTTGTATTGAAGAAAAAGGCTTAAAAGAAATATCTGTTTTTTTAAAAAACACAGGACACAATAGTTCTGGCCCTTTTGGGGATATGGTGTCAGCTGCTGTTATTATTATTTTCTTTGAGACAGAATCTCGCTCTGTTGCCCAGGCTGGAGTGCAGTGGCACGATTTCGGCTCACTGCAACCTCCACCTCCTGGGTTCAAGTGATTCTCCTGCCTCAGCCTCCCGAGTAGCTGGGATTACAGGCATGCACCACCACGCGCAGCTAATTTTTTTGTATTTTTAGTAGAGATGGGGTTTCACCATGTTGACCAGGCTGGTCTCGAACTCCTGACCTCAGGTGATCCTCCCGCCTCGGCCTCCCACAGTGCTAGGATGACAGGCTGAGCCCCGTGGCGGCCCCTGTATGTTTTTACTTTTCTGTCGTCTGTCTGGTGTGTATAATCCCATGCTTGCACTGTTACCAAATTCTTCTTGCCTTTGTAATGATTTTTGCCTGAGATGCTTTTGTATTTTTGTTCCAAGAGAGCTTTTTTAGCGCTCACAGCAGCGTAGACCCAAAACTAAAGCCCTGGGGGTTTATCTTCCACCCAGTGCTCCTGCCACTGTCAACTCTTTGCCATTGCCAAACCTTGCACTGTGAAATTTCAGGTTTTGCTGAAAGGAACTGTACCTCCGACATGGCAGGAGGGCATGTTTAGCCTCATTCCTGGGATGAACACGATGCACCGTGTGGCCATAGCCAAGGCCAAGGCCGTTCCTCACCTCCTCTCCGTGCCTCCGTTTCCGCAAATGCAACACAGGGGCAGTAGCCGCACCCTCTCCATCCCCCATGATAGACTCAGTGGGTTAATCATGGGAGCCAGCCCTGGCATGTAGTAAGTGCTCAGTGAAAAGAACAAAGAGGCTGGGCTCGGAGGCTTCCGTCTGTGATCCCTCCTAAAGGAGGCTGAGGCAGGAGGATCGCTTGACCCCATGAGTTGGAGACCAGCCTGGGCAACATAGTGAGACCCCATCTCTAAAAAAAAAAAAAAAAAAATTAGTTGGGTGTAGCAGTGCACACCTATAGTCTCAGCTACTTGGGAGGCCAAGGTTGGAGGATCGCTTGAGCCCGGGCGGTGGAGGATGTAGTGAGCCGTGATTACAGCACTGCACGCCAGCCTGGCTGATGGAGCCAGGGCCTGTCTGAAAAAACAAATCAATGAAAGAAGGAAGAAGCTCTGATCCCAGCGGCTAGGTGCCATCTCTCCCCACTTGACAGATGAGGAAACTGAGGCTCAGAGGAGGAACAGGCCCTCCCAGGGTGGCACAGCCGGTGAGGGTGAGGCCAGCACGTGCCCACAGGTGTGTGTGTCTGAGCTGGGAGTGGCAGGGCCGAGCTGTCAGCGGGCTGGCGGGTCACTCCAGGTCACTCCTGGGGCCAGCATGAGGGGCTTCTTGGGGAGGTTTGTTGTGATTTGCGATAAATGGCAGCGCAGGAGCGCGCGGCCTGTGGTCAGCTGCCTGGCTTTTCATCTCCGTGATGACCGTGTGAAGCCCCTGCCTGGGTCCTGAGTGGGGGCGCGGGGAGTCTCCGTGTGGGGCCTGAGGGTCAAGACCCTCTGTCTACCCCTGTCCCCAGGGTGGAGGCTTCCCCGGCCGGTGCCTCTGCTGCTGTTGAAGTAGAAACTGCCAGCCAGGCCTCAGACGAGGAGGGCGCACCTGCCAGCCAGGCCTCAGACGAGGAGGACGCGCCCACCACCGACATCTACTTTGTAAGTGCCCCGGGCTCCTCCTGCCGCCGGCTCGTCAACCGGACTCTCTCTCACACACGCTCCACCGTGTGCACAGCGCGTACACACACCTGCACACAGGCACGTGAGTGTGCCCTGTCGACCCACCCACATGCTCTCTCACCAGCCAGCACTCTCACGACACGCCCACATGCACCCGCCAGCCACGTTCACACCCACCTTCTCTTCCTGGTCTAACCCCACGGGGTGGGAAGCTCCTCCAAACCAGGCCTTTCTGAGGCCCCAGAGCCACCCCTGTCCCCCTCCCCGGCCTCGTGCCCACGGCACCTTCTGTGCCACCCGTCTCCCTGGAAGTCGTCCGGAGTCCTCAGACTCTTGGCCCCTCGGGAGGCCCTGGCACAGGCTGAGGTCCTGTGTCCTTGACAGCCTAGACGTCCAGACAGGGCTGTGGCGGCAGGACCTTCTCCCTGTTGCCGTGGGCGTGGCCAGGTGGGCTCATCCTTGAGGAGGGCCGGGGGACCGGGCAGTGGCAGGAGGGCTTCACACTCCCACGCCGTGGGCTGGGGACTTGTGGCTGCTACTGGGCAGGGCTGGGTC
This sequence comes from Pan troglodytes, assembly GCF_028858775.2. NCBI lineage: Eukaryota > Metazoa > Chordata > Mammalia > Primates > Hominidae > Pan > Pan troglodytes. The sequence goes on along the minus strand of NC_072418.2, from coordinate 5,981,238 downwards.
TGCCCGGCCCTGGGGACCTGGGATCCCTGCTCTCTCTTGCCAGGGTCTGGGTGAGGTGGCTGCCGGGCGGCCAGCGAGGCCTGGGATGTCCAGGCAGCGTCTCCACTCCCCGGTGGTCCCACTCAGATCAGGCAGCCCCAGGTCACAGGGAGGGCCGGAGGCTGCAGCCCACTTCCCAGATGGTTTGTTCTCACCCTGCACCCCCTGGGAAGGAGGGCTGGGCACGGGCACCAGGCCTTAGGGCCTGTTGTGGGGGCACCTCCTGGCTGCTTCATAACTAACTCCCCTGCTCTGTCTCCAGTGGCGCCTCTGGGGTCCCCATGCACCCACCTGGCCCTGGAGAAGGGAGGGACGGGCCGCGTGCCTGTGCCCCCACCCACCCCACGTCGTCACCCCTTTTCCTGGGACTGGTTTGTGCGCGTCCTGGTCTCCGGATGGTACGGGGGGCCTGGGGGCCATGTCGTGCTGTGTGTCTGTGTCCTGATGCCCTGCCAGGTGGCCAGCAGAGAAGGGAGAAGGGTCCTCGGTCCTGCCCCTGCCCCGGCACCCCCCACCTTCTGCTTGGCAGTCAGCTGTCCCCACCTGCTCCCCGCCACCTCCCTCCGCCTCTCCCACCCGACCACGGGGGTGGCCGCCTCATCCGCTGTCCTCTGTTTTCCTTCCTCCTCCGGCCCGCCCGGCCCGCCCCGTCCAGTTCACGGATGGGAGGTACTGGATTTACTCTCCCCGCCATCGCCGACTGCGGGCCGTGACGCTGAGCGCCTCGGGGACTGTAAGTGACCGCAGCCGGCCACCCTGGGGAGAAGGGGCGGTGCCCCTCGGGCAGCAGGGAGCTGCAGGTCCCCGGCCGGAAGCTCAGTGTCTGACGTCAGTTGTTTTCCAGAAGGGCTTTGGGGAAATCACGGCTGCAGTTGAGGTCAGCCACGCTGGCCCCGGACCAGGCGCTGGGCTGCGTGCGTCACTGGGAATGTCATTTGGTCCCACGTCGAACCGGGCACTCCATAGGGCAGCACCATCACCAGGTGCACAGCTGAGGCCCAGGGTCTGCCTCGGACCCCGGCCAGACCCCAGCCAGCCCCTCTCTGCCCCTGGACCCAGCCCTCTCGTGTCAGGGTGTCTTGGGTGGACGCTTCTCACTCGTGCAGACCTGGCTGCCCGTGGCCCCGCTGGCTGCACAGGGGAGGTTGCACATGTCAGCAGAGTGGCTGCAGGGCCGGGCTCTGAACCACAGGGCCATGGAGACGGGGAGGAGATGGTCTCTCCACACCCACCTCACAGATGGAGGCGCTGAGGCCTCGGCTCCCCTGGGAGCCTGGGAGACCACACGGTTTAGTCAAAATCCAGATCCCCAAGCTCTCAAGGAGGTCCCCCTGGGACGCCACATGGGCCCCACGTAGCCGTGAGATCCTCAGGGCCTGCTGTTGTCATTATGACCAATAAGCAAGGGGCCCAGAGAGGCTAAGAGACCTGCCCAGCACCGCACAGCCAGAACGGGGCACAGACCCAAAGCAGGAGTGTCCCCTCGAGACAAAGCCCCCGCCAAGGCCGCCGTGACTCCCCGCCCATCAGCAAACCTCTCCGAGCACCGCCGTGTGCCAGGCACTGTGGAGTGACCCCAAGAGGTGGAGACCACTTCCCCGGCTGCTCTAGGCAGCTCCATCCCATGGAGCCAGCGGGAAGTCAGCCACCGCGAAGCGGCGCCCCGGAGATCGTCCGGGAGCTGCCCAGAGGGGCCTGCTGGGAGGGGGAGCACTGGAGAGACCCAGCGGCCCTGCCGGCCACCCCACCATAGGCAGGGAGCAGTTCGCAGAGGCCGCCTACGGAGAGGGGTGCTTGGACTTTGAAAAACACCTGACTTGAAGGGGCAGACGTGGGGAGGGTGGTCTCGGCAGCAGGCACAGCAGAAGCGGAAGTGTGGGGGCCAGAGGGGAGGCAGGGCAGCCATTGAAAGCACCCCAAGGCCTGAGTGCTGAAGAGGCTGTGCCCTTGGTTCTGGTCTTCTGGGGTCACCCAGTTCTGGGTCCCAGCTGCTACTGCCCCCCACTTCCCCTGTCTGCCCAGCTGGTGGCTGAGGGTGTCCCTCTCTGTCCCCCCAACTCCTGCAGGACAACGAAGCCAGCTGTCCTGCCCTTTCTTTTTTTTCATTTTTTGAGACGGAGTCTTGCTCTGTCGCCCAGGCTGGAGTGCAATGGCATGATCTCAGCTCACTGCAACCTCCACCTCCCAGGTACAAGCAATTATCCTGCCTCAGCCTCCTGAGTAGCTGAGATTACAGGCGCCTGCCACCATGCCTGGCTAATTTTGAGTTTTTTGTTTGTTTTTTGAGACAGAGTCTCGCTCTGTCCCCCAGGCTGGAGTGCAGTGGCACAATCTCGGCTCGCTGCAAGTTCCGCCTCCCGGGTTCACGCCATTCTCCTGCCTTAGCCTCCCGAGTAGCTGGGACTACAGGCGCCCGCCATCATGCCTGGCTAATTTTTTTGTATTTTTAGTAGAGACGAGGTTTCACCGTGTTCACCAGGATGGTCTCGATCTCCTGACCTCGTGATCTGCCCGCCTCAGCCTCCCAAAGTGCTGGGATTACAGGCGTGAGCCACCGCGCCCAGCCTTGTTTGTTTTTTTCGAGATGGAGTCTCACTCTTGTCACCCAGGCTGGAATGCAGTGGCTCAATTTCAGCTCACTGCGACCTCTGGCCTGGGTTCAAGCGATTCTTCTGCCTCAGCCTCCCGAGTTGCTGGGATTACAGGCTCCTGCCACCATGCCCCAATAATTTTTTGTATTTTTAGTAGAGATGGGGTTTTACCATGTTGGCCAGGCTGGTCTCGAACTCCTGACCTCAGGTATCTGCCCACCTCGGCCTCCCAAAGTTCTGGGATTACAGGCGTGAGCCACCACGCCCGGCCTTAATCTTTGTATTTTTAGTAGAGATAGGGTTTCGCCATGTTGGCCAGGCTGGTCTTGAACTCCTGACCTCAAGTGATCCACCTGCCTTGGCCTCCCAAAGTGCTGGGATGACAGGCGTGAGCTCTTGCACCTGGCCTGTATCCCCATTTCTAATGCTGTAGCAGAAGGATACTGTCATCCCTGCCCACGTGCTGTGTGTGCCCGGGACGCCCGGGATGCCCCTCCCAGAGAGCGGCTCTGAGGTGGCTGCTGCCACCCTCCTCCCTGCGGGCCAGCTCTTTCAGGGCTCAGGTGGGGACCCTGTTTTGGCCCCACATTTTCAAGTCCCCATGGGAGCCATCAGTGCAGCCACCAAATCAGTACTGAGCACCCACATAGGCTCCCCATGCCGGGCTCTCAAGGGACGTTGGGTGGACCTGACCTGCCGTTCCCACATCAGGGATTCCAGCCTGCATTTGCTACCCTGGAGGAACAGGCAAGGCCTGCGCTGGGGTCCTGGCCCCTCAGTGCAGGAGTCAGTCCTCCGCGATGCGGCCTCGCAGGGCAGGAGTGCGCTGCCCTCGGTGCCCAGGGCCCGGGAACGGGGGTCTGGTGGGAGCTGTAGGATCGGGCAGGGTGGAGTGAGCACAGAGGTGGGCCCTTCAGAGGGAGCATGGAGGCAGAGCCCGAGGCAGGGAGAGGCAGTGCTCCTGCAGGTGAGGTCTGGGCTCACCTGGAGCACAAGGGAGGCCCCTGCTGGCCCAGGCTGGGCAGCTGGGAGCTGGCAGAGGCATGAGTTGGCCTGGGCAGCGGGTGGGCAGCGTCGTCCTGACTGGAAGGACGAGCAGTGGGTCTTGGGGTGATGGACTGGGTTGTGACTGTGGCGAGTTTAGGGGCCGAGGGCCGCCAGGTGGACGTGGCCAGGCAGGTGTGTATTCAGGCCTGGCACTTCAGGCCGAGGCCAGGCCTGGTGGAAATTCGCAGGTCATCTGTGCCGGGAGGGGCGTTGAAGGCTGGGGTGGTGACGGAGGCCCGAGAGAGAGGAGGACACAACAAGGAAGACAGGGCGGCCAGGCTGGAGCCCTGAGAAAGCAGAGCAGCCTAGGGGCAGGAGAAGCAGAGGGAGCTTGAGGGGGTGGGGGCTCCTCAGGAGGCGGGACGGAGGTGTTGGAGGAACGCACCCTCCCTCCCTCCCGAGATCCCACCCAGACCTGGGACCCCTCACGCAGGCACAGCTGGGAAGAGCTATCCGTGTCCCTGCACACGGCCCTGCCTGTGCCTAGCCCTGAACTTGGCCCTCACTCTGCCCTGCTGCTCAGGAAGGTGTCTCCTGGCTCTTGCAGGGTGGGTGGTCCCAGCCTCAGTCTCTCCTAGCACGTCTGTGCTGGCAGAGGGGACTGGCCCTGCCCACAGGCAGCCATATATTCAGGTCCCAAAAGGCTTCTGGGTTGGGAAGTAGGTCCGGCACCCCGACCTCCCAGGACCCCCATAGAGAGCTTCCAGGAGCCTGTGCGCTGGTGCCCGTGGCACAGGCAGGATTGGGGGCTGTGGTGGGGCCGGGCTGTGGAGGAGGAGGAGGAGGAGGAACACTCGGTGCTCCAGGTCGCGACCCCCACCCGCTTCTGCCGGCTCTGTCACCTGCTATCTCAGGCCCTGCCTCGACTGAACTAACTGCTTTCTGCCGCCCGCCGCGCCCCGCCCCGCCAAGCTGAGCTGAGGCCCCAGGCCCGTCCAGGTTGGGAGCAAGTCCACCGGGTCAGAGAGGGCAGCTGGGCTGAGCCACCCCTCGTCTTCCATGGGGGATTCGCCTCTTTTATGTTCTCCTGTCTCTTCCTTCCTCCCTCTGCCTCTCTTGCGCCTCCTCGCACCCTGCTCTTCCGCGCCCTCCTGCACGCGCGCCCACCTGCCAGCCCACCGATGAGAGGAGCTGGGTGTACTCCCCACTCCACTATAGCGCCCAGGCCCCCCCGGCCTCCGACGGCGAGAGCGACACAGTAAGTGCAGCCCAGGTGCGCCCGCCGGTCCCGTGGGCTCCAAGGTTCTACTGAGCGTGGTCCCCAGCTACCGGGATAGGCAGGGACTGAGGCCCGGGGCGGGAGGGCACAGGTGGCCCAGAGCTCCACCCTGGGCTCTCTGGCTCTGAGGTGGCCGTGGGGTAAGTGTCTCAGGGCCCGTGTTGGCCCAAGGAAGCCAGTCCCTGGCAGGGGGCCTGGGGTGGGCCCTCGCCCCGCCCACCTTCACCCGTCCTCTTGCTCTTGCAGTAATTTCTATGCAGCCCCTGACCCAGAGCCGAGCTCCACTTCTGCTCCGGCTGCCCCCGAAGGCACTGCCCACCCCGCTGAGGCCCAGAGCTCGGGAGATGCCCGCCTCGCCGCCCCACCGGAGCTCGTCCTCCCCCTGCACGGATGCCGACGGCCGGGCCCCTCCCCGACAAGCCTCCCAGGGCCCCGGCACCCCCGTCGGCAGCCTGCCCCTGTGAGACCCACCCTCCCGAGCGGCCAATCGCATTTGAGTCCTTACTCGGCACAGAGACGGAAGCACGTGTGTGCTGTTTTAGGAAAAGAACAAAAAAGACAAACCAACCAACCAGAGGGAGAAGAGCCCCTGCCCACTGCACTCTTTGGTTCTCTGCTGTGCCTGCCTGTGTCCTGAGGAGGAAGCCAGGCTGTTCCCGGTGGCCTCTGGGGACCTGAGCCCCGGGGGCCCCATCGGCCTGCAGAGGGGACGGCTGGGGTCCCGAGCCACTCTGCCTCCATCCACGTGGGAAGCGGACCCTCCTGCCCTCAGCTTGGGTTTGGGGGCCTCAGTGCAGGACATCTGGCCTGAACATCGACTGTGGGGACAGCCCTCGCCCTGCCAAGCACTGCGGCCACTCAGCAGCTATGTTCCCGCCGCAGTGGGGCCCTGACGCCCACCTCCCAGGTGCCCCTCGAGCAAAAACCTCTGGCACCTCCAATCCAGACCCACCACAGCTGGAGGGTCAGGCCTCCTCTTCCCCAGGCCGCCACCCATGGTGGCGGAGCTCAGGGCTGGGGACTTGTCCTTCTCTTCCAACGTAGGCCACTCAGCAACTGGCATGGAGGGCCCAGGCAACGGAGACGTTTTCTCCATGGCAGGACAGAGCGGGAGGCCGGGCCTTGGGCCACAGGAGACCAGCTCAGGGCGGGAGGTCAGGCTTCCCGCCCCCTCCACCTGGAGACACGGCCTAGGGGGCCAGGCCCGGCTCCACAGGAGTCTCCTTCAGGACTGGTGTGGATGCCCGCCGCCTCTTTCTTGTTCAAGTGATGTGATGTCTCCGAGGAGGGGAGAGAAGACTTTGTTTCCGACTCATCACCCTCCAAGAGGGCAGCGCTCCCAGTGGTGGGACTCAGCCCTGACTGCCCTGGGGCAGCTTCCTGGGCCCGCTGCGCTCAGAGGGTGCTGGTTGGAGGCCAGAGCTCGGCAGAGTCACCCACCCTGCCCTTCCCCAGGACCCCTGAGAGGGGCTTATTGGTGATGGCTGTGGGAATCCCCCACTTCCAAGATGTGCCCAGGATGTGAGGAGCTGGAGTGGAAGCTGCACCTTTGGGAAGAATTCCTCTCCAGACCTGGCAGAGCCTGGTGTGGGGTCTGAGATGGCTGGAGAACCTCCCAGGCAGGGCTCTGTGTTTTGTCTGTTACAACCTCCGTACGACGCCACGCCACCCGCTGTTCACGTCCCGTCGGCCTCCTGCACAGCCCACACGCTGCGCCCGGAAGGCCCCTGCTGTGGAGAAGCCGGACCCATCCCCGAGGTCCCCAGCGAGGACACACACTCCACGAGAGCAGCCCCTCCACTCTGCCCAGGAGAGGGGCCGACCCTCCTCGGGAACCGGCCACCCGCGTGGCTCCCAGCATCCATCAGGACAAGCCCACGTGGGGTCCTCCCTGCGTGCTCAGAGGGTCTGTCCAGCCCCGGGAAGCGATCTTGGCCTCAGTTCACAGCCTGGTGCTCATCTGCTGGCACTGGGCATCCACCCATCAGCCCCCGCCCTGTCCCTCCGAAGGACACCCAGCAGGCACCCCCCGGGGAGGCAGGGGCAGAGGTCAGAAGGGGTGTCTGGGACCTGGATGGCCAGCAGGGACAGGGGCATTGTCGTCATCTCAAAGGCCCAACCCCCAGAGGCCACACCAGTCCTCCCAGGGAGTCCTCGAGTCGCCCTGCCCAGAGCCCTGGCACCAGAGACGCCAAGAGCCTGTGGGGTGACTCGGAGCAGCAGGTGTGGCCCCGGGCGGGCGGCACCGCGTCCAGGGCAGCCTCCCTCCGCTGAGCGACACGGGACACCAGTGCCCGGCCGACGCGCCTTTGCAGGAGAAATGTGCAAACCTCTGTGCATACCATTTCATTTCCATTCTTGTGTTGTCTCCAAGGCCCCTTTGCAGATATACTTGGTGTTGGTTGTGTTTTTTTGGTTCCTTTTCAGAGAACTGTAAACCGAGGCTGACGTGCTCCACTGACTGTGCCGAGGGGCGGGGGCAGGAGGACGGCAAGACCTATTTATAATATTTAGCGAACTCGGTCTCCCTCAGATCCCCCGCGAGGGAGGCCGCTGGACCCACCCCGCTGTCCCCCACGATAGAAGTCTGTAAATACCTTGGTGACCAATGCCCATTTCCCCTCCTGGGTCACCTCTGATGGCTGCTGTCCACTGAGAACGTGGGCAGTGTCCAAATTCCTGTACTGTAAAGACTAAAAGGCGTTTGCTCTGAGACTGACAAGGCGGAAACTTCCATGTGTCTCCTGCCAGGCTCTGTCCCCCTACGCCATCCCGACACATCCCCGTTCCCCCGAAACCTGGCTCAGTGCAATACTCCCATTGCCATGGGGTCCTTCACCATGGTACTGTCTCCACAGCCCTCAGTCCCCACCCCAGGAGAGGCGCCTGCCACCTCCTCCTCGTCTCCGGTGGTTCAATCGCTCCGCCTGTCCCCAACCCAGTCCCATTTTTATGGCCGAACTGATTCTGAAACAAAATGAAACTGCAAACCTCGTGTGTCTTAACTCCCCCCAGGGATGCCACTCCATTCCTCCGCCCTGTGGTCTGGTGCGTGACAATCCAAAGCGCCGAGACGAGGGTGCTGCGTCCCTCAAACCCAGAGTGGTGGGCGCCTCTGAAACCATACAGCCACTCCTGGCCCCAAACACTGGTTTGCATCCCAGGTTCCTCGCCTACCTACCCCCGCCACACCCCGTCTTTTTAGAGATCTCTCTAATAAATCGGGTAATAAGCATCCGCCTGTTTGCCTTTCTGTGGGTTCCGGAGGTCTGGTTGGGAGTCTGAGGAGTGACTTTGTTCTGTGTTTTTTGTTTTCTGTTTTTGTTTGTTTGTTTGTTTTCTTTTTAAGAGATGGAGTCTCGCTCTCCACCCAGGCTGGAGTGCAGTGGCGCAATCTCAGCTCACTGCAAGCTCCGTCTCCTGGGTTCACACCATTCTCCTGCCTCAGCCTCCTGAGTAGCTGGGACTACAGGCGCCCGCCACCACGCCCAGCTAATTTTTTGTTTTTAGTAGAGGCAGGGTTTCACCATGTTAGCCAGGATGGTCTCGATCTCCTGACCTCGTGATCCGCCCACCTCGGCCTCCCAAAGTGCTGGGATTACAGGCGTGAGCCACCGCACCCAGCCTATGTTTTTTTTTTTTTTTTTTTTTTTTTTTTGAGATGGAGTCTCGTTCTGTTGCCCAGGCTGGAGTGCAGTGGAGTGATCTCAGCTCACTGCAACCTCTGCTTCCTGGGTTCAAGCCATTCTCCTGCCTCAGCCTCCCGAGTAGCTGGGACCACAGGCGCCCGCCACCACACCTGGCTAATTTTTTTGTATTTTTAGTAGAGACGGGGTTTCACCACATTGGCCAGGCTGGTCTCAAACTCCTGACCTCAAAGGACCCGCCCGCCTCATCCCAAAGTGTGAGATTACAGGCGTAAGCCACCATGCCTGGCCTGAGGACTGACTTTGAATCTTAGAGAAGAGAGAAACCTTTGTGAGATTGATGCTGATACCAGTAACAGGACCCAAACACCTTACCAGCTGTGAACCTTCTTCAGGTCCCAGTTCAGCTCAGAAAACATTTTATTGCTTCCAACATCTGTGCAGCCCCCCAAAGTTTGTATTTGTTCTGCTAGAGCGGTTCCAATTCAGTCACGTTTGGACCCCTTGAAGGGAACACATTTCTCTTGGACTCCCAGGTTGAGAAACTACATTGAAAACAAGATCCTGGCCAGGCGTGATGGCTCACACCTGTAATCCCAGCTACTCGGGAGGCTGAGGCCAGAGAATTGCTCGAACCTGGGAGGCAGAGTTTGCAGTGAGCTGAGATCACGCCCCTGCACTCCAGCCTGGGCGACAGAGCAAGACAATGTCTCAAAAAAAAAAAGAGTAAGATCCTGTCTGTAAGGGAGCCGTTGGAACGCCATTTTCAGCACAGCTGTTTTATAAACTGAACATGGAGGTGATCTCGTTGTTTTAAATTTGTTTTTGTTTTGTTGTTGTTTTTTTTTTGAGATGGAGTCTCGCTCTGTCACCCAGGCTGGAATGCAATGGTACGATCTCAGCTCACTGCAAGCTCCGCCTCCCAGGTTCAAGCAATTCTGTCTCGGCCTCCTGAGTAGCTGGGACTACAGGTGCCTGGCACTACACCCGGCTAAATTTTGTATTTTAAGTAGAGGTGGGGTTTCACCATGTTGACAAGGCTGGTCTCGAACTCCTGAACTCAGGTGATCCACCCACCTTGGCCTCTCAAAGTGCTGGGATTACAGGACTGAGCCACCGCGCCCAGCCCATGCAAGTGATCTCTTAATGTGCTGCAAGGATGCATCTGAATTTTGGGAAGCACAGAGTCAGGCCTTCGCTTTGTTTTGGGCCATCCCATCACCATGACAACCCACATCTCAGAACCGGCAAGGTCATCATCTAGAGCGGCAGGAGATGGTCTCTTCTTCCTCTGTAAGGTTCCATCCTTGCCTCAACACCAAGCAAAGCATACAAAGCCAGCGTTTACAGGGATGTTATGAAGTTGTATTCCAAGATAAGCATTTTATTTATTTATTTATTTGAGACGGAGACTTGCTCTGTCGCCCAGGTTGGAGTGCAATGGTGCGATCTCAACTCACAGGAACCTCTGCCTCCTGGGTTCAAGCGATTCTTCTGCCTCAGCCTCCCGAGTAGCTGGAATTTCAAGCATGCCACCATGCCCAGCTAATTTTTGTATTTTTAGTAGAGACGGGGTTTCACCATGTTGGACAGGCTGGTCTCGAACTCCTGACCTCAAGATCCACCTGCCACGGCCTCCCAAAGTGTTGGGATTACAGGCATGAGCCACTGCGCCCCACTCAAGATAAACATTTTAATTTTAATTTTTTTTAATTTTTTTTTTTGAGACGGAGTCTTGCTCTATCGCCGAGGCCATAGTGCAGTGGCACAATCTCGGCTCACTGCGACCGCCGCCTCCCAGGTTCAAGCAATTCTCCCTGCCTCAACCTCCCAAGTAGCTGGGATTACAGGTGCATGCCACCACGCCCGGCTAATTTTTGTATTGTTTAGTAGAGATAGGGTTTCACCATATTGGCCAGGCTGGTCTTGAACTCCCGACCTCAGGTGATCCGCCCGCCTCGGCCTCTCAAAGTGCTGGGATTACAGGCGTGAGCCACCGTGCCCGGCCAAGATAAACATTTTTAAAGTTAGCTTAAATTACTATCATCCTCCATAAACAGGCCTTCCCAGCCCCGAGTGGTTAGAACTGCACGGGGTGGTGGTAGCAGCCACCATGGGCTAGGGGAGCTCAGGACGGGACATCAGCGTCTTCTAGGTCTCTGGCCTCCAGCCTTGCCCCTGAAGTCCGTCCTCCCACGCCAAACTTGTTTCAACAGCAAGTCCCCCAAACCCTGCTCACAACCCTCCCACGGGTCCCCAGCACCCACACCACAAAGCTGGGCAGCCTGGGTTGAGAAGGCAAGCGTTAAGAGTGACTTTCCCTCTCTGAGCCTCAGTTTCCCCGTCTCTAAAATGGGTTCATGGGGGACTACAGGAAGTTATCAAAGTTTTTGTTTTTTTTTAAAGCTTAACTCCCAAAATACATAGGTGTTCATTGGCAGGTGGTGGAGCATAACGATGACTCTCATAAGAAGGCTTTTCAGTTTCTGTCCCCGCGCCCGCCCTCTGCCCTCTGGAGCTGCCTGGCACCTAACACCTTCACGGTTCCTCGCCTTTCGGGGACCTCGCTCCCCGGACACGCCTCTCCTCGGCCACGCCCCTGGCCACGCCAATGAAGCGCTACTTCCGGCCTAGACCCGCTTCTTATTGGTCTCGTCTCGGCAGGCCCCTCCCTGCACAAGGTTCCTAGTTTGCCCTTGCCCCGCCCACAGTTTCTCAGGCCCCCTGAGGCGCGGGGACCCGCCTGGGGCTGCCTCCAGCACTCCCTGAAAGGAGACTCCGCCACCCTGGAGGCAACAATCCCACTGGAGTCAATCACGCGGTCCACATTTGCAGACGCAGTGGAGAGTCTGGGGTGTCGGAGTCCTTGCGGGCTGGGGCGGCGGGATGGGTTGCTCTTTCCCGGCTCAGGCGCAAATGGGGCAGCCTGGAGAGCGCCATGGGCGAGGAAGGCCCCCAGCGCAGGCTTCGGCTATTGGTGTCGGTGCCGCGGCCACTGGCCCAGCCGATGGGTCGGGACACACGCTCGCGCTCGCGGTCCGCGGGTCGCCGGGGCCGAAGGCAGCGGAGTCAGAGCGGGAGCCGAAGTCGGAGCAGGAGCCATGGGCGGCGAAACCGACGGCGCCGGGAGGACGAGGGACGGCGCAGACGGAGGCGGCGGAGCCGGGAGCGCAGGTGGGGTCGCTGCGGAAGCAGCGCTGGGGATCCGGCTCCTACCTCAGGAGCGCCCGAGCGAGGGTTGGAGATCCCGGGGAACCGGGAAACCCCCGACTTACTCGGGGAGGGCTTCCTGGAGAAGGGGACAACTGACCACCGGTTGGAATTAACCTGGCAGCGGAAGGAAGGCGAGAGGCGTTCCAGGCAGGGGACCGGGCGGTTGGAGGGACAGCCCGGAGCCGGGTGAGCGAGGCGGCGGGGAGGTAACGAGAGATCAGATCAGATCATATCGAGCCCTGTGTGCTCAGCACATTAGATCTTGGCTATTAGTCGGAGGGAAATGGAGAGCCTTGAGAGGAGTTTGGGTAGGGGAGTGACGTGGACTGACTTAACTCTGCAAACTTTCTGGCTTTGAGGTGGAGAAGGGATGGAGCGGGGTAGGCAGGAGCGGCATCAGAGTAGGACGGCACAATTGTCCAGACAGTAGATGATGGCAGCCTCGATGGGAGGGAGGCTGTAGTCAACCACAGCGGGCAAAGTGCGTAGATTTCAGAGGGATTCTGGAAGTAGAGGAGACAACATTTGCTAATGGAGGTGGGCTGTGGGAGGGAAAAAGACTCGGTGTCAGCTGGCAGGACTCACAGCTGACTCCTGGTACCTGAATCTCAGCTTCCTCGTGGTCCTTTTCTTCTGGAGATGGGGCACTTGGTCGGATTTGCCTTGAGCCGGCTCCAGTACAGAGAAACCAAAATGGGGACAGGGACTGATTCCCAGACCGGGGCCCCAGTGCTGGCTCAGCCCCTTCGTGGCTGACACTCAGGCCAGTCTTGCCCCGCTCTGGGCCAAGTTCACTCATCTGTTGTTGGTTTTTTTGTTTGTTTGTTTTTGAGACGGAGTCTTGCTCTGTCGCCCAGGCTGGGGTGCAGTGGCACGATCTCGGCTGTTACCTCTGCCTCCTGGGTTCAAGCGATTCTTCAGCGTCAGCCTCCCGGGTAGCTGGGGTTACAGGTGCTTGTTGCCACACCCAGCTAATTTTTGAATTTTTTCGTAGAACTGGGGTTTCTCCATGTTGGCCAGGCAGGTCTTGAACTCCTGGCCTCAAGTGATCTGCCCGCCTCGGCCTCCCAAAGTGCTGGGATTACAGGCGTGAGCCACCGCGCCTGCCCGTAAGTCTTGTTAATGTCATCTTTGTGTTTTTTCGCCTACCATTTTCTGGTATTGGAATTATTCGCAATAATTTGCCACTCTAGATATGTAATTAGAATTAATGTTCACGAAAATTCAGTTGAACTTGTGGCCAATATTTAAGGGCTCTGCAATGATTGGTTTCAACATAGTTTAGATTTTTTTGACATGAGCTTAATGGGTAGAGCATTTAACAAAATATTTGGCAGTTCTCTGTGTACGAAGACCCCTAAACGTGACTGAGCGCAGTGGCCCACATCTGTAATCCCAACACTTTGGGAGGCTGAGACAGGAGGCTTGCCTGAGCCCAGGAGTTCAAGACCAGCCTGGGCAACATAGCAAGACCCTTCTGTACAAAAAAAATGTAGAGTTACCTGGGCGTGGTGGTGTGTGCCTGTAGTCCCCGCTACTCAGGAGGCTGAGGCGAGAGGATGGCTTGAGCCCAGGAGGTCAAGGCTGCAGTGAGCTCTGATCATGCCACTGCACTCTAGCCTGTGTGACAGAGGGAGACTCTGTCTCTAATAAATAAAAATATAGACCTTGTCTTTAGCAGACTCTGTGTCTAGTAGACCTTGTCTCTAAGAAATAAAATTAAAGGCCCCTGAACCACCCCTGAGGTTGTGCATCTTCCATTCCCTGCGCTCTACTCTGTTAACTCCTGTCCATCCTGTGGGACTAGTTCAAATACCACTTCCATCTAGGAAGCCCTCCCTTGACAGCCTAAATGTGTTCGGGTCCCCTGGTTCATACCCTTATAATTCCTGCGCCACCAGCCCCAGCCACCTCCCTGCCCGCGCCTCCTCCCTCTCCCCCACACTCTGTCTCAGCCACACAGCCTCCTTGTTGTTCTTAGAATGTGGCAGGTCAGTGCCTGCCTCTAGGCCCTCGCTCTTGCTCTGCCTCGAGCACTCTCCCTCCGAATCCATCCATCGCTGCCTCCCCACTCCCTCCAGACCTTGGCTCAGTGTCAGCTCCTGAGAGAGCCCCTCTCTGACCTCGGCCCTGCAGCCCCAGCCCCTGTGCTCGGCATCGCTACTCTTTGTGGCTTCTGCCTCTGCCTCTGCCTAGTGTTGCGTGGTGTGTTTATTTGTTGATGTCTTCCTTGTTGGGGCCCACCAGAGGGTGAGCCCAGGAAGGCAGAAGCCATCAGTATTTGGGTCACTGCTGTGTCCCCAGAACCTAGAACAGTGCCTGCTACCCCACGGACACCCAGTAAGCATCTGTGGAGCAGATGACAGCTGCAGGCACTGAGCAGGCATCCATGGTCCTCTCCGCAGGTCAGATTCAGAGGAAGAGCGGTGGCAGCGCTCAGGGATGCGAAGCCGGAGCCCCCCGCGGCCCAAGTGGCGCTCAAGGGATGGGTCCTCTCATTCGGACTCAGGAGAGGAGCAGTCACGGGGCCAGTGGGCTCGCCGGCGACGGCGCGCACGCTCGTGGTCTCCTAGCTCCTCAGCATCCAGCTCCGCGTCTCCAGGGCGATCCCAGAGCCCCCGGGCGGCCGCGGCTGCCCTGAGCCAGCAGCAGAGCCTGCAGGAGCGGCTGCGGCTGCGGGAGGAGCGGAAGCAGCAGGAGGAGCTGATGAAGGCCTTCGAGACGCCCGAGGAGAAGCGCGCACGGCGGCTGGCCAAGAAGGAGGCCAAGGAGCGCAAGAAGCGGGAGAAGATGGGCTGGGGTGAGGAGTACATGGGCTACACCAACACCGACAACCCCTTCGGAGACAACAACCTGCTGGGCACCTTCATCTGGAATAAGGTGGGCCCCGCCGGGTGGTGGCCTCTGTCCTTGTAGCATTTCCACTGTTTCTGGAGACCCCAACACTTGAGACACTCCCAGCCTGCCCTTGATCGTGCAAGAGTTGGTTTTACACACACATGCATAATAAGCAAGCTTCTGCCGCCATCAGCTTTCTTTTTTGACACAGGGTCTCGCTCTGTCACCCAGGCTGGAGTGAAGTGGCGCGATCTCGGCTCACTGCAAGCTCCACCTCCTGGGTTCATGCCATTCTCCTGCCTCAGCCTCCTGAGTAGCTGGGGCTACAGGCGCCCGCTACCACGCCCGGCTGATTTTTTGTATTTTTAGTAGAGACAGGGTTTCACCGTGTTAGCCAGGATGGTCTCCATCTCCTGACCTTGTGATCCACCCGCCTTGGCCTCCCAAAGTGCTGGGATTACAGGCGTGAGCCACCACGCCCGGCCAGCTTTCTTTTTTGACACAGGGTCTCGCTCTGTCGCCCGGGCTGGAGTGCAGTGGCGTGATGGTGGCTAACTGCAGCCTTGACCTCCTGGCCTCAAGCGATCCTCCTACCTCAGCCTTTTGACTTGCTGGGACTACAGGCACCACCACCATGCCCGGCTAATTTTGTGTTTTTTTTGTAAAGATGGAGTCTCACTATGTTGGCCAGGCTGGTCTCGAACTCCTAAGCTCAAGTGATTTTCCCACCTCGGCCTCCCAGAGTTCTGGGATTACAGGCGTGAGCCACTGCGCCCAGCCCACCGTCATTTTCTTGCCATTAACTGTGTCTCTTGCGGTGTAAGCTTCAGCCATTCTTTGCCCCGAACACCAGCCCAACCTGAAACCTGTCTAGAGAGCCAGCTCTTGGCGTCACGTACCCAGGACAGGGTTCCACAGTTCCAGGCGCTCTGTCGTCTGAGCTGGTTCTTTCGTTCTGCACCTGCCATTTAGCCACCAGTCACACTGGTGGCATAAGACAACAGAACTTATCATCTCTTCGTTCTGGAGGCCAGAAGTCCAAAATCAAGGCGTGGGCAGGTGTGGGCAGGACCCCACTCCCTCTGGGGGCCGAGGGGAGGCCCCTCCTGCCTCTCCCAGCTCCAGTCATGGCCGGTGATTCCTGGGCCCTCCCTGGCTTGCAGCCGCAGAACCCGGCCTGTTCCTGTGTTGCGTGGCTGGCTGCCTTCCCGTCTCTGTCTCCATACGGCCTTCTGCTCCGTGTGTCTGTGTGTCAGTGTTCCTCTTCCCATGAGGACACCAGGCGTTGGATGAGGGCCCGCCACCTCCAGGATGACCGCATCTTACCTACATCTGCAAGGCCTCATCACTTTTTTTTTTTTTTTTTTGAGATGGAGTCTCACTCTGTTGCCCAGACTAGAATGCAATGGCGCAATCTCAGCTCACTGCAACCTCCGCTTCCTGGGTTCAAGTGATTCCCCTGCCCCAGCCTCCCAAGTAGCTGGAATTACAGGCGGGTGCCACCACACTCAGCTAATTTTTGTATTTTTAGTAGAGACAGAGTTTAACCGTGTTGGTCAGGCTGGTCTCGAACTCCTGACCTCAAGTGATCTGCCCGCCTTGGCCTCCCTATATGCTGGGATTACAGGTGTCAGCCACCATACCTGGCCAAGACCTCATTTCACATAGGGTCATGATTACAGCTGCAGGGGTTCAGACGGGGATATGCCTGCGGGGGACACAGCTCATCTGAAGCAGCGTCCACTTGTGGAGGAGGTGGAACAGGCAACGTGTGGGCTGGGCCGACTGCACCTGCTCACCGGTTGCGCAGTTGGGAGCTGTGGGGTCCCCAGGTGGCTTCTGCCCAATGTCGTCTGAGAACACAACGAGCTCCTTCCGCCTCGGGGCCCTCACACTGCCGCGCCCCTGCCTGGACATGCTCTGCCCCTTCCCCGGCTGTTCTCTTCCATCAGGACTCAACTGACACATCCCCTCTTGAGAGACCCCTTCCTGGCCCCTTGCTCCCCAGACCCCCCAGAGTTCTTTATTGAGGCACACACTGCTGCCTGGCACTTCATCGCCACCATGTGCTGTGCGCCTGCGGTGTGCTGGGCACCACCGTGAGCTCTGGGCGGGCAGCCGTGGAGGAGGAAGATGTGGTCATCATTGACGCCTGTGGAAGCGGCCCCAGGCTGGGTTGGATAGACCACAGAGTGGCCCGGGTGTCTGGGGGTGGTCCCCAGCCATGCAGCCTGTGTCCCTGGAGGCAAGTTCTTCTGGGCGGCAGGGGTTCCTGGAACCCCCTCATGGCGACGGGGCGCCGGGAGCCTGGGGAAGGTGGTCGGGAAGTGGGGGCTGCGCACCAGGCTCTCAGACAGCTGCTGGAAGAAGCCAGCTTTGAGGGTCTCCAGGCTGGGACAAGCCCATCAGTGGCCACCCCTGTGCCCCGCTGTGTGGGCGGGGCCCCATGACCCCACAGGTTTGCTTTCAGAGCTGCTGCTGCCCCCACTCACTGTTCCTGCCCTGTCCCACGCACAGTGGGGGACCCTGACTTGCTGAGGGCGTGGCCTTGACGTCCGAAGCACTCAGACTCCCGGGTAAAGCGAGTCAGCAGGCCCCGAGCAAGGCTCTTCTGTTGGGGGCTGGGGTGGCCCCGAGCGAGGCCCTCCTGTTGGGAGTTAGGGTGGCCCCGAGTGAGGCCCTCCTGTTGAGAGTTGGGGTGGCCCCTTCTTACCCTTTGCATACATCTCACTCCCAGTGGGGGCGCCATGTCTGCACTGAATTGGATCCACTGGGTTTCAGGAGTGATAAGGAGGGGGTGGAAGACGTGCAGTGTTGGCGGGTCACCTCTCTCTGCAAAACAAGGGCCCTGGTCAATCTCTTGGACGAAGGAGCTGAGGAGGGGGGCGAGGGGGCGGGTCTGTGCTCAGGGCAGGTGTGCTTGGTGCTTCCAGGCCCTGGAGAAGAAGGGGATCAGCCACCTGGAGGAGAAGGAGCTGAAGGAGCGGAACAAGAGGATCCAGGAGGACAACCGGCTGGAGCTGCAGAAGGTAGGCACCCTGCCAGCCCACTGAGCAGGGCCCTCCCTTTCCAGGGCCTGGAGGCCTGCCCCCTCTGGCAGGACTTGAGGGGCTTAAGTGGGAAGTCCCGGGGGCTGGCTTCAGGTAAGGCTGGATCCAGGGGCTCAGACCATGGCCCCAGGAAACTGTTTCCCTCCACCTCTCGGCTCTGCTGGCCTCGGGCCTTCACTCCCACATGCTCCCTTCAGGGTGGCCGAGAGGACCCCAGCTGATCCGAGCTGCTGAGTCTCGGGCAGGAGGGCCCTCTCCCTTCCCAAGGTCTGTCCGCCAGCCCAGGCATCTCCGGACCAATCCCTGTGCCCAGGGCAGCTGGGTGAAGGCTGGGCCCCCATCATCACAGCCCCTCCCCCCGCAGCCCCGCGGACCGCACGGCCCCCGCTGCCCTCAGCCTCCTGTGCCTGCAGGTAAAGCAGCTGCGGCTGGAGCGGGAGCGGGAGAAGGCCATGCGCGAGCAGGAGCTGGAGATGTTGCAGCGCGAGAAAGAGGCAGAGCACTTCAAGACATGGGAGGAGCAGGAGGACAACTTCCATCTCCAGCAGGCCAAGCTGCGGTGCGCCGGGGCCTCCCCTCCCCCCGACCCAGACTTGGAGCCAGGGCCGGGCACTGGCTGTCACTCTGGAAGCCACTGCTCTCCCACCCTTCAGGGTCCCACATGGCACTTCCGGGGACCTTCCATTCCTGACCCCTTCCCGGGCGGCAAGGCTCCTGTCTCCTGTGCTCCCCCGCTGGGCAGGGCGCAGAGGAGACGGGCCCAGGTGAACGGCACCCCACGCATGCTGGACGCCAGTCCTGCACCGACTGCAGTTGTCCCTCCCACACTCCACCCAGGAGGGTGGCACCCCCATCCGCCTGGTTTACAGACAAGCTGAGGCTCTGGGGTGTCCCTGCTTGCCTTGGGCCCTGTGGCGGGTGACATCAGGCTCCTCCCAGCTCGGGCCTCCCTGGTGACGGGTTCCCTTGGGTTGGACCAGGGCCCGCCTGCAACGCGTACCCCCCTGCAGGCCCAGAACAGAACCCTGGCTCTCTGCCCCGAGTGGTCTGCCTGGGGGAGGAGGTGGTTGCAAGGCAGTGACTACTCTGGCCCCCCAGCCTGCCTCTGCTTCAGCTCCTCCACTCTTCCCCATCACAGCCCACATAGAAGCCGCCATCCTGGGCACATCCCAGAGGCCCTCCAGGAAGCCCCTCCCACCTGGCCCACCTCCAGGTCCACGCTGCGTGCACTTTGTCTGCACTGCTGGCCTGCGCCCTTTGGCTGACCCGGCTCACTCTACCTTATGCCTCCTCCTCCTCCTCCAGGAAGCCTTCCCTGACCACCCCCAACGGGTCAGGCCCCTCCTCGGCTCCCACCGGTGTGGTCACCCCAAGGGCAGGGTCTTTAGCATGGAGGGTACAGCCCAGGCTCTGATGCCACCTTCCCTGCTCCCCACAGTTCCAAGATCCGCATCCGGGACGGGCGGGCCAAGCCCATCGACCTGCTGGCCAAGTACATCAGCGCCGAGGATGACGACCTGGCCGTGGAGATGCATGAGCCCTACACGTTCCTCAACGGCCTCACCGTGGCCGACATGGAGGACCTGCTGGAGGATATCCAGGTACCCAGCCCCACCTGATGCTCC
The DNA here is from genome assembly GCF_028858775.2 of Pan troglodytes. NCBI lineage: Eukaryota > Metazoa > Chordata > Mammalia > Primates > Hominidae > Pan > Pan troglodytes. Next base: position 5,961,969 of record NC_072418.2, on the reverse strand, counting down.
GCTGACCTGCACCGTCACCCCCACCCCAGCCACGCCCATGCCCTGACCCCTGCCCCCTGCCCCCAGGTCTACATGGAGCTGGAGCAGGGCAAGAACGCCGACTTCTGGCGGGACATGACCACCATCACCGAGGACGAGATCTCCAAGCTCCGCAAGCTGGAGGCCTCGGGCAAGGGGCCAGGTAACGGTGGGCATGGGCCTGGGCTCCAGGGAAGCTGCGGGGGCTACAGTGTTCACCCAGAAGCCTCAGACTTGCCGTGGGGCCTGGTGCTCTCTGCAGGCCTCGGTTTCCCCAACTGGGGCCTCCCCTTCTGGGCCGAGCCACCAGGGGGCAGCAGCGGGCAGTAGGCCCTGGGAGGGATGAGGGGGGCGGGCCTCTGTCTGGGGTGCAGGGCCAGCAGCGTCCAGACCCAGCGTCCCGTTAACGCTGACTCGGCGGTGCCGGCCTTATGGGAGCCACGGGGCTTTCCGCTCGCGTTTCAGTGCTCACAGTGGCTCTGCCTGTTTGACAGCAGGTCTCGCTCCACCTGGCCTGAAGGCCGTGCAGCCCAGCTTCAGGGCGCTCCCTGTCCCGTGCGTCAGTTCGTGCCCCTCCAACCTGATGGGCTTTTAAAATCACGTTTCCCTCCCCTCCGTGTGGTTGCACACACATGGTCACCGGGGATGCTCTAAAGCGTCTACCCTGAGCACTGCGGACATGTGGGCTGGGCCGTTCCCTAGGGTGGGGCCGTCCTGGACACTGCTGGGTGCTGAGCAACGTCCCTGGCCTCCACCCACCCCGGGTCAGGAGCACCCCTAGTCCTGACAACCGCAGATGTCTCCAGACGTCGCCCAGAGTCCCCTGGGGGCAGAACTGCCCTAGATGAGACCCCCACTCCGGTCTAAAAGCCAACCACAGCAGCCCTGCCCCCTCCCCCCCAAAATCCACGCCCCAGCGGCTGCTGTAACAGTGCCTGGCTCTCATGGGCCACGCATCCCTGTCGATAGACCCGGTCCTTCCCCTGCCCTCTCTCTCAGGCCTTGGGTGCCATCATGGTGGCCAAGGATCCCAGGAGGCTGGGTCAGTGTCATTTGCAGCCCTCAGTGTGGTCTGTGGCAGGTCCTTCCTAGGAAAGAGCCTGTGGCTTTCCTCTTTTTCAGTGGAGCTTTGTGTTCCCCGGAGGTGGAGTTCACTCAGCCATCCTGTCCCTCCAGTGGTCTCCTCCGTGGGGCACATTCTCCCGTAACCTCAGAGAGGCAGGGCAGTTCTCCAGCATCAGAGGTGTGTCCGTTAAGGGTCTTGGTGTGCTCCTGCTGGTGGCAGCGGGGCTGGGCAAAGACTTCTGGGTGCAGTACATTTTCCTTCAGAAGCCGCAGACCCTACCCACCGGCTGCAGGAAGCCTGGGAGGCGTTTCCAGCGTTGCCCTAGGCCCCACCCTCTCCTGTAAGCCTGGGAGGCATTTCCAGCGTTCCCCATTGCGCTAGGCCCCGGCCTCTCCCGTCCCTTCCATGGCCTTCTGCCTCCACCACGTCTGCTCAGCCCTCCTTTCCCCTCACGCGTTACAGTTGGGGACCCCAGGTGGCTTTGGTGTCCTCCGAGGGAGTTTCTGATTCTCCTTTCAACATGGTTTCCAGGAGTAGGGAACCGAGGGGTCTTGACTTTGCTGTCCCCCTGGAGACCCACAGAGCCCCTGTCCTGGATCTTCTTAAATTAATTGGGCTTTTCCTTTTACTTTTCATTTTTCAGAGACAAGGTCTCGCTCTGTCGCCCAGGCGAGAGTTGAGTGGCGCGATCAAGGCTCACTGTAGCCTCGACTTCCTGGGTTCAGGTGATCCTCCCGCCTCAGCCTCCCTAGAAGCTGGGACTACAGGCGCTCACCATCACACCCAGCTATTTTATTTTATTTATTTTTTGAGAAGGAGTCTCACTCTGTCACCAGGCTGGAGTGCAGTGGTGCGATCTCTGCTCACTGTGACCTCTGCCTCCCAGATTCAAGCGATTCTCCTGCCTCAGCTGCCCAAGTAGCTGGGATTACAGACGCGCGCCATCACGCCCAGCTAATTTTTGTATTTTTAAGGAGACAGGGTTTCACCATGTTGGCCAGGATGGTCTCAATCTCTTGACCTCATGATCCTCCCACCTCAGCCTCCCAAAGTGCTGGGATTACAGACGTGAGCCACCGTGCCCAGCCACTTTTGAAAATTTTTTGTAGAGATGGGGTCTCACTGTGTTGCCCAGGCTAGTCTTGAACTCCTGGCCTCAAGCAATCCTCCTGCCTCACCTCCAAAATGGCTAGGATTAAAGGCGTGAGTGACTGCATGCTTTTTCTTTTTAATTTTTTACAAAATTAAAGTTTTTTTATTATTTCTGTAGGTTATTGGGGAACAGGTGGTGTTTGGTTACATGAATAAGTTTTTTTGTTTTTTGAGACGGTGTCTTGCTCTCTCGCCAGGATGGAGTGCAGTTGTGTGATCTCAGCTCACTGCAACCTCTGCCTCCTGGGTTCAAGCAATTCCCCTGCCTCAGCCTCCCAAGTAGCTGGGATTACAGGCACCTACCACCACACCCGGCTAATTTTTTGTATTTTAGTAGAAACAGGGTTTCACGATGTTGGCCAAGATGGTCTTGATCTCCTGACCTCGTGATCCACCCACCTCAGCCTCCAAAAGTGCTGGGATTACAGGCGTGAGCCACCGTGCCCGGCCGTTTACATGAATAAGTTCTTTAGTGGTGATTTGTGAGATTTTGGTGCACCTAGCTTTTTCTAGGAAGTTCTAACCCTACAGGAGGCTGTGCAGTAGAAAACGGGTGTCATCCCAGCTCAGCTTCATTAGCCTCCCACCCTGTGTAGGGACTGGCCTTTCCCCCACGCAGCCCCAGGGCCCTTGGCCTGCACCCCCAGCCTCTAGCAGCTGCTGGGACCCCCTAAACCCCCGGGCCCCCTTGTGGGCATTCGGGAGGCATCCAGACATGCAGCAGCACGTCCAGACCCGGCTTTCTATAGACGCTGACCTGGCGGCACCTGGCCTGGCTTCCTGGGAGCCTCGCAGCTGGGCTCTTCTGCTTGGGTTTCAGCGTTCATGGCAGCCCTGCCTGTCTGGGCACGGCTGCGCTGTGCTTGGCTGGGGCTGCCACGGATTCCAGTGCCACTTAGCGCCCAGCAAAGGGGCTGCAGCTCTGGGTGCCGATTCCAGGGTCCCAGGTGATTGGCTGGAGGGGACTCGGGTCCGTCTAGACTCTATCCAGTCCCCTGTGGTGTGGGTGTGGGCCTCTTGACCCTCTGTCCACCGGCGGGAACTGGAGAAGGCAGGTCTTGAGCAGGGTGCCTGCGCTGGTCACCCCCGCCCAGTGTGTCACCAGCAGCTATGCACCAAGCTCCCTGTGGGCCCAGCATGGCACACGGAACAGCAGCAGCCAGCCCCATTGCCCGCCTCGGGAAGCTGCCATCGCTGGATGGTCAGGGAGGGCTTCCTGGCGGAAGGGATGTTCTCACTGAGCATGGAGGATGCGAGGAATTCAGGAGGCGAACGGGACAGAGAAGGATGGGTGGCTGGCAGGAAGCACAGCGCGTGCAAAGGCCCAGAGGTGGCAGGGGTCGGGCATGGGCAGCAAGGGGCAGGGTTGTGAGGTGAGGCCAGACCCAGCGGGGTGGGTGGCAGTGGCCCGAGAGCAGCACTGAGGCCGCCGGGATGCCACGTGGTGTGGGGCAGAGCACGCGGAGTCAGGCTGGGCTCCGGCCTCCCAGCACCCCACTCCCGCCCTCAGCAGCCTCCCCGTCTATCCAGGAGGAACTTGAGCCTCGGGCCCCTGGGACAGTGGTAGATGCCAGACAGACTCCATGTAGGATGGGGGGCGGTGGTGGGGAGCCGTTTGTCCTGGGGCGGGCCCAGGACTTCCCCAGGGGCCAGCAGGGTGGCCTTCTTTGCTAGGCTTCACAGAGGGAAACTAAGGCCCAGAGAGGGCAGGCCACTTGCCCACAGTCACACAGCCCGGGCTGGCAGAGGAGATCTGAATTCCAGAGAGCCTGGCTACTGAGCACACCCCCCCACCCCCTCATGGGCTGCCCAAGGCCAGGGCAGAGTTGGGCCAGGTTGGTGGGCCGGGCCCACAACTAGGGTTCCCAGACCCACATATCAGACTCACCTGGGGAGGGGCATTCTCAGGGCCAGTCCTGGCTTCCCCCACGCTGGGGGCCTGGGCCTCCAGGGCAAGGCCTCAGCAACTGCATTTTAATGTGGCTCCCAACCTCCGCCCACCCCCTCCCCTCCGCTGTGGCCAGGGTGGTGACAACCTGAGACCAGGGAGGTGGCAGGACCCCTGTGAGCGGAGGGGACCGGACTGGATGGGACCCCTGTGGGGGAAGAGGAGGGGAGGGGGACCCCCCCCATGGCAGGGGAGGAGGCCCTGATGGGGTGGAGGAGCACGTAGGAAATGTGGAACCGCCCCCCCATGCCCCCACCCCGCTGCAGGTGAGCGCCGCGAGGGGGTCAACGCCTCCGTCAGCTCTGATGTGCAGTCGGTGTTCAAGGGGAAGACATACAACCAGCTGCAGGTCATCTTCCAGGGCATCGAGGGCAAAATCCGTGCTGGTGGCCCCAACCTGGACATGGGCTACTGGGAGAGCCTCCTGCAGCAGCTTCGTGCCCACATGGCGCGGGCCCGGTGAGCACTGGGTGTGGGTACCAGGGGTGGTGCCGTCCGGGTGGGATGGGTTTCGCCCCCTCCTGAGTCCTGGGTGGGGTGGGTCTCACCTCCTCCTGGGACCATGTGGGGTGGAGGGGGGCAGGAAAGTGCCGACTGGCCGGGGCCGGCCTGTGAGTGACGAAGGGGGGCCGGGGGGCGCGTAGGCCCGTGCCCTAGCGGGAAGGCCCCAGGATGCTCCAGTGCCCTCACCTGGAGTCAGCCCTGTTGGTCTCACAGGACTCCCCAGGAGCTTCCGCCCTTTAACGAGTACCTGGCGCGCTCCAGCAGCCATGGCATCACAGGAAGCCCCCAGGCGGCCTGCCTGTCCCCGCTGCCTTCCGCCCAGGCCCGCGCCCTCCCAGCGCTGCTGCCTCCCGGCCTCTGGCTGTGTACAGATTCCTGGAGTGTTTTTGGCACCGCTGTGTAAATACATGTCTCCTCTGCTAATTTGTAAATGTCTCTAAATTTATCATGCTTGTTGGCTGGTGTCCTGCTGGGCCCCTTCTCCCGGCCAGCCCCAGCCACAAGACACTGAAACTCCAACGTGAGACAGAGACCCACCTCTCCCTGCCACGGGATGGTTCACCAGGGTACCTGGGTCCTCTCGTCCTCTCTCCCATAAGCCTTGACCCTGAACTGACCAAGGCTGGGCAAAGGTCCCAGCCAGAGCCGTGGCTGCTCGCCACCTTCTCAGGGTCCTTGCAGCAATAAGGGGCGTGAGAATCTCGGTGGGGGTGGGGTGCGGAGCCCCTTCGCCTCCATGTGGGTGACCCCGGCCCTACGTCCCAGGCTGCGTGAGCGCCACCAGGACGTGCTGCGGCAGAAGCTGTACAAACTGAAGCAGGAGCAGGGCGTGGAGAGCGAGCCGCTGTTCCCCATCCTCAAGCAGGAGCCCCAGTCCCCCAGCCGCAGGTAGGCCCGGCCGGCACCCTGGGGACGCCGATGCAGACGCGGAGCAGGATGGAGGGGCCGTGGGCAGCCTCCGCGCCTCCAACGCTCTCTCCTCCCAGCCTGGAGCCTGAGGACGCGGCGCCCACCCCGCCCGGGCCCTCCTCGGAGGGCGGCCCCGCGGAGGCCGAGGTGGACGGCGCGACCCCGACAGAGGGCGACGGGGACGGTGACGGCGAGGGCGAGGGCGAGGCGGTGCTCATGGAGGAGGACCTGATCCAGCAGAGCCTGGACGACTACGACGCCGGCAGGTACAGCCCACGGCTGCTCACGGCGCACGAGCTGCCACTGGACGCGCATGTGCTGGAACCGGATGAGGACCTGCAGCGCCTGCAGCTCTCGCGCCAGCAGCTCCAGGTCACGGGTAAGGGCGGGGCTGGAGGGCAGGGGGCGGGGCCAGTGGGGCGAGCTGGGGGCGGGGCTTCTCCAGCCTCATTTCCCGGCCGAAGTCGCTGGCGTCAGTGGGGAGCTGCATGCTTCTTCTCCCCCGGGTCTCTGAGCGTCCGTTCCGTCACCTGCACGCGCACTGGGGCGTTCCTTCATTCATCCTGGGCTTGCTGGCCCACTGGCCTTGGGGCCACAGGTGGTGGAAGCTTTTACCGGCCGCTGTCCGAGCACTCCCTGGGCAGCCTCCGTCCTAAGAGGAGAAAATACCGGCTTCAGAAAACCCCTGGGCCAGGACCCCCTCGGGGGTCATGCGTGGGGCTGGATCCCGCAGCCAGGCCCTAACCACCAGGTTCTCCTGCCGCTCGGCGGGGAAGCGCGCTGCGCTTGGTCCCCACCCAGGAGGACGATAGATATGAAGACCAAGGTCTGGGGCTCGGGGCGGATGGTGTGGGTCTCAGGGTCGCCCAGGCCCTGTCCCCTCCCCATGTGCCTTAGCTCGCCCCAGCCTGTTTCCCTTTTGCGGGAGGCACCAGCGGCCGCCCCTGCCAGAGAGGCTAGGAGGGAGGCCAGGACCCAGGGGGAGGCCGAGGCCCGGGTGAACGCCGTCCCGCCCGCAGGAGACGCCAGCGAGAGCGCCGAGGACATCTTCTTCCGGCGGGCCAAGGAGGGCATGGGCCAGGACGAGGCGCAGTTCAGCGTGGAGATGCCGCTCACCGGCAAGGCCTACCTGTGGGCCGACAAGTACCGGCCACGCAAGCCGCGCTTCTTCAACCGCGTGCACACGGGCTTCGAGTGGAACAAGTACAACCAGACGCACTACGACTTTGACAACCCACCGCCCAAGATCGTGCAGGGATACAAGTTCAACATCTTCTACCCCGACCTCATCGACAAGCGCTCCACGCCCGAGTACTTCCTGGAGGCCTGCGCCGACAACAAGGATTTCGCCATCCTGCGCTTCCACGCGGGGCCGCCCTACGAGGACATCGCTTTCAAGATCGTCAACCGCGAGTGGGAATACTCGCACCGCCACGGCTTCCGCTGCCAGTTTGCCAACGGCATCTTCCAGCTGTGGTTTCACTTCAAGCGCTACCGCTACCGGCGGTGACGGCCCCGGGGAACGGCAGGCAGGTGTCCTCGGGGGCGCAGTAAAGGGGCTTCGGTGAAGCTGGTGGTCACTCCGGGGCCGCTGTCTGGGCTGCAGGGCCGCGGGTTCACGTCCCACCTCAGGCCGCATCTTTCTCTCGCCAGGCCTCAGTTTCCCCCTATATAAAAGGGGGGTCACCATTGAGCCTGCCATGGTGAGCTGAGGAGACGCTGGGACAGGCTGGCCTAGGGTCCCGATGCAACAGAGGGGGCGCTAGGGGCATCTTCCGAGCACGAGGGTGGCCAGCAGCCGCCAGCTGACCTCACCGTCCAGGCGGACACTCTCCGCCGCCCCTCAGCCAGGCTGGGTGTGGGGCCCACAGGGCCTGCCCCAAGCGGCGGCCACACAGGGTGTTGTGGAGATGGGCCAGAGGGGCCTGGGCTTGGTGGTGCCAGGCTTGTGAGAAGCAGGAAACTCAAGGCCAGCCCTGCCACATCACGGGGCACCCACTGGGCGTGAGGCAGAGCCCGCGGCTGTGGGGCAGCTCCAGCCCTGCCCACAGGCCACCCTCGCCCGCACAGGCGGCACTGAGGCCGGGACCCTGCTGGCGCCCGATCCGCCACTGCAGAAGAGATCCTCTTTGGACACCCACACTCTGCAGGGACTGGCCCCCAACTCACCCCGTGCTGGCTGGTGGGGTCCATTTCCCCGCAGCGGGTATGGAGGATGCGTCGAGGTCCCTGTCTCTGTCAAGGTCATGGGAACCAAAAGTCACTGAGCCGTCCTCCCCCCACCTCCGAGCACAGGGCCTGGAGGACAGGGGCTCCCTGAAGCCTGGGGGTTGGAGAAGGGTGAGGGGCTTCCCCCAGGGATCCCCACATCTGGCCTGCTCACGGGGCCTTGGAGCATGAGACCAGTGACCCCGAGTTTTGCCCATATCAAGACAGTGGCTCCTTCTCACTCCCCTTTCTCAGGCCAGGAGGGCCGAGGGCCACACGGGTGCCACAGCCCAGGTTGGAGTGGCCCAGCCGGCAGGCTTGTTCTTCAGCATCTGACGGGAACATCTCCAACAGAAGCAAAACGGAAAGTGCCTCCCGGACCCCCAGAGGGCCACCCAACCTCACCAGTCACCAGCCCCAGACCACCCACGGCCCCTCCCAGACACCCCGCCTCATCTGGAAATAGTTCCGTTTGTTTCTCTAAAAAGACTTTTGTAGGTGGGAAAAAAAATCTTTTATTCTCATGGAATTGGCCTATTGGCAAGATTGCATGTTTTTTTAATAAACGTTTTATTTTAGAATAATCTTAGGTTTGCAGAAATGCAGAGAGTGTAACGTCCCCGATGCCTCACACCCGCTGCCCTAGTTGCTGCCGGCATTTGTGACACAGCGCATTTGTCACAAGGGAAGAGCCTGGGAAACAACACGGCACCCAACTGGGGCCCGGTGGTCCCTTGGGAGCTGTGTTAGTGCCCGGGTCTGTCTTTGCCCCCCACCCCTCTGCCTTGCCTCCCACGGCGGGGGTGACAGTCCATTTCCCAGACGACAGGAGGGAGGGTACAAGGGTGGACACAGCTGCTGGCCTGGGCCCAGGCTCTCGTGGGGGCAGCGCTTGGCCATGCCTGGGCGCATTCGTGGTGGTCCCACCTTGGGGCTGCTCCTGGCATGGAGTGGATGGAGGCCAGGGATGCTGCTCAGTGTGCTTCAGTGCCCAGGATGAGCCTCCCCAAATGTCCTCACTGCAGTAGGCAGAGGTGCGAGGCAGATCCTGCACTCCCCTGGGGCACTGGTCACCTCCCAGCCCCCACCTCTAACAGGATCCTGGAAGTCTGTGGCACAGGGCTTGGGAACTGGCCAGGGAAGTGCATCTGATCAGCGTCCGCTCTCCACACCGCAGACCCTGGCCCACCCTGACCAGCCTGCTCCAGAATCCCAAATCGCATTGCAGCACACACAACACCGCCATCCCCAGCCCAGCCTTCAGCAGACATCACAAGTTGATGGCAGATGGCCAGAGCCATGTTAGAATCCTCTGGGCAGCCTCTTGCCTGGGTTCCTGGCCAGCTCCACCGCCGATCAGGACAGGCTGCTGGGGCAGGGCTGAGTCCGGGCTGGACTCGGGGGGCACTTTTTATTTTTTTGAGACAGGCTGGAGTGCAGTGGGCGTGATCACAGCTTTCTACATCCTCAACACCAGAAGGCACTTTTGAGCCCAGAGTGGTGTTTGGGACAGGCCGGGTTCTGTAGTCACAGCCCAGGTTGTGTGTGCGTGGCTGGCGCAGCCCAGCCTGTACTGGGCCTAACAGACCTCCCACCAGCTCTATGTGACAGTATTTACTTCCATGTGGCTGCTTGGGAAACTGAGGCCCACAAAAGCCCACGTTGTTGAGCCCAGAAAGTGGCAGGGCCAGTATTAGAAGCTGGGTTTCTCTACCTTGGAGAATCCCAATCCCAGACCACCACCCCCTCCCTGCCTCAGTTTCCCCACCTGCCCCTGCAGAGATTCCCCCAGCCCCGGAATCCTGCTTCCTCCTCCTCACGTGCCTTTTGCACCCCAAGGGAGATGGCTGTCCTCCAACTGGCAAGACACATGGTTTGCCAGGGGCCCCAGTCTGGAGGGAGCAGAGCTGGGGGCCCTGGGACCCCTGAAGGGTCACGGGCACTAAGCCTGGGAAGACGGGCTGCTGGCCGAGAAGGGTGACGGCTGCCTTGCAGAGGACAGGGCAGCAGGTGTGCCCAGGGCAGGGGGCACACAGGGCTCAGGCCAAGCTGAGGAGCCAGATCCTAGGGGAGTAGGGCACCAGGGAGCTACGGAGGGCACGTGAGCTGGGGAGGGCCTCCGAGCTGGGTGTCGAGACCCTGCAGGCAGACTGGAGGTGGGGGCCAGGGGTAGGCTCTGCGCACCACCCCCCCATCTACCCCATGACTCTCCACCATGGCCCAAGGTCCACCTGGTGTCCTGGAAGCTGCCCCCGCCCCCACCCAGCTTCCTGACTTTGGCTGTGTCCAGAGCTAAGAATAGACGCTCCCTGCCCGGCCCCGCCGGAAACCGCAGCCACGGGGGTACATCCTGAGCCGGGCCTCTGTTCCCACCGTCTGCCCCCCAGCCCCTCACAACTCCTCCCACCAGAGCCTCCTGTGCTCCCATTGAACCCGAAGTGCTGGCGGGGGGCGGGGGGCGGGCCAAGACCGGGAGACCAGCAACCAGCCCCGGATGACAGGGAAGCCCAGTGCTCATGTTCCAATCCCACACATGGGCGTGGCATTGTTCCCCCTTTGTGCCTCAGTTTCCCCATCTCTAAAATTTAGAGTATCTTTACCCCCTGCCTTGCAGAGATGTGGTGAGGCTTAAGCTAAATGCAAGTGTCCTTCTCTGAACTCTGTCCAGGCTGTTTCCCAGAAGAGTCATTGTCCTTGTTATCTCAGGGCCGAGGACAGAGGAAGTGGGGACAGGACAGCCTTCCTCCGTCTCTCACTGCCCCCTCATCTGGAGCCCCAGCCCCACATCCTCCTCCCCCCAACATCTGCCCTCCTTGCAGTTAGTGTAGCAAGGGCCTCATGCTCTCTCTTGCCTCCAAAGCTTTATACATGCAATTCCTGTCACTGCCACGTAGCCCAGACCTGGGGAGCTCCTATTCATCCTACAAAACCCCACTTCCCATGCCCTCTCCTCACAAGATGTCTTCCTAGCTCACCTCTGGGCTTCCCTAGGCCCTGTCACTTCCTTTGGCACAGCCCTGACCCCAGGGGGCTGGAACAGTCTGTGTCCAGTTCATTCTCCAGCCTAGGGCATCCTGAAGGGCAGGCCTGGTTTCAGGTCTCACTTGGAGCTCATAATTGTCCCACTGTATAAGCTGAACACAGAGAGGGGTTGGGGAGAGTAAGACTTGGAGATTAGATCGGCTTCACGGAAAAGCAGCCTTGGAGCCAGGGTTTTGCCACATCCATAGGAGTTGGATAGCCTCCTTGCCAGGAAAGAGAGAAGTTGTGTTAAATGGCTGGTGACTCAATGGGATAGAGCTTTGGGAGGGAGGTTGGGTGTGGCCGAAGGCCAGGAGGAGGAAGGATAGTGGGCGGGGTAGCCGGGGAAGGGGCTTCCGGACTGGGCTGACAAGAGGGCCGGGCCGGGCTGGGAATACCCCTCACTCACAGCCTGGACTAGCAGCCCTCCCGGGCCCAGGGGACGGGGTGGGGTGCAGTGAGGGCAAGGTCAGCTTGTCGGGTCCCACTCCAGGTCCCTAACTCAAGGTTCTGTCTGGCTCGGGTGTGCAAACAAGGCCAAGGAGGCCCAAGGTCCCCCCTCTGCAAAGAGACGGTCCCAGTCCCTGCGTCCGGCACCTTCTCAGCCATTCCTGTTGGGCTCCATCCCTCCTTCCCCAGCCCGAGCTGGGGGGTGGCCAGGAAAGAGTGCCCATCCCCCACTGCAGCCTCCCGGCTCCAGACTGTTCCTCCTCTGGCTCCAAAGCCACCTCCGAGCCTCCTCAAGAGACCCTCCCATGCGATGCCATCACCCCAGCCCTCCCGGCTCACCTGCTCTGGGACCACCTTTCTCAGTCTGGCTGTGTCGTCTGGTGCACCCCCCATCCCTCTGTCCTCCCACCCCACCCCTGGAAGGGGCCTCAAATATGTCCTGCATGTATTAAGCAGGGCATAATACTACTGTGTGCCGCGTTCCAGCGCACCCAGTGAATTTGGAGCCCTGGAGTCTGGGCGACCCCCGGGAGCCGATCCGCCTGGACCTGCCCCGCCCCCTCCAGGCCTTGGGTGCTGCCCAGATGGTGAATAATGCGGGCCTGGCGGCGGGAGCGCCGGGAAGAGGCCTGGCAGGGCGCTGGGCGGCTGGAGAGGCTGAGGCTCCCGAGGAAGCGCCCCTGCCACCCCTACGCGGGCCATTGCATCCCTGCCACCGGTGGCCTGGGGGTCCCAAGGGCGCCGCCTTCCCCAGAAGGCTGTAGGGTGTCCCGGCGTGCGGGGGGCACCCACTGACTCCAAGTCAGCCAGGCCCGGGCCCGAGGGGCGTGGCCAGCGCAGGGTGGGCGGGGCTGATGAGAGACAGCGAGAGACAGAGACTGGACGGAGAGAGCGAGCCGCGGGCTGCCAGCGGCCCCCACCCGTCCCAGCTCGGCTTAGCCCCCGCGGACCCCTCCAGGCCGCGACCCCAGGGGGTCCTGTGCCGCCACGCCCTCCATCTGTGTGGGTCCTCTGCTGGGCCCGCCGCTGGTCACAGCCAGACTGACTCAGTTTCCCTGGGAGGTCCCACTCGAGCCCGTCCTTCCCCTCCCTGTGCCCGCCCCCAGCCCTCGCCCCACCCTCGGCGCCCGCACATCTGCCTGCTCAGCTCCAGACGGCGCCCGGACCCCCGGTCGCAGGATCCAGCCAGGTGGGAGCCCCGCAGATGAGGTCTCTGAAGGTGAGGTCGCCCCGCTGGCTTAGGGCGGGATGCACTGCTCTGGTGTGAGCCCGGGGTGCTGGGCGCATCCGGCGCTGGCCCTGCCCTGCTGTGGGTGTGTCCCAAAGCCCGCGGTGACAGCGGCCAGGTGCCAGGTGTCCCCTGTGTGGCCCGGCGGGTGGCATGGTGCTCTGAGGCCTGCCCCGGGCGCCCAGGCGGCTGGGTCTGGGTGCGGCCCAGGCTGATTCTGTCCGGGGGGCTCTCTGTCTCTGTGGGGCCACATGGCTGTGAATGGGGGTCCCAGACTCAGGGGGCTGCAGCCGGGGAGGGGGCCCAGGCCCTGGGTGTGGCAGGGATTGAGTGTGGTTGTGCGGCTGTGTGTGTGATCTTGTCTCTGGGAGTGAACCATGCATGGCCCTGGTTGTGTGTCTGTGTCTGTGCGTGTGTGGTGGTTTTGTGTGTGTGACCGTGTGTTTGTTTCTGCCGAGAGTCTGTGACTGTTAAATACTGTGTGTTCTTCTGTGTGTCTTTCTGTGTCTGTCTGTCTGTATCTATGTACCTGTTGTGTTTCTGCCTGTGTGTCTGTGTTTTTCTGTCTGTGTCTGTCACATTTCTGCCTGTGTGCCTATGTGTGTATGTGTGTGTGTCTATGTCTGTCGTGTTTCTGCCTGTATGTGTCTGTGTGTGTCTGTGTGTTTGTTGTGTTTCTGTGTGTGTCTGTGTGTGTGTGTCTGTTGTGTTTCTGCTTGTGTGTGTCTATCTGTGTGTGTCTGTGTGTCTATTGTGTTTCTGCTTGTGTGTGTCTGTGTCTGTCATGTTTCCGTCTGTGTGTGTCTATCTGTGTGTGTCTGTGTATTTGCCATGTTTCTGTATGTGTGTCTGTGCATGCCTGTGCGTCTGTCTACTGTGTTTCTGTCTGTCACATTTCTGCCTGTGTGTCTGTCATGTTTCTGTCTGTGTGTGTCTGTGGTGTTTCTGTGTGTGTGTATCTGTGTGTGTCTGTGTATCTGCCATGTTTCTGTATGTGTGTCTGTGCATGTCTGTGCATCTGTCTGCTGTGTTTCTGTCACATTTCTGCCTGTCTGTCATGTTTCTGTGTGTGTGTCTGTGTGTCTGCCATGTTTCTGTGTGTCTGTGCACGTCTGTGCGTCTGCCTGCTGTGTTTCTGTCTGTCACATTTCTGCCTGTGTGTCTGCTGTGTTTCTGCCTGTGTGTCTGCTGTGTTTCTGCCTGTGTGTGTCTGGCTGTGTCTGTGTGTCTCGAGTGTGCACACACAGTGGTGGCCTGAGGTGCATGTTGGTGGAATCACTGTAACTTGTGGTCCACCATTAACCACCAGCTGCACCGCCCGGGTCCCGCCCCCTGGTCCCTGCTGGCCCCTGTGTGACGGAGCTCCGTGCGTGCTCCCTGGGGAGCCCCCACTAGAGAGATGGGGAAAGCGAGGCTCACAGGGGGCCACGTGACTCAGGGCCCCAACAAGGCTGGCTGGAGTCTGGCTGGCTGGGGGAGTCCCCGCCCTGCACTGTGTGGCCTGGGGACCCTGTTGGTGTCACAAACAGGAAATGTTCTTGGAAATGGAGCTTTGCGGTGAGGGGAGGTGGGCCCATCAGGGTGTGGAGTGTGTCTGCCTCCGCTACCATGTGGGGGTCCACGCCCATGAGCGTTCAGATCTACAGCAGGCATGGGAGGGTCTGGCCGGTCCCTGAAGTTTCAGTCCCAAAAGGGCCCTGTGGGTCCAAGGTCCAAGGCCGACCGGGGTGACACGGAGCCTCAGGGCTCCCTGCTGGCTGCCCGGGCACCTTGTAGGGAGTTGAGCTGTGGGTACAGCCAGGCGCCCTGCAGAGGTGAGAGGCAGGGAGGCCTGAGCTGAGCACCCGCAGGCATGGAGATCAGAAGCTCACCCCCATTTCACAGAGCGGGGAAACTGAGGCTCGGCAAGGTGGAGCCCCAGCCTGGCCGCGGCAGATCAGGGACTAGAGCCTCCAAGCCTGTCTGGGGGAGGGGGGGTGGGCTCAGGCCGTGACAGGCAGGCGGGGCGGGCAGGGTGGGGTGCTGAGGAGAGGGGACTTGTTGAGAAATGGATGGATGATGAGGTGACACGCTCCAGGGAGTTGGGGAGGGGGCACGAGGATGGAACATGGGGCGGAGGAGAGGCCTGCTGTTTGGGAACCAAGGATCACATTCCACTGGCAACCAGGCTTGGGGCAGCCAGGCCTGGTGCCCACGCCCAGCCCAGCGCCCGGGCCTCTGGAAACAGCGCCGGACAGAGCCCTCCGAGTCACACGACCCGCAAGCCGGGTACCCTGTCAGGGGTGGCATCGGATGAGGGAGAACTCACTGTCCGCCTTCCAGAAAGAAGCCAGGAATTAAGACAGAGATTTCTGGAACCCGGGACCCAGGCAGATTCCCATCAAAGTTGCAGGACCTCAGCCTCTTGGGATTCTAGAATTGTGAGGCCTTCTGCATCCCAGGACTGGAAGCGTGTTAGAATTCCACAACCCTGACCCCGCTGAGGGCAAACGTCTGCTCTCAGACTGCAAAATTCTGGAATTATTCAACATCAAAAAGGGATCTTGGGTCCACACCTCTCCCCAGACACAGGGAGGGACAGTAACTTTCCCAAGAGCCACAGTGCTGCTCTACTCCCCCACCGAGTGGGGGCCCCTGCTACCCCTCCTGGCCAATGCAGGAGGGAAGGGAGGCCCTGCCCGGTCCCCCCATTGGCATCCTTGCCTGGAGAACTTGAGATGGCTGCCATCGCCTGAAGCCAGGGTGGGGAGTGGAGGTGGGGGGACTGGAAACAGCCAGCTGTGGCCAGAAGGACTCAGTGCCAGTTTCCAGGCTCCCCTGGGCCAAGGGCTCTGGGCCATGCATTTGCTCCCAGCCACGGGAGGTGTGAGGGAGTTCCGGGTGTGTGACCCCCGGTGAGTGGAGTGGAGTGTGGTCGAGGAGACCCTGAGACCCAGGAGGGACTGGAAGTTGCTCCAGGCAGAGGTCGGGGCAGTGGCCGCAGGGACAGCCGAGTCCCAAGGAATGTCCAGAAACAGCACATACCAGCTCTCGAGGGAGGAACGCCTTGTCCCAGGGGAAATCCCAGTGCAGGAATCCAAACCCCAGGCGCCAAAGCAGCCCGGAGTGGAGGGCAATGATCGCCAGAGGCCGCGAGGAACCCCCCACTGCATCTGCTCTCCAGGCCTCAGTTTCTCCTCTGGAAGCTCCGCCTCCCACCATGGTGGCAGTGGCCTTAGCTGTCCTCCCAGGAAGGGAGTTCAGTGCCGCTGTCGGGAGCTGGATAATTTATGAGGCTAGAGACAGCGTAGCCAAGGCCAGAAGCCAGGCCAAAGCGTCACAAATGAGATGGGGAGTGAGGGCCACAGCCACCCATTTGACCGCCCTGGAACGCGTTAGCTGCTGCGACCCCACAGCCCAGGCCCTGCCTCAGGGCCAGCACGCATTGAGTGCCCGCTGTGCTGTGCTGAGTGCTGCGCGTGGATCCCTTCATTCCCGTCATCAGCACCCCCGACTTTTTTTTTTTTTTTTTTTTTTGAGGTAGAGTCTCGCTCTGTCGCCCAGGCTGGAGTGCAGTGGCGCGATCTCAGCTCACTGCAAGCTCCACCTCCCGGGTTCACGCCATTCTCCTGCCTCAGCCTCCCAAGTAGCTGGGACTACAGGTGCCCGCCACCACACCCGACTAATTTTTTGTATTTTTAGTAGAGATGGGGTTTCACCATGTTAACCAGGATCGTCTCGATCTCCTGACCTCGTGATCCGCCCACCTGGGCCTCCCTCTTTTCTTTTCTTTTCTTTTTCTTTTTTTTTTTTTTGAGACGGAGTTTTGCTCTTGTTGCTCAGGTTGGTTCAGTGGCACGATCTTGGCTCTGGGGCCCTGTTTCCGGCCCACAAACATCACTTCCCCTGTCAGGTTCAAGCGATTCTCCTGCCTCAGCCTCCCGAGTAGCTGGGATTACAGGTATGCACCACCACACCCGGCTAATTTTTGTATTTTTATTAGTTGAGATGCGGTTTCACCATGTTGGTCCGGCTGGTCTCAAACTCCTGACTTCAGGTGATCCGCCCTCCTTGGCTTCCCAAAGTGCTGGGATTACAGGCGTGAGCCACCACGCCTGACCCTAATAGGACCTTTTGAGCCTTAACTGCCTGGCACCTCCATCTCGCACACAGTCCCATTCGCCCACCTTTGCCCACCCAGTCCCTCCAGGTGACTTGGGGGTGTGCCAGGGCGAGAGGCAGGAGACCCGGGTTCCATCCTAGCCTCCTGGGTGACTTTACAACCAGCCACAACCCTCTGGACTTTGACATGACCCATGGGGTATGGGGAGCTGGCCTTGTTTTGTTTTCTTTTGTTTTTTTTTTTTTTTTTTAGACGGAGTCTCGCTCTGTCACCCAGGCTGCAGTGCAGTGGCACGATCTCAGCTCACTGCAAGCTCCTCGTCCCAGGTTCACGCCAGTCTCCTGCCTCAGCCTCCTGAGTAGCTGGGACTACAGGCTCCTGCCACCACGGCCGGCTAATTTTTTGTATTTTTAGTAGAGACGGGGTTTCACTGTGTTAGCCAGGATGGTCTCGATCTCCTGACCTCGTGATCTGCCCGCCTCGGCCTCCCAAAGTGCTGGGATTACAGGCGTGAGCCACCATACCTGGCCATTTTGTTTTGTTTTCTTGAGATGGAGTCTCGCTCTGTTGTCCAGGCTGGAGTGCAGTAGTGCGACCTCGGCTCACTGCAACCTCTGCCTCCCGGGTTCAAGCATTTCTTCTGCCTCAGTCTCTTGAGTAGGTGGGATTACAGGCGCCCGCCACCATGCCTGGCTATTTTTTGTATTTTTAGTAAAGATGGGGTTTCACCATGTTGGCTAGGCTGGTTTCGAACTCCTGACCTCAGATGATCCACCCACCTCAACCTCCCAAAGAGCTGGGAGTACAGGCATGAGCCACTGCACCCAGCCAGAAGCTGGTTTTTGAACCATCTCATTTTATTTTTACTTCACTCATCACACCTGGCCCCATTTTTTTGTTTTTGGGGGTTTTTAGCGTTTTTGTTTGTTGGTTGGTTGGTTTTTTTTTTGAGACAGGGTCTCACTGTTGCCCAGGCTGGAGTGCAGTGGCACAATTGTAGCTCACTGCAGCCTCAACATCTGGGGCTCAAGCAATCCTCCAACCTCAGCCTCCCAAGTAGCAGGAATTACAGGTGCATACCACTACACCCAGATATATATTTTTTTAAGAGATAGGGTCTCGCTATGTTGGCCAGGATGGTCTTGAACTCCTGACCTCAAGTGATCCGCCCACTTTGGCCTCCCAAAGTGCTGGGATAAGAGGCATGAGCCACTGCGCCTGGCTTGGCTCCGATTTTGTTGTGCATTGTGGCTGAGCGTTAGCCCCACACAGAGTAACAGATCCCCGCCTGCTGCTCTCTACCAACCGTCCCTGGGGAACCTGCCATTCCGAAGAAGTTGTGTTTTTTGTTCCCAAAATAGAACTGGATTTCAGGGTTTATTTCTTATTATAAAACCGACACCATGAAAATGGAGGAAAAGTCTGGGCACGGTGGCTCACGCCTGTAATCCCAGCACTTTGGGAGGCCGAGGCGGGAGGACTACATACTACAGGGTATGTGCCTGTAGTCCCAGCTATTTGGGAGGCTGAGATGGGAGGATCACTTGGGTCCAGAAGGTCGAGGCTGCAGTGAGCCTTGATTGCATCACTGCACTCCAGCCTGGGTGACAGAGCAAGACTCTGTCTCAAAAAAACAAAAAACAAACAAACAAAAAAAACCCAGGAGAGGATATTTGAGCTGGGGCATTGAAGGTGGTGTAGGAGTTCACCAGAGCTACTTACACTGAAATGCAGAATTAATCACAAGCAAATCTTCTCTCGCCTCCCAGGTGTGCCTGAACCAGTGCCAGCCTGCCCTGTCTGCAGCATCGGCCTGATGGGGTGGTGACTGATCCCTCAGGGCTCCGGAGCCATGTGGCCCAACGGCAGTTCCCTGGGGCCCTGTTTCCGGCCCACAAACATTACCCTGGAGGAGAGACGGCTGATCGCCTCGCCCTGGTTCGCCGCCTCCTTCTGCGTGGTGGGCCTGGCCTCCAACCTGCTGGCCCTGAGCGTGCTGGCGGGCGCGCGGCAGGGGGGTTCACACACGCGCTCCTCCTTCCTCACCTTCCTCTGCGGCCTCGTCCTCACCGACTTCCTGGGGCTGCTGGTGACCGGTACCATCGTGGTGTCCCAGCACGCCGCGCTCTTCGAGTGGCACGCCGTGGACCCTGGCTGCCGTCTCTGTCGCTTCATGGGCGTCGTCATGATCTTCTTCGGCCTGTCCCCGCTGCTGCTGGGGGCCGCCATGGCCTCAGAGCGCTACCTGGGCATCACCCGGCCCTTCTCGCGCCCGGCGGTCGCCTCGCAGCGCCGCGCCTGGGCCACCGTGGGGCTGGTGTGGGCGGCCGCGCTGGCGCTGGGCCTGCTGCCCCTGCTGGGCGTGGGTCGCTACACCGTGCAGTACCCGGGGTCCTGGTGCTTCCTGACGCTGGGCGCCGAGTCCGGGGACGTGGCCTTCGGGCTGCTCTTCTCCATGCTGGGCGGCCTCTCGGTCGGGCTGTCCTTCCTGCTGAACACGGTCAGCGTGGCCACCCTGTGCCACGTCTACCACGGGCAGGAGGCGGCCCAGCAGCGTCCCCGGGACTCCGAGGTGGAGATGATGGCTCAGCTCCTGGGGATCATGGTGGTGGCCAGCGTGTGTTGGCTGCCCCTGCTGGTGAGTAGGGGCTCTGCGGGGTCCTGCTACCCTCCTGACTGGGCCTCTGGTCACCCAGGGTGGATTTAGATCCTGATGGTGGGACCGGGCGCGGTGGCTCACGCCGGTAATCCCAGAACTCTGGGAGGCCGAGGCGGGAGGATCGCTTGAGGCCAGGAGTCCGAGACCAGCCTGGCCAACATGGTGAAACCCTGTCTCTACTAAAAATACAAAAATTAAGGCCGGGCGCGGTGGCTCACGCCTGTAATCCCAGCACTTTGGGAGGCCGAGGCGGGCGGATCATGAGGTCAGGAGATCGAGACCATCCTGGCTAACACAGTGAAACACTGTCTCTACTAAAAATGCAAAAAAATTAGCCAGGCGTTGTGGCGGGCACCTGTAGTCCCAGCTACTCTGGAGGCTGAGGCAGGAGAATGGCGTGAACCCAGGAGGCGGAGCTTGCAGTGAGCAGAGATGGCACCACTGCACTCCAGCCTGGGTGACAGAGCGAGACTCCGTCTCAAAAAACAAAAACAAAAACAAAAATTAGCCAGACCTGGTGGCATGTGCCTGCAATCCCAGCACTTTGAGAGGTCAAGGCAGGAGGATTGCTGGAGCCTGGGAGGTTGAGGCTGCAGTGAGCTATGATTGCACCACTGCACTCCAGCCTAGGTGACAGAGTGAGACCCTGCCTCAAAATTAAAAAAAAAGAAAAAAAAATAGAAAGCAGCCGTAGAAAACACATAAATGAGTAGGCGTGGCTGTGGCCAATAAAACTACTGATGGATAAATGATGAAATTTGACTTTCATGTCGTTTTTATGTCACTCAATTTTTGCCTCTATTTTGTTTTCCTCTAACCATTGAAACATGGAAAGAAATTCTTAGTAAAAAACAAAGCAGGCCGGGCGTAGTGGCTCATGCCTGTAATCCCAGCACTTTGGGAGGCGGAGGCGGGCAGATCATGAGGTCAAGAGATGGAGACCATCCTGGCCAACATGGTGAAACCCCGTCTCTACTAAAAATACAAAAAAATTAGCAGGGCGTGGTGGCGGGTGCCTGTAGTCCCAGCTACTCAGGAGGCTGAGGCAGGAGAATGGCGTGAATCCGGGAGGCGGAGCTTGCAGTGAGACTCCATCTCTCAAAAAAAAAAACAAAAAAAAAACAATGAAAGGAATGAAACAGAGAAAGAAAGGAAAAGAAAAGAAGAGGCTGGGCAAGGTGGCTCATGGCTGTAATCCCAGCACTTTGGGAGGCTGAGGCGGGTGGATCACCTCAGGTCGGGAGTTCAAGGCTAGCCTGACCAACATGGAGAAACCCCGTCTCTACTAAAAATACAAAAAAATCAGCCAGATGTGGTGGTGCATGCCTGTAATCCCAGCTACTCGGGAGGCTGAGGCAGGAGAATCGCTTGAACCCAGGAGGCGGAAGTTGTGGTAAGCCGAGATCCTGCCATTGCACTCCAGCCTGGGCAACAAGACTGAAACTCCGTCTCAAAAAAAAAAAAAAAAAAAAAAAAAAATTCCCGTCAATCCTGACCTATAGATAAATATAATTTTTATTATTTAAATATTTTATTTATGGCCAGGTGCGGTGGCTCACACCTGTAATCCCAGCACTTTGGGATGCCAAGGAGGGCAGATCACGAGGTCAGGAGATCAAGACCATCCTGGTTGACACAGTGAAACCCTGTCTCTACTAAAAATACAAAAAAGTAGCCAGATGTGGTGGCAGGCGCCTGTAGTCCCAGCCACTCGGGAGGCTGAGGCAGGAGAATGGCGTAAACCCGGGAGGCGGAGACTCCGTCTCAAAAAAAAAAAAAGGTATTTATTTATTTATTTTGAGACAGGATCTTGCTCTGTCACCCAGGCTGGAGTGCAACCAT
Organism: Pan troglodytes; assembly: GCF_028858775.2. Taxonomy (NCBI): domain Eukaryota; kingdom Metazoa; phylum Chordata; class Mammalia; order Primates; family Hominidae; genus Pan; species Pan troglodytes. The sequence continues at coordinate 5,940,862 of NC_072418.2, read as the reverse complement.
GCCTGGGTAACTTTTCTATTTATTTTAACTTTTTATAGACATGAGGTCTCACTATGTTCCCCAGGCTGGTCTTGAACTCCTGGGCTCAAGTGATTCTCTCCTATTTACCTCCCAAAGTGCTGAGATCACAGGCGTGAGCCACTGCCTGGCTAAGAGTGCGCTAATTTATGAACCCATCAAAAGGAGCTCAGAGCGGTTAGTCAACTCTCCTGAGGTCACCCAGCAGTGCAGTAACAGAGTGGACACTGGCCAGGCGCAGTGGCTCATTCCTGTAATTCCAGCACTCTGGGAGGCTGAGGCTGGTGGATCACCTGAGGTCAGGAGTTCGAGACCAGCCTGGCCAACATGGTGAAACCCCCGTCTCTACAAAAAATACAAAAATTAGCCAGGTGTGGTGGCAGGCACCTGTAATCCCAGCTACTCGGAAGGCTGAGGGAGGAGAATTGCTTGAACCCGGGAGGCAGAGGTTGCGATGAGCTGAGATCGCACCACTGCACTCCAGCCTGGATGACAGAGTGAGACCCTGTCTCAAAAATCAAATTAAAAAACGGAGTGGACCCTGGATCTCAGGGGACCCCGGGCAGGGACCGGGGCGGGCGGGGCTGGAGGCGGGGGCCCAGGCTGACAGCTCTCCCCTCTGCAGGTCTTCATCGCCCAGACAGTGCTACGAAACCCGCCTGCCATGAGCCCCGCCGGGCAGCTGTCCCGCGCCACGGAGAAGGAGCTGCTCATCTACTTGCGCGTGGCCACCTGGAACCAGATCCTGGACCCCTGGGTGTACATCCTGTTCCGCCGCGCCGTGCTCCGGCGTCTCCAGCCTCGCCTCAGCACCCGGCCCAGGTCGCTGTCCCTCCAGCCCCAGCTCACTCAGCGCTCCGGGCTGCAGTAGGAAGTGGACAGAGCGCCCCTCCCGCGCCTTTCCGCGGAGCCCTTGGCCCCTCGGACAGCCCATCTGCCTGTTCTGAGGATTTGGGAGCTGGGGGTGCTGGATGGACAGTGGGCATCAGCAGCAGGGTTTTGGGTTGCCCCAATCCAATCCGGGGAACCCCCAACTCCTCCCTGATCCTTTTACCAAGCACTCTCCCTTCCTCGGCCCCTTTTTCCCATCCAGAGCTCCCACCCCTTCTCTGCGTCCCTCCCAACCCCAGGAAGGGCATGCAGACATTGGAAGAGGGTCTTGCATTGCTTTTTTTTTTTAGACGGAGTCTTGCTCTGTCCCCCAGGCTGGAGTACAGTGGCGCAATCTCAGCTCACTGCAACCTCCACCTCCCGGGTTCAAGCGATTCTCCTGCCTCAGCCTCCTGAGTAGCTGGGACTATAGGCGCGCGCCACCACACCCAGCTAATTTTTGTATTTTTAGTAGAGACAGGGTTTCACCGTGTTGGCCAGGCTGGTCTTGAACTCCTGACCTCAGGTGATTCACCAGCCTCAGCCTCCCAAAGTGCTGGGATCACAGGCATGAACCACCACACCTGGCCATTTTTTTTTTTTTTTTTTTTTTTTTTTAGACGGAGTCTCACTCTGTGGCCCAGCCTGGAGTGCAGTGGCACGATCTCGGCTCACTGCAACCTCTGCCTCCCGGGTTCAAGCGATTCTCGTGCCTCAGCCTCCCGAGCAGCTGGGATTACAGGCGTAAGCCACTGCGCCCGGCCTTGCATTGCTCTTTGACCCTGAATTTGACCTACTTGCTGGGGTACAGTTGCTTCCTTTTGAACCTCCAACAGGGAAGGCTCTGTCCAGAAAGGATTGAATGTGAACGGGGGCACCCCCTTTTCTTGCCAAAATATATCTCTGCCTTTGGTTTTATTTTCCTTTGGGTCCAGAAGTTTTCAGTCTCTGGAGTTTGTGCATTGGGCCTCACCCGGAGCAGACGAGGGCAGGGCTGGGAAGGATGGGGAGGGACAGAGAGGATTCGGTTCCTCCCCCACCTTGTTTCTTGAGTGTTTCCTAATCACTCAATGGGTGGTACCACCTAGAATTCTCCCAGCAGCCTGTAATGGGAGGGCTACAGGTTAGCCCTGGAACCTGCATTCAAACCACCTTTGAATCTGTGTGTCATTAAAAGTAGATATAAATTGGCCGGGCGCGATTGTTCATGCCTGTAATCCCAGCACTTTGGGAGGCCAAAGCGGGAGGGTCACTTGAGGCCAGAAGTTCGAGACCAGCCTGGCCAACATGGTGAACCCCTGTCTCTACTAAAAATACAAAAATTGCAGGGCTCGGTGGCTCACGCCTGTAGTGTCAGCACTTTGGGAGGTCGAGACGGGCAGATCACCTGAGGTCGGGAGTTAAGAGACCAGCCTGACCAACATGGAGAAAACCCGTCTCTACTAAAAATACACAAAAAAATTAGCCGGGCGTGGTGGCGCATGTCTGTAATCCCAGCTACGCGGGAGGCTGAAGCAAGAGAATAGCTTGAACCCGGGAGGTGGAGGTTGCAGTGAGCCGAGATCACGTCATTGCACTCCAGCCTGGGCAACAAGAGCAAAACTCTGTCTCAAAAAACAAACAAACAAACAAACAAAAAATTAGCCAGGCATGGTGGCGGGCGCCTGTAATGCCAGCTACTCAGAAGGCTGAGGCAGGAGAATTGGTTGAACCCAGGAGGCAGAGGTTGCAGCGAGCTGAGATCATGCCACTGCACTCCAGCCTGGGCGACAGAGTAAGACTCCATCTCTAAATAAGTAAATAAATAAAACAGAGAAAGAGAGAGAGAGATGCAAAAGTGTGGAGTGATGCCCGTTTCCTCCACTGTTCACTTGTTCACCCAGCAACCTTTCAAACACCACAGTGTTCTGTACAGCACCTTGCACATAGTAAGTGCTCAATAAATATTGGTAGAAAGGACCAGTGGCTGGGTCTTCGTGGAGCACCTGTCGCCTGCAGGCACGTAAGCTCATGCCTATGCGGTGCTTAATGAAGTGCCTGGTACACAGTAGGTGCTCAAGAGGTATTCAGTGTTGCCACAGTTTCAGCCAGCCCCCCAGCCCCACATCTCTGCATTCCCCCAAACTTCCCCCAAAATGACACACCAGGCTGCAGAGATGGAAGGTGCCTTTATTCACCATGAGCCCTCAGGGTACATCCGGTGCAACCCGTCTCCTGCCCTCCTTTTCCCTCCAAGGACCTGGATCTGAGCCAGGACCGGTGAAGCCCCTGTTTTCACCACCGCACACTCCCCACCACCGCCTGCTGGAGAAATAAGGTCACTTGCTGCTTCTGGGGGACCCAGGCTGGAAGGGACAGGAGAGGACGAGAACCACATGAACCAGGGCTAAGTCACAGCCAAGCTACGGCCCCCCGCGGTAAGGGCGGGGTCCTGGCTCCCCCTGAGTGGGGCAAAGGGCTGGCGCCAAAGCTGGGGACTCAGACAGCTGGGAACTCAGGAGGGCTGCCCTAGGGGCAGGACTAGGAGTGACAGATATGGTGGGTGGGGTGGACTTCTGGGGTCCCACCTGGGGCTTGGGAGAGACGGCTGGCTTCTGGGGGGTTGAGGAGACCTGTGACTGTGGGGCCAGGTAGGAGGCTTGGGGTAAGCCTGGGATGGGGCCAAGGCTGGCCTGGATGCCACATACCTGATCATGGGGCTGAGGCAGAGGCTGGGGGTCTTTGCTAGGGGCTGGGGTGGGGTCTCTGGGGGATGGGCCTGGGGGCTGAGGTTGGGCTGGGGCAGGGGCCTCAAGCTGGATTCTAGGGTCAAGGCCAGGGGTCTGTGGGCAGAGTCCATTTCTAGGGCTCAGCCAGATTCTTGAACTGGTGTGAGTTCTGGAACTGGATTGGGTTCCAGAAACAGGCTGGGTTCCAGAACTAAGGTGGGCTCCAGGGCTGGGCTGAATTCTTGAGCCAATCTGGGTTTCAGAGCTGAGCCCGGTCTCAGAGCTGGACTGGGTTCTGGAACTAAGGTGGGCTCCAGAGTCGGGCTGAATTCTTGAGCTGGTCTGGGTTTCAGAGCTGAACTGAATCCCAGAACTGAACTGGGTTCCAGAGCTGGACTGAGCCTCAGAGCTGAGCCTGGTCTCAGGACTGGACTGGGTTCTGGAGCTAAGATGAGCTCCAGGGCTGAGCTGAATTCTTGCAGTGGTCTGGGTCCCAGAGCTGAGCTGGTTTCCAGAACTAGTCTGAGTTCTGGAGCTGGGTTGGGCTCCGGAAATCAGCTGGGTTCCCAAACTAAGCTGACTTCCAGAGCTGGCTTGAATTCTTGAGCTTATCTGGGCCCCAGAGCTGGGCTGAGTTCCAAAGCTAAGCTGACTTTCAGAACTCGTCTGCTTCCCAAAGTCCAGTTGAATACCAGAGCTGTCTGGGGCTGTGGTCTGGAGCTGATAGCTAGAACCTGGCATGGTTTTAGAGGCAAATTGAGTCCCAGAGGCTGGTCGAGCTCCTGGGCAGCGCTGGGACCTGGAGCTGGGCCTGCTGTCGGAACTAGACAGGGCTGTGGAGCTTAATTCTATTGCTGCGATGGCCTGGGTCCCAGGACTAGATTGGACTCCAGAGCTTAGCTGGATTCTGGAACTTGGCTGGGTCTCAGCCGCTGTCTGTGTTTTGGAGCTGGCTGGGATTTCAGAACCAGCCTGTGCTCCAGAACTGAGCTGAGTTCCAGAGCTGGGTGCGGTGCTTGGGCTGGATTGAGCTCTGGAGCTTGGCCAGGCCTTGAAATTGGTCTGGGTCCTGGAAGTAAACTGCATTCTAGAGCTGAGCTGCATTGTGCAAGGAGAGTGGGGCTTGGCACCAAGCTGTGTGCTGGAGCTGGGTCTTGCTTCCAAGATGGATGGGGTTCCAGAGCTGGTCTGAATCCTGGAGTTGGGCCTGGTTGTAGCACTAGGCGAGGTTCTAGAGCTGGGCTCAGTCTCAGAGCTGGAATCATCACTGGAGCTGGACTGGGCTGCAGGATGGGGATGGACACTTGGATGCAACTGGGGTTGGGATCTGGACTGGGCAGCCGTGTGGACCTGGGTTTCTGAGCTGGTCTGAGTTCTTGAATAGGATTTGGTTTGGGAGCTGTCTCTGAATCCTGAGCTGACTGGGGTTCCAGAGCTGGGCTGCTTCATGAATCTCACATGGGTTCCAAAATTAACTGGGGTTCCGGAGCTAGACCGAGTGTCCAGGTGTGGCTGCATCGTGGAGCTGTCCAGAGTTCCAGAGTCAGCTTGAGTTTTCCAGCAGGGCTTGGTCTCCGAGCTAGCCTGGTTTCTGGAACTGGGCTTGGTCTCCAAGCTGCTCTGGGTCTTAAAATGTGTCTGGGTTCCAGAGTTTGGCTTGTTGTCAGGGCCCAGCTGGATTCTAGAGATGGGCTTCGTCTCAGAGCTGGCCTGGGCTTCAGAGCAGGGCTTGGTCTCAGAGCTTATCTGGGTTCTAGAGCTGGGCTTGGCCTCAGAGGTGGCCTGAATTCTAGAACACAGCTTGGTCTCTATGCTGGGCTTGGTTTCAGAGCTTATCTGGGTTCTAGAGCTGGGCTTGGCTTCAGAGGTGGCCTGAATTCTAGAACAGGGCTTGGTCTCTATGCTGGGCTTGGTTTCAGAGCTTATCTGGGTTCTAGAGCTGGGCTTGGTCTCGGAGCTAGCCTGGACTCTAGAACAGGGCTTGGTCTCAATACTGGGCTCTGTCTCAGAGCTCATCTGAGTTCTAGAGCTGGGCATGGTCTCAGAGCTCATCTGGGTTCTAGAGCTGGGCTCAGTCTCAGAGCCCATCTGAGTTCTAGAGCTGGGCTCGGTCTCAGAGCTCATCTGGGTTCTAGAGCTGGGCTCGGTCTCGGAGCCCATCTGAGTTCTAGAGCTGGGCTCGGTCTCGGAGCCCATCTGAGTTCTAGAGCTGGGCATGGTCTCAGAGCTCATCTGAGTTCTAGAGCTGGGCATGGTCTCGGAGCCCATCTGAGTTCTAGAGCTGGGCTCGGTCTCGGAGCCCATCTGAGTTCTAGAGCTGGGCATGGTCTCAGAGCCCATCTGAGTTCTAGAGCTGGGCTCGGTCTTGGAGCCCATCTGAGTTCTAGAGCTGGGCTTGGTCTCAGAGCTCATCTGGGTTCTAGAGCTGGGCTTGGCCTCGGAGCAGGCCTGAGTTCTAGAACAGGGCTTGGTCTCAGTGCTGGGCATGGCCTCAAAGCTCATCTGAGTTCTAGAGCTGGGCTTGGTCTCAGAGCTCATCTGGGTTCTAGAGCTGGGCTTGGCCTCAGAGCAGGCCTGAGTTCTAGAACAGGGCTTGGTCTCAGTGCTGGGCATGGTCTCAGAGCCCATCTGAGTTCTAGAGCTGGGCATGGTCTCAGAGCTCATCTGAGTTCTAGAGCTGGGCATGGTCTCAGAGCCCATCTGAGTTCTAGAGCTGGGCTTGGCCTCAGAGCAGGCCTGAGTTCTAGAACAGGGCTTGGTCTCAGTGCTGGGCATGGCCTCAAAGCTCATCTGAGTTCTAGAGCTGGGCATGGTCTCAGAGCCCATCTGAGTTCTAGAGCTGGGCTCGGTCTCGGAGCCCATCTGAGTTCTAGAGCTGGGCTTGGTCTCAGAGCTCATCTGGGTTCTAGAGCTGGGCTTGGCCTCGGAGCAGGCCTGAGTTCTAGAACAGGGCTTGGTCTCAGTGCTGGGCATGGCCTCAAAGCTCATCTGAGTTCTAGAGCTGGGCTTGGTCTCAGAGCCCATCTGAGTTCTAGAGCTGGGCTTGGCCTCAGAGCAGGCCTGAGTTCTAGAACAGGGCTTGGTCTCAGTGCTGGGCATGGCCTCAAAGCTCATCTGAGTTCTAGAGCTGGGCTTGGTCTCAGAGCTCATCTGAGTTCTAGAGCTGGGCATGGTCTCAGAGCTCATCTGGGTTCTAGAGCTGGGCTTGGCCTCAGAGCAGGCCTGAGTTCTAGAACAGGGCTTGGTCTCAGTGCTGGACATGGCCTCAAAGCTCATCTGAGTTCTAGAGCGGGGCTTGGTCTCAGAGCTCATCTGGGTTCTAGAGCTGGGCTTGGCCTCAGAGCAGGCCTGAGTTCTAGAACAGGGCTTGGTCTCAGTGCTGGGCATGGCCTCAAAGCTCATCTGAGTTCTAGAGCTGGGCTTGGTCTCGGAGCCCATCTGAGTTCTAGAGCTGGGCTCGGTCTCGGAGCCCATCTGAGTTCTAGAGCTGGGCATGGTCTCAGAGCCCATCTGAGTTCTAGAGCTGGGCATGGTCTCAGAGCTCATCTGGGTTCTAGAGCTGGGCTTGGCCTCAGAGCAGGCCTGAGTTCTAGAACAGGGCTTGGTCTCAGTGCTGGGCATGGCCTCAAAGCTCATCTGAGTTCTAGAGCTGGGCTCGGTCTCAGGGCTGGCCTGAGTTTTAGAACAGAGCTTATTCTCAATGCTGGGCTCGGTCTCAGAGCTGGCCTGGGCTCTAGCACATAGCTTGGCCTCAGATCTGGGCTGGATTCTAGAGAAGGGCTGGGTTCTGGAGTTGGGCTGGGGCTCCAAATTGGATTGGGTTCTAGAGAGGAACTTGTCCTCCGATCTGGGCTGGGTTCTGGAGCAGGGCCGGGGCAGGGGGCTGGGCTCCGGGCTGGGGCTGTGCTGGGCCCCCCCAGGGCAAACTAGCCACAGGCCTCTCTGGCCTCGCCGATGGCGGCCCACACTTCCACCACAAACTCGTCGGGGAAGGCGAACTCGCCCAAGACGGAGTCTAAACAGCGTGCAAACTCCTGGGCGCTCGCTGTCTTCTTGGACGTCTCCACCATGGTGGACGCTGCGGGCCGTGCCAGAGGGGATGTCAGTGAGGGCACTCCCCGTGCCCAACTTCCCGCTGGGACCCCTGCCTCCTCCCGTAGGCTTCCCTCCCCCCAGGGCCCCCTGGCTTACCCTGGCCCCTTACCCAGCTCGGGGTCCCGAATGCCCATGTAGCTTTCCAGCAGGTCATCAACCTTCCGAGATGCCTCCTCCTCAAACTCACTGGGCTGGGGGCACACGGGAGGGAAGTCAGGGGTGAAAAGCTTTGGAGCCCTCCAGCCCAGCCCCCTCCCGACCCCCACGCCTAAGGGAAGAGTAGACTGGACCCTCACACGAGTCAGTAGTGCTGGTACCAACATCATTGCCCCACTTTTCAATGAGGACCCATTTTGCAGGCAGAGAAACTGAGTCTCCGAGGAGAAGTTCTTACCCAAGACCGCACTGACTCAGTGGAGGAGCTGAAGGTGCAGAAGCCTGGGGAGAGCCCCTCCCCTTCACTCACCACTTCCTCCACTGTGGCAGCCCCCCCAGAACGAAGCCGCAGGGTCTCCCTCCCGCTGGTCACTTTCGCCTCTACTGGACATTTGCTGGACCGACTTCTCTGGCCAATCATATCTGGAAGGAACAGAGTGAGGGATGGCCATGGGTTCTGGGTGGAGCCACATCTTTGTAAACCCTGGGAGGCCAACAGCCGAGCCTTTCTAGAATCTTCCTCCCCTTCAAAGTCCTCCTTACATCTGTACGGCAAGTCTCCAGAGACCTATTCGAGATTCCACACTTCGCATCCCCAGCAAACTAAATCACAAGTCCAGAATGAGGTGTTGTAATGGAGCAGGTTTAGAACTAACATCCCAGTCCCATGCCCTCACTCTCCCTCTTCTAGGGACTTTCTCTAGAAGGGACTGCTTGGGACCCTCCTTGTGGTAGGATCCTCAATCTAGATATGTTCTTGTCTGGGTTCCAGAACCCGGCTTAGTGTCAGGACTGAGGTGCTAGAAACACACTTAGTCTCAGAGCTGGCCTGGGCTTAAGAGCAGGGCTTGGTCTGAGAGCTGGCCTGGGCTCTAGAGCTGGGTTTAGTCTCAGACTAAGCTTGATTTTTTTTTTTTTTTTTTTGAGATGTTGTCTTGCTCTGTCACCCAGGCTAGAGTGCAATGGCACGATCTTGGCTTACTGCAGCCTCCACCTCCGAGGTTCAAGCGATTCTCCTGCCTCAGCCTCTCGAGTAGCTGGGATTACAGGCACCTGCCACCATGCCCAGCTAATTTTTTGTATTTTTAGTAGAGACAGGGTTTCACCACATTGGCCAGGCTGGTCTCGAACTCCTGACCTTGTGATCCACCCGCCTTGGCCTTCCAAAGTACTGGGATTACAGGCTTGAGCCACTGCACCCAGCCAGGTTTTTTTTTTTTTTTTTTTTTGAGACGATGGATCACCTGACCTCAGGTGATCCACCTGCCTTGGCCTCTCAAAGTGCTGGGATTACAGGTGTGAGCCACCACGCCCGGCCTAAACTCTGTTTTTAGGCATGGCTTTTGGAGTTCACAGCCACGGCAGGGCAGATTCTAGAACCCCATACAGCTCACTCTCCCTGGGACATCTCTCCATGTGTGCTGGGGCACTTCTAGAATCTCTGTCTCTGTTCTATAGAACAACGCTATCCAAAGGGCCAACCCATGGCTAGATGAGGAGAATGTGCCAGTGTGTAAATCAATACACTGCTTTCTTCATTGAGAAAGTCTAGTTATGAAAAAAAAAATGGGCAGGGTGCAGTGGCTCATGCCTATAATTCCAGCACTATCGGAGGCCGAGGAGGGCAGATCACCTGAGGTCGAGAGTTCGAGACCAGCCTGCCAACATGGAGAAACCCCATCTCTACTAAAAATACAAAATTAGCCAGGCATGGTGGCACATGCCTGTAATCCCAGCTAGTTGGGAGGCTGAGGCAGGAGAATCACTTGAACCTGGGAGGCAGAGGTTGCGGTGAGCCGAGATCACACCATTGCACTCCAGCCTGGGCAACAAGAGCAAAACTCCGTCTCAAAAAAAGAAAAAAATAAAAAATTAGCTGGCACGGCCAGGAGCGGTGGCTCACACCTGTAATCCCAGCACTTTGGCAGGCCGAGGTGGGCGGATCACGAGGTCAGGAGATCGAGAACGTCCTGGCTAACACGGTGAAACCTCATCTCTACTAAAATACAAAAAATTAGCCGGGTGTGGTGGCAGCGGGCGCCTGTAGTTCCAGCTACTCGGGAGGCTGAGGCAGGAGAATGGCGTGAACCCGGGAGGCGGAGCTTGCAGTAAGCTGAGATCTAGCCACTGCACTCCAGTCTGGGCGACAGAGCTAGACTCCGTCTCAACAAAAAAAAAAAAAAAAAAGAAAGAAAGAAAAGAAAAAAAAAGAAAAAAGAAAGGAAAAAAGAAAGAAAACTTTTTTCTCATATTCTCATTTTCTACAATCCACCATGACCTCAAAGCACTGCTTTAAAAGTTCCCAGGCTGCGCGCGGTGGCTCATGCCTATAATCCTAGCATTTTAGGAGACTGAGGCGGGTGGAGCACTTGAGGTCAGAAGTTCGAGACCAGACTGGTCAAGATGGTGAAACCCCGTCTCTACTAAAAATACAAAAATTAGCCAGGCGCAATGGTGGGTGCCTGTAGTCCCAGCTACTCGGGAGGCTGAGGCAGGAGAATCGCTTGAACCCGGGAGGTGGAGATTGCAGTGAGCTGAGATCGCGCCATTGCACTCCAGCCCAGGCAACAGAGTGAGACTCCGTCTCAAAAACAAACAAACAAACAAACAAACAAACAAAAACAAGTCTCCCAGCCTGGCTCCAAAGTGGTTCTGGACGCGTCCTCCTCCAACTCCACTTTACCCAGTCTCTCCCCCACCCCTCCCCCACAGGCTGACTCCATAACAATCTATTAATAGAAACTACCTACGAGTTTCTGATACCCTGCCAGGAGCTCCTTGGCACGCAGCGGGTGCACCTAGAACCTTCCAGCCCGTCCCATCCCCGACCCTCCTCCACCCCAGGCATCCGTAGAACGCACTTCGGGAAGAGCTCCCGCCAGCCCACCCGCCTCACCGAAGGCCCTCTTGGGCTGCACCAGGCGCAGGGTGAAGGGCTGGGACTTGGGCAGCTCCCGGAGCATCTTGGCCACCTCGTAGTGGCGGCAGCCCACAATGGAGTGGTCGTTGATGGCTTCGATGCTGTCACCCACGCACACTGCCTCGATCCGGTTGATGATACTGCCTTCCTTGATTCTCTGCAGGGATCCAGCGTCGCTGGCAGGGCAACCCCAGCCACCCGCCTCCAATCCGCAGAACCCACGTCGACCCAGAGTGGGGTGGGGGCAGTTGCTGGACCCCAGGAAGCCACCCGCCCACCCCCTCCCGGGCACCTTGATGAAGGCGTAGCCAGCCCCGTTGTCCGTGATGGTCAGCCCCAGAGCATCCTCTGTCTTAGTGACCTCCACCTCCTTGGTCTCGCCTCGCACGTGGGCAAAGATGAAGTCCTCCAGGCCTATCTGACCCCCTAGGAGCTTCTGCATGTCCACTTTGTGGCTGTTGAGGGTGCAGAATAAAATCTTCCCGGGGGAGAAGGAGCCCAGAGTTAGCCAGGGCATGCATCCCCCCACGCAGCCACCCTGTCTGCGCAGGCCCCTGCCCCCAGCGACCAGGATCCCAGCCCATGGGAAAGGGCAGGGCGTGGGACCCCCAGAACAGAGAGAGGAGGGAGAAGGAGACTTCCAGCAGGTGGAGACCCCTCTCCATACCCCGGGACCTACAGCCCCCAGACCTCCAGGTTTAATCTGCTGGCGCCCCCTGGGGACTGCAAACCAAACGAACCCGGATTGGAAAAACGCCCAGGAACCCCCCAACTCCACGGCGGCCTCAGACTTCCCATCTCTAAGGGAGCCATCTGGAACCCCAGACCCCAGCTACGCCCAGGAAGCACAGAGGCGCTTCCCCGAGGGCTGGGGTCCGCTCCAAGCTAGGTCTGCGCAGAGGATTTTCTGGAATATCTAGGGGTCCGCTAGCCCTAAGACCTGCCCATCTTTTGCGCAGAGCGTGCAAAGGGGGCCCCTGGGAGTGTGGCACCCCGGGATCTGAGGGCTGGGTCTCTGAGATCCGGCGATGAGGCGGCCACCCCGATGTCTGGGATCCGGGGATCTGGGGTCTCCCGTCCAGGGTCCAAGCTCCCTACCCCTCACCCCATCAGGCGGGTGGTCTTGGGCGCCGGTGTCCGGGGTCCTTACCTCGGTGGGCGCGATCCCGAAGGCTTCGGCGATCTTGGCGTACAGCTCGCGGACGTTGGTGAAGCCCTCGATCTTGCCCGTGGGGCTCCCGTGAGCCAGCTGCGTGCGGAAGACGAGGCGCGGGCGGGCGCGGGGCGCGGCCGGGGGCTCCGAGGGCGCGGGCGGGGGCGCAGACGCGCGCGGGGTCTCGGCCCCCCGGGCCTCCCGGGCCGCTGCTCCCTCCATGGCGGGAGAAGTTCGGCCACCCACCCGGGCCCTCGCCGCCGCCGCCGGATCCGCCGCTTCCTGCAGCCTCCCCTCCCCCGGCCCAGGGCGCGACAGCCGAGACGCCCGGGTAAGTGGATCTGGGAACCCGAGCCGCCCGGGAAGGCGACACCGCGGGGTGCGCAGGGGTGGGTCGGGCCCCAGGTGTCCGGGCCCTGCCAGGGCCAGCTGCGCCCTCCTCGGGGATGCCCGCAGTCCGGGGGGGCCTGAGCTCAGGACCCTGGAAGAACAGGGACCACAAATAAGGACAGGGACAGGCCTGGAGCGGTGGCTCACGTCTGTAATTCCAGCACTTTGGGAGGCCGAAGCGGGCAGATGACCTGAGGTCAGGAGTTCAAGACTAGCCTGGCCAACATGGTGAAACCCCGTCTCTACCAAAAATACAAAAATCAGCCGGACGTGGTGGCTGGGCGCCTGTAATCCCAGCTACTCGGGAGGCTGAGATCACTTGAACCCGGGAGGCGGAGGTTGCAGTGAGCTGAGATGGCGCCATTACACTCCAGCCTGGGCAACAAAGCGAGACTCCGTCTCAAAAAAAAAAAAAAAAAAAAAAAAAGGATTGGGACAGCTGAGGGTGCTGGAGCACTCACCCTCTGCTAGGCGAGGTCATTGTTTTATTTTATTTTATTATTTTTATTTATTTATTTATTTTGAGCTGGAGTCTCGCTCTGTCACCCAGTTTGGAGTTCAGTGGCACGACCTCAGCTCACTGCAACCTCTGCCCACCAGGTTCAAGCAATTCTCATGCCTCGGCCTCCCCAGTAGCTGGGATTACAGGCATATACCACCATGCCCGGCCAATTTTTTTGTATTTTTAATAGAGATGAGGTTTCACCATGTTGGCCAGGATGGTCTTGAACTCCTGACCTCAGGAATCCACCCACCTTAGCCTCCAAAAAAGCTGGGATTACAGGCATGAGCCCCCACGCCCAGCCTTTGGTTTGTTTGTTTGTTTTTGGAGACGGAGTCTAGCTCTGTCGCCCAGGCTGGAGTGCAATGGCGTGATCTCGGCTCACTGCAACCTCCACCTCCTGGGTTCAGGCGATTCTCCTGCCTCAGCCCCCCTAGTAGCTGGGATTATAGGCACACACCACCATGCCTGGCTAATTTTCGTATTTTTTAGTAGAGACAGGGTTTCACCATGTTGGTCAGGCTTGTCTCGAACTCCTGACCTCAGGTGATCCACCTGCCTTGGCCTCCCAAAGTGCTGGGATTACAGGCGTGAACCACCGCGCCCGGCCATGTTCAATTTTTTAAAATTTAATTTAGAAACATGATTAATTTTTTGTACAGTTGGGATCTCACTGTGTTGCCCAGGCTGGTCTCAAACTCAAGACCAGGAGGTTCAGGCCATCCTTCAGCCTTGGCCTCCCAAAGTGCTAGGATTACAGATGTGAGCCACTGTGCCCAGTCTCTCTTCAGCATTTAAAGCTACCATCTGACATATCAGATATTTTATTTTATTTTATTTTTTGAGATGGAGTCTCTCTCTCTTGCCAAGGCTGAAGTGCAGTGGCACAATCTCGGCTCACTGCAACCTCTGCCTCTCGGGTTCAAGCGATTCTTCTGCCTCAGCCTCCTGATTAGTTGGGATTGCAGGCACCTGCCACCATGCCCAGCTAATTTTTTTGTATTTTTAGTAGAGACGGGGGTTTCACCATGTTGGCCAGGATGGTCTCGAACTCCTGACCTCAAGGAATCCTCCTGCCTCAGCCTCCCAAAATGTTGGGATTACAGGCTTGAGCCCCAGCCCCCTGCTGATATTTCATTTCATCTTTCGTCCTGTTTGTCCCCAGGACTGGAGGAATGTCAGCTCCAGGAGGGTGGGGGCTGTTCCCCTGCTCTGTCCCCATGCCCAGTGTCCAGGGCACAGTGCCTGGCATACAGCAGGTGCTCAGTGATCTTTGGTGAGGAATGAACAGATGTCCAGGTCACAGATGAAGGAGGAGACCCCAGGCACCAGGAGGCGTTGGTAAAAATCCACTGGAGTGCAATGTCAGAAACACCTACGTATCCATCAGATTCCTACCCAGGAATGTCGGCTCAATAAACAGCCATCCTGCCTGTAGTGGCGGGCCCTACGGCAGAGCCAGACACAGCCTCCGCCCAGGAGGAGCCTCACAAACTGAACATGGGGAGAGAAAAGAAAGTGGCAGGAGGGTTTGGACGAGGTAAGAAATTTTATGTAAGGCCGGGCACGGTGGCTCATGCCTGTAATTCAGCACTTTGGGAGGCTGAGGCGGGCGGATTGCTCGAGGTCAGGAGTTCGAGACCAGCCTGGACAACACAGTGAAACCCCATCTCTACTAAAAACACAAAAATTAGCCAGGTGTAGTGGCGCACACCTGTAATCCCAGTTACTCGGGAGGCTGAGGCAGAATTGCTCCAACCTGGGAGGCGGAGGTTGCAGTGAGCCAAGATCATGCCACTGCACTCCAGCCTGGACAACAGAGTGAGACTCTGTCTCAAAAAAAAAAAAAAAAAAAGGCCAGGTCTGGTGGCTCACCCCTGTAATCCCAGCACTTGGGGAGGCCGAGGAAGGCAGATCACAAGGTCAAGAGATCAAGACCATCCTGGCCAACATGATGAAACCCCATCTCTACTAAAAATACAAAAATTAAATTAGCTGAGTGTGGTGTCATGTGCCTGTAATCCCAGCTACTTGGAAGGCTGAGACAGGAGAATCACTTGAACCTGGGAGGCGGAGGTCGCAGTGAGCCAAGATCGCTCCACTGCACTCCAGCCTGGGACGGACAAGAGCGTGACTCCGCCTCAAAAAAAAAAAAAAAGAGAGAGAGAGAGAGAGAGGGATTCACCTGCCTCAGTCTCCCAAGTAGCTGGAATTACAGGCATGCACCACCATCCCCGGCTATTTTTGTATTTTTAGTAGAGACCGGGTTTCACTATGTTGGCCAGGCTGGTCTGGAACTCTCGGTCTCAAGTGATCTGCCTGCCTCGGCCTCTCAAACTGCTGGCATTACAGGCGTGGGCCACTGTGCCCAGCCCACACAGCTTTTTGAATGTACCAAAACCTACTGAATTGTATACTGAAATTTTTTTTTTAATAAAAAACTGCTGCAAAATGGTATTTTCCAGGCCTGCCTAGAAATGAGAAACTCTAAATTTAAGGTGGTGGTACCTGTGCCAGGACAGGGTGAAACTGGGGTGGGGAGTGAGGGGGGTTGGCAGTATCAGGTTGTCTGACTTGCCCATGGTGGCTGTAACAAAGCACCAAAAACTGGGTGTGGTGAGGTGGCTCTTGACTGTGATCCCAGCACTTTGGGAGGCCGAGGCGGGAGGATCACTTGAGCCCAGGAGTTTGAGACCAGCCTGAGGAACAAGGTGAGAACCCATCTCTACAAAAAATACAAAATTAGCTGGGTGTGGTGGCACACACCTGTAGTCCCAGCTACTTGGGAAGCTGAGGTGGGAAGATTGCTTGAACCCAGGAGGTATAGGCTGCAGTGAGCTGTGATGGCATCTCTGCACTCCAGCCTGGGTGACAGAGCAAGATCCTGTCTCAACCACAAAGAAACAGCTGGGTGCAGTGGCTTATGCCTGTAATCCTAGCGTTTTGAGAGGCTGGCCCAGATGGATCGCTTGAACCCGGTAGTTCAAGACCAGTCTGGGCAACATAGTGAGACCCCATCTCACAAATACCAATAAATTGACTGGGTATGGTGGCGCATGCCTGTAATTCCAGCACTTTGGGAGGCTGAGGTGGGTTGATCACTTGAGGTCAGGAGTTTGAGATCAGCCTGGGCAACATGGTGAAACCCCGTCTCTACTCAAAATACAAAAATTAGCCAGGCGTGATGGCGAGTGCCTGTAATCCCAGCTACGTGGGAGAATCGCTTGAACCCGGGAGGTGGAGGTTGCCGTGACCTGAGATCCAGCCATTGCACTCCAGCCTAGGCAATAGAGCGAGACTCTGTCTCACAGAAAAATAAATAAATAAATAAATAAAAAATTAGGCAGGAGTGATGGCAGGCACCTGTGGTCCCAGCTACTCACGAGAACCAGGTGGGAGGATCACCTGAGCCCAGGAGGTCGAGGCTGCAGTGAGCTATGATTGCGACACTGCACTCCAGCCTGGGTAACATAGTGGGACCCTGTCTCAAAAAAAAAAAGCTGTCGGGCACGGTGGCTCACGCCTGTAATCCCAGCCCTTTGGGAGGCTGGGGCAGGTGGATCACCTGAGGTCAGGAGTTCGAGACCATCCTGGCTGACATGGTGAAACCACATCTCTACTAAAATATAAAAAATTAGCCAGACATGGTGGTGGGCGCCTGTAATCCCAGCTACTCAGGAGGCTGAGGCAGGAGAATCGCTTGAACCTGGATGGTGGAGGTTGCAGTGAGCCGAGATCGTGCCATTGCACTCTGGCCTGGGTGACATGAGTGAAACTCTGTCTGAAAAAAAAAAGAAAGAAGAAGAAGAAGCAGTGTGGGATGGGGGTGGGCACAATGGCTCACACCTGTAATCCCAGCACTTTGGGAGGCCAAGGCAGGAGGACACTTGAGCCAGGAGTTCAAGATCATCCTGGGCAACATAGTGAGACCCCCCCACCCCTAAAAAATAAAAAATAAACAAAAACAAAGCATCACAAACAGGGAGACATAACACAGCAGAAACTTATCCTCTCACAGCTCCAGAGGCCAGAATCCCACAATGAAGGTGTTGGCAGGGCCCTCGGAGCCCTTGGGAAGAATGCTTCCTGGCGTCCACAGCTTCTGGCTGTGGGTGGCCTTCCTTAATGTTCCTTGGCTTCTAGATACATCACTCCAGTCTCGGCCTCTGTTGTCACTTGGCTGTCTCTTCTCTGTGTCTGTGTCCAAATTTTATCTTCTTATAAGGAGAGCAGTCATGTTGGACTTAGGACCTATGCTACTCCAGTAATGACTTCATCTTAACTAATTATATCTGCAGTGACCCTATTTCCAAATAAGGTCACGTTCAGAGGTTCTGGGGTTCAGATTATTCTCCGAATTTTTTAGGATGTCTTATATATGCCATTAAACGCAGAAGTCCCTGGAAAGGTTTCTCAATAAGCAACACACACACACACACGTACACAAAACAAGCCAAACGCAGAACTCCCAGCAATCTGTATCTCCAAAAGAATGGAAAGTGTGCATTCTAACAAAAACATGTACATGAATGTTCACAGCAGCATGGCTCACAAGTAAGTGCTAGAAATAGCCAAGTGTCCTTTGACAGATAGATGGGTCAATACAGCGGATTCATCCACACACTGGACAATGACTCAGCCACCAAAAGGAATGAGGCTCTGACACAGGCCACAGCGTGGATAAATCTGGAGGACAATCACACTCAGTGAGAGAAGCCAGATACAAAAGGACATATAGGCCGGGTGCGGTGGCTCATACCTGTAATCCCAGCACTTTGGGAGGCGGAGGCAGGCAGATCACCTAGGTCAGGAGTTCAAAACCAGCCTGGCTAACACGGTGAAACCCCGTCTCTACTAAAAATACAAAAAATTATCTGGGTGTGGTGGTACACGCCTGTAGTCCTAGCTACTCAGGAGGCTGAGGCAGGAGAATCGCTTGAGCCAGGGAGGCGGAGGTTGCATTGAGCTGAGATCGTGCCACTGCACTCCAGCCTGGGTGATGGAGCAAGACTCTGTCTCAAAAAAAAAAAAAAAAAGACCACACAGTGTGTGGTCCCATATCCAGGACACGTCAATCCACAGAGGTAGGAAGGGGATTTGTGTGTGCCAGGAGCTGGGGAGGGGATGAGAGTGACTGTTGATGAGGACAGGACTTCCTTTGGGGGTGATGAGAATGCGTTGACATTAGATAAAGGTGATGATTGCACAAAATTGTGATGTACTAAATGCCACTGAATTGTGCATTTTAAAATGGCTAAAATGGCCAGGCGCGGTGGCTCACGCCTGTAATCCCAGGGTTTAGGAGGCTGAAGCAGGAGGATGGCTTGAGCCCAGGAGTTCAAGGCTGCAGTGAGCTATGATTGGGCCACTGCACTCCAGCCTGGGTGGCAGAGTGAGACCGCATCTCTAATAAACAAAATGGCTATAATGGTAAGGTTCATGTTGCGTATTTTACACAATAAACAAAACCGTGGCCCACCCAAAGTCACTGTGCTACAAAGTGGACTTGAACCCCCGTGCAGACACAAGTTGAAGGATGAATTGAGCAGCCGTGACTGTCCCCTGTGCTTCAAGTCCCCCACGTGTGCTGAGCCCACAATGCCCAACTTTAGGTAGGGGAGGGATGGAGACACCTGCCCAGCCATTGACTTGCTCTGTGAACCCCGGCAAGTTTGGGCTCCCGTCTCCCTATCTGAGAAGCTCCGAGGCTCTGCTAGAGGTAAAGAGAGCAGGCCTGGCGCCCCCAGCAGGGAATGTCATGGGGGGCCCAGGCTGCACCTTCTGAACCCTCCACACCACCCCAAACAACCTTACACACTCACAGGCTTAAAACACAAATTTTGCTTGTTTTTATTTAAAAAGTCCGGATCCAGCAGTGAGAAGGAGCCACCCCCACCAGGGTCCCTCGGCTGGAGGAGAGCAGGATGGGCAAAGCCGGCCCCCACCCATCTGGGGTACAGGCATGCGGGGGACACCCCAGGTAAGTCCCCACAAGGCAGCTTCCTGTGTGGCCTATGGCACAGCCCCCCGTAGTGAGTAATTTGGGGAGTCCTGCCGTGTGCTGGGGGTGGGTTTCGTCTGCCCTGTGTCCTGGGGGTGGCCCGGAGAGCCAGTGTAGCGTGTGGCTGTCCTCCGAGGAGGGGCACCCTCGGCTGTGCGGTTCTTCTGGGTGTATCGCGCAGCGAGTGCTTTTTCTGGGTTCAGGGAGCTGAGGAGATTGAAAGCTAAAGGGATGCTGCAGAAATTTAATTTTAGGGGGGCTGGAGCCCCCAAGGTGCAGGATGGGACCAGGCCCCAAAGGGTGGACCCCCAGCCTCTCGTCCACGGGGTGGGGTGTGGCAGGACCGCGCCCACAGCTTCTCCTCTGCATCGTGGGCCCGCCCACTCCTCACAGGTGCTCGCTGAAACGAGAGAGGAGGGCCCGGGATGAGGCCCTCATCATCTCTGGCCCCCACCCCGGCCCTGGGGAACCCCAGAGACCATGGCCCATCAGCTGCTCCAACAGATGCCAGGGTTGGGGGACAGGCGTTGAACCTATCTAACCCGGGCGCTGGGATCCACCCTGAGAAGCTTTAGGGAAGTTCTGGTGCCCCCGAGTGGGTCCCGCCAGCCCGGGGGTCTCCATGGCCATCCTAGCACTGGTGCATCAGGGGCGACCGCAGGTAGGCCCCTCCGGGAGGTGATCTCTAGTAAGCTGCGGAGTCCCACCCAGCGGCCCTCGCGGACCTGCGGAACCCCAGGGCGGGCACATCCGGGCCTTGAACCCCGGCCCCGCCCCGCCTCGCCCGGCACACACCTGGCGACCTGGGCCAGGATTTCCTTGATGCGGACGATGAGCTTCTCGTGCTGGGCGGGGTCGCGCTCGATGGCTCCGTGAAGCCGGGCCATGTAGAAGTCCAGAGTGCCCAGCGTGGGCGTTTCGCCCGTGCCTGGGGGACAGGCGGGAAGGTCAGGCGAGGGTGCCGGGGAGTCGCGGGGCGGGGGCTCCAGGGCAGTGGTAGGGGATGACTCAGGGCGGGTCGCGCGGGCGCTCAGAGGTCCGGACACCGCCAGCGCAGGAGCGGCGCAGGGTGGGCTAAGGTAAGCCGGGGCAGGAGGATGGCGAGGACGGGGGCAGGGTGGGGAGGCGGGGCTAGAGCGGCGGGCGTCCAGGGTCTGCTGAGGACAGTCACGGACGGAGGGAACGAGGTCGGGGAGATGGGGATGACACCGGGGGGCTGGGGTCGCGTGGGACGTGACTTGGGTGCTGGAGGGGGCTCAGGCGTCAGCGGGGCGTGGGGAGGGATGGGTGATGGGGGCGTGGGGAGGTGGGGTGAATGGGAACGTGGCGTGGCGAGCGGGGAGGCTGGGTCAGTGCTCAGGCTGGTCGGGGGTTGGCGAGGGAGAGGGGCCAGCGACGGGGGGGCCGGTAGGGAGCGGTGGGGGCGCAAAGGGTGGGGGCACAAAGGGGCTGCGGGAGGAAGCGAGTAAGCGGGGACGCGTCGGGAGAGGTCGTGGCCGGGAGGCGCGGCCGGTGGGGGCGAGGTCAGGGACCCGGCCGAGTAATGGGGCGCGGAGCGGAGCTCGGGGGTGGTCTGGGAAGAACCAGACCGAGCTATGGGGTAGGGGTGCGGGGGTCGGGGAGGAGGCGGAACTGGGGGTGATGAGGGCGGGGCGATAGGCGGGGCCGGGTGACTGGGGAAGAGGGGACGGGGCGATGGGCGGCACCTGGCGACAGGGGAAGGGGGCAAGAGAGGAGGAGGGGAGAGGGGGGAGGCGGGCGGGGCCGGGTGACCGGGGCGGGACTGGGAGATGGGCGTGGCCCGCACCCGGCACCGGCAGTGAGGCGAAGCTGGCGGTGAGCGCCTGGCGCACGGCCTGGAGCTGCTGCTGCAGCGCCAGCGTCCTCCGCTCCTCCAGCGCCAGCTCCTGCTCCAGACGCTCGCGCGCGCTGCTCATGCTCTGCGTGTGCCTCTGCAGTACCGCGTTCTGCTCCTCGAAGGCCACATTCATCTTCCGCAAGCGCCGAAGCTCCGCCTCGCGCGCTGCGCCGGGGGGGAGCGGGGTCAAAGCCTGCGCCTCCCCTCTCCCCTACCTCCGGGCTTTTGCCCGGGACGTGCCCCTGCCCAGGTTTCCCTCACTGCGCCCTCTGCCTCCTGCTCCACATCAGCCTCTGGAGCGACAGCATGCGCCTGGACGCTCATAGGGAACCTCCCGATCCGCCTCCTCCAGTCTTGGGGCCCTCCTGGCCCACGGCCCCCTCTACCACCCAGTTCCACGGAGTTCGCATCAGGAGCGCAGTTACCGCTCACCTTTGTTTTGGTCCAAGAACTCTTCAGTGAAGATGGGAACATCGAAGGTGGAGAAGCCATCGCAGTCCCCACCCTAAGATGAAGGGACAAGGTGGCAATTTACTGGTGGTAGAAGGCAGCCACGCTCTTTCTGGGTGTGCCCCAAGCCTAGGAGGGTCTCCTGGGACACCCCGGTGGGAGTACAATCAACAGCGTCCCCACGGTGCAGCGGCACCGCCCCTGCTTGCACACATCTGGGCGAGCACTGGCTCTGACTCAGGGTTCTAGAAGCCTCCAGACCTTTCTCCCCCAGGTGCTTTGAGAGGAGGAAGGTCGCTTACCTTGTGTCCATTCAGGAGAGTGTTCATGAGCCCAGAGCTCGAGTCTTCTGGCGGGGGAGGGGAAGGGCAGGGTCAACCTCCCAGGCCTCCAGGGACCACGCCCCGCACCCTAGGTCAGCGCTGCTCAGCCGGCTCCAGCTCCCCACCTGAGTGCCCCGCGTCTGGACATCCCCCATCGCTGTACCGAGTGAGCCCCCTTCACTCCTGTCTGGCTATGTATCTTTCCCCCGCCCAACCCACGGGACTGTGTCCCACGGAGGGAGGCCCTGCCTGGGCTGAGGTCGCACCCCAAAGAGCAGGACCCCAACTGCTCGCACCGGCCCCTCCCACCTTTCATTTTTCTTTTTTTTTTTTTTTTGAGACGGAGTCTCGCCCTGTCGCCCCGGCTAGAGTGCAATGGTGCAATCTTGGCTTACTGCAACCTCCACCTCCCGGGTTCAAGCAATTCTCCTGCCTCAGCCTCCCGAGTAGCTGGGATTACAGGCACCCGCCACCATGCCCAGGTAATTTTTGTATTTTTAGTAGAGGGGGAGGGTTTCACTATGTTGGCCAGGCTGGTCTGACCTCAGGTGATACACCCGCCTCGGCCTCCCAAAGTGCTGGGATGACAGGCGTGAGCCACCGCGCCCGACCCCTCCCACCTTTCTTGATCTTCTTCTCCTGGATCTTCTCCGTGCACATCTTATAGGCTTCAGACTGCTGGTACGCCCGCAGCTCCTTCATGTACTGCTGCTTCTCTCTCTCGGCCTCATCCAGGTACCGCTGGGGGGCAGCACCAGAAGGCTTGTAGCAGGGGAAGCCTCCAACGCCAGGATCCAGTCTTTTATCACTCAGCTTTCACAGCACCCTCCCCCTCTCCTGAACCTTCTATAGCTCCCTATTCCCTCCAGGCGGACAGAACCGGCTCCTCCGCCTGTTGCTCAGGGACCTCCGAGCTCCCACATCACTTCCCATGCCCCGGACTCTTCCCCAACTCCAGCCCTGACAAACCACTCCCGGACGCCAGAGTCATGGGCAGGAACCCAACCTCCAAGCGTATGCGGATGCCTGGACTCCCTCCCGCACCCGTTTCTCTCTTTGAAATCTCACTTACAGGGATGCAAAGCAGTTTTGGCTTTTGTTACATTTCCGGGATGTTTTTGCAATTTTTAAACTAACAGGATATGAAAATCGGGTTTCGCAAAAAATCCAGGCCCCATCCTGACTTCTTAGACATATCTTTGTTGGTCATCCAGTTTTCAATCTGTCTTGCCTCTTGCTAGCCGCGCCCCCAAAAGCTGGTCATGGGCTGGCCACGGTGGCTAACGCCTTTAATATCAGTACTTTGGGAGGCTGAGGTGGGTGGATCATTTGAGGTCAAGAGTTCGAGACCAGCCCGGCCAACATGGCGAAACCCCATTTCTACTAAAAATACAAAAATTAGCAGGGCATGGTGGCACGCGCCTGTAATCCCAGCTACCTGAGAGGCCGAGACAGGAGAATTGCTTGAAGCCGGGAGGCGGAGGTTGCAGTGAGCTGAGATCACGCCACTGCACTCCAGCCTGGGCAACAGAGCAAGACTCCATCTCACAAAAAAAAAAAAAAAAAAAGTTGGTTATGGGTGGGCATTTCTCCAGGCAGAAGGAAAAACCCTGCACGTGGAATCCTTTGGGGGTCGGGGCTACTGGGGGGTAGTCCGTGGACCCCGCCAGCCCTGCTCGGCGCCCCGCCCACCTACCTGCTTTTCCGTTGGCTGCAGCTTGCTCCACTCGGCGCCCAGCATCTTGGTGATCTCGGGAAAGGGCAGATCCGGGTGGCGCGTGCGGATCTGCTCGCGCCGCTCGTTCAGGAAGCGCACGTAGCCCGTGACCGGTGCCTTGGGCCCATTCGGCAGAATCTTCTTCCGCTTCTTGCCCTTGGGCCAGCCGCGTTTCTTCACCGGCTGCAGAACCGGGCTGCGTCGTTGGGAGGGGGGCCTGGCGTACTGGGGCAGGGCTCAGAGGGGCATGGGCGGGGCCTAACGCGTATGGGCGGGGATGGGGGCGGGGACTAGCTGGGAGGAAGAACCCGGAAAAGATGGAGGTAGGGGCCGGTCAGCAGTCAGGACACGGTGGGTTAGTGGGATCCCTGGCCACGGGTGAGGGGATCTGAGGAACTATGGGCCGAGGTTTGAGCACAGGGTTGGCGTTGACTTCGGTTGTGGGCGTGGCCTCTGCTTGGTGGGCGTGGTTTTTTGCTGGAGAACGGGCCTACAGGACCAAGGGGAGGGTGCCGCCCCCAAGGAGTGGAAGTGGGCGGGACCTTAGAGTGGGCAGAGCTGGCATTGTGCGGTGGGCGGGGCCTGGACTTAGAGTGGCAGAGGAACTGTCGGGGGCGTGGCAGCTCGCACGGGGCGGGGTCTCAGCTTCCAGAGGAAAATGGGCTGTGGGCGGAGCCACAAGCAATTCAAATCCAGCCTGGGGCGGGGCTTCGAGGCTGGGGCGGGAGCCCGGGGCCTCCCCCAGCTCAGCGCAGGGACTCTCACCTCCTCCTCGTGGGATCCCTTCTCGCCTGCGCGTGGACCCTCGCCGCGCTCTTGCTTGACAGTCACCACGAAGCCCCCATGCTGGCCCGGAGCCTTGCCGCCCGCCGGCCTGGAGCCAAGGATACCGCGGTCAGCCCTGTCCCAAGAATCTCCCCTCCCCCAAAAGCCCACCCCAGGGCGTTTTGACCCCCGACGGCGGGGCTGCAGCGAGAGTGCATGAGCCCAAGGAGGCAGGGTCTGATGGGGTCAGTATCCGGGGAAGGTGGGACAAGCGGGGCTCCTGGGAGGGACTGGAGGCCGAGGTGGGGGGTGCAGAATTGGGTGGAGGGAGAAGCCCCCTGACCCAGGTGGGGGAGTCAAGACTCCGGCGGGGGGGACTGGGTCAGGGGTTCAGGAGCTAGGGCTGCAGCCCGGAAAGTAGCGAGGGCGTGGGGAGGGGATCAGTGCACTCACGCGGCGGCCGCGCCGGGCTGCTTGGGGCCGTGGGACATGGCCGCTCCGGGCCGGACCTGGAACACGGACGCGGACGGAGGTGAGTAGCGCCCGGGCTGCCCGATGGCAGACCGCGAACTGGGGTACCCCGCGATGGAGAGCCCCGGGATGCCGGGCCCGGAGCGCTGGGGGGGCCGGATCCGGGGGCGGGGAAGTCCTCGAGGGCGGGCGCCCCAAGAATCCTTTGTTGGGCGATTGCCCCCCCGGGAGGCCTGGGCCGGTTTCCCCCGGGCCAGGAAAGACCCCGGCCCGGCCCTGGGACCCCTGCACCCCCGCCCCCTCTCAGGGCCGGGAGTTCCGCGGCTGTTTTCACCTCCAAAGAAACTTTCCCGGACCTCCCGACTGCGCGACGCTCCAACCAACCGCCCGCAGCCCGCCCCCGTCGGCCGCCCCGCCCCTCCCCGCCCCCGGCATGCTAATGAAGGCCTCGGCGAACGGTCCCATTGGGTGAGACCTTCCCCCCGGGCGTGCCCATGCAGATACCGATCGGCGCGCCGGCCGGCGATTGGCTGGGGAGGCTGCTGAGTCGCGTGGGAGGTTGGTAAGGAAGGCGGCGGGCGGTGCGTCAAGTTCGGCTGCGCTCGGCCGCGCTCGGGACCAATCGGGAGCGAGTGGTGGACTTGCCGGGCGGAGCCTCTTAAAGGGCCAGTAGGAGAGGCGCGGACTCCTCCTCCCTCTCTGAAGGCAAGACTCCCAGCCGCTGCCGGATGGGGCGACCGGCGGATCCGGGTCGGGCCCCGCCCCGGTTGCCATGGGGACGGAGGTGGGTTGCTAGGGTTAAGGTCCTGCGAGGCAGCCCCCAGCCCTAGGCAAGGTGGGACCTGTTCTTAACATCCTGCAAAACCTGGCGGAGAAGTTTCCTATGTATTTACTCAGTTTAGAGCCCCCGACGTCCGGATCCGAGGGCTTCTGGCCATAGGGGCTGCTCTCCCTCTGGGGTCTCGGCTTTCCCTCCTGTGCAATGGGGACATCACACGATATCCAGGACAGAGAGACTGGGATGCTGCGAAGCTGAGAACTGGGTGTGGGTCAGGCAGGGGGTGGGGTTGGGAGCTGGGCTGGAAGTGTTTGGGGAAAGATGGTGGTGAAGGGAGATGGCAAGGACTTCGTGAGGATGGGTCAGGAGGCTCCGCTCTGGTGGATCAGGGACCTCCCAGCAGCAGTCTAGGCTTCTGGCCCAAGTTGGGGCTGCTCACCTCCTCTTTTGTTTTTGAGACGGAGTCTCACTCTGTCGTCCAGGGTGGAGTGCAGTGGCTGGATCTCGGCTCACTGCAACCTCTGCCTCCCGGGTTCAAGCAATTCTCTGCCTCACCCTCCCGAGTAGCTGGGATTACACGCGCCTGCCACCACGCCCGGCTAATTTTTGTATTTTTAGTAGAGACAGGGTTTCACCATCTTGGCCAGGCTGGTCTTGAACTCCTGACCTCGTGATCCACCCGCCTCGGCCTCCCAAAGTGGTGGGATTACAGACGTGAGCCCCCATGCCCGGCCCACTTCCTCTTCCTCAAGTCCGCTTAAATGTCACTTGCTCAGCCAGGCCTTCTCTGATTTTTTTTTTGCCTCCATAAGTCGGCTTCCTCCCTGTGGCCTGCCTGTTTGGTTCAGAGCATTGCCTATGGTGGATGCTCAATACACATTCATTGAATCCTTCAGATGTCTAGGAGGCAGATGCAGCTGTTTTGGAAAACAGACTGGCATTTCCTCAAAGGGTTAAATAAATGTGGAATCACCACGCAATTCAGCAGTTCACTCCTAGGAATATACTCCAGACAACTGAAAACAGGTGTTCAAACAAAAGCGTGTACACAAGCGTCGGTAGCAGCGTGATTCATAATAGCCAAAAAGTGAAAACAACTCAAATGTCTGCTAATGATGCATGGATCGATGACGGGATATATCCTTACAACAGAATATTATCGGCCGTGGGCCGGGCGCAGTGGCTCACGCCTGTAATCCCAGCACTTTGAGAGGCAGGCGGATCACTTGAGGTCAGGAGTTCGAGACCAGCCCGGCCAACATGGTGAAACCCCAGTTCTATTAAAAATACAAAAACTAGCCAGGCGTGGTGGTGCACGCCTGTAATCCCAGCTACATGGGAGGCTGAGGCAGGAGGATCCCATGAACTGGGAGGCAGAGGTTGCAGTGAGCCAAGATTGTGCCACTGCACTCCAGCCTGGGCAACAGAGCAAGACTACGTCTCAAAAAAAAAAAAAAAAGAATATTATCAGTCATAAAAAAAAGGAGCGAGTCTCTGACACAAGTCACAGCATGGATGTACCTAGAAGACATCACACTCAGTGACAGACGCCAGACACAAAGGTCACACAGTGTGTGATCAGAATGTTCAGGAAAGGCCCATCCACAGAAACAGGAGGGGGACGTGTGGGTGCCAGTGGGTGGGGAATGACCGCTGAGAGGGATGCGGTTTTCATTTGAGTGATGAAAGTATTTTACAATTTGATTTCAGTGATGGCTGCGTGACTCTGAAAATATATTACAAACCATGGAATTGTATGCTCTAAATGGGTGCATTATATGTGAGTTAAGTCTCAATAAGCCCATTGTCCTAAGATGCAGCCCGGGGCTGAGGAAGAGGAGCTGGCCCTGGAATCTGGACGGTTCCACACGCCTGACCTGGCTCTGTTGCTTAATCAGCTGTCTGACCTCCCAGGCCTCCCCTGTGTCTCTCTGCTCACTTAAAAATAGTCTAGGTGAGGCTGGGCGCGGAGCCACCCCTCCCGGCCATAGTCAATAACAATTTAATTGAACATTTATTTTATTTTGTTTATTTATTTTATTTTATTTTATTTTTTTCAGATGGAGTCTTGCTCTGCCGCCCAGGCTGGAGTGCAGTGGCACCATCTCGGCTCACTGCAACCTCTGCTTCCCGGGTTCAAACGATTCTCCTGCCTCAGCCTCCCAAGTAGCTAGGATTACAGACATCCGCCACCACGCTCGGCTAATATATATATATATATATTTTTTTTTAGTAGAGACAGGGTTTCACCATGTTGGCTAGGCTGGTCTTGAACTCCTGACCTCAGGTGGCCGCCCGTCTCGGCCTCCCAAGGTGCTAGATTACAGGGGTAGGCCACTGCGCCCGGCCTTTTTGTTTGTTTTTTGTCATTTATTACTATGATTTATTTGCCAGTTTTTATAGCATGAAGCCAGGAACAGTATACCAATTTATAATCCTAGAAGTGGAAGCTCTCCATTAAGGATGACTTGCCTTATAATTCTTTGGTTTTCTAATTAATTTTTATTATGCAAATCATGTTCACATCCATTTCACTTGTACAGAATTAAGGAAGTGCAGCTCAGACCTCTTTAATTTCATTACATTTCCTATCGTCAGCTTATTGCTTTTTTTTTTTTTTTTTTTTGAGACAGAGTCTCGCTCTGTCATCCAGGCTAGTGTGCAGTGGCGCGATCTCGGCTCACTGCAAGCTTCACCTCCCAGGTTTACACCGTTCTCCTGCCTCAGCCTCCCAAGTAGCTGGGACTACAGGTACACGCCACCACGCCCGGCTAATTTTTTTGTATTTTTTAGTAGAGATGCGGTTTCACCATGTTAGCCAGGATGGTCTCGATCTCCTGACCTTGTGATCCACCCGCCTTGGCCTCCCAAAGCGCTGGGATTGCAGGCGTGAGCCACTGCGCCAGGCCTTTTTTTTTTTTTTTTTTTGAGATAGAGTTTCATTCGCCCAGGCTGGAGTGCAGTGGCGTGATCTTTGCTCACTGCAATCTCCACCTCCCAGGTTCAAGCGATTCTCCTGCCTCAGCCTCCTGAGTAGCTGGGATTACAGGCACGTGCCACCAAACCCAGCTAATGTTTGTATTTTTAGTAGCGACAGGGTTTCGCCATGTTGGCCAGGCAGGTCTTGAACTCCTGACCTCAGATGATCCGCCCACCTTGGCCTCCCAAAGTGCTGAGATTACAGGCGTGAGCCACTGTACCCGGCTGCATCTCTTTTTAAAATTTTTCCTAGCCACACTCACACACATACACACACACACACACACACACACACACACACACACCACACTGCACTGGTTTGCTAGGTAATAATTACGACAAACTGAGAGGCTTAAACAAGAGAAATTTATTGTTTCACAGTTCTGGAGGCCAGAAGTCCAAGAGGAAGGTGTGGGTAGGGCTGGGTCCTTCTGAGGGCAGGGGGAGAATCTGTCCCTGGCGTCTCCGTTTCTGGCATTGGCCAGCAATCCTGGGCGTTTCTTGTCTTGTAGGAGTGACACCCCGATGTCTGCCTGCATCTTCATGTGGGGTTCTCCCTATGTGCGTGTCTGTACCCAAATTTCCTCTTTTGATAAGGACAGCAGTCATACTGCGTCACGGCCCACCCTAATGATGTCATCTTAACTCATTATATCTGCAATGACCTTTTTCCAAATACGGTCACATTCTGAGGCCTTGGGGATTAGGACAGGAACCTGTGCATTCTGTGGGGACATGACTCCACCCACAGCACATGCCTACACACGTACACATGTGCGTACTCCTAATAAAGATGTGGGCTGGGCACGGTGGCTCACGCCTGTAATGCCAGCACTGTGGGAGGCCGAGGTGGGTGGATCACTGGAGGTCAGGAATTTGACACCAGCCTGGCCAACATGGAGAAACCCTGTCCCTACTAAAAACACAAAAATTGCCAGGCACGGTGGCTCACACCTGTAATCCCAGCACTTCGGGAGGCTGAGGTGGGAGGATCACGAGGTCCACAGTTCGAGACCAGCCTGGCCAACATGGTGAAACCCCATCTCTACTAAAAATACAGAAATTAGCCGGGCGTGGTGGCGGGCACCTGTAATCCCAGCTACTTGGGAGGCTGAGGTAGGAGAATCGCTTGAACACGGGAGGCAAAGGTTGCAGTGAGTGGAGATCCTGCCACGGCACTCCAGCCTGGGACAGAGCGAGACTCCGTCTCAAAAAAAAAAAAAAATTTTTTTTAACGTGAATATATATTTTTTATTTAGTCATTTTTGCTTACCATTGAAACTCTAGAGAATCTGCGTGAAACTAGATGGCAGCCGGCTCATAAAGGTTCATTTGGACAAGGCACAGCAGAACAATATGGAACAAAAGGTTGAAACTTTTTCTGGTGTCTATAAGAAGCTCATGGGCAAGGATGTTAATTTTGAATTCCCAGAGTTTCAATTGTAAGCAAAAATGACCAAATAAAAAATGTGTATTCACAGTTAAAAAAAAAATTCTACAAAAAAGTAAAACCACAAAAATTAGCCAGGCATGGGGGTGCACGCCTGTAGTCCCAGCTACTCAGAAGGCTGAGGCAGGAGAATCACTTGAACCTAGAGGCGGAGGTTGCAGTGAGCTGAGATCGTGCCACTGCACTCCAGCCTGGGTGACAGAGCGAGACTCCCTCTCAGAAAATAGTAAATAAATAAATAAATAAAAATATAGGCTGGGCGTGGTGGCTCCCGCCTGTAATCTCAGCGCTTTGAGAAGCCAAAGTGGGCCGATCACCTGAGGTCAGGATTTCAAGAACAGCCTGGCCAACATGGCAAAACCCTGTCTGTACTAAAAATACAAAAAGTAGCCACGCATGGTGGTGCACACCTGTAGCTCCAGCTACTCAGGAAGCTGCGGCACAAGAATTGCTTGAACCTGGGAGGCAGAGGTTTCGGTGAGTCAAGACCGAGCCACTACACTCCAGCCTCAAAATAAATAAATAAATAAATAAAGTGAGGTCCTGGCCAGGTGCAGTAGCTCACACCTGTAATCCCAGCACTATGGGAGGCTGAGGCAGGAGGATTGCTTGAACCCAGGAATCTGAGGCCAGCCTGGACAACATAGTGAGACCCTGTCTCTACAAAAAAAAAAATAATAATAAAAGTAAACAAATGTGAGGTCCTATTCCGCTGTGTATTATACCAGTGCCTTCATGCTGTAAGCTTCAACTGCAACCAGTTCTGTTTACTCAGTAATATCTCTCAGATAAAGGGTATTTTTTACTATTATTATTTTTTGAGACACAGTGTCTTGCTGTGTCACCCAGGCTGGAGTGTAGTCGTGGGATCTCAGCTCACTGCAACCTCGAACTCCTGGGCTCAAGTGATTCTCCTGCTTCAGTCTCTCGAGCAGTTGGGCCAAAGGTGTGCACCACCACACCTGGCTGATTATTTTAATTTTCGTACAGATGGGGTCTTGCTTTGTTGCCCAGCTCCCAGGCTAGAGTGCAGTGGCTCAGTCTCAGCTCCCTGCAACCTCCACCTCCCGTGTTCAAGTGATTCATCTGCCTCAGCCTTCAGAGTAGCCAGGGTTACAGGCACACATTGCCATACGAGACTAATTTTTGTACTTTTAGTGGAGATGAGGTTTTGCCATGTTGGCCAGGCTGGTCTCAAACTCCTGGCCTCATGTGATCCTCCTGCCTCAGCCTCCCACAGTACCACAGTACCACAGTACCACAGTACTGGGATTACATGCCCCCATTAAATTTTTTTTTTTTTTTTTTTGAGATGGAGTGTCTCTCTGTCGCCCAGGCTGGAGTGCAGTGGCGCCATCTCTGCTCACTGCAAGCTCCGTCTCCCGGGTTCACGCCATTCTCCTGCCTCAGCCTCCCGAGTAGCTGGGACTACAGGTGCCCACCACCACACCCGGCTAAGTTTTTGTATTTTTAGTAGAGACGGGGTTTCACCATGTTAGCCAGGATGGTCTCAATCTCCTGACCTCGCAATCCGCCCGCCTCGGCCTCCCAAAGTGCTGGGATTACAGGCGGGAGCCACCGCGCCTGACCTTAAATTTTTAATAGATATTAATCAACATGGATGTGTGGACTTTTCTCCACCACCCAGGGAGAGTCAGGGTGTGGTTGGTTCTCCCAGGCCACGGACAATCTCAAGCCTCCTGGGGCTTTTTATAGAGGCAACTTCATAGAGGCATTGCTTAAACAGATGCTGGAGAGCTGAGAAGGCGACAGGGAAGCGGAAAGAGAGCTACTGCCCCTAGCAGCCCCTGGCCCCAGGGCTGGCAGAACACAGGGCTGGTGGGACAGGGATCTCAGGCCTCTGAGGAGGGGCACCCCACTGCTGCTGGGCCCTCAGGAACTCAGGGAAGCAATCTGAGCCTCAACTGTGGGACTTGGGCAATTTACTCAACTTCTGTGCCTCAGTTTCTCCATCTGTTAAGTGGGATAATTGCTTTGTCTACCTTTATGACGTTGCTGGCTGGGATTGTCCAGGGAGAATCAAATACCTGTTACAGAAAACGCTCTAGCTCAGTGGTTCTCATCCGGGGCCAACTCTGTCACGCCAGGAAATACCTAGTAATGTCTAGAGAGATTTTTCATTGTCGGACTAGGGGGGTGCTACTGGCATCTACACGGTTGAGGCCAGAGATCCTACACGGCCCCCACCACAAAAAATGATATTGTCCCAAACATCAGGAGTACCGAGGTTGGTCAGGCACAGTGGCTTACGCCTGGAATCCCAGCACTTCGGGAGGCCGAGGCAGGCGGATCACCTGAGGTCAGGGGTTCGAGACCAGCCTGGCCAACATGGCGAAACCCCATCTCCACTAAAAAGACAAAAAACTTAGCTGGATGTGGTGGCGCACGCCTATAATCCCAGCTACTCGGGAGGCTGAGGCAGAACTGCTTGAACCCAGGAGACGGAGGTTGCAGTGAGCTGAGATCGCACCGGTGCACTCCTGCCTGGGCGACAGAGAGACTCTCCGTCTCAAAACATAACAACACAACAAAAAGCTCCGAGTTCCAGGCCCTGCCGTGCCAGGAGGTTACCGCGCTTCGTTACAGCTCCTCCCCGTTTTGCTCTCAGCGCAAGGACTGACCAGCATCAACGTTAAAACGTAAATCACAAGACTCACAGAATGCGCTCCTTCTGGCAATGGTAGACCAGATACTGAACAGGACCTAAGGCCAGGAGGGTCCTGGCAAAGACTGAGTCACGCAAAGACTGACTGAAGAGGCCGGGAGCAGTGACTCATGCCTGTCATCCCAGCACTTTGGGAGCCGGAGGCGGGCAGATCATGAGGTCAGGAGTTCGAGAGCAGCCTGACCAACGTGGAGAAACCCCCGTCTCTACTAAAAATACAAAAAATTAGCCAGGCGTGGTGGCAGGCACCTGTAATCCCAGCTACTCAGGAGGCTGAGACAGGAGAATCGCTTGAACATGGGAGGTGGAGGTTGTGGTGAGCTGAGATCGTGCCACTGCACTCCAGCCTGGGCAATAGAGCAAGACTCCATCTCAAAAAAAAAAAAAAAAAAAAAAAAGGAGTCCGTCCTTCCTTCCCTCCCTCCCTCCCCATCCTTTTTTTTTTTTTTTTTTTTTTTTTGAGACTGGGTCTCACTCTGTCGCCCAGGCTGGAGTGCAATGGCGCTATCTCAGGTCACCACAACCTCTGCCTCCCAGGTTCAAGCAGTTCTCCTGCCTCAGCCTCCCGAGTAGCTGGGATTACAGGCATGCACCACCAGGCCTAGATAATTTTTTGTATTTTTAGTAGAGATGAGGTTTCACCGTATTGGCGAGGATGGTCTCAGACTCCTCATCTCAGGTGACCCACCTGCCTTGGCCTCCCTAAGTGCTGGGATTACAGGCGTGAGCCAGCGCGCCCGGCCAAGTTGTGTGGTTGAAGCCTCCTGGTATTCTGTTTGGTTCGGTTACTCTCACCTCACCCGCATTTTACAGAGAGGGTAACTGAAGCTTGGTGGCTTGTCAGGGACTGCCCAGATTTGATCCTGGCTTTGCTCCCCTGCTCCCCCGCCTCCACCGTGGCCACTCTCAGATCTAAGGAAGTTTCAGTGCAGCCTCAGGAACCCTCACTGCCCCCCCAACCTCTGTCACCCCAGGCCTGGGTCACAGAAGATCAAGGAAGCCTCTAGTACTTGACATTCCCCACCCTACCCCGAGGCTGGACTGCGGCCATCAGGACATCCGATCTCTGGCCAGGGAAGGGGGACGCACGCTTGGCGTCAGTGGGCCGCTGGTGATGGGCTGGGGACATCAAAGACTGTGAGGATCTCTCCTGACTCCTCTGTCCTACCCCGAGGGCCTGAGCTTTCATCATGCCTTCCTGACATCTCTAGACAGGGCCTTCTCTGATCTTTACCCCCACGTCCAACCCCCACTCTTGTTGGGGCACATGTCCTCTCCTGTGGCTTCCCCACGCACGCAGCTGAGGCCTTCATTTGGAAGAAGCCGTTCCTCATCTCCCACTGGACTTTTTAATCTGACTCAGTCCCACCCTCCCTCTAACCCCACCATGGCTCCCTAGTGACCTCAGGGTAATGTCCCAACTCCTTACCTGCCTTGTAACCGCCCTTCTTGGTCTGACTCCTCCAGTCCTGTCCCTGATGAGGGGAACTGGGAGGGGTCATCCCTGTCTCCCCTCAAAAGCAGGGGCTTCAGAATCTTTGGGGCTCCTCAGCAAGAGGTCAGACCTAGTTCCTGCTCACCCCACAAAGTCAGGGCTAGGAAATATTAGCTGGCTTCAAAGGGACAAAAACAGAGGCCAGGTGCCGAGGCTCATGCCTATAATCCCAACACTCTGGGAGGCTGAGCCGGGAGGACCACTTGAAGCCAGGTGGTCGGGACCAGCTTAGGCAAAATGATGAGGCCTCATCTCTACAAAAAATTTAAAAATAACTTTGGGTGGCCAGGCGCAGTGCCTCACACCTGTAATCCCAGCACTTTGGGAGGCCGAGGCAGGGGGATCACGAGGTCAGGAGATCAAGACCCTCCTGGCTAACACAGTGAAACCCCGTCTCTACTAAAAATACAAAAAATTAGCCGGGCGTGGTGGTGGGCGCCTGTAGTCCCAGCTACTCAGGAGGCTGAGGCAGGAGAATGGCGTGAACCCGGGAGGCGGAGCTTGCAGTGAGTGGAGATGGCGCCACTGCACTCCAGCCTGGGCGACAGGCGAGACTCCGTCACAAACAAAACCACTTTGGGTGGCCAGGCGCGGTGGCTCACGCCTGTAATCCCAGCACTTTGGGAGGCTGTGGCAGGCGGATCACTTGAGGTCAGGAGTTCGAAAGCAGCCTGGCCAACATGGTGAAAACCATCTCTACTAAATATACAAAAATTATCCGGGGGTGGTGGCGCTCGCCTGTAGTCCCAGCTACTCGGGAGGCTGATACAGAACTGCTTGAACCCAGGAGGCAGAGGTTGCAGTGAGCGGAGACTGCGCCATTGCACTCCAGCCTAGGTGACAAAGCAAGACTCTGTCTTCAAAAACAAAAACAAAAAAACTACGTTGGGTGTGGTGATTCATGCCTGTGATCTCAGCACTTTGGAAGGTCAGGAATTTGGAGAACCGACCCACAACATGGCGAAACAGCAACATGGCGAAACCCCGTCTCTACTAAAAAATAGAAAAAATTAGCCGAGCGTGGTGGCAGGTGCCTGTAAGCCCAGTTACTTGGGAGGCTGAGGCAGGAGAATCGCTTGAACCCGGGAGGTGGAGGTTGCGGTGAGCCGAGATCGTGCTACTCCACCCCAGCCTGGGCGACAGAGCGAGGCTCAGTCTCAAACAACAACCACCACAACAGCAAAACGACAAGAATGCAGACATGTGTTGGCGCTTTGACCACACCCTGCCTCCTCCGCTGGATCTTCTCCAAAGGGAGGCGGGATTGTGCCTGGTTCTCGACCTACAAAGGAGGCTGAAAAAGCAGTGGACAGTGAGGCACCTGTTCCTCCACACTCAGGTGGCATTCCGCAGCCAGCACATAAACAAAGAGGTCACGTGGAGCTGAGTTCAAATCCCACATCTGCCTCTTGTTAGTCCCATGCCCACCCACAGGACACGTCTGTGTGAAACTCAGTTTCCTTATCTGTAAAAGAGGCATGAAGGGCTGGGCGCGGTGGCTCCCACCTGTAATGCCAGCACTTTGGGAGGCCGAGGCAGGCGGGTCACCTGAAGTCAGGAGTTTGAGACCAGCCTGGCCAAGATGGTGAAACCCCGTCTCTACTAAAAATACAAAAATAAGCTGGGCGTGGTGGCGGGCGCCTGTAATCCCAGCTACTTGGGAGGCTGAGGCAGGAGAATCGCTTGAACCCGGGACGTGGAGGTTGCAGTGAGCCGAGATCGTACCATTGCACGCCAGCCTGGCGACAAAGTGAGACTCCATCTCAAAAAAAAACAAAAAAAGGCAGTGGAGGGGGTCATGAAGGCTGCACACTGTGCCTCACGTCTGTAATCCCATCTCTTTGGGACCAGTCAGGGCAATATAGCAAGACTTCCATCTCTGAAAAAATTAGCCAGGTGTGGTGGCAGGCACCTGTAGTCCCAGCTACTCAAGAGGCTGAGGCAGGAGGATCTCTTCAGCCTGGGAGGCCAAGGTTACAGTGAGCTGTGGTCACACCACCGCACTCCAGCCTGGGTGACAGAGCAAGACCCTGTCTCTAAGAATAAAAATTAATAATAAAATAAAATAATAGAGCACGAAGTGGTGTAAGCCCTCCTAGGGATCTTCTGGGATGAAAGGAGATGAGGAATGGGAAAAACATTAGTTTTTTTGTTTTTGTTTTGAGACTGAGTCTCACTGTGTCACCCAGGCTGGAGCACAGTGGTGCTATCATAGCTCACTGCAGCCTTCGTTTCCTGGGCTTCAGCGATCCTCCCACAGCAACCTCCGGAGTAGCCAGGACTCCAGGTGTGCACCACCACACCTGGCTAATTTTGTTGTTGTTGTTGAGACAGGGTCTTCCTCCGTCGCCCAGGCTGGAGTGCAGTGGCGCGATCTTGGCTCACTGCAACCTCCACTTTCTGGGTTCAAGCGATTCTCCTGCCTCACCCTCCGGAGTAGCTGGGTTACAGGCACCCACCACCACGCCTGGCTAATTACTGTAATTTTTTTTTTTTTTTTTTTGAGATGGGGTCTTGGTCTGTCCCCCAGGCTAGAGTGCAGCGGCACGATCTCAGCTCACTGCAACCTCCACCTCCCGGATTCAAGCCGTTCTCCTGCCTCAGCCTCCCGAGTAGCTGGGATTATCTGCGCCTGCCACCACGCCCGGCTAATTTTTGTATTTTTAGTACAGACAGGGTTTCACCATCTTGGCCAGGCTGGTCTCGAACTCCTGACCTCTTGATCCACCCGCCTTGGCCTCCCAAAGCGCTGGGATTACAGGCGTGACCCACCGCGCCTGGCCCAATTTTTGTATTTTTAGTAGAGACGGGGGTCTCACCATGTTGGCCAGGCTGGTCTCGAACTGCTGACCTCAAGTGACCCCCTCACCTCGGCCTCCCAAAGTGCTGGGATTACAGGCGGGAGCCAGGATCCCTGGTCCCTAGGCTAATATTTCAAAAAGTCATCTTTCATTTCCCTCGGAGGACTCTAAGTGGGAACGTGCCAAACAGAGAGGAAGGAATTGAGGTTCTTATCTCTCCTCATCCCTTTATCTCCCCGAGTCGTCTGCCCCTTATCTCTCCTCCTTCCTTTCTAGGTTCTGTCTCTTGACCTCCTTTACCCCTCCCGCCCATTTTCACTCTGGTTTTCATAAAACAGTGTGTGACCTGCATCACCGTGGGCGGCCGGGGCCGTGGACCCCTTGGCTGTTTGAGCCTTGGGTTTTGTTTTGGTTTGGTTTTTGAGACGGATCTTCGCTCTGTCGCCCAGGCTGGAGTGCAGTGGTGCGATCTCAGCTCACTGCAACCTCAGCCCTCCCAGGTTCAAGAGATTCTCCTGCCTCAGCCTCCCAAGTAGCTGGGATTACAGGCACAGCCACCATGCCCAGCTATTTTTGTATTTTTAGTAGAGATGGGTTTTCACCATGTTGGGCAGGCTGGTCTCGAACTCCTGACCTCAAGTGATCTGCCCACCTTGGCCTCCTAAAATGTTGGGATTACAGGCTTGAGCCACCACACCTGGCCTAATTTTTAAAATTTTTTGTAGAGATAGGGTTTCAGCACATTGCCCAGGCTGGTCTTGGACTCCTGGGATCAAACAATCCTCTCACCTCGGCCTCCCAAAGTGCTGGGATTACAGGTGTGAGCCACCATGGCAGGCCAATTATATAACTCCTGTACCCGTTTTAGATCAGGGGAGACCCAAGCTCCAAGAGGTTAAAAGACTTGTCCCAGGCTGGGCGCAGTGGCTCACGCCTGTAATCCCGGCACTTTGGGAGGCCGAGGCGGGCGGATCACAAGGTCAGGAGATCGAGACCATCCTGGCTCACACGGTGAAACCCCCGTCTCTACTAAAAATACAAAAAATTAGCTGGGCACGATGGCGGGAGCCTGTAGTCCCAACTGCTCCGGAGGCTGAGGCAGGAGAATGGCGTGAACCCGGGAGGCGGAGCTTGCAGTGAGTTGAGATCGCACCACTGCACTCCAGCCTGGGGGACAGAGCCAGACTCCGTCTCAAAAAAAATAAATAAAAATAAAATTACAAAAATTAGCCGGGCGTGTTGGCGGGCACCTGTAATCCCAGCTACTCAGGAGGCTGAGGAAGGAGAATCTCTTGAACCCAGGAGGCGGAGGTTGCAGTGTTCTGAGATCGCGCCACTGCACTCCAGCCTGGGCGACAGAGCCAGACTCTGTTTCAAAAAAAAAAAAAAAAAAAAAAGACTTGTCCCAAGTGGAGCAGCAGAGAATCAGTGGAACCAAGTCTGGATCCAACGATTCTCCTTCCAGACTGCAAGGACCTTTTGTTTTGTTTTGTTTTGTTTTGTTTTAGAGTTGGGGTCTTGCTGTTGCCCAGGTTGAAGTGCAGTGGTGCAATCATACCTCACTGCAGACTGCAAGGCCAAATATACTGCTGTAGGCCGGGCGCGGTGGCTCATGACTGTAATCCCAACACTTTGGGAGGCCAAGGCGGGTGGGTCACTTCAGTTCAGGAGTTTGAGACCAGCCTGGCCAATATGGGGAAACCCCATCTCTACTAAAAATACAAAAATTAGCTGGGCGTGGTGGGGGGTGCTCGTAGTCCCAGCTACTCGGGAGGCTGAGGCAGGAGAATTGCTGGAACTCGGGAGGCGGAGGCTGCAGTGAGCTGAGATCACAACACAGCACTCCAGCCTGGGTGACAGACGGAGACTCCATCTCAAAAAGAAAGAGAGAGAGAGAGAGAGAGAAAGAAAGAAAGAAAGAAAACTGCTGGAGACCCGCCCGATGCAGAGGCTCATGTTTGTAATCCCAGAGCTTCTGGAGGCCAGGGTGGGAGGCTTGCTTGAGACCAGGAGTTTGAGGTCAACCTAAGCATCATAGTGAGACCCTGTCTCTCCAAAATTAAAAATACAAAAGTTAGCCACATGTGGTGATGCGTGCCTGTAGTCCCAGCTACCTGGGAGGCTGAGACAGGAGGATTACTTGAGCCCTGAAGATTGAGGCTGCAGTGAGCCATGATTGCACCAATGCACTGCAGCCTGGGCCACAGAGCAAGACCGTTTCTTTCTTTCTTTCTTTCCTTTTTTTGAGGCAGCGTTTCACTCTTGTTAACCAGGCTGGAGTGCAATGGCGCGGTCTTGGCTCACTGCAACCTCCGCCTCCTGGGTCAAGCGATTCTCCTGCCTCAGCCTCCAAAGTAGCTGGGATTACAGGCACCTGTCACCACGCCCGGCTAATTTTTGTATTTTTAATAGAGACGGGTTTCACCTTGTTGGCCAGGCTGGTCTCAAACTCCTGACCTCAGGTGATCCGCCCGCCTCGGCCTCCCAAAGTGCTGGGATTACAGTCATGAGTCACCGCGCCCGTCTCAAGACCCTGTTTCTAAAATAAATAAAAAGAGGAAAGAAGAGAAAATGCTGCTGGAAGGAGTAGGGCCTGAGTTAGGGGGAACCGCACACACCCCCTGGAGGAACTTGAAACCCTCAGTCCGGTGACCCGTTTGTGGGAGGACGTTGGTTGGACGGGGAGGGTCGCGCGCACAGGCCTGGGAGTCACAGGCGCCTGACTCACTGCGAGCCTCGGGCCACTCTGTTCCTCGCCTGTAAAATGGGAGTGAAATTTGCTCCACCACGTGGGGCTCTTTGCAGGCAACGCTCGTTAAAGGCCAGCTGGTACTATTATGTTGATTACCCCCATCATTACCGTTAGTAACCAATTAATTAGTGTTGTTGCGTCCTCTCCGCGCCCGATCGCGTCTCTCTAGGCCGGGAAGTTAGCGGACCCCGAGGCCAGCTCGGGCTCAGACCTCCCCCAAACCCCAAATCCAGAGCCCGTCCCACCAGCTCCACCCCGGCCCGCAGTGGGCTGTCCAGCTCCGGGTGGACTGGGGTGGCGCGGGCCTGGAGGCCGGGTCTGGGTGGGAGCCGGCGGTGCCCTCTGGTCCATTTCCTTCCCCAGTCTATGGGGGTGCCGGCCACTCCTGCGGCGCGGTCGGGGGTCGCCCTCATAGCCGGCGGGCGCTAGGACCGCGCGGGCGCCCGTCGTAGAGGCGGAACGAGCCCTAAGGCCACGCCCCTCTCCTCTCTCCTTGGCGATTGGCTGCGGTTCCCCGGGGCGCGGCTCCGATTGGCTCAGGCACCGGAACCTCCCCGCCCCGCCCCGCCCGGCGCAGTCGCCCGGCTCTGGGGCCCGGCGGCTGCAGAGTCGAGCGTGGGGCGGACGCGGCGGACGTGGGTGAGGGCGCGGCCGTAAGAGAGCGGGACGCGGGGTGCCCGGCGCGTGGTGGGGGTCCCCGGCGCCTGCCCCCACGGCACCCCAGGAGGCCTGGCCAGGGTACCCTCCGCGGAGCCCGGGGGTGGGGGGCGCGGGCCCGGCGCCGCGATGGGCCCGGGACCCCCAGCGGCCGGAGCGGCGCCGTCCCCGCGGCCGCTGTCCCTGGTGGTGCGGCTGAGCTACGCCGTGGGCCACTTCCTCAACGACCTGTGCGCGTCCATGTGGTTCACCTACCTGCTGCTCTACCTGCACTCCGTGCGCGCCTACAGCTCCCGCGGCGCGGGGCTGCTGCTGTTGCTGGGCCAGGTGGCCGACGGGCTGTGCACACCGCTCGTGGGCTACGAGGCCGACCGCGCCGCCAGCTGCTGCGCCCGCTACGGCCCGCGCAAGGCCTGGCACCTGGTCGGTAAGCGTCCCGGCCCCGCCACCTGTCGGGCAGCCCCTCCGAGACTCCGCGACCCGGGCGCCTCCTCCCTCTGACCCATCACCCGCCGTCTGCCTGCCCCAGGATCGGAGTCTCCCCTCGGTCTGTCTGTCCCGTGGCCCGAGCTTCCTTGCACTGTCTGTCCACGGCCTTAACCTCCCCTATGTATCTGTCTGCCCTATGAGCTGAGTCTTCACTCCTCTGTCCGTCCCCTGGCCTGAACCTCCCCTGTCTGTCTGTGCCCATGGCCTGAGCTTCCTCCATCAGTCCCACCACCCAGCCCCCTCTCTCTGCCTGCCTGGGACCTAAGTCTCCCCTGTTTGTCTGCCCCATGAGCTGAGTCTTCACCCCTCTGGCTGTTCCGTGGCCTGAGCTTCCCCCGTCTGTCTGACTACCCAGTGGCCCCTCTGTGGTGTCACTCCTGAGCCTCCCCTGCCTATCCCACCATCCAGCATCCCCCGTCTTTCTGCCCCATGGCCTGAGCCTCCCCCGTCTGACTGTGCTGTGCCTCCCCCATCTGTCTGACTGTGCAGTGCCTCCCCCATTTGTCCAACTGTGCAGGGCTTCTCTATCTGCCTGAGCCATGAGCCTCCCCCATCTGTCTGTTTAACTGCCCCGTATCCCCTCTGTCTGTCCCTTGGTCCAGCCTCCCCTGTCTGCCTCAGAGCTGCTGTCTGACCTGCAGGGCCCTCACCATCTGACTACATGACTTTCTAGTGGGAATGCCTTTGTTTGTCTGACCCCCCGGGCCACCCTGAACCCTCTGGAGGGTTGGTGGTGACTGCTCAGCGCCCCTTTGTCAGTCTGTCTAGCCTGAGCTCGTCTATTAGGGTGACCAACTGGGACAGCTATGGCTGAGGGACAGTCAGGCCCCCTAGAGCCTCCTCTCTCTCTGTGTGTTCTGCCAGGGCAACCTGGTGCATGGGCGGTTTGAGGGTGCTGCTCCGGGAGTTGAGAGTTGGGAGCCGCCTGGGTGGGACTGGAGGGTCAGGGGTCTCTGCCCTGT
This sequence comes from Pan troglodytes, assembly GCF_028858775.2. Lineage (NCBI taxonomy): Eukaryota > Metazoa > Chordata > Mammalia > Primates > Hominidae > Pan > Pan troglodytes. The sequence goes on along the minus strand of NC_072418.2, from coordinate 5,899,416 downwards.
TCTTGCATTGCCTCTGCCTGGCCAGGGTCAGGGACCCCCTAGGTCTGGGGGAGGTGCCCTGATTAGAGAGGGCTGTTGGGAGGGCAAGAGGCTGGCGTCATGGGCTGGGTCACCCTGCCCCAGTGCCCATCGATAAGACTGCAGGGCTGCCTCCCAGCGGCCCTCCGCTCCCCTCCCGGACCCTGGGCCTGAAGATTAGCCGGCCTCCTTCCCTGCTCTTCTTGCCCTCACAGAAGTGCCGGCTGCGTCCTGGCATTTGGGACACATGCGGCATTTCAGCAGGCAGGGCCAGGAATCCTCCTCAGTTCTTGGAATTCCAGGTGGCAGGAGGGGCAGGCGGGTGCCTCCTCACCCTTGGGAACAATGACTGGGATGGGTGGTTGGACCCAGGATCTGGGTGATGACATTTTTTGCAAGAGGCAGTGGATCTCCAGTGGTCTAAGGGTGGCAGGCTCCGCAGCAGGCACAGCTTGGGGACTGGAGTTTCATGTTTCCTATGTCCGGGCTATTCCCGGGGTACCTGAGGCGGCGGCAGACAGGGAGGGGACCGGCTGTCCCTTCCTTTGTGGTTACGTTGGGATTGGTTGCTGAGCGGAGCCCAGGGCCCCAAATGCCTCTTTGATCATAATAGTTGGATAAGCTCTTTGACAGTTGCATAAGATAATTTCTGGGCGGGCCGGGCACGGTGGCTCACCCCTGTCATCCCAGCACTTTGGGAGGCCTCCTCACCTGAGGTCAGGAGTTTGAGACCAACCTGGCCAACATGGCAAAACCCCGTCTCTACTAAAGTACAAAAATTAGCCGAGCGTGGTGGCGCACACCTGTAATCCCAGCTACTTAGGAGGCTGAGGTGGGAGAATCGTTTGAACCCGGGAGGCAGAGGCTGTAGTCAGCCGAGATCACCGAAGGCTTTATGTTTTTCCAAAGCAGGCCTCAGGGAACCGGGTGGTCCAACCGGACACCAAGGCGTCCACCATCACCCCTCTTCCCCGCCTCGGGGAGGGCACCTGCCCTGGGAGCTGAGAGTTGGGGGCCACCTGGGTGGGCCTGGAGGGACAGGAGGGTCTGTTGGGAGCAGAAGCCTAGGCAGCCGCTCATGATGCCTGAGCAGGTGACTTGAGTGAAGGTTACCCTGGCAATGGCACCCACTTCTGTATTTCACCCCCAAGTCTGGGACTGGTGGCTAAGGACTCACTTTGCCCTTTAACAAGTCCTGGGGAGCTCCCCCACAATCCTGAGACGACCCTCAGAATCAGACACAAACCCTCCTGTGAGTGGGCAGATGGCACAAATGGGCTTCAGAAGGAAGGACATTAACTTTGAGGTTTTGAAGGATGGGTAGCAGTGTGTGGAGGGGCGCATTCCAAGTAGCAGAAACAGCTGTGGAAAAGGTAGGAACAGTCCTCACTTTGAAGCTGCGGAAGCAGGAAGTGGTTCAGAATAGACGGAGCTTTTGCTGGTGCCACACGTGAACTCTATCCTCACAGCAGCCTGTGAGGCAGGAACTTTCTTTTTTTTTGTTGTTGTTGTTGAGACAGAGTCTCACTCTCGCTCAGGCTGGAGTGCAGTAGCGGGATCTTGGCTCACTGCAACCTTCGCCTCCTGAGTTCAAAGGATTCTCGTGCCTCAGCCTCCTGAGTAGCTGGGATTACAGGCACGTGCCACCAAAGCCGGCTAATTTTTAAATTTTTAGTAGAGACAAGGTTTCACCATATTGTCCAGGCTGGGCTTGAACTCCTGACCTCAAGTGATCTGCCTGTCTCAGCCTCCCACAGTGCTGGGATTACAGGTGTGAGCAACCACGCCTGGCCATGGGCAGGAACTTTCACTACCCTTCTTTCTCTTCTTTTTTTAAATTTTTATTTATTTTTATTTTTTATTTTTGAGACGGAGTCTTGCTTTGTCACCCGGGCTGGAAGGCAGTGGCGTGATCTCAGCTCACTGCAACCTCAACCTCCTGGGTTTAAGTGATTCTCCTGCCTCAGCCTCCCGAGTAGCTGGGACTACAGGCTCGTGCCACCACGCCCGGCTAATTTTTGTATTTTTAGTAGAGACAGGGTTTCACCATGTTGGTCAGGCTGGTCTCGAACTCCTGACCTCAGGTGATCCATCCGCTGCAGCCTCCCAAAGTGCTGGGATTACAAGCATGAGCCATCGCACCCAGCCTCTTCTTTTCTTTTCCTTTCTTTCTCTGTTTCATTTCTTTTCATTGTTTTTTTTTTTTTTTTTTGAGAGATGGAGTCTCACTGCAAGCTCTGCCTCCCGGATTCACACCATTCTCCTGCCTCAGCCTCTCGAGTAGCTGGGACTACAGGCGCCCGCTGCCACGCCTGGCTAATTTTTTTTGCATTTTTAGTAGAGACGGGGTTTCATCATGTTAGCCAGGATGGTCTCGATCTCCTGACCTTATGATCTGCCCGCCTCGGTCTCCCGAAGTGCTGGGATTACAGGCGTGAGCCACCGCGCCCGGCCTTTTTTTTTTTTTCTTGACAGGGTCTCGCTCTGTCGCCCAGGCTGGAGCGCAGTGGCACAATCACGACTCACTGCAGCCTCGACCTCCTGGGTTCAAGCAGTCCTCCCACCTCAGCCTCCCAAAGTGCTGGGATTGATTACATGATCCACCACTCTTGGCCACTATCCCTGTTTTCTGAAAACTGAGGCCTAGAGAGGCACAGTCACTTGCCCGAGGTCCCCCGGCCAGGCAGCCTGGCCCCAACAATGGTTAACCCAGACTGGCCAGCAGGAACAGGGAGTCCAGCCAGGAAGGGACCTTCTCACTGGAGTCCACAGTTCATGCTCTGCCCCCGGATGACCTCCCCAAGGACCCCAGGAATCTGCGCAAACCCTCCCAGGCCCTAGTTCCAGGGAAACCAGCAGGAGAGGCTGGTTTTGGTTTCACTTCCCAATTCCAGTTCTCTGGGGGCGGGCCCAGGGTCTGGGGATGAGGTCACCTCCGGAGGGAGGAAGGAGGTCCAGCCACCAGGCTTGGTACAGGGGCCCTTCCAGGTGCCCCAGGCTGGGAGGAGAGGAGTGCAGGGCTGCAGGGAAGGAGCCTGGCTCCGACTCACTCTAGGGGCCTCAATTTTCCCATCTGGAAAATGAGGATAATGACACCCACGCTTACAGGCTGTGTCAGGGCCACTATTGTTACTCACTCAGAAGATACTGAAGTAACAGCCGGTATGGTGGCTCAAGTCTGTAATCCCAGCACTTTGGGAGGCCGAGGCAGGAGGATCACTTGAGGCTAGGAGTTCGACTTCAGCCTGGCCAACGTGGTTAAACCCCATCCCTACCAAAAATACAAACATTAGCTGGATGTGGTGGGATGTGGCGGCAGGTACCTGTAATCCCAGCTACACAGGAGGCTGAGGTGGGAGAATGGCTTGAACCCGGGAGGCAGAGGCTGCAATGAGCTGAGATCGCACCACTGCACTCCAGCCTGGGCAACAGAGCAAGACTCTGTCTCAAAAAAAAAAAAAAAAAAAAAAAAAAAGGCTGGGCGTGGTGGCTCACGCCTGTAATCCCAGCACTTTGAGAGGCCGAGGCGGGTGGATCACCTGAGGTCAGGCGTTGGAGACCAGCCTGGCCAACGTGGTGAAACCCTGTCTCTACTAAAAATACAAAAATTAGCTGGGTATGGTGGCATGGGCCTGTAGTCCCAGCTACTCGGGAGGCTGAGGCAGGAGAATGGCTTGAATCCAGGGGGCGGAGGTTGCAGCGAGCCGAGATCTCGCCACTGCACTCCAGCCTGGGCGACAGAGCAAGACTTTGTCTAAAAAAAAAAAAAAAAAAAAAAAATAGATATTGAAATGCCCGAGTTCCATGCTGGGTCTCCCCAGGCCCCTTGGAGGCTGCTGTCTGCAGAGGAAAGCCAGCAGGAAGCCGGCAGACAGACAGAGAATTCCCGGGTGCTCCGAAGGGTGAGGTAGAGGCAGCAGGGGCCAGGAGAGAGGTGTTCGAGGAGGTGACATTCCCGTTGAGCCCAGAGGTGAAAAGGAGCCGGTCTTGCTAAGATGTGAGAGAAAGAGAGCTCTAGGCAGAGGCACGCCCATGCAAAGGCCCGGGGGCAGGACCGCCTGGCATGTTGAAGAGGTCCTGCAGTGAGGCGACCTGCATGGCTGGAGCAGAGAGAGAAGGGGGAGACAGGGAAGGGCAGGGCAGGGCACGGAGGGGGCAGGGCAGGTCGCAAAGGGCTCCGTGGGCTGCGGGGAGGATCTTACATTTGTTCCAGGGTATCTTAGGGGTTTTCTTCTGAGGATGCGAAGAGCCAGGGCTTGCCACCGCAGATCTCAGGTGGGGGCGGGTGCTATTTCCTGACTGTCCCTGGAGGCCAGGACACCCCAGCATTCCAGGGAGTGGTCACCTTAGTCGCTGATGAAGATGGCGGAGCTTAAGGAGGGCAGGGTCCAGCCCAGGCCCACCTGGGCCTCCCGCTCCCCGAGGCCCTATGGGAGGCTTGATAGTGGCCGAGGGGGAGGAGCTGGGGGAGGCTGCGGCTGTAACCGGGGCACCTGTGGGGGGCAAGTTTCCGGGGGACCCCCTATGCCTGGCTTCTTCTGATTTGCAGGCTGAGCCCAGGCACCTGGTGTCAGATTCCCCTTTTGTCACCAGGGGCCATAAGCCTGGGGGACCCCGGCTGCAGACCCTCGCTCCTGCGTGACTGTGTGCATGCGGGGGACGTCTCCATCTGCGCCTCAGTTTCCCTCTCTCCTCCCTCCATGTCCTCATCCCGGGAGCCCTGGCTGGTGCGGGACAGCCCCGCGACTGACCACCCTGCCCATCCACAGGCACCGTCTGCGTCCTGCTGTCCTTCCCCTTCATCTTCAGCCCCTGCCTGGGCTGTGGGGCGGCCACGCCCGAGTGGGCTGCCCTCCTCTACTACGGCCCGTTCATCGTGATCTTCCAGTTTGGCTGGGCCTCCACACAGATCTCCCACCTCAGCCTCATCCCGGAGCTCGTCACCAACGACCATGAGAAGGTGGAGCTCACGGCACTCAGGTGGGAGCCTGGGCACCCTCCCCCACGGGCAGGGTGGGCCCCGGCTCCGTGTATCAGTCAGTGGCACTGCATAATGAGCGGCCATAGACTCGGCAGCTCGAGACCAGGCAGTCTTTTATATTTATTTTTTTGAAAGGGGGTCTCACTCTGTTGCCCAGGCTGGAGTGCAGTGGGGTGATCTCAGCTGACTGCAGCCTCAACCTCCTGGGCTCAAGTGATCCTCTTGCCTCAGCCTCCTGAGTAGCTGGGACTACAGGAGTATGTCACTACACCCAACTGTTTTTTAAAGTTTTTGTAGGCTGGGCATGGTGGCTTACACCTGTAATCCCAGCACTTTGGGAGGCCGAGGCGGGCGGATCACGAGGTCAGGAGATCGAGACCATCCTCGCTAACACGTGAAACCCCGTCTCTACTAAAAATACAAAAAATTAGCTGGGCACGGTGGTGGGCGCCTGTAGTCCCAGCTACTCGGGTGGCTGAGGCAGGAGAATGGTGTGAACCCAGGAGGTGGAGCTTGCAGTGAGCCAAGATAGCGCCACTGCACTCCAGCCTGGGCGACAGAGTGAGAGTCCGTCTCAAAAAAAAAAAAAAAAGTTTTTGTAGAGACGGGGTCTCACTATATTGCCCAGGCTGGTCTGGAACTCTTGGGCTCAAGTGATCCTCCTGCCTTGGCCTCCCAAAGTGCTGGGATTACAGGCGTGAGCCACCACACTCGGCCATCACACATTTCTCCTCTCACAGTTTCTGGGGGTCAGGAGTCCAGCATGGCTGAGCTGGGGGGAGAGGGCTGTTGGGCTTCAGGGTCTGTCTTGAGCCTGCATTCAAGGGGTTGCCCAGGGCTAGCATCTTATGGAAGGCTGGGGGCAGTCCCTCCTCTATGCTCACGTGGTTGGTGGCAGAAGTTGTCGTCTTGCACCTGTGGAGATCGTGGTGGCTGCTGCTTCTGAGGCCAGCAGGGAGAATCTCTGATCCCAGGAAGCCCCAAGCCCTCTCTCCCAAAGGATCGCCTGGCTTGGCCAGGCTCACACACAGCAGTCTCCCTTGACACACGATCTCGCTGTCAGCCAGGCTGGAGTGCAGTGGCACGATCTCGGCTAATTTTTTTTTTTTTGTATTTTTAGTAGACACGGGGTTTCACCATGTACCATGTTGGCCACGCTGGTCTTGAACGCCTGACCTCAGGTGATCTGCCCGCCTTGGCCTCCCAAAGTGCTGGGATTACAGGCGTGAGCCACTGTGCCTGGCTTTTTTTTTTTTTTTTTTGAGACAAGAGTCTCACTCTGTCACCCAGGCCGGAGTGCAGTGGCGCCATCTCGGCTCACTGCAACCTCTGCCTCCTGAGTTCAAGCGGTTCTCCTGCCTCAGCCTCCCAAGTAGCTGGGACTACAGGCACCCGCCACCACCCCTGGCTAATTTTTGTATTTTTAGTAGAGATGGGATTTCACCGTCTTGGCCAGGCTGGTCTCGAACTCCTGACCTCAGTGATCTGCCTGCCTCAGCCTCCCAAAGTGCTGGGATTACAGGCGTGAGCCACCGCGCCTGGCCAGTAATCTCCCTGTGGACACACCCGAGCTGACCAAGGTCCTTGGTTATAACACACTGCGAAGTCCCTTTCCCTCTGCTATAGAATGCCACTTAGCCCTGGCTACATCCTGGGAGTAACATCCATGGTGGACTTACAGGTGCTGCTGCCACGGGGAGGGGATGGGACGGGCAGGCCTCTCTGGGGCTGCCTTAGAATTCTTTCTATTACACCTGGGTACAGCGGGTGCCCGGCTTATCCACTAACTTGCTAGAGGTGCTGGAAGAGGTTCTTCTGGTTATGAGGATGATGCATTGAGCACCTGCTGTGTGCCTGGCATAGTTATAGGCCCTTAACATGAATCTCAGCTTCTTTAATCCTCCCTGTGAGCTGGGAGGTGGGAATTCTTCTCTCCCGCGTATTCCAGAGGAGGACTCGGCCCCAGCTGGTGCCCAAAGCCAGGGTCCGCACAGCGCCTTTGTGTCGGGGGAGTCCGCTGTCTCCACATCTGCCTGTGTATCACCAGCTCCTCCCCACCCCCAGATTTGAGTTCCCCATTATGGCCATGAGACAGAGGTGCAGGCGCTAACGACACAGGTTGCCCAATGCCCAGGGCCCCTGAGGGCCCCATCTGACCGGGGCCAGACCCCAGGCACTTCCTACGTGCCATTGCTTTGCCAGCTGACCTCCTGCTGTGCTCACGTGGCCTCTGGAGGTGGCATGGTTCCCGCTTTCAGAAAGAGACTGATTCATGGTAGGATTCTGAGGCCCCCCTGGGGGACTCTGTGCCTGGCCGGGCTGTGGGCAGGGGCTGGCCTGGATGGTTCTAGACCAGGCATGGTTCTAGCCCAGCATCTGGGGAAGAAGAATTCTCGAATTCTGGCTTCTGAGTCTCTGGGTTCTCAGACTTTTGGGTTGTAGCCTGGACTCCGCTTGGCCGAGTCACTGTACCCTGGTCCTGGGCATGAAGGGTGGAGCTGCGGGTCACAGCTTTCCCGCGTTAGATAATGTGCGGGCTGGGGAAACTGAGGCCAGCACGGGCTTCCTGGAGGCCACCCAGTGTGGCAGTGGTTGGAATCACCTGTCAGTCAGGGGTTCCCCAGGCCTCTCTGACGGCGTAGCCACGTGGGGAGGAAGTGGCCCACGTTCCTGGCGTCTTGTTGAGTCCCTGCCTGCCTGCCCGCCAGGTATGCGTTCACCGTGGTGGCCAACATCACCGTCTACGGCGCCGCCTGGCTCCTGCTGCACCTGCAGGGCTCGTCGCGGGTGGAGCCCACCCAAGACATCAGCATCAGCGACCAGCTGGGGGGCCAGGACGTGCCCGTGTTCCGGGTGAGCTGGAGTCCGGGTGGGTTGCCTGAAGTCCTCGAGCCAGGGGCGGGGGCTGGGCCCGCCGACACTGACTGCTTCTGCCGCATCCCCAGAACCTGTCCCTGCTGGTGGTGGGTGTCGGCGCCGTGTTCTCACTGCTGTTCCACCTGGGCACCCGGGAGAGGCGCCGGCCGCGTGTGGAGGAGCCAGGCGAGCACACCCCCCTGTTGGCCCCTGCCACCGCCCAGCCCCTGCTGCTCTGGAAGCACTGGCTCCGGGAGCCGGCTTTCTACCAGGTGCGTGCTGGGGGCGGTGGGGCTGGCGTGGGCCTTCTCTCCCACCCACAGGGCCTTTGCTCTGTGGGGCAGCTGCGTCCAGACACAGAGCACACGTGGCCCCTGGTGCAGCCCACACCCAGGGCAAACGTCACTCATCAAGTGCTGCTCTCCTCTCCCTGGCCCACCCCACTGGGTAGTCACTACCAATGGATCAAATGCCAGCTGCAGGGCGCCCACCCTGGCCCCGGTGCCCCCTGCTGGTGGGAGTGGAGAAGGCCCTCCTGACCCCTGCCAGTCCCTCTGTTGATCTGCCCACAGGTGGGCATGCTGTACATGACCACCAGGCTCATCGTGAACCTGTCCCAGACCTACATGGCCATGTACCTCACCTACTCGCTCCACCTGCCCAAGGTGAGCAGATTGGGGTGGGGAGGCTGGGATGGGTCGGCCCCAGCCTGGCGAGCCATGACTGACACGGCGTGCCTGGCTCTGCCTCCGCAGAAGTTCATCGCGACCATTCCCCTGGTGATGTACCTCAGCGGCTTCTTCTCCTCCTTCCTCATGAAGCCCATCAACAAGTGCATTGGGAGGAACGTGAGTGGACGGGGACAGCTGGGGCGGAGGATGGGGTGCCCTGCAGCCGAGATCCCACCCGCTCCGGGTTCCAGCCTCGGATGCTCTCAGGCCTCCGAGTTCCCGCCTTGTAGAAGCCCCAGATCTAGGCTGGGCGCGGTGGCTCACGCCTGTAATCCCAGCACTTTGGGAGGCCGAGGCAGGCGGATCACGAGGTCAGGAGATCGAGACCATCCTGGCTAACACGGTGAAACCCCGTCTCTACTAAAGATACAAAAACAAAATTAGCCGGGCGTGGTGGTGGGCGCCTGTAGTCCCAGCTATTCGGGAGGCTGAGGCAGGAGAATGGCGTGAACCCGGGAGGCGGAGCTTGCAGTGAGCCGAGATCACGCCACTGCACTCCAGCCTGGGCGACACAGCGAGACTCTTGTCTCCAGAAGAAAAAAAAAGCCCCAGATCTGGGAACAAGGAATTCTAGGATCCTGGCTTCTGTGTGTCTCGAGTTTATACACTCGCAGCCACGGAGCTCTGGCGCTTTCTGTCCACCCTGTGCAGCTACTGAGGGCTTGAAATGTGGTCGTGGGGACTGAGCCGAGTCCGTCGTTTGCTTTCATTGTAACTGACCTGCGCTCAGGCAGAATAGCCACGTGTCTCCAGCCGCTATGGCGTGGACAGAAAGTACAGCTCTGGCATGGCGGATCTGCAGAGCCTCGGTGTTGTCCAGGGCCAGAGCCAGGGCTCCTTAGGGACCATCCAGCTCATGCCTTGTTTGCTGGGGTAGGGGTGGCGGATTGAAGTGCCAGGCTTGGGGGCACCCAGTGGTGTGGGCCTGACCCTGGGGCTGTCCCTGCAGATGACCTACTTCTCAGGCCTCCTGGTGATCCTGGCCTTTGCCGCCTGGGTGGCGCTGGCGGAGGGACTGGGTGTGGCCGTGTACGCCGCGGCTGTGCTGCTGGGTGCTGGCTGTGCCACCATCCTCGTCACCTCGCTGGCCATGACGGCCGACCTCATCGGTCCCCACACGGTAGGGCTGGTAGCCAGGCTGGGGTGGGGGAGGCCAGGTCCTAGATCTCGGGGTGCACGCTGACCCCCTCGCCTGTGTCTCCACAGAACAGCGGAGCGTTCGTGTACGGCTCCATGAGCTTCTCGGATAAGGTGGCCAATGGGCTGGCAGTCATGACCATCCAGAGCCTGCACCCTTGCCCGTGAGTGCCGCTGTTCGTTCATTCATTCTTTTGTTCAGTAAGAAAGAGGGTATTAAGCGTCTGCTGTGTGTCCAGCAGTGTTCTGGGTCTGGGCATCCAGCTGTGGACCAAAAATGCCTGCTCCAGTGGGAGTCACAGGCAGGGGAGACCTTTCCTTTCTTCCACTGAGCACTTCATTTATTCACTCAACAAACGTTGGGTCCATGTGTGCAGTGCTGAAGACACTGTACAGAAATATATCGGGGGTGGGCCCAGCTGGAAGGGAGCCCCGAGTCCGTGTAACCCAGACCCACAGAACTCAGGGTTCAGACACAGATGGTTCTAGATCACGGCATCACAGCATTCACGCCTGTAGAGGCCCAGGGCCTGGAAACCACAGCTGGTCTGGGCCTGGGGCAGAGCCAGCCGTGTTAATAGTCACAGAGGTGAACATGTGGTTGGGCCCGGCGTGGGTGGTGTGTAAAGGTGAACGCTTAGAGAAGCCTGGACAGCCAGGGCAGGAAGCCAGGGAGGGCTTCTTAGAGGAGGTGACGTGGCCCTGACGCCTGCAGGACGTCAGAGCATTCCAGGCCAATGGGGAGGGATAAGTAGTGCCAAAGCCCTGGGGCAGGACCACACCTGGCGTGTTGTGTTGGAAGAACAGGGAGGAGGCCCGTGTGGCTGGAGTAGAGGGAGGAGGGGAAGGTAGGGAGGGGACGGGGCAGGTCGTGCAGGGCCTGGTGGGCCATGGGGAGGACTTAGGGGATTTGACCCTGAGGACAGTGGGAGCCATGGAGAGCTGTGGGCAGAAGAGGGACAGGCCCTGACCCAGGCGCTCACAGACGCCCTCTGGTGGTTACTGCCGGGAGGACAGCTGGTTGGGGGAGAGGTTGGAGCCTGGGACCAGGGCGGAGGGGGACGGGGCGGGTGCAGGCGGGCCATGCTGGGGCTGGACCATGAGGAGACAGGGGAGACATGGTGCATTTGGCATGGATGCTGGAGGCAGGGCCAACAGGACTGGCCGAGCTGTTGGGTGTGGGACAGGAGGGAGGGAGTTGCAGGGACCCCAGCTCCTGGCTTGGACAGGACGGAGCCGCTGTCGGGTGTGAGGGGAGGCACAGGTTCAGCTTGGGTTGGGGGGGGGGGGGCAGGGCGTCCCCGCGGTGCATACTCATCCCCCGCCTCCTCCCACAGCTCAGAGCTCTGCTGCAGGGCCTGCGTGAGCTTCTACCACTGGGCGATGGTGGCTGTGACAGGCGGCGTGGGCGTGGCCGCTGCCCTGTGTCTCTGTAGCCTCCTGCTGTGGCCCATCCGCCTGCGACGCTGTGAGTCCCGGCCCACCCCTCCCTCCCCAGACACTGACCCACCCTCTCTAATGCCATTTCCACCCCTCCCTTGCAGGGGACCGTGACGCCCGGCCCTGACTCCTGACAGCCTTCTGCACCTGTGCAAGGGAACTGTGGGGACGCACGAGGATGCCCCCCAGGGCCTTGGGGAGAAGCCCCCACTGCCCCTCACTCTTCTCTGGACCCCCACCCTCCATCCTCACCCAGCTCCCGGGGGTGGGGTCGGGTGAGGGCAGCAGGGATGCCCGCCAGGGACTTGCAAGGACCCCCTGCATTTTGAGGGTACCCCATTCTCAACTCTAATCCATCCCAGCCCTCTGGAGGATTTGGGGTGCCCCTCTCGGCAGGGAACAGGAAGTAGGAATCCCAGAAGGGTCTGGGGGAACCCTAACCCTGAGCTCAGTCCAGTTCACCCCTCACCTCCGGCCTGGGGGTCTCCAGACACTGCCAGGGCCCCCTCAGGACGGCTGGAGCCTGGAGGAGACTCAGCCACGGGGTGGTGGGCTGGGCCTGGACCCCGCCGTGGTGGGCAGCAGGGCTGCCCGGCAGGCTTGGTGGACTCTGCTGGCAGCAAATAAAGAGATGACGGCAGCCTGGCTCCTGTCTGCCTGGGGGGGGGCTCTGGGCAGGGGTAGCCCGGGCATCTCAGCCCTGCCCTGGTTGTGGGCGGCCGGCGAGCCCAGTGTCTGCCTCTGTCCCGAGCCTCTGGTCCCCTGGGACTAGGTTAGTGCCCCCTCATCTGGGTGCAGAGACAGTGGGTGCATCCTGGCAGCATGCGTTTATCGGGGAGTGGGTGTGAGGGAAGGCGGGGACCGCTGGCAGGTGGAGGGGCAGTATGGTTCCAGGACCCACTCCCGGTAGTTCTGGGCGGTGCCGGGCGGGCGCTGGGGTGCCGACAGAGAGGGCACGTAGTCTGATGCCCTCCACAGTGGCTCCACCCTGTACCGGTTCCTGTTGATCACTGTAGGTGGGACTCGGGTCACCATGTGCCCCCACCTCCTCGCCGTTGGCCAGCAAGGGGCTCCTGGACCTCCCCGGGCAGTTCCACCCTGGCCTAGGTGGCCTTGTCCCCCTGGCCTCCCAGGGACCCACCCTGCACCTAGCCTCACCGTATTCCTTGCCCCGGATTGGCCTGTCTTTCCACAGCGCACTCCCCCACCGGGTGCTGGGGGCCTGGTACTGGGCAGGGACGATGGGGTCATGCCAGGCGGTCTCCCGCAGGTGTTGGGTGTAGGCTGCGATGGGGTGGGGGCTGGCGGTCATTCCTGTCCCCCTCTGGCAGGCCCGGTGCCCAGGGCGGGAGGGGGGGGGGCACTCACCCGATGGCATGCTGCACTCACGGTGTTGGTAGCAGCTGTGCCAGCGGTTGTAGGCCTCGCGGAAGGGGCTGGCCGGGGCCCGTGGCAGGTTGTACCAGGCTTCCCAGGCGTCCGAGTTGGTCAGGCCTGTGTACCACAGCTGGCCAGCTGCGTCCCGTCCCATGGGCGTGTACTTCCAGCGTGTGGCCTGCCTGATGGCTGGTGGCCAGCGGGGACCCTCCAGGGACAGGTAGTCATCGCTGAGGGTGGGCAGGGGGCAGAGACTGAGCCCATGTCTACAGCGAGTGCTTTGACCCCTTTGCGATGTCTGCCAGGGTGGATGATGTAGAGGCCTGGCCCACGGCATGGGGTCTCCCTCCCTCGCCACTTGGAGTCTGTCCTTCAGCCCTGTACCCCTCACCCCAGAGTGGGTGCTTGAGGAGAGAGGCTGACTCCCCCTCTCCCCACACATCGCACCCCAAGCACCCAAGTCAGCACTAAACCTTTCTGTTCTCAGCTTTTCTTGCCTGGAGAAGAGGGAGGGGAGAGGACAAGGGCCCTGGCTACTCCTGGATTCCTACAGTCCTTGTCCAGCCTCCAAGACCCACAAGTCCCTTCCTCTGGGAAGCCCCCCTGGCCTGGAGGTGCACCAGGAAGAAGTGGTCTGGGGCTGGCACTAAGCCATGGCCCAGGGAAGACTGGGGGACCCACTAGGCCAGGTGTGTGGCTCACGCTTGTAAACCCAGCACTTTGGGAGGCTGAGGCAGGTGGATCACTTGAGGTCAGGAGTTCGAGACCAGCCTGGCCAGCATGGTGAAACCCCATCTCTACTAAAAATACGAAAATTAGCCAGGTGTGGTGTGGGGGCGGGGGGCACCTGTAATCCCAGCTACTCAGGAGGCTGAGGCAGGAGAATCGCTTGAACCCGGGAAGTGGAGTTTGCAGTAAGCTGAGATCGTGCCCTTGCACTCCAGCCTGGGCAACAGAGTGAGACTCTGTCTCAAAAACAAAAAGACAAGAGACTCAAAGATGTTTTATGCTTTGACCTTGCTCTTGGGAATATGTCCCAAGGAAGTCATCCCAGAGAACAAGGTTGCTGGCCCCAAGACAGTCTAGCAGGGTTCAAAACAATCTCATCTGCCCTGCACGGAAAGCCCGGTTCCAGCTCTCATGGCAGGAACTCTGCTTAAATCCTGACTAGACTCCCAGGTGCCCACAGAACATGGGAGCAGCCTGGTCAGTTACAGAGCCTGTTTGAGGGACCCCACATAGACTCGGCTTTTCCACTAGAAAGGCAATTTCAAGATCTGGAGAACCTCACCCTTTTGAAATGAATTGCAAGACACATGTAGCTTTTAAAACACAATTAAAACAGCACAAAATTGTCTGGGCGCGGTGGCTCATGCCTGCAATCCCAGCACTTTGGGAGGCCAAGGTGGGTAGATCACCTGAGGTCAGGAGTTCGAGACCAGCCTGACCAACATGGCGAAACCCCGTCTCTACTAAAAATACAAAAATTAGTCAGGTGTGGTGATGGACACCTGTGGTCCCAGCTACTCGGGAAGCTGAGGCAGGAGAATTAGCTTGAACCCGGGAGGCGGAGGTTGCAGTGAGCCGAGATTGCGTCACTGCACTCCAGCCTGGGTGAGAGAGCGAGACTCTGTCTCAACACAAACAAAAAGCAATTAAAACAGCACAGAATAATATTCAACGAGAAATGAGCCCCTCACCCCTGCTGTCGGCCCCGTACCCACCTGCCACTCACTACTTTCTGGTGTTTCCTCCCAGGAGCAGGTGGTACATGCACCCACCCCCGTTATTACACACTTGCGGGAGCCCATTCACTGCATCTCCATTTTTTTAAAAAATAGAAATAGGGTCTTGCACCGGGTGCGGTGGCTCATGCCTGTAATCCCAGCACTGTGGGAGGCCGAGGCAGGCGGATCATGAAGTCAGGAGTTTGAGACCAGCCTGGCCAACATGATGAAACACTGTCTCTACTAAAAATACAAACATTAGCCGGGCGTGGTGGTGGGCGCCTGTAATCCCAGCTACTCAGGAGGCTGAGGCAGGAGAATCGCTAGAACCCAGGAGGCAGAGGTTGCAGTGAGCTGAGATCATTCCACTGCACTCCAGCCTGGGCAACCGAGCGAGACCCTCTTTTTTTTTTTTTTTTTTTTTTTTGAGACAGAGTCTTGCTCTGTCGCCCAGGCTGGAATGCAGTGGCACGATTTCAGCTCACTGCAGCCTTGACCTCCTAGGCTCAAGCGATTCTCCTGCCTCAGCCTCCCGAGTAGCTGGGATTGCAGGCACCCGCCACCACAGCCAGCTAATTTTTGTATTTTTAGTACAGACGGGGTTTCACTACCTTGGCCAGGTTGGTCTTGAACTCCTGACCTCGTGATCCACCCGCCTCGGCCTCCCAAAATGTGGGGATTACAGGCGTGAGCCACTGCGCCTGGATTTTTTTTTTTTTTTTTTTTTTTTTTTGAGACGGAGTTTCGCTCTTGTTGTCCAGGCTGGAGTGCAATGGTGCAATCTCGGCTCACTGCAACCTCTGCCTCCGAGGTTCAAGTGATTCTCCTGCCTCAGCCTCCCGAGTAGCTGGGATTACAGGCATGAGCCACCATTCCCGTCTAATTTTGTATTTTTAGTAGAGACAGGGTTTTACCATGTTGGTCAGGCTGGTCTCGAACTCCTGACTTCAGGTGATCCGCCTGCCTCGGCCTCCAAAAGTGCTGGAATTACAGGCGTGAGCCACTGCGCCTGGCTGCCTGGCTGATTTTTAAATTTTTTATAGAGATGGGGTCTCACAGCTAGGTGCGGTGCCTCACGCCTGTAATCCCAGCACTTTGGGAGGCCAAGGAGGGCAGATCATGAGGTCAGGAGATTGAGACCCTCCTGGCCAACATGGTGAAACCCCGTCTCTACTAAAAATACAAAAATTAGCTGGGCATGGTGGCGCATGCCTGTAATCCCAGCTACTTGGGAGGCTGAGGCAGGAGAATCGCTCGAACCAGGGAGTTGGAGGTTGCAGTGAGCCAAGATTGCACCATTGCGCTCCAGTCTTGCGACAAGAGCGAGACTCCGTCCAAAAAAAAAAAAAAAAAAAATACAAAAATTAGCTGGGCATGTGGCACAAACCTGTAGTCCTAGCTACTCAGAAGGCTTGAGATGGAAGAATCCTAGAACCTGGGAGGCAGAGGTTGCAGTGAGCCAAGATGGCGCCACTGCACCCTAGCCTGGGCAACAGTGTGAGACTGTCTCAAAAAAAAAAAAAAAAAAGAAAAGAAAAGAGATGGGTCTCACTATGTTGCTCAGGCTGGTCTTGAACTCCTGGGCTCAAGTGATCCTCCTGTCTTAGCCTCCCAAAGTGCTGGGATTACAGGTGTGGGCCACCATGCCCAGCCACCATCTTGGCTTAATTTCTTTCCTTGGAAATGGAGCAAAGGGCTTTCACTCTTCTTTTTCATGGCTGCATAGTATTCCATAATTGTTTAAACAATTGATAATAGACACTGTATTGGGGTGACTGGTATACCCCCAAAATCACATCTGCCCAGAGCCTCAGGACATGGCCTTGTTTGGAAATGGTTTTAGCAGATGCAGCTAAGATGAGGTCACCCCGTGTTAGGATGGCCCCGAATCCAGTGCCTGGCACCCTTATAAGGAGAGGGAAACTTGGATGCAGACAGGAAGGCCGGGTGAAGACAGAAGCAGAGACCGGGGGCCAAGGAGTGCCTGGGGTTGCCCAGAGCCACCACGGGCTGCAAGAGGTGTGGGACAGACTCTCTCAGCCACGGAAGGGCCCAGCCCCGCACACGCCTGGATTTCAGAGGGCGGACATTTCTGTGGCTGAAGCTCGCAGTGGGTTTGCAGTCCTTGGAAACGGCCACAGACACATTTGTTCTCGGCCTGTCTCCAGGTCTGTGGCCCCCACAGTGAGCGGCCACTGGCCGGAGGGGAACAGGAAGAGCTGGAGGGGACGTCACACACATGAGCCTTTTAGGAAGAACGAGTGACACGTGCAAGACCCCAAACCAAACACCATGTAACCTGACACCCAGGGAGGGAGGGAGGGAGGGAGGGGCTGGGAGGGGCTCACCTGTAGAGAGGGGCTCACCTGTACAGCGGTGCTGGGAAGCTGGCCTCGAGGGTCCCCGAGGGGATACAGGGCCGTGCAGCCTCTTGCCTGAGGGTTTGCATGTCTGCCTGGATACCCCGGGCTCCTGCCAGAAGGCCTCTGAGGCCACCGTTGACAGCATAAAGGCCACCCAGTGTCTCGGCAACCACGCTGACCACTCCCTCCTCCCAGCTGCAGGGTGAGGTGGCCTCGAGGGGAGGGGTGGAGAGTCGTTCTGAGTATTTAACAACTGGGGGTGACACAGTGTGGGTGGGCAAGGCCAGGGCCACTGCCAGGTGGGGTCCGTGGCCCTGAGCCCCCAGCTCTACGCACCCCCGACCTGGGGTCTGGCTTCTCCATCTCCACACCCCCTTGAGGAGCTTCTGTCTCCCCCTGCCCCTTCGATCGCAGGAGGCAGTGCCTGGCTGGGGTTGCAGGCACCTGTCACCCCAGCTCCTCACTCCTCACCCACTCACATCCAGTCCGTTTGTAAAATACACCCAGGATGAGACCTGCACGCGGTGGCTCACAGCAGCACGATTTGTGACAGCCCGAGGCGGAGAACACCGAACACCCAGTGAGGGTGAGGGGATCAGCACGGCACGGCCACCCACGCACCCACGCGCTGGAACGAGACTCAGCCACAAGGAGGTGCGAAGCTCTGACCCAGGCCACAGTGCGGATGCACCTTGAGGATGTCACGCTCAGTGAGAGACACCAGACACAGAAGGGCACGCTGTGATCCCACTTCTATGAAATGTCCAGGACAGACCAATCCACAGAATCAGGGAGAGGATTCGTGGGTGCCGGGACTGGGGAGGGGGACCTGGGGGTGACAAGGTGACGTAATGGGGACAGGGCTGCCTTCTGGGTGATGAGAATGTTCTGGAATCAGATGGGATGGCTGCACGGCGTGGTGAAGGTACTGAACGCCACCTCACTGTAAGACGGTAGATTTTGTATTTTACCACAATAAACAGAACAAAACAAAACAAAACAACAACAAAAAAAACCAACAAACATCCAGAAACCTCCTGCCCTGCCCTGCCCCTCCTCTGGCTGGGCCCGGCCTTGGGTGGGGGCGGAGCCTGCACCCTGGTCTCCGCTTCCCCTGCCCTTGTCAGGTCCCCACAGATACGACCCTGCCTTTCCCATCTGGACACGCACCCAGGAGCTCCACTCCCTCGGGGTAGGTGCCCAAGTCCTCCCTGAGGCCCACAAGGCCCTGCACGCCCTGCCCTCCTCTCCTCACTCTGTTCCTCCCGCATACCAGGTGCCGTCCTGCCCCAGGGCCTTTGCATGGCTGTGCCCTATGCCTCTCACCCAGGCGTCCCTGCCTTCTCCAGCCCTGGCTGAAATGCCAGGCTTGTGGTGAGCCTCTGATCCAAGGCCGCCCTTCCCCAAGGCCCCCTCCCCACCCTTGTGACGCCGCCTCCTCACTTCCTCATAAGCTTCTCTGTCTCTGGGCTGTGCCCCCCATGCCAGCTCCACATGGGCCAGGTCTGCTCGGTTTCATCATCTCCAATGCCCAGGATGGGGCCTGCCCCAGCTCCTTCACCCTCTTCTCAGGCACCGCACAAGAGCGAGCCTCAAAACCACCTGGGGCCTCCTGGCTGCCAGGACCCCCACAGCCTCCCCTGCAGCCCCTGGCCCCCCCGGCCTCCTGGCTCCCTCAGCCACTTCCCAGCCATTCCTCCTGTTCTCTCCGCCCAGACCCCGGGGAGGCACCAGCACCCCCTGGGCCAGGCTCCTGCCTCCTGCACCTCTCATCGCAGAACCTATGGCAGCCTGAGTTTTTCAATTCTCTTTCCCTCTCACTGCACCAGCTACATTCCAGGATCAACAGAAAAGTTGCAGCCTGCCCTGCGGGGCCCTTGGTCAGCCTCCCCCTCCATCTGGGCGTCTCCCAGCCACTGCCAGGGTCGCCCCAGGAAGCGATGGCCCCACTGGCCTTGGTCTGCCTGTCGGGTGGAGCTGACAGCAGAGGCTCCTGCCCCAGTGCTGCTGAGTGGCCCCCGTGCCCCGCAAAGCCTGACGTACACTCCCCTGGGGCCCCTCCACCTCCTCTCGGCTGTCCTGGGCCGTGGGGAACCAATTCCCCCATTTCTACATGAGCCCTGGCCCATCATCATGGGCCCCTCCCACCACGGCCTTCACCCCACTTGCTCTGTCCCTCCTGGCCCCATGTGGCCAGCCCTGGGGGTGAACTCAGCCCAGCAGTGCCCACCCTCCCTCCCTGATGGTGTCAACCGAGCACCTCCTCCCTGGAACAGGGCCGTCCAGCTGGAGCGCAGGGACTTGCCTGGAGTCCAGTCCTTGGCCCTGCAGGATTATGGCCGGCGCCCTGGCAGACGGGCCCGGGAGGGGTCTCTGCGGCCTTCGAGGGCTGAGCTCCCCATCTGTGAAATGCAGGCCTGGGAAGCCCCTCAGAAGCTGCTTCTGCAGCTCCAGGGCCAGATGGGGGCTCTAGGGCAGGACCGTGTGACCCCACCCGAGCCGGGGACCTAGAGCCAGCCAGCCCCGGCCACACATGAATCCACGTGTTTAATGACAGCGTCACTGCATTACATGAGAAACAAGGCTGGTCTGTCCTGGGAGCTCCCCCGCCCCCTAGCATGGGCAGAACCAGCCCCAACACAAACCTCACGCCGTCCGCCTGGCCCCGCGGCGGTTCCCAGTCCCAGGAGGAGCCTCTGAAGGCCACTGTGGGTTGTGCACTGAGCCAGCCAAGCCCTGACGCCCACAGCGACAAGGCAGCTCTTTGGCAACTGCAGGGGCCGCTGTGGGCAAGGGCGGGCATGGGCGAAGGCAGGGCTGGTTTTCTTATTTAAAAACCTTGAAACAGTAAGACCGTGACCACTGGAAATCCACACTGCCGCGTGCACCAGCACCCCCTGCACAGGCGCACAGTGAGGGGTCCGCGCCCCACCCAGACAGAGGTGGGGAGAGTCTCTCCAGTGAATGTGCAAGATCGACCCGCTTGAAATGAAGGGGCTTTAAAACCAGGACCTCATCCCCCAGGAGCAGTGGGTGGGTCCTGGCCCCTCCCCATCTAACCTCAAACATTTCCAGGACTGGCCAACAAAAACACAAAACAAATCCAAAGAAAAGTCACAAATACATATGTACACATGCACACCAACCCCACTGGGGACAGACACCAGGATGTTGGGATGTGGGGAGTGGGGGTTCCCAAGCACAGCAGGGTGATGGGTGGGACCCTCCAACCCCAGCCCGCCCCACCCTCTCCACGTCCCCACCGATGAAATGGGAAGGGGTGCGGGGGAGGTGAGGGGGCAGTGCTCAGCTCAGGCCCCACTCCCCTGCCTTGCCTCCCTCCCTGCCTGCTGTGCGGCCTGGGAGCATGAGACAGAGGAGCAGAGGAGCAGAGGAGCCTGGGAAGCTTCTCGAAGGATGGAGGGCGCCCACCTCCTGGACCCCTTGGGTCTCCTTGGCTTCCCCACGGCTGTTGGCGCTGGTGGACAGGACAGGCGAAGACACAGGCAGCCTGGGGGCGGGGGCCACACCGCTGCTGGCCTCCACAGGACCCAGCCACCCAGCAGGCACGGGGGACGCAAGTCTTGCACGGGGAAGGAGGACGCTGGCCCTGTGAGGGCACGTGTTGGCGAATGCACGAAGACGTGGCATCTGTTGTGCTCCTCTCCAGCCAGGGCAGTGAGCAGGTCCGGGTTCAGTTCTCCTGGGGTGACGAGTCCAGAGCAGACATCCTCCTCCAGTGTGAGGGTGACGCTTGGCCAGGATGCACAGGCCCATCTGAAGCCCACTGACCGCCGGGTGATGGCCATGACACAGATGCTTCCAGAGACTGCTGCTTCGAGCAGTGACAGCAGAGGTGGCTGCAAGGATGCCGTGAAGCCCAGGTGGGGACTGTCTCTTGGATCCACAGGCTGGCTCCGCCAGTGGCCCCGAGCCACCTGCCCAGGCCTACATGCCTTGGTCTGGCCTTGGGGCTGGTCTTGGGCTTGACATGGTGGGATGCAGCCATGAACGGGCAACCGGGGGTCTCAGGCCCCCACCAATCAGCCCTGGCGTCTGGTGGTGTGTTCTGTGCAGACGTGGGCAGTTCCAGGAAGAGCATGCGGCTCCGGTGGGCAGGTGATGAACAGACGGAGGCAGTGAGGGTCCCAGGGGGCGTCCGTCGCTCTGAGTACAGACGGTCTGAGCCGGGACCGTCCAATGTGGTTCTCGCCCTTTGGGAAGGGAGACAGAGCCCCTGCTGCTGAGGGTCCCCGACCACGTGCCCACCCCAGATACTGGTGGACATGGTTCACAATCAGGCATTTAATGAGACTCCAGGATCCTCCAGGCCCAGCTCCCCCGCCCACCCAGCCGCCTTCCTCGGGGGACAAGCGCTGGGAAGGCAGAGTCCATGCAAGCTGAGGAGCTGGGATCCTCCGACTCTGGACAGCTGGCGTGGCACGGTCCTGCCCGGCAGGTTTACCGGATCCTGGTGAAGAGGTTGAGCACAGACACAGACTCCTGCAGACACATGGGGATGGGAGATGCGCTGAGCTGCAGGCCCAGGGAGGAAGCTGCCTGGAGGGTCCCCAAGGCTTTGGGGCTTGGTCCTGAGGGGCTGGGAGGTGCCAGTTCAGCCTCGGCCTGCCACGCTGCCCCCGACACATGACCCAGAATTTGAGGTGAGGGAAGCTCGGAAGTGGGGGAACCCGGAGGAGGGTACGCCCGGGGACAGTGGGGACACGGACGACCCTGGGACGGGCTGGGGCGGGGGCGAGTGGCACTGATACCGACCCACTTTACCTTTGTCGAACGGGTTTTGCTAAAGACGTTCCAGAACCTCAGGGTCTCGTCTCCAGCACCAGTGACGATGGCCTCCCCATCAGGGGACATTGCCTGTGGACAGGAGGGAAGCACCCCATGTCTCTGGGCTTCTAGGTGCCTCGGGACAGTGCTGGGGGACTGAAGGAGAGGGGAGCAAGGTGTGGGGTGGCTGGGCAACCCCAGACTCTGGAGCCAGGAGGGAGGGGCAGGCTGGGGCCACCACGAGCAGAAACCAAGGTTGGAGCCTTTTTTTTTTTTTTTTTTTTAATTTTAAGACGGTGTCTGGCTCTGTCACCCAGGCTGGAGTGTGCAGTGGGGCAATCCTGGCTTACTGCAGCCTTGACCTCCTGGGCTCAGGTGATCCTGCCATCTCAGCCTCCTGAGTAGCTGGGACTACAGGTGCACACCACCACACCTCATTTAAAAAAAATGTTTTGTAGAGACGGGGTCTTGCTATGTTGCCCAGGCTGGTCTTGAACTCCTGGGCTCAAGCGATCCTCCCACCCTGGCTTCCTGAAGTGCAGGGATTACAGGCGTGAGCCACCGCACCTAGCCAAGGTTGGAGCATTTTTGCAAAAACACAAAGGACGCCCCCTTGCAAGAGGGGCTCATCAACTCTGCACAGATGAGGGACTGTCAGATGCGCGGATGAAAGCACAGAACATGTGTTTCAGGGAAGAAACAAAATCTTGGCAAGTGAGGGCACGTGGGGACAAGGACGCCTCCTGGCCCCCATCCAGCCACGTGCATACAGTTACTGTGTAGGACGTTCACAGGGTCATCTGAGTGGTCAGCTGTGAGTTGGTTTTGGCTTTCCTCTTCACCCCTCTTTTTGGGGAAAATAAACAAATGAAGAAGCTAGGAGGACAGGGCCTGCACCTGCAGGGCTGGGGAGTTCGGTAGAGCCCATTCCAACGCTGGCAACACAACCAGCACCAGAAGCCCTGCCGGCCAGCCCCGGTGCTGGGTCCCACGGGGTTTTAGATCTGCACACCATCCTCCCTAAGAACACAGGACAGGGTGCTCTGGGGTGGCCATGGCAGTTTGTCCAGAATCCCGGGGCACCTTGAAGTGCCTGGCGTGAACTCACCAGGTACAGCACGCGGTAGGAGTGCCCGGTCAGCTTGGCCACCTGGGTCAGGGAGGGGTACTTCCAGACAAGGATCTGGTTCTGTGAGTAGCCGTGCGTGCTCACCTGGAGGGCGGAGGGGGCGCTGCGGTCGGTGAGGGGCAACGAGGCCGGGTGCTATGCCTGCTGCCTCACATGCACCCGCCTGAGCCCATGTGAGAGCTCAGAGCCGCCAGCCAGCCCAGGAGGAGCAGGGGATGCTGGGATGTGGCTCTGCCACCTGAGTCTGTCTAGGAGGTGTGGAGGCCACAGGTGGACCCCTCCACCCACCGCCAAAGGCTGGAGCCCAACAAGGACCCAAACGGGGCCCACAGCCCCTCTGCCCCACCTGCAAGTCACCCCCGAGACTGTCCTGGTGACATGCCCGGAGTGGCTGGAGCAGGCCAGGGTGCTCAGTGGAGCCCGCTTCATCCTGGGCCTCCCCTCTAAGCAGAGGCAGCCATAGGAGCTCCCCGGCTCCTCACAGAGCTGCCAGGTGTGGCTGCGATGGGGGCCCAGAGGCCCCAAGTCTTGCCCCAGGTGAGGCCCTGATGAGGCCCAGGGGCCTTGCCCCCCACAACTCCCTGCCTCCCCGCTCGGCCTCCCTCGCCCATCTCCCTTCAGAGCGACTCTGACCCATCTCCCCACAGGCTGCTCTCAGGTGGCAGGTAAGGGGCCAGCAGGACGCACATCCTGAGGCCTGGTGGGAGGCCGGGCCGCCTGTGCTCACCAGCTCGTTGGCGTGCTTGGACCAGGCCAGATTGCACACTTGGGAGCCCGTGTCGATACACTGCAGCGGTTGTCCTGTCAGCGTGTTCCAGAAGCGGATACAGCGGTCGGCTGTGCCGCCCCCCGAGGCCAGCAGCCCGTGCTGATGCGGGGACCAGGCGATGGCCTTCACGGCCGCCAGGTGCTCCGTGTACTGCTGCACGGGGCTCAGGCTCGAGTGATTCCAGACCAGCAGCTGGGGGACAGGGGCTGTGAGGCCGGGGCTGTCCCAGCCCTGTGGTCCCATAGGCCGGTCCTCACAGGTGTGACGACCTGCCCTGGCACCCCACCCCACACCCCTCCTGCTGCTCCCTCAAGGACCCCTGGGGGCACACGCTCGTCACCCTGTGCCACAGGGCAGGACTGGCTGAGCAGGAAGGACAAGCCTGGGGCCCTGCTGATGGCTGTGGAGTGGGCCCCGCGCCCGCCCCAGCCCAGGCTCTTCCGTTCCTGCCAGCGTGAGGGGTGCGGCTTCTGGGGAAGGGGAAGCCCAGGCTCTGGGCGGGGGTACCTTGTTGTCGTTGCCCCCCGAGGCGAGGAGCTGGTGGTCTGTGGACCACTTGAGCCCGCACACCTCCTGCCGGTGGCCCTGCAGCCGCCGCTCCGACTGCAGTGGCGGGGTGCGGATGTCCCTCTGCAGGATCATGCGGTCGCGGCTCCCGGACGACAGCTGCTCAGCATTCCAGGCCAGCGCCCCTGGAGGCCAGGTGGAAGCGGGGGTGAGCCTCTCCTGCCCTCGCGGAGCTGGAGCCTTGGGGAGCTCACCAGCCATGGGACCCGGGCTCCTCACCGACGCGTGCCGTGTGGCCCTCCAACATGGACAGCTTCTTCCCTGCGGCTGCGTCCCAGATCTGCACGAAGCCCTTGTGTGTGCCCACCGCCACCAGGTTCCCCTAGGATGGAAGGCATGGGCAGAGCACCGGTGTCAGGTCTGGCCCGGGGACTGTGCCCATCCTGGCGTTGGTCGCGCCAGGCTCTCTCCTCACCAGGGCTCTGGGACGGTTTCCCTAACAACTCTCGAATGCACGTCCCTTCGGAAGAAGCGTAAACCCCCCTCAGCGCATTCTGGGGTGGCGGGCACGCCCCGCACACACTGCGCCTGGGTTTCTCAGAGTCCAGCCAAGACTCAGGGTACGTGGACCTTCCCACATGGACATTTCACACAGAGGGAAGGAGAAACTGCAGACACTGAGCTCCAGGTTCCACACAGGCCCAGGAGCTGGGCAACATGCGTTGCTATCTGCAACTGACTTTGAGGCACATGAAAACCTAAGATGGATGGAGGGAGGGTGAGCGCACACGCCTGGACGCAGTGAGCGGTTACGAGTGCTAGGGGCAGCCCTGGGCAGCTCTGGGTGAGGGGCACAGACCCTCCCCATGATATGCTTCAAAGCTGCTGCTGAGATGTTTTCATCATAATCTAAAATGGAACTAAAGCCCACTCGACCCTGAGTGGAAAATGGAACTCCAGGGGAGCGAGTCCCAGGTGGGCAGGTCCCATGGAAGGAACTGGGGCGTTATTTCCCCACTGGACCTGCCATCCTTTCTAGGGGCCTGGTGGGTGCCTGCTCATCCCTGTTACTCCCTCTACCAGGACCACACTAAGGCCGGGGACAGTGGGGGACACAGACCTATGCTTGGACACAGGCGACCTCAGGCCACGCACCAGACCCTCTGGGTCTTCAAGCCCTCTGCACTCACCCGCTCAGACCAGCCCACGGAGGTCACTGAGTCCCCTTCCACTGAGAGGTCACAGAGCCGCGTCACCTGGAGGCAGAGGTCAGTGTGAGCTTTGCCGCTGGTCTCGAAGCCCCAGTCTATCCATGGGTACATTCACCCCTCCACTGTCTCACCCATCCACTCTCATCCACTCTCCCATCCACTCTCATCCACTCTCCCATCCACAGTCCCATCCACTTTCCCATCTGCTCTCCCATCCACTCCCTCAACAACTCTCATCCACTCTCCCATCCACTCACCCATCTGCTCTCCCATCTACTCAACCATCCACTCCCTCAACCACTCTCATCCACTCTCGCATCCGCTCACCCATGCGCTCTCCCATGTGCTCACCCATGCGCTCACCCATCCGCTCTCCCTTCTGCTCAACCATCCACTCCCTCAACCACTCTCCTGCGCTCTCCCCTGTGCTCTCCCATGCGCTCACCCATGCGCTCACCCATCCGCTCTCCCATCCGCTCTCCCATCCGCTCTCCCATCCGCTCACCCATCCGCTCACCCATCCACTCTCCCATCCACTCTCCCATCCACTCACGCATCTGCTCTCCCATCCACTCAACCATCCACTCCCTCAACCACTCTCATCCACTCTTACATCTGCTCACCCATGCGCTCTCCCATCCGCTCCCTCAACCACTCTCATCCACTCTCCCCTCCGCTCTCCCATCCGCTCACCCACCCGCTCACCCACCCGCTCACCCATCCACTCAACCATCCACTCCCTCGACCACTCTCATCCACTCTCGCATCCGCTCAACCATCCGCTCAACCATCCGCTCTCCCATCCACTCACCCATCCGCTCTCCCATCCGCTCTCCCATCCGCTCAACCATCCGCTCTCCCATCCGCTCAACCATCCGCTCTCCCATCCACTCTCCCATCCGCTCACCCATCCACTTCCTCAACTACTCTCATCCGCTCTCCCATCTGCTCATCCATCCGCTCAACCATCCGCTCTCCCACCCACTCACCCATCCGCTCTCCCATCCACTCCCTCAACCACTCTCATCCACTCTCCCATCCACTCAAACATCCACTCCCCTCAACCACTCTCATCCACTTTCCCATCCACTCTCTCATCCATTCTCCCATCCACTCACCCATCCACGTACCCATCCACTCTCCCATCCACGCACCCATCCACGTACCCATCCACTCTCCCATCCACGCACCCATCCACGCACCCATCCACTCACCCACCCACTCTCCCATCCACTCCCTAATCTGCTCACCCATCCACTCTCTCATCCGCTCACCCATCCACTCTCTCATCCGCTCACCCATCCACTCTCTCATCCATTCTCCCATCCACTCACCCATCCACACACCCATCCACTCTCCCGTCCACTCTCCCATCCACTCATTCACTCTCTCATCACTCCAGGCCCAT
Organism: Pan troglodytes; assembly: GCF_028858775.2. Classification (NCBI taxonomy): domain Eukaryota; kingdom Metazoa; phylum Chordata; class Mammalia; order Primates; family Hominidae; genus Pan; species Pan troglodytes. Next base: position 5,872,974 of record NC_072418.2, on the reverse strand, counting down.
GGGGTCGCTGGGTTGGTCACTGCTGGGACCTGGCAAGCTCAAGCCTGCCACACACATACAGGGGAGACACACACACACAGGGGAGAGCCTGCATGGGACGAGCAGAGGATGGGAGGAAGCTGCCCAGAGCTGCACGGCTCCTGCTGCCGGGAGAGGACGCTCAAATGGTGAGGGCAGGGCCTAGAAGGGTGTGGGACACTGCTGGCAGGAGCAGCTCATAGGCTACAGGGAGGGCGCCAACCCTCGCTCTCCCGAAACTACTCGCATGGCGTTATCTCTGAAACCCCCACCCCAGCAGGCAGTGTCTGCTGCTGCCCTGCACCAGCAACCCAGTCTCCCTGTAGGGACCAGCAGGCTCCATGCGCCCAGAGGCCACTCCAGGACAGCGGCCACTCGGTGGTCATAGTGGCCCCTGGGCTCAGCCAGGCTGGGACACCTGTCTCTTCTTCTCTATAGAGCTGAACAGAGATTGTGGCTCCAGTGGGGACCCCATGCTGCCGCAGATGCCACTGCTGGCTGGGAGGCCCTGACTGGGAGGGCCATGGCTGGGAGGGTTGGGAGGGCCATGGCTGGGAGGCCCTGACTGGGAGGGCCATGGCTGGGAGGGCTGGGAGGGTAGTGGCTGGGAGGGCTGTGGCGGGGAGGCTGAGAGGCCCCAGCTAGGAGGGCCATGGCAGGCGCCTGGCTCGTACTGATGCTCCCCGGATCCCGGTGGGTACACTGAGGTCTGCTGGGAGCTAGGGAGGCCCCCATGCACATGCACACCCCACGCAGCACCCACCTGGCTGGTACAGGCGCTCCACAGGTACACGCAGGTGCCTAGCCCCACGCTGAGCACATTGAGGGACGACCAGTCCACCAGATTGAGGTAGAAGTCGTCCTGCAGCTCGGGCGCGTCCAGCACCTTGAAGGGGATCTTGGAGATCTTGCGGGTGGGTTTCCGTGGGGACCGGAGCAGCTTCTGGCTGCAGAGGCGGCCACGTGGCATCCGTGAGCCACGGCACTTGGGTCACCTCTTGCAAACGCTTGGGAAGTATCTCCTTCCCTGCCAGCCCCAGGAGCCCAGTCCGGCCCCTCCAATCACCACCACCACCACGTGATCCTAAACCCGGGGACAGCCCCACAGGCCTTCACCCTCGGGTGTCTGGCTGCCCTGGGCTCCCTTCCACAGCTGTGCTGGCTCTGCTCCCCACACCTCCTCCGGCTCTGCTCCCCACACCTCCTCCAGGCAGCCCTTCCTGACTACCCTGCCCCTTGTCTGAGGCCAACACTGCCAGGCCATGGTGTGCCCTCAGCGAGGGGATCTCTGGGCTGCTCTAGGCCTGGACTACACTTCTATTACTGACCATGGCCTCATGGGGGGCTGGGCCCCCTCCACTCTAAGGACTCTGGGGGAGGACACAGTCACAGCTCCAGGCCACTATGCCCTGGGAAGCCCCCTTCAGCCTTGCCCACCAGGACCCGCAGGGACAGGGCTGCAGAGGAAGCTGGGACCCACCTCTCTTGCTGCTGACGGGAGACAGGGAGTAGGGAGGGCTGCGGAGGAAGCTGGGACCCACCTCTTGTTGCTGACGGGAGACAGGGAGTAGGGAGACACATCGTTGCCGTCATCGGGGCTGGAGCGCTTGGTGCTGAGGGAATACTGCGGAGCGGGGGACATGCCAGCTGAGCGCACGCCCAGGCCGCAGGACCCTCAGAGCCCCCCAGCAGCCCACGCTCCTGGTACAGCTCATAGCCCTAAGGCAGGTGCTGAGACCCTGTGTGGAGCAGCTGTAAAAAGGAAGGCGCCTTCCTGGCAGGGACTGTGGACCCCCACCCCTTCCGCCCTCTCTTGAGGGACCCAAGCCAGGCTCTGTGTGATCCTGCCTTTGAGCTCCCGGATCATGTGGACAGAGTGGGGCCCTGTGGGAGGACCCAGTGCTGCCTCCTGCAGGCAGGACCCCCACCGGCTTGGGTGTTCGGGACCCCGGGTAGCATTGGTGTGGGGAGAAAAAGCCCAAGAGGCTGAGCCTGGATTCCTCCTGCACCCCCACATACCAGTTTACCTGCTAGGCCTCCAGCCTCAGATCCCAGGGCCCCTGACCTGCCTAAGGAACAGGGTCAGGGCGGGGGTGCTGAGCCGTGGCTGGGCCCGAGAACCAGGCTCGGGGAGGCAGAGCTGGTGCCCGGGAGGTGGGGGCCAGGGAGGCTGCCACTGGGAGCCACCTCCCGGGTTGGGGGGTGCCGCAGGCTTACCGTGAACAGACCCTTCTTCTCAGGCGTGGAGGGCTGCAGCCTGCGGTCCTCAGTCTGCGGGTCCTGCACCTTCTCGATGCCGGCACCCAGCAGCTCATTCTTGAGCAGGGCAGAGTAGGCCAGGCCGTCTGCGGGCACCAAGCACAGTGAGGCGGGGCAAGGCAGGGTGGGGGTCTGCAGGGCGGATGGGCTGGGACCCTAACCTTTGCCGTTGTCTGAGGTGGCGTCCTTGGCTTTCCGGTTCTGACTGGGAGACTTCTCATTCTCCTGCAGGCAGGAGAGCAGAGAGGGAGGGGTTGAGGAGCCCGCTTGTTCCCGGCCCTAGAGCAAGGAGGCTAGGAGGGGCCCTGGGCCTCCCGGGGGGGTCCCATCTCCTGCCCAGCCAGCCCCTCACGTTAATCCTGTGGAAGTTCACGCTCCAGTTGGCTCCGGCTCTGGAGGGGATGAAGCGGTCTCCGTGCTTGCTGGGCGAGGACACTGGGGAGCTGGCAGGCGTCAGGGTCCGCCGCATCTCTGTGACCTGAAGGGCATCAGCAGAGGGCTTGCTCTCAGCACCGAGAGTGCCCCCAGGCCAGCCTCTCTCAGCCTCTGGCCACTGAGCAAAGAGGGCTTTGATCTTGAAAACCCAAGGGGTGGGCCAGGCGCGGTGGCTCACGCCCGTAATCCCAGCACTTTGGGAGGCTGAGGCGGGCGGATCACGAGGTCAGGAGATCAAGACCATCCTGGCTAACACGGTGAAACCTCGTCTCTACTAAAAATACAAAAAATCAGCTGGGCGTGGTGGCAGGCGCCTGTAGTTCCAGCTACTCGGGAGGCTGAGGCAGGAGAATGGCATGAACCTGGGAGGCGGAGCTTGCAGTGAGCCAAGATTGTGCCACTGCGCTCCAGCCTGGGCGACAGAGCGAGACTCCGTCTCAAAAAAAAAAAAAAAAAAGAAAACCCAAGGAGTGGAGCCACACAGTCACTCGTGGTCACTCATGGTCAGGGATTTCTGTGCCAGAAGCCTCCGGGAGATGCCAGGCCCACGGGCAGGCTCAGCCTCCCAATGCTGCCAGGCAGGAGTGTGGAGAGGGCAGGGCCACGGGACGGGGTGGAGTGGCAGGAATGGGGGCCATGGCAGAGGGGACAGAGCCAGGGAGCACAAGACCCCAACTGCCCTCCCAACGCTGCGCGGGTGCCATGCATTCACCGTCTCTAGATGATCACAGACGCAGGCCTTGACGGCACAAGACACGCAACAGCTGTACCCAGAGCCACCTGGGAGTGTGGCCCTCATCCCCATCTCCTGCTGCCCACAACACCCGTCTAACCCTCCAACCCCATCTGACTGTCCCCGCGCCGTCTTTTTTCTATGAGGGGTCTGTTATCAGCTGACCGGTGTCCCTAAAAGGATACTGTGAAGTCCTGAGCCCCGCTACCTGGGAATGGGACTCTGATTGGACACGAGTTTCTTGCAGATGTGATTATACTCAAGAGGAAGCCATTAGGGTGGGCCCTGATTTGATGACAAGCATCCTCATAAGAAGAAAACACGGACACAGAGACACAAGCAGATGGTTCCAGGACAGATGCAGAGGCCAGAGGGACGTGGTCACAGCCACGGATAGCAGGAGCCCCCAGAAGCTGGGAGAGGCAGGAAGGGTCCTCCCCTGGAGCCTCGAGAGGAAGTGTGGCCCTGCCCACACCGTGACCTCCGACTCCGGACCCCCAGGACTGGGAGAGGTTCTGCGAGTGCTGCGTGGGCCCCGTCTGCGGCCTCTCTGGTGAAGCCCCAGGAAACACAGGCTTGCGTAGGGTCATATTCCGTCTGCTTTCACATCTCCCTGCCCCCAGCCTGTGACGCAGTCATGGCCCTGACACTTTGGAGGGTTCCAGGGCTGTCTCTCCACAGCCTGGTGCTCCGTCTGGGTCTGAAGGTGGTTCTGTGTCATAAAGTCCAGGCTGTGCTGGGTGACTGCGGGGCAGGACGGGTGTGTGGGGAGCTCTCCCAAAACTGCCAATGCCCGCTCCTCCCCCATCTCCCGTTCACACCCCGGTCTGGCTGCATCCGTGAGACTTCGAAGTGCACTGGATGGAGGGTGCTGGATCCTCACACTGCGCCCCGCCCTCCCACGCACTGCTGGGCCCGCAGGCTCCCACTGTCCTCCTGGCAGCCCCGTGAGTGCTCTGGAGACCGAGGGCCGGCACTAGGGCTGCTCCTGATGCTGGGCGCCGTGGTGCCCACATCCTCTCTGTGCACACAGATGCCCCTGTATTTATGCCTCTCTCTGAAATCCCTGAGATCGCAAAGACCCCTCTAATTCTACGCCACTTTTCTTCTGCAGTGGCCCTGTCCCTTTACCAATGGGGACCCTGCTACATCACGCACGATCCTGGATCTGCCTCCCTGGCTCTGCCCTGTGGGGGCCGCACCGCACAGGGGGAGAAGGCGGCTGTGGTGGGCTCCCGCAGGTCCCGGGACCCAGGCTTTGGGGTCTGAAGCTGAACAAAGCCTTGAAGGTGAGCCTGCCCCAGGCCTAGCCCAATGCCTGGGCACAGAGGTTGCTGGCACTGAGGGAGCTGCGATGGGACAGCCCCTCCCCAAAGGCCCATGCCCCTCAGACCCGTCTATGCAGGCCAGCCCATGGGGGAGGGACTCGGGACAATGGCAACTTCGTCTTCGAGAATGATGGCTTGGGCGTCTATCACAGGGCAGGGACTGGTGGCCGTGCAGGCTAAGCCTGATGCTATTCCAACCCAGGCTTCATGTTGTGTAGACAGCAACAGGAGTTTGGCCCCTCAGCCCCCCGCAGGAGTCGGGTGGGGAAGCAGGTGAGGGATGTGGCTGTCACACAGCAGCCACCAGCCCCGAGACCCTGTGTGGCCAGTGGCCTGCCTGGAGCCCAGGGCAAGGCAAACACGGCTGGGCTGGGGAGGCAGGGTGGAGCGCAAGGAAGGACAAAGCCAGGGCCCCCCAAATCCCACAGGGTTCCAGATGCACCTGGGGCTTGGAGACAGGAACGGGTCTCCCTAAAGGCTCTGCAGGCCACCCTGTGCCTCTGCCCATGCGGCCGCCCCAGCTCCACCACTCTGGGCCTTTTGCCTCCTCGTCCATTCAAGCCCCGCTGGGCTCTGACTATGGCCTGGGGGTGGCGGCAACCCTGACAGCCCAGGAGGCGGAGGCCCCGTGTGACCTGGGGGACTGGGACCTGAGTGGTCCGTGGGGCTTTAGTGACAGTGGGGGCACCCGAGGCTGCTGGCCAGGGCAGAGGCAGCTGGGGGAGGGGGAGCCACAGTGGTGGGCAGGGCGGGTGCACTCACGCGTGGCATCGTGTTCTCATTCTGGATGACGATCTGGCGAAGCAGGCGCCGCTCATAGTCCTGGTCCATGGCGAGGCAGGGCTCGGCCCGCGGCAAGGTTAGCCTGCAGCGGGAAGGGCAGGAGAGGTGAGTGGGGCAGGGCCGGCTGCCCGGAGACCACGGGGCTCGCCTGCACCCCCAGGCCCTGGGAGCTACAGTGACTGTGGGGTCCTCCTGGCTCCTCTGTGGGGATCTCCTGCCAGCCCTAGCCTCATCCTAGGTGAGGCTCCCCCAACCCGGGCCTCGGCTGCTGCCCACAGACCCTCCCTGCCTGTATATCCCACACCCTGTCCTCCTGCCCAGGAAAGGGGCTTTCTGCCCTGGAGGCCCCAGGAGGGAGGCGGGGGCTAGGAAGAGTCCTGGAGGTCCCGACAAGGACTCTTCCCTGAGTGTGGGCAGCCTCCATGTCCCGAGGAGCCATGGGGACCCACGTGCGTGTGCGTCTGCAAGGGGGTTCAACAAGCCACACCAGCTCTAAGGCAGTGTGCAAGAGCTGTCCACGCACAGGCCCCGGGCCGGCCACGTGGGTCCAGGCCCAGGTAGACCAAGTCACAGCTCCAGGGACATCAGCCTCCTGTGGACAAGCCACATCCGCACTCAGCTACAACCAAGGTAACATCCAGGGGCCCATGCAGAGCCCACATGGGACCAGGCTCAGCCAAACCAGGAAGGCCCCTCCAAGGGGGTGGCATTTATGTTGAGGTGTGAAGAAAAGTGGCGGTGAGGAGACCGCAAAGAACGTTCCAGAGAGAGATGCACAGCCCGAGGCAGGAAGGGGGTTTGTACAAGAATAAAGTGAAGGTCCGTGCAGGCCATGGAGACAGAAGGTAGCCTAGGAAAAACGCTCTTCCCACCAGGGCCAGCAAACCACGGCCCAAGGCCATGTGCAGGCTGCCGGTCTGTAAATACAGCGGTTCTTTTTGTAGACAGGTCTCCCTGTGTCACCCAGGCTGTAGTGCCATGGCACAATCACTGATCACTGCAGCCTCAACCTCCTGGGCTCAAGTGTGGTGGCACGCACCTGTGGTCCCAGCTACTTGGGAGGCTGAGGTGGGAGGATCGCCTGAGGCTGGGAGTTTGAGGCTGCAGTAAGCTATGATCATGCCACTACACTCCAGCCTGGGTGACAGAGCAAGACTCTGTCTCAAGAAAAAAAAAAAAAAAAGTGAAAAAATTTACCTAAAGTTTACCATCTCGACCACGTTTAAGTGTGCAGTTCTGGCCGGGCACGGTGGCTCACGCCTGTAATCCCAACAGTTCGGGAGGCCGAGGCGGGTGGATCACAAGGTCAGGAATTTGAGACCAGCCTGGCCAACGTGGTGAAACCCCGTCTCTACTAAAAATACAAAAATTAGCTGGGTGTGATGGCACATGCCTGTAATCCCAGCTACTCAGGAGGCTGAGGCAGGAGGAGCGCTTGAACCCGGGAGGTGAAGGCTGCAGTGAGCTGAGATCGTGCCACTGCACTCCTGCCTGGGTGACAGAGCGGGACTCTGTCTCAAAAAAAAAAAAAAGCGTACAGTTCAGTGGTGTTAATCACATTCCCGTGGTTGTGTAGCCACCACCACGGCCATCTCTAGAACTTTCTCAGCTTCCCAAACTGAAACTCTGTCGCCATGGAACACTCACTCCCCATCCCTCTCCCCAGTCCCTGGTGACTTCTTTGGCAGGTAAGTTCCTCAATCGTTAAACACAGAGTCTGTCAGTGATGAAAGCTTAGTACCGTTCTGCTACTAATGTTAAGTGATGATAAAGTTATGTCTACGCAAGAGAAACCCACAGTCACCACATGACCCAGCACTTCCTAGATACACACCCAGGAGAATGGGAAAGGCACAGGAACTGGTACACAAATGCTCACAGACACACAATTCACAACAGCCAAAAGACGGCAAAATCCTACATACGCATCAGGTGAGGGACGAACCAGCGCGGCCCTCCACACGCCAGAACACGACCCAGCCATGAAAAGGAGCAAGGCTCTACCCAGGCCACAGCGTGGACACGCCCTGAGGACGTTGCACCCTGTGAGAGACACCAGACACAAAAGACCTGGGAGGGCCCTGGAGGAGGCTGACTCACGGAGACCAGAAGGGCCGAGGCGACACCTGCCTTTTTAGGAAACAGACACCTGAGGCATGCACTGGCTTGCGTCACCAGGTAGGGACAGACCCATGCGGGTTTGGTGCTGCTCCTGTCATCCCAAGCACCACTCTGTCCTGAGATACTGAGGCGGTTGGCCTGATTGCCACCTCCACAGCCCCAGGTGGCCTCTGACGAGCTCCCGGCCTGGGGTTGGAGATAGGATCAACCGCAGGGCTGTTTCTTCTGCAAGAGCCCGCAGGCAGCGCTGACTGGGCCCGCAGTCAAGGGACACATGTGGTCCCTGGCTCGGCCACATGGGGCCAGTCAGGCTCTGAGGGACAAGAGCGTGCAGCCCACAGTCCTGTGGTAGTGGGTTTTCGTGGCTTATCTCATGTCCCTTCTGCAAGGCCTCATGGACGGGTGCCAGCGCCCACCGCCTGCGCAGATGAGGACACGAAGGCAGAGTGCAGGGCAGCAATGCCCAGGACCACATAGAAGGCCCAGGGTTCTCTACTTGGCTCAGCCCAAAGCACATGGGCCCAAAGGGTGGCCCACGCCGCCACAGAGCAATGGCCAGCAGCTCTCCCTCCTTCCAGCCTGCCCCCTACTGGGGCCAGGTCATGTCACCAGCCTCCTCCCCATCCCCTTCTCCCTCGCCCAGAATGGCCTCTCCCCACCCACAGTCCCCACCGGTTCTCCACAGGGCACAGCTGCCTCCCGCAGCCCCAAAGGCCCATGTGTCCCCACCACACCCGACCACTCCTGGGCCAGCACTGGCCATCCCAGGACGAGGAGAGGCCTAAGCATCTGTCCCCAGTGAAGACAGCCTCTGGGGGACAATTTCCCGAGCCTGGAGCCAGAGGGTCTATAGAGACCTGAGCCCCAGGAAAGGTGTGGGTGTGGGGCCCCCCGGGACTGATCTGCAGATGAAGGGGGATCTACACAGATCCTCCAGCACTTACAGAAAGGAAACTGCGGAGCAGAGGCCACTTGCAAAGGCAGTACTGTGGCATGAAAACCCCACCCTGGGGGCAGGGGCTCCTGGGGGAGTCTCCATCGGAAGTGCAGTGCTCAGTCCAGGCTGTGCAAAGGTGGTGCGTGCAGCCACAGAGGACGTCAGCTGTGGCCATGGTTGGGGAGGACAGCTGGAAACATCGGCTTCACAGGCAGCATTGCCCAGACAGTAGCTTGTACCCCTTGGCACACCAAAAACCAGGCAGGACCCGAACACTGAGCTTCAGAGCAGGGGTGAGGGAGCCCCTGCTCAGACTCCAAGAGTCCCAGAGCCAAGCGGCGAGGAACTTGTTCAAGTCCAGCAAATCTGAGACCAGAGGGAGGCCAGCCCTCCGCCCTCCTTGGGGTAGATCAGCCACCACCGTCGGCTCCATGCAGGTCGCCCAGCACTGGCGGCTTCACAAGCCCCATGCAGCCAGCAGGCGACTCACCACGTAGACGCGGCTGCCGCAGGGCAGAGACGATCCCGACTGCCAGGGGCGTAGGGTCCTGACCCCAGGACCTGTGCCTAGGCCACCTTGCAGGGCAGCAGGGACTCTGCAGGTGTGACTGAATGTTTCAGAGAGTGGCAGGTGTGGACGGGGCTTCCCCAGACACTTATGCTCCCCACGGTCCTGGAGGCCCTCTCTCTGCCCAGCCTCGCATGGGGTGCCCTGCCCTCTCTCCTCTCTGTGCCCCCACGGCCCCTGACTTCTGACAGCCCCATCCTGTGTTGGATGTGGTGGGGAGGGTCATTCATTGACCAACACACATGAACAGAGCCCTCCCAATGACAGGGCCACAGCCCCACCCACCCACTGGAGTGAGCTCCCTACCAGCGGAGGTAGTGGAAGAAAATCAAGCTGGTGGAGAAGCATTCCAGGTGGTGGCATGTGCTGCCAGGAAACACTTTTTTTTATGGAGACAGGGTCTCTCGCTCTGTCGCCCAGGCTGGAATGCAGTAGTTTGATCATGGTTCACTGCAGCCTCCACCTCCTGGGCTCCAGCTATCTTCCTACCTCAGCCTTCTGAGTAGCCAGGACCAGAGACACGCACCACCATGCCTGCTAAAGGAAGTACATTTGTAAAAGTGGCCCCCAACAACTAGCTGCCAAAGTAAAAGCAAGATGGACAACGGCACCAGCAGACTTCAAATCCCAGCACAGGACAGTCTCCCCAAGACCTGGCACCTCGCAGAGGGACCCATGGGCACGGGAGCGTGGGCACAAGCGGAACGGCTCCAGGACTGCATTCCATGCCAGCACTGCCCCTGCTCCAGATCTGACTTTGCAGGTGGGGCCCAGCCCTTCCCGTGTCCTGGTGGGAGCCTTTGTGGCTTCTGTACCTTCAGCACCCTTGGCCAGGCCTTCTCCAACAATGGAAAAACTTTGTAATGCAAATCTTACTCGTTAAAGAACTTAGCTGCCAGGCACAGCAGGAGGATACCAGGAGTTTGAGATCAGCCAACATGGCGAGACCCCGTTTCTACAAAAAATACAAACAGAGGCACTGTGGGGGGCTGAGGTGGACAGATCACCTGAGCTTAGGAGTTCGACACCAGCCTGGCCAACATGGTGAAACCTCGTCTCTACTAAAAAATAAAAATTAGCTGGGCATGGTGGCATATGCTTGTAATCCCAGCTACTAGGGAGGCTGAGGCAGGTGAATCACTTGAACCTGGAAGGCGGAGGTTGCAGTGAGCAGAGATCGTGCCACTGCACTCCAGCCTGGGTGACACAGTGAGACTCTGTCTCAAAAAAAAAAAAAAAAAAAAAAAAAAAATAGAAACAGTTAGCTGGGTGTGGTGGCATACATCTGTAAGTCCCAGGACTCAGGAGGCTGAGGTGGAGGCTGCAGTGAGCTGAGATCGCACCACTGCACTCCAGCCTGGGCAACAGTGCAAGACACTGTCTCAGGAAAAAAAAAAAAAAAAGGAACTTTGTTTAGTTACAAATCACAGCATTTCAGATGACCCTTTTATGTTTATCTTGTTTCACACAGAGACCTTGGTGATGCAATTCATTTCCAGAGACCTAAGTGTGGACAAACAGGAGCGCCCTGGAGTTTTTATCTTTTTAAAATTTTTATTCATTTATTTTTCTCAGATAGAGTCTCACTCTTTTTGCCCAGGCTGGAGTGCAATGGTGCAATCTCGGCACACTGCAACCTCTGCCTCCCGGGTTCAAGCAATTCTCCTGCCTCAGCTTCTCAAGTAGCTGGGATTACAGGCACTCACCACCACACCCAGCTATTTTTTTGTATTTTTAGTAGAGAGGGGGTTTCATCATGTTGCTCAGGCTAGTCTTGAACTCCTGACCTCAGGTGATCCACCCGCCTCAGCTTCCCAAAGTGCTGGGATTACAGGTGTGAGCCACAGCGCCCAGCCAGGATTTTTATTTTTGAGACCGGGTCTCACTCTGTCACCTAGGCTGGAGAGCAGTGGTGCAATTATGGCTTACTGCAGCCTTTGCCTCCTAGGCTCAAGTGATCCTCCTGCCTCAGCCTCTGGAGGAGCTGGGACCACAGGTGTACTCCACCAGACCCAGCCACTTTTTGTATTTTTTGTAGAGATGGAGGCTTCCCATGTTGCCCAGGCTGGTCTCGAACTTCTGGGCTCAAGCAATCTGCCTGCCTCTGCCTCCCAGAGTGCTGGGGTTACAGGTGTGAGCCACCGTGCCCAGCTGGCATTTTTCCAGAATGAGAGAATGTAAACAAGTGTCACTGGCAGCAGCGGTGGTAACCGCGTGCACTGAGGCACTTGCTGGCAGAGTCTGGTTGTGATTGGCTAAATATCATCCCCCACTTCCCCAGAACACTGATGCTGCCCTGAAGTCAGCACTGAAAGCAAATACACCGGGCGCCAGCTGCAGCTGCACACGGCCCCTGGCACACATCGCTGCCCAGCAGCACATGGCTGCACCTGACAAGCCCTCCGGGGCAACAGAGACGCTGTGAGCCAATGGCCCAAACATTGCCAGGTGGGCAGCAGCTGTCAGTCTACTGGCCACACAACTCACTCAACGCTGCCCAAGGCTGATGGGCAAAACCACAGGGCCCAGGCCTGCCCAGCAGCCTGAGACCCAGCTCCTGTCTGTCCCTGCAGTGAGGGCAGGGGTGCACAAGACAGGTGTGCAGACTGTCTTCCCACCTCCGAGATCTGGAGGGTCCTGTATCCCGGGCCTGGGGCCTCCCGGGGCACCTCACCTGGACACTTGCCCGGTGCTGCTAGCAGTGCTCAGCTCAGCTCCGGGACCCCCAGCGACCCCTCTAAGCCCCTCGCTCAGCTGCGCTGCAGGAAGAACAAAATCCAGGAGCCATAAGAGGCATGGCTGTGGAATTCAACACTGGGAAAATTGGGAGTCCGCAGGGCAGACACACCACCAACACAGTTAAAAAACAGATGACAAACTGAGGGAAACACCTGCCACCCACAGGAGAGCCCAAAGTAGCAAAGGACACCAACAAACCGCACTGGGAAAGGACCAGTCCTCCCTCACAGTCAGGAGCTGCCAATCCAACCGAGGACACCACCCTCCCGCCCGTCAGACGGTGGGGGAGGCTGTGGGCTGGGGGACTCGGCCTCACCATCCCAGGCGTGGGGAGAGACAGCCACACGCACTCATGGTTGGCAGAAGCTGCAAACTGCTACGGCTTCAAAGGAAGGCAATTTGGCAACTGCTTCCAAAATTTAAAAAATGCACATCCTCTGTGATGTGGTATTTCTACTTCTAAGAATTTATCCTTAGAAACTCCGCATGCATGTGTGCAGAGATGGAGTCACTGCGGCAGCTCGTCAGAGTGGAAGACGCAAGAGGCCATCGGACAGGGGGCGGAAGAGGCTGTGAGACCCACTGCACAGAAAAATGGCCATGCAGAGCACACTGCTCCCAGAAGGTTCGAAAAGCGGCTGGTCATGGGGTGGGTGGGGAGAGGAAGGAGAGGACGAGGATCGGGGAGGAAAGAAGCCTTATTTCTTCTCCTGGCACCTCGTTTTGTACTTCTTGAATTCTTTTTTTTTTTTTTAGAGACGGAGTCTGGCTCTGTCACCCAGGCTGGACTGCAGTGGTGCGATCTCTGCTCACTGCAAGCTCCGCCTCCTGGTTCACACCATTCTCCTGCCTCAGCCTCCAGAGTAGCTGGGACTACAGGGGCCCGCCACTGTAGTGCCTAATTTTTTGTATTTTTAGTAGAGACGGGGTTTCACAGTGTTAGCCAGGATGGTTTCGATCTCCTGACCTTGTGATCCGCCCGCCTCGGCCTCCCAAAGTGCTGGGATTACAAGCGTGAGCCACCGCGCCCGGCCTGTACTTCTAGAATTCTGTATCACGTGAACTGTGAGGTATTCAAAAAAACAAACCACGGGCAGAGATGGGCCAGGTGGGCTCTGGATGAGACCGGGCACCACCACATTCTCACTCCTTTGCTGGATGCTCGGAAGGTTTCATCGTAAAAGGTTAGAGTAGAGAGAAATCAGGATCTTAAGCTGCTGTTAAGTAATTCCTGAGCACAGACAATGTGTGTGGCCGTGCGGAAAGGCTCAGACCGGATCGAGGGAGTTTAGCAGCAACCTGGACCCTCGCTGCAAATCAGCAGTGAATCAGTGAATGACTCGTGCTCCGCCAGGCCCTGCAGAGGTTCTTGTCCCTGGCCCAGGGGTGCCTAGTGGGGATGCTGCTGTGGCTCTGCCTGTGTGGCCGACACCCGCAGCTTGGTTGCCCTGGTCTGGGTGGTGAACCCGGGCCCTGGGCCACCGGGCTTCCTGCTGCCCCATCCCCTTGGCAGGGCACTGCCCTGTGGGTCCTGCAAACCCACTGGGCCAGCTCATAGGGAAGGTCCACCTTCCACCCCCTGGGCCCCAGAATGAAGAGCCAGGAGGCCTCCTTCTGCCACTGCCCCGGGCAAGCCTTCAGTCTCGAGCTTCTTCCTGTTCCCCTGGGAAATGGGCATGACCCAGTCACCTGACAAAACAGTGACAGGGCCCCCGTACAGAGGGAGACGCCCTGGGATAAATACGTGGAAAAAAATGGAGTCGGCCCCTGCTCACACCAGACACCAGAATAAGCCTCCGATGGGGCAGACAGCACAAACCAGGGGGACTCCAGCTCCTGAGATTCACCTCCTCTCTCCCTCCCACTCAGGGTATGGATTTCAATGTGTGCAGCCTCCTGGGACCTCAGCAGGGCAGAGGATCATGGGACGCAGAGTCTCTTGGGGGTCCATGGAATCCCATAACCCAGGGGGTCTTAACCAGGGTGATTCTGCCCCCAGGGTATGATATATGGTGATGTCTGGGGACATCTGTGGTTGTCATGACTGGGGGTGCCCCTGGCGTGGAGTGGGTGGAGGCCAGGGACGCTGCTCAGCACCCTGTAGTGCCCAGGACGGCCGCACCCCAGAGAATGATCCGGCCCCAATGTCCACAGGGTGCAAGGGCAGAGACCCTGCTCTCGGGCAAAACCAGGGAAGTGACTTGAATGAGCGAGACCTGCAGAGTGTGGCCAGGCATCCCCAGCCCCATCCCCACTGCACCAGTGGGGAGAGGAGGAAAGGGAGCCGATGAGGCACTGTTTGTGGGGGCCAATGACACGGCAAGATTTGTCTCCAGGCTCGACTTTGAGGTGTCCCTGAGTGGGGACGCAAAGCGTGAGGGGCTGTCTGCCGTGTAGACAGGGCCTGGGAACAGCACCAGTGCAAAGCCCCCAAGGTCTCCCCTGGTGCTGGATCTTCCTCAGGAACACAGCACTCTGGTTCCTGGAGGCTCAGCCAAGCTCCTACTCCTGCAACGCCTTGCTTGGCTGGGAAAACTGGTCCCCACCGTTTTCATATTTTTTTTAGGCTCTTTAACGGACAAAAGGAATTGAAACATCCCAATGACAGATCTTTTATGACTCATGTGTTGAGGCTGACTATGGTCTGGACGTGCCACCTATGGTATACACCAGGGCGTCCCCCAACCCTGGCCCAGTGGACACTGGGGCAGGACCGCCTTGGGTAAGGGTAACTCCAGCCTGCAGGTGAGGCGGCACTTGCTACCCACAGGGGACGTGGAGCAGGTAAGGGAGGAGGGAACACCGACCAGAGCCTCATGGGTGCCGCCACATCCCGTGCGGGCTCCTGGCCCAGGGGCAGAGCATCAGAACACACATGGGGCTAGGACAGAGGCAAACCTTGCCCGTGCCCACCGGCTGGCACAGCTGGAAGCACTCAGTGTGCTTGACTGAATGTCCTTGGGACAGCAGGCGGGCAGGCGCCATTGCATCTTGGGGCCTGGGACAGCACCCTCTGCTCAAGGTCCCCATGCAGTTGGTGAGGGTAGAGCTGGGACGTGAATCCAGCCAGTCTGGGTCTGGCTCTGTGCCCACTCCCTGGCCCTTGCCCCAGGAGGCGAAGTGTCCTAGACTCAGCACTCGGCCCAGCCCTGCCCACGGGGAAGCTGCAAGGCACTGCCTCCTGCTGGAGTCTCCGCAGAGTGGTTCCAGCAGGAGGCCTCCGACTAAGGATCACTGGATGGTGGTGACAGAGCTCGGGGGTGGGCCGGGACACAGCCCCTCACAGGTCCCGACCCCTGCAAAGTTGCTGGATGGCAGTGACAGAGCCAGGGGGTGGGCTGGCTAACAGCCCTCACAGGTCCCAACCCCTGCAAAGTTGCAAAGTGCGCCTGCCTGAGGGGTCCCAGGTGTCCCCAGACCACCTGTGAGGCCCTGGCCCAGGTGCCCTCCCAGAGAGCCCCCTCCTCATGTGAAAGGCAAGGGACTGTGCTGGGTGCCTGGGCGTGATGTCCAGCCATCCTCTGCGGGGCTGGGGAGAAGCACCAGATAAGAAAGACCCCCCCACAGAAAAATGGGGGGTCACCCAGCTATCCGCTGTCTGCTCTCACTGGATCTGGGAGTTTCTGGGGAGGTTTGCCTCCTGCCCTGCGCCCAGGAGTGTCATTTATGAAGCACAGCTTCACAAGCGTCACCTCATCCCACTAATCTCATTCCCAGCCACTCCTCAGAGGAGGAATCTAGATGGCTCTCTCGGGTCACATTTGGATGTCCTCGGTGTCATGATGCGATTAAGGGGGCAGCCGTGCCAGCTGCATAGATGGCCTTGTCAGAGCACGTGAGCCCCCCACCAGCACCACCCCACCCAGCACACGCGGCCCTCAGCCCTGCAGCTCCAGGGACCCAAGGCGGGCGAAGCACCCAGACACCCTTATCGCCAACCCTCCTTGTGCCCTCCCATGAAAGTAAACCAAGTCCCATGAAAAGGTTCTAGCAGGGTCCATCAGAAAGAGTGTGGGCTTTCGACGGGATCAGCCCAGGCTGAGTCCCAGCTTCAACCCTTCCTGGCCACGAAGCTTTGGGCAACTTCACCTCTTGGGACATCAGTTTCTTCATCAGTTAAGCAGGGACAACACTGCCTGCCTAGGAAGCTGTGAAATCAGGCATGAGGTCTACGAGGCAGCAGGCACCCGGCATGACCCAGAGAAGGTGCTTGGTGAGAGCTGGCTGGGCCCAGGACTCATGACAGGTGCACGCACGGCCCCGGAGGTGCTCAGTGGATGCTGGCTGGGCCCGGGACTCATGACAGGGGTACGCAGGTCCCCAGACTGCTCCCTGCTCCTTCGTCCTTGGGCATGGCGGTGCCTTGGCAGCCAGGATGCTGCCCCAGTGACCTCCTGTCCACAGACCATGACACTTATCTCCTCCCATGCTGTCCCCATCAGTCTCAGAGAGGAGAGAGGACGTCAGAGAAATGGGGCTCCCGGGGCAGGTGGCCGTGGTTGCAGGGGTGGACTGACACAGGGGAGAGGTGGACTCTGGACCAGAACCAGAGCCGGGGCCTAGCGGAGAGACCGCTGAGGCACAGAGATCTCTGCAGGGAGCAACCCCCACCTGCAGAAGAACAAGCTGAGCTGGCGGCCTCTGACCTCTACAAACGCAAAGACACAGCCAAGAGTAGCCAAGTAAAAAAGGGTGGGGCCCAGACCCTTGGCAGGGGACAGCGTGCCTTCCAGGGTGCCCGTGTGAGCCATGGCGAGGCGAGTTACTGTTGGAGGCCGGTGCCTGGGCCCCGGGAATACACCCCGTGCACGTCATTCATTCATTTACTCACGCCGCCACCTGCCAGCCAACGCCTCCCCACCAACCAGCCATGTGCCATGTGGGTTCTAGGTGCTGACCCAGGTGCCGCAAAGCAGAGCCAAGCTGCTGCCCCCACTGGGTGTGCAGCCTATTTTTCTTTTCTTGTTTTTAAAATATAGAGATGGGGGTCAGGGTCTCCCTATGTTGCCCGGGCTGGTTTCGAACTCCTGGGCTCAAGCAATCCTCCTGCTGAGGCCTCCCAAAGTGCTGGGATTCCAGGCGTGAGCCTCTGTACCCAGCCGGCAGGCAGTCTAGAGTGAACAGCAGTCTAGAGTGGATGAGAAGCATCCCCAGGGTCTACTCGGCCAGCAGCTCTCACCCTCTTCCCTGTGTGGGGGGCAGCTCCCACCTCCAGCCCACTCCGGTGAGAATTGCTCTCCACACTTCCAAATGGTGCTGCAGATAAAAGACCCGAGGTTTCTCATCTCCAGCCTCCTGGTACCACCGAGTACCCACAGCCCTGTCTGACTTGACGACACCTTCAGACCTAAAAGACACCTGGGTCTGCGGCAGCACAAAAGGCTGCAGTGCCTCACGTGAGGAGGAAGGCAGCGTGGCACCACGCCTGTGGTCTCTCAGGATCAGATGGAGCGCCATCAGGTTCCCGAGGCCCGCACATCTCTGCATCTCTGTCTGTGTCATGCAGCTCCCACCCACGGGTCCCAGGCGAGGTGAGGTGGTAGCAATAGAAACCCAGTCCGGGGAGTTCACGGCGGGGGCCCCAACCTCAGCGCTGCGGACATTTGGGCTGGAACGCTGTCTATGGCGGGGAGTCCTGGGCTCTGCGGGGCGCTGAGCAGCATCACTGGCCTCCACTCACTCCATGCCAGGAGCGCCCCCCAGCTGTGACAATGCACAGATGTCCCGAGGTGTTGCCCAGTGCCTGTGGGGGCGGAGTCACCCAGGTGGGGAATGCATGGATGAGGAGGATCCTGAGGGGGATCCTTAAGTGGAAGAGTTGCTCTCCAGGGCAAACAGACCAGCACTGGCCTCCCACACTCCTCAGCCCTCCGGTGAAAGCAGACAGATGCCCACTGCCCACCCTCTCTCTGCTCCCATCATCCTTCCACCACCGACCCAGTGGCCTGCAGGCTGGTGGGGATGAGAATATAGAGGTTCCCAGGCCAAATCTGATCTGGGAGAGAGGAAGATTCACAACAGAAGGGAATGTGTGCAAAACAGCACAGGAATCTGAACGGCCTGCCGCTCTCCAGAACCCAGCAGTGTGGCCGGGCATGCTGGCTCCGCCGGTAATCCCAGAACTTTGGGAGGCCAGGGCAGGAGGATCACTTGAGCCCAGGAGTTCAAGACCAGCCTGAGCAACATGGTAAAACCCCGTCTCTACAGAAAATACAAACATTAGCCAGGTATGGTGGCGCGCCTGGAGTCCCAGCTACTCGGGAGACTGAGGTGGGCAGATTACCTGAGGCTGGAAGGTCGAGGCTGCAGTGAGTTGTGATTGCGCCACTGCACTCCAGCCTAGGTAACAAAGTGAGACTCTATCTCAAAAAGAAAAAAGAAAAAAATCAGAACCGTGCAGCAATTTGGGAAGTCTGGGGTGGAAGGGACATGCTGGGGGCAGGAGGACAAGGTGGAAAGGTTGGAAAGCAGGTCTCTAGAGCTGGGCTCACGGTGGTTGCATGGGGGTGACACCATCAGACACGATCAGCCGGCGAGCGGAGGCACCAGCGCCTCAGTCACAGAGCAACAAGGACGGTCGCCACACAACCACCAGCGCCTGCCTCTTCGCAGCAGCTCAACTCACAACAGGCAGACACTGGAAACAGCACCAACGTCCACTGAATAAGGAGACGCACAAAACCCGGGGCCTCCACATCACAGAACATGACTCAGCCACGAAAAAGAGCAGGGCTCTGACTCAGGCCACAGCCTAGACGCACCTTGAGGACATCACACTCAGTGAGAGATGCCAGACACAAAAGGCCACACAATGTGGGATTCCATTTCTATGAAATGTCCGGGACAGGCCCAGCCACAGAGGCAGGGGAGACAGGTGGTGGCGGCTGATGGGGTCAAGGCTGGTTTCTTCCTGAGGGAATGAGAATGCTCTAGGATTGGGCAGAGGTGATGGCGACCCGAGCCTGTGAACATATAAAAACCAGGGAACTGCACGCTCTAAAGCAGTGAATCGTGCGGCAGGAGAAGCGTATCCAAATAAAGCTACTACGAGCAAAAATTAAATAAAGAAAGAAGGGCCAGTGAAGAAGCCTGAAGGAAGAACCAGACGGAGTAGGAAGCCAAGAGAGAGTGGGGGTGTTCACCGTTGTGGGGGCGGTGTGTCATTCGTGGTCAGTGGCGGCTGAGTGACTGAATGAGGCGCGGCCAGGCAGGCTGCTTGTGTGCCCCTCATCCCATCCATGAATGAGGACACTGAGGCAGAGGAAGGCAGTCACCTGCCAACGCACACAGGGACCTAGGGCCACTGGGGACATGAACGTCCCTGGACGAGAACATAAGTGGCCCAGGAAGGGGCTCTGGCTCTGTGCTGAGTCCAGTGGCTGGGAAGAACAGTGACATGTGGGCAAGGCAGTGACAGGCGGAGTTGACGAGCAGGTCACTGGTGACCACAGGGAGGTGTCGGGGGCAGAAGAGAGATGAGGTCAAACACTCCCTTTCCTGCTGGTAGGTGCCCAGGTCCCTGTGGCAGTGCCAACAGGGGGCCCGCTGTGGGCAAGCACACAGCCCAGGGCACTGAGCAGGCCGGAGGTGGAGCGGGGACCAGGCAGGCACACTCACTGCCCTCACGGGGCTCACAGTCCAGACATTGGGGACAGGCTGCTTTCTGTACTGGGCCGTCCTGGGCACAGTGGGGCACTGAGCAGCATGCCTGGCTCAAATACTGCCAAATGTCCCCTGGGGACAGAATTGGGCAGTGGAGAGCTTTGCGCCAGGAGAAAGGAGTGACAGCGCTGAGTTCCTAGAAGACCAAGCCCCTGGATCTCACCTCTGCCTGGAGCCCCCGGGAGCGGCCCTACACACACAGACTTTCCATCCTCTCCCCTCTAAATGACACCAAGCAAAAGGTCCTCAGAACCAATTCCATTCTGGGACTCCCAAACCCAGAAGTTCTCAGTCTACAAAACCCCTCTACCAGAAACCCCATTAAACACTAAGTGGTTTGAAAATCAATGTAAGGCCGAGCGCGGTGGCACACGCCTGTAATCACAGCACTTTGGGAGGCCGAGGCGGGCAGATCGCCTGAGGTCAGGAGTTGGAGACCAGCCTGGCCAACATGGTGAAAACCTGTCTCTACTTAAAATACAAAAATAGCCGGGCGTGGTGCGCACACCTGTAACCCCAGCTACTCAGGAGGCTGAGGCAGGAGAATCACTTGAACCTGGGAGGCAGAGGTTGCAGTGAGTCGAGATCGCGCCACTGGACTTCAGCCCAGAGCGAAACTCCATCTCAAAAAAAAAAAAAAAAAAAAAAAGAAAATCAATGTAGCCCCACCTTGAAGACCAATCCGGCTTGTCTGTTTCTAGAAACTCCTCCTCCAAACCCCAAACCCCCACCCCAACCCCTACCCCTACCCCCACCACTGCCTGCAGCCAGGGCACAGGTTCTGAAATTTGACCTGGGAAGCAAGTCACAGGGGCAAACTGGCGGGTACCACCTTGCCAAGATACCCCTCCCCAGTAAAGCACCGGGCTTGCCTTTGAGTAAGTGTCTGCTCCCTTAGCAAAACCCTCTGCAACCCAACTCCGCTCGCTGCTCAAGGCGCCGGGCAGCGGCCAGTGGCCAGCACACCTGCCTCCACTTGGGATTCCGAAGGAAATGACAATCGGGTGTCGCCAAAACACACGGGCCCCTGACACAGGAAGAGGCCCACGCGGAATTCCGCATGACAGACGGCCCCCGACACATCCACTCCGGGGACCAAACCTAGGTGATGCCGTCAGCTTCTATCCCCACCCCCACGCCGAGAGAGACCACTCCGCCTTCACTTCAAAGTCCCCGCAGGCTGCCCTCATGCTGGTGGTGTGTGTCCTTGGTGGATGGTTTTCCCTTAGGTAAATCACCCTCCTTCAAAGCATATAGGTTGGGGTGGGGGCCTCACCACGGAGAGGCATGAGGTCATCGCCCGGTAGACTGGGGCGGGGCGGGGGAATCGGAACCAGAGAGACGCCCTGAACCAGAGGATGAGTTTGGGGTGGAGAAAACAGGGGAAAAGACAAAACAGATTTAGGCTGAACATCTGCATATCGGGGGTCTCAGGCCGTGGGGTGGAGACAGGTCTGGACGGTGGAAGAGGGGGAGGGGGTGTCACAGGTTTGAGTAGGGGTAAAATGGCTCTGAATGGGGGGCACACTCCATATTCTGGGGATCCGAGATGGCCAGGCTTGCGTTTGGAGAAGACACGGGGCAGGACGCAGGACGGAGGTTCAGTTCGGAGGAGGGAGGGGCTTGTGCATGGATAGCTCGTCTGAGGCTTTGGTGGGAGAGCTGGATTTCGGGGGAATGGGGGCTGGCAGGGGGCACGCTGGGAGGGTGGGGGAGCAGAAATCAGCGAGATGAGGTGAGACGGGGACATCCATGCACTCAACCCGTGCCTGCGGGGACTGGTGGACACAACAGTGACCACAGACACAGGTTTCCGGGTGTCCCGGGCTGGGACTGCATTTTACTGGGGCGAGGGGCTGGTTGCGGCCTGGGCGAGCCATCGCACACCACAGGCTCAGCGATGGGGGGCGGCTTCATGTGGGCAGGACCCAAGCTGGGAGGGTCTGAACTGGGAAGTCCCGGGGATGACAGGCCAGGGAGAAATCACCCGGGTTAGGAGGCGGGGTCTGCTGTTCTAGGGGTGCGCAGAGGGGTCCCCTGGTTGGGGGTGCAGGGCTCAGCCTATTTTAAAAAGAATGGTGGACGCTGACGGCGGCTGCGGGGAGGTCACGACTTACAGGTGGCTCGGGGTGGGGGTCACGGCAGGCCCCGACGCGGGGGGGACGCTGGGATTTGGGTGTTAACTCGGGAGACGCGGATGCTGAGGTCACCCGGGCCTAGTTCGGCCTGGGAGGCGGCATTCGAGGGGACTGGGGGCTCCTGGAGGGGCCTGAGCTGGGGTGGGGGTCGCAGCCCGCCCCGCCGTCCCGGTTTTGGGGGGTCGCAGCCAAGCTCCGCCGCCTAGGGCCCGGGGGGCGGGTCCCCGACCCCGGCCGCCTCACCTGGCTCGCTCCCGTGGCTCGCTGGCTCCCGCCGACCCCGCCTCTCCTGGCACCGCACAGCGCCCGCCTCCGGCCTCCGCAGCTCCCGCAGGCCCGGCCGCGGCCGCCGCTGACGGGATCCCGGGCTCCGCGGTCCCTAATATGGCGGCGGTCGCTCCTCCGCTGCCTCCCGGCTCCCTCCCTCCGCCGCGCGCGCCCGGCCGGCCGCGCGCACCCCCGCAACCCGACCACGCCCCCACGCCGCGCGCGGCTAATCGCGGCCACGCCCCCCGCCTACCCCACACACCGCCAGGCCCTGCCCAACACCCAGCCAGGCCCTGCCCACTCCGAGTGGCTGCGCCTGCGCGCGTTGGGCATCTCGGGAGGACGTGACGTCTCCCGCGATTCAAATCAATACAGGAAGCGCGGGTCCACGCGTTGCCCAGGGCAACCGCGGCCGGAAGAGGACCCGCGGGGTGCTAGACGTTGCAGAAATGGCTCTGGTAGATGGAGGGCGTGGTTCCCACTGGGGACAGTCGCGGAATGGGGCGCCCCAGGGCAGACCCTTCCTAGGGTAGATCGAAGCCAGGCACACCTCAGTGCGGCATTGACGTCGCGCCTAATGAGCGCAGATGGGACCCAACACCAGGTGCGTGTCCCGAACGTACAAACGTCACTGCTGAGAGTCATTAATTTATTCAACAAACCTGCATTGCGCTCCTAAGTGCTGCTCCTCCAGGCCCCAGTGAGACAGCAGGGAACAAAACAGGTTTTTAGGCCAGGTGCGGTGGCTCAAGCCTGTAATCCCGGCACTTTGGGAGGCCGAGGCGGGCGGATCACCTGAGGTACGGAGTTAATCCCAGCTACTCGGGAGGTTGAGGCAGAAGAATCCCTTGAACCCAGGAGGCAGAGGTTGCAGTGAGCCGAGATTGCGCCACTGCACTTCAGCCAGGGTGACAGAGCAACACTACGTCTTGAAAAAAAAAACAAAAAACAGGTTTTTAAAAAAATTAGGGGCCGGGCGCGGTGGCTCACGCCTGTAATCACAGCACTTTGGGAGGCGGAGGTGGGTGGATCACCTGAGGTCAGGAGTTCGAGACCAGCCTGGCCAACATAGTGAAACCCCGTCTCTACTAAAAATACGAAAAATTAGCCGAGCATCGTGGCAGGCGCCTGTAATCCCAGCTACTGGGGAGACTGAGGCAGGAGAATTGCTTGAACCCGGGAGGCAAAGGTTGCAGTGAGCCAAGATCGCACCATTGTACTCCAGCCTAGGCAACAGGGCAAGACTCAGTCTCAAAAAAAAAAAAAAAAAAAAGTTAAACATAGAATTGCCACATGACACAGCAGTAACACTCCTAGGTATCTACCCAAGAGAAATAAACATGTAACATCCAAGCAAAAACTCACACACCTATGTGCATAGCAGCTTTATTCATAACATCCACAAAGTGCACACAACCCAAATGTACATCAACGGATGAAGGGAAAATGCTCCATTCATACAATGACACGGTGTTTTGCAATATGAGGCAATGAGGCTCGGACACAGGCTACAACTTGGATGAACCTGGAAAGCATCATGCCCAGTGAAAGAAGCCAGATACAAAAGACCACATAGTGAGTGATTCCATTGATACGAAATGTCCAGATAAGCAAATCCATAGAGACAGGAAGTGGATTAGTGGTTGCCAAGGGCTGGGAGAGGGGGATCAGGAGTGACTGGAATGGACTTTATTTTGGGGGGTTGATGGATATGTTCTAAAATTGATGTGATGGCCGTGAGCTGTGGCTCACACCTGTAATCCCAGCACTTTGGGAGGCTGAGGTGGGCAGATCACTTGAGGTCAGGAGTTCAAGATCAGCCTGGCCAATCTGGTGAAACCCCATCTCTACTAAAAATACAAAAATGAGCCGGGTGTGCTGGCGCACACCTGTAGTCCCAGCTACTCGGGAGGCTGAAGCAAGGGAATCACTTGAACCCGGGAAGTGTAGCTTGCAGTGAGCCCAGATCATGCCACCACACTCCACCCTGGGCGTCAAAGCAAGACTCCGTCTCGGAAAAAAAAAAAAAAAAATTTATGTGATGATGGCTGCCCGACTGTGAATATACTAAACACCACTGAATTATCACTTTACACAGATGAATTGTACAGTATGTAAACTATATCTCAATACAGCTGTTATTTAAAAAGTTCTTGCCCGGCGCAGTGGCTCGCGCCTATAATCCCAGTGCTTTGGGAGGCCAAGGAGGGCGGATTATGAAGTCAAGAGATCGAGACCACCCTGGTCAACATGGTGAAACCTCATCTCTACTAAAAATACAAAAATTAGCTGAGCGTGGTAGCACGCGCCTGTAATCCCAGCTTCTCGGGAGGCTGAGGCAGGAGAATCCCTTGAACCCGGGAGGCGGTGGTTGAAGTGAACCGAGATTGCACCACTGCACTCCAGCAAAAAAAAAAAAAAAAAAAAAATCCCCTTTGGAGCTGAGTTAAGGAGAAAAGAGAACAGGGAAAAGGAGGCGGCAAGAGGTTACAGTTTCAGATGCAGTGCTCAGGGATGCTCTTATTGCAAAGATGATGTTTTAATAAAGATCTGAAAGAGGAGCTGGGCGCAGTGACTAACGGCTGTAATCCTGGCACCTTGGTAGGCCGAGGTGGGCAGATTACTTGAGGTCAGGCCTTCAAGACCAGCCTGGCCAACATGGTGAAACCTCATCTCTACTAAAAATACAAAAATTAGCCGGGCATGGTAGCAGGCCCCTGTATTCCCAGCTACTTGGGAGGCTGAGGGAGGAGAATCATTGGAACCCGGGAGGCAGAGGTTGCGGTGAGCTGAGATCGCACCACTGCACTCCAGCCTGGGCAACACAGCAAGACTCTGTCTCAGAAGAATAAAATAAAAGGAGAGGAGAGGGAGATTCTAACACAGAAACACAGAGACAGACACACAGGGGTCAAGGCCAGGTGATGACAGTGGCAGAGATTGGAGTGACGAAGCCACAAGCTGAGAAACACCAAGGACTGGCGGCCACCCCCAGAAGCTGGAAGAGGCAGGAAGGATCCTCCCCTGGAGCCTCCAGAGAGGCCACAGATCTGCAGATACCTGGATTCCAGACTTCCGCCCCCCAGGGACTTGCTCAATCCCAGAGGACCCACCGAACAGAAGACGCAGACTTGGTTCTTCCGTGCTATCAGTTTCTCGAAGGTCTACAGAGGCCAGATGCCAAGTTCTCTGACTTACACAGGCCTTGCTTTTGGCTGAGGCTTCGATATCTGCGTCCTGCACCCTGGGATTATCTCCTCCTAGGGAGCATCCTTGGGGCCAGTCACACCTGGCACCCTGCCCTCGTAGCCTTCCTGAGTCAGCACAGCTCCTGGTCCACGGGAAGTCCTCGGTAAACAGCCTGAGCCACAAACATGTTGAGGTGACGTCCTTGCAAGGCAGCTGAGGGCTGCAGTGATGCCTGTTATCTGCAGTCAGTTTTCCAACACATAGGAAGGCAATACAATAATTAAAAAAAAAAAGGGGGTGGGCCGGGCACGGTGGCTCACGCTTGTAATCCCAGCACTTTGGGAGGCCCAGGCGGGCGGATCACGAGGTCAGGAGATCGAGACCATCCTGGCTAACACGGTGAAACCCCGTCTCTACTAAAAATACAAAAAAATTAGCTGGGCGTGGTGGTGGGCGCCTGTCGTCCCAGCTACTTGGGAGGCTGAGGCAGGAGAATGGCGTGAACCCAGGAGGCGGAGCTTGCAGTGAGCCGAGATCGCGCCATTGCACTCCAGCCTGGGTGACAGACTGAGACTCCGTCTCAAAAAAATAAAAGGGGGGGTGTCAGCTCCATGAGTCCAGACACTGTGTCTGTTTTGTCCTGTGTCCTCTGTGCCCAGGACACTATCCTCTGTGCTCAGGACGCTGTCCAGCACACAGTAGTTGCTCAATAAGTATTTGTGAATGTTGTCTTAAAATAGAAGTTGGCCTTCCAAAAGGATTTCTTTGCTATGCACAGCATTTTATATTTTTTCATTAATTTTTCTTTAATTATTTTTTTGAGATGGAGTCTCACTCTGTCACCCAAGCTGGAGTGCAGTGACGCGATCTTGGCTCACTGCAACTTCCGTCTCCTGGGTTCAAGTGATGCTCCTGCCTCAGACTCCTGAGTAGCTGGAATTACAGGCACCCACGACCAGGCCAAGCTAATTTTAGTATTTTTAGTAGAGATGGGGTTTCAGCATGTTGGCCATGCTGGTCTTGAACCCCTGACCGCAAGTGATCCACCTGCCTTGGCCTCCCAAAGTGCTGGAATTACAGGCATGAGCTACAATGCCCAGCCAAGTTTTTTTATTAATTGCTCATTTTTTTTTTTTTTTTTGAGATGGGGTCTTGCTCTGTCACCCAGGCTGGAATCCAGTGGTGTGATTACAGCTCACTGGATCCTTGAACTCCTGGACTCAAGCTATCAAGCCACCTGAGTAGCTGGGCCTACAGGCATGAGCCACCAGGCACAGTTGATTTTTTTTTTTTTGGAAATGGAGTCTTGCTCTGTTGCCCAGGCTGGAGTGCAGTGACAAGATCTCAACTCACTGTAACCTGTGTCTCCCAGGCTCAAGCGATTCTCCTGCCTCAGCCACCCAAGTAGCTGGGATTACAGGCTGAGCCACTGCACCCAGCCAAATTAAAAAAAATTTTTTTTCTGTTGAGACGGGGGCTTACCACATTGCCCAGGCTGGTCTTGGAATCTTGGGCTCAATCGATCATCCTGTCACCCCACAGCCTCCCAAAGTGCCAGGATTACAGGTATGAGCCACCACTCCTGGCAGTCGCCCACATTTTAAAAATAAGAGATTGCAAGCAGGGCACAGTAGCTCACGCCTGTAATCCCAGCACTTTGGGAGGCCAAGGCAGGTGGATCACCTGAGGTCAGGAGTTTGAGACCAGCCTGGCCAACATCGTGAAACCCTGTCTCTACTAAAAATACAAGAAGTTAGCTGGGTGTGGTGTTGCGTGCCTGTAATCCCAGCTACTCGGGAGGCTGAAGTCTTTTTGTATTTTTAGTAGAGATGGGGGTTTCACCATGTTGGCCAGGCTGGTCTCGAACTCCTGACCTCAAGTGATAACACCCACGTCGGCCTCCCAAAGTGTTGGGATTACCGGTGTGAGCCACCGTACCGGGCCTCTTTCAGGTCTTTCTTCAGATGTCACCACCTCAGATTCTGGCCACCCTTCCTGAAACTGCACACCCTATACATACACCGCCCTTGGCTACCGAATTTTTTCTCGTTAGCCTTTTTCACCATCTAATAGGTATTGCATTTACTTATCGTGTTATTTTCTGTCTCTATAACAACACTGGGAGGCGTACGAGGGTAAGGGCTGAAGCCTCTCTTGTCCTCAAGGCCATGTACTATTTATTACATACATGAATGAATGAACGACTGCATTTCTTCCTTTTTTTATTCCTCACATACTTAAGGTTCGAGCTCCCTGAGCCCATTGGCCAACACCTCTAGAGTCTGACCACGCCTAGAAACACTGCGCATGCTCCGTCGCTAGCCAGCCCAGGCTGGGCGCTGAATCGGCACAAACCAGTCTCACTTCTTGTACCGCAGTGGGGAGGTTGGAGAGAATTTTTTCCCATGAAAGGGCATACGTTGCCCGTCCCCTTCCCCGAAGAATGCACTAGGAATACTGTTCCTGTGTTTGCATGAGCTGTGGCACCAGCACCGACTCAGCCTTCCGGGCCTCCCTCCTGCACGGGAGCCTCTCACTAGGTCTCCCCCGCGGCTGCGTTGGTGCCGTCCGGCACGGTCACGTGGGCGAGAAAATGGCGGCCCCCAGACCGCACTGCGAGCGTCGCGGCAGGTGAAGCGGTGGTGGCAGAGGCGCCTGCGGGTACTGGCCGGGCCGACGGGCCCTGAGTCTCCAGAGCTCGGTGAGGCGTCCCGGAGGCGGCGATCACGGTGTGGGGCCCGGGTCTGGCGGGCGGTGGCACCGGGAGCGCCTCGTTAGGGAATCCGGTCTCAGGGATTCGTTGACTGTGGATGGGGCGGGTTAAGGGGTCTCGAGTCCCGGCGATCTCTTTCCTCTGGGATTTTTTACATGAAAGAGTGCCCACCTCACGTCCTGAAGCTCCTATGTCGTACGGTTGGGTCTCGATGGTCCCCAGTGCCCTGCCAACTCTCACAGGCCTGCCCTCTGGTTTCTGATGACCCCTCTTTAAAGATGTCACTCTCCTTTGATGGTCACCTGTGCTTAGGTGGCTACACTGCCCTCGTCAAGCCCAGGCAGTCTTGCTGACGCCACTGTTCACCAGAGAGGGCTGCCAGCATGCCATAGCCTGCCTGTCTTGAGATGAAGCATCCGCCAGGTTCTCAGCCGATCTGGAGGAAAGAGAGGGGTCCCTTCTCCCCTTGGCTGTGTTCTTTCATCCTAAGTCATTCAACAAAGCGTTGGTGGTTTAGAGCCCGACTCTGGACCTAGACTTCCTGGATTCCTAACTCTTCACGCTGCTCCCAAGCAAGTTCCCAAGCACAGTCCCAAACTGTGCCTCAGTTTTCTCACCTGTTAAATGGGGACAATCTTAGTAACTACCTCACAGGGTAGTGATGTAGATCGAATGAATTAATGAATGTAAAGAGCATGGATTGCCTGGCGCGTAGCAAATGCTACGTAAGTGTCAGCTGCTATTGTCACGGTTATCGTTTTTATTTTATTTATTCATTTTGAGACAGGGTCTTGCTTTGTCGCTCAGTCTGGAGTGCAATGGCACGATCTCGACTCACTGCAACCTCCGCCTCTGGAGTTCAGGCGATTCTCCTACCTCAGCCTCCCGAGTAGCTGGGATTACAGGCGCCCACCACCACGCCCAGCTAATTTTTGTATTTTTAGTAGAGATGGGGTTTCACCATGTTGGTCAGCTGGTCTCGAACTCCTGAACTCAGATGGTCTGTCCACCTCGGCCTCCCAAAGTGCTGGGATTACAGGCGTGAGCCACCGTGCCCAGCCGGTTATTGTTTTTATTGAGGCCCTACTGCGTGCAGGTCATTGCACTAAGTGCTGGGAATACAACAGTGACCAAGATAGACTCAGTCCCAGCCTTCAGAGTTCTATTCTAATGAGGGATAAGACCAATCACAAGCAACTAAATCAATACTTTCCAATATGATATCTAGGAGTCTTAGGCGCCATGGAGAAAAATAAAGCTGAATAAGTGAAAAGAGATGGAAGAGTAACATTGTCCATTGTGATCAGGGAAGGCTTCCATGAGGAAGTGACGTTGGAGACCCAGGAAAGCAAGAGGATGAGCACGGGTGTTCCTGGACCAAACTGAGGGTCGGGCTGCTATTTCTCATGGTCCAATAACGAGATGCAGATTAACTGGGGAGGAAGAGAGTTTTTATTTCTGTAACCGGTTACAGGGAGAAGGCCTGGAAAATATCGCCAGACCAACTCACAATGACAAAGTTTTCCAGAGCTTATATACCCTCTAAGCTCTACATCTACATGTAACTGAGCATCCATCTAAAGACATAAGTGACTAACTTCTTTTAATCTATAACTAAGATCTGAATCCGGAAGACTTACCTTTGGAACCTCAGTAAATTTACTTAATCTAAATGGGTCCAGGTGCTGGGGTGATCACCCTTATCTCATCTCCAATGGGTCCAGGTGCTGGGGTGATCATCCTTATCTTGTCTCCTGCTAAATCATGGAGGTTTGGGGAATTCTTCAGACACCCAGTAAAACTTGTTTAATCCTAAACGGGTCACATTAAGAATTCCTTCGTTATTGGCTGGGTGTGGTGGCTCAAGCCTGTAATTCCAGCAGTTTGGGAGGCTGAGGCGGGTGGATCACCTGAGGTTGGGAGTTTGAGACCAGCCTGACCAACATGGAGAAACCCTGTCTCTACTAAAAATACAAAATTAGCCGGGCATGGTGGTGCATGCCTATAATCCCAGATACTCGGGAGGCTGAGGCAGGAGAATCACTTGAACCCCGGAAGCGTAGGTTGTGGTGAGCCGAGATAATGCCATTACACTCCAGCCTGGGCAAAAGAGCGAAACTCTGTCTCAAAAAGAAAAAATTCCTTCATTATCTTGTCATGCCTTAAGGCCCAGGAAAGGCCTGGGCAAAACTCTTCATGGGCTTTTGTTACATTCCAGCCTTTGTATGAGGGCACTGGCTCTTTTAGCTTTTAATGTTTAACTTAACCACTCAGTCAGTGCTGAAACAGTTATGGAGGCCTGTGTTAGTGAGGCCTGGCCTGCTACGTGGGGACATCTAGGGAAGAATGTTCCTCATGGAGATCACAGCAAATGCAAAGGCCCTACGGCTGCACTGGGCCTGGCGTGTTGGAGGAACAGCGAGGAGGCCTGTGTGGCTGGAGCAGAGCTAGAGAGGGAAGAGGTGATGGGAGACAGTCATGAAGGGCCTTTGGGACTGTCAAGTAGTTGAGTGAGGAGGCATAGGAGGATTTTAAGCAAGGGAGTGATATGGTCCAGTTTACATATTGAAAGTACTTCTGAATCTGTTATCTAAGCTGTGTAACAAAAATCCCCATAATGGCTGGGTGTAGTGGCTGATGCCTGTAATCCTAATGCTTTGGGAGGCTGAGGCAGGATGATCACTTGAGCCTGGGAGTTGGAGACCAGCCTGGGCAACATAGAAGTGAGACCCCATCTCTACAAATAATAAAAAAAAAATTAGCTGGGCATGCTGGTGTGTGCCTGTAGACACAGCCACTAGGAAGTCTGAGGCAGGAGGATCACTTGAGACTGGGAGTTCGAGGCTACAGTGAGCCGTGATCATGCTGCCGTACTCCAGCCTGGCGACAGAACAAGATCCTGTCTCAAAAACAAACAAAAAAACATACTTGGTTACCTTCAACAACAGTAAACAGTGTCGCACACAGTTGCTCTGGGCCTGGCTTAGCTGGCTGGCTCTGGGTCTGGCCTCTGGTAAGGCCTCAGTGGAGACGGTCTGGGGCTGCATCATCTGAAGGTTCGCCTGGGGCTGGACGAGCTGCTGCCAGCCCACTTCTCTCACATGGCTGTTGGTGGGAGGGCTCAGTTTTTTGCCACATGGGCCCCTACAAAAGACTGCTTGAGCATCCTCACAACATGGTCACTGGCTTCCCCTACAGAGAGAACAAGGATGAGACTGTTGTGCTTTTTATGCCCTAACCTTGGAAGTCTTGCTCTGTTCCATCTTCTTGGCATTCACATGGGTCAGCCCTGTTCAGAGTGGGAGGGGACTATATAAAGCCTTGAATATTGGGTGGGGATTGCTGGGGCCATTTTGGGGGTCAGCTGTCCCTCTGGCTGCTGTGTGGAGAGCAGACAGTGGAGGTCATTTCTGTTAGGCCTATAGCTGAGAGGCAGTGCAGAGACTGAGGCCTAGAGAGGGAAAGCAACTTACGGAAGGCTGCACAGCTAGTAGGGAGGTTGGAGCTGAGCTTTCAGCGTAGATGCTCAGGTTGGTCAGTGGGTAGGAAGTTGCCCCACCCAGGTCCTAGGAACAGACAACGCACTGGTGAAGGGGGCTTCTAACCTGGGCTCTCATTTTTCTGCCATAGGTTCTTACATCCCCGCGTCCCCAGGTTTAGCCTGAGCAGGGTTGTGGAAGGCCGGGACCCATTGATAGCACGATGGTGACGGAACAGGAGGTGGATGCCATCGGGCAGACGCTGGTGGACCCCAAGCAGCCCCTGCAGGCCCGCTTCCGGGCGCTGTTCACGCTGCGCGGGCTCGGCGGCCCAGGCGCCATTGCCTGGATCAGCCAGGCCTTCGGTGACGATTCCGCCCTGCTCAAGCACGAGCTGGCCTACTGCCTGGGCCAGATGCAGGATGCCCGCGCCATCCCCGTGCTGGTGGACGTGCTGCAAGACACCCGTCAGGAGCCCATGGTGCGCCATGAGGCAGGTGAGCACCTGTCTGTGTCCCGGGCACCTGCTCCCTCCTGCCTCACTTCTTCATGACCCCACGTGTCCCCGTCCTCACTCAGGTGATAAATATCAGGGTGGTCAACTGCCCCATAAAGCACCAGATAGTAAATACCTGCAGCTCTGCAGCCAGACAACAACTCAATAAAGCCAGTGTAGGTCATCTGTCACCAAATGGCTAAGGCTGTGTGCCCAGACAACCTCAACTGGGCAGGGGGCGGTGGCTCAGGCCTGTAATCTTAGCACTTTGGGAGGCCCAGGAAGGTGGATCGTTTGAACTCAGGAGTTTAAGACCATCCTGGGCAACATGGCAAAACCCTGTCTCTAGAAAAAATACAAAAATTAGCCAGGCATGGTGGCATGCACCTGTAGTCGCAGCCACTTGGGAGGCTGAGGCGGGAGAATCGCTGGAGCCCGGGAAGTCAAGGTTGCAGTGAGCCATGATCGCGCCACCGCATTCCAGCCTGGGCAACAGAGTGAGATCCTGTCTGAAAAAACAAAAAACAAACTTCATTTGTAAATGCTGAGATTTGAATTTCATATAAATTCCACCCATCAGGAAGTACTATCCCTTTGATTTTTTGTTTTAAACCATTTATTTGTTTGTTTTGAGTCAGAGTCTCGCTCTGTCGCCAAGGCTGGGGTACTGTGGTGCCGTCTTGGCTCACTGCAACCTCTGCCTCCCGGGTTCAAG
Source organism: Pan troglodytes (assembly GCF_028858775.2). Lineage (NCBI taxonomy): Eukaryota > Metazoa > Chordata > Mammalia > Primates > Hominidae > Pan > Pan troglodytes. The sequence continues at coordinate 5,840,394 of NC_072418.2, read as the reverse complement.
TGATTCTCCTGCCTTAGCCTCCCAAGTAGCTAGCGTTACAGGTGTGTGCCACCACGCCTGGGTAATTTTTGTATTTTTAGTAGAGATGGGTTTTGCCATGTTGGCCAGGCTGGCCTTGAACTCCTGGCTTCAAGTGATCCACCTGCCTCGGCCTCCCAAAGTGCTGGGATTACAGGCGTGAGCCATCGCGCCCAGCCTTAAACCCTTAAAAGTGTTTTAAAAACCATTCTTTGCTCATATAAAAACAAGCGACAAGCCATAGATCCCCAATCCCTAATGTATATTAGATTTACTCCACTCATTGGACACACATTTAGTGAGCACCTACTGTATGCCAGGCTCTGTCATGTATGTAAGAGACAAAACAGTGACAATACAGATACAAGCCGGGCATCGTGGCTCACGCCTGTGGTCCCAGTTACTCAGGAGGCTGAGGCAGGAGGATTACTTGAGCCAGGGAGGTTGAGGCTGCAGTTAGCCATGATCACGCCACTGCACTCCAGCCTGGGCCACAGAGTGAGACCCTGTCTCAAAAAAAGTGGACTGTTCAGGTCGGGTGCATTGGCTCATGCCTGTAATCCCAGCACTTTGGGAGGCTGAGGCGGGTGGATCACCTGAGGTCAGGAGTTCAAGACTAGCCTGGCCAACATGGTGAAACCCCGTCTCAACTAAAAATACAAAAAAAGTAGCTGGGTGTGGTGGCCGGCGCCTGTAATCCCAGCTACTTTGGGAGGCTGAGGCAGGAGAATCACTTGAACCCAGGAGGCGGAGTTTGCAGTGAGTGGAGATCACGCCATTGTACTCTAGCCTGGGTCACAAGAGCGAAGCTCTAAAAAAAAAAAAAAAAAAAGGACTGTTGTAGCGAGGGACCTAGACAGCAAAGGAGACCAGTGAGGCAGGTAGTTGGTGCGTCTGTGCCACTGGGACTGTGTTTCTGTAACCAGTGAGCTCATTTGCAATTAGCGCGTGGGAGGTGCCTGACATAGAGCCTGTGTTGGCTCATACGGGACTTTTCCCGGCAGAGGGAGCCTGCCAGGCAGGTGCACAAACGCAAACCGCAACCTTCAGGAAAGGCAAAAGCCACCAGCTCAGCTGCCTCACAGGCAGGGCCCTTGAGCTCGATTCTGAGAAAATTCAAGGAACATCTGCACCCAGGGCTCTACGGGGAGCCGCCGCCAGCCTTGCTCCGACCTGGGCTTGCGACGCCTGCACTTGTGCCTGTACCCGAACCCACCTAAGTGTAGCCCCAGTGGCCCCAAATTCTGGAGTCTCCAGCCGGCAGGCCCGGCCTGTTTTGGGAATTTTTTTTGTTTGTTTTTTTGAGACAGGGTCTCACTCTGTCGCCCATGCTGGAGTACAGTGGTGTGATCATAGCTCACTGCACCCCCGACCTCCTGGGTTCTTGGAGCTGCTTGTCAGCTGTGATCCCGAGTTGTAGGGATATACTTCTCTCCCTGTCTCATGGTACGGACCGGGATGGGGTCCATTTTGCTCTGAGCGGCAGCCGGGTGCGGTTCCAGGCAGTGCCTTGCTCTGGGGAGGGGATGCTGATTGGTCCAGCGGGGAGCCTGTACCCACTGCTGCTCCAATCAGCCGTGGACAGAGGCGGGGCTTCCCCACAGTGGCAGAGCCCTGAGAGGGGTGTCCTCCGGTCCCAGAGGTAGCCGGGCATTTTCCACACATCCACCCCACCAACATGAGCTCTCCGGCTGCTTCTTCCCAGGGGAGGCCCTGGGGGCCATCGGGGACCCGGAAGTTCTGGAGATCCTGAAGCAGTATTCCTCGGACCCCGTCATCGAGGTAACCAGGCCCCCGCTGGTCTCCCTGCCAGTCTCGGGTCCCTGGGAAGCCCTGCCCAGCCCTGCCCCAGCCCTGACCTGGAGCAGCCTCAGACCCTCCCCATCTCTGGTTGCCAGGGCGACCACTTGGCCAAGGATGCCCCAGGGATGAGGAAGGCGAGGGCGACAATCTGGACAGACACTTGCTGCGCCCCATTTGGCAAAACGGCGACAACCAGCTTTGCTCACCCGCTTCCATCCCGGGCCTTGAGCCCCTGAGCCGGCCTGACCCCCTTTCTCTGAACCCCCACGTCCAGTCCCTCTGCCAAGACCCCTCTGAACCCACCCAGTGCCCTCTACCTCTGATACCTTGTCCTGGCCCACCAGACCCCTTCAGAGATCTCCTGCTACCTTCCAACATTTCTTCTTTTTTTTTTTTTGAGACGGAGTCTCGCTCTGTCGCCCAGGCTGGAGTGCAGTGGGCGCAATCTCGGCTCACTGCAAGCTCTGCTTCCCAGGTTCATGCTATTCTCCTGCCTCAGCCTCCAGAGTAGCTGGGACTACAGGCGCCTGCCACCACGCTCAGCAAATCTTTTTGTATTTTTAGTAGAGACGGGGTTTCACCATGTTAGCCAGGATGGTCTCGATCTCCTGACCTCGTGATCCACCTGCCTCGGCCTCCCAAAGTGCTGGGATTACAGGCGTGAGCCACCGCGCCCGGCCCAAAAATGAAACAAATTTTATTTTATTAGTTTTTTCTTTATAGAGATGAGGTCCCGCTCTGTCGCCCAGGCTGGTGTTGAACTGGGCTCAAGCGATCCTCCTGCCTTGGTCTCACTAACTGCTGGGATTAGGGGCATGAGCCGCTTCGGCCGGCCCCATCATTCTTTTTTGTGGCTGAGTCACGTTCCGTGGTGTGGACGGCCCATGCTGTGTCCACTCACTGTGGCTGGATGCTTGAATTGTCTCTGCTTTTTAGCTGTTATGAGTTATGCCGCCACGGACATGCATGTTCCTTTCTCCCCTGCCACTTCTTGTCCACATCCCACCCCGACCCTCAGTCTCTCCTCCTCCGGGGCAGCCGGGGGTACGTGTGACACTCAATTCTGCTGTTCTGTTCCATGCTTAAAGCTCTCACGATATCTCATCACCTTTAGGACAAAATCCCAAGCCCTTACAGTGGCCCACAGGCCTTACCTAGTCAGATGGGGCTGCACATGGTCCTTTGGCCCTCACCCCTCCCGCAGGGTCCTGCCTCAGGGCCTTTGCACCGCTGCTTCCCCATCCCCAGGTCTCCACCTGATTCCCTCCCTAAGCTGGCTTAGGTCTCTGCCTCCACATCACCTCCTCCCTGAGGCCCTCCCCAGCCCTCCAGTCCCCCGGTCACTCACAAGTCAGCCACCCCTACTGGCTTACTTCCTGCCTGGAATGATGGGTTAGTCACCCTGCCAGTGTCTCTCTCCCCTGCTAAGCTGCCATCCCGGGGGGTGGGGAAGGGCCCCTGCGACCCCCCAGGGCCAACCCAACCCGCTGCCTGATACCCCCTCCCCGCAGGTGGCCGAGACCTGCCAGCTGGCCGTGCGCAGGCTGGAGTGGCTGCAGCAGCACGGCGGGGAGCCGGCGGCGGGACCCTACCTCTCCGTGGACCCTGCCCCGCCGGCTGAGGAGCGTGACGTGGGGCGCCTGCGGGAGGCGCTGCTGGATGAGTCTCGGCCGCTCTTCGAGCGATACCGCGCCATGTTCGCCCTGCGCAATGCGGGAGGCGAGGAGGCCGCCCTGGCGCTGGCCGAGGGTGAGGAGGGGCTTCTGGGCTGGGGTCCTGGGCAGTGCCTCTCTGTGAGGTTCAGTGATGGCATCTGTGCAGTGGGGCCGCGGCCTGCCCCCGGGAACGGCATCCCGGGCCTGGCCCCAAGCATTTCCCATGGGGCCTGTTAAGAACCCGTGCAAGCGTCCCTCTTGGTCCCCATAGCTCCCAGCTTTTCCCGCCCCCATAGCTGCGGTCAGTTCCCCTGGGCAGCCCTAATCACTGGGGCTGGGGGCAGGGGTGTCTTCAAGATAGAACACCCCAGGTTGGGCGTGGTGACTCACGCCTGTCGTCCCAGCACTTTGGGAGGCCGGGATGGGAAGATCGCCAGGACTTTGTGACCTGCCTGGGCAAGATAGCAAGACCCCATGTCTTCGAAAAGACAGAGCTCGCCTTCCCACCCCTCCTGGCCCCAGCGAGTGTCCCTCTCCCCTGCAGGTCTGCACTGTGGGAGCGCCCTCTTCCGCCACGAGGTCGGCTACGTCCTGGGACAGCTGCAGCACGAGGCGGCGGTGCCCCAGCTGGCGGCCGCCCTGGCCCGATGCGCCGAGAACCCCATGGTGCGGCACGAGTGCGCGGAGGCCCTGGGCGCCATCGCCCGGCCCGCCTGCCTGGCCGCGCTGCAGGCTCACGCGGACGACCCAGAGCGCGTGGTGCGTGAGAGCTGCGAGGTGGCTCTGGACATGTATAAGCACGAGACCGGGCGGGCCTTCCAGTACGCGGACGGCCTGGAGCAGCTGCGCGGGGCCCCCTCCTAGGGCCCCACCCTCACCCGGAGCTCCCGGAGGACTCTTGAGGGCCGCTCCTCCACCGCAGAGCTTTGGCGTCTAAACCGGGTGTGTGTAAATCGGTGTCATCGCTTGTGTCTTGCTGGGCGCACGGTTGCTGTCCCCCTCCTCCGTCTGGGACCGAGGAGCTGCCGTTGTGCTGTGACTCCCTGAGTCCCCTGACTGCTCCTCGGGGCCTGGCGCAGGGCTGTAGCGTGGAAGTTTCCAGGCTTGGGGTGGGACTCTGCGGGAGGCTCTGGGATGCCCGGCTCAGGACAGGGGAGGATCGCGAGGGCAGCCAGGGGCAGAGCTGGGGCTCTGGGAAGAGGCTGGCGTTATGGTGGCTTCAGCTTCACTAGGAATGGGGCACAGGGTCTGGGGGCCTCTGACTCCCCCACCCTGAGGCCTGGGTAAGGACAGGGTGGTGGTCCCTGAGTGGGTCAGGTAGGGCACAGGGGCCAGGGAGGGACAAGCAGACCTCAGAGCGCTGCCCAGATGGAATATTAAATTATTTTTGCCAAACACTGACTCCTGTGAGTGTGTTGGGTGAGGGGAGCGTGGGAGGGAGGGGGGGGTGGGAGCTTTCAGGGAACGTTCCCCGAGAGTGTGTGGCGTCTGGGCGGGGAGACGGTTGTATCCACAGCCATTGGCTCTAGGATCTGTCCTGCCGCTGACACTGAGCCACCACCAGCGACAGGCAGGCCTGCCCCTGTTTTATGTGCGGTTACCTGGTCAGATCTGCCCAGCCAGCTCCCTCCAAGGGGGCTCTGGGGAAACAGCCCTCCAGCCTGGCCCTTCCCGGACCCCCATCTTCCCCCAACTCCTGTTGTGGGTGCAGTGGAAGGGGTTCTGTGGTACAGCTGAGAGCCCAGACATGGCTTCCTCCGCCGGCTCCCGCAGCCCTTCCATGTGTGGCTGGGGACAGCCCACTTACCTCTCTGTAAAATGGGCATAGCGGTAGAATCTCAGGTGCAGAGCTCCTTGTCTGCAGCCAGAGAGGCCAAAACCAGAAGACAGGAGGCATAACGTGACGGGAACCAACTATCCACTGAGCCAGGTTCTCCAACGGAGAGCTGGATCCTGCCCCGGGGCATCAGTTTAGCTTGTCATGGGGTGGGGGTGTGCAGCTGGCATCTAGTCAGGTAGTCGGGGGAGGCCAGGGATGCTGGAAGACACCCTCCAGCACTCGGTCCCCACAACAGAGAATGATCCGGCCCCAAATGAGTGCAGAGGTTGAGAAACCTGCCTGGCAGTCACATGTTTGGTTGTAGGTTTTTAATTTTAATTTTAATTTATTTTATTATTTTTGTTGAGATGGAATTTCACTCTTATTACCCAGGCTGGAGTGCAATGGCGTGATCTCGGCTCACTGCAACCTCCGCCTGCCAGGCTCAAGCATTTCTCCTGCCTCAGCTTAACAAGTAACTGGGATTACAGGCATGCACCATCATGCCCAGCTAAATTTTTTTTTTTTTTTTTTTTTTTTTTTTTTTTTGAGATGGAGTCTTGCTCTGTCACCCAGGCTGGAGTGCAGTGGCACGATCTCCACTCACTGCAAGCTCCGCCTCCCGGGTTCACGCCATTCTCCTGCCTCAGCCTCCTGAGTAGCTGGGACTATAGGCACACGCTGCCACGCCCGGCTAATTTTTTGTATTTTTAGTAGAAACGGGGTTTCACTGTGTTAGCCAGGATGGTCTCGATCTCCTGACCTCATGATCCGCCTGCCTCGGCCTCCCAAAGTGCTGGGATTACAGGTGTGAGCCACCGCACCTGGCCTGTTTGTATTTTTTAGTAGAGACAACAAGCTTTCACCATGTTGGTCAGGCTGGTCTCAAATTCCTGACCTCAGGTGATCCACCCGCCTCGGCTTCCCAAAGTGCTGAGATTACAGGCATGAGCCACCACACCCAGCCTTTTTTTCCCCTCCCCCCGAGATGGAGTCTTGCTCTGTCACCCAGGCTGGAGTGCATTGGCGCGATCTCAGCTCACTGCAACCTCTGCCTCAGCCTCCCAAGTAGCTGGGATTACAGGCACATGCCACCATGCATGCCCAGCTAATTTTTGTATTCTTAGTAGAGATGGGGTTTCACCATGTTGGCCAGGCTGGTCTTGAACTCTTGACCTTGTGATCAGCCCGCCTTGGCCTCCCAAAGTGCTGAGATTACAGACGTGAGCCACTGCGCTTGGCTCACCTTTTTTTTTTTTTTTTTTTTTTTTTTTAAATGGAGAGGGTCTCGCTCTGTCTCCCAGGCTGTAGTGCAGTGGCTGATCACTGCAGCTTACTGCAGCCTTGACCTCCTGGGCTCAAGCGATCCTCCTATCTTGGCCTCCCAAGCAGTTGGGACCTCAGGTTTGCCCCACTGTGCCTGAGTAATATTTGTATTTTTTGTAGAGACGGGGTCTCAGTATGTTTTGTTCTGTGTTGAGACAGGGTCTCACTCTGTTGCCCAGGCTGGAGTGCGGTGGTGCAATCTCAGCTCATTGCAACCTCTGCCTCCCAGGTTTAAGCAATTCTTGTGCCTCAGCCTGCTGAGTAGCTGGGACTACAGGCACGTGCCTCCATGCCTGGCGGATTTTTGTATTTTTAGTAGAGACAGGGTTTCACCATGTTGGCCAGGCTGGTCTTGAACTCCTGGCCTCAAATGATCTGCCCTCCTCAGCCTCCCAAAGTGCTGGGATTATAGACATGAGCCATGTGCCTGGCCATCTTGTTTATGTTTTAGAGACAGAGTGTTGCTCTATTGCCCAGGCTGGAGAGCAGTGGCTCGATCTAAGCTCACTGCAACTTCTGTCTCCCAGGCTCAAGTGATCCTCCCACCTCAGCCTCCTGAGCAGCCAACATCCATTCTACTATGGTTCCGTGGGGCTCTCTCTCTTGCGATCTGTTCTCTCTGTCACTTTCTTGTTGGCCTCCAACCTCCCTCATCCTCACTCAGCTGATGACCTTGCTTTCGGCTTCAGTGAAAAAATCAAGCAGACCTTCCGCGCACCCCACCAACAGCTGTGCCCGCCTGCCTGTCCCCGTGTCGTGCATGCTGCCTCCCCTCCTGCCCGCTAACGCTGGCTGATGAACTGTTGGTTCTGCTAGCCAAGACTTACCTAAGATCCTTATGGCTGTGCAACAGATTACTCCAAACTTAGCAGCTTCAAACAGCTGGACTTGGGTCAAATCGTGTCCCCCGAAAAGGCTTGTCCAGGTGGTAACCCCTGGTACCCATGAATGTGACCTGAATTGGAAATAGAGTCTTTGCAGGTGTTGTTAAGGATCTCAGCATGAGATCATCCTGGATTTAGGGTAGACCCTAAATCCAATGACCAGTGTCCTTACAGAGACAGAAAAGTGCACCTGAGCGCAGTGGCACATGCCTATAGTCCCAGCTACTCTAGAGGCCAAGGCAGGATCGCTTATGCCCAGGAGTTCAAGACCAGCCTGGGCACCATAGTGAGACCCCCCCATCTCTTTAATTAAAAAAAAAGAAAAAAAAAAAAGGGCCGGATGCGGTGGCTCACACCTGTAATCCCAGAACTTTGGGAGGTCAAGGCAGGTGGATCACCTGAGGTCAGGAGTTTGAGACCAGCCTGGACAACATGGTGAAACCCCATCTCTACTGAAAATACAAAAATTAGCTGGGTGTGGTGGTGCATGCCTGTAATCCCAGCTACTCAGGAGGCTGAGGCAGGAGAATCACTTGAACCCAAGAGGCAGAGGTTGCAGTGAGCCAAAATCACGTGCCATTGCACTCCAGCCTGGGCGACAAGAGCAAGACTCCATCTTAAATAAAGAAGACAAGAAAACCCCCAGAGACAGAGGAAAGAAGACAGATACCTTTCCTGTGGGTCACGAGTCTGGGAGCAGCAAGCGTATCTGGATGTTTCTGGCTTTGGGTGTTTCATGAAGTTGCAATCAAGCTGTCGGCCAGGGCTGCCTCATCTGAAGGCTCAACTGGGGCCAAAGGAGCCACTTCCAAGGTGGCACCTTCCAATGCGACATTGGCTGCCTGAGCCACCTCTTTTCCTCACCAACTCCTCGTCCTTCTCATCAACTCACAGCCATTACTTCAGCCCTTCCCCCTTTTCTCTCCTGCCTCCTTGGTTTCCTCTCTTTACCCATCAACACAGACCAGCTGCAATGTTTTTAAAACAACAAGAAAAAGCTGGGCACAGTGGCTCACACCTGTAATCCCGGCATTTTGTGAGGCTGAGGCAGGTAGGTCACTTGAGGTCAGGAGTTGGAGACCAGCCTGTCCAACATGGTGAAATCCTGTCTCTGCTAAAAATACAGACATTAACTGGGCATGGTGGCACATGCTTGTAGTCCCAGCTACCTGGAAGGCTGAGGTATGAGAATTGCTTAAACCTGGGAAGTGGAGGTTGCAATGAGCCGAGATGGCCCCACTGCACTCCAGCCTGGGCAACAGAGGGAGACGGAGTCTTAAAACGACACCAACACCACCAACAACAGCAAAACAAAACCCTGGAAAGTAGTCACAGCTACTTGGGAGGCTGAAGCAGGAGAACCACTTGAACCCGGGAGGCAGAGGTTGCAGTGAGGAGATCATACCACTGCACTCCAGTCTGGGTGACACAGCGAGACTCTGTCTCAAAAACAAACAAAAATATAAAAAGCCACCCTCACCAGGCGCAGTGGCTCACGCCTATAATCCCAGCACTTTGGGAGGCTGAGGTGGGTGGATCAAGAGGTCAGGAGATCGAGATCATCCTGGCTAACACAGTGAAACCCCATCTCTACTAAAAGCACAGAAAAAAAATTAGCCGGGCGTGGTGGCGGGCGCCTGTAGTCCCAGCTACTTGGGAAGCTGAAGCAGGAGAATGGCGTGAACCCGGGAGGCAGAGCTTGCAGTGAGCCGAGATCGCACCACTGCACTCCAGTCTGGGCGACAGAGAGAGACTCTGTCTCATAAAATAAAATAATAAATAAAATAAAATAAATAAAAAAAAGCCACCCCCTTTTTTGTAGAGACAAGATCTAGCTCTGTCACCCAGGCTGGAGTACAGTGGCACAATCTTAGCTCACTTCAGCCTCCAGCTCCTGGGCTTAAGCAATCTTCCTGCCTCAGCCTCTCAAGTCCCTGGGACTACAGACATGAGCCACCACCTGGCAAGGGTTACACTTTTTTTGGTTTGTTTTTGAGATGGAGTCTCGCTCTGTTGCCCAGGCTGGAGTGTAGGGGTGGGATCTCGGCTCACTGCAACCTCCGCCTCCCGGGTTCAAGCGATTCTCCTGCCTTAGCCTCCCGAGTAGCTGGGATTACAGGTGCATGTCACCACGCCTGGCTAATTTTTGTATTTTAGTAGAGATGGGGTTTCACCATGTTGGTCAGGCTGGTCTTGAACTCCTGACCTCATGATCAGCGTTCCTCAGCCTCCCGGAGTGCTGGGATTACAGGCGTGAGCCACCATGCCCGCCCGGGAAGGCTCACACTTCTACACATTGTTGAATTTCCTCCTCCCAACACCCCAGGAAACTTTACCCACCCCATTGTAGAGAGAAGCCAGGGAACCCTGGAGAGCCCAGGTCATGCTGTGATGGGCAGAGCTGGGATTTGAACCCAGGTCTTCCTCACCACCGCCTCCTACTGCCTTGTCCTGGCTCCCTGGCCCCTGGCTACTTGGAATTCCTTGTGTTTCTCCCCAGGTTTCTCCTCTGCAATGTTCCTAACTCAGGAAATGGCAACACCATCATTGCAGGCATTTAGTCTAAAAACAGGTTTGTTTAATGAAAAATCGATCCCAAGGCTGGGTGCGGTGGCACATGCCTGTAATCCCAGCACTTTGTGAGGCTGAGGCAGGGGGATCCCTTGAGCCCAGGAGTTAAAGAGCAGCCTGGGCAACATAGTGAGACCCTGTTCCTATAAAAAAAAATACAGAAAATTAGGTAGGTGTGGTGGCACAGACCTGTAGTCCCAGCTACTCAGGAGGCTGAGGCAGGAGGATCGCTTGAGCCTGGGCAGTCAAGGCTGCAGTGAGCCAAGATCCCACCACTGCACCACTGCACTCCAGCTTGGGTGACAGAGCAAGGCCCTGTCTTAAAAAAAAAAAAAAAAGAAAGAAAAAAATGTCCATCTCAAATCTGCCTACTTTCCTTCCACTAGGACCAGCTCAGTCCCCTCCTGGCTCCTCCTCTGTCCCCCATAGTCTGTTCCCCTCAAAGCAGCCACCAGGGGGCACCTGTGAGCACCTGGGTCCGGACCCGTCCCTCCTCTGCCCACAGCCCTCCATGGCTCCCACATTCGTCAGGGTCTAGGCCGAAGTCTTCCTCACAGTCTACACGGCCCTGCAGGACCTGCCCTGACAGCTCCCCATCCTCTCCTCCCCTCCACTTCCGCGGCTCACTCTGCTCCAGCCACACCGGCCTCCTCACTGTTCCTCCAACACGCCAGGCACAGTCCTGCCCCAGGGCCTTTGCAGGGGCTGTGCCCTCTGCTTGGAACTCTCTTTCCCCTGGATCTCCCATGGCTGGTTCCCTTTTTCCTCCAGGTCTTTGCTCAAATGTCACCTCCTCAGTGATGCCTTGGCAGCCCAATTTTTTTTTTTTTTTTCTTGAGAGTCTCACTCTGTCACCCAGGTTGTAGTACAGGGGTGCAATCATAGCTCACTGCAGCCTTGAACTCCTGGGCTCAAGCAATCCTCCCACCTCAGCCTCCTGAGTAGCTAGGACTACAGGCACTCACCACGCCTGGCTAGTTTTTAAAGTTTTTGTAGAGATGCAGTCTTGCTATGTTGCCCAGGGAGGTCTTGAACTCCTGGATCAAGTGATCCTCTTGCCTCAGCCTCCCAAAGTGCTGGGACTACAGGCGTGAGCCACGGCGCCCAGCCACACCTCCCTTTCTAACCTAATATATCATTTACTCTAAGGTTATGTTTCTTTCTTAGCATCCATCTCCCTCCCTGGAATGTCAGGTTTTGGTCTTTCTTTTTTTTTTTTTTTTTGATACGGAGTTTCGCTTTGTTGCCCAGGCTGGAGTGCAGTGGGATGATCTCGGCTCACTGCAACCTCCACCTCCTAGGTTCAAGCGATTCTCCTGACTCAGCCTCCCGAGTAGCTGGGACTACAGGCACCCGCCACCACGCCCAGCTAGGTTTTGCATTTTTAGTAGAGACAGGGTTTCACCATGTTGGCCGGGCTGGTCTCAAACTCCTGTCTCAAGTGATCCGCCCACCTCGGCCTTCCAAAGTGCTGGGATTACAGGCGTGAGCTCCTGCGCCCGGCCTGGTCTTTCTTACTCATAGCTGTGTCCCAGCACCTAAGAGAGTGCCCAGCCATAGTCGCTGCTCAATACATATTTGATGAATGAATGAAGAGCCAGGCACGGTGGCGAGGACCTGTAGTCCCTGCTACTTGGGAGACTGAGGCGGGGGGATCGCTTGAGCCCAGGAGGTTGAGGGTGCAGTGAGCTATGATCGCGTCACTGCACTCCAGCACTCAGGGCGACAGAGCGAGACCCTGTCTCAAAAATAATAATAATATTAGCCAGGCATAGTGGCCGGCACCTGTAATCCCAGCTACTCCGGAGGCTGAGGTGGGAGAATCACTTGCAGCCGGGAGGCAGAGGTTGCAGTGAGCTGAGATCTCACCTTTGCACTCCAGCCTGGGTGACAAGAGTGAAACTCCGTCTCAAAAAAAATTAAATAAATAAAATAAAATAATAAGAATTAAAAAGATGAATGAATGAAGAGAGTGAGCCGGCCATGAGGAAATCTGGGCAGGGCGTTCCTGGGAGAAGGAAGCGCAGGTGCGGAGGCCCCGAGGTGGGGACGGCTGGGCAGAGTCGTGGCTGGAGCTGAGCAGGTAGGTTGCGGGTGGGCGGAAGTGATTTGCAATGTGATTAACCCAGGCAGATGGTGGCCGTGGGGCAGCCGCCCAATTCTCTTAGCTCAAAGCCCCTTAATACTTCCGCTGTGTAGGTCACCTCCGGGCCTCCCCTGTGCCGGGCGGACACCATGCCGGAGCTGGCGGCCGAGGGGGAGGCCGAGGGCTGGAGCCCGTCCCCGCCGCTGTACGAGGAGTACCGGCCGCCGCCCCTGGACAGCATCCGCCTGCCCAGGTACGTGCTGTACCTGCTGCTGGCCGCGCTGGTGGTGGTGGCCGTCGCCTACGCCATCGTCGGGCACCTCATCAAAGACCTCGCCCACGACCTGGCCGGTGAGCTGTCCCCACCGAAACCCAGCTGGGGCTGATGCTGGGTCACCCTGGGTGGGTGGTCAGGGGATCCAAGGGCTTCTCCTAGATGAGGAGGGGACAGAGGAGGGTGGCCGGGGCCGGGGAGTTGCCTCACCAGCTCCCTTGCCGCAGACTGGGCGTTTGGCCCGAAGCCAGACCAGGAGGCCGCACCCCGGGAGCTGCGCCCCAGCCTGACCGGCGAGGACTTGGAGGGGCTGGACCTGCAGCTGGCCCTGGCCTGGCAGGGCGAGGAGGACGCCGGCGGGGGTGGGGAGGGAGCCCCCTCTGAACCCCCGCCTCCCCCGGAGCCCCGCCGCCCCTCCATTGCCTTCAAGGACCCCCCATCCCGAAGCTCCTTCTGGAAGCTGATGGCAACTTGAATCCTGAATCTGGGTTCCGGACGCTTTGGCGGTCGTGTAGACAGAACTTACGCGCGCCGGAGCCCTTTCTGCACACCCTGAGCTGCCCGGTCGCAGCGGACGGCTTTCTCCTTCCCAGGGGACGGGTTTCTCTTTCCCAGCCGGCAGGTTCCGGGGTTGGACGCTGGCGACTTTCACATACGCAGAGCCTGCCCGGCTCAGCCTCAGCCAAGCCGTCAGCAAACTGTGAATTAGAAACACTAGGGCGATTTAAAACGTTGTAATATTATCGGCCAGCCTTACCGAGTGCTTAGCGTGTACCTGCTGCTGTGCAGAGCAGGCTTTTTCTATGCAGTATCTCATTTAATCCTCCGAGGTAGGACTGATCGCCCCCACTTAATAGATGGGGAAACCGAGGCACGCAGTGATGAAGTGGTTTCACCGAGGTCTCAGAGCACAGAGTGCTTTTCTCAGAAAAAGCCCAGGCAACTGACTGACTTTGGAGGGCAGGATCTCCAAGGCGGGTCCCACCCCCAACCCCTCTGCTGGGCTCCCCTACCTCCAAATCTTCTCCAGCCCCCACCTCGGCTGCTGGGTCTGCTTGTCTCTGGGGGGTGGTCCTGACTTCCTAATCAGATTGAGAGCTCCCAGACAGCACCAAGGCCTCCTTCCCTTCCAAGCCCTGCACAAGACGGGATACACAGTCAGAGTTTAATAGATGCCTGCCTGGCTGGTTCAAGCAGACCTGTGGCCGTCCTGGGGCTGGGATGTGTGAGCCCCATCCTGCTGAATGGCCGGTCTGCTCAGCGGTCATCCGCAGACCTCTGGAAGAGAGGAAGTGACAGCGACTCAGCAGGCGCTCCATAAACACCTGTGCGATGACTCTGGGCCTTCCTACCACTCGTCTGGGCCATGGCTGCTCCCGTGTCAGCTGGGGCGGGGTCCCCCTTCGCCCGGGCAGGGCCCACTATCTAATCAGCCGAGGGACCAAGGTTGAGGACAGGAGAGCCTGGAGCCTGAGTCATCAGCCCTCCCGGGCATCCCCACGTGAGAGCGTCCCGGTTTGCAGGTGGACGACGGGCATGTGGCCTCTGCACACCTTCCCTGTCCCTGTGTGCTCCCATGGCTGCTTGTGGGTCCTCAGGGGCCAAGAGCCTGGGCGAGGCAGGATAAGCTGGGGGCGAGGCAGACCCGGCTTCAAATCCCAGGTCAGACCTGCTGCGTGACCTTGACTTTCGTGGGCACAACGAGACCGGCACCATTTCGCGGGGTGTTAAGAAAAGGAAATGCGATCTGTGAAATTGCTGAGCACGGAGCCTCATGTGTACTCTGAGAGCACAAAAGGTGACTCTCAAATTTGCTTTTAGAGACAAGGTCTTGTTCTGTTGCCCAGGCTGGAGTGCAGTGGTGCATGCAGTGGTGCAGTCGTAGCTCGCTGCAGCCTCGAACTCCTGGGCTCAAGCGATCCTCTCACCTCAGTCTCTTTGAGTAGCTGGGACTACAGGTGCAGGCCACCATGCTCAGCTAAGTTTTACATTTTTTATTTTAGAGACGGGAGGAGGTTGGTCTGGAACTCCTGGCCTCAAGCGATTCTCCCGCCTTAGCCTCCCAGAGTGCTGGGATTACAGGCGTGAGACACTGTACCCAGCCTCGGTAACTCTTTGTATTTCTAATTTTTTAAATTTCCTTTGAGACAGGGTCTTCCTCTGTCACCCAGGCTGGAGTGCGGTGGTGCGACCATAACTGGCTGCAGCCTCAAACTCCTGGGCTCAAGTGATCCTCCCACTTCAGCACACCCTAGTAGCTGGGACTGCAGGTGCCCGCCGCGCCTGGCTAATTTTTCTATTTTTGTAGAGATAGGGCTTGACTAAGTTGCCCAGGTTGGGCTCAAGGATCCGCCCGCGTTGGCCTCTCAATGTAGTGGGATTACAGGTGTGAGGCACTGGGTGGGGCCCAGTGGGGCCCACCCTTCTTAAGATATTCCAGTTGTATTTGTGAGTTCCCCCTGTGTCCAGAGTGGCAGGGGGCCTGGGCCGGGACGGGAGGTCGCAGCCATCTCAGCTCAGCCCCTGCAGCAGGGATCACGAAGGGGTGGCCCTGAGGCTGATGGTCCCCAGGGCAGGGTGCAGGGAGGAGGGACTCCCTCAGTTAATTGTTACACAGGTCCAGAGTCTGGCCTCCCGGAGGGAGAGCGATGGGGCAGGAGATGGCAGGGGAGGGGCAGGATGCCCAACCAGGTGGTGCCAGGGGCGGGCCCCGCTCCCAGGTCTCATGCATCCCCCGCCCCGGGACCTTCTGTGCCTTATCACGGGGAGGCAGGGCCTCGCCCACACCAAACCTGTGGACGCCGACCCGGGACCGCCGCTGGCTGGCTGCTGGCTCACTCGACCGTCATGGAGACCCTGGGGGCCCTTCTGGTGCTGGAGTTTCTGCTCCTCTCCCCGGTGGAGGCCCAGCAGGGTAGGTGCAGGGGGGCGGGAGGGGGCGTCGCGGGATGGGGGAGTTGGTCAGGTGATCACCATCTCCCAATTTTCCATGGCGAGAAAAAGGAGAGGGGGCAGGAAGAAAAGGAAGAGTGGCTTGGAGGCCCTTCTCAACCCCCGCAGTACCGCCCGGCCTCCCCCTCGCTGGGCTCTGCCCTCCTCTGTAAGGGACCCCCCACCGCCTACCCGAGCCTTTCCCCTCTCCAGCCCTTCTGAGCACACCTGGCTGAAGCCCCCCCCCCTTGAGCTCGGCCCCACTCTGAGCTCGGGCCTCCTTTACAAGCCCCTCCCCATCTGAGTCCCCTCCTCTTTTGTGAACCACTCCTTCTCACGCCTCCTCCTTTATAAACCCCTCCCCGAGCCCCTCCTCCTCTGTAAGCCCCTCCCCTCTGAGCTCCTCCTTCTTTATAAGCCCCTCCCCCTGAGCCTCTGACTCCTCTGTAAGCCCTTCCCCGCTGAGCTCCTTCTCCTTTATAAGCCCCTCCCCCTGAGCCTCTGCCTCCTCTACAAGCCCCTCCCACTCTGAGCCCCCTAGTTCACAAGCCCCTCCCCATCTGAGCCTCTTCCTCCTCTGTAAGCCCCTCCTTCTCACTCATCCTTTATAGACCCCTCCCTGAGCCCCTCCTCTGTTGTAAGCCCCTCCCCTCTGAGCTCCCCCTTCTTTATAAGCCCCTCCTCCTGAGCCTCTGCTGCCTTTATAAGCCCCTCCCACTCTGAGACCCTCTCCCCTTATAAGCACCTCCCCTCTGAGCTCCTCCTTTATAAGCCCCTCCCGCTAAGCCTCTGCCTCCTTTTATAAGCTCCCTCCAACAGCTCCTCTGTTGTAAGCCCCAACCCCCCAGACTCTTCTTTATAAGCCCTCCCCATCTGAGACCCTCTTCACAAGCCTCTACCCATCTCAGCCCCCTCCTTCTTCATAAGCCCCTCCTCTGAGCTTGTTCTCCTTTATAAACCCCACCCCTGAGCCACTCCTTTGTCATAAGCCCCGCCCCTCTGAGGTCCTCCTTTATAAGCCCCTCCCCCTGAGCCTCTGCCTGCATTATAAGCCCCGCCCCTTCTGAGCCCTCCTGATTTGTAAACTCCGTCCCCTCTAAGCCCCCCTTCTTTTATAAGCCCCTCCCCTCTCTGGGCCCCCAGGCTCCCTCCCACTCTGGTAAGGTACCCTCCCCCTCTCTAAACCCTCCCGACCCCCCTACGCCATCCAGGTCGCTGAAGCTCCGTCCCTTTCCAATACCCCCTCTGTCGGAGCACCCCCGGTGACCTTCTCTCTCTCCTTGCTAGGGTGGTGGGGGAATGGGGGTCTTCTGCCCTTTCCTTCCTCTGAGTCGAACCTCCCCAACTTCCTGCAGCCACGGAGCATCGCCTGAAGCCGTGGCTGGTGGGCCTGGCTGCGGTAGTCGGCTTCCTGTTCATCGTCTATTTGGTCTTGCTGGCCAACCGCCTCTGGTGTTCCAAGGCCAGGTGGGTGCCCGCCCCCACCCCGCTGCCCCCACAGCCCTGCCCCCACCCCCAGCTTCCCAACCCTCTCTGGTACCCCCATCACCAGCCTCGAAGTCCGAAGGTCTCCCATTTCCCTGCTGCTCCTCCAACCCCTACTCTCAGAGCCCAGATCCCGGGCCTGCACCCGCCTCCCTCCCCAAGACAACCAGCCAGGCAGCCCAGCCCTTCCTTGCGTCCTGGGGTTCATGAGCCCCGGCTGGGAGGTTGGGACAGAGGCTGAGGCGGTCACACCGCTTCCTTCCCTTTACCGCCCCCTTTCTCCTCTCCCGCCCCCTTCCACCTTTCCCTTTATCTCTGCAGGGCTGAGGACGAGGAGGAGACCACGTTCAGAATGGAGTCCAACCTATATCAGGACCAGAGGTACTATCCGTGCGGATGCTGGGGGTCTGTGTGAGCCCCTCCTCGGGGTGGGGGAACGGGTGTGCGCAGATGACCTTGCTGTCCTGAATCCTTCAAACACATTCCTGCCCTGGGATCTTCACCTTTCCTGTATCTTCTGGCAGCTCCTTCTCCTCCTCCAGTCCCTAGTCAGGGGTTTCCAGCCTGGCCACCAGCCTTCCTGACACTGTCCCCAGCCCCAAGTCTGATTCATGCTTATCACCAGTGGAACTGTCTTAGTTGTTCACTAATTTTGAGACATTACGTGGTGCCTTCCAGTTGTGTAGGCAACTTAGCTTTGGTCCTGGCTGTGTCCTCATACCCAGCATTGGGCCTGAAACACAGGAGGTGCTTAATAAATACCTGTTGAAGAAGACTGTGGTGTAGGATTGTGTAGGTGTCTGTACAAGGCCTAGGTATGGGCGACCCACCTGGACTCAGTGCCTCCTATGGCTCTGACTGCCTCCCAACCTGAGGATTCCCACAGAGGACTCAGGGTTGCAGACCTCCATCTTCCATCCACCCATCACCCACTCATCCACCCACTCACCCATTCACCCACTCACCCACCATCCATCCATCCATCACCCACCCATCCACCCACTCACCCATCCACCCACTCACCCATTCACCCACTCACCTATCCACCCACTCACCCATCCACCCACTCACCCATCCATCACCCATTCACCCACTCACCCATCCACCCACTCACCCATCCATCCATCACCCACCATCCATCCATCCATCATCCATCCATCCATCATCCATTCATCACCCATCTGTTCACTCACCCAGCTGCCCACCCACCCATCTATTCACCTACCACTTATCCACCCACTCACCCATCCATTCATCACCCCCCATCCATTCATCACCCATCCACCCATCACCTACCCATCCACCCACCCACCATCCATCCACCCACCATCTGTCTGTCATCCATCCATCCATCCATCCATCCACTCACCCATCCCCCCACCCATCCATTCACCAACCCGTCCACCCACTCACCCATCCATTCATCACTCATCCATCCATCACCCACCCCCATCCATTCATCACCCACCCATCCACCCACCCACTATCCATCCACTGACCATCCATCATCCATCCATTCATCCATCCATCCATCCATCCATCCCCCATCTATTCACTCACTCACCCACCCCCCGACCTATCCATTCACCAATCCATCCACCCACTCACCCATCCACCCACCCACTCATCTGTTCACACACCCATCCATCTACCCACCCATCTATCCATCAGCCATCCATTCACCATCCATCCACCCACCCATCTATTCATCCACCCATCAATCCATCATCCATCCACCCACCCACCCATCCACCCATCCATCCATCCATCCATCACCTATCCATCCATCACCCATCTATTTACTCATTCATCCACCCACACAGCCATCCATCCACCTACCCATTTATCCATCCATCCATCCATCCATCCATCCATCCATCCATCCATCCATCCAGGGCTGAGGGCTCTGTCTTGGGCAAAGGCTTGGGGACAGGAGTAGGAGAGTGGGAGCTGGGAGGTGACCAGCCTGGCTGGGAGAGTCTCAGCTGAGTCCAAGATGTGCCTGAGGGAGAGGACCTGAGTGGTGGCTTTGTCTAAGACCTGGCTCAGCCCCAGTAAAATATGATTCCTACTCCCAGGATGTACTGGGGGATCTGGATCCCACCTGTGCACCTGTACCTGTAGCTTCCTTTCTGCCTTGTTCAATCCTCCATCCATCCACCCAACCATCCACTTGTACATCCATCTATCAGTCTGCCCGTGCAGTCCTCACCCTCCAACCACCCATCCATCAGTCCACCTACCCATTAGCCCATTGATCTGTCCACTCACTGATACACGCACCCACCCACCTATGCGTCCATCGAACTATGCAGTCTTCACTCTCCAACTGTCCATCCATCAGTCTATCTATCCATTAGCTCATTGATCCATCCACCCACCTACAGTCTCATTCATCCTCCATCTACCTATCCATTGGTATGTCATTCTCTTCTTCCTCCAATTCATCCATTCATCTACTTATTAATCTGTCCCTCCCTCCATGCAACCATCAATTCACCCAACTGCTTATCTACTCATCCATCCATCCACCTATACATTCATTCATTGATCTATACATCCATCTATACTCCCATCCACCCATTCTCCATTCTGCATACCGCCATCCACTGATCCATCAGTCTCTCCTTCCTGCAATGTATTCATTTATCTTCCAATTCATTTATTCAACCTCCATGCAGCAGTCCATTCATGTAACTACTTATCTACTCATCCATCCACCCACCCATCCATCCATTCATCCACCAACCCATTCATTCATCCATCCACCCATCCATCTATCATCCATCCATCCACCATCCATCAATCACCCAGCCATCATCCGCCCACCCACACACTCACTCATCCATTCATTCGCCAACTCAGTCACCCATCTGTTCACCCACCCATTCATTAATTCATCCACCCACTCATCCATCCATTCATCCACCCATTCACTTATCCACCCACCCACCCATCCATTCACCCACCAATTCATTAATTCATCCACCCACTCATCCATCCATTCATCCACCCATTCACTTATCCACCCACCCACCCATCCATTCACCCACCATCCATCCATCACCTATCCACCTACCATCCGTCCACCCACTCAACTATCCACTCACCCATCCACCCACCCACCCATTCATCTGTCTACTCATCCATTCATCATCCATCTATCCACCCACCCACCCATCCATCCATCACCTATCCACCTACCATCCGTCCACCCACTCAACTATCCACTCACCCATCCACCCACCCACCCATTCATCTGTCTACTCATCCATTCATCATCCATCTATCCACCCACCCACCCATCCATCCATCCTTCCAACCACTCACCCACCTAGCCATCCACCCATTCATCCAGTCATCCATACCCCCATCCATCATCCATCCACCCACCCACTATCCACCCACCTGTCCACTCATCTACCCATCTATTCCCTAACTTCTTTACACACCTACCCACCTATCCATCCATCCATGGAGCAGTTGAGTCTTAGTTGCAATGATGATATGCAGTGTGAACCTCCATATCATCTGTCCAGCCACTGCACCCAGCCTCAAAAGCAGCCTCCTTCGCCAGGAGTAAACTGAGTCCCAAGAGGCAACAGGGAGCCTTTGGCTTATGTCCATCCCTCCATCCACCCATCCATCCCTCCATGGAGCAATTGAGTCTTAGTTGCTGTCTTTGTGAAATGGAAATCGTGAGGCCGCGTAGTTAGGGTTATTTTGAAGATTCACTGAGATACCGCTTGTAAAATACTCATCACATGGGCTGGCTCAAGTGAGTGGCCATTAAATAGGAGTGTCTCTGTTTCTTATTATGGTTTGGGGCCTTTGTATCCCTACAGTGAAGACAAGAGAGAGAAGAAAGAGGCCAAGGAGAAAGAAGAGAAGAGGAAGAAGGAGAAAAAGACAGCAAAGGAAGGAGAGAGCAACTTGGGACTGGATCTGGAGGAAAAAGAGCCCGGAGACCATGAGAGAGCAAAGAGCACAGTCATGTGAAGATTCCTGGCTGCCTCTTCCAGGCAGTCCCCCAGAGATGCCTCTTCTGCCCCCTAAAAGCAGTGCCCTGGACTTGAAGCCCGTGAAATGACTCCATCTGGGATTCAGAATACAGTGTTCTCAAGTGAAGAAGGCTTGGAACCCACCCCACCTCCCTCATTGGGGGCTCTCTGGGCAAACATGGTTTTCATGCACCCCTCTTCCTGAGCTTGGTCCCTGCCTGGTGATTCTTCTTATACTCGGAGAGCATCCCTGGTTGAGGAGACACCCGCAATCCTCCACGATCTCATGGCTCCACCTGCTTCTCCCCACTGCCTGATTTCTTTTCTCTCTGCCTGATGTCTACTGAACAGAACTTCCCCTCTCCCATGCACCCACTGCCAGCTGAGAGCTGCTTCCCAATGGCCTGCATTAAAGCATTCGTAACAGCCCTTTGGAAGGGCTCCTGTCATCTCTTGGGACTCAGTTTACCTCTGGGGAAGGAGGCTGCTTTTGGGGCTGCAGGCGATGGCTGGGCAGATGATATGGAGGCTCAGGGTGCACGGGTGCCCAGACGCCCTGAGCAGATTAAACACTCCCCCCGCAATCTGGTTTTTTGCTGTCCTGAGCCCTGGACTTTGAGCCCTGAGCGCCGTCTCCAAGCAAATCTTTGCTCCTTCCCCCACCTCACTTTGTTTTGGGGCACGTGACTTTTTTCCTGGGAGCTGTATCTTGGAGGGTGGGGGTGCCCCAGGGCCCTGCAATATCTTGGAAAGGGACTAGCACTTCCTTTTCCCAGTTTCTGTTCTCCTGCTTCCCCTCACCTTCTCCAGGCCCTGGACCTTGCCCTGAACAATGACCATTTCTCTTTTATTTGAGATGGAGTCTTGCTCTGTCACCCAGGCTGGAATGCAATGCTGTGATCTTGGCTCACTGCAGCCTCTGCCTTCCAGGTTCAATCAATTATCCAGCCTCAGCCTGGCCACAATGACCATTTCTTAATGAGGACCTTTTTCTTTTCTTTTTTTTTTCTTTAGACAAAGTCTCACTCTGTCGCCCAGGCTGGAGTGCAGTGGTGCAATCACTCTGTCACCCAGGCTGGAGTGCAGCGGTGCAATCTCTGCCTCCTGGGTTCAAGTGATTCTCCTGCCTCAGCCTCCCGAGTAGCTGGGATTACAGGCATGCACCACCATGCCTGGCTAATTTTTGCATTTTTAGTAGAGACGGGGGTTTCACCATGTTGGCCAGGCTGGTCTCGAACTCCTGACCTCAGTTGATCCGCCTGCCTAGGCCTCCCAAAGTGCTGGGATTACAGGTGTGAGTCCCTGCTCCTGGCCCTTTTCTTTTCTTCTTTTCTTTCTTTCTTTCTTTCTCTTTCTTTCTTTTTTCTTTTGAGATGGAGTTTTGCTCTTGTTGCCCAGGCTGGAGTGCAAGGGCCCGATATTGGCTCACCGCAACCTCCACCTTCCAGTTCAAGCGATTCTCCTGCCTCAGCCTCCCGAGTAGCTGGGATTACAGGCACCCACCACCACTTCCGGCTAATTTTTTGGGTATTTTTTAGTAGAGATGGCGTTTCACCGTATTAGCCAGGATGGTTATTATTTTTTGAGACAAGGTCTCACTCTGTTTCCCAGGCTGGAGTGCAGGGGGCAGGACTTCTCCACTAGGGGGCGTTTGGAAATTTTTTAAAAAATTAAATATTTTGTAGAGACAGGGTCTTGCTCTATTGCCCAGGCTGGAGTGCAGTGATTCCATCATAGCTCATTGTAGCCTTGACCTCCCGGGCTCAAGCGGTCCTGCTGCCTCAGCCTCCTGAGCAGCTGGGACCACAGGCACATATCACCACACTCAGCTATTTTTTAAATTTTATTTTTGAGGTGGAGTCTCCCTCTGTCACCCAGGCTGGAGTGCAGTGGCACGATCCCAGCTGACTGCAATCTCCACCTCCCAGGTTCAAGCAATTCTCATGCCTCAGCCTCCTGAGTAGCTGGGATTACAGGCGCCTGCCACCACACCTGGCTGATTTATACGTTCTTAGTAGAGACGGAGTTTCACCGTGTTGCCCAGGCTGGTCTCGAACTCCCAGGCTCAAGCAATCCACCCTCCTTGGCCTCCAAAAGTGCTGGGATTAGAGTTGTGAGCCACCGTGCCCAGCTAATTTTATGTTTATTTTTTGATAGAGCTAGAGTCTCGCTGTATTACCCAGGCTGGTCTCTAACTCCTGACCTCAAGCAATCCTCCCATCTCTGGTATCCCAAATTGCTGGGATTACAGGCATGAGCCACTGCACCCGGCCGCATTTGGAATTTTTTTGCGGGGGCATTTTGGGTTGTCACAAGCCTTCCCCCGTTTTAGGGTGGGGAGTCAGGGGTGACCAACCCAACAGCCTGCATTACTGGGACAGCCCTCCCCTCCCAGCCAGGAATCTCATCACCCAGGGGCCAAGGGCTGGACACGACCGAGGCTTTCCGTAAGATCCAAGGGGAGGCTAAGTTTCCACCGCTGAGTTTCCACCCCAGCCCTGGCTGATCCCCTGACTCCAGCTGAGACCCCCTGACCTTGGCTCAACCCCTGCTCTACAAGAAGCCTCTTCTGGCCTGACTGGAGCCCCCGTTTCCCGCTGCAGAGAGGAATTGGGATCGGGGAGGTTGGCGGGGGGGGGGGGGGGGGGGGGGTCCCCAGCCTGCCCACAAGGGGGCGCCAAAACCTCGCTGCTGAGGGTAAGTGGGGGCCACCCAAGTTGGGAGTGGGACGTGGGAAGGGGCCTCGGACCCCCCATCCTCGGTGTCCTCGGTGCCTGTCACCAGGAAGCAGCGTGGGGTCGTGTCAGTGAGGACGCACTGTGCCTGCTGCCCTGTCAATGCACCTTACCTCGCTTCTTTGTGCCTCAGTTTCCCCATTTGCAAAAAAGGATCGTCCCCGCCTTGTGGTCTTGTGGGTAGGATGGAAGGAGCCCATGGTGCAAAGAGAGTTTTTCTGGCCCAACCTGGGGTCTTTTGGGGTTTTGGAGTTGGGGACAGGATGGAGGGCCCCATCTCAGCCCCCCCAAGAACTAGCCTCTCATACTCTTTTTTTGTTTTTGTTTTTTTGAGACAGGGTCTTGCTCTGTCGCCCAGGCTGGAGTGCAGTGGCGTGATCTTGGCTCACTGCAGCCTCTACCTATCAGGCGCGAGGGATCTTCCCACCTCTGCCTCCCAAGTAGCTAGGACTACAGGAATGCACTACCACGCCTGGCTATTTTTTTTTTTTTTTTGAGATAGGGTCTCGCTCCATTGCCCAGGCTGGAGTGCAGTGGTGCGGTCTTTACCTCCCGGGTTCAAGCAATTCTCCCACCTCAGCTTCCTGAGTAGCTGGGATTACAGGGGCGCATCACCACACCCGGCTAATTTTTGTATTTTTAGTAGAGACAGGGTTTCACCATGTTGTCCAGGGTGGTCTCAAACTCCTGACCTCAAGTGATCCTCCCACCTCTCAAAGTGCTGGGACTGCAGGCATGAGCCACCGCACCCAGCCCCTTTCACACTCCTGATTCTCCCGGGCCCCAGCCTCCCTCCCCTCTGACCTCAGTGTAGGAGGGGCCCCCAGTCTGGAGGGGACAGAGCTGGACACGGTCATGCCCCTGAATGGTCAGGGCTGGGTCAGGAGTGATTGGGGGTAGAAGCTCTGCTGGGGCAGGTGGGGAAGGCTTCCTGGCCGAGGGTGTATTGAAACCATGTTGGGGCCCATCCTTCTGCCCCCAGCCCTCCATGGCTCCCACCTCCTTCAGGGGAAAAGTCAAAGTTTTCCCTGTGGCCCACAAGGCCCTGAATGACCTGCCCCGTCCCTTCCCTGCCCTCCAGTCCTCCCTCCATCCCTCTCCTCACTCTGCTCCAGCCACACAGGCCTCCTCACTGTTCCTCCAATGAAGCAGGCATGGTCCCGCCCTCGGGCCTTTGCAGGAGCTGTGACTTCTGCCAGAATTTCAGGACGCTCCTTCCCTCCCTCCCTCCAGACCTATCTAGATGGGACCACTCCCCACCCTTCCTCTGTTCATTGCCCTACTCATCACTTACCTCCTCTGACATCTTTTACTTCTATTTTATCAACTGATTGATTGGAGACAGGGTCTTGCTCTGTTGCACTCCAGGCTGGACAGCAGTGGTGCAATCACAGCTCACTGCAGCCTCAACCTCCAGGGATCAAACAATCCTCCTATCTCAGCCTCCTGAGACTACAGGTGTGTCACCACGCCCAGTTAACTTTTTAAGTTTATCTGTAGAGATGGGTTCTATGTTGCCCAGGCTGGTCCTGAACTCTTTGACTCAAGCGATCCTCCTGCCTTGGCCTCCCAAATTGCTGGGATTACAGGTGTGAGTCGCTGCACCCGGCCACTTCTACTTGTTGTTCACTGTTCTTCCTGACCTGGAGGAAGCTGTAGGCTCCAAGACGAGATCTGAATTTGAGTGTTTTGTTCACTGCTGGGTCCTAGGGCTTGGTACTCAGGAGATGCTCAGGAAGTCTTTGCTCAATGACTGGGAGTTTGCCAGGTAGCAAGAGAAGCTATTTTGTGCATTTATTGAGCACCGACTGTGTGCCAGGCTTGGATTATTCCAAGGCGCAAGGGAGGGGATGGAATCCCCTGTGCCTGGCACAGAGTGGGTGCTCCGTAGATGCCTCATGGAATTCACCGATAGCTCTGACACTGCTGGGGGAGGGAACCAGGCTGGAGAAAGGTGGGAAGACTTCCTGGCGGAAGAGGACACCAGTGTGAAAGGTCTGCACAGATGGGGAGGCAGGAATGAGCAAAGGCTAAGGGGTGTGAAACAGCCCATCCTACAAAGGGGAAGAGGTTACAGCCTCCAGGAGCATTGCTGGGACAGGTCTGGCCTCAGAAGCTCATTCAAAGCCACCATCTAAAGTGGGTCTCCCCCACCCCCAGGCACTGTGGACATGGGCGCTGGATCAGTCTCTGGGGTGGGGCCATCCTGGGCACTGCAGGGTGCTGAGCGGCGTCCCTGGCCTCTACCCACTCCATGCCAGGAGCACTTCCCAGTCGTGACAACCACGGATGTCTGAGACATCACCCAGTGTCCTCTGGGGGGCAGGATCGCCCTTGGGTGAGACTCCCTGGGTTAGGGGATTTCATGGACCCCCCAGTAGACTGCATCCCATGATCCTCCACCCTGCTGAGGTCCTAGGAGGCTGCACACATTGGAATCCCACCCTGAGTGGGGAGGGGGCGAGGAGGAGAATCCTAGGAGCTGCAGGTCTCCCTGGTTTCTGTCATCCACCCCATCAGGAGCTTACCCTGGTGTCTACTGTGAGCAGGGAGCAAATCTGATTTTTTTCCCCTCCAAACAATCAAAGCAGGTCTCTCCGCGCCAGGCACTGTGGATGTCTTGTGTGGATGTCTTGTGTGGATGAACCTTGGTTCTGGGCACTGCAGAATGCTGAGCAGTGTCTCTGGCTTCCACCCACTCCACGCCAGGAGCATCCCCCAGTCGTGGCAACCACAAATGTCCCCAGATATTGTCTAATGCCCCCAGGGGACACTTGATCTGAAGCTTTCAGAATCCCAGCCTGCCCATCCACGGGGCTTGGGGGTCCACCCCAGCTCCCTGCAGCCTCTGCCCCTCACTTTTCCAAAGGACACAGAGCAACCCACACGGGACATGGAAAAGAGGACCCGGGACAGCCAGAAAGAGTCGAAGCATAGCTTGTTTAATTTTTATACATTTTTTTCTTTTTTCTTTTTTTTTGTCTTTTATTGAATCTTTTATGGAATCCCCCTTTTTTCATTTTCATTTTTTTTTGCATAGGGAACAAATAAACAAAATAATGACAGCCAGAGTCACTTTCTGTAAATGGTACTTAGGTAGGCGCGTCCGCGAAAACCAAAATGACTGCATAATATACAAGGTTATGATTGGAGTATGATGTGAGGGGCGGGGTGGGGTGGGGGGAGAGCCGGTGGGTCTGCCCAGGTGTCCCCTTGTCCCCCTCCTGTCCTCGCTGTCAAGAGGAGAAGTAGGAGGAGGAGGGGAGGGTGGGGGACCCGCTGGAACCTTCTCCGGATTGGGTTCATGAGCATTTTTGTGGGTGTGTATGTGTGTGTTATCCAGTGTGCGGTAAGCAGAAAGCTAGAAGGAGAGTAAACTATCCTGGTGATATCAGTAAAATACAAAATGGAAACAACAACAAAAAAATCTCAAAGGGAAAAGGAAAGGAAAAGCAACACCACCCAAAGAGTAAAGGGGAGAAAAAAAGAAAAAAAAAACCCAAAGGAAAATGTTTTGTTTTGTCCCTCCCTCCTCCCAGCTGCCCCCCGACCCCCCACTGTATGCCCTGCCCCATCCTGTCCCCCTGGAGCCCTTGCTTGTTCTTTCTCTGTGTGAGAATGCTCGGGGCTGGGTGGGCAGGAAGCTGGGGGCACAGGCTGGGACCCCAGGACTTGAGGGGGCTTTGGTTTTGGGGGGGCCTGGCTGGGACCCAAGATGAGAGGATGGGGTGTGGATGCAGTTGAGGGGCCGGGGCAGCCTGTGTCCCCTTTTTGGAGGGCTCTCTTCCAGCCAGGAGATGTGCGTGGAAGGCTGGGGGGTGGTGGCTTGGGGGTGCATGACTTCCTCTCCGGGGCCCTTATTCCTATTGGATCCCCTTCCTCCTTCCTGTCTCAGGTGTGAGCAAAGCCTTGGGGAGGGGGCTGCCATGGATGGGGGGTGGGGCAGGAGAATCCCAAAGCCACACCAGCAGACATGTGAGGCACTGCTTGGGAAAAGTCTGTTTTGGTATCACTGGCAACAAGTCCTGCTGGTACTGCTTTGGGTCCGCCTCCTCACCTTGCCCTGCCGGGAGGTCAAGGGTGGTGGACTGACCTCACACTCTGTACCATTGAGCAATGGATGGGCAGCGGTGTCAGTTTGGAGGTGAGACTCTCAGGAAGTGTCTGACGTGGCAGAAATGGGGAAAGATGGGAGGATGCGGAGGAAGCTGGATTGAGAGATGTATGTCCCAGCGCCCTCCAAAGAGAAAGTAAAATCCGGGGTCTCAGAGAGAGAATCCAGACCAAGATACAAGGTAGCCACTGTATATTCTGTATTATGAGAAACAAATTCCAAAATTATATATATATATATATATATGTATAGTATAGCCCTACACTGGAGGTCAAAGTACCATTGGGGAGGCCAGGGTGGGTAGGGGGGCTGCTTGCTGTCTCTTCTGGAGGGCTGGACAGTTGCTCCTGGCTCCAGAACCTGTCTTGCAAGGGACAGTGGGGTGCAGCCAAGTCTGTCTGTGCTTGGGATGCTGCTGTCTCTCCAGGTCCTGGGGCAGGGAAGGTGGAATTGTCTGCTGCCTGGGGACCTGCAGGGGGACCCAGGTCTGGCCCCTAAGCGGCTCTCCCAACCGAGTCCCCTTTGGCATTCCTTTGGGATCTGATTGTCCAGCCCAGGGTGGGGCTCTGGGGTCAGAACCTGGGTTCCAGACCTGGGCATGAAGGACTCCAGATCCTCCTCTCCCCAGTCAAATAGGGCTGGGTCTTCCTACTCCCCCATGCCCCATCTCCACCCGGGTCATTGTCAGGTGCCCCCACGGAATGGGGACAATTTGCATATATTTGGGAGGCCTCCCTATTCTTTCCCACAGCATGGGCAGACCCCAGAATGAGACTGGGGGGGGGGGCCTGGCATAGGTGTGGTGTCCATAGCAGGGGTGGGTGATGGGGGCTTCCAGAGGGGGGTGGAACAAGATTTGAGAAGATGTCAGTTTCATACATGTAAAAAAAAAAAAAACAAAAAACCAACACTCCCTCCTCCACCCAGGGATGACGGCACCCCCTTTTGTGAACCCAAAATGCAGAGATGGGCACAGAATCCCGCTTCCTGGTGTTTTTGTCTTACTCTGTCTGCAGCAAGGCGCCTGGGAATTTTGCCCTACAGGGACCCTGTAGCTTTTCCAAGAAACAGGGAGGCAGGGAGAACTAAACCACCCACAACATGCTGCCTGGTATGGGCTTTTGCCTGCTGTACTCAGCCAAGGTGCCAAGTGAGCCAAGGAGGCAAGCTCGGGGTGAGAAGGGTGGCGTCCAGCCCAGGACTCTGGGCCCCCGGGTGTGGGCTGTGCAGGGACGTGATGGTCCCAATAGTGATGGGGCCACCCACTCCCTTTGCCTCCGGTTGCTCCTAGTTCCTTGGCAAGACAGATTTGCTCAGGAGCGGGGTAGAAAAAAAAAAAGCCAGAAATCAGCTACATGGATGCTGTGCACAGCCAGCCCGGGCTCTCTGGCCAATGCATATTACTTAAGGGCAATGTCGTGGCCAGCTGTGGTGGTCTGGGCTCTCCCTCTGTGTCGCCTGGGGAGGCTGCTGAGGTGACTTTTTGGAAGAAAACACGGGATGAGTGTATGATGGTGGCTGTGGAGACCACCCAAAATCCCGGGGTTGGGGGCAATAGTGAATGAATGGGACCATCTGCGTGGGTCCCTACACGAGATGCTTGGAGGGGCTGGAGGTGGTGAGGGCTGCAGGAATGGCCTAAGGTTGGAGAATCCCAGCCCTGGGTCCTCCCTGCCTGGCTGCCCCACTAACCATCTGGCTATTGTCTTAGCTTTGGTCAAGTAAAAAGCAAAGGAAGCTGAAGTTAAAAACAAAAAGAAAAGAAAAGAAAAAGAACAAAAGAAAATAAAATCAAGGACAAGACAACAGCATGCTCAGCCACCAGACCACAGCCTGTGACTCGGTGCCGCCTGGCTGTCCCTGTGCCCTGCTGGACCCTCGGCTGGGCCTCCAATGGCTGAGCCAGGCCCGTGGGTACAGACAGACAGACAGATATTGCATATATCAGGTTGTGTTTTTGTTTCATACCGGATACCCTTCATATTCACAGCTGGAAGACAGAGACAGGGGATGGGGGACAAAGGAGAGGGTGGGAGAGAATGCCACCTGGGGTGGTCTCTGGATAGGAGAAAAGAGGTCCTTTGGCAAGAAGGGTGGGGATGCACGGGGCAGGGGAGAGGGGGTGCCTCTGAGGTGGGTGTGGAACAGCATTTGACCCTGAGCCAGGGGTATGCCAGCCTGCATGAAAAGTGGGGAGCGGGGAGTCTGGCTGCGGGCGGGGTGGCCACCCCACGGTTGGAGGACAGCCTGCAGTGGGTCGGTGAATGGTGTCTGGGGGCCGGCCCGTGGCCTAGGGACCAATCAGAGAGGAGAGCCCTTTCCCAGGGCCAAGATGGGCCCCGGAGGTCTGTCCTCTGGGCAAGGGATTCAGAAATGACCCCTCTGGGTACCCGAGAGCAGGGTTGGGGGTGGTAGAGGCTGAGCACCAGGGGGCACCCCTGAATACAGCAGGAGGGGAGACAGGACCAAGGCCAGCCAGGGGCTGGGTAGACCTGGGGGCAATTGTTTTCAGTGGCTTGATTTCTAGCGTGGTTTTTCTTCCTTTTTTTTTTTTTTTTTTAGATTCTCACTTTCTTATTTTTTATTTTATTTTTTTACAAATAGAAATACATCCCTTTTCAATTTTTATTTTTTATTTCATGTCACTGTTTTGTCTTTTTTTTTTTTTTTTAACTACACGAGCAGAACATGCAGCTATGTGTGTGCGCTGATATTGTTTAAAGGTAATACTTATTCTCGGAAGGCAAGGCACATCTTGTGGTAGAAAATTTCGTGCAAATTAGGAAACATGGAATTTTTTTAAAGGTTTTTTTTGTATCTTTTTTTTTTTTTTTTTTTTTTTTAAAGAGGAAGTGGGGGGTGGAGGGGGCGAGGGACAGGGAGATAGAGCCAGGGATAGTCTGCCATGCATGTGTGTCAGCGCCGCCAGCTGACCTCGGGAGCCAGGTCGCAGGAGTCCTTGACTAAGCACCATGCAAAGTTAGGTAAAGAGTTGGTTCTCGTCGCGCCCTGACCCCTCTGGAGCCCGGCTGGCCTCCCTCCCCCACTCCACGACCCCCACCCTGGCTGAGAAGCTTCCGGACACCCCAATGGCACAACCCGACCACCCCCTCCCCCGCCCGCCCTCCTGGAGAGCGGCCCACGCTTTGATCCCCAAGGGCCACCGGGGGAGCGGGCCCCGAGGACAGACGGACGGAGGGACCAAGGGCTCGAGGCCAGAGGATGGCGAACCTCTCTCGGGGGTGATGGGGGAGGGTCCTGGGTCTTTCTCTTTAGGAGTGAGCGGGTTCGCAAAGCTCCTGAGGCTAGTTTGGGAGGAGAGTCTGGTTTTCGGGGGCAGGGGGGTGAGGCTAGGAGCAGGTGAGACCCGGAGACCTGCCCTGGCTTTGGCCTGGGTCGGGGGAGGGGGCCGTGGTGGGGGGAGTTTTTCCCTAGGCATGGAGGTCAGTTGGGGCTGGGCTGGGTGGGCCGGGGAGGGGTCCTTGGGTTTGAGCTCGATGGCCCTAAAACACCTAACACCCCCTCCCAGGCCTCCCCTAAAGATGGCGATCCTGGGGTGGGGGTGGAGGTGTGGATGGGGCCAGGGAGCCGGGGTGGGGGGGCACCTGGCGTCCCCAGCTTAGTGTTTTTGGAGCGGCTCAACGGAAAAACGCTTAGCAGATGGGAGGCCCCCTACACGGCCGCGGGGGGCCCCGAGGTGCGACGCCGAACCCCCCGAAAACCCTCCCCGTTCCGAGCGGGGACCGCTGGCGTCGGCCTCCTCTCTCCTCTGGGGGCCCAGCTGTGATGCACGTCCCCCAGCTGGGCCCCGCGTCGGGGGAGGCGATGAAAGTGCAAACGGCGGTCCCCCTTCGCTGGGAGGCACCAGGGAGGGGGGTCGCTCCAGAATGTAAGGCACTGGCAGCGGAGGCGTGGGGGGCGCACCGGCTTCCCCAGAGCCCACCCCCGCGCCCCGGCAGGGCAGGACGCTTGGGAAGTGACGCCTAGCTCTGCCCCTCGGGCCACGCAGGGGCCCCATCTCTCTAGCTCTGGGGGGGCACGGCGATGAGGGTTGACTGGAGGGGCTGGTGGAGAGGCTGGAGGGGAGGGGGAGGAGGCCCGCGGCCATTCCGTGTCCCAGCTGGACAAAGGGGGGGCGGGTGGTGGGAATCAGGCACTTAAACCACTCGCTCTCACCTCCCACCGCCAGGGGCTGACGGGGGCGCTCCAGACGGGCACCCCCAACTCGGGGAGCTCTGGGTGTCCGGGCTCCCCCATCCCCTTCCTCGGAAAGTGCATTTCTTACAGTGTGTGCAATGTGGGTCCCTCCCTTTGGGGGTGTGAGCCGGGCGAGGTGGGGGGGGCCTCCTATGCCGGGGGTGGGGGGTGGGGGGGCCGGGGCCAATTGCATAGAGACTTCTCCTCCCAAACAGGCGGGCGCGAGGGCTGAAAGAGTCCCCAGCGAGACAGCGAGTCGGCCGGCGCTTTGGGAGGGGCTTGTGGGGAGGCCCCACGGCAGGCAGGGCCCCCTCGAGGGGCAGCAGGTGCCTGGGCCTCACTTACTCCCCTGGCCAGGGCTAGCAAGCGCCACGCACCCCCGTGACACCACTCGCCTGCCCCACCCTGCCCGCCTCTGCGGTCTCCGCTGCCCGGCCGGGGTCCGCTGTGTCTCCCTTTCCCCCCAATGGCTGCGTCCTCGGTGGGGGGTGAGGGGCCGGTCCGTGTCCGGCAGAGGCGCGGGGGCCCGGGGAGAGGTGGCCTTGCTGGGTGTCGCGCCTGTCGGCCCTGGGCACAGGCTCCAGGCTGTGCTCACCTGGTCTCCGGACAGAGCCAGGGCCTCCGGGGCGCGGGCGGGCGGGTGGCCGGCGTCTGTCCTTCCCGAGCAGCAGGCGGAGAGGAGATGAATAACTTAGGAAGACGCCCTGTCCCGGGTCTCCCGTGGGGGTGGCGGGGCCTGGCCCTCCAGTCCTGCGGCCTTGGCGTCCCGAGAGTTGGAAACGTTGCGTCTTTACCTTTTGTCTTCTTGCTTGGGTGGGTTTTTATTTTTTCTTCTTCTTCTTTTTCCTTTGTTTTTTCTTTTCCTCCTGCGTGTGTGCGTCTATGTGTTTTGTCTTTTTGGCCGGGCTGGGAGTCGGCAGGGGTGTTCTTGTTCACTCTAATTTTCCACCGAAAACGTGGGCCGGGGGCCGGCTGTGCTGCCCCCTGGGATTCCTGGGATGATGGAGAAGGGGCGAGGGAAGAAGACCTTTGCTATCCCAGATACCAGGACTGAGTGGCCCAGTGGCGACAGAGAGAGAGGGAGAGAGAGACAGAGAAAAAGGGAGAGAAGTCGAGGGGTCAGACTCTGCTGCAGACATGGTTTACCTCTTCCCACGCTCACCCCCCACCTCCTGCAACCCTGTGACCTCAGTTTCCCCACCCCAGGCTCTAACAACCTGCTGGGTGACCCATGGCAAGTGACTTTGTCTCTGAGGAAGGCTTCCAGACACAGTACAGGATGCCCAGTGAAACTGGAGTTCTGGTTAACACAGAATTCTTTTAGTATAAGTCTAGCCCATGCAACATTGGGGATATACTTACACACACACACACAAAAGATCCATTTATCTGGAACTGTATTTTATATTTTATTTATTATTTTATTTTATTTTTTGAGATGGAGTTTTGCTCTTGTTGCCCAGGCTGGAGTGCAATGGCGTGATATTGGCTCACTACAACCTCTGCCTCCTGGGTTCAAGCAATTCTCCTACCTCAGCCTCCCGAGTAGCTGGTATTACAGGCGTCCACCGCCACGCCTGGATAATTTTTGTATTTTTTAGTAGAGATGGGGTTTCACCATGTTGGCCAGGCTGGTCTCAAACGCCTGACCTCAACTGATCCACCTTCCTCGGCCTCCCAAAGTGCCGGAATTACAGGTGTGAGCCAGTGCTCCCAGTCTGGAACTCAATCTTACTTTATTATATTATTTATTTATTTATTTATTTATTTATTGAGACGGTGTCTCGCTCTGTTGCCAGGCTGGAGTGCAGTGGCATGATCTCGGCTCATTGCAACCTCTGCCTCCCAGGTTCAAGTGATTCTCCTGCCTCAGCCTCCCGAGTAGCTGGGATTACAGGCACATGCCAGTACACTCAGCTAATTTTTATATTTTTAGTAGAGACAGGGTTTCACCATCTTGGCCAGGATGGTCTCACTGTCTTGACCTCGTGATCCACCCGCCTCGGCCTCCCAAAGTGCTGGGATTACAGGCGTGAGCCACTCTGCCTGGCCTTTATTTTATATTTTAAAAATTATTTTCTTCTCTATTTATTATTTATTTATGAGACAGAGTCTTGCTCTGTTGCCCAGGCTGGAATGCAGTGGTGTGATCTTGGCTCTCTACAACCTCCGCTTCCTGGGTTCAAGTGATCCTTGTGCCTCAGCCTCCCAAGTAGCTGGGATTACAGGCCCGCCCCACCACACCCAGCTAATTTTTGTATTCTTAGTAGAGACCGGGTTTCGCCATGTTGGCCGGGCTGGTCTTGAATTCCTGGCCTCAAGTGATCCGCCCACCTTGGCCTCCCAAAGTGCTGGGATTACAGGCGTGAGCCACTGTGGCCAGCCAATTTATTATTTTATTTTGAGACAGGGTCTTGCTCTGTTGCCCAGGCTGGAGTGCAGTGGTGCCATCATAGCTCACTGCAGCCTCCATCTCCTGGGCTCAAGTGATCCTCCCACCTCAGCCTCCCGAGTAGCTGGGACCACAGGTATGTACCACCACATCTGACTAGTTTTTTTTTTTTTTTTTTTTTTTGTAGAGGTGGGATTTCGCCATGTAGACCAGGCTGGCCTTGAACTCCTTCCTCCCAAAGTGCTAGGATTACAGACATGAGCCACCACATCAGCTGCCTTGTTCACTTTATAAAGAGTTTTTTTGTTGATTTTTTGAGACAGCGTCACGCTCTTGTCACCAGGCTGGAGTGCAGTAGCATGATCTCGGTTCACTGCAACCTCTGCCTCCCAGGTTCAAGTGATTCTCTTGCCTCAGCCTCCCGAGTAGCTAGGATTACACGCATGCGCCATCACACCCAGCTAATTTTTGTATTTTTGGTAGAAACGGGGTTTCTCCATGTTGGCCAGGCTGGTCTCAAACTCCTGACCTCAGCTTATTCGTTTGCTTTGGCCTCCCAAAGTGCTGGGATTACAGGCATGAGCCACTGCACATGGCCTTGAGAATGTTTTTAAAAAGTAAACAAGAGGCTGGGCTCGGTGGCTCATGCCTGTAATCCCAGTACTTTGGGAGACCAAGGTGGGTGGATCACCTGAGGTCAGGGGTTCGAGACCAGCCTGGCCAACATGGCGAAACCCTGTCTCTACTAAAAAATACAAAAATTAGCCAGGCGTGGTGGCACGTGCCTGTAATCCCAGCTACTCGGGAGGCTGAGGCAGGAGAATCGTCTGAATCCAGGGGGCGGAGGTTGCAGTCAGCCAAGATCGTGCCATTGCACTCCAGCCTGGGCAGCATAAGACTCTGTCTCAAAAAAAAAAACCAAAAAACCAAAAAAACCCCCCAAAAAATTCTCCTCTTTAATGATGCCCCCAGTATCCCCGTGAAGGAGGGGGTAGGTCTCCCTCCACTGCTCTGTTTTGTGTGAAGAAAGTGAGGCCCAGAGAAGTCAAGGAACTTGCCCGAGGTCACCAGCATGGAAGCGGCAGAGGTGGAACTTGAACTCAGGCCTGTCTGGCTCTGGCTCTCATTTCTGCTCCTGCCCAGGGCCAACCCCCTCGCCTGCCTCTCAGGAATCCCCTTGGCATCTTCTGAGCACTGTCCTGGGCATCCAGGGCCCATCCTGTCACAGGTCCCCCGGATGGCCCCCCCTCGCCCCACAGAAGCTCACTAAGCACAGGGGGGCTGAGGATGACTCTCAACCTCCCAGAGGCGGGAGACCGAGGCTAAGGGAGGGGAGTTCTGCATGGGGCTGTATCCAAGGTCATGTCATTTGCGGACAGCTCCGGCCTCAGTCTCTGCAGAGAAGCCGCTGTCCAGACCCCTGCCCTGGAAACGCAAACTCCAACCCCAGATGGAGCATCCAGGGTGGACTGTGAGGGGAGGGCTGTGCCTCTGGAACTGGGGAGACCCCTCCACTCCCCAACTGAGGTTAGAGGCGGGGCCGCCCCCCACCCCTGCAGCAAATCATTCAACAGAGCCCCTCCAACCAGGCAGCCACTGGGCCAGCCCATGGAACTGGCGCCACAGTGGTTCCCAGCGCCCCACCTCCAGCCAAGTTCAAGTTCATCTTGGCCATTACCTCATGTCTGGTTTCTGTTGGCAACCGACAGACTCTGGGCGTGACCCTCCCCGTGGTGGATCAGCCTCCCCTCAGCCCTTCCTCCCTCCTCCCTCCCCTCCCCTCCCCTTCCTGCCTGGCTGTGGCCCCAGCAATGGGGCGGGGATGGGGTGGGGGCACCCTCAACTCCACCCTCTCCCACTCAGCTGAGGGGAGACTGAGGCAGTGGGTGTGAAGGGTGAGGTTTGGGCTCTGGTATCCTGCTGGCCTGGCTGCAGCCGCCTGTGTGACTCCGGGCATGTAGCTCAATGCCCGCCTTGCCCCCCACCCTCGGTTTACCCAGCTGCTTACGTGGGCTCCCATGCAGGAGAAATGTAGGGGCGTGGAGGACATCACAGAGGGGAGGGGCCAGGGCGTCAGAGCCACCCAGCCTCACAGTGGGGGGATTGATAGGGACGGACATGGGGCGATGGGTGGGTAACTGACCAGGGCGAGATCAATTAGCATAGATCACGGGGAGGGATATTGATGGGGGGAGAGTCCATGGACTGGGGAGTGTTGGGAGCCAGAGAGGCAGAGGGAAAGGCGCGCCCACCCAGGCTTTGGGGGAGGAGGGGGCATAGGGAAGCGAATCCGCCAGGAATAGAGGAGGTGAATGCAAAAGTGCTGACTGGCCAGAATCGGAAATGAGAGGCCTCCGAGCTCAGGGCCCTTTGAGCGGGAGCTGGGAGAAGGGAGAGCGGGGTCTCACTGCTTCTTCCCTCCCTCTCTCCGGGGTCTGCAGGGAGGTGGCGGCGCCCGGCCTCAACCCAGGTGCTCTTAGTCCAGTCAGGGCAGCAGCAATGGGGTCCTCCCCAGACCTGTGCTCCCTGGATGCCCAGTTTGGGGACCTCGCCTTCCCCCAACCCATGCTCCCCTGAGAGCCTCTTGACAATGTGTCACCTCCTTTCTGTGCTCCAGAAAGTTCTGACTCCCAGGCCTGGTGGGTGTCCACTCCCTCCCTCTAAACCCTTCTATGGCTCCCCACTACCCCAGAGCAAAGCCCGCATCATCTGTCTGGCCCCTGCCACCGGAGATCTCTCACATTCCAGCTGGTTCCCCCTCCCCCGACCCACACCATTGCCTATGCTGAGCCCCTTGCCAGTGCCCCCCCACACCCCATTCTGCCAGCCCTGGTCCCACCCTTTCTGGGTCCCCACAGGAGTCCAGCCAGTCAAGATAGGGATGCTGAGAAAGGTGCCACCCTTGCCTGCCTCAGTTTCCCTTCCCTCCCAGGCTTGGGTGGGGTGGGGCTGGAGCCAGCACAGTCTGAGAGAAGGGTCCCGGGCCCTGGCGGGAGGGCCTGGTCAGAGAGTTTGGTCCAAGGCAGAGGCTGGGGAAGGGTTAAGCGGGCTGGGCCTCCTCCCACCGCAGCTTTTATTAGCTTTGGTTTCTGAACCACTTAAGACATTCCCAGCCTCCCGCAGGGGCAGGGAGCAATGTGGGGTGGGGGTGGCAAAGGTAATGCCGGGCTCCATCAGCACCAGGCGGGGGAGAGGTTGGCCATAGGGGGCCCAAATCCCAAAGCGAGGAGTCCTGGACGTCTGCTCGCTGGGGGACCCTGACCAAGTTACTCCCTCTCCGGGGCTCTATGGGTGCAAGGCAGGGTACTTAACATTTACGGGGTGTGGGGAAGCCTGAACCTTTCAGTGCCCTTTCTGTCCCCCAGTGCCCTTCGAAGGCTCTTGGTGCGGGTGCCCAAGGCCAGAGGAAGAGACAGAGGTTCAGAGTGGGTGAGCCAGCACTGGGCTGGAGCCCTGGCCCCTGACCCAGGACTCCCTCCACCCATAGCACATGGGTCTCCTCTGAACTCAGGAGAAGCAGCCTCCATCCCCGCTTCCTCCTCCGGCTGGTTTTGCGGAGCCTGGGAAGAGAGGGAGGGGCCGCCTACAGGTGTCCTGGGCACCCAGCACAGGGAGGGAGGGGGAATGCCATGTCCCCTCCCCGCCCCCATCCGCTCAGCCAGGACAGCCCCGCAGGGTCCCGGGGAGGCCCCGTGACCCTTGCCCGTGGGCTCTGCAGCAGGAAACCTCCCTCAGTGGCCGGAAGATTTGAACGCGGCCCCTGGGGACCCCACACATCTCCACGCTCTGCAGTTCTGTGGCCGCTGGGCAGCCCAGAGCTTGTTTCTCTCTGAGTCTGGACCTCCCGGGCCTGTGGCAGCCACTCCTACATCCTCCAACCCTCTCCCCAACACACACCGGGGAGAGAGCAGAGGCTCAAAGGTCCAGCTGCTTACCCATAACCCGAAGACGTGCTCACACACTCCTGGCCTACACAGAGCCCCTTATGGGGGTGGGGGGTGAGGGACAGCTGGGCCTGGGGCTAAGGCTGCCCTCCCACGCCCCCACTCCCTAGACTACTGTGCAGCCTCAGGCAATTGACTTCCCCTCTCTGAGCCTCCTCTGTCAACCTCCTGCCTGCCTGCCTGCCTTCTAGGGGTGGTGGGACCCCGGCCATGCTCACTCAGCTGCAGCCGTCTGAACATGTACGTGACTATGAACATCAGCGTGAACATGAACGCTGGCCCCTGCCCCATCCTGTCTGTCCTGCTGACGAAGCCTCTCCGCCCCGACTCCTCACACTGGCTTAGATGTGGGCTGAAGCCTGGGGTGGGGGCTTGGATGCTGTCCTGGGAGGCCCCACGCCCCGCCATAGGCTGCCTCAGTTTCCCCTGGCCACCCCGTGGTCCCTCTAGGCCTTGGCGTGGATGGGGGATGGAGGCTGGAGGAGGGAGGGTGATGCACTGTGTGACCCTGGGCAGACCCCCTTGTCTCTCTGGGCCTCAGTTTTCCCATCTATACCATGGGAAGCAGGTGGTAATGACACTGGTCCCATAGCTGTACCACGATGGTCTCCAGAGACGCTCCTGGGGACCCCACAGGCTGAGTCTGGGGCCACACCCCATCCCCCCAGGACCAAGGTGGAGGGAAATTTGGCCTCAGGGAGAGGCCAGGTGGGGGCTCGAGGCCCAGGTGGGGTGTGGGAGGCTGGCGCCCCTGTGCCGGGGGTGTGGCGTGGGACCCAGCAGGCCCTCTTCGCCCTGAGCCCCCCGGGCCGGCCCCTCTGCCCTGCCCCTCCCGCCCCACCAGCCGGCCTCTCGGCCCCTACCTGTGCCTGATAAATGCCCGCAGGATCCCTTGGTCCTAATCCCACAAAGGAACGGTTTGCAGGGGACGTGCCGGGCGGAGAGTAGGCTGCAGGGAGGAGAGAGACCGAGAGCCCGTTAGCGAGGGGTTGTGGGAGCCAGGGCGGCCCTGGCCCCAGAGAGGGTGGCCACCGCCAGGCGTCACACAGCCGGGCCTCTGCACCCAGTGCCTGGGGCCTCCGAGCCTGCCGCCCTCCCCCCAGTTGAACCGGGCCCCCCTGAAAGGCCCAAGGTCCTTGGGAGGCGGGGATCCTGACTCGAGGGGCCTGGGGGTCACGGCTGAGATCGCCCAGGTGGGCGGGGTGTCTGCTGAGAGGGAAGGCAGGATGGCTCTGTAATTCACAAAACCACCCGTGAATTATTCAGGGTGTGCAGCGCCCGCCCGGTCCTGCCACTGAGGGCTGCCTCCGCGCGGGGTGCATGAATTATTGAGGGCGTTTTATTTATTAATCTTCCTCCCCGAGAGGGCAGAGGGAGGGCTGGGTGTGTGCATACATACAGATGTGCGTATTTATATTTCAGTCTCAGCGATTATATTTTGTCCGCGTGTGAGTAACTCACGGCCTGGTGCTACAGCAGGGATGGGGGCCTCAGACAGGCCGGGACCCAGGTAGGGGGAGAAGAAGCTGCAACAGGCAGGGTCCCCAAGTTGTCCTGGCTGGGGTTGGGGGGAGCTGGAGGCAGCGAGGCTTATGGGGAGAAGTATGAGTAGATTTGCAGTTAAGAGCCCCGGTGCAGGGAAAGGGGGGTGGAATCCATGCCTATCCTGCATTTATTAAGTGTCTACTGTATGCCAGGCACTGGGCATAATCCCGTTGAGCCCTGAGTGGATACTAAGCAGCATCCTGCATCTATTAAGTGTCTACTGTATACCAGGCTCTGGGCATAATCCCACCGAGCCCTGAGTGGATCCTAAGCAGCATCCTGCATCTATTAAGTGTCTACTGTAAACCAGGCTCTGGGCATAATCCCACTGAGCCCTGAGTGCATCCTACACAGTATCCTGCACCTATTAAGTGTCTACTGTATGCCAGGCTCTGGGCATAATCCCACCGAGCCCTGAGTGGATCCTACGCAGTATCCTGCATCTTTTAAGTGTCTACTGTATGCCAGGCACTGGGCATAATCCCACCGAGCCCTGAGTGGATCCTACACAGTATCCTGCATCTTTTAAGTGTCTACTGTATGCCAGGCACTGGGCATAATCCCACCGAGCCCTGAGTGGATCCTAAGCAGCATCCTGCATCTATTAAGTGTCTACTGTAAACCAGGCTCTGGGCATAATCTCATCGAGCCCTGAGTGGATCCTAAGCAGTATCCTGCATCTATTAAGTGTCTATTGTATACCAGGCTCTGGGCATAATCCCACTGAGCCCTGAGTGGATCCTATGCAGTATCCTCCATTTATTGTCTACTGTATGCCAGGCTCTGGGCATAATCCCACCGAGCCCTGAGTGGATCCTACACAGTATCCTGCACCTATTAAGTGTCTACTGTATGCCAGGCTCTGGGCATAATCCCACCGAGCCCTGAGTGGATCCTACGCAGTATCCTGCATCTATTAAGTGTCTACTGTATGCCAGGCACTGGGCATAATCCCACCAAGCCCTGAGTGGATCCTACACAGTATCCTGCATCTATTAGGTGTCTGCTGTATGCCAGGCTCTGAGCATAATCCCATCGAGCCCTGAGTGGATCCTACGCAGTATCCTGCATTTATTAAGTGTCTACTGAATACCAGGCTCTGGGCATGATCCCACTGAGCCCTGACTGGATCCTATGCAGTCAACGCTCCCATTTCACAGATGAGCAGGCAGGGACAGCCGGCAAGAATGACCACAGCTGCCTGACACCACGCAGCATCAGGCGCCACATGGAATGTCCTCTCTGCCTCCCTGACCCATGTCACTGGCTTGTCCCCCACTGCCCTGCGAATTGGGCACCAAGGCAAACCCACTTTGCAGCTGAGAAAACTGAAGCTCAGAGAGGGGAAGACACCTGCCTGAGGTCACACAGTGAGAGAGCTGCAGAGGTGGGATTCCAGCCCAGGGTGGATTTGGGGCAGATCTCCTCCAGCCAGTGAACAGAAGCCGGTTTTTATGGGCAGGCAGCCCGGGTTCTGGCACGCAGTGGGGACGGGGGCAGGAACGCCGGGGCAGGGAGAAGAGGAGCTGAGGGCACCTAGAAGGAACCGCGGCCACCAACTGCTTGGGTGGGGTGGGGGGTCTCATTTGGAGAGTGAGGGACAGAGATGCTCAAAAAGGGGGGTGAGGGGCAGATGGAGTCCATGGGGAGAGGTCTCTGGGTTCAGAGATGTCTGGCGCCCTGTGAGGGTGGGTGACCCACCCAAGCCTGCATGGGGGTCGTGGGGAGAGTCTGGGGGTAGAGCCACTGCGGACGAATGGGGTGGACCTCAGGACAGGGATGCCGGGACCGAGGGGCCATCCAGCGGCCACCCAGAACCACATCCAGAGAGCGGAAAAATCTAGAAGGTGCAGCAGCCGCCAACCCAGGGGCTTCCGGGTCAGGTGGACAGGCGAAGCGAGTCCCATCTAAAGGTGTGGTCCAGCCCAGGTCACCCAAAGGAACTGGGCCTGGTGTAGCTCCTTTCTCCCCAAGAAGCCAGAACTCTGGAAATGTTTATGTAAAACGTCCTGATTTTAAAATGATAACAACCGATTCTCTTTCTCCACAAACAAAAGACCAGTCTGGGGGTCGAGTCTGGCCCTCGGGCCGCCACTGTGAGATCCGTGTCCACTGTCAGCTGCCTGACACACCAGGGAGGGTTTCTGACGGCCCATGGCGGGCACCGGGGTCCCCCAGGTGACTCGGCGAAGGGGACAGACCCTGGACTCTCACCCTGGCCCGAGGCTTGGTCCGGCCAGCCCCTAAGGCTGCCTCAGCCCTACATGGGCCCAACCACGTGGCCCCTGGGCTGTTTTCCGGAGACCCACCAAACTCGCCAGGCCCCGCAGGGTCGGGCCTGACCTCTGACCTGGCAGTGGGGCTGGGGAGGGGACAGGCCCCCCTGCGGACATCCGCCCCACCAGGGCACCGCTTCCCGCGTGCTTACAAGGCGAGGTCGGCGACGTGGCTCCTCCCTCGGAGGTGGTGGCGGGTTTGGTGGCAGGGGGGAGCGCCAGCCGTGGCAGCCCCGGGGGCGGAGGTGCCAGCATCTGAGCAGAAAGGCAGTGGCTGGGCATTTTGAGCTGACCACTTCCATTTAACTGGGGGAACAGAGAGACACGTGGTTAAGGGGTGGGCTCCCCCTCTACCTCGGGCTGCTGGCGCCGGCCGCCCCCGGCTCTGTGCACGGCCCGGACGGGGTGGCAGGCTGGGGGGCCAGGGCGCGGGTGTGACCATGGCGGGTTTGGTGGGTCTGAGGACGGCCGGAGGTGGAGGCGCCTGGGGACACCCGCTTGCTGGTGTCACTCAAAGCCCGGCACTACTGGGGCCACGCTCACTGCATCTCCTCTGTAAACCCCCTGCACGCCAACTCGACTGATTTCCTTCCAAACAGTGCCACCGCCTCCTAACAGCAGGTTCTCCGCGTTTTTCCTAATTCACTGCCAGCACGCCATCATCCACCATCATCCACGGCCTGGCCCGTGGTTCCAAAGTCCGAAAAGCTCTGAACATCCAAAGCTTCCTGTGGAGTCTGGCAAACGCTGTCTTGCTTGAACTGAGTTTGGTGGTTTTTTTGTAATCAATGTCTTCCTGCCCCCCGCCCCCAACTTTTTTTTCTTTTTGAGACAGGGTCTCGTTCTATCACCCAGGCTGGGGTGCAGTGGCACAATCAAAGCTCACAGCAGCCTCGACCTCCCAGGTTCAAGCGATCCTCCCACCTCAGCCTCCTGAGTAGCTGGGACTACAGGCGCCCGCCACCATGCGTGGCTCATTTTGAAGTTTTTTTTTTTTGTAGAAACTGGGTCACGCTATGCTGCCCAGGTTGGTCTTGAACTCTGGGCTTATGCAATCCTCCTGCCTTAGCCTCCTAAAGCGCTGGGATCACAGGCGTGAGCAGCTATGCCCAGTCCCTCCCTGCCTTGTGTTAACATGAGTACGACTCACGCAGTTGCTGGGACCTACGGGTGCTACCCAGACCCCACAGGGTGCGACATGATGCGTCTGAAACCCTGACATCCGAAAGCATCTCAATTCTGACCCAATCCAGCTGCCTCCCAGCACGACAGAGGAGGGGACTTCAGAGCCAAGCCCTCAAGACCCTTTTAAGCAGAGGTTGTGCCTTCGTGTGAGCACGTGGCTCCCGGGAGGTCACCTGGAGCCGCCAGGAGAGGCCCAAACGCGCCCCGCCCAACTCACCGGTCCAGGTTGCTGGCTGGCTGGGTCGCAGGCCAGCGAGACAAGATCTTTGAGCGGGTCCTGGGGGTTGAGATGAGGTGGGTAGCGGATGGCCGTGTGGGGGAAGTAGGTGGAGGCCGTCTGGGGTAGGATGGACGTCGTAGGGAAATGCAGAGCGGAGGACGGGTGTGGGCTCCGGGCGATCCCTGCGGAGACAGTGGGAAGCGGGGGTTACTTGGGGGCTCCAGCCGGTCTGCTCTGTGACCGTGTGACTGTGTGTCTGTGGGTGTGATTCCTGCCGGCATCTCAGTGCGTTTAGTAACAATAACCACCAAAAAAACCCAGCAGCACTGACCACATTGACACCCAAATTCCCCGACTCCCACGGCAACCCCACTGGGGCTGTGATATTATCCTTGTGTTTTAATTTAATTTTTTAGTTTTGTAGAGGTGGGAGTCTTGCTATGTTGCCCAGGCAGGTCTCGAACTCCTGGGCTCAAGCGATCCTCCCTCCTCGGCCTCTCAAAGTGCGGGGATTACAGGTGTAACCCACTGAGCCCGGCCTTTTTTTTTTTTTTTTTTTTTGAGACAGTCACCCAGGCTGGAGTGCAGTGGTATGACCTCAGCTCACTGCAACCTCCACCTCCTGGGTTCAGGCAATTCTGCCTCAGCCTCCCGAGTAGCTGGGATTACAAGTGCATGCCGCCATGCCTGGCTAACTTTTGTATTTTTAGTAGAGATGGGGTTTCGCCATGTTGGCCAGGCTGGTCTCGAACTCCTGACCTCAGGTGATCCGCCCACTTTGGCCTCCCAAAGAGCTGGGATTACAGGCGTGAG
Organism: Pan troglodytes; assembly: GCF_028858775.2. Classification (NCBI taxonomy): domain Eukaryota; kingdom Metazoa; phylum Chordata; class Mammalia; order Primates; family Hominidae; genus Pan; species Pan troglodytes. Next base: position 5,796,120 of record NC_072418.2, on the reverse strand, counting down.
CCACTGCACCTGGCCCCGTCTTTTTTTTTTTTTTTTTTAAACAGAGGATGACAGGGTGGCCTTCAGGGGATGTGTCACCTGCCTGGGGCCACACGGCATCAGGTGGCAGACCCAGAATTTGAACCCAGCCCATCTGGCCCCACAGTCTACACTATAAATCTAGGGTTGGCAAGCTCTTTCTGCAAATGGCTGAATAGTGATCTTTTTTTTTTTTTTTTTTAAGAGATAGAATCTCGCTTTGTCACCCAGGCTGGAGTGCAGGGGCATGATCATGGCTCACTGCAGCCTCGACCTCCTGACCTCAGGTGATCCTCCTGCCTCGGCCTGAGTAGCACGGACTGCCGGCGTGTGCCACCACGCCTGGTTAATTTTTTGTATTTTTAGTAGAGATGAGGTTTCATCATGTTGCCCAAGCTGGTCTCAAACTCCTGGACTCAAGCAATCCACCCACCTCAGCCTCCCAAAGTGCTGGGATTGCAGGCATGAGCCACTGTGCCCGGCCTAATTCCAGCACATAAAGAAATCCCATCTCCATCAGCCGTCACTCCTCACCTCCTCCCCCAGCCCCAGCACCCATACATCCCCTTCCTGCCTCTGTGGCTGGGCCTGTCCTGGACATTTCATAGAAATGAGATCACATGCTGTGTGGCCTTTTTGTCTGGCTTCTCTTACTGAGCATGACGTCCTCAAGGTGGCCTGCGTCAGAGCCTCGTGCGTTTTCATGGCTGAGTCATATTCTATTGTGGTGCCTGCCTTTTCCTCTTTCTAAACAGTTCAGTGATTTTTAGTATTTTCACTATTTATAGCAGTCACTCCCCCATCTCCACAGCCTCTGGCCAGATAGTAAATATTTTTGGCTTTTGGCCACGTGGTCTCTGCTGTAATTACTCAGCCCTGCCAAGACAGGGTGAGAGCTGCCACAGGACATATACAAAGACGTGGTCGTGGCTGTTTGCCAATAAAACTTTATTCGTAAGAACAGGCAACCAGGGGGCCAGCGTTTGCTGACCCCTGGCCCAAATGGCTGCTTTGATTTGGCACTGCCTCTCTGTGTGCATGACTGTGTAAAGAACTAAATAGTTGATCACTAGAACATGGGGTGGTAAGCAATATTTGAGGCTTCCTACAATTCACCCCCCTTAATCCCAATGGCAACCATGGGAGGTGATTTTTTGTTTGTTTTGTTTTGTTTTTTTTTGAGATGGAGTCTTGCTCTGTTGCCCAGGCTGGAGTGCAATGGCACAATCTTGGCTCACTGCAGCCTCCGCCTCCCGGGTTCAAGAAATTCTTGTGCCTCAGCCTCCTGAGTAGCTGGGATCACAGGCACGCATCACCACACCGAGCTAATTTTTGTATTTTAGTAGAAACGAGGTTTCACCATGTTGTCCAGGCTGGTCTTGAACTCCTGACCTCAGGTGATCCACCTGCCTCGGCCTCCCAAAGTGCTGGGATTACAGGCGTGAACCACTGTGCCTGGCCGAGATGGAGATGTCTCTCTTTTTTTTTTTTTTGAGATGGAGTCTCGCTCTGTCGCCCAGGCTGGAGTGCACTGGCACGATCTTGGCTCACTGCAAGCTCCGCCTCCCGGGTTCACGCCATTCTCCTGCCTCAGCCTCCCAAGTAGCTGGGACTACAGGCGCCTGCCACCATGCCCGGATAATTTTTTGTATTTTTAGTAGAGACGGGGTTTCACCATGTTAGCCAGGATGGTCTCAATCTCCTGACCTCGTAATTCGCCCGCCTTGAACTCCCAAAGTGCTGGGATTACAGGCGTGAGCCACTTGCACTTGGCCTTTTTTTGGAGAAAGGGTCTTGCTCTGTCGCCCAGGTTGGAGTGCAATGGCGTGAACTCGGCTCACTGCAACCTCTGCCTCCCGGGTTCAAGTGATTCTCCTGCCTCAGCCTCCCAAGTAGCTGGGACTACAGGCGCATACCACCACACTCGGCTAATTTTTGTATTTTTAGTAGACAAGGGGTTTCACCATGTTGGCCAGGCTGGTCTTGAACTCCTGACCTTGTGATCTGCCTGCCTCGGCCTCTCAAAGTGCTAGAATTACAGGCATGAGCCACCAAGCCTAGCTTTTTTTTTTTTGAGATGGAATCTTACTCTTTTGTCCAGGCTGGAGTGCAGTGGTGTGATCTCTGCTCACTGCAACTTCTACCTCCCAGGTTCAAGCAATTCTCCTGCCTCAGCCTCCCCAGTAGCTGGGACTACAGGTGCGTGCCACCACGCCTGGCTAATTTTTGTATTTTTAGTAGAGATGGGGTTTCACCATGTTGGCCAGGCTGGTCTCAAACTCCTGACCTCAGATGATCCACCCGCCTCAGCCTCCCAAAGTGCCGGGATTACAGGTGTGAGCCACTGTGCCTGGCCTCATTGGCAGCTTCTGATCCTGCCTGTCCATCAGTGTCTGGGGTTGGAATGGGGGGATTAGATTGAGACGGGGGTGAGGGGAGTGAGGTGAAGTTAGGTTGCAGCCTTTTGTTATACAGGGGGGAAACTGAGGCCCAAAGGGACTGAGTCCCACCTCTCAGCCGGGCTGGAACAAGGCCCTGGGCGCTCTCCACTATGGCACCTCTATGGTTTTTTGCCCACCTAGAAGGCTACAGCAATAGGACTCATGGTCAGACATCCAGTGGGACTTCCCCGGCTGTGAGAGGCCTGATCGGAGGGCCTGCCGCCCCTCCCCGCCAGGGGCCCGTGGCGCTTACCGCTGTGCACGGCGATGACAGGCCGGTGGTGCTGGGTGAAGCTGGAGAGGCGGGGAGAGTCCTGGGGGGACGGGCTGTTGAATGGTGACTTGTCCATCTCTGTCTTCTTCACCGGGGACGAGATGCCTGTGGAGGGGATGGGACGAGAGAGTCACAGGCTGGTCACACCCCAGGAGCCCTGGACCTTCCCCAAGGCCAGCCTCCGAAGGGACAGGAAGCCTCATCACCCCGCCTCCTCTTCCCCCAGAATCCTGAGGGGGAGAGGCTGTGAGCCCATCACACAGGAGTAAACGGAGGCTCAGAGCAGAGAAGGGGCTGGCCAGGGCGGCACAGCCGGGGGATGGAGAGCTGGGTATCAACACGTGCCCCTGGGCCTCGCTCCTGGCCCTTGCCTACTCTCCTTCCAGAGAAATGGGAAGGCTCAGGGCTGCCCCATCACCTAGGAGTCACCCGAGCCCTAGAGAAGGCAGCAGGGAGGGCAGAGACAGTCAGATCCGAAGCCCAGTTGGACCCTGACTGGCTAAGGGCGCACAGACAAGCCCCAGCTCAGCTCTGCCTTCCCTCATCCACACGGGAGGAAGGAACGGAGCCTCCCTGGGGCTGAAAATGAGGTGCATCCACCCTCTGCAGTGACTTGCTGGCATCACTCTGCAGACAGGGGCCTCACTACCTCCCAGGCTGCCTGGGACAAAAGCCCCAACAGCCCCCAACTCAGCAGCTCAGCCCCTCACACCTTCCTCAGTGAATCAACGAATGAAGAAACAGACGGAGGCCGGGCACGGTGACTCACGCCTGTAATCCCAGTGCTTTGGGAGGCTGAGGTGGGCAGATCACTTGAGGCCAGGAGTTCAAGACCAGCCTGGCCAACATGGTGAAACCCTGTCTCCACTAAAAATACAAAAATTAGGTGGGTGTGGTGGCAGGTGCCTGTAATCCCAGCTACTTGGGAGGCTGAGGCAGGAGAATTGCTTGAACCTGGGACGCGGAGGTTGCAGTGAGCTGAGATCACGCCACTACACTCCAGCTAGGGCTACAGAGCAAGACTCCATCACAAACACAAAAAACAGATGGATAGTCGGGTGCAGGGGTTCACGCCTGTAATCCCAGCTACTTGGGAGGCTGAGGCAGGAGAATCGCTTGAACCCAGGAGGCAGAGGTTGCAGTGGGCCGAGATCACGCCATTGCACTCCAGCCCAGGCGACAAGAATGAAATTGCGAAACTCTGTCTCAAAAACAAACAAGCAAGTAAACAAACAAACAAAAAACTGATGGATGGACTCAGGGAGGCTCACCCACCAAACGTCAGCTTCCCTCCCCCTCCAGGCACCCCCTGGAAAGCCCCTGGGTGTGGGGGAAGCAGGTGGTCCAGGGTTCAAACCCCGGCTGGCCATGAGGCTGTGCGACCTGGGGTGAGATGCCACGTCCACCCCTTTTCATAAAACAGGGGATTCTGTAAAGCTCTGGAATTTCCATCGGGAGCAGTGTGGGAGTGGCAGCTGTGAGGATTGGGCCAGGGGTGCCTGTGCAGGTGAAGCCCATGGCCGTCCCAGATCCCTGGGCATCGGGGCATTCTCTGAGGATGCCTTCAGCCCTGCTTTCTGAGGGAACGTCAGCCACCCAGCTGGAAGAATGTTAGCTACTGCAGGAGCCGCTGCTGCTGCTATTTGGGGTGAGTGGGGAGATGACACGGTGCCCCTTGACACTTTCACCCTGTCTTCAAAATGAAGTGGGAACACAGAGCCCCAAAGAGGGCCATTTTGGGTATTTCCAGGAGGCTGGGGTGGAGTCCCAGCTCTGGAGCCGAAATGCCTGGCCTTCTGGGGCTGTGTCTTTTTTTTTTTTTTTTTTTTTTTTTTGAGATAGAGTCTCCCTCTGTCGCCCTGGCTGGAGTGCAATGGCGTGATCTCGGCTCACTGCAACCTCTGCCTCCCAGGTTCAAGCGATTCTACTGCCTCAGCCTCCCGAGTAGCTGGGATTACAGGCGCCCACCACCACGCCCGGGTCATTTTTGTATTTTTAGTAGAGATGGGGTTTCACCATGTTGGCCAGGCTGGTCTCAAACTCCTGGCCTCAGGTGATCCACCCACCTCGGCCTCCCAAAGTGCTGGGATTATAGGCGTGAGCCACTGCGCCCAGCCGAGTTATTTGTCACCCAGGCTAGAGTGCAGAGGCACGATCATGGCTCACTGCAGCCTCAACCTCCTGGGCTTAAGTGATCCTCCCACCTCAGCCTCCCAGGTAGGTGGGACCACAGGCATGCACCATCATGTCCAGGCAATTTTTTTTTAGAGATGGGGTCTTGCTATGTTGCCCAGGCTGGTCTCAAACTCCTGGGCTCAAGGGATCCTCTTGCCTTGGTCTCTCAAAGTGCTGGGATTACAGGCGTGAGCCACAGTGCCTGGCCCCAGGGAAGCTTTTTCAAGTGAGGGCTAAGGATCACATCTTGCCTGAGAAATGCAGTGTCCTGGGCCCTACCCTGTCCCTGGAAATGGAATCTCAGGGAGGCGTGCCCTGGGGAGCCGAATTTTTAGAAAGGATTTTTACATTTCTTTTAAGGTAAAACATATCTACTGAGACCATCCAAACAGGGTGATGAGTTTAGCTTCCCTTTGACCTGGCCCTTGGAGTTCCTTACCTCCAGGGTCTCTCAGATGGGCACTGTGGACACTGGGGCTGGATTGTTCTCTGGGGTGGGGCCCTCCTGGGCACTGCAGGGTGCTGAGCAGAGTCCCTGGCCACCACCCACTTCATGCCAGGAGCACCCCCGGTTGTAACAACCACAGATGTCCCCAGACATCACCAAAAGCACCCTGGGCAAGAATCACGTGTGGGTGAGACCCTCTGGGTTAGGGGATCCCATGGACCCTCCACGAGACTATGTCCCATGATCCTCTGCCCTGCTGTGGTCCCAGGAGGCTGCACACACTGAAATCCACACGGAGTGAGGAGGGAGAGAGGAGGTGAATCCCAGGAGCTGGGGTCCCCCTGGTTTCTACCATCTGCCCTGTCAGGAGCTTCTTCTGGTGTCTGGTGTGAGCAGTGACATAACTCAATATTTTCCAAATAATTCACGCAGGATTTCTCAGTCTCAGCACTGCTGTGGAGGCCAGATCGGTCTCTGTAGGGAGCTGTCCTGGGCACTGCAGGGCACTGAGCAGCATCCCTGGCCTCCCCCCACTCCGTGCCAGGAGCGCCCCTCAGTGGGGACAACCACGGATGTCCCCAGATGTGACCTGCTGTCCCCGGGTGATGCCCTGATGAGAAACGGTGAGGATGTCACCGTGTCTTGGGTCTCCTGCTGGTGGTTCCATAGGCACCTGCAGGCATCTGTGTGGCACAGGCCCTCCCCAGTCCTGTCCCCACCTCCTCCATCCTCCCAGCATCGCTGCATCCTTCCCCGAATGGGGTTACCACTCAGGGAACTTCCGTCCTCTCTGATGGCTACAGCCCAGGGGGAGCCCAGATCCAGGACCCAGCTGTGGGGGGACATGCAGCTCTTCATCTGCTTTTGTGGTTATGGAACCAGCTGTCCCCATGGCCCTGCACACACCATGCTGTGAGGAGTGAAGGTGTCACTGGGACACACCCCAGAAGCAGGTCAGCAGTTCCCAGGGACCCGGGAACACCCGGCTCTGGAGGAGGCGGGCACCCAGGACACCCACATGGGGGGCAGGAAGGATGACACCTCCACTCATGCCCAGCCTGTGAACACTCACGGGGGAACACTCCTGAGGCCTCGGACATCAAGGCTGAGCCACCCAGAGAGGCCCCACTGCCCAGTGGGATGCCATGAAGTCTGTGACCAAGCTGGGCCCCAGCAGCCAGGCCCGGGCTTTTCCAGGGCAAGAGGATGTGGCAGGAATGAGGGTGGCCTGGAGCCGGGGAGGCCAGGCTGGTCTTGTCGGCACGTGTGTGTGCATGTGTATGCCTGTGCACGTGTGTGCATGCATGTATGTGTGCATGCCTGCACGCATGTGCATAGCTGCATGCATGTGTGCATGTCTGTGCATGTGTGTGTACGCATGTGAGCATATGTGCACGTGTGCATGCCTGCATATGTATGCCTGTACATGCACGTTCATATCTGTGTGTGTATGCCTGTGCACGTGTCTATGTGTGTGAATGTGCACTCACGTGTGCACATGAATATATGCATGTATGTGTATGCCTGCGCATGCATGTTCATGTCTATGTATGCGTGCTTGCACGCACACGTACAGGTCTGCAAGCATGCATGCATACGTGTGCACGCCTGTGCACATGTGCGTGCATATATGTATGAGCATGCATGCATGTGTGCGAGCATGTGTGTGTGTGTGCAGGGGCTGGCAGCTCCCTGCAGGCGCAGGGCCACGGCGGGAACGAGGTTAGGGTTGTCAGACGCTCACTTAGGAGGATTTCCTAGAACAGCTTGTCCTGGATGGAAATAGTCTGGCTTAGACTCCACCCCCGGCCGCCACATCCCTGCAGACACCGCTAGAGCTTCCTGAGATGGGGCCAGCGGCAGCCAGGGCAGGGCAGGAAGGAGGGGGGAGCGCAGCTCAGGCACCGCGAGAAAGAATAAGCTGGCAGGCTCCCGGCAGGCTCTACAGACACTGACTCTGCACCCTGCCTCCAAGCATCCTCTGTCTGTTCAGCAGGCATGCCTGGGACCCCTGTGGGACCTCCCTGTTCAGCCAGCGGGCATGTGCGTCCCCCGCCCATCTCAGTGGCCATCTTTCCTCTCAGGGAACACATCCATACGCCCCTCCCCGCATCCTGAATGCCCCATCTGAGAATATTGACTGTAAGGAGGACGCAGGCCCGAGGGCTTCCCCGTCAGAGCTTCCTCCTGTCTGTTTAACACACGCGCCCATCTGACCTCCTGTCTGTATTTGACAAAAGGCCCTCATCACCCCGACGGAGCAGCCATTTGTTTGCTCAACAAACAAGCCCATCTCCCACTGAAATGCCAGCTCCCCCAGGGGGCCAAGGCCCACTCTTGCTGGGTCTCTAGGGTCTGGGGTCAGGAGGGGCCCTACACAGAGTGTGTGGAGTGTTCAGAGGCCCCGATGCAGGGCATGAATCTGATGAGGATAGCAGTGACCACTGGGCGTTGACAGTGCACCAAGGTCTCCTCTGGGCCCTGTGGACATTTGGGACCGGATCATTCTCTAGGTTGGGGCCATCCTGAGCACTGCAGGGTGCTAAGCGGTGTCCCTGGACCCAATCCATGCCAGGACCACCCTGCAGTCGTGACAACCACACATGTCCCCAGATGTCACCCAGTGTCCTCTGGGGGCAGGATCACCCCTAGGTAAAACCCCCTGTCTTAGAGGATTCCATGGACCCCCAAGAGACTCTGCGTCCCATGATCCTCTGCCCTGCTGAGGTCCCAGGAGGCTGCACACATTGAAATCCACACCTTGAGTGGGGAGGGAGAGAGGAGGTGAGTCCCAGGAGCTGGGGGTCCCCCTGGTTTACACACCGTCTGCCACACTAGGAGTTTATTCCGTTGTGAGCAGGGAGCAGACTTTTTTATTTTTCTTTTTTTTTTGAGATAGGGTCTCACTCTGTTGCCCAGGCTGGAGTGCAGTGGTGCAATCATAGCTTACTGCAGCCTTGACCTCCTGGGCTCAAGCGATCCTCCCAAACTCAGCCTCTCGAGTAGCTGGGAAGACAGGCACACGCCACCACGTGCAGCTAATTTGGTATTTTTTTGTAGAGACAGGGTTTCCCTATGTTATCAAACTACTAGGCTCAAGCGATCCTCCAGCCTTGGCCTCCCAAAGTGCTGGGATTACAGGTGTGAGCCACCATACTCAGCCTCAATTTTTTTCTACATAATTAATACAGGTTTCCCAGCCTCAGCACTGTAGACATTGGGGCTGGCTCGTTCCCTGGGGAGGGGCTGTCCTGGGCACTGCAGGGTGCTGAGCAGCGTCCCTGGCCTCGACCCACTCCATGTCAAGAGCTCTCCCAGTTGTGACAACCACAGATGTCCCTAGACACCGGCCAGTGTCCCTGGGGGTGGGGCAGCATCGCCCTGGGTGAGGACCTTCTGTGAAGGCACTAGCCTCCTCTCTTAATGTGGTCCTCACAGCTGCCCTGTGCAGAGCTTACAGGAGCTGCGCCCATTTCACAGATGTGGAGGCTGAGGCCTGATGGGGGACGTCACTCACCTAAGGCCATAGAGCCGAGGGGGGGTGGAGGTGGAGGTGGAACCCAACTCTGTCCCTCCCCAGGCCACGTTGCACTAGCCTCCACCCTGGGGTTAAAAAAAGGGATGGGCGGGCCGGGCTCGGTGGCTCACACCTGTCATCCTAGCACTGTGGGAGGCCGAGGCAGGCAGATCACTTGAGGTCAGGAGTTTGAGACCAGCCTGGCCAACATGGTGAAACTCCATCTCTACTAAAAATACACAAATTAGCTGGGCATGGTGGCGGGCGCCTGTAGTCCCAGTCCCAGCTATTTGCGAGGCTGAGGCAGAAGAACTGCTTGAATCTGGAAGGCAGAGGCTGCAGTGAGCCGAGATCATGCCACTGCACTCCAGCCTGGGCAACAGAGCGAGATTCTGACTCAAAAAAAAAAAAAAAAAAAGGGATGGGAAGCCCGGGGTGACAGCAGAGGAGAGGAATGGATGGGGGCTGCCTGCCCCGCCCTGTGTAATAACCGCCTGTGGACGGGACCTTTGTCGCCTTCAAGGGGGAGCTACACAAGCAGCAAAAACAAAGCACAGTGGGGGCTGCTCGAAGGCACCTTCCCTCCACCCCACGCAGCCGCGTAAGCAGGGAGGCCTCGGGAGGAGGCAGCCAGGAGAAAGGGCCTGGCCCAGGCCCCAAGCGGGCAAAGCCTAGAGGCTGGAATGTGGGGCCTGGAGGTGTGGGGTGGGGGTCTTGCCTGGCATGGGGCTGGCATGATCCCCCCAGGCCTCTGTGAGCCTCAGGGTTGGGGACTGGCTGAGCACTGCCCGGGAGAAAAGGCCCCGAGGCCCGCCAGAGGAAGGCAGAGCTGCTCTAATCAGCTTAACCCCCTTAATGAGCGGCTAATTGGGGGCTGTCTAGACAGGAAGCTGGAAAGGGCGGGGAAGAGGGGGGAGGATGCCGAGGAGGAGGAGGAGCATCCCAGGGTGGTGGCCAGGGGCCAAGGGCACCTTGGGGAGAGACCCTGCCTGCCTGGGTTCCTGTTTTGTGTCTTCCGTCTGCGGAGGCACCCGGCTTGGGACAGCTTTGCAGGCTGCAACAATAAGCCTGGCCCTCCCCGTGGCCCCGGCCCCTCCGGCCCTCCCCGTGCCCCCGGCCTCTCCGGCCCTTCCCGTGCCCCCGGCCCCTCCGGCCCTCCCCGTGCCCCCGGCCCCTCCGGCCCTCCCCGTGCCCTCCGCCCCTCCGGCCCTTCCTGTGCCCCCAGCCCCTCTGGCCCTTCCCTTGGGCCCCTCTGGCCCTTGCCTCGGTCCACCAATGAGGTTACAGCTGGGCCCCATTGGGAACCTCAGGAACCCCGCTCCAGCCCAGGGGCCAGGCCTGTTTCGAGGCGTCCCCCTTGGGACTTCAGAGGCTGCGAAATGTTTACCGATGCAGGCCACAGCGATGGGGAGAGGCCCAGGAAGCACTGGGCATAAGCTCGGGGCTCTGCCCCTTCCTTGCTGTGGGACCTTTGGGCCTCAGTTTCCCCACTTGTCAACTGAGGGCCAGGGGCAGCCCTGATCTCACAGAGTGTTGCCGGGGAGGGGAAATAACCCGGCTTAGGACATCACAGATGCCCCATAAAACAAAGAGAGCAAGGTACCCTGAGTGGGGCCGCTGGGAACGGCCACGTGGTTCCATGTCCCTGTGCACCCGCTTGCCGCTGGGGTGACCTGGAGCAGGTGATGTCATCTCTTTGAGCCTCAGGGTTTCCCTCTGCAAAATGAGGTGCCTGCCAGGCACCTCCGCAGGGCTGTCTGGGACTAAAATGTTGGGAAGGGACATAGAGAAAAAGCAGCCAGCCGGGTGTGGTGGCTCACACCTGCCATCCCAACACTGTGGGAAGCAGAGGCAGGAGGATGAGCCCAGGAGTTTAAGACCAGCCTGGGCAACACAGGGAACTCTGTCTCTACAAAAAGTACAAAAAATAGCCAGGTGTGTTGGCAAGTGCCCATAGTCCCAGCTACTTGGGAGGCTGAGGAAGGAGGATGGCATGAGCCCAGTGGGCGGTGATCGCACCACTGCACTCCATCCTGGGCGACAGAGCAAGTCACTATTTGGGAAAAACAAAACAAAACAAAACAAAACAAAAAAGGCCGGGCGCAGTGGCTCACGCCTGTAATCCCAGCACTTTGGGAGGCCGAGGTGGGCGGATCACCTGAGGTCAGGAGTTCGAGACCAGCCTGGCCAACAGGGTGAAACCCCATCATTACTAAAAACACAAAATTAGCCGGGTGTGGTGGAACTCCTGAGGTCAGGAGTTCCAGACCAGACTGGCCAACATGGTGAAAACCCGCCTCCGCTAAAAATACAAAAATTAGCCAGCCGTGGTGGCGGGCACCTGTAATCCTAGCTATTCGGGAGGCTGAGGCGCGAGAATCGCTTGAACCTGGGAGGCAGAGCTTGCAGTGAGTCAAGATCGCGCATTGCACCCCAGCCTGGGCGAGCGACAGAGAGGGATTCCGTCTCAAAAAAAAAAAAAAAAAAGAGTGGCCCAGACCAGGGGCCACGCACCTTCTCCCCTCTCCGTTTAGGTGCTTTGCATATGCCGCTGGCTATATTATAGGGGAGATTCTGCCCGCAAGAGACCTTTGGACAGGTCTGGGGACATTCACGGTTGTCACCACTGGGGGGTGCTCCTGACACGGAGTGGGTGGAGGCCATGAACTCTGCACAGCACCCAACAGTGCCCAAGACAGCCCCGCCCCAGAGGATGGTCTGGCCCCAAACATCCACAGTGCAACTCCTCAAACCACGATTTTCCCTGCTGGGAATGCCCTCCCATCATCTTCCCTGCGGATAAATCCACTTAAATCATCCCGGTTGTAGCTTAGCCGCGAATTAATAATAAACCCGGCTCTCACGGCCCAAGTGCGTGCTTTACGTTAAGTCCAGCCCTGGGTGTTAAAATTCTTCTGGTGTTTGGCCGGGCGCGGTGGCTCACGCCTGTAATCCCAGCACTTTGGGAGGCCGAGGCGGGCGGATCACGAGGTCAGGAGATCGAGACCATCCTGGCTAACACGGTGAAACCCCGTCTCTACTAAAAATACAAAAAAATTAGCCGGGCATGGTGGTGGGCGCCTGTAGTCCCAGCTATTCGGGAGGCTGAGGCAGGAGAATGGCATGAACCCAGGAGGCGGAGCTTGCAGTGAGCCGAGATTGCACCACTGCACACCAGCCTGGGCGACAGAGCAAGACTCTGACCAAAAAAAAAAAAAAAAAATTCTTCCAGTGTTTTCTCTTCACTGGGATATCAAGGTAGAGTTTTTTGAGATGGAGTTTCGCTCTTGTTGCCCAGGCTGGAGTGTAATGGCACAATCTCGGCTCACTGCACCCTCCACCTCCTGGGTTCAAGTGATTATCCTGCCTCAGCCTCCCGGGTAGCTGGGATTACAGGTGCCCACCACCACACCCGGCTAATTTTGTGTTTTTAGTAATGATGGGGTTTCCCCCTGTTGGCCAGGCTGGTCTCGAACTCCTGACCTCAGGTGATCTGCCTGCCTCGGCCTCCCAAAGTGCTGGGATTACAGGTGAGCCTCTTTTTTTTTTTTTTTTTTTTGAGACAGGGTCTTTCTCTGTTGCCCTGGATGGAGTGCAGTGGTATGATCATAGCTCAGGGCAGCTTTGACCTCCCGTCTTGAGCAATCCTCCCACCTCAGCCTCCCAAGGAGCTGGGACTACAGGTGTATGCCACTATGTGATGTTATTTTTTTTTTTTTTAAGTAGAGATGGGATCTTGCCACATTGCTAGGATTACAGTTGTAAGCCACTGCACCCGGCCAGCAACCTGATCGTATAGCAGAGGAAATTGAGGGGCAGAGAGGTTAAGGAACCTGCGAAATGTCACACAGCTGGAGAAGAGGAGAAGCCAGTTGCCCGAGCTCCTCACTGCTCTGTCAGCCTGATTCTCCTCCTTGGGGAAGGCCTCCCTTTTCTTCCAAGTTCTATCAGGGTCCTCTTGTTCCCCCTGACTGTCTTCTGTGCCTCCTCCTCTGGGCTGTAGTCACCTGGATAAAAACCCATCTCCCTCACTAGGCTGTTAGCCCCTGGAAGGTAGGGACAAGAGTGGGTTGGATCATCTCTGTGTCCCCAGGGCCTCAGGTAGGGCCAGCACACAGGAGGGCTTTACACTGAGGATGAAACCCTCAGGAGGGGGCCGGGTGCAGTGGCTCACGCCTGTAATCCCAGCGCTTTGGGAGGCCGAGATGGGCGGATCACGAGGTCAGGAGATCGAGACCATCCTGGCTAACACAGTGAAACCCCGTCTCTACTAAAAATAGAAAAAATTAGCCGGGCGTGGTAGTGGGTGCCTGTAGTCCCAGCTACTCGGGAGGCTGAGGCAGGAGAATGGCATGAACCCGGGAAGCGGAGCTTGCAGCGAGCTGAGAAGGCGCCACTGCACTGCAGCCTGGGCGACAGAGCAAGACTCTGTCTCAAAAAGAAAAAAAAAAAAAAAAAAAGAAACCCTCAGGAGGGAGTGAGTTTGCCATCCCCTGAGGTAATCAAGTGGAAGCTGCAGGAGCACAGACCTCCTCTGACATTCCCTGCTAGCTCTGCGATTCCCAATCACAGAGCAGAAGCTGGTGGGGGCTTCCTCTTTGTCCTCCCCCATTGCTACCACCTCTTTCCCCAGTGGAAGGGGTTGCCAGTGAGCAGCCAGGCAGAAAAGTCAGACTGAGCTCCAGAGACTCTGACATTTCCTCTCTCTTAAAATGTTTTCTTTTTGAGTTTTCTCAGTTGAAAGCTAGATTCTTTATTTTCCACCTTTCTCCTCTCCTAATAAATAGACTTAAAGCTACAATTTTTCCTCTCAGGGTTGCTTTGGCTCATCGCAGAGGTGGTCTTTCACTTTAAGTAGCGTGCAGTTTACATTCTGACAGCCTCATCAATTACAGAGTTAATGAGAAGTGACGGCTGGGTGTGGCGGCTCACGCCTGTAATCCCAGAACTTTGGGAGGCCGAGGCGGGCGAATCACCTGAGGTCGGGAGTTCGAGACCAGCCTGACCAACATGGTGAAACCCCGTCTGTACTAAAAATAGAAAAAATTAGCCGGGCATGGTGGTGCATGCCTGTAATCCCAGTTACTTGGGAGGCTGAGGTAGGAGAATTGCTTGAACCACGGAGGCTGAGGCTGCAGTGAGCGGAGATCGCGCCATTGCACTCCAGCCTGGGCAACAAGAGCGAAACTCCATCTGAAAAAAAAGAAAGAAAGAAAAGAAAGAAAGAAAAGAAAGAAAGAAAGAAAGAAAGAAAGAAAGAAAGAAAGAAAGAAAGAAAGAAAGAAAGACACCCCAGAGAGGACCCTTCTGAAGACAGAAAAGCAAGAGGATAAAATCTTCCTAGAAAACGACGCCACGGGAATGGAGACCCTACAGAAAGGAGACGAGTCTCCTGCAGAACCAGAAGATCCCATGGAGATGGGAACCTGGTTAAAAAAAAAAAGTAACTTCAAGAAGGACCCCAATGAGAAGGGATCCGGCATCTCAAGACCTTCTAGAGGGGAAGAGGACAAACAGGGTCCCTACAGACGAGGGATTCTATGACAGATCCCAGGAGGAGGCGACCTGTTGATCAGAGTCACTACTGAGTCCATCCTGCAGCTCGGGGGCCCCACAGAGATGTGGCACTCAGGGCCGGAGGGCAGGAGAGTCAGGCAGGGGACAGTCTCTGCCCTCCTTCGCCGCAGCGGAACCAAAGAGATCCGAGAACGCGAACCCGGACCGTACTTCCAGCCAAGCGCAGCTCGGGACTACAATTCCCAGGAGGCCCCGCGGCTCCAGGCCGGCTTCCTGCCCCGCGGCGCCCGCGCAGTGGCTGCCGGAAGACGTAGTTCCCGCCGCGGTAACTCAGACCGGAAGGCAGGCTCCGCCCCCGCCACCAGTCCTACCTCCTTCCATGTCCTCCGTCCAGTTGCGGCTGCTACTCGTGGGCGAGCTGGGCGAAGTGTAGTAATCGCCGCCAGGGCTCGTGTCCACGTCTTCCTCCATCGAGCCCGATTTGTGCCGCTTGCTCCTTATGGACGAGGGAAGGGGAGAGGGTGGTTACCAGGGAGACGCGGGGCGGGGGGCGCGACGGCGGGCTTTGCTACTTCCGGTCCTTAAGTGGGCGGGGCGAGGGAGGTAGTATCGCGAGACATCGCGGGAGCCGCGGGCGTTCAGCCCGTTCCCTACGAACGCCTGTTCCAACCTGTCCATTGCTTGGATGGGACACCCGGGCCAGAGGCAGGGAGGGACTCAGCAGAGGTCGGACACCAAGCTAGCATGGTGGAGACCAAAACCCAGGCAGCCTGGCTAATCCCCTGGCCACTTGTAGTCCTCAGAACTGCCTGTTAGGGGTATGATCCCATTTTATGGATGGGGAAACTGAGGCACACACAATGTGACCTGCTCGAGGTCACAAAGCATATCTCAGCAACAACCTGTGTCTGCATTCTTCTGGGTGGGGAGGGTCCTAAGGGCTGGCTGAGCCGGCAGGACTTGAGGCTGGGGGAGCCCACGGTGGGCTGTCAGGGCTAGGGGAAGAGGCACGTGGGGCTGGCTGGATTTTGAAGGATGAGTAGGAGTTTCTCAGGCCAGGTGAATCGTGAAAAGAGGTATTCCAGGGAGAGGAATGAGTCAGCTCGGCCCAGAGGGGATGGGTTGATGAATGGGGTCGTGAAATGCCCAGAGGTGGGGAGCTGGGTACTTACCCACTGGAGGAGGTGCTGGGCAGCGTTCTTCTGAGGCCAGTGCTGGCTGGGTTCAGGTCATATGCCAGGTGCCCCTGCAGCTCCCCCAGGGAGAAGTTGGGTCCTGTTCCGGTCACCACGGGTGCTGCAGAGGGTGACAGAGGAGAGTGAGGCAGGAAGCAGTGCCCAGTGCTGTGGTGTGCTTTAGAGAGGTAGGGAAAGCCACTGGGTGCAGTCCAAAGGGGGACCCCCTTCCCATATTGGCCCGGTTCCTAGGGTGGCTGAAACCAGTTTTATTCTATGGATCAGAGGACCAAGGCCATGGGGAGAGGCCAAGAGGACACTGTGAGGCAGAGGCGTAGCCAAAGCTGGAGGCCCAGCTCTGCTGATCTGGACAGGGAAGGTGTCAGTCAGGGCTAAAGAAGGACAGCGCCCAGGACTCGCCGGGGTGGGATTCAGACGGTGTGTGATGGAATGTGCTGGGTCCCCAGCAGGTCAGTGGGGAAAGCAAGGGGACAGGAGGAGCAGGGTCCTTTGGGGTCTCCTGGGACAGGACAGTTGAGGCCCCAGGGAGGAGGAGGGATGCTGGGGCAGAAGGTTCCTTAGTTGCCATCCAGCATTTAGACTCTGTTTCCTGGAGAGGTGGCAGGGAGCCGTGACCTTGCGCTCTGGGAAGGGCCTGGCCACCTCCCTTTCTAGGAATCTTGGCTTAGTGACACAGGGGGTTGTCTGGAAAGGACAAGGAGTAGGGTGAGGGGGGTGGGCTCTTTCCTCCCTGCGGCCCCCTCCCCTCTCCAAGACCCAGCTCGGGGCTGACGGGAACACTCACTCCGGGACACTTGGATGAGCTCAGTGACGCTGAACACGCCGGAGGTGACAAAGCTCTCCTGGAAGTCGGTCGTGTCTGGAACAGGAAGACAGCGGGGTCAGTAGGCTGAGCTGGGCCTGTTTCCCTTCCCCACACTCCAGGGCTGCCTGGACTCCTGGGGGCTGGCCCGAGCCTGGGCGTTCCCCCTGTCCATCCCATGCTGTGGGGGAATGACAGCTCCAGTCTGATGGGGAAGGCCCTGTGGGGGGTCCTTGTCCAGTGTGGGCCTTTACACAGCCTTCATCCGGGTTCCCCCATGCTGTGGAATGCTGCATTCAAGTGAAAAGCAGGCCGGGCACAGTGGCTCATGCCTGTAATCCCAGCACTGTGGGAGGCCGAGGCAGGAGGATTGCTTGAGCTCAGGACTTCAAGACCAGCCTGGGGAACACAGTGAGACCCCATCTCTATAAAAAGTGTTAAAATTAGCCAGGTGTTGTGGTCTGTGCCTGTAGTCCCAGCTACTCAGGAGGCTGAGGCTGGAGGATCACTTGAGCCTGGGAGGTGGAGGCCGCAATGAACCATTGTTGTGCCACTGCACTCCAGCCTGGGAAACAGCGACACCCTCTCTTAAAAAACGAGTGGAGCCGGGTGTGGTGGCTCACGTCTGTAATCCCAGCACTTTGGGAGGCTGAGGCAGGAGGATCACAGGTCAGGAGATTGAGACCATCCTGGCTAACACAGTGAAACCCTGTCTCTACTGAAAATACCAAAATTAGCCCGGTGTGGTGGCGGGCACCTGTAGTCCCAGCTACCTGGGAGGCTGAGGCAGGAGAATGGTGTGAACCCGAGAGGTGGAGCTTGCAGTGAGCCGAGATTGCGCCACTGCACTCCATCCAGCCTGGGCAACAGAGCAAGACTCCGTCTCAAAAAAAAAAAAAGAGCGGAAAGCGGAGGCCTCGGCTCACATCGGCTCCATCACCTGCCTCGGTGTGTGATCTGGGGCAGGTCACTTTCCCTCTCTCAGCCTCCAAGTTTCCCTAATGCAAAAGTGAAACCATCAATCCCATCATCGGGATTGTCGTGAGATCTGTATCCAACTGCCTGGGAGGGGCAGCTGGCTTGCTTTGCACACTGTCACCCTTCGAGATACTCTGGCTTCTTGTTCTTCTCCCCTTCAGACTAGGAGGTCCGTGTGGGCAGGGATGTCTGTCTGCCCCGACCCTGCAGTGTCCTTCGTGCCTAGACCAAAGCTTGGCACCCAGCAATGGGTCAGTTAAAATGGGGGGTTGAATGGGGGGCCCACAAGCCGCAGTTAAATCCCCCAGTGTCCCCAGCATTGCTCCTACCTAATATCAAAGGAAGGGAGACTGTCCTCTCGACTGGAGTGGTTTGGACCCATTTCACAGATTTGGAAATCGAAGTTGTCCCCGAGAGGTCGGGAGCCTTGGCCAACCTCAGACAGCTTGGGGACAGCCCTGTCCTGCCCTCGGACGCCTTTGTAGGAGGGATTCATGGACTCAACAGGCGTTTACTAAGCATCCACAGTGTCTGATTCTGAGCTGGGCCCCGGCACAGCAGGAGATGATACAGACTGAAGCAGTTGCCCCCGTGAGACTCAAAGTCCAGTGTGAGCGACAGACAGCAGCCAAGATTAATAGGTCAGCAAAAGTCCACGAGTGTTCCTAGCAGCACTGTTCACCACAGCTCAAACTGGAAAGCCACCCAAATGTCCCTTCAAAAGATGAAGAGATAAACACAGCGTGGTCTAGCCACACACTGGAATAGGACTCAGCCGTGAAAAGGATGCAGGGCGTGGTGGCTCATGCCTGTAATCCCGGCACTTTGGGAAGCTGAGGTGGGTGGATCTCGTGAGCTCAGGAGTTTGAGATCAGCCCGGGCAACATGGTGAAACCCTGTGTCTACAAAAAATACGAAAATTAGCTGGGTATGGTGGCTTGTGCCTGTAGTCCCAGCACTTTGGGAAGCTGAGGCAGGTGGATCACTTGAGCCCCAGAGTTTGAGACGGGCCTGGGCAACATGGCGAAACCCCATCCTTACAAAAAGTACAAAAATTAGCTGGGCGTGGTGGTGCACACCTGTAGTCCCAGCTACTTGGGAGGCCGAGGCGGGAGGATCGCTCGAGCCCTGGAGGTTGAGGCTGCAGTGAGCTATGATTGCACCACTGCACTCCAGCCTCGGGGACAGAGCAAGACCCTGTCTCAAAAAAAAAGAAGAAGGAAAAGAAAAAGAATGAGGCCTTGGGCTGGGCGCAGTAGTGGTAGCTCACACCTGTAATCCCAGCACTTTGGGAGGCTGAGGCGGGTGGATCACCTGAGCTCAGGGGTTCAAGACCAGCCTGGCCAACATGGTGAAACCCCATCTCTACTAAAAATACAAAAATTAGCCGGGCATGGTGGCGGGCACCTGTAGTCCCAGCTACAGACCGAGATCGCGACATTGCACTCCAGCCTGGGCATCAGAGTGAGACTTCATCTCAAAACCAGTAAATAAATAAAAATAAAAGAACGAGGCTCTGACAGGCTACAACATGGATGCACCTTGAGGACATCACTCAGTGAGGGACGCCAGAGACAAAAGGCCACACAGTGTGTGATGCCATTTCTTTCTTTCTTTCTTTCTCTCTCTCTCTCTCTCTCTCTCTCTCTCTTTCTTTCTTTCTTTTCTTTTTTGAGACGGAGTCTCACTCTGTCGCCCAGGCTGGAGTGCAGTGGCGCAATCTTGGCTCACTGCAACCTATGCCTCCCAGGTTCAAGCGATTCTCCTGTCTCAGCCTCCCAAGTAGCTGGGATTACAGGTACCTGCCACAGTGCCTGTCTAAATTTTGGATTTTTAATAGAGACGGGGTTTCACCATCTTGGTCCGGCGGGTCTCGAACTCCTGACCTCATGATCCACCCACCTTGGCCTCCCAAAGTGCTGGGATTACAGGCGTGAGCCATTTCTCTGAAATGTCCAGGACAGGCCAAGCCACAGAGACAGGAAGGGGATGCGTGGGCACCAGGGCTGGGAGAGGAGACAGGGAGTGGCGGCTGATGGGGATGGGGTTTCTTTTAGGGGGGATGAAATGTTCTGGAATTAGGCCAGGCTCGGCGGCTCACATCTGTAATCCCAGCACTTTGGAAGGCTGAGGCAAGAGAATCACTTAAGGTCAAGAGTTCGAGACCAGCCTGGCCAACATGATGAAACTCCATCTCTACTGAAAATACAAAAAATGAGCCGGGTGTGGTGGCGTGTGCCTATGATCCCAGCTACTTGGGAGGCTGAGCCATGAGAATTGCTTGAACCAGGAAGGTGGAGGTTGCAGTGAGCCGAGATTGCGCCACTGCACTCCAGCCTGGGGGTAAAAAAAAAAAAAAAAAAAAGGTTCTGGAATTAGATAGAGGTGAATGTACTTAGTGCACTTTGACTTGGACACTTAAAAATGGCTAAAATGATACATTGTACATCATGCACATTTTACTACAAATTAAAAGCTCATTAAGTCAAATGCGAGGTCCATCAGCCTGTGGTAAGGCAGGCGGCTGGTGGGGAACTAGCTAGGGTGGGAAGGGAGGCTATTTTACACCCAGGGCTCAGAGAAAGCCTGACCGAGATGGTGGCATTTTACAGACCTCAAGATGAGACTGGATAAGAGGAAGGAACTTGTTAAAATCTGCAAAGCTCTGAGAACAGCGCCTGGCAACCGCCCCGTGACTGTTGGCTTCTCCAATGGGGATGATGTTTCATCACCTCCCTGAGGGCCACGATGTTCCCGGCACTGGGAACAGCCCGTGCAAAGGCCTCCGGGTAGAAATGCACTTGGCAAGTTGCAGGCCAGCAGGGTTGGAGTGGAAAGAGCCAGAGAGCCTGGTCGGTTTGGAGGTGGGACAGGCTCTTGGCTTTTGGGTGGCGGTGGGAGCAGTTCCTCTCCCGGCCCCCAGGGGGCAGCACGGGCTGCAGGGAGCTCAGGGCTGTGTCCAGTTCTGCAGACCCAAACCCCCGCCAGTCCCCCTGTTACAATCTTTCTTTTTTAGAGACAGAGTTTTGCTCTGTTGCCCAGGCTCGAGTGCAGCGGTGCAATCATAGCTCACTGCAGCCTCGAACTCCTGGGCTGAAGTGATGCTCCTGCCTCAGCCTCCCAAGTAGCTGGGACTACAGGCAGGCATCACCACCCTTGGCTAATTTTTGTATTATTATTATTACTTTTTGTAGAGATAGGGTCTTGCTATGTTACCCAGGCTGGTCTCAAACTCCTGGGCTCAAGCGATCCTCCCACCTCAGCCTTCCAAGTAGCTGGGATTACAGGCATGCACCTCCATGCTTGGCTAATGTGTGTGTGTGTGTGTGTGTGTATGTATATATATATATATATATATTTTTTTTTTTTTTTTTTGGGTAGAGATAGGGTCTTGCTATATTACCCAGGCTGGTCTTGAACTCCTGGGCTCAAGCGATCCTCCCGCTTCAGCCTCCCAAAGTGCTGGGATTGCAGGCGTGAGCCACCGCACCCGGCCCCCTGTTACAGTCATTTGCTGAGTGAACGCAGTGAACCAACCCTGCCTCGCGCTGGGAGGTTCAGGGCCACGCATTCTGAAGAGGACAGAGCGGTGGCCCCCGAGCGTCCAGGAGAAGTGGCCAGAGCCATTTCCTGCTGACCCAGCTGGCCAGCTGGTGTCAGCACGCCCCCTCCGCCTCCCCCCACCGGGGTTTCCTGTTTGTGCAGCGCCTGCTCAGCTCCATCTCTGGGGGACTCCCTGGCGAGCTGGGAGGACGTGATTTCCTCTACCAGACGCCCAAGCTCCCCAGGGGACCAGGCCAAGCGCCGCTGCCCCCACCTCCCTCCAACATCTGGCTTGGAGAGAGGCGTCTGGGGATCACAGGAGGCCGAGGAGGACCCGGGTCACAGACGGAGGAGTCACCGGGGGCCAGTGAGGAGTGGCCTCAGGCCTGTGAACCTCCGAGAACCTTCCAGGCTCCCTGTGCATGCCTGTTCCTGTCCTTCCAAGAAGGACGCCTCACCCACTCGCTTTCTCTTCCTTCCTTCTTTTCTTTTCCTTTTTTTTTTTTGAGACAGTCTCACTCTATCCCCCAGGCTGGAGTGCAGTGGCGTGATCTCGGCTCACTGCAACCTCCGCCTCCTGGGTTCAAGCAATTCTCCTGCGTCAGCCTCCCGTGTCCTCCTAGTACAGATGGGGTTTCGCCATGTTGGCCAGGCTGGTCTTGAACTCCTGACCTCAGGTCATCCACCTGACTCGGCCTCCCAAAGTACTGGGATTACAGGTGTAAGCCACTGCGCCCTGGCCCCTTCCTTCTTTTTCTTTTTTTTGAGACGGAGTTTTTACTCTTGTTGCCCAGGCTAGAGTGCAATGGCGCGATCTCAGCTCACTGCAACCTCTGTCTCCCGGGTTCAAGCAATTCTCCTGCCTCAGCCTCTCGGGTAGCTGGGATTACAGGCATGTGCCTCCACGCCTGGCTAATTTTTGTATATTCAGTAGAGACAGGGTTTCTCCATGTTGATCAGGCAAGTCTCAAACTCCTGACCTCAGGTGATCCACCCACCTCAGCCTCCCAAAGTGCTGGGATTACAGGCGTAAGCCCCCGCACCCGGCCCTTCTTTTTCTCTCTCTCTTTCTTTTCTTTCTTTCTTTCCTTCTTTCTTCTTCTTCTTTTTTTTTTTTTTTTTTTTTGACAGAGTCTCACTGTGTCGCCCAGGGTGCACAATCTCGGCTCACCACAACCTCTGCCTCCTGGGTTCAAGCGATTCTCCTGCCTCAGCCTCCCGACTAGCTGGGATTATAGGTGTGTGCCAACATGCCCGACTAATTTTTGTATTTTTAGTAGAGACAGGGTTTCACCATGTTGGTCAGGCTGGTCTCGAACTCCTGACCTCAGGTGATCCACCTGCCTTGGCCTCCCAAAGTGCTGGGATTACAGGCGTGAGCCACCGCACTCGGCCCCTTCCTTCTTTTTCATCTCTCCTCCTTCCTCTCCCCATATATCCTCTCTTGTCTTCTTCTCTCTGCTTCATCCCTCCCTCTCTCCTTCTTTTCTTTCTACAAGTATTTATTGAGCACCCACTCTGCATCAGGCCCCATTCTAAGCCCTGAGGGCACAACAGAGATCTAGACAGACAAAGCCTCTGCCCTGGAGGAGGTGACATTCCACGGGGGAGATGAGCAGACACCCGTGCAGTCACTAAACAACTAAGCAAATCCATAGGCAATCACTAACTTCCTCTGAAGGAAAGAAAACAGAGGGCTGAGACTGAGGGTAGCCAGGCTGGGCGCGGTGGCTCATGCCTGTAATCCCAGCACTTTGGGAGGCCGAGGCGGGTGGATCACAGGGTCAGGAGATCGAGACCATCCTGGCTAACACGGTGAAACCCGTCTCTACTAAAAGTACAAAAAAGTAGCCGGGTGTGGTGGTGGGCGCCTGTAGTCCCAGCTACTCAGGAGGTTGAGGCAGGAGAATGGCGTGAACCTTGGAGGCGGGACTGGCAGTGAGCCAAGATTGCGCCATTGCACTCTAGCCTGGGCGACAGAGCCAGACTCTGTCTCAAAAAAAAAAAAAAAAAAAAAAAAAAGAAAAGATTGAGGGTAGCCAGAGGCTGCTTATGCTGAAGGGGTTTAGGGTAGGCCTCTCTGAGAAGGGGGCATTTGAGCTGAGACCAGGGGAGATCTGGAGAGAACAAGCGAGCAGTTAGTTGGCTGTTTAGACAGAGGTAACAGAATGTGCAGTGGCCCTGAGGCAGGACTGGGTCTGGTGCACTGGAGGAATGGCGAGGAGGTCTGTGTGGCTGGGAGTGGACGACGGGGAGAGAGGGAGGAGGGGAGGACAGGGCAGGGATGGGACAGGTTGTGCAGGGCCTTGTGGGCCACAGGGAGGACCTGGGCTTTTACCCCAGGAGAGGTGGGAGCCGTGGATGGCTGTGCGCAGAGGAGGGACGGGCCCTGACTTGGGGGCTCACAGGCGTCCTTTGGCCATAGTGAGAAGGACAAATGGTGGGGGCCAAGGGCAGGAGCTGGGGGCTGGGATGGAAGTGACTGCTCTGGTCTAAGTGAGGTAAATTTTCCCACTTCCTATCCCTACAACATAGAATTACACTGTCCTACCCATCTATTAGACACCCCATGAGGGCTGGGTGTGGTGGCTCACACCTATGATCCCAGCACTTTGGGAAGCCAAGACAGGAGGATCACTTGAGCTCAGAAGTTTGAGACCAGTCTGAGCAACATAGTGAGACTCTGTCTCTACAAAAACATTTAAAAATTTTTTTAAAAAGCCAGGCGCGGTGGCTCATGCCTGTAATCCCAGTACTTCGGGAGGCCGAGGTGGGTGGATCACGAGGTCAGGAGTTTGAGACCAGCCTGGCCAACATGGTGAAACCCCATCTCTACTAAAAATACAAAAATTAGCCAGCCGTGGTGGCACACACCTGTAATCCCAGCTACTCAGGAGGCTGAGGCAGGAGAGTTGCTTGAACCCAGGAGATGGAGGATGCAGTGAGCCGAGATTGCGCCACTGCACTCTAGCCTGGGCGACAGAGTGATACGCCATCTCAAAAAAAAAAAAAAAAAAAAAAAGCCAGGCACGGTGGTGCACACCTGTAGTCCCAGCTACTTGCGAGGCTAAGGCAGGAGGATCGCTTGAGCCCAGCTGGTCCAGGCTGCAGTGAGCTAGGATGGTGTCACTGCACTCCAGCCTGGGCAGCAGCGTGAGACCGTTTCTAAGACAAACAAACAGGCCAGGCACAGTGGCTCATGCCTGTAATCCCAGCACTTTGGGAGGCCGAGGTAGGCGGATCACCTGAGGTCAGGAGTTCAAGACCGACCTGGCCAACATGGTGAAACCCCGTCTCTACTAAAAATACAAAAATTAGCCGGGTGTGGTGGCAGGCACCTGTAATCCCAGCTACTTGGGAGACTGAGGCAGGAGAATCACTTGAACCCGGGAAGCGGAGCTTGCAGTGAGCTGAGATTGTGCCACTGCACTCCAGCCTGGGTGACAGAGCGAGACTCCATCTCAAAATAAATAAATGAATGAAAACAAAACAAAACAAACAAAAACCCCCAAACGTCCCATGGGACTGTAGAACCCTCCGGGGTCTCCCATGGGGTGAGCACCTCAGAGCCCAGAAGCTGGGAGCTCAGAGTCGTGGGTTCCAACCCAGCTCCCTGGTAGCCCCTGGACAGGCCCCTTAACCTCTCCGAGCCTCAGTCTGCTCATCTGTAAAACGAGTGGTGCCAAGCAAATGATTCCCAAATAAAAGACGAGGACAGGGCTGTGCCCTCCGCCCTTCACCGCCACGCTGCCCCCAGACTCACCCAGTGTGATGGGCTTGCTGTCCTCCTGGTCAGAGCCCATCCCTGTCCGGGGACTGCCGCTTTGCTCTGCGTCTGCAAAGAGAGGGAAGAAACACTGGTGACGTCACAGAGACCCCACCCCAGGAGCAGATGAAGTGTTGATGCTGGTGGCCCCAGTCCTGGGCTGGGCCAGTGCTGTGGAGACAGACAGTGGCCCCGAAACACACCCAGGCCCTGGGGTCTCTCTTTGGGCCCTTCCCTTGGCTGCTGCCCTAGAGGGTCACAGACATCTGGCCAGGCACCCTGCAGACACCAGCTAGGCCCTGTGAGCGCCAGTGTACCCGTATGTTGGGTAAGCCCTCCGCTTCTGCAGGGGCGGCTCAGTCGTGGGTAAGAACTTAGACATCTGGAATCTTAACAGACTGATGTTCAAATCCCAGCTGTGCCGCTTTCTTGCTGTGCGACCCTGAGCAAGTCGCTTGCCTTCTCTGAGCCTCATCTGTAAAATGAAGTTCAGGCCGGGCACGGTGGCTCACGCCTGTAATCCCAGCACTTTGGGAGGCCAAGGGAGGCAGATCACCTGAGGTCAGGGTCAGGAGTTTGAGACCAGCCTGGCCAACATGGTGAAACTCCATCTCTACTAAAAGTACAAAAACTAGCCAGGTGTGGTGGTGCGCACCTGTAATCCCAGCTACTTGGGAGACTGAGACAGGAGAATCGCTTTAGCCTCGGAGGCGGAGGTTGCAGTGAGCCAGGATTGCACCACTGCAGTCCAGTCTGGGCGACTGGAGTTGGAGGCCAGCCTGAGCAACACAGCAAGTCCCCATCTCAGAAAATGAAATTAAGCAACAACAACAAAATAAAACAAAACGGCCAGGCACGGTGGCTCACACCTGTAATCCCAGCACTTTGGGAGGCCAAGGCAGGAAAATCACTTGAGGTCAGGAGTTGAAGACCAGCCTGGCTAACATGGCAAAACCCCATCTCTACTAAAAATATAAAAATTAGCCGGGCATGGTGGCACGCTCCTGGAATCCCAGCTACTCAGGAGGCTGAGTCAGGAGAATTGCTTGAACCCGGGAGGCAGAGGTTGCAGCAAGTGGAGATCATGCCTCGCACTCCAGTCTGGGCGACAAGAGCAAGGCTCCGTCTCAAAATAAATAAAATAAAATAAGTAAAACAAAATAAATAAAATAAAATGAGGTTCAGTCATTCAGCCCCGCCATAGCCCTATGCAGGAGGTCTATCACTATGTCCGTTTTGCAGATGGGGAAACTGAGGACCAGAGAGGTGAGTCCTGGAGACGTCACGTCCCTTAGCCTCAGCCTCTGCCCCTGTAGTCCCAGGGACCCGGCTGTTAGTCCTGGGTTGCCATTCAGGGACCCCAGAGAGAGGAGGCTGAGGGGTGGTCTCTGTGATGGCGACGACCCCACTGCCCGCCCGGCTTGGGTGCTCCCTCTGCCCCGGCGCCCGCCCCTCCATCTTATCTAAAAATAATTAGGTTCCTTGGCAGACGCGCAGGCAGACAGACGCTGAGCTCAGCGTTATCGGCTCTGGCAGCCTGGATGCAGGACGAGTCACATCCGCCCCCTCTGGAGCCCTGACCCCTCCACAGAGGGCTGAAGCTGGGGGGCAGGTGGACAAGCCCAGTCAGGCAGACCCCCTCCCCAGCCCCACCCATGGATCACCCAGGTCAAAGACGAAGGTGGCAGGAACCAACGTCGAAAGCCGCAGGAAGAGAATCACGCCCCTCCTGCCCACCCACCAGACCCCAAGGCCAGGACGCGATCGCTGTGTGACCTCAGGCAAGTCGCCTAACTGTCCTGAGCCTGTTTCTCATCTTCCACGTGGGCACAAACACTGCCCAGGCCTTAGCAGAGCTGGGAGGCAGTGAGGAGAGGATACTCCTGAAGCACTTGAGGGCATCTGGAGACCTCAATCACGAGAGAGTCCGCCCCGTTATTACTTTCTTCTATTTTATTTATTTATTTTTATTTTTTTGAGACAGGGTCTCACTCTGTCTCCCAGGCTGGAATGCAGTGGTGCGATCGCGGCTTGCTGTAACCTCCACCTCTCGGGTTCAAGTGATTCTCCCGCTTCAGCCTCCAGAGTAGCTGGGATTACAGGCGCACGTCATCACGCCTGGCTAATTTTTGTATTTTTAGTAGAGACGGAGTTTCACCATGTTGGTCAGGCTGGTCTTGAACTCCTGACCTCAAGTGATCCGCCCGCCTCGGCCTCCCAAAGTGCTGGGATGACAAGTGTGAGCCACCATGCCTGGCTGTATCCACTTCATAAACAAGGAAACCTGCAGGTCAGAACCACGAGCAATGTTCTCCCTCCCAGGCCCTGTGATGGGCTTTTTCACCAGGGTTATTTTATCCACAGTTTTGTGCTGGGATCAGACACCTGAGCCAAGTACTGTCTCCAAGACCCCCCAGGTCTTTGTGCTCCTGAGAAGGTCACTTTCCTTTTTTTTTTGAGACGTAGTCTCGCTCTGTCGCCCAGGCTGGAGTGCAGTGGCATGATCTCGGCTCACTGCAAGCTCCGTCTCCCGGGTTCACGCCATTCTCCTGCCTCAGTCTCCTGAGTAGCTGGGACTACAGGCGCCCGCCACCACGCCCGGCTAATTTTTTGAATTTTTAATAGAGACGGGGTTTCACCGTGTTAGCCAGGATGGTCTCGATCTCCTGACCTGGTGATCCGCCCGCCTCGGCCTCCCAAAGTGCTGGGATTACAGGCGTGAGCCACCGCGCCCGGCCTCACTTTCCTTTCAAGGCCTGAGTTTCTTCATCCGCAAAATGAGATGATGATTAAGCCAGGGGCAGTGGCACAGTGGCTCACGCCTGTAATCTCAGCACTTTGGGAGGCCGAAGCGGGAGGATCGCTTGAGGCCAGGAGTTCGAGACCAGCCAGGGCAACATAGTGAGACCCCGTTTTTACAAAAAATACAAAAAAACAGTCCAGGTGCAGTGGCTCACTCCTGTAATCCCAGCACTTTGGGAGGCCGAGGCGGGCAGATCACTTTGAGCTCAGGAGTTCGAGACCAGCCTGATCAACATGGTGAAACCCCGTCTCTACCAAAAATACAAAATTAGCCGGGCATGGTGGTGCATGCCTGTAATCCCAGCTACTCGGGAGGCTGAGGCAGGAGAATCGCTTGAACCCCGGAGGCGGAGGTTGCGGTGAGCCAAGATCGCGCCATTACTGCACTCCAGCCTGGGCAACAAGAGCAAAACTCCATCTCAACAAAAAAGAAAAAAAAATTAGCCGGGCATGGTAGCAGGCACCTGTAGTCCCAGCTACTCAGGAGGATCACTTGAGCCTGGGAGGTCAAGGGTGCAGTGAGCTGTGATCATGCCACTGCACTGCAGCCTGAGTGACAGAGCAAGACCTTGTTTTAAAAAAATAAATGGAGACCACTCTCAGGGATGCTGTGGGAATGATCAAAGCAATGATATTTCCTAGCGCACGGAGCCTCTGGAGTTAGCTTGGCGCTGTGCTAATGGCTATGCACACACCGTGTGTCCAGCACCCACTGATTGCCAAGACCAAGGATGCCATGAACAGCACAGGAGCAGGGCCCGGTGCCTCAGTTTCCTCGTCAGGAAACAGAGGAGCAGACAAGAGAAGCCCTTCCTCCAGCTAGGCTGCCCCAGCCGTGGCCATCTGGGCCGGACAGCAGCCGAAGGGAGTGTGCCCAGCTCGGCCCCAAGCCCTGCAGTCGATCCCAGGCTGGGGCAGCCAGCGGCCCCTCGGAGCTGGCCAGTTCCCTTTGGACTGTCTCAAGGCTGGGCACTGGTGGCCATGACGTTGGGAAGGACCCAGCCTGGGCAGCCGGCCGTCCGGGCTCCAGGCCGTGGGCACAGGACCCTCTTCCGGAACCAGAGCCCACACAGACTCAGCAGGCTGCAGTGCCCAGCTGGCGTCTCAGCAGGCCGCAGTGCCCAGCTGGCATCCGGGTGTTTCCCTGGGAAGGGAGAATGTTTCTTGGGCACCTAGTAAGTGTCAGGCCCCACGGTGGCTCCCAGCATGAGCTTGCGAATCGGGCAGCCAGGGAGCGGGGCCTCGGATGCATCCGCGCCTCACTCTTCGCATCTGTGAAATGGACACAACTATAGCATCCCCTCTTGGAAGCTGTTTATGAGGGACAAGATGGTAATGAATGAAACATTGGCTGGGCGCGGTGGCTCACGCCTGTATTCCCAGCACTATGGGAGGCCAACGCGGGTAGATCACTTAAGGTCAGGAGTTCAAGACCATTCTGCCCAACATGGTGAAACCCCGTCTCCACTAAAAATACAAAAATTAGCTGGGCGTGGTGGTGGGCACCTGTAATCCCAGCTACTCGGGAGGCTGAGGCAGGAGAATCTCTTGAACTCGGGAGGCGGATTTTGCAGTGAGCCCAGATCGGGCCAATTGCACTCTAGTCTGGGCGACAGAGTGAGACTCCATCTCAAAAAAAAAAGGTGATGAATGAATTACTAATAAAACTCCCAGAACCATGGCTGCCATAGTGAGCGCTTCACCAGGCAGAGGGCAGCTTCACTACTATTGCTATTTGATTAATATCGCTATTGGTACTGTCTTTGATGGTGTTATTTTGTATCTTTTTTTTTATTTTTTTATTTTTTATTTTATTTTTTTTTGAGATGGAATCTCGCTCTTGTTCTCTTGTTGCCAGGACTGGAGTGCGGTGGCACGATCCAGCTCATTGCAATCTCCGCCTCCCGGGCTCAAGCAATTCCCAGCCTCCCAAGTAGCTGGGATTACAGGCACGCGCCACCACGCCCACACGCCTAGCTAATTTTTGTTGTATTTTTAGTAGAGATGGGGTTTCACCATGTTAGCCAGGCTGATCTCTTTTTCTTCTTCGTTTTTGAGACAGGATCTTGCTCTGTCACCTAGGCTGGAGTAAGGTGGCACAATCACGGCTCACTGCAGTCTTGAACTCCTGAGCTCAAGCCATCCTCCTGTCTGAGCTTCCCAAGTAGCTGGGGCCCCTGGTACACGCCACCACATCTGGCTAATTTTTGTATTATTTGTAGATACGGGTTTTCGCGATGATGCCCTAGCTGGTCTGGAAATCCTGGGCTCAAGCGATCCACTCTCTTTGGTCTCTCAAAGTGCTGGGATTACAGGTGTGAGCTACCACGTCCAGCCTCTTTTCTTGCCTTATTGGTCTGGCAGAACTTCCAGTACAATGTTCAATAGAAATGGGGAAAGTGGTGTCCTTGTCTTGTTCCTGATCTCAGGAGAAAACATCCAGCCTCTCACCACTAAGTACGGGGTTAGCTGTGGGGTTTTGTAGCTCCCTTTCTTGGGTTAAGGAAGTTTTCTTCTTTTCCTATAGTCCTAGGAATTTATGTGTTTTTTAATTAAATTAAATTTTTTTTTTTGGAACGGAATCTCGCTCTGTCGCCCAGGCTGGAGTGCAATGGTGCGATCTCAGCTCGCTGCAGCCTCTGCCTCCCGGGTTCAAGCCATTCTCCTGCCTGAGCCTCCTAAGTAGCTGAGATTACAGGTGTGTGCCACCTTTAATCTAATTTTCTAATCTAATTTTAATTAGCCCAGCTAATTTTTGTATTTTTAGTAGAGATGTGGTTTCACCAAGTTGGCCAGGCTGGTCTCAAACTTCTGACCTCAAGTGATCCGCGTGCCTCAGCCTCCCAAAGTGCTGGGATTACAGGTGTGAGCCACCGTGCTCGGCCTAATTTTGTTTTTGAGACAGGGTCTTGCTCTGTCACCCAGGCTGCAGTGCAGTGGCACAATCATGGCTCACTGCAGCCTGGACCTCCTGGGCTCCAGCAATCCCCCCACCTCAGCCTGTCGAGTAATTGGAACCATGGGTGAGCACCACCATGCCTGGCCAAAATTAGTTTAGTTTTAAAAATAATATGCTATAAATCTATGCCATCTCATTTTAATTTTTAATTTAATTTCTTATTGTGGTAAAATACGCATAATATTTACCATTTGAACCAACTTTCCATGCACAGCTTTAGTGACATTAAATACATTCCAATGGCCATGCAGCCATCGCCACCATCCTCTCCAGAACTTTCTACTCTTCCCAAACTGAAACTCTGTCCCCATGAAACACTCACTCTCCGTCCCCTCCCCAGCCTCCGACACCCCCGACCCCGCCAACCTACTTTCTGTCTCTATGAATCTGACGACTCTAGGGACCTCCTAGGAGTGGACTCACGCAGTATTTGTCCTTCTGTGTCCGGCTTTTCTCAATTGAGCTTAATGTCCTTAAGGTTCACCCGTGTGAGTAGCCTGGTCAGAATCTCCTTCCTTTTTATTTGGCTGCCTCATCTTATGTATTTATGTATTTATTTATTTAGATGGAATCTTGCCGTGTTGCCCAGGCTGGAGTGCAGTGGCACAATCTCGGCTCACTGCAACTTCCGTCTCTTGGTTTCAACCAAATCTTCTGCCTCAGCCTCCTCAGTAGCTGGGACTACAGGCTCCTGCCACCACACCTGGCTAATTTTTGCATTTTTAGTAGAGACAGGATTTTGCCATGTTAGCCAGGCCAGTCTTGAATTCCTGACCTCAAGTGATCCTCCTGCCTCGGCCTCCCAAAGTGCTGGGATTACAGGTGTGAGCCACCGCACCCAGCCAGCCGTCTCATTTTAAATCATCTCTAAAACCTGGGAATAGTTCTCAACCACCTGCTGACCATTCTTCCATCATTTGGCTCCTGGAAACTCCTCATGTTCTACAGCCATCAGTACAAGGGTCAGAGCCACATATGACTTTTTACATTTAAGTTAGCTACACTGAAATAAAATTAGGCGGGGCGTGATGGCACATGCCTGTAATCTCGGTACTTTGGAAGGCCAAGGCAGGAGGATCACTTGAACCCAGGAGTTCCAGACCAGACTGGGCACCATGGCGAGACCCTGTCTCTACAAAAAATACAAAAGTTAGCTGGGTGTAGTGGCATGCCTGTAGTTCCAGCTACTCGGGCAGCTGAGGTGGGAGGACTGCTTAAGCCTGGGAGGTGGAGGTTGCGGTGAGTTATGATGCAGCCACCGCACTCCAGCTTGGGTGACAGAGCGAGACTATGTCTCAAAAAAAAAAAAAAAAAAAAGAAAAGAAAATTAAATTTTAAGTTGCTCAGTTGCACAAATCACATTTCAAGCACCAAAGAGCCACACGTGGCTGGTGGTGACCAAGTTGGACAGCACAGAATATTCTGCCATCAGCGAGGAATATTCTAGTGCACTGTGTGGCCCTGGCTGCTTCCATGAAAAACTGGAAGAAAAGAAAAAGAGGTGGCCGGGCACGGTGGATCACGCCTGTAATCCCAGCACTCTGACAGGCCGAGGCAGGCGGATCATGAGGTCACGAGATCGAGACCATCCTGGCTAACATGGTGAAACCCCATCTCTACTAAAAAAAAGATACACACACACACAAAAAAATTAGCCGGGCGTGGTGACAGGTGCCTGTAGTCCCAGCTACTCGGGAGGCTGAGGCAGGAGAATGGCGTGAACCTGGGAGGCAGAGCTTGCAGTGAGCCGAGATAGTGCCACTGCACTCCAGCCTGGGCGACAGAGCGAGACTCCATCTCAAAAAAAAAAGAAAAAGAAAAAGAAAAAGAGGCACAGATAATTCCTCCTCCTCCTCCACCTACTTAGTAGACACCCAGCCTTAAAATGGACCTTCTTTCGGTCTGAGCAGATGTGTACAAAGTGCATAATGTCGAAGGCTGGCTAACTTCCACAGCCCCAAGATTCCCCAGACCCCAGTGGGCAGCTTCCATCTGCTGAGTTTTTACTGTGCTGAATTAGCACTTCCTGACCCCATCTGATTAAATCTGCTCAATTTGTGAGGTTGGTCAACCAAGGCCCAGCGCGCACAGCGTATTTCCCAAAGCTGGTGTCAGATTCAAAGCAAAGTTGTCTGTCTAGCTCAGAAGTTCTGCTGTTGTTCTGATTTGAGATGAGGGTCTCACTATATTGCCCAGGCCGGTCTCTAACTCCTGGGCTCAAGTGACCCTCCTGCCTAGGCCTCCAAAAGCACTGGGATTACGCCAGGCATGGTGGCACACGCCTGTAATCTCAGCACTTTGGGAGGCCAAGGCGGGCAGATAAGGAGGTCAGGAGATCGAGACCATCCTGGCTAACATGGTGAAACCCCATCTCTACTAAAAATACAAAAAAAATTAGCTGGGCCTGGTGGCGGGCGCCTGTAGTCCCAGCTACTCCGGAGGCTGAGGCAGGAGAATGGCGTGAACCCGGCAGGCGGAGCTTGCAGTGAGCCGAGATCGCGCCACTGCACTCCAGCCTGGGCGACGGAGTGAGACTCCATCTCAAAAAAAAAAAAAAAGCACTGGGATTACAGGCGTGAGCCACCATGTCTGGCCAGAATTTTGTGTTTTTAAAAAAATGTAGGATGGGCACGGTGGCTCACGCCTGTAATCCCAGTGCTTTGGGAGGCCGAGGCGGTGGATCACCTGAGGTCAGGAGTTCGAGAGCAGCCTGACCAACATGGAGAAACCCCGTCTCTACTAAAAATACAAAATTAGCTGGGCATGGTGGCGCATGCCTGTAATCCCAGCTACTCAGGAGGCTGACGCAGGAAAATTGCTTCTTGAACCCGGGAGGCGGAGGTTGCAGTGAGCCGAGATCACGCCATTGCATTCTAGCCTGGGCAACAAGAGTGAAACTCTGTCTCAAAAATAATAATAATAATAATAATAATAATAATGTACAGACATATGTTGTTACAGTATAGAAAAAAACAAATATATTTGTATATTAAATATATATTTAATGGCATAAGTATATTTTATATACCTATATGGCATATTTTACATACCTACAGGCCATGTAGGTACATTTTACATACCTATCTATATGACATATAGTTATACTTTATATACCTATGTATAATATATATTATATATATTTGATGGCATAGGTACATTTTTAATATATATAGGTATATAAAATATACCTATGCTATTAAAATTTCACAGGAGAGTGATTAGGGAAAAAATGTTTAAAAGGGCTCTTTATGGGGGGGCAATCATGGTCTTGATTTTTTTTTTTTTTTTTTTTTGAGACAGGGCCTCACTCTGTGGCCCAGGATGGAGCACAGTGGTGTCATCATAGCTCACTGCAGGCTCGACCTCCTGGGCTCAAGTGATTCTCTTGCCTTCCTTTCCCAAGTAGCTGGGGCTACAGGCTTGTGGCCCTACATCTGGCTAATTTTTAAAAAACATTTTTTTGTAGAGATGAGGTCTCACTATGTTGGCCAGGCTGAACTCAAACTCCAGGGCTGAAGCGCTCCTCCTGCCTCAGCCATCCAAAGTGCTGGGATTACAGGTGTCAGTCACCTCGCCTGGCCAGGGAAGGCAATAATAGGGGAGAAAAAGGGGTGTTGAGTGGACAAGACCCTTCCACCCAACCCTATACTGGCACCAGGTATACAGTAGGTGCTCGATAAATGCACACCACTGAACAACTTCTCCCAGAGCCTCCATCAAAGATTGCTGTCTAGGGAGAGCATTTACTAAAAGGCAGCAGGGCTTCCTCGGCTCCAAACCCCTGTAATGAGGAGGCTTAAATAACAAGTTTGCAGGGGTTGGGGGGCTACAGGGGTGTAGCCTGGGAGGGAAACAGATCTGGGTTCCCATCCTCCTCTGCTGCCCCTCTTGCTGTGTGGTCTCAGACAAACCCCTGCCCATCTCTGGGCTTCAGAGGCCAATGGGTGAAATGGGGCATGGGGTTGGGGGAGTGGAGGCAGACCTGACCTGTGTAGAACAAAATAGGATTGAGTCGAGAAAGAACCAAGCACTTGGCCGGGCGCGGTAGAGCTCACACCTGTAATCCTAGCACTCTGGGAGGCCGAGGCAGGAGGATCACTTGACGTCAGGGGTTCGGGACCAGCCTGGACAATATGGTGAAACCCCCATCTCTACTAAAAGTACCAAAAAAAAAAAATTAGCTGGGTGTGCTGGCATGCACCCATAGTCCTAGCTACTCAGGAGGCTGAGGCAGGAGAATTGTTTGAACCTGGGAGGTGGAGGCTGCAGTGAGCCGAGATCGTACCACTGCACTCCAGACTAAAGAACCAAGCACTTGGCAGGGCACGGTGGCTCACACCTGTAATCCTAGCACTTTGGGAGCCTGAGGCGGTTGGATCACATGAGATCAGCATTTCCAGACCAGCCTGGCCAACATAGAGAAACCCCATCTCTACTAAAAATACAAAAATTAGCCGGGTGTGGCGGCAGGCACCTGTAATCCCAGCTACTTGGGAGGTTGAGGCAGGAGAATCGCTTGAACCCAGGAGGCAGAGGTTACAGTGAGCCGAGATCATGCCATTGCACTCCAGCCTGGGCCACAGAGCGAGCCTCTGTCTCAAAAAACACAAAAACAAAAAAACAAAAAACAAAAAAACAAACTAAGCACTTTAGATCCCCAGCATCACAGAGTCGGGGTTTGCAGCATTTTAGATTCTCTGTGGAGGGTTTTGGAATCAGTTCGTGGGTTCTGACATTAGATGAGCAAACTAGAAGGGGCTGCCTATTCTTGCACAGTCAGCTAAGTATGGTCTTTTCCTTATTTTATTTTATTTTAGATGCAGTCTCGCCCCGTCTCCCAGACTGGAGTGCGGTGACGTGATCTCGGCTCACTGCAACCTCCACCTCCCGGGTTCAAGTGATTCTCCTGCCTCAGCCTCCAGAGTAGCTGGGACTACAGGCACGTGCCACCACGCCCAGCTAATTTTTGTATTTTTAGTAGAGATGGGGTTTTGCCATGTTGGTCAGGCTGGTCTCGAACTCTTGACCTCGTGATCTGTCCGCCTCGGACTCCCAAAGTGCTGGGATTACAAGCGTGAGCCACCGCGCCCGGCCTGTCTTTTCCATTTTTAAAGGGTGGTAAACAAAAGAAAAAATAGGCAACAGAGACTGCATGTGACCTGCCTAAAAGCCTAAAATGTTTACAGTGTCACTGGCCCTTTACTAAAAGAGTTGGCGGGCTTCCGGCTGTGTGGCCCTAGGCAAGTACTTCCACATCTCTGAGCCTGGATTTCTTCATCTGTACATTGGAGCTGCACTATGTTGCCATTAGTTCTTTCCTTTGATCACTCAGCAAACAGATTGCAGAGAGCCACCCGGATGCCAGACGCCCAAGGGACACAGCGGCGACAGAGACAGACAAGAATCCCTCCTCTCGAGGCACTGATGTTCTAATGGGAACGTGACAGGAAATGAACAAGTCAGCAAATAAATCAAGAGGGTCATTTCAGGTCGTTGAAATGCTAGGGAGGTTGGGAGGCTGAGGTGGGAGGATCACCTGAGGCCTGGAGTTTGAGACCAGCCTGGCCAACATAGCGAAACCCTGTCTCTACTAAAAATACAAAAACTAGCCTGGCGTGGTGGTGCGTGCCTGTAATCCCAGCTACTCCGGAGGCTGAGATGGGAGAATTGCTTGAACCCGGGGGATGGCTGCAGTAAGCCAAGATCGCGCCATTGTACTCCAGCCTGGGAGACAGAGCGAGACTCCATCTCAAAAAACAACAAATTAATGCGCAGTGAGTAATTCCTTTGACTAGGTTTAGCTGCAAATGTTGCCTCCATTGCCTCACAAATCTTTGTAACTCCTCTGCAGCAGACACGTGATTACCGTCCCCATATGGGGGACGGTAATCGCCAGCTGGGGAAACTGAGGCACAAAGCTAGACAGCAATGGCTTCAAACTCACAGAACACCAGCTGGTAGTGATGTGTCTAGAATCAATGATCAGCCACCCTGGCATCTCACAGTTGAGCCTTTGCTGTAATTTTGATTCTGTGACACCCTGTAAATCCTTTTAGGAGGGGTCTCGGTTCCCCGCACTCCAGGGCTCCTCCTCATTGGCAGTTTGGGATGATTCCTGGTGTTTGAATCCCATTCTCTAGCCACTCAGATAAAGCCCCAAGGCCAGGCACGGTGACTCATGCCTGTAATTCCAGCACTTTGGGAGGCTGAGGTGAGTGGATCACCTGAGGTCGGGAGTTCAAGACCAGCCTGGCTAACACGGTGAAACCCCATCTCTACTAAAAATACAAAAATTAGCCGGGTGTGGTGGCACACACCTGTAATCCCAGCTACTCGGAAGGCTGAGGTAGGAGGATCATTTGAATCTGGAAGGCGGAGATTGCAGTGAGCCCCAGGCTGGGCCCTTCCAGCCCCTGTGTCCACTGTCAAAGATCCCTTCTGCCATCCGTGTGGCTAACTGTGATACTGGGGACAGCTGGGACAGAACAAATCCTTCAAGGCTTCCTCCTCTGTTCTTTATTCCAGCAGAACCCCGGCCCCTCCCGCTCAGCCAGGCCAGAGAAATTTCAGAGCACCCCCACCTGGGGCCACTGAGGTGGGAGTCGGGGTGTGGAGTGAGAGAATAGCATTGATAATAATTATAACGACATCTGCATGTACGGATGGTTTAATGAGCTCCAGATGTCAGGCTCTGTCCTAGGTGTTGTTTAATGCCTTTTAACCATCCTTGGCTGGGGCTGACAATCTCCAGGATACCCAGAGAGGGTAAGCAAATTACCCAGCATCACACAGAGAGGGATGTGGATGCACCAACTCAGTTTTGTCTGCACCTCTCTTTAAAATGTATGAACGGGCTGGGCACAGTGGCTCACACCTGTAATCCCTGCATTTTGAGAGGCCGAGGCAGGAGGATTGCTTGAGGTCAGGAATTCAAGACCAGCCTGGTCAACATAAGGAGACACTCTCTCTAGCAAAAATAAAAATAAAAATAAATTAGCTGGGCATGGTGGCACGTCCTGTAGTCGCAGCTACTTGGGAGGCTGAGGTGGGGATTGCTTGAACCCAGGAGTTTGAGTCTGCAGTGAGCTAAGATCACACCACTGCACTCCAGCCTGGGCAACAGAGCAAGACCCCATCTCTACAAAAATATAAAAATTAGCCCAGCGTGGTGGCCTGTGCCTGCAGTCCCAGCTACTCTGGGAGCTGAGGTGGGTGGATCGTCTGAGCCCAGGAGCTCCAGGCTGCAGTGAGCTATGATCGCACCACTGCATTCCAGCCTGGGTGACAGACTGAGACCCTGTCTTAAGAAAACAAAAACAAAACATATAAATGAACGTCTTTTCCAATTGTATACGATGTCGATTACAAGCTTTAAAATGTTGGTGGTTTATGTGTTTTCTCCTGGCCCGGTAGGACACCCTCTGAAATGTGCTGCTTTCTGCAGCTGAGCTCAGTCCAGTGCAAAGACATGATGTACAACAGCCGTGCACGCCGGATGGCACTGACGGCGCGGACAAACTGTTCAATGTGGCACCTGGTGCTGGTCAATATATATTCATGATTGCACAAGCAAACACGGACACGGGAGAAACTAAAGCCGGGCCAAGGACCTGATGAATCAAAGTTCACGCTCCTCATAGCCGGGCTGGGGGTTTCCTATGGGTGTGCCGCCGGATGTGAGCAGACTTTACCCAAACCTGGGGTTCACAGGTCAAAAAGGTTCAGCATCACTGAGGAGTTTTCAGGACAACGTAGGACTTTTCAGAGCCTTTAAAATGCACTGGAGGGCCGGGAGTGGTGGCTCACACCTGTAATCCCCAGAGGCCAAGGAGGGCAGATCACTGGAAGTCAGGAGTTCGAGACCAGCCTGACCGACACGGTGAAACCTGGTCTCTACTAAAAATACAAAAATTAGCCAGGCATGGTGGTGTGTGCCTGTAGTCCCAGCTACTCGGTAGGCTGAGGAAGGAGAATTGCTTGAACCCGGGAGACAGAGGTTGCAGTGAACCGAGATCGTGCCACTGCACTCTAGCCTGGGCAACAGAGCAAGACTCCGTCTCAAAAAAAAAAAAAAAAAAAAGCACTGGAGGGCTGGGCATGGTGGCTCACACCTATAATTCCTGCACTTTGGAAGGTCAAGGAGGGAAGATTACTTGAGCTCAGGAGTTCGAGACAAGCCTGGGCAACACAGGATACCCCACCCCATCTCTACTTAAAAAAAAAAAAGTTACCTGGCTGTGGTGGTGCACACCTGTAGTATCAGCCACTCAAGAGGCTGAGGCAGGAGGACTGCTTGAGCCCAGGAGGTCGAGGCTGCAGTGGGTGAGCTATGATTGAGCCACTGCACTCCAGCCTGGGCAACAGAGGGAGACCCTATCTCAAAAAAAACAAAAACAAAAACAGCACTGGGGTTTTTAAAGAAGAGGTGGCAAGTCCCAGGCTTGTCTGATTTTGGGGTATCTTATGGAAACAAGGGCTGCACCCTGAAACCTGCGTTCGATGGAGTTCCAGCCCCAGCACAACCTGGCCATGTGGCTCTGGACCAGTCACCTCCTCTGTTGGAGCCTCCAACCTCCAGCAGCTCTCCGCTCATCTGTAACGCGGGCGTTTCCAATCGCTGCCTTACCTTACCGTTCTGTTGCTATGCTCAGAGGAGCTTACGGAGGGGACGGGGATAGCTAGAGGTTCTGTGATAAAGTCTGTTTTGATGATAGCATTTTGCCAAACTCCAGGAGTTAAATGAACATTACCCCTCCTCTGCCCGCAGCCCTCCATAGCTCCCACCTTCTTTGCGGGGAAAAGCCCACCTTCTCCCCGTGGCCCACAAGGCCCTGCATGGCCCGATCAGTCCCCTCCCTGCCCTCCCCTCCTTCCTGTCTCCCCTTCCTCACTCTGCTCTAGCCATGGGGGCCTCCTCACTGTTCCTCCAACACACCAGGCATGGTCCTGCCTCAGGGCCTTTGCACGGGCTGCGCCTCTGCCTGGAACACTGTTCCCTCAGCTATCTACATGGCTCATTCTCTCCCCTCATTCAGGACTTTCCTCAAATAGCTCCTTCTCAGAGAGACACAAATGCCTCTTTCAGCACCATTTAGCATGGATAACCACACACATGCTAGTGTTGAGAGGCTCTGGTTCTGGAAAGCAAATTGTTGTTCTCCTAGCTAACACGGTAAAACCCCGTCTCTATTAAAAATACAAAAAAAAAATTAGCCGGGCGCAGTGGCAGGCGCCTGTAGTCCCAGCTACTCGGGAGGCTGAGGCAGGAGAATGGCGTGAACCCGGGAGGCGGAGCTTGCAGTGAGCCGAGATCGAACCACTGCACTCCAGCCTGGGCAAAGGAGCGAGACTCCGTCTCAGGAAAAAAAAAGTAGAGACGCAGTCTTGCTATGTTGCCCAGGCTGGACTCAAACTCCTGGGCTCAAGCAATCCTCCCACCTCTGTCTCCCAAAGTAGGGGAAACACAGGTGCGAGCCACCGCAGCCGGCCAGCAAATTGTATTTCAAATGATACCCTCATCTGGCCGGGAGCCAGGTCTCTTGACTTCCCAGGTCTGTGAGGTGTCATGGACTGCCAAGAATGTCACTGGACCCTGTAGCCTTTGCTCAAGCAAACAAATGATGCACAACAGCCACGCACGCTGGATGGCACTGACGGGGCGGACACACTGTTCTCTCCTGTCCGTGGCTGTGAGCCCAAATTCAGTCCATCCTAGCTCATGACAAAGGCATCGCCGTGGGCTCTGGCCCCACCCTTCCCGCCCGGGAGCACCCACCCCCTTTGCAAGGGACAACTCCCTGCGTCCGCTGGCTGAAGCTTCCGCCGTTGGTGACTGGGAGGTCAACGCACACCCGGCACTCATGGAACAGGTGTTTACTGACCACCTACTACTCGCCAGGCCTTGGGGGGATGGCAGAGAAGGAAGTGGGGAGGGAGACGGGCAGAACCAGTGCACGGAGGAAGCCTCAGATCATTTCACACGGTTCTAGGTTCTACGGAGGCAATGAAACTGGCCGAAGGCAGAATGGCTTTGGGGGCGGCGTTGGAGGGAGGACTCAGGCAGAACCTCTCTGAGGATGTGACGGTGGCTCTCCAGCAGGAGAAGGAGCCCAGCCATGTGGAGAGCTGGGGTGAAAGCGTTCCACACAGGTTCGGTGACAAGGGCAAGGTCCACGGGGCAGGAATGAAGATGGATGTGTGAAAGGCAGAGACAGACCCCAGGCTGCAGCGTGGTGGGCAAGAGAAAGAGGAACGAACGGAGAGGGGAGCGGGACCATTCGGGGCCTTGTGCGTTGCAGTGAGAAGCCTGGGTTTTATCCTGCAGTGGGAAGAGGAGTGATTTGAGCTATGTTACAATCCCTTTTAGACTTTCAAAAGTCTCTGGGCCGGGCACAGTGGCTCACACCTGTAATTCCAGCACTTTGGGAGGCTGAAGTGGGAGGATCACTTGAGGCAAGGAGTTCGAGACCAGCCTGGACCACATAGCAAGACCCCATCTCTACAAAATATTTTTAAAAATTAGCCGGGTGTCAGCCAGGGGCAGTGGCTCACGCCTATAATCCCAGCACTTTGGGATCACAAGGTCAGGAGTTCGAGACCAACCTGGTCAACATGGTGAAACCTTGTCTCTACTAAAAATACAAAAATTAGCCGGGTGTGGTGGCGGTCGCCTATAGTCCCAGCTACTCGGGAGGCTGAGGCAGGAGAACTGCTTGAACCCGGGAGGCGGAGGTTGTAGTGAGCCGAGATGGCGCGACAGAGTGAGACTCCGTCTCAAAAATAAAATAAAATAAAATAAAAATTAGCTGGGTGTGGTGGTGCGTGCTGCATGTGTGGTCCCAGATGCTCAGGAGGCTGAGGTGCGAGGATTGCTTGAGCCTGGGAGTTTGAGGCTGCAATGAGCTACGATAGTGCCACTGCACTCCAGCCTGGGTGACAGAGTGAAACCCTGTCTCAAGAAAAAAAAAGTGTGTGATGTGTGTCTCACCACAGTTAAAGCAATTTTTAAAGAAACTTCTGGACTCTCAGGTGTTGGGAATCTTGGCTTCAACACAACACCCTGGCCCAGCAGGGGTGGCCCAGCATTGCATGGAGTGGCCATATTGAATTGATCTTTTGGCTGTAGGAAGGACAGGACTTGCTGAAACCATAATCACACTTATTTAAAAACCTGGCGGGCTGTCAGAAGGCCTAGAATGTCCACTTGGGCCCCAGCAGGGCATCTGCTGGACCTCACGGAGCCCAGGTTTCCAGCATCGGCCGCCACCGTGAGCTCGCCTGGTTGATTTTCCAACGTTAGCCGGCTTCCAAATGTTGCTGGCTCTGCCGGCTGCCACGTCCGCCTCCCAACCTCAGCCAGCTAAAGAGAGAACCAAAGCCAGGCCCTGGAATTCCCAGTTACTGGGTGTCACCGGCCATTTTTAAACATTACCCGGCGAAGGTTCAACTTTCTCTGTCCTGGAAGGCAATGGAATATACGAGTGACCTGGGCCTGAGTCCTCTGAGCTCCTGCTGTGCCGTCTTCCCTGCCCCTCTCCCTCCTAGGAAACCTCCAGCCATACTTTGCAGCCCAGCTCTGACATCTCCTTCTCTGGAACACCCTCCCCAGCCCTTTCTGCAAACGTTTGTTCTAGTCCCCAGCACCCTGGACTGTGTCTGGGTCTACAAATATGTAAAAGTTCACCCGGGCACGGTGGCTCACGTCTGTAATCCCAGCACTTTGGGAGGCCAAGGCAAGCAGATCACAAGGTCAGGAGTTCCAGCTCAGCCTGACCAACATGGCGGAAACCTCGTCTCTGCTAAAAACACAAAAATTAGCCAGGCGTGGTGGTGCATGCCTGTAATCCCAGATACTCAGGAGGCTGAGGCAGGAGAATTGCTCGAACCCGGGAGGCAGAGGGCACAGTGAACCAAGATTGCACCAGTGACTCCAGCCTGGGTGACAGAGCGAGACTCCATCTCAAAAACAACAACAACAACAAAACAAAAACAAAACCAAACAATTGGGCCAGGCGCGGTGGCTCACGCCTGTAATCCCAGCACTTTGGGAGGCCAAGGCGGGTGGATCACGAGGTCAGGAGATCAAGACCATCCTGGCTAACACAGTGAAATCCCGTCTCTACTAAAAATACAAAACTACAGCCGGGCGTGGTGGCGGGCGCCTGTAGTCCCAGCTACTCGGGAGGCTGAGGCAGGAGAATGGCGTGAACCCGGGAGGCGGAGCTTGCAGTGAGCCGAGATCGCACCACTGCACTCCAGCCTGGGCGACAGAGCGAGACTCCACCTCAAAAACAAAAAACAAAAAACAGAAAACCAAATACCTAAAAGTCCAAGTTCTCCCCATCTCCCCATGGCGCTCAAGGCCCTGCACAGCCTGCCTCTGCCCCCTCCCTCCCCTCCTCCCCTCCTCCCTCTCTCCCCCTCGCTCACTCTGCTCCAGCCACACAGGCCTCCTGGCTGTTCCACCAATGCACCAGGCACGGTCCTGCCTCAGGGCCTTTGCACGGGCTGTGCACACTGCTTGGAACACCGTCCCTGCAAATGCCTGCCTGGCTCACTCTCTTGCTTTATTCAGGCTTCTGTTCAAATGTGGTTTATCGTCCACAGCTCCCGGCACAGAATCTGCACTTGAAGTGAGGGAAGTTTGAGTTTTCGCCTCCTCACATTCCTCCTGAGAAATGTGACCACAGGGTTCCCGTGTGTGTCCAGTTAAGTTGCAACCTGCTTTGCATTTCCTGAGCCTCTGCCCCCTTCCTGTGCCAGCATCTGTGCAAACCCCAGCCTCAGGAGAAAACTGTGATGCTTTTATCCAACACACGTCTTGAGCACCTACTGTGTACCATGCCCTGTCCTAGGTACTGGGGACAGAGCAGTGAGAAACACACAGACATTGGCTGGACACAGTGGCTCACGTCTGTAATCCCAACACTTTGGGAGGCCAAGGCAAGAGGATCACTTGAGGCCAGGAGTTCCAGACCAGCTTGAGCAACACAGTGAGACCCTATTTCTACAAAAAAAATAGGCAGGGTATGGTGGCTCATGCCTGTAATCCCAGCACTATGGGAGGCCAAGGCAGGCGGATCACTTGAGGTCAGAAGTTCGAGACCAGCCTGGGCAACATGGCAAAACCCCATCTCTACTAAAAACACAAAAAATTAGCAGGGCATCGTGGCGGGTGCCTGTAATCCCAGCTACTTGGAAGGCTGAGGCAGGAGAATCGCTTGAACCTGGGAGGTGGAGGTTGCAGTGAGCCAAAATTGTGCCATTGCACTCCAGCCTGGGCAACAGAGTGAGACTCTGTCTCAAACAAACAAACAAAACCCAAATTTAGCTGGGCATGGTGGTACATGCCTGTGGTCCCAGCTACTCAGGAGGCTGAAGTGAGAGGATTGCTTGAGCCCAGAAGGTTGAGGCTACAGTAAGCCATGATCAAGTCACTGCACTCCAGCCTGGGTGACAGAGCAGGAGGACTCTGTTTCAAAAAAAAAAAAAAAAAAAAAGGAAGAAAGAAAGAAAAAGGGGCCGTTCACGGTGGCTCACACGTATAATCCCAGCACTTTGGGAGGCCAAGGCAGGCAGATCACCTGAGGTCAGGAGTTTGAGACCAGCCTGGCCAACATGGTGAGACCCCTGTCTCTACTAAAAATACAAAAAAATTAGCTGGGTGTAGTGGCGGGGCACCTGTAATCCCAGTTACTCAAGAGGCTGAGACAGGAGAATCGCTTGAACCCAGGAGGTGGAGGTTGCAGTGAGCCGAGATCGTGCCATTGCACTCCAGCCTAGGCAACAAGAGTGAAACTCCGTCTCAAAAATAAATAAATTAATAAATTAATTAAATTAAATAAAAATAGAAAGGAATGCCAGTACGGACCCTGATCCTCCATAGAGAACTTCCTCCTCCCCAAGGTGCTCTAAGGAGGGAAGCAGCTGTCAGT
Source organism: Pan troglodytes (assembly GCF_028858775.2). Classification (NCBI taxonomy): domain Eukaryota; kingdom Metazoa; phylum Chordata; class Mammalia; order Primates; family Hominidae; genus Pan; species Pan troglodytes. Next base: position 5,751,750 of record NC_072418.2, on the reverse strand, counting down.
TTTGCCAGTGCTGTGTGACCTCACTAAAAGCACTCTCCCTCTCTGAGCCTCCACATCCTGGCAGTGCAGATGACCTAAAACCCCTGCCCAGCCCTTGTCCATCGCCTGTCTGGACAAATCAAAGGAGGAAAAAACACAAGCCCATAGATGTTCTCCGCACTCCCCGCCCGCCCCAGGGACAGGGAGGAAAATCTGGATGTGACCTGGGGGGGGCCCGAGAGGCAGAGGCGTGGACGGGGTGACCTCCGGGACGCCGGCCTCCACCCCGGGCCTCCCCGGCCTCGTCCTTCCTGCCTTCCTTAAGTCTGGCCCATACTTTCCATCTCCCTCTCCCCTGCCGCCGGGCCGCCTGGGCCCGAGCCAACCTGCTTCGGAATCACTTTCAAAGAAGTTTCTTTTTTCTTTCCACCCGGCCCCCGCCGGCTCCATGGCCTGGCTCCGGGCCCTCCCGGGCGCTGGTGGACGCCTCGGTGTCCTGCGGGTCAGGTCAGCGGCCACCACCGCCCCCGGACCGTCCCCAGCATCGGGCTGTTGGGACTGGAGGCCCAGTGCTGGCCTCGCCCTCCCCCAGGTCTCGGGGCCGCCTCTGGGGACCCCTGGGGACCCCGGTGTCACTCTTTGTGGGTGTCCGGCCTGGGCAGCGGGTCTGGAGGTCCCTGGAGGCCACAGGGCCCCTGCTCGGAGGCCTGCGGGTAGGGACACGCCCCGTGCTGGGGACGCTCTGGGAGGCCACGCCGCCCATGACATCATCCCTCTGGCGGCCATTTTCTCGCCTCTCCCTTCCCCTGTTCCAGATGTTTCTCCGGCCTTGGCGGCCATTTTGTAGGTCTGGGCGGCGCAGGCTGGCACCGGCCTCGGGCACCCGGCCCTGCCCTCCTGGGTGGGGTGGGGGTGGGGGGACACTAGGAGAAGGTGACAAGGGAGCCTCTGGGGCACCACTGGGCCCTGGGCCGCCTCCCCCAGCCCCTCTGCAGCCTCTGAGGGGTTAAACACGTGGTGCCAACAGCAGGGCGGCCTTGCCAAGCGCCCACCCGCGCACGGCCACCCAGGGCTCCCCACGCCTCCGCGCCCCCTCCCCATTATCTGCCACTCGGCACCAGCCACTCCAGGGATGTGAGGAGCAAGGTTAAAAATACCCGCACGCACACCCTCACCCCCACCCCCTCCCGGTCCCGCCAATGTCAAATGTGTCAACGCCACCCGGGGTGGGGGGGGAGTGGACTGAAAATAACTCGCTGTTTACATTTGGAGCAAATTCTTGGCTTCTCCAGCAGCCAAGCTGAGGCCTCCCCACCCCCCCCCCAACCCCCAACACCTTCCTGGCAGGCCTGACTCGGCGGCTGTGACGGGGGGAGAAGGGCAGGCCTCGGGGGGAGCCCTGGGAGCCACATGTGCCCACGGGCTGAACGCACACGCACGCGTCCCCATGGAGAGGCTCGGGAAGGGATGGGGGGAAAGGGGCAGGCCAGGGGCTGGGGGGTGGAGAAGGAAGCCCCGGGAGCCACATGTGCCACTGGCTGAGCGCACACACGGGCGTCCCCATGGAGAGGCTCCGGAAGGGATCAGTGGCCACACGAAGCAGGCAGGGCCAGTCGGAAGCGCCCGAGGACACTCTCTGCCAATGTCGGGCACCGGGTGGGGGCAGCCGGGCGCGGCGGGGGGTGGCGGGAGGAGGCGGAGGCCCCTCCCGGCTTCCCCTTCCTTCTGATATTTCTTGGGGCGCGTCTCCAACTGGGCAGCCCGCGGGGAGTCCGGAGGACGGGAGGCAAGGCTGGCGGCCCAGCCAAAGGAGGCAGGAGGAAGGCGCGGGAGCCCGGGCTGGCGCCCAGGGGAGGGCTCTCCGCAATTCCGAGGCCTGCCGGGTGCTGTGTGGCTTCAGGCAAGCCCTGCCCCTCTCTGGGCCTCCAAGAAAAAACAAAATACCAAACGCCCTGGCTTTGGCGTGGGGTCAGGAGAATAGACTCCATGCCAGTCTTGCTTGGGGAGGGAGAGGTAGACACATCTCCGCCCTGCTCTGTGCCTCAGTTTCCCTTGCTGCAAAAAGTAGATGTCAAGTTGTAAACACATCAGACTGTGGAGTGTTCTGCTTTACAAAGGGGGAAACGGAAGATCCGAGAGAGGAAGGGGCTTGCCCCAGATCTCACGGCCACGCAGTTGGACAACGGAACTTGAACCCAGAGGTTTAAATGTTGCCTTGAATGTGGGAGGGGGCTGGAAACCAGAGGGCACAAACCTGAAAGGGGGTAGAAGGAAACTTTCTCCTTCCCAAGCTTTCATGTGGCCTCTCTCCCCAGAGCCTGGTACACAGGTGGTGCTCGATAAATGCTTTTACACAGCTGGCACTCAATAAATGCCTGCAGCCAAATGAGTGTGATTATTCCAGCAGAGCCTGGCACACAGTAGGCACCCAATATGAACTTGTTGCATGAATATTTGGGATTCTCCTGATAGGATCTGGTATACAGCAGATGCAAAATAAATGCTTGTCACGGAAAGGAATGTGAGGAACATTAAGAGATTTGGGGGAGTATTCAAAGTGGAGGACTAGGACCACAGGCCCTGCACAACCTGTCCTGTCTGCTTTCTGCCCTCCCCTCTTCCCTCTCTCCCCCTCACTCACTCTGCTCCAGCCACAGGGGCCTCCTCGCTGTTCCTCCAATGCACCTGGCCCAGTCCTGCCTCAGGGCCTTTGCACATTCTGTTCCCTCTGTCTAAACAGCTAACTGCTTGCTCTCTCTTGAGATCTCTCCTGGTCTCAGCTCAAATGCTCCCTTCTCAGAGAGGTCTACCCTGAGCCCCTTCACCTCAAGCAGCCGCTGGCCACCCTCAATCTCAGCCTTCTGTTTTCTTTCCTTCAGAGGAAGTTAGTGATTGCCTATGGATTTGCTTAGTTGCTTAGTGACTGCACGGGTGTTTGCTCATCTCCCCAGTGGAATGTCACCTCCTTGAGGGCAGAGGCTTTGTCTGTCTAGATCTCTGTTGTGCCCTCAGTGGCTAGAATAAGGCCTGATACAGACTAGGTGCTCAATAAATATTTGTAGAAAGAAAGTTGAGAGGGAGGGATGAAGCAGAGAGAAAAAGAGAGACAAGGAGACATGGTACATGGGGGAGTGGAAGGAGGAGACATGAAAAGGAAGGACCGTATGGGCGCAGTGGCTCCAGCCTGTAATCCCAGCACTGTGGGAGGCTGAGGCCGGGTGGATCACCTGAGGTCAGGCGTTCGAGACTTGCCTGGTCATCAACATGACAAAGCCCCATCTCTACTAAAAATACAAAAATTAGCTGGCTATAGTGGCACATGCCTGTAGTCCCAGCTACTTGGGAGGCTGAGGCAGGAGAATTGCTTGAACCCCGGAGGCGGAGGTTGCAGTCAGCTGAGATCGTGCCACTGCACTTCAGCCTGGGTGACAGAGTGAGACTTCGTCTCAAAAAAAAGAAAAAAAAAATAAGAAAGAAAATAAATGAGAATAGGCTGGATACGGTGGTTCACACCTGTAATCCTAGAACTTTGGGAGGTCGAGGTGGTTGGATCAATTGAGTTCAGGAGTTTGAGACCAGCCTGGCCAACATGGTGAAACTCCGTCTCTACTAAAAACACAAAAATTAGCTGGGTGAGGTGGTGCACACTTGTAGTCCCAGCTACTCAGGAGGCTGAGGCAGGAGAATCTCTTAAACCTTCAGGCGGAGGTTGTAGTGAGCTGAGATTGCACCACTGCACTCCAGCCTGGGTGACAGAGCGAGACTCTCTCTAAAAAAAAGAAAAAAAAAAAAGAGAGAATAACCCTGCCATGTGGGTGGTGTACCTGGGTTAGGGCTGGGACCCTGGCAGGAGCCCAGAGCCCCACGGGCCTCCCAAGCACTAGGACCCACATCCCAGCTTGCCCGCTAACAAAGTCCTGATTGCAGGAGAGCTCCCAGGCGTGCCCAGTGCTGCGCCGCTCCCTTCCCTGCATGTGCCCAGGCAGGTGCGGCTTGCAGGCAGGAGACGGGGCAAGGAGAGCAAGGGCCAGCCTCAGATAAGGTATAAACGACCCAGGTGAGCAACTGAATCCTCACACCGTCGGAGTTGACCTGGATTGTGCCCCCTCCTCTGCCTCTGTCCCTGCTACCGCCTGCTTGCACCAGGGCGGTCCACTCTGCCCTGGTCCCCAGCTCCTGCCCTCACCCCCCACAGTCTGTCCTCCCTGCAGCAGGCAGAGGGTGCCTGTGAGCACCTGAGTCAGGGCTGGTCCCTCCTCTGCCCATAGCCCTCTATGGCTCCCACCTGCCTTGGGGTCAAAGCCCAAGTCCTTCCTACTGCCCACCAGGCCTTGCACAAACTGCCCTCCCCTCCTCCTTCTCTTCCTCTCCTCACTCTGCTGCAGCCACACGGGCCTCCTCACTGTTCCTCCAAAGTGCCAGGTGTGTCCTGCTGCAGGGCCTTTGCACGGGCTGTGCCCTCTGCCTGGAACGCCTTCCCCCAGTTCTTCATATAACTGGTTCCTCCTCACTTCTCAGGTCTTAGCTCAAATGTCAGGTCCTCAGACAGCCTTTCAGGGACCTCCCCAGCACAGCCCATCCGTCTCTTTTCCTTTGGCCTTCTTTATTTTTCTTGATAGTCCTTATCGCTAAACTGACATTTATTTCTTTTTATTTTTATTATTATTATTTTTTGAGACGGAGTCTCGCTCTGTGGCCCCAGCTGGAGTGCAGTGGCACAATCTCGGCTCACTGCAACCTCTGCCTTCCGGGTTCAAGCGATTCTCCTGCCTTAGCCCCTGCCAGTGGCTGGATTACAGGCGCATACTGCTATGCCTGTCTAATGTTTTGTATTTTTAGTAGGAACAGGGTTTCACCATGTTGGCCAGGCTGGTCTTGAACTCCTGACCTCAGGTGATCTGCCCGCCTCGGCCCCCCACAGTGCTGGGATGACAGGCGTGAGCCACCACACTAAGCCTAAACTGACATTTATTTCTTGTTCTTTGCCCATCGCCTGAACCAAACTGTGAGTTCCACGAGGGCAGAATTTTTTTTTTCCTGAGACAGAGTCTCGCTCTGTCACCCAGGCTGGAGTGCAGTGGCGTGATCTCGGCTCACTGCAAGCTCCGCCTCCCAGGTTCACACCATTCTCCTGCCTCAGCCTCCTGAGTATCTGGGACAACAGGCGCCTGCCATCACGCCTGGCTAATTTTTTTTTGTATTTTTAGTAGAGACGGGGTTTCATCATGTTAGCCAGGATGGTCTCGATCTCCTGACCTCATGATCCGCCCACCTCGGCCTCCCAAAGTGCTGGGATTACAGGTGTGAGCCACCGTGCCTGGCCAGGGCCAAATTTTTATCTGTCCTGTTCACTGCAGTATCCCAGCGCCTGGAGCAGTGCCTGGCATACAGTAGGAGCTTACTAAATATTTATTGGCTGCAAAGTGGTTCCATTGGATGAGTGCTGACAGTGTCTGTGCTCCGTGCTGTCCTAAACTCTTTTATGTTTTCAAAAATTTTTGAGACAGAGATTTGCTGTGTTGCCCAGGCTGGTCTCAAACTCCTGGGCTCAAGCGATCCTCCCGCCTCAGCCTCCCAAAGGGCTGGGATTAGAGGTGTGAGTCACTGTGCCCAGCCTATTTTTATTTTTATTTACTTATTTATTTTTTGAGATGGAGTCTTGCTCTGTCACCCAGGCTAGAGTGCAGTGGCACGATCTCGGCTCACTACAATCTCCGCCTCCCAGGTTCAAGTGATTCTCCTGCCTCAGCCTCCCCAGTAGCTAGGATTACAGGCTCCCACCACACGCCCAGCTAATTTTTGTATTTTTAGTAGAGACGGGGTTTCCCCTTGTTGGCCAGGCTGGTCTGGAACTCTTGATCTCAAGTGATCCGTCTGCCTCGGCTTCCCAAAGTGCTAGGATTATAGGCATGAGCCACCATGCCTGGCCTATTTTTATTTTTTGAGACAGGGTGTTGCTCTGTCACCCAGGCTGGAGTGCAGTGGCCCAATCACAGCTCACTGCAGCCTCAACCTCCCAGACTTGAGCAATCCTCCTGCCGCGACCTCTCGAGTGGCTGGGGCTACAGGCACACATCACCATGCCTGGCTAAGTTTTATTTTTTGTAGAGATGGGCATCTCACTATGTTGCCCAGGCTGGTCTTGAACTCCTGGCCTCAAGTGATCCTCCCGTCTCAGCCTCTCAAAGCGCTGGGATTACAGGTGTGAGCCACCATGCCTGGCGGGCATGTAAACTCTTAATATGTCTTATTGACTCTCCCTCAGCAACCCCACAGAGCAGGCGCTATTTTATAGATGGGGAAACTGAGGCCCAGAGAGGGGATGCCACCTGCCTGAGGCCACACAGTGAACAGGCAGCAGGGCCAGGACCCTCCAGGACCTCACGTCTTCCTGCATTGCCCCACTGTGCAGAAGGGGAGGCTGAGGCTCAGAGACAGGGACTTAACCAGGTGACACCCAGAGCCAGCGTCACAGCCCAAGCCTCTGTCCAAGCGCTGGGCGTGGTCCTCCACTCAGCTGAACCCCCGCCCTGGGGAAAGAATATAGTGATGATAAACAACATCCACAAAAATAATCATAACGACATTAATGGCGGCCTTGCTGAGGGTGGAGTCCGCAGCTCGCCTATGAATTCGCACCAGTGCCCGTGGAGGGAGCCGCGGGGGACGCCGGTCCCTTTAAGAGCCTCCCCCTCCCCAGCTGGGCGCTGGCCCGGCCTCCCCTTATGTAAGCGGGCCGGCTGCCCTTGCATAAACTGGTTACATAAGGCAGCGAGGCACAGGCTTGTCCATCCGGCAGCAACCTGTCCCGGGCTGTCTGTGGGGCTGGCCTGGAGCACGGGAGCGTCGTAGCTGCCCGGAGCTGTCACAGGGTACAGCCCGGGTCCGAGGGCCTCTGGGTTGACTCCTGCCTGGGGGATGCCTGGGATTCCCAGAGACAGCACAACCCCCTCCCAGGCAGAAGAAGGTGACGGTTTCCAGTGTGTGAAAGGATGGGGCTGTTCCCGTTGCTCTGAAGGTGAAACTGAGGCCCAGAGAGGGCAGGGGAGCAGCCTGAAGCTGCACAGCCCTGAGCAGAGGGAGGAGGCGATGACACCAGAGTGAGATCCAGGCTGGGTGGCCTTCCCCTCTCAGCTCACTGCAACCTCTGCAGTGAGGCTTCCTCAGCAAGGCCTGGTATGCAGCTGGCGCTCAATAAGTGCGCCAGTGGAGGTGACACTTGGCAGTGTTTCAGGCCCTTCTCCTTAATACCCTCTAATTCCACGAACTGACTCAATCCTTGCGTAGCTCTCTGTGAAGCTAAGACAGCCATCGCCTCATTCTACATTTGGGGAAACTGAGGCACGGAGCAAGGTGAAGAAGGAATTGCCAAGTCTGCACGGCGGATGAATGCTGGGCTGAAATGGCAGGTGCTCTATCAATGCACAGTGGGCGCCGGAAGAGTGTCAACTGTGTGCAAAATCCTGGATAATATGCCATCTGCCCAGCAACCCACAGGGGTGGCGCCAAGGAGCCCCCTGATCTAGATGGGGAAACTGAGGCACAGAGAGATGAAGGGATTTATCCAAGGTCAAACCCAAACCCTATCACATCTCCTGCTCCAGACAGGCCTCCCCCAAGCCACGAGGGTGTGTAGGTACACAGCTCCCCACCCCCATCAGACACGAGTGGTCCACCTTGGGGAGGGTGTGGGATTTGGGAGTGGACGCAGCCTCCCCCGCTCACATTCTTTCTGGGCACTGGCCCTTTAAGGTAGCCACGCTGCCTGGGCATGTCCCAGGGTGACCCCAAGGGGCGGGTGTGGCCAGGAACAAGAGGCCCATTCAGCTGCCCCGTTGCCGCCACCTCCGGGCAGCCCACTGGGTGGGATGGGGGGCTGGGAGGAGACTCGCAAGGCCGGGAGAGACAGCGAGGTGGGGTGGGAATAGACAGGGACTGAGACAAAGCAGCTTGGGGAGAATCAGAGGTAGAGAGACAGAGACAGAGACACAGGCACAGAGACACCCGACCTCAGATGCAGCTCACACCTCCCTGATTCCCCAGGTCCAGGGGTTTGAGACCTGCCCAGCCCCCAGCCCGGCTGCAGCCCCGAAGCTGCTCCTTGAGCCAGCTGAACCTGCGGCCCGCTCACCGGCACCAAAGCCCTGTAGGCCCAAAGGCAGGATCCGGAACGTTCCAGGGCAGTCCCTGCCATACCCCGAACAGCCCCTTTATGTGGTGCCCACTGTGGGCCCTGGGATCTCCCAGGCTTGGATTTAAATCCTGACTGTGCTCCTTAGCTATGTGACCTTAGGCCAGTGACTTTGCCTCTCTAGGCCTCAGTTTCCCCATCTGTTAAATGCCGTTAATGATCATTCCAACCTCAGCGGGTGGTTGTGAGACGGTGAGGTAGCTGCCAACAATGTGGTTTCCTGAGGGCTCAGATGAGCCAGGCACTTGGTAAGCCCTCAATACGCCTGCAATCCCCCCATAATGCACCCCAGACACACATGCAGACACCCCTGCCTCCCACTAGATGACACAACCGATCATGATGGCCACTGCTTTTTTGTTTGTTTGTTTGTTTGAGATGGAGTCTCACTCTGTCACCAGGCTGGAGTGCAATGGCGCGATCTCAGCTCACCGCAACCTCCGCCTCCTGGGTTCAAGCGATTCTCCTGCCTCAGCCTCCCGAGTAGCTGAGACTACAAGCATGTGCCACCACACCCAGCTAATTTTTGTATGTTTAGTAGAGATAGGGTTTTGCCATGTTGGCCAGACTGGTCTCGAACTCCTGATCTCAGGTGATCCACCCACCTTGGCCTCTGCAAGTGCTAGGATTACAGGTGTGAGCCGCTGTGCTCGGCCCCGGGCCATTGCCTTTGAACAAAGCTCTGCAAGCTCTGGGCTACGAGCGGCCGTGGTGTCCCTGTTGGAAGTTCTCACATAGCTCTGTCCACCAGAAGGGACGCCTGGTGGTAGACAGGCTGGGATCCAGACCCAGTGAGGGTGTGCCCGAGGCCCCATAACAGCCTCTTGGAAACACACACTTTTTTTTTTTTTTTTTTTGAGACGGAGTCTCACTCTGTTGCCCCGGCTGGAGTGCAGTGGCACGATCTCAGCTCACTGCAAGCTCCACCTCCCAGGTCCACACCATTCTCCTCTCTCAGCCTCCCGAGTAGCTGGGACTACAGGCGCCCACCACCATGCCCGGCTAATATTTTTGTATTTTTAGTAGAGACGGGGTTTCACCATGTTAGCCAGGATGGTCTGGATCTCCTCACCTCGTGATCCGCATACCTCAGCCTCCCAAAGTGCTGGGATTATAGGCGTGAGCCACCGCGCCCGGCCCGGAAACACACACTTACTTACAGCCAGGCTTCCCGTGCCCAGCATCCAAAGCACAACAGACAGTAACTGGGGATCACCACCAGTCCTCACAACTGCTCTCCTTGCGCCCAAATACCTCCTGCCACAGTGGAGTCCTGCTCCAGCCCTAAGCAATATGGAAGAAAGCTCAAAGAGCCTGAAATCCCAGCATGGACCACATAGTGAGACCTCCTGTCTATGAAAAATAAAAATAAGGCCGGGCATGGTAGTTCATGCCTGTCATCCCAGCACTTTGGGACCCGAGGTCAGGAGTTCGAGACCAGCCTGGCCAACATGGAGAAATCCCATCTCTACTGAAAACAAAAATTAGCCGGTGTGGTGGCACGCGCCTGTAATCCCAGGTACTCGGGAGGCTGAGGCAGGAGAATCGCTTGAACCCGGGAGGTGGAGGTTGCAGTGAGCCAAGATTGTGCCACTGCACTCCAGCCTGGGTGACAAAGCAAGACTCCGTCTCAAAAAGTAAATAAATAAATAAATAAAAATAAAAAATCAGCCAGGCGTAGTGGTGCACGCCTATACTGCCAGCTACCTACCTGGGAGGCTGAAGCAGGAGGATCCCTTGAGCCTGAGAGATTGAGGCTGCAGTGAGCTATGAGTCCACCACAGCACTCCAGCCTGGGCAACATAGTGAGACCTCATCTCTACTAAAAAAAAAAAAAAAAAAAAAAAATCAACCATGGTGGTATGCGCCTGTAATCCCAGCCCCAGCGACTTAGGAGGCTAAGGTGGGAGGATCACTTGAACCTGGGAGTTGAAGGCTGCAGTGAGCTGTGATTGCACCACTGAACTCCAGTCTGGGCAAAAGAGTTAGAGTCTCACTCTGTTGCCCAGGCTGGAGTACAGTGGTGCGATCTCGGCTGACTGCAGCCTCTGCGTCCCGGGTTGAAGCGATTCTCCTGCCTCAGCCTCCCCAGTAGCTGGGATTACAGGTGTGCACCACCACACCCGGATGATTTTTGTATTTTTAGTAGAGATTGGGTTTCACCACGTTGGCCAGGCTGGTCTTGAACTCCTGACCTCGAGAGATCCGCCCGTCTCGGCTTCCCAAAGTGCTGGGATGGCAGGTGTGAGCCACCGCGCCCAGCCTCCTTGGATTTTCAAGCAACTAGTTTGGAAGGTCTAGAACCTGCCCTCACGTTTTCGAGAACCCAACTTGGGAGACTGGAGATCTGCTTCCAAATTCTCCGGAACAGCAGCCTCCAACCTTCTTGGCCCCAGGGACCGATTTCATGGAAGACAATTTTTCCAGGGACGGGGTGAGTGGGGAGATGGTTCTGGGATGAAACTAGACATTAGACATTAGTCGGATTCTCCTAAGGAGCACGCAACCTAGATCCCTCCTATGTTCAGTTCACCATGGGGTTCATGCTCATAGGGGCATCCAGAGCCGCCCGCTGATCTGACGGGAGGTGGAGCTCAGGTGAGAATGGTCACTTGCCCTAAGCTCAGCTCCTGCTGAGTGGCCGGGTTCCTCCCAGGCACGGAACCCATCTGTGGCCCGGGGGTCGGGAACCCCTGCTCTGGCACTCAGATGTCTTAGCACGGCCTGCCCAGTACAGCAGCCCCTGGCCACGGGTGACATCCAGTGCTTGAAATGTGGTCTGTCCAAATTTCAGACTTAGTGTAAGCGGGGGGGAAAAAAAAAGATCATAAAATACCTCGATAACTTTTTTTTTGAGTTGAAGTCTTGCTCTGTCACCCAGGCTGGAGTGCAGTGACACGATCACAGCTCGCTGGAGCCCCAAATTCCTGGGCTCAAGCGATCCTCCCACCTCAGCCTCCTGAGTAGCTGGGACCGCAGGTTCACGCCACCACGCCTGGCTAATTTTTAAATTTTTTTGTAGAGACAAGGTCTTACTATGTTGGCCAGGCTGGTCTCGAACTCCTGACCTCAAGCGATCCTCCCACCTCAGCCTCCCAAAGGGCTGGGATTCCAGGCGTGAGCCACTGCACCTGACCAATAGACCAATAATTTTTCCTGTTGTTTATGGATTGCAATGGTATCATTCCGGATGCCCTGGGTTAAATAAAGTAATGTTAAAACTAAACATTTTAATGTTACTACTCGGGAAGCTGAGGCAGCTACTGGGGAGGCTGAGGCAGGAGAACTGCTTGAACCCAGGAGGTGGAGGTTGCAGTAAGCCGAGACTGCACCGCTGCACTCCAGCCTGGGCGACAGCGCGAGACTCTATCTCAAGAAAAAAAAAAATTAACATTACTTAAAATAATGTTAAAATGAATTTCCCCAGTATACTTAAATTTACATTCTTAAGTGTGAGGACCAGAAAAATGTTAAATTATATGTGTGGTTGGAACTCTTTTTTTTTTTTTGAGACAGAGTCTCACTCTGTTGCCCAGGCTGGAGTGCAGTGGCACGATCCCGGCTCACTGTAGCCTCTGCCTCCTGGGTTTAAGCGACTCTCCTGTCTCAGCCTCCTGAGAGTAGCTGGGATTACAGGTTCGTGCCACCATGCCCGGCTCATTTTTGTATTTTTAGTAGAGACCGGGTTTCATCATGTTTGTCAGGCTGGTCTTGAAATCCTGACCTCAAGTGATCTGCCCTCCTCGGTCTCCCAAAGTGCTGGGATTACAGGTGTGAGCCACCACGCCCGGCCAACATTCTATTTCTCCTGGACCCCTGGGTCTGGAACTCACCTAGGAGAATTCTAGAATCACCTGTGTGGTCAGGGCCCCAGTGGAAGAAATTCTAGAACTCAGGCCTTGGGGATTTCAGGACTCATGCCCTGGAGAATCTAGAAACCACTTCAGCGTTGAGATTCTCGCGTCTTCCTCCCCTCAGAACGCCCTTCTCCCTCTCCTCCGGCAGATCTTCTGCCCTGAGACCCTAGGGTCCCTCCTTGCTGGCCCTACCACCCCTCCAGGTGGCCGTGGAACAGCCAAGTGGACCTAAAGATGGGACTTAGTCTGGGCGCGGTGGCTCACACCTGTAATCCCAGCACTTCGGGAGGCCGAGGTGGGTGGATCATGAGGTCAGCCTGGCCAACATGGTAAAACTCCATCTCTACTAAAAATACAAAAATTAGCTGGGTGTGGTGGCGGGCACATGTAATCCCAGCTACTCGGGAGGCTGAGGCAGGAGAATCGCTTCAACTGAGGAAGCGGAGGTTGCAGCAAGCCGAGATCACGCCACTGTACTCCAGCCTGGGCGACAGGGCAAAACTCCGTCTCCAAAAAATAAAAAATAAAAAATAAAAAAGATGGGACTTAGAAGGGACAAGAGCCAAGGCCCTTCCTGGGCAACTCTGGGCAATGCCTCACCCCTCTCTGGGCCTCAGTTTCCCCATCTGGATGAGACATCCGGTGTGTCCCCAAATGCCCCCTGCTTCACCCCTCACCAACCCTGACCATCTGTGACTTCCTGCCCTCGCCCAGCTGGAGGGAGGGGGCTGGCCTGGCAGCTGGCTGGAGGGGGCCGTGGGCACAGAGCTGTCCCTAGCTGCCCTCAGCCTCCCCTTGGCTTCCCAGGCACAGGGCCAGGGTGACAACTGCAGCCCAGCCATAACGGGGGGTATCACAGGTGCAACAAGGCGCCTCCCCCTCCCACTGGCTCTGGGAGGGCCGGGCCCCACCCGGGTGAATGAGGGCTCCCTCAGGGGCTGTCTCGGGAGTCCCCACACAAATGCATTCATGCAGAAACCAGCACTCTGCTGGGTAGGGGCATCTGCGGGGTGGTGGGAGGACCGTCTTACTCCTCAAAGAGCCCACCAGTTCCCAGCACTCATCCTGGGCAAAGGGTTCGTTTCTTCATAGATATTATCTCATTTAGGCCGGGTGCGGCGGCTCACGCCTGTAGTCCCAGCACTTTGGGAGGCCAAGGCAGGTAGATCACCTGAGGTCAGAAGTTCGAGACCAGCCTGGCCAACATAGTGAAACCCCCGCTCTACTAAAAATACCACAATTAGCCGGGTGTGGTGACATGAGCTTGTAATCCCAGCTATTCGGGAGGTTGAGGCAGGAGAATCACTTGAACCCGGGAGGTGGAGGTTGCAGTGAGCCACGATCACACCACTGCACTCCTGCCTGGGAGACAGAGCAAGACTCCATCTCAAAAAAAAAAAAAAAAAAGAGCTATTATCTCATTTAAATTGCTAGGCACCCCCTATGCTCAATTCACAGATGAGGCAGTAAAGCACAGAGCTGGCAAGAAACTCACCCAGGGTTACACAGCTGTCTGCAGGGCAGAGCTGGACGAGAACCACAGTGATGACGATCATGATAACGACAATAATAACTACTGTGCTGTCACCGCAGACACTATTTTTCTTATTTATTGTTCCATGATTATATATGACATATTACTAATTATTACATTGTTACATATATAACATTTTTTTTTGAAATGGAGTCTCACTCTGTTGCCCAGGCTGGAGGGCAGTGGTGCAATCTCAGCTCACCGCAACCTCCGCCTCCCGGGTTCAAGTGAGTCTCCTGCCTCAGCCTCCCAAGTAGCTGGGATTACAGGCACGCACCACCATGCCTGGCTAATTTTTGTATTTTTAGTAGAGACAGGGTTTTGCCATATTGGCCAGGCTGGTCTCAAACTCTTGACCTCAAGTGGTCTGCCTGCCTCGGCCTCCCAAAGTGCTGGGATTACAGGTGTGAGCCACCGCGCCTGGCCTACGCCTGGCTAATTTTTGTATTTTTATTAGAGACAGGGTTTTACCATGTTGGCTGGGCTGGTCTCAAATTCTTGACCTCAAGTCATCTTCCCGCCTCAGCCTCCCAAAGTGCTGAGATTACAGGCGTAAGCCACCGCAGCCGGCCATAGATATAATATTATTACTTGTTATTATCATTATTCACAACCAGAACTACATTTTTAGATTGTGGTAAAATCTAGAAAACATAAATTTACCATTTTTTGGTGGGGGTGGTTCTGGTTTTGAGACAAGTCTTGCTCTGTCGCCCAGGCTGGAGTGCAGTGGTGTGATCATAGCTCACTGCAGCCTCAAACTCCTGGGCTCAAGCCATCCTCCTGCCTCAGCCTCCTGAGTAGATGGGAACACAAGTGCGTGCAACCACACCCAGATAATTTTTAAAATTTTTTGTACAGATGAGGTCTCGCTGTGTTGCCCAGGCTGGTCTCGAACTCCTGGCCTTAAGCAATCCTCCTGCCTCTCTTTTAACCATTTCTAAGTTCAGTGGCATTAACCCAGCATTAAGCGTATTCATAGGGTTGTACAACCATTACCACCATCCTCTCCAGAACCTTCTCATCTTCCCAAACTGAAACTCCGTCCCCATGAAACATTCTCTCCCCAGCCCCCTCCCCAGCCCCTGGCACCCCCCATCCTACTTTCTGTCTCTGTGAATCTGGCGACTCTATGGACCTCCTAGGAGTGGAATCACACAGGATTTGTCCTTCTGTGTCTGGCTTATTTCACTGAGTGTGACATCCTCAAGATGCATCCACATTGTGGCCCATGTTGGGATTCCCTCCCTTTTTTAGGCAACAAATCACTTTTGAGTGCTTACTGTATACCCGGCCCTGTCCTCATGCTTTTCATGCACTAATTGGATCCTATGCAGCCCTATTAGGTGGGCAGGATTATTATCATCCCCATTTGATGGGGGAGGAAACTGAGGCCCACAGCTGCAACGTCACTTGTCAAACATCACGCAGTTCCTGAGCAGAGGGGTGTGATCCTGGGCCTCCCGGCTGCACGACATGCCCCTCATTCTCCTTGACACTCTGTTCAGCTCCCTGGCCAGTCCTGGTGGGCTCTTGTCTGCTGTGGGAGCTGGACCCCCACCTGCCCGTCCCTCTTTACCACTGACGTGTGCCCCGCGGACTCCTGCCGTTGCTATAAATACACCATCAGCTGGCGTCTGCAACTCACGCCCGGCAGCCACCTTCTCTGCACAGACAGACGGCTGGCACACCTGGCTGCCCAGCCCTGGGGGATAACAGGCTGCTGCTGCCAGGAACCCCTCACCCCTCTGCTGTCCAGACACCTGGAAAGGGTGACTCAGTCCAGCTTCTGGTGACAGCCACTCCTGGGTCACGGTGCCCCCACTGGCTCACTGGGTTGGGAAAAGGAGGTCTAGGGTTTCACGGCGGCACTGGGACCTCCCTCCTTCCCTCCTGGGGTTGGGGAGAGAATCCAGGGAGGAAATGAGCATTCTTTTGTTTGTTTGTTTTGTTTTTGGGACAGAGTTTCACTCTTGTTGCCCAGGCTGGAGTGCAATGGCGCAATCTCGGTTCACCGCAACCTCCTTCTCCCGGGCTCAAGCGATTCTCCTGCCTTAGCCTCCTGAGTAGCTGGGATTACAGGCATGCACCACCATGCCTGGCTAATTTTTTGTAGTTTTAGTAGAGATGGGGTTTCTCCATGTTGGTCAGGCTGGTCTCGAACTCCCGACCCCAGGTGATCCACTCGCCTGGGCCTCCCAGAGTGCTGGGATTACAGGTGTGAGCCACTGCGCCCGGCCGGAAATGAGCATTTATTGAGTGCCTCCTGTATGCTTCTCAGAGACCACTGACTCCAATCTTTAATGCAATGGGCACAGCTCTGATTGTCCCCATTCTACAGAGGCAAAAACTAAGGCTCAAAGAGAAGAATGCGCCCCACACTGCCTGGAGCACACGGGAACACAAATTCTGTCCACCATACAAATAAACAGGCACCGTCACCCGAGCTCATGGCCTGTCTCCCCAGTGCAGCACCCACAACCGGGATGAAGATCAATAAAGGCAGAAGAGGACGGGAGGCTTTCAGTGAAGACCCGCCTTGCTCCTGTCTGTGGCCCACAAGGCCGCCCCTTCCCACCCTCCACTCCCCTCAACCCCAGACCAGAGAGGGCAGGACTTTTCTCAAAGCCACACAGCAAGCCAGGGCAGCACTGTGGCTGACCCAGGCCCCTCACTCCCAGGTTGAGACCCTTTCTCCTGCCATCAAGCTCAGGGTGAGCTTTATGGACACCCTGGCCCCAGGCTTGGTCCCCTTCCATAGGGTTCACCTCATTCGTTCATTCATTCATTCATTTACTCCCTGAGTGTGCACGGCCTGCACTGTATGATCTGTATGACCCAGAGGGTGTGGCTTCCACTAGATAACCACAAAGGGCACTTTTAGTTTGTTTTTGAAAAGATGTTTAAGGGGTTTCAATACCACCTCCCTTTTTTTGAGACAGGGTCTCACTCTGTCGCCCAGGCTGGAGTGCAGTGGCGTGAGCTCAGCTCGCTGCAACCTCCGCCTCCCAGGTTCAAGTGACTCTCCTGCCTCAGCCTCCTGTGTAGCTGGGATTACATGTGTGAGCCACCACACCTGGCCTCAATCACCCCTTTAAAAAAAACGGTTTTTAGAGATAAGGTCTTGCCTTGTCACCCAGGCTGGAGTGCAGTGGTGGGATCACAGCTCACTGCAACCTCCAACTCCTGGGCTCAAGCCATCCTCCTGCCTCAGCCTCCCGAGTAGCTGGGACTACAGGTACACACCACCACACCTGGCTCATTTTTAAAAATTTTGTTGGGGGGGTGTGGGCATGGTCGTGCTATGTTGCCCAGGCTGGTCTCGAACTCCTGGCCTCAAGTGATCCTCCTGCCTCAGCCTCCCAAAGTGTTGGGATTACAGGCAGGAGCCACCTCGCCTGGCCTCAATCCCTTTTTCAAAGGGGTTCTGGATTCTCATTCCAGCTCTGCCCCTGAGGAGCTTTGTGACCTTGGACAAGTGACTCTTGTCCAAGACTCTGGGTCTCTGCTTCCTCCACTAGAACACGAGAGAAGGCCAAAGTCTCTTCCTGCTTGGATGGGGGAGAGAATTAAACCAGTTAGGGTGAGCGGTGGCCTCGGAGCCTGGCACACAGAGGGCACGCCATGTGTGTTTGCCGCCATCATTATCGCTGTTGGGGTCCTTGCTCCCCAATTCCATCCAGGAAGCGCTGGGGACCTCCCCCTCCCATGTTTCTCCTGCCACCCTCTCCAGGGCACCCGGGGCAGCCTCTCTGGCGTGCTGTGAGCTTCCCGGGCCGGGCTCTGCCCACCGCGCCATTCCCGGTGCTGGACTGCAGGAGCTTGGCACGACGCAAGGCGGGAACGGGAGGCTGGCCCATGGCGGCGTCAGCAGATGGGCACCATCTGGGCTGGCGGCTCGGGGCGGGCTGGCAGCTGCTGGGATGGGCGGGCCTGGCAGCCCCTCCCCCGCCCAGCCCTGGCACGGTGCCCGCCCGCGCCTCAGATTTCTTGGGCTGCCAGAGGGGGCGGGGAGGCCTGGCTGGGTTTAGGCCCTGGGCGGGCAGACGGCTTCCCTCTCTGGGCCCTGGTTCCTGCAGGCTCCTTCCCCAGCACGTGGCAGGTCGGAGAGCACCCGGGTCACCCTCTCCCGCCCCACCCCCGGCTGGTCACCCTCACTGGAAGGCCACAGGACGGCCCTCACCACTCACTACCCCCTGAACATCCCAGCCAGCTCCATGTGCTCCTCCTGGGCTCCAGGCCTTCGCACTGGCTATAACCCCCTCACTGCTTCCTCCATCCAGCCTCTCCAGACTCCCTCACCCCCTTCAAGCCTCACCTCAAAGACGCCTCCTCAGAGAAGCCCTCCCCATCCAGAGTGGCCCCCAGCCCCCCTCCACGTCCCTCCCTGCTTTATTTTCCTGTAGTTCCCTGACACCCTCTTCTTATTAATTTTAATTTATTGGGACAGAGTCTCACTCTGTCGCTCAGGCTGGAGTGCAGTGTCGCGATCTTGGCTCACTGCAACCTCCCGGGTTCCAGCGATTCTCCTGCCTCAGCCTCCCGAGTAGCTGGTACTACAGACACCCGCCACCACGCCCGGCTAATTTTTGTATTTTTAGTAGAGATGGGGTTTCACCATGTTGGCCAGGCTGGCCTCGAACTCCTGACCTCAGGTGATCCGCCTGCCTCGGCCTCCCGAAGTGCTGGGATTACAGGTGTGAGCCACTGTGCCCGGCCTCCTCTCTCACTTGTGACGTTGCAAGTGGTGCCTCCCTTCAGCCCCATGGCAGGTGCCCCTCCACCGCCATCCACCCTGCACCCCTCCAAGAGGCCAGCCAAGGCCCTATGCCTGATGCCCGTCCCTCCCTCTCCCTCTATCCCAGGGCCTCAGCTGCCCAGCAGGGCTGATGAAAGCCAGACACTGCACTCTGGCTGGGCCAGGATGCTCCACAGCCAAGGGGACTCTCGGTTCGGAAAAGGAAGCCGGTGGCCAGTCTTCCTGCTGTCAGGGTGACAACCACTGGGATCAGCGCTGAGGCCTGGAGGCCAGCCACAGCCTGGGGACCCTACATAAGACCTCAGCCTGTGGGGTCCTCACACAACCCTGCCAGAAGGTGACCACACCGTGCCAGCAGACTGCCCCCTCACGCACCACAATTTCCGCCCATCCCCTTCTGACAATAACGGAGGATGAGGCAGGTGTCAAGGACAGGGCAGAGGCAGAAGCTGCTTGTGGGTCCAAATCCCACCTGGCCCAGTCTCGGCTGTGTGACCACGGCAGGTCAAATCCCTCCTCTGAGCCTCTGTTTCCTCCTCTGTAAAATGCGTGTAACAGGCCGGGCGCGGTGGCTCACGCCTGTCATCCCAGCACTTTGGGAGGCCGAGGCGGGTGGATCACCTGAAGTTAGGAGCTGGAGACCAGCCTGGCCAACATGCAAAACCCCGTCCATACTAAAAATACAAAAATTAGCCGGGTGTGGTGGCAGGCATGTGTAGTCCCAGCTACTCGGGAGACTGAGGCAGGAGAATTGCTTGAACCCGGGAGGCAGAGGTTGCAGTGAGCCAAGATTGCGTCATTGCACTCCAGCCTGGGAGACAGAGCAAGAGTCTGTCTCAAAAAAAAAAAAACAAAAAAAAAACCAAAAAAATAACCAGAAAACCCAAACCAATAACAAACAAACAAACCAATCCCGAAGAGGATAATGTTAGTAATGATAACCACCAAGGGCCCTAGCTCCGTGCCTAGTGCCTGGTCTTTACGATGCCTTGTGGGTGGTTTACTGAGCTCTCACCCTGGGCACTTGACATTTCCCACAAGGCAACCATTTTTGAGCCCCCCAGTTTATAGACAAGGAAATGAAGCACAGAGAGGGTGAGTGACTGGCCCCACATCACCCAGCCAGGGGGCAGCTGAGCTGGGGTTGGAGTCCAGGCCCAGCTCTTACCCCCATGAGGAGCTGGAGCACCCGCAGTGGGCAGGTGGGAGGGTTGGGGGGGGGTGTTTCCTGCTGGGGCCAATTGGGGGAGGGTGTGGCCTGCTGGGGCCAATTGAAGCAGGGATTCCCTTGGGGATGAAGGGGGCAGGCTGGGGGCGAGGGAGGGTGCAGCCTTCACTCAGAGAGGCCAACCTGACCTGGGGCACAGGCCTGCCTGCTGAGCAGAGGCGGGAGGGGCCGGGTGGGGGTGGGGAGGCGCCCAGAGGTTGTGCTGACTGCAGCAGAAAGCTCGCTTCAAAATTGTATCAGCTCAGCACGGAGGAGGTGGGGGCGGGGCCCCGGGCGAGGAAGATGTGTGGTGGCAGAGAGGTCTGGCCCTGGGTGACGATGAGAACCTCTGTCCCCACGGTGGCCCCTGCTCCCAACAGGCAGTCACCCGGCCCACCTCTCTGCCCCCACCGTCCCCAGTGCCCCCTCACAGCCAACCCCAGCAGGTTTGTTGCTCATCAGTGGGGGTGGGTGAGGAGAAAGATGCTAAGGTCAAGATCAAAGAATCAAGATCAAGACTGGGTAACTGCCGGGCGCGGTGGCTCACGCCTGTAATCCCCGCACTTTGGGAGGCTAAGGCCAGTGGATCATTTGAGTTCAGGAGTTCAAGACCAGCCTGGCCAACATGGTGAAACCCCGTCTCTACTAAAAATACAAAAATTAGCCAGGCATGGTGGCAGTCACCTGTAAGCCCAGCTACTGGGGAGGCAAAGGCAGGAGAATCACTTGAACCTGGGAGGTGGAGATTGCAGTGAGCCGAGATTGCGTCACTGCACTCCAGCCCGGGGAACAGGGCGAAACTCCATCTCCAAAGAAAGAAAGAAAGAAAAAAAGACTGGGTAACTGGTGTGGTGCAGTGGCTCTTGCCTGCTGTACTTCTAACACTTTGGGAGGCCAAGGTGGGAGGATGGCTTGAGCCCAGGAGTTTGAGGCCAACCTGGGCAACATAGCAAGACCCTATCTCTACAAAAAAATATATATATATAAAATATTAGCTGGGTGTGGTGGTGTGCCCCTGTAGTCCCAGCTACTTGGGAGGGTGAGGCAGGAGGATCGCTTGAGCCTGGGAGGTCGAGGCTACAGTGAGCTGAGACTGCACCACTGCACTCCAGCGTGGGTGACAGAGCGAGACCCTGTCTCCAGGAAAAAAAAAAAAAAACACTGGGTAACTCTGCCCTGCTGTCTTTCCACACACCCTAGAGCCTGGGAGCCCGTGACCCTGTCTCACCCTTGCACCAGCTCTAGAAGGTGGCATGGCTGTTACTCCCATTGCACCAAGGAGGAAACTGAGGCACAGAAAAGGGATGTGTCCATACAGCTGGGGAAAAGAAGGGCTGTGTCTGGAGTATGGGCAGTCTGGCCCCAGGGTCCCCCTTGTTCCGGCAAATGCCCCTCCCTCTCAGTCTGTGCAACTGCCTGTTTCTATAGAGTGCTGCCTGGGCCGGGGCTGGGCTGGTGACCTGCGGGGGTCTGCGCCTGGCGTACACCCATCCCACATGCTCCGGCAGCCCCTGGGTGTGTGGGGGTTCACGCGTGCTCCAGGCACGGCCTGGATGGGCACGGCAGGGGTGTGCTGTGCACCCACTCAGGTCTTGGGATGCAGCTGACACCTCGCACGTGGCTACACGCATGATCTTCTGGAATCTCCCATAGCCCCATCCAGCTACGGACTCTGATCATCTCCACCATTTGGCAGGCAAGAGAAACTGAAGTCCAAGAGGGCCACGCAGCCAAGAAGCTGCAGGACCAACCCTGCTCTTAGCACCGGGACAGAGGCACAGGCATCAGGCCTCTCATCTCCACGCTCCTGCCAGGCCCCCTGGGGCATCTCCTTCTTCACTGTGGCCTGGCCATCCTGCAGAGCTGAGCTCAGCTGCACCTCCTCCTCTGGGAAGCCGCCTTGGATTTCCTCAACCCCACAGAGCTTGCTGGTCTCAACATCAGGCATTTGACCACCGGCAAACACCCCTCTGGCAGGGCCAGGCTCATCAGGCCTCTGCTGGCATGGTCTGAGAGTCAATCAACCAACAAGCATTCACAGAAAGCGGTGCCAGGACTCTCCTGGCTCTCCTCGGAGGGCTGGGATGGCCTGTCCCTCTCCTCTCCTCACCCCTGCTCCCAGCAAGGCCGTCCGTTGTGCCCAAGACCATCTAGGACATTCTCATCCCCCTGAGACCTCAAGGGCCTTCCTGCCTCCTCCCTCAGACGTGAGGGTGAGATCCTGCCTCTACCATTGGAGCGCCACAGCCCACCTGCCTCCTCCGTCAAAAAAACCTCCTTGTACCATCTCTCGCTTGAGACGCTAGGCCTGCCTCCTCCATCTGACCTCCACATCCCATCAGCAGCCACCCTGGGCCCTGCATGCACTGGCCTCCTCCCTCAGACGCTCCTTGCACCATGTCACTTGCATTAGACGCTCTCCTAGGCCTGCCTCCCCCCGCAGACCACCACATCACATCTACACATGCTGGCTTCTTCCCTCGGACCCTCCTTGCCCCGTGTCACCCGCCGTCAGACGCTCTCCCAGGCCCGCCTCCCCGCTTGGACCACCACATCACATCTACACGCACCAGCCTCCTCCCTCAGACCCTCCTGGCCCCGTGTCACCGCCATCAGACACCCTCCCCACTGGCCGCTCCGCTCAGGCCACCGCACCTCACCTCGCTCACGCACGAAGTAGGCCAGGTAGAGGTCCAGCTCCTTGACGGCCACGCCAATGTGGTGCGGCTGCACGCACAGGACCGGGTGGCCGCACTGCGCGGCCTTGACCAGGCGCTCGCCGTCGGTGCTCTCCAGCGGGATGCCCTTGAACAGGATGACCATGACCAGGTCCAGCCGCCACACCTTGTCCGCCTGCCGGAGACAGTCGATGCGCCGCATCTTGCCCTTCTGGTCGGGGTTGGAGAGCACGCAGCCCGGCGCCTTCTTGCCGGTGATGCTCAGCACGAAGTCCTCGCGGCACTCGGGCCGGATGTCCTTGCGCAGCTTGGCCAGCAGCCGCGACGCCCACTTCTGCTTGACCTCGGGCTTCTCGCCCAGCAGCTCGTCCTTGACCGCACGCTCCTCGTCCTTCGACATCCGCTTCTCGTGCTTCTTGAAGTACTTGCGCTTCCGCGCCTGCAGGTTGAACCAGGTGTAGGCGAAGGCGCGGACGTGAGGCAGCAGGGCCTCGATGAACGGGTGGAACTCATCCTGCAGGCCGGAGAGGCGAGAGGTCAGGGGCGCCAGGGACGCAGAGGGCGGACCCACTGCCCGGCCCCGAAGGCTGAGGTCGGAGGGGCCCTGGACAGACCCGCAGAGAGGGAGGGGCTGGGCAGAGGTGGGCAGGGGGTCGCTGCAGACCCCTGCACGCCACCGGAGGCACACAAAAGGCCCGGGGGACCCAGGAGAAGTTTATCAGGGACCTGCAAGAACCCATCGCCCACATGAGCAAACAGACTTGGACTATGTGAGAGGCACAAATCAAGGCGGAAGTTTGTGGAGGATCATCTTTTTTTTTTTTTTTTTGAGACGGAGTCTTGCTCTTAACGCTAAGGCTGGAGTGCAACGGCGCAATCTCGGCTCACTGCAACCTCCACCTCCCGGGTTCAAGCGATTCTCCTGCCTCAGCCTCCTGAGTAGCTAGGATTACAGGTGCCCACCACCACGCCCAGCTAATTTTTGTATTTTTAGGAAAGATGGGGTTTCACCAGGTTGGCCAGGATGGTCTCGATCTCCTGACCTCGTGATCCGCCCGCCTTGGCTCTCGGCCTCCTCAAGTGCTGGGATGACAGGTGTGAGCCACCATGCCCAGCCGTGGAGGGCCTATCTTGAACCCCAGCATGCAGACGGAGCAAGCTAAGGGGGCGAGGTGGAGGCTCATGGACAACCCATTGTACAGACGGGTAAAACTGAGGTTGGGAGAGCAAAGATGTCAGGGACCTATTCTCTGCCTGTTGCAGCTAGGGCTGGGCTGGGTGTCATGGCTCACGCTTGTAATCCCAGCGCTTCGGGAGGCCGAGGAGGGAGGACTGCTTGAGCCCAGAAGTTTGAGACCAGTCTGAGCCATATGGTAAAACCCCATCGCTACAAAACAAACGAACAAACAAAACCAAAAAAACAAAAATTGGCCAGGCATGGTGGTTTGCAACTGTAGTCCCAGCTAGTTGGGAGGCTGAGGTGGGAGGATCACTTGAGCCCAGGAGTTTAATGCTGCAGTGAGCTGTGATGGTGCCACTGTCCTCCAGCCTGGGCGACAGAGCAAGACTGTCAAAAAAAAAAAAAAAAAAATTGCTGGGCGCAGTGGCTCACACCTGTAATCCCAGCACTTTGGGAGACCGAGGCAGGTGGATCACCTGAGGTTAGGAGCTCGAGACCTGCCCGGCCAACATGGCAAAACCCCGTCCCTACTAAAAATACAAAAAAATGTAGCCAGGCATATTGGAGCACACCTGTAATCCCAGCTACTCAGGAGGCTGAGACAGAAGAATCGCTTGAACCTGGGAGGCAGAGGTTGCAGTGAATTCAGATTGCGCCACTGCACTCTAGCCTGGGAGCCTGGGTGCCAAGAGTGAAACACTGTCTCAAAAAAAAAAAAAAAAAAAAAGAACAAGGCCGGGCGTGGTGGCTCACGCCTGTAATGCCAGCACTTTGGGAGGCCGAGGTGGGCAGATCACGAGGTCAGGAGATTGAGACCATCCTGGCTAACACAGTGAAACCCCGTCTCTACTAAAAAAATACAAAAAAATTAGCCGGGCGTGGTGGCGGGCGCCTGTAGTCCCAGCTACTCAGGAGGCTGAGGCAGGAGATTGGCATGAACCCGGGAGGCGGAGCTTGCAGTGAGCTGAGATTGCGCCACAGCACTCCAGCCTGGGCGACAGAGCAAGACTCCATCTCAAAAAACAAAACAAAACAAAAAAAAACTAGGGCCGGCGGCCAAGCATGGTGGCTCACACCTGTAATCCCAGCACTTTGGGAGGCCACAGTGGGTGGACTGCTTGAGTCCAGGAGTTCAAGACCAGCCTGGATGACATAGCGAGGACCCATTTCTACAAAATCAAAACTTAGCTAGGCGTGGTGATGCATACCTGCAGTCCCAACTACTTGGGAGGCTGAGGTGGGAAGATCAATTGAACCCAGGAGGTCAAGGCTGCAGTGAGCCAAGGTTGCACCATTGATCTCCAGCCCGGGTGACAACGTAGTGAGACCCCTGACTCAAAAAAAAAAAAAAAAAAAAAAAGAAATAAAAAAAAAAATGAGGCTGGGCGCAGTGGCTCACGCCTGTAATCCCAGCACTTTGGGAGGCTGAGGCAGGCGGATCACTTGAGGTCAAGAGCTTGAGACCAGCCTGGCCAACATAGTGAAACCCCATCTTTACTAAAAATACAAAAATTAGCTGGGCATGGTGGCACACGCCTGTAGTCCCAGCTACTCAGGAGGCTGAGGCAGGAGAACCCAGGAGGCAGAGGTTGCAGTGAGCCGAGAGCTCGCCACTACATTCCAGCCTGGGTGACAGAGTGAGACTCCGTCTCAAAAAAAAAAACCCGGCTAGGCGCGATGGTTCATGCCTGTAATCCTAGCACTTTGGGAGACCGAGGCGGGCAGATCATGAAGTCAGGAGTTCAAGACCAGCCTGGCCAACATGGTGAAACCCAGTTTCTACTAAAAATACAAAAATTAGCCAGGCGTGGTGACGCATGACTGTAATCCCAGCTACTTGGGAGGCTGAGGCAGGAGAATTGCTTGAACCCGGGAGGTGGAGGTTGCAGTGAGCCAAGATCACTCCACTGTACTCCAGCCTGGGTGACAGGGCGAGACTCCGTCTTGGGAAAACAAAAAACAAAAAAACAAAAAATGACTACGAAAGCTTGTTCCTACAGAGCATATGTACAGACAGGCCTGGCTGAGGTCCACAGGCAGACACTAGGCCCGCCTGGAGGTTGGGGGCTGATGGAAGGGTGGGGGGATTTCTGCATCAAAAGATAAGAGATTCAAGTGCACCAGGATTAATCAGAGGGAGGAGAGATCCCGGGTGGAGTCCTCTCCCTCCTTTCCCCTTTCCATGAACCCACTGTGCTGATACAGAAACTGAGACCAGAGAAGCAGACGCTCAGCCACAAAGGTTCAGAACTGGGGAGAGGGGCCACCCCGTTCCCTGCAGACCCATCCTGGAGATGGAAAATCCAAGGGCTGGGAAGGCGCTGAGACTGGGCCAGAGCTGGGACTTCAACCTACTCCCAAATCATGACAAATTGGTGTCTGAGGGCAGTCACAACACCCATGCTATAGATGAGGAAACTGAGGCCTTGAGGGGGAACCCGGCCATGGGGGACAGAGGTGGACTGGAACCTGCACTCATCTGACTTCCCCACGAAAATAACAGCAGCCCCTTGGAGAGAAATGTGGGGCAGTGGGAGGCCCCCAGCTCCCTGTCTGGGTGTGGGGAGGCCCCTCCCATTCTTCCCATTTTCCAGCAAGGGAAACTGAGTCTGCATAGCATTTGGGATCTCAGCTGGGGACTATGGCTAATGCCTGTAATCCTAGAACTTTGGGAGGCTGAGGTGGGTGGATCACTTGAGCCCAGGAGTTCAATCCCAGCCTGGGCAACATGGCGAAACCCCATCTCCTTTTTTTTTTTTTTTTTTTTTGAAACAGAGTTTCACTCTTGTCACCCAGGCTGGAGGGCAGTGGCACAGTCTCGGCTCACTGCAACCTCCGCCTCCCAGGTTCAAGAGATTCTCCTGCCTCAGCCTCCCGAGTAGCTGGGATTACAGGCACACACTATTACAGCCACACACTATCATGCCCAGCTAATTTTTGTATTTTTAGTAGAGATGGGGTTTCGCCATGTTGGCCAGGCTGGTCTTGACCTCCTGACCTCAGGTGGTCCACCTGCCTCTGCCTCCCAAAGTGCTGGGATTACAGGCGTGAGCCACTGTGCCCAGCAGGCAAAACCCTATCTTTACGAAAATTACAAAAATGAGCTGGGCATAATTTTTGTGGTGCGCGTCTGTAGTCCCAGCTACTTGGGAGGCCGAGGTGGAGAGATCACTAGAGCCCAAGTGTTTGAGAGCAGCCTGGCCAACATGTCGAAACCCCGTCTGTACTAAAAATTACAAAAATAATTAGTTGGGCATAGTTGCTGTGGTGCATACCTGTAGTCCTAGCTACTTAGCAGGCTGAGGTGGGAGGATCACTTGAGCCTCAGAGGTCGAGGCTGCAGTGAGCTGTGATTGTGCCACTGCACTCCAGCCTGGGGGATAGAGTAAGACCCTGTCTCTAAAAAAATAAAAAATAAAATAAAACAAATTAAAAACATCTGGGACCTAGTTTCTTAGCCTCAAGGTGGAATAAATACAAGGAACAAGAAGAGAAAGAGAAGCAAAACTGCCTTTCCATCTCCCTGCCTTGACCAGGCTGGGCTGGGCATTTCGGACAGGGGTGATCCCTTCCTAGCACAGAAAGCTGTTTTCCTCCCCCCAGCTCTCAAAGGACTACATTGTTATTAATGATGTGATGATTGTTATCATTACAACTTATATTGCTATTGGAATTTTTTTTTTTTTTTTGAGACAGAGTCTCACTCTGTCACCCAGGCTAGAGTGCAGTGATGCGATCTCAGCTCACTGCACACTCGACCTCCCGGGTTCACGCCATTCTCCTGCCTCAGCCTCCCGAATAGCTGGGACTACAGGCACCCGCCACCATGCCCGACTAATTTTTTGTATTTTTTTTTTTTTAGTAGAGACGGGGGTTCACTGTGTTAGCCAGGATGGTCTCAATGTCCTGACCTCGTGATCCACCCGCCTCGGCCTCCCAAAGTGCTGGGGCTACTGTGATTTTTATTACTTTTTTTTTTTTTTTTTTTAAGAGATGGGGGTCTCAGCCTGGTGTGGTGGCTCACGCCTGTAATCCCAGCACTTTGGGAGGCCGAGGTGGGTGCATCATCTGAGGTCAGGAGTTTGACATCAGCCTGGCCAACATGGCGAAACCCCATCTCTACTAAAAATACAAAAAATTAGCCAGGTATGGTGGCAGGCGCCTGTAATCCCAGCTACTCGGGAGGCTAAGGCAGGAGAATCACTTGAACCCGGGAGGCAGAGGTTGCAGTGAGCTGAGGTCGCGCCATTGCACTCCAGCCTGGGCAACAAGAGTGAGACTCCGTCTCAAAATAAATAAATAAATAAATAAAAAAGACAGGCGTCTCACTGGAGTGCAGTGGCACGATCTTAGGTCACTTGGGCCCTGAACTCCCGGACTCAAGCGATTCTCCCACGTCAGCTTCCTGAGTAGCTGGGACTGCAGGTGCAAACCACCATGTCTGGCTAATTTTTATTTTTGCAGAGATGGAGTCTCACTCACTGTGTTGCCCTGGCTGGTCTCAAACTCCTGGGCTCAAGTGATCCTCCCACCTCGGCCTCCTAAGGCACTGGGATATTTTCTATTTTCTTTCCTTTTTTTTTTGAGACAGTGTCTCACACTGTTGCCCAGGCTGGAGGGCGGTGGCATGATCTCAGCTCACTGCAACCTCCGCCTCCTGGGTTCAGGCGATTCTCATGTCTCAGCCTCCCGAGTAGCTGGGATTCCGGGTGCGCCACCATGCCCAGCTAATTTTTGTACTTTTAGTAGAGATGGGGGTCTTGCTATGTTGCCCAGGCTGGTCTCGAATTCCTGGGCTCAAGTGATCCTCCCGCCTCAGCCCTTCTAAGACGCTGGGGTATTTTCATTACTATGGACGCGATTGCTGCGATGATCATTTTGATTGCAGACAATCTTCCAGGAAGTAGGGAACAGCCTGAGGCCCCACTGCGTGTTCTGTGGCATGGAAACTAAGGCTCAGAGAGGGGCGGAGACCTGGCTGAGGTCCCACAGGGTCTCAGGGCCAGTGTGAGGATAAGAATCAGGGCCCTGACCCCCTGGAAGGCCACGGGTCCCTTTCTTAGAACAGCCTGTTCTCTGTAAGATTGGGGTCTCAGGAAGGTAGGGAGACGTTGACCCTGGACTCCCACTGTGTGTGCCAGCGGATGTGGCTGGACTCGGTCCCATTTCCAGGCCGGGATGGGCAGAGCAGCTGCTGCCAGATCACCCTCCCTGCTCTGTGCTCCACATCCCCTTGGGCCACCTCCGGCCGTGGGGTGCTTCGGGGGGAGGGGCAGGACATCAGATTTCACCTATTACTGAGGCTCTGAAAATAGCCTCCCACCCAGTGAGACCAGAGTCAGCTTGTACCAGCAAAGCTCCCCCACCCCAATGTCCCCCAAAGCGTGAGTCACCGTAACAGCTGCGACGGGGACCGGACCTCAGGGCCCTTTTCCGCTGCCCCCGCTTCCCCAGCCAACCTGCTAAGGCAAAGGGGAGGTGGAGGGGGCCCGGCCCAGGCCCTGTCCAATCTCGTCCCTGCCCCTGACTGGATGAGACCCAGAGATGGGGAGTGGTTTGTCCAGGGTCACACAGCCGGTCAGCAGAGCTGGGACCAGAGCCCAGATGGTCTGGCCAGGGAAGCCGGGCAGTGGGGGCGGTGGGGGGGACAGTGGGACGCGGCAGAGAGGATCCATAGAGGCGCAGGACCTGCCTGTGGAGGAGATGCCAGGCGGGCAGGAGGCCCGGACAATGTTGTCCAGCTGGGGCCGTGGCTGCCACCCAAGCTCTGGTGCTTACTGGGGCTGTGATAAGAAGCTGCTGGAAGGGACAGGGGAGGCATCCATGATGGGGGCAGGGATCACTGTCCCCCCAACTCCTTCTCTCCCCAACCCCCCTCTCTCTCTGAATTCCCCCTCCCCACTTCCCCTCTCCTCTTAATTCCTTTTCTCATCTGGCCCCTCGTAGATCTGAGTTCCCTTCCTCCTCCCTAACTGCCCCTCCCTTCTCTATGTTCCTCCCCTTCTCTGTGCCCTTTCCGGGGACAGGTGCCAGGGAGGCGGGCAGGGGTGGGGGCCCACGTCAGTGGTGACCCCGGCTAGTTACAGAGGCAGGAAGACAAACAGCTTGTAACTGGGTCATGGACCTGCTGCCCCATCCTCCCTGTCCTCCCCAGGGGATCAGACCAGGTGAGAGGCAGGACCCGGTTGGCCGGTTGTCACTCTGTTTGTCCCACATGACCTACAATAACCAGGGCCTCTTCCCCAGGGACCTCCTACTGCCCTCAGAGGCCCAATCGGCAAAAGAGATAACCAAGACAAGCTAGATACTGAAAAATCCTCCCAAACTCCTACACATCCCTCAACACCCTATCTCCAGTGTCCCCTCCTTCAAGCAGCCTTTCCTCCTCAACCCAGGGTTTCCCAGATCTAGCCAGGACTATCCAGTTCTATCACCTCTCCCTCTCCAATCCTGAGGCCCAGAGTTGAGGCACCCACTGTTGGAGAAGGTGGCTGGGTGACAGTAATGTCTATTTTCACCATCTGAATGGCTGGGGAACAGATCACCTCAGATAAGCCTCAGTCTCTCATTCTGTACAATGGGCAGAAAGGAATACTGCAGCCTGCTGGAGACAGGGGAGCTTGCCTGGTGACCTTGTTCCTTGCAAGGTGATGGGGAGAAGGGGAACGAGGCCAGGTCTTTTCTGGAAACCCCAGCTTAGCCCACTGGGACTTCCTGGCCAAAGAGAGCAGCAGCAGCTGGGAGAGAGACATCTGGACCCAAGACCTTGCTGAACGACCACGCCATGCACTGGTGATGCCCTCACTCACCTCCCTGTGCTTCTCCCACCCTGAAAGTCCAGGCCAGCAAACCAGGACATGAAACTCCAATTTCCAAACCAAAAGTTTCCAGGTAAAAGTGACTCAACAATCCTTCATGAGAATCTAGCTCATTACCTACTTAGCACTTATCCCAAATTCCTACGCATCCTTCAAAGCCCTAGTTCTAATGCCTTCTTCTCTGGGTCGGATGACTTGTCCATGGTCCCACGGACAACCCCAGGCCCATCCAGCACCAGCGCCAGGCTCTAACCTTGGGCCGCTCCTTCCCCTGGCTCAGAGAATCACAGCCTGTGGACATGTGAACGGCTCCCAGAGAGGGAAGATTCATTCTATTGCTCAGCAAACATTTAGTGAGTGCCTGCTGCATGCCGGTCCCAGGTACGGTGCCGAGGACTTGGCAGGGACCTGGGCTCGGCCCTCACCTGGATCCAGATCTGGGGCAGGGACGGATGGTTAAAATCAGCAAAATATGTAATAAAACGTCAAGTTGGGCAAAGTGCTCTGAAGAAATTTAAGAGTTTGAGGGACCAGAGAATCTCTGGGGTGGGGGGTGTTTTTTAGCTTGGGGGGGTCCAGGAAGGTCTCTTGCAGGAGGAGACACCTGAACAAAGTCTTGAGAGATGGCACTCCAGGCCAGGAGCTTTTCTGATGGAGAAACGGGTCGTGCAAAGGCCCTGGGGCAGGACCGCACCTGGCGTGTTAGAGGAACAGCGAGGAGGCCCATGTGGCTGGAGCAGAATGAGCAAGGGGGAAAGAGAGAGGAGGGGAGGGTTGAGGAGGGGACAAGGACAGGCTGGACAGGGCCTTGTGGGCCACAGTGAGGAATTTGGGTAAACTGAGTCCACAGGGTTCAAACTCTCTGCCAAGGCAGTGAGTCAGCAAAATGAACCCTGGGTCCCCTACTTCCCTCTGTGCCTTGATGTTCTGGGAGGACAATGAGGGCTGAGCCAGAGGGGCCAGGAGGTGGAGGAGAGAGGCAGGGAGCGAGGCTGTGCCTCTTACAGGCTGAGCGTTTGCTGAGCTATCACGTCTACTACGAAATGGGGGCCGGGCGCGGTGGCTCACACCTGTAATCCCAGCACTTTGGGAGGCTGAGGCGGGCAGATCACCTGAGGTCAGGAGTTCAAGACCAGCCTGGCCAACATGGTGAAACCCTATCTCTACTAAAAACACCAAAATTAGCCGGGTGCGGTGACACACACCTGCAATCCCAGCTACTTGGGAAGCTGAGGCGGGAGAATCGCTTGAACCCGGGAGGCGGAGGTTGCAGTGAGCCCAGATTGTGCTACTGCACTCTAGCCTGGGCGACAGACCGAGACTCTGTTTCAAAAAAAAAAAAAAAAAGTCTACTATGAAAGCGGGGACTATCATTGCACCCACTACCTCGAGGAGGAGACTGAGGCATGAAATCTTCCACCCAAGTCACACAGTCAGGAAGGAACTGAGCTGGGACTGGTCCCTGGGCCTCCTGGCACCCCCACCCCCCCCACTCCTGGGCCTCTTGAGCAAACAGTCTCGGGCCAGAGCGTCCAGTGACACCTGGTCTGCACCGTGCACACTCTCCGAGTCCCATGTGGTTCCCTTCCCCTTGTTTGATCCCCGAGGTCGGTCGCACGCCACATCCTCAAGGAGTCCTGGTCACCTCGTTTCCTGCCCATCCCCGACCTGGCCTAGAATGTCGGTCCCACAAGGGCACAGCTTTGATCTGTTAGCATCTCCAGCATCCAGACCACTGAAGCAATGCTCCCATCTGCCTCTGGGACCCCCCTCATCCATGCACCCCCATGTGTAAGGAAGGCTGGTACCCACACAGGGCTGGTCAAACTCAGGGAGACCCTGGACAGGGCTGGGCAGGGAGAAAAGACTAACAGAGGCCGGGCACGGTGGCTCATGCCTGTAATCCCAGCACTTTGGGAGGCCGAGGCAGGTGGATCACCTGAGGTCAGGAGTTTGAGACCAAACTGGCCAACATGGTGAAACCCCATCTCTACTAAAAATACAAAAGTTAGCCGGGTGTGGTGGTGCGTGCCTGTAATTCCAGCTACTTGGGAGGCTGAGGTAGGAGAATCGCGTGAACCCAGGAGGCGGAGGTTGCAGTAAGCTGAGATCACGCCACTGCACTCCAGCCTGGGCAACAGTGCAAGACTCCGAGAGAGAGAGAGAGAGAGAGAGAGAGAGAGAGAGAGAGAGAGAGAGAGAGAGAGAGAGAGAGAGAGAAAGAGAAGGAAAGAAGGAAGGAGGGAGGGAGGGAAGGAAGGAAGGAAGGAAGGAAGGAAGGAAGGAAGGAAGGAAGGAGAGAGAAAGAAAAAAGAAAGAAAAGAAAGACTAACAGAAATGCCACAGTGGAGAGGGGTCTGAGCCTGGGCCTTTCCAGGTCACCACTGTCCTTGTCACCCAGCCCAAAGCTGGGCTTATGCTGCGCAAATACACACAGAGGGAAGGGAGGGAAACTGGAAAATGCCTCTGGGGTGTTCAGTGCAATTACTAGTTTAGCAACAACCACAAGCACAGCAGCACTTATTTGGCACCTACTGTATACCAGGTGTCGGACTAAGGTACATCGATGTCTCTGAGGAAAGTGCCATTATGTTTTTTATTTTATGTTGGTGGAGAAATGGAGGCTCGGGAAGACCAAAGTCCCGCCTCTCAACCAAAAGCACTCATTCATTCATTCATTCATTCATGCAACAGGTATTTATTGGGCACCTACTGAGTACCAAGCCCTGCACTGTGGACCTCAGAAATGTCCTGCCTCCCCGGAGGCTGCAGTGAGCCAAGATCGCACCGCTGCACTCCAGCCTGGGCGACAGAGCGAGACTCTACCTCAAAAAAAAAAAAAAAAAATTGTGCTGCCTCCCTGAATCTGCAGCAGCCCCGAGGAAGTGGGGGTTTCTGCTGACTTCATTTCAGGGCAAGAAACGGTCCGGGGGTGGGGGCAGGTCACCCACCAGAGTCAGGAAAGAGGAGAATTAGTTTAGCAACAATCACAAGCACAGCAACACTTATTTGGCACCACTCTATAGCAGTTATTTGGCACCTTCTCTATACCAGGTACTATATTGGGTTTGGAGCCTCCTGAGCAAGATTTTCAGGCAGATGTGAGGGGCACTCTAGGTCTGTGTGTTGGTGACCGCCATCAAGGCAGATCCGAGGCAGGCAGAGCTGTGTCCTCGTCCGTGTGGGTGTCAGGGAGTGTGCACACGTGTGCGCCCAGCGTGTGCTCATGGATGTGAACTGGTCAGGACTTGGGTGCCCGCACGCTGTGTGCTCAGGGCAGACGGGCACCCAGGTGAGGTCGGCGTGGACACAGGCAGGAAGTGCGGGGCGGGCCGCGGCCGGGGCAGGAGGCCCAGGCAGTGTTTCCCATCCATTTGGTGTGAGACAGGGAGGGAGGTCAGCTCAGAGAGACAGAGAGAGAGAAAGAAGAGGAGGAACAGAGAGAGAGGAAGGGAGGGAGAGAGAAAGAGAGAGACAGAGAGAAAGAAGAAGAGGAACAGAGAGAGAGGGAGGTAGGAAGGGA
Organism: Pan troglodytes; assembly: GCF_028858775.2. Lineage (NCBI taxonomy): Eukaryota > Metazoa > Chordata > Mammalia > Primates > Hominidae > Pan > Pan troglodytes. The sequence continues at coordinate 5,718,024 of NC_072418.2, read as the reverse complement.
GAAAGAGAGAGACAGAGAGAAGAGAAGAGAGAGGGAGAGAAGGGAGACGGGGAGAGAGAGAGAAAGGAAGAGGGAAAGACGGAAAGGGAGACAGAGGAGAGAGGGAGAGAGAAGGGGGGAGAGAGGAGGAGAGAGAGAGAGAAGGAGAGAGGAGAAGAGAGCGAGATGGGGGGAGAAAGGGAGGGAGACAGAGAGAGAGAGAGAGGAGAACGCTGACTCTGCCAGAATCCCAGCTTTGGTGATTTACAGGGCGCTTGGCCCTGGCGCGCAGAGGCACCTCCGCCGCAGAGAGGGGAGGGGGAGAAACAGAGAAAGATGCACAGAGAGACCGAGAGGGAGATACAGCGGGAGAGTGGTGGCACCTTGTAGAGAGTGAATCAGAGGCCACCAGGCCCCGGGTGGGGGGCACACGGGGAGAGAGCGCCCACCTGCCCAAGCCACCAGATGGAAAATGGCCTGAACCCCAGCTCTGCCAGCCCCACTGTGCCACCTCGGGCAGGCCCTGGCCCTCTCTGACTCTTAGCCCCTCTCCCAGCACTGAGGGGCTGCAGGCCCCCTGCTCCTGGTAGGCACCCCCCAAGCTCCCTCTAAGAACCTACACTGGGCCTGGGCCCTGCTGCCTCCCCCACCCCCACCTATCCCCAGGGCCCAGGAGATGCTTAAGGAAGAGCTAGAAAATCCAACAAAGGTCGGGGGTCTGGGGTGGGAGGACAGCCACTCCCAGCCTCGGTTACCCTGCTCTCCCAGCCTCCGTTACCCTGCTGGAGAAATGGCGGCAAAGCACATTGTGCTCCGAGAGGGCATGGGACGAAGGAATGAAGGAAAGAATGAATGAATGAGACAGGGACCCGGTGGCGGGATGGAGGTGGCTCGGGGAATCCGCCACGCTGCGGCCAAGAGGGACTTGGCCCCAAACCCGGAATAACTAACGTGGCGGTGGCGCCAGCGGGAGGGAGGCAGGGAGGGAGGCCCAGAGCAGGCGCGGGGAGGCCGGCCTTCCCGCCGGCAGGATTTATGGGAGCCGTGGGCTCCACACAGTTCCTCTTAAGAGTAAAAGTGAAAAAGCGCTTGAGTCACCGCTGAGCCCGGCCGGGGCTCCCAGAATGCCCCAGGGCCGCCAGCGCCCACTCCCCCCTCGGCGGGCCGGGCCCGGGTGGCACAGAGCGGGCTGGCACCGAGATACCCCCCACCCCCCGCCAGCCTCGGCTCCCGAGAAGGATCCGGGTCGGATCAGCTAAAAGGGAGCTATTTTCGGTTGGGCTCAGGTTGTAAAATTAGCTGGGAAAAGGGGGAGAGGGAGGCCCAGAGACAGAGAGAGAGGAGTAAGGAGAGACATGCAGAGATAGAGAGAGACAGGGAGAGAGGGGGCAAGGGGAGACACGCAGAGACAGAGAGAGGAGAAAGGGAAGGTGAGACAGAGATGAAGAGACAGACAGACATATTGGAGAGAAACACAGAGACAGAGAGGAAGGGGGCAGAGAGACAGAGACAGAGAGGAAGGGGGCAGAGAGACAGAGACAGAGAAACAGACAGAGACACATCGGACAGACGCACAAAGAGGGCAAAGGGAGGGAGAGACAGAGAGACAGAGACACATCAAAGAGACATGCAGAGACAAAGAGGAGAAAGGGATGGTGAGATAGACATGAAGAGACAGAGACAGTGGGAGAGACTGAGACATCAGAGAGACAGCGGATGAGAAAGAGAGACAGAAAGAGACCAACAGTGACTGGGAGTGAAACAGAGGCGGGGAGAGACAGAGATGGAGAGACAGGGAGAAACAGAGACACACACACACACACACAGAGTCAGAGCAAGACAGAGAGAAAGAGAGAAAGACAGACAAAAAGAGACCAAGATGAGAGAAACGGAGGGGACGTGATTCGGGAAACTGAGTCAGGCAGCCAGGACTTGGGTGGGAGGCTCCTGCATGGGGCACTCAGGTTCCTTCTGAGTCCCCCAGCCCGCCCCACTGGCTACCCCAGACCAGGCTGGGCCTTGGGGGAACAGTGGGGATTACATTCAGGCTGAAGAGAAACTGGAAAGGGGGTCCCCAGCTCCACTCCAGGGCTGGGGTGGAGGGCGGGGCAGAGAGGAGAATCGCAGGGGAGGAGGGAGCCCCCTGCACTTGGGACTCGCTGTCCCCACCCTGGCCTGGGAGATCTCTGCCTCTGTCTCTCTGCCTGTCTCTGTCTTCTCATCTCTGTCTCTTGCATGCAGCACCCCTGGATAGTTTTTAGTTTTTAGCCTCTCTGTTTTTTGGTTTCCACAGACAGCCCTCCTGGCTGGTCCTTGCCCTGTTCCTGGAGAAACTGAGGCCGAGTTAGCAATTCTCTGAGGCAAAGCCTGGACTGGGGTTCTTACTACCCCCCAACCCACCCCAGCAACCAGGATGTCTCCCAACCAGCCCTGATGGGGGAATTCCAGGGTGCACAGGCAGCCTTCCAACCTCCCCAGCCTGGAACAGCCTCCCCTCCGCTCAGCCCTCCCAAATGGCTCCTTCCAGCTGGCGAGGACAGAGCGGGGACACCTCAGTCACCCTATAAGCCCGGAGACTTCAAAGGCTGCCCAAGGTCACACAGCGTGCCCACTCGAACCCTAGTTGTTCTTGGAGAACTTCAAAGAGATGCCTTCTTTGGGAACCCCCCCCCAAAGCTGCTCAGAAAGGGAAACTGAGGCTGGGACAGGGACTTACCCAAGGTCACTCAGGGGATCACAGGTAGGACAGACCTCAGACCCCCTCAGCACCAGCTCCCACATTCCCTGTCGGCTGCAGGGGGCCGGTGAGAAAGACCCTACCAAGGACCATGCCTGGCGTGGGGGGTCCCTCGCTGCACCATGCCCTGGGGCGGAAGCCGGGGACTCATATACTCCCCACACAGTGCTCCTTAAGACGGGCCTGGCCCTCGCTGGAATCGCACCCCCCACGTGCCGGGACTTTACAGTTTGCCCACCATACTGTCCCCTCTCCAGAACCGGCCTTAGCTGCACGTCACTTCAGGGGAAACTGAGGCCAGAACCTCTCCAGCCTAAAGACACACTGCGTAAGGAGGAAAGCAGCAGTCTAGAAAACGGAACTTGCAGACCTCGGGGTCCCCGGGAGCCTGGGCTGGAAGGAGTCCCCGGGGGGAGCCGCCCCCTCCCCACACACCCCCTCGGCCATTGCACAAGGCTCGGCCCCGGGGCAGTCTGGGAGTGCGGCCAAGGGTGAGAGGCTACGGGAGGGGGAGGGGGAGGGGGCAGGGGCAGGGGCAGGTGCCGGGCTGGCGAGGGCGTCCGCAGCGCCGCAGTGCCCGGGCCAGACCCGGAGCGCCGGGCCTCCCGCTCCTCCCGGCGGCGGCTCCAGAATCCAGAATCCAGAATCGATGCAGCGAAAATACCGGGACGGTGCTGGGGGGGTTGCAAAGGAGGGGGGACCCAGCCGGGCCGCCGGAGCACCCTTCCCCCTCCTGGGCCTCCAACTTCTCCTGCCCCCTCCCCCTCCATGCACACGTGGGCCAATAACGGGGGAAAGGCCGCCGAGGGCCAGGGCGGCCCGCACAACCTTGGTGGGGGGACACGGGGGAAACACATGAGAGGTCCCTTTCTCTCCAGCTGGGGAGACCCAGGGTCCAATCACGACCCCCTAGATTCCTCTCAGAGGCAGGCGGGGGGCTTCCCGCAGAGCCCTTGCTGGAGGGGGGCCAGCCCCCACCCCGACCTTTCCGAGTGCGGAGTGCGTCGGTGTGGTGGGGGGGGGACGCAAATCTGCAGATCAAGCCCCACATCCGGGAGAGGTCCCGAGAGTCGGGGGTGGGGGGGCTGGGCGGGAGTCCCGCGTAGGGGGTCCGCGGTAGGTAAGGGTGTGGGGGGGTACCCCAGCCTGACCCATCCCCCCACCGGACCCCAGCCCTCGGTGCGGGGGGCATCCCGGGCAGGGATGGCGGGAGGGACGCGCGCCTTTTTCGTCCCGCCTCCTCCGGCTTCAAAACTCCGGGGCTGGGATGCGGGGGGCGCGGGCACGGGGCGCGGGGGCGCCGGCGGGGGGCCGGGCGAGGACCGTACCTGGGTGAGGCAGAGCGGGGACGAATACATCCCGGGCGCGGCGGGAGGCGCAGGGCCGGCCGGAGCGGGCGCGCTGAACTTACTGAGTCATTTTTCCAAACCACCCCCCCGCCCCCCCCCCCCCCCCCCCGCCCCGCGGCCGGCGCGCTCTCCTCGCCGCCTCCTCCCTCGGTCTCCCTCCCCCTCCCTCCTGCTCTCCCTCTCTCGCGCCGCCCGCCTCGCTCTCTGTCCCTCTCTCCCTCCGTCTCTCTCTCTGTCTCTCTCTTCCTCTCTCCCCCGTCTCTGTCTGTCTCTCTCTCTACCCTCTGACACCCTCCCCCTCCCACCCCCCATTTCTCTCCCCTCCCACCCCGAACCTCCCACTTCTCAACACCCAACTTTCAAAGAAACGAGGGAAAAAAGGGCGCGAGCGAGAAAGGAGAGCCTCCCCCGACGTCTCAGGACCCCCCCTCCCGTATTTACGCAATGCCCCAGGGCACTAGAGCAGGACCCCGGGACTGCAGGGCGACCCCAACTCAGATCAAGCGGAGAGGGGGGACAGGGTTGTTTCTGGACATTGAGGGGCCAGGGGTAGATTTTTAAGGCCCCCCTCCCCACCCCCCCCATCACCCCCGAGCTGGCCGGGAAGTTGGAGGAACGAGCCAGGGGGGAGGGAAGGAATGAAGAAGTGACGTGCGCAGAGGCCGGCCAGCGCGCCTCTTTCCCCTTAAAGATGTACGACCCTGGGTGCACGGTGAGCTGGTCCCACAGCACCCTGGCTCCCTTCTCCCCCCAGAGCCAGGCAGGGGCTGCGGGTCCCCAGCTAGAGGGGCTTGTGTGCAGCTGTCCCTTCCTTGGCCAGAAGGGCCCAGGCTAACACAGGAGGCTCCAGAATTTGCTCTCTTCACCCAGCACCCAAGGGGCAGGGGCGGGGTGGCCTCGCCTGTGTGTCTCTCCAGCACCCCAGGAGGATGGTGTCCAGGCGGGATCTCCAGCTGGCCAGATAAACCCTTGCAGCCTCCCCCTGGGTATCCAATAATTTCCACCTGCCTCAGGGGTGTGCCCTTTTCACAGATCTCAAGACTGAGGTATGGCAAGTGTGGCTTGGAGCCAGGCCATCTGGACCCGGAGCCCACATTCTGTTCTCCTTCTAGACGTAACAGGGCAGAGACCTGGCCTGCCTCCGTCTGAGCCCCCAGGGCATCTGATGACAGGGCCCCAACCCTCCCCCGGTTCACTCCCTGGATCCTCCCAGGCTAGCTCAGAGGCTGCTGTGTCTCTCATTCCCATCCCAAGGGTTCTCCCCTATAAAGTGGCTTAAAGATGCCCATCCTGTGGGATTGCTGGGGATAAGGACAATGACCTTAGCAGAGCCTTGACCTTCGGTCAAATGTTCACTAAAGACACATTCTTAGAAAGCTTGGCCATTTCACCTCATCTCTCTGAGCTTCCCAAGGACAAATGATACCCTCTCACCAAGCTGGGGCAGATGCCCCAGGCCCAGGGGCGCAGAAGATACCAGCACCCATTATCCTCAGGCGTTACAGGAGAGGAAACTGAGGCCCAGAGAACGGAAGCCACTTGCCCAGGGCCTGACAGGTAAACTAGGAGGGAGCAGAATTCCTGCAGCGTAGGTTCCCTAGGCCCCCCACAGGCTCCTCTCTGCATGACAGTGACATTATTCCAACAGTGCTTAGTACATCACGAACGCTCCATAAATGTGTGTGTCTGTGTATTTTAAACCCACTGTGCAGCTGTGGGGAGCATTTGAATTAAATGATGAGAAGTGTATCTGGAAATCCACATACCAATATAACGTGAAGCAATTTATTTTATTAAAACACGCTAGGGACACGTATAGGGTGAAATCTAAAATTCACAGATATTTAAAAGTTGCAGTTGACTTCAGACACTCCTCCTAGACTTCCAGACCCCGTGCCTTCCACCCTCCCTCCCCTCTACAGACCACCCTGCCTGCAGCCTTCATTCAGCAGCTTAGAATCCTTTGGAAGTTGAAGTTTAGAAAGCAGAGACTGCCCCTCTGGGAACCTCAGTTTCCTCATCTGTAAAATGGCTATGGCAACAGGATGCATCTTGGAAGGTGGGGAAGGTTGGAGTCTTTACATAGCATGTGGGAAGGGTGTGTGAATATTATTGGTGGCGGTAGCTGCAGGGAGAAACTTCTGCAAGTGTACGAACAGCAGCCTATATCCCAGTTTGGGTGGGAAGGGCCCCCCGCAGCACACACAGTTGGTTCCCTAAATTGCCGCGCGGGCTCGCTGCTTGGGTCTATGTCTCCTCCAGTCAGCAGCTTCGTCTCTCTGCACCTCGGCTCTCCCTCTGTGAAATGGGGCTATGCCAGCTCATAACCCTCCAGGTTGTAGGCAAGTCAACAAATACCTGCCCGTGGTTACAACAGGGAACTGTACATCGTAGTTTCTTTAAAAAGGCAATTGGTAGATTTGGACCTGCATGTGGAGGGCCCGGAAGATGGGTGCATGATTTAGCTCCTGGCACTTTCCAACACAATCTGGCTCATTTTTTTTTTTTCAAAGCACTCTCTCTACAGTTATTTCACTCTTCGGCATCTCTGTAACTGTCCCAGATACAGGAGCACAAAAGAGTTGACTGACACCTATAAAACTAATGCCCACAATTTGGAGGCAGCCATGCTGTCCATCTGTGGGGGACCGGTTTAGTAATCCCGGCACAGGCTGGGACACTATGCAGCTGAGTAAAACCAGTGGCTCCCAACTGGTGATGTCCTCAAGAGACAAGTGGGGGGACAGGAAGCTGGAGAGCTCTCCCCCTTGGCACTGTGGACACTGGGGCTGGATCGCTCTCTGGGTTGGGGCTGTCCTGGGCACTGCAGGGTGCTGAGCAGAGTCCATGGCCTCCACCCACTCCATGCCAGGGGCACCCCCCAGTCGTGACAACCACAAATGTCCTTAGACATGGCTAAGTGTCCCATGGGAACAGAATCAACCCTGGCTGAGACCCCACTGCTGTAGACCCAGCAAGGAAATTCAAGATCTCATTTAGGGTTTTAAAGAGTACACATGTATTTATACAAATATACATAGTATCCTTTACATACACACACATGCACACACACCCATACACATATCTCCTTTGGCCGGTTGTAGTGGCTCACGCCTGTAATCCCAACACTTTGGGAGGCCGAGGCAGGCAGATCACTTGAGGTCAGGAGTTTAAAATCAGCCTGGCCAACATGGCGAAACCCCGTCTCTACTAAAATTACAAAAATTAGCCGGGCATGGGCGAGGGTGCCTGTAATGTCAGCTACTCGGGAGGCTGAGGCTGGAGGTTCGCTTGAACCCGGGAGGTGGAGGTTGCAGTGAGCCAGGATCATGCCATTGCACTCCAGCCTGGGCAACAGAGCGAAACTCTGTCTCAAATATATATATATATACACACACACACACACACACACACACACACACACATATACATATGTCTCCTTTATGGAAATACACGAGTATTTCCACAAGTACATCCTTTATGGAAATATACACATATGCACATGTATCCTCTATAAGTGTGTATTTCTTAGTCCTGCAAATGCTCCAACTATAGATGGTAACATTCTGGAGCGGGGTTCCAACCAGGAATGGGGGTGATCAGAAAGATTGGATTTTTTTTCCTCTGGATACAGTTGTATCCTCTTCATATGATCACTAATGGCTTCAGTAATTAAAGGAAAACTTAAAAAGTTGAATGCAATTCACAGAGCAGCTCAGACAGGGTAGACAGGAACCCCCAGCCCCCCATGGTAACCCCACAGCCACCACACCCAGAGAATAAAGGACATAATCTTGCAGGCAAATGATTACACAGCAGTGCCGTGTGCAGTCAGCCTCCCCTAGCCCCGCATCTGCTCAGCAAGGGGCTCACAATGTCAGCTCCCCAGGAACCTTGCAAGGGTCCCATGTGGTCCCATTTTACAGATGAGAAACTGAGGCTGTAGGAAGGGATGTTAAAGTCAAGTGAGTTAAAGGTCAGACAGGCCGTTGAGGCTGGTACAGATAGACACACACACCACACACTACAACCTACAGAGACACACCACACACTACAACCTACAGAGACACACAGACACACATCGTGCAGACTCAAGCAGCTGCAGACACAGACTCCACACGACACACAGCTACATACACAAAGACACAAATACAGGCACAGACTCACACAAAAACAGACCCATATATCATCACAGCCTTCCCCACACCTGACCTCAAATACCTCCTCAAAGAGGGGCGAGCAGACACACACACACACACACAGACCCACATGGCACACACACAGCCACAAACACACCCTCCCAACTCCCCACAGGACGCTTCTTGACAAGCACAACGCATGGATATAGCTGCCCCCACACAAGTGCAGACACAACCACAAACACGTGGGCACTTGTCCACAATCACAGACACACTCCACACAAAACCACACACTCTTACAAGCACACACACACCCACAAGTGGAACCCCCCTGGTATTCCCATACAGGCACACACAGAGTCACATACGCACCATCACAATGACACACAGCACACCACCTCCCTGCTCCTCCTGCACCAGCTCTGCCCGGAGCTGCAGAAACGCGGTGGGAACAGGGAAGGGCAGGAGGGTGAGATGTGGTTGTCTATCCCCCCGCAAGTGCGGTGTTTGTGTCCATGAGTGCGTCTGCCCATGTGTGTCTGTGCACGCCTGTGTGTGTGACGTCTGTCTCTAGACAGGCCTGTGTGTCTATGTGAGTCTCTGTGTGGTTGTGTGTGCAGAGTCATGCAGACACAGGCACCGTGAGGGAGTGTCGTGTGTTGTGTGTGTGTGTAACTATGACTGCATGCACGTGTGTCCCACTGTGCACAGAACCCAAAATGGGGACAGAGGGCCATGCCGTGTGCTGAAGGCCAGGGCATCCAACCGTCCCTCCGGGAGTGCGGAGGGAGAGTGCTGTGAGTCTGAGGCTGGGAGTGGGTGTGGGGGATGGTGACAACCCGAGAATGACCTTGAGTGTTGTTGGGGGAGGTCTCTGTGTCATTGTGGGAGGGTTTTCTCTCCTTCTTGACATCCCAAACAGCCCCCCATGATGGGATGTCAAGAAGAAAGCGAGAGAGACCAGCCTGGCCTTGGGCTTTTTATATTTAGAAAATTATATCAAACGCACTGGGGGTGGGGTGGGGGTGGGGAGCGGCGGGGATTTCCCTGGAGGTGACAAAACAGCTCTCTGTGCCCACGGCCTCTGGTCCATTGGGGGCAAGTGCTGGAGGCGGGACTGCGGGACCAGTCCCGGTGCCCCTAGGCTCTCCCCAGCATAGGATAATAGGGGTCTCCTTAGCCACCTCCCGGGCCCGTCCTAACCCCTGTGCTGCTGTAACCACCCACCCCTCGGGACTTCCACGGCCTCTCAGGGAGGGGGGAACCCCTGCCGCCCCGCCCCTCTCGGGGCAGGTCCCCGCGCAAGCGCAACCCCTGGCGAGCGACGTCTGCGTGCCGAGTGATCGCGTCCCGGCGCCACCTCGCGCCCGAACCTCCAGCCAGGACCCCCTCGGGCCAAGCAGATGGGGGACCCCGAAGGCTGGGGGAAGTGGAGGGGACGTAGGGGAAAGATAAAGGGACAGAGTTTTGAAAAGGTGGAGGGAGCGCTCTTCCTCCGCCGCCCAGGCAGTCCCCAGTTACAGGAAAAAAGGAACTGGGGGAGGCGAGGCCGGGAGTGGAAGGCAGACCCTTCCCTAGGGGGAGGCTCAGCGCCAGTCACTCGCACACAGCAAGCGGCACCCAACTGTCCCCTGGAACGCGGCCACTCGACAGTTCTCCACTCCCTGGCGACCCCCCCAACCGCCACACACCCACACGGGGACACCCCACGGTCACCCAGGGACACGCGGCTCCGCGGACACGCAGCCCAGCCATAGTTTCACAACACCGTCCCGCAGGGACGCGCGCACAGTCGCCCAGTTATCCAAAGACACAAGTGTCCCACAGCCGCACAATGCGGGCGGCGCTCACAACACAACACACGCCAGCACGTGGATGTGCAGACACACGCGGACACAGAAAGCGGCGGAGCCGACGCGCCGGGACCTGCGGCCCCAAGGCAGGTACACTACCACCCCGCCGCGCACACCCCAGACGCTCCCCCAGACGCCAATGCCGGCCCATTACGGAGCGCAGGGGCTCCCACGCACCCCTCGAGGTGCGCACGACACCGACGCCAGTCGACCGGACACCGGAACCCCAAGTGCAGCCACCGCCGCTCCAGGGCCTGGGGCGCGCCGGGCCGAGACCCGGGGGTCCCTCCCAGCTGGGGACCCCGCGCGCGCGGCAGCGGGGCCGGGGTCTGCCGAGGGGCGGGGCGGGGGCGGTGCGAGGGCAGGCGGGGCGGCTGCTCCTGCGCGGCGCCGAGAGCGGCCGCCCGCTCGGCTCCAAGTTCAAGGCGCCCGGCGGCGGCCGCGGCGCGCTCTCCGCCCCTCTCCGCAGCGGCCATTTTCCGCTAGCTGGCGCGCCGCGCTCGCCCGGGCCGGGGCACCCCGCGGGGGCCGCCGCGACCCCCGCCCCACGCGCCGTCCCGCCGTGCGCCCCCTCCCTGGCCCGGGCTCCCCCACGGACTGCGCGCTCGGGGGTCGTGCGCCCAGGGCCGCGCCCTCCCGCCTGGGGTCTGGCCCGGGGAGGGGGCGGGGGCCCGGCCTGGGGTTGCGGGGGCCTTCTCCGGGGAGCCCCGCCCTCCTCGCCAACTCCGCGGCGCCCGCGAGGGGCCCCCCACTTGGGGTCTCCCGCGGCGCCCCGCGCGCCAGCTCCGCCCCCAGCCGGGGTGCGGGGGGGATCGTGGGTAGGGGTCCCGTGGCGACTGGCGAGTGGGGGTCCCCGCCTCGATCCCCTCCTCCGGGCGGCCCCCGCCCCCTGTCCCCCCAGATCTTGCAACTTTCGCCCGGAGCCCACGCACCACCCCAAAAAGTCCCCGGGCGAAAACGAAAGTGGGTGCGGCGACGTACCATGGCGCTGCTGCGAGGAGGCGAGGCCGGCGCCGGAGCGAGCGCGCTCGGTCCCCGGCGAGGGGGGGCCGCAGGCGGCGGGAGGAGGCGGCGAGGGAGGGCGCGCGGGGGAGGGAGCGAGCGCGCCAGGGAGGGGGCGCGCCGCGCCCGCCCCCCCGGCCCGCAGGACCCTCCCCTCGGCCCGCCCTCCCCCCGGTCCCGCGCACCGCCCGCGCCTCAGGCTGCTCCGCGCCGCGGCCCCGGCTGCGGCGGCTCCGGCTGCGGCTCCATCCCCGGCCCGGCCCGCGCAAGGGGAGGCCCGGGGAGCGGCGGCGGCGGTGGCGGCGGCGGCTGCAGGTCGCGGGGCCCCGGCTGGGCTCGCTGCGGAGCGAGCGGATCCACCTTCGCCGCGGCGCGCGCGCACACACACGCGCACACACACACTCACGCGCAGGCGACTCGGGGACACCGGCGGGCCGGGCCTCCTCGACTCAGCCACGGACACACACACACCGCACACGGACACGCGCAGAGATCCCCACGCGCGGCGCCTACAGCGTGTGACGGACACACGGCCCGTGGGTGTCCGCCGGGCACACGGGGACCCATGCTCGAAGCCGGTGGGGCATCTGGGACACACACCTTCTGCAGGAGGTCAACACAGACGCACACTCGCAGCCTGTGGGGCTCGCATCCCGAGATCACACAGACGCACAGTCACAGAAAGACACCCAGACCTCAGAGGGACCCACGCGCCGACCCCCGGGACCCCTCCCCGAGCAGCCCTGGCCGGTGACTGCAGGTGTCCGGGGGACACGCGGCTACACACACGCACAGCAGGGAGACGGGACAGACGGGGGGACACAGACAGAGACTCCGACACCGAGGGCGACAGACCTGGGGGCGGGGGTCCCCTGGGGGTCCCGCAGGGGCTCCAGGCAGGGGGCGGCGGGGGAGCGCTCGCAGCGGCCCCCGTAGGAAGTGGGGGGCAGCGGGCGCCCCCTCCCCCGGTCAGGATTAATGGCGAGGCCTCCGCAGCGGAGGAGGGGCCGGGCCGAGGTGGGTCAGCGCCCCCGCCCCTGCCGCGCGAGCCGCTGCGGGTTGGGACCGGCTGCCGCAGCGCCCCCCCAAGCGCTCTCCCGCAGTCCCCCTCCTCTGACAGCCGCAGAGTAGGCGCCGCCCCCTCGCCCCCACCGGCTCTGCGTCTGGCGCAGCTGGGGGAGGTTGCAGGGGGTGTGGGGGGAGTGTTGCTCCGACCTGACGGGTGAAAGGGGTTCTGCTATGGTCCTTCTGTCTTTCCCCAGTTCCACCCCCCTCCACACACACTGAGGATCCAGGATTTCAGGGACCACTTTGGAGGAGTGGTTCCCTGCTCCCCCAGGGAGGACGCCAGGGTGAGGGTGGGAGCAGGTGGCACCCCGGGAGGAGAATCAGTTCCCGGAGCGCCCCTTCGGAGCGATGGCTGAGTCTGGGGGTTCTGGAAGTTGAGTCTGGCACTCTGGGAGCTGAGCGGTTCTAGGCGACGTTGATGCCAGCAGCTCTGCCCACATGGTAGGTGCTCAGTAAGTGTTGTCTACGCGAAGGATGTCTCAGCCAGCCCTGAGGCATTTACCCTGTGCCCTCATCTTCAGACGCTGAGGCTTTCCCATTTCATTTCTGCAGTCTTCGCCCCATAGTTCAGAAGGAACCAATGAGGCCCAGAGAGGGGTCAACCTGGGGTCAACCAGCAGGGACCCTAATGCTTTCTCCAAGGGTGTGGCAAGCACCGAGGTTTTGCAGGACCCCACCCCTCCGGCAAACCTGAGGCAGGACCGGCAAGGGAAGGGTTAGTGTGTTAGAGACCCCCCTCCTCCCTCCCCCTCCCACCCGTCTCTAATCGGCCTCTGCTAATCCGCAGCTTGAATCCTCACCCGCTCCCCTGCCTCGGGGAATTAGGTACCTGGGGGTGAGGAGGGGAGGGGAGGGGAGGGATGGGTTGATAGCAGCCAGGAAGTAATGAGGGGCGTAGAGACAGTGGAGCACTGATGTAGCGCCTCTCACCCATTACTTTCCCTACGAACCCTGCACCTGCCTGGCATTGCGTGAAGTGCTTGACATGAAGCTACTCACCCCTCACCGCAGCCCTCTGAAGTGGGTGCTATTACCATCAAGCCCATTTCACAGATGAGGAAACTGAATCTCAGAGAGGTTTAGACACTTGCCTGAGGTCACCGAGCTGAGAAGTGGTGATGGTCGGGAGCATCTAATTTTAGCATCTTTTGTGATCTGAATGGGCTTAGAATTTCCCAGATCATCAAGTCCTGGTTCCTTTTTACTTCACACTTCTTCCCTCAATCTGTCTATTTCCTCTCACATTTTATAACAAGCAGAGAGAAGAAACCAGGCTGCGCTTTCAACACTTTGCTGGAAATTCCCCTAGGCTACATATCCAAGTGCACTGCTTGCAAATTCTGCTTTCTGCATAACTGTAGGCTACAACACAACTAAATTTCTGCCCCTCTACATGAAGGGACCCCTTTTTCCATAGGGGTCCACTTGATGTTCTACTCTAGAACATTCCCCAGGGACAGCCTGATGAGCAAACATATTTAAAAGGTTCAGCCTTACAGAGACCAAAGAAAGGTGGAAAAACAATAAGAATCTGCCATGGTTTGGCACTCCTCGAAGTCACTGCAGATTTGTAAATGGATAAAACCCGGTACTGGTGAGGATGTAGTGAAACAGGCATTTTCATCATTGCTTGAATGGGTGTATGAATTGTAAAAGCAGTTTGGCTTGTGTGGCACAGGCCTAAGACAGGCTCAGATTTTATGGTCTAAATTTTGGGAGCTTATTCTAAACTTGAGAAAACATATATATATGGGGCCAGGCTCAGTGGCTCACCTGTAATCCCAGTGCTTTGGAAGGCAGAGGTGGGAGGGTTGCTTGAGGCCAGGAGTTTGAGACCAGCCTGGGCAACATAGTGAGAACTCACCTCTACTAAAAATTTTTAAAATTAGCTGGACATGGTGGCACACACCTGTAGTCCCAGTTAGGTGGGACACTGAGGTGGGTGGATTGCTTGAGCCTTGAGATTGAAGCTGCAGTGAGCTGTGATCATGACACTGTACTCCAGCCTGGGCAGATCACTCCAGAGTGAGATCCTGTCTCAAAAAACCAACAGAGGCCCGGTGTGGTGGCTCACGCCTGTAATCCCAGCACTTTGGGAGGCCGAGGCTGGTGGATCACTTGAGGTCAGGAGTTCAAGACCAGGCTGGCCAACATGGCTAAACCCCATCGCTACAAAAAATGCAAAAATTAGCCGGGCGTAGTGGTGGGTGCCTGCAGTCCCAGCTACTCGGGAGGCTGAGGCAGGAGAATCGCTTGAATCCAGGAGGCAGAGGTTGCAGTGAGCTGAGATCACACCACTGCACTCTAGCCTGGGCAACAGAGTGAGACTGTGTCTCAAAATGAAGAAATAAGGGGCCAGGAGCAGTGGCTCATGCCTGTAATCCCAGCACTTTGGGAGGCCGAGGCGGGCAGATCATGAGGCCAGGAGATTGAGACCATCCCGGCTAACACGGTGAAACCCCGTCTCTACTAAAAACACAAAAAATTTAGCCAGGCGTGGTGGTGGGTGCCTGTAGTCCCAGCTACTTGGGAGGCTGAGGCAGGAGAATGGTGTGAACCCGGGAGGCGGAGCTTGCAGTGAGCCGAGATCGCGCCACTGCACTCCAGCCTGGGCGACAGAGCGAGACTCTGTCTCAGAAAAAAACAAAAAATGAAAAAAAAAACAAAACCTTGTTTGTCATTATCACCCCACAGATCTTTTTAGACATTTTTTTCCTAATCACCCCACATGAAAATTTAGTAACATAGATGTCCTGCATATTTGCTTATATACTATATGTATATCAGTGTTCTGCTGTGTTTTTTACATTAAAAGAGTAAGATTTTTTTCACCCCTCCCCCTGCCACAAACCAATTTTTGCCCTTGTTGAGAATGCATGCCGTAAAGAATAGGAAAACCTTCCAATGGAATCTCATACAGTCTTTTAAGAAGAATCAAGTTCCTTACTCAGAAGGGTGAGGCAAGAGGATCATTTGAGGCCAGGAGTTCGAAACCAGCCTGGGCAATATAGTGAGACCGCCCCCCATCTCTTAAAAAAAAAAAGAATGAAGTTCCAATAAGAAAATGACAACCACTCAAAAGAAAAATGTGCAGGCCAGGTGCAGTGGCTCAGGCCTGTAATCCCAGCACTTTGGGAGGCCGAGGCAGGCAGATCATGAGGTCAGAAGGTCAAGACCATCCTGGCTAACGTGGTGAAACCCCATCTCTACTAAAAAATACAAAAAATTAGCCAGGCGTGGTGGCAGGAGCCTGTAGTCCCAGCTACTCGGGAGGCTGAGGCAGGAAAATGGTGTGAACCCAGGAGGTGGAGCTTGCAGTGAGCTGAGATCGCGCCACTGCACTCTAGCCTGGGTGACAGAGCGAGACTCCATCTCAAAAAAAAATAATAATAAGTGCAAAGCCTGAGAAGGCATATTACAAAACAGGAAACACGAGCATCCGACAAATAGATGAAGAGATGTCCAACGTTGTTAGGAATCCAGGACATGTATGATAAAGTCACAGGCCCCTTTTTACTCCCCTTTCACTGCCCCCTAGTTTAAAATGTCCAGTAATAGCAAGTGTCAGAAGCCATGGATACACAAAGCTCTTCCACACTGCAGTCTCTCTGGAAGACAGACTGACATCAGCCACAACGCTGAACATGCATGCACCAAGTAACATAGCCTTTGCTCTCCTAGATAAATATCCACAGGAAACATGACCCAGGATATTTATGACTGTGCTATGCAAAAGGCAAAAACGGCCGGGCACAGTGGCTCATGCCTATAATACTAGCACCTTGGGAGGCTGAGGCGGGCAGATCACTTGAGGTCAGGAGTTCGAAGTAATCCCAGCTACTTGGAAGGCTGTGGCAGGAGAACCTCTTAAACCCGGGAGGCGGAGATTGCAGTGAGCCGAGATCACGCCACTGCACTCTGCCCTGGGCGACAGAGTGAGACTCTGTCTCAAATAAATAAATAAATAATAAATAAAAGACCTAGTTCAGCGGCGAGGCCTGTAGTCCCAGCTATTCAGGAGGCTGAGGCAGGAGGATCACCTGAGCCCGGGAGTTCCAGGCTGTAGTGTGCTGTGATCATGGCTATGAATGCTACTGCACTCCAGCCTAGGCAACTCAGTGAGACTCCATCTCTAAAACAACATAATTTTCAAAAATCTCATATATGTATTATATATTATATGTACATATATAATAATTATTATTATTACTTTTTGAGATAGGGTCTTATTCTGTCTCCCAGGCTGGTGTGCAATGGCATGATCATGGCTCACTGCAGCCTCGACCTCCCAGGCTAAAGTGATCCTCCCACTTCAGACTCCTGAGCCATTGGGACCACAGGTGTGTCACCACTCCTGGCTAAAAAAAAAAAAAAAAAAAAAAGATTTGTAGGCCAGGCATGGTGGCTCACACCTGTAATCTCAGTACTTTGGGAGGCTGAGGCAGGTGGATTACCTGAGGTCAGGAGTTTAAGACCAGCCTGGCCAACATGGTGAAACCCCATCTCTACTAAAAATACAAAAATTAGCCAGGCGTGGTGGTGGTGGCAGGCGCCTGTAATCACAGCTACTTGGGAGGCTAAGGCAGGAGAATTGCTTGAACCCAGGAGGCGGAGGTTACAGTGAGCTGAGATCGCCCCACTACACTCCAGCCTGGGCAACAGAGCAAGACTCTGTCTCGAAAAAACTGTAGACATAGGGTCTCCCTGTGTTGCCCAGGATGGTCTCAAAAGAACTCCTGGGCTCCAGCGACCCTCCTGCCTCAGCTTCCCAAAGCACTGGAAACACAGGTATGAGCTACCATGCCCAGCAGTCACCCCCATTTTGCAGATGCAGAAACTGAGGCCTGGAGAGTTACTAACTATCCAAAGCAACTCACTCGTCAACTCTGCCACTGCAGCTCAAAAGCAGCCACAGGCAATAAGGAAGCAGATGAGCATAGCTGGGGCCAGCAGCATTCTTAGTGTCTGGTGTCTTTCACTCGGCATCATTATCTGAGATTTGTTCATGTGATTCTGTGTATGACTGTGCATTCTTTTACTGGGGATGGGGATTGAACTGTATGGATGTATGATGCTTTGCTTGCCCATTGACCTACGATTAGATATGGCAGAGGGGGTGTTTGCAGTCCTGGACTCTCACAAAGTTGCTGGGAACCTTCCTGGAGGAGCTTTTATGTATTTTTTTGGGACAGAGTCTCACTCTGTCGCCCAGGCTGGAGTGCAATGGCCCGATCTAGGCTCACTGCAACTTCTGCCTCCCGGGTTCAAGCGATTCTCCTGCCTCAGCGTCCTGAGTAGCTGGGATTACAGGCACCTGCCATCACACCCGGCTAATTTTTGTATTTTTAGTAGAGATGGGATTTCGCCATGTTGGTCAAGCTGGTTTCAAACTCCTGACCTCAGGTGATCTGCCCGCCTCAGCCTCCCAAA
Organism: Pan troglodytes; assembly: GCF_028858775.2. Taxonomy (NCBI): domain Eukaryota; kingdom Metazoa; phylum Chordata; class Mammalia; order Primates; family Hominidae; genus Pan; species Pan troglodytes. The sequence goes on along the minus strand of NC_072418.2, from coordinate 5,700,467 downwards.
GTGCTGGGATCACAGGTGTGAGCCACCACATCCGGCCTCATGGAGGAACTTTTATATGAATATTTGCTTCTGGCTAGGCGTGGTAGCTCATGCCTGTCATCCCAGCACTTTGGGAGGCCAAGGCATGAGGATTGCTTGAGGCCAGGAGTTCAAGACCAGCTGGGGCAACATGACAAGACACAAGACCACGTCTATACACAAAATACAAACATTTAGCTGGGCATGGTGGTGCACACCTGTGGTCCCAGCTACTCCAGAGGCTGAAGTGGGAGGATGGCTTGAGCCCTGAAGGCAGAGGTTGCAGCAAGCTATGATCGTGCTGTTGCACTCTAGGCTGGGCAACAGAGTGAGACCCTGTCTCAAAAATAAATAAAATAGGCCGGGCGTGGTGGCTCATGCCTGTAATCCCAGCACTTTGGGAGGCTGAGGTGGGCAGATCACCTGAGGTCAGGAGTTCGAGACCAGCCTGGCCGACATGATGAAACCCTGTGTCTACTAACAAGGCAAAAATTAGCCGGGGGTGGTGGCACATGCCTGTAATCCCAGCTACTCAGGGGGCTGAGACAGGAGAATCGCTTGAACCTGGGAGGCAGAGGTTTCAGTGAGCCGAGATCATGCCATTGCGCTCTAGCCTGGGCGACGAGGCAAAACTCTGTCTCAAAAAATTAATTAACTAATTAATTAAAATAAAATAAAAACATATGTTTCTTGGTCAAAGGCTGAGGAATGGGATGGGTCCCCTACCAAGTGCATTTCTGTAAAATTCATTGCATGGTCATTTGCTTGCTTGCTTTTCCTTCCCTTTCTTTTCTTTCCTTTCTTTCCTTTTTCTACAGGGTCTCACTGTGTTGCCCAGGCCGCAGTGCAGTGGCCTCATCATGGCTCACCGCAGCCTCCAACTCCTGGGCTCAAGCAGTCCTCCCACCTCAGCCTCCTGAGCAGCTGGGACTACAGGCATGTACCACCATGCCCAGCTAATATTTGTATTTTTAGTAGAGATGGGGTTTCACCATGTTGCCCAGTCTGGTCTCAAACTCCTGGGCTCACATAACTCACCCGTCTTGGCCTCCCAAAGTGCTGGGATGACAGGTGTGAGCCACCACGTCCGGCAAGAATTTTTGTTCCCCTTTGACAGAGTGATTTAGCTCCTGGGTCTCTACTGTAGGGAAGGAGAATGGCGTCTCAGGGCACTGACAGGACCTGTCCAGCCTGAGTTCATATCCTGGTAGTGTGACCCTGGGCAAGTCACTTCAACCTACAGAACCTCCATTTTCCCATCTGCAAAATGGGGAGTTTATGGGAGTTGGAGTGAGCATGAAATAAGTTGATATTTGCAAAGTGCCCAGAGATAGGACTTAACACATAGTGAATGACGTAGAAGTAATTGTTACATAAAAGCAAATCTAGCTTAAAACGCGAGGCTGTCCCTGCAGCTCCGTCTTAGCAACTGGGAACAGCTTAAGTGTCCAACAGTAGGGGACCGTGGACGACATTTCACGAGATGGCAGAGTGAGGCTTCCAAAAATTGTCAGTGGTCTGGGAGACATAATATGATGGGATGTTTATAGGGAACAACATAGGATATAATTTTTGTGTGAACCATATTTTTTTTTTTTTGGAGACAGAGTCTAGCTCTGTTGCCCAGGCTGGAGTGCAGTGGCACGATCTCGGCTCATTGCAAGCTCCGCCTCCTGGGTTCACACCATTCTCCTGCCTCAGCCTCCCAAGTAGCTGAGACTACAGGCGCCCGCCACCACACCTGGCTAATTTTGTTTTTGTATTTTTAGTAGAAACGGGGTTTCACCGTGTTAGCCAGGATGGTCTCGAACTCCTGACCTCAGATGATCCGCCCGCCTCGGCCTCCCAGAGTGTTGGGATTACAGGCGTGAGCCACCGTGCCCGGCCAACCATGTATTTTTTTTAACCTTTGTACATTTCTTTTTTGACACAGGGTCTTGCTCTGTCACCCAGGCTGGAGTGCAGTGGTGCAATAATAGTTCACTGCAGCCTTGTCCTCCTGGGCTCAAAGGATCTCCTACCTCAGCCTCCTGAGCAGCTGGGGCTACACAGGAGTGCACCACCACACCTGGCTAATTTTTTAAAAATTTTTTGTAGAGGTGGTATCTGCTCTGTGGCCCAAGGTGGTCTTGAACTCCAGGGCTCAAACGATCCTCTCATCTTGGCTTCCCAAAGTGTTGGGTTTACAGTCATGAGCCACCTCGCCCAGCCTGAAACACATTTTTTTTTTTTTTTTTTTTTGAGATGGAGTTTCGCTCTGTCGCCCAGGCTGGAGTGCAGTGGCACGATCTCGGCTCACTGCAACCTCTGCCTCATGGGTTCAAGTGATTCTCCTGCCTCAGCCTCCTGAGTAGCTGGGATTACAGGCACGCACCACCACACCTGGCTAATTTTTGTATTTTTAGTAGAGATTAAAATGGGTTTCACCGTGTCAGCCAGGCTGGTCTTCAACTCCTGACCTCAGGTGATCTGCCCTCTTCAGTCTCCCAAAGTGCTGGGATTACAGGCATGAACCACCACGCCCGACCTGAAACACATTTTGAATAACAATCCCAAGCACATTTTGTGCCCAGCCTTGTTCAAAGTGCTCATGATACATTAACTCAGGGGTGGGCGAACTTTTTCTGTAAAGAGCCAGAGAGTAAATATTTTCATCTTTGCAGGACATATCATCCCCATTGCACCTGCGCGGCTGTGCCCTAGTGCACAAAAGCTGCCATAGACGGCATGGTCGTGAATAAACGTGGCTGTGTGCCAATCAAACTTTACACACACTGAAATGTGAATCACATGTACTTTTCACGTGTCACAAAGTATTCTTTTGACTTCTTTCTACCACTAAACAATGTAAAAAATCAAAACCGAGCAGGGTGGCTCATAGTTGTAATTTTAGCACTTTGGGAGGCTGAAGCAGGAGGATTGCTAGAGCCCAGGAGTTTGAGATCAGCCTGGGCAACCTAGAGAGATCCCATCTTTACAAAAAGTTTCAAAATTAGCTGTGTGTGTGGAGCGCACCCCTAGTCCCAGCTACTCAGAAGGCTGAGGAGGGAGGATCACTTGAGCCCAGGGAGGCTGAGGCTCCAGTGAGCTATGATGACACCACTGCACTCCAGCCTGGGCAACAGAGGCAGACCTCATCACTAAAAAAAAGTAAAAACTTTAAGAGGCCAAGGCGGGCAGATCACTTGAGGTCAGGAGTTCGAGACCAGCCTGGCCAACATGGTGAAACCTCGTCTCTAATAAAAATACCAAAATTAGGCCAAGGCGGGCAGATGACTTGAGGCCAGGAGTTTGAGACCAGCCTGGCCAACATGGGAAAACCCCATCTCTACCAAATAATAATAATTATTATTTTTTTGAGATGGAGTCTCACTCTGTTGCCCAGCCTGGAGTGCAGTAGCATGAGCTTGGCTCCCTACAACCTCCACCTCCAGGGCTCAAGCGATTCTACTGCCTCAGCCTCCCAAGTAGCTGGGATTATAGGCACGTGCCACCGCGCTGGGCTCATTTTTGTATTTTTAGTAGAGACGGGATTTCACCATGTTGGCCAGGCTGGTCTCAAACTCCTGACCTTGTGATCCACCACCTCGGCCTCCCAAAGTGCTGGGGTTACAGGCGTGAGCCACCGTGCCTGACCAAAAACTGCAATTACTTTGGCACCAACCTAACAGTATCATTCCCAGTCTACAGATGAGGAAGCTGAGGCACAGAGAAGTTGAGGCACTTCCTCAATGCGACACAGCCAGTGTTAAGTCTGGGATTTGAATTTGGGCAAGTTGACTCATAAAGCCCATCTCCTTAAGCCCCAATGGCTCTACCTTCTATATCTTAGCAGCAAAAAAAGAGCAGGAAAAGAAAGTGAGGGATGGCCAGGCACAGTTGCTCATGTCTATAATCCCAGCAGTTTGGGAGGCCAGTTTGGGCAGATCACAAGGTCAAGAGATCGAGACCATCCTGGCCAATATGGTGAAACCCCGTCTCTACTAAAAATACAAAAATTAGCTGGGTGTGGTGGCATGCGCCTGTAATCCCAGCTACTCGGGAGGCTGAGGCAGGAGAATCGCTTAAACCCAGGAGATGGAGGTTGCAGTGAGCCGAGATCGTGCCATTGCACTCCAGCCTGGGCGACAGAGCAAAAGTCCATCTCAAAAAAAAAAAAAAGAAAAAAAAAAAAAAGAAACTGAGGGGTAAGATTCGGGGACAGGAGAAAAGAGGTTAAAATTGCAACAATGGGCTGGGCATGGTGGCTCACACCTGTAATCCCAGCACTTTGGGAAGCCAAGGCAGTTGGACCACCTGAGGTCAGGAATTCGAGACCAGCCTGGCCAACATGGTGAAACCCTCTCTCTACTAAAAAAACACACGAAAATTAGCCGGGCGTGGTGGCACGCACTTGTAATCCCAGCTACTCGGGAGGCTGAGGCAAAAGAATCGCTTGAACCCGGGAGGTGGAGCTTGCAGTGAGCCGAGATCTCGCCACTACACTCCAGCCTGGGCAACACAGCAAGACTCTGTCTCAAAAAAAAAAAAAAAAGCAACAATGGATGTGGCTGTGTTGGCTGTTTCTTGCCTGTTTGTTTGTTATATTTTTTCCTCTTTCTCCACACTTCTGCAGGGGACGTTATACAAATTGAGGGTGGGGGGAAGGCAACCTCACAAGAAAAGCCACCGTGGCCACTTTTGCAGAATTTGCTCGGCCTTCAGACATTTCCTCTGCAAGGCATCCTCAGTGCCCCTTGATCCTCCAGAGCCCTGAGAGGTTAACAGCAGCAGGTATGATTAAGCCCATTTTATAGATGAGGAAATTGAGGCCCACAGGTAGCTCTGCAGCCTTAATAACAGCTCCGGTAGCCAAGCCGGGTTCCGGCAATTATCCCATTTCATGCACAGACAGCCCCAGGCCAGGCAGGGGAGCCCTTATTACCTCGTTTGATAGAGGAGGCGTCAGATGAAGGAAAGGGGTTATCCAAGGTCACACAATGGGACCGCTGGCGTGGCCGGATCTGCTGGGGTCATGCCCCTGAGAGCAGGCTCCGGCACTAGGAAGGAACCCAGGCAGCCGTGCCTTCCCTGAAAACTCAGTGCTGAAGTTCCTGGAGCAAAGACTGATGACCAGGTTAGTGCAGCCGGCCCCACTGTGCCTGGGGCCCCTCCGTCCCTGCGCAGCTCCATGGGCTGGGACAGAGTTCAGATACACATAGCCCTTGCCCCTCCCTGGAGTTATTTTATTTTATTTTCTCTCTCTCTTTTTTTGTTTTGTTGTTTTTTTGAGATGGAGTCTAGCTCTGTCTCCCAGGCTGGAATGCAGTGGTGCAATCTTGGCTCACTGCAACCTCCGCCTCTGGGTTCAAGCTATTCTCCTGCCTCCTGAGTAGCTGGGATTACAGGCGCCCGCCACCACACCCAGTTAATTTTTGTATTTTTAGTAGAGACGGGGTTTCGCCATGTTGGCCAGGCTGGTCTCGAACTCCTGACCTCAAGTGATCCGCCTGCCTCGGCCTCCCAAAATCGTGGGATTACAGTCATGAGTCACTGCGCCCTGCCTAATTTTTAAATTTTTGTAGAGATGGGGTCTTGCTATGTTGCCCAGGCTAGTCTTGAACTCCTGGCCTCAAGTGATCCTCCTGCCTTGGCCTCCCAAAGTGCTGGGTTGACACTGGGTGCTGGGTGGGTGGGGCCACCGTACCCAACTGATAACTCATGTTTTAACACAAACTTTCTAAGAATAAAAGTGATTGCAGAAGATCCAGAATGAATGAAGTACCAATATTTAAATAAAGATCGATTACATATTACTGATTTTGGGGTTTATTTTGGCCTTAGGATGCAACGCGACCCTTCTTGGCCTTGTAGGTCCATGGGACTTGAAGTCCAGATCCCAGGTGGTGCCTGGGAGGAGACTGAGGTGGATGAGGAAGGCATTCCAGGAGGAGAGGACGGCCCAAGCTGAGGTCTGGAGGTAGAAAGCCTGTCAAGTCGCTCGTGGGAGAGGTGGCAGCTGCCAGCTGCGGGCCCTGAAGGCCACGTCTGATGCCCTTTGAGTGGGCCACCCCCTTTCCGCCTTTGCAAAATGCTGGAAAGGGGGTGGAAGAGCCTCTGTCCTCTCTTCCCGCCCAGAGTGTGATTTTTCAGGGTGAGCCCAGCCTCGGCTTGGCTCCAATTCCTTCTTCCTGCCAACAGCTCTCTCTCTCCTCTTTTTGATTCTGTCGCGGAGTTGGTGGGGGTGAGGATGCAGGGGAGACAAAAAAAAGCACTGCCTCTCCTTCCCCCACCGCTCCCGGGAGGAATTTGACATGGCAATGGGCCCGGTCCTCGCCCTCCCCGGAGCTGCCCTCGCCAACTATGACGTGGCCGCTCTGGGGATCTTCCGAGGATGGCACCGGTTTCCCAGCCCCAGGCACAGGGGCACGGAGGGGGCTCCCTGTCTCAGTTTCCCCACTGGGAGGGCAGCAGGACTGCTCCAGAAACCCTGGGTCCCCTCAGACTCGGCTCAGCCCCCACCCCCACCGCCTGTGACCATCTGTTCATCGTTGAAAACCTCGTGGCGTTGGGGTTTTGCTGGTGGAGTCCAGAGCTAAAGGCGGGGACCCTGGGCCAGAAATAGGAAAAGAGGGGGCTCGCTGGTGCCTTGCCTACCACCCCCACCAAGATGGTCTGAGCTGGGCTTACAGGTTGAGCGTGGGGTCGGGACCCCACGGCATTTCTGCACCCACCCATGTAGACCCATCCCCACCACCTCCAGGGAAGCCATCCCACAGGACAGCCCCTGGCCAGAACCGAGCTCAGGCAACTGTGTGGCATGAAGTTCCCCCTACACAAGCGTGGCCACTGCCGGGCTTATGCCCCCTCCTCTGATTCAAGAAGAAAAGCACCAGGACTCCTGCTTGGCCGTCAGTGTGACAAGGGGCTGAAGGCTGCTGGAGGTGGCTGGTCCTACCTGCTCCTCCCTCTCCCACCCAAAGGACCTCTGGGGTTCCCCCAGGGCTGGGGAGGGTGGCTGGAGTGGGAGAAGGAGGGCAAAAAGTGGGACAGGGACTGATCTGGAACATGGAGGGGTAAGGATAATGGCAGCCGCCTTTCAGCAATTCATGCACCCGCATTTATTGAGCACCTGCTGTGTGCCAGGCCCTGTTCTTTTTTTTGAGACAGAGTCTCGTTCTGTCACCCAGGCTGGAGTGCAATGGTACAATGTCAGTTCACTATAACCTCCGCCTCCTGGGTTCAAGCAATTCTGCCTCAGCTTCCCAGTAGCTGGATTTTAGGCGCCCACAACCATGCCCAGTTAATTTTTTGTATTTTTAGTAGAGATGGGGTTTCGCCATGTTGGCCAGGCTGGCCTCGAACTCCTGACCTCAGGTGATCCGTCCCCCTCGGCCTCCCAAAGTGTTGAGATTACAGGCATGAGCTACTACGCTTGGCCAAGGGTGCAATTTTAAGAAGCTGAGAATTGAAGGAGGCAAGGGAGGAGCCATGGGGAGCCGGGCAGCAGGAGGGGGGGCGGGGGGAGGGGAAGAGCGTTTCAGGTCTGTGCAAAGGCCCTGGGGCAGGATGGCACCTGGCGTGTTGGAGGAACAGCGAGGAGGCCTGTGTGGCTGGAGCAGAGTGAGCAACAAGGAGTAAGCGGGGAGGGGAGGGCAGGGAGGGGACAGAACAGGTTGTGCAGGGCCTCGTAGGCTGCAAGGAGGACTTGGGCTTTGATCCTGAGGGAGGTGGGAGCCATGGAAGGCTGTGGGCAGAGGAGGGATGGGCCCTGACTTGGGTGCTCACAGGCGCCCTCTGGCTGCTTCAGGGAGGACAGGCCGTGGAGGGGTGAGGGTGGGAGTGGGAGCATCCGGGCGGAGGGGACGGCACAGGTCCAGGCGGGCTATGACGGGGCTGGACCTTGATGGGAGCTGTGTACCTGCCATGTGCCGGCCACTGTGCGGGGTCCTTCCCTCCCCTCTGCATCCGGCCCCCAGGTAGGCATTCTCATTCCCCCATTTGACGGATGAGGAGACTGAGGCTCAGAGAGGGAAAGGACCTGGCTCTAGTCCCACATCACATCTCTCCACTGCCTAAAGCCCTCCATGGCTCCTCACTGCCCTCCAGGCAACAGAGTCCTCCCCGAGGGCCACAAAGCCCTGCCTGACCCACCCTGTCCCTCCCTGCCCTCGCCTCCTCCCTCTCTCCTTCTCCTCCCTCCGCTGCAGCCACACGGGCCTCCTCGCTGTTCCTCCAGCACATCAGGTGCCGTCCTGCCCCAGGCTGTTTGCATGGGCTGTTCCCTCTGCTTGGAATGCCCTTCCTCCAATGTGGCTGTTTCTCTACATCCACCTTGTTCATCTTCACATCCTCAGTGACCAGCACATAGCAGGTGCTCAATAAATGTTTAATGAGGCCGGTCGTGGTGGCTCACACCCATAATTCCAGCACTTTGGGAATTTGAGGCCAAGGTGGGAATTCCACCTGAGGCCAGGAGTTCGAGGCCAGCCTGGGCAACATAGCGAGACCCCTGTCTCTATCTAATAAATAAATGTATAAAGGTTTAATAAGTGACATTGAAATGTTAAGGAGAATCCTGGCTCTGGTTAGGTGGTAACAGTCTGGGGGTTACACTTCTGAGAAGGTTGCTCTCCCAGATCGACCCTCAGTGCCCACACATCAGGAAGCATCAGCTGACCCGCGTCTGCAACCAACAGAGTGAAGAAGAAATTTTACGACCAAAGGGACCCACCTCAAGCCCTTTCATGGGGCCAATGGGCTTCACTTGGGGGGCGTGGCCTTCCTCACTGGGACATTCTCATTGGCCAGGACATATGCAGCCATCTTCTGATAGGCCACACAGCAAGGCAGCCGTCTCTGATTGGGCCCTGCTCTCCGGCAGCCGTCCCACGCCTGAGGTTCCACCGGTTGTCCCGGTGCCCAGGTGTAAGTTGCATTTTTCTTTCCTGGCGGTGCCTGTGGGGCTGAGGCCGTGGCAACTGCTCAGGCTTGCCGGCATGCCGCCCTCAGATTTTGCAACAGTGGCACGGCCTGGGCCCCTGCTGGCAGTTCCTGGAACCCTGGCATGGTAGGGGTTGTTGGCCCCCACCCCTGCTCGGCTGTGCCCGGAGTCATGCCCAGCGCAGAAGCTGGCTCCACCCCACTGTGCTGTGTGACCCTGCGCTAGACCTGCCCCTCTCTGAGCCTTTATTCTCTCCTGCTAAACGGGAACTTTGAACAGTAACCGCGATGCCAGGCAGTGGTTCTCAACGGGGTAATTCTGCCCCCCAGGGGACACTTGGCAATGTTTGGGGACATTTTTGGTTGTTATGACTGGGACAGGGGTGGGTGGGTGGGTGGGGGGAGTTGCTGCTGGCATGCAGTAGGTGGAGGCAGGGATGTTGCGAAACCTCCCGCCATGCACAGCACATTCCCCAACACACACATGCCGATCTGGCCCGGATGTCCACAGTGCTGAGAAGCCAGCTGCAGAAATCTAGCAGTTTTGGAAACGGGAAGACATCATGCCCAAGGAAGGAGCTGCGTCATTATTTTTGTTATTTACTCAACAAACATTTATTGACTTGCTACGATGGGCCAGTCCTTCAGAGGGCTGGCTTTTTATTATATTTTTAAAACGTTTTAATTTTAATATGTATTTATTTGAGACAGAGCCTCACTCTGTCGCCCAGGCTGGAGTGCAGTGGCGTGATCTCGGCTCGCTGCAACCTCTGCCTCCTGGGTTCAAACAATCCTCCTACCTCAGCCTCCCGAGTAGCTGGGATTACAGGCGGCCGCCAGCACACCTGGCTAATTTTTGTCTTTTTAGTAGAGATGAGGTTTCGCCATGTTGGCCAGGCTGTCTTGAACTCCTGACCTCAGGTGATCCCCTCGCCTCTGCCTCCCAAACTGCTGGGATTACAGGCGTGAGCCACCCCGCCTGGCCTTTTTTAGAGACAGGGTTTCACTCTGTTGCCCAGGCTGGAGTGCAGTGGTGCAGTCACAGCTCACTGCAGCCTTCAACTCCTGGGTTCAAGAGATCCTCCCGACTCAGCCTCCCAAGTAGCTAGGAGTGCAGGAATACACCACCACGCCTGGCTAATTTTTTAATTTTTGTAGAGACAGGGTCTTGCTCTGTCGCCTGGGCTGGAGCATACGGGTGCAATCATAGCTCACTGCAGCCTGGAATTCATGGGCTCAAGTGATCCTCCCACCTCAGTCTCCTGAGTATAGGGCGGGCTTCATTTATCCTCATGGCCGGGTGTGGCGGCCATGCCAGTAATCCTAGCACTTTGGGAAGCTGAGGCAGGTGGATCACCTGAGGTCAGGAGTTCGAGACCAGCCTGGCCAACACGGTGAAACCCCGTCTCTACTAAAAATACAAAAATTAGCTGGGCGCGGTGGCATGCGCCTGTAGTATCAGCTACTTGGGAGGCTGAGGCAGGAAAATGGCTTGAACCCGGGAGGCAGAGATTGCAGTGAGCCAAGATTGCGCCACTGCACTCCAGCCTGGGCAACAGAGTGAGACTCTTGTCTCGAAAATAAATAAATAATAAATAAAAAAATAAATATCCTCGTTACAGTGTTGGGAGATGAGGACAATGACAGGTTTATTGTGCATGTACCATGTGCCAGGTACTTTTACAGATGAGTCCCATCTTATGACTCCTGACATAGCCACTTCTCACCCCATTTTACAGATATGTAAACTGAGGCACCAGCCCACGGTCACACATTGAGTCCGAGGCCAACTCAGGCTCCCTCTGCTTCAGTGTCTCTGTCCTGCCCCTGGGCTCTCTGTCCTCTGCCTGGTGACCCCTGTACCCACCTCTCCAGGCTGCCCTGGGTTCGACAAGAGGGCATGGTAGGTGCATGATCAATGCGTCTGGGTTGGATGCAGGGGGAGCCTCCTTGGTTCAGCCCCCCATGGCTCGCCTGGGATTGATTGTCATTGTCACCTCTTCGCACACAGCTCCCAAAGCCAGTGTTATTCTTTTTTTTTTTTTTTGAGATGGAGTCTCGCTCTGTCGCCCAGGCTGGAGTACAGTGGTGCAATCTCGGCTCACTGCAACCTCTGCCTCCCAGGTTCAACCGATTCTCCTGCCTCAGCCTCCCGAGTAGCTGGGATTACAGGCATGCACCACCACGCCTGGCTCATTTTTGTATTTTTAGTAGAGACGGGGTTTCACCACGTTGGCCAGGCTGGTCTCGAACTCCTGACCTCAGGTGATCCACCCGCCTCGGCCTCCAAAAGTGCTGAGATGACAGACGTGAGCCACCGCGCCCGGCCTGTCCCATTTTACAGATGGGAAAACTGAGGCTGAGAGAGGAAGGGGTCTGTCCCAGGGATCCATGGCCACATGCAACACTTAGGCTCCTAGGTCCCCTCACACTCGCACCCAGGCCGTGCAGGGCAACATGGGGGGACTCAGATCCCGAGCGTGGAGGCCGCTGCTTGTGTTTCTGCTGAGTCAAGCCCCCAACCCCTCCTGCAGCCCTCCCAAGAGGTGGGGCTTGCTCAGAATGTGGTTCAGGGCCTGTTTGGGCTCACCCCTAGAACCCTCCCTCCCAATCTTCCACACTGTTGGGGAGGAGAAGCCCAGCAGCAACAGGGATGAGGGATAGACAGCTGGTAGCACTTCCTGTGTTTGGCGATCCATGGAGCAGGACATCTACCCAGTGTTTCTCCCTCACTGGACACATTACTTGTTCTTCAAAGTGAAGCACTCTGGGGCTGGGCGCGGTGGCTCACGCCTGTAATCCCAGCACTTTCGGAGGCCGAGGCGGGAAGACCACCTGAGGTGAAGAGTTTGAGACCAGCCTGGCCAACATGGCAAAACCCTGTCTGTACTAAAAATACAAAAATTATCTGGGCGTGGTGGCGGGCGCCTATAATCCCAGCTACCTGGGAGGCTGAGGCAGGAGAATGGCATGAACCCGGGAGTCAGAGCTTGCAGTGAGCCAAGATCATGCCATTTCACTCCAGCCTGGGCGACAGAGTGAGACTCCCTCTCAAAAAAAAAAAAAAAAGACACAGAGCAATGAGCAGGTGGATGATGGCCCTTGTGGGGTAGACGGGGAAACTGAGGCTCAGGAAAATGCAGTCTTTTGCCCATGGGCCCTGGGGCTCCAGGCCAGGGAGCTAGTGTCCTGAGTTCTCTGAAACCTTCCGGACACCGTGGAAAGAGCTGGGCTTTGGAGCTGGCTGAGCTGGCCCTGCTTTTCCCGCTCACGTGCTGTGCAGCTTTGGATGAAGACGTGGAACCAAGCTTGGCCCTGCCCAGTAGGGAAAGGAGACCACAGAGTGTGGCAGAAGAGTCAACCCCAGCCCCTCTGTCCCATAGGCCTGGCACCGTGGGTGTGGGCACAGGCATCACCTGGCTCTCCAGAGCCTGCCCACACACTCCAGGCCCTCATGCCCAGCCTGGCGGAGCCCCAGGGAGCCAGCCTCCGAGGTCACAGTCACAGCCTGCCAGCATCTATCCCTTCACAGATGGAGAAACTGAGGCCTGGGGTACTAGGACCTCACAAGGTGGGCGATATGAAGGGTGGCGATGCTGCCTGCAGGTCCTGGAGTCCTCCCAGCTGAGGGTATTTCCCCGGCCAAGCCTCTCTCACCATATCCCATGAATGAACTTGCCCAAGCTGCTTCTGTTTTCTGGGCCTCAGTTTCTCCATCTGTCTAAGAGGAACCTGCTAACATGCCTGGCAGGGATCACGGCACGGAAGGGAATGTCACCCATGTCTATGCAGAGATATTGTGATTTCCAGCCCCACAGAGCCCACGGAGGTCCCATTCCCTGACACCTCCACCAACACCCCTGTCTTCAGAGGTTCAAATCTTGGCTCTACCACTTACAGACCACGGTACCTTGGGCAGATGGCGGCCTTGCTTCATGCCTCAGTTTCCCTATCTGTAAAATGTGGACAGTCATATGACTGTGGCTGTCACTAAGTGCTGTTTGCCCCAGAGGCCTTCCCCCCAATCCCTCACTCCCTTCCAGGGCGGGGCTGGGGTCTCCTCTTTGCACCATTGGGTGGGGGGCGCCCTCTACCGCCTACCCACAGCTTTGAAAAGCCCTGAAGAACCAGAGCCTCCCTCCCTCAATGTGAGAGGCAACTCCTGCTTCTCTCGCTCTAAAAAGGAAATTCTGGGCCGGTGCGGTGGCTCATGCCTGTAATCCCAGCACTTTGGGAGGCCAAGGTGGGTGGATCACCTGAGGCCAGGAGTTCAAGACCAGCCTGGCAACATGGTGAAACCCCGTCTCTACTAAAAATACAAAAGTTAGCCGGGCATGGTGGCGTGCACTTGTAATCTCAGTTACTCGGGAGGCTGGGGCAGGAGAATCGCTTGAACCTGGGGAACAGAGGTTGCAATGAGCCGAGATCACGCCACTGCACTCCAGCCTGGGCAACAGAGTGATACTCTGTCTCAAAATAAATAAATTAATTAATAAAATAAATAAATTAAAAAAGGGAATTCCAGCCAGGCGTGGTGGCTCACACCTGTAATCCTAAGACTTTGGGAGGCCGAGGTAGGTAAATCAGTTGAGGTCAGGAGTTCAAGACCAGCCTGGCCAACATGGTGAAACCCCGTCTCTACTAAAAATACAAAAAAAAAAAAAAAAATTAGCCAGGGATGGTGGCACATGCCTGTAATCCCAGCTACTAGGGAGGCTGAGGCAGGAGAATCGCTTGAACCTGGGAGCTGAGGTTGCAGTGAGCCAAGATAGTGCCACTGCACTCCAGCCTGGACAACAGAGCGAGACTCTGTCTCAGAAAAAAAAGAAAAGGGAATTCCTTGGCCTTTGCCCTTTGCCCTCTGACCTCCAGCCTCAGGTCTGGGGCAGCCAGTATGCAGTCTCCCAGCCAGTGGCCGAAAGGAGCAGGGTGACGGTCCTGGCAGCCCAGGGACACATCTGGATGGAGGAACTGAGGCCAGAGCTGGCTGGACACTGGCTCAGGGTCGCATGATGGAGCAGCCTAGGGTATGGGGACCCTTCCTTGGGGAGGAAGCCCTGGGGTCAGGGATGGGACCCCTCTGCCACTGGAGGTAGGGAGCAGGCAGCTGGTACCCAAGGTGGGTGGGTAACGACAGGAAGTCGGTTACAGAGGGAGCCTGTCGGTTACTGAGGAGGCAGTTGTTGGCACTTTGATTTCCTGCTGTGCCGCAGGTTATGTAAAGGGCTGGGAGTGGCTGGGCACCCCGACACCCCGCCCACCCTGTGCCACCCTGGGGCTTGTCGTACAGAGAAGGGAAGGAGAGGCTCAGAGTGGGATGTTTGGGAGCTTGCAGCCATCAGGCAGGAACGTGAGCCTGGGCCCCTTGGGACCTGGCACCATGACCTCAGTTCTCTGTGCCCCGCCCCCAGCCTCCCTCCACTGGGCTCCAGGGAGGTGTAGGGTGAGAGGTTCCCAGCTGATTCCTCAGCTCCCAGCCCTGCCTCTGACTTGCTTTGGGAACATCAACTTCAGTTTCCCATGTGTGCAATGGGCCTGGATTCTTTCTTTACTTTTTTTTTTAGTTTTTAATTTTTTTTTTTTTGAGACTGAGTCTCACTTTGTTGCCCAGGCTGGAGTGCAGTGGTGCGATGTCAGCTCACTGCAACCTCCGCCTCCCGGGTTCAAGCAATTCTCCTGTCTCAGCCTCCCGAGTAGCTGGGACTACAGGTGCACGCCACCACGCCCGGCTAATTTTTGTGTTTTTAGTAGAGACGGGGTTTCACCATAGTGGTCAGGCTGGTCTTGAACTCCTGACCTTAGGTGATCCACCTGCCTCGGCCTCCCGAAGTGCTGGGATTACAGGCGTGAGCCACTGCGCCTGGCCATTTCTTTACTTATTTTTGTTGCTGTTATTTTCTTTTAGTTAGCAGATACTTTCATGTTAATATACGTGAGGGCCCGTTCTAAAATGCATAGCTGGGTGCGGTGGCTCATGCCTGTAATCACAGCACTTTGGGAGGCCGAGGCAGGTGGATCACGTGAGCCCAGGAGTTCCAGACCAGCTTGGGCAACATGGGAAAACCCCATCTCTACAAAAAAAAAGTAATATAAATTAAGAATAAATGCATTATAAGGATTAACACGATTAATCCTCTTGGGGGGTCTGACTGCTATGATGATCCCCACTTTACAGATGGGGAAACTGAGGCACAGAGCAACCAAGCAGCACAGGGTGGCAGAGGTGGTAAAGGACGGGGTCAGGATGGGAACCCAGGCCCCTCTGTGGGTGGACTGCCCTGATGGTGGGGAGTTTCATGTTGGCCTCCCCAGGACACAGATGGAAATACTGGGTCTTGGTGAGGGCCAGGGCCAGGCTCGGGGTCAGCGGTGGGTGAGCACAAAGCCAGACACCCCTGGTTGCCCTCTCTGGGTGATGGTGCCCAGTGTTCCACGTCAGAGTACCCACCAGGCATTGTGGACATCTGGGAGGCCCAACTGGCCACCACAGTCACAGTGCTCCAGGGCCAGTCTGAGGGCGAAACTGTTCCCTGGGTGTTTGCAGTGTGGGCTGGGGGCAGGCAGCGGCTCTCACCCCGCATCCACCATGGGCCACGCTCACTCCTTGCATGGGCGTGTTCTCAACAACCTGGGGGTTGGGACCACAGGGATCCCATTGTTTTGGAAGAGGAAGCTGAGTGCCAAGTGGAGAAGCCACATCCTAGGGGCCCAGCAGAGTCCGAGCCTGACTCAGTGCCCTTGGCTTTGGCCTCTCAGACTCACTCCACTGGCCAAGCCTGTCCAGCCCCACACCCCTGCCACTGGCAGGACTTGGTGTGTGTGGTTGGGGGAGGAGCGGGGCTGGGTGGCTGGGAAACCAGGTAGGGGTGTGACCAGAGTGGGGGGTGCTGGGTATGCAGCCCCCTCCCTCCTGGAAGAGGCCTAGCCCGGAGCACCCCACCCCCAGCCCTGTTGGCAGAGCGATTAAAGAGAGAAGGATGAGGGGAAAAGCCTGAAAGAATTAAACAAACAAAGGGAGAGGTCGGTTTATATAATCTCTGGTACAACGTGTCCTCTTGAGCCAGGATTAGGCCCTGGCGTTTCCCAGGCAGCCGTGGGGGCGGGTGGCAGACGCCCTGCTCCCTCCTGGCTCTGTCCCACTGCCTGCCCTGGCTGCCTCCCTCCCCGTGGGGGCCCTTGTGTGTCCCCAGGTTGGGGAAGCTCCAAGGGGGGGCCAGGGCCAGCTGGGAGGATGCCAGCTCCCCCTGGGAGGTGGGGGCAGGTCCGGGAATCGTGCCATCTGGCAGATCCACTCCCAGGCCTGCCCTGCACAACCAGCTCACAACCTTGGACAGACCTGAGAACTTGGTTTCTCTTCTGGGAAGTGATTTTGTGGGGCTATAGGTATTTGGAGCCTGGTACACAGTTGGCGCTAAATAATTGCATGCCTCCAATAACTGTGGAAGCTGGAATCAGGGCTATAATCACGATCAATTGGGTATCAACAGTAACAGTCACAACAATAATAAGATCTAACGATAGTTTCATTTCTCTTTATAGCATTCATCCTTCTTGGACGTTAACATTTTAATTCACGGTTTGTGTCTCTCCCTGGAGTCCCAAACCCTCGAGAAGGACAGGTGTCAGTGTCACTTTTGTTTGCTGCTGGATCTCCTGTGTCTAGGACAGAGCTGGACCTGCAGCGGGTACCTTGAACATATTTCGAGAACTGAGGGCTGAACCGTTCACGTGTATTGAGTGCCCTCTCAGGACCACGCTTTGCACTCAGCACAACCGTATTGCATCTGAGCATCGCGAAACCGGCCAGGAGGGTGCTTCATTATTCCCATTTTTCCAGAGGGGGAAACTGAGGCCCAGAGAAAAGGAGTGACCTGCTCAGTCACCCTGCAAAAAAAGTGACAGAGCTGAAATTCAAATGCAGCCCTCCTCGCTGTCAAAGTCTCCTTCTGGGCCAAGTTGCTGACTTGCTCTTCCCAGGCATGGGCGTCTCTGAGACTGGGGCCAGAGGAAACATTCAGGGCTGCCAGGGATGCCCGGGACTCTTTCTCCACCCACCCATCACGCCTTCCTGGGTGTCCGGGTATGGGAGTGGGGCTGTCATTTCAGGCCCCTGCAGTGGGGGAAGTGTGGCATGGTGGGGATAGAGTGTGACGGGGAGGAGGTACCTGGTCTGGTCACACCGGTGGCTATGGTACTGTTGTATGGGACAGACAGCCTAGCCCTGGTACCCTCACTTCTAGCAGCCAGGCTGGGGACCCAAGAGGTTGGGGCTGTGGCCACCCCCAGATGGCCAACTTATTTTTCCAGTAACTGTTACTCAGCTCCAGGATCTGGGAGAAAGGTCACAGCCTTGGCCAGCAGCAGTAGCTGGGACTGGATGAGAGAGTAGCTGGATTCCCCAACCCCCCAGCTCCCAGCCTGGCTGCCCGCTGTCCCCAGGCAGGTACCTGCTGCTCTGGGAGGCAGGGACGGGGCTGTGGAGGCTCCCTGAACTCAGATAGCCCCCCAAACTACCCCACAAGGTGGCCCTTGTATTGGTCCACCCCACAGTTCACTCACTCTCCCTGCAGCCACCTGTCCCCAGCACCTCGAAAGCAACTGAACCCACTAGCAGCTCCTTCTCCTGATCTCCCCGCTGACCCCACTGGCACAGAACTGGGGGGAAACAGGTGGGTAGGAGGGATCTCTGTCCCCCGCAGACCTGCCAGGCAACACACAACTCCCTCCAGCGTTTTGTTTGTTTTTTTTTTAGATAGAGTCTCATTCTGTCACCCAGGCTGGAGTGCAGTGGTACAATCTTGGCTCACTGCAGCCTCCACCTCCTGGGTTCAAGCGATTGTCCTGCCTCAGACTCCTGAGTAGCTGGGACTACAGGTACGCGCCACCACGCCTGGCTAATTGTTGTATTTTTAGTATAGACAGGGTTTCACCATATTAGCCAGGCTGGTCTTCAACTCCTGACCTCAGGCGATCTGCCCGCCTTGGCATCCCAAAGTGCTGGGATTACAGATGTAAGCCACAGTGCCCAGTGCTTTTAACCTTTAATCTCTCTCTTCCCTCTTCTATTCCTTGTCTTCTCCAATGGGCAATTCATTACCTGATTCCCTGAGCCAATCACAAATGATGACAGCATCTCTGTGGTCCCACTGTGTGCAGGAACTTCACTTATGTTATATGTATCCCTATTAACAATGCTTGAGCTGGGTGCAGTAGCTCACGCCTGTAACCCCAGCACTTTGGGAGGCCAAAGCTGGAGGATCACTTGAGCCCGGGAGTTTGAGACCAGCCGGGGCAACATAGGGAGACCCCATGTCTAAAAAAAGAAAAGAAAAGAAAAGAGAAAGAAGAGAAGAGAGGAGAAAGAAGAGAAGAGAAGAGAAAGAAGAGAAGAGAAAAAATTGGCCACGCATGGCAAGTGTCTGCAGTCCCAGCTACTCAGGAGGCTGGAGGCTGGGGTGGGAGGATTGCTTGAGCCTGGGGGATTAAGGCTGCAGTGAGCTGTGATTGAGCCACTGCACTCCAGCCTGGGTGACAGATCAAGACCCTGTTTCAAAAAAAAAAAAAAAAAGAAGGAAGGGTACATCGCATGGGAATGTTCACAGTCACTTTACTCATAAAAGCCCCAGATTGGAACCAACCTAATGAAGATCCACACGAGAATGGATGCAATGAAAAAGAACCCCCCGGCCGGGTTCACGCCCGTAATTCCAGCACTTTGGGAGGCCGAGGTGGGCGGATCACAAGGTCAGGAGTTTGAGACCAGCCTGGCCAACATGATGAAACCCCATCTCTACTAAAAATACAAAAATTAGCCGGGCGTGGTGGTGGGCGCCTGTAATCCCAGCTACTCAGGAGGCTGAGGCAGGAGAATTGCTTGAACCGGGGGGGCAGAGGTTGCAGTGAGCTGAGATCACGCCACTGCCCTCCAGCCTGGGCGACAGAGTGAGAATCCATCTCAAAAAAAAAAAAAGAAAGAAAAAGAAAAATAACCCCCTACATTGACAACAGGGTGGTTATGAGTTGGACTGTGCCTCCCTAAATTCATATGGTGAAGTCCTAACACCCAGGACCTCAGAAGGTGACCTTATTTGGAAGTAATGTCTTTGCAGACGGAGTTAGTTAAGATGACATCATCCCCGAGTAGGGTGGGACCCTGGTCCAAAAACCAGTGTCCTAATGAAAAGGGGACATTTGGCTGGGTACAGTGGCTCACGCCTATAATCCTAGCACTTTGGAAGGCTGAGCCCAGTGGGGGTGACTCCTTGAGCCCAGGGGTCCCAGACCAGCCCGGGCAACATAACGAGTGAGACCCCAACTCTACAAAAAAAAGAAAAAAATTAGCTGGGCATGGTGGCACATGCCTGTGGTCTCAGCTACTTGGAAGGCTGAGGGGAGGCTGAGGAGGGAGGATCACTTGAACCCCAGGGTTTGAGGCTACAATGAACCATGGTCATGCCACTGTACCCCAGCCTGGACAACAGAGCAAGACTCTATTTCAAAAAGAAGAAAGAGACAGAGAGAGAGAGAAGGAAGGAAGGGAGGAAGGAAGGAAGGAAGGAGAGAGGGAGGGAAGAAAGGGAGAGAAGGAGAGAAAGAAAGAGAAAGAAAAAGAAAGGAAGGAAGGAAGAAAGAAAGAAAGAAAGAGAAAGAGAAAGAAAAGAAAGCAAGCCAGCTGGCATGATGGTTCACACCTGTAATCCCAGCACTTTGGCAGGCCAAGGTGGGAGGGAGGATCACTTGAGGTCCAGAGTTCCAGACCAGCCTGGCCAACAAGGTGAAACACCATCTCTATTAAAAATACAAAAATTAGCTGGGCATGTGCCTGTAGTCCCAGCTACCTGGGAGGTTGAGGCAGGAGAATGGCTTAAATCTGGGAGGCGGAGGTTGCAGCGAGCTGAGATTGTGCCATTGCACTCCAGGGTGGGAAACAGACCAAGACTCCATCTGATTTAAAAAAAAAAAAAAAAGGAAGGAAAGAAGGAAGGAAGGAAGGAAAGAAGGAAGAAAAGAAAGAAGGAAGAAAAGAAGGAAGGAAGGAAAGGAAGGAGGGAAGGAAGGAAGGAGGGAGGGAAGGAAGGAAGGAGGGAAGGAAGGGAAGGAAGGAGGGAGGGAGGGAAGGAGGGAAGGAAGGGAAGGAAGGAGGGAGGGAGGGAAGGAAGGAAGGAAAGAAGAAAGGAAGGAAGGAAAGAAAGGAAGGAGGGAAGGAAGGAGGGAGGGAAGGAAGGAGGGAAGGAAGGAAAGGAAGGAAGGAAAGGAAGGAAGGAGGGAGGGAGGGAAGGAAGGAGGGAAGGAAGGAAGGAGGGAAGGAAGGGAAGGAAGGAGGGAAGGAAGGAAGGAGGGAAGAAAGGAAGGAAGGAGGAAAGGAAGGAGGGAGGGAAGGAAGGAAGGAGGGAAGGAAGGAGGGAAGGAGGGAGGGAAGGAAGGAAGGAGGGAAGGAAGGAGGGAAGGAAGGAGGGAGGGAAGGAAGGAAGGAAGGAGGGAAGGAAGGAGGGAAGGAAGGAGGGAGGGAAGGAAGGAAGGAGGGAAGGAAGGGAAGGAAGGAGGGAGGGAGGGAAGGAAGGAAGGAGGGAAGAAAGGAAGGAAGGAAAGAAAGGAAGGAGGGAAGGAAGGAGGGAGGGAAGGAAGGAAGGAGGGAAGGAAGGAGGGAAGGAAGGGAAGGAAGGAAGGAGGGAGGGAAGGAAGGAGGGAGGGAGGGAAGGAAGGAAGGAGGGAAGAAAGGAAGGAAGGAAAGAAAGGAAGGAGGGAAGGAAGGAGGGAGGGAAGGAAGGAGGGAGGGAAGGAAGGAGGGAAGGAAGGAGGGAGGGAAGGAAGGAAGGAGGGAAGGAAGGGAAGGAAGGAGGGAGGGAGGGAAGGAAGGAAGGAGGGAAGGAAGGAAGGAAAGAAGGAAGGAGGGAGGGAGGGAAGGCAGGCAGGAAGGAAAGAAAGAAGGAAGGAAGGAAAGGAGGAAGGAAGGAAAGGAAGGAAGGAGGGAAGGAAGGAGGGAGGGAAGGAAAGAAGGAAGGAAGAAAGGGAAGGAAGGAAGGAAGGGCACATCTATATACTGAAAGACATGCATGGAAATGTGTTTATATCACTTTTATTTGTAAGAGCCCAGAACTGGAACTAATTGAAATGAACATCCACACTAGAATGGGTGGAAACAGGAATGAAAAAAAAGAAACCTACATGGACAACAGGGTGATTATGCGTTGAATTGTGCTGCCCCCCAAATTCATATGTTGAAGTCCTAACCTCCAGGACCTCAGAAGGTGACTTTATTAGGATGCAGGGTCTTTACAGAGGTAATCAAAATAAAATGAGGCCATTAGAGGCCGGGCACGGCGGCTCACGCCTGTAATCCCAGCACTTTGGGCGGCCGAGGCGGGTGGATCACGAGGTCAGGAGATCGAGACCGTCCTGGCTAACACAGTGAAACCTCGTCTCTACTAAAAATACAAAAAATTATCTGGGTGTGGTGGCGGGCGCCTGTAGTCCCAGCTACTCGAGAGTCTGAGGCAGGAGAATGGTGTGAACCCGGCAGGCAGAGCTTGTAGTGAGCCGAGATCACGCCACTGCACTCCAGCCTGGGTGACAGAGTGAAACCCCGTCTAAAAAAAAAAGAAAAAAAATGAGACCATTAGTCCAGATCCTAATCCAAACTGATTGGTGTCCTTATAAAAAGGGGGAAAAATTGGACACAGACATGCACTTAGGGACACCGTCACGTGTACATGAAGGCGTCATCTTACAGGTCAAGGACAGAGAAGGGTGGGACAGACTCTCCCTGCCAGCCCTCAGGAGGAATCAATCCTGCCAACACCTTGAATTTGAACTTCCAGCCCCCAGAACCGTCAGGAAATACATTTCTGTTGTTTGAGCCACTCAAGCTGTGCTATTTTGTTAAGGAAGGCCCAGGAAACAAAGACAGATGATTCCAACATACGTTTTTTTCTTTTTCTTTTTTTTAAAGATAGAGTCTCACTCAGTTGCCCAGGCTGGAGTGCAGCAGGGTGATCCTGGCTCACTGCAGCCTCTGCCTCTGGGGTTCAAGTGATTCTCCTGCTTCAGCCTCCTGAGTAGCCAGGATTACAGGTGTGCACCATCACACCTGGCTAATTTTTGTATTTTTAGTAGAGACGGGGTTTCATCATGTTGGCCAGGCTGGTCTCAAACTCCTGACCTCAGGTGATTCGCCTGCCTTGGCCTCCCAAAGTGCTGCAATTACAGACATGAGCCACTGTGCCCGGCCAAGATGGGGTTTTATGATGTTATTCAGGTTGCTCTTGAACTCCTGGCCTCAAGGGATCCTCCCACCTCAGCCTCCCAAAATGCTGGGAATATAGGTATGAGCCACTGCACCCAGCTTAAATGCATTTTTGAGTTATGATTTTATTTTTTTGAGATGGAGTCTCGCTCTGTCACCTGGGCTGGAGTGCAGTGGCACAATCTCGGCTCACTGTAACCTCTGCCTCCCAGGTTCAAGTGATTCTCCCGCTTCAGCCTCCTGAGTAGCTGGGACTATAGGCACACACCACCACGCCCGGCTAATTTTTTGTATTTTAGTAGAGGCAGGGTTTCACCATGTTGATTGGGATGGTCTCGAACTCCCGAGCTCAGGTGATCCACCCGTCTCAGCCTCCCAAAGTGCTGAGATTACAGGCATGAGCCACCGCACCCGGCCGACTTAAGATATTTTTAACTTATGAAGAGTTTATCAGGACATGGTCCCATCCTAAGCCCAGGAACACGTGAACAACACTGGAGCTGTCAAACCATGGCCCCGGATCAAATCCAGACTGTGATGGTCGATTGCATGGGGCCATGGGGCGAGATCATGGTGCCCGGTTGTTTGCTCCAACAGGCATCTGCATGTTTTGCTCTGAAGGTATTCTGCAGATGTGCTGAATGTCTAGAGTCAGCTGCCTTTAAGTGAAGGAAACGACCCTCTGTAATGTGAGTGGGCCTCATCCAATCAGTTGAAGGATGTAAGAGCAAAATTCAGGTTTTCCCAGAGAAGAAGGAATTCTGCCTCAAGACTGGGACATAAAAATCCTCATTTCTTCAGGCACGGTGGCTCATGCCTGTAATCCCAGCACTTTGGGAAGCCGAGGCAGATGATTGCCTGAGGTCAGGAGTTCGAGACCAGCCTGGGCAACACAGTGAAACCCCGTCTCTACTGAAATACAAAAAAATTAGCCGGGCGTGGCGGCGTGTGCCTGTAGTCCCAGCTACTCGGGAGGCTAAGCTGGAGAATCGCTTGAACCCGGGAGGTGGAGCTTGCAGTGAGCAGAGATCGCGCCACTGCACTCCAGCCTGGGTGACACAGCGAGACTCCATAAAAAAAAAAAAAAAAAGTCCTCGTTTCCAGACTGCAGGGACTGCCCTACAGTTTTTGGACCCAAGACTGCAAGACTGACTCTCTTTCTGTTTTTTTGTTTTTCTTTTTCTTTTTTTTTTTTTGGAAACGGAGACTCATTCTGTTGCCCAAGGTGGAGTTCAGTGGTGCAATCTCGGCTCACTGCAACCTCTGCCTCCTGGGTTTCAAACAATTCTTGTGCCTTGGCTGCCTGGTTAATTTTTGTATTTTTAGTAGAGACAGGGTTTCGCCATGTTGACCAGGCTGGTCTTGAACTCCTGACCTCATGATCTGCCCGCCTTGGCCTCCCAAAGTGCTGGGATTACAGGCATGGGCCACCGCGCCCGGCCTGCAACATTGACTCTTACCTGAATGTCTAGCCTGCTGCCCTGTTCTATAAATTTTAGACTGGCTAGCCCCCATATCAAGTGAATCTTTTTTTTTTTTTTCCTTTTCTTTTCTTTTCTTTTTTTTTTTTCTTTCTTTTTTTTTTTTCAAACGGGATCTTGTGCTGTCACCCAGGCTTGAGTGCAGTGGTGTGATCACAGCTCACTGCAGCCTTGAGCTCCTGGGTTCAACTCTGCCTCAGCTTCCCAACTAGCTGGGACTACAGGTGTGTACCACCACACCTGGCAAATGTATTTTATTTATGTATTAATTTGTTTGTTTGTTTGTTTTTAGAGATGAGGATACCATGTTGCCCAGGGTGGTCTCAAACTCTTGGGCTCAAGAGATCCTCCTGCCTCAGCCTCCCAAAATGCTGGGATTATAGGCGTGAGCCACTGCACTCAACAATTCCTTAAAATCACTCTCTCTCTGTCTCTCTGTCTCTCACACACACAAACACTCCCCATTGGTTCTGTTTGAGAACCCTGACTAATACACAGCCCATCACTTATTTTTATAAATAAAGTTTTATTGGTATACACACCCACACCCACTCACTTACATATTGTCTGTGACTGCCTATTGACTACAGGGACAGAGGTGAGTAGCTGCAACAGGGACTGCCTGGTCCACAAAGCCTAAAATATTTACGATACGGCCTTTTACAAGAAAAAATTTGCTGATATTCAACCTACAAAAACATTTAACAATACAGATGAATCTTACAAGCTTTATGTTGAGGACAAAAAGCCTGTCATTATGGGATTTAGCGTAATGTAGTTCACAGTGGGCAGTACTGATTGATTAATTTACTTTGTTATTTATGTTTGAGATAAACATATGTTCATGTTTTGGGTCTCGCTGTGTTGCCCAGGCTGATCTTTAACTCCTGGCCTCAAGTGATCCTTCTGCTTCAGCCTCCCAAAGTGCTGGGGTTACAGATGTCAGCCACTGTGCCCTGTACTAATTTATGAAGACAGAAATCGGGCCAGTGCTTAACCATGGGAAAGTTAAGAGACCAAGGGGGAGGATCAGGGTGACTTTGTGGGTGGTGGGGGAAGCAGAAATATTATTTTTCTTGATGAGTTCAGGGACCTGATTACACAAATCATAAATGTGTTTGGTTTGGGACAATTTTTGAGCTGTACCTTTATACTAGATATACTTTCCTATTTGTAGCTTGAATATCTATCAAAAGTTAATACAGGGCCGGGTGTGGTGGCTCACACCTGTAATCCCAGCACTTTGGGAAGCCAAGGCGGGTTGATCACTTGAGGTCAGGAGTTCGAGACCAGCCTGGGAAACATGGTGAAACCCCATCTGTACTAAAAAATATAAAAATTAGCCAGGCATGGTGGTGTGCGCATGTAGTCCCAGCTACTTGGGAGGCTGAGGCACAAGAATTGCTTGAACCTGGGAGACGGAAGTTTCAGTGAGCCGAGATTGCACCACTGTACTCCAGCCTAGGTGACAGAGCCAGACTCCATCTTAAAAACAAAAAACAAAAAAAAAAAACAGTTAATACGGGCACGGTAACTCACACCTGTATTGCCAGCACTTTGGGAGGCTGAGGCTGGGGGATCACTTGAGGTCAGGAGTTTGAGACCAGCCTGGACAACATGGCAAAACCCTGTATCTAGGCCGGGCGCGGTGGCTCACGCCTGTAATCCCAGCACTTTGGGAGGCCAAGGTGGGCAGATCACGAGGTCAGGAGATCGAGACCATCCTGGCTAACACGGTGAAGCCCCGTCTCTACTAAATATACAAAAAATTAGCTGGGCGTGGTGGCGGGCGCCTGTGGTCCCAGCTACTCGGGAGGCTGAGGCAGGAGAATGGCGTGAACCCAGGAGGCGGAGCTTGCAGTGAGCTGAGATCGTGCCACTGCACTCCAGCCTGGGCGACAGAGGGAGACTCCGTCTCAAAAAAAAAAAAAAAAAAAAAATTAGCCGGGCGTGGTGGCAGGCACCTGTAATCCCACCTACTCCGGAGGCTGAGGCAGGAGAATCGTTTGAACCCAGGAGGTGGGGGTTGCAATGAGCCAAGATTGCACCATTGCACTCCAGCCTGGGAGACAGAGTGAGACTCCGTCTCAAAAAATAAAAAAATTTAAAAAGAAAGAGAGAGAGAGAAAGAAAAAAGAAAGAAGGAAAGAAAAGAAAGAAAAAAGAAAGAAAGAAAGAAAGAAGAAAGAGAAAAAGAAAAAGAAAACGGATAGAAATGCATGGGGTAAATAAAAGGGAAAAGAAAGGAACCGAAGAATGAAAATCACAGGATAAACCCTTCAATAATTTGAGACGGTCATAGAAGCAGCTTTCATGGTCATGTGCTTCCCTCTAGTGACAACCACAAGGATCGCGGCCGTTCACTTAAATTTCAGAGGGCTGCCCATCAGAATGGCTAATAATGCTGCAGAGATTTATTGCACGGATGCATCGCTTACAAAAAAAAAGAAAAGTGCCTCTCAATGCTTATTCTGTTTATTTCCAGTCTTTTCCCACCACAAACTAGGTGGCACTGAATATTCTTTTTTCTTTTTTTTTGATGGAGCCTGGCTCTGCCCAGGCTGGATGGAGTGCAGTGGTGCGATCCCGGCTCACTGCAACCTCCACCTCCCAGGTTCTAACGATTCTCCTGCCTCAGCCTCCCGAGTAGCTGGGATGGCTACTCGGTGGCGCCCGCCACCACACCCAGATAATTTTTGTGTTTTTAGTGGAGATGGGATTTCGCCATGTTGGCCAGGCTGGTCTCAAATTCCTGGCCTCAGGTGATCCGCCCACCTTGGCCTCCCAAAGTGCTGGGATTACAGGTGTGAGCCACAGCACTCAGTCTTATATATATATATATATATATATATATATATATATATATATACACACACACACACACACATATATATACATATATATATATATTTATTTATTTATTTATTTTATTTTGAGACAGAGTGTCACTCTTGTCGCCCAGGCTGGAGTTCAATGGCATAATCGTGGCTCACTGCAACCTCTGCCTCCCAGGTTCAAGTGATTCTCCTGCCTCAGCCTCCCGAGTAGTTGGGATTACAGGTGCCCACCACTATGCCCAGCTAGTTTTTGTATCTTTAGTAGAGACGGGGTTTCACCATGTTGACCAGGCTGGTCTCGAACTCCTGACCTCAGGTGATCCACCTGCCTCGGCCTCCCAAAATGCTGGGATTACAGGCATGAGCAACTGCACCCCATATTTATAGAGCCACGATCTCCCTATGTTGCCCTGGCTGGTCTTGAGCTCCTCGCCTCAAGCAGTCTTCCTGTGTCAGTCTTCCAAAGTGTTGGGATTATCAGTGTGAGCCGCTACACCTAGCCTTATTGTAGTTTTAACTTGAATCTACCTTCCTATGAATCAGGGTGAACATTTTCTCATATATTTTAATTAATTAATTTATCTATTTTTTATTATTTATTTTTGAGACAGGGTCTCTCTCTGTTGCCCAAGGCTGGAGTGTAATAGCGTGATCTCGACTCACTGTAACCTCCGCCTCCCGGGTTTAAGTGATTCTCCTGTGTCAGCCTCCCGAGCAGCTGGGACTACAGTCATGAGCCACTATACCTGGCTAATCTCTGTATTTTTTGTGGAGACACGGTTTCACCATGTTGCCCAGGCTGGTCTCAAACTCCTGAGCTCAAGGAATCCTCCCAACTCGGACACCCAAAGTCCTGGGATTACAGGTGTGAGGCACTGTGCCCAGCCATTTTCTCACAGATTTAAAGTCCATTTTTATTACTTTTAGGTATTTTCTGTGGTGATGTGTTCATATCCTTCGCATATTTTTTCAGTTGATCTTTTCTTATTGATTTGTAGGAACTCTTTACATATTTGTTGCCCAGTAAAATTCTTTTGCAAGTACATTGCAAATATTTCTATAATGTTTGCTGTTGTTGAGGATATATATATAATGTGTGTGTGTGTACACATAATTGGATTAGAAACCAAAGTATAACATTAATCTGTACAAATCCATACTGATAGAGATTTTTTTTTTTTAAATGGGAGTCTCACTCTTGTCACCCAGGCTAGAGTGCAGCAGCACAATCTCGGCTCACTACAACCTTCACCTCCCAGGTTCAAGAGATTCTCCTGCTTCAGCCTCCCAAGTAGATGGGATTACACTTGCCTGCCACCACACCCAGCTAATTTTTGTATTTTTAAGCTAATTTTTGTATTTTTAGTAGAGATGGGGTTTCACCATGTTGGTCAGGCTGCTCTCAAACTCCTGACCTCAGGTGATCCACCTGCCTCGGCCTCCCAAACTGCTGGGACTACAGGTGTGAGCTACTGCGCCTGGCCCTTCAGTGCCAATTATGAGCCATGCTCTCTGATGTGGGGTGCCAGAGGCCCTGAGAAGGCTAGGACAGAAGTATCTCCCTCCCTGCAGTTGAGTGAGGAACAGAGACGCCTGCCAAGTCACATACAGCATGACTGCAGTGTGTGTGTGTGTGTGTGTGTGTGTGTGTGTGTGTCTGTTACGTTCACAAGAATGGGGCTGGGTCAGACACTACAGCAGGAGGACCTGCTTTAGTTGGGGGAGGGGTGTTCTGGATGCCATTTGAGTTGAGGCCAGATGGAGGAGGCACAGCCAGTTTGTCTAAGGGGAGGTGGAAGGGCATCTTGAGCAGAAGGCACAGCCTGTGCAAAGGCCCTGGGGCAGGACCATGCCTGGCATGTTGGAGCAACAGCAAGGAGGCCCGTGTGGCTGCAGCAGAGAGAGTTAGTGGGAAGAGAGGGAAGAAGGGAGGGCAGGGAGAGGATGGGGCAGGTCATGTGGACCATGGGGAGGACTTGGGCTTTGACCCTGAGGGAGGTAGGAGCCATGGAGGGTTGTAGGTAGAGGAGGGACAGGACCTGATCCAGGTGCTCACAGGCGCCCTCTGGTGGCTGTTGTGGGGAGGACAGACTGTGAGGGGTGAGAGCAGAGGGAACTGAACTGGTCCGGGCACGCAGTGATGGTATTAAGTGAATTTATCTCATTCCTAGGGGCCTCAGTGACTCTCTCCCTAAAATGGGGATGAACATCTTGCTGGCATTGATTGGCTTATTTTGAGAATTTGAGGACCAGATTCAACCCAGTGCCCAGTACATAATAAAGGCTCAGTAAATACCAGTTTACCCACAATTGTTCATTTAATCCTCCCAACAGGGGCCCAGCGAGATGGCTCATGCCTGTAATTCCGCCCTTTGGGAGGCCGAGGCGGGAGGATCACTTGAGGTCAGGAGTTCGAGACCAGCCTGGGCAACATACTGAGACCTCCCATCTCTACTAAAAAATTAGCCAAGCATGGTGGCATGCACTTGTAGTCTCAGCTACTTGGGAGGCTGAGGTGGGAGGATTGCTTGAACCCAGGGAATTTGAGGCTGCAGTGAACTGTGATCGTGCCACCGCACTCCAGCCTGGATGACAGAGTCACATCCTGTCTCTAAAAAAGAAAAAAAATTCTCCTAACAGCCTTATTTTACAAATGAGGAAAACAAGGCACAGAGAGGGAAAGTGACTTCCCCAAGGACACACAGCTAATGTGGCAAAGTGAGGTTTTGCTCTCAAGGCCTCCAGGCAAATAGGATTATAGATAAGGGTGGTTAGATACTTCTGAGGGGATTTGACCTAGTCCAGGAGGGCTTCCTGGAGGTGGTGACATTGGACCTGAGACCTACAAGATGAGCTGGAGACATCTAGCCGAACTGAGAAAGAAAGGACGTCCCAGCAGGGGCCACAGGGGTGCAGGGGTCCAAGTGGGTTCATCCCCGGAGCTCAAGGTCATCCCTTTCCCTGCCTAAGCCCTTCCCAGCTTTGCCATCACTGCCACCCTGTGGCTTTGTGGGCTGCACCCCCTCTCCCAGGGACCACCCCCTACTGCTCAGATTGGGTGGCTGGTGAAGACCCCCCCCCCCCGCCACCTCCAGCTGGTAACAATCCCCAGAAAGGGATCATTAAGTGCCCGGCTGAAGCCGCCGATCACCAGTGCACAGGCACTATTTTAATTTTCCACTGATTTGTCTGCGGTAGGCCCCCCAGAGCTGAGCCATGTGTGTGTGTGTGGTGGGGTGTGGGGGGGCGGGGATTTCAAGTCCCAAAGCCATTTCTGGGGAAGAGGGGTAGAGGAAAGGACTTGGGTGGGGAGGCCTCACAGAGAGGCAGTTACAGGGGCAACTGGCACAGTTTCTGCTTCCTCCCCAAATCTCCTCTTCCTGGCCCTGATGTGGGGGCTTCCCAGGGCTGTGCCTTTGCCTTCACACTCAGGGCAGCCACTTCTACCTTCAGGCTCCACCTACCCATTGATCCACCCACACATGCAGCCAACCAATCATCCATCCATCTATCAACCACTCCCTTCAGCCCTTTATCCATCTATCTATCCACCTTCCCATCCATTCACCCATCCACCCATCCATCCCTCTATCCATCCATCCATCCATCCATCCATCCATCCATCCATCCATCCATCTATCCACCACTCCCTTCATCCCTTTGTCCATCTATCCATCCACCTTCCCATCCATTCACCCATCCACCCATCCATCCATCTATCCACCACTCCCTTCATCCCTTTGTCCATCTATCTATCCACCTTCCCATCCATTCACCCATCCACCCATCCATCCCTCTACTCATCCATCCATCCATCCATCCATCCATCCATCCATCCATCCATCCATCTATCCAACACTCCCTTCATCCCTTTATCCATCTATCCATCCACCTTCCCATCCATTCACCCATCCACCCAGCCATCCCTTACTCATCCATCCATCCATCCATCCAACCATCCAACCATCCCTCTACTCATCCATCCATCCATCCCTCTACTCATCCATCCACCCACCCATCCATCCATCCATCCATCCATCCATCCATCCATCCACCCATCCATCCATCGATCCCTCTACTCATCCATCCATCCATCCACCCATCCATCCATCCCTCTACTCATCCATCCATCCACCCATCCATCCACCCATCCATCCACCCATCCTTCCAACACTCCCTTCATCCCTTTATCCATCTATCCATCCACCTTCCCATCCATTCACCCATCCTTCCCTCTATTCATCCATCCATCCATCCATCCATCTATCCACCACTCCCTTCATCCCTTTATCCATCTATCCATCCACCTTCCCATCCATTCACCCATCCACCCATCCATCCACCCATCCATCCATGCATTCGTTCATCCATGCATCCATGTACCCATCCACCTACCCATCCATTTGCCCATTCGTCTGTCCATCCACCCATCCATGCATCCATCCATCAGCCCATCCATTCATCTCTCCACTCATCCATTCACTCACTCAGCCATACACTCATCCATCCTTCCATCCATCCATCCATCCATCCATCCATCCATCCATCCATCCACCCACCCATCCATCCATGCATTCATCCATCCATTCATCCATGCAACCATCCACCTACCCATCCGTTTGCCCATTCATCCATCCATCCGTCCATCCATCCAGCCATTGATTCATCTCTCCACTCATCCATCCACTCATCCACTCATCCATCCATCCACTCATCCATCCATCCAACCATCCAACCACTTATCAATCCATCCATCCATCCACCTCCCTCCCATCCATCCATCCATCCATCACTCTACTCATCTATCCATCTACCCACCCACCTGCCCACCCATCCATCCCCTCATCTAGCCATCCACTCATCCATCTGTCCACCCATCCACCCACCCACCTATCGACTCCTCCCTCCCTCCCTCCATCCAATTCACAAGCAGTTACTGATCACAGATGTTCTAGTCATTATCTTAGACTTCAGCGATCTCTCTCCCTTATTCAGCTTCTTCCAGGACATTCCTCAAGGTCTCCAGACTCAGCGTCTTCCTCAAACCCCCTCCTCCTTCCATGTCCCCATGTCAGGGACAATTCCACCATCACTCCCCATCCCTGAGGTAGGGATCTCTGGCATCAGCCCCATCTTCTCCCTCCTCCTGGCTCCCCATAGTCTGTCCATCCCAACATCTGCTCACTCTCCCCTTAGATCCTCTCTCCCATCTGTCCCCCTGGTCCTGTTCGCTCAGACACCTCCCATGGCTCCCCATTACCCTGGAGAGAAAGCCCCACCTCCACAGCCTGGCATTTGAGACCCACCCATCACAGCCTGGCTTTACATGTCTCTCTTACCTGCCCCCCCCTCAGGCCCCGTTTTAGCTCTGTCACACGGGGGCACATTCGCACCACCACACCTTTGTCTGAGCAGTTCCTTCTGCCAGGAATGCCCTCCCTGCTACCTTCTTGTGTTGAAAGCTTTAGCATCCCTCTGGGCCTGGCTCAAATGCCACCATCTCCAGGGAGCCCCTAGCCAATGGCTTCTCCCTGCCCAGTGGGTTTCTATCAAAGGACAAGGTGCCTCCGCCCTGCTAGGGGGTTCATGGAACCTTGCAAAGCCACCAGCTGCAAAGGTGGGCAAAACCACGTGGCCAGGCAGCTATGAGGACTTAGTGTGTGGCTGGGGTAGACACACGACACCTGGGTGATATGACCCCTGGCAGCCATGGCTTCATATCACCCCCATCACAGGTGGCAGAGTAACAAGTTGGTCCCTCTGCTCAGCTGATCCAGAGAGTGGCCACATTACCCTGGTCGCTTCCCGGCCACCTCCTGCAGCGGCTGCCCCTTGCCAAGCCTCAGTTTCCCCATCTATAAAATGGTGATAATAATGGTTCCTTCCCTATCGACTTGTTGGGAGGATTGAAGGAGATACAACTTGGGAGGCAGCCGGCCGTGACTCTAATTGGGTGTCATCTCAGGAATCGTTCAGGGCTCTGACGTTACAAGAATTTGCTGTGTGACCTTGGGGAAAGTACTGCCCCCCTCTGAGCCTCAACTGTCCCTTCCCCAGTGACTTCCGGGGTGAGCAGTAGCTGGGCTCTGCCGTTCTCCTTGAGGGACAGACTCAGTGACTTGCAGGGGAGGGTGTGAACGCCTTGCCATTTATCTGCCCTGGAGAAGAAAAGAGTGAGGAAAGACCTAGGTCGGATACAAGGAGGGACTTCCAGATGGTAGTGGGAGTGGTGGGAACTGGAGGATGGGGGCTGGTGTGTTTCAGCATGTTCTGCTTGGTCTGTGGCTGGGGTGGGAGGCCTGGCTGGGCGGAGTGAATGAGCCTTCATTCACTCACTTACAAAACCCATTCATTCATTCATTTATTCATTCACTGAGTTCCCGCTGACCTCTTTGCTGTGGGTTAGTGGGCAAGCCCCTGAGGTCTGTGGCCAGGAAGTCTGGGTTCGAATCCCAGCGCTGCCTCTCCCAAGCCCTGTGGACATAGAAAGTCGCTTCGCCACTCCGTGCCTCAGTTTCCCCATCTGTAAAGCAGCGGCATCGTGGTGGCCCCTCTCTGGGGTTGAGGGTGACAATGATTCTGCGTCCCTCGCGTGGCGGTGCCCACCGCCCCGGCCCATCTCTCTGGGTCTCCCCACCCTTCCCCTCCTCACCGCCGACATTCCCGGCCCGGCGCTCCGGGAAACATTCCGTGGTTTGCGGCAGACTGTCCGGCTCCTAGGCGCCTCAGATGTGGGCAGAGTGGGCGGCGGCCGGGCGGGCGCGGGCCAGGGGGCTGGGGAGACGAAGCATCTCGCGGCCCCCCACCAGCGCCGGGCACACAGAGGGGGAGGTGGCGGGTGGCACTCACGGATGGGCACAGGGAACCACTCAGTGGATGGGGGAGGCCCTCTCTGCCCACAACCCTCCATGGCTCCCTAGGGTTTCTGGTCCCAAACACCACATCCACCCCGGAGGCCACAGTGCCCTGCACAACCTGCCCATCCCCTCCCTACCCTCCCCTTCTCCCTCTCTCTCCCTCCTCACTCTGCTCCAGCCACATGGGCCTCCTGGCCATTCCTCTAACGCACCAGCCCAGTCCTGCCTCAGGGCCTTTGCACGGGCCATGCCCTCTGGCCCCCCCCCAAGACTTTGGGTCCCTTGAGATGGCTCAGGCCGCAACGTCACCTTCCCGGCCCACTGGCTGCCTCTTCTAATTTCTTCACCGTCCTCCTCTCAATTTAAAATTATCTCATGCATTATTCATTTTCTCTTTTACTGTTCTCCATGCCGGGCCAGGAGCCCAAGAAGGGCAGGGCTGGGTCTCTCTGGTTCACCGCGGACTCGTAATAGGCACTCATGGCGCATGTGGAGCCACCACGGAAGTCCTTCTGGAATCTAACCACAATCTCTCTCGCTTTATCTTTGTGACTATTACTCAGTTCCTGACCTGGGCAGGGCCCTTAACAGTTTGCAAGATACCTCCGTGGTCAGCATATTGGATTTCCCACAAAGACCCTACTGGGGGGAAGGGGGGCTCTGCTGTGCATACCTCCGCCTGCTTTACAGATGAGGAAACTGAGGCACGGAGAGCTGACGTGACTTGTTCTTTTTCTGTTTTTTTTTTTTTTCTTCTTTTTTGAGATGGAGCCTCGCTCTGTCACCCAGGCTGGAGTGCAGTGGTGGGATCTCGGCTCACTGCAACCTCCGCCTCCTGGGTTCAAGCGAGTCTCCTGCCTCAGCCTCCTGAGTAGCTGGGACTACAGGCACCCACCACCACCCCCGGCTAATCTTTGTATTTTTAGTAGCGACGGGGTTTCGCCATGTTGGCCAGGCTGGTCTCGAACTCCTGACCTCGTGATTCACCTGCCTCAGCCTCTGAAAGTGCTAGGATTACAGGCATGAGCCACCGTGCCTGGTCTCTTTGCGTGTGTATGTGTGTGTGTGTGTTTGTGTGTGTGTGTGTGTGTGTGTGTGTGTTTGTCTGTTTGTTTCTAGAGACAGGGTTTCACTCTGTTGCCCAGGCTGGAGTGCAGTGGCACAATCATGGCTCACTGTGGCCTCAACCTCCTGGGTTCAGGCAATCCTCCCACCTCAGCCTCCTGAGTAGCTGGGATTACATGCATGCACCATCACGCCTGACTAATTTTCGTATTTTTTTTGTAGAGATGGGGTTTTGTCATGTTGCCCCGGCTGGTCTTGAACTCCTGGGCTCAAAGGATCCTCCCATCTCAGCCTCCCAAAGTGTTAGGATTAAAGTTGTGAGCGACTGCCCTGCCATGACTTGTTCTTGGAATGAATGAACAGATAAATGAATGAACTTAGCTACATTATGATTTTCCCAGGCCCGGGGAACTTTTGCTTTTGTGGGCTCTTTCCTTCATAAAAAATAGAATTGTTTAAAATGATATTTTATGGGCTGGGTGCAGTGGCTCATGCCTGTAATCCCAGCACTTTGGGAGACTGAGGCGGGTGGATCACCTGAGGTCAGGAGTTCAAGACCAGCCTGGCCAACATGGCGAGAACCCATCTCTACTAAAAATACAAAATTTACCCAGGCGTGGTGGCGGGCGCCCGTAATCCCAGCTACTCGGGAGGTTGAGGCAGGAGAATCGCTTGAACTTGGGAGACAGAGATTACAGTGGGCCAAGATCGCGCCACTGCACTCCAGCCTGGGTGACAGAGCGAGACTCTGTCTCAGAAAGAAACAAACGAACTTATCTTTTATGGCTGCATGGGCACACAGATGAATAGAATCCAGACGGGATGCATAACCATGTATTCATTATTATCATAGTTATACGATACATTAAAATGGAAATATTTCCATGAGCCCTAAAGGTCTCAGGAGCCCTGTGCTGTGCCTCCGTGGCTCTGGGAGATGTTAACTCTGCCTTGGGATTTAGAGGCTAAGGTTGAACGCCCGCCCAGCATCCTCTCTCTCCATCCAGCCCCAC
This sequence comes from Pan troglodytes, assembly GCF_028858775.2. Classification (NCBI taxonomy): domain Eukaryota; kingdom Metazoa; phylum Chordata; class Mammalia; order Primates; family Hominidae; genus Pan; species Pan troglodytes. The sequence goes on along the minus strand of NC_072418.2, from coordinate 5,665,031 downwards.
ATTTTGAATCCTTCGTGGATCCTTCATTCGCCTTGGGAGCCTGGCTGCTCTGAGTGTAAAAGCATCTTTTGAAAATCACCTGGTCCACTCTATTTAAAAGAATGGAGGCTGCGGCTGGGTGCAGTGGCTCACGCCTGTAATCCCAGCACTTTGGGAGGCTGAGGTGGGCGATCATCTCAGCCCACCAGGTCAGGAGTTCGACACCAGCCTGTGGTATGCTGGCTAACATGGTGAAACCCTGTTTCTACTAAAAATACAAAAAATTAGCCGGGCGTGGTGGCAGGCACCTGTAATCCCAGCTACTTGGGAGGCTGAGGCAGGAGAATTGCTTGAACCCGGGAGGCGGAGCTTGCGGTGAGCCGAGATTGTGCCATTGCACTCCAGCTTGGACGAAAAGAGCAAAACTCCGTCTCAAAAAAAAAAAAAAAAAAAAAAAAAGAATGGAGGCTGGGTGCAGTGACTCACGCCTGCAATACCAGCACTTTGGGAGGCCGAGGGGGCAGATCACCTGAGGCCAGGAGTTCAAGACCAGCCTGGTCAACATGGTGAAACCTCATCTCTACTAAAAATACAAAAATTCACCAGGCATGGTGGTGCATACCTGTAATCCCAGCTACTTGGGAGGCTGAGGCAGGAGAATCGCTTGAACCCAGGAGGCAGAGGTTGCAGTGAGCTGAGATCGCGCCACTGCATTCCAGCCTGGGCAACAGAGTGATACTTCATCTCAAAAAGAAAAAAAAAAGAATGGAATTTCCACCAACAGAGGCTTGCATGCCTCCTGTGACAGATGCCTCATTACCTTTCACACACTCAGGAGAAAGCACTTATGGAGGTCAAGCTGATCCCTGCAGAGGCCGGGCTCTGCCCTCTGCCCTCTTTAGCTTCTTCTGCCCTAGGGCAGCCCTGCCTAGGGAGATTTTGAGACCTGAATCTTGGGTCCTGCTGCTTCAGCTCTTGTGTTTGGGAACCCCCTGCATGTGTGGTTGATCCTGTGGGAGGGCGCAGGTGACCCAGCTCTGAGCCAATGCCAGAGAAATGTCAGGGAGAGCTTGGAGAGCTGAACTGAATTCCACCCCTAGCCATCTTCTTTTCTTGGGCTAAAGCCCTGAGTCTCTCAGTCTTTCCCTGAAGGCTGCCCTATGCGCTTTCCCTGTCTGGACATACTCCGGTTTGATACCTCCCCTTGACTAATGAATGGGTCCATAACCTCCCCTATACTGGGGCTTCTACCTCTATTGATAAGACCTCAAGTTTGCACTGAAATGTTCTCCTTTTCTCAAACTGCCAGTTCTGCTTGGCTCGCTAAGGACCCAGGAGATGGAGATGAGGAAGGGCTCCCCACCTCCCCCGCCTCTGACCTCTGACCTCAGGCCCTTCTCCCACTCCCAGCTCTGTTCTTCACTTGCTGGGTGACTTTGAGCAAATCACTCAACTTCTCTGGGCCTTCAGTTTAATTGCCAAGTCCCAGCCTTTTTTCATCTGAAACCCGCTCCCTTCCCTGCACCTCCAAGTCCCCATCATCCCTCTCCTAGAAGCCGCCTCAGCCTCCCCTGGTCTCTGGCTGCCACATCAGCCCCAGCCACCCTTTCTCCCCACAGAAGCCCAAGGAAGCTTTAAAAATATAAAATAGGTCTCGTCCCTCCTCTGCCCGCAGCCCTCCATGGCTCCCACCTTCCTCGGTGTCACAGCCCAAGTCCTCCCAGAGGCCATCAGGTCTGTATAACCTGCCCCATCCCTTCCCTGCCCTCTCCTCCTCCCTTTCTCCCCCTCCTCTCTCTGGTCCAGCCACACAGGCCTCCTCGCTGTTCCTCCAAGAGGCCAGGTGCGGTCCTGCCCCAGGGCCTTTCCACATGCCACGCCCCATGCCTGGAACTCTATTCCCATTTCTCTTATCTGAATGAATTCTGTCATCCACCAGGTCTCAGTTCAGATGTCACCTCCTCAGGAAAGCCCTCCCAGATTGCCTGGGCTCACTCAGGCCCCCAGCGCCTTCTCTCTGCTTCCTCCTACAATCGTAGTTCACTCCTACTTTGTGCACAGATATTTTTATCCTCTGTCTCCCGCTCTGGGACATTTGCCCCAAGAAGGCAGGGACTTTTTTTTTCCTGTCTGGGTCACTGCTGTGTCCCCCGTATGGAGAAATGGGGCCTGGGGTACAGCGAGTACTCAAATGTTGGTTGTATGAAGAATGAAAAGTGAAACCAATGCAGGACACTCCCCAGGGCTGTGGGAAAGGTCTCTCTGTCCTTGTAAACCCCAAGACTTTGGTGCTCAGAGACTAAGGAAATGACCCCAGAGGCTCTGACCCCACCTGAAGCAGACACATCCCAGAGACAGCAGCTATGAGAGGTCACAGCAGGTCATGAGGTGCCATGTCCCACCTCGAGGCCCAACTTTCCTTGGCGACCCACAGAACACCTGCCATGAAACCCGAGAAGTCTAGGCCGCTCATCATTTCCCTGATGGGAGAACCCGCAGGCCAGAGAGGGTGAGCCACTGTCCCAAGGTCACACAGTAAGCCCAGGTTGAAACACACATGTGCGTGATACAGAACTGTGTTGACGGGTTTTCAAGTTCCCCATGGATCACCGGCCAGCTCCCAGACAGCTGGACGGACCGACGGACTGAGAGGCGGACAGTGTGACGGTCTCGCGCGGACCCCAAGGGCCGTGGACACTGGCCCCCAGCCAGGCTCCATAACTGTGCCCTGTCTTCCACCCAGAGCTGCCCCGGAATTGCTTCTTACCCCATCCGGCTGGGTCCCAGTTTCAAGGGACGTGGCCTTAACCGCCCCCCACCACCACCGCTGGAAGCTTCCGGAAGGGTGCCCAATCTTAGGGGTGATGCCATAGTCCTCCTCTGGGCCAAAGCAGGCGACAGCCCCACCCCACCTTCCCTCGGCCCTTGGCCATCATCCAGCCAGAGCGAGGAGGGTGTCCACCCCGTTTTCTGGGACCACAGGGCACAGAGGCAGGCGGGGGCTTGGCCGGGGTCACACAGCAGCCCAGTCCCTGGGCCTCACACTCCCCAGCCCGCTGAGACCTCCCCACCCTCAAAACATCCCATCACAGGCCCTGGGCCCAGCACAAGCATCTCCAGCACCACTGATCCTCTGCAAAACCGTCCAAGGGAACGGCCACCCTGGTGCCCTCGTGGGCCACAGAAACAGCCACTTTCCGACCCTTAGCGGTGCCTGGGCAGCCCCGGACTCGTCTCCAGGTGGAAGATGCAGGAATTATTCTGCTCTCCATGATCTGGGCTCGGTTTCACCACCTCTGACCACCTTCTCCGACTTCACAGCTCCCCAGTGGGGGGGGTCACCGCCGCCCCCCAACCACGCCGGGCTGGAGAAGCCTCCTCGGCCGGCCGCCCCCTCCTGCCCCCGGCCCCGGGCCACGGCGGGCCCCGCTCCACTCACCATCCACCACATTTTAGCCGTCGTGTCGTAGCACAGTTGCCATTTGACCGAGGTCTCTCCCGGCTTGCTGGACACGGGGGGCCCGGGCACCTCCATGCTGGGGCGGACGGCGAGGGCGGCCCCGAATCGCCTTATGGGGACCGGAGTGCGGGCTGGGCCGGCCGCCTGGGAGGCAGGTCCGGGCACCCGGCTTCCATGATGCCGTCACACGAGCAGCTTTTCTCTGGGGAGTCGGAGGAGGGTGCCGGGGACACTGGGAGCTGGAGAGCATAGACGAGAGAGTGAGAGAGCGAGCGAGAGAGAGAAAGAGAGACAGAGAGAGAGGAGAGAAGAGAGAAGAGAGAGAGGCAGGAGGGCTTGGGATGCGTTAATCTGAGACACACCAGGCCACTCTCAACTGAGTGACCACCCACAGCCCGGCGAGGCTGTCACAGGCCGTGTGTGTGTGTGTGTGTGTGTGTGTGTGCAGCAGCCGTTGGTGCAATCAGACGGGGCCATGGATTTGTGAATGAAGCTCAAGCTCTGATTGGAAAATCCCCCCTCCCGCCCCCCGGAAGGAGCGTGGCTTCTCCCGCCTGCCCACCACCTCCATCAGGGACAGACGGATGCGCAGGACCCGGCAGCCTGGGGCGGGAGGGGGAACACCCCACCCCCCCACCGACCTCCCCCCCAACACCCACCCACCTCCGCTTCCCAGATGCCAGCCGGGAGGGTGCCCCTGTGAGCGTGCTCCAAGGCCTCCGTTAGCTCCGGGCAGGGCTCGGCTGTCTTCATGGGACCCTGGAGGGGTAAGTCTTTTTTTTTTTTTTTTGAGACAGAGTTTCACTCTTGTTGCCCAGGCTGGAGTGCAGTGGCGCAATCTCGGCTCACTGCAACCTCCGCCTCCCAGGTTCAAGCAATTCTCCTGCCTCAGCCTCCCGGGTAGCTGGGATTACAGGCACCTGGCCACCACACCTGGCTAATTTTTGTATTTTTAGTAGAGATAGGGTTTTGCCATGTTGGCCAGGCTGGTCTCAAACTCCTGACCTCGGGTGATCTGCCCGCCTCGGCCTCCCAAAGTGCTGGGATTACAGGTGTGAGCCACCACACCTGGTCAAATCAAAGTACAAAGGGTAAGTCTTGAGAGATAAGATAGGAAAGGGTCTCTCTGCATGCAGGAAAGGGGTGGGGTATGAAGCCCCTGGGTTTGGAAAGAGGAGGCCTGGTGTTGGTGTTCTGGCTGTGTGATCTCAGACGAATCGCTAGATCTCTCTGGGCTTCAGTCTCTCTCTTGAAAATGGCAAGAAGGCCAGGTGCAGTGGCTCATGCCTGTAATCCCAGCACTTTGGGAGGCCAAGGCAGGAAGATCACTTGAGCTCAGTTTGAGACCAGTCTGGGCAACATAGCAAAACCCCTGTTGCTACAAAAAATAAATGTATAGCTGGGCACGGGGGCTCACGCCTGTAGTCCCAGCACTTTGGGAGGCCAAGGCGGGAGGATCACTTGAGCTCAGGAGTTTAAGACCAGCCTGGGCAACATAGCAAGACCCCTGTCTCTACAAAAAATAAATGTATAGCTAGGCACGGTGGCTGACGCCTGTAATCCCAACACTTTGGGGCAGCCGAGGCAGGCAGATCATTTGAGGTCAGGAGTTCGAGACCAGCCTGGCCAACCCATCTCTATTAAGAATGCAAAATAATTAGTCAGGCATGATGGCGCTTGCCTGTAATCCCAGTTACTTCGGAGGATGAGGCACGAGAATCATTTGAACCCGGGAGGTGGAGGTTGCAGTGAGCCGAGATTGCGCCACTGCACTGCAGTCTGGGTGACAAGAGTGAGACTCTGTCTGAAAAAAAATTATAAAATAAAATAAAAATAAATAAATAAATAATTTTAAAAAGAAGACAGCAAATAATTGCTGAGAACAAGGGTGGGACAAGATGTAAACCTCACAAAGGAGATATGACTATTACTATTTTTTTTTTTTTTTCCTGAGGTGGAGTCTCACTCTGTCTCCCAGGCTGGAGTGCAGTGGTACGATCTTGGCTCACCGCAACCTCCGCCTCCTGGGTTCAAGCGATTCTCCTGTCTCAGCCTCCTGAGTAGCTGGGACTACAGGAGCCCGCCACCATGCCTAGCTAATTTTTGTATTTTTAGTAGAGATGGGATTTCGCCATCTTGGCCAGGCTGGTCTTGAACTCCTGACCGCGTGATCTACTCGCCTCAGCCTCCCAAAGTGCTGGGATTACAGGCGCGAGCCACTGCTCCCAGCGTGACTGTCACTATTTTATCTTCTCCTTCCTTCTCCTGGCCTCCAAGCAGAGACAAGTTGGGGGGTTTGGGTGGTGGGGGGTGGGGGGGGTTTCCTTTTGTTTCATAATGTAACAGTCGCTGTGCATTTATGGAGCATGAAGTGTATGCCCAGGCGAGGCGAGAAGGGGCTGGTCACTGGTGTGTGTGTGGGGGCTGGATGTCCTGGCCCGCAGGTAGCAGGAGGGACTGCAGATAGACTGCAGGAAGAACTTCCCTGGGGAGGGACTGCCCCTTAGCTCTGAAATGGCAATGACAGGGCCCACCCGGAACTCCTCTGGCCTCCGCTTTTCTGTGTCTTCTCCGAGTGCTCGGAGGGAAGTGGAGGCTGAGCAGCTGGCGCTGGACGTGAATGGGGACCAGGCGCCTCGCTGTGTCATTGGGGCTGAGGACGGGGTGGCGTGCTGGGGAATGTGGCCGCCCCAGTCTCGTCTCCTCTGCTCAGTCCCTGGCACCGTGGGGGAATCTTCCTAAAGTGCAGCTGTGGCTGGTTCCCTCCTCTCTTGGCCTCCCTTCGTGGTCTCCAACATAAGAACCCGACAGAGACTGGACTCGGCTTCCCACTCATCCCCTCTGTCTCACTAATGCATCTCACCGTCCCACTTCCTGATGACACCACGTTCCTCTACAGCTCCGGGCCTTTGCTTCTGCCTGGGACGCCTTTCGTCTTTGCACCGCTGAGCAACTCCTATGCATCCATCAAAACCCAGCCCCGACATTGCCCCAACCCTTGAGGACAGAGACAAAGGGAAACAGACACAGAGACAAATGGAGGGACAGAGATGGGGAGAAAGTTGGAGAGAGACAGAGAGAGGAAGGCGAGACACCCAGCCACGCCACGCCCACTGTCTGGACCACAGGCTCTGAGTTTCCACCCTGAAAAGCCTGGATTAGCAGCCACATTCTGCTCGATAGGAAGGTTCCCACAAAACCCAGCCCTAACCCCAAGGGATTGAGATTATCTGCATCCAGTACAGCCTCCCCCAGCCTGGGGAGCTCCTGGAGGGCAGGACCCGGGTCTGAACCCTCACCGGGACCCCAGCATCCCCTGGGACTCAGCTGTGCACACAGTAAGCACCTACGATGCTTGACAGGGCAGGTGTATGGGAGAGACCCTATCATTTGAATCATCGATATTAATAGCAATGGCTTGGCTGGGTGCAGTGGCTCACACCTGTAATCCCAGCACTTTGGGAGGCCGAGGCGGGTGGGTCACTTGAGGCCAGGAGTTCAAGACCAGCCTGGCCAACATGGCAAAACCCCATCTCTACTAAAAATACAAAAATTAGCCGGACGTGGTGGTGCACACCTGTAATCCCAGCTAGTCGGGAGGCTAAGGCAGGAGGATTGTTTGAATCCAGGAGGCAGAGGTTGCAGTGAGCCAAGATCGTGCCACTGCACTCCAGCCTGGGTGACAGAGCGAGACTCTGTCTCAAAATAAAAATAAAATAAAATAGCTGGGCGTGGTAACTCAAGCCTGTAATCCCAGCACTTTGGGAGGCCGAGACAGGCAGATCACAAGGTCAAGAGACAGAGACCAACCTGGCCAATATGGTGAAACCCCGTCTCTACTAATAATACAAAAATTAGCTGGGTGTGGTGGCATGCATCTGTAATCCCAGCTACTCAGGAGGCTGAGTCAGGAGAATCACTTGAACCCAGGAGGTGGAGGTTGCAGGGACCCGAGATCGCGCCATTGCACTCCAGCCTGGCGACAGAGTGAGACTCCGTCTCAAATAAATAAAATAAAATAAAATAAAATAAAATAAAATAAAATAAAATAAAATAAAATAACTCTCCTGGGCCCCTAAGATCACTTTACTGCTTTTTCTTCAAAGCACTGATGACTATTCCCTATTTCTTGCCTGTCTCCCCCAGTGGGGTGTTGATTTCAGGAGGGCCGAGAATTGTGTTGGTCTCATTCACTGCTTTGGCCTCAGTGCCTGGAACAGTGCCTGGCTCAGAGTAGGCGCTCAGTAACAGATCTGTTGAATGCAGGAATGTATGCATGAATAGAAAGTCAAGGTTTTGCAAATATTGGAGTTTCCTGCTGATTTTTGCAAAAGGCATTTTCATCCTGGCACTAAAGATGGAGGCCTGGCAAAGGACTGGCTGGTGTGTGGGGAGGGGCGAGGGGAAGGGCTGGGCGTGAGCTTTCCTGGCCCTAGTGGGGCCATGCCTCGGCCATCCTGCCCAGCTGAGGCCGGCAGAGCCCGGCCCAGCGGACGCAGTTCGCCCACATGGAGGCCCCCGCCCCGTAACTATAATTTGCCTCAGTACCTTGTGGTTGTAGGAGACAATTACCCCACAGATGTGCGGTTGGAGTCAGGCATTCAGACGGCGGGTCAGAGCCCGGGCCTTGGCGGAAGGCAGATGTGGGAGGCAACCTTCAAACGGGAAGGGAGAGAGAGAGAGAGAGAGAGAGATGGAGAGAGAGAGATGGAGAGGGAGATGGAGAGATGGAGACAGGGAGATAGAGGGAGAGATGGAGAGAGAAAGAGATGGAGAGAGGGAGAGAGAGAGATGGAGAGAGGGAGGGAGAGAGAATGACAGAAAGGGAGAGACAGAGATAAAGGGAGGGAGGGGGAGAGAGGGAGGGAGGAAAGGGGAGAGAGAGATGAAAGGAGGGAGGGAGAAGGGGGAGAGAGAATGAGAGAGTGATGGAGAGAGAGAGATGGAGAAATGGAGAGAGAGAGATGGAGAGAGAGATGGAAAGAGGGAGAGAGAGATGGAGAGAGGGAGGGAGAGAGGGAGGGAGAGAGAGATGGAGGGAGGGAGGGAGGGAGACAGAATGAGAGACAGGGAGATGGAGAGAGGGAGAGAGAGATAAAGGGAGGGAGGGGAAGAGAGAGGGAGGGAGGGGAGGGGAGAGAGATGAAAGGAGGGAGGGAGAAGGGGGAAAGAGAATGAGAGATGGAGAGAGAGATTGAGAGGGATGGAGAGAGATGGAGAGATGGAGACAGAGATGGAGATAGAGAGATGGAGAAATGGAGGGATGGAGAGATGGAGAGAGATGAGAGAGAGATGGAGAGAGAGATGGAAAGAGGGAGAGAGAGATGGAGGGAGGGAGGGAGAGAGAAAGAGAGGGAGATGGAGAGAGGGAGAGAGAGATAAATAGAGGGAGGGGAGAGAGAGGGAGGGAGGGAAGGGGAGAGAGAGATGAAAGGAGAGAGGGAGAAGGGGAGAGAGAATGAGAGATGGAGAGAGAGGAAGAGAGAGATGGAGACAGGGAGGGAGGGAGGGAGAGAGAGAGATGGAGGGAGGGAGAGAGAGAAGGGAGGAGAGAGAGGAGGGTGAGAGAGAGGGATGGAGGGAGGGAGGGGGAAGAAGGAAAGAGGGAGAGGGAGAAAGGGAGAGAGGGAGGAAGAGAGGGAGAGAGAGAAGAGACAGAAAGAGAGAGAGAGGGAGGAAGAGAAAGAAACAGACATCATGGAAAAAGACGGAGATGAGAGGCAGAGAAACAGAGACATGCACAGAGAGGCAGGGAAAGACAGAGACACACAGAGACATGCAGAAAGAGTGAAAGAGAGATAGAGGGGAGAGAGACAGAGACAAAGATACAGAGACAAGGAGAGACAGCAAGATTTAGAGGGAAACAGTGATAGAGAAAGACAGAGATACAGAGATAATGAGACAGAGAGGGAGAGAGTTAGGGAGAGAGAGAGACAGTGAGAAAGACAGGTGGGAAAGACAAGCCACCCAGCCGTGCCCAGTCAACCGGGTGGGCTGTGGACCGTCCACTGTGTAGCACAGCCTATGCCCCCACCAGAGACACCCAATTGACCAGCCACATTTTCCACTCTGAGAACTCAGGCCCAAGAGGGTCAGCCCAGTGATCAAAACTGCAGCAGCTACTGAGCTGGGCCAGCACCTGGATCTTCGTGAGGATCCTCCATCTGTACCACACCCCCAACCCCGGTTCCTGTCCCCCAGTACCAAGGACAGAAGGCCCAGGTCTACACGTCTTTTTTTGTTTTTTAGATGGAGTTTCACTCTTGATGCCTAGGCTGGAGTGCAATGGCGCAATCTCGGCTTACCGCAAACTCCACCTCCCAGGTTCAAACGATTCTCCTGCCTCAGCCTCCCAAGTAGCTGGGATTACAGGCACCTGCTGCCACGCCCGGCTAATTTTGTATTTTCAGTAGAGACGGGGTTTCGCCATGTTGGCCAGGCTGGTCTCAAACTCCTGACCTCAGGTGATCCACTTGCCTCGGCCTCCCAGAGTGCTGGGATTACAGGTGTGAGCCACCATGCCCGGCCTGGTCTACAAGTCTTTACCCACTCCATGCCTCAGTTTCCCTAGCTGAAAAACCAACAAGCCAGATTAGAGCAGCCTCTCAATGCTGTCACTCACAGACCACCCTTCTCGTTTTATCTGTGTCCAAGTATTAGTGAAGATTTTTCTTTGGATCAAACTGTTTGTTTTAAAAGACTTAGATATATTTAAAGAGAAAAGAATAACGCCTCCCCCGCACTACAGTCTGCCGTGAATCTCAGGTCCAAAGATAAATGCAACAAAAACCTCCTCAACCTTATCATAGTCTAACCAAACATCAAGCCCGAAGCCTGCTCTGTTTGTAAAAAAGAAAAGCAAGAATTAGAGAGGTGTTAGACAGGTTAAGAGCATCCAAAAGCTGCAGGTGAAGAGCAAGTGATCTAACACAGGTGTAATTGGAATCCCAGAGGAGAAGGAAGACTAGGGCAGCTGAATGTTTTCACAGAGAATAGCCAATAATTTTCACAGATCCATGAGGCTCAGAAAACACCAAACAGAATAAATATCCTCTAAGAGACATACCCAGACATATATTCAAAATGCAGAAAATTGGCTGGGCGCGGTGGCTCACGCCTGTAATCCCAGCACTTTGGGAGGCTGAGGCGGGCAGATCACCAGGTTAGGAGATCGAGACCATCCTGGCTAACACAGGGAAGGTCTTGCCAGCCTTATAGGTCACAGGGAGGCTTTGACCCAGAGGAAGGTGGGAGCCTTGGAGTGCTGTAGGCAGAGGAGGGACAGGCCCTAACTCGGGTGCTCACAGCCCCCCTCTGGTGGCTGCTGCAGGGAGGACAGACTGTGTGGCAGAGGGTGGAGCCTAGGACCAAGGCAGAGGCAACTGCGCCAGGTCCAGGTGGGCAACGATGGGGCTGGACCCAGGCAGAGGAACAGGAAGAAGTGAGCGTTTGAGGACGGAATAGTGAGGGCAGGGGTGACAGGACCTGCTGATAGATTGGAGTTGAGCAAGAAACAAAATATCCAGGATAGCGTCGATGTTCGGCTCCAGCACCCGGAAGAATGGAACTGCCGGGCCGGGCGCGGTAGCTCACGCCTGTAATCCCAGCACTTTGGGCGGCCGAGGCGGGCGGATCACGAGGTCAGGAGATCGAGACCATCCTGGCTAACACGGTGAAACCCCGTCTCTACTAAGAATACAAAAAATTAGCCGGGCGTGGTGGCGGGCGCCTGTAGTCCCAGCTACTCCGGAGGCTGAGGCAGGAGAATGGCGTGAACCCGGGAGGCGGAGCTTGCAGTGAGCCGAGATCGCGCCACTGCACTCTAGCCTGGGCGACAGAGGGAGACTCCGTCTCAAAAAAAAAAAAAAAAAAAAAAAAAGAATGGAACTGCCATCAGCTGAGATGCAGACGACGAGGGAGGAGCAGGATTGGGGACCAAGGACAGAGTTTTGTCCTCACTAGCAACCGCTTAGCTGTCAGAGATTAGGGCTGAGTTCATTTGAGGCTTTGATGGAGGACAGACAGGCAGAGAAAGCTCAGACCCTTGTCCCCAGTCATCCTGCATGGGAGCCCCTGCGACCAGAGCCGAGAGCTGTCCGCGACCCCCGGTGCTGAAGCTCCCGTTCTAAGCAGGAACTCCGGAGCCCCCGCTGCAGTAAAGTGTCTGGCATGGAGTGAACGCTCAGAACGTATCCCTGAATTTCACCCAAGGTGGCAAAGCGATTTCAGCGTCATCGTACTGCGCTGGTTTCTATGTCCCGCACGCCCCAACCTGTATTTTAGGGATATGCAAACTGAGACCATGAGAGGTTGCTGCACCTTTAAAAATCACGCAATGCATCACTTTATTATTATTATTATTATTTTTGAGACGGAGTTTGGCTCTGTGGCCCAGGCTGGAGTGCAGTGGCACGATCTCGGCTCACTGCCACCTCCGCCTCCTGGATTCAAGCGATCCTCCTGCCTCAGCCTCCTGAGTAGTTGGGATTACAGGCACTCGCCACCACACCCGGCTAATTTTTGTATTTTTAGTAGAGACGGGGTTTCACCATATTGGCCACGCTGATCTTGAACTCCTGACCTCAGGTGATCTGCCCGCCGCGGCTTCCCAAAGTGCTGGGATTACAGGCATAAACCACGGCGCCCGGCTACGTAATGCATCACTCTTGACGTCACAATCAGCTAGGCTCTGAAGACAAATCCGAGTTCAGGCTGTGGATTGGCTGATCCCTCATGAATATGTAGATTACTCTCAACCTTCACCTGGCTCTGGTAGGTTCAGAAAAGTAAGGGGGTGGAGAGGAGGCGGGGCTGGGGGCGGGGCTGGAAACTGTTCCTGTGAGGGTTGGGGCAAGTAGTGGGGCGGGGCCAGGCACTATGGACGTGGTCAGAATTTTTGTACATTTCGTTCCCTGCCTTCTCCCCAGTACCTTTCTACAACAGCTCCTAGTACCCAGTAGGTGCTTCATAAATGTTTATTGACTCTGGAATCCAGTAGGAGTAATGCCTGAGAGTTCACTTTTCTGACCGGGTTGGAGGTCCTATTTTGCCTATAATGTGATAGTATCATTGGTATCATTCATCTTGATCTGCCCAGTTCTGGACGTTTGCATAATAACCTGAGCCCAGGCCGGGCGTGGTGGCTCACGCCTGTAATCCCAGCACTTTGGGAGGCCGAGGCGGTTGGATCAGGAAGGCCGAGGCAGGCAGATCAAGAGGTCAGGGATTTGAGACCAGCCTGACCAATATGGTGAAACCCTGTCTCTATTAAAAATACAAAAATTAGCCGGGTGTGGTGGCACGCACCTGTAATCCCAGCTACTCGGGAGGCTGAGGCAGCAGAATCTCTTGAACCTGGGAGGCGGAGGTTGCCGTGAACTGAGATCGCGCCACTGCACTCCAGCCTGGGTGACAGAGTGAGACTCTGTCTCAAACAACCAACCAAAAATTATGTGTATACACACACACACACGTATATATACATATACATTATATGTATATACACGGACTTATGTATATATGTGTGTGTATGTATATATATATGTATATCATGAGCCCTGTCTTACAGATGAGGAAACTGAAGCTTGGAGAGAGAATGCAAGGCTTAAGGGCATGCATGTCTTAGGTCAATCAGCAAATATTGAGGACCCAGAGGTGAGGAACTCCAGCTCCCTTGGTCGGGACTCAGCTCCTATTTGGCCCTCAGTTTTACCCCGACACACCCTGCTTCAGTCCTCTGTGTGGTTTCGAGGCCACAGTTGAGGGGCTCTCTGTTTTCTAACTCGGACCTAGGTAATTCCTACTTTTTTTTTTTTTTTTTTTTTTTTTTTTTTAGACGGCGCTTCACTCTTGTCGCCCAGGCTTGAGTGCAGTGGCGCAATCTCGGCTCACCGCAACCTCCGCCTCCCAGGTTCAAGCGATTCTCCGGCTTCAGCCTCCTTAGTAGCTGGGATTACAGGCATGCACCACCACACCCGGCTAATTTTGTATTTTCAGTAGAGACGGGGTTTCTCCATGTTGGTCTGGCTAGTCTCGAACTCCCGTCCTCAGGTGATCCACTCACCTCGGCCTCCCAAAGTGCTGGGATTACAGGCGTGAGCCACCGCGCCCGGCCAGTAATTCCTACTTCTACCCCCACCTTTGCTAACGCCATGCCCTGTGCCTAGCAGGTCACGGGTGTCTCCATCCCAACCCAGCATCTCCGACCTCCAGAGTGGGAACAGAGTGTTCCAGGCTAGGGAAACCGCACGTGCAAAGGCCTGGCAGCCAAACCACATTGTTACTGGAGAGAAGAGGGGAGGAGGAGCGGGGCCGACCTTGCAGGCTAGAAAGTTTGCACGGGGCAACTTTTGCGTCTCAGGAGAGAAGCCAGGGAGTCCCCTAACAGTCTCCCTCCGAGCTCAATAAATCTTGCACATTTCAAGCCAAGGCACAGAGCCTGAACGAAGGCATGGGTTTTTGCTGCCCCCTGCTGGTCGCTGGAGCGAAAGCATCCGGAAAGTAATTTTTTTAAAAAGTCTCGTTCTGTCGCCCAAGCTGGAGTGCAGTGGCGGGAACTCGGCTCACTGCAACCGCCGCCTCCCGGGTTCAAGCGATTCTCCTGCCTCAGCCTCTCGAGTAGCTGAGAATACAGGTGCGCACCACCACAACCGGCTAATTTTTGCATTTTTAGTAGAGATCGGGGTGGGGGGGTTGCCATTTTGTCCAGGCTGGTCTCGAACTCCTGATCTCAAGTGATCCGCCCGCCTCGGCCTCCCAAAGTGCTGGGATTACAGGTGTGAGCCACCGCACCCAGCCGGAAACTGAATTTTTAAGGGTTGATTTATTTTAAAGCTTCTGCAGTGCTTTCTCCGGGCCAGGAAGGACTTTATACATATTAACGCTTTGTGAGCTGGATTGGCCTCGTTTCCCAGAGACAGAGAAAAACTGATCCCCAGAGGATTCAGCTGCTGGCTCAAGGACACACAGCCATTCAATGTTATAACTCGGTTTCAAACCTGGGACAGTCTGGTTCTAAACTCAACCATTATGTTTTTAGTGCATTTATTAACAGTAAGCAGGTATCATGTGCTAGGCAACAGGGAACAGAAAAACACAATTCAGGCAGGTGTAAGGGCTCATGCCTGTAATACCAGCACTTTGGGAGGCCAAGGCAGGAGGATCGCTTGAGCCCAGGAATTTGAGACCAGCCTGGGCAACATAACGAGTCCCCGTCTCTACAAAAAATACCGAAAAAAATTAGCCAGGTGTGATGGTATGCATCTGTATTCCCAGATACTTGGGAGGCTGAAGCAGGAAGATTGCTTGAGCCCCGGAGTTGGAGACTTCAGTGAGCTATGATTGTGCCACTGCATTCCAGCCTGGGTGACAGAGGGAGACCCTGTCTCAACATAAAAACAGGCTGGGCGTGGCGGCTCAAGCCTGTAATTCCAGCATTTGGGAGGCTGAGGCAGGTGGATCAGCTGAGGTCAGGGGTTCGAGACCAATCTGGCCAACATGGGGAAACCCCTTCTCTACTAAAAATACACACACACACATACACACACAAAAATTAGCTGGGCATGGTGACCATGCCTGTATTTTCAGCTACTCGGGAGGCTTAGGCAGGAGAATTGCTTGAACCCAACAGGTGGAGGTGGCAGTGAACTGATACCGCACCACTGCACTCCAGCCTGGGCGACAGAGTGAGACTCTCTTTCAAAATAAGTAAATAATTTTAAAAAAAAACCCCCATAACATTAAAACAAAGCCAAACACACTTACTGTGCACTCATACCATCCTGTCATGAAACCCGCCAGGTTATGTTGGGTAGACAGACATCAGACAAGCCAGCGCATACATAAGCAGGGGGTTATAACTGTGATCCCTGCAGTGAATGAGAAGGGAGGGGAACCAAGGCAGGAGTTAACGGGTCACAGTTTCAAATCCTGGCTCCACCACATACCAACTGTGTGGCCTTGGGTTTTCCTCTCCACAAACCTGCCCCTCCATTTTCTCATCGGCAAAGTGAGAATTACAATAGAAACCTACATTGTTGGTTGGTTGTGGTGAGGACAAAAAGAGTTGATCTGCACATAGCAGGTGCTCAATAGATGTAAGGCTTTACTGTGTGGCTGTAGCATGCTTTGGGGAAAAGGAAGCTACCAGAGTTGTAAAGAGTAAATGTTTGCAGTGGGCACAGTGGCTCATGCCTGTAATCCCAGCACTTTGGGAGGCCCAGCGGGGAGGCTTGCTTGAGCCCAGGAGTTCGAGACCAGCCTGGGCAATAGAGTGAGACCCTGCCACTACGAAAAAATAAAAGAATAAACTGGGTGTGGTGACGCACACATTTGTAGACCCAGCTACTCAGAGGGATCTCTTGAGCCCAGGATTTCAAGACTGGACTGAGCTAGGATGGTGCCACTGCACTTCAGCCTGGGCAACAGAGCAAGACCCTGTCTCAAAACAAACAAACAAAAAGTCAGTGCAGTCTCTCTCTCTCTCTCTCTTTTGGATCACACTCCAGGAAAAACCAGCCACCATGTTGTAAGGATGCTCAAGTAGCACTATGGAGATTCACACGTGGCGAAGAGCTGAGGCCTCCCACCAACAGCCACATGAGGGAGCCAGAGTGGGAGTGGCTCCTCCAGCCCCAGTTGAACCTTCAGATGTGACAGCCTCGGCTGCTGACAGTTTGCAATCTCATGAGACCCTGAGCCAGAACCACCCAGCTAAATCAGTCCTGGACTCCTGATCAACAGAAATGGTGTAGGTCAGATAATAATGTATGTTTTAAGCTGACAGACTGGGGGATGGGTAAATTGTTATGCAGCAACACCTAACTAATGCACCCTGTATGTCACTTAGCCTATGCCTCAGATGAGCACTTACAGCATAGCTAGTGTTCCTCTGTCCTAAGCACATCCTTGCTCATTCTTAAGGAGACACTCAGTGGTGGAATTGGTGTATTTTATTTTATTTTTATTTTTTAATATTTATTTATTTATTTGAGACGGAGTCTTGCTCTGTTGTCCAGGCTGGAGTGCAATGGCACAATCTCGGCTCAATGCAAACTCCACCTCACAGGCGCAAGAGATTCTCCTGCCTCAGCCTCCCAAGTAGCTGGGATTACAGGTGCCCACCACCATGCCTGGCTTACTTATTTATTTATTTTTTGAGATGGAGTCTTGCTGTGTCACCCAGGCTGAAGTGCAGTGGCGTGATCTCGGCTCACTGCAAGCTCTGCCTCCCAGGTTCACGTCATTCTCCTGCCTCAGCCTCCCGAGTAGCTGGGACTACAGTCACCTGCCACCACGCCCGGCCAATTTTTGTATTTTTGGTAGAGACAGGGTTTCACCATGTTAGCCAGGATGGTCGCGATCTCCTGACCTCATGATCCACCCGCGTCAGCCTCCCAAAGTGCTGGGATTACAGGTGTGAGCCACCGTGCCCAGCTAATTTTTATATTTTTAATAGAGATGGGGTTTCACCATGTTGGCCAGACTGGTCTCGAACCTCCTGACCTCAAGTGATCTGCCTGCCTTGGCCTCCCAAAGTGCTGGGATTACAGGCGTGAGCCACTGTGCCCAGAATTGGTGTATTTTAAGGGTGCACATTCTAAATGTTTAACAACATTGGGTTAAATTTTAAAAGCTTAAATTGGCCTATTTCAAACAATAACCTGAATTCTAATCTAATACATTTGATTTTGGGCCACTACACAGCAGCTGAGAGAATGCCAGAGAGCCAGGGTTGAAGTACTGCTGTGCAGCCTCAGGCAGGTCCCTTAACCTTTCTGGGCTTTAATTAACTTGTAAAGTGGGGATATTATTAACAGAACATACCTCAGGGAGTTGGGGCGGGTTAAATGAGTTGAGTCATGTAAAATGCTTAAACCAGGCTGAGTGTGGTGGCTCATGCCTGTAATCCCAGCACTTTGAGAGACCAAGGCCAATGGATCACCTGAGGGCAGGAGTTTGAGACTAGCCTAGCCAACATGATGAAACCCCATCTCTACTAAAAATACAAAAATTAGCTGGGTGCGGTGGCAGGCACCTGTAATTCCAGCTACTCAGGAGGCTGAGGCAGGAGGGTTGCTTGAACCCGGGAGGCAGAGGTTGCAGGGAGTTGGAGGTTGCAGTGAGTCAAGATTGTGTCACTGCACTCTAGCCTGGGTGACAGAGCGAGACTCTGTCTTAAAAAAAAAAAAAAAACAGAAAAAAAACCCTGCCGGGCGCGGTGGCTCACGCCTGTAATCCCAGCACGTTGGGAGGCCAAGGCGAGTGGATCACGAGGTCAGGAGATGGAGACCATCCTGGCCAACATGGTGAAACCCCGTCTCTACTAAAAATACAAAAAAATTAGCCGGGCATGGTCGTGGGCACCTGTAGTCCCAGCTACTCGGGAGGCTGAGGCAGGAGAATGGCGTGAACCCGGGAAACGGAGCTTGCAGTGAGCTGAGATCACGTCACCGCACTCCAGCCTGGGCGACAGAGCGAGACTCCATCTCGGAAAAAAAAAAAAAAAAACCCAAAAAATAAAACATAAAATGCTTAAACCAGTGTTATATGATTGAACATTCTTTTTTTTTTTTTTGACAGGATCTTGCCCTGTTGCCCAGGCTGGAGTGCAGTGGCATGATCATAGCTCACTGCAGCCTTGACCTCCTGGGCTCAAGCGATCCTCCTGTCTCAGCCTTCTGAAAAGCTGGGACCATAGGCATGCACCACCACACCTGGCTAATTGTTTGATTTTTTTTTTTTTTTCGAGTTGGAGCCTTGCCCTGTGGCCCAGGCTGGAGTGCTATGGTGCAATCTCGGCTCACTGCAACCTCCGCCTCCCGGGTTCAAACGATTCTCCTGCCTCAGCCTCCCAGGTAGCTGGGATTACAGGCGCCTGACACCATGCCCAGCTAATTTTTGTATTTTTTTAGTAGAGACAGGGTTTCATCATGTTGGCCAGGCTGGTCTCAAACTCCTTATCTCATGATCTGCCCGCCTCAGCCTCCCAAACTGTGGGATTACAGGCGTGAGCCACCGCGCCCAGTCTGTTTGATTTTTTTTTGTAGAGACAGGGTCTCTCTTTGTTGCCCATATGGTCTTAAACTCCTGGGTTCAGGCAATCCTCCCACCTCAGCCTCCCAAAGGGCTGAGATTACACACATGAGCCTTGGCGCCCAGCCTGGTTCAACATGCAACACAGCAAGACCCCGTCTTTACAAAAAAAATCTAAAAAATTTTGTGGAGGATGGTGGCGCGTGCCTGTAGTCCCAGCTACTCGGGAGACTGAGGCAGGGAGATCACTTAAGCCCTAGGAGTTCGAGACTGCAGAGAGCTATGATTGTGCCACTGCACTCCAGCCTGGGCAGTAGAGCAAGACCCCGTCTCTAATCAATCAATCAATCAATCAATCAATCAATCTATTGTGTAGCAACTGTGGGTGAAGGTGTGGACCAATTGGAACCCTCATGAACAGTGCGTGGGAATGTAAAACGGTGAAAATGCCGCTGTGAAAAACAGTTCGGCGGCTGGGCGCAGTGGCTCACAGCTGTAATCCCAGCAATTTGGGAGGCCAAGGTGGGCAGATCACCTGAGGTCAGGAGTTCAAGACCAGCCTGGCCAACATGGCAAAACCCAGTCTCTACTAAATACAAAAATCAGCTGGGTGTGGTGGCGTGTGCGTGCAATCCCAGCTACTCGGGAGGCTGAGGCAGGAGGATCGCTTGAACCTGGGAGGCGGAGGTTGCCGTGAGCTGAGATTGTGCCCCTGGACTCAAGCCTGGGCGACAGAGTGAGACTCCATCTCAAAAAAAAGAAGAGGAAGAAGAAAGAAGAAGAAAAGGAGAAGGAGAAGGGGAAGGGGAAGGAGAAGGAGAAGGGGAAGGGGAAGGAGAAGGGGAAGGGGAAGGGGAAGGGGAAGGGGAAGGAGAAAGAAGAAGAAGAAGAAGAAGAATTAGAATTATTTGGCAATTCCTTACAAAGGTCAAACATGGAGCCACCATTTGACCCAAGAATTCCACGCCTAAGTGTCTACCCAGGAGAACTAAAAACACACACGTCCATGCAGGGACCTGTCCATGAAGCTCAGAGCAGCAGGCTCATAATAGCCAAGACATGGAGGCAACCCAGGTATCTACCGAAGGATGGATCAGGACAGCATGGTCCATCCACACACTGGAATATTACTTAGCCATGAAAAGGAAGGAGCCTCTGACCCAGGCCACAGCGTGGATGAACCCTGAGGACCTCGTGCTCAGTGAGAGAAGCCAGACACGAAAGGCCACGCAGTGTGTGAGCCCATCTTTCTTTCTTCTATCTTTTCTTTTTCTTTCCTTCTTTCTTCCTCTCTTTCTTTCTTTCCTTTCCTTTCCTTTCCTTCCTTCCTTCCTTCTCTCTCTATTTCTTTCTTTTTGAGATGGAGTTACACGGTTTCGCTCTTCTTGCCCAGGCTGGAGTGCAATGGCGTGATCTCGGCTCACTGCAACCTCCACCTCCCGGGTTCAAGCGATTCTCCTGCCTCAGCCTCCCAAGTAGCTGAGATTACAGGCATGCACCACCACGCCCAGCTAATTTTATATTTTTAGTAGAGGCGGGGTTTCTCCATGTTGGTCAGGCTGGTCTTGAACTCCCGACCTCAGGTGATCCACCCGCCTCAGCCTCCCAAAGTGCTGAGGTTACAGGCGTGAGGTACCACACCCAGCCGTGTGATCCCATTTCTATGAAATGCCCAGGACAGGTGGACCCACAGAGACAGGAAGGGGATGCGTGGGTGCTGGGGAGTGGGGAAGGGGGTAGGGAGTGATGGCTGATGGGGACAGGATGTCTTTTGGGGTGATAGGCTGTTCTGGAATTAGAGGTGGTAGTGGCAACGCACCGTGAATGCACTACAAACCACTGAAGTGCACACTTTTAAATGGGTAAAATGGTAAATGCTGGCTGGGCACAGTGGCTCAAGCCTGTAACCTCAGCACTTTGGGAGGCCGAGGTGGGTGGATCACTTGAGGCCAGGAGTTCAAGACCAGCCTGGCCAACATGGCGAAACCCCATGTCTACTAAAAATACAAAAATTAGCCAGGTGTGGTGGCGCTCACCTGTAATCCCAGCTACTTGGGAAGCTGATGTAGGAGAATCGCTTGAACCCAGGAGGTGGAGATTGCAGTTAGCCAAGATCGTACCACTGCACTCCAGCCCGGGCAACAGAGTGAGACCCTGTTTAAACAAAACAAAACAATAAATAAAATGGTAAATTCTGTTATGTGAACTTTACCTGCATTTTTTCAAAATTGTATAGTTTATTCTATAGTATCTCTCTGCCCCACTGGACTATCTCCATGAGGACAGAGACCAGAGCGATCTTAGTTAAACAACTGCTGGCTGTGGGTGGCGGCTCACATCTGTAATTCCAGTGCTTTGGGAGGCAGAGGCCAGATCACTTGAGCCCAGAAGTTCGAGACCAGCTTGGGCACCATAGTGAGACTCCATCTCTACAAAAAATATAAAAATTAGCCGGCTGTGGTGGTATGTGCCTGTAGTCCCAGCTACTCGGGAGGCTGAGACAGGAGAATTGCTTGAGCCGGGGAGGTTAAGGCTGCAGTGAGCTGAGATCATGCCACTGCACTCCAGCCTGGGCAACAGAGCAAGACTCCATCTCAAACAAACAAACAAACAGCTGTAATATGATCAAGAAATGCATCTGGCTTCAGCAGACAGATCCCAGATACCCGATCATTAGAGCTGGTTTTTTTTTTTTTTTTTTTTTGAGACAGAGTCTCACTCTGTCACCCAGGCTGGAGTGCAGGGATGCGATGTCAGCTCACTGCAAACTCTGACTCCTGGGTTCAAGTGATTCTCATACGTCAGCCTCCCGAGTAGCTGGGATTACAGGTGTGTGCCACCAAGCCTGGCTAATTTTTTTGTTATTGTTTTTTTTTTGTATTTTTAGTAGAGGTGGGGTTTCACCATGTTGGCCAGGCTGGTCTCGAACTCTCAACCTCAGGCGATCCACCTGCCTCGGCCTCCCAAAGTGCTAGGATTACAGGTTTGAGCCACCACGCCTGGCCCCTGGTATCTATATCTACATTTGGTTTCTCTGAATATCCCCTCCTTCAACCCCTCACCCTAAACCTGAATTTCTCTCCAGCCCAGGCGCTGGATGGGGCCAGATGCACTTGGTCTGGTGGATGACAGAGAGAGGAAAGAAAGAGAAGAGTCAGCCCTTTAGCAAGTAAAACTTTTATTAAATAAATTTTTAGTTTTTTTTTTTTTTTCTCCAGACCAAAGAGAGGCGTTTTGGACATTAAGACGCTTTGCTGCTTCTCACCTGAAACACGTAACAGGAACACCAACCTCTTCAGCCACAGGAAATCTTCTTTGACACAAAACTCAAAC
Organism: Pan troglodytes; assembly: GCF_028858775.2. Classification (NCBI taxonomy): domain Eukaryota; kingdom Metazoa; phylum Chordata; class Mammalia; order Primates; family Hominidae; genus Pan; species Pan troglodytes. The sequence goes on along the minus strand of NC_072418.2, from coordinate 5,643,226 downwards.
CAAGTCAACCCAAAGTTCCAAGTTCTTTGCTTTCTCTTCTGTGTGTGTGTTGGTTTGTCCCAAAAGTCAGTTTGCAAGTTGAAACTTCATGAAATTACTCGTAGCAGAAATAAAGTACATTGTACAAATCACGCAGGTCTGCGATGTGGAGTATAAAAATGGTATTTACAGCCAGTAAACATGGACCAGAAAGACACGTACAACTGCACACCGGCACACACTCCCAAGCAGGCCCTCGGGGGCCTCGGCGGGCGCCGCGGACACGGGTGGGGCCCCCTCGAGGCAGGTTGGCACACACTTGCACACGGGGACACACGGAACACAGGCACGCTAGAGGAGAGTCTCGAAACAATTATCAAACTCTGGAATATCGAAACAAGTTGGTTCAGAAGATTTTTTTTTTCTTTTCTATTTTTTTTCTTTTTTCTTTTTTTTTTTTTTCTGTGTGGTTTCCCCCACCCCACCGCCCCCCCTCCGGGTCAGTCAACACATTTTGGTAGAAAGAAAAGGAAATGCTTGGTTTTTTTTTTTTTTTCTTTTTAAATGTTTTTTTCTTTTGAGCTTATTAAGTTATCTGGCGCCTCATTTGGTAAGAGGCCTTGCCGGATGTCCAAACGAACTTGATTCTGTGCTTTCACGTGGGTGTCGCGGATTGGGCAGCTGTACAGAGGCATCCCCACAAAGACCCCCCGCCCCACCCCACTCCCAACTAGGAAACAAAAATCCACTGTGGTTTGATTTTTCCCCCCATCTTTTTCTTCTCTTTTCTTCTTTGTACCTGCTCAGAAAGACCGGAAAAAAAGAAAAAAAATCTCTGTAGAGGTATGAAGGTCATTATCAAGTTCATCTCCAGTTAAAGGGGTGCTTGGCCGGTCCGGGTAGGGTCTTCCACTACGCTTGGCAATCCTGGTTACAAGACCTTAAATTCGAGGCTGGTGATTCGAAGGCAGGGATGATGGCTGCCTGGCCTTGGGAGGGGGTGGTGAGGGGCAGGGGGGCTCCCCCCAACCCTGTCCGCCCCCCCTCCGACGGAAAGCTAAGGGCTATTGGTCACATGAGTAAGGCTATGACTCGGGCAGGGGAGCAGAGAAGGGCTGAGGCAGGCCAGAGCGTCTCTGTTGTACCTATATCCATCCGGGAGGGCAGGGCTCTGGGATGAAGGGGCGAGGTGGGGTCTGGAGGCTGCAGCTGGGACCAGGGACACTGAAGCTGGCAGAGCCCAACGGCCCTGGAGAATTGGTGGTGGGGGGGTGCCAAAAGTCCTGGAGGTATATTGTATTGGCGGGTTCCTGGTGGGATGTGCCAGCCAGGAGGTGGTGGGGGTGGGGGTGGGGCACCTGATACGTGTTGCCCGGGGTCCCGCCAACCTCAGCCCTTCCTGTGTCCCCGCTGAGTGACCGGCCCAGGGTCACTCTACTCGGATGGAAGGAAGTCGGAAAAGTTTGGTCCCATGATCCGTACTCAAAATATATATATACTGTCTATAGATCTATATATATATGCATATATATATATATAGGAAAAGGTGTGATTTAGTTTGGGGAAGTCACCAAGTTTTGTGGGGAAGAAGCGAGAGCGTTTCCCAAAGCAGGGGGCGTGTGAACACTTCTGTCCCCGATTCAGGAGCCTCCCCCCCCCCCGCCCCTGCCCCAGGACAGACCCCAAAGGCCCCTCGCCACTCCAGGTGGCCTCCAGTAGAGGGGCAGGGCAAGGGGAGAAGAGGGGAGGAAAGGGCTGGTGTCCAAAGAACGGTTGGAATTTATGGGAAAGTCCTGGATCGGTTGGAAGCAGAAAACCCTCCTGGGATGGGAAGGCCCCTCACCTGGGGGAGAAGGGACGGGCGTTAGGGAGTGAGAACGGGGCCACACAGGTGGACACCACCTCCCCACCCTACTCCACCTGGCCAGGCTGGGATCTAGGAACACAGGGGCTCCCATCTTTTCCAAAAGAACAGATCCCACAAAGGCCAGAGTTCAGAGGCCAACAAACCCAGCTTTCAAAGAACTTAATGTCACCATCACCAAGCCCGTTTCCTCCTCCTCTGGCAGCTGGGGACAGATATTTCTGTTTATTTTCTGTCTCTCCTTCTCCACCCCCTGCCATCTAAGGCCCGTGAAGGGGGTTTCTCTCCTGTCCTCCATCCCCCGTTTCTGTTCATTCACAGCTGCGTCCCCGAGCACTGGGACAGTGCCTAGCACATAATAGATGCTCAGTTAAAAAAAAAAAAAAGTGCAGACTGAGAGTTAAAAGTGAAGGGATCGCAGAGAGCAGCTTTGGATTTTGCTTCTGGTTGGCAGTTCCTGAAGGTGCATTCTGTGCAGGTAAATACTCCCAAATCTGTGTGTGCTGACCCGGGAGAAGGTGAAAAGGCCAGACAGCTTCTAACTGAGCGTCTACTCTGTGCCAGGCCCTAGGCGAGACTCTTTGATGACGACAGCGATGGTGATTTAAAAAAAAAAAAAAAATCACAACGAATCATCCAGAACTCTTTAGGTGGTGGGTTCTGGGCTCGGCTGCGAAAAGATGCCCCACTCTGTTCCCTAGGTGGACCGTTTCCGCCGTCTCTGGGGAGATGACTTTCTTGAACCCATTTTACAGATGAGGCTCATCAAGGTTTGAGACCCACGGTTAAGTTTCCACAGTGGCCCCACAAGGTTTACTGTTCATCCCCCCACAAAAAAATGTTGAGAAAGTGGTTTGCCCTGATGGCAAACTACAGTCTGGGTTTCGTTTTGCTTGTTTTTCTTGCATGATGGTGGGTGGGGCACGAATCCCACTTTTCCATCAACTCATTGGGTAGGAATGACACCCAGTGAGGGGCCGCTTGTCCCAGGGGAACTAGTGGAAATGGAGCGGGGACACTGGAAGCTGTCAGTGCCAACTGGACTGGGCCCTGAGCACTGTCCCCACCTTCCACGCTCCACTCCTGGTTCCGAGTTGGGGTCCAACCTTAGGGTTTGGGGTCTGGGGTGGGCACTTGGCATTTCCGTCTGGTGTTGGGTTTTCAGCAGGGAAAACAGACTCATAGGACAGGACAGAACCCCCTCCCCACCGCACCCCCACCCCCAGAGCAAACCTGGCCTCTCAGGTGAACTTCTATTCAGCCCTCAAAGCCTTCTCCGGGAAGGATTCCCTAACCGACCTCACTGGGCCCTGGCTCACCTCAATCCCTACCCCACTCCCACCCTCTGCTCCAGCCCCAACCACAGGGGGATTGGGGGTGTCTACATCCAGCTCTGTCCCCGCCAACCCAACCCGGAGGTTTCTTGTAGCCTCTCGAAGCATCACCCCACCTGGGGAGGGTTTGGAGCATGAAGTGGGCCGCGGGAGGGGGTTTCAGACAAGACGGGGGGGCTTGGGCGGGGGTGGGGCCGCCTGGCGGCTCACCTGGGCCATGCCTACAGCCTCAGGGCGGCTGTGGGCGCGGTCAGTAGGGGTGTCCCGGGTCTTTGGGCCGCTTCAGCTGGACTTTGAGCCTCTTCATGCCGATCTGGAAGCCGTTCATGGCCTGGATGGCTGCCTGGGCGCTGGCCGGGTTATCAAAGCTCACGAAGCCTGCAGAAACCAGGGTGGACCTCCGTGGTTGGCGCTGCGGGTGTCCTCGGCTTGTTCCTATGCTGTGGCCCTGGCTTCCCGGCTCACGGGGTCCTGAGCAGGCCTGCGTGCACACCTGCACAGGCCAGGGTGTTTGTGGTGGAGGACACACAGCAGCCCTGGCTTTGTTCTGACACCTCTGGACTTGTATACCTCTGAGGACGGGGCACTCACTCTTTATCTTGGGGTCGGCTGTGCTGAGACTTCCCAGCTGGTATAGGGGCCAGGTGGGGCTTCCGAGGGTCCTGGAGGGCCACCTTCTCCCCACCTTCCCTCAGGAGGATGCCTGCCTCCTTCCAAGCCCTCTGTCCAGCCAGGATCTGTGTCTCCAGCTGACTGTGTGTCCACAACCTTGTCTCTCTCTTTTTTTTGCAGAAGGGAGAGGGGACAGGATCTCACTCTGTCACCCAGGCTGGAGTGCAGTGGCGCAATCTCAGCTCACTGCAGCCTCGACCTCCTTGGCTCAAGAGATGCTCCTGCCTCAGCCTCCTGAGTAGCTGGGACCACAGGCCCATACCACCATGCCCAGCTAACTGTCTCTGTTTCTCTCCCCCCCGCCTCTTTCTCTTGTTCTCTATCTTGAGTCTTTTCTTCCTCTCCCTCTCCTTCTGTCTCATCTCTGTCTCTTTCTCTCCATCTCTGTCAGTACCTCTGCTCCAGTCTCTGTCCAGAGGCCATCAGAAATATTCCACCCCATGGCCAGGCGTGGTGGCTCATGCCTGTAATCCCAGCACCTTGGGAGGCCAAGACGGGCAGATCACCTGAGGTCAGGAGTTTGAGACCAGCCTGGCCAACATGGTCAAACCCCGTCTCTACTAAAAATACAAAAATTAGCTACGCATGGTAGTGTCCACCTGTAATCCCAGCTACTCAGGAGGCTGAGGCAGGAGAATCGCTTGAGCCTGGGAGATGGAGCTTGCAGTGAGCCGAGATCGCACTGATGGCACAAGACTCCATTTCAAAAAAAAAAAAAAAAACAAAGTCAAGGGCTGACCCTTTAAACAGGACAGTGTGAGGTTAAGAGTCTGGTCTTTGGCCGGGTGTGGTGGCTCACGTCTGTAATTCCAGCACTTTGGGAGGCCGAGGCGGGTGGATCACCTGAGGTCGGGAGTTTGGGACCAGCCTGGCCAACATGGTGAAACCCCATTTCTACTAAAAATACAAAAATTTGCCAGACGTGATGGCGGGTGCCTGTAATCCCAGCTACTCGGGATGCTGAGTCAGGAGAATCACTTGAACCCGAGAGGCGGAGATTGCGGTGAGCTGAGATCGTGCAATTGCACTCCAGCCTGGGCAACAAGAGTGAAGCTCTGCCTCAAAAAAAGCCAAAAAACAAAACAAAAAAAAGAGTCTGGTTCTACTCCAGGTTCTTCTACCTCTTTCCTGCTGTGTGACTTTGGACAAATTGCAGCCCTTTTCAGAGCCTTAATGTCCTCTGTCTTTGGGTACAAGGAAGTCCTCCCTGAGGCTCACAAGGCCCTGGTCACCCTCCCCTGTCCCCTCTCCATGTTCTCCCTCCTCCCTCTCTCCCCCTCCTCACTCTGCTCCAGCCACATGGGCCTCCTCACTGCTCCTCCAACATGTCAGGCGCGGTCCTGCCTCGGGGTCTTTGCATGGGCTGTTCCCTCTGCCTGGGACACTCTTCCCCCAGATTTCCCATGCCTGGTGCTCCTCATTCAGGCCTCAGTTCTTTTTTTTTTTTTTTTTTTTGAGTCGGAGTCTTGCTTTATTGCCCAGGCTGGAGTACAATGGCACGATCTCGGCTCACTGCAACCTCCACCTCCACCTCCTGGGTTCTAGTGATTCTCCTGCTGCAATCTCCTAAGTAGCTGGGATTACAGGCGCCCACCACCATGCCTGGCTAATTTTTTTGTATTTTTAGTAGAGATGGGGTTTCACTGTGTTAGCCAGGATGTCTCGATCTTCTGACCTCGTGATCCGCCCACCTCAGCCTCCCAAAGTTCTGGGACTACAGGCGTGAGCCACCACGCCTGGCCGTTTTTGTTTTTTTGTATGAGACAGGGTCTTGCTGTGTTGTCTGGGCTGGAATGCAGTGGTGTGATCATAGATCACTGCAGCCTCAACCTCACGGACTCAAGGGATCGTCCCACCTCCATCTCCCAAGTAGCTGAGACTACCAGTGTGCACCACCAAGCCTGGCTAATTTTTTTTTTTTTGTATTTTTTGTAGAAATGGGGTCTTGCTATGTTGCCCAGGCTGGTTTTGAACTCCTGGGTTCAAGTGGTCCTCACACCTCAGCCTCCTGAGTAGCTGGGACTACAGGCACACGCCACTAAGCTCAGCTAATTAAAAAGGTTGTCTTTTGTAAACACGGGGTCTCATTATGTTGCCCAGGCTGGTCTTGAACTCCTGGACTCAAGCAATCCGCCCACCTCAGCCTCTCAAAGTGCTGGGATTGGCCAGGCGCGGTGGATCACGCCTGTAATCCCAGCAGTTTGGGAGGCCGAGGCAGGCAGATCACGAGGTCAGGAGATGGAGACCTTCCTGGCTAACACTGTGAAACCCTGTCTCTACTTAAAAATACAAAAAAAAAAAAAAAAAAAAAAAATTAGCTGGGTGTGGTGGTGGGCGCCTGTAGTCCCAGCTACTTAGGAGGCTGAGGCAGGAGAATGGCATGAACCCGGGAGGCGGAGGTTGCAGTGAGCCGAGATTGTGCCACTGCACTCCAGCCTGGGGGACAGAGCGAGACTCTGTCTCAAAAAAAAAAAAAAAAAAGAAACCAAAACCAAAACAAACAAAGTGCTGGGATCACAGGCGTGATCCACTGTGCCCGGCCACAGGCTGGTTCTGATTGTGATTATTTCAGCACAGCCCTGTCCCAAGGCTGACCAAAACCCTCCCATTCCCTGTCAGGGGGCAGGCGAGGGAGGTGGATGGGGAGGGGTGGCGTCGGCGGGCGGCCACTCACCGAAACACTTGCTCTGGTTGGTAGCTCGATCCATAAACACCTTGGAGGAAATGATATTGCCGAAGGGTAGGAACATCTGCGTCAGCTCCGTGTCTCCAAACTCCTGGGGGAGGTGGTAGATAAACAGGTTACAGCCCTCGGGACCTGCAGGTGGGGGAGAGAAAGACATAAAGCCCCCAAGGAGAGGAGGCGAACCCCCCTGGGGGAGGGGCACAGGTCTGGAGCCCGCATCTGGCTTCTCCAGCTGTCGGGAGAGGGGTGCCTCAGACACCCAGAAAGAAGGGGCCTGGCCACGGGCTGGGGAGGGAGACGGGACACACCCACCCCTTGCCTGCACCGTACGATCTCACACGGGGCTACTCCGAACCAAAATGGTCCTCAGACTCCAGATAACTGACAAGACCCAGGGGATCCCCTGCTCCCCAAAGCCCAGATCAACCCTCAATCTCTGACCCCAGATACCTGAAAACCCCGAGGAAGGCCACCCTCCAGAAAATCCCTCCCTAAACTTCAAACTCTGGATCATTTACAAAAGTCAGATGAGCTGGGTGTGGAGAATAAGGAAACTTGGTAATATCTTTGCAATAATAATAATAATAATGTCTCTAAAATAAAACTCATTTGTAAAACTCTGGTGTTCAGCCACCATGCGTTGTTAATTTTTTTTTTTTTTTTTTTTTTTTTTGAGATGGAGTCTCGCTCTGTCACCCAGGCTGGAGTGCAGTGGCGCGATCTCGGCTCACTGCAACCTCTGCCTCCTGGATTCAAGCAATTCTCCTGCCTCAGCCTCCCAAGTAGCTGGGACTACAGGTGCCCACCACCAAGCCGGGATAATTTTTGTATTTTTAGTACAGATGGGGTTTCACCATGTTGGCCAGGCTGGGCTCGAACTCCTGACCTCAAGTGATCTGCCCGCCTTGGCCTCCCAAAGTGCTGGGATTGCAGGCGTGAGCCACTGCACCCAGCCTGGCTAATTTTTGTAGAGGTTTCGCTATGTTGCCCAGGCTAATCTGGAACTCCTGGGCTCAACCGATCCTCCTTCCTCAGACTCCCAAGGTGCTGGGATTACAGGGGTGAGCCACTGCGTCTAGCCAAAAAAAAATTTTTTTTAATTTCCCTTTCTCAAACCCCAGCTAGGGATAACTCCCCAGACCTTGGATAATTTTCAAAACTCAGATGATGCAGAAACAAAATCAGGTGAAATAAAAAGATAATTCTCTGGTCCCCAGTCCCAGATATCCTAAAACTACAGATAATTAAACTACAACATAATATACCAACCATAAATAATTATTTTTAAGTTACAAATAATCCTCTAAATTGTCCCCTCTCCAAATCTCTGATGGATGGCTAATATAAAAACTATAAATAACAATAGCATTTAAAACCTTGTTCATCTGAAGCCTTAAACAGTCCCTCAAATCTGCTGCTAATCCCAAACCTAAAAATGACCTTCTTCCATTCCCACCCCACAACAAGAGGAATCCCTGCCCTTGCCAGCAATGGATTTTTTTTTTTTAAGGGACAGGGTCTCTTTGTTACCCAGGCTGGATTGCAGTGGCACAATCATAGCTCACTGTAGCCTCTAACTCCTAGATTCAAGCAATCCCCCCACTTTGGCCTCCCAAGTAGCTGGGACCACAGGCACGCACCACCATGCCTGGCTAACTTTTAATTTTTTTGTAGAGATGGGGTCTCACTATGTTGCCCAGGCTGGTCTTTGAACTCCTGGCCTCAAGCGATCCTTCTGCCTTGCCCTGCCAAAGTGCTGGGATTACAGGTGTCAGCCACTGCACCTGGCCAATGCTTGTTTTCTTTTCTTTTGTTTGTTTGTTTGTTTGTTTTGAGATGGAGTTTTGCTTTTGTTGCCCAGGCTGGAGTGCAATGGCGTGATCTTGGCTCATCGCAACCTCTGCTTCCCAGGTTCAAGAGATTCTCCTGCCTCAGCCTCCTGAGTAGCTGGGATTACAGGCATGCGTCACCACGCCCGGCTAATTTTTGTATTTTTAGTAAAGACAGGGTTTCGCCATGTTGTCCAGGCTGGTCTCGAACTCCCAACCTCAGGCAATCTGCCCGCCTCAACCTCCCAAAGTGCTGGGATTACAGGTGTCAGCCACTGCACCCAGCCAATGCTTGTTCTTGAAATGTAAGTCTGTTCCAATGTGACTGAACAATTTTGAGCATAACCCGAATTTTGCATTTGTTCGTGCACTGCTTCATCCCCACCAAAACTGTGGGCGACCACTGAAAACCGCATCCAGCTGCACTGACCTTCAGAAGAAAATACACGCTGCATGCCACACACCCTCCCGCAGCTCCCCCAGTGTGCTGTGAGCTGCACCTTCCCCATCCGGGGTCATGCTATCTGTCTGATTTCAGACAACCCTCCCTCCACCGTTTCACAGTCACATGCAACAACCCTTTCAATGCCGTTTCCACGTGCACATTCTAGGTCTTCTCCAAGGCCAAGCACAGTATTTATTGTAGTCTCATGCATTTCTAAACCACGTAACATGTAGAAAACAGTGCTACCATTTCTACTACGTTCCCATCTTTCTTTTCTCTTAACATGTCACTGATAAAGATTTTTGATTTTGGTGTTGTTGTTTGTTGTTGTTTTGAGACCGGGTCTCCCTCTGTTGCCCAGGCTGCAGTGCAGTGGCATGATCTTGGCTCACTGCGGCCTTGACCTCCTGGGCTCAAGTGACCCTCCTGCCTTGGCCTCCCAAAGTGTTGGATTACAGGCGTGAGCCACTGCACCCAGCCAGCTTTCCCCTGTTTTTATTTTTTTAATTTAATTAATTTATTTATTTTTGAGATGGAGTCTTGCTCTGTTGCCCAGGCTGGAGTGCAGTGGCGCAATCTTGGCTCACTGCAACCTCCGCCTCCTGGTTCAAGAGATTCTCCTGCCTCAGCCTCCCCAATAGCTGGGATTACAGACACACGCCACCATGCTTAGCTAATTGTTGTATTTTTAGTAGAGACGGGGTTTCACCATGTTGGCCAGGCTGGTCTTGAACTCTTGACCTCAGTTGATCTGCCCACCTCAGTCTCCCAAAGTGCTGGGGTTACAGGTGTGAGCCACTGCACCTGACCATATTTTTTTAATTTTTATTTTTATTATTATTTTTTGAGACAGAGTCTTGCTCTATCACCCGCACTGGAGTGAAGTGGCATCATCTTGACTCACTACAAACTCTGCCTCCCGGGTTTAAGCGATTCTTGTGCCTTAGCTTCCCCAGTAGTTGGGATTACAGGCACACACCACCACGCTCGGCTAATTTTTTGAATTTTTAGTAGAGAAAAGGTTTCGCCATGTTGGCCAGGCTGGTCTTGAACTCCTGAGCTCAGGCAATTCACCTGCCTTAGCCTCCCAAAATGCTAGGATTACAGGCATGAGCCACCTCAATTGGCCTACTGTTTTAAAACTTCATTTAAGTGAAGTCTTTTGTATCTGGCTTCTTTCACTCAATATTCTGCCTGTGAAGTTACTCCATGTTGTTGTGAGTATTGGCTACTTATCCTTTTTCACTGCTGTATAGTGTTCCATCATGCAGCTCCATCCTAATTTATTTATCCATTTACCTGCTGATGAACACTTGGGTTGTTACCAGCTTGGGATTTTTTTCTTTTCTTTTCTTTTCTTTTCTTTTTTTTTTTTTTTTTTTTTTGAGACAGAGTCTTGCTCTGACGCCCAGGCTGGAGTGCAGTGGTGCGATCTCGGCTCACTGCAAGCTCCGCCTCCTGGGTTCACGCCATTCTCCTGCCTCAGCCTCCCGAGTAGCTGGGACCACAGGCGCCCGCCACCACGCCCAGCTAATTTTTTCTATTTTTTAGTAGAGACAGGGTTTCCCCGTGTTAGCCAGGATGGTCTCGATCTCCTGACCTTGTGATCCGCCCGCCCTGGCCTCCCAAAGTGCTGGGATTACAGGCGTGAGCCACCGCGCCCGGCCTTTTTTTTTTTTTTTTTTTTTTTTTTTTTTTGAGATGGAGTCTTGCTCTCTCACCCAGGCTGGAGTCCAGTGGGGAGACAGTAGCTCACTGAAGCCTTGACCTCCTGGGCTCAGTGATCCTCCTGCTCCAGCCTCCTGAGTAGCTGGGACTACAGGTGCACACCACTACACCTGGCCAATTTTTAATTTTTTTGCAGACATGGGGTCTTGCTAAGCCAGGCTGGTCTTGGACTCCTGGGCTCAAGTGATCCTCCCACCTCGGCCCCCAAAACACTATGTAATTACAGGCGGGATCTACCGCACATGGCAAGAACTGTATGGATTTGAACCCTGACTGTCAGACTCCAGAATCGAATCCCTCCCTCCTTCGACAGCCTTGGCTTTACTGGGGAGGCCTCATTACCTGATACCTCATCGTGCCATGCCCCAGCCTCAAAAAGGGTTTCCTTTCCAAAAAATCCAGAGAATCACTCTTGGTTCTGGAGAGGGCTGGTAGGAAGTCACTGCTATTCCTACGGGGTCGGGGCGAGCATGGGTCTCTTTTCGGAGGAGGAAACAGAGAGGGAGATTCCCAGGGGTCAGCGGCTGCACCGGGACTCAACTCTGGCCTGTCCAGCCCCCAGGCCGCACTCTCAGCCCCGCGGGTCCCAGAGGCCCGGGCCAGGCACGGAGCCTGCAGGTGGACAGGGCGGGCAGAGGGCGGGGCTGGCGCCCAGGGGAGGTCACGGCCGCCTCACCTTCTCGCTGCTGCTGCTGCAGGAGGGGCGGCGGCTGGGGGACGCTGTGCGCGATGGGCGTGATGGCCGCGGTGGGGTACATGGCTGCGGAGACCGGAGCGAGACACAGGGCGAGGAGGGGCGTGAGGCCACGTGGGCGGCCTGGGCCGCTGGGCGGGGAGGGGGCGGGGCCATAAGAGGGTGGGGCCAAGGCAGGAGCGGGTGTGATCATGGCCTTTGAGGGGAGGGTTTGGGGGCGGGGCCAGGCCAGAGGGCGGGGCCAAGATCACAGACGAAATGGGGCGGGGATATTGCCTGAGGGGCGGGGCCATGGTGGAGGGCAGGGCCAATACCGAGACGGGGCGGGGATGGGGGGGTGGGGGCGGACCCCATGGCGTGAGGGGAGGGGTATAGGGGTTGGGCCACAGTAGAGGGCGGGGCCAAGGCTACAGGACAGTCCAGAGTGGGCGGGACCATTGCTTGAGGGGTGGGGTCACAGTGGAGGGCGGGGGCAAGACTGGGATGAACGGCATGAGTGGGGCGGGGCCGTGACTTGATGGAGGGCTATGTGGGCAGGACCGTGAGTTAAGGGGCGGGGCCGCAGCAGAGGGCGGGGTCACAGCCAGGCCTTAAGAAGTAGAGCCCGAGGTGGGGGCGGGGCTTTATCAGAGAGGCGTGGTCAGAGTAAAGGCAGGAAGTGAGGGGCGGGGCTAGGAGCTGCAGGAGGGAGGGTAAGGGGCAGGGCCGAGAGCTGGGGTTGGGTCAGAGCTAGAGACGTGGTCAAGGGGAATTCCCTCTCCCCAACACAGACCATGAGAGGGTAAGGCCATGGGTAAGCGCTGTCCTTACAGGACAAGGGAAGGTCCTGTTTGCGGGTATAGGTGGTGGTGGGGTGGGACCAGTAACAGGGCCCGGGGTTGAATACAGGACAAGGGGCACAGGGTGGGCCCTGAGGGGCGGGGCCAGAGGTAGGAGGCGCGGCTAGGCACAGAAGAACGACACGTCCGGGGCGGGCCCTGGGGGGCGGGGCCCTAGGCGGGGGCGGGGCCAGGGCCCAGCGCGGACACGCGGGCTGCCTCCTACCTGTGTACTGCTGGACTCCGGAGAAGGCAGGATGCAGTGTCTCGGCCACAGTCGGGCTCTGAGCTGCGGGCAGACAGAGGGGCTGAGTGGGGCGGGAGCAGCAGAAGTCTTCCATCCACCCCCGATCCTTAAGAGCCGGAAGGACAGCAACAAACACCCCACCCAGCTTCTCCTCTGTGCTAAACCCTCTGTAGGACCAGGAAGCTGAGGCCGAGGAAGGCGAAGCCACTTGCACAGGGCCACTCAGATAGCAAATGGCAGAAGCTGAACTGGAATCCGGGTTTGTCGAACTCCAGGGAGATCACCATAGTCCCCATCTCCCTCTCCCTATCCTGACCCCGTTGCCTCCCAAGGGGGACCCTTCACTCCTCTCTACTCCCTGGATTCACCAGGACTTCAGCCTCCACCTCAAATCACCACCTGCCCCCATCCCCTGCCCCGTCTCCCTCTCCACATGAGTCTGCTCATCAGACACCCTGTAGCTCCCCCATCTAGCCGTAGCCTTCCTGCTACCGCTAGGGAAAGGGGGAGGGGGAGGGAAGAAGTTGTCCAGGCCACCAAAGCTGATGATTCTGGGGAAAAATTCAACCAAACAATTCTGCTCGAATGGAGAGTGTGCTGGAGGGCAGGGGATAGTGGTGGTGACTGTGACTTCAAAGGGGTGGCAGGAAGGAGTTCACTTTGTGGGCAAGAAGCAGTTCTGTATCTTCACTGTGGGAGATCCACAAGTCTGCATCTGTGACAAAATGGCAATTAACCACCCCTGCACACACACACACACACACACACACGTGCACAGAGTGCATACAAAAAGTCGTGAAATCAGCTGGGTGTGGTGGCTCACACTTGTGATCCCAACACTTTGGGAGGCCGAGGAAGGAGGATCGCTTGAGCCCAGGAGTTTGAGACCAGCTTGGGCAACATAGCAAGACCCTCATTTCTTAAAAAATAAAATAAAATCGAAAATTAGCCAAACATAATGGCATGTGCCTGTAGTCTCAGTGACTTGGGAGGCTGAGGTGAGAGGTGAGAGGATCGCTTCAGCCCAGGAGTTCGAGAGTTCAAGGCTGCAGTGAGCTATGATCACGCCACTGCACTCCAGCCTGGGCGACAGTGAGACTCTGTCGCTAAATAAATAAATGGTGAAATTTGAATACCGTCTGGAGTTGAATTAATTGTATGGTGCCAGTGTTAGTTTCCTGGGTTTGACAGTGACCTATGATTAGATAAGCTGCTGGCATCAGGAAAGCTGTGTGAAGGGTACCTGGGACTGCTCTGTGGTATTTTGGTAACTCCCTGTGAACCTCCAATCATTTCAAAATAAAATGTTAAGGCCAGTCGCAGTGGCTCACACCTATAATCCCGGCACTTTGGGAGGCCGAGGTGGGTGGATTGCTTGAGCCCATGAATTTGAGGCCAGCCCGGGCAACATAGCAAGATCCCGTCTGTACAAAAATTTAAAAATTAGCCGGGCATGATGGCACATGCTTGTAGTCCCAGCTACAAGGAAGGCTGAGGTGGGAGGATTGCTTAAGCCCCAGAGATGGAGGCTGCAGTGAGCTGCGACGACACCACTGCACTCCAGCCTGAGTGACACAGTGAGACACTGTCTCTAAAACTAAATAAATAAAAATAATTAAAAAAATAAAAAGTTAGAAACAAATGCTCCTACATGGTGGAAAGACAGATAACTTACTTCACATAAATTAGATGTTGGAAGATGTTTGCCCTAAGATTGTAGGTGTAGCATAGAGAAAGGAAGGACCTCTGCTTCATGAAAGCAGGTGCAGCCTAAATCAGTGGGTCATTCATTCTGTATTGAACGGATAAATGAATGAATCCAGGCATTGATATCTCCCCAAATGACACAGATGAATAATTAAGATTTATGGGCTGGGCGCAGTAGGTGAATCACCTGAGGTCAGGAGTTCGAGACGAGCCTGGCCAACATGGTGAAACCCCATCTCTACTAAAACTACAAAAATTAGCCGGGCATGGTGGCATGCGCCTGTAATCCCAGCTACTTGGGAGGCTGAGGCAGGAGAATCACTTGAACCTGGGAAGCAGAGGTTACAGTCAGCCAAGATTGTGCCACTGCAATGCAGCCTGGGCGACAGAGTGAGACCCTGTGTGAAGCCTTTTGCACACAGATTAAATTGTCAATGCAACCCCCTGAGGCTACTGATGTTATCTGCCCCATTTTCCAGATGAGCAAACTGAGGCTCAGGGACATAAAGAGCCCATCCAGGGTCACTGAACTGGAATTTAAGCTCAGAAACATCCAGATGCACCATTTTAATGTGTTATTACCCTGCCACGGCCTCCCTTCCTGTGTCCACAGCTTTTATCTGCTCAGCGGAGACACCCTTTTTCCTGCCCTTCTGTTCCCTGGGCACTGTGACGTAGGGACTCATACTTGTTCCAGAAACACCATCTTTATTCCCCACCACTCTCCTAGGCCCCAGAGGACGACCCCAATTTACCTGGGTAGGGCACAAGGCCATTGGCATAGACGGTTTCCAGGGCAGGGTGCCCACCTGGAAAGGGCACGACACCTGCAAAGCCATTGGTGATGGGAGCCACGAGGCCAGGCACGGCGGTGGTGCCCAGCAGCGGGGGTGAGTGCAGCCCTGCAGAGCGGAAGAGGGTCATGGGGAGGCCGGTTCTGGCTCCGGCCCTGCCCACCTATCCTTGGGTGCCTGGAGGAGGCTCACCAGAGGCAGGAGCGATGGGTGTGGCAGGCAGCCCGTTGAGGCTGACGGCGCCTATCTGCTGGATGTGACAGGGTGAGAAGGCCACGCCGGGACTCAGGTAGCTGCCCGAGGTGGACAGGACTGTTGTCTGCTGTTGCATGAGCTGGGGGTGAAGACATGTCACAGTTGGGGTGATATCTGCCCTGAGATCATGGCTTATGAGGGGAGGCTTGGTATCCCAGTTACTAATGAGGAGGTCAGGCTGGGTATCTTGGCTCAGGCTGAGATCAGAATTGGAGCTCAGACTGGGATCAAGGCTCAGCCTGGGAGCAGGTATCAGTTAGGAAGTGAGGCTCGGGCTGAGATCAGGGCTCAATCTAGTCAGGAATTGGGGCTCAGCCTGGGATCAAGGCTCAGCCTAGGATCAGGGCTCAGTTAGAAAGTGCGGCTCAGCCTGGGACTAAGGCTCAATCTAGGATCAAGGCTCAGTTAGGAAGTGAGGCTCAGACTGAGATCAAGGCTCCATCTAGGATGAGGGTTTAGCTAGAAATTGAGGCTCAGCCTGGGATCAGGGTTCAGTCAGGAGCTGGGGCTCAACTTGGGATCAGGTCTCAGCCAGGGTGGAGCTTGATCAGGTCAGGTCTCAGTTTGGGATCAGTCTGGATTTGGAGGTTCAGCCAGAATTGGGCCTAATTTAGATGTGGGGCATAGCCAGGTTCTGGGGCTCAGTCCAAGATTGGGTGTTAATGTGAGATTAGGGCTCAGTCTTCTGGATTTAGGGGCTCGGTCTGAGCTTGGTCTCAATTTGGAGTTGGGGTTCAGCCACGCCAGGAGAGGACCCTGAGCCAGGGAGATGGAGGGAGAGGCAGGAGCCCCTGACAGAGTAGACAGAGACTGAGAGAGACAGAGCCGGAGCCCCGAAGCTGTCACTGGGTCACTCACAGCCTGGGCGTAGGCACTGTAGGGGCTGAAGGGCAGTGTGAGGGATGGCGTCAGGATGCCCAGCTGGCCCACCATCTGCTGCATGCGCCGGAGCGTCCGCTCCTTGTCCGTGTCGGCGAACTTGACCACCAGGCTGGAGGAGGCTCCCTGCAGGGGCAGCGGCGAGCAGGGAGGGAAACGGGCTGGGAGGTAGCCAGGACTCTGGGGTCCCTGGATTCATGTTAGCTCAGGCCTCCTGGGTGACGGGTGTAATGCCAGTGGCTGTCAGCCATGTCCACGGGCCCCCACCCCAGGAGCCGGGGCCACAGCAAGGACCGCGTGGAGATCAGCATCCTGGGCCCAGCAGCATCTGCACAGGTGCAGCGCCCAGGCCTAGGAGGCTGTGATGGGGCACAGGTGGGGGCCCTGACTGTCAGCCACACACTCAAAACAGATGGAGAATCCCACCGCTGGAGACCAGGGAGGCACAGGTGCAGGCACCTATGACTTCCGCTCACCTGAGAACAGGTGAGAAACCAGCTTCCGAAGGAAAACAGTGGGCTCAGGTGGACGAACCTGCCGTTGTCACCCCACACCTGAAACTCCAATCTCCAGAGAGGAACAACTGGGGCACAGATGGGTGAGCCTCCAATTCTCACCCACACCTGAGAACAGGTGAGACTCCAGCCACAGGAGAGGAACAAGGCGGGACAAGTAGATGATCCTGACTCTGACCTCCATGCCCTGGAGCTAGCAGGTAGTTCAGACCCGGATTTTTTTTGTTTTGTTTTGAGACGGAGTTTCGCTCTTGTTGCCCAGGCTAGAGTGCAATGGCGCGATCTCGGCTCACTGCAATCTCTGCCTTCCAGGTTCAAGTGATTCTCCTGCCTCAGCCTCTTGAGTAGCTGGGATTACAGGCGCCCGCCACCACGCCCAGCTAATTTTTTTTTTTATTTTTAGTAGAGACGGGGTTTCACTATGTTGGCCAGGCTGGTCTCTAACTCCTGACCTCAAGTGATCGCCCACCTCGACCTCCCAAAGTGCTGGGATTACAGCCACCACGCCCAGCTCCAGCCCCAGATTTTTGTGCCCTTTGCAGGCAGATGAACCTGTGGCCCATCCACCCAGTGGACAGTGGACAGTAGCCACTGGTGGGGACTGGGGGCCCTGCTTTGCTGGAGCACAGACAGAAACCCATGTGACTGCCGTCCCACTCCATGGCTGTCCAGGTGCCACAGGGCTGGGCTGAAATCCACCAACAGGCAGCCCTGGGCAGTCGAAGCAGCGGTGAGCCAGAGAGTGTCTGTCTGTGCAGTCAGGACGCTGCAACAGGTCCTGATATCGGTAACAAGAGAAGCCTGGTGGCCGGGCACAGTGGCTCATGCCTGTAATCCCAGCATTTTGGGAGGCCAAGGTGGGCAGATCACCTGAGGTCAGGAGTTCGAGACCAGCCTGACCAACATGGTGAAACCCCGTCTCTACTACAAATACAAAATTTAGCCAGGTGTGGTGGCGCGTGCCTGTAATCCCAGCTACTTGGGAGGCTGAGGAAAAAGAATCCCTTGAACTCGGGAGGTGGAGATTGCAGTGAGCTGAGATTGCCCCATTGCACTCCAACCTGGGTGACAGAGCGAGACTCTGTCTCAAAAAAATAAAAGAGAGGCCTGAGGCCAGGGGCCCAGGAGGCCATTCCCACCCCTCACAAACCAGCCCACACCCCGACTCTGGGGCTCAAGAAGGAAAATATCTTCCCCTTCGACCAGCTCCTCCCTGGTGAGCTGGCTCCCACAGGATGCACCCTGTTGCCTCCCTGTCTTCGCTGACATGCCCCCTCCGATAGAGAACTCACTCCTCCAGACGCCTACCAGCCCTGTCCTGGGACATCTCTGAGCTTGGGAACACTTGCCCTTGTGCTGAACTAAGCCCCTCCCCTGGATTTTAAGAGCTGAGAGAGGTGGCTTGTTCCTCTCAGGTCCCATCTTCCTTGTAGCAGATTCGGAGATGTGTGTGCAGGAAAAATGGCTCCTGGGGACTCCTTCCTCAGGGGAAGGGCCGTCCCCAGTGCCTCCTTGGTCCTCCCCAGCCTCTCACTGCTGCAGACCCTGGGACCTGTCCCCAATCCCCACCCCTCCCTCAACCAGTGAGTCAACAGGCCCCCCATCCATTCTCACCCTAATGTCTGTTTTCTGATCAGCCCTCCTCCCTGTCCACCTGGCCCCAGCTCAGGCCTCCTCCTCCCTCAGCTGGACCTTGGCCTAGCCTCCTCCTTGGCCTCCCAGCCTCTAGTCTTGCACCCTGCCCATCCTCTACATTAGCCCCAAAGGGATATTTGCAACCGACCTGGCCTGTCTCCTCCCTTGCTCTAAACCGTCTGTGGCTCCCCACTGCCCTAGGAGAAAGTCCAGGCTTCTCAGCCTCGCATTGCGGCCCCATCTTCTATGGCTCCTCTGGGCTACCTGTTGCCACCTCCCAGCCTTTCTTCTTGTCAGGGCCTCTCCTGGCCTCAGCAAATCCAACCCAGGTGTCATCCCCTTAGGATACCCTTACATGTACACACATACACACTCACACACTCACAACCTATACTCACACAGACCTGCATATACTCACAAACGTGTACACAGTCACCCACAATACTGACACACTCACAGTCATGCACACACACAAACACACACACACACAAACCTGCCCACAAATGCACCTGCAGATGCACACACATGCGCTTCCTCCCCCGTGGCCCAGGCATACTCACACACACGCTCACACACATAGAAACACACATGTACACTCATACACGCACATGCACTAGTATCTCTACACTAGCACACAATGGCACACTTATCCATACATATTTACGCACACCCCTCATGCACACAGCACTCACGTAACACTCGCCTACTAGTAATGACACACTCAAACACGCACTCACACACACACATGCATGCAGTCTCGGGCACACTCACACCCAGACATGCACACTCACCCACAAGTACACACTTGTAATACATCCATGCACACACATACACTTCGCTTGCATACTCACCTCCACATCTACACACACTCACACGTGTATACCCACTCCAGGGACCACAGCCAGGGACTGCGCCTCTTTCTCCACCTGTGCCCCCTCTGAAGGACAGCCAGGGGCTACTGGATGACAGCGACGGTAGGAATATGGCCTGTTTCATCCCTGTCCCCCTCACCCCTTTCCCACCCCCACCCCCACGGCCAAGGGCAGCTCCAACTCACCGGCATGGTCTGGCTCCCATGCAAGGCGTGGATGGCCGCCTGCGCCTCCGTGTGGGAGGAGAACTTCACGAAAGCACAGCCTGCTCCAAGAGAAGAAGAGGCAGAGGGTGATGGGGTCACAGGACTGGCTGAGCGGGGGCCACAGGAGAGGGGACACAGAGACCTACATGGCCAGTGTCAGACACATGCAGCCAGAGAGAATTGATAACAGAAAGACAGCCAGCCGTTTGGTCAGACGGACAGCTGGACAATCAGCCAGATCAAGGGTCAGAATGGAGGAGAATCACACAGACAGACAGCCACAGTTAGACAAAGAGCTGGTCACCCACACAGCCAGCCAGGCTAACGCAGACAGCCAGCCACACACACAGAGACCACCAGACACAGGTGAATGGAAACACAGTCCCACCGACAAAGTCCATAGAACATACAGAGGCCACTGCACCTGGCTCCAGACTGGTAGAGTACTATGGAAGGGCCAGCCATATTGTGGGGGGAGGGGGTGGAATGTTCTGGAATTACATAGTGGTGATGGTTGCACGCTTTTATGAATAGAAAAAAAAGCACTTCATTGTACATTTTTAAAGGGTGAATTTGGTAGGATGTGGAAGACATCTCAATTTTTTTCTTTTTTTGAGTCAGAGTCTTGCTCCGTCACCCAGGCTAGAGTGCAGTGGCGTGATCTCGGCTCACTGCAACCTCTGCCTCCCGGGTTCAAGCAATTCTCTTCCTCAGCCTCCCGAGTAGCTGGGATTACAGACGCCTACCACCACGCCCAGCTAATTTTTGTATTTTTTGTAGAGACGGGTTTCACCATCTTGGCCAGGCTGGTCTTGAACTCCTGATCTCGTGATCCACCCGCCTCAGCCTCCCAAAGTGCTGGGATTACAGGCGTGAGCCACCGCGCCCAGCCCTCAATTTTAAAAAGGAAGAACCAGGTAATGGTCTGAAACCGTCGGACACATTCAGTTCTAGTAAGGTAAGAAAGACCAGAGTGGAGTCCGTCCCACATGGTGAGCTCTGTGGACAGAGACCGCCAGACACCGTCATTTGGACTCTCAGGCAGGAAGATAGACAGACACAACCAGAGACCACCAGTCAGTCATATGGACAAATCACATAGACAGAACCAGGAGGAAACAGTTTTACGAATAGTCAGGTGGAGGAATCTGAGACCACAGGGCACAGGTAACTCTGTCCCTGGAGAAGCCCCGCCCCTCCCCAGACCCCGCCCCATCCCAAGGCCACGCCCCTGCATCCACATCCACAAGCTGCCCCTGGAGAAGGCTTGCCCTTCCCCAAGACCCCGCCCCATCCCAAGGCCACGCCTCTGCATCTCCGCCCACCCCACCGCGGCCCCGCCCCTCTTCAGGGCCTGTCCCCACAGCCAGCATGCAGAGAGAGCATGCAGGTAGGATCAAGCGGGACCAGTCTCTGCTCCACCCAACCCCCGTGAACCAGCCTCTCCCAGCCAGCCCCAGCCTCCTATTGGCCTGGCCCCGCCCCACCTGGCCAGCCCCACCCCCTATATGCTCAGCCCCGACCCTTCCCAGGGCCTCTCCCCCTGGAGCCAGTCTCTCCTAACTCTACGTATTTCACCCCTCCCTGCAGTCCCTCCCCTACCCAAGACCCCACCCTTGCAGCCTCACCCACAGACTTCACCTCTGGAGAAGCCTCGGGCCTCTCCAGGGCTACATCCTCAGAGCCAGCTCCTCCCCACCCCTTGCAGCCACACCTCTCCCCAAGGGCCCACCCTTGGAGAAGCCCCTCCCCTCCCCAGGGCCCTGCCCCCACAGGCCCCGCCCTCAGAGGCAGCTCCTCCCCACCCTGCAGCCCCATCCCCTCCCCAGGCCCCGCCCCTGCAATTCCGCCCCTCTCCAAGGCCCCGCCCCTGCAGCCTCACCCACAGACTCCACCCCTGGAGAAGCCCCGCCCCTCCCCAGGGTCCCACCCCAGAGCCAGCTCCTCCCCATGTTGCAGGCCCCACCCTCCCCACAGGCCCCGCCCCCAGAGCTAGCCCCGCCCCTCTCGCAGTCCCGCCCCGGCCCCCGCCCGTCACCTTTGCTGCTGCCGTCAGGCCCCCGGAGCACGGTGCACTCGTCAATGACCCCGAAGGGCTGGAACAGCCGCAGCACGTCCTCCTCCGACTGCTGCTTGTTCAGCATCCCCACGAACAGCTTCCGGTCCCCTGTGGGCGGCGACACCCACCTCAGCCGAGTCCCCGGTCTCCGGGAGGGCCTCCGGGATTCCTCCCTCCCTCCAGCAGAGTGGAGGCGGCAGGGCAGGAAGACGCGGCGCCCGGGCCCTGCCGGCTCCGGTTCTGCGCGTGCGAGGGAGGACCCAGCCGCGCCCTTTCCCTGCTCCGGATCTCTCCACCCTCCCACGGGCCCTGCACGCTCCCATCTCCCGGCCTTTGCCCAGGTGGCGCCCCCGCCTGGAATGCCCTCCCTGCAGTCTTTTGGGGTCTCTGCTCCACTGCTCCCCCTCCAGGCGGAGATGACCTTTCCCTCTGGTGCACTCAGAGAGCCCGCACCGAGTACTAGGGCTAGGAGCTGCCTCGCCGGGCCTGGGTCCCTGTCTGTCTGTCTGTCTGTCTGTCTGTCTTTCTGTCTGCTCCCTGGACCTGCCAGGCGGAGGTGGGCACTGATGGTCCCCGCACTTTCATGGTGCCCGATAGAGGCCCCTGCCCAACTTTGTCGGGATCAAGAGGGGCCAGGCAGTCACCATCTGTGGAATGGAGTGAGGGTTCACGTGCTCAGTGGACCAGGGGCCTTGGCAGGCTGGACCCCCTGCTGGGTGGGGCTGGGCTGGAACCTGTTCTGAGGCCGGAGCTGGGCCAGCCTCTCCTGTGTGAGCTCTGCCCCCTTGGGTAACTGCATGCTCCCTGGTAATGGGGAACGTGGTGGCTTCATCTCCTAGGGACGGTGAGCTGGGTTACTATGGAAACCGCTCTCGGCAGCTGTCACTCATGGGGGTGGGAGGGAGAGAGAGAAACCAGCAGAGAGACCGAGAATCAGGGAGAGAGAGAGACAGATCAGAGAGAGAGCGCGCGCGAAAGAGACTGTGAGAGACAGAGAGAATAAGAGGGATGACGAGACAGAGAAGAGAAAAAGGAGAAGGAGATACAGAGGGAGATGGAGAGAGAGACAGAGAAATAGAGACAAAGATGGAGACATACAGACCCTACCTCGCTACTCCCTGTCCCACGCTGGCAGCCAGGGTGGAGAGTGTGAAAGGGGCTCCCATCCCAGAGGGCCTTTACCGGACCCCTACATATACCTAGGTATCCTAACACTCCTGCCCCACGCCTCCACTCAACCAAATCTGGCTGCCCGCCTTCAGTCTCCACTTGAGATGGAGAGGAAATATACAAATTTCCAAGAATGACTAGATTTGGGTCCCATGGGAACAGCTGAGTATGTCCCCACCATGGGCACACCCTGACACCAAGGTCCAGCCCCACACAGACACCACTGGCCCCAGCCTGCATGTCTGCCCACATGCCCAGCCTCCAACAGTCAGGCACACATGTGCAAACACGCACACCCATGTGCAGGCTGGGCACACGCACATGCACACAGGCAGGAAGGCATCCCCACCGCATACCACACATGTGCGCTTATGTGCACCAGCTGCAGAAACACAAATGCACATGTGCACGTACTCACACACATCTGCACACAGGCATGCCAGGTGTGCAAAGTCATATACACACACATTTAAGCATGCACACATGAACACACACATTTTCACACGGAGACCCCAGAGAGCAATCCACAGCCCTTCAGGCCCCCATTGTCTGTGTCTGAAGCCCTGCAGTTATTGCACCCTGAAGGGAGTGGAGTATTTCAAACTCAGGGGAAGGCAGCTGGACCTGGCTAGACCCCCCATCCTCCCTTGGGGCCTATGGACATAGCCCCTTCTGCTCTCTGGAACCTGCCTCTCCCCCCACCAAGAGGTGTGTGAGCAGGCATGCGACTACTGCATGCTTTGGGGCAGGGAGGCCAGTTCCAGATCCACAGGCCTCGGCCACTGCCCCTTTTGCAGGAGAGAGGAAGGAAGAGATTTTCCTTCTTCTCCCATTCCTCCGCCAACCCCCAGCCTGGCAGCCACGGAGAGATGACAACTACCTCCGCGGCTTTCACTGTCCGCAGGCTTCACCTGGATTGGCCGCGCCATCTGCAGAGAGAGGGGGAAGGGAAAAGTCAAGCTCAGCAGTGGGGGTGTGGTGGGCGGGGGGTTTTGCCTCAGCTCTGCAGGGCAGCCCTGCCCACCTCCCACCACCAGCCCTCAGCACCCCACCACCCCACTAACACCCCAGTCAAAGAAATTACACACTGTCCCACCTACAGCGGAAACTGTGGCGAACTCTTAGCTCTCAAAACCCAACAATATCCCTTCCTCCAGGAAGCCTCCTTGCTTCCCCAAATGTGATAGGCCCAATTCCTCCAGTCCCTTTATACGATGTGACTTTGCAGTTCCTACCATCAAGAACTAGAGTCTATTTTCCCACTCCTGGCACCTGAACTTGGCCGAGTGACTTGCTGTGACCCATAGAATGTGGTGGAAGTTAAGTTGTGGGAGTTCTGAGCCTAGGCCTCAAGAGACCTTGTAGCTTCCACTCTTGGAACTCTGAGACTGCCAGGTGGATAAGCCCAGGAGGAGGAGGCGCCTCCTCCTCAGTAGGGGAGGAGGAGGCGCCTCCTCCTCAGTAGGGGAGGAGGAGGGGCCTCATGGAGACAGAGGCCTCTCTGACAGCCACCTCAGCGGAGTGAGGCCACCCTGACCCAGCTAAGCCCAGTCAAGTCTCAGTTGACTGCAGCTGCTTGAGTGACCCCAGGAGAGCCCAACAGAAGAACTGTCCAGCTGAGCCCAGACCAAGCTTTGCAGAATCGAGAACAAATACAATGACTGGAGTAGTTTGTTACTCAGCAGTGCTGACTGATACACCAAAGTAGCTGCATTTAGCCACATCTCCCAGGAGCTTTGGGTGGGGTCATGCCAGGAGCTTTGGGTGGGGACATACCTGAGTGGACCAGCCTGCCATCTAGATTCATTGTTCTAGACAATTTTGTCCCCCACCCCAGGCATTGAAAATGATATTTAATGAAAAAAAAAATTCTCCCTTGCACCAACTCTCACAACATACCAAGTCCTAGGTATGAGCTATTTTGGATATTTGAGAACAGGCTCCAGGGATGTGAGAGTTGGGGAGGCATTTGCATCTCCACTGGTTCTGGGACACAAGCCTTCTCCCAGCCTGATGTCTGTGGCAAACTCCCACTCAACCTTCAAAACCCAACTTAAAAGCCCCCATGCAGGGACTCTTCCCACTCTTCTGGGCTCCTTCCTCCCCCTCCCTCAGGCTGGAAGTGTCTATGTCTTGCTCTGTCTCTCTCCAGACAGGGAACCACGGCATCTCCCCACTTGGGGAAGGACACATAGAGGAATTGGAGGAACCTGCTGAACAGAACGGGCCAGAAGGAAGTGGCCAACTTCCACTAACACAGAAAGGCGTCTGGAATGGGAATGAGTGCTACTCTCAGACCTTTTTCCAAGTCAGACAAACTTGAAATAGATCCCCACATCCCCTGAGCCCTATGGGTTCCAAAGTGCTCTTTCTGATCTTCTGACTTTTGAGTTTCAGCAGAGAATACACTTGAAAAAGTGCCAGGTTTTCTTTTTTTTTCTTTTCTTTTTTTCTTTTTTTTTGGGACGGACTCTCACTCTGTTGCCAGGCTGGAATGCAGTGACGTGATCTCGGCTTACTGCAGCCTCCGCCTCCTGGGTTCAAGCAATTCTCCAACCTCAGCCTCCCGAGCAGCTGGGACTACAGGCACGCACCAATACGCCCAGCTAATTTTTTTTTGTATTTTTAGTAGAGATGGGGTTTCACCATGTTGGCCAGGATGGTCTTGATCTGCTGAGTTCGTGATCTGCCCGCCTCGGCCTCCCAAATTGCTGGGATTACAGGCATGAGCCCCTGCGCCTGGCCAAATGCCAGGTTTTCTAATCACAGCATAGCTGCCCAACAAGCTTCAGAGAGAGGTGCAATTTTCACCCCATTCTACAGATGTCAACATTGAGATTTCTGTTATTTGTCTAAGAGAGAAGTTATTTGTGTAAGTCCATGGTGAGTGAAGAGTTTCTGGACTCCAGATTCAGTGATCTTCCACCCACTCCTATAAATAAGGCCTCCTCCCCATTTTTGGACCCCCAAAGTCTCCCCACTGAGCTCTGTCCCTCGTGATCTGACACCTTCTCTAAGACCCATTCCAGCTCTGTGCCCACTCTTCCACCCTGAGCAACCCCTTATTTTGCACTCCCTTCCTCAGAGACCCCTCTGGATTTCCACCTCCCACCCCCTCCGCTTCCCTCCTCTGGCTGAGCCTCTCCTGCTTCAGAGGCCCTTCCTCATCTCTGGGTCCCCTCCCCTCTCTAAGACCCTCTCCCATTCTGACACCCTCCTTCCTGAGTGTATGTCCCGGGCACATATGCTTTCCTCAATTTGAACTCAGTCTTTGGGGCCCCAGAAACCGAGAGACCCCTGCCTCCCTGATCCTGTGCCCCCAGTCCTCCCAGCCCAACCTTCCTGCCGCCCAGCCGAACCCTCAGAGGGACCCTGACCACCTAGGAGAGGAAAACCTCCATGCTCTTCCCCCACCCAGCCAGCTGGACCCCACATCACCCATGCATACACACCGGGGCCCTTTCCACCTGGGTACCACACCCTGCTAGGCTGGAGGCAGGAGGGGAGATGGTTTCAACCAGATGGGACCAGCTTCTGGGCTGGAAGTGGGGGGGTGCCAGGGGAGGTGGGGAGAGATGGGGGGGCACCTGCAAGAGCTCCAGACTCCTGCTCCCCCCACCCCTCCCACCCCACCTCCGTTGGCCCTCACCTCCTCCCCCCTCCCAGCACCTTGGGCAGATGAGGATGGGGTTGCCATGGCAACGCTGATTCACCACACGGAAGCTGGCAATTGTTGTTGCCATGGAAACCGCCTCTTAGGGGCGAGCCCAGCTCCTGCCTTGCACAAAAGAGATATTTAAATATAATCTTCTGGAGATGGACGAGGGAGGGAGGGAGGGGCGGCCGCGGGGAGAGAAGCTGCCCCCATCACCGAACCCTCCACCCCCACCTTGTTCTGGGGTTGGGGGGCTGGTGTACCTGCTCCCCATCTCCCCACCCGCCACAGAGCCTGGGACCTTCCGCCTCCTACTGGGAGGTCCCTTCCCCCCACCGCTGGGTCAGCTCGGGGAGAGGGTCGGCCGGGGAGAGGGGGTCCTGGTCTGGTCCAGTGAAGCCAGTTGGGTAGCCCCCTCCTCTCCAGGCCTCCACTCTAAAGCCGAGCTCCGCGGCCCGGCCGTCCCCACCCCGCGGCCCGGCGCCCGCCTTACCCACCGGCCTGGAGACGCGCGCCAGGCTGGCATCCACGTGCCGCCGCCCGCCCGCCCGGCCGCCCCGGGCGCACAGGCGCGCACCCGCCGCACTGCACGCTCGGGCCCCGCGCCGCGCGCCCTGCGCCCGACGCCCAGGCGGGCCCTGCCCGCGCTGCCCGCCCGAGCCGGGAGGAGGCGTGCCAGGCGGGGATCTGGGTCTCCCCACACCCCACCCCTCCTGTCGCCCCTGCCCGTCCATCTGGCTCTGCCCACCTCCTCCCGGCTCCCTCTCTCCATCTGTCCCACCGAGGTCTCTGCCGAATGCACTCCCTCCCTCCACCACCTTCTCTGGCTCCCCATGGCCGCGTCCCTTCCCTGACCCTTCCCTTCCTCTCCGTTTCTTCAGCAGTATTCCTGCTGTGCCCCATGCCTCTCTGGTTCTGGGGCCCCCAAGGCTGAGTTCAATTTTGGAACTCCAGGAAGGACCCTTCACCAGCCTGGCAGAGGGGGAGACAGAGCCAGACACAAACTCTCCCATGGGGTCAGGGTTGGAGCTGGGAGAGCTGAGGGTAGAGGACAGTGAAGAGCCAAAGGCTGTCCTGGGCCTGCACTGAAGATGGAAAATTCACTGTGAATTTTGGAGTAGGAGTCGGAGTTTGGAGCAGTTGGAAACAATTTTTCATGTTGGAGCAATACCCACATCTGCTGACCCGTTTAGTCTTAAGACAACTTAATGAGATGAAAACATGCATTTCCATTTTACAGATGGGCAAACCAAGACCAGAAAGGAGGGAGAGGTCGGGAGGCCAAGGAGGGAGGATCGTTTGAACCCAAGGAGTTTGAGGCCACAGTGAGCTACGATCGCTTCCATTGCACGCCGGCGTGGACGACAGAGCCAGACCCTATCTCCAAAAAAGGGAGAGGGGGAAGGGAGAGGTGTCTTAAGGACCTAGACATCCCTCCAACCAAGGGGTCCTGTGGGCTGGGGAGCGTTTTGGCACTGTGGGCATGGGTGGGCTTGCACTGGCTGGCCGAGAAACAGTCCTTTCTGTCTGACCTGTGTATGCTAGAGATGGGGAAACTGAGGCCCCTTGGGGGGTGGGAAATAGGAACGACTGCAGGAGGAGTGTCTTGCAGTGAGGCTGGGGCAGCCAAGGAGTCTCTGGGATCTGCAAAGTTGTGCCTTTGGAAGAGTAGAGGTTCAGAGGAGGGGCCAGGCGCGGTGGCTCACGCCTGTAACCCCAGCAGTTTGAGAGGTCGAGGCAGGTGGATCACCTGAGGTCAGGAGTTTGAAATCACCCTGGCCAACATGGTGAAACCCTGACTCTACTAAAAATACAAAAAAATTAGCTAGGTGCGGTAGTGCACGCCTGTAATCCCAGCTACTCGGGAGGCTGAGACAGGAGAATCACTTGAACCTGGGAGGCAGAGGGTGCAGTGAGCCAAGATTGTGCTATTGCACTCCAGCCAGGGCAATAAGAGTGACACTCCGTCTCAAAAAAGAGATTTAGTGGAAGCCCCAGATGGGTTATTTCCAAGTGGTGTGGAGAGAAGGAAGGAAGGTGGACCCCTTATCTGGGCTGCCCCAGACACCCATTGACCTTCCTCCCCTCCCACCTAGGCCCCAGTCCAGCCTCTCTGAAACACCCAGGCCAAGCCCCTCCCCTGCTCTAAACACTGCTGTGGCTCCCTATTGCCCTCTGGGTAGAGGCTCAGCCCTTGATCCTGGCATTTGAGGGCCCTTTGCTGCTCAGCCCCAGTCATTCCTCCCCACTCCTCCTGCCATGGCCCCCTGAACGTGGCTGGTGACAGAATGCACCCCCGCTGCACCCCATCCTTACCCCTCAAACGCCACCTCCTCCCTGAAGTCTTCCGTGCTCTCTCTCCATCTGCTTCCATTGCCTTGCCCAGGCGTTACCTCGATTACGACCCCTCCCCACTAAACACACACACTGCCCCTCACTCGGGGTAGCCCCGGTGGGAGGCAGGGGCAGAAGGGCACTGGCTTTGTGACCCTCCTTTCCCCACCAAGACCCTTAGCCCAGGGTCCACAAATGACAGCGGAAATGATACACGGGTTTGTAGACTCCTCGGAAAGCAAAACCCAGGCTCCATCCCCATCAGCCAAGAGCATGCCGGGCACAGTGCCTGGCACGGGAAGTCACCCAAGAGCTGGTGCCAGGCAGTGTCTTACAATTTGGTGTCTGCACAGGCCCAGAAAGATGACACGACGCCCCGAGTCTCGCAGCTTGACGTGCCCAGGATCGTTCATTCATTTATTCATTATTCATTCATTTATTCTGTGCCTGTGTGCAGAGCTCGGGTTCCGCGTTCGGCACCTGACAGTCCTCACCTTACAGAGTCCTCCAAACACTTCTAGGGGCCGGGTGTGGTGGCTCACACCTGTAACCCCAGCACTTTAGCACTTTGGGAGGCTGAGGCGGGCGGATCACCTGAGGTCAGGAGTTCGAGACCAGCCTGGCCAACACGGTAAAACCGCATCTCTACTAAAAATACAAAAAGTAGCTGGGCGTGGTGGCGGGCACCTGTAATCCCAGCTACTCGGGAGGCTGAGACAGAAGAATTGCTGGAACCCAGGAGGCGGAGGTTGCAGTGAGCTGAGATCAAATCACTGCGCTCCAGCCTGGGTGACAGAGCAAGACTCCATCTCAAAAAAGCAAAACAAAACAAAACAAAACAAAAATCTACTTCTAGGGACCCATTTTATAGATGACGAAACTGAGATCCGGGGAGGTGAAACTGTCACACTGGGCATCTTAAGGCCCCTTGCCCATTCTCAGGTTTGGTTTGACTCTGGGCCAAGTCCTGCAGCGTGGAGGTAAGCAGGAGAGGTAGGGGTCCTGCCAGGGGACCACCTCTGTGACCCCTGTGTGCACAGAGAGGGGTTTCAGGAGGGCAGCATTACTCAAGGCAGCTGCCACGTCTGAGCAGTGAAGGACACGCAGACACACAGATTCATCTTTTTCCAGGGCAATCAGATGAGCAGCAGGGTGGCTGAGGGTGCTGGGATGTACCTCAGCCCCCAAGACTCTTGTAAAGAAAGAGACAGCAAAGTCCCAAAGGTCCTGGCCCCTCCCTCACTGGCCAAGGGACAGAAGCTGGACCCTCTGCCCCTCCCCGCACTGTCCCAGTGTGGGGGGGCTCTCTGTCTCCAGGAACCCCAGGCTCTGGCTTTGGGGATGGGAAGTGGCGTCCGGGGCTGTGACGGCCCAGCCAGCAGCTTCCCCTGGAATCTGAGCCTCAATTCCAGGGTCCCACGGTCCATTCCAGGATCTATTCTGGTCTGTTATTCAATTTCGGATCCTATTCCAGAATGCTGAGAGTTGATTAAACTACGTCCCCCATGGACACTGCTGTCACACTTGTGCGGGAACCGGAAACGGGGGGGGTCGCCCTCTCTTCAGAAAGCAGCAGTATTGGGCCGGGCGGTTGGTGGGGGGGGCTCCCCTGTGCCAGGATGAGGGGGTAGAAGTGGAAAGTCAAGCAAATGACCTGGATCACTCCCCTCCTGGCTTATAAAGAGACAGAAGGGTCCACTCGTACCGTCCCCCAACACACACACACACGCGCACACGCACACACACGCGCGCGCACACGCACACACGCACGCGCACGCACACACACATGCACACACACATGCACACGCACACACACACGCACACACAGAGGTGTTTTCTTGGGTGGGGGAAGCAGGGCACAGGAGAGATGGTGGCTGTCTCGGTGTCTCACGTGACCCAGCTCCTCCCTGACTCCCAGGCTGTGCTCGTGCGGGCGTGTGCAGGCACGTGAGCCGCCTGGGTGGGCTTTTCCGGCACAGGGCGAACCTCGTGCTTCAGCTCCCTGCAGAGGAGCTGTCAGCAAGAGCTCAGATGAGCGAGCGTGCTCAGACGTGGCTGGCAGGCCGGGGGGTCTTCCTCCCCAGCAGCCCCCATCTGCCCCTCACCAGCCTCCCATTCTCACTCCAAAAGCCTGGCTCCATTTCTGCAGGCATTCCTGGGAAAAGGTGGCAGACCCCACAGGTCTCGCCTTTGCCAAGCAGGTGGGTGTTAGCCACAGAGGCTGATGATCCTGGGGATACACTTGAGAGAAGTGTGACTTGTGTCCACCAAAAAACACCCTTGAGGATCTCTATTTGTCTCAACAGACACTGGAAACAACCCAAGTGTCCCCCAACAGGGGAACGGATGAGTAAATGACGTATTTGCATCCTGGAATACTAGACAGCAGTGAAAACGCCCAAGGCGCTGATACACACAGCAACACACGTGATTCTTTCTTTCTTCTTCTTCTTTTTTTTTGTACTGGGTCTCGCTCTGTCACCCAGGCTTAAGTGCAGTGGTGCGATCATAGTGAGGTAGGAGGTGAGACTCGACTCAGGAGGCGGGGCTGAGATACGGGACCAAACTGAAGACTAGCTAAAACAGGGATGGAGTCGAAGCAGCTGTCCCTGAGACATGCCCACCGGGGTGCCATGTCCATTTACTGTTGCCACAGCAACACCTAGAAGTTACCGCCTTTCCATGGCAATGACCCAATGACCCGAAACTTCCCACTCTTTTCTTAGAAATTTCTGCATAATCTGTCCCTTAATTTAAATGTAATTAAAAGTGGGGGCCGGGCGTGGTGCGCTCACGCCTGTAATTCCAGCACTTTCAGAGGTCAAGATGGGCAGATCACCTGAGGTCAGGAGTTCGAGACCAGCCTTACCAACATAGTGAAACCTCGTCTCTACTAAAAATACAAAAATTAGCTGGGCATGGTGGTGGGCACCTGTAATCCCAGCTACTCGGGAGGCTGAGGCAGGAGAATCACTTGAACCCGGGAGACAGAGGTTGCAGTGAGCTGAGATCATGCCATCACACTCCAGCCTGGATGACAGAGTGAGACTCCATCTCAAAAAAAAGAAAGAAAAAAGAAAAAGAAAAGAAAAGAAAGGAATCAAGAATGGCTACTGCATAGAGCAGCCGCCTGGGCTGCTTGTTGGCTATTTTTATGGTTACTCCTTGACCATATGCTAAACAAGGGGTGGATGATTCATGAGCTTTCTGGGAAAGGGGTGGGCAGTTCCTAGAGCTGAAGGGTCCTCCACTTTTAGGATAATTTCCTGACATTGCCATGGCGTTTGTAAACTGTCATGGCGTGGGTGGGAGTGTCTCAAGATACTGCCTCAAAAAACAGCGAGACTCTGTCTCAAAAAATAAACAAAAAACAAAACCAAGTGGGTACAAATATACCTGCAGAACTGCCTCTGAACTGCTGCTCGGGACTCACTGCCCATGGGGTGGCCCTGCTCTGCAGAGAGCAGGACCTCCACTGCCGTTTACACTGCTGTTGCAATAAAAGCTGCTAACATCACCAGCTCGCCCTTGAATTCTTTCCCGGGTGAAGCCAAGAACCCTCCCAGGCTAAGCCCTTGTCTGCTTTGCATCAATAGCTCACTGCATCCTCAACCTCCTGGGCTCAAATGCTCCTCCCACCTCAGCCTCCTCAGTAGCTAGGACTCCAGGCACAAGCCACCACACCTGGCTAGTTTTCTTATTTTTTTGTAGAGATGGGGTCTTGCTATGTTGCCCAGGCTGGTCTGGAACTCCTGGGCTCAAGCAATCCTCTGGTCTTGGCCTCCCAAAGTGCCGGGATTACAGGTGTGAGCCACTGTGCCCGGCCTTCCATAGATAAATCTCGTCATCATTAAATTAAGTAAAACAGGCCAGGCCCAGTGGCTCGTGCCTGTAATCCCAGCACTTTGGGAGGCCGAGGCAGGCAGATCGCTTGAGGTCAGGAGTTTGAGACCAACCTGGCTAACATGATGAAACCCTATCTCTATTAAAAATACAAAAAATTAGCTGGGTGTGGTGGCAGACGCCTATAATGCCAGCTACTTGGGAGGCTCAGGCACAAGATTTTGAATCAGGGAGGCAGAGGTTGCAGTGAGCCAAGATCACGCTACTGCACTCTGGCCTGGGTGACAGAGTGAGAGTCTGTCTCAAAAAAGAAAAAAAAAAAAAGGCCGGGTGTGGTGGCTCACGCCTGTAATCCCAGCACTTTGAGAGGCTGAGACGGGTGGATCACAAGGTCAGGAGCTTGAGACCATCCTGGCTAACATGGTGAAACCCCATCTCTACTAAAAATACAAAAACATTAGCTGGGCGTGGTGGCGGGTGCCTGTAGTCCCAGCTACTCGGGAGGCTGAGGCAGGAGAATGGCGTGAACCCGGGAGGCCAAGCTTGCAGTGAGCCAAGATTGCGCCACTGCACTCCAGCCAGGGTGACACAGCAAGACTCCGTCTCTTAAAAAAAAAAGAGAGAAAGAAAAGAAAAAGAAAAAGAAAAAACCGTGAAACAAGAAGGCACACATAAAAGATGACAGACTATTATCCCATTTATGTTAGGTTAAAAGGAAAACAGGCCAAAAAAAAAAAAAAAACACCTAGTGCTTTAGGGACATATTTATAAATGGCAAAACCATAGAGAATTTTGTTTTTTTTCAGATGGGGTGTCACTATGTTGCCCAGGCTGGTCACAAGCTCCTGGGCTCAAGCGATCCTCCTGCCTCAGCCTGCTGAGTAGCTGGAATTCCAAGGGCACACCACTGTACCCAGTACAACCATGAAGAAAAGCAAAGGCATGTTACCGACAACCAGATAGTGGCTCCTTCAGCAGAAAGAAAAGAGTTGGGCTTAGTAATACGGCATGGGGTGGATTCCAGAGGACCGGCTGGGTAGTGGTAATCAGGATGTTTGTTTTGTAAGTATTTATGTTTCATGCACTTTTCTGTAAGTGTGTGTACTACTTTTATTTATTTATTACTTATTTATTTATTTTCGAGACTGAGTCTCACTGTATCGCCCAGCCTGGAGTGCAGTGGCGCAATCTCGGCTCACTGCAGCCTCCATATCCCAGTTTCAAGCCATTCTCCTTGTTCAGCCTCCCGAGTAGCTGGAATCACAGGTGCCCACCACCACGCCCGGCTCATTTTTGTATTTTTAGTAGAGACGGGGTTTCATTATGTTGGCCAGGCTGGTCTTGAACTCCTGACCTCAGGTGATCCACCCGCCTCAGCCTCCCAAAGTGCGGGGATTACAGGCGTGAGCCACCGTGCCCGGCCGTGTGTAGTACTTTTAAATAGTTTAAGAAATATTTGTTTGTTTGTTTGTTTGTTTCTTTGTTTCTAGAAACAGTGTCTTGTTTTGTCGCCCAGGCTGGAGTGCAGTGGCACAATCTCGGCTCACTGCAACCTCCGTCTCCCGGGTTCAAGCGATTCGTGTGCCTCAGCCTCCCGAGTAGCTGTGATTACAGGCACGCGACACCATGCCTGGCTAATTTTTTGTATTTTGAGTAGAGACGGAGTTTCACCATGTTAGTCAGCCTGGTCTCGATCTCCTGACCTTAGGTAATCCCACCTCTGCCTCCCAAAGTGCTGGGATTACAGGCATGAGCCACAGCACCCCAGCCTTTTTTGAGATGGAATCTCGCTCTGTTGCCCAGGCTGGAGTGCAATGGCGTGATCTCGGCTCACCGCAAACTTCGCCTCCTGAATCCAAGCCAATCTCATGCCTCAGCCTCCTGAGTAGCTAGGATTATAGGCGCCCGCCACCATGCCCAGCTAATTTTTTGTATGTTTAGTAGAGACGGAGTTTCACCATGTTGGCCAGACTGGTCTCGAACTCCTGACCTCAGGTGATCTGCCCACCTCGGCCTCCCAAAATGCTGGGACCACAGGCGTGAGCCACAAATTTATCTATTTTTTTAATTTTTAAAAATTTTTTGAGACAGAGTCTCACTCTATCGCCCAGTCTGGAGTGCAATGGCATGATCTCCACTCACTGCAACCTCCACCTCCTGAGTTCAAGTGATTCTCCTGTCTCAGCCTCCCAAGTAGCTGGGATGACAGGCATGTGCCACCATGCCCGGCTAATTTTTGTATTTTTAGTAGAGATGGGTTTCATCATGTTGGCCAGGCTCCTGACCTTGGGTGATCCACCCCCCTCGGCCTCCCAAAGTGCTGGGATTACAGGAGTGAGCCACTGCGCCCGGCCCTTAAGTGTAAATTTAAATCTTGCCTTTCTCTTGCTTTAGATTCTAGACTCTAGATTTGTGCTGTCCGATATGATCCAGACCCTGGGTCTAGAATATTCTAGACCTATGCTGTCCATGATACAGTAATTGACCTCTCTGGTCTAGAACAGTCTACGTCCCATATGGTAGCTGGGCTCCAGTCTAGAACACTCTGGATCTGTGCTCTGTAACCCAGCAGCTGCCCCCGGTCTAGAACATGCTGGATTGCACTGTCCAATATTGTAGCCATTAGCCACATGTGGTGGTTTAAGTTTAAATTTCAAATTACTAAAACTAAGTAACATTAAAAATCAGTTTCTTGGCCGGGCACGGTGGCTCATGCCTGTAATCCCAGCACTTTGGGAGGCCAAGATGGGCGGATCACCTGAGGTCAGGAGTTTGAGACCAGCCTGGCCAACATGGAGAAACGCCATCTCTATTAAAAATACAAAAATGAGCCGGGCGTGCGTGCCTGTAATCCCAGCTACTCGGGAGACGGAGGCAGGAGAATGGCTTGAACCAAGGAGGCGGAGGTTGCAGTGAGCCGAGATCACGCCACTGCACGCCAGCCTGGGGTACAGAGAAAGACTCCATCTCAAAAAAATAAAATAAATAAAATAAATGAATTTTAAAAATCAGTTTCTGAGTACACTTGTCCCAATTCAAAGGCTCAACAGCCTCACGGAGCTAGTGATCAGCACACTGCACAGCACAGGCAGAGAATGTATCCACCATTGCAAATGTTCCATGGACAGTGCTGGCCTAGAACAGGCTTCAGCAAACTTCAGTCCATTCCGGGCCCCTCCTGTTTTTGTTTTTATTTTTGTCTGAAACAAAAATAAAACTCCATTGCCCAGGCTGGAGTACAGTGGTCTCACTCCACTGCCCAGGCTGGAGCACAGTGGTGCAATCCTAGCTCACTATAGTCTCAACCTCCTGGGCTCAAGCAATCCTCCTGCCTCAGCCTCCCAAAACACTGGGGTTACAGGTGTGAGAACCACCAGGCCTGGTCTTGAAAATTATTAATGAGCTATTTCATATCCAATCCAATTTTTCCACACTAAATGTTCAAAATCTGGTGTATGGGGTTGTTCTCTCACAGATTTGGACATTTAATTTCTTTTTTTTTTTTTTTTTTCTGAGCTGGAGTCTTGCTCTGTCGCCCATGCTGGAGTACAGTGGTGCAATCTCGGCTCACTGCAACCTTCATCTCCCAGGTTCAAGCAATTCTCCTGCCTCAGCCTCCTGAATAGCTGGGATTACAGGCATGCACCACCATGCCCGGCTAATTTTTGTATTTTTAGTAGACAAGGGGTTTCATTATGTTGGCCAGACTGGTCTTGAACTCCTGACCTCATGATCCGCCTGCCTCGGCCTTCTAAAGTGCTAGCATTACAGGCATGAGCCACTGCACCTGACCTGGACATTTAATTTCTATCAGCAACCCTTGATCTGTAGGTGCATTTTGTAAAACTGATGAAAAAGTAGAGTCATGGCCAGGCACAGTGACTCAAACCTGTAGTCCCAACACTTGGGAGGCTGAGGCAGGAGGATTGCTTGAGCCCCAGAATTTGAGACCAGCCTGGGCAATGTAGCAAGACCTTATCTCTACAAAAAAATTAAAAATTAGCCAGGTGGCCAGGCGCAGTGGCTCACACCTGTAATCCCAGCACTTTGGGAGGCCGAGGTGGGCAGATCACGAGGTCAGGAGATCGAGACCATCCTGACTAACACGGTGAAACCCCATCTGTACTAAAAATACAAAAAATTAGCCGGTCATGGTGGCGGACGCCTGTAGTCCCAGCTACTAGGGAGGCTGAGGCAGGAGAATGGCGTGAACCTGGGAGGCGGAGCTTGCAGTGAGCCGAGATCACGCCACTGCACTCCAGCCTGGGCGACAGCGCAAGACTCTGTCTCAAAAAAAAAAAAAAAAAAAAAAATTAGCCAGGTGTGGTGGCACACACCTGTGGTCCCAGCTTCTTCGGAAGCTGAGGCAGGAGAATTGCTTGAACCTGGGAGGTGAAGGTTGCAGTGAGCCATGATCTTGCCACTGCACTCCAGCCTGGGCAACAGAGCAAGACCCTATGTCTAAAAATAAAATAAAATAAAATACATATATATATTTAACCAGTCTTCGGTGGCTTACGCCTGTAATCCCAGCATTTTGGGAGGCTGAGGCAGGAGGATCATTTGAGGTAGGGAGGATCACCTGAGGTCAGGAATTCGAGACCAGCCTGGCCAACATGGCGAAACCCCATCTCTACTAAAAACACAAAAATTAGCTGGGCGTGGTGGTGGGTGCCCGTGATCCCAGCTACTTGGGAGGCTGAGGCAAGAGAATAGCTTGAACCCGGGACGTGGAGGTTGCAGTGAGCCAAGATCACACCCCTGCACTCCGGCCTGGGTGATGGAGACAGACTCTGTCTCAATAAATAAAAAAAAAATAGAAATATATAGACTGCATGTTAAAATGGTAAGAATTGGGATATATTGGGTTCAAATGAAATATATTATTAAAATTAATGTCACCTGTTTCTTTTTTACTTTTTAAATATTGCTCCTGGAACATGATAAATTATATATGTGGCTCACATTCTCTTTCTATTAGATAACACTCTTCCAGAACATTACTTGCTCCTTGTCTTCCTAGGCAAGGTCTCTCCCACCTGGGCACTGTGGACATTGGGGCCGGATCATTCTCTGGAGTCGGGCCATCCTGGGCACTGCAGGGTGCTGAGCAGCATCCCTGGCCTCCACCCACTCCATGCCAGCAGCACCCCCAAGTCGTGACAACCATAAATGTTCCCAGACGTTGCTCAGTGTCCCCTGGGGGCTGGATCACCCCTGATTGAGACCCCCTCCCCAGGTTAGGGGATTCCACAGACCCCCAAGAGACTCTATGTCCCATGACCCGCTTCCCTGCTGAAGTCCCAGGAGGCTGCACACATTAAAATCCGCACCCTGAGTGGGGAGGGAGACAGGAGGTGAGTCCCAGGAGCTGGGGTCCTCCTGGTTTCTACTGTCTACCCCATCGGGAGCTTATTCTGGTGTCTGATGTGAGCAGGGAGAGGATTCAACTTTTTCCCCAAAGTAATGAACACAGGGTCTCTCCCCCTGGGCACTGTGGACGTTGGGGTTGAATGCTTTCTGGGGTGGGGCCGTCCTGGGCACTGCAGGGTGCTGAGTAGCGTCCCTGGCCTCCACCTACTCCATGCCAGGTGCATCTCCTCCCCAAGTCGTGACAACCACAAATGTCCACAGACAGCAGCCAGTGTCCTGGGGCGGGGGCAGGATCACCCCCGTTGAGACCCTCCTTATCTAACCTGACCCCCTTCGTTAGCTGACAGAGGCTCCCATGAGCTGCCACTCAACAGCACACCGGGCACGTTCTGGCCTCCAAATCTTGGTAAGTTTTGTCCCCACTCACCCCCATCTCCACCTCCATCTGTCAAAATCCTTCCATCTCTCGACTCATCCCAAACATTCCCTCCTTCAAGAAGCCACCCTGTCCGCCCTTCACTAAATCGTCCACGCAGGCTGCCTGCTTCTCCCTCAGGGTGCTGTCCCTGGGTCACCCTGACATTTGGTCATTGGTTCTGTGGTCACCCCTGGAGTGAGTTAGATGGTGGCTCCCCAAAAGATAAATCCAGGCTAAGCACAGTGGCTCACGTCTGTAATCTCAGCGCTTTGGGAGGCCGAGGCAGGAGGATCGCTTGAGCCCAGGAGTTCAAGACCAGTCTGGGCAACATAGCAAGACTCCATCTCTACAAAAAATAAAAAACTAGCCAGGCGTGGTGGCATGTGCCTGTAGTCCCAGCTACTCAGGAGGCTGAGGCAGGAGGATCGCTTCAGCCTAGGAGGTCAAGGCTGTAAAAAGCTATGATTGCAACACTGCACTCCAGCCTGGGCGACAGAGCAAGACCCTGTCTCTAAAAAATAAAAATAAAAAATATGTATATATATATATCCCCAAATCCTAGCCCTGGGGATCTGTGGATATGCCCTTATTTAGAAAAGAGGTCTTTTGCAGATGTAATTAAATGAAGGATCTTGAGATAAAATTATCCTGGATGTAGGCTGAGCCCTAAATCCAATGAGAAGTGTCCTTCTAAGAGAAAAGCAAAGGGACACAGACACAGGGCGGGCGCAGTGGCTCATGCCTGTAATCCCAGCACTTTGGGAGGCCAAGGCGGGAGGATTGCTTGAGGTCAGGAGTTCAAGACCAACCTGGGCAACATAGGAAAACCACTGTCTCTACAAAAAAAAAAAAATTAAATCAAAAATTTAAAATTTAAAAATCACAGGGCTGGGCATGGTGGCTCATGCCTGTAATCCCAGCACGTTGGGAGGCCAAGGTGGGAGGATCACCTGAGGTCAGGAGTTGGAGACCAGTCTGGCCAACATGGTGAAACGCCATCTCTACTAAAAATACAAAAATTATCCTGGCTTGGTGGCGGGCACCTGTAATTCCAGGTTGGGAGGCCGAGTCAGGAGAATTGCTTGAACCCGGGAGATGGAGGCCACAGTGAGCACAGATCGTGCCATTGCACTCCAGCCTGGAAAACAAGAGCAAAACTCTATCAAAAAAAAAAAAAAATCAGCCAGGTATGGTGGTGTGCACCTGTGGTCCTAGCTACCTGGGAGGCTGAGGTGGGAAGTCAAAGCTGCAGTGAGCTATGATCGCACCACTGCATTCCAGCCTGGGCAACAGAGTGAGATTCTGTCTCAAATAAATAAATAAATAAATAAATAAATAAAAATGGAGGCTGGGCATGGTGGCTCATGCCTGTAATCCCAGCACTTTGGGAGTCCGAGGCAGGCGGATCATCTGAGCTCGGGAGTTCGAGACCAGCCTGACCAACATGGGGAAACCCCGTCTCTACTAAAAATACAAAAATTAGCCGGGCATGGTGGTGCATGCCTGTAATCCCAGCTACTCGGGAGGCTGAGGCAGGAGAATCGCTTGAACCCGGGAGGCAGAGGTTGCAGTGAGCCGAGATTGCACCACTGCACTCCAGCCTGGGCAACAAGAGTGAAATTCGGTCTCAAAAAAATAATAATAAT
Source organism: Pan troglodytes (assembly GCF_028858775.2). Lineage (NCBI taxonomy): Eukaryota > Metazoa > Chordata > Mammalia > Primates > Hominidae > Pan > Pan troglodytes. Next base: position 5,603,569 of record NC_072418.2, on the reverse strand, counting down.
AAATAATAATAATAAAAGTGGAAACAATCAAACCAGATCGTTCCTCTGCTTGCTACTCTCCCCTGGTCCCAGTCACCCTTGGAACAAAATTCAAGCTGCTCACTGTGGTGGTCCTGTCTCTGCTTCCTCTTCCCCCTCTCCTCCACCTACTCTCCCCCTCACTCCCCGTCACTCACTCTTCTTCACTCCTCTGACCTCAGTGGTCCTCACATGCTTCGGGCATGGTCCAGCCTCAGGGCCTTTGCACTGGCCGTTCCCTCTGCCAGAAACGCCCTTCCTGCAGAGAGTGCACGGCTTCCTCCTCTCCAGGCCATCTCCTCAGAGAGGCCTTCCCTGACCACCCTGTCTGAATGGAACTCCCAGCCAGGCACAATCTGGTGGCTCACGCTTGTAATCCCAGCACTTTGGGAGGCTGAGGTGGGAGGCTCGCTTGATCCCAGGAGTTCGGGACAAGCCTGGGCTACATAGTGAGACCCCCATCTCTACAAAAAGTTTAAAAATTAGTGGGACGTGCCATGAGCTATGATTGTGCTATGAGCTATGATTGTGCCACTGCACTCCAACCTGGGCAACACAGCAAAACTTTGTCTCAGAAAAAAAATAATAAGGCCAGGTGCAGTGGCTGATGCCTGTAATCCCAGCACTTTAGGAGGCCGAGGCGGGTGGATCACTTGAGGTCAGGAGTTTGAGACCAGCCTGGTCAACATGGTGAAACCCCATCTCTACTAAAAATACAGAAACTAGCATGGCATGGTGGCACATGCCTGTAATCCAGCTACTCGGGAGGCTGAGGCAGGAGAATTGCTTGAACCCAGGAGGTGGAGTTTGCAGTGAGCCGAGATCACGCCACTGCACTCCAGCCTGGGCGACAGAGTTAGGCTCCGACTCAAAAAAAAAATTAATAATAATAATAATAAATGAAACCTCCATCCTGAGTCATTGCTCTGAAAGTCACCCCATTTCTTATCTCAATGTTGTTCTCACTGGCTTGCTTATTTTCTGTTTGTACTGTATCCTCATTCTGCCATAAGTCAGATGCTCAGTAAATGCTGAATGAACAAAAGGGTTTGGAGGACTCATCCCGGGGACTGCCCTTGAGGGGCTCCCAATCTGGGGGAGTCAGAGCCAGACACAGACACCCCCAGCCCTGAGAGGTCAGGGATGAGCAGAAGGAGGAGATGGCCAGCTGTTACCTTGAAAGTAAGGTAGAAATTCTCCAGGCGTGAGAGGCAGTTACCCACGAGTACTTTAGGGGTGGGAACCCTGGCTGGGTCGTCAGTGTCTGGGGAGTGAGAAATTTTTAGAAACTAAGGATGGCCAAGGACCAGAATATAAGGGCTTAACCACTCCAAAAATAGTATCCACTTCGCACCTTTCCTTTTTTTTTTTTTTTTTTTTGAGACAGGGTCTTGTTCTGTCACCCAGGCTGCAGTACAGAGGCGTGATCTTGGCTCACTGCAACCTCTGCCTCCTGGGTTCAAGTGATTCTCCTGCCTCAGCCTCCCGAGTAGCTGGGATTACAGACCCCTGCCACCACACCCAGCTAATTTTTGTACTTTGAGCAGAGATGGGGTTTCACCATGTTGGCCAGGCTGGTCTCGAACTCCTGACCTCAGATGATCTGCTCGCCTCGGCCTCCCAAAGTGCTGGGATTACAGGCATGAGCCACCGCACCTGACCCACCTTCACGTCTTTAAATCTTCTCTGCAGCCTGTTAGGTGGAGAAAGTGTTACCCATATTGGAGATAAAGAAAACTGAGGTTTGAGGGAAAAGATGCTTGTTGAAGATTACACAGCTTGGGAGAGGGGAAGCTAAGATTTGAACTCAGGAGAACACAGAGGTGGAAGCAGACAGAAGGCAACAAATGAGAGGGCAGGATGTGGGGGCCATGAGCTCTGGGGGCGAGGAGGAGGGAGGAGAAGAGGCTGATGCCCAGGGACTGAGGGAGAGAAACTGGTTCAAAAAAAGCAGTCAGGGGGCAGTAGGCTCAATGGCTTACGCCTGTAATCCTAGCACTTTGGGAGGCCGAGGCAGGTGGATCACTTGAGGTCAGGAGTTCAAAACCAGCCTAGTCAATACGGTGAAACCCCGACTCTACTAAAAATGTAAAAATTAGCCAGCGTGGTGGCTCATGCCTGTAATCCCAGCTACTCAGGAGGCTGAGGCAGGAGAATCACTTGAACCCGCGAGGCAGAAGTTGCAGTGAGCTGAGATCAAGCCACTGCACTCCAGCCTGGGTGACAGAGTGAGACTCTGTCTCAAAAAAAAAATTGGGGGGTGTGCCATAGCCAGTTTGAGCCCCATTGGGTCTAGGGGGATGGGGACTGGGGGACAGCCACAGGAGTCACTCAGGAGGTGACCAGTCACAGAACTGATGATGGGAGTTTAGCATAGCGTGGGGTAAATAGTAGGTGCTTGATAAAAATTTGGTGGATGAATGGAAAGAAGTGTAGATGGGTGGATGAATGGAAAGAAGTGTAGATGGGTGAATGGATGTGTGGGTGGATGGGAGGATAGATAGGTGGATGGATGTATACATGAATTAATGGATGGGTGGAAGAGTGAGTGATGAATGAATGGATGGATGGAAGGGTAGATGGATGGACAGATGAATGGACAGACAGGTGGGTGGATGAGTAATGGATAGATGGATGGATGAATGGATGGATGGATGGGTGGATGGATGGATGGATAAAAGGGCAAATGGGTGAACAGATGGATGGATAGATGAGTGGGTGGATAGATGAGTGAGTGACTCAATGGATGAATGGTAGATGGATGGATGTGTGGGTGAATGGATGGGTGTGTGGCTGGATGGGAGAATGGAGGGATGCATAATAGATGTGTGGGTGGGTGGGTAGGTAATGAGTAGATGGGTGAATGAATGCATGGATGGATGGATGGATGGATGAATTGATGGGTGGATGGGTGGATGAATGGATAGAAGAATGGATCAGTGTGTGAATGGATGGATGAAAGGGTAAATCAGTGGATGGATGGATAGATGGGTGGGTGGATGGATAGATGGATGGATGGATGGATGCGTAGATGGATGGACGTGTGGCTGGATGAGAGGATGGGTGGATGATGGATGTGTGGGTGGGTAGGTGGATGAGTAGATGGATGAATGAATGAATGGATAGGCAGGTAGATGGGTGACAGGTAGGCAGGCATGTAGACACATGGGCAGATGGGTGATGGGTGGATGGAAGGGTGCATGGATGGATGGAAGCTATGAATTTATGGGCTGACCCAGGGAGAGTAGGCATGGAGAGAAGGACAGAGTCCCCTCAAGATGGATGCAGAGAAGGAGCTGCTGGTGATTGCGGCATCTCTTCATCTCAAAGTGGACTCAGATCCAGGACACCAGCCTGGCAAGAAGGGCATGAGGTTTCGTGGCTCTTGGTCCTTCCACTCTCTTCCATCTTCCCTCCTGGCTGCCAACAGAGTGCAGAGCTCAGTTTTGGCCCCCAACAGGAAAAGAACCAGTTCCAAGGTCCCTAAGGCCTCAGACAGTGGAATAGAGACTGGGTTTGTGTCTCAGTTACCTTCATCAGGGAAATGAGGACAAAGGAATGGGAGAGAAGTGCTTAGCTGGGAGGACTCCTTAGAAGTGTTGGTAAATCTCCATCTATGTACAGATTTCTCTGGACAGAAGGACCACAGCTTCCACCCAGGACCTGATGCCATGCAAAAACATGGTTCACTAAACTTAGATGAATTAGGCAACAGCACAGGGTCTGGAGTCAGACTATGAAGGTCCAAATCCCCACTCTGCAGCTTGCAGGCTGCCTAACCTTGGACAAGTCCAGTATTGAGCTGGTTTGTTCCTTGAGTTCCTCCCTCCACCTTTTCCCACCCTGCTCTGCACCCCTGGGCTCCTAGTGCTAGAATGTGGTAGAAATGATGGTGTGTAATTCCGAGGCTAGGGCTTAAAGGGGACTGTGGCTTCCTCCTTGATCACTCTTTGGTTACGTGTGCTGGGGGAAGATGCCATGTTGTGAGGAAGCTCAAGCAGCACTGTGGAGAAGCCCACGTGGTGAGAAACTGAGGCCTCCTGAACAGTCACTAGAGGGAGCCAGCTTGGAAGCAGATTCCTCAACCACAAACTCCTGCTGATATCTTGACTGTAACCTCCTTGAGCCACGATCATGCAGCAAACTCAGTCCCAAATTCCTGACCCCGGTAGCTGTGAAATAACAAGTGCTTATTGTTTGAAGTCTTTATTTTGGGGATAATTTGTTATGCAGCAATAAATAACTAATATGGTCCCTAGAACTCTGCTGTGCCCCTGGGCACTAATCTGTATGGACTGACCTGCCCTCCAGCTTCTGGTTGGTTTGATTTTTTGTTCGGTTGTGGGATTTCTTTCTTTCTTTTTTTTTAATGTACTTTTTTAGCTTCTGGTTGGTTTGGGTAGGCACCAGCAGAAGGTCCAAGATGAAGAGTGAATTCAGGGAATTCACCGCAGACTCTAGATCACTTTTGCACATGCTGTTCCTTCTGCCTGGAGTGCCCTTCCATGCCATCTTTCAGGTTTTTTCTCAAATGTCACATCCTCAGTGAAGCCCTCCATTGAGCACCTTCTCTATAGATTGCTAGCCCACCCTGCCCTGTTATTCTCTTCCAGTGCTGAAGATCAGAGAGGTTAAGTCACTGGCTCACTGTCACACAGCAAGGATGGAGCTGAGCAACGAGCCCATAGATGTGGCTGCCAGACCCCACACTCTAACTTGCATCACATCACACCCAAAAGAGGGGCTCTCTATTCTTCAAGACCAAGCAGAGGCCACCCCCAGGCCCAGAACCTTCCAATGCTCATGGAGAATCAAGTCAAACTCATGCCATGACCTCGGGTCCCTGGAAGGCGCACGTCAGATTTCCTACAGTCAGCCAAGCACGATGGCTACGAATGCTCTGATGTCCCTGGAGGCTGAAAGGTCCCTGAGAATTCCGGAGGGAAGGGTGAGCTCCCTGCCCCAGAGCTCACAAGGTGGGGCGCCATGGCTCACTGTGGTTCCTTCAGTCTCCATCAAGAGGCATGGCCTGGGGACCCGGATTGACTGGCTCAGGGAGACCACGCATCCTTCACTGGGGGCAGGGGCCTCCTGCCCACCCAAAGAGGACAAAGCTGACCAGGAGAGACTCATCAGGCTGGGTGTGCTGGCTCACACCTGTAATCCCAGCACTTTGGGAGGCCGAAGCAGGAGGAGCGCTTGAGCCAGGAGTTCAGGATCAGCCTGGGCAATATAATGAGACCCCGTCTCCACAAAAATTTAAAAATTAGCCAGGTGTGATGGCATGCACCTATAGTCCCAGCTACTCAGGAGGCCGAGGTAGGAGGATCACTTGACCCCAGGAGGTGGAGGCTGCAGTGAGCCATTGTACTCCAGCCTGGGTAACAGAGCAAGACCCTGTCTCAAAAAATAAAAATAAGGAGAGACTCATCAGAGACAGCACCCAGGCCAGCCTCCTCTGCAGACAGAAATTATGATGAAGAAGCCCCTGTGTTGGCCAGGCCTGGTGGCTCGCACCTATAATCCCAGCACTTTGGGAGGCCGAGGTGTGCAGATCACTTGAGGTCAAGAGTTTGAGACCAGCCTGGCCAATATGGCAAAACCCCGTCTCTACTAAAAATACAAAAATTAGCCAGGCATGGTGGTGCATGCCTGTAATCCCAGCTACTTGGGAGGCTGAGGCAGGAGAATCACTTGAACCTGGGAGGCGGAGGTTGCAGTGAACCGAGATCATGACACTGCACTCCAGCCTGGGTGACAGAGCGAGACTCCATCTCAACAACAACAACAACAACAACAACAAAAAGAAGCCCTTGTGTTAAGGAACTGTGGCTCCGTTTGCACCATAAAGACAAGCGAGGAAAATCATTTTCCTTTTTATAGTGAGAAGCAAGCATGGTCTATGCTTCTCCCCATGGTCCACACAGCCTTCAGCAACCAGCCCTGTCACCTCCCCTACCCTTCCCGCCTTTCTTTCTCCACCTCCTCACTCTGTTCCAGCCACACGGGCCTCCCCCCTGTTCCTCCAACATGCCAGGCATGGTCCTGCCCCAGGGCCTTGGCACGTGCTGTGCCCTCTGCCTGCTAATGCTTCCTTATCCTTCACGTCTCAACCCAAAGACAAAGACACACTGGGCCAGGTGCCCTTGTGCAGTATACAACCTGCACAACCACACACAACCACTCTGGTATAAAATATAGAGCACAGCACACAGGAGGCACTCAATAAATGCACGCTCTTATGATGATTTCTATCCCTCTGCTCCTCATACCTCTTTCTGAGTCCCGAGACACACAGAATTCACAGCCAATCTCAGGAAGAGCCTTGGCTCCCACCCCAGGCTGAGAGCCATCCCCTGTCCCCTCCTCCCCAGACACCACGCAGGACTCACTCCGGGCAAGGTCTTCTGCTCGTGCAGGGCAGTCTGAGCTTTGATGGCGGAATCCCTGGCACAGTAGGTGAGGAAGGCACAGCCTGGAAGGGAGAGAAACGGGGGTGTTAAGGGAGCACAGGCACACCCATGGCCACAGCAGCACCACCCACAGTGGCCACTAGGTGGAAGCAACCCAAGCTTCCATCCACAGATGCATAGATCTACACAACCTGGTGCATCCACGCAACGGAATATTATTCAGCCAAGAAAAGGAAGGAAATTCTGACACAGGCTGCAACACGGATGCACCTTGAGAATGTCACTTTCAGTGAAATAAGCCAGACACAGAAGGACAAATCCTGTGTGATTCCACTCCTAGGAGGTCCCTAGAGTCATCAGATTCACACAGACAGAAAGTAAAATGGGGAGGTGCCAGGGGCTGGGGAGGGGAATGAGGACTGAGTGTTTCATGGGGACAGAGTTTCAGTTTGGGAAGATGAGAAAGTTCTGGAGATGATGGTGGTGATGGTTGCACAACCGTGTGAATATGCTTAATACCACTGAGCTGTGCAATTTTTATTTTTATTTATTTATTTTGAGACGGAGTCTCACTGTCGCCCAGGCTGGAGTGCAGTGGCGCGATCTCGGCTCACTGCAAGCTCTGCCTCCCGGGTTCACGTCATTCTCCTGCCTCAGCCTCCCGAGTAGCTGGGACTACAGGCGCCCGCCACCATGCCTGGCTAATTTGTTGTATTTTTAGTAGAGGCGGGGTTTCACCGTGTTGGCCAGGATGGTCTCGATCTCCTGACCTCGTGATCCACCCGCCTCGGCCTCCCGAAGTGCTGGGATTACAGGCGTGAGCCACCGCGCCCGGCCTGAACCATGCATTTAAAGATGGTTAAGACGGTACATTTGAAGTTGTGTATATCTTATTACAATCTCAAAAAATAAAAAGAGAAGAGTATGCTGAAGCCACCGTGTTTTGGGAGGGGACAGTCGAAGTGGCTCAGTGTTTTCCACCCCTTCCACCCCTGGACACACATACACCCCTGCAAAGGGTGAGACCAGGAAGAGGGAGAGGAGGTCCAGCCATTAACAAAGTCAGTGGCTGAGCTCAGAAAAGAGATGCTGAGAGCCCTGGACAAGGTGGGGTGAGGGGAGTGGGCAGAGGGGCTGCCCAGCGGGGAGGATGGGGAGGGCACTAGTGGTCCCAGAAAGATGGAAGAAGGCCTGGCCCTGGGATAGGGAGCAGTGGGCTCTGCCACTGACCAGTACTGTAGCCTTGGATCATGCGCTCCCCCTCTCTGGGCCTCACCTTCCCCTATCAGAGGGAGAGGGGATGGTCTGAGAGGACCACAAGTTGGACCAGCCAATGGATGGGGGTGGAGCTTGAGAGGGTGTGGCATGGTGGCAGAAATCAGGACCAATCAGGAGAGGTGAGGGGCGGGGCCAGCCCCAGAGTAGCCCAGAGTGAGGCTGGGATTGGATGATATTAGGGATGGGAGGCAAGGGGCGGGGCCAGCCCATAGAGTGGCCCAGAGTGAGGCTGTGATTGGGCGATGTTAGGGGTGGGAGACCAGAGACAGAGACAGACACAGGAGACAAGCAAGTCAAGAGAACCCGCCTTCGCCCTGAAAGCCTAATTAGATCAAAAGTATTTTGAAAGACGCTTCCCCGAGGTGGGGTAGGGATTGCACACAGGAGGTCAGGGGTCCTGGGATGGATACAGGGGACTGAGTGGTCCTGTCTGGGGACCTGTGAAATGAGACCATCGTGGGCTGCTCCGATGTTGTCAAACCCTCGGTTCCCCCTCAAACCCCGCCCCCTATGGTCCCTGGTCTCCCAGGGACACGCTGTACGGAGCTCCACGGTGTCCACTTCTCCAGGCAGGAGCTAATTAAAGTGGCCACCTGCTGGTCGCTCCCGCCAGCTGGGCTGTGTGGTGGGGAGGGGGTAGGGAATCCGAGGGAACCCACCCCAGGTCCAAAAAGCCCCCTGGAACCCTGGGGGTACCAGGCAGAGCTGACAACAGTTTCCAGCATTAAGAAAAGAAAGAAAAGAAAAGAAAGAAAGAAAGGAAGGAAGGAAGAAAGAAAGAAAAATGTTTGTAGTAGGAATGTAAAATGGTACGGCTGCTGCAGAAAACAGTTTGACAGTTCCTCCAGAAACTAAACACAAAATTACCACGGAAGCCAGCAATTCCACGTCTGGGTGTATATTCAGAAGAATTGAAAGCAGGGACTCGAACAGAGATATTTGTATAACAATGTTGACAGCAGTTAAGATTCACAGTGGCCGGAAAGCGGAAGCAACCCAGGCGTCCATTCACAGATGAAGGGATCGATACAATACGGTCGACCCACACAGTGGAATATTATCCAGCCACAAAAAGGAAGGAAATTCTGATACCTGACACAACGTGGGTGAACCTTGAGAACACCATGCTCGGTGAAATAAGCCAGACACAAAACGACAGACAGAGGTTTCATAGGAGGATCACAGAGCCATCAGATTCACAGAGATGGAAATCAGGATGGGGGGGTGCCAGGGGCTGGGGAGGGGGATGGGGAGTGAGTGTTTCACAGGGATACAGTTTCAGTTTGGGAAGATGAGAACGTTCTGGAGGCCAGGCAAGGTGACTCTCGCCTGTTATCCCAGCACTTTAGGAGGCCAAGGTGGGAGGATCACTTGAGCCCAGGAGTTGGAGGCTGCAGTGAGCTATGTTAGCACCACTGCAATCCAGCCTAGGCAACAGAGTGAGACCCTGTCTCTAAAATAAAGTAAAATAAAAGTTCTGAAGATCAGATAGTGGTGATGATTGCAGAACAATATGAATGTACTTAATGCCACTGAACTCTATGCTTAAAAATGGTTAAGATGGGCCGGGTGCGGTGGTGCACACCTGTAATCCCAGCACTTTGGGAGGCAGAGGCCGGTGGATCATCTGAGGTCAGGAGTTCAAGACCAGCCTGGCCAAAAAGGCGAAACTCCATCTTTACTAAAAATACAAAAAAAATTAGCCAGGTGTGGTGGTGGGAACCTACTATTCTAGCTACTCGGGAGGCTGAGTCATGAGAATCGTTTGAACCCGGGCGGCAGAGTTTGCAATGAGCCGAGATCACGCCACTGCACTCCAGCCTGGGCAACAGAGCGAAGAGCTTTCTCAATTAAAAAAAAATTTTTTAACGGTACATTTCATATTATGCATATATCACCACAATAAACATTGTAATTGGGATATATTACCAACATACCCCTCTGAAAAGTGCAGAACACGTAAGCGTGCAATGTAACAAATGATTATAAATCCATACAACCATCTCTATGTCTCGACCCAAGACAACTATGTCTTGGGTCGAGACATAGAGAGACCGGGCGCAGTGGCTCATGCCTGTAATCCCAGCACTTTGGGAGGCTGAGGCAGGAGGATCACTTGAGTTCACAATTTCAAGACCAGCCTGGGCAACATGGCGAAAACCCATCTCTATAAAAAATACAAAAATTAGGCAGAGCGTGATGGCTCACGCCTGTAATCCCAGCACTTCAGGAGGCCGAGGCAGGTGGATCACGAGGTCAGGAGATCGAGACCATCCTGGCTGACACAGTGAAACCCTATCTCTACTAAAAATACAAAAAATTAGCCGGGCGTGGTGGCAGGCGCCTGTAGTCCCAGCTACTCGGGAGGCCAAGGCAGGAGGATCGCTTGAGCCCAGGGTTTGGAGGTTGCAGTGAGCTGTGATTGTGCCACTGCACTCCAGCCTGGGTGACACAGTCAGACTGTCTCAACAACAATAGTAAAAAGTGGCAGCCACCATGAAGCCACCAGAAGTCCTAGTGTCCCCCACCCCAGCACAACCCCCTCCATCCTGCAGGGGTAACCACCCCAGCTCTTGTGTATGCCTTCACGATGGTGTCCCCACCATGTGCGCATCACGTATCAATGTGATTGAGTGCTTCCTGTTTTTGGACTTATATAAATGAAATCATAGCATAGGTCCGCCCTTGTGTCTGGCTTCTTTCATTCAATATACAGTCAACAGCATGTGGTTGTGTGTATCAGGGGTGAGTTCCTTTTTGTTTCTGGGTAGTATTGTGTCCTATGAATACACTACAAATTGCTCATCCATTCTCCCATGGGTGGGCATTGGGATGTTTGCTATTTGGGGCAATTATAAATAAAGTTGCTCTGCAACAGTCTTGTCCAATTTTTTTTTTTTGAGACAGGGTCTTGCTCTGTTGCCCAGGCTGGAGTGCAGTGGTGTGATCACAGCTCACTGCAGCTTCCACCTCTCGGGCTCAAGTGATCCTCTGGCCTCAGCCTCCCAAGTAGCTGGGACCACAGTTGCATGCCACCACACCCAGCTGTTGTTATTATTATTACTATTATTATTAGAGATGGGGTCTTGCTATGTTGCTCAGGCTGGTCCTGAACTCTTGGGCTCAAGTGATCCTCCTGCCTTGGCTTCCCAAAGTGCTGGGATTATAGGCATAAGCCACTGCACCCAGCCTTGTCCATATATATATATATATATATACACACACACACATATGAGAGAGAGAGAGAGAGAGAGACAGAGAGAGCGAGACTGAGTCTCAATCTATCGCCCAGGCTGGAGTGCAGTGGCGCAATCTCAGCTCACTGCAACCTTCCCCTCCTGGGTTCAAGCGATTCTCCTGTCTCAGCCTCCCAAGTAGCTGGGATTACAGGTGTCCGCCACCACGCCTGGCTAATTTTTGTATTTTTAATAGAGACAGGGTTTCACCATGTTGGCCAGGCTGGTCTCGATCTCCTGATCTCAAGTGATCCACCCGCCGTGGCCTCCCAAATTGCTGGGATTATAGGCGTAAGCCACCGCACCCGGCCTTGTCTGTATATTTTAATGCAAAAAGCATACCCAGGAGGGAAGTGCTGGGCATGAGACGGGCGTGTGTTTAACTTTCATCGATTCCTTCAAATCGTTTTCTGAAGTGGGTTGTGCCTATGTCGGGCTCTATTAGTGCTTCATCTTCACTAATGCTTGGTTTTTGCCAACCTTTTAAATGTTAGTCATTAAGGTGGGCGTGCAGTTGTATTTCATTGAGATTTTAATGCACCTTCCAAGAACTATTAATGAAGCTGGGCACCTTGTCACTTTGGGGGAGCTCTTCACAGAGTCTATGTGCTCATCTGTCCTGTTGTCGTTGTTGTATGTGATGGTCTATTCTTGATGTTTGTTTTCCGAATTTTATTCCCCAAGCTCTTCAAAAGAACTACACTAAGACAACGAGCCCTAAGGCCTGAGAGAAATCAGGTTTGATCGGCAAGAAATTGGGCTGCAGGCAGATGTAAAATAAGGGTAAAAAACCTTCTTCCTAGGTTCCTTTATTTTTTTTTTGCCTGTGGACTCCTTGTCTGCAGGGTTTGGAGGGTGGTGGCCCTAGGAGAGTAGGGAGTGGGTAGGTGCCCTGAGCAACATTTAAGGCCATCAGCCCCAGGGTCTGGGAGCTCTGCAGTGAAAGGGAAAGAAACACCACACACACACACACACACACACACACACACACCACACACGCACACACACACAGATGCATACACACACCACACACACACACGCACAGATGCATACACACACACGTACACACACACAGATGCATACACACACCACACACACACAGATGCATACACACACCACACACAACACACAGATGCATACACACACACACACACAGAGATGCATACACACACCACATACACACGCACAGATGCATACACACATCACACACACACATGCACAGATGCAAACACACACCACACTCACACATGCAGACAAGACACATGCACAACACACACACAGATGCATGCACACACCACACACTACACACACACATGCACAGGTGCATGCACACACCAAACGCTACACACACACAGATGCATACACACACAACACATACACACACGTGGACAAGATGCATGCACACACCACACATGCACACACACACACAGATGCATATACACACCACACATGCACACACACGCGCAGACAAGATGCATGCATGCACCACATACTACACACACGTACAAACAGATGTCTGCACACACCACACACACATATATGCAGACAAGACACATACACACACCACACACTACACACACACACGCACAGATGCATACACACACCACATACGCACACATATACGCAGACAAGACGCATGCAAATACCACACACACACGCATAGATGCATGCACACACCACACACTACACACAAGGCACGCACAACACACCACACACACATGCACAGATGCATACACACCAGACACTACACACACAATGCATGCACAACACACACTATGCACACAGATGCATACACACACCACACACGCACACACACGCAGACGACACATGTGCACCACACATAGATGCATGCACATACCACACACATCACACGCAATGCATGCAAAACACACTACACACACACGCAGACAAGACGCATGCACACCACACACACAGATGCATGCACACCACACACACAGATGCATGCACACACCACACACTACACACACAGATGCATGCACACACCACACACTACACACACATACACACAATGCATGCACACCACACACACTACATACATACAGATGCACACACCACACACTACACACACAATGCAATAATTCATGCACACCATATACACTACGCACACACACATACTGCATGCATACCATACACACACACACTCGCACGCACAGGCCCATGCACACGCCACACACAGACGCGTGCTCACAAAAGCCCGCCATGACGCTGTCCCTGGTGCTGAAAATCTTCCTTATGGCTTCCGTGATCTCTTGGCCCAACCTCTTCTTGGCCTCTTTGCTTGTCGTTTCTAGCTGGTGAAAATGCGTAATGTTTACCCACCCCTGGATAAATAGAGCTTTGATTCACAGTTCCTGTTATGGGCTGAATGTGCTTCTCCCCCTCTCCAAATTCATCATTTGCAGTCCTAATCCCCAGGATCTCCGAATGTGACTTTATTTGGAAACGGGGTCATTGCAGATGGAATTAGTCAACATGAGGTCATCAGGGTGGGCCCTGATCCAATAAGACTGGTGCCCTTATAAAAAATGGAAAAATAGACACAGAGACACGCACAGGCAGGGGGACGTGAAGATGGAGGCGGATATGGGACGATGCCTTTACAAGACAAGGAACGCTACAGGGGAACGGCCTGGAATAAACGCTCCCTCACAGCCTCAGAAGGAACCAGCCCTGCCAACACCTTGATTTCGAACTTCTGGCCTCCAGAACTGAGCAAAAATAAATTTCTCTTGTTTAAGCCACCGTGTCTGTGGTGTGTGGTTACGGCAGCGCCTGCAAACTCGTACAGTTCCCCATCAGCACAGATGTGCAGTGATGTTAATAAAGTCCATTGGGCCAGGTGTGGTGGCTTACACCTGGAATCCCGGCACCTTCAGAGGCCGAGGCAGAAGGATTGCTTGAGCCCAGGAGTTCGAGACCAGCCTAGGCAACGTAGTCAAATTCCATCTCTGCAAATAATTTTAAAAATTAGCTGGGTGTTGTGGCATGTGCCTGTGGTCCCAGCTACTCAGGAGGTCAAGACAGGAGAATCGCTTGAGCCTGGGCAGTCGATGCTGCAGTGAGGCATGACTGTGCCACTGTGCTCCAGCCGGGCTCCAGCCAAGGTTTTGCGACATAGCAAAACCTTGTCTCAAAAAAACTCCATTGATATTTAATGTTAATAAGCTTATACTCAGAAAAAATTAAAAAACACACACATACACAAATACCCCAAAACAAAAAAAATTAAAAACCAAAGAAAAAAAGAAAAAAACTGAAAAAGAAAAGAATAAGCTTATACTCTATACTAACTCATTTAATACTCATAGTAGCCCCTATGAAGTAGCTGCTGGCATTGTTCCCATTTTACAGATGAGAGATAGGGGCACAGAGAGGGGAAGTGGCTTGCCCAAGGTCACACAGGTGGTAAGTAGAATGTCTAGGCTTTATTATTATTATTATTATTATTATTATTTGAGATGGAGTCTCGCTCTGTCTCTCAGGCTGAAGTGCAGCAGCACCATCTCACCTCACTGCAACCTCCACCTCCCAGGTTCAAATGACTCTCTTTCATCAGCCTCCTGAGTAGCTGGGATTACAGGTACCTGCCACCAAGCCCAGCTAATTTTTTTTTAGATGGAGTCTTGCTCTGTTGCCCAGGCTAGAGTGCAATGGCACAATCTCGGCTCACTGTAACCTCCGCCTCCTGAGTTCAAGCGATTCTCCTGCCTCGGCCTCCCAAGTAGCTGGGATTACAGGCGCCTGCCACTATGCCTGTCTAATTTTTGTATTTTTAGTAGAGACAGGATTTTCACCATCTTGGCCAGGCTGATCTTGAACTCCCGACCTTATGATCCACCCACCTCAGCCTCCCAAAGTGCTGGGATTGCAGGTGTGAGTCACTGCGCCCGGCCATTTTTTTGTATTTTTAGTAGAGACGGGGTTTCACCATGTTGGCCAGGCTGGTCTTGAACTGCTGACCTCAGGTGATCCGCCCGCCTCAGCCTCCCAAAGTACTGGGATTACAGGCATGAGTCACTGCACCCAGCCAATTTTTTGTATTTTTTAGTAGAGACGGGGTCTCACCATGTTGGCCGGGCTGGTCTTGAACTCCTGACCTCAAGTAATCCGCCTGCCTCAGCCTCCCAAAGCACTGGGATTACAAGTGCGAGCCATCGTGCCTGGCCAAATGTCGAGGGCTTAAATCTAGGTAGTCTAGCTCTGCAGACCATGCACTAACCACTGAGATCCACTGCCTGGCGTTCGCATCTTTTCCAAAATTCTCCCCTGAGGAATATGAGGAAGAACACAGCCTCTTGCTGTACCTGCTTCCCTAGAAATAACCTTAAAATAGTGCCACCTTGGGCCGGGCATGGTGGTTCATGCCTGTAATCCCAGCACTTTGCGAGGCCAAGGCAGGTGGATAACCTGAGGTCAGGAGTTTGAGACCAGCCTGCCCAGCATGGTGAAACCCCATCTCTACTAAAAACACAAAAATTAGCTGGGCGTGGCGGCGCGCGCCTCTGGTCCCAGCTACACGGGGGGTTGAGGCAGGAGAATTGCTCGAACCCGGGAGATGAGGTTGCAGTGAGCCGAGGTCGCGCCACTGCACTCCTGCCTGGGCAAGAAGGAGACTCTGTCTCAAACAAACACACAACAACAACAAACTAGTGCCACCTTTGTCAGAAACATGGGGCTGGATCAAATGCTGAGGGCCCTGTGGATCCCATTTCAACGGTGAGAGCTCTGGTTGGTTGCATCCTAGACCCAGAGGGATCCCCTGAAGGAAGCCTCAGCCTGAGCCACAGCTTATCCCCCACCCACGCCAGGTGAGCCTCTCACTGTGTCCCAGCCCCAGCCACTCCCACCCCACACACCTGCCCCAGATGGCAAGGGCACCAGAGGCAGGTGTGCAGCCTTGCTGCACACCTGGAGAGCCTTGGGGTTCTGGAGGGGGTAGACAGGGAAGTCCCACCTGGGATCAACGGTTCAGAATGCTCAGTGATTGGCAATCTGCACCCACCCTATTTTCAAAGCCTGGACAAGAACTGATCTTTAGGCCGGGCGCGGTGGCTCACGCCTGTAATCCCAGCACTTTGGGAGGCCGAGGCGGGTGGATCACAAGGTCAGGAGATCGAGACTATGCTGGCCAACATGGTGAAACCCCATCTCTAGTAAAAATACAAAAAAAAAAAATTAGCTGGGCGCGGTGGCTCGTGCGTGGTGGTTCGTGCCTGTAATCCCAGCTACTCGGGAGCCTGAGGCAGAAGAACTGCTTGAACCAGGGAGTTGGAGGTTGCAGTGAGCCGAGATGGTGCCACTGCGCTCCAGCCTGGTGACAGAGCAAGACTCCGCCTCAAAAAAAAAAAAAAAAAAAAAAAAAAAAAACTGACCTTCAAGTTCATAGACAATGCACTGCACACAAATCTCTTGAGACCCAAGGGTACATTGGGGATCAAGGTGGGGGATCCTTGGGGAACATGAGATCTGCTCAATGGATAAGTTTCTCCAGCCCGGGCAGCTGGGGACCTCAGCCCGAAAGGACACTCCAGTCTCCAGCCCAGGAAAATGCTCTTTTTTGGGAAGTGATTCTCTGTGATCCTCCTGCTAGGAGGAGGCAGAGCCTGACACTCCTGTCCCCTCCACACCCTGTGTGGTCAGCCTGGGCCAAGAGAAGGGCAGGGCTGGGGACGCTCTGAAGGCAACCTGGTTCTGCTTGGAGAGGGCTTCCTGAAGGATGATTCTTGGAGCTGGGGCCATAGAAGAAGAGCCTGCCTGGTGTGTGGGACATAGGCTTTCAGAAGTGTGTGGTAGGGCGGGGCACGGTGGCTCACATCTGTAATCCCAGCACTTTGGGAGGCCGAGGCAGGTGGATCACCTAAGGTCAGGAGTTCAAGACCAGCCTCGCCAACATGGTGAAACCCCCTTTCTACTAAAAATACAAAAACTAGCTGGGTGTGGTGGTTCATGCTTGTAGTCCCAGCTACGTAGGAGGCTGAGGCACGAGAATGACTCTTGAACCCGGGAGGCAGAGGTTGCAGTGAGTCGAGATTATGCCACTGCATTCCAGCCTGGATGACAGAGTGAGACCCCTGTCTCAAAAAAAAATAAGAAAGAAAAAGAAAGGCCAGGTGCAGTGGCTCATGCCTGTAATCCCAGCACTTTGGGAGGCAGAGGCGGGCGGATCATTTGAGGTAAGGAGTTCAAGACCAGTCTGGCCAACATGATGAAACCCCGTCTCTACTAAAAATACAAAAATTGGCTAGGTGCGGTGGCATGCGCCTATAATTCCAGCTACTCAGGAGGCTGAGGCAGGAGAATCACTTGAACTTGGGAGGTAAAGGTTGCAGTGAGCCGAGATCTCGCCACTGTGCTCCAGCCTGAGCAACAGAGCAAAACTCTTGCCTCAAAAAAAAAAAGTGTGTTGCAGGAGATGGGGGATGCCATTGGAGGGGACAGATGAGGGTGAAACAGGCAAAGAACTGCTGGACTGATGTCAAGGGCAGTGGGGAGCCATGGAAGGTGTTTGAGCAGGGGTTGGGCATAGTCAGAGGTGTGTGTGGGAAAGAGCCTCCTGGGGCCAGCATGAAGAAGGGACTGGAGTGCAGGACAGAAGGCTGGAGGCCAGTGAGGGGGCAGAGTCAAGGTCAGGATGGGAGAAGGTGAAGACTACCCCAGAGGGCCATGGGGACAAAGACAGGAAAATCTAAGGTAGGGCTTTGGTGGGGGACGAGGGGAGGGGAGGGAGGAGGCAAGGATGGCTGGGATGCGCTTGGATGGTAGGGTGTGAGGATGTAATGGGTTGAATGGTGGCTCCCTGAAAAAGAGCTACATCCATCCTGAGCCTGGGCAACATAGTGAGACCCCAACTCTACTGAAAAAAAAAAGTTAGCCAGGCATGGTGGCTCACATCTGTAGTCCCAGGTACTCGGGAGGCTGAAGTGGGAGGATGGCTTGAGCCCAGGAGTTTGAGACGAGCCTGGGCAACACAGTGAGACCCCATCTCCAGTAAAAATTAAAAACAATTAGCCGGGCATGGTGGCACACACTTGCAGTCCCAGCTACTTGGGAGGCTGAGGCAGGAGGATTGCTTGAGCTCAGGAGTTTGCACCAGCCTGGGCAACGTAGTGAGACCTTGTCTCTAATGAAAAAAAAAAAACAGCTGGGTGTGGTGGTTCACACCTGTAGTTCCAGCTACTAAAGGGGCTGAGGAGGGAGGATCCCTTGAGCCTGGGAGGTCGAGGCTGCAGCAAGCTATGATCATACCACTGCACTCCAGCCTGGGTGACAGAGTGAGACCCTGTCTCAAAAAAATTAAAATTAATTTTATAAAATTTTAAAAAAGATATAGCCACTCTGGAACCTGAAATGTGACCTGATCTGGAAAAAGAGACTTTGCAGATTTCAATAAGGAACTTGGGATGAAGTCATGCTAGATGAAGGCGGGCCCCAAACACAAGGACAAGCATCCTTAATTTTTATTTTTTATTTTTTTTTGAGATGGAGTCTCGCTCTGTTGCCCAGGCTAGAGTGCAATGGTGTGATCTTGGCTCACTGCAACCTCCGCCTCCCGGGTTCAAGCAATTTTGCCTCAGCCTCCTGAGTACTGGGATTACAGGCACCCGCCACCACACCCTGCTAATTTTGTATTTTTAGTAGAGACAGGGTTTCGTCATGTTGGCCAGGTTGGTCTCAAACTCCTGACCTCAAGTGAATCACCTGCCTCAGTCTCCCAAAGTGCTGGGATTACAGGCGTGAGCCACCACACCCGGCCTCAAGTGTCCTTATAACACAGAGGAGAGGAGACGCAGACACAGAGATGATGGAGCAGAGACCACAGTGATGCATCCATCAGCCAAGGACACCTGGAGTCCCCAGAAGCTGAAGAGGCAGGAAGGACCCTCCCCTTGGAGAAAGTGAGGCCCTACCCACACCTTGATAGCTGATTTCTGGCCTCCAGGACTGGGAGAGGCTGTTCCAAGCCCCCCAGTTTGTGGTCATTTGTTACAAAAGCCCTGGGACAACAAACCCAGGTAGGAACCCAGGAGGAGGTGCACTTTGGAAGAAAGACATGAACCCTGGTTTGGGCCCTGCGGGATCTCAGGGTTTGGGGGATATCAGAGGGAAGTATTGTCAGAAGCGTTTGAACCAGAGCAACTCCATCTTGAATAGGAGCTTAGTAACTGGGATTACAACTCGTGCCACTACTGCCCGGCTAATTTTTTATTTTTAGTAGAGAGGGGGTTTCACCATGTTGGCCAGGCTGGGTCTTGAACTCCTGACCTCAAATGATCCATCTGCCTCGGCCTCCCAAAGTGCTGGGATTACAGGTGTGAGCCACCGCGTCCGGCCTCAAGTTAGATATTCTTTTTTTTTTTTGAGACGGAGTCTCGCTCTGTCGCCCAGGCTGGAGTGCAGTGGCGCGATCTCGGCTCACTGCAAGCTCCGCCTCCCGGGTTCACGCCATTCTCCTGCCTCAGCCTCCCGAGTAGCTGGGACTACAGGCGCCCGCTACCACGCCCGGCTAATTTTTTGTATTTTTTTAGTAGAGACGGGGTTTCACCGTGTTAGCCAGGATGGTCTCGATCTCCTGACCTCGTGATCCGCCCGCCTCGGCCTCCCAAAGTGCTGGGATTACAGGCGTGAGCCACCGCGCCCGGCCAAGTTAGATATTCTTAATCACGAGATGAGATAGGAGGTTGGCAGAACGGTATCAAAAGATACAGGTCATAAAGACCCTGCTTATAAAACAGGATGTAGTAAATAAGCTGCCAAAACCCACTCAAACCAAGATGGGGGTGAAAGTGACCTCTGGTCATCCTCACTGCTTATTACATGCTAATTATAATGCATTAGCATGCTAAGAGACACTCCCACCCGCGCCACGACAGTTTACAAACACCATGGCAACGTCTGCAAATTATCCTAAAAGTGGAGGACCCTTCAGCTCCAGGAACTGCCCACCCTTTTCCCGGGAAACTCATGAATAATCCACCTCTTGTTTAGCATATGGTCAAGGAGTAACCATAAAAATTGCCAACAAGCAGCCCAGGCGGCTGCTCTATGCAGTACCTATTCTTTATTACTTTCCTTTTTTTTGAGACGGAGTCGTGCTGTGTCACCCAGGCTGGAGTGCAGTGGCGTGATCTCGGCTCACTGCAAGCTCCACCTCCCAGGTTCACGCCATTCTCCTGCCTCAGCCTCCCGAGTAGCTGGGACTACAGGTGCCTGCCACCATGCCCGGCTAATTTTTTGTATTTTCAGTAGAGACCGGGTTTCACCGTGTTAGCCAGGATGGTCTGGATCTCCTGACCTCGTGATCCACCCGTCTCGGCCTCCCAAAGTGCTGGGATTACAGGAGTGAGCCACCACGCCTGGCCGGAGTAGCCATTCTTTATTACTTTACTTTTTTTTTTTTTTTTTGAGATGGAGTCTTGCTCTGTCGTCCAGGCTGGAGTGCAGTGGCATGATCTCAGCTCTCTGCAACCTCCGCCTCCCGGGTTCAAGCGATTCTTCCACTTCGGCCTCCCGAGTAGCTGGTATTACAGGTACAGGCCCGCCACCACACCCAGCTAGTTTTTTGTATTTTTAGTAGAGATGGGGTTTCACCATGTTGGCCAGGCTGGTCTCAAACTCCTGGCCTCAGGTGATCACCCACCTCGGCCTCCCAAAGTGCTGGGATTGTAGGCGTGAGCCATCACGCCTGGCCTAGATTCATTTTTGTCCTTCCCCTCCCTGCCATGCCTAGCTCAGAGTCATTCAATATTCCTGAGCACCTACGATGCACCGATGGTGGTGGGGAAACAGAGGGAATACATTGCTGTTCATCCTCTTCTCTCCCCAGCCAGGATCCCCCCTCCCATCTCAACCCCTTTGAACCCGAACCCCCTGCATGGCAGGGGTCCCCAAGTTCTTAGTCTTTAACTCAGTTCTGTAATCTAGTGATTGGAGATAAGGATCAAAGCCAGCTCAGTACCTTTCTGCTGTGTGCTCTTGGGCCAGCCACTTAACCTCTCTGAGCCTTCACAGTCTCATCCACCAAATGGGAACCACGAGGCCACACATGCACTGAAAAGGACGCAGGACCCTCCCTTCTCCACCTACTCAGCTTTGCTGCTCATCCTCTCCACTTCCTCCTCCACCTTCCCAGCCCAAAGTTCTCCCCAACTTCACTAGGAAAACCGAGACAGACGGGCTCTCTGCCCCCTTTTTACTGTCCCTCAATGCACACATAAATGCCTTGATTCCTGTTCTGAGGCCCTGGTGTCCTCCTCCTGGACCCTATGTCAGCCATGCTGCCTCCAAATGAGGTCCAGCCCTGCTGGCTGTGGCCCCTCAGCCTCCATGCTGCCTGCTCCTCTGCACAGCCTGACATATGGGGGTTCCTTGAGGCTCATTCTGGACCCCAGATCTCTCGCCCAGGCATCTTGACTCCTACGGCTTCAGTCCCCATCACTACACCAGAAATTTCCCCATCCATACACCCACCCAACTGTCCACCCATCCACTTGTCCATCATCCAATCAACCATCCTCCCACCTATTCATCCATCCATCCATTCACTCGTCCATCCACCCACCCATCCACACATCCATCCACCCATCCACTCATCCACCCACCCACCTACCTATTCATCCACCCATCCACTCATCCACCCATCCACCCACCTATTCATCCATCCATCCATTCACTCATCCATCCACCCACCCATCCACACATCCATCCACCCATCCACTCATCCACCCACCCACCTATTCATCCATCCAACCATTCATTCGTCCATCCACCCACCCATCCACACATCCATCCACCCATCCACTCATCCACCCGTCCACCCACCCACCTATTCATCCATCCATCCATTCATTCATCCATCCATCCACCCATCCACACATCCATCCATCCATCCATCCATTCATCCATCCATCCATCCATCCATCCACCCATCCACTCATCCACCCATCCACCCACCCACCTATTCATCCACCCATCCATTCACTCATCCATCCACCCACCCATCCACACATCCATCCACCCATCCACTCATCCACCCATCCACCCACCCACCTATTCATCCACCCATCCATTCATTCATCCATCCACCCACCCATCCACACATCCATCCACCCATCCACTCATCCACCCGTCCACCCACCCACCTATTCATCCACCCATCCATTCACTCATCCATCCACCCACCCATCCACACATCCATCCACCCATCCACTCATCCACCCGTCCACCCACCCACCTATTCATCCATCCATCCATTCATTCATCCATCCATCCACCCATCCACACATCCATCCATCCATCCATCCATCCATTCATCCATCCATCCATCCATCCATCCACCCATCCACTCATCCACTCATCCACCCACCCACCTATTCATCCATCCATCCATTCATTCATCCATCCACCCACCCATCCACACATCCATCCACCCATCCACTCATCCACCCATCCACCCACCCACCTATTCATCCATCCATCCATTCATTCATCCATCCACCCACCCACCTATTCATCCACCCATCCATCCATCCACCTACTCAGTCGCCCAAATATACACCCATTCACCCACCACCCACCATCCACCCATCCACCTATCCACCCACAATTCATTCACCAATCCACCCACCCATATATCCACCCACTCACCCATCCACCCATCATTCATCCACCCATCCACCCATCTATCCATCCACACATCCATCCACTCATCCTCCTACCCACCCTTCTATCCATCCATCCATCCATCCATCCATCCATCCATCCATCCATCCAACCACACACCCATCCATCCATCCACCCATTCATCCACAAACCCTTCCATCCATCCACCCATTCATCCATCCACCCATCCATCTGTCCACACATTCATCCATCCACCAATCAATCCATCCATCCACCCACCCACCCACCCAACCATCCTCGCGTGATGTTCAAAGCACTCTTTTAGGCACTGGTGACACAGCAGTACACACGAAGGTGAAAATCTCTGTGCTAATGAGGCTTACAGTCTATTAGGAAGGAGAAAAAGCAAATAAAATTAAAAGTGATATATATAGTATGTTAGAGGTCTTCATTTGCACAGGAAAAAAAAAAAGGAAAGGAGGAAAAAGGAACTTGGAGTTCTGGGAGTGACTAGATTACAAATCCTGCCATCACAGGGGTTTCACAAAAAAAAGGTGAAGCTTACAGAAGAGAAAGGAAGGAGCTATGTGAGTATCCGGGGGAAGAACATTTATGCAGAGGGCACAGCCCATGCAAAGGTCCTGGAGTAGGACCACGCCTTGCCTGTTGCAGAAACAGCAAGGAGGCCAGTGTGGCTGGAACAGAGGGAGCGAGGAGGAGAGAGGGGGCAGGGGATGGTATGAAGGGGATGGGGTAGGTCACGCAGGACCCTGTGGGCCTCGGGAGGACTTCAGCTTTGACTCTAAGGGAGGTGGGAGCCACGGAGGGCTGCAGGCAGAGGAAGGACGGGTCCTGACTCAGGTGCTCACAGGCGCTCTCTGGTGGCTGCTGTGGGGAGGACAGACTGTGGGGCGCGAAGGTGGGAGCCAGGGACAAGGGTACAGGGACTGCACTGGTCCAGGTGAGGGATGAGGGGGCTGGACCAAGTGAAGGCAGAGGAGAGAGAAGTGGGCAGATTCTGGAGAGGTTTTGAAGGCAGAGCCATCAGAATCTGCTGATGGAGGGACAGGAGGTGCGGTTGTTGTTGTGAGAGAGGGAAGTCAAGGGCATTCCCAGGTTTTCTCCTAGGTACCTTCAGGCCTCATCCCCAGGACACTGCACTGTGCGCCAACTGCCCAAGCCAGGTCACTGGTGTACCCTGGACCAGGGTTTCTCAGCTTCTGCACCGTGGATGCTTGGGGCCGGATCATCTGTCACCCTGGGCGCTGTGGGGTATTGAGCAGCATTCCTGGCCTCCACCCACTCGACACCACTCGCAGCCAGAAGCACCCCCAAATCATGACAACCACAAATGTCTCCAGACATTGCCAAGTGTCCTAGAATAACTCCAATTGAGAACCACATCATGGCTGGGCGCGGTGGCTCACACCTACGATCTCAATGCTTTGGGAGGCCAAGGCGGGAAGATTGCTTGAGCCCAGGAGTTTGAGACCAGCCTTAGCAACATAGTGAGACGCCAATCTCTTGAAAGAGGGAGGGAGGGAGGGAGGGGGAGAGAGAGAGAGAACGAACCACATCACTAGATCCCTTCCTCTTCCTCACCTCCCTTGCCAAGAGCTGGTGAATTGACCTCCCCTCCTCTACCTGGGCCTCCATTTCCCTATGTGTACAAAGTTCTTCTGGTGGCTCCTAGCTCTGCTGGAGGCACGCCCTCTGGTCCTTCCCCCTAGTGGAGGGTCAGGGACAAGAATGCAAATCCTCTTGGATATAAAGACCCCACCCTCAAAGGCTGCTGGGAGAACGGGAGGGCACTGGGGGGCCTGCTCCACTCTGTCTTCCAGCTACCTCCAGGCGCCGCCGTCTTCAGGAGCTCCTCAGAAGAGCCAGGCATACGCCTAGTGGCAGAAGCTTCTTGACACATTCTAGGGCCTTCTGTGCCTTAGTTTCCCCATCTAAAAAATGGAGGACCCAGAATCCACATTGTCCAGATTCCCCTAAGAGACTCTATCCCTCCCCTGCCACAGGTCTCCATGGCTCCACCTCTCTTGGGGTAAAAACCAAAGTCCTTCCAAGACACACAGAACCCGCTCAACAACCTGCGCCACTCCCTCTCTGCCCTCTTCTCCTCCCTCTCTCCCCCTCCTCACTCTGCTCCAGCCACAAGGGCCTCCTTGCTGTTCCTCCAACACACCAGATGTGGTGGTCCTGCCTCAGGGCCTCTGCACTCTTCCTGGAACGCCTTTCCCTTGGTTGTAGAATAACAGCCTTCCCATCTGTCATTCAGGTCTCGTCTCAAACGTTACCTCCTAGAAAGGCCATCTCTGGCCCCCAAGGAAAGCTGTCATCTCCCAACACACATCTTTAGTTTGTTCACAGCAACTCACACCTATCTCAACTTTATTTGTTTCCTAGTTTATTGTCAGTCTCTCCTACCCCCTGAATTGCTTTATGTCCTCAAGCCTCGCTTAATGGCTGGCACACAATACAGACTTAATAAAGTTGTTGCCTTTTTAATTTTGAGACAGGGTTTAGATCTGTTTTCCAGATTGGAGTGCAGTGGCATAATCCTGGCTCACTGTAGCCACCACCTCCCCAGGCTCAAGCCATCCTTGCACCTCAGCCTCCCAAGCAGCTAGGGCTATAGGCACATGCCACCACGTGCAGCTTTTTAAAAAAATTATTTGTTTATTTATCTATTTACTTATTTATTTATTTTTATTTTTTTTGAGACGGAGTTTCACTCTTGTTGCCCAGGCTGGAGTGCAATGGCATGATCTCAGCTCACCACAACCTCTGCCTCCCGGGTTCAAGCGATTCTCTTGCCTCAGCCTCCCGAGTAGCTGGGATTACAGGCATGCACCACCACACCCAGCTAATTTTGTATTTTTAGCAGAGATGGGGTTTCTCCATGTTGGTCAGGCTGGTCTCGAACTCCCGACCTCCCGAGGTGATCCACCCACCTCGGCCTCCCAAAGTGCTGGGATTATAGGCGTAAGCCACCACGCCCAGCCTAAATTTATTTTTTGTAGAGAAGGGGTCTTGCTATGTTGCCCAGGCTGGTCTGGAACTCCTGGGCTCAAGCAATCCTCCCACCTCAGCCTCCCAAAGTGCTGGGATTACAGGCGTGATGCACCGCAGCCAGCCTGTTGACTATTTTGACTGCCTGACCATTTATGGAGAACACCTACAATAGGCAAGTCATTATTCAGGTTAATTACATGAATCACACCACATTTTTTTTTTTCTTTACAGACTCACTCTGTAAAGGGCCTCACTCTGTCACACAGGCTGGAATGCAGTGGCGCGATCATAGTTCACTGTAATCTCTAACTCCTGTGATCAAGCAATCCTCCCTCCTCAGCCTCCTGAGTGGCTGGGACTACAGGTGCACACCACCACACCTGGATATGGTTTTTATTTTTTGTACAGCTGTGTTGCTCAGGCTGGTCTTGAACTCCTGGGCTCAAGGGATCTTCCCACCTCAACCTCCCAAAGCAATGGGATTACAGGTGCGAGCTACCACGCCTGGCCACATCATATAAATTAGTTCCAATTTTGACAACTGCTCTGTGAACTAGCTATCTGTATTACTTCTCTTTTACAAAGTAGCTAAGGTTCAGAAAAGATGAGGTGACTTTTTCAGGATTACACAGAAATTAAAAAATGGAGCCAGGATTGGAACCAAGCCTGTCTGAGAGCAAAGGTTATGAACATTCGTATTCACCAGGTGAGGAGGAAGGTAGTAAAGGTTGAGGAAGCATCCTTCCATCCTTCAGTCTATCCCATCTTCTATCCATCATCCATCCATCCATTCATCCATGCACCCACCCATCTATCTAGTATTCCATCCACCAATTACCCATCCATCTTTTCATCCATCCATCCAACCATTAATTTCTCCATCTACCCATCATCCATCCATCTATTCATTCACTCATCCACTCATTCATTCATGCATCCATCCATCCACCCATCCATCCATCCATCCACTCATCTATCCACCCACCTACCCATCCATCCATCCATCCACTCATCTATCCACCCACCTACCCATCTATCCATCCATGCACTCATTGACCCACCAACCCACCCACCCACCCATCCATATGCCCATCCATCGCTCCCCCATCATCCACCAATCTATTCATCCGCCCATCCATCCATCCATCCACCCACCTGCTCATCCATTCACCCACCAATCCATCCATCCATCCATCCACCCATCTACCATCCATCCATCTATCCACCTACCCATCCATCCATCCATCCATCCACCCACCCATCTACAAATCCATCCATCCACCCACCCATCTACAAATCCATCCATCCACTACTCATCCACCCATCCATCCATAAATCCATTCATCCATCCATCCATCCATCCATCCACCCATCCATCAATCCATTCAAACCTTCCACTGATCTACCCACTTTTCTATCCATCAAATCCACTCATATCTAGAGTCATTGTCACCCATTCATCCATCCATCCATGTCTGTATCCATTGATTCACATATCCATCTCTCCATCCATCTGTTAGCCAGCCCATCCATTCTCCAATCCCCAGATCCTCTCATTTCCTCATGCCCTTGTTCATCCACAAGCTCACTTCCAAATGGCAAACAAGACACAGTTTCTGCCCTCCTAGAGCTTACATATCACTGATGTTGAGTATGACCCCAGACCAACTGGACTCCTGCTAGGCCAGTGTCTTCCAAACCTAACAGCCCTTCCCTTTGGCCCTGATCATCTTAAGTTCAAGGACAGCCAGCCTCCCTGGATGGCTCTGACCCTGGTCTATGTTTCCAAAATCATGTTTCTTTTTTTCCTTCCAGAGCGGGTCAAAGCTCAGGCTGGGAGGCGTGAAGCCCGCTGTACTGCTGTATGACTTCGGCTGGGTGTTGCCCCTCTCTGGGCTCCGATCTCCTCCTGTGGTTCACATGGAGGAGGGGAACTTGGTTCTCTAAGAGCCAATGTAATCGGAACACACATCTGCTTCTTTGTATTTCTCTCTTCCCACACTGTGGGCCTCACCCCAACTGGAAGCTTCTATTTTGTCCATCCAGGTGTGAAGGAAATGAGCATATTTTGAGCAAGGCTGGGAGGCTGGGAAGAGGCTGGTGGTGGCAATGGGAGTTAACAGGATGTGAAGCCCGCTTCCCATGCAGGTCTGCCTGAGTTCCTCCCTGCTCTAAACTCTTCCATGGCTCCCCAGTGCCCTCAGGAAAGAGTCCAAGCTTAGTCCAGCATCAGAGGCTTTCCTGGTCCAGCCCATGCTGACTCTCCAGCCTCATCTCCCACGCCTCACCTAATCCATCCTCTACCCTAGCTGTGCAAATTCTTCATGCCTCCAGGCCTTCATAGATCCAGTTCCCTCTCCCTATATCCAGGAAGTCAAGACATGTACCTAGCTTGTTCATTGCTGTGTTTCATGCCCATCATAGGGCCTGGAACACAGTAAGTGTTTCTGTGAATGCATAAATAAAATGCTTTCTCCACCTGGAAAGCTCCTGTCGATCCTTCAAAGCCCCATTTCTAATGCCCCTCCTCCAGGCAGAGCTCCTGCTTCATTATCCAGTTCCCTCAACCCTGCATCCCTCCCTCTGACCCAAGCCAGACCACTGGACTATAGGTGCCAATGTCTAGCTCTGGCCTCAGACCCCTCTTGCTCAGTACAAGGTAAGGCCACAGAGGGTTTTCAAGAAGTGTTGTGTGAATGAATAAATGAATGGATGAATGAATGAATGAATGAGTGTGGTCCTACCAGGTGTTTCCAATGGCCAAGGCCTCACTTGCCAATTTGAGGGGTGAAAGAGAGAGACACAAGCCCACTTCAGAGATAACCTCCCGGGTCCAGCCCCAAGCTAAGACCCCTCGGAAGAGCCTCAACAGGTGAGCCCCATAGAAGAATGGGACCCTGAGCTCCCAAGCCCCTCTGCTCCTTTCCTACCAGGGCAAAAACTCCATCCTCCCTGCACCTGAGCTTCCCTGGAGTTAGCGCCCCTCTGGGCCCTCCCATATTGTCAGGAACACCTTTCCCCGTCAGTGCATCCTCCTCACGCTTCGGGCCTCAGCGTAGTCATGGAACAAGCCCGCTCCCACTGACCAAGCACATACTCTGTGCCCGGCCCCATGCCAACAGCCTCTTCTGTTCTCTGCTCTCCCTGCCACTTCTGCTCTCACCTCCCTCATTTCCTCTGAAATGGGAAGACCCACTGCAGCCTGGAGGGATGAAGACATCTGCCCAAGGCCACAAGACGCAGGGAAACCAGACTCATCTCATCTCCAAGCTCTCAACGACTCTCCTACACTAACTGCCTCCTCCAGGCAGCCCTCCTGGCCTCCACTCCTGCGGGGGCAGGGACCCCCTCTGGGCTGTCACTGCTGGTGTGTGTTTTGCCATCATATTCCTGAGCTCGGTGCCTTGTAAGCCCAGTTCCTCAGCTGTCTCCGTCCCCTAAACTGGAATCTGGTGGGAGGGGAGGTCTGGATGGGGGATGGGGATGGCAGATTTTATCTGTTTTGCCCAACCCAGTAGCCCAGGGTCTAGAACAGGACCTGGTAGACAGCAAGCTCTCAATAAATGTTGGTCATACAGGTAGACGGATTAACATCTAGCCCACTCCATCATGAATCCTACAAGGAATTCTGTTCACACCAAATGCCCAGCTCTGCATAAATGCTGGAAAACAGTAGGCGTTCAATAAATGCTCTTTGCCTGAAGCGGGGGGCCGGGGGAGGGAGGTGCAGAAACGATGTCACAGTCACAGGTGTGAGGCTCCGGGGCCTTATGAAAGTCTGTTAAATAAATGAGAAAATATGCAGCAGGGGAAAACGAGGCACAGAGAGGGGCGCGCCCAGCTTGAAGCCACACAGCACCCCGGCAGGAGTCCTTCCCAGGCGCGCGCCCGCGTGCACACACACACACACACACATACACACACGCCGGCCAACCCTGCCAGCCGCCCCCAGCCCCCTGCTGCTGTCCCCGCCACCACCAGGAGTGCCAACTGCTCCCGCGGTACCCCCGCCAGGCCGCCCAGCCCGCCTTCTCCCTGGGGCTGGTGCGTCACACGCGGAATCTCACGCCTCAGAGCTCAGCCTGCTACAGCCTCCTCCTCCTCCCCTCCCGAGTCGAGCCGGCAGCTGGTGCTCCCATGGAAACCGCGGGCCCCCACCCGGGCCCCCGCCGGCCCCCCCCCCCCACCTGCACCGTCCCCCAGCGCAACCTCCGCTTTAAGACAAATATTGTCATTAACATGCAAATGTATATGCGATTACCATAAATGGGGGGCCCAGTGGCAGCGGCGGACCAGTACCACCGTGGGCACCTTCCCCTGGCAGGGTGGGCACCCAGGCAGCCACCATCCGTAGACAGGGGCAGCCACAGCTCCAGAGGTGCCTGCCTTGGAGGGAGGGTCCCCGGGGCAGGAACTGCAGGGGGGCCAGCGGGAGCCCCAATCCCAGCCTCCAGTTCTTGGCCTGAGCCCCTGGCCTGGGGTGGGGGTCCTTCCTGGGGTAGGTCCCCTGGCCTGGGGTGGGGGTCCTTCCTGGGGGAGGTCCCCGCTCTCTGGATGGGGAGTTCTGGCAGGAGCAGGCTTGTGGTCTTCCTGTGGGCCTGCATCTCTCTGCAGCCCCCTCCCTGTCTGTGTCTCTCTGTCTCTGTCTCTCTTTCCCTGCGTGTCTCTCTCTCTCTCTCTGTGTCCTCATCTCTCTCTCTCTCTCTCTCTCTCTTAAAAACAAACCCAGCGCCCCAGGGCCTGCCCTCTTTCGGAAGACCACCTCGACGCATCCCTCTCCCCCTACCCCTGCCCCGCTCCTGGATGAGGCCTCCTGCCTTTCTCTGAGTCTCAGCACGGCCTCTAGGAATCTGGCTGCCCCCACGCCACCTTCGGCCAGGCCAGCTGTGGCTGTCAGGTGTCACGGGCCCCTCCGTCCCCAGCACCATCTCTGGGGGCCTCACTCTTGGCTTTGGGGAACCTGTCACCCCTATGTCACACAGATACAGGCACAGCTGCTTCTCCTGGCCTGGGAGGAAGGCAGGGGGGGTAATGGGGGCCTAGCTCTGGTAAATGTGGGACCCAGGGTATGTCTCTCCAGCCCTCAGTTTCCCAGAAATGCGCTGTCACTCGGAGCCCACCTCCATGGCGATGCCTTCCATGGGGAAATCAAACAAATCCCTGCAGCCTGGACACCAAGGAAGGGCTAGAGGTGGTACCAGCTGACCCCCTCTGGGCTTGTACCAGGAGCCGGGTGCACCTCCAGAGTGTTCTCATCCCACCCCACTCTACTCCTTACAGATCTCCTGTGCCCAGTCTCATGGGCCCCGCCGGGCATCCAGGGAAAGGGATTTCTCTCCAGGCCTGGGGTCCATACCCCCAAGGCCCTGCCACTCTAACAGGCACACTATACCACACCAGGGCTCCCAGAAACAGCCCTAATAAGGTCATGTTGGTGGCAGGTGTCTGAACTCACTCCTCTCCCCAAAAATCCTGACTTCCCATTCACCATTCCACCTCCCTTCAGCCAAGGCCCAGAGAGGGCCCAGAGAGGGGCAGTCACTAGCCAGAAGTCACACAGCTGAGCCCCAAATGCAAACCTGGATCACAGATGCTGATTCTGAAGACACCCCCCCACCCCTTCGTGCCAAGCACCTGCAGGAAAAGACCAGGTGAAGTCCAGCCAGGCCCCACGCAGGTGGGGATTCACTTCCCCGAGGGTACTGGACCCATTTTCAACACGAGGTGAAGCCCCTGTATCTCACACACAGACGGACCTGGGACCCCTAAAAAGTGGAGGGTGATTGCCGGCTGTCGTGCACACGGCTTCTCAATTCTCACCCTCCAAGGAAAGCCCGCAAATGGGAAATACCCCCGAGGTACCCCAGGGACCCCAACATTCTCCAACCTGTAAAAAAAGAACTGGGGATGCATCATGGTCCTGCTCTGTTGACAGCAGGGAAACTGAGGCTCAGGGCCAGGTGAAAACCCAGCCCCAGCCCCTCCTTCACCCCTCACTTCTCCCGTGCCCAGGTTTCCCAGAGATTTAAAAATAAGAAGGAAAAAAAAAAAAGATGAAGAGTCACCAGGATGCTCCAGTCCCTGAACCCCCACCTGTCTCTCCGACCTAGAGCTCAACCAGCGGCCTTTCAATGCAACCGTTTGGGGGGGCCACGTGGACTCCCCCATTCCCACAGGAATCTTTCTAGAAATGGGTGCTCTGGGTGTACCCAGGGGTGGGGGCGTGTGGGAAAAGCCCACCTATCACCTCTGGACTGCAGATATTGACTTACGGGGGCCGCATGGGAGCCCCTCTGCCCTCCTAGGCCACACGGAGGAGTTAGATTTTTCAAGCCCAATTTTGTGTGTGTGTGTGTGTGTGTGTGTGTGTGTGTGTGTGTGTGATGGTTGGTTCTGAAAAGAGATGGGGAATGGGGAGGGGTTTCTTTCCTCCCTCAAGATAACCAGCTGGAGGGTCTAGCTGAAGTGACAGGCCTGGGCCCCATCTCACCAGACCCTCCCTAGGGCCTTCTTGAACCCCTTCATTCATTCATTCATTCATTCATTCAATTCATTCATTCAATAAACATGCATTCATGCTTACCGGGCACGCAGCACTGGGGAAAAAGTGGGTCTAAAATAGGTCATGGGCCCCGGTCCTTCCCCAAGGCCTCTCCAGGGTCTTCCTGGAGGATGGGAGGGGGAGGGCCGGGGGTGTCCAGCACAAAGCCTTTGAAGTGGCACCCCCAGTCCCCAACACCTGACCGGAAGGCTGTCAAAGCCACCCCAATTCAGACGCTGGGCCCATGATGGGAACCAAGGGCTGGGGATACATTGCTGGACACCCCCACCCGGGATGCCATCGGAGGGAGAATCCGGTGGGAGGGAGGCAGACAGGCCTGAGGCCGCCCACGCCTCCCTCCTCCTCCCTGTCCACCCCAGAATTTGGGCTCTGCCCAGATGGACACGTCCAAGCTCATTGTCTTGGGCCTGAGACCCCAACACATTGCTAAGAGGCTCGGCCAGTTTCAACTTGAGCCCAAGGTGGAGGCGGGGGAGGGGGAGGGCAGAGAAATGGAGGAGAGAATGCTGATCCACGCGGAGGTGGTGGGGCCAGGGGGTGGGCAGCGACGGGAGCCTCTCCGCCACCCGAGGCAGGCGAGGCGGGCGCGTTCCCCCGAGCCGGGCGCCCCCAACCCGTCTTCCTTTGTAGTTACCGATTAGCCTGGGGTCCTGGGCATCCGTGTCCCCCGCGGCCGGACCTGCCCCGCCGGCCTGGCTTTGTGAAAATAACCAAAGCAATGGAGTCCGCAGGTGCAAACTTCCCCGACGGGGCCTGGGGAGGCTGAATGAATGGGGGTGGGGGGGCAGGGGCAGGGAGGGGTGCCGGCGTTCCCGAGGCTCCCCTGGCAAACGGGCAGGAAAGAGTGGGGTGAGGGAGGGAGGAAGGGGTGGGGGTCTGGGGGATGGAAGGGTGAGGGAGGGAGGGAGGGAGAGAGAGGGTGCTGTGGGGGGAAGGATGAGAGGTCGAGGGAGATGGGAGAGAAGAGAAAAGGAGAGAGAGAGGGAGAGAGAGAGGGAGAGAGAGAGGAGATGCCGGAAGGTGGGGAGGGAGGGAGAGGGGGCGGAGGAGGGGAGGGGGCCCGCTCGGATCTGTCAGCTGCACCCCCAGAGAGGGGAGGAGGGGTGGGTGGGAGGGAGGGGGTAAGAACCGATGCTCCGGCAGAGGCAGGCAGAGGAGGGAGGTGAGCAGAGGAGGGATGGTGATGGGGGAGAGAAGATGCCGGAAGGTGGGGTGGGAGGCGGAGGGAGGGGGAGAGGGGGGGAGGGGGCCGGGCGCCCACCTTTGTGCATCCCCGTGTAGGGGTCTTTGAGCACCGTGAGCTCGTAGATGCGGCCGAACTGCTCGAAGAGCGGCTTGAGGTCCTTCTCGTCCAGGTGCCGCGGGATCTGGCCCACGAAGAGTTTGATGGCGTCCAGGTCCTTCATGCCGTCGGGCTGCCCCCCGGGGGGCTCGGGCCCGCTGCTGCCCACGGGCGAGGGCCGCGGCTGCAGGAGCTGCTGCTGCTGCCGGCGCGCCTCGCTCTCCGTCAGGCGGGCCATGGCGGGCGCGGGACCGAGCCGGCGGCGGCGGCGGGCGGCGGGCGGACTCGCAGCTGGAGCGGCGGCCGCGCCTCCCGCCTCCCTCCCGGGCCCCCGCGCCCTCCTCCCGCCCGCGCCCGCCCCGGCATCGGGACCACAAAGGCGGCTCCGCAGCGGCCCCTGGCGGCCGCGCCGCGCGGGGCAGCCGGCGCCTCCCCGCATCCCCGGGCCGCGGGGGGAAACTGAGGCCGGAAGGCCCCGGGCCCCGCCTACGGGTGGGCGAGGGCGGAGCTGCGGGCGGGACGGGCCTTAGCCGGCTTCCCAGGGGGCCCCGCCGGCTCCAGCGGAGGGCATCGGCCGGAAGAATGTCAAAAGTTGCTGGGGTAATGTAGGGGGCTTGTCGTTGAAAGCGCCCGTGATCCTTAAAGTAGGTAACTCATCAATAATATTAATAACACTAATAATATGGCTGGGCGCGGTGGCTCACGCCTGTCATCTCAGCACTTTGGGAGGCCGAGGTGGGTGGATCACTTGAGGTCAGGAGTTCGAGACCAGCCTGGCTAACACGGTGAAACCCCGTCTCTACTAAAGAATACAAAAATTAGCTGGGCTCGGTGGCGGGGGGGTGCCTGTAATCCCAGCTACTCGGGAGGCTGAGGCAGGATAATCACTTGAACCCAGGAGGCGGAGGTTGCAGTGAGCCAAGATTGTGCCATTGTACTCCAGCCTGGGCAACAAGAGCGAAACTCCGTCTTGGTTAAAAAAAAAAAAAAAAAAAAAAAAACTAATAATAACAACACTAATAATAATTAATCAAGAGCAAGACAAAGTGCTCCCACTAATCACGACAGCACAGGAGAAATGGTAAAAGTATCTTCCAGTTCTATAGGGTGCTTACACATAGAAAGTGTCCTTGGCCCTTTAAGTATGTAACTCATCAATAATGTCATCAACAAGGAGGGAGACTGGCTCGCACTGATAATGACAGGATAGGAGAAATACTGAAGTATCTCCCAGCTCTAAAGTGCCCGTGATCCTTTACGTATGAAACTCATCAATAATAATAATAATAATAATAATAATAATACATGCTGGCCGTGGTGGCTCACACCTGTAATCCCAGCACTTTGAGAAGCAGAGTCAGGAGGACCACTTGAGCCCAGGAGTTGGAGACCAGCCTGGGCAACATAGTGAGACGCCATTGCTGTAAAAAATAAGAAAACAGGCCGGGCACGATGGCTCACACCTGTAATCCCAGCACTTTGGGAGGCTGAGGCAGGTGGATCACATGCGATCAGGAGTTCAAGACCAGCCTGATCAACATGGAGAAAACCCTGTCTCTACTAAAAACACAAAAATTAGCCAGGCATGGTTGTGCATGCCTGTAATCCCAGCTACTCAGGAGGCTGAGGCAGGAAAATCGCTTGAACCCGGGAGGCGGAGATTGCAGTGAGCTGAGATTGCGCCATTGCACTCCAGCCTGGGCAACAAGAGTGAAACTCTGTTTGAGAAAAAAAAAAAAAATCAGCCAGGAGTGGTTGGTGTGCACCGTTGGTCCCAGCTACTCGGAGGCTGCGGTGGGAGCATCGGTTGATCCCCAGGATATTAAAGCTGCAGTGAACCAGGATCGCACCACTGCCTCTGGTCTAGGCGACAGAATGAAATCTTGTCTCAAAAAAAAAAAAAAAAAACACTTCCCAAAGATGTCCCATAATTAAAGCCCAAGTCCTCCTTGAGGCCCACAAGGCTCTGCGTGTCCTGTTCTGCCTTGTCCCCACCTTCCCCTGCTCCCTCTCTCCCCCTCCTCACTGCTGCAGCTACACAGGCCTCCTCGCTGTTCCTCTCACTTGTCAGGTGCGGTCCTGCCTCAGGGCCTTTGCACGGGCTGTACCCTTGGTCTGGGATGCCCTCTCCCCAGATGATGTGTGGCTCATTCCTTAATTCCCCATCACTTTCCCCATCTACCTTATCTAAAACCGCTCAGTCACCATTATCTCCTTTCTCAGCCTTCTTTTTCCCTCCACAGAGTTACACCCATTTAAAATTTTATTTTCATTTTTATTTTTATTTTTTTCGAGATGGAGTCTCTCTCTGTCGCCCAGGCTGAAGTGCAATGGTGTGATCTTGGCTCACTGCAACCTCCACCTACCAGGTTCAAGTGATTCTCCTGCCTCAGCCACCTGAGTAGCTGGGATTACAGGTGCACCCCACCACACCCAAATAGTGTAAAATTTTATTAACATACTTATTTATTTATTTTATTATTGAGACAGAGTCTCGCTGTGTCACCCAGGCTGGAGTGCAGTGGCATTATCTCGGCTCACTGCAACCTCTGCCTCCCGGGTTCAAGCAATTCTCCTGTCTCAGTCTCCAGTGTAGCTGGGATTACAGGCATGTGCCACCACACCTGGCTAATTTTTGTATTTTTAGTAGAGATGGGTTTCACCATGTTGGCCAGGCTGGTGTCGAACTCCTGACCTTAGGTGATCTGCCCACCTCAGCCTCCCAAAGTGCTGGGATTACAGGCATGAGCTACTGCACCCAGCCTAAAATTTAATTTTTAATTCCTATTTTATTTATTTTTTGAGACAGGCTCTTGCTCTGTCGCCCAGGCTGGAGTGCAGTGGTGCAATCTCAGCTCACTGCAACTTCCACCTCCTGGGTTCAAGTGATTCTCATGCCTCAGCCTCCTGAGTAGCTGGGATTACAGGCTCCCACCACCACACCTGGATAATTTACAATTTTATTTATTTATTTATTTATAAGGCAGGGTATCGCTCTGTCACCCAGGCTGGAGTGCAGTGGCATGATCATAGCTTGCTGCAGCCTTGACCTCTTGGCCTCAAGCGATCCTCCTGCCTCAGCCTCCGGAGTAGTAGCTGGGACCACAGATGTCCATGCCACCATGCCTGGCTAATTTTTAAATTTTTTGTAGAAATGGAGTCTTGCTATGTTGTCCAGGTTGTACTCAAACTTCTGGGCTCAAGCGATCCTCCCGCCTCAGCCTCTCAAAGTGCTGGGATGACAAGTGTGAGCCACCACGCCTGGCTTTAGAGGACATTTTGTGCTCCATCCAGCCAATGGAACACGACTCAGCCATGAAAAAAAAAAATGAGGCTCTGACCCAAGCCATACCTTGAGCACATCATGCTTGGTGAAAGATGTCAAACACAGAAGACCACACAGCGTGTGACGCCATTTGTATGAAATGTCCACCCGCGTTAGAGGGGGAACTGAGGCCCAGAGAGCTCCAGTGGCTGGTGCAAGACCACACGGTAAGAGAGCTGGGATGTAAACCCGGGAAGCCAGACTCTGGAGCACACACACTTCCCACCATCCCATACCATCTCCCCACGCATCAGGCAGCTGAGCCCCAGTTTCCTTATTTGCCAAGCAGGACTAAAGAGAGAGGAGAGGGACCGGGCACGGTGACTCACACCTGTAATCCCAGCACTTGGGGAGGCCAAGGCTGGCAGATGATCTGAGGTCAGGAGTTCGAGACCATCCTGGCCAGCGTAGCAAAACCCCATCTCTACTAAAAATACACAATTAGCCAGGCGTGGTGGCATGCACCTGTAATCCCAGCTACTTGGGAGGCTGAGGCAGAATCGCCTGAACCTGGGAGGCGGAGGTTGCAGTGAGCCGAGATCGCACCACTGCACGCTAGCCTGAACGACCAAGTGAGACGCCATCTCAAAAAAAAAAAAGAAAAAGAAAAAGAGGATATGGTGAAGGCCCTGGTCTGGTGTGGACTCATGAGCTAAAATGTGGGCTTAGCAGAGTGTCTGGGAGCTTAGCTCAGTGAATGGCTATTTATCATTGCTGTTACTGGCAGCCTCCTGGCCACCCCCCGATGGAACAGAACATCAGGACTGGGCGACGAGCAGAGCTGGGCAAGGGGTCAGGGGTCCTCCCACAACATCCTGCCACTCGGCCCAGCACAGACGCAGGTGCTTAGACTCAGCTGAGGCTTGGCCGGGCACAGCGTGGCACTGGGGCTGGTGGAGTCGGCCAGGAGACATAGGCTTCGTCTCCATGGAGACTCAAGCAGGATGCTCAGAGCCCCATGAGCCTCTGGTGTTCTGGGAGAGTCCTTAATAAGAATTTTAAAAATCACGCCTGGCTGGGCGCAGTGGCTCACGCCTGTAATCCCAGCACTTTGGGAAGCCAAGGCAGGTGGATCACTTGAGGTCAGGAGTTCGAGACCAGCCTGGCCAACATAGTGAAACCCCGTCTCTAAAATTTGGCCGGGTGCGGTGGCTCATACCTATAATCCTAGCACCTTGGTATGCCGAGGCAGGCACATCATGAGGGCAAGAGATTGAGACCATCTTGGCCAACATGGCAAAACCCCATCCCTACTGAAAATACAAAAAGTTGGGCGTGGTGGTGTGTGCCAGTAGTCCCAGCTACTCAGGAGGCTGAGGCAGGAGAATTGCTTGAACCCGGGAGGCGGAGTTTGCAGTGAGCCGAGATTGTGCCACTGCACTCCAGCCTGGGCAACAGAGCGAGACTCCGTCTCAAAAAAAAAGAAAAATCATGCCTGTAATCCCAGCACTTTGGGAGGCCAAGCTGGGAGGACTGCTTGAGCCCAGGAGTTCCACACTAGCCTGAGCTGTAACATAGCAAGACTCCAACTCTACAAAAAATACAAAAATTAGCCGGGTGTGGTGGCAGGCACCTGTGGTTCCAGCTACTTGGGAGGCTGAGGTGGGAGGATCGCTTCAGCCCAGGGAGGTCCAGGCTACAGTAAGCCCAAGACTGTACCATCGCACTCCACCCTGGGCAACAAGAGCAAAACTCTGTCTCAAAAGAAAACAAAATCAAAAGAGAAACTCACAAACTCCTGTGAGCCAAAGATGCACTTTTTTCAGCCTCTTCCCCCTTTCTTCCACCCAAAACAAGAGCCCAATCGAATTCGGGTCTGACTTCTGAGCACTTAAATCCAGCATTCTGCCTCCTGAATTTCATCCCTGGCACAGCTAAGGGGGTGGGTGAGCACGGAGAATAGCGAGGCTGTGAGCCTGGGTACATCTGGATACCACAGGCCGGTCTCCCTGACTTGTTAGCGGATGCAGTCTGGTGGGCATCGGTCACTGCAGGATGCCCGTGCCATGGATGTTACTGAGGAAGTAAAGCGCGTCGGAGTGGCAGGGCGCGGTGACTCACACCTGTAATCCCAGCACTTTGGGAGGCCGAGGCAGGCAGATCACCGGAGGTCGGGAGTTTGAGATGAGCCTGGCCAACGTGGTAAAACCCTGTCTCCACTAAAAATACAAAAATTAGCTGGGCGTGGTGGCGGGTGCCTGTGATCCCAGCTACTCAGGGGGCTGAGGCAGGAGAATCGCTTGAACTAGGAGGCGGAGCTTGCAGTGAGCTGAGATGGAGCCACTGCACTCCAGCCTGGGCCACAGAGCGAGACTCCGTCTCAAAACAAAAAACAAACAAACAAAAAAGGAATCTGCAAGCCTTTTGTTCTTCTTCCTCCTCCTTGGCCTCCTTAGGTTTTTCTTTCTTTCTTTCTTTTTTTGAGACGGAGTCTCGCTCTGTTGCCCAGGCTGGAGTGCAGTGGCGTGATCTCGGCTCACTGCAAGCTCCGCCTCCCAGGTTCACGCCATTCTCCTGCCTCAGCCTCCCGAGTAGCTGGGACTACAGGCGCCCGCCACCACGCCCGGCTAATTTTTTGTATTTTTAGTAGAGACGGGGTTTCACCGTGTCAGCCAGGATGGTCTCGATCTCCTGACCTCGTGATCCACCCGCCTCGGCCTCCCAAAGTGCTGGGATTACAGGCGTGAGCCACCGCGCCCGGTCTTTCTTTCTCCTTCTTTTGAATTTTTCTCGTCTTCCCACGACGACCGTGAATCACTTTGGAATCGAGAAAGTCTAAAACTTGAAAACAGGAAGGGAAGCAGAGCCGATTTAGCAGTCACGGCTGTCAGATGGAGGATTTGGGTATCGAAGCCAACACAGCTTATTCTTTTCTCTTCGGTGCTCAAAGGAATTCAGAGCTTCTCAAAGCCAACTGGGCTCACCGGCTGCCTGGTCTCAAACCCACGCCATGCGGCGTCACGGCGTCTCTGCCTTGCCGGCCAGCACACGGACCCCCTCCCAGGCCCCCATGCCCGTCCAGCTCAGGGTGACACTGACTGTTCATCTGCCACGTACCAGGCACGGTGTCCTCCATGCACACAGCAGGACCTGTCATCCCCATTTTTCAGAGGGGCAAGTCGAGGCACCCAGAACTTCACAGGATGCAGCTCATGTTTTCCACCTTCACGGATTTTGCCAGAGCTGTGGGCTCCAGGGGCTATTTATCTATTTATTTTTGAGACGGAGTCTCGCTGTGTCACTCAGGCTGGAGTGCAGCAGTGCGATCTCGGCTCACTGCAACCTCCGCCTCCTGGATTCAAGCGATTCTCCCGCTTCAGCCTCCTCAGTAGTTGGGACAACAGGTGTGCGTCACCGTGACTGGCTAATTTTTGTATTTTTAGTAGAGACGAGGTTTCACCGACATTGGCCAGGCTGATCTCAAACTCCTGACCTCAGATAATCACCCACTTCAGCCTCCCAAAGTAATGGGATAACAGGCGTAAGCCACCACGCCTGGTTTATTTTTTTTTCTTTTAAAACAGTGATAAAATACACATAACAAAATAATACACTTAACCATTTTGTATTTTATTCTTTTGAGACAAGGTCTCGCTTTGCCGCCCAGGCTGGAGTGCAGTGGTTCAATCACAGCTCACTGAAATCTCAACTTCCCGGGCTCAAGTGATCCTCCCACCTCAGCCTCCCGAGTAGCTGGGACACAGGCTCGAGCCACAATGCCAGCTAATTCTTTTATTTTTTGTAGAGATGGGGTCTTGGTATGTTGCCTAGGCTGGTTTTGAACTCCTGAACTCAAGCAGTCTGCCTGCCTCAGCCTCCCAAAGTGCTGGGATTGATTACAAGGATAAGCCACTGCACCTGGTTCGTTTTTTCTTTTCTTTTTTTTTTTTTTTTTGAGACAGTCTCGCTCTGTCACCCAGGTTGGAGTGCAGTGGCGTGATCTCAGCTCACCGCAACCTCCACCTCCCAGGTTCAAGCAATTCTTGCCTCAGCCTCCCAAGTAGCTGGGATTACAGGTGCCCGCCAGCATGCCTGGCTAATTTTTGTGTTCTTAGTAGAGACGGGGTTTCGCCATGTCGGCCAGGCTGGTCTCGAACTCCTGACCTCAGGTGATCCACCCGTCTTGGCCTCCCGAAGTGCTGGGATTACAGGTGTGAGTCACCGTGCCCAGCGTGACCTACTTCTAAGCGCACAGTTCAGCAGCGTTAAAAACACATTCACATGGCTGTGCAACCATCACCTCCACTCTCTCCAGAACTTTATCTTCCCAAACTGAAACTCTTCTGAGTCTATGAAACACTCACTCCCCATCTCCCTCCCCAGCCCCTGGCAACCCCATCCTACTTTCTGTCTCTGTGAATCTGATGACTCCAGGGACTTCCTAGGAGTGGAATCACACAGCATTTGTCCCTCTGTGTCTGGCTTCTCTCACTGAGCCTGAGGTCCTCAAGATGCCTCCGCACTGTAGCCTGCGTCAGGATTCCCTTCCTTTTCATGGCTGAGTAATATTCCACTGTGCGGATGGACCACAGTGTGTTGATCCATTCTTCTGTCCACCACCCCTTGGGTTGTTTCCACCTTTGGGGTTATTGTGAATTGTGCTGCTGTGAACATGGGTGTACAAATATCTCTGTGTCCCTGCTCACGGTGACACTGTTCACGGTGTCTGCCATACACACAGCAGGAACTCTCATCCCCATTTCTCTGAGGGGCAAGTCAAGGCACCTGGAATTTTGCAGGATGCAGCTCATGCCTTCCGTTTTGCTGGGAATATACCCAGGAGTGGGAATGCTGGCTCTTATGGCAATTCTATTTTTAAATTTCTTTTTTTTTTTTTTTGAGATAGAGACTTGCTCTGTCACCCAGGCTGGAGTATAGTGTCACGATCTTGGCTCACTGCAACCTCCACCTCCTGGGTTCAAGTGATTTTCCTGCCTCAGCCTCTCGAGTAACTGGAATTATAGGTGCATACTACCACACCTGGCTAATTTTTTTTTTTTTTTTTTTTTGTAGAGAGACGGAGTCTCACTCTGTCACCCAGCCTGGAGTGCAGTTGCGGCGATCTTGGCTCACTGCAAGCTCTGCTTCCCGAGTTCACGCCATTCTCCTGCCTCAGCCTCCCGAGTAGCTGGGACTACAGGCACCCGCCACCATGCTGGGCTAATTTTTTGTATTTTTAGTAGAGACGGGGTTTCACTGTGTTAGCCAGGATGGTCTCAATCTCCTGACCTCGTGATCCGCTCGCCTCAGCCTCCCAAAGCGCTGGGATTACAGGTGTGAGCCACCGCGCCCGGCCACACCAGGCTAATTTTTGTATTTTTAGTAGAGATGGGGTTTCACCATGTTGGTCAGGCTGGTCTTGAACTCCTGACCTCAAGTGATTCAGCTGCCTCGGCCTCCCAAAGTGCTGGGAAAACACGCTTTTTTTTTTTTTAATGGTAGCCATCCTAATGGGTGTGAGGGGCACCAGTACTATTTGATGTTTTCCTTGATATCAATCAGCTCTTTTAAAAATGCTTAATTTGCGGCCGGGTGCGGTGGCTCACGCCTGTAATCCCAGCACTTTGGGAGGCCGAGGCAGGCGGATCACGAGGTCAGGAGATGGAGACCATCCTGGCTAACACGGTGAAACCCCATCTCTACTAAAAGTATAAAAAATTAGCCAGGCATGGTGGCGGGCACCGGTAGTACCAGCTACTCGTGAGGCTGAGGCAGGAGAATGGCGTGAACCTGGGAGGCGGAGCTTGCAGTGAGCCGAGATCGTGCCAGTGCACTCCAACCTGGGCGACAGAGCCAGACTCCGTCTCAGAAAAAAAAAAATGCTTAATTTGACCAGGTGGCTGGCGTGGTGGCTCACGCCTGTAATCCCACTACTTTGGGAGACCAAGGCAGGAGAATCGCTTGAGCCCACAAGTTCCAGACCAGCCTGGGCAACAAAGAGAAACCCTATCTCTACAAAATTACAAAAATACAAAAATAAGCTGGGCGCGGTGGCACATGCCAGCAGTCCCAGCTACTTGGGAGGCCGAGGTGGGAGGGTTGCTTGAGCCTGGGAGGTCTAGGTTGCAGTGAGCCATGATTGCGCCACTATACACCGGCCTGGGTGACAGAAACACCTTACTGTCTCTTAAAGGAAAATTTACACCACTGGCTAAAAAAAAAAAAAAAAAATAGCCAAGCATGGTGGCGGGCACCTGCAAATTCGAGCTACTCGGGAGGTTGAGGCAGGAGAATCACTTGAACCCAGGAGGCGGTGGCTGCAGTGAGCCAAGATCACGCCACTGCATTCCAGCCTGCGTGACAGGGCGAGACTCTGTCTCAAAAGAAAAAGAAAGTATTAAATGTCTAGCGTGGAATCAGGGAGGCTGGGCGGTCTCCAGGCTCTTCCAGTGTCTTCTCCTCAGCCCAGGAGGCAGGCCGGCTCCCTGGCTACTCGCTCCCGCTGGGGCTCATCCTCACCTGCTCTGTGGCCTCAGGTAAGTGCCGTCCATCTCTGGACACTGGTTATCCCAGTGACCTAAACCTGGGCCCTTTTTGCCCACTCCACTCAGTACGTGGCTAATGGCGTGGCCCTCAGATTCGTCCAATCCACGTCTGAATCCCTTGTGCTCGGCCTCCATGTTACCATCTGTAACATGAGCATTTTAAAGCAATTACCCAAGTCTGCGCGTGGTGGCTCACACCTGTAATCCCGGCACTTTGGGAGGCCGAAGCAGGTGGATCACCTGAGGTCAGGAGTTTGAGACCAGCCCGGCCAACATGGCGAAACCCCATCTCTACTAAAAATAACAAAAATTGGCCAGGTTCAGTGGCTCACGCCTGTAATCCCAGCACGTTGGGAGGCCGAGGCAGGTGGATCACGGGGTCTGGAGTTCAAGACCAGCCTGACCAACACGGTGAAACCCTGTCTCTACTACAAATACAAAAATTAGCTGGGTGTGGTGGCACGCACCTGTAATCCCAGCTACTCAAGAGGCTGAGGCCTGAGAATCACTTGAACCCAGGAGGCAGAGGTTGCAGTGAGCCGAGATTGTGCCACTGCACGCCAGCCTGGGGGACACAGCGAGACTCCATCTCAATAAATAAACAAATAAATAAAAGTTAAAAAATTAGCCAGGCATGGTGGCGGGTGCCTGTAATCCCAGCTACTCGGGAGGCTGAGGCAGGAAAATCACTTGAACCTGGGAGGTGGAGGTTGCAGTGAGCTGAGATCGTGCCACTGCACTCCAGCCTGGGCAGCAAAAGCGAAACTCCGTCTCAAAAAAAAAAGCAAAAAAAAAAAAAAAAGCATCTACCCAGGGGCCCAGGCGCGGTGGCCCACACCTGTATTCCCACAGCTTTGAGAGGCTGAGGCGGGAGGATCGCTTGAGGCCAGGAGATAGAGGCCAGCCTGTGCAAATAGCAAGACTCCGTCTCTACAAAAA
Organism: Pan troglodytes; assembly: GCF_028858775.2. Taxonomy (NCBI): domain Eukaryota; kingdom Metazoa; phylum Chordata; class Mammalia; order Primates; family Hominidae; genus Pan; species Pan troglodytes. The sequence goes on along the minus strand of NC_072418.2, from coordinate 5,559,370 downwards.
ATATAAAAAATGAGAAAGATGCATAGAGTGGACAGCGCCTCTGGAGAGAAACTGTGCTGGTTTCAAGGGACATTAGCTGATGTTTTATCAACTTAAAAGGCCTCCAGGAAGAGATCATGGCCCCTGGACCTGGCCTCTTTGGGGTAATGGGAGGGAGTACAACACCCTTGCTCGGGGGGACGTCTTTGTCTTCCTCGTTCACTGCTGCCCAGGGTTGACCAGGGCTAAGGTGAGGCCTGAGGGCACCGAGGGAGCCCCGGAAAGAGGCCTCACATGTGCCCAACACGGGCAGCTCCATGTCATTTCTTTTTTTTTTTTTTTTGAGACAGAGTCACGCTCTGTCGCCCAGGCTGGGGTGCAACGGCACGATCTAAGCTCACTGCAACCTCCGCCTCCTGGGTTCACAGGATTCTCCTGCCTCAGCCTCCGGAGTAGCTGGGACTACAGGTGCGTGCTACCGCGCCCGGCTAATTTTTGTATTTTTAGTAGAGACGGGGGGCTTCACCATGTTGGCCAGGCTGGTCTCCATCTCTTGACCTTGTGATCCGCCTGCCTTGGCTTCCCAAAGTGCTGGGATTACAGGTGTGAGCCCCAGCGCCCGGCCTCGTTTCATTTTCATAACTGTCCTCTGGCTGCCGGTGACCTTTCCAGATTCAGTGAAGGTCAGACACCATTTCTGCTCTCCTTACTCTCCCCTTCCCCCAGGAGGCCCTGCATGGCCTGAAACCTCCCTGCTTCCTCCCTCTCCCTCCTCCCTCTCCCCTTCCTTTCTCCCCCTCCTCCCTCTCTCTCCTGCCTCACTCTCCCCCCCAGCTCACTCTGCTCCAGCCACATGGGCCTCCTCACTGTTCCTCCAACACACCAGGCGTGATCCTGCCCCAGGGCCTTTGCACCGGCTGTGCTCACTGCCTTAATCACTGTCCCCACATTTCCACATGATGTAATAATCCTTGTCATTCCAATTTCACTCAAAAGCCCCCTCCAGGCCGGGCGCGGTGGCTCACGCCCATAAACCCAACACTTTGGGAGGCTGCGACGGGGAATCACCGGAGGTCAGGAGTTTGAGGCAAGCCTGGCCAACATGGTGAAACCCTGTCTCTACTAAAAATAAAAAAATTTAGCCAGGTGCCTGTAGTCCCAGTTACTCAGGAGGCAGAGGCATGAGAATTGCTTGAACCCAGGAGAAGGAAGTTGCAGTGAGCCGAGAACACGTCACTGCACTCCAGCCCGGGTGACAGAGTGAAACTCAAACAGGCCGGGCGTGGTGTCACACCTGTAGTCCCAGCACTTCGGGAGGCCGAGGCGGGCAGATCTCCTGAGGTTAGGAGTTCAAGGTCAGCCTGGCCAATATGCCAAAACCTGATTTCTACTAAAAATACAAAATTTGGTGGCATACCCCTCTAGTCCCAGCTACTCAGGGAGGCTGCAGCAGGAGAATCGCTTGGACCCGGGAGACGAAGGTTGCAGTGAGTCAAGATGGGGCCTCTACACTCCAGCCTGGGTGACAGAGCAAGACTGTCTCAATAAAACAAACAAGCAAACAAACAAAACAAAACCTCAAAGTCCCTCCTCAGGGAGCCTCCAGTGTGGACTCAATTGTAAAACAGCACCCAGCCATCGATCACCATCTGAAGGCAGCCCACCTACTTGACCACTTATTATCCAACTCCCACAGTGGACTGCGAGCCCCATGGCGTCCAGGCCGGCGTCTCGTGCACACGCCTGTATCCCTGAGCCTGGCACGGGACCTGGCAGAGCAGAGTTCAAGTGTTCGCTGAATCGATAATTGAATGAAACTCATCCGGCTGGGCACAGTGGTTCATGCCTGTATTCCTAGTGCGTTCAGAGGCTGAGGTGAGAGGATTGCTTGAGGCCAGGAGTTCAAGACCAGCCTGGGCAACATAGCAAGATCCAATCTCTACAAAAATATTTACAAAGTGTAGCCGGGCATGGTGGCATTTGCCTGCAGTCCCAGCTACTTGGGAGGCTGTGGCAGGAGGATCACTTGAGCCCAGGTCAAGGCTGCAGTGAGCTATGATTGCACCACTGCACTCCAGCCTGGGTGACAGAGCAAGACCCTATTTTATGTTTTTTTGAGTCAAAGTCTCGCTCTGTCGCCCAGGCTGCAGTGCAGTGGCATGATCTTGGCTCACTGCAACCTCCGCTTCCCAGGTTCAATGGATTCTTCTGCCTCGGCCTCCCGAGTAGCTGGGACTACAGATGTGTACCACCACCCCCGGCTAATTTTTGTATTTTTAGCAGAGATGGGTTTTCATCATGTTGGCCAGGCTGGTCTCAAACTCTGACCTCAAGTGATCCTCCTGCCTCTGACTCCCAGAGTGCTGGGATTACAGACGTGAAGCCACCATGCCCGGTGTGAGACCCTGTCTCTAAAAAAAAAAAAAAAGGAAAAATTACCTGTGTATGTCAACAGGGAAGATGATGGGCTGGCTTTTCCTCTAAAATGGGGTTTGCCTGGGTCCACAATGGGGCCAAAGCCACCTTCTGCCTGCACAGAGGTGGGCAGCCACTGTCCACTCTTAGCCCTGCTAAGCTCCTGGAGAATCACGCAGGACCCCAAGAAGGTCAAACCCCTGGACCCTAGAGCCCCCTGAACTGGTAAAATTTGGTCCAGGGAGGCACAGCCCCTATGCCCCAGGGCCACACAGCACGTGGGGGCCGAGCCTGGCCTCTGCTCGCCGCCCAGGGAAGCCCAAGCACCGCCCCCGCCATTCCATCCCCAGTGGCCAGCAGCCCCATGCTCCAGAGTCAGGTGAGCCTCTTTCTTTTCCTGCAACCCTGCCCTGCCTCCCTTTCGCTCTGGGTCCATCCCCTCCCTCCCTCCCCTCCCTCCTGAACAAGCTTCTCCTGCCACATGTTTTGGGGAGGGAGAGACCCCGTGCTGGGTTTGAGGCTCTGTTGCCGATTCCTAGGGGACCCTGGCGGGGGGGTGGGGCCCCTGCCTGTTTCTGACGTTCCCTGGTCTGAGAAGAGGCAGCTTTGACTGCAGGGATGTGGGTCTTGCTCAGGAAGCCCCCAGCAGTCCAGGTCTTGGTCCAGGCCACACACTGGTTCTGGAAGCATCTCTGCAGCCCCTCCTCTGCACTCCAGGAACACAGCGGTGGAGGGGGAACAGGATGAGCCCATCCTTCTCTGCCTCCACTTGTGCCAGCCCAGTCACCTCTACCTGGTCCTAGGCTAAACCCTCGCCACTCCCGTCTGTCCTCCCTGCAGCAGCCGTCAGAGGGCGCCCGGGAGCACCTGAGTCAGGGCCTGTCGCTCTTCTGCCCACAGCCCTCCATGGCTCCCACCTGCCCTGGGGTCAAAGCCCAAGTCCTCCCCGTGGCCCACCAGGCCCTGCACAATCTGCCCTGTCCCCTCCCCACCCTCACTCCCTCTGCTCGAGCCACACAGGCCTTCCTGCTGTTCCTCCAACACGCCAGGCGCCGTCCTGCACCAGGGCCTTTGCACAGGTGGGCTGTGCCTCTGCTTGCAATCTCCTCCTCCAGGTTTCACCCCGGCTGCCTCATCATTCAGGTCGCAGCTCAGACACCGTCCCTTCCAGCCAGTCTGCAGGACACTGCCTCCCTCGGGGCAGCTTCCTCAGCTGCCCTGACCTCCCCACGCCCCCACCTCTCCCTGCTTCTTCTCACCGGCACATCTCTGCCTCTCCTCCTTCCCCGAGAGCACGGATCTCAGGCCAGGGACACATGGCAGCTCCACCAGCATTTACTGAGCCTGACAGCTGGGCAGGCCAGGAAGGGGGCCTGGGCACCGGGCAGAACCTGGGAGGGTCCCCGGGGCTTCTGACCAGGAGGGACCAACCCTAGTTCTGCACCTGCTGTGTAGGTTCTCAGTAAAGCAAAGCTAGCCGAGTATGGTGCCCTGCTGGGACCTCTCTGAACCTGGGGCTGGGGTTGGAAGCCGACTTCACACAGCCCACTGCCCGCCATCCAGGGTTGCAGAGTCCTCCCAGATTCATGTCCAAAACAACCTCAGCCTTTAGCCTCAATTGGAAATGGGATCTTGGCAGAGGTCATTAGTTAGGGGGAACATCTTCCTGGAGCAAGATGGGCCCTGATCCAATGTGACGGAGGTCCTTGGAAGACGAGACAAGGCGGGGGCTGGAATGACGCGGCCACAAGCCGAGGATGCTGGGAGCCCTAGAAGCTGGGAGGAGAGGCAGGAAGGACCCGCCCTGGGGGCCCTGCCAACACCCTGACTTTGGACTTGGGGCTTCGGAGACACTAAGGGTGGATTTCTGGTGTTCTGAGCCCCATAGTTGGTGGTGCTTTGTGATGGTGGCCCAGGAAACAGGTCCATCCATCACCTACAAGACCCTGTACACAGGCCCTCCTCTCCCGCACGGCCCAGCAGCCTTGGGCACAGGCCTGGCCCACGACAGGCTGGAGCCTCACTCCAGCAGAGGGCAAGTCAGTGACATACTCTCCACACAGCCATGCCCCTACTGTCACCCCCTGGAGGAACATGAACCCCCAACAGTTGTCACAATCCAATTCTCACAGCCCCCAGACCAAACACTGGTGGCGATCATTCAATATGGCTTTATTTTCTCATCGGCCGGCTGCATCCCACACCAGCCTGAGCCCCAGACGGTCAGTCAGTGCATCCATCCTGACGACCTGTCCAGGAAGGAAGGAAGGAAGCTCCCTCCAAAATGCTGGCCCCGTGGCACCCAGACAGGAGCCTGCTGGCTAGCACGCAAGCACTCCCCAAATTCTCTCATGGTGACAAGGTGGCAGCTGCCTGGGTCCCAGAGTCTCAGCACAAGTGCCCAGAGGCCAGTGGTGATGGGCCCTTGGGCAAGTCTCTGGAGGAGGCAGGCAACCCGCAGGGCAGACGGGAGAAGAGGGTCCCCTGCCAACCTGGAGGAAAGAGGGGTGGTTGTCCCCTCACCCCTCCAGGCTGCAGGTTCTGGAGGGCAGAGGTGCTGGCCGAAGAACTGGTGGCCAAAGTGAGACCCCCTGGTCCTATCTGGACAGAACCCCAGGCTCCCATGGGCCGGCCCAGGTCCCTCGGACGGCAAACACCTCCCTGGGCCACGGAAGGGAGACGGCTGCGGGTGCCAGGCCAGGACTTGCCCAGCTCAAGTCCCTTCCCCACCAAGCCTGCTCGGCACGCACTGGGTAGGTTATATTGCTAAAGAACGGACACACGGGGGTCTCCCTGAGCTCAACACGGGCCTCCTCCTCTCCCACACACACACGGCGCCTGGTCTGCGGGGTGGAGGGTTCTGTCCGAGGCTTCCCGAGGGCCCGGACCTTCCTCTCCGGGTTCCAGGAAGGGTGGCCCCAGAGGCCATGCCCCAGGTCGTCTCCTTCCCAGCAAACGTTCTCACCTGACGCCCCCACCCCGAACACATTCTTTCTATAGATGAGGAAACTGAGGCCCAGGGCAGGGAGTGAGGGGAGGAGCCACAAGGCCTCCCCGGGCCACCTCCTGCCTCCCAGTACTCCACCCGCACCCAGTTCCCCAGGGAGGACCAACTGGCCGTGGCAAAGCCTGGATGGCCTGGGGGCCCGGTACCGAGCCCAGGAAACACCAGGCACTGCCTCAGGACTCAGGGCAGGGAGCTGGGCCAGGGCCAAGCAGGTGAGGGCCCTGGGAGCTGGGCTGGGGCCGCAGAGGCACAGGGGCCGGAGGGACGGGCTGGGAGAAGAGGAGTGCGGGGGAACGGGGGTTTGCAGTGGGTCGGGGGTCGGGGAGGCAGGGGCCCTGCCAGGCCCCCACGAAGCAAAGGCTGTCAACGATGACATCAGACCCTGCAGTCAGAGAAGGGGAAGGCTGGGTGGTGCAGCTCCCCGAGCCCACTGTCGGGGGGACGGGTCACTGAGACCACATGGGGAACAAAAGGCTCCAGGGGGGCTGGAATCCCAGAACCCCAGGGCTGGCACTGCCCTCCTCCAGGCAAGAGGGAGCAGAGATAAATAACCATGTCCACGCCACCATCGGGGAGCGGGAGGGGACGTCTGAGGACAGACGCGGAGCAGGGAGCAGGTCAGGCCTGCAGTCCAGGCCCCTTGCGGCAGGAGGCGGTGGGCGGAGGCTGCGCACGATCGGGCAGGGGGTCCCGGCGTCTCCTCTTTAATCGTGCATGTGTGCTTACACCAGACCGAGGGCGGCCGGCTCCCAGGACTGGGGGGCTCGTCCGCAAGTCCGTAGCCTGGCCCCGGGACGTCTCCCAAGCTCTCCTCCAAGGAAGGTCAAAGACAAGGAAAAAAAGAAACAATCCCCCCCAGTCTCGGAGAGCAACAGAAAAAAGCTCTCTAATTCAGTGTTTCGACCATCGCCGGGGAGGGAGAGGGCCCCTGTCCCTGCAGGGCCGCCCGGGGCGGGGCAGTGTCCACTCACTCGTGCTCAGCCCCAGGGACTGGGGAGCGGCGGGGGCTCCGGCTGTGGGGGTGGCTGTGTCACTGTGTCTTGGCCTTCACGAGCAGCCTCTGGACGGTCTTGTAGAGGAGGCTGAAGTGCTGGGGACACAGCAGGAGGGAGTGAGGATGTGGGCGGGGCCAGAGCCCCAGGTCATGTGACTCTAGGCTGAGCCAGGGGCCAGGATGCACTTGGAGACACCCAGCCCAGCTCCTCCCGGCGGGCGGCCCCTGCCCCACCTGAGCCTGGGCACTGCTCACCTGGACAGCCACGTAGGCCATGCCGAGGTAGGCAGCAATGCCAACGGCCAGGAGCAGGTCAAAGACGGCTGGCTTGACTCTGTGGAGAAAGCAGGGTCCCTGAGGTCGAGGATGGTGCGGGGCAGTAACGTGGACCCCTAGACCCCCGTGGGCCGCGGTCCCCTCGGCTGTAACCCGTAGGGGGTGAAGGGCTCCAGGTCCCGCTGGCCACCACTCACCTGTACGCATTCATCACTTGCTTCAGCTGGTCGTAGAAGACAAACTCTGGGTCCCTGGGGAGAGAGCACTTTCTCAGGGGGCACCACTGCGCCCAGCTAATTCTTAAAAAAGGGTTTGTAGAGATGGAGACTGGGCACGATGGCTCACACCTGCAATGCCAGCACTTTGGGAGGCTGAGGCAGGCGGATCACTTGAAGTCAAGAGTTCAAGACCAACCTGGCCAACATGGTGAAACCCCATCTCTACTAAAAATTAAAAAAAATTAGCCGGGCATGGTGGCGGGTGCCTGTAATCCCAGCTACTCAGGAGACCGAGGTCCGAGAATCACTTGAAGCCGGGAGATGGAGGCTGTAGTGAGACAAGATCACGCCACTGCACTCCAGCCTGGGTGACAGAGCGAGACTCCATCTCAAAGACAAATAAATAAAAACTTTAAAAAGTTTGTAGAGATGGGGTCTTGCTATGTTGCCCAGGTTGGTCTCCAACTCCTGGGTTCAAGCGATTCTTCCGTCCCGGCCTCCTAAGTAGCTGGGATTACAGGTGCCCACTGCCACATCTGCCTAATTTTTGTATTTTTAGTAGGGATGAGGTTTCACTATGTTGGCCAGTCTGGTCTTGAACTCCTGACCTCAAGTGATCCACCTGCCTCGGATTCCCAAAGTACTGGGATTGCAGGCATAGCCGCCGTGTCTGGCCCTCGTCCCACCATCTCTTTGTATTTGCTCCACCTGGCATCCCCCAGGGGTGAGGGGGTGGGAGATGCAGTAGGGGGAGGTCCCCCTCGGCCCCAGGCTGAACGGGACCAGCGCGGAGCCCCAGCCTCACCGCTTGTCGGCCTTGACGTGGTGCTGCTTCACGTCCTTCAGGTAGCGGCTCAGGTGGTGCTCCAGCGTGCTGAGGAAGGTGCTGTCCTTGTCCACCAGCTGCGCGGCCCGGGGCTGGTTGGTGAGCCAGTCCATCACCGAGTCCAGCTGCTCCTGCTGGATCTGCTGTAGGGACGGTGGCGGTAGTCACGGCCTGGCCCCGCCCACCCACCCACCCACTGGCCTGGCCCCCTTACCATCTGCTCCGTGAACACTGGCATGTCTGGGGGTGTCCCCTGCGGAGAGAGGAGGGGATGGCCCTGAGTCCAGGCCCCTGCAGCGGGGCTGGGGCCAGGGGTGGGGCCGGGGCCGGGGGCAGGGCTGGGGCTGGGGCTGGCGGCACCGAGGGCTCAGGGCTCACCTTCTCCGTCAGGTTGTAGATGACTCGAGTCAGGGCCTCTGCGATGATCCTCGTGTTACGGGTCAGGGTCTTAGAATCCACCCGGGACCTTCACGATTCAAAAACAATGTTTTAAAATGTGGACTTTGGGCCAGGCAAGGTAGCTCTCACACTTGTAATCCCAGCACTCCAGCCTAGGAGACCGTGAGACTCTGTCTTTAAAAAAAAAAAAAAATTAAACTTAGCTTTAACTACTTGGCTGACATGTAGATGCAGATTCACTGGGGGCCCCACACCTCCAGGCCCCTCGCCCTGACCCGTCCCTGTGCGCAGGTGAGGCTACGCCCTGAGGCCTTGGTTCCTTCTGACTCGGTTTTCTGCTCTTCCAGAATTTAAACTGGACTATTCCGTCCTGGTGGAAGAATCCATTCTGGAACCCTCCGCAAATCCCAGGTGGCCCTCCTGGGCTGACCCCTGGTGGTCTTGAGAGAGTTCAGCACAGCTGGGACAGCCGTGCACCCACCCTCATTTCCTGGCAATCTTTCCTGGCTGGTGGGCGACCGCCACCTCCATCCTTTCCAGGACTGCGATTACCCAGGGATGTGCCCCTCCCTCCCGCCACTGGCTTCTGCAGGTCTCCGATGGCTGAGCTCAAACCACTCCTGAGGGCCCAGTGACCGCAGAGCAGAGTGGATGAACTGGAAGGATCTATGCCGGGACTGTGGGCGCTGGGGGAGGAGACGGCGCCCACCTGCTGGTGCCAGGACTGGCCGGGAGTGAGCCTGGGGTGGCCAGACTGTTCCAGGCTCCGCAAAGCCTGCCCAGGGGCTCACATGATGGCAGAGAGACGGGCAGGACACAGGGTCAGAGGACACAGGAAGCCAGAGACACAGTGCCCAGAGGGAGGCGGGGCGAGGAAGGGCCGGGGTGTGGTGGGGGGCCAGGCTCCCCAAGACGGTGGCCGGGGCCAGGCAGGACTTTCGGGCTGTGGCAGGGCCCTGAAGAGGCCCAGAGGCAGGAGCTGCTTGCTCCTAACTCAACAGGTGACGGGGTCTGGGGGTCCTATATGGGGCCACGACCTCAGGCTGCTGGCCTCGCCCTCCCTAGCCCCAGTAAGGAAGAGCTTGCGAACGGCCTGACCGTGCAGCCGGCCTTGGCCACGCACCAGCCCCTTCCTGGCAGCCTGTGTGTGGGGGCCGCTCCCTCCAGGCTCTCATGGCCTCTGCAGTTGCGACCGGTGGCTCAGCCCCCAGGAAAGCCCTAGGAGGGGCCGGGCAGGCACTGCCGCGCTCACCGCACGTCCATGATGCTGCTGCGCTGGCCGTCACGGTGGCTCTCCAGGTGGGACAGCGTGAAGGCGGGCAGTCGGCGGATGGCGAAGCGCTCGTGCTCCCAGGCCAGCACGTCCTCCGCCAGGTTGATCCGCTTGTGCACCATGGAGAACCGTACCTCGGGGAACTGGTGCGCGGCCACCTGCAGCCGGAGGCGCCATTAGCAGAGGGCAGGCGAGGATGGCGGCCACCCCAGCCCATTCCCCAAATGCTCCAGGGGCCTCCCAGAACCCCCGAGGGTGCAAAATGAGGAGAAATCCACCTGCCCCCGGGGTCCCCCTAAGGCCTGCTGGAGCCCCGGCGGGCAGTGAGTGGTGGGTAAGGAAGGACAAGGGGACACCCTGGGACAGGACACCCCAGCCCGGCCCTGACACAGTGTGTCCCTCAGAGCCCCGGGGTTGGACAGCAAGGACACCCCAGCCCGACCCCGACACAGTGTGGCCCTCAGAGCCTGAGGGGTGGACAGCAAGGACACCCTGGGACAGGATGCCCCAACCCGGCCCCGATGTGTGTGCTCCGCAGAGCCCCGGACCCGTCCGTGAAAGGGACACCCACCGTCTCCAGCTCTCGCAGGAAGGCGTGCTGCAGGGTGCCCTCCCGGGGCGGCTTGGACACGTGCAGGTGCAGGCTGCTGCCCCGGCCCACGGTGTCCAGGCACAGCACGAAGGCCACATTGTCCTGAAGCAGGCTGGAGTCTGCAGGACACCGAGAGCTGGCGGGGTGGGTGGGGACCAGGAAGTGGCCCCCGGCCCTCCCTCTGTGCCTCCTGGCTGCCCCCATGGCAACCCCTGGGCCTCCGTGCCTCCCCGCGGCACCACCACCGCGGCACCCCTACCCCCACCCGGGGCCGCTCACCTGTGTGGTCCAGGTTGTCTTCCAGCCAGCGCTTGGTTCCCTGGTAGTTAAACTTGCCTCCTCCAGACGCAAAGAACAGGAGATTGTACCTGGGAGGGAAGACCCAGTGTTAGCTTTGACGGGCAAGCGCCTGGGGTGGAGGAGGACCAGGCCAGGTCAAAGGTCCCCCAGGAAGGGTATGAAGGTCTCCCCAAAGCAGGAAATCCTGACCAGCCCCTTAGGGCGGGGCATGAACCCTCGGCCCTGTGGACACTGGGGCTGGATGGTTCTCTGAGGTGCGGCTGTCCTGGGCACTTCAGGGTGCTGAGTGGCATCCCTGGCCTCACCCACCCCATACCGGGAGCTTCCCCCAATGACAACTGCAATATCACTCAGTGTCTCCAGGCAGCAGTGCCACCCCACGTTAGACCCCAGCTCTAGAGGCTTCTCTGAGCCCAGGAGGAACCGGGGTGACCGACCAGGCAACAGACACCAGGAGATCAAAAAAATAAAGTCTATTCACTTAAAGAAGAAGAATTCTTTTTTTTTAATTTTGGGACGGAGTTTTGCTCTTTCTGCCCACGCTGGAGTGCAATGGTGCAGTCTCGGCTCACTGCAACCTCTGCCTCCCGGGTTCAAGCAATTATCCTGCCTGAGCCTCCCAAGTAGCTGGGATTACAGGCATGCAGCACCACACCTGGCTAATTTTGTATTTTTAGTAGAGACAGGGTTTCAACACGTTAGGCTGGTCTCGAACTCCTGACAGGTGGTCCACCCGCCTCAGGCTTCCAAAGTGCTGGGATTATAGGCATAAGCCACCCAGGCAGGCCAAAAATTCTAATGGAACACAGCCTTGGCTATTAGAAGGGTCACCAGGGTCAGAGAAGAAAACTGCTCAGCACGCCCCCTACCCCCATCTTCCCACATCTGCCCTGGACTCTCTCCAACCCAGTTTCCCTCTGCCCCAGAAAACCAACCTCTCCCAAGCTGCCAAGAAGCCCCCAGGCCTGGCAGAAACCAGCCCCGTTCACACGTTTTTGACAGCATGAGCTTCTCAAAAGGCATCAGTGGGGGGCTGGGGGAAGAGGTTCTGCAGCTTAAAAAAAAAACAAGTTTTGGCTGGACACGGTGGCTCACACCTGTAATCCCAGTGCTTTAGGAGGCTGAGGCAGGAGGATCGCTTGAGGCCAGGAGTTCGAGTCCAAGTTCCTGCCTGAACCCGGACATGACTCCCGGCGCCTTGTGACTGTGAGAAGGCTGAGAAACGTCTCAGCCACAGTGGCCCTGGCCTCTCTGAACTGCTGACACAATGACTGCAGCAGTACCGTCTCGGGAGCAGGTGACTGGGCCGGGGTCTCACCCGGAGGTGATTCTACCCACCCCGCACAGGAGACACAGTCATGTCTGGAGACATCTGTGGTTGCTACGTCTGGGGGTGCTCCTGGGATGGAGTAGGTGGCACCCAGGACACAGTCATGCACAAAAGACGTCCACAGGGCCACGGGGACGAAGCCTGCATTCATTATCTGGGGAAAAATCAAGTCTGCCCCCTGCTCACACCAGACACCAGGATAAACTCCCGACGGGGTAGACGGGATAAACCAGGGGGACCCCAGCTCCTGGGATTCACCTCCTCTCTCCCTTCCTACTCAGGGTGTGGATTTCAATGTGTGCAGCCTCCTGGGACCTCAGCGGGGCAGATGATCATGGGACACAGTCTCTCCGGGGCCCATGGAATTCCCTAACCCAGGGGGGTCTCAACCAGGGGTTCTTCTGCCCCCAGCGGACAGTGGGTGATGTCGGAGGGCACCTGTGGCTGTCATGACTATGGGGTGTTCCTGGCATGGAGTGGGTGGGGCAGGGATGCTGCTCAGCGCCCTGCAGTGCCCAGGATGGCCCCCACCCCCAGCGAAAAATCAGGCCCCGACCACACAGGGCTGAGGGGATCCCCTAATTTCAGGGCCCTTAGCCGGGCGTCTCTAACACTTGCAGCTGACAGCATTCCCAGCAGGTTCCTGGGGTGAGCAGCAGCTGGGCCCCGTGGGACTCCAAGAAACAGAGCCTGCGAGGGCTCAGCTTAGCCCTCGATAAATAAGGCGCCCCAATTCCTGGGCTCAGGCCCACTTTGGGGCCAGGAGGCTCCAGAGAAACATCTGCAGAGGCGCCTGGTGGGCAGCGCTGTCCGGCAGTGTGGCCCCCGCACCCCCATCCCCCTGCCCACCCCGGCACTCACGCGGCGTGCGTGCGCTTGTAGGTGTAGAGCCGGGAGAAGAGGCGTGCCAGCTCCAGCAGCACGGAGACGCCGCTCCCGTTGGAGTCCGCGCCCAGCGACAGCCACTACAGGGACGGGAGAGGCAAGGCCACGGTCACCCCCGCCCGGCTCCCGCACCCCATGACCTCCGCCCACAGCAGCCACAGTCATCTCTCCGTCACCCCCACCGTACTCCCGTAGCCCCATGACCTCTGCCCACAGCAGCCATGGTCATCTCTGTGCTGTCCCCCAGCCCCTCTGCCACGTCCAGTGGGCAGCTGTGATAGCTCCCCTCCTGTATTCAATCCCCGACTGATGGCCTGGGGTCTGCGGGGCCCCGCCAAGCCCAGGACTCTCCTCGTCCACCTCGGCTCGGCCCGCGCCCGGGAGAAGCTACATGCAGAATTTGGAGCCCAGGGCCAGGCCAGATGCGCTCACAGAGGGCAGCATCTGTCCAGCCCTGGTCTTTGTGCGGGGTCCCCTCTGTGGGACCAACCCTTCTACCCTCGAGCCCCGGCCGTGGGGAGACCTGCACAGCCCGACCACATGCCCTTCCCGCCGCTGGATGCACCTTTGTGATCTAAAGCAGCATTCTCAATAAGGCCACACTGTTTCTTGGACATTGCAATGGCTTGGGACCGTCCCAAGGCCACAGCATATAAAGGGGACCTCGGTGGCACTGAATTCAGGGGGACAATAAACACCCTCCTCAGTGAGAGAAGCCAGATCCAAAAGACTTTGTCCACAGTGTAGGATCTGTTCCTAGGACCCGTCCAACAGGCCAGTCCAGGGGCACTGGGACGGATGCGCACATGCCGGGGTTCCGGGGCTGGGGAGGGGACCAGGAGTGACAGCTGATGGGGCGGGGCTGCTTTTTGGGGTGATGGAATGTTCTGGAATTAGAGGTGGAGACCGTACAACTTTGGATGTACTAAAACCCACTCGTACGCTCTAAAATGGTGAACTTTATGTTCTATCATTATCTCAAAAAATAAATTTGGCTGCGCTCGGTGGCTCACGCCTGTAATCCCAGCACTTTGGGAGGCCGAGGTGGGCAGATTACAAGGTCTGGAGTTCGAGACCATCCTGGCCAACATGGTGAAACCCTATCTCTACTAAAAATACAAAAAATGAGCCAGGTGTGGTGGCACGCGCCTGTAGTCCCAGCTACTCCGGAGGTTGAGGCAGGAAAATCGCTTGAACCCGGGAGGCGAAGGTTGCAGTGAGCCCAGATCTCGCCACTACACTCCAGCCTGGTGACAGAGCGAGACTCCGTCTCAAAAAAAAAAAAAAAACATAAATAAATAAAATAAATTTAAAACAAAAAAAGCTTCATAGGGGACAATGAGGACAGAGAAAGGCAGCGGGCGCGGTGGCTCATGCCTGTAATCCCAGCAGGTTAGGAGGCCGAGGCGGGTGGATCGCCTGAGGTCAGGAGTTCAAGAGGCATTGCTCTGAGCAGCTTGAGTTTGTGTGGGCCCAGCGGGACCAGGCATTCTCAAGGCTGCGGGCCTGGCCCTCCAAGGGGTCGGGCACTCAGCCAGGCAGCAGATCCGCCCGGACCCTCCGCACTCTGCCTGGTTCAGCTGATTTGTGTTCAAAGGAGGCAGGGCCGGGCGCGGTGGCTCAGGCCTGTAATCCGAGCACTTTGGGAGGCCGAGGTGGGCGAATCATGAGGTCAGGAGATCGAGACCATCCTGGCTAACGTGGTGAAACCCCGTCTCTACTAAAAATAAAAAAAATTAGCCAGGTGTGGTGGCGGGTGCCTGTGGTCCCAGCTACTTGGGAGACTGAGGCAGGAGACTCGCTTAAACCCAGGAGGCAGAGGTTGCAGTGAGCCGAGATTGCACCACTGCACTCCAGCCTGGGGGACAGAGCAAGACTCTGTCTCAATTAAAAAAAAAAAAAAAAAAAAAAAAAGGAGGAGGCAGGGTGCTGGTTGACACCGTGGTGCATGCCCCCCACCCCACTCCTGCTCAACCCACGCTGAGCAGAACCAAGCTTGTGCCGCAGGCCTGAGACCAGGAACCTGCAGCAGGGCCCCTGACCCTCGCTGACAGGACAGGCTCTGGGTCCAAAGCTGTTCCTGCAAACACCATGGTTTACGCACGGGCCCTGCTTCCCTCCGGAGTCTGGAATCCCGGCAAGGGCCAGGCAGCAGGGGCTGCAGAAGCAGCCCCCATAGGAACCGGGCGCTGGGTCTCTGGAAGCCTCGCTGGTGACAGTGCTTTGGGCTGTCGTCCCAGCTCACTGCTGACGATGAGGCGTGTTCCACGTGACACACGGGGAGAGGGCCTGGAAGCCAGGACTGGCCTCCCCAACTCACCGCATGCGCCTTTCCCTTCGCGGACTCTGCTACGTGCTCCATGACCTCTCGCTGGGACAAACCACAGCCTCGAGGAGGCCTCGTGTGGAGCCATGGCACCCAGCGCTGGCCCGGGGAACCCTGACTCAGACTCCCTGGGCTCAGCCTCTGACACAAACACCGCCGTGCCCTGGGACCTGGGACCCCGGGGCAAGAGCCGGGCCTGTTTCAGCCCCACGACACCCAGCTTGAGGCCCTCGCGGGGACCAGGATGATGGGCAGAGGCCGTCACGGGGAGAGCCACTGACCCTGGCCGCCATCCCCTACAGGCGCTTTGCCTTGGCACTGGACTGGAGCCAGAATCCAAGCCCTGTGGGGTGGGGGGAATGGGGACACACATACGTACGGGGGCCACTCCAAAGGCGTCGTAGTGGGCCACAATGACGATGGTGGGAAGGTCCTCTCCGCCCAGCCCCGTCAGCCGCCCCTGTGGAAAGAGAGCAGGGGAATGGCCTGGCTGTTCCCGGGGCAGGTGACCCGTGTGTGGGGCTTGGAGACCCCCTCCCCTCTGGGCCACGTGTGGCCCGTCCACTGGGTGCCAGCATCGGCCTCAGCACTGAGAACCACAGGAGGTGCCAGCCTCTGACTCTGGGAGCCCCAGGGAGCTCCTCCAGGGAGGAGGTGGAGCCGGGAACAGACAGGGACCCACTCCTGCTCTGGCCCTCAGGTTGAAATCTTTAAAAATCGGGGAGAGCAGGAGAATAAGTTTTTTTTTGTTTGTGTCTTTTTTTTGTTTGTTTGAGACGGAATCTCACTCTGTCGACCAGGCTGGAGTACAGTGGTACGATCTCGGCTCATTGCAGCCTCCGCCTCCCGGGTTCACGCCATTCTCCTGCCTCAGCCTCCAGAGTAGTTGGGACTACAGGCACCCGCCACCACACCCGGCTAATTTTTTGTACTTTTTAGTAGAGATGGGGTTTCATCATGTTAGCCAGGATGGTCTCGATCTCCTGACCTCATGATCTGCCCACCTCGGCCTCCCAAAGTGCTGGGATTACAGGTGTGAGCCACCGCGCCCGGCCAGGAGGGTAAGTTTTTATAGGAACGGGGCTGAGCCCCTCAGGAGGATAACTGTAGGAATGGGGCTGAGCCCCTCAGGAGGATAACTGTTTGTGGGAACGGGGCTGAGCCCCTCAGCCAGGCATTCGGGTTCCTTCAGGGTCTGTATGCACCCCTCCCTGCCTCTTACCCCACCAAAGTCGGATTCCGCTCTAGCCCGGGGGCCAGCAGACTTTCATAAAGGGCCAGAGGGGATATTTTCAGCCTTGGGGACCAGATGGTGTCTGTTACGACTAAGAAACTGCCATGGACGGTTTGCACATGCATCGGCATGGCTGTGTGCCATAAAACTTTATTTACACAGCCCGGCACGGTGGCTCACGCCTGTAATCCCAGCAATTTGGGAGGCCAGGGCGGGCAGATCACCTGAGGTCAGGAGTTCCAGACCAGCCTGGCCAGCATGGTGAAACCCCGTCTCTACCAAAAATACAAAAATTAGCTGGCCGTGGTGGCGGGCACCTGTAATCCCAGCTACTTAGGAGGCTGAGGCAGGAGAATCGCTTGAACCTAGGAGGCGGAGGTTGCAGTGAGCTGAGATCGCACCATTGCACTCCAGCCTAGGCAACAGGAGCGAAACTCCGTCTCAAAAAAAAAAAAAAAAAAAAAAAAGAATTACAAAAGATTAGCTGGGCGTGGTGGCACATGACAGTAATCCCAGCTACTCGGGAGGCCGAGGCAAGACAATCGCTTGAACCTGGGAGGCGGAGGTTGCAGTTAGCAGGGATCGCGCCACTGCACTCCAGCCTGGGTGACAGAGAGAGACTCTCTCTCAAAAAACAAAAACAAACAAGCAAAAACTTTATTTACAAAAGCAGGTAGAGGGCCGGCTGTGGCCTGGGGACTCCCCGTCTGGCTGTGGGAGTCTACTTGCTGTTTTTGCAACATGCTTTTCCACTTGGAGATCCTTCAACGGCTGAACTCAAAGCCCAGCTGCCAAGAGGGCTCTGCTCACAGGAGAAAGGGCACAGCCAGGGGAAAGGGAGTCGACACGGCCCCATGGGATCTGGAGCCCAGCGCCCGTGCCACTGTGGAGTGATGCAGGCCAGGCCACCGGGTCTCACTGCACAATAACTGGCGCTGGGCATAGGACGCGCCTCCCGGGCCCACAGTGCAATCCAACAGGAACAAACACAACAGCCGCCATCAACGACCCCCAGGGCTCCTCCGCCAAGGCCTGTCTATGGGGAGCCGGGGCCTCCAGGACACTTTCCCCACCCCGGCCTAAGCCGGTGCTTTTCCACTCGGGCCGCCCCACAACAAGGCCTGGGTCCCTAAAACAGCAAGCACGTCTTGTTCAGGGCTCCCCCGACAGTGAGGCAACCCCTCATCTGTGTGGACTCATCTGCGCCCCTCACCGGCGCCGTCCCGCGGGGAAATGCTAGAGGAGTCGGTGCTTTCTCGGGTTTTAGGGCCCCTGCCAGTGCTGCAGCAGCAGCGACGCAGGCTTCACCCTCTGGATCTGCCCTGATGATCTGAGCGGCTACTTCCGCACCGGCAGCTCCCCACCCTCTCTTGACTCTGCTGATACCCCGGGGTGCTCGGAAGGGTCTGTGAGGACGCAGCGTCTGGGCTGACGGGTGAGGTTATGTGATGAGAGGGGGCTGGCGACGCTGCAGCCTGGAGGGGGCTTCCTGGGAGGGGCAGCTGGTGCAAAGGCCCTGGGGTGGGAGGCGGCGGCTTGGTGTGTGGGGGCCCATGATGGAAGGAAGGAGATGGGCCGGGGGCTGGCAGGGGCCTGGGCACTCCACAGAGTGACTCCCCGGCCACATGAGGAGTTTGGGTTCCTGCAGCTGCCAGCGGAGCCACAGGTTTTCAGCCAGGCAGGGGGGCGATCCGACTCCAGTTTCCCATCAGAGGCTCCCCTCTAGTATGGCTGAGCCGGGGAGCCAGGTGGATGGCAGGGACCCCTGGGGACGTGGGGCTGGCTCCGGGGCAGGCGGCACTCACCTCCACGCTGGCAATCAGCCAGTCACTCACGGCCTTGCTCTGTACCCCGCTGGTGACCATCTGGAAGCCGTTGGCAGTGGCCGTGCGCAGCAGTACTAGGGAGAGGGAGAGGGCGCGTCAGCCTCGGCCCAGCCAGGGCCCCAGCCAGGGGGCGTCCCCAGCACCGACACCCCAGGTTGGGGGCTCGGGCAGAGCCAACCAGCCGGGTGTGGGGACGGGACCAGCAGATTTCGACACCACATGATGCCCGTGCTCCCCCTAGGACAACCTTCTCTCGAAATTATTCACATCTCCTTTCTGGAACGTTCTGCTGGGGAATTTCTCCTTCATACCATTCGGATCCTTTCCTCCCAGGCCCTCAACAACAGCTGTTCACTTAGGGACTTAGTGCCAGGGCCTGCCTGAAAATGCCTGTGAGTTCACACAACTTTGAGTCCGCACTTCTGTGCTTTAAAGCATTTTAAAAACACAACTTTTTTTAAAATTTGAGACACGGTCTCATGCTGTCACCCAGGCTGGAGTACAGTGACGCAATCATGGCTCACTGCAGCCTCTACCTCCCAGGATCAAGCGATCCTCCTGTCTCAGCCTCCCAAAGTGCTAAGATTACAGGCATGAGCCACTGTGCCTGGCCTAAAAATACAATCTTTTGAAATAAAATAAAAGATAATAAGAAAAAATAAAATAAAAATGAAAACACAATCGTCATAGGTATGTAAGATATGATCGGCCGGGCGCGGTGGCTCACACCTGGAATACCAGCACTTTGGGAGGCCGAGGCGGGCGAATCACGACGTCAGGAGATCGAGACCCTCCTGGCTAACACGGTGAAACCCCGTCTCTACTAAAAATACAAAAAATTAGCCGGGCGTGGTGGTGGGCACCTGTAGTCCCAGCTACTCTGGAGGCTGAGGCAGGAGAATGGCGTGAACCTGGGAGGTGGAGGTTGCAGTGAGCCGAGATTGTGCCACTGCACTCCAGTCTGGGTGACAGAACGAGACTCCGTCTCAAAAAAAAAAAAAAAAAAAAAAAAAAAAAGATATGATCACTGGGGGAAGCATGCTCCTGGGAACTCTCTGTAATTTTTTTTTTTTTTCAAGTCGGAGTATCATACTGTCACCCGGGCTGGAGTGCAATGGCACGATCTCAGCTCACTGCAACCTCTGCCTCCCAGGTTCAAGGGTTCAAGTGATCTTCCCACCTCAGCCTCCTGAGCAGCTGGGACTACAGGCATGCACCACCACACCTGGCTTTTTAAAATTTTCTGTAGAGACAAGGGTCTTGCTATATTGCCCAGGCTAATCTTGGACTCCAGGCCCTCAATCAATCCTCCTGCCTCAGCCTCCGTAAGTGCTGGGACAGCAGGCATGAGCCACCAGGCCTGGCCCTCAACATCATTTTTACCAGCTGTGTAATACTCCACCAAGTAGAAGATTCCTCCTTCAGGTTGCAGTGAGCTAAGATTGTGCCACTGCACTCCAGCCTGGGCAACAGAGTAAGACTTTGTCTCACAAAAGAAAAAAAAAAAAAAAAGAAGACTCCTCTTTCCTTCTTCTCTAACAGGATACTTAGGTATTTGCAGAACTATACTTTTCTATTACCACAACAAAAATGGCCATTGTCAAGACTTTTAATCTAGACCAGGGATTGGGAACGTTTTCTGCAAAGGATCAGATAACACTTTCAGCTTTGCAGGCTGGATGGTCTCTGTCGCAGCCACGGCAACTCAGTTCTGCTGCTGGGAAAGCCACCGTGGACTGTGCATAAATGAATGTGGCCCACTGCCAATAAAACTTTATCAACAAAAACAGGTGGCCCCTGGCCGGTGTTAGCCAACTCTGCATCTAGAATTCCACTGATCTGGCTGTGTAGGATGAAACTTTTTTTTTTTGAGATGGACTTTTGCTCTTGTTGCCCAGGCTGGAGTGCAATGATGTGATCTCAGCTCACCACAGCCTCCGCCTTCCGGGTTCAAGTGATTCTCCTGCCTCAGCCTCCCAAGTTGCTGGAATTACAGGCGCCTGCCACCACACCCGGCTAACTTTTTCTATTTTTTTAGTAAAGACAGGCTTTCGCCAGGTTGGCCAGGCTGGTCTCGAACTCCTGACCTCAGGTGACCCACCCGCCTCAGCCTCCTTTACTATAGCTTGAAACCACAGCACCAAACTGTTTTTGTTGGGGCTGGGCCAGGACACACCTGCCTGTTCTCTGCGGCCCTGGGCTCTGGCCTCCCTTCTCAGCCCTGCTCCCCCAGTAGCTGACAACAGCCCCGGGCAGGCCCCTCAGCTGGCTTCTCCAGTTCCTCTTTCTCCTCACTCTCCACAGCGGCCACTCCCATCTTTCCCCACCACAGGTCCCACCACAGAGCTCCAGGTTCCTGCTCTGAGCTCGCTGCCAGGGCCCCCATTCACGGGGCTGGAGGAAAGGTGTGTGCCCCTTCTCCGTAAGGACACCGCCGACGCACCCACACCGCCCACTCGAGATGTGATGCTGAGAATGTCCTCGGCAGGTAGAGAACTGAACAGATGCCCGTGTGTTTCATAAACCCCGAGCCCCTGAGGATGGGAAAGGCTCCTCCTGAGTCCGTGGTTCTGGTCTTTCGTGTGCACAGAGCCAGCAGCTGGGAGGGGGGACAGGCGGCTGCAAAAATGCAGAGTCCCAGGTCCCAGCCCGGAGGTGGTGATGTAGCAGGTCCATACAGGGCCCAGGAACCCCCACTGTTAACCCCGGCGAAGGGATGCCACACGCTGAGGGCAGAAACAGCCCAGGGTGACCGCAGCCCTCGGGACGGGGACGCCTCCCCACGCCCACGGCCCCCATCCCTGCAGCGCAGAGCCCACCTTCAGCAGCAGAGGCGGAGCCCTGGGAGGCGGAGGCGGCCTGGGTCTGCTCGTAGATGGACAGCAGGGCCTCGTCCTCCACGGCAAAGTACACGGGGACGATGGTCTCCATGGCCAGCATCTCCGGCTCGATCTCCATGAATTGCTGTGGAGCAGACACACACTTAGGGGGCTGCTGGCCTGGTGGGGGTGCCAAGGTAGCAGGGGGCCCAGTGACTGTCCCTGGTGGGGGTAGCAGGGGGCCCAGTGACTGTCCCTGGAGGGGGTAGCAGGGGGCCCAGTGACTGTCCCTGGAGGGCAGGCAGGCCCTCAGAGGGCGGCATGAACCATGGGGCACTCACAGAAAACCAGGGCTTCCCCCAACCCACCCACCCCTTCTCATCTGCAAAAGTATCTTCACCCAGGGCGTCTGCTGGATTCTACCAGGTCTTGTTCACTCAAGGCAGGGTCTCCTGCGCAGCCCTGTGGACCCTGGGGCCACATCACTGTCTGGGGTGGGGCCGTCCTGGGCACTGCAGGGTGCTGAGCAGCATCCCTGGCCTCCATCCACTCCACAGCAGGAGCGGCCCTCCCTGAACACCTCCGGTCATCACCCAGCGTCCTCTGAAGACAGAATCGCCCCTTGAAGATCAATGGAGCAGGGGAACAGTCCATCCTACTTTCCAAAGGGCTCAGAGAGGCGAAGTGACCCGCCTAGGGTCACACAGTTGCCTCCAACTCCCGCCGCAGCTCTGGACCTGAGCCGGGCGGGGCAGGGCAGACGCTCACCCGGACGACGTCCTGGGGCACGGCGGCCATGGCCCTGGGCAGGATGATGACCACGGCGCCCGCCGACTGCCGCAGGGCCTTCTGGTACTGCTCGTAGGAGAAGTCCAGTAGCCGCATGAGCACGCAGCGGCGGCTCAGCACCTCCGCCGCCATCGTGCGCGCCTCCGTGTTCAGCACTGCGTTCCGTGTGCCTGTGGGCACAGGGGCGGGGTCGTGAGCCTCGGCGGGTGGCCAGGCCGACGGGAGGGGACAGATCCAGGCCAGGGACCCACTCAGCAGCCCCAGCCCCAGCCCACAACCTGGAAGACCACCGATTCGAGAAGCTCCCAGGGTCCCCCCAGCCTGCCCCCCACACACCGGGTCACAGGGGCCATGAACGCGTGCCGGGCCCATGCCCACAGGCTCAGTGCCACGTTAACCCTGGGTCTCAGACCTCCTGAGAATCTTTGTTTTTTGGTTTTGTTTTTGAGACAGGGTCTCACTCTGTTGCCCAGGCCGGAGTGCAGCAGCACAATCTCGGCTCACTGCAGCCTCCATCTCCCAGGTTCAATCGATTCTCCTGCCTCAGCCTCCCGAGTAGCTGGGATTACCGGCACCCACCACCACGCCCGGCTAATTTTTGTATTTTTAGTAGAGACGGGCTTTTGCCTGTTGGCCAGGCTGTTCTCAAACTCCTGACCTCAGGTGATGCTCGCACCTTGGCCTCCCAAAGTTCAGGGATTTCAGGCGTGAGCCACCGTGCCCGGCCCCTTTCTAATGAGAGCAGAGCCCCTTCTCCTGGGAGAAACCCACACTTCCCACCCCACACCGAAGTCTACACAGGATCCTAGACCAGGGCTCGGCAAACCTCTTCTGCAACAGGCCAGAGAGTGAGTATTTCCGGTCTGTGTCTCGACCACTCAGCTCTGAAACTGCAGGCAGGGTGAGTGCAGCCATATACAACAGGTAAGCCAACAAGTGGGACTGTGTGCCAACAAAACTCTTAAATAGGCCAAGGGCAGGCTGGATTCAACTCCTGTTACAGGGGGTCCCAGCTGGGGACCGCTCCCCTGAAGCCTGTTCATGGGCCCCAGGTTAAACCCCCGTGTTGAGCCACGAGACCAGCATGGAGCGACCCTTGGGCTCGCCTGCTCTAGGACCACCCTACCGCGCCTTGGACATGTAAGCTTTCTAGAAATCCAGGGGCTGGGGCGGCAGGAGGCTCAGCAGCTTGGGCTATGGTGTCTCTGGGGCGAGGCGGGGTCTTCCCCGGAAGGCCAGGGCCGTCGCTGAGAGCCTGGGGCTGTCGCTCCATCACGGGCTTATTCACTTCTGCGGTGGCGCTCCCCACGGTCACCGCTCTGGAAACTCGCCAGGGCTTCTGGTTTCGCCGCTGCCTTTTGCTTCCTGGGACTGCTCTTCCCTCCTCTCTCAGCATAACATCCTCCACCCAACAAGACGCAGCTCAGGGGTCCCTGCTCCGTGCACCTGAGCTGCACACGCACCCCCCACTTGCTGCCACTTCACCCCTGCAAGTCTCAGCACCGCGACGATCTGCCTGCTGCCCGCCACGCACCGCGACGATCTCCCTGCTGCCCGCCACGCACCGCGACGATCTGCCTGCTGCCCGCCACGCACCGCGACGATCTCCCTGCTGCCCGCCACGCACCGCGACGATCTCCCAGCTGCCCGCCACGCACCGCGACGATCTCCCTGCTGCCCGCCACGCACCGCGACGATCTCCCTGCTGCCCGCCACGCACCGCGACGATCTCCCTGCTGCCCGCCACGCACCGCGACGGCCACCTGAGTCGCCCTGGAAAGACCCTGGAGAGCGCCGGCCCCTCTAAAAGGGCCACCCGCGTTCAGCTGGGGACCCGGACCTCAGTGGACCACACCAGAAGCTGGAAATCCCAATTCTTACGTCACATCACCCAAATGTTAAAAGACAAGCAATGCTCTAAAACATCTCAGCGCTGCACAAGCCAACAGGATGCCACACAAAGCACGCAAGCAGACCTGATGCAGGGGGGCCGGGGGCGGGCCCCGGGGCCTCCCGTGTGAGACCCGTGCAGGAAGCACTGAAAATCACGATGCCCAGGACCGACTCCAGCGTCCCCGTGGGAGCCAGCCTCGCTCTGAAGGTGGATGCTGGATGCTGGGGACCCTCATTCTCTCATCTCCCCACAGACGCAGCTCTTCCCGGGGCCTGCGCTGAGCCTCGGGCTTGGGGCCAGGGGCGTACATGAGTCCCCAGCTCTGTGTCCAGCAATGTGCTGTCTGGGAAGCGGCGGGAGGGAAGCAGCCTGCTCCAACGGGGTGTCTGATGGGCTGAGCTGGGTGCATGGGGTGGACAGGCGGGACACAGAAGGGACACAGGTCTCAGGTGGGAATGGGCGGGGTCTCGGGTGCAGCACAAAGAGGTGGGCACAGAGAACCAGCTCTGAGGCCTGGGATGGAGGAGCCACAGGGGGCCACGCACCCCAGGCCCAGCAGCCTCACCCCTGTTCCCCTCTACAGAGCCTGACGTCACCAGGCCTGCTGGGGGCCTTTCCTCTTCCCTTGGGAGGCCCCTCAGGGACGTGGCAGCAAAGACCTCGAGGGAGTCCTTGGGGCTCCTGCAGTGCTGGGAGCACCCCTCCCCTGCACCCCACCTGTCCCCACATGCCCTGGCCTCCCAGGGGTGACTCAAATGTCACCCCTTTGGGGCCGGGAGATGAGGACCACTGGCAGGCACCCCCGTTCTCCGGGCCTCGAGCTCCTGCAGGTGGGATAGGGAGTGAGCGAGGAGGGAGAAGGGAAGGAGCAGCAGCAAGTCAGAGGAACAGAGGTGGACACCAGCACCCAGAGCTCCCTGAAGGCCACAGCCTCCCATTCCGAAGCCCCGCCCATCGGAGCCCCGCCTCGCGTCAGCACCAGCCAAGGCCACGCTGCCCTCTGGATCCCAGCCCCCGCTCGCTTGGGACCCAATGGCAAGGGCTCTCTGTGGCCAAGGCCCATCTCCCCAGGAGCACAGATGGCCTTGGGTGGCCCCAGCCTCCCTCGAGGGCCAGGGTCGGGCCGGGTGGCCACAAGTTAGTGTGGACACGGCCCTCTGCGGAGGCGAAACCAGCACCAACTCCCTCAGACCCGCGTCTGAATGGGCTGAGGCCACTTGTGGTGGACGCCATGGAGGGCACCGGGCATCCTGAGAGAAGTCACCAGTTGGCGTGACAGGACTGGACCTAAACAGTGGCCTGGGCACCTGTCTATCTATCGGGGGCCAGACGGCCAACCTTTCCCCTCTCGGGCCATAGGGCTCTGGCACAATCACTGGGCTCAGCTGTTTCTGCGTGGAAGCAGCCAGCGACAAGATGCCAGTGGATGGGCATGACCGCGTGCCGATAAAACTTTATTAACAACAGGCAGAGAGCCAGACGTGACCTACAGGCTGCAGTCAGCTGTATCCCAGATGAAGGAGTTTTGGCAAGTCTGATGGACTTGACGGGTCCTGGGAGCTGGGCGCTCCAAGGGGTGCTAAGGTTCCCACCTCACATGGACCATAAGCTCAATGAGCCCCACCTGCTGTGAACGGCTACCAAGCTGAGAAAGCCTTCACCCGGCAGGGCCAGAGTCCACTCCCAGGAGAGGGGTGCTGTGCACCTGGCCAGTGAGACCCAGATCACACCCAAACACAAAGGGCACCGCCCCGCCCTGTGCCTCCCAACAGCAGCAGGAAGGAAGTTGGGAAAGGACTCCCCAGCGAGTAAGGGTTGCAGCTCCTCCGGGTAGTGGGCCTGGGGGTGAAAGCACACCGGGAAGATGGTGGTGGAGGGTGGCCTCAAACGCAGCACGCTGGGACTTCTCAAGGGCCTGTCCTCGGCAGGGCTCTGGCCCAAACCACCCCTAGTCTCTCGGGGCGGCCAAAGTGACACAGAGGGGTGTGCTGGCTGGGCCTCGCCTACCCTGCGAGAGCTGGACTGTGCTTCCCAGGGCGCAGATGAGGAGCATGGAGGCTGAGGCAGGGCGGCTGCCCCACGGGCTCCTCCGCTCACCCCGGGAGCCCACGGACCAGCTGGGCGAATGCCACATACAGGGAAAGCTGGGCCCAGCTTCCTCACTAGGAGAAAGAAAAGCTGGGGTCCAGGGAGGAGGGTACAGGGGAGGAGGCCAGTGAAAAGAAGACTCAGAAGAAAACCCAGGATTGTGGGCAAGCGAGGAAAGAGAGAAAGGACTGCGGGGGAAAGGGAGGGAGGTGCCACCAAAAAGGGGCCGAGGGAATCGGGGAAGGAAAATGGGGTGAACGTCAGGAGGCTGCGGAGAACAAGAGGCCACACAAGGAAACTGGGAGGGACTCTAGGAGGCTGGAGAGGGCGTCCGTCTGGCCGGGGAACGGGGGGACACCTGCTCACTCAATAGACAACATGCATTCCCTGGGCGGGCTCGCGGGGAAAGAAAGGGGGCCCACATCCGACCAGGGACAGTGTAGGGAGCCGCCAACATGCATTCCCTGGGTGGGTTCTTGGGGAGAGAAAGGGGGCCCACACCTGCCCAGGGACAGTGTAGCAGCCACCAGATCACACCTGCCCGGGGGGCTGGAGGGAGGCCGGGTGAGCTGGAGGACCAGGCAGGAGATGCCAAGAGTGTGAACAGGGTATCTCGAGCTCTAGAAGTGGGGTCTTTGGGGTGCAGACTGCCCTGGAAACCCCACGGAAGCCGCTATGAGAGCCGCAGGCACGTGTGGCTACTTGGGTTTATTACCCTTAAGCAGCACGAAAATCCTGCCCCCCGGTTGCACAGGCCACGTTTTGGGGGCTCGGCAGCCTCCTGTGGCTGCTGGCTCCTGTGCCAGGCAGCAAAGATGGAGGCGGTTCTACAGGATGGTGCCCGTCAGGACCCTTCCCCCGGGAAAATCCCAAGCAGCACGGAAAACGCGGTCACTGCATGAGGAGCCTCTGGCCTTCCACTCCCACCCTCCAGAGCCTGGGCCTTGGGTTTATACACCACCACTGTGGCCCCAGGGCGCTTCCCCTGGACACTGTGGACATTAGGGCCGGATCGTTCTCTGGGGTGGGGCCGTCCTGGGCACTACAGGGAAATGAGCGGCGTCCCTGGCCTCCACCCACTCCATGCCAGGAGCACCCGTGGTCGTGACAATCACAGATGTCCCCAGACATCACCCAGCGTCCCCTCGGTTGACAACAATGGCTCTAAATAAAACAATCGTAACTCTGGGGCAAAATGGGACCTGAGGCCAAAGTCTGGTTCCATCTCCAGAAATGGGCTCCCCAAGGGCTGGCAGATGCTGGGGGTCCCTGGGCCTCAGGTTGAGCCTGAGATGTGACGACAGGGACCAGTCCAAGAGAATCCGGGCTGGGAACTAAGGGGGCCGGGAGAACATGCGGACGGGACTCCTTCACAGGGAAGGCCAGGCCTTGACTTCCAGGGACCTGAGGGGCCAGGCTGAAAAGAAGAAAAACCAGGGACCAGAAGGTTCTGGAATGTCAGGGACAGCTATAGCCAGGCAAAGACAAGGGGATGTGGAATGGTCTAGACACTGGGGTCAGGGCCACGACGGGAGGGGGCGAGGCTGTTGAGTGGGAGACTTGCAGAATGCAAGGCCAAGGGGGTGCGAATTTGGAAAGGGAAGAGGAAATCCTGTAAAGATGGAACAAGTGGGGTTCTGGGAAGTGGGTGTGAGGAGGCTGAGCTGAGGGCGTGGGTATGCATCAAAGGCGGGACAGAAAAGGGGTCAAAGGGAACCCCAGGCGAGTGGACTGAACTGGGGATGTGGGAGGAGACCAGGGAAGCTGGGCTAGCAGATTCTGAAACATGACTCACGAACTGGGACCAGAGAGCGTCAGGGGTCTGGGGACAAATGGGCCCTAGACGTGGGGGCCGGTGACTAGAGCGAGAAAATTCAGGGGAGTTGAATTTGGGCACTGGACAAAATGCACTTGGCACCCAGGGCCGTGGGAGGGGGTGGGGAATGCTGGACCACCGCGTCGGGTGGCTCAGCCTGGCAGAAATCAGTGCAGGGACCTTTAACTCCAAACGCAGTCAGCTAAAGGCGAGAGGCCTGGGAACACGGTCGTGACCCAGTGGATCCAGAGACCAACCAGATGGTCTCCAGAACAGGACCCTGGGAGCTGGAGGTCAGGACGGGAGCGTCTGCTCAAGTGAGCCAGGACCAGGAAGCCTAAGGGGCGGAGGGGGCCCAGGAGGGAGAAACTCGGCAAGGCAGGCAGACGCCGGCCCAGCTGGGGACAGGAGAGAGGGGACTTAGGGCTCCAGGGGCGCGGGACGATTGGCCCGGCCATGGGTTCCGGGGCAGGGAGACCTAGGCAGGGGCCGGGGGCTGTGGGAGCGAGCGCGGGGGGTCCCTGGGCGCTAGGCAAGAAGAGCCGGGATTCCAGGGCGCCCGGGGGTCCAGGGCGGCAGGGCTCTGCCTCGCCTGGGGCCTGAGCATGGGTCGGGCAGCCCAGGCCGGAGCTAGGGATCGGCCTGGGGCTGGCCGGGCCGGAGTGGCGTGGCCGGGGAGCCCGGGGAGCCCCGAGGGTGGGCGGGGACACGCACCGTAGGGCTGGCCCTGCAGGTCGTACTGCTGCATGCGGTACACGGTGAACTCGTGCGCGGCGTCGGCGGCGGGCAGCGGCGGCGCCACCAGCAGCAGCACAGCGGGCAGGAAGACGATGAAGCCGAGAGGCAGACAAGACGCCTTCAGCATGTTCTCCAGCACCTCGCCCGCTTCCTCCAGCATCCTGGCCGGCGGCGGGGCCGCGCGGGGCGGCAGCTGGGACGGGACGGCGGCGGCGGCGGCTCCCGCGGACTCACCTCGGCATGGGTAGCCGCCGGGGTCCTGCGGGCGCCGCGCGGGGCAGCCCGCACTCGCCCTGAGGTCCTGTGGGCACCGCCGCGAACCGCCCCGCCGCGAACCGCCCCGCCGGCCGCGCTGCCTGTCGGGAATTGTAGTCCCTCCGGCGCTCGCGGAGCCCTGTGGGAGTTGTAGGCCCACTCTGGAACTCCCGGAAGGTGCGGCAGGCTGTTCGGCTAATAGCGTTGAGGTTTCACATAAACTCCAAGTCATAAAATGCAATAAAATGCTTTAAAAAACTATTTCGCGATATCACTTTCTTAACCTTGTCTTTGGCGTTGGGGGAGCTGGGGTGAGGGGCGAAAGGTGGGGACAGGACGTGACCTTGCGACCTCGAAGGAAGTTGGGGATAAAGAGAAAAGAAAGTGCCTGGTTGGCGCGCTAGGTCTTCTGGGAGTTGTAGTCCCGTCAAACACACAAAGGGTCACGGGAACTGTAGTCGTCCTGGCAGAAATTGCTGAGAAAAACAAAAATCACTTAAAACTCCCAAGGATGTAGATGTCAAACTCCACGAAGGCAAAAACTTTTGTCTGTTTTGTGCATATGATGTATCCCCGGCATCTAGCACAAGACCTGGCGCACGGCGGGTGGCCTATACCATTTTTGAATGAATGAATGAAAAATAGAAAGTCATGATAGTCAGTTCCTAAGGGAGGCCGCAGTGGGTTGTGGGACTTGTAGTCTGGAGCCTGCAGTTTGTGCAGGGGTCGGTGGCAGGTATTTATATTTATCTTTATTCATATTTGGGGCATACTTATACCAAAAAAGTATTTGTTGTTCATCAGAAATTTAAAGTTAAAACCCAGTGTCTCACGGCTAGAGGTACCTAAGGAATGTCCCTTTGTACAGATGGGGAGACTGAGCCCCAGGGTGCAGCAGACAGTAGCCCTGGCTCTCAGCACGTTATCATCCCAGGCTCCGTACGGCTGCCTAAGGAGTCAGGGCTTCCTTTCTGTCCCAAGTGAGAAGTGGCACTGGTGCTGATTAAGAGCCTGGGCTCAAATCCCAACTCCTCCATTTCCCAGCTGTGTGGCTTTGGGCAAGTCGCTTCACCTCTCAGAGTCTCAGTTTCCTCAGATATAATGATAAAGAATCAAGCACTCTCCCTGCCAGCAGCATGTGAGAATTCTGTTTGTTTGTTTGTTTTTGAGATGTAGTCTCTGTCACCTAGGCTGGAGTGCAGTGGCTTGATCTCAGCTCACCGCAACCTCCACCTCCTGGGTTCAAGCAATTCCTGTGTCTCAGCCTCCTGAGTAGCTGTAAATTACAGGCGTGAGCTACCGCGCCCGGCTAGAAAGGGAGTTTCTGAGCGTGCTGCTGGGTCACTGAGCACCTACTGTGTGCCAGGCCGTGTGGTGGGTGCTGGGGACACAGCCGGGACCCCGGCAAAGCCACAATATCCACCGACACGGAGCTCGAAGTCCAAAGGAGGAGGTGGATTGTGTGACCAGGGGCGATGGGAGCTGGGATAGAGGACACACAGGCAGCTGGGAGAAGCCCAGAGGAGGTCTAGGGAGGAGAGGAAATCAGAGGAGGCTTCCTGGAGGAGGTGACACTTAAGCTGAAACTCAAAAGATGAGCCAGAGCAGATGAGTGAAGAACGAGGGAAAGCTGTGCCCAGTATAAAGCAGAGTTGTCATGCAGGGAACACAGGCAGCTGTGGGAGCCTAGAGGAGACCTAGGGAGGAGGAGAAATCAAAGAAGGCTTCCTGGAGGAGGTGACGCTAAAACTAAGGTACAAAGAATGAGCAGGCAGAAGTCAAGTGACAAAGGAGGGAAGGTGCGGGCTAACAAGGCCCCTCTATCAGGGACAACAAAGGAGGTTAAGCGAAAAGCCCCCAGACGGGAAGGACCAAGAAATAATTCAGCTCAGCCAAAGCAGGGCAGAGGGGGCAACAGGGTCAGCCAACACGGGCCCAGAAGGCAGACAGAGAGCTCCAGGCCTGCCCAGACTCCACTCATCCCAAATTCCACCAACACCCCACCCTGCCTGCTGTGGTCCCCACTAAACACACAGAGAACAGGAATCAGGAAAAGATAAGAACTAACCTAGCTTATCATGCCTGCAGAGGGGTGTTTGGGACTTCACTGGTGAAGTGGCCGGCCACAGTTCCATCTGTCTGCAATTGGCCAGCCACAGTAGCTCATGCCTGTAGTCCCAACACTTTGGGAGGCTGAGGCAGGAGGATCACTTGAGCCCAGGAGATCGAGACCAGCCTGGGAAACATAGCAAGACCCTGTCTCTCTCTCTCTCTTTTTTTTTTTTTTTTTTTTTGAGACGGAGTCTTGCTCCGTCACCCAGATTGGAGTGCAGTGGCACGAACTCAGTTCACTGCAACCTCGGCCTCCCGGGTTCAAGCAATTCTCCTGCCTCAGCCTCCCAAGTAGCTGGGATTACAGGCATGCACCACTACGCCTGGCTAATTTTGTATTTTTAGTAGAGACGGGGTTTCTCCATGTTGGCCAGGCTGGTCTCAAACTCCTGACCTAAGGTGATCCACCAGCTTCGGCCTCCCAAAGTGCTGGAATTACAGGGGTGAGCCACGGCACCCAGCCCCGTCTCTACAAAAAATATAAAAATTAGCCGGGTGTGGTGGTGTGCACCTGTAATTGCAGCTACTCGGAAACCCAAGGCAGAAGGATCACTTGAGCCCAAGAGATCGAGGCTGCAGTGAGCTATGATCACACCACTGCACTCCAGCCTGGGTGACAGAGCAAGACCCTGTCTCTAAAATATAAAAGAAAATAAAGAACTGTCCCATCAAAATCTACATGGTCACATCCTAACCCCCAGGACCTCAGCATAGGATGTTATTTGGAAAATAGGGTTGTGGCAGATGGCATTAGTTAAGATGAAGTCACACCAGAGCAGGGTGGGCCCTTAATCCCGTATGACTGGTGGCCTTATAAAAATGGGGAAATCGGCCGGGCACCGTGGCTCACGCCTGTAATCCCAGCACTTTGGGAGGCAGATGGATCACCTGAGTCAGGAGTTCGAGACCAGCCTGGCCAACAAGGCAAAATCCCGTCTCTACTAAAAATACAAAAACTAGCCGGGCATGATGATTCGTGCCTGTAGTCCCAGCTACTCGGGAGGCTGAGGCAGGAGAATCACTTGAACCCAGGAGGTGGAGGTTGTGGTGAGCTGAGATCGCGCCACTGCGCTCCAGCCTGGACGACAGAGCGAGAGTCCTTCTCAAAAAAATAATAACAATAATAATAATAAATGTAAAAATAGGAAAATGAGCCGGGCTTGGTGGTGCACTCCTGTAGTCTCAGCTATTCAGAAGGCTGAGGTGGGAGGATCACTTGAGCCCAGGAGTTTGAGACCAGCCTGGGCAACTTAATGAGACCCTCATCTCTTTTTTTTTTTTTTTTTTTTTTTGAGACGGAGTCTCTCTCTGTCGCCCAGGCTGGAGTGCAGTGGCCTGATCTCGGCTCACGGCAAGTTCTGCCTCCCGGGTTCACGCCATTCTCCTGACTCAGCCTCCAGAGTAGCTGGGACTACAGGCGCCCGCCACCACGCCCGGCTAATTTTTTGTATTTTTAGTAAAGACGGGGCTTCACCGTGTTAGCCAGGATGGTCTCTATCTCCTGACCTCGTGATCCGCCCACCTCGGCCTCCTAAAGTGCTGGGATTACCGGCGTGAGCCACCGCGCCCGGCCCCTCATCTCTTAAAATAAAAAAGGTTGAAGGAGTTGGGGGAGTTTGGATACAGACCCAGGGAGGGCGCCTCGTGGAGATGGAGGCAGAGATGCGGCTGACGCTTCTCCGAGCCAAGGAACATCAAGGACGCCGGCCACCAGCAGGACCTGGGAGAGGCCTGGGCAGATCCCCGTCAGCCTCAGGAGGACCCAGCCCTACTCACACCTTCATCTCAGACTTCCGGCTTCCAGAATTATGACAGCATAAATGTCTGTTTTCAAGCCTCTCCATCTGTGAGACTGTCATGGCTGCCCTAGCAAATCAATACACTGAGAGACTAAATTTTTAACTTTCATTTAATTTCTTTTTTGTTGTTGTTTTTGTTTTGTTTTTTGAGACGGAGTCTCACTCTGTCGCCCAGACTGGAGTGCAGTGGAGCAATCCCAGCTCACTGCAACCTCCACCCTCTGAGTTCAAGCGATTCTCCTGCCTCAGCCTCCCGAGTAGCTGGGATTACAGGTGCCTGCCACTGCACCCAGCTTATTTTTTGTATTTTTAGTAGAGACGGGGTTTCACCATCTTGGCCAGGCTGGTCTTGAACTCCTGACCTCGTGATCCACCCACCTCGGCCCCCCAAAGTGCTGCGATTACAGGCATGAGCCAACGCGCCTGGCCTAACTTTCATTTAATTTCAATGAATTTTTTTTAAAATTTTTTTTTAGAGACAGGGTCTCACTCTGTCACCCAGGCTGGCGTGATCACAGCTCCTTGCAGCCTCGACCTCCCGGGCTCAAGTGATCCTCCCACCTCAGCCTCTCGAGTAGCTGGAACCACAGGCATGCACCACCATGCTCGGGCTAATTTTTTTAATTTTGGAGTATTTTTTGTAGAGATGTGGTTTCGCTATGTTACCCAGGCTGGTCTCGAACTCCTGCACTCAAGCAATCCTCCTGCCTCGGCCTCCCAAAGTGCTGGGATTACAGGCATCAGCCACCACGCCCAGCAATTTCCATGAATTTTCAATAGCCGTGTGTGCCTCACGGCTGCTGTATTAATGGGTAAATGGCCCCCACACACCGCATTCCCCATTGTACAGTGGAGAAATAATGACTTAAAGCAGAACTGCCTGAGCCCAGGCGGCGGGTGGGGTGGATTCTGACTCTGCTCAGACACTGGACTGGACGGGACTGGCTTGGTCCTGGGAGAAGGTGGGCGAGAGCTGTCTATGAGCTGCAGGTGCTGGAGGCTTCCGGATTTACATCTGCACTGAAACTGCGGCCACCCGCCCCATGGGGCTACCGAAATATAAACAGATTCCAATTAAACACAACCTACACTTCGAAATTCAGTTATCTGCTTGCACCGTAGCCCCGCGGGGCTGGCGTCTCCCGTACTGAATGGTGTGGAGCTGAAACGTCTCCACTGGAGTTTCATGGGACAGGCAGTCGTCAGCCCCTGTGGCTGGCGGGGAGCGTGTACCATCAACCCTGTGCTTCGGCTTCAGTGATTAAACTGTTTTACCCACCGGGAAAGCCGAGGCCGTTCATGCTGAAGGGGATGTGAGGGAAGATTCCCCCAGCCCAGGAAGCCAAGGTGGTGCCTCTGCCAGCCCCAGAGAGTGGGTCCCCAAAAGATGCAGAGGCCAGAGCCGGGGCATGGGCCCTGCTATTTCTAAAGGGGAAGTGAACAAGAAGAGGCGGCATTAACTGTCATTGTCACCCCCACTTCCCGCAACGCCCAGAGGTTGTCCACACACACACACACACACACACACACACTCCACCCTCACAGGGCACTGGCCCGTGGCCCTCTCTAGCAAAGACATACCTGGCTGCCCCTAGATCCACAGCCCCCCTGAGCCACGGCCCCCACACATGCACACACCGGGGAATAAGAGGCCGCAACATCACGTACCATGATCGAACTTCAATGTTGCCAGGGCATGCATCCCACAGTCCACCCCTTGCAGCCTGGGAGCCCTACTGAGGCCCAGAGAGGGGCCGGGACTTCCCCAGAATCACACAGAAGCGGGGTTGTGGGGAACCCACTCGCCCCCACACCAGGGCGCTCTCTGCTCCTACGGGGAGGTGGGGTGGTTGCCTCCTTGTCCAGGGTGACCACGGGAAGCCCATTTGGCGTCAGAAGCCCCGAGAGGCCACCGGGAAGACCATGGGGGCCTGTCCCGTTCCCTGCTCCCCATCCAGGCGAGGCTGCGTGCACACAGCTTCCTGTACCCCAGGAGGGCCTGCCTGGCACGCATCCGGTGGCTGCACCATCCACACGCAAGACTGCAACCTCAGATGCTCCGCACGCTGGAGATGCTGGACAGGGGCTCCCGCATCCGAAAGCTGAGCGAGCGGGAGCCGCGAAAGCTGTCCCTCGGCCTCAGAGAGCTGTCGGTGGTGGAAGCTCCGGAGTGAGCCTCGACGGCCCGGGCCAGGCAGTCCCCGGGCCCTCGCATGCCCAGCCGGAGACACCCACAGCAGAGGAAGCTGAGCACGGCTCTGCACACCTCCCTGCTGCGGAAGGAGTAGATGATGGGGTTGACCGCCGAGTTGAGGACGGCCAGGGCCAGGATCCAGTCCATGCCCCGCAGGTACTCCTGGGCCCAGAGGTTGGAGCCAAAGACGTCGGCCAGCAGCAGCCCGAAGAGTGGGCCCCAGCACACCAGGAAGGCCAGCAGGATCATCAGCACCGTCTTCAGCAGGCGGCGGGCCTTGCGGCGGGCCGCTGGGCGTGGGGCCTTCTGCCCGCTGGCCTGCACCAGGCGGAAGATGGCCCCATAGAGGCCCATGATGGTGGCCAGGACGCCGGCGAAGATCACCAGGCAGAAGAGGATGTAGCGCTTGGAGTAGAGGGGCAGAAGGCTGGAGCAGCGGTCAAAGGCGCACAGGCAGTTCCAGCCCAGCAAAGGCAGCATCCCCAGCAGCGCGGCCAGCAGCCAGCAGAGGCCGATGAAGCCGTAGACGCGGCTGGTCTTGGTGGCCCCGCTCTCGGCCACCGGCCGCACCATGGTGGCAAAGCGCTCCCCTGCAGTGAAGAGCAGGCTGAAGGTGGAGGCGGCCAGGGCGGTGAAGAGCAGGCCCTCCCGTAGGAACCACTGGGCGGGCGCCAGACGGAAGGTGCGGGCCCCCGACAGCAGCACGTTGGCCAGGTAGGCCGCGCCCGTGAGCAGGTCACTCAGCGTGATGTTCACCAGGCAATAGTAGACCCAGCGTCGCGACCGCATGTGGCTGGTGATGGCCGCCAGCACCAGCAAGTTCTCCAGCACCACCAGGCAGCTGGCGGCCACCGACAGCCCCCGCAGGGCCCCCAGGCCGCCATCCTCCGGCCCCCCGCGCCCGGCCAGCCGGCCCGAGTGGTTGTAGTGCAGCACGATGAGCCGGCTGTGCCCGCCGGCCGCCAGCTGTTGGCAGGACTCGGGGGCCACCGGGGTCCCCGTGGCGTTCATGGCCTCCCCCGGGGGCTGACTGAGGCCCCGAGGCAGGGTGGAGCCACCCGCCTTGCTGGTCTTGGTTTCCTGTTATTTGAAATTTCCTGTTATGTTCAAGGTGCCCTCCAGGGTGGAGGTAAGGCCGAGGACAGGGAGGGGCACCCCAACGGTCGGCCCCCACCCGGGCTCCTGGAGCCAACACGCTGGGGCCGCCCTGGCGGTGAGGACCCCCACCCCTGCCCTGGCTGCCTTCTTCCTGTCCTCGAAAGCCGGAGACCCGCAGGGAGCCCCGGAGCTGTCAGTCACGGAGGGGAAATGAGTCCCCACTCGGGATGGGCCACCCCTTTCCAGCCGGACGACTCCTCCCCACCAGCCCTGATCACCCCTGAAGCACCCGTCGGCTCCACTGAGGTCTCCCCACATGCTCCACGGGCGCTCAGCACACAGCAGGTGCCTAATAAATGTCAAGTGCCTGCATGCCCTTGAGCACTGACTCATCCGACTTGATCCCCGCAACAGGGCCTGATGCGTTACAGAAGAGGAAACTGAGGCCCAGAGAGCCCGATGCGTTGCAGAAGGGGAAACTGAGGCCCAGAGAGCCCGATGCGTTGCAGAAGGGGAAACTGAGGCCCAGAGAGCCCGATGCGTTGCAGAAGGGGAAACTGAGGCCCAGAGAGCCCGATGCGTTGCAGAAGGGGAAACTGAGGCCCAGAGAGCCCGATGCGTTGCAGAAGGGGAAACTGAGGCCCAGAGAGCCCGATGCGTTGCAGAAGGGGAAACTGAGGCCCAGAGAGCCCGAT
Organism: Pan troglodytes; assembly: GCF_028858775.2. NCBI lineage: Eukaryota > Metazoa > Chordata > Mammalia > Primates > Hominidae > Pan > Pan troglodytes. The sequence goes on along the minus strand of NC_072418.2, from coordinate 5,523,193 downwards.
GCGTTGCAGAAGGGGAAACTGAGGCCCAGAGAGCCCGATGCGTTGCAGAAGGGGAAACTGAGGCCCAGAGAGCCCGATGCGTTGCAGAAGGGGAAACTGAGGCCCAGAGAGCCCGATGCGTTGCAGAAGGGGAAACTGAGGCCCAGAGAGCCCGATGCGTTGCAGAAGGGGAAACTGAGGCCCAGAGAGCCCGATGCGTTGCAGAAGGGGAAACTGAGGCCCAGAGAGCCCGATGCGTTGCAGAAGGGGAAACTGAGGCCCAGAGAGCCCGATGCGTTGCAGAAGGGGAAACTGAGGCCCAGAGAGCCCGATGCGTTGCAGAAGGGGAAACTGAGGCCCAGAGAGCCCGATGTGTTGCAGAAGGGGAAACTGAGGCCCAGAGAGCCCGATGCGTTACAGAAGGGGAAACTGAGGCCCACAAAGGCGGCCTGAGGCCAACTTTCTGCCCATGGGAGGACACACACGTCCAGGGAGAGAGACCCCCAGGGACAAGCTGGTAGGGTCTCGGGGCCAGGCCCCCATTTTGGGATTCCTGGTTGCCTCTCCTGCCCCTGAGCTCACCCTGCTGGGAGCAGAGCTGCTGGCCCCCTGGGGCAGCCCCCCACTGGGATTGAGGTGCATAGGAAAAGTAGGGACTTGCTCACCCCATCCCCATGGCCCTGCTGACAATGGCTCACGGTGACTCAGCCTGAGGTGAGGTGGCTGTGGGTCTAAGTGGGAGACACACCCTGCCCTGGCGTCTGAGGAGGGAGGCAGGCTCTGCCCTGGGTCTGAGGAGGGAGACACACCCTGCCCTGGCGTCTGAGGAGGGAGGCAGGCCCTGCCCTGGCGTCTGAGGAGGGAGGCAGGCTCTGCCCTGGCGTCTGAGGAGGGAGGCAGGCTCTGCCCTGGCGTCTGAGGGGGAAGCTTGGACCTGCCTGGGGTCTGAGGGGGGAGGGTTGGCCTTGCCCTAGGTTCTGAGAGGGGAGGCATGACCTTGCCCTGGGGTCTGAGCGGAGAGGCTCAGCCTTGTCCTGGGGTCTGAGGAGGGATGCGAGGCCCTGTGCTGTGGTCTGAGAGGGGAGACACACCCTGCCCTGGGTCTGAGGAGGGAGGTATGCCCTGCCCTGAGGTTTGAGCGGGGAGGCTTGAACCTGCCTGGGGTCTAGGGGTGAGGGTTGGCCTTGCCTTGGGGTCTGAGTGGGGAGGCATGGCCCTGTCCTGAGTCTGAGGGGGGAGGCGAGGCCCTGCCTTGGGGTCTGAGGGGAGACGTGAGGCCCTGGTCTGGGGTCTAAGGGAGGAGGCAAGGCCCTGCCTTGGGGTCTGAGGGGAGAGGTGAGGCCCTGTCCTGGGGTCCAAGGGAGGAGGCGAGGCCCTACCCTGAGGTCTGAGTGGGGATGCTCAGCCTTGCCCTGGGGTCTGAGGAGGGAGGCTCAGCCTTGCCCTGGGGTCTGAGGAGGGAGGCTCAGCCTTGCCCTGGGGTCTGGGGCATGTAGGGGCTTGGACATCATCTGTCACGGATGGAGTGTGAGGTCTCTGCTCTCCAGCTCCCCCAGTGTCTGTGACCCCCCACTCGTCCCCATCCAGAAGGCCTTGGGGTGTGGGGTGATTTGGGAAATAACGCAGGCCCCAGAAGTGTGAGTAGGACCCAGGATAAGTCCCTGCTGGAAGCCTCCTGCCACCCGCAATCACCCCCAGGCCAGGCCCACTTACCACCAAGGAGGGTCCTGAGGGGCCCCACCTGCCCTCTGTCCCCCCAGGAGCCTGTGGTCTTCAGCCTTCCTGAGACAATGGTGTCCTTGGCCTCAGGGTGGGGGCAGCTACACTAATTCTACCAGTAAGGTGTCCTGGAAGGGTCACAAGTGTACTGTGAGGACACAGGTGTCCCATGAGGGGCACAGATGTCCCGTGAGGGCTCAGGTGTTGAAGGCCGAAAGAATGAGGGTTGTGATCAACTCAGTATACCACTGGAGGCTACGTGAGTAAACAGCAAACTGTTCTCATGAAAGCAGGCTGTTGGCAAACTGACAAACTGCGTCTGCCGCCCAGAAGGAATGCTGAGGGCAGTCACGCCCCAGGCACAAGTGTTTCTTGCAAATAGGCAAATCTGAAACCTGTTAGCAATAACGTGAACGTGTGATCAATCAAGCAGCTGGCCAATCGTTTCCTCCTCCCTGCTTTCTACCCAATAAGTACGAAGGGCTGTAGAAGCTTGGGGGGCTGCCTTTGCTCACGAGAAGCAGGGAGCTCCCTTCTTCTTCCCCTGGCCCCTTCGTTTAAAACAGTTTCTTTTGTCTTAAGTTTTCATTTCTACATTCATCCCTTCGTTCAGTCTTGTAAGGATGGTCTCAAGTAGTAACAGTAGTAACTGTCGTAGTGACAGTCTCAGGTAGTAATCATGGCAGCCACACACAGGCGTCCCATGAAGGGTACAGGCATCCCATGAGGGCACAGGTGTCCCATGAGAATGCAGGCGTCCCATGAGGGGTACAGGCATCCCATGAGAACACAGGTGTCCCATGAGGGGCACAGGCATCCCATGAGAACACAGGTGTCCCATGAGGGGCACAGGCGTCCCATGAGAACACAGGCGTCCCATGAGGGCACAGGCATCCCATGAGGGGCACAGGCGTCCCATGAGAACACAGGCATCCCATGAGGGCACAGGCGTCCCATGAGAACACAGGCGTCCCATGAGAACACAGGCATCCCATGAGGGCACAGGCGTCCCATGAGGGCACAGGTGTCCCATGAGAACACAGGTGTCCCATGAGGGCACAGGTGTCCCATGAGAATGCAGGCACCCCATGCGGGGCACAGGCATCCCATGAGGGTACAGGCATCCCATGAGGGGCACAGGTGTCCCATGAGAACACAGGTGTCCCATGAGGGTACAGGCGTCCCATGAGAACACAGGCGTCCCATGAGGGCACAGGCGTCCCATGAGAACACAGACGTCCCATGAGGGGTACAGGCGTCCCATGAGAACACAGGCCTCCCATGAGGGCACAGGCGTCCCATGAGAACACAGGCGTCCCATGAGTGGCACAGTATCGGCCCTGAGAAGCAGGGGCACCCCAGGGAGGGCAGGGCTGGCAGGAGACGGGGGCTGATCGAAGCACATGCTGGGGCCCCATGGCCCCTCCCTTTGCTTACGGTTCAGTTCTGAAGCAGGACAGTGTCGGGAGGCTCCACGCGAGGAACTGACTGGGGAGGCAGCTGCCTTTTGTCACTGGAGGTCACCAAGCAGAAAGGGGATCTGGAGAGGGATGTGGGGCTCGGGGAGGAGGGGCCGGCAGCTGGGAGGTGAGGCCAGGAGGGAAACAAACAGCCAGGTCTTGCCCAGGCACTGCCCTGCCCAGTGAGTAGACAAGTGAGCCTCAGTCCAGCCTCACATGACTCAGGCACCTACACAGAGAGACATTGTGTGTTCTGAGGTTGAGTGCCTCATGATGGACTAAGCCCTGATCCCAGGCTAAGCCCCCTATGCTCGACTGAGCCCTGATCCTAGGCCCAGCCCCCTACTCTGCACTGAACACTGATCCAAGGCTTAGTCCCTCATCCTAGACTGACTCCTGATTGCTGAGTCCCAGGCCCAGCCCCCTGTCCTAGACTGAGCCTTGATCCCAGGCCCAGCCCCCTACTCTGTACTGAGCCTGCATCCCAAGCCCAGTCCCCATCCTAGACTGAGCCCTAATCCCTGGACTGAGCTCTCATCCCAGGCTCAGTCCACATCCAAGACTAAGCCCTAATCCCAGGCTCAGCCCCCTACCCTGGACTGAATGCTGATCCCAGGCTCGGTCCATACCCTAGACTGAACCCTAATCCCAGACACAGCCTCCAATCCTGGACCAAGACCCCCAGGTCCCAATCCCAACCTCCAACCTAGACTGATGCCTGACCCCAGGCTCAGCTCTGACTCCAAGATGAGCCCTGACCCTGGCTGAGCCCCAATCCTGAACTGAGCCCTGATCCCTGGCTGAGCCCCAATCCTGGACTGAGCCCTGATCCCTGGCTGAGCCCCAATCCTGAACTGAGCCCTGACCCTGGCTGAGCCCCAATCCTGAACTGAGCCCTGACCCTGGCTGAGCCCCAATCCTGAACTGAGCCCTGATCCCTGGCTGAACCCTGATCCTGACTTAGCCTATGATAATGGACAAACCCAGACCTTGACCCTTGATCCTGGTTAGAACTTGCTCCTGGACTGGACCGGGCACAGTGGTTCACACCTGTAATCCCAGCACTTTGGGAAGCTGAGACGGGCAGGTAATTTGAGGTCAGGAGCTGGAGACCAGCCTGGCCAACATGATGAAACCCTGTCTCTACTAAAAATACAAAAGTTAGCCAGGTGTGGTGGCACGTGCCTGTAACCCCACCTATTCGAAAGGCTGAGGCGGGAGAATCGCTGGAACCCAGGAGGCAGAGGCTGCAGTGAGCTGATCGAGCCACAGCACTCCAGCCAGGGAGACAAGAGTGAAACTCCATTTCAAAACAAAACAAAACTTAATCTAACCATTATCCCCACACTGCAGAAGGGCAGGCCCCTCCTCTAGAAATTCACCCTGAAGACAGGGCTCTAACGAGACCAAGTATATGTGCAAAAGGTCATCGCCTAAAGTGCTGTTTGTGAATGCACGACGCTGGGTTCAACCCGAATGTGCACACACAGGACAGAGGTGGATGAATGAACTATGCCACAGTCCAGAAAGGAGGGCTCTGCAGCTGTGCAAAAGAACAAGAACCAGCTCCATGAATGGAACGCAGCGCTTGCCGGGACATGTTGGGATTTTACAATTTTTATTTTATTTATTTATTTATTTAGAGATGGAGTCTCGCTCTGTTGCCCAGGCTGGAGTGCAGTGGCACGATCTCAGCTCACTGCAACCTCCGCCTCCTGGGTTCAAGCGATCCTCCCACCTCAGCCTCTCTAGTAGCTGGGACTACAGGTGCACTCTACCTCGCCCAGATAATTTTTTTTTTTTTTGAGACGGAGTCTTGCTCTGTCGCCCAGGCTGGAGTGCAGTAGCACAATCTCAGCTCACTGCAACCTCTGCCTCCTGAGTTCAAGCGACTCCCCTGCCTCAGCCTCCTGAGTAGCTGGGATTACAGGCACCTGGCACCACATGCAGCTTTCTTTTTTTGCATTTTTGGTAGAGATGGGGTTTCACCATGTTAGTCAGGCTGGTCTTGAACTCCTGACCTCAGGCAATCCACCTGCCTTGGCCTCCCAAAGTACTGGGATTACAGGCGTTTTGTTTTGTTCTGTTTTTTTGTATAGATGTGGTCTTGCTATATTGCCCAGGCTAGTCTTGAACTGCTGGGCTCAAGCAATCTGCCCGCTACAGCCTCCCAAAGTGCTGGGATTACGGACGTGAGCCACCATGCCTGGCCTTTTGTGTAGTTTTAAGCCCTATTCGTGCTTTCTATATTGAAAGATAAAATTGATCAACAAGGATGGAGGGAAAAGCTTTAAGATGGAATATCAGTAGAAAACAAATGAACCAAACTGTATTTCAAATGAAAAACGTAACCACATAGAGATAGAAAAGAATCAGCCCGCGGAACTTGTATACACAGTACTCACTCTAAAGACAAAAAGAGGCTGGGCACGGTGGCTCACGCCTGTGATCCCAGCACTGTGGGAGGCCAAGGCGGGTGGATCACGAGGTCAGGAGTTCAGCACCAGCCTGGCCAACATGGCGAAACCCCGTCTCTACTAAAAATACAAAAATTAGCCGGGCGTGGCGGCGGGCACCTGTAATCCCAGCTACTCGGGAGGCTGAGGCAGGAGAATCGCTTGAACCCGGGAGGCAGAGGTTGCAGTGAGCCGAGATTGCACCACTGCACTCCAGTCTGGGTGACAGTGGGAGACTCTGTCTCAAAAAAAAAAAAAAAAAGAAAAAAGTTAGCCAGGCGTGGTGGTGGGTGCCTGTAATCCCAGCTACTTAGGAGGCTGAGGCAGAGAATTGCTTGACCCTGGGACGCGGAGGTTGCCGTAAGCCGAGATTGTGCCATTGCACTCCAGTCTGGGTGACAGAGTGAGGCTCTGTCTCAAAAAAAAAAAAAAAAAAAAGAAGAAGAGAGGCAAAAATAATTGCAAAGAAACTTTGACCTTTATTTAGCGGATTTGTCATTGGGGAACGTATGGGTGTAGCAATTTTGAAACTATCATGTGTTTTACAGGACTGAGCAAAGTAGCAAATACAAAGATATTATTAGGAACTAGGGTCTTTGCTGGGAGAGAAAGAGGTAAATATGACCTGGGAGAAAGCAAGAAAGAACCCTTGCAGGGTTAAATAGGACTTCAAGTTTCCCAGCCTGTGCAACACGGCAAGACCCCATTTCTACAAAAAATAAAAATGAAATAACATGGGTGTGGTGGCATGCACCTGTGGTCCTAGCTACTTAGGAGGCTGAGGTGGGAGGACTGCTTGAGCCTGAAAGGTTGAGGCCGTGGTAAGCCATCATTGCTCCTCTGCACTCCAGCCTGGGTGATGGAGCGAGATCCCGTCTCTTAAAAAAAAAAAAAAAAAAAAGGCTGGGCACGGTGGCTCACGCCTGTCACCCCAGCACTTTGGGAGGCCAAGGCGGGTGGATCACGAGGTCAGGATTTCGAGACTAGCCTGGCCAAGATGGTGAAACCCTGTCTCTACTAAAAATACAAAAATTAGACCAGGGACGGTGGCTCACGCCTGTAATCCCAGCACTTTGGGAGGCCGAGGTGGGCGGATCACAAGATCAGGAGATCAAGACCATCCTGGCCACTACAGTGAAACCCCATCTCTACTAAAAATACAAAAAATTAGCTGGGCGTGGTGGTGCACTGCTGTAATCCCAGATACTCAGGAGGCTGAGGCAGGAGAATCGCTTGAACCCGGGAGGTGGAGGTTGCAGTGAGCCGAGATTGTGGCACTGCACTCTGGCCTGGGTAACAGAGCGAGACTCTGTCTCAGAAAAAAATAATAATAATAATAAATAAATAAATACAAAAATTAGCCAGGCACGGTGGTGAGTACCTGTAGTCCCAGCTACTTGGGAGGCTGAGGCAGGAGAATCGCTTGAACCGAGGAGGTGGAGGTTGCAGTGAGTCGAGATCGCGCTGCTGCACTCTAGCCTCAGTGACAGAGCAAGCCTCTGTCTCAAAAAAAAAAAAAAGGATTGCAAATATCAGTGTGAATTCAGGATCTCATGATTTATGCAAAAAACATAAAAAAAACCCTGTCCTAACTCTCCACTGAGACAATCCCAGAGCAAGGAGCACCTAGTGCCCAGATCTTGGCTTCTAAAGATCACCTCCCTCCCCCTACAGCCCCTTGCTGAAAGGATCCAGGGAACCTGGGAGAAAGGGCTGATTCCAAGAGTAGGGCAGGAGATGAGCCTAGAACATCTCAGTGTGCCAGAGAGGGAGGGCGTGATCACAGAGGGAGGAGGACCTGGCAAAGAACACAGGAGCCAGCTCGGAGGGGCTGCTGCCGGCCAACCCTGGGTTAGAAATAGATGGATGACCTCAGCACATGACCCAGCAATTCCGCCGCTAGGGTCACACTCAAGAGGAATGCAAGCATGTCCACTCGAAAACTGACACCTGGCCGGACACAGGGGCTTAAGCCTGGAATCCCCGGGGAGGCTGAGGCAGGAGGAACCCTTCAGCCCAGGAGTTGGAGGCTGCAGTGAGCTGAGGTTGCACCACTGCACACCAGCCTGGGTGACAGAGCAAGACCTTGTCTTTAAGGGGGGTAAAAAACAAACAAAACAAAACAAAAAGGCCAAATAGTAAATATTTTTGGCTTCTGGGGCCAGACAGTATCAGTGGCAGTTACTCAATTCCATGGATGCAGGAACAGCCTGCATAGACGCAGGTACATGAATGGACATGACCGTGTTTCAATAAAACTTTACAAAAGCAATTGAAGTAGTATTTGGCCTGTGGGTAGCAGTTTGCCGGCTCCTGACCTGGATGAAAAATACAGGGGAATACATTGTAATGGTTTTGTAACTTCTGTAGGTTTCAAATATTTTTGCACTAAAAATAAGCGAAGAAAAGATGTGTTTCCGCAAAGACTTGGAACCAACCCAAATGTCCATCAATGATAGACTGGATTAAGAAAACGTGGCACAGGCCGGGCGCGATGGCTCACGCCTGTAATCCCAGCACTTTGGGAGGCCAAGGTGGGCGGATCACAAGGTCAGGAGATCGAGACCATCCTGGCTAACACGGTGAAACCCCATCTCTACTAAAAATACAAAAAATTAGCCGGGCTTGGTGGCGGGCGCCTGTAATCCCAGCTACTCAGGAGGCTGAGGCAGGAGAATGGCGTGAATCCAGGAAGCAGAGCTTGCAGTGAGCCCAGATCGCACCACTGCACTCCAGCCTGGGTGACAGAGCGAGACTCACATCTCAAAAACAAAAAAAGAAAAAGAAAATGTGGCACATATACACCACGGAATACTATGCAGCCATAAAAAAGGATGAGTTCATGTCCTTTGTAGTGACATGGATGAAGCTGGAAACCATCATTCTGAGCAAACTATCCCAAGGACAGAAAACCAAACACCGCATGTTCTCACTCATAGGTTGGAATTGAACAATGAGAACACTTGGACAGAGGGTGGGGAACATCACACACCGGGGCCTGTCGTGGGGTGAGGGGAGGGCGGAGGGATAGCATTAGAAGAAATACCTAATGTAAATGACGAGTTAATGGGTGCAGTAAACCAACACGGCACATGTACACCTATGTAATAAACCAGCACAGTTGTGCACATGTACCCTAGAACTTAAAGTATAAAATAAAAAAAAAGACAAGATGTGTTTCCTCACTTGGTGCCCAGATTGTGGTCTCTAAACATCATCTCCCATTCAAAGGAAACAGGGCTCCTTGGAAAAACGATCCAGTGCAGATCTGAAGCTGACAAAGTAAAGGATGAGTTAAAAGCATCTCGCTGTGCCCCAAAAAAAACCTCTTAAGACCTACTGGGTCATGGCTGGACACAGTGGCTCACGCCTGTAATCCCAGCACTTTGGGAGGTCGAGGCGGGAGGATCACCTGAGGTCAGGAGTTCGATACCAGCCTGGCCAACATGGCAAAACTCCGTCTCTACTAAAAATACAAAAATTACCTAGGTGTGGTAGCGCATGCCTGTAATCTCAGCTACTCAGGAGGCTGAGGCAAGAGAATCGCTTGAACCCAGGAGGTGCAGGTTGCAGTGAGCTGAGATCGCACCGCTGCACTCCAGCCTGGGTGACAAGAGTAAAACTCTGTCTCAAAAGAAAAAAAAAAAAAAAAGAGGAGGCCGGGCGCGATGGCTCACACCTGTAATTCCAGCACTCTGGGAGGTCAAGGCGGTTGGATCACGAGTTCAGGAGATCGCGACCATCCTGGCTAATACAGTGAAACCCCGTCTCTACTAAAAAATACAAAAAATTAGCCGGGCGTGGTGGCAGGCGCTTGTAGTCCCAGCTACTCAGGAGGCTGAGGCAGGAGAATGGCGTGAACCCAGGAGGCAGAGCTTGCAGTGAGCCGAGATTGGTCACTGCACTCCAGCCTGGGCGACAGAGCAAGACTCCGTCTCAAAAAAAAAAAAGAGGAAAGAGACTTAAGAGACACAGCACCCAAGCGCCACGCATGGGCTTTGTTTGGGTCCTGACTCCGACCAACCAATGGTGAAAAGACATCCACAACATATGATCGCCAGGGATGAGCCATTTTGTCACGATGAACCCAGTCAGGTAATGCCCTGAGTGGCTCTGACATCCCTTTCTGTCACCAGCAAACCTCACACCAACCCAACCTGAGGAACAGCTCAGGAAACAACCAAGCAAAACTCCAACGTGTCACAAAGGAAACTGAGGCACTGCCCCAGAATGAGGAGGGGAAGGCAGCTCACGGCGATGTAGGATCCGGGATTGGATCCTGGCCCAGGAAAGGAGGACAGGAGCGAGAACCCGCCACATTCTAGTAAGGTCTACACACAGGTTCGTTCATAGGACGCTCACTGATGTGAATTTCCTGGGTTGTACTAGGGTTACGTAAGAGGTAAGAGGAAGCTGGGTGGAGGGCGTTTGGGAACTGTGTACAACTTCTGCAACTTTTCTGTGAGTCTAAAATTCTTACAAAACAACAACAAGAGGCAGGGCGCGGTGGCTCACGCCTGTAATCCCAGCACTTCGGGAGGCCGAGGCGGGTGGATCACAAGGTCAGGAGATCGAGACCATCCTGGCTAACAAGGTGAAACCCCGTCTCTACTAAAAATACAAAAAATTAGCCAGGCGTGGTGGCGGGCGCCTGTAATCCCAGCTACTCGGGAGGCTGAGGCAGGAGAATGGCATGAACCTGGGAGGTGGAGCTTGCAGTGAGCTGAGATCACACCACTGCACTTACAGCCTGGGTGACAGAGCGAGACTCCGTCTCAAAAAAAAAAGAAAGATAGGATGTGGTGAGAAGGGCTGTCACCACTGAGGTCTTCCTCCCTGAAACCCATCACCCCAGTCTGACCAGCAGCAAAATGTCAGACCAAACTCAGTGGAGAGGGTTTCTATAACATACTTTTATTTTTATTTATTTATTTATTTATTTATTTATTTATTTATTATTTGAGACAAGGTCTCACTCTGTCGCTCAGGCTAGAGTGCAGTGGCAGGATCTTGGCTCATGCAACCTCCGCCTCCCCGATTCAAGCAACTCTCATGCTTCAGCCTCCCAATTAGCTGGGATCGCAAGCATGCACCACCACGCCCGGCTCCTTTTTGTATTACAGAATACCTTTTAGAAGTTGAAATGTGGCTCCCCTACAAAGATATGATGAAGTCATAACCCCCGGTATCTGTGAATGGGACCTTATTTAGAAATACGGTCTTTGCCGATGTAATCAAGTTAAGATGGGGATGACAGGCTGGACCCTGATCCAGTGTGACTAGTGTTTTTATAAGAAGAAAAACTAGGCCAGGCGTGGTGGCTCATGCCTGTAATCCCAGCACTTTGGGAGGTCGAGGGAGGCGGATCACTTGAGGTCAGGAGTTTGAGACCAGTTTGGCCAACATGGTGAAACCCTGTCTCTACTAAAAATACAAAAATATGGCCAGGTGTGGTGGCACACACCTGTAGTCCCAGCTACTCAGGAGGCTGAGGCAGGAGAATTGCTTGAACCCAGGAGATGGAGGTTGCAATGAGCCGAGATTGCGCCACTGCACTCCAGCCTGGGCGACAGAGCAAGACTCCGTCAAAAAAAAAAAAAAAAGTAGCCAGGTGTGGTGGCGGGCGCCTGTAATCCCAGCTACTCCAGAGGCTGAGGCATGAGAATCACCTGAACCCAGGAGGCAGAGGCTGCAGTGAATCGAGATCGCACCACTGCACTCCAGCCTGGGCAACCAAGTGAGATTGTCTCAAAAAACAAACAAACAAAAAACCACAAATGTGTTCAGCGTAGTAACAGGCTCCTGCCTCTGTCAATTCCAGGTGTGTGAGCTTAGTCAAATTACTCCACTTCTCTGCGCCCCGGTTTCCTCACCTGTAAAGTGGGGTGCTACGGCTTGCACCACAGAACACTGCCCTGAGGATAGTAAGAGGCCTTCTCAAAGCTGGGTGGTGGCTGCTACTGGAATTTCAGGTCAGTAGCCACGGAGGGGTCTGCTTCAATGTCCCCCCCAGCCTGGGAGGGAGGTTGGACTCCACGTCCCGGCTTGCGGGACTCACAGCCTCCACAGTTCTGGGTACCATGGCCAGGACAGGTGGGTAGACAAGAAGTATAACTTTTTTCCTTCCTACTCCACGTTGCTCCCCGCACTGTAACCACTGCCCCCGGGACACGTAAGCCGAGAAAGGAATGCAGAAGGGATAAACAGGACGCTGGCGACGCAGCCTCTAAGAAATCTTTAATTTCAGCCCGCAAGGAGCCCTGCAGAAGGTGAGGGAATAAATACAAAAGGTTAAGATGCAGCATGCCCAGCCCCCAGCCTGCAAGGGATGGGGGGATGCTTGTGGGCCGCGATTTCTCTCGTCCGCAAACCGGGGCAGGACACGCTGTGAGCCACCGAGCTCTGAAAGTGACAGTGTTTTCCAGCGGTCTGTTACCCCTTGCAAAGGGAAGTCCCTGCACCCCTAGTCCACAGGTTCCTGGAAGGCGTTCCTTCTCCTGTCCACTAGAGTGCGCCAGAGTCCACGCCCGAAGGCGCCTGAAGGATCTACTAGCCCCATCCCAGGGTGTGCGTCACCCACAGAGGGTCCCAGAACCCTGCCCAGGAGGTGACACCCCCGGAGATGGGGCTCCTGAGAGATGCCTACCCACCCAAGTCCTCAGTCCCCTGATTTCTTCACCTTTTCATCCACCCTGGCATCCCAAATGGCCGTTTTGCTCCTTCCCTTTCAAAGGAGGGAAACTGAGTCAAGCAAGGGTAGGAGTACCCTGGGGGGCGGCTGTCCTGGTGAGAGGCAGAGAAGAGAGCGGCCAGCAGCAGGCCGTCCGTCCCCCGACTCACTCGCGTGTGGGCCGAGGCTGGAGAGATAGACCAGGGACACTAGGGGTCCCTGCAGCCACTCCCACCTCCCACCCGCCCGCCGGTGCCGCCTGCCCCAGGTGGGGCCTGGGTCACAGCAGGTTGATCTCGTCCAGGTAGCGGGCGAGCACTGAGTCCCGCACGTCCTTGAAGACCTTGCGGATGTTCTGTGTGTCTGTGGCACATGTGTAGTGGCTGAAGAGACGTCGGGAGCGTGCGCCCTTCTTGCTGCCCTCGGGGCCGTCCACGCACCCGGTGTACATCCTCGTGTACATGTCCAGGATGAACCTCTTGGCTGCCTCAGCATCCTGCTTAGGGCCTGGGGAAACAGTGTGGGAAGGGGGTGAGGACCCTCCCTCTTTGGACCCAGGGGGCCTCTGGAGACCCTCTTCCCTGTAACCAGCACTGAAGGGACCCAGGGATGGCGCCTGTCATTTTTCTGTGCGTTGACTCCATCTTTTGTAGTCATAGCTGGTCACACGACTCTGGCCCAGCCAATGGGAGCACAGGAGATTGTCTCACACGAGTCATGTGACCTGAAATGGACCAATGAGACCCAGCTCTGGGACTTTGGGCAGAACTGTGTTAAAGAGAGACACTCTCTTGGCCTCGCTTACAGCCAGTGCAGTTGGAAGACTGGAATCGCAGAGACAAATATCCCAGGACTGTGAAGATGGCAGCATCAAGGCCAAACGAAGGGAAGAGAGTCCTCTTTTTTTTTTTTTTCTTGAGATGGGGCCTTGCTCTGTTGCCCAGGCTGGAGTGCAATGGTGCAATCTTGGCAGTAGCTGGGATTACAGGCGCCTGCCACCATGCCCAGCTAATTTTTGTATTTTTAGTAGAGATGGGGTTTTGCCATGTTGGCCAGGCTGGTCTCGAACTCCTGACCTCAAATGATCAGCCTGCCTTGACCCCCCCCAAAGCGCTGGGATTACAGGCATGAGCCACTGTGCCCAGCCCTGCATAGGGTTTTAACATGAAGATTAAAGAAGCTTTGTAGAGTGCTTCCACCAGTGCAGTAGATGTGTTAGCTGCTGTTATTAATTTTATTATTATTATCATTATTATTATTATTATTTTGAGACAGAGTCTCACTCTGTCGCCCAGGCTGGAGTGAAGTGGCATGATCTCAGCTCACTGCAACCTCCACTTCCTGGGTTCAAGCGATTCTCCTGCCTCAGCCTCCCGAGTAACTGGGATGACAGGCCCCCGCCACCACACCCAGCTAATTTTTGTATTTTTAACAGAGATGGGGTTTTGCCATGTTGGCCAGCCTGGTCTCAAAATCCTGACCTAAAGCGATCTGCATGCCTCAGCCTCCCAAAGTGTGGTTTCTTATTATTATCACAAATATTATTCAGCACAGCAGAGGGTAGGGCTGGGAGTCAGCAAAGAGTGCACCAGTCACTTGTGCTGGGAGACAAGGATGAGTCATGGGTGGTTCCCTTTGACTTGAATGAAAAAAATATCTACCTTATCCTGTTCCCAAATTCTCTAAACTATGAGCTGATTCCCAGGGCTGCTTGGCAAGGAAGAGGGGCTATCCAGGCCACCATCCTGGAACAACTTGACGTCTATCTCCCAGACCCTGAATCTTGTGGGTATAATTGGCTAAAATTGGCCTCATGGGCTCTGAGACATGACAAGACCAGGGATCAAAACCTGGTGACTTCACCAAAGTTTATGTTTACTGATTGTGGACCTGGTGTCAAGCATGTACTAAGGACTCATCTACTATGGTTGCTTGTATATTGAGGTGAACAGTGTCCCCCAAAATTCATGTCCACCTGGAACTTCAGAATATGACTTTTAGAAATCTGATATTTGCAGATGTAATTAGTTAAGTTAAATTAGGTCATGGCCAGGCGTGATGGCTCACGCCTGTAATCCTAGCACTTTGGAAGGCCAAGGCAGGTGGATGACAGATGTGTGGTTGGGCCCAGGAGTTCCAGATCAGCCTGGGCAACATGGCGAAACCCTGTCTCTACAGAAATATACAAAAATTACCCAGGTGTGGTGGTGTGCGCCTGTAGTCCCAGCAACTCAAGAGGCTGAGGTGGGAGGATCACCTGTGCCCAGGAGGTTGAGGCTGCAGTGAACTGTGATCACACAACTGGACTCTAGCCTGGGCAACAGAGCAAGACCTTGTCTCAAAAAAAAAAAAGTGGTCATACCAAAGTATGGGCCCTAAATCCAATGACTGGTGGCCTTATAACAACAGGAGAGGACACATAAAGGCATGGTGAGAAGACAGCCATGTGAACATGGAGGCAGAGATTGCAGTGATATGTCTACAAGCTAAGGATTGTAGGCCACCACCAGAAGCTGAGAGAGAAGCATGGAATGGATTTTCCCTTAGAGCCTCCAAAAGGAACCAATCTTGCCAATATCTTAACTTTGGACTTCTGTTGTTTTCTGTTGTTTTAAGCCACCCAGTTTGTGGTACTTTGTTACGGCATCCCCAGGACATGAAGGCAAGTTATCTCCAAGATGGCTGCCGTCACTTCCTTCCCTCCCTGTATGCATGTGTCATGCTGCCTTCAAGAGATGGAGTCTCTTTCTTTTGAATCCAGGCTGATATGAGTGATGTGCTTGACAAACAGAATGTGGCAGAGTAACGTCTGACACTTCTGAGGCTATCATGAGAAGCAGCTTCCACCTGGGCTGAAGTCTGTCTACCCTGAGGCAGCCATATTGTGAGTAAGCTCAAACCATGTGAAGAGGCTGTGGATCATGAGGCCCCAGATGGACACAGAGAGAACAGGGGAGGTGGAAAAGGAGAGACAGACTAGAAGAAAGGGGAGGAGAGAGAGATGAGATGGGAGAGGGAGGCAGGGAGAGACACAGAGAGAGAGGCCAAGAGTGCCAAGAGCACCAAGGCACCAGACATATGGGGGAAGAAGCCATCTTGGAAGTTTATCTCCAATCCCATAGAGCCCAGCTGATGTCACATGGATCAGAAATGAACTTACCCAGTTCAACCTTTCCCAAATTCCTGACCCACAAAATCATAAGCAAAGGAAAATGGCCAGTTTAAGTCACTAAGTTTGGGGATGGTTTGTTACTCGGCAGTAGCTAAGCAGGACACCCGCCACCACACTTTATCCTCACAGTGGTGTTCTGGGGAAAGTGCTAGTGAATATGTACCTTCCCCACGTTGGTCCCTGGATTAACCACAACTCTGCCTCCCCTTTGTAAAATATACTAAGTGGTGCCCAACACTAGATGGTGTTTCTCTGTAGTTGCCCTGTGGCCCTTTCACCCTCTGGATGGACTGAGAGTTTGTTCCCAAACCTGTTTTTGCCCGTTGAAGGTGTCTTGATTCATATGCAATTAAAAGAAACGTTATGCAAATCTGTAGCTACAAGTGCCGCATGAAAGAAGGTCGTTGTATTACAAAACTAAGCTGTGTGCTTTGGAAACATTGTTCAAAGCTCTGCTTTAAAAATTAAAGAGAAAGGCCAGGTGTGGTGGCTCACGCCTGTAATCCTAGCACTTTGAGGCCGAGGCGGGTGGATCACCTGAGGTCGGGAGTTCAAGTCCAGCCTGACCAACATGGAGAAACCCCGTCTCTACTAAAAACACAAAATTAGCCAGGGTGGTGGCTCATGCCTGCAATCCCAGCTACTCGGGAGGCTGAGGCAGGAGAATCGCTTGAACCCGGGAGGCGGAGGTTGCGGTGAGCCGAGATTGTGCCATTGCACTCCAGCCTGGGCAAAAACAGCAAAACTCCATCTCAAAAAAAAAAAAGAAAAGAAAAGAAATTAAAGAAAAAATAGGCTGGGCATGATGGCTCACGCCTGTAATCCCAGCACTTTGGGAGGCCGAGACAGGTGGATCATGAAGTCAGGAGATTGAGACCAACCTGGGTAACACGATGAAACCCCATCTCGACCAAAAATACAAAAAATTAGCCAGACGTGGTGGCGGGCACCTGTAATCCCAGCTACTCGGGAGGCTGAGGCAGCAGAATGGTGTGAACCCAGGAGGCAGAGCTTGCAGTGAGCTGAGATTGTGCCACTGCACTCCAGCCTGGGCAGCAGAGCGAGACTCCGTCTCAAAAAACAAAACAAAAAAAAAATTAAAGAAAAAATGGATTAAAGAAAAAGAAATTGCTATCCAATTAGGGATAGATGAGATCACTATGAAAGATTAGAAAAAGAAACGTTATGGCCAGATGCGGTGGCTCACGCCCGTAATCCCAGCACTTTGGGAGGCTGAGGTAGGTGGATCACTTGAGGTCAGTTCGAGACCAGCCTGACCAACATGGTGAAACCCCATCTCTACTAAAAATAGGACAGGAAACTACTAAAAATTAGCCAGGCTTGGTGGCACGTGCCTGTAATCACAGCTACTTGGGAGGCTGAGGCAGGAGAATCACTTGAACCCGGGAGTTGGAGGTTGCCATGAGCCAAGATGGCACCACTGTACTCCAGCCTGGGTGACACAGTAAGACTCTGTCTCAAAAAGAAAAAATAGAAGAAAGAAAGAAAAGAAAAAGAATCATTCTTAAAACCTAGGCAGATTCTGGAAATAGTAGACAATCTTTCCAGATGTGCTTTACAACAGTGACCTCTACATAGCAAACCCATGCTTGAAGGATCTTGGCTCAAACCCCAAATGTTGGCCAACAAGCATAAAATAAAATGTTTGGCTGGGCGTGGTGGCTCCTGTCTATAATCCTAGCACTTTGGGAGGCTGAGGCGGGTGGATCAGGAGGTCAAGTGATCGAGACTATCCTGGTCAACATGGTGAAATCCCGTCTTTTCGTACTAAAAACACAAAAATTAGCTGGGCGTGGTGGCGCGCACCTGTAGTTCCAGCTACTAGGGAGGCTGAGGTAGGAGAATCGCTTGAACTCTGGAGGGAAAGGTTGCAGTGAGCCGAGATCACGCCACTGCACTCCAGCCTGGTGACAGAGCAAGACTCTGTCTCAAAAATAAATAAATAAATAAAATGTTTAAGGTGTACGTGATATGCTACGTCTTTTTAGAATTCCTCACTTTACTCAGTTCCAAGGGCCTCTGCTATTTTATTCCATTCCACAGAAGGGAAAACAGATTCAATGAGGTTGGGCAGTGGATGGAGCTGAGTCTAGAACGTGGGTCTGATCCTATGTGAAAGTTCCGGTGACTCCAGGCTGAAGTAGAGTCTGGATTAGCATCTCTCTTCGGAGCTGCTTTTGGGAGTCGAAGGGTATAGAAAGTTCTAGAACTACTTACCCTGGAAACTGGGGAAATAGGTAGCCAGGTGGGAGGTGGGGATTTTCTCCTCCAGGATGTCGGTTTTGTTGAGAAAGAGGATGACGGATGTGCTCTTGAACCAGGGTAGTTCCAGGATAGTCCCAAACAAGGCGAGGCTCTCCTTCATGCGGTTCTGTGTTGGGGGCAGAAGCAGGTTAGTGCTTCAACCAGCCAGGTGGGACAGGAAACCCTCCCATCGCGGAGACGGGGCTGTTGGCTCCAGGGGCATGGGCTCACCCCTATCTGCCTGGCTGGGGCTGAGGCGGGTGTGCCCGTGTTTCCATATGGACAGCTGCCTGGGTGTGCCTGACATGGTTTTGTGCCTGTGCTGGTTGGAAGTGTGTCCTCCCGAAATTCATGTCCCCCCAGAGCTTCAGAGTGTGACCTTATCTGGAGAGAGATTCTTGAACTCCTGGCCTCCCAGCATGCTGGGGTTATAGGCATGAACCACTGCACCTGGCCTGGAGATAGGGTCTTTGAAGAGGTCGTTAAGGTGAGGCAATACTAGAATACGGTGGCCCTCAAGTCCATGACTGCTGTCCTCATAAGAAGAGGGAGACCTGGCCGGGCGCGGCAGCTCACGGCTGTAATCCCAGCACTTTGGGAGGCCGAGGCGGGCGGATCACGAGGTCAGGAGATTGAGACCATCCTGGCTAACATGGTGAAACGCCCTCTCTTCTAAGAATACAAAAAAAAAATTAGCCGAGCGTGGTGGCGGGTGCCTGTAATCCCACCTACTCCGGAGGCTGAGGCAGGAGAATGGTGTGAACCCGGGAGGCGGAGTTTCCAGTGAGCCCAGATGGCGCCACTGCACTCCAGCCTGTGCGTGTGCGTGCATGTGTGTGTGCACGCATGTGTGTGCCTGTGTGTGCGTGTGCGTGTGTGCATGTGTGCGCGTGTGTGTGCGTGTGTGTAGTGCATGTGTGTGCGCGTGTGCATGTGTGTACTGTGTGTGCATGTGTGTGTTCATGTGTATGCGCATGTGTGCATATGCATGTATTGTGCACGTGAGTGCATGCAAGTGTGCATGTGTGTGGTGCATGTGTGTTCGTGTGCATGTATTGTGCATGTGCACTGCGTGTGTACGTGTCCCGTGTGTGCACGTGTGTATGTGCATGTATTATGCACGTGTCTGTGCGTGTTTGTGTGCATGCATTGTGTATGTGCGTGTGTGCATGTGCGTGTGTGCACTGTAGTGTGTGTGTGTGTGTGTGTGTGTGTGTGTGTGTGTCTGGGGTCCTGACCAAACAAATGCTGTAGGTCTGTGTCTTGGGTTGCTGCAATCTGACCACAAAAGGCTGAAGGGTCAAGTTCATAGCCATGCTGGGCACACACAGGCCCGTTCAAGAGCAGGGACCCCTCCCTTTCTGCACCAGAGCTTCCTGCTCAGGTGAGGGTCCCTGGGCCAACAAGTGGGCAGGGCGAGGGAGGCGGTGGCGCACCTCCTGGTTGTTCTCCTCCAGGCACTGGTCGTATTCACTCAGTGAGGCCAGGTAGATGAGGGCGATCACGTTCTCGAAACAATGGATCCATTTCTTACGCTCTGACTTCTGGCCCCCGACGTCCACGATCCTACAGGGAACCGAGGTGCCCCCTTTCAGAGCTCAGGAGCCTGCTCCGTGACACCCCCAACCCCCATCACGTCTGGGATATGCCAAGATCCATAATAGCGACAGCAAGAATAGGTGCTAGCCTCTCGTGGATTTGCCATGTCATTCCCGCGAGGCAAGGATGAGTCTTACGCCCATTTTACAGATGAGAAGCCTGAGATCCAGGGAGGAGCGGGGACTTTCCCAAGCTTCTACTGTGCTGGGCTGCCTGCTTTCTACCCCCACATTAGAGGGGAGCAGGTCGGACAGATCTGAGATGTGCCCTGGTGCTGGCTGTGTGACCCGGCGGAGGAAATGGCCAAACATCTCCAAAACTCAGTTTTCCCATCTGTGCTATGGGGCTCCTGTGCTCTGGCTGGCCATGGGCATGTCCAGTGGCCACACAGATGGGAATGAGGGCTGTTCCCAGAGCACATGTCCTCCCCTCCATCTGTGACTCAGCCCCACGCACCGTAACAAAAGCCTGAACCCTGCCCCCACCTTCCTGTTCTCTCTCTTCTGAGAAATGTGGGTCGCTGATAACCATCTGTGCGTCATTTCCCTGGGGATGCAACCGTTACTCAGGAAGTCCCAGAGCAGAGGCTTTGGACGGGCCCGGCCCAGGGCCTCAAGCAAGAAGGGACTTGCCCCATTGCACAGGAGGGGAAACCGGGACTGATGATGAAGCAGTTAGGCTGCAGCTGCTGGATGTGTCTCCTGATCCCTGAGACCCACTCCTCCCATGCATCCTCAGAGTCCCTCAAACCCCACATCCAGAGCCAGACAGGGTAAGCAGCCATCGAGAGGGGGCTCTGGAGACTGAGACGGGAGTGGGATCAGCAACTGACCAGTTGGGAACTGTGGGCATCACCTCTCATCTCGGGTCTCAGTGTCCTCTGAGCCCTCACTCCATTCATTCGTCTCACTCCTGGGCCACACCTAAAAATCACTTCCTTGGCCCAGACTTCCCCGTGATTTCCCAGCCTCTACCTTCACTCCTAAACTTTTATCCACCCACCCACCCCATTCATCGATTTATTCACTCATCCATCCACCCATCCACCCACCCACCCATCCATCCACCCATCCAGCCATTCACTCATCCATCCATCTATCCATCTACCCATCTATCCATCCATCCATCATCCATTCACCCACCCATCCATCCACCCATCCAGCCATTCACTCATCCATCCATCTATCCATCTACCCATCTATCCATCCATCCATCATCCATCCACCTGTCCACCCATTTACAAAATCCACCCACCGACCCACCCATCCATCTCTCCATTTACTCATCCATCCATCCATCCACCCATCTGTCCACCCATTACCCAGCTACCCATCCATCCATCTACCCATCTATCCACTCACTCATCCACCCATCTACCCATCCACCCACCCTCCCACCCATCCACTCATCCATTCATCCATCACCCACCACCCATCTACCCATTCATTCATCCATCCATCCACTCATCCACCCATCCATCCACCCATTCATCCATCCATCCATCCATCCCACCCATCCATCCATCTATCCATCCACCCATCCATCTATTCATTCACTCATCCATCCATCTATCCATCTATCCATCTACCCATCTATTCATCCATCCATCATCCACCTGCCTGTCCACCCATTTACTCAATCCACCCATCCATCCATCGCTTCATCTACTCATCTATCCATCCACCCATCTATTCACCCATTATCCATCTACTCATACATCCATCTACCCATCTATCCACTCACTCGTCCACCCATCTACCCATCCACCCACCCACACCCCCATCCACTCATCCATTCATCCATCCATTCATCCACTCATCCATCCATCCTTCACTCACCCATTCACCCATTTATTCATTCATTCATCCATCACCTGCCACCCATCTACCCATTCATTCATCCATCCATCCACTCATCCACCCATCCATCCATGCATTCACCCACCCATTCATCCATCCATTCATCCATCCCACCCACCCATCCATCTATCCACTCATCCATCCATCCTTCACTCACCAATCCACCCACCCATCCATTCACCCATCACCCTTCCACCCATCTACCCATTAATTCATCCATCCACTCATTCACCCATCCATCCACCCATTCATCCACCCATCCATCCATCTATCCACTCATCCACCCACTCATCCATTCATGTATCACCCATCCACCCATCTAACCATCCATCCATCCATCCATCCACTCATCCCTCTTTCAATCCATCCATCTATCCATCCATTCATCCATCCACCCACTCATCCATCTATCCATTGATTCATCCACTCATCCATCCTCCCACTCCATCCATCCACTCATCTATCCCTCAACTTATCCATCCATCTATTCATCTATCCATCCACCCATTCATCCACCCATCCATTCCCTTCCATCTTTCCTTTTTTTTTTTTTTTTTTAAAGATTCCCAGACCAAGTATCTCTCCCATAGAAGTCATCCTTGGGTACTAACACTACTATTGTGTCCCGGAGCTGGTTCCTTCTGGTGGGTTCTTGGTCTTGCTGACTTCAAGAATGAAGCCGCAGACCTTTGCAGTAAGTGTTACAGCTCTTAAAGGTGGTGTGGACCCAAAGAGTGAGCAGCAGCAAGATTTATTGTGAAGAGCGAAAGAACAAAGCTTCCACAGCGTGGAAGGGGACCCGAGCGGGTTGCCCCCATTCCATCTTTCCAACCATCCACCCACATTTACCAACTTCTACTCTGACCTTTAGCTATTCACTAAAGAAGCAGAAAAATCAAACTCAGCCCCTAACCTTGTGAGGCTCTCCATCTTGTAGAGGAGACCCACAGAAAACAGATAAATTATGAACCTTCCTAGTAAGGACTATTGAAGAGGCCAAAACAATAGGTTTGGGGGATTTAGGGAAAGGAAGGCCAAATAGGGGTAGGTCAAACACAATCGCTGTCTCTGGGCATGACTTTGCACCCCTGCTCAGCTCCTCGCCATCAGCCCATGGAAACAGATCTTGCTAAGGTCACCAGTGACCCTCTAACTGCCAATCCCAGAGTCATTCTTCTCACTGTATTCTTGACCTTTCCTTTCCTGACCTTTGACATTGGCCATTGCTCTGCTGGGTTAGGGTTAGGGTTAGGGTGCTGCACTGGCCATTCCCACCTCTGTCTGCCAGCTAAGGTGGAGTCCCCCTAGGCCCCTCAGACTCAACCTGTCCCAAAGGACTCCATCACCACCTTTTCATCCTCTAGCCCACCGGCTCCACTGTCTACCCCCATCACCTTGACAAAAAACTCAGGTGTCATTTTTGACTTCCTGTTCTAATTCCCACACTCATCCAGTCCTGCCCATTCCACATCAGAAACAACTCTTGCCCATCCCTTCCTTTCCATCCCCACGCCCACTGTCCTGGCTCCTCCTTTTTCTGAGTTTCCTGACTTCCAGCCTCACACTCTAGTCCATCCCCCAGTGTTGATGACGACAGGGATCACCTCTGAGCTCCCCAGACTAGGCCTCCCCAGACCTGGTCCTGACTGTATAGTCTCTATTTCCTCCTCCCCAGCAGCCCCTTCAGGGTTAGGACTACTGAACTCCTATTCATCTTTCAAAACCCCATTAGTATTCCCTCCTCCAAGAAGATATTCTCTCCTGGATCTCTGATGCCTCAGCCTGGGCTCCCACAGGTCCCAGTCCTGACTACCTGGGGGCCTGGAGGTGTCTACATGGAGCTTTGCTTCCCCTAGCTTGGCAGCTCCTTGAAGGCTGGGCCTAAGAAACTCCTACTCATCCCTCAGGGCCCCAGCTCCTTTGCCCTTCCTACAGGAAGCCTTCCCTGCCCCCTAGGCTGGGCCTAGGTGGAGCGCTCACCGCAGGTTGGTTTTCTGCACGGAGAAGCAGTACTCGTTGATGCCAGTGGTGGGCATGCGGCTGCGGAGCACGTCCTGAGCTGTGGGGACGTAGCCCTCCTCGGTGATGCGCTCCAGGTGGGACAGGTAGCTGCAGAGCAAGGAGTCCTGAGGCCCAGCCTTCCAGCCAGCCTCCCTTTGCTTCCCAGGCCCTACGAAAGGCCCAGCAAGGACCCTGCTGGGGGAGGAGAGCTCCCTGGGTGGGGATGGGGTCCCTGGAGTTGGCAGATGGCCCAGGAGCGTCCCCCACCTGAGGCAATGGAGCCCCAAGGAAAAGCAGCTTCACACGCAGAGCAGGGTGACCCGAAGGATGGCGTGACATGAGGAATGGCCTCATCGAGGAGTGGTGTCCCCCAGGAGAGCTGCTATGCCAGAGGTGGCGCTGCCCCAAGAATGCTAGTAGCCTGGAAACAGTCTTCCCAGACATCAAGCCACCTTGGACATCCACCATCACACCTAGTACAGGATCCCACTAGGAATAGGGTCACCCCCAGAACAGGGTCTCCCCTGGAACAGAGTCCCCCCTAAAACAGGGTCACTCTAGGAACAGGGTCCCCCCAGGAACAGGGTCACTCCAGGAACAGGGTCCTCCCAGAATAGGGTTCCCTCAGAAACAGGGTCACCCCCAGAAAAGGGTCCCTTCTAAAACAGGGTCACTCTAGGAACAGGTTCCCTCCAGGAATAGGGTCACTCCGGGAACAGGGTTCTCTAGGAATAGGGTTCCCCCAGGAACAAGGTCCCCCCAGGAACAGGGTCCCTCCAAGAACAGGGTCACTCTAGGAATACAGTCCCCCCAGGAACAGGATCGCCCCTAGGAACAGGGTCACTCCAGGAAAAGGATCAACCCCAGAACAGGATCCCCCAGGAAATAGGGTCTCCCTGGGAACAGAGTCATCCCCGGGAACAGGGTCCCCCCAGAAACAGGGTCACCCCTGAAACAGGGTCCTCACAGGAACACGGACTCCAAGGCCCAGGGTCACTCCAGGAACAGGGTTCTCCAGGAATAGGGTTCCCCCCAGGATCAGGGTTCCCCCCAAGAACAGGGTCACTCTAGGAATACGGTTCCCCCAGGAACAGGGTCACCCCTGAAACAGGGTCCTCGCAGGAACAGGGACCCCCAGGCACAGGGTCACTCTAGGAACAGGATACCCCCTAGAACAGGGTCTCCCCAAGGAACTGGATTCCCTCAGGAACAGAGTCACTCCTAGAACAGAGTCCCCCTATGAATAGGGTCATTCCAAGAACAAGATCACCGCCAGAACAGAGTCCCAAGGAACAGGGTCCACCCAGGAACAAGGTCATTCCATGAAGGGAGTTCCCCCAGGAAAAGGGTCACCCCCAGAACAGGGTCCCCCGGGAATTAGGGTCCCCCTGGAAGGACCTCATCCTGGAGCAGGACCACCTCACAGCCCATCTGCGCCCACAATATCTCCTGCTGCAGGAAGCCAGCCAGCCTGGCCCCTGCCCTCAGCTCCTCCCCACGCGCCCATCCCCTGCAGACCCCAGACTCACTACACGGCTGAATCGAGCAGGTGGAATTCCCGCCGACGCTCATAGCAGGCCCGGATGCCGGCATCTCTCCACAGCCACTGCATGGCCGCAGCGTAGCGCTTTTCAAACGTGGTCACTTTATAGGGGTCCTGGCTCATGACCAGGCTAGCGTGGTGCTGGGGAGGGAGGACGGGGGCAGTTAGGGTAGCCTTTCTGAGTGGGGCTGCCCTCCGCAGGCATCTCTGCAAGCCCCCGCGTCCCTCCCTGAAACATGCTCTCTTCCCACTGCTCTCCTTCTTCCCCAGAGCTCCCGAGCCCCCTGCACACTTCTGATTTGTCCTCCATCTGTTCTTGCATGGATCCCCAGAGGGAAAAGCACAGGCCACCACATGAGGGGCTGCAGAGGGCATATGTGCTCGGGCGAGCCCAGGCTCAGAGGGAGCATGGCACCCACAGGGGTCAAGGGCCTCCTTGGCACCCAGCCCCGCTCTTTACACTAGCTGGCTCCCAGGAAGCACGGCACTCACAGTCCCCCCATTCTACAGATGAAGCGACTAAGACACAGAGGACTGAAGCAATCTGCCCCTCAGAAGTCCCCCAGAGGCGCGTGAACCCTGAGCTGCCCGCCAGACTCTGGGATTCCCCTTCTTTTCCCCAAACAGCCCTAGCTCCCTCCAGGCACTCGCGTTGCTCAGACCTTTGTGATGGACTCTGTGTTGTGTGTGCATTTCTCTGTGTTTGTTCATGTACAAGCGTGCTCGTGTGTGTGTGTGTATAGATGTACACATGTGCATGGGTGTGTCTGGGTGTGTGATTTGTTTGCATATTTGTGTGTGGGGCACGCGCATGTATCCTTGGCTGCATTTGTGGGTGCGTGCATAGGTGTGCTTGTGTGTGCATTTGTATGTGTGCACACATGTGCGTGCTTGTGCATGGGGGGATTGCATGCAGGCATGTGTGTATCCTTGTGAGTTTGTGTACGTGCATGTGTGTATGTGTGTGCATGTGGGAATTTGCATGCATGCTTGTGTGTGTTTATGTGTGTGTACACGTGCATGGGCGTGTTTGGGTGTGTACATTTGTGTGTGCACTTAGTGTGCATCTGTGTGGGGGCAACTGCATGGATCCTTGTGTGCATTTGTGTGCGTGCACATGTGTGCACGTGTGTGCATGTATATGTGTATACTTATGTGCGCACTTGTATGTATGCACACGTGCACGTGTGTGCATTCATTTTTGTATGTGTGTGGGTGTGTGCATGTGGGCATGCGTCTGTATCTTTGTGAGCATGTAGGTATGTGTGTGTCCTTGTGTGCATGTCTGTGCGTGTGTGCATACATGTGCGTGTGTGCACTTATGCGTGTATACTTGTGTGTGCACTTGTATGTATGCACATATGTCTGGAGGACATGGCCCTGCCCCAGGGTCTGGGGACCCTTCCCTGCCTGCCCTGCCCTGCCCTGCCCTGCCCTGAAGTCTGGGGAACTTGGCCCTGCTCCAGGGTCTGGGGAACCCTGCCCTGGGCCCCTGCCTGCCCTGGGCCCCTGCCTGCCCTGGTGGCTCACCTTGCTCTCGGGCCTGCTGAATGGAATCTGCAGCCGCTCCATGGCCTCGATCATGGCCCGCATGGACACGAAGATGTTCTGGTAGACCAGGGGCCGGAAGCCCTTGCGCTCCTCCTCCGAGTAGCCGGCGCCGTGGATGATCCGCATCTGCTTGATGAAGGTGCTCTTCCCGCTCTCGCCTGGGCCTGGGGATGGAGCAGCAGAACCGCTCAGCCCTCCACGGGACTCCCACCCCCGACACCCCCAACCCCACGTCAGACACCCCCAACTCCACGCCAGGCCTCCTGGGTTCAAACCCCGGTGCAGCCGGGACCTCACTCAGTGACCTTAGGCTAGCGGCTTTGACGCTCTGTGCCTCGGTTTCCCCATCTGTAAAACATGAACCTCAGGCTGGGCACGGTGGCTCATGCCTGTAGTCCCAGCACTTTGGGAGGCTGAGGCAGGCGGATCACCCGAGGTGGGGAGTTAGAGACCAACCTGGTAAACATGGCGAAACCCCGTCTCTATTAAAAATATAAAATTAGCCAGGTGTGGTGGCTCACGCCTGTAATCCCAGCTACGCAGGAGGCTGAGGCAGGAGAATCGCTTGAACCTGGGAGGCAGAGATTGCAGTGAGCGGAGATCACACCATTGTACTCCAGCCTGAGCGACAGAGCGAGATCCTGTCTCAAAAAAACAAAACAAACAAACAAAAAAACAAAACATGGACCTCAACAGACCATGCCTGCTGCATCAAACTGAGGGCCAAATGAATTGATTATAAAATGCTCACAGTAAGGGTCGCAAACTCCGGCTGCCTGAGGGCCAGATCCAGCTATTTTTGTGTGGCCAGAAAGTTTTTGTTTGTTTTTGTTTTCTTTTTCTTTTTTTTTTTTTTTTGAGATGGAGTCTTGCTCTGTCACCCAGGCTGGAGTGCAGTGGCGCGACCTCGGCTCACTGCAAGCTCCGTCTCCCGGGTTCACACCATTCCCCTGCCTCAACCTCTACTGAGTAGCTGGGACTACAGGCGCCCGCCACCACACCTGGCTGATTTTTTTGTATTTTTAGTAGAGACGGGGTTTCACCGTGGTCTCGACCTCATGATCCACCCGCCTTGGCCTCCCAAAGTGCTGGGATTACAAGCGTGAGCCACCTGGCCAGTTTTTGTGTTTTTAATACTTTTTATGGTTATGGTTCTTATGGGTTTTTTTCTTTTTTCTTTTTTTCTCTTTTTTTAGACAGAGTCTCTGTTGCCCAGGCTGGAGTGCAATGGCGCAATCTCAGCTCACTGCAACCTCTGGCTCCCAGGTTCAAGTGATTCTCCTCCCTCAGCCTCCCAAGTAGCTGGGGTAACAGGCGCGTGCCACCACGCCTAGTTAATTTTTGTATTTTTAGTACAGCTGTGGTTTCACCATGTTAGCCAGGCTGGTCTCAAATTCCTGGGCTCAAGTGATCCGTCTGCCCCGGCCTCCCAAAGTGCTGGGATTACAGGCGTGAGCCACCGTGCCTGGCCTATTTTTATTATTTATCATAACAATACTAATATGTATTATTTGCTACAATAATTTCAGGTAGAGAAACTTTTACGAAAGAAATAACATAGGATAAATAGGGCAAGGAGTAATTAGGTGACTACGATAGCCACGCAGTCAAGGAAGGCCTCTCAGTGGAAGTGATTTGTGAAGGCCAGAAGGTCGCTGTCAGAATCTTAGAGGGCACACCAGGCGACAGTAACAGCTCGTGCAAAGGCCCTGGGGCAGGGCCGCACCTGGCATATTGGAGGAACAGTGAGGAGGCCCTTGTGGTTGGAGCAGAGTGAGGAGGGGGAGAGAGGAAGGAGGGGAGGGTGGGTTGTGCTGGGCCTTGTGGGTTGCAGGGAAGTCTTGGGCTTTGACCCTGAGGGACTTGGGAGCCATGGAGGGCTGTGGGCAGAGGAGGGACTGGCCCTGACTCAGGTGCTCACAGGCGCCCTCTGGTGGCTGCTGCAGGGAGGACAGGCTGTGGGGGGTGGTCTGGGGGAGCCCGGACCAGGGCAGTGGGGACTGCGTTGGTTCAGGTGAGCAGCCGTGGGGCTGGACCAAGGTGGCTGTCATGGAGCTGGAGAGGAGAGGACATATTTGAGAGACACTGGGGAGACAGAATCGACCTGACCTTGCTGACAGATGGTACAAAATCTGGCAGGGTCCTTGCAGGGCCAGCCACAGAATTTCTGGGGCTGGGTGCAAGCTGAAACTTCAGGCTCTTCTGAGCCTGGAACCCTCCGGGACAGCCCAGTTCGTGCACCTGCCAAACCGGCCCTGGGTCCGGGATACTGATGCTGGAGTCTTCAAGAGCCTGGGACTAGAAGTTCAAAGACACCAGCTCAGCCCCCCGCTAAGCTCTGACATCCCAAGGCTGCCCTTCCCCCTCTCTGTGTGTCAATTTTCTCATCTGTAAAATGGGTATGATCCACCAGGTGGGAGGTGGGGGCTGGAGGCTTGCCCAGCATCTCGTCTGGCTCCTGGGGGCACCAGCATGGGCCCCATCCAGCGATGGGAGAGGGGATGGGACTGCTTCTGCCTCCAGGGTTGGCGTGCAGAGGGCGGGGGTGGGGGTCGGTGCAGGCAGGACTTGATCGAGCAAGCGGCAGCAAAAAGGGAAGGAGTGGCTTGGTTGGGGCCCAGAAAGAGGAAATGGGAGCAGAGGAGAAGGCCGGAGCACGGAGAAGGGGCGGGGGTGTCACCTCCCATCTCCCCAAAGGGCTGTCTCCAACGCCTCCAACTCCACCTAGCAGGTGCCACCTGCACACTGGAGAGCCATGGGGGCAGGTCGGGAGTGGCCGCCTCGCCTCTCCAGTCCTCAGTTTCTCCAGGGGTCATGTCTATTTGGCTCAAAGTCAAGAAACAGGCTTTTCTCGGCTGGGCACGGTGGCTCATGCCTATAATCTCCGCACTTTGGGAGGCTGAGGTGGCCAGATCACTTGAGGTCAGGAGTTCGAGACCAGCCTGGCCAACACGGTGAAACTCTGTCTCTACTAAATATACAAAAATTAGCGGGGCATGCTGGTGGTCGCCTGTAATCTCAGCTATTCGGGAGGCTGAGGCAGAAGAATTGCTTGAACCCGAGGCAGAGGTTGCAGTGAGCTGAGATCGTGCCACTACACTCCAGCCTGGGTGACAGAGTGAGGCTCCGTCTCCAAAAAAAAAAAAAAAAAGGAATAAAGAAAAAGGCTTTTCTCTTGCTGTAAAGGACGTTCACACGGAAATTGGGAAAACTGGCAAATTGCAAATCAGGACTGTGTGTTAGCGGAGGGCACTGTGTCATGCTTTTGATCAAGGTCCTGCAGTGTTTTTCCTTCTCAGTGCAACTCAAACTCGCTGAGTATTTAGGGAGGAAAAGGTATCAGGGGCCAGGCACAGTGGCTCATGCCTGTAATCCCAGCACTTTGGGAGGCCAAGGCGGGTGGATCACCTGAGGTCAGGAGTTCGAGACCAGCCTGACCAATATGGTGAAATACAAAAATTACTACTAAAAATACAAAAATTAGCTGGGCGTGGTCGTGGGCGCCAGTAATCCCAGCTACTCAGGAGGCTGAGGCAGGAAAATTGCTTCAACCTGGGAGGCAGAGGTTGCAGTGAGCCGAGATCACACCACTGCACTCCAGCCTGGGTGACAGAGTGAGACTCTATCTCAAAAATAAAAAAATAAAAAAAGGTACCAGGTCTGCAACTTAGTCAAAAATGGTTCAGAAAACAGTGTATATGCTTGGGCATGGTGTAGCGGCTCATGCCTATAAATCCAGTGCTTTGGGAAGCTAAGGGAGGGGGGCGGCTTGGGCCAAGGAGTTCAAGACCACCCTGGGCAACATAGTGAGACCCCATCTCTACAAAAAAAAAAATATATATATATATATATATTTAGTTAGTTAGACGTAGTGGTGCACACTAGTAGTTACAGCTACTCATGAAGCTGAGGTAGGAGGATCATTTGAGCCCAGGAGGTTGAGGCTGCAGTGAGCCATGATCACACCACTGCACTCCAGCCTGGGTGACAGAACAAGACCTTGTCTCAAAAAAAAAAAAGTTTCCAAAAAAAATTAAAAACTAGGGCTGGGCGCGGTGGCTCATGCCTGTAATCCCAGCACTTTGGGAAGCTGAGGCAGGCAGATCACCAGGTCAGGAGTTCGAGACCAGCCTGACCAACATGGTGAAACCTGTCTCTACTAAAAATACAAAAACCCTGTCTCTACTAAAAATACAAAAATTAGCTGGGCATGGTGGCACGCACCTGTAATCCCAGCTACACAGGAGGCTGAGGCAGGAGAATTGCTTGAACCTGGGAGGCGGAGGCTGCAGTGAGCCGAGATCATGCCACTGCACTCCAGCCTGGGTGACAGAGCCAGATTCTTTCTCAAAAAAAATAAAAATAAAGGGCCGGGCGCGGTGGCTCACGCCTGTAATCTCAGCACTATGGGAGGCCGAGGCGGGCGGATCACGAGGTCAGGAGATCGAGACCATCCTGGCTAACACGGTGGAACCCCGTCTCTACTAAAAATACAAAAAATTAACCGGGCATGGTGGCAGGCGCCTGTAGTCCCAGCTACTTGGGAGGCTGAGGCAGGAGAATGGCGTGAACCGGGGAGGCGGAGCTTGCAATGAGCCGAGATCATGCCACTGCACTCCAGCCTGGGCGACAGAGCGAGACTCCATCTTAAAAAAATAAATAAAATATAAATAAATAAATAAATAAACAAACTACTTAAACGACAACATCCCCCAGGTCCACAATCTGAAATTCTCTGATGCAGAGCTGTGAGAGCTTCAGATTCCAGAATTTATTGCATGTTAGGATGGGGACATGTCAACTCACTAATATTCCTGCAGCGGAATGTAGGAATGGAGTCACTGCAATAAACAAACATCCTCCCGCCCATTTCTTTGAGTTTCTCATGGAGACACTATGGGGGACCATCCAGTTTTTGGAGCTTTGGCTATTTGGGGCTAGTAGCAGAGGGAATTGTGAGCTTGCTGGCCCTTGACTGGGTGTCCCTGGTGAGCTAAGAGCTGGAGTCCCACCATCTGTCCTGAGCCTCACCATGAGAGGGGGACAAGTCTTTTTTTTTTTTTTTTTTTTTTTTCTTGAGACGGAGTCTCGCTCTGTCGCCCAGGCTGGAGTGCAGTGGCGCGATCTCGGCTCACTGCAAGCTCCGCCTCCCGGGTTCACGTCATTCTCCTGCCTCAGCCTCCCGAGTTTTTTTTTTTTTTGAGAGGGAGTCTTTCTTGCTCTATCGCCCAGGCTGGAGTGCAGTGTCGTGATCTCGGCTCACTGTAAGCTCCACCTCCCGGGTTCACGCCATTCTCCTGCCTCAGCCTCCCAAGCAGCTGGGACGACAGGCGCCCACCACCACACCCAGCTAATTTTTTTTGTTTTTTTTAGTAGAGACGGGGTTTCACCATTGTAGCCAGGATGGTCTCGATCTCCTGACCTTGTGATCCACCCGCCTCGTCCTCCCAAAGTGCTGGAATTACAGGCGTGAGCCACTGCGCCCGGCCAAGAGAGGGACAACTCTTAGCCCTGTTTTCATGTGGGGAAACTGAGTCTCGGGGCCGTTGAGAGAATTGCCGTGGGTCGCACAATTCCTTCGATGGTCCTGGTGAGTGGCAGACTGGGATTCAAACTCAGTTCTGTTTGAGTCCAGAGCCTATGGGCTTTTATTTATTATTATTATTATTATTTTTGAGACAGGGTCTCACTCTGTCACCCAGGCTAGAGTGCAGTGGCTTGATATTGGCTCACTGCAACCTCCGCCTCATGGGTTTCAAGCGATTCTCCTGCCTCAACCTCCAGACTAGCTGGCATTACAGGTGTGCACCACCATGTCTGGCTAATTTTTGTATTTTTAGTAGAGACAGGGTTTTGCATTTTGGCCAGGCTGGTCTCAAACTCCTGGCCTCAAGGGATCCACTTGCCTTGGCCTCCCAAAGTACTGGGATTACAGGCATGAGCCACCTTGAGCCTATGGGTTTCTAAATTATTATACCTGGAGGTTCCTTTACCCTGCCTGAATAATTATAACAATCATAATAAAAATCACAGCTAGCATGATTTAAATCTTACCGTCTTCCCAACCCCGAGCCCAGAGACTCTACGGATCCCCAGTTAATCCTCACAGATTCTATGATTTTCCCATTTGCAGATGAGACACGGAGGACCAGAGAGGTTTAGTGACTTGCCTTGGGTCACACAGCAAGTGGAACCCCAGGGGAGTAAACTTGGGGTCGTGTGAGTCCTTCACCAACAAAATGGGACACGGCCAGTCGAGCTGGGGTAGGTGTCATTAACATGTCTGTTAAAGTGATGTTTTTACAGACTCTGGGAGGCTCGACATCTCCTTGGGGTGCGGCATTGAGCCCAACTGCCGATGACTGGACTTTTTGAGCTCCTGTCCCCCAGTTGCCTTCCAACCCTCAGATCTTCTTCTTCCTTTTTTTTACTTTTTGTTTTTATTTTTATTTTTTGATATAGAGTCTGGCTCTGTCACACAGACTGGAGTGCAATGGTGTGATCTCAGCACACCGCAACCTCCACCTCCCAGGTTCAAGCGATTCTCCTGCCTCAGCCTCCCAAGCAGCTGGGATTAGAGGCGTGCACCACCACACCCGGCTAATTTTTGTGTTTTTAGTAGAGACGAGGTTTCACCATGTTGGCCAGACTGGTCTTGAACTCCTGGCCTCAAGTGATCCACCCCTCCTCAGCCTCCCAAAGTGCTGGGATGACAGGCCTGAGCCACCGTGCCCAGCCAGGACTGGACCTTTTGGGCTCCTGTCCCCCAGTTGTCTTCCAACTCTCAGATCTTAGTTTGCCCCAAAAGTGCAGAGAACAAACAGAAGTCTCGGCAAGCAACAGTTGGCTTTATTTTGTGATGCACTGATTTTTTTTTTCCTCTTCTGCTTTGTTATAGGAAATAAATGATAATCCTGTTGCCACCTGCGACACAGATTTGATGACTCAGGGATGGGTCATCACCCGAAGCCTGAAGAGCTGCATGAGAACCCCCTCTTTGCAGTCCATTGCTGTCCTGAAGCCGCAAAGGATTCTGGGACCTCTCCAGTGCCCCCCGATCCCCAGACAGCCCCCAGCTCCTGGATAGAAATGGGGGGAGTGATCTGTTTTAGGACACCCCTAAAGGCCATGCGGCCCAGACGGGAAGTTCCTGCTTCCTCCTGGGCACAGAGGAGGAGAGGAGGAAGTGGAACCGGCAGATGCCAGGAAGGAACTGGGTTAACCGTGCCAAGCCCCAGTCATCACAAGGCAACTGGAGCCAGCTATGTGCACAGAGTCCAGCACCAGGCCCTCACAGGAAACGCAGCTGCTGGGGAAGTGGGGAGCCAGGCCGGGCAGCCGCAGGGGCAGGAGGCTCGGCCTCTCAGTCCCGCTCTGGCTCAGACTAGCTGCTGACCCCCAATAAATCCTGCTGCCTCCTTGGGCCTCATTTTCCCCATCTGGCACTGGGGCTCTGTGGTGTTTCTGTCCCCCAAGGCAGGCGAACAGGGCAGTCAGGAGCATGGACTTTGGAACCAGAATTCTAGGTGCGAGTCTCAGCTGTGTGACCTTGGGCAAGTCGCTCTGCCTCTCTGAGCCTCAGTTTATCCTTTGGGGGAAACTAGCAGTGCCTGCCTCAAAGTGCTAAGAACAGGCCGGGCAAAATGGCTCACATCTCTAATCTCGTCACTTTGGGGAGGCCAAGGCAGGTGGATCACCTGAGGTCAGGAGTTCGAGACCAGCCTGGCTAACATGGTGAAACCCCGTCTCTACTAAAAATACAAAAATTAGCCGGGCGTGATGGTGCACACTTGTAGTCCCAGCTACTCAGGAAGCTGAGGCAAGAGGATTGCTTGAACCCAGGAGGCAAAGGTTGCCGTGAGCCGAGATCGCGCCACTGCACTCCAACCGGGGTGATAGAGTAAGACTCTGTCTCAAAAAATAAAAATAAAAAATAAAATGTTTAAAGTGCTAAGGACATAACTGGTCCCTTTCACAGCTTTATTTTCCTGTTTTTGTTGTTGTTCACTTTCTTCTCTTTTCTTTTTTGTTTTTGTTTGGAGACTGGGTCTTGCAATGTTGTCCAGGCTGGTCTTGAACTCCTGGGCTCAAGCAATCCTCCTGCCTTAGCCTCCCGAGTAACTGGGACTACAGGCATGTGCCACCATACCCGGCTCACGGCTTCATTCTGACTCTCCCCCTTCCCCAATATGAGGGTTGCTTCATGTCAGGGACAGACCCACCCCCACCCTGGTCCTTTTTGCCATCTTCCTCAAAAGGATCAGCCACCTCCAGGTAAAAAAAAACAGCTTTTGGATTCAATTCCTGTTTCCAAGCAGGGACAGAGGTCTGGAGGCTGCCCTCAGACCTGTCTCCAGGGATGAGGTGGTTTAAACCACAGTCCACAGTGCTACATCAGTGCCTGGGGACATGGATGACATCCCCTGCCCTCCATCAGTAGAAGGGGCTTCCTGCTTTGAGGCTGGCTGAGTAGTGCCCAGAGTGGTATGTGGAAGGGACTTTCCCAGCTCCAGGAAGATATGATACAGTGTCTGGGGGAAGTTCTCCCCAAAAATGATTCATTCATTCATTCATTCAGCATTTCTTGAGCATCTACTATATGGTAGGCTCATTGTACACCTGTGCTAGATGCTGGAGACACAGGGATGAAGAAGACAGATGTGGTCCCTACCCTTTTGTTGCTTGCTGTATAGCTGGAGAGATAAACAATAAACAAGTAAACAAATAGTGAGGGCCAGGAAGAAAAATCAAACAGAGTAAGGGGAAGGAGAAGATAGGACTGTCTTTATAGCTAGGGTAGTCAGGGAAGACTTCTCTGAGGAGGCGACACTTGGGTTGAGACCTACATGGAGTGAAAGGGCCAGCCAGGCAAAGGTCAGGGATAAATGACCTTGAGGTATTCGAGGAAAGAGCACTAAAAGTGATAAACCCCTAGCTTGATAGATCAAGGAAAAAATGAGCAAAGACAGAAATGATCGATACCAAGAGCAAAAGAGAGGACATCACTGCAGATCCTACAGACAGTAGCAGGAGAACAAGGGAACGTTATAAATGTTATGCCAATAAATTTGATAACACAGGCAAAATGGACAAATTATTTGAAAGACACAAATGATCAAAACCCACACAAGAAGAAGTAGATAGCCTAAGTAACCCTATTTATTTAAAATAATAAGACATATCGATATGATATGTCATAATGTGACATAATATGACACATTAATATGTCAAATATAGATAGATAGATAGATAGATAGATAGATAGATAGATAGATTTTTTTTTTTGAGATGGAGTTTCACCCTTATTGCCTAGGCTGGAGTTCAGTGATGTGATCTTGGCTCACTGCATACCTTTGCCTCCAAGTTAGAGCAATTCTCCTGCCTCACCCTCCCAAGTAGCTGGGACTATAGGTGCGCACCACCATGCCTGGCTAATTTTTGTATTTTTAGTAGAGATGGGGTTTCACCACGTTAGCCAGGATGGTCTCAATCTCCTGCCCTCATGATCCACCCTCCTCGGCCCCCCAAAGTGCTGTGATTGCAGGCATGAGCCACCACGCCCAGCCCTGATTTTTTATATTTTTAGTAGAGACGGGGTTTCACCATGTTAGCCAGGATGTTCTCAACCTCCTGACCTCATGATCTGCCCACCTTGGCCTCCCAAAGTGCTGGGATTACAGGCATGAGCCACTGCGCCCGGCCTTTTTTTTTTTTTTTTTTTTTTGAGACAGAGTCAGCTTTGCTCTGTCACCCAGGCTGGAGTGCAGTGGCATGATCATAGCTCACTGCAGCCTCAACCTCCCAGGCTCAAGTGATCCTCTCACCTCAGCCTCCCAAGTAGTTGGAACTACAGGTGCGCACCACCATGCCTGGCTAATTATTTTATTTATTTATTTTTTTTAGAGACTGGGTCTTGCTATGTTGCCCAGGCTGGTCTGAAACTCCTAAGCTCAAGCGATCCTCCCACCTAGGCCTCCCAAAGTGCTAAGATTACAGGAATGAACCACTATGCCCTGCTGAAATATTCTTTTATCTAGTTCAGTAAGAGGGATCAAGGCTAGAGTTGAAAGGGCCCTTGACTGGGTGCAGTGGCTCACGCCTGTAATCCCCACACTTTGGGAGGCCAAGGTGGTAGGATCGCCTGAGGTCAGGGGTTCGAGACCAGCCTGGCCAACATGGTGAAACCCCATCTCTACTAAAAATACAAAAATTAGCCGGGTGTGGTAGTGCACACCAGTAGTCCCAGCTACTCAGGAGACTGAGGCAGGAGAATCACTTGAACCCAGGAGGCGGAGGTTGCAGTGAGCTGAGATCTCACCACTGCACTCCAACCTGGGGGACAGAGCAAGACTCAATCTAAAAAAAAAAAAAAAAAGAGGCTGGGCCCTGTGGCTCACGCTTGTAATCCCAACACTTTGGGAGGCCAAGGCGGGTTGATCACCAGGTCAGGAGTTCGAGACCAGCCTGGCGAACATGGTGGAACCCCATCTCCACTAAAAATACAAAAAAAAAAAAAAAAAAAAATTAACTGGGCGTGGCGGCGCTTGCCTATAATCCCAGCTACTCAAGAGGCTGAGACAGGAGAATTGCTTGAACCTGGGAGGCGGAGGTTGCAGTGAGTTGAGATCTCACCACTGCACTCCAGCCTGGGTGATAGAGCAAGACTCCGTCTCAAAAAAAAATAAAAATAAAAATAAGAAAAGAAAAAAGAAAGAAAGGGCCCTCAGTGAAGGTGCAGTTCCTGGGGGTCCCCTCCATCCCACTCGATGTTCTCTCTCTTTCCTCTCGGGCTGCCTCTTCCCACTGAACGAGGAAAGGACGATAGCAACCATCACGGGATGATCAAGCTCTTTGCCCGGGGCAGACAAACGTGAGTCCAGAAGACTTGAGACCTTCTCCAGCCCCCAACTCAGAGCTCGGGGATCCCAGGAGACCCTCCCAGGCTAGCATCCCCGGGCTTAGGCCAACGGGGCCATAATCAGGGGAAGGTAGTTGGGGAAACAAGCTACAGGAATGAGAAGACCCTGAGGTTTCAGAGATCAGAATTTTTTTTTTCTTTTGAGACGGAGTTTTGTTCTTGTTGCCCAGGCTGGGGGTGCAATAGTGCAATCCTGGCTCACTGCAGCCTCCACCTCCCGGTGTCAAGCGATTCTCCTGCCTCAGCCTCCCCAGTAGCTGGGATTACAGGCACATGCCACCAACACCTGGCTAATTTTTTTGTATTTTGAGTAGAGACAGGGTTTCGCCACGTTGACCAGGCTGATCTCGAACTCCTGGCCTC
Organism: Pan troglodytes; assembly: GCF_028858775.2. NCBI lineage: Eukaryota > Metazoa > Chordata > Mammalia > Primates > Hominidae > Pan > Pan troglodytes. The sequence continues at coordinate 5,485,638 of NC_072418.2, read as the reverse complement.
AAGTGATCTGCCCGCCTTGGCGTCCCAAAGTGCTGGGATTACAGGCGTGATTTATTTATTTATTTTATTTATATTTATTTATTTATTTATTGACAATGAGTCTTGCTCTGTCATCTAGGCTGGAGTGCAGTGGCCCGATCTCAGCTCACTGCAACCTCTGCCTCCTGGGTTCAAGCGATTCTCATGCCTCAGCCTCCCAAGTAGCTGGGATTATAGGTGTGTGCCACCATGCCCAGCTAATTTTTGGTTTTGTTTGTTTGTTTATTTGTTTGAGATGGCTTCTCACTCTGTCGCCAGTCTGGAGTGCAGTGGCATGATCTCAGCTCACTGCAGTCTCCACCTCCTGGTTTCATGCAATTCTCCTGCCTCAGCCTCCCAAGTAGCAGGGACTACAGGCGCGCACCACCACATCTGGCTAATTTTTGGTATTTTGGTAGAGATGGGGTTTCACCGTGTTGGTCAGGCTGGTCTCGATCTCCCGACCTTGTGATCCACCCACCTCAGCCTCCCAAAGTGCTGGGATTACAGCATGAGCCACCATGCCTGGCAAATTTTTGGTATTTTAGTAGAGACGGGGCTTCACCATGTTGGCCTGGCTGTGTCTTGAACTCCTGACCTCAAGTGATCCCGCCCGCCTGGGCCTCCCAAAGTGCTGAAATCACAGGCTTGAGCCACCACACCCAGCCAGAGTTCAGAATCTTGAACCGTTACTGACGTCGACTCCCCCATCTGAAGCCTCCGCATGGAAGCCATCACCCTGTTTTGTTTTCTCCTAGATAATTCTTGTTGCCAGAATTATTTTATCTGCTTATGAGTTTACAGACTAAATGTCTTGGCTCCTTCACAGGAAATGAGATCCAGGAAGACAGAAATATCTTCCCGTTTGGCTGCCTCGTTCCTGGGAGCTACTCAATAAATCTTAAATGAATGAATAATGAATGAATGAACCAATGAACCAATCAATCCATCCTTTCTAGCCCCCAAAGGAGCCCTAGACAAGCCCTCTCCAGCCATGGCAGGGAGGTAAAGGCGAGAGGGAGCGTCCTGGTGAAGGAGAGGCTGGAGCCGGCCCCTCCCTTGCGGGCGGGCTGGCCAGAACGGGTTGCACACCTGAGCTCATCATTCCCTCGCCATGACACAGACAGGTAGGGCATGCTGGGCCTGCCCGGCAGGGGCCCGGTAGAGCCACGTCTGCTATTGTGTATGCCCCACGCAGTGGACAGGCCTGGGCACCTGGCCGCTGGTCGCACGTTGGACAAGGAACTTGGCTTCTCTGAGCCTCAGTGTTTCTCATCTGGAAAATGGGTTCCAGGATCCCCATTCCCTGGGAGGAGGCGAGGGCTCCACGATGCCAATGTCCAACCTAGCCTGATCCGCCTCCTTGCCCCGACACCCCTGCTGGCTGCCCACCGCCCACTGCTCACCACCCACCGCCCACCGACCCTGGACTCACCCAAAAGCAGCAGCTTCAGCTCCCCGCGGTCCTGCTTCTTCTGCTCCAAGAGGATCCTGTTGATCTCCTGGTCCACCCGGGCGGCGGCCTTCTCGTCCTCCGTCAGGCACCAGGGGCAGCAGCGCCAGGTCAGCGAGCGGGCCATGGTGCAGTGGCCTCAGTCGGCACCGGGTGGCATCGCCCCCGGGCCCCTGCTGGCCAGGGCAACCCCCAGCCCAGCCGGCCCTGGAGAGGGCTCCGGGCAGCCGGGTGCGCAGGGAGGCTGCCTTTTTCTTGGGGGTCACCCCCCAGGGACCTAGACTTCCTTGCCTGGAACACCCAGGAAGCCCGGCTCGGCGGTGGCAAGGCTTGAGTGCTGGGAACAGGGTGGGGACGGGAGGAGGTGGGGAGGCCAGGGCTCCCCGCCCACCTCCAGACCTGCTCAGACCCGGCCCGACAGGTTGACGGTGAAGGGCGCCGGGAGAGGGTGAGGTGGGGGCCCCAGGGAGGGCGGGGCGGTGGTGGGAAAACCCCCACCGCAGTCTGGGTCCTGTGTGACCAGCAGGGCCCTTCTTCCTCCTTCTGGAGAAGGGGCGGATTCTCCTCAGGCTTCACCCGGAGCTGTCCCCCTCCTCGGAGCCAATCAGGAACCGTCAGACCCGTGCTACTGCTGATACATTATATATATATCATATATATATGTGTGTATATATATATATATGTATATATATATATATATTTTTTTTTTTTTTGAGACAGAGTTTCACTCTTGTTGCCCAGGCTGGAGTGCAGTGGCAGGATCTTGACTCTGCAACCTCTGCCTCCCAGGTTCAAGCAATTCTCCTGCCTCAGCCTCTCGAGTAGCTGGGATTACAGGCATCCACCACCACACCGGGCTAACTTTGGATTTTTAGTAGAGAAAGGGTTTCACCATGTTGGCCAGGCTGGTCTCAAACTCCTGACCTCAGGTGATCCACCCGCCTCGGCCTCCCAAAGTGCTGGGATTACAGGCATAAACCACCACGCTCGGCCCTTCTTATATATTTTTAAGAAACAGCTCAGGCCAGGTGTCATGGACTATTTCCAGCAACTCTGCCCTGACCTCAGGTGATCCACCCTGCAGAGATGGGCGGCTCGCCTGAGGTCAGGAGTTCGAAACCAGCCTGGCCAACATGGCGAAACCCTGTCTCTACTAAAGATACAAAAATTAGCCGGGTTTTGGCTCACATTAGCTGGTTTTATACTCACATCACCCTGTGTAGTTACTACTGTCATCCCTGTTTGACTGATGAGGAGATTGAGGCACAGAGCAGGGGAGTGACCGGCGGGGCTGGCACAAGGCAGAGCCGGGAGCCCATCCCTCACCTGCGGGGCCCCAGAGTCTAGAGGCCTACCAGGCAGATTCCAGGCAGGGCCATCCCTTCACTGTGCATGCATTCATGGAGCGCCAACTGTGTACCAGGCACGGTAGCCAAGAGACACAGATCCCAGACCTCCTTACCTAAGGTTCTAGTTAAAGAACAGATAATAAAATAAATTTTAGGCTGGGCCCGGTGGCTCACGCATGTAATCCCTATACTTTGGGAGGCCGAGGCGGGCGGATCACAAAGTCAAGAAATCGAGACCAGCCTGGCCAACACGGTGAAACCCTGTCTCTACTAAAAATACAAAAATTAGCCGGGTGTGGTGGTGCACGCCTGTAGTCCCACCTATTTGGGAGGCTAAGGCAGGAGAATGGCGTGAACCCAGGAGGCAGAGGTGGCAGTGAGCTGAGATCGCGCCACTGCGCTCCAGCCTGGCGACGAAGTGAGACTCCATCTCAAAAAAAAATAATAATAAAAGAATAAAAAATGTGGCCAGGTGAGTGTGGGAGCTCACATCTGTAATCAAAGTATTTTGGGAGGCCGAGGCGGGAGGATCACTTGAAGTCAGGAGTTTGAGACCAGCCTGGCCAACATGGAGAAACTCCATGTCTACTAAAAATACAAAAATTAGTTGGGCATGTTGGCACGCACCGGTAGTCCCAGCTACTTGGGAGGCTGAGGCAAGGGAATCACTTAAACCCCGAAGATGGAGGCTGCAGTGAGCCGAGATCATAACACTGCTCTCCAGCCTGGGCAACATAGTGAAACCCTGTCTCCAGAAACAAACAAAACAAAACTCTCCCTCTCTCTCTATGTATATATATACACACACACACATACATATATATACACATACATATATATACACAATATATAGACACACATACATATATGTATATACACATACATATATACACATATATATACACAATATATAGACACACATACATACACATACATATATATGTATGTGTATATATACACACATAAAAGTATACATTTTAATATACATATATGTATATTATACATAAAAATATATATGTGTGTATATATATACACACACGTGTAAAATATATATATTTTTTTAATACACCTGAGCCCGTTGGATGGTGAAAAATTCTGCCAGAAAAATTAAGCAGAGATGTTGTTGGGGAAGGTTCAAGGTCGTTGCTCTAAATGGATCAACAAAGGTGGCACAGACAAGTGATATTCAGGATCAGAAGTCAGACAGGCAGATCGGGTGTAAAAGGGACTTTGGGAGTGGACCTTACTGGTCAAGGAGATCTTCCCAATGAGTGCCATGAGGCCGCCCTGACCTGATCCCTCTGGGACTTCAGGGCCCTAGGGGTGGGCTGGCGGCTGGCAGCTTGGTAGAAACGTTGCTGCTTCCTAGGTACTCAGAGCCAGAGTGTTTGGGTGAAGATTCCCCACCCCCATTGACAGGCTGTAGAAAATTCTAGAAAGTTCTGGATCAAAACTCTCCTCCCCAAGAGATACACGTAATTCTTGTACTTCGGGGGCCTCTGGTCCCTTTACAGATAGGGCAAGGCTCAGAGAGGGTGAATTACATGCCCAGGGCCACACAGTCATTGGCAGCCACCATCCCCACCTCCTCCCAGACACCAGGGCTCGGTGACAGCCGTTGACGCAGCTTCACCAGCTCAGCACAAACGTGTGGTTTTCTCCACTGTTGATTCATAACGAATGGCAGATGGGAAGTACGATAGGGGCCCCCATCTGGTCACTGGGGCTGGCAGGTGCCATCTGCCCACCCAGCCACCCATCTTCCCGCCCCCAACCGGATAGCAGCAACGAGGGGCAGTCCCATCCAGGACAGGCAAAGAAACGCAGAAATAGGTCGTGGCTGTGCAGATCTTCCAGGGTGGCTGAAACAGAAATGACCAGCAAAACTGGGAGACGAGGCTGAGCCACAGGCCCCACAGGGTGAGCCCAGGGGGCCACTCTCCTAGCATCTCCCTGCGGCATTTTTGGACAGGATACCAGCACCCGCCATCTTCACAGCCTGGACCAGGGTGGCAGACCCTCTGTGGCTCCCGCTGGCTTCAGAATAAATGAGCCGGCTCCCTGGATCCAGGGCCCAGGCTCTGCCCACTTCTCCAGCTGCTGAACAAACCTCCCTTGCAGTTCCCTAAACGGGCTGAGCTACTTCCTTGCCACATGCTGAGCATTTGTCGTGTATTATTAGCTCAGCTGGGAACACCAGGGTGAGCTTGTGTGTGTAGAAAATATTTCTTTCAGAAAACGCATAAAACCTGAATGTATTACCTAATAAATTGTTGTGAAGCCGGTATCCAAAGGATCCACTGAGGCCAAGACAGGACATTTTCAGGCCGGGCGAGGTGTCTCACGCTTGTCATCCCAGCACTTTGGGAGGCCAAGGTGGGCAGATCACCTGAGGTCAGGAGTTCAAGACCAGCCCGGACAACATGGTGAAACCTCGTCTCTACTAAAAATAGAAAAGTTAGCCAGGTGTGGTGGTGCACACCTGTAATCCCAGCTACTCGGGAGGCCGGGGCAGGAGAATCGCTTGAGCCTGGGAGGTGGAGGTTGCAGTGAGCTGAGATCGTGCCACTGCACTCCAGCCTGGGCGACAGAGCGAGACTCTGTCTCAAAAAAAAAAAAAAAAAAAAAAGACCTTAGCCCCACAAAGACCCCTAGTGTTTTCCTCATAGTAATCTCCACCTTCCCAGCAGTAACTATCATTCTGACTTCTGTGGTATTAATATTTATTTCCAGGTTTGGGGGTATTTTTTGCTAATAAGATTTATTTCAGCTGGGCATGTTGGCTCATGCCTATAATCTCAGCACTTTGGGAGGCTGAAGTGGGAGGATTGCTTGACCCCAGGAGTTCAAGACCAGCCTGGGCAACATAGTGAGACTCTATTTCTTTTTTTCTTTTTTCTTTCTTTCTTTCTTTCTTTCTTTTTTTTTTTTTTTTTTTTTTTTTTTTGAGACGGAGTTTTGTTATTGTTGCCCAGGCTGGAGTGCAATGGCTCGGTCTCAGCTCACTGCAACCTCCACCTCCCAGTGAGACCCCATTTCTAAAAAATAAAATAAATTAGCCGGGGGTGGTGGCTCATGCCTATGGTCCCAGGTACTCCAGAGGCTAAGGTGGGAGGATTGCTTAGGCCAGAGAGGTTGAGGCTGCAGTGAGCTATGATTGAACCACTGCACTCCAGCCTGGGTTGACAGAGCAAGGGTCTGTCTCAAAAAAAAAAAAAAAAGATTTTATTTTTAATTGTCTAAATTTATGTAGCATTGTATTTACTTTCTTTGGTGTATGGTTCTATGAGTTTATTTATTTATTTATTTATTTATTTATTTATTGAGACGGAGTCTGTCTCTGTCACCCAGGCTGGAGTGCAGTGGCACGATCTCGGCTCACTGCAAGCTGAGCCTCCCGGGTTCATGCCATTCTGCTGCCTCAGCCTCCCGAATAGCTGGGACTACAGGCGCCCGCCACCAAGCCGGGCTAATTTTTTGTATTTTAGTAGAGACGGGGTTTCACCATGTTGTCCAGTCTGGTCTCGATCTCCTGACGTCGTGATCCGCCCGCCTCGGCCTCCGAAAGTGCTGGGATTACAGGCGTGAGCCACCGCGCCCGGCCTGGTTTCTGTGAGTTTTAACAGCTGTAGCGATTCGTGTAAATTACTGCTATAAACAGGATACAGAATGTCGTTCCATCACCGGAACAACTCCCTCCTGACCGTGGATTGGCTCTTTGTGGCTGTGTTTTTTGTAGTTTTTTGTTTGTTTGTTTGTTTGTTTTGGGGTTTTTGGGTTTTTGTTTTTTTTTTTTTTTTCTCAGCCAGCTGTGCTTTATTGACAACGCGCCACTCGGGCCTTGACCGCGCACTTCCGCATTGGGGACAGCTGCTCGCTCTGCTGCTGCTTCTTGATCGTCAGGTTCTCCTCGTGCTTGCTGAGCGGGCGGCGCACGGCGCGTGTCTTCTTAGGCCGCAGGTGCAGGTGCTTGTACTTCTTGCCCTTGTAGAATTTCCCGAGGTTTTCTTTCTGAGTCTGGTTAATAACCGTGAGAACACGGGCAATGGATTTGCGGACGACTCGGATCTTTTTTTTTTTTTTTTTTTTTTTTTGAGACAGAGTCTCCCTCTGTCGCCCAGGCAGAAGCGCAATGGCGAGATCTCGGCTCACTGCAAGCTCCGCCTCCCGGGTTCACACCATTCTCCTGCCTCAGCCTCCCGAGTGAGTAGCTGGGATTACAGCTGCCCGCCACCACGCCCGGCTAATTTTTTTGTATTTTTAGTAGAGACGGGGTTTCACTGTGTTAGCCAGGATGGTATCGATCTCCTCCTGACCTGGTGATCCGCCCGCCTTGGCCTCCCCAAAGTGCTGGGATTACAGGCGTGAGCCACCGCGCCCGGATCTTAGGGAGCTTGGAGGCCGCGCCGCCCGTCACTTTGGCGACGCGCAGCTGGGACAGCGCCACCTTTAGGTCGTCCAGCTGTTTCAGCAGCTCCTCCTCCTTCTTCCCGAGAAGGTCTTGGGCCTTGATCTTGGCCGTTGCTGCACAGGCCGCCGCCGCCGCTCGCTCCGAGGGAAAGAGCTGTTGCTATGTTTTTTATTTTATTTTTTTAGACAAGGCCCTTCTCTCTCGCCTAGGCTGGAGTGCAGTGGTGCAATCATGGCTTACTGCAGCCTTGACCTCCTGGGTTCAAGCGATCTTCCTACCTTAGCCTTCCGAGTACTGCGCACCACCACCATCTAATTTTTTTTTTTTTTTTTTTTTTTTTGAGACAGAGTCTCACTCTGTCGCCCAGGTTAGAGTGCAGTGGCACGATCTCAGCTCACTGCAACCTCTACCTCCCAGGTTCAAGCAATTCTCCTGCCTCAGCCTCCCGAGTAGCTGGGTGCGAGCCGCCGTGCCTGCCTAATTTTTGTATTTTTAGTAGAGACAAAGTTTCCGCCCTGTTGGCCAGGCTGGTCTTGAACTCTTGACCTCAGGTGATCCACCCACCTCAGCCTCCCCAAGTGCTGGGATTACAGGCATGAGACACCACACCTGGCCAATAGTATTTTTGTTGTTGTTGTTTAGCTGTGGTTTGTTACAGATGCCCTTTATCAGGTTGAGGAAGTTCCTTTCTACTCCTAGTTTGCTTAGAATTTTTATCATGAATGAAAGTTGAATTGTATCAAATGTATTTTCTTTATCTATTGATATGATCATGTGGTTTTTCTTTAGTCTGTTAATATGGCAATTTATATTGACTGATTTTCCAATGTTAAGCTTGTCTTGTATTCCTGGGATAAATGCCACCTGGTGGTGAGGTAGTTTTCTTTCTGTATATCACTGGATTTCATTATTTCACTTGCTAATATTTTGTTAAGGATTTTAGTATCTATGTTTTTCAGTATACTGATCTGTAATTTCCTTGTACTGTCTTTAATTTTGGTATCAGGATAATACTGGCCTCTTAAAATGAGTTGGGAAGTATTCCATCCTCTTCTATTTTCTGAAACAGATTGTGAAGAATTTGATGTTATTTTTTCTTTAAATGTTTGATAGGATTCACCACTAAAACCATCTGGGCCTAAAGTTTTATTTTATTTTTTATTTTTTATTGTTGTTGTTGTTTGAGACAGAGTCTCGCTCTGTCACCCAGGCTGGAGTGCAGTGGCATGATCTTGGCTCACTGCAAGCTCTGCCTCCCGGGTTCATGCCATTCTCCTATATCAACCTCCCGAATAGCTGGGACTACAGGCACCCACCACCACGCCCAGCTAAGTTTTTCGTATTTTTAGTAGAGACGAGGTTTCACCGCGTTAGCCGGAATGGTCTTGATCTCCTGACCTCGTGATCCGCCTGCCTTAGCCTCCCAAATGTTTTATTCTTTAGAAGACTTTAACTCCAAATTCTGTTTCTTTAATACGTATAGGACTGTTCAGGTTTTCTGTTTCTTCCTGAGTGAGTTTTGGTAGCTTGTGTCTCTCGAGAAATTGGTCCATTTCCTTTAAGTTGTCAAATTTATGTGCATACACTTATTTGTAGTATTCCCTTATTATCCTTTAAATTTCTTTAGGGTGAGTAATGATATCCCCTCCTTTGTGCCTGTTGCTGGTAATTTCTTTTTCTCTCTGGAGGGTGAATCTAGACTAAAGGTTTATCAATTTCATTTTTTTTTTCAAAGAACCAGCTTATGGCTTTATTGATTTTTCTATACTGTTTTTCTATTTTTTATTCCATTGATTTCTATTCTATTATTTTCTCTTTAGTTTGTGTTTAGTTTGCTCTTCTCTTTCTAATTTCTTGGGAGTAGAAGCTTAAAATATTAGACCTTTCAGGCCAGGCACAGTGGCTCACAGCTGTAATCCCAAAAATTTGGGAAGCTGAGGCAGGTGGATCACCTGAGGTCAGGAGTTCAAAACCAGCCTGGACAACATGGAGAAACCCTGTCACTACAAAAATACAAAAATTAGCCGGATATGGTGGCAGGTGCCTGTAATTCCAGCTACTCAGGAGGCTGAGACAGGAGAATCACTTGAACCTGGGAGGCAGAGGTTGCAGTGAGCCGAGATTGCACCATTGCACTCCAGCCTGGGCGACAGAGGGAGACTCAGTCTAAAAAGAAAATATATATATTAGACCTTTCTTCTTTTCCAATGTAAGTATTTTAATGTTATAAATATTTCTCTAATCACTGCTTTAGCTGCATCCCACGCATTTTGGTAAGTTGTATTTTCATTTCCATTCAGTTCAATGTCTTTTCTAATTTCCCTTGAGGCTTCCTTTAGTAATGAGTTGCTTAACTCTCAAATATTTAAAGACTTTTCAAATACCAATCATTCTGTTATTGATTTCTAGTTTGATTCTGTTATGGTCAAAGAACATGCTTTGAATGATTTCAATTATTTTATGTTTATTTATTTATTTGAGACGGAATCTTGCTCTGTTGCCAGGCTGGAGTGCAGTGGTGCAATCTCAGCTCACTGCAACCTTTGCCTCCTGGGTTCAGGCTATTCTCCTGCCTCAGCCTCCCGAGTAGCTGGGATTACAGGCGTGAGCCACCACACCCGGCCTGATTTCAGGTATTTTAAATTTGATAAGATTTGCTTTGTGACCCAGAATATGGCCTATCTTGGTGAATATCACATGTGCTTTTGGAAAGAACATACAGGCCGGGCACTGTGGCTCACGGCCATAATCCCAGCACTTTGGGAGGCCGAGGCAGCAAGACTGCTTGAGCCCAGGATATTGAAACCAGCCTGGGGAACTTGGTAAGACCCCATCTCCTCAAAAAATTGAAAAATTTGCCAGGTGTGGTGGCACATGCCTATAGTCCCAGCTACTCAGGAGGTGGGGCAGGAGGATCGTTTGAGCTCAGGAATTAGAAGAGGCAGTGAGCCACTGCACACTCCAGCCTGCAAGACAAAACAAGACGCTTCTTTTCAGAGAAAAAGATGAGAAAAGAACATATATTCTGCTGTTGTTCACTGGGGTGTTCTATATAAATGTCAATTAGGTCAGTGTGGTCGACGGTGGCATTCAGATCTTCTGTATTCTTGCTGATTTTCAGTCTGCTTCTCCTATTGGTTACTGAGAGAGAAGTGTTAAAGTCGTTGAAGTCTGGAAGCATAATTGTAGATTTGTCTATTTCTCCTTTTTTTTTTCTTTTTTGAGAGAACCTTGCTCTGTCACCCAGGCTAGAGTGCAGTGGCGCGATCTCAGCTCACTGCAACCTCTGCCTCCTGGGTTCAAGTGATTCTCCCGCCTCAGCCTCCTGAGTAGCTGGGATTACAGTCGCCCGCCATTATACCCAGCTAATTTTTTGTATTTTTAGTAGAGACGGGGTTTCACAACGTGGTGAAGGCTGGTCTCGAACTCCTGACCTCGTGATTCACCGGCCTCGGCCTCCCAATATTTCTTCTTTGAATTCCACCCATTTTTGCTTCATATAGTTTGTAAATACACATTTAGGATTAATATGTCCTGCCGGGCATAGTGGCTCACGCCTGTAATCCCCGCACTTTGGGAGGCCATGGTGGGCAGATTGCTTGAGCTCAGGAGTTTGAGACCAGCCTGGGCAACATGGTGAGACCCCGTCTCTACCAAAAATACAAAAAATTAGCCAGCCATGGTGGCATGTGCTTCTGGTCCCAGCTACTCGGGAGGCTGAGGTGGGAGGATCACTTGAGCCCAAGAGGTGGAGGTTGCAGTGAGGCAAGATCACACCACTGCACTCCAGCCGGGGTGACAAAGCAAGACCCCGTCTCGAAAAAAAAAAAAAAAAAAAAGGATTAATATGTCCTTTTGGTGAATTCATCCTCTTACTATTTATTATGTAATGTTCCTTCTTCCTTGTTTTCTTTATAGATTTACAATGGACTTTTTAAATCCTAAAAATCAGCCAGACACGGTGGCTCATGCCTGTAATCCCAGCACTTTGGGAGGCCGAGGCAGGCAGATCACGAGGTCAGCAGTTCGAGACCAGCCTGGCCAACATGGTGAAACCCCGTCTCTGCTAAAAATACAAAAAATTAGCCGGGCCTGGTGGCACGCGCCTGTAATCCCAGCTACTTGGGCGGCTGAGGCAGGAGAATCACTTGAACCCAGGAGGCAGAGGTTGAGGTGAGCAGAGATTGCACCACTGCACTCCAGCCTGAGCAACAGAGCAAGACTCCATCTCAAAAAAAAAAAAAAAAATCCTCAAAATCATGGTGAATTTTTGCCAGTTTTGAACTTTATGGACACAGAATTACATAAAATGAGTTCAGGTACATCTGGCTTCTATCATTCCATGTGATGTTTGTGTGATTAACTCATATTGTGTACATGGTTGTGGTTCATTAATCCTGATTGTCATAGACTATTCCTCTGGATGAATAAACTACAATCTATTCATCCTTTCTACTGTTGATGGGCATTTGGTTAAATTTCAGTTTGGGGCTGTAATGAATAGGGCAGCTATGGGCATTTGGTACATGTCTTTTGTGATTATATGTGTGGCTTTCTGTAGGTAAATACCCAATGGTAGAATTGCTGGGTTATAAAGTATTTCCTAGATATTAACTATCTTTTGCCAAAGTGCATGCACCAATTTATACTTCCAATAACTCCAAGATTTTGCTTTTTTTTTTTTTTTTTTTTTTGAAACAGAGTCTCGCCCTGTTGCCCGGGCTGGAGTGCAGTGGTGCGATCTTGGCTCACTGCAAGCTCTGCCTCCCCAGTTCATGCCATTCTCCTGCCTCAGCCTCCCAAGTAGCTGGGACTACAGGCACCCGCCACCACACCCAGCTAATTTTTTGTATTTTTAGCAGAGACCGGGTTTCATAGTGTTAGTCAGGATGGTCTCAATCTCCTGACCTCGTGATCCGCCCGCCTCGGCTTCCCAAAGTGCTGGGATTACAGGCGTGAGCCACCACTCCCGGCCACCTTTTTTTTAAGAGAAAGTTTCACTCTGTCACCCAGGCTGGAGTGCAATGACACGATCTTGGCTCACTGAAACCTCTGCCTCCCGGGTTCAAGCTATTCTCCTGCCTCAACCTCCTGAGTAGCTGGGACTACAGGCGCCCGCCACCACACCCAGCTAATTTTTGTATTTTTGGTAGAGACGGAGTTTCACCTTGTTGACCAGGCTGGTCTCGAACTCCTGACCTCAAGTGATCCACCCACCTCAGCCTCCCAAAATGCTGGGATTAGAGGCGTGAGCCACCACGCCCGACTAATTTTTGCATTTTTAGTAGAGATGGGTATGAGCCACTGCACCCGGCCTATTTGTTTATTTATCTTGAGGAGTCTCACTTCTTCGCCCAGGCTAGAGTGCAGTGGCATCATCTCGGCTCACTGCTACCTTTGCCTCCCAGGTTCAAACGATCATTGTGCCTCAGCCTCCCAGGTAGCTGGGACTACAGGCATGCGCCACCACACCAGGCTAATTTTTTGAATTTTAAGTAGAGACGAGGTTTCGCCATGTAGGCCAGGCTGGTCTTGAACTCCAGACCTCAAATGATCCGCCCGCCTTGGCCTCCCAAAGTGCTGGAATAACAGGCAGGAGCCACTGTACCCGGCCTCCTCGGAATTTTTAAACAGGGACCCTGTGTTTTCATTTTGCTCCAGGCCCTATGGATTCTGCAGGGGGTGCTGGAGCTGCCTGCCCAGCTGAACAGGCTAGGGCTGTTGTCAGGACCTAGGAAGGACTGGCCAGCCGTCAGGGCAAGCTGCCTCAGGCAAGACGCTCACCCTCTGTGCCTCAGTTTTCCTTTTAGGATGGGCAGGGGGCTAGGGGCAGGCAAGGAGCTGTCTGGGGCGACTCCTGCTGGCCACTGGGGGCACTATACGCACCTGCGATATCCATGCCGGGCCCAGCTCCCCCCAGCACTCAACGCCCCTTAGCTGACTCACCCACCTCTGCTTCTGCCATCTGGTCCACCCCTATCATCGCCACCTGCACCAGCCTTGTCCCCTGGCTCCCGCCCTCGCCCCTGTCTGTCCTCCCAGCAGCAGCCACCAGAGGCCCCCTGTGAGCACCTGTCAGGTCCTGTCCCTGCTCTGCCTGCGTCCCTCCAGGGCTCCCACCTCCCTCTGAGGGTAAAAGACCAGCCCTCCCTGCCCTCCCCCCTCCCTCTCTTCCCCTCCCTCCGCTCCAACCACACGGGCCTCCTCGCTGCTCCTCCAACACACCGGGCATGGTCCTGCCCCACGACCTTTGCACAAGCTGTGCCTCTGCCTGGCTCACCCTCAGGCCACAGCATGGCTCCTTCCCTTCCTGTCTCCCAGGATGCTACTCACGCACCACTTTATCAGGCTTTTCCTGTACGGCCCACCAGGAACAGCCCACCAGAATCAGCCACCATTGGCCAGGCGCCGTGGCTCACGCCTATAATCCCAGCACTTTGGGAGGCCAAGGCGGGCGGATCACCAGAGGTCAGGAGTTTGAGACAAGCCTGGCCAACATGGTGAAACCCCGTCTCTACTAAAAGTACAAAAATTAGCCGGGTGTGGTGGTGGGCGCCTGTAGTCCCAGCTACTCAGGAGGCTGAGGCAAGAGAATCGCTTGAAACCAGGAGGCAGAGGTTGAGGTGAGCTGAGATCGCACCACTGCACTCCAGCCTGGGTGACAGAGCTAGACTCCAACTCAAAAAAAAAAAAGAAAAGAAAAGAAACAGCCACCATCTCCCCATCCTGTCCCACTTCCCTGCTCCATTTCTCTTCCTAGGTGAAGTCGTGCTGGTAAGTGCCACCTTCTCTGCTGCACTGTAGTATCTGGGGCAGCGTCGGGCACAGCAAGGGGCCTGAAGGCCTGACGGACAGGCCTATCTGACGGACAGGCCTATCGGACTCAATGAAACTGAAAGAGGATGTGGGGAAATCGCACCCTTGTGCACAGCTGGCGGGATGTGACATGGCACAGCTGCTGTGGAAAACAGTCGGGCAGCTCCCCAAAAAATTAAAATAGAGGCCAGGCGCGGTGGTCCACTCCTGTAATCCCAGCACTTTGAGAGGCCGAGGTGGGAGGATCATGAGGTCAAGATGGAGACCATCCTGGCCAACATGGTGAAACCCCATCTCTACTAAAAATACAAAAATTAGCCGGGCGTGATGGCAGGCACCTGTAGTCCCAGCTACTCAGGAGGCTGAGGCAGGAGAATTGGTTGAACCCGGGAGGTGGAGGCTGCAGTGAGCCGGGATCGCGCCACTGCATTCCAGCCTGGCGACAGAGTGAGACTCCTCAAAGTGCATCCAAAAAAAGAAAGACCGGAGGACCCAGCAATGCTACCTCTGGATGCACACATGAGGACAGACAGGAGGGACTCAAACAGAAGCTTGCACACGCAGGTGCACAGCGGCACGATTGCCAACAGCCACAGGGTGGAAACCACCCAGACATCCAGCGATGATAGATGGATCAACACAGCGTGGCCCATCCACACAGTGGAATATTACTGAACCACGAAAAGGAAGGGAATCCGGACACGGGCTTCAGCGTGGATGCACCTTGAGGACATCACGCTCAGTGAGAGATGCCAGAGACACAGAAGGACACACCCCGCATGGTTCCACTCCTAGGAGGTCCATAGAGCCGTCAGATTCACGGAGACAGAAGGTAGGATGGGGGGTGCCAGGGGCTGGGGAGGGGGATGGGGAGTGTTTCATGGGGACAGAGTTTCAATTTGGGAAGATACAAGTTCTGGAGAGGATGGTGGTGATGGCTGCACAACCGTGTGGATACACTTGATGCCGCTGAGCTGTGCACTTAGAAATTTGTTATCTGTATTTTACAATTTTTTTTCAAAAGGAAAAAATAACTGAAGGAAGGCTGCAGAGGTCCCACATCCGCAGCTTACAGAAACGGAGGCCCGGAGGGCATGACGTCCCCACAGGCGCCCTGGAAGGTGAGGGGCAGGCTGGCCTGGGACCTGGGCTCCTCCCCGTCTCACTCCCTTGTCCCCAGCCCCCAAACAAGGTGGCATTTCCCAAGTGGGTTGCTCTGGCCTGGTGCTAGTGAAATGAACTTGAAGTGAAGGGTCAAACAAGATGACAGGGGAGGGGCCCCGAGACACCGTGCGGAGGCACCCAGGTGGCCCCACTGAGGTCAGGCAATGCCCTAGGTAACTCCAGGGCTCCTGGGGGCCAGGCCTCTGCACACTTCCCCCCAGCCCCCTTTGAAGGACAACAGGAAATAAACCAGAAGGGGGCCGCCAGCATTTAGGAACAAAATTTATTCCAATTTAAAACAGAGTTCATTTCAGGAGAAAGATATGAAAAGTCGACTTCCATCGGTGTCTGGATTAAGGGTCAGGGCCGGTGGCTGTGGGAAGTGACACTGAGCCGCTCCTCAGCCCCTCCTCCCATCCCCAACGCGCACAACACATGCATTTCAAATGGTAAAAGGCTTAAAAACAGCTTGTATAGAATATTCTTTTTTAAATAGATTAAGGTTGAAATTGTCTGAAATCAGGACTGTGTAATATACAAGTATCACTGGGTCTCGTCCGCCAGGCCGGCCACAGGATCTGCTGCCACCACTGGGGGACATTGGCACGGGGATGCCCCCCTGGGGGAGCCGGGGGACCCAGGGCATGGGTTTGCAGTGGCCGGGGGCCGCTGCCGCCTGGGTGTAACATGGTCGGAGAAGGTGGTCGGCACTCACGAGAAATTGTTGGCAGGTGAGATTCACCAAGGTAAAAACACACACCCCACATGCCCACATGTGGCCCCACACGTGGCAAGGGTGGGGGTTGGCTGTCCTTGCCCCTGGGTGCCACTGGCACGAGAACCACTGCCTGGGACTCTCCTGGGGCAGGCACCCCTGCCCTGGGCCTGCAACACCTACCTCCGCTTTTTTGGGGGGCAGGGGATCAGGCACTCAGACCCAGAGGATCCAGGCCAAGACGTTTTGGCGGCCCCAGCCCGGCTCTGGGATGCTTGGCACGCCCCCTCCCTGGGAAGGCCTAATACTTAGCCCCGCAGCGCCCCGGCCTGCGTGCTGGGCGACTCCACCCTCAGGCCACGGCCAGGTCACCTCGTGCAATCTGGGCCCTCAGAGATGCCACAAGCACAGGCCCCCCAGAGGGCTCCGCTGCTGGAAAAGGTTGTAGCAGCCCTGCCAGGGGTGGCCCCATCTGCTCCCCCAGGGCACCGCCGGGCCCCAGCACTCGCCATGGGGGGCTTCTGGCGCCAACCCTCTTAGGTAGACACCTGGCACAAAAAAAGGACGCTTCCGGGTGAGACAGAAGTGGTGTGGGGAAGCCGGGGGGGGGGGGGGGGTCCTGCCAGCCCTGTCTCCCCATGGGGCTGATCACCAGAAATGTAGCTGCCCTGACCTGGTCTCCCCTGACCCTTCCACGGGGCTCCCCGCTCTTCTGCTCCCGGAAGCCAGCAGACAGCCCTGCGGACGAGGAGGCCAGGGCAGGCCTGACAGTGGCGGGCAGGCAGGCGGGAACTGCTGGTCGGAGTGGTCGTATTTTGGGGCTGTTTCTTTTGTCATCTGTCGAGGCCAGAAGCAGCCGTGCAGGGTCCCGGTGTGGCGGCAGGCGAAGGCAGCACAGGCGATCCCTCCCTGGGACAGCCGTGCGAAGCCCGGAACCACAGGGCGCTGTAGTGTTCAGTCAACAGCAGACGAAACAGCCACCTCCCCAAACACAGTCCCCTCGTTCCCCACCTTCCGAGTCTCTTGGGGAGAACCAGTCTCGGTGCCTCAGTGCCTCAAGGGGCCCCGGGAGGCGGCCCCCGGGGCTGTGGCTCAGTGCGGCGTGGCCTGGCAGGCTCCCCCTAGGGCCGTGGCCGTGGCCAGCCAGGCCTGGAAGCTGCCCAGGCCGGTGCCTGCCGCCACCTTCCACGCGCCCCTGGCCAAAGTGCGAGTGCTGGCTTCCCGCTCCCCGGGGGCGGCGCTCGGGGG
This sequence comes from Pan troglodytes, assembly GCF_028858775.2. NCBI lineage: Eukaryota > Metazoa > Chordata > Mammalia > Primates > Hominidae > Pan > Pan troglodytes. The sequence goes on along the minus strand of NC_072418.2, from coordinate 5,468,464 downwards.
TGGGCACAAGTGCTTGGGACAAGGCCACGCACAGAGCTGCCGGCCACGTCCCTCTCTCTGCCTCTCGGGTACACACCTGAGAATATTCTGTAAAAGTCCCCACCCACCCTCACTGTTTCCAAATTGGTGACATCACAAAGCGGAACAAAACAGAAACGCCCCCATCCAAGTGGCCTTTCTCCCAGTGTCACCGGGGGACCATCCCTCCAGCCGCCCAGCCCACGTGGGCTCCGGTGGGGTGCGCTCCAGCCAGGGCAGGGTGGCCGTGCAGCCCTCCGGAGCCCCCAGGCAGCCCCAAGCAGCCAGTGTTGGTCCCGGAGGCACAGCCCAGAGGAACCCCCGTGGCTCCAGCCCGGGGACCCTTCCCAGCCTCTGCAGAGGGACGGGGAACCCGGCCATGAGAGAGGGCCCAGGGTGTTTCTTCAACCTGTGAGTCAGGCGTTCTTTTTCCTCAAAAAAAATAAAATAAAATAAAAGGTTAGGCACTTCCCAGGGTGGGCGACCGAGGGAGCCCCCCACCCCCTCTTCAGGAGTCCAGTGGGCAAAGCACAGCGTTGATGGGTGAAGAGGCGAGGCGCGCTGGGCGTCAATAACTTAAAAAAGGGGAAAAACGTCCGTCTCCGAGTCTCCACGCCTTTCGTGATGAAGAAAAGAAGCGGGCAGGAGAAAGAAAAAGCACGTGGGGTTGGAAGGACAGCCACGGGGGGCTGCGGTGTGGGGGCGCGTGACTGGCTGCGGGGCGGGGCCCCATGCTGGCTGGCGGGGGCTCTGTGAGGCCCAGAGTCACTGGGGGCACGGGGCGCTTGTGTGTTTTATGTTTCGTTGCTTTTTTTCTTTCTTTCTTTTTTTTTAGAAAAAAGCGAGCCATAAGTCAAGGCCAGAAAAAGGCTGCCTTTGCCGTTGACAAAAGGTGAGAAGGTGCGCGAAGTGTACGGAGGGAGAGATGTACATCCCCTGATAACTGTGAAATAAAAACCATTTGTTAAAAATATGAAAAAAAAAAAATCTCCTCCCGCGGGCAGAGGCCCCGGCCCGGACTCGGCAGCGCCACCGGCCCGGCAGCCGCAGGCTCCGTGGAAGGAAGGTCCTGCCCCGTGTCTCCGTCCCGTCTCCCTGGGCCTGGGCGCTCAGACCAGGTTGTACTCCTTGAGGTTGAGCTGCAGGATGGTGTCCTTCACGGCCGCGAACACGAAGCGGATGTTCTCCGTGTCGGTGGCACACGTGAAGTGTGAGTAGATGATCTTGTCGCTGTCGGGGTTCAGGTCCACGAACATCTTCAGGATGAACTCCCGCGCCGCCTGGGCGTCCCGCTGGGGACCTGGGGGAGGGCAGAGGGTGAGGCTGTGCCCCAGCCCGGCCCAGGGCAAGGGACTCGTGGGCCCCTTTGTCACTCCCAGGGGATGAGCGAGTAAGGCCCATAGCCCACCCAGCTCGACCCCCAGCCCACTGCATGCCTGACGGGCCGCAGCTCCCCTCCCTCCCCAGGTGAGCTGCAGTGCCAATCCCACTGTAGCCCCAGGGCACTACTGTCACGGCCCAGGCCTCCAACCTGCGGCTCTGCACCCCCCGCTGCTCCCTCTGCTCAGCCCTCTGCCGGCCTCTATCCACTCAGCTCCACAGCCACAGCCTTCCAGGGCAGGCCTCTGGCATGGCTGCCCTGTGAAGGCCCAGGGTGAGAGGAGAGGCCCCCAGGGCTGGGCACAGAGCCTACAGAGCAGGAACAGCGGCCCCCACCCACCCACGGCACCGCTGCTGCAGCCAGGCCTCAGAGACGTCCAGGGGCTCCAGCAGGGGCGCTGCTTCCCACCCGCCACCCCTGCCCCTCCACCACCCTGGACAATGCAGGCGACCCGCCCAGTAACTCCTGCCTGCCCCGGTGGAAAGGCCCCTGGGGGTGTTCAGGGGGCTGCTCTGGGGACTGGTAGGACAGGGGTCCATGCCCCAGTCCCTTGGCCTCCCCCCACCAGGGCTCTCTGAGCCCACAGGACAGGCTGCTGGGCAGGGGCCACGTGCGGCTGGAGCAGGTGCAGCGCCCCCCGCCACTCCCCTGCCCAGGGACAGCAGGGCCCTGCGCCTGCAGCCAGCGGCCGAGGCTATACCGTGTGCCAGACCCCTCCCTCTCGCTGCACATCCAGAGGCAGGGCACCCTGAGGGGCCCTCCCGAAGATGACACCCGAGACTCACGGGAGGAGCACAGATCCGGGGTGGAAATGAGGGCGCCAGAGCTGCCCGGGGCCTCACTGTGCTTGGCAGGGACAGCTCTGAGTGGTGACAGCACTAACGGCAGCCACTGACCACACAGACAAGGGCACACAACACCCTCCCCTGGCCGCCATCCCCAGGCCCAGAGAGGGCTGGGCATGTGAAGACCCTCAGTGCTCAGCTGCCCTGACACACCCCGTGGGTGTGTAGGGAGGGACGGGTCCGAGGGTGGGGGCAGTAGGGCACAGAGGAGGATGCAGGGACTACCACCAAGGTCCTCACGGGGCTGCGCTGGCAGTGTGCGTGAACCCTTCCTGTGAGACCCCTCCCATATGGGATCACCTATAGAGGACACCCCCATACGACAACTCCCTCCCGTACAAGACCCACCGATACAAGACTCCCCCTCCCATGGTGCCCTCCTTGTACAAGACTCCTCCCACCCGAGATCCCCCTGCCCCACCAGACCCCCCACCCTACGAGACCCCTCCCACCCGATATCCCTCCCACCTAAGATCCCCCTGCCCCAAGAGAACCCCCGCCCCACGAGAACACTCCCACTCGAGATTCCCCTGCCCCACGAGACCCCTCCCACCTGAGACCCCCCGCCCGAGATCCCCTCCCACCCGAGACACCCTGCCCGAGACACCTCCCACCCGAGACCCCCTGCCCGAGACCCCTCCCACCTAAGACCCCCCACCCCACAAGACCACTCCCACCCGAGACCCCCCCTCGCCCGAGATCCCTCCCACCCAAGATCTCCCGCCCGAGACCCCTCCCACCCAAGACCCCCTGCCCGAGACCCCTCCCACCCGAGACCCCTCCCACCCGAGATCCCTCCTGTAACAGGCCCCCCTCATACGAGATCTCCCTTCCCTGAGACTCCACTCCCGTACGTGTCACCTCCCATCAGACGCCCTCTCTTAGAGCGCCCGGCCTGTATGAGCCCCTCTCCCATGTCAGCCCCCCCCCAGGCCCTGCCCGCGAGCCCCTCCCCGTGCCGCAGCCCGGCGCACCGTCGAACTCGGGGAAGTAGTCCACCAGGTGCGAGTACAGGATCTTGTCCTCCAGCAGGTCCTTCTTGTTGAGGAAGAGGATGACGGAGGAGTTCTGGAACCAGGGGTAGGTGATGATGGTCCGGAACAGGGCTTTGCTCTCCTCCATCCGGTTCTGGCGGGAGCGAAGGCAGCGGGAATCAGAGGGGCCCTCCCCACTGCACACAGCCCAAGGGGCAGCTGGGGGGACCCAGGTGAGGGGACCCAGGCTTGGCAGGTGGGGAAGGCCCAGCCCCCACCGCTGCCCCTGCTCAGGGCAGGGCCCACCTCGTTGTCCGACTCCACCAGGACTTGGTCGTATTCGCTGAGGGCGACGAGAAACATGATGGATGTCACGTTCTCAAAGCAGTGGATCCACTTCCTCCGCTCCGACCGCTGGCCCCCCACATCCACCATCCTGAAAGGACACAGCGCCAGGACTCAGCCACCTGGCGCCCCAAGGCCCAATCTGCAATCCCAGGACGGCTCCCACCCAGGCCCCTCCTGCCATACCAGACTGACATCGGCTGGAGCAGGAAGAGCCTCCACTCTTAGAACGGGCAAGGACGCTCTCAGAGAGCGGCCGCACCGCCTCCAGGGGTGACCACCGCAGACCCTTCCCTCACTGGCAAAGGGGCCTGAGACCACTGGGCCCAGGGAAGCGGGCGCTAGTGTGGGGGTGTGAGAACCCAGAGGATTCTGGGCGCCGGCTGCTGCGGGAACCTGCGATGGGTGCCCAGGGACCCTACATCCGGCATCTGGATGTCACCCTGAGCACAGAAGCCTTTCCCCTCACTGGGGCCAGGGACACAGATGTTCACCAAGCGTCACTCGCAGGAGTAAACACTGATGCCACAGTTGCTCCCTGCAGGGACCCTCCAGTGACGGCTGCAGAGGGCAGAGTTGCCGGTATCCTCCTGGGGCAGAAGAGCAGGCGCAGCGCCCCGCCCCGCGTGGTGAGCAGCTCAACCTCACACTCTGAGGCCACACACAAGCGGGAGAAAGAAAATCAGCTCAGACGATGTCTGCGGGCGTGCGTTCCTTACGGGACGTTTGCCTCTTTCTACTTGTGACTTTTCTAAGTTTTCTATAACGAGAAAAGGCACTTTGGTCTCCTTGAAAGAATACAAAGGCGGAAGCGGGGAGTGCCCCTCAGGCCCTGGCCCCAGGCCCCAGGGAAGGCCGGGGTCCCTGCAACTCTGCCGAGGAGAGCGGGGCTGCCTTGGGCATGTGAGTGGTGAAATCCACCTGGTCTGGTCTGCGGAGGAGTCCAGCAGGCACCGGTGGATGACAGATGTGCCAGGTGACTCTAAGGGACAAGAGGGCCCGCACCAGCAGCTGTGGCCAGGCGGGAGGACAATGGGTGTGCCGACACCAGGCCACAGCCCATCTGGAGCGCGAGGCCTCTCCTGCACGCCTGCGGCAGCCGGCAGGGCTGGGATCCGGGTCCCCCCATGTCTTGTCCCCACCTGAGGGAGCAGGAGCCTCTCCTCACGCACTGGGACGATCCCACCAGCCTTCAAGGCCTCCAGCTGCATCCCACAGCACCTGGCCGGCCCTCTGCCAGCGTGTGGTGGACAGAGGCGGCTGGCAGAGAAACAATGGTGGCAGAGGAGTAGGCTCAGGACGGGGGTCTGCACCCAGCACAGAGGGCACAGCCGGGCTGGGCGCGGTGGCTCACGCCTGTAATCCCAGCACTTTGGGAGGCCAAGGCAGGCGGATCACGAGGTCAGGAGGTCGAGACCATCCTGGCTAACATGGTGAAACCCCATCTCTACTAAAAAATACAAAAAATTAGCCAGACGTGGTGGTGGGCGCCTGTAGTCCCAGCTACTCGGGAGGCTGAGGCAGGAGAATGGCGTGAACCCGGGAGGCGGAGCTTGCAGTGAGCCCAGATTGCACAGCTGCACTCCAGCCTGGGCGACAGAGCAAGACTCCGTCTCAAAAAAAAGAAAAGGGCACAGCCGGAGCTGGGAAGGGCCTGGAAGATGGTGGAGAGGGGGTGACACACCCAGCCTGAGCTCAGCTCAGGGAGGGGACAGGACATTTCTGACAGAGGACACAGAGGCCTGCGCTGTTAAGAGGCCAGCGTGGGGCTGCGAGGGGACAGTCATGCCACAACCTGGCCTATGCCTGGCTCGCCTCAGCTGTATCCTGGGGTCATGGGCCCCGTGTGAATAAAAAAGAAGAAAAACTTGAATTCTCGTAACAATATACACCATCGCCCATGTCCAGAGAGGACACCGCAGCTTCTGAGGGCCCGGCGCCTGCTCGGGTCCCCGGGAACCATCCCAGAGCTTGGCATTCCTTGGCTTGTGGCCACGTTGCTCCATCCCTGCCTCCATCTTCACGCCGCATCCTCCCTGCCTGCGCTGGGAGGCCGAGCTGGGAGGACGGGTGGGGAGAACAGGCAGATGGCAGGGGGTGGCACCCCCAGCCCTGGGGTGGGTCTCAAGGCAGGGCTCTCGAGGAAAACCCCACAGACTTCCCGGAACCCTCACAATGGCCTCGGCAGTGCACCAGCTGGGTGGGGACACCCTGGCAGGGAGGCGTCCTTCCCTCATGAGGGCCAGTGCCAGGGCGAGCTCGCGCTGCAGGAGAAGGCACCCGCAACCGGAGCCACCGCGAGGCCCTCCAGGACAGGGCCGTCCAGCGCCCCACACGCACGAACACCAGAACCCGGGGACGGCTCTGATCTGGAAACAGGGTCTGTGCGGATGTCACTGGTTAGGATAACGTCACACAGAGGTAGGGTGGCCCTGGCCAAGGACAGGTTCTAAGAGAACAGAGGCAAAGGCGCAGGCGGGGAGGACGCTGCATGAGGATGGGAGCAGGGATGAGGCAACACGGCCACAAGCCAAGGATGCCAAGGATGCCAAGGAAGCCAAGGATGCCAAGGATGCCCAGGAAGCCCAGGATGCGGCCACCACTAGGAGCCGAGTGAGGCCTGGGCAGATCCCCTCAGCCTCAGAAGGACCCGGCCCCGCCCACACCTGCATCTCAGCCTTCTGGCCTCCAGCGCTGGGCGGGAATAAGGCCTGCGGTGGGAGTCTCATGCCCGACACCAGCAGCCCAGGACAGGCACGCATAAAGCCGGGACCTCGGCGCTGGAGATGTTATATGGGGCCAGGAGCCAGGCAGGCAGGGTCCACGTTCCCAGGGACAGCAGAGTCCAGCCAGCTGAGCAGCCTACCAGACACAGGACCCACTGAGGGTCCCCAGGGAGAACCCGGCTCTGCTGGCCGGCCCCCAGCCACAGTGGACCTGGAGCCCCAGAGGCCCGGCAGGATCCGCAGGGACAGCCCGTGAAGAACAGAATCCACCCCACACCACCCAGCTCCTCCACCCCAGCCTGGAGCCCTCCTCCCCACTCAGTCCCTGTGACCCCTCCTCCCCTCAAAGCCTCGGTCCCCACGACCCCTCCTCCCCTCACAGCCTCGGTCCCCATGACCCCTCTTCCCTGACAGCCTCGGCCCCTATGACCCCTCCTCCCCACTCAGTCCCTATGACTCCTCCTCCCCTCACAGCCTCGGTCCCCATGAGCCCCCTCCCCTGGCAGCCTCAGTCCCTATGACCCCTCCTCCCCTCACAGCCTCGGTCCCCGTGACCCCCCCACCCCTCACAGCCTCAGTCCCTATGACCCCTCCTCCCCACTCAGTCCCTATGACCCCTCCTCCCCTCACAGCCTCAGTCCCTATGACCCCTCCTCCACTCACAGCCTCGGTCCCCACGACCCCTCCTCCCCTCACAGCCTCGGTCCCCATGACCCCTCTTCCCTGACAGCCTCGGCCCCTATGACCCCTCCTCCCCACTCAGTCCCTATGACCCCTCCTCCACTCACAGCCTCGGTCCCCATGAGCACCCTCCCCTGGCAGCCTCAGTCCCTATGACCCCTCCCGCACCGTGCGGCACCCCCTGCTCCGGCCAGCACTCCAGACCCCAGCCCCATGCTGGCTCCAACCAGGCCCCCGGCCCGTCCTGGAGGCCCCGTCAAACGTCCTCCCTGCCAGGTCTCTTCGGCGGCCTGTCTGGATGGATGTGGCCACGCCCCCCACGCCCCCACAGCTCCTTCCCTGTGTGGCCCTGGCTCACACATACTTAGAGATAAATCTTATCCCCCGACCTGGTCAAACACACCCTGAGGATGAAGACCAATGGGCTTTCTTTTGTTTAATAAGACGAAACAGGGTCTCCCTCTGTCGCCCAGGCTGGAGTCCAGTGGTGCCATCATGGCTCACTTCAGCCTCAACCTCCTGGGCTTGAGCAATCCTCCTGCCTCAGCCTCCTGAGTAGCTGGGACCACAGGTGCACACCACCACGCCCAGCTAATTTTTAAAATTTTTTTTAGATATGAGGTCTGGCTGTGTTGCCCAGGGTGGTCTCAAACTCCTGGACTCAGGCGATCCTCCCGCCTTGGCCTCCCAAAGCACTGGGTGCGCAGGCATGAGCCGGCACACCGGGCAAATGAGCCTCTCAGTGCCCCCTCCCCGCCTGCTGTGGCCCGGGCAGTACCGGAAGATGATGTTCTCCAGGTCGAAAGGGTACTCGATGATGCCGGTGGTGGGCACGCGGACCCGCAGCACGTCCTGCTGGGTGGGCAGGTAGCCCAAGGTGGCGATGCGGTCAACGTCGGTCAGGTAGCTGCAACACAGCGGGGGGCGCTCAGGCCGGCTGCCGGGGGTGGGGGGGCAGGACAGGGACACAGCACCCAAACCAGCGGGAGGATGGAAAGCCACCAGGAGGGGGTGGACCGTGCACTGCGCCACCTACGGCAGTGTCTGAAGCAGCCCGGAGGGCTCGGGCCAATGGAGACCCTGGGGTCGGGATACGAGCCTCCCAACCTCTATCCTCTCTGGGGTCTCAGGGGACAGAAATGACCCAGCACAAGAGAAAGTCCCAGGACGAGGACTCCAGCTGGTTCGGGGGGTTTGTAGTAGAGCTGTCCAGAGACAGCCACCAAGGAGGGAGACGGTGACCCAGGGCAGGGGACTTCCCGAGAGAGGCCTGGCTGGCCCCAGGGATGAGGCTTCACAAACAGGCGCATCATTAGGAGAGTAGCAGCTGCAGAGGCTGCAGAGGTCCCAGCAGACCCCCGTGCCCGTCTCCCTGCTGCTCCCTGTACGTAGGTGCGGCACCCACCACGAGCAATGAGCCAGTGTCTACACAGCACAGCTACTGAAGTCCACGCTTGATTCCGGCTTCCTCGGTTCCCCTCATGCCTTTTCCTGCCCAGCCCTCTGGGTTGGGACAGTTTCCCGTTTTTGACGCCCCGGGCAGTCCTGAGTGGGGCGCCCCTCGAGTGGTCTGCCTGGGGTGGGGGTTGTAAGAGGCCAGGTGCCTGCTCAGACCTTTCCGGCACCGTGCGGAGGCCCTGGCGTTTTGTTCCAAGTGCTTGGTTATCTGGGCCCTCCCACAGCCTCCCAGAGGCAGGGAACACACGGAGGACGGGCAGGAGGGGCGGGGGACAGGCCTGTCCCTGTCCCCTTAGGGTCTCTCCCGGTGCTGGGGGAGGGCCGGGGCCTCTGCCTGCCAAGCATGGAGGGCAGCAGTGCACAGCCTGCCGCACGGGGGCCTCCACCTGCGGCCACAGCCCGGCCACCTGTCAGCACACAAGTCATCCCCTATCCCAGGCCCAGAGACTGGGAGAACCCTGACATCAGTCAAGGTCACAGCCAGTCACTAGTGGGAGACGTGGCTCTGGGGACGATGCCACAGGCAGGAGCGAGACGGCCCAGGGTGTGTCTACCTCCCATCCCACGGCCCTCCTAGGAGACCGTGGGTTTCCCCCACAGGCCACAGGCCGGGCTCCAGCACCGAGGGTGGCCAGGAGCTCACTCCTGACCCAGGGAGGGCAGCAGCAGGGCCAGGCATACAAGCAGGCCAGTGTCACACCAGAGTCCACCGGCTCCTGCCAAGGCGTGGCCCCTCCAGGGATCTGCTCTGGTCCCTCCATCCGGCCAGGTGGCCGGGGCCCACCGCATCCCTGGCGAGCAGGCAGGGGGCACCACAGACGCCGCAGAGGGCTTCCCGAAGGGTCCCAGGCACCGGCCCGCAGCTGCCGTCCCCAGGCCGCCAGCGGTGCGGCCGCACTTACTACTTGGCGGAGTCGGAGAGCTGGTACTCGCGCCTGCGGTCGTAGCATTCCTGGATGCCCGGGTCCTCCCACAGGGTCTTGATGGCACTGACGTACTGATGCTCGAAGGTGGTCACCTTCTCCACGTCCACCTCCCGGATCAGGAGCGCATTGGCCTGCGAGGGCGGGCAGGGGAGAGGTCGAGAGCTCGCCGGGGCCACACAGCCACCAGAAAGCTTGTGACGGCCCCTCTTCCAGGCGTCGGCTGGCCCGGGCGGCATTCCGCAGGCTGCGCAGTCAGGACCACTGACAGTTCCGTGTGAACACATGTCAGAAAAACGCGAGGCCGCCTGGCGGTGTGGTTCCTCCGAACAAGGCCCCACAGGCAAAGCCTCCCGGCGGTGCGGTCTGCAGGGTGCCGGGGAGGCCGGGTTTCGATTCACTTCTTAGAGGTGGGGAGGGGACGGTGTGGGGAACAAGCATGTGTAGAACACATACACTTCAAACCCAGGACCCACAGGAGGGCAGTGCAGCGCCGAGCACGACCAAGCATGACGACAGAACTAACCAACAGCCCCAGCACTCGCTGCCTCGAATTCTCCAGACACACCGGGAGGCAGGAAGCCCAGTCACAGGATGTTGCAACCAGCGGCATCGCCTGCAGTGTGCAGCTCCAGACTCGGTTTCTGCCCCGCCGGCTTCTCTCTTTCGTCCGAAAAATGCTTATCAAACATCATCAAGAGCAGATACCACACCCAGTGCTAAGGACGGCGTGTGGCCCCCGAGCTGCCGCACTCAACAGTTTACATGGTGCCCCAACACGAGCCGCCTCCCCCTCACGGAACCCTGGGCGGCGGGTGGCATCAGGCCCCAGCTTGCTGCCCTGTCACAAAGGAAGGCCAACCGCACAGACACGTGCTTACACACACACGTGAACACCCTTTGGGGCAGACACTGTGGGGGGGCCATCCTTTCCCCTCCTGATGCTCTGTGTCCCCGTCCCCGGGGCGCACAGGCCGACATGACCAGCCACAGTTTGGCTGAGGGACTGGGGAGGGGACATACCGGGTGGGACCCAGATGGGAAAGAAGGGAGCCTTGCCCTGGGCTCTGGGAGCCACGGGGCCCTCCCAGGCCCCCCAGAGTGGAGACTCAGCCCTTGCTTGTCCCCTCTGAGCAACGCTCCCTGGCCCGAACTCCGACTTCAGCCCTCCCCTTGCCCTGCCCCCAGCCTCTCAATCTGGGCTGGGATAAGCACACCTAGGGGGACTTGGAAAAACAGACACAAACCCCAAAAATCCCACTCGCTGGAAACTTCCAGATTAGACAGCAGCAATCTGCTTCTGCAGAGAGCCAGAGAGCACACCCAGCCTTCCCGACCACACGGACTGTCTCCAGCACTCGGCTCTGCTGCTGCTGCTGAAGCACCATGGGCAACATGGCAGAAATGGGTATGTGCCAATAAAACTTTATCGACAAAATCAGTCTGCAGTTTGCAGACGCGTGTTTCAGAAGCTGATGGAGATCTAAGCCCAAATATGAATGTGGACTCTCAGAGAGGGCCACAGCTGGAAGAGATCACAGCGGGAGTCAGGGCAAGTGGCAAACCAAGATCTAAGGGCAAGAGCCCTACCCCTGAAAACAGGGCTACGAAAGCGGGATCAATGGCCCCTCAGCTGAAAGGCCCCAGGGAGGCCACTGGCAGGAGCCACGGCTGCACGGCTGCTGGGCCTGCCCCACAGGGCGGCCACTGGGGCAAACTCTCTGGACGCTTCTCAGAGGGCAAAGCCAGAGTCACCCTGGGACCCAGCAATTCCGCTCCCAGGCGTAGCATGCAACTGAGGGAAGGGAACACGTCATCCACATAAACACACATCCACAGACGGTCACGGCAGCTCCGTTCCCAACAGCCCACACATGAAGGCACTCAAATGTCCTCCAGGGGATAAATGGGCAAATACGCGGTCCCTCCATGCACTGGAACATGACTCAGCCATGAACAGGGATGAGGCTCTGACACAGGCCACTGTGTGGATGCACCTTGAGGACGTCACACTCAGTGAGAGACGCCGGACACAAAAGGCCACACAGCGTGCAATCCCATTTCTATGAAATGTTCAGGACAGACCAATCCACAGAGGCAGGAAGGGGATGTGTGGGTGCCGGGGCTGGAGGAGGGGGTGGGAGTGACGGCCGATGGGGAAGGGGCTTCCTTTGAGAAAATGAAATCTGGAATCCAACAGCGGTGATGGCTGCACGACTATGCAAACATATCGAAAACCACCAAATTATACACTTTAAGCAAGTGAAGTGCATAGAATGTGAATTATAACTCAATAAAGCTGTGATTTAAAAACAGGGCCTCAAATGACCTCTACTTTATCAAAAAAAAAAAGAAAAAAAACCAGGGCAGAGGCCAGGCATGGTGGCTCATACCTGTAATCCCAGCACTTTGGGAGGCCAAAGCGGGAGGACTGCTTGAGCCCAGGAGTTCAAGACCAGCCTGGGCAACATGGTGAAATTCCATCTCTACAAAAAATACAAAAATTAGCTAGGTGTGGTGATGCACCTGCAGTCCCAGCTACCCGGGAGGCTGTGGTGGGATCACCTGAGCCCAGAAGGTCCAGGCTGTGATAAGCCTTGACCATTCCATTGCACTCCAGCCTGGGCGACAGAGCGAGACCCTGTTTTCAAAACAAAACAGAACAAAACAGAAAAACAGTGTGAGAAGGTGAGAAGTACAGCCCCATGGGTGAGTGTCAGGGCCGAAACGAGGTGCCTGGTAGGCTGCTCAGCCCGGGGAAGGGGCCGGAACCAGGAGCTCACGCTGCTGACTCCCAAGGCGACCTGGGCGAGCGGCTCACCTCACAGGGCCTCAGCTTCCCCACCCGCAGGATGCAGGCGCCCACAGCTACTTGGGAGGGAGGCTGTGGGGCTTGGCCACGCAATGCCCATCACAACTCTCCAGTTGGCCCTCAGGAAGTCAGCGGTTGCTGTTTCCATGTCCATGACTGGAACAGATGGATGACCAGGGGTAGCCTGGGCCGGCCGGGACCCCCGGCATGGCCCCACCCTGGCAGCGCGGCCACCGTGCTCACCACCAAGCCCACAGCTGCCCAGGCGCTCCCCTCCCCAGGCGCCCGCGGGCTCACCTTGTTCTGCTCGTACTTGTAGAGGATCTTGAGCGTCTCCATGGCCCGGATCATGGCCTGCATGGCGGTGAAGATGTTCTGGTAGACGAGCTTGGTGAAGCCGCGCTTGTCCTCCTCCGAGTAGCCGGCGCCGTGGATGATGCGCATCTGCTTGATGAACGTGCTCTTCCCGCTCTCGCCCGTGCCTGGGGGACGGGGCACGTGAGGGCGGCCGGCAGCCGGGGCCTGACTCTCGTGCTGCTGCCCCCTCTTACCCAGACCCCGCCGTGCTGAAGCGCCCAGCACAGGAAACCAAGGCACGTGAGGCTGACCGTCTCTCCACCAGACGCCACAGCCTCCTGACTCCTCGGAAAGAGTTTACAAAGCGCCCTTCCCATCTTCCACCAAGCCAGGGTCTTACTGGAACCACCCCTTTTCCAGAAGTTCTGCAAGGACACACTTTCCTGGGGGCCAATTGTTGGTATTTACGTCAAAGACCACACGGTCTCAGGCCAAATCAAGTCGCACGGCACCGGCCCCGCAGCTGGGACTGTGCAGCTCCACCACGGTCACGCCAGTTCATGACCAATGCTCGCCAGAGGGACAGCACACAGACGTGGCGGCGGTGCCCTGACAGACGGGCTCACCCCAACGGCATCTCTGCACAGACCACCCCAAGGGCTGGGCGCCCCCTTCCCCAGAGCTTTGCTCAGCGGCCACGGCCACACTGCCCCCTGCGCGCCAAGCACCCACGAGACTCTCCCCTCTCCCTCTTGGTGCTGTGGCAGGGTCAGCCAGGACCGTTGTGCCTGCCACAGGTGGCCCTGAGCACATCCCTGAACCCCTTTACGTCTCCACGCCTGCCACAACCTTGCTAATACCCACGATGCTTCCAGAGACGAGTACGCTACCACCCCATCTCAGAGATGGGTACACTGACGGTCCCAGAGCCCCAGAGGATGAAAAGGATTAGCAAGTCAGCCTGGAAAAACTATCGGGAAGGGGGCCCACGTGGCCAGCTGTCGCTCCACCCCAGCCTCCAGATGAGCCCCCCACACATTCTGGGTGACATGGGGGTCCTCACTCCAGCCCCTCTCCTGCCTCTGCCTCTCACTACCTGGTCACCTCCTGGGCAGAGACTCCATCTCCCCACTTTTCTTCACCCTCACACGCTGGGATGCCAATGCTGGGTTTTCCAGTGTGTCCACAAATCTCTGATGCTCATCCCTTCCAATATTGGAACCTAATTCCCCTCCCCTTGAGCATGGGCTACACTTAGTGACCTGCTTCTAGCAAACAGAATGTGATGGAAGTGACAGTGTGCCATCTCCAAGGCCAGTTCACAAAAGGCACAGGGCTTCCTCCTTGCCCTCAGTCTCGGGTCAGGGGCTCTGGGGTAGGCAGCCGCCATGCTGTGAGGACCCTCAAGCAGCTTCAGGGAGAGGCCCACGTGGTGAGGAACTGAGGCCTCCCACCAACAGCCACTAGAGGGAGCCAACTTGTGAGTGGCTCCTCCAGCCCCAGTCCAGCCTTCAAATGATGTGGCCCTGCTTGGCTGGTATCCTGACTACAACTTCTGAGAGACCCCAAGCCAGGAGGATCACTCAACAAAGTGCTCCCACATTCCCAACCCTCAGAAACTATCTGAAATAAGTTTTGTTAATTTAAGTTGCAAAGTTTTGGGGTGACCCCATTACACAGCAATAGTTAACTTCTAATTTCTAAAAAGAGACTGCCTCAACTCTCTACTCAGGTATTAACCTTGCTCAGGCCCCCGGTGCCCTAGAGACTCAAGCGTCACCGCCCCCTCCCAGTGTGCCCCCAGCCCACTTCTCCAGGCTCGCCTTCACCACCCTGTGTCTCTGAATCTTCCAGCACCTCCCCACTTCCACACACGTCCTACGCTGTGCCCTCTGCCCACAGTGCTGTTCCAATCACAGCTGCCTAAAGGCTGCCTGGTGCTGGGACCCAGCTCACTTCCTCTCACAGCCTCTGCTCTAGAAAGCCCCCAAGCCCCAACACAACTCTCCCTCCGGTTCTTTCTGGAACCTTCCTTGCTGCCCATGGTAGACATCTTTGCACAGGTGCCTGTCGCAGACCCCCTCACCTGGCAGCTCCTAGAGATGAGACAGGCTGCGTGTGTCCCACGGTGGCCACAGTGCTGCCTTCGGGAGGCCCTCGACAAAGCCCAGGAACTGCCCACAGCACCTGAGCTCCCTGTGGGGGGTCTCGCAAAACACCCAACACATCCCGAGTGGGGAGCCCCGGTGGCAGCTGCCTCTCCCCAGTACTTTTCTCAAACACCCTGAGTCCTTTTCAGAAGAAAGAAAATTGATTTTGATTGTCTCAGGTAGTAATCCGCCTCCCAGCCCTCACCTCATCCACAAAAGGTCAAACCCACTCAAGTTCCAGGACAGGAGGAGTGAGGGTGAGTGTGAAGGTGAAAACACCTTCTCCCCAGAGGGACCCCCACACGCCCTTCCCTCACCGCGCCCTGAAGAGAAGGACGGTGGCATGGAGGGGATGCAATCTGAGGCCAGGGATCCTCAGCCTCAGCTCTACTGACCGGTGCTGAACCCTGGGCCCTGAGGGGTGCTCAGCAGCAACCCTGGCCCCCACCCACTCCATCTCAGGAGCACCCCCCCGAATTGTGACCACCACAGATGTCCCCAGACAGTGCCAGTGTCCCGTGGGTCAAGACTGCCCCCAGATGAGACTCTATGTCTAACAAAATGCTATTACAAAGATGGCTGCTCCGTGTTTGTTTGGAAGGGTGTTGCACCTGGAAACAGCAAACATTCACACACACTGAAAGCCACACCTGACACGAGACCAGCACACACTGCAAGCCTGCACCCCAGCACAGGCCCCATGCTGCAGGCAGGAGGCGACGAGGGCCCTGCACTCGGGTCAGAAGGTGCCGCCCCTTGGTAACTTTGCACCCAAGACACAAGGTCCCTCAGGCCATAAACATCTCAACTATGAAACAGAAAAGCAAGCCTCAGCTCTCAGCGAGGATGCCGGGAAGACCAAGACGGCCGAGAAGGAGTCTGAAACGCCACAGGTCACTGCCCAGATGAGAACTGGCTCGGTACTACTGTTTGGGGTTGTGTTTTGTTTTTTCAGATGGAGTCTTGCTCTGTTGCCCAGGCTGGAGTGCAGTGGCGCAATCTCGGCTCACTGCAAGCTCCGCCTCCCGGGCTCAAGTGTTTCTCCTGCCTCAGCCTCCTAAGTAGCTAGGACTACAGGCATGCGCCACCACGCCTGGCTAATTTTGTATTTTTAGTAGAGATGGTGTTTCTCCATGTTGGTTAGGCTGGTGTCAAATTCCTCACCTCAGGTGATCTACCTGCCTCAGCTTCCCAAAGCGCTGGGATTACAGGCGTGAGCCACTGCGCCCGGCCTGTTTTGCGTTTTGTAAGGAAGGCAAAAATGACAACCACAGCCCTGGCTCGCCAAGGACCCCCATGGAGCTCTGTAGAGGCAATATGGGTACACTGATGGGGGAGGGAGGTGGTTCACACCTATGCACCCAGGCATGCACACATACATATGCATTAATGTGCATATATGCACACAATGCACACGTGCACACCCACACATACATGTATGCATGCATGTACATCAGCATACACGTGCACGCTGCACGCACACATGCATGTACATGTACACACACATGCAGCCCGTACACAGCTGGGTGGCTGCATGTTAACCCATGTGCACCACTCCCGCTGGGTGAAGCCACCCGTGTCTCCCACATAACCCACCAAAGCCAGGAGAGGTTGCAGAGGGAGGCAGGAGCCCAGCAGGAGTTCTGGGCCACCGGAAGCCAAGCCAGGCCCAGGTGGCCCCGGGCCTCTGGTGCCCCTGAGGTGCTGGCCACTGTTAGGCCCAGCCGTACAGAGGCCAAGGGCGAGGCTCTGGACAGCACTCAAGCCAGGCAACGTGACGACATTTGGGTTTTCAAGATGCTTTGGCCCCAGCCTGCTTTTCAAGTCGCCCTGTCTCCCCGCGCCAACTCAGCTGCTGCCGCCTCCCGTCACACAGCGCCTTGGAGCTGGGACGCAGGGGTCCACACACAGCAGACCCAATGTCTGGATGCCTGGGTCCTGCCTGAGACCTCACACCCCGCGGCTGGGGCTCAACATCCAGGGCCCTGATCAGCAGAGGCTCGCTCCCACCCGACCGGCAGCCATGTGGCCCCAAAGCAACGGCCCCAACTCGGGCCTCAGCCCACATGGCTCCACCCTGACCCAGCCTGCCCCGCCTGCAGCCACACTCCACCTGAAAGACAGCTGAGCTGGAACGCTCTTTTGGCTCCAAAATCTTCAACAGCTGCCCACTGGAAAGAAATGCCAGCCCACTCCTCCTGAGACAATGTGTGAGCCCCTCCGAGATGCCGCCTCACTCTGGACTCGTCCACAGCCCCTTGCCGGCCCTCATCTCCCGGTCTCAGGCCACTGCAGGGCACCTGCCAGGGCAGAGCCTTCTGTCCACTCCTCACCGCACACCAAGCACCACGGCAGCTTTACTCGTAAAAGCCAAAAAGCCAAAGCTCCAGAGACCCTTCAGCAGGTGCACGGGTGCAAAGACCCCACGCACAGACCGCTGCTCGGCGCTGGGCAGGAATGGACCACTGACCACACCGCCACCCCAAGGGCAACGCACCAAGTGGTCCCACCCATAGCAATGAATGTCTGTGATCCCCCCAAATTCCTATGTTAAAATTCTCACCCCTAAGACAGTGGTGTTGGGAGGCGGGATCAGCTTCTTCCGCTGCGGAGCTCTTGGGGGGCTCTTTCATGAGGGCACTGATGGTTCCAGGAGGGATCCCGTCCGCATGAGGACACAGCAAGAAGGCACCGCTGTCTATGAACCAGGAAACACAACCACCCCCTACACCAAATCCACAGCGCCACTGTCTATGTACCAGGAAGCACAACCCCCACTTCCCCCCAACCCCCCAAATCCACAGAACCTTGATCTTGGACGTCCAGCCTCCAGAACCATGAGACAAACTCGGGTAGTTTATAAGCCACTGTGCCTGCAGTATTGTCACAGCAGCCCGAGCTGACTGAGACGGTGACAAAATGTTAGGAAAAGAGAACACTGCAGGAAGCCAGGGATCCAGCCAGGGGTCCAGCCATGAAAGGGCAGCTGGGAGGGTCCTGCAGGACAGATGCTGCCTGGCCCCTGCCTGTGGCAGGGGAGCACGCACTCCACAGGTGACGAGTCAAACCCAACTTCACATGCACCCCTCCCACCCTCCCTCCCTGCCACGAGGCCACACCCACCACCGGTCCCGCTGTGAGACCCCCAGGTTCCTGCCTCAGACTGGGTCTGGAGCTGGTGAGCTCAGCCTCCCAGGAGGCCGTCGTGGGCACTGGCAGCTGTGTGCAACCCTTGCTTCAGCACCAGAGTTAAATATAAACTACCCCTTCCATCAGGTCCTTCCCCTTCCCAAACGCCCGGAGAACCCCCACTGCAGAAATCCAAGGGCCCGGCGTTCAGGAAGCGCCCAGCACCCCCACAGCACAGGCCCTTTGAGGGTGGCTCTGCCATTCCCTCCTCAGTGAGGTGTGGCAGTCCCCGTCTGCAGCCTGCCTCGCCAGCTTCCTGAGCGCAGGGGCTGTGGCTGCCCTGCCCACCTGCATCCCTAGCCCCTATGCAGAAGGCGCTGTGTACATGTTTCCTGAGCGAACCGAATGAACCTGGCCCTGGTCCACGGTGCTGGATCCCTCATGTCCCCATTGGGTCCCCCGCACTCCAGTGCCCGTCAGGATGGACCTGACTGCATGTCACCAGCCATGGCTCCTGGGAGAATGGGGCCCACATCTCCCACACCTGAGGGAGCCCCCCACACAACCACAAGCAAGGTGCTTTGCCTCTGCAAGCATGGTTCCTGGTGGGCCTGCCACAGGCCGCCCCACAGTGGACCCCAGACGCTAGGGAGCCTGCAGGAGGCACATTCTCAGGTACACTCAGCACGCCACCACTAGGAGGGGCCAGAGTCCGCCCACTGCTCCCACTGAGCCAGCTTCCAGAGGAGAAAACCACCCTCCCGACTGGACCCGCTGGCCAAGATCTGGAGAGGCCAACCAGGAGGAACGAAGTCTGTGCCCCAGCTTCCTTTTCCCCGGCGGGAAAGGAAAATGGAAGAAAAGGAGGCTCCAAGCCCCACAAGAGGGCGCAGCCCTGAGAGCAGGAGCTGGGGGCTCATCCGATGCTCAAGATTCAAAGCCGGGCGCGGTGGCTCACGCCTGTAATCCCAGCACTTTGAGGCCGAGGCAGGTGGATCATTTGAGGTCAGGAGTTCAAGACCAGCCTGGCCAACATGGTGAAACCCCGTCTCTACCAAAAAATGTACAAAAATGGCCAGGCATGGTGGCTCACACCTGTAATCCCGGCACTTTGGGAGGCCAAGGTGGGCGGATCACGAGGTCAGGAGATCGAGACCATCCTGGCTAACACGGTGAAACCCCGTCTCCACTAAAACTACAAAAAATTAGCCGGGCATGGTGGCAGGCGCCTGAAAGCTGAGGCAGGAGAATGGCGTGAATCAGGAGGCGGAGCTTGCGGTGAGCTGAGATCGTGCCACTGCACTCCAGCCTGGGCGACAGAGCAAGACTCTGTCTCAAAAAAAAAAAATTCACACACAAAAAAATTAGCTGGGTGTGGCAGTGGGCGCTTGTAATCCCAGCTACTCAGGAGGCTGAGGCAGGAAAAACGCTTGAACCCAAGAGACAGAGGTGAGCAAACATTGTACCACTGCACTCCAGCCTGGGTGACAAGTGAGACCTTGTCTCAAAAAAAAAAGAAAAAAGATTCAAGGCCGGGCGCAGTGGCTCACGCCTGTAATCCCAGCACTTTGGGAGGCCAAGGCAAGCGGATCACCTGAGGTCAGAAGTTTGAGACCAGCCTGGCCAACATAGTGAAACCACATCTCTACTAAAAATACAAAAATTAGCCGGGTGTGGTGGCAAGCTCCTGTAATCCCAGCTTCTCGGGAGGCTAAGGCAGGAGAATCACTTGAACCCAGGAGGCAGAGGTTGCAGTGAGCCGAGACTGCACCACTGCACTCCAGCCTGGGCGACAGAGTGAGACTCTGTCTCAAAAATAAATAAATAAATAAATAAATAAATAAATAAATAAATAACAAATAAAAAGTATATAAAGATTCAAGTAACCCATGACCCCAGTGGCAGGGCTGAGACCTGGGAGCCGACACCTGGGAGTCAGACTTCCAGGGTTCCAGGCTGCTTCCCGTCTACGACGCCTGAGCCGAGCCCCACAGTGCCCAAGACTGTGAGATGTGGGCCGAGAAGCCAGGAAGCCCCCACCAGGCTGCGGGGAGGCCGGGCCAGTGCACACACCGGGAGCAAGGCCAGAGCCACAGGGCCCCACCTGGGGGATACACACGACTGTTTGTCAGCACCCATGAGAAGGCAGGTGGTGGCAGCCCACGCGTGTGCATGCGTGTGCCTGTGATCTTGGCTCTTGGAAACAGCCGGGAAATCTAACCCTGACCAAGAGCTGTACTGGCGGGTGTGGGGTCAGAGCCAGGCACCAACCTGACGCAGGGGCCCGAGGAGGGGCAGCCCTCCTGCAGCGGAGGACGGATGCCCCTCATCCAGCTTCACAAGGGGCCTCATGCCTGCCTCGCTTCAGTCTCAGAACCCCAGGAGGTAGACAGCACCTCAGCGCCTGATTGACTGGAGGGGAAACTGAGGCACGGAGAGGACAAGCTGCCTCCCTGAAGTCACACGACCCCTAATGGCAGGGCCTGAAGAGACTTCGGTCTCCTGGCTCCGCAGCTTATCCCCGGCAGGCAGCCCAGGACGTGCTCTTCTGCTCCAGCACGAACCCTCAGGCAGGGAGGCAAGAAGACAACGGGGCGCCCTGAGAGAGGAAGTGCACCCGGCTCACCCCGCTGCTGAGGCTCAAGAAAGAGCTGCCCCGAAACTTACTACCCCAGGTGGGGCATGACAGCCAGGGGCAGCGATGGCAGGACAGCCTCTGGACTGGAACCCAATCCCATCTCCACAGCAGCAGAGTCCCCAGGTGCCTCAAAGGTGCAGATACTAACTGCCCCTCGCCGGTCAGGGGCCATGCCACCTTGTTCTATTCCCACTGAGGCTTCCGTGCAGACTGGCCCAAGTGGGAGTGACCCCACCCCTCCACTGGAAGTGGATGGTGTCACTCACCCACGTTTTCTACGTTTTTTTTTTGTTTGTTTTGTTTTGTTTGTTTGTTTTTGAGACAGAACCTCTCCCTCGGTCGCCCAGGCTGGAGTGCAGTGGTGCAATCTCGGCTCACTGCAACCTCTGCCTCCTGGACTCAAGTGATCCTCCCACCTTAGCCACCCAGGTAGCTGGGACTACAGGTGCACATCACCAAGTCTCGCTAATTTTTTGCATTTTTAGTAGAGACAGGGGTCTCGTCATGTTGCCCAGGCTGGTCTCGAACTCCTGGACTTGAGTGATCTGCCTGACTCGGCCTCTCAAAGTGCTTGGATTACAGGCATGAGCCACCGCACCTGGCCATACAAAATTTCTAAGCTCCCGTCTCCTCACGTGCTGGGTCTTCCCACAGCCATTACTGAAGCCCCCCGACAGCCTGGGAGACTGGTCCCCAGCCTTGTGCAGCCCATCTAACCCAGTTGTGGGCACTGGCCTGGACATCTCCACCTGAGGGACAGGGACAGACCCCCGCCCCTGCCCAGCTCACTGACCATCGCCAAAGAGTCTGGGATAAGATCACTGATGGGGGAAGGGCAGGAGTCCGGAGGCCCAGGCCCCCTCTCCAGACATCTACCCAGGCCACCAGCAAGGGCCTGACCGGTCAACCCTCGCCGTATCCAGTGGGACTAAGGCCGAGCAAACCAGTGTGGCTGCAGAAAAGGCTGCTTCATTCATCCCACAGCGTGAACCCGGCTCCACCACAGCCCTGGGGGCTTCATTCATCCCACAGCGTGGACCTGGCCCCACAGTCCCTGGGGATTAAGACAGGCAACAGAACAGTCACATCTCTGCAGGCCGCACAAGTCCCACTCGGTGGCGGGGCCCAGCACCCATCAGTGGGGACACGGTTAACAATAGCAACAGACACAGCGCCCTCCAGTTTGACCACACCTTTCAGCCCCCCACCCCACTCTGTCCCTGCAGGGCCCCTGAAACATCAGGGTGACCACACAGTTTGACAGAAGAGAAAACGGAGCCTGGGCTGCCGGACAGTGCGGTACCCAGAACACCAACATCGAGGTCAGACGGGGACAGAAACCTGGGCCAGCACCGTCCCTCCTGGAGCCTCCCAGGCCTTGGGGT
Organism: Pan troglodytes; assembly: GCF_028858775.2. Classification (NCBI taxonomy): domain Eukaryota; kingdom Metazoa; phylum Chordata; class Mammalia; order Primates; family Hominidae; genus Pan; species Pan troglodytes. The sequence continues at coordinate 5,446,702 of NC_072418.2, read as the reverse complement.
CCCCATGTGGACGCCATCCAGGGAGCACCACCGCCCAGGGTTACTCCGCAGCTTTTCGGTGCAAAGCAGCCAGCAGGAAGGGCAGCCACAGGGGACAAGAGGGCTCCCTCTCCGCTGTCTGCCGCACTGGCCTCAGCTCATTTAATCCTTCCACAATCCTACAGGGGGAGGGACAGCCTTCCCACGTGACCGATGGGGAAACTGAGGCCGGGAGAGGGAACTGACTCGCCCCTGGCTCCCTCCAGAGTGTGCCCCCACTGCCCCGTGCTGGCCAGCCCAGGGCAGCCCAGGCCACAGGCAGGACTCAGAAAGAAGCTTCTGAGAGCCAGCTGCGCACTGTCCCCGGGGACCCCTTCTGCCCAGTGCACAGGCCCACAGGCAGGTGGCAACCGAGCCTGCCCCAGCAGAGACCCCTGGTGTGCACCAGACCAGCCTGCAGGGCGTTGGGGAGGTGCCGGGCCACTCCTCTCCACTTCCCTGCGTGATCTGCCTTCAGTCAGCCAATGACGGTCACTCGCCAAGCATCTCTGAGACCTGCACAGCTCAATGACACGGGCAGGGAAGCAGGGGACCAAGGACACGCAGCTGACGATGGCGACGAGAAGGGAAGGGGGCTGCTAAGACACACGGGTCAGGGGTCCTGCTCCCAGGGACACTAGGCGATGTCTGGGGACTTCTGTGGTTGTCACAACTGGGGGGTGCTCCTGGCCTGGTGCGGGTGGAGGCCAGGGACGCTGCTCAGTACCCTGCAGTGCCCAGGACAGCTCCACCCCAGAGAACGATCCAGTGTAAAACACCCACGGAGCCGAGGCTGGGGAATCCTGATCAAGGTGTCTGTGGGCAGATCCCAGATCCCAGATCCCAGGGCAGGATCCCCCACGGAGCAGCTTCTCAGAGCACCCAATGTGTGCCACACACGCCAGGTGCTGTGGACGCGACAAGATATCACCACGCCGGCAGCGGGAGCAGCAGCCAGCATTCCGTGGGTCCCCACGTGCGGCGGGATGGGGATCACCACCGAGTCCTCACCCCACCGCCCCCTGAGGAAACTGAGGCACAGACCTGAAGTCCCACAGTTACAAGAGGCAGAGGTGGGCTCTGAACCTAAGTCTCCCCAGGCCACGTACCTGATCCGGACACCACACTGCTCCCAGGCCCTGCAGGTGGCCCGAAGACCCACCCACCAGTGCTGTCCTGAAAGCGCCTGTTGGTAGACTGCGGGAGGCCAGGCTGGACCAGGAACCCCCACAGCAGAGACCATCGGAGGCTTCTGACTCAGAGGCAGGGAGTGGGGATGGAGGGTGGGAGACTGGACCACAGACATCTTGACGGCGGGGGAGGGATGTGGCCAGGCCCAGATGACAGCAAGAGTCTGGATCCAGGGCAGCCAATTCTAAGACCTGCCAGGTGCCCTACAGAGGACAGACACGGTGGGAGGCCCCCCGGGCGGGATGCTCCACGCAGGGCCTGGCGGCAAGAGCTACATGCACCTGCAACCACCTGCACGCCAGCAAACCGGCACTTAGGATCCCGGTTCTGCGAAAGGACTTAATTTCTGCCAGATAATGACCCTGCATGTGGGCCTTCCCAGAGCCCCTGGCCGCCCCTAATCGCATCCACCGCTCTCAGTCACCCAGGTGGGCAAGCCATACAAGGCTTCCCATCCTCCACGCACAAGCTGGGGTGCCCAGTGGGGAGAACACAGCCCTGCTGGGGACCCAGAAGGGGCGCTGGGTCCCAGCTCTGTCTACAGGGTAGGGCCGAGCAGGCCCCGCGAGCGCCCCTCTAAGATCCGTCCGACTCCACCACACACCTCTCCAACCTCCTGATGCCACGGCGTCCTCCCCGTGCTGCCCAGGGTCCCGGTCCCAGACAGAGACAGGCTCCACCACAAGACTCAGAAAGTGAAACCTCTCGTGGTTAAATCTCGGAGGAAAGCACTTCCTCCACTCTCACCACAGCACCGGCAGAGCCGGGCAGGAGGCTCGGGAGGAAGCTCCACGGAGCTCACAGCTGTGGAACGGAGCTTCCCGGACCATGCCCGGGAAAAGCAGACCCTTTCAGCCACAGTCATCATAACTGATTACATGTAAACGCAAAGGACGTGAGAGCAGGCCCGGACCAAGTCCCCACGTCTCCCCGGCCTGGGCTCGGGCTTGGGAAGTCAAGGTTGGACGAGGCCATCCAAGGGCGCTTCCTGCTCCCAGAGTCTTCTGGGACACGGCACAGCCACCCTGCCAGGCGCCAGAGGCCACGCTCCACGCCTCCCAACACTGGGCCAACAGAGGCCCGGCCCTTCCCGTGGGGCCACCGCACCCCATGCTGGATCCCGGGCCTTGTCACTGCCCCGTGGGGGCTGGCGCAGGCCGGACAGGAAGCCTCCGGAACTAACCATCCTGCTTTATTTAGAAAGCCTGGAGCCACTCCGGCTCAGCCTCGCTAGCAGCCTCAGGCCCCGGGAACAGGCATTCCCATGGAAGTCCCCACGTTTCCAACCACAAACCTGCCACAAAGAACTATACGGGGGTCCCCTCCACAGTTTACCAGTGAGACGGAAACCTAACAGCCGAGGGCTGCCCGTGATAGGCAGAAGCCCAGCGGGCCTGGGGAATGGGAACCCAGATCCAAGAGCTGCTGGCGGGGCCTGCAAGAGCTCTCCAGGCCACAGGGCGGACCCCAGGATGGCGGCGGCGCGGACAAGTGCGCAGTACGTGCTCGCCACTCCTGTACCCATCCACAGCTGTCACCAGCATCGACAGAAGTGTGCATAGGGACAAACCTGGAATACCACGGGTATAAAACAATACATGCATTCACACCCATGCATACACTGAGTAGTGAATTCACACACACACAGCTTTGACGGTGCTTAGAAAAATACTCTATAAGCACTCATGGAAACTTCTGACAAAATAATTTGCACTCATTATCCCTCAGCTTTGCCACGAGCACTTTACATTGTACGCTACCACACAGTAAAGGGTCTCAAATGGGGGCAACGTGCCCCCCAAGGGACAATGGGCACTGTCTAGAGACATCTGTGGTTATCACGACTTGGGGGAGCTCCTGGCATGGAGTGGGTGGAAGCCTCGGACACTGCTCAGCACCCTGCAGTGCCCAGGGCAGCCCCACCCCAGAGACTGACCCGGCCCAATGTGCACAGGGCCCCGGGGAGACCTGTTGTATGTAACGGAGAGGCCCATTTGAGGCGTGAACAACACATTTTAGCCGCCACGGGAGAGGCGGCACGGCAGCCGGAGCCCCGTCCAGCTCTAGGGCTCCGTAAGGTCCCCCCCACCCCGAAAACGGGGCACGGAACGTCCTCGCCAGGCTGACCGACCTCACATGCTGTGTGCAGCCCCAGGGAGGTAGTGGATGAGAGCGAGCAGACACGGCGTTCTTCCAGAACATGCTCCACCTGGTTGCAAACCCAGGAGTCAGGGCAGGGCCCTGGAGCCCTGCTGCCCCAGAGCCTGGAAGAAACCAGCACCACCCACATAAACGAGACCCTCCTGGGCCCCAGATGCCACAGGGGTGTGGTGGCAGGCCCCTGCCTCCCTCCCCGACATCCACTCCACAACGCTGTACGGGAGCCATGGGGGAGGAGGGATGGAGCCCCCACTGCTAAGGGGCAGGGGAGGAAAGAATTCTAGGGAGAGGCAGACCCAGCTTGGCTGGGCCTCCTGCGGAGTGCCAGGACCTCCACCCAGAGGTCTCTGAACATTCCGTGGGCCGCAGGCGCCATAGCCACCTGCTGCAGCCCAACAGCCCCTTCCTTCCGGGGAGCCTCGGCCCCACCCTCTAGCTGCTCCCTGAAAAACGGGGGCAATCACAAGCTCGGGGCTGGCCTACTGGGAGAGTGGAATGAGTTCCCACAAGCAGGCAGGGAGCCTGACAGAGGTCCCCTCCCCTGCACCCTGAGGCCCCAGCCCCTGGACCTCAGGTGGTCAAAGTCCTCCCAGCAAGGGGCCCTCCAGCTGGGATGCAAGGTTGCTTGGACGGGAAGTTTTCTGAGGGTCTGTCGCATCAGATTCCCAAAGGGGTCCCTGGCTCCAACACCTTGGGTGTGAAGCCCTCCCAACCCCCTGACAGCCCCGGCCCTCTGCATGGCACTGACACCAGTCCTCCTTGGGTCGCACGCGAGCTCACGTCTTCCTCACTGTCCTATCTGCCCCGCCTGGCCCTGAGCCTGACAGCAACCTCCCGTCTTACAGGCTGATAGGGGTCAACTTTCAGGCTCACAGAGTGGGAGGGGGTGGGACTGCAGACACAGGTGCTCCTGCAGCAGACACCCCTGGGCCACAGGCGGGCACTGGACAGAGGATGCGGGAAGGGCCGCATCACTTCCAGACTTGCTCCAAGCAGCCAAGGCGGCAGACACGGGAGCCCCTGACCTTCGTCCTTGAACCCCGTGTCAATCTCAAGTCCAAAGTGCAGGCACAGAAGACTGGGTGCATGCAGGGATGGCGGCGGGGGTTCTGGAGGTCACAGAGCCACAGGGCAAGGCCATCTGGTAAGATCTTTATGACACCAGTAATTCCTAACTCCCTTCCATCCAAACAAAGTCCATGACCCACTACAAAAGCCAGCCAGTGCCACTCTGTGCAAAGTGCCACCACGCGGGCCGCACTGCACATTTCCTCCAAACGTGAGGACCACGGCTCTGCCTACCCGCGTCCCCTGGAAAGATGGCCCATTTTAGAACCCTTAGGTAAATCAAAACACAAGTTTGGGGAAAAAAATCAGGAAGGCATTTCGTCCAAGGCACCTCTGTAACCCGGGACACCGAGGGCCCTAAGAGGCTCACAGCAGGAGAGGCAACGTGTTCCCCACACAACATGCGACCTGCCTCCTCCCCAGGAGCCACCGCCACCAGCACGCCCCCTCCTCCGTCACCGCTGCCTCTCACGCATTTCCGACCTTCCCCACCGCCCCGCCCCCGGCCCAGGAGCTAACCTAGGAGCTCGGGAGGGCAGGGGCGGGGCAGGGCAAGAGCTTCTGTTTTGTAAACGACTGAAGGGGCCCTTATTTGGGGTGACAACACTTTACAGCTGGCCCGACTGGCTCCCTGCAGCAGGTGTGCCTTGGGGAGAAGGAGGTTCACCAGCAAACCTTCTCCAGGACGGTGGGGAGGAGCCGGCAGGTGGGGGGCGGCTCTCAACGAGGACTCAGCGTGGCTCCCACCAGGACTCTAAGGAAGGGGGCGGGGGAGGCTGCCGAGATAGCTGCTTGGGACAACAAGCAAAGGCTCCCTCAGGTGTCAACCGCCCCACCCTCAGCTGAGCGGAACCCTGAGGAGAGGAAAGACTGTCTTTTTCCCACAGGGTGCATTCCAGCCCAGAAGAGTACGGGGTTTCCCGGAACAGGAAGGCAGGAGAATGGCCCTGAAGGGAATGTGGGGATAGGGGACACGGAGGAGTCTTCGGGGGGATGGGGGGGTGTACAGGGCCTGCATGGAGGGTACAGGGCTCTGCCTGGAGGGAAGGGTCAACGCGGGGCCCTGAGCAGTGAGGGGTGAGTGTGCCCTGTGGGTTACAGCCCAAAGGTCTGGCCCTGAAGGGGTAGCGAGGGGTGGGTACTCCGGTGGGGTAAGGTCAGAAGGTCCCTGTGCAGGGAGGGACAGGTCCCTTGAGAAGGAACAGAGGGCAAATCCTCAAGAGTCCTGGAGGCCCAATGTAGACAGCAGAAACTGGGAGCTGACCTAGGAGTGATCGGGGGCCTGATCCAGACAGGACAGACACAGGCTGACACCGGAGGGTCCCAGGTGCCAACATGAACAGTTAAGGCAGGGGCTGACCCCAAAGAAATCAGGGGCCCGCAGCTGACCCCGGAGGGTCCCAGGTGCCGACCTAGACAGCAAAGGCAGGGCTGACCCCAGAGGGTCCCGAGCCGACCCAGACGACACAGGCAGGGCTGATCCCGGAGGGCCCCGCCCCGACCCGGACAGGCAGTGAAGGCACAGGCAGGGCTGACACTCGAGGGTCCCGCCCCGACCCGGACAGGCAGTGAAGGCACAGGCAGGGCTGACACTCGAGGGTCCCGCGACCCGGACAGGCAGGGAAGGCACAGGCAGGGCTGACCCCGGAGGGTCTCGCGACCCGGACGGCACAGGCAGGGCTGACCCCGGAGGGTCCCGGCCCGACCCGGACAGGCAGGGCAGGCACAGGCAGGGCGGGGCCCGCAGCCGGCAGGCCCGGGGGCCGCACTCACCGAGCAGCAGCAGCTTGAGCTCGCGCCGGGCGTCGCGCTTGTCCCGCCGCAGCTGCTTCTCGATCTCGGCGTTGATCCGCTTGGACTCCTTCACCTCATCGCTCAGGCAACACGCCATCATGGACTCCAGAGTCATCGTCCCGGCCCCGGCCGACGCGGCCGCCTGCCCGCCGCCGCCCCCCGGCCCCCGGCCCGGCCCTGGCCGGAGCCGCCTCGGCCGCCGCCCGCCGCGGCCCTCCGGCCTCGGCCCCCGGCCCTCGGCCCAGGGCCGGCCCGCCCCGCCTCGGCCGCCGCCTGGCGAGCCGCCGGGTCCCCGCTCGGGCCGCGCCAGCCGCGGACTCCCGCGCGGCCGCACTTAGCCCGCGCCGCCGCCGCAGCCACCGCCAACCGCAGCCGCCGCAACCGAGCGACAGCGCCGGACAACCTAGCAGGCTGGGAGCGCAGCCCGCGACGGGCAGACGGTGCGGCCAATGGGAGGGGCGGGCGGCCAAGCGCGCCCACCATGGGGGCGGGACTAGCGGCCTGGGCGGGGCGTCGGCGGGCGCGAAAGGGGCGGGGCGGGGCGAGGGCGGGGGGCCCGCGGGTTTGGTTGCGCCGACGTGGGAAGGGGGACGCGCAGCCGGGAGCCGGGGCGGGGCCGCCCGGGATTGTGGGAATGTGGCGGACTCGGCCCGGCCAGGCTCGGCTCCGCTCGGCTCCGTTCGGCCCCGCTCGGTCCCGCTCGGCTCGGCCCAGGCGCGGTGGCGGGGGCGCGCACGCGGCCGCTGCGCTCTCTGGGTCTCCAGGTGCCTGGGCAGCACTCGCTGCCCCCGGGAAGCGCCCTGACGTTGCCTGACAGGAACCTTCACTCATCCATTAAAAAGCGTTAATGGAGGTCGGGCGCGGTGGCTCACGCCTGTAATCCCAGCACTTTGGAAGGCCGAGGCGGGCGGATCACCTGAGGTCTGGAGTTCGAGACCAGCCTGACCAACACGGAGAAACGCCGTCTCTACTAAAACTACAAAATTAGCCCGGCGTGGTGGTGCACGCCCGTAATCCCAGCTACTCGGGAGGCTGAGGCAGGAGAATCACTTGAACCCAGGAGGCAGAGGTTGCAGTGAGCCGAGATCACGCCATTGCACTCCAGCCTGGGCAACAAGAACGAAACTCCGTCTCCAAAGAAAAAAAAAAAAAAAAAAAAAAACAGGGCCGGGCGCGGTGGCTCATGCCTGTAATCCCAGCACTTTGGGAGGCGGAAGCAGGTGGATCACGAGGTCAGGAGATCGAGACTATCCTGGCTGACACGGTGAAACCCCGTCTCTACTAAAAATACAAAAAATTAGCCGGGCGTGGTGGCGGGCGCCTGTAGTCCCAGCTACTCGGGAGGCTGAGGCAGGAGAATGGCGTGAACCCGGGAGACGGAGCTTGCAGTGAGCTGAGATCACGCCACTGCACTCCAGCCTGGGCGACAGAGCGAGACACTGTCTCAAAAAAAAAAAAAAAATTAAAAAGCGTTAATGGGACACCTACTGTGTATCAGGCATTAATGGGACACATTCTATATGCCAGGCACGGACCAGAGATTAATGGAGTGCCTGCTGTCCATCAGGTGTCAATCAGGCCTTACTGCAGTGCCTGCACCATTCCAGGCCAGGTATATGCATTAATGAAATGCCTACAGGATACCAGGCACTGCTGTAAGCCCCTTAAGCTAACCCTACCCAAGTGATATCTTTTTTTTCTTCTTCTTTTTTTGAGATGGAGTCTTGCTCTGTCAGCCAGGCTGGAGTGCAGGGGCGTCATCTAGGTTCATTGCACCCTCTGCCTCACAGGCTCTAGTGATTCTCCTGTCTCGCCCTCCCAAGTAGCTGGGATTACAGGCGCGCCACCATGCCTGGCTAATTTTGTATTTTTAGTAGAGAGCAGGTTTCGCCACATTGGCCAGGCTGGTCTCACACTCCTGGCCTCTAGTGATCTGCCCTCCTCGGCCTCCCAAAGCGCTGGGATTATAGATGTGAGCCACCTTGCCCAGCCATATCTTTATCCTTACTTTGCAGATGAAATGGAAGTGGCGACCAGAATTTATAAAAACGTGTGTTCCCACCACCTTGCTGACTACTGAAAACCCTTTTCCCTCTCTGGCCTCCTTGGTCAACCCCTGAGCATCCTCTCCATTTCAGTTCAGACGTCAGCTCCTCAGAGAGACTTCTGACTCCTCAGACCAAGCCAGGTACCTTCTCTTGAGCCACAACTTGAAATTGTATGTTCTGGCCAGGCACGGCGGCTCCTGCCGGTAATCCCAGTACTTGGGAGGCCAAGGCAGGTGGACCGCTTGAGCTCAGGAGTTCGAGACCAGCCTGGATAACATGGCGAAACCCCATCTCTACTAAAAATACAAAAAATTAGATGGGTGTGGTGGCACATGCCTGTAATCCCAGCTACTCAGGAGGCTGAGAGGATCACTTGAGCCCAGGAGGCAGATGTTGCAGTGAGCGGAGATGGGGTTACTGCACTCCAGCCTGGGAAACGAGAGTGAGACCCTGTATAAAAAGAAAACAAAACAAAACACCAGAGTGGCCAACATGGTGAAACCCCCTCTCTACTAAAAATACAAAAATGACCCGGGCATGGTGGCGGGCACCTGTGGTCCCAGCTACTTTTGCTGAGGCAGGAGAATCGCTTGAACCCGAGAGGCAGAGGTTGCAGGGAGCTGGGATCATACCACTGCATTCCAGCCAGGGCAACAGAACGAGACTCCGTCTCAAAAAAAAAAAAAAGGCCGGGTGTGGTGGTTTATGCCTGTAATCCCAGCACTTTGGGAGGCCGAGGTGGGCAGATCACCTGAGATCGGGAGTTCAAGACCAGCCTGACCAACATGGAGAAACCCCGTCTCTACTGAAAATACAGAATTAGCCGGGCATGGTGGCTCATGCCTGTAATCCCAGCTACTTGGGAGACTGAGGCAGGAGAACCTCTTGAACCCGGGAGGCGGAGGTTGCAGTGAGCTGAGATTGCACCATTGCACTCCAGCCTGGGCAACAAGAGAGAAACTCCGTCTTAAAAAAAAAAAAAAAAAAAGCAGGGTGTGGTGGCTCATGCCTGTAATCCCAGCACTTTGGAAGGCCAAGGCAGGCAGATCACTTGAGGTCAGCAGTTTGAGACCAGCCTGGCTAACATGGCAAAACCCTGTCTCTATTAAAAATACAAAAAAATTAGTGGACGCCTGTAATCCCAGCTACTCGGGAGGCTGAGGCAGCAGAATCTCTTGAACCCAGGAGGTGGACGTTGCAGTGAGCCGAGACCACACCACTGCACTCCAGCCTGGGCGACAAGCGTGAAACTCCATCTCCAAAAAAAAAAAAAAGGAAAGAAATTATATATTCTTCTGGGTGCCTCTCTGTAGACTCAGTTTCCCAAATCGGCCATCAGCTCCATGAGGTCAGAGCCTGTCTGGTTCACCTAGAACAAAGATTGGCAATCCACAACCCTCGGCCCTATGGCCCATAAGCTTAGAATGGCTTTTACTTTTTTTTTTTTTTTTTTTTTTTGAGACGGAGTCTTGCTCTGTCGCCCAGCCTGGAGTGTAGTGGCACGATGTCAGCTCACTACAAGCTCCGCCTCCCAGGTTCACGCCATTCTACTGCCTCAGCCTCCCAAGTAGCTGGGACTATGGCACCCGCCACCACGCCTGGCTAATTTTTTTGTTGTATTTTTTAGTAGAGACGGGGTTTCACCTTGTTAGCCAGGATGGTCTCAATCCCCTGACTTCGGGATCTGCCTGCCTCGGCCTCCTAAAGTGTTGGGATTACAGGCGTGAGCCACCGCGCCCAGCCTGGCTTTTACATTTTTAAACGATTTTAAAAAATCAAAAGAAAGTAATATTTAGGTAGACATAAAAATTATATGGAACTCAAATTTCAGTGTCCATGTATAGGATTTTGTTGGAAGCCAGTCACATCCATTGATTTCCATACTGAGTGTGGCTACTCTTACCCCACAGGGCAGCATTACAAGAACTCTTCAAAGATTTCCTATGTGGTCCCTTACAGAAAGAGACCTAGAATGAGGCTCTAACACACACTAGGTGCTCAATCGATGTGTTTGGAATGATGGGAAAGGAATTAAAAAGCCTGGTCTGGGAAGAGTGGCTCATGCCTGTAATCCCAATACTTTGGGAGGCCAAGGCAGGAGGACTGCTTGAGGCCAGGAGTTTGAGACCAGCCTGGGCAGCATAGCAAGACTGCCACGTCGTACACACCCTACGAAAGTAAAAATAAAATTTGCTGGGCGCGGTGGCTCACGCCTGTCATCCCAGCACTTTGGGAGGCCAAGGCAGGCAGATGACCTGAGGTCAGGAGTTCAAGACCAGCCTGGCCAACATGGTGAAACCCCGTCTCTACTAAAAATACAAAAATTAGCCGGGCATGGTGGCTTGCACCTGTATTCTCAGCTACTCCAGAGGCGGAGGCAGGAGAATCGCTTGAACCCAGGAGGTGGAGGTTGCAGTGAGCCGAGATCACACCAGGAGGTGGAGGTTGCAGTGAGCTGAGATCGCACCACTGCACTCCAGCCTGGGCGACACAGTGAGACTCCACCTCAAAAAATAAAATAAAATAATGAAATAAAATTAGCCGGGCATGGTAGCGTGTGCCTGTAATCCCAGCTATTCAGGAGGCCAAGGTCGGAGGATCACTTGAGCCCAAGAAGTCAATGCTGCAGTGAGCCATGATTGCACCACTGCACTCCAGTCTGGGTAACAAAATAAGACCCTGTCTCAAAAACTGAAATTAAGGCAGGTGCAGTTGCTCACGCCTATAATCCCAGGATTTTGGGAGGCCAAGGCAGGAGGATCACTTGAGCCCAGGAGTTCAAGACCAGGGTCTCAACATAGTGAGACCCTGTCTCTACAAAAAAAAAAAAAAGACAAAGGGAAGATACTAAAAATGAATACTAGAGCCTAGATTGTTCTTGGAGCTGGAAATTCATTTTAAAGAGGAGGAAACTGAGGCACCATTGCACACAACTTCGCTGACTGCCGCGCCTCTCCCAGCCCCTGACGCTGGCTGACCTCCCCACCACCTCCTCCCTCTACCTGGCCCTTCCCAGGTTCCAAATGTCAGGAGCCCATCCCTTCTCTTCAGAGGTACACCTTGATAGACCCTTCTCCCTTGTCTTGAGATAAGAGGGCAAAGGGAGGGTCAAAGTCTCCGTTGATTAGTTCCTTGGGTGTGTGGGAAGATTAGCTCACTTTTTTTTTTTTTTTTGAGACAGTCTTGCTCTGTCGCCCAGTCTGGAGTGCAATCAATGGCATGATCTCGGCTCACTGCAACCTCCACCTCCCAGGCTCAAGCAATTCTCCCACCTCAGCCTCCCCAGTAACTGGGACTACAGGCACCCCCACATCATGCCCAGCTAATTTTTGTATTTTTGTAGAGTCAGGGTTTCACCATGTTGGCCAGGCTGGTCTTGAACTCCTGACCTCAGGTGATCCACCCACCTCGGCCTCCCAAAGTGCTGGGATTACAGGGGTGAGCCACCGCATCCGGCCAAAAGATTAGCTCCTTGAAAAGCTCATCTTCTGGGCTTCCAATCCCACCTCAGCTGCACGTAGCCAGGGGGCTCCTGGAGTTCCTGCCTCAATAGATCAAAGCTCCAATTGCATGTGAAACTTACAACCAGAGGGCAAATTGTGGCCAAAAACATTGTCACTCACTTGGCCTGGCAGAGTGGCTCATGCTTGTAATGCCAACACTTTGGGAGGCCAAGGCAGGAGGACCACTTGAGCCCAGGAGTTAGAGACCAGCCTGGACAATATAGTGAGATCCTGTCTCTGTTAAAAGCAACAATATATGGCCGGGCGCGGTGGCTCATGCCTGTAATCCCAGCACTTTGGGAGGCCGAGGTGGGCGGATCAGGAGGTCAGGAGATCGAGACCATCCTGGCTAACATGGTGAAACCCCATCCCTACTAAAAATACAAAAAATTAGCCAGGCATGGTGGCAGGTGCCTGTAGTCCCAGCTACTCGGGAGGCTGAGACAGGAGAATGGTGCCAACCCGGGAGGCCGAGCTTGCAGTGAGCTGAGATCACGCCACTGCACTCCAGCCTGGGTGACAGAGCACGACTCCATCTAAGAAAAAGAAACCCAATATTGTCACTCAGGCCTCGGCTAAAAACACCTCCCCCTCCAATGGGTCCTACCTGAAAATCCGTAACGAATGCCACCCCCACTCCAAGCCCTCCCTCCTGTCACGTCCTGTTGAGTTGCCTTCATAGCCCTTTGTGCAGCTTGAAATTATCGTATTTATCTCTTTATCCATTGATTACCTCTCCCGCCATGATACAGGGTGTATTTCTTTCTTTCTTTCTTTCTTTCCTTTTCTTTTTTTTTTTTTTTTTTTTTTGTTTTTAAGACGGAGTTTCACTCTTGTTGCCCAGGCTGGAGTGCAATGGCACGATCTCGGCTCACCGCAACCTCCGCCTCCCGGGTTCAAGCGATTCTCCTGCCTCAGCCTCCCCAGTAGCTGGGATTACAGGCAGGCACCACCACCCCAGCTAATTTTGTGTTTTTAGTAGAGACAGGGTTTCTCCATGTTGGTCAGGCTGGTCTTGAACTCCCAACCTCAGGTGATCCGCCCACCTCAGCCAGCCAAAGTGCTGGGATTATGGGCTTGAGCCACCATGCCTGGCTTTTTTTTTTTTTTTGTGACAGGATCTTGATCTGTCGCCCAGGCTGCAGTGCAGTGACACGATCTCAGCACACTACAGCCTCGACTTCCTGGGCTCAAATGATCCTCCCGCCTTAGCCTCCCGAGTAGCTGGGACTACAGGTGCCCACCAATACGCTCAGCTAAATTTGTTTAATTTTTTGTAGAGATGGAATCTCACTAGCTTGCCCAGGCTGATCTCAAACTCCTGGGCTCAAGCAATCCTCCCTCCTCAACCAGTCTCTGCCATAACACGCTGTTCTTTTCTTTCAGATACTTTGTCACAATTTGAAATGGGATCTATTTATTGATGATTATTGATTGGGCGTCTGCTATGGGCCAGGTACTAGACTGGATATTTACTTACTTTTTTATTTTTACTTACGTTTTTATTTTTTTTATTTTTTTGAAATGAAGTCTCACTCTGTGGCCCAGGCCGGAGTGTAGTGGCGTGCTCTCCGCTCACTGCAACCTCTGCCTCCCGGGTTCAAGCGATTCTTATGTCTCAGCCTCCCAAGTAGCTGGGGTTACAGACATCCGCCACCACGCCCAGCGAACTTTTGTATTTTTAGTAGAGATGGGTTTCACCACGTTGGCCAGGCTGTTCTCGAACTGCTGACCTCAAGTGAACTTCCCGCCTCAGCCTCTCAAAGTGCTGGGATTATAGGCATGAGCCACCGCACCTGGCCTTGAGCAATTTTTTTTTTTTTGAGACGGAGTCTTGCTCTCTCGCCCAGGCTAAAGTGCAATGGCGCAGTCTCGGCTTGCTGCAACCTCCACCTCTGGGCTCAAGTGATTCTCCTGCCACAGCCTCCCAAGCAGCTGGGATTACAGGCGTGTGCCACCATACCTGGCTCATTTTTGTATTTTTAGTAGAGCCGGGTTTTCACCATGTTGGCCAGGCTGGTCTCAAACTCCTGACCTCGTGATCTCCCCACCTCGGCCTCCCAAAGTGCTGGGACTACAGGCATGAGCCAGCATGACCAGCCTTGAGCATTTATTAAAGAAACTCTGTGGACCGGGCGTAGTGGCTCACACCTGTAATCCCAACACTTTGGGAGGCTGAGTCAGGCGGCTCACAAGGTCAGGAGATCGAGACCATCCCAGCTAACACGGTGAAGCCCTGTTTCCACTAAAAAATTCAAAAAAATTAGCCAGGCCTGGTGACGGGTGCCTGTAGTCCCAGCTACTTTGGAGGCTGAGGCAGGAGAATGGCATGAACCCAGGAGGCGGAGCTTGCAGTGAGCAGAGATTATGCCACTGCACTCCAGCCTGGGCGACAGAGCGAGACTCAGTCTCTAATAATAATAATAATAATAATAATAATAATAATAATAATAATAAAAGAAACTCCGTGGAAACCCCCTCCTGGCTGCAGGGCTGTCCTGGGCATTGTTGGGAGGAGATCCACTGGGGAGCAGGAACAACAGTTGGGGCCAGGCTCAGGGACTCATGCCTGTAATCCCAGCACTTCAAAAGGCTGAGGTAGGAGGATAGCTAGAGGGCGGGAGTTGGAGCCTAGCCTGGACATCACCACAAAACCCCATCTCTACAAAAAAATTTAAAAATTAGGCCGGGCGCGGTGGCTCAAGCCTGTAATCCCAGCACTCTGGGAGGCTGAGGCGGGCGGATCACGAGGTCAGGAGATCGAGACCATCCTGGCTAACACGGTGAAACCCGTCTCTACTAAAAATACAAAAAATTAGCCGGGCGTGGTGGTGGGTGCCTGTAGTCCCAGCTACGCGGGAGGCTGAGGCAGGAGAATGGCGTGAACCCGGGGGGCGGAGCCTGCAGTGAGCCGAGATCGCGCCACTGCACTCCAGCCTGGGTGAAAGAGCTAGACTCCGTCTCAAAAAAAAAAAAAAAAAAAAAAATTTAAAAATTAGCTGGGTGTATTGATGCAGGCCTGTAATCCCAGCATTTTGGGAGTCTGAGGTGGGAGGATTGCTGGGGCCAGGAGTTTGAGGCTGCAGTGAGCTGTGATTGTGCCACTGCACTCCAGCCTGGGTGACAGAGTGAGACCCTGGCAGAAAGAAAAAGAAAAGAAAAGGCCAGGCACATTGGCTCTCGCCTGTCATCCTGGAACTTTGGGAAGCCAAGGCAGGCGGATCACTTGAGGTCAGGAGTTTGAGGCCAGCCTGGCCAACATGGTGAAACTCTGTCTCTACCAAAAAATACAAAAATTAGCTGGGCATGGTGGTGGGCACCTGTAATCCCAGCTACTCAGGAGGCTGAGGCAGGAGAATCACTTGAACTCGGGAGGTACAGGTTGCAGTGAGCCGAGATTGCACCACTGCACTCCAGCCTGGGCAACAGAGTGAGACTCCTTCTCAAAAAAATAAAGAAAAGAAGGAAAAGGAAAGGAAAGGAGAAGAGGAGAGGGGAGGGAAGGGGGAAAATAAAGAAAAAAAAGAAACAGGCCAGGCATGGTGGCTCACGCCTGTAATCCCAGCACTTTGGGAGGCTGAGGCAGGCGGATCACCTAAGGTCAAGAGTTCGAGACGAGACTTAACATGGAGAAACCCCGTCTCTACTAAAAATACAAAATTAGCTGGGCGTGGTGGTGCACGCCTGTAATCCCAGCTACTTGGGAGGCTGAGGCAGGAGAATCGCTTGAACCCTGGAGGTGGAGGTTGCAGTGAGCTGAGATTGCGCCATTGCACTCCAGCCTGGGCAACAAGAGCAAAACTCCGTCTCAAAAAAAAAAAGAAAGAAAGAAAGAAAAGAAACAACAACATCATGGGGGTCTTCCATTCTCAGTGCCTACTGTGTGCCGGGAACTGGGCCAGGACCCAGAAAGCCTCCTGTGGGTAAGATGGGGAAACTGAGGCCCATCAAGAGATGGGAAGTTGACCCTGGGCCCCAACCCGGAGCTGAATACTGACTCCAGCGTCCCCACCCAGAGGCCCAGAGTGACAAAGTCCACACTCACAGCAGTGCCTTCATGGCATTGGCGGCCCCTCCCTCCCTCCTCAGCTCCCCACGGCCTCCTCCCTTCCTTGTGGCCTTGGCCTCCTGGACCTTGAGGAACTGGATTTTATGAGGGCCCGGGGTGAGAACAAGGCCATTTCCTGGCACAGAGCTGCGAGCGAGGACAAAGGTGACGGGGACCCAGGCTGAGGACAGGCAGGGTGCAGGGGCACCTATTGCCAGAACTACAGCTCCGGAGTCAGGGGGCAGGACCCTCCGCACCCAAACACCAGCCCCTCCAGGCCTCGGGGTGGAAAATGAGCACTCATTGCCTGCCATAAAGAAAATCGGCCGGCGTGGTGGCTCACGCCTGTCATCCCAGCACTTTGGGAGGCCGAGGCGGGTGGATCACCTGAGGTCAGGAGTTGAAGACCAGCCTGGCCAACATAGTGACACCCCGTCTCTACTAAAAATACAAAAATTAGCCAGGCATGTTGGCAGGCACCTGTAATCCCAGCTACTCAGGAGGCTGAGGCGAGAGAATGGCGTGAACCCGGGAGGCGGAGGTTGTAGTGAGCCGAGATCACGCCACTGCACTTCAGCCTGGGCGACAAAGCAAGACTCTGTCTCAAAAATTAAAAAAAGAAAAAGAAAAAAGAAAATCATCAGGCCAGGCTTGGTGGCTCATGCCTGTAATCCCAACACCTTGGGAGGCCGAGGCGGGTGGATCACCTGAGACCAGCCTGGCCAACGAGGTGGAACCCCGTCTCTGCTAAAAATACAAAAATTAGCCAGGCGTGGTGGTGGGTGCCTGTAATCTCAGCTACTCGGGAGGCTGAGGCAGGGGAATTGCTTGAACCCAGGAGACGGAGGTTGCAGCGAGCAGAGATGGCGCCATTGCACTCTAGCCTGGGGGACAGAGCAAGACTCTGTCTCAGAAATAAAAAATTAAAAAAATGGTCAAGCTGGGCATGGTGGCACATGCCTCTGGTCCCAGCTACTTGGGAGGCCAAGGCATGAGGGTCACTTAAGCTCAGGAGTTCAAGAGCAGCCTGGGCAACACAGCAAGACCCCATCTCTACCAAAAATAATAAATGAGTAAGGCATGGTGGTGCATGCCTGTGGTCTCAGTTTCTTGGGAGACTGAGGTGGGAAGATCGATCGAGCCCAGGAGTTTGAGGCTGCAGTGAGGTATGATCGCGCCACTGCACTCCAGCCTGGCACAGAAAACAAGAACCCCTGATCTAAAACCAAACAAAAAAAAAAGGAAGCAACTGGAATTCTCCTCCGTGACTGGTGGGAATGTGAAATAGTGCGGCTTCTTTGGAAAAAAGTCTAGCAGATTCTTTATTAAAAAAAATTTTTTTTTGAGACGGAGTCTTGCTCTGTCGCCCAGGCTGGAGTGCAGGGGCATGATCTCGGCTCACTGCAAGCTCCGCCTCCCAGGTTCATGCCATTCTCCTGCCTCAGACTCCTGAGTAGCTGGGACTACATGCGCCCGCCACCACGCCCGGCTAATGTTTTTTGCATTTTTTAATAGAGACGGGCTTTCACCGTGTTAGCCAGGACGGTCTCAATCTCCTGACCTCATGATCCGCCCGCCTCGGCCTCCCAAAGTGCTCGGATTACAGGCGTGAGCCACCGCACCCGGCCGGGTTCTTCAAAATTTGAACAAGATCAGCTGGGCGCTGTGGCTCACGCCTGTAATCCCAGCACTTTGGGAGGCTGAGGTGGGTGGATCACCTGAGGTAGGGAGTTCGAGACCAGTCTGACCAACATGGAGAAATCCCGTCTCTACTAAAAAATACAAAAATTAGCTGGGCATGGTGGCACATGTTTGTAATCCCAGCTACTCGGGAGGCTGAGGTAGGGGGATCGCTTGAACCTGGGAGGCGGAGGTTGCGGTGAGCCGAGATTGCACCATTGCACTCCAGCCTGGGCAACAAGAGCAAAACTCTGTCTCAAAAAAAAAAAAAAAATTTAAACAGGATCTAGGGCTGGCCGTGGTTCATACTTGTAAATCCAGAACTTTGGGAGGCCGAGGTGGGTGGATCACTTGAGCTCAGGAGTTCGAGACCAGCCTGGCCAACATGATGAAACCGCATCTCTACTAAAAATACAAAAGTGGCTGGGCGGGGTGGCTCACACCTGTAATCCCAGCACTTTGGGAGGCCGAGGTGGGCAAATCACGAGGTCAAGAGATCGAGACCATCCTGGCTAACACAGTGAAACCCCGTCTCTACTAAAAATACAAAAATTAGCCAGGCATGGTGGCACGCGCCTGTAGTCCCAGCTACTCAGGAGGCTGAGGCAGGAGAATCATTTGAACCAGGGAGGCAGAGGTTGCAGTGAGCCAAGATCATGCCACTGCACTCCAGCCTGGGCAACAGAGTGAGACTCCTTCTGAAAAAAGTAATATTAAATAAATAAATAGATAGATAAATAAATAATATAAACAGTATCTATTTATATTTATTTTAAATAAATAAACAGGATCCAGCCATTTCATTCCTAGGTATTTTGCCAACAGAAATGAAGACATGTCAATACAGACGCCTACACTCCATACTAACAACAGCCGTGGTTTATGCTGCTGGAAGCTGGGAGTCCGGCTCTCTGGTTCTCATCTAGCACACCCTCCCCAAGCTGTGTGACTTTCACGGGGAGACTTGCCCTCTCTGAATCTCCATCTCTTCATCGGTGAAATAAGTGTAGTGATAAAAATTTCCGTATGCCAACGGGCACATGGAAAGTTGCTTGGCCAGGCCCGGTGCCGCACACTTGTAATCCCAGCACTTTGGGAGGCTGAAGCTGGAGAATCGCTTGAGCCCAGGAGTCCAAGAATAGCTTGAGCAATATATCAACACCCTATCTCTACTAAAAATACAACATTAAAAAGTAGCCATGTGTGGTGGCATGCACCTGTAGTCCCAGCTACTCAGGAGGCTGAGGTGAAAGGATTGCTTGAGCCTGGGAGGCTGAGGATGTAGTAAGCTATGATTGCACCACTGCACTCTAGCCTTGGCAACAGAGCAAGGCCTTGTCTGAAAAAAATAACCAGGCTGGGCCCCGTGGCTCACACCTGTAATCCCAGCACTTTGGGAGGCCAAGGCAGGCAGATCACCTGAGGTCAGGAGTTCGAGACTAGTCTGGACAACATGGTAAAACCCCGACTCTACTAAAAATACAAAAATTAGCCAAGTATGGTGGCTCGTGCCTGTAATCCCAGCTACTCAGGAAGCTGAGGCAGGAGAATCCCTTGAACCCAAGAGGCAGAGGCTGTGGTGAGCCAAGATCTTGCCACTGCACTCCAGCCTGGGTGACAGAATGAGACTCCATCTCAAAAAACAAACAAACAAACAAACAAAAACTCCCTTTCTAATATCACCTGCCCTTGAAATCTTTCCTGGGTGAAGCCAAGAACCCTCCCAGGCTAAGCCCCAATTTTGGGGCTCACCTGCCCTGCATCGAGGGGACCAGGGCAGACAGGACTTGGCTTGTCAAGCTGAGGGAGGATAGGGCTGGGTCCAGGTGGAGGCTATGCACATGTGGAAAAGTTTTGGGGCAGATAACAACACAGACCCTGCAATCACAATCCCTGGGTTCAAATCACCACACTCCCTCCTTGCTCTCCCTCCCAACTCCATGACCTTGAGCTGTGACCTTGCACCAGGGACTCCTCCTCCCTCAGCCTCCATTTCCTTTTGGCAAAACAGGGATATAAGAGTTACCTGTGGCTGGGCTCCCACCTGTCATCCCAGCACTTTGGGAGGCAGAGGCAGGTGGATCACCTGAGGTCAGGAGTTTGAGACCAGCCTGGCCAACAGGGTGAAACCCCGTCTCTACTAAAAATACAAAAGTTAGCCAGGCGTGGTGGTGGGACCTGTAATCCCAGCTACTCAGAAGGCTGAGGCATGATAATTACTGGAACCCGGGAGGCGGAGGTTGCAGTGAACCAATATCATGCCATTGCACTCCAGCCTGGGCAACAAGAGGGAAACTCTGTCTCAAAAAAAAAAAAAAAAAAAAAAAAAAAATTGGGAAGCCGAGGCGGGCAGATCACCTGAGGTCAGGATCACTCCGTCTCTACTAAAAATACAAAAATTAGCCAGGCATGGTGATGCAAGCCTGTAGTCTCAGCTACTGGGGAGCTGAGGCAGGAGGCAGGAGAATCACTTGAACCCGGGAGGCAGAGGTTGCAGTGATCCGAGATCACACTACTGAGCTCCAGCCTGGGCCACAGAGCAAGACTCCATCTCAAATATATATATATATATATGTGTGTGTATATATATTAAATCTGGCAGGGTGCCATAGCGCACACCTTAATCCCCGCTACTCAGGAGGCTGAGGAGGGAGGATCACTTGAGCCCAGGAGGCCGAGGCTGCAGTGAGCTATGATCGCGCCACTGCACTCCAGCCCAGGCGAGAGAGCAGGACCCTGTCTCTAAAAACTATATATATAAATAAAGAAATGCACTAAATCCGAACGAATGAATGAAGGTTTTGGTTAAGCTCCTTGATTATCCCAATTCTGGCTTCGGGCAAATAACTGAGCCAAGACTTTCTCTTTTAAAAAAACAAACATTAGAAACCATTTCCTCCTGTGAGCAGGTTGAGTTTCTTATTCCCAAGTAAGGGCAAAACAGATTGCACCCAGGGCTGCAGGCTCTGGCCATGCACACGGCCTCCTACAAAGCTTCTGCCCACAGGCTCATCTGATCTTATGATTCGGGAAACACCCGGGACACGGGGTCACAGCTCAGACTCTGCCCCGCCTTTGCTGAATTAGACTGTGCGGAGAGTCAGCCCCAGGAAGCTGCGTTTGAAACAAGCCCATTCTGAGCCCAGGGAGGTCTGACCATCCACAGACATCCCCATGCACAGCCAGGGACAGCTCGTGCCCGGTTTCTGCAGACATGGATTTAGTGGAGAAGCCTCTTCATGTTAAAGTCACACTGAATTATTGTTATTTTATTTATGTATTTATTTTTCTGATGGGGTATTATTCTGTTGCCCTGTCTGGAGTACAGTGGCACAATCTTGGCTCGCTGCAACCTTCCTCTCCTGGGTTCAAGAGATTCTTGTGCCTCAGCCTCCTGAGTAGCTGGGACTGCAGGTGCGTGCCACCACGTCCGGCTAATTTTTGTATAGCTTAGTAGAGCCGGGGTTTCACCATGTTGGCCAGGCTGGTCTCGAACTCCCGACCTCAAGTGATCCTCCCCACTCAGCCTACCAAAGTGCTGGGATTACAGGCATGAGCCACCACACTCGGCCTTCATAACTGAATTCAAATCTGAGTCAGGGCCTGTCCCTCCTCGGCTCACAGCCCTCCATGGCTCCCACCTTCCTGCAGGAAAAGCCCAAGTCTGCCCCATGGCCCACAAGGGCCTGCACCAGCCCTTCCCCGTCCTCCCCTCCTCCCTGTCTCCCTTTCCTCCAGTCACACAGGTCTCCTTAGTGTTCCTCTAACTAGTCAGGCACAGTCCTACCCCAGGGCCTTTGCACAGCCTGTGCCTTCTGCCTGGAACTCTCTATCCACAGTGTGAGCTCTGTCCCTACACAATCTAGCTTTGTCTATCCCTGTTACTCCTTCTAAACCCCTCCTTCTGGGCCTGGCGAGGTGTCTCATGCCTGTAGTCTCAAAACCTTGGGAGGCCAAGGCAGGCACATCACTTGAGGCCAAGCGTTCAAGACCAGCCTGGGCTTGTCAGGGAGAACCTGACTCCACAAAAAAATAAAATAAAATTTGCCAGCCATGATGGCATACACGTGTAGTCCCAGCTACTCGGGAGGCTGCAGTAATCCCAGCACTTTGGGAGGTAGAGGCAAGGAGATAACCTGAGATCAGGAGTTCGAGACCAGCCTGGCCAACATGGCAAACTCTCGTCTCTACTAAAAATACAAAAACTAGCTGGGTGTGGTGATGCATGCCTGCAATTCCAGGTACTAGGGAGGCTGAGTCACAAGAATTGCTTGAACCCAGGAGGCGGAGGTTGCAGTGAGCTGAGATCGTGCCACTGCACTCCAGCCTGGGCGACAGCGAAACTCCATCTAAAAAAAACAAAAACAAAAACAAAAAAAGAGAGAGAATCCATGAATCTATTTGGAAAATAGACAGATAAATAAAGTGAGAAGGAGGCATTTATATTTATTTATTTATTTTTGAGTCAGAGTCTCACTCTGTCACCCAGGCTAGAGTGCAGTGGTGCAATCATGGCTCACTTCAGCTTCAACCTCCTGGGCTCAAGCTATCCTCCCACCTCAGCCTCCCAAAGTGCTGGGATTACAGGTGTGAGCCACCGTGCCGGGCTACCACTAATTTTTTTTTTTAATTTAGTTTTTTGAGATGGAGTTTTGTTCTTGTCACCCATGCTGGAATGCAATGGCACGATATCGGCTCACTGCAACCTCCGCCTTCCAGGTTCAAGCGATTCTCCTGCCTCAGCCTCCTGAGTAGCTGGGATTACAGGCTCCCACCACCACACCCAGCTAATTTTTGCATTTTTAATAGAGATGGTGTTTCACCATGTTGGCCAGGCTGGTCTTGAACTCCTGACCTCAGGTCATCTGCCCACCTAGGCCTCCCAAAGTGCTGGGATTACAGGTGTGAGCCTTGGTGCCTGGCTCATTCATTTTTTTCTACAGTGGAAGGGCCTGGGGATGTTTCTGGAGTGCGTGATTCCCAGTCGTTATTTTAATTATTATTTTTTTCAGTCTGTGGGTGGAGAAATCAATTCAGTGGATCATGACCCATATATATATTTTAAATGAAGTAGAATAGGAAACATCACAGTGCGTGGTGCTTTGCAGAGCGAAGAGTTATCTTGTGCAATTGTTATTGGGGTTATGCAGGTACTTAAACCTCTGTCCTGAGTACATGTGTGTATATGTGTGTTTGGGAGGTTGAGGCAGGCGGATCACCTGAGGCCAGGAGTTCGAGACCAGACTGGCCAATATGGCGAAACCCCATGTCTACTAAAAAATACAAAAATTAGCCAGGCATGGTGGCGGGCACTTGGAGTCCCAGCTACTCAGGAGGCTGAGGCAGGAGAATCACTTTTACCTGGGTGGAGATGTGATGGTCAAGAAAAGTTTACAGCTCCCTCACCTCATATAACTGCTTCTTTCTTTCTTTCTTTCTTTCTTTCTTTCTTTCTTTCTTTCTTTCTTTCTTTCTTTTTTTTGAAATGGAGTCTCACTTAGTCGCCCAGGCTGGAGTGCAGTGGCGCGATCTCAGCTCACTGCAAACCCCACCTCCTGGGTTCACGCCATTCTCCTGCCTCAGCCTCCTGAGTAGCTGGGACTACAGGCGCCCGCCACCACACCCAGCTAATTTTTTTGTATTTTTAGTAGAGACAGGGTTTCACTGCGTTAGCCAGGATGGTCTTTATCTCCTGACCTCGTGATCCGCCCATCTCAGCCTCCCAAAGTGCTGGGATTACAGGCGTGAGCCACTGCACCTGGCCATAACTGCTTATTTCATAATTTAAATATATTTATGTGTAGGCTGGGCACGGTGGCTTACACCTGTAATCACAACGCTTTGGGAGGCTGAGGCAGGTGGATCATGAGGTCATGAGTTCAAGACCAGCCTGGCCAATGTGGCAAAACCTCGTCTCTACTAAAAATACAAAAATTAGCAGGGTACAGTGGTAGGTGCCTGTAATCCCAGCTACCCGGGAGGCTGAGGCAGGAGAATAACTTGAACTCGGGAGGTGGAAGTTGCAGTGAGCCAAGATCTTGCCATTGCATTCTAGCCTGGGCGACAACAGCAAGACTCTGTCTCAAAAAAACTAAATAAAAATAAAATAAATAAATAAATAAATATTTATATGTGTGATGAGTTGATTCACTAGAAAGGAATTTTTGGCCGGGTGCGGTGGCTCACGCCTGTAATCCCAGCACTTTGGGAGGCCGACGCAGGCGGATCACGAGGTCAGGAGATCGAGACCATCCTGGCTAACATGGTGAAACCCCGTCCCTACTAAAAATACAAATAATTAGCTGGATGTGGTGGTGGGCACCTGTAGTCCCAGCTACTCGGGAGGCTGAGGCAGGAGAATGGCATGAACCTGGGAGGCAGAGCTTGCAGTGAACCGAGATCATGCCACTGCACTCCAGCCTGGTTGACAGAGCAAGACTCTGTCTCAAAAAAATTTTTTTTAAAATAAAGGAATTCTCAGGTGGCAGTGATTTTGCACCCCTTGATCAAGAGATTGACAGCAGTGTCTGGGGACATTTCTGGTTATCAGGACTTGGGGAGGAGGTGCTCCTGGCATGGAGTGGGTGGATGCCAGGGACTCTGCTCAGGACCCTGCAGTGCCCAAGATGGCCTCATCCCAGAGAACAATCCAGCCTTGAATGTCCACAGTGTCTAGAATGGGGATCTCGTAGTTAATTATTTGGGGGGAAAATTGAGTCTGCTCCCTGCTCACACCAGAAAGCAGAATAAGCTCCCGATGGGGCAGATGGTACAACCCGTGGGGACCCTTGGGATTCACCTCCTCTCTCCTTCCCCACTCAGGGTGTGGATTTCAATGTGTGTAGCCACCTGGGACCTCAGCAGGGCAGAGGATCATGGGATCCAGAGTCTCTTGGGGGTCTGCGGAATCCCCTAACCCAGGGATTCTCACCTGGAGGATGATTCTGCTCCCAGGGGGCACTGGGTGATGTCTGGGGACATCTGTGGTTGTCACGACTGGGGCGTGCGCCTGGCATGGAGTGAGTGGAGGCCAGGGACGCTGCTCAGCACCCTGCAGTGCCCAGGACAGCCCCACCCCAGAGAACCATCCCTCCCGTAAAGTCCACGGTGAGAAAGCATGGATAAGACTCTCTGATTTACTGAGCTGTCCCAGCACACAGCCTGGCACACAGCAGGTGCTCGCAAAGGATTTGTAAGCCGAGGGGCTGCTGTCTCCAAACCCCTAGCGGCCTGGCTCACCCTCCTGGGGAGAGGGCAGGTGCAGGCGACCTGAGCCAAGGTGCGCGAGATCCTGATGACACACTGCCCCCGTGTGGGCATCCGTGGAACAGCGGCCGGCGGCACGGGCGCCGCGTGGGTGGGGGGCGGGGAGCGTTTGCACCCGGGGAGGTCTCCGCGCAGCGCGGCCCGCTAGGACTTTCTGCCACAACGCCTACATTCTAGCTCCGTGGCGTCCCACGTGGTGGTTACTGGTGGGCTGCTGAGCCCCTGAACCGTGGCCAGGGCAACTGAGGAAATGCATCTTTCATTATATATATATATATATATATATATATATATATATACAGCTTGTCACTGCTACCTAGACTGGAATGCAGGGCCGCGATCATAGCTCACAGCAGCCTCGACCTCCTGGGTTCAATCAATCCTCCCGCCTCGACCTCCCAAAGCGCTGGGGTTAATTACAGCCTGGCCCGTTTCCATCCATCTCAGTGTAAACGTAAGTAACCATGCATGGTTGGTGGCTATCGAGCTCTGGAATGAGGTCTCTCCCCTGGACGCTGTGGACATTTGGAGCCAGATAGTTCTCTGGGATGAAGCCGTCTTGGGCACTGCAGGGTGCTGAGCAGCATCCCTGGCCTCCACCCACTCCATGCCAAGAGTACCCACCATTGTGACAACCACAAATGTCCCCAGACATCACCCAGTGCCCCCTGGGAGCAGAATCACCCTGGTTGAGACCCCCTGGGTTATGGGATTCCACGGACCCCCCCCCCCCCCAAGAGACTCTGTGTCCCATGATCATCTGCCCTACTGGGTCTAGGAGGCTGTACACATTGAAATCCACACCCTCAGTGGGGAGGGAGAGAGGAGGTGAGTCCCAGGAGCTGGGGCCCCCTGGTTTATGCTGTCTGGCCCATTGGGAGTTTATCCTGGTCTCTGGTGTGAGCAGATATTGGACTCAATTTCTGTAACCCCAGAAATTGGCTCATGCCTGTAACCCCAGGTTTTGAGGGCCGAGGTGGGCGGATCATTTGAGGTCAGGAGTTCAAAACCAGCCTGGCCAAACTGGTGAAACCCCATCTCTACTAAAAATACAAAAATTAGTTGGGTGTGGTCGTGGGCAGCTGGAATGCCAGCTACTCGGGAGGCTGAAGCAGGAGAATTGCTTAAGCCCGGGAGGTGGACGTTGCAGTGAGCCAAGATCACGCCATTGCACTCCAGCCTGGGCAACAGAGCAAGACTCTGTCTCAAAAAAACAAACAACAAAAAACCCCACAAAATTTGGCCAGGTACAGTAGCTCACAAATGTGATCCCAACAATTTGGGAGGCCGAGGCAGGTGGATCGATTGAGCCCAGTATTTCAAAACCAGTCTGGGTAACATAGGGAGACCCCTTCTCTACAAAAAAATTTAAAATTAGCCAGGTGTGGTGGTGTGCACCTGTAGTCCCGGCTACTCAGGAAGCTGAGCTGGGAGGATCATTTGAGTCTGGGAGGTGGAGGCACAGTGAACTATGATCATGCACTGCACTCCAGCCTGGGGGACAGAGCCAGACCCTGTCTCTGAAATTAAAAAAAAAAAAAAAAGTAGTAATAACTGCACCTACCTTGAAGGCCTGGATCAGTGCTGGGGCTCTGAGAAAATTTGGTAAACCTCGGCCATTTATGATAAAGGGGATGATTATTTTGCTGGGAGGAGAGGTTAGAGGTATCTGAGTAACAGAGAGCAAGAATAGTGGCTCCGGGTCCTACAGGACCATAGTATATGCCCACAGCCCACTAGATAGATGGGAAAGCAGATAGATGGGACCAGAGAGGGACAGCCACTTGTCCAGAGACACACGGCCCACCTGTTGTAAAGCTGAGGCTGGCACTTACCCCTTGGGTGTCTATGGGGAGGCAATGGGGCCTCTGGAGGGCAGGCCAAGTAGGCAGCCACACTTCCCTGCTCCCCACAGTCCCCCGGTATCCCCAGAGAGACATCTGCAGGAGTCAGCCTACTAATCACCTAATTAGTGCACAGCCCCCGGGAAATGCTGGGAACACCTTTTAAAGGCCCTTAAACACCCCAACAGCGACTCACAGTCCTGCCAACACCAGGCTCCCAAGGCCGGCAGCTGGGGGCGCTGGGGGCGCTGGGGGCGCTGGGGACGGTGAAAAGCACAAAAACAAAACACATTTGGCCCAGTGCGGTGGCTCATGCCTGTAATCACAACACTTTGGGCAGCCAAGCGGGGGCGGGTGGCTTGAGTCCAGGAGATCAAGACCAGCCTGGGCAACATAAAAAGACCCCCATCTCAAAACCACAACAGGCCAGGCGTGGTGGCTCATGCCTGTAATCCCTGCACTTTGGGAAACTGAGGTGGGCAGATCACGAGGTCAGGAGTTTGAGACCAGCCTGGCCTACATGGTGAAACACCATCTCTAGAAAAATACAAAAATTAGGCCAGGCGCAGTGGCTCATGCCTGTAATCCCAGCACTTTGTGCGGCCGAGGCGGGTGTATCACAAGGTCAGGAGACTGAGACCATCCTGGCCAACATGCTGAAACCCTGTCTCTACTAAAAATACAAAAATTAGCCAGGTGTGGTGGCATGCGCCTGTAGTCCCAGCTACTTGGATGCTGAGGAAGGAGAATCACTTGAACCTGGGAGGTGGAGGTTGCAGTAAGCCAGGATCATGCCACTGCACTCCAGCCTGGGCAACATAATGAGACTCCATCTCCCCCCTCCAAAAAAAAAAAAAAAAAAAAAGATTTAAATGGAAAAGTCATGTGACCCAAGATTGGCCAATCAGAGTATTCCAGCCAGAACATAGGGATTATATCAGGGATGTCATGTCACCTAAGCCTGGCCAATGAGAATGAGTCCTAAGACATGCTGTAATTAAGCAGAAGGAATTGGCTGGAGTTGCTGAGCTGGGAGGATGAAAGCTTACAGCTGCTGGGGAACGGTGTTTGTTTGCTGCCATGGGAGACAGCTGTCTCAGCTATGCACAGTGACACAGGATCCTGATAATGTTGGAGCCCCTGGATCAAGCCATGCCTGAAGTCAGCCCTAATGTCATGAATGTTCAGTTCCATGGACTTAAGCCATTCCGTTTTTTTGTTGTTGTTGTTATTGTAATTCCGTTGTCACATCCACTCAAAAAATACGACATGAGATGAGAGACTGCTGCACTGAACAAGTTGATGGGGACATGAGCCAGGATGGTAACCCTATAGTTAGTGGGAATTGATTGGATTCTGGGTATATTGGTAAAGCTGGAGCCAATGGGATTGCTGTGGGATTATAACCACATATGTTTGTAAAGTGATTTTATTAATGTCTGGCTCCCCTGCTAGGCTGTAAGGTTGGAGCTTTGTGGGTCACTGTATCCCTAATATCTAGACGAAGACCAGGCGTGCAAGTGTTCAATAAAGCCGTGTTGTGTGACAGAGCTCTGGGGGTGGAGAGGAAGGCAGACAAAATCCATGATCGCCCCTTTGTGAGCCACAGTTTCCTCATCTGGAATATGGGGATAATAAACAGTTACTGTCAGCCAGGCACAGTGGCTCACGCCTGTAATCCCAGTACTTTGGGAGGCCAAGGCAGGTGGATCACCTGAGGTCAAGAGTTTGAGAGCCGCCTGGCCAACATGGCAAAACCCTGTCTCTACTAAGAATAAAAAATTAAGGCAGGGCACGGTGGCTCACGCCTGTAATCCCAGCACTTTGGGAGGCTGAGGCGGGCAGACCACAAGGTCAGGAAATCGAGACCCTCCTGGCCAACATGGTGAAACCCCGTATCTACTAACATACAAAAAATTAGCCGGGCATGGCGGCACACTCCTGTAATCCCAGATGCTGGGGAGGCTGAGGCAGGGGAATCACTTGAACCCAGAAGGTGGAGGTTGCAGTGAGCCGAGATCACGCCACTGCACTCCAGTCTGGCAACAGAGCAAGACTCCGTCTCAAAAAAAAAAAAAAAAAAAAAACAAATTAGCCAGGCATGGTGGCACACATCTTTAATCCCAGCCATTTGGGAGGCTGAGGCAGGAGAATTGCTTGAACTCGGGAGGCAGAGGTTGCAGTGAGCCGAGATCCAGATCACGCCACTGCACTCCAGCCTGGGGGACAGAGCAAGACTCCATCTCCAGATAAATAAATACTAACTCATTCTTTCATTTCACTAAGACCTGATGTTTGCACTGAGTAGAAATTCTTTGCCAGACCCCAAGCTGTGCCCTGGGACACAGCAGTGCAGAAGGCAGTCCGCTCCTTACTCTCATGGATCTTTCAGGCTGACAGATAATAAAGATGACAGCTGGCCTGCCTGGTGGCTCACGTATCTATTCCCAGCACTTTGAGGGGCTGAGGTGGGAGGGTCACTTGAGGCCAGGAATTCGAGGCTGCAATCAGCTATGATGGCACCACTGTTCTGCAGCCTGCATGACAGCCCAAGACACTGACTAAAAAAATAAAATAAAATTAGGCCAGGCACGATGGTTCATGCCTGTAATCCCAGCACTCTGGAAGGCCAAGGTGGGAGGACTGCTTGACCCCAAGAGTTCAAGACCAGCCTGGGCAACATAGTGAGACCCTGACTCTTGGGAAAAAAAAAATCAGCCCAGCCAGGGTGCAGTGGCTGACACCTGTAATTCCAGCACTTTGGGAAGCCGAGGCAGGCAGATCACCTGAGGTCAGGAGTTGGAGACCAGCCTGGCCAACAAGGTGAAATCCCATCTCTACTAAAAATACAAAAATTGGGCCAGGCGCGGTGTCTCATGCCTGTAATCCCAGCACTTTGGGAGGCTGAGGCGGGGGGGGCATCACCTGAGGTCAGGAGTTCGAGACCAGCCTGACTAACATGGAGAAACCCCGTCTCTACTAAAACTACAAAATTAGCCGGGCGTGGTGGCACATGCCTGTAATCTCAGCTACTAAGGAGGCTGAGGCAGGAGAATCACTTGAACCCAGGAGTTGGAGGTTGCAGTGAGCCGAGATCATGCCACTGCACTCCAGCCTGGGTGACAGAGCGAGACTCCGTCTCAAAAATAAATAAATATCAAAATGTTAAATAAACATAAATAAATAAAAATAGATAAATAACAATAAAATAGAGTGATATAATAACAATATTTTTTGTTTTTTCCATATGACTGGTTAGAGAAGGCCTCTCAGAGGAAGTAATTGTCCAGGCCAGGCCTGCTGGCCAACACCTGTAATCCCAGCACTTTGGGAGGCTGAGGCTGGTGGATCACGAGGTCAGGAGATCAAGACCATCCTGGCTAACACAGTGAAACCCCGTCCCTACTAAAAATACAAAAAATTAGCCGGGCGTGGTGGTGGGCGCCTGTAGTCCCAGCTACTCGGGAGGCTGATGCAGGAGAATGGCGTGAAACCGGGAGGCGGAGTTTGCAGGGAGCCGAGATCCGCGCCGCTGCACTCCTGCCTGGGTGACAGAGCAAGACTCTGTCTCAAAAAAAAAAAAAAAAAAAAAAAAGTCATGTGACCCAAGGCTGGCCAATCAGAGCATTCTACTCAGGCCATAAAATTTCTCAAGGATGTCATGTGACCCAGGGCTGGCCAATCAGAACATTGTACTCAGGCCATAAGGTGTAGATTAAGGATGTCAGGAGCCAACTGGGTGCTGTGTGCTAATTACTTCCAGGGTCTTATCTCATTTAATTCTGCAACAACCTGGTGTGTCGTCTTAACCCATTCATTTATTCATTAACTCATTCATTTATTCATTCACTCATTCAGTAACTATTGGGCATTTATACTGAGCCAGGCCCTGTTCTAGGTATTGAGGATACAAAAGTGACCAGGACTCACCAAACCCCCTGCCTCCCGGGGCCTACATTCAAGAAAGTAAACACACAAACCGCATTACACGTCAGACAGTGCTGTGTCCCATGGAGCAGGGAAAACGCTGACCTCATGACCTGCTCGCGGAATATGGGTTGAGGCCTCTATGAGCTGGGCCTAGGAGGCAGTCTGAGTGAGTTATGCAAGATTTTTATTTAACATTTTGATATTTTGTTCATTGTGGATTTTTTTTCCTTAATTTTGATTTGTTAAAATGTTGTTGGCTGGGCGCGGTGGTTCATGCCTGTAATCCCAGCACTTGGGAAGGGGAGGTGAGTGGATCACAGAGGTTGCAGTGAGCCGAGATTGCGCCATTGCACTCCAGCCTGGGCGACAGAGCCAGACTCCGTCTAAAAAAAAAAAAAGTGGGCCGGTCGTGGTGGCTCACGCCTGTAATCCCTGCACTTTGGGAGGCCGAGGCGGGTGGATCACGAGGTCAGGAGATTGAGAGCATCCTGGCTAACACGGTGAAACCCCGTCTCTACTAAAAATGCAAAAAAAATTAGCCAGGCGTGGCGGCGTGCGCCTGTAGTCCCAGCTGCTGGGGAGGCTGAGGCAGGAGAATGGCGTGAACCCGGGAGGTGGAGCTTGCAGTGAGCCAAGATCGTACCACTGCACTCCAGCCTGGGCAACAGAGCGAGACTCTGTCTCAAAAAACAAAACAAAACAAAACAAAAACACGTAGATTGCATCAAAACAGCGTTTATCCTGATGACTTAGGTATTTGGCATCCCCTTAACTTTTTTTTTCTTTCTTTTTTTTTTTTTCTTTTGAGATGGAGTCTCACTCTGTTGCCCAGGCTGGAGTGCAGTGGCGCGGTCTTGGCTCACTGCAAGCTCCACCTCCCGGGGTCACGCCATTCTCCTGCCTCAGCCTCCCGAGTAGCTGGGACTACAGGCGCCTGCCACCACGCCCAGCGTGTGTGTGTGTGTGTGTGTGTGTGTGTGTGTGTGTGTGCGCGCGCGCGCGCGCGCGCGCCAGGATGGTCTCGATCTCCTAGCCTTGTGATCCGCCAGTCTCGGCCTCCCAAAGTGCTGGGATTACAGGCGTGAGCCACCGCGCCCAGCCTTCTTTCTTTTTTTTGAGACAGGGTCTCACTCTGTCACCCACGCTGGAGTGCAATGGTGTGATTTTGGCTCACTGCAGCCTCAGCCTCCCAGGCTAAAGCAATCCTCCCACCTCAGCCTCCTGAGTGGCTGGGACAACAGGCACACGCCACCACACCTGGCTAATTTTTGTTTGTTTGTTTTTTGTAGAGTTGGGGTTTCACCATGTTACCCAGGCTGGTCTTGAACTTCTGGGATCAAGCAATCTACCCTCCTTGGCCTCCCAAAGTGCTGAGATTACAGGCGTGAGCCACCTCACCCTGCCTCTCTTAAGTTTTATGCCTTAAGAAAGGACCTCACTCCCAGGTACATTCACCCTGGTCCTAGCCCTGCCTCAGTCAAATAGGGAAGCTGAAGGCAGCTTCATTGAGAGAGTGACACTTCAATCAAGAATGGGGCCAGGTGCAGTGGCTCACACCTGTAATCCCAGCACTTTGGGGGGCCGAGGCGGGTGGATCACCTGAGGTCAGGAGTTCAAGACCAGCCTGGCCAACATGGAGAAACACCATCTCTACTAAAAATACAAACAATTAGCCGGGCGTGGTGGCTCACGCCTGTAATCCCAGCTATTCGGGAGGCTGAGGCAGGAGAATCGCTTGAACCTGGGAGGCAGAGGTTGCAGTGAGCCGAGATCGCACCACTGCACTCCGGCTTGGGCAACAAGAGCAAAACTCCGTCTCCAAAAACATAAATAAATAAAAGTTTTAAGCTTATCAGCTCCCAAAGGTGGAGGGTGGGGGGGATTTCTCTCCTTGGTCACTGCTCAGAACCTCCACTTACAAGCATGCCTGACACACAGTAACTGCTCTCTAAGTATCTGAAGCTGCATTTGGGAGTTGGGGTGGGGTGACCCTAAGGTCTTGAGCAGTGAACTCTCATGGCCCCATGTCACCCGGCCAGGTAGCAGCAGTCCGGGAGCTCAACCCCAGGGCTGGACAGCTGAGTCCTACCTCCACCCAGGCCCAGCAGAGGGAGGTCCCTGCTTCTGCACGGCGGCCACCTGTTTCCTCCCCGGCCTGTGATTAATGGCCATGCGGCTCCATCCATCATGCGCCAGCGCCAGGCTCTGCCCTGGAGGCCGCGGGGCCCAGCGCTCATTTGTAACCAGGCCTTGAGGCTGGTCTCAGACGATTGGATCCATGAGACAGATCCCCGCCCCGCCTTGGCCCCAGATGTGGCCCTGAGAATCCCAGGGAGAGGA
Organism: Pan troglodytes; assembly: GCF_028858775.2. NCBI lineage: Eukaryota > Metazoa > Chordata > Mammalia > Primates > Hominidae > Pan > Pan troglodytes. The sequence goes on along the minus strand of NC_072418.2, from coordinate 5,413,812 downwards.
AGGACTGTGAGCCGGACACGTGGGGTCAGGGACGGGGGTGGGGGGTTATGTGTGTGGGGTAGGGGGGCTCAGTGGCAGCCACCCAGACAGTGTGATGTGCTTAAACCCCAATTCTCGCCAATTAATTACACATTCCCTCCTGCGGCAAGCTGTCTGCCCTTCCTCACCCTCCCGCCATCTGCATTCTGTTCTTGTTATGCTCCCCAAAAAAGCTCTTTGCCATGGGCCCAGCCCAGGCTGCCCATCTCTCGCCTGATCCTCCCATCACACTACCGGGGAGAACCTTCTACCACCAGCTGCCCTGTTTCTTCCATGCTCTAAGCCAGGGGTGCTCATTCTCATGTCATTGTGCCCCCCACGGGACACTGGGTGATGTCTGGGGACATCTGTGGGGGGAACATCTCGGGGGTGCCCCTGGCATGGAGTGAGTAGAGGCCAGGGACACCGCTCAGCACCCTGCAGTGCCCAGGACGCCCCTTGCCCCCCAAGAGAATGAATGATCTGGGCCAGAATGTCCAAAAAGCAGACTTTGCTATTTGACTGAGGCAGGGCTAGGACCAGGGTGAGTGTACTTGAGAGTGAGGTCCTTTTTTTTTTTTTTTTTGAGATAGAGTTTCATTCTTGTCGCCCAGGCCGGAGTGCAATGGTGCGATCTTGGCTCACTGCAACCTCTGCCTCCTGGGTTCAAGCGATTCTCCTGCCTCAGCCTCCTGAGTAGCTGGTATTACAGGCACCCACCACCACGCCCGGCTAATTTTGTAGTTTTAGTAGAGACGGGGTTTATCCATGTTGGTCAGGCTGGTCGCGAACTCCCGACCTCAGATGATCTGCTGCCTCGGCCTCCCAAAGTGCTGGGATTACAGGTGTGAGCCACCACGCCCGGCCGAGAGTGAGGTCCTTTCATCAGGCGCCAAACTTAAGAGGGGCCGGGCGTGGTGGCTCACACCTGTAATCCCAGCACTTTGGGAGGCCCAGGAGGGCAGACTGCTGGAGCCCAGAAGTTCAAGACCAGTCTGGGTAACATGGTGAAACCCTATCTCTATGAAAAACAAAAATTAGCCAGGCGTGGTGGCACACGCTTTTCATCCCAGATACTCGGGAAGCTGAGGTGGGCAGATTGCTTGAGCCTGGGAGGTCGAGGCTTCAGTGAGCCGAAGTCACACCACTGCGCTCCAGCGTGGGTGACAGTCAGAACCCTGTCTCAAAAAAAAATAAAAAAGCTAAGGGGATGCCAAATACCTAAGTCATCAGGATAAACACTATTTTGATGCAATCTACTTTTATTTTTTGAGATGGAGTCTCCCTCTGTCGCCCAGGGTGGAATGCAATGGCGCTAACTGAAGAATCTTGCTCTAAAACCCCCTGTGGCTCCCTAGTGCCCTCCAGGTAAAATCCCAGCTCCTCAGCCCAGCAGCACGTGCTGCCATCGTGTCCCAGCCAGAAGCCACACCGCAGAGTGCTCAAAGGCCCAAGGTCAAGATCAAAGGCCTGGGATAACATCGTGGTTCTGCCCCCTACCCACTTGGCCAAGTCACTTCACTTCTCTGTGACTCACTTTCCCCATTTTTTTCATTTTCTTTTTTTTTATTTTTTATTTTTGGAGACAGAGTCTCATTCTGTCGCCCAGGCCGGAGTGCAGTGGCACGATCTCGGCTCACTGAAACCTCCGCCTTCCAGGTTCAAGCGCTTCTCCTGCCTCAGCCTCCAGAGTAGCTGGGATTACAGGTGTGCCCCACCACCACGCCTTAAATTTTGTATTTTTAGTAGAGATGGGGTTTCGCCATGTTGGCCAGGCTAGTATCAAACTCCTGATCCTCAAGTGATCTGCTCGCCTCGGCCTCCTAAAGTGCTGGGATGACAGGCCTGAGCCACCTTGCCGGCCTGTTTTCCCCCATCTCTAAAATGGGCGTGACAACTGTACCTAAAGGTTAAAGTGCTTAAGGCAGCCCCTGGTGCGGAGCAAAAACATACAGACCTGTGTGGCTTGGTTGATTATTTATATTGTGGGCCACCATTCTGGGCTGCCTTCTATGCAGGAAAAAACCCTATTTTCTAAAAACGATGATTTCACAATGACTCTCTCCTTCACAGGCCTAGGTCCCTGTGGGCGGCCCAGCCCTGACCTCACCGTGCTCAAGGTATCTGTGTCCAGTTCTGCTTCCCCCGACAGTGTGGGGGCTTCGAAAATGGGGCTGTTTGGTCACTGGGCGGGCACACTGATACCGGAAGGCGCCTGCCTAAATAAACACTGGCAGGTGGCCTCCCAGGAGAGGGGGTGTCTGGTCCCCACGGTGGTGGGGGTGGGGTGGCAGGGGTGCCAGCGGCAGGACTGGCTTCAGGGGCAGTCTAGGAACGCAGTCTCTCAGGGCCCTGCAGGAAAAACAAGGGTGTTGCGGTTGGTTGAAGGCTTGGCTGTTACTAAGTAGTATTAATCTCTGTTTCTTTGTTTGTTTGTTTGTTTGTTTTGAGACAGAGTTTCGCTCTTGTCGCCCAGGCTGGAGTGCAGTGGCACAATCTTGGCTCACCGCAACCTCCACCTCCCAGGTTCAAGCAATTCTCCTGCCTCAGCCTCCCAAGTGGCTGGGATTACAGGCGTGAGCCACCATGCCAGGCTAATTTTGTATTTTTAGTAGAGACGGAGTTTCTCCATGTTGGTCTGGCTGGTCTCAAGCTCCTCACCTCAGGTGATCCGCCTGCCTCGGCCTCCCAAAGCGCTGAGATTACAGGTGTGAGCCACCACACCCGGCCACCAAGTAGTAGTAATCTTAAAAATCCAAAATCCTAATCCTTCTTTCTAGCCTCATCTTTTTTTTTTTTTTTTTTTTTTTTTCTGAGACAGAGTCTCACTCTGTTACCCAGGCTGGAGTACAGTGGCGCGATCTTGGCTCACTGCAACCACCACCTCCCAGCTTCCAGCGATTCTCCTGCCTCAGCCTCCAAGTAGCTGGGATTAGAGGCGCCCGCCAAAACACCCTGGTAATTTTTGTATTTGTAGTAGTGACGAGGTTTCACCATGTTGGCCAGGCTGGTCTCGAACTCCTGAGCTTGTGATCCACTGGCCTCGGCTTCCCAAAGTGCTGGGACTACAGGCATGAGCCACTGCTCCCGGCTTACAAAAAATGTTAAAATTAGCTGGGCATGGTGGTGCACTCCTGTAGTCCCAGCTACTCAGGAGGCTGAGGTGGGAGGATCACTTGAGCCCAGGAGTGGGAGGCTGCAGTGAGCTATGATTGCACCACTGCACTCTAGCCTATGCAACAGAGGACTGTGTCTGAAAAAATTTTTTTAGGCCGGGCGCGGTGGCTCACGCCTGTAATCCCAGCACTTTGGGAGGCCGAGGCGGGCGGATCACGAGGTCAGGAGATCGAGACCATCCTGGCTAACACGGTGAAACCCCGTCTCTACTAAAAAATACAAAAAATTAGCCGGGCGTGGTAGCGGGCGCCTGTAGTCCCAGCTACTCGGGAGGCTGAGGCAGGAGAATGGCGTGAACCCGGGAGGCGGAGCTTGCAGTGAGCCGAGATCGCGCCACTGCACTCCAGCCTGGGCAACAGAGCGAGACTCCGTCTCAAAAAAAAAAAAAAAAAAAAAATTAGCGGGGCGTGGTGGTGGGCGCCTGTAGCCCCAGCTACTCGGGAGGCTGAGGCAGGAGAATGGCGTGAACCCGGGAGGCGGAGCTTGCAGTGAGCCGAGATCGCGCCACTGCACTCCAGCCTGGGCGACAGAGCGAGACTCCGTCTCAAAAAAAAAAAAAAAAAAAAAAAATTAGCGGGGCGTGGTGGTGGGCGCCTGTAGCCCCAGCTACTCGGGAGGCTGAGGCAGGAGAATGGCGTGAACCCGGGAGGCGGAGCTTGCAGTGAGCCGAGATGGCACCACTGCACTCCTGCCTGGGCCACACAGTGAGACTCCACCTCAAAAAAAAAAATTTTTTTAATAAAAATATTAAAACACTGCTTTAAAGATTATTAATCTTGATCACTGAGGGCTATCACCCTTACCTGCCAAGGTAAGGAGCCTGGGGTTCCAAGTCTATTTTACAGATGGGAACACCCAAGGCCCAAATCAATTGCATTCATTCAAGGGAGCAGGCTGCCTAGTGGATGACGATGATGAAGACACTGTGTTTCGCACCTGCCAAAGGGGGACCTTAATGTCATAGCCTTATTTCAGTAGCCTCTTTGGGACCTGTTCTCTGCGTGGCAGAGAGAGGGATCCTTTAATAACCGCCACCAGGTCCCGTCCCTCCTCTTCTCACGGCTCTCCAGGATTCCCACCTCACTCAGAGCAAAAGCCCAAGTCCAAGGCCAGGCGCAGTGGCTCACACCTGTAATCCCTGCACTCTGGGAGGTGGAGGCGGGAGGATCACCTGATGTCAGGATTTCAAGACCAGTCTGGCCAATATGGTGAAACCCGTCTCTACTAAATAAACAAAAATTAGCCAGGCGTGGTGATGCGCACCTGTAATCCCAGCTACTCAGGAGGCAGAGGCAGGACAATCACTTGAATCCGGGTGGCAGAGGCTGCAGTCAGCCAACATCACATCACTGCACTCCAGCCTGGGCAACAGAGTGAGACTCCATCTCAAAAACAAACAAACAGCCGATCACGGTGGCTCACGCCTGTAATCCCAGCACTTTGGGAGGCCGAGGCGGGTGGATCACCTGAGGTCGGGAGTTCAAGACCAGCCTGACCAACATGGAGAAACCCCGTCTCTACTAAAACTCCAAAATTAGCGGGGCGTGGTGGCACGTGCCTGTAATCCAGCTACTCGGGAGGCTGAGGCAGGAATCACTTGAACCCAGGATGCGGTGAGCTGAGATCGCGCCATTGTACTCCAGCCTGGGCAACAAGAGCGAAACTCCATCTCAAAAAACAAACCAACCAACCACCAGGTCCTGTCCCTCCTCCTCCCACAGCCTTCCAGGGCTCCTACCTTACTCAAAGCAAAATCCCAAATCCTCCCCAAGACCCACAAGTCCTTGCTGGACTGGCCTGCTTCACCAGCTACAGAGTTAGCAGGGCCCAGTGCAAAAGAAAACTCAAAGGCCCCTTGTTCAAAAATGATTAGGAATCTCAAAATGCAGCAGTAAATATTAACCCAAGCACAAGCCCTGCTGGGGGGTGGGGGGGCCCTGGGCAAAAGCACGAAGCCGCAGGCCCTGCCTCCCTCCGGCCTTCCTGACCTCCCCCTGGGCACTCTGCTGCCAGGCACAGTCCTGCCCCAGGGCCTTTGCACCTGTTGGTCCTGCCTCTGACTACCTCTGTACCCCATCCCCCTGTTCTCCCTCCTTCTTCAGGTCGTTTTAGGGGTGGAGGAAGCCGTCTCTGATCCTCCCTCCCACCTCTTTAACTTTGCACCTTCCTACCCTGCCACCCTCCCGGTCGGTTTTTCTGCAGAACTGTCCCCACCATCTGACCTGCCAGGAATTCAGCTTGTGAATTTGTCTCTGTCTGTCTCCAGGCACCACCACCAGGGCAGGGACCCACCACCCCCCCGCCCCACCCCAGGGCCCTGGAGCAGCGGGGCCTGGCACACAGTAGGCGTTCTATAAATGTGTCACAAGAATGGCTTCCCTGAGGAAGGCGGCATTACCGCTGCCTTTCTGCAGAAAAGGAAACTGAGGCTCAGCAAGAACCACCGCCCAGCCAGAGCCAAGGTCACAGAGCACGTCCGTGGCACGCGTCCAGGTCGTGCCACAGCACGGCCGGCGGCTTCGACGCGGGCAGCCGGGTCCCTTTTCTTTGACAGATGGGGAAACCGAGACCCGGCCGGCTGCCGGGTAGGAGGGGGTGGCGGGGGCCGCGGCCCGGGGCGGGGGCGGGCCGGGCCCAAGGTCACCGCGGCGGGCGGGCCCCGGGGAGGCGGGCCGGGGTGGGGATCCGCAGGCCTCCCCGGGCGCGCGCGTCCCCCCCCTCGGCGGCGCGCACGGGGCACGGGCGGCGGCAGGTGGAGCCGAAGCCTCCGCAGCAGCCGAGCCGCGGCCACTGCCGGCGTCGCCGCCATTAGACAATAGCGGTGGGGCCGGGGAGCGGGGAGGCGGGCGGCGGGGAGGGGCGGGGAGGGGCGCCGGGCGCGCAGGAAGCGGGGCCCGGGGCGCGCCGGGGCCGGGCGCGCGGGGAGGGGGCGCAGGAAGCGGGCGAGGCCGGGCGCGGGAGGCGGCGGCGGCCCCGGGAGCTGCCGATCGGCGCCGGGACAAAGGCGCGGCCGCCCGGCGCCCCCAGCAGCCCGAGCCGGGGCGCACAGCCGGGGCGCAGCCCGCGCCCCCCGCCGCGATTGACATGATGTTTCCACAAAGCAGGCATTCGGTAAGCGGGGCCCGGCCGGCCGGCGCCCCCACCCCGGATCCGGGCCCTACGCCCCCGACCCCCGGCTCCCGGCCCCGCGCCCCCCAACCCCCAGGCCCGGTGCCTCCGGCCCGGCGCCCCCCCCAACTCCCCGGCCCTGTCTTCCCTCTCCAGCTCCCAGCCCGGCGCGACCCCCCTCCCCTCCTGCCGCCGGCCCCCGGACACCCCCCCTCCAGTTCCCGATCCACCCCAGCCCCGAGCCCCCCCGCCGCAGCTCCCGGCTTGGCGCCCCCCCCCCAACCCGCCGGGACAGTCAGGGCCTCGGACGGCCTTGGCCTCGGGCCTGGGGCGCTCCGGAAGCCCCGCGAGGCACCTCTAGCCCGGGGATCCTTTGGGGGCCTGTGGTGGGGGGGGCGATCCGAGGCGCACCCCTCCCGGAAGAGCGTGTCCCCGAGGAAGGGCGCTGGGAATCTGGCGTGGGCCCCCCCGGAAGATTTCGAGCACCGAGAGAGAGACCCCTCCCCCAAGAGGACTTTGCAGGGAGGACTCGCTGCCCCCCAACTTGGGGAGGGGGCTCCCTAGGGCGCGTTTCCACCCCCCTCGGATGTGCACTCCCTCCCGGCGCTTTGGAGGGCGGTAGAGGGCGCACCCTGCCCCCCATCTAGGGCGGGCCTTAAAACGCACCCCCACTGCCTGGGGGTGGCGGGGGACGGGGCGGCTCCGGGCGCACCCACCCGCTCGGCTTCCCCCGGGAGAGGCGGGGGGCAGGAAGCGCGGGTGGGGGCCGCGCCAGGGGCCGTAAACACGGGCCCAGGAAGTGGGGCAGGAGGGGGGGCGCCGCAGCTGCGCGGCCGCTCCCTCCTAGCCGGCCCTTGAGGGGGGTCCAGCCCACGCCTGGGCCTGACCCGGGCCGCCCCATCCCTACAGGGCTCCTCGCACCTACCCCAGCAACTCAAATTCACCACCTCGGACTCCTGCGACCGCATCAAAGACGAATTTCAGCTACTGCAAGCTCAGTACCACAGGTGAGCTGGGGGACTGGGGGTCCCTGCATCCCGAGAATGTGAGTCCCCCCATTTGTTCTGCGCAGATGGCAAGGCTGAGGCCTGGAGATTGGGAAAATAATATATGCTAGACTCTGACCTAATCACTTGACAAATACTGAATTCATTTATTTTAAACAGCCCCATTTTGTAGAGGAGAAAACCGAGGCACAAAAATAGTTAAATAATTTGCCCAAAGATTCAGCTGTGTGGCTTCAGAGCCCCTCCCTCCTCCCCAATACCCCCAAGTCCCCCATTGGATAAAAGACCTTCCAACAATTGGAGTTACGGCACGGACTCGCCATCCCTCAACCCCCAAAACAGAAACATTCTGCAGCCTGGTCATCTCTCTCTTTGCCCAGTTTTGGAGAAAGGGTTCCCAGCACCCGTCAGATTCTCCAAGGTGCTGCTTCTTTCAGAAATCTGGCGTTTCTGAAGAGCTTGCCACGCTGCGGTATCTAAGGGGAAAGAACTATTTAGTCCTCTTACACTTAAAGAAACTTAAGCCCAGGCCAGGCGTGGTGGCTCATGCCTGTAATCCCAGCACTTTGGGAGGCCGAGGAAGGTGGATCACTTGAGGTCAGGAGTTCGAGACCAGCCTGGCCAACATGGTGAAACCCCGTCTCTACCAAAAATACATAATTAGCCGGGTGTGGTGGCGGGCGCCTGTAATCCCAGCTACTCGGGTGGCTGAGGCAGGAAACTTGCTTGAACCCGTGAGGCGGAGGTTGCAGTGAGCAGAGATGGAGCCACTGCTCTCCAGCCTGGGTAACAGGGAGACTCTGTCTCAAAAAAAAAAAAAAGAAAGAAAGAAAAAAAGAAACTTAAGCCCAGAGATGTTATTTCCTCGGGGGTGTCCATAGCATTGAGGAAGTGGCAAGGCTGAGGTTTGCACCAGGTCTCTCTCCTGGTTTAAGGATATAGGTTCTCGCCTGCCCTGCTCTGGAGGGGCACGCCGGGCCTGGGAATCTGGAGAAAGTCAGGCTATGCTCAAACCCCCGTTTGGCCTTGGGGCCCTCTCTAAACTGAAGTGTGCCCACCCCAGAAGTGTTCCTGGAAGGATCCTGGATTTCCTCCAAGTAGAAAGGGGAATCTCGATTTTGTTGTTGCTGCTGCAAGTATCCCACCTTTTTGGGTACTCCCTATGTGCTCAAGACCGTTCGTGCCTCCTCGTGCTTCATCCTTCCTGTCGTCCGACTGTCGTACCCATTCTCAAGCTGGGCAAACTGAGACACTGACAGTCGAAGGTGCTGGAGTCGGCTTTCCATGCAGGCCCCAGAAGCTTTTGTGCGGGTTCCTCGATGTGAAGGGTTGGAGACCGCCTGGTGAGCCCCGGGGCTGACCTGATTCCACAGGGAAGGGATCAGATGGCGGTCACAGTGCTGTGTGACCTCTGCTAAGCCGGAAGCCCTCTCTGAGCTTTGGGGTCTCCATCCGCTGGGCCTGGGCTTCCTGCTGTCCAACGAGGGACCCTACCATATCAGAGGCACACACCGGATGTTCGAGGCGTAACAGCCCCTGGGTGGCCAGATCATCCTATTTTTCAAGAAAGGCCAGAAATGCAGGCTTTGGAGTGAAACTTCTTTTTTTTTTTTTTTTATTTTTTTGAGACAGAGTCTTGCTCTGTCGCCAGGCTGGAGTGCAGTGGCGTGATCTCGGCTCACTGCAACCTCCACCTTTGGGATTCAAGCGATTCTCCTGTTTCAGCCTCCCAAGTAGCTGGGATTACAGGCGTGCACCACCACACCCGGCTAATTTTTGTATTTTCAATAGAGACGGGCTTTCGTTATGTTGGCCAGGCTGGTCTCAAACTCCTGACCTCAAGTGATCCACCCACCTTGGCCTCCCAAAATGCTGGGATTTACAGGCGTGAGCCACTGCACCCAGCCCCAGTTTTTTTTTGTTGTTGTTGTTTGTTTTTTTAATGGTAACAACAAATGCACATTTTAAAAGAAAACTAGAGAAAAATTGGTGGCGGCCAAAGCATCCCTAACCCGGCACACTCTTCTCCGGTGGAGCAAAATGCCAGGTTCCTGGGGTATCCTAAGAGCCATGTGCATTTATGGGATGCTTACTGTATGCCAGGTACCGTTCTAGAACTTTTCTTGTCTGAATTCATTGACTCTTCTCCACCCCACCCTGCGAGGTTGTTAGTGGTACCTCACAGAGGAGGAAATGAAGCCCAGAGAGGTAGTGGAGATTGCCTAGAGTCACACAGCGGGGAAGACGCAGGGCTGAGCTTTGAACCCAGTCCGAGAGGGGGTGGGGATGGCAGAAGCAGGTAAGCCACAGCCAGGTCCGCAGGGCCCTGTGCTGGGTTGAATTTAAGTAGGTTAAAGGACACCTCCCCCACCACCATCACCAGTTCTTTTCCTGGACTGGGAGGCCCTCCTGCCTGCTCTCTTCCCTCCGGCCATGACGCCCTCATGGGGGCTTTGAGAAACGCCCCACAGCTCATACTTCCCGGGAGGGCCTGTAGGAAGCTCTGGTGTCAGCCACCCGGACTGGCCAGGTGGAGTGGGAGAAATGGTGTGTTTTGTCCCAGCTAAAGAAAAAAGGCTGTTAGGAAGGACTAAGAGGGAGCTGAGGGGTCTGCCTGGGAAGCCCAGGCCCCCCGTGAAGCTAGGGTCCCCTTGGGAAGTCCAGCCGGGAGCCGCCTTGCAGCCCCAGACCCTCTCGGCCTCTTTGTACGTTCTATTTGGGTCTGGAAAATTTTCCCCTGTGGTTGAGAGCTTGGGCTGCTGCTTGGCTGTGTGACCTTGAGCCAGTTCCTCACCCTCTCTGGGTGTCCACTGTGTCATCTATAAAAGGAGCGTGACAATGACGTTGCGGGCCTCGTCGGGATCGTGAGAGGTGAAGGCTCGTGAGACTCTCGGAGCTAGCGTTACTGTGCCCCCTCTAACTTCTGTTGTTCGTATAATGTTACTATAATGTTGCTTATTTCCCCCCAACCAGATCTGCAAGGGTGGTTTCATCACCCTCTTCTTACAGTCAGGGGCCCTGACGCTCTCCCCTCCCCGCAGCATCACAGAGAGCTCAACTCTTACCAACTTCCCTGCCCCTCAATTCAATGTCCTCAGCCCCTATGAAAGTTTATGGCTTCATTGGCCAGGCACGGTGGGTGGCTCATATCTGTAACCCCAAGTGCTTTGGGAGGCCGAGGCAGGAGGACTGCTTGAGCCCAGGAGTTTTTGAGACCGGCCTGGGCAACATAGGGAGACCCCCGTCTCAATTAAAAAAAAGAAATTATTGCTTGACCCTCTGAGAATTGGCTGATCTTGCCCTTACAGGGGACTTGGAGCCTCAGTTTCCTCCCCTGGATAACGGAGGGTGGGGGGCTCCCGCCCAGCCGCCACTAACCACCCCATCTCCCCCCGTGCCTCCTCAGCCTCAAGCTCGAATGTGACAAGTTGGCCAGTGAGAAGTCAGAGATGCAGCGTCACTATGTGATGGTAACGTCACTCCGCCCCCAGGTCCAGTGTTGGGGGCGGGCGACAGGGCCCCCCACATCCCCTCCACCACGGGCAGCTGCTCCCTCAACCCCGGCCACCTCCCCTGGGAAGCGCGAGGATCGGGGCCTGTTCTCCATTCAGCCGGCCCCTGCTGGGCTGAGCCTGCCTCGCTAGCCTGGCAGATGGCCGAGGCAGTGGCCGAGGTGCCAAACCGCCGGGTTGCAGACCGGCCCTGCCAGGTCCCCCGGCTGTCCTTGGCAGCGGAGGAGGGAGGAGAGGGAGGCTCACCGGCTGTGAAAGCCAACAGCCAGGAACTGACGTGGGGGAGCAGCCGAGTCCCTCCCCACCGCCAAGGTCCCAGCGTCCACATGCTTAACCCCTTTGGGCCCGAGCTCAAAGAAGAAGCCTGTGGGAGGGAGTCTGAGCCCTACCCATTTTGGGGGGCTGAGGTGTGACACTGCATTGCTGCTGCCAGAATCACTTGCTCAGTTTTGTAACCGCCAGGTGGCAATTTCTGCATCAAAGATCCCCTCCCTTACTCACCCTTGGCCTGGCCCTCGAGCAGCGATGCTGGGGTCTCAGCCCAGTACCCAAATCTCCCAGACTGTGGGGGAGGCAGAGCCAGACCCTGACCCTCCCAGCCAGAAGGATAGGGCTGGGGTCAGAGAGAGGGACCTAGGACCTGCCTGAGGAAGACTATATGGAGAAATGGGGCACACAGCTGGGGTCTTGCAGGATGAGTAGGAGTTCACCAGACAGAGACAGAGAAACTACGTGAAGGCCTGGGAATGAACTTGGTTTTCCCCCAGGGGTGACAGGGAGCCATGGGAGGGTTTAGAGCAGGGGAGGGGCAGGGTGAGATCTGGGGCTTGGGGTGGAGGTAGCTGCTGGCCCCAGAGCCAGCAGGCTTTGTTTACCCCTCACTGTTTATACCTAGGCAGGCAAACTTCCCTGGAGTCTGGGCCCACCCGCAGACAAGACATAGAAAGATACAAGATTAGGAGCCCTGGAATGCGTGTTCTCGCGGTGCACACGGAGTGGGGGAGGAGCCAGGCCAGGGCTAGGGACCTAAAGTGCCCCCAGTCTCCATCTGCAGCCCCAGCGGCCCCCTGCCCCTCTCCAGGGCGGGCTGGGACGCTGGGTGTGGGCGTCTCTCCCTCCTCTTTCCCTCCCACCTGCCTCTCCTTTCTTTCCTGCCCTCAGCTGTCTCTTGCTGTCTCCCCCCTTTGTCTGTCTCTGCCACTCCCCTATCTCTTTGTCTTCGTGTCCCCCCATCCTTCCCCGCCCCCATCTCCCGCTCCCTCTCTCTCTCCCCCATACAGTACTACGAGATGTCCTACGGCTTGAACATCGAGATGCACAAACAGGTACGCCCATCTCCTCCTCCTCCTCCTCCTCCTTCCCCCTCCTCCCCCCACGTCCAGCCCCCCCTTGGGCACCCCCAGGCAGGTAGCGGCCGGCCCTCAGCTGGGCACCAAGCCAGCCCGGTTATCCTGTTACCTCCTAAGCCCTCCCCAAGCTCCCGCTCTCCTCCCCCCCGCCCCGCCTCTTTTTCAGGCCTCCCTGGGAGTGTTTCTCCCGGTGGTGGGGAGGGGCAGAGACCTTCCCCACAACCTACGGCCCCCAGCCCTCCCTACATTCCCACAAGCGCTTACTACCTGCCAGGGGCCTGAGTGGCCGACCCCCGAGGAATGCAACCGAGGAATGTGCAGTCTGGCCTCATCCTGCACTTACCTCACTCTAAGCTGCAGGCGACAGCCGGCGTCCAGCCCACCTTTGCCACTGACTGGCTGCCCTTGGGCCCGAACACGGCTTTGCTCATCCCACCCTGGCCAGACCTAGCCCCTCTTAGAAGCCGCAAGTGGCAGGGCTGGGCCGGGCCCCGCGCAGGCCTCCTGTGGCTAGCCTGCACCTGCCACCCGCCCAGGACTGAAGCCGGCTTCATCTGTGTGTTCCAGGCGGAGATCGTCAAAAGGCTGAACGGGATTTGTGCCCAGGTCCTGCCCTACCTCTCCCAAGAGGTAAGAGCCAGGGCCTTGGGGAGGGGTTGTGAGGGGGCCCCGCACTTGCCCAGACCCTGTCCGCTGCAGCCATCTTGGGTGGTGTGCTGGGCGCCCCAGGGCACACGCCTCTGCTCTCTGGACCTCCCTGGCTCTGGACACCAGAGCTGGCCTGTGCAGAAGAATCCCCGGGCCAGAGACACTCCAGGGGTGCAGGCGTGTGGGGGGCGGGCCTCACCCTGCTCTGGAATTCCCAGCTGGAGTGAGTCATGTCATAGGTGGAAATGTCAGATGGGCCTAAACTGCACCAGGAATGTTTTTTTTCTCATCTCTCTTCCTCCTTTCACCCTCTTGAGACATCATCCCCCAGGCCGTGCGGGCTGCACAGGACCAAGGACTAGAGGGTGTGTTAGGGGATTGTGGGGGAAGGGGTAGCACAGGGTGGTCACACATGGACACAGCCACACAGATAGGCACGAGCACATCAACACACGGGAGATACACAGATGCAGACACGGATACACGTGTGTGCAGACAGCACAGGGACACGCATGCGGGAATGTGCAGCTACACGTGGGCACACGTGATCCTGAGCACACATTACCACATGCACACACACACCCAGACGAACCTGACGCCCAGCTCCTCTTCTCCTTTCTTGGGTTCTGAGGCTCAGGATTCGAGGCCGCCCCTCCCCAGGGCCATGTAAGGCCCATCTCCTGTCCCTGCCAAGTTTACTGTCAAAAGTTTGTAACTTCCTCTTCAATCCCTGTGGGTATCTCAGGATCCTTTGGGTGCCCTGCTTTGCCCAGGGACAAGTCTTAGAAGGACCCAATGAAAGCCCTAGAGAAAAGGGCACTTGGAGCCCTTCAGAACAGAGGCTTCCTGGTAGCCAAGGCAAAAAGGGAGATTGGTAGATTCTAGCATCTGCTGGCCACAGAGTCAGGTGTTTGGGGAGAGCTCGGGGAGGAACTGCCCTGAATCTGGGCCCATTCTCCAGCCAGCCCTGCCAGAATTCATTGGGCCCTCCCCAGCCATGGTAAGAGAAGGGCTCAATTTGGCCAGACTCAGGGCACAGTCTTGGAGCTCCTAGGATCAGGACGTCCCTGTACAGTGGGGCAGGTTGTGTACTGCACAAACATTCACATGTTTCACGTCTTTGCAGGTGGCTGTGCACATAGGATAGGTCAGGATCCAGGGTTTCTCCCAGGCTCACTCAAAAGCTGTTTCCTAACTACTCAGCACAAAACCTTTTTAATTGTTTTCTACACTTTTCTATTTGTCTCCGTTGGCCAGATGAAGAGACGAGCTTGGTGAAAGGAAGCAGTTGGAGAGAGGGAGGGCGCTTTCTGATGGGGTTGAAAACCACTGGGAGGAGCAGACATGATGGCCCACTTGGTAGTGGGGCTCCTCCTGGCCTCAGGGCCGTCCCCCCCTCCTCTCCCAGGATCAGGAGGAATCACTGCCTCTCCTCTCCCCCGACCCCCTTCCAGCACCAGCAGCAGGTCTTGGGAGCAATTGAGAGGGCCAAGCAGGTCACCGCTCCCGAGCTGAACTCTATCATCCGAGTATGTATGGGGACCTGGGCGGGTGGGCGGGGGACAGGTGGGCCCCAGGCAGCTAATGTTCCCCTCCCCCGCCCTGCAGCAGCAGCTCCAAGCCCACCAGCTGTCCCAGCTGCAGGCCCTGGCCCTGCCCTTGACCCCACTGCCCGTGGGGCTGCAGCCGCCTTCGCTGCCGGCGGTCAGCGCAGGCACCGGCCTCCTCTCGCTGTCCGCGCTGGGTTCCCAGGCCCACCTCTCCAAGGAAGACAAGAACGGGCACGACGGTGACACCCACCAGGAGGATGATGGCGAGAAGTCGGATTAGCAGGGGGCCGGGACGGGGAGGTTGGGAGGGGGGACAGAGGGGAGACAGAGGCACGGAGAGAAAGGAATGTTCAGCACAAGACACAGCGGAGCTCGGGATTGGCTAAACTCCCATAGTATTTATGGTGGCCGCCGGCGGGGGCCCCAGCCCAGCTTGCAGACCACCTCTAGCTTTCTTCCTATCCCAGTCCCGGCCTCCCTCCTCCTCCCCTGCAGCCTGGTTAGGTGGATACTTGCCCTGACATGTGAGGCAAGCTAAGGCCCGGAGGGTCAGATGGGAGACCAGGTCCCAAGGGAGCAAGACCTCGCGAAGCGCAGCACCCCCGGCCCTTCCCCCATTTTGAACATGTGTAACTGACAGTCTGCCTGGGCCCCTCGGGACACATGCCACAGCCCTCTCACCCTGGTACTGCATGCACGCAATGCTAGCTGCCCCTTTCCCGTCCTGGGCACCCCGAGTCTCCCCCGACCCCGGGTCCCAGGTATGCTCCCACCTCCACCTGCCCCACTCACCACCTCTGCTAGTTCCAGACACCTCCACGCCCACCTGGTCCTCTCCCATCGCCCACAAAAGGGGGGGGGCACGAGGGATGAGCTTAGCTGAGCTGGGAGGAGCAGGGTGAGGGTGGGCGACCCAGGATTCTCCCTCCCCTTCCCAAATAAAGATGAGGGTACTAAAGTTGTCTTGGTTTTTATTTTATTATTATTTTTTTCTTTTTCCAGTATACTAGCTTGTCTTTTAAGAAAGGGGATATTAAAAAAAAAAGACAAAAATGTTTTTAAAAAAAAGCAACACCCACACCTGTGTCTGTATATAGTCAGCTTATCTCGTGTTCAGTCGTCTGATCTCTACAGAGAGAAGTGGAAAATGCTGTATCGAGGGTGGGCTTAGCTGTGCCTTTCCAATAAAGATGTGAGAAGCTTCGGTGCTGTGTCCCTGCCTCTGTGTTGTGGCTGCCCCCGGGGGAGGACGGGGTTCCTTCCAATGTGAGACACCCTCCTAGAACATCAGGAGTTCCTAGCTGTGGCCTGGTGCGGTGGCTCACGCCTGTCATCCCAACACTTTGGGAGGCTGAGGCAGGCAGATCACTTGAGGCCAGGAGTTCGAGACCAGCCTGGCCAACATGGTGAAACCCTGTCTGTACTAAAAATACAAAAAAGCTGGGTGTGGTGGCGGGCGACTGTGATCCCAGCTACTTGGGAGGCTGAGGCAGAAGAATCACTTGAACTCAAGGAGGGTGCGGTGAGCTAAGATCGCACCACTGCACTCCAGCCTGGGCAACAAGAGCGAAACTCCATCTCAAAAAAAAAAAAAATACAAAAAGTAGCCAGGCATGGTGGCGTGCACCTGTAATTCCAGCTGCTTAGGAGGCTGGGACACAAGAATTGCTTGAACCTGGGAGGCAGAGGTTGCAGTGAGCTGAGATGATGCCTCTGCACTTCAGCCTGGGCGACAGAACAAGACGCTGTCTCAAAAAAAAAAGAGTTGGTGGGTCATGCTTCTGCATTTGGCCTACACTGCTCTGATGCCTAGCCTAGAGAGGGTGAGCTGAAGACTTCAGGTCACACAGCATGGCCCAGGTGGTTGATGTTTAGACAGGCAGTTAAGGGGGCTTAAAAAGGCGAAGGGGTCCCTAAACTAGTAAGTGGGGAGGCTGAGGTGGGAGGATTGCCTGAGGCCGGGAGTGCAAGGACAACCTGAGCAACATAGCAAGACCCCATCTCCTAAAAAAAAATTTTTTTTTTAATAATAAAATAAGTGAGTCAGCGGCAGAGCTGATTTCTGCACCCGAGATCTGAAGACCTAAAGGACATTCTCTTCCCTTAGAGAAAGAGGAGGCCCCAGTGCCCACACAGGTACACTTCTTTTCGGTTCTGGGTGTTTTTGTTTGTTTGTTTGTTTGTTTTTGAGACAGGGTCTCACTCTCTTGCCCCGGCTAGAGTGCAGTGGTGTGATCACAGCTCACTGCAGCCTCAACTTCCCTGAGCTAAAGTGATCCTCCCACCTCAGCCTCAGCCTCCTGAGCTGGGACAGTGGGCATGCACCACCATACTCGCCTAATCTTTTGTGTGTGTATATATATATATATTTTTTTGTTGTTGTTGTTGTTGTTGTTTTTTGTAGAAATGAGGTTTCACCATGTTACCCAGGTCTCAAACTCCTGGGCTCAAGCAGTCCTCCCGCCTCGGCCTCCCAAAGTGCTGGGATTACAGGCGTGAGCCCCCGTGCCTGGCCAGTACACTCAGAGAGAACACTGACTCGCCCCAGCTGAGCCTCCGTCCTCTAAGGAACAGCCAGAAGCCCCCCAACCCCCACCACCTCACCCAAGCTGCACCAGCCGTGGGGAAGCCAGAAGGAAAGGGGATTGCCCCCAGTTTTCCCATCTTGGCCTCAGCCACTGGCTCCTCTGGGACTTGGGCCAAGGGAACATGTTGCTGCCCACCCAGCAAATGGGAGATGGCCATTTCTACTCTGGAGGGACTTCACGGCAGGAGGAAGTCCGAGCTGAGGGGAGCTGATAAGGGTGGAGATGGACAGCTGACATCGGGGAAAATGTCTCATGTCCCTGAGGAGAGGGCTGGGAGTGGAGGGGACAGGGCTGGCTGATCACACCAGCCTGCTGGCAGGTCCCACCCCATCTCCACTGCAGCCAAAGTGCCTCTACAAATGCCAGTTGCAAGGGATCATCCCCTGCTGACATTTATCCTTGTTGAAACCTGAACACGCCTAGGCACACCCCTTGGCAAGGGTAAATTCTTCTTTTTTCCTTTTCTTTTTTGAGATGGAGTCTTGCTCTGTCGCCCAGGCTGGAGTGCAGTGGCACAATCTCGGCTCACTGCAAGCTCCGCCTTCCGGGTTCACGCCATTCTCCTGCCTCAGCCTCCCAAGTAGCTGGGATAACAGGCGCCCGCCACCATGCCCAGCTAATTTTTTTTTTGTATTTTTAGTAGAGACGGGGTTTCACCATGTTAGCCAGGATGGTCTCGATCTCCTGACGACGTGATCCACCCGCCTCGGCCTCCCAAAGTGCTGGGATTACAGGCGTGAGCCACCGCGCCCGGCCGGCAAGGGTAAACTCTTACCTCTACTTCAGAAGGCCACTTGGCACCACATAATCCAGCAATTCCCCTCTTGGATCCATCTCCCAACGGAAATGTCATATGAGTCCATCAAAAAGACCCGAACAATTGGCCAGGCGCGGTGGCTCACGCCTGTAATCCCAGCACTTTGGGAGGCCGAGGTGAGTGGATCACCTCAGGTCAGGAGTTCAAGACCAGCCTGGCCAACATAGTGAAACCCCATCTCTACTAAAAATACAAAAATTAGTCGGGTGTGGTGGCAGCCGTGCAGTCCCAGCTACTCAGGAGGCTGAGGCAGGAGAATCGCTTGAACCCGGGAGGCGGAGGTTGCAGTGAGCTGAGATTGCGCCACTGCATTCCAGCCTAGGTGACAGAGTGAAACTCCATCTCAAACAAAACAAAACAAAATAAAACAAAACAAAAAAACAGACCTGAACAAGAGTGTTTAGAGCTGCTGTAATTTGTCATAATTGCCCCCAATCAAATAGATGGATTGTGACATGGTCACACAGTGGAATACTACACAGTCATGAAAAAAGACAGGCTGCTCCTGGTGGCTCACACCTGTAATCTCAGCACTTTGGGAAGCCAAGGTGAGAGGATCGCTTGAGGCTGGGAGTTCAAGACCAGCCTGAGCAACATAGTGAGACCCTATCTCTACAAAAATATAAGAATTATGGCCAGGCGCGGTGGCTCATGCCTGTAATCCCAGCACTTTGGGAGGCCGAGGCGGGTGGATCACAAGGTCAGGAGATCGAGACCATCCTGGCTAACACGGTGAAACCCCGTCTCTACTAAAAATACAAAAAATTAGCCGGGCGTGGTGGCAGGCGCCTGTGGTCCCAGCTACTCGGGAGGCTGAGGCAGGAGAATGGCGTGAACCCGGGAGGAGGAGCTTGCAGTGAGCCAAGATCGCACCACTGCACTCCAGCCTGGGCGACAGAGCAAGACTCCGTCTCAAAAAAAAAAAATCAGCTGGGCATAGTGTTGTGCACCTGTGGTCCCAGCTACTTGGGAGGCTGAGTGAGGAGGATTGCTGGAGCCCTGGAGGTCAAGGCTGTAGTGAACTATGATCATGCCACTGTACTCCAGCGTGGCTGACAGAGTGAGATTCTGTCTCAAAAAAAAAAAAAAAAAAAAAAAAAAGATTATCTTTGGCTCTCACTGCCCTTGGAATTAATTCGAAATTCTTCACCTCGGCCCAGGAGACCCTACCCATCCCTCCTTTCACTCCTACTCAACAGGCTGCAGCCAAGGTGAAACATCTTGCTGTCCCTCGCCTTGAAGCCTTTTCACATGCTGTTCCCTCTGCCTGGAACAGGGTTCTCTTTATTTCCCCTCCCAGGCATTCTAATTCTCTGAGACTCCCTAGAAGTCACTTTTCTGAAGGCCTCCTCTGACTCTCACCCACCAAAAGCAGGGTGGGTTTCGCAACATCCCTACCCCAGTTCCCACACAAAGACCCTGAGTCCAGCCAGACACGCTGGCACACACCTGTAACCCCAGCACTTTGGGAGGCTGAGATTGGAGAATCACTTGAACCCAGGAGTTCAAGACCAGCCTAGGCAACATAGGAAGACATCATCTCTACAAAAAATAAAAATAAGGCGGAGTGCAGTGGCTCATGCCTGTAATCTGAGCACTTTGGGAGGCCAAGGTGGGAGGATCACTTGAGGCCAGGAGTTCGAGACCAGCCTGGCCGAGATGGCACAACCCTATCTCTACTAAAAATCCAAAAAATAGTCAGGCGTGGTGTTGTGTGCCTGTAGTCCCAGCTACTCTGGAGGCTGAGGCGGGAGGATTGCTTGAGCCCCGGAGTTTGAGGCTGCAAGGAGCCATGATCGCGCCACTGAACTCCAGCCTGGCTAGAGAACGAGACACTGTCCTTATTAAAAAACAAAAGCAGGCCGGGCGTGGTGGCTCAAGCCTGTAATCCTAGCATTTTGGGAGGCCGAGGCGGACGGATCACCTGAGGTCGGGAGTTCGAGACCAGCCTGACCAACATGGAGAAATCCTATCTCTATTAAAAATACAAAATTAGCCAGGCATGGTGGCGTGCGCCTGTAATCCCAGCTACTTGGGACGCTGAGGCAGGAGAATCCCTTGAACCCGGGAGGTGGGGGTTGAAGTGAGCCGAGATCATGCCCTTGAACTCCAGCCTGGGCAACAAGAGCAAAACTCTGTCTCAAAAAAAAAAAAAAAA
Source organism: Pan troglodytes (assembly GCF_028858775.2). Lineage (NCBI taxonomy): Eukaryota > Metazoa > Chordata > Mammalia > Primates > Hominidae > Pan > Pan troglodytes. Next base: position 5,393,880 of record NC_072418.2, on the reverse strand, counting down.
AAAAAAAAAAACTGTGAGTGTGAAAGGCATCAGCAGCTGTCACAGAAGTGGCACAGGTGTCCTAGGATGTTCCTCGACATGGAGTGTCCAGCCTGGATTTAAATCCTGGCTCTTCCTCTCACAGCTGGTTGATTCAGGCAAGTGGCTTCACCACGCTGGGGCTTAGTTTCTCTATCTGTAAAATGGGTATAATCACAGAACCGATCCTTGTTAGGAAGACCCCATTTTAATCCAAGGAAAGTGCTCACAGCAGAGGCTGGTGCATTCATTCATTCATTTTTTAATTTTTTTTTGAGACAGACTCTCGCTCTGTCGCCCAGGCTGGAGTGCAGTGGCATGATCTCGACTCACTTCAACCCCCACCTCCCGGGTTCAAGTGATTCTCCTGCCTCAGCCCCCGAGGTAGCTGGGACTACAAGCGCCCGCCACCACACCCGGCTAATTTTTTGTATTTTTAGTGGAGATGGGGTTTCACCATATTGGCCAGGCTGATCTCGAACTCCTGACCTCAGATGATCCGCCCGCCTCGGCCTCCCAAAGTGCGAGGATTACAGGCGAAAGACACCGCAGCCCGGCCCATTCATTCGTCTGTGGAGACTCTACCCTGAGTCCCAGAGGCCCAGCAGGGAACAAGACAGAAAGCCCCGCCCTCCTGGCTGGGGTGAACAGATAAACAAGTAAAATATACGGCGTGTCAGCGGGTGTGTCGATAGAGAAAGACTAGGCGGAGGAGAACGGGGAACGGGGAGTGTGGGTTGCGTTTTTGTGTGTGAAATCTACACATAGAAAGAACTGCAGGAATGCCAACATATTTACTTGGGGCTCCTCATCTCCGACCCTTAGGGGTGATTCGGGGCAAGTGAAGTCACGCTCTGATCTCAATTTCTGGAAAATTGTACTGAGAATTAGAACTTCTGCAAGGGCTCAAGAGTGTCAGCTAGTAATAATAATAATAACAATAATAAGTATTACTGATATTGATGTTGCTGGCAGCAGAAGGATGCCTGGGGGTGGGGTCACAAGCCCGACACCCCCACAAGGGGTCTTCTCGGAAGAAGGGGTCCTGCCTACTCAGCCACGGCCTGGCCTGCGATCCGGGGGTCTCCCAGGCCCCCGCAGGGTTTGGGGAGGGTCCCGGGGCCCGCTGGGGAGCGGGTGGCAGGAGGCGTCCTGGGGGGGGCGTGCTCGGGTCCGGGAAGCCGGGGCGGGCGGAGGCGCGGGCTCCGAGCCCCCTCCCCGCCGCGGCCGCCCCGCGCTTAACGACTGCGCCGCGGGCGACCTCGGCTAATTGATCCGCTAATGGGCCCCGCGCCGCGGCCGCGCCTAATGAGGCGGAGGACGGGGGAGGGCAGGGGGAGGGGAGGGGAGAGAACAGCGGGGAGGCGGGGGTAGGGAGAGGAGGGGGAGAGGGGAAGGAGGAGGGGAGGAGAGAGAGGAGGGAAGTGGAGGGAGGGGGAGGGAGGGGAGGGAGAGGGAGGGGCGTGGGGAGAAAACTGAGGGGAGGGAGGAGGGAGAGAAAATAGCAGGAAGGGAGGGAAGAATAGGAGGGTGGGGGAGAAGGAGGGAGGGAAGGGAGGGGGAGGGGGGAGGAGGAGAGGGAGGAGGGGGAGGCACAGCGATGCTCCCAGCTCCTTGGATGGGGCCAGAGGGGAGCAGAGAGGACTGGGGTGAGCCCATATTCCTTTCTGGTGACCTCTCCCACTCTAACACCCTGTTTCCTCTGGAAGCCCCTTCTCCAAGGCTCTCCCCTTCTCCGACCCCACCCTTCTCCCAGCCCCCCTCCCCCATTCTGAGGGACGTTCCAGCAGGTGAGGAGATCCCCTGCCCGCTGGGCCTCGATTGCCCCCATCCACACAATGGTTCTCAGTGGAGGGAGGAGAATCCCACAGGCCCCGGTGGCAGGACTCTAGCGGAGGTGGGGTGGGAGGTGGGGGTGGGGGGTCTGTCAGGGGCCTGGGGACTCCGGGGTCTGAAATCCTCCATTTCCCCCCATCTGCACCCCAAAGGGCCAGGCTCTGGCCTCCAGCAGAGGGTGGGAGCACTTACAGAGTCCCCCTTCCCCATCCCCAGCCCGGGTGGGGGCGGAGGGGGGTGGAGGAAAAGGAGCGGGGAATAGGAGCTAAAGCTAGGACGCATTAGACATTCACAGTCAGGCCGGCCAGGTGCCTGCGCTGGCTGAATTGTCTGCAGCTGAGCCTTCTCCGTCCCTCCGTGTGCCCTTCAGGCAGTCTTGGGGGAGAAAATAAAAGCTGCACCTGCAGTGCTGGTGGAACTAGGGACCTAGAAATGATCCCGCTCTCTTCCCATCGTGCAGATGGGAAAACTGAGGCCCACGGACGATCAGAACATCGCTCAAGGGCAGGAATAAGTCAGGGCTGTAGCTGAGTCTCCTGCTGGCTGCTCAGGGACCTCTTTGCCCCCCTAGGGGCAACCAGACTAATTAGGAAGGCAAAGATATCATAAAGATAACAACAGTAATACCGGCTGTGTTGTCCTGAACATCTACCACGCCTCCAGCAATGCTTGAGTGGTATAGTGAAAATGGGATCTCTCAAAGGATTCTCTCTGAAGGAGGGGCTGTTTTACAGATAAGGAAACTGAAGCTCTAAATGGTCACAGAGCCAGGGAATCTGGATTCAAATGCAGGAAATTCAGGATCTTAACCATTTGATTGGTTGTTTTTTGAGACGGAGTTTCACTCTTGTTGCCCAGGCTGAAGTGCAATGGTGCAATCACAGCTCACTGCAACCTCCGCCTCCCAAGATTCTCCCGCCTCAGGATTACAGGCGAGTAGCTGGGATTACAGGCGCCCGCCACCACACCTGGCTAATTTTGTATTTTTAGTAGAGACGGGGTCGGGGGGCGGGGGGTGGTTTCACCATGTTGGCCAGGCTGGTCTCGAACTCCTGACCTCAAGTGATCCGCCTGCCTTGGCCTCCCAAAGTGCTGGGATTACAGGTGTAAGCCACTGCACCCAACCAGGATCTTCACCATTTGGTTTAAGAGAAAGAAGTTTCTGGACTCACTGACTGGTGGGGGAGGAGGAAGGACTTGAAAGACCGATTCCAGGCAGAGTTGGGGTGCAGCAGGATTGGCTGAGGCAGGGCTGACCTTGGAGGCTCACGGCCCCTGCCCCGTAGTCACTGCCTCAGTCTGACCCTTCCTGGCACCTTCCCTGTGGCTGAAGGTGTTCACGCATGGTCCCAGGTAGGGCCTTTCCCTCTGCCTGAAACACGCCGTTCCTACTTCAGTCATCCCCATCACAATCACTTTTTCCTGCATTCTTTATTTTTATTTTGAGACAAGGTCTCACCTGGGCAACCAGGCTGAAGTTCGGTGGCGCCATTATAGCTCACTGCAGCCTCAACCTCCCGGGCTCAGGTGATCCTCCCATGTCGGCCTCCTAAGTAGCCAAGACTACAGGCACACACCACCACATCCAGCTAATTTTTTTTTTTTTTTTTTTGTAGGGACAAGGTCTTGCCATGTTGGCCAGGCTGGTCTCAAACTCCTGACCTCAAGTGATCCACCCACCTCGGCCTCCCAAAGTGCTGGGATGACAGGCATGAGCCACCACGCCTGGCTTTCCCTGCATTCTTTATCTTCACAGCATTTTTCGCTCCGCACAATTTATCCCAACAAATATTCTCTTGTCCACTGCTTTTCTCCACTCTAATATGACTTTGGCGAAGAGAGTTTGTCTGTTTGGGTTTCTACTATAGATCCTGGGGCCTAGAATCATGCCTGGCACACAGTAGGTGTGTAGCGATTAGGGAAGAAAATGAGAAAATGGCAGTGAAGGCCGGGCACGGTGGCTCACGCCTGTAATCCCAGCGCTTCGGGAGGCCAAGGCAGGAGGGTCACGTCAGGCCAGGAGTTTGAGACCAGCCTGGGCAACATGGTGAAACCCCATCTCTACTAAAAAGACAAAAATTAGCCAGGCGTGGTGGCGCACACCTGTAATCCCAGCTACTTAGGAAGCTGAGGAAGGAGAATCACTTGAACCCGGGAGGTGGAGGGTGCAGTGAGCAGAAATCGTGCCACTGCACTCCAGCCTGGGCGACAGAGCGGGAATCCTTCTCTAAAAAGAAAAGGGCAGAGAAGCCAGTGAGATGGGTGGATGTGGGCCAGCCCTGTAGAATCCTGCCTGCCCTACAGGCCAGGAGCTGGGGCATAGGGAGCCATGGATGGTGTTCGAGCAGCAAAGGGGCGGCACACCCAGATGTGCGATTAGCGAGATCCTCCATGGGACACCAGGGGGGCAGGCTGGAGGGGAAACTGAGGCAGAAAGTCACGAGGAGGCCCCTGTGCCACTTAGGTGTTTTTTTTTTGGTTTTTTTTTTTTTTTTTTTTTGGTGAGACGGAGTCTCTGTCGCCCAGGCTGGAGGGCAGTGGCAAGGTCTCGGCCCACTGCAACCTCTGTCTCCTGGGTTCAAGCCATTCTCCTGCCCCAGCCTCCCAAGCAGCTGCGATTACAGGGATGCACCACCACGCCTGTCTACCTTTTGTATTTTTGTTGTTGTTTTGTTTTTTGTTTTTGAGACAGAGTCTTGCTCTGTCGCCGAGGCTGGAGTGCAGTGGTGCGATCTTGGCTGACTGCAACCTCTGCCCCCTGGGTTCAAGCAATTCTCCTGCCTCAGCCTCCCGAGTAACTGGGATTACAGGCCCCCGCCACCATGCCTGGCTAATTTTTTTGTTTTGTTTTGTTGAGATGGAGTCTCGCTCTGTCACCCAGGCTGGAGTGCAGTGGCACGATCTTGGCTCACTGCAAGCTCCACTTCCCGGGTTCACGCCATTCTCCTGCCTCAGCCTCCCCAGTAGCTGGGAATACAGGCGCCCGCCACCATGCCTGGCTAATTTTTATTTTTTTATTTTTTTTATTTTTAGTAGAGACGGGGTTTCACCATGTTGGCCAGGCTGGTCTCAAACTCCTGACCTCAAATGATCCGCTCGTCTTGGCCTCCCAAACTGCCGGGATTACAGGTGTGACCCATGATGCAGGTCCCAGATAGATGTTTTCTGATATTAAAAGCTGCAGAGGCCAGGCATGGCGCGGTGGCTCACGCCTGTAATCCCAGCACTTTGGGAGGCTGAAGCGGGCGGATCACGAGGTCAGGCGTTCGAGACCATTTCAAAAAAAAAAAAAAAAAAAAAAAAAGCTGCAGAAGGGGCCAGGTGCCATGGCTCACGCCTATAATCCCAGCACTTTGGCAGGCCGAGGCTGGAAGATTGCTTGAGGCCAGGCCGGGCATGGTAGCGTACGATTGTGGTCTCAGCTACTTGGGAGGCTGAGGCGGGAGGATTGCTTGAGCCTCGCAGGGAGCCGTGATCTTGCCACCACACTCTAGCCTGGGCGACACGGTGAGACCTTGTCTCAAAGCAATAACAAAAAACAAAAAGCTGTGCCAGGCGAGATGGCTCATGGCTGTAATCCCAGCACTTTGGGAGGCTGAGGAGGGAGGATCATTTGAGGCCAGGAGCTTGCAAGCAGCCTGGGCAACACAGTGAGACCCCTGTCTCTAAAAAATAAAAAATAAATTAATTAAAAACTAGAGAAGGGAGCTGAAACCGCCCCTGCCTGGTTTCCCCTCTGAGGGCCTAGGATTCCCCTCTCACTTTCTCTCCTGGGTAATGTCTGTCTTTGTCCCCCTCCTTCTGCAAGTCCCCACTGCCGTTAAAAAAAATTTCCTTTCATTTAAATTGTTAAGTCGAATATGAAACCGACTTCCGAGCTAGTACTGGAGAATGGACTTAACTGTTTGGTGCTTAATGAGAACAGCTTCTACATAGGATCTCTGGGGACTTGGGGAGAAGGGACAAACCCCTAATATGAAGCAAATAGAACTCAGGTTTGAAACAGATTATCCAACAATCTCCCTTGCCTCGTCCCCTCTGTCTCGGGGGTCTCTGATGGTCTTGTCTCCCTCTTTCTGCCATCTCTGGGCTTCTCCCTCTGTCCTTCAAAGTCTCCAGCTTGGGTCCCCTAACCTTCCCTGGATCTCTTGATTGGCGCCTCCCTCCCTACCATCCCCGTCCCCGCTCCCGCCCCCAGCCGCTGACCTCCCCCTGCAAACCTCTCCCACCCACCCAGGCCCACCCCCCTCCCAGGCCCCACTTACCCCTCCCGCAGTTGCTGGGAGCCTGCCAGGCCTGAAAGCCCGTCCCTCCTCCACCCCCTCCCTCTCCCGCCACCTCCGCCCCTCTGCCCCTCCCCCGCACCTCACCGCCCCCCCTTCCTCCCTGCCCCTCCACAGGGTCCCCTCCACCCGGGGGCCTCCTCCTCTCCCCCTCTCCCCTCCTCTCCCCTCCCCTCCCCTTTGCCGCCTCCCCCTTTGTCCCTCCGTTTCCTCCTCCATTCTCTCCTCCTCCCCCTCCTCTTCCCTCCTACACCCCCTTCTCGGGTCCCGGGGAGGGGCGGTCCCCACGCTCCCTGCGCTCCCCCCACTCCCCACAATCCCCTCACTCCCCTGCTGGGCCTGCCCGGGACTGTCGGGGAACACGCTGGGCCGGGCCCCGCGTGGCTAATGGTGGGTTCTCCCGCAGCAGCGCGGGAGGAGGGGGCGGGCGACCCTGCCCTAGGCCTGCCCAACCCTGGGACTCGGGCCCCCCGCAAAGGCAGCCACAGAGCTCCCAGCTGGAGCGCGTGGCTGTGTGACCCTGGACAGGTCCCTAGGCCTCTCTGGGCCTGGCTGCCCCCAAAGCCTCAACTCCCAGCAACTGGATTGGTGGGGAAGAAAAACCAACCTGGGGCAGCAGCGGGCCTTTCATTCCTGTATTTATTGGGCACCTACTGTGTGCCAGGCTTGGGTATCACGGACCCAGACGGAGCCCCTCTCGACCCTCGTGGAGCTCACAGAGCCATGGGGAAGGTTTGGAAAATACGTCAAGACCATTGCAGAGAACACCAAGTGGTAGGAAGAAAAATCTAGCAAGGGTTGGTGACAGACAGAGACGGGGCTGCTTGGCCCAGGAGAGGAGGGGAGGCCTCTCTGAGGAGGTGACATTTGAGCCGAGGAGGGCTTGACAGCAAGAGCCCATGTTGGGAGGTGGCTGTCGGGGAGGGGCGGGTGCTCCAGGCAGAGGGAATCCCGGTGGCAAAGCCTGGAGGCGGCACTGTACCCATCCCAGGGCAAGCTCTCAGCCTATAATTCGGAGGGCCATGGTGTGTATATCAACCAGGTAGCCCAGTGATAATAGCAATGGCAGGCCGGGCGCGGGGGCTCACTCCTGTAATCCCAGCACTTTGGGAGGCCGAGGCAGGTGGATCGTTTGAGGTCAAGAGTTCAAGACCAGCCTGGCCAACATGGTGAAACCCCATCTCTACTAAAAATACAAAAATTAGCCAGGCGTGGTGGCACGCACCTGTAATCCCAGCTACTCGGGAGGCTGAGGCAGGAGAATGGCTTGAGCCTGGGAGGTGGAGGTTGCAGTAAGCCGAGATCTCGCCACTGTACTCCAGTCTGGGCGACAGAGTAAGACTCTGTCTCAAAAAAAAAAAAAAAAAAAAAAAAAAAAAAATATATATATATATATATATATATATATATATTTATATAAATGGCAGCAGAGGCTGTCATCAAGGGCCACTCTGGGTTTGGTGACAGTACCATGCCCCTTTTCCAGATGAGCAAACGGAGGCCCACAGGGGTTAAAAGGTCTCACTGCAAACCAGAAACTGGCCAAGGAAGATTCAGATTGAGGTCAATAATATAGCAAGACCCCATCTCTACAAAATCTGAAAAAAGGAGCCAGGCGTGGTGGTGCACGATTGTGGTCTCAGCTACTTGGGAGGTTGAGGTGGGAGGATTTTGCTCGAGGCTTGCAGGGAGCCGTGATCATGTCATTGCACTCCAGCCTGGGCGACGGAGTGAGACCTTGTCTTAAAACAATAACAAAAAACAAAATGCTGTGCCGGGTGAGATGGCTCACGCCTGTAATCCCAGCACTTCAGGTGGCTGAGGCAGGAGGATCCCTTGAGGCCAGGAGTTCGAGACCAGCCTGGGTAACATGGTGAAACCCCATCTACTAAAAATACAAAAATGAGCCGGGCATGGTGGTGTGCACCTGTAGTCCCAGCTACTCGGGAGGCTGAGGCAGGAGAATCACTTGAACCCGGGAGGTGGAGGTTGCAGTGAACAGAAATGGAGCCACTGCACTCCAGCCTGGCCGACAGAGCGAGACTGTCTTAAAAAAAAAAACAAGCAAACGTTAAAAAGAAGATTCAGATTGGGCCATGCGGCCAGGGGTTTGTTCAACCCCCATCTGTGCTGTGCCTTCCAGGGGGACCAGGCTGGGCGAGTTTGGGGCCCAGCAATGAGCTCTCCAGGGAAGGAGGGAGGGTGGAGATGGAGACGGAAGTCCATGGCGCTCCTAGGAGGGTGAACCCCCAACTTGGTACAGAGGGGTTACACGTGGTGTGGGTGATGGGGTTGCTGCAATGACCAGAAGGCCCTAGGGGCTTAAAAATGGGGTTTGTCTGTGGTGCCAGCCCCAGCTCTGCTTCCGCACCCCAAATTGTCCCCGCTGGGCCGCACACACTCCCACACAATAATAACGGTCGGGGCCTTTTCATCTATCGAGCTATTTGATCGTGTGATGACTCAATGAGACGTTTCTATAATTATCCCACTGTACAGGATCACAGTGACGCAGCGGCAGAGGTGGGGTTTGAACCCAGGCTTGCACATCAGTGACACTGGGTCTCACAGCCTCTGGAGTTAGTGTGATCTCTGCGATCTCAGCTGACCCCTACGGGTTGTGTTAGCGCTGGGCAGGTTAGCAGGGGACCTGGCATCGCGTCCGTCATGCTGGGTGACCTTGGTGAGGCTCTATCCCTCTATGGGCTTGTCCACTTACTCTCCCAATAAATACAGTGTAGCCGGTGGTGTGTTGGGGCCTGGGCAGACCGTACACACAGGAGGGAGCAGATAGTATGTGTTCCCAGAGCCACGAGGCCTCGGAAGACTGAGGGAAGCTGAGCAGGTAGGAGGAGGGGAGCTACTCTAGCCAGGCTGGCCTCTCTAGGATGTGATGTTTGATCTGAAAGAAAGAGAAAGGCTGGCCGTGGTTCAGGCAGAGGGAACAACCAATGCAGTGCAGAGGTCTTGAGGCTGGACTCTGGTTTGAGGAAGAGGGAGAAGGCCTGTGTGGCTGGAACAGAGGGGGAGAAGTGGGAGGAGGTGAGAGGAGGGAGGCGATGGAAGTCAGATCACATAGACAGAGGCAGGGAGTTTGGATTTTATGTTGAGGGCAATAGGGAGCTATGGAAGGTTCTTGAGCAAGGGAGGGATGGACTCTGATTCACTTTTTTTTTTTTTTTGGGGTAGGGGAAGGATAGAGTTTTGCTCTTCTTGCCCAGCCTGGAGTGCAATGGCACGGTCTCAGCTCACTGCAACCTCCGCCTCCCGGGTTCAATCAATTCTCCTGTCTCAGCCTCCCAAGCAGCTACAGGCGCCCGCCACCACACCCAGCTAATTTTTTTATTTTTATTTTTATTTTTTTTGAGACGTGTTTTTGCTCTTGTTGCCCAGGCTGGAGTGCAATGGTGCGATCTCAGCTCACTGCAACCTCTGCCTCCCGGGTTCAAGCAATTCTCCTGCCTCAGCCTCCCAAGTAGCTGGGATTACAGGCATGCGCCACCACCCTGGCTAATTTTGTATTTTTAGTAGAGACAGGGTTTCTCCATGTTGGTCAGGCTGGTCTTGAACTCCCGATCTCAGGTGATCTGCCCGCCTCGGCCTTCCAAAGTGCTGGGATTACAGGCATGAGCCACTGCGCCCGGCCTTAATTTTTATATTTTTAGTAGAGACAGGGTTTCACCATGTTGGCCAGGCTGGTCTCGAACCTCTGGCCTCAGGTAGTCCCTCCACCTTGGCCTCCCAAAGTGCTGGAATTACAGGCGTGAGCCACCACGCCCAGCCCTGATTCACATTTCAATGGATCATCAAGGATGTGGGTGCAATGGAGAATGCATAGCATAGATGTGGAGCGTGAGGGGAGAGTGGGAGAGAAGGACCCTTTAGGACATAGTGGGGGCTGGACACAGTGTTTCACACCTGTAATCCCAGCACTCCGTGAAGCTGAGGGAAGAGGAGTGCTTGAGCCCAGGAGTTGAAGACCAGTCTGGGCAACATAGTGAGACCCTGTCTCTACAAAAAAAATTTTTAAAAATTAGCTGAGTGTGGTGGTACACACCTGTGATTCCAGCTACGCCGGAGGCTGAGGCAGGAAGATGGCTTCAGCCCAGCGAGGTCAAGGCTGCAGTGAGCTATGATGGTGGCACTGCACTCCAGACTGGGTGACAGAGTGAGACCTTGTCTCAAATAATAATAAGGACAAAATAAATGTTGGGAGTACAAATAGCTACCCTTTATGGAGCATTTACTATGCATTATTATTATTGTTATTGTTATTATTATTTTTTTGAGACAGAGTCTCGCTCTGTCCCCCAGGCTGGAGTGCAGTGGTGTGATCTCAGCTCACTGCAACCTCCGCCTTCTGGGTTCCAAGGATTCTCCTGCCTCAGCTTCCTGAGTAGCTGGGATTACAGGCGTGTGCCACCTCGCTCGACTAATTTTTCTATTTTTAGTATAGATGGGGTTTCCCCACGTTGACCAGGCTGGTCTCGAACTCCTGACCTCAGTTGATCCACCCATCTTGGCCCAACTAAGTGCTGGGATCACAGGCGTGAGCTACTGCACCCGGCCTACTATGCATTATTGTAAGTACTTTATAGGCCTTATTCGAAGATTCTGTTATCAATCTTGTGTTCCAGACAAGGAAACCCAAGCAGAGTAAACGTGCCTGGCACTGAGCCGTTGTCACTCTGGGACTTCTCCCCCAGCCGCCCAGTTCTTACTCAGGGAGAGGCTGGAGTTCCTGAGCCGCTCAGCCAATCCTAGTGCCTCCTGCCACGGGCTCCCAGGCCCTGACTCCTGCTAGTCAGAGCCCACTGTGACTTCAGGACCCATACGAAAGTAGGCACAGGGGCCTTCTAACCCTAGGGGGTATCTACCTCCCCGACACTTCACAGCTGGGGGATGTTCACAGATCCACACAGCAAAGCTAGGGGTCAGAGCCCAAGGCTCACTCTGTCACAGGAAAGGGCTTAAGGCTGCCCCATCTTTCTTCTGTCCACTTAGGGTTAGGGTAATCTAAAGGCACTGCTCAAATGAGGCAACTCCTATGCATTCTGCAAAACCCTAGCTTAAATACCGAAACCCAACATCTTTTTGTTTTGTTTTGTTTTTGTTTTTGAGACACAGTCTCACTCTGTTGTCCAGGCTAGAGTGCAGTGGCGTGATCTCGGCTCACTGCAACCTCCGGGTCCCAGGTTCAAGCAATTCTCCTGCCTCAGTCTCCTGAGTAGCTGGGACTACAGGAGCGTGCCACCATGCCCAGCTAATTTTTGTATTTTTAGTAAAGACGGGGTTTCACTATGTTGGCCAGGCTGGTCTCGAACTCCTGGCCTCAGGTGATCCGCCTGCCTCGGCCTCCTAAAGTGCTGGGATTACGGGCGTGAGCCACCACGCCCTGCCCCAACATCTATTAAATACTACCACCCAACATCTAGAAAGCTATCGCAACTTCCCAATGGGGGCGCTAAATCCTGGCTGAGCCTGCCCCCACTCCCACCCCCAGCTCTGATCCTAACCCCAACCCTGACCACAGGGGTTCTGAGAGAGCTGGGCTGTCTCCCCCTCCTCCCAAACTTGGGAGCCCCTCCTTGAGTTTCCACCAAGGTCAGCCCTGGCTGCTCCCAGGCAGAACAGCACGGAGTATGGGTTTCATGAATGAGTTTTGTCCAGCAATCTCACTGTGCATGTGGGTAAACTGAGGCTCAAAGAGAGGCCCTGGAGGTTCTAGGGAGATGGCTCCTCATGTTCCTGGGTGGAAGGAAATGTGTGTGTGATTTTTCCGGGGGGCACACCGCCAAGCGTGGCGGGGAGCTGAGGCTCAGAGGTCACCCGCGAGCCCGGGGCCAGCGGGAGGGGACAGGCCTGGCTGGTGGCCCGGCAGCTCGGCTGGAGGGGGCGGTAGGCAGAGGTTGGCGGTGTCGGAAGCCAAAGGCTTGGCCTCCCCGAGGGAGCCGCTTTCCCGGCCCGGGTCGGATCAATGGGCTGTAATTATACCGCGCCGGGCCGGGAGCCGGCGGGGAGGGAGCGGGAGCTGGCGGGAGGGAGGCGGCGGGCGGGAGAGCGCGGGCCGGAGAGGTACCCACGTTACTTTGATTGACAGCCTGGGCGGGCGCCGCGCGGGAGCTTCTGGGAATCGTAGTCTTTTTCTGAAAACCCGTGCTCTCCTCCAGCTTACACGCTCGGGGAAACTGAGGCACAAGGCCCAGCACCACCCCCCTCCACCCCTGACTACCTATAGGCCCATCCCCCCCCCATCTGGGGGTAAAACTGAGACCGTTCCTGGAACCCCCAGGCTCGGGTAAGAGCTTCAGCTCTTCGCCGGGCGTCCAGCGTGACTTAACTACTCTTTGCTTCAGTTTACCTATCTGTGAAATAGTGAGAAAGATGCAACCTCTGCTCCGCCAGCTAGCTGGTAGCATATTGCACAAGGGTCCCTTGTTTTTAAGGGGAGATAGGCCAGGCTTGGGGGTGAGTCGCTTTCCCCTGCTTCTGGATAATAATGGAGCCTTAGCCCCCCCGCTTCCTCCAATCCGGTCGAGCTCGGGCGTCCACTAGGGTCTCAGATTCTCCTAGGGAGGGGGGCCACACTCGCCAAACCCCGCCGGGAGCGCCGAGCTGCCTTCCGATTGGCCCTACTGATCCCAGTGCCTCCTGCCATTGGTTGCTGGTCTCCTAATCCCCATTGGCCAGTTTCCTATGTGACGTCACTGACCCATGTGGGAGCGTCGCGAGCGGATTGGCTGGCGCCCCCAGCCAACCACCGCGGAGAAAGGAATTTCCACAGTAGCTGGGGCGGCCAGGCTGATTTAAGGTGGTCTGAGCAATCCGGGGTCCCAGCGCAGCTTCTCAGCTTTTTCCCTTTTTTTTTTTTTCCGTAAACCCACATCCACAACATAAAACCCTAGCCAGGAACCAGGGGCTGAGCCTCTCTGTAGTGGGAAGGGGGAGATCGGCGGCTGAGCTCCTTTTCCCCTCTGGCAGCTTCTTCCCTGATGGTGCAGCTGGGGAAACTGAGGCGCAAAGAGGGGGTCCGTGAAGTCCCGCGTGGCAAATGAAGTCGCTGGGGACTCTACCCACGTTGGAACACGCCTGGCAGGTTGCTTCCCTGCTTCCTGCTCTGGCCGGATGTGGTATTTTGGGGAGTTATGGAGTCACAGGCGGCCAAGGGTTCCCCAGTATGCACACAGTTGCTGGCAGCAGAATCTCCCCAAATTCCACCCGCTGCTCCCAAAGTTCGGGATGTTGCTGCCCAGAGCAAAAACTCCTCCTTCCTGGCGGATCACACACTAAGGGATGGGGTGTGTTCCTGTGTGCGTGTGTGGTCTTGTGGCTTCTCGGGCAATCCACAAATCTGTATTTACCCTCCCCGGTGCAGTGTGCCTGTTAGAGGGATCTGAAGACTGCTGGGTAAAGATCCCCTGCTCTAGGAAGCCTCAGCTCACTCACCGGGCAATGCCCCTGTTCCTCGCCCGGCTGCCTTCATCCTTAGCTCGCTCCTGTGCTGACACTGACCCTATGTGACCCTGGGAGGGTACGTGTCCCTGTACCTCTGTCCCCACCAGATGCTCTGGGAGCCCCTCCCTGGAAGGCCTGGGGCTGGGTCTTCTCTAGGCATCCAGCCTCTTGCAGCATGTGGAGGTGTTCGTAGACTAAATATCCATTTATCCACCAACACCAAGCAGTTTATATCCAGTGTGTGTGTGTGTGTGTGTGTGTGTGTGTGTGTGTGTGTGTGTGTGTGTACGCGTATGGAGAAGACAGGAGGCGAAGAAGACAGGAGGCTGGGGGAGATGGCTTTTGCAGGAGACAGTTTTTGGGTTGGGCCTTGAAAAAAATGGACTTTCTCCAGGCATAAAAGGAGGGGGAGGGAATTCCAGGAAGAGATAACAAGCAGGGAAAGGCTCAGAGGTGGGAAAGAAAGGGCACAAATTAGGTGATCTGGCCAGGGTGGCTGGAGGGGGTTGGGGGTGTGGTGTGATCTGGTGGAGGAAGGTGAAGCTGGCTGGGGCAGGGTTGCAGAGGTTCCAGTGCTAGGCTGAAGAGCTGGAAATTTATCCCTAGGGCAATAGGGAGCCAGGGGAGGGTTTGAGGGAAGGAGGGCCAGGCTCCAATTGAAGATCACCAAAAACAAAGGCTGCTCAGAGGGAGGAGGTGGCTGTGGTCCAGATGGGAGAGAGGACAAAGGCCTGGTCAGGGTGGGGGCTGCTGGGGTGGGGAGAACAGAGGAGGGTTGCAGGCCAGGTGTTGGGAATAGAGGGCTAGGGTGATGCTCTGGTTTGGAGTATCTGGGGGATGTGTGTGGGAACCCTGATAGGAGCAGGGGGTAAGAGTCTGAGATCTGGGGGACCTCTAGGGGAGATGCCCAGTTGGTGGCTGGACCCACAGGGCTGGGTCTCAGAGTAGGAACCGGAGGTGGTGCCAGAGCTTGCAGCCATCCTCATGAGGCGGTCACTGAAGCCTGGAGGGAGAGGCGGTGTCTCAGAGCCCTGGAAGCCAGAGGTGTGGGTCAAGTTGACATTCAAGTGACCGGACTAAGGAAGGACAGAGACCTATGTTTGTTATTTTACTTTTTGTAGAGACAGGGGGAGGGGGGGCGGGTCTCGCTATGTTGCCCAGGCTGGTCTCAAACTCCTGGCCTCTTTGGCCTCCCAAAGTGCTGGGATTACAAGTTTGAGCCACCACACCTGTGCTTAGAGGGAAGAGGGCCGCCTGGACAGGAGAGCCCCGCAGAGGGAGGTGAGGCTGCTCTGAGCAAGCATTGTGATGGAGGTCAAGAAGGAGCCATTGGGTTTCCAGAGCCAGGGGCTTAGGCCGAAGAAGGAAGATCTGGAGGGGCGCGGTGGCTAACACCTATAATCCTAGCACTTGGGAGGCCGAAGCGGGCAGATCGCCTGCCAGGAGATTGAGACCAGCCTGGCCAACATGGTGAAACCATGTCTCTACTAAAAATACAAAAATTAGCTGGGCGCGGTGGCTCACGCCTGTAATCCCAGCACTTTGGGAGGCTGAGGCGGGCGGATCACGAGGTCAGGAGATTGAGACCATCCTGACTAACATGGTGAAACCCCGTCTTTACTAAAAATACAAAAAATTAGCTGGGCGTGGTGGTGGGCGCCTGTAATCCCAGCTACTTGGGAGGCTGAGGCAGGAGAATGGCGTGAACCCGGGAGGCAGAGCTTGCAGTGAGCTGAGATGGCACCACTGCACTCCAGCCTGGGCGACAGAGTGAGACTCTGTTAAAAAAAAACAATTAGCCAGGCTTGGTGCCTGTCTGTAATCCCAGCTGCTCGAGAAGCTGAGGCGGGAGAATCACTTGAACCTGGGAGGCGGAGGTTGCAGTGAGCCGAGATCGCGCCACTGCACTCCAGCCTGGACGACAGAGCATGACTCCGTCAAAAAAAAAAAAAAAAACAACAAAAAAAAACAACCAACAAGAAGGAAGATGTGGGGTGGACAGTTGCAGACAATGAGGACAGAGGCTACCATGTATGCTCAAGGTCCAGGCAGGGGAGATGTTGGCCTCCCAGGGGCAGTGAAACACCTGCCGGCAAGGGTTTGGAATCAGCGCTTCACAGACCCCCAAGAACCTGGAATCACGGACTCTTGGCAGCGTAGAATGATGGCGCTCCCTGTTTGTGAGAATTTCCAAGCAGGGAGTGTGGCCGGTGGTTTCTGGCTTTAGGCTGGTTATTGAGCACTTACTGTGTGCCAGGCCCCGCAGAGACCTAGACAGGCTCAGTCCCTCCACAGCCTTCTTCGTGGTGAGGGAGACAAACAAGGACGCGAACAACCTCCGAGTAAACATACTCACATCCAAAACACGCTGTGGGCTGGGCACGGTGGCTCAAGCCTGTAATCGCAGCACTTTGGGAGGCCAAGGAGGGTGGATCATCTGAGGTCAGGAGTTTGCGACCAGCCTGGCCAACATAGCGAAAGCCGGTCTCTATTAAAAAACATAAAAATTAGCCAGGCGTGGTGGTGGGCACCTGTAATCCCAGCTATTCGGGAGGCTGAGGCAGGAGAATCACCTGAACCCAGAAGGCGGAGGTTGCAGCAGTGAGCCGAGATCACGCCACTGCACTCCAGCGACAGAATGAGACTCCGTCTCAAAACAAACAAAAACAAAAAAACCGAAGGCCAGGCATGGTAGCTCACGCCTGTAATCCCAGCACTTTGAGAGGCCGAGGCAGGTGGATCACCTGAGGTCAGGAATTCAAGACCAGCCCGGCCAACATGGTGAATCCGTCTCTACTAATAATACAAAAAAATTAGCCGGGCATGGCGGCGGGAGCCTGTAATACCAGCTACTCCAGAGGCCGAGGCAGGAGAATCACTTGAACCTGGGAGGCATAGGTTGCAGCAGTGAGCCGAGATCGCGCCACTGCACTCCAGCCTGGGCAGCAGAGCAAGACTCCATCTCAAAAACAAAAACAAAAACAAACAAAAAGCCACACACTATGATAGGAGCCGCGAAGAGAGGGAGAATAGGATGGAGAGTGTGAAAATAACGGGGTGGGCAGAAGCTGTTGAAATGGGTGGCTAGGAGGGGCCGTTCTGAGGAGGTAGCTTTTGAGCTGAGACTTGAATGATAAGAAGCAAGGGAAAAGCATTCCAGGTACAGGGAACAGAAAGTGCAATGGCCCTGAGGCTGGACTGTGCCTGGTGTGAGGCCAGTGTGACTTGGGCAGAGTGAGTGAGGGCGAAAATGACCGGAGTTGAGATCATGAAGCTGGCTGGCCGGTTGCAGTGGCTCATGCCTGTAATCTCAGTGCTTTGGGAGGCCGAGGTGGGAGGATCGATTGAGGCCGGGAATGCAAGACCAGCCTGGGCAACACAGCGAGACCTTGTCTCTATAAACAATAAACAAAACATAAAGAGATGATGAAGGGGAAAAGGGGAAGAGTTTTGTGCAGAGCCTTGTGGGAAGAGAGACGAGTTTGGATTTATTTTGAGGGCAATAGGGAGCCATTGAGTACTACACACACACACACACACACACACACACACACACCTGTATCTTTATCCCAGGCTGTGTCTCTTTTCCTCCCTTCCCAGAGCTGCCCAACCTCATCGTTCAGGTCTCATCTCCAAGGCTACCCTCCCCCAAGAGTCCTCTCCCAGACACCCCAGATAAGCAGGTTTGCTCTTGTTCATCTCTATCACTGCCCTCTAAACTCTTCCTCTGTCTATACAAATAGTCCCATAATTACCAAGCTGTGAACCTGCCTAGCCTGTCACTCACATCCCACAAACTCAGAGAGGGCAGGGAATCTGTCTCCCTTATCCACCCTTATAATCCCTGTGCCTGGAAGGATGCCTGTAAATATCTGTGGGCTGGAAAACAATGGCTTTAAATTTGATAAGGGCTTTTTTTTTTTTTTTTTTGAGACAAGGTCCTGCTCTGTCACCCAGGCTGGAGTGCAGTGATGTGATCTTAACTCATTGCAGCCTTGACCTCCTGGGGCTCAGGTATCTCCCTCCTCAGCCCCCCAAGTAGCCGGGACCACAGGTGTGCATCACCATGCCTGGCTAATTATTTTTGTATTTTTTGTAGAGATACAAAAAACACAAAAATGTTTTTTTGTATTGTCGCGGTGTTGTCCACACTGGTCTTGAACTCCTGGGCTCAAGCGACCCTCCCTCCTCAGCTTCCCAAAGTGCTGGGGCTACAGGCGTGACCCACCACCCCTGGCCCATTGATAAGGGCTCTTGTGGCCTTTTGTAAGGGTACAAAATGGGTTTTTGTAACCCTAACCCTTAGGTACCGTTAGGTACTCGATCACCTAAGGACACAGGTCCAAGGGTCATCAAGGGGCATGGATTGTTTCTGTTTTGTTCCCAGCTGTGCCCCAGTGTCTACAGCAGTGTGTGGTCCACCGTATGCACTTAGTACATGTTTGTTGATTGACTTCACGAACCTCTCCTGAGGTTTCTCCAAAGAGAATAAGAACTTCCCACTCCCTGGGTGGGCCTGAAGGATGCTGGCTGGATGTCTGTGGTCTCTGGTCGGGGCTGGAGCCTTTGCCGTGGGAGAGACTTGAGTCTGATGGCAGAGCTGTGGTTCTTCCAGTTCTGAGTGGGACATGGCTCCTGCCTTCAAGAAACCCAGTCTGAGAGGGGAGACAGCCCAGTCTACTGGTGATGGCAGTAGGAACACAATTCCCATCTGTGGAAGTTTGCTCTGTGTAGGGAGAGGCTGACAGCGTTCATGCACCATCTCATTTAAGTGTAGTGCCCAGTGCGGTGGCTCCCGCCCGTAATCCCAGCACTTTGGAAGGCCGAAGAGAGAGGCTTGAGTCCAGGAGTTCAAGACCAGCCTGGGCAACATAGTGAGACGCCCCCCCTACTCCATCTCTGCAAAAAATTAAAAAATTAGCCGGGCGTGGTGGTGCACACCTGTAGTCCCAGCTACTGGAGAAGCTGAGGGGGAAGGATCGCTTGAGCCCAGGAGTTCGAGGCTGCAGTGAGCCATGATTGCCCCACTGTACTCCAGCCTGGGCAACACAGCGAGATCCTATCTCTGCAAAAAATTAAACCCTAAAGATAGCGCACCACCCCTGACCTTTTGCAGAGACTACTGAGGCCCCCAGAGGGCGAGGGCCCGGCATGATCTGGGAAGCAGTGTTTGCTGTGAGATTCCCTTTCTGGCAGGATTCCCTGCCAGCGCTTGGCAAGGCTGCGTCCTGCTGACCCTTAAATCTCAACCCAATGTCACTTGCTCAGAAAAGCCATTTCCGACTCCAGACTGGTCCCCGCTCCCCGCAAGCCCCCCCCCCCCCCCCGCTCCCACGGTGGGTAACACGGTGTGAATTTCTTCACTGGTTTTTCTTCTCCCGCCCCTCCGGGAGGGGGTGGGGACCCTGTTTTAAGGCACTGGGCGCCTCCCCATCCGGCCTCAGTTTCCCCAACGGCCCAGGGACTGAAGGAAGGGGGCGGGTGCCCGGGGGCCGGGGGGGTCGCGGGCGCGGGGAGGGGCGGTGCGCGGGGGTGGGCGCGGGGCGGGCCGCGGGCGCGTGGGGGCGGCGGCGCCACCTTAAGGCGGCTCAGCCCGCGGCTCCCGGCCGAGCCCCGCCGGAGGGAGGCGGCTCCGCGCGGGGCCCGCCGCCCGCGCCGCCGCCACCGAAACCCGGCCGCGGCGCGCCCGACCTTCTGCGCCGGCTGCCGCGGCCGCCCTCGCCGCGCTCCCGCCGCGGCCGCTGCCCCTGCCCGCCCCGCTCGCCCCGCGCACCCCAACGCGGGGAGGGCCTCCCACGACCCCGGGCGCGCGCGCTTGGGGGCGCGCCAGGGACTCCAGGGTCCCTTGCCCCGCGCCGCTTCTCCCTCCTCCCTCTTTCTTCGGGCAGCCTCCCCACCACCCCACTTCAGCCTCCCCCACTCTTGCCGCCTCCATATCATCAAGCTCTGGTGGCGCTTGGGGGGCTTTTCGGATCGGCAGGATGTACCCCCAGGGAAGGCACCCGGTGAGTGGGGACTGCGGGGAGGGGGCCCCCAGTGTCCGGGAACTCAGACCCTGACGTTTCCCCCAAACCCCCCCAGACCCCGCTCCAGTCCGGCCAGCCCTTCAAGTTCTCGATCTTGGAGATCTGCGACCGCATCAAAGAAGAATTCCAGTTTCTTCAGGCTCAATACCACAGGTGAGGGGGGCCGCCCCAGGGGCCGCGGGAGTTCACCTGGGCGCCGGGGCGGAGCGAGGCCTCCGGGGTATAGGGCGGGGAGGAGGGGCTCCCGGTTGGGCGGGGGGCGCGAGAAAGGCCTCCAGGTGGAAGCGCAGGTGCAGAGGGGTCTGGGGACAGTCAGAGCTGGGGCATTTGGAGCCCAGGAAGGGGCGGGGAGGGACTGGGACAGGAGGTGGGGGGAGGTCTGTAAGGAAGTCGGGAGGGGGAGATCCAGCCTCTCACTTTGGAAGCCGGCCCACATGGGGCGGGTGGGAGCCCCTTGCCCTCTCTCTTCTTCTCAGCCTCAAGCTAGAATGTGAGAAGCTGGCCAGCGAGAAGACGGAAATGCAGCGACATTATGTCATGGTGAGGGCACTTATGATGCCAGGGTGAGGGGAGAGGCGGGCAGGGCTTTGAGTCACGGTGGACTCTGGGGTAGGTCCCTGCCCCACTCCGAACCTCATCTTCCCTGTCTGTACACTGGGCAGGTTGGGATTTCAGGCTCTCTAGGAGGGTCCTCCCAGCTCTGGGAATGGGGAGACAGGGAGGACCCCTCGCCTGATGGGAGAGTTTGTCGGGCCAGGGCCTCTGGACACTTCCTACCTGCCCTGCCTCTCTGGGGAGAGTAGAGGGGGCCCTTCCAGGCAGAGCCCCCACTTCCTCCTCTGGGACCCCGTGGAGCTGGGGGGGCTCTGCTTCCTGCTGTGATCCCCTGAACCTGGGGACTCTTGGAAGACCCTGGCATCACCTGTCTGGAGGAGGGCACCCATCTCCACCCTAGACGTTCTTACTTGGTTTTTCCTTTGCAGTATTATGAGATGTCGTACGGGCTCAACATTGAAATGCATAAGCAGGTAACTGGGTTGGGGTTACGCGTGTTCAGGAGGGAGGGTGGGGGTCTGGAAGCCCTGAGAAGGACCCAGAGTGGGCAGCCGGGGCCAGAGCAGACCTAGGGAACACGGGTCTCATCCTGAAATCTCCGCAGAGGTCACAGAGGGCCCATCTGGGACCAGGAAGACAGATTTCAGCCTCATGGAAGGAAAATGAGTCCCACCTTCTGAAGACAGTATCTAGCAGTTGGAGCATCCAGCAGAGATGCAGGCAGTGGGCAGGGGCCACCAGGCATCCCCATCAAGGAGGGCACATAGCAGAGGCAGGGCAGCCAGGCCAGGGAGGCTGTGGAAGTGACTTCTGTCCTAGGAGGGAGCTGGATGGCCACTCTTAGAGGTCCCTTTCAACCCAGAGTCTGAAGTTTTGAGATGGACCCCAGGTTCTGTTGCTGCTTTGAAGCTTCTGAGATTGGTCTCAGTGTGATTGGCTGGAAGGTTCCAAGATTGTTCTCCAGGCCCTGAATTTGATGCCATGGTTCAGACTGTGACCCCACTACTCCAAAATAGACCTCAAAACTCTGTGGCTGTCTTCAGGGCTTTGAGATTGACTCCAGTGTCATAAGGCTCTGAGCCTCTTCTGGAGCTTCTCAGTGTGATCCAAGGTTCTGAGACAGACTTCAGGGTTCTGAAATAGACCTCAGGGTTCTGAGATTGACTTCAAGGTTCAGAGACAGACCTCAGCGTTCTGAGATTGACCTCAGTGTTCTGAGATAGACCTCAAGGTTCTGAGATTGACCTCAGTTTTCTGAGATAGACCTCAAGGTTCTGAGATAGACCTCAGGGTTCTGAGATTGACCTCAGGGTTCTGAGACAGACCTCAAATTTCTGAAATTGACCTCAGGGTTCTGAGATAGACCTCAAGGTCCTGAGATAGACCTCAGGGTTCAGAGATAGACCTCAAGGGTCAGAGATAGACCTCAGGGTTCTGAGATTGTCCTATCTGTGTACTGAGATGTGTTAAAAGGTTCTGAGGTTGTTCCTGAACTTGTGATCTCAAGGTTCAGAGATAGACCTCAGGGTTCAGAGATAGACCTCAGGGTTCTGAGATTGACCTCAGGGTTCTGAGATTGACCTCAGGGTTCTGAGATAGACCTCAGGGTTCAGAGATAGACCTCAGGGTTCAGAGATAGACCTCAGGGTTCTGAGATTGACCTCAGGGTTCAGAGATAGACCTCAGGGTTCTGAGATAGACCTCAGGGTTCAGAGATAGACCTCAGGGTTCTGAGATTGACCTCAGGGTTCAGAGATAGACCTCAGGGTTCTGAGATAGACCTCAGGGTTCTGCGATTATCGTATCTATGTGCTGAGATGTGTTAAAAGGTTCTGAGGCTATTCCCGAACTTCTGATCTCAAGGTTCTGAGATAGACCTAAAGATTTTTTTTTTTTTTTAATTTTGAGACAAAGTTTCACTCTTGTTGCCCAGGCTGGAGTGCAATGACCCGATCTTGGCTCACTGCAACCTCTGCCTCCTGAGTGCAAGCGCTTCTCCTGCCTCAGCCTCCCGAGGAGCTGGGATTACAGGCGCCTGCTACCATGCCCGGCTAATATTTTGTATTTTTAGTAGAGACGGGGTTTCTCCATGTTGGCCAGGCTGGTCTTGAACTCCTGACCTCAGGTGATCCACCTGCCTCGGCCTCCCAAAGTGGTGGGATTACAGGAGTGAGCCACCTTGCCCGGCCAATAGACCCAAAGATTCTAAAATTGACTTTAGTGGTCCATGCTTAATCCTGAGATCCTGAGACTGGCCAGTGGTTTCTAAAGGGATGAGAGGGGTCCCAAGCTTCTGAGCTTCATGGGCTCCTAGATTCTATCAGAATATTAGAATCAATGAGCAGAACCTTGTATTGGGACTTCCTGGTGGGTGGGAAGGAGAAGGGGGTGGGCTGGGAGTGTGGGGTGCCTGGGGTTGCCCACCCTGGCATGCTTTCCTGCATGTGTGGGGGTTCTGTTGGTTCTGATGTGGGCAGGAGGGGGCTGGTCTGCTGAAGCATGGCGTGGTCCCATGGGTCCACGCAATAGACCCCCCCTTATGGGGTGCGGAACACCCTAGGATCCCAGTTCCACCCTCCTGGTGGGAATAGGAGACACAGACTTCGCCAGACACACAGCACACCTGTAACTCAGGCAGAGGCAAAGCCCGTGGCCATTGTGTGCCCGCCCCCTTCCCCACCCACACGCCTTCTCGTCTGCTCAGCCTCTTTGGGGCACCTGGGCCCAGACCCTCTCCAGATGAAATCCTTCCCTTGAGTGTGGCGTGCTGAGATCTCCACCTGGAGGCATCCCCAGCTGGTAGATCAGTCCTGGGAAGCGGAGGAGACCAAGAGAGGGGCCTTGCCTGGGACAGACGTGGGCCAAGCCGGGGCTGGAATCTGGGACTCCAGGCGGAGGCCCCTTTCTTTGTTTCAGCTGAGCCCAGCACCTCTGAGTGTCTGCGTCTGAGTTGGGTGTCTGAGCGTCTGCCTCCTGCAAATCCCTGGCGGGTGTGTGTCTGGCGGGTGGTGTATCTGTTACTCGTAGGACCTCAGCCCTGGTCTTCCCAGCTCCAGGCCACCCTGGGCCTCGCTCAGCTGAGCACGCAGCCTGGTGGGGCTCTGAATCCCGCCTCGGCCCATGCCATGCTAGCCTGAGTTCCCTCTGTGCACCTGCGGGCGCCACCTCCCCAACCCTTCGGCTTTGCCAGCACCTGGTCCGCCTGGGAGTCCAGAGCTGGGTTGCAAATCTCTACCCCGCTCCAAGCTTCCTCTCATTGCTTCCTGCCAGGCGGAGATTGTGAAGCGTCTGAGCGGTATCTGCGCTCAGATTATCCCCTTCCTGACCCAGGAGGTGAGTGGGCCTGGGGGTGGGGGGAGGAGGGGAAGGGAGCCGGAAGAAGACCGGAGGGGGTAGGTCTGGGCGAGGACGCCCCAGGCACTGATTCTGCCGCGTAGCCTGCAGCACGGATAGAGACCATTTTCACTGCAGTAGTCCCGCAGCCCTGAGGCCAGGCATCCCGCTGGGGCAGGGGCTGCAGGGATGGAGGGAGGTGTTGGCTGAGGGTGAGGACTGGGGGCTGTTTTCCCCCTTGATGGGAAGCAAGGCATAGAGCTGACCCCCTCAAGCCCTGCAAGTTGGCTGCCTGGGTCTGAATCCTGGCTGTGTGGCCTCAGGCAAGACACTTGTCTCTGTTTTTTCAGTAGCGTAGGTGTGAAGTTGAGATGAGCTCATACACCCAGGGTGCTGAAGATGATGGGTGCGCTTACCCAGCACCCGATGAAAGTTAACCCTACCGTCTTGCTAGAAGGAAACACTGAGGGACAAACACTGGGTGATCCACTCCTAGGAGGTCCCAGGGTCGTCAGGTTCACTGAGACAGAAAGCAGAATGGGGGGTGCCAGGGGTTGGGGAGGGGACGGGGAGTGAGAGTTTCATGGGGACAGAAATTCAGTTTGGGAAGATGGGAAAATTCTGGAGATGGTGCTGGGGATGGCTGCACAACTGTGTGTGTGCTTTATGCTGCTGAGCTGTGCACTTACAAATGGTTAAAATGGGCTGTAATTCGGCCAGGTGCGGTGGCTCCTGCCTGTAATACCAGCATTTTGGGAGGCTGAGGCAGGTGGATCACCAGAGGTCAGGAGTTCGAGACCAGCCTGTCCAACATGGTGAACCCCTGTCTGTGCTAAAACTTAAAAAAAAAAAAATTAGCCAGGCATGGTGGTGTTTGCCTGTAATCCCAGCTACTCAGGAGGCTGAGGCAGGAGAATAGAATTGCTTGAACTCAGGAGGCGGAGGTTGCAGTGAGCAGAGATTGCGCCACTGCACTCCAGCCTGGGCGAGAGAGTTAGACTCCGTCTCAAAAAAAAAAAAAAAAAAAAAAAGTTAGCTCTTCTGAGAGTGCCCCAGGTTCCTTTCAGCCTCAGTACCTTTGCACAGTCCCTGTTTCTTTCTTTTTTCTTTTTCTTTTCTTTTCTTTCTTTTGTGTGTGTGTGTGTGTGTGTGTGTGTGTGTGTGTGTGTGTGTGAGATGGATTCTTGCTCTGTTACCCAGGCTGGAGTGCAGTGGCATGATCTTGGCTCACTGCAACTTTCACCTCTGGGGTTCAAGCGATTCTCATGCCTCAGCCTCCTGAGTAGCTGGGACTACAGGTGTGCACCACCATGCCCAGCTAATTTTTGTATTTTTAGTAGAGACGGGTCTCCCTATGTTGCCCGGGCTGGTCTCGAACCCCCGGACTCAAGCAATCCGCCCGTGTCGGCCTCCGAGTGTTGGGTTTACAGGTGTGAGCCACTGTACCCAGCCTGCACTGTCCCTGTTTCTGTGTGGTACGTTCTCTCTTCAGAGAGACATGAAAGATAGTTCTACTTCAGAGTGGATAAACTGGGAGGACCCTTGATGCCTTGAGGACCAAACCCAGAGGGGAGATGCTCAGTTTGTTCAGATTCCACTGAGTTTGAGATTTCTGGAAGCTTGGGGTGGGGAGAGGTCCTGGGTAGACACAGAACATAAAGAGCATCTGCAGCGGAAGGTGGGGACAAGGTGGTCTGGAGAAAGGCAAGAGCCGCAAGAAGTTTAGGCCGAGCACAGTGCCTCACGCCTGTAATCCCAGCACTTTGGGAGGCCAAGGCGTGCGGATCATGAGGTCAGGAGTTTGAGACCAACCTGGCCAGTATGGTGAAACCTCATTTCTACTAAAAATACAAAAATTAGCTGGGCTAGTCCCAGCTACTCGGGAGGCTGAGGCAGGAGAATTGCTTGAACACGGCGGGTGGAGGTTGCAGTGAGCCGAGATCACACCATTGCACTCCAGCTTGGGGCAACACAGCGAGATTCTGTCTCAAAAAAAAAAAAAGTTTAGGTAAAATGACTGTTGAAAGGAATGAGTAAGGCACACATTTCCAGGAATTAGCAAACTGCAGCTCGAGGGCCAGCTCCAGCCCTCCACTTGTTTTTTCAAATAAAGTTTTATTGACATAGCCACGCCCACTCATGTACATATCATTTCCAGCAGCTTTCCCACTACAGTGACAGAGTTTGGTAGTTGCAACAGAGACCTCTGGCCTGCAGAGGGAAAATATTTTCACTCTCTGGCCCTTTCTAGAAAGTCTTCCAACCCATCCTACACACACCCACACACAGGTGCACCCCCATGGGAGCTCTGTATCCGCATCCTGTTACCTCCTTGGTGGAGACAGCCCAGATATCTGTCTTCAGGAGCCTGTATACACAAGCAGCCTCAGAGTGCATACAATGGAATATACTACTGTTCCACTATCCTACACGGCAGTCACCAGCCCCGTGTGATCATTTACACTTAGGTTAACTATTAATAATATTTAAATCTATTATTTTTTTCCTTAAAAAAATTTTTTTTTTTTTTTTGAGACAGAGTCTTGCTCTGTCGCCCAGGCTGGAGTGCAATGGCACGATCTCAGCTCACTGCAATCTCTGCCTCCTGGGTTCAAGCGATTCTTCCGCCTCAGCCTTCCGAGTAGTTGGGATTACAGGCACCCACCATCATGCCGGCTAGTTTTTGTATTTTTGTAGTTGGAGGTTGGGGCGGGGCGGGGGTGGGGGAGCGGTTTCACCATGTTGGCCAGGCTGGTCTTGAACTCCTGACCTCAGGTAATCCATCCGGCTTGGCCTCCCAAAGTGCTGGGATTACACGCGTGAGCCACCGCACCTGGCCTAAAAAATTTTTTTTTTACAAAAATTAGCTGGGTGTGGTGGCAGGTGCCTGTAATCCCAGCTACTCGGGAGGCTGAGGCAGGAGAATTGCTTGAACCTGGGAGGCGGAGGTTAGCGTGAGCTGAGATCATGCCACTGCATTCCAGCCTGTGCGACAGAGTGAGACTCCTGCTTAAATAAGCATATATATATAATGTAACAGAGAGGGAGTCTCACCATGTTGCCCAGGCTGGTCTCAAACTCCTGGACTCGCGTAATCCTCCCACTCCAGCGTCCTAAAGTACTGGGATTACAGGCATGAGCCACTGCGCCCGACCTGAAATCTATTAAGTTAATTTTATATTTAAATTTATATTTAGGCTGGGCGCAGTGGCTCACACCTGTAATACCAGCACTTTGGGAGGCTGAGGGGGGCAAATCACTTGAGATCAGGAGTTCAAGACCAGCCTGGTCAACATGGTGAAACCCCGTCTCTACTAAAAGTATGAAAATTAGTTGGGTGTGGTGGTGCGCGCCTGTAATCTCACCTACTTGGGAGGCTGAGGCAGGAGAATTGTTTGAACCTGGGAGGCGGAGGTTGCAGTGAGCCAAGAGCATGCCATTGCACTCCAGCCTGGGCAACAGAGTGAGACTACGTCTCAAAAAAGTAAAAATAAAAATAAGCCTATTAAATTTATTTTATATTTAAACTTATATTCACTTAAATTTAATAAAATTAATCATTCTATTCATCAGTTGCACCAGCCACATGTCAAATGCCTGGTGGCCACACACATGGCCAGTGGCTTCTGTGTGGAACAGCAAAAATACAACATTTTCTTTCTTTCTTTTTTTTTGAGACTGAGTCTCGCTCTGTCACCCAGGCGGGAGTGCATGGCACGATCTTGGCTCACTGCAATCTCTAACTCCCGGGTTCAAGTGTTTCTCCTGCCCCAGCCTCCCGAGTAGCTGGGATTACAGGTGCATGCCACCAGGCCTGACTAATTTTTGTATTTTTAGTAGAGATGGGGTTTCACCATCTTTGTCAGGTTGGTCTCGAACTCCTGATCTCGTGATCCACCTGCCTCAGCCTCCCAAAGTGCTGGGATTACAGGTGTGAGTCACCACGCCCGGCCCCTCCCCCCCCCTTTTTTTTTTGGGGGGGGGGACTGGGTCTCACTCTGTCTCCCAGGCTGGAGTGCAGTGGCGCAATCTTGGCTCACTGCAACCTGTGCCTCTTGGGTTCAAGTGATTCTCCTGTGTCAGCCTCACGAGTAGCTGGTATTATAGGCACCCGCCGCCACGTCTGGCTAATTTTTTTTGTATTTTTAGTAGAGATAGGGTTTCACCATGTTGGCCAGGCTGGTCTTGAACTCCTGACCTCAAGTGATCCACCTGCCTTGGCCTCCCAAAGTGCTGTGATTACAGGCATGAGCCGCCGCGCCCGGCTCAGATATAACATTTTCTCGCAGCAGAGTCCCACAGCTCTGAAAGCTGAATATGCTGCCGCCACCCACCACATCATGGAAGAAGCTTAAAATGTTATGCTGAGAGGCCAGACACCAAAGAGAACACAGAGAATGAGCCCACAACGTAGTTGAAAACGGACAAATCCACGCAGGTTTAGGAAGGCGATCGTAGGAGGCAGCATTATACAGAAAAACAAAGAAATTATTGTCATGAAGGTGGAGAAGGGAGGGTGTTCTGTTGGCAGGGAGTGTAGGGGGCCCCTGGAGTCTGGTACTTTCTGTTCCTTAACCTAGGAGGAGGGTCCATGGTGCCGATTTATCACAGTGTTTTTTTTTTTTTCTTGGGGGTAGTTTTACCACCAGGAGACGTCTGTGGTTGTCACAACTGGGGGTGCCCCTGGCATGGAGTGGGTGGAGGTCAGGGATGCTGCTCAGCTCCTTGCAGTGCCTGGAACGGCCCCGCCCCAGAGAACAATCCAGCCCCAAATGTCTTTGATTCTTCGATGCCCCAAAGGAGAGACTGTGATTTGTAATATATATATCTTTTTTCTTGAGACGGAGTCTCGCTCTGTCACCCAGGCTGGAACGCATTGGCACGATCTCAGCTCACTGCAACCTCCACCTCCCGGGTTCAAGCGATTCTCCTGCCTCAGCCTCCTGAGTAGCTGGGATTACAGGTGTTTCACCATGTTGGCCAGGCTGGTCTCGAACTCCTGGCCTCAGGTGATCTGCCCACGTCAGCCTCCCAAAGTGCTGGGATTCCAGGCATGAGCCACCACGCCCGGCCTGATTTGTAATTATTCTACCTGCACTTAGGTTTGGTTTCTTTCTCCGTGTGCTTATTTCAAAATTCCAAAAGGAAAGGGAGAGAGTGAGAGGGAAAAAGATAAAAGAGAAATGGGAAGTACCGGGGCAAAGATGAGAGGGTGGCGGGGAGAGGTCAGGTCCCCAAGGGCACCGCTAGCGTGAGCAGGGGCTCAATGTACCCTCTACCTGATCCCTTCCACCCGCCAGCATCAGCAGCAGGTGCTCCAGGCCGTAGAACGCGCCAAGCAGGTCACCGTGGGGGAGCTGAACAGCCTCATCGGGGTGAGTCTCTCTAGCCCCTGCCCCACCATGGGGAGACGCCCACTCCCAGGTCCCTGGCACCCACCCAGGAGGTGTTAAAGCTGGGGTGGTGTGTGGGCCTTGGCTCCGGTGGTCCTGGGAACCCCAGGGGCACATGCTGTGCTTAGGTCCCATCCCCTGTGTCTACCTCTTGGGCTGGGGACCGCTGGGCTCCTGCCGCCCCCCGCCCCGGCCCATCCTGCCTCCTTTCTAGCAGCAGCAGCTCCAGCCGCTGTCCCACCACGCACCCCCTGTGCCCCTCACCCCCCGCCCAGCCGGGCTGGTGGGCGGCAGTGCTACGGGGCTGCTTGCTCTGTCTGGAGCCCTGGCTGCCCAGGCTCAGCTGGCCGCGGCTGTCAAGGAGGACCGTGCGGGCGTGGAGGCCGAGGGGTCCAGAGGTGAGTGGGCAGCATGGGGTGGCATTGGCCGGGGGGACGGGGCTGGGGAGGAGGACTGGAAGGCCAGGGCAGCAAACACATCAGCGTGAGGGGATGAAGTGGCTCATGCCTATAATCCCAACAATTTGGGAGGCTGAGGCGGGAGGATCGCTTGAGCCCAGGAGTTCATGACCAGCCTGGGCAACAGAGCGAGACCCCGTCTCTATAAAAATTTAAAAATTTGCTGGGTGTGATGGTGCACACCTGTATTCCCAGGCACTTAGGAGGCTGAGGCAGGAGGATCACTTGAGGCCGGGAGTTAGAGGCCAGCCCAAGCAACATAGCAAGACGCCATCTCTATGAAAAATTTAAAAATTAGTCAAGCATAGGCTGGGCATGGTGGCTTATGCCTGTAATCCCAGCACTTTGGGAGGCCGAGGTGGCTGGATCACCTGAGGCCAGGAGTTCGAGAGCAGCCTGGCCAACATGGGAAAACCCCATCTCTATTAAAAATACAAAAAAAATTAGGCGGGAGTGGTGGCGGGTGCCTGTAATCTCAGCTACTCGGGAGGCTGAGGCAGGAGAATTGCTTGAACCTGGGAGGCAGAGGTTGCAGTGAGCCAAGATTGTGCCACTGTACTCCAGCCTGAGTGAGAGAGAGAGACTCCGTCTCAAAAAAATTAAATAAATAAAAATAGATAGCCAGGCATGGTGGTTCACGCCTGTAATCCCAGCATTCTGGGAGACCGAGGCGGGCAGATCACCTGAGGTCAGGAGTTTGAGACCAGCCTGGTCAACGTGGTGAAACCTTGTCTCTACTAAAAATACAAAAATTAGCTGGGCATGGTGGTGGGTGCCTGTAATCTGAGCTACTCGGGAGGCTGAGGCAAGAGAATTGCTTGAACCTGGGAGGCAGAGGTTGCAGTGAGCCGAGTCCAGCCTGGGCGACTGAGTGAGACTCTGTCTCATTCATAAATAAATAAATAAATAAATAAATAAATGCCAAGCATGGTGGCATGCCCCTGGAGTCCCAGCTACTCGGGAGGCTGAGATGGGACAATCACTTGAGCCCAGGAAGTTGAGGCTGCAGTGAACTGTGACTGGGCCACTGCACTCCAGCCTGGGCAACAGAGCAAGACCCCAACTCGTAAAGTGTGAGGGGATCAATGAGAGCGGCTGCAAGGCCCTGGGGTTCAACATCACCCCCAATGGGCTGTGTGTCTTGAGGCAAGTCACTATCCCTCTCTGGGCATTGATCTGAATGCAGGGGAGGGATAATCCACCACTTGCAAGGGTGTTGGAAGGGTAGAGAGACTCTGAGTGGGGTGGTGGGGGCGGGGGGCTTTATAAACTGGAGGGCTGTACTCTCTGGCGCCGTGGATACAAACGCCTCATTCTTTCTCCTTCTTTCTCTTTATCTCATTCCCAATCTGCCAGTGGAGAGAGCCCCGAGCAGGGTAAGTGAGTGGCACCCTGGGACTCTTTTTATATTCTTGGGAGGCCAACGCTGGTTCTGAGCTGATGGGGGCCTCAGAATGAGAGCTAGGTTGAGCATGGTGGCTCACGCCTTTGATCCCAGCACTTTGGTAGGCAGAGGCAGGAGAATCATTTGAGGCCAGGAGTTTGAGACCAGCCTGAGCAACATGGCAAAACCCCATCTCTACAGAAAAATACAAAAAGTTAGCTGGGTGTGGTGGTCCATGCCTGTTGTGTCAGCTACTCGGGAGGCTGAGGTGGGAGGATCACTTGAGCCCAGAAGGCCAAGGCTGCAGGGAGCTGAGATCGTGCCACTGCACTCCAGCCTGGGGGACAGAGTAAGACCCTGTCTCAAAAAAAAGAAAGAAAGAAAAAAAAAACCAGGCCAGGTGCGGGCCTGTGATCCCAGCACTTTGGGAGGCCAAGGTGGGCAGATCACTTGAGGCCAGGAGTTCAAAAGCAGCCTGGCCAACATGGCAAAACCCTGTCTCTACTAAAAATTCAAAAATTAGCCGAACGTGGCGGCGGGTGCCTGTAATCCCAGCTACTCGGGAGGCCAAGGCAAGAGAATCACCTGGACCTGGGAGACAGAGGTTGCAGTGAGCCGAGATTGCACCACCGCACTCCAGCCTGTGCGACAGTGTGAGACTCTGTCTCAAAAAACAAACAACAGCAACAACAACAACAAAACAAGATCCATAGCCCGGTTTCCTGAAGCCTTTCTGTGTGGGAGATACCCAGAAGGCTGTAGTGTTTAAAATTTTCAATCATGGCCGGGCGCGGTGGCTCACACCTATAACCCCAGTACTTTGGGAGGCCAAGGTGGGTGGATCACTTGAGGTCAGGAGTTCGAGACCAGCTTGGCCAACATGGCGAAACCACGTCTCTACTAAAAATACAAAATTAGCTGGGCGTGGTGGCGCATGCCTGTAATCATGCCTCAGCTGGAGGCTGAGGCAGAAGAATGGCGTGAACCTGGGAGGCGGAGGTTGCAGTGAGCCGAGATTACACCACTGCACTCCAGCTTGGGCGACAGAGCGAGACTCCATCTCAAAAGAAAAAAAAATTTCAACCTCCAGCTTTTTTCGGGTAATTAAATAAATGAATGCATGACCTTGGACCCTTCTTCCCATCCTCACTTCCGTTCGCGTAGCCATCAGCCGTTCAGCAATATCTGTGGGTGCTCCCCAACAGAAATGTCATGTGAGCTGTGTCTGTAAGTTTTTCAAAAAATGGTTTAATTTTTTTTTTTTTGAGACTGAGTCTCGCCCTGTCGCCCAGGCTGGAGTGCAGTGGTGTGATCTCGGCTCACTGTAAGCTCCGCCTCCTGGGTTCAAGTGATTCTCCTGCCTCAGTCTACCAAGTAGCTGGGACTACAAGCACCTGCCACCATGCCCGGCTAATTTTTTTTTTTTTCTGTATTTTTAGTAGGGACGGGGTTTCACCGTGTTAACCAGGGTGGTCTCAATCTCCTGACGTTGTGATCCGCCCACCTCGGCCTCCCAAAGTGCTGGGATTACAGGCGTGAGCCACTGTGCCCGGCCAAAATGGTTTAATTTTGAAATAATTATAGATGTCAGAGAGGTTGCAGAAGAAGTAAGGCGCTGGTTGCGGTGGCTCATGCCTATAATCCCAGCACTATGGGAGGCAGAGGCAGGTGGATCACCTGAGGTCAGGAGTTCGAGATAGGCCTGGCCAACATGGCGAAACCCTGTCTCTATTAAAAATACAAAAATTAGCTGGGTGTGGTGGTGGGCGCCTGTGATCCCAGCTACTGGGGAGGCTGAGGCAGGAGAATCTCTTGAACCCGGGAGGCGGGGGTCTCAGTGGGCCGAGATGGCTCCACTGCACTCCAGCCTGGGCAGCAGAGCAAGACGCCGTCAAAAACAAAACAGAAGAGAAAACAAAACCTTAGCACCGAGTCAGCCCTTGGAAGCTCCCATTTCCCAGATGGGAAGCTTGAGGTCCAGACCCTAATAATGGTGGGGGACCCTCAGTCTCGGCTGGATCACAATGCAATCTAGGAGCCCAGGGCCCTGACCCTTTCTCCCCCCCGGCCTTTGTCTCTCCGCAGAGTGCATCTCCCTCGCCCCCTGAGAGTCTCGTGGAGGAGGAGCGACCGAGTGGCCCTGGTGGTGGCGGGAAGCAGAGAGCAGATGAGAAGGAGCCGTCAGGACCTTATGTGAGTGGGGGCAGGTGCAGGACTGGGATGGGCGTGCATGGCCCAGACCAGCCTGGCCCCTCAGAGCCTTCCAGAGCCCAGCTCTGGCCATAAATCTCTCACTCTGGAGCCTCCCATAGCTCCCTACTACTCAGAGTACTGACCAATCAGAGGAGATCCTGTAATGCAAGGCTTAACTCCAGTTGCTTGAAGTCTCTGCGGCCTCTTGGCCGTACAGCCATTTTCCCACCCTCTAGCTTTTGCTCCAGCTGTTTTCTTTCCCTAGAACACATATGTTTTAGAAGCCCATTTTTCTATCAAGAAACAAAGTGCCACCTCCTACAAGAAGCCTTCCCTGACCACCTCCTAGAGGCTGGGACCTCTTCTCATTGCCACATGGCTGCACACTTTTAGTTTCCAACTCTAGCATCCCAGGGGCCAGGCCGAATGTGGGGAATGGGGCTGTGGCCAGCTGGGGAGCCCCTTCTCCCACCTACAGGGGCAGCTGCAACTTGATCCCTGGAGACCGGCAGGCTCAGGGTGGGCCAATATTGCTGCTTCTCAGAGAAGCCTTCAATCTTCCTTTTTACCTAATAGCTTTTTTTTTTTTTTGGCAATGAATTTTATTTATTTATTTATTTATTTATTTAGGTGGAGTCTCGTTCTGTTGCCCAGTCTAGAGTGCAATGGCATGATCTCGGCTCACTGCAGCCTCCGCCTCCTGGGTTCAAGCGATTCTCCTGCCTCAGCCTACCCAGTAGCTGGGACTACAGGCACACGCCACCACACCTGGCTAATTTTTGTATTTTTGGTAGAGATCGGGTTTCACTGTGTTGGCCGGGCTGGTCTCAAACTCCTGACCACAGGTGATCAACCTGCCTTGGTCTCCCAAAGTGCCGGGATTACAGGCATGAGCCACTGCACCCAGACACAACAAATTTTCATTTAAAGAAGAAAACTGGACATGGGAGGGGAGTCTAGGAGGACCCACCCACTGGGCAGATTTTGTCTTCCAGGCTGCGACCTTTTTTCTTACTTTCGTTTCCAGCCCAACCAGAGGTTGCCCTCAAGCCCAACATGTCAGTGGTGTCCCATCCCACCCGGCTTCCTGCCACGGTACCCAGGATAGTGTTGTCTGCATCACTGAGTAGAGTTGGAGCTTGGTCTTTCTTCCAAGGCAGTGGGGAGCCATAGAGGGTTGCAGAGCAGAGGTGGGGATAGGTCTTAGGAAAATCAGTCTGGGGCCAGCTTGGAGGGTTGCCTGGAGGGGCAAGGCTGGAGGCCAGGAGCCCCAGGAAGGGATTGGGAAGGGATGAGGTCTGTCCTTGGGCTGTGGGGTAGTGGGTGGAAATGGCCAGAGAGATGGGTGAGACAGACATGCCTGAGAGACTGCTTGGCTTTGCGGGGTGAGATTGAGGAAGGCGGTAAGGATGATTGCTGGTCTCTGGCTCTCCCCTCACCATGCAGAGGGGTAAACTGAGGCCTGAGAGGGCCGGGAGTCACACAGGGCACTCATGTAGTCCACATCCTTCAAAGTCCTGTCCACAAGGTGCCCACCTGCCCTGCCTCCCCCCGTCCTTCCCGGATGCGGGCACGTGCAGCCTTCCCTTCTGCTCTGAGCAAACGAGTGCGGTGGTCTGAGAATCCCAGTCATGCCCCAGGGCTGGCTGGGCTCATGCCCCCAACTCCTGAGGAGCGGATAGGGGGTATGGAGGCAGGGGCATGACCACAGTGAGCTCTCTCCCCCATCTTCCCCCAGGAAAGCGACGAAGACAAGAGTGACTACAATCTGGTGGTGGACGAGGTGAGTCCAGGGGTCCAGCCTCTTCCCCGACTCTGGGCACAGAGCAAGGGGTGGGTTTTCTGGAATGGGAGGACCCAGAGGTAGTGGGGATCCTGGTTCCCCCCTCTGTGGGACAGCTGGGATGGGGTCAGGAAGCGTCAGGGACTCCGGGACACCTCTGGCCGACCTCCTCTCCATTGCACAGGGAGTGACTTCAAGCCCAGGTTCACTGAGTGATTTGTGGGCAGTGACACCCTCTTCCCTGGCCTCACTTTTCCCCATCTGTTCAATGGGAAAATAAAACCAAGCCTTTATATAGTCCTCGCTATGGGTGCTTATGGAGTAGAGCCTATCATTAAACCCATTTTACAGGCCGGGCGTGGTGGCTCACACCTGTGATCCCAGCACTTTGGGAGGCCGAGGCGGATGGATCACTTGAGGTCAGGAGTTTGAGACCAGCCTGACCAACATGGTGAAACCTTGTCTCTACTAAAAATACAAAAAAATTAGCTGGATGTGCTCGCTTGAACCCAGGAGGCGGAGGTTGCAGTGGGCCATTACCCCAGCCTGGGTGACGGAGCGACACTCAAAAAAAAAAAAACATTTTACAGATGAGTAAACTGAGGCAGCAGAAGGTTTCATAATCTTCCCATGGTGGGTCATGGGTACCCATTCTAGAGATTGGGGTGGGAGTCGGGAGGAGGATAGAGAGGGACTCTTCTTTCCCTCTCATTTCAACTCTGCTCAACGTCACCTCCTCAAACCCAGGACCAACCCTCAGAGCCCCCCAGCCCGGCTACCACCCCCTGCGGAAAGGTACCCATCTGCATTCCTGCCCGTCGGGACCTGGTGGACAGTCCAGCCTCCTTGGCCTCTAGCCTTGGCTCACCGCTCCCTAGAGCCAAGGAGCTCATCCTGGTAAGGAGGAGGGGAGGGCCTTGAAACTCATTTTATTCATCCTGGGGGCCTTGAAGCAGACGCTACCCCATGATGCAGAGGGCAATGATGAGAAATCAGCCGGGCTGGCATTGTCCACCCTCTCCCTGTGCTTTTTTTTTTAAAACCTCCTGCTTGGACTGACTTTGTTGAATCTCAGTAAATATTAAAAGGCAACTTTGTAAAGAAGCTTTGTAGATAAATTTTAAAAGGCAATTCACTACCTTACATGGAAAGCAGGTCTCTCTCTTGCAATCAATAGGAAATCCCATGGAAATAAACATAGTGAAAGCCCAGCCAGCTAGGCTGGACCCAGGCCTGCATGTGTTGAGCCCTTCCAGAGGCGCTTAGAGATACACCGGCCCCAAGCTGAGATGTTGTCCCCGGAAGGAAAGATAATTAATACAGGAACAAGTTTCCAGTTGGACCTCCTGGAGTTTAATGCCAGGCATGTGAGCCATCTAAAAGCACCCCCAGGGCATTAGAAATTCAGCTCCTTTTGCAGCTCCCCTCACCCCAAATCTTCTCCAGACCCCTCCCCTGCACTTACCAGGGAAGAGTATGTCGGTTTCTAGGCCTCCCCTCCCGGTTTCAAGGCCTCCCTTCCTGGCAGGTTACCATGGCAACCGCCAGAGGTTGGGGCTCCCATTCCATCTTAAGTGCCCTCCTCCCACTGCGGGAAAAACCTTACAAGGGGATGGGTCAGCTCCGTTGTATTGGAGAAGCCCTCAGGGGTCCTCCCTGACCCCACAGTTGTCCCATCCACTCTCTCGCGGGTGCCGGTGTTGCATGGCTGTCACTGTTTGTGCGATGGTGTCATGGGAAGCCCAGACAGACGCAAGACAAGGATGCGAAGTTTCTTGGGAGGCAGGGGAGGCGATGACATGAAGCCGAGATAACAGAGCCTGCCCCTAGATGGAGGTCCAGCTGCTGCTTTCCTCAGAGCTCCCCTTGGGGAGGGACAGCTCTGGGTGACACCTCCCTCTCTGTGGGGGCTCAAGGAGGATTGCAGTGTGCGCTAGGCACTCTTCCTTCACCTGGGAATATGCCGCTGCGGGGTCTGCCTCTCCACGAGCCCATCCCGGAGTTTCTAATTCCTTGTCGTTCAAAAATCTCAACAGTGGCTGGGTGCTGTGGCTCATCCCTGTCATCCCAGGGCTTTGGGAGGCCAAGGCCGGACGATCACTCGAGAACAGGAGTTGGAGACCAGCCTGGGCAACATAGTGAGACCTTGTCTCTATGAAAAATTTAAAAAGTTAGCCGGGCATGGAGGTGTGTGCCTGTAGTGCCAGCTACTTGGGAGGCTCAGTCGGGAGGATCACTCGAGCATGGGAGGTTGAGGCTGCAGTGAGCTATGATCGTGCCTTTTGTTTGTTTTTCGTTTTGGAGATGGAGTCTCGCTCTGTCACCCAGGGTGGAGTGCGGTGGCACAATCTCGGCTCACTGCAACCACTGCCTCCCAGGTTCAAGAGATTCTCCTGCCTCAGCCTCCCGGGTAGTGGGTAGCTGGGACTATAGGCACGTGCCACCACGCCTGGCTAATTTTTTGTATTTTTAGTAGAGACGAGGTTTCACTGTGTTAGCCAGGATGGTCTAGATCTCCTGATCTCAGGTGATCCGCCCACTTTGGCCTCCCAAAGTGCTGGGATTACAGGCGTGAGCCACAGCGCCTGTCTGATCATGTTAGTTTTGAGAGCAAGACCCTGTATTAAAAAAAAAGAATTGCAAATCTTGACAGCCTATAACTTTGTAACTTTGTTGCCTTTTTTTTTTTTTTTTTTTTTTTTTTGTGGAGTTTTGCTTTTGTTGCCCAGGCTAGAGTGCAATGGCGTGATCTCGGCTCACTGCAACCTCTGCCTCCCGGGTTCAAGCAATTCTCCTGCCTTAGCCTCCCAAGTAGCTGCAATTACAGGCATGCGCCACCACGTCCAGCTAATTTTGTATTTTTAGTAGAGATGGGGTTTTCACCATGTTCGCCAGGCTGGCCTCAAACTCCTGACCTCAAGTGATCCACCGGCCTCGGCCTCCCAAAGTGCTGGGATTACAGGCGTGAGCCACTGCGCCTGGCCTGTTGTTGTTGTTTTGAGACAGAGTCTTTTTTTTTTTTTTTTTTGAGATGGAGTCACTCTGTCTACCAGGCTGGAGTGCAGTGGCGTGATCTTGGCTCACTGCAAGCTCCATCTCCCGGGTTCATGCCATTCTCCTGCCTCAGCCTCCCAAGTAGCTGGGATCACAGGCACATGCCACCACACCCGGCTAATCTTTTTTTTGTATTTTTAGTAGAGATGGGGTTTTACCATGTTGGCCAGGCTGGTCTCGAACTCCTGACCTCAGGTGATCCGCCCGACTGGGCCTCCCAAAGTGCTGGGATTACAGGTGTGAGACACCGCGACTGGCCGCCCCCAACCCCAGTTTCTGATCAGATCGTTGGGCCACAAGACACCAGGTGCCTGGTGGCCTTCAGTCCTGCCCTTTCTCTGCAGAATGACCTTCCCGCCAGCACTCCTGCCTCCAAATCCTGTGACTCCTCCCCACCCCAGGACGCGTCCACCCCCGGGCCCAGCTCGGCCAGTCACCTCTGCCAGCTCGCTGCCAAGCCAGCGCCTTCCACGGACAGCATCGGTGAGCACCTTGCCTGTTGGTGCCTGTCTGGAGCAGGTCTTGTCTCTGGGGATATCTAGGAAAAGGGGCTGGAGAGGCAGAAGGCTGGGATTCCAGGCTTGGTGTTCATTGCCTTGGTCCTTTTTGTGACTTCAAGTTAGACGCTGCCTCCCTCTGGGCAGTTCCTTATTGTCTCAGCTCGGCGGGTAGGGAAACTGAGGCCTGGAGAGTGGAAGTGGCTTAGTCGGGGGTTTCAGCCTAGTGCACTGGAAAGACAATCTTTGGGGCCAGACAGACTTGGGTTTCAGACCAGGCTTGGGCATTCACCAGCTGGGTGACCTTGGGCAAGTGATCCAACCTCTCTGAGCCTCAGTTTCCCCATCAGTAATCTGGGGAATGACAGTGCTCATCTTTTCTGCCTTATGGTCAGGCCCTGGGCTGGTTCTGGGGCCCCTGAAAGAAGCTGGCCTTGGAATCTGCCCTCAAGGAACTCCCAGGTGGCAAAAAGGGACGGGACCCAGACCCCAAAACTCACAGCCCTGTATAGTCAGGGCTGGTACCAAGCCAGGTACCCAACATGGGCAGGGTTGGAGGTTGGCAATGGGGAGGCTCAAGGATGTTTCTGAGATGTTAATGGACATTGGGCCTGGGTTGTTTTTTTTTTTTTTTTCCTTTTTTTTTGAGACAGAGTTTCACTCTTGTTACACAAGCTGGAGTGCAATGGCACGATCTCAGCTCACTGCAACCTCCCGCTCCCAGGTTCAAGCAATTCTCCTGCCCCAGCCTCCTGAGTAGCTGGAATTACGGGCATGCACCACCACGCCCGGCTAATTTTTTTATTTTTAGTAGAGACCAGGTTTCACCATGTTGGTCAGGCTGGTCTTGAACTCCTGACCTCAAGTGATCCGCCCACCTCGGCCTCCCAAAGTGCTGGGATGACAGGCGTGAGCCTCTGTGCTCGGCGGGCCTGGGTTTTGAAGGATGGATAGGAGTTTGCCAATTAAAAGAAGGAGAATGGCCATAGTCCCAGCTACTCAGGAGGCTGAGGCAGCAGAATTGCTTGAACCCAGGAGGCAGAGGTTTCAGTGAGCCGAGATCGCGCCACTGAACTCCAGCCTGGCGACAGAGCAAGATTCCATCTCAAAAAAAAGAAAAAAAAAAAAAGAGAGAAAGTCATGTCCACTGGAGGAACGATAGTGCAGAGGTCTGGAGGTGTCCCAGGCTATGG
Organism: Pan troglodytes; assembly: GCF_028858775.2. Lineage (NCBI taxonomy): Eukaryota > Metazoa > Chordata > Mammalia > Primates > Hominidae > Pan > Pan troglodytes. The sequence goes on along the minus strand of NC_072418.2, from coordinate 5,354,419 downwards.
CCAATGTGGAACCAGCACATGGAAACTCTGAATGAAAGGCCAGGGAGCTCCCAAGGCAGTGGGAGGCGGGATCTGGGTCCAGGGCGTCAAAACCTGTCCCCGACTCTTCCGTCTCAGCCCTGAGGAGCCCCCTGACTCTGTCCAGTCCCTTCACCACGTCCTTCAGCCTGGGCTCCCACAGCACTCTCAACGGAGACCTCTCCGTGCCCAGCTCCTACGTCAGCCTCCACCTGTCCCCCCAGGTCAGCAGCTCTGTGGTGTACGGACGCTCCCCCGTGGTGAGTCCTTGGGTGGGGGCGCAGGAGGTGTCAGCAGGGCCCAGGGGCTGGGGGCCGGGAGGAGAAACCAACTACACAAGGAGAGACAAGGGAGTGCAGAAAGGGAAGGGAGCCCTGGCTCAGCAAGTATGCATGGGAAGACAATCTGGGGGTCTCAGTAGTCCCACAAGCTTAATACAAAGCAAGACTTCTGATTGTGGAAAAATCCAACAGCGATTAAGCCGCATGAAGAGGAGCAGTAGGGCCTTGGCCTCGGGACACTGTTTACAAAAACAGGCAGTGGACCAGATTTGTCCTGGGGAGGGGGCTGGAGTTTGCAGACCCCTGGCCTAGAGCCAGTCTGGGCATTGGATGGAGAACCCTTCAGGATCCTTGGAACCGTGGAGTTCTAGGATTTCCTGGACAGAGATTTTGGTGTCAGTGTGCTCAAGTGAAAACCTCAGCCCTCTCATCTGTAGTGTGACAGGCAGAGAGAAGGCATCTCTGCTGCCTTGGGGAGGGGTGATAAACAGAGAGGGGTATGGCAGGTGGGCGTGGGGTGGCACAGAGGTGGGTTGGAGTCACCTGCCTCACTGACACCCCCCTGGCATTCTGACAGATGGCATTTGAGTCTCATCCCCATCTCCGAGGGTCATCCGTCTCTTCCTCCCTACCCAGCATCCCTGGGGGAAAGCCGTGAGTACCAGGGTGGGGCTCCCTGCCTGCGGACCCGGGCCAGCCCCCTACCTCCTCTGAGGTCTTACCCTCTGTGGTTGGGGTCTCCCTGCTTCCCTTCTAGAAAGTCTCTTGTGTGGGCCGGGCACAGTGGTTCACTCCTGTAATCCCAGCACTTTGGAAGGCTGAGGCAGGTGGATCACTTGAGGTCAGGAGTTTAAGACCAGCCTGGCCAACATGGCAAAACCCTGTCTCTGCTAAAAATACAAAAATTAGCCGGACGTGGTGGCAGGCACCTGTAATCCCAGCTACTCGGGAGGCTGAGGCAGGAGAATCACTTGAACCTGGGAGGTGGAGGTTGCAGTGAGCTGAGACCGTGCCATTGCACTCCAGCCTGGGCAATAGAGCGAGACTCAGTCTCAAAAAAAAAAAAAAAGAAAAGAAAAAGAAAAAAAGTCTCTTGCATAAGCTACTCAGAGTTCCACTGGCTCTCCATAGAAGTAGACTCTGACCCCCCAGGGGACACTGGGCGATGTCGGGGGACACGTGTGGTTGTCACAGCTGGGGGAGGAGACGTTCCTGGCCTGGAGTGTGGAGGCCAGGGATGCTGCTTAGCATCCTGCATTGTCCAGGATGGCTCCACCAGAGGAGATCTGGCCCCAGTGTCCACAGAGCTTTCTGCAGTGATGGAAGTGTTCTAGACCCACTGCTGGCCAACCCAGTCGCCACCAGCTGGGCGTGGCTTTCAGTACTTGAAATGTGGTCAGTGCAACTGAGGAGCTGAAGTTTTGTTTTGTTTTGTTTTCTGAGACTGAGTTTCGCTCTGTTCCCCAGGCTGGAGTACAGTGGTGAGATCTGAGCTCACTGCAACCTCCACCTCCTGGGTTCAAGCGATTCTCCTGCTCCAGCCTCCTGAGTAGCTGGGATTACAGGCGTGCACCACCGCCGGCTAATTTTTGTATTTTTAGTAGAGACAGGGTTTCACCATGTTGGCCAGGCTGGTTTTGAACTCCTGACCTCAAATGATCCACCCACCTTGGCCTCTCGGAGTGCTGGGATTCCAGGTGTGAGCCACCGTGCCGGCCTGAAAATGTTTATTTAATTTCAGTCCATTTAAGTGTTTTAACTGGTCACAGGTGGCCGGGGCTCCTAGGACAGACCCTCTAGCTGGTCTGGAACACTCAAGGTGTCTTTGTGGGTCCTCGGTTGAACGAACATTTATTAAGTGCTTGTTTACCATGCGCCACACCACAACCTAGACTCCCTGTGTATTTGTGCCACCCACTGACTGTCCCATATCACCTTTGACCATGTTGTCCTGCCTTTTTCCTAAATCAGAGGCCAAGCACCATGGCTCACTCCTGTAATCCCAGTGCTTTGGGAGGCCAAGGTGGGAGGATCACTTGAAGCCAGGAGTTTGAGACCAGCCTGGGCAACATAGCAAGACCTCATCTCTACAAAATAATAACAGAGAAAATTACTTTAAAAAATGCATCAGAGGCCGGGCCCGGTGGCTCACGCCTGTAATCCCAGCATTTTAGGAGGCCGAGGTGGGAGGATCATTTGAGGTCAGGAGTTTGAGACCAGCCTGAGCAACATGGTGAAAGCCCATCTCTACTAAAAATACAAAAAAATTAGCCAGGCGTGGTGGCCTGCACCTGTAATCCCAGCTCCTTGGGAGGCTGAGGCAGGAGAATCACTTGAACCCCGGAAGCAGAGTTTGCAGTGAGTCCAGATCACACTACTGCCCTCCAGCCTGGGTGACAGAGCGAGACTCCATCTCAAAAAAGAAACAAACGCATCAGGCTGGGCATGGTGGCTCACACTTGTAATCCTAGCACTTTGGGAGGCCGAGGCGGGCAGATCACTTGAGGTTAGGAGTTCAAAACCAGCCTGGCCAACATGGTGAAACCCTGTCTCTACTAAAAATACAAAAAACTTAGCCAGGCATGGTGGCTCACGCCTGTAATCCCAGCTACTCGGGAGGCTGAGGCAAGAGAATCGCTTGAACCCAGGAGGCAGAGGTTGCAGTGAGCTGAGATCGGGCCACTGCACTCCAGCCTGGGCGACACGACGAGACTCCCTCTCAAAAAACAAAACAAAAAATAAACACATCAGAGGGTGCCAGGCAGGACAAAGGCGTCTCCCTGCCCTCCCAGGTGCGGGTGCGGGGGCGTGGTGCCCAGGGCTGGGTCATGCCCCGGCTTTCTCTCCAGGGCCTACTCCTTCCACGTGTCTGCGGACGGGCAGATGCAGCCGGTTCCCTTCCCCTCGGATGCACTGGTAGGCGCGGGCATCCCGCGGCACGCCCGGCAGCTGCACACGCTGGCCCATGGCGAGGTGGTCTGTGCGGTCACCATCAGCGGCTCCACACAGCATGTGTACACGGGCGGCAAGGGCTGTGTGAAGGTGTGGGACGTGGGCCAGCCTGGGGCCAAGACGCCCGTGGCCCAGCTCGACTGCCTGGTGAGGGCGGGGTGGGACAGTGGGTGGGACTCACAGATGAGGGGTGGGGCTTATGTTCCAATGGGGCGGTGTTCGCAGGCTGGCCGTGGGTGGGGCTACAGGTGAAGGGCGGGGCTTATAGGTGAAGGGCGGAGCTCGTAGTCACATTGGACAAGGCTTGCAGGCCAAAGGGGTGGGGATCATTGGCCAATCAGAATTGGACTTGCAAGACAATCAGGACAGGGTTTGCAGGCCAACCATGGGTGGGGCTTAAAGGATGGAGCTTATAGTCAGATGGGGCAGTGTTTGCAGGTCAAAGGGGCGGGGCTCACCAGCCAATCAGGGTAGGGCTTGCAGGCTAATCAGGATGAGGCTACATTGGGCTCCAGAGACCCCCACATTGAGCTAGGCTCCTAGAGACCTCACCTGGGACCAACCCCCAGCCCCTGCTTCTCTCCCCGACTCCAGAACCGAGACAACTACATTCGTTCCTGCAAGTTGCTGCCGGATGGCCGGAGTCTGATCGTGGGCGGTGAGGCCAGCACCTTGTCCATTTGGGACCTGGCGGCGCCCACCCCCCGTATCAAGGCCGAGCTGACCTCCTCAGCCCCAGCCTGCTACGCCCTGGCGGTCAGCCCCGACGCCAAGGTTTGCTTCTCATGCTGCAGCGATGGCAACATTGTGGTCTGGGACCTGCAGAATCAGACTATGGTCAGGTGGGTGGCAGGTGCGCTGGGACCTTGGGCAAGCCCCCGGCCGCTCTCGGTGCAGGGGGAGTGGAGGAGTGTGACCTGGGACGATGCTGGGGCAGCTCGAATTCCAGGATGGACGCCTGGGCCCTTCTCCCTCCAGGCAGTTCCAGGGCCACACGGACGGCGCCAGCTGCATTGATATTTCCGATTACGGCACTCGGCTCTGGACAGGGGGCCTGGACAACACGGTGCGCTGCTGGGATCTGCGGGAGGGCCGTCAGCTGCAGCAGCATGACTTCAGCTCCCAGGTGCTGTTCGGTTCTGGCGGGAGGGGGATGGGAGCTCCAGGAATACATAGTCCCTTCCTCTCCTTGTGAGGTGCCCACTTTCAGAGGCAGGACAGGACTCCCATCTGCTGTGGTGTCCATCTTTCTTGTCCCCCAGACACATCCACAGGCTTCCCCTGTAACTCTCTAAAGATGTAGGGGAACACAAAAGAGCTGATTCATAGGAAGCTGTGGGGCTGACACCCCCAGATCATCTTCCCCACCTGCTTTCGTCCAGTCATACCCTTATATGTGCCTTTCCTCGTGTAGCTGGGTGGTTTTTCTAGCCTTTAATCTCTGGACGCCGCCGAGAGCGTGGGACATACACTTCCCAACCGAGGACTAACCATGGGGGAGCTACTGGCCAGGAGGACAGAGTGGAGGTTGATGTAGGAGGAGCTGGGCATGGAGAGATCCCCACTGAAGGTGGAGCCTAAGCTGAAGGACATGGTGAACAGGCTGGACAGAGCTGGGGGCTCCTCAGGGCTGAGCAAAGAGAGTGAATCTTCAGGCACCGTGACCCCAGATCCTGCCTCTCACTGCTTTGGGGGCAGCTGTGAGCTCCTTGTTCTGTCATTCAGGGTTTCCATGGGCTGGTCTCATGCACACCATACTCTGGGACAGCTCTGAGGCCTCTGCACATTTGTTCCCTGTGGCTGAAATGCCTTTCTCTTCTTTCTGTAATTGGCAAACTCCTATTCATCCCTCAAGACCCATCTCATTTGCCCCTCCTCCTTGAAACCTAAGAGGAGCTAACTCCTAACTCCCAAGCTCTTTTTTTTTTTTTTTTTTTTGAGACGGAGTTGCTGTGTTGTGATTTCAGCTCCCTGCAACCTGCGCCTCCCAGGTTCAAATGATTCTTGTGCCTCAGCCACCTGAGTAGCTGGGACTACAGGCATGCACCACCATGCTCGGCTAATTTTTGTATTTGTCGGTAGAGACAGGGTTTCACTGTGTTGTCCAGGTTGGTCTTGGACTCCTGGCCTCAAGTGATCCACCTGCCTCGGCTTCCCAGTGTGGGAATTACAGGCCTGAGCCACCACGCTTGCCCTCCCAAGCTCTTTATGTCCAACCTGCTCTTCTCTTTCAGGAGGGCAGGTGGACACAGCTCTCCATCCCGTGGCCCCGAAGCTTAGGTGGGCTAAGAACATTTCTAGGGATCCCATGGTGAATATCTCCTAGCTCACTGGGTGCCCCCCAATGAGTCTTTACACAGAAACACTTCTGTATGGCCAGGAGAGGACGTTTGAAGCCCTCCAGTCTTCTCTTCTGCAAATGTGTGGTTATTTCCACAGGCATCTTGTTAGTGAGATTCCAAGAGGTTTAGGGTGGAACAGAGCCTGATTCCTGTTTGTGCTTAAAATGAGGTGGAGGACGCTGAATCTTTTAAAAATCAAACCGAGGCCGGGTGCAGTGGCTCACGCCTGTAATCTCAGCACTTTGGGAGGCCGAGGTGGGTGGATCACTTGAGGTCAGGAGTTCGAGACCAGCCTGACCAACATGGAGAAACTCCATCTCTATCAAAAATACAAAATTAGCCAGGTGTGGTGGCACATGCTTGTAATCCAAGCTACTTGTGAGGCTGAGGCGGGAGGATCACTTGAGCATGGGAGGAGGTTGAGGCTACAGTGGGTCATGATTGCACCACTGCACTCCAGCCTGGGCGACAGAGCAAGACCCTGTCTCAAAAAGGAACATTCCAAGCTAAGAGTGAGAAGTTCTGTCTCCCAGGCCTGGTCTGTCTTATTTTTTTTGTTTTTTGTTTCTGAGACAGAGTCTTGCTCTGTCACCCAGGCTGGAGTGCAGTGGTGCAATATCAGGTCACTGCAACCTCCACCTCCCAAGTTCAAGCGATTCTCCTGCCTCAGCCTCCCGAGTAGCTGGGATTACAGGTGCCTGCAACCACGCCCAGTTAATTTTTGCATTTTTAGTAGAGATGGGTTTTCGCCATGTTGGCCAGGCTGGTCATGAACTCCTGACCTCAGATGATCTGCCCGCCTCGGCCTCCCACAGTGTTGGGATTACAGGCCTGAGCCACAGAGCCCGGCCAAGGCCTGGTCTTTCATAGTCTTGCTCTGTGACCTTGAGGGAACACTGCCTCAGCTTCCATCATCTGCTTAAGGGGAGCGATTGGCCTTGCCTGGCTGTTCCCTTCTCTCTCCCTCCTCCCTGTGCTGTTGTGCGCTCAGAGCAGATAATGGATGTGCAGCCCTAGGGTTCTGTGTAATTCTGATTAATATTAATGATTCGACATGCAGTTGTCTGCCGTGTTCCCAGTCCTGGGCCAGCTGCCTTTCTCTAGGGGGGTGCTGAAGAGGGAGAATGTTGGACTCCACCCCCGCAACCCCTGATGGTGCTGGGCACCCCCCAATATCCAAAGGGGCTCGTAGGCTGACATGGTGGCTCACACCTGTAATCCCAGCGCTTTGGGAGGCCGAGGCGGGCAGATCACTTGAGGTTGGCAGTTTGAGACCAGCCTGGCCAATACGGTGAAACACCGTCTTTAATAAAAATACAAAAATTACCCGGGCGTACTAGCAGGTACCTGTAATCCCAGCTACTTGGGAGGCTGAGGCAGGAGAATCCCTTGAACCTGGGAGGCAGAGGCTGCAATGAGCTGAGACTGCAACACTGCACTCCAGCCTGGGTGACACAGTGAGACTCCGTCTCAAAAAAAAAAAAAAATTATCCAGCGTGATGGTGCATGCCTGTAGTCTCAGCTTCTGGAGCTGAGGCAGGAGGATCTCTTGAGCCCTGGAGGTCAAGGCTGCAGTGAGCCATGACTGTGCCACTGCACTCCAGCCTGGGTGATGGAGTGAGACCCTGTCTCAACACAAAACAAAGAGGGGCTCGTGACCCCATCTCTTCCCTCTTTACCCCCAGATTTTCTCCCTGGGCCACTGCCCTAACCAGGACTGGCTGGCAGTCGGAATGGAGAGTAGCAACGTGGAGATCCTGCACGTCCGCAAGCCGGAGAAATACCAGCTGCACCTCCACGAGAGCTGCGTGCTGTCCCTGAAGTTTGCCTCCTGCGGTGTGTCTTCTGGGGCGGGGTGGCACGCCCTCAAAACCCCAACAAAACCCAGGGTGCCTATTCAATCTGAATCTTAGACTAAGGTTTATATACTGAAAAGCAAATCGTTAGTACAAGTATATCCCAAATGGTGTGTGGGATATGCTTATACTGAAAACCAAATAATGAAATATTTGGGATATACTTGTCCTAAAAATTATTGATGACTTATCTGAGATTCAAATTTAAGGCTGGGTGCAGTAGTTCATGCCTGTCATCCCAACACTTTGGGAGGCCAAGGCAGGCAGATCACCTGAGGTCAGGAGTTCGAGACCAGCCTGGCCAACATGGTGAAACCCTGACTCTACTAAAAGTACAAAAATTAGCCAGGCGTGGTGGTGGGCGCCTGTAATCCCAGCTACTTGGGAGGTTGAGGCAGGAGAATTGCCTGAACCCGGGAGGTGGAGGTTGCAGTGAGCCAAGATCATGCCACTGCATTCCAGCCTGGGAGACAAGAGTGAGATTCTATCTAAAAAAAAAAAAAAAAAAAAAAAAAAGGAAAAGAAATTTAAGCCAGGCACAGTAGCTGATGCGTGTAGTTTCAGCTACTTGGGAGGCTAAGGCAGAAGGATCGCCCAAGACCAGGAGTTCAAGACCAGCCTGGGCAACATAGCAAGATTTTCTCTACAAAAAAATTAAACAGCCAGTGGGTCGCACCTGTAGTGCCAGGTACGAGGGAGGCTGAGGCAGGAGGATTGCTTGAGCCCAGGACTTTGAGGCTGTAGGGAGCTATGATGACATCACTGCCCTCCAGCCTGGGCAATACAGTGAGACCCTGTCTCTTTAAAAAAAAAAATCATTCATTAGTGTAAGTATATCCTAAACAGTACATGGGATATCTTATACCAAACAAACAAACCAACAAACAAAAACAACTTGGGCTGGGCACAGTGGCTCGCACCTGTAATCCCAGCACTTTGGTAGACCACAGTGGGAGGATCGCTTGAGGCCAGGAGTTTGAGACCAGTCTGGGCAGCATAGTGAGATCCCAACTCTACAAAAAATAATTTTTTTTTTTTGAGACGGAGTCTCACTGCGTTACCCAGGCTGGAGTGCAGTGGGGCAATCTCGGCTCACTGCAACCTCTGCATCCTGGGTTCAAGCGATTCTCAAGCCTCAGCCTCCCAAGTAGCTGGAGTTACAGGTGCCTGCCACAATGCCCAGCTGATTTTTGTATTTTTAGTAGAGAAGGGGTTTCACCATGTTGGCCAGGATGGTCTCAAACTCCTGACCTCAAGTGACCCAGCCACCTCGGTCTCCCAAAGTGGGGATTACAGGTGTTAGCCACCGCCCCCGGCAAAAAATAAAAATGTTAGCTGGGCGTGGTGGTGCACACCTGTGGTCCCAGCTGCTTGGGAGGAGCGCTTGAGTCCAGGTGGTGGAGGCTGCAGCGAGCTATGATTGTACCACTGCACTCCAGCCTGGGTGACAGAGCAAGACCCTTTCTTGGAAAAAAAAAAAAAGAAAAAAAAGGGAGAGGCCAGACCCAGACCCAGCCTGCCCCACCTCCCCCACCTCCCCCTGCAGCCCGGGTCTCTCTTTAGTGCCCCCTCCTTGAACCCTGCTGCTCTCCTTCCCCAAGGACGGTGGTTTGTGAGCACCGGGAAGGACAACCTGCTCAACGCCTGGAGGACGCCGTACGGGGCCAGCATTTTCCAGGTACTTGGCGGTGTGGAGCCCCGACTCTGGCAGGGCCATGTGCCCGGGTATGCCAGGGTCAGACAGAGAGATTGCCCCTGTCCCCGTCCCCCAGGTCCCCCCGCCACCCTAACCCCTCCTCAGGGTCCTGCAAGCCTCCCTACCGCCCAGGTACTAAAGCAGAGGTTGGAATTTCAGCCAGAGGCCTCGCCTCATCTGCCCGTAGCCTGTTGGTTTTTCTAAAATTTAGTTGCAGTAACATGCATATAACATTATAAAATTTAAAATTTGACGGCCGGGCACGGTCGCTCACGCCTGTAATCCCAGCACTTTGGGAGTCTGAGGCAGGCGGATCACGAGGTCAGGAGATCGAGACCATCCTGGCTAATATGGTGAAAACCCGTCTCTACTAAAAAACTACAAAAAAATTAGCCAGGTGTGGTGACGGGCGCCTGTAGTCCCAGCTACTCGGGAGGCTGAGGCAGGAGACTGGCATGAACCCGGGAGGCGGAGCTTGCAGTGAGCTGAGATCGCACCACTGCACTCCAGCCTGGGTGACAGAGTGAGGCTCTGTCTCAAAAAATAAATAAAAATAAAATTTGCCATCTTACTCATTTCTTTTTTTTTTTTTTTTTTTTTGGAGACAGAATCTTGCTCTGTCTCCCAGGCTGGAGTGCAGTGGTGCAATCTCGGCTCACTGCAAGCTCCACCTCCTGGGTTCAATCGATTCTCCTGCCTCAGCCTCCCGAGTAGCTGGGATTACAGGCATGTACCACCACGCCTGGCTAATTTTTGTATTTTCAGTAGAGGGGGTTTCACCATGTTGTCTAGACTGGTCTCAAACTCCTGACCTCAGGTGATCTGCCCACCTTGGCCTCCCAAAGTGTTGGGATTACAGGCGTGAGCCACTGCGCCCAGCTGTTTTTCTATTTTTTTTTTTGAGATGGAGTCTCGCTCTGTCACCCAGGCTGGAGTGCAGCGGCACTATCTCCGCTTATTGCAAGCTCCGCCTCCTGGGTTCACACCATTCTCCTGCCTCAGCCTCCCGAGTAGCTGGGACTCCAGGTACCCGCCACCACACCTGGCTAATTTTTTGTATTTTTAGTAGAGACAGGGTTTCACTGTATTAGCCAGGATGGTCTTGATCTCCTGACCTCATGATCCACCCGCCTTGGCCTCCCAAAGTGCTGGGATTACAGGTGTGAGCCACCACACCCAGCCTGTTTTTCAAATTTTATATCCCCATCAGCAGTGATTGAAATTTTAAAATTCTCTGCATCCTCACCAACACTTGTTATTGGCTGTCTTTTTAATATGCCCGTCCTGGTTGGTACAGTGTTTTTTTGTTTTTTGACACGGAGTCCTTCTCTGTCGCCCAGCCTGGAGTGCAGTGGCGCAATCTCAGCTCACTGCAGCCTCCACCTCCTGAGTTAAGGCGATTCTCCTCCCACAGCTTCCCAAGTAACTGGCATTACATGTGCCCGCCCCCATGCCTGGCTAAGTTTTGTATTTTTAGTAGAGACGGGGATTCCCCACGTTGGCCAGTCTGGTCTGGAACTCCTGACCTCAGGTGATCCACCTGCCTCGGCCTCCCGAAGCTCCGAGCCACTGTGCCAACCCTTTATATTTTCAAAGGGTTGTAAGAAAAAATCCCAGAATATGTGACATAGACTTATTTAGACTTTAGGCAAAGCCTAAAATGTTTACCAGGCCCTTTGTGAAGTTTGCTGATCCCTGGTCTAGGTCATTGCCTTGGCCCTCTGCTCAGAATATGTGACATAGACTTATTTAGACTTTAGGCAAAGCCTAAAATGTTTACCAGGCCCTTTGTGAAGTTTGCTGATCCCTGGTCTAGGCCATTGCCTTGGCCCTCTGCTGTGCTGTGTGACATCATGCCTGGTGCACACCCACTCTGAGCTTCCAGAAAGGGCAGCACTTCAGTTCCATCTCTCTTGGTATTGAGGGAATGGAGGCCGTTCTGCCCATTGGACTTAGCTCCAAAGCACCTGTCTCTAGAAAACAAGTCGCTCTGCCGGGCGCGGTGGCTCACGCTTGTAATCCCAGCACTTTGGGAGGCCTAGGCAGTGGATCACCTGAGGTCAGGAGTTTGAGATTAGCCTGGCCAACATGGGGAAACCCAGTCTCTACTAAAAATACAAAAATTAGGCTGGGCGCGGTGGCTCATGCGTGTAATCTCAACACTTTGGGAGACCAAGGCAGGCGGATCACCTGAGGTCAGGAGTTCAAGCCCAACCTGGCCAACATGGTGAAACCCTGCCTCTTCTAAAAATACAAAAATTAGCCAGGCATGGTGGCATGCACCTGCAATCCCAGCTGCTTGGGAGTTCGAGACAGGAGGATTGCCTGAACCTGGGAGGCGGAGGTTGCAGTGAGCAGAGATCACACCATTGCACTCTAGTCTGGGCAACAGAGTGAGACCCTGTCTCACAAAAAAAAAAAAAAAAAATTATATATATACACACACACACACACACACACACAAATTGGCTGGGCGTGGTTGCGGGCGCCTATAATCCCAGCTATTCGGGAGGCTGAGGCAGGAGAGTGTCTTGAACCCGGGAGGTGGAGGTTGCAGTGAGCCAAGATCGCATCAGCCTGGGCGACAAGAACAAAACTCCATCTCAAAAAAAAAGGAAACACGTCACTCAGTAGGCGAGTCCTGACCTCCCATTCCTGACTCCGCCCCAGCCTTGCCCGCACACCCATCTGCGGGGACCATGCCTCACCGTGCCCTTTTCTCTCTCCCTTCCCTCGGCAGTCCAAGGAGTCGTCCTCAGTCCTGAGTTGTGACATCTCCAGAAATAACAAATACATCGTGACAGGCTCGGGGGACAAGAAGGCCACCGTGTATGAGGTGGTCTACTGAGACATGACCCCCCCTTCCTGTACCCGAAGTCCAGACTCCCAGGGGAATCAGCAGCCGGGACAGACATCCTAGCAGCCGTCTCCCAGCCCTGCCTAGGAACCGTACATCCCATCTGCTCTCTGGCCAACGGCTTCACACCTTCCCCTGCTGCATGTGGGGGCCGATGGGCAGGGGACCTCGGTGGAAATAAAATGTATCTATCACATCCGCATTTCTCTCTCGGGCTGGGGAACCCGTGATCATTGTTCCTCTTGGGCACGGTTACTGGGAGGCAACCATGTCCTGGGGATGGGATCATATGTAATGAGAATTCATTCTGCAGGATATTCAGAGGTGTCTGCCTGGTATGTGAGAGCCACTCTGAGACACAGGAGTTGCACGGGGCAGGATAGTTAAGATGCTGTTGTGTAACAAGTAGCCCCCGAGTCTCAGGGTTCATGCATTTTTTCCTTGCTCATACCCACAGAGTGTACAGGGCTCTACTCCAGGTAGTCACTCAGGCCTCCGGGTAGAAATTTTTTTGAGACAGTCCCACTCTGTCGCCCAGGCTGGAGTACAGTGGTACGATCTCAGCTCACTGCAACCTCCGCCTCCTGGGCTTAAGCAATTCTTCTCCCTCAGCCTCCCGAGTAGCTGGGATTACAGGAATACCACCACACCCAGCTAATTTTTGTATTTTTAGTAGAGACAAGGTTTCTCCATGTTGACTAGGCTGGTCTCAAACTCCTAGCCTCAGGTGATCCACCCACCTTGGCCTCCCAAAGTGCTGGGATTACAGGCATGAGCCACTGCACCTGGCTAGATTCCAAGGATTTCTAAGAGCCCTGCGCATGGCAAAGGGCTGAGCAAACGTCCCTGCCCAGTGGAGGGGAGGGGTACACTGAGCACTAAGGGATGAGAATCAGCCCTCAGAGCACTGAGAAGACTGTTCTGGAAAGAGGAAAACGGCGGATGTGATATCTCAGAGGCAAGGGGAACTTGGCCTGGTGGTTACCCAGAAGACAGCCAGGTTCTGGAGAACGAGGCCTGCAGACAAGGCTTCAGCGGGGAGCGGGGAGAGTGGGGGGCAATCAGCCCCGTGTTCTGGAAGCTCAAGTGGGCTACCATGTACAGCAAGGATTAGGACCGGTGCCGGGGCTCACACCTGTCATCTGAACACTTTGGGAGGCTGAGGCGGCAGGATTGCTTGAGCCCAGGAGTTTGAGACCAGCCTGGGCAATAGTGGGACTCCCATCTCTAGAAAAAAAATTTAAGGCAGCATAGGTTGGGCGGAGTAGATGCCGCTGGGAACATTCTAGAAGGAGATGGGAGGGTTCCTGCTGAGAACAGAAGGCACGCCCTGGTGGATGTTTCTGGAGACACCGCAGGAAAGGGGATAATTCTCTGTGTTAAGGAGCCTAGGCCCGTTGACATCTGGGCCCCTTCATAGCTTGGAAAAGGGAGGGTGGGCAAATGGCATTTCCAGAGCCCTAGCTTGTGTGGGAAGAAGGCCGACCAGTGAAGCTATTGGAAATTTGTTTCGACCTTAGCACTGTGGACCTCGGGACTGGACCATCCTCTGGGGTGGGGCCGTCTTGGGCACCGCAGAGTGGTGAGTAGTGTCCCTGCCCCCACCCACTCCATGCCAGGGGGACCCCACAAGTCGTGACAACCAGAAATGCCTCCAGACATCGCCTAGAGTCCCCTGGGGGCAGAATCACCCTACTGGAGACTACTGGTCAAATGGGACATGTCTAGGACAGGACCACTCACACCGCTCCTGGAATCACACCAGAAACATCAGACCAGATTGGAGCTGCTCCGGGCGGCGGAGGTGGAGATCTGCTACCCCAACAGCGAAGTCTGTGGCTGTGACTAGATTCCCAGGGAACGAGGATGGAAACGGCTCAGAGGGCTGGGCACGGTGGCTCATGCCTGTAATCCCAGCACTTTGGGAGGCCAAGGTAGGAGGATCGCTTAAATCAGGAGTTTGAGGCCAGGCACAGTGGCTCACGCCTGTAATCCCAGCACTTTGGGAGGCCGAGGTGGGAGAATCACATAAAATCAGGAATTTGAGACCAGCCTGGGCAACAGAGCAAGACCCTGTGTCTACACAAAATTTTGTTATTTCTATTAATTTGAGACAGAGTCTCGCTCCATTGCCAGGCTGGAGTACAGTGGCACGATCTTGGCTCACTGCAACCTCTGCCTCCCGGGTTCAAGAGATTCTCCTGCCTCTGCCTCCTTAGTAGCTGGGATTACAGGCACGTGCCACCATGCCCAGCTGATTTTTGTATTTTTAGTAGAGATGGGGTTTCACTGCGTTAGTCTCAAACCCCCAACCTCAAAGTGCTGGAATGACAGGTGTGAGCCACCACATCCAGCATCTACAAAAAAATTAAACTAGTCGAGCACGGTGGTGCATATCTGTAGTCTCAACTACTCAAGAGGCTGAGGCAGGAGGATGGCTTGAGCCCAGGAGTTGGAGAGGCTGCAGTGAGTCGTGATGGCACCACTGCACTCCAGCCTGCATAACAAAGTGAGACCCTGCCTCAAAAAAAAAAAAAAAAAAAAAAAAAAAGGCTTAGAGCCACCAGTCTGGACGAAGTCCTTCCAGATTTCCACAAGTTGAGCAGGGACAGGATGGGAAGGCCCCTTTCCCTTCAGAGGACAGGACGCGTCCACTCTCTGCCTTTCCCGGGTGCTTTATTACACGTGATGGCGACCAGTCTACACCACAGACTAGATTGTGCGATGCCATATAAGAGCCTTCCCGCTTCCCTCCACCATGACCCCCTGGTTGGGGGGGTAAAAAAAAAAAGGGGGGGGATGAAAAGAGGAGCCGGAGTGGGATGACAGCAGCGAGGCCCCTCAGTAGGTGATCTGGTACACGGAGGCGTGATCCCCGGAGCCTGTGACAACGAGGCGGTTGTTGGAAGAGACATCACAGCACGTGACTGGGGACGTCTCGGGCACCTGGAGGGGGGGCAGTGGGCAGTGAGCTGGGGTAGGGCTCACACACCCCTGGTCTCCACCCGTCAGCTCAAGCATGAAGCATCGTCTCTTCAAAGAAAGACAGGGTCTTGCTCTGTTGCCCGGGCTGGAGTGCAGTGGTGCAATCTCAGCTTGCTGCAGCCTCGACCTCCTGGACTCACACAATCTTCCTGCCTCAGCCTCCCAAGTAGCTGGGACCACAGGTGTGCACCACCACACTCAGCTAATTATTATTTTTAATTTTAAAAGTATTTATTATTATTATTATTTTGAGATGGAGTCTCTGTCGCCCAGGCTGGAGTGCAGTGACGCGATCTCGGCTCACTGCAGGCTCTGCCTCCCTGGCTCACACCATTCTCCTGCCTCAGCCTCCCAAGTAGCTGGGACTACAGGCGCCCACCACCACGCCCGGCTAATTTTTTGTATTTTTAGTAGAGACAGGGATTCACCGTGTTAGCCAGGATGGTCTTGATCTCCTGACCTCGTGATCTGCCCGTCTCGGCCTTCCAAAGTGCTGGGATTACAGGCGTGAGCCACCGCACCCGGCTCAGCTAATTATTTTTTGTAGAGATGGGGTCTCACTATGTTGGCCAGGCTGGTCTCGAACTCCTACGCTTAAGAGATCTTCCTGCCTCAGCCTCCCAAAATGCTGGGATTAAAGCCGTGAGCCACCACACCTGGCTACTTTTTAAGTTTTTTGTGGAGACAGGGTCTTGCTGTGTTGCCCAGGCTGGTCCCTTTGGGGCCACCCCCGGGTCCTGCCCCCAGCCCACCACAGTACCTCGAACACTTTTGTCCCCGCCGGCATGCTGTAGACGCCAAGGAAGTCGTCCATTCCAACGCTTGCCCACCACTGGCCTGGGAGAAATGGAGCATCAGCGAGACTTAGAACCACTACCTTTTTCCTTCCCAGCGTTCATCCTTCCCAGCCACTTCTTTTTTTTTTTTTTTTTTTTTTTTTTGAGACAGGGTCTCACTCTGTCACCCAGGCTGGACTACAGTCAGTGGTATGATCACAGTTCACTGTGGCCTCAGCCTCCCCGGGCTCATGGGGACACCAGCGGCTGAAGGGGGAAGGGCGGAGGCGGACCACGCCGGTGGGGCGGGTGGGGAGGAAGGGCCCAGGCACTCACCCCCTTCCCTCCCTCATTCCACTATAAGAGCATCCCCAAAATTGGTTTCTGCTACAGAAGGGTTCTGAGGTATCCTAGAGGGTTGGGTGGGGAGCTGGCATTAGGTGGGGTCTTGTGGGAGGCTGGGGGCTGCAGGGGAGTCCCCCCACCTTCCGCCAGCCGCTTACCAAAGGGGGAGAACTTGACGCTCAGGATGACGCTGTCTTTTTGCCCCACCATGTGCCGCTGGCTCCCGCTGGTGCTTTGCAGCCACTGCTGGCCATTGGCCATGCCCAGCAGCACCCAGTCCTCCTGGGGGCTGTGGGACAGGCTCATTATCTGGGTAATGGGCAGTGGGGAGGGAGGAACCTGGTTAGGTCCCAGCCTGGCCCAGGAAGCAGGCAGGAGCCTGGGGACCTATCCTGGAGGCCGGGTGACTGACCCCTTCCTAGCTGTGCAGCCCTGGGACAAGCAACTTCGTATCTGTGCCTCAGTTTGTTGGTGTGTAAAATGGAGAGTCTTCCCTACTTTGCACCTGATACAGCATGAGTGTTTATTTTGAGACGGAGTCTCTCTCTGTTGCCGGGCTGGAGTACAATGGTACGATGTCAGCTTACGACAACCTCCGCCTCCTGGGGTTTAAGCGATTCTCCCGCCTCAGCCTCTTGAGTAGCTGGGACTACAGGCATGCGCCACCATGCCTGGCTCATTATTCTGTTTTTTTTTTTTTTTTTAGTAGAGACGGGGTTTCACCATGTTGGTCAGGCTGGTCTTGAACTTCTGACCTCAAATGATCCACCCGCCTTGGCCTCCCAAAGGGCTGGGATTACAGGCGTGAGACACTGCGCCCGGCCTGCAAAGAATATTTCTAATGATCTCTGTGTTTGGAGAGGGCCACCCCCCCCCCTTTTTTTTTTTTTTTTTTTTTGAGACAGGGTCTCACTCTGTCACCCAGGCTGGACTACAGTCAGTGGTATGATCACAGTTCACTGTGGCCTCAGCCTCCCCAGGCTCAAGCCATTCTCTCACCTCAGCCTCCCAACTAGCTGCGACCCCAGGTGCGTGCCACCATGCTCAGCTAATTTTTATTTTTATTTTTTGTAGAAACAGGGTCTCACTATGTTGCCCAGGCTGGTCTCAAACTCCTGGGCTCAAGTCTTCCTCCCACTTCTGCCTCCCAAAGTGCTGGGATTGCAGGCATAAGCCACTGTGACTGGCCAATCTCATTTGTTTTTGAGACAGAGTTTCGCTCTTATTGCCCAGCCTGGAGTGCAATGGCACGATCTCGGCTCACCACAACCTCCACCCCCCGGGTTTAAGCAATTCTCCTGCCTCAGCCTCCCGACTAGCTGGGATTATAGGCATGCGCCACCATGCCTGGCCAATTTTGTATTTTTAGTAGAGATGGGGTTTCACCATGTTGGTCAGGCTCCTCTTGAACTCCCGACCTCAGGTGATTTGCCCTCCTCGGCCTCCAAAAGTGCTGGGATTACAGGTGTGAGCCTCTGCGCCCAGCTCTGATTTTTGTATTTTTAGTGGAGACGGGGTTTCACTATGTTGGCCACGCTGGTCTCAAACTCCTGACCTCAGGTGATCCACCCACCTTGGCCTCCCAAAGTGCTCGGATTATAGGCGTGAGCCACGGAGCCCGGCCTCAACGTCATTTTTTAATCTGAGGACCAGAGGATGCCTGGCCAAGCAGACCCCATCCCGGCCTCCGCACCTGAGACTTGAATTGGTACTCCAGAGGTTTCATGATGGTCCTCTGGTCCCAGCACCGCAGACAGGCATCCGGACCCCCAGTCCAGATGTTGTAGCCCTTGACCACGATACTCTTGACTCCATCAGGATAACCCTTGAGGTCCCTGGCCAGAAGGGACATCGGGAGGCAATCAGGTCAAGACTCTGAGGTTTGAGCCCCCGGAAACACCAGTCACTACATTTGGGCATGAAAGGGACAGTGCCACCACCCAAAAATCTCTGCCTGCACAGAGTGTCAAAATTGGCAGAAAACAGACACAGGATCTAGTGCCGGCCCCTCCCAGCCCTCAGCCTCCCTTCTCCGTCCACCTGGGCCTCCCCTTGGCCTCACCCAGGCCTCCCGTTGCCTCTTCCACCCTGAGTCCACCCGAGCTCTGAGGCGGGTCTACAGGAATCCCTTCAAGCAGGGAAGGGGAATAGTGCCGGGCGGGTGGTGTGCTGTATTTTACGTCAGCCATTGCTTAGCTGACAGATATTTTATATGTTATATATACATATATATATGTGTGTGTGTGTGTATATATATATATATACTTTTTTTTTTTTTTTTTTTGAAATGGAGTCTCGTTTTGTTGCCCAGGCTGGAGTGCAGCAGCACGATCTCAGCTCACTGCAACCTCTGCCTCCTGGGTTCAAGCGATTCTCCTGCCTCAGCCTCCCAAGTAGCTGGGATTACAGGCATGGGCCACCACGCCTGACTCATTTTGTATTTTTAGTAGAGATGGGGTATCTCCATGTTAGCCTGGTCTCAAACTCCCGACCTCAGGTGATCTGCCCGCCTCGGCTTCCCAAAGTGCTGGGATTACAGGCATGAGCCACCATGCCCAGCCTATTTACATATATTTAATATGTGTGTGTGTGTGTGTGTGTGTGTGTGTGTATATATATATATATATATATATATATATATATATATATGTGTGTGTATGTATATACGTATGTAAAATTTTTTTTTGAGTCAGAGTCTCACTCTGTGACCCAGGCTGGAGTGCAGTGGCACCATCTTGGCTCACCGCAAACTCCGCTTCTCAAGCGATTCTCCTGCCTCAGCCTCCGGGGTAGCTGGGATTACAGGCATGTGCCACCACACCGGCTAATTTTCATATTTTTTAGTAGAGAGGGGGTTTCGCCATGTTGGCCAGGCTGGTCTTGAGCTCCTGGCCTCAAGTGATCCACCCACCTCGGCCTCCCAAAGTGCTGGGATTACAGGTGTGAGACACCGCACCCAGACTGTTTTTTATATATGTATATATTTATGTATGTATTTATATTTATGTATATATTTATGTATATATTTTTATGTATTTATATATATAATTTATATATGTGTGTATTTTTTTTTCTTTTTTGAGACGGAGTCTTGCTCTGTCGCCCAGGCTGGGAACGCAGTGGCACAGATCTCGGCTCACCGCAAGCTCCGCCTCCTGGGTTCAAGGGATTCTCCTGCCTCAGCCTCCTGAGTAGCTGGGACTACAGGTACCCACCACCACGCCTGGCTAATTTTTTTGTACTTTTAGTAGAGACAGGGTTTCACCGTGTCAGCTAGAATGGTCTTGATCTCCTGACCTTGTGGATCTGCCTGCCTCGGCCTCCCTAACTGCTGGGAGTACAGGCGTGAGCCACTGCGCCCGGCCAATTTATATATACATATTTTTAAATAGAATATATAAAAATTCTATTTAATTTTTATTAAATAAAATTTATTCTATTTAATAAAAATAGAATAAATTCGTTTTATTCATCACCCAGGTTAATCTCGAATTCCTGGGCTCAAGCATTTGTCCCGTCTTGACCTCCCAAAGTGCTGGGTTTACATGTTTGAGGCACCAGGCCTGGCCTGCTGTTTTATATTTTTACAACAAATTTGCCCTCTAACAAGCCTTTGAGTTTGGGGCTGTCACATCCTGTGTCCAGGTGGGGAAACTGAGGCAGACAAAAAGTAAAATGCCTGGGCTGCAAGGAACGCAGTCCAGTCAAGATTCAAGTCCGCACCTCTAACTTTCTCAAATCCAAGTTCAAGGGGGCAAGGGGTTTTGGCTGGGAGAGTGCTATATCCCAGGTTCAGGAGGTGGCAGGAAGGCGGGCAGAGGTGGTAGCAGTAAGGTGGGCAGAGGTGGCCACAGGAGGCTGGCACAGGATGCTTCCCCTTCCCACCCCCCAAACGCACCTGACCACACTCTGATCCCGCAGGTCCCAGATCCTGACCACACCATTGGTGAAGCTGGCGAAGGCCAGGTTGGCATCCAGGTTGGCGTCCAGGGCCTGGCAGTTGAGACCTGCACAGGGCAACTGCTCCTTCACATGCAGGGAGGGCGCCGCCAGGTCCCACACGCTCACGCTGGCCAGGTTGTAGCCACCGCTGAGCAGGCTCCTGCTGTTTGAGGACAGCAGGCAGGTGCGCAGGAAGGCCCCAGGGGTCTGGGATGGGCAGAGTCACTGTGAGCTGTTGCCCCCCGTGGCATTCTGCCTGGACTGCTTTGCCTCATGAGAGTGAACTCCTATTCATCCTTTAGGTTCCTAGCTATTATGCCCCTTTTCCCCAGAAGCCCTCTCTCCACAATCTGGGCTCTCCCAGACTCAAACCTCAAACCCCCTGTTCCCAGAAACGCTGCATCCCTGGAAACCAAGGCCGTCCTCACCTGTATAGGCAGGTGGCTCTCAGGGAACCTGTCCTCAGCCACCTGTCCAGTCAGGCTCCACACCTTGATGCCTCTTCTGCCACAGGTGAACACGTGCCGCGTGAAGCTGCTGATGGCCATGGCGAGCACGAGCTCCCCGTGTGCCAAGATCCGCATCTTTTCCAGTTTGCACGGGACGGCGAGTCTCTTTGACTGCCCGGGCAAGGCATCTGGCCTCTTCCATGCATCTTCAAAGTCCTCAGGGTCCCAGGATCTTGGGAGGGGAGGCCTTGGGGTAACTGACCTGCTTGTGAGCCCCTTTGCCCAGTGGGAGCCACACATCAAGGCCTAGAGGGGCTTCTTTTTCAGATTTTGGGGTCCCTCTCTCAGGCCTTGTTTTACCCTCTAGACTCCTCTCAATGTCCTACTCACATTCCTTCAAGTATTGTCCCTTTGCCACAGCCCTCCACATAACTGCCTTCTTCCTAGACTGCTTTGCCCCAGGAGGAAGAACTCCTATTCATCCTTTATGGTCCTAGCTATTATGCCCCTTCCCCAGAAAAGCCTTCTTTGCCCCACCTGGGTTCTCCCAGCATCACTCCACAAGGTTGGGACAATCTGCATCCAGTTCTAACACAGCTACACCCCATCCCCTTCCATGAAAATGTCTTCCCCAAATGCCTTGAGCCCAGTGTTGGGGCAGCGATCCTGTGAGCCTAACACTGCACTTTTTTTTTTTTGAGACAGAGTCTTGCTGTCACCCAGGCTGGAGTGCAGTGGCGCGATCTCAACTCACTGCAACCTCCACCTCCCGGGTTCACGCCATTCTCCTGCCTCAGCCTCCCGAGTAGCTGGGACTAAAGGCACCCACCACCACGCCTGGCTAATTTTTTTTGTATTTTTAGTAGAGACAGGGTTTCACCGTGTTAGCCAGGATGTTCTCAATCTCCTGACCTCGTGATCTGCCCGCCTCGGCCTCCCAAAGTGCTGGGATTACAGGCGTGAGCCACTGCGCCCGGCCTAACACTGCACTTTTCTACCCAGCCTCTGCAGCGGCTGTTGGAGAGGATGGCAGAGTAGTGATGGGAAAAGGGGAAGAAAGTCTTACACCTCTGTTCCCCTCTATGTGTCGGGAACAGAGGTATAGACATGAAGGAATTCCCGCTGCCCCTCACCCCGCCCAAAAGCAAACAGTGCAGACACTTACATGGACTGTAGAAACCGAGAGGCTCTTCCAGGAGGCTCCTGCAGGCGGGGGAGATCACAGCTGCCCCCAGCCTCCCCACACATCTGTGCCCACCTCCTCTACCCCACCCTGGGCAGCCTTCACGCTGGCTACCAGCTCGGGCCTGGGTCTCACCTGGACCACACCCCAACTTGTGCTCCTGTCTTGGGAACCCTCAGGGGGACTGGAGGAGGCCTCAGGTGGCCTGGGGGCTAGTGGGGAGACAAGAGGGGCTAAGCGGCTTGCATTGGCTCCTCAGCACAGGATGCCCCCACCCCATCCCGCCTGGAATCGGTCGGCCCCTGCCCGCTGGGATTACTGGAGGCATCTTCGGGACATGGGTCTGTTCCTGGGTCACAGGATGCTGGTGCCTTGCTTTCCTGCCCCTGGAAAATGGAAAAGTCTCATCAGGCCTGCTGACCTGCCTGTCAGGACCAGAAGACCTCAGGGATTCCTGGGCAGCGTGCACAGGGCTTGTCAGCTGCCTGGGGTCCCGTCTGCGGGTCCAGGCAGAGTTGCAGAGAGAGAGTCAGGGTATAGGGTCCTGGAAGCCCTGGGCTGTGGGTCCCGGGCTACTCCAGTATAGCCTCCTGGATCACCCAAGTCCCCCCCAGGGAACCCGAGGGGCAGGATGGAAGGAAGACAAATCCCACAGGAACCCCAGTGCCCTGACCTGGGGGAGCCCAACCGCCTGCCCGGAAGCCCACCCCTCTGGGTAGAGCTGAGGTTGTTTACTCACCAGGCCTGGTGCCTGCTCTGTCACCATGACAACGGAGAGGAGGAGGGGGACAGAGAGAACAGCAGGGTTCACTGCACAGCCCCTGAGACGCAGCCTGTGGCCGCCCCTTCCCCCTCACCCTCGGGGACACTCACGTCTGTCTCTGGGCTTTGCCTTCTCATCGTGGACGCCGGCAAAAATCCGCCAGAGTTGCTCGGTCAGAGTGTCGTGCCAAAACCAAGGCTCCTTGTCCCAGAACAGCTGGGTCTCCGGCTGATTGTCCTCCCCCAAAGGCCGCCGGAGCCAGTCGGAGGACCTGGTGGCCATGATGTCCTCAAAGCTCGACTCCTGCAGGGTCTTGTCCTTCACCTGCTGGGGCGTCCCAGGGCTGGCTGGTTCAGCAGGTGAGACCTGGCCCGGCAGGAACAAGGCAGTGAGAGCTTTGAGGATGAGCCTTCACCCAAGCCTGTCCCCTCCCCTCCTTGAAGACCCAGAAACTCACCTCCTCAGACTGGAAACCCTGGAGTTGGCTGCAGCTCTCCACAATCTGTAAGACGTTTCCTATCTAGAGGGAGGTTGGCAGCAAAACAGTTAAATGTTGTTGCAGTTAAGGGTTTGCAATCCTATAGCATGATTATCCCCACCTGTAGAAAAACGTATATCAATCTACTTGTTTTTTTGAGACAGAGTCTCACTCTGTCACCCAAGCTGGAGTGCAGTGGCGCAATCTCGGCTCACTGCAACCTCCGCCTCCCAGGTTCAAGTGGTTCTCCTGCCTCAGCCTCCTGAGTAGCTGGGATTACAGGTGCCCACCACCACACCCAGCTAATTTTTGTATTTTTAGTAAAGATGGGGTTTCACCATGTTGGCCAGGCTTGTCTCCAACTCCTGACCTCAGGTGATCTGCCCACCTCAGCCTCCCAAAGTGCTGAGATTATAGGCATAAGCCACCACCCCCAGCCTTCATCTACTTTTTTGCAGATAAGATCTCACTCTGACACCCAGGCTGGAGTGCAGTGGTGCGATTACAGCTCACTGCACCCTCAACCTCCCAGGCTCAAGTGATCCTCCCATCTCAGCCTCCTGAGTAGCTGGGGTTACAGGTGTGCACCAACACGCTCAGTTAATTTAAATACACTTTTTGCAGAAATGGGAGTCTCATTATGTTGGCCAGGCTGGTCTTGAATTCCTGGCCTCAAGCTATCCTCCCACGTGTGCCTCCCAAAGGGCTGGGATAACAGGTGTAAGCCACCGCATCCGGCCTATCGCACCTGGCATATATCTTTTTTTTTTTTTTTTTTTTTTGAGACAGTCTCACTCTGTGGCCCAGGCAGAAGTGCAGTGATGTGATCGCAGCTCACTGCAACTTCCGCCTCCTGGGTTCAAGCGATTCTCCTGCCTCAGCCTCCCAAGTAGCTAGGATTACAGGTGTGTGCCACTACACCGACTGATTTTTGTATTTTTGGTGGAGACAGGGTTTCACCATGTTGGCCAGGCTGGTCTTGAACTCTTGACCTAAGATGATTCTCCTGCCTTGGCCTCCCAAAGTGCTGGGATTACAGGTGTGAGCCACCACACCTGGCCCCAGCTACTCTTTTTGGGATGTTTTAAAAAGAAAACCTGACCACTACCACACTTTGCTTCAAATGACTTCAAGCAGGCCGGGCGCGGTGGCTCACGCCTGTAATCCCAGCACTCTGGGAGGCCGAGGCGGGCGGATCATGAGGTCAGGAGATTGAGACCATCCTGGCTAACACGGTGAAACTCCATCTCTACTAAAAATACAAAAAAAAAAAAAAAAAAAATTAGCCGGGCATGGTGGCAGGTGCCTGTAGTCCCAGCTACTCGGGAGGCTGAGGCAGGAGAATGGCTTGAACCCAGGAGGTGGAGCTTGCAGTGAGCCGAGATGCGAGATGGTGCCACCGCACTCCAGCCTGGGTGACAGAGTGAGACTTGTCTCAAAAAAAAAAAAGGCTTCAAGCAGCAAAACAGCATACCTATGTCTCCCTAGGTGAGGAAGACATTTTAATTTGCTTAAACTTTGGAAAGATACTAAGAAACTGAGGGTTACCTGCTGGGAGAATTGATAGAAACAAGTCAGTGGTAATTTTTTTTTCTCTTTTGAGACAGTCTTGCTCTGTCGCCCAGGCTGGAGTGCAATGGCACCATCTCTGCTCACTGTAACCTCTGCCTCCTGGGTTAAAGCAATTCTCCTGCCTCAGGCTCCCAAGTAGCTGGGATTACAGGCACCCGCCACCATGCCCAGCTAATTTTGTATTTTTAGTAGAAATGGGGTTTCTCCATGTTGGCCAGGCTGGTCTCGAACTCCTGACCTCAGGTGATCTGCCCACCTCAGCCTCCCAAAGTGCTGGGATTACAGGCATGAGCCACCTCACCCAGTCTGGTGTTTTATTTAAAATGAACAAACAACAACAAAAATCAAGCCAACTGACCACTGTCAATCCCGAATTTAAATGTAGTTTCTCAGTAAACAGAATAAAATCGAGATCAATACCATCCAGTACAAGTAGAATTGGAATAATACATAAATATAGTCATGCATATGGAATTTCTAGTAGCCATGTTCAAAGTATAAAGAAATTGGCCAGCTGCGATGGCTCACACCGGTAATCCCAGCACTTTGAGAGGCTGAGGCGGGCGGATCACCTGAGGTCAGAAGTTCAAGACCAGCCTGGCCAACATGGCAAAACCCTGTCTCTACTAAAAACATAAAAGTTAGCCAGGCATGGTGACACACACCAGTAATCCCAGCTACTTGGGAGACTGAGGCAGCAGAATCACTTGAACCCAGGAGGTGGAGGTTGCAGTGAGCTGAGATCCTGCCACTGCACTCCAGCTTGGGAGACGGAGCATGATCCGTCAACACAACAAAAAAAGAAAGCAAGGCGAGTGATCCTATCTCTAAGTTTTTTTTCCTACAAAAAGGCTACCTGTCTGTTTCCTTAGCAGGACGGCGGAGGGAGGGGCCGGGAGGGGACCCTCCATCGGAGCCCCGCGGGGGGACTCCAGGCTGCTGCCTCCTGGGGCAGCCAGTGATGGATTTCCCAGCTGAGCCCGCCCAGCAGCAGCAAATCCCAGGGGAGCCCTCTCCAATTCACCCCGCCTCGTTAATGCGCAATTTACCGGCACTTTAATGCGCTCAGCATGAAAAGTGTGGCTCCCTTCTGCCTGCTAGCAGCCCTCCCGGGGGAGAGTGGCAGGCGGGCTGTCGGAGGAGGGGGCTGTGCTGATGGGGATTTTGAAAGCACAGCGAGGCGGCTGGGAAAGCCCGGAACTGGAAGCAGGGGGTGGGGGAAGCGGACTGCCCAGGACCACAGGCCAGGCTGGGCTGCCAGGGATCCTGGGGCCTCCTGCAGTGGGGGCTGGGCAGGGACCCTCCTGGGTCTGGCTGCAACCGAAGTGGCTCCTTTGCTTTGGAGCCCTCACCCCCTGTGTATCCTGATGCTCAGCAGCTGCGGTCAAGTTCCTCCCAAAACAAGTCCACAATTATTCAATTACTTCTCATCACTAAGCAACCGGCATTCCACACCTGGACTGTCCTAACTGGTTCCCGGGCTTCTGCCCTCATCCCTCCTTCTTCTTCTCTGTCCTCTCCGCAGTAGCCAGGGCCTGCCCTCTGTCCGAAGCCCTCCATGGCTCCCACCTCCCTCCCTCAGGGTTCAAAGCCCAAGTCCTCCCTGAAGCTCACAGGGCCATGCATGGCCTGCCCTGCCCCCTCCCTGCCCTCCCCTCCTCCTCCTCTCACTCTGCTCCAGCCATGCGGGCTTCCTCGTAGTGCGTTCAGGACCAACACAACAGGTACCGTCCTGCCTCAGGGCCTTCACACAGGCTGTGCCCTCTGCCTGAAATATCCTTCCCATCCCAGACAGCCACACTTCCTCTTTGATGTCCTTTAAGCCTCCGCTCAGATGTCACCTTCTCGCATGCCTTCCCCGACCACCCTGAATTGCAACCCTCGCCCACCCTGGCCTCCCCAATCCCCTTGGGGCTGCTCTCTTCCAACCCCCGCCTTGCCCAGCCCTCATCCCCTAACACTCCATCTACCAGGCACCACTCGCCCCAAGGGTGGGAAGCTCTGCGTCGTTCTTTGCTATTTTCCTGGCTTCTACAACAGTATTTGGCAAGGAGGTGATGGATAAATATCTGCTGAATGAATAACCATGTTTTGGTTGCTTCCTGGCCCCCCCTCACCCTGTTCCCTTCACTGCCCCCCTCCTCCCAGGCCCTGCTAAGTTGCAGACACGGCCCTGGGCCCCTGCCAGTTACATCTGGCACAGGCGGAAAATCCTGCCAGCGCCTGGGAGAAAAGGCCAGGTGGCGGGAGGACAGGCAGAGCTGGAAGGCGTACTTCTGCTTGGGCCAGGCGCCCTGGGCTGGGAGATGGGAGCCCGGGCGCCCCCTCCCATGCAGAGCTCCCCTCACTCCCATGTCATATGGCCCCTCATTGAACACTCAGACACGCAGAGGAACACAGCCGGGTGCCTGCCCCATCACAGGCTCTCTCTGTCCAAAGCAACTGACCGGCAAAGGGTCATCTAGGTTGTGCAGGGGCCCAGGGAGCGGAAGGAGCAGGACTGACCCTCTCTTGGAAGCAGCTCAGAGACAGGACAGGAGATGCTCCCCAAGATATGGGGCCTCTGCTAATATCACGGGGGCTTCCAACTCAGGGCATGTCCCTCCTCTGCCAGCAGTCCTGCATGGCTCCCACCTCCCCTGGGGTCAAAGCCCAAGTCCTTCCCACGGCCCACAAGGCTCAGCATGACCTACCCCTCGTCCTCTGTCTTCACCATCCCCCCCCCTTTTTTTTTTTTTTTTTGAGACAGAGTCTCGCTGTCGCCCAGGCTGGAGTGCAGTTCCACGATCTTGCCTCACTGCAATCTCTGCCTCCCGGGTTCAAGCGATTCTCCTGCCTCAGCCTCCCAAGTAGCTGGGACTACAGGTGCCCGCCACCACGCCTGGCTAATTTTTTTATTTTTAGTAGAGACGGGGTTTCATCATGTTGATCAGGCTGGTCTCGAACTCCTGACCTCAAGTGATCCACCCTCCTCGGCCTCCCAAAGTGCTGGGATTACAGGTTTGAGCCACTATGCCCGGCCCCCCTCTGTGCTTTCTCATGCCTTTCATGGAGGGACAGCCGCACCCCTGAGCTCCTGGTCACCCACCTGCTTGTGATGTTCTGCCACATCCTGCTGGATCTTGTGCAGCTGCAAAGGGAAAACAGAGATCCCATCGGGAGGTGGTCTGGGTGTGAATGCTGTGTGACCCTGGGCAAGCTGCTCTACCTCTCTGGTCCCTACTCCCCCACCTTAAATTTTTGTTTTCACCTTGTTTTCTCTTTTACTTTCTTACTACACTGATGTATGGTCCCTACCTTTTTTTTCCTCAGAGAGAGTCTTGCTCTGTTACCTGGGCTGCAGTACAGTGTGATCTCAGTTCACTGCAACCTCTGCCTCCTGGGCTCAAGCGATTCTCCTGCCTCAGCCTGGCGAGTAGCTGGGAGTACAGGCACCTGCCACCATGCCCGGCTAATTTTTGTATTTTTAGTAGAGACAGGGTCTCTTCTATGTTGGCCAGGCTGGTCTCAAACTCCTGACCTCAGGTGATCCACCTGCCTTGCCCTCTCAAAGTGCTGGGATTACAGGCGTGAGGCACAGTGCTTGGCGGAAAAGAACCTCTCTAGGGCACTCAGGAGGCAGGGCGGGGAAACCATGGCCTCAGCTTGTCCCAGTGGGGCCCTCCTTGGTTGGGGCTGCCTGGGTCTGGCTCACCGAGTAGTAAATGCTCTCCAACTCCGCAGCAAAATGAGGAGAAAACCTGAGGGGGAAGGAGGACAGGCTGGAAGACCTGTGGCTTCAGGACTCCGTCCCCAGAGTGAGCCCCGCCCTCAACCCCTAGGGAGGGTCTCAATGAAGCTGGAAGGCACTGGCTCCCGAAGCCAAATTTAAGGCAGTGTCAACAAGTTCAGTAAGATTTTAATGCAGTATATTCTTTTTTTTTTTTGAGACAGAGTCTCACTCTTGTCACCCAGGCTGGAGTGCAGTGACACTGCAACCTCCGCCTCCTGGGTTCAAGAGATTCTCCTGGCTCGACCTCCCGAGTAGCTGGGAATACAGACACCTGCCACCACACCCAGCTAATTTTTTGTATTTTTAATAGAAACAGTGTTTCACCATGGTGGCCAGGCTGGTCTCAAACTCCTGACTCCAGGTGATCCGCCCACCTCGGCCTCCCAAAGTGCTGGGATTACAGGCGTGAGCCACCGCGCCCCGCCACTTTCTTCAATTTTTTTTTTTTGAAACAGAATCTCACCCTGTTGCCCGGGCTAGGGTGCAGTGGTACAATCATGGCTCACTGCAGCCTCCAATTCCTGGGCTCAGATGATCCTCCTGCCTCAGTCTCCTGAGTAGTTGGGACTACAGGTGTGCACCACCACACTCAGCTAGATTTTTTTTTATTTTTTAAGAGATGGCATCTCGCTATGTTGCCAAGGCTGGTATTGAACTCCGGGCTCAAGCGATCTTCCTGCCTCTGCCTCCCAAAGTGCTGGGATTACAGGTGCAAGCCACTGCACCCAGCCCATGCAGTATTATTATTATTTTTTTTTAAAGACGGAGTCTCACTCTGTAGCCTTAGGCTGGAGTGTAATGGTGTGATCCCGGCTCACTGCAACCCTCCGCCTCCTGGGTTCAAGAGATTCTCCTGCCTCAGTTTCCCGAGTATTTGGGATTACAGGCACCCACCACCAAGCCTGGCTGATTTTTGTATTTTTTGTAGAGACGTGGTTTCACCGTGTTGGCCAGGCTGATCTTGAACTCCTGACCTCAAGCAATCCACTCGCCTCTGCCTCCCAAAGTGCTGGGATTACAGGTGCGAGCCACCATACCCAGCCGTTGCAGTATTTTTCAACAATAAAATTGAATGCCAACAAATCCATGTCGAACAGGAAAATCAAAATTTTAATATTTGTTGGTAATTTTGTTTAATCAAAAGCTGGGATGGGTATTGCTGGGTTCTCCATGCTGGGTATCTGCATGGCTTCCTGTTCCTGAGCCTGGCTCTTGGGCCAGCACTAGGACCTTCTAGACCACTCACTAGGACCCCAGGGAGAGAGGCCAGGTGGGGCTCCTTCCCAGCGTGAGACCTCCGGCCCCTGGAATTGCTCTCACCTGGGGAACTGCTTGAGCCGATTTAGAATGCCCTGATAATTCAGCGTCGGAGAGCTCTCAGAGTTCGAGATCCCAGGACAAGGCTGGAAAGGTCAAAGCAAGGTTACATAAAACTTAACAATGCTCCAACACCCAAGACCCCTGGTCTCCACCTCAACTACGGCATAGGTATTAGGTTGGTGCAAAAGTAATTGTGGTTTTTGCTTTTTTTTTTTTTTGGAAACCGAGTCTTGCTCTGTCGCCCAGGCTGGAGTGCAGTGGCACAATCTCAGCTCACTGCAAACTCTGCCTCCCGGGTTCAAGCGATTCTCCTGCCTCAGCCTCCCGAGTAGCTGGGATTACATGCGCCCCCCACCCTCCCCCAACACACCTGGCTTATTTTTGTATTTTTAGTAGAGATGGGGTTTCACCATCTTGGCCAGGCTGGTCTCAACCTCCTGACCTCGTGATCTACCCGCCTCGGCCTCCTAAAGTGCTGGAATGACAGGCATGAACCACCGCGCCCGGCCTCTCTTATTTCAATAAAGAGCATCTTCCATTTTGCACTTTGGCCTAAAGTCTAAAATATTCACCACATTCTTCTGATGAAAATAGAAGCACAAAATATTTTTAAAAATAAAAGGCCGGGCGTGGTGGCTCATGCCTGTCATCCCAGCACTTTGGGAGGCCGAGGTGAGCAGATCACCTGAGGTCAGGAGTTTGAGACAACCCTGGGCAACTCAGCAAAACCCTGTCTCTACTGAAAATACAAAAATTAGCCGGGCGTGGTGGCGCGCACCTGTAATCCTAGCTACTCAGGAGGCTGAGGCAGGAGAATCACTTGAACCTGGGAGGTGGAGGTTGCGGTGAGCCGAAATCGCGCCACCGCACTCCAGCCTGGGCAACAAGAGCAAGACTCAGTAAAATAAAGTCTCTTGGCCAAGTGTGGTGGCTCACACCTATAATCCCAGCACTTTGGGAGGCTGAGGCAGGCAGATCACGAGGTCAGGAGCTCGAGACCAGCCTGGCCAACATGGTGAAACCCAGTCTCTACTAAAAATACAAGAAAAATTTGGTGGTCATGGTGGCAGGTGCCTGTAGTCCCAGCTACTCGGGAGGCGAGGCAGGAGAATCACTTGAACCCGGGAGGCGGAGGTTGCAGTGAGCCGAGATTGCACCATTGCACTCCAGCCGAGGTGACAGTGTGAGATTCCATCTCAAAAATAATAAAGTCATAAAATAAAGTCTCAAAACAAAATATCCATTTGACCCCTTTACAAAAAAAAAGTCTGCTCAGCCCCGAGAGCCTAAATTTACAAATGGTCATCTCTGGGACGCGAAGTGCAGGGAGCGGGGATTGCTTGTAAAACATTAACTGAATACATGATGTGTTCCTGTGTTTTTATCACATATGTGATTAGAAGCTACTTTTTTTTTAGATGGGATCTCGCTGTCACCAAAGATGGAGTGCAGTGGCACCATCATAGTTCACTGCAGCCTCAAACTCCTTGGGCTCAAGCCAACCCTCTGCCTCAGCCTCCCGAGTAGCTGCAACTACAGGCCCATGTCACTAGGCCCAGCTGATTCTTCTAGTTTTATTTTTTATAGAGACAGGGTCTCACTACGTTGTCCAGGCTGGTTTCAAACTCCTGGGCTCAAGTGGTCCTCCTGCCTCGGCCTCCCAAAATGTTGAGATTACAGTTGTGAGCCATGGTGTCCAGCCTACACTTAATTTTTTTAAAAAAACACAGCTCCTTGGCACCTGTCCTGAGTGTAGCTGCGACCAGTATTATCTTCAGCTGTGAGGCCTGGGCGGGGCCAGCCCAGGTCACAGGTGGAGAAAGGGGCAGAACCGCATTGGGCCCGGGTTTCCCTTGAGGCCTGATCCCACCACATGCCCTCCTCACCGAAGTGCTTTTCGGGGGGCCCTTGGGGTTGGGCTGGTCCCTAGAGGTCATCTTCAAGGCAGTAGCCTCCAAGACTTTAGCCAGAGTCTAAAACAACAAGGAGACGGCAGGTCTTGAGGGACAGAAAATAAGGCAGTGCCAGGGAGGGAAGCCACCCGTTACCCCACCCGCACCTCCCAGTTTGGTAAGTCTCCAGGGACCCAATCCTGCGGTTCTGCCATGCGTTCCCTAGGTCCTGTCCTCACTTATCAATGCCTCCAGCTGCCCAGATTCATGCGGGCGGGGACCCAGAAAGAACTAAGCCCTGCCTCCCAGGCCTCACCCCAGGAGGCTGGGGTGGATAGTGCACATACACTCCCTGCTGGGGGCAGTCAGGGACGGGGGAGCCCAGGGAAGGTCGCCAAAGCTCAACCTTAGTTTTGAGACAATTTCCTAAAGCGCAGGGAGATTACTAGAAAGGGGTTTTGAAGGATGAATAGGAGTTAGCCAGGTGCATTAGGCGGAATTCATCAGACAGAAGAAACGACCTCTCTCCACCTCCATCCCTGCTGCAGCACCCAGCTTCTTCCTTGCCTCAGTCCTGCCCCTCCACGCCCCTGCAGCCCCTTCCCCGGCCGGGAATCCTGGAGTCCCCCCAGCCCCCAGGAACACGCCTGGCAACTCACGTCCCTCACCGGGCGGAAGCTGCGAAGGTCAGCCAAGTTCAGGCCAAGAGGAAACTCCTCCTTCCCCCTCCGGGGGCCATTTGACCCATCGGGCCCCGCCTCGTCCCGCCTTGTCCCCGCCCCGTCCCGCCCAGGCCCCACCCAGCCGCCACCTGGACCGCGAAGCAGATCAATGAAGGCGCAGTAGCTGCACGTGGGTTCGGGCTCCGGGGGGGGCAGGCCTCTGGCGGCGCCGGCCAATAGCGAGGCCGTTTACGCACGTGGGTCGCGTACGCCCTCCCTGATTGGTCGGCTCTCCCCGGCCGCGGGCCATGCTGTCACTCAGCGAGCCGGGAGCCTCGGCTTAACCCTTTCGGTCCCGCTGCCGGGAAGGGCGGACTTGCAGAGCTATAGGCAATTTGGGGTCCCAGCGGGGGCGGGGATATTTAGGAGGGCGTGGGGCTTGAGGCTCAGAGGCTGGAACTTGGGCAGGGATAGGTGGCGAGTAGTTGCATTGTTTTACGCATTTTTAGCCTTGTCCGGAAGTGGCTTATGGCTGGAGGTGAGGAGTGGGAGGTGGGTGGGTTCAGTCTTTAGCGCTGTCATCCCAATTCTTAGATACGGGCTAATTACATTTTCCTCAATATTAAATAACGTGCAATGCAAACGAAGCTTCAAGTCCTCTTTCTGGAGCCAACTTACTGGGTCCCCTTGATGGTCCTAGCCCCGGGCTATGCATTTATCACCGAATTTTCCCAACTGCTCTTCTAGCCCAGTGACAAAGGCTCTGAGAGCAGAAAGCGGGACAGCAGAGGCCCTGAGGCTGATACAGTATTGCCGGATGCAAGCGCGGGGTGGGAGAGAGTGGTGGGTATTCCAGACGGAGGGAATAGTGGAACCTGTCAGGCAGAGCTGGGCTGGTTACAGGAGCAGACAGGGAGGCTAACGGGGCTGCGTGCACTCCGAACAGGCCTGGGATGATTTCCGAGAGGTAAGTGGGTTGCTACAGAGCGAGAGAAACCTGCTGTGTGGGGTCGTGGGGTTAGGAGTAAGGGGATTTCGGAGTTTTGTTTTGGCCTATTCAAAATATGAAGCCAAGTCACCATGGCTCACACCTGTGATCCCAGCATTTTGGAAGGCTGAGGTGGGAGGATTGCTTGAGGCCAGGAGTTGGAGACCAGCCTGGGTAACACAGTGACACCGCGTCTCTACAAAAAATTTAAAAATTAGCCAAGTGTGGTGGTCATGCACCTGTAGTCTCAGCTACTGGGGAGGCTGAGGCAGGAGGATGGCATAAGCCCAGGAGGTTGAGGCTGGAGTGAGCTATGATCGTGCCACTGCACTCCAGTCTGAGCAACAGAGCAAGACCCCATCTCAAAAAAATATATAGCTATAATATAAATAAAGTATATATATTATATATGTAGTGGTCAGGCTGCAGTTCTGGAGTGAGAGCCCGTTTCTTTCTGTTTGGCCCAGGACCTGGTACTGGCATTAGCAGTTCACTCTGCCAGGGACAGTCTCCCTCAGACAGCCACCGGCTGGCTCCTTACTCCCTCTGCTCCCTACTTAGAAATCACCACGTTGGGCCAGGCGCTGTGGTGCACGCCTGTAATCCCAGCACTTTGGGAGGCAGAGGTGGGTGGATCATCTGAGGTCAGGAGTTCGAGACCAGCCTGGCCAACATGGTGAAACCCCAGCTCGGCTGGGTCACACCTGTAATCCCAGAACTTTGGGAGGCCGAGGCGGGTGGATCACGAGGTCAGGAGATCGAGACCATCCTGGCTAACACGGTGAAACCCCATCTCTAATAAAAAATACAAAAAAATTAGCTGGGCGTGGTGGTGGGTGCCTGTAATCCCAGCTACTGAGGAGGCTGAAGCGGGAGAATGGCGTGAACCCGGGAGGCGGAGCTTGCAGTGAGCCAAGATTGCGCCCCTGCGCTCCAGCCTGGGCGACAGAACAAGACTCTGTCTCAAAAAAAAAAAAAAAAGAAAACCCCAGCTCTACTAAAATACAAAAATTAGCCAGGCATGGTGATAGGCACCTGTAGTCCCAGCTACTCTGGAGGCTTAGGCAGAAGAATCACTTGAACCTGGGAGGCGGAGGTTGCAGTGAGTCGAGATCGTGCCACTGCACTCCAGCCAGGGTGACACAGCAAGACTCTGTCTCAGAAAAAAAAAAAAAAAAAAAATCACCACATCAGGCCAGGCGTGGTGGCTCACGCCTGTAATTCCAGCACTTTGAGAGGCCGAAGCAGGAGATCACTTGAGGTCAGGAGTTCCAGACCAGCCTGGCCCACATGCTGAAACCCTACCTCTACTAAAAATACAAAAGTCAGCCGGGCACGGTGATGCACATCTGTAATCCCAGCTACTTGAACCTGGGAGGCAGAGGTTGCAATGAGCCAAGATGGCGCCATTGCACTCCACCCTGGGCGACAGAGCACTCTGCCTCAAAAGAAGAAAAGAGTTCATGACCAGCCTGGCCAACATGACAAAACCCCATCTCTACTAAAAATACAAAGGTCAGCTGAGTGTGGTGGCAGACGCCTGTAATCCCAGCTACTTGGGAGGCTGACGCAGGAGAATCGCTTGAACCCGGGAGGTGGAGGTTGCAGTCAGCCAGGATCATGCCATTGCACTCTAGCCTGGGCAACAAGAGTGAAACTCCATCTCAAAAAAAAAAGAAGGGAGGGAGGGAGGGAAGGAAGGAAGGAAGGAAGGAAGGAAGGATCTCATTGAAGAGACCTCCCAACCCTCCCTTCCCTTCCCTATATTTCCCTTTATTTCCTCTTTTTTTTTTTTAAACACAGGGCGAGGGGGAGGGGAGTCTCAGTACGTTGCCCCGGCTGGTCTTGAACTCCTGACCCCAAGTGATCCTCCCACCTCCACCTCCCAAAGTACTAGGGATTACAGGCATGAGCCACTGTGCCGCCACCGGGCCTGTATATCCCTTTCTTATTTTATTTTTTTCCAAATGTGGTTTGGATTGCAGCTAATCTTGTAATCTCAGTGGCTCCTGTGGCGGGAGCCTCCCACGATAGCTCTAAACCCTGCGTGTTCTAAATGCAGAGAATGCTGTCAGGATTCTCCTACAGAGACGCCTCCCATCCTCTGACCTCCCCATGTGACACAAACGCCCGATAGGTCTGCTGACTTCAGATCCAAACCCAGCCAGAGAAACTCTTCCCTGTTTTCTGTTCTGTGCTCTCTCGCTGCGGGGAACTGAGGGTTTCAATGCTGGGACAAGTAGCCCCCAAAGGTGGTGATGTGCACACGTGACTGGGGTTTTGCAGCTGGTCCATGGAGAACAAAGGGAGGGGCCGTCATGAAAGAGCTGCAGAAAAGGTTCCCACCCACGAACCCTCCACTGTCCCATAATTATTATTATTTTTAAATTTTTATTATTTAGTTTTTTGAGACAGAGTCTCTCTCTGTCCCTCAGGCTGGAGTGCAGTGGCGCAATCTTGGCTCACTGCAACCACCACCTCCCAGGTTCAAGCGCTTCTCCTGCCTCAGCCTCCCAAGTAGCTGGGACTACAGGCGCCTGCCACCACACCCGGCTAATTTTTGTATTTTTAATAGAGATGGAGTTTCACCATATTGGCCGGGTTGGTCTCAGACTCCTGATCTTGTGATCCACCTGCCTTGGCCTCCCAAAGTGCTGGGATTACAGGTGTGAGCCACCGCGCCTGGCTATTATTATTATTTTTTTGTGACAGAGTCTTGCTCTGTCGCCCAGGCTGGAGTGCAGTGGCACGATCTTGGCTCACTGCAACCTCTGCCTCCTGGGTTCAAGTGATTCTCCTGCCTCAGCCTCCTGAGTAGCTTGGATGACAGACACCTACCACCACCTCCAGCTAATGTTGTATTTTTAGTAGAGATGGAGTTTCACCATGTTGGCCAGGATGGTCTCAAATTCCTGACCTCAAGTGATCCACTTGTCTCGGCCTCCTAAAGTGCTGGGATTACAGGCGTGAGCCACTGCACCCAGCCGCATAATTAAAGTGTGTTTTATTTATGGTCCAGCCTCCTAATATGGGCTTTGCTTTTTCCCCTCCCTCTGATTGTAGACTTTCAGCTGGGCATGTTGCTTTATCCAGGACTCACAGGGTTGTCTCACAGGGTATCCACTAAGCACGTGTGGCTATTTAAGTTAAAATTAATTAAAATGAAATACAATTTAAAATTCCATTCCTCAGGCACCCTGCCCGCATGTCAGGCGCTCAGTCGTCACTGGCGTCTGGGGGTCACCGTACTGGACAGCGAAGATCTAGAACATTCTGTCATCACGGAAAGTCCCAGTGGACAGCACTGATTGGAGGCTCCTAGGAAAGAGAAATTCCTCCAGGGTCCGTGTAGAAATCGGAAGCACATTTTCAGTAGTCATTCCATTTCTACTCTTTTTTTTTTTTTGAGAAGGGGTCTCACTCTGTTGCTCAGGCAGGAGTGCAATGGTGCAACCTCAGCTCACTGCAACCTCCACCTCCCGGGTTCAAGCGATTCTTCTGCCTCAGCCTCCTGAGTGGCTGGTATTACAGGCACGTGCCACCACGCTCGGCTAATTTTTGTATTTTTAGTAGAGACAGGGTTTCATCATGTTGGCCAGGCTGGTCTCGAACTCCTGACTTCAGGGGATCCACCCCCCCTCCCCCACCTCGTTCTCCCAAAGTGTTGAGATTACAGGCCTGAGCCTTTTTTTTTTTTTTTTGGAGACAGGATCTCACTCTTGCTCAGGCTGGAGTGCGGTGGCACAATCTTGGCTCCCTGCAGTCCCAACCTGCTGGGCTCAAGCATTCCTCCCATCTCAGCCTCCCAAATAGGTGGGACCACAGGTGCCTGCCACCCAGCACACCCAGCTCATTTTTGTATTTTGTAGAGACAAGGTCTTCCTGTGTTGCCCAGGCTGGTTTTGAACTCCTGGGCTCAAGCGATTCTCCTGCCTCAGTCTCCTAAAGTGCTGGGATTACAGAGGTGAGCCACAGAGACTGGTCCATTCTGTTTCCCCCTGCCTTTTTTTTTTTTTTTTTCCCGAGATGGAGTCTCGCTCTATCACCCAGGCTGGGGTGCAGTGGCGTGATCTCGGCTCACTGCACCCTCCGCCTCCCAGGTTCAAGCAATCCTTCTGCCTCAGCCTCCTGAGTAGCTGGGATTACAGGTGCGTGCCACCATGCCCAGCTAATTTTTGTATTTTTAGTAGAGACAGGGTTTTGTATTTTTAGTAGAGACACGGTTTCACCATGTTGGTCAGGCTGGTCTCGAACTCCTGACCTTGTGATCTGCCCACCTCGGCCTCCCAAAGTGCTGGGATTACAGGCGTGAGCCACCAGCGTGGCCCATTTCTCCCTGATTTAAAACCCCCGTGAGTGGGGTTGGAGGGAATTCCCTGGAGTGTGGTCACCCTGGGTCCTTCCCTTTGGCTATGCCCTGGCCACTCCAGCCTGGCCAGCAGGGAGCACTTTCCCTTGACCCCTCAGGGAGGACACAGATGACACAGCAGACAGGAAGGAAGGAAGCCAATATTTCCTCCTTGTTCTTGGCTTTTGAGTTGGTTGGGTGACTTGGAAACTCAAGGTCTAGAAGGTTTGAGACAAAAGGCATTTGCATTCCAAATACTTTGGAGTTTTTGTTTTACACAAGCAAACTACCTTGCTGGGTGCCGTGGTTCATGTCTGCGATGCCAGCACTTTGGGAGGCCGAGGCAGGACGATCGCTTGAGCCTGGGACTTCAAGACCAGCCTGGGCAACAAAGTGAGACCCCCCATTTCTATAAAAAATAAAAAATTAGCCAGGCACGGTGGCACACACCTGTCGTCCCAGTTGCTCGGGAGGCTGAGGTGGGAGGATCACTTGAGCCTGGGAAGTTGAGCCTGCTCTGAACCGAGACTGCACCACTGCACTCCAGCCTGGGCAACAGAGCAAGACCCTGTGTCGAAAAAAGAATTGCGGCCA
Organism: Pan troglodytes; assembly: GCF_028858775.2. Lineage (NCBI taxonomy): Eukaryota > Metazoa > Chordata > Mammalia > Primates > Hominidae > Pan > Pan troglodytes. The sequence continues at coordinate 5,316,348 of NC_072418.2, read as the reverse complement.
GGCGCAGTGACCCATGCCTATAATCCCAGCACTTTGGGAGGCTGAGGTGGGTGGATCACCTGAGGTCAGGAGTTTGAGACCAGTCTGGCCAATATGATGAAACCCCGCCTCTACTAAAAACTCAAAAATTAGCGGGGCATGGTGGCAAATGCCTGTAATCCCAGCTACTCAGGAGCCTGAGGCAGGAGAATCTCTTGAACCTGGGAGGCGGGGGTTGCAGTGAGCCAAGATTGTGCCACTGCACTCCAGCCTGGGAAAGAAAGAAAGAAAAAAGAGAATTGCTTGAGTAGATCCTGAATTCCAGCAGAACAGCTGACACAGCTAGTGTGAAGGCCCCCAGAGAGGAGCAGGATGAGCATGAGAACATAGCTTCTCCCTCCCCCGTCCCAGAACTTCACCTTGCACTCTTCAACCAGTCAACAGGCGCCACGCTCCAAAACTTTTTTTGTTCGTTTGTATGTTTCAGACAGAGTTTCATTCTGTCCCCCAGGCTGGAGTGTAGCGGCATGATCTCATCTCACTGCAACCTCTGCCTCCCAGGTTCAAGCAATTCTCCTGCCTCAGCCTCCCGAGTAGCTGGGATTACAGGCACTTGCCACCATGCCCAGCTAATTTTTGTATTTTTAGTGGGTGGCAGTGGCGGGGGTGGGGAGTCTCACCATGTTGGCCAGGCTGGTCTCGAACTCCTGACCTCAGGTGATCTGTCTGCCTCAGCTTCCCAAAGTGCTGGGATTACAGGCGTGAGCCACCATCCCTGGCCTTTTTTTTTTTTTTTTTTTTTTTTTTTTTGAGACGGAGTCTCGCTCTGTCACCCAGGCTGGAGTGCAGTGGCGCCATCTCGGCTTACTGCAACCTTTGTCTCCCGGGTTCAAGCGACTCTCCTGTTTCAGCCTCCCAAGTAGCTGGGATTACAGGTGGCCGCCACCACGCCCAGCTAATTTTTGTATTTTAAGTAGAGACGGGGTTTTCCCATGTTGGGCAGGCTGGTCTCCAGCTCCTGACCTCAGGTGATCCAATCCACCCACCTCGGCCTCCCAGAATGCTAGGATTACGGCCGCAGGCCACCATGCCCGGCCCTGTTCTTGTTTTTTTTTTAGAGACGGAGTCTTGCTCTGTTGCTCTGGTTGGAGTGCAGTGGTGCAATCATAGCTCACTCAGCTGTGACCTCCTGGGTTCAAGCGATCCTCCCACCTCAGCCTCTTGAGTAGCTGGGACTACAGGCGTACACCACCATGCCTGGCTAATTTTTAAATTTTTTGTAGAGATGAGGTCTGGCTATGTTGCCCAAGCCAGTCTCACACAGCTGGGCTCAAGCAATCCTCCTGCCAGGGCCTCCCAAATTGTTGGCATTACAGGCATGAGCCTGGTCTGCTTAAGCAATTCTTAAGCAGAAGTATTTTGCTTCTAACGTCAGAGATGGTATCTATGTGGTGCAAATGGTCAGTGTCTAGTGCAATGTGCTTTTCTGTTACAAGGAAGCAGGTCAGAGTGCAGCCAGATTAATGCTTCATTTTAATTTTAATTTTTTTTTATTTTTTTGAGATGGAGTTCGCTCTTTTTGCCCAGGCTGGAGTGCAGTGGTGCAGTCTCGACTCACTGCAACCTCCATCTCCCGGGTTCAAACGATTCTCCTGCATCAGCCTCCCTAGTAGCTGGGATTACAGGCGCCCGCCACCACGCCCGGCTAATTTTTTGTATTTTTAGTAAAGACGGGGTTTCACCATGTTGGTCAGGGTGGTCTCGAACTCCTGACCTCAGGTGATCCACCTGCCTCGGCCTCCCAAAGTGCTAAGATTACAGGCGTGAGCCACCAGGCCCAGCCTAATGCTTAATTATAACTATATGTCTGTACAGAATTCTTTTTTTTTTTTGAGATGGAGTCTCGCTCTGTCGCCCAGGCTAGAGTGCATTGGCACGATCTCGGCTCACTGCAACCTCCACCTCCCAGGTTCAAGGAATTCTCCTGCCTCAGCCTCCCAAGTAGCTGGGACTACAGGCGCCTGCCACCACGCCTGGCTAATTTTTTTTCATTTTTAGTAGAAACGGGATTTCACCATCTTGGCCAGGCTGGTCTCGAACTCCTGACCTTGTGATCCACCCGCCTCGGCCTCCCAAAGTGCTGGGATTACAGGCGTGAGCCACTGCGCCCGGCCAATCCGTACAGAATTCTTGTTAACCCTGTGAGGACAGCTTCACCCCCACCCTCAGGCTCCACACCAACCCCCTGTCACAGGAAGAGTGAGTCTGTGGAAGTGGCTAGGATTGATGAGGTTCGCCTCCTGCCACCTGGTAGAAAGAAGCTGATATTTGTTTTCTGTAGCTGCTGTAACAGATGACTGCAAACCAGGTGGCTTCAGACAACAGAAATGTATTTTCGCACAGTGACGGAGGCCAGAATCGAGGTGTGGGGAGGGCCGCTGTGCTCCCTCTGAAGGCTCCAGGGGAGGGTCCTCCCTGCCTCTTCCAGTTTCTGGTGGCGGCCAGCAGGCTTTGGTGTGACTTGGCTTCACTCCAATTTCTGCTTCCATCACTGCGTGGCTTTCTTCCCTGTGGGTCTCTGTGTCTGTGTCCAAATTTCCCTCTCCTGATAAGAACGCCAATTATTAGATTTAGGGGCTGCCTTGAGAATCGCTTGAACCTGGGAGGCGGAGGTTGCAGTGAGCCGAGATGGCGCCACTGCACTGCAGCCTGGGTGAGGGAGGGAGACCCTGTCTCAAAAAAAAAACAAAACAAAAACAACAACAACAAAAAACAACAGATTTAGAAGCTGTCTTAATCCAATGTGACCTCATCTTAACTAATCTTTTTTTTTTTTTTTTTTTGACTCGGAGTCTTGCTCTGTCGCCAGGCTGGAGTGCAGTGATGTGATCTCGGCTCACTGCAACCTCCGCCTCCCAGGTTCAAGCGATTCTCCTGCCTCAACCTCCCGAGCAGCTGGGACTACAGGCGTGCCACCACCACACCCAACTAATTTTTGTATTTTTAGTAGAGATGGGGTTTCACTCTGTTGGCCGGGATGGTCTCCATCTGTTGCCCTTGTGATCTGCCTGCGTTGGCCTCCCAGAGTGCTGGGACTCCAGGTGTGTGCCACCATGCCTGTCTAATTTTTGTATTTTTTTGCCGAGGGGAGTGTTGGCGTGTTGCCCAGTCTGGTCTCAAACTCCTGGCCTCACGTGATCCACCCACCTTGGCCTCCCCAAAGTGCTGGGAGTACGGGAGTGAGCCACTGCATTCTGCATAACTAATCATATCTGCAATGACCCTATTTCCAAATAAGGTCACATTCCCAGGTACAGGGGATGGAGGGGGCTTTTGGACTTCAACAGATATTTTTGGGGGACAAAGTTCTACCCACTACAAGGCTCAAAAAAGAAACTGTCAACCTAAATAACAAACAAGGAGAAGCTCTCTAAAACAAAAGGATATTTATTTGGAAATAGGGCTTTGCAGTGGAAAAAAGAGTGCTATAGTAAGTAAGCTATGCACATACTGAGGGAGGTAGTAGAAGACCAAGATTTCTAAAGGAGAATTGAGGAAGATGACGTAACTATTTTGAGATAATTATCCTTGGCTACAAGGATCAATAACAACGGTAGGCCAGGCACGGTGGCTGCCGCCTATAATCCCAGCACTTTGGGAGGTCGAGGTGGGCAGATCACCTGAGGCCAGGAGTTCAAGACCAGCCTGGCCAACATGGAGAAACCCCATCTCTACTGAAAATACAAAAATTAACCGGGCATGCTGGTGCCTGCCTGTAATCCTAGCTACTTGGGAGGCTGAAGCACGAGAATCACTTGAACCCAGGAGGCGGAGGTTGCAGTGAGCTGAGATCACACCACTGCACTCCAGCCTGGACGACAGAGTGAGACCCTGTCTCAAACAAACAAACAAACAAACAAAAAACAAGGATAAAGCTGGTCTTGCTGAAAAGATGTCCTGTAGAATAAGGTTGTGATGGGAAGTTTGATGCGGCCTGGCGTGGTGGTTTACGCCTGTAATCCCAGCACTTTGAGAGGCCGAGGCAGGCGGATCACGAGGTCAGGAGATCCAGACCATCCTGGCTAACATGGTGAAACCCCGTCTCTACTAAAAATTTAAAAAATCAGGGCTGGGCGCAGTGGCTCACACCTGTAATCACAGCACTTTGGGAGGCTGAGGCGGGCGGATCACGAGGTCAGGAGATCGAGACCATCCTGGCTAACACGGTGAAACCCTGTCTCTACTAAAAATACAAAAAAAAATTAGCCAGGCGTGGTGGCAGGTGCCTGTAGTCCCAGCTACTCAGGAGGCTGAGGCAGGAGAATGGCGTGAACCCAGGAGGCGGAGCTTGCAGTGAGCCGAGATCCTGCCACTGCACTCCAGCCTGGGCAACAGAGCGAGACTCCATCTCCAAAAAAAAAAAAAAAAATCAGCCGGCATGGTGGCGGGTGCCTGTAGTCCCAGCTACTCGGAAGGCTGAGGCAGGAGAATGGCAGACGGAGCTTGCAGTGAGCCAAGATTGCACCACTGCACTCTAGCCTGGGTGACAGAGCGAGACTCCATCTCAAAAAAAAAAAAAAGAAAAAAGAAAGATTGATGCAAATTTGTGGGGTTTGCGGCCTTTTATCTTTTTCTTGTATTTTTTTGAGACAGGGTCTCATGCTATTGCTCAGGTTGGAGTGCAGTGGCCCAATCATGGCTCACTGTTGCCTCAACCTACAAGGCTTAAGTCATCCTTCCACCTTAGCCTTCTGAGTAGCTGGGACTACAGGCATGTGCCACCATGCCTGGCTATTTTTTATTTTTTATTGTCTTGTAGAGGCAGAGTCTGGCTGTGTTGCTCCGGCTGGCCTCAAACTCCTAGGCTCAAGTGATCCTCCTGTCTCAGCCTCCCGAAGTGCTGGGATTACAGGTGTGAGCCCCGTGCCCGGCCATGCAGTCTTTTGTGATATTTTCTTGTTATCAGGCATTGATGCATGAGAACGCACTATTCAAAGCTGTCCCTGGCTCTATTTGTCACTTTGCTGTTGTTGTTTTTTTGTTTTGAGACAGAGTTTCACCTTGTCGCCCGGGCTGAAGTACAGTGGCGCGATCTCGGATCACTGCAACCTCTGCCTCCTGGGTTCAAGTAATTCTCATGCCTCAGTCTCCTGTGTAGCTGGAATTATAGACACCCGTCACCACGCCCAGCTGATTTTTTTTGTATTTTAGTAGAGACTGGATTTCACCATGTTGCCCAGGCTGGTCTTGAACTCCTGAGCTCAGGCAATCTGCCAATCTCTGCCGCCCGAAGTGCTAGGATTACAGGCATGAGCCACTGCACCTGGAGTCACTTTTTTTTTTTTTTTTTGAGACGGAGTCTCATTTTGTCACCCCAGCTGGAATGCAGTGGCACAATCTCGGCTCACTGCAAGCTCCGCCTCCCGGGTTCACACCATTCTCCTGCCTCAGCCCCCCAGTAGCTGGGACTACAGGTGCCCGCTGCCACGCCCGGCTAATTTTTTGTATTTTTAGTAGAGATGGGGTTTCACCGTGTTAGCCAGGATGGTCTTGATCTCCTGACCTTGTGATCCGCCTGCCTCGGCCTCCCAAAGTGTTGAGATTACAGGCGTGAGCCACCGTGCCCGGCCTTTTTTTTTTTTTTTTAAACACAAGTCACTCCATTTTGATTCTGACGACTTTCTTTTTTTTTTCTTTCATACGGAGTCTCGCTCTGTCTTCCAGGCTGGAGTGCAATGGCATGATCTCGGCTCACTGCAACCTCTGCCTCCCGGGTTCAAGCGATTCTCCTGCCTCAGCCTCGCAAGTAGCTGGGACTACAGGTGCACGCCACCACACCTGGCTAATTTTTGTATTTTTAATAGAGACGGGTTTCACTGTGTTAGGATGGTCTCGACCTCTTGACCTCATGATCCACCCGCCTCGACCTCCCAAAGTGCTGGGATGACAGGTGTGAGCCACCGCGCCCAGCCTGATTCTGACGACTTTCATATGAGTAACTATAACAACTCACTTAATGTTTTCATCAACCGCTAAATCCCATTTTACATAGGAGGAAATTAAGTCCCAGAGAAGCTAAGTGACCTACTTAGGACCACACAGTTGCTAAGTAAACTAGGATTTTATCCCAGGCAGTCTTGCTCCAGGAGGTATTCCCATAACCCTTACGCCATCATAGAGAGATCCAGTTAGGATCTGCTCAGGTAGTGGCATTAGACTGGACCTCCACATGAACCCAAGCTTGGAAGAAGGGGCATCCACATCCACTCCTCTCCAAAAGTGGGTTTTGAGGGCCAGGCACGGTGGCTCACGCCTGCAATCCCAGCACTTTGGGAGGCCGAGGTGGGCGGATCACCTGAGGTCAGGATTTCAAGACCAGCTGAGTCAACATGGTGGAACCTCGTCTCTACTAAAAATGAAAAAACTAGCTGGGTGTAGTGGCACGCACTTGTAATCCCACCTACTCGGGAGGCTGAGGCAGGAGAATCACTTGAACCCGGGAGGCGGAGGTTGCAGTGAGCCGAGCTCCCACCACTGTACTCCAGCCCGGGTGACAGAGTGAGACTCCACCTCAAAAACAAAAACAAAAAAAGAAGTGGGTTTTGAATCTCCTGGACCTGGCTTTCCCCTCAAAAGAAATCCAGAGACATTAGTTAGCTATTGCTGTGTAACAAATTGCCCCTAAACTTGCTGGGCCATTTACACGAATTGTTGAAACAATCAACATTTATTATCTCACAGTTTCTGATGGTCCAGAATCAGGGGGCAGCTTTGTTGGTTCAACATAGGGTCACTGATGAATAATTATTCATGTTCAAGCCTCTATTTTTTTTTTTTTTTTTTGAGACAGGGACTGAGACTCACAGGCTAAGTGCAGTGGGGTGATCACAGCTAACTGCAGCCTCAAACTTCCAGGCCCGAGCGATCCTCTGGCCACAGCCTCCTGCGTAACTGGAACTACAGTCCCCTGCCGCCACACCCAGGTAATTTTTGTTTGTTTTTGCAGAGACAGGGTCTCCCTATATTGCACAAGCTGGTCTCGAACTCCTGGGTGTTTGAGTTTTTCTTTATTCCCTCTTCAATCGAACACCCTCTGTCATCCAGAATTCACTTAACAAATCTCTTCTCAGTGATGTTTCTCTTATTGTATTTATTTATTTATTTATTTTGAGACCCAGGATCTCTCTCTGTTGCCCAGGCTGGAGCGCAGTGGTGTGATCTCGGCTCACTGCAACCTCTGCCTCCTGGGTTCAAGTGATTATCCTGCCTCAGCCTCCTGAGTAGCTGAGATTACAGGGGCGCACTATCATGCCCAGCTAATTTTTGTTTTGTTTTGTTTTGTTTTTGAGATGGAGTCTCCCTCTGTCGCCCAGGCTGGAGTGCAGTGGCGCAATCTCGGCTCACTGCAAGCTCCGCCTCCTGGATTCACGCCATTCTCCTGCCTCAGCCTCCCAAGTAGCTGGGACTACAGGCACCTGCCACCATGCCCGGCTAATTTTTTTTTTTTTGTATTTTTAGTAGAGACGGGGTCTCACCGGTTAGCCAGGATGTTCTCAATCTCCTGACCTCATGATCCGCCTGCCTCGGCCTCCCTAAGTGCTGGGATTACAGGCGTGAGCCATCACACCCAGTCTATTTTTTTTTTAGTAGAGATGGGGTTTTGCCATGTTGGCCAGGCTGGTCTCAAACTCCTGACCTCAGGTGATCCCCCTGCCTCGGCCTCCCAAAGTGCTGGGATTACAGGTGTGAACCATCGCACCCAGCAGACACTTCTCTGATTTAAATCACTCCATCTTTCCCGAGTTTTCCTAATCGTCCCACCACCTTGTGATATTTTCTTGTTTGTTTCATTCTTCCTTGTCTGTCCTGGACGGGCTCCGTAAATTATTGCTAGAAGGAGATGACTGAGTGGGGAGAACTTTTTTTTTTTTTTAAGATGGAGTCTCGCTCTGTCGCCCAGGCTGGAGTGCAGTGGCGTGATCTCGGCTCACTGCAGTCTCCGCCTCCCAGGTTCAAGCAATTGCCCTGCCTCAGCCTCCTGAGTAGCTAGGATTACAGGTGTGCGCCACCATGCCCGGCTAATTTTTGTATTTTTAATAGAGACAGGGTTTCACCATGTTGGCCAGCCTGTGCTTGAACTCCTGACCTCAAGTGATCCGCCCGCCTCAGCCTCCCAAAGTGCTGGGATGACAGGAGTGAGCCACCGTGCCTGGCCAGAGTGGGGAGCACTTTAACCCACCCACATGCATGTTTTTTGGTGTCTACTTTCCTTGGATGTCTCAGTTGTGAGGGTCCACGCTAGCTTTGCCCCTATGGCATGCCTGGGACTGATAGGGCCCTGCACTTCCTCTGGACACTGATTCCCATCAAGGCCAGTCATGGTAGCTCACACCCTCAGTCCCAGCTACTCTGGAGGCTGTGGCAGGAGTCTTGCTTGAGCCTAGGAGTTCGAGACCAGCCGGGCAACATAGCAAGATCCCATCTCTACAAAAAATAAATAAATAAAAAACAAAAAAAGAAAGAAAAGGATTGGAGTCTTTTGAAGGTCAAGCTATGGATCCTAGTTTACATTTTACCCTTTAAGAACCATCCCCTCGGGCCAGGTGCAGTGGCTCAAGCCTGTAATCCCAGCACTTTGGGAGGCTGACGCATGCAAATCACCTGAGGTCAGAATTTCGAGACCAGCCTGGCCAACATGGTGAAACCCCATCTCTACTAAAAATACAAAAATGAGCCAGGCATGGTGGTGCATGTCAGTAATCCAAGCTCCTTGGGAGGCTGAGGCAGGAGAATCGCTTGGACTTGGAAGGTGGAGGTTGCAGTGAGCCAAGATCGCACCACCACACTCCAGCCTGGGTGACAGAGCGAGACTCTGTCTCAAAAAAAAAAAAAAAAAAAAAAAAACACACAAAAAAGAAGGCCAGGCGCGGTGGCTCACGCCTGTCATCCCAGCACTTTGGGAGGCTGAGGCGGGTGGATCACCTGAGGTCAGGAATTCAAGCCCAGCCTGACCAACAAGGTGAAACCCTGTCTCTACTAAAAATACAAAAATTAGCTGGGCGTGGTGGCAGGCACCTGTAGTCCCAGCCACTCGGGAGGCTGAGACAGGAGAATTTCTTGAACCCAGGAGGTGGAGGCTGCAGTGAGCCGAGATCATGCCACTGTACTCCAACCTGGGCGATGGAGTGAGACTCCATTAAAAAAAAAAAAAAAAAAAGAAGAGAACCATCTCTTCCGGGCTTGGAGAGGGGATGTGGCTTCTCCTGGTTGCATGGTCAAGAGACTCGACTCCCCCCCAGCCAACTGGTATAAATTTAGAACTGAGTGTGGCCACAGTTAGTTAAACAAGGCATTTTAGGCTATTGAGGGGAAATTCCCAGCTGCCCAATTCTTCATTCCAATCACGACTCCTAAGTGAAAGGGATGGGTTCATCCCATTGAGACCCTCAAGGCAGGGAGGGGCTGTTCTGAATTGAACTTATGGTCTCTGCTACCCCCTACAGGTCAAATGTTATATGAGCGCTTCGTTGACGTAATTTACATAAGATGACGTCATACATTTAAAGCATATTGTTCAATGACTTTTAGCAAATGTGTCCAACTGCACAACCATAACCACAATCCAATTTTAGAAAATTTCCATCACCAGGCCGGGTGTGGTGGCTCACGCCTGGAATCTCAGCACTTTGGGAGGCCGAAGCGGGCGGATCGCGAGGTCAGGAGATCAAGGCCATCCCGGCTAACAGGGTGAAACCCCCGTCTCTACTAAAAATACAAAAAAATTAGCCGGGTGTGGTGGCGGGCGCCTGTAGTCCCAGCTACTCGGGAGGCTGAGGAAGGAGAATGGCGTGAACCCAGGAGGCGGAGCTTGCAACGAGCTGAGATGGCACCACTGCACTCCATCCTGGGCGACAGAATCCGTCTCAAGAAAAAGAAAGAAATAAATAAAATTTCCCTCATTAGAAGAATGTTCCTCTTGTCTGTTTGTTGTTGTTGTTGTTTTGAGACGAAGTCTCGCTCTGTCGCCCAGGCTGGAGTGCAGTGGTGCGATCTCGGCTCACTGCAACCTCCGCCTCCCGGGTTCAAGTAATTCTCCTGCCTCAGCCTCCTGAGCAGCTGGGATTGCAGACAGGCGCCACCATGCCCGGATAATTTTTGTATTTTTAGTAGAGACAGGGTTTCACCATGTTGGTCAGGCTGGTTTCCAACTCCTGATCCGCCCGTCTCGGTCTCCCAAAGTGCTGGGATGACAGGCATGAGCCACCACGGTCGGCCTCTTCTCTGTTTTTGTTTCTCTTTTTGCAAAGATGGGGTCTCGCTGTGTTGCTCAGAGTGGCCTTGAACTCCTGGCCTCAAGCAATCCTCCCACCTCAGCCTCCCAAAGACTTTCATATCTTTAAGTCAGTGGTTCTTAAACTTGAGTGTGCATCACAATTACCTGGGGGGGTTGTTAAAACTCAGATTGTGGACCCCCAACCTAAGACTTTTTCAGGCAGCAAATCTGGGCCTGGGGCCTGAAAACGTGCATTCCTAGCAAGCTCGCAGGTGACAATGCTGCTGCCGCCACTCAGGGAACCACGTTTTGAGAACTGCTACTCTCTCTTTTTTTTTTTTTTTTTTTTTTTGAGACGGAGTCTCGCTGTCGCCCAGGCTGGAGTGCAGTGGTGCGATCTCGGCTCACTGCAAGCTCCGCCTCCCGGGTTCACGCCATTCTCCTGCCTCAGCCTCCCGAGTAGCTGGGACTACAGGCGCCCGCCACCAGGCTCGGCTAATTTTTTATGTTTTTAGTAGAGACGGGGTTTCACTGTGTTAGCCAGGATGGTCTAGATCTCCTGAGCTCATGATCCGCCTGCCTCGGCCTCCCAAAGTGCTGGGATTACAGGCGTGAGCCACCGCGCCCGGCCAAGAACTGCTACTCTCAATACTAAAGCTCAGGCCGGGCGCGGTGACTCTCGCCTGTAATCCCAGCACTTCAGGTGGCTGAGGCAGGAGGATCACTTGAGCCCAGGAGTGGCCAACATGGTGATCAGCCTGGCCAACATGGTGAAACCCACCTTTACTAAAAATATAAAAATTAGGGCCGGGCACGGTAGCTCACGCCTGTAATCCCAGCACTTTGGGAGGCGGAGGCAGGCGGATCATCTGAGGTCAGGAGTTCGAGACCAGCCTGGCCAACATGGCGAAACCCCGTCTCTACTAAAAATTAAAAAATTAGCCGGGAGTGATGGCGTGCACCTCTAATCCCAGCTACTCGGGAGGCTGAGGCAGGAAAATTGCTTGAACCCGGGAGTCAGAGGTTGCAGTGAGCCGAGATTGTGCCACTGCATTCCAGCTTGGGTGACAAGAGCAAGACTCCATCTCAAAACAAAACAAAACAAAAATTAGCCGGGCATGGTGGCGCATGCCTGTAATCCCAGGTAGTCAACAGGCTGAGGCAGGACAATCGCTTGAAACTGGGAGGCTGAGGTTGCAGTGAGCCAAGATTGTGTCACTGCACTCCAGCCTGGGTTACAGAGCGAGACCTTGTCTAACAAAAAAAAAAACTAAACTAAAGCTCAGCGTTCTATTTTTGGATTTGCAATGGTGGAGATTTTTGATTCCATGCAATAATAGAGGACAGAGCTTTGTTACACCCCCACCCTGCCCCCTATCTCGCTGCCCGCTCTCTGTCTTCTTATTTGAGACAGGGTCTTGCTCTGTTGCCCAGGCTGGAGTGCAGTGGCACGATCATAGCTCACTGCAGCCTCAACCTCCCAGGTTCAAGCAGTCCTCCTGCCTCAGCCCTGCCCAAGTAGCTGGAACAACAGGTGTGTACCTCCATGCTCCCCTAATTTTTGTATTTTTTGTAGAGACTCAAAAAAAAAGTTAGGTAAGATCCCGTCCCTCCTCTGCTGATACTCATCCTATGGCCCCACTCACTCAGAGGCAAAACTGAAATCCTTGGAATGGCTTTTGAAGGGCCCTTGGGATTTTTTCTTTTCCTTTGTTTCTTTCTACAGAGTCTCGCTCTTGTCACCCAGGCTGGAGTGCAGTGGCACTATCTCAGCTCACTGCAACCTCTGCCTCCTAGGTTCAAGTGATTCTCCTGCCTCAGCCTCCTGAGTAGCTGGGATTACAGGCACTCGCCACCACACCCAGCTAATTTTTGTATTTTTAGTAGAGATGGGTTTCACCATGTTGGCCAGGCTGGTCTTGAACTCCTGACCTCAGGTGATCCGTCTGCCTTGGCCTCCCAAAGTGCTGAGATTACAGGTGTGAGTCATCGCGTCTGGCCTGCTTCCTTGCTTGCTTGCCTGCCTGCCTGCCTGCCTGCCTGCCTGCCTGCCTGCCTCCCTCCCTCCCTCCCTTCCTTCCTTCCTTTCCTTCTTTCTTTCTTTTATTTCTTTTTCCTTCCTTCCTTCTTTCTTTTTTCTTTTCTTCCTTTTTTTGTTGACACAGGATCTTGCTCTGTTGCTGTGTTGTGGAGGCTGGAGTGCAGTGGTGCAATCATAACTCACTGCGACCTCCGCCTTCTGGGCTCAAGAGATTCTCCCACCTCAGCCTTCCAAAGTGCTGAGATTATAGGCATGAACCACTGCACCCAGCCGGGCTCAATTTTTGCACCAATCCTATCTTCAGCCCTGGAGTCAGTTGGGCATCTTATTAAGTATGCAGATTTCTGACCCCAGCGTTGGGCTTCTAGCTCAGCAGACTGGGGAGTGGAACCTGGGGGATCCCTAGGAGACTAACATCTTTTTAGGGAGCTTCCTGATGGGTTTGGGGGCTGGGAGCGCTAGAGGGAGGTGGGTGTGATTGTAGAAGGATCTAAGGGGACATCCTTGTGGTGCGGACAAAGTTCTGTACCTTGACTGTGATGGATACACAAACTTACCCAGGTTAACTTCACACACACACACACACACACACATACACACACACAAGTAAAATGGGGCTATGGGAAGAAGATGGATAGATTTTAACAGCGTCAATATCAGGGATGTGGTAATGTACTTTAGTTTTGCAAATGTCACCATTGGAGGAATCTAGGCCAAGTATAGAAAAGATGTCTGTACAGTAAGACTCTGTTTCAAAAAAAAAAAAAGAAAAGATCTGTCTGTATTTTTATTATTATTATTATTTATTATCATTATTTGAGACTGAGTCTCGCTCTGTCCTCCAGGCTGGAGTGTAGTGGCATGATCTCTGCTCACTGCAAACTCCGCCTCCCAGGTTCAAGCAATTCTCCTGCCTCAGCCTCCTGAGTAGCTGGCATTACAGGCGCCCGCCACCACGCCTGGCTAATTTTTTTTTTTTTTTTGTATTTTTTGTAGAGACAGGGTTTTGCCATGTTGGCCAGGCTGCTCTCAAACTCCTGACCTCAGGTGATCCACCTGCCTCAGCTCCCCAAAGTGCTGAGATTACAGGAGTGAGCCACCATGCCCAGCCAATGTCTGTGTTATTTCTTAGAACTGCATATGATTCTACAATTATCTCAATAACAATTTCAGTGAAAAAAAGAGACAAGCTAATAGAAATGTAAGAAAACCATGTTATGATGAGAATACCAATAGCGTTAGAAACCAGAAAAGAAAAATAAACGGATACATTGTCTGCAGATTGCAAGCAATGGTCATTTGGAGCTAAATGAATGAATTTTCCCTGTCATTGTCCAATCACAATGCTTTTACCACGATAAATTTAAGAATAACATCCAGGATTAAATACAAAAAGCAAAGAGCTTCTGGGTGATTCAGTTTAGCAACTTTGTTTTGGATGACCCGTCTTCAACTGCCAACAGACTATTCTCAAATTCCTGAAAGGGCGAGGCGCAGTGGTTCCTGCACCTGGCACTTTGGGAGGCCAAGGCAGAAGGATCACTTGAGACCAAGAGTTTGAGACCAGCCTGGACAACATGTAAGAAAATTGAAAAATTAGCCAGGCGTGGCTGGGCACCGTGGCTCACACTTGTAATCCCAACACTTTGGGAAGCCGAGGCGGGTGGATCAGGAGGTCAGGAGTTCAAGACCAGCCTGGCCAAGATGGTGAAACCCCGTCTCTACTAAAAATACAAAAATTAGCTGAGCGTGGTGGCACGTGCCTGCAATCCCAGCTACTCAGGAGGCTGAGGCAGAGAACTGCTTGAACCTGGGAGGCGGAGGTTGCAGTAAGCCAAGATCACGCCACTGCACTCCAGCCTGGGCGACAGAGCAAGACTCCATCTCACAAAAAAGAAAAGAAAAGAATAAAAAGAAAACTTAGCTGGGTGTGATGGCGTGTGCCTGTAGTCCCAACTTCTCAGGAGGCTAAGGTAGGAGGATCACTTGAGCCCATGAGGTCAAGGCTGTAGTGAGCTATGAGGCTGCAGGTACTGCTGCCACACTTGCTAATTTTCATATTTTTTTGTAGAGATGGGGTCTGGCTATGTTGCCCAGGCAGATCTCAAACTCCTGGGCTCAATCGATCCTCCTGCCCCAACCTCCCAAAGTACTGGCATTACAGGTGTGACCTACTGCACCCAGCCCAACTTTTTACTTTGATATAACTTCAAACTTACAGAAAAGTTGGAAGAATAGTACCAAGAACCCCTGAACGCATCTTTCCCCGCGCTTCCCCCATGCTATTTTTGTGCCTTCTGTTGCTTTATCCTTCTCTGTGTGTGTATGGACATGCGTATTTAATATATGCATATTCTCCCCCTTAACTCAGAGCAAATAGCATTGTTTGCCTTCTGTGAACATTTCCAAAGAACAGCAAAGTGGTGGGCTGGGTGCGGTGGCTCACACCTGTAATCCCAGCACTTTAGGAGGCCGAGGCGGGCGGATCACCTGAGGTTGAGAGTTCGAGACCAGCCTGACCAACATGGAGAAACCCCGTCTCTGCTGAAATACAAAATTAGCCAGGCGTGGTGGCGCATGCCTGTAATCCCAGCTACTTGGGAGGCTGAGGCAGGAGAATTGCTTGAACCCAGGAGGCAGAAGCTGCGGTGAGCCGAGATCAGATCGATCGCGCCATTGCACTCCAGCCTGGGCAACAAGAGCGAAACTCCGTCTCAAACAAAACAAAACAAAACAAAACAAAACAAAACCCACAAAAAAACAAACAGCAAAGTGGGACGTTTTGGGTGTAAAAGTGCGCCCTCTGGTGGTCATGCAATTTTTCCATTGACGTCATTATATATTCTGGATACAATTAGTATAATTGATTCTCGGTATCTGCGGGTTTCTTGTCCTCGAGTTCTGTATTTGCTGGTTCCATACCCGTGGATTCAGCAGAATCGAAAATATTTGAAGCCAGGCGTGGTGGCTGCACCTGCGGTCCCAGCTACTGTGGAGGCTGAGGCAGGAGGATTGCTTGAGCCCAGGAGTTCGAGGCTGCGGTGAACCGCCATCCCACCACTGCACTCCAGCCTGGGTGACAGGGCAAGACCCTGTCTCAAAACAAAAAATTAATAAAAAAAAAAAGGAGAGAAAAGAAGAAGAAAGCATTAAAAAAAAACCAATAAAAGTAACAATACAAGAAGAAAAATAATGCAAAGTTTAAAATACAGTATAACAACTATTTACATAGCGTTGATGTTGCACTAGTTATTATAAGCAACTTAGAACTGATCTACAGTATATGGGAGGGTGTGTGGAGGTTTTACACAAATACTGCACCATTTTATTTTAATTAATTAATTTATTTATTTTGTTTAAGACGGAGTCTTGCTCTTGTCGCCCAGGCTGGAGTGCAACGGCATGATTTCAGCTCACTGCAACCTCTGCCTCCTGGGTTCAAGCAATTCTCCCACCTCCGCCTCCTGAGTAGCTGGGATTACAGGTATGCGCCACCACGCCCAGCTGATTTTTGTATTTTTAGTGGAGACGGGGTTTCACCATGTTGGCCAGGCTGGTCTCGAACTCCTGACCTCAGGTGATCCACCTGCCTCGGCCTCCCAAAGTGCCGGGATTACAGACGTGAGCCACCGCACCCGGTCACGCCTTTTTATTTTATTTTTTTGAGACAGGCTGTCACTCTGTCCCCCAGGGTAGGAGGCAATGGTGTGATCTCAGCTCACTGCAGCCTTGGGCTCCCAGGCTTAAGTGATCCTCTCACCTCAGCCTCCCAAGTAGCTAGGACCACAGGCCCCAGCCACCACACCCAGTTAATATTTGTATTTTTTGTAGAGATGAGGTCTCACTATGTTGGACAAGCTGGTCTCAAACTCCTGAGCTCAAGCAATCCTTCCACCTCGGCCTCCCAAAGAGCTAGGAATATAGGTGTGAGCCACCGCGTCTGGTTACTGCACCATTTTATATCAGGGTCTTGAGCATCCACTGACTTTGATACCTGCAGGGATCTTGCAATCTCCTGCAGACATTGAGGGACAACTGCGTGTATACATTTCACAAATATTTTTTCTTTTTTTATGGGGGGATGGAGTCTTGTTCTGTTGCCCAGGCTGGAGTTCAGTGGCGCGATCTTCTCTCACTGCAACCTCCACCTCCTGAGTTCAAGCAAGTTCAAGCAACTCTCCTGTTTCAGCCTCCTGAGTAGCTGGGATTACAGGCATGCGACACCTTGCCTGGCTATTTTTTTTTTTTTTTTTTTAGTAGAGATGGTGTTTCACCATGTTGGCCAGGCTGGTTTCGAACTCCTGACCTTAGGTGATCTGCCCTCCTTGGCCTCCCAAAGTGCTGGGATTACAGGCATGAGCCACCGTGCCTGGCTGGGATATATCTATTAACATGCTATTTATCAACATGGTTAACTTTCTGTCCTTCCCTATTGGAATCTAAAGGATATAGAGAAGGATATCTGTGATGTTTACTGCTGTGTTTCCCAGTGCAGAAAACAGAGTCTGGGACATAGGAGATGCTTTATGAGTATTTATTAGACAATAGGCACACATTTCTGTGTGCACACACACACGTCTTTTTTTTTTTTTTTTTTTTTGAGATAGAGTTTCACTCTTGTTGCCTGGGCTGGAGTGCAATGGTGCGATCTTGGCTCACTGCAACCTCCGCCTCCCAGGTTCAAGCAATTCTGCTGCCTCAGCCTCCCGAGTAGCTGGGATTACAGGCATGTGCCATCACGCCCGGCTAATTTTGCATTTTTAGTAGAGACGGGGTTTCTCCGTGTTGGTCAGGCTGGTCTCGAACTCCCGACCTCAGGTGATCTGCCCGCCTCAGCCTCCTCCCCTTTTCAGACCATATAAGGTAACTTCCGGACATTGCCATGGCATTTGTGAACGGTCATGGCACTGGTGAGAGTGTCTCTTAGCATGCTAATACATTATAATTAGCATATAATGAGCAATGAGGACAACCAGAGGTCACTTTCTTCGCCATCTTGGTTTTGGTGAGATTTGGTGGCTTCTTTACCACATTCTGTTCTAACAGCAGGGTCTTCGTGACCTGTGTCCTGTGATACTGTCCTGCCAACCTCCTATCTCCTCCTGTGAGTAAGAATGCCTGACCTCCTGGGAATGTGGCCCAGCAGGTCTCAGCCTCATTTTACCCAGCCCCTATTCAAGATGGAGTTGCTCTGGTTTTTTTGTTTGTTTGTTTGTTTGAGCCGGAGTCTCGCTCTGTCGCCCAGGATGGAGTGCAGTGACGTGATCTCGGCTCACTGCAACCTCTGCCCCCCAGGTTCAAGCGATTCTCCTGCCACAGCCTCCCAAGTAGCTGGAATTACAGGCATGCACGACCATGCCCAGCTATTTTTTTTGTATTTTTAGTGGAGACGGAGTTTTACCATGTTGGCAAGGCTGGTCTCGAACTCCTGGCCTCAAGTGATCCTCCTGCCTCGACCTCCCAAAGTGCTGGGATTACAAGTGTGAGCCACCGCACCTGGCCAGGCTTTTGCATTTCTGACAACCAGATGGACACCCCTGGCCCATCCTGTGGCCTCCACCCAGAAGTGGACTCAGGGCATGAGGGCCGTGTTCCACATCCCTATGATCCCATCCCCAACTAGCCAGCAGCACCTAGACCCTAGCCTCCTGACCACCAAACTATCTTCAAAAAACCCCTGAGTGGGTGCAGTGGCTCACGTCTGTAATCCCAGCACTTTGGGAGGTCAAGGCTGGTGGATCCCTTGAAGTCAGGAGTTCAAGACCAGCTTGGCCAACGTGGCAAAAACCCATCTCTACTAAAAGTACAAAAATTAGCCGGGCGTGGTGGCGGGTGCCTCTAATCCCAGCTACTCAGGAGGCTGAGGCAGGAGAATCGCCTGAACTTGGGAGGCGGAGGTTGCAGTGAGCTGAGATCATGTCACTGCACTCCATCCTGGGCGACAGAGCCTTCAGGGAGCTTGGTTTGAGGAATGACTCCGTTTCCTGCATGGCATAGCCAGCCTCAGGCCAACTAAACTCTCTTTACTGCAATGCCACGGTCTTTGTGAATCGATTTTGTTTGTGCAGTGAGCAGGGAGAACCTGTTGGGCAGCTACAACTGTTGCTGGTGGGCTGGGCAGGTTCTTGGCTTCACTGCACAAATAATTTGAGAGCAAGTCCAAAGTGTGAGTAAGCAAAGAAATTTATTGCAAAATGAAAGTGCTCTCTGAGACGCAGAGCAGACTGTTCACAGGGAGAGGCAGCAGCTAGTGCCTTAAGATAAATTCCTTTTTGGGGGCTGTACGTACATAGTCAGAAAATACCGGTGAGGTCAGGTGTGCAAAGGTGGACCTACGGTTGGACTCAGCATCTGCCTGCTCTAACACACATTGCATGTATCAATAGCATACAAAATCTCCACCTAGGGGTGGGTTTTGTTTTTGTTGTTTTTGTTTTTGTTTTCGAGAGTCTTGCTCTGTCGCCCAGGCTGGAGTGTAGTGGCACGATCTCGGCTCACAGCAACCTCCGCCTCCCGGGCTCAAGCAATTCTCCTGCCTCAGCCTCAGGTTTTTTTTTGTTTTTTGTTTTTTGTTTTTTTTAACTATTAAAATGAGGAAAATGTTGGCCGGGCGCTGTGGCTCACGCCTGTAATCCTGACACTTTGGGAGGCTGAGGCAGGCAGATCACCTGAGGTCAGGTGTTTGAGACCAGCCTGGCCAACATGGTGAAACCCCGTCTCTACTAAAAATACAAAAATTAGGCAGGTGTATTGGCAGGTGCTGGTAGTCCCAGCTACTTAGGAGTTTGAGGCAGGAGAATCGCTTGGACCCAGGACGTGGAGGCTGCAGTGAGTCTTGATTGTTCCACTGTACTCCAGCGTGGGCAACAGAGTGGGATTCCATCTCAAAAAAATAAAATAAAATGAGGAAAAGTTTACTATTAGCTAAACCTTGACTCTAGCTGCACATGTGGGGCCTGGAAGAAGTCCCTGGCCCCTTTTAAGGCAGGAATTTTTTTTTTTTTTTTTTGAGATGGAGTTTCACTCTTGTTGCCCAGGCTGAAGTGCAATGGCATGATCTCGGCTCACGGCAACCTCCACCTCCCAGGTTCAAGCGATTCTCCTGCCTCAGCCTCCCAAGTAGCTGGGATTACAGGCATGTGCCACCAAGCCCAGCTAATTTTTGTATTTTTAGTAGAGACAGGGTTTCACCATGTTGGTCAGGCTGGTCTCGAACTTCTGACCTTAGATGATCCACCCGCCTCGGCCTCCCAAAGTGCTGGGATTACAGGTGTGAGCCACCACACCCGGCCTTAAGGCAGGAATTTGTAGCTAATAGCTTCTTGGGCTTTTTGGTGTTGATTGGCTGGAGATTGGGGAAGCTGATGAAGCCGATTCAGGAATAAGGGACTTTTGTTCTCTTTCGCGGGCTGTACCAGATATGAGGAACTTGTAACCCATCTGGCGGTCTGCTGGTATCCTTCAGGACTGCTTACCTTGTAAAAGAGATAGGTGCTCAGGCATGGGAATGCAAGGGATGCGGAGCCCACTGGGCGTCACACAAGGGGACAAGTCAGGATGGCCTCCTAATCTTAGTTATCATGCCTCACAATGGAAGGCAAAGACCCCTGCATTTTTCCTGTGTCTAAACTCTAAAGCTAACTTCTCCAACTCAGGGCCTGCAGGCCGGATGAAGCCCAGGATGGCTTTGAATGCACCCAACACAAATTGGTAAACTTTCTTAAAACATTATGAGATTATTGGCTGGGAGTGGTGGCTCACGCCTGTAATCCCAGCACTTGGGAGGCCGAGGCAGTCGGATCACGAGGTCAGGAGATCGAGACCATCCTGGCTAACACGGTGAAACCCCGTCTCTACTAAAAATACAAAAAATTAGCTGGGCTTGGTGGCGGGCGCCTGTAATCCCAGCTACTCGGGAGGCTGAGGCAGGAGAATGGCTTGAACCCGGGAGGCGGAGCTTGCAGTGAGCCGAGATCGCGACACTGCACTCCAGCCTGGGAGACAGAGCGAGACGCCCTCTCAAAAAAAAGAAAAAAAAGAAAGAAAAAAAACATTATGAGATTATTTTGCAATTTTTGTTTTGTTTTAGCTCATCAGCTATAGTTAGTGTTCCTGTATTTTATGTGTGGCCCAAGACAATTCTTCCAATGTGTCCCAGTGAAGCCAAAAGATTGGACATCTATGTCTAAAGCAACACAACAAAATATCCGCGAATTTGAAAATGTGAGCTACGTGGCCATCTAGTGGCCAGAAGGGAACATCACAACGCACTCATTAATAAGAAAAGCCATATGTAAATGCATAAAAATGACCTTATTTCTGGAAGAAATAACAGACATTCAAGGAAGAAAAATCCCAACAATGGGAATATCTTTGTGCAGGAGTATGTTATCACGGGGAATGTGTTGGCTGGAGGAAATGAGCATTTATTACTTATTTTAGCGTTTATTGTTTATCAGGGTAATTGGGCGTTGGAGGATTGCGCGAAAGACCACGCCCCCAGCCTCGTCCCGGGACCTCGGTCTGGTTTTAGCCACGCCCCGGGGCGGATCCAGTACAAGCCACGCCCACAGCGCGATTCTGTCCTGAGACTTGCCCTCGAGGGGCGGATCTGCCAACAATGCCAATTATCTCCCAGAGGGCGGAAACTAGCTTTTCCTGCGCAGCGATTGGACGACGTAGGTCGTCCCGCCTACCTTTGAGGCTCCAGCAATCCCAAGCTCATTACTAGCCCACTTTTCTGCTCCCAGCCGCCCCGGAACCGGAAACGGAAGCATCCGTCTGTGACCCGGGGCGGCCGTCTCCCTTAGTGGCCGCAGCACCTCCCGTGAGAGCGGTTTCTCCTCCTTGTACTGCTGGACCTGGCCCCGTATCTTGGTGGCAGAGGCCAAGCAAGGGGACTCCGATGCCGGGGCGTAGGGGGGTTTGGGTCAAAGGATGGGGGCAGAGTTCAAAGTGCAGGGGGCGGGCTCGTTTAATGGCGAATTCCTGGCACCGCGCCCCAGGGAGGAGGCTCCGGAGGCCCGTGGAACCCCGCTAGACTTCAGGGGTCTTGGTTGGGGACGCGGGGCGTTTTGACCCCCTAGGCCTGAGGATCCTAGGCCTGAGAACCCATCGGATTTGGAGAGAAGGGTGGGGTTTAGGTGAAATGTAAATACTGCGTGGTTTCCATTTGGCAAAGAGCAAGCTTGTAAAGGGGTCACCCTCGGGTCTGGGCTGCAAAGTGCAGCCGGGTCCTGTTTCCTTGGGAACCACAAGATAAGACCGCTGTAGATTGTTATGTCCGGAAACCCCTTATCAGAGCCCTGCACCTGGGTTGGAAATGGAGACGGATTCTCTGTGTCCAAGGAAATCAGACCCTCCGGCCGGAAAAGGGAAGTTTATTCTTACTGATAAAATGTCAATCACTGTGTATGATTGTAATGGGCAAGGAAGGCATTTAGCGAGCTAGAAGACATTGATGGCTCAGAAAAAGGTGTCCTTGGCAAAAATACTGTTTTCTGTTAATTTTCCAACTGATACCATCTGGGTCTGTCCTCCCAGCCTGGTGAATGTGTAGGCAGATACTTTCTCAGTCGGAGTTGATTTTTATTATCTTGATTGCTGCATCCTGTGCACAGAGGTTTTCTGCTCAGCTGGGCTTCATCCTGGGGTCCCAGTCCTGGCCCCAAGCCTTAATCAGCTCTCGGGTGATATTAGGCAAGTTGCCAAGCCCCTCAGTGCCTCAGTTGCCAGGTCTGTAAAATGAAAGTACATAACATTACCTGCATTTGTCAAATAATGAGTGCTGTGTGTGGATTATTATTGGCAGCTCATCATCACCATTATCACCCTCCTGTAAACGTCTTGGACCCCTTAAGTGAAGACAGCAGGGTTACGGCGGATAAAATGATGGACTTCGGAGAAAAGACTCTAAGACCAAATAGAGTCTAAAGTAGTGATTATCAAAGAGGGGAGGAGAAATTTTACGCCCAGGGGACACTGGACCGTGTCTGCAGACTTGGTTGTCACAACCGGGGATGGGGTTTGGGCTACTGGCATCCAGTGGATGAGGAGGTCTAGGGTGCTGCTCAACACCCTGCAATGAATAGCACGCCAGTCTTTTGGATTTGAGCCCACCTTAATCTCATTTTAATCGAATTGCCTCTTTAAAGGCCTATCTCCAAATACCTTTTGAGGTACTGTGGGTTAGGCCTTCACCTTACGGATTTGTGGGGACGCAATTCACCCGTTAACACTATACATACACAAAAATTCATAGACTACACCTCAAAAGAAAAATTCAACATGACCATATAATACTATAAAATAAAAGAAGATGCAATACTTGGTTTGGGGTTGGATCTTCGGAGGACCAGCTATAAAGACCATTTCGGGTATAATTGAAGGAAATATGATTATGGGCTAGGTATAAAGGAATGATTGTTAACTATGTGAAGTGTGAATATGAAGTGTGGACTTTTAGATAAAAATACAGATTTTTCTCTAAAATAGCATTTGGGAGGTGTTTAAGAGCAGAGTGTTACAGTGTCCTCAATTTACTTTTTTTTTTTTTTGAGACGGAGTCTCGAGCTGTCGCCCAGGCTGGAGTGCAGTGGTGTGATCTCGGCTCACTGCAACCTCCACCTCCCGTGTTCAAGTGATTCTCCTGCCTCACCCTCCCGAGTAGCTGGGACTACAGGTGCCTGCCACCACACCCAGCGAATTTTTGTATTTTTAGTAGAGATGGGGTTTCACCATCTTGGCCAGGCTACTCTTGAACTCCTGACCTCGTGACCCGCCCGCCTCGGCCTCCCAAAGTGCTGGGATTACAGGCGTGAACCACTGCCCCCAGCCACTCAATTGACTTTGAAATAATTCTTTTTTTTTTTTTTTTTTTTGAGACAGAGTTTTGCTCTGTTGCCCAGGATAGAGTGCAGTGGTGTGATCTCAGCTCAATGCAAGCTCCGCCTCCTGGGTTCACGCCATTTTCCTGCCTCAGCCTTCCGAGTAGCTGGGACTACAGGCACTCGCCACCACACCCAGCTGATTTTTTGTATTTTTAGTAGAGACGGGGTTTCACCATGTTAGCCAGGATGGTCTCGATCTCCTGACCTTGTGATCCGCCCAACTCGGCCTCCCAAAGTGCTGGGATTACAGACGTGAGCCACCGCGCCCTGCGACTTTGAAATAATTCTATGTAGATAGTGAGTACACACAGGCTGTCAGTCGGCTAGAACAATTGATCAGGAAACATCTCTGTCTTCACAAATTACCTGATATGTTGAGTAATGTGAGTATAACACGAATTTCATATTTATGTTCAGTTTCAACCCCAAGAAACACTAAGTGAACAGAAGAAATTGCACGTAACTGAATAGAGCCTGGTAGGAAAACAGAAAATGCGCACACACACCTCAAATACCAAGTCACACTGTTTCCTCTGCTTTAAAACTTAACATTAGATTTCCGACAACCCTCTCTCCACCACTGCATACTAACTCTGGAAATTTAGATTCCCTTGCCCAATTCCACAAGCAACCTTTGGATCTTCTGCAAGGTATGTTGCTACATTTATTATAGTATTTATGTGTTTCTTTTCCTTTTTTTTTTTTTTTGAGACAGAGTTTTGCTCTTGTTGCCCAGGCTGGAGTGCAGTGGCATGATCTCGGCTCACTGCAACCTCCACTTCCTGGGTTCAAGTGATTCTCCTGCCTCAGCCTCCCGAGTAGCTGGGGTTCCAGGCATTTGCCACCACGTCCAGCTCATTTTTGTATTTTTAGTAGAGATGGGGTTTCTCCATGTTTGTCAGGGTGGTCTCGGACTTTGGACCTCAGGTGATCTGCCCACCTTGGCATCCCAAAGTGCTGGGATTACAGGCGTGAGCCACCGCGCCCGGCCTATTTATGTGTTTCTTAATGATTTAAGGTGAAAAGCTGTGCTACTGTTTACTTCTTCAGGGACTCTGATAATAGGCATGTTTTTCTTTCCTGTCTTTTGTTCCCACTGCTTCCTCTCTGACAGTTATTCCATTGTTTTCCTATCACTTCCAATTTCTTTGTAGTTTCCTTGCCTCTTATCTTGGACACAATGTGAGTATCCTAAGCTTCATTAATATCCATTGATAAAGGCTGAGGCAAGCGGATCACTTGAGGTCAGGAGTTCCAGACCAACTTGGCCAGCATGGTGAAACCCCATCTCTACCAAAAAATACAAAAATCTGCCAGGCATGGTGGTGCAACATAAGACAAGCTTTGAGTAGCAAAAGATTGGAAACAAGTCCACTGTCTATTTAGAGAGACCTTGTTACATCAACTTACATCATCTTACATCTGTAAGGAGTAAGGAAGTCACCTATTAAGATGAAGAGAGTTGGAAGATTTATTCTTTTCATTGAGCCACAAAAACAATTGTAATGCAATGTGTACACCATGGTACTTTTTAAAAATAATAAAGCGGGGGGAAACAAAACGTGTCGTTCAAATGGCGTTTTTTTGTTTGTTTTTGTTTTGAGATGGAGTCTCGCTCTGTCACCCAGGCTGGAGTGCAGTGGCGCGATCTTGGCTCACTGCAATCCCTGCCTCCCGGGCTGTAGTGATTCTCCTGCCTCAGCCTCCCAAGTAGCTGGGATTACAGGCGTGTGCCACCAAGCCCGGCTAATTTTTATATTTTTAGTAGAGACAAGGGTTTTGCCATGTTGGCCAGGCTGGTCTCGAACTCTTGACCTCAGGTGATCCACCTGCCTCAGCCTCCCAAAGTGCTGGGATTATAGGCGTGAACCACCGCGCCCGGCCCTAGAGAATTTTTTAAAGTAAAAAGCTGTCCTGTTCCTATGGTAATTGAATTGTTATTTTAACTCATTTGAGAAAATAATCATAGAAGTTTAAATAAATTTGAACTCGACGTGAAAATTCTGAATACTTTTATTCAGTTGAGCCGCAATTCCTAAAGCCTGGAACGCGACTGCTCATCTCCGAAAAGACTTTCCAGCTTGAGACAGAGTAGAAGTATAAACTCTATATCGCTTGCCATTTTACATACAAACATAATTGTCATAATTCATGTTTTTACTGTGTTGACCTAAATAACAGGCTGTCTAAAAACGGTGGTAACAGTTCATTGCAGTGGGAATATGCGCGGCATAGCAAACTATGTGCTTATTCAGGGAGGTAAAGGAAGACAAAGGTTGTTTTTGGTTTTCATTTTTTTGAGACGGGGGTCTCTGTTGCCCAGGCTGGAGTACAATGGTGAGATCACAGCTCACTGCAGCCTCGATCCCCACGGGCTCGAGCGATCCTCCTGCTTCAGCCTACCAAGTCGTTGGGACCATAGGCGCACACTCCTATATTCCCAGCTAATTTTTGTATTTTTTGTATATATGGGGTTTTGCCATGTTGCCCAGACTGGGACAAAGGTTTATAAAGGAAAAAAAAATTTTTAAATGAGGATTACATCATTTTTCAGAAATAATTATCCTTGTCTACAAAGATCAGTAACTAGGGTCACACCAATCTGAGTGTCCCTGTAAAAGTATTTTTTGTTTAAGCCTGTGGTTTTTGTAGAGTCTTTTTCGTTATTAAGCATATAAATGTGAGACCTCTCTCTTCATGACCTTCCGTGGTTCTGTTTGTGGGAGGGCTGCTTTTTTTTTTTTTTGAGACTCAGTTTCGCTCTTGCTGCCCAGGCTGGAGTGCAGTGTCCTGATCTTGGCTCACTGCAATCTCCACCTCCTGGGTTCAAGCGATTCTCCTGCCTCAGCCTCCGGAGTAGCTGGGATTACAGGCGCCCGCCACCGTGCCCGGCTAATTTTTGTATTTTTAGGAGAGAAGTGGTTTTCGCCATTTTGGTCAGGCTGGACTTGAACTCCTGACCTCTGGTGATCCGCCGGTCTCTGCCTCTCACGGTGCTGGGATTACCCGCGTGAACCACCGCGCCCGGCCGAGAGTTTTAAAGAACACAGGGAGCGCCTGGTGGGGTCCGGCCTCGTGGGGTCCGGCCTCCTGGGGCCTCGTCGCCTGGTCTCCAGATCTCCAGGTCTCTGGACCCCAGGCGTCCGCGCCCACGCGGGACAGCACGGTGACGTCACGCACGCGGGTCCCGCCCCCACGCAGGACTCCGCCCCATGGGACTCCGTGCCCTTCCTCTCCTCCCCGCACGAGGGGCCGCTCCGAGGGGAAACTGAGTCTGGAGTTGCCGTGCAGTCAGGGAGGAGGACGCCGCGCCCTCCCTGGACTGGAGTGAGTTCTCCCAGATCCGCGGGTGCCCGGCTGGAGGGTCAGCCACGCGTGTTCTCGACGAGCCCGTCACTGAGGAGAGAATTATCCAATCAGGATAGGCAGGGGCGGGGCCCAGGGAACTGTCCAATCAGAGACGTTAATCCGAAGTAGAGCCCTGCCCAATCAAGGGCGCTAGGGGGACGGGCTGGAGAATTGTCCAATCAGGGGTGCGGAGTTGACAGCACTGTCCAATCAGAGTCTCCACTTCCCGAGATCTGTCCAATCAGACTCCGAGGACGGTAAGCCGAGTTCCCCTCTGCCTTGCGCGCTTCCCCGCCTACCCCGAGCGGCTCAGGTGTCCTGTCGTGCTCACCTGCGCCGGTCGCTGGACCGCGGGGCGCTAACCCTGGAGAGCCCAGGAGCGGGCGGGACATGGTGAGTGCTGGGCGGGAGCCGAGCCCGGGCCCAGGGCGAGGTGGGGCGGCAGGAACCGGCTTCCGCCCGAGTTCGCAGCCGGAGAAAGCTGAGGGACGCGCGGGGCGGCGCACGACGAGCGCCTGGGCCCCGGGGACGTGGTCACAGCGGCCGAGGGGTAGGGCTGGGGGCAGTCTGGGGTGACAGCAAAAGCGGTCAGGGGCTCGAGGGGTAGTTTCTGGGGACAGTAGAGGTCAGGAGTTTGGGGAGAGCTTGTGGGGACAGCAGAGGTGGTCAGGGGCTTGAGGCAATTTAAGTGGACAGTAGAGGTTTAAGGGGCACAGGGGCAGTTTGCGGGGACAGTAGAGGCGGTCAGGGACTCAAGGGCAGTTTTGGGACAGTGGAGGAGGGAAGGGGCAGTTTGCGGGAACAGACACGGTCAGGGGCTCGGCGGCAGTTTGGGGGTTCAGTGGAAGGGAGTCAGGCTCAAGGGCAGATTAGGGGGCCAATAGCAGCGGTCAGGAACTCGGGGAGAGTTTGAGGGGGCCGTAGAGGCGGTCATGGGTTTGAAGGGGCAGTTTTGGGGGACAGGTGATCAGGGGCTCAAAGGCAGTTTAGGGGGACAGTAGCTGCAGTCGGGAGTTTGGGGGCAGCTCGAGGGGACAGCAGAAGCAGTCAGGGGCTCAGGGGCACTTTAAGGGGGGCAGTAGAGGCGGTCAGGGGCTTGAGGTCAGTTTGGGGGGACAGTAAAGGGAGTCGGGCTCGAGGGATGTGTTGGGGGACAGTAGAGGCAGTCAGGGGATCGGGGAGAGTGGGAGGAGAGGGCAGGAGCCGTCAGGGGTTTTTGGTGGTCAGTTTGGGAAAGTCTGCCAAGGAGGAGGTGGTGCCCTGTCCTGGAGCCTGTCAAATAATAAAATCCTGGGCCGGGCGCGGTGGCTCACGCCTGTAATCCCAGCACTTTGGGAGGCCGAGGCGGGCGGATCACCTGAGGTCAGGAGTTCCAGACCAGCCTGGACAACATGGCGAAATCCCGTCTCTACTAAAAATACAACAATTAGCCGGGCGTGGTGGCGGGCGCCTGCAATCCCAGCTACTAGGGAGGCTGAGACAGGAGAATGGCGTGAACCTGGGAGGTGGAGCTTGCAGTGAGCCGACATGGCGCCACTGCACTCCAGCCTGGCGACAGAGAAAGACTCCGTCTCAAAAACAAAAACAAAAACAAACAAACAAAAAATCCTGGCTAGAGAAGGAAAGAGAAAAATAGGGATAAGCCCCAGCCTCCGAAACCTGCCAGGTCTCCAAATCAACCAGGAAAAGGTTTTACTTTCATACACAAGAAAAGGTTTGGAAGAACGTTTTAGGGGACAAGCAGAAAGGGGGTTGACAGTAAATGTACCTCCTTGTGGTCAGCTAGCTCAGGGGAGGTGACAGGGGACTCCACACTTACTGCTTGCTCAGACTCGGGGGGGCCACTCAAAGTTCAGGGGCCTGTGGAGAGGACAGAAGGCTGAGTAACGTTTGGGGAAGAAACGGGAGGCTGCGAACATGTGGTCAAGCTTGTGTAAACCCAAACGTAGTAAGGAAACTTTTATGAAAAAGGATTATTGCGAGGTATTGGGGGAGGGGGAGTAGGGGCTGTTGCAATAGGGAGAAGGGTTAGTTGGATTAGGGGCAGGAGAGTAATGCCAGAGGCTTGGGGTTCTATTGCAGTGGGGTGGGGGTATAAGCAACAGGGGCATGGGGACAGTTGATGATTGAGCTGCGGGACTAATGCTGTAGCCACAGGGGGACAGCTGCAGGGGGAGAGCTCTGTGACCATCAAGTATGCAGGCATCTGAAGAGTTGGCTAGGCCTGGCGCGGTGGCTCATGCCTGTAATCCCAGCACTTTGGGAGGCTGAGGCAGGTGGATCACCTGAGGTCAGGAGTTCAAGACCAGCCTGGCCAACATGGTGAAATCCCATCTCTACTAAAAAATACAAAAATTAGCCGGGCGTGGTAGTGTGTGCCTGTAATCCCAGCTACTTGGGAGGCTGAGGCAGGGAGAATTGCTTGAACTCGGGAGGCAGAGGTTGCAGTGAGCCATGATCACACCACTGCACTCCAGCCTGGGCACACCTAACCTAGTGAATCATTTCTGATGACAAAGAATGGGATTTCGGAGGGTCTGAATCTGGCCTTGTCATCTGCGTGAATCTTATCTAAGTCGTATGGGAAGGGAGGGTCCTGGCTGTCCCAATTCCAGAGCACAGCAGGATGGGGTTTCACCTTTGCTGGTTTCCAGGAGCACAGAGCTGAAGTCAGTTCAACATTGTCACCTGACAGCTGCGAACAGCCTCATCTGTGTCCAGCTCAGCATTGGTATTGTTCCTATTTCAGCCCCAGGTTTTAGTAAATGTAAAATAATGAGGCCGGGCATGGGGATGCGCACCTGTGGTCCCAGCCACTTGAGAGGCTGAGGGGGGAGAATCGCTTGAGCCCATGAGTTTGAGGCTGTACCACTCCACTCCAGCCTGGGTAACAGAGCTAGAACCTGTCTGGAAAAAAAAAAAAAAAAAAAAGAGCCGGGCGCGGTGGCTCACACCTGTAATCCTAGCACTTTGGGTGGCCGAGGTGGGCGGATCACAAGGTCAGGAATTCAAGACCACCCTGATTGACATGGGGAAACCCCGTCTCTACTAAAAATATCAAAATTAGCCAGGTGTGATGGCAAGTGCCTGCAATCCCAGCTACTTGGGAGTCTGAGGCAGGAGAATCGCTTGAACCCGGGAGGCGGAGGTTGCAGCGAGCTGAGATCGTTTCACTGCACTCCAGCCTGGGAGACAGAGCAAGACCCTGTCTCAAAAAAAAAAAAAAGGAATAAATGCTTTTTGCCTTTTTTTCTTGTCCTTAGTGAGGGCAGTCATTGTCTTGGATGTGTTCTTTGCCTTCTGCCACTGCCTGGTGTTATACCATGGCTTAGCCCGAGAAGGCTGCTGTGGAAAACTCTCAAGCTCGGAAGACGTTGCATCTTCCATTAGGATGAGGGGAAAGGCGCACACACAGCCCCATGCTTTATTGTGAGGTGGGCGAAGGTGTGGATTGAAAACATTCATGAAACTAGCACTGACTTAGGCAGGTTGCAGAGTTTGTGACAGTGGGGGACCCTGCTCCGTCTCCTGTTAGTATCTGCGCATCAGACAGATGCACATTCTGTAATATACGACCCACAGTACAGAGAAGCGGCAATTCCGATTAGGGGACTGATGAACAATTTATCATGAGGATAATCATTAACTGATACCTGTTTTCTGCATGAGACCCTAATCATTAACTGATACCTGTTTTCTGCATGGGACCCTTTGTGGGATAGAAAAACTTCTAGATCTTCTAGAATCCACCACTCACCCCTTTGTCCTTTAACACGGGCTGAAAGTGGTGATTTGGCTGTGTTCTTACTTATTTTTATTTTTTTTTTTGAGACAGTCTCACTCTGTCACCCAGGCTAGAGTGCAGTGGCTTGATCTCAGCTCACTGCAACCTCTGCCTCTGGGTTTAAGTGATTTTCCTGCCTCAGCCTCCCGAGTAGCTGGGATTACAGGCATGCACCACCACGCCTGGCTAATTTTTGTATTTTTAGTAGCGGTGCGGTTTCACCATGTTGGCCAGGCTGCTCATGAACTCCTGACCTCAAGTGATCCTCCCGCCTTGGCCTCCCAAAGTGCTGAGATTACAGGTGTGAGACACCTCACCCAGCCTTTTTTTTTTTTTTTTGAGGTAGGGCGTCTCTCTGTCACCCACGCTGGAGTGCAGTGGTGACATCTTGGCTCACTGCAGCCTCAACCTCCTGGGCTCAAATGATCCTCCCACCTCAGCCTCCTGAGTAGCTGGGACTCCAGGTGTGCCCCACCATGCCTGGCTAATTTTTGTATTTTTTGTAGAGACAGGGTTTCACCATATTGCCCAGGCTGGTCCCAAGCTTCTGGGCTCAAACAGTCCTCCCACCTCAGTCTCCCAAAGTGCTGGGAGTATAGGCCTGAGCCACCAAGCCCAGCTGCTGATAGCATTTTATTATAAAATAGAACACATGTAGAACTTTTGTAAGACAATTACAGAGTCAGTGGAAACGTCCTAAAGTGAACAGTGTGTAACGACAGCCAGGCCATGTCTTCGAAGAAGCCTTGGCATCCAATTTGAAATGATGTGTAATGGTAGGCTTCTCCCTCCAGATCAGGCCAGTATCCTACATTCTTTTTTTTTTTCCTTTTTTTCTTTTTTGAGATGGAGTCTCACTCTGTTGCTAGACTGGAGTGCAATGGTGCCATCTTGGCTCACTGCAACCTCCGCCTCCTGGGTTCAAGCGATTCTCCTGCCTCAGCCTCCTGAGTAGCTGAGACTACAGGCGCTCGCCACCACGCCCAGCTAATTTTTGTATTTTTAGTAGAGATGGGGTTTCACCATGTTGGCCAGGATGGTCTTGATCTCTTAACCTTGTGATCCGCCCACCTTAGCCTCCCAAAATGCTAGGATTATAGGCGTGAGCCACCACGCCCGGCCTATCCTAAATTCTTTTAGCCTTTTTTTTTTTTTTTGGTAGAGACAGGGTTTCACTGTGTTGTCCAGGCTGATCTCAAACTCCTGAACTCAAGTGATCTGCCTGTCTTGGCCTCCCAAAGTGTTGGAACTACAGGCGTGAACCACCACACCTGGCCAATATCCTAAATTATAAGGAAATAATCTCCTTGCTTTTCTTCATAGTTGTATTTTTAAAATTTAATTTAATTTAATTTTTTTTTTTTTAAGAGACAGGGTCTTTGCTCTGTCACCTAGGCTCGTCTTGAACTCCTGGCCTCAAGCGATCTTCTCACCTTGGCCTCCCAAAGTGCTGATATTATAGCTGAATAAGAAATAATAAAATTTGAGCAAGTCATGTCAATTTCCATGTTACCTGAATGATTGATTTATTTTATTTTTTTGAGATTGGGTCTCACTCTGTTGCCCAGACAGGAGTGCAGTGGCACAGTCATAGTTCACTGCAGCCTTGAACCCCTGAGCTCAAGCGATTGTCCCTCCTCACCCTCCTAAGTAGCTGGGACTACAGGTGTGTACCACCATGGCTGGTTAATTTATTGTATTTTATTTTTTTTGTAGAGACGGGATCTCGCTATGCAGCCCAGGCTGGTCGCCAACTCCTGGCCCTAAGCAATCCTCACACCTGAGCCTCTCAAAGTACTGGGATTGCAGGCATGAGCCACCAGCCTTAGCTTAATGATGTTTTCAGATTTTTCAGTGTTTCCCCACCCTCATACCTGCTGTTTCTCAGTAATTCTTTGTAAGTCTCTGGCAGAGGCTGTCATTGCGCTTTGCTCCCTGTTGGGAAGGTACTCACGGCATTGAGTGTACCGCACTTTTTCATACTGTTGGTCACCTCTCACAAGGACATAAGCTCTGTGTGGCTCAGTTCCCCAGGCTGTCAGCCTCACCTCTCTTCCTGCGCACATGGGGGAGGCGGCGCCTTTGCTGAAGTGGGATGTGTGGAATGTTTTAGGACTCTGTGGTCTTTGAGGAAGTGGCTGTGAACTTTACCCCAGAAGAGTGGGCATTGCTGGATCATGCTCAGAGGAGCCTCTACAGAGATGTGATGCTGGAGACCTGCAGGAACCTGGCCTCCTTGGGTAAGGGTGGCGTCATTCCCTCACTGCCTCCTTGGGTAAGGGTGGCGTCATTCCCTCACTGCCTCCTTGGGTAAGGGTGGCGTCATTCCCTCACTGCGTCCTTGGGTAAGGATGGCGTCATTCCCTCACTGCCTCCTTGGGTAAGGGTGCCGTCATTCCCTCACTGCCTCCTTGGGTAAGGGTGGCGTCATTCCCTCACTGCCTCCTTGGGTAAGGGTGGCATCATTCCCTCACTGCGTCCTGGAGAGCAAAGAGACCTTGGTTTTCTTTTTTTTTTTTTTTCTTTTTTTGAGACGGAGTCTCGCTCTGTCGCCCAAGCTGGAGTGCAGTGGCACGATCTCGGCTCACTGCAAGCTCCGCCTCCCGGGTTCACGCCATTCTCCTGCCTCAGCCTCCTGAATAGCTGGGACTACAGGCGCCCGCCACCACGCCCGGCTAATTTTTTGTACCTTTAGTAGAGACGGGGTTTCACCGCGTGTTAGCCACGACCTCGTGATCTGCCCGCCTCGGCCTCCCAAAGTGCTGGGATTACAGGCGTGAGCCACCGCGCCCGGCCTAAGATACTTTGTTTTTCTTTTTATTTGAGCTCAAAAATTGAAATATGTTGGAAAAGAGATAGACATGACCCCAACACCCAGGGAACATGGGAGTCAAAACGCTTCTCCATGAAAACAAAGTTTTGTGTATGATTGATATTTAGGTTTTCTTGATCACCAGTCTTTGGCTGCCCACATTTTATAAGTCCAAGTAGAGTATTCTGTGTCACGTTGGGGCAACGAAAGCAGCTTTGTGGTTCACCACACAGAGTAACTGTACTTTGAAAATCAAAGTACACTGTGATAAAGTAAATCCAAGTTACACTGTGAGTAATCCACGTTTGACATGGTAATTTTGCTGCAATTAAAACTCACACTCGGCCATCATCGGTGGTCTGGGAAGTCAAAGTGTTGGCCTGTCTCAGGGGAACATTTGTTGCCCTTCACAATCCTTCCTCATCATGTGATTCTCTAGGAGTGGGCGGTGCTCACACCTGAGGGCAGCCGGGCGTAGTGGAGGAAGGGCTCCTGTGAGGGCCCTGTGCCTGTGAGCACCAGGAGAGCAGCAGCCCCCTCGGGAGGAGCGGGTTCTGTGCCTGTGGGCACCGGGAGAGCAGCAGCCCTCAGGAGGAGCGGGTTCTGTGCCTGTGAGCACCAGGAGAGCAGCAGCCCTCGGGAGGAGCGGGTTCTGTGCCTGTGGGCACCGGGAGAGCAGCAGCCCTCAGGAGGAGCGGGTTCTGTGCCTGTGAGCACCAGGAGAGCAGCAGCCCTCGGGAGGAGCGGGTTCTGTGCCTGTGAGCACCAGGAGAGCAGCAGCCCTCGGGAGGAGTGGGTTCTGGATAAGAAGGTTCCGTTTGGCAGCGTGGGTTAGAAGTACAAACCCTTGGCCGCACGCAGTGGCTCACGCCTGTAACCCCAGCACTTTGGAAGGCCTAGGTGGGCGGTTCACCTAAGGTCAGGAGTTCAAGACCAGCCTGGCCAACGTGGTGAAACCCCATGCGTACTAAAAATATAAAAAGTAGTTGGGCGTGGTGGCAGGTGCCTGTAATCCCAGCTACTCGGGAGGCTGAGGCAGGAGAATTGCTTGAACCCAGGAGACGGAGGTTGCAGTGAGCCAACACAGTGCCACTGCACTCCAGCCTTGGTGACAGCGTGAGACTCTGTCTCAAAAAACAAAACAAAAAAAGAAACACAAACCCTTCTCTGAGGAGGAGGAGGTGTGTCCTCTCTCAGCTGCCCTGTGTGGCTTCTCCTGCACCCCCCTGCACTGTCCTCCTTCGCAGGGGAAAGCCTCTGGATTTCCTCGTATACGAGGAGCATTTGTGCATGTGCAAACTTTGCTTTTCTGATAATATTTTACTTAACATCAGTCTCCATCTGTTTGGAACTATTCCGTTTCTTAGTAAATGGGTTGCCACATTCATCTTTTCCTTTTTTTTTTTGAGACACAGTTTCACTCTTATTGCCCATTGCCCAGGCTGGAGTGCAATGGTGCGATCTTGGCTCAATGCAACCCCCACCTCCCAGGTACAAGTGATTCTTCTGCCTCAGCCTCCCGAGTAGCTGGGATTACAGGCACGTGCCACTATGCCCGGCTGATTTTTTGTATTTTTAGTGGAGATGGGGTTTAACCATGTTGGTCAGGCTGGTTTCGAACTCCTGACCTCAGGTGATCCACCCGCCTCAGCCTCCCAAAGTGCAGGGATTACAGGCGTGAGCCACCGCATCCAGCACTATTCTTTTTTTGAGACAGGGTCTCACTCTGTCATACAGGCTGCAGTGCTGTGGTGTGATCATGGCCCACTGCAGCTTTGACCTCCTGGGCTCAAGTGATCCTCCCTCCTTGGCCTCCCAAGGAGCTGGGATTATAGACACACAACACCACGCCTGGCTAATTTAAATTTTTTATTGTTGTTTAGAGATGAGGTCTCCTTATTTTCCTATGTTGCCCAGGCTTGTCTTGAACTCCTGGGCTCAAGCAATTCTTCTACCTTGGCCCCGCAGTGCTTTGAGATTACAGGCATGAGCCACTGCACCCGGCTCATCTGTTTTTTATTATTGCCAAATTCTCAAGTAGGTGAGGTCCTCAGAGTCTCACTTGGATAGCATGTCTATTCTTCCTTATAAACGGTACATTTCTGGATTACTATATGAAAAGAAATCCGTATGGTCTATTTCCTTTATCCCAACATATTTCCCCTAAGAAATTGTGTAATTGATTGTTGCAGATTGTTACATTTATGTTAGAACCAGTGGATCAAGTTCTCAGAGGGACGTTTTTGGGAATGGAATATCCAATGATGAAGAAATTGTAAAGTTCACAGGAAGTGATTCCTGGTCTCTTTTTGGAGAAAATTGGAGATTTGATAACATTGGAGATCAGCACCAAATCCCACAGAGGCATCTGAGGTGAGTGGCGCTCAACCAGAGGGATGGGCCTCTCTGCAGAGCATCAGACTAACTTGCAATTCAAAGAAAAGTATCGGCCGGGCGCAGGGGCTCTCGCCTGTAATCCCAGCACTTTGGGAGGCCGAGGCGGGTGGATCACCTGAGGTCAGTAGTTCGAAACCAGCTTGGCCAACACGGAGAAACCCCATCTCTACTAAAAATACAAAACATTAGCTGGGCATGGTGGCACATGCCTGTAATCCCAGCTACTCAGGAGGCTGAGGAAGGAGAATCGCTTGAACCCAGGAGGCGGAGGTTGCAGTAAGCCGAGATCGCGCCATTGCACTCCAGCCTGGGCAACAAGAGCAAAACTCCATCTCAAAAAATAAAGTATAAACCAGCTACACAATTTCAGACTCACAGAGACATTTTTTAATTTTTATTTTCTCTTTTTAAAAATATATTTTAATAATTACTTTTATTTATTTTATTTTATTTTTATTATATTTATTTATTTATTTTTGAGATGGGGGTCTCACTCTGTCAACCAGGCTGAAGTGCAGTGGCACTGATCTTGGCTCACTGCAACCTTTGCCTCCTGGGCTCAAGCAATCCTCCCACCTCATCCTCCCAAGTAGCTGGGACTATAGGCACACACCACTGCACCTGGCTAATTTTTGTGTTTTTGTAGAGACGGAGTTTCACCGTGTTGCCCAGGCTGGTATCAAACTCCTGGACTCAAGCAGTCCACCCATCTCAGCCTCCCAAAGTGCTGGGATTACAGGTGTGATTCACCATCCCTGGCTGAGACTTTTTCTAAGAGAGTATTTTTATAAATGTGATGTCAATGTCACGTGTCTGAAACAGTTGGAAACAATATCAGGAAACTTCATCTATAAGAAACACCGTGGGCTGGGCGCAGTGGCTCACGCCTGTAATCCCAGCACTTTGGGAGGCTGAGGCAGGTGGATCACCTGAGGTCGGGAATTCGAGACCAGCCTGACCAACATGGAGAAACCCCATCTCTATTAAAAAAAACAAAAAAAACAAAAAAGAATTAGCCAGGTGTAGTGGTGCATGCCTGTAATCCCAGCCACTCTGGAGGCTGAGGCAGGAGTATCGCTTGAACCTGGGAGGTGGAGGTTGCGGTGAGCTGAGATCATGCCATTGCACTCCAGCCTGGGCAACAAGAGTGAAACTCCGTCTCAAAAAAAAAAAAAGGCTGGGTGTGGTGGCTCACACCTGTAATCCCAGCACTTTGGGAGGCCGAGGCAGGCGGATCACGAGGTCAGGAGATCAAGACCATCCTGGCTAACACAGTGAAACCTCATCTCTACTAAAATACAAAAAAATTAGCCAGGCGTGGTGGCGGGCGCCTGTAATCCCAGCCACTTGGGAGGCTGAGGCAGGAGAATGGCATGAACCCGGGAGGTGGAGCTTGCAGTGAGCCGAGATGGCGCCACTGCACTCCAGCCTGGGTGACAGAGGGAGACTCTGTCTCAAAAAAAGAAGAAAAGAAACACTGTGAAATTTATGGCTGCAGTTGAGCCTTCAGCTAGAGCATTAAGCTTGTTCTCCATAGAAACCCGGCAGACAGTGCTGAAAATAGACCCATTCAGTGAAATTGGCAAATAATGTAATCAAAATAATCACTAAAAACCATTAATAAATTAATCACTTATAATCATTCATGACTAGTAGCTTGCTTCCCATTTTGAACAGAAGTCAGCTGTGGAGACTCTGTGAAAGTAATGAAGGTCATCAATGCGGAGAGACCTTGAGCCAGACTGCGAACCTTCTTGTGCACAAGAGTTACCCTACCGAAGCTAAACCCTCTGAGTGCACTAAGTGTGGCAAAGCCTTCGAGAATCGGCAGAGATCTCACACCGGACAGAGACCGTGTAAGGAATGTGGGCAAGCCTGCAGCTGCCTCTCCTGCCAAAGCCCTCCTATGAAAACGCAGACTGTAGAGAAACCCTGTAATTGCCAGGACTCAAGGACAGCATCTGCGACATACGTGAAAAGTCTCAGCAGTAAAAAGTCTTATGAATGTAAGAAATGTGGAAAAGCTTTCACTTGTCCCTCATCTTTCAGGGCACATGTGAATAGTCACCATGGGCAGAAAACCCATGCATGTAAAGTATGTGGGAAGACCTTTATGTATTACTCCTACCTTACACGGCACATAAGAACTCACACAGGAGAGAAACCCTATGAGTGTAAGGAGTGTGGGAAAGCCTTCAGCTGTCCCTCATACTTTCGAGAACATGTCAGAACACACACTGGAGAGAAACCATATGAATGTAAGCATTGTGGAAAATCATTCAGCTGTTACTCCTCCTTTAGAGATCACGTGAGGACGCACACTGGAGAGAAACCCTGTCGGTGTAAACATTGCGGAAAAGCGTTCACTTGTTACTCGTCTCTTCGAGAACATGGGAGAACGCACAGTGGAGAGAAACCCTATGAATGTAAGGAATGCGGCAAAGCCTTCAGGTACCCCTCCTCTCTGCGAGCACACATGAGAATGCACACTGGAGAGAAGCCCTATGTGTGCAAGCAGTGTGGGAAGGCCTTCGGATGTCCCACTTACTTTAGAAGACATGTGAAAACACACAGCGGGGTGAAGCCCTATGAATGTAAAGAGTGTGGGAAAGCCTACAGTTTTTCCTCCTCCCTTCGAATCCACGTGAGGACGCATACTGGAGAGAAGCCCTTTGAGTGTAAGCATTGTGGGAAAGCCTTCAGCTGTCACTCCTCCCTTCGAGAGCATGTGCGAACCCACAGCGGAGAGAAACCGTATGAATGTAATCAATGTGGGAAAGCCTTCAGCCACGCTCAGTACTTTCAAAAGCATGTGAGATCACACAGTGGGGTCAAACCCTACGAATGTACTGAATGTGGGAAAGCCTACAGTTGTTCCTCGTCCCTTCGTGTGCACGTGAGAACGCACACTGGAGAGAGACCATATGAATGCAAGCAGTGTGGGAAAACCTTCAGGTATCTCGCATCACTTCAAGCACATGTGAGAACACATGCTGGAGCGTGAATCTACGAATACAGTGGACCTGGGAGAGTGTTCAACCGTAAAACCTTGTTGTAAATGTGAGAAACGTTATTTATGTAGAGCATGTAGGAAAACCTGGTATAGCACTTATTTTGTACCTAAAAACTCAGAGTAGGAGAGAAATCTCTTAATTATGATTAATATGGTATTGCCTTTACATGCCTCAGCCTTAATAGTGATTCCTTGTGTATTAATTTCTAGTGTATGTTTGTGATGTAAACATTTAATAAATATCCTGTTTTGTACACTTTCAGCTATGTATATTTTGTCATTTAGGACTTTAAATAATTATAGGTATATAAAATCTGTCTCATTTCCATTGAAATGTCTTTTAGACCCAGGGATGCACAACTTGGTGTGAGTTTAGATGAAAAACGTTTTTGATTCCTACTTTCTTGTTTTTTGTTTTTGTTTTTGTTTTTTTTGAGACAGAGTCTCGCTGAGTTTAGATGAAAAACATTTTTGATTCCTACTTTCTTGTTTTTTTTTTTGTTTTTTGTTTGTTTTGAGACAGAGTCTCGCTCTGTTGCCCAGGCTGGAGTGCAGTGGTGCAATCTCGGCTCACTGCAAGCTGCGCCTCCCAGGTTCATGCCATTCTCCTGCCTCAGCCTCCCGAGTAGCCCGGCTAATTTTTTCTATTTTTCAGTAGAGATGGGGTTTCACCGTGTTAGCCAGGATGGTCTTGATCTCCTGACCTCATGATCCGCCCACCTCGGCCTCCCAAAGTGCTGGGATTATAGGCGTGAGCCACAGCGCCTGGCCATTTTTTTTTTTTGAGACGGAGTCTTGCTGTGTTGCCCAGGCTGGAGTACAGAGGCACGATCTTGGCTCACAGCAACCTCCACCTCCCTGGTTCAAGCAATTCTCCTGCCTCAGCCTCCCAAGTAGCTGGGACTACAAGCATGTGCCATCATGTCCAGCTAATTTTTGTATTTTTAGTAGATATGGGGATTTTGCCATGTTGACCAGGCTGGTCTCGAACTCCTGACATCAGGGGATCTCCCCGCCTTAGCCTCCCAAAGTGCTGGGATTACAAGTGTGAGCCACCATGCCTGGCCTCATTCCCACTTGCCATTATATTTCCAGTGTGTGATCATGAGACTGTTATTTCTTTTCCAGTCCACTATTGCAGGTACTGGAATTTGCTGTCACTCTGCCTTTCCCTTCAGTCATTTTTTTTTTTAATTAAAAGTTTTATTTTATAGAGGTAGTGTCTTGCTATGTTGCCCAAGCTAGGCTCGAACTCCTGGGCTCAAGCAGTCCTCTCGCCTTGGCCTCCTAAAGTGCTGGGATTACAGGCATGAGTCTCCATGCCCAGTGTCCTTCAGTCTTTATTATTTAAAGATGTGTCTTCCAGCTGGGTGCGGTGTCTCATGCCTGTAATCCCAGCACTTTGGGAGGCCAAGGCAGGCGAATCACAAGGTCAGGAGATTGAGACCATCCTGGCTAACACAGTGAAACCTTGTCTCTACTAAAAATACAAAAAAATTAGCTGGGCGTGGTGGCAGGCGCCTGTAGTCCCAGCTACTCTGGAGGCTGAGGCAGGAGAATGGTGTGAACCCGGGAGACGGAGCTTGCAGTGAGCAGAGATTGCGCCACTGCACTTCAGCCTGGGTGACAGAGCAAGACTCCATCTCAAAAAAAAAAAAAAATGTGTCTTCCACATTTGTTTGTTCCTTGTGGATACCACTTGTGTGTAACTCAGATACATTAGTCCTTATAGAAGACTCTTGACAGACATCATTCTCAACTGGTTTCTGATCATATTCTGAATTATAGGCATGAGCCACTGCGCCTGGCCCTATTTTCTTGTTCATTGTCCTTGATCTTGGTTGGAAATTGGACAAACTGCATTAAGAAGAAAGACCTTTTGACATGAAGATGAAAGTTAGTGTATAGCTTGTTCTACTTGATTGTACTGTCAGCCCTAATAAGGTTGGAAACTATATATCCAAGAGTCCCTTCTGTTTATGGTTGTGAGTTAATGTTCATGAGAAGATGAAGGCACATGAGTTTTGAAAAGTAGAAGCGAAGAAGGCATTATTCTCAGTTCTTTTTTTTTTTTTTTTTTTGAGATGGAGTCTCACGCTGTCCCCCAGGCTGGAGTGCAGTGGTGCGATCTTGGCTCACTGCAAGCTCCACCTCCCGGGTTCACGCCATTCTCCTGCCTCAGCCTCCCAAGTAGCTGGGACTACAGGCACCTGCCACCATGCCCAGCTAATTTTTTGTATATATATATATTTTTAGTAGAGACAGGGTTTCACTGTGTTAGCCAGGATGGTCTTGATCTCCTGACCTCGTGATCCACTCTCCTTGGCCTCCCAAAGTGCTGGGATTACAGGTGTGAGCCACCGCACCCTGCCTATTCTCAGTTCTAATAGACTACCCGGAAACAAACACGTGGTAACCTTACGGACCTAAGTTGCAATTCATTTTTCTGACTTCTGGCTCTGCTAGTCTAGAACAGCCCCCAAAGCCAACATGACATTTGACTTTAGTTTCCTCTTAGCACACTCCATAGACTGTTCCACAAGCATCCCCACCACCGTCCCCTCTTTAGGATTCAGGTACACAGAGATC
Source organism: Pan troglodytes (assembly GCF_028858775.2). Lineage (NCBI taxonomy): Eukaryota > Metazoa > Chordata > Mammalia > Primates > Hominidae > Pan > Pan troglodytes. The sequence continues at coordinate 5,275,223 of NC_072418.2, read as the reverse complement.
CTTGGATTTCACCATCCCTCTGGTTTTCATCAGGCCATTCCAGGCTACTGCATTTAGTGATCTCCTCTCTTCCTGTGAACCCCTTTATCTCCAACTCTTCTCATATTTACATGATTTCTGTAGTAAGCGTCTTGTTCCTTAATCGTAACCTGTTTCCTCACTCCACCCTGACAGTTTTAATGTTGCAACCAAGAATGCATTCGTTGCATTGCTGATGCTGAGTGGTGGCAGTGACCACTGAGCCTCCATTTTCTTTTTTTTTTTTCCTTGAGATGATTTTCACTCTTGTTACCCAGGCTGGAGTGCAATGGCATGATCTCAGCTCACTGCAACCTCTATCTCCTTTTTTTTTTTTTTTTTTTTTTTTTGAGATGGAGTTTTGCTCTTGTTGCCCAGGCTGGAGTGCAATGGCACGTCTTCTGCTCACCGCAACCTCCACCTCCTGGGTTCAAGCAATTCTCCTGCCTCAGCCTCCCGAGTAGCTGGGATTACAGGCATGCGCCACTATGCCCAGCTAATTTTGTATTTTTAGTAGAGACAGGGTTTCTCCATGTTGGTCAGGCTGGTCTCGAACTCCCAACCTCAGGTGATCTGCCCGCTTCGGCCTCCCAAAGTGCTGGGATTACAGGCGTGAGCCACCGCGCCCGGCTCAACCTCTATCTCCTAGGTTCAAGTGATTCTCCTGCTTCAGCCTCCCGAGTAGCTGGGATTACAGGTGTGTGCCACCACAACTGGCTAATTTTTTTGTATTTTTAGTAGAGACAGGGTTTCACCATGTTGCTCAGGCTGGTCTCGAGCTCCTGACGTCAGGTGATCCACCTGCCTTGGCCTCCAAAACTGCTGGGATTACAGGCATGAGCCACCACACCCACCCTTTCTTTTCCTTTTGGATACTGAGTCTCACTCTGTTGCCCAGGCTGGAGTGCAGTGGCATGATCTTGGCTCACTGCAAGTTCTGCCTCCCAGGTTCAAGTGATTTTCCTGCCTCAGCCTCCTGAGTAACTGGGACTACAGGTGCACACCACCACAGCTGGCTTTTCTGTATTTGTATTTATCTATTTAATTTTTTGAGACAGTGTCTCACTCTGTTGCCCAGGCTGGACTGCAATGGTGAGATCTTGGCTCACTGCAACCTCTGTCTTCTGGGTTCAAGCCATTCTCCTGCCTCAGCCTCCCAAGTAGCTGGGACTTCAGGCATGCGCCACCACACCAGGCTAATTTTTGTATTTTTAGTAGAGATGGGGTTTCACCATGTTGGCCAGGCTGGTCTCGAACTCCTGACCTCAAGTGACCTGCCCACTTCGGCCTCCCAAAGTGCTGGGATTACAGGTGTGAGTCACTGCACCCGGCCTATTTACTTATTTTTGAGACAAAGTCTCACTCTGTTGCCCAGGCTGGAGTGCAATGGCACAATCTTGGCTCACTGCAACCTCCAATTCCCAGGTTCAAGCAATTCTCCTGCCTCAGTCTCCTGAGTAGCTGAAATTACAGGAGTGCACCACCACACCCAGCTAATTTTTTGTATCTTTAGTAGAGATGGAGTTTTGCCATGTTGGCAAGCTGGTCTCAAACTCCTGACCTCAAGCGATCCAGCTGGCTCGGCCTCCCAAAGTGCTGGGATTACAGGCATGAGCCACCATGCCTGGTCTTCTTCTTTTTAATTATTACAAAAAAAAAGAGACAGGGTTTCGCCATGTTGCCCAGGGTGGTCTCGAACTCTTGAGCTAAAGGGATCCATCCACCTTGGCTTCCCAAAGTGCTGGGATTACAGGCATAAGCCAGCGTGCTTTGCCTCTACTTTCTCTTTTTTTTTTTTTTTTTTTTTTTTGAGATGGAGTCTTGCTGCTTCACCCAGGCTGGAGTGCACTGGTGAGATCTTGGCTCACTGCAACCTCCACCTCCCGGCTTCAAGCGATTCTCCTGCCTCAGCCTCCTGAGTAACTGGGATTACAGGCGTACGCCACCATGCCCAGCTAATTTTGTATTTTTAGTAGAGACAGGGTTTCACCATGTTGGCCAGGCTGGTCTCGAACTCCTGACCTCAAGCGATCCAGCTGGCTCGGCCTCCCAAAGTGCTGGGATTACAGGCATGAGCCACCATGCCTGGTCTTCTTCTTTTTAATTATTAAAAAAAAAAAAAAGGGCTTCGCCATGTTGCCCAGGGTGGTCTCGAACTCTTGAGCTAAAGGGATCCATCCACCTTGGCCTCCCAAAGTGCTGGGATTACAGGCATAAGCCAGCGTGCTTGGCCTCTATTTTCTCTTTTTTTTTTTTTTTTTGAGATGGAGTCTGGCTGCCTCACCCAGGCTGGAGTGCACTGGTGAGATCTTGGCTCACTGCAACCTCCACCTCCCGGCTTCAAGCGATTCTCCTGCCTCAGCCTCCTGAGTAGCTGGGATTACAGGCGTACGCCACCATGCCCAGCTAATTTTGTATTTTTAGTAGAGACAGGGTTTCACCATGTTGGCCAGGCTGGTCTCGAACTCCTGACCTCAAGCGATCCAGCTGGCTCGGCCTCCCAAAGTGCTGGGATTACAGGCATGAGCCACCATGCCTGGTCTTCTTCTTTTTAATTATTAAAAAAAAAAAAAAAAAAGAGACAGGGCTTCGCCATGTTGCCCAGGGTGGTCTCGAACTCTTGAGCTAAAGGGATCCATCCACCTTGGCCTCCCAAAGTGCTGGGATTACAGGCATAAGCCAGCGTGCTTGGCCTCTATTTTCTCTTTTTTTTTTTTTTTTTTTGAGATGGAGTCTGGCTGCCTCACCCAGGCTGGAGTGCACTGGTGAGATCTTGGCTCACTGCAACCTCCACCTCCCGGCTTCAAGCGATTCTCCTGCCTCAGCCTCCTGAGTAGCTGGGATTACAGGCGTACGCCACCATGCCCAGCTAATTTTGTATTTTTAGTAGAGACAGGGTTTCACCATGTTGGCCAGGCTGGTCTCGAACTCCTGACTTCAAGCGATCCAGCTGGCTCGGCCTCCCAAAGTGCTGGGATTACAGGCATGAGCCACCATGCCTGGTCTTCTTTTTAATTATTAAAAAAAAAAAATAGAGACAGGGTTTCACCATGTTGCCCAGGGTGGTCTCGAACTCTTGAGCTAAAAGGATCCACCCATCTTGGCCTCCCAAAGTGCTGGGATTACAGGCATGAGCCAGCGTCCTTGGCCTCTATTTTATTTTATTTTCTTTTTTTTTTTTTTTTGAGATGGAAGTCTTCCTGCTTCACTCAGGCTGGAGTGCAGTGGCGAGATCTTGGCTCACTGCAACCTCCACCTCCCGGCTTCAAGCGATTCTCCTGCCTCAGCCTCCTGAGTAGCTGGGATTACAGGCATAGGCCACGATGCCCAGCTAATTTTTTTATTTTTAGTAGAGACGGGGTTTCACCATGTTGGCCAGGATGGTCTTGATCTCCTGACCTCGTGATCTGCCCGCCTCAGCCTCCCAAAGTGTTGGAATTACAGGCGTGAGCCGCCACGCCCGGCCCTATTTTCTATTTTGGTTATTTCAGACTAGGAATAGAGAGACGCAGAAAACTACAGCTGTGCACTGAGACCACTGACACTTGGGAGTCACCGCACTCCAGGTACAGGGACCGCCACGAACAAGCGAGTCCTCCCAGACACGCAGGAGTAGCCCCCAAGGCTGACAAAAATCACATTTGTTCCAGGGACAAAAGGATGGACACATCCAGAGACACGGACACACCCACAAATCATCGCCCCCACTCTTCAGCCTCACAGCGGCCCCCTGATTCTGGTCCCTCCAGAATCTCTGTCATCAGTCACCCCCATACACAGAGCATCGTCCATCGTGGGTGGGGGCCCCGCCACAGATGCCACTCCCCAGACCCAGAAGATGACCGCAAGCTGCTGCAACGCGGGGCAGGGGTTCAGGATGTCCGTAATCTCCCGCCTCGCCCTGTCTGAGTCTCCTTTTCTGTCGCCTGGAAAAACCACAGCAGCCGCCCTCGCAGAAGTAGGGAACTTCGCCGGTGCTACAGCGGCTTCCGTAATCCCAGGGGGCCCCACGGCACGAGGCTTAAGAGGCGGGGCGCGCTGCATGCCGGGAGGAGCTCGATGGGCGGGGCTTTGAGCGACTGTGCGGCCTCCGTTTGAGGTCGCCGTTTCCCACAAGCCCCCGGGGCAGGGACCTCGCCGGCGCAGTTGTCTGGCTGGGACTGCGCGGGTGCTGCGGTGAGCTTCGGGGTCTGGTGTGGCTGGTGCTTGTGCAGCCACTGCCTCCGGCCTCGGTGATTGCGAAACTGAGGGGCAGTGGGTGCAGGTGCGCCTGCAGGTGTGAGGGACCGAGGGGCGGTGGGTGTGGGTGGGCCTGCTGGTGAGGGTGGGTGTGGGGGACCGAGGGGCAGTGCATTTGGGTGTGGCTGCCGGTGTGGGGGACAGAGGGTGGGTGTGGGTGCGCCTGCAGATGTGGGGGACCGAGAGGCAGTGGGTCGGGGGAACCTAGGGTGGGTGTGGGTGCGTCTGCGCTGGTCGTGGTGGGGCGCCTTTGAGGTTGGTGGTTGCGGTTGTCCTGGGGAGCCGAGGTGGCTACGCGGCTGTGGGGTGGCTGTGGCCGTGGTCGGCGGGTGTCCGTGGAACATGGACCCAGCCACTCTTTTTCCAGCTCTTTCTCCCCGCAGCCGCAACTGTGCTCCCGAGAGGGTGCAGGTGCGGGTCTTTAATGAGGCTTGTTGGGAAGAAGTCGTGGAACTGGGTTGTTATGGGAGCTGGAGAGTCGAAACTGGCCTGAAGCCAAGTCCTCGGCTGATGCTTGAGGATTAGGACCCCCCACTAGGAAGGGTCCCCTTTGGGAGAACTGGAGTGCGCTTTTAGGTTTTCAAAACCACAGCATCTCCAAAGATCTGACCCTGGGGACCTGAATAAACTCAACTCTCACAGAAGCGTTCTTGGCAGGCGCGGCCCGAAAGGGCATTTCCTAACATCAGTACAGGCAAATTTGGGGCATGAGCCCTCCTTCCTCAGACCTTCAGTGCTTCCTGAGTATCCAAAGGTGGTAAAAGAAACGTTGCACGTTTTCTTTTATTTATTTATTTTATTTATTTATTTATTGAGATGGAGTTTCGCTCTTGTTGCCCAGGCTGGAGTGCAGTGGCGCTATCTCGGGCTCACTGCAACCTCCGCCTCCCAGGTTCAAGCGATTCTCCTGCCTCAGCCTCCCGAGTAGCTGGGATTACAGGCACCTGCCACCACGCCCGGCTAATTTTTTGTATTTTTGTAGAGACGGGGTTTCACCATGTTGGTCAGGCTGGCCTTGAACTCCTGACCTCAGGTGATCCGCCCACCTCGGCCTCCCAAAATGCTGGGATTACAGGCGTGATCCACCGCACCCAGCCACATTACACGTTTTCAAAGTTCAGGAGGGTTTACATTTTCTCTTAGTAAGCGAAAGTGGTTTGTTGTTTTTTATTATTTTTAATATACATACAGTGACTATTTTAAGCGTATTTCTATGAGTTTTCATAAATGCATATTTACACCACCAAAATAGAGAACATTCTATCACTCCCCAGATACTCTTGGGTTGCCCATTTGTACTCAACCTTTCACCCCTAACCACTGATCTGCTTTAGCCACCTGTATCTTTGCCTTTTCCAGAATGTCATGTTATGTGAAATATGTAGCCTTTTGAGCCCTGTTTGTAAAATTCGATGCCATATTTGTAAAATTAGCTAATTATACTTGTCATTTATTGATTGAGACAAGGGTCACATCCTGTCACCTAGGCTGGAGTGGGAGGGGCACAGTCATAGCTCACTGCTGCCTCAAACGTCTGGGCTTAAGTGATCATCCCGCCTCAGCCTCCCCAGTAGCTGGGACTCCAGGCATACAGCACCATGCCTTGCTAATTAAAAAAAATTTTTTTAGTAGAGACAAGGTCTCCTTATGTTGCCCAGGCTGGCCTCGAACTCCTGAGCTCAAGCAATCCTCCCACTTTGGCCTCCCGAAGTGCTGGGTTTACAGGTGTGAGCCATGGCGCTCAGCCTATTATTGTCTTGTAGAATTTTCAGTTTAAAAACTTTTGACAGGCTGGGCACAGTGGCTCACACCTGTAATCCCAGCATTTTTGGGAGGCCGAGGTGGGCGGATCACCTGAGGTCAGGAGTTGGAGACCAGCCTGACCAATATGGAGAAACCCCGTCTCTACTAAAAATACAAAAAGTTGGCCGGGCATGCCTGTAATCCCAGCTACTCAGGAGGTTGAGGCAGGAGAATCGCTTGAACCCAGGAGGCAGACGTTGCGGTGAGCCGAGATCGCGCCATTGCACTCCAGCCTGGGCAACAAGAGCGAAGCTCCGTCTGGGGAAAAAAAAAAAAAAAAAACAATCGACAGAGCTAAGTATAAGAGGTGGCAGATAACAGGCCTTCAAAACTGAGAGGTTAGATTACTACGTTTACATCAAGATATGTGAGTTAAGGTTAAGATTCTGTGTTCTTTGTGCTTAACTTTCTTCATTTGTATGATGGGAGGGAAGCTGGGAACAGGAGGTGCAATGAGATGATAAGTCATATTAATCTCCGCAGTACTTAACATCGAGAAATTGACAGAATTTCATTTGCTTTCCTCATTAACAAAATGCAAAGCTATTGGCCAGGGGTTGTGGCTCTCAACTTTAATCCCAGAGCTTTGGGAGGCTGAGGCGGGAGGATTACTTGAGTCCAGGAGTTCCAGACCAGCCTGGTCAACATAGTGAGACCTCATCTTTACGAAGAAACAACGCCCCCCACCACACACACACAGAAAGCTATTACATTTTCTTCTCTTTCCTGTGAGCCCATTTGGTGGAAGTGCAAACTTATGAAAATCATATCTTTGAAAAGCAAAATGGCCTTTTTGAGTTTTGCAGATTATTAAAACACAAAGCTTCCATCCACTCTTTTGAAAATGCATTTAAAATTTCCCAGTTTCAGGATGTCAAGTGTGCTGGGGGGCCTCAAGGCCACCCCCAGTGGTTCAGTGATTTGTTAGGGGTACTGAAGGGAACTGGCATATAGTCAGCCTTACAGCTAAGACTTATTACAGTGCAAGGAAACAGAGCCAACTATTAGTAAAGGGATGAGGCACACGGGTTGAAGTCGGGGAAACCAGGCATGAGCTTCCAAGGGTCCTCCCTGGTTGGCAGCGTACAAGATGCTTTTACTGCCCGGGAAACTAATTGTAACAGCATGTGTGACTATTTACCAACCTGAGAAGCTCAATAGAGACTCTGCCAGGGTTTTTTTTTATTGCCAGCTGGTTATGATGCACTCACTGCTTGGCAAATACCAAGATTCCAGATGCCTGGAATGAAAGGTGTTTTGCATAAACCATATTGCTTGTGCAATTTTGACACAGCTGACCTTGTAAACGGGCCTTTCAAGGGATAGCACTCAGGCCTGTTTTGCTAAGTTTTTTGCAGTGCAGCCTATTGGCCCCTGCTTTACAGCAAAATAATCATCAGTAAGACCGTCACAGCATGGGGGGGAATGAGCTTGCAGGAATGATTCCAGCTATGCCCTTTAGGGGTTTCGGACTTAGTTAAAATACAGGTCTGTTTTAGAAAGCCACCTGGCCTCCTCCTCAAACTTACGTATGAATCCTTTTTACCTGTCCTAACTCACCAAGTGTGTGGTAGAGCAGAACTCTTGCCAGTAATTTGAAGCTTCCACAGCTCAGACGGTGTCGCAATAGGTTCCACACCTGATTACAGTCCCACAGGACACACAAGGTACTGCTGGAAACTGAGTTTACAATTGTCAGGGCAACCTAAGCAAGACATCCATTAGTCAGCAGTGAAGGTTAACAGACACTCAGCGCGGACTCCCCCTGTAGGGAGAATTCTCAGTCCTGTCCAATGAGGTTAGTTGAGTCCCCGATTTCAGAGGGACTGCCTGAGGCAGTCAGTTCCACATGGTTTGCTTGTCTATGACCACAGATCATCACTTTCACCAGTGTGGCCCTCAGGGTGTTCTGCAGGGCAGGAATAGCAGCTGGGTGGCTCCCTCACGGCGTGTCAGGGTGGTCTAGGCTCAGCAGTCAGTTTGCGTTCAAAGAACTTACTGGGCGGGCACATTGGCTCACGCCTGTAATCCCAGCACTTTGGGAAGCTGAGGCAGGTGGATCACCAGAGGTCAGGAGGTTGAGACTAGCCTGACCAACATGGTGAAACTTCGTCTCTACTGAAAATACAAAATTAGCCGAGGATGGTGGTGCATGCCTGTTATCCCAGCTACTTGGAAGGCCAAGGCAGGAGAATCGCTTGAACCCAGGAGGTGGAGGTTGCCGTGAGCCAGGATCACGCCATTGCACTCCAGCCTGGGCAACAAGAGTGACACTCTGTCTCAAAAAAATAAATAAAATAAAAAGAACTCACGGGAGTTTGGAAAGCAGCACAGAGGGTTTTCCTTCGGGAGGAAGGAAAAAGTTGCAGGAAAGATTCTGAAAACGAAGATGAACACTGGCCTCTGCCCTCCCCCAGCCACCTCCTCAGATGCTTTCGCATATTTCCTCCTGTTACAAAGTCACTGTGTCCCATTGGGCAATCATTTTACATTTAAAAAAATCATCCTTTAGTGTCATCCAGACCTTTCTTCTGGAAGAGTTGTATGGAATAGGAACAAAGTTTTTCCACAGAAAAACCTTTTAATGCTATTTACTCAAAGACACAGGTTTAAAAATTGGTTGTGATAAAATCTGAAATTATCAAAAAAATTTCAAGATGGCTTTACATAACCTCCCATCCCTTTTGTCCTGATCGTTTATCCAGTGAGCAGCTCAGAAAAGATCCGTCTGTTTCCGAGGGCTAACTGCCTTACTAAGTTGTGTGTACCAGGAGATGGTGAGGGAAGCAGGGTCAAACTGTCCATCCACTGTTACAAACTGCAGTGAATCCAGAAAGCCAAACACAAGCCATCAGCAGTGAGGCATCCCCCAGGTGGGGGGTCAAGAGCCCAGTGTCAGGAATGGGTGGAGGTCACAGTGCCTGGCTATGCCCTTACCAAACTCCAGCTTTTGGCAGCAATCACGTTTGCCATGCAGTCATTCTCCGTATAAGATGAACCCTCTACTATTTATGAAATTTCAAAAATTGAATGTTTTATGTCAATTTTTAACATTCAGATGCAAGAGCCACATACTGCAAAGGCTTTTATTTTTATTTATTTATTTTTGAGACAGAGTCTTGTTCTGTCGCCCAGGCTGGAGTGCAGTGGTGTGATCTCAGCTCACTGCAACCTCCGCCTCCCGGGTTCAAGCAATTCTCCTGCCTCAGCCTCCTGAGAAACTGGGATTACAGGCATCCATCACTGCGCCCAGCCAATTTTTGTATTTTTTAAGTAAAGACAGGGTTTCACCACGTTGGCCAGGCTGATCTCAAACTCCTTACCTCAAGTGATCTGCCTGCCTTGGCGTCCCAAAGTGTTGGGATTTACGGGCGTCAGCCACCTGGCCTGGCGAGCCTCGCCATACAAAGGCTTTTTTTTTTTTTTTTTTTTTTTTAAAAGACAGAGTCTCGCTCTGTCGCCCAGGCTGGAGTGCAGTGGCGTGATCTCAGCTTACTGCAAGCTCCGTCTCCCGGGTTCACGCCATTCTCCTGCCTCAGCCTCCCGAGTAGCTGGGATTACAGGCGTCCGCCCCTGCGCCCGGCTAATTTTTTGTATTTTTACTAGAGACGGGGTTTCACTGTGGTCTCGATCTCCTGACCTCGTGATCTGCCCGCCTCGGCCTCCCAAAGCGCTGGGATTCCAGGCGTGAGCCACCGCGCCCGGGCTTTTATGGAGGCCCCCCGCTTTATAAAATAATGGCAATTGTGCCCCCAGTATCAAATGCAGCATTTGTAGTCTTAACATCATAGCCGTCAGATGTTGGATGTCATCCAGCACCCAGGTTGGAATGCAGGGGGCTGGGGGAGGGACCTGCTGCAGCAGGAGCTAGGCTAACACTCAACTTACAGCTCCTGTAGGTAAGATGCTCTGTGGTCCACATCAAATGGGAACCCTCTGATCAGTGACAATCATGTTCAAATTCATGGCCGCATATCACATGGCCTAAAAGTTTAAACCATTGCAAAAATGAAGCTGAAGCATACCCCTGTGTTTATTGTTACGGGGAGTCATTACTGTTAACTCCAACAATGCACACCTGTGTATCTATTGCTCCCCACCATTTAAACACCCCTGAGTAGTTCTTTGGTTAAGATTGTCAGGGTAGAAGTGCCCGGTGTGGTGGCTCACGCCTGTAATCCCAGCACTTTGGGAGGCTGAGGCGGGTGGATCACGAGGTCAGGAGATCGAGACCATCCTGGCTAACACGGTGAAACCCCATCTCTACTAAAAATACAAAAAAATTAGCCGGGCGTGGTGGCGGGCGCCTGTAGTCCCAGCTACTCGGGAGGCTGAGACAGGAGAATGGCGTGAACCCAGAGGCAGAGCTTGCAGTGAGCCAAGATCACCCCACTGCACTGCAGCCTGGGTGACAGAGTGAGACTCCATCTCAAAAAAAAAGAATTTATGTTAATGTCAAAAGTTTTAAGTATATGAAAAATTGACCTTTAGGAAGAGTGCATGAGCTGGTACACATCTGGTAATGCTAATAGATAGTGCCTAAACTGACAAAATTACAAAGTTGATTTCATATTCCATAATTGCAATGGAATATTTATATCTTCAGAGTAAAAATATTTGTTAGTATATAATTTATCTGAACATGGTTGATAAAATCTAAGAAACCACTACAGAGGAATTTGACAAAAAGTGTCTTGTTCTTAATAGCATATAATTAAACATAGCATTGAACATATACTGAAGGGTTGCACTCGGCTCTGAGTAATAGGAAACTCCACCAGTCTGCCTGATATGAGAGAGGTGATTATTCTTACATGGACTAAGTCATTCAGCGATGCTGTACACGATCAAACTGTGTGTGCGCTTTTTGGCTGGTGCATAGGCTGTCATGGTTGTGTCTGCACACAGAACCATAAGCAGTACTAAGAGAACAAAAGAAAATGTTTAGTATAAAAATAAGGTAAGACCTGGGCTGGGCACGGTGGCTCACACCTGTAATCCCAGCACTTTGGGAGGCCAAGGCAGGTGGATCATGAGGTCCGGAGTTCAAGACCAGCCCGGCCAACATAGTGAAACCCCGTCTCTACTGAAAATACAAAAGTTAGCGGGGCATGGTGGTGCATACCTGTAGTCTCAGCTACTTGGGAGGCTGAGGCAGGAGAATCGCTTGAACCCGGGAGGCAGAGGTTGTGAGCCGAGATCACACCACTGCACTTCAGCCTGGGCAACACAGCAAGACTCTGTCTCAAAAATAAATAAATAAATAAAATAAAAATAAGGTAAGACCTAAAGGAGGGAGTTAGCTTCAGAGATGATCACCACGACAGTCAGGATCAGTGGCCTGGTGGACGTGGCAGGTGTTGTAGCAATCCACACTAAATGTCTTCATGTTGGGAGAGCTCATGGAGATGTCTGGCTGAAAGTTAGGCAGCTGGTGTCTGTTGTAGAGATACTCTTCATTAACAGGGGCAGGAATCAATACAATGATCCAGAAGGCCGTGTGCATGGTGCGCCTGTGTGCCACCTTTATGTCTCTGAGTATGCTGGCTCTACAAAGCGGGTAATGACTTCTCTAGTCCTGACTGCCAAACCTCATGCAAAGTAGAAAATCAGCAGATTTTAACTTGGTGCCATAAAGGAAAGACATTCAGGGAAATGTCGTTCCCAGCCTTACACATATATCCGTAACAAAACCATCTACAGATTTCATTCTTGTTTTGTAGGTCCCCATTCCTAATTCAAAGGCTGCTGTCTAACTCCCAGTGAGAAATGAGGAAACACAAATTGCAAAAGATGATTAGAGACTATACTTTATAGAGAACTCTGCATATTTACAAGGTTTTGCAAAAAAAAATTTGGTAAGGTACAATATATAAAATAGGTAAGTGATATCCACTATCTGTAGCAGTAGGCCAGTAAGAAATACCAAAGTTTTATTGTTGTAATGATCCCATACAGAAAAATATAGAAACTATAAAAATTATGTCATGTTCGGCCGGGCATGGTGGCTCACGCCTGTAATCCCAGCACTTTGGGAGGCCGAGGTGGGCAGACCATGAGGTCAGGAGATCGAGACCATCCTGGCTAACACGGTGAAACCCCATCTCTACTAAAAATACAAAAAATTAGCCAGGCGTGGTGGCCGGCGCCTGTAGTCCCAGCTACTTGGGAGGCTGAGGCAGGAGAATGGCGTGAACTTGGGAGGCGGAGCTTGCAGTGAGTGGAGATCACGCCACTGCACCCCAGCCTGAGTGACAGAGCGAGACTGTCTCAAAAAAAAAAAAAAAAATTGTGTCATGTTCAAAGTACGCTTCAAATCACCATGGGTCTAATATGGTTTGAAATGAAAATATTTAAGAGACAAAACACTTAACTATTAAAACTTAGGTATTATAGCTGAAAGAGGACTTAGAGAATTATTTTCTCACATAAACATTTATTTTTGAAAGAGCTGGAAATTCATGACTAATGGGTCTGTTTTACAAATGAGGTATTGACAAAGACAGTATCATACTTGTAAGATTTCTCTCCTGGTGTGAATTTTCTGGAGCATTATACATGAATTAATGTGAGGTTACCCCGTTAGAGTTATAGAATTTCTCATTAGTGTGTGCTCTCACTGGTTTTAGAAAGAATGACTTGGCAACTGAAGGCTTTTGAGTATGACTGACATTCGTGGGATTTCTGTCCTGCATGCATCCTCAGATGGTTCCGGAAGGAGGAGTGCCACTTGAAGGACATCCCACATTGTTTACATTTGTGAGGTTTCTCTCCAGTGTGCATCCTCACATGATTATGTAAGGTTGAGGACCAAGTGAAGGTTTTTCCACACTGTTTACACTCATAAGGCTTCTCTCCAGTGTGCATCCTCAAATGACCTTGGAATGCTCTGGAAGAGGTAAAGGCCTTCCCACAGTGTTCACATTTATGGAGCTGCTCTTGCGTGTGAATTCTCACATGTTCTCTAAACGTTGAGGACCAAGTGAAGGTTTTTCCACATTGTTTACACTCATAAGGCTTCTCTCCAGTGTGCGTCCTCAAATGACCTCGGAATGATCTGGAAGAGGTAAAAGCCTTCCCACATTGTTCACATTTATAGAGCTGCTCTTGCGTGTGAATTCTCACATGTTCTCTAAACGTTGAGGACCAAGTGAAGGCTTTCCCACATTGTTTACACTCATAAGGTTTCTCTCCAGTGTGAGTCCTCAAATGACCTTGGAATGATCTGGAAGAGGTAAAAGCCTTCCCACAGTGTTCACATTTATAGAGTTTCTCCCCAGTGTGGATCCTCATGTGGACTCGCAAGGTTTCAGACCAACTGAATGTTTTCCCACACTGCTTGCATTCATAGGGCTTCTCTCCCGTGTGTGTCTTCTCATGTCTTTGAAAAGCCTGGGGGTAAGTGAAGGCCTTCCCACAGTGCTGACATTTATAGGGCTTCTCTCCAGTGTGTGTTGTCATGTGTCTTTGAAATGTTGAGGGATAAATGAAGGCTCTCCCACATTCCTGACATTTATATGGCCTGTCTTTTGCGTGAGTTTTCACATGTCTAGTGAAGCTTGAGAACCCATTAAACGCCATCCGACACTGCTCGCATTTGTAGGTTTTCTCTGCTGTGTGAGTCTTTACGTGGTGAGAGAGGTAACGAGGATGTTGGAAAGTTTGTCCACATGCTTGACACTTATACGGCTTCTCCTCAGTGTCGGTTCTTCCGTGACTGCGTAGGTGTGAGGGACAAATGCAGGCCTGCTTACATTCCTCACCTGGAGGCGCTTTTCGTCCACAGTGAGACTTGACGTGCCTTTTAAGAGAAGAAAGATGCGTGAAGACTGTCCTGCACTTGGTGCATTCATATGGTTTTTCTCCAGCAGCAATTTCCTTGTGCAGCGTAAGATCTGGCATTTGATGGATGGCTTCTCCATATTGATTACCTTCATTATGTGTACAGAATCTGTCCACCACACGATTTCTGTTAAAAATGAGAAACATTTTTATGTATGGTATGTTTAGTAATGATGTGTTGAGATGTATTAACAAGTATTAGAAATAATGTCTAAGTACATTTCAGTATACGTGAAGTTTTTCTATTCTGAATTGTTTGAAGAGACATATTTTTTAATGCAGTATTTATTATATATGGGGTTTTCCTGTAATTTCTTTTTATTTATTTATTTTTTGAGACAGAGTCTCACTCTGTCACCCAGGCTGGAGTGCAGTGGCGCAATCTCAGCTCACTGCAAGCTCTGCCTCCCAGGTTCACACCATTCTCCTGCCTCTGCCTCACAGGTAGCTGGGACTACAGGTGCCTGCCACCACGCTCGGCTATTTTTTTTGGTATTTTTAGGAGAGGCGGGGTTTCACCATGTCAGCCAGGCTGCTCTTGAACTCCTGACCTCGTGATCTGCCTGCCTCAGCCTCCCAAAGTGCTGGGATTACAGGCGTGAGCCATCACGCCCGGCCCCCTGTAATTACTTCTAACAATTATGTTTCAAATTCTCAATGTCTTAGTCAAATACAAATTTTTTTTTTGGTTAAAATTCTGAGGAATAAACAAATTAGGAGCAATGCTTATATTTGGAGCAATATATATTTGGAGTAATACTTAGATATATATTTAATTGCATACAAGGATTTTTCTCTTGTGAGTGCAACTCACCTCCGATTTTTGTGGTGGTCTTCGGTGCCGTAGCCTTCACAATTTTTTTCTAAAGTGTAGGCACAGGAATTATTTCCTGTGAAGTTTGGTATTGTCTGTTCCTTAGATTTTTCTTGCCCGTACATATCCTGCAGAGAAACTGACCCATTGGCTTTAAATTGAGTCCCATCATCTGCAACAAAAAAGTAAACAAATCTCATAAGGAATAAGACACGTATTAAGCAAAGGAAGACACTGAGGAGTTTAGCATTTTGAGGGCCTCATCAGTAACAGACATAAGGGGTCAAAATGTTAGGTATTTCACAAACACAGTAAGTCACGGGTATCAAACAAGGAACCACCCTGTGATCCTAAATGACCAGTGAAATCTATACCCCTACTAATGACACTAAAGGAACTTCAAGTCCTTTAAACCAAGACAGAAATAACATCTGTTTCACACACGTTTTCACTGTTAGGGAATAATGACTAGATTCTAGGTCCATGGTGGCTGTGAACATGTCTGTCTAAGCCCTTTCCCACATTTCACATCTTGCAACAGAACTGATGAGAAAGAAATGAGTTCATTAAAAACCCAGGGAAGGAATGATGCCATCCTCACCTACTGAGGCCAGGTTCCGGAAGGTCTCCAGCATCACATCTCTGTAGAGGTCCCTCTGAGCAGAATCCAGCAAAGCCCACTCCTCCAGGGTGAAGTCCACAGCCACATCCTCAAAGACCACTGAGTCCTAAGACAAACCACACAGGTGTGCAGGAGGATTGGCGACACTGAAAGTACTGGGGAACTGGACTCAATTCATAAATTCAAACAAGATTCTGTGGTGTCCCAACACCTCCTCTATGACGCGAATCTTAGATCTTTTACTTATTCACAATCACTTCCTAGTAAACTTCTTAGCACCACTATCAGTCTGAACTTCTCTCTGCCTTTTTACTGCGACTGCTCTTATTTTCCTCTACCAGGAGGGTCTAGAGAAATGCTATGCAAATGAAGTAACTTTTCCATTTGAAACGTTGCATAACGCAGCAGGCCTCGGTTGTCCAAACGATGCACGTTTCACAGGTCTTTCGGACAAGCCTTCCATCAGCTACTGGAGAAAATGGTAAGTCCTTGGAATCCCCTGCCTGGTGAGGGGATCTTTGTATGGACGGGTCTGAGGCTGGCCAGAGTTTCTAACAATGTGACTTAAGAATTCCTGTCTTTGTCTGCCTGGAGCCCTAGGCAACATTGTATCCGTTTTCCCCCTTTATTTTCTTAAATTATTTTAAAGGCAACTGTATGAATATGTTTGGAAAGCACTGTTGGATGTATAACACATAAGAATACCTATTTGCCAATAACAGCACGGAGGCGGAGGGTGGGAGGGAGCAAAGGCATATTTAAGCAAGGGACATGACTATAGATGGTAAAGTACTAACTAAAATGCGCTGTTTTGGCGTATAACATTCATGGATGTAGTATGTATTCATATTGCCATAAAAGTTGGAGGGGCAGGAAGGAATAGAGCTACACACGCAGCATTTCTGTATCTCACTGGCATCAAGCGATGAATATAAACCTGAAGCTCATGTGATAAGCCTCGCATTTATAATACAGTAACCCCTAAAGAGACCAACAAACAGTAAAAAGTTAAACAATTGAAAGGTTTCATTGGAAAATACTTAATGAAAATGAAAGTAGTGGCCGGGCGCAGTGGCTCACGCCTGTAATCCCAGCACTTTGGGAGGCCGAGGCAGGCAGATCACCTGAGGTCGGGAGTTTGAGACCAGCCTGACCAACATGGAGAAACCCCCGTCTCTGCTAAAAATACAAATTTAGCTGGGCATGGTGGTGCATGCCTGTAATCCCAGCTACTCAGGAGGCTGAGGCAGGAGAGAGAATCACTTGAACCCAGGAGGTGGAGGTTGCGGTGAGCTGAGATCACACCACTGCTCTCCAGCCTGGGCGACAGAGCGAAACTCCATCTCAAAAAAAAAAAAAAGTAGTAAAGGAGTAAAGCAACAACAAAGACATAAAACCCACAGAAAACAAAAAGTAAGATGACAAACGTTAAGTATGTCTGCGTCAGTAATGACACTAACTGGGAATGAGTCACAGAACCCAGTGAAACGGCAGAGGCTGTCAGAAAACGGATAACAAACAATCCAACTATATACGCTGTATAAGACACACACTTTTGATCCAAAGATACAAACAGATGGAAAGTAAAGGATGGGGCTGGGCGCAGTGGTTCACGCCTATAATCCCAGCAGTTTGGGAGGCCGAGGTGGGCAGATCACTGGAGGTCAGGAGTTCGAAACCAGCCTGGCCAACATAGTGAAACTCTGTCTCTACTAAAAATACAAAAATTAGCCGGGCATGGTGGCACGTGCCTGTAATCCCAGCTACTCAGGAGGCTGAGGCAGGAGAATCGCTTGACCCGGGAGGCGGAGGTTGCAGTGAGCCGAGATTGTGCTCTCCAGCCAAGACTGTCACTCTAGCCTGGGTGACAGAGCAAGACTCAAAAAAATAAATAAAAATAAAAGATATGGATAATTAAAATTACAAGTTGAAACATAAACACCCATTCTTTTTTTTTAGTTGAGCACAGCATCATCAATTACCCCACTTTTTAATGAGAGAACATCTAGGTGAAATACGAGGAAATAAAATAATTGAACACTATAAGTCATTTAGACATAGCAGACATCTGCAGAACACTGAACCCAGCAACAGCAAAACATACATTCTTTTCAAGTGCAGAAGAACGTTCTGTAAAAGAGACCCTTTGCTAGGCCATAGAAGAAACCTCAACACATTTTAAACAATAGAAATACAAAATATTGTCTGGGCTTGGTGACTCACACCTGTAATCCCAGGATTTTGGGAGACCAAGGCAGATGGATCGCTGGAGCTCAGGTGTTCGAGACCAGCCTGGGCAACATAGTGAGACCCTGTCTCTACTAAAAATGCAAAAATTTGCTGGGTATGGTGGCACACACATGGATTCCCAGCTACTTGGGAGGGTGAGGCACGAGAATTGCTTGAAGACAGGAGTTGCAGTGAGCTCTGATCACACCACTGACAGAGTGAGAGTTAGTCTCCCCAAAAAAAAAAAAAAAAAAAAAAACAGAAATAAGTATGTTCTCTGACCACAATGGAATGAGAAATGAAATTTGAAACGAATACAGAAAATTTGGCAAATTCACTAATATGTGGATATTAACACACTCCTCCATAACTAATGGATCAAAGAGAAATCAAAAGGGAAATACTTTGAGATGGATGGAAAATAAAGACATAATATACCAAAACTTATATAAAGGAAATCAAAAGCTATAAATACCTATCCTAAAGATTGCAAATCAACAGCCTAACCTGGTCCACCTCGAGAAAATAGGAAAATAAAAGTAAACCTAAGCAATTAGGAGTAAGGAAATAATAAATATTACAGGCAAATTAATGAAATAGAGAACAGTAAAATAGAGAAAAATCAATCAAACCAAAGCTAGTTGTTTGAAAAGATCAAACAAAACTGATTAAGCAGCCAGGCACAGTGGCTCACACCTGTAATCTCAGCACTTTAGAGGGGGGTGGATCACAAGGTCAGCAGTTTGAGACCAGCCTGGCCAATATGGTGAAACCCCGTCTCTACTAAAAACACAAAAATTAGCTGGGCGTGGTGGCAGATGACTGTAATCCCAGCTACTCAGGAGGCTGAGGAGGGAGAATCGCTTGAACCCAGGAGGCAGAGGTTGCAGTGAGCCGAGATCGCACCATTGCACTCCAGCCTGGGTGACAGAGCAAGACTCAGTCTCAACAACAAAAAAGTGGGGAAAGGATGTAAATACACATTTCTCCAAGAAAAATAAACATTGTCAGTAATTAGTCATCAAAGAAATGCAAATCAAAACCAAAAGGAGATACCACTTCTCACCCACTAGGATGGGTAAAATAAAGAACTAAAAAGGAAAATAAGTTTTGGCAAGGACATGGAGAAACAGGAATCTTCACACATTGCTGGTGGGAATGTAAAATGGTACAACCAATTAAGAAAACAGTGTGGCAGTTCTTTTTAAAAGTTAAATGACTTCTAGTTTTTGGTCCAGCATGTAAGGAGCTTGGAAGTTATTACTCCGTTGTAACAAAAAGCTGAACAAACTGAAACCTCAACAAGCTCTTCTTCCATCCTTCAGAGAACTGATGTCACAAGGCAAGCTCTGCCCCCTCAAACTGAAGAGAGAGGTGGATACAGAGAGTCATAACTTACCAGAACACGCAACCATGAACAGAAGCCTCTGTGGGAACCGTTACTTAGATGGGAAACCCTGAGCTGTAACTGATGAATTGCTGGGGGCACAGCGGGCCCAAGTCTGAGTTAGCAATCTCAGGGCGCCCAGTCTTGTAGAGGAGAAGAATGATGATTTTGAAATAGGCCAGATATTTCTGCTCTTTCTCACCGGGCCTTTCCCTTAAAACTATTTGATCAGAGCCTCACCTGTTGGGGTTTCATCAGTGTCTAAATGACCTGTGGAAAGAGATGTATCCCCCATCATCTTCCTCTATTCATCTTGTCCCGCCAAGTGAGAGGAGAAGGAAGAACTGAGAAGCACTTGTGAAGTTCAGTGTCGCGGGGCACAGGCTCAAGAAAAGACTGAGATGTCATCAAAGGATCAGGGAATCCTTGCCCTCTGCCCGCATCTCACCACTGCGTTACTAAAGGTCTATTTACTTCAGTGCCTTTCACCCAGTACATTGCGTCTGGCTTTCCAGAAAGAAATGACAAGGCATACTAAAAGGCAAAAGACACAGCTTGAAGAGATAAAGCAGAACCCCTCAGATATGGCAGGGACGTTGGAATTATCAGACTGGGAATTTAAAACAAGTATGATTAACAGGTGAAGTGCTCTAATGGAAAAAGTAGACAACACGCAAAAACAGGCAATACAGGCTGAGAAGTGGAAATCCTAAGAATGAAAAAGCCATGGGAGAGATTTGAAAAGCACTGTAACAGAAATGGAGAATGACTTTAATGGACACATGAGTAGACTGGGTGTGGCTGAGGAAAGACTCTGAGCCTGAAGACATGTAATGAAAACTTCTAGGTTGGGCACGGTGGCTCATGCCTGAAATGCCAGCATTTTGGGAGGCTGGGGCGGGAGGATTGCTTGAGGCCAGGAGTTCAAGACCAGTCTGGGCAACATAGTGACACCCTGTCTTTACAAAGTTTTTTGTTGTTGTTGTTTTGTTTTTGAGACAGACTCCCCTGCTGTCGCCCAGGCTGGAGTGCAATGACACAATCTCAGTTCACTGCAATCTCTGCCTCTCGGGTTCAGGAGATTCTCCCGCATCAGCCTCCCAAGCAGCTGGGATTACAGGCACCCGCCATCATGCGCAGCTAATTTTTTTGGTATTTTTGTAGAGACAGGGTTTCACCATGTTGGCCAGGCTGGTCTCAAACTCCTGACCTCAGGTGATCCACCCACCTCGGCCTCCCAAAGTGCTGGGATTACAGGCATGAGCCACCGTGCCCGGCCACAAAAAGTTTTTAAGAATAAGCTGGGCTTGGAGGCATGTACCCTGTGGTCCCAGCTACTTGGGAAGCTGAAGTAACAGGATGGCTTGAGCCCGGGAGATTAAGGCTGCAGTGAGCCATGATTATACCACTGCACTCCAACCTGGCTGACAGAGCAAGACCCTGCCAAATAAATAAATAAATATCTCTAGGGCTATCACTAAAAAAAGGAAAGAGAAGCATACCTGACTTGCTAAGAAAGGAGAAAAAATGGAATCACACAAAACATGCAATCAAAACCAAAAAAGGCAGAAAAAGAGTGGAAGACAAGATAAGGAACAACGAACCAGGGCAACAAAAACAGAAAACAGTAACCAGGCCGGGCGCGGTGCTCACGCCTGTCACCCCAGCACTTCGGGAGGCCGAGGCGGGCGGATCACGAGGTCAGGAGATTGAGACCATCCTGGCTAACATGGTGAAACCCTGTCTCTACTAAAAATACAAAAAATTAGCCGGGCGTGGTGGCGGGCGCCTGTAGTCCCAGCTACTCGGGAGGCTGAGGCAGGAGAATGGCATGAACCCGGGAGGCGGAGCTTGCAGTGAGCTGAGACGGCACCACTGCACTCCAGCCTGGGCAACAGAGGGAGACTCTGCCTCAAAAAAAAAAAAAAAAAAAAAGAAAAGAAAAAAGGAAACAGTAACAAATATGGAAGCTATTAATCCAGCTATGTCAACAATCCCTTTACAAGTTGATGGACTACAATTAACAGATTGTCAGGATGGACCAAAAAAACTAGACCCAACTATATGTGGTCTATAATAGCAATCCCCAACCTGGCTGGCACTGGGACTGGTTTTGTGGAAGACAGTTTTCCACAGGTGGACGGGGTGGGGGATGGATGCTTTCAGGATGGCTCAAGCGCATGGCATTTATTGTGCACATTATTATTACATACCCACCCCAAGGCAGACTCAGTGGGAGTTCTGAGCTTGTTTTCCTGTGACTGGAAAGTCTCATCTGGGGGTGACGGGTGACAGTGCCAGATCATCAGGCATTGGATTCTCATAAGAAGCACGCAACCTAGATCCCTCTCATGCACAGTTCACAGCACGGTTCAGGCTCCTATGCGAGTCTAACGCCGCTGCTGATCTGACGGGAGATGGAGCTCGGGTTTGCTCGCTTGCCCGCCACTCACCACCTCCTGGGTGGCCCAGTACTGGTCCGTGGCCTGGGGGCCGGGGACCCCTTATCTATAAGAAACCCACGTTAAAGATACATAATAGATTAAAAGTAAGGGGATGGAGAAAGATAAATCATGCTAACTCTATTCAAAAGAAAGCTGGAGCACATATATTAATTTCAGGCAGAGGAGGTACAAACTGCTGGAACTGTAAGGAAAAAATAGATGAATCCAGAATCATAGCTGAAGACTTAAACATCTATTAGAAATAGATCAAGCACCTGGGCACGGTAGCTCACGCCTGTAATCCCAGCACTTTGGGAGGCTGAGGCAGGCGGATCACGAGGTCAGGAGATCGAGACTATCCTGGCTAACACGGTGAAACCCCATGTCTACTAAAAATACAAAAAAATTAGCTGAGCATGGCGGCGAGTACCTGTAGTCCCAGCTGCTGGGGAGGCTGAGGCAGGAGAATGGCGTGAACCCAGGAGGCAGAGCTTGCAGTGAGCAGAGATCGCGCCACTGCACTCCAGCCTGGGCAACAGAGCCAGACTCTGTCTCAAAAAAAAAAAAAAAAAAAAACACCAGATCAAGCAGGTGGAACATCAATAAGCACAGAGTTGAATTCAACAGCACCCCCAATGATGAATGTCTGTAGACAACTTCAACAACAGCAGAAAACACATTCTTGTCAAGCTCACATGGAACACTCCTCAACCTAGACTGTATTTTGGGACATAAAACACCTTAACAAGTTTAAAAGAGTATCATACATCATATGCTCTTAGACAATACTGGAATTAAATCAGCATTGCCCTAAAATAAAACATACAGGTATAAATCTAACAAAATGTGCACAAGCTCTTAGGAAAACTGTAAAACTCTGACAGAAGACATCAAAGAACTAAGTGAATAGTTATTCCATGTCCACGGATAGAAGACTCAATATTGTCAAGACATTGGTTCTTCCCAACTTGATCTATACATTCAACACAATCCCAATCAAAATCCCAGCAAGTTATTTGGTGGATATTGACAAACTGATTGTAAAGTTTATATGGAGAGGTAAAAGACTCAAAATACCAATACAGTATTGAAGGGGAAGGTTCAAGTTGGAAGACTGACACTATGCATTTTCCAGGCTTTCTGGAGAGCTGTAGTCATCAGGAGAGTGCGATGTAGAGTAAAGCATGTACAAATAGGCCAGGTGTGGTGGCACATGCCTGTAATCCCAGCATGTTGGGAGGCTAAGGTGGGAGGATTGCTTGAGCTCAGGAGTTTCAGATCACCCTGGGCAACACAGTGAGACCCCATTTCTAAATTAAGAAAAAATTAGCCAGGTGTGGAGGCTAAAGACCTTAAGACAACTCATCTGTGAAGATATAGATGGCAGATGAGTATATAAAAAATGCTCCACATCATGTCATCAGGGAAATGCAAATTAAAACAAGATACCCGGCCAGGCGCGGAGGCTCATGCCTGTAATCCTAGCACTTTGGGAGGCCGAGGCGGGCGGATCACGAGGTCGAGACCATCCTGGCTAACACGGTGAAACCCCGTCTCTACTAAAAATACAAAAAATTAGCCGGGCGTGGTGGTGGGCGCCTGTAGTCCCAGCTATTGAGGAGGCTGAGGCAGGAGAATGGCGTGAACCCGGGAGGCGGAGCTTGCAGTGAGCCGAGATCGCGCCACCGCACTCCAGCCTGGGCGACAGAGCAAGACTCCGTCTCAAAAAAATAAAATAAATAAAATAAAATCTATTATAAGGAAAAAAAGTTAACATAATATTATCAAATGGAAATTCCACTCCTAAGTATATACTGAAGAAATTTGAAAACATTTAAAGAAACATTTGTACCCAAATGTTCACAGCAGCACTATTCACAATAGCCAAAAGGTGGAAACAACTCAAAGTTGATCAACTGATAAACAAAATGTGGTACAGTCCACACAGTAGATATGACTCAGCCATGTAAGGAATGAGGCTCTAACAGGCTAAAACATGAATGACCCAGAAAACATGTCCAGTGAGAGAAGCCGTCAGAAAAGAACACATATTAGGATTCCATTCATATGAAATGTCAAAAGAACAAAAGAATAAAAAGGAAAAAAAGAAAAAAAAGAAACAACATACGAAATGTCAAGAACAGCCAAATCTCTAGAGACAGAGGCAGATGAGTCATTTCTTAGGGTGCTGGAGGGGCTCCGGGGCAATAGGAGAGAGATAACTGAAGGGCCTGGGGGTTTCTTCGTGAGGTGATGGAAATGTCCTCAAGTTGACTGTGGTCTTGGTTGCAGGATTCTGTGACTGTAAAAACCAATGGCCGGGCGCGGCGGCTCACACCTGTCATCCCAGCACTTTGGGAGGCCGAGGAGGGCGGATCACGAGGTCAGGAGGTCGAGATCATCCTAGCTATCTCTACTAAAAATGCAAAAAATTAGCCGGGCGTGGTGACAGGTGCCTGTAGTCCCAGCTACTGGGGAGGCGGAGCTTGGAGTGCGCGCTACTGCACTCCAGCCTGGGCGACAGAGCAAGACTCCGTCTCAAAAAAAAAAAAAAAAAAAAAAAACAACAACAACAATGAAATGTGCACGTTAAATGGCTGTACATTCTATATGTCAGTAAAGCTGGTTTTTAAACAACATAAAGAATGTGAAGTTCACTGTCTTCCTCAAAAACATGATACACAGAATGAAGCCGCCCATGACCTCACCTCTAGTCAACGTTATGCTAGTTCCAGCACCACCAGGAAATATACAAGAATTATAAAACATAAACTTGTCTTTATGCACATTTCTAAGAATTATGCACATAAAACCCCAACAGAACAAAGAGATAATCCTGGAAAAAGATTTTTACCAAGATTCCAAGAAATTGCATTATGTTTCTACTTCATAATAGTTGGAAAATTAATTTTTAAAAGCTGATACATACTATGGGAAAATCCAAAGTTAAATAAGTACTTAAGGCTAGTAAAGGATTTCAATGGAGAAACAAATCTTGATCGGGGCCCTGTGAGGTGGTTCATGCCCATAATCCCAGCATTTTGGGAGGCCGAGGCAGGAAGACTGCTTGAGGCCAGGAATTTGAGACCACCCTGGGTGACATAAGGAGACACAGTCTACAATTTTTTTTATTATTTTTAAAATTAGCCAGGCATGATGGCATGTGCCTGCAGTCCTAGCTACTAGGGAGGCTGACGCAGCAGGATCACTTGAGCCCAGGAGGTTTCAGTGAGCTGTGATCACACCACTGTACTCCAGTCTGGGCAACAGAGTGAGATCCTCTCTTAATGAGACTTTTTAGGACTTAACAAAACTACTTTCCAAACCCAACAGAGAAAAAGAGTCTAAAAATAGCCAAAACTTTCTGAAGAACAGGGTGAAGGCTTACCTAACACAGGGCAAGGATTTTAGAGCTGTCAATCTTGCCAGTACAGTATTAGCAGAAGGATGGACAAACGAACCAATGGAAAAGAATGGATCTCTCTGTGACATAACGATAATGAAAATCCTACTGAAGTGTAGGATGGGGGAAAAATAATTCCTATGACATTATGAAGTGGAAGAGGGTAGCTGGCCTTGGGGATGAGAGGGTTTTAGATTTTAGAGATTTAATTTGCGCTTTCGGAAGAGCCAGGCACGGGGACAGGTTCGTGGGCCTGCTGCAGAACTTTCCAGGTGGGGCGAGCTGCTGCACCCCACTAGACTCAAGTCCCCACCACTTTGTTCGTATTTCTGGTCGTTATTTGAAGCAGCAGCCCAGGCAGGAAGCATACCTCATTTATCAACACCCACGGCCAGAGCAAGCCTAACACTTTTTAGGTCTATCTGGGTTTTGGAGAGAAGGTATATCCTCACTTACAGGTTTTACTCTGACCCATCTGTGCGATCAGAAATCAGCCTACTTGTGGGCAACAAGAGGTTCTAGATTCTGTGGAAAATGCAATGACGACAGGATTCCACTGTGCCCCCCCCAGCCCCCGCCCGGACTCCTCTGGAGAGGCTCTCGAAGCCTCCGCTCCAGCCTCAGGGAATCTCAGACCAGTCCCGGTGGTGGTGAATTGGCCATGGGGATCTGGTGCAGGACACTGTCCTCCCATGTGGCCTCCACAGCCCACTAGAGACGGAGGCTCCCACGGGCCCTGTGCCTCTCTGCCCGGAGCTGCCCTGATGCCTCCGGTGGTGACACTCACGGGTCCACACAACCTCCTTCCTGAAATGGAAATGATACTTATGGCACCGAGGCAAACCTGGGCCCTCTGGCCCATCCCCCGAGGACAGTCTTGTGCGCACACAACACGGATGTCCAAATCCTTCTAACCACACACAGCAGACAGTGACTGTCTGGAAGCTTCACAGCCAGGATGACGCTCCCTGGTAGCCACGCAGCAGATGACCGTGTGGCTTTGGACTGTTTGTTTACTGGCCAGCCAGGGAGGGGGCGGTTTCGGCAAAGGGGCTTCTTCTTGCATATGGGTAGACCGGCAAGGCTGTGCAATCAACTCCACAATGACAACAGAATAATCAACATTGCTAAAATACTTGATCTGAGCCCCACTGGCATATTTTTCTTGCTCTGTCTTCAGTGTTCCAAAGCTCCTTCAGGCCTGCTTGTCCTTACTAAGATACACTGCTTGGGCATTAGCCTTTTAAAATTCACACTCAGGGCCGGGCACCATGGCTCACGCCTTTCCTCCCAGCACTTTGGGAGGCTGAGGCGGGAGGATCGCTTGAGCCCAGGAATTTGAGACCAGCCTGGGCAACACAGCAAGACCCCAGCTCTATAAAAAATTTTTTTTAATTAGCTGGGTGTGGTGGCATGAATCTGCAGTCCCAGCTACTCAGGAGGCTGAGGCCGAAGATCGCTTGAGCACAGGAGTTTGAGGCTGTAGTGAGCCATGATTGCATCACTGCACTCCAGCCTGGGCAACAGAGGGATTTTATATCTAATGAAGGATATAAAACAATCATCATGGAACAATTATAAAACACTACCGAATGACATCAAAGGAGAGAGAAATGAGAGATGGCACACAGACTTAGGAAGGAAACAATGCCACCACGTCAGCAGATCTCTCAGACTGATCTAGGGTTTGAATAAAATTCCATTAAATCCAAAACCAGCCTCATTTTCTTTCCTTGTTTTTGAATTTATGAAAAACTACTTCTAAGAACTGAAATGAAAGGCAAATGTCTAAGAACAACCAGGTTTCCTACAGAACAAGGTAGAGGGACAATTCTTTTTTTTTTTTTTTTTTTTTTGAGACAGAGTCTTGCTCTGTCACCCAGGCTGGAGTGCAGTGGCGCAATCTCAGCTCACTGCAACCTCCGCCTCCTGGGTTCACGCCATTCTCCAGCCTCAGCCTCCCGAGTAGCTGGGACTACAGGTGCCCGCCACCACGCCTGGCTAATTTTTTTTTGTATTTTTAGTAGAGACGGGGTTTCACCCTATTAGCCAGGATGGTCTCGATCTCCTAACCTTGTGATCCGCCCGCCTCAGCCGGTAGAGGGACAATTCTAAAACACATCAAGGCACTTAAATCACAATCATAATTAGGAGGGCCAGGTGCGGTGGCTCACGCCTGTAATGCGAATACGTTGGAATGCCGAGGGTGGGGGCGGATCACCTGCAGTCAAGAGTTCGAGACCAGCCTGGCTAACATGATGAAACCCCATCTCTACTAAAAATTTCAAAATTAACTGGGCGTGCTGGCATGTGCCTGTAATCTCAGCTACTCGGGAGGCTGAAGCAGAAGAATCGCTTGAACCCCAGAGACGGAGGATGCAGTGAGCCAAGATTGCGCCACTGCACTCCAACCTGAGCAACAAAGCAAGACTCCATCTCAAAAAAAGAAAAAATAGTAATTAGAGGATGGTATCGTCAGGATGGACAAATAGACCGACAGAAAAGGATGGGAAGCTGTGTTTATGGTGCTCACGTGAATATATGACAGAGCAAGCCTTGCGACAATGCTGGAAACGAGGGGCAGTTTAACACCTGGGCAAGGAGAGATGCTATCTATGGGAGAATAAGGAACGTCCACATCAACTGCAAGTTCAATCGCCGGCATAATGCACATCTCACTGTGAATGACAAAAGCAGAGCCCATTCAGAAGTTAGTTCTTACAACGTCCAGGCATGGCAAGTGCTCACATATGCCCACACACAGACAGTAAGCTACAAGGGAGGCCAGGTGCAGTGTGGCTCACACCTGTAATCCCAGCACTTTGGGAGGCTGAGGCAGGTAGATCACTTGAGGCCAAGAGTTTGAGACCAACCTGGCCAACATTATGAAACTCTGTGTCTACTAAAAATGTAAAAATTAGCCAGGCTTGGTGGCACATGCCTGTAACCGCAGCTATTCGGGAGGCTGAGGCAGGAGGATTGCTTGAACCCGGGAGGCGGAGGTTGCAGTGAGCCGAGATGGTGCCACTGCACTCCAGCCTGGGCCACAGAGCGAAACTCTGTCTCAAAAAAACAAAAACAAAGAAACAAACAAAAACAAAGAAACAAACAAAACTTTGGCTGGGTGTGGTGATGCACACCTGTGGTCTCAGCTACTTGGAAAGCTGAGGTGAGGGGATGACTTAAAGCCAGGAGTTTGAGACTGCAGTGAGCCATGATCACACCACTGCACTCCAGCTTGGGCAACAGAACAAGACCTTGTCTCTAAAAATAAATAAGTACACAAAATAAATGAACACACTTGAATTAACCCAAGCCTGACAAACGCTGGAATGATTGAACTAACTGCGTCACCCACTGTCTCAGACACCAGCATGTGCGCAAAGGAAAGAAACCACAGAAAAGCCTTTTGAGCTGCTATTCACGGTGCATTAATGGTCACAGTCACTTATTGACATTTCAGGCCGGGTGCAGTGGCCCATGCTTGTAATCCCAGCACTTTGGGAGGCCAAGGAGGGCAGATCGCTTGAGTCCAGGAGTTTGAGACTAGCCTGGGGCAACAGCAAGGCCCCCCGTCTCTACAAAAAAATATAAAAATTAGCCAGGAATGGGCCGGGTGTGGTGGCTCACGCCTGTAATCCCAGCACTTTCGGAGGCCGAGGCGAGCGGATCACGAGGTCAGGAGATCGAGACCATCCTGGCTAACGGTGAAACCCCGTCTCTACTAAAAATACAAAAAATTAGCCGGGCGAGGTGGCGGGCGCCTGTAGTCCCAGCCACTCGGTAGGCTGAGGCAGGAGAATGGCATGAACCCCGGAGGGCGGAGCCTGCAGTGAGCCGAGATCGCACCACTGCACTCCAGCCTGGGCGACAGAGTAAGACCTTGCCTGAAAAAAAAAAAAAAAATTCAAAGGAGGCAAAATTAAAACTCTGTATGGTGATAAATAAT
The DNA here is from genome assembly GCF_028858775.2 of Pan troglodytes. Lineage (NCBI taxonomy): Eukaryota > Metazoa > Chordata > Mammalia > Primates > Hominidae > Pan > Pan troglodytes. Next base: position 5,246,473 of record NC_072418.2, on the reverse strand, counting down.
AAATGGTAAAGGTAGAGAGAATGAAAAAAAAAAAATCAGGACAGTGGTTACCCTGGGGGCAGAACAGAGATGAGCACTGGGAGCAGCACACAGGTGTTGAAGAGAGGCCAGAGGCCTATTTATGCGGGTAGTAAGGCCACTGGTGTTTATATTAAAACTTAATCCAGGCCGGGCACGGTGGCTCATGCCTGAAATCCCAGCACTTTGGGAGGCGGAGGAGGGTGGATCACTTAAGGTCAGGAGTTTGAGACCAGCCTGGCCAACATGGCGAAACCCCGTCTCTACTAAAAATATAAAAATTAGCCGGTCGTGGTGGCAGGTGCCTGTAATCCCAGCTACTCGGGAGGCTGAGGCAGGAGAATTGCTTGAACCCGGGAGGCGGAAGATACAACGTGTGGAGATCACGCCACTGTACTCCAGCCTGGGAGACACAGTGTCTCCAAAAAAGAAAAACAACACTTAAAGCATAAACTAAACCAGCTGCTTAGAAACGGCTCCAAGACAGCACAGGTGCAACCTCAGAAAGGCTAAAACGCCCACAAGCACATCTCCAGGACAATCGTCTTTCCCATGCTCAGCAGCCTCAATCAGCATGAACAGTTCCCGCTGTGGCTGTTCTAGGAGGCAGGAGGACTGAGCAGGCGGAGGCTGCCCAGCCAGACCCGGCTGCACCCTCAGCGGCCTCCAGTGCAGGCTCAACTGTGGGCTCAGCTGGAGTCACCGGTCTTGGGGCTCACCTCCCTGCTCCAGGTGCCACACTTTAAATGCCACAAAGACGCTCATCCCGTAGAGTGAGAATGCAGCAGAATCACTGCTTTCCACCCCTTGTGTAAGTGGGGGAAGGGAGTTCCAAGGCAGTCTTTATGACTTTACATGGCCAGAAACTGCTTTTCCCAGTCAGCAAACAGATGATGGATCAGTGTAGCAATACTCCTGGTGACAAACTGGAAACTAACCAGAATGGAACACGCCTCAGTTTTACAGGTTTTTGCAGAATTTGCATTAATCTCATGTCTAGCTGAACTGAAATGGAACACGATCACACACTGTCGCAAACTCTGCACCTTGTATGGAAGAATAACTTATTTTTTGTCTGATTGCTTTGGCATTTGAAAAACTATTTTTATGAACATTTTAATCCATCTCTAGCTGCTATAAGATGTGGAACTGCGCACACTTTCTCTACAATTCTGGTGGGAGACAGAATATTCCTGAGAGACTTCCTTAGGCCATGCTTAGCCTGTACCCACAATAAACAGGTGTTATCCTGACGGACCAGAAGGCAGAAAACACACTTGAACATTTTCCTATTGTCACTAAGGAGAAGAAAAAAGCCAAACAGGAGACAGTATATTTACTGACACCGGCTGCCCGAATAAAGCTTTCACAGCATTAGTGATACCCTGCAACAAAACCCCCAGGGCAGGTAACTCCCACCGCTGAGGTCGTCCCCCAAACTGCCTCTGACCCCCGGACCGTCCCTTGCCGTCCCCCCAAGCTGTCCCCTGTAAGGTTCTCTGAGCTGGCCGCACCATGGTCAAGCCCCCCGCCCTTGTGATAATGTACTTTGTGATATTCCCCCGCCCTTGTGAATGTACTTTGTACGATCCGTCCTCCTCGCCCTTGTGAATGTACCCCGCCCTTGTGACAATACACGCTCGCGCCCTTGTGAAGGTACTTTGTAATATTCCTCCCAGCCCTTGTGACAATACATCCCCCAAGCCCTTGTGAATGTACTTTGAAACATCGTCGCCGCCCTTGAGAATGTACTTTGTAACACCCACCAACTGTCCTCAAAACTGCTCCTAACTCCGATGCCTGTCCCAAACCTATAAGGACTAATGATTGCCGGGCGCGGTGGCTCCCGCCTGTAATCCCAGCACTTTGGGAGGCCGAGGCGGGCGGATCACAAGGTCAAGAGATCGAGACCATTCTGGCCAACATGGTGAAACCCTGTCTCTACTAAAAACACAAAAATTAGCCGGGCGTGGCGGCGGGCGCCTGTAATCTCAGCTACTCCGGAGGCTGAGGCAGGAGAATCGCTTGAACCCGGGAGGCGGAAGTTGCAGTGAGCCGAGATCACGCCACTGCACTCCAGCCTGGCGACAGAGCGGGACTCCGTCCCTCCCCCCCCCCCAAAAAAAAAAAAACAAAAAAATAAAACCAAGAATAATCCCATCACCCTTTGCTGACTCCTTTCTCAGACTCAGCCCACTTGCTCCCAAGTGAGTAAACAGCCTTGTGGCTCACACTAAGCCTGCTCAGGTGATCTCTTATACGGACACGCGTAACATCCCCAACCTGCTGACCGTCCCTTGCCGTCCCCCCAAACTGGTCCCTGACCCCTGACCGCCCCTACCGTCCCCCCAAACTACCTCCAGCCCCCCTCCTGCCCAGGCCTCCCCCTAAGTTACCCCCCAGCTCCTTGCCGCCCCTTCCGTCCCCCCAAACTGCCCCCAGCCCTCCAGCCCGGCCGCTGTGATGGCGTCCCCGGGTCCCAGGTGCTAGTCCTGCGCCGCCCCGCGCGTCCCTCAGCCAAGCCCGGCCGCAGACTTCGGCGGACTCTGGTTCCAGCCGGTTCCCGTCGCTCCGACTGTCCCCTGGCTCTGCTCCTGCCCCGCACTCACCATGTCTCCCCTGCTCCTGGGCTCTCCAAGGCGAGCTCCCCGTGGCCTCGCGGCCGGCGTAGCTGAAAGGTACAGGTACTCCCGGGCCGCTCGGGGTAGGCGGGGCACGCGCGGCAGGGAGGACGAAACGTCCCGCCCTCGGGGCCTCGGAGCTCAGGAAGCGGCGCTCTGATTGGACAATTTCTAAGCCCCCGCCCTTTCAACGCTCTGAGCGGACAGCGTTTTGGACACGCCCCCTTCACCCCTGGGGCCTTCGATTGGACAATATTCCAAACCTGCAATCCGCTTCCTGGTGTCCGCCCCGTGCCTTGATTCGACAGTTGTCCGGACCCGCCCCTGGAGCACCTGATTGGAAGATAACTTCCGCGCCGCCCCGCCTCCTGTCGCCCGAGTGACCGGCGCGCAGCCAACGCTAGTGGCTGACCCGCCAGCGGTGGACACTCGCGTTTGCGCGAACTCGCTCTGGCCCGGGGTGAGCCCAACCTCTCCCCGCAGCTCGGCCGCCCCTCCCGCGTCCTTCTCCCGAACGGGCACGATTAGTCCAGACTCAGTTTCCCCACGGAGCAGCCGCAGTGCTGCGTGGAGGGGAGGGGCGAGCGAGCGGCGTGGGTCGCGTGGGGTGAGCCCTTCGTGGGGCGGGGTCCTCAGCCGTGACGTCACCGCGCTGCCCCGCGTGGGCGCGGACCCCATGGAGGCCCGGCCCCGTGCTGGAGCACGTGCTGTCAGTGTCCTGATTTTTTTTTTTTTTTTTTTTTTTTTTTTTTTTGAGACGGAGTCTCGCTCTGTCGCCCAGGCTGGAGTGCAGTGGCGCCATCTCGGCTCACTGCAAGCTCCGCCTCCCGGGTTCAGGCCATTCTCCTCCCTCAGCCTCCCGAGTAGCTGGGACACAGGCACCCGTCACCACGCCGGCTAATTTTTTTGTATTTTTAGTAGAGACGAAGTTTCACCCTGTTAGCCAGGATGGTCTCGATCTCCTGACCTCGTGATCGGCCCGCCTCGGCCTCCCAAAGTGCTGGGATTACAGGCGTGAGCCACCGCGCACGGCCAGTGTCCTGATTTTTTTACCCAAACGTTTCCCAGCCTCCTGTCCTTCCCACAGGCCCCTGCACTTTGGCTCGCCCCCGACATCTGAGCCTGCACTAAAATAAGGACCAAACCTCGAGTCACCTGATCCCGAAAATGGGCTGACCCCAGGGAGCCCCTATCCTGTCTGGCCTCGCCGGATTTGTTTTTTTGTTGGACATTGTTTTTTGTTTTATTTATTTTTTTATTTTGAGACGGAGTCTCACACTGTCGCCCCGGCTGGAGTGCAGTGGCGTGATCTCGGCTCACTGCAACCTCCGCCTTCAGGGTTAAAGCGATTCTCCTGCCTCAGCGTCCCGAGTAGCTGAGATTACAGGCGCCTGCCACCACGTCCGGCTAAATTTTGTATTTTTAGTAGAGACGGGGGTTTCACCATGTTGGCCAAGCTGGTCTTGAACTCCTGACCTCGTGATCCGCCTGCCTCGGCCTCCCAAAGTGCTGGAATTAGAGGCGTGAGCTACCGCGCCCGGCGGACATTCTTTAGATCAAGAAATCCGGGGCCGGGCATGGTGGCCCAAGCCTGTAATCTCAGCACTTTGGGAGGCCGAGGCGGGTGGATCACGAGGTCAGGAGATCGAGAGCATCCTGGCTAACACGGTGAAACCCCGTCTCTACTAAAAATACAAAAAAATTAGCCGGGCGTGGTGGCGGGCACCTGTAGTCCCAGCTACTCGGGAGGCTGAGGCAGGGGAATGGCTGAACCCGGGAGACGGAGCTTGCAGTGAGCCCAGATGGCGCCACTGCACTCCAGCCTGGGCAACAGACGGAGACTCCGTCTCAAAAAAAAAAAAAAAAAACAAAATCCAGGCCAGGCGTGGTGGCTCACACCTATAATCCCAGCACTTTGGGAAGCTGAGGTGGGTGGATCACCTGAGGTCAGGAGTTCAAGACCAGCCTGGCCAACATGGCGAAACCCTGTCTCTACTAAAATACAAAAATTAGCTGGGCCTGGTGGCGCATGCCTGTAATCCCAGCTACTCAGGAGGCTGAGGCAGGAGAATCGCTTGAACCTGGGAGGCGGAGGTTGCAGTGAGCTGAGATCCTGCCACTGCACTCCAGCCTGGGCAAAAGAATGAGATACTGTCTGAAAAAAAAAGTTAAATTTAATTTAAAACTAAAATTAAATAAATAAATTTGGGATAAACCAGTTAACTGTCTCTCAATCTCTGTCTCTTGTTTTTTTGTGTGTGTTTTTTTTTGAGACAACGCCGTGCTCTGTTGTCCAGGGTAGAATGCAGTGACAAGATCATAGCTCACCCGGGCGCGGTGGCTCACGCCTGTAATCCCAGCACTTTGGGAGGCCGAGGCAGGTGGATCACGAGGTCAAGAGATCGAGACCATCCTGGCCAACATGGTGAAACCCCATCTCTACTAAAAATACAAAAATTAGCTGGGCATGGTGGCAAGCGCCTGTAGTCCCAGCTATTCAGGAAGCTGAGGCAGGAGAATGGCTTGAACTAGGGAGGTGGAGGTTGCAGTGAGTCAAGATCGTGCCATTGCACTCCAGCCCTGGTGAAAGAGTGAGACTCCATCTCAAAAAAACAAAAAAACAAAAAACAAAAAAAAAACAGCTCACTGTAAACCAGAACCCGTGGACCAGTTAACTCTTTTTATTTTTTGTAGACAGTCTCTACCTATGTTGCCCAGGTTGATTTTGAACTCATGGCCTCCCGCCAGGACCCCAAAATGCTGGGATGACAGGCATGAACCACCGTGCCTGGCCCACTGAACTCAATATGCTTACAGAATGCAAATGCATTTGAATTGAGGAGTCTTCACCCTCACAAAGTTGTTTATATACCCATGGGCGACCTCTCTGTCACCTTCTCATGAGATACCTGAAATTGTCCTCACACAGACCCGGCAGGTGGTGTTTAGCCTCTCCCTCAATATTTTATATAGTTTTTCCAGAAAATGAAATTTTAGTCCATCAATACATTTAATTATGTATATTGCACGTATTTTATCAAGTTCTGGCAGTTTTGCAGTTATGTTTAGTTTCTCAGAAAAGCAATATTATCACTTCCAATGACAAGATTTACTTCTACCGTTACATTCTTTTTATCTATCATGGTGATTTTTGACGATGTTACATTCAAGCAGGGATAAATAATTGAAGTGAAAATGGTGTTCCTTTCACTTGGAAGCCTGCTGGCACCTACCTGTTCTTCTCATGTTCTGTAGCCAGACCTTCTATGAGTAGCAGGCTGGCCTGTCAGTCATTGTGTCTGAAATTGACCAGAGAAATTTTAGCAATGGAAAGTAATTGAAAAAAATGTGGCCGCCTACTTAGAAGGTTTTATGCAAGTTGGGCCAGATGTGGTTGCTCACACTTGTATTCCCAGCACTTTGGGAGGCCAAGGCAGGTGGATCGTTTCAGTCCAGGAGTTCGAGATCAGCCTGGGCAACATAGGGAGAGCCCATCTCTATTAAAAAAATACAAGCCGGGCGCGGTGGCTCATGCCTGTAATCCCAGCACTTTGGGAGGCCGAGGCAGGTGGATCATCTGAGGTTGGGAGTTCAAGACCAGCCTGACCAACAAGGAGAAACCCTGTCTCTACTAAAAATACAAAATTAGCCGGGCATGGTGGTGTGTGCCTGTAATCCCAGCTACTCAGGAGGCTGAGGCAGGAGAATGGCGTGAACACGGGAGGCGGAGCTTGCAGTGAGCTGAGATTGCACCATTGCACTCCAGCCTGGGCGACAGAGCGAGACTCCGTCTCAAAAAAAAAAAAAAAAGTTCACGGTCCAGAGAAAGCCTACAAATGCAAGGAATGTGGGGAGGCCTTCTTTCGTTCCTTCTACCTGATCATACATGCCAGAATGCACACGGGAGAAAAAGCCTACAAGTGTGTGGAATGTGGGAACACCTACAGTTGGCCCTCGGACCTTAGGGTTCCCATGAGAACACACTCTGGGGAAAAGCGCTGTGGATGCAAACAGTGTGGAAAATCCTTCATTTCTCCCTCCTCCTTTAAGGGATGTAAGGACTCACACTGGAGAGAAACCGTACGCCTGTAGGGAATGTGGGAAAGTCTTCAGTAGTCCCTCATACTTCCGAACACAAGTGAGAATTCACATTGGAGAGAAACCCTATGTGTGTGAGCAGCGTGGGAAAGTCTTCAGTTGGTCATCATGTTTTCGAGGACATTTGAGAACTCACAGTAGAGAGAAACCCTACGAATGTAAGGAGTGTACAAAAGCCTTCGGTAGACTCTCGTCCTTACAAAGACATAAGGATTCACACTGGAGAGAAACTCTCTAAATGTATGCAGCAGGGAAAAGCTTTCTGTTGTCTCCCATCCTTAAAATAACACATGAAAACTCACACTGGAGGGAAACCCTATGTTAGTAAGTAATGTGGCAAAGGTTCCAGGCAGATGACTTACTGTACTGAATAACTTCAATACCGTTAGAAAATGTTTATAAAGGTCTTAAGTCTAGCCATGGGTTTATTAGTGCCTTATGTTAAAGTAGACCTCTAGCCCATTATTTCTCATTCTTTTTGAGAGAAACACAGCTGGTAAATACTCCTTTAAGTGTTTGCAAGGGGTGCTGTAACAAATCACCACAAAGTTGGTGGCCGAATGAAACATATTTATTCTCTCATAGTTCTGCAGGCTGAAAGTTTGAACTTAAAGGTTATTTATTTTCGTTTTTTTGTTTTTTTGTTTTTTTTTTTTTGAAACAGAGTCTCGCTCTGTCTCCCAGGCTGGAGTGCAGTGGCGCGATCTCTGCTCACCGCAAGCTCCGCCTCCCGGGTTCACGCCACTCTCCTGCCTCAGCCTCCCGAGTAGCTGGGACTACAGGCACCCGCCACCACGCCCGGCTAATTTTGTGTTTTTAGTAGAGACGGGGTTTCTCCATGTTGGTCTGGCTGGTCTCAAACTCCCGACCTCAGGTGATCCACCCGCCTCAGCCTCCCCTAGTGCTGGGATTACAGGCGTGAGCCCCCGTGCCCGGCCTGTCCTCATGTTCTTGACTGTACCCTGAAAGTTACAATTATGGCATCAGGAAATTGTTTCCTGATTGTAGTGTTGGGTGGTGGCATTTACCCTGTACTTTTTGTTTCTGGACAATACATATGAGAAGTATGCACTTTGTAGATATACGAAGCAGATTATAGGAGTCTTCTGTCATTCAGAGCTGAATGCAGTTTCTAAATGATAAATCTGTGTTAATCACAATTTTTATGTTTGCAAAAATAATCTACTTTTTTGCCAAACACAAGGTTCCGTATGTATTTCTTAGAACAATCCTAGAACTGTTTTTATATTTGCTGTAAACTTAAAATCTTAACTATCTTTCATGTATTGAGAAGGGATATGTTAAGATATTCCAGTACAATTATGGATTGTCAAATCATGTGTATAACTGTATATTTTTAAATATGTTCTGATGCTATAGTGCATGTTCCAGAATTTTTATGTGAATTTTTAAACTCTTACAATGTTAAACATGTTTGTCACTAAAATGACTTATTCAGAAGAAGAAAAGCTCACACATTAATTATGTCAATGCTCACCAGCCCAAACCCATGAGAAACACAACTGCAGTTGAACAAAGTAGGGTCTGTTGACTTATTTCACAACGAGGTGACCACACAGCATGAGGAATGGAAATCTCAGAAACTGCATGTTAGAAGGCTGGGAGCGCCAGGTGTGGTGGCTCACGCCTGTAATCCCAGTACTTTGGGAGGCCGAGGCGGGCACATCACAAGGTCAGGAGTTCGAGACCAGCATGGCCAACACGGTGAAACCCTGTCTCTACTAAAAATGCAAAAATTAACTGGGCGTGGTTGCGAATGCCTGTAATCCCAGCTACTCAGGAGGCTGAAGCAGGAGAATCGCTTGAACCCGCGAGGCGGAGGTTGCAGAGAGGTGAGATTGCACCATTGCACTCCAGCCTGGGCGACAGAGCGAGACTCCATCTCAAAAAAAAAAAAAAATTTTTGTATTCTTTCTTTTTTTTTTTTTTTTTGAGACAGAGTCTCACTCTGTCGCCCAGGCTGGAGTGCAATGGCCTGATCTCAGCTCACTGCAACCTCCGCCTCCCGGGTTCAAGCGATTCTCCTGCCTCAGCCTCCCAAGTAGCTGGGATTACAGGTGCCCGCCACCACGCCCAGCTAATTTTTGTATTTTTAGTAGAGACGGGGTTTCACCATGTTGGTCAGGCTGGTCTCCAACTCCTGACCTCGTGATCCACCTGCTTCAGCCTCCCAAAATGCTGGGATTACAGGCATGAGCCACAGCGCCTGGCCTGTTTGCATAATTTTTTATTCCATGTAATGACATGATTACGCAGTACTCTTTGTGAAGCAGGTTCAGTGTGCACTGGTTAGCAACTTATCTGACTCTGGTGAGAGAGAACACCCACATACAACAAGTCACATGGAACTCGTTGAGTTACATGGAATTTCATGGGTTTATTACTTACAGATAGGCAGCAAGGGACAACAGAAGCCTACAATTCATTGTGAGCTGCTCCTCCAAGGCTCAGACAGCTGCCTGGAGCAGATGGAGTCTCAACTGGAGCAGATGGAGCCTCACTTGCACTCCATATTAGGGACCCCAAAAGGCAGCCTGCCCCAGGTGATATACCTCAGGGGCAAGAGAACAAGCTGGGCTAAAGCAGAACATCCTGTTCTTGCGGGGACTAGAGCAGAACCTGAGTGTTCTAGCCAGCTCCCCGCTTATCTCGGAATGTTGCATTCCCAGTACATTCTTTTTTTTTTTTTGAGATGGAGTCTCACTCTGTTGCCCAGGCTGGAGTGCAGTGGCGCAATCTCAGCTCACTGCAAGCTCCGCCTCCCAGGTTCATGCCATTTTCCTGCCTCAGCCTCCTGAGTAGCTGGGACTACAGGCGCCCGCCAGCACGCCCGGCTAATTTTTTGTATTTTTAGTAGAGACGGGGTTTCACCGTGTTAGCCAGGATGGTCTCGATCTCCTGACCTCGTGATCTGCCCGCCTCGGCCTCCCAAAGTGCTGGGAGTACAGGCGTGAGCCACCACGCCCGGCCAATTCTGTATTTTCAGTACAGACGTAGTTTCACCATGTTGGCCAGGCTGGGCTCGAACTCCTGACCTCAGGTGATCTGCCCACCTTGGCCTCCCAAAGTGCTGGGATTACAGGCATCAGCCGCCATGCCCGGCCGCATTCCCAGTACATTCTAGTTATTCTTGAGAGCTACAGTCAAGAGTGGGGAAGATTGGGTTGGTCTCAGGCCACCTGGAGAACTTCCCTGCACTCTTGTTTTTGCTTTGCTCATTCTCACCCCGTGGCCCCATCTGATGTTGGGGTTGTGTAAAATCATTTCTGTTCAACAGAATCATGTGGCGTGGGGTGAATGCCAGGCCAGGTCCCAGTTCTCAAGGGCTGATTTTTCCTTCCATGTAAGGAGTTGAATATTGCTTACCATATATCTGGTATGGTTTTGTTTCCTATAATTCAATGAACATATATAAATTCACTTAATCTTCCAAAACTATAATGTAGATACATTTATTGTCTCCTTTTGTGGGTAACAGACTTACAGATTACAAAGCTAGCAAGTTATAAGGTAGGATCAGGATTCAGAACAAGTCTTCGTAGGCTGGGTATAGTAGCTCACGCCTATAATCCCAGCACTTTGGGAGGCTGAGGTGGGCGGATCACTTGAGCTCAGCAGCTCAAGTCCAGCCTGGGTAACATGGAGAAACCCCATCTCTATAAAAAATACAAAAATTAGCCATGTGCAGTGGCATGTGCCTGTAGTTCCAGCTACTTGGGAGGCTGAGGCAGGAAAGTCACTTGAGCCCGGGAGTGAGCCGAGTTTGTGCTACTGCACTCCAGCCTGGGCAACAGAGAAAGACTCTGTCTCAAAAAAAAGAAGAAAAGAAAAGAAGAGAAAAGAAAAGAAAAGAAAAATTCCTTCTAGCCCAAAGACCATGATTTTTACCTGATCCTACTTTTTGAGCCTCTCTTATATACCAGGCATTGTAAGCTCAAAACAAAAAATTAGGCTGAAAAGTAATCAAGACACAGCAGGCTCTCAATATAGAATAAGTCCTCGCAGTTCGAGGGCATGTATTTTTCTGGGAAAAGAGATTTTTTTTAAAAAGTAAAGATTTTAATGTAACAAGTAGAGACTTGATATAAAAAATACGGGTCTTGGGGACCAGGCGCGGTGGCTCACGCCTGTAATCCCAGCACTTTAGGGGACTGAGGTGGGCGGTTCATGAGGTCAAGAGATCGAGATCAGCCTGGCCAACATGGTGAAACCCCGTCTCTACTAAAAATACAAAAATTAGCCGGGCCTGGTGGCGGGCACCTGTAATCCCAGCTACTGGGGAGGCTGAGGCAGGAGAATCACTTGAACCCGGGAAGTGGAGGTTGCCGTCAGCTGAGATCCTGCCACTGCACTCCAGCCTGGCAACAGACCAAGATTTCGTCCGGAAAAAAAAAAAAAAAAAGGGTCTTGGAAGAAAATAATCCACAAGGGAGATAATCGGGAAAACAGAGGGACGTATTTTGCATTTTTTCTATGGATGGTGGGGCATTGGAGAATGAGGATGTATTTATTAATTTATATTTCCATCACTCAGTATGTGTTAAGTAAACACTATCACAGGGACTGCTCAGGGTGTTTGTAAATAGTGTGGAGTGATACCCAGTCCTGCATTCATGGAGTTAACAGAGTAATAATTTCCTACAAAATAAAACTCTCATGGTCCATCTTTATTTATTGATTGATTTTTTGAGATGAAGTCTTGCTCTGTTGCCCAGACTGGAGTACAATGGCGCAATCGCGGCTCACTGCAACCTCCGCCTCCCAGGTTCAAGTGATTCTCCTGGCTCAGCCTCTTGAGTAGCTGGGATTACAGTGCCCGCCACCACACCCGGCTAATTTTTTGTATTTTTAATAGAGATGGGGTTTCACCCTGTTAGCTAGGATGGTCTCGATCTCCTGACCTCGTGATCTGCCTGCCACGGCCTCCCAAAGTGCTGGGATTACAGGCGTGAGCCAACGCGCCTGGCCGGTCCATCTTTATTTTTGCAATGCTCAAAAGCTTTAGGTCATATGATATGTACCTATGAAGTGAAAAGGTCACCAGAGTCTCACCAGTTATTCGGGCCATCAAGTGTGGCTGTTTATAGAGTCCTTTTGAATGAATTGTAAATTGTATTAAAGAGGTGGCCTTCTCAATTTGCTGCTAGTGTAGTCTGAGAGAATCTGTAGCCTAGGAAGCCACAGAGTCGCCCCTGGTTTGTAAAAGGATGTGGTCATCTGCACGGTTTTATTCCAGCATGTGCCCTTTCCTACAGGCAGAATGATAGCTGTGCAAGTTCTTGGTGATCCGGTAGCTGCAAGAAGAGCTGTGGTTGGTAAGGGAGAGTCTAGGAATAATGAAGGTGAGGTGCAGACACTGTGTCATTTTCAACAGCGTCCCAATTTAGTATCAAAGGATATTTGGCATTCTCAAAAATACTTTGATACTAAATTGGGACGGTGTTCAAAATCCCAAATTTTGGAAAATTTTAATGCCCTTTTATAGGAGATGGTAGTTTTTGTTTTGTTTTGTTTTTGAGACTGAGTCTCACCCTGTCACCCAGGCTGGAGTGCAGCGGCACAATCTCGGCTCACTGCAACCTCCGGAAACGGCAGATTTTTTTCTAATGAGGCATAATGCCCAAACAGGAGCACATACTGCTCTTCACACTCATTATTTCCGTATGCTCAATTTTCCGATACATGTCACAGCAAAGCAGAAATACAACACCTTTTTGCTGAATTAAACAGCAAGTCGGCCAGGTATGGTGGCTCACGCCTGTCATCCCAGCACTTTGGGAGGCGGAGACAGGTGGATCACATGAGGTCAGGAGTTCAAGACCAGCCTGGTCAACACGGTGAAACCCGTCTCTACTAAAAATGCAAAAATTAACTGGGCGTGGTTGCGAATGCCTGTAATCCCAGCTACTCAGGAGGCTGAAGCAGGAGAATCGCTTGAACCCGCGAGGCGGAGGTTGCAGAGAGGTGAGATTGCACCATTGCACTCCAGCCTGGGCGACAGAGCGAGGCTCCATCTCAAAAAATAAATACATATAAATAAATAATAAAAATAAACTCACCTGAATCTTTTTAGATAAGCAAAACCAATTTTTTCCACTTCCTTGGCAACCGAACAGAGAATGGCATACATGAGAAAGAAGAAATCGCGAGCCGTCATTGCTTTCTTGGAACCCAACCTGAAATTAAGAAAGGCCACCAGGGCCACGCCTCTCTCACCTCAGACACGGATTCAGAGAGAAGCGAGAAGGCACCTCTGTCCCCAAGTTCCTGGGGCCTGAGCTCTGCACATACCGTAGGTCTGAAATGTGAACTTCCCTTTGAGGGTCGTTCTGGGCGGAATTCCAATCCTTAGGTATCTGCACGTATTCCCAGGCTTGAGGCCATTCCAACCCTAAATCAGGAATTCCAAGTCTGGTTTTGTGTCTTCTGACTACGAATCTTGCCTAGAGATGCAAAGGTGTGACCGGGTGTGCTGGCTCACGCCTGTAATCCCAGCACTTTGGCAGGCCGCGGTGGGTGGATCACCTGAGGTCAGGAGTTCGAGACTAGCCTGGCCAACATGGTGAAACCCCGTCTCTACTAAAAATACAAAAATTAGCCGGGCGTGGTGGTGCGCGTCTGTAGTCCCAGCTGCTTGGGAGGCTGAGGCAGGAGAATGGCTTGAACCTGGGAGGTGGAAGTTGCAGGGAGCCAAGATGAGGCCACTGCACTCCAGCCTGGGTGACAGAGCGAAACTCTGTCTCAAAAAAAAAAAAAAAAAAAAAAAAAAAAAAAAAAAAAAAAGAGGCCAGGCGCGGCGGCTCATGCCTGTAACCCCAGCACTTTGGGAGGCAGAGGCAGGCAGATCACAAGGTCAGGAGATCGAGACCATCCTGGTTAACACGGTGAAACCCCGTCTCTACTAAAAATACAAAAAATTAGCCAGGTGTGGTGGTGGGCGCCTGTAGTCCCAGCTACTCGGGAGGCTGAGGCAGGAGAATGGCGTGAACCCGGGAGGCGGAGCTTGCAGTGAGTGGAGATGGCACTCCAGCCTGGGCGAAAGAGCGAGACTCCATCTCAAAAAAAAAAAAAAAAAAAAAAAAAGAGATGCGCAGGTGTCCCATCTTAAGAGTATTCCCCTGGAGACCTGCCATGTGGCAGTGAGGTGACCGGAAGTAGAAAACGAGGACAATCAGACCTCGAACTCACACCCCTCAGCTACACGAACCGGCGCTGCCAACTCGTCATTTCAGCATCAGTCCTGCAGGCGTCACGCTACGTCACATCCGGGAGAGGCCGCGCTGCCGACAGGTGCAACATGCGGCGGCGACGCCCCACTCTAGTCCTGAACACTAGCCTGAGGCTCGGGACCGCACATGCGCATTCCCCACCGAGGCCACCGCCTCCTGGCTTCCTGGTAGTCCGTGGACACCAGACGGTGTCTGTGGTCCCCTCCTTCTCAGGCACCTTGCTCGTCCACTGCTTGGGGCACCACTCGGGGAACCCAAGCCCTTTGGAAATGTGGTTCAAAAAAGGACAGCCCTTAAACGCTAGGGTCCCGCCCCTCAGATTGCTCCCAGCATGCAACGCGGCCCCTCCTCCAAAGCCGCCGTGCCCTGGAGGCAGCTGGGAGCTCCTACCGAGCATGGTGCACAGGTGCAAGCGGGTTGTGCTTCCTGTTTGCGGAGTTGTGTCGTTGGTTTTCCGGGAAGCTCGGAAGGAAGGGGCTCCACCACAATAAGGATTTGTGTATCTAAACATACCGAGCCATGCAAAAGGCACAGTTTTCCAAAGACGTTGTAGCAACTTAGCATTTTTTTTATTTTTATTTATTTTTTCTTTTTAGAGATGGGTGGGGGGGGGGGTCTCACTATGTTGCCCAGGCTGGTCTTGAACTCCTGGGCGCAAGCGATCCTCCCGCCTCAGCCTCCAAAAATGCTGGGACTACAGGCGTGAGCCACTGTGCCAGCCACAACTTAGCATTTCTGTTGCACATATTCAGCAATAGCATTTTCCTGGATGTTTTGGGCTTTCAGCCAGTATGGTAGGGAGTAGTAGTATGTCATTTTCGCTCTAATTTGCATTTCCCTTACGAAAAAACTGAATTATCATTTAAATATTAGCCACTTGGACAAGCTTCCTTTGTGAATGATTAATCAAATCTGTAATTTTACTTCTCTATTGTGCTGCCTGCCTTCTTAGTAATTTATAGGAGCGTTTATACTCTGTATGCAAGCCCTTTGCCAGATCTGTGTATCGCACGTTTCTTCTTCCATTCTATAAACTCTCTTTTCACTCTTCCATGGTGCCTTTTGTTTTGTAGCTTCTAATATCTGTTCATTCTATTTTATGGTGTTTTTGTGTTTTCAGAAATGTTTGCTTATTCCAATTCATGATCTCTTATGTTTTCACATTTATCTTCAGTGATAAATCTGGAAACAATTTTCATTTATGGCATGATGTAGAGGTATAGATACATTTTATGTTTGTGTAAAGTTCCTGGCTAAGGGGCAGAGGCAAGGACATGACCAAGCAGACACATATTGGCTGCAAATGCTCTCAGAGAAAGCGGGAGAAGCTCAGCTCAGATCCACGTGGAGATGCACTGAAGAGTTCCGGTAGATGGCGGGTGGTACCAAAGCAGAAAAAATGGTTGTAACCATCAATAAGGCCACGCAGCACTAAATGCCAGCCTACACTGACAGCCACTTGGCAGGACACAAGGTCCAACAGTACAGGACTTTACAAAGGTTCCTGGGCCCCACGTGTGTGTAGAATGGGTGGGCTGCTTCAGCCACAGCCTTGGTCTGAGCAGCTTCCTAAATACTACAGCCATTGGCTTCGCTTGCTTGAGCTGGTTTAACCCTCTTTTATTAATTCTGACCGATGCTCTCTGCTACCATCTAGTGATAACTAATGCAAACGCAGACTACTTAAAACCTTAAAACAACTGATGTCAGGCTGTTTACAAGACTGCAGAGGACAATGACTTGTACATTTTAGAGCTCAAGCCAGAATAATCTTGCTCTTTTGTGATGGGTTTTACTTTCTTTCATATTGGATTAAATCTAGACTTACTGATGGTGCAGTAAAAATTGACACTTGCGTGCACAAAAAGAGAAAAATGACACCATCCTGTTCTATGTGTGAACATTGTTACTTGCCGTAAAGTTCCCCATGGTTCCCGAGATAAAAAGACATCGTGAAAGGCCCTATAAAAACGAATGCGAAAAAACCACCCCAATTTGTGCCCGTGTGGAACTGGAGAATGGCAAAGATGAGCTGCCTCTGCCCAGTCCTGGATAAATATCCGGTTCCTCAGCAAAATAAATGTGGTTGTTGTGATCTAAATTTTAGGGGGGCGGGGGCAGGCGCGGTGGCTCACACCTGTAATCCCAGCACTTTGGGAGGCCGAGAAGGGCGGATCACCTGAGGTCAGGAGTTTGAGACCAGCCTGACCAACCTGGAGAAACCGCGTCTCTCCTAAAAATACAAAATTAGCCAGGCGTGGTGGCACATATCTCTAATCCCAGCTACTCGGGAGGCTGAGGCGGGAGAATCGCTTGAACCCGGGAGGCGGAGGTTGCGGTTAGCCGAGATCGCACCATTGCACTCCAGCCTGGACAATAAGAGCCAACCTCTGTCTCAAAAAATAAAGAATAAACAAATAATTTTGGGGGCGGCATTATGCAGCCATAGAGAGTCAGAACACTGGCATTATGTGACATGTCCTTCCATCCACACCAGGTGACCCTACTAATGTATGAAGTCTTTGAATTTGGCTCTAATTTTGAGATAGTTGTATTTTTAATCACTTTAAGGAATTATTTTCTTAAACGAGTATTTTTACGCTTGATCTTACCCAAAAGGCCGAGAAGCGATCTAAACAAGTATTTCTAAACAGAAATAGAAATTTACTTATGTACGAATACACCCTTACCTCCCTGAGGATATTTCTCATCTCCTTGGTGAATTATATGAACGTATTTGGATTTTCCAATATGGAAACATTTAAGTTCCTGGAATAAGTCCCACTCCTTTATAAATATATGAACAGTTGGGCACCCTATTGTCCCATTAGGATTCATGATTCTTCATTCAAATGTGAGATTACTTTATTCATATATATATATATATATATTTTTTTTTTTTTTTTTTGAGATGGAGTCTTGCTCTGTCGCCCAGGCTGGAGTGCAGTGGCGCGATCTCGGCTCACTGCAAGCTCCGCCTCCCGGGTTCACGCCATTCTCCTGCCTCAGCCTCCCGAGTAGCTGGGACTACAGGCGCCCACCACCACGCCCGGCTAATTTTTTGTATTTTTAGTAGAGACGGGGGTTTCACCGTGTTAGCCAGGATGGTCTCGATCTCCTGACCTCGTGATCCACCCGCCTCGGCCTCCCAAAGTGCTGGGATTACAGGCATGAGCCACCGCGCCCGGCCGAGATTAAATGTCATAGGGTTGACATTTGATCTGCAGAGTAAAGGGTTGTCTCCCCCGATCCAAATAGTGCAGTGTGTTCGTTGGCCCCAAACGAATTCCCAAAGGATCCTTTGCCAACCCCCTGGGCAAGAAGCTTCACACTGCCGGACTGTCACTGTGCTCTAAGCCCATCTGCGCCCACCCTAGCCCCGGCGGCTCCGTAACAACCCGCAGGGCGTGGAGCTTTTCCTCGCCACACAGTGGGAGCCCGGCGCCCCCTAGAGTCAGGAGCCCGCCTTGCTCCAGTCCGCGACGGGCTGATTCGGTTTCTGATAGTAAAGGTCCCCTTACTCCCTGGCGTCTCATGAAGTTCTCTTGCTTCCTGTTTTGCACCGGGAGCTCCGTCGTGAGAGTGTCTGTTCCCTCGCTTCACCGCCATCATGTCCCATGCGGTCCTCTCATGTGTTCCCGTCCCAACACAACATCCCTGGGTCAGATCCCACCGTCTGCCCTGCAGCCTTCAGTCTGTCTGCGGAGGCCCCAGTGGATCTGTCAGGGGAAGTAGGACGCTTCCTTTTTTTTTTTGAAACAGTCTTGCTCTGTCGCCCAAGCTGAAGTGCAGTGGCATGCTGCAACCTCTGTCTCCCAGGTTGAAGCAATTCCCCTGCCTCAGCTTCCCAAGTAGCTGGGATTACAGGCGTGCGTCACCATACCCGGCTAATTTTTTTGTATTTTTGTATTTTTAGTAGAGATGGGGTTTCACTATGTTGGTCAGGCTGGTCTCGAACTCCTGACCTCAGGTGATATACTTGCCTCGGCCTCCCAAAAGTGCTGGGATTACAGGGGTGAGCCACCACACCTGACTTTTTTTTTTTTTTTGAAACAGAGTCTCACTCTGTCGCCCAGGCTGGAGTGCAGTGGCAAGATCTCGGCTCAATGCAACCTCCACCTCCCGGGTTCAAGCGATTCTCCTGCATTAGCCTCCCGAGTACATGGGACTACAGGCATGCGTCACCACGCCCGGCTAATTTTGTACTTTTAGCAGAGATAGGAATTCGCCATGTTGGCCAGGCTGGCCTCTAACTCCTGACCTCAAGTGATCCGCCCGCCTTGTCCTCCCAAAGTGGTGGGATTACAGGCGTGAGCCACTGTGCCCGGCCTGGACGCTTCTGAAGCTCTAACTTCACGTCTCTTGGCCACAGGCAGGTGTTTTCCACGACCAAGTTGCTAACCGGAAGCGTAAGCGACAGCGTGAGGGGCGGGACTAGAAGGAAAGCTCCTCAGCACTTCCGGTTCTGGTTCTGAACTTAGCGTGTGTTCCAGATCTCCAAAGATATGCAGGTTCAACTTGCAGGCCCAGGCGGGCGGATCACCAGAGGTCAGGAGTTCGAGACCAGCCTGACCAACATGGAGAAACCCAGTCTCTACTAAAAATACAAAATTAGCCGGGCGGGGTGGCACATGCCTGTAATCCCAGCTACCCGGGAGGCTGAGGCAGGAGAATCGCTTGAATCCGGGAGGCGGAGGTTGCGGTGAGCTGAGATCGCGCCATTTCACTCCAGCCTGGGCAACAAGAGCAAAACTCCGTCTCAAAACAAAAACAAAACTGGGTTTGACCCTGATATGTCAGGGAGCTAGAACTGAGCTGCAAATGGCCTCAGGATAGAACCTTGGAAGACGTGATTCAAATGCCCAAGGATAAGACACTCCTTCCCTCCACCCAAGGATCCCCTTTGGAACTCTGTAGAATTCCTTTTAGGTTCCAAACCACAGCATTCTCAGAGTTCTGACCCCAGGAACTTGGTGTGAACTTAGAGGGGCATCGCTGGTGCCCTGTGGCTTCCCTCAGGTTAAGTGGCTACGGTGAGGGCAGCTATGAACCTGGCAAGTGCTTCCTAACTTTATGATGGGTTCCAAAATGTCTTGATGGGTCACGAGTCTTTGAGAAGTGGAAAGTACTATTGTTGCAAACTAAACATCAAAGATTGGAGGAGTTTTAATTTTTTCTTAGTTCATCAATGAGACTTTGCTTCTTTTAATTTCCGTTATTTAAAATTAGTAAACTTTACAATTTAAATGGAGCTGGGTTTTCACAAATGCATACTTGTACCACCATAATCAAGATACAAAACACTCTGTCACCCCTAAAAGCCTCCTTCTGCCCTTTTGGAGACAAACTGTCCTGTGACCCTTAATGCCCCATCTGGTTCTAAATTCCTATACTCTTGCTCTATCCAGAATGTCATATAAATGGATGCTTTTGAATACTCTGGTTAAAAACTAATGCTGGCCGGGCGCGGTGGCTCACGCCTGTAATCCCAACACTTTCGGAGGCCGAGGTGGGTGGATCACCTGAGGTCAGGAGTTCGAGACCAGCCTGGCCTACATGGTGAAGCCCTGTCTGTACTAGAAGTACAAAATTAGCTGGGTGTGGTGGCATGCGCCTGTAACCCCAGCTACTTGGGAGGCTGAGGCAGGAGAATCACTTGAACCTGGGAGTTGGAGGTTGCAGTGAGCTGAGATCACGCCATTGCACTCCAGCCTGGGCAACAAGAGCAAAACTCCATCTCAAAACAAACAAACAACAACAACAACAAAACACCTAATGCCATACTTGGCAAACTGTGTAATTTTATTTTTTATCCAGAAGAAGATGACTTGTCTTGAAATATAAAAATTCGAACAGTGCCCAATACAGGTGGTAAGACACATCAGGCTTTCACTATGGAGAGATTCCATTACTATTTTGGGATATGTAAGGTTAACCATGAGTCTGCTGCTTGTGATGAACTTGTCATTTTGAGGCAGGAGAATAGGGAATTAGGATAACCAGTTAAGGCATAAGCAAAGGAACAGCAGGTGCAGCCACTTCTAGGCAAGATTAGGCAGAAACAGGCCACATCCTCACTGCTGTGATAACAAGATAGAAGTCTCCACTTCAGACTGATTCAACAGGGCCAAGTCTCCACCTCAGCCTCTGATTGGCCATGGCCAAGTCTTCACTTCAGCCTCTGATTGGTTGCAGGCGAATCCTTCATAGGGGGTAACCAATTGGAGTTCTCTAAAGGGCACCTAGGGGTGTTACAAAATTCTTGTAGCTTTATGAAAACCCTAAAGAACATTGCAACCAGGGCTCTTGAGCTGCCCGCTAGAGCCGGCTCCCGCTCCGTGGAGTGTACTTTCATTTAAATAAATCTGTGCTGTCATTGCTTTGTGTGTTTTGTTCAATTCTTTGTTCAATGTGTCAAGAACCTGGACAGCTCACAGTCAGCACTTTCCATCTGGTACCAATTTGTACAATGAGAGGAATGTAGGGGAGGAGTGATCAAATAAGCTAACTGTGATTGTGAAATGACACGAAGTCTTTGCAGTGCTATCAAGACTATTTTTTTTTTTGAGGTGGAGTTTCGCTTTTGTTGCCCAGGCTGGAGTGCAGTGACGCCATCTCGGCTCGCTGCAACCTCTGCCTCCCGGGTTCAAGCAATTCTCCTGCCTCAACCTCCCAAGTAGCTGGGATTACAGGCACGCACCACCATGCCCAGCTAATTTTTGTATTTTTAGTAGAGACAGCGTTTCTCCATGTTGGTCAGGCTGGTCTCGAACTCCCGACCTCCGGTGATCCGCCCACCTCAGCCTCCCAAAGTGCTGGGATTACAGGCGTGAGCCACTGCGCCCGGCCCGCTATCAAGACTATTAACATTGAAAATGGACACAGACTGGATTTCATTTGCCTTTAATTAAACACAAAGCTGTTACATATTTTTCTCTTCTAATAGCTGCTGGAAGTCTAAGCATATGGAAACGATACCTATGAAAATCAAATGGACATTTTGGGCTTTGTGGATCATTAAAAGTTTACACTTAAAAATTATTTTTTAATTAAAAAAATAAAAATTAATTAAAGGATGACAAATCCATTGGAATGTTACTCAAAATGATAATCCTGTCTGCAGCTCACTTCAGTTATTCCTTGACTAGTTCTCTCACCGTCCATAGATTTTATCCTCACCAGGAAATCATGGCAGACTTGCCTAGATATCACTGTGCACATGGGAAAACACTCACAACAGGCTAGAACTGTGCGGATGACCATAACTCTTCCTCACCCTGTGAGGAACTCTAGTTTTCTGCAGAACACAATTTTTCCATCAGTGTGTAGGGGCAGCAAAGTGACAATGCCAAATATATAAGGCAATTTAAAATTATTTCACAAAGGTATTAAAAACAAACACCCACATTGTGGTTCAAATCCAGATGAAGTACCTGGTCCCAGATGCCAATGTCCAAACTCATAAAAACATATGACATGGGCCTGGTGTGGTGGCTCACGCCTGTAATCCCAGCACTGCGGGAGGCCAAGGCAGGCAGATCACGAGGTGAAGAGATCGAGACCATCCTGGCCAACAAGGTGAAACCCCACCTGTACTAAAAATACAAAAAATTAGCTGGGCGTGGTGGGGCATGCCTGTATTCCCAGCCACTTGGGACGGTGAGGCAGGAGAATCGCTTGAACCCGGGAGGTGGAGGTTGCAGTGAGCTGAGATCGCACCACTGCATTCCAGCCTGGCAACAGAGCAAAACTCCATCACACACATACACAAACACACACACATACACTATATATATATATAAAATGTATACATCATGCCCTAAAATTTTTAATATTTGCAGAAATGAGGCTGAACCATAAATATACCTTTTGTCTCTTTTTTTTTTTGAGACAGAGTCTCACTCAGTCGCCCAGGCTGGAGTGTAGTGGTTCGATCTCTGCTCACTGCAAGTTCCGCCTCCCGGGTTCACGCCATTCTCCTGCCTCAGCCTCCCGAGTAGCTGGGACTACAGGCGCCTGCCACCACGCCCAGCTAATTTTTTGTA
This sequence comes from Pan troglodytes, assembly GCF_028858775.2. Classification (NCBI taxonomy): domain Eukaryota; kingdom Metazoa; phylum Chordata; class Mammalia; order Primates; family Hominidae; genus Pan; species Pan troglodytes. The sequence goes on along the minus strand of NC_072418.2, from coordinate 5,224,441 downwards.
TTTTTTACTAGACACAGGGTTTCACCGGGTTAGCCAGGATGGTCTTGATCTCCTGACCTGGTGATCCACCCGCCTCAGCCTCCCAAAGTGCTGGGATTACAGGCGTGAGCCACCGCGCCCGGCCAGGGAAATAATTATTGTTTCTTCTTTTTTTCTTTTTAATTTGACACAGGGTCTCATTCTGTCACCCAGGCGGAGTACAGTGGCAAGATAACTCATTGCAGCCTGCACCTCTTGGTCTCAAGCCATCCTCCGCCCTCAGCCTCCTGAGTAGCTGGGTCTACAGGTGCACATCACCATGCCTAGATACTTTTAAAAATTTCTTTTTATAGAGACTGTGTCTCACTATGTGCCCAGACTGGCCTTGAACTCCTGTGCTCAAGTGATCCTCCTGCCTCAGCCTCCCGAAGCTTTGGAATTACAAGTGTGAGCCACTGCCCCTGGTCCTGCCATTATTTCTGTATTACTGCTCACTATTTCCTAACTCATGAGCAGTTCTTGAAATAGTATTAAAAAAAAGAAATAGTATTTAAGACATATTACATGGTGGAACTATAAATGAATTCATGATGAGATTGTCACTTACTGAAGCCCGATCCTTTATTCTGCATTCCCTATTATCTACCTTGTCAAGGTTGATACTATACTTTATTCTGCCTTGATATTATCCAAAAAAAAATTTTTTTTTTTTGAGATGGAGTCTTACTCTTGTCGCCCAGGTTGGAGTGTAGTGGCGCAATCTTGGCTCACTGCAACCTCTGCCTCCCGGGTTCAAGCGATTCTCCTGCCTCAGCCTCCCACGTAGCTGGGATTACAGGCGCCTGCCACCACACCTGGCCAATTTTTTGTATTTTTAGTAGAGACAAGGTTTCACCATGTTCACCATATTGGCCAGCGTGGTCTTGAACTCCTGACATCAGGTGATCCACCTGCCTCGGTGGGTCCTGGGATTACAGGCGTGAGCCATTGCTACTAAGCTCCAATAAAGTTTAAACTTGTTTTATTAGTTATCTTTTTATGTCTTTTGCTAGACTTATTTAATACTTAAATTTATAAAACTGTTACGTAAGTTTTTGTCATTATGAATAAACAAGAATTTATTAGGCCGGGCGCGGTGGCTCACGCCTGTAACCCCAGCACTTTGGGAGGCCGAGGTGGGCAGATCACAAGGTCAGGAGATCGAGACCAGCCTGGCCAGCATAGTGAAACCCTGTCTCTACTAAAAATACAAAAATTAGCTGGGTGTGGTGGCGGGTGCCTGTAATCCCAGCTCTTCAGGAGGCTGAGGTAGGAGAATCGCTTGAACCTTGGGCGGGGGGGTTGCAGTGAGCCAAGATCACGGCACTGCACTCCAGCCTGGGTAACAGAGCGAGACTCTGTCTCAAAAAAAAAAAAAAAAAGAAATTCTTAGACAAAATTATAACAGTATAGGAAACAAATGTACTAGAAAGAAAATGTCTAAATCTGAATGCATCTGGTAATATTAATTCAGAAGTATAATTTTTTTTTTTGAGATGGAGTCTCGCTCTGTCACCCAGGCTGGAGTGCAGTGTCGCAATCTTGGCTCACTGCAAGCTCCGCCTCCCGGGTTCAAGCCATTCTCCTTCCTCAGCCTCCCGAGTAGCTGGGACTACAGGCACCTACCAGCACACCCCACTAATTTTTTGTATTTTTAGTAGAGATGGGGTTTCACCGTGTTAGCCAGGATGGTCTCGATCTCCTGACCTCATGATCTGCCCGCCTTGGCCTCCCCAAAGTGCTGGGATTACAGGCGTGAGCCACTGTGCCTGGCCCAGAAGTATAATTTTTAAAGTCACCATGTTGATTCGGCAATTTTCAATATTTTAATACATTCTCCCAGTAAATAAAAAACAGAGATTGACATTTGTTAGTATACAACTTATTTGAAAAACTCAGTTAAATAGGCTGTTTCTAAGAAACATTTTATCCATTTGTATAGAATCCAACTTCTTTAAAAACACAAACACAGTAAATAGATATTTCTCAGAAACAGAAACTTTTGTTTTAATAATACATAATCAAACATAATAACTGAACACATACTGAGAGATTGTATTCAGCTCTATGTGACAGGAAATTCCCAGAGTTTGCCTGATAAGCCAGTATTGTCTTTCATTTTCTCATGAAAGGTAAGATTTATCTCATGAAGAATACTAGGTCACAGTAGATGCAGTAGGGAAACAATCCCCTGTGCTTTTTAAAAAAATTATTCTTTATTTATTTATTTTTGAGACAGGTCTCGCTCTTTCGCCCAGGCTGGAGTACACTGGCACGATCCCAGCTCACTGCAAGCTTCGCCTCCCAGGTTCACGCCATCCTCCTGCCTCAGCCTCCCAAGTAGCTGGGACTTAGCTGGGACTACAGGCACCCGCCACCACACCTGGCTAATTTTTTGTATTTTTAGTAGAGACGGGGTTTCACCATGATAGCCAGGATGGTCTCGATTTCCTGACCTCGTGATCCGCCCACCTCAGCCTCCCAAAGTGCTGGGATTACAGGCGTGAGTCACCGCGCCCAGCCGCAATCCCCTGTGTTTTTATGGTTGTACCATTGTATCTGTCATGGAAGCAGGAACACAGAAGCACAAGAAATACTGAGACAATGAGGTATTAAGATAATGATAATACGGCCAGGCATAGTGGCTCACACCTGTAATCCCAGCACTTTGGGAGGCCAAGGCGGGCAGATTTCAGGAGTTTGAGACCACCCTGGCCAACATGGTGAAAACCCGTCTCTACTAAAAATACAAAAATTAGCTGGGCATGGTGGTGCATGCCTATAGTCCCAGCTACTTGGGAGGCTGAGGCAGGAGAATCGCTTGAAACCGGGAGGCGGAAGTTGCAGTGAGCCGAGATCGTGCCACTGCACTCCAGCTTGGGCAACATAACAGGACTCTGTCTCAAAAAAGAAAAAGAAAAAGAAAAAAAAACCCAAAAAAACCCTATTTTCCAATTCCATCCCAGAAGCCAGGTCAAAGAGCAAACAGCAACAGATGAAAAAAATAGTTTCTACGAGACTACACTCCTCCAAGAATTTACATGCATACGTATTTCTACCAACTACCTATTAGCCCACAAGCAAAATGAAGAAGGATTCTCTGACCAATAGCATAAAGCCACTGAATTACTTGCCTGTATAAGTAGAAAGTATTAACATTAAAAATAGTTTTTCCCTGTAAAATGGAAAGGTGGAATAAAAGTAACATGTTGGTAATATCCAGCTTGGAACACACAGGGCCAGTCAGAAAATGTCAACAAACACCAATATTTCATTGGTCTAATGGCCTCACACGGAGTAACAAAAAAATTATATAAAAATTAAAGTTAATGCATATTAAAATACATCAAATCACCCATGGGTGCAATACACTTCTAAATGAAAAGAGAAACATTAGTAATTTATAAGAAAAAACCATTATGTATCAAAATTTCAGTACTATAGATGAGAGAGGACTTACAGGATTCTCCCCTCAACTTTACCTGCAAGAGAACTGCAAATTCATTTGCTAGAGGCCCACTTTTAGGATGTGGTCCTGATAAAGGCAATACCATATTTATAAATGTCATGAGATTCTTCTCCTGCCATGAATTTTCTTTTTTTTTTTTTTTTTGGAGATGGAGTCTTGCTCTGTCACCCAGGCTGGAGTGCAGTGGTGCCATCTCGGCTCACTGCAAGCTCCGCCTCCCGGGTTCATGCCATTCTCCTGCCTCAGCCTCCTGAGCAGCTGGGACTACAGGTGCCCACCACCACGCCTGGCTAATTTTTTGTATTTTTTTTTTTTTAGTAGAGACGGGGTTTCACCATAGCCAGGATGGTCTTGATCTCCTGACCTCGTGATCCGCCTGCCTCAGCCTCCCAAAGTGCTGGGATTACAGGCGTGAGCCACCGCGCCCGGCCCTCCTGCTGTGAATTTTCTGAACCATGTATGTGAATTAATTTGCACAGGTTTTCCCCCATTACTTAGATGTACAGGATTTCTTTCCTGTGTGCCTTCTCACATGACCTTGAAAGGCTTTGGGACAACTGAAAGCTTTCCCACATTTTTCGCATTTATTGGGCTTCTGTCCAATCTGCGTTCTTACATTTTTGGAAGAGCAAAGCCCACCTGAAGGTTTTCCCACACTGGCTGCATTTACAGGTTTCTCCCCAGTGTGCTTTCTCTCATGTTTGTGTAAAGATGAGGACCAACCATACGTTTTCCCACACGTTTCACATTTATAGACTTTCTCTCTAGTTTGCGATTTGACATCTGTGGAGGGGTGAGGCCTCGCGGAAGACTTTCCCACGCTGCTCCCACTCACAGGTTTCTTTTTAGCATGCGTTCTCGCGTGTTTGTGTAAGGATGAGGGCCAACCGAATGCTTTCCCGCATTTTTCACACTTATAGGGTTTCTCCCCATTGTGAATTCTCACGTGTCGTTGAAAGGATGTTGCCCAGCAGTAGGCTTTCCCACACTGCTTGCACTCATACGGTCTCCCTCCGGCGTGCATGATCATATGGACTCGAAAGGATTTCTGACACCTGAAGGCTTTCCCACAGTGCTTGCACTCATACGGTCTCCCTCCGGCGTGCATCATCACATGTGCGCGAAAGGATTTGGGACAACTGAAGCCTTTCCCACACTGCCCACATTCGTAGGGTTTCTCTCCAGTGTGAGTCCTTACATGTTCAGTGAGAGAGTGGGAACGAAGAAATGTCTTCCCGCAAGATTGACAGGCATAGGGTTTCTCTCCACTGTGAGTTTTCTCATGCGTCTGTAGGTAGGAAGGGCGACTGAAGGCTTTCCCACATTCCTTACATTTATATAATTTTTGTCCAGAGTGAGCTCTTTTGTGCCTCATCAGGGATGAGGAATGGGTGAAGAGTTTTCCACACTGACTGCATTCGTACCGTCTTACACTAGTACAACAATTCTTGCGCAGATGACGATTACAATTTCGAGTCTTTCTGAAGGTTCTTCCACGTTTATTACCTTTACTGCTTTTACATGGTCTCTCCACCCTTGGATTTCTGCTAAAAATGGGTAGCACATTATTAATGGTTTATGCCTTAATAATTTCTTTTTTTTTTTTCCTTGAGATGGAGTTTTGCTCTTGTTCCCCAGGCTGGAGTGCAGTGGCATGATCTTGGCTCACTGCAACCTCTGCCTCCCGGGTTCAAACAATTCTCCTGTCTCAGCCTCCTGAGCAGCTGGGATTACAGTCACATGGCACCACGCCCAGCTAATTTTTGTATTTTTGGTAGAGACAGGGTTTCACCATATTGGTCAGGCTGGTCACAAACTCCTCACCGCAGGTGACCCACCTACCTTGGCCTCTCAAAGTGCTGTGATTACAGGCATAAGCCACTGCACCGGCCAATTATTTCTTAATATATATTAATGAATATTAGGATAACATTTTTGCTATTTTCTGTACAAGGGTAAGTTTCCTGTACTGTTGCAATTATTTCAAACTAGAATAAACAAAATACTCTGGTAGATAGTTCAACCACAGTCCATTACAAAAACAATAGTAATATGTGGGGCTCTCTGATAATTGTTTCTAACAGAATTATCATTTTTTTTTTGAGATAGAGTCTCACTCTGTTGCCCAGTCCAGGCTGGAGTGCAGTGGCACGATCTTGGCTCGCTGCAACCTCCGCCTCCTGGGTTCAAGCAATTCTCCTGTCTCAGCCTCCTGAGCAGCTAGGATTACAGCCACATGCCACCACGCCTATTTTTGTATTTTTAGTAGAGACAGGGTTTCACCATGTCGGTCAGGCTGGTCACAAACTCCTCACCCCAGGTGATCCGCCTCCCTCAGTCTCCCAAAGTGCTGGGATTAAAGGCGTGAGCCACCGCGCCCATTTTTGTATTTTTAGTAGAGACGAGGTTTCACCATATGGGTCAGGCTGGTCACAAACTCCTCACCTCAGGTGATCCACCTCCCTCGGCCTCCCAAAGTGCTGGGATTACAGACGTGAGCCACCGCGCCTGGCAATACTGCCTTTTTCTTCTAAGTACAACTCACCTCAAATGTCTCTCCTTGGTGTTGTGCTTGTCTTTAACACTATGTTCTTCCCAATTTTTTCCTAAAAGGGAGGCCCATATATTCTTTCTTGTGAACTTTTCTATTTTCTGTTTGAGGGATAATTTTTCTCCAGAAGTATCCTGCTGAGAAATAGACCCACTGGCTTTAAGCTGAGCCTCATTATCTGAAACAAAAAAGTGAACCAATATGATGAGGAAGGCATCTGCAAAGAAAGAAGTAATTCAGGTGTTTAATTGTTTCATGACTTCGTTATGTTATTTTATTTATTTATTTATTTATTTATTTATTTTTGAGATACTGTCGTCCAGGCTGGAGTGCAGTGGCGCGATCTTGGCTCACTGCAAACTCTGCCTCCCGGGTTCAAGCGATTCTCCTGTCTCAGCCTCCCAAGTAGCTGGGATTACAGATGCGTGCCACCACATCCAGCTAATTTTTTGTATTTTTAGTAGAGACGGGGTTTCACCATATTGGCCAGGCTGGTCTTGATCTCCTGACCTTGTGATTCGCCTGCCTTGGCCTCCCAAAGTGCTGGGATTACAGGTGTGAGCCACTGTGCCCGGCCTGACTTCATTATGAAGAAGTACAAGAGCTCTCCTTCTGCCATCTTGGAGCCCGTGGAGGCCTGCAGGGAACACGACTTCCAAAAGAAAATGTGTCTGGAAGGTGGTGGTCATTTTGTGGCAGCCATTTTGGCTGCCTGTAAGCAGGGTCTCCAGAACCAAAGGGAGCACACAGTTCTTCTTAAAATTGAAGGTGTTTGGCCGGGCACAGTGGCTCACGCCTGTAATCCTGGCACTTTGGGAGGCCGAGGCAGGCGGATCACGAGGTCAGGGGATGGAGACCATCTTGGCTAACATGGTGAAACCCTGTCTCTACTAAAAATACAAAAAATTAGCTGGGCGTGGTGGCGGGTGTCTGTAGTCCCAGCTACTTGGGAGGCTGAGGCAGGAGAATGGTGTGAACCTGAGACGCAGAGCTTGCAGTGAGCCGAGATTGCACCACTGCACTCCAGCCTGGGCGACAGAGCAAGATTCTGTCTCAAAATAATAATAACAATAATAATTGAAGGTGTTTATGCTCAAGATGAAACTGAATTCTATTTGGGTAAGAGACATGCTTATGTGTACAAAGCAAACAACAACACAGTAACTCCTGGTGGCAAACCAAACCAAACCAGAATCATCTGAGGGAAGGGCATTCAGGCCCACAGAAACAGTGGCATGATTCATGCCAAATTCTGAAGCAATCTTCCTGCTAAGGCCACTGGACACAGAATCCCTGTGATGCTGTTCCTCTCAAGGATTTCAACTAATGAGAAGCAAAAAAAAAAAAAAAAAAAAAGTACAAGCAGTCAAAATGGTAGACAATTTTAAATACACAGAAAAATCATCACAAGGTTTCAAACAATTAACCTCTCTGTGCCGCCAGTATATACCTGCACTGGTAACACAAAAGGACCCTAAGTCTTTTCTTTTTCTTTCTTTCTTTTTTTTTTTTTTTTTGAGACAGAGTCTTACTCTGTCACCCAGGCTGGAGTGCAGTGATACAATCTCGACTCACTGCAGCCACTGCCTCCCGAGTTCAAGGGATTCTGCTGCCTCAGCCTCCCAAGTAGCTGGGACTAAAGGTGCCCTCCGCCACACCTGGCTAATTTTTTGTATTTTTAGTAGAGACGGGGTTTCACTATGTTAGCCAGGATGGTATCAAACTCCTGACCTCGTGATCTGCCCGCCTCGGCCTCCCAAAGTGCTGGTATTACAGGCATGAGCCACCGCGCCTGGCTGATCCTAAGTCTTTTCAACAAGGCAGAAAGAAAAGTACAGATTGATAGGTAGATTTTTATTATCACAGAGAAGCTACTGAATTTTAGGTCCAGGACATCAATGATTATAACTGTCTTATTAACCAATGTATTCCCCTTCTGCATTCTAAATCTTAGAATAGGCTTAATGAGCAAGAAATATTTATTTATTTATTTATTTATTTTTTTAGACGGAGTCTCACTCTATGGCCCAGGCTGGAGTGCAGTGGCGTGATCTTGGCTCACTGCAACCTCTGCCTCCCGGGTTCAAGCAATTCTCCTGCCTCAGCCTCCCGAGTAGCTGGGATTACAGGCACGCACCACCATGCCCAGCTAATTTTTTGTATTTTAGTAGAGATGGCATTTCACCATGTTGCTCAGGCTGGTCTCGAACTCCTGAGCTCAGGCAATCCACCCGCCCTGGCCTCCCAAAGTGCTGAGATGACAGGCGTGAGCCACCGTGCCTGGCTCTTTTTTCTTTTTTCTTTGAGACAGGGTCTCGAGTTGTCACCCCGGCTGGAGTACAGTGGTGTGATCACCGGTCACTGTAGCCTTGAACTCCTGGTCTCAGGCGATTCTCCTGCCTCAGCCTCCCAAGTAGCTAGGACTACAGGAGCATGCGACCACACAGGGCTAATTTTTGATTTTTTTTTTTGTAGAGACAAGGTCTCACCATGTTGCCCAGGCTGGTTGTCAACTCCTAGCCTCAAGTGATCCTCCTGCCTTAGCCTCCTAAAGCACTGGGAATACAGGCATGAACCACTGCAACCAGACAAAACATTTATTATCTAATAACTAAGTGCAGAAATAATGCCATCCTCACCTACTGAGGCCAGGTGCTTGAAGGTCTCCAGCATGACATCTCTGTAGAGTTTTCTCTGAGCAGGATTCAGCAAGGCCCACTCCTCCGGCGTGAAATCCACAACCACGTCTTCAAAGACCACTGTGTCCTAAAACAAACCACAAATGTGTACATGAGGATGGGGTAAAACTCACAGCACTGCGGAACTGAACTCAGTTCATAGGACACTCACACAAGATCCTGCAGTCTGCCAATATCTGTTTAAGACTCAGTCCTCAGACCTCTTCCCCTCTGTCTATAATCACTTCCTGTGTCATAGGTTTTTTTGTCTTTGACAAATAAAAGTTGTATACATTTAAGGTGTAGGTGATGATTTGATACACATATACACTGGGAAATGACTGCCATGAAGTTAATTAACACATCTGTTACCAGTTACCTTTTTAAAAAATCTGATGGTAAGAACAAGTAAGATTTACACTCTTAGTACATTTCATTTTTTTTTTTTTTTGAGACAGAGTCTTGCTCTGTCGCCCCAGGCTGGAGTGCAGTAGGGCGATCTCGGCTCACTGCAAGCTCCGCCTCCTGGGTTCAAGCGATTGTCCTGCCTCAGTCTCCCAAGTAGCTGGGATTACAGGTGCACACCAACATGCCTGGATAATTTTTATATTTTTAGTAGAGATGGGGTTTCACCATGTTGGCCAGGCTGCACTTGAACTCCTGACCTCAAGTAATCCAACTGTCTTGGCCTCCCAAAGTGCTGGGATTACAGGCGTGAGCCACCACACCCGGCCTTTTAGTATATTTCTTTTTTTTTGTTTGTTTGAGATGGAGTCTCGCTCTGTCACCCAGACTGGAGTGCAGTGGCGCAATCCTGGCTCATTGCAACCTCCACCTCCCGGGTTCAAGCAATTCTCCTGCCTCAGCCTCCTGAGTAGCTGGGATTACAGGTGCCCGCCACCATGCCTGTGGGCAGCAAGCCACCCAGGTGCCAAGGCAAGAGACCGAGGACATGAGCTGTTCCAGTATAATAAAATATCAAATAAGAATAGTTATACCAGATATAGATCTTAGATATGATTATATATGAATATAATTAATCATCAGTTAGTAGTACTTACTCTTTATTCCAATATTATAATAATCCTCACTCTATAATCATAACCTAGGAAAAACCAGGCCATACAGAGATAGGAGCTGAGGGGACATAGCGAGGAGTGACCAGAAGACAAGAGTGCGAGCCTTCTGTTATGCCCAGACAGGGCCACCAGAGGGCTCCTTGGTCTAGCGGTAACGCCAGCGTCTGGGAAGATGCCCGTTGCCAAGCAGACCGTGGTCTAGCGGTAGCGTCAGTGTCAAGGAAAAACACCCGCTACTTAGCAGACCAGGAAAGGGAGTCTCCCTTCCCCTGGAGGAGTTTAGAGAAGACTCTACTCCTCCACCTCTTGTGGAGGGCCTGACATCAGTCAGGCCCACCCACAGTTATCCCGAGGCCTAACCGTCTCCCTGTGATGCTGTGCTTCAGTGGTCACGCTCCTAGTCCGCCTTCATGTTCCATCCTGTACACCTGGCTCTACCTTCTAGATAGCAGTAGCAAATTAGTGAAAGTACTAAAAGTCTCTGATAAGCAGAAATAATGGCATAAGCTGTCTCACTCTCTGTCTCCTCTCTCTCTCTGCCTCGGCTGCCACGCAGGGAAGGGCCCCCTGTCCAGTGGACATGTGACCCATGCGTCCTTACCTATCATTGGAGATGGCTCACACTCCTTATCCTGCCCGTTTGTCTTGTATCCAATAAATATCAGTGCAGCCTGGCATTCGGGGCCACTACTGGTCTCTGCGACTTGGTGGTTGTGGTCCCCCGGGCCCAGCTGTCTTTTATCTCTTTGTCTTGTGTCTTTATTTCTACGCTCTCTTGTCTCTGCACATGGGGAGAAACCCACCGACCCTGTGGGGCTGGTCCCTATACATGCCCAACTAATTTTTGTATTTTTAGTAGAGATGGGGTTTCACCATGTTGGTCAGGCTGGTCTCGAACCCCTGGCCTCGTGATCCACCCACCTCGGCCTCCCAAAGTGCTGGGATTACAGGCGTGAACCACCGCACCAGGCCCAGTGTATTTCAAGTATACATTACAGTATCCTTAAATACAGTCACCATGTTGTACACTGGATGTAGAGAATTTATTCATCTTACAATGGCAAGTTGGTTCACTTTGACCAACATCTCTCCCCACTTCCCCTGTCCCTCAGCCGCAGGCAATCACTCTTCTACTCTCTTCCTCTAGGAATCTGGTTCTTTTAGATTCTTCATGTAAGTAAGATCATCCGGTATTCATCTTTCTATGCCTGGTTTGTCTCACATAGCATAATGTGCCCCAGGTTCATCAGTGCTGTCACCAATGGCAGGATTTCCTTCCTTATTATGACTGAATAACATTTAACTGTATATATGTGTATGTCATATACTTTTTTTTTTTCTTGAGACGGCATCTCACTCTGTCGCCCAGGCTGGAGTACAGTGGCGTGATCTCAGCTCACTGCAACATCTGTGTTTTCATATATTCTTTATCCTGTGTCATAGTCTTTAGAAATTTTTTTTTTTTGAGATAGAGTCTCGCTCTGTCACCTAGGCTGGAGTGCAATGGTGCGATCTCGGCTCACTGCAACCTCCACCTCCAAGGTTCAAGTGATCCTCCTGCCTCAGCCTCCCGAGTAGCTGGGATTACAGGCACACATCAATCACCATGCCTGGCTAATTTTTTGTATTTTTAGTAGAGACAGGGTTTCACCGTGTTAGCCAGGATAGTCTCGATCTCCTGACCTTGTGATCCGCCTGCCTCGACCTCCCAAAGTGCTGGGATTACAGGTGTGAGCCATCGCGCCCGGCCTTTTTTTTTTTTTGAGATGGAGTCTCACTCTGTCGCCCAGGCTGGAGTGCAATGGCATGATCTTGGCTCACTGCAAACTCCACCTTCAGAGTTCAAGCGATTCTCCTGCCTCAGCCTCCCGAATAGCTGGGATTACAAGCGTGTGCCACCACGTCCAACTAATTTTTGTATTTTTAGTAGAGATGAGGTTTCACCATGTTGGCCAGGCTGGTCTCAAACTCCTGACCTCAAGTGATCTGCCTGCCTCGGCCTCTGAAAGTGCTGGGATTACAGGCATGAGCCATCGCGCCTGGCCAGAAAATTTTTTTTTTCTTTTTATTTATTTATTTATTTATTTATTTTATTATTATTATTATTATTTTTTGATCATTCTTGGGTGTTTCTCACAGAGGGGGATTTGGCAGGGTCATAGGACAATAGTGGAGGGAAGGTCAGCAGATAAACAAGTGAACAAAGGTCTCTGGTTTTCCTAGGCAGAGGACCCTGCGGCCTTCCGCAGCTTTTGTGTCCCTGGGTACTTGAGATTAGGGAGTGGTGATGACTCTTAATGAGCATGCTGCCTTCAAGCATCTGTTTAACAAAGCACATCTTGCACCACCCTTAATCCATTTAACCCTGAGTGGACACAGCACATGTTTCAGAGAGCACAGGGTTGGGGGTAAGGTCACAGATCAACAGGATCCCAAGGCAGAAGAATTTTTCTTAGTACAGAACAAAATGAAAAGTCTCCCATGTCTACTTCTTTCTACACAGACACAGCAACCATCCGATTTCTCAATCTTTTCCCCACCTTTCCCCCCTTTCTATTCGACAAAGCCGCCATTGTCATCCTGGCCCGTTCTCAATGAGCTGCTGGGCACACCTCCCAGACGGGGTGGTGGCCGGGCAGAGGGGCTCCTCACTTCCCAGTAGGGGCGGCCGGGCAGAGGTGCCCCTCACCTCCCGGATGGGGCGGCTGGCCGGGCGGGGGGGCTGACCCCCCACCTCCCTCCCGGACGGGGCGGCTGGCCGGGCAGAGGGGCTCCTCACTTCCCAGTAGGGGCAGCCGGGCAGAGGCGCCCCTCACCTCCCGGACGGGGCGGCTGGCCGGGCGGGGGGCTGACCCCCCCACCTCCCTCCCACACTGGGCGGCTGGCCGGGCCGGGGGCTGACACCCCCACCTCCCTCCCGCAGAAAATTTTTTAGAGACAAGGTCTCACTCTGCTGCGCAGGCTGGAGTGCAATGGCACAATGAGAGCTCGCCGCAGCCTTGAACTCCTGGGCTCAAGCCATCCTCCTGCTTCCCAACTAACTGGGATTACAGGTGTGTGCCGCCATGCCTGGCTAATTTTTATTATTATTATTATTTTTTAGTAGACTCAGGGTTTTACCATGTTGGTCAGGCTAGTCTCGAACTCCTGACCTCAACTGATCCACCCGCCTCGGCCTCCCAAAGTGCTGGGATTACAGGCATGGGGGCCCAACCCAAAATAGTAAAATGTCATCTGTTCCCTGAAATTAGCGACAAGAGAAGCTTTCAGATGTGATCCAATTTAAATTAATCATGGCGAATGTAGTATACAATGAAAAAATATAGAAAGGAGAAAATTGTTCTGGGTGGGAGAAACAGCCAGAGGTTAGGCCCTAAGGAAGGAGCAGGCCTTGGCTCTTTCAGGCACAGCCAGAGCCTGTGTGACTGGACAGAGGGGAATGGGGAGTGACAGCCAAGGGGGGTCGAGTGACAGGAAGTGAGGCACATCACTTTGTGGGGAACTCATCAGCCACAGTAAGGACTTTGGCTTTGGCTCTGAATGACTTCAGGCCTTTGCACAGAGCAGTGATCTCATCTGACAGCTGAGACTAGATCATAGGGGACGGATACAGACACCGGGACACCTGTTAGGAGGCAAAAGCCGCACTAGGTGAGAAGTAGGCGTGTCAGCTTGGGTGTCACAGTGCAGTCCTGTGCAAGACCAGCATAAGAGGAGATCTAGGCCAGGCGCGGTGGCTCACGCCTGTAATCCCAGCACTTTGGGAGGCCGAGGTGGGTGGATCACGAGGTCAGGAGATCGAGACCATCCTGGCTAACACGGTGAAATCCCGTCTCCACTAAAAATACAAAAAAATTAGCCAGGCGTGGTGGAGGGCACCTGTAGTCCCAGCTACCCAGGAGGCTGAGGCAGGAGAATGGCATGAACCCGGGAGGCGGAGCTTGCAGTGAGCTGAGATCGCGCCACTGCACTCCAGCGTGGGTGACAGAGCAAGACTCTGTCTCGAAAAATAAAAAATTTAAAAAAAAGAGGAGATATAAAATTTCCTCATGGGCTCAAGGTGGGGCAAGACAGAGCAGGAAGAATCAAGGGAGACTAATTATTTCACACAGGAAAGCTGGAATAATGGAGTTACCAGCAACTGAGATGTAGGCGGTAATATGTGGACCAGGCTCTTGGGCAGAGGACGAGGATATACTGCAATGCAGCTGAGAATAAGACATTCAAGTGGACACACATGTAATAATGTCTTTAGGGGCACTGGTCACAATGGAAAAAATTTGAAAACACCCGAATAGTCACTAGCAAGCAGTGGAATTAATGAACACTAACAATATATCCCTATGAGTGAATATAAAAGATTGATAAAGGGGCCGGGTGCGGTGGCTCACGCCTGTAATCCCAGCACTTTGGGAGGCTGAGGAGGGTGGATCAGCTGAGGTCAGGAGTTCGAGACCAGCCTGGCCAACATGGTGGAACCCCGTCTCTACTAAAAATACAAAAATTAGCTGGGTGTGGCCACACGTGCCTGTAATCCCAGCTATCTGGGAGGCTGAGGTAGGAGAATCGCTTGAACCCAGGAGGTGGAGGTTGCAGTAAGCAGAGATCACGCCATTGCACTCCAGCCTGGGTGACAGAGCAAGGCTCCATCTCAAAAAAAAAAAAAAAAATTAGCCAGTCATGGTGGCACATGCTGCCTGTAATCCTAGCATTTTGGGAGGCCGAGGCGGGTGGATCACCTGAGGTCAGGAGTTGGAGACCAGCCTGGCCAACATGGTAAAACCCTGTCTCCACTAAAAATACAAAAATTAGCTGGACGTGGTGGCACGTGCCTGTAGTCCCAGCTACTGGGGAGGCTGAGGCAGGAGAATCAATCGCTTGAACCCAGGAGGCGGAGGTTGCAGTGAGCCTAGATCACGCCACTGCACTCCAGTCTGGGTGACAGAGCAAGACTCTGCTTCAAAATATAAAAACAAAAAATAAAAGAACAGAATTATCATCTGTCACAAATTCTCCACCCTGGAAAAGGAGAATAACTGATATTTTAGTGAGTTTTTGTAATTCACCAAATTATATACCAAACATTTTTTTCTTGTAGGAATGTATTCATTTCAGGGGGTGTCATAATAAAACAGAGATTTTCTCTCTTTCTCTGCGATTCTTTCTCCTGGGAGCCCCGTCAAGGGCTAAGCCCTGGAATCCCATTTGTCATCACCGAAAATAAAATAACAGATGTGAGAAACTTAACCACACGTGCAAAAAAGGAACAGGAAAAAAAAAAAAAAGGCACGCTAGAATTTTTAACAAATGGAATGTAAGACGATAACTTTATTTTTTTCTGAAATTCACCTCCTTGGAAATATTTTATCTTTCAAACTCTATTCTTTACTGTATGTTCCATTGACTGAAAAAATCTGAGGCTCAAGTAACCAAATCAATCTTTAGAAGGAGAGAAGCCCAGGCAGGGGCGGCTGGGCTGGAGTCCGGCCTGCGGGCCTTTGGGGTCAGGCCAACCCGTCCCGCCACGTGGAGCGCCCGCACCACCTGTCCACCCCTCGCCCCTCCCAGGGACGTGGGCCTGGGCCCAAAGTCTGCATCCAAAGCGCATTCTGCTTTGGGGCTGTTGCACCGCCTCGCTGGGGTGAGGTTTTGTTTTTTTTTTTTTTTGTACTTTGGGTTAGTTTTTCTTCCAATTAACTTCGCGAGACCCCACAGGGCAGGAGTCATTTCTGCCTTTTTTTCCCCTCCATCCCAGCGTCCTGACAACTACGACTTTCCAGGGAATGAAGACTGGGGCAGGGGAGGAAACTCCCCGCAGGACCCGGGGGTGACACAGGGACAGAGGCTGTATGGGGGTTCCGGGCGGCTCCCCCGGGAGTTTCAGCGTGTTCTGGCCGCTTCCAACCCTCCCCTCCCAGGGCTCCGGCTCCGGCTCGGCTCCTGCCCTGCACTCACCATGTCCTGCCCGTTCCTGAGCTCTTTGAGGAGCTCCCTGCTCCTCGCAGCCGGTGCAGGTGAGCACCACGGGGACACCTGTGGTCACTCAGGGCAGGCCGGGTGTGCTCTGCAGGGAGGATAGCAACGCCCCGCCCCTGGGGCTGTGATTGGATGGTTCTCTTCTCTGCTCATCTCTGATTGGAGAGTTCACCAGTCACATCCCAACTCCCCTGATTGGACAGTTCTTTAGACTCTGCCCCTCCTCTTCTGGTTGGTCAGCTTGCTATCCCCTGAGCTCCCCTGATTGGGCAGTTCTTCAGGCCCCACCCCAGCTTTCCTAATTGGTCATGTTTCCAGGCCCTCTCTCAGCTCCTTTGATTTGACAGGTCTCCAGGCTCTGCCCCAACCCCCGTGATTGACAGTTCTCATCTGGATGCTCCACCTCAACTCCCCTGATTGGTCAGTTCTCTAGGCCCCACCCCAGCTGCCTGATTGGTCAGTTTTCAGGTCTCGGGTCCTGCAGGCAGCAGCCCCCATCCACGGTGGTCTCATTCCTGAAATGAAAGTGGTACTGACTTAGAGGGAAACCTGGGCCCTTGGGGTATCCACCTGTAGAAAAAAGCAGCTTCTTCTGTCCTCAGTCTGTTGCCAGATTCCATGACACTGGAGGAGGTCCCCTCTCTCTCCTGACCAGTAGACACCTGGGGAAGCCCATGGGGTCAAGTGAGTGACCAACGAAAGGTTTACCATTCCCTAACTAGGGTCAGCACAATTGCTAGAACTGAACTCTTGAGCCATTAGCAATGGTCTAGCCAGCTGGGCGCGGTGGCTCATGCCTGTAATCACAGCACTTTGGGAGGCCAAGGTGGGTGGATCACCTGAGGTCAGGAGTTCGAGACCAGTGTGGCCAACATGATGAAACCCTGTCTTTACTAAAAATACAAAAAATTAGCCGGGCGTGGTGGTGGGTGCCTGTAATCCCAGCTACTCGGAGGCTAAGGGGGAAGAATCGCTTGAACCTGGAAGGCGGAGGTTGCAGTGAGCTATTGCCCCACTGCACTCAGCCTAGGCAACAAGAGGGAAACTCTGTCTCAAAAACAACAACAACAACAACAAAAACATAGAAAACAAAACAAAACAAAAAAACCGAAAACACACTTAAAAAAAACTGTGGCAACAACTGTATCCTAGGTCAATATTTTGAGGTTAAAGCACTCTGGGGATATTTTGCCTCACAGTTTCCCAAGTAAAAATCAAGGTCACGAATATCTGTGTACCTATGAAAACTCAAACTCCACAGCTGAGCGCTCAATGTGCAGGCAGATGAATAGTCTACAGGCAAATGACATATAATCAAGGAGGCATAATCCCTGGAAGCCTGTTGGTAGGGCCGAGAGCAAATAGATTTTATAGGGTCCCCGCCCACCTTTGCAGAGGCTATTCCGTATACTGTGATCACGGGAGCCACTTAAATGCAAATATTCCTTACCAATCCCACCAGACGTTCTCCTGCTGAGGCACAATACAGGGTTTCACCAAGACCTGCCCTTCCCTTGGGGTTACAGATGCTACTGACAGTGATCAAGGTGCTCAGTTCTTTTCTCAAACGACACTGTAGCGAGATTGATAAGGAATCAGAGAGACCGATGGGGTTCAGGAGGATATTTATTATTTAGCTGCACTGGCCCAGTCGGATTAGCATCCAAAAGGACTGAGCCCTGAACAAAGAGTTAAGTTACCTTTTAAGCATTTTGTGGGGCCGGGGGAGATCTGTGCAGGGGGAAGGATATCACAGAAGCGAGAGACAAAGACAGTTATTCAATTAATTGAGACGTGCATTATATCATTTCTTACTTTTCAAGGCAAAACGTGTTTTGCAACTTGAGTTTATCTGTCTAGTGAACTTGCAGCTGCACAACTAGGGAAGCAGGGTCTTCACAATGCCTGGGAAGGGAGGAGAGATAAGGCTCACTAGCCACAGAAAAACAGACAGTTAATTTTTAAAAGACTCCAGCTCTTTCTTGTTCTCAGGGGGAATTGGGTTTTCTTACATACAACTGAGTTTCTGCTTACACATTCTTTAATCTGTTTTAATTCCTGTTCCAACACAACACTGGGCTCTTTTATTTATTTATTTATTTATTTTATTTTAATTTTTTGAGATGGAGTCTCGCTCAGTCACCAGGCTGGAGTGTAGTGGTGCAATCTCAGCTCACTGCAACCCCTACCTCCCGGGTTCAAGCGATTCTCCTGCCTCAGCATCCCCAGTAGCTGGGACTACAGGCGCCCGCCACTACGCCCAGCTGATTTTTGTATTTTTAGTAGAGACAGGGTTTCACCATGTTGGTCAGGATGGTCTTGGTCTCTTGACCTCGTGATCCACCTGCCTCAGCCTCCCAAAGTGCTGGGATTACAGGCATGAGCCACCATGCCTGGCCAACGCTGGGCTCTTGAACAAGGCGTTCAAAGCAACTTTCTGCTCTCTTATACTCTCGGGCTAGAGGCCTCCTAGAACTGATGGCTCAAACAAACCTTGCTGACATTACAGACCACACATGGTCTTCTAAACGGGTCTTCTCCACTGTGTGCAGCTTTACTTAGGCTCCACCCCAGCCTTTAGGGCCCCTTACTTTGTCCTGATCATCAGACTTACTGGCACCTTAGTACAACCCATAACACATTTCTTTTTCTCTTTTTTTTTTTTTTTTTTTTTTTTTGAGACACAGTCGTGCTCTGTTGCCCAGGCTGGAGTGCAGTGGCACAATCTGGGCTCACTGCAAGTTCTGCCTCCAGGGTTCACGCCATTCTCCTGCCTTAGCCTCCCGAATAGCTGGGACTACAGGCGCCTGCCATCATGCCCGGCTAATTTTTTTGTGTTTTTAATAGAGACAGGGTTTCACCGTCTTAGCCAGGATGGTCTCGATCTCCTGACCTCGTGATCCGCCTGCCTCAGCCTCCCAAAGTGCTGGGATTACAGGCGTGAGCCACCGCGCCCGGCCACCATCTTTAGTTTCTACAGGAGAACTACACATCCGATGCTTCTAGCTTCCTTGGCTATTGTTTTAGGCTACCGTTACCTTCTTGCTTATCAAGTTGCATATTTACTTCTTGGGGCTAACTAGGTGACTGAAATTTACCTTGAAGAAAAGCAAGATTGTTCTTTATTTCTATGCCTGGGAGATCCACAGGCCGTGAAGAGGCAGTCCCTGCTCCATCTCACACCCACTCCCAAACCTCCTCTTGACACAAGTGTGCTAATTTTCTGCTCATTGCACATACTTTTTGGGCCACAACGGGCACTGCCTTAGGCACACATGATGCCATCCTGTCAACTCAAACCATGAAGCCATCGGAAAACGTTCAGCACACTCTAACCACACGCAGCAGAGAGCTAATGCTTTACATGCTTTCCGTGAAGGACAACGCTCCCTGGCAGATGCGACAGCTGATGACTGCTTGGCTCCGGGCTATTTGTTGGCCAGCCAGGGAGAGTTATTTTCCCTTAAAGGGGCTCCTGGCTATACGTGGGTACTGGAACGTTTTCACAAATAACAATTTTTGGGGACCAGCCTCAACATCACCCGTAGGGTACCCAAAGTCCAGTGGTGACGAAGGAATGAGAAGAGACAGGTTAAGAGTGCATAAAGAGGCCAGGTGCAGTGGCTCACGCCTATAATCCCAGCACTTTGGGAGGCTGAGGCGGGTGGATCACAAGGTCAGAAGATCGAGACCATCCTGGCTAACACGGTGAAACCCCGTCTCTACTAAAAATACAAAAAATTAGCCAGGCGTGGTGGCGGGCACCTGTAGTCCCAGCTACTCGGGAGGCTGAGGCAGGAGAATGGCGTGAACCCAGGAGGCAGAGCTTGCAGTGAGCCGAGATCGCGCCACTGCACTCCAACCTGGGAGACTCCGTCTGAAAAAAACAACAACAACAAAACAAAACAAAACAAAAAAAACAAAGGAGGTCAATATCTCTGAGGGGCAGATACTAGGCTCTGAGGCAGCATGTGAGAGGACGGCATACAGAGGTTTAGCAAAGGAGCAAAAGTAGGAATTCTCAGTGAAGAGAGCCAGCTGCTCCTAGAATTATACATATCTTTTTTGTTGTTGTTGTTGTTTTGTTTGTTTTTTTTAGACAGAGTCTTGCTCTGTTGCCCAGGCTGGAGTGCAGTGGCACGATCTCGGCTCACTGCAACCTCTGCCTCCTGGGTTCAAGCAATTCTCCTGCCTCAGCCTCCTGAGTAGCTGGGACTACAGGCGTGAGCCACCACGCCCAGCTTTTTTTGCATTTTTAGTAGAGACAGGGTCTCTACTAAATGTGTTAGCCAGGATGGTCTTGATCTCTTGACCTCATGATCCACCCACCTTGGCCTCCCAAAGTGCTGGGATTACAGGCGTGAGCCACTTCACCCGGCCCATACCTGCTTTTATTTTGCGGAGAGCGATGGATAAAATTGATTCAAGGTGTTCTGGGTGAGCTTTGGGTGCCCTGAGATACCTCGCATCCTAAGTAATAGCTATCTACACCCACTGAAATTTAGATTGGGAGACTTTATGGCTTAATTCAGCTAGTGTCTCTAGGAGAATGAGGAAATCCATAAGACCACCTTGCTTAGTTTGGCTACAAAGACATCATCAGTATACTGAACAAGAGTAGAGCCTTGGATAAATGTTACAAAGTCTGAGTAGACCTTAAGGACTTGGGAAGATATGGATGGGGTACCAGCAATATTCCTGAGGTGTGCAGGCCGTACCCACTGTCCTCCTCTAAACAGAAGTGCAAAGAGGAACTGTCAATCAGGACGCAAAGGAATGGAAAAGACAGCTGAGCAGAGGTCCATTCACGCAAACCAGGCTGCAGACGCAGGAACTAGGGTAAAAATAGTGGGAACTGTAGGGTGGTGAGGAACTACAAGAATTATGGCTATTAGATTTTGTAAAATTGGTAACTTTGGTGCTCATCAAAGTCAAACTTCCCTTCTCATTTTTACGGGCAAGACTGGGGTATTATAGTGGGAGAAAGTAAAGATAATGGACACTGTGCTGTAATAAAGTCTAGTATAGATTCAGTTCCTTGTTCTGCATATTGACACGAGAGGGCATTGAGCTATTGATTGAAAAGGCTTAGGCCTGACGCGGTGGCTCCCACCTGTAATCCCAGCACTTTGGGAGGCCAAGGCGGGCGGATCAAGAGGTCAGGAGATCGAGACCATCCTGGCTAACACGGTGAAACCCCGTCTCTACTAAAAATACAACAAATTAGCCAGGCATGGTGGCGGGCGCCTGTAGTCCCAGCTATTCGGGAGGCTGAGGCAGGAGAATGGCGTGAACCCGGAAGGCGGAGCTTGCAGTGAGCCCAGATCACGCCACTGCACTCCAGCCTGGGCGACAGAGCGAGACTCCATCTCAAAAAAAAAAAAAAAAAAAAAAAAAGAAAAGAAAAGGCTTATTCCTTTTCCAGGCAAAGTGCACAGTCTCTGTGCTCTGCAGCAATGCAACTTCTTTTGCATATGAGGCCCAGAGACTAACTGGAACATCAGTCATTAGAAGTAGTTGGAACATCACTTGAGGTTGCACCCTCTTCAGAGGACGAGTCTCAATTAGGGAAAATAGAAAGTTTGAGGTTTGGTCTCAGGTCAGGGGAATAAAAACACCTTTCCCATTACATTGCATGATGGCATTAAATTTATGTAGCAAATCACTACCTAGAAAGTTTACCAGTGAGGCTTCAGAAACTGGAAAGCTATAATGAGTGTTAATCAGAACTGAGGATATTGGTGTGGCCTGAGACATGGGTGATGAAACAGGTTGCCTAAAGACTCTGACAGCTTGAAAAGAATGAAAAGTGACAGTAGAGATGAGTCCTCTGAGAAGCTGGCAGAGAAAGTTGGACCACTGTCAACTGAGAAGTTTAGTTTCTCATCTTCTATTTTAAATTTAATGGCAGGCTCTGAGGTGCAGCTGAGGATTGGCTGGCCTCCATCAATCACTAGGAAATTCGGTCAACACTCCTGATGCATTTTATATGCTTCCATTTCTGAAAATATTCTATTTTAAGAACCAAGGGAAGTGCAAACTCTGATATTATTTATTTACAAACCAAATTGAAGAAAACACTCATGTTTTATGATTTACAAAAAGCATTGGCCACTTTCATAAAAATTAGTGTTTAAAGGATTACCATTTAGAAAACAGGCTTCCTGTTAATAATTCATTTGATGTATATTTTAAAATAAAATATGGCTGTTTTTATTTGTTTGTTTGAGATGGGGTTTGTTTGAGATAGGGTCTTGCTCTTATTTCCAGGCTGGAGTGCAGTGGCACGATCATGGCTTATAGCAGCCTCGACCTCCTGGGTCCAAGCTATCCTCCAGCTTCAGCCTCCTGATTAGCTGCGACTACAAGCGAGCCTCACCATATCTGGCTAATTTTCATATTTTGCAGAGATGGGGTATCTCCAAGTTGCCCAGCCTGGTCTGAACTCCTGAGCTCAAGGAATCCACCCACCTCGACATTTCAAAGTGCTGGAATTAAAGGTGTGAGCCTCTGGTCCCTGCCCAATTGTTGTTTTTTAAAAAAACAATGAATGCCAAACTTTAAAAAATCAACTTGAGGCTGGGCGCAGTGGCTCACGCCTGTAATCCCAGCACTTTGGGAGGCTGAGGTGGGTGGAAGATCACTTGAGATCAGGAGTTCGAGACCCACCTGGCCAACATAGTGAAACCTCACCTCTACTAAAAATACAAAAAATTAGCTGGGCATGGTGCCACACACCTGTAATCCCAGCTACTTGGGAGGCTGAGACACGAGAATTGCTTGAACCCAGGAGGCAGAGGTTGCAGTGAGCTGAGACTGCACCACGGCACTCTAGCCTGGGCAACGGATGGAGACTCTGTCCCCCACTCCCTGAAAAAAAAAATTCACTCAAACTTACTAACAAACTGTGAAGCTTTTTTTTTTTTTAAACTATATTTTGGAAGAATTTAATAGTGCAATAAATATATGCCTCTCAACGCTTAAGTACAATTCATTAATAACTCTGAGCCTGCAAGGCCTCTATATTTCATCACACAAAGACTGGAAAACACAGAGACACAGAAAAATCACAGCTGTGCAGTGAGACACATGGACATTCACAGACACTCTTTCCTGAAAACAGGGACCACCACTGAGACACATGGGACCTCCCAGATACACCAATATATGTCCCCACAGAATCACCCAGACTTTGTCACTAGGAAAAACAGTTGGACACACCCAAGCACACTCAAGAGATGAGAGTCCCAGAGGTAGTAACAAACTATCCCACAGACACACATAGTCCAGGCCCTCTGCACCCCTTAAGCCCATCTTTGTTTTTCTTCTTAGGAATTACCACTGTCCATACAAAGTGTACTTGACTTGCATCCCTTTTTTGTTTGTTTGTTTTGTTTTTGGCCCCTACGACATTAGCTTCAAGGGAACAAGGATATTTTGTCTCTTCTGTTCACTGCAGCACCTAGGACATCACCTGTTACACAGAAGAACATCAAGAAATACTTAATGTCCAGGCTCAACAGACATATGCATTTGGCGAGGTGTGCACACATCTCATCAGAGGGCCACATCCATCTGAACATCAAAGAATGAGTTGTCTTCACATCCATCCCTTGTGGAAGGAGGTGATCCCCCGAACCCTAAAGGAAGGTCCTTCAGCCATTTTGGTGGAGTGGTGGTGGTGGTGGGAGCCTCCCTGAGCCCTCACTGTCTACATAAGAACCTGAGAACAGGGAGCCTGAGTCTGCGACAGGACAAGAGTGATGATGCTGTAGCCCCTGACGCGGCTCAAATTCTAAGACTGAGCTCCTCACTACCAGACCCAGGGAGCTCAGTTAGGACATCACTGGTATCTCTTCCTCGCCCAGCTGCCCTGTCCTTTTTTGCAGTTACCTCTGCAAAAAAGGTACCTGCCACAGCCACGCGATATCCGGGACCCACCACACCGGAAGCTGAAGAGGGCAAGAGGAGAGCTTCCGCCACTTCCAGTACCATTCTTGATGTCTCCACTTCCTAGAGTCGCCCCGCCTCGCCTAAGTGCGCCTGCGCACTTCATGGAAGGCGGAAACTCCCAGATAGCCCCAACAAAGCACAGCTCTTTTAGACGCGAGCCCGTGTTGCATCCTGGGAACAGTCTGCAGGGCGGGGCTTCCGGAGACTGAGGGGCTTCTGTTCGGGAACTCCACTTCCCGCAGGCCAATGGACTGAGGCTGCGCGCGTTGAGGCTGCTCCTGAGGAGGGCGCATGCGCTCTGGTGAGGCGTTAGTAAGACGCGTCCTGGACTTACGCGCTCTGGTGAGGCGTTAGTAAGACGCGTCCTGGGTGGAGGCACGTGAGGAGCTTGGGGCGCGATGGGCACCTCCTGGGGTGTCACGACCTGAGTGCGCAGAAAAAGCACGTCAGGTGACTGCACAGTGAGGAGGAGTGCCTGTTTGCCCGCTTATAGGTGAAACCCCATCACCCCATCACTGTAGGTGGGTCCCAGCTGGGCATCTTTGTGATGTCACGGGAGATGTTGACACTGTGAGGCGTGTGATTGTGCCTATGGATTTATGCAGTAGCAGGAGCTGCTGTGGCTGATGGGCGTGTCTCCATGGCATGGGTTCTGCCACTGCCTCTTCCTCTCACCTCACAACGCAGGGCTGCCACGTGTTCCCAACAGCAAGAGGAGTTTGGGGATCCATAAAGACGTTTCCCAGCATGAAGACACAGAGCTGAGCTTGAGATGAGAACTTTGGAGCTGGAAGTGGCCTCAGGAAAGGCCCTAGAAAACAAGATGCGGATGCCCCTTGTCTGAAGACAGGATCAGGATGCTCCCAGGCAGGATATTCCTGGGAAGAAGTGTAGGGTCCCCGTTTTATGTTTCAGAACCACAGCATTCCCAAAGATCAGATGGGAAGAACCTGGTGTAAACTCAAAGACAGATTCTGGAAGACCTCCCTCTTCTCTCCTGTTATGTGCGTGAGATGAAGTCAGGTATGGCCCTTGTGGGTGTTTCAAAACTTCAGACTGGGTTTCAAACAGGGTCTGATGAGGCACAAGCCCTTGTCACCCAGCCCTACATTTCCTCCAGAGAAGAATTTCAAGATGGTGGGGGAAGTCTTTTTTTTTTTTTTTTTTTTTTTTGAGACAGTCTTGCTCTGTCACCCAAGCTGGAGTGCAGTGGCACGATCATGCCTCCTCAAGGCCTCAAGTGATCCTCCTGCTTCACCTGCCGAGTAGCTGGGACCACAGACGTGCACCACCCCGCCTGGCTCACTTTTTAATTTTTTTGTAGAGTTGAGGTCTCGCTATGTTGCCCAGACTGGTGTCTAGCTCCTGACCTCAAGTGATCCTCTTGCCTCAGTCTCCCAAAATGTTGAGATTACAGGCATGAGTCACCGCGCCCAGCTAGGGAAAAGTCCTATTGCGAACTTATATATGAAGTTTCAGGAATGTTTTGTATTCCTTTTTTTTTTTTTTTTTTTTTTGAGACAGGGTCTTGCTCTGTTGCCCAGTGTAGAGTGCAGTGCATGATCATAGTTCACTGCAGCCTCAACCTCCTGGCCACAAGCAATCCTCCCGCCTCAGCTTCCCAAAGTGCTGGGATTATAGGCATGAGCCACTGCACCTGGTCTTGAGTTCTTTAACATACTGAAAGCATTTTTATTGTTTAACTTTAAAATATACATACAACAAAATTTGCTATTTTAAGAGTAGCCTTATGAGTTTTCATAAATGCTTGTTTTCACCACTACAATCATGACAGAACACTCTTACGCCCATTTGTACTCAAATCCCCTACTTCTAACTAGCGATTTGTTCGTTTCCGTTATCTTTGTGTTTTCCATGTCTTATAAAAGGAATACCATATAGCCTTATGAGTCTTTTTGCAAAATTTGATGCCCTATTTGTAAAATTAATTATACTTGCTTTCCAGTGTTCTAAATTTAAGTTTTGACAATGCCCAATATAGGTTAAGCACAGGTTAAGCCTTCAAACTTGATTCCATTATCATGAGCTACATGAATATACAAGACTCTGTGGTCCCCGTGCTTAACTTTTTTCATCTAAGAGGGAATGATGGGTAAGTGGGTGTTAAGAAATAAAAGTGACTGCCAAATCACATTCATCTATAGAGCGTTATGAAAACTTATGTTAACATGGAAAGTAATGGAGATTATTGGATATTGTTTGCTCTTTAATAAAACTCTAAGGTGTTACATGTTTTTCCTCTTCCCTAGTTAATTCTGGAAGTTCAGAGGTTGAAATGATACCTGAGAAAACTTAAATAGGCTTTTGGGGCTTTCTGGCTCATTAGAACAAAAGCTTCTGCCTCCTTGGCCTATAAAACACATGAAAAATTTTCTCGTTTGAGGATGTCAAACATGTCTTCTTTTGTTCCGGAACTCACCTCTAAACCACAAAAACCATCAAACATTCCCCTCTTCTCCCCAATATGACTGGCTGCTGCTGCTTTACTGATTAGTTTTCAGCTCCAATTAACTTCTGCTTTGTAGATGAGAACTTTGGGAGTTCCCAGAGAATTATATTCATGACCTGAGAACATCCAATCCAGACCAAAGCCTGGCTTCCTTGAACGCTCACCAAAATCACAGAACACAAGGCCAAATCTGATAGTAAATCCTTTTAAACACCCTCTGATACAAGCCACAGCCCTTTCTTGATCATGTGTTCAAACTTCAACTCAACACACCGAATTTTCTTTGACTACCAGTGTGATCCTGGTGGTTTCTGGGTAGAGGGGCTTGACAAAACCATTATTTCCGCTTTTTAATTGTTATTAACCACAAATAAGAAATCATTTTGGGCCGGGCACAGTGGCTCACGCCTGTAATCCCAGCACTTTGGGAGGCCAAGGTGGGCAGATCACCTGAGGTCAGGAGTTCAAGACCAGGCTGGCCAACATGGTGAAACCTCATCTCTACCAAAAATACAAAAATTAGCTGGGTGTGGTGGTGCATGCCTGTAATCCCAACTACTCGGGAGGCTGAGGCAGGAGAATCAATTGAAACTGGGAGATGAAGGTTGCAGTGAGCTAAGGTCGTGCCACTGCACTCCAGCCTGGGTGACAGAGCGAGACTCTGTCTCAAAAAAAAAAAAAAATCATTTTAATGGCAAATGCTAAGTATACAGCAATTAAAAATAACATTTATATGACAAAAAATAACTGTATTTGTATCTACTTGGTAACACTGATTCAAAATGTAACATGCTTAAGTTATCAAAATTACAAAGTTGATTTGAAATCCATAATTCTCTCGGTAAACAAAAAATAACATTTCTTAGTGTTATGGGTTGAATTGGGTCTCCTAAAATTTTTACGTTGAAATCTTAATTCACGGTACCTCAGTATGCGGAAAGAGAGTTGTTGCCAACGTAATTAGTTAAGGTAAAATCATACTGAAGTAGAGTGGGGCCTAACCCAATGAGTGGTGTGTATGTATAAAAATATTGTCACATGGAGAGACACACACACAGGGAGAATGCCATGTGAAAATTAGAGTAATGCTGCCACAAGCTAAGGAACTACCAGAAGCTAGGTGAGTTCTGAAACAGATCCTTCCCTAGCATCTTCAGAAAAAGCATGGTCCTGCCAATGCCTTGTTTCTGGATTTCTGGGTCCAGAACTGAGAAACAAAAAGTTTCTCAGTTTTTTGTTTCTCACCCAGTTTTTGTACTTTGTTACGGCAGCCCTGGGAAATTAATATAGTCTCTAAACAACTAATGTGAAAGCACAGTAAATAGGATTTTTTTTTTCTTTTCTTGCTTGTGCGATGGAGTCTTTCCCTGTCTCCCAGGCTGGAGTGCAGTGGTGTGATCTTGGCTCACTGCAACCTCCGCCTCCTAGGTTCAAGCGATTCTCCTGTCTCAGCCTCCCAAGTAGCTGGGGTTACAGGTACTCACCACCATGCCTGGCTAATTTTTGTGTTTTTAGTAGAGACAGGGTTTCACCATGTTAACCAGGCTGGTCTCAAACTCCTGACCTCAAGCCTCCCAAAGTGCAGGGATTACAGGCATGAGCTACTGTGCCCAGCTAAACAGGATATTTCTAAGAAATATCTACAGAAGGTTTTCCTTGAAACAAAATCCACATTATTTTTAATGATACATAATCAAACCTAATAATTTAACCTATATCAAGAAACTGCATTTAGTTCTGAGTAACAGAAATCTCCCTAAATCTAATATATGAGGAAGGTATTTGTTCTCACATAGGACTCGGCAGGCACACTTAAAAATGCAATAGGGTACAAAGTCCCATGTGTTGTTTTTCTTTGACTGCAACACTGTGGCTTTCGTGGTGGAATCAGGATCACAGAGCCACTGGAAGTATTAAGATAACAAGGTGTTCACTATATAAATTAGACCCCATGCAAATATGTTAAGATCTACAGAACGGGAGAATCAGAAGCTCAGAGACTGCCAAACAAGACAGTCTGAATCAGTGGTCAAGAGGTCATGCAGGGTTTTGAGAAAAATCCAGACTCCAGGTGACTGACCACACAGGAATATCCCTAATATCAAGTTAATGGAGATGTCTGAGGAAGACTACACCTCTGACACAGTGGAAATCAAGTACTTAAGTGTTTCTTTTGATGGTACTCTTGATTGGCAGGAATAAGAATCTGGAAAATAAGCTGAAGGCTGATGTTCACGAAGCCCCTATGCATCTGTCCATCTCCATTTAACGTGACCCCAAAAGCTCAGCGATGACTTACTTCTTCTTCATTCTAAATTTCATTCAAGCTATTGCTATTGGTAAATTTGGACATGGAACCATAAAGGAAATGCATTCCAGCAAATGAAGTTCCTAACACTACCCACACTGACAACAATGCAGAAGAACTATCTGCAACTCTGGATTTCTCTGTCACATCACAAGTCAAAGCCTACTGTCCAATTCACAATCACAAGCAAAGACAAACAGCAATGGGCAAACATTAAAAATTACAATTCATTTGAGGCTATACTCCTTAAACAACTTTGCATAATTACAAAATTCTGCCAACTACTTCTTAAAAAATGGAATAAGGCTCCTCTGGCCAAACAATAAAAATACTCCCAGTAAGAAAGGTGGAAAATATAATAGATACGTAATATCCAATACCTGCCACACTAAGTCAGTTACAATTTAAGAAATTAAATAAAACTTGAACCTACTTGCATATTAAAAATACACTTCAAATCATCCAAAACACTCTAAGATGAAAGTTTTATTTACTGAATTGTAAGAAACTACCTGTTCAAATTCATGTAGGATAGCTGAGAGTATTTGGAGAATTATTTTTCAACTAAATGTTTATTTGCAAATGAACTACAGACACACTCCTTGAGTGTCCACTTTCAGGATAAGGAACTCATAAAGGCAACACCATATTTACAACTTTGATCAGCTCTCTCTCCTGGTGTGACTTTTCTGAAACACTGCACATGAATTCATTTGCAGGAGGATGTCCTACATTACACTTATACTGTTTTTCTGTAGTGTGTATTCTCACATGTCGTCTTAAGGATGAGGAACAATTGAATGCTTTCCCACAATGCTTACACTGATAAGGTTTCTCTCCAGTGTGCAGTCTCATATGTATTGGTAAAGATGATGGCCATTTGAAGACCTTCCCACATTCCTTACATTCATAGGGCTTCTCTACAGTGTGCGTTCTCACATGTTGTTGCAAAAGTTCAGGCCAACTGAAAGCTTTCCCACACTGCTTGCATTCATAGAGTTTCTCTGCGGTATGCCTTCTCATATGTTTTTGTAAGGATATGTGGCAATAGAAAGCTTTCCCACATAGCTTGCATTCATAGGATTTGTCTTCAGGGTGCATTCTCACATGTTCTCGAAAGCAAGCAGACAAGCTGAAGGCTTTCCCACACTGCTTACATTCATAGGGTTTCTCTCTAGTATGTGTTCTCATATGTTTTCGTAAAGATATGGGCCAATTGAAAGTTTTCCCACACTGCTTGCACTCATAGGGTTTCTCTCCAGTGTGCACCCTCATGTGTCCTCGAAAGGAGGACGGGTGACTGAATGCTTTCCCGCACTGGTTGCATTCATAGGGTTTCTCTCCACCATGAGTCCTTTCATGTCTTCGAAAGGACTGGGGATAAATGAAGGTCTTCCCACACTGTTTGCATTCGTAGGGTTTCTCTCCAGTGTGAATCCTTTCATGTCTTCGAAAGGACTGGAGATAAATGAAGGTTTTCCCACATTGTTTGCATTCGTAGGGTTTCTCTCCAGTGTGTGTTATCATGTGTCTTCGAAAAGCCGAAGAATAACTGAAGGCCTCCCCACATTCTTTACATTTATGTGGCTTCTCTCCAGTGTGTGAAATCATATGTCTTCGAAAAGTTGAGGAATAACTAAAGGCTTCCGCACATTCCTTACATTTATATGGCTTCTCACCAGTGTGTGTTATTGTGTGTCTTCGAAACGTTGAGGAATAACTGAAAGCTTTCCCACATTCCTTACACTTATATGGCTTCTCTCCGGTGTGACTTCTGAGATGACTAGTAAGACTTGAGAAGTCAATAAAGGCTTTCCCACATTGCTTACATTCGTAGGTTTTCTCAGCAGTGTGAATCCTTACATGCCGATTGAGGGAGGAAGTACGAGGAAAGGTTTTCCCACATAATTTACACACATAGGGTCTCTCTCCATTGTGGGTTCTCACATGCATTCTTAGGTGTGAATGACAACTGTAGGCCTGCCCACATTCCTGGCACTGATACGGTTTGTGTCCAGTGTGAACTGTGATGGGACTCTTGAGGGATGTGCGGCGAAGCATGAAGACTTTTCCGTACGTGTTGTATTCATACTGTTTTACTCCAGGTGGAATTTTCTTGTACAGATTAAGATGTGGAATCTGGCTGAGGGCTTCTCCACATTGATCATTACTTTCACAGAGTCTCTCCAACACATGATTTCTACTAAAAATGAGAAGCATGTTATTGGTTTGATTAGTAATGATTTGTTAGTATTTACTAGGATTAGGACTGCATCTTAACCATTTTCAGTGAAAGCATAGGTTTTTCACCCCATGTGAACTGTCTGAAAATGAAATAAACTGAATGCCCTGGAAGATGGTTTGACCACTGCCATTATTAAAACAGTGTTTCTTATGTATAGGGTTTCTTTTTCTTTCTTTCTTTTTTTTTTTTTTTTGAGACAGAGTCTTACTCTGTTACCCAGGCTGGAGTGCAGTGGTGCAGTCTTAGCTCACTGCAACCTCTGCCTCCTGGGTTCATGCAATTCTGCCTCAGCCTCCCGAGTAGCTGGGATTACAGGCCTGCGGCACCATGCCCTGCTAATGTTTGTATTTTTAGTAGAGACAGGGTTTCACCATGTTGGCCAGGCTGGTCTCGAACTCCTGTCCTCAGGTGATCTGCCCACTTCAGCCTTCCAAAGTGCTAGGATTACAGGTGTGAGCCACCGTACCTGGCCTAGGGTTTCTTGATAATGGTTTCCATCTGAATTATGTTTCTAATGTCACTCACTGTCTATGTCACATTTAAAGAAATATTTTTTTGTAAAAATTCTGCGGATTAAACAAATTGGAGCTAGGCTTGGATGAGTTTTCTGTTTGCTTGCTTTTTTAAAGTTTAATGACAGACTAAGATTCTCTCCTGAAATACTATGTTCTCTTGCGAGTGCAACTCACCTGAGATTTCTCCCCTGGTTTGTGGTTTGATCTTCGATGCTAAGACTGTCCCAAATTTTTCCTAAAACAGAGGCCCAGGAAACATTTCTGGTGAACGTGGCTATTTTAGATTCCTTGGGTATTTTCTCTCCATAAATATCCTGCTGAGAAACTGACCCACTGGCCTTAAATTGAGTTTCATCATCTGAAACCAAAAAGTAAACAAATCATATAAGAAGGCACTTGTTAGCGGAAAACGACACTGAGGAGTTTAGCTATCTCAGGACTTCATTAAACACAAAATGGTCAAAAAGGTAAGCAACTCAATAAACACAGTATTAGTAAGCATAGAAAAATTATTTAAAAAAAAAAATCATGGCCAGGCGCGGTGGCTCATGCCTGTAATCCCAGCACTTTGGGAGGCTGAGGCGGGTGGATCACAACGTCAGGAGTTCAAGAGCAGCCTGGCTGACATGGTGAAACCCCGTCTCTACTAAAAACACAAAAATTGGCCAGGCATGGTGGCGCTCGCCTGTAATCCCAGCTACTTGGGCGCCTGAGGCAGATAACTGCTTGAACCCGGGAGGCAGAGGTTGCAGTGAGTCGAGATCACACCACTGCACTCCAGCCTGGGTGACATAGTGAGACTCCATCTCAAAAAAAAAAAAAAAATCAAATTTTCACTGGCTTGCACAAACAAATTTCACTAGGCCTATCAAGCTATATCCACAATGAGGACATGAAGGGAGCTTTCTCTACAAAAAGAAAAAGCTGAAATACAGATTCTCATTCTCATGGAAAAACATTACATTCTAGCTCTACAATAGCTGTGACTATGTCTGTCTTATTTACCAATTTATTCCCTTTCCACATTCCAAGCCTTGGAACAGGTCTGATATGTAAGAAATACTTGTTCTCTCAATAACTACGTGAAGGAAGGAATGATGCCATCCTCACCTACTGAGGCCAGGTTCCGGAAGGTCTCCAGCATCACATCTCTGTAGAGGTCCCTCTGAGCAGAATCCAGCAAAGCCCACTCCTCCGGGGTGAAGTCCACAGCCACATCCTCAAAGACCACTGAGTCCTAAAACAATTCAACATATTTATGGGAGGATGGTTGAGACCGAGAGCCCAGGAGCATTGGACTCAATTCGTATGTAGTTCAAACAAGATTCTGTGGTCCCCTGACATCTACCCTGTGACTCAGTTGTCACACCTCTTCCTTCCTGTCTACTCTACACTCACTTCCTCATAGATTTCAACAGGACCATTAACACACTGAATTTCTCTCTATACTTTTACTGGGACCAACTGAAGACATTATTCTCTATCAAAAGGATTCAGACCACATTGGAGATATCAAACAAATGCTATATAAGTGAAACAAATACTTGTATTTTAAGACCATCAGTCCCTTGTCACACAAACCGTCTTAGCTCCTCCCCTGCTGCACACACCATCGTTCGGCACTACACAAAGCACAGCGTCAAAACTGAAGTTTTACGGGATAAAAACACTGAAGGATTGGGAACATTCCCTTCTATTTCCTTCATAAGGGCCAGGTAGCCATAGCGTCTTAAAGAACTCCTGGTCCAACTGGCTGAATGAAAACATTCTTTTGAGAAGTATTGATTTTAACTTGGAAACTAGAAGTTATTGAGAAATTAGACCTTAGGAAAGAGGAAAAAGACAGGAGAACGTAGACCTCCACACATTCCCTATACTTCGAGCCTCAGTGACGGAAGCCCAACAATTAACTCTGGGTTGTCTCTCTCTCACACGCTGGCTCTCTCTTGTACACACATGCACACTCACTAAGTATACACAGAGCGAGGTGCACACAATGCCAAAACAGCTCTTTTCACCAGAGCCAAAAGAAAGTATTCTTGGGCCAAGTGTGGTGGCTCATGCCTGTAACCCCAGCACTTTGGGAGGCCGCGGCAGGCAGATCATTTGAGGTCAGGAGTTCAAAACCAGCCTGGCCAACATGGTGAAACCTCATCTCTACTGAAAAAAAAAAAAAAAAAAAAAAAATTAGCCAGGCATGGTGGTGCACGCCTGTAGTCCCAGCTACTTGGGAGGCTGAGGCACGAAAATTGCTTGAACCCGGGTGGCAGAGGTTGCAGTGTGTCAAGATCATGCCACTGCACTCCAGCCTGGGTGATAGGGCAGGACTCAGTCTCAGAAAAAAAAAAAAAAAAGTATTATTGCTAACCTTAAGGATAAAGTTAAGAGTCCCACTTTGCAAAGGAGTTAACTGAAGTCCAAACCATTTAACTACGAATTTTCAATGGTTATAAAAGACATAAAGGACTCAATAGTGCCTTCCTAGAAAATTCTGTGTCTCAAATTCCAGGAGGAAGTGATTCCCCACATACCACTCTAGAGGCTGCACTCTCGATTTCTCATTATTTCCATATTGCATATTGGGCACAGGTGCATGGAACCCCCGAGATGCATGGTTCCTTCAAACCTGCTGAGAAAGATCAACTCCTTTCCGTCTATGAGCAGGAGACAGACAAAATACTGTCACACAGCAATTCTGATGCTAGAACAGTCCTATTCACAGAGCTGCAGAGTATCTACAGGACCCTCCTACTGGCACAGGGGACAATATGAGCTCCCTGGGTCAGCCTTAATTGCTCATAGTGCAGTGTATTTGCAGTGTTTCTTTAACAATAAAGTTCCCATATGCCGAAAGAAGTTAACATTGCGGGCCTTAGACTCTATCCTTAGAAAGGCTTTCTGGCAATGCTGCCCTTAGCTGGTGTCTGGGAACTTGGGTTTTGGGAAGGTTCACCCCACCCTAATTCAGATTACTCATGGTGCAAACACCACTGTTAATGCTGAACAGCTGCTTTCCTTCTGGAAATGGAATCTGTGTACCTACCAGGCAGGGGATGCTTATGTGATCAGCCAGCAATAAAAATCCTGGGTACTGGCCAGACGCAGTGGCTCCCCCCTGTCACCCCAGCACTTTGGGAGGCTGAGGCAGGCGGATCACTTGAGGTCAGGAGTTTGAGACCAGCCTGGCCAACATGGTGAAACCCCATCTCTACTAAAAATACAAAATTAGCCGGGTGTGGTGGCACGTGCCTGTAATCCCAGCTATTTGGGAGGCTGAGGCACGAGAATAGCTTGAACCCGGGAGGTGGAGGTGACAGTGAGCCAAGATCGTGCCACTGCACTACAGCCTGAGAAACACAGTAAGACTTCATCTAAAAAAAATCCTGGGTGGCCGGGTGCAGTGGCTCACGCCTGTAATCCCAGCACTTTGGGAGGCCAAGGCAGGTGGATCACGAGGTCAGGAGATTGAGACCATCCTGGCTAACACGGTGAAACCCCGTCTCTACTAAAAATACAAAAAATTAGCCGGGCGTGGTGGTGGGCGCCTGTAGTCCCAACTACTCGGGAGGCTGAGGCAGGAGAATGGTGTGAACCCGGGAGGCGGAGCTTGTAGTGAGCAGAGATGGCACCACTGCACTCCAGCCTGGGCGACAGAGCTAGACTCCAGCTCAAAAAAAAAAAAAAAAAAAAAAAAAAAAAGAAAAGAAAACAAAGAGCAGCGTTTGGTTTTTGTTTTCTTCTCCAGGTAGGAGAAAGGGCCCCCATGTTCTGAAAGGTAAGCTTTGGGTGAGGAAAATGGTAAAAGTTTGTGTTGCATTGGGAGGGAAAAGAAAGTTAATTACCAAGGCTGGAGCACAATTTTAGGTAAACCCTGGGGAAGCAGGGGACACTCCGTGCTTTTTTAAAACCTGCTGCTGGTTAAAAAAAAGGCTGGAGTGTTCCCTGCTTCCCCTTGGTTTACCTCCTGACCAGCCATGGTCTTCCCTGCTAGCATAATGCTATCCCTGTAAATGCTGAACTGCCAGCGGTTTCTTGTGACGTGGTCCCCCAGAAAGATATGTCCGTGTCCTAATTCCTGGTACCTGTGACTATAACCTTATTTGTAAATAGGATCCTTGCAGATGTAATCAAGTAAAATGACATCATCTAATCCAATGGGCCCTACTCCAATATGACTAGTGTCTTTATTTTTTATTTTTTTAAAAATTTTTTTCAGATTAAGTAACTTTATTAGCATCAGTTCAGCTAATAAATGCTGAAGGCAGGATTTGAACCTGCATCTACTATATTCCAAGGATTTTTCCTCCAATTTTTAAACTGTGGTAAATACATATAGCATACAACTTACCATCTTAACCATTTTTTCTTATTATACTTTAAGTTTTAGGGTACATGTGCACAATGTGCAGGTTAGTTACATACGTATATATGTGCCATGTTGGTGTGCCGTACCCAGTAACTCGTTATTTAACATTAGGTATATCTCCAAACGCTATCCCTCCCCCCTCCCCTGACTGGTGTCTTTATAAGAGGAAAATGTCACATGAAGACAGAAACACACACGGAAGGTGGCCACGTGGAAGATGGAGGGAGAGACTGAATTATGGTGCCACAAGCAAAGGAACACCTGGGGCTACCAGAAGCTCTAAGAGACGAGGAATACTACCGCATCGGCATGTGTGATAAAAATGAGAGAAAATGGTAAAATATTTGTCACTTTAAAAGCACTACAGGGATCATCTCAATCAGTTTTTTGTTTTGTTTTTTTAAGTGACAGACACAACTTCTTTGCTCTTTGCCCCTGGTGCATGGATTGGAATTTAAACTCTAAGTATTAAGATTAGGTCTCCACAACTGATTTCTACTATCATTTTTCCTATTGGAGGTTCAGGGAAAAGGGAAACAAATGAAAAGAGAGGCAATCTCTAAGTGGAGATACACTTTTGGAATGTGAAGTAGTAGTTTCTAGTTTGTTAATGCGCTCTTATGAAAACCTATTTCTGACAACCTCAAGAGTTGATGGTTTTCAAACCACATGTGCATATTTTTAACTGTCAATTTGGACTCTAAGATTCACGAGACCAAAAGCGCTTAGGAAACTCTTGCTTGCACCTTGATCTTGGAACACAGCTGTCCAACCCGGCAATACCTAGCTTTACTGCTGCAGAAGCAAAGCCTTCAGTGTTTTATGGAATTCTGAACTCAGATCCCAACGGCGTGGACTTGACTGTAAGCTAAAACCTGACACTGCCCACTGCTAATTCATCCTCACTATGTCCGCTGCTAACTCAGCCTTCACTACGCTGACCTGACAGCAGGGCTAGGCTCAATGAACAGGACTCTAATTCAGGAAACACTGCAGAGTTAGACACTCCCGGGTAAGGCCCTGAACTACGAAAAACATCAGGGGTGCTGGCTGGTCCATGTGGCTCACTCAGTTGCCCACAGTGAAGGACTGGCTTGATCTTGGATGGAACTGTCTGATTCAGAGC
The DNA here is from genome assembly GCF_028858775.2 of Pan troglodytes. Classification (NCBI taxonomy): domain Eukaryota; kingdom Metazoa; phylum Chordata; class Mammalia; order Primates; family Hominidae; genus Pan; species Pan troglodytes. Next base: position 5,187,687 of record NC_072418.2, on the reverse strand, counting down.
TGTGACCGAAACGCTCCCCTCTTCCTGAAGGAAGTGTCGCATGCAGCTGTGAGTGCTCTGAATTCAGGGTGGCTGCTAAGCCTCTGATCACACCCGACAACCCTGAGACAGCAGCAAGTGGCCCCAGTTCTTGAACTTTCCACAAAGGACACCTCCAGGTGTCGTCCATACTGGAGAGGTCAATGAACTGGTATCACAGACATGCAAAACTGCTTGAAAATGATGCCTCGGGCAGAGCCTCTGAAACTGAGGACTAAACTGAATTATTCGGTCTACACTGAGAACCCTAGGACAGGAGGCCCAAAGTGGGAGGTCACACTGGGGGCCCTGCTAACCTGACTGCCTGACCAATGTTAAGTCCTGCTTGGGGTGTCCCGACCATTGCAAACAATGTGTTTCCAAGGGGACTGACTACCTGTCCCCTAGGGGGTTGGACTTGTTTTGTACTTACCCTGGAACTCAGGGCACTGCCTTGTCCCTGGAAGACAGCCAGGTCTAAGTTTGACTTACTGGCCAGAGTTATGCTGTGCAGGAATTGGTGCCTCTCTCCAGTAAAAAAATAGTAACGGGGGAAGGAAGAGAATACTACAGAAACTTAATAAGCCACCTGGCTTTCTAAGACCTTTGTGGTCCAAGCATATGAAAAAATGCTCAACACCACTAATCATCAGAGAAATGCAAATAAAAAGCACAATGAGATACCATCTCACACCCGTCAGAATGGCTGTTATTAAAAAGTTAAAAAATAACAGATGTTGGCAGGGCTGTGAAAGGGAATGCTTATACATGGTTGGAGGGAATGTAAGTTAGTACAACCTCTATGAAAAGCAGTATGGAGATTTCTCAAAGAACTAAAAACAGAACCACCATTCAACCCAGCAATCCCACTACTGGGCATCTACCCAAAGGAAAAGAAATCATTCTACCAAAAAACACATCACCTGTGTGTTCACTGCAGCAGCATTCACAATAGCAAAGACATGGAATCAACCTAGGTGACCACAGACACTGCACTAAAGAAAATGTGGTCCATCTATACCATGGAATACTACACAGCCATAAAAAAGAATGAAATCATGTCCTTTGCAGCAACATGGATGCAGCTGGAGGCCATTATCCTCAGCAAACTCATGCAGAAACAGAAAACCAAATATGGCATGTTCTTACTTATAAGTGGGAAGTAAATCTTGGGTAGATATGGACATAAAACTGGAAACAATAGACGCTGGGGATTCCAAATGGAGGGACAGAGGGGGAAAGGGCTGACACCCTTCCTCATGGCTACCATGTCCACTATCTGGGTGACAAGCTCAATGGAAGCCCAAATCTCAGCATCATGCAATATTCCCTTGTAACCTGCACATGTGCCCATGAATCTGAAATAAAAATGGAAATTAAAAAAATAATAATTCCATTGCAGCCAATGGAATTTACCTTAACTGGCTAAGTCCAGGAGCCCTAAACAGCACAAGTGAAATCATTACTGCAGTGTGGTCTCCTCCTACTTCATAGGGGCCTCCCATAATAATTCTGTGGGAGAGACACCTGTGCAGTGGGCTAGTGGGTGGACGCAGGAAGAGCCAACCCAAAGGCCTGAGGGCCCCTAACCTTAGAAAGTCCTGCCTGCAAAGTTGGCCCTTGGCTGGCATAAGCTAGCCTGGATTTGGGGACGGTTCTCATCCCAATAGAGGAGTTGCTTATTGTGCTGAAACTGTTTATGCAACAATGTGTTTACCCTGAAGATCTGCTTTCCTCCTGGGTGTCTGAAATCTTGGCACAGCCAGGCACAGGGGACCTCTGTGACCAGCCGCCAATTTTAAAACACCCTGGTTGGGGGCATGGTGGTTCACACCTATAATCCCAGCACTCTGGGAGGCTGAGGCAGGCAGGCCACCTGAGGTCAGGAGTTCGAGACCAGCCTGGCCAACATGGCAAAACCCTGTATCTGCTAGAAATACATAAAAATGGCCAGGTGCAGTGGTTCCCGCCTGTAATCCCAGCACTTTGGGAGGCTGAGGCCGGCAGATCAACTGAGGTCAGGAGTTCGAGACCAGCCTGGCCAATGTGGTGAAAGCCCATTTCTACTAAAAATACAAAAATTAGCTGGGCGTGGTGGCGGATGCCTGTAATCCCAGCTACTTAGGAGGCTGAGGCAGGAGAATTGCTTGAACACGGGAGGCAGAGATTGCAGTGAGCCAAGTTCCTGCCACTGCACTCCAGCCTGGGCGAAAAGGGTGAAACTCCCTCTTAAAAAAAAAAAAAAAAAAAAAGAGAGAGAGAAAGGAAAGAGGGAGAAAGAAAAAAAAGAAAAGAAAGATAGATTAGGCAGGCATGGTAGCAGGTGCCTACAGTCCCAGCTACTTTAGAGGCTGAGGCAGGAGAATCACTTGAACCCAGTAGGCAGAGATTGCAATGAGCCGAGACAGCACCACTGCATTCTAGCCTGGGCAATAGAGCGAGACCCTGTCTCAAAACAAAACAAAAAAACAAAGTAAAGGGACACAGCCCTGAGGCAGCCCCTGTGTTCGGGGAAATCTGATCAGTGCCAGGGCCGGCATTGCAGAGGATAAACACTTTAATATATGGAGCTGGGACAAATTGTCATCTAAACAGGAAAAATATCTTGTATTCTACCTATTTCAGGAACAACAAAAAATGTATTATAGAATTAAGGTGAGGGTACTGCAGTATTGGAAGCAGAACAGAATCATCCACCGTCAAAAATTCTCTACCATGTCAAGGAGAATAACATATTTTGGTAAATTTGTATAATTTATCTGCAACATGTTTCGTGGCAATGTATTCATTTTTCTGCACCTATGGTGGAAAGGAGATTTTCTCTGTTTCTCTGAGACTCTTCTCCCCAGTAACATTTTGAAGTCTAGGCCCTGGAATCCTATTTATTGTCATTCAAAAGAAAAGAACAAGGCTGGTCGAGGAGGGAGAATCACCTGAGCTCAGGAGTTCGAGACCAGCCTGGGTAACAAAATGAGACCCCATCCCTAGAAACAAAAAAATACAAAAGCTTAGGCATGGTGGCACACACCTGGAGTCCCTGTGTTCAGAAGGCTGAGGCAGGAAGATTGCTTGAGCCCAGGAGGTGGAGGCTGCAGTGAGCTGTGATCGCACCAGTGCACTCCAGCATGGGCAACAGAGCTCCCAAAAAAATAATAGTAATAAAAGAAAACAGAAAATAACAGATCTGAGAAACTACACACACTCCAGGGAATGTTTAACAAATGGAATGTAAGACAAAGATTTTAATTTTTTTCCTGAAATTCACCCCGTTGGAAGTTTTTTTTTTTTTTTTGAGACGGAGTCTCGCTCTGTCACCCAGGCTGGAGTGCAGTGGCGCGTTCTCAGCTCACCGCAACCTCCGCCTTCTGCGTTCAAGTGATTTTCCCGCCTCAGCCTCCCGAGTAGCTGGGACTACAGGCACAGCTAAACCACGCCCAGCTAATTTTTGTATTTCTAGTAGACGAGGTTTCTCCATGTTGGCCAGGCTGGTCGCCAACTCCTGACCTCAAGTGATCTGCTCACCTCGGCCTCCCACAGTGCTGAGATGACAGGCTTGAGCCACCGCGCCCGGCCTGGAAATATTTTATCTTCCAACTTCTACTAATTAAATGTACGTTTCACTTACTAAAAACTGCTGACTCGAAAAAATGAAAATCTTTTCACAGTGACAAACCCAGGGAGGGGTCAAGTCTGGCCAGGCTACCACGACGGACGCCCTCCCACCCCCAACTCAGGTGTTGCCTCAGCAAGGAATCCCATTGCTAGTACTCAAAACAGATCTGAGAAACGTCCTCAAATCCACGCTTTCTAGGGAACCGTGAAAGAATATATTTCCGTGGTTTTAGCCCCCTCGTTTGCAGTCAGTTGCTACAGCAGTCCGAGGACACTAATGCACCAGCCTCCCGGGCGTCCCCGCTGTGGGTCTGCGTGCGTTTGCTTTTGGGGTCCTCGCTCTCCCTTGTTTCTCCAGTCTTTTCAGTTACTTTTCTTCCTTGTGTGTGAGAACCCAGGGACCAGGAACCCTTGTTTTTTTTCCCCTTACCTACCCCAGGCATCTTGGGGTCAGAGGGGACAAGAAGTCCTCAAGAAGGAAAACCGGGACTCAGGGGAGGAAACCTCGCACGCCCCAGGGGCTGCCTTTGCAGGTGGGGGCGTCTCCGCCCCCGCCGAGGCCCCACCGCTCCCGGGCTGTCCCGGGAGGAAGCCAGGGTCCCCCAGAGACCGCGGCCGGAGGCGCGGGGCCTCCAAGGAGCTGAGCCGCGGGAGCGCGGGCGGAGGCGGCACCGACCAGGGACCCGCACCCCAGGAGGCACCGCGGCGTCGGCCCCAGGGCGGGTCCCGGGGGAGCCTGGACCGCACCTCGGGGTCTCGGGCGACTCTGCCTCCCGCGGCCCGGGGGTCCCGAAGCCGCAGCCAAACGCTGAGAGGCGTCGCGGCCCCGGGCGGGGCGTGGGGGGTCGGGAGCGCAGGGACGCGGGGGCCCCGGGACGACGGGGACGGAGTCGGGCTCCGGGCGCCGCTCCCCGCTCTGCAGCCTTGGGGCCAGAGGCGGGCGGGGACCCGGAGCTCGGAGCGCCCTAGCCGCGACCTCAGCGCGGGAGGCGGGGCCGGGCGGGACCGTCGGGGCCCAGGCTCCCGTCCTGCGCCGCCCTCGCCGGGGCCGCCCCCCGCGTCCCTCAGCTCCCCCCAAGCCGCGGTCTCGGGCGGTCGCCGGTTCCTGCTGCCCCGCACCGGGATCCTCTCCTGCGCCACACTCACCATGTCCCGGGGCGATTTCTTCGCTACCGGCGCAGGTGAGCGCGACAGGAACCGGGACGCCAGGGACCGCTAGGGGCAGGCGGGGCACTCACGGCTAGGACAGAGGCGTCCCGTCCCAGGGGCCTGATTGGACAGAGCTCGGGAAGCCGCGCTTCTGATTGGACAGTGCTGCCAACGTCGGCGACTCTGATTGGAGAATTCCCCAGTCTGTCCCCTGGCGCTGTAAATTGGGCAGTTACCCGGATTCCGATTGGGCGTCCCTCATTGGATACTTGTCTCGGCTCCGCCCCCGCCCGTCCTGATTGGGTAGTTCCCTAGCGCCCACCCCCTGCCGCCTGAGTGACGGGAGCGTTGCGAACACGCGTGGCTGTCCCGCCCTGCGGGGACACTGGCTTCTGGGCGAACTGGTTTCAGCCCGGGGCGGAATCGCCCTCTCCCCGCAGTTCGGGCGCCCCGCCCGCGTCCTCCCCCGGGACGGGCGTGGGAACTCCAGACTAGTTTCCCCACGAGGCGACCCCTTGTCCGGACAGGAGGTGGAGGAGAACGGGCGGCCCGGGCCTGGCAGGGCGAACGGGGGCTGGGCGCCGGGTCCGTAGGGCCGAGACCTACGTGGAGGCGGGACCCGCAGACGTGACGTCATCGCGCTGCGGGCGCCATGGAGACCCCCGCCCTGGGGGCTGCGGATCCGGAGACCCGGTCTTGGGGAGGCCGAACCCGAAGCCTGGCAGGGGGCAGGAGCTTTGCTCAAATCAACCAGAAGATATGAGATGTTCATTAAAACCCTCACATTTGGCTGGGCGCAGTGGCTCACGCCTGTAATCCCAGCACTTTGGGAGACCGAGGTGGACGGATCATCTGAGTTCAGGAGTTTGAGACCATCGTGGCCAATATGGTGAAACCCTGTCTCTACTAAAAATACAAAAATCAGCCCGGCGTGGTGCCGGGCGCCTGTAATCTCAGCTACTGGGGATGCTGGGGCAGGAGAATTGCTTGAACCCGAGAGGTGGAGGTTGTAGTGACCCGAGATCGCCCCACTGCAGTCTAGCCTGGGCGACAGAGTGAGACTCCATATTAAAAAACAAAAAAACTCTCAAGTTCATATTTTAAACTATAAGGAAAATTTTTTCAGATCATTTTTTTAAGTACATCCCCAAACAATGTGGAAGATTGAAAAGCTGGCCGGGCGCGGTGGCTCACGCTTGTAATCCCAGCACTTTGGGAGGCCGAGGCGGGCGGATCACCTGAGGTCAGGAGTTCAAGACCAGCCTGCCCAACATGGCAAAACCCTGTCTCTACTAAAAATACGAAATTAGCCGGGCGTGGTGGCGCGCACCTGTAATCCCAGCTAGGGAGGCTGAGGCAAGAGAATCGCTTGAGGCCGGGCACGGTGGCTCACGCCTGTTGTAATCCCAGCACTTTGGGAGGCCGAGGTGGGCGGATCACGAAGTCAGGAGATCGAGACCATCCTGGCTAACACGGTGAAACCCTGTCTCTACTAAAAAATACAAAAAAATTAGCCAGGCATGGTGGCGGGCGCCTGTAGTCCCAGCTACTCAGGAGGCTGAGATGGGAGAATGGCGTGAACCCGGGAGGCAGAGGTTGCAGTGAGCTGAGATCGTGCCACTGCACTCCACCACTCCAGCCTGGGTGACAGAGCGAGACTCCGTCTCAAAACAACAACAACAACAACAAGAATCGCTTGACCCCACGGAGGCAGAGGCTGCAGTGAGTCAAGATCATTCCACTGCACTCCAGCCTGGGGGACACAGCAAGACTCCGTCTCAAAAAAAAAAAAAAGTCTATAATATTGCACAATAGGAATGTATCTAACACCACTGAACTTTAGACTTAAAAATGATGAACATGGTACATTTTTGTTATTTGTATTTTACTACAATTTTTAGATGTTATATTTAAAACAGAAAAGGCTATATTTCTAAGGATATTGAATCCCTATTTTAACTGATATAAGAAAAACACGCAAAAGTTTAAATGAATTGGATTGAACCTTAGGAGGGAAGTGGTTTTTTAAAAAATTTTTGGTTTTTTCAGTCTTGCTCTGTCACCCAGGCTGGAGTGCAATGGCAGGATCCCGACTCACTGTAAACTCCAACTCCCAGGTTCAAGTGATTATCGTACCTCAGCCTTCCGAGTAGGTGAGACTACAGACCTGCCCCGCCACACCCAGCTAATTTTTTTGTTTGTTGTTTTTTTGAGACGCAGTTTCGCTCTTGTTGCCCGGGCTGGAGTGCAATGGCAAGATCTCGGCTCACTGCAACCTCTGCCTCCCAGGTTCAAGCGATTCTCCTGGTTCAGCTTCCCGAGTAGCTGGGACTACAGGCACCTGCCATCATGCCTGGCTAATTTTGTATTTTTAGTAGAGACGGGGTTTCTCCGTGGTGGTCGGGCTGGTCTCGAACTCCCAACCTTATGTGATCCACCCGCCTCGGCCTCCCAAAGTGCTGGGATTACAGGTGTGAGCCACCATGCCCGGCATACTAATTTTTATTTTTTTAGTAGAGATGAGGTTTCACCATATTGGCCAGGCTGGTCTCAAACTCTTGACCTCAGGTGATCCACCCGCCTCGGACTTGCAAAGTGCTGGGATTACAGGTGTGAGCCACCACACCCAGCCTTCAATTTTTTTTTAAAAAAGGAAAAACGATTGTGATAGGCCTGAAAACACTGAATACACTTAATAGACAGGGGCTGAAAACCAAATGCAGTTCATGGTTATTCATTTCAGAAAACTCCATAGCTTAAGTGGTTGTTCAAACTCTGATATTGACATTTCATTTAGAAACAATTTTTTAAATTTATTTTTATCTTTCCTAGGAAGCTTTTACACACTTTTATAAAAGTTAATGTTTAGAGGACTGACATAGGAAAGCAGCTTCCAGTTAAAAATAGTGTGCCCGGGCTCGGTGGCTCACGCCTCTAATCCCAGCACTTTGGGAGGCTGAGGTGGATGGATAACCTGAGGTGAGGAGTTTGAGACCAGCCTGGCCAACATGGTAAAACCCCCATCTCTAATAAAAATACAAAAAAAATTAGCCGGGCGTGGTGGCGCATGCCTGTAGTCCCAGCTGCTTAGGAGCTGAGGCAGGAGAATCGCTTGAACCCAGAGGCAGAGGTTGCAGTGAGCCGAAATCTCACCATTGCACTGCAGCCTGGGCAACACAGTGAGACTCCATCTCAAAAAATAAAATATAATTGCTGGAGGGAGATAACAAGACTGAAAACAGTACAGTCAGGAGACTTCTAAGTCAACCCTTCTCAAGAATATGCTGAAAGCTACAGATGCTTTCCCCAAAAAACACATCAATGCACCAGCACACACTTTGCATCCAGTTCAAAGTTGTTCACAGAGCCCCTAAAGAAACTTACTCATCAACCCAACAGGGTCTAGACTGACCATGGATCAAGGATCTCTAAGGAAAAGCAACATGTTCCATTTGGGTGAAAGGAGATCTGACGGGCAACCTCCCTCACTAGCTCAAGGAAAAAGGGAACATTCACAGGAAAGTTAGATGAGTCCTAAGAGAAAATTTGTAAAATTTTTTTGAGACAGGGTCTTGCCTTGTCACTCAGGCTGCAGTGCGGTGGTGTGCTCATAGCTCACTGCAGCCTCAGCCTCCTGGGCTCAAGCGGTCCTTCCACCTCAGCCCCCAGAGTAGCTGGGACTACAGGCGTGAGCCACCATGCCTGGCTAATGTTTGTATTTTTTGCAGAAACAGGGTCAATGTTGCCCAGGCTGGTTTTGAACACCTGGGCTCAAGTGATCCTCCCACCTCAGGCTCCCAAAATACTGGGATTGCAGTTGTGAGCCACTACACCCAGCTTTCCAAGAGAACATCTGGAAAACAGTTCCCCTGCTTGGTGGCCTGGCAAATGAGGTGTGGCTTTGTACAGGGTGCTCAAGGTCAAATCCAGAGTCCACTACTTTTTTTTTTTTTTTTTGAGACAGAGTCTCACTGTCACCCAGGCTAGAGTGCAATGGCACCATCTCGGCTCACTGAAACCTCAGCTATTCTCATGCCACAGCCTCCTGAATAGCTGGGCCTAGAGGCGTGCACCACGACGCCCAGATTTTTTTTTTTTTTTTTTTTTTTTTTTTTTGAGACAGTTTCACTCTTGTTGCCCAGAGCTGGAGTGTAATGGTACTGTCCTGGCTCACAGCAACCTCCACCTCCCGGGTTCAAGCGATTCTCCTGCCTCAGCCTCCGAGTAGCTGGGATTACGGGCATGCACCACCACGCCGGCTATTTTTGTATGTTTAGTAGAGATGCGGTTTCTCCATGTTGGTCAGGCTGGTCTCGAACTCCTGACCTCAGGTGATCTGCCCATCTCGGCCTCCCTAATTTTTGTATTTTTTGGTAGAGATGGGGCTTCACCATGTTGGCCAGGCTGGTCTCGAACTCCTGACCTCAAGTGATCCACCCACCTCAGCCTCTCAAAGTGCTGGGATCACAGGTGTGAGCCACTGTGCCCAGCCCAGATTCTACTCCTTTCTAATTGTGTGACCTTGAGCAAATTATTTCCGTTTTGTCTTCTGTAAAACGGAATGTGAATAGTGATTATCTCATGGGGTCGTGAGGGCTAAATGAAGAACCACATGGAAGTACTTGGCTGGTGCTCGGTATACAGTAAGCATCCAATACGTGTTCATGATGATAATGCACATCAGCACTCCTGGTCTCGATTTTGCTAGGGACATCTCACAGGCGGGACTTTTCCCAGGCCACCAAAGGTCATTCCACCCTCTGTGTCCCAAAGTCTGCTATGCTATGTCTCTACCATCTAGGTACCCACAGTCTATCCTGACTCATCAATGAGGTTCCGTATCCTTCACGATTTTGGGTGCTATTTGATTTGTATTCATTGTCAAAATGATTATAGCAATACAAAATGAAACGGCGAAAGACACAAAATCACACATAATGGGAACACCCCAATCATCACGTAAATGATTCATTTCGTCATGTCTCCGTCCAGCCTTTGTCCTTTTGTGAATGGATCAAATTACTAGTACTATTTTGAAGCCCTTGTATTTTTTAAACTTTACCTCCAAAGCACTTTGTCTTAGCATATACTCTGGATCAGCACAGTAGTGCAGAAGACAAACGGATCTAGCTAAGTGGCCAATGTGAAACACTGAAACAGAATGCTGAAATAAAGGCCAGGCGCAGTGGTTCACACCCATAACCCCAGCACGGCGGCTCACACCCGTAACCCCAGCACGGGCGGCTGGCACCCGTAACCCCAGTGCGGTGGCTCGCGCCCGTAATCCCAGCAAGGGCGGCTCACACCCGTAATCCCAACACAATGGCTCACACCCGTAATACCAGCACGGTGGCTCACACCCGTAATACGAGCACAGCGGCTCGCACCCGTAACCCCAGCACGGGCGGCTGGCACCCGTAACCCCAGCGCGGTGGCTCGCACCCGTAATCCCAGCACTGGCGGCTCATGCCCGTAATACCAGCACGGTGGCTCGCACCCATAATCCCAGCACGGTGGCTCACACCTGTAATACCAACACTTTGGGAGTCCAAGGTGGGTGGATTGCTTGAGCTCAGGAGTTTGAGACTAGCCTGGGCAACCTGGTGAAAGCCCATCACTACAAAAATACAAAAAAAAAATTTAGCTGGGTGTGGTAGCGGTGCACATGTGTAGTCCCAGTTACCGGAGAGGCTGAGGTGGGAGGACTGCTTGAGTCCAGGAGATGAAGGCTGGCTACAGGGAGCTATGATCACGCCACTGCACTTCAGCCTCAGCAACAGAGTGAAAACTTGTCTCAAATTAACCCAGAAAAGAATATTAAAATAAAAACAATGAACAATGAAATAAAAAGTAAAGACACAGAAGTAGTTAAGAAACAGAACACCTTTTGTTTAAGCAACTAAATTAACAGGTGATGGTTCTTGGCAAGATCCCATCCATGATAGCATTCCCGTCCACCAATCTTTTCCGAAAGTCTGGAGCTTACTGGACATAGTGTAATGGCAACTCCTCCCACTAAAAGGCCCCATCAGGCTGGGCACAGCGGCTCATGCTTCTAATCCCAACACTTTGGGAGGCCAAGACAGGAGGATGCTTGACCCCAGGAGTTCAAGACCAGTCTTGGCAATGTAGCAAGACCCCAACTCTATAATTTTTTTTTTTTTTTTGGAGACGGAGTCTCGCTCTGTCGCCCATGCTGGAGTGCAGTGGTGCAATCTCGGCTCACTGCAAGCTCCACCTCCCAGGTTCACACCATTCTCCTGCCTCAGCCTCCTGAGTAGTTGGGACTCCAGGTGCCTGCCACCACGCCCGGCTACTTTTTTGTATTTTTAGTAGAGACAGGGTTTCACTGTGTTAGCCAGGATGGTCTCGATCTCCTGACCTCATGATCCACCCGCCTCAGCCTCCTAAAGTGTTAGGATTACAGGCATGAGCCACCGCACCCTGCCTCCCACTCTATAATAAATTTAAAAATTTGCTGGGCATGGCGGTGCACACCTATAGTACTAGCTACCTGGGAGGCTGGGGTGGGAGGATTACTTGAGCCCAGGAAGCTGAAGCTGCAGTGAGGTATGATCACGCCACTGCACTCCAGCCTGGGTGGCAGACTCCATCTCAACAACAACAAAATATAAAAATGCCCATTCTCAGAGCTTTCTTACAAGAAGGTGAGAAGGTGACATAAACCCACTTCTTTTCAAATTATCCATCACACCAGGGCAAAAGATAACCACATGTATGTGTCAGAGTACTAAAAAGTGGCTTACAAAGCAGCGTGCAATTGCTAACATCCAATAAGATGTCTGTTCTGGTAGAACGCTTTCCCACAATCAATAATTTTATAGGTTTTCTGGCTGCTGTGAGTTTTCTGATGTGTGACAAGGGATGAGCTCTGGCTGAAGGCTTTCCCACATTCCTGACACCTGTAGGGTTTCTCTCCAGTGTGAGTTCTCTCGTGCCTCACAAGGGAAGACCTCTGGCTGAAGGCTCTCCCACACTGCTTACATTCATAGGGGTTCTCGCCCGTGTGAGTTCGCTCGTGCTGGTTGAGAGAGGAACGGTCGCTGAAGGCCTTTCCACATTCACTGCATTCGTAGGGCTTCTCTCCGGTGTGTGTCCTCTTGTGCAAGATCAGGTAAGAGCTCTGGCAGAAGGATTTCCCACAGTCTTCACATTTATAGGGCTTTTCCCCGGTGTGAATCCTCTGATGCTGAGTCAGCGATGAGATCCTGTTGAAGGCTTTCCCGCACTCGCCGCACGCGTAGGGCTTCTCTCCAGTATGAGTTCTCAGATGGCGCGTGAGGGTGGAGCTGTGCGTAAAGGCTCGCCCACACTCCTGACACTCGTAGGGTTTCTCCCCCGTGTGAATTCTTTGATGTTCGCTCAAAGAATGCCTCCGGTTGAACACCTTCCCGCACTGGTGGCACTCAAAGGGTTTCTCTGCCATGTTGATTTTGTTGTGGATAGTCAGGGCCATACCGTGGTTCAATGACTGCCCATTTTCCAAATACACAAACATCTTCCCCCCGTGTTGAATAAAGTGACTGTTCTGGCGGATGGCATTTCCACATTCATTACTTTCACAGGGTCTCCGATCTGCATATCCCAGCTGATGGTGGCTTAAGACTGGATCGGATGCCAAGCTTGTAATATCTAACTCGCTGCCACACAACTGGTTCCCTTTAGAGCTTCCCTGTGATAAAACAAGGGCTGGGCTCAGATTACCATTTTCCCCAAATCCATGCCATGCAGTAGCCTTCTCCTGAGGAACGGCCACTACGTGAAGGGATGCCTTTTGGCTCAAAAGCCCCTGGGGGTCTTCATGGCTGTCCTCTAATTGCTTCCATCCCCCATCTTCTCTGATAAGCTTTATCATATTTATACCACTGGCTGGTTCCTCCTGCAAAGCCACCTTCTTGTAAGTTGAGTCTTGGTTTCTTAGTACAGTCATCCAATCTGAAATAAATTGAGGTGGAAACCATTTTTTTAGAAGAAGAAACAGCTACTTGAAAACCAGTGGGACAGAAGTCCTTCTGACATCTACAAGGCCTGTGTGGATTGATGTTCAAATATCAACTTTGAACATGGGGGAAGGATGGGAAAAAGAGAGATGGTGGCAAGGAAGGCCACTGAGGATGAGATGCAGCAGTGGAAGATTGACAGTGATGGGAAAAGGCAGGGAAACATCAATGCAGAAAGAAATTACTCTGTAGGCCAGGTGCAGTGGCTCACACCTGTAATCCCAGCACCCTGGGAGGCCGAGGCAGGTGGATCACCTGAGGTCAGGAGTTTGAGCCTGATCAACATGGTGAAACCCTGTCTCTACTAAAAATACAAAAATTAGCTAGGCGTGGTGGCGCACACCTGTACTCAAGAGGCTGAGGCAGAAGAATCGCTTGAACTTGGGAGGTGGAGGTTGCAGTGAGCCGAGATCACACCACTGCACTGCAGCCTGGGCAACAAGAGCGAGATTGTTTCAAAAAAAAGAAAGAAATTACCCTGTTAAGCTGGGAGAATATGTCTGGCAGAGAGAAAGAATTATCAAGAAAGCAAAGAGGGAAGAGACAACTAGAAACATAGGCAAAATGGCTTCAAGAAGAAAATGGGGGGAAAAAATAGAAGAAAATGGGGCCAGGAGTCATGGCTGATGCCTGTACTCCCAACACTTTGGGAGGCTGAGAAAGGAGGATCGCTTGAGGCCAAGAATTCAAGACCAGCTTGGGAAACACAGTGAGACTCCATCTCTGAGAAAAACAAAATAGCTGGGAGTGATGGCATGTGCCTATAGTCCCAGCTGCTCAGGAGACTGAGGCAGGAGGATCACTTGAGCCCAGAAAGGTGAGGATGCAGTGAGATATGATCATGCCACTGCACTCCAGCCTGGGCCACAGAGTGAGACCCTGTCTTAAGATAAATAAATAAAACAAGAAAATGGGATACTCTTTTCTCTGTACCCAGAGAGAGGTCATGTAAGGTAGTAAAGAGAAGGAGAAAGCTGCCAGAAAATGAACTGAAGGTGTCCGAGAAAGGGATCTTGGCATTCTCCTTACAGAATCAGGGCCTTGTGAAGAGCTCTCTGACCAATGTTTCCCACGATGCCACTGCCATCCCAATGGTTTCTATCTGCCTGATTCTCACCTGAACAGGAGGCTTGAGGAGTTCCTTTTTCCTCCATCCACAGGGCTTCTCTTTGCTCCAAGTGGGAAGAAGCCACTGGTTGAAAAAGTAAATACCCCGTCCATGAGGAAAGACTAGTGACTTGTGAGGTTTGTGCTGGGGAAAGTGGACCCTCTTTAATACCCACATCAGTACATTGGTTCTTCAAGCCTTCTGAAAAAGACAAGAGTATACTTGAGAGGTAGCACAAGATAATGATTTTATTTTCTAGTTTAAAAATTACAGATCTGTGCCAGGCATGGTGGCTCACTCCTGTAATCCCAGCACTTTGGGTGGCCAAGGCAGGCGGATCACCTGAGGTCAGGAGTTTGAGACCAGCCTGGCCAACATGGTAAAACCCCATCTCTACTAAAAATACAAAAATTAGCTGGGCATGGTGGTGCATGCCTGTAACACCAGTTACTCAGGAGGCTGAGGTGGGAGAATCACTTGAACCCAGGAGGCAGAGGTTGCAGTGAGCCAAGGTCGTGGCATTGCACTCCAGCCTGGGCAACAGAGCAAGACTCAGTCTCAAAGAAAAAAAAAATTACAGATCTGGTTGGGCATGGTGGCTCACACCTGTAATCCCAACACTTTGGGAGGCCCAGAGGCAGGTGATCACTGGAACACAGGAGCAACATGACAAGACCCCGGACCTACCAAAAAAAACCCAAAAACAAACAAACAAACAAAAAAAACTAGCCAGGTGTGGTGGTCTAAGCCTATAGTCCCAGCTACCTGGGAGGTTGAGGTGGGAGGATCATTTGAGCCCTGGGGAAGTCAAGGCTGCAGTGAGCTGTGATCACACCACTGCACCCCAGGCTGGGCAATGAGAGTGAGACTCTGTCTCAAAAAAAAAAAGGGTGGGTGCGGTGGCTCACACCTGTAATCCCAACACTTTGGGAGGCCAAGGCGAGTGGATCACGAGTTCAGGAGATCAAGACCATCCTGGCTAACACGGTGAAACCCCGTCTCTACTAAAAATACAAAAAATTAGCTGGGTGTGGTGGCGGGCGCCTGTAGTCCCAGCTACTCCGGAGGCTGAGGCAGGAGAATGGCGTGAACCCGGGAGGCGGAGCTTGCAGTGAGCCGAGATCACGCCACTGCACTCCAGCCTGGGCAACAGAGCGAGACTCCATCTCAAAAAAAGAAAAGAAAAGAAATGTCCAGGATAGGCAAATCCATAGAGATGGAGAGTGAATCATGGTTACAAGGGGCTGAAGGAGGGGCTGGGGAAGGAGAATTTAATGGGTACAGAGTTTTGGTTGAGGATAAAAAAGTTCTGGAAATGGACAGTTGTGGTGGCTGTAGTACATGCTGAATGCATTTAGTGCCACTGAACTGCACACTTAAAAGGGGTGAAAAAGGCACATTTTATGTTTATATAGAGATATATAGATAGATATGTGTGTGCATATATATACTTTTTTTTTTTTTTTTGACAGAGTTTTGCTCTTGTTGCCCAGGCTGGAGTGCAATGGCACGATCTCAGCTTACCGCAACCTCCACCTCCTGGGTTCAAGCGATTCTCCTGCCTCAGTCTCCTGAGTAGCTGGGATTACAGGCATGCGCCACCATGCCTGGCTAATTTTGTATTTTTAGTAGAGACAAGGTTTCTCCATGTTGGTCAAGCTGGTCTCTCAGGTGATCTACCCCGCCTCGGCCTCCCAGAGTGCTGGGATTACAGGCGTGAGCCACCGCTGTATATATATTTTTTGAGACAGAGTCTCGCTCTGTCGCCCAGGCTGGAGTCCAGTGGTACGATCTTGGCTCACTGCAACCTCTGCCTCCCGGGTTCAAGCGATTCTCATGCCTCGACCTCCCAAGTAGCTGGGATTACAGGCGCCTATCACCATGCCCAGCTAATTTTTGTATTTTTAGTAGAGATGGGGTTTTGCCACATTGCTCAGGCTGGTCTCAAACTCCTGGCCTCAAGTGATCCACCCACCTTGGCCTCCTAAAGTGCTAGGATTACAGACATGAACCACCACGCCCAGCCTACATTTTTTATCACAGTAAAAACTTTTTTTTTTTAATGATGGCTCTTTACCTTGGCAGAAAGAGTACAAATGCTCTGTGATATGGTTGAGCTGTCTCCCGACCCAAATCTCATCTCGAATTGTAATCTCCAATCGTAATCCCGTGTCAAGGGAGGTACCTGATGGGAGGTGATGAGATCATGGGGGCGGTTCCCCCATGCTGTTCTCGTGATAGTGAGTTCTCATGAGATCTGATGGTTTTATAAGGTTTCCCTGCTCTCTTCCCTCTCTTGCTGCCTTTTGAAGAAGGTGCCTGCTTCCCCTTCTGCCGTGATTGTAAGTGTCCTGAGGCCTCCCGAGCCATGTGGAACTATGACTCCATTAAACCTCTTTTCTTGCTTTTTTTTTTTGAGACGGAGTCTTGCTCTGTCACCCAGGCTGGAGTGCAGTGGTGCAATCTTGGCTCACTGCAACCTCTGCCTCCCGTGTTCAAGCAAGTCTCCTGCCTCAGCCTCCTGAGTAGCTGGGATTACAGGTGCCCGCCATTTTTAGTAGAGACAGGGTTTCACCACGGTGGCCAGGCTGGTCTTGAACTCCTGACCTCAAGTGATCACCCTTGTGATCCCTAAGTGCTTGGATAACAGGCATGAGCCACCACGCCCAGCCTAGGTGGTACTCTTTATAGCAGTGTGAAACGGACTAAGACACTCTGACTTTGTTCCCAAGGGGAATCAGAGAAGTTATCTATGCCTGAGCTGAGACATGCAATTGCACTGCAGCTCCAGCTATCACGTACTGAACAAGTAAGGTCATCTGTTCTCAGAGAAACCAGACCACGAAAGCCACAAAACCAGGACCCATGTCTGTCTTACTTACCAATGAATCCCCCATTCCCAGCATGGTGCCAGACACATAGTAGATGCTAGATGACATGGTTTGGCTGTGTCGCCATCCAAATCTCACCTTGGATTGTAATAATCCCGACATCAAGGGTGGAGCCAGGGGGAGGTAACTGAATCATGGCGGAGGTGGTTTTCCCCATACTGTTCTCATGGTAATGAATAAGTCTCACGAGATCTGACGGTTTTACAAATGGGAGTTCCCCTGCACAAGCTCTCTTGCCTACCGCCACGTAAGATGTGACTTTGTTCCTCATTCGCCTTCCACCATGATTGTGAGCCCTCCCCGGCCATGTGGAACTGAGTCCATTAAACCCCCTTTCCTTTACAAATTACCCAGTCTTGGGTATTTCTTTATTAGCAGTGTGAGAACAGACTAATACACCAGATAAATGTGAATCAATGAACACAGGAATGAGTGATGCTTGCCTTACCCAGGGAGACCACGTTCCTGTAGTTCTCCAGCATCACCTCTCTGTACAGGTTCTTCTGAGCAGGCTCCAGCAACTCCCACTCCTCCTGGGAGAAGTCCACGGACACGTCCTCAAAGGTTACTAATTCCTAGAATATCACAGCAGTTCTGCTCAAGATGGGTCCATCGCCACCCACGTTCATGGGAGGAGGGGTGAGGTTGGTGGCACCAGGGAAGTTGAGAAAGGTCAAGGTGCAAAGTCCAGAAGTCAGTTTCTACTAGCTGCCTTGTGGGTGCTTGTCCTTGGCTTAAAATCAGAGGGACATACAGACCCTAGGCCCACCATCAACACAACAAGGACGACCAGCACACAGGTCTGGATGAAACCTTTTGCCCATTTCTTATTGAATTGGTGATTCTAAACTCTGGATCTCTGAGCCTGACATTCCCATGTGAGAATCTCCCCCTGCTGATTCTGAAAATGAATGGATGTCATGGATATGCCACTTGCAAGTTATGGGACTGCAGGTATATTGCTGACCTATCCAGGACACAGCCTCCTCATCTGTTCAATGGAAAGAAGAATTTTATCCAAAGTGTGTGGTCGTGAGGACTAACTAGTTAATATTAGTCACAGCATTTGCTATTGCCATAGTCAGAAGACTGAGAAGCAATACCCAACAAAAAGCAGGATGGAACAGGACCTTCCTCAAAACTCACAGTTATTAGAGATTAGTTCTCTTTGCTTCCATGACTCAGAGTTACACATTACAAGGCATGGACAATGTAAGAAGAGGAATCTGCAGCCAGTCGCGGTGGCTCACACCTGTAATCCCAGCATTTTGAGAGGCTGAGGCAGGCGGATCACGAGGTCAGGAGATCGAGACCATCCTGGCGAACACAGTGAAACCCCATTTCTACTAAAAATACAAAAAAATTAGCCGGGCGTGGTGGCGGGCGCCTGTAGTCCTAGCTACTCGGGAGGCTGAGGCAGGAGAATGGCATGAACCCAGCAGGCGGAGTTTGCAGTGAGCCGAGATCACACCACTGCACTCCAGCCTGGGCGACAGAGCGAGACTCCGTCTCAAAAAAAAAAAAAGGGGGGGAATCTGCTACAACAACCTTGACCCACTGAAATATGGCAAAAGCTTTGTTGTTTCAACATATGAAGGGGCTGATGAGTGTTTAGGGCCTGAATGGCTATCCAGGTAATCCATGGTATAAAACAGCACGTAAGCTGGTATCTGCTGTAAGATGTAAAAGTTGGCTGGGCACCGTGACTCATGCCTGTAATCCTAGCACTTTGGGAGGCTGAGGCAGGTGAATCACGAGGTCAGGAGTTCGAGACCAGCCTGGCCAACATAGTGAAACCCCATCTCTACTAAAAATACAAAAATCAGCCAATCGTGGTGGCACGCACCTGTAGTCCCAGCTACTCGGGAGGCTGAGGCAGGAGAATCGCTTGAACCGGGAGGCAGAGGTTGCAGTGAGCAGAGATTGTGCCACAGCACTCCAGCCTGGGTGACAAAGCAAGACTCCATCTCAAAAAAAAAAAAAAAAAAAAGTTACTGGCTGGGCACGGTGGCTCACACCTGTAATCCCAGCCCTTTGGGAGGCCGAGGCAGGTGGATCACCTGAGGTTGGGAGTTCGAGACCAGCCTGACCAATATGGAGAAACCCCGTCTCTACTAAAAATACAAAATTAGTCAAGCGTGGTGACGGGTGCCTGTAATTGCAGTTACTCGGGAGGCTGAGGCAGGAGAATCGCTTGAACCCGGGAGGCAGAGGTTGCAGTGAACCAAGATCGCACCACTGCACTCCAGCCTGGGCAACAAGAGTGAAACTCCGTCTCAAAAAAAGAAAGATGTAGAACCACTTCTAGCACCCGAACCATATGCATACAGGAGGCACCCCGAGCTTTCAATCCCAGCCTTAAGGGCCCTGTATGGACTCGCTTCAGTCCACCCCTGTCTTATGCCTTCACCTCTCCCTCTTCAGTTGCATCCTGGAAAAAAAAAACAAACTCTTCTGACTTTGCTCACACTGGTAATCCCAGCCCTTTGGCAAGCCAAGCTGGGAAGACTCCGTTTGAGCCCAGGAGTTCAAGACCAGACTGGGCAACACAGTGACACCCAGTTTCTACAAAAAAATTTTAAAATATTTTAAAAATCCCACTCCAGGATGTGCCTATAATCCCAGCACTTTGGCCTTTGAGGCCAGGAGTTCAAGACCAGCCTGGCCAACATGGTGAAACCCTGTCTCTACTAAAAATACAAAAATTAGCCGGGCATGGTGGCGAGTGCCGTAATCTCAGCTACTTGGGAGGCTGAGGCAGGAGAATCGCTTGAACCCGGGAGGTGGGATCTCAGCGTGAGCTGAGATTGTGCCACTGCCCTTCAGCTTGGGCAACAGAGCCAAACTCTGTCTTAAATAAAACTGCAGAGGGCGGGCGTGGTGGCTCACGCCTGTAATCCCAGCACTTTGGGAGGCCAAGGTGGGTGGATCACCTGAACCCAGGAGTTCACAGCCAGCCTGGGCCAACATGGTGAAACCCCATCTCTACTAATAATACAAAAATTGGCTGGGTATGGTGGCACATGCCCATAATTCCAGCTACTTGGGAGGCTGAGACACAAGAATAGCTTGAGCTTGGGCGGCAGAGGTTGCAGTGAGCCAAGATCGCACCACTGCACTCCAACCTGGGCAACAGAGCAAGACCCTGTCTCAAAAAAAAAAACAAACAACAAAAACTGCAATCATGTTATGCTCAGTGAGAGAAGCCAGACACAGAAGGACAAAGCCTGTGTGGTTCCACTCCTAGGAGGTTCCTAGAGTTGTCAGATTCAGAGAGACAGAAAGTAGGATGGGGGGTACCAGGGGCTGGGGAGGGGGACAGGGAATGAGTGTCTCATGGGGACCGAGCTTCAGTTTGGGAAGAGGAGGAAGTTCTAGAGAGGAGGGTGGTGATGGCTGTCCAACTTAATGCCATTGAGCTGTGCACTTGAAAACGGCTAAGACGGTCAAGTTCATATGAATTTCATGTGTGTTTTATCAACGGCTAAGACGGTCAAGTTCACATGAATTTCATGTGTTTCATCAATGGCTAAGACGGTCAAGTTCACATGTATTTCATGTGTGTTTCATCAACGGCTAAGACGGTCAAGTTCACATGTATTTCGTGTGTGTTTCATCAACGGCTAAGACGGTCAAGTTCACATGTATTTCGTGTGTGTTTCATCAACGGCTAAGACGGTCAAGTTCACATGTATTTCGTGTGTGTTTCATCAACGGCTAAGACGGTCAAGTTCACATGTATTTCGTGTGTGTTTCATCAACGGCTAAGACGGTCAAGTTCACATGTATTTCGTGTGTGTTTCATCAACGGCTAAGACGGTCAAGTTCACATGTATTTCGTGTGTGTTTCATCAACGGCTAAGACGGTCAAGTTCACATGTATTTCGTGTGTGTTTCATCAACGGCTAAGACGGTC
The DNA here is from genome assembly GCF_028858775.2 of Pan troglodytes. Taxonomy (NCBI): domain Eukaryota; kingdom Metazoa; phylum Chordata; class Mammalia; order Primates; family Hominidae; genus Pan; species Pan troglodytes. The sequence continues at coordinate 5,166,972 of NC_072418.2, read as the reverse complement.
AAGTTCACATGTATTTCGTGTGTGTTTCATCAACGGCTAAGACGGTCAAGTTCACATGTATTTCGTGTGTGTTTCATCAACGGCTAAGACGGTCAAGTTCACATGTATTTCGTGTGTGTTTCATCAACGGCTAAGACGGTCAAGTTCACATGTATTTCGTGTGTGTTTCATCAACGGCTAAGACGGTCAAGTTCACATGTATTTCGTGTGTGTTTCATCAACGGCTAAGACGGTAAAGTTCATATGTATTTCGTGTGTGTTTTATTAACGGCTAAGACGGTAAAGTTCATATGTATTTCATGTGTGTTTTATCAACAGCTAAGATGGTAAAGTTCATATGTATTTCATGTGTGTTTCATCACAGTTACAGAAATATTCTTTCAGGTAAAGAGGAGGATGCCTTCCTGGGCAGCACTGCCTGCTCTCCAGGGGAAGGTGCTGGATCCCACCTGTTGATGGCAGTGGTTGATGCCATCATGTCAGCAGCAGCAAGGAGGTGCCACCGGGGCTGCACACTCCATGGAGCTAGTGGGAGCCCTGTCCTCCTGTAGCTGTGGATCCGAGCCTCCCTGTGCTCTTGGGGGACCCGAGAAGAGGCAGGATCTGCCCTCCTGGGTGCAGCTGAAGCTGCCAGACCCGCAGCTGCAGACCTGGGCCTCCCACTCCAGGAAGCAGGCAGGAGCTGGAGACAAGTGAGAGCCCTGCCTCCTCCAAGTTGGCGAGGCAGGAGCTCCTGGGTGCAGCCGTGGCTGTCCTCCCAGGCGCAGGACCCAGGCATCTCGGCAACCTGCACCCTCAGGGGTCTCAGGAAGGACTCCCTAGTCCCTGCAGGTTCAGGGGTGTCTGCTCCCACTGCCTGGCCTCTCTCAGAGTGGGGGTTGGGGCCAAGTCCCAGGGCCATGAATGGCAGCAGGAGGCAGATTAATTCCTGGGCAGAAGGGGGTGGGTCCCCAGTAAGGCCCCACCTTCAGGCCAGGGAGGGCCTGAAGACTGGGGGCCAGGCTGCCAGTCCTACAGACCAGAGTGGGGACTCATGGTGCCTCTTTCGACCCTCCCATGGCCGCCCATGAACCAGTCGGCACACACTTCCTCCCCTCTGAGGTCCATAAAAGCCCTGGGCTCAGGCTTAGCAAGGCAGAGGACGGCCAGAGGACAAAGAAGGCAGAGAGATGACAGGATGGGACCGGACGACCAGCTGCAGAAAGGAGTACCCTCTCCGCTGAAAGCTGCAGAGACGATCTGCCGGCAGAGAAGAGCTACCATCCCTGCTGAGAGCTTCAGAGAGGAGCTACCGTCCCTGCTGAGAGCTTCAGAGAGGAGCTACCGTCCCTGCCGAGAGCTTCAGAGACCTGCAGAGACGTCCGAATGACTTGCCTGTGGAGAGGAGCCACCCTCTCCTAGGCCTCCTCTCTGCTGAGAGCTGAACACGACCAGACAACATGCCAACAGGGAGGAGCTGCTCACTCCTCTGAGCTGCTCTAACAGTAAATACAACTCTTCTTCACCCTTCACTTGTCTGCATACCTCATTCTTCCTGGATGCAGGACAAGAACTTGGGCAAAGGTACCACAGCCACAGAGGTTTCCAGCCAGAAAAACTGACACCCCAGGGATCCTGTAATACTGTCTCCTAGGGAGAGGCTGTGCTCAGTCCCAATACTGAGGGTCACTCTTTACACTTGGGAGCAGCATGAGTACCTCATCCCACACACCACTCCTGGGGAATTCTCTGAACTTTCACATAGCAAGGGGTCTCCTCTATCGAGGACTGAGTTTCTGGTGGGACTGTTCCCTCTCGATATACTGGGTGCCCTTTGGGAGAATGAGGACATCTCACCTGGGACCAGCGGGGCAGGTACCCAGCAGCCATTCTCTCCTCTTGGGAAAAGCAGGTTCCTGGGCAGGCAGAGCTGTGGGGAGGAAAAAGGCGCTGCGAATACCAGATCCAGGCCAGTCCCCAGATCCCAGAGCCCTTGGCCTGGAGAACCTCCATCTGCTTGAAGGGGCCCCCATACACAGAGGGAGGTAAACTGAAGCCAGAACCCAGGACTGAGGCCAGGGCTTGTGTTTTTTAAGAGATCGGGTCTCCCTCCGTTGCCCAGGCTGCAGTGCAGTGGTGCCATCATAGCTCATCTCATGGCAGCTTCAACCTCCTGAGCTCAAGCTATCCTCCTACCTCAGCCTGTGGCTGGAACTATAGGCACCACCATGTCCGGCTAATTTTTTGTACTTTCTGTAGAGATGGGGCCTTGCTATGTTGTCCCAGGTCTATAGCTCCTGGGCTCAAGGGATCCACCTTCCTCAGCCTCCCGAAATTCTGGGATTAAAGGTGTGAGACGCCACACACATCCATGGCCAGGGGTCTTAAAGGCCCCATTTTATGGATGAAGGTCCTGAGGCCCTTGGAAGCAAACAAGTTTACAAAACACCCAGGCTCCATTAGGAAGTGAAGCGCTCCATGCATTTCCTGAGGCTGTTTTCACAAGGTGCCAGTAACCCGGGGGCTTAAAATAACAGGGATATATCCTTTCCCAGTTCTGGAAGTCTGAGATCAAGGTGTGGGCAGGGCTGTACTCCCTCCGAAGGCTCTAGGGAAAAGCTCGGGTATGGTGGCTCATACCTGTAATCCCAGCACTTTGGGAGGCCGAGGCGCGAGGATCACTTGAGCCCAGGAGTTTGAGACCAGCCTGGCCAACATGGTGAAACCTCGTCTACTAAAAATACAAAAAAAATAGCCAGGTGTGGTGGCACATCCCTGTAAACCCAGCTACTCAGGAGGCTGAGGCACGATAATTATTTGAACCTGGGAGACAGAGGTTACAGTGAGCCAAGACTGTGCCACTGCACTCCAGCCTGGGCAATGGAGCAAGACTCTATCTCAAAAAGAAAAGATAAGGAAAAAAAGAAACAAAAGCTCTCAGGAAAAATCCTTCCGCCTCTTCCAGCTACTGGGGGCATGACTATTGTCCTTATAAGAGAAAGAGACAGCTGGACTAGGTGATTCATGTCTGTAATCCCAGCATTTTGAAAGGCCAAGGCGGGCAGATCACGAGGTCAGGAGTTCGAGACCAGCCTGGCCAACATGGCAAAACCCCCGTCTCTACTAAAAATACAAAAATTAGCTGGGTGTGGTGGCGTGCACCTGTAATCCCAGCTACTCGAGAGGCTGAGGCAGAATTGCTTGATCCTGTAGGGTAGAGGTTGCAGTGAGCCGAGATCGTGCCACTGCACTCCAGCCAGGTGACAGACCGAGACCCCATCTCAAAAAAAAAAAAAAAAAAAAAGGAGAAAGAGACACAGGGAAGAAGGCCACATGATGATGCAGGCAGAGCCTGGAGTGATGTGGCCCCAAGCCAAGGGACACCAACTATGGCAGGCCACCCCCAGAAGCTGGAAGAGACAGAGAAGATCCTCCCGCCAGAGCCTTCAGAAGCACCACGGCCCCACCGCATCTTCATGTCGGGCTTCTGGCCTCCAGACTTGTGAGAGAATAAATTTCAAGCCTCCCCCTGCCCCCCGGTTTGTGGTGCATTGTCACAGCAGCTCCAGGAGGCTCATGTAAGAACCAAAGGCGCCGGGTGCAGTGGTCACTTTGGGAGGCCGAGGTAGGTGGATCACCTGAGGTCAGGAGTTCGATACCAGCCTGGCTGGCCAACATGGAGAAACTCTGTCTCTACTAAAAATATAAAAATTAGCCAGGCGTGGTGGTGTGCACCTGTAATCCCAGCTACTTGGGAGGCTGAGGCAGGAGAATCACTGGAACCCAGGAGGTGGATGCAGTGAGCCGAGATCGTGCAACTGCACTCCAGTCTGGGCGATAGGGCAAGACTGTCTCAAGAAAAAAAAAGAAGAAGAAAAAGAAACCAACCTGTTTGGGTAGGGGAGAGTTCAGGGAGGTTGGGTTGCTAGACCAGCAGAAAGGTCAGCTGCCTCCCTCATTCCTCAACAGGGGTGGTGGGTATAAACAGAATAGACCCTTGCAGCCGCGCGCAGTAGCTCACGCCTGTAATCCCAGCACTGTGGGAGGCTGAGGCGGGTGGATCACCTGAGGTCGGGAGTTCGAGACCAGCCTGGCCAACATGGTGAAACCCCGTCTCTACTAAAAATGCAAAAATTAGCTGGGCGTGGTGGCGCATGCCTGTAATCCCAGCTACTTGGGAGGCTGAGGCAGGAGAATGGCTTGAACCCGGGAGGCGGAGGTTGCAGTGAGCCGAGATCGTGCCATTGCATTCCAGCCTCCGTCTCAAAAAAAAAAAAAAAAAAAAAAAAAAAAAAAAAAAAAAGGACCCTTGCTGTCTTATCACTAGGACCGCGGTGCTAACGTATAAGTGAGGTCTCTCCCTCAGGGCGCTGTGGACACTGGAGCCTGGGTCATTCTCTGGGCTGGGCAGGGTGCTGAGCTGCATCCCTGGCCTCCACCTACTCCATGCCAGGAACTGCCCCCAGTTATGACAACCACAGACGTCCCCAGACATCGCCTGGTGTCCCCTGGAGGGCAGGACCGTCCCTCGCTGAGACCCTCTGATGTGGCCTCACTGCAGTGCGAGCGTGGCAGCCCCTCTCTGCCTTTAGGGTAGAGTCAATGCGTCTTCTCCCTCTCCTTGCAGGCTGGGCCTCGGGAAGCTTATGCGTCTCTCACCCAGGGGCGTTTTCACAGGGCAAGGGCAGACCGTGCCATCCTGGGCGTTGGGGCCCTGGGCGAGCTGCCGGCCCCCGACCCTCCCGTGGGGACCCTAACGCGACAGGGTCATGCCCCGGCCACCCGGCCCCGCCAGACCCAGCCCCACCAGAGCCCCGGCAGGCCCGGCACGGAGGTCGCGGCGCGGGAGGCGGCGGCACTTACGGCTGAGCTGCCGGGAGCCGCGCGCGCCGACCCAGGTGGGCGCAGGTGACCATTGGGGCGTGCGCTGAGGCGCCAGACAGGGCCCCCGAGGCGGGAGCGCCCCGTGCAGGCCGGCTGGCCTCCCTTGCGTGTCCCTGGGACGCCTCCACCGCTCGGCCCCTCGGCGCTCGGAGCGGACGCCCCCCGCAGGCGCCCCTGAGGAACTCGCCGCAGCCGCCGCCACCAACCCCAACGCGCGCAGAAGTAAACTCGGCACTGCGCCTGCGCACCCCGAACCTGCGAACTACAAGTCCCAGCAGGCCCCGCAGCGCGGCGCTGGGCTCCTGACTCTCCAACCTGGGTCACAGCGCCGCCTCCGGGCGGGCGGCGTCTCCGCAGGACCGCGATGCCCCTGAGGCTGTTGGATCCACCCCGTGTGGTTCGCTGGAGTCCCCGGGCGTTGTGGGGTTCGCGGAGCCAATCCTCAAATCCCAGCTCCGTCGTTTCCCGGCGGCTTGCCATTGGATATTAATAACTACTATTATTTATTAAGCAAGTTATATAAACGTATAATGTATTACATACTTATTAAAATGATTGCTTAAGTAATTGTTGTTTGTTTTTGAGACTGAGTTTCGCTCTTGTCGCCCAGGCTGGAGTGCAATGGCGTGATCTCAGGTCACTGCAACCTCCGCCCCCTCGGGTTGAAGCGATTATCCTGCCTCAGCCTCCCAAGTAGCTGGGATTACGGGCGTGCACAACCACACTCGGCTAATTTTTTATATTTTTGGTAGCGACGTGGTTTCACCATGTTGGCCAGGCTGGTCTCGAACTCCTGACTTCCAGTGATCTGCCCGCCTCAGCCTCCCAAAGTGCTGGGATTACAGGGGTGAGCCACCGCGCCCGGCCACCTGTTCTTTGTTCTTCATTTTAAACTTTAACTTCCTCGTTCTTTTCGTCTCCTTGCCCCTAGTTTCAGTAAACAACCCCTCCTAGCCCCTATCACCTGCTCTGACCTTAGTCACCCTTGTCACCTGCTCTGACCTTAGTTATCCTTGGTCACCTGCTCTGTTCTTAGTCATCCTGAGTCACCTTTTCTGTAGCCGTCCTTCCTGCCAAACTACTCACCCCGCCACTCTGGCTCATACCCCTGCTCTTTAAAACAGCCAATCAGAATTAGCTTAGACTGTGCGGGCCAACCCTAGCCAATAGGGGAACAACACAGCAGTAGGGGTACCTGCGTCAGGGGTAAGAACCCCTTCTCCTCCCTCGTTCAGGTGTGCTAGTTCAGGCGCCGCCAACCCCGACTCGCGCAGAGGCAAACTCGGCATTGCGCCTGCACACCCTGAGCCTGCGAACTACAAGTCCCAGCAGGCCCCGCAGCGCGGCGCTGGGCTCCATCTGCCAGACGCACCCTTCTATAGAAGTAATATTGCCGTGCTGAGAAAATTAATGTTCGAGTGCTGTTTCTTTTGTGGCACCGAAAATTTATTTCTAACACTATAAACGTTCATAATATAGTCTCACTAATTGCATTAGTCAGTTCTCACACCGACTAAGGCATGGGCCACCACGTCTGACTAAATGTTTGTATTTTTTAGTAGAGACGGGGTTTCCTCATGTTGGCCAGGCTGGTGTTGAACTCCTGGCCTCAAGTGATCTGCCTGCCTCAGCCTCCCAAAGTGCTGGAATTACAGGTGCGAGCCACTGTGCCCAGCCAATAAAAAAATAAATAATAACTGGGAATTTATTGGCTCACATAACCGCCAAGTTCAGGGGCAGGTCCGGACCCCACCGTAAACTGGGTTGGAGGTGCCTGGACGATGTAGTGGGGTAGCCTTCATCACAGCCCTAGCGTCCTCTGGGTTGGCAGGCCCCACTCCAAGCACCTCCACGTGCCGACAGCATTCCCTCCTCCCAATTTCAAGTTCAGGGAAAAATAAAATTCTCTAATCTTTCAAACCGAGTCAGACTGGAGGACGGCACTGATGTAGGTGCTCCAAAATAGGTCACAAGCCCATCCGCAAACCAACGATGAGAGGTGGCCGGGGGCACAGGATGGCCTTTGGGACAGAGCTCCGTCTCCCTGACCTCAGGATGGGGCAAGAGGGAACACACAAGGGCAGTCTGGGGTCTGAAGAGGAGAGCATCACACCCGTCTGGTGCAGCCTGGAAAAGCCAGAAAGCTCTCTGCATGGCCACAGGGAGCCCAGTTCCCCAGGGAGCCACATGGGCAGCACCCTGGCCCCTAGCCCATGCTGGAACTCATCCCTGGGCCCCGTCTACCTGGAGACTTGAACCCAGACCTACTGCCTTCCAGCCCAGGGCTCAAACCACCCGCAAGCTGGCCATTAATCTCAGAATCGAACTGAGTTTCACAAAACATTTTGTCCCTTGAAGTAGGGACAGCCCTGGAGAGTGAGGCCCCTGTCCCTTTCAAGGCTGTGGCCTTCAGCCGGTGTTGCTCATTGGGGAGAGGAGGGAGGACGCTGGCTCTGCTCCTGAGACGCCCCGTCTGGGACACGGGGACAGTAACACAAGTCCCATGGGGAGGATGGGGACGACCGCGCCTGCCCAGCCTGCAGCATGGAGCCTGCCTACAACGGCCCCACTGGTATCATCCTTGAGAGGAGTGGGGCCGCTCGGGGCCACCAACCACAGAGATCCCAGCAGCTTCTCGGTTGGAGAAACACTTTGTGAAGGACCAAAATGGAACCACAGGCACAAAGCCTGGGGCGCGTGTGTTGGAGGCAGCACAGGCAGGGACAGGACTGTGGGGATGAAGAGCCAGGGACACCTGGGGACAGCCCACGGGGGCTGGACGGGTGACTGGGGAGGAGACCACTTCTGCATTCAGGTTTTGTCAAAAACCTAAAGAAGGAGAGTTTACAGAGAAACGTTGCGAAGATCACAAAACATACAGGTTCCAATATATATATTTTTTACGATTCTTTTTATTTCCCCCTTTTTTTTTCCACTGGGGAGCAGCAAGGGGTCAAGGAGAGTGACAACCTGGACGGGAAGGGGATGCTAATGCCACACTGTCCTCTGAGCCCACTGCTGGAGCCCTGAGTGGGGAGCATGGGGCAGAGGAGCCAGGAGACACAGCAGCTCTGCAGCCCCCTCCCTGTGATCAAAGCCCCCGCTCTGTCCTGGAGTGTTTGGGGAAACCCGGGTGCCCCCGGTGTGGGCATTTGGGAAGGCTCTGAGGACGCCCAGCTCCCTGGGGAACAGGGCCCTGGACCGAGACTCTGTGCTACTACCTCCACGTCCCTGGGTGTCCACAGAGCAGGGGACATGCTGGGGGAGGCGGCCCAACTTGCGAAGCACCGCGGGGGGCTGCTTGGGGCATCCGGCAACGAAGCCCGGTCGGTGACTTCCAGGGGAGCGGGGTGTGGACGGTCCAGGCCATCCGCCCACGGCCCAGCAGCCCAAGGCTGTGACCCCAGCTCTGCTGTGACGGGCCAGGCTGTGTGTGTGACAAGACTGTGATGGCCCAGGGCCCAGCTGGGGTGCTCTTGCACAACTGGGACTTGGCTGGGGACCAGGTGGAGGCCACCTGAGGGCTCAGGGCAGGGGAAGATGAGGGAGCCCCCAGACTTGCCATCTCCACCTCTGCCCAGTGCGGTCGGCTTTGCCTTCCAGCTTTTCTTTTCTGAACCCCAGGTATTTTATTATTATTGTTATTTTAGAGATGGTCTTGCTGTGTTGCCCAGGCTGCAGTGCAGTGGTGGGATCATGGCTCACTGCAGCCTCGACCTCCTAGGCTCAAGCGATCCTCCTGCCTCAGCCTCCCAAAAAACAGACCACAGGCACTGGCCCCACACCCACCAAACTTATTTTATTTAGAGATGGGGTCTTGCCATGTTGCCCAGGCTGGCCTCGCCCTCCTGGGCTCAAGCAATCCTTCCGCCTCAGCCTCCTGAGTAGCTGGGGCTTCAGGTGCAAGCTATGGGACCCGCTCTGAGCTGTGAGTATCTGAAACGTGACCGCTGTGGTGTTCCCACTTATGGATTCCCGCCTCGCGGGCATAACCCTCCTGGCCACAGGCTGTGCTGTCCCCACTTATGGATTCCCGCCTCGCGGGCATAACCCTCCTGGCCACAGGCTGTGCTGTCCAGCTCTGCAAAGACAAGACTCACCCCTTAGCCCCTAGAGTTGGAAAGACACAGAAGCAGGTGCATGGAGCAGAGCCAGGCGTGCGTAAGGTGCAAAGCAGGCCCCATGGCAGCGGCCACAGCCACACTGGCCTGGGCTGGGTGGGAATGGGACAGGAGGGGCTGAAGCAGATGGCACAGCCCTCGGAGTCCTGTCCAAATGGAGGTGAGGACGAGGCGGATGTCTGGCCACCCATAGGCCTCGGGAAGCAGGGTCACAGGTTCTGCTGACCAGCGTCTTTCGTGGAGGACTAAGACTGGGGAGGGACGCTCCCAGGGCACGAGGGGGGCTCCCGAGAAACTCACAGTCGCGGGAGAAAACATCAGAGCACTGGGACTGAAGAGACGGGGAGCATCCACTTGTCTTGCTCGGGAGGTGGGGACACAGCCGACAGCTATCCCTGAGGCATCTCTGAGCACTGTTGGAGGGTCCAGGAAGCGCCCCCCCGACCCTGCACCCCCGATCAAGACTTTGCCATGTTGCCCACAGCCAGGGGAGTGGGGCCGCCAGGGAGGGCAGGCACAGGCAGTCCCCAAGGCCATGAGGACGAGGGCCATGGCCGAGCTTCCAGCAGCTGCCCTGGTTCACCTGGTTCACTTGTGTCCAACAGGAACCCCCAGAGACTCTGCCTAGGAAGCTGGAGTGAGCCCGGCCTTCCCCTGTGGATGAGAGGGTGGGCAGCTGCTGACCCCCAGCCCCGCCCTGGCTGCCTGTGCGCACAGGGCCTGCCCTGACTTTCCGGACTCTCTGACCAGCGGAGCCTGGTCCTTGATGGCCAGAGCTGAGCAGGGAGGGGAGGGAATGTTCCAGAATGACGACAGGTGAGAAGCATGCAGGAAGCAGAAGTCTCTCAGACTCCCCAGGCCGGCCTGGCTGGCAGAACTGGTTCCCAGCCCTTTACTCCCCCACCCCCCGCCCCCACAAGGACCTGAGCCCCAATCCAGGGCCTGGTGTGGCAACAGCCCGAGGGCTGGACCCTGACCCACCGTCCCGCCGTCCTTGGACCAAAAAGCGCAGGAGCCAGTGACCAGGCCAGGGAGCCTCTCTCTTTTTCTGTTTCCTTTTAATGACCTCATTTCAAAGAAGAGCCGTCTCCTGACAAGGGACGTTTCCCAGGGAGGAGACGTGTTAGTGCAACAAAGACCAGGCCCTGGCAGCCACGAAAGCCCTCCAGATGCCTTGAGGACGCCACGACCGGGTGGGGACAGACAATGACAAGAGGCAAGACAGCCGCTCAGCCACCCTGCCAGTCCCAGGCACTGTGCCAGAGCCTGCCCCATCCTGGGCCGGGGGCTAAGGCACCAGGGCGGCGGGAGCGCAGGCCAGACTGGGCAGTCGCAGTGCCGGGCCTCAGCAGACCTGCGCCTCGGGCTCGCAGCCCCCGACCTGCAGCCCCTTGCTCAGGAGGAAGGCGTCCTGCTTGGGGTCACGGCCCAGGAAGCGCTTCAGCATGGCGCTGGCATCCTCAGAACCGCCGGGTCTCAGGATGCAGCTTCTGTAATCCATGCCGACCTGCCGAGGAGACAGGGCACTGTGTGCGGGTGGGGACCCAGGGAGGAAGGCAGAGGACCCCAGGAGTCTGCACACCCTCGCCTGGGGGGCCTCGGAGCAACCCCTTCCAGGCTCCCAGGGAGGCCCGGGGGCCGCCTGCATCAGCACAGGTGGGAGAGCGCAGGTGCCTTTCATCAGAATCTCAGAGTGGGGGTGTGCACTGAGGGGCCAGCAGAGCCCCGAACTCCCCAAACTCCCGAGGTGGCTCCCGCCATCAGCCCCCACTGAAATCCCAGGCGAGCCCACAAACAGAAGTGGCTGAGCCTCCGGCTGGACAATGTGGAAGCCGCTCGTGCTCTGGGCCGCCCTAAAGGCCCGGGTTTGAGCCCAGCCCTGTGACTGCGGGACTACGGGCAGGTGAGGCAGAGATGAGACTGCGAGGCGCCGGTGCCAGCCACCAAGGAGACCCCAACGCCCCAGAGCCCCGCAGGAGCCTGCGCGGACTGCAGGCTGCAGAGCCAGGGAGCCACAGTCCCAGCTCCCACCCGGGGGACTCCACCTCAACAGCCCCCGGCCGGTCCTCAGAGGTGGGACCCCCTCACCTCAGCAGCAGGGGGAGCTGCTGGAGGCTGCCTCAGGAGGGGGGAGGTCCCTGCTGGGCTGTGAAGACAGGGGGCTTGTCGGACCATTGCTCCCCCAGGTCCTGGCCTCTGCACCTCTATAAAGGGAGCGGCTGAGTGCCTGGGCTTGGTGGCTCTGAGGTACCTGCAGGCTGCCCAGTGCAATGTTGCACCCAGACAGGGCAGGGCCGGCCCTCAAAGCTGGTAGCCACCTGTTCCTTGTGAGGGACTCTGGCGGCTGTCCCGAGCCTGGGTCACACCAAGTCAGCGGGAGGCACAGGCTCACATGGCGTAACGGCCGCACTTCATAGTGAGGAAACTGGAGGTTGGAGGAGCAAATGAATGGCAAACGCCAAGCCTTCCCCAGAGAAGGGTCTGTCTCAGCCCATGGCTCTGAGGCTGATCACGCAGATCCCGGAAGGACTCGTATGGGAAGCCACGGAGCTCCCAGCACAAACAGCCCGAGGCCTGAGGGGCCAGTGTGGAGCTTCCTGCAGGGCCCGGGGAGGAGCTGTGGGCAGCACCACACCAAGACCAGCAGGTGCCTCGGCCGGGACGGCTCACCCGGCACACCCAGGCCCAGGCCAAAGGTGTGCTTTTCTCAGCCCCACCCTGCCGTTCAGGACGCCCTCCCGGTCCCCGGTCCCCGCGTACCCTGCCGTTCAGGACGCCCTCCTGGTCCCCGGTCCCCGCGTACCCTGCCGTTCAGGACGCCCCCCGGTCCCCGGTCCCCGCGTACCCTGCCGTTCAGGACGCCCTCCTGGTCCCCGGTCCCCGGTCCCCATGTACCCTGCCGTTCAGGACGCCCCCCCGTCCCCGGTCCCCATGTACCCTGCCGTTCAGGACGCCCTCCTGGTCCCCGGTCCCCGGTCCCCATGTACCCTGCCGTTCAGGACGCCCCCCCGGTCCCCGGTCCCCATGTACCCTGCCGTTCAGGACGCCCCCCCTGTCCCCGGTCCCCGCGCACCCTGCCGTTCAGGACGCCCTCCTGGTCCCCGGTCCCCGGTCCCCATGTACCCTGCCGTTCAGGACGCCCCCCCGGTCCCCGGTCCCCATGTACCCTGCCGTTCAGGACGCCCCCCCTGTCCCCGGTCCCCGCGTACCCTGCCGTTCAGGACGCCCCCCCTGTCCCCGGTCCCCGCGTACCCTGCCGTTCAGGACGCCCCCCCTGTCCCCGGTCCCCGCGTACCCTGCCGTTCAGGACGCCCCCCCGTCCCCGGTCCCCGCGTACCCTGCCGTTCAGGACGCCCTCCTGGTCCCCGGTCCCCGGTCCCCATGTACCCTGCCGTTCAGGACGCCCCCCCGGTCCCCGGTCCCCATGTACCCTGCCGTTCAGGACGCCCCCCCTGTCCCCGGTCCCCGCGTACCCTGCCGTTCAGGACGCCCCCCCTGTCCCCGGTCCCCGCGTACCCTGCCGTTCAGGACGCCCCCCCTGTCCCCGGTCCCCGCGTACCCTGCCGTTCAGGACGCCCCCCCTGTCCCCGGTCCCCGCGTACCCTGCCGTTCAGGACGCCCTCCTGGTCCCCGGTCCCCGGTCCCCATGTACCCTGCCGTTCAGGACGCCCCCCCGGTCCCCGGTCCCCATGTACCCTGCCGTTCAGGACGCCCCCCCTGTCCCCGGTCCCCATGTACCCTGCCGTTCAGGACGCCCCCCCTGTCCCCGGTCCCCGCGTACCCTGCCGTTCAGGACGCCCCCCCTGTCCCCGGTCCCCGCGTACCTTGCCGTTCAGGACGCCCTCCCTGTCCCCGGTCCCCGCGTACCTTGCTGTTCAGGACGCCCTCCTGCTTGAAGCGCGTGTGGAACATGTCCATGGAATACACCTCGCTCCACAGGTACCCGTAGTACTGGGCGTCGTAGCCACCTGCCAGATGGCCGAAGGTTGCAGGCATGTTGGTTCCTGGGACGGACACATGGCAGGGTTCACACTGTAGCCCCCACCCCATGCTCCTCCTCCAGGAGAAGACAACCAGCCAGACTCCTGAGACCCCCTGCCCGGAACAGGGAGAAGCTGGAGGATCACAGTGAGGGCTGAGACCAGCCGGATACTTCTAGAACCAGAGCCAGCCACAAAGCGAGGGCCACAAGTCTCCGCCCCCTCTCCTGGAAGGACTGGAGCTCATTTAACGGGGCTGTCAGCTGCCACAGAGCAACGTCCCCATTATGAGACTGTGTCAATAAAGCAAGGCACGCCCACGCAACAGCACAGGCCACGCTGCTGAAAACACTTTTGGAAAGATTTTTGAAGTCTATGGAGTGTTAAGCCAGCAAAACACCACCCATGTTAAAATCATGCTGCATTTCCAAATTCTGGATCCTCGCAAGCGTGTGTGAACACACATGCACACAGGACAACAGGTGTGCATGGAAACAGGGCCCACTTCTCATCGTCAGGATCGGAAATTCCTAGGCCTTCCTGTACTTCTCCAGGCTTTTTACAAAGCATGTGTCATACATTTGAATCAGGAAAACGCCAGCTTCATTCAAAGCAGAGGCTCCAGGGAACTCACTCCTCCTGGGGGCTGGGGCTGCACACCCGTCCCTGACCCTGGGCCTGCAGCTGCATCTCAGCTGGGGCTGTCCCCCGAGGAGCCTGGGACGCGCTCCGTGGCTCCCCAGCAGGGACTCCTGCACTTGCTAAGTGAAGCATGGGGACCAACTCCCTTCACCTTCCCAGGGAAGCAGCTGAGGCCCCAAATTCCAGGGTGTGCCCGGCTCAAGGGTGGCTACCTGGCGTGGCCGGGACCCCGAGGATCTCCTGGCAGAGCCGCGCATACTCCTCGGCGGGGTCTGCATCCGTCTGCGTGTGCAGGGCCTGGTCCACCTTGGCGAGGACGATCTGGCGCAGGTTGAAGAGGCCTGGGCGGGAGGGAAGGAGGGAGCTGGCCTCTGCACCTGCCCCGGCCCACTCTGCCCAGAGCTCCGACCCCCACCCGGGGCACATGCCAGGCCCCAGCTGTGTGCCGCCCCCCGAGGTTAGCGCCCTTCCCCGGACGGGGCGGGTGCACCTGTATTGGCCTGCCGGGACTCAATGAGCTTCTCCAGGAGCTCCCGGGGCACGGCGCTGCCTGTGCGGTAGTGCCGCGACATCCGCAGCAGCGGCTCCTGCTCCCACACCCAGTTCTCCAGCATCTGCGAGGGCGCCTCCACAAAGTCCCGCTCCACGTGGGTCCCGCTGAACATGGCGAACTCCGCCTGCAGGGATGGGGCAGAGCCTCAGAGTGCCCAGGCCCTGCCTAGCCCATTCCCACCGGCCTGGCCCGTGTCAGCTGCCACAGTGCAAACGGGGCGAGTGCACAGGTGATGCGCTGGGCCCGGCCCTCCCACCCCAAAACTGGAAAACGACCGGGACCCGGAGGCCCCTGGGCTGCTGCTGGCTGCCGGTGGCAGCAGGACACACCTGAAGATGCCGGCCACATGACCCCGTCCCTGGAGGCCACCCACGCTTCTCCTCTAGCCACAGAGCTGCTGCTCCCTGAAAGCTCCGCACCCCAAGGGGTTGGGACCTGGGGACGGCCAGGTCCGGGTGGGGACGCTGTGAGGCATGCTGCATCTCCCTGCTCCTGTGTGTGTGGAACCTTCCCTAAAAGCACAGCCCTTGACTGAGTCCCGCTGGAACCATGGCAGGCAGCCAACGGCGAGGGAACTCCTGGGTGATCCTCAAGGTCCTCTCTGCAACACCGAGGCTTTTCCGTTCCAAGGACCACGCAGCCACGCTCCTTGTCCGGACGGAACGCACCAAGGGACTCGCCGTGCCAGGCGCCGGGGACACGCAGAAAGCAGCATGCAAAGCAGGCTTGCAGGCATGTGCGTGGGCACCTGTGCGAGCACCTGTGTGGATGTGCACACGCGTGTGCTGGCTACGAGTGCTGTGCAAACAGTATGGCAGGGAAGCCAGGAAAGGTGGACACACGGTCGATCCTCATTCCTGGACTCCGTGTTTTCAAACTCGCCTACTAAGATCCACAGAAACCCCAGAGGCCAGCACTGCGGCGCCCCTCAGCAGACGGTCCTCAGACGGGCCGCGCTCTGTCTTCTCGCTTCGGCTCATTTTATGAGCAAGTGTCCTTTTCTCAGTCTAGTGGGGGCACGGTGTTTGCATCTTTGTGCTCTTGGTGATTTTGTGTTTAAAAGGCCCCAAGCGTTGTGCAGAGCACTGTCTCGTCTCCTTCAGCACCAGGAGGCCATGATGTGCCTCGTGGGGACACCCTGTGTGTGCAAGCTGTGCTCAGGTGTGGGTGACAGAGCCACCAGCCATGTGTTCAACGTGAACCCGTCAGCGCTGTACAGCAGTAAGGTGTCTTGAACCCAAAACACACACAGTAAGGTTCTGGAATGATCAGCTGGCGAACACGTGACCAGAGGCTCCTGGGAACCCAGCCCTGGGTCCCCTTGGAGGGACAGGTCTGCATGCACTTCTCAGGGTTCTCAGTGACTTCATAGGACAGAGCCTTTCTGAGGAGCAATTGCTGACTGTGTGCCAGGAAAGATGCTTGCAACAAGATGGCACCATGTTGGCCAGGCTGGTCTTGAGCTCCTGACCTCAGGTGATCTACCCGCCTCGGCCTCCCAAAGTGCTGGGATTACAGGCGTGGACCACCACGCCTGGCCAGGATGTGACTACTTAGAGACAGGATGTCTAAGGAGGTCACTACGGTCAAGTGAGGTTGTTGGGCGGGCCCTGATCCGGCATGACTGGGGTCCCTGTAAGAAGACGAGACGGGGACCCACACAGAAGGACGACCACATGAGGATGCGGGGAGGTGGTGGCGGCCACAAGCCAAGGAGGGACCTCGAGGGAGCCAACCCTGCTGACACTGTGACCTCCGACTCCAGCCTCTAGGACCATGAGGAAATACACGCACCTTGTGTAAGCCCTGGTCTGTGGTGTTTTGCTGGGGCAGCCCCAGGACACGGGCATGACAGGGAGTCACCATCTTTGGGTGGCATTGGATGAAGGAGCCACCGGGCGGGTGCAGAGAGAGCCGGAAGCCGAAGCCCCAGGCTTGGGCCTCGCTGACCACAGGCAGCCCCTGCCCCTGCCCCTGCCCCTGCCCGGGCCCGCACCCACCTGGGAGCAGAGCTGGTGCATCACGTGGCCAAACTCATGGAAGTAGGTCTCTACCTCGTCATGCTGCAGCAGCGAGGGCGCGTCGGCTGTGGGCTTGGTGAAGTTGGCCACCATGGCCGCGATGGCGATCTGGCGGCTCCCATCCTGCCGCAGGCAGCCGGGCTGCAGGCCAAAGCAGGCCGCGTGCCCGTACTTTCCTTCCCTGGGGAGGGAGGCAGCGTCAGGCCCCGCAGGGACTAGAGACACCGCAAGAGTCCCTGACTCCGCATCCCTCAGCCCACCTGACTGCTAACCCAGACCGCCGGGCACCTCTGAGGTTCTAAACCTCCCTCTCAGCAGAGGTGGCTTGGCGCAGGGCAGCATGAAAACCATGGCCAGGCCCCGGCTGCCATCCCTCCCCTAAAGGACTCCGGCCTGGGCAGAGCTGCGCCCTGTCCGGGTGGCTGAGTGAGACTGGAAACGGGGACAGCTGCATTTTCGGCCCCTGTGGTGTGCCCACGGGTGCTACGTCTCGGGGTTCATCCCCGAGACCCCATGGAGCAGGCAACGACTTCCTTCCCATCTCAGACGGGAACGCCGGGCTCCGAGGAGACCCAGGGCCGGGGTGCGCCCCCCGCCCCCGCTGCCCTCACCCACCGCGGGTACAGGTCCAGGTAGAACTTGCCGACCACCTCCCCCGAGGCCGCGTCCCTCGCGGTGTAGAGCCGCACGTCCTCATGCCAGGCACTGGCGCCCTCCTCGTGGTGGAAGGCCAGCCCCAGGAGCTCCTGGTAGATGCCCAGCAGCCCGTGCGTGACCACCTGCACGGGGAAGTACTCCTTGAGCAGGTTCTGGTCCACGCGGTAGCGCGTCTCCTCCACCTGGTTCATGTAGTAGCGCATGTCCCAGGCATGGATGCGGCCGTCGAAGGGCAGGCCCCGGCGCTCGCACTCCGCACGCTTCAGCTCCAGAATCACCGCACGCTCCTGCTCCCCCAGGGGCTTCAGCTTCTGCGCCAGCTCATCTGCGGGGAGGGCGGAAAGGTGGGCCTCTCGCCTTGCGGGCTCCTCCATGGCTCGCCCGCCCGCGGCCGTGACTTTGTCAGGCTCCCCATTCCGAAGGGAGGGCCCGCAGTTCCCAGCAACCCCTCGAGGGGCCGAGCATCCTCGTGCTCAGGGTGAGGGGGCGGCGGGGCCGGGTGCAAGCATGGGACTGACCCCAGGGCCCGGGCGCTTCCCTGTTCTGTAAGGGTCCCTCGGGGGGAGTGAGGGAGCCAGGGCAGGCGTCAGAAGTCCCTCTTCATGGAGGGAAAGGACAGGGCTCTAGGGGTAGCACCGACTGTCCCCTGGGGTGACCCTGAGAACCTTCCCCACAGGGACCCCGGTGGAGAAGGAAGGAAGGGCTACCTAGGAAGGTGGCCACGGTCTGGCTGGTCTTGGCCATGTTCATCTCCAGGACATAGTCGGCGTGCGTGTGGAACCCCAGCAGGCGGGACTTCTGGGCCCGCAGCGTCACCAGCTCCTTGAGGATAGCGCAGTTCTCCTGCAACCGACACCACCACACTGTCACCCAGGGGCGCCACTCCCTCCACCTCCAGGGCCAGCACGCCCTGTCCCAGGGCCAAAGGCTCATATCCAGCTCCGTCTGACCTCCGGTCCCTGCCCCTCTCGGCCTGTGTTACTACACAACTCCTCTGGTCATGCCACCAGTGTTATCATAATCCCAAGTCCTTTTTGGAACCAGAAGGGGTGCAGATGACTCTAAGGCCTCACACGGAACGTGGTATGGGGACCAGGGGCTGTCCGAGGAGCCTCCGAGGGCATCACTGCTGCATGTGGGGACACCCCCATGTCCAGGCCTTGGTTCCCAGTCTCATGGGCTCTGCCTATCGCCACCGGCAAATGACATGCACACAGCCTCACTTCTGAGGACTGGCACTGCCAACCAAGCCAGTGGGGGTGGGGGAGGATGCATGAAAGCCACGTGAGGTGTTTACGAGGAGAAACAGAGGCCTGTTCAGGACAGATGTGCCCACCAGCTGGGTCCACAGGAAACCCAGCTGTAACCAGCAGGTGCGTGCAGAGCAGCCAGCCAAATAGGGGCCAGGCCGACCGCCAGCAGCAAGCTCTCTGAGGCGGCACATCCCCCGGGACCTGGAACTCAGCCCACCCGTGTGCGCCCTCTTGGCCTGGCCCTCACTCTGCCACTGGGACCCAAGCCTGGGGACCAGGACGGGATTGCCCAGTTGACCTTCCAAGGCGCAGTGGGGAAGTCGAGGTGTGCCCAGTCCACGGGTCCACCTACTTAGGCTTAACAGCAACGTGAATTCACAGCCAACATGTAGAGGGCAGGCCACGCCCCATCTGAGCAGACTGAGTTCCCGGTCCCTGAACAGCGAGGAGCACCCCCCCGCCTTGCAGTGATCGGTGCCCACCTGTACCCCCATTGGTACCCACCCGTCCCCCACCCCCCGCAGTGATGGGCGCCCACCCGTCCCCCCAGTGGTGCCTGCCCATCCCCCTGCAGTGATGGGCGCCCACCCGCCCCCCTGCAGTGATGGGCACCCGCCCGTCCCCCTGCAGTGATGGGCACCCGCCCGTCCCCCCATTGGTGCCTGCCCATCCCCCTACAGTGATGGGCGCCTACCCGTCCCCTGCAGTGATGGGCACCCGCCCATCCCCCTGCAGTGATGGGCACCCGCCCGTCCCCTTGCAGTGATCAGTGCCCGCCCATCCCTTTGCAGTGATCAGCGTGTATCCCCCTTTCGCCAGCCGCACAAGCACCAACTTGGTGTCGTCAGGGGACCAAGAGGCCCACTCCTAGAGCCTCTGCCTGTTCCAGATGGCGAATGGGAGACGTGCAGAGACCACCTGACCGACCACACCATGGCGCCGTGGACAGTTACATGTGTCCCTGTGGGAACGGCCGTCTGACGCCAGTCACAGCGAGATAGCCCAGTCACAACCCACCAGTGGACCCAGGCTCAGGTCCGGGCACCATCATTTAAGACAAAAGGAATTATCTGGGCTGACACACCTGAGGGGCGGCTCCAGATAAGGGAGGGATGAGACATGCGCGCGGCCAGATGCTCAGAGCAGCAGCAGGAGGCTCAGCTTGGGAAGGATGAACTGGGCCCTGAGCTGTGGCCCCAGGGTCTGGGTGGAGCCCAGCACAGACACCTCCAGGGCACGGCAGAGCCCCACAGGGAGGCCTCTGCTGGCCACTGGGCCTGGCCAGGGAGATTGGGAGGCCAACCAAGTGCAAAGCCTGGAGGTGCCTCACACGCATGGAGCAGACGGGCCCCACAAGGTCCAGACCCACTGTTCTGGGGCCCCCTGGCCGTGCCTTCTCACCTCCTTGCACCGGCAGTTGAAGGCCTCCTCCACTTTCCTCCTGGTCTCAGGCACGTGGCATTTCTTCAGGAGGGGGAAGTAATGGGGGTACTTGAGGGTGACCTTCAACTTGCCGTCCTCCATCTTCTCCAGGGAGTTCAGAAAGTCCTCGGGGAGCCCTCCTATGGGGACAGAACCAGGGTGGCTTTGACAGGACTGATGGGCCCACAGCCTGCACACAGCGTGTGAGGGAAGGGGTGGGCTTCCCCTCTGCCTGGAAAGCTACAAGGGGGCCCTCAGCGAGCAGCCGCAGCCTGGCCACCACCCGCTGCAATTCTTACATCCCCCATCTAACCCCATCAAGAAACACCCTGGCTCCCCCACAGCCTGGCCACCACCTGCCACAGTTCTCACGTCCCGCCTCTAACCCCACCAGGAAACCCCCCAGCACCCTCAGAGCAGGATCTCCTGCCCCAGAGAGGTTAAAGCTAAATCCGGCCCAACCCCCGGACAGCGTGGGCTTCCAGGGCGCCGTCACCAACCTCATGTGTGAAGGGAGGAGGGTGGCGGGAAGGGTGGCCCGGCCACTGCACAAGGAAACCAGCGTTAGAGGCAGTGCCTCCCATCAAAGACAAAAACAGCAGGAGAGCCGAGCACGCTGGGCCCTGGGCGGAGAGGGAGGCCCTGCTTTGCTTTTCCTGAAGAACGACCCCCAGGCAGAGCCTCCCGCTCAGAGCTGAGATCTCAGCACGCAGCCCCACGGCTCAGCCACTTTCAAGTGTGTCCCTCCAGAGAGACCCAATTCCTACTCCCAGAGCTTCTCACTGGAGCCCTGCTGTCCCTTCTCCACCCACAAAACCCCTGGCAGGACACAGTTCACCCCGCTGCCCGGCAGCCACACCCTCCCACCTGGCCCCTGCCCGACAGCCTCAAGAGAAGTGGGGGCGGCAGCATCCCGGACTGAAACCCTCTGGGGTTCCTACCTCATGGCTCGGGAGACGCCAGGGCCACCGTGCCTCAGGCTTGCAGCTTCAATGCAAAGACTGGTTCACCTCGACCCCAGGGCGGTCAGGGTGGAAAGAATGATCGGGAGCTCACGCCGACCCCAGGGCGGTCAGGGTGGAAAGAATGATCGGGAGCTCACGCCGACCCCAGGGCGGTCAGGGTGGAAAGAATGATCGGGAGCTCACAGGGACCCCAGGGCGGTCAGGGTGGAAAGAATGATCGGGAGCTCACGCCGACCCCAGGGCGGTCAGGGTGGAAAGAATGATCGGGAGCTCACAGGGACCCCAGGGTGGTCAGGGTGGAAAGAATGATCGGGAGCTCACGCCGACCCCAGGGCGGTCAGGGTGGAAAGAATGATCGGGAGCTCACGCCGACCCCAGGGCGGTCAGGGTGGAAAGAATGATCGGGAGCTCACGCCGACCCCAGGGCGGTCAGGGTGGAAAGAATGATCGGGAGCTCACGCCGACCCCAGGGCGGTCAGGGTGGAAAGAATGATCGGGAGCTCACAGGGACCCCAGGGGAGTCAGGGTGGAAAGAATGATCGGGAGCTCACAGGGACCCCAGGGCGGTCAGGGTGGAAAGAATGATCGGGAGCTCACCCCGACCCCAGGGCACTAGGGGTGGAAAGAATGATCGGGAGCTCACGCCGACCCCAGGGCGGTCAGGGTGGAAAGAATGATCGGGAGCTCACAGGGACCCCAGGGGAGTCAGGGTGGAAAGAATGATCGGGAGCTCACAGGGACCCCAGGGGAGTCAGGGTGGAAAGAATGATCGGGAGCTCACGCCGACCCCAGGGCGGTCAGGGTGGAAAGAATGATCGGGAGCTCACAGGGACCCCAGGGGAGTCAGGGTGGAAAGAATGATCGGGAGCTCACAGGGACCCCAGGGGAGTCAGGGTGGAAAGAATGATCGGGAGCTCACAGGGACCCCAGGGCGGTCAGGGTGGAAAGAATGATCGGGAGCTCACAGGGACCCCAGGGGAGTCAGGGTGGAAAGAATGATCGGGAGCTCACGGGGACCCCAGGGCGGTCAGGGTGGAAAGAATGATCGGGAGCTCACGCCGACCCCAGGGCGGTCAGGGTGGAAAGAATGATTGGGAGCTCACGCCGACCCCAGGGGAGTCAGGGTGGAAAGAATGATCGGGAGCTCACGGGGACCCCAGGGGAGTCAGGGTGGAAAGAATGATCGGGAGCTCACGGGGACCCCAGGGCGGTCAGGGTGGAAAGAATGATCGGGAGCTCACGCCGACCCCAGGGCGGTCAGGGTGGAAAGAATGATCGGGAGCTCACGCCGACCCCAGGGCGGTCAGGGTGGAAAGAATGATCGGGAGCTCACGCCGACCCCAGGGCGGTCAGGGTGGAAAGAATGATCGGGAGCTCACGCCGACCCCAGGGCGGTCAGGGTGGAAAGAATGATCGGGAGCTCACGCCGACCCCAGGGCGGTCAGGGTGGAAAGAATGATCGGGAGCTCACGCCGACCCCAGGGCGGTCAGGGTGGAAAGAATGATCGGGAGCTCACGCCGACCCCAGGGCGGTCAGGGTGGAAAGAATGATC
Organism: Pan troglodytes; assembly: GCF_028858775.2. Lineage (NCBI taxonomy): Eukaryota > Metazoa > Chordata > Mammalia > Primates > Hominidae > Pan > Pan troglodytes. Next base: position 5,144,942 of record NC_072418.2, on the reverse strand, counting down.
GGGAGCTCACGCCGACCCCAGGGCGGTCAGGGTGGAAAGAATGATCGGGAGCTCACGCCGACCCCAGGGCGGTCAGGGTGGAAAGAATGATCGGGAGCTCACGCCGACCCCAGGGCGGTCAGGGTGGAAAGAATGATCGGGAGCTCACGCCGACCCCAGGGCGGTCAGGGTGGAAAGAATGATCGGGAGCTCACGCCGACCCCAGGGCGGTCAGGGTGGAAAGAATGATCGGGAGCTCACGCCGACCCCAGGGCGGTCAGGGTGGAAAGAATGATCGGGAGCTCACGCCGACCCCAGGGCGGTCAGGGTGGAAAGAATGATCGGGAGCTCACGCCGACCCCAGGGCGGTCAGGGTGGAAAGAATGATCGGGAGCTCACGCCGACCCCAGGGCGGTCAGGGTGGAAAGAATGATCGGGAGCTCACGCCGACCCCAGGGCGGTCAGGGTGGAAAGAATGATCGGGAGCTCACGCCGACCCCAGGGCGGTCAGGGTGGAAAGAATGATCGGGAGCTCACGCCGACCCCAGGGCGGTCAGGGTGGAAAGAATGATCGGGAGCTCACGCCGACCCCAGGGCGGTCAGGGTGGAAAGAATGATCGGGAGCTCACGCCGACCCCAGGGCGGTCAGGGTGGAAAGAATGATCCGGAGCTCACGCCGACCCCAGGGCGGTCAGGGTGGAAAGAATGATCGGGAGCTCACGCCGACACCAGGGCAGTAGGGGTGGAAAGAATGATCGGGAGCTCACAGGGACCCCAGGGCAGTAGGGGTGGAAAGAATGATCGGGAGCTCACGCCGACCCCAGGGGAGTCAGGGTGGAAAGAATGATCGGGAGCTCACGCCGACCCCAGGGCGGTCAGGGTGGAAAGAATGATCGGGAGCTCACGCCGACACCAGGGCAGTAGGGGTGGAAAGAATGATCGGGAGCTCACAGGGACCCCAGGGAGGCAAGGGTGGAAAGAATGATCCGGTTGGGGGACCAGAGGCAGATGGGGGAAATTTTGGGAGGCCAGCCCGTGGGTGTGGGTGGTGATGAGGGAGCTGAGAGTCCTGTGGCCGGCAGAGCCCCCGCCTTCCCGTTTGTACCCCAGCACCAGCGCGGGCCTGGCAATTGTCTGCCAAGTGACTGCAGCATGAGGGGGAGGCCTCCCGGGACCTGCACACCGTCCTTTCCAAGGACCACGGGCCTTCAAACAGCAGCTCTCCACCTCGACAGTGTGTCACCCAGGAGTGACGGCTGGCGGTCGGAGACGGGAGTTAAAGGACAGCAAGGGAGACGGCTGGGGGGCCCAGCAGCGCTGGACTGGAAGAGAAGCTGCAAAGTGGACTCATGAAAGTTTTTATTTTTTTAGAAAAAGGGTCTTGCTCTGTTGCCCAGGCTGCAATGGATAGTTCACGAATGCATAGTTCACGTTCACTGTGGCTCTGAACTCCCAGACTCAAGCAATCCCCCTGCCTCAGCCTCCCGAGTGGCTGGGACCTCAGGTGTGTGCCGGCGTGCCCCGCTGCACTTGTGGATTTGATATACAGACACAGAACAGAAGAGTGTGTGTGTCCATGTGTGGTGCAGAGATGCGTGTCTGCTTCCTAACTGTTAACAGTGCCCAGGAATGCTGCTCCCTGGCAGTGGTGAACACATCCGGTGCCTAAGTCACCCTCCACTCAAAGGCGCCAGGTCTCCTCCAAGAAATGGAGCATCTGAGGGCTGGGGCAGGGAGAGCATGGGACGAGCCTGCGACATCACATGTCCAACAGTAAGACTGGGCTCAGAGGCCGAGCCTGCGGTACCGTGCGCCCCACAGTAAGAGCGGGCTCAGAGGCCGAGCCCGCGGTACCGCGGACCCCACAGTAAGAGCGGGCTCAGAGGCCGAGCCCGCGGTACCGCGCACCCCACAGTAAGAGCGGGCTCAGAGGCCGAGCCCGCGGTACCGCGCGCCCCACAGTAAGAGCGGGCTCAGAGGCCGAGCCTGCGGTACCGTGCGCCCCACAGTAAGAGCAGGTTCAGAGGACAGCAGGTGCATTACAAGGACACAGGGATTGTTCGGAGGGACTCCTGAGGGTCCATGTGGGACGATTTGAGCACTGGGATAAATGATAATGAATGATAACCCGGGAATAAGACAGAAGCCTCATGCACACGGACAGAAACAAATCAGTAAGAAGACAGGCAAGGAGGGAAGGTTCGGAGTCACGGCAGGATGACTGATGCCCAGAGGGTGAGGGCGGCAGAAGTCATCCATGGACATGGCAACTAGTGTATGACAATGTGCGAGTGATGGACACTCACAGGTCTCTGCTCTGGTTGGGTGCGTCCCCTCCAAAATGCACCAGGAACTTAATGCCAGAGATGGTGGTGTCGGGAGATGTGGGTATCGGAAGGTGTTGGTGTCGGGAGGTGTGGGTGTCGTGAGGTGTTGGTGTCGGGAGGTGGCGGTGTCGGGAGGTGGGGGTGTCGGAAGGTATTGGTGTCGGGAGGTGTGGGTGTCGTGAGGTGTGGGTGTCGTGAGGTGTTGGTGTCGGGAGGTGGGGGTGTCGGGAGGTGTTGGTGTTGGGAGGTGGGGGTGTCGGGAGGTGGGGGTGTCAGGAGGTGTTAGTGTTGGGAGGTGGTGTGGGGAAGTATTGGTGTTGGGAGGTGTTGGTGTCGGGAGGTGGGGGCGTCGGGAAGTGGGGGTGTCAGGAGGTGTTGGTATCGGGAGGCGGGGGTGTCGGGAGGTGGGTGTGTCGGGAGGTGTTGGTGTTGGGAGGTGGGTGTGTCAGGAGGTGGGGGTGTCCGGAGGTGGAGGTATTGGGAGATGGCAGTGTTGGAGGTGGCGGTGTTGGAGATGGTGGTGTTGGAGGTGGCGGTGTTGGAGGTAGCGGTATTGAGAGGTAGCGGTATTGGGAGATGTGGGTATCGGGAGATGGCAGTGTTGGGAGGTGGCGGTGTTGAGAGGTAGCGGTATCGGGAGATGTGGGTATTGGGAGATGTGGGTATCGGGAGATGGCGGTGTTGGAGATGGTGGTATTGGGAGATGGCAGGATTAGGTACTGGGGCCTTCAAGAGGCAGCTGGGTCATGTGGGCTCTGCCTTCAGGAATGGATGAATCCATTCATGGATTCATGGATGAAGGGACTGATGGGTTAATGTGGCAGAGGGCCTGGGGCTTTGTGAGGAGGAGAGACCTGGGTGGAACCGGCTCGTTTAGCCCCTTCCCCTTGCCATGTGACACCCTGGCCGCCTCAGGGCTCCAGAGTCCCCACCAGGAAGAAGGCCCTGGCCAGATATGGCCCCTCGACCTGGGACTTCTCAGCCTCCAGAGCTGTGACAAGTTAATTCCTTTTCTTATAAACTACATGGCCTTAGGTTTTCTGTTGTAAGCAGAAGAAAAGGAACTAAGACCATCGCAAGGCGTCTCCTGAGAAATGACGGACCACAAAGGGAAACAGGTCCTGGGTCAGCAGCGGCGGACAGCCCTGGAGACTGTCACCCAACGCGCTAGCCACCTGCATGATGGTGTCACCTGGCCACATGGGACTCAAGCCACCTGCACGGGAGACCCCTCAGGCCCGACAAATGGAACAGCACCCCAAAGAGTTAGACACCAAAATCCACAAACATTCCAGTTTGCAGGATGGCAAACGTGAAAAGAAACAGGCAGCTGAAACGCCGACAAGAACAAAACTGGCTGAAACCGGCTGGAACCCACATGAGCCAGCAGAGTCTGTGCAGAACCAGCTGGCTGATGCCAACTGAACTTCCACTGCGCTTCATACAGACTTCCCCAGGATTCACACCCAGGACCCACGAGCTGGCACGGACAGATAACTGTGTGTGCCCGAGGACCTTCCAGACCTCCCCTTTCCTTCCAACAATCACCTGCTAATCCCAGAATCCACCTCTGCACCTTCTCTCATGAAAGTACTGCCTGAAAGCTGGCACAGGAGGCAGATTTGAGCTGGACGCCCAGTCTCCTTGGGAGTCACTTGCAATGAGAAGCTTTTGTTTCCTCAAATCCTTGGTGCCATGGCATTGGCTTCTAGAACATCAGGCACCGAGTCCTTCTGCTTGCTAACACGAGCAGGCAGGAGAAGCAGCCCCACGGGGATGGTGCAGGTGGCCGCGGGGACGGTGTGGGTGGCCGCGGGATGGCATGGGTGGCTGCGGGAATGATGCGGGTGATCAGTGCACCCACTGAGGGGCAGGCTGGGAAACGTGCTTTACGGCAGATTGTAGCCCGTCGTCTCTCCTGAGTGCCAGAAGCTGAGGGTAGGATGTGCTGCCCGAGACACGGGAGGGCTGAGCAAGTGGCTGGCAGCCAAGCTTGGCAGTGCCCGACCTGCGAGTGTTCCCTCAGGAAACATACGCCCAGGTGACCATACATCAAGCCACCTGTGGAGGCCTCCGGCCATGAGGGCCTTGTCCCCACCCACCACCTCAGAGGCAACTACATTCAGAGTCTAGAACTGGAGGTTATATTCTATAGCACCCATCAGAATATTCCGGCCTGCCTGGGCACGGTGGCTCACACCTGTAATCCCAGAACTTTGGGAGGTTGAGGCGGGCAGATCCTGAGCCCAGGAGTCTGAGACCACCCTGGCCAACACGGCGAAACCGTCTCTACTAAAAATAAAAAAATTTGCCAGGTGTGATGGCATACGTCTGTAGTCCCAGCTACTCAGGAGGCTGAGACAGGAGAATCACTTGAACCCAGGGGTCGGAGGTTGCAGTGAGTGGAGGTCGCACCACTGCACTCCAGCCTGGGCAACAGAGCAAGACTCCATCTCAAAATAAATAAACAAATAAATTAAATTAAATAAATAAAGGCAGGCAGGAAGTGGGGTCTCAAGGGAAAATTGTGTTTCCCTCAGGGCCACGGCTGAGACTGGCACCCTTGGCCACCCCGTCCGGCCTGGGCTTCCGCCACCGCCAGGGACATTTTCTATCAGGGTGGAATCTTGGTGGGACAGACCATGGCCCTCCCCAAGGAGGGCTCAGAGCTTTTGGCTGTAAACGGCCCTGGAGCGCTCCCGGTGAGGAAAGTCCTCAGCCCAGGACGGTCAGGTCCACGTACTTCGGCCTCCCGCCGCCCTTCAGCACAGAAGCCCACAGGAGGAAGCGGCGGCCCCCGAGGGCCTGGCAGGCCTGCACTGAGTCCCAGGACCGACGGCCACCCGTGCCCCACCTCCCGGCCCCTACCTAGCTCCTGGAGCGTGAAGGGCAGGAAGGTCGTGTCCTCGTTCAGGTTCTTGTTGAAGTCGATGCACAGAAGGCTCAGCTTCTTCTTGATGCGTTTGATGTTCTGGAGAGAAAGGCGGGGCGTGAGGGGAGGGAGAGACAGGGGCGGGCTCCGCGGGGAGACGCAAGGCCTGGGAACCCTCTCACCGAGGGCTGAGGGATTTCCCCAAGAACCAGGCCGAAAGAAGAGGCAACCGAGGAGGAAAGAGTGAGACGGGAGGCGGAGGACAGACAGACACGGAGGCCACGAGGCTGAGCAGTGTGGATTTCAACACCAGCTGCGGCATCCAAAGCTGGGTGACCTCGGGCAACCTCAGGGATGTGCTCCGGTCTGTCAGGTGTGGCCCTGGCCAAGAGTGCTCCAGACCCTCCTATCCATTAAGGAATCACCTTCAGAGCCTGCAGCCTAAGCTTTTCAACATTCTTCTGAGACAGAGACTCGCTCTGTTGCCCAGGCTGGAGTGCAGTGGCATGATCTCGACTCACTGCAGCCTCAACCTCCCAACTCAATTGATCCTCCTGCCTCAGCCTCCTGAGTAGCTAGGACTACAGGTACACGCCACTACACCCAGCTAATTTTTGTATGTTTGGTACAGACGAGGTTTCACCATGTTGCTCAGGCTGGTTTCGAACTCCTGGGCTCAAGCAATCCTCCCACCTCAGCCTCCCAAAGTGCTGGGATTACAGGCATGAGTCACCGTGTCTGGCAGCTTTTGAACATTTTACCCCTTATCTGGTAAAGCTGGTTTTAGAAACAGCTAAAACTCGACCCTGGTGATATGGGATATCAACAAAGGAACTGAATCTTGAGTGGTCCCTCTGGTGGCCTTGAAGGCTGGGAGGTGACCACTATGTGACAAGGACCTGGCTTGAGGCCACATGACACATGACAGGCTGGCAGCAGGGCTGTACTTTGACTCAGATTCTCCTGCTGGAAGCTCCGCCAGGCGGGTCTGGAGCCCAGCTCCATGGGGCCAGAGCAGAAATGCTCATCCGCAGGACAGAGGGCGGCAGCGGGGGGAAACTGTGCCCAGGACTTTGCAGGGAGCCTGTATCTTGTCAGGCAGGCCCTGGTTCAGAACCAGCTGAGGGCTTGCTGGGCCTCTCCTGGGAACAGGCCCCATGCTGGGCAATTCCCAATGTCTTCCCCTCTTGCCATCTCACGTAACAAACCCAGCCATGCCAGGGAAGGCTCTGGAGACTCAATGAGCACACAGGGCCGCGGGGACGCGCTGGAACTCCGCTCGCCAGCATCCGGACCTCACACCTTTTCCGTGCTTCTGTCCTCCAGGCGGGGCTGTCTCTGCTCCCTCCTTGCTTGCTGGCCCTTGTGGGAGAGTTTGTGGCTTCTACCATGCACATGACCACACATGCTGGGCATGCAACAAGCCGAAGGGGTTTGAAAAATAACTGTGGTACAGTGGCTCACACCCGTAATCCCAGCAGTTTGGGAAGCCAAGGCGGGTGAATCACTTGAGGTTAGGAGTTTGAGACCAGCCTGGCCAATATGGTAAAACCCTGTCTCTATCAAAAATAAAAAAAAATTAGCCAGCTGTGTTGGCGGGTGCCCGTAATCCCAGCTACTCCAGAGGCTGAGGCAGGAGAATCGCTTGAACATAGGAGGCAGAGGTGCAGCGAGCTGAGATCACACCGTTGCACTCCAGCCTGGGAGACAGAGTGTGACTCCCTGTCTAAATAAATAAATAAATGCATACATAAAAATAAAAATAACTGGCTCTTGTCCGCTGCGGCTGAGCTGAGGACCCCCAGTCCCCGAGTCCTGAGACGGACCCTGACTCCGCTTTCGTCAGTGCTGGTTTCACTGACAAACCCACCTGGCCTCTCTGAGTCTTGGTTGCCTCAGCCATAAGGTGGAGACGCCCCCTAACCAGGACAGCGGTGGCTTTATGGAACCGGAACAGGGACAGCCACGGGGCTATGGCTGCAGCCTGGGACCTGATTGAACTGTGTGCTTTCTTTCCTGTACAGATGCTCCCTGACTTAGGACAGGGGTATGTCCCAATAAACCCATCGTGAGTTGTGAATATCATAAATCACAAATGCATTTAATAGGAGCGAACATCACAGCTTAACCTGGCCTGTCTTAAGCGTGCTCAGGAACTCACAGCAGCCCACATTCTGGTGAGATCGCCGAAGGCAAAGGCTATCGGATATGAGGTGTTGGGTATCTCATGTAACTTCGGTTTTCAGTTTGCCTGCGCCATTGCAGGCTGGCTGGTAGCTGTGGCTGGCGCCCAGCGTCACAGGACAGCAAGTGCCCAAGTGGCCGGCCTGGGAAAGATCAGCATTCCAAGCACGGTTTCTACTGAACACACACCATGGTGAATCAGGGGCCTGTATTCCGATGCTTTGACATTTGGGTGCCTTGCTGGCCCTCGAGAAATGGCCCCTCCCAGAGACAGCCAACAGCTCGCCTGCAAACATCTTTCACGTGCAAATCAACCAGTCTCGAGCCCCTACACTCTGGGGCACCATCCACCGGCCCCCATTACCTTAGGGCCAGGCACCCGATGAGGGGCAGCCCCCATGCCAGGGCTGGCTGAGATGGTCCAGCCGGCCAACCCTGAACCCACTCCCCGCTACACCCATGCCTTCACAAGGGACCCCAGCGAAGGCCCTGCCCAGAGCACACCTCCTGACCCAGCCATGCTTCCCATGTGGCGAGCTGCCAGTTCCTGGGAACTGTGACACGCATCTTTCCAGTGGCGGTCGCCACTGCTCTGTTGGTGCCGCTGAACACTGGGCTTCTGCTAACACACTACGCTTGACTTCAGCGATGCGCTCCCAGCTCTGCACCAACTAACTCACGTCACCCCTGAGACGCCCACATCAGGCACACCGGGCAGTGGGTGGAGGGGCTCCCCTCGTTACCGAGCCTCTGCGCCCCATGTCTGTGTGGACCTGCCTTGCCAGAGTTCAGGTCCTCAGGCAGCAGAAAGATGGACATCAGGCCGGGGGTCAGCCCTGAAGGGGGGACGCTCCCGAGGAGGCAGGGGCAGGGGGCAACAGAAGCTCCACTGGCCACGCCCAGCACTCCCCGCACCCAGTACTCCCTGAGCCCAGCACTCCCCACAACTGAGCACTCCCCAGGACTGAGCACTCCCCGTGCCCAGTACTCCCCATGCCGAGTACTCCCCAGACCGAGCACTCCCCACACCCAGTACTCCCTGGGACCGAGCACTCCCCCCACCCAGCACTCCCCAAGCCCAAGCACTCCCTGAGCTCAGTACTCCCCATGCCCAGTACTCTCTAGGACCGAGCACTCCTCACACCCAGCACTCCCGGCACCCAGCACTCCCTGTGCCCAAGCACTCCCTGAGTCCAGCACTCCCCGGGACCCAGCACTCCCTGAACCCAGCACTCCTGGTGCCCCAAGCACTCCCTGAGCCGAGCACTCCCTGAGCCCAGCACTCCCCACACCCAGCACTCCCCCTGCCCTGCACTTCTCGCTCCCAGCACTCCCTGGGACTGAGCACTCCCTGTGCCCAGCACTCCCCGGGATCGACCATTGCCCACGCCCAGCACTCCCTACACCCAGCACTCACTTCCTGAGTCTCTCTGGGGAGGTGAAGCCCATTTCTCCGGCCCAGCTTGATTAGCCGCTCCAGGTACCGTGCAGCCTCGGGCCTCAGTGAGTCCTTCTGAACTTTCTCCTGGAATAAAAACATCAAAGCATGTAGGACGTGGGCCAGCGCAGCCGCTCCAAAGAGCAGTTTGGCAGTTTCTTAAAAACCTGATCATCCGGCCCCCGTGTGACTTGGCAACTGCACTCCTGGGCATTTATCTCAGAGAAATGATGACCTGTCTCTACATAAAACCTGTGCAAACGTTTGCTTTGTTTGGAAGAGCCCCACACTGACATCAGTCCAGAGCTCCTTCACCAGTGCGATGGCTGAATGGGAATTAGATTGCTGGTGGTCTCCAGGTCGGTATCGGGGTGTAGATGACACCATAGTTTTGCAAAACGTCATCACTGGGGACCTGGGCAAAGTTGGCAAAGGCATTCGATTCTTTCCTGCGCCTGCATGGGAACCTCTCATTGTCTCAACAGAAACTCTGGAAAGTGGAGGTGGGAGGATTGCTTGGGCCCAGGAGTTCGAGACAAGCGTCGGCAATGTTGTGAGACCCTGTCTGTATTTAAATAAAAAGAAATAACAATCCACGGCTATCATGGGTCACCCTGATCTGGATTTACCAAAGCACTAGGGCTGCATGTTCCTGAGACTGTGGGACACATCAGCACATTCCCGGGGGTCCTCGCCTAAGAGGATGAACAGCAGCAGGAGGGTCTCTGGGTCTCTCCTGATCATGTGACATCAACAGCAAAGGCCCCACTGCATACTGCGAGGAGCATCCGGGGGAGCAGGAGCCCACGCAGCCATGCCGCCAGGCCCTGCCAGCTCACGCCATGTGGGGATGGGGTGTTTGGGTCACACTAGGATGGCCAGGAAAGGAAATGAAAGTGCACATGTGTGGCCGGGTGTGGTGGCTCAGGCCTGTGATCCCAGCACTTTGGGAGGCCAAGGTGGGCGGATCACCTGAGGTCAGGAGTTTGAGAACAGCCTGACCAACATGGCAAAACCCTGTGCCTACTAAAAATACAAAAAATGGGCCGGGCACAGTGGCTCACACCTGTCATCCCAGCACAGTGGGAGGCCGAGGTGGGTGGATCACTTGAGGTCAGGAGTTCGAGACTAGCCTGACCAACACGTTGAAACCCCATCTCTACTAAAAATACAAAAATTAGCCGGGTGTGGTGGCGGGCGCCTGTAATCCTAGCTACTTGGGAGGCTATTTGCACTCCCCGCAGGGCCCCCTCACCTGGAGCCACACGATCCTCTGGTACACGTCCTCCCTCATGCTCATCTCCACGTCGAACTCAGAGAGCTTCTTGTCGGCCTCTGTGCTGGCTGTCCGGATGTCCTTGGAGGGGGAAACATGCTGGGGGAAGTCAAGGATATTCCTCTGAACTAAAACAGGGGAGACCAGGGAGACAGGTGTGAGAACAGGCCCCAGTACAACTGGCAGGTGTTGCCCGGACCCCTCTCCCAGGCCTGTCTGCTGAATCCCCCCGTGAACTCTCTCCTGCCTCAGCCTCCCAAGTAGCTGGGACTAGAGGCACACGCCACCGTCCCCTCCAGGCTGGGCCCTGGGATGGAGAAAGGAGGTGCTGTTGCCTGTGTCCTTGGAGATCTTACAGACCGAAGAAAAATAAGGATTCAACTCAAAGCCCTCCAAGCCAAGGAGGACCCAACAGAGCTGGGTACGACGAAACAGAGACTGAAGGAATTCCATTCCAGAGAGAGCTGCAGCTGCCGATGGTCACATTTAAATGCATAAACTACTTACAATTTCCTGAGCACATCTGTGCTTTAGGTTGAGTAGAGGAAGTGTCAGTGGCTAGAAAAGCATAAGCTTTAGGCCAGGTGTGGTGGCCAAGCCTGTAATCCCAGCACTTTGGGAGGCCGAGGCAGGCAGATCACTTGAGGTCAGGAGTCCGAGACCAGCCTGGCCAACAAGGTGAAACCCCATCTCTACTAAAAATACAAAAATTAGCCAGGCGTGGTGGCGCGTGCCTGTAATTCCAACTACTTGGGAGGCTGAGGTAGGGGAATAGCTTGAACCCGGGAGGTGGAGGTTGCAGCGAGTTGAAATGGTACCACTGCACTCCAGCCTGGGCGACAGAGTGAGGCTCCATCTCAAAAAAGAAAAAAGAAAAAAAAAAAAGCTTTAAAATGGAGTCATCCCATGACCCCCAAGACTCCAGTGCCAGGATCCAGCCAGGAGACATGAACACACATCCACACAGGAATCTGCACACGTGCACTCACAGCAGCATGATTCGCAATTGACAAAAGGTCCATCCACGAGTGAATGGACTGACAAGATGTGGCCTCTGCCCAGTGGAACATGACTCAGCCATGAAAAGGAACAAGGCTCTGGAACAGGCTGCGGTGTGGATGCAGCCCGATGATGTCACATGCAGAGAGAGAAGCCAGACACAAAAGGTCACACAGTGTGTGATGCCATTTGTTTTTTTTTGAGACGAAGTGTCACTCTGTTGCCCAAGCTGGAGTGCAGTGGTGCAGTCTCGGCTCACTGCAACCTTCAACTCCTGGGTTCAAGTGATTCTCCTGCCTCGGCCTCCCGAGTAGCTGGGATTACAGGTACCCACCACCACGCCCAGCTAATTTTTGTATTTTTAGTAGAGATGGGGTTTCACTATGTTGGCCAGGCTGGTCTTGAACTCCTGACCTCATGATCCATCTGCCTCGGCCTCCCAATGTGCAGGGATTACAGGCATGAGCCACTGCACCCGGCCATGTGGTGCCATTTCTACGAAATATCCAGGACAGGCCCATCCACAGAGACGAGGGGACGCGTGGGTGCCAGGGCTGGGGACGGGGAGATGGAGCGTGACCACTTAAGGGTATAAAGTTTCTCTCTGGGGTTATGAAAATGCTCTAAAATGAAAGAATGGTGACAGCTGAGCAATGCTGCAAATTTATTAAAAACCACTGAAGTGTGTGGGGTTTTTTTTGTTTGTTTGTTTGAGACAGAGTTTCGCTGCTGTTGCCCAGGCTGGAGTGCAATGGTGTGATCTCGGCTCACCGCCACCTCCGCCTCCCGGGTTCAAGTGATTCTCCTGCCTCAGTCTCCCGAGTAGTTAAAATTACAGGCATGTGCCACCACGCCCGGATAATTTTGTATTTTTAGTAGAGACAGGGTTTCTGGATGTTGGTCAGGCTGGTCTCGAACTCCTGACCTCAAGTCATCTGCCCACCTCGGCCTCCCAAAGTGCTGGGATGACAGGTGTGAGCTGCCACCCAGCCTGAAGTGTGTGGTTTAAATGGGTGAACTGTATGTTATGCAAATCATATCTCAATGGAGCAGTTTAAAAAAACAAATTAGCCAGGCACGGTGGCACACACTTGTGCTCTCAGCTACTTAGAAGGCTGAGGCAGGAGGATCGCTGGAGCCTGGGAGGTTGAGGCTGCAGTGAGCCATGACAGCACCATGCACTCCAACCTGGGTGACAGAGCGAGACTCATTCTAAAAAAACAAAAAACAAACAAAAAAACCCCCTAATAATAATAATTTTTTTTTAAAAAAAGCATATACTTTGCAGCAGAAAGACCTGAATTCAAATTGCAGTCTGGTCACTACCTCAATTCTGGGTCAACAGAAATGTCCCCAGGCCTCGGTATGTCTGGAGGAGGCTCCGCACGTCTGGAGGAGGCTCCGTGTGTTTAGAGGGGGGGTGGGCTGGGCACGGTGGCTCATGCCTGTAATCCCCACACTTTTGGAGGCCAAGGCAGGCAGGAAGCTTGAGCTCAGGAGTTCTAGACCAGCCTGGGCAATATAGCAAGACCTCATCTCTACTAAAAATTAAAGATGGCTTGAGCCTGGGAGATGGAGGCTGCAGTGAGCCATGATCACACCACTGCACTACAGCAGCCTGGGTGACAGAGCAAGACCCTGTCTCAAAAAAACAACAAAAAAGCCTGTAGTCGGGGCTCTGGGCCAGGCCTGACGCTGGGGCTGAAGACAGAAAGAAAATCGGCTCTGTCCTCTCGGGATTTACGGGCGACCGATTAGACAAGCGACCGCAGGGACGACAGTGTCAGTACCGTGCAGGGGCTAATCCAGGCAGCTGGCATGGGGACAGGAGGAGGAGGAAGGGCTCCTGCGCGAAGTGGACTTAATCCGTGATCAGAGAGAAGCCAGGCAGAAGCCAGGCATTCAGCAGAGCACAGGGCCAGGGGCGCGAGGGGCCGGCTGGAGAGGCCCTGGCTGGGGGAGGGAGCCAGGCACGAGGAGACTGCGTGTCCAGGCACAGACGGTGCAGGGCGCCGAAGACCACACCGAGGATGCTGGGCGTCACCCTGAGGGAAGCGGAAAGGCCCCGAGGGGAGCACTGGGGCCGAATTCAGTTTCCTTTAACGCTGGTCTCGCCACCATGTGAAGGAGGAGAGGAAAGGCCGCAGGAGGGGAAGGCGGGGCACGGGCGGGGGAAATGACGCCTGGCACCGCTGGGCACCATAAGAGGGAACTGGTATCACCTGAGCCTCATGAGACTCCTACGGGAGGGACAAGGGGCCACCACGTGGCCGAGGAGGGGAAACCGAGGTCATACGGGCTCTAAGCCACTTGTCGGAAGCCAGAGGGAGTGGGAAGAGGGTCAGGATTCCAATCAGGGGCTGCAGGGGCTGCAGGCTCGGGGTGCTTGCGGAGCTTCAGCCCTCCCTCCAGCCCCTGGCCCAGACAGCAAACCCTCTGGAGGCCTCATGGCATGGGCCACGGAGGCCAACCCTTTCAGCGGATGCCTTGGGAACACGAGAGAAGCCCTGGGCTTGAACTCAAGGATTCTCAATGGTTCCCAGCAAAAAGGCCTTCCGCTAGATGGAAGGGTGGGGAGTTGCCTCACTCAGAGCTCTCTGCGGAGACTCTCTGGGTCTCTTCGTCAGGCAGGTACACTGTCAGCCTTAGGCAGAGCTCGGGAAGCAGTGTCCCTAACCCCTGTCACTAGGCACCTCACTCCTCACCGTGAGCACAGGGACCCCAAGGAGAGGAGGAGGATCGGGCTGAGGGTGAGGAGGACGCCCGAGGTCACGAGGTCACCCCCGCCGGAGAGCGCAGAGGCAGAAGCCAAGGGGGCCAAGTTCAGTCATTCAGAGAGAAACAAATACCCGCCTTCCCGGGCCAGGGAAAGAGGCCAGACGGGGTCAGGGTTCAAGGCTGCTGGCTCTGGGAGAGGCTGGAGAGGCGTGCTGTTTAGACATATTTTCTCATCTCCGGCTCTCAGATCACACAACCAGGGAGTCCTTTGAATGGACGAGGCTGTGAAGCAGAGCGGAGCACGGGAGGAACTGCCTCTCTCCTACACCTCCAGTGACCAGCACCTGCCAGACGCCTCCGCCCAGCCATCTGATTTAGCCACCACGACCAGCCTGGGAGCAGGTGGCGCTGCCCTGTGCTCAGGGGCAGGGTGCTGGTGACACTTCAAGCCAGGTTCTGAACCGGCTCCGCGGGCTGGGCTACTCCTGCCTGCGGTGCCACCTCCCTCAGCACCTGCGGCCCACGCACAGACCCTGCCTGGGACTTACCTGTGTAGGTGACCTCCACATCGGCCAGCGCCTTGAGCGTGCTCTCATAGGACACGTCCTCAAACTCCTGGGTGCCAACCTGGTCATACACGCGCTTGGTCTGCTCGATGAGCTCCCTGGTGCGCTCCTCTATCTGCTGGGCACTCAGGTCCCACCGCAGGTCGTTTACCACAGAGCACGGAGATGCCGCGTCCGCCATGTCTCCTGCACAGGCTGCGCAGAAACAAAACCCAGTGCCGGGCGGGTCTGCTTTCGGTTCAGTTAGGGTCAAAGTCAGGAGGGCAGAGGGAAAGGAAGAGATCACCAGCTTCTCATCCAGAAGAGTGAGGTCCAGGGCTCTTGTAGGAAGCACAGACTGACCAGTCCTCTAGAGCAGGAGGCTACTCTGCCATCAATCCCATCCAGGGGACCCTGGGTGACACCTAGGACACATGTGGCTGTCGCGGCTGCAGATGCTCCTGGCGTGGAGTGGGTGGAGGCCAGGGATCCTGCTTAGTACCCTGCAGTGACCAGGACGGCCCCAGCAGAGAACGATCAGCCCGGAATAGAGATGATGCTGCTGTTAAAAATCCCCCTGCCCGGCCAGGCTTGGTGGCTCACGCCTGTAATCCCAGCACTTTGGGAGGCCGAGACGGGCAGATCACGAGGTCAGGAGTTTGAGACCAGCCTGAACAATATGGTGAAACCCCATCTCTACCAAAAATACAAAAATTAGCTGGGCGTGGTGGCACGCATGCCTGTAATCCCAGCTACTCAGGAGGCTGAGGCAGGAGAATTGCTTGAACCCGGGAGGTGGAGGTTGCAGTGAGCCAAGATCGCGCCACTGCACTCCAGCCTGGGCGACAGAACGAGACTCCATCTCAAAGAGAAAAAAAAAAATCCCCCTGCCCTAGAGTGGAGACACCATGCACAGATCAGCCTGTACAAACCCCTGGGTGTTCACAAAAGGGGAAGTCCAGGATCACCCACGCACTGCTCAACTCCTGCCATGCCAGAGGGGAAAGGTGAGGTATGGGGGGGTTTTTGGGAGGAGTCCCTTCTTCTATCTGCTTCTTCCACACCCCACACCCAGTGGGGGGAACAAGCAGGCCTCCATTCATGAACTCAACAAGAAAGTCAGCCTGGCATGTGGCCGTGCCAGACCCACAGGTGCTACGGGCGAGTCATATGTGGCCCGGCCACTCACACCAGGGCCTCTCTGAGAAACGGGTAAATGGAGCCTGAAAACAAGAATGGCAGGCGGGGGCTCCTGGCAGCGAGAGCAGCTGCGGGAAGGGCGACTATGTGAAGTCAGTGCGGCTCGGCACAGAGAAGGTGGCAAAACCACCTGGAAACACCTAATCGTGCAGGGCCCAGGGGGCCAGCGAACAGTTCTGCAGAGGGTCCAGGGGGCCAGCAAACAGTTCTGCAGAGGGTCCAGGAGGCCAGCAAACAGTTCTGCAGAGGACCCAGGGGACCAGCAAACAGTTCTGCAGAGGACCCAGGGGGCCAACAAACAGTTCTGCAAAGGGCCAAGGATTTTCAGCTTTGTGGGCCACATATGGTTTCTGTCTCATCCAAAAATCATCTTCAGTTCCAGGGGTGTACAAAAATAGGCAGGCCTGGCCAGGTACGGTGGCTCACGCCTGTAATCCCAGCACTTTGGGAGGCCAAGGCAGGCGGATCACTTGAGGTCAGGAGTTCGAGACCAGCCTGGACAACATGGTGAAACCCCGTCTCTACTAAAAATACAAAAATTAGCCAGGTGTGGTGGTGTGGGCTTGTAATCCTAGCTACTCTGGAGGCTGAGACAGGAAAATCGCTTGAACCCAGGAGCCAGAGGTTGCAGCGAACTGAGATTGCACCACTGCACTCTAGCCTAGGCGACAAAGCAAGACTCCATCTTGGCCAGATGCTGTGGCTTGTGCCTGTAATCCCAACACTTTGGGAGGCCAAGGCGGGTGGATCACCTGAGGCTAGGAGTTCAAGACCAGTGTGGCCAGCATGGAGAAACCCCGTCTCTACTAAAAATACAAAAATTAGCTGGGTGTGGTGGCAGGCACCTGTAATCCTAGCTGCTCAGGAGGCTGAGGCAGGAGAACCGCTTGGACCTGGGAGGTGGAGGGTGCAGTGAGCTGAGATCGTGCCACTGCACTCCAGCCTGGGCAACAAGAGTGAAACTCCGTCTCAAAAAAAATAGGCAGGCTGGAGTTTGCCAACTCCTGGTGTAGATGACAACGAAGGCTTTGAACTTCAATCCTGAGTGTACGGTGGAGCCCTGGAAAGGGACAGGAAGGGGATGGGACAGTGGCACTAACAATCAGATGTGCATTTTTACAAAGGCTGGGGCAGGCACAACAAGCTAGCTCAGAACGCAGAAGCTGAAGTCAGATGGCCCTGGTGCGGACCCCACCTCTGCCAGTTGCTAGCTCTGGGATTCTGGCAAGAAACATTAACTCTCAGGCTTCCCACCTGCAAAACGGGAACAATTCAGGGTGCAGAGAACAAGAACCGTCTAAGAATTCAGTGAGGTATGAAGGCAAAACATCTTGTATCCTGAATACCACCAGAAAGTTTTCAAGAGGTAGCTGTTATTACAGACCATGCTCTCCTGTCCAAAAAGTCTTGGGGCCAGGGACATTTTAACATTCAGAATTTCCCCCCATTGTAGAACAGTATTAATAGAGTCCAAGTGCCATGTATTCCAAATCACTAGGGAGGCTGAGGCAGCACTCCGAAATCAAATTACTCTTTCTGCAGTGAGATGCAGGAATACGCACCAGGGTCTCTCTCTGTCTGCACTGTGGCCATCGGGGCCGGATCGTTTTCTGGGGTGGAGCTGTCCTGGGCACTGCAGGGTGCTGAGCAGCGTCCCTGGCCTCCATCCATTCCGTACCAGGCGCGCCCCCCAACTGTGACAACCACAAATGTCCCCAGACACCGCCCAGTGTCCCCAGAGGTAGCACAATCACCCCAGCTGAGAATCAATGATATTCGCTAAGTGGGAAAAAGAAAGGCTCTCAGTCGGTCAGTTGAGGTCATTTTCTGGCCAAATGACTTTGCTGTAAACTTAAGGCAAACCTTTCAGTTTACAGAGTATTTAGGATTTTAGAACTGCAAAAAAGGGACTGTGGATCTACATTAAACCGTGGGGTAAAGAAGAGCTTCAGGGGCTCAGAAAGGATGGAGATCGATGGGAACTGGAACTGTCAGAAAATTCTCCTGCAGGAGTTAGGATTTGAAAAACTTGTGGACGTCAGTTCATCCTGTAAATATTTACTGATTGTGCCAAGGATCCAGTAGCAAACAAGGCAGACAACATTCCTTCCTTCCCAAGGCCTGAATATCCCTGATTATCATTATTACAATTATCACCCTCATCGCAATGGGCTGGACAAAGAGCTGGGGGAGTGTGGCTGGGCAAGAGAAAAGCCAAGGATGGGGCGAGGAGTTGCTTCAACAACCTGAGTGACCTTCTAAAACCCAGGCCGGGCACGGTGGCTCAAGCCTGTAATCCCAGCACTTTCGGAGGTCGAAGCAGACGGATCACTTGAGGTCAGAAGTTCGAGACCAGCCTGGCCAAGATGGTGAAACCCCATCTCTACTAATAATACAAAAATTAGCCAGGTGTGACGGGCGTGGTGACTCACGCCTGTAATCCCAGCACTTTGGGAGGCCGAGGCGGGTGGATCACGAGGTCAGGAGATGGAGATCATCCTGGCTAGCACCGTCTCTACTAAAAATACAAAAAAAATTAGCTGGGCGTGGTGGCAGGCGCCTGTAGTCCCAGCTACTCGGGAGGCTGAGGCAGGAGAATGGCGTGAACCTGGGAGGCGGAGCTTGCAGTGAGCCGAGATCGCGCCACTGCACTCCAGCCTGGGTGACGGACCAAGACTCTATCTCCAAAAAAAAAAAAAAAAAAAATTAGCCAGGTGTGGTGGTGGGCGCCTGAAATCCCAGCTGCTTGGGAGGCTGAAGCAGCATAGCTTGAACCCGGGAGGCGGAGGTTGCGGTGAGCCTGTGTGAGCAGAGATTGCACCACTACACCCCAGCCTGGGAGACACAGACTGTCTCAAAAAATAAACCAACAAATAAATAAATAAACAGTACACAGGTCACATCGCCCCTTTGCCTCTAAATTAAAAGGGTCTTGGCTGGGTACAGTGGCTCATGTCTGTAATCCCAGCACTTTGGGAGGCCGAGGCAGGTGGATTGCTTGAACCCAGGACTTCAAGACCAGCCTGGGCAACATGGCAAAACCTCGTTTCTACAAAAAATTAGCCAAGTGTGGTGGTGCAGGCCTGTAGTCCCAGTTACTCAGGAGGCTGAGGCGGGAGGATTGACTGAGCACAAGAGTTCGAGGCTGCAGGGAGTCGTGATCGCACCACTGCACTCCCGCTTGGGCGACAAAGTAAATAAATAGCAAAATTAAAAGGTCCCCTCGTTACGTTCCAGCCAAACTGACTTTCTGCTCTCCAAACACGTTCCCTCCTCCCGGGACGCCTCCTTCCCCGGTCTTGGCAGGACACCTGCTTCTCCCAATCAAGCAAGCCGACGCTCACCTCTTCAGAAAAGCCCCCTAGGACCACCCTCTCTCTAAAGACGTGTCCCTGGGACTGCCCCGTTCGTGTTTATCTGCACCAGAGCACCGATCCCTCCCTATCTTCGATCCTCTCTTATTTAATTTTTGAATGTCTGTCTCTGGCTCTAGAATTCCAGGAAAACGGGGACTGGAGTCGTTAAATCACGGCCTCCCCAGAGTCCGCCACGGGGCCCGACCCATCCGGAAGGGAAGCGCCATCAACTTTGCAGAATGAATGAAGAGCTGGAAAAGCTGGTTCATTCATTCGGCAAACGAGAGAGCAGGGTCGTCCATCTCCCCCGCTGCCCCTCCAGCCCGGCCGAGGGTGGCTCGGGGGTCGCTTCGCTCCAGCCTTAGGCCCAAGTCGCGACCCCGGGAGGAGCGAGGGTGCAGGGGACGCCCGGGTCCGGCGAGCGGGGTAGTCGGTACCTGCGGGGGGCTTCATGGCGGGTGGGTCTGCGCCTGCGGCTCCCTCCCTCCTTCCACCTGCTACGCGTCCAGCCACCTCGGCCACTGAGGCCGCCTGCCTCGGCCCAACCGCCGCCACCGCCGCCACGGCCGCCTGAGGACCAAGGGGCCCGCCGCCCGCGCTCCCGGGGCATGCTGGGGCGGCGCGCGCACAGGGAGGGCAGGACGCACGCGCCTCTGAGCCCCGCCCACAGCTAAAGGAGGAGGGCCGGGACGCTGGAGCCCTCTGCGCACTCGCCGTAACCCTCCTGGTCCGTTATTGGTCTCGGAGGTGCGTGGGCGGAGCCTCTTGCTCTACCATTCCAGAGCCGCTGGGGTGGCTAGGAAGGACGGTTTCCTTGGAAACCGCGCACGCCGCTGACGCCTCTGAGCCTCTGCGCGGCTCATTGCACTGAGACTTCGCTTGGGCTTCAGGCTACCGCGTTAATGTGTACTTGCCTCGCTTCTTATAGCTGTGTGTTGGGCCAGTGTTATTACTGATCACTTACTGTATCCCAGGCCCACTTTCCAGCATCTGAATCCGACGAATCAATTAAATTAACCAGAAGTTTTGGTGCTTTGGTTGTTTTTGAGACGGAGTCTCGCTCTGTCGCCCAGGCTGGAGTGCAGTAGCAGCTATCTCGGCTCACTGCAACCTCCGCCTCCCTGGTTCAAGTAATTTTCTTGCCTCAGCCTTTCCAGGAGCTGGGACTACAGGCGCCAGCCCCCACCCCGGCTAATTTTTGTATTTTTAGTAAAGAGGGGGTTTCACCATGTTGGCCAGGATGGTCTTGATCTCTTCACTTCGTGATCCGCCCGCCTCGGCCTCCCAAAGTGCTGGGATTACAGGTGTGAGCCACCGCGCCGGGCCAAGTTTTTTTTTTTTTTTGTCAGAAACAAAAGCAAGTAAACGGATTCATGTCAAATAACAGGTGTTTTGGAACAGTGCAGTAGCCTGACCTACATGCAGTGTTGTGGGTTAAAACAAAAAACATCTTGAACCATCTGTCTTGAACTGTTAGGGTACCCAGGAAAAACAATGTACTACAATTAAACTGGCAAAAACCAAAACAACCGACCTCCTTTCTTCCCTTTTTTTGTTTTTGTTTTGTTTTGTTTTGCTTTGGAGGGGCTGGAGGGAGTCTCGCTCAGTCGCCCAGGCTGGAGTGCAATGGCGCGATCTCGGCTCGCTGCAACCTCTGCCTCTAGGGTTCAAGCGATTCTCCTGTCTCAGCGTCCCGAGTAGCTGGGACTACAAATGCCCGAACCACGCCCGGCTAATTTTTGTATTTTTAGTAGATACAGGGTTTCACCGTGTTGGCCAGGCTGGTCTCGAACTCCTGACCTCAAGTGATCTGCCCCCGGCCTCCCAAAGTTCTGGGATTACAAGCGTGAGCCACCACAGCCGGCCTCACCTCCTTTATTTCTGCAAAAGAAATTAAAATAATCCACGCCATTAATCGTGCATGTATTTCGAGTAGGACGAAAATGAATTGGGAGAACATTTCTGGCAACTGTAACTTAGATGGTGATCAGTTTTCTGTCGTCCTTGGAAATGTCTCATCACATGTCTTGAGCAACACCAAGCTTAATTTTACATCGGCCTTCATTTTCGCTGTTCCCTGTGCCTGGGGTCCGTTTGGACTTTCCTATCCTTGAAATCCAAATCTAAAGGATGATCTTTCCTAGCCATCCCATGCAACTTAGCTCCCAGTGACAATCACACTACCTTCATTTTTTTTTCTTAGTGTTTGCTGTGAAATTTCTTGTTTCTCTATTTATGTACTAGTTTATTAGTTTATAGTCCGTCTACCCCAATGCAAAATAATGAGTAGACACTTTGCTGGTTTTTATGGCTGCTTTGCAATAAATATTGAATGAATATTAGGCACCTGCTGTCTACAAATGACTCTATACTCACAAACGTCTCACACTGCATGAAAGAATGCATTTGTGGGTGAGTAGATGGGTGGGTGAATAAATGAACAAAGATAGTAAGCGGGTAACATAGTAAGCGGGTAACACTGACTCCCATTCATTGCGCAGCTGTGACGCTCTGGAGTCCAGGTGTCCAAACGCGGCTGCACCACGTGGCCGGCCCAGCACCACGTGGTCAGCTCGGCGACCGGCTGGAGTCAGCCACTGTTCCACCGTGCACCGCTTCATTCCCGCTCTAGAGGGCAAACCAGCCCCGATTTCCGGCCTCCATTAGGTCGCAGAGGTCAGTTGCCCTAACGACCAGCTGGTTCCCGCCTCTACGTTGCGTCACTTCCTTCCACGCCCACCTCCATCATTAACGCGCCTGTGCAGAAGGGAAGCAACTCCCGGCGCATTTCTTTTGCGCAGGCGTCGCGCCCTGGGGCCGGGGCCGGGCGGCACCGCGGTGCGCAAGCGCAACCGTCGGTGGGTCGGGTATCGGTCGCCTGAGAGGTGAGTGAGGGGCACTACGCTGAGCCTGGCGGGTCTGGGGTCTGCGGCTCGGGGCCCACGGGGCCCCAGAGCTCGTAAGAGGTTGGGGATCGTGAGGCCAGGGTCACCGCGACCCGCGGGGTCCTGTGAGTAGGCGGTGCGGAGGGGAAACTGAGGCCGGGCGCCATCGGGCAGGCCCTTCGAGCCCTGATCTCCCTTCCCCGGGCCCCAGGTCCTGGAAATGCTGGTCCGCGGCCTGGTGGCGAGGACGGCGGGAGGGGAAGGCGCCCCGCATGCGGTGAGCGCTCGCTGGGTGTTTGCTGCCGTTCGGCTCTTATTAACCGCCTGGAAACGTCGTCCCTGTGACTCAGGGACCCCCGTTTGTGGGGACTGAAGTCGGAACTCTGGTTCCAGCGCCGCCAGTCCCTACCTGGGTGACCTTGCCCCAGCCTCTTGGCTTCTCGGAGCCTCAGTTTTCCCCTCTGTAAAACGGGCGTTGTTCAAAAGTCCCTGCCTAGGAGAAGGAGAGCCGCAGGGTCCAGCGGAATCTGAGAACTCCAAAGAATTAGCAGGCGTTCGTCTTATATCATGTTTAGAGTCTTCTTCTGCATATCGTGCTAGAGGTGGGGGAAATCTGGGATTCAGGACCAGTCCACCACCACCTCCCACCCGCTGTGTAAACCTGGGTGAGTCGCCTTCCCTCTCTGAGCAAACCGTTCCTTCTTTCGTAAACGAGTTGTAAAAGCAGATGCCTCGGAGGGTCATTATGAGGATAAACCCACATTCAATTATTTGATCAGGTGCCTGGAACTTGATAAGAGAGAGCTGGCTTGAGAATAGCTGTTTTTGTTTTTAGGTGCCAGAAAATTGCAGTGTAGTGTGCCCCTCAGAGGTTGAATGATTGTCCCATTTTCTTCTGTTTCTGTCTCTGATTATTCGTTTTGTCTGCCTTTTCCCTCCCTTGACCAGTGGTTCTCAACCAGGAACAATTCTGTGCCCCAGGGATTCTTGGTGACATTTGTGCTTGTCATGATTTGGGGGACCCCCTGGTTTGGAGTCGGTGGAGGCCAGGGTTGCTGCTCGGCACCCTGCAGTACCCAGGACGGCCTCACCCCAGAAAATGATCCAGCTTTAAATGTCAATAATGCTTTAAAAACCCTACCATACGGGCGGATCACCTGAGGTCAGGAGTTCAAGACCAGCCTAGCCAACGTGGTGAAACCCCGTCTCTACTGAAAATATGAAAATTAGCTGGGCATGGTGGTGTGCACCTGTAATCCCAGCTACTCAGGAGGCTGAGGCAGGAGAATCCCTTGAACCCAGGAGGCAGAGGTTGCAGTGACCCAACATCACGCCACTGCACTCCAGCCTGGGCGACAGAGCGAGACCCTGTCAAAAAAAAAAAAAAAAAATCTACCCTAGATCAGTGATTCTTCACCAGCATGGGCAGCTGGGACTGTGTGGGCCCGGGAAATGGTGTACAAAGTTTTGTGTGTGCACCCAATTTCATGTAGAGAGAAATGGGTACTTTGGAGTTTAGCTTCTCAAGTCAGACTGCCTGGGTTCAGAACTCCTGATTTTCATCCTCGGAGCTGGGTGGTCTCGGGTGGTCCCCATCTTTCCAAGCCTCAGTTTTTCTTCTGTGGAATGGGGATTATAATAGTAACCACCTCAGGTGTGTGAGGATTAAACCAGGCAAGTATCAGCAAACTGACCAGAAGGCCAAATCCACCTCTGGCCTGTTTTTGTGAATGAAGGTTTGTAGGAACACAGCCACACTCCTTGGTTTATGCGTTACCTGTAGTTGATTTCGAGCTAAGAAGGCACAGTTGAACAGTTGCCGTAGGGAACTTAACGCCTGCAGAGCTGAAGACAATCTGGCCCTTTTCAGAAAAACCTTTGCTGACCCCTAAAATAAGCTATTGCATGTACAGCACTTAGCTGGGTGCCTGGAAAGCTGTAAGCACGCCAAGGATTTGAGCTGAGGTTTATAATTAAATCTTCCTAGAAGGGTGAATGATTCCAAATGCGGGTGAGCTCTGCCCCAGATTGGAGGATCCTTGAGAGCTGTCGTCTTACTCAATTCTACATTTTTTCTTTTTTATGCCAAGACCCAACAGTGGCTCTGGTAGGAAGTGCTCAGTACAGGCTGAAGGAACAAAGGGGTGGTTTGAGATAGGGTCTTGCTCTGTCGCCCAGGCTGGAGTGCAGTGGCGCAATCTCTGCTCACTGCAGCCTCGACCTCCCAGGCTCAGGCCCTCCCACCTCAGCCTCCTGAGTAGCTGGGACTACAAGTATGCACTACTACACCCAGCTAATTTTTGTATTTTGTTTTAGAGATGGGGTTTCACTGTGTTGCCCAGGCTGGTCTTAAGCTCCTGGGTTCAAGTGATCCTCCACCTTGGCCTCCAGAGTTCTGTGATTACAGGCATGCCCCACTGCACCTGGCCCGTTTTCTCTTTTACTGAGGTGGAAACAGAGACCTAGAGAGAAATGGCCTCCCCAAGGAACGTGACCATGTGGCTGTGAATTTTTCAACAATCGCAGGCTTTCCTGAGTCCATAGGGTTTAGACGCTGCCAGATGCTGGCATTCAAAGGGAAGATGGGTCTGTCAAGAGATAGAAAGCCGTGTAAGAGATGCTGGGCCACAGATAGGAGTTTGCAGGAATACCAGATTCTCTCCTGGCGGAGTTGCGCAGGGGAGGTGAGCACTTGAGTTTGAGTGGCATGCACAGGCTTTGGTGTAGGCCCCACAGATGACCCCCAGCTGGTGAGGGGGCCTCCTATGCACACTCCTGGGGTTGCAAGGAGCAGTTGAGAGCTTTTATGTGTGCAGCGATCTCCTGGTGGCATTTTGGAAGAAAGTGGGTTTCGATGTGGGGAGTGGGCAGGAGACTGAGCTAGAACTCGGGTATCCTAAGAGGGAGTGAGGAGCAGGGCACCCGGCTCTCCTGCCCTGCTGTTGGTGAGAAGCACTGTGGATTTGGGATGGAGTTGGGCAGAGTGTTCACAGAAGGTAGTGGGTAAGAGCAGGCCCCTCCTACTGGGGTGTGAGGAGGTAAGGCGACCTCAGTTTACGAGGATGTTCTATTTTTTTCCATTGAATGATCCCTTCTGGGCAGGGAAATAAGGAAGAGAGGTGGTTGTGAGTTTTTTGTTTGTTTTTAGAGACAGGGTCTCACTTTGTCACCCAGGCTGGAGTGTAGGGCCCAATCACAGCTCACTGCAGCCTCCAACTCCTGGGCTTAAACAATCCTCTCGCCTCAGCCTCCCACGTAGCTGGGACTACTAGTATGTGCCGCCACATCAGGCTAATTCTATTTTTTTTTTAGAGTCTCTTTTGTAGGGTCTCACTATACACTATATTGCCCAAGCTGGTCTTAAACACCTGGACTCAAGCGATTCTCCCACCTCGGCCTCCCAAAGTGCTGGGATTACAGGCGTGAGCCACCGCCCCGACCGAGGTGGCTGTGTTTTGATTTTGTTTTTATTTTAATGATAAAATGAAAAGGTGGGATGTGGAGTCATCGGCTCAGAGCCGAAAGGGACGCTGAAGCCCCCAACATTGGAGCTGGCGCCACCCCCATGGGCCAGCACCCTCCCACCCTCACTTCTGCAGCCTCTGCCTTGAAACCAGGCCTCGGCCATGGCTCCTGAGCATCCATAAAGCCCTCGCTGTTGGGAGACACAGCAGGCCTTCTTTGAGAATGCTGTCCCACAGCCAAACCCTACAAGTTGTGATTGTTCCAAAGACACCGACTGCCAAACGGCAGTTGAGGAAAATGCCGTCCTCATGCTTGCTGGACCCCCCTCTGAAGAGCAGAAAACTTTCTTACGGGAAAGCCTGGCTGTTGAAGCAGATTTGAGAACCGTTTGATGATGTCCCCCACCTTGGGGACAGCAGAGAAGCCACAGGTCCTGGCACCACCAGCCTGTGTCACATGCTGGGCGGGGCCTGTGCTTCCCTTAGTTGAGCGGTCCTCCACCGTGGACCCGCAGTTCTGAAACCCAGAATAGCCTACAAGCAGAAGGTTTTCAGAAAGCTCACAGCAAAGTCATTTTGGACAGAAAAAGCTGACCTGTACTGACTTCCAGCCTTTCTTCTTCCCACTTAGTGGCTGTCAGTGATTTACAGCTGGGGGCGGTTTGGCAGTGTCTGGGGACATGTGTGGTTGTCTCAACTGGAAAGTGTTTCTGGCGTGCAGTGGGGGGAGCCAGGGGTGCTGCTCAGCCCCCTGCCGTGCCCAGGACAGAATCATCCACCCAAGAGGCCCACAGTGCCACAGGCGACAGACCTGCATTAATTATTTGGGAAAAAAATTGAGGTTGCTCCTGCTCACACTGGACAGCAGAATAAACTTCTGATTGGGCAGAGGGTGGAAATCAGGGGGTCCGCAGCTCCTAGGATTCACCTCCTTGCTCTCTCTCCACTTAGTGTGTGGATTTATTTTATCTTTTGTTTTGTTTTGTTTTGTTAGAGACAGGGCCTCACTTTGTTGCCCAAGTTGGCCTCAAACTTCTGGGCTCAAGCAATCCTCCATAGTTTGTGAATTTCAATGTGTGCAGCCTCCTGGGACCTTAGTAGAGCAAATGATCATGGGACACAGAGTCTCTTGGGGATCCGTGGCATCCCCTAGCCCAGGGTGTCTAAGCTGGGGCACTTCTGCTCAGCTCTGCCCCAGGGTAACAGGGATGGGGCAGGGTGGAGACCATGAGGCTAAGAGGTTCTCTGGGATGTGGGGCGGGGCGGGGGGGGGTGTTCCAGGAGGGAAAGCAGCACGTGCAAAGGCCCTGGGGTACAGAGGCACCGGCAGCACTGGAAGAGAGGAGTGTGACTCAGTGAATGCGACTCTTTCCACTTTCTGAACCCTCATTGGGTCCCTAGCCACCTGCCACCCTGTCCAGTTCTCACACCTCAGTTTAAGAGAGAAGGAAACAGGTACACCAAAGAACCAAAGATGAGATTTCTTGGTTTATTCTGTGTTAGTTCCCTGCGAAGGAACGCACATCCCCCTCCACACACACACCCCCGCCCCCCACACCCCTCAGCGTGGATCGTGCTAGGCCCTGTGTGCCTGGAATGCTAAGCCGAGTTCCAGCTGTCACTGGTAGGATCTTGCGTGTGCCACCTGTCTGGGCC
This sequence comes from Pan troglodytes, assembly GCF_028858775.2. Taxonomy (NCBI): domain Eukaryota; kingdom Metazoa; phylum Chordata; class Mammalia; order Primates; family Hominidae; genus Pan; species Pan troglodytes. The sequence goes on along the minus strand of NC_072418.2, from coordinate 5,118,043 downwards.
TGTCACTCCCTCTGTAAGAGGGGGCTGTGACCCCCGCCTTCTAGGTTTATGTGGGGACTCCGCCAGGTCTGATTTCTTTTTTTTTTTTTTTTGAGATGACGTCTTGCTTTGTCACCCAGGCTGGCGTGCAGTGGCGCGATCTCAGCTCAGTGCAGTCTCCACCTCCCAGGTTCAAGCAACTCTCCTGCCTCAGCCTCCCGAGTAGCTGGGATTACAGGCACCCGCCACCACGCCCGGCTAATTTTTGTATTTTTAGTAGAAGCCAGGCTGGTCAGGAACTCCAGACCACTTCAGCCTCCCAAAGTGCTGGGATTATAGGCCTGAGCCACCGCTCCTGGCCCAGGTCTTGTTTCTGCTGCTTGCTGTTGCCTCTTCCAAATCTGAGGTCACCAAGTGAGGTGTGTCTGCCTAGGGATCCTGACCTGATGCCGCCTGTTACAGAATCATTTCCAATGAAACCTCTGAAGAGATGTCGGCACCATTCTCAGCTAAAGACACCTGGTGGGGTGTGACCCTCATCTCAAAGACCCCAGACTTTGAAAAGAAACTCTTTTCTTGAGGCAGGGTCTCACTCTCTTTCCCAGGCTGGAGTGCAGTGGTGTGATCACAGCTCACTGCAGCACGGACCTCCTGGGCTCAAGCGATCCTCCTGCCTCAGCCCCTCAAGCAGCTAGGGCTATAGATGTGTGCCACCACACCCAGCTAATTTTTTAATGTTTTGCAGAGATGGGGTCTCCGTATGTTGCCCAGGCTGCTCTTGAATTCCTATGCTCAAGTGATCCCCCCGCTTTGGCCTCCCAAAGTGCTGCTGGGATCACAGGTGTGAGCCACTGCGCCTGGTCTTTTTTTTTTTCTGAGATGGAGTTTTGCTCTTATTGCCCAGGCTGGAGTGCAGTGGTGCGATCTTGGCTCACGGCAACCTCCACCTCCCGGGTTCAAGCGATTCTCCTGCCTCAGCCTCCCAAGTAGCTGGGATTACAGGCGCGCACCACTACGACCGGCTATTTTTTGTAGACTGGGTTTCACCTGTTGGTCAAGCTGGTCTCGAACTCCTGACGTCAGGTGATCTGCCTGCCTCGGCCTCCCAAAATGTTGGGATTACAGGTATGAGCCACCGTGCCCAACCAGTCTTTCTTTTTTTTTTGAGATGGAGTTTTGCTCTGCCACCCAGGCTGGAGTGCAGTGGCTCTATCTCAGCTCACTGCAACCTCCACCTCCCGGGTTCAAGCGATTCTCCCGCCTCAGCCTCCTGAGTAGCTGGGACTACAGGTGTGCGCCACCATGATTGGCTAATTTTGTTTGCATTTTTAGTAGAGATGGAGTTTCACCATGTTGGTCTCAAACTCCTGACCTCAGGTGATCCACCTGCCTCAGCCTCCAAAAGTTCTGGGATTACAGGCGTGAGCCACCATGCCAGGCCAAAAATTACCATCTTAATCAAGTTATAAATGCACAGTTCAGTGGCTTTAAGCACATTCACACAGCTATGTAGCCATTGCCACCATCATCTCCAGAAGTTTCTCATCTCCCCAGGCTGAAACTCTGTCCCCATGAAACATTCACTCCCCAGCCCCTGGCACCCCCAATTCTACTTTTGGTCTCTGTGAATCCAACGACTCTAGGGACCACCTAGGAGGGGAGTCACACAGGTTTTGTACCTTTGTTTCTGGCTTATTTCACTGAGTGCGACGTCCTCAAGGTCCGCCCATGTTGTAGCCTGGTCAGGATTTCCTTTTCATGGCTGTGTAGTATTCCGTCATGTGGCTAGACCACATTGTGTTGATCCACTCACCTGTCTGTGGACACTTGGGCTGTTTGCTTTTGGCTATTGTAATGCTGTTGTCAAAACGTGTAAAAATAAAACAAAAGAAACTCCGTAAACCAAAAATCTTCACCTTTCAGGTGGCATGTGTCTGTTTTCCTTGGGCTTGGGGGTCAGGAGACCTGACTGGCTTGCTCTCTGAACCCTGTTGGCTGGGGCGGATGACGTCAGCTTTTGTGGTTTCACTTTCTGGTGGTGGTTGACCGCCGTGGGCCCTGATGTGTCGCACATGAGATCTTTGGATTCTGGGACTGGCTGCCCGCCGGCTCTAGGCAGTCCTGATCCCAGACCTCAAAGTTCTGGGCTCTCCATTGTGTCCTGAGATGGGGGCGGAAAACTCATTACCATCCCGCAGGAGCTTTCAGGAAGACCGTAACTCCCCGTCCAGCGACACAAAACACAGCTCTTGTAGATTTCTCCCCCTTTAAAACATTGAGCTGTGATTCCCACACCGCTGTGATCCCCACACCGCTGTGATCCCCACACCGCTGTGATCCCCACACCGTGAAATTCAGTGGCATTTGGTGCCTTCACAGGGTTGTGCAACCATCACCACTCTCTGGTTCCAGAGCTGTCTCATCGCCCCAAAAGGAAGCAAGGAAGCTGGTCCCCACCAGCTGTCACTCCCCTTCCCCTCCCCAAGCCCTGGCACCCACGCATCTCCTTCCTGTCTCTGGATGGGCCTGTCCTGGACATTTCATAGAAATGGAGTCGGAGTCACACCCTGTGTGTGCTTTGGGTCTGGCTTCTTTTGCTCTCTGTTTTGTTTTGTTTTTTAATGATTGCTGATGGATGTTGCTTTCCCTGAAAGGGAAACAAAGCTGTGGGCACACCCAGTGTGTCTGGGACTATGCTTGTTTAGTGGCGTGGAGGTCCACGTCGCCGGTGTCATCTGAGTCTGACGTCAGCCACTGTTTAAAGCGTGGCGGGCCAATGCCTTGCTTGTCTCTGGCGCGGGGTGGGTTATGCGGTCAGGCAGCCCACGCCTCATCTTCTAGGGGGTGGTGGCTGTTCACCTCATGTAGAGGCATTTTAGGGGAACCAAGACACTGAACGCCTCTGATCTTGAGTGTGGGGGCAGGTCAGCCTGCCGGGCGTGGATCCTGCCGTGCCTGTGGCTCCAGTGGCCTTGAGTGAACACCTCCATCCCCAGTCCTGCCGCATAGGTCGCTGCGCCGAGGTCATGAGACGGTGCTGTGTCAAGTGCCTGGTGCACCCACAGGCTCTTCAGGTCCTCCTCTTCTAGTCCAGCGTTTCTCCCAGTGGGAGCTGTGGACATTGGGGCCGGATCATCCTCTGGGATAGAGCCGTCCTGGGCACTCCAGGGCACTGAGCAGCGTCCCTGGCCTCCCCCACTCCATGTGAGACAACACCAAGTGTCTCAGCACATCCATCGAGAACCGCTGGTCTGGGAGAGAGACAGAATCTGGAGAGACCTGCACGCACACACACACATGCGCGCACACACAGCTTCAGCAAAATCCAGTGGGTCAGTAGAATCCACGGCTTTCCTCAGCATTTGCCTCCTGGAGGAGGCCGGGTATGGTGGCTCACACCTGTGATCCCAGCGCTTTGGGAGGCCAGGGTGGGAGGATTGCTTGAGGCCAGGAGTTTGCCAATGTTCATGGGCAGGTATTTTACATAGTTGACGTTCTAGGTCTGCGAAGTGCTCAGGTAGGTCATCTGCATGGTTTTAATGCTTTTGGTGCCCTGTTGTCTACACGGGGATGGTTGTAGGTGAAGGCCTCTGTGTACGCGTGCACGGGTGTTAACCTACGTGTCTTGGGCCATTAGACATCTGTGCACTTAAAGTTAAAATGGACATTTGCATAGACGTGATAGGAAGTGTCGTTTTCTTATAAAAGAAGCTGCCCCTCGGGCAGCTGGCTCCTGGGACCGCAGCACAGTGAGCAACACGCAGCTGCTCCCTCCCTCCGTGTCCCTCGGCCACCGCCCTTCACTGCTCCCTTCCGTGTGATGACAGCCTGTTTGTTCTCCTGTCTATGTGATCCTGGGCACGCGACCACGCCTCCCTGCCCAACGTGGCTCAGTTCAGCTGGAGACAGGGCCGACCCGCTTGTTGGAGTCGTCACGAGGACGGAGGTGTGTCCTGAGATGCTGCCTGCTTGCCAGGTGTTAGTGTCGGTTTGCTGGGGCCGCGGTGACAGAGTGCCATAGACCAGGCAGCTGAAACAGAGTTCATCGTCTCTCAGTCCTGGAGGCCGGAAGTCCATGATCAAGGTTCTGTCGGGGCTTGTTCCTTGTGAGGACGTGAGGGCAATCTGGTGTCCCTGCCGTGTGGCCGCATCACCCCATCTCTGCCCTCGGTGTCCCTGCCGTGTGGCCGCATTACCCCATCTCTGCCCTCGGTGTCCCTGCCGTGTGGCCGCGTCACCCCATCTCTGCCCTCAGTGTCCCTGCCGTGTGGCCGCGTCACCCATCTCTGCGCTTGGTGTCCCTGCCCTGTGGCCGCGTCACCCCATCTCTGCCCTCGTTGTCCCTGCCCTGTGGCCGCGTCACGCATCTCTGCCCTCGGTGTCCCTGCCCTGTGGCCGCGTCACCCATCTCTGCCCTCGGTGTCCCTGCCGTGTGGCCGCGTCACCCATCTCTGCCCTCGGTGTCCCTGCCGTGTGGCCGCGTCACCCATCTCTGCCCTCGGTGTCCCTGCCCTGTGGCCGCGTCACCCCATCTCTGCCCTCGGCGTCCCTGCCCTGTGGCCGCGTCACCCATCTCTGCCCTCGGCGTCCCTGCCGTGTGGCCGCGTCACCCATCTCTGCCCTCGGCGTCCCTGCCGTGTGGCCGCGTCACCCATCTCTGCCCTCGGCGTCCCTGCCCTGTGGCCGCGTCACCCATCTCTGCCCTCGGCGTCCCTGCCCTGTGGCCGCGTCACCCATCTCTGCCCTCGGCGTCCCTGCCGTGTGGCCGCGTCACCCATCTCTGCCCTCGGCGTCCCTGCCGTGTGGCCGCGTCACCCATCTCTGCCCTCGGCGTCCCTGCCCTGTGGCCGCGTCACCCATCTCTGCCCTCGGCGTCCCTGCCGTGTGGCCGCGTCACCCCATCTCTGCCCTCGGCGTCCCTGCCGTGTGGCCGCGTCACCCCATCTCTGCCCTCGGCGTCCCTGCCGTGTGGCCGCGTCACCCCATCTCTGCCCTCGGCGTCCCTGCCGTGTGGCCGCGTCACCCCATCTCTGCCCTCGGTGTCCCTGCCCTGTGGCCGCGTCACCCCATCTCTGCCCTCGGTGTCCCTGCCCTGTGGCCGCGTCACCCATCTCTGCCCTCGGTGTCCCTGCCGTGTGGCCGCGTCACCCATCTCTGCCCTCGTTGTCCCTGCCGTGTGGCCGCGTCACCCATCTCTGCCCTCGGCGTCCCTGCCCTGTGGCCGCGTCACCCATCTCTGCCCTCGGCGTCCCTGCCGTGTGGCCGCGTCACCCATCTCTGCCCTCGGCGTCCCTGCCGTGTGGCCGCGTCACCCATCTCTGCCCTCGGCGTCCCTGCCCTGTGGCCGCGTCACCCATCTCTGCCCTCGGCGTCCCTGCCGTGTGGCCGCGTCACCCCATCTCTGCCCTCGGCGTCCCTGCCCTGTGGCCGCGTCACCCATCTCTGCCCTCGGCGTCCCTGCCGTGTGGCCGCGTCACCCCATCTCTGCCCTCGGCGTCCCTGCCGTGTGGCCGCGTCACCCCATCTCTGCCCTCGGCGTCCCTGCCGTGTGGCCGCGTCACCCCATCTCTGCCCTCGGTGTCCCTGCCCTGTGGCCGCGTCACCCCATCTCTGCCCTCGGCGTCCCTGCCCTGTGGCCGCGTCACCCATCTCTGCCCTCATTGTCCCTGCCGTGTGGCCGCGTCACCCATCTCTGCCCTCGTTGTCCCTGCCGTGTGGCCGCGTCACCCATCTCTGCCCTCGGTGTCCCTGCCGTGTGGCCGCGTCACCCCATCTCTGCCCTCGGTGTCCCTGCCGTGTGGCCGCGTCACCCCATCTCTGCCCTCGGTGTCCCTGCCCTGTGGCCGCGTCACCCATCTCTGCCCTCGGTGTCCCTGCCCTGTGGCCGTGTCACCCATTTCTGCCTTCACATCCACACAGTGTTCTCCCTGTGCACGTGTCTGCATCCAAATGTCCCCTTTTTATAAGGACATTGGTTATTGCTCTAGGGACCCGCCGTACACTGGTATGATGTCATCTTACCAAATTCTGTCCGCCAAGATCTTATTTCCAGGTGAGGTCGCATTCCAAGGTCCTGGCAGTTAGGACTTCAGTGTATGGATTTGGGGGACACAGTTCAGCACACGGCAGTATTCAGCCCCTGGAGCCGCCTGTCAGCGTGGCTGCATGCAGAGGGTCCCTGGGGCCCAGCTGGGGAGTGGGACCTGGCGGCAGAGACCCCTTGCACTGTGCTGGCTCAGAAGGAGGAGCCGCGGCCTCCTGGGTGCTGGGTCAGAGTTTCCTTGTAGGCGTTTGTGGCTTTAGTCACTTCTTAGAGAGCAGATCTGGGCACAGAGCAGAGAAGAATAAGAAATTATCCAGAGGCAGCTGTCACTGTAGAAGATTCCTTCAGGCCTCGCGCTTCCTCGTCCATCCCGAGGCTGGCGGCCTCTTGGCCAGGCCCTGTCTGACCCAGCCTGAATCCGAGCGTCTGACCTCAAACCTGTGCTTCTCCTCACGGTGGTTCCCCAGCTCCTGAGGCCTCAGGCCTGCCCCTGGCCTCATGCGTCTTGGCACACAGAGCGCAACTAAGAATAAGGTCCACTCTGCACGGGCTGGGCCAGGCCCCGGAGGAAGGCCGGTGACACACAGCCCCGCCACCCTGTATGTCAGCCAGCGAGGGACAGAGATGGGGAAGACCCAGCTGCTTGGAGACACCAGAAGCCCTGGACAGGGAGTGGATTCCAGGGAAGGCGGCTGCCCAGCCCAGCCCGGAAGGAGCAGGTGGAGAAGGGAGGCCCAGCCAAGGGAACCTCATCGCAAGAACAGAGGATGGGGGTCCCATCCCACGGCCAGGGCCTCCCCAAGGGCTGCCCCTCCATGCGCCAGCACCACAGCAACCCCTCTCCATGCCTGCTTCTGGCCTCAGAGTAGGTTCTCCAAATGCTCCCAGTGAAACTGCACAGCCGGGCAGCATTTCCGGAATAGCCTCAGCATGTGTTGATCTGGACACGGAGGGTGCACCAGCACCTGTCCACGTGCCTGCCTGTGTGGGGGTGTTCACTCAGCGTTGTGCACGCCTGGTCTCATACCCCTCCCCACACGCGCCCCTGATGGGGAGGTGCTGTCGCCATCCATGGGGGACAGAAGAGGAAACTGAGGCTCAGCAGAGTTAAGTCGCTTCCCCTAGGTCACACTGCCAAAAACAGCCAACCGAGGTCTATGCCACGAGACTCACCGCGAGGAATCATGATTTTTTTTTTTTTAAGATGGAGTCTCACTCTGTTGCCAGGCTGGAGTGCAGTGGCGTGATCTCAGCTCACTGCAACCTCCAACTCCCTGGTTCAAGTGATTCTCCTGCCTCAGCCTCCCGAGTAGCTGGGATTACAGGCACGTGCCACCATGCCCAGCTAATTTTTGTATTTTTAGTAGAGATGGGGTTTCACCGTGTTTGGCCAGGATGGTCTCTGTCTCCTGACCTCGTGATCTGCCTGCCTCGGCCTCCCAAAGTGCTGGGATTACAGGCGTGAGCCACCGCGCCTGGCAGAATCGTGATATTAACAACAGACACCGCAGGGCACCAAGTGCTGGGCTGACAGCTTCCGGGTTATTTTTTCCCCGACCCCTGACAGCAGCCACAATGGGGCTCCCCATTTTACAGACATGGAGGCGGAGGCTCTGGCCGAACAACCCGTCCGAGCTCACAGGCTTTGCAGGCCACGATCCGGGAACCGCCTGGCCTCTCCCTCACAACCCCGCTGGCTTAACACAACCAAGATTGATTTCCCTCGCAGTTCTGGAGGCCAGAAGTCTGAGATGAAGGTACAGGCTGGGCCACGTTCCCTCTGAAGGCCCCAAGGGAGGCTCCGTCCTGCCTCTTCCAGCTGCTGGGGGCCAGCGAGCCTCACCTCTCTTCATGTGGCCACATGGCCTCAGCCTCTGCCTCTGTCTTCACGTGGCCGTCTCCGTGCGGCCATGTTCAATCCCTGCATTAGGGCCACCACAGCGACCTCATCTCCACTTGTTTCCATCTGCAAAGACACAAACAAGGTTCCGTGCTCAGGTCCCAGGTGGACGTGACTAGGGGAACACCGTTCAGCCCAGAACTCGGCTGCTCCGGGGGCGGGGGCGGCTGCTTCTCCATGCAGCTTGTTACATCCGAATGTTTAGAGTCACCGTCGCCAGCCTTCGGGGGAAATGGAGGCACAGTGAGGCCAAGCCTTCCTGAGCTGGCGCCTCAAGGCAGCCGGCCAGCCTGCCCCGGGGGAAGCTCACGTCGGGGCTTCCTGCTCAGAGCCGTGAAGGTCACTGTGGCCGAGGCCCCTCCAAGTTGGCCCAGGCACCCAGGAAACCTGTGTGAAAGGTCTTGTACTAAAAAAAGACCTGTCCATAGACTACAGCTCCAGATTCCAGAACAGCCTCTCCTGATGTCACCATCTGGCACCCTTTAGAGCTTTGGCAGGAAACTGCAGGGACCACAGACATGAGCAGAAGCAGCTGTCAAGTCCTGGGAGTGAGGAACAAGACAGGGTGTCCGAGTGGGGACCAGGCGGGTGTCCGAGGGGGAACCAGGAGGGTGTCCGAGGGGGGACCAGGCAGATTTCCGAGGGGGGACCAGGCATATTTCCGAGGGGGAACCAGGAGGGTGTCCGAGGGGGGAACCAGGCGGGTGTCCGAGGGGGGAACCAGGCGGGTGTCCGAGGGGGGAACCAGGCGGGTGTCCGAGGGGGGAACCAGGCGGGTGTCCGAGGGGGGAACCAGGCGGGTGTCCGAGGGGGGAACCAGGCGGGTGTCCGAGGGGGGAACCAGGCGGGTGTCCGAGGGGGGATCCAGGCGGGTGTCCGAGGGGGGATCCAGGAGGGTGTCCGAGGGGGGAACCAGGAGGGTGTCCGAGGGGGGAACCAGGAGGGTGTCCGAGGGGGGATCCAGGAGGGTGTCCGAGGGGGGATCCAGGAGGGTGTCCGAGGGGGGATCCAGGAGGGTGTCCGAGGGGGGATCCAGGAGGGTGTCCGAGGGGGGAACCAGGCGGGTGTCCGAGGGGGGAACCAGGCGGGTGTCCGAGGGGGGATCCAGGCGGGTGTCCGAGGGGGGATCCAGGCGGGTGTCCGAGGGGGGAACCAGGCGGGTGTCCGAGGGGGGAACCAGGCGGGTGTCCGAGGGGGGAACCAGGCGGGTGTCCGAGGGGGGAACCAGGCGGGTGTCCGAGGGGGAACCAGGCGGGTGTCCGAGGGGGAACCAGGAGGGTGTCCGAGGGGGGAACCAGGCGGGTGTCCGAGGGGGGAACCAGGCGGGTGTCCGAGGGGGAACCAGGCGGGTGTCCGAGGGGGAACCAGGCGGGTGTCCGAGGGGGAAACCAGGCGGGTGTCCGAGGGGGAAACCAGGCGGGTGTCCGAGGGGGGAACCAGGCGGGTGTCCGAGGGGGGAACCAGGCGGGTGTCCGAGGGGGGAACCAGGAGGGTGTCCGAGGGGGGAACCAGGCGGGTGTCCGAGGGGGGAACCAGGCGGGTGTCCGAGGGGGGCACCAGGCGGGTGTCCGAGGGGGGCACCAGGCGGGTGTCCGAGGGGGGAACCAGGCGGGTGTCCGAGGGGGGAACAGGAGGGTGTCCGAGGGGGAACGAGATGGGTCTCCTGGGGGAACTAGAGGGGGGTCTGAGGTGGAATGAGGTAGGTAGGGCTCCGAGGGGGAACAAGACGGGTCCCCAAGAAGTCCCTGGGGGGAGTCCTCTGCAAGTCCTGTGAAACAGTGATACCAGGGCAGGCACACCTGGCCCCGTTGGGTACCTAAGAAATGCTTGCTGACATGCCACAAAAGAGGTGAATTGAGGAAAGGGGCAGTGGCTCTGGCTGAGGGCAAGGTCTCTCCCTGTCAGCCCTGTGGACATTGGGGCTGGATCGTTCTCTGGAGTGGAGCAGTCCTGGGCACTGCAGGGTGCTGGGCAGCATCCCTGGCCCCCACCCACCTCATGCCAGAAGCAGGGGCAGAGGGGACCTCCGTGGCGCCTCAGTACCACCCTGGGAGCACTCAGGAGGCCCTGGGAGCACGCGGGTTCTCTAGGGCAGGCCCTGCTTGCCTGCTGGCCTCACACTTGCTGGCTGTGTGCATAGCCGGATTGGTGAGCTCTGGGCTTCAGGTCATCATCTGTGAAATGGGCGTATTAAGGCCTTTCTACCTGGGCTGTCCTGGAGCTGAGATCAGCCAGCACCCTTAAAGTTAGGCCCAGCGAGTTAGGGGCAGGCCTGGGGCGCCTGGAGTGGGGAGTGTGTGGGGGCCTGATGGGGGTTTTTCCTGCACCCCCAGGTATCACCTCTTCTGGGCTCAAGATGGACAACAAGAAGCGCCTGGCCTACGCCATCATCCAGTTCCTGCATGACCAGCTCCGGCACGGGGGCCTCTCGTCCGATGCTCAGGAGAGCTTGGAAGGTAGGTGGGTGCCCGCCACCTCCCCCTCTCCCTGGGCAGCGGCCGGCACAGTCGCCTCGTGTAGACACCTGGTGTGTAGACTCCTGGTCCCCTGCCTGGCTTTTTGGGGGCGGAAGCTAAGCCCAGAGAGGGCCGGGGTCTGCCCAGGGCCACACAGCCCCCGGCCGTGGGAGCCAGGGCCGAGCTGAGCCCTCCCGCCTGCCACTGCGTGTCGCCACCACTGCTTGATGCCTTGAGGCTGAGCTGCCTTCCAGTGGCTTTTTTCCATCTCCCCATCTTCCACCAAGGTGGGTTCTGGAATGTTCTCACCACCCAGTGTGTGCGTGTCACCATCGGTCACGGGGAAAAGCTCTCCTAGTGCTGGCCCCGCCCCAGAGTCCCAGACTCGTTGGCATCCTGCATGGCCTGTCGGGGCCCCAGGCGCCTTGGTCTCCTGGCTGGTCTTGCTTGCGCTTCTGCGACGCCTGGATGCGGGGCTGGGAGGGAAAGGAGGGCTCGGGAGGCAGCCTCACGTGGCTGCAGGTTCTGCTCTAGGTCCTCCTTCCCCACCTGCGCCTCGCTCACCTGTGTCCCGGGCCCGCCAGGCCTCTGTAGCACGGACACCCAGTGACAGCTGTAGGGATGTGCCCGGGGTCCTCGACACAGTGCTGGGCAGGAAGTGACTGAGCCCCACTTCTGACCTGGGTTAGGACCCTGGGTCCACATGAGGAGGCGGCCAGGGCTAGTGTTGTCTGGCTCAGTGGGAGGGCTCCCTGGGTGCTGAGTCTGTCAGGTGGGCCAGCGGAGAGAGGGGCCCTGTGGCTGTTTCTTGTCCTGCTCTCAATGGTCCTGCCCTGGTACAGACCCAGTCATACAGGCCTTCTACTGGGGGCTGGCTTCAAGCTCCTGACTCAGGCCAGGCGCCCTTGGAGGTGCAACAGCATCCGGGGCACCTCACCCCTGACGTGGCCCTCCAGGTGGGGCCAAGCCCCCACCACGCCGCAGCCGGGCAGCCCCAGCATTGGGACCCCACAGAGGCCTGAGGTCACCACCTGGGCTCCACTCTGCCCACGGCCTTTGCTGCTCTCAGGGGCACGGGGCGTCTCTGTCTGACTTTTCTTTTCGGGAAGGAAGAGGGTCCACTGTCCCAGCCCAGAGCACAGGCGGCGGCCCCTGCGTTCTGGGGTCCTTGGGAATGAACACACCTGGGGAAGCGTGAGCACCAACCCCGCCCTCTAGACCTGAAAACGTAACCTCGGGGCTGCGTGCAATGAATGGGACCGCCTGTGTCCCCACTTCAGTCGCCATCCAGTGCCTGGAGACTGCGTTTGGGGTGACGGTAGAAGACAGCGACCTCGCGCTCCCTCAGACTCTACCGGAGATATTTGAAGCGGCTGCCACGGGCAAGGTGAGCCTCGATGCTTCCCCAGCCACTGCCCCCAAAATAAGAACAGCAACAGCAGGCAGCCCTGGGGACCCCAGGAGCCCCGCTCTCATCGTCCCCCAGCACTCTGCCCGCATCCTCTCCTGGGCTGGGGATGTGGCTGCAGGAGCACTTGGCCCTCCTCCCCCTATCGGCGGGTCCTGAGACACATAGCGCTGTGGTCCCTCGCCCAGGGCCACATGATGGGCCAGGAGTCCCCTGCAGAGCCCCCGGGTCCTTCGGAGCTTGGTGGCCCTCTCTGGCGTCCCGAGGGAAGCTGAGGCGGGAGGGTGCCGGGTTGGGAGGAGAGGACAGTGGGCCGCCTTTGCCTCTGGGTCCAGGAGATGCCGCAGGACCTGAGGAGCCCCGCGCGAACCCCGCCTTCCGAGGAGGACTCAGCAGAGGCAGAGCGCCTCAAAACCGAAGGTAAGGGAGGACCGCCATCCCCACAGACACCTCGCCCTACCTGGACTCCGGGGCCGTGGGACCCTCGCAGAGGCCAGCTGGTCCCTGGGGCCCAGGGAGCTGAGGGAATTGCCCTGATGACCAGCACTCTGGCTTGTGGGGACGGGGACGGAAGGGGGACTGGCGAGGGGACTGGCGAGGTGCAGAGAAACTTGACCTTCAGGCACGGCACGGCTGGTGGGGTTGTGGGGAGTGGCCCCTGCGGAAGACTGGCTGGTGGCCCCCAAAAGTTACACAGCTTCCATGAGACCCGGCGGTTCCACCCCGATACTAGATATGTGCCCAGGAGAGACACATGTCCACCAAAACCCAGACACATGTTCACAGCAGCTGTATTCACAAGAGTCAAAAAGCAAGAAGAGGCCGGGCGTGGTGGTTCACGCCTGCAGTCCCAGCTCTTTGGGAGGCCGAGGCGGGCAGATTGCCTGAGGTCAGGAGTTCGAGACTAGCCTGGCCAACATGGTGAAACCCCGTCTCTACTAAAAATGCAAAAAAATTAGCCAGGTGCAGTGGTGGGCACCTGTAATCCCAACTACTCAGGAGGCTGAGGCAGGAGAGTTGCTTGAACCTGGGAGGCGGAGGATGCAGTGAGTCCAGATCGCGCCACTGCACTCCAGCCTGGGCGATAAGAGTGAAACTCCGTCTCAAAAAAATAAAAAAATAAAAAAACAAAACAATAAAAAGAAGCAAAAACAGCTTAAATGCCTGTCCACGCTAAATGGTCAGCACAGCGTGGCCCATGTACACGGTGGAAGGTGGATGGGTGAGGCTCTGACCCAGGCCCCAGCGCAGATGCACCGTGAGGACATCACACTCAGGGAGAGAGGCCAGACACAAAAGGACGCACAGCATGTGATCCCATTTCTTTTTTTTCTTTTGTGAGATGGAGTCTCACTCTGTCGCCCAGGCTGGAGTGCAGTGGCGTGATCTCGGCTCACTGCAACCTCTGACTCCCTGTTTCAAGCGATTCTCCTGCCTCAGCCTTCTGAGTAGCTGGGACTACAGACGCGCGCCACCACGCCCAGCTAATTTTTGTATTTCTAGTAGAGACAGGGTTGCACTGTGTTGGCCAGGATGGTCTTGGTCTCCTGATCTTGCGATCCGCCTGCCTCGGCCTCCCAAAGTGCTGGGATTATAAGCATGAGCCACCGCGCCCGGGCTTATATTTTTAAAGCGTAAGCTTTGTGGCATGTAAATTATATCTCAATAAAACTGTTTAGGGAAACACATGCTGATACCCATCTTCCCCCCACGCCCTCCTGAATTGGGATCTTGGGGGCGGGAGTGGGTTTCTGTCTTCAGGGCTCTCAGTTCTAGGATAGCAGCCGGGGTTCTGGGACCCATGCCTCAGATAGAAGCCCCATTGCCTATGAAATGAGAAGGTATCACATGAGTATTCCAAAATACAGGCCTCCGCTTGGGCTCTTTCCAGAAGAAATAGCGAAAGGGACAGTTTCCATCCCCGGGCCGCTGAGCTGTATTAACTGTTCTGTTCCCGGGGTCACCATCCAGGCAGTGACAGCCACCGTCGCCAGGCACAGGCCAGGCCAGGCCCTGCCTCCCCCACCTCCATCCCCCTTAGTGGATGTAGATATGATTGTTTGCGACTAGCGAACCCCCTATAGATGCAGACGCCTCCTGAGCCGGCATCTGTGTTGAGTCCTGGCTGCCCGGAAGAGCCAAGTGTGACGCCCCCTCGGGTCTGTGTGGACACCGGGCCGGTGTTTTCCTCTCTCCCTGATGCCGCCTCGGGTCTGTGTGGACACTGGGCCGGTGTTTTCCTCTCTCCCTGACGCCCCCTCGGGTCTGTATGGACACCGGGCCGGTGTTTTCCTCTCTCCCTGTAGGAAACGAGCAGATGAAAGTGGAAAACTTTGAAGCTGCCGTGCATTTCTACGGAAAAGCCATCGAGCTCAACCCAGCCAACGCCGTCTATTTCTGCAACAGGTACCAGCTCGGGGCCTGCCCAGGGCAGGGGCAGCCGGGTGCGGGGGCATCCTCCGGGATACTTAGCAGGGACCTGAGATGGGAGAGGCCTCTGCGCTGTAGATGAGGGATCCATTCACCAGTGGTCTCAGACCAGGAGCGAGCATCAGGTGACCAGCAACGGGGTCAGGGAGAGTCGATGCTGATTTAAAATCAGGTAGCATGCCCAGCACTCTGGGAGGCCACGGGGGAAAGATCACTTGAGGCTAGGAGTTCGGGACTAGCCTGGGTAACATATCAAGACCCCTGTCTCTACAGAAAATGTAAAAATTCGTCTGGGGGCCAGGCGCGGTGGCTCACGTCTGTAATTCCAGCACTTTGGGAGGCTGAGGCGGGGGGATCACTTGAGGTTGGGAGTTCAAGACCAGCCTGGCTAACATGGTGAAACCCCATCTTTACTAAAAATACAAAATTAGCCTGGTGTGGTGGTGGGCACCACCAGTTACTCGAGGCTGAGGTATGAGAATGGCTTGAACCTGGGAGGCAGAAGTTGCAGTGAGCCAAGATTGCGCCACTGCCCTCCATCTTGGGTGACAGAGAGACTCTGTCTCAAAAAAACCCCGAAAAAAACCACAAAAATTAGCTGGATGTGGTGGTGGGTGCCTGTAGTCCCAGCTACCTGGGAGGCTGAGGCAGGAGAATCACTTGAACCTGGGAGGCAGAGGTTGCAGTGAGCTGAGATCATGTCACTGCACTCCAGCCTGGGCAGCAGAGCAAAACCCTGTTTCAAAAATAAATAAATACATAAATACATACATAGAAAATCAGGTATCATGGCATTCCACGTGGATGTCAAGCCAAGAAAATAATCCAGTATGTGGAGGGTTGTGTTTTTTGAATGTGTGGTCTTGGATCTGCTTCAGGCTTACAGGACAGTTGCAGAGGCAGTGCAGGGTTCCTGGCCGCCTGTCATGGGGTAGTTGAGTCTCCACTCACTGTTCTCTGTACTTTGAAAAAATTGTAAAGAGAAACACAAAACACGAAAATGGTGAAGACGATTCAGACGCTGTAAGCCAAGAGCTTTGAGCTTCGACATTGGTCTGAGTTCTTTTTTTACTGATATGTAAATAATTTGTCCATGAAACTTGGGTATAAGTTCGCTACCCTCCTTGCTCTTGTACAGCCATGGATCGGAACATTTTTTTGCAAATAAAATTCAGAGTGGCAGTCCCGAGTGGCTGTTGGTGCTTTGAGCCCACATTTGTCTAAGAGCATCTCAGTGGCCACACCTCTCAGCTTTCCCCATCAGCCCCATTTTACAGATGGGGAAAACTGAGGCCGTTCCTCCAGGAAGTTGGAGAGGAACGCAGCTCTCAGGCTCCCCTCAAGGGCTGCCCGCTGGGCTCAGAGCCGCCAGTGAGGGACCTGCCCTGCCTTTTCTTCCCCAGAGCCGCAGCCTACAGCAAACTCGGCAACTACGCAGGCGCGGTGCAGGACTGTGAGCGGGCCATCTGCATTGACCCGGCCTACAGCAAGGCCTACGGCAGGATGGGGTGAGTGCCTGTCCACAGCTGCGCCTTTCCAGTCTCTCGGGACCCTTCCTCTCCTGCTCCTGCTTCCTCTCTTGTGTGGCTTTTTCCCCACCCACAACGAATTCTCCCACCCCGGTTCAGTTCAACTCTGACACTAGCTGTTCGGAGCCAATGTAGTCCCTACAGGTCACAGGCTCAGCCCCACAGACGCCCCACATCAGGTGCCACCCGGAGATCCCTGGGCCCCTTGCTTCTCCCTGACTGGCTGTCACCTGGGGTTCCCATGGCCCCTACTCAGGCTCCATTGTTTGCTGGGGCGGCTCACAGAGCTCAGGGAAGCACCTGGTTTATGATGAAGGACACAGGACAGGTCCGAGAGTGAGGCCAGGAGGGTCCCCGGGGAGGCCAGGAGGGTCCCCGGGGCAGGAGCCTGCGCCCCGTGCAGCCGGTGCCGCCCTCCCAGCTTAAGGGTGCATTCGCCTGCTTCTCTGAACGCCCTTGCTCAGAGTTTGTGGGACTGGGTCTCCCCAGAGGCTGGGGAGGGGCCCTGTTCAACTGCCCAGTCTCCCCAGGACCCGCCTCCTCCTGGGCTCTGTAGGGGCCCTGAGTCACCTCACGAGTGAAGACTCAGGTGGGGATCAGGGGCTGCTTGTGGACGACGGGAGACATGTCTGTCGCTCAGAGGTTCCGAGGGTCCTTGGTGCCCTGTGCCAGGAAATGGGGCCAAGACCACATCCACGCATTTCCTGTGACCCTGAGCTGGCCCGCTCCCTCCTCTCAGCCCGCTCTGGGCTTTGAGGCCCCGTGTGTGGCCCCATGGGGACGCCAGTTCTTGTGTGGCAGGGGTGTTCTCATGTCTGTCTCCCTCAGTCCTGCCCCTGGGCCCCTCGAAAGCCAGGTTTGTCTCCACTGAGCTGACAGTGGGCAGGGGGTGGCACCATCCGAGGCGGTTTGGGGGTTGCCAGGACTGCTGGGGACGAGGGCTTGGGCGGGGCCTCCTGGAGCTGGGCAGATGGGAGCAGGCCATCCCCGGTGCTCTCCTCCAGCCTGGCGCTCTCCAGCCTGAACAAGCACGTGGAGGCCGTGGCTTACTACAAGAAGGCGCTGGAGCTGGACCCCGACAACGAGACGTATAAGTCCAACCTCAAGATAGCGGAGCTGAAGCTGCGGGAGGCCCCCAGCCCCGTGAGTGCAGCGGGGGCGAGTGGCTCCAGAACGCCGAGCTGACTGTGTGGGTGGGGGACAGGTCCTCGGGCGCACCAGCGGCTCTAGGCTTAACCTGGGTGTCGTGAGGGTCCGGGGTTTGTTTCAGTCGGTGGTGAGATGCACAGGCGTGGAAGTGAGTGTCGTGAGAAGGTTCATGCCCCCAGACCCCTGGAAGCAGGAGGCCGGCCGCAGGGCTGCCAGCGGAGGCGGAGGGAGGGGCACAGAAAGGACCCTCGATGTGGGTTTTGTGGCGAGGCCGGGTGAGGAGGCTTCGGGTTGGCCGGTTGGAGCCATTTCATTAGACCCAGGCCTGGGGGCTGCCCCTGGTTGCCTGGTCCCTGGCCTGGGGGTGAGTGGGGCAGGTGGACTGTGGCCCTGGGGTGATGGGGGAGGTGCTGAGGGTGTGGGTTCTGGGTTAGTTGGTTTGTATTTCAAAGGTGCGTTTCTGGGTGAGTCATTTGCTATCTCTGGGAATTGGCTACTCCAGGAGGGGGCTGCTCTGCCAGGCCAGCAAGGCCCCAAGGTGTCAAAGCGGCAGAATACAGGAAATAAACACGGGAGGATAGACTGTGCCGTCCCCGGGCGGTCGCGCTGTGCGGGGAATAAACACGGGAGGATAGGCTGTGCCGTCCCCGGGCGGTCGCGCTGTGCGGGGAATAAACACGGGAGGATAGGCTGTGCCGTCCCCGGGCGGTCGCGCTGTGCGGGGAATCAACACGGGAGGATAGGCTGTGCCGTCCCCGGGCGGTCGCGCTGTGCGGGGAATCAACACGGGAGGATAGGCTGTGCCGTCCCCGGGCGGTCGCGCTGTGCGGGGAATCAACACGGGAGGATAGGCTGTGCCGTCCCCGGGCGGTCGCGCTGTGCGGGGAATCAACACGGGAGGATAGACTGTGCCGTCCCCGGGCGGTCGCGCTGTGCTTCGTGCTGCCTGCCTCAAAGCACCCTCTGGCCGCAGGGTTGATAGAATGTCTGATCCCCGTGGGGAGCCGTTGTTTCTGAGTTCCAGGGGGCTTATTCACCGTGGCCTCTGGTCCAGGCCCCACTAACCAGGGCTGTTCTCATCCTCAGACGGGAGGCGTGGGCAGCTTCGACATCGCCGGCCTGCTGAACAACCCCGGCTTCATGAGCATGGTAACGGCCCGCCCCTCCTCCCTGTCCATGGTGTCTGCGCCACCCCCCAGGCCTGCATCTGCTGTGTCCGCTACTGGCCAGGGCTTCCTTGCCTTGGCACTGCTGGCTTCTGAAACCAGATGGTTCTTGTCTGTGGGGCCGTCCTGGGCACCACAGGGCGCTGGCAGCACCCCTGGCCTCACCCACCCCATGTCAGGAGCACCCCCACCCTCTGCTTTGATGATCAAAAGTGTCCCCGATGTTGATGTCCCAAGCAAGACCCATCAGTAGTGAGCACCAAAAGCTGGCTCTCCTGGCTGAGCCCAGGGAGGTCGCACCCCCACCCCACCCCAGCGTGGGCTCCTCCTCGCAGTGCAGAGACACTGATCACAACACAGCAGCGTCTGCCTCCTAAGGTTCAGGCAAGGGAAGCAGAGCGCCGGGCGCGCCGGGCGCAGGTGGACCTCCCGATGCCCGGGCACTCATGCTTCCAAAGGGACGGCCTTTGGCAGGGAGTTCCTTGACTGGGATCCTCGGAGAGCCACCCCCCACACACACATGTTCATTTCCTGGGAAGTCTGTGTGCCCTGGGACCACTCTGCAGGCTCCCACAGCCTCAGGGTGCAGGGACTTGCCTAAGGCTGTCAGGGGGAGAAAAGCCCTCAGTCTCACTGTCAGTCAGAAAAATGAGCCAGCTGGGCCAGGAGCCCTGCCTGGGTCGTGCCATTCAGCAGAGGCCACACCTCTTACTGTAGCCCTCGTCCGCTGGCCAAGCTGCCAGGGGAACGCGTTCTCCCTCACCATGGGATGGAGGGTGACTGGGCCCCAGTCTTTCAAGGGGCCTCTCAGCCTGGCCATGTCACAGACGCCTTTTCCCTTGAGACATCTGGGGTTGGCAGAATAAGGCCCGCCGCTGGTTTTTGTTAATAAAGTTTTTTTTGGTTTTTTTTTTTTTTTTTTTTGAGATGGAGTCTCGCTCTGTCGCCCAGGTTGGAGTGCAGTGGTGTGATCTCAGCTCACTGCAACCTCCGCCTCCCAGGTTCAAGCGATTCTCCTGCGTCAGCCTCCCGAGTAGCTGGGATTACAGGTGCCTGCCACCATGCCTGGCTAATTTTGGTATTTTTTAATAGAAATGGGGTTTCACCATGTTTGCCGGGCTGGTCTCGAACTCCTGACCTTGTGATCCACCCGCCTCGGCCCCCCAAAGTGCTGGGATTACAGGTGTGAGCCACCGCACCTAACCAATAAAGTTTTATTGGCACACAGCCATGCCCATTCATACACCTAGTGTCAGTGGTGGCTTTCATGATACGGCGGCAGAGCTGAGTAGTTGCGTCAGGCACCCGTGTCTGGAAAGGCTGAGAGTATTTACACACTGGCCCTTTACACAGAGAGTTTGCCACACCTCTGAGCCACCTACTTTAAACAGGTCCAAAGGAATAATCCCAAGTGGAAAGTTAACATGAGAAAGTGCCCAGTATAGTGCTATTTATTTATTTATTTATACTTCTTTTTTGAGACAGAGTCTCGCTCTGTCACCCAGGCTGGAGTGCAGTGGTGTGATCTCGGCTCACTGCAACCTCCACCTCCCAGGTTCAGGCGATTCTCCTGCCTCAGCTTCCTGAGTAGCTGGGACTACAGGCATGCAGCACCACACCTGGCTAATTTCGTATTTTTAGTAGAGACGGGGTTTCACCATGTTGGTTAGGCTGGTCTCGAACTCCTGACCTCAAGCGATCTGCCTGCCTCGGCCTCCTAAAGTGCTGGGATTCCAGGCGTGAGCCACCGCGCCCGGCCACAGTGCTAGTTATTGATAAAGCAAAACTGGAACCAAATATGCTAAACGAAATATGCTAAGGCAGACAGCAGCTAAAATAAAGAACCAAAACGCCTCCACACAGCAAAACCGCAGCAGCCAGTGAGAGAGCGCTGTGGCACTGCGAGATCGCTCCTGAAGCAGGAACCCAAACAGGATTTAAGTCACAATGTGGAGGTCACAGCTCGTGGGTGGGGGGGCGAAAATGTAGGGAAAAGGGTATGAAAGACCAAATGCCCGGCTCTTACTGTTGTTTGGCGTGCTGGAGTCCAGAGCCAAGGCTGGTTAAGATGGAAAGTGTCTGATGAAAGAGAATGATGTGCTGGGAGCTTTGTCTTCCTGACAAATTTGTTCTGTTCTTCAGGCTTCGAACCTAATGAACAATCCCCAGATTCAGCAGCTGTAAGTGACAACCGGGCTTCTTCGGGTCTTGTCATGGTTAAATTTCCTTTTATTGTGGGAAAATTCACTTAACATAAAACTAACCACTTTAAAGTGTGCGACTTAATGGCATTAAGGACTTTCACGCTGTCATGCAGCTGTCACCACCATCACACTGTCATGCAGCTGTCACCACCATCACACTGTCATGCAACTGTCACCACCATCACACTGTCATGCAACTGCCACCACCATCACACAGTCATGCAACTGCCACCACCATCACACTGTCATGCAACTGTCACCACCACTGAGCACCAACCCATCTTCATCACCTCTGAAAGAAGCCCCTTCCCCCTCAGCTGTCACTCCCCAACCCCTCTCCTATCCCCTGACAACCACGCATCCCCTTCCTGTCTCTGTGGATGGGCCTGTCCTGGACATTTCATAGAAATGGGATCACACACTGCGTGATCTTTGGTGTCTGGCGTCTCTCACTGAGCGTCACGTCCTCAAGGTGCATCTGCGCTGGGGCCTGGGTCAGGGCCTCACTCCTTTTCATGGCTGAGTAATATTCCAGTGTGGAGGGACCACGCTGTGCTGATCCACACATCTATCCATGGACATTTGGGCTGTTTCTACCTTTTGTCTGTTGTGAACGGTGCTGCTTGAGTACGGGTGTGCAATCGTCTGTGTGAATCCTGTTTTCGTTTCTCTTGTATATAAACTTCTGAGTGCACTCGCTGGCTCATAGGGTCACTCCCCAGTAAGCTCCGTGTGTACTGGGGAGCTGCTCACCTGTTTTCTTGGTGAAATCTTTTTTTCTTTTTTCTTTTTTTTTTTTTTGAGACGGAATCTTGCTCTGTCACCCAGGCTGGAGTGCAGTGGCAGAATCTTGGCTCGTTGCAACCTCTGCCTCCCGGGATCAAGTGGGTCTTCCCAAGTAGCTGGAATTACAGGCATCCACCACCATGCCCGGCTGATTTTTGCATTTTTAGTAGAGATGGGGTTTCACCATGTTGGCCAGGCTGGTCTTGAACTCCTGACCTCAGGTGATCCACCCGCCTCAGCCTCCCAAAGTGCAGGGATGACAGGTGTGAGCCACCGTGGCTGGCCCACGGTCAAATCTTAAAGCATGGTTTCCCAGCCACAGCACCGTGGCCATTTGAGCTGGACCAGTTTCTGGAGCGGGGCCGTCCTGGGCACTGCAGGGTGCTGAGCACTGTCTCTAGCCTCCACCCATTCCATGCCAGGAGCACCCCCTGCTCCTGTCTTGGCGTAACCCAATCATGGCTGTTGCAAATGTCTGCTGCCATTGCAGGGGTCCTCTGGGGGCAGGATCACCCCCTGGCTGAGAACTACGCTCTTTAGGCCAAAGAAGGAGGGGTGTTCTGGGAAAGCGGGTGAAAGTCACAGGGTGGGTTTGGGCCCTGGAGGCCCACCAGGTGGTGAGAGAGAATCCTCTCCTGCAGGGGAAGGTGAAGGGCTGAGAGGGATTCTCTCCCGGGCCACTGCGAGGGCCTGCAGTGGGGGTGGCGGTCGGGCTGTCCCGGCTGCGAGTCATGCGCTCTCTCCTGCAGCATGTCCGGCATGATTTCGGGTGGCAACAACCCCTTGGGAACTCCCGGCACCAGCCCCTCGCAGAACGACCTGGCCAGCCTCATCCAGGCGTGAGTGGACCTGCTTCCAAGAGGACGGAGGATGCGGGCGGCGGGCAGGGCTCGCAGGCGGAAGGGAAGGAGGAGAGCGAAAGTGCTGCGTCCCCTGCTCCGAAGGGCCCAGCGTCCTCCAGCGAGGGGTCAGGCCCGTCTTCGGGGTGGAGGGCCCGAGGGGTCAGCTGGGGATGGACGGAGGCAGCAGGCAGCCTCCTGGCCCCGGCTGAGCCCCGTGTGCCCTTCCCCGCAGGGGCCAGCAATTTGCCCAGCAGATGCAGCAGCAGAACCCAGAGTTGATAGAGCAGCTCAGGAGCCAGATCCGGAGTCGGACGCCCAGCGCCAGCAACGACGACCAGCAGGAGTGACGCTGCGTGAGTGCATGGGGCCAGGGGGCTGGGCGGTGGCCAGCAGGAGTGACACCACGTGAGTGCCCAGAGCCAGGGGGCTGGGGGGGTGGCCAGCAGGAGTGACACCACGTGAGTGCCTGGCAGTGAGGGCAGCCAGCAGGAGTGATGCTGCGTGAGTGCATGGGGCCGGGGGCTGTGGAGCCTGTCTGGACACTGGACAGCGAGTCCTGGGTGCATCCAGCTCAGATCACCCTGAACCGCCGAGGCAGGCGGGGGCATCTCTGGGCATTGGGCCCCTTTCCAGGTGGCCACCAAGTCCTGCTCCCCACTCCTTTCCCATCTGTGGATCGGTGCTGGGTGGAGATTAGGGGAGAGCCACGGCTCCCTGGAAGGGCTGGTGTCTGGGGTCCCCCCTGCCTAAGGCCGCCTGCAGAAGCTCTTTGTTTCTGCAGTGTTGGGGCTGCCACCTCGGGGGTGGGGGCGAGGTCATCAAGTGGTGGAAAGGACAAGCCGGGCACCTGCCTTTGACTGTGCACCCGAGCGTTCTGCCTGCATTTTGTGAGGGATTTTTTGTCCTTTTCTCACTGTGAGCAGGTGTTGCACTTACAGTTGTTTAAAAATACACTCAGTGTCCCCCATGGGTTCCAGGGGCCCGTGGCTGGCTTGGTTTCCTTCCCCAGGGGCCCCTGAGTTCAGTCCTGTCCATCTCCAGCAGACGCCGGCTCCCCGGGGGCGGGAGGCTCCCCTGAGTTCAGTCGTGTCCGTCTCCAGCAGACGCCGGCTCCCCTGAGTTCAGTCCTGTCTGTCTCCAGCGGCTCCCTGGGGGCAGGAGGCTCTGGGCCTCCCCAGAGGTGTTTCCATTCTGCTCCCATGTGGCCTCTTCATTTTGTCGTTGTCCCCTCCTCATATACACTCTCTTTCATTTTTAAACCATAATTACTGTAGACAAATTTAAAAGACAAAAATGTTAAAAAGCAGCAAGAACAATCTTAATCTTTTTTTTTTTTTTGAGACCATCCTGCTCTGTCCCCCCGGCTGGAGGGCAGTGGTGCAGTCACGTCTCACTGCAGCCTCAACCTCCTGGGCTCAAGTGATCCTCCCACCCCAGCCTCCCAAGTAGCTGGAACTACAGGCACACGCCACTGTGCCTGGCTGATTTTTGTATTTTCTTTAGAGACAGGATCTCATTATGTTGCCCAGGGTGGCCTCAACTCCTGGGCTCAAGCGATCCTCCGCCTCGGCCTCCCAAAGTGTGAGCCGTGCATTCAGCCCAACCTTAATCTTTTCACCCAGAGCCACCAACATTAATATTTTGGCCGCCTTTTCTTCCAGTCTTTCCTTTTTTTTTTTAATAAGCTTTTATTTATTTTTCCTTTTTTTTTTAATAGTTGAGATGGATTTTTTACCAACCTAACCTCATATACAAAGTACCACCACACTGTAGACCCTTCTAGGTCATGGCGATGTTCTCTGCGCCACCAGCCACACGTGGCCCCGAGTGTGTGGAACGCTTCTGGTGCAGCTGTGGCTCTGACGTTCGTTGAAATAGCCGCTGTGGCCCCTGGCTGTCTACTCTGGGCCTCTCCTGCTGCCTGGAGTGTGTGGTGCAGCCTTGGTCCCCACCTGCACTCTGACAGCCTTCACGTCTGTCCCCCTCCAGCCGCTCCCGGTGTGACCGCGTCCTTCCCTGGCCGACCGGAAGGAAGCCTTCTGGTTGTCTGCCACTTCCTCCTGTTGGACTGCCTGAGAGAGGGGAAGAGAGAGACCTCGGACCTGCATGTCAAGATGGATTTTCCCCTTTTATCTCTGCCCTCCTCCACTCCCTTTTTGTAACTCCCTTACAGCCCCCAGACCCTTCTTGAAACGAGAGCCAGCAAGCTGAGCACAGACCAGCAGCGACCTCCCTTCCAGCCCCCAGAAAGCTCGGTCACCTGAGTGTTTTCTAGAATCCTGGGGTGCTCCCGGGCCGCTCTCAGAGAAGCGGCAGGTTTCACGTTCAGCCATGTGGCGGATCGTGTGGCTTCCAAAGCCTTTTACAGCCCCCGCGCCCCCATCCCGTGGTCTGTCTGCAGGAACTCTCCCGTCTGTGAGAAGCCTCTTTCCGAGTCGACCTCCCGGCCACCCCGGCCCCGTGCCTGCTCGGAAGAGCTCACTGCCAGCTGCGGCCTGGGCACCGCGGGCCATGTGTGTTTGCATGAGGAACTCTTTAGTGGCAGACACCTAAGAGACGGCTGCGGTCACCCCACGCCTCCGCGGCTCAGGAGCCGTCCTGGGTGCATAGGACCAGTTTCTGTGACTTTTCTCCAGTTGGGCATGTTGACAGACATGTTTCCCCTCCTCCCACCCTCATTTTCTGGTCCTCGCGACTGAGAGCCAGGGGCGACATCATGACCTTCTGTCCCGGCCGCCTTAGCCCCGGGCACAGGGAAGGCAGCTGGGCCGTTTCTGTCTGTGTCCCATCCTGCTGTCCTTCTGTCCTGGATGTTTCATGGGCCCGGGGCCCCCCCCGGGAAGCTTACCCCTCCTGTGCTGGGTGGAGGCCACGGGACACCTCAGGTGCCACCCACCTTGGCCCTAAAACAGCCACCAGGAAAGCAGCCGGAGAGCCGGACAGCGGGCGGCCTGTCTGGGTTCCTGAGGCCTGGGGGTGGCAGACGAGCCCACGGCGCCATGGTCCCAGCAGCAGGGTTGTCAGTCGGAGCATCCTGGGGCTCCCTGGCTCTCGGCCGTCTGTAAGGTAGGCGCAGTACCGTGTGTCGTAGGTAACAGTAGGAACGGGGGCCGCCGCGGCCCTGCAGCCGCTCATGGCGGTGAGGTGTGTGCCGAGCCCACCCGGGGTGCAGGGCGTGACGTGTGGGGAATAAATAGGCGTTGTGACCTCTGTCTGTCTTCGTGTTGACCTTGGCGCCACCGATACCCCCCAACCCCAAACGTCGAGAAAACCCCCGACACGGAGTTTGTGGATCAGCTGGGCTGCTTGTGAGTGAATCCCCGCGACGCCTGGAGCCGCACTTCTTGGGTCACGGATCATGGGAGGTTCCGGACAGTCAGCCTCTACCCTCTGCTGTCTCCCTTCCCTCCGCCTCCGCCCCCAGCTGCATCCCGGTGCAGAGGGTCACCCCAGGGTGGGGTGAGATGCCTCGGTCCTCAGCGGAGAGTGATCGTATTGTCTGTTGCTTTGCTTTGCATTTTTTTTTTTTTTTTTTGAGACTTTCGCCCTAGATGCCCAGGCTGGAGTGCAGTGGCGCAATCTCGGCTCACCGCAACCTCCACCTCCCAGGTTCAAGTGATTCTCCTGCCTCAGCCTTCCAAGTAGCTGGGATTACAGGCATGCACCACCACGCCCAGCTAATTTTTTGTATTTTTAGTAGAGACGAGGTTTCTCCATGTTGGTCAGGCTGGTCTCAAACTCCCAACCTTAGGTGATTTGCCCGCCTCAGCCTTCCAAAGTGCAGGGATTACAGGCGTGAGCCACCGCACCTGGCTTTGTCTGTTGCTTTTCTAGCATACTGTAACTCCATAAATTCTGTATTCTGTAACCAAAGGCACCTCCCTTTCACAACAGCTCCAGTTGAGAGAATGGGTCCGTGAGGGAGTCCCAGGCAAGAAGGAACCCAGAAAGCTTCCAGGCCCATCTCAGCCCCAACCCTAGGGTGCTGCACAGAGTTTTGTTGTGAACATAGAAGCTGCTCCCTTGGCCAGGTGTGGTGGCTCAAGCCTGTCATCCCAGGACTTTGGGAGGCTGAGGCGGGTGGATCACTTGAGGTCAGGAGTTCAAGACCAGCCTGGCCAACATGATGAAACTTCATCTCTACTACAAGTACAAAAAAAGATTGGCGGGCATGGTGGCAGGTGCCTGTAATCCCAGCTACTCAGGAGGCAGAGGCAGGAGAATCGCTGGAACCCAGGAGACGGAGGTTGCTGTGAGCTGAGGTAGCACCATTGCCCTCCAGCCTGGGGAACAGAGCGAGACTACATCTCAAAAACATAAAAATTAAAGAACAACTCCCTGAAGGTCCTCTAAGCTTTCGTGGACTGTGAATTCCTGTTTCCCACAAGCCAAGGTTGGGCACCGGCACCCTCATGCTAGAGACAGAGAAACCGAGGCCTGGCTATCAGGCCCGAGGTCACCCCACCCGTGAGCGTCTGAACCAGGCGGAGCCCTGGCAGGGACTCTGGCTCAGGACCCTGGCTCAAGCACCCACCTTCTCCACCCCTGCAATAGCAGGAAGAACCGAGATCTGCAGGGGCGAAGTTTCAGGTTCAGCCACTACCTCTGTCATCTCCCAAAAATGACACACCAAAAAGTCACAAAATTCAAAGAACAGCCACCCCAGGGTTGCTGGGTCTAGTGCTGAAGGGGCCTGGCCGTGGGAGGCAGGTGGGCGCTTCAGGTCTCAGGCAGAGCTTCTCACCTGGGTGGCTCTTACCCCGGGGCACACTTAGCTGGGCAGCATCTGGGGACGTGAGTGGTTGTTGCAATGGTGGGGGTGGAGGCCAGGGTTGCTGCTCAGCACACTGCAGGGCCCAGGACGGCCCCCTCCAGAGAATGATCTGGCCCCAGTGTCCATAGAGCCGGGGCGGTAGAAGGGGAACCCTGGATGAGCGATGCATTTTAGACTGTCCTCAGCTCAGCAGCAGCAGCGTGGCCTGGGGGCGCAGTAGAAACACCAAGTCTTGGGCCCCACCCCAGGCCTAAATCAGACACTCCAGGCCAGGCGCCCTGGCTCACACCTGCAATCCCAGCACTTTGGGAGGCCAAGGCGGACGGATCACCTGAGGTCAGGAGTTCAAGACTAGCCTGGCCAACATGGTGAAACCCTGTCTCTACTAAAAATACAAAAATTAGCTGGGCGTGGTGGCGCAAGCCTGTAATCTCAGCTACTCAGGAGGCTGAGGCAGGAGAATCGCTTGAACCTGGGAGGCGGAGGATGCAGTGAGACAAGATCGCACCACTGTACTCCAGCCTGGGCGACAAGAGCGAAACTCCGTCTCGAAAACAAAAAATAAGATGGTGAGCCTCCATCTGTACCAAAAAAAAAATTAGCGAGACACGGTGGTGCTCACTTGTAGTCCCAGCTCCTCAGGAGGCTGAGGCAGGAGGATCACTGGAGCCTGGGAGTTTGAGGTTGCAGTGAGCCATGATCACAGCACTGCACTCCAGCCTGGGCAAAAGAGCAAGACCCTGTCTCGAAAAATTAAAAATAAGTCAGGGCCGGGCTCGGTGGCTCATGCCCGAAGCAGGACAGAGACGGACCACTGGGTCTTAAAGTTTGGTGGGTGTCAAGAGTCACCCAGAGGGCTTGATGAACACACAACTGGGGCCCACCCACATGTATCTACATTTTTTTTTTTTTTTTTGGAAATGGAGTTGGCTTTGTCGCCCAGGCTGGAGTGCAGTGGTGCGATCTCGGCTCACGGCAAGCTCCGCCTCCTGGGTTCATGCCCTTCTCCTGCCTCAGCCTCCTGAGTAGCTGGGACCACAGGCGCCCGCCACCAAGCCCGGCTAATTTTTTGTATGTTTAGTAGAGACGGGGTTTCACCGTGTTAGTGAGGATGGTCTCGATCTCCTGACCTCGTGATCCGCCTGCCTCGGCCTCCCAAAGTGCTGGGATTACAGGTGTGAGCCACCGCGCCTGGCCTACATTTTTTTTTTCTTTTGAGATAGAGTCTCACTCTGTCTCCCAGGCTGGAGTGCAGTGGTGCCATCTTGACTCACTGCAACCTCTGCCTCCTGGGTTCAAGTGATTCTCCTGCCTCAGCCTCCCCAGTAGCTGGGATTACAGGTGCCTGCTGCCACGCCCAGCTAATTTTTGCATTTTGGGTAGAGATGGGGGGGGGTTTCACCATGTTGGCCAGGCGGGTCTTGAACTCTTGACCTCAGGTGATCCACCCTCCTCGGCCTCCCAGAGTGCTGGGATGACAGGCGTGAGCCACCGCGCCGGGCCGGATCTGCACTGTAGACAAGCAGCCCAGGTGATCGCGATGCCTCTGTTTGGAGAATCCCACTCCCGGAAACACCTGTGGACACTGTCGCAGGAGCCGCGTATCCCAGCCGCAGCCGGCACGCTCTTCAGTCTTCGTAGACGACCTCGGCTCATTTCCTCCCATCTCGTGTCCATCACCGGGAAAGCCTGCACAATCTCTTCCCAGTTGACCCCAAACCCAGCCCAAGCCTTTGAGAGACCTCCAGAAAGTTTCTGTTTTGGAATCACCAAGGGGTGGAGAAGAGGAGGGGTGGCGAGGGGGAGCTGTCATCTCATCCCAGAACCAGCGGCTTCTCTGCGCGACTTGATGAGAAGCGTGTCATAGATAATGGCTGCTTGATCCCACACAAGTTTGAAATAGGGTAGTTCTGAATATTCCTGTCAGAGATGCGCAGAGCAAAGAAGCGGTAATTAAACTTGGGTTTCATGTAAGTCGTGACTCAGGGCTCCAGGAGTAGGTTGAACCTCCAGGTGTAATCGTGGAATTAGGAAGGCTCTGCCCTCTGCTTCTCTGCACGCTTGGGGTGCAGTTCCTACAAAGCCTGACCCAGCAGGGACTATGTTGCAAACCCCGCCAGGGTAAGTCCCAGGAAGCCACGAGGAGGAAACAAATAGTGTTTTTCTCTTTTGCAGAATTGGTGCTTCTCAACGGGCGCAGTTGTCCTCCCCGGGACACAGGGCGATGTCTGCGGACATCTGTGGTTGTCACAACTGGGGGGTGCGCCTGGCATGGAGTGGGTGGAGGCCAGGGACGCTGCTCAGCACCCTGAAGTGCCGAAGATGGCCCCACCCCAGAGAATAATTCAGCCCCAAATGTCCGCAGCACAGAGGAGGAGAAGCCCAGCCACATGGTACTCTCTAGATAAATGTGTCAAATCCATGTCCCAAACCGTTTTGCCATTAGGAAAAATAATTTGTCACTGACTCTGGAATGTCCCGGTATCTTTGAAGGAAAACATTTCACCCCAAACTGAGTAACTTGAAAACCTAAAACGAAGTGACCTTCCCCATCCTGTTCTCCATCTTGCAAAAATATCTTATTTCAAATTATTCTTTTTAGAGACAGGGTCTGGCTCTGTTGCCCAGGCTGGAGTGTAGCACCGTGAGCATAGCTCACTGCAGCCTCAACCTCCTGGGCTCAAGTGATCCTCCCACCTCAGCCTTTCAAGTAGCTGGGACTACAAGCATGGATCACCATGCCCAGCTAATTTTAGTTATTATTTTTAAATTTTATTTATTTTTTGAGACAGAGTCACGCTCTGTCACCCAGGCTGGAGTGCAGTGGGGTGATCTCAGCTCACTGCAGGCTCAACCTCCTGGATTCAAGCAATTCTGCCTCAGCCTCCGCAGTAGCTGGGATTACAGGCATGTGCCACCATGCCCGGTTAATTTTTTTGTATTTTTAGTAGAGATGGGGTTTTGCCACGTTGGCCAGGTTGGTCTCTAATTCCTCACCTCTAGTGATCCACCCACCTCGGCCTCCCAAATTTCTGGGATTACAGGGGTGAGCTGCCGCGCTGGCCTGTTTTTAAATTTTAGATTCAGGGGTACATGTGTCCTCCCTCCCTCCCTGCCTCCTTCCCTTCCTCCCTCCCTTCCTCCCTTCCTTCCTCCTGCTTTACTATGGTATCAAGATGAACCTGGTCAACATGGTGAAACCCCATCTCTACTAAAAATACGAAAATTAGCTGGGCGTCTTGGCAGGTGCCTGTAATCCCAGTTCCTCGGGAGGCTGAGGCAGGAGAATCGCTTGAACTGGAAGGCGGAGGTTGCAGTGAGCCGAGATCACACTCCAGCCTGGGCGACAGAGTGAGACTGTCTCAAATAAAATAATAAAATTAAAAATAATAAAATAAATAATAAAAAGGCCGGGCGCAGTGGCTCACGCCTGTCATCCCAGCACTTTGGAAGGCCGAGGTGGGAGGATCACCTCAGGCCAGGAGTTCGAGGCCAGCCTCACCAACATGGAGAAACTCCATCTCTAAAAATACGAAATTAGCCCGGTGTGGTGGTGCACACCTGTAATCCCAGCTACTCAGGAGGCTGAGACAGGAGAATCGCTTGAACTCGGGAGTTGGAGGTTGCAGTGAGCCGAGATTGTGCCACTGCACTCCAGCCTGGGCGACAGAGTGAGACTCCGTCTCTAAATAAATAACTAAATAATAAAAAATTAACATTGGATTGGAGACCAAGCATCCGGGATGTGGTCTCGGAAATGGGGAGCCGGGGCGATTCCGCACAGAGCCGCAAGGGGGCGCGGCAGCCACGGCCTCTCCCGCGGGCACCCACGTGCGTCCGCAGCTGCCAGGGCTGTGATCGACAAGGCGTGGCTCCTCCTGCAGCCACCTGGGCCAGAGCCTAGGGACCGCCCTGCTGCTAGAGTTTTGCTTTTAGAATCGGGTCTCCTTTCAGAATGACACGGAGAAAACATCCTCCGAAGCAGGGATGTCCTACCGGGTGCTCGTGCTTTGATGGAGCCAAGAGGATGCACGCAGTGGACCAGGGAGCCGTGCTGGCCCTGAGATACCTGTGGGATGCAGGGTCAAAGACATGAGGCCCGGCAGCGTGGGCGCGCGAGAACCCGCGAAGCCCACCAGAAACCAGAAATTCTCATCAGCTCACGGTGGTCCCGAATTCTTGCCAAGCCCAGGTAGACTTGGGGAGCCCCGTTCCTCTGTCTCCCTCTCTTTTGTTAATGGTGCTTTTTCAACCTTTATACATTTTTATTTACTTATTATTTTTTAATTTTAATTTTTGTTTTTTTGAGACAGAGTCTTGCTCTGTCACCCAGGCTAGAGCACAGCGCCATGATCTTGGCTCACTGCAACCTCTGCCTCCTGAGTTCAAGTGATTCTCATGTCTCAGCCTCCAGAGTAGCTGGGACTACAGTCACACACCACCATGTCTGGCTATTTTTTTTTTTTTTTTTTTTGTATTTATAGTAGAGACGGGGTTTCTCCATGTTGGCCAGGCTGGTCTCGAACTCCTGGCCTCAGGTGATCCACCTGTCTCGGCCTCCTAAAGTGCTGGGAATACAGGCGTGAGCCACCGTGCTCAGCCAGTTTTTATTTTTGAGACAAGGTCTCTCTTTCTGTGTGTCTTCTTTCCAGGCTGGAGAGCAGTGGTGCAGTCACAGCTCATCGCAGCCTCGACCTCCTGGGCTCAAGCAATCCTCCCTCAGCCTCCTGAGTAGCCAGGACTAGAGGCATGTGCCATCATGCCTGGATAATTTTGTTTTCTAGAGATAGGGTCTTGCTGTGTTGCCCAGGCTGGTCTCAAACTCTTGACCTTAAGCGATGCTCCCGCCTTGGCCTCCCAAAGTTGGGATTACAGGTGTGAGCCACTGTGCCAGGCTTCTCTTTCTTCTCCTTCTTCTTTTTTTCTTTAAGAGATGGGTTCCCCAGGCTGGAGTGCAGTGGCGCCATCATAGCTCACGGCAGCCTTGAACTCCTGGGCTCAAGTGATCCTCTTACTTCAGCCTCCTGAGTAGCTGGGACTACAGGCATTTTAAAGACTTAATGCAAGTGTAACATACCTACACCAAAGTGTGAATGATAAGCAAACATCATGGGTGGGGTGCTGTGGCTCACACCTGTAATCCCAGCACTTTGGGAGGCCGAGGCGAGTGGATCACCCGAGGTCAGGAGTTCGAGACCAGCCTGGCTAACATGGCGAAACCCCATTTCTACTAAAAAAATACCAAAATTAGCCGGGCGTGGTGGTGGGTACCTGTAATCTCAGCTACTCGGGAGGCTGAGGCAGGAGAATCGCTTGAACCCAGGAGGCGGAGGTTGCAGTGAGCCGAGATCATGCCACTGCACTCCAGCCTGGGCGACAAGAGCGAGACCCCGTCTCAAAAGAAGCAAACATCATGATGAATTTTCACGAGGGGAACACGCCCATATCATTGGCACCTACACCAAGAAACCAAACCTAAGCAGTGCCCCCACATTCCCGCTACTCACTGCCTCCCAGTACCCCCACACTCCCGCTACTCACTGCCTCCCCAGAGGGTGACACTGACCTAGCGTTTGATACCATGGGTGGGTGCTGCCTGTTTTTGAGACTTATACAAATACAATCTGCAAAAGGTAAAGCCACAAGGGTTTCAGAAGAAAATATAGAGTCTATTTTTGGTTAGGCAAAATTTTCTTAGAGAGAAAGCAAAAAGCGCTAACCATAAAGTTTTTTTTTTTGAGACAGAGTTTCACTCTTGTTACCCAGGCTGGAATGCAGTGGCGAGATCTCGGCTCACCACAACCTCTGCCTCCCGGGTTCAAGCAATTCTCCTGCCTCAGCCTCCCGAGTAGCTGGGACTACAGGCACCTGCCACCACGCCCGGCTAATTTTGTATTTTTAGTAGAGACGGGGTTTCTCCATGTTGGTCAGGCTGGTCTCGAACTCCCAACCTCAGGTAATCCACCCACCTCGGCCTCCCAAAGTGCTGGGATTACAGATGTGAGCCACTGCACCTGGCCAAGTTTTTTTTTTTTTAATCAACAATTAGACTTCATTAAAATAATGATGCCATTAAAATAGAGGGATAAATTGAGCCATTGAGTGGGTGAAGAAATTTGCAATATGTACTTTATAAAAATATCAAGTACTCCTACAAATCAGTGAGAAGAGAGATGACCCAATTCTCTTAATGGGCAAAACACTTAGACATTCCAAAAAACAGGATAGGCAAATGGCCCATGAGTATGAGGAAAAGAGCTCAATGTCATTAGACATCAGGAGAACACTAATTAAACCGATAGTAGTGGCTGGACACGGTGGCTCACACCTGTAATCCCAGCACTTTGGGAGGCCGAGGTGGGCGGATCACGAGGTCAGGAGATCGAGACCATCCTGGCTAACACGGTGAAACCTCATCTCTACTAAAATACAAAAAATTAGCCGGGTGTGGTGGCAGGCACCTGTAGTCCCAGCTACTCGGGAGGCTGAGGCAGGAGAATGGAGTGAACCTGGGAGGCGGAGGTTGCAGTGAGCTGAGATCGCACCACTGCACTCCAGCCTGGGCGACAGAGTGAGACTCCATCTCGAAAAACAAACAAACAAACAAAAAAACTATAGTAACAAACAAACAAAAAAACCATAGTAGCAAACAACTACACCAGGATAGCTCAAGTTGAAGGACCTGAAAAACAAGTGTTAGCCAGGTGTGGTGATACGCACCTATAGTCCCAGCTATTCGGGAGGCTGAGGCAGATGGATTGCTTGAATCCAGGAGTTCAAGACCAGCCTGAGCAACATGGGAAGAGTCTGTCTCTACACACACAAAATAATTGGTTGGGCTTGGTGGCTCATGCCTGTAATCTCAGCACTTTCAGAGGCTGAGTCAGGACGATCACTTGAGACCAGGAGTTCAACACCAGCCTAAGCGACACGGTAAAACTCCAGCCTGGCCAACATGGTGAAACCCCATCTCTACTAAAAATACGAAAAGTAGACAGGCATGGTGGCGGGCACCTATAATCCCATCTACTTGAGAGACTGAGGCAGGAGAATTGCTTGAACCAGGTAGGTGGAGGTTGCAGTGAGCTGAGATCATGCCATTGAACTCCAGCCTGGGCTACAGAGGGAGACTCCATCTCAAAAAAAAAAAAAAAAAAAGAAAAGAAAAGAAAAGAAAAGAAAAAAAGAATAAGGATCTTTACAGTAGAAAAACCTGACAACTATTATGTCAGCCAGGTGACCCAGTCAGTGTCAACAGTGGTAAGCCATGTTGACTGCATGGACTTTGCTATGATGTGATGTGATGGGGACGGCCTCTCACTTCTATAGTCTTCCTCAAAAACAAACAACAGAAACACAGCTCTAGTCCAACGATGAGAAAACTATCAGGAAACCCCAGTCAAGAAATATTCCACAAAATATCTGAACCGTCCTCCTCAAAACTGTCCAGATCATGAAAAACAGGGAACATCTGAGAAACTGTGACAGCCAGGAGGAGCCTAAGAAGATGTAATAATGAAATGTCATGTGAGGCCGGGTGCGGTGGCTCATGCCTGTCATCCCAGCACTTTGGGAGGCTGAGGCGGGCGGATCACTTGAGGTCAGGAGTTCGAGACCAGCCTGGCCAACATGGAGAAATCCCGTTTCTACTAAAAATACAAAAAATTAGCAGGGCATGGTGGTAGGCACCTGTAGTCCCAGATACTTGGGAGACTGAGGCACGAGAATCACTTGAACCTGGGAAGTGGAGGTTGCAGTGAACCAAGACTGCACCACTGCACTCCAGCCTGGGCAATAAGAGTGAGACTCCGTCTCCAAAAAAAGCCCCCAAAAACCAAAAACCAAACCAAACCAAAACAAAAAAACCACGTTTATATTTCAATGAATTTCCTTCCTTCCTTCCTTCCTTTCTTTTTTTCTTTTCTTTTTTTTTTCTTTTTGGAGACGGAGTTTGCTCTTGTTGCCCAGGCTGGAGTACAATGGCGTGATCTCAGCTCACCACAACCTCCGCCTCCCAGGTTCAGTGATTCTCCTGCCTCAGCCTCCTGAGTAGCTGGGATTACAGGTGCATGCCACCACGCCTGGCTAATTTTTGTATTTTTAGTACAGACGGGGTTTCTCCACGTTGGCCAGGCTGGTCTTGAACCCCTGACCTCAGGTGATCCACCCCCCTCGGCCTCCCTGGGATGATAGGCGTGAGCCACCGCGCCCGGCTTTCAATGAATTTTCTTATGCTTTTCACCTAGATTCACTTATTCTTCACATTTTGCCAAATTTCCTTTTTTCTCTTCTTATGTGTGTGTATACGTATAATTATTATTATTTTTTTGCCGAACAATTCAAATGAAAGTTCCAGACATCATGTATTTTGTATCTCCTAAGAACAAGGACATTCTATTACATAAATACAGTATAATTGTTAAATTCAGGAAATTAAACATTACTGAATATTGACATGATTATTTAATAAAGTCTACATTCAGATTTTTTCAATTTTTTCTGTTTTTTTTTTGTTTTTGTTTTTGAAATGGAGTTTTGCTCTTGTTGCCCAGACTGGAGTGCAGTGGACCAATCTCAGCTCACTGCAACCTCTGCCCCCTGGGTTCAAGTGATTCTCCCACCTAGCTGGTATTACAGGTACAGCTAATTTTTGTATTTTTAGTAGAGACAGGGTTTCACCACATTGGTCAGGCTGGTCTCAAACTCCTGACCTCAAGTGATCCGCCTGCCTTGGCCTCCTACAGCACTGGGATTACAGGTGTGAGCCACCTTGCCCAGCCCTTTTTGTTGTTGTTTGTTTGTTTTGGGTTTTTGAGACAGGGACTTGCTCTGTTGCCCAGGCTGGAGGTCAGTG
This sequence comes from Pan troglodytes, assembly GCF_028858775.2. NCBI lineage: Eukaryota > Metazoa > Chordata > Mammalia > Primates > Hominidae > Pan > Pan troglodytes. Next base: position 5,082,523 of record NC_072418.2, on the reverse strand, counting down.
GCATGATCATAGCTCACTGTGGCCTTGATCTCCTGGGCTCAAGCAATCCTCCCTCCTCCCAGTAGCTGGGGTGACAGGAATGTGTCACCACACCTGGGTAATTAATTTTTTTTTATTTTTTATTTTTTTCTTTTGTAGAGACAGGGTCTCACTATGTTGCTCAGGCTGGTCTTGAACTCCAGGGCTCAAGTTATCCTCTTGCCTCAGCCTCCCAAAGTGCTGGGATTATAGGCGTGAGCCACCGTGCCTGGCACCTTGTTTTATTTTGTATTTTCATGATTATCTTCATGGATTGAGACTCTTTTCTTATATTTATTCACCTCTTATATTGGTTCCCCTGTGAATTGCTCATTCATCACCCTTCCCATTTTTATTTTAAGATGTTTATTTTCTATCAAGGGCTCTGTCTCATATAGTATCAACATTTTTGTCCCAGCCTGTCACTTGTCTATTAAGGCCATTCATGGTGTTTTTTATTATGGAAGATTTTTGAAATACTGAAGTCAGTCAATTTGTCAGTATTTTTTTTTTATATATAGAGATAGGGTCTCATCATCTTGCCCAGGCTTGTCTCCAACTCCTGGGCTCAAGAGATCCTCCTATCTCAGCCTCCCAAAGTGCTGGGATTATAGGTATGCACCACTGTGCTGCTTTTATGTTATTTTATATTTTATTAGTATTTTTTTTCTGTTGCACTCTGAAGACATCTGCTCCTACATAGCTTCTGGTGCACAGGAGGTTTTCAAAAACACGTACTGAATGAATCAAAGCCCAAAGCTTACGTAGCTCTTTCCCTGAGCAGGCTGATTCTCCAAAAAATTATGAATAAATATCGCATGCTATGAATTCCCCTTAGGAATGAGTCGTCCTGTGGCATCTACCTGGTGTGCTTATGTTACAAGCCATCTTTTTCTTGTCGTGAGTTATGGAAAACAGAAACAGAGTCAGATCACTCTGCATCTAATAATAAAAATAGCTACCAGAAACAGTGTGTTCCACATGATGACATCAGCTCCACGCAGGCAGAAAATGGCATTAAATGCTAAGAACTTGTAGATGTCTCATTTATAGCCTCTGTGAAACTGAACTCTGTCTTTTGACGCTTTCAATCTCTGTGCCTCCTCCAGTCTTTCCTATTTTAGTGAGCACCAGAATCCATCGGATGGCTCAAAGCAGAAAACCAGAAGTCACCCCCAACACCTCCTTCTCCTGCAACCCACACAGACAAACCAGTGCTAAGTCCTGTCAATTCACCCTCCAAAATATTTCTCAAATTCACTCACTGTCCTTTCTCCTGTCAATGCCCTCAGCTAAACTACCATCAAGTCTTTTCTTAGAAATAGAGATAGGGTCTCACTATGTTGCCCAGGCTGGTCTCGAACTCCTGGGCTCAAGCGATCTTCCTGCAGTGGCTTCCCAATGTGCTACGATTACAGGTGTGCACCAAGGCACCCAGCCCAACTCTTGCCCAGAGGACTCTGAAGTAGTCTCCCTGCTTCCATTCTTGCTTCTCTATAATTCAGCCTTTCTTTACACACGAGTCAAAATAATCTTAAGAATTAAAATTAGATGACAACCTTCACCTACTTAAAATCCTTCAATGAATCACACTGTAATTACGGTAAAATCCAAGTTCCATAGCACGGTCTATGGGACTGTCCCTAATCTCCCATCTCCCTACTGCTCACGAACATTCAGCCAGGCTGGCTTTCCAACTCCTCAAATGCAGCAAGCCCTTCTCCATCTTTTTGTCAACTATCCTCTCTCCTCTCCCCACTTCTCAGTACTTTTTTTTTTTTTTTTGAGACGGAGTCTTGCTCTGTCGCCCAGGCTGGAGTGCAGTGGCATGATCTCGGTTCACTGTGACCTCCACCTCACAGGTTCAAGCGATTCTCCTACCTCAGCCTCCCGAGTAGCTGGGATTACAGGCGCCCACGACCATGCCCTGCTAATTTTTATATTTTTGGTACAGACAGGGTTTCACCATGTTGGCCAGGCTGGTCTTGAACTCCTGACCTCAAGTGATCCACCCACCTCAGCCTCCCAAAGTGCTGGGATTACAGGTGTGAGCCACTGCACCCAGCCTTCTCAGTACATTTGACTTGGCTAATTCCTGCACAGAAGTCTCTCTCATTCTTTCTTCACAGAACTTAGTACAACCTATAGTTTTTCTAGTATGTATGTGTATTAGTTACCTATTGCCATATGACAAATTTTCCCCCAAACTTAGTGCCAGCAGGCATTGTGGCTCATGACTGTAATCTCAGCACTTTGGGAGGCTGAGGTGGGAGGGTTTCCTGAATCCAGGAGTTCAAGACTGGCCTGTGTGACATCAGGTAAAAAATTAGCCGGGCATGGTGGCACATGCTCCCAGCTACTCGGGAGGCTGAGGTGGGAGGACTGCTCGAGCCCAGGAGGTCATGGCTGCAGTGAGCTGTGATTGCACCACTGCACTCCAGCCTGGGTGATGGGGCAGGACCCTGTCTCAAAATACAAGCAAACAAACACAAAACTAAGTGGCTAGAACAGCATGTGTTATCTCAGTTTCTGTGGGTGAGGAATTCAGATGCAGTTCATATGGGTCTTCTGTTTTCAGGGTCTTTGTTTTTCTTTCTTTCTTCTTCTTCTTTTTTTTTTTTTGAGACAGGGTCTCACTCTGTTGCCCAGGCTGGAGTGTAATGGTAATGATTTCAGCTCGCTGTCACCTCTGCCTCCTGGGTCCAAGTGATTCTGATGCCTCAGCCTCCTTAGTAGCTGGGACTACAGGTGCCTGCCACCATGCCTGGCTAATTTTGGTATTTTTAGTAGAGATGGGGTTTTGCCGTGTTGGCCAGGCTAGTCTCAAACTCCTGACTTTAAGTGACCTGCCTACCTCAGCCTTCCAAAGTGCTGGGATTATAGGCATGAGCTACCACATGCAGCCCTGTTTTAGGGTGTTTCAAAGGCTGCAGTTGAAGTGAAGCAGTCATCCAAAGGCTCAACTGGGGCAGGACCCTCTTCCATGATCACGTTCATGGCTGTTGGTAGCATTTGGTTCCTTATGGACGCTTGTGCTGAGGGTCTCATTGCCTTGCTGACTGTTGGCTGGAGGACACCCTCAGTTCCTTTCCCTCTGGATCTCTCCAGCATCTTAGCTTGCTTTGTCAAGGCACGTAGGCTGAGAAGGCGAGAGACAGGCTCTGCTGGCAAAACAGAAGTCACAGTCTCTCATAGCCTAATCGCAGAATGACATCCCATTCATTTGCCATTTTCTATTTGTTAGAATCAAGTCATCAGGCTAAGCGCAGTGGCTCATGCCTGTAATCCCAGCACTTTGGGAGGCCAAGGTAAGAGGATCACCTGAGGTCAGGAGTTCAAGACCAGCCTGGCCAACATGGTGAAACCCCGTCTCTACTAAAAACACAAAAATTAGCCGGCATAGTGGCACACGCCTATAATCCCAGCTACTCGGGAGGCTGAGGCAGGAGAATCGCTTGAACACGGGAGTCGGAAGTTGCAGTGAGCCAAGATCGCGCCATTGCACTCCAGCCTGAGTGACAAGAGCGAGACTCTGTCTCAAAAAAAAATTTTTTTTTTGTAGAGATGGGGTCTCACTATGCTGCCCAGGCTGGCCTTGAACTCCTGGACTCAAGCGATCCTCCCGCCTCGGTCTCTTAAAGTGCTGGGATTACAAGTGTGAGCCACTGCGCCCTGCCAAGATTTGGTTTTTAACTTACGCGTTACCTCCTATACTTATTTTTTCATGGTTTGAACATGGAACATCTACTTTCTTAGCAATTTTGCAGTATGCAATGCATTGTTACGAGCTGTAGCCACCATGATGTACAGTCGATCTCTTGGACTTACTCTTCCTGCCTATCAACAGAGATTTGTTGAAGGGATGAATCTGCTTCTTCAGCCGTCGGTAAGGGGATCAGCAGCGAGGACGCTGAGAGAGGAGCCGCCTCCGTTGGAAATCGCTTCCCATCCACCTCCAAGCCTCTTTCCAAGCGGGATTCAGCACCAGGCGCCCCTGGACAGCTCTGGAAACCCAACCCTGCCGGAACCGTTCCTCGCCAATCCGAGTTTCCCGCCGGGGCCGCTTGGTGGCTGCGCCCGCCGCTCAGCGGGAGGAAACCCCTTTCCTGTGCCGGTAGGAGAGGTGGAGTCGCATATGAGTGGCAGGTTTCGCAGCCAATAGTATGGAAAGTTCTGCCAGCGGGTCTCGGGGAGGCCAATGGGCAGGGGCGTGGGCGGGGCGTGAACCAGCCGCGCCGAGCGGGGCCTCTCCGGGCCGCGTCTGTGGGGTCGAGACTGCGCGGCGGTTGGGCGTGCAGCGGCGCCAGTCGGCGGAGGAGGGGCCCCCGGGAGGTAGGTGCGGGCAGAGAGAGGACCTGGGGCGGCGGGGCGGGGCGGCGCTGAGCGGCCGGGGGTCTGTTGGACTCTACCCGCACGTTAGCCGAGGCCCGTCTCCGGTGTCCGGTAGCGCGAGGCACACAGAAGGCGCTCAATAAGTGCTGATTGAATGAATGAGCCCGTGCCCTCCTCATCCCGGCCCGAGCAGCCTCCGGTTTGAGAGCGTGCAGGCCACCCTCACCTTCACTGTACAGACTGAGGCATCCAGATGCCGGACAGGTCTTTATTGGGCACCTACTGTGTGCCTGGGTGGCTCTGCGCTGGCTGCAGCTGGCCCTGAGCAAGACAGACAGCCTGGTCCCGCCCAGCTCACCGCCTGGGGGGAGGGACGACTTTAAATGACTTAAAATAATGTAATTCCTAGCTCCCTCTGTAGCACAAAATAAAAGAAAATAACACCAGGGAAGGGGGCGGGGAGAGCTCTGAGTGGAGACATTTGAGCAGTGACCCGAAGACCTGAATGCAGTGAGGTAGCGGGGCCATGAGGCGCTTGGGGCTGATGGTGGGGGAGAAAACCCAGTTGGGGAAAACTCAAGGACAGGGGAGGAGCTGAGATTCCTCCTAAGAACGGTGACATTTTGGGGTCCAGGGTGAAACCGACTTCACCTTGGCCCATTGCATCAGGTAAAATGCGGCCCTTATCAGTGGCCACACGCTTCCCCTCGTCCATGTGTTCAGCCAGCGGTTTTTGAGTATCCGTTCTGCAGCAGGCCTTCCGGCGGGTACAGGGATATGGTTTAGGGCAGGAGTCAGCCAGGGGCAGAGAAGGAGGCCCTTTTTTTTTTTTTTTTTTTTTTTTTGAGACGGAGTCTTGCTCTGCAGCCCAGGCTGGAGTGCAGTGGCGCGATCTCGGCTCACTGCAAGCTCCACCTCCTGGGTTGAAGCAATTCTCCTGCCTCAGCCTCCTGAGTAACTGGGATTACAGGCGCGTACCACCATGCCCAGCTAATTTTTTTTTTTTTGAGACAGAGTCTTACTCTGTCACCCAGGCTGGAGTGCAATGGCGTGATCTTGGCTCACTGCAACCTCCACCTCCTGGGTTCAAGTGATTCTCCTGCCTCAGCCTCCCAAGTAGCTGGGATTACAGGTGCCCACTACCACACCCAGCTATTTTTGTATTTTTAGTAGAGACAGTGTTTCACTGTGTTGGCCAGGCTGGTCTCGAACTCTCGACCTCAGGTGCTGGTCTCGAACTCTTGACCTCAGGTGATCTGCCCACCTCAGCCTCCCAAAGTGCTGAGATTACAGGTGTGAGCCACCACTCCCAACTGAGGAAGGCCCTTTTGAGGGGTCCTGGATGCAGAGAAGCAAGAAAGAAGAAGGAGGCCTCGTTGGAAGGTCAGGGGAAAGAGAGCAGTGTTCCAGGTGGAGAGAGGAGAACCCATGCAGAGGTCCTGAGGCACGAGCAAGCTTGGCACAGAAAGGACCAGTGAGGGCCGAGGCGAGGCAGGAGCTTGTCATGCAGAGCTTCAGCCTCAGGGTACAGAGTTTAGACTTTATTTCGGGGCATGGGGAAGCCATGGACCACCACCATCCAATAGCACGTTCTGCAGTGATGAGAGTGTTCCCTTTGCTGTCAAATACGGTAACCACAGAAGTCAAGTAGGCTTGTGTGACTACTGAGCGCTTGAAATATGGCCAGGGAGACTGAGGAGCGGAATTTTGTATTTTATTTAGTTTTTTTTTTTTTTTTTTTTTTTGAGATGGAGTTTTGCTCTTGTTGCCCAGCCTGGAGTGCAGTGGTGCCATCTTGGCTCACTGCAACCTCTGCCTCCTGGGTTCAAGCGATTCTCTTGCCTCAGCCTCCAGAGTAGCTGGGATTACAGGTGCCTGCCACCACGGCTGGCTAATTTTTGTATTTTTGGTAGAGACGGGGTTTCACCATGTTGTCCAGGCTGGTCTCGAATTCCTGACCTCAGGTGATCCACCCACCTCGGCCTCCCAAAGTGCTGGGATTGCAGGTGTGAGCCACTACACCCAGCCTGGATTTTTTTTAGTTTTGATGAACTTTTTTCTTTTTTTGAGACAGTGTATTAGTCAGGGTTCTCTAGAGGGACAGAACTAATGGAATAGTTATATATATAAAGGGAAGTTTATTAAGTATTAATTGCACACGATTACAGGGTGTCACAATACATTGTCTGCAGATTGAGGAGCAAAGAGAGCCAGTCCGAGTTCCAAAACTGAAGAACTGGCCAGGTGCAGTGGCTCACGCCTATAATCCTAGCACTTTGGGAGGCCGAGGCAGGCGGATCACGAGGTCAGGAGTTCGAGACCAGCCTGGCCAACATGATGAAACCTCGTCTCTACTAAAAATACAAAAAAAATTAGCTGGGAGTGGTGGCGCGTGTCTGTAATCCCAGCTACTAGGCAAGAGAATCGCTTGAATCCAGGAAGCGGAGGTTGCAGTGAGCGGAGATTGCGCCATTGCACTCCAGCCTGGCAACAGAGCGAGACTCTGTCTAAAAAAAAAAAAAGAAAAAAGAAAGAAAGCTAATGCAGTGCCCCTGCTGTTCACAGTTGCTGGACTGAGACATGAGCCTCCAACTGCGTGGTTGGGCTCGGTAGCACGTCGTGGGACTTGGGTGTGCGCCCACAGATGGTTTGGCCCTGCGGTGACCAGAGCAGCCCAAGCCGCCACCATGGTGAAATTGCTAGTGGCCAAAATCCTGTGCATGGTGGGCGTGTTCTTCTTCATGCTGCTCGGCTCCCTGCTCCCCGTGAAGATCATCGAGACAGATTTTGAGAAGGCCCATCGCTCGAAAAAGATCCTCTCTCTCTGCAACACCTTTGGAGGGGGGGTGTTTCTGGCCACGTGCTTCAACGCTCTGCTGCCCGCTGTGAGGGAAAAGGTAAGGGCTCCCGGGGCGCTGGCAGCAGCCCTTGGCACCTTATGGCCAAGGGACTCTGATGCATTTTCAACACTGATGCCAAGTTCAGTGGAGGCCTTGATGCTGTAAGGGTGACGGAAAGTAGGAAGTGAATTTGCTGTGTGATTGTGAACTGGTTACTTTCTGTCTCTGTGCTCTACCGGCCAAACAAGGGGTTTGGACCAGACCTGGGATTCCCAACAGGTGGACTTGTCGGTTGTCACCTGATAATCAGACCAGACTACCCACCTAGGTAAGGCACACTCTGTCCTGAAGCTGGAAAGCATGGCCTCTCTTTGGTTCCCATATCAGTCAGCTACTGTTGCGTAACAAATTATAGCAAACTGAGCACCTTAAGACTACAGACGTTTATCATCTCACAGTTTCTGTGAGTCAGGGGTCTGGGCACTGCTTCAGGAGCTCACAAGGCAGCAGTCACAGTGTCTCCTGGGCTGTGGTCTCATCTCAACGTTCAACCGGGGATGGGTCGGCCTCTAAGCTCATGTGGTTGTAAGCCAGGTTCAGTTCCTCATTGGTTGTCAGACCGAAGGTGTCTGTTTGTCAGTGTCTTTTGGCTGGGGCAGCCCTCAGAGCCTGGCCACGTGGGCCTCCCCAGCATGATCAGTTCCTTCATCAGCAAATGGAGAAGATGGCCATGACTCTGTGTAAGACAGAGGGCACAGTCCCATGTCATGCAGAGGTGACAGGGTATCCCTTCCCCTCTGCCCCAGTGTCCTGCTGGTTAGAAGCAAGTTCAAGTCCTTCCCATACTCAAGTGGCCAGGACCTCACAGGGTATGGCTGTCAAGAGGCAGGGGCTTCTGGGGCCATCTTGGAGTCTGTCCACCCCAACTCCTGACAGCATCATCCTCTGCTGACCTGTTCCTTGAGCTCCCCCATATCAGCAGCCCAGAGTGTGAGTCCCCTGTCAGGCCACAGTGTGACCAGCCCTGGCCATGCTTGCTGGGTGACCCTGGGTGAGTGGCTTCCTCTCTCTGGGCCAGTGCCAGATGTGACATTGAATTTGTGTTGGTTACATACTTGGTGGAGATGTGAGGACCCCCTGTTCTTCCTCCCAACGAAAGCACGGAAGCCCTAAGCTTACCTCCCAACCCCTGGCCCTGCTTTTCCTCGTGCCTAGTGTCCAGAAAGGAGGAGAAGGGCTGTTGTCTGGGATTAAATCATCTGAGCCTGTTAGTGTGGCGGAGTAGAGTTCCAGGGTGGCTCCCTGAGCTTCCAGCCCCTGCTCCGCATGCCCCATGCTTTTCCCTCCCCTCGAGTGTGGGTAGGGCTGGGACTGCCGTGGGTGTCACTCCTGTCATTATGTCAGAATCCCAGCAGAGGGGATGTTGCAGCTGTGATGACCGCCCCAGATCGGTTAGCGCTGAGTTCATCAAAAGGGAGGGGGTGGGCCCGGCCTAATCAGGTGAGCCACTCACCCTCCTGCTGGCCTTGGAGAAGCAAAAAGCCAGGGTGTGCCAGGAGAAGGGCATGAAGCGAGGACCCGAGGGCAGCCTCTCGGTGCCAAGAGCCGTCCCCGCCAACAGCCAGCCAGGACACGGGGGCCTCAGTCCACAGCCACCAGGAGGTGGACTCTTCCGACCTCCAGTGAGCTTGGAAGAGGACCCTGGGTGTCAGTGAGATCTCAGCCCTGATGACACCCTGCGAGACCTGGAGCGTAGGGCCCAGCTGGCCCGCACCTGGATTTCCACCGTTCAGAGCCGAGACACCACATTCCTGCTGTTGCGCGTGGCTGAGTCTGCATTCGTTCGTTACGCGGTGTGTGAAGACTGACATCTGCACTGCGAGGATGGAGATCTTGGTCATCTCTGACGTCTCCTGCATCCCAGAGGCCACTGCCAGCCCCCCTTTTCCCCCATGGTCATGGTGTCACCCCCGTCACCCTCTGACTGCAGGCCTGGGTGACTGCGGGGAGCTTGCTCTTCCCCCCCCCAATCACAGTGGCCTTCTCATGGCACCCAAACCTTTCCCGCCGTTCTCCTGCCCTCGGGCTGGTCAGGCGGATGAGGTCCCTACTCCCGAGCCCCCAGCCTCACCCACTGCAGGGCCAGGCTCTCAGTCACCCCTGGAAAATGGTGCCTGGTTCACAGCTCCCGTGCATCTGCCTCATCTCTCCTGATCAACGTCTGTCTCTTGGGAGTAGCTAGAGTTCCTCGTGAGCTTGTCCTCAAGCGAGGCATGCGTGAGGCCTCCAGCCGGTGGTCAGTGAGGGAGTTAAGTGGCTTCTCCGTGGAAACACAACCTTCTGCTGCAGCAGAGGCTCACCCAGCGTGAACTGCCCCCAGGGAACACTGGGCGATGCCTGGGGACATTGTGGTTGTCACGATGGGGGGTGCTCCTGGCCTGGAGTGGGTGGAGGCCAGAGACACTGCTCAGCAGCACCCTGCAGTGCCCAGGACGGCCCCGTCCCAGAGAACAATCCAGCCCCGAATGTCAGCACCTTCCCCCTACCCGAGTTGTGAAAATAAAAAATGTTTCCAGACATTGCCAGGTGTCCACACGGGCAGAATCGCCCTGGTTGAGAACCACTGTGTGCGCGTGCTTGTGTGTGCACCTGCGTGTGCGCGTGTGTGTGCGTGCATGTGTGCACATATGCGTGTGTGTGTGTGTGCACGTGCGCAGGTTGTAATGAAGTCTCCGCTGGGAAGGAAGCAGGGAAGCAGGCATTGTTGAGTGTCGAGCGTGTTGTGATTTTCCTCCACTTTGGTCTCGAGGTCTCTCTGGAGGGTGGCTGTGAACTCTGGCCCTGCCGTGACGAGGCTCCAGGGAGCTGTTGTGGGCGTTTACAGCCTGCCTTTCATGAGACATTTCATCCTGGCGCATAGCCTAATGCCTGCGTGTCCGCCCCGTGAGCAGCTGTCCCTCCCATAGGAGTGTGTACCTCTTGCAGACGCCCTGTGGCTCCCATCTGACCCACGTCTAGTTTCTCCCCACCAAAGTCTCCCCTCGCTAGGAGAGCCCTGACCAGGAGGAGAGTTGGGCCCAGGCATGTCGGTCAGGGAAGCAGAGAGGAGGCCCCGCGGCAGAGCACGCAAGGCCAGTGCAGCTCTTTATGTGTTTATTTTGAGCCGGAGTCTCCCTCTGTCGCCCAGGCTGGAGTGCAGTGGTGTGATCTCGTCTCACTGCAACCTCTGCCTCCTGGGTTCAAGCCATTCTCCTGCCTCAGCCTCCTGAGTAGCTGGGATTACAGGCGCTCGCCACCATGCCCAGCTAATTTTTGTATTTTTAGTAGAAACATGTTTCCCCATATTGGCCAGGCTGGTCTCGAACTCCTGGGCTCAAGCAATCCGCCAGCCTCAGTCTCCCAAAATGCTGGGGTCACAGGCATGAGCCACCGCGCCTGGCTGGTGGTGGTGGTGTTAATTCATCACAGGCGAGCCCTTCCTCTCCCACTTGTTTTAACCTCTGTGTGAATCGGGGATTTCTGGACTTTGCTTTGAACGGTGACATCTGGCCAGCCCTGTCGCCGCCACCCCTGAGCGTGGGTCTCTCTCTCTCTCTCGGGTGTCCCCGGCTGCAGCTCCAGAAGGTCCTGAGCCTCGGCCACATCAGCACCGACTACCCGCTGGCCGAGACCATCCTCCTGCTGGGCTTCTTCATGACCGTCTTCCTGGAGCAGCTGATCCTGACCTTCCGCAAGGAGAAGCCGTCCTTCATCGACCTGGAGACCTTCAACGCCGGATCGGACGTGGGCAGCGACTCGGAGTATGAGAGCCCCTTCATGGGGGGCGCGCGGGGCCACGCGCTGTACGTGGAGCCCCACGGCCACGGCCCCAGCCTGAGCGTGCAGGGCCTCTCGCGCGCCAGCCCCGTGCGCCTGCTCAGCCTGGCCTTCGCGCTGTCGGCCCACTCGGTCTTTGAGGGCCTGGCCCTGGGCCTGCAGGAGGAGGGGGAGAAAGTGGTGAGCCTGTTCGTGGGGGTGGCCGTCCACGAGACGCTGGTGGCCGTGGCCCTGGGCATCAGCATGGCCCGGAGTGCCATGCCCCTGCGGGACGCGGCCAAGCTGGCGGTCACCGTGAGCGCCATGATCCCCCTGGGCATCGGCCTGGGCCTGGGCATTGAGAGCGCCCAGGGCGTGCCGGGCAGTGTGGCCTCCGTGCTGCTGCAGGGCCTGGCGGGCGGCACCTTCCTCTTCATCACCTTCCTGGAGATCCTGGCCAAGGAGCTGGAGGAGAAGAGTGACCGTCTGCTCAAGGTCCTCTTCCTGGTGCTGGGCTACACCGTCCTAGCCGGGATGGTCTTCCTCAAGTGGTGAGCGGCCTCGCCATTGTCCCTGCCGCCGGAGCCCGCCGGGAGCCCCGGGCCGGACACAGGCCGCGTCCCCCGGCCCCGCGTCCCCCAAGAGTGAGCACTGTGGCCCTGGGCCACCACCTGTGCACAAGGGGCCTCCCGGGACCAGGCTGTGCCCCCGATCCTACACCCTGAGCCTCAGAGCACTGCTACTTTTTCAAATACTTCTTTCTCTTAAAAGTCTTTACCAAAGCTGTGTGGCCATGTCAACCTCGGGCCGTGGGGTGCGGCAACCCACGGGCGGGAGGGCCAGGGCCTGGGTCCCGGTGAGATCGGTCAGGACCCTCCTCTCCCTGCCGCACACCCCCAGCCTGTGAATAAGGACAGGAGCATTTGGCTGCTGTGACCAGAGTGAGGGCCGCGCCGCCTGTGCCTCAGGAGCCAGCTGGGGGCCCTGAGGCCCCATCGTCTACCCTGCTCTGTTGCCAGGATCTCGCCGCCCGAGCCCCGAGTGTCTTGAGGCTTATTAGAGGTTGGAGTCACTGCGATGGGACAGCCGGGCTCCGTCCCTCCTGTCACACAAGGCTGTACCCCCTGTGAGTGGGCCGTGTACCCTCAGGAGTGCCCTCTCCTTTTCCCTTTGCTGGGTGGCTCCTGGAGCGGGGACCCCTGGGCCAGGACCCCCCGGGCCAGGTGAGTGTCACAGTTTCCTGAGACTCACGAGCAGGGCCAGGAGGCAGCTTAAAGATCAGTCCTCAGCTCTGCTTGCACACACCGGGGCCTCCAGAGGAAGATGGACCCCACTAGCGGTGGGGCAGGGGCCCCGCGGTGCGATCCCTCCCGTGGACACAGGGACGCTGCTCCCGAGAGGGCAGGAGCACGGGGGACGAGCAGCCGGGCGTGGGCTGGGGCAGCCCTGGGCTCCTGGCTCCGTGGCAACCTCCGGAAGGCCTGAGCCGTCGTCGCGGCAACCCTGCCGGGTCTGGGGAGGTGAGAGCTGGGGAGGGACGCCTTTCCTCGGGGATTTTGCTCTGCCTGGCTCGAAGCCGCTGTGGCGCCGCGGAAGGGAGCCGGGCCTGCCCGCCTGGGCTGGGTTTTTCCACGGGCTTCGCCATCTCCTTGATCTGACCTGGAGCCCCGGACCCCATCTCTGGGCCTTGGCGTCTTCCAGCCCCATCAGGGCTGTGAGGGCCTCTGGCTGTCCCCACCTCCTACCTCGTCACTCATCTTTGAGCGCCAGGCCCCAGGTACCCTTCTCCCATCCCATGCCCTGCCTCGCCACCACGTCTCCCTACACCTACCCACAAGACTGACTGTGGGGGGCTACACGGAGAGGTCCCCATCTGGCCTGTGGGCTTGGGCCTGGCGGGGCCTCCTATCCATCAGTCCATCACTCTAGTCAGATGGGGAGCTCCAGGGCCAGCCAGTGACTGCTCTGTGGCGTGTCCCGGCCGGTGGCCCTGCTGCAGCCAGCTCAGCTCCCAGGTGCCAGTCACAGGAAGGGACGACCTCCAGAGGGCGGTGGCTGCCTGAAGCATTGCCATGGGGGTCCCAGGAGGCCAGAGTAGTCACACAGCCCCTGTAAGTAACTTCCACTCCAGGGGGTCGGTACGTAACCTGGGGTTCCGCCTCTGTTCCTGAGACCCCCCAACTTCCACTCCAGGGGGTCGGTATGTAACCCGGGGTTCCGCCTCTGTTCCTGAGACCCCCAACTTCCACTCCAGGGGGTCGGTACGTAACCCGGGGTTCTGCCTCTGCTCCTGAGACCCCCCCCCAACTTCCACTCCAGGGGGTCTGTAAGTAACCTGGGGTTCAGCCTCTGCTCCTGAGACCCCCCAACTTCCACTTTAGGGGGTCTGTAAGTAATCCGGGGTTCAGCCTCTGCTCCTGAGACCCCCCAGCTTCCACTCCAGGAGATCCTTACCCCACTGCTGTTGGAAGCTTGGGGCCTGTTCTGGGAGCCTGTGTCTGAACCTCTTACCGGGGATCCATCTCTGAACCCTGTGCAGCCTGGCCCTGGCCCCAGGGGTATAGGAGCTTCGCAGTGTCCTGAACCTGATGTGGTTCTGCCCGTCCCTCCCCTGGCTTCACCCCACCTGGGCCATTTGTCCTTTATCCCAGGTGGGTGGGTTGTGAAGCCACTGGGTCCCTGCACTGGTGGGGGATGTGGCTTGAGTTTCGTGACTGCCAGGGGATAGAGACATCCAGGACCCCCACATGGGAAGGCTCAGGGTCCCCGTCCCCTGAATCCAGCAGGAGCCCACGTGGGGCAGAGCACCGGCTGCTCCAGGGATCCCCATCCACCTTCGCCCATCACAGCAGGAAGCACAAAGTGGGGCCCTACCCTCCACCAGCCATCAGCTCCCCAGGGTGGCCCGAGGGACCCAAGCTGTCGACCCCTGCAGGCCCAGCCACCCCACCCCAAGGATCCCAAGCGGCTTCTTCCCCTTCCCTCCAGAGGAGCCTCTGACACCACGTTGTCCCCCACTGGTGCTGGGTGGGAGCTCAGGGCTGGCCCTGCTCCTTTGACTGCAGCAGACCGGAGGCAGCGGCCAGAAAGCAGGACGCAGGCGGGGGCGGGGGCGAGCAGGCTGTGGCCTCCAGACCTCTCCGTCCCAGAGTCCTCAGGAGGCACGAAAGGAGCTTTCCTGGGGCCAGCGGGACCCTAAGGCAGGAGGATGTCTCTTGAGCCACTTTTGGTCGGCTGTCACCACTCTTTTTTTTTTTTTTGAGATAGAGCCTTGCTCTGTCGCCCAGGCTGGAGTGCAGTGGCGCGATCTCGGCTTACTGCAACCTCCACCTCCCGGCTTCAAACAATTCTCCTGCCTCGGCCTCCCAAGTAGCTGGGATTACAGGCACGCACCACCACGGCCAGCTAATTTTTGTATTTTTAGTAGAGACAGGGTTTCACCATGGTGGCCAGGTTGGTCTCGAACTCCTGACCTTGTGATCCGCTGGCCTCGGCCTCCCAAAGTGCTGGGCTTACATGTGTGAGCCACTGTGCCCGGCCCACTTTTTTTTTTTTTTTTTTTTTTTTTGAGATGGAGTTTCGCTCTGTCTCCTAGGCTGGAGTGCAGTGGCATGAGCTCGGCTCACTGCAACCTCCGCTCCCGGATTCAAGTGATTCTCCTGCCTCGGCCTCCTGAGTAGCAGGGACCATAGGTGCCCGGCACCACGCTCGGCTAATTTTGTATTTTTGGTAGAGATGGGGTTTCACCGTGTTGGTCAGGCTGGTCTCAAACTCTTGAGCTCAGGTGATCTACCCACCTCGGCCTCCCGCGGTGCTGGGATTATAGGCGTGAGCCACCGCGCCTGGCGGCTTTACCCGCTTTTGAGGAGGAACCCAGCATATGTCCATGTTGGGGTAAAGACGTGGAGTGGTCGTCTCGCCCGTCCGATATAGAGTCCAGAGGCGCAGGGCTTATTCCCAAGGTCCCTTGGCCGACGGCGGCTGGGTCCGGCCTAGACCAGGCTCCTGTGAGACAGCCCAGCGACTCTGTCTCCTCTGGCTCTGCCCACAGGCACACTGTCACCCAGTGCTAGGAGCCACTGCTTGAGGAAGCCCGGGTTTGTCACTGCCTGCAGCCACAGACTACTCCTGCCTCAAAACGACGTCACGACACTGCAGAGCAGGCCAGCTCCAGCTGCACATGGCCGCCTCCATCTCTACACAGCTTTGAGTCACAGAAATGTCACGTGACCTGCAGAAGCCAAGGGTCCTCCTCCTTGGGGGTCTCTTTTACTGACTCTGTGACTGCCAGCCGGGGATCTTCTGCCCCCAGGGGACACCGGGCCATGTCTGGGGACATCTGTGGTTGTCTTGACTAGGGGTGCTCCTGGCATGGAGTGGGTGGGGGCCAGGGATGCTGCTCAGCACCCTGCAGTGCCCAGGACGGCCCCACCCTTGAGAACAGTTCAGTCCCAATGTCCACAGGGCCCAGGGGGAGAGACCCAGCCCAACTCACAGAAGCCTCAGGACAGGTGATGGTGGGCTGTGTCGACCACCTGTTCATGAGAGAGACACAGGGAGGAGAGGGGGCACCTGCCAACCGTTTCATGCGCTGGCAGAGACCGGGAATAGCTTGGACAGATCGTTCCTGGATAACACAAGACAGCTTCCTGTTTAAAAAACAAAACTCCGGCCGGGAGCAGGAGCTCATGCCTATAATCCCAGCACTTTGGGAGGCTGAGGCGGGCAGATCACTTGAGCCCACAAGTTGGAGACCAGCCTGACCAACATGGCGAAACCCCGTCTCTACTAAAAATACAAAAATCAGCTGGGTGTGGTGGCAGGTGCCTGTAATCCCAGTAACTTGGGAGGCTGAGGCAGGAGAATCGCTTGAACCTGGGAGGCAGAGGTTGCAGTGAGCCGAGATCGCACTACTGCACTCCAGCCTGGGCGACAGAGCAAGACTTGGTCTCAAAAGCACACATAAAAAACCAAAACTCCAAGCGCAGAGCACCCAGTGCCATCTTCATCCGAATGCAGCACTCCTGGCTGGGTCACGGCCACCCCTAGGCCCATGCCTGGTCAGGGGCTTGTCTTGTCTATGACCAGGCAGGTCACAGGCGGGAGGGACCCAGGTCAGGCTCAGCTGCTGCCCCACCGGAAACAGACCCAGCAGCCTTGCCTAGACCCCAGGCGGGTCCAGGTTTTTCTACTGGGACAGAGAGGGTGGGCCAGGATGGGGGCGTCTCTCAGCTCTGCAAGCTGGAGAATTAACTCCGGGACTTGAGCTCGGGGTCCCCGCTGGGCGCAGGCGTGGGCTTCAGTGGGAAGGAAGCCCCTCGTTGGGTTCTCAGCACGGACAGCTGGATGGCATCACTGGATTCCCTCACCTGGATCCGGAGACAAAAGGGGAGAAAACGATGAGGCAGCGCCCAGGCCTGCGGGGTTGAGTCAGCCGTAATAACAGCCCGTTGGCCCTACGTGTCTGTTGTTTGCATTTCTGTTGCACAAGTTATTAGCTCGGGGCGGGGCGGGACGGGGAGGTCGGTGGTAGATGGGACGGTGTCTCCCAGCCCTTGGCACCATCAGACTGTCCTGGCCAGCAGCTCTGGACCCTCTGCCCCACCGGGAAGAGAGGGGGCTGCGTCCCACCTGTTCCAGATGCCAGCCTGCACGCAGCTTGTGCCCTGAGCTGTGTCTGCTTTTGGGACAGCCGGTGAGCAGCCTGTCACCAATAAAGACTCCTCGGCCTTCACCTCGATGCTCGGAGGCTGCCCCAGCCTTTCCAGGGTCCCCCTGCAGGTGGGAAGGAGGCGGAGGCTCCCGAAGGTAGAGGAGTCACCTCCCTTTCGAGGGAGCACAGGCTGCTGCAGGACGTGGGGGCTTGTCTGGAAGACCCCAGAACTCTTCTCCTGGCTGTCGGGTGCTGAGGCCAGACGGGGCTGGAGTGGGAAGATGCCCCCACCTCTCTCCCTGCCACCCCTCAGGCCTCGCGGCTCGGCACCTGCAACCCCTCGGGGCAGTGACACAGCTGGCCTCGGTGTCCTGGCGGAGGGCAGGAGTGATGGCGGGTTGCGGTCCTGTAGGGTGAGAATCGGGTTAGACGAGCGAGCGCTTCAGAGCCGGGGAGCTGCACACGGAGGGGAGGGAGTGGCCAGCGCTGCGTCGGGCTTCTCCACGAAGAGGCGAGCGGGCTGGCTGGGCTTCCGTCTCAGCTAGTGGAGGTCCAGCCAGACCCAGGCTAGATGAGCTGGCCCCCAGAACAGGCTTCTGCACCTCGGCTTTGTGGACATCTGGGGCCATCCTGTGCCTTGTGGGAAGCTGAGCTGCAGCCCTGGCTCTGGGGTGAGGCCTGAGAACTTGCATGCCACCGAGTTCCCAGGCAACGCTGGCCATGCTGGGGTGGGCAAAGTTTGAGACGCATGGACCCCTCCAGGGTCTCTGCCTGTGGGCACTGTGGACACTGGGGCCAGATAGTTCTCTGGGGTGGGGCTGTCCTGGGCACTGCAGGGTGCTGAGCAGTATCCCTGGCCTCCACCCACTCCATGCCAGGCGCACCCACAGCTGTGAGAACCACAGACGTTCCCATCTAGTGCCCAGTCTCCCCTTGGGACACAATCACCCCCCCGTGGGAACTGCTGCCCCAGAACTAAGGCGGCTCACATTCTGGAGAGGGAGCCGACGCCAGCATGTTAGGCAGTACCAGGTAGCAGTAAAGGCCCTGAAAAGAATCGGGACACGGTGAGAGACGGCAAAAGGAGATGATTTTAGTTCTGTGGTCTCCTCAGGAGCAGTCTCTGGGGTGACGTGAGGGGGACTGGAGGAAGTCAGTGAGAAGGAGATGGGGGAGAGAGAGCTCGTCTGGCTGAGGCAGCAGCATGTGCAAAGGCCCTGGGGCCTCTCTGTAGTTCTCAGCCTTTTTTCTCTGATGATCAGAGTGGCTTCTTCTCTCTAAGAAGACCCAGGCGTTACCGGAGTTTATCCTGCCAATGCTAAAGATTCAGTAACCCCACTCCTCAGAGGTGGTGATGAAACAGCACCCTGGCCAGGCGCGGTGGCTCACGCCTGTCATCCCAGCTCTTTGGGAGGCCGAGGCGGACGGATCACCTGAGGTCAGGAGTTCCAGACCAGCCTGGGCAACATGGTGAAACTCCCATCTCTACTAAAAGTATAAAAATTAGCCGGGTGTGGCGGTGGGCGCCTGTAATCCCAGCTACTTGGGAGGCTGAGGCAGGGGAGTTGCTTGAACCCGGGAGGTGGAGGTTGCAGTGAGCCAAGATCACACCACTGCACTCCAGTCTGGGTGACAGAGCGAGACTCTGTCTAAAAACAAACACAAAAAATCATAGCACCCTGATGTTAGAGAGGAACCCAATGCTGACTCTAGGGGCCAGGCAGGGTGAGGCGTGGGTCTTCCATGGTGGCCTGGGGGCTGGGGGAGCAGCGGTGAGCAGCTCTGCAGATGCCGAAGGGCAAAAACAAACAAACCAACAAAAAAAAAAATGGGCTTGGGGATGCCAGCCTGTTCATCTTTGAAGGCAAACTGGTTTTTGACAAATGGTCTCTGTATTTTAAAATATTGATGCCACCAGCCTGGGCAGTATAGTAAGACCTTATCTCTACAGAATTTTTTTTTTTTTGGAGACAGAGTCTTGCTCTGTCGCCCAGGCTGGAGTACAATGGCGCGATCTCGGCTCACTGCGACCTGTGCCTCCCGGGTTCAAGCGATTCTCCTGCCTGGGCCTCCTGAGTAGCTGGGTTTACAGGCGCCCGCCAGCACTCCTGGCTAATTTTTGTATTTTTAGTAGAGACGGGGTTTCACCATATTGGTCAGGCTGGTCTCAAACTCCTGACCTCATGATCCGCCCACCTCAGCCTCCCAAACTGCTGGGATTACAGGCGTAAGCCACTGCGCCCAGCCCAGAATTTTTTTTTTTTTTTTAAGACAGAGTCTTGCTCTGTTGCCCAGGCTGGAGTACAGTGGTGTGATCTCAGCTCACTGCAACCTCCGCCTCCCAGGTTCAAGTGATTATCCTGCCTCAGCCTCCCAAGTAGCTGGGATTACAGGTGCAAGCCACCACATTGGGCTCATTTTTTATATTTTTAGTAGAGACGGGGTTTCACCATGTTGGCCAGGCTGGTCTTGAACTCCTGACCTCGTGTGATCCACCCACCTCAGCCTCCCAAAGTGCAGGGATTACAGGCATGAGCCATCGTGCCCGGCCCAGAAAAATTTTTTAAAATTAGCTGGGCCTGGTGGTGTGTGCCTGTAGTCCCAGCTACTCAGGCGGCTGAGGAGGAAGGATTGCTTGAGCCCAGAAAGTGAAGGCTGCAGTGAGCTGTGACCTCACCACGCACTCCAGCTTAGGTGGCGGAGTGAGACCCTGTCTCGATAGATAGATAGATAACTTATCTAGCATCTAGTAGATGATTGATAGATAAGTAGATGATTGATAGATGATTGATAGATAATAGATGACGAATAGATGACAGATGATTGATAGATAATAGGTAAATGATTAATAAATGATAGATGATAGATTATTGATAGGTGATAGATTATTGCTAGATGATAGATGATTAATAGATGACATGATTGATTAATTGATAGATGACAGATAGATGATTGATAGATGATAGATAGGTGGTAGATTGATTGACTGATTGATTGACAGATGCTAAACTTGAAAAGCAACTGTGTGGCTGAGCCCCTGGGGTGACTCTGCCCCCTGAGGCCAGGATGTGCAACCTCGGCTTTGCCCACGTGGTCCAGAGACCACTGAAGAGAGCTGAGGCCGGACCCCACTGCCCTCCTCTCCAGAGGCTAGCCGGGGCTCAGTGAGGCCCACGTGGCCCTGGTCAGGGCAGCAGGGTGAGGAGAGCGGTCGTGGAGCTGCAGGGCCGGGTGAGGAGCCGGACATTGCAGATGAACGCCGTCCCTTGCTGTTCTGCTGAAAGGAGATCTGTAAGGCAGGACGGGCCGAGTGTCCCCAGGACAAGACTACAGATAGCCAGGGACAGGGCAAGAGGATCACAAGGGGGTGGCCGTCCATCCCCAGCAGGCTGGGCTATGGCTTCAGAGCCTGATGGATCCGGACCGACCTCTTCCCCACTAGGCCACTGTGGGCGAGCCGCTTCCCTTCTCTGAGCAGCATTTCCAGATGGGAGCAGGGACAGTGGCCTTGTACAGACTGCTGAGGGCCCAGCACCCACTACACTGGCACTTTGTGTTTGCAGGACCCATGCAGACTGCCCCGGTGGGTTTCACCCTGGGGACTCAACGTGGACGCCTGTGGATCCTGCCCAGCTCGCGAGCTGGAGAGGTTGACAGGTCCTCTTCTCTTTGGCAAAGATGCAGCCGGCCTCAGTCCTCCTCGCCCACCTCTGTGCCTCTCAGGACGCCGAGGGACTCTCCAAAGAGGGACTCGGCTATGAGAGGCAGCAGGGAACCCAGGAAACTCCAGTGCCAGCCCCGGCTTGCTCAGTGCCCCAGTGTGCAAGTGCCCTGGCCCCTGAGATTTGGATCACAGACCTTTCCATGGAGAGGCAGAGCTGGGGCGCCCACCCACCCCCACTCACAAAGGCCAGGCGGAACCCTCTGCTCCCCGGCCCACCATGGGGGAGAAGCTCCTGCTGTCCTAGTTTGGGTGCTCGGAAGAGCTCACTGCCATCTGTGGCCTGGGCACCGCGGGCCATGTGTGGAGACCCCGTTCCTCAGGGACAGCGAGGAGGGGAACAGGGCCTGGCCTCGCCGGCTCATGCGGCCCACAGCCTGGCCTGGGAGCTATAAATAGCAGCCGCAGCGTGGAGTTACAGCCCTGCCCACTCTCCTACGCATGAGTCAGCCTGCCCCGGCCTGAGCTGGTGCCCGGAGGAGACAGGGAGCCGGCCCGACGCCCTGCCCCACGCTGGTGGGTCACTCAGGAGACGAAGGCAGGCAGGCGGACTGGGAAGGGGCAGGGCTGCCGTTTGAGTGCTTGGGTGCCCAGCAGCCCCGTGTAGGTGGGCACCCTGCCCATGTGTTCCCAGCAACTCTACAGGCGGGCAACAGTGACGTCACTCACAGATGGGGGAACAGATGCTTGAGAAGGCACATCCCTGCAGGCAGCCACGTAGAGCAGAAGCTGGGATTTGTCTGCCCTCAGGGCTGTCTCCATCTCCTGCTGAGGGCACCCCCAGATGAGGGTCAGGGGCCGGGCCATGCTCTGAGGTGCTCCCGCGGGGCTGGGGTCAGGGTGGGAGGGAGGTGCACGCCAGGAGCACTCAGGCCGGGCCATGGATGCCAGGCTGAGAAGCTGGACCTTGACCTGGGAGAAGGGAGCCATGGGTGGTGTTAGAGCAGGGGAGGCCCATGTTCCAGTTGGAGCATTGAGTGGCAGAGTGGAAGGAGGGCTGGAGGAAGGGGTCTGGAGGCCAGGAGGGGGAGGGGGGTCAAATCAGGGAGAAATAGAGCTCTTTGAGCCCCAAAGCCGCATGAACCTCAGTGCCCCAGCCTCAGTGGCAACAGGAGAGGGGACTGAGTGGTCTTGGGGGCAGTGCCAAGTCTCCGCAGAGGCAGATGGGCCCACCTCATCCAGGGCCATGGAAATGGTGGGTCATGGAGAACCCAGGAGCTGAGGGCCCAAGGGGTTCCCCGGGCTGCAGCACCTGCTCACAGGCCTGGTGATGGGGAGCTCACCACCTTCCAGACCAGCCTCTCACCCACTGATGGCTCTGACTCTGGAGAGACCCCTGTGGGTCCCAGAGTTGGCCTCTCTACCAAGGGGCGCCTTCCTCTGACAGCCTTGCGGCCTGGGACTGTCCCGCACCCACCCCTGAGAGCACCTTCTGGCCTGGTCACTAGACCCCAAAGTCCAGTCTCCTCTGGGATCTGCCCGATGAGGCCAAAAGGAACCTCGGCCTCCCGGTCTCCAAAATGGAGGTGGAGCCATGGTCTCTTGTGGACACACAGACGCATCAGAAAAGCCAGTGCTCCCCTAAGATGCCTCATGTTGGGGGAACACAAACATTTTCCTAACCGAAAACGGCAAACCCATCCTCTGCAGAGCAGCGCCAGCCCCCTTTGCTCACCCCCCCACCTCCCTAGGCCTGACTGCCATAGGCTGCCTCCGCCTCCACAAAACCAGCCCTACAGAGCGCTGAGTCCGCTTCTGCCCCCATCCCGCCCCTGCCCAGGCCCCTGGGATGGGTGGGCCTCCAGGTGCACCCCATTGACCTGAACCCTCCCGCCTCTGCCCGCTTCTAAACCTGTTCATTGATTGTTGATTATCGACTTACTCATTTCACAACGCACCCCTCTGATTCCCCGCCCTGCGTGTGACCGGGCCCCAGCCGGCCTCAGGGGTCCCATTCTGCACCCCCTTTATCCGCATTTCTGCCAAAGCCCCCCACCCCCGGCTGGACTCTGCTCCTCCCAAGCCGGGCTCCTGGCCCCCACTCGGGGTTTCCCGGGAAGCGGCCCCAGCTCCCACCCCGAGGGAGGGAGCGCGCAGGTGGCCACGTGGCAGGGCGGGGGTCCCGGATCCTGGCGACCTCTCCCACCCCGGGCGCGGGCAGGGGTCCCGCGTGGGGCGGCGGTGACCTTGGCCGGGCGGCGCGCGGGCCCCGTGGGCGCGGGTCCCCGGGGCGGGGCGGGGCGGGGCGGGGCGGAGCGCGGGGCCCGGCGGGCGGGGACGGCGCGGGCGCGACTGCGGCGGCTCGGGCGGGCGGGGGGCGGCGGCGCCAGCGGACACCGGAGCGGGCAGGAGCAGCGGCCGCGGCGCCGCAGGGACCAGCGGGCCCAGGTAGGCGGCCCGGGGCGGGGAGGGGGTCCCTGCGCAGCCCCCAGCCGGCCGTCCTCCCCGCCGCGCGTCCCTCCTTTGTCCCGGCCCCACCCTCCCGGGCCTTGGGGCCGGGCCCTTCCCCGCGTGGCTCCAGGGCCCCTCGCCGGGCGTCCCCCGTCCCTTCCCGCCGGGCCCGGCCGGCCCCTCCGCGCTCACCTTGGACAGCTCCCGGCCGCCTCCCCTCCCCCACCCGGAGGGCGCCCCCCTGCCGAGCCCGCCCCACCGAGGCCCACCCCGCCGCCCCTCTCCGCATTGGTCCCCTCGGGCAGGGCCTCCTCCCTCCTGCAGCCGCCTTCCTCGCCCTCCGCCCCGCTGCCCAGCCAAGCCCCTCCCTCCGCGCCCCCTCCCCGGGGTGGGCTCCTCCTCTCCACCACTGAGGTCCCCCTGAGTCAAGGGTCGCCCCTGGGCTGGCCCCGCTCTGTGCCTCTGCGCCCTCGGGCCCCCTAGAGCAGGCCCTTTCTCCATCAAACCCCTCACCGGCCAGGCGGCCCTGGGTCAGACCCCCGCCCCATCCTTGGTCAGGCGTGACCCCCGCTAGACCCCTGGGTCGCGGCTCTCTCTGCTTTCCTGACCCTGAGCTTTGCTTTGACACCCCCGCCCCCACCAACCACGCCGTGCCCGGCCGGGAGCCGGGCTTCAGGGACCCAGGGCTGGGGTAGATTGGCCCTGCCTGGACGTCTGGGGGTGGGCTGCCCCGCACAGGCGGGAAACCCCAGGAGTCTAGCCAAGCAGGGTGGGCTTCCAGCCCCGCTGTGCGCCTCCACCCCCCTGCTCTGTGACCTTGAGCCAGCCCCTCCTGCTCCTGCCTCGGTGCCCACAACCCCCTCCCTCCACCCGCACCCCCCAGGCGGTGGAGGTGGGAAGTGGCGTGGGCTTCGGGGCTGTTGAGTGCAAGCGCCTTTCTGGTTAGGGATTCCAGACCCAGCGGGGAGGACAGTACTGCTCATGGGGGCTGGAGCTTCAGTGCCCGCAGCAAGGCAAAGGCTGGATCTGGGTCCACAGAACCCATGGCCATTAGGACCCCAGGCCGGTCTTGGTGGCGTCTTTCTGCACAGCAGCGTGCCCGCCTCTCAGGGCGCCCACCCAGGAAAGGGCAGGGTCTGCAGCGCAGGCCGCCTCCCCCCCCCCCCTCAGCAGCACCCCCAGCCTCCTCCGAATGCCGAGAAATTACTATGCATGTAGTCCACAAACCCGGCAGCCAATCACATGAGTTGGCATTGCCGAGGCGCCCAGAAGTTTGCCTGGCTCATCACAACTGGGGACTGTGTCAGCTGGCGCTTTCATCAGCCTCTTTTCTTTTCCTGGCAAATCTGTTACCCTTGATAATCCAGAAGGTGCCTTTGCAACCAACAGGCACAGCCAAGTGCCCTGCCCACCGGCCCCGAGCCCTTGTGACTGTGATCACAATTGTGATCGGGGTCTCCGCTGTACAGGGCACTGCCTAGGGCCTTTCTCCACCTTGTCACCTTACTTGTCCCAACAGTGGCTCACATTTCACAGAAGAGAAAACGGAGGCTTAGGGACTTGAATTTGCCTGTTTAGGTTCAAACCACTGACACCCGGGGAACCTCTGGACCCTCCCCATAAACACACCCCCACCCCCAGTGCAGCAGGTAGAAACTGGTTCCTCCTCCTCTCCCACTGTAGACCACCTTGCTGGGGAACACTCCCCCCGCCCCGCCCCCCACCGCTGCCCCAGAGCCTGGAAGGAGGAAGGGGAGGGGAGGACATCAATTCTGGAGATAAGCCACCCGCCCTCCCCCCAGCGTTCTTCCCCCACCTCCATCATTTCAGGATCTGCTGTGCTGTGTGACCTCCTCAGGCTGCTGGACCTCTCTGAGCCCAAGAGAGAAGAGAGGGGCTAAGAGGTGCCCCTCCCAGGAAGTGCTATTCTAAGGATCCGTCAGACCTGAACGGGAGGGGCTAGGGCACACCAGGCCATAGTTTGATTTTAGAGTTTAGGGAGTGGGGATTTTCCCGTTCAGCTTCTGGATTTTGTATTTTTGTGTCCCACCTGGGCTGCAAGACCCTTCCTCCCTGGGGCGGCTATTGGGAATCAGTGCCCTGATTTGCAAATTGTGGTTCTCAGATTCCCAGCCTCAGGATCCCATTTATGGCAGGTGAGGAGAGCAGCCTTGTAATACAAGTTCCAGCTGGATGCGGTGTCTCACACCTGGAATCCCAGCACTTTGGGAGCCTGAGGCGAGAGGAGCACCTGAGGTCAGGAGTTCAAGACCAGCCTGGCCAACATGGCGAAACCCCGTCTCTACTGAAAATACAAAAATTAGCCGGGTGTGGTGGTGCACGCCTGTAATCCCAGCTACTCTGGAGGCTGAGGCAGGAGAATTGCTTGAACCGAGGAGGCAGAGGTTGCAGTGAGCCAAGGTTGCACCACTGAACTCCAACCTGGGCAACAGAGCAAGACTTGGTTTTTAAAAAAATAAGAAGGCCAGGTGCAGTGGCTCACGCCTGTAACCCCAGCACTTTGGGAGGCCGAGGTGGGTGGATCACCTGAGGTCAGGAGTTCAAGACCTGCCTGACCAACATGGAGAAACCCTGCCTCTACTAAAAATATAAAATTAGCTGGGCTTTGTGGTGCATGCCTGTAATCCTAGCTACTTGGGAGGCTGAGGCAGGAGAATAGCTTGAACCCGGGAGGTGGAGGTTGCGGCGAGCCAAGATTGTGCCATTGCACTCCAGCCTGGGCAGCAAGAGCAAAACTCTGTCTAAAAATAAATAAATGAGAAGAATAAAATAAAATACGAGTTCCCAGGGCCGTTGCCCTGGCCGACCGATTCATCACACCTAGGGCTGCGGCCCTGACATATGCATCTTAAACACCCGACCATGTGCGGCTTCCATGAGGATTAGCCATCTCTGGGTTGGCGGAAGAGCAGGGGACCCATGGTTGTTGGAGACGGGCACCGTTTGAGCCACCAAACAGGCTCAGGGTGGCATGATGGCTCAGCAGGGTCTCAGAGCCAGGCAGGTGTGGAGCAAGAGGTGGAAGCCAGGCCTGCTAGCTTCCAGGGGCCCCTGCCACGCTGGGAAGAGAGGGGGAAGCCGGCACAGCCTGGAAGGGACACCCACACCCAGGGAAGGAGTTTCGTGGGCATCCCGGCGTCTCCCACGCCTCTCCTAGCTCAGCGTCCCCCGGGGAAGCTCAGGCCCCAGATTTTGTTAGGGAGAAGTAAGCAAAGGGTGTTGGCTGTGCGCCCGCCTGTGGGACGGAACTGCAAAGTCAGCCACAAGCAAATGGGCCTTTTCAGGAGGCAGGAGGCACGGCAGCCACCTCCTCTGAGAAGCCGCCATGTCCTCCTCCCTCCCCGGGGCGTGGGGCTGTCCCCTCAAGCCTGGGTGGCCTTTGACGTCTGACCCTCCTCTCCGCACAGGCTCGGTCTGGGGTTCTTGCAGCTGGCACCAGCCCTCCCGGCCCCGGCCGCCCACCCGCCGCGGGGAAGATGCCGGAACAGAGTAACGATTACCGCGTGGTGGTGTTCGGGGCGGGCGGCGTGGGCAAGAGCTCGCTGGTGCTGCGCTTCGTGAAGGGCACGTTCCGCGACACCTACATCCCCACCATCGAGGACACCTACCGGCAGGTGATCAGCTGCGACAAGAGTGTGTGCACGCTGCAGATCACAGACACCACCGGCAGCCACCAGTTCCCGGCCATGCAGCGCCTGTCCATCTCCAAGGGACACGCCTTCATCCTGGTGTTCTCCGTCACCAGCAAGCAGTCGCTGGAGGAGCTGGGGCCCATCTACAAGCTCATCGTGCAGATCAAGGGCAGCGTGGAGGACATCCCCGTGATGCTCGTGGGCAACAAGTGCGACGAGACGCAGCGGGAGGTGGACACGCGCGAGGCGCAGGCGGTGGCCCAGGAGTGGAAGTGCGCTTTCATGGAGACCTCGGCCAAGATGAACTACAACGTCAAGGAGCTCTTCCAGGAGCTGCTGACGCTGGAGACGCGCCGGAACATGAGCCTCAACATCGACGGCAAGCGCTCCGGGAAGCAGAAGAGGACAGACCGCGTCAAGGGCAAATGCACCCTCATGTGAGCCCGGAACTCCCGCCTGCCCGCCGCCCACCCCCACTGGCCCCCGCTGCCTCCCCCAACACCGACACCCTCCTCGGCCTCCTCCTCTTCTCTCATCCTTCCTCCAACATCTCGGCTGGGGAAACCGAGGCCACCCCCCCTCCACTGCCCCTGCCCACCCCGAGGCAGGGCTGGGGCTTTTCTTCCTCCCCTGCTCTCTCTCCACCCTCCTGTTCTGTCTGTACCCTCCAAAACCAAGAGCCGGAGGTGGCCCCCTTGTCCTGCAGATGGGAAAACAGGATGGGGAGCTGGCAAGAGGAGCTGCTTGTTCCCACCAGGACCAGAGGAGGCTGCGTTTCCCCATCTCCATCTCTTTCCCTGGGGTGTCCCCAGCCAGACCTGCGCGTCCTGTCCCTCACATTTGATCACTGTGACCTTCCGGGGGAGGGGGGAGTTGAAAATGCACATCAGCCTCAGATATTTTTTTCTTTTTTCTCCTATTTGGTGTTAACATACACCCAAGCCCACCCGGCCCCTCGTGATCTCTGATCTGTGCCCACTCCTCCGGTTCCAGAACGCATCTCTCTCCTCTGTCTTCACAGCGGGGTGTGGGGCCCGTGGGATGGGCCTCAGGCCACCAGGCAATAACCACAGGGCCTGCAGCAGTGCCCCTGCCAGCCCCGAATCCCACCCCCCGGACCAGCCACATCCACAGCACAACTGCCCCGCTGGAGAGGCACCATGGGCGTGGAGGGGCTTCCCGGACACCGCCCACCCGGGACCCGCCTCTTCCACCAAGACAGAGACGTTAGCAACGCATGGGGGGTGGGGACCTGGGGTGCTCAGGAGGGGGTGCCCGGGGCCCCGGCCAGAGATACATCAATTACACCCCCGTGGGGGGACAGCCGATGGGAGCCAGCACCAGCAGGATCCGAGGGCGCCCCGGACAGAGGTCTGCCCCACCCACTTCCTCCCCACCACCTGTGCCCCAGAGAGCAGGGCCTGCCCGGGAAGGTGGCGTCCTGGAGTCGAGTGTACCTGCAGCCATGAGGTTCTGGGTGTTTTTTGAGAGAGTCTGAGTGACACCACACTCGTGTGACCCCACAGGGTTGTGTCCAACATACACGGAAGTGGCTATGGAATGGTGTATTTGTGCAACCTGGGGTGCACGGATGGGTGACTTGTATCTAAGTGCATCTGCGTGTATACCTGTGTGTGTCTGTCTGGGATGATATGTTTTTGTGGCAGTCTGTGTGTGTAATAGTGGTGTAGGGTATACAGAGAGGTGGGTAGTTGTAGATACCTGTGTGTGGTTGTCAACAAGACTGGATATGTGTGATGTGTCTGTGTGAATCTTTGTGCCTGTATGGGCATGACTATATTTTGGGGAGTGGGTGATATGGTTTATCTGAGAGCATTTATCTGTAAATATGTTTGTCCTGATTGAGGGACACGATCTGTGTTCCACTCTATAGCAACATGACTCTAGCAATGTGACTTTTGGTCCCAAATCTGTATCAGTCAGCTACTGCTGTGTAACAAATGACCACAAATGTAGCAACCAGAAACAACACAGGCTTATTATCTCATAGATTCTGTGGGTCAAGAGCCTGGGTGCAGGTTGGCTGGGTCCTCTACTTGGGATCTCAGGAGGCTGCCATCAAAGCATTGGCCAGGCAGAGGTCTCATCTGAAGGACTGATCGGGGAAGGATTTGCTTCTTAGAAGCTCATGTGGTTGTTGCAGCATTCAGTTCCTTGCTGTTGCAAGACTGAAGGCCTCAGTTCCTCGCTGGCTGTTGGCTGGAAGCTGCCCTTTGTTCTGTACCATGTGGGTCTCTCCACAGCGGGGCTCAGAGCACGGCAGCTAAGTTAGTGAGGGAAGGTGAGATGGAGGTTTTGGTCTTATTGGGTGTGAGGAAGCAACGTGTGTGTGTGTGTGTGTGCACACACGCTTTTGTGCAGTGAGAGAGAGAGATTGCACACATGTGTCTCTGTAGTCATGTGGTCAGGTGGGACTATGTAGGTAACAGATTGCTCGTGTCTGATTTAGTACAAGCATGTTTGTTTTCCTCTGTGTTCATGTGAGTGTTTACTCAACAAATGTTTACTGGACACACTCAGAGAGAGGGAGTGTGCATACGTGCGTGTGTGTTGCTATCCAGCACGTGGACTGGGCTCCCAGAAGAGCTGGCATTGTGTCTGAGCAGAGCTGGGTCCCCCCAAAACTTGGGCTGGCCCAGGGCCCACCAGCATCTGATGTTGCCTCCTCTCCTGTCCTGGCAGTAGCTTCTGGGTTCTGAAGGTGCTGGAGAGAGTGAGGCTGGGCAGGGGTCTGCGGCCCTTTCTCAGGGACACACCCTGATAGCACAATCTCCTTGGGGCCCTGCCCACCTCCAGGCCTCTCCCACCTCAGGCCCTGCCCGACCCTGGGGAGAGAGGGGATCTGCAATAGGAGGGGGCCCGAGCCTGCCCTGGCTGCTGGCCCATCCTGCCTGGGCATCCCTGGTGCCGGGGACTGTGCCAGGCCATGCTTGCTGTGACACCGCCCCTGCCCCCTCTCCCCCCGCATGTGGGTGCCCCCACTCCCCCATCGTGGGGTCTGTGTAGCCTTTGCTCTAGACATAGTCTTCCTGCAATAAAAAAGTGGATCCTGAATTCCCCACCAGCATGGCGCCCTGTCTCTGTGGTGGGTGTGGGGTGTCAGCTCACCGCCTGTAAAGGATCAAGAAGGGTGGGGAGGTGCAGGATGGGGTGAAGGGTGAAGGAGGTGATGGGTGTAGGGAGTGAGGGATGGGATGAAGGGTGGAGGAGGTGGTGGGTGTAGGAAGTGAGGGATGGGAGGAAGGGTGGAGGAGGTGGTGGGTGGAGGAAGTGAGGGATGGGATGAAGGGTGGAGGAGGTGATGGGTGTAGGAAGTGAGGGATGGGAGGAAGGGTGGAGGAGGTGGTGGGTGGAGGAAGTGAGGGATGGGATGAAGGGTGGAGGAGGTGACGGGTGTGGAAGGTGAGGGATGGGGTGAAGGGTGGAGGAGGTGGTGGGTGGAGGAAGTGAGGGATGGGATGAAGGGTGGAGGAGGTGATGGGTGGAGGAAGTGAGGGATGGGATGAAGGATGGAGGAGGTGGTGGGTGTAGGAAGTGAGGGATGGGGTGAAGGGTGGAGGAGGTGATGGGTGGAGGAAGTGAGGGATGGGGTGAAGGGTGGAGGAGGTGGTGGGTGGAGGAAGTGAGGGATGGGGTGAAGGGTGGAGGAGGTGATGGGTGTAGGAAGTGAGGGATGGGGTGAAGGGTGGAGGAGGTGGTGGGTGTAGGAAGTGAGGGATGGGAGGAAGGGTGGAGGAGGTGGTGGGTGGAGGAAGTGAGGGATGGGATGAAGGGTGGAGGAGGTGATGGGTGTAGGAAGTGAGGGATGGGAGGAAGGGTGGAGGAGGTGGTGGGTGGAGGAAGTGAGGGATGGGATGAAGGGTGGAGGAGGTGACGGGTGTGGAAGGTGAGGGATGGGGTGAAGGGTGGAGGAGGTGATGGGTGGAGGAAGTGAGGGATGGGGTGAAGGGTGGAGGAGGTGGTGGGTGGAGGAAGTGAGGGATGGGGTGAAGGGTGGAGGAGGTGGTGGGTGTAGGAAGTGAGGGATGGGATGAAGGGTGGAGGAGGTGATGGGTGGAGGAAGTGAGGGATGGGATGAAGGGTGGAGGAGGTGGTGGGTGGAGGAAGTGAGGGATGGGATGAAGGGTGGAGGAGGTGGTGGGTGGAGGAAGTGAGGGATGGGATGAAGGGTGGAGGAGGTGGTGGGTGTAGGAAGTGAGGGATGGGATGAAGGGTGGAGGAGGTGATGGGTGGAGGAAGTGAGGGATGGGATGAAGGGTGGAGGAGGTGGTGGGTGGAGGAAGTGAGGGATGGGATGAAGGGTGGAGGAGGTGGTGGGTGTAGGAAGTGAGGGATGGGATGAAGGGTGGAGGAGGTGATGGGTGTAGGAAGTGAGGGATGGGAGGAAGGGTGGAGGAGGTGATGGGTGGAGGAAGTGAGGGATGGGGTGAAGGGTGGAGGAGGTGGTGGGTGGAGGAAGTGAGGGATGGGGTGAAGGGTGGAGGAGGTGGTGGGTGGAGGAAGTGAGGGATGGGATGAAGGGTGGAGGAGGTGGTGGGTGTAGGAAGTGAGGGATGGGGTGAAGGGTGGAGGAGGTGATGGGTGGAGGAAGTGAGGGATGGGGTGAAGGGTGGAGGAGGTGGTGGGTGGAGGAAGTGAGGGATGGGGTGAAGGGTGGAGGAGGTGACGGGTGTAGAAGGTGAGGGATGGGATGAAGGGTGGAGGAGGTGATGGGTGGAGGAAGTGAGGGATGGGGTGAAGGGTGGAGGAGGTGGTGGGTGGAGGAAGTGAGGGATGGGATGAAGGGTGGAGGAGGTGGTGGGTGGAGGAAGTGAGGGATGGGATGAAGGGTGGAGGAGGTGACGGGTGTAGAAGGTGAGGGATGGGATGAAGGGTGGAGGAGGTGGTGGGTGTAGGAAGTGAGGGACGGGATGAAGGGTGGAGGAGGTGGTGGGTGGAGGAAGTGAGGGATGGGATGAAGGGTGGAGGAGGTGGTGGGTGTAGGAAGTGAGGGATGGGGTGAAGGGTGGAGGAGGTGATGGGTGGAGGAAGTGAGGGATGGGGTGAAGGGTGGAGGAGGTGGTGGGTGGAGGAAGTGAGGGATGGGGTGAAGGGTGGAGGAGGTGACGGGTGTAGAAGGTGAGGGATGGGATGAAGGGTGGAGGAGATGATGGGTGGAGGAAGTGAGGGATGGGGTGAAGGGTGGAGGAGGTGGTGGGTGGAGGAAGTGAGGGATGGGATGAAGGGTGGAGGAGGTGGTGGGTGGAGGAAGTGAGGGATGGGATGA
This sequence comes from Pan troglodytes, assembly GCF_028858775.2. Lineage (NCBI taxonomy): Eukaryota > Metazoa > Chordata > Mammalia > Primates > Hominidae > Pan > Pan troglodytes. The sequence goes on along the minus strand of NC_072418.2, from coordinate 5,050,833 downwards.
AGGGTGGAGGAGGTGGTGGGTGGAGGAAGTGAGGGATGGGGTGAAGGGTGGAGGAGGTGATGGGTGGAGGAAGTGAGGGATGGGATGAAGGGTGGAGGAGGTGATGGGTGTAGGAAGTGAGGGATGGGATGAAGGGTGGAGGAGGTGGTGGGTGGAGGAAGTGAGGGATGGGGTGAAGGGTGGAGGAGGTGATGGGTGGAGGAAGTGAGGGATGGGATGAAGGGTGGAGGAGGTGGTGGGTATAGGAAGTGAGGGATGGGATGAAGGGTGGAGGAGGTGATGGGTGGAGGAAGTGAGGGATGGGATGAAGGGTGGAGGAGGTGGTGGGTATAGGAAGTGAGGGATGGGGTGAAGGGTGGAGGAGGTGACGGGTGTAGAAGGTGAGGGATGGGATGAAGGGTGGAGGAGGTGGTGGGTGTAGGAAGTGAGGGATGGGATGAAGGGTGGAGCAGGTGATGGGTGGAGGAAGTGAGGGATGGGGTGAAGGGTGGAGGAGGTGGTGGGTGGAGGAAGTGAGGGATGGGATGAAGGGTGGAGGAGGCGATGGGTGTAGGAAGTGAGGGATGGGATGAAGGGTGGAGGAGGTGGTGGGTGGAGGAAGTGAGGGATGGGGTGAAGGGTGGAGGAGGTGACGGGTGTAGAAGGTGAGGGATGGGATGAAGGGTCGAGGAGGCGATGGGTGGAGGAAGTGAGGGATGGGGTGAAGAGTGGAGGAGGGGACCTGTGTAGGAAGTGAAGGGTGGGATGGTGGTGGGTAGGTGGAGGGAGCGGGGTGAGGACATGCAGCAGGGGAGGCAAGGCAGGACCCGTCTGGGACTCTGCTTGGAGATGTCTTTATGTGGCTTTTTTCTAGGGTGTTGGTTTCCAGATTCACTCTGTGCACATTAGCTGGGGACATCCTCCCAGCTGGACTTCCTGTGAACGTGGACAATTTCCTTGCAGGCCCAGTGGCGTTGGGGCAGAGGAGACTGTATTAGTCCATTCTTGCAATGCTATAAAGAAATACCCAGGCCGGGCACGGTGGCTCATGCCTGTAATCCCAGCACTTTGGGAGGCCGAGAAGGGCATATTACCTGAGACCAGAAGTTTGAGACCAGCCTGGCTCACATGGCAAAACCCTGTCTCTACTAAAAATACAAAAAATTAGCTGGGCGTGGTGGCGGGGGTCTGTAATCCCAACTACTCGGGAGGCTGAGGCAGGAGGATCAGTTGAACCCGGGAGGCGGAGCTTGCAGTGAGCTGAGATCGTGCCACTGCACTCCAGCCTGGGTGACGAGAATGAAACTCTGTCCAACCCCCCGCCGCCCCACAAAAAGTAAAGAAATACCTGATACAGGTAAATGATAGAGAAAAGAGGTTTAATTGGCTCATAGTTCCACAGCCTGTACAGGAAGCATGGCAGCAGCTGCTTCTGGGAGGCCTCAGGAAACTTACGGTCATGGGGGAAGGCAGAGGGGAGCAGGCAGGTCACTCGGCCGGAGCAGGAGCACAGGGGAGGAGGTGCCATACCGGATCTTGTGAGAACTCTATTATGAGACAGGACTGAGGGGGTGGTGCTAAACCATTCATGAGGATCCACCGTCATGATCCAGTCGCCTCCCATCAGGCACTACCTCCAACACGGGACTACAATTCAACATGAGATTTGGGTGGGGACACAGAGCCAAACCATGTCAGGGGACCTTCCCTGCTTGTCCCATCTGCCAGCCCAGCCCCCACCCCTCACCCCTAACCCAGAGCAGGCTGGGGCAGGGATCTGAGCTGAAGAGGTAAGGCGTTGTTCAGGAACAGACTGGAAGGAAGGAAGAGCTGAGACATCATTCATTCACGTATTCATTGGTTCATTCATTCATTCATTCATCCAGTATGTAAGAGGCACCACTCTATGCCTGGTCCTGCCCTGATGCTGGGGACACAGCAGTGACAGACACCAGCCCCAGAGCCCCCTGCCTGCTCAGAGAGCATAACCCACTGGGGACGATGATTCCCTATGACGAAGTGGATCAAATCATCGCAGACACATGCTCCCTACGCAGAAGATAAACCTGCATCACAGAAGTGACGTGGCTGGGAGTCCCAGGCCTTCTGAGGTCTGACTCAGAAGCCGACGTGTTTGCTGATGTGGGAAGCAGGGGGCGAGGCCAGCTCCAAGGGGACCTGGGACGCAGCACTGGACAGGGGGACCAGCAAAGGTGTCAAAGCAGGAACAGGTGAGGCCTGGCTGGCAGGAGTGGAGGGAGGAGAAGGAGGGTGGCCAGTGAAGTTGAAGGTCACCAGCAGGGGTCAAACAGTGCCTGGTGGGCTGTGGGAAGAGTTTGGACTTTCACAAGAAGGATGCCAGGGGGTTACGGGAACATTTCAGCACTTCCCTCAAGAGACCTCGAGGGCCCCGCTGTACCATGTACTTACCGCAGCTGGCTGAGGAGGTTGGACAGGCACTAAGAGCCCTATTTTACAAAGGGAGGAACCCACAGGACCTCAGCTTCCCTATCTGTGTAACGTGAATGTATGGTTGGAGTCTGGCTTGCCAGGATCCCAGGAGGCGGGAGACGGCCGTGGTTAGTGATATGTCCTCCAGGTCAGATGTGAAGATGGTGGGATTCCAGCTGCAGCTGCAGGGAGCATAGCACCTGCCTGGGACCCCCTCCTCTATTTCTCCAAGTGACCATGGGTTTTGAGACACCCTCTTTTAAAAATTATTTTTTTTTTTGAGACGGAGTCTTGCTGTGTCACCCAGGCTGGAGTGCAGTGGTGTGATCTCGGCTTCAAACAATTCTCCTGCCCCAGCCTCCCGAGTAGCTGGGATTACAGACGCCCACAACCATGCCCGGCTAATTTTTGTGGTTTTAATAGAGATGGGGTTTCACCATGTTGGCCAGGCTGGTCTCAAACTTCTGACCTCAGGTGATCCACCTGCCTTGGCCTCCCAAAGCGCTGGGATTACAGGCATGAGCCACCGTGCCTGGCCTTCATTGCAATTTTTAAAACGTTTTATTTATTAATAATTATTGATTCACGGGAAGGTACAAGGAGGTCTGATGCACCCTTCACCCAGCCCCCCAGCTATGTTTACATCTTGCATAACTGCAGTATAACCTCAAAACCAGCACAGTGGAAGGATGCAAGCTTCACTGGATTTGCATGCACTCATCTGAGTGTGTGAGTGTGTGTGTGGTTTATGCAGTTTTATCACACGCATAACTTCCTCTAAACACCGTCACGAGATAATTTTTTTTTTTTTTTGTCAGGGTCTTGCTCCGTCGCCCAGGCTGGAATGGTGCAGTGGTGTGAGCACAGCTCACTGCAGCCTCAATCTCTTGGGCTCAAGTGATCCTCCCACCTCAGCGTCCCCCGAGTAACTGAGTAGCTGGGACTACAGACACATGCACGTCACCACATGTGGCTAATTTTCTTTCTTTTTTTTTTTCTTGAGACGGAGTCTGGCTCTGTCGCCCAGGCTGGAGTGCAGTGGTGCGATCTTGGCTCACTGCAAGCTCCGCCTCCCAAGTTCACGCCATTCTCCTGCCTCAGCCTCCCGAGTAGCTGGGACTACAGGCGCCCGCCACCACACCCGGCTAATTTTTTGTATTTTTAGTAGAGACGGGTTTCACCGTGTTAGCCAGGATGGTCTCAATCTCCTGACCTCATGATCCTCCCGCCTCGGCCTCCCGAAGTGCTGGGATTGCAGGAGTGAGCCAGCACGCCCGGCTAATTTTCTTATATATATATTTGTAGATATGGGGGGGGGTCTTGCTATGTTGCCCAGAATGGTCTTGAACTCCTGGGCTCAACGGATCTTCCTGCTTCGGCCTCCCAAAGTGCTGGGATGACAGGTGTAAGCCACTGCACAAACAAGACACTTAAGCGACACCAAAGACTCCCTCGTGATATCCCTCCTAGCCGCGCTAGCCACCCTCACTAATGCAATATGTATGTATTTGAGAGTCTTGCTCTATTGCCCAAGCTGGAGTCCAGTGGCATGATCTCTGCTCACTGCAAACTCTACCTGCCAGGTTCAAGCAATTCTCCTGCCTCAGCCTCCCGAGTAGCTGGGATTATAGGCATGCACCACCATGGCCCAGCTAATTTTTATTTTTTGTATTATTAGTAGAGATGGGGGTCTCACTATGTTGGCCAGTCTGGTCTTGAACTCCTAGCCTCAAGCAATCCTCCCATCTTGGCCTTTCAAAGTGCTGGGATTACAGGCATGAGCCACTGCACCTGGTCCTAATGCAATATTTTTTTAAAAATTGACATGAGTACAAAAAATCTGCATTGAACAAAATTTTAAAGTCCCAAATAAAGACAGCATCCAACATTCCCCCGAGAGCCTCAGGCAAAAGGAAAAATGTGTGCATGTGTACATATACCAAATATTTAAGCATCTTTACATATCTTTCTATTTTTTTGAGACTGTCTCAATTGGTTGCCCAGGCTGGAGTGCAGTGGTGCAGTCTCGGCTCACTGCAACCTCCTCCTTTCCCGTTCAAGCGATTCTCCTGCCTCATCCTTCCGAGTAGCCGGGACTACAGGTGTGTGCCACTGTGCCCATCTAATTTTCTTTTTTCTTTTCTTTTCTTTTTGTTTTTTTTGAGATAGAGTCTTGCTGTGTTGCTAGACTGGAGTGCAATGGCACGTCTCGGCTCACTGCAACCTCCGCCTCCCGGGTTCAAGCGATTCTCCTGCCTCAGCCTCCTGAGTAGCTGGGACTACAGGTGCGTGCCACCACGCCCAGCTAATTTTTGTATTTTTAGTAGAGACGGGGTTTCACCATGTTGGCCAGGATGGTCTCGATCTCTTGATCTCGTGATCCACCTGCCTCGGCCTCTCAAAGTGCTGGGATTACAGGCGTGAGCCACCGCGCCCGGCCCAGCACCTTTGTATATCTGTATGCATTTTTAGTGGTTGATTTTTTCCAGAAGTAGATTTTGAAAATATGACTGATGATTTAGTCGGATTTGCTTCTACTAAAACTAGGACAGTAAAATTATAATAAAGTCTATTTGGACATAAAGAAACTTAATAATAACATTGTAAAAAGACACATGACATTGTGAGTTTGAATACAACATCTTTTCAATCCTTGAATACTTTCAACTGCTTTAGTGTTCTGGAAAAAAATTAACCATTAAAAAATACAGGCTCATGCCTGTAATCCCAGCACTTTGGGAGGCTAAGGCAGGAGAATCACTTGAGCCCAGGAGTTCAAAACCAGCCTGGGCAACCTGGTTAGACCCTATCTCAAAAGAAAACATTAAAAAATATATAACTCTCTGGAAGAATATTTGGCAGTTTCTTCAAGAACAAATCATGCAGCTACCATATGACATAGCGATTGTGGTCCTGGTCATTTATCTCAGAGAAATGATTTATGTTCATACACAAACCCTTACAGGAATGTTAACGGCAGCTTTGTTAGTAAGAGCCAAACACTGGTCTTCAGTGGGTGGATGGTTGAACAAATTGTGCCCCATCCTCATTGTGGAATATTACTTAGCAGTCAAAAGGAACAAAATACTAAGACAAGCCACCACCTAGATGAATCAGATAATCATAAAAAGTGAAAAAAGTTGGCCAGGTAAGGTCGCTCACACCTGTCATCCCAGCACTTTGGGAGGCCAAGGCCGGCAAATCACTTGAGGTCAGGAGTTCGAGACCAGCCTGGCCAACATGGCAAAACCTTGCCTCTATTAAAAATACAAAAATTAGTCAGGCATGGTGGCAGGCGCCTATAATCCCAGCTACTTGGGAGGCTGAGGCAGGAAAATCGCTGGAACCCGTGAGGCGCTGCAGTGAGCCGAGATCACGCCACTGTACTCCAGCCTGGGCAACAGAGTGAGACTCTGTCTCAAACAAATCAAATCAAAACAAAACAACATAGATGATGGGTAGATAGGTGCAGCAAACCACCATGGCACACATTTACCTATGTAACAAACCTGCACATCCTGCACATGTATCCCAGAACTTAAAATAAAATAAAAATACAAAATAACTAGCCAGACATGGTGGTGCACACCTATAGTCCCAGCTACTTTGGAGGCTGAGGCAAGAGGATCGCTTGAGCCCAGGAGTTTGAGGCTGCAAGTAAGCTACGAATGTGCCACTGCACTCCAGCCTGGGAGACAGAGCAAGACCTTGTCTCAAAAAAAAAAAAAAAAAAAAAAAAAGAAGGAGCCGAGCACAGTGGCTCACTCCTGTAATCCCAGCACTTTGGGAGGCTGAGGCGGGTGGAGCACTTGAGGTCAGGAGTTTGAGACCAGGCTGGCCAACATGATGAAACTCCGTCTCTATTAACAATACAAAAATTAGCCAGGTGGTGGGCGCCTGTAATCCCAGCTACTCAGGAGGCTGAGGCTGGAGAATAGCTTGAACCTGGGAGGCGGAGGTTGCAGTGAGCCTAGATCACGCCATTGCACTTCAGCCTGGGCGATAGGGTGAGACTCCGTCCCAAAAAAAAAAAAAAAGATAAAAATAAGTGAAATGGTGAAGAGATTGGTGATGGCCAGAGGTTAAGGATGGGGTTTGGGGATGGGAGGAAGGTGAGTGTGGCTCTTAGAAGGCACCAGGAGGGATCCTTGCAGGGATGGAAACATCCTCTGCCTTTGTTTGTTTGTTTGTTTGTTTGTTTCTTCCTTTCTTTTGAGAAGGAGTTTTGCTCTTGTCGCCCAGGCTGCAGTACAATGATGCGATCTCGGCTCACTGCAATCTCCACCTCCCAGGTTTAGGTGATTCTCCTGCCTCAGCCTCCTGAGTAGCTGGGATTACAGGCATGCGCCACCACGCCTGGCTAATTTTGTATTTTTAGTAGAGACGGGGTTTCTCCATGTTGGTCAGACTGGTCTCGATCACCTGACCTCGTGATCTGCCCACCTCGGCCTCCCAAAGTGCTGAGATTACAGGCGTGAGCCACTGCGCCCGGCCAACATCCTCTATCTTAAGCTTAACAACGTTAATATCCCGTTCATGACATTTCACTGCAGTTTTGCAAGAGTTTGCCATTGGGCGAAGCTGGGTAGAGGGTACTGGCCCTCCTTCTATGCTATGTCTTACAACTGCATATGAATCTACAGTGATCTCAATATTTACAACTTTAATTTAATTTTTAATGTTTCTTTTTTTGACCAGGGATGCTGCTAAATTTGAAAAAGGGAAATTGGGCCAGGTGAGGTGGCTTCAAACCTGTAATCCCAATGGGTGCCTGCAGTCCCAGCTACTCAGGAGGCTGAGACAGGAGGATCGCTGGAGCCCAGGAGTTGGAGGCTGCAGTGAGCAATGATTGAGCCACTGCCCTCAACCCTGGGTGAGAGAGTGAGACCCTGTCTCAAATAAAAGGAAAGAAAGAAAGAAAATAAATAAGGCAGAGGCGGGAGGATCGCTTGAGCCCAGGAGTTCGAGACCAGCCTGGGCAACATAGCAAGATCCCATCTCTAAAAAAAAATGTAAAAATTAGCTAGGCATGGTGGCATGCATCTGTGGTCCCAGCTTCTCAGGAGGCTGAGGTGGGAGGATTACTTGAGCCTGGGAGATCAAGGCTGCAGTGAGCTGTGATAGAATCACTGCACTCCAGCCTGGGCGACAGAGCAAGACCCTGTGTCCAAACAACGTCATCATCAACAACAACAAAAACCCAAAAAACAAAAGAAAGGGGCCGGGCACAACGGCTCATGCCTGTAATCCCAGCACTTTGGGAGGCCAAGGTGGGTGGATCACCTGAGGTCAGTAGTTTGAGACCAGGCTGGCCAACATGGTGAAACTCCGTCTCTATTAAAAATACAAAAGTTAGCTGGACATGATGGTGGGCGCCTGTAAGCCCAGCTACTCGGGAGGCTAAGGCAGGAGAAGAGCTTGAATCTGGGAGATGGAGTTTGCAGTGAGCCGAGATCACGTCACTGTACTTTAGCCTTGACGACAAGAGTGAGACTCCATCTCAAAACAAACAAACAAAAAACAAATAAACAACAAACAAAACAAACAAAAAACCAAAGGGATGTTGATGGGAAAATATATGTGAAAATATGTTTATTGGGATATGCCACCTTTTCCATTTGTCTTAGGCTCCAACATGGTTTCACATGACACTTTTTCAAAATTGTTACAAATACTTGTATCTATGTATGGGGTACATGTGGTATTTGTTATATGTATAGAATATATAATGATCATGTTTGGGTATTTGGGGTGTTCATAACTTAGACTATTTCTCATTTCTATATGTTGGGAACAATTCAAGGACTCTCTTCTAGCTTTTTTTTTTTTTTTTTTTTTTTTTGAGACAGAACTTCTCTCTTGTTGCCCAGGCTGGAGTGCAATGGCATGACCTCGGCTCACCACAACCTCTGCCTCCTGGGTTCAAGCCATTCTCCTGCCTCAGCCTCCCGAGTAGCTGGGATTACGGGCATGTGCCACCATACCCGGCTAATTTTGTATTTTCAGTAGAGACGGAGTTTCTCTATGTTGGTCAGGCTGGTCTCAAACTCCTGACCTCAGGTGATCCACCCGCCTTGGCCTCCCAAAGTGCTGGGATTACAGGCGTGAGCCACTGTGTCCGGGTGGGCGCCTGTAATCCCAGAACTTTGGGAGGCCGAGATGGGCAGATCACGAGGTCCGGAGATTGAGACCATTCTGGCTAACACGGTGAAACCCCGTCTGTACTAAAAAATAAGCTTGGCGTGGTGGGACGTTCCTGTAGTCCCAGCTACTCAGGAGGCTGAGGCAGGAGAATCGCTTGAACCCAGGAGGCGGAGGTTGTGGTGAGCTGAGGTCACGTCATTGCACGCCAGCCTGGATAACAAGAGCGAAATTCCATCTCACACACAAAAAAAGAAAACAATAATAATAATAATAATAATTAAATAGAGATGAAGCCTCTCTATGTTGCCCAAGCTGGTCTCAGACTCCTGCCCTCAAGGGATTCTCCTACCTTGGCTTCCCAAAGTGTTTGGATTAGAGGCGTAAGCCACCATTATTCTAACCATTTTGAAATGTACAATACATTGTTGCTAACTACAGTCACCCTATTCTGCTATCAAACATTAGAATTTATTCTAATACTATATTTGATAGCAGAATACATCCTATTCTGCTATCAAACATTAGAATGTATTCCTTCTGTCTAACTGAATGTTTGTACTCATAACTCACCTCTTTTCATTTCCCCCCCACTCAACCTACACAACTTTCCAGCCTCTGGTATGGATCATTCTACTCTCTACCTCCATGAGATCGACTCTCTAGTTCCCACGTATCAGTGACAACATGCCCTATTTGTCTTCCTGTGTCTGGCTTATTTCACTTTTTCACTTAATATAATGACCTCCAGTCCCATCCATTTTGCTGCAAATGACAGGGTTTTATTCTTTGTTATGGCCGAATCATATTGCATTGTGTATTTAACACTTTTTTTTTTTTTTTTTTTTGAGACAGAGTCTCACTCTATCGCCCAGGCTGGAGTGCAGTGGTGTGATCAAAGCTCACTGCAGCCTCAACCTCCCAAGCTCAAGCGATCCTCCTGCTTTCGCCTCCGAAGTAGCTGGGACTACTGGTGTGCGCCGCCAGGCCTGGCTAATATTTTAATTTTTTTGTAGAGTTGTGGTCTCAGTATGTTGCCAGCCTGGTCTTGAACTCCTGGGCTCAAGCGATCCTCCCGCTTCAGCCTCCCAAAGTGCTGGGAATACAGTCGTGAGCCACCGTGCCCTGCCCAAGCTCTATCTAGACAGTCATTCCTCTTGGGGGTTGCCAGCTGGGGAGAGCCTGGAGGAGGGCAAGCAGGGAGATGGAGGTTTCTCTGTGCCCTGCAGGGCAGGCCACTGGAGCCCAGAGGATGAGCAGGGAGGTTCTTGCAGGGATGACAGGAACCCTGGGGAAGTTTATCTTGGATTTTGGCCAGCAGCTCCAATCCCAGGGCTCAGGTGGGGTGGCAAGGACACACAGTGTCAGCGCTGGATGAAGTCCCTGAGGTCACAGAATATGGTGGCTCCATCTTCCTTTCAGGGCTGTGTGCTGCTTTTGGAGACATACAAAGTGTTTTCCAATATTCCCAAGGGAGCTTGTGGAAAATGAAGATTCCAGGCCTGTAATCCAAGCATTTTGGGAGGCAGAGGCAGGAGAATCACTTGAGCCCAGGAGTTCAAGACCAGCTTGGGCAACATAGCAAGACCCCATCTCTAACAAAAAAAAATTAGCCAGGGCCAGGCACGGTGGCTCACGCCTGTAATCCCAGCACTTTGGGAGGCCAAGAAAGGTGGATCACCTGAGGCCAGGAGTTGGAGACCAGCCTGGCCAAAATGGTGAAACCCCGTCTCTACTAATAATACAAAAATTAGCTGGATGTGGTGGTGCGTGCCTGTGGCCCCAGCTACCCGGAAGGCTGAGGTGGAAGGACTGCTTGAGCCTGGGACTTCAAAGCTGCAGTGAGCTATGATTGCACCACTGCACTCCAGCCACGGCAATTGAGTGAGACCCTGTCTCAAAAACAAAACGAAAACAAAACAAAACACAGATTTCAGGGTCCAGTTCCCTATAGGATTCTGGTTCATTCCATCTGTGCTGGGGCCCAGGAATTTGTGGATCCAGGGCCATGAGTTAGGAAACTGAGAAATCTTGGAAATGATGAGACAGGCTTGGGCAAATGACCTTAGGTTTCACCTTTTTGAGACCCAGTTTCCACCTCTGTAAAATGTGGATAGTAATCTCGCTTTCTGGCCTTATGCAGAGGGTCCCACGAGAGGGAGCCTATAAAGTCTTCAAGAAAGCGGTGCAGCAGTTATGATCACTGACATTCTTCCCCAGCAAATGAGCCCCCGGAGCTGGCATGCAGGATTCGAACCAGCTCACCTAGCGCGGGATTCGAACTCGCGAAGCGACACGCGCCTTCCTGACGTCACGAAGTCACCCTGGAAAGCCGCTCTTCGCCCCGCCCCCGGCCCCGCCCGCGCCCGGAGCCCCGCCCCACTCTCCTGGGCGCAGCCTACCCCGCTGCCTGCCCCGCGCCCCGCCCCCGCTCCGGCCTCCCGCAGCCGGGGCTCCCGATTGGCCTTGCCGGGACGCCAGGGCCCGCCCCCCGAGTGTCGGCCCCGCCCCCGCAGAGGGGAGCGAGCGCTCGCGGGCCGGGGCGGAGGGTTCGGCTGCGCGGCGGGGCTGAGGCGGCCGCGGGGCCCGAGCGCAGGTAAGGGCGCCCGCGAACCGGGCCAGGGGAAGTGAGGGCGCGGCCGGCGTCCCGGAGAGGGGACTGGGACAGCTCGGATTCGGCTGCGGACCGAGTTGGGGGTCGGAGTCGGCTGAGGAGGGGGGCTGGGGCTGGGGACCCGGGCTGCAACTGGAGGCTGGGGTTGGAATTGGGGACGGGGCTGCGCTTGGGGGGTCGAAGTTAGCTGGGGAGGGGCTGGGGCTGGGGATTGGGACTGCACTTGGGGCTCAGGGCTAGCTGGGGAGGGGGCGAGAGTTGCAGGTCGAGGTTAGCTGGGGACGGGGCAGGAGGTGCAGATCGAGGTTAGCTGGGGAAGGATTGGGTCTGGGCATTGGGACTCCACTTAGAAATCAGGGCTAGCTGGGGAGGAGGCTGGAGTTGCAGGTCCAGGTTAGCTGGGGAGGGGGCTGGAGTTGCAGGTCCAGGTTAGCTGGGGAGGAGGCTGGAGTTGCAGGTCCAGGTTAGCTGGGGAGGGGGCCGGAGGTGGGATTGGAGGTCTGAGTTAGCTGAGGAGGGGGCTGGGGGTGAGATTGGAGGTCTGAGTTAGCTGGGGAGGGGGCTTGGAGTGGGATTGGAGGTCTGAGTTAGCTGAGGAGGGGGCTGGGGGTGAGATTGGAGGTCTGAGTTAGCTGGGGAGGGGGCTTGGAGTGGGATTGGAGGTCTGAGTTAGCTGGGGAGGGGTCTGGAATTGCAGGTCCAGGTTAGCTAGGAAGGGGCTGGTGGTGGAATTGGAGGTCTTGAGTTTGCTGGGGAGGGGGCTAGAGTCGCAGGTCGAGGTTAGCTGCCGAGGGGGCTTGGAGTGGGATTGGAGGTCCAAGCTAGCTGGGGAGGGGGCTGGAATTGTAGGTGGAGGTTAGCTGGGGAGGGGCTGGAGGTGGAATTGGAAATCTGAGTTAGCCGGGGAGGACGCTGGAGATGGTGTTGGGGGTTGAGATTAATTGGAGAGGGGAACAGGGGTTGAGTCAAGGGTGCAGCTTATTTGAAGAGGGAGCTGGGAGTGGGGTTGAGGTTTGCAGGGAGCTGGAGAGGGGGCTGGGGATGGAGTTTGAAGTGGGGTTCATTGGAGAGGGGGCTGCAGAGGGAATTAGATGTTGAGGTTGTCTGGGGAGAGGACTGAGGAATGGGGTTGGTGAAGATGGGGGCGGGGTGTGATTGACGGCCCAGGGGTTAGGGTTGGCTGAAAAGGGGCAGAAGGACAAAGTTGGGGTGAGCCAGGGAGTGGCTGGAGCATACAGGTGGGGGTCAGGCTTGTTCCAGAAAGGGTCTGGGGGCTATCAGGGGAAATGGGGAGCTTGTGAGTGTGTGGGGTGGAGGGGGGTTCAGGGAGAAGGAAGTTAGGGTGAGTTAGTGAGAAGGGAGGTGGGGGTAAGGTCCCAGGCTGGAGACACCTGGGGGCAGGTGTTTTGCTAGACATTGACTAATCAGGAGGAAAACGGGGTGTGGGGAGGTGTCTCAGGTAGGATCCAGTTAAAAGGAATTTGGAGAGGACTCACCCCTCTACTTTTGGGGGAGATGTTAATTGTTTGCTTTAGAACTGGGCAGAACCCCCGGGAACAGTGAGTTGAAGGAGACGGGAGTTCGGAATACTTTTTGAGGTTTATTTCTAGGATATAGGGTGCCAAGGAGAACGCTTCAGGAAGGAGAAAGGCTCCTGTCGGTGACTGAATTTTTCAGGAACTAAAGTGGGAGTTTTTGGGACGGTGCTATTGAGCGACGTGGGTGGCACTTTATTTTTCCTGGGGAGCGGGGGTTGCTAGGGGTTGGGAGGTGGGCGGTGGAAGACAGGCTTGATGAACAGAGGCAGCGGATCCCCAGCTAAGCGTCTTCACACGGTTGCTAGGTGTCAGCGAGGCAAATGCCAAGTTCACAAACTTGTTCCCGTCGTGGGATGCTGCGATCTTGCCTTGATGGAGTGTCGGGGGCCTCTGGGAGGTGCGCCTGTGTGTGTTCCGACCCAGCCTCTCGCTGCGGATTTGGCTGTATCATCTTTTGGAGGTGTTGTTTACTCCCCTGCAAAGCGGGAATAATAAAAACAGTAGCATGTGCCTCTCAGGGTCGAATTACGGGATGTATGCATGGACTATTTCCTAGCATATAGTGAGGGTACCTGAAGCATGGAGAATAATGGACTCAATCCAGTTTTTTTCTTTGGTGGGTTTGGAGATGGAGGAGTGGGATGACTGGGTTGTCACAGAGGAGAGGAAAGGAAGTGACTGGAACTTGACTCTAGTCCTGCAACCTCAGGAGCACACATCAGGGTCACCCCCAGAAGCTTTAAAAAATAATCTGCATGGCTGGTTGTGGTGGCTCATGCCTGTAATCCTCGCGCTTTGGGAGGCCGAGGCGGGCGGATCACCTGAGGTCAGGAGTTCGAGACCAGCCTGGCCAATGTAGCGAAAACCTGTCTCTACTAAAAATATCAAAAATTAGCTGGGCATAGTGGCGTTTGCCTGTAATCCCAGCTACTTGAGAGGCTGAAGCAGGAGAATCGCTTGAACCCAGGAGGTGGAGGTTGCAGTGAGCCGAGATCACGCCATTGCACTCCAGCCTGGGCAACAGAGAGAGACTCTGCCTCAAAAAAATAAAGAAAAAAAAAAAAAAAAGGACTGCAACAACAACAAAAATATGTCTTATTATTATTGTTATTATTATTATTATTATGTTGAGACAGAGTCTCAAATATGGAGCCTGTTTCCATATTATTAAAAGTGAGTAAAAAACTGAAAAGAAAGAAGACTTTGCCCACACCTGGTGGCAGGAGAGTCTCAAAGCTCGTTAAGTAACAGATGCACCTGTTCAAGAGAAGGCTGCCTGGGTCATTCTGATTTAGGGGCACCCCGTAAGGAACCACATCGAGCTGTGATTATACGCTTGAAATTTTGAGTTTACAACTTCAGTTCATGGGGTGCGTTTGGGTCTCTCTATCCCAGCGCTGTGGACATTTGGGATCTGATTGTCCTCTGGGGTGGGGCCTTCTGGGCACTGCAGGGTGCCGAGCAGCGTCCCTGACCCCCACCCACTCCACACCAGGAGCTCCCCGCATTGTGACAACCACAGATGTCTCCGGACATCACCCAGCGTCCTGTAGGGACAGAGATACTCCAGTGTGGAACCCTTGTTATAGACAAAACTGATTTATTTTCTCCTTTAACGACCTCATCTCCCCTTTGATGTGCAGGAAGTGGGGTCATTCAGAATTGGGGATTTTTTTAAGTCATTTAGTGCTGTCGTTTTGAGAGGGGAGAAGTAAGGTCTCACTGCTTTTAGAAAACATTAGAAATGCCTACTTATGGCTGGGCGCGGTGGCTCACGCCTGTAATCTCAGCACTTTGGGAGGCCGAAGTGGGTGGATCACTTGAGGTCAGGAATTCAAGACCATCCTGGCCAACATGGTGAAACCCCATCTGTACTAAAAATACAAAAACTAACTGGGCGTGGTAGCACACGCCTGTAATCCCAGCTACTTGGGGGGCTGAGGCAGGAGAATCACCTGAACCCAGGAGGCAGAAGTTGCAGGGAGCCGAGATCGCACCACTGCACTCCAGCCTGGGCCACAGAGTGAGACTCTGTCTCAAAAAAAAAAAAAAAAAAAAAAAAGGCTACTCCTTTCTAGGTGGGCCTTTTATGTGGCTTTTGAACACTTAGTACTGATTTAGAAGATGGGCTGAAGTGGTCAGTTGCAAGCACTGGAAGATGACAATGTTTGCAATGTGCTTTCTTGGTTTTAACCTGGAACGTGAAGCTTCCAATGAAGCTCAAATTCTGCAGGTGCGTCTCGATCTTACAGAGGAGCTTTATTTAGAAAACATCCTTTGACCGATACCGTTATTTTCTGTTCTTGTTTCATGCTTCATAAACCCTGGGGCCCCACTGTTTGAAGGCAAAGAGAACTAAACACAAATTACCCTCACGTGTAGACAATTCAGCTTCGTGTTTACTGAATGGAGGCATTTTTCTTGTTCACCTGGTAGTAGTGGAAAACACTCCTTTCTTCATTCAAGGTGTTATTCGGATTTTTTCAGTTCCATCTGGAAGCAGTGATGGTCTTTAAAATCGTATCCAGAGTCATTTGTATTTTTGAAGATGCTTCATGGTTTCTTACAGGAAGGTCGTGCCTGGTCTCTATAGGCTTGGGAGCTGGTGCTTTCTTTTTTTCTTTTCTTTTTTTTTGAAACACAGTCTTTCTCTGTCACCCAGGCTGGAGTGCAATGGTGCAATCTTGGCTCACTGCAACCTCCGCCTCCAGGGCTCAAGCAATTCTTCTGCCTCATCCTCTCGAGTAGCTGGGATTACGGGCGTACACCACTGCACCCGGCTAATTTTTATATTTTTAGTAGAGACGGGGTTTCACCATATTGCCCAGGCTGGTCTCAAACTCCTGACCTCAGCTGATCCACCTACCTCGGCCTCCCAATGTGTTGGGATTACAGGCGTGAGCCACCGCGCCCGGCCTGTCCTTTTTTTTTTTGAGACATGGTCTCGTTCCGTTGCCCGGGCTGGAGTACAGTGGTGCGATCTCGGCTCACTGCAACCTCTGCCTCCCGGGTTCAAGCCATTCTCCCGCCTCAGCCTCCCGAGTAGCTGGGACTACAGGCACCCACCACCACACCCAGCTAATTTTTGTATTTTTAGTAGAGACGGAGTTTCACCATGTTGGCCAGGCTGGTCTGGAACTCCTGACCTCTGGTGATCCACCCACCTCGACCTCCCAAAATGCTATGATTATAAGCATGAGCTGCCGCACCCGGCCTGTCTTTTGTTTTTGAGATGCGGTCTCGTTCATTGCCCAGGCTGGAGTGCAGTGGCTCCATCTTGTCTCATTGCAACCTCCGCCTCCGGGGTTCAAGCGATTCTCCTGTCCCAGCCTCCCGAGTAGCTTCCATTACAGGCATGCGCCACCACGCCCGGCTAATTTTTGTATTTTTAGTAGAGACGGGCGGGGGGGGGGGGCCTCACCATGTTGGTCAGGCTGGCCTCGAACTCCTGACCTTAGGTCATCCACCCACCTCAGCCTCCCAAAGTGCTGGGGTGACAGGCGTGAGCCACCGCGCCCGGCCGCTGTGTCCTTTCACGGCTGATTTCTGCAATTCTGCGTCCTTGTTGATGTCGGGCGCCTCTCCCCGCTCGTTGACATTTCTTGACTTCACTTGTCACTGCTTTTTATACATGCACTCTTTGGCCTGGCCTCTGTCTCTTAAGGGTTAGAGAAAAGTGTTCATGGTTTACGTCACCCAGGAGACCTTACAGATGAGTGTGAGAGCTGAGGAGATGGGCTGACCCGTCCTCAGTCACACAGCGGCCCCCGAGGGGACACTCCTGTCCTCCTCCACCTCCCCCATCCTGCGGCGTGAGTGGGCCACGCTCTCTCTGTGTGGTTGCTCCCCCACATCGGCTCCTGACACGGATGGGCGGTGGGGTTCGTGGGCAGCTCCGAGACGCTTCCACGAACAGTTACTTGAACCTCGCAAAAGGAAAAGTCTTACTGCTTTTTATGACAAAAACTGAGGTATAATTTACACTTCATAACATTCAGACCTTTTAAGGATGCAATTCCATCTTTTAAATAAGTTTATCAGCTGTGCAAACATCCCTATAAGCCCCTTTCAGAACATTCCTGTGATCCCAGCATTTTGGGAGGCCAAAGCAGGTGGATCAGTTGAGGTCAGGAGTTCGAGACCAGTCTGGCCAACATGGCGAAACCCTGTCGCTAGTAAAAATACAAAAATTAGCTGGGTGTGGTGGCGAGCGCCTGTAATCCCAGCTACTCAGGAGGCTGAGGCAGGAGAACCACTTGAACCCGGGAGGCGGAGGTTGCGGTGAGCACTGCACTCCAGCCTGGGCGACAGAGAAAGACTCTGTCTCAAAAAACAAACAAACAAAAAACCATTCCATCACCCAGTAAAATCTTTTGTCCCCATGAGGGGGACTCTCCACCCCCTCCTCCAGCCCTGGCACCCACGCCTCTCCCTCCTGTCTCTGGACTGGCCTGTCCTAGACATTTCAAAGAAATGGGTCACACACTGTGTGGCCTTTTGTGTCTGGTGTCTCTCACTGCGTGTGACATGCTCAAGGTGCATCCGTGCTGTGGCCTGCGTCAGAGCCTCGACCCTTTTCAGGGCTGAGTCGTGTTCCGGTGCGTGGACAGGCCGGGCTGTGCTCATCTATCCATCCAGCAACACACGCTCGGCTGCTTTTGCCTTTGGGCAATGAAGCACGGTGCTGGGATGTAAATGGCTGTTTCCTGGGCACAGGCAGCCCACTGCACTGAAGCTTGGGATGTTTGTTTAGTGGTTCTTTCTTTCTGTCTTTCTTTCTTTCTTTCTTTCTTTCTGTCTTTCTTTCTTTCTTTCTCTCTCTCTCTTTTTCTTTCTCTCCTCTTTCTTTCTTTTTTTCTTTTTCTTTCTCTCTCTCCTGTCTTCCCTCTCTCCCCTCTCTCTCTTTCTTTCTTTTCTTTTTTTTGACGGAGTCTCGCTCTGTCTCCCGGGCTGGAGTGCAGTGGTGCGATCTCGGCTCACTGCAACCTCCACCTCCCAGGTTCCAGTGATTCTCCTGCCTCAGCCTCCCGAGTAGCTGGGATTACAGGCATGCACCACCACACCCAGATAATTTTTATGTTTAGTAGAGACAGGGCTTCACCATGTTGCCCAGGCTGGTCTCGAACTCCTGACCTCAGGTGATCTGCCCGCCTCGGCCTCCCAAAGTGCTGGGATTACAGGCATGAGCCTCCATGCCCGGCCCCTTCTGTCTGCTTTCTTTCCTATCTCAGTGCTCCCTCTTGAGCCGAGAGCCTCATCATCCCTGGCGGGAGACTCCGAGGTGACGAATCAGCCTCTGGTTTCTCCAGCTCCAGCAGGACCTTCCTAGTAAGCTTCCTGGGCACTGATCAGACGGTCACTTCCCTGCCCCCTACCAAGTCAGCACCCACATGATGGCACCCCAGTTCCTCATGGGGTCTTCAGGGTCCTGCATGGCCTGGCCCTGCCCTCTGACCCTTCAAGTACCCCACCCCCACTTGGCTCCATCCACCTTCCCGGTGCCCCTGGGTTTCCTGGACGCTGCTGTTGCTGTCTCCTTTGTCTGAAATGCTCCTTCCTTCCTTCCTCTATCTGACAAAGGCCCGTTGTGTGCCTATTTTAAGCCTCAGAACTGGTGCCAGGCCCTGGGAGCACCACGTGAATGAGGCATCTGTGTGCTGGTGTGGGGGCCGTGGAGATGGCAGTCCGGGTCAGAGGGGCCTGAGCCCAGGGTGGCACAGAGGTGGGGGCCTCAGGCCTGTGTGTTCTAGGAGCTGAATAGGTGCAGGGGTGATAAGAAGTCGTCCAGGGGGGTAGAGAGGGGGCTGCGGAAGGTCCAGACAGGAGGCCACGGGGAAGCTTTGAGTAGAATACAAGTTTGCCAGGGAACGGATTGGTGGAGACTGGCCCATCTTGGTGGGTACACAGAGGGCGCTAGGTCTCCCCATGCCACTCACCACACATTTTCTCAGCCTGGCTCACTGCAGCCTCAAACTCTGGGCTCAAGCAATCCTCCCACCTCAGCTTCCCAGAGTAGCTGGGACTACAGATGCACGCCACCATGCCCAGCTAATTAAAACTTTTTTTTGTAAACATGGAGGTCCCCCTGTATTGCCTAGGCTGGTCTCGAACTCCTGAGCTTGAGTTCAACCCTACCCTGTGATGGCCTGAGTAGGGTCATTTTCTGGGGCAGGGCTGTCCTGGGCACTGCAGGTCCTGAGGTGCTGAGCAGCATCCCTGGCCTCTACCCACTCCACGCCAGGAGCACCTCCAGTTGTGACAACCACAGATGTCCCCAGACATAGCCCAGTGTCCCTCAGGGAGCAGATCACACCTGGGCTAGGGGAGTCCACGGACTCCAAGAGACTCCGCGTCCCATGATCCTCTGCCCTGCTGAGGTCCCAGGAGGCTGCACACATTGAAATCCACACCCTGAGTGGGGAGGGAGAGAGGAGGTGAGTCCCAGAAGCTGGGGGTCCCCCTGATTTACACTGTCTGCCCCATCGGGAGTTTATTCTGGTGTCCAGTGTGATCAGGAAGCAGACTTGATTTTTTTCCCAAATAATGTAGGGGCTCCCTCTTAGCACTGCAGATAGGGGGGACTGGATTGTTCTCTGGGGTGGGGCCGTCCTGGGCACTGCAGGGTGCTGAGCAGCGTCCCTGGCCTCCACCCACTCCACGCCAGGAGCATCTCTGAGTTGTGACAGCCACCGATGTCCCCAGACATTGTCCACAGTCATCTGGGGTTGAGAACCACTGCTCTATACCAGGCTATGGTAGAACAGATCCTTCCAACTAAAACTTTTTTTTTTCCCCTAAAAACTATGGTTGAACTAGTTAAGTGCTATTCCCTGCCCACCCCCCCCAAAAAAAGCAACAAAAAAAACTCCCCAAAATGTAGATTCCTCCAAAAAATAGTGTCACCAATTCCAGATAGCCTTGACATTTCTGACCCAAATCCCCTGTGCTTACCCAGCCTTACAATCTCAAATGTAGCCCAACCCAAGAGAGAGAAAGGAAGAGAATTTTATCCGCAAACAACCAAGATTTCTTAGGCATAGAGACATTGCCGTTTCAAGGTCAGAGTCATTTATTTTACAGACATTTATTAACGTTCACAACACAATATTAAGTGTCTGATATTGTGTCGAGTGATGGGTTTACAAGATGAAGACAGGGACCTCGACCTCTGAGAGCCTCCAAGAGGAGGCGGCATTTGATTAGAGACTTGAGGGGGTTGTGGTAGAATGTGGGCATTCATTCTTTAACCCTTGACGCATTTATCTGGTGCCGTCTCTGTCTCATGTCCAGCCATGCCCTAAATCAGAGCTTGTCCCTGGGGGCGATTCTGGCCTTCAGGGGACACTGAGCAACGTCTGGGGACATTTGTGACTGTCACGACCGGGGCTGCTCCTGGCATGGAGTGGGTGGATGCCATGGACACTGCTCAGCGCCCTGCAGTGCCCAGGATGGCTACACCCCAGAGAATGGTCCAGAGCCCCGATGTCCACAGTGCCCAGGGGAGAGACCCTGGTTTGCAGAAATGGCTACCTTTTTGGAGTTTCTGTACAGTTACTCTTTGGAAGATGGTAAAGTAGAAAAAGAGTACCTTTGATGTATGTTAATTAGTTGAAAGTCTGCTTTTCTTTTCTTTTCTTTCTTTTTTTTTTTTGAGGCAGAGTCTCGCTCTGTCACCCAGGCTGGAGTACAGTGGTGCGATCTTGGCTCACTGCAACCTCCACCTCCCTGGCTCAAGCAATCCTCCCACCTCGACCTCCTGAGTAGCTGGGACTACAGGCACATGTCACCATATCCGGCTAATTTTTTGTAGAGATGGAGTCTCACTATGTTGCCCAGGCTGGTCTTGAACCCCTGAGCTCAAGTGATCCACCCGCTTTGGACTCCCAAAGTGTTGGGATTACAGACATGAACCACTGTGCCTGGCTGAATGTCTACTTTTCTTTTTAATGAGATAGGGGCTTACTCTGTTACCCAGGCTGGAGTGCAGTGGCACAATCGCAGCTCACTGCAGCCTTGAACTCCCAGGTTCAAGTGATCCTCCTGCCTCAGCCTCCCAGATGGCCAAGACCACAAGCATGTACCACCAAACCTGGCTAATTTTTGTATCTTTTGTAGAGACAGGGTCTTGCTGCATTGTCCAGGCTGGTCTTGAACTCCTGGGCTCAAGCGATTCGCCCACCGCGGCCGGCCCACATTCTAGAATTACAGGTGTGAGCCACCACGTCGGATTTCATTGTTCATTTGACCTTTGTTGACAAGCCCAAGACTGCTGCCCCTGGCCTTCTTTTTTTTTTTTTTTCGAGATGGAGTCTCACTCTGTCACCCAGGCTGGAGTGCAGTGGCGCGATCTCGGCTCACTGCAAGCTCCACCTCCCGGGTTCACGCCATTCTCCTGCCTCAGCCTCCCGAGTAGCTGGGATTACAGGCGCCCGCCACCACACCCGGCTGATTTTTTGTATTTTTAGTAGAGACAGGGTTTCACCGTGTTAGCCAGGATGGTCTCGATCTCCTGACCTCGTGATCTGCCTACCTCGGCCTCCCAAAGTGCTGGGATTACAGGCGTGAGCCACCGTGCCCGGCCTCCCCTGGCCTTCTTAAAAAACTCCCTAACTTGATGGACAACAAAGCCAGGAGGAATCAAAGAAAAGAGGTGAATCCAGCCAAGTTCAAATGCAGATGTCCTGGCAGAGTCTGCTGGGCACAGAGACGGCTGTGGCTTCAATGTGGTCGGAAAGTAAGGCCTGGACTTCGCCGGCCTTGGCAGTGCCCAGTTGTAGGAGGAGCCTGGGGCTGCCGCCATCATGAATGACCACAGACCGGGTGGCTAAAATAACAGAAATGTATTGTCTCATGGTTCTGGAGACCAGGAGTCTGAAGTCACGGTGTGAGCAGGGCTGCGCTCCTTCTAGAGGCTCCAGGGAAGGAGGCGTCCTGCCTCCCCCACCCCCTGGGGGCTCCAGGAGTCCTTGGCTTATGACCTCATTGATCCAATTTCTGCCTCTGTCATCACAAAAGGCCTTCTCCCTGGGTGTCCGTGGAAATTTCCCTCCTCTTTTTTTTTTTTTTGAGATGCAATCTTGCTCTGCTGCCCAGGCTGGAGTGCGGTTGGCATGATCTCAGCTCACTGCAACCTCCGCCTCCCGGGTTCAAGCAATTCTCCTGCCTCAGCCTCCCGAGTAGCTGGGATTACAGGCGTGTGCCACCACGCCCAGCTAATTTTGGTATTTTTAGGAGAAACGGGGTTTCACCATGTTGGCCAGGCTGGTCTTGAACTCCTGACCTCAGGTGATCCTCCCGCCTTGGCTTCCCAAAGTGCTGGGATTATAGGTGTGAGCCACTGCACCCGGCCAAAATTTCCCTCCTCTTATAAGGTCAGTCTGGGCCAGCACTTTAGGACGCCAAGGCGGGTAGATCACTTGAGCCCAGGAGTTTGAGACCAGCCTGGGCAACAGGAAAAAATCCCATTGCTACCAAAAAGACATAAATTAGCCGGGCGTGTTGGCACGCATCTGTGGTCCCAGCTACTCAGGAGACTGAGGTGGGAGGATCGCTGGAGTCTGGGAAGTGGAGGCTGCAGTGAGCCGTGATTGTGCTACTGCACTCCAGCTTGGGTGACAGAGCAAGAGCCTGTCTCACAAAAAAAAAAAAAAAAAAAAAAAGAGGCCCTCGGTCGTTGGATTTAGGGTTCATTCTTTTTTTTTTTTTTTGGATGCAGTGACAGTATGTTTCTTTTCTTTTTTTTTTTATTATTATTATACTTTAAGTTTTAGGGTACATGTGCACAGCGTGCAGGTTTGTTACATATGTATACATGTGCCATGTTGGTGTGCTGCTCCCATTTTAGGGTTCATTCTAATCCAGCGTGACTGCATCAAAACTCATGTCATCTGCAAAGACCCCGATTCTAAGTAAGCTGCCATTCCCAGGTGTGCGGGGTTGGGTCGTGGACCGTTCCTTTGGAGGGGTGCACAGTGCAACCCCCAACGCCTTCGTCCCCTGTGTGCGGTGAGATTCAGGCTTTTCCCAGGCTGTGTGGTCCCGGGTGCTAAATCCCTTCCTGCTTCTTCCTCCTTCCTCCTGCCTTTCCCAACTACAGAAAAATTACACGTGCACCATCCCACAACCGGCGGAGAACTCTGTGCCTGCAGGGGCCCCCGGGAGCGCAGGCGGCTGCAGGAGGAAGTGGGAGTTTTGAGTTCGTGTCCTTCCCAGAAGCACCCGGGGGCAGGGAGGCCACAGGTGACCACGCAGCCCTCTGAGAAGTGCCCCCGACTGCTCCTGGTCTGTAAAACGGGGTGGAAACGCCTGGCCCTGGCCACATGCAGCAGGGATGCGCCAGGAATTTTAAAGCACTTTGTAAATATTAAGTGTATTGTTATTGCAGTGGTGAGGCCCGGATAAAGCAGGATCTCCCCACTGGGCACTGTGGACACTGGGGCTGGATCCTTCTCTGGGGTGGGGCCGTCTTGGGCATTGCTGGGTGCTGAGCAGCATCTCTGGACTCCACCCACTCCATGCCAGGAGCTCCCCCATCATGAGAACCACAAATGTCCCCAGACATTGCCAAGGGTCCCCCGAAGGCAAAGCCATCCCTGGTTGAGAACCACTGGTCTAACTTATTTCTTTTTCTTTTATTTTGCTTTATCTTAATTTTTTTGAGACAGAGTCTTGCTCTGTTGTCCAGGCTGGAGTGCAGTGGTGTGATCTTGGCTCACTGCAACCTTCGCCACCCCAGTTCAAGCAATTCTCCTGCCTCATACTCCTGAGTAGCTGGGATTACAGACGTGCACCACCACACCTGGCTAATTTTTGTATTTTTAGTAGAGAAGAGGTTTCACCATGTTGGCCAGGCTGGTCTCAAACTCCTGACCTCAAGTGATCCTTCCACCTCAGCTTCCCAAAGTGCTGGGATTACAGGCGTGAGCCACCGCGCCCGGCTCTTTTCCTTTTATTATTATTTTTTTAATTTTTATTTTTTTTGAGACAGAGTCTTGCTCTGTTGCCCAGGCCGGAGTGTAGTGATGCAATCTTGGTTCACTGCAACCTCCGCCTCCCAGGCTCAAGTGATTCTCCCACCTCAGCCTCCTGAGTAGCTGGGACTATAAGCATGTAACACCATGACTGGCTAATTTTTCCATTTTTAGTAGAGATGGGGTCTCGCCATGTTGCCCAGGTTGGTCTCAAACTCCTGAGCTCAAGCAATCCTCCGGTCCCGTCCTCCCAAAGTGCTGGGATTACGGATATGCGCCACTGAGCCAGGCCGAAACCATTTCTAATGATTTTATGATTCTTTTATTGCATTAAAGTACAAAGATACAGTTGGGTTTTTAAATAGACTTTATTTTTTTAGAGCTATTTTAGGTTTACAGCAAAATCGAGCGGTAAGAACAGAAAGTTCCCATACACCTCCCTGCAACCCACAGGCACAGCCTCCCCCATTACCAGCACCCCGTACCACAGTGGTGCATTCGTTATAATCACAATGGATGAACCCACGTTGACACATCATTGTCACCCAGAGTCCCCAGTCTCTACTGGAGTTTACTCTTGGTGTTGAAGATTCTACGGGTTTGGAGAAGGGTGTAAGGATATGTGTCCACCATGGTGGTATCCTATAGTTTCACTGCCCTGGCCGGGCGCGGTGGCTCGCACCTGTAATCCCAGCACTTTGGGAGTCTGAGGTGGGCGGATCACTTGAGGTCAGGAGTTCGAGACCAGCCTGGCCAACATGGTGAAACCCCGTCTTTATTAACAATACAAAGCTTAGCTGGGTGTGGTGGTGCATGCCTGTAACCCCAGATACTCAGGAGGCTGAGGTGGGAGGATTGCTTGAATTTGGGAGGTGGAGGCTGCAGTGAGCCAAGATTGTGCCACTGCACTCCAGCCTGGGCGATAGAGCAAGACCCTGTCTCAAGAAGAAAAAAAAAAAGACCTGAGCCAACAGGTTGAAATAGAAAAACTCACATGGATTTGTAATCAGAGAATCTTAGAAAGGCAGCTGAGGAAGGGGCTTGGAGCAGGTCCAGTCCAGGAGTCAGTAACCACTGCCCTTGGGCCACCTCTGGCCCACAGCCTGGTTTCATATATGGCCCCTGGGCTAAGAATGATTATCCCATTTTTATTTTTATTTTATTTTTTGAGACAGAATCTCGTTCTATCACCTAGGTTGGAGTGCAGTGGTGTGATCTCAGCTCACTGCAAACTCTGCCTCCCGGTTCAAGCCATTCTCCTGCCTCAGCCTCCTGAGTAGCTGGGATTACAAGTGCCCGACACCACACTCGGCTGATTTTTGTATTTTTAGTAGAGATGGGGTTTCACCATGTTGGCCAGGCTGGTCTCGAACTCCTGACCTCAGGCGATCCTTTCGCTTCGGCCTCCCAAAGTGCTGGGATTACAGACGTGAGCCACCGTGCCCGGCCTCCATTTTTAAATGGTTGGAAAAAAAAGTCAAAGGAAGCCCTGCTTCTACCCGCCGCCAAAAGAAGCAAAAAACAAAAGTCAAAGAAAAGGCCATGACACATGACAATTATATGGCATTCAGATTTTAGTGTCCAGAAATAGTGTTTTATTGGCACACCGCTCTCTGTATTATGCTACCACGGTGTAGTTAAGTCGTTGCCGTAGAGAGTGGCTCCACCGCAAGGCTGAAAACACTGGGTATCTGGACTCTTACCGAAAAAGCGTGTTGGCCCTCGAGTCCATCTCGCACGCTTTGCACATGGGAAAACTGAGGTCTGGAGGTTTCACGAGTTAGTGGTCATGCTGGGACTTGATCTTGGAACTTTGTACTTTAGCATTTGTCATGTCATTTCAGCCTCTGTGTTGTCAGAGCTCTAACAGTTAACTTCAGAGAATTGCATCGAATATGGTTTTTTTTTTTGTTTTTTTTTTTGAGTTGGAGTCTCACTCTGTAGCCCAGGCTGGAGTGCAATGGCGCCATCTCAGCTCACTGCAACCTCCGCCTCCCGGGTTCAAGTGATCCTCCTGCCTTAGCCTCCTGAGTAGCTGGGATTACAGGCGTCCACCACCACACCTGGCTAATTTTTGTATTTTTAGTACAGACGGGGTTTCACCATGATGGCCAGGCTGGTCTCGAACCTCTGACCTCAGGTGATCCACCCGCCTCGGCTTCCCAAAGTGCTGGGAGGCCCACCGAGCCCGGCCCAAATGTGGTCTTGTTAGGAGCGTTTATTCCTATAGCCTCCATAATGAGAAGGGCTTAATGATTTGGGAACAATTTTATATAATTATTTTTTTTCCCCTATAGCATGGTGCCATGCATAGTATGATTGGCATTTTGTTTTTTTCCCCTTTTTTTGGCATTATTTTTATTTTTGTTTATTTTTTTCTTATTTATTTATTTATCGTATGTATTTATTATGTTGGGGCAAACATAATTGTGGTCTTTGCCATTAAAAGTAATATTTTTTAAATTTACATTTACATTTTTTTTTGAGACAGAGTCTTACTCTGTCGCCCAGGCTAAGTGCAGTGGAGTGATCATGGCTCACTGTAGCCTCCAACTCCTGCGCTCCAGCGATCCTCCCACCTCAGCCTCCTGAGTAGCTGGGACCACAGGCACGCAAGCCCATGCCTGGCTAATTTTTGTTTTGTTGTAGAGATGAGGTCTCGCTATTTTGCCTAGGCTGGTCTCGAACTCCTGAACACAAGTGATCCTGCCACCCCGGACTCCCAAAGTGTTAGGAGGACAGACGGGAGCCACTGTGCCCGGCTAACGATGGGTTCATTTCTCTCAACTCCACACTTTATTCAAATGTCATTAATCTTCCCGTAATGTCCTTTCCTGCCCCAGGACCCATCTAGAATCCCACGTGACGTTTAGCCGGCTGGTCTCCGGGGGTTCTTCCGGGTTGGGACCATGTCTTAGATGTTCGTTACCTCTCGTGACCTGGACGGTCTTAGGGGGACCGGCTGGGTATTGTGCAGACTTACTTCTGATCTAGGTTTGTCAGATATTTCTCTTGTGATCAGACCAGGGTTACGGGTTTTGGGAAAGAACACGTAGGGGTGAGGTGCCCTGTTGCTCTCTCCCTGTTGGGGATCCCCAAGACCCTGGTGACTTCCTACTGGTGCTGTTAACCTGGTTCTCCCAGCCCAGGTGGCCTTAGCCCACCTACCAGCTACTCTGAGGTCATTCTTGCTGAGGGAACTCCCCACTTCCCCAGAGCACTGACACCGACTCCATCCTTCGTACTGCAAACTTTGCTTTTCATCTTTGCATCATGATTTCTTTTTTCTTTTGTTGAGACGGAGTCTCGCTCTGTCGCCCAGGCTGGAGTGCAGTGGCGCGATCTTGGCTCACTGCAAGCTCCACCTCCTGGGTTCACGCCATTCTTCTGCCTCAGCCTCCCGAGTAACTGGGACTACAGGCACCCGCCACCATGCCCGGCTAATTTTTTGTTATTTTTAGTAGGGACGGGGTTTCACCGTGTTAGCCAGGATAGTCTCGATCTCCTGACCTTGTGATCTGCCCAGCTCGGCCTCCCAAAGTGCTGGGATTACAGGCGTGAGCCACCGCGCCTGGCTATTTTATCTGGAGGCAGAGTTTTGCTCTTGTTGCCCAGGCTGGAGTACAGTGGCACGATCTCAGCTCACTCAGGTTCAACTGATTCTCCTGCCTCAGCCTCCCAAATAGTTGGGATTACAGGTGCGTGCCACCTTGCCCGGCTAATTTTTTGTATTTTTAGTAGAGATGGGGTTTCGCCGTGTTGGCCAGGCTGGTCTCGAACTCCTGACCATGTGATCTGCCTGCCTCGGCCTCCCAAAGTGCTGGGATTACAGGCGTGAGCCACTGCACCCGGCGTCATGATTTAAACTTCTTGGCCAGGCTGGTGGCTTACTCCTGTCACCCCAGCACTTTTTTTTGTTTGTTTGTTTTTTGAGATGGAGTTTCACTCTTGTTGCCCAGGCTGGAGTGCAATGGTGCGATCTCGGCTCACCGCAACCTCTGCCTCCCGGGCTTAAGCGATTCTCCTACCTCAACCTCCCAACTAGCTGGGATTACAGGCATGGGCCACCATGCCTGGCTAACTTTGTATTTTTAGTAGAGGCAGGGTTTCTCCATGTTGGCCAGGCTGGTCTCGAACTCCCGACCTCAGGTGATCCACCCGCCTCGGCCTCCCAAAGTGCTGGCATTACAGGTGTGAGCCACCATACCCAGCCTAACCCCAGCACTTTGGGATGCCAAGATGAGAGGATTGCTTGAGCCCAGGAGCTTGAGACCAGCCTGGACAACATAGTAAGACACCATCTCTACAAAAAAGAGAAAAAAATTAACTGAGTATAGTGGCGCATGCCTGTAATCCCAGCTACTCGGGAGTCCGAGGCAGGAGGGTCGCTTGAGCCCAGGAAGTTGAGGCTGCAGTGAGCCAAGATCATGCCCCTGCACTCCAGTGTGGGTGACAGAGCCAGACCTTGTCTCAAAAAAAAAAAAAAGAAAAGAAAAAATGTGGCCAGGCGCGGTGGCTCACGCCTATAATCCCAGCACTTTGGGAGGCCGAGGCGGGCGGATCACGAGGTCAGGAGATCGAGACCATCCTGGCTAACACGGTGAAACCCCGTCTCTACTAAAAAATACGAAAAGTTAGCTGGATGTGGTTGCAGGCGCCTGTAGTCCCAGCTACTCAGGAGGCTGAGGCAGGAGAATGGTGTGAACCTGGGAGGCAGAGCTTGCAGTGAGCCGAGATCGTGCCACTGTACTCCAGCCTGGGCGAGAGAGTGAGACTCTGTCTCAAAAAAAAAAAAGAAAGAAAAAAAGTAAGTAAAGTCTCTTTTGACCCCACCCTACAAAGGCTCCGCTCCTTGGGATCGTTTCAGGGTGTTGGAAACTCGTCATCTTCCCCATCTTGGCCGCAAACACTGAAGAGAGCTCAGGAGAGACATCTCCCTTCTGATTGGAGACATATGCGTCCTGCCGGTCCCGAATGTGTTGCGGGGATTGGCCGGGATCCCAGTGCTGGAGACTGAAGCAAGCAGGCGCCGGGCCGGGGTGTTGAGCGCAGCTTTGCCTGAGATGCAACATTTTTAAAAAGGAGGGGGGAGGCCGGGTGCGGTGGCTCACGCCTATAATCCCAGCACTTTGGGAGGCCGAGGCGGGTGGATCACCTGAGGCCAGTAGTTGGAGACCAGCCTGGCCAATGTGGTGAAACCCCGTCTCTACTAAAAATACAAGAATTAGCCAGGCGTGGTGGCGGGTGCCTGTAATCCCAGCTACTCGGGAGGCTGAGGCAGGAGAATCGCTTGAACGCGGGTGGCGGAGGTTGCAGTGAGCTGAGATCGCACCACTGCACTCCAGCCTGGGCGACAGCGTGAGACTCTGTCTCAAAAAAAAAAAAAAAAGGCTGAGACAGAGACCACACACGGCTGGGAAACTGCCTGACCGCCGGCACTTTCCGCCCCCTGGCCTCTGGGACCAAGATGACACCCCTGGGTCCACATTCTCGCTCTGATGAAGTGTCTGGTAAAGGCAGAGGATTGCTGGAAAGCAGGATCTCGGTGGGGGCTGAGGTGGGGTTGGAGGGTCCTTGGAAAGTGAAACTGGGCCGGGACAGGAGAACTCTGGCGAGAAAGAGCTCAGGCCTCCTCTCACGGGGACAGTGAATGGGGCCCTTTGTTTTGCCAAGGCCCTTTTCTTAGTGGCCTCTTTTCACTGGGCAAACACCGGCAGGGTGTCGCTGGGTGTTCAAGGCCGTCCCCTGCCCACCAGGCCCTCGTCTCCGGAGGAGGACACCGGGCGGTCACGGACGTTACTGGGGATCCGACGTTTGGCACACAGTGGACGGGGCCTCGTGACTTCCCACCCTGTCCCCCGTCTCTGACTCTCAGCTGCTTCCCCTCTCTCACTTTCTTTTGTTTTGCTTCCCTTACTTTACTTTGAGACAGGGTCTCCCTCTGTCACCCAGGCTGGAGTGCAGTGGTGCGATCACAGCTCCCTGCAGCCTCTGCCTCCTGGGTTCCAGCCATCCTCCTGTCTCAACCTCCCAAGTAGCTGGGACCACAGGTGCATGCCACCACGCCCGGCTGATTTTTAAATTTTTTTGTAGAGATGGGGTCTTGCTATATTGGCCAGGCTGGTCTCCAACCCCTAGGCTCAAGCTATCCTCCAGCCTCGGCCTCCCAAAGTGCTGAGATTACAGGTGTGACCCACTGCACCCAGCCTTCTCATCATTTTTCATTGTGGTAAATTATATGTAACATAAAATTTCCCCGTTTAACCATTTTTTGGGTACATTTAACCAACCACTGTCCCCTCCAGAACTTTCTCATCTTCCCAAACTGAAACTGTGTCCTCATGAAGTACAGACTCCCCAGCCCCTGGCACTCCCATCCTACTTTCTTTTCTTTTTTCTTTCTTTTTTTTTTTTAGACAGAGTCTCGCTCTTGTCACCCAGGCTGGAGTGCAGTGGTGCGATCTTGGCTCACTGCAACCTCTGCCTCCTGGGTTCAAGCGATTCTCCTGCATCAGCCTCCTGAGTAGCTGGGATTACAGGCGTGTGCCGCCACGCCTGTCTAATTTTTGTATTTTTAGTAGAGACGAGGTTTCTCCATGTTGGCCAGGCTGGTGTTGAACTCCGGACCTCAGGTGATCCACCCGCCTCGGCCTCCCAGAGTGCTGGGATTACAGGCGTGAGCCACTGCGCCCGTCCAATTTTTGTATTTTTAGTAGAGACGAGGTTTCTCCATGTTGGCCAGGCTGGTCTTGAACTCCTGACCTCAGGTGATCCACCCGCCTCGGCCTCCCAAAGTGCTGGGATTACAGGCATGAGCCACTGTGCCCGGCCCCCATCCTACTTTCCGTCTCTGTGAATCTGAGGGCTCTGGGAACCTCTTAGGAGTGGATCACGGAGGATGTGTCCTTCTGTGCCTGGCTTCTCTCACTGAGACTGAGGTCCTCAAAGTGCATCCTCATCGTGGCCTGTGTCAGGATTGCCTGCTGTTGAAGGCTGAATCGTACTCCGGGGTGTGTATGGACCACGCTACGTTGATCCGTGCATCCGTCCAGGGCCACTTGTGTCGCTACCACTTTGGGGCCTCCATCAATAGCACTGGTGTGGGCTGGGCACGGTGGCTCACGCCTGTCATCCCAGCACTTTGGGAGCCGGAGGCAGGCGGATCACGAGGTCAAGAGATCGAGACCATCCTGGCCAACATGGTGAAACCCCGTCTCTACTAAAAATACAAAAATTATCCGGGCGTGGTGGCAGGCCCCTGTAATCCCAGCTACTCGTGAGGCTGAGGCAGGAGAATTGCTTGAACCCAGGAGGAGGAGCTTGCAGTGAGCCAAGATCGCACCATTGCACTCCAGCCTGGGCGACAGAGTGAGACTCCATCTCAAAAAAAAAAAAAAAAAAAAAAAAATGGCCAGGCTGGTCTTGAACTCCTGACCTCAAGTGATCCACCTGGCTTCGGCCTCTCCAAGTGCTGCGATTACAGGCGTGAGCCACCGTGCCCGGCCCCATCATTTATTTTTAAACCCATAGACTTGCTGGTCGCACTTCTGTGCCCGGTGGGATTTTTGTCCATTTGACGTCGCTTTTGCAGCTCGGCCCCCTGGGGCTGAGGGCGGATTTGAGCTCCTCTGGCCCATGCTGTCCACCAGCTCCCTAGCCAGCCCCTGCAGGAGCTCCTTTCTTGTTTCTGCACGGGTACCTCCCAGCAGCAAGCCCGTCCCTGCCCGAGCTGGCCCGTCCCTGTGCAAGAGCCGGTCAGCCCCAGGCAGGTTTTTCACAGCTCAGTTAATTTCCCTCCCTCCTCCAGGGTCTCTCTCTTGTTTTTCTCCTCACCTGGAATGCCCTCGGTTCAGGCTTTCACCATCTCTGTCTGCTCCAGCTCCCCTGTTTCTTCTCCCTGTCTGATGTCACCTTGTGCTTCAGTGACACCTTGAAGTTTCCAGGCTCCCACCCGCCTCCCCACTGCCAGTCTTTATCAGAGCCTGCATCTTCTTCTTTGGCCTGAGCATCGTTTTTGTTTGTTGGCTTTATCTGTAGAAGAGGCTCCTACCTCAAGAGCAGGTAAGAAGACCACACAGAAGGCGTGGAGAGTATCTAGCAGGTATTCCGGGGAAAATAGTCTTTTTAAAAAAATTAGAGATGGGGGTCTTGGCCGGGAGTGGTGGCTCACACCTGTAATCCCAGCACTTTGGGAGGCCGAGGCAGGCACATCACCTGAGGTCAGGAGTTCGAGACCAGCCTGGCCTCCCACCCAGGCTGGCCTAGGGCAACATAGTGAGAACCCATCTCTATTTTTTTTTTTTTTTGAGACAGAGTCTTGCTCTGTCACCCAGGCTGGAGTGCAGTGGCACAATCTCGGCTCACTGCAACCTCTGCCTCCTGGGTTCAAGCGATTCTTGTGCCTCAGCGTCCCTAGTAGCTGGGATTACAGGCATGCGCCACCACACCCAGCTAATTTTTGTATTTTTAGTAGAGATGGGGTTTCACCACGTTGGCCAGGCTGGTCTCGATCTCCTGACCTCGTGATCTGCCCGCCTCGGACTCCCAAAGTGCTGGGATTACAGGCGTGAGCCACCATGTCCTGCCGGGAGTCCTTATTCATTGAGCCCAGGATGGAATCTTCTAGAATGCAGTAGACTTTTATTCGAATGCCTCCCTCACTCCTACAGTTGCAGCTGCAGGTTTCCGATTGCCCCTCACCCCAGCATTGCAGTTACCCCCAGAGCAACCCCTGGCAGCTCTTCTGAGGCTCTGTCTTCAGATGAGGAAACCAAGGCTCGTGGCACGGAGTGGGAGACTTTACTGGATGGGGTGGGAGCAGGGGCAGGGATGACCCCTGCCTCCCTGTAGCTCTTCTTTTTTTTTTTTTTTTTTTTTTTTGAGATGGAGTCTCGCCCTGTTGCCCAGGCTGGAGTGCAGTGGTGTGATCTCTGCAACCTCCGTCTCCCGGGTTCAAGTGATTCTCCTGCCTCAGCCTCCTGAGTAGCTGGGACTACAGGTGCGTGCCACCACGCCTGGCCAATTTTTGTATTTCTAGTAGAGACGGGGTTTCGCTATGTTGGCCAGGCTGGTCTTGAACTCCTGACCTCGTGATCCACCCGCCTTGGCCTCCCAAAATGCTGGGATGACAGGCGTGAGCCGCCGCACCCAGCTCGCCCTGTAGCTCTTTTATGAGATGGCTCTGTCTGTATTTTGCACAAACTCTTTCATCTCCGTGATGGAACCAGCCACGTTTCCTTGCACATTTTTCCAGGTAAAACTCCAGCTTCCTTCTAGCTGTGGAGTTGATTATACCAGGACCCCTCATGTTAAAAACTATCAGCTTCAGGCCGGGCGCGGTGGCTCACGCCTGTAATCCCAGCGCTTTGGGAGGCCAAGGTGGGTGGATCACCTGAGGTGAGGAGTTCAAGACCAGCCTGGCCAACATAGTGAAACCCAGTCTCTGCTAAAAATACAAAATTAGCCGGGCGTGGTGGCACGCACCTGTAATCCCAGCTACTTGGGAGGCTGAGGCAGGAGAGTCCCTTGAACCTGGGAGGCGGAGGTTGCAGTGAGCTGAGACTGCGCCACTGCACTCCAGCCTGGGCAACAGAGCAA
Source organism: Pan troglodytes (assembly GCF_028858775.2). NCBI lineage: Eukaryota > Metazoa > Chordata > Mammalia > Primates > Hominidae > Pan > Pan troglodytes. Next base: position 5,017,543 of record NC_072418.2, on the reverse strand, counting down.
GACTCCATCTCAAACAAAAACAAAGAAACAGAAACTATCAGTTTCACTTGAAAAAACATGCTCCGCGTCTGTCCTCAGGGAAATGCAAATCAAAGCCATGGTGAGATACCACTTCACACCCAGTAGGATGGCTAGAATTAAAAAAACCAAAACAACAAACAATCACAAGGGCTCACGGGGAGGTAGAGACACGGGGATCCTCATGCGTCGCTGCTGGGAACGTCATGTGGTACAGCTGCTCTGGAAACAGCCTGGCAGTTCCTGAAGTGGTTACATACAGCGTTTCCATATGACCCTGTGAGTCGACTCCTAGATGTACACCTAAGGGAAATGAAAGCGTATGTCCACACAAACACTGCGCAAGAAAGATCTGGCCCGGTGATGTGGCTCATGCTAGTGATCCCAGCACTTTGGGAGGCTGAGGTGGGAGGATCAGTTGAGTCCAAGAGTTGGAGAGCGGCCGGTGAGGTTGCTCACGCCTGCAATCCCAGCACTTTGGGAGGCCGAGGTGGGCGGATCATGAGGTCAGGAGATCGAAGCCATCCTGACTAATATGGTGAAACCCTGTCTCTACTAAAAGTACAAAAAATTAGCCAGGCGTGGTGGCGGGCGCCTGTAGTCCCAGCTACTCGGGAGGCTGAGGCAGGAGAATCGCTTGAACCTGGGAGGTGGAGGTTGCAGTGAGCCGAGATTGCGCCACTGCATTCCAGCCTGGGCAACAGAGCAAGACTCCGTCTCAAAAACAATAAAATAAAAACAGTTGGTTGCTACAAAAAAAATAAAAATAAAAATTAGCCAGGCCTGCTGGGGCACACCTGTAGTCCCAGCTACTTGGGAGGGTTACACAGGAGGATCAAAGAAACAAAAACTATCGGTTTCACTTCAAAACATGCTCCGCGTCAGTCCTCAGGGAAATGCAAATCAGAGCCATGGTGAGATACCACTTCACGCCCAGTAGGATGGCTAGAATTAAAAAACCAAAACAAGAAACAATCACAAGGGCTCACGGGGATGTAGGACATGGGGACCCTCATGTGAGCTCGGGAGATGAAGGTTGCAGTGAACTGTGATCACACCACCGCACTCCAGCCTGAGCAACAGAGCAAGACCCTGTCTCAAAAAAGAATGAGGTCGGGAGTTCAAGACCAGCCTGACCAACATGGAGAAACCCCGCCTCTACTAAAATACAAAATTAGCCAGGCGTGGTGATGCATGCCTATAATCCTAGCTACTTAGGAGGCTGAGGCAGGAGAATCTCTTGAACCCAGAAGGCGGAGGTTGCAGTGAGCTGAGATCTCACCATTGCATTCCAGCCTGGGCAACAAGAGGGAAACTCCATCTCAAAAAAAAAAAAAAATTGTAAATTTTGTGTTAAGTGTATTTTACTAAAAAACCCACTATTAGTCTATGTGGTCACTTTTCAGAGCTTTTAATTTTTAATTTTAAAATTTTTTAATTTTTTAAAAAATAGAGACAGGTGGCCGGGCAAGGTGGCTCACGCCTGTAATCCCAGCACTTTGGGAGACCGAGGCGGGTGGATCACCTGAGGTCAGGAGTTTGAGACCAGCCTGGCCAAGATGGTGAAACCACATCTCTACTAAAAATACTAAAATTGGCCGGGCATGGTGGCGGGTGCCTGTTATCCCAGTTACTCGGGGAGGCTAAGGCAGAGAGAATCACTTGAACCTGGGAGGTGGAGGTTGTGGTGAGCCGAGATCGCACAACTGCACTCCAGCCTGGGCAACAGAGCGAGACTCTGTCTCAAAAAAAAAAAAAAAAAAAAAAAAAAGAGACAAGGTCTTACTATGATGCCCAGGCTGCTCGAACTCCTGGGCTTAAGCGATCCTCCCTCCTCGGTCTCCCAGGATGCTGGGATTACAGGCGTGAGCTGCTGTGCCTGGCTGACAGTCTTAGACTGTAGGAAGACGGTCCTGTTTTTCTCCCTGTGAGTTTCTCATCTTTCTCCACTGTGGGTCAAGCCTAATAGAGCTGTGGACACTGACTGGTTCTGTTTTAAGGGGTTCTGGCATTGGAGTTTGAGTTTCTTCACATCTGGGACTACTGAGCAGGTCACGTCTTTGATTTAGGTCTTGCCAAGCCCAGGTAATTTAGGAAGGTGCTGCCTGGTGCCTGGAGTTAATACAATGAGTAAGGTGAAGATGCAGATGGGAATGCAAGGGGTTGAAAATTCTGTCCTGCTTTGAGGAAGTGGGACCTGGGGGAATAGGATATGTAAAAAGTGAAAGGTGGTGAATCATGGAGGGTTCTGGAATCTTCTGGAACCTTCTAGAAACTCCCAGAACCTTCTAGAGTTTTCTGGAATGTAGGCGTGGTGAGGCATTGGATTTAGAATGCCTACTTAGCCACCATGTGACTTTCTTTCTGTGTGAATTTTGAACAAAACATGGAAACTTTCTGTTTCCTGGTGTGTCAGACGGGATAGGAATCACTCCCTAGGGTCATTGAAAAGATTGGGATGGACTACGAGGCTGTGACCTGGATGGGTGGTGGTCCTGGTTATCACTGTTATTGCTGGAATCACTGCTAATATTATTCAATATATTATGTATAAATATTAGTATTGGCTGGGTGTGGTGGCTCACACCTGTAATTCCAGCACTTTGGGAGGCTTAGGTGGGAGGATTGCTTGAGCCCTGGAGTTCGAGACCAGCCTGAGCAACATAGTGAGACTCTATCTCTACAAAATTTATTAAAAATTAGCCAGATATGGTGGTACACACCTGTGGTCCCAGCTGCTTGGGAGGCTGAGGCAGGAGGATTGCTTGGAAGCCTAGGAAGTTGAGGCTGCAGTGAGCTATGATTGCACCACTGCATTCCAGCCTGGGCAACAGCAAGATCCTGTCTCAAAAAAATTAGCATTGTACTATATGTTACTTATGTTGTTATTTTTCCTCACGGACACCATGGGCATGGACCAAATTGAGAAAACGATGAAGTCTGTTCTTGGGGAGATGGGATAGGAGCTGTAGCTTGGCTGGGCTGGCTTAAGAATCAGGCTTGTCTGGAAATAGGAGGGACCGTCATGGGAAGCTGTTGGTTTCCGATCATTGAAGGCTGCGTGACGGAGGATGGGTGGGCTGGTGCAAAGGTCAGGGAAGGGATTCTGTTGGCATGGGGTGTAGACCTGGCGTTGAAGGCCACTCCTAGCTCTGAGAGCTGGGACCCCTTGAGAGAAGTAGTTACCAGGCTGGGGCTTGGCAGAATCAGGGTTGCAGTTGATGATCTTGGGGGCGCTGCCTGCTGCCCAGGACCCTCCGAGACTGGACACCTCATCTGATTCTTCTCCCTGTGTTGTGGATGGGGAAACTGAACCCGTATGCATTTATTACCCCATCCCAGGATTTGGTTCCTCCACCCATAATAGGTGACTGAGTTCAAAGAGCCAAGTGTGACCTGTGTACAGTGGGTGTGACCCACCTGCCCACTGTGTGGCAGCCATGTCATCCCTGGAAGTTTGCATTCCGTGGCTTTTCCTCTGTTACTTTTTTGACTCCATGCCCAAGCCCAGCAGCTTCCGAATCCAACGCCTTGCTATGCCACAATACCTACTATATTTCAGAAAATTCTGGAAGTTTCCAGAAGCTTCTGGAAGATTCCAGAACATTCTACAAGTCACCTTTCACTTCTTGTATATCTTGCTCCCCCCAGGTTTTACTTCCTCAATGTAGCATGTGCCCTGAGATGGAAGTGACCACAGTCACACCCACTCCCGTGTTTCTTGCTGTGACAGTGTTGGCGTCGGCCACTGCCACCTCCTCTTCCACTCAGGGCCACAGTGGAAGGTCTGGATGCCTGGTGTTCTGTTTTCCTAAGGCTGCTGAACCCTAACTAACATCCACACAGAGGCCACTGGTGGTCAGCACAGGTGGCAGGGTTAGAAAGGTTGGGACTGGCTTTGTCCTTTGAGTCAGAGGGACAGTCACACTCATGTTTGTGTGACCATATGCATGTGGCTATGGTCAGTCCTATAGATTATGGCAGCGGTTATCACTCTCTGTCACTGTGGACCTTGGGGCCAGATCGTTCTCTGAGGTGGGGCCGTCCTGGGCACTGTAGGGTACTGAGCAGCGTCCCTGGCCTCCACCTACTCTATGCCAGGGACACCCCGAGTTGTGACAACCAAAGATGTCCCCAGACATTGCCCAATGCCCCATGGGGGGCAGAATCACCCCCAGGTGAGACCCCCGGGGGTTAGGGGATTCCACAGATCCCCAAGAAACTCTGTGTCTCATGATCCTCTGTCCTCCTGAGGTCCCAGGAGGCTGCACACATTGTAATCCACACCCTGAGTGGGGAGGGAGAGAGGAGGAGAATCCCAGGAGCTGGGGCCTCCCCTGGTTTCTGCCATCCACCCCATCGGGAATTTTTTCTGGTGTCTGGTGTGGACAGGGAGCAGATACAATATTTTTCCAAATAATTAAGGCAGAGTCTCTCCCCCTTGGCATTCAGGGCTGGGTCGTTCTCTGGGGTGGGGTTGTCCTGGCCACTGCAAGGTGCTGATCAGCATCCCTGGCCTCCACCCACTCCACGCCAGGAGCATCCCTGAGTCATAACAGTCACAAATGCCCCCAGACACCACCTAGCATCCCCTGGGGACCAGAAGGACCCCTGGTTGAGAACCATGGTTGTATAGAAAGGAATTGAAGCAAAAAAAAAAAAAAAAAAAAAAGGAATTCTCTGCTCCCCTGTGGCATCCTGTTGATGGATTAGATTCAGCCTCCATGCTCCAACACCGAGCTCAGCATCTCCTGGAAGGCCCTGTCTCCAGAGGACGTTCCCAGATCCTGCTCCCTGGAAGAATTCTTGCGAGCATATATGCAAGTGTAATTAAGCGGCCGTTTTTCCTCTGTGGTGACACAGATTTGGGTCTGCAGTAAAGATATGGAGTCCCTTTAGAGCTGAGAGCCGGATCACGGCCAGGAGAACGCCTTGCTTTGAGATTCTTTGGGAATCGGGAGTCCTGCCTGGGTGGAAATCAGCCCTGGACAGGGAGGGAATGTGCAGATCGGAGCAAGTGGCTTGTTTCTTCCTGGCAACCCCAGAAGCTGTCTGAACAGCTTCTCTCTGCCACACATCTCTTTGAGTCTTGCAACCGCCCGGCTGAAAATTACACCCAACTCCTCCAGCCGGGTCTAGGAAGTGGTGCAAGCTCCTGAACCCCCAACTGCAGAATAACTAATTAGCTGTTCCTGAAAACCACCAAAGAGGCTGGGCGCGATGCCTCACACCTGTAATCCCAGGACTGTGGGAGGCCGAGGCAGGAGGATGACTTGAATCTGGGAGTTTGACACCAGCTCGGGCAACATGGTGAAACCCCATCTCTACAGAAAGCAAAAACAAAAATTAGGCAAGCATGATGGCGCGCGCCTGTGGTCCCAGTTCCTTGGGAGGCTGAGGTGGGAGGATCGCTTGAGCCAGGCGGTGGAGGTTGCAGTGAGCTGAGACTGTGCCACTGCACTCTAGCCTGGGCGGCAGAGATATATCGCTGAGGGTTTGACGGACACTTCTAGATGGAAATCAATGTCTATCTGGTGCCTTGGGGGCTGTGCATGTTCACGAGGAGGGTGTCTGAACATGCCAGGATGTGGCTGCCTAGGGGAGGGTCTCTGTGGGGTGAAGTTTGGATATTTGAGGGCGCCCATGGAAAATGACCTCAACCTGCATGGCACAAAACCACAGAAATGGATTTTCTGGCAGTTCTAGAAGCCAGAAGTCTGAGACGAAGGTGTGGGCAGGGCCGTTCCCGGCCCAGAAGCTCCCGGGGAGGATCCTTCCTGCCTCTTCCAGCATCTGGCAAGTGGCCGGCGGTTCTTGGCGCCCCTGGGCTGGTGACATCGCTCCAGTCTCTGCCTCCGTCCTCACACGGCCCCCTTCCCTGGGTGGGTCTGTGTCCAAACTTCCCTCGTCTTATAAGGACATCAGTTATTGGATTTAGGGCTCATCTTAATCCAGCACAACCACATCTTAATAATAAGTCCATCTGCAGAAACCCTGTTTCCAAATAAGGTCCCATTCTGAGGCATCTGGCTCAACAATATTTTCTTCCAAATAATTAACTTTGAGTCTCTTCTCCCTGGTGCTGTGGACATTGGGGCTGGATCATTCTCTGGGGAGGGGCCATCCTGGGCACTGCAGGGTGCTGAGCAGCGTCCCTGGCCTCCACCCACTCCATACCAGGAGCTCCCCCCAATCGTGAAAACCACAGATGTCCCCAGACCTCCCCCGCCCCATTGAGACCCCCCAGTGTCGGGAATATCTTTTCTGTTTTCATATGTTTTTCTTTGTATCTTATAGGATCCTGGGGAAATATTTCCCCCAGCAGTCCCTCATAGGAGCCAATTTAGGTCATCACTGTCCTTCAGAACTGTCCTCTGCAGAGGGGCCGCGACATCTGATATTCTCTACTCTTTAACCAGCCTGGTTTGCTAAATAACGCTCCCTGCTTCTTTACCGTCAAGCGACCTCTCCTGCTCGGCATTGCTAGCATTTCCTGGTCTTCATGGTTGCAGATTTTTGGTGGATCACACCAGGCTTGGTCACGAAGCTGGCCCTTCCTGGTGTCCCCTTGAGCCTGGAGGTTCCATAAAGCCAGATTCCCATTCCCAAGCCCGTGCACTTGCTGCTGTTCCTGGCTGGTTCCAGGGTTTGACTAGTCGTCCACTGTTGCAGAGAGAGAGAGAGACCTGTTAGTTCTTCAGGGGCACGACAGGAATTTCTGGCGTGCATCCGTCTCCGAGAATGTGATCTGTTTGGGTTCATTTATGAACACGTCCAACTGTTAGGAGTGCTTGGCGCCGTTGCGGATTTGTTTGGAGAAGCTAAAGCAGTCTGTAACCCTGTCGCGTTTTCCATGTGTTAAAACATTACCAGTCCCGAGTGTGTGAAAATCTGGATTTTTATCTATTCTAGTCTCAGCCAGAGGGGGAGGCGTTATGACAGTTCCGTTTTAGGAAAAGTAGTACGGTGTACATTACGAAAGAGCATTGTTTTCTAACCGAGTCCGTTTCTGGTGACGTACAATGGCACAGTTTTCAAACTTGACTATGTAGAAAAGCTGCCCGATGGAGTCGGCGCTGTCGAGGGTGGAAATGCGAGTTACGACCATCACATAAGGAGATCTCTGTTTTCTTCAACACTCCCTGACTTTGCATCTGAGCAGGTGTCCTCTGTGTTTTAAAACAGTCACCTTGCAGGCCAGACGCAGTAGCTCACGCCTGTAAACCCAGCACTCTGGGAGGCCAAGGCGGGTGGATCAGCTGAGGTCAGGAGTTCGAGACCAGCCTGGCCAACATGGTAAAAACCCGTCTCTACTAAAAATGCAAAAATTAGCCGGGCATGGTTGTGGGCGCCTGTAATCCCAGTTACTTGGGAGGTTGAGGCAGGAGGATCGCTTGAGCCCGGGAGGTGGAGGTTGCAGCGAGCTGAGATCGCACCACTGCACTCCAGCCTGGGCAACGGAACAAGACTCTGTCTCAAAAAAAACAAAACAAAAACAAAAAACAAAAACACCAGTCACCTTTGGAGACCTTGCCCTTTTCCCAGCAGTGTGACGATTCTGATTCAAGAGTGGATTGTACTGCTTTTGTATATTTCAAACATACAATTGTGTGTATTTCTAATATATTTCAGATTTCTTTTTTCTTGTTTGTTTTGTTTTTGAGATGGAGTCTCACTCTGTTGCTCAGGCTAGAGTGCAGTGGGGTGATCTCGGCTCACCGCAACCTCTGGCTCCCAGGTTCAGGCAATTCTTTTGCCTCAGCCTCTGGAGTAGCTGGGATTACAGGCAAGGTGCCACTACACCTGGCTAGTTTTTATATTTTTAGTGGAGATGGGGTTTCACCATGTTGGCCAGGCTGGTCTCAAACTCCTGACGTTGGGTGATCCGCCCACCTTGGCCTCCCAAAGTGCTGGGATTACAGGCGTGAGCCACGGTCCCTGGCCTCAGATTTCTTTTAGGGTAGTTTTGAATTTTGGAAACAGCCTGTATTAGTTAGCTAATGCTGTGTAACAAATTATCACAAATGTATCCTAAGAAAACTCTGAAATATATTGGAAATATACACAATTGTATGTTTAAAATATACGAAAGCAGTACAAGGCCCTCTGTCTAAAAAAAGAAAGAAAGAAATTTTCTAAAAAGATCAGTATCCATACATTATCATGAACTCCACACTTTATTTACATTTTGTTTGTCTTTCTTTCTTTCTTTCTTTTTTTTTTTTTTAGATGGAGTCTCGCTCTTTCACCCAGGCTGGAGTGCAGTGGTGTGATCTTGGCTCACTGCAACCTCCACCTCCTGGGTTCAAACGATCCTCCTGCCTCAGCCTCCCAAGTAGCTGGGATTACAGGTGACTGCCACCCTGCATGGCTAATTTTTGTATTTTTAATAGAGGCAGGGGTTCACCATGTTGGCCAGGCTGGTCTCGAATTCCTGACCTCAGGTGAGCCGCCCGCCTCGGCCTCCCAAAGTGCTGGGATTACAGGCGTGAGCCACGGCGCCCGGTCTTTATTTCCATTTTCTTGTTTTTTCCAGGACCCCACGTGCCATTGACTCCCCACATCTCCTTACACTCTGCTGGGACACTTCTCAGACTCATTGGTTTTGATGACCTGGTGGTTTTTGGTTTTTTTTGTTTTTGTTTTTTGTTTTTTTTGAGACGGAATCTCGCTCTGTCACCCAGGCTGGAGTGCAGTGGTGCTATCTCAGCTCACTGCAAGCTCCGCCTCCCGGGTTCACGGCCATTCTCCTGGCTCACCCTCCTGAGTAGCTGGGACTACAGGCGCCCGCCGCCACGCCCAGCTAATTTTTTGTATTTTTTAGTAGAGACGGGGTTTCACCGTGTTAGCCAGGATGGTCTCGATCTCCTGACCTTGTGATCTGCCTGCCTCAGCCTCCCAAAGTGCTGGGATTACAGGCATGAACCACCGCACCCGGCCAACCTAGTGGTTTTGAGGAGGACTCGTCAGGAGTTTTGTAAAATGTCCCCCAACGTGAGTTTCCATGATGTTTGCTCTTGAATAGTCTGGGGTTCAGGGCTCTGGGGAGAACACATCAGGGGCACGTGACGTCCACACTGGTGGTGTTGACATTGGTCACCTGGCCAAGGTAGAACCCAGTGGCTTTAAACTTTGAATTATTGCCAACATTTAAAAATCAGGGGTCACAGACCAGGCGCGGTGGCTCACACCTGTAATCCCAGCACTTTGGGAGGTCGAGGCGGGCAAATCACTTGAGGCCAGGAGTTTGAGACCAAGCTGGCCAACATGGTGAAACCCCGTCTCTACTAAAAATACAAAAATTAGCCGGGTGTGGTGACACACACTTGTAATCCCAGCTACTCAGGAGGCTGAGGCAGGAGAATTGCTTGAACATGGGAGGCAGGGTTTGCAGCGAGCTGAGATCGCACCACTGCACTCCGGCCTGGATGACAGAGTGAGACTCTGTCTCAAAAAAAAAAAAAAAAAAAAATCGGGCGTCACACCTGTAATTCCAACACTTTGGGAGGCTGAAGCAGGAGGATTGCTTGAGGCTGGGAGTTCTAGACCACCCTGGGCAACACAGTGAGACCCCACCTCTACAAAATATTTAAAAATAGGCCAGGTGCGGTGGCTCACGCCTGCAATCCCAGTGCTTTGGGAGGCTGAGGCAGGAGGATGACTTGAGGTTAGCCTGGCCCACATGGCAAAACCCTGTCTCTACTGAAAATACAACAATTAGCTGGGTATGGTGGCAGGTGCCTGTGGTCCCAGCTACTCGGGAGGCTGAGGCAGGAGAATTGCTTGAACCTGGCAGGCAGCAGTTGCAGTGAGCTGAGACTGTGCCACTGGGTGAGAGAGCGAGACTCCATCTTTTTTTTTTTTTTTTTTTTGAGACGGAGTCTCACTCTGTCACCCAGGCTGGAGGGCAGTGACGCAATCTCGGCTCACTGCAAGCTCCATCTCCCGGGTTCATGCCATTCTCCTGCCTCAGCCTCCCGAGGAGCTGGGACTACAGGTGCCCGCCGCCACGCCCGGCTAATTTTTTGTATTTTTAGTAGAGACGAGGTTTCACTGTGTTAGCCAGGATGGTCTCGATCTGCTGACCTCGTGATCCACCCGCCTCGGCCTCCCAGAGACTCCATCTTAAAAAAAAAAAAAAGAATAAAATAAAATGAAACTAAAAATCAGGAGATTTTACAATAGAACATCTCCCAGCTTCTCAGAGTAGTTGGAGGAGCTGATGACATTGGGCTTCACACCCACTGGGGCAGGAGCGGTGCCTGATGCCCTTTGAATGGGCCAGGTGTTGTCTCTCTGGGGCTCCGCATGCTACCCGTCACCTGCCCGCCTCAGGACTGACCTCAAATTCATGACCCCTGGACATGGCCTCGGAGCTCAGCCAGGACGAACGTTCCCCTGCCTGGCTCCTCCCCAGCTCTCGGGTCTCGGGGAGGCGGCTGAAGCTGGGGGAAGCGTGTGAGGCAGAAGGCAGGCCGGACAACGTCACCTTGAGCCTCATTCACCTCGTTCGTCAGCACTTGGAGGGTTGGTCCTTTTGGCTGGTGTGAAGGACGCATTGGCTGGTGCTGGCCAGGCCGAGGCTCAGAGCCACCGGTGTCCAGGGGGATCCGGGGTGGTCCTCGGCCTTCCTGCAACCGCCAGGGTGGTCATCAGAAAGGCTGTAGCTCCTGAGCTGCTGGGAGTTGGTGGAAGGTGGGTTGTCTGAGATCAGCTGGAGAGTTTTAAACATAGTTGGGTACAGATTTGTGGCCGTCACAGTTAAGAGAGGGGCAGCTCCTGGCATGGACTGGGTGGAGGCCAGGGATGCTGCTCAGCACCCTGCCGTGGCCAGGGTGACCACAGAGAACGATCCATCCTTGAATTCCAAGGGGGAGAGACCCTGCTTTAATTATTTGGAAAAATATCGAGTCTGCTCCCTGCTCACACCAGACACCAGAATAAACTCCCAAAATCAGGGGGACCCCCAGCTCCTGGGATTCACCCCCTCTCTCCCTCCCCACTCAGGGTGGGGATATCAATATGTGCAGCCTCCTGGGACCTCAGCAGGGCAGAGGATCATGGGACGCCGTCTCTTTGTGGGAGGGGTGGTCCTTGGAATCTGTAACCCAGGGGGTGTCAATGGTGGATGATTCTGTCCCCCAGGGGACACCTGGTAAAGTCTGGGACATTGTGGTTGTCACAACTTGTGGGGGGCGGGGCGAGGGCTCCTGGCATGGAGTGGGTGCAGGCCAGGGACGCTGCTCAGTACCCTGCAGTGCCCAGCACAGCCCCGCCCGAGAGAACACTCCAGCCCCAGTGTCTCAGCAGTGCCTAGGGGAGGAGACCCTGGACCAAAGTGACCCTCAGAGAACAGGGTGCTCTGTGAATCTCCACACCCGTCACACAGCCGTGTCCGAGGCAGCTCAGGGTCTGGGAAAACAAGCCACGTGGGACGCAGTGGCCGTCCTAGCTCAGCAAGTCTGACCGTCTGGAGGCTGCAGGGCTGACTTTGTGGAGTCAGGGTGACCTGTGTGCATGCAGACACTGGCGCTGGGAGCGCAGGCCTCAGCTCTGTCCCCCGTGACAGCGGGGTCGAGATGACAGCACGGCCCCTGCGGGGGCCTCAGAGGCAGGCCAGCTGCTAGTCTCTGCTCCCCCGACAGTGGGGTGGGTCTATCCCCACTGGTGCTCCTTCCTCTGGAGCCAGGCTGAGGGGAGGGTGGGTCTCCGTGGCCAGAACCAGGCTGCACCAGACAGAGCTTATTTCATCCCCTGGGGAGGCTGACCCTGCTGTTTTTGTTCCTCTAACAAAATATTAACGGAGCACTCAGAGAGAGAGAGAGAGAGAGAGAGAGAGTTTGAAAAGAAAACAGTCAGAGGCCTTGAAGTCATGATGTAGGGCTCTGGGGCTCTGTCTTGTGAGGTGTCCATACACCTTTTCTTTTTCTTTTTTTTTTTTTTTTTTGAGACAGAGTCTCGCTCTGTCACCCAGTCTGGAGTTCATTGGTGCGATTTCAGCTCACTGCAACCTCCACCTCCCGAGTTCAAGTGATTCTCATGCCTCAGCCTCCCGAGTAGCTGGGATTATAGGTACCCGCCACCACGCCTGGCTAATTTTTGTATTTTTAGTAGAGACGGGGTTTCACCATGTTGGCCAGGCTGGTCTTAAACTCCTGGCCTCAAGTGATCCTCCCGCCTCAGCCTCCCAAAGTGCTGGGATAACAGGCATGAGCCGCTGCAACCAGCCATCAACAGACCTCTTCTGTAAAGAGCCGGAGAGTAAATATTTTTGACGCTCTGAGCCAGGCACTCTCCGTTGCAGGCACTCAACTCTGCTGTTGATGTTGGAAAGTGCCCTAGATAGTACATAAACGGGCATGGCTGTATTTCAACAAAACTTATTGACGAAAGCAAGTGGTGGGCTGGATTTGACCCACAGTGGTAGTTTTTTTGTTTGTTTGTGTTTGTTTTTGTTTGTTTGTTTTGAGACAGAGTCTCACTCTATCACCTAGGCTGGAGTGCAGTGGCACGATCCCGGCTCACTGCAACCTCTGCCTCCCGGGTTCAAGCGATTCTCTTGACTCAGTCTCCCAAGTAGCTGGGATTACAGGCATGCACCACCACGCCCAGCTAATTTTTGTATTTTTAGTAGAGATGGGGTTTCACCATGTTGGTCAGGCTGGTCACGAACTCCTGACCTCGTGATCTGCCCGCCTCAGCCTCCCAAAGTGCTGGGATGACAGGTGTGAGCCACCGCGCCCGACCCACAGCGGTAGTTTTCTGATTCTTGCCATGTTAGACCAGCATTGCCCAGCATAGGGGTCTATGTTACTAAAGTGGCAGTCAACACACACGACCACCCCCTTCTTTGAGACTTACTCCTAGGGTGGTGACCTTGAGCTGACTTTACCTCCTTTCAGTGTGTTTCCCCATCTGTGGAAGGAGGATTATATGTATCCCTTATGGGGTTGTCAGGTGGATTAAGCTGGATATTGTGGGACCGTGGTTTCTCAGCAGGAATGATCCTACTTCCCAGGGGACATTTGGCAATGTCTGGGGACATTTGCAGTTGAGGGGTGTTCCCAGCATAGAGAGGATGGAGGCCAGGGATGCTCCTCAGCACCCTGCGGTACTCAGCACAGCCCCCTACCACAGCCATTGGCCCCAAATGTCAGCACCAGGTGTGGGTGACAATATCTAACCCGCTGTGCAAAGATCAGGATGTCACGGCATATTATCAGTTGTCTTGCTTCTTCCTTCAGACCACAGCATCACCCTTATTTTCTAGAACTTTCCATCCATAAAACTGCAGCCCTCCTCCAGCCCAGGAGCGGCTGCACCCTTAGCAGGCATTCATTGAGCGCCGCCTGGATGCCGACAGCCTTGGTAGGGAATACACCATGCTGCCGAAATTGGCCTCGGGTGTTCCGGGGGCTCCCTCCAGCAGCCCCTCCATCTCCCTGGGGTTGGGGTCCTTGGTGGCCGTCACCGAGCCAGGGAAACAGGAGACAAGACCAACCGCCCAGCCACTGGTTCCCCCACCCCTCCCATTCTTTTCATAAGCGCAAATTTCCCCTGCCAATTTGCATATCCCGTTTTTAGCGTCTTTCTTTTCTAGGTTTTACATAATCATCTCATTATTAGATGCTGGCACATGAACTTAATGTTCCCTCAATCACATTTTACAGCATTTTCTAGCGTAAGTAGCTAATTGCCTGTCGTCCTTCTCTTCTCTCTGTCTCTCTCTTTTTTTTTGGATAAACTTTTCATTTTAGAATAGTTTCAGATTTACAGAAAAACTGGGAATGCAATGCAGACAGTTTCATCTCCTCACCACCCAATTTTCCTTAGTATTCACATCCAATGGCATGGTGCGTTTGTCACAGCGAATAAACCAGTATTGATACATCTTCATTAACCCAAGTCTGCACTCTGTTCAGATTTCCTCAGTTTCCTCTAATGTCCTCTTCTGCCCCAGGGCCCCATCCAGGATCCCATCTCTGGCCTGTGACAGTTTCTCAGATTTTCTTTTTTGTTGTTGTTGTTTGCTTTTTCTTTTTTTGGGAGACAGAGTTGCTCTGTCGCCCAGGCTGGAGTGCAGTGGTGTGATCTCGGCTCACTGTAATCTCTGCCTCCTGGGTTCATATCATTCTCCTGCCTCAGCCTCCCCAGTAGCTGGGACTACAGGCACCCACCACCATGCCCGGCCTATTTTTGTATTTTTAGTAGAGACGGGGTTTCACCATGTTGGCCAGGCTGGTCTTGAACTCCTGACCTCAGCTGATCTGCCTGCCTCCGCCTCCCAAAGTGCTGGGATTACAGGCATGAGCCATTGCGCTCGGCCTACTTTTAAATTATTTTTGTAGAGATGGGGTCTCACTGTGTTGTCCAGCTGGTCTTGAACTCCTGGCCTGAAGCGATCCTCCTGCCTCGGTCTCCCAAAGTGCTGGGATGACAGGTGTCAGTCACTGCACCTGGCCCCAAATGAGATATTCCGAATGCCCTTTGCAGCCGAGGTTTTCTGGCGAGCACATAGAGGTGAGGTATTCACTCACAGAAGATAGATGGTAAGAAAAGAAACAGCCCTTTTCTGCATTTCAAAGAAACAAAACCTTGAGGCTGTGAAAATTTTTGTTGTTTGTTTGTTTGTTTTTTGAGAGGGAGTCTCACTCTGTGGCCCAGGCTGGGTTGCAGTGGCGTGATCTCTGCTCACTGCAACCTCCGCCTCCCAGGTTCAAGCGATTCTCCCGCCTCAGCCTCCCAAGTATCCGGGATTACAGGCGCAGCACCTTGCCCGGCTGATTTTTGTATTTTTAGTAGAGACGGGGTGGGTTTCACCATGTTAGCCAGGCTGGTCTTGAACTCCTGACCTCAAGTGATCCACCCGCCTCAGCCTCCCAAAGTGCTGGGATTACAGGCGTGAGCCACCGCGCCCGGATGAGTGTGTGTTTTGTGTGAAGGGATGCTCTGTGCTAACTCTGCCGTGTGATGTTGAGGATCGGAGGTGAATCTTTTTTGACAGGACCCTCATCTAATTTCAGGATGAAAGACTGGAACACTGCCTAGATGAGAGTAGTTAGTGGCTGAAATGGTGCTATTTTGTCTTAGACTGTTTTGCGAGGGTCTCAACCAATGGCCTTGGGGGCAAATCCAGGCCACCGGTTATTATAAATAAAGTTTTATTGGCACACGATGGGCCATGCCCATTTATTTATGCATAGTCTATGGCTGCTTTCAAGATACAACAGCAGAACTGTGTAGCTGCAACAGAGAACATATGTTCCGTAAGGGTGAAAATTTTTACATCCTGCCCTAGACAGAAACACTTTGCTGTGCTCTGGTCTAGTCCAGAAAGGAGGTAATCCGGCCAGGCGAGGTGGCTCACGCTTGTAATCCCAGCACTTGGGGAGGCTGAGCAGGGAGGATCGCTTGAGCCCAGGAGTTCAAGGCCAGTCTGGGCAACATAGCAAGATCCTATCTCTATGAAAAGTAAAAACTAAAAAAGCGGGCATGGTGGCTCACACCTATGTAATCCCAGGACGTTGGGAGGCTGAGGTGGGCAGATCACCTGAGGTCAGGAGTTTGAGACCAGCCTGGCCGACATGGCGAAACCCCGTTTCTACTAAAAATACAGAAATTAGCCGGGCATGTTGGCAGGTGCCTGTAATCCCAGCTACTCGGGAGGCTGAGGCAGGAGAATCCCTTGAACCTGGGAGGCTGAGTTTGCAGTGAGCCGAGATCGTGCCACTGCACTCCAGCCTGGGCGACAAGAGCAAGACTCTGTCTCAAAATAAAAATAAATAAATAAATACAATAAAAATTAAAACATAAGCCGGGCGTGGTGGCACTTTGGGAGGCTGAAGCAGACAGATCACCTGAGGTCAGGAGTTCGAGACCAGCCTGACCAACATGGTGAAACCCTGTCTCTACTAAAAATACAAAAATTAGCTGGGCGTGGTGGCGCGTGCCTCTAATACTGGCTATATGGGAGACTGAGGCAGGAGAATCACTTGAACCCGGGAGGCAGAGGCAGTGAGCCGAATTCACACCACTGCACTCTAGCCTGGATGACAGAGCAAGACTCCATCTCAAAAAATAAGTAAAATAAATTGAAAAAAAATAATAAAAGGAGGTAATCCAGGTTCTAAATAATAAAGCCAGTATGTGCCATGACCCATGGCTCAGACACCACTTTAAACATTTTATAGATATTCATTTATGTAATCTCCAAAACCAGTCTCACAGGGTGGATGCTGCTTCGATGTGCATTCTACAGAGTGGGAAACTGAGGCACAGCGACAGTGGCAAGGGACTGAAGGTCACCCAGCCAGACAGCGAGTCGTGAAGTCAGAATGGAGTAGCTCTTGTCCAGCACTCCACCTTGGCCATACCAGAGCGTACGTCCCCACCCAATCCTTCCTCGGGACTCAGTGGAGCTATTTTCACATTGAGGGGAAATAGAAATCCGTTCGTTCTCATTTTCTTTCTTTTTTTGTCCCGCATGGCCCTCTTCCCAAATCCTTGTGGCCCGTCTCACCAGGCATTCCAGTTCCAAGAGGTGGGGTGTGGTGAGGACTGTCCAGCACGTCAGGGTGATCCTGCCCCCCCCCACCCCCCGCCAGGGGACACTGGGCCATGTCTGGGGACATTTGTGGCTGTCACCATTGAGAAGTGCTCCGGGCATGCAGTGGCTGGAGGTCACGGGTGCCGCTCAGCGTGCTGCAGTGCTCAGGACGGCTCCATCCCAGAGAATGGTCCAGCCCCAGTGTCCACCGTGCCTGGGAGGAGAGACTCAGCATTCATTATTTGGAGAAGAAATGGAGTCTGCTTCCTGCTCACCAGGACACACTCCTGATGGGGCAGACGGTGTAAACCAGGGGACCCCAGCTCGTGGGATTCACCTCCTCTCTCCCTCCCCCAACTAAGGGTGTGGATTTCAATGTGTGCAGCCTCCTGGGACCTCAGCAGGACAGAAGATCAGGGGACAGAGTATCTTGGGGGTCCGTGGAATTTCCTAACTCAGGGGGTGTCAACTGAGGGTGATTCTGCCCCAGGGGACACTGGGTGTTGTCTGAGAACATTTGTCATTGTCACAACTTGAGGGTGGTCATGGCGTGGAGTGGGTGGAGGCCAGGGACACTGCTCAGCACCCTGCAGTGTCCGGGACAGCTGCACCCTAGAGAATGACCCAGCTCTGAATGTCCACGGTTTCCAGGGGAGAGACCTTGCATTAACTGTTTGGCAAAAAAAATGAGTTTGCTCCCTGCTCACAGTAGACACCAGAATAGATTCCCGATGGGGCAGACGGTGTCAGCCGGGGCCATCCTCCCAGAGTGACCTAGAGGACTGGGTGAGGAAGGTCTCTAGAGCACTGAGGGCGCAGGACACAGAGCCAACCGTCTCATTGTTCCTTCCCCTTCCTTGTCCTCGGCTCACAGAGACCTTGAAACCTCAGGGTCAAGCAGGCCTGCCCCTTTGTTCTGTGTGCCCCAGGGTGCAGTGGAGCCTGTTCCAGGTCACGCCCGGCCTGGCCGTCATCGGTCTCGTGGCTCTGAAGCAGCCACGTCACTCCCCCAGCCCCGGCACCTCCCCTGCACCTGCACCTGGGTGAGAGCCCGTCCAGGCCTCTCTGCCCCCTTCCTTTGCAATCAGCACTTTGCTGGTGACATATTTAGATGGTTGCTGTGGTGATGAGTGAAGGCTGAGGTTGACAACTTCAGCGATGGCACAAAGGACAGGGCTGTGTTTCTATATCCAGCCTCCAACGAGACAAGACACCCTGCCACGTGCTGGCAGAATGTCAGCGTGGGAAGGGAAGGGGGCTCTGACAGCCCGTCCTGCCCACTCAGTTCCCAGAGGAGGAAGTGCAGCCGGGCCTGGGGGGCGGTGGAGGATAGGCCTGTCATCAAATATCAGGTCCCTGGCTGTCCTGCCCTTGAGGGACATGCCTTAGAGCATTGGGTCTCAACTGGGGGCAAGCCTGCCCCCTGGGGGACACTGGTAATGTCTGGGGACATTTGTGGGTACCGTGACTTGGGGGTGCTCCTGGCCTGGAGTAGGTGGAGACCAGGGATGCTACTCAGCACTGTGCAGTGCCCAGAACGGCCCCACCCCAGAGAATAATCAAGCCCCAATTTAATAGTGTCAAGATCAAGCCACCTTGCTTTAGTAGGAAATAGATAAAAAGCCAGTGGATTTGTTCAGTTTTAAAAACTGGTGCTGGCATGTATATCTTGATAATTTGCAAAATGCCAAAATGAATCATTTTCTTGGCCTGGTCATTTTTCTGATTTGCCCTCACTGAATGTACCTTATCCATCTGGGCTTTTGCATCTCCCCCAATTATCAGGTTGATAGATATTGGAAAAACAAGAAAATGAAAAATCCAATTGCTGGCTATTAGGAAAAGGTAATGTTTGTCTACACACCTGTCTTTATTTTGTGCTGCTATAATGGAATGCCATAGACTGGATAATTTATAAATAATAGAGATTTGTTTCTTATGGTTCTAGGGACTGGGAAGTCCAATGTCGAGGTGCTGGCATCTGGTGAGGGCCTTCTTGCTGCGTCAGAGGTGGAAGGGCAAAAGAGCACATATATGAAAGATTGGGGAACTGGGGAAGAAAGAAGAGGGGGGAGAGAGAGAGAGAAAGGGTGAGAGGGAGAGAGAAAGAGAGAGAGAAAGACAGATGGCATTAATGAGGGTAGGGCCTTCATAACCTAATCACCTCTTAAAGTTCTCACCTCTCAACATGGTGGCATTGGGAATTAAAGTTTCTACAATATGCTTTTTGGGAGGACACATTCAAACTATAGCAACATCTGCTTGGAGGAGTCATGTGGATCAGCCCTTCCTTCCCTTTGCAGATGTACCAGTTATCTATCACTGTGTAACAAATTACCCCAACACTTAGCTTAAACAGCAAGCATTTACTATCCTGCAGTTTCTATGGGTCAGTGGGATATTATATTACTTGCATTATATTTATTATATTATTTGGTCTTTGTCCTGATTTTTTTCTGGTGCAGAACTCCTAAAATCCTTGGAATCTGCAAAGTCATGTCTTTTTGTATGATGATAAGTCGACTGATGGCTGACAGCTTCTAGTTATTTTCAGGAATGGTCTGGCCACCAGAAAGATCAAGGCAGGATGAGAGGGCTGGAACCTTTAGCTGTACCCTCCAGCCTCTGGGGAGGGGAGAAGGGCTGAAGGTTGAGGTGATGACCAGTGGCCAGTGATGTGATCAGTCATGCCTATGAAGTAAAGCCTCCATAAAACTTCAAAAGGACGGGGTTTGGAGAGCTTTGAGATAGCTGAGCACATGGAGGTTCCTGAAGGGTAGCATGCCAAGGAAGCTTTGCCCTTCTTCCCTATACCTCATCCTATGCATCTTTTCGTCTGTATTCTTTGTAATATGCTTTATATTAAACCAGTAAATGTGTTTCCCTGAATTCCGAGAGCTGCTGTAGTAAATTAAACCCAACCCTAACTTGAAGCTGGTCAGTTGGAAGTTCTGGAGGCCCAAACTTGCTACTGGTATCTGAAGAGGTTGGGGGCAGTCTTGTGGGGGGATTTAGCCCTCAACCTGTGGGGTCCAAGGCTGTCTCCAGGTAGATAGCATCTGAATTGAATTGAACTGAATCGAATTAGGGGACAGCTAGCTGGTGTGTGGGGAAACTCCTCTCACATTTGGTCACAGAAATATCTTGTGTTGATTTTTTTTTTTTTTTTTTTTTTTTTTGAGATGGAGTCTCGCTCTGTCGCCCAGACTGGAATGCAATGGTGCAATCTCTGCTCACTGCAGCCTCCGCCCCCCAGGTTCAAGTGATTCTCCTGCCTCAGCCTCCTGAGTAGCTGAGATTACAGGTGCCCACAACCACGCCTGGCTAATTTTTGTATTTTTGGTAGAGACAGGGTTTCACCGTGTTGGTCACGCTGGTCTCAAACTCCTGATCTTAAGTGATCCACCTGCCTTGGCCTCTGAAAGTGCTGGGATTACAGGCGTGAGCCACTGCACCTGGCCATGTTGATTGCTGTTGATGTGAGAGCAAGAGGAAAAACAATTTGAGTTTGAGTTTTTTCCACCCTCACTCAGGAGTTAGGAAGCAGCTCCACTGGGTGATTCTGGCAGTGAATGTGCTGGGGCTGTATCATCTGAAGGCTCGATTGGAGCTGGAGGAGCTGCTTTCAAGAGGGCGCCCTCATGTGGCTGTTGGTGGAGGCCTCAGCTTCCAACTGGCCTTGACAGGAGGGCAAAATGCCCAAATGAGTCGTTCCTTCCTTCTTTCCTTTTTTCCTTCCTTCCTTCCTTTTTTTTTTTTTTTTTTTTTTAATGGAGTCTCACTTTGTCAGCCAGGCTAGAGTGCAGTGGCACAATCTTGGCTCACTGCAACCTCCGCCTCTTGGATTCATGCAATTCTTCTGCCTCAGCCTCCCGAGTAGCTGAGATTACAGGCATAATTACAGTAATTAGCCAATTACTGGCTAATTTTTATATATATTTTTAGTAGAGATGGGGTTTCACTGTGTTGGCCAGGCTGGTCTCAAATTCCTGATCTCAAATGACCTGCCCTAACCTTGGCCTCCCAGAGTGCTGGGATTATAGGCATGAGCCACTGTGCCTGGCCTGGAGGGCCCATTTCTTTCTTTCTTTCTTTCTTTTTTTTTTTTTTTTTTTTTTTTGGGACAGAGTTTTGCTCTTGTTGCCCAGGCTGGAGTGCAGTGGCACGATCTTGGCTCACTGCAACCTCCGCCTCCCAGGTTCAAGTAATTCTCCTGTCTCAGCCTCTCTAGTAGCTGGGATTACAGGCATGCACCACCACGCCCGGCTAATTTTGTATTTTTAGTAGAGACGGGGTTTCTCCATGTTGGTCAGGCTGACCTCGAACTCCCAACCTCAGGTGATCCGCCCACCTCGGCATCCCAGAGTACTGGGATTACAGGTGTGAGCCACCGTGCCCGGCCTGGAGGGCCCATTTCTGCACCACATGGATTTCTTCACAGCACTGCCTGCGTTTCCCCACAACATGGCAGCTGGCTTCCCCCAGAACACATGACCCAAGAAAGAACAAGCAAAAGTCACTGTGTCTTTATTTATTTATTTGAGACAGGGTCTTCCTCCATTGCCCAGGCTGGAGTGCAGTGGTATGAGCATGGCTCCCCACAGTCTCGAACTCCTGGGCTCCAGTGATCCTCCTGCCTCAGGCTTCCAAGTAGCTGTGATTACAGGGGCACGCCACCACGACTGGCTAATTTTTGTATTTTTTGTACAGATGGTGGTGGGGTGTTGTTGGGGGGGGGGTCTCACTATGTTGCCCAGGCTGGTCTTGAACTGCTAGGCCCCCATCCTCCCATCTCAGCCTCCCAACGTGCTGGGATCACAGGCGTGAGCCACCACACCCAGCCTCGTCTACTTTCTAGCTTGTCTTCTTGTACCTTCGAGGGCAGGAACATGGTAAACAGAGGAAAAATATACGTCCAGTTTCTCCCTTCCCTGTGGTTTTGGAACAGGAGGATGAAAAGGTCTTACCCACAGTGTCAACCCTTCAATGGAAGGAATTGTGTTTCTCCCACAGGGAATCAGGATTGGAAAGGGATGAGGCTCAGGGAGAATTACACAGAGCCTTGTGGGTGTAACGGGGATGAAGATGTGTTATCTCCCACTTGATGCCATCTTGCAGAAATAAGCTAATCATCTCCAGAATATGCTTTCGTTCGCCAAATGGGATTTACACATGCATCCTAGGCTAATCTGCCTTCCACGGATGGCAGGTTCTGTGAGTAATCCGACAGAGGCTAATTGGGACGGATTCCATGAGGACTGCTGTGTGATCCGCTCGCCGCCATGGCCCCTGGGTGAGGAGGATGGCTCTGGTGTGGGTTAATCCAGGCTTAAGTGGCCAGGAGATTTTGATCCTCATGGTATTACATTGTGATGATACTCACAGGGGCTCGGGGGAAAGCAGAAAATCCATTTGGCCAAGACTGACCAGTCTTCTCTCTGGGGCTTGTTCAGAAAGCTTGTGGAAGGGGATCCACTCATAAATGTCAGTGCTTACGGATCATGTTGTCTAAAGTGGGTGTCTCCTTTCCTCTTCCTTCCCTCATCCCTCCCTCCCTCCCTCCCTCCCTTCCTCCATCCCTCCCTCGCTCACACTCATTCCCCTTCCCTTCCTCTCTCCCTCCCTCTCAGTTTTCCTCTCTCTCCCACCCTTTCTCCCTCTTCCTCTCCCTTCCTCTTTCCTTCCCTCCCTCTTTCCCTCCCCTCCTCTCTTTTTTTTTTTTTTTTTTTTTTGAGATGGTGTCTCACTCCTCTATTTCCCAGGCTGGAGTGTAGTGGCGTGATCTCAGCTCACTGCAACCTCCGCTTCCCAGGTCCAAGCGATTCTCCTGCCTCAGCTTCCCAAGTAGCTGGGATTACAGGCACGTGCCACCATGCCTGGCTAATTTTTGTATTTTTAGTAGAGATGGAGTTTTGCCATGTTGGCCAGGCTGGTCTCAAACTCCTGTCAAACTCCTGACCTCAGGTGATCCGCCCATCTCAGCCTCTCAAAGTGCTGGGATGACAGACGTGAGCCACCGCGCCCGGCCTTCCTCTCCTTTATTTAAAAAAAAATCAAGGCCAGGCGCAGTGGCTCACGTCTGTCATCCCAGGACTTTGGGAGGCCAAGGTGGGCGGATCACGAGGTCAGGAGATTGAGACCATCCTGGCTAACCCGGTGAAACCTCGTCTCTACTAAAAATACAAAAAATTAGCCAGGTGTGGTGGCGGGTGCCTGTAGTCCCAGCTACTCAGGAGGCTGAGGCAGGAGAATGGCATGAACCCGGGAGGTGGAGCTTGCAGTGAGCCGAGATTGCGCCACTGCCCTCCAGCCTGGGTGACAGAGCGAGACTCCATTTCAAAAAAAAAAAAAAAATCAGAACGCTTGGTTCGTGATACAACTCTCACAATTTGTCTCTTCAAGTCCCCCTTTTAATAGACTATTTTTAGAGCAGTTTTAGGCCTAAAGAAGAATTGAGCAGAAGGCAGAGTTCCCACCTATCTCCTCTCCCCGAAAAGGTACGCATTTCCCCCAATGTTACCATCGCTCATTAATGTGCTACATTTGTTACAACTAATGAGCCAGTATGGATACATGATTATTGACTAACAGCTACAGTTTACATTTGGTGTGGCTCACTCTCTAGGGACCTCCTAAGCGTGGAGTTACACAGGATTTGTCCTTTTGCATCTAGCTCATTTCACTGGGCGTGATGCCCTCAAAGTTCATCCACTCTCTAGCCCATGTCAAAATTTCCTTCCTTTTTCAGGCTGAATCATATTCCATGGCATGAATGGATGACATTGTGTTTATCCATTCATCTCTCGGTGGTCACTTGGGTGTCTCTGCCTTTGGGGTGTGGTGAATCGTGCTGCTGTGAACACGGGGGTACATTTTGGTTCCCGGGGATGTACCACGTTTTGTTTATACTTGGCTTATTTTTATAAAGCTCGGGGCTAAAAAGCCTTTTCCATTTTAAAAGGGTTGTAAAAAAACAAATAACAAAGAGGAATATGCAACAGTGACCCTTTAGCTCACAGAGCATAAAATACTTACTCTTTGTCCCTTTGCAGAAAAAATTTGCAGACCCCAGATGTAAGATACTAACATGAGGGGAAACTGGGTGAGGGGCGTCTGAGAACTGTAGGGTCCAGCCCTATAGGGCCTGTGGGTTTTTCTCCCCGTGTGTGGAGATGAGAGATCGTAGAAATAAAGACACAAGACAAAGAGGTAAAAGAAAAGACAGCTGGGCCTGGGGGACCACTACCACCAAGACACGGAGACCGGTAGTGGCCCCAAATGCCAGGCTGCGCTGTTATTTATTGGATACAAGACAAGGGGGCAGGGTAAGGAGTGTGAGCCATCTCCAATGATAGGTAAGGTCATGTGTCCACTGGACAGGGGGCCCTTCCCTGCTTGGCAGCCGAGGCAAAGAGAGAGAGAGAGAGGAGACAGCTTACGCCATTATTTCCGCATTTCAGAGACTTTTAGTACTTTCACTAATTCTGTTACTGCTATCTAGAAGGCAGAGCCAGGCAGCTCGTGCCCTCAGTCTCTTGCCTCGGTACCTAGGTTGCCTGCTGCCCATAGGGAACATTGGACTAGCTTTGCAACTTTTCTGTAAATCGAAAATTTTTCCAAAACAGAAACAAAATTTTTTTAAAAGATGGTGTCTTGCTATGTTGCCCAGGCTGGTCTCCAGCTCTCCTGGCCCCAAATGATCCTCCTGCCTCAGCCTCTCCAGTAGCTGGGATTACAGGCACAAGCCCCTGTGCCTGGCTGAAACAAAAGATTTTTGAAAAGGATCCTTGGGGGCAGAATTCAAAAAGTCCTATAAAGCAGGACATGAAACCCAAAAGTCAGGAGTTAGAGACTGGCAGACGACTTTGAGTTTCAGCTCTGAGTGCCTTTGTACTGTTTCTCTTTTTAGGATAAATGTTATTTTATATATATATATATATATTTTTTTTTTTTTTTAATTGAGACAGGGTCTTGCTTTGTCACCCAGGGTGAAGTGCAGTGGCACCATTTCAGTTCACTGCAGCCTTGAACTCCTGGGCTCAAGACATCCTCCTGCTTCAGCCTCCCCAGTAGCTGGGACTACAGGTGTGCACCACCACACCCAACTAATTTTTGTATTTTTAGTAGACACCGGGTTTCACCATGTTGCCCAGGCTGATCTCGAACTCCTGGGCTCAAGAAATCTGTCCTCCTAGACCTCCCAAAGTGCTGGGATTACAGGCATGAGCCACCGCGCCTGTAATGAGCCAGTTTTAATTTTGAAGACAATCATTGAAAATTGATCTGATGCTGTTTCATGTTTTAAGGCCTCTCCACTGCCCCACCCCCAGAGGATTCCAGCACATGAAATCTGTAAACATTTGGTTTTACAGTGTTACTCTTTGCTAAAAATCATTAGGACTTACTCGTTTCTGGCATTCAAGGTCCTCTGAGATCTAACTCTAGTACAGGGATTATATCAACCCTTCCTAAAGGGCCGGAGGATAAATTCTTGGCGTTGCAGGCCATGTGCTCTCTGTCGAGGCCTCCCAGCTGTGCTGTAGGAGCTGAGAAGCAGCCATGGATGATATGTAAGTGAACACGCACGGCTGTGTGCCAATAAAACTTTATGTACAAAAGCAAGCAGTGGGCTGCATTTGACCCATGGGCCAGAGTTTACCAACCTCTGGTCTCGTTCATCTTTCTTTCTCTTTTTTTGATGGAGCCTCACTCTGTCACTCAGGCTGGAGTGCAGTGGCGTGATCTCGGCGCACTGCAACCCCCGCCTCCTGGGTTCAAGCTTCTCCTGCCTCAGCCTCCTGAGTAGCTGGGACTACAGGCGTGCACCACCATGCCCGGCTAATTTTTGTATTTTTAGTAGAGACAGGGTTTCGCCATGTTGGCCAGGCTGGTCTTGAACTCCTAACCTTGTGATCCGCCTGCCTTGGCCTCCCAAAGTGCTGGGATGACAGGCGTGAGCCACCGCACCCGGCCTCACATTTTCTGTATCCATTCATCCAACGATGGACATGTAGGTTGGTTTCCTATCTCGGCTATTGTGAATGAGGCTGACAGATTCTGATTTCATTTCCTTTGGATGTATACCCAGAAGTGGGATTACTGGATCATATGGTGGTTCTATCTTTAATTTTTTGAGGAACTTCCATTCCGTTCTCCAGAATGGCTGTGCTCATTTACATTCCCACCAACAGCACACAGGGTTCCCTTTTCTCCACATCCTTACCAATGTTTCTTTTTTTTTTCTTTCTTTCTTTTTTTTTTTTTTGTTTTGAATCGGAGTCTCACTCTGTCACCCGGGCTGGAGTGCAGTGGCACGATCCTGGCTCACTGCAACCTCTGCCTCCCAGGTTCAAGTGATTCTCCTGCCTCAGTCTCCAAGCAGCTGAGATTACAGGTGCCCACCACCACGCCTGGCTAATTTATATATATATATATATATTTTTTTTTTTTCAGACGGAGCCTCTCTCTGTCACCCAGGCTGGAGTGTAGTGGCGCGATCTCGGCTCACTGCAAGCTCCACCTCCCGGGTTCACGCCATTCTCTTGCCTCAGGCTCCCGAGTAGCTGGGACTACAGGCGCCTGCCACCACGCCCGGCTAATTTTTTTGTATTTTTAGTAGAGACAAAGTTTCACTGTGTTAGCCAGGATGGTCTCGATCTCCTGACCTTGTGATCCGCCCACCTCAGCCTCCCAAAGTGCTGGGATTACAGGCATGAGCCACTGCACCCGGCCTAATTTTTATATTTTTAGTAGAGACAGAGTTTCACCATGTTGGCCAGGCTGGTCTCGAACTCGTGATCCGCCTGCCTCATCCTCCCAAAGTGCTGGGATGACAGATATGAGCCACCGCGCCTGGCCATCTTTACTAATGTTTTTTATCTTTTATCTTTTGGATCATAGCCATTCTAACAGGTATCTCATTTTGGTTTTAATTTGCATTTCCTGGCTGATTAATGATCTTCAGTGTTTTTTCATAATCCTGTTGGCTGCCTGCGTGTCTTTATTTGAGAGGTATCTAGTCAGATTATTTAACCACCTCTTTTTTTTGAGATAGGGTCTCTTTTTGTTTTTGTGTGTGTGTGGTTTTTTGTTTGTTTGTTTGTTTTGTTTTTTTTTGAGACAGAGTCTTGCTCTGTCACCCAGCCTGGAGTGCAGTGGTGTGATCTCAGCTCACTGTAGCCTCGACCTCCCAGACTCAGCAATCCTCCCATCTCAGCCTCCTGAGTAACTGGGATCACAGGTGCACACCACCACACCTGGCTATGTTTTAAAATTTTTTTTGCAGAGATGGGGTCTTGCTATGTGGTCCAGGCTGGTCTTGAACTCTTGAGCTCAATCAGTCCTCCTGCCTCTGCCTCCCAGGGGACACTGGGCAATGTCTGGGGACATCTGTGGTTGTCACAACTCGGGGGTGCCCCTGGCATGGAGTGGGTGGAGGCCAGGGATGCTGCTTAGCACCCTGCAGTGCCCAGGATGGCCCCAGCCCAGAGAATGGTCCAGCCCCAATGTCCACAGTGCAGAGGGGGGAGACCCTGCATTCATTATTTCGAAAAAAATAATTGAATTGCGTCTCTGCTCACAACAGACACCAGAATAAGCTCCCAATGGGGAAGACAACATAAACCAGGGGACCCCAGTTGCTGGGATTCTCCTCCTCTCTCCCTCCCCTAACTCAGGGTGTGGATTTCAATGTGTGCAGCCTCCTGGGACCTCAGCAAGGGGGAGAATCATGGGACACAGTCTCTTGGGGATCTGTGGAACCCCCTAACTGAGGAGGTCTTTCTGGGGATGATTCTGTTCCCCAGGGGACATCAGGCAATGTCTGGGGACATCTGTGACTGTCATGACTGGGGGTGCTCCTGGCATAGAGTGGGTGGAGGCCAGGGATGCTGTTCAGCTCCCTGCAGTGCCCAGGATGGCCCCACCCCAGAGAGTGACCCAGCTCTAATGTCCATAGTGCCTGGGGGTTGGGAGGGGGACCCGTGCTGTTTCGGGCCGTGTCTAGGAGGCTGCTCTGGGAACCCGGGGAAGGTGGGAACAGAGCTTGTCATGAAGCGGGAGGGGAGGGTATGCGTCAGAAAAGAAATGACAGGTTTGAAATCTGCAGAAGCTCGTCTTTCCTCTCCGCCTCTCCTCCCCAGCCGGCCCCGCCCCCACCTGGCTTCCTAAATAAAGACCTTCCTCTGCATGGAGACCGCCTCACTCAAACTCACCCCCTCGTGCATATGCAGAGTCTCAAAAGACACGGCCCTGCCCCCGCCACAGCGAGGGTCTGAATGGGAGGTTTGGAGGAGAGCATCTGTGTCCCAGAACCGGCGGTGGGGGGCCCAGGGTGCTCGGCACATCTTCTGGAACCCGGGCTCGCCGAGGCAGGCGAGAGCTGTCCTCTCGCCTCTGTTGGGGATGCCTGCCAAGGTCAGCCATGGGCGAGGCCAGGGACAGCGCCCGGGTGGTGCCAAGGGGACTGTGAGTCACCTGTGGACAGGAGGGCTGAGTGAGGAGGGGACACGGGCCCTGGGCCTCAAGGGCACCATCCGAAGATCCCATAAGGATGAGGACAGGGGAGGTCAGAGGGCAGAAATTCAAGGCAACGGAACAGCTCTAGATGGGGGATGCCCCTGGCATGGAGTGGGTGGAGGCCAGGGATGCTGCTCAGCACCCCGCAGTGCCCAGGACAGCCCCACCCCAGAGAATGATCCGGCCCCAATGTCCACAGTGCCGAGGGGGAGACCCTACATTCATCTGGAAAAAAATAGACTTCGATCCCTTCTCACTCCAGACACCAGGATAAACTCCTGATGGGGAAGACGGTATAAACCAGGGGGGCCCCCCAGCTCCTGGGATTCTCCTCCTCCCTCCGCCCCACTCAGGATGTGGATTTCAATGTGTGCAGCCTCCTAGGACCTCAGCAGGGCCGAGGATCATGGGACTCAGATCGATCCCTCATCTGCCCTGCTGCGGAATTTCCCAGCTCTGTGTTTGTCTGTTGCAAATCCCCAGGTTTGGGAGCTGAGGGTCTGGCTGTTTGTGTCCTTGGGCACTGCTTGGAGATACTGGGCTATAAAATCTATCAGCCTTTTCAGAATTATGAGCAAAAATAACAACCAGCACCTTAATAACCCTAGAAGATGCATGCCTTCGACACTGTGGGTGAGGCCTGGTTTTTGTTTTCAGTTTCTATTATTTATTTTATTTTATTTTGATTTATTTATTTGAGTCAGAGTCTTGCTCTGTTGCCCAGGCTGGAGTGCAGTGGTATGATCTCGGTTCACTGCAGCCTCTGCCTTCTGGGCTCACGTGATCCCTGGAGCCACCATGCCCAGCTAATTTTTAAATTTTTTGTAGAGATAGGGTCTTGCTATGTTGCCCAGGCTGGTTGCAAACTTCTGGCCTAGGGTCTTGCTATGTTGCCCAGGCTGGTTGCAAACTTCTGGCCTTCAGCAATCCTCCCATCTCAACCTCCCAAAGCACTAGGATTACAGGCATGAGCCCTTGTGCCCAGCCCATAGTACAATATCTTTAGCTGGTTCACAGGCTGCAGTGACATCTCTCAGTGTTTCCAGCACAGCTGAAACTGTGTATCCTCTGACCCCCATCTCCCCCCTCCTTTCCCTCCTCTACCACTAACCGCTCTTCTGCTTTCTGTTTCTATGTATTTGGGAGGTTTTGATTGTGTGTTTTGAGATGGAGTCTCGCTCTGTTCCCCAGGCTGGAGTGCAGTGGCACGATCCCAGCTCACTGCAACCTCTGCCTCTCGGGTTCAAGCGATTCTCCTGCCTCAGCCTCCTGAGTAGCTGGGATTACAGGCATGCACCACCACGCCCGGCTAATTTTATATTTTTAGTAGAGACGGGGTTTCACCATGTTAGCCAGGCTGGTCTTGAACTCCCAACCTCAGGTGATTTACCCGCCTCGGCCTCCCAAAGTGCTGGGATTACAGGCATGAGCCACCGTGCCTGGCTGTATTTGGGGTTCTTTGCTTGTTTTGTTTTTGGACTCCACAATACGTGGGATTACGCAGTGTTTTTCTCTCTCAGCGTCTGGCCTATTTCACTTGGCATCGTATTCTCCAGGTTCTACAAGGGGGAATTTTATGGCATGCGAATATTTTAATTTTTTTTTTTTTTTTGAGACAGAGTCTCGCTTAGCCGTCCAGGCTGGAATGCAGTAGTTCGTGATCTCAGCTCACTGCAACCACTGTCTCCCGGGTTCAAGCGATTCTCCCATCTCAGCCTCCCGAGTAGCTGGCATTACAGGCGCCTGCCACCATGCCTGGCTAATTTTTGTATTTTTAGTAGAGCCGGGGTTTCACTGTGTTGCCCAGGCTGGTCTTGAACTCCTGACCTCAGGTGATCTGCCTGCCTTGGCCTCCCAAAGTGCTGGGATAACAGGCATGAGCCACTGCGCCCGGCCTATTTTAATTTTTTAAAGAAAGAAATTGGTCAGGCACAGTGGCTCATGCGTGTCATCCCAGCACTTTGGGAGGCCGAAGCGGGTGGATTGCCTGAGCCCAGGAATTTAAGACCAGCCTGGCCAATATGGCATAACACCATCTCTACAAAAACTACAAAAATTAGCTGGGCGTGGTGATGGGCACCTGTAATCCCAGCTACTTGGGAGGTTGAGGCAGGAGAATCTCTTAAACCTGAGAGGTGGAGGTTGCAATGAGCTGAGATCGCACCACTGCAATCCAGCCTGGGTGACAGAGTGAGACTGTCTTAAAAAAAAAAAAAAAAGAGCGAGAGAGAAAGAGAGGGAGAGAGAAAAGAAAGAGAAAGAAGAAAGAAGGAAAGAGAGAGAAAGAAAAAGAAAGAAAAGAGAGAGACAAAGGAAGACAGAAAGAGAGTAAGAGAGAGAAAGAAAAAGAGAAAGGGAGGAAAGAAGGAAGGCAGGAGGGAGGGAGGGAGGGATGGAGGGAAGGGAGGGAGGGAGGGAGGAAGGAGGGAAGGAGGGAGGGAGGGATGGAGGGAAGGGAGGGAGGAAGGAAGGAAGGAGGGAGGGATGGAGGGAAGGTAGGGAGGGAGGGATGGAGGGAAGGTAGGGAGGGAAGGAGAGAAGGTAGGGAGGGAGGGATGGAGGGAAGGTAGGGAGGGAAGGAGGGAGGGAGGGAAGGAAGGAAGGAAGGAAGGAAGGAAGTCGGACAGAGATCTGGAGAAGTGCCTCCAGGACACAGTGGGGAGGGCTGGGAGGCGGTGGCAGCCCTTCGTACACGAGTTCCCCTGACCACCACCACTGTCCATGGCCTCTGTGTCCCAAGGGGGACTGATCTCTCCCTGCTGACATTCGGCACCTGCTACCTGGAGTGTTTCTTGCCTGTGTCTGAGACTTGCCTGCCTGCTGGGTGGAAGGGCCAGCTGCCCATAGGTGCCCAGGGCCCTGAGCTGGGTTTAAAGCCGGGCTATTGGCGCCTTGAAATCCATACTAATTTATGAACAGGAGGTCCCAGCGGTTCGTGTTGCCCCAGCTCGGCAGTTTCTGAGGACCTAACCCCCGCGGAGAGGTCTCTCCTCCTTGTCTCCACTGCTGGCCGCCCGGGTCGATTGTGATTTGTCCACACAGGGAACATGAAAACGCAGCCTTTCTGTCAGGCTGAGTGAGCCGCTGAAGGTCGCTAGGGGACAGCCTGGCGCCAGCTGGTGCGGCTCAAGGCCCGAGGACAGAGCGGCTGGGATGTGGCTTCACCCACGCTGTGCTCGCCTCTGACCCAAGCTGCTCTGAGGCCGAGTGCAGACCGAGGGGCATCCGCGGGGATCGCCTCACTGCCAAGTCCAAGGTCTTGAGGACAGCCAGGGGCTGGGGTTAAAGGGCTGGGGACGGGGAGGTTTGCAGTGAAGGCAGAGAGTGAGAACTCATCTTAAAAATGATTCCTAGGGCTGGGAATCATTGTTGCCTGTAATCCCAACAACTTCGGGAGGCCAAGGCTGGCGGATCACCTGAGGTCAGGAGTTCAAGACCAGCCTGGCCAACATGAGGAAACCCCGTCTCTACTAAAAATACAAAAAAAGCTAGCCAGGCATGGTGGTGGGTGCCTGAAATCCCAATTACTCTCGAGGCTGAGGCAGGAGAATCGCTTGAACTCGGGAGGTGGAGGTTGCCGTGAGCCGAGATCGTGCCCCACTGCACTCCAGCCTGGGGGATAGAACGAGACTGTCTCAAAAAAAAAAAAAAAAAAAAAGATTCCTATGACATGAATATTCAAAGCAGCAGATTCACAATTGCCAACAAGTAGGAACGAGCCGATTGTCCATCCGCCGGTGAATGGATTTAAAAAACACATCCTTCCATACTCAGGAGGAGTAACACTCAGCCATGGAAAGGAGCAAGTCTTTGACACAGGTCACAGCGTGGATGCACCTTGAGGACGTCACACCCAGTGAGAGACACCAGACACAAAAGGCCACACAGTGTGTGACCCCATTTCTATGAAATGTCCAGGACAGGCCCATCCACAGAGACAGGGAGGGATTGCGTGGGGCCGGGGCTGGGGATCGGGGGCTGATGGCGAGGGGGCTTCTTTGTAGGGTGATGAGAATGTTCTGGAACTACATAAAGGTGATGGTTGGCCAGTTTTGCAAATATACTGAAAACAATGAATTATACACTTCAAGTGGGCGAGTTGTATGGTACAGGCATTAGTTCACAATAAGGCTGTTTAAAAATAATGATTCCTGGCTGGGCGCGGTGGCTCATACCTGTAATCCCAGCACTTTGGGAGGCTGAGGCGGGTGGATCATGAGGTCAGGGGTTCAAGACCAGCCTGACCAACATGGTGAAACCCCGTCTCTACTAAAAATACAAAAATTAGCCGGGGGTGGTGGTAGGTGCCTGTAATCCCAGCTACTCAGGAGGCTGAGGCAGGAGAATTGCTTGAACCCGGGAGGTGGAGCTTGCAGTGAGCTGAGATTGCACTCCAGCCTGGGTGACAGAGCAAGACTCCATCTCAAAAAATAATAATAATATTAATAATAATGATTCCTAGGGGTGAGTGTCTACACTGAATGTATCCGCCTCTCTCAGTTTGCTGGTTTTGATAAGATGTGCCCTAGTTGTGTACGGTGTCGCTGGCAGGGTAGTGAGTTTAAGGGTGCACCAGACCACTTCAAATTCATTCAGTAATTTAAGGTTGTCCAGGTGAAATGGCTACGCCTGTAATCCCAGCGCTTTCAGAGGACAAGGTGGTGAGAGGATCACTTGAGCCCAGGAGTTCAAGACCAGGCTGGATAACATAGCAAAGACCCTGTCTCTATTTTTAAAAAATTACAAATTAGCCCACAAATTAAGCACATTCCTTCCCCCTTCCCAGAACATAAAAACTACAACAGTGATGCCCACCTGCAGGCCCAGCTCCTCAGGAGGCTGAGGAAGGAGGATCGCTTGAGCCCAGGAGGTGGAGGCTGCAGTGAGCTCTGATTACACCATTGCACTCCAGCCCGGGCAACAGAGTGAGGCCCTGTCTCAAAAAAAAAAAAAAAAAAAAAAAAAAAAAAAAAAACATGATTCAAAGTTGAAGGATTATGTTCATAGCTGCCCTGCAAGGTGGAGGGCCTCCTGCAGCCCTGTGGGCATGCCGCTCCAGCCCTTTCATCACTCATCCCTGCTGCCCTGAGCTGCTGCTGTCCTGAGTGGCAGGCCCTGGTGTAGCAGATCTTGCAAAATTCCAGCTGCTGCCAGAGCCCAAGGGTGCCAGGGCATTCCTGTGGCAAGGGCACCACCTGCAGGTGACAGTGGGGATTTCAGCTCCCTATCCCTACCTTTTATTGATGGTAAATTACCCTGAGCTCGTAGAACGGAAACTAGCATTTTAAAAAGTCTGCATTTTTTTAAAATGAACTTTTAATTTTAGATTTTCAGAAGAGTTGCAAAGAAATCCAGAGACTTCCTGTCTACCTCTCACCAGTTTTCCCTTATGTTAGCATCTTATGAAGTCACCATGCATTTGGGGTTGGTCTGTTTTTGAGACAGTGCCGTGCTCTCTTGCCCAGGCCGGAGTGCAGTGGCACAATCGCAGATCACTGCAGCCTCAACCTCCTGGGCTCAAGCGATCCTCCTGCCTCGGCCTCCCAAGTAGCTGGGACTACAGGTTTGCACCACCATGCCCAGCTAATTTTTACATTGTTTTTATAGAGATGGCAGATGGGGTCTTGCTATGTTGCCCAGGCTGGACCATATACTTGTGACCACCAAGAAGCCCATGTGGGTACATTTCTATAAGCTAAATTTCACTCTTTATCCCAGTTTCACGGTTTTTTTCTTCTAATGTCCTTTTTCTGTTTTAGGATCCTATCCTGGATCCCAAGTGGCTTTTTTTTTTTTTTTTTTTTTTTTTTTGAGACAGGGTCTCGTTCTGTCACCCAGGCTAGAGTGCAGTGGCATGATCTCAGCTCACTGCAACCTCCGCCTCCCGGGTTCAAACGATTCTCCTGCCTCAGCCTCCCAAGTAGCTGGGATTATGGGCGCCCACCACCACACCTGGCTAATTTTTGTATTTTTAGTAGAGACAGGATTTCAACATGTTGACCCGGCTGGTCTCGAACTCCTGACTTCAGGTGATCCGCCCACCTCGGCCCCCCAAAGTGATGGGATTACAGGTGTAAGCCACCTCACCTGGCCCCATGTGGCATTTAGTTTTATTTTTTTTCAGACAGGATTGCACTCTGTTGCCTAGGCTGGAGTGCAGTGGTGCAATCCTAGCTCACGGCAACCTTGATCTCCCGGAATCAAGCGATCCTCCCATCTCAGCCTCTCGAGTAGCTGGGGTCACAGGCGGGCACCACTACACCCTCCTAATTTTTAAATTTTTTTTGTCAAGATGGGGTCATTTTGTAGAGATGGGGCGACTCGCTGGGAGGACCCTGGACTCCGCACGAGGCCTCCTTGTGGCTGTGGTTTGTCCCAGCAAGACGACATGGAGCACAGAGCAGAGTTTGGGAAGGGAAAGGCTCGTGGGGTGGGTCGGGGAGGCCAGGCCCGGCTTCCAGGCCCAGCTTCCAGGCCCTCTCCCCATGTGTCACGCGGGACACGCCACATCCCCAGCAGCGAGCTGGGACAACAGCCCAAAGCACTGTCACCAGCGAGGCTCCCAGAGACCCAGCACCCACGTTCCTATGGGGGCTGGTTCTGCGGCCCCTGCTGCCTGACCCATGCCAGGATTCCAGGCTCCAGAGGGAGGCAAGGATTTCATATAAACCACGGTGTTTGCGGGAACAGCTTTGGCCCTGGAGCTTGTCCTGTCAGTGATGGTGGCGGGGTCCCCCCGAGTCCCCCGAGGTGGGGAGTTCCTGGTCGCAGCCTCAGGCATGTGGTGCCAGCCTGGTTCTGCTCAGAGACTGCCCGTACCAGCTGAGCTGGGGCTGAGGGACTTCCCAGGATGCAGGACTTTCAGGCTAACTCTGGAAAAGTCCTGGGCAGACCTGGATACGTTGGGTGCCTTCTGGGCACCGTGGGACTAACTCAGCCCCTTCTTCTTCCTCCCAGGGAGATCGTGAGGCTCCAAAGATGTACAGAGATGTTTTTGATAAACTGTGAAGAGCCGTAGAAACATCAATCCTTGCACTCAGTTCAGTTTTCAAACACGTGGAAAATGTATTAGGAATAACGTCATAAATCTCTAATAATAAATATTTTCAGTGAATTGTCTTCTGCTTTTTTCCTTTTTTTTTTTTTTTTTTTTTTTTTTTGAAGCAGAGTCTTGCTCTGTTGCCCAGGCTGGAGGGCAGTGGCTCGATCTCAGCTCACTGCACCCTCTGCCTCCCGGGTTCAAGGGATTCTCCTGCCTCAGCCTCCTAAGTAGCTGGGACTACAGGCACCCGCCACCACGTTGGCTAATTTTTGTATTTTTAGTAGAGACGGGATTTTGCCATGTTGGCCAGGCTGGTCTCGAACTTCTGACCTCATGATCCGCCTGCCTTGGCCTCCCAAAGTGCTGGGATTACAGGCCTGAGCCACCGTGCCTGGTTGCCAAAATGATTTCTGTCCTTGTCCAATCACAAGCACGAGGCCGTTCTCCAATGCTGACCCCATCAACACATGCATGGTGCCTCCAGCCAAGCCACGCCAAACTAACTCTATGTGTTTTTTCCAGGGAGTGGAGCTTGGTTTCGGGATCTCGGTGCTGCAGACGGCGAGACCTCCTGCACAGGTCGGTGCTGTAATGCATTTCTTTGTTATGATTTGAGGCTCAGTTGGCTGTTTTGCACCCTGGATGTAAGACGTGGGGTTGCCGTCAAGGCGGGCGTCTTGGCCTTGACCTGGGTCTGTCGGCTGTTTGTATCCACCAAGTATGGGTAATGGGGAGCAGGTGTGGGTAACAGCTGCTAGCTCCTGGCAGAGTTTCCTGCCCACAAGGCAGGGAACGTGGCACTCACTGGTCCTGCTGGTGCCAGAGCCCCTAGATGGGGTCAGGGTGGGAAGCCCACAGCGGTGCTGCATGCCTTTCCGGTGTCTTCGTGCCATGGTAGGGAGTTTTAAGGAGCCTTCACCCGTATCTCCCGTGCACCTGGAGAGTGACCCGTCGCTGGCCCTTTAGCTCTCCTCTGTTGATTTACTCCTCGTTTTTCTCCCTAAAGAATCATGAGTAGCTTTTAAAATGTAGGAAGAGGAAACCATTTAAAAATAAGTAGAAAGGAAGGCAGAAATGTCCATAAAAGGCAAAGCTGTAGGGACAGAAAGGGACTCGTGGTGGTTGGAGGCTGGGGACGTGAATGTGCGCCGGAGACTTGCCAGGGACGTGGAAATGGACCCGATGGTCGGGTGGGGGTGACCGCAACCTGGTGAACTTACTTAAAAATCTTAAAACAAAATTTTTTTTAAGAGTTAGGGTTTTGACCAGGCATGGTGGCTCATGCCTGTAATCCCAGCACTTTGGGAGGCCGAGATGGGTGGATCACCTGAGGTCAGGAGTTCCAGACCAGCCTGACCAACATGGTGAAACCCCATCTCTACTAAAAATAGGAAAATCAGCCAGGCGTGGTGGCAGGTGCCTAGAGTCCAAGCTACTCGGGAGGCTGAGGTGCGAGAATCACTTGAGCCTGGGAGATGGTGGTTGCAGTGAGCCAAGATCATGCCACTGCGCTCCAGCCTGGGTGACAGAGCGAAACTCCTTCTAAAAAAAAAAAAAAGAGAGAGAAAAGAAAGAAAGAAAGAAAAACAGAAAAGAGTTAGGGTTTGCTTTGTTGCCCAGGCTGGTCTTGAACTCCCTGGCTCAAGTGATCTTCCTGCTTTGACTTCCCAAAGTGCCAGGATTACAGGTGCGTACCATTGCACCCGGCCCTGAAGTATCTTTGAGCAGTACACGTCACTTGAATTTTCTGGCATGTAATGTGTACCTTAAAAATGCATATTTTAGCTAAGCCCAGTATAAATCATTTTGGTCTCATCCTTAGTAGACAATGGTCATGAGAGGTAATTCAGAAACAGATGTACTCAAAAGTCAAGAATATGTTCAAATTTAGCAATAAGGCAAAGACTCCAAATGTCCATCAGTGGGTGAATGGATCAGCAGAACATCCTCCATCCACACCATGGAGTGTTACTCAGCCATAAAAAGGAATGAAGCTTTGACACAGGCCACAGTGTGGATGTACCTTGAGGATGTCACGCTCAGTAAGAGATGCCAGACACAAAAGGCCACACAGCATGTGATCCCCTTTCTACAAAAGGTTCAGGACGGGCTGATCCACAGAGGCAGGGAGGGGATGGGTGGGTGCCGAGACTGGGAGGGGCATGGGAAGTGATGGTTGATGGGTTTCTTCTTCTTGGCATAATTAGAATGTTCTGGAATTAGTGGTGATGGTTGCAGGACTCTGAATGTACTAAATGCCATTGAATTGTGCGTTTTCTTTTTATTTTATGATTTTTTTCTTCTTTTTGGTGCCGCAGATAATACTCAGAAAGAATTATGCATTTTAAATGGGTGCACTGTATGTCATATGAATTACATCTCAATAACATGATGCATGTATAGACAGAGCATTATATATATATATATATATATATATATATATATATATATATATATATAGTGTAGGCCAGGTGCGGTGGCTCACACCTGTAATCCCAGCACTTTGGGAGGCCAAGGCAGGTGGATCACCTGAGGTCAGGAGTTTGAGACTAGCCTGGCCAACATGGCGAAACCCCGTTTCTACTAAAAATACAAAAATTAGCCAGGTGTGGTGTTAGGCACCTGTAATCCCAGCTACTTGGGGGGCTGAGGTGGGAGGATTGCTTGAACGCGGGAGACGGAGGTTGCAGTCAGCTGAGATTGCGCCACTGCACTCCAGCCTGGGCGACAGAGCGAGATTCCATCTCAGAAATAATAAACTAAAATAAAATAAAGTGTAGATGCAAAAAGTGTAGATATAAAATATATGTATAATATTTATTTATGAAGCCAAACATAAAAATGTAAAAGATTTCATATTGTACAATTCCACTTACAGGAAAATTCTAGAAAAGGTGACAGATCAGAGGTGGCCTGGAGGCTGGGGGGTTGGGATCGGGGCAGCTCTGGGAGTCGATGACAGCGTCGCATTGAGATTATGCTGATGGTTGCATAGCTGTAGAAATGAATGGCAACCCTTAGAACCATGTGCGCTTGAAGATTAGCGTGCCCAGCGTGCATCGCAGGGTGTGTAACTGCACCCCAGTGAAGCTGTGACACCAACAGAAAAGCTCAGCCCGAAAAAGGAGGCGCAGGGCTGGAAGGTGTGCAGAGCCCGGAGAGGTCTCGGACTTTGCATTTCCAGTGGACGTGGTTCAGGGCCGGAAGGTGTGCAGAGCCCGGAGAGGCTCAGACTTTGCATTTCCGGTGCACATGGTGCAGGGCGGGAAGGTGTGCAGAGCCCGGAGAGGGCTCGGACTTTGCATTTCCGGTGCACATGGTGCAGGGCGGGAAGCTGTGCAGAGCCCGGAGAGGGAGCAGACTTTGCATTTCGGGTGCCGACAGCAGGGCCAGAAGGTGCGCAGAGCCCGGAGAGGGCTCAGACTATGCATTCCCGGTGCTTCCTGGGGCTGCCACAGGTTTGGTGTTGGGCTTCTTCAAACATTCAGTTCTGGCCGGGCGCCATGGCTCACGCCTGTAATCCCAGCACTTTGAGAGGCCAAGGCAGGAGGATGGCTTGAGCCCAGGAGTTTGAGATCAGCCTGGTCAACAGAGCAATATCCTAATCTCTACAGAAAATTAGACAGGTATGGTGACACGCACCTGTAGTCCCTGCTAGTGGGGGGCTGAAGTGGGGAGGATCGTTTGAGCCTGAGAGTTTGAGACCAGCCCAGGCAACATGGTGAAACCCCATCTCTACAAAAAATACAGAAATTAGCCAGGCGTGGTGGTGCACACCTGAAATCCCAGCTACTTAAGAGGCTGAGGTGGGAGGATCGCTTGAGCCCCGGAGGTCGAGGCTGCAGTGGGCTATGATTGCACCACTGCACTCCAACCTGGTCAACAGAGCCAGACCCTGTCTAAAAAACAGAAACAAATAACCCCATTCATTTCGACAGGGAAACGCTAGCAGCTGCGGAGCTAATAGTGTTTGCAAGCTAGGATACGGCAATTCTCAGCAAGAAACATTGCGATTTCTGATCTCCCGTGGGCCCTTTTGGAAAGACTGCCCGTGATGGGGTCATCGTTCTCCATGACCTGTCCCAGAAACACGTGTCCCATGGTGGGGTTCTGTGAGAACAGCTCCCTGGCAGGCAGGCTGTGGGCTGGTGGGGCTGCCCACTAAGCCCCCAGGGCCTGGATCGGAGCTGCTAGATCCTCTTTGGGCACTGGTGGATGTAGGCACCTCCTGCCCCAGACGTAACAAGTGACCACTGATGTAGAACGGCTTCTCCCACACAGTTATTATCTGACAGCGCTGAAGCTCAGAAGTCTAACATAGGGCCGGGCGCGGTGGCTCACTCCTGTAATCCCAGCACTTCG
This sequence comes from Pan troglodytes, assembly GCF_028858775.2. NCBI lineage: Eukaryota > Metazoa > Chordata > Mammalia > Primates > Hominidae > Pan > Pan troglodytes. The sequence continues at coordinate 4,978,058 of NC_072418.2, read as the reverse complement.
GGAGGTCGAGGTGGGCGGATCACCTGAGGTCAGGAGTTTGAGACCATCCTGGCTAACATGGTGAAACCCCATCTCTACTAAAAATACAAAAAAACCCAGCCAGGTGTGGTGGTGTGCATCTGTAGTCCCAGCCACTCAGGAGGCTGAGGCAGGAAAATCGCTTGAGCCCGGGAGGCGGAGGTTGCAGAGCCAAGATCATGCCACTGCACTCCAGCCTGGGCGACAGAGTGAGACTCCATCTCAAAAAAAGAAAAAACAAACAAAAAAAAGAAGTCTAACATAGGCCTCACTGGGCTAAAATCATGGAAAATCAAGGTGTGGGCAGGCCAGTCCCTCCTTGGGGCTCCAGGGGAAAATCTGGTTCCTGCATTTCCCAGCGTCTAGAGGAACCCACATCCCTTGGCTCGGGGCCCCCTCCTCCCCCTTCACAGCCACAGTGAAGCGTCTTCCAGTCTCTGTTTGACTCTCACCCTCCTGCCTCTTCTCCTGAGGACCCTATGAGGACATTGGGGCCCCCAGATCACCCCGGATGCTATCTGATTCTTAACTTCATCCCATCTGTGGTCCCTTTTGACATGGAGCTCACCTGTCCACGGCTTCTGGGGTTAGGATGGGGCTGTCGCTGGGAGCCTGCTGTTCCTTCTGCTGACATGGGGAATGGGCTGGAGGGGTGAGCAGAGCCGACTTCCTCCCTTGCCTGGTCACTCACCCGCCTGTGACCTCAAGGAGAGAGGAAGAGGCTCCCCGTGGGGATCTGCCAGGCGCAACTCTGGCCATCGCAGGGCTGAGTTCTCGAGGCTAAGAGCCACTGAGGGTCAGCTGCGGGACCCGAGTCCCTTCTTCTTGTACCACCTCTGGGGACCATCTGCCAGTTTCTGGAGTGCCTCCCCTTCATTTCATAGACTTAAGTTTCTCAAGCTGGTCATTTTAGGGATGGCAGTTTGGCCTGAAGCCCTTTGATCCCTGATTGACGTCAGAACTTGGTGAGAGCCTGGGTGTGGTGGCTCGCGCCTGTCATCCCAGCACTTTGGGAGGCCAAGGCGGGAGGATGGCTTGAGCCCAGGAGTGTGAGACTAGCCTGGGCAACACAGCAAGACCCCATCTCTACAAAAAAAATTAAACAATTAGCCGGGTGTTACAGTGTGTACCTGTGGTCCCAGCTACACTGGAGGCCAAGGCAGGAGGATCACTTGAGCCTAGGAGATCAAGTGGGGCAGTGAAGCCGAGATCACACCACTGCACTCCAGCCTGGGCAACAGGGCAAGACCCTGTCTCCAAAAAAAGCAAAAGCTAAAAAGGTAAAATGGAGAAAAGTACAAAGAAGGCCAAGCCCCTAAGTTCCCCAGCCCAGCACCGATGGGCCTCAGCATCTTGCCAAGCCTGTGCTGGGATTTTCGTGAATTACATTCACCTGTAGATTTCAGACGAGGAGGGCTCTGTTCTCTCATTCCTCACTCCCATCACTGGGCGTCTTTCCTGTCGAGAAACCTCGACATCCACCCTCATTCTTGACGGTCGTTAAGGCACTCCGTGTGATGGCGGTGGTGACTTATCACTTTAAAAATGATTTTATAATGTGTTGAACTGGTCCCCCTAGCTGGGCTTTTGGAATGTCTCTCTTTTTCTTTATGTCTGTCTTTCTCTCTTCCTCTCTCTCTCCTTCCTTCCTCTCTCTTTCTTTCCTTCTCCCTCTCTCTTTCTCTCGCCTTCTTCCCTCTCCTCCTTCTCTCTCCTTCCTTCCTATCTCTATCTCCCTCCCTCTGCCGCTTCCTTCCCTCCCTCCTCCCTCCCTCCTTCCCTCCCTCCTCCCCTCCCTCCCTCCTCCCCTCCCTCCTTCCCTCTCTCCCTCCCTCCTTCCTTCCTTTCTCCCTCCCCTCCCCTTCCTTCCTTCCTCCCCTCCCCTTCCTTCCTTCCCTCCCTCCCTCCTCCCTCCTTCCTTCCCTCCTTCCTTCCTCCCTCCTTCCCTCTCTCCCTCCCTCCTTCCTTCCTTTCTTCCTTCCCTCCCTTCCTCCCTCCCCCTCCTTCCTTCCCTCCCTCTCTTCTTTCTTCCTTCCCTCCCTCCCCCCTCCTTCCTTCCCTCCTTCCTCTCTCCCTCCTTCCTTTCTTCCTTCACTCCCTCCTTCCTTTCTCCCTCCCTCCTTCCCTCTCTCCCTCCCTCCTTCCTTCCTTTCTCCCTCCCCTTCCTTCCTTCCTTCCCTCCCTCCCTCCTTCCCTCCCTCCCTTACCCTCTCCTTCCCTCCCTTCTTCCCCCTTCCCCCCTCCTTCCTCTCCTCTCCCTCCCTCCTTCCTTCCCTCCCTCCCTTACCCTCTCCTTCCCTCCCTTACCCTCTCCTTCCCTCCCTTACCCTCTCCTTCCCTCCCTTCTTCCCCCTTCCCCCCTCCTTCCTCCCCCTCCCTCCTTCCTTCCCTCCCTTACTCCCTCCTTCTCTCCCTTCCCTCCCTTCCCCCCCTCCTCCCCACTCCCTGCCTCCCTCCCTCTCTCCTTCCTTCCTGAATCCCTCCCCTTGGATGGTTGAGGTTTAAGTTAAATTCCTGCGAGTGGATGTGCTGCTGAGCTCTGTGCCTGTGATCTACATTTGACATCCAGCCACAAAAACCTCCAGAAACCCCATTCCTTCCTGGAGCGCTCGTTCCCCACCCTCCCAGCCGCAGCTGTGAAATCTTTGCCAAGCTGGCAAGTAGGGGCGCTCATCTTTGTTTTGTTTGGGTGTCCTTGGTGGCCGGTGAATCCGACCGTTCTCTGGGCATCCTTCTGTGGGCTGCCAGGCTGGGGTCTTTGCTGACCTTTCTGTTTCGGCGTCTCAGGCGCATTGATTTGTTTGAACAGTTTATAAACGTTTGTTTGAACTCTGCAAATATTTTCCTGAGCGTGTCTTTTGACTTTGCTTACGGTGGGTTTTGCCAAAGAGGAATTTTTTTTTTTTTTGACAGAGTCTCACTCTGTTGCCCAGGCTGGAGTGCAGTGGCACGATCTTGGTTCACTGCCACCTCCTCTTTCCGGGTTCAAGCGATTCTCCCGCCTCAGCCTCCCAAGCTGGGATTACAGGTGTGCACCACCATGCCCGGCTAATTTTTGTATTTTTAGTAGAGATGGGGTTTCACCATGTTGGCCAGGCTGGTGTCGAACCCCTGACCTCAAGTGATCCTCCTGCCTCAGCCTCCCAAAATGCTGGGATACAGGTGTGAGCCACCGCGCCTGGCCAGGATTTTAAATGTTTGTTATACATGAGCATCTCCTTTGTTTTTTTTTATGGATTTCTTCCAGATTTTAAGATTATAAAAAATATCACCTGTATTTTGTTCCGATTGCATGTTTTACACTTAAATTCTGAACTACTTGAAATTTAACTATGCTAGTGGGGCTCACGGAGGAAGCAGGGGTGATTCTGACCCAACCCTCACCTCCCCTCCCCTCCCCAGGGGATGCTGGGAGATGTCTAGGGATGTCTCTGGTTGTCACGACTGGGGGGTGCTCCTGGCATGAGTGGTTGGAGGTCAGGGACACTGTTCAACACGGCCCCATCCAAGAGAATCATCCAGCCCCAATGTCTACAGCCCAGGAGGAAGAGACTCTTTCTCCCTTCCCTTCCCCTTCCCCCTCCCCTTCCCCACCCCTTCCCCTCCCCTTCCCCTTCCCCACCCCTTCCCCTCCCCTTCCCCTTCCCCACCCCTTCCCCTCCCCTTCCCCTTCCCCTACCCTTCCCCTCCTCCTTCCCCTCCCCTCCCGTTCCCCTCCCCTCCCCCTTCCCCTCCCCTCCCCCCCCGTTCCCCTCCCCCTTCCCCTCCCCTCCCCCTTCCCCTCCCCTCCCCTCCCCCTCCCCTCCCGTTCCCGTCCCCTCCCTCTTCCCCTCCCCTTCCCCTCCCCTCCCCCTCCCCTCCCCCTCCCCTCCCCCTCCCCTCCCCCTCCCCTCCCCCTCCCCCTCCCCTCCCCTTCCCCTTCCCCTCCCCCTCCCCCCTCCCCTCCCCTCCCCCTCCCCTCCCCCTCCCCCTCCCCCTCCCCCTCCCCTCCCCCTCCCCTCCCCCTCCCCTCCCCTCCCCCTCCCCTCCCCCTCCCCTCCCCCTCCCCCTCCCCTCCCCCTCCCCTCCCCCTCCCCTCCCCTCCCCCTCCCCTCCCCCTTCCCCTCCCCTTCCCCTCCCCTTCCCCTCCCCTTCCCCTCCCCTTCCCCTCCCCTTCCCCTCCCCTTCCCCTTCTCCTCCCCTTTTCTTTTCTTTTCTCTTTCTGACAGTCTCGCTCTGTCACCCAGGCTGGAGTGCAGTGGCACGATCTCACCTCACTGCAACCTCTGCCTCCCAGGTTCAAGTAATTCTCTGCCTCAGCCTCCCGAGTAGCTGGGATTACAGGTACATGCCACCACGCCCGGCTAACTTTTGTATATTTAGTAGAGACAGGGTTTCACCATGTTAGCCAGGCTGGTCTTGAACTCCTGACCTCGTGATCCACCTGCCTTGGCCTCCCAAAGTGCTGGGGTGACAGGCGTGAGCCACCGCACCCGGCCCATTCATTATTTAAAACTGACTTCAGTCCCTGCTCACACTAGACACCAGAATAAACTCCCGATGGGGCAGACGGTGTAAACCAGGGGGACCCCCAGCTCCTGGGATTCACCTCCTCTCTCTCTCCCAACTCAGGGTGTGGATTTCAATGTGTGCAGCCTCCTGGGACCTCAGCAGGGCAGAGGATCATGGGACACGGAGTCTCTTGGGGGTCCGTGGAATCCCCTAACCCGGGGGGGTCTCAGCCAGGGGTGATTCTGCCTCCAGGGGACATCTGTGATTGTCATGATGGAGGGATGCTCCTGGCATGGAGTGGATGGAGGCCAGGGACGCTGCTCAGCACCCTATGGTGCCCAGGACGGCCCCACCCCAGAGAATCATCAGGTTCTGATGTCCACACACCCAAGGGGAGGCCCCAGTAGAGGGGACGGAATTAGTGGTGAGCAGGTGTGGTGCCGGCTGACCTTGAAGGGGTTCTCTGTTACAAAGGATGGCGTGGGATGCGGGCTTTTCCTGATCTTTTAATAATGTTGCTAGTCATTCATTGAGCACCTCCTGTTTGCTGGGCGCTGGGCTGGGCGAGTGCGGCTTTGGCTCCTGCGGGCACAGGGTGGGAAGCTTGGAAACTCATCTCCCTACAAGGACGGACGGGGACGAGAGCGAGGCTGTGAGGGGTGCAGGCGCCTGCGGGGGTTCTCTGACCTCTGGGTGGCAGCCTCTCCAGGAGAGCAGGTGCGCCGCCAAGTGAGGGCCGTGGCTGCCTGTCCTGATGACAAAACCAGCACCGTGATCCCCTGCTCCTATCCTTCTGCAGGCCCCAGGGCAAAACAACAACGACAACAGCAAAGACGGCCCGGGCTCGCGGGGAGCCTGTTCCTGGGGCCTCTGACGCTCGATTTGCAGAGGGCTGTTGTTACCGCTGGCGGCCACCAGGGGGCAGAGGAGGCCCACGGAGTTTCCTGGACCCGGGCCTGGAGCCGGCAGGGGGCTGGAGATGCGGGGGGTGCAGGTAGGGACGGGGGTGCAGCGGGTGTGCAGGTGGGTGCAGGTGAGGACAAGTGGAGTTGGAGGTGCAGGTGGGGACAGAGGTGCAGGTGGGGACGGAGGTGCAGGTGGGCGCAGGTGGGCACAAGTGGGGACGGAGGTGCAGATGGGCGCAGGTGTGCGTAGGTGGGTTCAGGTGGGTGCAGGTGGGGACGGAGGTGCAGATGGGCGCAGGTGTGCGTAGGTGGGTTCAGGTGGGTGCAGGTGGGGATGGAGGTGCAGGCAGTGCATACTGACTGTATCCCAGATGTCTTCAGTCACCCCTGAGCCCCTCTTTAAGCTCTGTCACTACCCCCACTGCAGTTTGCTTGATACCTTCCTGGTTCAACACTGACAGCCCTAAGTCCCAGGCAAACCCAGATGGTTGGCCCCTGCCCTAGGGGCCCCTGTGCGCACACTCAGAGCCTCTCTGCCCAAAACCAGAGGCGGTCCCTGGGTGTTGTGCGTGGCAGGAGGTGGGAGGCACTGGCTCTGCTCCCCAGGAGTGGCCTTAAGGCAGTCAGGGAATGCACCTCACACTCGGGCACAGAGGTGTCTCCAGAGCAGAGCTCGGACCAGAGAATGGAAGGCATAAAGCATCCCTGGAGGGCTGGGTGGCCCTGGGAGAGTGCAGGTCATCCTGCCATGGGAATCAGACCCTGGCTTGTCCCCACCATCAGGCCCTGGGGTGCCTGTCATCCCCCCTCCCAGATGTCATGCTCCTCAGGGTGAGAACTGGCTGTGGACCTGGGGCTGCCACTCCCCAGCTCAGAGAGGGGTCATTGTCCTGGGGGGCAGAGGGCCTGGATCCTTGCCTGTGAGTTAGAGACTCGTGCGCCCCTGAGTGAAGGCAGTAGAGAGCTGGTTCAGTTTGGCCAGAGGAGAATTCCTTCCACCCGCTGAGTGGGAGGGAGAGAGGAGGTGAATCCCAGGAGCTGGAGTTACCCTGATTTATGCTGTCTGCCCCTTTGGGAGTTTATTCTGGTGTCCGGTGTGAGCAGAGAGCAGACTCTGTTTTTTTCCAAATAACACAGGGTCTCTCTCCCCCTGGCTCCTGTAGACATTGGGGCCACATTTTTCTCTGGGGTGGGGCTGTCCTGGGCACTGCAGGGTGCTGAGCAGCATCCCTGGCCTCCACCCACTCCATGCCAGGTGCACCCCCCAGTTGTGACAACCACAAATGTCCCCAAATATCACTCAGTGTCCCTTAGGGGACAGAATCACCCCAAGTTGGCCAGGCGCGGTGGCTCACACCTGTAATCCCAGCACTTTGGGAGGCTGAGGTGGGCGGATCACTTGAGGTCAGGAGTTCGAGACCAGCCTGGCCAACATGGTGAAAACTCCTCTCTACTAAAAATACAAAAATTAGCTGGGTGTGGTGGCGGGCGCCTGCAATCCCAGCTACTCCGTAGGCTGAGGCAGGAGAATCACTTGAACCTGGGAGGCAGAGGTTGCATGTGAGCCGAGATCGCACCATTGCACTACAGCCTGGGCAACACAGCGAGACTCCGTCTCAAAAAAAAAAAAAATCACCCCAAGTTGAGACCCCCTGGGTCTCAGGTGTGTCCCATGATCATATGGACCTCTGAGGTTCCAGGAGGCTGCACACACTGAAATACACACTCCGAGTGAGGAGGGAGAGAGGAGGCAAATCCCAGGAGCTGGGGTCCCCCTGTCTTACACCGTCTGCCCCACTGGGAGTTTGTCGTGGTGTCTGATGTGAGCAGCGGACAGACTTGATTACTTTTTTTTTCCCTCAAATTAAGGCAGGGTCTCTCACGTTCAGCACTGAAGACTTTCTACCCCTTAGGAGACACTGGGGCTGGGGGTGGGGTTGGAGATGCAGAGGGTGCAGATGGAGATGGGTTCACGGGGCACCTGCACCCACCTGTGCCCACCTGCACCCACCTCCACCTCTGTCCTCACTCATCTGGGGCAATGTCTAGGGATATTTGTGGTTACACGACTGGGCGGTGCCCCTGGCATGGAGTGGGTGGAGGCCCAGGATGCTGCTCAGCAGCCTGCAGTGCCCAGGACGGCCCCACCCCAGAGAACGATCCAGCTCCGATGTCCACAGAACCCGGGTGAGAACCCCTCTTCCAGGATAAGCATTTCTTCAGCCTTTTTACTTCTTGCCTCACTGAGTGCGAAAGAACTTTGCGACCTCCAGATCACAGAGTGTGTTTTTCTGATAGCTCCTTGTTCTCCCGGCGAGGGTTTTTTTTTTTTTGGTAACATTTCTGCTGAGAGCTTTACTGGAGCCTCTTATCCTGAGAAGGGCTCTTGTGTGGTGAGCAAACTCCAGTCCCCGCGGCCAGTCAGAGCGGGTTTATTTCCCCCTGGTCGGTCACTAGATTTCAGCATGTCCTGGTCGTGTTGAAATTCACGTTATTATCAGTTCTTTTTGCGGACAAGTTGTTCCCCTGAAAGAATTGCCAAGATATACAGCCAGAGCCTGAAAACGCTCTGCTCCCGGAAGGTCACAGCTCATTGCTACCACCCTCCCCGAGAAAACGTGTGTGCAGCCCGCAAGTAATTACGGGGCGCTGTGCCGAAATCAGGGGCTCTGCCACAGTCTCCAGGACTCAGAAACCTCTCCCTGTACCCAGCAGCCTCCACATCTGTAGCCCAGGACAAGGCGGTGCTTCCCGGCGGTAGGAGAGCTTGGACATGACCTTGACCCTCTATAGCAGGGGTCACCTGGGTGATGCCGCCCCCCCCCCCCCCACTCCGGGGACACTGAGCAATTTCTGGGACATCTGTGGTTTTCATGACTTGGGGGAGCTCCTGGCATGGAGTGGGTGGAGGCCAGGGATGCTGCTCAGCACCCCGCAGTGCCCAGGACGGCCCCACCCCAGAGAACAATCGGGCCTCAAATGTCCACAGTGCTGAGGGGAAGAAACTCTGGGTTCATTATTTTGGGGAAAAAAATTCGAGTTATTTTCCTGCTCATGATAGGCACCATAAACGCCCAGTGGGGCAGACGGTGTAAACCAGGAGGACCCCCAGCTCCTGGGACTCACCTCCTCTCTCCCTCCTCACTCGGTGTGGATTTCAATGTGTGCAGCCTCCTGGGACCTCAGCAGGGCACAGGATCATGGGACGTGGAGTCTCTTGGGGGTCCGTGGAATCCCCTATCCCAGGGGGTCTCAACTCGGCGCAATTTTGCACCCAGGAGACATTTGTGGCTGCCTCGATTGGTGGATGCCATGGGGTGGAGGTCAGGGGTGCCACTCAGCACCCTGCAGTGCCCGGGGCAGCCCCACAACCAAGAATGATTCAGCCCCAAATGCCCACAGTGCCGGGGGGAGAAGGCCCGGTGCAGAAGAACCTGCCTCCCGGGTGAGTTGACAGCAGGCTTCTGTCCTCTTCTGGACAGAATTACTACAGCTCCCACTCAAGCCCCGGTAAACAGACCCCCGTTTTCAAGCCCACGGATGTCCTCTCAATGAATCCCCGTTTCAGAGCTGTTATTGCGACCACCTGACTCTACTGATTAAGGCTCCGTACCCAGAGAGGCTCACATCCACGACCACCGAGCCCGGGGATCTGTCGGTGGGGCTGCGGGAATCTGAGCACCCCAGCCCAGTGTGCAGACCACAGCCACCTCTCGTGTGTGTGTGTGTGTGTGTGCGCGCGCGTGTGTGCGCCTGTTGCTAAGCAACCGCTTGAACAGTCAGCCTCCCACAGAACGAGGGATGAGGCACCAACTTGGTCATCGGCAGATTCATCGAGCCTTGGCCGCCTTTGACTCAAAATACACACGGCGGTGACGGTCGCATATGATAAGATGCTGGGGGCAGGGGACATGGGGGAGCCGAGTGGAGGCCAGAGAGGATGGCTCTGCCAATCTGTGGCTTGACCTTGACCCTCTCTGACCCTCTACAGCAGGGGTCAGAGTCCATTGCCCAGGACAGCAATGATGAGGCCCGTTGGATGCTAATTTTCCTCCCATCCGCTTCATCGTTTAAGTGAACCAGCACCCACCTGCGGGGCCCCTGCCAGGCTAACACCCTCGGATCTCTGTGCAGACACTCCCGGTGCCGCCTGGGGATGCGTGTCATAGATGGTTAAGGTGCAGCCTGGGGAGGCCCAAGGTGGGGTCTGTTGAGAAGTTAGGGGCCTGGTAGAGGGGCCCCCTGTCCCACCAGCAGGGTTCAAGGGGCTGAGGGCTCCTGAGTAGACATGGGCCAGGCAGAGGCCCAGGCGGGTGCCCCAGTGCAGAGCCCACTGTGGCTGGATGAGCCTCGTAATGACTTCATGTTAGAGCCTCAGCTTTACTTATTTATTATTTTTATCGGACATGGATCTGAATTATTATTCTTATATTCTTGTTATTATTATTATTTTAGAGTCAGAGTCTCACTCTGTTGCCCAGGTGCGAGTGCAGTGGTGCGATCATAGCTCAGTGTAACTAAGGGGTGCTCCTGGCAGGGAGTGGGTGGAGGCCAGGGACTCTGCTCAGCACCCTGCAGTGCCAGGGCAGCCTCACCCCAGAGATGGATCCAGTCCCGATGTCCACAGTGCTGACGGTAAGAGACTTCCCTGTAGAGTAGAAAGTCTCTGTTCGTCAGCTGTTTTTACAATTCCCAGTCTGTTTTCTGTGTGCGTGTGTGTGTGTGTGTGTGTGTGTGTGTGTGTGTGTTTTAGTTTTGTTTATAGCAGGTTGGGTTTTTTTGTTTTTTTTTTTGAGATGGAGTTTCACTCTTGTCTCCCAGGCTAGAATGCAATAGCATAATCTCGGCTCACTGCAACCTCCACCTCCCGGGTTCAAGCAATTCTCCTGCCTCAGCCTCCCAAGTAGCTGGGATTACAGATGCCTGACACCACGCCTGGCTAATTTTTGTATTTTTAGTAGAGATGGGTTTCACCATGTTGGTCAGGCTGGTCTCGAACTCCTGACCTCAAGTGATCCACCTGCCTCTGCCTCCCAAAGTGCTGGGATTACAGGCATGATCCCACACAGCGCCAGGCCAGGAGTCTTACCTTTCTAGGAGGCAGAGTTTATCTGTTCTTTTGGGGCTCCTTTCTCTAGAGAATGGGGGAGAGGGCAGCACCAGGGTAATGATGTCCCCGCAGAACAGGCCGTCGCGGGATTAGCCTAGTCGATGCTAGTTGTCCTTATTGGAGATCTTGGGGAGACGCCCTGAAAATGCTGTAGTCTGCCTTGGCTGGTTCAACGTCCTTTCACCCCTTTTCTCTCTTCCTCTTTCAGAAATGGCACTTCTAGGGTCAGTCGACTTCATTTTAGAAGTTAGCAAAAGAAGGAAAAAACTGCTAAAGCCGGGGTCGAAAACTGTGGCCCCCAGGCCAAGTCCCCCATCTATTTCCTGTTTTTATAAATAAAGTTTTATTGGCATACAGCCACAGACATACTGTGCCCCCACCCCAGGCCCAGTCTGGCCCTCCACTTCCTGTTTTTCTAAATGAAGTTTTATTGGCACACAGCCACAGACAAACTGCAGCTCCCTGGGCCAAGTTCCCCCCTCCACTCCCTGTTTGTATAAATAAAGTTTTATTGGCACACAGCCACAGACATACTGCAGGTCCCTGGGCCAAGTTCTCTGCTCCACTTCCTGTTTTTATGAATAAAGTTTTATTGGCATACGGCCACAGACATTCATTTACCTGTCATCAGTGACTGCTTTCATACTACAAGGACAGAGCTCAGTGGCCTTTTGCAGAAAAGGTTTGCTGACCCTCAGCCTAGAGGCCTTGAGTTATCTGATTTCTTCTCATAACCACTTGTGAGGAAAGAATGATCGTCACTGGACAGATAAGGATGCTGAGACCTAGCGAGGTTAAGTGGCTTCATGAGGTGACATAACCAGCAGTTTAGGGCTTGGGCTCCCAACTCTGCCACCTACTGGCTCTGTGACCCTGGGCCATCTCTGTGCTTTTCTGAACCTCAATGCCCTCGTCTGTGAAAGAGGGGAGAATAGGCAGTGCCTGCCTCTCAAGGGGTTAATGCATGTCAAGCTGTCTAATACTAAATGCACCATTCTTCCTCTGGTCTTCATGCCTACTATGCCTCCTCAACCCCACACAGTGCTGTTGAGACAATCAGATAATGTCATAGTCATTAGACCTTTTTGATGATATACTCAGACATACTCAGGAGGAAACTGCTGAGTTGCTTGGCTGATTGTGGAGGGACATGATGTCCAAGCCCTTGTGTATGAATAAGTTTGAAAGCTGACCATAAAATCCCAGAGTGCTCTAGTCTGCAGCACATAAAGAGTGTATTAGCTAGCTATGGCTGCGTAACAACTACCATGAATGCAGTAGCTTAGAGTGACACCCATTTATTATCTCATGGTTCCATAGGTCAGAAGTTTGGATGTAGTGTGGCTGGGTAAGACCCTGCACAGAGGACCCAGCCACACTATGTCCAAACTTCTGACCTCGGAGATGTGAGCCAGGGCTGCATTCTCATCCGAAGGTTTGTGTGGTGACCGATCCCCTTCCAAGCTCATTCCAGGCTCATTCAGAATTCAGTTCTTTGTGGTTGATAGACTGTTTCTGTTGTCTTGTTAGCTGTCAGGAGGGGGCAACTCTCAGCTCTTTGAGGCCACTCTCAGGCCACGTGGCCTCCTCCATAGGCCCCTCATGCTTCCAGGCTCTCATTTCAGGAAAGGCCCAATCCCTTTTAAAGGGTCACCTGATTAGGCCAGGCCCACCTAGGATAATCGCCCTTTCAGTGAACTCAAGGTCAACTGATTTAGGACCTTATTTACCTCTTCAAAATCCCTTCTTTCCTGAAAAGCAACCTAATCAGGGGAGGGATATCTCGTCATGTCCACGGGCCCTGCCCACACTCAAGGGGAGGGGGTTCTACAAGATGTGTTCTCCGGGGAGATCTTAGACTCCTCTTGGTGGCAAAGGGAAGGGGGGGCCCGCATTCGGCCTCAGCCAGGACCGAATCAGCAGGACCTTCACTCCCTTTTTCTGGCGTCCATCCCTTCCTCTTGCAGGAGTACTGCCAGGACTTTGGGGAGAGGGTGGGGGTTATTGGGAGAAAGGAGGCATTTGGAAAGTAGGTGGCAGGCTGTGTCCCAGTTACACCTAAATGTGTCTCCACTTATTAAAAAAAAAAAAACCTTTATTTTGAAATCATTACAGATTCAGAGGAAGTTGCAAAAATCACACAGAGCAAAAAACATCACATGTATCTTCACAGTTTCCCCCAGTGGTGACATCTTATGTAACCATAGTACAAAACCAGGAAATGGACCCTGGCACCATGTATGTGCAAAGCTCTGTGCCCTTTTGCACACATACAGACTCGGCTTCGCCTTATTTATGAATGTGCAGGAACATTAAGTGTCCATAAATGTGGACGGAGCTCCTCTTACTCGTGGGCATGGGGTCAGAGGGAGGCGGGAGTACAACCAAACAAAACCATCTAGACTTCGACCGTTGATGTGGGTGCCAGGTTCCAGTCACCGTGTGCCCCCACGCTGCGTTCAGGGCTACGCTCTTCTGTCTTTTCCCACTAGTCTGTGAGTCTGTGAGGTCTTGTCCACTACCTCTTTAGGCAGCCAGCCCTTCTGGTGGGCTTCGTCGTGGGGAGGGGGTGGCACTAGGTGTGTTCTGGGGCTCCTAGCACTAGAAGACTTGTTTCAAATCCAGAAGCACCTCCTATTCGTGTGGGCGCCCAGGCAACTTACCTGACCCGTCTGTGACTCTGTGTCCTTGGGGACCTGCTATTCTAAACACAAGAGCGTGGCCTGCTGTCACCATCACCATCCTGGCATCTGCAGAAGAGCCACCAAGCGCTGCCTCCTGAGAATTTCTGGAAGGAAGAGATGACTGGTAGAGTGGAAAGTTATTGAAAGGGACATTTGGAGTTCTTTCCAAGGGACATAACCCATCTCCCAATATCCCCTATCCATTTGCTCAACCTTCAGAGAGACATACTAAGATATCCAGTTGTTCACCTCAAGTCTTCAACTTTCCCCCAAAGTTCTTTGCTGTTTTCTCTGTGCCTTGCACAGAGCCTGATGCATCATACGTGCTCCTTGGGGGCCACTTTGTGTGTGTTTCCTACTAATGGCACCTACAGCAGCAATGGCCACCATGTCTTTTACAGCTACAGTCCTAGGCAGAATTCCAAGATGGCGCCCAAGACCCCCACCCCCTGGTGCCCACATCTTACCTAATCCCCTGCACTTGAGGATGGGCTGGACCTGCGGCTACGACGGGGTGTCACTCCAGCGGTTAGGTTAATGCAGTTAGGTCGAGTGTTCAGTAAAGGGATTTTGCAGATGCGACGAAGATTCCTAGTCAGTTGACCTGGATTTTGCAGATGCGACAAAGATTCCTAGTCAGTTGACTTGAGCTCATCAAAAAGGAGACATCCTGGGTGGGCCTGACCTCATCAGGTGAGCCCATGAAAGAGGCCAGAAGCACATCCCGAGGTGTCAAATTCACAGAGACAGAAGGGAGAATGGTGGGTGCTAGGGGCTGGGGGAGGGAAGAGGGGAGCTGTTGTTCAGCGGATACAGTGTCTCAGTTGTACAAGATGGAAGGTTCTGGAGAGCCATTGCACAGCAGTGCGAGTATACTTAACATCACTGAACCGTACACATAAACGTGGTTAAGATGATCCGTCTTATGTTATATATATATACACACACACACACACCACAGTTGAAAGAAAGAGAGAAAGGGAAGGGGTTTCTTGCCTTAAAGAAAGCAAACAGCTATGTCGTGAGCTGCCTGTGGAGGGTCCATGTGGCAGACACCTGAGAGTAGCCTCTAGGGGCTCAGAGCACTCACATCCAACAGCCAGTAGGTGAACAGGGACCTCATTCCTAGTGCTGCAAGGAAATGGATTCTGCCGATTACCAAACTAGCTCAGAAGAGGACCCCAAATTCCAGATGACAGCTCGGCCCAGCCCATACCTTGATTTTAGGCTTATAAGACTCTGAGCAGGGGACCCAGTTAAGCCAGACTCTTGACACACAGAAATTGTGAGATGGCAAATGGTGTCTTTGTTGCCGCTGTTGTTACTCAGCAGTAGCTGACTCATACACTTGCCATGTTGTTTGCCATGTTGAGATTGAGATAATGATCTCCACTTCACGTAGGAGAAAACAGTAGCGGAGAGGGGCTGACGTGCCCAGGGCCACATGGCAACTGTGTTGTGATCATCACATTAACTGTGCCTGTCACCCGGGCCGGACCGTCACCTCCTTCATCAAGATCAGGGATCTGGTCCAAGCCTTCACCAGATGTTTACTGAGTGAGTGAAAGAAACAAAGAATGAAGGTGCTGGGACCGACCCTCACCTGACCTCCTGCACACAGGTGAGTCTGTGTCTGCGACCAGGACCAGTGACACCATAGGACACTGAGTGAAATCTCGAGAACATAACTGTGAGGCTCAGAAGGAGTAGTCAGCACATGCAACTCCCCGGGCTGAGTCAGCTGCCGGTGTTGAGGTCGGAGCTGATCAGCCTCCTGGAATGTGACATGCTGTACCCTGACTAATATTCCGGCTGAATCAGAGCTTTGCTCGTAATGAGAGGCAAGTCTCGAGCCAGTCACCCTCTGGCCCATGTGAGACTGGGAATTCAGAATCAGCCGGGAGTGACAGAAAGCCAGGTCTGGCTGGCACGCCTGGGCGGGTGTTTACGGCACGCGGGCTGCCAGCTGTGACCAGCTCTGAAGGGAGCCGGGGCCAGAGGATGCAGGTGCAGAGGACAGGCGCCCGGAGGAAGTGGGAGGAGAGGCGGCCACAGGGCTGGGGCCCCACTCTGGGTGCCCCTGGAGCCATGCAGGGGGTGGGTTCACCCCCTTACCGCCATTTAACATGTGAGGTGGATCGTTCTCTGGGGCGGGTCATCCTGGGCACTGCAGGGTGCTGACAGTGTCCCTGGCTTCCACCAACTCCATGCCAGGAGCACCCCCAGTCATGACAACCACAAATATCCCCAGACATCACCCAGCGTCCCCTGGGACAGAAACACCTTGGTTGAGACCCTCTGGGATAGAAGATTCCACAGACCCCAAGAGATTCTGCATCCCATGATCCTCTGCCCTGCTGAGGTCCCAGGAGGCTGCACACATTGAAATCCACACCTGAGTGGGAAGGGAGAGAGGAGATGAGTCCCAGGAGCTGGGGCCCCTGGGTTTATGCCGTCGGCTCCATCTGGAGTTTATTCCAGTGTCTGGTGTGAGTAGGGAGGACACTCGGTTTATTCCCAAATAATTAAAGCCGGTCTCTCCCCCTGGGCACTGTGGACACTGACACTGGACTGTTCTCTGGGGTGGGGCCGTCCTGGGCACTGCAGGGTGCTGAGCAGCATCCCTGGCCTCCACCCACTCCATGCCAGGAGCATGGACCGATGTTAGTGAGGCAATATTAGTCAGGGAAGGTCCCACTTCCCTCCGTCATGACAATTACAGATGTCCCCAGACACCGCCCAGTGTCCCCTGAGGGGACAGAATTACCCCAGTTGAGACCCTCATTGAGTGAACCGATGAAGACAACACCGCCCAAGAGTGAAAGCAGGTGCCCACACCAGGAGCTTTGTTTGGGAATTCAGGGAGGGCTTCCTGGAGGAAGTGACATGAGTTGAGTGTTGCTAGTGCCCTGAAGGTGACAGGTGGGGTGGGGGATACAGGTGCAGAGATGGTTCCAGGACCTTGAAAAGGTGAGAGGGAGGGAGTGAGGAGGCCGCACGGCAGAGGCTGCATTTTATCCCGAGGGCAGGAGGGAGCCATAGTGGGTTCCGGCTCCACCCATGACAACAATCAATTGGTTTGGGTCCAGCCTCCCTGTGTGACAGATTAGGAAACTGAGGCACAGAGGGGGTGAGAGATGCCCCAGCCTCCTGTGGGTGGCAGAGATCCCGGTGGGTTTCCACGGTGCCGCTGGTCAGGCTGGTTTGGGGCAGGAGGCCGGCTTCAGGCCTGGGGCGGGAGCAGCATCAGCTTCACGTTCCCGCTGGAGACACAGGGTCAGGTGGGCACCCGCGGTCACTCTCTGCTTCTGTTTGGTAAAATGGGGGGTGATCACCACCCCTGCAGTCCGGGTTGCTGCAGGGAGTAAATGAAATAATCAGGCCGGGCGCCATGGCTCACGCCTGTCATCCCAGCACTTTGGGAGGCCGAGGTGGGTGGATCAGCTGAGGTGAGGAGTTCGAGACCAGCCTGGCCAACATAGTGAAACCCCATCTCTACTAAAAATACAAAAATTAGCCAGGCGTGGTGGTGGGCGCCTGTAATCCTAGCTACTTGGGAGGCTGAGGCAGGAGAATCGCTTGAACCCGGGAGGCGGAGTTGCGCTGAGCATCAGTGAGCAGTCCAGCCTGGGCGACAGAGTGAGACTCCGCCTCAAAAACAAAACAAAAAAACAAACAAAAAACCCCAAAACCAAAATAATCAGCTCTGAAGTCCTTGTCTTGTGCCCAGCACGGTGAGGGCGCTACCTGCTCACCCTCTCACACCCTCATTTCCTCTCTGACCCAGCTTCCTCCTCCCCAAAGACTCTGCCCTTCACTGGCTTCCCTGGCAACCATGGAAACACTGGGAGGGGCATGGGTGACCCATGGCCCTTCTACAAGTTGGTGGCAGAACTTTGGTTCTCTGCTTCCTGATCCCCATGACCGAGGAGAAGAGAGAAGTCTGGCTAATCTGGGAGCAGTGGCTCACACCTGTAATCCCAGCACTTTCAGAGGCCGACATGGGAAGATCGCTTGAGGCCGGGAGTTTGAGACCAGCTTGGGCAACAGAGACGCCCCCTCTATTTCTGCAAAAAATAAAAATAAAAACCCTGGCTGGGCACAGTGGCTCACACCTATAATCCCAGTGCTTTGGGGTGCTGAAGTGAGAGAATTGCTTGAGGCCAGGAGTTCAGGACCAGGCTCAGTAAAAGAGTGAGACCCCCTTGTCTACAAAAAAATTTTAAAAAATTAGCCGGGTGCAGTGGTGTGCACCTGTATTCCCAGCTATTCGGGAGGCTGAGGCAGGAGGATTGCTTGAACCTGGGAGGCGGAGGTTGCAGTGAGCTGAGATCGCACCACTGCACTCCAGGCTGGCGAGAGAGCAAGATCTTGTCTCAAAAGAAAGGAAGGAAGAGGTCTGGAGGCCCCAGGGGACAACACATGCACCCTCGGCACAGAGCCCGAGCCCCCAGGGAGGTAAACCACAGGCGTCCACCCCTGCCTGGGGTCCGGCTCTGCACCCACAAGGAAAGGTGACAGCCAGGAGGTGGCTTCTGTGCCCTGAGCTGACCTTGTCTTCCTGTCTCAGGGCAGGAGTGGCCCAGCCCACAGCGTGGAATTCTGCAAGCTCAGTAAACACCCTGGAGCCTGTGGGATGGGCTGGAGGGGCTCGGGCCCCTGTGCCCGCCTGCCCTCTGCCTGGGGGTAATTACCAGAAAGCCTGCCTCCTTCCCTCCTTCCCAGAAGGCGCTGCTGGGCTCAGCCTCCCGCAGGTCAGGAGCTGCTAGGAATAGCTGCTAGGGCTGGCAACAGGTCACAGTCACCGCTCCGGAGACGAGGGGCCTGCTGTGCTGTGGCACCACCGGCAACCAGACAGAGGTGGAGCTCTGCCTGAGAGCCACTGGAGCGCCTTTCTTTCTTTTCTTTTTTTCTTTTTTTTTTTTTTGAGACGGAGTCTCGCTGTCTCCCAGGCTGGAGTTAAGTGGCACAATCTCAGCTCACTGCAAACTCCGCCTCCCGGGTTCTCGCCATTCTCCTGCCTCAGCCTCCCGAGTAGCTGGGACTACAGGCGCCCACCACCACGCCCGGCTAATTTTTTTTGTATTTTTATTGGAGACGGGGTTTCACCATGTTAGCCAGGATGGTCTTGATCTCCTGACCTCGTGATCCTTCCACCTTGGCCTCCCAAAGTGCTGGGATTACAGGCGTGAGCCACCGCGCCCGGCCCTTTCTTTCTTTTTTTAATTGTGGTAAAATATATGAAACATAGTATTTACCATCTTAGCCATTTCTAAGGGCTCAGTTCAGTGGCATTAAGCACATTTGCATGGTGCTGCACCCATCACCACCGTCATCTCCAGAACTTTCCATCTTCCCAGACTGAATCTCTGTCCCCGTGAAACACTTGCTCCCCGTCCCCTTCCCAGCCCTTGGCACCCCCCATCCTGCTTCCCTTGTACTGTTCGCTCTTGTTCACAGCAGCCAAAAGGTGGAAGCAACTCAAGCGTCCATCAACAGATGGACTGTCTCTGTGAATCTGACGGCTCTAGGGACCTCCTAGGCATGCAGTCACACAAGATTTGTCCTTTTCTTTTAGATGCAGTCTCGCTCTGTGGCCCAGGCTGGAGTGCAGTGGTGCGACCTCGGCTCACTGCAACCTCCGCCTCCCAGATTCAAGCAATTCTCCTGCTTCAGCCTCCTGAGTAGCTGGAATTACAGGCACCTGCCACTACGCCCGGCTAATTTTTGTATTTTTAGTAGAGATGGGGTTTCACCACATTGGCCAGGCTGGTCTCCAACTCCTGACCTCAAGTGATCCACCTGCCTTGGCCTCCCAAAGTGCTGGGATTAAAGGTGTGAGCCACCACACCTGGCCAATTTGGTTTTTTGTGTCTGGGTTCTCTCACTGAGCGTGACGTCCTCAAGGTGCATCCATGTTGCAGCCTGTGTTGGGATTCCCTTCCTTTTCATGGCTGAGTAATATTCCATCATACAGATGCACCATGCTGTTTATCTGTCCATCTGTTGATGGACGCTTGGATTGATTGCTTCCACCTTTTGGGTGCTGTGAACATGAGTGAACAGTACAAGTATCTGTCCGAGCCCCTCCTTGCAATTCCTTTGGGTAAGGAACACCTTGTTTATTTGTTTTCTTGCTCTGTTGCCCAGGCTGGAGTGCAGTGGCACGATCACAGCTCACTGCAGCCTCAAATGCCCGTGCTCAAGCGATCCTCCCATCTCAGCCTCCAAAGTAGCTGGGACTACAGGTGCACCACCACGCCTGGCTAATTATTTTTTTGTAGAGATGGGGTCTGGCTATGTTGCCCAGGCTTGGAACACCCCATTTGTACTGGGTTTGATACTACAGCCCAACCTGTGGTCACCTTTTTGCCTCCTGGGACACAGAAGAGCTCAGACTGAGCCTGGGTGTTGAGGACCTTAGCCGGAAAGTGGCTTCTCCCTCACCCACCCTCACTTGGCCACACACCCCCAGGAAGAAGGACCAATGTTTTCTATCAGTGGCCGTGCCCGGGGTGTCAGAGCTCTAGTGGTATAAATGGTACACGGTGAAAATGAAAACAAAGCCCTCCTCTCTGCCACGTTGCTCGCATTGAGCTCCCTTTCCCGGAAGCCCCCTCTCTGCCGTGTTGCTCGCGTTGGGTTCCCCTTCCCGGAAGCCCCCCTCTCTGCCGCGTTGCTCGCGTTGGGTTCCCCTTCCCGGAAGCCCCCTCTCTGCCGCGTTGCTCGCGTTGGGTTCCCCTTCCCGGAAGCCCCCTCTCTGCCGCGTTGCTCGCGTTGGGTTCCCCTTCCCGGAAGCAGCTGGTGTTGCCAGTTTCGGGGGCTTTCCCTGGAGATGGGCTGAATCCCCAGCCCTCATTACTGACCATTGACTTCTGCGGGGCTTATCCCGCACCCTTTGCAAGCTTAAAAACCACGAGGAGCCGGGCGCGGTGGCTCATGCCTGTAATCCCAGCACTTTGGGTGGCCGAGGTGGGCGGATCATGAGGTCAGGAGATCGAGACCATCCTGACTAACACGGTGAAACCCCGTCTCTACTAAAAATACAAAAAATTAGCCGGGTGTGGTGGCGGGTGCCTGTAGTCCCAGCTACTCGGGAGGCTGAGGCAGGAGAATGGCGTGAACCCGGGAGGCAGAGCTTGCAGTGAGCCGAGATCTCGCCACTGCACTCCAGCCTGGGTGACAGAGCAAGACTCCGTCTCAAAAGAGAGAGAAAAAAAAAAAAGTTGATGAGGGTTTTGGGCAGGCAGAGGGAATCGAACTCACTCCTCCCTGGTGATCAGCATGAAGGAAGGGGAGAGAAAAGGGGCAGACGAGCCTCTTGTGGCTGCCATAACAGGTGACCACAGCCCCGGAAGTATCAATTCGCAGACGTGTGTCCTCTCACGGTTCTGGAGGGCAGAAGTACTAAACCAAGCTGTCTGCAGAGCTGTGCTCCCCTGGGCGCTACAGGAGAGGATCCTTCCGCGTCCTCTGGCTTCTGGGGGCTCTGGCAAACCTGGCTTGTGCTTACCGTCGAATTGCTCCAGTCTCTGCTTCTGTTTTCTGCTGTCTCTCTGTGTCTCCTTCTTTGTTTTTGTTTGTTTGTTTGTTTGTTTGAGATGAGGTCTTGCTCTGTCACCCAGGCTGGAGTGCAGTGGTGCCATCTTGGCTCACTGCAACCTCTGCCTCCCAGGTTCAAGCAATTCTCCTGCCTCAGCCTCCCGAGTAGCTGGGATTACAGGCGCGCACCACCACGCCCGGCTAACTTTGTGTTTTTAGTAGAGATGAGGTTTGTCCATGTTGGTCAGGCTGGTCTCGAACTCTTTATCTCAGGTGATCTGCCCACCTCGGCCTCCCAAAGTGCTGGGATTACAGGAGCAAGCCACTGTGCCCAGCCATTTTTCTTTAATTAATTTTTTGTGTCTGGAGTCTTGCTGCTGTGTTGCCCAGGCTGGAGTGCAGTGGCAGCATCATAGCTCACTGCAGCCCTGAAATCCTAGGGCTCAAGCAATCCTCCCGCCTCAGCCTCCCGAGTAGCTGGGACCACAGGTGTGGACCACCACATCCAGCTTCAACATAAGTTTTAAGCAAATGCAATTAGTCCGTAACAGTCATTTTCCGAGGTTCCCCGTGGACAAGAATTTTGAAGGGACGTCACTAAACCCCTTGCAAGGGAAGTGAGCTTTACTCAGGTCTCAGGAAGCTCCTGGGGTGTGCAGGAAGGGGAGAGGTCACCCCAGGAGGAAGGCGCTGTGCTAAGGAAAGGTGACTGTTGATGGGGCCCCCGTTTGCAGAAACCTGTATGAGTCGTACCACCTCTGTGTAATCTGCCACCTTCAGAGCGCCTGCAGGAAGGCGGCCACGTCACCCCTTTTATAAATGAAACTGGAAGCTCAGGCTGGGAAACCCAAGGTCACAAAACCCAGCCTCAAAGGCAGCCAGCATTTCCACCGCAGGAGTCTGTTCTCTGCACAGAGCCGTCTTGCTCTGTTGCCCGGAGCCGGAGTGCAATGGCACGATTTCGGCTCACTGCAACCTCCACTTCCCGGGTTCAAGCAATTCTCCTGCCTCAACCTCCCAAGTAGCTGGGATTACAGGCGCACACCACCACGCCCAGCTAACTGGCCGACCCACGTTGGCTAGGGGTGCTGACGGCATGAGCTCACCCCTAGGTCCCTCTAGGGTGGCCGAGGACAGGACCCTAAGAAGCTCACCCCCAGCTGGGATGTTTCGTTGAAAATCTTCTCTTTTGCCTTTAGTTGCTTGAAAACATTGGACTCATACCCAAGAGCTTTCTAATTGGTTTCGATAGGAAACGGTTCTGAGGTTTCACCTTTTTAAATATCCTGTTGGTCTGAGACTGGAGTGGCTCCTGGGGTGGCAGGTTTCCCGGTGCATGGGCCCAGCTCTGGTGTGTGGGTTGGGGGATCAGGACAGAGGTTTGTGAGGGGGGCAGTGACGTGCCTGCAGAGAGAGGGGTTGGGACGATGGCCTGTAGCCAGAGTGCAGGGGGATCTGCCTTTCTTTCATTCTACAGGGTCCTCTCCTCTCCTCTCCTTTCCTCTCCCCTCCCCTCCCCTCGCCTCCCCTCGCCTCCCCTCCCCTCCCCTCTCCTCCCCTCTCCTCTCCTCTCCTCTTTTCTGTTTTTGAGACAGAGTTTCGCTCTTGTTGCCCAGGCTGGAGTGCTATGGCGCGATCTCGGCTCACTGCAACCTGCAACCTCTACCTCCCGGGTTCAAGTGATTCTCCTGCCTCAGCCTCCCGAGTAGCTGCGATTACAGGTGCACACCACCACACCTGGCTAATTTTGTATTTTTAGTAGAGACAGGTTTTCTTTATGTTGGTCAGGCTGGTCTTGAACTCCCGACCTCAGGTGATCCGCTCCCCCCCTCGGCCTCCCAAAATGCTGGGATTAGCTTTATTGAGATATAATTGACACAGCATAAAACTCACCCTTTAAAAATGTGCAGCTCAGCGGTTTTTACATTCACAGAGTTGTGCAACCATCTCCTTTATCTAATTCCGGAACATCCTATCACCCCCAAAAGAAGCCCTGTCCCCCATGAGCAGTCACTCCCCATCTCCCCCCGGCAGCCCTGCCACACACGCATCCCCTCCCTGTCCCCATGGATGGGCCTGTCCTGGACATTTCGTAGAAATGGGATCACACACTGCGTGGCCCTCTGTCTCTGGCTCCTTTCATAGAGTGTGATGTCCTCAAGGTCCATCCACACTGTGGCTGGCGTCAGAGCCTTGTTCCTTTTCATGGCTGAGTCCTGCTCCATGGTGGCGTTTGCTGTACAAGGTGGGACAGAATGGACATTTCAGTGGTCCTCCGATGTCTGACCATGCCCTTCACCCTGATTAGGGCTCAGCCTTACTATAAACAAATACTTGCTATGAACTTACTATGTGTGAGGCCTGGGGTAGCAAACTTTTCTGCAGAGATCCAGATGGCAAATGTTTTAGCCTTTGCAGGCTGGACAGTCTCTGCCTGCCATTGTAGCAGGAAAGCCACCACAAGCAATATGTCAACAAGTGTGTGTGGCCGTGTGCCAATAAAACTTTATTTACAAAAACACACAGTCAGCTAGATGTGGTCCAGGGGCCGTAGTTAGCTAACCCCTGGCTTAGGACAAAGGTTCTCAAACTCTCTGGTCCTGACGATTATTCCAAGGAGCTTTTGTTTATATGCCTTCTACTTACTGATATTTGTTGAATTTGAAATCAAAACTGAGAAAATGTCAATCAAATAGGTATTCATTCATTTTAAAATAGCAATTATAAGCTCTCAGGGTAGCCAGAATGACATTTTTTGTTTGTTTGTTTTTCATGGATAGTAACCGTTTTCTTAAAGAGACAAACAAAAAAAGTTCATGGAAATACCAAAGAAAGACCAAGATACTGAGAGCCCAGAGGAACCTGCGGAGATGGGACGGTCAGATGCCACATGGGCTCCTGGATGGGGTCACAATGGGGCAGGAAAGGTCGTGAGGGGAAAACTGAGGGAAGCTGAATCGCTGTGGCATTTGGTTACTAGGAAGGTGCCAGCGTTCCCCAGCTGTGAGCAATGCCCTGTGGTTACACAGGGTGGCCCCTGAAGAGGAAGCTGGTGAGGCGTGGGCGGGGACTCTCTCTTTGCAACTTTCCTGTAAATCTAAAATTACTCCAAATAAAATTGTTTATTAAAAAAAAAATAGAACAGGCTGGGCACGGTGGCTCACGTCTGTAATCCCAGCACTTTGGGAGGCTGAGGCGGGTGGATCATTTGAGGTCAGGAGTTCGAGACGAGCCTGGACAACATGGCGAAACCCCGTCTCCACTGAAAATACAAAAATTAGGTGGGTGTGGTGGCACGTGCCTGTAATCCCAGCTACTTGGGAGGCTGAGGCAGGAGAATCGCTTGAACAGGGGAGGTGCAGGTTGCAGTGAGCTGAGGTTGCACCACTGCACTCCAGCCTGGGCAACAGAGTGAGATACACACACACACACACACACACCACATACACACAGGTAGAAAAGAGAAAAATGTGGCTGAGAGCTTTGCAAGGGGCATGGGTGAGGAGTAATCTGTGTCCTCAGTGCCCTGAGGTTGGCAGGGATTTGGGCAAGATGGAGAAGCTGGTGAGTGGAAGAGTAGATGGAAGGCCAACCCGTCGGTCAGTCACAAATGTTGACCCAACACTCACTGTGTGCCAGGGACAGCCTAGGTGCTGGGGGCCCAGCCTGATACAGGTGGAATCAAGTTCTGTTCTCAGGGAGCATGTGTCACACAGAGACAGCACATGCCCAGACACACTGGCAAACCAAACAGAGGGTCTTAGAAGATAAGGAAATAGTCACGCCTGTAATCTCAGCGCTTTGGGAGGCCGAGGCGGGAGGATCACTTGAGGCCAGGAGTTTGAGACCAGCCTGGGCAACATAGCAGGACCCTATCTCTACAAAAAATTTAAAAAATTAGCCGGGCATGGTGGTGCACACCTGTAGTTCCAGCTGCTCTGGAGGCTGAGGTAGGAGGATCACTTGAGCCCAGGAGGCTGAGGTTGCAGTGAGCTGTGACTGCACCACTGCACTCCAGCCTGGGCAACAGAGCAAGACCCTATCTCAAAAAAAATAAAAATAAAAAGGAAAAGACAAAATAGGATGAGGTGGCACCAAGAGGAGAGAGTCTGTGCCACGTGGTGTCCAGGAAGGTCTCTAAGGAGGGGACATCCTTGCCAACCCCTGCAGGATGGGGAGGAGCATTGAAGGCAGGAGGAAGGACATTCCGGAGGGCTCCCTGGAAGCGGAGGTCTGGGAGCCACGGGAGGGGACCCATGCCAGGTCTTTGAGGGCTGGAGGTGGAGAGGAGGATGGGGAGAAGAACAGTCATGAAGCATCATGGCAGAATGTCCTTGGTCTGAGGTGACCTAGTGTGGCTTCTTGATCAGATTGATGGGGTCCTCAGAGCTCACAGCCCAAGGCAGGCTCAGAGCTGCAGGGCTGGGCCGGGCTCAGTGCCTGGATGGCTGGTGAGCTCTGCCTCCCTGAAAGATCCAGTTTCTGGTCCAGGCCAGCAGTTCTTAAGTGGGACAGGTTTGCCTCCAGGGGACTCTGGGTGATATCTGGGGACATCTGTGGTTGTCACGACTGGAGATGCTCCTGGCATGGAGTGGGTGGGGGTCAGGGATGCCGCTCAGCACCCTGCAGTGCACCAGGATGGCCCCATCCCAGAGAATGATCCAGCCCTGAACGTCAGAGACTTTGGGTTAACGGAATGTAATTAGGCTGAAATAAGCTAAAGTTTTTCCGATAGTCACGTGCTGGGCAGCACACTGGTGGAAGGCTGGTGCAAAGCTTTCGTGCCAGAACCTTCTGATTCCAAGACACTGTCATTCACAGTCACCTGCATGACCAGGGAGGTGGAGCTGCACTTATCCCGTGACCCCAGATGAGGAAACAGTCACAGGAAGAGGCGGGCAGAACCCAGGCCCCACTGCTCTTGGCAGCTCTTGGAAACATCCTCCCCTAGGGCCCTGGTCACCAGCCTTGCCCAAGAACCCACCAGCTATATTTGTCTGGTTTTTTTTTGAGATGGGGTTTTGCTCAGGCTGGAGTGCGACGGCGTGATCTCGGCTCACTGCAACCTGCAACCTCTGCCTCCCGGGTTCAAGCGATTCTCCTGCCTCAGCCTCCTGAGTAGCTGGGATTACAGGCACCTGCCACCATGCCCGGCTAATTTTGTATTTTTAGTAGAGACGGGGTTTCTCCCTCTTGGTCAGGCTGGTCTCAAACTCCTGACCTGAGGTGATCCGCTCGCTTTGGCCTCCCAAAGTGCTGGGATTATAGGCATGAGCCACCACACCCAGCCTTTCTTTGTTTGTTTTTTAATAGAGATGGAGTCTCTAGCCTGGCTAACATGACAAAACCTCATCTCTACTAAAAATACAAAAATTAGCTGGGCACGGTGGCACACGCCTGTAATCCCAGCTACTCGGGAGGCTGAGGCAGGAGAATCGCTGGAACACAGGAGGCAGAGGTTGCAGTGAGTCGAGATTGTGCCATTGCACCCCAGCCTGGGCAGCAGAGCGAGACTCCGGCTCAAAATAATAATAATAAATTAGAGATAGGGTCTCACTATGTTGCCCAGGCTGGTTTTGAACTCCTGAGCTCAAGGGATCCTCTCGCCTCAGCCTCCCAAAGCACTGGGATCACAGGCGTGAGGTGCCATGCCTGGCCCACACCAGCTGTGTTTAATCAATGCTGGGCAGCCCTGCAGCTTGGTGACATCAGTGGGCCACTGGCTACTGGGTGTTTTTTCCATCCTGCCCTGTTCCCTGCTGGCACCAGGGGAAAAAGGCCCATACAGGAGTCTGTTCCAGGTCACCAGGTCCTGGGGTGGCCCGTAAGGATTTGAAGGGGACAGGAGGCGCCCCTTTGCCGAGGCCCTTCACTGTGTCAGGCACATTGCTGGCTGCTGTGGGTGCACAATCTTAGGGAACCCTCCTGCCTCCTCCGCCTTGCTGCTTCCTTGCAAAGAAAATTTCCCACTGCAGAGGGCAGCTTAATTGCTCAGCAGTGGCTCTTCAGAATCTCACAGATGGGCCAGGCGTGGTGGCTCATGCCTGTAATCCCAGCACTTTGGGAGGCCGAGGCGGGCAGATCATGAGGTCAGGACATCAAGACCATCCTGGCTAACATGGTGAAACCCCATGTCTACTAAAAATACAAAAAAATTAGCCAGACGTGGTGGTGGGTGCCTGTAGATCCAGCTACTCTGGAGGCTGAGGCAGGAGGATCACTTGAGCCCAGGAGGCTGAGGTTGCAGTGAGCTGTGACTGCACCACTGCACTCCAGCCTGGGCAACAGAGCAAGACCCTATCTCAAAAAAAAAAAAACAAAAACGGAAAAGACAAAGAAAATAGGATGAGGTGGCACCAAGAGGACAGAGTCTGTGCCACATGGTGTCCAGGAAGGTCTCTAAGGAGGGGACATCCTAGCCGACCCCTGCAGGATGGGGAGGAGCATTGAAGGCAGGAGGAAGGACATTCTGGAGGGCTCCCTGGAGGCGGAGGTCTGGGGGAGCCTGAATGGTGGGAACCTGGGAGGTGGAGTTTGCAGTGAGCCGAGATCGCGCCACTGCACTCCAGCCTGGGCGACAGAGCGAGACTCCGTCTCAAAAAAAAAAAAAAAAAAGAGTGTCACAGATGGCACCTTGAGCCCAGACAGTGGCCGCCCAGTACCACGAAAGTGGCCTAGAAAGCGGGGCTATTCCACACACCTTGCCCAGCCCAGCACTGAAGCCAGGGAAGGAGGGCTTGGGCTGGAGCCGTGGCACAAATCACAGCTGCAAGTTCTGGCTCTGCCGATGGCTCTGGGGTGACCTTCAACAATCAGCTGCCTGCCTCCTGCCTCAGTGCCTCGTTTAAAAGCTGAGGAAGGCCTTGGCATTGAGAATTGATGTGTGATGCAAGATGGGGCAGCCGCCTTGGAAACCAGTCTGGCGGTTCCTCAAAAGGCTGAACGCGGAGTCGCCACATGACCCAGCAATTCCGCTCCTAGTTATGTGCCCAGAGGAATTGGAAGCAGGTGTTCAAATAGAACCTTGCCACAAATGTTCATACAGTACGATTCACAATGGCTAAAAGGTGGAAATGACCCAAGTGTCTGTCAGTGGGTAAATAGATAAACAGCGTGGCCCTCCACACACTGGAACGAGACTCAGCCGTGAATAAGACTCTGACCCAGGCCACGTGCAGCGTGGATGCCCCTTGAGGATGTCACACTCACTGAGAGATGCCAGATCCAAAAGGCCACACAGTGTGTCATCCTATTTCTGTGAAATGTCCAGGACAGGCCAGTCTAGAGAGGCAGGAAGGGGATGTGTGGGTGCCAGGGGCTGGGGAGGGGGATGGGAAGTGACAGCTGATAGGGATGGGGTGTCTTTTTGGGGGGCTGAGAATGTTCTAGAACTAGCTAGAGATGATGGCTGCACGAATGCCACTGGATGTCTGGAAAGGGAGCTTTTTTGTTGTGTGCATTTCACCGCACATGTGCCTGAGACCCGACGTGCAGGGCCCCCCTGCGGGTACATGGAGGGCAGGGAGAGGGTGCTAGGGAAAGTCGCCGCACCTGCTTTCTGGCGACCATGCTCAGGCTGTAGCTGGGGGAACTCTCTTCCCGCCCTCCTGGGACCTCTCGAGACTTGAGTCTGCTCCCAGTGCCGTTCACCGGGTGGTGAGGATGTGGTCTCGCAACAGACGCCTGCAACGGACCCACCTGTGCGAGGCCGGCCCCCTTTACCCCGGGGGTGGGCGCGGGGCCCGAGTTCCCTGGGTGGATTCTGCATTGCACTTGCCGGCCTTTAGATGTCGCTGTGGCCGTGGCCTTCGCTGGCCTTAGGCTGCGAGCTTCTGTCTGATTCGCACCTTTCTCATTCAGGATCCACACACTGCCGCAGTCCGAGTTTCTTGGCATAGCCAGGGTCCCTTGATCTTCCCCCCCACCAAATAATTAAATCAGAATCTCTCCTGCTAGGCACTGTGGACATCTGGGGCTAGATCCTCTGGGGTGTGGCCATCCTGGGCACTGCAGGGTGCTGAGTGGCGTCCTGGCCTCCACCCACTCCATGCCGGGAGCACCTCCAGGCATGACAACCACAAATGTCCCCAGACATTGCCCAGTGTTCCCTGGGGGCAGGATCACCCCTGATTGAGACCCCCCGCCCAGGTTAGGGGAATCCACAGATTCCCCAAGAGACTCTGCATTCCGTGACCATCTCTCCTACTGAGGTCCCAGGAGGCTGCACACATTGAAATCCACACCCTGAGTGGGGAGGGAGAGAGGAGGAGAGTCCCAGGAGCTGGGGGTCCCCCTGGTTTATGCCGTCTGCCCCGTCGGGAGTTTATTCTTGTGTCTACTGTGAGCAGGGGACAGATTGCATTTTCCCCAAATAATTAATGCTGGATCTCCCCCTCTCCAGGTAGTGTAGACACCTGCTCTTCCAATGAGGCAGTGGCTTGAGACAATGGACTTTAGATGAGGGGCTGAGAGCCCAAAGCCCCCCTATGTGTTAATTCAACACCTAATTCAATGTATAGTTCAAGCAAATTCACCTAATTCAACGTAGGTGCTAATTCAGCAAGAGACAGTGTGCAGCCTGTAGCAGGAAGTAGGCTGCAGCCACCAGCCGGGTTAACCTCGCATCAGAAATTCTTCGTCTGAATTCCTTTTTCACGTCCCTTAAACACCATCCCTTTCCCTGGCTGGTTCTACCTGGCTGCAGGGCCATGTTGGGACGCTCAGGGCCTGGGGCACATTTGCCCTCCTAGGCTACCTCCTCCGCTCTAAAAATGTCCGAAGTTGGCCAGGCACCGTTGTTCACATCTGTAATCTCAACACTTTGGGAGGCCGAGGCGGACGGATCACCTGAGGTCAGGAGTTCGAGACCATCCTGGCCAACATGGTGAAAACCCGTCTCTACTAAAAATACAAAATTAGCCGGGTGTGGTGGTGGGTACCTGTAGTCCCAGCTACCCAGGAGGCTCAGGCAGGAGAATTGCTTGAACTGGGCGGTGGAAGTTGCAGTGAGCCGAGATCGCACCACTGCCTGGGCGACACAGCGAGACTCTCTCAAGAAAAAAAAAAAAAAATTCTAAGCTGTATTTTACAATTGTCTTGGCATAAAGACAAACAGAATCCAGGCTGTATTCATGATTATACACTCACAAGTATCTTATTCATCTTTTGTCGACTGGATTTTAAAACATTTCCAGGAGCCCTGGACCTGGGGCTTTTGTGCCGTGGGATCCTGGGTCCTGCCTGGGGGGCTCCTGGCTTCAGTCTTCTCACTGAGGCCCCTCCCCTCTCCCAGGCTGGGTCACCCCGATATGAAATGCCCAGGTCCCAGACACACCTTCTTTGCAGCCTGGGCTGCTACCCTGGAACTGTTTTTAAATGTGGGTGATGCTGCCCCCCAGGGGGCACTGGGCGATGTTTGGGGACGTGTGGTTATCACAACTGGGGTGCTCCTGGCATGGAGTGGGCGGAGGTCAGGGATGCTGCTCAGCACCCTGCAGTGCCCAGGATGGCCCCACCCCAGAGAAGGATGGGGCCCCAGGGGAGACCGTAGACCAAAGTCAATCCAATTATTAAAAAGAAAGAAAGATTTGGCCGGGTGCGCTGGCTCACACCTGTAGTCCCAGCACTTTGGGAGGCCAAGGCAGGCGGATCACGAGGTCGAGAGATCGAGACCATCCTGGCCAACATGGTGAAACCCGGTCTCTACTAAAAATACTAAAATTAGCTGGGCGTGGTGGCGGGTGCCTGTAGTTCCAGCTACTTGGGGAGGCTGAGGCAGGAGAATTGCTTAAACTCGGGAGGCGGAGGTTGCAGTGAGCTGAGATCACACTACTGCACTTCAGCCTGGTGACAGAGCGAGACTCCATCTCAAAAAAAAAAAGATTTTTATTTTTATTTATTTTTACTTTTCCTTTTTATTTTTTTAGAGACAGAATGTCCGTCTGTCACCCAGGCTGGAGAGCAGTGGCGCGATCCAGGCTCAGTGCAGCCTCCACCTCCCGGGTTCGAGCGATTCTCCTGCCTCGGTCTCCTGAGTAGCTGGGATTACAGGCGCCCGCCAGCATGCCCGGCTAATTTTTAATTTTTTGTAGAGACCTGGTGTTGCTCTCTTGGCCAGGCTGGTCTCGACCTTCTGAGCCCAAGTTATCCTCCCACCTTGGCCTCTCCAAGTGCTGGGATTACAGGCGTGAGCCGTTGCACCCGGCCTAAGAGATATTTTTAAATGGTATTATCAAATAAATCATTAAATAGATTCAGGCTATGCACCGTCTTGCCCACCTGCCTTCAAGCCCCACGCAGGACGGGACCCCCTCCTGCCACGGTCCTGGGACGGGGCACCTCGAGCTCACTCAGTGGTGACAGCGAGGCCGCCTGTCGGGCCATGACCAGCAGGTGGCAGCACAGTCCAGCTCCCGGGAGACCTGTCCTGGCTCCAGCTCCCAGCGTCCCAGAAACACCGCAGTCTAGACGCTCGCCAGGCGGAATTCCTCGCCCCTGAAGTCAGTCTGCGTGTAGACATTCGCGATACCAGCTCCCAGTCATCATTTCCCACTCTGCGTCTCCCAGGCTGTCTCGCCAGGGCCCTGGATCCCTGGGCTGAGCGGCTTAGTAAGGGTCGGGGTGGCGGGGAACCCTGGGCGCCGCACCCGGTGCGAGGGGCCCACTTCCCAGAAAGCAGATTGCGAGAGGGAAGCCATCCAAGGCCGGTGCCGGGCGTGGTCCTTTCTGAGAATGTTTAGGACGCTTCCCCCCACCCCGAGCCTGGCACGTGAGCCCGTTCCCCCCCTCCCACCCGCCCCCTCGTCCCCACTGCCTGATAGGAACTGAAAGTGTCAAGTTTAGTGCCCAGGAGACAGGTGTCTGCACGCTCAGGCCGACTGAAACCAAACCTGGCCTGGGAGAAACGTATCCCAGGCGCCACCTGGGTCCCTGGGGCCACTTTGGTTCAAACCTCTTCTGAAACCTGTCAGCATCTTGCAACAATGAAAGAGGGTCTCTTGTGCCTGCAATCCCAGCACTTTGGGAGGCTGAGGCGGGAGGATCGCTTAAGCCCAGGAGTTTGAGACCAGCCTGGACAAGACAGCAAGACCCCGTCTCTACTAAAAAATAAAAAAATTAGTGGCCGGGCGTGGTAGCTCATGCCTGTGATCCCACCACTTTGCGAGGCGGGTGGATCACCTGAGGTCAGGAGTTTGAGATCAGCCTGGCCAACATGGTGAAACCCCGTCTCTACTGAAAATACAAAAATTAGCTGAGCGTGGTGGCGTGCGCCTGTAATCCCAGCTACTCAGGAGGCTGAGGCAGGAGAATCGCTTGAACCCGGGAGGCGGAGGTTGCAATGAGCCAGGATCACACCACTACACTCCAGCCTGGGCCACAGAGCAAGAGTCTGTCTTAAAAAATAATAATAAATAAATAAAAATTTTAAAAAAAAGCCAGGTGTGGCAGTGCACACCTATAGTCCAAGCTGCTCGGGAGGCTGAGGCAGGAGTATTGCTTGAGTCCAGGAGGCTGAGGCTGCAGTGAGCCATGATTGCACCACTGCACTCCAGTCTGGGCGACAGGCAAGACCCTGTCTCAAAAATAATAATAATAATAATAATAATAATAAATAAAGAAGGTCTTTGTCATGTTATCCGAGGCCACCTGAGCTGTCCCCTGGGGCAGGGCCCTTGCCAGAGGCTTCCCTGTGCTGTCATCATCTTGACCCGGTGATACTAACCTCTGAGAGTTTAGGGGAGGGAGGGGGCCCTCTGCTTTTGGGAGCACTGGGTGGGGAGCCTGGCAGGTGCTCGGTGGTGGTGACGGACCTTGGCCGTTTAAGGTGCACGCTCTCCTGCTTTTCCTGTACCGTTCAATTTCCTCACTCGTGGTCAGGGAGCTCCAGAAGTGCACTGAGTTCACTGGCTCACCGAGGGTCCCCCAATGGCCCAGAGGCACCCCCAGGTCCCACTGGATTGTCCTACGGTGGCCAGTCTGCAGCTGTGAGCTCTGGGGACCGGTTTCTTTAACCCAGCCTGATGGTTTGCTGGGGCTCTGTAACCTCAAGCCACAGACCAGAGGAGGGCTTTAGCAACAGAGATTTCTTCTCTGTCTCGGTTCTGGAGGCTGGAAGTCCAAGATGGTAACAGGTGGGACCCTGTCTGCTCTGGCACTCAGGACGTGGTGCGCAAACATCACTGCAATCCACCCAGCTGTCCTGCACAACGGGATTCCAGCAATGGCCAAAATGAGGCTCACGGAAGAGAGCCTGAGGTCCTCCAGCAAGTGAGCGGCTAAACTGCAGTTGTTACCCGGACCTGTCGGCTCCCAAATCCCAGGGCAGGACCAGGGTCAGGCAAGCAATGTATTCACACTGGGCACAAAATTGAAGGGGGTGCTAAAAAACCTCAGCGACCAAGGTGAAATAACACTTTAGTGTAAAACAAAAATTAGCTGGGTGGGGTGGTACGTGCCTGTAGTCCCAGCTCCACAGGACACTGAGGTGGGAGGATCATGAGGCTAGGAGTTCAAGACCAGCCTTGGCAACATAGTGAGACCCCCATCTCTACGAAAAATTAAAAATTAGCCAGGTGTGGTGGTGCGTGCCTGTAATCCCAGCTACTCGGGAGGCTAAGGCAGGAGGATTGCTTGAACCTGAGAGGCAGAGGTTGCGGTGAGCCAAGATCGCACCACTGCACTCCAGCCTGGAAGATGGAGTGAGACCCTGTCTCAAAACAAAAAAAGAGAGAGAGAGAATGTACAAGAACTAGGTAGGCATGATGTTTGTACAACGTTGTGAATGTGTTGAATGCCACTGAATTGTTCACTTTAAAATGCTTAATTTTACATTATGCAAACCTTACCTCAGTTTCTTTAAAAAGCGGGTCAGAAGGTGGCTTTGGAGAAGGCACACTGATTTTGGCTGTGGTTGCAGGCCTGCAGGGGTCTGATGAGGCCCTCAGTGCCAGCAGACAGGGTTACCTGGAGTGGGGAACGCAGCAGGCCCCCTGACAGCCTCAGTGCAGACCCCGGGAGAGTGTGTCCTCCGTGTCTGCCCCATGCAGGGAAGGCCTTTGAGACTCTGCCATTTGCATCCCCTGCTGCAGAGAGAGGGGGTTGCCCGGGAGGCACCCAGCCCCTTGCCCTGGGGTGTCCGGTGGCAGCCAGGGGAGCTCCTCCAGCTTTCCAGGTTGCTGGTCTCGTGACTCTGCAGATGACTCGAGAGGCACAGGTGTGCCTGCATCTGGGGACACATGAGCCTGCTGCCCGTCCCTGGATTACTGACCTGCGTCATTTGGGGGTGCAGGGGAGCTGCACCGAGGCCGTCAGTGTGCCTGCTGGGGCGCCCACCTCCAGAGACGATCTCTGTCCTCCCGTGTGTGTGAAGAGCCTGTCCCTCCAGCCCGCAGGCCTTGCCTTGCAGGGGCTTCGGGGACTTTTTTTTTTTTTTCCCAGGGGCAAATCCCACGTGGGCGGAACCTCTCCGCAGCAGGTATTACTCTTGCGTTTCGGTCCTTCTGCTCCTCAGACATCCCCGCTCTTTTCCTCCACCCACGCTTCACCACCTGCGAATCGTTCTGACTTTTAGGTGTGAAACCGACGTGCCACGCTCTGTGTCATGAGTGGCAGGGCGGCGACCTCAGCCTAACCTTTATTTATTTATTTTTTTCCTCCACCTTCCCACTCACTTGGCTTAACCTTTTTTTTTTTTTTTTTCTCAAATACCATCTGATCTTCTGATCTCCCTCAAAGAGCTGCGTCTCAGGTCGCAGGTGAACTTTCTGGATGGCGTGGTCTGCGTGCGTGTGTGCGTCTGGCTGCCTGCCAGGAGGGAACCGGTGTTGCTGCCCTGTGTCGCTGTCGCCTGAACGTATTGCTGTCCTGGGGGGACAGCTCCCTAGAAAGCCTCCGTGCCGTGTCGTTGGTGAGCGCCGGTCTGTGCTGACACTGCAGGCTATTTCCCAGTGCCGACGATGACACCTCTGCCTCTGAAGTGAGAAGCGGAGATGCCACTGGGAGGGGCGGGGGGCGGAGGGCACGGGGTTCAAGTGCCAGGCTGAGCCTACATGGGAGGTACTTGCAGACTGGCCCCAAGTGGGTTTTATGTGTTGTTAAAATACATAACAATGTAGTTTAGCTTGCCCCGTCCTAATATGTATTTCTTTTTCTTTTTTCTTTTCTTTCTTTCTTTTTTTTTTTTTTTTTACCATTTTAGTCTTTCTTTTTTTTTTCTTTTTGAGATGGAGTTTCACTCTTGTCGCCCAGGCTGGAGTGCAATGGTGCGATCTCGGCTCACTGCAACCTCTGCCTCCCAAGTTCAAGCAATTCTCTTGCCTCAGCCTCCCAAGTAGCTGGGATAACAGGCGCCTGCCATCATGCTTGGCTAATTTTTTGAATTTTTAGTAGAGACTAAAAATGTTAGGGTTTCTCCATGTTGTCCAGGCTGGTCTTGAACTCCCGACCTCAGATGATCTGCCTGCCTCAGCCTCCCAAAGTGCTGGGATTACAGGTGTGAGCCACCACACCTGGCCTTCTTTTTTTTTTTTTGACACAGGGTCTTGCTCTGTCGCCCAGGCTGGAGTGCAGTGGTGCAATCACAGCTCACTGCAGCCTCAACCTCCTGGGCTCAAGTTATCATCCCACCTCAGCCTCTTGAGTAGCTGGAACTACAGACACACACCAGCATGCCCAGCTAATTTTTAAATTTTTCGTGGAGACAAGGTCTCGCTGTGTTGCCCAGGTCTCAAAATCCTGGGCTCAAATGATCCCCCCGCCTCGGCCTCCTGAGGTGCCGGGATTACAGGCATGAGCCACGGTGCCCAGCCCTTGTTTACTATTCAAAAGTTTGCAACTCCATGGCATTATTTACATGAACACTGCGTGCAAACACCAGCACTATCTATCTAGTTCCAGAAACTTGTCATCACCAAGAATGGGAACCTTGTCAGTTTAGTTTTGGAATGTTCCAAAGAGACTGCACCATCCGAGCATGTTGTTGATCTTCCTTGCCTTGGCTGCCTTCCCTCGTCCTGACTTTTTATTTTTGAGACAGGGTCTAACTTTTTTTAAAAATTAATTAATTAATTAATTAATATATATATTTTTTGAGACAGAGTTTCACTCTTGTTGCCCAGGCTGGAATGCAGTGACACAATCTTGGCTCACCGCAACCTCCACCTCCCGGGTTCAAGCGATTCTGCTGCCTCAGCCTCCTGAATAGCTGGGATTACAGGCATGCACCACCACACCCAGCTAATTTTTGTATTTTTAGTAGAGATGGGGTTTCTCCATGTTGGTCAGGCTGGTCTCGAACTCCTGACCTCAGGTGATCTGCCCACCTCAGCCTCCCAAAGTGCTGGGATTACAGGCATGAGCCACTGCACCTGGCCAGAAACAGAGTCTAACTTTGTCACGCAGGTTGGAGTGCAGTGGTGCAATCTCGGCTCACTGTAGCCTCCAACTCCTGGGCTCAAGTGATCCTCCCACCTCAGCCCTCCAAGGACTACAGGTGCACACCACCATGCCCAGCTAATTTTTGTATTTTTTGTAGAGACGGGATCTCACTATGTTGCCCAGGCTGGTCTCAAACTCCTGGGCTCAAGCAATCCACCCACCTTGGCCTCCCACAGTGCTGGGATTACTGGCGTGAGCCACCCAGCCTCTTCCTCACTCTTAAAAGCGGCTTGCTTGCTTGGAAGCTTGCCCGACTGCGGGGCATGGAGGCATTTCCTGTGAGCATCTATGTTTGCCCTGAAAAGAGACTTTGTATGTCGTGTGAGTAATGCCCCCAAAGATATTGGCTCCTAAATCTCTGGAACCTGTGAATGTTCCCTTATATGACAAAGAGGTCGCAGAAGTGATTACATGAAGGATCTTCAGACGGCAGATTATCCTGGGTTCTCCAGGTGGACCCTAAACAATTACAAATGTCCTTATAAGAGTGAGATTTTGGCCGGTTGCAGTGGCTCACACCTGTCATCCCAGCACTTTGGGAGGCCAAGGCAGGCAGATCACGAGGTCAGGAGATTGAGACCATGCTGGCCAACATGGTGAAACCCCATCTCTACTAAAATACAAAAATTAGCTGGGCATGGTAGCACGTGCCTGTAATCCCAGCTACTCGGGAGGCTGAGGCAGGAGAATCACTTGAACCGAGGAGGCAGAGGTTGCAGTAAGCCAAGATCACGCCACTGCACTCCAGCCTGGGCAACAAAGCAAGACTCTGCCTCAAAAAAAAAAAAAAAAAAAAAAAAAAGAGATTTGGCCAGGTGTGGTGGCTCACACCTGTAATCCCAGCACTTTGGGAGGCTGAGGCAGGAGGATCGCTTGAGGCCACAAGTTTGAGACCTGTTTGGCCAACATGGTGAAACCCCGTCTCTACTAATAATACAAAAATTATCTGGGCATGGTGGCAGGTGCCTGTAGTCCCAGCTACTCAGGAGGCTGAGGCAGGAGAATCACTTGAACCCAGGAGGCGGAGGTTGCAGTGAGCCGAGATGGTGTCTGATGCACTCCAACCTGGGCGACAGAGAGAGACCTTGTCTCAAAAAACAAACAAAAAAACAACAGTGAGATTTGACACATGAGGAAAGGCATGGGGAGATGGAGGCAGAGACTGGAGCCACGTGGGCTCAAGCCAGAGGATGCCTGGAGGCCCCAGAAGCTGGAGGAGGCAGGAAGGATCCTCCCCTGGAGCCTCCAGAGGGAGCACGGCCTTGCCCACATCTAGATTTCTGACCTCCAGAGCCATAGAGAATCCATTTCCATTGTTTTAAGCCGCCAGATCCGTGTGACTTGTTATAGCGGCTTCAAGCCACTCATACTGACAGCCAAAAGGACTTGGACTCCAACGACAGAATCTAGTTCATCCCAGGATTTCAGGTGGTTTCTTGGGCCTAATACTTCTAAGAGAGGGGAAGCCACCACTGGATTGTTTCCTTCTCGCCACTGCCCTGCATCTCTGTCTGGGAAAAGCATTCAAACAAACCACACTTTGTTCTTGAACTTGGGGTGGTGTGAAAATCACACAATAGGGCAGAAAACTTTCTCTTTTCCCTCCCTCCCTCCCTTCCTTCCTTCCATGCATTCTTTTTTTTTTTTTTTTTTTTTTGAAGGAGGCTCTTGCTCCGTTGCCCAGGCTGGAGTGTCTAGGGCAGAAAACTTTCTCTTTTTCCTCCCTCCGTCCCTCGCTTCCTTCCTTCCTTCCCTCCCTCGCTCCCTCCCTCCCTCCCTCGCTTCCTTCCATTCTTTTTTTTTTTTTTTTGAAGCAGGGTCTTGCTCCGTTGCCCAGGCTGGAGTGCAGTGGTGCAGTCCTAGCTCACTGCAGCCTCGACTTCCTGGTTCAAGCCATCCTCCTGCTTCAGCCTCCAGAGTAGCTGGGACCACAAGCACACGCCACCACATCCGGCTAATTTATTTTTATTTTTTGTAGTGATGGGGTCTTGCTATGTTGCCCAGGCTGGTCTCAAACTCCTGGCCTCAAGCGATCCTCCTGCCTCGGCCTCCCAAAGTGCTGGGAGACGGGTGTATTATGCTGCACCTGGCTAAGACCACTTTTCAGTGTGTTAAAACAGGCACTTCTCGAGACCCGGCATGGTGGCTCACACCTGTAATCCTAGCACTTTGGGAGGCCGAGGCAGGTGGATCACGAGGTCAAAAGATCGAGACCATCCTGGCTAACACGGTGAAACCCTGTCTCTACTAAAAATACAAAAAATTAGCCGGGCGTGGTGGCGGGCGCCTGTAGTCCCAGCTACTCAGGAGGCTGAGGCAGGAGAATGGCATGAACCCAGGAGGCAGAGCTTGCAGTGAGCCGAGATCACACCACTGCACTCCAGCCTGGGTGACAGAGTGAGACTCTGTCTCAAAAAATAAAATAATAATAATAATAATAAAAGAACAGGCACTTCTCCCTTAAACGCTTAGTTCCTCCTTCTGTAAAATAAATCTAGGTGACACAAACTCTGAAATCCTTTCCAGCTTGAACACGCTAGGAAAAACTGGGAGATCTATGAACAGTGAATAAAAATGAACCGAAATGATCCTCCTAGCTGCAGGGGCTTCTGATGCCTGCATTCTCCAGATGGTTGGTTTCCTAAATTTAGCCGCCGCCCCGCAAGGGTGAGCCCTGCATAGTTTTTGGTCGGTCTCCAGTCCAGGCTGTGAATACACAGCCCTGATTTGCATTTCTGAACCCTCGGGGATGGCTGGATTCCTTGGGCTACTCTGCTTGGAATTTTCAGCCCCAGAGAGCCACCGCGGTCTCACCGGATGCCGGTCCCACCCGATGCGAGCAGCTCCGGGGGTTCCCCCTCATTCTGGCATCAGCTCCCTCTCTGCAGCCGGTGGAACAGAAAGAACACAGCTTTAGGCCGGGCACGGCGGCTCACGCCTGTAATCCTAGCACTTTGGGAGGCCGAGGCGGGTGGATCACGAGGTCAGGAGATCGAGATCACCCTGGCTAACACGGTGAAACCCCGTCTCTACTAAAAATACAAAAATTAGCCGGGCGTGGTGGTGCGCACCTGTAATCCCAGCTACTCGGGAGGCTGAGGCAGGAGGATCGCTTGAACCCGGGAGGCGGAGGTTTCAGTGAGGCAAGACTGTGCTATTGTGCTCCAGCCTGGGCAACCAGAGCGAAACTCCGTCAAAAAAAGAACAGAACAGAACAGAAAAGAGAAAAAGAAAGAAAGAAAGGGAAGGAAGGAAGGGGAAAGGAAAGGGAGAAAGAAAAGAAAGGAAGGAAGGAAAGAGAGAGAAAGAGAGAGAAAGAAAGAGAAAGAGAGGAAAGGGTGGGTAGTGCATCTTTCCTTGCAGAGCCGCAGTGAGCCCCAGATGCCTCTATGTAAGGAAGTGTTTTCCACGATGTCCAACCTGGGCCCACCCTTCCACCCTTCCACCCTTCCACCCTTCCACCCTTCCACCCGTGCAAGGCCCCTGGCCCTGGCCCCGGCCCCCTCTCTCGGCTTTCCTGAACTGAGCACCTGCCCCAGAGCCCAGAGTTTTGAGCCCAGCTTTCATCTCGTCTCTCCTCCTGCACCCAGCATTTCTGCTGCTTCCTCCTCTAGTCCTTTGACCCCCTTCCAGCTGTGAACTATCAACCTGCCTATAAAAGGCAATTCTGATTGAAGGAAAAGGGAGGGGTGGTGGTGAGGGGAGGGCCGGGTGGCCCTCTGCCCAGCCCGAGATTGGCTTCCGTTTCTGGCTTGCTGTCCAGCGTATGGGATTGATTTAGATTCCCAGAACACCACGGAAGGTAGCACATGCTGTGACGATTGCGTAGTGGTTCGTGCTCCGGGGCCCG
Organism: Pan troglodytes; assembly: GCF_028858775.2. NCBI lineage: Eukaryota > Metazoa > Chordata > Mammalia > Primates > Hominidae > Pan > Pan troglodytes. The sequence goes on along the minus strand of NC_072418.2, from coordinate 4,938,023 downwards.
GTTGGAGATCCCTGCTGCCCGTCTGTCCGCCTGTGCGAGGCCACAGATCTGCCTGCATTTCCCTGCAGGCTCGGGAGGAGCTGGCAGAACCTGCTGCTTCTGCACAGTGCATTCCTGTCTGCTGGCAGCTCCTCCCCAGCGCCCTGAAGGAAGTGCTGGATCTGTTTAAAAGCGTGCAGGAGGGGGTGGGTACAGGGGAGCCAGGGCCTGCAGAGGACGCAGCCTGCAGCCCAGTCCTCAGTGCTTCTTTTTCTGTTGTTGTTGTTTTGAGACGGAGTCTCGCTCTGTCGCCCAGGCTGGAGTGCAGTGGCACGATCTCAGCTCACTGCAACCTCTGCCTCCCGGGTTCAAGCAATTCTCCTGTCTCAGCCTCCCAAGTAGCTGAGATTACAGGCGTGCACCACCACGCCCGGCTAATTTTTGCATTTTTAGTAGAGACGGGGTTTCACCATGTTGGCCAGGCTGGTCTCGAACTCCTGACCTCAGGTGACCTGCCTATCTCTGCCTCCCAGAGTGCTGGGATTACAGGCGTGAGCCACTGTGCCTGGCTTCTAGTGCTTCTCCAGATCCTAGCAGACTTTCTTCCCCAGGGTGCCTCCACAGTGCTGCTTGCAGATTCTGGAAGGATCATCTGGGATTCCACTGCTCTCCTCCCCTCTCCTCTCCTCCCCTCTCCTCTCCTCTCCTCCCCTCCCCTCTCCTCTCTTCCCCTCTCCTCCCCTCCCCTGTCCTCTCTTTTCTTCTTTCTGAGACAGGGTCTTACTCTGTGGCCCAGGCTGAAGTGCAGTGATGAAATCATAACTCACTGCAACCTCAGCCTCCTTAAGTGAGCCTCCCGCTTCAACCTCCCTAGTAGCTGGGACTACAAGCTCACACCACCACGCCCGGCTAATTTTTTTTATAAAGACAGGGTCTCGCCATGTTGCTCAGGCTGGTCTCGAACTCCTGGGCTCAAGGGATCCTCCTGCCCCGGCCTCCCAACGTGCTTGGGATTACAGACGTAAGCCACCATGCCCGGCCTTCACTGCCTTTCTTTTCCTCAATAAAAATCTGACATCGGGGGATTGCATTGCTCTGTTACCCTTTCTGCAGGCACCTCTCTTTTCCTGCTGCCAAACAGTGGAGACAGGAAGCCAAAAAAAATTGCCCAGTCCTTGTTCCTGGGGAGCTCATTGTAGAGCAGGGGAGACAGACACGTATATTGCAAGCATGTACATGTATCTGCAATAGGCACGAGCCGCGCCGTGGCAGGACTGAGTCCACATGGCTAGGGAAACACACTGCCTGGTAACTGGAGGCTGGTCAGATAGTGGTTGAGCTGAATTGAGGAGTTACCTACTCTAGGGTTTACCTACTTGTGCCCCATGGTTTTTAGGGACAACAGGCATCCCAGCTGTACCCCGGGCCATCTGGATGGAACTAGAATGAATGAAAAGAACACAGCTTTCGAGTCAAGCAAACCTTCCTTAGTTCTATTTTTTAAATAAGTAATAATTTGTTTTTGGAGATGGTGGCGGAGGGGAGGTCTCTCCTTGTCACCCAGGCTGGAGTGTAGTGGCGTGATCCTAGCTCACTGCAGCCTCAAACTCCCGGGCTCAAGCGATCCTCCCACTTCAGCCTCCCAAGTAGCTGGGAGCACAGGCACACACCACCACAACTGGTTTATGTTTCTCTTTTTTATTCTCCTTCAGCCGTACTTTTCAGCTTTGAGGACTTGAGCAGGTTTATTACCATCTTGGATCGCATTTTCTCTTCTGTGAAGTAGAGAGAATGCCTGTGTATTGGAGTTCTCAAAGTGTGGTCCAGGGACACCCAGGGGTTGGTCTCTGAGACCCTTTTGGTGGGGGACCACTAGGTCAAAACTGCTAAGATAGAAGCCAGGCACTGTGGCTCACACCTGTGATCCCAGCGCTTTGAGAGGTCAAGGTGGGCGGATCACCTGAGCTCAGGAGTTCGAGACCAGCCTGGCCAACATGGTGAAACCCCATCTCTACTAAAAATTAAAAAAAAAATTAGCCAGGTGTGGTGGTGGTGCCTGTAATCCCAGCTACTTGGGAGGCTGAGGCAGGAGAATCACTTGAACCCAGGAGGCGGAGGTTGAAGTGAGCTGAGATTGCGCCACTGCACTCCAGCCTGGGTGACAGAGCGAGACTCCATCTCACAAAAAAAAAAAAAAAAAAAAAAAAAATGCCAAGATACTCTGGGTCTCCTTCCTCCCAGTCTCTCCCACACAGATGGTGGAGTTTTCAGAGGTTGCATGACGTTTGATATCACAGTGGATTGAACTCAGAGGCTTATACAAGAATCCAGCTGTCTTCTATTAAGCCAGACATGAAAGAAATTTGCAAAAATGTAAAACAATGCCACTATTTCCCCTCAATGTTTTTTTTTTTGAAAAATAGTTACTTTTCACTTAAACGTGTCATCCTCCTAATATAAAATATATGGTTTAAAAAAATATTTAATGGGATTATGTTAACTTGTAACAGGAGTATAGCTAAAATCTACATAAACACAAGCTGTTTAAGGGCCTTACTAATTTTTTATCACCATATTTATGTATATATTTTGGCATCATATTTATATATATTTATTTTATATGACAGCTTTATTGAGATTTACATGCCATAGAATTCACTTTTTAAAGTGTACAATTCAGTGGTTTTTAGAATATCCAGAGTTGTGTAACCATTACCACAATCTAATTTTTTTTTTTTTTTGAGATGGAGTCTTGCTCTGTTGCCCAGGCTGGAGTGCGGTGGCGCCATCTCAGCTCTCTGCAACCTCCACCTCCAGGGCTCAAGCGATTCTCCTGCCTCAGCCTCCTGAGTAGCTGGGATTACAGGCCAGCACCACCACCCCCGGCTAATTTTTGTATTTTTAGTAGAGACGGGGTTTCGCCGTATTGCCCAGGCTGGTCTCGAACTCCTGACCGCAGGTGATCCGCCTGCCTCGGTCTCCCAAAGTGCTGGGATTACAGGCATGAGCCACCGCGCCCGGCCTAACCCCCGGTTTTCATGCACCGTCTTTGATGTTGCCTTTAGGCTGTGCCTGAACTCCGGTGTCACAAACCAAAGCCACAATAACTCCACAGCTTCATGAAATACCCAAACTCCCCCAGCTCCTGTGACATCAGGCAGGAGGAGTGACGCGGCTGCATGGCAGGGCTGCCCGAGGGCCCCCCTCCCAGGTCGGCACCTCCACCTCCTGGAAACCCACCCGGGTGGGCGGTGCTTTCTCCCGCCGAAGTCCTGGAAATGCTCTTCCCCACCAGCTGGGTTTATTTGGATTCATCCAGCCTTGGCTGGGAGGAGGAAGGGGTGGGCCCTCCTAGTATTTATTCTGCTGGAATGGAAACCTCAGATCTTGGAGATATTCAAGCAGACAGACAGACATTCACCAAGTCAGCGAGGGGAAAGTGCGGTGTTTTCGGAGGTCAGCCCAGGACAGCAAAGCAGGCAGGCTCGGGCTCTGATCAGTTCAAAAAGCACCACGTGGTGTCTGCAGCGGAGCAACCAGCGGCGCGCCCCCACCCCAGGCGTCCCTCCCACAAGCAAATAGCACAGCCCGGTGACATTGGCTTTTTCCAGCTGAGCGCGGGGCACCCGCTTCGCCTCGTGCCCGCCTCTCCCCCTCTTCATCATGGGCCCTCGGTGGAACTGTATGCTAGAAACTTCACTTTCCATTTTTGGAGATGCTTCTAGAAACTAGACTTCTTTCCAGCTTGAGGTGAGCTGGAAGTTAGATCAGTTTCCATTTCTTTCAACTGAAAACGTGATTACAGAAGTCAGTGTTTCATAAGCTTTCTTTTTCCATGATCACCTTCTTTTGAGACATCCTTTTCCTAGTGGCTCCTTAGAAAGAATAACGGTGGCAAGAGATTTAAATGCACCCGATGTCTGATTCTTTTGACGGAAGATGCCCAAGTAGCATTATTATTATTATTATTATTATTATTATTATTATTATTTTATTACTTTTCATTTTTTTTGAGATGGAGTCTCGCTCTGTCGCCCAGGCTGGAGTGCAGTGGCGCCATCTCAGCTCACTGCAAGCTCCGCCTCCTGGGTTCACACCATTCTCCTGCCTCAGCCTCCCGAGTAGCTGGGACTACAGGCGCCTGCCACCACGCCCGGCTAATTTTTTGTATTTTTAGTAGAGACGGGGTTTCACCGTGTTAGCCAGGATGGTCTCGATCTCCTGACCTCGTGATCCGCCCGCCTCGGCCTCCCGAAGTGCTGGGAGTACAGGCGTGAGCCACCACGCCCGGCCAATTCTGTATTTTCAGTAGAGATGTGGTTTCACCATGTTGGCCAGGCTGGTCTCGAACTCCTGACCTCAGGTGATCCGCCCACCTTGGCCTCCCAAAGTGCTGGGATTAACAGATATGAGCCACCGCGCCCAGCCGCCCACTGGTTTTGATTGTGAGTTCTTTTGGTCCTTGGTTTTCGTAAGCGTTGCTTCCTCCTCTGTAGTAGAGTAACAAGCATGCAGCATAGAGTCGCCGTGAGAGCTGGATTCGGTCGTTGATGGACAGAGCTGAGTGGAGAGCCTGAGATGACTCAGTGCCACACAGGTGCTGCTCACACAGTTGTCCTGGTCATTGTCATCTAACCACTGAAACTCCCTAGACTTTTCCTACACACGCACACTCACATAGATACGTACAGCAATATGGAGCGCATTGTACATTGGCGGTCCTGAGCTGCTTTTTACCTTTGTAAATTTAATTTCTTTTTTTTTTTTTTTTTTGAAACAGTCTCACTCTGTCGCCCAGGCTGGAGTGCAGTGGCGCAATCTCGGCTCACTGCAAGCTCCGCCTCCCAGGTTCACGCCATTCTCCTGCCTCAGCCTCCCGAGTAGCTGGGATTACAGGCGCCCGCCACCACGCCCGGCTAATTTTTTGTATTTTTAGTAGAGACAGGGTTTCACCATGTTAGCCAGGATGGTCTCCATCTCCTGACCTCCTGATCTGCCCACCTCGGCCTCCCAAAGTGCTGGGATTACAGGTGTGAGCCACCACACTCGGCCTTATTATTATTATTTTTGAGAAGGAGTTTTGCTCTTGTCACCCAGGCTGGAGTGCAGTGGCGTGATCTCGGCTCACTGCAACCTCCACCTCCTGGGTTCAAGCGATTCTCCTGCCTCAGCCTCCTGAGTAGCTAAGATTACAGGTGCCTGCCACCACGCCCAGCTAATTTTTGTATTTTTAGTAGACACAGGGTTTCACCATGTTGGCCAGGCTGGTCTCAAACTCCTGACCTCAGGCGATCCGCCCGCCTCGGCCTCCCACAGTGTTAGGATTACAGGCGTGAGCCACTGTGACTGGCCCCAAGTAGCATTATTATATAATGGAGTTTTTGTTTGTTTTTATCTTAGAGACAGGATCTTCTTTCTCTGTCACTCAAGCTGGAGTGCAGTAACGCCATCTCAGCTCCCTGCAGCTTCCAACTCCCAGGCTCAAGCAATCCTCCCGCCTCAGTCACCAAAGCTGGGATAACAGGTGCACACCACCATGCCTGGATAATTTTTAAATTTTTATTCTTTCTAGAGATTGGGTCTTGCTATGTTGTCCAGGATGATCTTGAACTCCTGGCCTCAAGTGATCTTCCCACCTCAGCCTCTGAAAGTGCTGGGATTGCAGGTGCGAGCCACCGAGCCCAGCCTATACCTGTGAAATTTCAATATCATAGATAGACTGTGTATCTGTTTATGTTCTGTTTTCTGGGCTTAATCCATAGAACAAGTAAAATTTGTTTTCACCTCCCCAAGAATTGATGTTCACCCTGTTGAGAATATATTTGTAAAGAAGTCTCGTACCACAGGAGTGAGAATGGAGAAATCTTCATCACAAATCTCACTCCCCAGAATTAACCACTGTTAACAGTGTGGGGTGGATGGGAACTGATCATCAGTGCAGAACGTGAAAGGAGAACAACTGGGTCGACATTTGCCCACTTTTTTTTGGGGGGGGGACAGGGTCTCACTTTGTCACCCAGGCTGGAGTGCAGTGGCATAATCATGGCTCACTGCAGCCTCAACCTCCTGGACTCAAGCTATCCTCCCACCTCAACCTCCTGAGTAGCTGGGACTACAAGTGGATATCACTACACCTGCTTAATTTTTTTTAAATTTTAATAGAGACGGGGTCTCACTATGTTACCCAGGCTGGTCTGAAACTCCTGGGCTCAAGTGATTTTCCTGCCTCAGCCTTTCAAAGTGCTGGGATTGCAGGTGTGAGCCCCGTGCTGGGCCTGCCTACTATTTTTTTATTTTAATTTTAGGGACCGACTCTCACTCTGTCGCCCAGGCTGCAGTGCAGAAGCACGATCTCAGCTCACTGCAACCTCCACCTCCTGGGTTCAAGCGATTCTCCCGTCTCAGCCTCCCAAGTAGCTGGGATTACAGGCATGCACCACCGCACCCGGCTAATTTTTGTATTTTTAGTAGAGATGGGGTTTCACCATGTTGGCCATGCTGGTCCCAAACTCCTGACCTCAGGTGATCCGCCCGCCTCGGCCTCTCAAAGTGCTGAGATTACAGATATGAGCCACCGCGCCCAGCCGCCCACTGGTTTTGATTGTGAGTTCTTTTGGTCCTTGGTTTTCATCAGCCTTCCTTCCTCCTCTGTAGTAGAGTAACAAGCATGCAGCGTAGAGTCGCCGTGAGAGCTGGATTCGGTCGTTGATGGACAGAGCCGAGTGGAGAGCCTGAGATGACTCAGTGCCACACAGATGCTGCTCACACAGTTGTCCTGGTCATTGTCGTCTAACCACTGAAACTCCCTAGACTTTTCCTACACATGCACACTCACATAGATACGTACAGCAATATGGAGCGCATTGTACATTGGCGGTCCTGAGCTGCTTTTTACCTTTTTAAATTTAATTTCTTTTTTTGTTTTTTGAGACAGAGTCTCGCTCTGTTGCCCAGGCTGGAGTGCAGTGGTGCGATCTTGGCTCACTGCAAGCTCCGCCTCCCGGGTTCACGCCATTCTCCTGCCTCAGCCTCCCGAGTAGCTGGGATTACAGGCACCCACCACCACGCCCGGCTAATTTTTTGCATTTTTACTAGAGACGGAGTTTTGCTATGTTGCCCAGGCTGGTCTCAAACTCCTGAGCTCAGGCAGTCCACCCGCCTCGGCCTCCCAAAGTGCTAGGATTACAGGCATGAGCCACTGCACTCGGCCCTTAAATTTAATTTCCTTTCAGCCGGGCATGGTGGCTCACACCTATAATCCCAGCACTTTGGGAGGCTGAGGTGTGTGGATCAATCACCTGAGGTCAGGAGTTCAAGACCGGCCTGACCAACATGGCGAAACCCCGTCTCTACTAAAAATACAAAAATTAGCCGGGCGTGGTGGCGGGCGCCTGTAATGCCAGCTACTCAGGAGGCTGAGGCAGGAGAATTGCTTGAACCCGGGAGGTGGAGGTTGCAGTGAGCCAAGATCACGCCACTGCACTCCAGCCTGGGCAACAGAGTGAGACTCCATCTCAAAAAAAAAAAAAAAATTTAATTTCTTTTGAGACAGGGTCTTGCTCTGTTGCCCAGGCTGGAGTGCAGTGGTGCCATCATGGTTCACCGCAACCTTGACCACCTGGGCTCAAGCAATCCTCCCACCTCATCCTCTCAAATAGCTGGGACTACAGGTACGTGCCACCATGCCCAGCTAATTTTTTTGTATTTTTTGTGGAGATGAGGTCTTGTTATGTCGCCCAGGCTGGTCTCAAACTCCTGTCCTGAAGCAATCAGCTCGCCTCAGCCTCCCAAAGGGCTGGGATTACAGACGTGAACCACCACGCCGGGCCATAAAAGACATTTTTGAGATAATCACGGACAATGGGTCACAGGCTGGTTATTGGTAACAGGAAATGATTGTTGATAATCATGGAGCAAGTTGATAACAAGACAGTGTTAATTTGATTGGGTGGTTCTGTGTTGGGAAATCAGAAGGCTTCAGTGATTAGAGAACATTCTGAAGGTTCTACAGGCAAAGTCATATGATGTCTTGAATTTGTGTGAAATACCCGTGCAAAGCTGGAGAGAGAAGTGAGAACAGAAGAAGGGCAGAATGTTAATTCCCGTTGCAGGAAGTGATGGCGCTCAGAGAGACCTCGTCCTGGCCTGCGTGCTTCAGGCTGTGTTTGAAATTTTCCACTCTATGTAATTTTTTAAATTTGCAGTCTCTTCCTTTCTCCTTCCCTCCTTACTTCATTCTTTCTTTCCTTCTTTCTTTCTTGAGGGAGTCTCACTCTGTCACCCAGGCTGGAGTGCAGTGGTGCGATATCTCGGCTCACTGCAACCTCTACCTCCCAGGTTCAAGCGATTCTCCTGCCTCAGCCTCCCAAGTAGCTGGGACTACAGGCACCCACCACCACACCCGGCTAAGTGTTTTGTATTTTTAGTAGAGATGGGGTTTCTCCGTGTTGGCCAGGCTGGTCTCGAACTCCTGAGCTCAGGTGATCTGCCCGTCTTGGCCTCCCAAAGCGCTGGGATTACAGGCGTGAGCCACTGTGCCCTGCCTTGATTTGCAGTTTCTGTAAACAACTTGTATAATAGAAAAGCAGAGAAATAAATTTTCCTCCCCTTCAGAAGCACCTCATGTTTGTTTTAAAGTATAGTATTTAATCCAGATTTGAGAAGGTTTGGGGTGAATGAGGTAAGAAAGTTTTGTGGGTTTTTTTTTGGCATCAAATATTTCTGCCTGCCTCTCAGCTTGCTTCAGAAAACTTAAAACATCACAATAGTAATCAAAACATATATAACATTGAAACAGAAGGAGATGGCATGGACCACAGAACTCCAAGGATTGTTTTTTAAAAAAAAAAGTGCTACCCCGGGAAAAGTATTTGCAATTTTTTTTTTTTTTTTTTTTTTTTAGATGGAGTCTCACTCTGTTGCCCAGGCTGGAGTGCAGTGGCACAATCTCGGCTCACTGCAAGCCCCACGTCCCAGGTTCAAGCGATTCTCCTGCCTCAGCACCCCTAGTAGCTGGGACTACAGGCAGCCGCCCCCATGCCCGGCTAATTTTTGTATTTTTAGTAGAGATGAGGTTTCGCCTTGTTGCCCGGGCTGTCTCGAACTTCTGACCTCAGGTGATCCACCTACCTCAGCCTCCCAAAGTGCTGGGATTACAGGTGTGAGCCACCACGCCCAGTCCTACTCTTAATACTTTTGAAATCTTTAGAGCAGCTTGAAGGCTTGTAAATATATAGAACGAATATTTTAAAAAACAAAAAGAAATTGACTCAATACTATTTCTTTTCACTTTGAAAATATAAAGCGCAAAATAAAGACAAACATTCCAAGTTTTTTTTTTAAAAAAAGGAATTTTCCACTATAAATTTTTAAGAGAGGCAGAGATTAAGAACAACATCAGGCCATTGGTGACCAAGACCAGAAGCCTCTCCCCTCAATCTAGGTGGCCACAGGCCACTTCTCACCACCCGGGGCCCTGTCCTCTTTGAAGTTTTTAGTCTGTGCCGGATTTTCTTACTTTTTTGTGACCTCAGCTGTTGGTTAGAAAGAGTATTCATTTTCTTTTCTTTTTTTTTCCTCCCTCCCTCTCCTTCCTTCCTTCCTTCCTTTTCTTCTTTCTTTTTTTCCTTCTCCTCTCCCCTCCCTCCCTCCCTGTCTCCCTCCCTCCTTTTTTCTTTCTCTTTCTTTCTTCCTTCCTTCCTTCCCTCCCTCTCCTTCCTTCCTTCTCTACCTCTCCTTCCTTCCTTCCCTCCCTCTCCTTCCTTCCTTCTCTACCTCTCCTTCCTTCCTTCCCTCCCTCTCCTTCCTTCCCTCCCTCTCCTTCCTTCCCTCCCTCTCCTTCCTTCCCTCCCTCTCCTTCCTTCCCTCCCTCTCCTTCCTTCCCTCCCTCCCTCTCCTTCCTTCCCTCCCTCTCCTTCCTTCCTTCCCTCCCTCTCCTTCCTTCCTTCCCTCCCTCTCCTTCCTTCCCTCCCTCTCCTTCCTTCCTTCCCTCCCTCTCCTTCCTTCCCTCCCTCTCCTTCCTTCCTTCCCTCCCTCTCCTTCCTTCCCTCCCTCTCCTTCCTTCCTTCCCTCCCTCTCCTTCCTTCCCTCCCTCTCCTTCCTTCCTTCCCTCCCTCTCCTTCCTTCCCTCCCTCTCCTTCCTTCCCTCCCTCTCCTTCCTTCCCTCCCTCTCCTTCCTTCCTTCCCTCCCTCTCCTTCCTTCCCTCCCTCTCCTTCCTTCCCTCCCTCTCCTTCCTTCCTTCCCTCCCTCTCCTTCCTTCCTTCCCTCCCTCTCCTTCCTTCCCTCCCTCTCCTTCCTTCCTTCCCTCCCTCTCCTTCCTTCCCTCCCTCTCCTTCCTTCCTTCCCTCCCTCTCCTTCCTTCCTTCCCTCCCTCTCCTTCCTTCCCTCCCTCTCCTTCCTTCCTTCCCTCCCTCTCCTTCCTTCCTTCCCTCCCTCTCCTTCCTTCCCTCCCTCTCCTTCCTTCCCTCCCTCTCCTTCCTTCCCTCCCTCTCCTTCCTTCCCTCCCTCTCCTTCCTTCCTTCCCTCCCTCTCCTTCCTTCCTTCCCTCCCTCTCCTTCCTTCCTTCCCTCCCTCTCCTTCCTTCCCTCCCTCTCTTTCCTTCCCTCCCTCTCCTTCCTTCCCTCCCTCTCCTTCCTTCCTTCCCTCCCTCTCCTTCCTTCCTTCCCTCCCTCTCCTTCCTTCCTTCTTTCCTTCCTTCCTTCATTTTCTTCTTTCTTTTTTTCCTTCTCCTCTCCCCTCCCTCTCTCCCTCCCTCCCTCTCTCTCTCTTTCTTTCTTTCTCTCTTTCCTCCATCCCTCTCCTTCCTTCTTTCCTTCCCCTCCCTCTCCCCTCCCCTCCCCTCCCCTTCCTTCCCTCTCCTTGTTGCTCTGTCACCCAGGCTGGAGTGAAACGATGCAATCATAGCTCACTACAGCCTCGACCTCCTGGGCTCAAGCAGTCTTTCTGCCTCAACGTCCTGAGTAGCTGGGACCATGGGCACATACCAGCACACCTGGATGCTTTTTAAATTTTTTTTCTAGAGATAGGATCTTGCTATGTTTCCCAGGCTGGTCATGAACTCCTGGGCTCAAGCGATCTTCCTGCCTCAGTCTCCCAAAGTGCTGGGATTACAGGCGTGAGCCACTGCACCTGGCCTTTGTTCATTTCTTTCATCCAGTCTTGCTTGGGTTTTAGAGGAGGAGAGATTTAAAGTGATGTTTTCTGCCACATTGCTAGAAATAAAAATGCTGTGATAGAAGGAGCAATTTTTTTTTAATGTAGCAACTCTACTTTTCAGCCTTTTAAAAAATGTTAAGAGTTGTTTTTGGTTGCCATTTTTTGTCAGTGTGATCAGTCAGCTTCATTCTTTTTAGTTAGTGCATTCTTGTGTATGGATATGCCAGAGTGACTTGAAGAACACACTACTGATCTTTACAGTTTTTCTTACATCCAAATAATGTTGCAGCAGAAACATCATGGTATACATCACTTTTGACCTTGTCTAAATATCTCAGGAGGTAAATTCCTAAAAGCAGAAATGCAGCTTTAGAAGATAGTGGCATTTACAGTTCTGTTAATCATTGACGAATAACCTTCCACAAAGTTTATAGCAACTTGAACTCCTGTCAACAGTGAGTGAAAATGCCAGTTCCCCCACAGCCTTGCCATAATGGTTATCAACTGAATTTAAAAGTTTTGCCAGCCAGTTATGTGAAATTAGTGTCTCTTTGATGTTATAATATTCATTTATTTGGCCATCAGTGAGATCAGTCACCTATTCCTTTCTTTTCTGATTGTTAGTATCTTTGCACTAAGTACCTCTGTATATCTTCTATTTGGCTATTGAGTTTTTTCTTATTGATTTGTAGGTGCTCTTTACATATGACTGGCACTAACACTTTGTTACATATGCTACATATTACTATTTTCTTACTGATTTGTAGGTGCTATTTACATATGACAGGCACTAACACTTTGTTACATATGCTACATATTACTATTTTCTTCCAGTTTGCTTGTGCTTTTTTACTGGCTTTGTGGCTCTCCTCCATCCTAACACACCCAGTGTAGAAGAGATCTTCCTTTGGGCTGGAGCCTTGGGATAGACTTTCCCCCAACATTGGTTCTTTGGTTGAACAGCCTCAACAGGGAGTTTGGAAACAGACAAACTCAAGGCCACACACTCTGTCCCCTATAATCTCCCTTAAAAAAAAAAAAAAAAAAAAAAACCTTTATTTTCAAATTACGAAAACAATGACATACTAGAATATCTTAAAAATACCAAAATGTTTAAAGAAAGGAACGGAAATCATCCTGCATGCATTATTGCCATCTTACAAGAGAGGAAACAGAGAGGAGGCGGAGTAGTATGTTGGCAAATAGTATTGGCAAGTAGGAGTATGCCTTACAAATCTCATAAGAAACAGCAAGGAGGGATGATTATTCTTCCACATCATCGGTTGACACAGCCTTCCAGTGTGGAACGGCTTGTTTGCAAGCCAAACCTACTGCGCGAGAGGTTCTTCTTGTTCTCTGTGAGGTGCTGAGTTGCTAGGTTACTGAGAGCATCAGGAATCCAAGGAACAACATACTTATATCGTGCTCAACTTTGAAAAATACAATAGATATTAACATTTTAAAATGAGTAAGAATAATATTTATTGCACCAGGATTTGCAAACATTGAATTCTAGTTGCAATTCTACCATTTCTAGTATGTATGTATGTGGCTGGATGGATGGATGAGTAAATGGATGGTTGGATGGATGGATGAATGGATGGATAAATGGATGGATGGGTGGGTGGGTGGGTGGGTGGATGGATGGATGGATGGATGGATGGGTGAATGGATGGGTGGGTGGATGGATGAGTGGATGGATGGATAGTTGGTTGGGTGGGCGGATGGGTGGATGGTTGGTTGGGTGGATGGATGGATGGTTGGTTGGTTGGTTAGGTGGGTGGATGGGTGGATGGATGGATGGATGGATGGATGAATGGGTGGATGGATGGATGGATGAATGGATGGGTGGATGGATGAATGAATGGGTGAATGGATAGGTGGGTGGACGGATGGATGGATGAATGGATAGATAAATGGATGGATGGGTGGGTGGGTGGATGGATGGATGAATGGGTGAATGGATGAGTGGGTGGATGGATGGATGGTTGGGTGGGTGGATGGATGGATGGATGGATGAATGGATAGATAGATGGTTGGGTGGGTGGGTGGATGGATGGATGGATGAATGGGTGAATGGATGAGTGGGCGGATGGATGGATGAATGGGTGAATGGATGAGTGGGCGGATGGATGGATGGTTGGTTGGGTGGGTGGATGGGTGGGTGGATGGATGGGTGGATGGATGAATGAGCAGATGGATGGATGGATGGATGAACAGATGGGTGGATGTATGGATAGATGAGTGAATGGATGGGTGGATGGATGAATAGATATAGAGACATAGATATAGACGACAGCTTTATCAAGATATAATTCACACAATTCTACCATTTCTAAGCCTCAGTTTTATCTATAAGATATGGAAAATTGTTATGTGCCCGATAGAGAAAAAAGGAAGACTGACCCATTTTCTTTACCTGTTCTATTTTTTGCCTTACCTCTTATAGTTTTGTTTTTTAATGGTACTTTTAAAAACTGATTCATTTGAAAAATCCACCTGAATAAGAGGCCCAACCTCTTGATAATGTTGTTACCTATAGTTTATTTCCTAACAGCTTTATTGAGATAAAATTATATGCTATAAAGGCCAGGCACAGTGACTCACACACATCTAATCCCAGCACTTTGGGAGGCCGAGGCAGGTGGATCACTTGAGGTCAGGAGTTCGAGACAAGCCTGGCCAACAGGGTGAAACCCTGTCTCTACTAAAAATACAAAAATTAGCTGAGTGTGTCAGTGCATGTCTGTAATTCAAGCTACTCGGGAGGCTGAGGTAGAAGAATCGCTTGAACCCGGGAGGTGGAGGTTGCAGTGAGCTGAGATCATGTCACTGTACTCCAGCCTGGGCGACAGAGCGAGACTGGCCTGTTCCGAACATTTCATGTCAATGGGATCACACACTGTGTGGCCTTTTGTCTGGCTTCTCTCACTGAGTGTGATTTTTCGGAGTCATCCACGTTGTAGCGTGTATGCAGTGAGGTTTTAAATGCTCCTGGACTTAGTACAACCCCCTACGCGCAGGGCCTAAAAGAGCTAAATCAAGGCATCATTTCCTTACTGCTGCCATCATCTGACATGGGAGGAGGGGACCAGAGTCAAACAGCGGAGGTGGGAATGAAACAGGAAGATCCAGAGACACGTGGAAGACTCCGAGAGCTGCAAGAAATGACATCTGGGAGGCCAGGCATGGTGGCTCATGCCTGTGATCTCAGCACTTAGGGAGGCCAAGGCAGGCGGATCACTTGAGGTCAGGAGTTCAAGACCAGCCTGTTCAACATGGCAAAACACCATCTCTGCTATTAAAAAAAAAAAAAAAAAAAAATGTGCACCTGTAGTCCCAGCTACCTGGGAGGCTGAGGCAGGAGAATCACTTGAACCCAGGAGGCGGAGGTTGCAGTGAGCTGATATCGCGCCACTGCACTCCAGCCTGGGCCACGGAGGGAGACTCCATCTTAGAAGAAAGAAAAGAGACAGCCGGGCGCGGTGGCTCATGCCTGGAATCCCAGCACTTTGGGAGGCTGAGGCAGGCGGATCACCTGAGGTTGGGAGTTCGAGACCAGCCTGACCAACGTGGAGAAACCCCATCTCTACTAAAAATACAAAATTAGCCGGGTGTGGTGGCTTTTGCCTGTAATCCCAGCTACTTGGGAGGCTGAGGCAGGAGAATCGCTTGAACCTGGAAGGGGGAGGTTGTGGTGAGCCAAGATCGCGCCATTACACTCCAGCCTGGGGCACAGAGGGAGACTCCATCTTAAAGAAGAGAAAGGAGACCTGGGAGTCAGCTAGCACCAGGGCCAGCAAGGGACGGCTGATGTCACACCTGAGCACCTGGGAAGAGAGGTGCCACCACCAAGACAAAGCAAGGGAGTCGGGGAGGAAAAGAAGCCGGTTTCCCCAGAAAGATGACCAGCTGATGGGGACTGCGGTGTGATCAGCAAGCCTGGGTTTGCTGGGTCTGAGGACTTGGAGCCACTCCAACCAGGACAAGCCTGGGTAACCCAGCTGGGGTTGGTCACCCTGAGTCTGGAGTTCCCACGGAACGGGCCAAGGTTAGATGCGTCAGCAGGCGGTTTGAAATGAAGGTCAGAGGAGGATGGCTAAGAAATACGGCCCCTGACTGACGGGAGAAAGTTCCACGGGGCCTGTGTCCAGCTGCCGCCGCCCTGGGCTCCTGCTTTTTTCCCAGCCGGGGGAATGGGCCTTTTGACCGCCCTGCCCGGCCCTGTGCGATTCACCAGCTGTTGACTTTTAAAAGAAAAACAAACCTCATGACGTGCGTTAAGGTCTGTTTACTACCTGTCGCTTTGCAGAGAGCCGCGTCGTGCTGGTTTATCTCATTGTGACTTTTTAATCTGATGTCTTTCGGGTTGTCCTCAGGGAGCTGATTAGGATGTAAAGGCCAGTTGCAATTCAGCCGGACTCTCCCAGTGCACAAACACTGGGAGAGTCACCAGTCCCCGGCCACCCTCTCACGCCCCCACCAAGCTTAGGAAAATAGTTTGTGCTCAAGGGACTGGCTAGGTTTCTAAGCAGCCTGTGAAGTGCCGTATTTCTGCTGCACAAATTGTACCCGGGGACCTTTTACACCAGAGCAGGCCGTTTGCAAATAGAGAGATGGTTTTTCTTCTCTTGCTCCAATCTGGATGCTTTTCATTTCCTTTTCATGCCCAGTTGCCCTGGCTTGAATTTGCAATAACGATACTGAATAGAAACAGTGAGAGTGGCCACCCTTATCTTGTTCCTGTTCTTTCTTTCTCTCTTTCTTTTTCTTTTCTTTCCTTCCTTCCTTCCTTCTCTCTGTCTCTTTTCTTTTCTTTTCCTCCCTTCCTTCCTTCCTTCCTTCTCTCTCTCTCTCTCTTTCTTTTCTTGAGATGAGAGTCTTGCTGTGTCGCCCAGGCTGGAGTGCAGTGGCACGATCTTGGCTCACCGCAACCTCTGCCTCCCAGGTTCAAGTGATTCTCCTGCCTCAGCCTGCCAGGTAGCTCCTGGAGGCTGAGACAGCGTCCCCCTCCCTTCCATGCTTCCACGGTCGGTGTGATGCTGCCTCGAGTTACAGCTTTTTGTGACCTGCATGAGGCCCGGGTGACTCAGCAGCCCAGGCCTGCCTCCCCTTTGAAGCCCGTTTGTGGCCGTTACAAGGTGGCCGCCGGCGTACCAACCCCCGCGCTGGCGCCGGCTGTTGTCCTCACTGGCCAGAGCCTCTGCCATCCCAGGCGCTAGATCTCACAGCTCCTTTGGGTCCCAGGAACTTTCCCAGCCCCTTGCAGCTGCATCTCAGCAGCTGTGATTCTCATCAGAAGACATTGTGCCCGGGGAGCCCTCTGCCCTTCCGCCCAGGACCTGAGAGCATGGGTGAGCTTCCCCGGCAGAGGAAGCAAAGCAGGGTACGCAGGTGAGGTCGGAGGGACAGGAGAGACCCCTGGGTCTGCATCTGGGAATGCTTCGGTCCAGGCAGAGACCCTAGAGCCAGATGCTCAGGGACGATCTGGTGATTGTGTGCAGGTCACTTCCTCCTGGTGTCTTCTTGCCGCCGCAACTCTCCGTGGTGAAACCTCCAACCCAGGGGTCCTAACCTGCGGCTGATCCTAGCCCCTGGGGGACATCGGGTGACGTCTGGGGCCAAAAATTAGCCGGATGTGGTGTCGCGCGGTAGTGGATGCCAGGATTCTCCACTGTCATTATGGTTTCAAGGTGATATTCTTTTTTTTTTTTTTTTTTTTTGAGCTGGAGTCCCGCTCTGTCACCCAGGCTGGAGTGCAATGGCACAATCTCTGCTCACTGCAACCTCTGCCTCCCCGGCTCAAGCGATTCTCCTGCCTCAGCCTCCCGAGTAGCTGGGACTACAGGCACGTGACACCACACCCGGCTAATTTTTGTATTTTTAGTAGAGACAGGGTTTCACCATGTTGGCCAGGCTGGTTTCAAACTCCTGACGTCAAATAATCCACCCACCTCGGCCTCCCAAAGTGCTGGGATTACAGGCGTGAGCCACCGCACCTGGCCAAGGTGACATTCTACTGGATCTACACACGATATTCACTGTGAGTTCCCATTGAGGGATGCTTGCGTGCGTGTGTGTAAATTCTACCTTCTTTTTCACTTGAGCCTTGGCTGTCAAATGTCAGGGCTGGGATTTGCCCTCATTTCCAGAGTGTGTGAGTGTCCTTCCCTCCCCATCCTTCCCTTTCAGCCTCAGCTGAGCTCTTGGGGGACCGAGGTCACCAGCAGCTTGTCTGGGCCCGCTGGCTCCCAGCTCCCCAAGCCAGACGCGCCATCCCAGATTCCCCATTTGCGGCCCTCGCTTTGAATTTATGGGCCTGCTGAGTGGAATGGGAAACTCATCAGGGAGTGTGAAAGTCACTCTAGAAGGTGGGAATGCCAGCAGCCACCAGCCCCCAGCACCTGCACCAACAAGGGGTCTTGCCACACAGCTTGGGCTGGGGCGGGCAAAGCTGGAGGGTGGGGCAGTGGAAGGTGGGAGCTCTTGGTCCTCCCCGATCTCACCCCATCAAGACGGCTGCAAGACTGTGCTGAGCCAGCCCCGGTTCCACAAGTCTACAAAGGGGGTGAGAGGTCCGTTTTTCATCATCAAAATCGTACGACTTTATGTTTACAAAAGTAACACTGGCTTGTTACTAAAAAAAAATTTCAGAAAACTCACAAAGGTTTAAAGAAAAAGGGATACTGAAAAATCAATAAATTTTGGCCGGGGCACGGTGGTTCACGCCTGTAATCCCAGCACTTTGGGAGGCCGAAGCGGGCGGATCACGAGGTCAGGAGTTCGAGACCAGCCTGGCCAACATGGTGAAACCCTGTCTCTACTAAAAATACAAAAAATAGCAGGGCGTGGTGGTGGGTGCCTGTAGTCCCAGCTACTCAGGAGGCTGAGGCAGGAGAATCGCTTGAACCCGGGAGGCAGAGGTTACAGTGAGCCGAGATCGCGCCACTACACTCCAGCCTGGGCAACAGGGCAAGACTCTGTCTCAAAAAAAAAATTACTGAATTTTACACTTTATGAGGGTGAATTTTATGGTATATGCATGATGTCTCCATTTTGTTTTTAAAAGGAAAAGTTCCCCTGGTAATCCCAATCTGGAGCTGAAGACTGTTAAAATCTCTTCCAGGCTGCCTGTTTCTAACTGGCTGTTTTCAATATACTTTCGAACTTACGGAGAAGTTGCAAGAATAGCCGCAGGCACCTCATATACACTTTATACTCAAATATGCCAACTGTTTACACTTGCCTTGCCCTATTTTTTTCTTTTATTGTTCTCTCACTCCATCGTTCACCATGTGTGTGTATACACATTTATGTGTGTCTATGTATTTATGTATAAATTGCAGGTGGATATGTGTGTATGTATCTATATATACGCAGAAAGATAGTTACTTATATGGCATATATGCTAGATATATTATTATGCAGTTATGTATACACAGAATTATATGTATGTAATTATGCATGTATGCATATTAATTTATTTCCAGTCATTTGAAATTAAGTTGGAGACATCATGCCCCATTAACCCTAAAGATCTTGGTGGATATTTTCTAAGAACAAGGCCCTTCCTTCCTTCCTTCCTACCTTCTTTCCTTCCTTCCTTCCTTCTTTCCCTCCCTCCCTCCATCCCTCCCTCCCTCCTTCCTACCTTCTTTCCTTCCTTCCTTCTTTCCCTCCCTCCCTCCCTCCATCCCTCCCTCCCCCCTTCCTTCCTTCCTTCCTTCCCTCCCTCCCTCCGTCCCTCCCTCCCTCCTTCCTTCCTTCTTTCCTCCTTCCTTCCCTCTCTCTCTCTTTTTAAGGCAGGGTCTGCCCTGTCACCCAGGCTGAAGTGCAGTGGTGCAATCATGCCTCACTGCAGCCTCGACCTCCTGGGCTCAAGTGATCCTCCCTCCTCAGCCTCCCAAGTAGCTGGGACACATCACCATGCCTGGCTAATTTTTTTATTTTTTGAGACAAGGTCTTGCCTGTCACCTAGGCTGGAGTACAGTGATGCAATCACAGCTCACTGCAGCCTCAAACTTCTGGGATCTAGCAATCCTCCCACCTCAGCCTCCCAAGTAGCTGGAACTACAGTCACGTGCCATCGCTTTTTTTTTTTTTTTAATTCTTTGCGGAGATAGGGTCTCCCTATGTTGCCCTGGCTGGTCTTGAGCTCCTGACCTTAAACCATCCTCCCACCTCAGCCTCCCGAAGTGGTAGGATTATAGGCATGAACCACTGGCACCCAGCCAAGCTGGCTCTGTGTCCTTCTGATACGTTGCCATAATTCTTTGAGTTTCCTTACTTTCTGGCCCAAAAAGATGCTCCAGAAATATAATATTTTTTTCTGCCTCAGTCCTGGAGCCAACCTCTTCTCCAACCCATCCTGGTGACTTTTAGTTCTTCCAAACATGTACTGTTAAAAAATATGCACTACACCCACACATGTATGGACTTTTCTGAATAATCATAGAATCACACTATTGATACTGTTCTTTAATCTGTTTTTTTTAATTTAGCAATATATTATGGTAATCTTTCCACATTATCAAATATGGATTTGCGACATCCTTTTTAGTGAATGTTAAGTGTTTTATCTTATGGTTGTACCACAGATTACTGAACTAATCTCCTAAATTAAATAGGAGTGCAGGGCTCACTGTAGCCTGGGACTCCTGTGCTCAAGGGAGGCATCTAAGTTGTTTATTATTTCTTTACTTTTATCCATAATAATTCTTCAGGTAAAGTGCTTGCGTATGCACCTCTGCACAATCCTATTTATGGGCCTGCTGAGCGGAATGGGAAACTCATCAGGAAGTGTGAAAGTCACTCTAGAAGGTGGGAATGCCAGCAGCCACCAGCCCCCAGCACCTGCACCAACAAGGGGTCTTGCCACACAGCTTGGGCTGGGGCGGGCAAAGCTGGAGGGTGGGGCAGTGGAAGGTGAGAGCTCTTGGTCCTCCCCAACCTTACCCCATCAAGACGGCTGCAAGACTGTGCTGAGCCAGCCCGGGTTCCACAGTCTACAAAGGGGGTGAGAGGTCCATTTTTAATCATCAAAATCGTACAACTTTATGTTTACAAAAGTAACACTGGCTTGTTGCTAAAAAATTTTTTCAGAAAACACACAAAGGCTTAAAGAAAAATATCCTTAGGACAGTTTTCCAGAGGGAGATTTGCTTTCAAGAACAGTTATTCCAATGTCCTCCACCCACTGTCTGCTAGTCCATGATTTATCACACCTTGACCATCCCTGGATATTATCTATTTAAAAAAAAAAATACTTGCCAGTTAGACCAGGTGTAGTGGCTCATGCCTGTAATCTCATTACTTTGGGAGGCTGAGGCAGGAGGATTGCTTGAGCCCAAGAGTTTGAGACCAACCTGGGCAACATAGCAAGACCCCATCTCTACAAAAAAATTTAACAGTTTGGCTGGGCACAGCGGCTCACGCCTATAATCCCAGCACTTTGGGAGGCTGAGGTGGGCAGATCACCTGAGGTCAAGAGATCGAGACCATCCTGGCCAACATGGTGAAACCCCATCTCTACTAAAAATACAAAAAATAGCTGGGCATGGTGGCTTGCACCTGCAGTCCTAGCTACTCGGGAAGCTGAGGCAGGAGAATCGCTTGAACGTGGCAGGTGGAGGTTGCAGTGAGCCAAGATCAAGTCACTGCACTCCAGCCTGGGTGACAGAGCGAGACTCTGTCTCAAAAAAAAAAAAAAAATTAACAATTAGCCAGCCATGGTGGCATGCACCTGTAGTCCCAGCTACTTCGAAGGTGGAGGTAGGGGGATCTCTTGAGCCCAGGAAGTCCAAGCTGCAGTGAGGCACGATTGTACCACTACACTCCAGCCTAGGCAACAGAGCAAGACCCTGTCTCAAAAAAAAAAATGTCATTTAAAGGCTAAAAGTAACAGCTCATTGTATGATCTATAATCTTTTTTATTACTGGAGAGCTTGAAATTTTTCATAATGAACATTTATAATGCTTTTTGTGGATTATGTTCACTTTTAACAATTTTATTTTTTACATTTTGAGATAATTTGTGAATTATAGAAGAGGTGCAAAAATAGTACAGAGTGTTCCCTTACACCTTTCATCCAGCTTCCCATTGGCTGATATCTTCCATAACTACAGAACATTTATCACCACTAAAAAAATCAACCTTGCTGCAATATTAAGTATAGGGCTGATTCAAATTTCATCCTTTTTTCCATTTCCATGTGCTTTTGTGTTCCGTGATCTGATCCAGGATCCCACATTTATTAAGCTGGTTTGTTCACTTTTATTGATTTGTTGGAGATCTTTATATATTAAGGACCTCAACTTTTTGTCTCTCGTCCCTTTGGCAAAGTATTTCCATTTTGCTTTTTCACTTTGGTGATGACTTCAAGAGATGGGTGGTAGGTGACATAGGATGATGCTGGCACCCTGGCTTAAAGTGAGGGTTATAGGGCACAGGCTGCATGCCAAACCCTCCACAAAGTGTTCTCACCTCCCTGTCCCCTCCCAGACATTCTCTGTTTCTCTAACACAAATTGAGCAACTGGCCACTTGTCACCTTGTGAAACCTTGATATTTTATTCCACAAAGTTGTGCCTATCTTGAGTAGAGCCTACACCTTAGACCATAACATGGTTCATGCATTGTTCCAACACCTGTTGGGTGATGCAGAGTGAATGGGGCCTGGCCAGGCATCTTGTTGAGGAACATGTCACAGTGTCCCCACCCTCGAGAAGGGGAGGTGTCCCATCCCTGCAGGGTGGGGTGAAAACACGTGCAGAAGTGGGCATTGGGAGTGCAGCCAGGAGCTTGGCTGCAGGCGTCCTGGCTGCAGACACAGCTTTGCTGCTGTGTTTGGTAAACAACACCAGGAACCAGGGAGGGGGCCCTCACATCCCACCCCACAGCCTCAGACCTGTTCTCACCCCCCTGTGGTTTGGGAACTCAGTATCTCTGCTGACCCCTCCTGGGCAATTTGCAAGTGAAGGAATTGACTACTGGTGCTCCAGGCCACCCGAGAGACACCCTCCGCCCCCCACCCCCCCACCCCCATCACCCCTCCACCCCCATCACCCCTCCACCCCCGTTCCCCCCCCCCGTTCCCCCCCCCCGCATCAGTCTGTCACCCAGGCCTCTGGGCACTTTTAGACAAACTCTGTTGGGGGAGGGGAGAGGAGGAAGCAGAGATTAATCACTTTCAGGCTGGGCCTGCGGCAAAGGCACTTCTAGTGAGGGACATCATAGTGCATTTTCCCACGGCGTTCATGGAAGTCTTTCTTGAGGCCTGATATCGGGGGAAGACGAGGGAAGAAGACACCAGTCTCTGCCTCAACAACCAGGCAGAGGCCGGGCGCAGTGGCCCACGCCTGTAATCCCAACACTTTGGGAGGCCGAGGCGGGTGGAGCATCTAGGATCAGGAGTTCAAGACCATCCTGGCCAACATGGTGAAACCTTGTGTCTACTAAAAATACAAAAATTAGCCGGGCGTGGTGGTGCACACCTGTAATCCCAGCTACTCGGGAGGCTGAGGCAGGAGAATCGCTTGAACCCGGGAGGCGGAGGTTGCAGTGAGCCGTGATTGCACCACTGCACTCCAGCCTGGGAGACAGACTAAGACTCTGTCTCAAAAAAAAAAAAAAAAAAGTAAAAATTAACTGGGCTTGGTGGCACCTGTAGTCCCAGCTACTTGGGAGGCTGAGTGGGGACGATCCCTTGAGGCCAAGAGTTTGAGGCTGCAGTGAGCTGTGATTGCACCACTGCACTCCAGCCTGGGTAACAGCAAGACCTTGTCTCTAAAATAAAATAAAACAGAACCAGGCACAGAGCTGGGCATGGTGGTTCACGCCTGCAATCCCAGCACTTTGGGAGGTCAAGGCAGGTGGAACCCCTGAGGTCAGGAGTTCGAGACCAGCCTGGCTAACATGGCAAAACCTCGTCTCTACTAAAAATACAAAAATTAGCCGGACATGGTGGAGCGCACCTGTAGTCCCAGCTACTTGGGAGGCCAAGGCAGGAGAATCTCTTGAAACCAGGAGGCGGAGGTTGCAGTGAGCCGAGATGACACCACTGCACTCCAGCCTGGGCAACAGAGTGAGACTCAGCCTCAAAAAAAAAAAAAAAAATAGAACCAGACAGAGAGCAGCAGGGCTGCGTCCTATCCCTGCCCCTTAGACAGAGAGGCATGAAGGGGTGAGCAGGCCAGGCCGGGACCAATGTCGGGGGCCAGGACTGGGACTGGTGGGGTTGGCAGGGCTCACTCAGCTGCGTGTGTGGGCCCTGACCCCTGGGCACACCTGCATTCCCCTGCCCTGGGAGTTGCTCCAGTGTTTATTGAGTGGGTCCTCTGGGACGGCACTGGGGGGGTGCAATGGTTTTTTTTAAAGTCCCAGTGGATTCTGGCCAGGTGTCCGAGGAGGACACAAGCTGAGACACCTGCGCCCCCAGAACTGGAGGAGGCAGAAAGCATCCTCTCCTGGAACCTGTGGAGGGAGCACGGGCTTGCAGACCCCATGATTTTGGACTTCTGGCCTCCAGAACTGGGAGAGGATCCGTGTCTGTGGTTTTAAGACGCCCCCTCCCAGTCCCCCATTTGTGGCACTTTCTTACGGCAGCCCCAGGACACCCATCCACAGAGTTCCTGGGAAATGGGGATGTCAGGCCCGTCGTCTGCATGTTTGGCAACCAGAAAAGCCCCTGTCCGTGGGGGTGCGTCCCCTGCTCCCCGCATGTCTGCCAAAGCCCCTTCCGTCGGCAGCTTGTCCTTGCGTGTCCCCGAGGAAGGTGACCAGCAGGCGGAGCTGCTGCCCGGCGGCAGCGGTCCCCCTCGCGCTTCTCCCTCCTCTTGTTACCATAAACACTTGGAGACCTCAGAGGAAAACACTCAAGGATTCCCAACCGCCAGGGCTGTGCGCTCAGGGCTTCAGAGGCACGCATAGGGAGCGCCCTTTCCTGCACCCGCCCTGTTGACTCTGCTGTCTTCCCGGTCGCCCGGCTTCCCGGGGCAGCCTGATGGCCAGGGTGCAGGTCTGGGTGGGTGCCAGGTGCCTGCCCTCCTGCCCGCCCGCCCCGGCCACCCTGAGCTGCAGGACACAGAGACCCGGACGGGAGCCAGCCGTGCTGGGAGTGGCCTGGACTCTGGGTTACGCTGGGGCAGTGAAATTTCAAAACAAACTTAGCCACGTGGTCCGAGTCAGGTGTGTCCGGGTGACCCCTGTGCAGACCTTGGCGTCTGGACCTGCCCGGCCGGGGGCACCCATCCCGCAGATGCTGAGGCGGAGCCCCAAATCACGGGACCCTCTGCTGCAGGCACCGGCGGGGCGGGCTGCCAGGGCCGGAGACGAGCCATGTGCATTCTTGGGATGTTTTTTCGTTTAACCGTCTCTCCCTCTCCCAGCCATTTCCTGGCATCTCGCAGACAAGCGACAGACAAGCAGGTCTGGCGCCGGGCCACGCTGGTGGTTTTCCATGCCGGGGGTCAGTCTGGGATCCACATCCCCACAGCTCGGCCCCCTGGGGGGCCAGGAGCCAGGGGTTTGAGGCCCCGATCCACCCCTTCCCAGCTCTGTGACCTTAAAATCCTTTAGCACGGGTTTCCCTACTTGTGCATGTTAACATTTGGAAGCTGATGATTCTTGGTCTCGGGGTGTTGGGGGGGTTCCTGGCAGGGAGTGGGTGGAGACCAGAGACGCTGCTCAGCACCCTGCAGTGCCCAGGACGGCCCCACCCCAGAGAGAAGGATCCAGCCCCAATGTCCGCAGGGCTGAGGGGGAGAGGTCCTGCTGAAAAGCTGCAAACAGGTGCTTTTCTGCCCAGCTTCTCCGGCCTGGTTAGCGATGAAACCTGTGGCTGCCAGCCATTGAGCCCAGCCCCTGGGCGGGCGTTGCTCATGAATTCCTTAGGCCCTGCAGGACGGGCAGTCTCTCGCTTGTGGCTGGAGCACCGTTTTCTGTTGATTTATTTATATTCTGCCTCATTCCACAAAGGATCGGAGCAAGCATTCAGGAAGAGATTCAATCAAATAGAAAACTGCAAATAGCTTCCTAACATAGTAGAGAAAAGGGCGAGTCAGGAGTTGGCACTAGGCTGCCCTCGGTCCTCTGGGTCCCGTATTGGGTTCTCCGAGGGCCCCCGGCTCTAACGGGGGATTTGTCCCAGCTCTGCCTACTCTACCTGTGTCTCAGCAAATCTCTGAGCCTCAAAGCCCTCAGAGACCCTCAAAGCCCCTAAGAATCAGCACCCTCTATGATGTCATAATGCTGAATAAGACAAGCACGTAGCCGGGCGCGGTGGCTCACGCCTGTAATCTCAGCACTTTGGGAGGCCAAGGTGGGAGGATCACTTGAGCCCAAGAGTTCAAGACCAGCCTGGGCAACAGCGAGACCTCCGTCTCTACAAAAAAATAAAAGAATTAGCCGGGCGTGGTGGTGCACACCTGTGGTCCCAGCTACTCGAGGGGCTGAGGTGGGAGGATCTGGAGCCTGGGAGGTTGAGGCTGCAGTGAGCTGTGATCACGCCATTGCACTCCAGCCTGGGTGACAGCAAGACTTCATCTCAAAAAAATAAAATAAAATAAAAAGGAAAATAACACCATAACATTTTGTATAGGGATGTTCTATATTTTCTTTTTAGATTTATTCCTCAATATAAATATGTAGCAAATGTTTACATGCATATATAATATGTAAAATATTACACTGATTTTTTTTTTTTTTTTTGAGATGGAATCTTGCTCTGTCACCCAGGCTGGAGTGCAGTGGCGTGATCTCGGCTCACTGCAACCTCCACCTCCTGGCTTAAAGTAATTTTCCTGCCTCAGCCTCCCAAAGTGCTAGGATTACAGGCGTGAGCCACCACGCCCACCCAGAAGACTCTAGCTTAGCAGAGTTGTGGGAAGACACTCCCCTGCTGGTTCCTGGTATGAAGAAGTGAGCGGTGCATTGTGAGAAGGCCGGAGGAGGGTCTGATAGCTAGGACCCAAGGGTGGCCCCTAGGAGCTGGGAGTGTCCCCCAGGCAACAGCCAGCAAGGAAACAGGGACCCCGGTCCTACAACCACAGGGAGGCAAATGGTGCCAACAGCCTGAGGGAATGCTGGATGAAGAGCCTTCCCCGGGCGAGCCTTGGATGAGACGCAGCCCCAGCCAACACCCAGACTGCAGCCCTGGGGGTACCCTGAGCAGAGGCCCTGGCTTGGCTGTTCCCGGACTCCTGACCCCACAAACCGTGACGTACTAAGTGGATGGTGTTGGAAGCCGCCACATGGATGGCGACTGGTTATGCAACACAGAGACTGAGCTCACTGCCCCACAGCCCCAGCCTGCGAGGTGGACCTTGTCCTGACCCTGCCAACAGGAATACAAAGACTTACTGGAACTTTGCACACGGGACAGCCCTGGTGACTCACGTAGCGTGAATGACTTAAGAGCAAATTCAGGCCGGGCACAGAGGCCCACGCCTGTAATCCCGGCACTTTGGGAGGCTGAGGTGGGAGGATCACTTGAGCCCAGGAGTTTGAGACCAGCCTGGGCCACATAGCGAGACCCTGTCTTTAGAACACATTTTAAAATGAGCCAGGGTGATGCTGCACTCCTGTAGTCTTAGCTACTCAGGAGGCCGAGGCAGGAGGATCACTTGAGCTCAGGAGTTTTGAGACCAGCCTGGGCAACGTAGCGAGACCCTGTCTTTAGAACAAATTTTAAAAATTAGCCAGGGTGATGCTGCACTCCTGTAATCTTAGCTACTCAGGAGGCTGAGGCAGCAGGATCGCTTGTGTTCAGGAGTTTGAGACCAGCCTGGGCAACCCAGGGAGACCTCATCTGTAAAAAAAAGTTTTAAAAATTACCCAGATGGGCTGGTGCGCACCTGTAGTCCCAGCTACTCAGGAGGCTGAGGTGGGAGGATTGCTTGAGCCCAGGAGGTGGAGGCTGCAGTGAGCTGTGATTGCACCCCTGCACTCAGCCTGGGCAGTGAAGCAAGACCCCTGTTTCTTAAATAAATAAATAAATACATAATAAAATGAAAAAGACCAAGTTTAGTTCCCAAGGGTTCCTGGTTTCCCAGACGTGTGAGGGCGGCCACCAGCTGCTGCAGTGCCTGTCCCCCGCCTGCCGCGGCCCGCCCTGTCCTCCCTGGGGTCAGCAAGCATCCAGGGACCATGGTGAACTCTGGGAGGGAGTGGGTCAGCCCCACCCAGGGCGGATTCCCAGCACACCGTGTGCAGGCCTGGGTCGAAGGGTTCTGCTGGAATCAACCCGGCATGTTTGTTTTTGCTGCGGTCCCCTGGGGCCGTCCGGGCTGCACGCCTGCACGTCATCCGAGGCCGCCCCACTGCGGTGGGTTGGGAAACTCAGTCTTGGAGCCTGCCAGCCTCACAACTCCTGCTCTGGGAGCACGTGCCCCTGCCGCATGTGTCTGTGTGTGTCTGCATGCATCTGTGTGTCTGGTTCTGTGTGTGTCTGTGTGTGTGTCTGCATGTCTACGTGTACCTGTGTGTGAGCATGTGTCTGTGTCTGCCTGCATGTGCCTGTGTGTCTGCATGTGTCTGCCTTTGTGTGTCTGTATGTGCCTGTGTGTCTGTGTATGCCTGCGTGTGCCTGCGTGTCTGCGTGTGCCTGCGTGTGCCTGTGTCTGCGTGTGCCTGCATGTCTGCGTGTGCCTGCGTGTGCGTGTCTCCGTGTGCCTGCGTGTGCCTGCGTGTCTGCATGTGCCTGCGTGTGCCTGCGTGTCTGTGTGTGCCTGTGTGCCTGCGTGTCTGCGTGTGCCTGCGTGTGTCTGCGTGTGCCTGCCTGTCTGCATGTGCTTGCGTGTGTCTGCATGTCTGTGTGTGCCTGCGTGTCTGCATGTGCCTGCGTGTGCCTGCGTGTCCACACGCCCTGAGGAGGCGCCCGTTCTGCTTTGTGCACTTCCCTGGAGCTTTCCAGATCAATCCCAAAGGATGCCCAAAAAGACTAGAGCAGGGCACTGTGGCTCACACCCGTAATCACAGCACTTTGAGAGGCCGAGGCAGGAGGATTGCTTGAACCCAGTAGATCCTGGCAACAGCAAGGCCCCGTCTCTACAAAAAAATTTTTTAAATTAGCTGGATAGGCTGGTGCAAACCTGTGGTCCTAGCTACTCCGGAGGCTGAGGTGGGAGGATGGCTTGAGCCCAGGAGGTCCAGGCTGCAGTAAGCTATGACGGTGCCACTGCACTCCAGCCTGGGCAATAGAGCAAGACCCCATCTAAAAAAAAAAAGAAAGAAAGAAAGAAAAAAAGGAAAGAAAAAGAAAAAAGAAAGAGAGATTCCAACCAGCCTTTCTTCCCTGGTTCCCTGACAGCTCAGAGTTAACCATTGTGCCCCTAAGCCTAACAGCAGCTGGAGCTGATAGCCTTTCACGGGGCCTGCCAGCAGCCTTGGAGAAACCACGAGCCCATTTAACAGGCAGGACGCTGAGGCTCTGATAACAAGTGCCGTTTCGGACAAGAGCAGGAGAGGAGATGGAGAAACAGACCCTCGTGCGTGGCTGGTGGGGATGGAACAAGGCCCAGCCTGGCAGCTTCTCACATGGTAAACACGGAATTACCATAGGGCCCAGCAATCCCACTCCTGGGGATAGACCCCACAGAACTGACAGCAGGGACTGAAAGAGGTGTTTGCACACACAAGTGCACAGCGGCATGATTCCCAACAGCCCCAGGGTGGAAGCCACCCCAGGCGCCCATCAGTGGATAAACACAGCATGGTCCAACCAGACAGTGGAATATTACGCAGCCATGAAAAGGAAGGGAATCCAGACACGGGCTACAGCGTGGATGAACCTTGAGGACCTCACGCTCAGTGAGAGGATCCAGACACAAAAGGACGTATCCTGTGTGATCCCACTCCTGGGAAGTCCCTAGAGTCGTCAGATTCACAGAGACAGGAAGTAGGATGGGTGAGTGCCAGGGGCTGGGGAGGGGGACAGGGAGTGAGTGTTTCATGGGGACAGAGTTTCAGTTTGGGAAGAGGAGAAAGTTCTGGAGAGGATGGTGGTGATGGCGGCACAACATTGTAGTGAGAAAAGAGAGAGGGAGAGGAAGGGCTGAAAGCCCCAAGCCCCATCTTCCGGCTCCAGCGTCATATGAGATGCGTGTTCCCGCGGCCTCACCGTTGAGTTTGAAGGCGTGATGTCAGAACGCAGGCCCAGCAGGGACACCCCGGGAGATGGTGGGGGTGGCTGGCAGGGCGGGTTTCACCTGGACTGCACCAGCCCAGGTGTGACGGGCTCTGGGCCAGACCCAGGCACCCAAGATGAGAAGGCAGCATCTCTGGTCTCGGGATACCCAGGCCTCCCCGAGGCGGCAGAACTCCAGCCGTACCTCGCAGCAGCTGGTCCGTGGCACCCACGGTATGTCCCATTCATGCAGTGCCTTTCCAGCCTCTTCCAGAAAGAATTTAATTCACCCGTTCGCATATGACCATGGGAGGGAAATGCCAATCCCACTTTTATTGTTTGTTTTTGTTTTAAGATGGAGTCTTGCTCTGTCACCCAGGCTGGAGTGCAGTGGCGTGATCTCGGCTCACTGCCACCTCCGCCTCCCAGGTTCAAGCGATTCTCCTGCCTCAGCCTCCCGAGTAGCTGGGATTACAGGCGCCCACGACCACGCCTGGCTAATTTTTGTATTTTTAGTAGAGACGGGGTTTTGCCGTGAACAAGACACTAACTCTTTCGCCACGTTGACCAGGCTGGTCTCGAACTCCTGACCTCAGGTAATCTGCCCACCTCGGCCTCCCAAACTGCTGGGATTACAGGCGTGAGCCACCACCCCCAGCCCCAATCCCACTTTTAGATCGTTCTCCACAGACAGCGCAGAAGCAGCTTGTCCGAAGCCACGCAGCTGTGAGGGGACAGGGTACAGACAAGATCTTAAGTCTTCTAGCCGCTTCCCTCGGACTAGCGCCGCCTCCTCCATCAGTGCAGAAACCTGGTTGGGGAGTGGGCTCGGAACTGTGGTCCCTTCAATACCTATTTCATGAAGGAAGCCAGGCCAGGCGTGGGGGCTCAGGCCTGTAATCCCAGCACTTTGGGAGGCTGAGGCGGGCAGATCACCTGAGGTTGGGAGTTCGAGACCAGCCTGGGCAGCATGGTGAAACCCCGTCGCTACTAAAAATACAAAAAATTAGCCGGGTGTGGTGGCGCCTGTAATCCCAGCTACTCAGGAGGCTGAGGCAGGAGAATCGCTTGAACCTGGGAGGCGGAGGTTGCAGTGAGCCATGATCGCACCACTGCACTCCAGCCTAGGCGACAGGGCAAGACTCTGTCTCAAAACAAAAAAAAAAAAAAAAGGAGAAATTTCCAGAACAGGCAGATCCACAGAGAATATGCATGGATGTGTGGTTGGAGGGGACGGGGGTGACTGCTAAGGCAGACGGGGTTTCCATTTAAGGCGATGAAACAGTTCTGGAATTCAGCCAGCACAGTGGCTCACGCCTGTAATCTCAGCAACCTGGGAGTCCGAGGTGGGAGGATTGCTTGAGACCAGGAGTTCAAGACCAGCCTGGGCAATATAGTGAGACCCCATCTCTAGAAGAAAAGAATTTTAAGTTAGCCGTGCATGCTGGTTCATGTCTGCAGCCCCAGCTACTCGGGAGGCTGAGATGGGAGGATCACTTGAGCCCAGGAATTCAAGGCTTCAGCGAGATAAGGAGGTGCCACTGTAGTCCGGCCTGGGCGACAGATCGTTAACTCTTAAAAAAAAAAAAAAAAAGGGCCGGGCGTGGTGGCTCACACCTGTAGTCCCAGCTACTCAGGAGGCTGAGGCAGGAGAATCGCTTGAACCGGGGAGGCAGAGTTTGCAGTGAGCCGAGATCAGGCCACTGCACTCCAGCCTGGCGACACAGCGAGACTCCGTCTCAAAACAAAGAAAAGAAAAAGTGTTGGAACTACGTCGTGGTGATGGTTGCACAGCTCTGTGAAGGAATTAAAAACTTTCTCGACCAGCCTAGGCAACGTAGCGAAACCCGTCTCTACAAAAAACAAAAAAATTAAGCAAGCATGGTGGCATGCACCTATAGTCCCAGATACGTGGGAAGCTGAGGCAGGAGGATTGCTTGAGCCCAGGAGTTAAAGACCAGCCTGGGCAACACAGCAAGACCCTGTCTCTAAAAAACATAAAAAATGAGCCTGGTGTTGTGTTGTGCCCCTGTGGTCCCAGCCACTCAGGAGGCTGAGCTGGGAGGATCGCTTGAGCTCGGGAGGTGGAGGCTGCAGTGAGCTATGATCACACCACTGCACTCCAGCCTGGTGGACACAGTGAGACCCCATCTCAAAGAAAAACAAAACAAAACAACAAAAACACAAAGAGAGAGAGACAATGTGGCATTGTCAAAAGAACAGACAAATAGGCCAATGGGACAGGATAGGTAGGTAGCCCATATTTTATATGACTCATATAAAACGGTCAACTGGCCGGGCGCAGTGGCTCACGCCTCTAATCCCAACACTTTGGGAGGCCAAGGTGGGCAGATCACCTGAGGTCAGGAGTTCGAGACCAGCCTGGCCAACACGGTGAAACCCCGTCTCTACTAAAAATACAAAAATTAGCCAGGCGTGGTGGCACTCGCCTATAATCCCAGCTACTCAGAAGGGTGAGGCAGGAGGATCACTTAACCCCGGGAGGCAGAGGTTGCAGTGAGCCGAGACCGCACCTCTGCACTCTAGCCTGGGCGACAGAGCAAGACTCCATCTCAAAAAAAAAAAAAAAAAAAAAAGGAAAGAAATGAAAAGAAAAGTGACCACACATCTGATAACTCTTTCACTTAACGTAGCCTGCAGGCACCCTTCAAGCCACCCCTGCACACTACCCATCCTAGAAATGCAACGTGGCCTAACCACGCCTCTGCAGGCAGATTGAGATGGTTCCAGTTTGGAAGCATTCACAGTTCTGCAATCAGAACAAGGATAAGGATATAGGTAGACATCTTTGCCCACGTGTCCAACAAGGTCTTTGCAATAAATTCCTAGGTATGGAATTGTCGCATCAGCAGGTAGCACCTTCTCGGTTCCGACGATGCCGCCACATTTTCTTCTAAAAATGTTGACCAGGGACCCTCTGTTATCTGTGCCGGAGAGGCCCCCATTCCGCAGATCCTAGAAGACACTGGGCGTCGTCAGGCTTCCATCGGTGACAGTCCGAGAGGCCAGGGTGGAATCTTGTTATTGGTGCATGTGTTGTTTGTTAAAGCTGGACAACTCCGCCGGGCACGGTGGCTCAGCCTATCATCTCAGCACTTTGGGAGGCCAAGGTGGGTGGATCGCTTGAGTCTAAGAGTTTGAGACCCGCCTGGACAACATGGTGAGACCCCATCTCTACAAAAAAAAAAATACAAACATTAGCCGGGCGTCGTGGCGTGTACCTATAATCCCAGCTGCTGGGGAGGCTGAGGCAGGAGGATCGGTTGAGCTCAGGAGGTCAAGGCTGCAGTGAGCTGTGATTGCACCACTGTACTCCAGCCTGGGTGACAGAGCAAGACCCTGTCTCAAAAAATTAAAAAGCCAAGCTGAACATCTGTTTTTAGGCTTGGGGTTTTGTTTCCTTGTGTGAATTGTGGGTTCACGTCCTTTACCATCTCTCCACTGTCTGAGGAGGGCTGTCTGCTCCTGGAAAACCTTCCAGTACCTTCTGCTCATGGCTGAGATTTGGCTCCTGGGCTGTCTGTCTCTCTCAAGCTCCTCCTGGGGCCCATTATGGGGCTGCGTCCTTAGGGATTTAGCTTCTCCTTTGCTCTCATGAGTTCCCGGCTAAGTGGGTGTGGAGATGCCCATTTTACAGATGGAAGAGCTGAGGTTTGCAGGTGCCACTTCCCCAGTGAACATGGGCCCCATCCACATGTGGCTGGAAAGGGAAGTTTCCTTCCTGACCTGAGGCCCAGTCAAGCTCTGCGTGTCTCCCCGTGCCTGACTGTCATAGTGTATTTTGTGTTGCTATAAAGGAATAGAGCTGAGGCTGAGGGGTTTATAAAGCATAGAAGTTTATCTGGTTCACAGTTCTACAGACCATACAGTTCTACAGACCATACAAGCATGGTGCCAGCATCTCCTGGGCTTCTGGTGAGGCCTCAGGAAGCTTCCACTCATGGCAGAAGGTGAAGGGGAAACAGGCATCTCATACGGCCAGAGAGGGAGCGAGAGAAAGGAGGGAGGAAGTGCCAGGCTTTTTTTAACAACCAGGTCGTCCGTGAACTAACAGAGTGGGAACTCGCTCATTCCCGAGGGGAGAGCACCAAGCCATGAGGGACCCCCCTCCCGCCACAACCCAAATGCCGCCCACCCAGCCTCACCTCCAACATAGGGGGTCGCATTTCAGCGTGAGATCCGGAGGCACAAACATTGGCCCCATGTCACTGACCTTGCTCAGTCCTGTGCTGCTGGATTCTAGGATTTTGTGGCTATTTTTGTCGCAGTTGTTCTAGTGTGGTGGTTCTCAGCTGGGGCTGATCCTGCTCCCAGGGGACACCGGGAGATGTCCGGTGATGTTTGTGGTTGTCATGACTGGGGGACGGGTGATGTCTGGGGACATCTGTGGTTGTCCCGATGGGGGATGCTCTTGGCATGGAGTGGGTGGAAGCCAGGGACGCTGCTCAGCACCCTGCAGTGCCCAGGACGGCTCCACCCCAGAGAACGGTCTGGCTACGGTGTCCACAGTGCTAAGAGAGACCCTATTGAGTATGATAGCGACATAATGATCATTTCTCACACTTTTTGTTTAAGAATGGAGATGATTGGCAGGTGCGGTGACTCACGCCTGTAATCCCAGCACTTTGGGAGGCCGAGGCGGGTGGATCACGAGGTCAGGAGATCGAGACCATCCTAGCTAACCCGGTGAACCCTCGTCTCTACTAAAAATACAAAAAATTAGCCAGGTGTGGTGGCGGGCGCCTGTAGTCCCAGCTACTCGGGAGGCTGAGGCAGGAGAATGGTGTCAACTCAGGAGGTGGAGCTTGCAGTGAGCCGAGATCGCGCCACTGTACTCCAGCCTGGGCAACAGAGCGAGACTCTGTCTCACAAAAAAAAGAAAAAGAGAGAGAGAGAGAATGGAGATGATCGCCATCCGCTGTGTAGCTGTTCCTGCTCCAGCAGTTATGCTGCACCCTTTGTGGAACTGATCCCCAGCAGGTGCCTCATGCTGGGGCCTCTCCCTTCACTGAGTTGTGTGTGTGTGTGCGCACCTGTGGGTATATGCATGTGTGCATTTGTGTGTGTGTGTGTGCATGCGTGCTTGTGTGTATGTGTGTACGCTTCTGTGTATATGTGTTTGTGCTTTTGTGTATATGTGTGTGCTTGTGTGTATATGTGTGCTTGTGGGTATATGTGTGTAAATATGTGTATGTGTATGTGTTTTTGTGCATAGATCTGTATGCGTATATTTGTGTGTATTTGTATATTTGTATATGTATGTATATGTGTATAGTGTGGATATATGTGTGTGCACGAGTATGTGTGTGTACTTGTGTGTATATTTGTGTGTATTTGCATATGTGTATATATTTGTGTGTGTATGTGTATATGTGTATTTATGTGTATATGTGTATGTGTGTATGTGTATGTGTGTATATATGTATATGTGTCTGTATGTCTATATGTGTGTCTATATTTTATGTATGTGTGTATGTGTATATATGTGTATGTATATGTGTATATGTGTGTGTATGTGTGTATATGTGTATTTGTGTATATGTGTGTGTATGTTTGTATATGTGTATTTGTGTATATGTGTATATATGTGTGTATATGTGTGTATGTGTATATATATTTGTGTGTATGTCTATATGTGTGTATTTGTGCATGTGTATGTGTATATGTGTGCATGTATGTGTATGTGTGTATATGTGCACGTGTATGTGCACACACAGAGACCCTATGTGTATGTGCGTAAGTCTGTGTGTATGTGCATGTGTGTGTATGTGTGTATGTATATGTATGTGTGTATGTATATGTATTGTGTATGTGTGTATGTGTATGTGTGTATGTATATGTGTGTATGTATATGTATGTGTGTATGTCTATGTGTATATGTGTGTGTTTGTGTTGTATATGTGTGTCTATATATGTGTGTATGTGTATGTGTGTGCATATGTTTATGTGTGTAAGTCTATATGTGTATGTCTATATGTGTGTGTCTATATGTGTATGTGCACGTGTGTGCATGTCTGTATATGTGTGTATGTCTATATGTGTATATGTGCTTGTGTGTATGTGTATGTGCGTGCATGTGTATATGTGTGTATGTCTATATGTGTATATGTGCATGTGTGTATGTGTATGTGTGTGCATGTGTATATGTGTGTGTCTATATATGTGTGTATGTGCACATGTGTGCATGTCTGTATATGTGTGTGTCTATATGTGTATATGTGCATGTGTGTATGTGTGTGTGTGTGCATGTGTATATGTGTGTATGTCTATATATGTGTGTATGTGCACGTGTGTGCATGTGTGCTCGCATGACTGTGTCTCTGTTTTTGGGTGGCTGGAGTGCCTGGTGAGGTGCATTTTCCAGGAAGGCGTTGTGAACGCCCTACTTCCTGAGTTCCTGCTGAATGGCAACGCCCTTCTCTCCCTTCCATGCCTGAGCGCGTGGTGCCTGGGAACAGATGGGTGACTTCCCTGTTGCCCAGTTGACATTGCCCTGCCCCCGTCGGAGTCTAGTGCTCTGAAGAGGAGACTTGTGACCTTTTAGGTCTCATCCTAGACCACAAGGCAGCGAGCTTTTCCTGTAAAGGGCCAGAGAGTTGCTGTTTTCGGCTCTGTGGCCCAGACAGTCTCCGGCTCCAGCACTCAGCTCTGCCGCTGGAGCACAGAAGCGTCAGAGGCAGTGCCTAAGTAGGATACGACAGAGGACACCCGCCCAGTGCAGCGGCTCACGCTTGCAATCCCAGCACTTTGGGAGGCCAAGGTGGGACAATCGCTTGAGCTCAGGAGCTCAAGACCAGCCTGGGCAAAATGGCGAAACCCCATCTATACAAAAAAATGCAAAAATTAGCTGGTGTGGTAGTGTGCACCTGTAGTCCCAGCTGCTCAGGAGGCTGAGGCAGGGAGGTCGCTTGAGCCTGGGAGATCGAGGCTGTGTGATTGCACCACGGGCACTCCAGCCTGGGTGACAGAGTGAGACCCTATGTCACACACACACACACACACACACACACACACACACACACACATAAATCGACGACAACTGAGAAGAAATAAACTTGCAGATGGAAAAGGTGTGTTCTGGAAGCATCACTACAGAAATGATCACGGCCAACCCAATGACTTGAAATTAAGGAGATTCTAGAGCAGAGGTCAGCCAGCAAGGGCCCATGATGGACAGTGTGGGTTTTTTGTTATTGTTTTTGTGTTTTTGTTTTTGTTTGTTTTTTTGTTTTTTGTTTTTGAGACAGAGTCCTACTCTGTCGCCCAGGCTGGAGTGCAGTGGCGCAATCTCGGCTCACTGGAATCTCCGCCTCCCGGATTCAAGCGATTCTCCTGCCTCAGCCTCTCGAGTAGCTGGGATTACAGACGCCCGCCACCACACCCGGCTAATTTTTTTGTATTTTTAGTAGACACGGGGTTTCACCATGTTGGTCATGCTGGTCTCGAACTCCTGGCCTCAAATGATCCGCCTGCCTCGGCCTCCCAAAGTGCTGGGATTACAGGCTTGAGCCACCATGCCCAGCGACAGTGTGTTTTTGTAAATAAAGTTTTATTGGCACCCACCATGCCCACTCATTGAGAAATCGTCCACAGCAGCTCTCCTGCCTCTGTGGCCGAGTCGAGCAGTTGCAACAGAGACCATCTGACCCACAAAGCCAGAGAAGTTTGCTCTCTGGCCTTTTACAGGAAAATGTTGCCGACCCCGGCCTTACAACCTCTAGCCAGTCCTTTAGCAGTGGGGGTGGGAGGGGAAGGAGGTGTCCCCCAACCATTGCTGTGGCCCAAATTCTGGTCTGCTGTCTCGGACCCTTCCCCCGGAGCCAGGCTGAGCCGCCTCTTAGGGCTTTGTGTGAGTTTCATGGGGTGCTCGTACAAGGTCCACAGACCTAGCCGTTTAGACAACACGGGTTCATTCTCTCTCCGCTCTGCAGACCGGAAGTCCAAGGCCAAGGTGTAGGCAGGGCTGGGTTCTTCCGAAGCCAGGGGGCAGAATCCATCCCAGGGCCACTCCCAGCTCCTGGTGGTGGCCGGAGATCCTTGGCCTTCCCTGGCTTGTGGAAGTGACACCCCCAATCTCTGCCTTGTCACCCCAATCTCCTATCTATACAGCATTCTCCCTCCCGTGTGCATCTGTGTCCAACTGTCCCCTTTACTTATTTTTTATATTTATTTATTTATTTATGAGATGGAGTCTGGCTCTGTTGCCAAGGCTGGAGTGCAGTGGTGCTGTCTCAGCTCACTGCAACCTCTGCCTCCCGGGTTCAAGCGATTTTCCTGCCTCAGCCTCCCAAGCAGCTGGGACTACAGGTGCCCGCCACCACGCCCGGCTAATTTTTGGTTTTTCAGTAGAGACGGGATAGGGTCTCTCTCTGTCACCCAGGCTGGAGTGCATTGGCACAGTCATGGCTCACTGCAGCCTGGACCTCCTGGGGCTAAAGCAATCCTCCCAGTCAGCCTCCCAAGTAGTTCGTTCACAGCCACACGCCACCACACCCAGCTAATTTTTACATTTTTTTTGCAGAGACGAGATCTTGCTATGTTGTCCAGGCTGGTCTCACGCTCCTGGACTCAAGAGATTCTCCCACCGTGGTCTTCCCAAAGCACTGAGATTACGGGTGTGAACCACCGTGCCCAGCCTCAGTTTATTTATTTTGCTTATTTATTTTATTTTATTTTTTTGAGACAGAGTCTCTCTCTGTCGCCCAGGCTGGAGTGCAGTGGCACGATCTCGGCTCACTGCGACCTTCACCTCCCAGGCTCAAGCAATTCTCCTGCCCCAATCTCCCGAGTAGCTGGAATTACAGGCACCTGCCACGATGCCCAGCTAATTTTTGTATTTCTTAGTAGAAACAGGGTTTCGACATGTTGGCCAGGCTGGTCTCGAACTCCTGACCTCAGGTGATCCACCTGCCTTGGTCTCCCAAAGTGCTGGGATTACAGGCATGAGCCACCACGCCCAGCCTTTAATGTCCTTTAAAATCAGAAGAATACCATCCGCCTGCCTTATATTTATTCTTCCACCAACGTGGTCATAAAGTAGTATTTTCTATGGATGGGGAATGGCAGATGTCATAGTGAGACGCTGAGGCGTCCCCTCCACCCTGAACGGATCCCTCTCACCGTTGAGACTTCCTCCGGCCCCAGCAAGGGGCTAAAACTCTTCACAAGGCAGCCAAGGCTTTTTTTTTGAGATGGAGTCTTGCTCTGTCACCCAGGCTGGAGGGCAGTGGTGCAATTTCAGCTCACTGCCACCTCCGCCTCCCAGGTTCAAGCGATTCTCCTGCCTCAGCCTCCTGAGTAGCTGGGATTACAGGCATGCAGCACCACGCCTGACTAATTTTTGTATTTTTAGTAGAGATGGGGTTTCACCATGTTGGCCAGGCTGGTCTCGAACTCCTGACCTCAGGTGACCCGCCCACCTCGGCCTCCCAAAGTGCTGGGATTACAGGTGTAAGCTACTGCGCCCGACCTCAAGGCCATTTTTGACTCGACTCTGGTCTGGCTCTGGCCACCGGGCCCCCGTCCCCTGCACCCTTCCACACCCACGTCCCAGCTCTGAACTCAGGGTGCTGCCCCAGCCCAGGCCTCTCTGCACACAGTCTGCCCCCACAGCCTTTCCAACTCCATATCTGCACCCACGCCGCCCCTCTGGGTTAGGACATTGTCTCTGCCATGACATCTCCCTTTATTCCTTTTTTTCTCCTTAATTGAAATGTAATTCACATGCTATAAAACTCGCCCATTTAAGTCACTCGGTTTAATGTTTTTAGTATAGTCACAGGGTTTTGCAGCCATTACCACTGTCAGACCAGAACACTCCTTCCCCCCGAAGGAAACCCCAACCCCATTAGCAGTCATTTTCTATCCCCCTAACCCAGCCACCGACACCCACGCACCCACTTCCTGCCTCTGTGGATGGGCCTGTCCTGGACATTTCATAGAAATGGAATCACACGGTTGGGCATGATGGCTCACGCCTATAATCCCAGCACTTTGGGAGGCCAAGGCGGGCAGATAACCTGAGGTCAGGAGTTCGAGACCAGCCTGGCCAACATGGTGAAACCCCGTCTCTAGTAAAAATACAAAAAATTGGCTGGGCATGGTGGCGCACACCCGTAGTCCCAGCTACTCAGGAGGCTGAGGCAGGAGGATCACTTGAACCCGGGAGGCAGAGGTTGCAGTGAGCTGAGATCGCACCACTGCCCTCCAGCCTGGGCGATTGAGTGAGACTCTGTCTCAAAAAAAAGAAATGGGATCACACACTGCATGGCCTTTTGTGTCTGGCTTCTCTCACTGGGCGTGACGTCCTCAAGGTGCATCCATGCCGTGGCCTGTGTCCGAGCCTCATTCCTTCGATGGCTGAATACTGTTCCATTAAACGGATGGACCACATTGTGCTTATCCGTTCATCCGTTGACGGGCATTTGGGCTGTTTGCACTTTTGCCTGTTATGACTCATGCGTCTGTGAACTTTCCTATACAAGTTTCTGTGTAGACGTAACTTTCAGTTCTCTTGGGCGGATACCTAGGCCTGGAATTGCTGGGTCACGTGGAAACTGTGTTTAACCTTTTGAGGAACTGCCAGCCCTTAACTTCAGAGGCTGGTCATCTCTGCAGCTCAGGGTTCTGCAGACATGGCCTGTGCATGCGTCAAATCTGGCCCTCTGCCTGTTTTTACAAATAAAGTTTTATTGGCACACGGCCCCACCCACTCATTTACATATAATGCAAGACCGCTTTCTCGCTACTTGGGCAGGCAGAGATAAACAGTGTCCACAGAGACCTTCTGGCCCCCAGATTCAAAGTGTCTACTCTCTGATCGTTTACAGAAAAGGTGTGCTCATGATCTACCACCTGTGACATCCAAGGTAATTGGCTATTTGTGGGTTTTAATCCCTCCTTAAAAGTAAAATAAAAATAAATAAATAAAATAAAAAGAATGCTTCCTTTCCCTCACACTCTGCACAGAAAACTTCGTAAGGGCAGAATTTGATGTTTTAATTTTTAAATTGTTGTTTTCTACTATCATTTATCTATTTATTTATTTTTTATTTTAATTTAATTTTTTTTTAAGACAGAGTCTCACTCTGTTGCTTAGGCTGGAGTGCAGTGGTGTAATCTTGGCTCACTGCAACCTCCACCTCCCCGGTTCAAGCAATTCTCCTGCCTCACCCTCCCGAGTAGCTGGGATTACAGGTGCCCGCCACCACGTCTGGCTAATTTTTGTATTTTTAGTAGAGACGGGGTTTCACCATGTTGGCCAGGCTGGTCTCGAACTCCTGACCTCCGATGATCCGCCTGCCCTGGCCTCCCAAAGTGCTGGGATTACAGGCGTGAGTCACCGTGCCCGGCCTCTACCATGGTTTAAAATGTTTGCACACATCATTCCGCCCGTCCCCTGCAGAAGCACTGAGCACATTACACTCTGCAGACGCTTCCTGTAGGACTCGGCCGGCCTCACACAGGCTCCACCCTGAGCTGCCGGTAACTGTCACCTGGAGTCTCAACTGCCCTGTGCCCGGCACACCCCAGACCACTCAATCAGGTTCTTCCGGGTGGGATGGGCCTCCCCCAGTGATTGCAGGTTTTAGGAACCCTGGGCGAACTGGTTCCTAATCCTAAATTTCTGCAGTTCTCATGGATTCAGTCCTGGAGGGAAGGAACTAACCGACCCTTCCTTTGACGCAGACAGCTTTGGTTTTTGTTTTGTTTTCGTTTTTTTTTTTTGAGACAGAGTTTCTCTCTATTGCCCAGGCTGGAGTGCAATGGCACGATCTCGGCTCACTGCAACCTCCGCCTCTCGGGTTCAAGTGATTCTCTTGCCTCAGTCTCCTGAGTAGCTGGAATTACAGGCGTGTGCCACCACGTCCAGCTAATTTTTGTATTTTTTTAGTAGAGACGGGGTTTCACCATGTTGGCCAGGCTGGTCTCGATCTCCTGACCTTGTGATCCACCCGCCTCGGCCTCCCAAAGTGCTAGGATGACAGGTGTGAGCCACCGTGCCCGGCACAGCTTTGGTTTTTGAGCCTGCAGGGTGCACACGTTGTGTGAGGGTTGCACGTGTGTTTTCTGTTTTCCCCATGTAGTCTGAGCCCGTGATTCCAACAGGAAGGCGTCATATTCTCCACCTCAGGGTCTTCTGTTGTCATGGCTACAGGGAGACACAGAAGCTTAGCTGATATTTTATTGTATTTATTTCATTTCATTCCATTTCAAGAGAGGGTCTCACTGTGTTGACCAGGATGGTCTCAACCTCCTAGTCTCAAGTGGTCCTCCTGCCTCAGCCTCCCAAAGTGCTGGGATTGCAGGCATGAGCCACCGCATCTGGCCTGATTCTTTTTTTTTTTTTTTAAATGACCAACGTATTCATTTCCTAGAGTGCCATGCAAATTATTACAGATTGCAGGGCTTTAAATAACAGACATTTTGTAACAGTCTCCGCTCCTACTTTTGGAGGCCAGAAGTCTGAGATCAAGGTGTCTGCAGGGCTAGGCTCCCTCCAGAGACTCCAGGGGCAGGGTCCTTCCTGCCTCTCCCAGCTTCTGGGGGCTCTAGGAGTCTTTGGCTTGTGGCCGTGTCACTCCAGTCTCTGCCTCCATCTCCACACAGCCATGTCCTCTCCTCTGCATCTCTAAATCTCTCCTTCTTGGTGTTTGTTTGTCTGTTTTGAGACAGAGTCTTGCTCTGTCACCCAGGCTGGAGTGCGGTGGCACCATCTTGGCTCATTGCAACCTCTGCCTCTTGGGTTCAAGCAATTCTCGTGCCTCCGCCTCCCGAGTGGTACAGGTGCACGCCACCACGCCTGGCTAATTTTTGTATTTTTGGTAGAGATGGGGTTTCACCATGTTGACCAGGCTGGTCTCGAACTCCTGGCCTCAAGCGATCCTCCCGCCTCGGCCTCCCAAAGTTCTGGGTTTACAGGTGTGAGCCACCAATCTCAGCCTGTGTCTCTCCTTAAAAGGACACCAGTCATTGGATTTAGGGCCCACCCTACAAACAGGATGATGATTTCATCCCAAGATCCGTATCATCTTCCATCTGCAGAGACCCTATCTCTGAGAAGGTTACGTGCCAAGCTTCCAGGAAGACGTGAGCTTTTGCGGGACACTATTCAACCCACTGCATTCAATACACATTCTTTTTCTTGAGTTGAAAATTAGCTACACTCCTGTTTAGGAGCCCGCCCTTACACACACGAACACCATTCTCATTTGGCTTATCATCCTTTGATTTTTCCCTGCTGTTTCTCCCACCCCACCCAACACCCCCAAATACCACCTTCACCATCTCCTCCATTCCTTGATTTGCAATGCTGCTGTGTTGTTTATGTATGAGCTTCAAATCCTCTCTGGACCAAGGAAGTTTGGGTGCGAAGGTTTAAATAACAGTTGACAATTAGGCTAAAAATTCACACATAAAATGAGCCCACTGAAGGGTTCAAAGGTGTGACCTGGGCCGGGCACGGTGGCTCATGCCTATTATCCCAGCACTTTGGGAGGCCGAGGTGGGCAGATCACTTGAGGTCAGGAGTTCAAGACCAGCCTGGGCAACATGGCGAAACCCCATCTCTACTAAAAATTCCAAAATTAGCCAGGCGTGGTGGTGCACACCCATAGTTCCAACTACTACAGGGAGGCTGAGGCAGGAGAATCACTTGAACCCGGGAGTCAGAGGTTGCAGTGAGCCAAGATCGTGCCACTGCACTCCAGCCTGGGCAACAGAAATGAAACCTATCTCAAAACAAAAACAAAAAAAAGTGTGACCTCAATAATGCTTGGGAGTGGTTCTCTTAGGATCCTGAGTAGAATGTGGGGACATTTCTGGTAGTCACGACTACGGGGTGCTCCCGGCATGGAGTGGGTGGAGGCCAGGGATGCTGCTCAGCAGCCTACAGTGCCAAGGACGGCCCCACCCCAGAGAATGATCCAGCCCCAATGTCCAGAGTACAGAACGGGAGAGACCTGTGTTCATTATTTGAAAAATACTGGGCCGGACGCGGTGGCTCACACCTGTAATCCCAGCACTTTGGGAGCCTGAGGCAGGTGGATCGTGAGGTCAGGAGATCGAGACCATCCTGGCTAACACGGTGAAACCCCGTCTTTACTAAAAGTACAAAAAAAAAAATTAGCCGGGTGTGGTGGCGGGCGCCTGTAGTCCCAGCTACTCGGGAGGCTGAGGCAGGAGAATGGCGTGAACCCGGGAGGAGGAGCTTGCAGTGAGCCGAGATCGCACCACTACACTCCAGCCTGAGCGACAGAGCGAGACTCTGTCTCAAAAAACAAAAAAAAAGAAAAAGAAAAAGATTGAATCTGTCCCTTGCTCACACCGGACACCAGAATAAACTCCCGATGGGGCCGATGGTGTAAACCAGGGGGACTGCAGCTCCTGGGACTCACATCCTCTCTCCCTCCCCACTCAGAGTGTGGATTTCAATGTGTGCAGCCTTCTGGGAACTCAGCAGGGCAGAGGATCATGGACGCAGAGTCTCTTGGGGGTCTGTGGAATCCCCTAAGATTCCAGTGTACGCTGGGCGCGATTCTGTCCCCCCCGACCAGGGTACACTCAGTAAATGTCTGGGGGCAGCTGCTGCTGGCATGGAGTGTGTGGAGGGCAGGGACGCTGCTCAGCACCCTGCAGTGCCCAGGATGACCCCACCCCGGAGAAGGATCTGGCCCCAGTGTCCACAGTGCCCAGGGGGAAAAGCCCTGTTGTAGATATTGAAAGTGAGTGTAGCTTTCAGCTGAACAGAAATCATGAGTATTAATCATTTAAAAGAAAAGGAAAAGGAGCTGGGCGCGGTGGCTCACGCCTGTCATCCCGGCACTTTGGGAGGCTGAGGCAGGAGGATCACTTGAACCTGGGAGGCGGAGGTTGCAGTGAGCCGAGATCGCGCCACTGCACTCCAGCCTGGGCGACAGAGCCAGACTCTGTCTCAAAAAAAAAAGAAAGAAAAAGAAAGAAAAGAAAAAGGAACCCGCTGTAGATGTGTGTTCCTGGGGCTGAGCAGGTGGGGACCCCGGCAGCTCCGGGGCTGCGGTGACTCACGGGCTCTGTGTGAACCTGCAGATCCCAAGGGTGTTACTGCAAACCCCTGAGTGGGTGGAGGGCGTGAATGCCTGCCCCGGACCCTGGTTTCTTTCTGAGAAGCAGAACGCAGAGAGACTTCTCAGAGAAATGTCGGAGGAAGGGGATTACCCGCTGGTCTCCCAGAAGAGCCTGCGAAGCTCAGAAACAGGGTTTCCTGTTTCTTGGGTCACCCCGGGGCAGCTGCCTCTGCTGAGCACTTTGCTCTCAGGTGCTTTTCAGAGTGCAAAGAAGAGAAAGAAGCCAGTGTCATTTCTTTTTTTTTTAAGACAGAGTTTTGCTCTTGTCACCCAGGCTGCTGGAATGCATTGGTGCAATCTCGGCTCACTGCAACCTCTGCCTCCCAGGTTCAAGCGATTCTCCTGCCTCAGCCTCCCGAGTAGCTGGGATCACAGGCGCCTGCTGCCATGCCT
This sequence comes from Pan troglodytes, assembly GCF_028858775.2. NCBI lineage: Eukaryota > Metazoa > Chordata > Mammalia > Primates > Hominidae > Pan > Pan troglodytes. The sequence goes on along the minus strand of NC_072418.2, from coordinate 4,893,250 downwards.
GGCTAATCTTTTTTTTTTTTTTTTTTTTTTTTTTTTTTAGTAGAGACAGAGTTTCACCATGTTGGGCAGACTGGTCTTGAACTCCTACTTCAGGTGATCCACCCGCCTCAGCCTCCCAAAGTGCTGGGATTACAGGAATGAGCCACTGCGCCCGGCCAACCAGTGTCATTTCTATCTTTCTGAGAGAGGCTCTTGTGGGGATTGCGTGTCCAAGAGTGCTAAGAGCTGGGAGGGTCAAAGACTCAGGCCAGGGTGCAGAGAGGAAGGGACAAGGGGAGGACAGGGCCCCTCCTGGGCACAGAAGGGCAGTGGTGCTGACACCAAAACTGTGACAGGACCTAACCAGGGTCTCCCCAGGGCACCGTGGATATTGGGGCCTGGGTCATTCTCTGGGGTGGGGCCGACCTGGGCACTGCAGGGTGCTGAACAGCGTCCCTGGCCTCCACCCACTCCATTCCAGGAGCACCCCCAGTCGTGACAGCCACAGATGTCCCCAGACATGGCCCAGCATCCCCTGGGAGCAGAATCATCCTGGTTGAGCCCCCCTGGATTATGGGATTCCATGGACCCCCAAGAGACTCTGCGTCCCATGATCCTCTGCCCTGCTGAGGTCCCAGGAGGCTGCACACATCGCAATCCACACCTTGAGTGGGGAGGGAGAGAGGAGGTGAATCTCAGGAGCTGGGATCCCCCTGGTTTACACACCGTCTGCCCCATCGGGAGCTTATTCTGATGCCTACTGTGAGCAGAAATTGCATTCAACTGTTTTCCCAAAAAAAAATTTTTTTTTTTTTTTTGAGACAGTCTCCTTCTGTCGCCCAGGCTGGAGTGCAATGGTACGATCTCGGCTCACTGCAACATCCGCCTCCCAGTTTCAGGCAGTTCTCCTGCCTCAGCCTCCTGAGTACCTGGGATTACAGGCACCCACTACCACGCCTGGCTAATTTTTGTATTTTTAGTAGAGACGGGGTCTCCCCATGTTGGTCAGGCTGGTCTCAAACTCCTGACATCAAGTGATCCACCCACCTCGGCCTCCCAAAGTGCTGGGATGACAGGCGTGAGCCACCGCGCCCAGCTTTTTCCCAAATAATGAATTCAGGGTCCCCCCGGGCCCTGTGGACATCGGGGCTGGATCCTTCTCTGGAGCAGGGCCGTCCTGGGCACCGCAGCGTCTGCCTACCCCATGCCAGGAGCACCCCCAAGTCTGGATAACCACAATGTCCCCAGCCACCACCCAGGGTCCCCTGGGAGCAGGGCCACTCCCAGGTGAGAATCACTGCCTCAAGGGAAGGGCTGGGTGGGACACAGAAATAAGATGTGGAGGTGCGGGGGTCCTGCTTGGGCCCCCTAAAGCAGGTCGGACCTCCTCTCCTGAGAATCGACCCTGGGGGCCAGTGGGAGACAGACCTGGGGGATGGGGTGATGTGGGGTCTGAGGCGGTCCCTTCCTTCCTGCCACGGCCAGGCCCTCAGCACACTGGGGGCGCGAGGGACAGGCTGGGTTTGTACTGTAGTCCCCTTTGTCGTTTACGGAGTCCGTATTTGCGAATTCGCCGGCTTGATGGTGTGTATTTGTGAACCCCAAATCAATGCCTGGGGTACTTTCCCTCTTATCCTTGGACACGCAGAGAGAGACAGAAATTAGAGTCATGGACGTGCGTTCCCTGAGCCCAGGCCACGCTCCGCCTCCCGGTTTCCCCTCCTAGGTGGACCGCGCCCTCATTACTGTCTAGCGAGAGCCTCGGGGTTTGCGTTTTTGTCCTCTTTTTGGTGATTCTGCTGTTTGCAGTGGCCCCAGGCATCGTGCTGAGGCCCCTTCTCGTGTCCCTCAGGGCCTCGTGGAGGAACTGGTAGGTGAGAAAAGCTTTGCTCAGGCAGGACTGAGAGAGCAGCTGCCCTATTCAACACTCACGTCATCGATAGGCATTCAAGAAGACACCTTTGAGCCAGGCACGGTGGCTCACGCCTGTAATCCCAGCACTTTGGGAGGCTGAGGCAGGCGGATCACGAGGTCAAGAGATCGAGACCAGCCTGACCAACATGGAGAAACCCTGTCTCTACTAAAAATGCAAAATTAGCTGGGCATGGCGGTGCATGCCTGTAATCCCAGCTACTCGGGAGGCTGAGGCAGGAGAATCTCCTGAACCTAGGAGGCGGAGGTTGCAGTGAGCCGAGATCCACCATTGTACTCCAGCCTGGGCAACAAGAGCCAAACTCCATCTTGAGAAAAAAAAAATTAGCCGGACATGGTGGTGGGTGCCTGTAATCCCAGCTACTTTGGAGGCCAAGGCAGTAGAATCACTTGAGCCCAGGAGACTGAGGCTGCAGTGAGCTGAGATTGCACCATTGCACTCCAGCCTGGGCAACAGAGCGAGACCCTGTCTCCAAAAAAAAAAAAAAAGACGCACAGAACAGGTCATGTATTGATCAGATAAAGGAAAGTTTCCTGAAACTCAAAGGAAACTACCCCTGCAAAAATGTTCTCTAGGAGCAATGATTTGTGTTCGCAAACTCAGTTTTTGTGGTGACTTCACAGAACAGAACTACCACAAATAATGAGAAGTTGATTCCAACTGTGGATATATGTGTGTGTGTGTGTGTGTGTGTGTGTATATATTCTTTGTGACTATGAAAGGAATATAACTGGCTGGGCGCGATGGCTCACGCTTATAATCCCAGCACTTTGGGGGGGCCAAGGTGGGTGGATCACATGAGGTCAGGAGTTTGAGACCAGCCTGGCCATGTTGGTGAAACCCCGTCTCTACTGAAAATACAAAAAGTAGCCAAGAGTGGTGGTGCATGCCTGTAATGCCAGCTACTTGGAAGTCTGAGGCAGGAGAATTGCTTGAGCCCAGGAGGCAGAGGTTGCAGTGAGCAGAGATCACGCCATTGCACTCCATCCTGGGTGACAAAATGACACCTGTCTCAAAAAAATAATAAAAAGGAAAGAGAGAGAAGAAAGAAAGAAAAAAGAAACAGAGAGAAAGAAAGGAAGGAAGGAAGAAAGAAAAGAGAAAGAAAGAAGAGGAAAGAAAGCTATATAACTTCATTTTACAGAATCTGAGAATCACATAAGGAGAGGAAAATCATCCACAATCCCAGCACTTTATCCTTTCCCCAGACATCTACACACACAGTCTTATTTTTAAAAATTGAGGTTCTGCAACATGGTTTGATCATCTGCCTTTAAACCCATTTTTGCTGGCCAGGTGCAGTGGCACACACCTGTCATCCAGCACTTTAGGAGGCCAAGGTGGGAGGATCGCTTGGGCCTAGGAGTTTGAGACCAGCCGGGGCAACATGGCAAAACCCCATCTCTACAGGAATAAAAATTAGCTGGGTGTGGTGGCATGTGGCTGTAGTCTCAGCTACTCAGGAGGCTGAGGAGGGAGGATCGCTTGAGCCCAGGAGGTTGAGGCTGCAGTGAGCTGTGATCACGCCATTGCACTCCAGCCTGGGTAACAGACCCTATCTCAAAAAAAAAAAAAAACCAAAAACAAAAAAAACGGTGCCCATCGGTGGCAAGGATGATGAAAATAATACAGTGTGCTCATGAAAAGCAGTATTTCCAGCCACCTAAAAGTAAGCCTGAGAGGCCGGGTGTGGGGGTTCACGCCTGTAATCCCAGCACTTTCGGAGGCCGAGGTGGGCGGATCACGAGGTCAGGAGATCAAGGCCATCTTGGCTAACACGGTGATACCCCCTCTCTACTAAAAACACAAAAAATTACCCAGGCGTGGTGGCCCGTGCCTGTAGTCCCAGCTACTTGAGAGGCTGAGGCAGGAGAATCGCTTGTACCCAGGAGGCAGAGGTTGCAGTGAGCCAAGATCGTGCTACTGCACTCCAGCCTGGGCGACAGAGTGAGACTCTGTCTCAAAGAGAAAAAAAGTAAGCCTGAGAGAGAAATGCACCGACTCACCCCATCAGAATAAGGAGCTGTGGTTCCCTGGTCAAGGGCCATGGCCTGGGGCAGGGTCAAAGTCCTGTGGGTTCTGAGGCTGACCCGGGGCTGCAGGTGAGGTGGCCCCAGCATCCTCGGTCACTGTCCTGATTTTATGGATCAGGAGCTGAGGTCACACCCGGCTGGCCTGGGCACATCGCACTTACTCAGAGTTTGTGACGGGTCAGAAGTCTAACTTCCCGTCTTTCTCTATCACGGTCCTGAAACGGTGCTACAACTCCATTGGCTGACCCGGCCAGGCGGAGCCTCTGAGTCTTTTGTGAGTGCAGGTGTCTTTGGGCAGGAGGAGGAAAAGTCCTGCAGCCCCTTGTTTCTTGAGTCTGTGCATGTTTACTAGCAGGACCTTGCTTTACGTGCAGGACTGGGTGGAGGCTCTCGCTCCTGCGTGCATGTGTGCGTGCACGTGTGTGTGTCTGTGTGTGCACGTGTCTGTGTGTGCACATGTGTGTCTGCGTGTATGTGCACGTCTGTGTGTGCACGTGTCTGTGCATGCAAATGTGTGTGCACGTGTGTGCACATGTGTGTCTGTGTGTGCATGTGTCTGTGCATGCAAATGTGTGTGCACGTGTCTTATGTGTACACGTGTGTGTGCGCGCCTGTGTGTGCATGTGCGAGTGTGTAGTACGTGTGTGCATGTGTGTGCGTGTGTCTGAGTGTTTCTGTGTGCACGTGTGTGCGTGTCTATGTGTGCGTGCATATGTGTGTGAGTGTGCGTGTGTCTGTGTGTGCGTGTGTGTGTGTGTGTGTGTAGAGGTGGGAGGGGAGGCAGCCCCCTGGATGTCTCTAGGTCACAAAGAGGTCAGGGATCTCACATGGAGTGATTCTGCCCCCCAGGGGACCCTGGGCAGTGTCTGGGGACATTTGTGGCCAACACGTCTTGGGGGTGCTCCTGGCATGGAGCAGGTGGATGCCAGGGACGCAGCTCAGCACCCTGCAGAGCCCAGGATGCTCCCGCCCCGGAGAACAATCCGGCGCTGGTGTCCGTAATGCTGGGTGGGAGAAGAGACCCTCGCTTAGGAGAAGGTGACCTCAGTCACCGCCTTCCGACAGCTGAGACCCGGGAGCCTCTGGGAAAGCCGGGACTCGGCCTCCCCAGCTGGGCTGCCAGGTGAAGAGGCTTCCCGCCGACCTCAGCTTCCTTGGCCTCCAATGCAGCCCCGGGGCGCAGGGCTGCTGAGGAAGTGTCGTGTGTGGGTGGCCCGGACTCCAGCCCAGGAGCAGCAGCCATGTGGCTCTTCTTTGTGTCGGTGGAAAAAAACCCATTGGTTTGTGGAAATAGCAAATGTTTGTGACGGAAGGGGGGCCTGGCCGGCTTCAGAGACCACAGGGGCCCTTCAGGGCAGGAGGGAAACAGCCTTGGCCACGTGAACCCGGCCCAGCCCGGCCTCGAGCAGCTCAGGAAGCTGGGCCTGGGTTGGGCCCGGTGCAGGGGCGTCTGCTGACCTCGCCGGGCAAGCCCACTGCAGGGTGAGCCCCGCTAGGCAGGACGGGGCCTCCCCTAGAGCTGACAGTGGTGCAGCTCCTGGCTTCTCCAGGTGGGGCTGGCGGCTCAGCAGCAGAGCAGTGGTGGCCTAACCGGGAGACACAGAACCTGGCATCTGGGTTCATTGTGCCCAAGTCCCGGCCCCATGACCTCGGCCGGTGTAGACGCTCAGCAAGGCAGGGGCCTTTGCCTGCCTCGGGCCTCCTTGTCCACGAAATAGGAGGCTGCCGCGAAGCTGGAGGGGGCAGATCGCTGCCTGGATCTCCCTCCAGACCTTAGTGGGAGTCAGGAAAGACCACGGAAGGTGGTCCCCGTGGGCCCCCCACTCGCGATCCGTGCACTCTGCATCGAAGACAGATACGGGGCCTGGCTCTGTGCCGGGTCCGGCTTGGAACAGAGGATTCCGTTCCATGGAAAACCGCAGCTCCAAAGGCCCCAACCGCCCCGACCCCCGGAGACCAATCACCGGGGCCTGGAGCCGTTCTTTCCTTCCTATTGACCTCCTGGCCCTGGGCGGCTCACATGAGACCCCCGGCCTTCCTGCCCCCCGTATACTTCCTCCATTCGGGGTTAATTGGTTTATCCCCAGTTTCCACTTTCCACCTCTCCCTTTGCCCGGCACGTGGCTTACATAAAAGTAGAAATCAGAGATGGAAAAACACCGAAGTATTCCATGGGAAGGCGCCGTGCCTGGGTATTTTGTTTTTCTTGCACTGGTGTGTCTGATGGACTGGACTTTGACTGTGGGGTTGGGGCTTCCTTGTTCTGAAATGGAATAACACAAGTTTCTGGAAGATAATTTGCCCTGTTGTCCAGCAAGAGAAGCGTCCGGGTCTTTTCCGCACGGATCGGTGGTAAAGAATAAAGTGGATTCTGCCCCCGTTTTCTCCGGAGGGCACGGCCGTTTCGAATTCCCATGCCTCATTTTTGGGGACAGCAACATCGTTCTCCGATAAAAGCTGGAGGTAGCTCTGTGAGTTCCTTGTAAGTAAAAAATATGTAACCATGCTTTTCTCTTTCTCTCTCCTTTTTTAAACAGGGTGTACAGCAAGCCGTGATTCCTGGGAAAACTAAAAAAGGTATGTGGCATTTTCTCTTACTTCATGAGGTTGGAATCTCTTGTTTTTTAGAAAAAGGAACAAACAAGCCCCAGTCTTTTATGTGTGCCTGACACATTGGGAGGTTGAGTCATCCCATAAAAGAGCTCCGGGCTCAGAGCCAGGAAACCTGAGTTCAAATCCCAGATCCCCTTTTACCAGCTCTGCCCCGTTTGGGTGGGTTCCCGTCAACTGTCTGCAGTGGAGATGACGTTCTCCGTTTTGCAGGAAGGTTGCAAAGATTAAACAAGCATATAGATACAAAAATATAAAAATGGCCAGGTGCAGTGGCTCACGCCTGTAATCCCAGCACTTTGGGAGGCTGAGGCAGGTGGGTCACCTGAGGTCAGGTGTTTGAGACCAGGCTGACCAACACAGCGAAACCCCGTCTCTACCAAAAGTACAAAAATTAGCAGGGCATGGTGGCAGGTGCCTGTAATCCCAGCTACTCTGGAAGCTGAGGCAGGAGAATCGCTTGAACCTGGGAGATGGAGGTTGCAGTGAGCTGAGATCATGCCACCGTACACCAGCCTGGGCAATAGAGTGAGACTCTGTCTCAAAAAAAAATATATATATATAGCATATATATTTTATACACACATATACCTATATATATGTATACACAGTGGCGTGCGCCTGTAGTCCCAGCTACTCAGGAGGCTGAGGCAAGAGGATTGCTTGAACCCAGGAGTTCGAGGTTGCAGTGAGCTATGATTGCACCACTGTACTCCAGCCTAGGTGACAGAGTGAGACCCGGTCTCTTAAAAAATATACCCAGTGTGGTGGCACGTGCCTGTCATCCTAGCATTTTGGGAGGCTGAGGCAGAAGGATCACTTGAGCCCAGGAGGTGGAGGCTACTGTGAGCTGTGATTGTGATTGCACCATGGGACTCCACGCTGGGCAACTGAGTGAGACCAGGTCTCTAAAGAAAAGAAAAAAATATATATCTATTTTATATTATATATAATATTATATTATAGTTCACTGCTATAATATACTATTATATCATAGCTCACTGCAATCTTGAACTCCTGGGTTCAAGCAATCCTTTTGCCTCAGCCTCCTGAGTAGCTGGGACTATAGGTGCACGCCACTTGTATACATATATACATATAATATATACATATGTGTAATATATTATGTTACATATAATATATTACATACAATATATTACATGCAATACACACATGTATGCAATATTACATATAATGTGTACATGTATGTAATATTACATATAATATGTACGTGTATGTAATATTACATATAATATGCACATGTATGTAATATATTATATATGATATGTACATGTATGTGATGTAATATATTACACATATGTACATATATGTGATGTAACATATTACATGCAATATGTGCATATATGTAATATATTGTGTGTAATGTGTGCATATATGTGATATATTATATGTAATGTGTACATGTGTGTAATATGACATATTACATGTAATGTGTACATGTATGTAATATGATTATTAAATGTAATGTGTGCGTGTATGTAATATGATATATTGCATGTAATGTGTGCGTGTATGTGATATGATATATTACATGTGATATGTACATGTATGTAATATGATATATTACATGTAATATGTACATATGTGTGATATGAGATGTAGTACATATAAAATATATATATTGCATATAATACATAACATATAATATATGGCATATAATATATAACATATATGTTGCATATAAAATATGTATTACATATATACATATATATATATGCTCAGCACCATGCTGGCATGTCAGTATCTAAGAGATGTGAGCTGAACCTGAAACCATCGCTGATCTGTTTCATTCATGTTTTTCTAGGAATTTGTCCATTTCGTGTAGATTACCTAATTGGGTGTCATACACTGGTTCATAATGCTACCGTGTTCTCTGATAATGCCTTTTATTTCCATAAAGTTGGTAGTAATGTCCTCCTTTCGTTTCTGCGTGTAGTTATCTGCATCTTATTTCCTCTTTTTTTTTTTTTTTTTTTTTGGTTTTGCTTTTGGTCAGCCCCGCTAGAGGTCTGTCAATCTCCTAGCTCTCTTCAAAGAACCAACTTTTGGTTTCGTCGACTCGCCAGTTTTTCTCATCTCTGTCTCGTTTATCGCTGCTCTGATCTTTACAATTTCCTTCCTCCTGCTGGCTTGGGGCTGCCTTCGTTCTTCCTTTTCTGGTTCCTTAAGGCAGCAGTCCTCAACCTTTTTGGCCCCAGGGAGTGGATTCGTGGAAGACAGTTTTTCCACAGACAGTGGGGAGGTGGGTGGGGTCGGGGGGGAGCCGGGAGGATGGTTTGGGACGATTCAAATGCATTACTTTTTTTGTGCACTTTGTTTCTGTTATTATGACATTGTAATATATAATCAAATAATTCCACAACTCACCATAATGTGGGATCACTGGGAGCCCGGAGCTTGTTTCCTGCAACTAGATGGTCCCTGGGCTGGGTGTGGTGGCTCACGCCTATAACCCCAGCACTTTGGGAGGCTGAGGCGGGTGGATCACTTGAGGTCAGGAGTTCGAGACTAGCCTGACCAACATGATGAACCCTCATCTCTACTAAAAATACAAAAATTAGCCAGGCGTGGTAGTGGGCACCTGTAGTCCCAGCTACTTGGGAGGCTGAGGTAGGAGAATCGCTTGAACCCGGGAGGCGGAGGTTGTAGTGAGCCGAGATCGCACCATTGTACTCCAGCCTCGGCAACAGAGCGAGACTCTGTCTCAATAACAAACAAACAAATAAAAACTAGATGGTCCCATCTGGAGGTGATGAGAGACAGTGACAGATCATCAGGCATTAGATTATTTCTGTTTGCTTGTTTTGAGACAGAGTCTCTCTCTGTTGCCCAGTCTGGAGTGCAGTGGCATGATCTTAGCTTACTGCAAACTCCGCCTCCTGGGTTCAAGCAATTTCCGGCGGATTTTTTGTATTTTTTAGTAGAGATGGGGTTTCATCGTGTTGGCCAGTCGAGGCCATTAGGCATTAGATTCTCATAAGGAGCGTGCAACCAAGATCCCTTACATGCACAGTTCACAATTGGGTTCACGCTTCTATGAGAATCTGATGCCACTGCTGATGGGACAGGAGGCGGAGCTCAGGCGGGAACGCAAGCGTTGGGGGGCAGCTGTGAACACACAAGCAGTCAGGCGCCGTGGCTCATGCCTGTAATCCCAGCACTTTGGGAGGTCAAGGTGGGTGGATCGCCTGAGGTCAGGAGCTCGAGACCAGACTGGCCAACATGGCAAAACCCCATCTCTACTGAAAATAAAAAAAATTAGCCGGGCGTGGTGACACATGCCTGTAATCCCAGCTACTTGGGAGGCTGAGGCAGAAAACTCACTTGAGCCCGGGAGGCAGAGGTTGCAGTGAGCTGAGATCGTGCCGTTGCACTCCAGCCTGGGGGCCAGAGCGAGACTCTGTCTCAAAATATGTGTGTGTGTATATATATATATATTTTAATATATATTTTATTTATAAATATGTATATATGTTTTTATATATTTATATATATTTGTTTATATATTTATAAATACATATTTATCTATTATAGATAATAGATAAATATATATTAATAAATACATATCCTTTTAAATATATTTTTATATAAATAATAAAAGATTGTATGAAAATATAATTTATCAGCATGGCAGGGCTTTTTGGCGTTCCCTAGATTTTGCCCCCAAGGTGAGTGCCGCATGGCCTCACCCTAGTCCCGGCCCCCACACACGACACTCAGGATGACGACGAGGACAGTGATGATTTAAAACCTGGCCGATGGCCGAGGGGTCGCACGTGCCCGTGGTGTCTGGTCTGGATCCTTCTACGTCCTTCTCCATGAATAGATTCTCCGTGGAGAAGTCCCTGCCCTCTCTCCTGTTTTCTGACCGGGAGACCAGACCTCCTTTGCTGGAGGTCAGACGGCCAGGGTGAGGTCCCTGGAGCCCGCCCTGAGCCCAGTCCTCTGGGACACACAAGTGCTGGCTGATGGCAGCGTGGCTGGACGGCAGGTGGCACGGAGCTGCCTGGGCAGGGCTCAGGTGTCTCCAGGCCGCAAGCTCAAGCTGCCAGCCACGTGGCCACGTGCCGTGGGGATTAGGTCCCTATGCTGCAGCATCTGCTGGGAGGGATGACAAGAGGCTCCAGCAATGACATCAGGCAGCTCTCGTTGGGCCCTGGCTAAGTCCCCTGGCCCTGTTCCCAGCAGCCGGGCCATCCCCACCACTGACGCCTCCCTGGTCCTCAGCTCCCCCTACTCAGCGACTCAGCAGATATCTCTCCCATGCCCCCTGCAGGCCAGGTCCACTGCTCCAATTCCTTTAGTTCTCCTAGGATCCCTGGGGAGCAGGGCTCATTGTCCCCATTTTATAGGTGGGGAAACTGAGGCTCGGCAACCAAAAGATGTGGCAAGGCCCGGGGGCTGGCCAGAGGCAGAGCGGGATTGGAGTCACGAGACTCGCCACAGAGCAGCTGGTGGTCCCTCAGGCTGTGCAGGCCACCTGCTCATCTGCACAAGCCCCTCAGAGCCCAGCAGGTCCATGGTCACTCTCCCTGGGGGACAGTCACAGAAGCTGGGGCTTGGTGAGGAGGTGAGCAGAGGTGGCCGGGAGCGGTGGCTCCTGCCTGTAATCGCAGCACTTTGGGAGGCTGAGGTGGGCGGAGATCACTTGAGGTCAGGAGTTCAAGGCCAGCCTGAACAACATGGTGAAACCGCGACTCTAGCAAAAAATAAAAAAATTAGCCGGGCTTGGTGTTGGATGCCTGTAATCCCAGCTACTAGCTACTCAGGAGGCTGAGGCAGGAGAATCGCTTGAACCCGGGAGGCGGAGGTTGCAGTGAGCCGAGATTGCGCCACTGCACTCCAGCCTCGGCGACAGAGCAAGACTCCGTCTCAAAATAAGCCAGCAAGGAGGGTCGCCACGGGGGCTGGATGAGAGAGTGCCTCCCAGCCGCTCCTTCTCCTGCATTCTACCCACTTCCTGTGAGCCAGTCTCAACCCAAACACTCTTTCCCCATCCTGCAGGGATTCTGAGAATCAGGGCACCCCAGACCCAAGGCAGCCACGTTTCCCTTTTCCACTGAGAGCGGCAAGAGGCCTCGGCACTTCCTGGGGCAGCCCAGGACTTGGCCGTGTTTCTGCATTAGCAAGAAAAGGCGTAATGGAATTTGGATAGACAAGAAAAGGGGATGTAAGCGTGAGCAAAACCACACACTCCATTTCATTGTTAGAAATTCCATGCGTGTCATCAAAACCTCATCTTGGGACAGAGGCCAAGACGAACTCACTGTCACAAGGAACTTTGTGCACAACAAGTGTGCTGGTTCCCCTGTCACCCCCGCCCTCACCCCCGGCCTGCTGGCTGACCCCAGACACAGCAGCCTTGTGGTTCCTCCCTCCTGGTCAGCTGGTGCCTGGTGCCTGGTAGCTGCAGTGGTGGTAGCTGCAGTGGTGTCTCTCCAGAGGGTTCTGGGGGAGAGACTGAAATTCCCATGCTTAGCCTTACAATGCCCCGGCCCCGTGCAAACCTCCAGATGAAAACACAGCCCTGGCCAGTGCGGTGGCTCACGTCTGTCATCCCAGCACTTTGGGAGGCCGAGACACGTGGATCACAAAGTCAGGAGTTCAAGACCAGCCTGGCCAAGATAGTGAAACCCCGTCTCTACTAAAAATACAAAAATTAGCCGGGTGCGGTGGCAGGCGCCTGTAATCTCAGCTACTCAGGAGGCTGAGGCAGAGAATTGCTTGAACCCAGGGGGTGGAGGTTGCAGTGAGCCGAGATCCGCCACTGCACTCCAACCTGGGTGACAGAGTGAGACTCCATCTAAAAGAAAAAAAAAAACACGGCCCTGTTGAAGCCCTCCGTCCATGTCCTCCTCCACCTCCACCCCCACGGCTGCCATTTTTGCCAAAACATACATCCTGGACTTGCTTTCTTGCCGTTTGCTGTGTTTGAGCGTCGAGCGTCGAGCCAGACACAGTTGGGTTGGCACAGGAGTCAGGGTTCTCTCCGGGGGTCCTGACAGCTTGCTGCCAAACCTTCATGTCCAGACCTAGTGTCCCCCCTGGGGTCCCTCGGGTCTGCAGTTGCCTTGGCATTGAGGATTCAAGGTGTGTGGCAGGAACAGGGACCCAGGAAACCCTTTGGTGGCCTCAGCCTGCCCAGCTTTGTCACTTGAAGCTGTCGGAATGCAAACAACATGCACAGTTCACGAGAAAGCCGCTCCTGGCTGGAACATGCCTTCGACCAGGGTCTCTGGGTCTCAGCATCTCTGACATTAGGGTCAGATTATTCTTGAGATGGGGTTGTCGCTGTTTGTTTGTTTTGTTTTGTTTTGTTTTTTGAGACAGAGTCTTGCTCTGTCACCCAGGCTGGAGTGCAGTGGCATGATCTCAGCTCACTGCCACCTCCGCCTCCTGGGTTCAAGCGATTCTTCTGCCTCAGCCTCCCAAGTAGCTGGAATTTCAGACAGGCGCCACCATCCCCAGCTACTTTTTGTATTTTTAGTGCAGATGGGGTTTCACCATGTTGCCCAGGCTGGTCTTGAACTCCTGACCTCAAATGATCCACCCGCTTTGCCCTCCTAAAGTGCTGGAACTACAGGCGTGAGCCACCGCGCTGGCCATCCCGGGCACTGCAGGGCACTGAGCAGCATCCCTGGCCTCCACCCACTCCATGCCAGGAGCACCCCCAAGTCATAACAACCACAAATGTCCCCTGACATCACCCAGTGTCTCCTAGGAGGGGGTCACGGTCCCCTCTAGTTGAGACCCCTCCCTTAGACTTAGCTCTTCACAGCGGCAAGTCTCTAAAACTTACATTCATCCCATTATTTGCTATTGGGTTTTTTTTCTTTTTTTCTTTTTTTCTTTATTTTTGAGACAGAGTCTCACTCTGCACCCAGGCTGGAGTGTAGTGGCACGATCTTGGCTCACTGCGACCTCCGCCACGTGGGTTCAAGCGATTCTTCTGCCTCAGCCTCCCGACTAGCTGGAATTTCAGACGAGCGCCACCACAGCCGGCTAATTTTTGTATTTTTAGTAGAGATGGGGTTTCACCACGTTGGCCAGGCTGGTATCGAACTCCTGACCTCAAGTGAGCCACACACCTCAGCCACCCAAAGTGCTGGGATTACAGGTGTGAGCCACTGGGCCTAGCTAGGTTTTTGTTTTTTTTTTTTTTTTTCCAGACAGAGCCTCGCTCTGTCGCCCGTGCTGGAGTGCAATGGCGCGATCTCAACCCACTGCAACCTCCGCCTCCCGAGTTCACGGCATTCTCCTGCCTTAGCCTCCCGAGTAGCTGGGATTACAGGCACCCGCCACCACACCCAGCGAATTTCTTTTGTATTTTAGTAGAGACCAGGTTTCACCACGTTGCCCAGGCTGGTCTCGAACTCCTGAGCTCAGGCAATCCGCCCTCCTCGGCCTCCCAAAGTGCTGGGATTACAGGCGTGAGCCACCATACCTGGTTTTTTTTTGTTGTTTTTTGTTTTCCATTGTTAACATGAAAACATCCCTAATGATCCCTAGCCCTCAGGGAGAAGCTCCCTGGGCCTGTAGTTTTCCGGGACTTTCTAACAACACCAGGGCTGGAGTGGGGTGGCCCTGGAGATGTCACACATGATACTGGTGACCTCTAGCCATTCTGATGACGTGACCTGGAGCCCACGGGCCACAGCAGAGAACCCCAGGCTCGAGGTCCATCCTTGGCCATGTGTGTGCCCGGACGGGCCGGCCCCTGCTGCAGAGCCCAGAGGGGTGGGCGTACCAGGCCACGTATGCCCATGCACAGCAGCAGCACCTGCTATGGATGGAGGTGGGGCAGGCACTCCACATCCGAGGGCTGCCTGGGCCTGGGAGCCTCTGTCCTGGGAAGGAGATCGGTCCTGGGAACAGAGTGGGTTCCAGGAAGTAACACCCTTTGTGAACTCCCTGCGCCACGGCCTCCAGCCCCTTCCATCCAAGTGGCGTCTTTGGTACCCAGCGTCTGGGATGTGCTGGGGTTGGCAGAACAAAGGCCTCAAAGACATCCATGTCCTAATCCCTGGGAGCTGTGGCTGTGTCACCACACACGGAAAAAGGGACTCTGCAGGTGGGATTGAGTGAAGGACCCCCTGAGTCATGAGAGCACCACCGCGGATGATCCGGGGTGGGGGGGGCGCAGTGACCTCACAGGATCCTCACGAGAGGAGGCAGGAGGGTGAGAGTCAGAGAGACTGGAAGAGGCTGTGCTGTGTCTGTGAAGGGGGAGGAAGGGTCCCGAGCCGAGGGATACGGGCACCTCTAGGCGAAAGGCGGGAAAGAGATTCTCCCCTGGAGCCTCCAGGAGGGACCAGCCCTGCCCGTGCCTTGATTTTAACCCAGTGAGGCCCATGTTGGACTCTGAGCCCAGAGCTGTGAGATGAGAAACGTGTCGTGTGCAGCAGCCACAATGTCACAGGACACAACGAACGTCCAGGGAGCTGCCAGTGTGCCGAGAAGGGGTTTTAGTGCAGCCTGGCTGTGCATAGATGGTTGCAATCAGGGGCTTCTCAGAGGGGATGACATCGGTGGGGCTTTGCAGGATGTGTAGGAGTTTTCTGGGGGGGTGCCTGAGTGGAGAAAGACCCACCTGTGCTGAGGTGGGAAGGCCCGGTACTGCCCTCTGGTATCTTCCTAACCCTCCTGCCCTTCAGCTCCCGAGCACCACCGTCACGAGGCCGGTGCTGCCCCTTGCCCTGGCCCGGGGCCAGGGTGACAGCATTTCCTCAGCCGGGAAGCCCAGAACTGGAGTGACAGGAGCCACAGGGTTCAGTGTCCTGGCCCGGCCCCGGTTCCCGGGCTTGCAAACTCTCACATGACCGTGGTCATCCCCCGCCCCCGCCGACCCCACCGCCGGGTGGACAGAGAGCAGCTTTTCTTTTCTCCTGCTCCCGTCACCGCGGCGACCAAACCCACACTGGCGGCGCGTCACCCTCTGTCATCGCGGCCTCTTTGTCTGAACAAGCCGGCTCATTCTTAGGCTCCAAGCTCCGGCCGAAGGCAGCGGCGGGACCTGCCCCGCTGGTCTATTTTTCACTTTCTCGTGGGCACCTCATTCATTCCCTCTCTTTAGCCCCTTCTAAATATAGCTGCCCCGGGGACCGATTTAGCCTGAGAGCAAAGGGCCCGCACTGACAGGGACAGTCACAAGGCACTATTTTCCAGCCAGGGTGCGGCCCTCCCTTCCGTGTGGCAGAGGCCCCCCCCCCCGCAGCCCTGGGCCCCACGGCCCTGCCTTGAGGTCACAGAGCCACCAACGGTCAGAGCTGGCACGGAAGGCCCCACACACAGCCGCCCTCCCAGGCCCTACTGGGCGACCTGGCCCTGGAGAGGCTGCAGGTGCAGGGTGGGTGCCCACCCTGGGTGCAGGGTCTCTGCATGCAGACCCTGGTTGCTGAGGGGGCCCTGGGGTTCTGTGGAGCGGGCAGCAGGTGTGGCCAGTCTCAGACCTGTCTCTTGTATTGAAGTTTCCATCTCAGTTGGGCTCCCCGGGCTCTGCGTGGGTCCCCTCTTTGGCATCCTGGTGAGAACATGGCAGGCCGTGGGGGGTCTGCATCCCAGCTGCCAGGGGACACATCAACGCCTGATCGTTGCCCTGTGCCTTCTCACCCTGATGCCCTGTGTCTGCTCTCGAAGCTGTGTGCACCTTTCTTTTTCGTTTGTTTGTTTTGTTTTGTTTTGTTTTGTTTTTGAGGCAGAGTCTCGCTCCGTTGCCCAGGCTGGAGTGCAGTGGCACGATTTTGGCTCACCGCAACCTTTACCTCCCGGGTTCAAGCAATTCTCCTGCCTCAGACTCCTGAGTAGTGGCATTACAGATGCCCACCACCACTCACGGCTAATTTTTTTGTATTTTTAGTAGAGAGGGGGTTTCACCGTGTTGGCCAGGCTGGTCTCAAACTCCTGATCTCAGGTGATCCACCCGCCTCAGCCTCCCAAAGTGCTGGGATTACAGGCATGAGCCACTGCACCTGGCCTTTTTTCTTTTTTTTAAGACAGTTTCGCTCTTGTTGCTTAGGCTGGAGTATAGTGGCGCAATCTTGGCTCACTGCAACCTCTGCCTCCCAGGTTCAGGCAATTCTCCTGCCTCAGCCTCCTGAGTAGCTGGGATTACAGGCATATGCTACCATGCCCAGCTAATTTTGATTTTTTTTTTAGTAGAGATGGGGTTTCACTATGTTGACCAGGCTGGTCTCGAACCCCTGACGTCAAGTGATCCGCCCGCCTCGGTCTCCCAAAGTGCTGGGAATACAGGCATAAGCCACCGTGCCCGGCCTATGTGTGCACCTTTCTGCAGAGTCTAAACCAGGGTCCCCTAGGCACTGTAGACATGGCGGCCAGATTGTTCTCTGAGGTGGGCCTGTCCTGGGCACTGCAGGGTGCTGAGCAGCATCCATGGCCTCCACCCACTCCATGCCAGGAGCACCCCCCAGGTATGACAACCACAGATGTCGCCAGACAGCGGCCAGGGTCCCCTGGGGGGCGGAATTACCTCTAGGTGAAACCCCCAGGGATAGGGGATTCCACGGACCCCCAAGAGACTCTGCGTCCCATGATCCTCTGCTGTGCTGAGGTCCCAGGAGGCTGCACACAATGAAATCCACACCGAGCTGGGAGGGAGAGAGGAGGTGAATCCCAGGAGTTGGGGGTTCCCCTGGTTCACACCATCCCTCCCGTTGGGAGCTTATTCTGGTGTGGGTAGGGATTGAACCCCATTTTCCCCAAATAATTAACTCAGGGTCTCCTCCCTCAGCACTGTGGACAGTGGGGTAAGATCCTTCTCTGGGGTGAGGCTGTGCTGGGCACTTACGGTTGCTGAGCAGCGTCCCTGGCCACCACCCACTCCATGCCAGGAGCTCCCCCAACCCCGACAACCACAGATGTCTCAGGCATCGCCCAGGGTTTCCTGGCAGGGCTGAATCACCCACCCCCCCAATTAAGAGCTACTGTTGGCCCAGCACGGTGGCTCATGCCTAAAATCCCAGCACTTTGAGAGGCCAAGGTGGGCAGATCACCTGAGGTCAGGAGTTTGAGACCAACCTGGCCAACATGGTGAAACCCCATCTCTACTAAAAATGCAAAAATTAGCTGGGCATGGTGGGGGTGGGGGGCGCCTGTAACCCCAGCTACTCAGGAGGCTGAGGCAGGAGAATCTCCTGAACCCGGGAGGCGGAGGTTGCAGTGAGCCGAGATCGCGCCACTGCACACTGTCCTCAGGGGCTTCTGTGAGATGCACTGAGGTCCGCATGGCTCCCAGGGGTGCTCATAGCTGAGGCCCTCGTGCCCACAGCAGGCGTGCAGATGTGCACATTGACGCAGGTGCCCAGGGACACAGCTCTCTGCAAACCCAGCTGCCCCAGCCACTGTACGAAGGCGACTTGTTCCTCACAGTGCGTCGGAGCCTTCTCTTCTCTCCCAAACTACTGTTCCGTTTTGTTTGGGTTTGGATCTTTTCCTCTCTAAACATAACACCCTGTCTCTCTTGTCTCTGAACACTGTGTTCTCAGAAGCAGTCATCCCTCCACGGGGAAGGGCTGACGTTTCCACTCCAAGCATTGTCTCCCCTCCTGCCAAATCTGGTTGCTGGTTTTGTTGCTTGGGGTTTATTTTTCTTTCCTTTTTCGAGGCAGGCAGAGGTTTGGAGGGGTGAGAGGTGGGGGATGGCCAGACCCCCAGGAGGAAAGAGTCCAGGAGCTCTGCGAGCTATAAAGCTACTGGTTCTGGAAGTTTTAAAGCCAGATGAAGGTTGCTTCTGTTCTCACGTTGCTGCTGCAGGCCGGCCGCCCCTCCCGCCTTCAAGGCCACCTTCCCCCGGGGCTGACTCACCCCGGCACGCCGCGCCACACAAGGCTGGCTCTGCTTTGACAAGCAGACTGGAAAAGCGCAGCCGCCTCATTGTGGAGCTGCCTGGAAGCCGTCAGAGCCCGCTCTGAGCTGGAATTCGCTGAGCCTGACTTCCTGTGCCATCAGGAGAGCAAACGCACGCCGGCCTTAGGAGCCGGTTTACAGGAAGCAGCCGTGGGGGGACGGTTTGCTCGGCTCATGGAGAAGCAGCCACCCTCTGCACGGGTTTTAATGCTGCACCTTCATCTCAGGGCTGTGAAAAGAAAAATTGCAGGCCGGGAGTGGGGGTTCATGCCCGGGATCCTAGCACTTTGGGAGGCCGAGGCAGAGGGATTGCTTGAGCCCAGGAGTTTGAGACTGGCCTGAGCAATACAGTGAGGCCCCAGCTCTAAAAGAAAAAATATTAAAAATTAGCCGGGCATGGTGGTGCACACCTGTAGTCCCAGCTACTCAGAAGGCTGAGGTGGGAGGATCTCTGGAGGCCAGGAGGTCAAGGCTGCAGTGAGCTGTGATTGCACCACTGCACTCCAGCCTGGGTGACAGAGCAAGACCCTGTGTCAAAAAAAAAAAAAAAAAAAAAAGGAGGCCAGGCACGGCGTCTCATACATGGAATCCCAGGACTTTGGGAGGCCAAGGCGGGTGGATCACTTGAGATCAGGAGTTTGAGACCAGCCTGGCCAACATGGTGAAACCCTGTCTCTACAAAAAAATAAAAATAAAAAATAAGCCTGGTGTGGTGGTGGATGCCTGTAATCCCAGCTACTCGGGAGACTGAGGCAGGAGAATCACTTGAACCTGGGAGGCGGAGGTTGCAGGGAGCCGAGATGGTGTCATTGCACTCCAGCCTGGGCGACAGAGCGAGACTCTGCCTCAAAAACAAAACAAAACAAAACAAAACAAAAACCACCAAAAAAAAAAAAAAGGAAAACAGCAGAGATGATATGTGCAGCATGCTCAGTCCAGCGTTTAACACCTAGCAGCAGCAGATGGCAAATAAGAGCTGAAGCTGTCCTGGGCTGTGGGACCCATGCCTGCTCACCGGGGGGCCCTCCAGCCTGGAGACCCCAACCAGTCCCATCCTGGCCTTGCGTATCAGCTCCTTACACTGCGTAAGGAATTACTGCACACGTGGTGGCTTAGAGCAACACGCCTGCCTGAACTTACAGTTCTGGAGGTCATGGTGCAATGGCGTCCTCTGCCCAGGGTCTCCCAGGCTGAAACGGAAACGTGAGCCGCCTGCTGTCTGACGCAAAGCTTCCAGTTGTCGTCCCCAGCTCATTCAGGTTCTTCCTGAATTCACTTCCTTGCAGTCGTAGGGCGCAGTCCCCCTTTCCTTGCTGGCTGTCAGTAATAAACATTCAGTGCACAAATGAAAAAACCCACCCCAGGCCAGGCGCGGTGACTCGCACCTGTAATCCCAGCACTTTGGGAGGCCGCGGTGGGTGGATTGCTTGAGGCCAGGAGTTCAAGACCAGCCTGGGCAACATGGTGAAACCCCGTCTCGACTAAAAAATACAAAAGTTAGCTGGATGTGGTTGTGAGCGCCTGTAATCGCAGTTACTCGGCAGGCTGAGGCAGCAGAATCACTTGAACCCGGGAGGCGGAGGTTGCGGTGAGCCGAGATCACGCCATTGCACTCCAGCCTGGGTGACAGAGCAAGACTCCATCTCAAAAAAAAAAAAAAAAGAACACACAGCGCTGCCTCCCATGAGCCTAGCCAAGGCCCGACTGTGCACCTGCCACAGGGAGCTCTTTGGAAGGGCCGCCCTGCAGCCAGCCCCAGACAGGAGGCCCGGCAGCACTGGGTACAGAAGCACCATTTCTTCCCATCTCAGCCCTCGGCCCTGATCAGCCTCTCTTATTTTATTTTTATTTTTATTTTCTTGAGACAGAGTCTCACTTTGTCCCCCAGTCTGGAGTGCAATGGTGAAATCCTAGCTCACTGCAACCTCAAACTCCTGGCCTCAAGCCATCCTCCCGCCTCAGCCTCCCAGAGTAGCTGAGACTACAGGCTTGTGCAACCACACCCAGCTTACCTTTTAATTTTTTTTTTTGATGGAGTCTTGCTGTGTCGCCCAGGCTAGAGTGCAGTGGCGTGATCTCGGCTCACTGCAACCTCCGCCTCCCAGGTTCAAGCGATTCTCCTGCCTCAGCCTCCTGAGTAGCTGGGATTACAGGTGCCCACCACCATGCCAGGCTAATTTTTTTGTTTTTTGTATTTTTAGTAGAGACGGGGTTTCACCATCTTGGCCAGGCTGGTCTCGAACTCCTGACCTCGTGATCCACCCACCTCGGCCTCCCAACCTGCTGGGATTACAGGCGTGAGCCACTGCCCCCGGCCTTGATTTTTTTACTTAGAGACAGGGTCTCGCTGTATTGCCCAGGCTGGAGTGCAGTGGTGCCATCCCAGCTCACTGCACCCTCATTATGTTCTCCTGAAATTCGGCTTCGCTTCCCCAAGAACTTTTATTTTTATTTTTTTATTTTAGAGACAGGGTCTCACTGTGTTGCCCCAGGCTGGCTTTGAACTCCTGGCCTCAAGCAATTCTCCTGACTCGGCCTCCCAAAGTGCTGGGATTACAGGCACGAGCCGCCGCACCCAACCTGATCAGCCTCTTTTAACAGGGTCTGGGGGACTCAGGACCTTCCCTGCTGACGGAGGAACCCTCGGTAGCTCCCGCTCCCTCGCCTCTCTGGCCGCCAGGCCCAGGAGCCGCTCGGTAAAGTCCCTGTCTCTGCCAGGCTGGGTGCATTCTTGACATTCCTGTCCTTTTACGCAGGCCGCCCCGGCCAGCTCTCAGAAGCCTCCACCGGCTGCACGCTCTCTCCCTGCTGGTGAGAAGATGGCCCTGGCGGCGGCGGCTCCTGGTCGGTTTATCGAGCCGGGAGTGGCACTTTCCCAACTATGAGAACTATGCTTGGAATTCAGAGCCACCGCCAGCCTCTCTGGGTCTCGCTGTCACGGCTTCCTGTGCAGCTGGAAAACACCTCCAAGAGTGGCCGTGGCATCACAGACCTAAAAAAGGAGCTGGGTTTGCTCCGGCAGGTCTCCCCGGGAGGAGGGAAGCCAGTCTGTCCCGCTGCCCCGCGGGCCTCGCTGTCTGCTCGGCAGAGACAGGCCAGGCAGGTTTGGACTTCTCGGGATGCTCCAGCCTCAGCGCCCCCAGGGTCCCCGCGAAATCTCCAACCACCCCAGGCCTGCTGTCTGCTTCTTGGCTTTACAGCCCAGGACACCTGGATTCAGCCCACCCACCCCCGAGCAGGGGCCCACGCACCCACCCTCTGCACAGGCTGGGCACGCCGTCGGGCTAAGGGTCCCGACAAGAATCAGTCTTAGAGCACAGGCCGAGTGTGGAGGCTCCGTCTGTAATCCCAGCACTTTGGGAGGCTGAGGCAGGAGGATCACTGGAGGCCAGGAGATCAAAACCAGCCTGGACAACATAGTGAGACCCCCATCTCTACAAAAAATTAAAAAATTAGGGGGCCATGGTGGTGTGTGCCTGTGGTCCCAGCTACTTGGGAGGCTGGGGCAGGAGAACGGCTTAGGCCCAGGAGTTCAAGTTTTCAGTGAGCTGGGATCACACTACTGTACTCTAGCCTGGGCAATAGAGTAAGACCCCTTCTCAGAGAAGAAAAAGAAAGAAAGAGAGAGAAAGAGAGAGACGGAAAGAAGGGAGGAAGGAGAAAAGAAAAGAAAGAAATTGAGAAAGAAACAGAGAGAGAGAGGGAGAGGGAGGGAGGAGGGAAGGAAGGGAGGGAGGGAGGGAGAGCCAGAGAGAAAGAGAAAGAAAGAAGAAAGAAAAAAGGAAGGAAAGAGAGAGAGAAGGAGGGAGGAAGGAAGGAAGGCAGGAAGGAGAGGGAGAGAGAAGAAAGAAAGAGAAAGAGGGAGGGAGGAAGGGAGGGAGGAAGGAAGGAAGGAGAGGGAGAGAGAAAGAAGGGAGGGAGGAAGGAAGGAGAAAGAAGAGGTGTGAGTCCCTGGGATGGTGTGTATTTGGAATGCAGAACTTTAGGCCACTGGATGAGCAAGCCCTCTAGGTGGTTCTCCCTAAACCCTTTGGCCAATGTGACAGGGCAGCTGGGGGAGGGATGACACCCAGCCTCCAGCACAGAGGTCCATTCAGGGCTCCACTGGGACCGTGTCAGGTGTGTGTCCATCCCCCATTGGATATCGTATGCGTCTAAAATTGAGCTTATGGCCGGGCGCGGTGTCTCCCGCCTGTAATCCCAGCACTTTGGGAGGCCGAGGCGGGCAGATCACCTGAGTTCAGGAGTTCGAGACCAGCCTGGCCAACATGGTGAAACCCCGTCTCTACTAAAAATACAAAAATTAGCCAGGCGTGGTGGCAGACACCTGTAATCCCAGCTGCTCGGGAGGCTGAGGCAGGAGAATCGCTTGAATCAGGAAGCAATGGTTGCAGTGAGCCGAGATCACGCCTTTGTACTCCAGCCTGGGTGACAAGAGGGAAACACCATCCAAAAAAAAAAAAAAAGTTGGTATATATGTTTATTTCTCAGTTTGTGAAACTATCCTTAATTTATTGTCGTCACAAACAAATTTCAATTCTGATTACTATGCAAGAAAAAAACAGAAGATAATCTGCTTTGCAACGCAGTTTATAGTTCATTTGTATACAGGAACATGCAATATATGAAAAATTACTAACTAAACTACAAGTATTAAATACCTAAATTAGTTAACAGTTTATTATAATTTATTTAACAATCTAGGGCTGGGTGCCGTGGCTCACGCCTGTTATCCCAGCACTTTGGGAGGCCGAGGTGGGCGGATCATGAGGTCAGGAGATCGAGACCATCCTGGCTAACATGGTGAAACCCTGTCTCTACTAAAAATACAAAAAAAAATTAGCCAGGCATGGTGGCAGGCGCCTGTAATCCCAGCTACTCGGGAGGTTGAGGCAGGAGAATGGCTTGAACCCAGGACGCAGAGTTTGCAGTGAGCTGAGATGGCGCCGCTGCACTCCAGCCTGGGAGACAGAGTGAGACTCCATCTCAAAAAAAAAGAAAAAAAAGAAAAATATATATATCTAAGAAGTCTGAAGCCATCAGCACTTCCAATGCAGTGAGGAAATCAGGAATCTCAGCGGAGCTGTTAGAGTAGTGAACCTTGTAAGTAAAATACATGCATGCCTTTCTATTGTGTTTTTTTAAAGACAGGGTCTTGCTCTGTTGCCCAGGCTGGAGTGCAGCGGTGCAATCATAGCTCACTTCAGCTTCCAACTCCTGGGCTCAAGCAGTCTTCCTGCCTCAGCCTCCCAGGTAGCTGGGACTACAGGTATGCACCACCATGCCAGGCTAATTCTTTTTTTTTTTTTTGTAGAGACGGGGGTCTCACTATGTTGCCCAGGCTGGTCTCAAACTCCTGGCCTCAAACAGTCCTCCTGCCTTGGCCTCCCAAAGTGGTAGGATCACAGGCATGAGTCACCACCACTGCTGATGGCCTGACACATGCTTTGGATAGCATCGTGGAGGGATCTCTCTAAAATTGACCTGGTCGGTTTCATTCTCAGCAGATTGACCTGGGCCACTCAGCACGGCTTTCCTTGTTCCTGATGCTCGTGTATGTTCTCTTTTTACAATAAAGTCATCATCGTCAGAAGATACCAGTTTACCATCCATGGCATCAGGGCCTCCATAGCCACTGCAGCTTTTCTCCTCTCCATTCATTGTTGTTTTGTTTTGTTTTGTTTTGTTTGAGAGAGAGTCTTGCTCTGTTGTCCAGGCTGGAGGGCAGTGGCGCAATCATAGCTCACTACAGCCTCCGCCTTCCAGGTTCAAGCAATTCTCCCACCTCAGCCTCCCGAGTAGCTGGGACTACAGGCATGCACCACCACATCCGGCTGATGTTTGTATTTTTTGGTAGAGATGGGGTTTCACCGTGTTGGCCAGGCTGGTCTGGAACTCCTGACCGCAAGTGATCTGCCTGCCTCGGCCTCCCAAAGTGCATTCATTATGTTCTTTTGAAATCTGTGTCGCTTCCCTCAAGACCTTTCATAATTTCTCGTCAGCCCCGCAGTCACCGTAACCGGGTCCCAGCCTAACACCACAACCCCCACTCCAGGGCCAGTTTCCCGCCTCCAGCTTCCTGTCCCATCAGAACCGTACACTTTGAGCATGCTCAGTGTATTATATGTTGATTACATTTATATATTATGACCCTATTCTATATTCTATATCAGATTTATTTTATTATAGCCAGGTGCCATGGCTCACGCTTGCAGCCCCAGTGATTTGGGAGGCTGAGGCAGGAGGATCGCTTGAGACCAGCCTGGGCAACATAGCTGTAGAGACTTCATCTCTACAAAAAATAAAAAACTAGCCAGGCCTAGTGGCATGCACCTGTAGGCCCAGCTACTCAGGAGGCCCAGGCAGGAGGATCGCTTGAGCCCGGGAGTTGGAGGCTGCAGTGAGCTATGATTGCACCACTGCACTCCAGCCTGGGCAACAGAGTGAGAACCTCGCTCTAAAAATATGTATGTGGCCGGGCGCGGTGGCTCATGCTTGTAATCCCAGCACTTTGGGAGGCCGAGGCGGGCGGATCACGAGGTCAGGAGATGGAGACCATCCTGGCTAACACGGTGAAACCCCGTCTCTACTAAACAAAATACAAAAAATTAGCCGGGCGCGGCGGCGGGCACCTGTAGTCCCAGCTACTTGGGAGGCTGAGGCAGGAGAATGGCGTGAACCCGGGAGGCGGAGCTTGCAGTGAGCAGAGATCACACCACTGCACTCCAGCCTGGGCGACAGAGCGAGACTCCGTCTCAAAAAATATATAAAAATAAAAATAAAAATATGTATGTATATATATTTTATTATCTGTATAATAAAATATACACATACACAAATGGAGTCTGACCAGGAAGCACAGACTGTACCCCAAGGCCAAGAGAGCCCCTCCCGAGAACCCAGGGTGGCCCAGCCTCTGCACAGAACCCCTAGGGTGTCGTGGAGCACAGGGGAAACCGCTGTCTAGTTCTGAACTTTACAGCCGAGAAAGCTGAGGCTCAGGGAAGTCCAGGGGACGTGCTCAGAACCAGGTCTCCAGCCCAAGAAAGTCCTCCCTGTCGGGACCTCACTGCAGGCCTCCTGTGCTCTGTCACATATACGACCCACACACGCTTCAGTGCGGCAGTGCTCTTGTCTGCAAGCCAGAAACACAGATCTTATATTTCTTGCTCCAAGACAAACAAAACATCGATTGTTTTAATCTTTCACTTTAGTTCTGATTAGGAAGAAAACATGTGGCTTCAGTTTCAAAAACAGCAAGCTGAGGCCCTTTTCTTTTCTTTTCTTTTCTTTTTTTTTTTTTGAGATGGAGTTTCGCTCCTGTTGCCCAGGCTGGAGTGCAATGGTGCAATCTCGGCTCACTGCAACCGCCGCCTCCCAGGTTCAAGCAATTCTCCTGCCTCAGCCTCCTGAGTAGCTGGGACTACAGGCGCCCACCACCACGCCCGGCTACTGTTTTTGTATTTTTAGTAGAGACGGGATTTCATCATGTTGGCCAGGCTGGTCTCAAACTCCTGACCTCGTGATCCGCCCACCTCGGCCTCCCAAAGTGCTGGGATTACGGGCGGGAGCCACCGCGCCCAGCCTTCTTTTCTTGTTGAGATGTGTCTCACTCTGTTGCCCGGCTGAAGTACAGTGGTGTGGTCATAACTCACCGCAGCCTCCAACTCCTGGACTCAAGCGATCCTCCTGCCTCAGCCATCCAAGTAGCTGAGACTATAGGCACACACCACCACACCCAGCTAATTTTCTTATTTTTGTACAGGTGGGGTTTCACTCTGTTGCTCGGGCTGGTTTCAAACTCCTGGGCTCAAGTGACCCTCCCACCTTGGCCTCCCGAAGCACTGGAATTCCAAGCATGAGCCACCACACCTGGCCCAGGATTTCAACATATGAACTTGATGGGGTCAGAGGAGGACACAAATATTTAGTCTGCAACAAACAGCCCATATGACTTTCCGAGTGTACCGTGTTCTAGGAATTCCGAGTCAAGGTCACCTGGTGCTAGAAGCCATTAAAAAACATGTGTTCCAAAAAGAAATAACATTTGAAGCCCGCATCGTAAAGAAGGAATATGTCACAGGGGAAAGAGATCTTCCAGGGTTGAGGTCGACATCTGCAGAGACAGGCATAGCCCCCGCTTTAGGCCCCAAGCAAATGTCTCTTGAGCATTTATATACCAGGTTCTGGGGACAACAATTCAGATCTTTTTTTTTTTTTTTTTTTTTTTTGAGACAAGGTCTTACTCTGCTGCCCAGGCTGGAGTGCAGTGGCATGATCTCGGCTCACTGCAACCTCCACTTCCTGGGCTCAAGCGATTCTCCCACCTCAGCCTCCTGAGTAGCTGGGACTACAGGTGTGCACCACCACACCCAACTAGTTTTTTGTATTTTTTTTTTTTTTTTTTTGTAGAGTCAAGGTTTTGCCATGTTGCCCAGGCTGGTCTCGAACTCTTGGGCTCAAGTGATCCTCCTGCCTCAGCCTCCCAAAGTGCTGGGACTACCAGCATGAGCCACTGCACCCAGCCCCCAGATCTTTGGCCTCATGAGGCTGACAGTCCAGTAGGCATACAACTCAAATATCAAATTATAGATACTACAAGAAAAGAAACAGAGGGCCATGAGAGAGTGATGTGGTGGGCTGAATGACTGGCTCCAAGATTGTTGTAACTGTTAATTTTATGTGTTAATTTGACTGGTCCATGGGGTGCACAGATATCTGTTTAAATGTTATTCTGTGTGTGTCTGTGAGAATGTTTCTGGATGAAATGAACCATTGGCTGTGTAAAGCATATTGCTCCCCCTCCCCAATGTGGGGGCCTCATCTAATCAGTTAAAGCCCTCAATAGAACAAAAATGCTAAGTAAGAGATAATTCCTCCTGCCTGGCAGCCTTCAATCTGACAGATAGGTTTTTCCAGCCTTTGAACTCCAGTGGAAACATCTGCTCTTGGGTCTCAAGCCTGCTGGCTTTCAGACAGAAACTATCAGTTCTCGTGTCTCTCTAGCTTGCCAATTGTACATCTTGTGGCTTCTCAGCCTCCATAATTATGTGAGCCAATTTCTTATAATAAATATCTTCTGGACAAGCCATCTACCTTCTCTGGGTCTTAGTTTCCCAGGGACAGCCATCTCCCTCATGGCCCCCTCCAGGGTTTCCGAATCTGGAAAATGCTGAGCTCATGAGGCCACAGGGTGAGAAAGGAGATGATCCTGGAGCCATGCATCAGAGAAGGCAGTTCTTTGATGGGATTGGAGCTGGGGGAAGAATTCCTAGCAGTGGGAATTGAACAATAAACCTTGATTTTTGCACTTGATTTTGTAAGGAATTGGAAGCTGCTGGTGGTTTCTGAGTAGGGGAGGAACAGATTCAACTGCATTTTCAGAAGCGCACTCTAGCTGTTAGGAGATGGAGGGAGTGGGGAGTGGAGCGGAGGCCACTGGTGGAGTACACGGGGATCTGCCTGAGGCTGCAGAGCACTGCTGAAGTGGACATCCAAGGAGGGGCTGGCTGGACTGAAGAAAAGTCTCTGGGGACAGCTGGCATTGAGTCTTATCACACTGACATTGGACCAGTCACAACGGATGGGGATGTATATATATATATTTTCAGATGCTGACTTCATTTTGTGTGTGTGTAGAATTGCAAAATTCAATTAATGTCACTAGTAAACTCCTGAAGTAATATTTATAACTCCTATCACTGGAATCCAGTGACCAAAATTATATAATAAAAATCGTATAATAAAAATGTGAAGGCAGAAGCATAGAACATCTTCTGTTGTGGGTTGGTTGGAGGTGAGGACTGAGCTGAAGGCTGATATGATTCATGTGTGTTTGTTCTAAGGCTTTTGCAGAGTTTTTCACTTCCTGTTGATCTTTCCACTGGAATTTTAGAATTATTTTATCAAGCTCTTTCCTCTCTACAACATTTTTGTTGTTTTTCACTTCTTCCTGCATTTTCTACCTTTCATCTGGAATTATCTTTCTCTAGTTTTACCTTTTAAAAGGCAAGTCTGTTGGTGAGAAAGTCTGGTTTTGTTTATCTGAAAATGCCCTTATTTCCCCCTAATTCTTGAAGGATATTTTCACTGGGTCCACCTAATTGCTGCTGTTTTTTCCTCTGGCAACTTTTGTTTGTTGATTTTTGTTTGTAATTAACTGATTTTATCAAAGTCCAATTCAAATGCAGTAAGATGAACAGATCTTAAAGATACAGTTTGATGGATTTTAGCAAATGTGTACACCTGTGTACGCCAACAGCTCAACCAACATAGAGAACATCGCCATCACCCTAGAAGTTATTTCATGGCCCTTTCTAGCCAACACCCTGGCAAGAGGCAGCAACCTCTGTTTTCATTTCTATCACCATAGTTTTGTCTATTCTTGAACTTTATATAAATGGAGTTATATAATATGCACCTCTAATATCCAGCTTCTGTTGCTTTACTTTTTTTATTTTTGAGAGGCATTTATTTTTTAAATATTTAATATTAATATTTAATATATTAATATTAATTAAATACTAATATTTAATATTGAATAATGTATTATCTTTTATTTTTTTAGAATACATTTATATTTTTGAGAATCATACACGTTGCTTGATCTCTCAATAGTTTATTCTTTTTTTGTGTGCAGCCGTATTTCATTGTGTGAAATGCCGTGGCTTGTTTATTCTCTCGTTGACAGGCATTTGGGTTGTTTCCAGGTTTTGCTGTTATGAGTAAAAGCTTATGAACATCTCGTACAAGTCCTTTTATGGAGACATGTTTTTATTTATCTTGAGTAAATCCCTAGGAGTGGAATTGCTGGGTCATAGGTGAGGTATGTGTTCAGCCTTATAAGAAACTGCTAAGCCATTTTCCATGGTGGTTGTACTATTTCACATTCCTGTCAGTAATGGATGATGCCTCCAGTTCTTCTACATCCTCCCAAATATTTCATGTTGTCAGTCTTTTAAATTTTTGCCACTCTAGTGGTTGAGAGGCAGTCTCTCTTGATGACTTTAATTCATATTTCCTTCATGACTAATCATTAGACACCATTTCATGTGCTTATTGGCCATTTCTCTGCCACTTTTTAGGACATTTCTTTTGCCTGAGGTTCTAGGGATTCTGAAATCTGTGGCTTGAGGTCTTTTTATCAGTTTTAGAAAGTTATTGGTCATTATCTCTTCAAAGATTGTTCCTGCTTCATTCTCTCTCTCCTCCTTCTGGTGTTCCAATAACACGTATATTATACGTCACTGCATCTTCTATGTCTTTTGCTCTTTCTTCTGTAGTTTCTTTCCCTTTGTGTCTTCTTGCTTCATTCTGGATATTTTTCTCTGTTCTGTCTTCCAGTTCACTAATTTTTATTTCTTCCATTGAGTTCTTACTTTTCAGATATTGTCATTTTCTCCATATCCACTGGTTCCTTTTTTTCCCTATTCCAATTTGCTGCTAAAATTCCAATCTCATCTTTTTATCTCCTTGAACGTAATTAACACAATTAATTTAAAGTCTCTGTCAATTCCCAGTATATGGAAACCCTGTGGGTCTCTTTGTAGTGCTGGTTATTTTTTTTTTTTTTTTTTTTGAGATGGAGTCTCGTTCTTTTGCCCAGGCTGCAGTGCAGTGGCACGATCTCGGCTCACTGCAAGCTCTGCCTCCCGGGTTCATGCCATTTTCCTGCCTCAGCCTCCCGAGTAGCTGGGACTAGAGGTGCCTGCCATGGCGCCCGGCTAATTTTTTGTATTTTTAGTAGAGACCGGGTTTCACCGTGTTAGCCGGGATGGTCTTGATCTCCTGACCTCGTGATCCGCCTGCCTAGGCCTCCCAAAGTG
This sequence comes from Pan troglodytes, assembly GCF_028858775.2. Taxonomy (NCBI): domain Eukaryota; kingdom Metazoa; phylum Chordata; class Mammalia; order Primates; family Hominidae; genus Pan; species Pan troglodytes. Next base: position 4,862,984 of record NC_072418.2, on the reverse strand, counting down.
CTGGGATTACAGGCGTGAGCCACCGCGCCTGGCAGTGCTGGTTATTTCTGCTGATTTTTGTTTATGTGGTCCTGGCTCCTCGTATGTCTTACTTGCATGCCAGATATTGTATTGTGCATTTTTTTTTTTTTTTTTTTTTGGGACAGAGTCTCGCTCTGTTACCCAGGCTGGAGTGCAGTGGCACAATCTCGGCTCACTGCAAGCTCCACCTCCAGGGTTCACGCCACTCTCCTGCCTCAGCCTCCGGAGTAGCTGGGACTACAGGCGCCTGCCACCAAGCCTGGCTAATTTTTTGTATTTTTAGTAGAGACGGGGTTTCACCATGTTAGCCAGGATGGTCTCGATCTCCTGACCTCGTGATCCACCCACCTCAGCCTCCCAAAGTGCAGGGATTACAGGCGTGAGCCACCGCGCCCGGCCTGTATTGCGGATTTGCATGTAGAAATAATTTGAGGCCTGGGATCGTATTATTTTCCTCCAGAGGGGATTTATGTTTACTTCTTCCAGGCATTTGGGGCCACCAGCAATCTCACATCACCTTAATCCAATATTAGGGATTGAGATTATTCAAAACTCTGCTGTAGTTGCTATAAGGACCTGTCTGCTTCCTCTTGATCTTTACTCCTTTTTTTTTTTTTTTTTTTTTTTTTGAGACGGAATCTCACTCAGCTGCCAAAGCTGGAATACAGTGGCACGATCTCGGTTCACTGCAACCACCGTCTCCCGGATTCAAGCGATTCTCTCATCTCAGCCTCCTGACTAGCTGGGATTACAAGCACCCGCCATCATGCCCAGCTAATTTTTGTATTTTAGTAGAGACGGGGTTCCACCATGTTGACCAGGCTAGTCTTGAACTCCCGACCTCAGGTCATCCACCTGCCTCGGCCTCCCAAAGTGCTGGGATTCCAGGCGTGAGCCACTGTGCCCAGCTGTGACCGTTACTCTTACAGTGCAATATTAAGTTGTCCCAATTCACACCAAGGGGGAATTTACCAAGCCGTCTCTCCTCAGGAAACCCTGGACCTCAATTTCTGTACCCTTGGCCTCGTGAAGCTGATAGAAATATCACTCGGCCTCTCAGCAAACCCTCCCAACCCCAGGAAAAAGTGACCCCAAACCCAGGCTCTCTTGCGATCCTCCCCTAAATCCTGGCTGGAAATTCTCCATTATCTTAACAACCCTAACCCTGCAGGCCCTTGAGCAGATGCTTTGACATTCTGTCCAGCTTTTCTTTCTTTTTTGAGACAGGGTCTCACTCTGTCACCCAGGCTGGAGTGCAGTGGCACAACGTCAGCTCACTGCAACCTCTGCCTCCCGGGTTTAAGTGATTGTTGTACCTCAGCCTCCCGAGTAGCTGGGACTACAGGCACCCGCCACCACGTCCAGCTAATTTTTGTATTTTAATAGAGACGGGGTTTCACCATGTTGGCCAGGCTGGTCTCAAACTCCTGACTTCAAGTGATCCTCCCACCTCGGCCTCCCAAAGTGCTGGGATTACAGGCGTGAGCCACCACGCCCAGCCCTGTCCAGCTTTTTTTTCTTTATTTGAGACAGGGTCTCTCTCTGTCGCCCAGGCTGGAGTGCAGTGGCACAATCTCAGCTCACTGCAACCACTGCCTCCCGGGTTTAAGTGATTCTTGTGCCTCAGCCTCCCAAGTAACTGGGACTATAGGCACGCGCCACCATGCCCAGCTAATTTTTGTATTTTTAGCAGAGATGGGGTTTCACCATGTTGGCCAGGCTGGTCTCAAACTCCCGACCTCAAGTGATCCTCCCGCCTCGGCCTCCCACAGTGCTGGGATCACAGGCGTAGCCGCCGCACCCGGCCGTGTCCAGCTTTTCTAGTGGACCTCATCAACAGAGTGGGTTTGTCCTTAGCTGCTAATCCACCATTGTGCAAGCCAAAATCTGCCAATAGAGATTTTTAACCCAAAGTCCAAGTCGTTTAGAAGGAGGTCATGGATATTCTAGATCCTCTTGATCTTAGAGCCACAGGATGACAAATGGGGACCCATCCTCAGCCTTGAGAGGAGCCCTCTCATCTTCCAGCTGAGGAAGCCAAGACCCAAAAACCAGGAGCAGAGCCAGAGTGTGAGCCCGGATTTTCCATTTCCAGGCAGGCACCGTGTGGTCCCTCTTCAGGAGCAGGTGTCAGCCTTTATCCCTTGAACAAGATCCCTGGCAGTGACCTCACCTCTTCCTGAAACCTGAATGTTCTGTCAGTTCAGCAAGAGGCTGATGCAACTCACAGTCCCCAGAGGCCCTTTTGTCTCTCATCGAGTCCATAAATGACACGGAAATGATCTAAGCATGACTGGTCACCCTGGACTTCTGGAACTCATCACGGAGCTTACAAGACTCTCCTCTCACCTTTACCCTATGGCTCAGAAGAAGAAGGGATTTGCCCAAGCTCATGCTTTAAGTTCAACAACACAAAAACGGGCCGGGCGTGGTGGCTCACGCCTGTCATCCCAGCACTTTGGGAGGCCCAGGCAGGTGGATCACCTGAGGTCAGGAGTTCGAGACCAGCCTGGCCAACATGGCAAAACCCCGTCTCCACTAATAGTACAAAAATTAGCCGGGTGTGGTGGCACATGCTTGTAATCCCAGCTACCCAGGAGGCTGAGGCAGGAGAATCGCTTGAACCCGGGAGGCGGAGGTTGCAGTGAGCCGAGATGGTGCCATTGCACTCCAGCCTGGGCGACAGAGTGAGCCATCATCTCCAAAAAACAAACAAACAAACAAACAAAAAAACCCACCAACACAAAAATGGGTAATTTCAGGACACGCAGTTTGTGGCTCTATCCCGAATCCGATCCATGCTGATTTTTAATCTGATCAGCTTCCAGCTCTGCCCAGGTCTCTCCAGGGCCTGCGGCGGGGGGGCTGTTGCAATTCCCTGCTGCACCCCAGCCTCAGGGCAGGTCAGGGGAGTGGCGACAGGGTGCAAGTCCACAGGGAGTGAGATTTCTCAAGAGCTCCGGGCAAACCGGCCCTTCCACATTCGCTGGGTGCAGGATGTTCCAGCCACCTTGTCTTTCCTGCAGCTGTGTTTATATTTGGCAGTTGCCACAGGTCCCTGGAAGAGGGTTCTCTTCCTGCCTGCCAGACTCTGGAACCCCTGTTTCCTCACACAGGAACCTGGGGGCCAGGCCTGGTGCAGAGATGAGAGTGTCCCTCTGAGAATTCCAACAGAGGTCACTGGGGCTCAGAGAGGGAAGGAAACTTTCCCAAGCCCACACAGCTTGGTAGAGCCAGGGCAGATTTCTGGCCTACCACCTCCCCGAGTTCCCTCCTCTGTGGGAGCTGTGGTCTCACTCCCTTCAAATGCGACAGGGCTGACATCTGGGGGAAGACTCCCGCCCTGTGGGGCCTCTCCTAGTCACAAAGCGTTCTGGGATGCTAATAAAATTAAAGCCCTTTTGGAAACACCCCTGTATTTACTTTTTTTTTTTTTTTTTTTTTTTGAGACCATTCTCCTGCCTCAGCCTCCCGAGTAGCTGGGACAGGGACTACAGGTGCCCGCCACCGCGCCTGGCTAATTTTTTTGTATTTTTTTTTTTTTAGTAGAGACGGGGTTTCACCGTGTTAGCCAGGATGGTCTCGATCTCCTGACCTCGTGATCCGCCTGTGTCGGCCTCCCAAAGTGCTGGGATTACAGGCGTGAGCCACTGAGCCCGGCTTTTTTTTTTTTTTAGACAGGGTCTCACTCTGCCACCCAGGCCGGAGTGCAGTGGCGCAATCTTGGCTCACTGCAACCTCCACCTCCTGGGTTCAATCGATTCTTGTGCCTCAGCCTCCCGAGTAGCTAGAATTACAGGCACGTGCTACCATGCCTGGCTCATTTTTTTGTATTTTTAGCAGACGTGGGGTTTCACCATGTTGGCCAGGCTGGTCTTGAACTCCTGACCTCAAATGACCCACCCGCCTCAACCTCCCAAAGTTCTGGGATTACAGGCATGAGCCACCACGCCCAGCATATTTTCATTCAGTACCATTTATTTTTGGGGCCTTCAGTCAGCTGGGTTCAAACTCTGCGTTTTGCCTAAGGGAACCACTCTGAGCTGCAGGATTTCTCCTGATAAGGGAGTTTCATAAAGGCCTAAATTTTTCCCCCAGGGGACACCTGTCCAAGTCTGGGGACATTTGTGCTTGTCATGACTGTGGGCGCCCCGTGGGGGGGGGGGTTCCTGGCATGGAGTGGGTGGAGACCAGGGGTGCTGCCCAGCACCCTGCAGTGCCCAGGACAGCCCCACCCCAGAAAAGGATCCAGCCAGAGGGAGAGGGCCTGTACTGGAGTGAGTGAAACTTCCCGGTATAGATCAGGTCTCTTTAGGATTTTAGGAACTTCGGAGTTCAGCCCATTTTGCAGACTGGGGCCCTAGGCTGTGTCTCTCTTTACTGACACCACTGTCAATTTTGTCGCAGTTTTGGGTCTTTGTCTGCTCAGCCATCTGCTCAGCAAACGTTTAGGCCACACCTCCTCACCTCCTCTCCTCCTCCCAGTGGGGACAGGTTCCAGGGCGGGGGCACAGCTCCAGAGGGGCGATGCCTCCAGGCAGGAACCCAGGCCCCCTTCCTGGAGGGATGCGCGACACCAAAACTCCCTCTGCACCCCCAGATGAGGGCCAGGGGGAGTGGTGACGTCTGAGTGAGACACAGCATTGGGCTGACCTCAGGGTCCCGGTTCTGATAGTGTCTCATAGTCACAGGTGATGTCGCCCTGGAGGGGACCGGGAGAGGGTGCGTGGGGCTCCCTGGACTATGTTTGCAACTGCCTGAGTCCATAATTGTTTCAAAATAAAAAGTTAAGATAGGGCCGGGAGCAGTGGCTCACGCCTGTAATCCCAGCACTTTGGGAGGCTGAGGCGGGTGGATCACTAGGTCAGGAGTTTGAGACCAGCCTGACCAACATGGTGAAACCCCGTCTCTACTAAAAATACAAAAATTAGCCCGGCATGGTGGCGCACGCTTGTAGTCCCAGCTACTCAGGAGGCTGAGGCAGGAGAATCGCTTGAACCCAGGAGGTGGAGGTTGCAGTGAGCCGAGATTGTGCCACTGCACTCCAGCCTGGGCGACAGAGCGAGACTCCCTCTCAAAAAAAAAAAGTTAAGATAAACAATATTCAATAAACCTATAATAGATTATATAACTATATAATACATATATACAGATATAAAATAGTAATCTAAATATATTATAAATACAAATATAAAATCAATAGCAAACAATGTAAATGTCAAAATAGAAATCAAACTATATAATTAATAATGTATAAATTATGTAAATGATGAATAAATATAAAATATGTATGCAGTAAGTGTGTAATACAAATACTAAATACTAATAAAACTATATATTAGTAATACAAAACTGATATGAATGTATAGTGAATGAATCTTCAAATATGTAATAAATGCATGATAATGACATAAATATAAATATGAGTATAAATATAAATATGAGTAAACAAATATATAATAAAATATATAAATATGTAATAAATCTATAATATTATACTATATTATAACATAGTATAAGTTTATATTATAAACTAATAGTAGACCAGGCGCGGTGGCTCACGCCTGTAATCCCAGCACTTTGGGAGGTCGAGGTGGGTGGATCACCTGAGGTCAGGAGTTTGAGACCAGCCTGGCCAACATGGTGAAACCACGTCTGTATTAAAAATACAAAAATTGGCCAGGCGCAGTGGCTCACGCCTTTAATCCCAGCACTCTGGGAGGCCGAGGCGGGCGGATCACAAGATCAGGAGATCGAGACCATCCTGGCTAACACGGTGAAACCCCGTATCTACTAAAAATATAAAAAATTAGCCCGGCATGGTGGCGGGCGCCTGTAGTCCCAGCTACTTGGGAAGCTGAAGCAGGAGAATGGCGTGAACCCTGGAGGAGGAGGTTGCAGTGAGCCAAGATCGCGCCACTGCACTCCAGCCTCGGAGACAGAGCCAGACTCTGTCTCAAAAAAAAAAAAAAAAAAAAAAAAAAAATTGGCGTGGAGGCAGGCACCTGTAATCCCAGCCACTCGGGAGGTTGAGGCAAGAGAATCGCTTGAACCCAGAAGGCGGAGGTTGCAGTGAGCTGAGATCGCGCCACTGCACTCCAGCCTGGGCAACAGAGCGAGACTCCGACTCAAAAAAAAAGAGGCAGAGCAATTGCTTTCATTCTAACTTTTCACTCTTACACATAACACAATTATAAACGCCCTTCTATATGTAGATTTTTATTTCTTTTCATTTTTTGCCCTCGGGATAACTGCCGGAGCAAGGGGTTAGAGGGCGGCTGCTCCCTGGGGGTCCCTGTGGTCCCACCTCCCTCCCTGCCGGTGCTGCCAGCTCCTGTCCTGCGGTTTTGTTCAGCCCTTGTGTGCACTAGAGCCTCGTGTCTGATCAGCTCAGGTCTGCTCTGTTTCGGGGCTGGTCACCCTTCCTTGAGCGACCACAGATTTCCACTATGTCCTGGGGTTGGGGGGGTACCCTCATCCTTCTTGACTTTCAGGCGCGAGTGGGATTTTTCTGCACGAGGCGGGCTTAGACTCGGGTGTGGCTATGAGCCTTTTGCTAGGAGGCCAGCGCGGGGCCGGGCGGCGTCCCTCTTCGGTTTTATTTTTGGAGAGCCTGGCCTGGAGCCTTGCCTGCCTGCAGGGGCCTGTGCACCGAGGCAGAGCCCGACCGTCAGGACGGAGCCGTGGGGACTGTGTGCACCTTTGACCACCTGGCCCTGCCCCCGGAGCTGCCTGCTGCCGCCCCTCCCACAGCTTCCCCGGGCCACGGGCCCCAGGCAAGCTCATTCAGGTCGGGGTGCCCGGCACCCGTGCGCCTCTGCAGGGAGGCAGCTGGGAGGGGCGTTCCTGGCTGACTCAGCGCGTGGCCAGTTCTGCTGCTGTTGGCTTAGTCCTCTGCTGGGGGCATGGCTGCTCCTGAGTCAGTGCCGGCTGGTGACACCACCGAGACGGGGACTTAGGGAGGCGACTGCATGGGTGATGCAATCTGTGTCTGAGTCTCGGCATCTCAGCCCGAGCATCCACATGCACGCCCGTGCGCACACACACGCACACGCATGTACACATGCAGACACATGTACACACCCACGCACGCACATATCCACGCACCTACAGTGACATATACACACGCCCACACACATGGACACACCCATAGTGACATGCATGCCCACACACATGTGCGCACACGCACATGCAGTGCCGCATCCACACACGTGCACACACACACGTGCACACTGGCATGCATGTCCACACACATGCACGTATGCAAATGCACCTATGCACACACTCATATGCAGGCGCACACACGTAGATGTGTACATGCACTCATATAGACACAGGCACATGTACACACATTCAAGGATGCACACTCATGCATGCTGACATGCACACCCATGCATATGCAGGTACACATACACATGCAGATATGTGTGCACACACACGCATATATGCACACTCATGAATGCCAGTATACACATACACACATACATGCACACGCAAGGTACATATACATGCACATGTGCACACACATACATGTGCACACTGACATGCACACCACGTGTACACACATACGTGTACAGTCACATGTGCATCATTGACATACATGCAAATAAACATAGACACACACACACACACAGCGCAGTCCTCTCTGGCCTTCCTGGCAGGCCTGGGTTATTACCCAGCCCAAAGGGAGCATCTCGCAGGGAATTTCGCCCAAAACAGAAAAGCCAGCACGGCTCAGGGCCTGATGCTCACATGGAAATTGCGGGGGGTGGCTGCCCAGGGCAGCAGGGGCCCAGGGTCTGGGTGGACACTCCTGACTGTGGATGCTAAATAGGACCCCCTGGCCTTCCAAGGAAAACAGGAGGTGGGGCCAGCCCGTTTGTTCTCTGCGTGCACGTATTTTTAGCACTGAGTAATTTAGGTATTTTTAAGCCCAACCAAGGGCGGTTTTCCCTGAGTTGGATGTTTTGTGGCTGCTTTGAAGCTCTCTGGAATCAGAGCCCTCTGAGCGGCCACACGTGGGCTCTGCCTCCAGAGCAGACAGATTGGGCCTTCTCTGCCCCCAAAAAGTGGGGGTGGGACGTCTGCTGGAAACCAAGGAAGCTGGGCGGTGTCAAAGGGATTTTTTGTTTAATTGACCCTTTTATTGAGATCGCCGTGGAGTCACAGCCAGTGCTAACAAAGAATGTAGAGGAATTCTGTGTGTCATTCCCCGGCCGTCCCTGGTGGTGACATTTGGTAAAGCTATGGGCAGGATCGCAGCCAGACAGTCACACACCCACCAGCCTCACTCAGGTTCCGCAGTATTCAGTGTTGTGCGCGCTGGCGTGTGAGTGTGTGAGACTCTTTGTGAGTTTATCACTCATGTAGGCTTGTGGATTCATCACCGTAGTTGAGGCACTAACAGGGATCGTTCATGTTGCCCTTTTATTATTTATTCAGAGATGGGGTCTCACTAAGTTGCCCAGTCTGGCCTCAACCTCCCAGGCTCAAGCGATCCTCCCACCTCAGCCTCCCAAGTAGCTGGGACCACAGGAGTGCGCTACCCATGCCCAGCTAATTTTTTAATTTTTTGTAGAGAGGGGCTCTTGCTATGTTGCCTAGGCTGGCCTCAAACTCCTGGACTCAAGTGATCCTCCCATCTCAGCCTCCCAAAGTGCTGGTATTATAGGCAAGAGCCACCGTGCCTGGCTGTGTTGCCCTTTTATACAGAGACCTATCTCCCTCCCAGCCCCTGCCCCTCCCTGATCCCTGGCAGCCGCTAATCTGTTCTCCATTTCTAAAATTTCGTCCTTGAGCGGGGCATGGTGGCTCATGCCTGTAATCCCAGCACTTTGGGAGGTCGAGACAGGCAGATCACTTGAGGCCAGGAGTTTGAGACCAGCCTGGCCAACATGGTAAAACCATGTCTCTACCAAAAATACAAAGATTAGCCAGGCATGGTGGCGCATGCACCTGTAATCCCAGCTACTCAGGAGGCAGAAGTGGGAGTATCGCTGGAGCTGGAGAAGAGGAGCTTGCAGTGAGCTGAGATCGCGCCACTGCACTCCAGCCTGGGCAACAGAGCGAGACTCTGTCTAAAAAAAGTCCTCTTAAACACATTACACAAACAGAAGCATACTACACATCCCAGGCCCTGGAGATTCCCCTGCGGTGTGGTATGCATGGACGGTCCTTTCCTTCTTTTTTTTTTTTTTTTTTTTTGAGACAGAGTCTCACTCTGTCCCCCAGGCTGGAGTGCAGTGACACGATCTCTGCTCACTGCAAGCTCCACCTTCCGGGTTCACCCCATTCTCCTGCCTCAGCCTCTCGAGTAGCTGGGACTACAGGCGCCCGCCACCACGCCCGGGAGACGGGGTTTCACCATGGTAGCCAGGATGGTCTTGATCTCCTGACCTTGTGACCCACCCGCCTCGGCCTCCCAAAGTGCTGGGACTACAGGCGTGAGCCACCGCGCCCGGCCAGTCCTTTCCTTCTTATCACTAAGTAGGCATTTTTTGAGAACTCTGGAATCTGCCTTGACTTCTCTGCGGCTGCCTGGCTCTGCAAAACAGACAGCGATGCCATGAGTTATGACAGAGACAGGGTGCGGCTTAATTAACTGCTCACAGATGCCCGGCTGGGACTGCGGCTGCCCAGGACTCTTGAACCTGGCCCCTGCCCCTGCCACCCCCATCAGCACCAGTCCCCTCGCTGGGTCCTACGAAGCAGGTTTCTCTAGGCTGGACACTGCTGACACGTGGGGCTGGATCGTTCCCTGGAGCGGAGCCGTCCTGGGCACTGCAGGGTGCTGAGCAGCATCCCTGGCCTCCACCCACTCCCTGCCAGGAGTACCCCCAAGTCATGACAGCCACAAATGTCCCAGACATCACCCAGTGCTCCACGGAGGGCAGAGTCACCCCCAGATGAGATCTGGGGATTCCACAGACTCCCAAGAGACTCTGCGTCCTGTGATCATCGGCCCTGTTGAGGTCCTGGGTTTTTCCAGGAGAATTCAAGAAGCAACAGCATGGGCTCCTGACTGGTTCAATATGAAGGACACGGAGGAGAGGCCGGGCTCACGCCTGTCATCCCAGCACTTTGAGAGGCCGAGGAGGGTGGATCACCTGAGGTCAGGAGTTCAAGACCAGCCTGGCCAACATGGTGAAACCCTGTCTGTACTAAAAATACAAAAATTAGCCGGGTGTGGTGGTGGGCGCCTGTAATCCCAGCTACTCGGGAGGCTGAGGCAGGAGAATGGCTTGAACCCGGGAGGCAGAGGTTGCAGTGAGCCGAGATCACGCCACTGCACTCCAGCCTGGGGGACAGAGCAAGACTCCGTCTCAAAAAAAAAAAAAAAAAGACACGGAGGGGGACAGTCACCAGGGGTTCTGCTGTGATCCCTGCCCTGACCCAGGGTCTCCCCTGGGTACTATGGATATCGCGTTCGGATCCTTCCCTGGCGTGGGGCCGTCCGGGGCACTGCAGGGAGCTGAGCAATGTCCCTGGCCTCCACCCAACCCACTCCATGCCAGGAGCACCCCCCACAGCCACAGATGTCCCCAGACATCACCCAGTGTCCCCTGGAGGGCAAGAACCCCTGCCATGGACTGAGGCAGGCCACACAGGAGCCTGCGTGGGTCCTCCCTTCTCCAGAGGGCCTGGCCTATTGCCTTTGCCCTTTCTTTATTTTTTCTTTATTTATTTTTTTGAGACAGAGTCTTGCTCTGTCACCCAGGCTGGAGTGCAGTGGCGCCATCTCGTCTCACTGCAAGCTCCACCTCCCGGGTTCACGTCATTCTCCTGCCTCAGCCTCCAGAGTAGCTGGGACTATAGGCACCCACCACCATGCCTGGCTAATTTTTGTATTTTTTTTTTTTTTTTTTTAGTAGCGATGAGGTTTCACCGTGTTAGCCAGGATGGTCTTGATCTCCTGACCTCATGATCCACCTGCCTCAGCCTCCCAAAGTGCTGGGATTACAGGCGTGAGCCACCACGCCCAGCCTGCCTTTGCCCTTTCATTCTCTCGTTCTGCAAACTCCCACAGAGGATTGTGACGGCTGACCGCGTGCCAGGCTCTATGCTGAGAGTTAAACGAGTGCCAGCTCTGTGTACACGGAGGCCCCTGGTCCCCACCCAGAGGCAAAGTGGCCGTGCCTAGAGTCGGGAAGGTTGAGCCAAGGCCGGGCGCCCCTGCGGCCACCCAGAGGCCTGACCTGAACTTTGACCCACACCCCTCTGCTTCCCCCACAGCTCTCTGGACAACGGGGCCCAGAGCTGATGGCAGACAATGTCAGCCACTAACAACATAGCCCAGGCCCGGAAGCTGGTGGAACAGCTACGCATAGAAGCCGGGATTGAGCGCATCAAGGTGAGCCCAGTGGGCATCAGGAAGAGGAGGGGAGAGACCCTTGGGGGCCCCGCAAATGATGGACAGGAGGCTCGGCAGGAGGGCAGAGGCTTGCACCCCAACTGTGTCTCTTGCTGTGTGACCTTGAGGCCCTCCCTTAACCTCTCTGAGCCTCCATTTCCTCGGCAGAAAGAGGCAGCTGATCTAACACCTATCTCCTGCCTTCGTGCAGCAATGTAACGTGCTTTGTAAACACACTGGGGCCCCGTGGAGACGGTCATCGTGACAGAGCGCTTTGTCGTCCTCATCTGCATTGATCTGTCCAGCTCCTTGGCAATGACAGATGCAAATTAAACTGAGAGACACAGTCCCAGGCGGGAGGAGACTGCATGTCCTATCTACTTTTTTCACTTCTGTGTTGTTTGAAGGATTTGTTTGTTTTGTTTGTTTGAGACGGAGTCTTGCTCTATCACCCAGGCTGGAGTGCAGTGGCGTGATCTCGGCTCACTGCAACCTCTGCCTCCCGGGTTCAAGCAATTCTCCTATCTCAACCTCCCAAATAGCTGGGATTACAGGCATGCACCACCATGCCTGGCTAATTTTTTGTATTTTTAGTAGAGACGGTGTTTCGCCATGTTGCCCAGGCTGGTCTTGAACTCCTAACCTCAGGTGATCCGCCTGCCTCGGCCTCCCAAAGTCCTGGGATTCCAGGCGTGAGCCACCATGCCTGGCCCGTTTGAAGTTTTTTACAAGGATCACACTTGAGGCTGCGCCTTGTCGAGAGAGATTTATTTTAAGGCAAGTTCTGAAATCTGCAGTGTAGGCCAGCAGGCTGGAGACCCAGGGAAGAGTTGGTGCTGCAGCTGGAACCCCAAGGCCACCTGGAGGCAGAGTTCCCTCCTCCTGGAAGGACCCCAGGCTTTTTCTCTTAAGCCCTTCAACTGATTAGATGAGGCCCATCTGCATTACAGACGGTCACCTGCTGTGCTTGAAGTCTACGGATTTAAATGTGAATCACATCAAAAAAAAAAAAACTTTTGCATGCGAGGCACAGTGGCTCACAGCTGTAATCCCAGCACTTTGGGAGGCCGAGGCAGGAGGATCACTTGAGGTCAGGCGTTCAATTCCAGCCTGGGCAACAACATAGCAAGACCCCATCTCTACAAAATAAAAAACAGGCTGAGCGTGGTGGCTCACACTTATAATCCCAGCACTTTGGGAAGCTGAGGTGGGCAGATCACCTGAGGTCAGGGGTTCGAGACCAGCCTGGCCAACATGGTGAAACCCCATCTCTCCTAAAAATACAAAAAAAAGATTACCCGGGTATGGTGGTGCATGCCTGTAATCCCAGCTATTTGGGAGGCTGAGGCAGGAGAATCGCTTGAACCTGGGAGGCGGAGGTTGCAGTGAGCCGAGATCGCACCATTGCACTCCAGCCTGGGGAACAGAGCGAGACTCTATCTCAAAAAAAAAAAGAAAAAGAAAAAAGAAAAAACAACCTTCACAGCAACATCTAAAAAAACATTTAACCGGCCAGGCACGGTGACTCACACCTGTAATCGCAGCACTTTGGGAGGCTGAGGTGGGCGGATCACAAGGTCAGGAGTTCGAGACCAGCCTAGCCAATATGATGAAACCCCGTGTCTACTAAAATTACAAAAAAATTAGCCAGGCGTGGTGGCAGGCACCTATAGTCCCAGCTACTTGGGAGACTGAGTCAGGAGAATAGCTTGAACCTGGGAGGCAGAGGTTGCAGTGAGCTGAGATTGCGCCCTGCCCTCCAACCCCAAGCGACAGGGTGAGGCTCCATCTCAGAAAAAAAAAAAACAAAAAAACATTTAACCAAACGCTGGGGCACCATGGCCCGCCCTAGTGCACCCATAAAATCAGCCATCACCCCACGTATCCACTCAGAACTCAGCTCTCCAGCACCTGTCACCAGCTTGTCATTATTGGCCACGGGAATTTATTAGGAAGGGGTGACCAGCCCTTGCTTTGCTCCCAGCGGGGAGGCGGACAGAGTCGTCCCTGCTGGCCAGGTGGCACAGGTGGTTCTGATCGGCCAGTGGGCCTCCCTCCAGCGCAGCTCTGAGCCCTCCCAGACCCCATCACGCTGCTGCTGGCCGGGATCCAACCAGGAGGGGAGGGGTCTGCCTCCCACGAGGTGTCTGAATGTTCCAGCAATCTGACTGCTGAGGACAGACCTGAGCATTCAAAGCATTCCTTCGGGCTGAAGAGAGAGAAAGCCCTGGTTGAAGTGGTTTTCCTTTTATGAGTGGGTGCCAGCCCCCAGCCCGGGCGGAGGGCAGTGACTCATCCTGCCCTGTTTGATGTTGAGGAGGGGCCCCCACCGCCCCTTTGAATGTCGGGCCTCGGGGGGAGCCAGGATTTGACCCGTCCCCACTCCCAGTCCCGCCTGAGGTTTTACATCCCCAGCTCCAACGCGGCGACCAGAACCACAGAACCTCAACGGCGACGATCTTGGGGCTCACCAGCCCAGCGCAGTGGGCATGGGGGGTGGTGCCAAGGGGCCACGTGCTGGAGCCACATAGAAGTCTAGAAAGCAGGCCAGGTCCGAGTCATCACAGGCTGCGGCCGGCGGGCTCACTCTGTGGGCATGAGCGTCCCCCGGCTTCCCAGCTGGGCAAGACCCCAAAGCTGTCCCACAGGCTCCTGGCCGTTTGAGGGGCCCAGGTCCCAGGTATCTTGGGGTCCAAAGGAGGACAGAGGATCTGGGATGCAGAGGTAGTGGCCAGGCGAGGCGGCTCATGCCTGTAACCCCAGCACTTTCAGAGGTCTAGGCGGGAGGATCGCCTGAGCCTAGGAGTTTGAGACCAGCCTGAGCAACATAGTGAGACCCTCATCTGTACCAGAAAATTATTCTAAAAATTATGGCCAGGCCAGGCACGGTGGCTCATGCCTGTAATCCCAGCACTTTGGCAGGCTGAGGTGGGCGGGCCACCTGAGGTCAGGAGATTGAGACCAGCCTGGCCAACATGGTGAAACCCCGTCTCTACTAAAAATACAAAAATTACCCTGGCGTGGTGGCGTGCGCCTGTAGTCCCAGCCACTTGGGAGGCTGAGGTGGGAGAATTGCTTGGATCCAAGGGGCGGAGGTTGCAGTGAGCCGAGATCACGCCACTGCACTCCAGCCTGGCTGACAGAGTGAGACTCTGTCTCAAAAAAATAAATAAATAATAAAAATAAAAATTATGGCCAGGTGTAGTGGCTCACTCCTGTAGTCCCAGCTACTCAGGTACTCCCAGCTGAGGCGGGAGAATCACTTGAGCCCAGGAGGTGGAGGCTGCATTGAGCTATGATAGCACCACTGCATTCCAGCCTGGGGGACAGAGCGAGACCCTGTCTCAAAAACAGATAACAAAGGCACCTCCGTGAAGCGACACTGCGATCCTTCTCGGATCATCCCCTCATCTCTGCCACGTCTAATCCTCCCCCTGTGATCGCCCTCTCGCCTTCCAGGAAAGAAAGCGAGGAGAGAAAGGTCGCTGAGTCCCACAGAGACACAGTTACCGGTTACGGGATGAGATCCAGGGCCAGACGGACGTGTCCCCGTGTAGTCTGACCCAGGACACCGGACATCCCAGCCCCAGCCCTGCTGGGGTGAGCTAAGCGGGGAGTGGCAGCGGCACCCCCAAAGGCATGGCCAGGAGAGACGGGCGTGTAGCCTGGGGCGGGCTGGCAGCAGCCCGGGGCAGGGAGTCCCTCCTGTGACTGGAAGCATCAGCCCCTCAGAGGGTTGGAGTCATCAAGGGGTTCAGGCTGCAAGAGAAACATGGAGACGGGCTTATCTCGTCCTCACCGGGCCCAGCCCCCTGGCCGGGTGTCACCGTGAAACCTCCCTCAAGCTCATCAAATGTGCAGGCAGCGTTTTCCTATCAGGACCTTCCTTCCTTGGGGTGAGAATGAGGTCTTGGACTCCGAAAGCGGGGTCCATCTGTCCCTGACCCTTTGTGTTCAAAATCTGGCAACGCTTGCTGAAGGAAGCTCAGCCTTTTCTTTTTTAAAAAAATATTTTTTAGGCCAGGTGCCGTGGCTCACGCCTGTAATCCCAGCACTTTGGGAGGCTGAGGCAGGTGGATCACTTGAAGTTAGGAGTTTGAGACCAGCCTGGCCAACATGCTGAAACCCGTCTCTACTAAAAATACAAAAATTAGCTGGGCGTGGTGGCAGGCACCTGTAGTCCCAGCTACTCAGGAGGCTGAGGCAGGAGAATTGCTCGAACCCGGGGAGCAAGAGATTGCAGTGATCACACCACTGCATTTTTCTTTTTTTAATTTTGGGAAAAGACACACATAAATTTATTTATTTATTTATTTATCTTAATTGAGACAGTGTCTTGCTCCATCCCCCAGGCTGGAGTGCAATGGTGTAATCTTGACTCACTGCAGCCTTAACCTCCCAGGCTCAAGCAATCCTCCAGCCTCAGCCCCCCAGTTAGCTGGGACTACAGATGCCCACATCACTATGCCTGGCTCATTTTTGTATTTTTTGTAGAGATAGGGCCTCACTGTGTTGCCTAGGCTGGTCTCAAACTCCTGGGCTCAAGTGATCCTCCCGCCTCCGCCTCTCAACATGTTGGGATTACAGGTGTGAGCCACCGCACCTGGCCAAGACACATATAAAGTTTACCACTAGTGATATTTAATATAGTCACAATGCTGTGCACCCAATCACGTTTATTCCAGGACATTCCATCACCCCAAAAGGAAACCCTGTCCCCCATCAGCCATCACTCCCCAGCACCGGCACTCACGCATCCCCTTCCTGTCTCTGTGGATAGGCCTGTCCTGGACATTTCATAGAAATGGGATCACATGGCCGGGCGCAGTGGCTCACACCTGTAATCCCAGCACTGTGGGAGGCTGAGGCAGGCATCGCGAGGTCAGGAGTTCGAGACCAGCCTGATCAACATGGTGAAACCCTGTCTCTACTAAAAATACAAAAATTAGCTGGGTGTGGTGGTGCATGAAGGTAATCCCAGCTACTCGGGAGGCTGAGGCAGGAGAATCACTTGAACCCGCGAGGTGGAGGTTGCAGTGAGCTGAGATCGTGCCACTGCACTAGAGCCTGGGCGACAAATAGAGTCTCTGTCTCAAAAAAAAAATAAAGAAATGGGATCACACACTGTGTGGCCTTCTGTGTCTGGCATCTCTCACTGAGCGTGAGGCCCTTGAGATGCATCCACGTTGTGGCCTATGTTGGAGCCTCGCTCCTTTTCATGGCTGAGTAATATTCCAGCGTGTGGACGGGCCGCACTGTTTGCCCACGCCCCCGTCGATGGGCTCCTGAGCTGTTTCCGCCTGTGGCTCTTGGGAATGGTGCTGCTGTGAACCCGGGTGTGCCAGCCTCTTCTAATATCTCCTCTGTCTCCTCCTTGTGCTCAAACACAGGTCTCTAAAGCGGCGTCTGACCTCATGAGCTACTGTGAGCAACACGCCCGGAACGACCCCCTGCTGGTCGGAGTCCCTGCCTCCGAGAACCCCTTTAAGGACAAGAAACCTTGTATTATTTTATAACTGTGTTCTCATATGTTCTCTCTCTCTCTCTCTCTCTCTCTCTCTGTCTCTGGCAGGGCATCATTCAGTAATTAGCTCAAACAAAACATCTCAAGTCCCCAAAACCTTTAATTCCAAAAGAAATCCCCCCTCTCCCCGCCAAAAAAGGCGTTCCCACCGCCCAGATGGGGTAGAATGGACCTTGTAGGTGGAGATGGATTTTCAGGTCCGACCCCATGGCCCTCTCAGTTTGGGCCAAAAGGGATGGAGGCTTTACGGCCACTTCCCGTTCGGAATAACTGAAATCCCCCAGAGATGGGGTAACAATTTTTTAAAACTCTCGATTGCCGTTTCAATTGTGGACCGGCGCCAAGGGGGAAAGGGAGGTGACTTCGCCTGGTGGCAATAGTTCCCGCAGAATTGGCCATTGGTAAAAAGACTTCATAGGGTCACTGGAATGCTTTGTGTTGTTTTTAAGTAGAGGTAAAATTGAGATGGGGGGCGGGAGGTGACATCATGAAGTTTTTTGGAAATATCTCTTTATTTAAAAAATTGTTACTCCATACGGCTAAACTCGGATTGTGATGGTTGAACCCGTCGCTAAACTGCACGATCCTGCAATGAATGCACGATGGAGTGTGGGGGTCGGGAGGGGGCTTCGTCTATGAAAAGTTGCCAAGTGTGACTCCCCTGCATGATGTTAGCCATGGGTCCTTTCTGCAGGGTCCCCTCTGTGCCAGAAATGGGTTTTCGGGACTTGCCCCAGGGAAGCCGTCACCGGCCCGGCCCAACATGTTTTTGGATTTTTTTTTTTTCTTTTTTTGAGATGGAGTTTCATTCTCGTTACCCAGGCTGGAGTGCAGCTGCATGATTTCAGCTCACCGCAACCTCCGCCTCCCCGGTTCAAGCGATTCTCCTGCCTCAGCCTCCCGAGTAGCTGAGACTACAGGCGTGTGCCACTACGCCCGGCTAATTGTTGTATTTTTAGTAGAGACGGGGTTTCACCGTATTGGCCAGGCCGCTCTCAAACTCCTGACCTCGGGATCCGCCCACCTCGGCCTCCCAAAGTGCTGGGATTACAGGCGTGGGCCACCGCGCCCAGTGTGTTTTAAGCATGAGGCATCCGCATGGCTGGGAGAGGCTTTGACCATCCTTGGCTCTTCCAGGTTGTCCTACCCTCTGACATCCACCATAGACGTTTTTCAAACAGAAAATGCAGGCTGGGGAGCCGCGGCAGGGCGGGTGGGGCTACCCTGTGCTGCTGTGTGTACAAAATTGTTCCATGATCTTGGAGTGACTCTGAAGGACTCTGGGAGGTGAGACGTTGTCCCGGAGATCAAAACGTCCGCTCAAAACGTTACCCTGTCGCTCGAACCCGATCTTTTTGCTTTTCCACCCCCCGTGCAACCCAGGACGGCTGTCTGAGGCCGGGAGATGCCTTAGATGCAGGATGGGCCACTCCTCCCAGCGGCAAGTGGAAATCGAAGATGTCATGGGGTCGGGGGGAGGCTTCTGAAAGATGACTGCGTCCTCCTCTGCGGCACGGACGGGATCAGGTGCAGCCACATCTGCCAGGGCCTGCCGGCATCACCTGCGGCCACACCTGAGATGGACCCCACGCAGCCCTGATCGCAGGAGGCCTGGCCGCCCCGACCCCCTCCACGGGGCTGGCCTAGAAGCAAGTAGTAGAATAAAACTAGCCTAGTCCTGTCCCTCCGGCCCCAGTGGAGACGGGCGCCCAAGAACCCGTGCTGAGAGGGTTCCTGGACGGCCCCCGGGTCCTCCGTGCAGGCCCGTGAGGCGGGGATCCCTGCTTGGCTCACTTCCTGAGCTGGTGACTGCCAGGGTTCCCACCTCCCAAGGCTAGAGGGCTCCGTGTGTGTGTGCAGGTGTCGGGGGAGTGACCTCCACTCCTCAACCTCGGGCAGCTCCCACAGGCCACAGCCGGGCTCCCCACCCCCGGCACCCAGCTCTCTACGGCAGGTCCGGGAGGGCTGGGGCTTCGGGGAGCCCTCCCCGCCAAACCTGCTGTTGGCCCAGGAGAGCCCCAGAGGCTCCCGGAGACTGCAGCCTCCTGTGGTTGGGCTGGGAGCCGGCGGGGTTTGGGGTGTGGGCGTCCCCACCACGCATAGCAGGAATGGCAGGAAGGGACAAAAGCCTATTCCAGAGACCCTGGGAGGACCCCAGGCAGGGAGAGCCCGCCTGCCTCCACCCTTTCCAACGAGCCATCTTGGTAACTGGGAACAAACACACCCCACCCCGTTTTTCGTTAAAAGAGGCCTTAATCCCCGAGCCCCCGCTGCCAGGGCAGAGGGAGGAGGGGGCACAGCTGTGCCAAGCCCGGCCCCACTGGTGTGTCCTCACAATGTGACCCCAGAAATGCCAGCAGGGAACGGAGGCTGCTGCAGAGACGCAGCCCCAGGCAGCCGGGGCTCCTAGGCTGGTGCAGATGGTGGGGTTAAACGGGCTGAGCGTTCCAGGTAAACTGAGGCTCGGGGAGGGGAAGGACAGGCTGGCCTCTCCTTCACTGTCCACAGGGCCTTGGGTTCCCTGAGCTGTCCAGACCCCACCATCTCCCGGACCCCAGGGAGGCAGCCATTGCCAGAAGCCTGTGGGTTTCTTTCTAGCTTGGGGGATTAAAAAAAAAATTCTCCACTTTTTTTTTTCTTGAGTAGACTTCAGTGACCACACTGTGGAAAATACCTTTGCAGACGTGGCACCCGAGTGCACACACCGACCGCCACATGTGCTTTTCTGCTGGGAATCCCTGGGGTGAACGCATGTTTTATGGGCGTTTCCAGGAGCGCGCGTGCACCTCCTGACGGGGAGCTGGCGGGCAGGGGTGGCAGCAGCAGCTCTAGCCTTGGGGGGACAAGCCTCTCTCAGCCACGCCAGGGGAAAAGAGAGTTAAGGACACTCACCCCCACCCACGCACACACACAAGGCAGCGTCGGGTGGGAGAGAGAAGGCCGTTTCTCCTTCTGTAGCCTGGGTCTCCCACGGGCCTTCCCCGGTGCTGAGCGAGACACCAGTTGCCGGGTGAAGGGCCACAGCGGGCCAGGCCCCGACCCTGTCGTGACCCACCTGGGCACCTTCCCGGACCAGCTCCGCCTCCCCTGCCCTCCTCTCTCCAGGAAGGAGCCAGAACCCTCACCCCTCTCCCACCCTCCCCAGGGGTAACCCCAGGCCAAGCACAGATAGCTCAGCTGCGACCTCTGGCCTCTGGGGACATAAACGGGGCAGCTGGGCCAGGGCGGAAGGTGCTCCTGTTTCCCTCCTTCTGCGTGGTCCCTTTGACGGGCCGGCCACCGTGTCCGAGGCGCAACGCTAGGCCTCCAGGCCACGCATCCATCTCCAAGTTAACAGCCCCTGTCCTGCCCAAGTTCTGGGGCAGGTAGGAGAGGGCCGTCACACACCTGTCCGCCCGTGAGTGACCCGGGGGGGCTTCCGGGTGGAGGTGGCGCCACCACGCCCTTCATCAAGGGGTCACTTATTAAAAAGTCCACAGCCTGAGGCCGGGCCCTCTGCACAGAAGCCATATGCCGGCCAGCCGCGCCTCCTCCTCTGTCCACGGAACCGTTGCCTATCTAACCTTTGTAAAGACCTGTCTCCTGTTTCCAGCCGCCGCCTGTGGTTCTAGCAGGTTCTATGCCATCTGCATTGGGATGTCTGGTTGTTTTTATTTCTGACTTTTTTAAAATTCCAGGTGTGCCGCACCCACTTTCTCGCAGTGTTTTAATATTGTGTGGAGTTGTCGATACCACGTGAATTCATACACAATAAAAAGCCTCACTCTCCCTTTTCTCCTGGCTCTGGGCTGTTCCTTCTCTCTCTGGCCCGGGCCTTGCTGGGGAGGGAGCTCCTAGCATGCAAGCAGATGCCCCAGGCTTGGCTCCAGGCATGGGGACCCGCGGCCCCACACCATCCCGTCCACCCTCCCTTCACCGGCCCAGGGAAGAGGTAACAGGAGGGGACCCCTGGAGGCAGCACCACAAACCAGGGACATTCAGGCCCAATTGGGCTTTCGGATTTGTACTTAGAACATCTAGGAGGGGCCGGGCGCGGTGGCTCAGGCCTGGAATCCCAGCGCTTTGGAAGCCCGAGGCGGGCGGGTCACCTGAGGTCAGGAGTTCGAGACCAGCCTGGTCAACACGGTGAAACCACGTCTCTGCTAAAACTATAAAAATTAGCTGGGCGTGATGGCAAGTGATTATAATCCCAGCTCCTCAAGAGGATGAGGCAGGAGAATTGCTTGAACCCAAGAGGCAAAGGCTGCAGTGAACCAAGATCATGCCACTGCACTCCAGCCTGGGCAGCAGATCAAGACTCCATCTCAAAAAAAAAAAAAAAAAAAGGCCGGGCGCAGTGGCTCACACCTGCAATCCCAGCACTTTGGAAGGCTGAGGAGGGCGGATCATGAGGTCAGGTGTTCGAAACCAGCAAGGCCAACATGGTGAAACCTTGTCTCTACTAAAAATACAAAAAAAAAAAATTAGCTGGGCGTGGTGGTGGGCTCCTGTAGTCCCAGCTACTCGGGAAGCTGAGGCAGGAGAATCACTTGAACCCAGGAGGCGGAGGTTGCAGTGAGCCAAGATTGCGCCACTGCACTCCAGCCTGGGCAACAGAGTGAGACTGTGTCTCAAAAAAAAGAAAAGAAAAGAAAATCTAGGAGGAAGGCTGGGCTCCATGGTTCACACCTGTAATCCCAGCACTTTGGGAGGCTGAGGTGGGCGGATCATCTGAGGTCAGGAGTTCGACACCAACCTGGGCAACACAGTGAAACCCCGTCTCTACTAAAAATATAAAAATTAGCTGAGTGTGGTGGCGGATGCCTGTAATCCCAGCTGCTTGGGAGGCTGAGGCAGGAGAGTTGCTTGAACCCAGGAGGCAGAGGTTGCAGTGAGCCGAGATCGCACCACTGCACTCTAGCCTGGGAAACAAGAGTGAGACTCCATCTCAAAACAAAACAAAACAAAGAAAGATTAAGAAAAGCTTTTGGGCTCTATGCTGGCAGCAACACAGGAGGATACAAGCTGTCACATGCTGCCAAAGGACCTCTAAGTGGGTACAACCTTCCTAGAAAGTGTTTTGGCAGCTGGGCGCAGTGGCTCATGCCAGCTATCCCAGCACTTTGGGAGGCTGAGGCAGGTGGATCACCTGATGTCAGGAGCTTGAGACCAGCCTGTCCAACATGGTGAAAGCCCGTCTCTATTAAAAATACAAAAATTAGCTGGGAGTGATGGCGGGCACCTGTAATCCCAGCTACTCAGGAGGCTGAGGCAGGAGAATCACTTGAACCTGGGAGGTGGAGGTTGCAGTAAGCCGAGATCGCACCACTGCACTCCAGCCTGGGTAACAAGAGCAAGACTCCGTCTCAGAAATAAATAAATAAATAAATTAATTAATTAAATAAAATGTAAAATGTAGGAGTTGTGTAACCATCACCTCTGTGTAGTTCCAGAATACTGTCATCACCCCAAAGACATCCCATCCCCATCAGCAGTCACTCTCCACCCCTCCCCAGCCGCAGGCCACCGTGAATCCCTTTACTGTCTCAGTGGATTAGCCTGTCCTTCGCAGTTCACATAAATGGGATCATGTATTGTGTGGCCTTTTATGTCTGGCACCTCTCGCTGGCCGTGACGTCCTCAGGGTTCATTCAGGTGCTAGCCTATGTCAGAGCTTCGTTCCTTTTCATGGCTGAGTAATATTCCTTTTTCCAGACAGACCACCTTGTATTTATCCATTATGATTTGTATTTAAGGACATGGAAGATGCTTAAATATTAGGTTGGTGCAAAAGTAATTGTGGTTTTCACCTTTTTAACGGCAAAATCGCAATTACTTTTGCACCAGCCTAATAATATAGTCACTGAAAAACTTACATGCAAAATCGTACACATTATTAGCAATGGGTTTTTTGTTTTATTTTGTTTTGTTTTTTGAGATGGAGTCTCGATCTGTCGCCCAGACTGGAGTGCAGTGGCGCGATCTCAGCTCACTGCAAGCTCCGCCTCCTGGGTTCACACCATTCTCCTGCCTCAGCCTCCCAAATAGCTGGGACTACAGGCACCCGCCACCACACCCGGCTAATTTTTTGTATTTTCAGTAGAGACAGGGTTTTACCGTGTTAGCCAGGATGGTCTCAATCTCCTGACCTCATGATCCGCCCGCCTCGGCCTCCCAAAGTGCTGGGATTACAGGCGTGAGCCACCGCGCCTGGCCTTGTTTTATTTGTTTTGTTTTGTTTTAATGCACAGAAAAAAAGACATGGGAAATAAGCCAAAAAGGTTTACAATTTCTTTTCCTGGTCCCCAAAAGAAAATATAATAACTATAGAAGTTACATAAAATAGGCCGGGTACAGTGGCTCACGCCTGTAATCCCAATGCTTTGGGAGGCCGAGGCGGGCAGATCACCTCAGGTTGGGAGTTCAAGACTAGCCTGACCAACATGGAGAAACCCCGTTTCTACTAAAAATACAAAAAAATTAGCCGGGCGTGGTGGCCCATGCTTGTAATCCCAGCTACTCGGGAGGCTGAGGCAGGAGAATCGCTTGAACCTGGGAGGCGGAGGTTGCAGTGAGCCGAGGTCGTGCCATTACACTCCAGCCTGGGCAACAAGAGTGAAACTCCGTCTCAAAAAAAAAAAAAAAAGAAGAAGAAGTTACGTGAAATCATACAGGATTCAAAAGTCATCCTTGGCTGGGCACTGTGGCTCATGCCTGTAATCCCAGCACTTTGGAAGACTGAGGTGGGCGGACCACCTGAGGTCAGAAGTTCGAGACCAGCCTGGCCAACATGGTGAAACCCCGTTTCCACTAAAAATAGAAAAATTAGCTGGGTGTGGTGGCATGCACTTGTAGTCCCACCTACCCAGGAGGCTGAGGCAGGAGAATCGTTTGAACCTGCGAGGTGGAGGTTGTAGTGAGCTGAGATCACGCCACTGCACTCTAGCCTGGGCAACAGAGCGAGACTCTTGTCAAAAACAAACAAAAAAACACAAAACACACACACACACACACACACACACACACACAAAGGACATGGAAGATGCTTAAATAATAGCCATTGAAAAACCTACATGTGGCCGGGCGCGGTGGCTCACGCCTATAATCCCAGCACTTTGGGAGGCCGAGGCGGGCGGATCACGAGGTCAGGAGATGGAGACCATCCTGGCTAACACGGTGAAACGCCGTCTCCACTAAAAATACAAAAATTAGCCGGGCGTGGTGGCGCACGCCTGTAATCCCAGCTACTCAGGAGACTGAGGCAGGAGAATGGCATGAATCTGGGAGGCAGAGCTTGCAGTGAGCCGATATCGCGCCACTGCACTCCAGACTGGGCGACAAAGTGAGACTCTGTCAAAAAAGAGAAAGAAAGAAAAGAGAGAAAGAGAGAGAGGGAGGGAGGGAGGGGAGAGAGAGAAAAAAAGAAAGGGGGGGGAGAGAGAGAAAGAAAGAAAAGAGAGGGAGGGAGGGGAGAGAGAGAAAAAAAGAAAGAAAGAAAGAGAGAGAGGGAGGGAGCGGAGAGAGAGAAAGAAAGAAGAGAGGGAGGGAGGGAGAGAGAGAGAAGCGGAGGGGCGGGGAGGGGAGGGGAGGGAAGATCCCTCCACGCCCTTCTTCAGACCCATTCTCAGCACCTGTAGCCACCATTTGTTCACAGCTGAGGCAAATCCTTCAAACTTCTAGGCGTGCCCAAA
Source organism: Pan troglodytes (assembly GCF_028858775.2). Taxonomy (NCBI): domain Eukaryota; kingdom Metazoa; phylum Chordata; class Mammalia; order Primates; family Hominidae; genus Pan; species Pan troglodytes. Next base: position 4,838,419 of record NC_072418.2, on the reverse strand, counting down.
CGTTGGCCTCAGAAGAAAGCAGTGACAGTAAGTAGCAATAATGGTTCATTTCCTTGGATTGTGTCATCTGATCCTCCCGGAAACGCTGTGAGGTAAGGGCTATGGTTCTACGCGTTGATTGTGCAGATGAATAAACATGGACTCACAGAAGGTAAACAACTCCCTTGAGTCCACAGCTAGAAAGTGGTACGGCCAGAACTGGGCAGCATTTTCAGCCAGACCATAGGGCTCCCGCACACGTGCCCAAGACCGTCTTCTGTAATGAAGATCGGCACTATTTCATACCAACACTTGCCATTTGTTTTTAAAACTGGACTCACTCAACACAGACTGCTCTGAGGCTGGCTTAGCTTTTTTTTTTTTCGCTTAAGTTCCTATGACCGACAGCTTGCTAAGTCATTGCATTTTTATGAAGGAAAACAAAAAATATAAAAATAATAATTTTTTAAAAATCAGTGCATTTTAACAACTCCAGAGTAATTTAATTTACATGCTTAGCCAGACGCGGTGGCTCACACCTGAAATCCCAGCACTTTGAGAGGCTGAGGCGGGAGGATCACCTGAGGTCAGGAGTTCAAGGCCAGCCTGGTCAACATGGTGAAACCCCGTCTCTACTAAAAATACCAAAATAAAAAATAAAAATTAGCCAGGCATGGTGGCAGGCACCTGTGATCCCAGCTACTCAGGAAGATGAGGCAGGCAATGAACCTGGGGGGCAGAGGTTGCAGTGAGCCAAGATTGTGCCACTGCACTCCAGCCTGGGCAACAGAGCGAGACTCCATCTCAAAAAAAAAAAAAATTATATACTATTGATGGACATTTAGATTATTTCTGAGTTTTGCTACTTTTACACACTATCTTTAAATAAAGTGCCTTATGAACATGTTTCTTTCTTTCTTTTTTTTTGAGACGGAGTTTCACTCTTGCCGCCCAGGATGGAGTGCAATGGCGTGTTCTCGGCTCACTGCAACCTCCGCCTCCCGGATTCAAGTGATTCTCCTGCCTCAGCCTCCCGAGTAGCTGGGATTACAGGCATGCACCACCACGCCCAGCTAATTTTGTATTTTTAGGAAAGATGGGATTTCGCCATGTTGGTCAGGCTGGTCTCGAACTCCTGACCTCAGGTTATCCGCCTTCCTCAGCCTCCCAAAGTGCTGGAATTACAGGCATTAGCCACCGTACCCAGCCTACATATTAATTTCTGTACACACACTTGTATGTGTGTGTGCATTCCAGCATATGTGTGTGTACTGGTCCCTAGAATTATGAGACATTTTTATTCCCTCATATGTAAAATGCCTATTCATACTTTTTGTTTCTTTTCTTTTCTTTTTTTTTTTTTTTTTTTCTTTTTTGAGACAGGGCCTGCTGGCTCTGTCACCCGGGCTGGAGTCCAGTGGTGCTATCATAGCTCACTGCAGCCTTGATCTCCCAAATTCAAGCAGTCTTCCCACCTCAGCCTCTCAAGTAGCTGGGACTACATGGAAGCACCACCACACTCAGCTAATTTAAAAAAAAATTTTAAAGATGAGTTCTTGCTGTGTTGCCCAGGCTGGTCTCCAACTCCTGGGCTCAAGTGATCCTCCTATCTTGGCCTCCTAAAGTGCTGGGATTACAGGTGTGTGCCACTGCACCCGGCCTGTTTATTTCCTAATTAAATCACTTGCCTATTTCTTTGGGATGAAAGACACTTTTTACGCAGGCTTGTTAATTCTGGTCTGTTACAAGTGTTGCAAATATTTTCTCCTAGAGTATCATTTAGATTTTTATGTCTGGCACACAAAACTCATCAACATGATCCTTTCTTGATGCTCTAGGTTTTGTGACATGCTTAGTTAGAAAACTGTTCCAAAAACTAAGATTTAAAATGATACATCCTGGCTGGGTGCGGTGGCTCACGCCTGTAATCCCAGCACTTTGGGAGGCCGAGGCAGGCAGATCATCTGAGGTCAGGAATTCGAGACCAGCCTGGCTAACATGGCAAAACCCCGTCTCTACTAAAAACACAAAAATTAGCTGCACGTGGTGATGCATGCCTGTAGTCCCAGCTGCTTGGGAGGCTGAGAGGCAGGAGAATTGCTTGAACCCGGGAGGCAGAGGTTTCAGTTAGCTGAGATCGAGTCACTGTACTCCAGCCTGAGTGACAGAGTGAAACTCTGTCTCAAAAAAAAAAAAAAAAAAGTTGGGCCGGGCGCGGTGGCTCACACCTGTAATCCCAGCACTTTGGGAGGCTGAGGAGGGTGGATCACGAGGTCAGGAGATCGAGACCATCCTGGCTAACACGGTGAAACCCTGTTTCTACTGAAAATACAAAAAATTAGCTGGGTGTGGTGGTGGGCACCTGTAGTCCCAGCTACTCGGGAGGTTGAGGCAGGAGAATTGCTTGAACCCGGGAGGTGGAAGTTGCAGTGAGCTGAGATCGCGCCATTGCACTCCAGCCTGGGTGACAAGAGCAAGACTGTGTCTCAAAAAAAAAAAAAAAATGTTGTACATACACAGCATGGAATATTATGCAGCCACAAAAAGGAACGGGATCATGTCCTTTGCAGGGACATGGATGGAGCTGGAAGCCGTTATCCTCAGCAAACTAACACAGAACAGAAAATCAAACACCACATGTTCTCACTTATAAGTGGGAGCTGAATACTGAGAACACATGGACACAGGGAGGGGAACAACACACACTGGGGCCACTGGGGGGTGAGGTGAGGGGGAAGGGAGGGAGGGCTCCAGGATAAAGAGCTGACGTACGTGGGGCTTTTTGTTTGTTTGTTTGAGACGGAGTCTCGCTCTGTCACCCAGGCTGGAGTGCAATGGTGCAATCTCAGCTCACTGCAACCTCTGCTTCCCAGGTTCAAGTGATTCTCCTGCCTCAGCCTCCTGAGTAGCTGGGATTACAGGCGTCCGCCACCACACCCAGCTAATTTTTGTATTTTTAGTAGAGACGGGGTTTCACCATGTGGGTCAGGCTGGTCTCGAACTCCTGACCTCGAGCAAGCCACCCACCTCGGCCTCCCAAAGTGCTAGGATTACAGGCATGAGCCACCATGCCCAGCAACATGTGGGGCTTAATACCTAGGTGACGAGTTGATTGGTGTGGCAAACCACCATGGCACGTTTACCTATGTAACAAATCTGCAGGCTTGTGAATTCTGATCTGTTACAGGTGTTGCAAATATTTTCTCCTAGACTATCATTTAGATCTGCACATGTATCCCAGACTTAAAATTAAATTATTTTAAATTTAAAAAAAAAAATCCAACTCCTCGTCTTTCCCAGCGTCGAGGGGCTCACATCCCTCAGCTCGGGGCCCCTTCCTCCACCTTCGCAGCCAGGAGCGCAGCCTCTTCCAGTCTTTCTTATGAGGGACCCTGTGAGGACACTGGGGCCTCCAGATCATCCAGGCTGCTCTCCCATCTCAGAGTCCTTCATTCAATCGCACCTGCAGAGTCTCTGTTGCCGTGGAAGGTGACATACCCCTGTGCTCCCGGAATTAGAACAAGGACATCTTTGCCAGCCGCTTTTCAGCCAACCACAGCTTGGGCTCCCCAGAGGCAGAGCCTGAGACAGAAGGTTCATATGCTCTTGTTTTCTGGGGGAGTCCAGTCTGATCCTCCATACGAGAGGGAGGGACCAGGACAATGAAGCAGGGAGCGAGAGCAGGCCCATAAGAGGGTGTGTCACTGCCTCAGCCTTGGCTTAATATAGGTGCCCTCGTCCCTGCAAGCTCACGGAGGCGGCGTCTCAGGGCCCATAGGCGGGAGGAGGTTGACTCACCGGCTCCTCACTGGCCACAGGCTCACCTCTGCACTGACTGGTTGTGGCTGCCTGTGTGCAGGGGGGAGCTCAGGTGCAGAACTCACACCTGAGTGACATCCGTCAACACCCGACGGAGCTAGCCCGTGAGTGGGTGAGGTCGAGGGGCTCTGCAGGGGAGCATAAGAGGGTCTCATACCAGGACCGGCCACGTAATTTGCAGGGCTCAGTAGAAAATGAAAACACAGGGCCCTTTTTCAAAAATGTTTAAGAATTTCAAGACAATGACAGCAGCATTAAACCAAGGGTGGGGCCCTTCCGACCACACAGCGCTTCTGATCATGGGGCCCTGGGTGACTCACAAGTCGCACACCCATGAAGTCGGCCCTGTCTCATACACCCACCAAAATATTTTCCAGATATTCCAGAAGGGGTTTGCTTAAGCTATTAGGACAGAAAAAAAGTCACAACAGATTGAAGTCATTAAACATTTAAAGCCTTTACTGGCCAGGTACAGTGGCTCATGCCTGTAATCCCAGCACTTTGGGAGGCCAAGGTGGGTGGATCACCTGAGGTCAGGAGTTCGAGACCAGCCTAACCAACATGGCGAAACCCCGTCTCTACTAGAAGTACAAAATTAGCTGGACGTGGTGGCTCATGCCTGTGATCCCAGCTACTCAGGAGGCTAAGGCAGGAGAATCACTTGAACCTGGGAGGCAGAGATTGCAGTGAGATGAGATCGCATCATTGCAACGAGAGCAAAACTCCATCTCAAAATTAAAAAAAAAAAAACAAAAAAACAAAACCTTACCCTTATAACATGCTCACTTCAGGAGCACATATTCAAAAAGTTGGAAGGATGCAAAGATTAGTATTGCCCCTGCGTAAGGATGACATGAAGCATTTCATATTTTTAACAAAGAAATAATAATAATTAAAAATTGCCAGGCGGGTGGCTCACGCCTGTAATCCCAGCACTTTGGGAGGCCAAGGCGGGCAGATCACGAGGTCAGGAGATCGAGACCATCCTGGCTAACACGGTGAAACCCCGTCTTTACTAAAAAAAAGTACAAAAAATTCGCCGGGCGTGGTGGCGGGCACCTCTAGTCCCAGCTACTCAGGAGGCTGAGGCAGGAGAATCGCTTGAACCCGGGAGGCAGAGGTTGCAGTGACCCGAGATGGAGCCGCTGTACTCTAGCCTGGGCAACAGAGCAAAACTCTGTCTCAAAAAAAAAAAAAAAAAAAAATCAGAGATCTTGTCTGGATTATCCAGGTAGGCCCAATGTCATCACAGGGTCTTTGTAAGAGGGTGGCAGGAAGGTCAGTCAGAGAAGGAGGCATAACAACAGAAACAAGAGGCTGGAGTGATGTGAAGTCACAAGCCGAGTTGTACGAATAACTCCTGAAAGCTGGAATACACCGGGAAACAAGTGAAAGAAGCTGCAGCCTTCACAGCCTCCATGCTACGATCCCAACTAGAAAAGATTCCGCAAAAGGCAAAGCTATACATGAGTAAAAACATCAGTGGTGGCTCACGCCTGTTATCCCAGCACTTTGGGAGGCTGAGGCGGGTGGATCACCTGAGGTCGGGAGTTGGAGACCAGCCTGACCAACATGGAGAAACCCTGTCTCTACTGAAAATACAAAATTAGCTGGAGGTGGTGGTGCATGCCTGTAATCCCAGCTACTCGGGAGGCTGAGGCAGGAGAATCGCTCGAACCCGGGAGGCGGAGGTTGCAGTGAGCCCAGATGGCACTGCTGTACTCCAGCCTGGGTGACAGAATGAGACTCCATCAAAAAAAAAAAAAAAAAAATCAGGGGTTACCCAGGTTGAAGGAAGCAGGGATAAGGGTGAATAGGTGGAGCACAGAGGATTTGGGGAGCAGTGAAATTACTGTATGTGACACTGTCATGGTGGATATGTAACTTCATGCATTGGGTAAAACCCACAGAACACAGACCTCCAAGGGTGATCCCTACTGTAAACTCTGGACTGGGCTGGGTACGATGCCGAATGCAGACACCCTGCCTCTGCAAAGCAAAGAAGGGTCCACGCCACAGATGCCACAGAGCGCAGACTGATGGAGGGAGGGCACGATGGCCTCCTCAACCAGGCTGGAGAAGCACACCCCAATTAAGTATACATTGCCTCCCAAATCCAATGAGATGCATTTGGCGTCGTGCCTTCTCTTTGGTCCTGGGAAGGGCCAGAGGCAACAATTTATCTTTCACCTGACGTCAAGCAAGAGAAGGATAATGAGTACCAACAGCCAGCCTCCACATTGCACGCATTTTGTTTATAATAATTAGAAAATTTGTTTTCATGCTAAAGAAAGGGTAAAAGAGCCATTTACAGGCAGCAGAAGCATAGTGCTTATCTAAGCAGAGACTTTTATTTTTATTTATTTATTTTTTTTATTTTTTTTGAGACAGAGTCTCACTCTGTCACCCAGGCTGGAGTGCAGTGGCGCAATCTCGGCTCACTGCAACCTCCGCCTCCTGGGTTCAAGTGATTCTCTTGCCTCAGCCTCCTGAGTAGCTGGGATTACAGGCGCTCGCCACCACTCCTGACTAATTTTTGTATTTTTAGTAGAGACGGGGTTTCAGTATGTTGCCCAGGCTGGTCTCAAACTCCTGACCTCAAGTGATCTACCCGCCTTGGCCTGCCAAAGTGCTGGAATTACAGGCATGAGCCACCACACCCTGCCTTAAGCAGAGACTTTAAACCTGTCCATCCGGCCTTCCGTCTCTGACCCACTGCCAGCCTCAAATTCCTCCCACTGGGATCTCCCCTCTTCCAGAATCCTTGCCTGCTCTCCAGTTCCCAGCCCTTCTGGCCAGTCCACGTGATTCCCAGAAAGTCCTCCACAAGCAACGGCAGGGCTCTGGAGCCCAGGCAGCCAATGAGGCAGGCTCAGGGTTTATTCTGGGCCCTCCCACACCACCCCCGACCCCCGCCAGGGATCCAAAGAAAAGAGAAAAAATCCCACGAGGGGCCTGGGAAGGCACAGCAAAGTCTCCGGGATGGGGGCTCCCCCTGGGTGGCCGCGTCAGGTTCAGCGCTTTCTGCAGTGCACTTGTGGCTGATCTGTAGCAGCCACCACAGGGTTTACAGTGGAAAGAGTGATGTAGGGCCTCACGGGTGAGCCGGCCCTAAGAATGTGCCACTCCTGGCCGGACGCAGTGGCTCAAGCCTGTAATCCCAGCATTGTGGGAGGCTGAGGCGGGCGGATCACCTGTGGTCAGGAGTTTGATACCAGCCTGACCCACACGGAGAAACCCCGTCTCTACTAAAAATACAAAATTAGCCGGGCGTGGTGGCTCATGCCATAATCTCAGCTACTTGGGAGGCTGAGGAAGGAGAAGCGCTTGAACCCGGGAGGCGGAGGTTGTGGTGAGCCAAGATCGCACCGTGGCACTCCAGCCTGGGCGACAAGAGTGAAACTCCGTCTAAAAAAAAAAAAAAAAGAATGTGCCACTCTTTCTCGCCAACATTTATCACTCTGGGGAGAACTCCAAGCCAAGGTTGAGAAAGAAACATCTCCCCTGTTCAGAACGCAGACTGCCAGCGTACGCCAAGACAGGCCAGGGTGTCGTTGGGGGAATGAGCTCACTGACAGGTGTCCAGTCTCGGCCCCGGCTCCGCCTCTCACTTACAGGATCTTTGGCGACAACATTCACTCTGGTCCCTTGGACCTTCCAGAGGTCATCCCAGTGTCTTCTAACTGCATTTGTCTGTCTCAATCGATCAGTAAAATGAGCAATTACAGTCGGAGCAGCACTGGGATTCTGGAGCAAATGGCAGTGACAATTCCTGCGTCTAAAGCCTCAGATCCTAGGGAAAAGATCTGCTTTCACCTAGGATGAGCGACCTACTCCAGAGAACATTCAGGAAAACCCGGCTTGCATTATCAGGTGCTTTACGTGCCTCCAGCCCACTCTGTGAGAATCAGGGGAATCTAAAAGGGTTCTGCCTTTGGTAACTACTCCTGTCCCCACGACCCCTCCCCTCGAAGGCCACATGCAGCGGCCTCTAGAAAGGAAGAATTCTCAGCCAGGCGCGGTGGCTCACGCCTGTAATCTCAACACTTTGGGAGGCCGAGGCAGGCGGATCACGAGGTCAGGAGATCGGGACCATCCTGGCTAACACGATGAAACCCCGTCTCTACTAAAAAATACAAAAAATTAGCCAGGCATGCTTGCACATGCCTGTAATCCCAGCTACTCAGGAGGCTGAGGCAGGAGAATTGCTTGAACCTGGGGGGCGGGGGGGTTGCAGTGAGCTGAGATCGCGCCACTGCACTCCAGCCTGGGCAACAGAGCGAGACTCCATCTCAAAAAAAAAAAAAAAAAGAAGACGAAAGGAGGAATTCTCAGGCCAGAGTCTAAACGTTTCATGGGACAGATAATCTGCGCAAAACTACAGGGTCAGAGCTGCAGACAGCCATCTAGCAGAAGGCATGTCACGGGCTGGCTTGGGGATAAAAGAAAGCCAAAGTCCCATCCTCGGGTCATGGAGCTGCTCTTCCAGTTACATCCCCACATTGGGAGGAAGTAGTGGAAGCCGCCCTTTTCCGATGCTCCTGTTGTCTTGTCTATCTGGCAGCCTCCTCCCGACCACCTCTGGCGCAGACATCTGGAGCAGAGGGAGGGAGGAAGTGTGGTTCACGTCTGGTCTCTTTCCTGGCCAGCACACTTTCGAAACGTTCCCTCCGTGGGCTCTGGCAGGTCCTTTGTTTGCAGAAGACACCTGAGGGTGGGAGAGCTGCACTGAGCTTGGGCTCAGGATTGTGGAACCCACTAACTTCCCAAGACTGTTGCTGGAGGACCAGAACAAGGGGATAGCTGAGGAGTGTGCCTGCATGGTCCCTGAAAGCATTCAAGCAAGAGGCAGCAGCAAGGCCAAATGGAAACAGAACCGGCTGGGTAGCTTCTGCCACCAACTTGGCTGAGGGACTTTCTTTCTTTGTTTTTTTGAAACGGAGTCTCTCTCTCGCCCAGACTGGAGTGCAATGGCGCGATCTCAGCTCACTGCAAGCTCTGCCTCCCGGGTTCATGCCATTCTCCTGCCTCAGCCTCCCGAGTAGCTGGGACTACAGGCGCCCACCACCACGCCTGGCTAATTTTTTGTATTTTTAGTAGAGACGGGGTTTCACCGTGTTAGCCAGGATGGTCTCAATCTCCTGACCTCAGATGATCCACCCACCTCAGCCTCCCAAAGTGCTAGGATTACAGGCGTGAGCCACCACGCCTGGCCGGGGACTTTCGACAAGTCATGGCTCCATGTCAGTTTCCTCGTCTGTAAGGTGAGGATGACTATTAGCATTAAGGTGGCTGTGAAGACATTAAATTGGCATTAAGTACTTAATAAGCATCCAATAAATAAAACTGGCTGATGGTCTTAAGATACAGAAATGTACTTGATATCCAGCTGGCATATAGGACAGATAAATGACAGTTGCCTCCTGAATTCCACAAGCATTTCCTGCCAAATGCCAAACCCACATTTACTATCTGTTCACGGGTCTTATCCCGGTCAGGCCATCAGCCCTTGGAGAGAAGCAATATACTCATAAAAAATCAACTTGCGGGCCAGGCGTGGTGGCTCACGCCTGTAATCCCAGCACTTTGGGAGGCCAAGACATGAGGATCACTTGAGCTCAGGATTTGGAGACCAGTCTGGGCAACATAGCTAGACCCCGACTCTACAAAAAATAATTTTAAAAAATTAGCCAGACATGGTGGTGAGTGCCTGTGGTCCCAGCTACTCGGGAGGCTGAGGTGGGAGGATTCCTTGAGCCCAGGAGTTTGCAGCTTCAGTGAGCTATGATTGCATCACTGCACTCCAGCCTGGGCTACGGAGCAAGACCCTATCTCTTAAAAAAAAAAAAAATCAACTTGCACAGTGAAAAAGATTTTTCTTAAAACAAACAAACAACCAGGTGCAGTGGCTTATGCCTGTAATCCCAGCACTTTGGGAGGCCAGGACAGGCAGATCACCTGAGATCAGGAGTTCGAGACCAGCCCGGCCAATATGGAGAAACCCCATCTCTACTAAAAATACAAAATTAGCTGGGCGTGGTGGCACATGCCTGTAATCCCAGCTACTCGGGAGGCTGAGGCAGGAGAATCACTTGAGCCCAGGAGGTGGAGGTTGCAGTGAGCCAAGATGGCACCATTGCACTCCAGCCTGGGCAAAAAGAGCACAACTCCACTAAAATTAATAATAATAATAATAATAATAAATAAGAGGTGGTGGGAGGTGAGAGTCAGAGACTGGAAGAGGCTGCACTGCCAGCCGTGAACGTGGAGAAAGAGGCCCCAGGCCGAGGGAAGCAGCTGCCTCTAAATGCTGGCAAACGTGGAAGCCGGGTTCTCCCCTGGATCCTCCAGGAGGGCCCAGCCCTGCTCACAGCTTGATCTGGAGCCCAGTGAGACTGATTTTGGACTCCTGGCCTCCAGACTTGTCAGATAATAACTCTGTGTTGTTTCCAGCCACTGGGTTGGCAGTGATTTGTTACAGCAGCGGGAGGAAACTCATACGGTGCTCACAAATGCTTGCTGCGTGAGTGAGGGCACCGGTGAAAAAATGTGGAGCAGCTGTGGAATACGGCCCGGGAGCCAGGGGACTGTGCTGGCCTCCTGTGTGTCACCTGTCATGAGACCCTGGGCCTGGGAAATTATCCCAGGGTCTCAGTTTCCTGATCTGAAACACGGGGGTCACTCTCGCCAGCCTCACGGACTGGGATAAGTAAGGGGGTGCGTCCTCTCAAAATGTGGAACCAGCCAGCACCCGGGATGTTCCTCTGTCCTGCAGCCAGGCATATCCCAGCGTCCTTTCCAGGACCCTCAGCTCCATTCTGCCAGGAGCTTGTTCTAAGACCTTTCATATATTCCCTCACCTATTTACCATTAGTCCACGTGACTGTCACCCCCTTTCCTGAAAGAGGCACATAGAGGTGAAGTCATCGCCCCAAGGTTGCTTAGCTGTTAAAAGGCAGCATGAGGGCTGGTCCCGGTGGCTCACGCCTGGAATCCCAGCACTTTGGGAGGCCAAGGTGGAAGGATCATTTGAGCCCAGGAGTTCAAGACCAGCCTGGGCAACACAGAGAGACCCCATCTCTAGTAAAAATTTTCAAAAATTAGCCAGTCATTGTGGTACATGCCTATATAGGCCTCACTACTCAGGAGGCTGAGTTGGGGGGATCACTTGAGCCCAGGAGGTCAAGGCTGCCATAAGCTATGACGGCGCTGCTGCCAGGCACAGTGGCTCACGCATGTAATCCTGTCACTCTGGGAGGAGAGGCAGGTGGATCACCTGCGGTCAGGAGTTCGAGACCAGCCTGGCCAACATGGTGAAACCCCGTCTCTACTAAAAATACAAAACTTAGCTGGGCATGGTGGCGTGCACCTGTAATCCCAGCTACTCAGGGGGCTGAAGCAGGAGAATCGCTTGAACCCAGAGGACAGAGGTTGCAGAGAGCCGAGATTGTGCCACTGCATACTCTTCCAGCCTGGGTGACAGAGTGAGACTCCGTCTTGTCTCAAAACAATAAAAAAAAAAAAAATTAAAAACAAAGGTAGAATGTGAAAGGAAATGAAACCATCAGGGAATGAGCCCAAGATGTGTCCCATCCCAGTGTCCCCTCTGTGCCTCAGTTTACCCTCATCACACTGATCTTCCCCTTGGGAACATGGGAGCCCCTAGCCTAGGGATGTGGGAGTCAAGGTCTGTTCTCAGCAGGCCACTCTCCTGTGACAACCCTGAAAGGAGGTGAAAGGTCAGAGGCTGCTGGGTGGCCCCACCCTGCCCTGGAGACAGAATTCAGATACCTGGCGTCATGGATTCCCAGAGGTCTGAAAGTCCTGCTCACCTGGAACGTGGGAACGCCCTTGAGAGCTCCCTTCCCTCCCCCACCCAGGAAATACAGGGGTCTCCCCATTCTGGGTCTGGCTCAGGGACTGTGTGTCCCTGACTGCCCTCCATGAAGGAGGCCGGCCTTGGGTCTGCCGGGAGGAGGACGAGGACTAGGAGGAGGAGGAGGAGGAGGAGGGGCAGGGCGGCCAGCCTGGGTGGAGGAATCCCCGAACCGGCTAAAAATAGCCAGGGAAATTATTCCAACACCTTCCCAAAATAGAAAGCAGTCTCTCGGCCCAACAAAAGGCCAGGGCGGGTCGGCAGCTAGAGAGGAGGTGGGGTTTAAGAAAGGTGACCTGCGACAACCCCTCCACCGCCAGACGGCGGCCCCCCCACCCTGCCCTCCCTCTACGGCCCTTCCTCCCCTAGAGTCTTCCAGGGCCAGGTGTGGGCAGAGGGGCAGGCCCAGGCGGGTGTGGGGCCCCTGGCTCCCCCTCGCCCCTGCCCCTCCCCAAAATCCTGGACCAAAGGGCTCCTGACCCGGGAACTGGGAGGGGCCAAGCCACTCGCGCTAAAAATAGCCCTTGCCTCCTCCCAGGCTATATTTAGATCCCTTGGCCCCGGCGTCAGCAGGAAGGCAGCGGCTGGGCGCACCCCACCGGGCCGCCCGGGCGCCCTGGCTCAGGCACCGCCCCTGGCCACCGCAGCTGGGCAGAGACCAACTGTATGGACAGAGCTGGCTGCAGCACCCAACTTGCTGGGTGGTGCCAGGACACCCGCAGACCCTCTCTGAGCCGGCTTGTGCAGGAGAGAGCGGGAGACAAGCTGGTAGGACTCTACACTGCAGAGGGCGCTGGGAAAAGGCTGCTCCCAGCCCCGGGCCCTCACTCTGGGGGCCCAGCGGGGCGGGCAGTACGCCGGCCTCAGTTTCCCCATCTGTGCAATGGGACATTAACAGCACCCGCATCACAGCGCTCAGCTCACGGTCGGACACGCACTAAGCGCTCTGCACGGGTTGGCAGTCAACGAAAGTGGGTGTCACTGCTCTTTCTCCAAGTCCCCGTCCCGCCCGGGCCAGCTCCAGAAACGCAGGGGCTGATGTCATCCCCAGGCTCAAACCTCCCAGCGCGGCCGACGCAGGCAGGCGCCGCCGTCACGGGCGTTCCTGCGCCAGGGAATCCCGGCCCCCGCACCGGGGCCCCAGTGGAAACCCGTGACGCCAGCGCCTGCCGCCGTGGGTCTTCCGGGCTGGCGGTAGCGGGGCGGGGCGTTCCCCGCGCCGCTGACCCCACCTCCGCGCCAGCCCCGGGAACGCGCACGGCCTCTCTCCACCCTCCGCGAGCCCAGTGCGCTTGCGCTTGCCCCGCACTCAGTCGCCCCCCTCCCCCCACGAGTGCACACTCCACTCACGCGGGATGCGCAGGACGCCGACAAGCAGGCGTCCACAGTGGGTCTGCAGGGACGCATCGCATGGGCAGGCCTGGTGGGTGTAGGTGTGCAAGAGTTCGTGGACATGTGTGTGCACGATCCCGCGTGGAAGGCACGGTGGACATGCGTGTGCACAATCCCGCGTGAAATGCAAAGGTAGGCATGCGTGTGCACGATCCCTCGTGGAATGAACAGTGGGTATGCCTGTGCACGTTCCCCTTGGAAGGCGCGGTGGGTACCTGTGCACGGTGCTGGCCCTTTGCAGGAGGATGGGGAGCCCTGGCTGGAGAGTACAGATTCCGGACACACACACACACTCACACACACACTCATTCACCCTCTCTCCCGGTGCCCGTGGCCTGTGGGCGTGGAGCCGTGGGCGATGACTCTCAGGCTGTTCACCGTCTCCCCACCAGTCTGGGAGCTAATTACTGTCAGGACCAGACGGGGTGGCTGGAAAGATGAACAAATCGCTGTGTGTCTGCAGCCCGTCTGGAGCTGCAGGCCTCATAGGCGTCTGTTCCGGGGGTGTCGGGCGTGACGCGGCCCTGGGTGGAGGGCGGGCAGCCTGGGTGCTGCGTGCGCCGTGGGGGAGCCCTGGGTTTCTGCGTGGGTCCTGGAGGGTCTGCGGTGAGTGATGGGTAAGTGATGGATGAGTGATGGGGGTCCGTGTCTGCCGTGTGTGCCTTTGTGTGAAAGCGAAAGACAGGAGGCCTGGCGGCGTCTATTCTCCCGATCAACAAAGTGGATGTAATAATAGTATTTACCCTATAAGGTTACGGGGACCCAGCAACCTCACTTCTCTTGGTACTATCTGAAAGAAATGCACAACTTAGGAGCACACAGAGACCAGGAGGTAAATGCACGTAGCGGCTTTGTTCCTCATCACCAAAACCTGGGAAGAGCTCAAATACCCCTCCATTCAGAGGGGAACAGGTCAACGGAGGTCCGTTCATAGAATGAAAGTTCAGCAGTCAAGAGGAACGCACTCGCCTTCAAAACATGCTCAGTGAGGCCAGGCGCGGTGGCTTATGCCTGTAATCCCAGCACTTTGGGAGGCCCAGGTGGGCGGATCACTTGAGGTCAGGTGTTTGAGACCAGCCTGATCAGCGTGGTGAAACCTCGTCTCTACTAAAAATACAAAAAATTAGTCGGCCATGGTGGTGGGCACCTGTAGTCCCAGCTACTCCGGAGGCTGAAGCAGGAGAATCACTTGAACCTGGGAGGCGGAGGTTGCAATGAGTTGAGATAGTGCCACTGCACTCCAGCCTGGGTGACAGAACACGACTCAGTCTCAAAAAATGAAATGAAATGAAATAAATGAAATGAAAATAAAAATAAAGCATGTGCACCCAACACACAAACACACAGGTATGCACACTCATGCCAAAACAATTGCAGGGGCCCCAGCAGCCCCTAGAATCCCCATCAGAGGCTGGGGAGGAAGATCGGCGGCAGGAGGGACAGACAGTGCCTATGTGCCCCAGATTGTGCCTCTGTCACCAGCTGCCAGAGCCCGTGCCTGTCTGAGGAGGTGGGTGTCTCCGGACCGCCCACCTCTGTATCTGTCTGCAGGACATAGGCTCCACCTCCCCCCAGGGCCTCACTCCCATCTCCTCCTCCCACCCTGGTCCCCCACCTTCCTGTCCCCACCCTTGTTGGCGGTAGGAACCTACTGTTTCTGGCTGCAAGAGGAGATGGTTGAGGGGGCCCAGTCAGGGCATCCGTTTATCATCTCTCTACTTCTCTTCTTAGCTCAACAAGAAGACCCTCCTGTCTCTGGGCCTCGGTTTCTCCAGCTGTGAAATGGAAGGATAGTTTCTTAGGGTATATGGGCATCACCTCCCCACCTGTGCGGTTCTAATCCCACCAACCCTGGCTGTTTCTGGAGCTTTCTGCAGGCAATGGTCTAAGCCATAAGAGAACTCAAATGATGGAAAATCACAAGTGGGGTGTAGGACTCCCCACACTCCCATGAACCCCTTCAGGCATGGAAGGACAGACACCTCAGGAGGGGATGGCTGGGGTGGGTAGCACAGGTAGGCTTGCAGGGGAAGAGAGGGGATATTTGTGTGTCCAAAATCCTGGCCGGGCACGGTGGCTGACGTCTGTTATCCCAGCACTTTAGGAGGCCAAGGTGGGCAGATCACTTGAGGTCAGGGGTTCAAGACCAGCCTGACCAACAAGGTGAAACCCTGTCTCTACTAAAAATACAAAAATTAGCCAGATGTGGTGGCATGCACCTGTAATCCCAGCTACTCGGGAGGCTGAGGTGGGAGAATCACTTGAAGCCAGAGGCGGAGTTTGCGGTGAGCCGAGATCACACCATTGCACTCCAGCCTGGGCGATGGAGCGAGACTCCATCTCAAAAAAAAAAAAAGAAAAAGAAAAGAAAAAATAAAATGCGGCCAGGCGCAGTGGCTCACGCCTGTAATCCCAGCACTTTGGGAGACCGAGGTGGGCGGATCACAAGGTCAGGAGATCAAGACCATCCTGGCTAACAAGGTGAAACCCCGTCTCTACTAAAAAAATATGAAAAATTAGCCGGGCGTGGTGGCAGGCGCCTGTAGTCCCAGCTACTCGGGAGGCTGAGGCAGGAGAGTGGCGTGAACCCGGGAGGCAGAGCTTGCAGTGGGCCGAGATCGCGCCACTGCACTCCAGCCTGGGCAACTGAGCAAAACTCCATCTCAAAAAAAAAAAAAAAAAGAAAATGCGTGTCTCTGCATGAGGGCCTGTGTGTGGGCACCAGGCTCTGGCTTCTGGAGGTGAACAAATCAAAGTGGACTCAGGTGTTTCCTGGACATGAGTGTGTACTCTCAGGCGTGGGCTTATTCCCACCCCGTGGATGTCTAGAATGTCGGTTCCCGGAATCTTTTTGTTGTTTGAAGATGTGCAAATGCCTGGTATGCAGAGTAGAGACATTCAGTACATATTTGCAAAATGATGTGTTCATGTATTCACTCATTTGTCCACTCAGCAAATATTCACCGAGTGCCAACCAGCTGTGGGGTGCTGGAGACGCACAGTGAGCAAAGCAGACAGGCATCTCTTTCCTGTCACCGCTATGGGTGAATTACCCCCGGGCCATTGCCTGTGCTGCACGGTTCATGTGCCAGGGTGACCCTGCACGTGTTCATGAGCACACCCGTTTGTAGGTGGGGTACAGAACTCACATCAGCATGGCCCATGCACGTGTGCACACATATACATGCACACGCGTGTGTGCGCACAGGTTCACCGGCAACTCTTGTGCAGGCTGGGCCTCGCCCGTCCTTGGCATTGCCTGCCTGCCCCGCCCATCTTCCGAAAGCGCCGGGGGCCAGGTGGGGCCAGGCGGGCCCGGAAACCTCTCCCAGCTGCTGTGCCCAGTTTCAGGGAAGCCAAGGTCTGGCGCCCTGCCCACGGAGACTGCCTGCCCTTGCACCTGCTTCCCGGGCTTCCGGGAAGGGCCTGGAGGCCCAGCCCCCAGCCCTGCTAGCCTGAATCCACCACCCAGAGGCACACAGCAGAGAGGGAATGCAGCCCCCTTTCCCCCCACACCTTGGAGCCCTTCAAAGTCAGAACCAGAAGAGACTCCAGCAGGGCAGAGTCTCTTACCCAGGTGGGGTAAACTGAGGTGCACACAAAGGGCCCAGAGAAAGGGGCTGCACACAGATGAGTTCCCTGCACTCTACTCCCACCCCAAATCAGCACGTGCAGGCTTCCACAGTTTGAGTACTGGCACCTCATGGATCTCTGTATACCGCGGGTATTCGCAGGCCTCGGGGCTCTGTGGAGTGAGCATTGGAGCTTAGAAATATTTGCATTTCCCTAGTGGGTTCACGCAGTGCAGGTCAGAGTGCAGGTGTGCACACCAGGGTCTTAGACACATGTGGGTGCTTGTGCTTGCATGGACAAGGCTGTTTGTGCCGGGCACCATGGCTCACATGCCTGTAATCCCAGCAGTTTGGGAGGCTGAGACAGGCAGATCACCTGAGGTCAGGAGTTCGAGACCAGCCTGGCCAACATGGTGAAATGCCGTCTCTATTAAAAATACAAAAATTAGCCGGGCGTGGTGGCAGGTGCCTGTAATCCCAGCTACTCAGGAGGCTGAGGCAGAAGAATTTCGTGAACCCAGGAGGTGGAGGTTACAGTGAGCCGAGATTGCGCCATTGCACTCCAGCCTGGGGGACAAGAGCGAGACTTCATCTCAAAAAAAAAAAAAAAAAAATGAGGCTGGGCACGGAGGCTCACCCCTGTAATCCCAGCACTTTGGGAGGCCGAGGCAAGTGGATCACCTGAGGTCAGGAGTTCAAGACCAGCCTGGCCAACATGGTGAAACCCCATCTCTGCTAAAAATACAAAACTAAAAATACAATACAAGCTGGGCATGGTGGCGCGCGCCTGTAGTCCCAGCTACTCAGGAGGCTGAGACAGGAGAATCGCTTGAGCCTGGGAGGGGGAGGATGCAGTGAGTTGAGATCGTGCCACTGCACCCCAGCCTGGGCGACAGAGCAAGATTCCATCTTAAAAAAAAAAAAAAAAAGACAAAAAGACAAGGCCGTTTGGGAGTGTGGGAGCTTGGGGGCTCCTCACATGAATGTTTGTCAGTGGGTGCCTGTGCACGGTGGGTGTTTGCACGAGTGCAGGTGCAGGTGTTTGCATGTAGGTGGATGCCTGCACACAGTCGGTTTTGTATGTATCTGGGTGTCTGCACACAGTAGGCATTGCGGCCAGGTGGGGCTCTGCACACAGTGGGCTTTGCATGGAAGAGAGGTGCTGCATACAGTAAGCCCAGCGCGAAGACAGCGATCTGCACACAGTGGACGTCTGCACGCAGGAGAGGGGCTGCACCCTGTAGGCACTGCAAGAAGGTAGGGCTCTGCACACAGTAGGCCTTGCATGCAAGAAAAGGGTCACACACAGCAGGCGTTTGCACGCAGGAGAGGGGCCGCACACAGTAGGCATTGCAGGCAAATGGGGTTCTGCACACAGTAGGCTTTGCATGGAAGGGGGGTGCGGCGCACAGTAGGCCCTGCACGAAGACGGAGATCTGCACACAGCGGGCGTTTTCACACAAGAGATGGGCTGCGCACAGTAGGCCCGGCTGCACGCGGCCAGTGCCGGCCCAGCGGAGAGTAGCGGCTGCAGCCCCGTGCAGCTGAGCACGCACCCGGTTCCTGGCCACCGCGGCCCCAGGCTCCTCTGCGCCCGGCCGGGCAGGTCAGGCGGCTCCGCCGGGGCGTGGGGCGGGCGGCCGGGCAGGGAGGCTATTCCGGGCCCTGGCGCAGTGCCCGAGCCCTGCGCGCCAGGCCGCCCGGGGAAGGCGCCGCTCACAAAAGGAGGGTCTGTGCAGACGCCCCGCCCTCGGCCCGGCCGCCCGCCGCCAGGGGCTTGGAGGAGGGAGACGCCGCCGGAGCTGCCGCCGGCCCGGACCCCCCAACCCCTCCTGCCGGGGCGGCCGCAGACACCGCGCCTGGCGGGCAACAGAGGGAGGCTGGCACCGCCGGGCTCTGGAGGGGGTCGACGGCCGGCGCTGGGGGCTCCCGAGCGCACAGACTGCGCGCCCAGGGCGCACCGGAGGGAGCGCTGGCGAGGGTGGGGGCCCCCAGTGCAGGGAAACTAGGACAGGCCCCTTGCCTTTCGCCCACTTGGGGATTTCTCCGTCTCGAGCACCCGCCTCTGTCTCCAATTATCCAATTTAAGGAACGGGAAAGCCGGGACTCCTGCCTGCTAGGGAGGGCGGACGGGAGGGGCGTCTGGGGCCTGGGTCAGCGCCCCTCTCCACCCCCGGAGTGTCTGGCGAGAGGGTGGGGTGGAAGGAAGGAAGGCGTAATAAGGGTTCTCAAGGCAGCGCGTTTTGCTAAGTGCCTTAGTGCACTGTCTAGTTTCACCTCGACACGTGGGAGGGCGATTCGGCTTTCCCTTTTATGGACGAGGGAAACTGAGTCACGCTTTTGCTGAGTTGCTGGAGCTAGTAAGCCGCGGAGATTCAAACCTAAAGCCAGGCCTCCGCCCCTCCCTTTTCCTCCCTGTAGGGCCTGAACTCTGCCCTCCCTCCCTTCCCTCTCATGGAGCCATCCAAAAGGCGTTTATGGCGTGCCTGCTGTGTACACGGCGGCCCAAACACTTCCCCACGCACACGCCTGTGAGCGCAGGCCGAAGCTCCCACACTCGTGCGCTCTCGTCACATGCGCAAGAGGGTCTTGGCCCGCAGCGCTCTTCACGAGGCCCCTCACTCTACCCCACCCCCACCCCCAATGCACTCCGGCTCCGGGGCCTGGGAACCGCCGGCGTCCGGGTGGAGGGAGTGGGGTGGGAACTGGGAGCACGGAACGGAACAATGTAGGGAAAGAATAGGGAGGAGCGGCGAGAGGAAACCCCCCACCCCTTCTCCAGATGCAGCTCTGGTGTGGCTGTCCCGTGTGCCTGCGGTCTCCCTGGCCCAGCGTCCTGGGGAGCAGGTCCTTGGCCTTCGCACTGTGTGGCTATGGGGCGTTCTGGGTCTCGGGGGGCCATCCTGGGTCCCTAGGGATCTGTAAAGCTGTGGGTCGCGTGACCTACATGTCCGGGGAGCATGCTCCAGGCTCTGGGGTGGGGGCTGGAGAAAGTGACATGCAGGGCTCTGAGCCTCTCTCTGCAAGACTCCGTGACTCTCTGCTTCCTCCAAGGAGACCCACCCTGGTTCCTCCCTCGCCTCCCTGGAGCCCTGGCTGGGCACTGCCCCGACCATGAGGTGGAGATCACAGGGGCCAAGGCCTAGAGATGGGAAGCTGCAGGGAGTTCTGGGGCTCTGAGGGCCGGGCTCTTGGCGGTGGTCTGCAGAGAGAAGGGGTCCCGGGAGAAAGTAAGGAAGAGTGACGGCTCAGGAAGCCTCTGCATTCCTTCTGCTGTGTCCTAGAAAAGGGGAGACCCGGTTTAGGGTCCCCTGCCACGACATCCAACCCACCACATTGAAAGTGTACCCAGGGGCCGGCCATGGTGTCTCACACCTGTAATCCTCGCATTTTGGGAGGCAGGAGGATCCTTTGAGCCCAGGAGTTCCAGACCAGCCTGGGCAACATAGGGAGATCCTGTCTCTATTTTTTTTTTTAAAAAGGGGGTACCCAGGGGGTTGCCAATGCACCCTGAAGTCTGAGAACCAGTGTTTAAAGTGCACAAAAGGGCGTGGCAGACGCTGCTATGTCCGCTTGGCCACCTGGGAGCTGGCTTCCGACAATTTCCTACAGTCCAACGGCTTCCCGTGTCCCTTTGCCTGGGGTCTTTCTCTAACGGTGTGCAAACCTACTGCGTGCAGCCCCTCTCCTTCATGCAAACACCTGCTGTGTGCAGCGTCTTTATTGCACGCAAGGCCTACTGTGTGCAGAGCCCCACCTGCGTGGCATGCCTACTGTGTGCAGACACCCAGAGACATGCAGCACCTACTGTGTGCAGGCACCCACCTGCGTACAGACACTCACCGAGAACCCCCTTTGGGTAGGCAGGAAGTACCAGGGAGTCAACACCCCAGAACACCCCTCAAACGGGGGATGCAGTTGGTTAATAAGTAGATGCCAGCCGGGCACGGTGGCTCACACTTGTAATCTAGCACTTTGGGAGGCCGAGGCAGGCAGATCACGTGGTCAGGAGTTCGAGACCAGCCTGGCCAACATGGCGAAACCCCATCTCTACTAAAAATACAAAAAATTAGCCGGGCAAGGTGGCACGCACCTGTAATCCCAGCTATTTGGGAGGCTGAGGCAGGAGAATCGGTTGAACCTGAGTGAGCTGAGATCGTGCCACTGCACTCCAGCCTGGGCAACAAGAGCAAAACTGTGCCTCAAAATAAAATAGCCGGGCGCGGTGGCTCACGCCTGTAATCCCAGCACTTTGGGAGGCCGACACAGGCGGATCACAAGGTCAGGAGATCGAGACCATCCTGGCTAACATGGTGAAACCCCGTCTCTACTAAAAAATATAAAAAAATTAGCCGGGCGTGGTGGCGGGTGCCTGTAGTCCCAGCTACTCAGGAGGCTGAGGCAGGAGAATGGCGTGAACCCGGGAGGCGGAGCTTGCAGTGAGCCGAGATCGTGCCACTGCACTCTAGCCTGGGCAACAGAGTGAGACTCTGTCTCAAAAATAAAATAAGTAGATGCCCCCACTGGCTGTCTTGCCCCATTGTGACCACACCTCTCACAGTTCCCTACGGGGCTCAGCCCCAGATGCCCACAGCAGGGACCTCTTCAGGGAGGCACCATCGTCTCTTTCCTTCTGTGCTCTGGACACATTGCAGATGCACGTTCACCCGTGAATAGGGGGTTGATATGCAAATGCACACATCTGTGTGTCTGAGACCAGGTGGCCCTGGGTGTGTGCTTTGATTCCTTCAGTGTTTTTTGAGACATGCCACCATGCCAGGCTAATATCTTTTTTTTTTTTTATTTAGATGGAGTCTTGCTCTGTCGACAGGCTGGAGTGCAGTGGCGCGATCTCGGCTCACTGCAGCCTCTGCCTACCGGGTTCAAGCAACTCTCTTGCCTCAACCTCTCGAGTAACTGGGACTACAGGTGCACTCCACCACACTCAGCTAAATTTTGTATTTTTAGTAGAGACAGGGTTTCACTGTGTTGGCCAGAATGGTCTCAATCTCTTGACTTCGTGATCCGCCCACCTCGGCCTCCCAAAGTGCTGGGATTACAGGCGTGAACCACTGTGCCCGGCCATATCTTTTTTTATTTTTTGTAGAATCAAGGTCTCTCTCTGTTGCCCAGACTGGTCTCGAACTCCTGGCCTCAAGAGATTCTCCTGCCTTGGCCTCCCAAAGCGTTGAGATTACAAGCGTGAGTTACCATGCCCAGCCTTCCACATCTTTTGTGGAGGACACAATTCAAACCATAACATCCTCACACAAAAACACCCACCCGTGTCCTTCCAGCCACGCATGCTGGAAACTTGAATGAGAATTCATACTCAACATGCAACAGACACCCACACAGCCATACACACAGATGCCTCTCTTTATCTCGTTCTCTCTTGTTTTTCTAAGCCTAACACAGGCCCTCGCACACAGTAGGGGCTCAATAAATATTGAATGAGTCAGGCAGGGTGTGATGGCTCAGGCCTGTAACCCCAGCACTTTCGGAGGCTGAGATGGGGACATCACCTGAGGCCAGGAGTTCAAGACCAGCCTAGGCAACATAGTGAAACCCTAGGCAGTCATGATGGTACTTGCCTATAGTTCCCGCTACTTGGGAGGCTGGGGAGACTGAGGTGGGAGGATTGCTCGAGTCTGGGAGGTCGAGGCTGCAGTGAACTGTGACAGCACCACTGCACTCCAGCCTGGGTGACAGAGGAAGACCCCATCTCTTAGAAAAATAAAAATAAAAAATGGCAGGGCTCGGTGACTCACGTCTGTAATCCCAGCACTTTGGGAGGCCGAGGCAGGTGGATCATTTGAGGTCAGGAGTTTGAGACCAGCTTGGCCACCATGGCGAAACCCTGTCTTTACTAAAAATACAAAAATTAGCCAGGCGTGGTGGCAGGCACCTGTAATCCCAGCTGCTTGGGAGGTTGAGGTGGGAGAATTGCTTGAGCTGCAGTGAGCTATGATCATGCCACTGCACTACAGCCTGGGCAACACAGTGAGACTGTCTCAAAAAATAATAAATAGACCCCCAAACCACCAGCCACAGAGGTTGTGCCCTGGGGCCACTCTGGGGGAGAGGTGAGCAGCATCAGCAGCTAGGGACCTCCTATTTGGGGTGATGAGGAAGGTGCAATCATGAGTCCCCAGTTGGTCAGGAGTTCTGGGTGTCCAGGGCTCACTCCAAGGATGCCAAGAATTGTAGCAGCAGCCACACGTGTACGTATATTGCTGTGTTCCCACGTAGCAGCACAAGTCCTCATGGCCCAACACATGGCGGGGTGCAGAGATTCAGAGACAAATTCCAACTCACATTAACAGGCAGCTATGCAGATATTCATGTAGAGGCAGAAAGCATTGTATGGTGTACTAGCTCACTAATAATAGCTAACTTTTCTGCAAGCTTCTCCCCGTTCTAAATGCTTTGCATAATGTAATTAATTTAATGTTCACAACAGCCCCAAGAGAGATGGGCACCACCATTGGCATCCCCATTGCACCAACAAGAAAACTGAATGCAAAGAGGTGAAGCAACTAGCCCGAGGCCATACGGCTGGCCTCCTCCACAGAGCCAGGTTCCAGCCTTCCTGAGCTGAGAGGTGTCACTGTACCTGGCCAGGACCCAGCACCTGGCAGATCAACGTGTGTCCCTTAGGGACGAAACTGTCTGTGCTGGAGCATGGACACAGAAGGTCATCAGCAGTTCAACCTCTCATCATACAGACTTGACTGAGTCTTTATGCCATAAGCATTTATGAAGTGCCACCTGTGTCCCAGGTTCTGGGCTAGCCACTAGGGATCTGGGGGTGAGAAAAACAGATCTTCTCCCATCCCTCTGGGAGTCTGCAGCTTCACGCAGAAGATAGACAAGAAGCAAATAACAGGACTATAAATATGTCATTACAGATGGGTGCAGGGGCTGGGCATGGTGGCTCACGCCTGTAATCCCAGCACTTTGGGAGGCCGAGGTGGTTGGATTACCTGAGGTCAGGAGTTCAAGACCAGCCTGGCCAGCATGGTAAAACCCCATCTCCACAAAACTACAAAAATTAGCCGGGGGTGCCTGTAATCCCAGCTACTCGGGAGGCTGAGGTGGGAGAATCGCTTGAACCCAGGAGATGGAGGCTGCAGTGAGCCAAGATCGCGCCATTGCCCTCTGTCCTGGGTGACAGAGCAAGACTCTGTCTCAAAAAACAAACAAACAAACAAATAAATGGTGCAAGTACCAAGAAGGGCAGGTGGGCAGAGATAGTACAGAGGTCATTCCAGGTCTTGTTTGGAGGGCTTCCTGGAGGAGGTGGCATCTGAGATGTGAGCAAAAGGTGAGTAGGTGTTAACTAGGAGAAAGGTAGGGAAGAGTGTTCTGGCCAGAGGCATTAGCACAGGCCCTGGTTGGACGTTAGAGAGCCAGGTGTATAAACAACATGTGGGTTGAGGATTTGCGTGTGCAAGGCCCACACATAGTGGCTGGTCACTAAATACGAATTGTGTGTGTGACTCTGAGTGCCTTCCCAGGGATGGCCGTCCACACGTGAGGGTGCTAGTATACTGCTGGGATTCCCAGGCACATGCTCTGGGGAGCAGAGGCACAGGGCAGGCCACACAAGTTCAAATCTTTGTGTTTTGAGACAGGGTCTCACTCTGTTGCCCAGGCTGGAGTGCAGTGGTGTGATCACAGCTCACTGCAGCTCCAGCCTCCCAGGCTTAAGCAATCCTCCCACCTTAGCCTCCCCAGTAGCTAAGATTACAGGCATGCACCACCACACCTGGCTTAATTTTTGTTTTTGTTTTTGTTTTTGTTTTTTTTAGAAACGAGGTCTTGCCATGTTGCCCAGGCTGGTCTCGAACTCCTGGGCTCAAGCAATCCTCCTGCCTCAGTTTTCCAAAGTACTGGGATTACAGGCCTGAGCCACTGCATCCAGTATGTTCAAACTTTGATACTGATACGTACAACATCATGGATGAGCCCCCAAAACAGTATGCAAGCAAAAGAAACCAGACACAAAAGGCTGCACATTTTTTGATTTCATTTATATGAAATGTCCAGAACAGGTGAATTCATGGGAAAAACGTGGAGTAGCGGTTGTCAGGGGTTGGGGGAGGGGGCGTGAAGAGTGACTGCTAATGGTGACAGGGCTTCTTTTGGGGGTGATGAAAGTATTCTGGAATTCAATAGTGGTGATGGTTGCACAACTTTGTGAATATACTAAAAACCACTTAGTTAAAGACTTTAAAGGGGTGAATTTTACGGTATATGAACTATATCTCAATAATATATATCATTATATTTATATATATAGTGTGTATACGTACTATATATGTGTACACATATACAGTATATATACTGTGTGTGTATGTGTGTGTACATGTGTGCATGTCTGTGTATGTACGTGTGTGTACGTGTGTGTGCATGTGTGTGCATGTGTGTGCGTGCATGTGTGTGCATGTGTGTATGCGTGTGTGTGCGTGCATGTGTGTGCATGTGTGTATGCGTGTGTGTGCGTGCATGTGTGTGCATGCGTGTGTGTGCATGCGTGTGTGCATGTGTGTGTGTGTGTGTGTGCGTGCGTGTGTCTGGAAAAACAGTACTTTGAGCCACACTGGCCTTGGTTTGGTTCCTGGCTCTGCCATTATACCTTGTGACTTTGGACAAGTCACTGCACCTATCTGAAGTCCACATTCTCTTTCTATAAAAAGCAGATAGTGGCTGGGCGTGGTGGCTCCCACCATTTTGGGAGGCCAAAGCAGGAGGATCACTTGAGCCCAGCAGGTTGAGGCTGCAGCGAGCTATGACCACATCACTGCACTTCAGCCTGGATGACAGAGGGAGACACTGTCTCAAAAAAACAACAATGGCTGGGCGTGGTGGCCCACGTCTGTAACCCCAGCTACTCAGGAGGCTGAAGTGGGAGGATCGCTTGAGCTGAGGAGGCAGAGGTTACAGTGAGCCAAGATCGCAGCACTGCATTCCAGCCTGGACAACTGAGTGAGACCCTGTCTCAAAGGAAAAAAAATTAAAAAATAAGGCCGAGTGAAGTGGTTCACACCTGTAATCCCAGAATTTTGGGAGGCTGAGGCAGGTGGATCATCTGAGAGATGGAGTCTCTCTCTGTCACCCAGGCTGGAGTGCAGTGGCACAATCTCAGCTCACTGCAACCTCCACCTCCTGGGTTCAAGCGATTCTTCTGTCTCAGCCTCCCAAGTAGTTGGGATTACAGACATCCACCACCATGCCTGGCTAATTTTTTTGTATTTTTAGTAGAGACGGGGTTGCACCATGTTGGCCAGGCTGGTCTCGAACTCCTGACCTCAGATGATCCATCTGCCTCGGCCTCCCAAAGTACTGGGGTTACAGGTGTGAGCCACCACACCCGGCCATGGGAGGCATTTCTATGGACTCATGTGTCCTCTTGCAGGCGACTCTGCATCCATGGCATGCAGTATGTGTGTGCATGCGTGTGAACATGTCTCCAGCTGTGAATATAACTGCACAGCGGGATGTGAGCGTGTGTATGCGTTTCAGCCTGTGAGTGTAGGTTCAGACACAGGCCATCGTGGGCACCCTGGGGTGAGCACGCACCCAACTTCACGAGTCCGGCCTGGGAAGCGTGTCTGCCTGCAACCTGCGGTGGGCACTGCCAACTCTTCCACTCACCGTCATCCAAGGAATACACACATGTATCCTGGTATCCAGTCCTGAGTGTGGGAGCCCAGAACGGCCCATGCCAGCTGACTGAGCCTTGGTGCCCTGTGACTACTCCTTCATGACCCAGCGTGAACTTGAAGGGGTCTGGGGAGCTGGGGGTGTTGCATCCCCCGTGTCCTCTCAACCCAGAGTTTTCCCCAGAGACTGACCAGCCAGACACCGACAATTCAAGACTCCTAGCCAGGCTGTGTCTCCTCCATTCTGAGCCTCAGTCTCTTCTTTGGGAAGATGCGACAACAGCATCTTCCTCACGGGGCCACGATAAGTTTATAGGTGTTTACAGTTGAGTCCCAGAGAAGATTGAATCAACCTAGCTGCTATTATTAATTCAATGAAACAGCATCCTTCAAAGCCAGTTCCTGTACTTCCCTGGCTTCGGTCAGGGAGACCGTGGAATACTTTCATAAGTGACAACAACAATAACTGCAAGAGTACTAACAATAGGAGAGGGCCGGGCGCGGTGGCTCCCGCCTGTAATCCCAACACTGTGGGAGGCCGTGGCTGGAGGATCACTTAAGGCCAGGAATTTGAGACCAGACTGGGTAATATAGTGAGACCCTATTTCTTTTCTTTTTTTTCTTTTTTTTGAGATGGAGTCTCGCTCTGTTGCCCAGGCTGGAGCGCAGTGGCGCGATCTCAGCTCACTGCAAGCTCCGCCTCCCGGGTTCACGCCATTCTCCTGCCTCAGCCTCCCGAGTAGCTGGGACTACAGGCGCCTGCCACCACACCCAGCTAATTTTCGTATTTTTAGTAGAGATGGGGTTTCACCGTGTTAGCCAGGATGGTCTCGATCTCCTGACCTCGTGATCCGCCTGTCTTGGCCTCCCAAAGTGCTGGGATTACCTGTGTGAGCCACCGCGCCCAGCCAGTGAGACCCCATTTCTACAAAAAAAAGTAACAAATAGCTAGGCATGGTGGTGTGCACCTTTAGTCCCAGCTACTGAGGAGGCTGAGGCTGGAGGATTGCTTGAGCCCAGGAGGTTGAGGCTGCAGTGAGCCACAGTCATGCCACTGCACTCCAGCCTGGGCAACAGAGCATGACCCTGCTTCTTTTTTGTTGTTTTTCTTTTTTAATTTTTTTTCTTTTTCTTTTTTTTTTTTTTTTTGAGACAGAGTGCAGTGGCAGTATCTCTGCTGGGTTCAAGCAATTCTCCTGCCTCAGCCTCCTGAGTAGCTGGGACTACAGGTGCACGCCACCACACCCAGCTAACTTTCGTATTTTTAGTAGAGACAGGGTTTCACCCTCTTGGCCAGGCTGGTCTCGAACTCTTGACCTCACATGATCCGCCCACCTCGGCCTCCCAAAGTCCTGGGATTACAGGCGTGAGCCACTGCGCCCAGCCTTCCACATCTTTTGTGGGGAAGACAATTCAAACCATAACAGGCGTAAGCCACCACGCCCAGCTAAATCTAAAATTTTTAAATGAATGATCTTTTAAAAATTGGAAAAAAAAAAAACAAACATGATTCTGGAAGTACATTGAAGGAAGCCGGTCAAAGAATCTATATTTCAGGGTCTGTTTGTTGTTTGTTTGTTTGTTTGTTTTGAGACAGGGTCTCACTCTGTCACCCAGGCTGGAGTGTGGTGGTGCCATCACAGCTCACTGCAGCCTCAATCTTCAGGGCTCAAGTGCTCCTCCCACCTCAGGCTCCCAAGTAGCTGGGACCACAGGCCCACACCACCATGCCCAGCTAATTTTTAATTTTTTTTGTAGAGATCTGGATCTCTCTATGTTTGCCCATGCTGGTCTCGAACTCCTGGGTTCAGGGATTCCTCCCCACCTCCCCCAAGCCTCCCGAAGTCTTGGGATTACAGAGAGTGAGCCACAGGGCCGGCCCAGGAATCTATATATCATTTAACCTCCTCAACAATCTATGAGCTAGGTAGCATTATCCCCCATTTTTCAGAGGGAGAAACTGAGGCACAGACAGGTGAAGGTCCTGGCTGAGGGTCCCACCACTGGGGCCCCTCCATGCCCTGTCTCCACTTGGGGTTCAGGAGCCTGAGATCCTGCTGTACAGTTCTGGAGACCGAGGAGCAAGAATGGAACAATCCGGATGGAGACAGACCATCCCATCCCCGGGGGCATAGCCCTCCGAGCTGGCCTCGCCTCCCTACCCTACGAGCTTGACCAACGAAGAGCCAGAGACTGGGAGCGGTGGCTCAGACCTGTAATCTCAGCATTTTGCAGGCCAAGTCGGGCGTGAGGTCAGGAGTTTGAGACCAGTCTGGCCAACATGGTGAAACCCCATCTCTACTAAAAATACAAAAACTAGTGGGTGTGGTAGCGGGTGCTTGTGGTCCCAGCTGCTCAGGAGAATCGCTTGAACCCAGGAGGTGGAGGCTGCAGGGAGGCGAGATCGTGCCACTGCACTCCAGCCTGGGCGATGGAGTGAGACTGTCTCAAAAGAAAGAAAAAGAAAAGCCAGAGCTTTTCCAGGCCGCCGCTAGGCAGAGCCTTGCCCCACCTGGTCCTTCCCCACCTGGAGCCCCTTGGGTTTTGGCCCCCCATGTTCTCCCGCACCCCAATCCCTCAAGAGCCCCTCGCCCTCTGTCACTCTTCCTAGGTGCCCTCCCCTCTTGGGCTTCATCTCAGGGATCCCCACTCCATCACCCCCTACCCCCTGGGGCTCCCGCCTCTTCGCCTCCATTCTCCCCTCCCCCAACCCCTTCGGGACTCCTACCTGTCTACCCCCCTCCCGGGGTTTCCCTGTTGGTTCAGGGCTGTGGGGGATTTCCCTTCCCCTTCTTGGGCTCCCCTATCCCCACTTCAGTTCTCCCCTCCTCCTAGCCCCAGGCGGGATCCTCTCCCCTCCCCGCTTCTCCCTCTGGGACTTCCCCCTCCTTCTCTCTCTCCCTCCCCCGTCGGGGCTCCCCCGATCCCCGTGACTCCTAGGGAGCCGCTGGGGTTTTCCTCATGCGCCCACGTGAGGCTCCGTGGAAAGGTCGCGGCCTGCGGGCAGGACCACCCCACCCCCTCCCCACTCCCCCCTAGTTCCCAGGCTTGGGGGCTGCAGGGCAGAGGGGAACCGAGGTCGTCCCGGCGCCTGGCCAGGGCGGGCCCACTCTGCAGACCCGGGGCGGGAAGACTGAGGCCGGGCACGGAAGGGCTGGGCCACGCTTCCAGCCCGGGGCAGGGGGAGTCACCACCGCGCCTGCAACTTTGGGAGAAGTAGGAGGTGGCTGGCCAGGGCTCGCAGTTTCGGTTTACAGGCAAAACGCAGCACTGCGCCAAGCCCCGCTGGCCCGGAGGCCGACTTCCTGGGGTATTTTTCTGCTTGTTGATTTTAGTTTGCGGAAATAAAAAAAAAAGTTTTTTTCTTTAGTGCAAAAGAGAGGCCTATCCTGGGATGGAGAAGGCTGTGGTGGGTGGGGGGGCACTCCCTGGGGAATCCTCCACAAGCGCTCTTCCTTGCAAGCCCTGAGCTCACCTCGCTGTGTGGTCCCAGGTGCCCCCTTGACCGCTCCGGACCTTGGGCTGCGGTGGCCGCCTAGGCGGTCAGGGGCTGCAGCCAGCACCCCCTCCCGCCGAAATGCCTCCATATGTGCCCAGAGCTTGGGGTTGGCTCCTGCACAGCCAGTAACAGTGGTGGCACGGCGGCCAGGTTTCGTAATAAACCGGTCTCTTAATTGCTACAGGGTAGGAGGAGAAGAAAAAAAAAAAAAAAAAGAGGCATAGATTTGTTGGAGTCGGTGGCGGCGCCTGCTGCGGAGAGAAGGGGTACTGTTTCTGCACGGGAGCCTGGAGCTGCTAACAGGGGCTTAAGTAACACTTCCTGGTGAGGTGGCGGGGGTTGTGGGGGGTGAAGCGTGTCCCCGGGGAGGGGGCAGGGGTCCTAGTGGTTCTCAGAAGCCGAAAACATACAAGCAACCAGAGGCTTTAGAAATTTATTACAAGGCCCTCATAGTAGAAATAAAAATATAGATATCTATGCTTCCCATCTCGCTCTCAGTGGTTCGAATAACAAGTGCAAGTAACAAAATAGATTGTCTCTATAATTCGCAAACTGGGAGTTCATGGGTACAGAGCAAGTTCAGCCCCAGCTCCCAAGTCCCAAAGTGTGGTCTTGTCGAGGGTGCAGACAAGGACCAACCAAGTTCAACTAAGTCTCTCGTCTGCAGACGCCAGCTCCAGTCTCAAGGAGGGTGGGGGTTGCAGTCAGTCTCACTCCACCCCCGAGTGGACAGTCTGGACCCTCCGTGATGGGGAAGGCGGCAGCGTGCCCCGCCACTCCGGTTTCTGCTCCATCCCAAGGCCTGAGCTTCGGGGGTCCTGTCTCCTGCTGGCCTGGGTCCCCCCTTCTCCATCGGATCGGCGGCCGCCAGCTCCTGGATCTCCGCCCTGGGGGCGGCCGCTCACTCCCCTTCTCCTCCTCCTCCTCCTCCTCTTCAGTCTCCAACGACTCTGCCCCCGATGGTCTCGTGGGTTGGGTTGTTTTGGGGGGGTTGTGCTGGGGGGGAGGGGGGTTCAAATATTTATTGTATTTTTTGTTTTTGGCAGCAACTCAACAGATTCTGCTGCTGGGAAGGGCCTCAGCGTTCCTGAAGGGAGATGTAGGGGACCCACTGGTTGTTGCCCCGGCTTTCTTCGCAGTAGCTGGCTACCTCCACCAAGCCGTGGCTCTTCCAGGCGTCCGTGTGAGGGTTCTGTAGGAGGAAAAAGAAGGGGGTTTAGTGGAGCCTCCCTCTCCCGGGGCCCCTGTGTGGGGAAAACAGTCAGGCTCAAAATAGCTCCCTGGGTGAGGAGGCCCCAGCCCGGCTGCCCACGGGACATGCCAAACGTGGCTGAGCGCTGAGCTGTGCAGGACCAGTCAGCCCGACTTTGTTGACAAACACCGGCCCAGGTGCCCGGGCGTGGCGGGGCAGGGCAGAGGCCCGACTCACCGTGACCAGGAGACAATGCAGGTCTCGGGCCTCGGTGGTGCCCTGGGTCTCGGCCGGCTCTCCCAGGAGCTGCGCCAGGCGCTGCATGCCCGACACCCGCACGATGTTGATGTCGTTGTCACAGCAGAAGGACTGGATGAGCGTGAAGTGGATTTGCAGGGCGATGTCATCCTCCTCCTCCTCGTCAATGGCCAAGAGGCAGAGGACCACGCTGTCTGGGTCCCTGAGGGGGCCAAAGGGTAGGGATGGGTCAGCCGGGGACAGGGGAGGGGCCACCGTGCAGGGGGAGTTTGCAAAAAAGGAGCGTGCAAGAGCAAAAGAGAAACTGCAAGGGTGCAGGGGATTGCCTCTGCAAGCTGGTGACGGTGGGGGGAGGGGAGGGCACACGGTTCAAAGTATGGGGTGGGGGGAGACAGGCCCACGGCGGGAGGAGCGTTTGCAGACGATACATCAGGATACGGCAGCCCCCGATCCACAAAACGGCAGAGAAGCTCTGCATCCACAGCGGGGGGCACTTGGGGAAGTCCCAGCTCCATGCAAGACAAGCGTGCGGAAAGCGTCCAGAGCGGAGGGGAGGTCCCGTCCCACCCGCGCCCAGCCAGGGAAGGGGGTCTGACTCACACATTCATCAACTTGGCCGACTCGTACACCCCCACTGTGAGGCGATCCTGGCGCTGAGCGGCCACCAAAAGCTCCTCCACCGCGGCGGTCACCGTCTGCATCCTGAGACCAGGAGAGAGGGATCAGTGACGGGCGGACCACCGGGTGCTACGTTCCGCTCCCGGCCCGGCCCAACCCGACCCATCCCGTCCCGGCCGACCTCAGGCGGCGGCAGCCCCGGCTACTTACTTCTGCGCCGCGTTGTCGCACGCCACGAGCTCTTCCAGCGTCATGTTGCAATTATAATCCACAGTGGATGCGGCTCCACGGCAGTCCCCAGGGAGAAATTGCAAAATCCGAGCCAGAGAGCCCAAAACCTTCCCACAGAGCTAGAGCGCTCGTCCAAGACCTTCGGGAAGCAGCGAAATCCTTCCAGAAAAGGCGGAAAAATATATTGCAAAGTCCTTGGCGAGGATAATCCAGGAAGTTGCAGAAACCAACAGTAGTCCGACGCTTCGGCGATCTGAGCCGGGAGCCGCCGGCACCGACTTTTATAGACTTGAACACTGGGGCGTGGCCTCAGTGGAGTCATTCGCCCCTCCTATTGGTGGAAAGACAAGGGCGAGTGCAGCCAGCTCTGCAGTTGGCCGACGGAGGGGAGGGGGAGGAGCGGCGTGCGGGGGCGCCCCACGTGGGGGCGAGAACCGGGAGGAGGGCGCGCGGGGGCCGGGTAGGTGACCGCGAATGCCAGAAAAGAAAAAAAAAGCAGAAGTTTTTTTCTCCTGATTTCCCGGCAGCCGAGCCGCGGTTCGGGGCGCGCGCGGGATTTCCAGCGCGCGAGGCGGCCCGGACTTTCGGGGGGGCCTGGAATCCCCTCCCGATCCGCGGAGAGTCCCGGACCGCGCCTTTCCCAAGTTCTGCTGGGGGTGGAGGGGCTGCACCGGGAAGGGGCCCCGTTTGCAGCGTGATCTCGCCCAGGTGGTGGTGAGGGCCGGAGTCTCTCCTGGCTGCGACGACCCCAGCCCCTGGGTGATTTCGCTTCTCCCGGCCTCTCTGTTCCCGTCTGAGTAATGGGTCTGCAGCGCCGGCCTCGCTGGTTTGCAGAGCATGGCATAAAATACGGCTGACAGTAAGAGCCCAATACACATCAGCTGTCACCTGGTGGTCGCGGTAGGCCTCCTCGAGGGCCCCGAAAGTGGGAGGTTGCAAAGCCCGGGGCGCTCTGGAGAAGAAAGCGGGCGCCCCCTCGCCGACCCGGCGAGTTTCAGGGTGGGGTGCGCGTGGGAGGTGCAGGTGGCGCGGCCCCGCCCCCCCCCCCCCCCCGGCTGCCTGGCGTTCCAGCCTTTGCCCGTGCGGAGGCCTCCAGGCCCGGGAGAAAGCCATTGTTGAGGGGAATGGTGCAGGCTCCGGCTGCACGCCGCCACCCAGGGCCCACGTGCAAGGATGACGGCCACTTTTATTTCTCACTCCGGGGTGGGCGCTGACCTGCATTGAGTGCGTGGTGCGGACCTGGTACCCCCAACCCCTCCGGATTCATGGATGATTTAATCCAAGACCTGGGAAGCAGGGGGGATGCTTATGTGCATTATGCAAAAGGGGAAACTGAGGCTTGGTGAGGCCATAGGCTAGTTCGTGTTGGAGCCACGCGTGTGCGCCAGGCACATCCGCCTGCAGGACTCCGCCGCCCCGGGAAGGCTGTTCAGGAGCGAGGCTGGCAGGCCCCGCATGACAACGTCTCCCACGGTCGACTGGGGGCTCCCGGGTGACTCACATCTGAGTCCCCTCCCCCGCCAGCCTGGGGTCTGGCCTCCGCCCGGCGGCTCACTTTCCCCAGTTGCCCGGCTCCCCGGCCCGCGGGTCCGGCTGACGCATCCCACCTCCTCCGCGCCGCCCACCGCTGGGGCACGAAATGTCCCGGGGCTGCGAGGCGCGGTGGCGCCATCTGGTGGCCGCGCCGAGTTTCTGCGCCCTCAGCGCCGGAAGAGAGGGACGGACGGGCGGGGCACTGGGCTGGAGGCGGGGGATAAGGGGACCGTGGCGGTTGCAACGTTTTATGTAACTTTATGCAATGTTTTACGCATGCAACATACATATTTATATTTTATAATTTCAATTTAAAAGTTAAATCGGCCGGGCGCGGTGGCTTACGCCTGTAATCCCAGCACTTTGGGAGTCCGAGGCGGGCGGATCAACTGAGGTCAGGAGTTCGAGACCAACCTGACCAACATGGCCAACATGAGCTGAAGATAAGGAAGATCAGGGAGGTGGGTGGGATAAGTGCAAAGTCAGATTCTGTCTTTATTTACAATTTTGATATGTTGTTCCTCATGGATACTTGGGCATTGATTTTGATTTTTAAAAAGTATTGCAGGCTGGGTAATCCCAGCACATTAGGAGGCTGAGGCGGGCAGATCGTGAGATCAGTTCGAGACCATCCTGACCAACATGGTGAAACCCTGTCTCTACTAAAAACACAAAAATTAGCTGGGCGTGGTGGCGCGCGCCTGTAATCCCAGCTACTCAGGAGGCTGAGGCAGGAGTATCACTTGAACCCAGGAGGTGGAGGTTGCAGTGAGCCGAGATCATGCCACTGCAAATGGCATGGTGACAGAGAGAGACTCCATCCTCCCCAAAACAAACAAACAAACAAACAAAAAGGCCGGGCACGGTAGCTCACTCCTGTAATCCCAGCACTTTGGGAGTCTGAGGCAGGAGGATCACCTGAGGCCGGGAATTCAAGACCAACCTGACCAACATGGAGAAACCCCATCTCCACTAAAAATACAAAATCAGTCGGGCGTGGTGGCACATGCCTGTAATCCCAGCTACTCTGGGGGCTGAGGCAGGAGAATTGCTTGAACTTGGGAGGCAGAGGTTGCAGTAAGCCGAGATTGCAGTGAGCCGAGATCGTGCCACTGCACTCCAGCCTGAGTGACAGAGTGAGACTCTGTCTTTAAAAAAAAAAAAAGAAAGAAAGAAAGAATGGGGTGTGTTGTGTGCACCCAGCTACTCCGGAGGCTGAGACAGGAGGATCACTTGAGCCCAGGGGTTCCTGGCTGCAGTGAGCCGGGATTGCACAATTGCATTCCAGCCTAGGCAACAGAGTGAGACCCCGTCTCAAATAAATAAATAAAATAAGGGCTGGGTACGGTGGCTCATGCCTGTAATCCCAGCACTTTGGGAGGCTGAGGCAGGTGGATCATCTGGGGTCAGGAGTTCAAAACCAACCTGGCCAACATGGTGAAACCCCGTCTCTACAAAAAATACAAAAATTACCTGGGCATGGTGGCACATGCCTATAATCCCAGCTACTCAGGAGGCTGAGGCAGGAGAATCGCTTGAACCCGGGAGGTGGAGGTTGCAGTGAGCCGAGATTGCACCACTGCATTCCAGCCTGGGAGACAGAGTGAGACACTGTGTCAAAAATAAAGCAAATAAAATAAATAAAATAAGGCGAGCAAAGCAGGGCCTCAGAGAATATGTGTCCAAGTCCTTCTTCCGTGTGTCCCCTGTGCCAGCCATAACAACCTCCTCTGCGAGAGGCCCAGCCTTTGTCAACTGTTTCCTCCGCCTGGGAAGCTGTCTTCCTCTGGTCTTCAGCAGGAAAACCCTACTCCTCTGTCAACACTGACTTGGCCTTGTTTTCTTCCAGACTGACTGCCTGGACCCCCATGGTCCTCCACCCTCCAGGCTTCTCTTTCTAGACCCCAAGCCCACCTGTGCCTCCTTTTTCCAGCCCTGGCTCCAGGCATCTTAGAATATCTGGAGTATCTTGGAATATCTTCAAGAGACTGAGCTCTGTGCCTTTGAGCTCAGAAAATGAGCTCCAGCCGGGCCAGGCGTGGTGGCTCATGCCTGTAATCCCAGCATGTTGGGAGGCCGAGGCGGGTGGATCACCCGAGGTCAGGAGTTCAAGACCAGCCTGGCCAACATGGTGAAACTCCATCTCTACTAAAAATATAAAAATTAGCCAGGCATGGTGGCGCATGCCTGTAGTCCCAGCTACTCAGGAGGCTGAGGCAGGAGAATCGCTTGAACTCGGGAGGTGGAGGTTGCAATGAGCCGAGATCGTGCCACTGCACTCCAGCCTGGACAACAAGAGTGAGACTCTTTCTCAAAAAAAAAAAAAAAAAAGAAAATGAGCTCCAGCCTCAGTTTCTTTCTCTGTAAGATGGGAACAGTCACACAAAGGCTTCATCACAGGCATTGAAGGAGGAAATTCCCAGAATCAGGTAAGCACTCAGGAAATGTGTGCTGTTATCTTTGGGCTGGGCGCCAGAGCTCACCTCTGTAATCCCAGCACTTTTGGAGGCCGAGGCAGGAGGATTGCTTGAGCCCAGGAGTTTGAGACCAGCCTGGGCAACATAGGGAGACCCCATCTCTACAAAAATTTTAAAAATTAGCCGACCGTGGTGGTGCGCACCTGTAGTCCCAGCTACGTGAGAGGCTGAGGTGGGAGGATCACTTGAGCCTGGGAGTTTGAGGCTGCAGTGAGCTATGATTGTGTCGCTGCACTCCAGCCTGGGCAACAGAGGGAGACCCTGTGTCTAAAAATAAAATAAAGTAAAAGATGAGATCAATAACAGTGTCGCCGAGGCCATCTTGGAGCCTGAGGTGAGAGGAATAATCAGTATGAGTAATCCTGTCATAATCTTTTTTTTTTTTTTTTTTTTAGACAGAATCTCGCTCTGTCACCCAGGCTGGAGTGCAGTGGTGCAATCTCAGCTCACTGCAACCTCCACCACCTGGGTTCAAGCGACTCTCCTGCCTCAGCTTCTCAAGTAGCTAGGACTACAGGCGCCCTCCACCACACCTACCTAATTTTTTGTATTTTTAGTAGAGACAGGGTTTTGCCATGTCGGCCAGGCTGGTCTCGAACTCCTGACCTCAAATGATCTGCCTGCCTCGGCCTCCCAAAGTGTTGGAATTACAGGTGTGAGTCACCGCATTTGGCTTTAAACAAAATAAATTTTTAAAAATTTATCCAGCCTAGAGGTTTTTGCATTCATTCAGAGTTAAAAAAAAAAATGTGGCCGGGTGCGGTGGCTCACGCCTGTAATCCCAGCACTTTGGGAGGCTGAGGTGGGCAGATCCCGAGGTCAGGAGATCGAGACCATCCTGGCTAACACAGTGAAACCCTGTCTCTACTAAAAATACAAAAAATTAGCCGGGCGTGGTGGCGGGCACCTGTAGTGCCAGCTACTCAGGAGGCTGAGGCAGGAGAATGGTGTGAACCCAGGAGGTGGAGCTTGCAGTGAACCGAGATCACACCACTGCACTCCAGCCTGGGCGACAGAGTGAGACTCCATCTCAAAAAAATAAGTAAATAAAAATAAAAAATAAAAAAACGTACTGCAGGCTGAGCATGGTGTGGGGGGGGGCTTTGAAGTGATTAGGGTTAGATGAGCTCATGAGAGTGGAGTCTTCTAATGAGATTAGTTTCTTTCTCTTTTTCTTTTTTGGGACAAGGTCTCCCTGTATTGCCCAGGCTGGAGTGCAGTGGTGTGATCATGACTTACTGCAGCCTCTGTCTCTAAGGGTAGCCTCACACCTGTAATCTCAGCACCTTGGGGGGCCAAGTGGGGAGGATCGCTTGAGCTCAGGAGTTCGAGACCAGCCTGGGCAACCTGGCAAGACTCCCATCTCTACAAATAATTTTTTTTTTGAGACGGAGTCTCGCTCTGTCACCCAGGCTGGAGGGCAGTGGTGTGATCTCGGCTACTGCAAGCTCCGCCTCCCGGGTTCACGCCATTCTCCTGCCTCAGCCTCCAGAGTAGCTGGGACTACAGGCGCCCACCACCTCGCCCGGCTAATTGTTTGTATTTTTAGTAGAGATGGGGTTTCACCGTGTTAGCCAGGATGGTCTCGATCTCCTGACCTCGTGATCCGCCCACCTCGGCCTCCCAAAATGCTGGGATTACAGGTGTTAGCCACCGTGCCTGGCCTTTTTTTTTTTTTTTTTTTTTTTTTTTTTTTTTTTTTTTGAGACGAAGTCTCTCTCTGTCTCCCAGGCTGGAGTGCAGCGGCACAATCTCAGCTCACTGCAACCTCTGCCTCCCGGGTTCAAGTGATTCTTCTGCCTCAGCCTCCCAAGTAGCTGGGATTACACTGCGCCCGGCTAATTTTTAGTAGAGATGTGGTTTCACATCTTGGCCAGGCTGGTCTCGTACTCCTGACCTCATGATCCACCTGCCTCGAGTTCCCAAAGTGCTGGGATTACAGGTGTGAGCTACCACACGCAGCCACAAATAATTTTTTAAAAATTAGCCAGGTCTGATGGGCACACCTGTAGTCCCAGCTACTCGGGAGGCTAAAGCAGGAGGATCACTTGAGCCCAGGAGTTTGAGGCTGCAGTGAGCTATGATCGCACCACTGCACTCCAGCCTGGGCGACAAAACAAGGCCCTGTCTCAAAAAGAAAAAAAAAGTGGGGGCGGGCTGGGTGCAGTGGCTCATGCCTGTGATCCCAGCACTTTGGGAGGCCAAGGAGGGCAGATCACTTGAGGTCAGGAGTTCAAGACTAGCCCGGACAACATGGCGAAACCCCGTCTCTACTAAAAATACAAAAAGTTGGCCAGGCGTGGTGGCGGATGCCTGTAATCCCAGCTACTCAGGAGGCCGAGTCAGGAGACTCACTTGAGCCTGGGAGGTAGAGATTGCAGTGAGCCGAGATCATGCCGCTGCACCCCACCTGGATAACAGAGCAGGACTCTGTCTCAAAAAAAAAAAAAAAAACGGTAAAAAGTCAGGTTCAAGGGGCTCTGGGGGCAGAGGTCCCAGGCAGCAGGCACAGTATTTGAAAAGGCCCTGACGCAGGAGCTCACCTGTTGCATTTGAGGAATCCCAAGGAGGCCCTGGGGGTGGAACAGAGTGAGCAAGAGGGAGAGCCGGGAAGATGAGCTCACAGAGACGGGCTTTGGGGGCTGCGGGGAGGGGTCTGCGTGTCACTCCGGATGTAGCCAGGAAGTGATTGGCAGCGGCTGGGCTCTGACATCATGTTTTTCTGCAAAGATGAACAAGACGAGCAAGACATGACTCCTGTCCCCAGGGAGAGGTTTCGGGATGGAGCTGAGTCATCATTTGAACTTGCAGACATTTGTAAGACAGGCCTGGGGTGGGAGGAGGTGGGATCACCACGCCAGGTGGCAGCGGAGGCTACGGCGAAGGCTGAGGCACATTTGGGAAATTCTGAGGACGGTGGCAGGGGAGGGGCAGGGAAACTGTGCGCAGCAAGAGGCTGGCAGGTCTGGGACTGTGCCTCGCAGAGAGAGGGAGAAGGAGAGGCTCTGTCTGAGGTCACGTTTGACTGGTTCAAATCCCACCTGCAGCCGTCATCAGCTGTGTGTCCTTGGGTTGGTGGCTTAGCCTCCCTGAAACTCCCTCTTTTCATGGGAAAAGTCGGGTTGTGGAAATGTTTACCCAAAACAAGGACCTAGAATGGGCTTGGCATAGAAAGTGCTCCGTACACCTCCCCTACCGTAGTGACCTCGAAAGCCTCTTGAATGCCGGGCGTGGTGACTCACACCTATAATCCCAACACTTTGGGAGGCCAAGGCGAATGGATCACTTGAGGTCAGGAGTTCGAGACCAGCCTGGCCCACATGGTGAAACCCCCTCTCTCCTAAAAATGCAAAAATTAGCTGGGTGTGGCGGAAGGCGCCTGTAATCCCAGCTACTCCGGGAGGCTGAGGCACGGGAATCGCTTGAACCCAGGAGACGGAGATTGCAGTGAGCTGAGATTGCACCACTGCACTCCAGCCTGGGAGACAGAGTGAGACTCTGACTCTGTCTCAAAAAAAAACAAAAACAAAACAAAACAAAAAAAACCAGAACGGTATATCCATCAGGCAGGACATTCCTGGGGCCTAAGAGTCACCTCCCAGTGGCTGAAACAAAAGCCAGATCTCTCTCTGGTCGAGGCAAAATTTCTTGCTACACAATGGACAGGAATCATTCGCCTTGCACTGAGTATTTTACAACTTACACACTTGCTTACAGACATCGGAACAGCTGGAACCCCCGGCAGCAGGCATTGCGGACAATGCTAGCATGGTGGGCGGCTTCGGGCCTGGCTCCAGTGATCCCCCAGGGTGGTTAATTTTTTTTTTTTTTTTCTTAGAGATGGGCTTCGCTCTATTGCCCAGGCTTGAATGCAGTGACGTCGCAGCTCGCTGCAGCCTTGAACTCCTGACTTAAGGAATCTTCCCATCTCAGCCTCCCAAATAGCTGGGATTGCAGGCACGGGCCACCACACCCCGCTATGCAGGGGTTCTTCCTGCCCACTGCATAAAGAAAGACCATGTGACTGGGTGCAGGGGCTCACGCCTGTAATCCCAGCACTTTGGGAGGCCAAAGTGGGAGGATTCCTTGAGTCCAGGAGTTTGAGACCAGCCTGGGCAACATAGGGAGACCCCCAGTCTAACAAAGTATTTTACTTAAAAAAAAAAAAATAGAGGCTGGACGCGGTGGTTCACACCTGTAATCCCAGCACTTTGGGAGGCCGAGGTGGGCAGATCACCTGAGGTCGGGAGTTCGAGACCAGCCTGGCCAACATGGAGAAACCCCGTCTCTACTAAAAATACAAAATTAGCCGAGCATGGTGGTGGCGGGCGCCTGTAATCCCAGCTACTCGGGAGGCTGAGGCAGGAGAATCGCTTGAACCCGGGAGGCGGAGATTGCAGTGAGCTGAGATTGAGCCACTGCACTCCAGCCTGGGCGACAGGGCGAGACTCTGTCTCAAAAAAAAAAGGAAAGAAAAGAAAGGAAACAACGAAAGAGAAAGAGACCACAGCATTGTAGTAGAGAAAGAGTTTAATAGACATGAGGCTGGCCACGCCACATGGGAGATGGAATTCATAAATCAACTTGTTCAAACCTCATAGGTTAGAGGTTTTTCTTTATTGCGACGAGTCTCGCTCTGTCACCAAGGCTGGGGTGCAGTGGCGCCACCTCAGCTCACTGCAACCTCTGCCTCCTGGGTTCAAGCAATTCGCAACCTCCGCCTCCTGGGTTCAGGAGGTTCTCCCGCCTCAGCCTTCTGAATACCTGGGATTACAGGTGCACGCCACCACATCCAGCTAATTTTTTTTTTTTTTTTGGTAGAGATGGAGTTTCACCATGTTGGCCAGGCTGGTCTCGAACTCCTAACCTCAGGTGATCTGTTCACCTCAGCCTCCCAAAGTGCTGCGATTCCAGGCGTGAGCTTCCGCGCCCAGCCTAAGTTAGGGGTTTTTCAAGGGCAGTTTTGTGGGAAGGGGTGAGAGTGGGCCAGGTAAACAGGTGCTTGCTGCTGGTTGGTTGGGGGCAGAGATGGACTCACAGCAGGTTGCAGGGGTCCTCCTGCCGGCCAGATCGCTTCTGGGTGGAACCTCAGGAGCAGGGTTGTCAGTCCAGGTGGAGCCACGGGTGTCAGACATGCAAAACACGTGGAAAGTCATCTCAAAAGGCCAAACTACAATAATGGTGTTATTTGCAGGAGTAATTGGGGGAACCACATCTCTTTTTTTTGTTTTTTTTTTTTTTTTGTTTTTTTTCATGCTGAGTTTCGCTTTGTCGCCCAGGCTGGAGTGCAGTGGTGAGATCTCGGCTCACTGCAACCTCTGCCTCCCAGGTTCAAGCGATTCTCCTTCCTCAGCCTCCCAAGTATTTGGGACTACAGGCATGGGCTACCAAGCCTGGTTAATTTTTGTATTTTTAGTACAGATGGGATTGCACCATGTTGGCCAGGCTGGTCTTGAACTCCTGGCCTCAAGTGATCCACCCACCTTGACCTCCCAAAGTGCTGGGATTACAGGCGTGAGCCACCGCGCCTGGCCTGGAAGCTGCATATCTTATAACCTCCAGAATAACGTTTGCACCTTAACGGATGTCAGGCTCCCCTCCTCCCCTCAACCTGAAGGCCTCAGGTTAGCTTGACAAAAGCTGTTGGGTTTTGTGCAAGGTCTACTATCACTTAAACTGTAGCCTAAATGTCTTCCCAAGTTAGCTGGGCCCAATAGCCCAGGAATAATTAAGGCAAGATGGGGGTTGGTTAGTTTAGCCTACTGTTATAATTTTCTCGGCCGGACGTGGTGGCTCACGCCTGTAATTCCAGCACTTTGGGAGGCCAAGGCGGGCGGATCACGAGGTCATGAGATCGAGACCATCTTGGCCAACATGGTGAAACCCCATCTCTACTAAAAATACAAAACTTAGCTGGGCATGGTGGCGCGTGCCTGTAGTCCCAGCTATTTGGGAGGCTGAGGCAGCAGAATCGCTTGAACCCGGGAGGCGGAGGTTGCAGTGAGCCGAGATTGTGTCACTGCACTCCAGCCTGGGCGACAGAGCGAGACTCCGCCTCAAAAAAAAAATTTTTTTTTTCTCACTGATAGAACTTTTGCAAAGGCGCTTTCAGCTAATTTTATTTTTTGTAGATATGGGGCCCTGCTCTGTTGCCCAGGCTGGTCTTGAACTCCTGGCCTCAAGCGATCCTTCCTCCTTGGCCTCCCAAAGGGCTGGGATCACAGGATGAGCAGCTACTGCACCCGGCTCTATGATGCTTAATTTTTTTTTTTTTTTTTTTTTTGGTGACAGAATCTCAGTCTCAGTCTGTCACCTGGGATGGAGTGCAGTGGTGCAATCTTGGCTCACTGCAACCTCCACCTCATGGGTTGAAGTGATTCTTATGCCTCAACCTCCCCAGTAGCTGGGACTACAGGCACCTACCACCACGCCTGGCTAATTTATGTATTTTTAGTAGAGACGGGGTTTTGCCATGTTGGCCAGGCTGGTCTTGAACTCCTGACCTCAAGTGATCCACCAGCCTCAGCCTCCCAAAGTGCTGGGATTACAGGCATGAGCCAC
Source organism: Pan troglodytes (assembly GCF_028858775.2). Classification (NCBI taxonomy): domain Eukaryota; kingdom Metazoa; phylum Chordata; class Mammalia; order Primates; family Hominidae; genus Pan; species Pan troglodytes. Next base: position 4,795,744 of record NC_072418.2, on the reverse strand, counting down.
CGCGCCCGGCCCGGTGGTTAATTTTATATGCCATCATGGCTGGGCTGTGGGTGCCTGCATATTTGGTCAAACATTACTCTGTGCATGTCGGTGAGGGGGTTATTAGATGAGATGAGCCTTTGACCCTTTGCATCAGTAGACTCACTGAGTCACTCAAACCCACTACCCTCCCTAGCACGGGTGGGCCTTGCAGAATTCACTGAAGGCCCGGATGGAATACAGAGGCTGCCATTCCCCTGGGGAGCAGAGAATTCCTCCCACCTGAAGGCCTTCAGACTGGAACATCAGCTTTTTCCTGTCTTCAGACTCGAACAGAGAGATCAGCTCTCAGCCGGGCATGGTGGCTCACGCCTGTAATCCCAGCATTTTGGGAGGCAGGAGACTTGAGGTCAGGAGTTTGAGACCGGCCTTTCCAACATGGTGAAACCCTGTCTCTACTAAAAATACAAAAATTAGCCGGGCGTGATGGCGCATGCCTGTAATCCCAGCTACTCGGGAGGCTAAGGGGGGAGGATCATTTGAGCCCAGGAGGCAGAGGTTGCAGTGAGCCGAGATCATGCCACTGCTCTCCAGCCAGGGCAACAGAGCGAAGCTCCATCTCAAAAAAAATAAAAATAAAAAGGAACATCGGCTCTCTTGGGTCTCCAGCTTGCAGACTTCAGATGTTGTGACTTGTCAGCCCCCGTGCATCAATACCTTATAATAAATCTCTTGGCCGAGTGTGGTGGCTCACGCCTGTAATCCCAGCACTTTGGGAGGCCAAGGCAGGCGGATCACCTGAAGTCGGGAGTTCAAGACCAGCCTAATCAACATGGAGAAACCCCATCTCTACTAGAAATACAAAATTAGCCAGGTGTGGTGGCGCATGCCTGTAATCCCAGCTACTGGGGAGGCTGAGGCAGGAGAATCACTTGAACCTGGGAGGCAGAGGAGATTGTGGTGAGCCGAGATTGCGTCATTGCACTCCAGCCTGGGCAACAAGAGCAAAACTCTGTCTCAAACAAACAAACAAAAATCTCTTATTCTCTCTCCCCTCCTGCTGGTTCTGTTTCTCTGGAGAACCCTGACTAATTCACCCCCAGCTCCTCCTGATGAACGGAGGCAGGCCCTGGACAGCAGTGGGCCAGGATTTGAGGCTCTTGGTCTAACAGTCCGCAAGGAACAGAATCCTTCTGACCACGTGTGAATGAGTCTAGAAGTGGACTCTGCCCCAGAGACACCTTGGTTGCCACCTCTCAGAGCCCTGAGACAGAGGATGCCAAAGTTAAGCCACATCTGGATTCCTGACCCACAGAAACTGTGAGATAAGAAAAGTGAATATAAGCTGGGCACGGTGGCTCATGCCAGTAATTCCAGCACTCTGGGAGGCCAAGGCAGGCAGATGACTTGAGCCAAGGAGTTTGAGACCAGCCTGGGCAACATAGCGAGACCCTGTCTCGCCCTTTTCTAAGAGGCCCACCTCTACCCCTACTCCACACATGCCCCAGCATTTACCCCACTTTCTTTCTTCCTCATGCTCACCATCCTCTAGCATGCCATACAATTCACTTATTTATTTATTTATTTATTTTTGAGACAGAGTCTCACTCCATCACCCAGGCTGGAGTGCAGTGGCATAATCTCGGCTCGCTGCAACCTCCGCCTCCCGAGTTCAAGCAATTCTCGTGCCTCAGCCTCCTGAGTAGCTGGAATTACAAGCGTGCTCCCTCATGCCCGGCTAATTTTTGTATTTTTAATAGAGACAGGGTTTCACTGTGTTGGCTGGGCTGGTCTCATACTCTTGGCTTCAGGTGATCTGCCCACCTCGGCCTCCCAAAGTGTTGGGATTACAAGTGTGAGCCACCAAGCCCAGCCCTATTTATTTATTTTTGAGACAGGGTCTTACTCTTGTCACCCAGGCTGGAGGGCAGCGACTCAATCTCTGCTCACTGCAGCCTCTACCTTCTGGGCTCAAGTGATCCTCCCACCTGAGCCTCCCAAGTAGCTGGGACTGCAGGCATGAGTCACCACGCCTGGCTAATTTTTGTACATTTTGTAGAGATGGGCTTTCACTATGTCGCCCAGGCTGGTCTCGAACTCCTCGCCTCAAGCAATCCTTCTGCCTCGGCCTCTCTAAATGCTGGGATAGCAGGTGTGAGCCACTGCGCCCTACCTAATTCACTTATTTATAATGTGTACTCACTTCCCCTCTGTCCCCCCAGTGCCTGCCACAAAGTAGAAGCCACGCAAATATGTGTTGATTTCACTGCTCCATTCACTCATTTAACAGGCAGCTGCCAGCCACGGCCCCAGAGCTCTGCTTGCCTCCCGGATTTCTGTTGGGGTCACAAGGTTCCAACTCCAGGGTCCTGAATTCTGATCTTAGATACCAGGTTTGGCCTTCAAGTTCTGGAATCTATGTTCCAGAATCCGGCTTCCCAAGACCCACAGCCCAGAATCCAGGCTCCAGAATTCAGGCTCCCGGAGATCCAGGCTTCAGAATCCGAGCTCCCTCAGACCCAAGCTCCGAATCCGGGCTCCCTGAGATCCAGGCTCCGGAATCTGAGCTCCCTCAGATCCAGGCTCCGGAATCCGGGCTCCCCGAGATCCAGGCTCCGGAATCCGAGCTCCCTCAGATCCAGGCTCCGGAATCCGGGCTCCTCCAGATCCAGGTTCCGGAATCCGGGCTCCAGGCTCGCATTCCGGGCTGGGAGCCAGCCACAGCCGTTAGGCTGAGATTTTTAAAATCTGGCGCCAAAATCCACTCCCCGGGTGGGAGTGGCGGTGCCGGGTGGAGGTCAGTGGAATGGACGGGTCGGGACTGGGGCCCTCACGGGCTGCATAGTCCCAGGGTCCGGGATTTCTCTCCCGCGGCCCCGTACCCTCTCCCCAAAAGCAGACAGCAGTTGGTCACTAACTTTCTTTTCTTTTTTTTCTTTCTTTTTTTTTTTTTTTTTTCAGACGAAGGTTCGCTTTTGTAGCCCGGGCTGGAGTGCAATGGCGCGATCTTGGCTCACTGCAACCTCCGCCTCCTGGGTTCAAGCGATTCTCCTGCCTCAGCCTTCCGAGGAGCTGGGGTCACAGGCGCCTGCCACCACGCCCGGCTAATTTTTTTTTTTTTTTTTTTTTTAAGTGGAGACGGGGTTTCGCCATGGTGGTCAGTCTGGTCTCGAACTCCTGACCTCAGGTGATCCGCCCGCCTCGGACTCCCAAAGTTGGGATTACAGGCGTGAGCCACCGCGCCCAGCCAATTGGTCACTAATTTCTAGCTCCCGGGGGAAAGAGGGTCCCGCGTTCGGGTCCCGCGTTCGAATCCCGCCTCCGCTACGGCCCTGGTGCGGATTCCCCGACCGGTCCCTAACCTTCCTGTGCCTCAGTTTCCCATAATGGAAATGGGCCCGGAGCCCCCTGGCGCGTGTCGTGCCTTGGGAGGCCCCTCGGAATGGACGGGGCAGCTTTGCGGGATGCCCCAGACCTCGGGCTCCGGGCGCAGCTGCCAGCAGCAGCCTGGGCGTGGGTGCCCCCGGGGGGACCACGGTCTCAGCTGTCACCGCCCCTCCCGTTCAGCGCCAAAATTTGAAAATTGCCCAGCGCCTCCCAAACTGCGCGCTGGGAGGGGGAAAGCCCCGGGCCCCACCCACGGGAAGCGCGGGGCTTTCTGGGACTTGGAGTCCAGTCCCTGGGGGTCCCGCGGGGATGGCTCTGGGCACCCGAAGCCCCTCCCCAGCGCCGAGACAGGAGGGCGGGGGTAGATTCGAGACCCCGGTTTGCAGAGCGCAAGACTGAGGCCCAGGCCCGCGCAGGCAGGCAGGAAACGGCGCTCCTGGCGGATGGAACAGCACAGGCAAAGGCTGGGTATGGGGGTATGTGGGGATGGAAGTGCTCAGAGGGGCAGCGCGATGGGGTTGGGGGCGGGACCCCGCAGGGCCTCCAGTGAGGGGCGAGTTGGGGGATTTGGTCAGCCAGTGGCCAAGGCCGGTGGTCAGTGAGTAGTTGATGCGGGTGGGGGGACGGTTTCAGATCAGTCTGAGGGTGGAGAATAGGAAAAGTGACCCGGCCGGGAGTGGTGGCTCATACCAGTAATCCCAGCACTTTGGAAGGCCGAGGCTGGCAGATCACCTGAGATCAGGAGTTCGAGACCAGCCTGATCCAACATGGTGAAACCCCGTCTCTACTAGAAATACAAAAATTAGCCGGGCGTTGTGGCACATGCCTGTAGTCCCAGCTACTCAGGAGGCTCAGGCAGGAGAATCACAAGAACCCAGGAGGCGGAGGTTGCAGTGAGCTGAGATCGTGCACTTCAGCCTGGGCCACAGAGCAAGACTGTCTCAAAAAAAAAAAAAAGTGACCCCATTTCCCACCCAAACCTCAATCATCCTTCTTCCCTCTGGCCCCGCCTCCTGTAGTATTATTTATTTCCCACTGTGCTTTACCATCTGTCTTTATATTTTATATTCCTCCCTTTATGAGGAAGGAAAACAGTATCAGTTCTCTAAATACGCAGTCACAGCTTAGCTCCCTCTTGCCTGGCTGGTTTATTTGTTGTTTGTTTTGAGAAAGAGTCTTGCAGCTGGGCATGGTGTCTCACGCCTGTAATCCCAGCACTTTGCAGGGCCGAGGTGGGCGGATCATTTGAGGTCAGGAGTTCAAGACCAGCCTGGCCAACATGGTGAAACCCCATCTCTAGCAAAAATTAGCTGGGCAGTAGTGGCGCACGCCTGTAATCCCAGCTACTCGGGAGGCTGAGGCAGGAGAATCACTTGACCCTGGGAGGTGGAGGTTGTAGTAAGCCGAGATCAAGCCACTGCACTCCAATCTGGGTGACAGGGTGAGACCCTGTCCCCCCTGCAAAAAAAAAAAAAAGAGAGAGAGAGAGAGAGAGAGTCTTGCACTGTCATCCAGGCTGGAGTGAAATGGTGCAATCATAGCTCACTGCAGCCTCCACCTCCTGGGCTCAAGCGATCTCCTTGACTCGGCCTCCCAAGTAGCTGGGGATACAGATGCACGCCACCACGACCAACTAATTAAAAAAATTTTTTGTAGGGGCCGGGTGCAGTGGCTCACGCCTGTAATCCCAGCACTTTGCGAAACCGAGGTGAGCAGATCACTTGAGGTCCAGAGTTCAAGACCAGCCTGGCCAACATGATGAAACTCTACAAAAATACAAAAATTAGCCAGGCATGGTGGCGCATGCCTGTCATCCCAGCTACTCAGGAGGCTGAGGCAGGAGAATCTCTTGAACCTAGGAGGTGGAGGTTGCAGTGAGCCAAGATTGTGCCACTGCACTCCAGCCTGGGGGACAGAAAGACTCTGTCTCCAAAAAAAAAAAAAAAAAATTGTAGAGTATTGTAGAGTTGGGTCTTGCTATGTTGCCCAGGCTGGTCTCAAACTCCTGGGCTCAAGCCATTTTCTTGTCTCAGCCTCCCAAAGTGGCTGTGATTGCAGGTGTGAGCCACCATGCCAGGCTTCCTGCCTGGGTTCTAAGGCTGGGGGGTCTATCTGGTAAGAGGGGAATAATAGCGAGTGAATGTTGGCTGTTGGAGGCAGGTGGGCTCTTTCCCCTGGTGTCCTCAGTAGGCTGGAAAGGGCATTAGATTCTCAGTGTGTGATTTATTGGGGTCTCTGGCAGAGGCTGAGCCAAACCCCCAAGGTGAGATGTGTAAAAAGGAGGAGTTCCCCAGGCAGAAGGAAGACCGGGCCAGTTCTAGGTCAGGAGGAAGTTATTCTCCAACTGGGGCAATTTTGCCCCTCTGGTGACATGTGGCAATGTCTGGAGACATACTTGGTTTTCATAACTAGGGGGCCGGGGCCGGACGCGGTGGCTGACGCCTGTAATCCCAGCAACGTGGGAGGCCAAGGCGGGCAGATCATTTGAGGTCAGGAGTTCAAGACCAGCCTGGCCAACATGGCAAAACCCTGTCTCTACTAAAAATACAGAAACTTAGCCGGGCATGGTGGCATGTGCCTGTAATCCCAGCTACTCAGGAGAGTGAGACAGGAGAGTCACTGGAACCCGGGAGGCGGAGGTTGCAATGAGCCGAGATCACGCCACTGCACTGCAGCCTGGGCCACAGAGCGAGACCCCGCCTCAAATAAAAATAAAAATAAAATAAAAAATAAGTATGAGGCTGGGATGCTCGTGGCATGGAGTGGGTGGAGACCGAGGATGCTGCTCAATACCCTGTAATGGACAGCACCTCCTGACTCCAACCCCCTGCAACAGAGAGTGATCTGGCCCCAAATATCTAGTGCAGAGTTGGAGAAACACTGCTGTATAGGTTGTCTTGTTAAATTACAATTTTGGGGTTTTTTTTTTGGAGACGGAGTCTTGCTCTGTCGCCCAGGCTGGAGTGCAGTGGTGTGATTGCGACCTTTGCCTCCCGGGTTCAAGCGATTCTCGTGCCTCAGCCTCCCAAGTAGCTGGGATTACAGGCGTACACCACCACGCCTGGCTAATTTTTGTACTTTTTGAAGCGACAGGTTTTTGCCATTTTGGCCAGGCTGGTCTCGAACTCCTGGCCTCAGGTGGTCTGCCCGCCTCGGCCTCCCAAAGTGCTGAGATTACAGGCATGAGCCACCGCGCCTGGCCTTGTTAAATAAAATGTATGGCAGGCCATTGTTTTAGACAATGGGGTCTCTAGTCCCCAGCAGACCAGATAAAATTGGAATGGAGTCACTAGTGCCAGGTACCACGTAGTCAAACTGATCTTTTATTTTTTTTATTTTTTGAAATAGGGTCTCGCTCTGTTGCCCACACTGGAGTGCAGTGGCGCAATCACGGCTGACTGCAGACTTGAACTCCTGGATGCAAGCCATTCTCCTGCCTCAGCCTCCCGAGGAGCTGGGACTACAGGTGTGTGCCAGCACATGTGGCTAATTATTAAAAATTTTTTTGGCTGGGTGCCGTGGCTCACGCCTGTAACCGCAGCACTTTGGGAGGTCGAGGCGGGTGGATCACGAGGTCAGGAGTTCAGGACCAGCCTGGCGAAGATGGTGAAACCAGGTCTCTACTAAAAATACAAAAATTAGCTGGGCATGGTGGCGGGTGCCTGTAATCCCAGCTACTCGGGAGGCAGAGGCAGAGAATTGCTTGAACCCAGAAGGTGGAGGTTGCAGTGAGCCGAGATCATGCCATTGCACTCCAGCCTGGGTGACAAGAGCAAGACTCTGTCTCCAAAAAAAAAAATTTTTTTTTGGAGACAGAGTCTCACTATGTTGCCCAGGATGTTCTCAAACTCCTAGGCTTAAGCGATCTCCCCATCTCAGCCTCCCAAAGTGCTGAGATTACAGGTGAGAACCACCCGTACCTGGCCTCAAACTGAACTTTAAAGGGTGCAGGTTTTCAAAAAAAAACATTCACAGCCACCAAGCCAAAGGGGACCAGTTAACCTGATAGGGAAGTACCCTCAAAATAGAGGGGGTTAAAACAGACCCTATGAAAAAAGTAACTTTGAAACAACCAATTGGTTTTTATTTCGTATTTTTATTTTTACTTTTTTTGAGACAAAGTCTCACTCTATCACCCAGGCTGGAATGCAGTGATGTGATCAGGGCTCACTGCAACCTTGACCTCTCTTGCTCAAGCAATCCTGCCACCTTAGCCTCCCAAATACCTAGGACTATAGGCGCCCAGCTAATTTTTTTTTTTTTTTTTTTTTTTTTTTTTTTTTGAGGTGGAGTCTTACTCTGTGCCTAGGCTGGAGTGCAGTGGTGCAATCTTGGCTCCCTGCAACCTCTGCCTCCCGGGTTAAAGCAATTCTCCTGCCTCAGCTTCCCGAGTAGCTGAGACTATAGGCATGTGCCACCATGCCTGGCTAATTTTTGTATTTTTAGTAGAGATGGGATTTCACCATATTGGTCAGGCTGGTCTCGAACTCCTGACCTCATGATCTGCCCGGCTTGGCCTCCTAAAGTGCTGGGATTACAGGTGTGAGCCACTGCACCTGGCTAATTTTTTTATTTTTATTTTTAGAAATGGGGTCTTGCTATGTTGCCCAGGCCAGTCTCAAATTCCTGGGCTCAAGCTATCCTCCCACCTCCGCCTCCCAAAGTGCTGGCATTACAGGCGTGAGCAAACCACTGTACCTGGCCTGGCTTTTATTGTAATTCTTATTTCTCCTTTCTTCAGCCTTTTCTGCCTATAATGCAGAATGCCCATCCTCTCTGCTCAGCTCATTGGAGTGCCTATTTAATAGATTGAATGCTATCCAATTCATGAATTGCTAATAAGAGCCAATGAGATCATTAAACTCAATTTGTTGAAATTCATACTCCTTGACAGCCTCTTCTGGACATTTTTTATCAGTGGCATTGTACACTATATGGCTTTTTTTTTTTTTTTTTTTTTTTTGAGACAAAGTTTCTCATTGTTGCCCAGGCTGGAGTGCAGTGCCACGATCTTGGCTTACTGCAACCTCCACGTCCCAAGTTCAAGAGATTCTCCTGCCTCAGCCTCCCAAGTAGCTGGGATTACCGGCGCGCGCCTCCATAGTAGAGATGGTGTGGGGGGGTCTCCCTATGTGGTCCAGGCTGATCTCGAACTTCTTTTCTCAAGTGATCCACCGGCCTTGGCCTCCCAAAGTGCTGGGATTACAGGCGTGAGCCACCACGCCCGGCCCTATATGGCCTTTTGTGTCTGGTTCTTTGAACACGTTTTGAGGTTCTCTAAGTGGGGAAACAGGTACTAGAAAGCAACCCAACGCTGTTTCCTCGTGGCGGAGCTGGGAGTTTGCAGCCAGGCAGTCTGTCTCTGGAGTCAGCGCCTCTGCGAAGCGGTAGCTGGACGGAGACTTCAACTTCCGGCGTGCCCCGCGCGCGCCCGGCGGCCGGACTACCAGTCCCAGGCTGCCCCGCCGCGGCGGGCGGCGGGCGCGGCGCGGCGCGGCGCCATCTTGCAGCCGGCGGCGCGGATTGAATGAGCCCGCCGAGCCCGGGCCGCCGTCGGGAGCAGCGCAGGCCGCGAGCCGCCGCCACCATGGCCACGCCGCTGCCCGGCCGCGCGGGCGGGCCCGCCACGCCGCTGTCGCCCACGCGCCTGTCGCGGCTGCAGGAGAAGGAGGAGCTGCGCGAGCTCAACGACCGCCTGGCGCACTACATCGACCGCGTCCGCGCGCTGGAGCTGGAGAACGACCGGCTGCTGCTCAAGATCTCAGAGAAGGAGGAGGTGACCACGCGCGAGGTGGGCGCCGGGGCTTAGGGGCCGGGCGGGGGTGCAGCCGGCAGGCCCCGCCCACCGCGGGGCGCGCGATCGCGGGGACCCTGGGCGGGGGTGCAGACGGGGACGGGCCCCGGCTTCGGGGGTTTCCGCGGGGTTTCGGGGGGCCCCTGAGTGAGGGGTGCAGCTCGGCCAGGTCCCTCCCACCGCAGGGTGCGCAATCGCTGGGACCCTGGGTGCAGACAGGGACGGGCCCGGGTCTCGAGGGTCTCCAGGGGGTTTCGAGGGGCCCCTGAGTGAGCGGTGCAGTTCGGCCAGGCCCCGCCCACCGCGGGGTGCGTGATCGCGGGGACCCTGGGCGGGGGTGCAGACGGGGACAGGCTCCGGCTCGGGGGTCTCCAGGAGGTTTGGGGGCTCCTGAGTGAGGGGTGCTGCTCGGCTAGGCCCAGCCCACCGCGGGGCTCCCAGTCGCGGGGAACCCTGAGCTGGGATGCAGACGGGGACAGTCCGGCCTCGGGGATCTCCGCCGCGTTTCGGAGAGTCCCTGAGTGAAAGGTGCTACTCGGCCAGGCCCCGCCCACCACGGGGCGCGCGATCGCCGGGGACTCTGAACGACTCCCGGCTTGGGGTCTCCAGGGGGTTTGGGGGGGGCTCCTGGATGAAGGGTGCAGGTCCTGGCCACCGCGGGGTGCGCGATCGCGGGGACCCTGGGCAGGGGTGCAGACCGGGAAGGGTCCCGGCTTGGGGGTCTCCAGGGGGTTTCAAGGGGTCCCTGAGTGAGGGGTGCAGCTCGGCCAGGCCCAGCCCACCGCGGGGTACGCGATCGCGGGGGACCCTGAGCAGGGGTGGGGACAGCCTGGCCTCGGGGATCTCCAGGGGGAGACCCTGAGTGAGGGGTGCCACCTGGGCAGGCCCTGCCCACCGCAGTTTCTGAGATCTTGGGGGACCCCTTGGGAGGGGTGCAGACCGGAGTGGCCCATTCTCTCGGGGACCCCCAGGGGGTTTCTAGGGCACTGAGTGAAAAGTGCAGACCAGGAATGCCCCACCTATGGAGGGGGTCCCAGGAGATCTTCCGTGTCCTGAGTGAGGGCTGCAGAGGGGCCTCCAGCTAGCTCTGGGGACCCTTCCGTGAGAGGTGCATTTTGGGGCCATGGGGGTTACAGACTAGGGCTCCCCACCAAAGAGAGGTCCTGGGGATTTGGGGGCTCCCTGAGTATTGGGCTGCAGCCCCCCATATGCCTCGTCCCTCAGAGGATTCCAAGGAGACTTGGCGGACCCCCCCAACTGAGGGGGTGTGAGTGGGAGTCTCTGGGGATGAAGCTGGGTATTGGGGTATCTGGGGTGGAATGGGGGTGGTCTCTGGGCTCCAAGGAGACTGGGGGGCCCAGGCCCTCTGAGGAGGCCCAAGATGGGGTGTGTGGGGGGTCTCCCTGGAGTCTCTGGGGTGAGTCACGTGGTCTCAGTTCTCCCTGGAGCTTTAGCGAGTTCCCTGATGAATCCAGAAGAGATTAGTGACTGGGGTGGGAATTAGGCCCCTCATCTCTCACCAGGCCCAAGGTGGGTAGGGGGCCGAGGGAGAGGTTCTGATACCTTGGGGTCCCACGGGAAATTTGGGAGTCCCTTATTTGTGCCCTGGTGTCAGCGGTGGCCTGGCAGGTTCTGCCCCCAAGAGAATATGAAGGAAGGGTGAGAGTTGGGATCTTGGGTCCGGTGGAAAGTGTTGAGGTTCTGATGGGCCCCGAGGCTTCAGTGCAGACTGAAGGAGAAGAGGCGGGAAAGTCTGCCCACCAAGGGGACGTGAGGTCGGGGTGTCGGGGTCTGGGTGCAATCTGTCCTGCCCCCCAACCTAACCCTGGGGAGGCTCTTTGTCCCTCCCACTGGCCATGCCCAATCCAAGGACAGGACTCCAGAACGGGGGGCAGGCAGGAGCACCCACTTGATTCCTGCCATGGGTTGGGGTCCTGGGGTCCCTAGGTCCCAGTGTCCTGTTGGGAGAGCCGGGTGCTGAAGTCGGGATTTGCAGCGCCCAGCCCCCACTCGGCCATCTGGAGATCAGAGGAGGTGGTAGGCTTCTGGGAGAAGAGCTGCTTGTTGAGGGGGTCGGGTCATTTCTGGGAGCCACTTACCCTCTGTGTGACCTTGGGCTAGTCACTTACCCTCTCTGGGTCTCAGTGCCCTCGCCTTTGGAATGGGTATAATTAGAATACCCACCTCTTACTTGTGTGTGGGGCCACAGCAGGTTAACTTTTGTTCAGTAGTTCCCTGTGGGTTGTTTTCACAGTGCCCTGGGGACAGGGAACCTGAAAGAATGTAGCTGGTGCCTTCAGGGAGGTAGAAGGAAGATCAGTGCTTGGTGGGGTCCCCTGCTTTTCTTTCTTTCTTTCTTTCTTTCTTTCTTTTTTTTTTTTTTTTTTTTTTTTGAGATAGAGTCTCGCTCCGTCGTCCAGGCTGGAGTGCAGTGGCGCGATCTTAGCTCCCTGCACCCTCTGCCTCCCGGGTTCAAGTGATTCTCCTGCCCCCGTCTCCCGAGTAGCTGGGATTACAGGTGTTCACCACCATGCCCGGCTCATTTTTGTATTTTTAGTAGAGACAGGGTTTGGCCTTGCTGGTCAGGCTGGTCTCAAACTCCTGGCCTCAGGTGATCTGCCTGCCTCGGCCTCCCAAAGTACTGGGATTACAGGTGTGAGCCACCGTGCCCGGCCAGTCCCCTGCTTTTCAATTAGTGTGGCTTTGGGCAGGCCCCTGTGTCTCTTGGAGCCTCCATCTTGCCATCTGTCCAGTGCGGAGTTGTCCCAACTTAGAGGCCGCCTGCTGGACCCGTGGCGTGCAGGGTTAGAGCTGGTTTCTTGTCTTTGGGCCTCTGTTGTCCCACCTGCCAATGGGACGAACAGCTGCAGGGAGCTTTGAGGGTGCAGGGCCTGGTGAGTGCTGGGGAGGTACCAGCCCCAGCCCCACTGGACGCCCTGTTGGACCGGCCCTGTGCCCTAGAGGGAGCCTGGCCCAGCCACCTCTCGGGGCCGCAGCAGCGTCCTTTACAACTCAGTTCACTCAGGCTGGGTGAAATGCGGGTCTGACTCCAGTGAAGGCAGCCATTCAGCAGGTGACACACTGGCCCCCCCGTGAGCCCTGTCACCCAGCCGTGTCTGCAGGGCATGTGGCAGGGGACAGCTGGGAGTTCCGCCTGCGACTAGTGGGCCAGGAACCCGGCTAGTGGGGAGCAGAGCTGGAAGCCTGCTGGGGTGGGGGCCGCTGGTGGGGGGGCGTCACGTGGGCCCACATGGAGGGAGTGACCTGGAATAGCTGGGGGCCTTCTAGACACAGGTGGGCCAGGTGGGGTTCAGAGAGCAGCCTCAGGCTCAGCCTGGCAGGATGGGGGCAGGGGAGGGAGCTCTGAACGAGAAGGGACCTGGGGTGTCAGGCCTAAGAGCATGCAGGTCACCTGGACAGCAGGGCCTCTCTCACCTGGCCAGCTTCTGCCCCCAGGGGACTCTTGGCCAAGGCTGGGCATGCCCTTGGTTGTCACATGGGGAGGGAGACGGCATCGGCACAGAGTGGGTGGAGGCTGGGTGCTGCTCAGCGCCCCGAGAAGAGAATCACCTGGCCCCCACGAGGTTGACCCATCCCCCACGAGGATGACCCATCCCCCACGAGGATGACCCAGCTCCCACGAGGATGACCCAGCCCCCATGAGGATGACGCAGCCCCCACGAGGTTGACCCATCCCCCACGAGGATGACGCAGCCTCCATGAGGGTAACACAGCCCCCATGAGAATGGCCAGGCCAAGGAGCCTGCTGGGAGGCGTGAGGGACTCAGTTCAGATTTTTTCAGGCTCATAACACGACTCACAGCATCCTGGTGTGTGGCAGCCCCTGAGGTCCTCACACACGCCTTTCTCACTTCTTTTTTGAGATAGAGTCTCACTCTGTCGCCCAGGCTGGAGTGCAGTGGTGTGATCTCGGCTGACTGCAACCTCTGCCTCCCAGGTTCAAGCAATTCTCCTGCCTCACCCTCCTACGTAGCTGGGATTACAGGCGTGTACCACCACACCCGGCTAATTTTTGTATTTTTAGTAGAGATGGGGTTTCACCATGTTGGCCAGGATGGTCTCTATCTCTTGACCTTGTGTTCTGCCCGCCTCAGCTTTCCAAAGTGCTGGGATTACAGGTGTGAGCCAGTATGCCTGGCCTTTTTTTTTTTTTTTTTTTTTCTAGACAGAGTCTCTCTCTGTCGCCCAGGCTGGAGTGCAGTGGCGTGATCTTGGCTCACTGCAACCTCTACCTCCTGGGTTCAAGGGCTTCTCGTGCCTCAGCCTCCCGAGTAGCTGGGATTACAGGCGCCCACCACCATGCCCGGCTAACTTGCTTACTTCTTTCCTGCCCGCAGGAGCTCACCCTTGCACACTCGTACAAAACCAGGCCAAGCATGGGTTCCACATTCCCGTGTGACACTAGGGGGTGTCTTTTGGCGGTGTGGATGAATCGCCATATACAAGCATCGTTGGAGGGCTTGGGGAAGGGTGGGGTGGGGGCTGGCCAGATGGGTATTTGTTGAAGGAGGATCACTGAGTGCTGGGGGCGGGGGCAGGTGCAGGGAGGCCGTGCTGTGGCCCGTGTCCAGGCGCGGGAGAGGCAGGTACTCCAGGTACTTCCCTGCCAGGCCTTACATTCCCGAGGGAGGAGACCTGGCTTCGGCATCTTCTGTCTTCCCCCGCCCCGGTGTCCCCTGGCTGCTGAGGGCTGCTGGAGGGGGTCTCGGAGGCGGCCCAGGCGAGCGTGGAGGATGGAGTCCACTTTGGAAGTGACCCCAAGCCGGTGTTTGCATTTTCTGCACAGGGCTGTAGTTCTTAGCCGGGCCATTTTGTCCCACCGTGGCCTCCTCCAGCCGAGTTGTGCTGCTCTGTGTGTCCGAGGGGTCCCAGGCAAAGGCCATCTCAGGCTATCTGAGCCCTGCCAGGCCCACATGTGTGGACACACTTGTTGACTTCCCTCAAGCCTAGCACTTGCTAGATGCCGTGAAAGAGGAAAGAAAAGGCCCAGCCTGTCCCCAGCCCTTTGCAGCGCCTCACAAGCACAGGGAGGCCGTCCTGCCCCGGCACACCCGTTCCGCAGGCTCAAAGGGTCTTTGTGAGGTGCCCCAGCCTCTAGAACTTTCCTCATCATCACAGCACAGCAGACCAGGCATGGTCGGCAGACTTTTTCTAAAAAAGGCCAGACTGTCTCCATCTGAACCACTCAGCTCTGCCATAGGGTGAAAGCTGCCTTAGCCCATAGGTGAATAAGTGGGTGCTGCTATGTGTCAATAAAACTTTACTTATACACATGGAACTGTGAAGTGCATAGAATCTGCCTGTGTCACAAAGTCTCTTCATCTTGCCCCCTGGCCTTTATCGTTTTTGTTTTTGAGACAGTCTCGTTTTCCAGGCTGGAATGCAGTGGCACAATCTCCGCTCACTTCAACCTCTGCCTCCCGGATTCAGGCGATGAAGCGATTCTCGTGCCTCAGCCTCCCCAGTAGCTGGGATCACAGGTTTGCACTGCCACGCCCAGCTAATTTTTGTATTTTTAGCAGAGATGGGGTTTCACCATGCTGGTCAGGCTGGTCTCGAACTCCTGACCTCAGGGGATCTGCCAGCCTCTGCCTCCCAAAGTGCTGGGATTACAGGCGTGAGCCACCTCTCCTGGCTACCCCTAGCCATTTAAAAATGTAAAAACCGTCTGGGCGCAGTGGCTCACACCTATAATCCCAGCACTTTGGGAGGCCGAGGTGGGCGGATCACGAGGTCAGGAGATTGAAACCAGCCTGGCCAACATGGTGAAGCCCCGTCTCTACTAAAAATACAAAAATTAGCTGGGCATGGTGATGCACGGCTATAGTCCCATTTACTTGGGAGGCAGGATAATCGCTTGAACCCGGGAAGCAGAGGTTGCTGTGAGCTCAGATCGTGCCACTGCACTCCAGCCTGGGCAACAGAGTCTTGCCCTGTGCTCGCCCAGGCTGGAATGCAATGGTGCAATTTTTGTGTTTTTAGTAGAGATGGGGTTTCACCATGTTGACCAGACTGGTCTTAAATTCCTGACCTCAGGTGATCTGCCCGCCTCAGCCTCCCATCATCTTATGCCAGGTGCGGTGGCTCATGCCTGTAATCCCAGCACTTTGGAAGGCTGAGGCAGGCTGATCCTCCTGCCTCAGCCTCCCAAAGTTGTAGGACTGCAGCTGTGAGCCACTGCGCCCAGCAACATCCATCATGTATTCAGACTTCCTCAGTTTCCCCAATGTCCTTTCCTGCCCCAAGACCCCATCCACTATCTCACGTGACATTTAGTGACTACGTCACTGTCTCCCAGGCTCCTCCAGGCTGATAGTTTCCTCCACGTTCCTGGTTAGAGGTTCTGGTTGGTCCTGAGCGGGCTGGGCAGGTGTGCAGTAGGATGTTCCTCAGTGGGGGTTTGTGTGTTGTTTTGCTCATGGTCACGCTGGGGTGATGGGATGAGTAATGTTTTAATGGAATATATACATATATATGTGTGTATGTATATATATATGTATATGTATATGTATTTTCTTTTCTTTTTTTTGAGACAGAGTTTCACTCTGTTGCCCAGGCTGGAGTGCAGTGGCGTGATTTTGGCTCACCACAACCTCCGCCTCCCTGGTTCAAGCGATTCCCCTGCCTCAGCCTCCTGGGTAGCTGGGATTACAGGCATGCGCCACCATGCCTGGCTAATTCTGTATTTTTAGTAGAGACAGGGTTTCTCCATGTTGGTCAGGCTGGTCTCGAACTCCTGACCTCAGGTGATCCACCCGCCTTGGCCTCCCGAAGTGCTGGGATGACAGGCGTGAGCCACCGCACCCGGACATATGTATATGTTTTTTTGAGACAGGGTCTCTCTGTGCCACCCAGGCTGCAGCGTAGTGGCGTGATCTCGGCTCACTGCAACCTCCGCCTCCCGGGTTCAAGTGATTCTCCTGTCTCAGCCTCCCGAGTAGCTGGGATTACAGGCGCCCACCACCACACCCAGCTAATTTGTGTTTTAATAGAGACAGGGTTTCACCATGTTGGCCAGGCTGGTCTCGAACTGCTGACCTCAAGTAATTCGCCTGCCTCAGCCTCCCAAAGTGCTGGGATTTCAGGCATGCTCCAGCGCGCCAGGCCCTAATGGAATGTTTTTAAAAAATCAATTAATTCAAAAAATCTACAATGAACAAACTATTAATTCAAGTCAGGTGTCGTTTAGTGACAGGGATACCTTGTGGAAAGCGTGTCGTTAGGAGACGTGCCCCTTGTGTGGGCATGGTAGAGTGCACTCCCACACTCCCGGATGGTGGAAGCCACCACACACCCAGGCTCGGGCGTGGTCTCCTAGGCCACAGACCCACACCGCCCGCTCCTCTGTGGAATGCTGTGGGCACCGGTTACACAATGGTAAGTATGTGAGCATTTAAACACGAGAAAGGGCTGGGTGCGGTGGCTCCCGCCTATAATCCCAGTACTTTGGGAGGCTGGGGCAGGCAGATTGCTTGAGTCCAGGAGTTTGAGACCAGCCTGGGCAACATAGCAAGACCCCATCTCTTAAAAAAAAAGTTAGAAACTAATTAGGCAGGCATAGTAGTACGTGTGCCTATAGTCCCAGCTATTGGGGCAGCTGAGGCAGGAGGATTGCTTGAGCCCAGAGTTTGAGGCTGCAGTGAGCTGTGATTGCGGCATTGCTCTCCAGGCTGGGTGTGGCTCTGTCTCAAAATAAGTAAATAAACACAAGAAAGGTGCAGTAAGAATATGGTATTAGATTCTTTTTGTTTTTATTTTTTGAAGTGGAGTCTGGCTGTCGCCAGGCTGGAGTGCAATGGCCCAATCTTGGCTCACAGCAACCCCTGCCTCCTGGGTTCAAGCAATTTTCCTGCCTCAGCCTCCTGAGTAGCTGGTATTACAGGTGCACGCCACCATGCCCGGCTAATTTTTTTGTATTTTTAGTAGAGACAGGGTTTCACCGTGTTAACCAGGATGGTCTTGATCTCCTGACCTCGTGATCCGCCCGCCTCAGCCTCCCAAAGTGCTGGGATGACAGGCGTGAGCCCCCATGCCAGGTTTGCATTAGAGTCTTACAGGACCGCTGTGCACATGGTCTGGGGGTGCCCAGCATGCCTCTGTGCGTGTGGCTGCCATTGCAGAGTTGCTGTTTTTTCTCACCTTGAACGGGCTCCTGTGTGTCCCGGCGCTGATCTTGTCTTTGTTGGAAACTCTGCTGTTTTGTTCATCCTGGCCCCTCTGCCTCGTGAGCCGCAGTCAGTTCTCTCTCTGTGGGGACAGGAGAGCTCGTGTGTGACCCCCATCCTGAGGGTGTCCCGTCAGCCCCTCCCTTGAGGTTAGGGGCATTTGGGAGCTTTGAGGGAGAGGCAGACACCACCATGCCTGCACCTGGTGCCCAGCTGTTTGGGGCGTGGAGCTGGCCCCTTTTTCCTGATTTGGGTTATTCTAGAAGTCTGTTCCCAGGACACAGATGTGGAGGGCACGGCCCAGATGATCGCCTGCATGGGAGGGAGGGCTTGGGGGTGGCCGGGGTGCCGCGGGAGGAGCTCGCTTTGCACTGCTGCCTCTGTGGGTCCCTGTCCTACAATTGGTCCCCGCAGACCTGATATGTCTAGGACCCAGCGATGGTCAGGAGGAGGCTTTTTACTGACCCATGCCTCAGTTTTCCCATATATAAAATCAGGTTGGGAACCCTTATCCCGCCCCACTGTAGGCTGACGGGACTTGGAGCTGCGGTGCTGGGGCAGCCTGAGACTCTGACTTGTCCAGATGGCCCAGCATGCGTTGGTTTGAGGCTGAGGGTCCCACCTCAGAAGAGGCCCGGTCACTGCCAAGGGGTGCGTCCTGGCAGGCCCCCAGCCCTCTGCACAGGAGCCTCGCCTGTAACATGGGGGTGCGGCCCTCCAGATGCAGGCCGACCCTGTACCCACCTTGCATAGACACCCTTGGCCCTGTAGGGCTGTGGGAACATCACGGCGTTCTAGCGGGCGGTGCTGGGCCTGGTTCCGCCTGCCATCCTCCGGCCCTCCTTTTCCTCAGCACCAGAGCCGGAGCAGTTAATTCCCGCCTCATACGGTTCACCCAGCTCACCCGCAGGTTTCGCGTTTTCATATCTCCACAGCTGTGCCACCAGCAATGTGTCCAATTTTAGAACGTTCATCCCCACTAAAAGAAGCCTGTCCCCTCAGCACTCACTCCCCGTCCCCTTCTCCAGCCCCGCTGCCCACACACCCGCTGCCTGTGTCTGTGCACTGGCCTGACCTGGACATTTCATGGAAATGGGATTACACACTGTGTGGCCTTTTGTGTCTGGCGTCTCATGAGTGTGACATCCTCAAGGGGCATCCACACTGTGGTGTCAGAACCTTGCTCCGTTACACAGCTGGGTCATGTTCCTGTGTGTGGACGGTGGAGGGACCGCATTGCTTTTATTTTTTTATTTATTTTTATTTTTCATTTTATTTATTTATTTATTTATTTTGAAACGGAGTCTCACTCTGTCTCCCAGGCTGGAGGGCAGTGGCGCGATCTCGGCTCACTGCAAGTTCCGCCTCCCGGGTTCACGCTTTCTCCTTCCTCAGCCTCCCAAGCAGCTGGGACCACAGGTGCCCACCACCACGCCCAGCTAATTTTTTGTATTTTTAGTAGAGACGGGGTTTCACCGTGTTGGCCAGGATGGTCTTGATCTCCTGACCTCGTGATCCGCCCGCCTCGGCCTCCCAAAGTGCTGGGATTACAGGCGTGAGCCATCGTGCCTGGCACCATGTGTAGTTTTCAAACATGCATGGATGTGAATTTCATGTCTTCTGGGTCCACACCCAGGAGTGGAGTTACCGGGTCACGGGGTGGCTCTGTGACTCTTGGGGGAGCCCCTGGGCTGTTTTCTGTAGGGCTGCCTCAGCTCAGGTTCCTGCCGCTGCCTGTGAGGTTCCGATTTCTCTGCGTACTCGCCCGCACCTGCGACTGTCTGTCTTCTTGACGGACGCCCTGGCGGGTGCGAAGTGGCATCTCACTGCGGTTTGCTTCCACATATTTTTAAACTCATTGAGTGCATGGCCCTGTGGGAGGAGGGGAGGCAGGAAGGCCACTAGAAGCCTGAGCTGTGCCCCCAGCTGGCGCGTGCAGAGGCCGGGCAGGTGGCGGCTGTGGTCGCAGCAGGATTAGTAGGAAGTGAAGAGGTCGCCTTCCCTGGCACTGCATGTGCCTCGAGTTCACCCGGAGGCCCTCGAGAGGGGCGGGTTTGGGGGCTTTGCGCGGGGCTTAGGGAGGGGCTTTCTTTAGCCGGGCGGCCCAGAGGGTGTTCCAGTTGCTTCTGCCTGCCCTGGTGACCCCTGGCTCTCCAGCCCCTCCCCGTGTCCCTGCTGGCTGGGCTGGTCTCCGTGGGGAAAGGTGGGGGCCGCTGGTGGGCGGGGGCAGCTGGGGACTGACTACAGATCCCTGTGATCGAGGGGTGAAAGGTGGGGGCGGCTGGTGGGGGTGGCAGCTGGGGACTCTGACTACAGATCCCTGTGATCGAGGGGTGAAAGGTGGGGGTGGCTGGTGGGGGGGGCAGCTGGGGACTCTGACTACAGATCCCTGTGATCGAGGGGTGAAAGGTGGGGGCGACTGGTGGTGGGGGGCAGCTGGGGACTCTGACTACAGATCCCTGTGATCGAGGGGTGAAAGGTGGGGGCCGCTGGTGGGGGGGGCAGCTGGGGACTCTGACTACAGATCCCTGTGATCGAGGGGTGAAAGGTGGGGGCCGCTGGTGGGGGGGGCAGTTGGGGACTCTGACTACAGATCCCTGTGATCGAGGGGTGAAAGGTGGGGGCCGCTGGTGGGGTGGGGAGTTGGGGACTCTGACTGCAGATCCCTGTGATCGAGGGGTGGGAGCTTCCGTCCTGGAGCCTCCGAGCCACCACATTGGCAGCTGGCCTGTCGGGGGGACACGGCATGGGGAGGCCAGATGCTCCTCCCTCCATCCCAGGGAACAGCCCAGCCTAAGCCTGGGCCATGTGCCTGCGTGCGAGGTGGGGGCACAGAGGGGCACGGGCTGGTCCCCGGTTGGCAGAAGTGGGGGATCTTGGGCTCAGCGGGGTCTGGGGGAGCGGGGGCTCCAGGTTGCAGAGGCCTGGGGGGAGTCTCAGGAGCCCAGAGGGGTATAGGAGGGGACTCCAGGTTGCAGAGGCTGGTGGGGGCAGGGGGCTCTCAGGCCCAGTGGGGTCTGGGAGGGCCCCGGGTTGCTGTCATCACCACTTGTCCGAGAGTGATCAGCCCAGTGTCCATGGTGCCCAGCGGGAGAGATCCTTGATTAAACATCCCACCAGTTTTCTGGTTCTGAAACCGAGAGTGTGAAAAATGCACCTAATGGCCAGGCATCGTGTCGCTGTGACAGCGGCCAAGGGGCTGCATGTCCAGATGTGGCCGGTCCTCCGGGGAAGGGGACAGGCTCCATCCAGCTGCTGTGCTGGTCCAGGCCCAGGGCCTTTGGTCTCCAGCACTGGGCACCGCTGTTCTGGGAGCTGGAGCTGGAGCTGTTGTGGAGAGATGATCATTCCAGAGGGGGCCGCAGCAGAGGAGGAGGCTCCTGGGATGGCTGGGACCCAGGGTCGCCTGGCTTCCTCCTGGTTGCCAGCCCCTCCCCGACAGGGGGCTCCCTCTGCTGTGTCTGTGAGATGGGCAACACAGGGTGTCCCAGTGTCCCCAGGCTGCCATCCTCTCTCTCTGCGTGCCAGTCCCTGGGAATCTGAGCAGGGCCAGTGGCCGGG
Organism: Pan troglodytes; assembly: GCF_028858775.2. Taxonomy (NCBI): domain Eukaryota; kingdom Metazoa; phylum Chordata; class Mammalia; order Primates; family Hominidae; genus Pan; species Pan troglodytes. The sequence continues at coordinate 4,774,837 of NC_072418.2, read as the reverse complement.
CCCCCTGACTGCTGTAGTCCAAGGGGAAGGGTCCCTCTCGCTTCACCCTGTCCTGGGTCTCCCCAGGTGAGTGGCATCAAGGCGCTGTACGAGTCGGAGCTGGCCGATGCCCGGAGAGTCCTGGATGAGACGGCTCGAGAGCGTGCCCGGCTGCAGATAGAGATTGGGAAGCTGAGGGCAGAGTTGGACGAGGTCAACAAGAGGTGAGTGGTCTGGGCTGGGCACGACGTCACCCTGATCCCGACACCACGGGGTGGACGGGGGCAGGTGAGCGCTGGGCTCGTGCGGGGCACGCTCTGATACGGGCACAGCCTGGAGCTCACAGCTGCCATCCTCTCTCCCCCACCAGTGGCTGCCACGTCACTTTTTCTGTGCTGAGGAAAGTGATAGATGCTCACATCGGACAGCGGGAAGCGCAGGGCAGCTTAAGCTCACAAGTAAAATCTCCCGCCAGCCTCCCCAGAGAGGGCTTCCTGGTCAGCCTGGCCTGTCTCCTTAGTGTGCACACGCGCTTGCACACGCTTACCTAGACCCCGGGCGGCGCCCAGTGGACACCGTGAGACGCGTTTGACCTCAGGCCCCATCGTAGGCATTTCCCTGCAGTTGGATGTTCTTGGTGCCGGGGTTTTGTCCCAGCTGTTGGGACGCTCCGGTGTGTGGTGTGTGACCAGGGTGCTCATGGGTTGTTGGGCTGCCCCAGGGTTGGCTGCAAAGTCCTTCTGGGTGACAACTGTGTCCATCGGCAGAAACGATCTCCCCTCTCAGCCTGGCAGTGAGTCTTGCCTGATTCTGGGCGTGAGATGTGGTTGGGCAGCAATTTAAACAGAACGATGATGACAAAAGGAATATTTATTCAGAGGAGCCAGGAGGCCAGTGAAACACTGAGCTCAAGGCTTTTCTTGATGCGAGGCTCCAGCTAGAGCGAGGTCTCTGGTGCCCTGCGTGTGGACACTGTCTTCCGTGGTCTCCGGCCGCCAGCATTCAGCCACCTGCAGGTGCCTCGGATTTCCTCAGGCTGGGGTGGGTCAGGGTCTTCCCACACTGCTCATTCTCCCAGAGCCACGCAGGCCTGGCTCAGCATGGAGGGATCTGCTGGCAGGAGGGGTGGCACCTCGGCCACCTGGTACGGGGGTGACAGCAGCCAGTGGCTTGAGAATCCACGTTGTCCCTGAGTTGGAGTGTGGCCAGAGGAATGACCGGGGACCCCGTGTCCAGCAGTGCCGGGGCCCCCATGCGTGGTTGCAGGTGACCTCTCCATCCGACGCCCTCCTCCTTCCTGGGCTGGCGCTGCTCCCGTGGAGAGCTGACTTCCCTTCCCCAACAGGAGACCCTCCAGGTCAGCCCAGGGACCACCACCCGCCTGCCCGGGGCCTGGGGCTCCAGGAGGGACCATTTGCGCCCTGATGGTGGCCATGAGCCGGGGACCCTGGGGCCAGGCACCAGCCAGGACAGGCTGCCCACTCTCAGCGCATCCCACACAGCACAGGTGCACGCCGGGACCTGCTCAGGCAGCGGCTCTGCGCTGTCTACCTCCAGCACCCACCGTGCTTAATAAGCAGGTTCATCATTGGAGCCATGCAGGCTCTGGGATGACTAGAGCTTGGTCAGGGGTGCACGGAGCTCTGAAATGTCAGAACTGCACCGTGCAGACGGGACAGAGCTGCTGCTGGCCCCGCATCAGGCGCCTCTCAACTGTTCACTTTAAGATGTTGAAATGTACAGGATGTGAATTTCACCTCAAATTAAAACATTAAAAAAAGAAAATGCTACACAGTGCCCGCCCTAGGTGTTGAGGAATTCCCAGTTCACAATCTCCTGAGCAGTGCGTGGCATCTACAGAGAGGCCCGTCTTTTCCTTTTCATTAAGACAGGGTCTCTGTTGCCCAGGCTGGAGCTCAGTGGCACAATCATAGCTCGCTGCAGCCTCGAACTCCCAGGCTCAGGTGATCCTGCCTCAGCCCCGCCCCCAGTAGCTGGGACCCCAGGCATGCACCACTACACCCAACTAATTTTTTTTATTTTTTATTTATTTCCTTTTGAGACATAGTCTTGCTCTGTCACCCAGGCTGGAGTGCAGTGGTGCAATCTCGGCTCACTGCAACCTCCACCTCCCAAATTCAAACGATTCTCCTGCCTCAGCCTCCTGAGTAGTTGGGATTAGAGGCTCACACCACCCTGCCCAGCTAATTTTTTTACCAAGTTGGCCAGGCTGGTCTCAAACTCCTGGACTTAAGCGATCCACCCGCCTTGGCCTCCCAGAGTGCTGGGATTACAGATGTGAACCACCATGCCTGGCCTAATTTTTTTATTATTTGTAGAGATGAGGTCTCGCTATGTTGCTCAAGCTGGTCTTCAACTCCCGGGCTAAAGTGATCCTCCCACCTCAGCCTACCAAAGCACTGGGTATAGGTATGAGCCACTGGGCCAAGCCTAATGTTTTTCTTATCCTAACAAATTTATCTCCAAAACCCCACAATCAGAGAAACTGGGAGCAGCGTGCAGGACCTAACAAGCCAGAGCCTGCCACAAAACCCTGGGCACCCAGCTGAAGATTCTAACTCAGCGCCTGGCGCTTAGGAAACGGGTCTGAGCCCTGGGAGCCCGCACCCTGCCTTCTGGGTGTGCCCTGCAGTCCTGCAGAACCCTGTGGTTTAGACCGAGTTGCTGAGGACCTTCCCAGATTCCCTGATCTCCGCTCCAGTCCTCTGAGCTGCTCTGCAGCCTGCCTCTTCCACCTCACCCCTGGGCCTTTGCACTGCTGCTCGCCTGCCTGGAAGGCTTTTCAGCAGCGGTGGCCCTGGCTCCTCCAGCACTGCTCCTTCAGGTCTCTGCCCCCAGGGTTGTCTCCCAGCCCCACTCCAGCCCTGCCCCCAGGCAACCTCCTGTCTGGTGGGCAGCCTGTGTCGCTGATGCCTCCCTCCGCAAGGACGTCCCGCAGTGTAAGGCAAGGGTTCTAGATGCACCTCTGGTGTGAGAGCGGTGCCTTCCACACAGCGGGCACTCGGGATTTGCCCAACAGATTCCAGCTTCCCCCAAACCCCTGCAAAAATCCCCAGCAGGGCCGCAGGGCTCGCAGCCCTCTGAGCGAAAGGGCCTGGCCTGTGTGGCATGTGCTCAGAGATGCGGGATCTGCACCCCAGACCCTGCTGGAGATCTGCTCCATGTGGGGAAGTAGAGCTTAGTGTCCCTGAGGGCTGCGGACAAGGGTGCATCAGCCTTGTGGCCGAAGTCTCTGGCCTTCACGCCTCTCAAAAGCAAGCGGATGCCACACCTCTAGTGTGTGGAGAGCCCTGGCTACACCAGGTCCAGCGCCAGAGCGGCTGGCCACCCTGCCCTGGCGGGACACAACGGGAGCCAGAGCCGGGGTTCAGGGTACCCGGCACGGATGGAGGCAGACCTGGGGGTTCAGGGTACCCGGCACGGATGGAGACAGACCCGGGGTTCAGGGTACCCGGCATGGATGCTTTTACCTGGCAGGTGACCTTAGACCTGGTTGTCTGACCCCCGACCAGGGACCCCTCACACGAGAGACCTGTTTACACAGTGGCTGCCCTGTAGCTTGTGTCTGACCTGTGTCCAGGGTATGCCTGCCCGACCATCGCTCTGGCACTGGGATCCCAGCTTGGGGCAGCTCCTGGTTCTTCTGACAGAAGGCGCAAATTCAGCACAGCGATAGGAAACAAGTTTGAAGATTTATTACGGATCCTGGGCAGGGAGGGCACTGTGAGCTGGGAAGGCAGCCCTCCCTCCCCGGGTCACACAAGGACGGAAGGAAGAGTCCCACAGACAGTGAGAGCTTGGCAGCTAGTGGGAGAGAGAGAGAGATGGGTGGATGATGGATGGATGGCTGGATGGGTGGATGGATGATGGATGGATGAGTAGATGGATGGATGATGGATAGACAGATAATGGATGGATAGATGATGGATGGATGAGTGGATAGATGGATGGATGGATGAGTAGATGGATGAATGGATAGATGATTGAGGGATGGATGGAAGGATGGATGGATGGAGATGATGGATAGATGATGGATGGATGAGTAGATGGATGGATGGATGGATGATGGGTGGATGGATAGATGGACGGATGAGTGGATGGATGGATGGATGATGGGTGGATGGATGGATGGATGATGGGTAGATGGATAGAAGTAATACATAGAGCAATAGATAGATATAGCTATCTGTAAGGCTGGGTGCGGTGGCTCATGCCTGTAATCCCAGCACTTTGGGAGGCCCAGGCGGACAGATCACTTGAGGTCGGGAGTTCAAGACCAGGCTAACCAACATGGAGAAACCCCGTCTCTACTAAAAATACAAAATTATCTGGGCGTGCTGGCACGTGCCTGTAATCTCAGCTACTTGGGAGGCTGAGGGAGGAGAATCGCTTGAACCCGGGAGGTGGAGGTTGCAGTGAACCGAAATCGCACCATTGCACTCCAGCCTGGGCAACAAGAGCGAAACTTCATCTCAAAAAAAAAAAAAAAGATACAGCCATCTGTAGAATTGATATATACGGACATAGATTATACAGATAAATACAGTTATTGATGGAGATATACTTAGACAGACATATGGTCACTTTCAGCTATGGGTCACTTTCATTTCTTGGGCAAATGCCTAGGTGGTCTTTTGAAAGGCCCTGGGGGACCAGGCGCAGTGGTTCACGCCTGTAATCCCAGCACTTTGGAGGCCGAGGCGGGCAGATCACCTGAGGTTGGGAGTTCGAGACCAGCCTGGCCAACATGGAGAAACCCCGTCTCTACTAAAAATAAAAAGTTAGCGGAGCCTGGTGGCGCATGCCTGTAATCCCAGCTACGCAGGAGGCTGAGGTAGGAGAATTGTTTGAACCCGGGAGGCGGAGGTTGCGGTGAGCCGAGATCACGCCATTGCAATCCAGCCTGGGCAACAAGAGCGAAACTCCAACTCAAAAAAAAAAAAAAAAGGCTCTGGGGAGAGTCGGGAGTGCATTCTGCTGGGCAGGAGAGGTCCCTGTCACTTCTGACCTCTGGCCACGGGCTCGAGCCGCCTGGATGTGGATGTTCTTTCAATGTCCAGCCAGCAGCCTTGGCTGTGTTATTCCAGATACACCCAGTTGTCCCCATCCTGGGGTGATTCTGTCCCCAGGGGACACTGGGTGATTCCTGGGGACACTTGTGGTTGTCAAAACTGGGCAGCAAGAGGCTCCTGGTCTGAAGTGGGTGGAGGCCAGGGACAGTGCTCAGCACCCTGCAGTGCCTAGGACCACCCCAAATGTCAGCAGTTGTGACGCTGCAGAACCCTGGGTGTCCTCACTCGACCACCCCAAATGTCAGCAGTTGTGACGCTGCAGAACCCTGGGTGCCCTCACTCAGGACCACCCCAGATGTCGGCAGTTGTGATGCTGCAGAACCCTGGGTGTCCTCACTCGACCACCCCAAATGTCAGCAGTTGTGACGCAGCAGAACCCTGGGTGCCCTCACTCAGGACCACCCCAAATGTCAGCAGTTGTGACGCTGCGGAACCCTGGGTGTCCTCACTCGACCACCCCAAATGTCAGCAGTTGTGACGCTGCGGAACCCTGGGTGCCCTCACTCAGGACCACCCCAGATGTCGGCATTTGTGATGCTGCGGAACCCGGGGTGTCCTCACTGAGGACCACCCCAGATGTCAGCAGTTGTGACGCTGCGGAACCCTGGGTGTCCTCACTGTTGCTTGGGAGGATATAGTTAGTTCCCTGCGGGGAGGGGGTGAAATTCAGCTCCAAGACTTATAATTATGCTTAAAAACATTTAAGAGTCAGCCGTACGCGGTGGCTCGCACCTGTAATCCCAGCACTTTGGGAGGCTGAGACAGGAGGATTCCTTGAGCCCAGGAGTTCGAGACCAGCCTGTGCAAACAAGTGAACCCCTGTCTCTTAAAAAAAAAAAAAAAAAAAAGCTTAAGTGCCTACAATCCACACTGGTAGTATTTGTGTGTTTAAAAAGCCTGAGTATTTGCTATCTTAAATATCTAATGTTGGAGCTAATTTGGTTTAGTGGAAGACCAGGTGAGCCTGCTTCAGACAGCTTAAGTTTACAAACAAGGCCGACTCTTCAAAGGCCAGGGTCTTCCTTTGTAACATTTACAGAGGATGCATTAATTTCTCCCCAAATGGTTGTCCTGGGTCCAGAACGGGCAGGAGAGGCTGGGAAAGCCCATGCCTCCAGGGTGGTCCCAAGCGCTGGTGCCTGTCACTTGCTGGACTCCTGACAGTGCAGGGCAGATGATGAGGGCACGTGTGCCTTTGCCTGGGCGCGTGGGGCCGCATCGTCTGCGGGACGGGAAGGTCTGGGGCTCGGAGGCCTCGGTGACCTTGTCCTTGGGCTTGCCTGACGCCCCCTGAGGTGCTCCCTGTGGCCCCATGGACCTTGCCCCTCCCCGCTCACTTGCCCTCTTGACTTTCAGCGCCAAGAAGAGGGAGGGCGAGCTTACGGTGGCCCAGGGCCGTGTGAAGGACCTGGAGTCCCTGTTCCACCGGAGCGAGGTGGAGCTGGCAGCCGCCCTCAGCGACAAGCGTGGCCTGGAGAGTGACGTGGCTGAGCTGCGGGCCCAGCTGGCCAAGGTAGGTGCCAGGAGCCACGGGACGCCCCAGCAGGGTATATGCAGCAGACAGATTGTCACACCAGCTCGCTGTCCTGTGTCTCCCAGGCCGAGGACGGTCATGCAGTGGCCAAAAAGCAGCTGGAGAAGGAGACGCTGATGCGTGTGGACCTGGAGAACCGCTGCCAGAGCCTGCAGGAGGAGCTGGACTTCCGGAAGAGTGTGTTCGAGGAGGTGAGTGAGTGGCCTGGCCTCCAGCCTGGCACAGCGGAAACGCAAAGTCCACCCTCACGGCTGTGGAGGGCGGAAGCCTGAGGGCACCGTGTGGCCGGGGTCCCTCCCACGGCTCCAGGGAGGCTGCTTCCTGCCTCTTAGGGTGCCCTTGGCTTCGGCTGCATCTCCCCAGTGTCTGCCTCTGTCTTCCCGCGGCTGCCTCCCCTGTGTCCATACTCTGTGTATCCTACAAGGACACTTGTCATTGGATTTGGGGCCTGCCTGGATCATCCAGAGTGACCTAATGGCATCTGCAGAGACCCCATTTCCAAATAAGGTCCATTCACAGCTGCTGGGGATCGGGACGTGGGCACGTCTTTTTTTTTTTTTTTGAGATGGAGTTTCACTCTGTCACCCATGCTGGAGTGCAGTGGCACGATCTTGGCTCACTGCAACCTCCGCCTCCCAGGTTCAAGCAATTCTTCTGCCTCAGCCTCCCGAGTAGCTGGATTATAGGCGTGCACCACCATGCCCAGATAATTTATGTATTTTTAGTAGAGACAGGATTTCACCACGTTGGCCAGGCTGGTCTCGAACTCCTGACCTCAGGTGATTCATCCGCCTCGGCCTCCCAAACTGCTGGGATTCCAGGCATGAGTCACCATACCCAGCCAAAACATATCTCTTCAGTGTCAAGGAAGGTCTACTTTGATTTCTTGCCTTTCTAAAAGCTTGGTGTTCCCACCCTGAGAGCTGAACCCTGGCCGCCTGGGATCCTAACTGCTAGATCATGAGGCAGGCGTCAGGTGCATCTTCTGGGTGCCACCGTCCAGCCTCCCACAGGGCCTCCTTGTCCAAAGCGAGGGTGAGGCCCGTGCTCCCCACCCAGCCTCCTTCCCCTACCTGCAGCCCCTCACCTGGGGCCTCTGCCTCCAGGGGCTCGGAGAGGGGAGTGGGGAGGAAAGGCGTCAGCCTGTGTCCTTTAGAACCAATTGTGATGTCACAGTGCAGGGTGGAATGCCGGGGCCGGCCGGGCCCACACTCCCTGTCCAGGGAGAGCTGCTGGCTGCTGGTGGAGGGATGTCCAGGCCGCTCAGGAGCCGCGCCCCGCTCCGGCCAGGCCCAGGGAGTCGGGGGGCCCCCACAGGAGCCAGAGGGGAGGCCGCCAGGGCAGTTGTGAGGGGGCCTGTGGGGGAACCTGTGAGACAGCCCGTGAAGAGACTCACGAGGGCTTCTGTGCGGGGGCCCAGGAACGTGCCCCAGGTGGAACCCACAGGGCACCTGGGAAAAGCCCCACGAAGGCGGTGCAGGGGCCGGGAAGAGGCCCTGGAGGGGCCCTCACAGGGAGCTGCGGTAGGGAGCCTGACGCAGGCCTGTGCAGCCCACAGGGTGCGGAGTCCTGGAGAGGGCGGCCGTGGAGGCGGGAGGGCGGCCGTGGGGGCGGGAGGGCGGCCGTGGGGGGCGGGAGGGCGGCCGTGTGCGTGGCCGTGGGGGGCGGGAGGGCGGCCGTGTGCGTGGCCGTGGGGGCGGGAGGGCGGCCGTGGAGGTGGGTGCGCGGCCGTGGTGGCGGGAGGGCGGCCGTGGAGGTGGGTGCGCAGCCGTGAAGGCGGGAGGGCGGCTGTGCAGGTGGGTGCGCGGCTGTGCAGGTGGGTGCGCGGCTCGCAGGGCTCTGCTTGCCTGGGCTACCCGCCTCGCTGACTGCAAAGGTGGCCAGCTTCCTTCAGAAGCGTTTCTACTGTTTTTGTTTTGTTTTGTTTTGTTTTGTTTTTGAGATGGAGTCTTGCTCTGTTGCCCACACTGGGCCCAGCCTCCCGAGTAGCTGGGATTATAGGTGCACAGCACCACACCCAGCTAATTTTTTTTTTTTTTTGAGACGGAGTCTTGCTCTGTCACCCAGGCTGGAGTACGGTGGCATGATCTCAGCTCACTGCAACCTCCGCCTCCTGGGTTCAAGCGATTCTCCTGCCTCAGCCTCCTGAGTAGCTGGGATTATAGGCGGGCGCCACCACACCCGACTAATTTTTGTATTTTTAGCACAGACGGGGTTTTCACCATGTTTGTCAGGCTGGTCTTGAATTTCTGACCTCATGATCCACCTGTCTTAGCCTCCCAAAGTGCTGGGATTACAGGCTTGAGCCACTGTGCCCGGCCTAATTTTTGTATTTTTAATAGAGATGGGGTTTCACCATGTTGGCTAGGCTGGTCTCGAACTCCTGACCTCGTGATCCGCCCGCCTCAGCCTCCCAGAGTGCTGGGATTACAAGCGTGAGCCACCGTGCCCAACCTCTGCTGTTTTTATAAACCAGTCCCATGGTGATAAAGTGACATGGTTTCTGTCCCAGAGTGGGGGGAGCTGGGAAGAGGAGCAAGGGGCTGTTTCCTTCCTGAGAGCCATGTGAGCTCCAGTTGGTGCCTCTGCCCTGGCGTGACCCTGCCCTGTGTCAGGACAGCTGCCCCGTGGCTCCCCTGCCTTGTGGCCCGGGCATCCCATCACTGTCAGGGCCGGGTCTGCTGCCCCCCTGTGATTTGGGCCCTGAGATGGGAACATCAGTAATTCCCTTTCTTTGTTTTGTTTTTTGTTTGTTTTGAGATGGAGTCTTGCTTTGTCGCCCAGGCTGGAGTGCAGTGGCATGATCTCAGCTCACTGCAACCTCCACCTCCCGGGTTCAAGTGATTCTCTTGCCTCAGCCTCTCAAGTAGCTGGGATTACAGGCGCCTGCTACCACACCTGGCTAAGTTTTGTATTTTTAGTAGAAACGGGGTTTCTCCATGTTGGCCAGGCTGGTCTCAAACTCCTGACCTCAGGTGACCCGCCCGCCTCGGCCTCCCAAAGTGCTGGGATTACAGGCATGAGCCACCACGCCTGGCCCGCTTTCTTCAATAATGGCTTTTATGAGAGAGAGTCACTTTTTTTTTTTTTTTTTTTTTAAGACGCAGTCTCACTTTGTTGCCCAGGTTGGAGTGCAATGGTGCGATCTTGGCTCACTGCAACCTCCCAAGGTCAAGCGATTCTCTTGTCTCAGCCTCCTGAGTAGCTGGGACTACAGGTGCCCGCCACCACGCCTGGCTATTTTAAGTCCACCTTTTTAAAGTGTACAGTTCAGCATTGGCAGGATCTCCACAGGGTTGTGCAACCACCACCTCTAATTCTAGAACATTCCATCACCCAAAAAGAACCCCCTCCCCATCAGCAGCCCCCAGCCCTGGCCCCCATGCATCCCCTCCCTGTCTCTGTGGATGGGCCTGTCCTGGATATTTCAGGACATTTCATGGAAATGGGATCACGCGCCGTGTGGCCTTTTGTGTCTGGCGTCTCTCATTGAGTGTGACGTCCTCAAGGTGCATCCATGCCGTGGCGGTGTCAGAGCCTCGCTCCTTTTCGTGGCTGAGTCACGTTCTAGCGCGTGGACGGCCCCTGGGTCGCCTCTCACCTGCACGTGTATCGGTTTCTAACTTGTGCACAAGGAACCAGGAATTGCCTGGAGGTTCCTCTTGGCACATTTTTGAGCCCTCCCTTGGGCCTGGTGCTTGGGGCCCAGGCGGGACCGGAGGGTCACGAAGCCTTGGTCCGCAGGAGGTGCGGGAGACGCGGCGGCGGCACGAGCGGCGCCTGGTGGAGGTGGACAGCAGCCGGCAGCAGGAGTACGACTTCAAGATGGCACAGGCGCTGGAGGAGCTGCGGAGCCAGCACGACGAGCAAGTGCGGCTCTACAAGCTGGAGCTGGAGCAGACCTACCAGGCCAAGGTGTGGCCGGCAGGCGGGTGGGCGGGGGCGGCCGGTGGGAACCCCGCCCCGCGCCCGCGCTCACCCGCCCGTCTCCCCGCAGCTGGACAGCGCCAAGCTGAGCTCTGACCAGAACGACAAGGCGGCCAGTGCGGCTCGCGAGGAGCTGAAGGAGGCCCGCATGCGCCTGGAGTCCCTCAGCTACCAGCTCTCCGGCCTCCAGAAGCAGGTGATGAGCGCAGCGCCACCGTCTGCCGTCCCCCTGGCCCGACTTCTGGGCCCTGCCCTGGATGTGCGGGGCGTGGGGCTCTGGCCTCTTGGCATCGGATGCAGCCCTCGGGGCGCCCAGCGATGCCCCTTCCCTCCCCTCCCGTGCGCCCCATGCCCAGGCCTGGTCTCTGCCCCAGTCTGTGGTGAGGGCCCATCTCCCGCAGTCCCAGGATCACCTGGGCCTTGTGACCCACGGGCTGCCCTGACCTTCGCCGCCCGCCCCCTCCGCAGGCCAGTGCCGCTGAAGATCGCATTCGGGAGCTGGAGGAGGCCATGGCCGGGGAGCGGGACAAGTTCCGGAAGATGCTGGACGCCAAGGAGCAGGAGATGACGGAGATGCGGGACGTGATGCAGCAGCAGCTGGCCGAGTACCAGGAGCTGCTGGACGTGAAGCTGGCCCTGGACATGGAGATCAACGCCTACCGGAAGCTCCTGGAGGGCGAGGAGGAGAGGTGCGGCAGGCCAGGAGGCTTGGGAGCACAGAGCGAGGAGGAGGGGCGGGGCAGGAGGAGAGGCGGGACGGGGCTGCAGGGAGTGCCGGGCAGGGGTGGAGGTGGGGCCGGGTCGCGGCCGCCACTCTGCGTGCCCTGGGCTGTCTGGGGCTCCCACTACCAGTCCCACCTTCCTTGCCTTCCCCACAGGCTGAAGCTGTCCCCCAGCCCATCCTCGCGCGTCACCGTCTCACGAGCCACCTCGAGCAGCAGCGGCAGCATGTCCGCCACCGGGCGCCTGGGCCGCAGTAAGCGGAAGCGGCTGGAGGTGGAGGAGCCCTTGGGCAGCGGCCCAAGCGTCCTGGGCACGGGCACGGGTGGCAGCGGTGGCTTCCACCTGGCCCAGCAGGCCTCGGCCTCGGGCAGCGTCAGCATCGAGGAGATCGACCTGGAGGGCAAGTTTGTGCAGCTCAAGAACAACTCGGACAAGGTGACCGGAAAGACCGGGGCATGGGGGTAACGGGGTGACCCAGCTGATGGGGGTGACCAGGGTCAGGGTGACGGGGCCGCCGGCCAATGCGAGGCAGGGGACAAGGTGACTGGAATGACCGGGGCATGGGGGTAACGGGGTGACCCAGCTGATGGGGGTGACCAGGGTCAGGGTGACGGGGCTGCCGGCCAATGCGAGGCAGGGGACAAGGTGACTGGAATGACTGGGGCATGGGGGTAACGGGGTGACCCAGCTGATGGGGGTGACCAGGGTCAGGGTGGCGGGGCCGCCAGCCAATGCGAGGCAGGAGACAAGGTAACTGGAATGACCGGGGCATGGGGGTAACGGGGTGACCCAGCTGATGGGGGTGATCAGGGTCAGGGTGGCGGGGCCGCCGGCCAATGCGAGGCAGGAGACAAGGTAACTGAAATGACCGGGGCATGGGGGTAACGGGGTGACCTAGCTGATGGGGGTGATCAGGGTCAGGGTGACGGGGCCGCCGGTCAGGACGAGGCAGGGGACAAGGTGACTGGAATGACCAGGGCATGGGGGTAATGGGGTGACCTAGCTGGTGGGGGTGACCAGGGTCAGGGTGATGGGGCCACCAGCCAGGGTGATGGGGGCGGTGTCACAGTCCTGGCGGCTGAGGGTCAGGCGTGTGCCGTGTCTTCCAGGATCAGTCTCTGGGGAACTGGAGAATCAAGAGGCAGGTCTTGGAGGGGGAGGAGATGGCCTACAAGTTCACGCCCAAGTACATCCTGCGCGCCGGCCAGATGGTCACGGTAGGTGGTGGGGCAGGAGGGCGAGGGTGGCCACGGATGGGGTGTGAGGTGGGGTCAGGGGACTGGAGGCGCAGGACTTGGCGGGGGTGGGTGGGGATGATGGTGGCACCAGGCACCGTCTCAGAGCGGCTGCCGCGGTCATAGAACCTCCATGTGCCAGTGTCACCCCACTGGGCCTCCCTGGAGCCTGAGTGGTGTGCCCTGGGTCTGAGTCCAGGCTGCTGGGGCTGGCAGGCGTCCCCGTGAAGGGTTAACAGTCAGGCGCATGGGCCATGGAGCCTGGTGGGTGTCAGATCCCAGTTCAGCCCCTGCTTGCCAAGAGCCCTTGGCCTCTGTGAACCCTGGTCTCTTCTTGTGTATCCTGGGGACCATCACCCTGGATAAGCCTGCGTCGGGCTGGAAGGACTGAACGCCCAGGGCATTGAAGGGGGCTATGTGGTAGGGGCCACTGGCTGGCCCACGTCCCTGGAACCAGAGGTGACCCTGATGGGGCCATTGTTCTTGGGTCCTCAGGTGTGGGCAGCTGGTGCGGGGGTGGCCCACAGTCCCCCCTCGACGCTGGTGTGGAAGGGCCAGAGCAGTTGGGGCACGGGCGAGAGCTTCCGCACCGTCCTGGTTAACGCGGATGGCGAGGTGGGTGTGTGTGGCTTGGGGGGGTGCTCGGCTGGAGTCCTGGGCAGGGTCTGGGGACCCTCGGGGCCGCCACAGCAGCTCTGGGCCTGATCCCGGGACACGCTGCCGTGTTCTGTCCCGCACAGGAAGTGGCCATGAGGACCGTGAAGAAGTCCTCGGTGATGCGTGAGAATGAGAATGGGGAGGAGGAGGAGGAGGAAGCCGAGTTTGGCGAGGAGGATCTTTTCCACCAACAGGTAGGACCCCTGTGCCCACTTGCGGCTGGGGGGCAGCCTCTGGGGCAGAGTGAGCTCGTGCACACACATACACATGCGTGCTGGCCGCATCCCCGACGGGAGCTCTGTCTGGCTGCCGTGGCTCAGGGTGAAGCCAGCCTTGGCTGTTACCAGCACGGCAGAGACCTGTTCTTGCCTCCTGGGTCGTGCCCGTCGTGTGAATTTGCGACATCACAGACCTCAGGGTAGCTGGCCAGGGGGTCCCCTGAGAGGTGGGTGTTGAACAGCTCCCCAAATGCTCTCTGGTCAACCGGCTTCCTCAGTCGAAGACACAGGTCCCTTCAATACTGGCTTCTTGGGAGAAGATGAGTGCAGAAACCACAGCTGCATTAAACGCGTGCGTCGCAAGTTCCTGTGACTGTTTTGGAACCCAAAACAGAATGTGTAGCTCACAGGCGGGCTCATGGGGACATGGAAGTGGAATGGAAGGCTCTAGAAATAGACACTGTTGTTGCTCAGCCCCTCCCTGGTGGGGAGGTGGGGGCAGCCATCTACCTGCCGGCTGCCTCCAGGCTGGCCCTGATCATGGCCGACCTTCCTTCCTTCCTTCCTGCAGGGGGACCCGAGGACCACCTCAAGAGGCTGCTACGTGATGTGAACCCACACTCCTCAACCACACACCTTTCTTAACCCAGAGCCACTGAAAACTATTTTTATATCATTGGCTTTCTTTAGTTCTTGATACATTTCTAGAGAATTTCTAAGCGAACTGCCAGAACGTGTGGGTGGGCCTCCCCCAGCCCTCCCTCCTGGCGGGTCTCCTCCAGCCTCACTTCGCTGCCACTTCGCCGCTGCCCCGGAGACTTTTCAATCCCACCCCACTCCCCATCTCACCATTTGGTCAAATTGGAAGCCCAGGGCCAGGACCCCGCGGTTTAGAAGATGCTTGGGCTTGGAGGGAGGAGGGCCGGCGAGGCTAGCGAGGGGACAGGAGACGGCCCTGCTGCGGACGGAGGGCGGAAACTGCGTAGGAATTCAATGGTGGTGGTTTTTTTTAAGGCTTTCTACAAAACCAAATTCAGAATCCAGGCGTGGACCTGGTGGGGCCCGGGGCCAAGCCTGCATTCTGGCTGCCCAGCTTCGGACAGCGGGAACTCCTCAGGCAGCCACGCAGCGGGTGTGGACCAGCATGGGGATGGCGTGGCCCCCGGGGTGGGTTTTCACTCCGCTGCCTGGGCTTCCAGATTCCCGTTCTGGCAGCGCACCGGCCGGGTTTCTCGGACCATTGACTTTATTTGGGGGAGTTTTCCCGCAGTTCAGTTCCTGACTGTGCAGGGCCAACAGGGCAGGGGAGGGGAAGACCCGGGGAAGGAAGAATGAGGACAGTCCCGTCGTAAGACCTGTCACAACAATAAGCAGGGAGGGGAGATGTGGAGGGGACACATCTGGTTGCCTTGGAGGCAGAAGCTGTGAGTTTCAGAACAGCTGTCTGCAGGGAACGCCACCATGTTGACCCTCTGGAGGAGAGCGCTGTGGAGCCCCTCCCATGTTCCAGCTCCGTCTGCCCTGTGCCTATATATACACATGCGTCTATCCATACTGTGCTTTTATCTGTGATTTTCTCGCTGAAACCATGTTTCTCAGACAGGCCAAGGCCACCTGACTCCTATCACGACGCACCCAAGCCCCTCAGTCCAGCTTCCCAATGCCTGGCACCCCCCTTCGGCAATAGCTCACCATTTACACCCTCCCTCATAGATACACAGAAGTTATTTTTTTAATGGATATTTATTTTTTTACATTGGTCAGTATGCAGGTCAGGAGCTCACGCCAGGGCCTTGAGGACAGGCTGACCCTCCTCCCCGGGGTGGCGTGGGGCTGGGGCACCCTCCGATGGCAGAGCCTCCTTCAGAAAGTGCAGCTCAAGTCTTAAAGACACCAAAACTGAGCCATGGGCACGCGCCGTCTCCGGGCCATGGTGTTCACTGCAGGGCGGGGGCGGCACCGCTCCCCTGTGACTGCATCCCGCCTCCCTGGGGACCTGCCTGTGGCAGGAAGGAATGGGGGGCCCCAGCCCCAGGCCGGGAAGGAGCCAGCGGCCGACAAAGCAGAAACACCTGCTGCTCCACGTAGCCCCTGCTCGCTGTCCTTGCTCTCAGAAGTCCCTGTCCCATGTAGATAGAGGGGGGCGCATCTTACCAAAGCATTTCCTCCTGGAGGCTACACCGCTGTGCTCCCAGTCAGGCGGCTGGTAGGGAGCTTTGCCTGCCCCGGGGATACCCTCTGCCAGCCACTGGAAGTGGGAATGCTGGCGACAGACTGTGTCCTCTTTCCCACCTTCGTGGCAGGAATCACCCGGACCCGACTGGCTGGGCTTCGTGCCAGCGAGGGTTATGGGGGTGGGTCTTGGTGATCTTGTCCTGTGGGGAGTCTGCAGTGGTCTCAGCCACATCCTATGTATTTTGGCTCTGGAGGAGCAAAGCTGTATCCTGGAGTTGGTCTGTGATTTGCCGACAGCCTTGCAGGCTGGGCTCAGGGACAAAAAGTCCCCCCCAAAACCCGCAGGTCCTCATGTCCAGACGCTGCCCAGTCCTGTCCTGAACACAGCACGCGCCAGGCCCACAGAACCCCCCACCCTACATTTGCCTTGGGTGGAGCTGGGGGTGGTCCTAGGACTGCGGGTGCCCTTAGCTGAAGCGGGTGGGGAGAAGCGTGGACTGGGCAGCCTGTGGGTGATTGGAGGTTCATTGAGAATTGAGTCTTTGGAAACACTAAGAAAATCAAATTTTTAAAAGTTATTTATGGCCTGGGAAACAATTTGCATTTGTCCCCAAATACGCTTAGCTGTGTGCCGCTTAGAATGATGCGAAACCATCCCTCTGTGTAAGCCCATGCCGTGTGACTCGAAGCCTAGCGCCCTCCCTGCGAAGCATCAGACGCCACCCAGCCCTGGGGGGAGGCCCACGCCTGCTGGACCAACGCGGGTTCTGGGGTGCACAGCGCCAGGTTAACGCTGAAGCCTGCCCCGCTGAGCCCAGGAGCCGGGAGGCCTGCGGGCTGACCCAGAATCCGATCATGCACCTGTCCTCATGCCAGCGGCTTTGGCTGGGGTTGGTCTGAAGCCTGCACGCGGCAGTTCTTTGTTAAAGATCTGAGGGACTCAGTCCTGGGGCGTCGCCGCCTGCAGCCTCTTCCAAGCCCTGCGTCCAGCGAGCGTCACAGCACAACCTGCAAAAACGGAGCTGGGCTGCAGCTGGGGCTGGCATGGACTTTCATTTCAGAGATTCGGTTTTTAAGAAGATGCATGCCAAATGTGTTCTTTTTTTTTTTCCAATGATTTGTAATATACATTTTATGACTGGAAACTTTTTTGTACAACACTCCAATAAACATTTTGATTTTAGGTTCTGCCTCTGAGTTTATTCCTGAGGGGAAGCTCGAGCCGGGGCCTCTGCCCTAATGAAGCGGATGTCTAAGACCCCTCCACCCCCAAGGAAAAAGATCATTGGCGAGTGTAGCTAGTGTAAACAGGACCCAGGCGATGCATGAGACCCTGCCCTTTTTTTTCTAGTGAGCCTCCGACGCTGTTGCACAAGCTGACTCTTCGTCACGTGATGCGACCGGGCTCCGCCCCGGCGGCAGCACGCTGTATAGACGCGCCGGGTGCTTCGTGCGCATGCGCGGCAGGCCCTTCGGGAAGAGCTGGAGGCAGAGCGTGAGTACAAAGTGATCGGCCTCGGCCGCACGCAGTAGCCCCCCTACTCCCCGGCCAAGTCAGGGCCGCCCTCTTCCCGCGGAGTCGCAACCACGGGTAGCTCGTGTAGGTAACGGCAGGTCCAGGCCTCCGCATAAGCGGAGGGCCCCCCGCGCGACCTTGAATGGCCCGGGCGCGCGCGGTCGTGTGGGAGTTGTAGTCCTCCGTCCCCGTCCGCGCGGACTCCGTTTCCCGTGGTGCCCCGGGCGGCCCGCTTCCGGCGCAGTTAGTTACGGGTCGGCGCACGCGGCCTCGGTCCGGTTGACTTTGCGGAGCCATGGAGGGCGGCTTCGGCTCCGATTTCGGGGGCTCCGGCAGCGGGAAGCTGGACCCAGGGCTCATAATGGAGCAGGTGAAAGTGCAGATCGCCGTGGCCAACGCGCAGGAGCTGCTGCAGGTGCGGGGCTGGCCGGGGACGGGCGCTGGGGGCGACAGGGCCACCCCTGGGGGCCGACGTCGCGGCTAAAGCCTCGCGTGTCTCCACAGAGGATGACGGACAAGTGTTTCCGGAAGTGTATAGGGAAACCTGGGGGCTCCCTGGACAACTCCGAGCAGGTGAGACCCGCGGAGGTTCGGGGCAAGGGTCGCGAGGGCCTAGATTCGGGGGGGGAGGTGTCTGCGCGTGCGCAGACTAACGGGGAGGTGCGACGGTGTGGCCACTGCACGTGCGTAGTCTGCAGCCCGGGCGGCCTGGAGCCGGGGTCAGGGCGGTCCCCGGGGCCGCGAAGTCCCGAGCTGAGCCGTGCGCCCCTCCGCTCCCGCAGAAGTGCATCGCCATGTGCATGGACCGCTACATGGACGCCTGGAACACCGTGTCTCGCGCCTACAACTCGCGGCTGCAGCGGGAACGAGCCAACATGTGACCGGCGAGCGCGGGCCACCCCACCCTGTTCATTTCCATAAACGTGCTTTGAGAGGCGGGGTCCGCATGTACGTACTGCCTGCCCGGGGCTTAGGAGGGTGGCACCGGTGCTGGGACAGACGGGACTGTGTCCTCGCCACCCCCCGCCCTGCCCCCTGCCAGCCAGTGCAGCTTGGATCTCGGGGGTGTGGGGCCCCGTGCCTTCCTAAAGTGCTGGCAGCCCAGTGGCACCTCCTTCAGGCCTTTGGGGTATTCCCCTAGTGTGCCCAAGTCAGCCTCATATTCTGGGCGGACAGCTTGTCTGGACTTTGGAGTTGGGGGTGGTCAGACACCACAGGAGCTGTCACCTCCTGCGGATGGGCAAATAAATTGGTGGAGGACGGAGAGAAACCTCTTTATTTCCCTCCTGAGGGGTCTCTCTCTGGGAAGAGGTGACGCGTGTCCCTGGAACCCCAGCTCGGAGGGTCTCAGCCTCCCCTGGGTTGGGAGAAGTCCATCTTTCCCCTTAGTGCCACCGGGCTGCTGAGTCACGAGGAATGTGTTGCTGCTGCCACCCCTGCCCCAAAGGCTAAGGGGGACAGCCCTCCCCTTGTCAGGGCTTGCTTTGACCCCGCTTCGTTCCACCCCGGGTCCTGGTGGAGCGCCAGGCAGGTGGTCCTCGCTGTGACACTGAGGTGCTGAGCCAGTGAGCTAGGGTGGAGGGACTGTGTTTATTGGAACAAAGGGTGGTACCAAAATGCATCCCCATGACCCACAGCCCCGCCCCCCCCACCCGTCCTTGGGTAGGGTACGGTGGGGTGGGGTGTTGGGTGGCCTGCTGCTCCTGTTGCTTTTACGTAGAGTCTCGGCCTGGGCAGTCACGTGGCGGTCACTCCTGGATGTGCTGTCCTATCCAACCTCTCACAGCTGCCACCCGGGTATAGACACCTGGGAAGTGGGGCCGGCCACAGCCATAGCCCCAGCTGGTGACCCCAGTTAGCACCCACCGTCCAGAGGGCTCCCTGCAGGCCAGGGGTCCCCCAGCGTCACCCTGTTGGGGAGAGAAGAAAGGGGGTTCAGAGGTCAGTACCTCCCCTACAGCAGCCCTTGGGTCACTGGCCCCTCTAGGAGTGACCCTAGTGACTTCCCCTGGGAGCCGCATTTTCACTATCTGGAAAATGGGCTCAATGCAAAGGTGGCAGACATTTATGGACACCCGCCACGTGGTCCCGGAGTGGAACGGTGCCTCCCACTGCAGCCTCTGCCTGCTCTGCCGCCGAGGCCCAGGGATGGGATGCGGTGGGTTGCCCAGTAAACGGCTGTGGAGTGGAAATTCCTCCAGAGCCAAAAAGGCTCCCTGCTTGATCCGCTGGAGAAGTCTGCACCGGAGGGTGGCGCCCGGATGGTGGGCTTCGTGGCAGCGGGAACCCGCCCTCCCCGGCGGCTGGGCGGGACCTGGTCCCCTGGGCCGGGGCGGGGCTCACCGAGCAGCTGTCCACGCCACCCTGCGGGAAGCCGGCACACAGCATGCGGCTGCTGATCTGCACTGGGTAGAAGCGGCGGCAGGTCTGCTCGCTGAGGAGGCGCACGGCCGCCTTCTGCAGCTGCCGCGCCATGGAGCCTGCGGGCGGGCGAGCGAGACGGGGCGGGTGGGGACCGCGTCCGGCCGCCCCCCGAGCCCCGCACCACCGCGGCCCCGGGCGCGCCTACCTCCTTCGCGCACCGAGCCCCAGCCAGTGATGACGCAGCGCGTGCCGTCTGGGGGTCGCGGCGCGGGCTCGGGTAGGCAGATGGGACGCACCAGGCGGCTGCGACGCACCGGCCCTGCCAGCTCCAGCAGCGCCACGTCGTAGTCGAGCGTGTAGAGATTGTAGAACGGGTGCTTGTAGATGCGCGCCACGCGCTCCAGCTGCCCCTCCGCGCCGCTCAGGAACGGCGTGCCTAGGAAGGCCGCCCACTGCTTGGGGTCCCCGTAGCTGCGGGGCGCGCGAGGACAGGCGTCGGCCCGAGCCCCCACGCCCCCGGCCCCCGCCCCTGCGGTGTCCCCCAGCGGCCGACTGGCACCCTGGGCAGGGTTCTTGGCCTCTTGGTCTCTGGCTGTCGGTGTGGGAATGGGCTCAGTCTCCCCCATCAGGCACCGAGGCTGCACCGGGAACTGCAGCCATCACCACCTAATATGAGCGCTCTGAAAAGGGGTCTAGTGGCCGTGAGAGTCCCGCCCCCCCCTCCTGCCCTCCCCTTCTGACCTCCAGCCCTGCAGAGCCCAGAGCTGGGTGTCCCCTCTGGAAGACCGGACCCCTCGCCTGCCAGGGCTTGGGCCCTGGGGAGGGCAGCTTTCTACTGGGTGGGCTTTGGGGGGCTGGAGCCAAGTCCCAGGGGCGAGGGCTGGGGAAAGAAGTGACCCCAATGTTCCCGTGGGCTTAGCCTGGAGCTGGGGGGGGCCGCAGCTTCCGGGTTAGGTGGGGACCGCGGGGTAGGACTCAGCCTTCGCAGCCCCAGCCCCGTGTGGTCAGGCTAGGGGGTGGGTGGTCAGGGGAGGGCTGCAGGGAGCGAGGATGGGGAGATAGCGGGTGGGAGAAGTGGCCTGGGGCAGTGGGAGCCGGGGTTGGGGAGGGCACTCCCGGCAAAGGAGGGGGTCACGGTGCGTTTTCGGGCAACAGTTCGGTTCCGGGTGAGCTACAGACACGTGTAGGGGCATTTGGAGCGTTTGGGACTCACACGTCGAAGCAGTGCGCCGCCGACAGCAGCCACCTCTCTGCCACCAGCACGGCCCCGCAACGGTGTTCCCGGCGCCGCAGCCACAGGCTCACCTGCCACGGCCACTCCCCACGGCCCGCTGCGCTGCCGCCCACAATCCTGGTGAGCGCGGCCGGCGCCAGGCCACAGTCTGCGGGGGAGCCAGGCGCGTGAGCAGGCGGACCCAGGGCACCTCCTCCACGAAGGCCCCCCTGGGCGCCGCCTCTCCGCGAATCCCCCTGGGAGCCCCAGGGAGTAGGTTGTGATGGGGGACCTATCCCAGGAAAACTCAGCAGGAAAGGACACTGGGCCTGCTGCTTGGTCTTTGGGCTTTTCTCAAATAACACTGGAAATGCCTTTGTTGCCTATGACTTCAGTTTTGGGACCATACGTTTCCCCTGCCGGAGGCCCCTCTCATGGCAGCCTCCCACATCTCCGTCTTCCGGGAGTTCCCTCCCACCCCAAGGCCTTTGCACACACCAGGGCCCTGCCCCAGAGGCCCCAGCCCTGCCTTGGTGCCCTCTGCCTGGATCCCTGATCACCTCCAAGCCCTCCCCAGACGGTACCAAGCGCAAAGGCCTTCCTCAGAACACAGCTGTGGAAAGAACACGTGGGTGGTTTCCAGGGGGGCTTCAGGGACCCTGTTACCACCCATGGAGGGGGTCCCATACCCACCTGCTGTCTCCAGAGGGGCGTTTTCCTCCTCAGGGACAAGCCCCCCCCCCCCCCCCCGGCGCCCTCTATCACCACCCAGCTGGCTTCCCTGGGTCCCCCCCCCCCCGCCCCCCACCAACCGCCATCCAACCCGCAGCAGCTACCAAGGCCAGTAAGGGGAAATGCCAGTTCCCCACCAGCCTTGGCACCATCTGGCCCTGACATAAGACCAGGTGGCCTTGGAGAATCTGACAGCAGCCGCAGCCGCTGTCCTTGGGAACACCAGCTACCTCCACACAGAACCCGCCTGTATTTCAAGGGGGCCCTTCTCCACCTCTTTTGGGCCCAAAGAGATCCCACGCCATAGCTATTGAAAAAGTCAAAATCAGCTGAGACTGAGAAAGTGAGAGCCCCCAGGCTGCAGGGACAGACCTACATGAGGGCAGCTGCCAAGTTAGCAAGAAACACGCACCCAAGGACATGGCACAGCTGTGAACCATCAAAGCCCCTGCTTTCATTTTTTTTTTTTTTTTAAAGTTTTTTAGAGACAGGCTGTGTCACCCAGGCTGGAGTATAATGGCATGATCTCGGCTCACTGCAGCCTCTGCTTCCTGAGCTCAAATGATTCTCCTGTCTCAGCCTCCCCAGTAGCTGGAACCACAGGCATGCACCATCACGCCTGGCTTTTTATTTATATTATTATTATCTAGCTGGAGTCTCACTCTGTTGCCCAGGCTGGAGTGCAATGGCACGATCTCGGCTCACTGCAACCTCCACCTCTGGGTTCAAGCGATTCTCCTGCCTCAGCCTCCCAAGTAGCTGGGATTACAGGCACCTGTCACCATGCCTGGCTTTTTTTATTTATTTTTTTGTAGAGATGGGGTTTCACCATGTTGGCCAGGCTGGCCTGGAACTCCTGACCTCAGGCGATCCACCCACCTTGGCCTCCCAAAGTGCTGGGATTACAGGCATGAGCCACCGTGCCCAGCCAGAGAGGACGTTATGTCTTTTTCTTTTTTCTTTTTTTTTTTTTTTGAGACAGAGTTTCGCTTGTTGCCCAGGCTGGAGTGCAGTGGCATGCAGCTCACTGCAAGCTCCGCCTCCCGGGTTCATGCCATTCTCCTGCCTTAGCCTCCCGCGTAGCTGGGACTACAGGCACCCACCACCACGCCTGGCTAATTTTTTGTATTTTTTCAGTAGAGACAAGGTTTCACCGTGTTCGCCAGGATGGTCTCGATCTCCTGACCTCTTGATCCGCCCGCCTCGGCCTCCCAAAGTGGATGACGTTATGTCTTGTTAGGCAGCCCAGGCTGATTAACATGGGACCCTCCACTCCCAGGGATCCCTCCGTCTCTCCCGGTACCTGGTAGCTGGGAGTGTGTGGTGGCCTCCGGGGCGTCTGGAAATGGCGTCTGTCCCCTAGCAGTGGTGCTCACGGCAGATAAGGTTGAGTTGGCAGGTTGGCCCGTCACCCTGCTGGCAGCCCCAGGGGTGGGTCTGCTGGGTGTGGCCCCCAGGACTGTGAGGCCAGCTGTCGTCCTGGGGCTGGTGGTGGCCAGCATCCTTGTGGTCGAGGAGGGAGACACGGGAAGGGGCTGGGAGGACATGATCTCCAGGATCCAGCCCTTTAGCCTGGTGATGCGCGTGTACACGCCTGGCTTCTTAACCTGAGCACAGCCAATACCCCAGCTCACGATCCCTGCCAGATAAAACACGCCAGGGGCCTCCTCGCAGGCCAGGGGGCCCCCAGAGTCACCCTAGAAAGGAAGGAAAGAGCACTGGTTGGTCCTCCAGGGACCCTCTCTTCCCAGCACTGCCATACCCTCCTGCGTTCCTACAGTGGGTGGGAGCCATCGAGGGCGGGGGGGCAGAGGGCACAGCGCAGGTCTGGAGACCTGACTGCAGCCCCGTGCCTGGCTGTGTGACCTGGAGTGAGTCACTTCTCCTCTCTGAGTTTCCATCATTCTTGCTTTTGTTTTGAGGAGGTAAAACAATGCAGAAAAACTCTAAAAATAACAGTAAGGCCAGGCGTGGTGGCTCACGCCTGTAATCCCAGCACTTTAGGAGGCCGAGGCGGGCAGATCACGAGGTCAGGAGATCGAGACCATCCTGGCTAACATGGTGAAACCCCGTCTCTACTAAAAATACAAAAATTAGCTGGGCGTGGTGGTGGGCGCCTGTAGTTCCAGCTTCTCGGGAGGCTGAGGCAGGAGAATGGCATGAACCTGGGAGGCGGAGCTTGCAGTGAGCTGAGACCGCACCACTGCACTCCAGCCTGGGCAACGGAGCAAGACTCCCTCTCAAAAAAAAAAAAATAATAACAACAATAACAGCCATGAATAGTCCCACCACCTAGAAGTAGCCCCTGACCACTAGCTGCCAGGCTTATTTCTTTTCTTGAGGCGGAGTCTCGCTCTTGTTGCCCAGGCCGGAGTGCAGTGGCATGATCTCGGCTCACTGCAACCTCCACCTCCTGGGTTCAAGTGATTCTCCTGCCTCAGCCTCCCAAGTAGCTGGAACTACAGGCATAAGCCACAACGCCCGGCTAATTTTTGTATTTTTAGTAGAGATGGGGGCTTCACCACGTCGGCCAGGCTGGTCTCCAACTCCTGACCTCAGATGATCCACCCACCTTGGCCTCCCAAAGTGCTGGGATTACAGATGTGAGCCACCTGGCCTGGCCTCAACATTCTTTTCAAGATAAAAAGCTAACTATTGTGAATTCCCCATTTATATAGAGAGTAAATAGTATAATAATAGATATTATAAATACCTATTATTCTATTTTTATTGTCAGATATAAAGAACAAATATAATGAATATATAGGAAGAAAAGACTATGCAAGACACCGATCTCACAACACTCCTAGAAGACAGGCATTGCTATGCTTCCCACTTTACATATGGGGATCAGAGGCCCAGAGAGGTTGAGGCACTTGCCTGGGGTCACACAGTAGTTGAAGCAGGATTTGAACTCAGAAGTCTGGTTGAAGAACTTGGGCTAGGTAGGTTCCCATTGCAGGTTATTTACCACCTTCCTTTTAACTACTGTGTGTGAATGAGCATTTACACTGTCATTGATATTTTGTATTGATTAGTAATAATGGCATCTAACTTTGAGAGTTACTATTGAAATCTGATGCTTTTTTTTTTTTTTTTTTTTTTGAGGTGGAGTCTTGCTCTGTTGCCTGGGCTGGAGTGCAGTGACATGATTTCGGCTCACTGTGACCTCCGCCTGCTGGGCTCAAGCAATTCTCCTGCCTCAGCCTCCCGAGTAGCTAGAATTACCGGCACCTGCCACCATGCCTGGCTAAATTCTTGTAGTTTTTTAGTAGAGACAGGGTTTCGCCATGTTGGCCAAGCCAGTCTTGAACTGCCTACCTCAGGTGATCTGCCTGCCTTGGCCTCCCAAAGTGCTGGGATTACAGGCATGAGCCACTGCACCCGCCCTTCTTTGTTTTTTGAGATAGGGTCTTGCTGTGTCACCCAGGATGGAGTGCAGCCGTGTGATCACAGTTTACTGCAGCCTAGACACCTGGCCTCAAGAGATCCTCCCAGTTCAGCTGCCCAAGGAGCTGGGACCACAGGCGCCTGCCACTCTGCCTGACAAATTTTTTTTTTTAATTTTTGTAGAGACGGGGTCTCACTATGTTGTCCAGACTGGTCTTGCAATCCTGGCCTCGACTGATCCTACCTCAGCCTCCTGAAGCACTGGAATTACAGGCATGAGGCACTGCACCCAGCCTGAAAATTAACCTGTCTGTGTGTGCACGGTTGAGCCTTCAGAAATCTGGGCATGGTGGCTATTGCCGGGTGCAGTGGCTCAGGCCTGCCATCCTAGCAGTTTGGGAGGCTGAGGCGGGCGGATCACCTGAGGTCAGGAGTTCGAGACCAGCCTGGCCAACATGGTGAAACCACGTCTCTACTAAAAATACAAAAATTAGCTGGACGTGGAGGCACATGCCTGTAGTCCCAGCTACTCCAGAGGCTGAGGCAGGAGAATCACTTGAACCCAGGAGGAAGAGGTTGCAGTGAGCCGAGATCACGCCACTACACTCCAGCCTGGGCAACAGAGCAAGACTCCATCTCAAAAAAAAAAAAAAAAGGAAAAAAAAATCTAGGCTGGGTACAGTGGCTCACGCCTGTAATCCTAGCACTTTGGGAGGCCCAGGTGGGCAGATCACGACATCAGGAGATCGAGACCATCCTGGCCAACATAGTGAAACCCCGTCTCTACTAAAAATAGAAAAATTAGCTGGGCATGGTGGCACGTGCCTATAATCCCAGGTACTCGGGAGGCTGAGGCAGGAGACTCGCTTGAACCTGGGAGGCGGAGGTTGCAGTGAGCCAAGATCGCACCACTGCACTCCGGCCTGGGTGACAGAGCCAGACTCTGTCAGAAAGAAAGAAAGAGAGAAAGACAGAGAGAGAGAGAAGGAAAGGTTAGGGAAGGAAAGGGAGGGAGGGAAGGGAAGGAAAGGGAGGGAGGAAAGGGAAGGAAAGGGCGGGAGGGGAGGGAAGGAGAGGGTGGGAGGGAAGGGAAGGAGAGGGCGGGAGGGAAGGGAAGGAGAGGGTGGGAGGGAAGGGAAGGAGAGGGCGGGAGGGAAGGGAAGGGGAGGGAGGGAAGGGAAGGAAAGGGAGGGAGGAAAGGGAAGGAAAGGGAGAGAGGGAAGGAAAGGAAAGGGAGGGAGGGAAGGAAAGGAAAGGGAGGGAAGGGAAGGGAGGGAGGGAAGGAAAGGGAGGGAGGGAAGGGAAGGAAAGGGAGGGAGGGAAGGGAAGGTAGGGAGGGAAGGGAAGAAAAGGGAGGGAGGGAGGGAAGGAAACGGAGGGAGGGAAGGAAAGGGAGGGAGGGAAGGGAGGAAAGGGAGGGAGGGAAGGGAGGAAAGGAATGGAAGGAAAGGCAGGGAGGAAAGGAAAGGGAGGGAGGGACGGAAAGGGAGGGAGGGACGGAAAGGAAAGGGAGGGAGGGAAGGAAAGGAAAGGGAGGGAGGGAAGGAAAGGGAGGGAGGGAAGGAAAGGGAGGGAGGGAAGGAAAGGGAGGGAGGGAAGGAAAGGAAAGGGAGGGAAGGGAAGAAGAGAAAGGGAAGGAAGGGAAGGGAGGGAAGGACAAGGAGGGAAGAAACAGGAGGGAAGGAGGGAGGGAAAGAAAGAAAGGAAAAAAATCTAGGTCTGCACACAAAGAACTGCTGGGTGAACGGCTGTGGGCATTTCATGGAAATATTGCCCGCTTTCCCCCTTTGAATGCTTACCTGGCAGGAGTCGACTTTGCCTTCCAGGAAGCCTGCGCAGATCATGCGGTCTGTGAGGGAGAAGTTGTAGAGCACACTACAGGTTTTCTGGTCTATGATGCCCACAGACGCCTTCTGCAGGAGCTCGGGCTTGGTGGCTACCAGGGAAAGAGCCAGAAAGGCCGCTTGCACAGTGATCATCAGAGCAGCTCCAGTTCCGCTCCGATAACAGCCCGAGATGCAGCATCCCCACCCCACAGACAAAGAAACCAGGGCTCACAGAGTTGCAGGAATCTCACAAAGCCACAGAGTGAGGAGGAGGTGGGCCTGATTCCCCACTCAGAGCGCAAGAGTCTCCACACTGTCCCCATGGGGCTGCCGCCCTAGCACCTGGGTAAGGTGTAGGAGGCCATTCTGAGGTCAAGAGAAGCATTAACTGTTGGAGTGGGAGGGGTCTCGGGATAGACTAGCGCAAGCAAGCACCAGTGAGCATTTGCTTTTTTTGTTTTTTGAGACAGGGTCTTGCTCTGTTGCCCAGGCTGGAGTGCAGTGGCATGATCATGGCTCACTGCGGCCTTGAACTCCCAGGCTCAAGTGATTCTCCTGCCTCAGCCTTCTAAGTAGCTGGGACTACAGGCATGTGCCACCATACTCAGCTAATTTTTAATTTTTCTATTATTTTTTTTTTTTTTTTTGAGATGGAGTCTCGCTCTGTCACCCAGGCTGGAGTGCAGTGGCACAATCTCAGCTCACTGCAGCCTCTGCCTCCCAGATTCAAGCAATTCTCCTGCCTCAGCCTCCCGAGTAGCTGGGATTACAGGCATGCATCACCACACCCGGCTAATTTTTGTATTTCTAGTAGAGACGGGGTTTCACCATGTTGGCCAGGCTGATCTCAAACTCCTGACCTCAAATGATCCACCCTCCTGGGCCTCCCAGAGTGCTGGGATTACAGGTGTGAGCCACCGCATGTGGCCGCCAGCAAACATTTTCTATAAATGGTCAGAGAATTAAATATTTTCAGCTTTAAGGGCCAGTCTCTGTTCCAAGTATTTAACTCTGCTGCTATTGCAGGAAAGCAGCCATAGACAATCTGTTGATGTGTGAACATGGCCCCTGTTCCAATAAAATTTTGTTTATACAAACAGGCAACCGCCAGATTTTGCCCCCAGATGGAATGGGGAAGTGAGAGGTGTGTGGGCAGTGGGACCAAAGACAAAGGGATCAGCCACAGAGGTCCCTGTGCAGTGGAATTGGTTTAGGGTCCAGGTAACAGATGCCCATCCTGACCCTCCCCAGGCCAGGCCCTGGAGAATAAATCCACCGTTCCCCTTGATGGGGCAGCGCTCACCATTTCCTTCCTGCGTATTTCCCCATCCGGAGATCATGCACTTCCGGCCCACAGGGAACTTCTGGGTGGCCAGGGGCAGGCAGACAGGCTGGATGTATTTGTTGAAGGCCAGGGGGCTGGCCAGCTCCAGGACAGCCAGGTCGAAGTCCAGGATGCCAGGGTTGTAGAGGGGGTGCAGCACTACCCGCCGCAGCCCGATCTTCACCGGGCTCCCGCCCAGGCCCAGGAGGGACGCAGTGCCCAGGTGGGCCCGAACCTGCTCCACCTTCGTGCTATGGAGACAGGGCCCTCAGACATGCCTGCCCTCCAGCACATGCCCGCCTTCTTGGGGAGGGACAGGGCTGATGCACACCCCCAGGAAGCCACACAGGGCTGCCTGGGCCCCAGGACCATCCTCTGACCCTCGGCTCCAGGGAGGAGGACCAGGTAAAGAGGGGCTGCTGGGCTCCTCCTGAGAAGGATCCCAAGCTGGGGGACCTCGGACAAGTCAGGGGACCCTCAGGCTTCATTTTCTACACCTGTGCCAATGCCCCCCCAACCCCCTACAGCTTTATGAGTCTCTTTTTTGTTGAGACAGGGTCTCGCTCTGTTGCCCCAGATGGAGTGCAGTGGCACCATCAGGCTCACTGCAGCCTCGACCTCCTGGGCTCAAGCAATTCTCCTGCCTCACGCTCCTGAGTAGCTGGGACCACAGATGCGGGCCACCATGCCTGGGAATCTCCAAGATAAACGCTGCCTGGGTAGCAAGCAATGGGGAAGGAACCCTCCTCCCCCTCCCCTGGTTAGGCCCTGTTTGTCCTTAGAAGCCTTGGCACCAGCTCCCTCCTGTCTCTCAGCTGCCCTCAGGAGAGGAAGGGCTGCTCCCCAGGGGGTCCATGCAGCAGCCCCAGCAGGATGGTTTCTGACAGGGAGGGGCTGGTGAGGAGGGGAAGCCGGGCAGCCTTCCTGGAGGAGGCAGGCCTTACTGGTTGAAGCAGTGGGCGGCAGACAGCAGCCAGCGGTCCCCCACCACGGTTGCTCCGCAGAAGTGCCGGGACCCTTCCTTCAGGCTGACCTGCCAGGGCACCTCCCCGGAGGCAGCTCCGAACCCGCCCACGACCCGGGTGGGCTTCTCCATTGCAGGCCTGGCCCCACATTCTGGAAGGAGGACACAAGACCAGGTCTGGGGATCTTGGCCTGCTCGGGTGGGAGCATCCGGTGGGGTGGTCCCAGGACACCGGTTGCAGCCAGGCCCTGAAGATGCCGCAATCCCTCCCGTTCCACACAAGAAGCTGTGGAGGCTTCAAGGTGTCCGTAGTTTGCCCAAGGTCTTGCAGCAAGTTCGTGGCCTCGCTCGGGGGACAGAAGTTAAGAAAGCAACATACAGCGGCCCAGTCAGCCCGAGGACCCCCCGCAACGGACCCCACCACAGACCCACAGCCCACAAAGCCAGGTTTATGGCCTCCTTGCAAAGACGGGGCTGCACTCCAGGAGACCCATGGGGCGGCTGAGAAAAGGAAGGGTACGATTGTTAGGGGGTTTCGGAACAGAGTGTGGGGTGTAGGTGAACTGAAATGAAGCATGGCCGGGCGCGGTGGCTCATGCCTGTTATCCCAGCACTTTGGGAGGCCAAGGCGGGCAGATCACCTGAGGTCAAGAGTTCGAGACCAGCCTGGCCAACATGGCGAAACCCCGACTCTACTAAAAATACAAAAACTAGCCAAGCATGGTGATGGGCACCTGTAATCCCAGCTATTCAGGAGACTGAGGCAGGAGAATCACTTGAACCGGGAGGTGGAGGTTGCAGTGAGCCAAGATCACACCACTGCACTCCAGCCTGGGTGACAAGAGTGAAACTCCGTCTCAGAAAAAAAAAAAGAAAAAAGGGATGCAACTAACAGTTTTTGGAAACAGAGATATAGTCCTACAAGTTTTCTTTTTTCTTTTTTTTTTCGAGATGGAGTTGTGCTCTTGTTGCCCGGGCTGGAGTGCAGTGGCACCATGTCACCGTATTGGCTCACTGCAACCTCCGCTTCCTGGGTTCAAGTGATTCTCCTGCCTCAGCCTCCCAAGTAGCTGGGATTACAGGTGCCCTCTACCATGCCCAGCTAATTTTTAGTATAGACGGGGTTTTGCCATGTTGGCCAGGCTGGTCTTGAACTCCTGACCTCAAGCGATCTGCCCACCTCTGCCTCCCAAAGTGTGCGATGACAGGCACGAGCCACCGCACCCTGCCAGTCCTACAAGTTGGGTACAAACTATTTGAAAATACAATAGAAAGTATTCCAGACTGGGCGTGGTGGCTCACACCTGTCATCCCAGCATTTTGGGAGGCTGAGGCGGGCAGATGATGAAGTCAGGAGTTCGAGGCCAGCCTGACCAACATGGGGAAACCCCGTCTCGACTAAAAATACAAAAATTAGCCGGGTGTGGTGGCAGGTGCCTGTAATCCCAGCTGTTCGGGAGGCTGAGGCAGGAGAATCACTTGAACCCGGGAGGCGGAGGTTGCAGTGAGCCGAGATCACGCCACTGCATTCCAGCCTGGGCGACGGAGCAAGACTGCATCTCAAAAAAAAAAAAAAAAGTATCCCATTGATAGATCACCATAGTTAACAAGACATGGGCAAGACCTGTGGACAGAAAGATACCATGAGGGTACACCCAACGTAAGATGGGAATAAACGGATACACATGTGACCTTTCCTTGAACAGGAAGATCCAAAATTATGAAGATACTATGACGATATCCATTCTCCCTAAATCAAGATAGGCACGTACATCATCTTCTACCTTTCTGCCCCGAAAATACCTTGTAGCTTAGGAACGGTGACCCAGTCAAGAGGCACGGTGCTGAGGGCCTGCATGGATTTGGTGGGGGTGCTGACCACAGGGCTCTCAGGACTGGTGGGCCAGGCTGTGCTGGGGGCAGCAGGGGCAGGAGCCACCGTGGGGGCCAGAGGCATGCTGGCTTTGGTGGTGGCCTCCAGGATCCAGTCACGTAGCCTGGTGACTCGCGCATAGACCCCTGGACGCCGGGCTTCCGCACACCCGATTCCCCAGCTCACGATGCCAGCCAGAAAGAACCGGCCAGAGGGCTCCTCGCAGACCAGGGGTCCTCCTGAGTCACCCTAGGAAACCAACACACACCCTCAGGATGGGTCGGCAGCAGCCAGTCCAAACACCAGTGCTACGAGGCCCAAGAAGGAGCTCTGAGCTGGGACAGCCAGGACCTCTCTCCACACAAGCTCACGGAGCACCTGGGGCTGATCATTCATATCTCAGAACCTGTTTCCTCTTCTGTGGAGGGAAAAAAAACAAAACCCAAGACAGTTGGACTATAGGATCTCTAAGATGTCTTTCAGTCCTACCTCTGGCAGGCCAAAACGTGACCCAAATAAATAACATCCCCTCCTCTTCTTAACTCAGTAGATCTTTGATAATGTCACCACTTGCTTAGGCTGGCAGTATGGCTGCCACACGGGTGCCTCCATATATCTCACTGGTAGCTGCAGCATTGCTCCCAAAGTGCTCATCTGCTGTCACTCATCCGGCCTCACCATTTTTTACCTTCCCATATCCAGTTCACCCTGACTCTTACATTCTGTGTATCATTTTTTTGTTTGTTTTTGTTTTTGAGACAGAGTTTTGCTCTGTTGACCAGGCTAGAGTGCAATGGCGTGATCTCGGCTCACTGCAACCTCCGCCTCCCAGGTTCAAGCAATTCTCCTGCCTCAGCCTCCCAAGTAGCTGTGATTATAGGCACGCATCACCACGCCCGGCTAATTTCTTGTATTTTTAGTAGAGACGGGGTTTCACCATGTCGGCCAGGCTGGTCTTGAACTCCTGACCTCAAGTGATCTGCCCGCCTCAGCCTCCCTAAGTGCTGGGATGACAGGCGTGAGCCACCGTGCCTGGCCGACTCTTACATTCTTAAACACGAGCCCTCTCATTAGTTCCTAGCATTTTCTCCAGATTCTGGTTTCAATATGGCAATCTAAGCACATGTAGCAGTCTCCCCCATCTTTTCCTCACCCACCAGGCCTTAGAAACAAGAGCAAAGGTATACACAAAAAAGACAGGAATCCACAGCCATGCTTAAAAAATTAGGCAGGAGAGATCCCCGGTTGTGGACCAGAAACCGTGAAGACTCACGAGAGGCTGACAGAGGAAGTGGCAGCCCAGCCCATGTGCAGAAGCTCAAGACAAAAGAGAAAGCTTTCTCAAGAGGACCTGGGTTGGTTGGGGTAGAAAAGGGATTTGGGCAACCACAAAGGATAAATGAGACCAGGAGGTCTTTGGTCCCTTGAAAGGGGACATAGAATCCAAGAAGCACAAACTGTTAATGTCCCTCGCCAAGAGAAAGTGAATAGCAAATATAAGATCACGGCAAGAATTGAGCGACATTTTTAAATTTTCAATTTTGTTTGAGACGGGGTCTCACTCTGTCACTCAGGCTAGAGTACAGTGGCGTGATCTTGGCTTACTGCAACCTCCACCTCCTGGGCTCAAATAATCCTCCCACCTCAGCCTCTCAAGTAGCTGGGACTACAGGCATGCACCACCAAACCCGGCTAATTTTTGTTTTTGTTTTTGTAGAGACAAAGTTTTGCTATGTTGCCCTAACTGGTCTCAAACTCCTGGCCTCAAGCGACCTGGCTGCCTCAGCCTCCCAAAGTACTGGGATTACAGGTGTGAGCCACTGCACCCAGCTTTTCATTCTTAAGCACCAGTTGAGGGATTCCAATCTCCATGAAATAAAGACACTCACTTACAACAGAATAACTTGTGTTTGCCTGAAATACAGTTAACCACAAATATAGAATATAGAAGAAACATAACGGATTAAATTACGATCCTCAGAGAAAAAGGAAAGAAATGGTATCCACGAAACAAGAACAGGACACTGCAAACAAGACCAGGTGGCTGAAAGAAGAAAGAATGAGACACCTTGAAAACAAAAATTATAATTGTCAGCCGGGCATGGTGGCTCACACCTATAATCCTAGCACTTTGGGAGGACAAGGTGGGCAGATCACCTGAAGCCAGGATTTCGAGACCAGCCTGGCCAACATGGCGAAACCCTGTCTTTACTAAAAGTATAAAAATTAGCCAGGCGTGGTGGTGGGCACCTGTTATCCCAGCTACTCGGGAGGCTGAGGCATGAGAATCACTTGAAACTGGGAGGTGAGCCAAGACGGTGCCACTGCACTCCAGCCTGGGTGACAGAGCGAGACAGTGTCTTAATTAATTAAAAATATAAAAATTAGCTAGGTGTGGTGGCGCATGCCTATAATCACAGCTACTCTGGAGGCTGAGGCAGGAGACTCGCTTGAACCTGGGAGGCGGAGGTTGCAGTGAGCTGAGATCACACCACTGCACTCCAGCCTGGGTGACAGAGTGAGACTCCATCTCAAAAAAAAAAAAAAAAAAGAAGAAGAAGAAAAAGAAGGTTCCAGGTATACAGCAGAAGCAGCTTTGGGTGACCCCTGATTTTCTCTTTTTTTTTTTTTTTTTTGAGACAGAGTCTTGCTTTGTCGCCCAGGCTGGAGTGCAATGGCGTGATCTCAGCTCACTGCAACCTCCAGCTCCCAGGTTCAGATGATTCTCCTGCCTCAGCCACCCGAGGAGCTGGGATTACAGGCACCTGCCACCACGCCAGGTTAATTTTTGTATTTTTAGTAGAGACAAGGTTTCGCCATGTTGCTCAGGCTGGTCTCAAACTCCTGACCTCAAGTGATCCACCCGCCTTGGCCTCGCATAGTGCTGGGATTACAGGCGTGAGCCACCGTGCCCAGCCCTGGAACCTTCTTGAGTTGAGCCTGCAGCTCGCTCATGGCCCAGCTGACCACCCAGGGGCAAAAGTCCATGGGGTTCCCATAGACCAACCCTTCCCGTACAGATGGAAAGAATCTGATGCCCAGGGTACGTGCTGGCATCATTCATACAAGAGGTGTTTCTTGGGTGCCACGTTGTATCAGGCCCAGTGCTGGGAACAGTGTCTGTGTCCCCACACAAGTCCCGGTTTGAAGGGCAGCTGGGGGGATTTACACAGGGACCCCATCATAGCCAGGGAGATTACTCAGGGACCCGAGTCTCTGTGGCACGCACCTGGGGCCCACTGGAAGGGAGCAGGGAGCCATGGAGGGCAGAGGACGGAGTGAAGTCAGGTTAGAGCTTCTGGAAGATCCTCTAAGCAGCACCTGCCTCTCAATCCCAACTGCTTTAAAATTCCTCAAGAACGGGCATCCAGATATCTGTGAATCGCCCAGCATTTGAACACGCTCGTGTCTGTGTTTTTCTGGGGTCTGGGGCGTTGGGGGCTCACAGTGGGCATCCAGATATCTGTGAATTGCTCAGCATTTGAACATGCTCGTGTCTATTTCTGTGTTTTTCTGGGGTCTGGGGCATCGGGGGCTCACCTGGCAGGAGTCCACCTTCCCGTCCAGGTAGCCAGCGCACACCATCCTGTCAGTGAGTGAGTGGCCGTACAGGCTGGCACACAGTGCCTGGTCCAGCAGCTCCACAGTGGCTTTCTGCAGCACCTCTGGCTTGACCACTGGCCCAATGGGGAGAGAAAAGCAGGGTGAGAGTGCCAGAGCCCTGGCAGCCACTTTGAGCTGGGAGGCTGAAGGACAGCTCCTCTCCGAGCCTCCCTCAGTCTCCCCAGCTCCAAGCATGGCCACCTACAATACCTGGCTCTGAAACTGCAACAGGTAAACACCCCACCTGGTAACACTCTCTGCCTGGACAAGGAAGAGGCATCAGACTTAACACCCCCAGCCTGAAGTTCTCATCTCCCTTCCGCAAGCTCCACCCCTCAGCATTCCCCATCTCAGGGATCTCAGGCCCCTCATTCCAGGTCCACAGTCCTCAAATTCCAAGTTGGCCTCAAGTCAGCCCCCAAAATACACAGAATCAGCCCATCTCACGCCCATCATTGCCCGGGTCATTATAGCTGTTCCCCACTCACTTCTCTTACTCTGGTCCCACCCCACTGAAATCCATTCCCAACCCGGCAGCCAGCACCACCCTTGCTAAATATTAAATCAGTCACATCAACCCCTGCCCTGCTGTCCTCCCACCCCAGGGCCTTTGCACATGCTGTTCCCGCTGTCTGAAATGCTTGTCCCTGCAGAATTTGCCTGACTTGCTCCTTCATCTCCTCTCTCCAGGAGGCATCTCCTGACCTCCCTATTTAAAGCTGCAGCTGCCACCCCCACCTTATTTTTCTCCACTGGATTCATTTCCCTCTGTCAGTCATCTTGTGGCTGATTGACAACCCCCTAGAACTACACCACCCAATATAGTAGCCACTGGCCACAGGTGACTATTTAGATGTGCATTTTAATACATTAAGATCAATTTTTTTGGCCGGGTGAGGTGGCTCACACCTGTAACCCCAACACTTTGGGAAGCCGAGGCAGGAAGATCACGAGGTCAGCAGATCAAGACCAGCCCGGCCAACATGGTGAAACTTTGTCTCTACTAAAAAATACAAAAATAAAGTTGCCGGGTGTGGTGGTGCGTGCCTATAGTCCCACTACTCGGAGGCTGAGGCAAGAGAATCGCTTGAACCTGGAGGCGGAGGCTGCAGTGAGCAGAGATCGCACCACTGCACTCCAGCCTTGGCAACAAGAGCAAAACTCCATCTCAAAAAAAAAAAAATCACAGTAGCATCGATGATGGGTTATAAATATATCTTAGCAAGCAGTGGAATTCGTGAATACAGAATCAGAGAATAATGCAGACCCACTGTGTTTTTCTGCATTATTATTATTATTACTATTATTATTATTATTATTATTTTGAGACGGAGCCTCCCACTGTCACCCAGGCTGGAGTCCAGTGGTGCGATCTTGGCTCAGTGCAACCTCCATCTCCTGGGTTCAAGCAATTCTCCTGCCTTAGCCTCCTGAGTAGCTGGAATTATAGGTGCGCACCACCATGCCTGGCTAATTTTGTGTGTGTGTGTGTATTTTTTAGTAGAGACGGGTTTTCACTATGTTGGCCAGGCTGGTCTCGAACGCCTGACCTCGTGATCCACCCGCCTCGGCCTCCCAAAGTGCTGGGATGACAGGCGTGAGCCACCGCACCCGGCCCTTTTCTGCGTTATTTGCCCGCCTGCCTGCCTGAGCTCACTTGCAGGCCGAGGAAGATGCTTACGGAAGTCCTCCTTGAGGTAGCCCCAGCCTGAGATCAGGCACTTCTTGCTGGGTGGGAAGATGTGTGTGGCAGCCGGGAGGCACACGGGCTGGATGTGCCGGCCGAAAGGCAGAGGGCTGGTCAGCTCCAGCACCGCCACGTCGAAGTCAGCCGTGTCCGCGTTGTACAGGGGGTGCTTGACGATCTGGGCCACCCGGGCCCGTACGGTGCTGGCCTCCGAGCCGCTGAGGTAGGTCGCACCCACGTAGGCCACCCACTCCGTCGGGTCTTGGAACCTGCAGGAGCAAACCCCAGCTCAGAGGCACGAGGGTCAGAGCCGTCGGGGGAGGCAGACGGGACACTCGCCTTGGGTGCAAAATGTAAGGGGTATCCCCCCACATTAATATTTATTAATAGTATTTATAAAAATCAGGCCAGACACAGTGGCTCATGCCTGTAATCCCACATTTTTGGAGGCTGAAGCGGGAGGATCACCTGAGCCCAGGAGTTCAAGACGAGCCTGGGCAACATAGCGAAATGCAGTCTTTAAAAGCAACAAAAAACAGGCCGGGCGCGGTAGCTCATGCCTGTAATCCCAGCACTTTGGGAGGTTGAGGCGGGTGGATCACGAAGGCCGGAGTTCAAGACCAGCCTGGCCAAGATGGTGAAACCCCATCTCTACTAAAAATACAAAAATTAGCCGGGCATGGTGATGGGCGCCTGTAATCCCAGCTACTCAGGAGGCTGAGGCAGAGAATTGCTTGAACCCAGAAGGTGGGAGGTTGCAGTGAGCTGATATTGTGCCACTGCACTCCAGCTTGGGCAACAGAGCAAGACTCTGTCTCAGAAAAAAATATATATATATTAGCTGGGTGTGGCGATGTGCACCTGTGGTTCCAGCTACTCAGGAGGCTGAGGTAGGAGGATTGCTTGAGCCTGGGAGGTTGAGGCTGTCATGAGCTATAGTGAGCTATCACTGTACCACTGCACTCCAGCCTGGGCAACAGGCAACCTGTCTAAAAAAAAAAAAAAAAAAAAATCACAGGTGCAGGAGAATGCATGATGCATGAAGTATCAACATTTTTGTTTTGTTTTGTTTTTTTGAGACAGAGTCTCACTCTATCTCCCAGACTGGAGTGCAGTGGCGTGATCTCAGCTCACTGCAACTTCCACCTCCCTGGTTCAAGTGATCCTCGTGCCTCAGCCTCCCAAGTAACTGGGATGACAGGTTTGCGCCCCCTATGCCCGACTAATTTTTTTGTGTGTTTTTAGTAGAGACAAGCTTTCACCATGTTGGCCAGGCTGGTCTCAAACTCCTGACCTCAAGTGATCCCCCCGCCTCAGCCTCCCAAAGTGCTGGGATTACACTCATGAGCCACAAGCTCACCATAGCCTGTCCAAGTATCAACATTTTAAACAAAGACAGGATGAGACAGAGTTGGGATTAGGGTGAGGGGAGCCAGCCATGAGCCTTGGGCACAAAATTTAAAGAGTTGCCAAAAATCTCAGCCATCGAGATAAATGATATCGAGTCGGGTGCAGTGGCTTACACCTGTAATCCCAGAACTTTGGGAGGCAGAGACGGGCAGATCACTTGAGGCCAGGAGTTCGAGACCAGCCTGGCCAACATGGCAAAACTACGTCTCTACTAAAAATACAAAAATTAGCCAGCCATGGTGGTGGGTGCCTGTAATCCCAGCTACTCGGGAGGCTGAGGCAGGAGAATCGCTTGATCCCGGGAGGTGGAGGTTACAGAGAGCCAAAACTGCACCACTGTACTCCAGCAGGGCGACAGAGTGAGACTCTGTCTCAAAAAAAAAAAAAAAAAAAAAAAGGATAATATCACGACACAATATTTTAAAAAATCAAAGTGAATGCAAAAAATGTCCACAATGAGCAAAACATCAACAAAATGTCATTGGTCACCGAGGAGTCCAAGTCAAAACCACAGGGAGATGCTACTTCACACCCACTGGTATGGCTACTCTCAAAAGAACAGCAAGTGGGCTGGGCACGGTGGCTCACGCCTGTAATCCCAGCACTTTGGGAGGCCGAGGTGGGCGGATCACCTGAGGACAGGAGTTCCAGACCAGCCTGGCCAACATGGCGAAAAACTGTCTCTACTAATTATACAAAAAAAAAAATTAGCCAGGCATGGTTGCGCGCACCTGTAGTCCCAGCTACTTGGGAGGCTGAGGCAAGAGAATTGCTTTATCCCAGGAGGTGGAGGTTGCAGTGAGCTGAGATCGCACCACTGCACTCCAGCCAGGGCGACAGACTGAGACTCTGTCTCAAAAGAAAAAATAAAATAAAATAAAATAAAGAGGCTGGGTGCAGTGGCTCACGCCTGTAATCCCAGCACTTTGGGAGGCCGAGGCGGGCGGATCACGAGGTCAGGAGTTCGAGACCATCCTGACTAACATGGTGAAACCCCGACTCTACTAAAAATACAAAAAAAAATTAAATTAGCTGGGCGTGGTGGCGGGCACCTGTAGTCCCAGCTACTCGGGAGGCTGAGGCAGGAGAATGGCGTGAACCCGGGAGGTGGAGCTTGCAGTGAGCCGAAATCATGCCACTGCACTCCAGCCTGGGTGACAGAGCAAGACTCTGTCTCAAAAAAAAAAAAAAGAAAGAAAGAAAGAAAAGAGGCCAGGCACGATGGCTCACACCTGTAATCCCAGCACTTTGGGAGGCCAAGGCAGGCAGATCACAAGGTCAGGAGATTGAGACCATCCTGGCTAACACGGTGAAACCCCGTCTCTACTAAAAATACAAAAGGCGTGGTGGCGGGCACCTGTAGTCCCAGCTACTCGGGAGGCTGAGGCAGGAGAATGGCGTGAACCCAGGAGGCGGAGCTTGCAGTGAGCCGAGATCGCACCACTGCACTCCAGCCTGGACAACAGAGCGAGATTCTGTCTCAAAAAAAAAAAAAAAAAGAATGCCCTCAGATTCAACAACAGCAAAAGCAAGAAAGAAAGGAAAAGAAAAAATTACTTCCAAGGGCTCTAAGGAAACCAGAAGTGACGTCCCTAGTGCACGAGGGAAGGCAGGAGAAATACAGAGGGTTCGGGTTTGGTGCTTCGGGATGGGGGCTTACTCATTGAAGCAGTGAGCGGCAGACACCAGCCACCTGGCGTTGATGATGGCGGCCCCACAGAAGTGCTCCTTGTTCTCTCGAAGGCTGGCTTGCCACGGAAACTCCCCCGGGGACGCTTCCACGCCGCCCACGATCCTGCCAGCCATCCTCCAGGCAGGCTGCAAGCCACACTCTGCAAGACAGCAGGTCACCAGCCAGGACCCCACGAAGGCAGGACCTTACCCTGAACTCCCAGAACATACATCTCTGAGTCTCTCATCTACAGTCTGTAGGTTCAAAGAGATGTTTGGGGGCCCCTCCTTGGCTTCCCTGACTCTTCTGGGGTCTCCCCATCCCTCCCTCTTCAGCTCCTCGGCTGCCCCATCCTGGCACGTAGGTCAAGCATCCAAGGTCACGTGCACCAGTGAGTGGCAGAGAAAGGTCTCTATCTTAGCTGTGGGTAAGGGGTGATGACCCCACGTACATGTTTGTATAGGATATTGTGTCTCTCTGCTTATTTAGTCTACTTTTATGTCCTTCGCAAAATTTTGTAATTCTATAATTATATATAATAATTATTATCACGGGCATGGCACGTTTGTAAGTTTAGTCTTTGATATTTCTTTTTTTTTTTTTTTTGAGATGCAGTCTCGCTCTGTTGTCCAGGCTGGAGTGCAGTGGCGTGATCTCAACTCACTGCAAGCTCCGCCTCCCAGGTTCAAGGGATTCTCCTACCTCAGCCTCCTGAGTAGCTGGGATTACAGGCGCCCGCAACCACACCTGGCTAATTTTTTGTACTTTTAGTAGAGCCGGGGTTTCACCAAATTGACCAGGCTGGTCTCGAACTCCTGACATCAAGTGATCTGCCTGCCTCGGCGTCCCAAAGTGCTGGGATTACAGGCCTGAGCCACGGCATCTGGCCTAGTCTTGATATTTTATTTTTTGTCACTACTGATCATGAAAGATATTTTTTCCTTTGTATCTTGTAACTTATTATTACTGTATAAAGCAAAATGACAGCTTTTTTTTTGAGACAGAGTTTTGCTCTGTAGCCCAGGCTGGAGTACAGTGGCGTGATCTTGGCTCACTGTAACCTCCACCTCCCAGGTTCAAGGGATTCTCCTGCCTCAGCCTCCCAAAGTGCTGGGATTACAGGCGTGAGCCACTGCACCCAGCCTTTATTTTAAATAGCTTTTTAGTCAATTTCTTGATTCATTTTATTTTACTCTTTCAGCTTCTCTCCTTCTGTTTGGATATTGATTTATTTTAGACAGACAATGATTTCAAATGAATTAAGGTTTTCCTCTTCCTTTTCAATACTTAAACTGCTGTCCTTACCTTATTACATGGGCTAGTATTGCTATAAAAACATTGGCTACTCTTCCAGCATTTTATTTATTTTTGAGACAAGGTCTCACTCTATTATCCAGGCTGGACAGTGCAGTAGCGCAATCATAGCTCACTGCAGCCTCAATCTCCTGGGCTCAAGCAATCCTTCCACCTCAGCCTCCTGAGTAGCTGGGGCCACAGGCGCCCACCACCACGCTGGCTAATTTTTTTTTCTTTTTTTTCTTTTTTTTTTTTTGAGACAGAGTCTCGCTCTGTCGCCAGGCTGGAGTGCAATGGCGTGATCTTGGCTCACTGCAAGCTCCACCTCCCGGGTTCACGCCATTCTCCTGCCTCAGCCTCCCAAGTAGCTGGGACTACAGGCGCTCACCACCATGCCCGGCTAATTTTTTGTATTTTTAGTAGAGAGGGGGTTAGGGGGTTTCACCATGTTAGCCACGATGGTCTTGATCTCCTGACCTCGTGATCCGCCTGCCTCAGCCTCCCAAAGTGCTGGGATTACAGGTGTGAGCCACTGTGCCTGGCCAATTTTTTTTTTTTTTTTTTTAGTAGAGATGGGGGTCTCACTATATTGTCCAGGCTGGTCTCAAACTCCTGGCCTCAATTGATCCTCCTGCCTTGGCCTCCCAAAGTGCTGGGATGACAGGTGTGAGCCACCGCACCCTGCTAATCTCTTCCGGCATTTTAATTGTCTCTTTCCGTTGCTCACATCCCTGTGGCCACGCCCCACTGCTTATAGGACAAAGCCCCAGTTCCTGGTATTCAAGACCTCCCAGGCTGTGGCCACAACCTCTGTTTTCAGCCTGATATCTTCTCCCTCCTCTCCCCTGGCTTCTTCCCATCACACACCTGCACTTTTCCTTTACTCTGCTGTTTGCTCATGGTTCTCCCCATACCATGGGTGCCCCTTTCTTTTCTCTGCCCAGCCCCCATAAATGCCAGGCCTGTGTGCCCGAGTGAAATAAGCACAGTGACCATAGACCAGAGCCAGCAGCTGACCCTGGAAAAGGAAAGGGGCCCAGAGACCAGGCCGGACAGGCAGACTGACCGCAGTGCACCTCGTCGGACCCATCGGAGCAGTCCTCCTGGTCGTCACACTCTGGGTTCACCTTGGTCACACACTGGCTGTTCCCGCAGGAAAAGGAGTTCCCTGGACAGCGGCCTGAGGACAGAAAAGAACCGACTTTCTGACCTCATGCTACATCTCCTGGTTGGAGTAAGGCACCATGCTATACTTAGTACCACCAGGGTACGGAAACGTGGAAACTCTCTCTCTCTCCTTTTTTTTCTCCTTTTCCTTGTTTTTATTTTTGTTTTTGAGACAGGGTCTAGCTCTGTTACCCAAACGGGAGTGCAGTGGTGCAAACACAGCTCACCGCAGCCTCTAACTCCAGGTTCAAGCAATCCTCCTGCCTCAGCCTCCTGAGTAGTTGGGACCACAGGTGCACACCACCAACCCAGGCTATTTATTTTATTTATTTATTTTTATTTTATTTATTTATTTTATTTTATTTTATTTTTTGAGACAGAGTTTCGCTCTTGTTGCCCAGGCTGGAGTGCAATGGCACGACCTTGGCTTACTGCAACCTCCGCCTCCCTGGTTGAAGCGATTCTCATGCCTCAGCCTCCCGAGTAGCTGGGATTACAGGCACGCGCCACCACGCCCAGCTAATTTTGTATTTTTAGTGAGATGGGGTTTCTCCATGTTGTTCAGGCTGCTCTCGAACTCCTGACCTCAGGTGATCCACCCACCTCGGCCTCCCAAAGTGCTGGGATTACAGGTATGAGCCAGTGTGCCCGGCCTTATTTATTATTTTTTAAGACACAGTTTCACTCTGTCACCCAGGCTGGAGTGCGGTGGCGCGATCTCAGTTCACTGCAGCCTCTGCCTCCTGGGTTCAAGCAATCCTCCTTCCTCAGCCTCCCAAGTAGCTGAGAGTACAGGCAATACGCCACTATGCCCGGCTAATTTTTATTATTTTTATAATAATTTTAAAAATTATTTTTGGCCTTTTTTTATTATTATTTTTGTAGAGACAGGGTCTCGCTATGTTGTCCAGCCTGGTCTCAAACTCCTGGCCTCAAGTGATCCTCCTGCCTCAGCCTCCCAAAGTGCTGGGATGACAGATGTGAGCCACCGCGCCCAGCCTTGTTCCAGTGATTCCTTCACTTCCTTGAAATGAGTCTTAGGAAACCTCTGCCAGTAACTGCAATCAGAGAAAAGGCCAGAGAGAAAAACATACCTGATTTGAACTCCCTTTCTGCCAAGGGTCCCTTATGTCTCCCTGCAAAAAAACAGAGAAGATAGAAGCTCACGGAATAAGCAGTAAAACCCTTTGAACACATCCTATTGGCCGGGTGCGGTGGCTCACACCTGTAATCCCAGCACTTTGGGAGGCTGAGGCGGGTGGATCACTTGAGGTCAGGAGTTACAGACCAGCCTGGCCAACATGGTGAAACCCTGTCTCTACTAAAAATACAAAAATTAGACGGGTGTGGTGCCGGGCGCCTGTAATCCCAGGTACTCGGGAGGCTGAGGCAGGACAATCGCTTGAACCCGGGAGGCAGAGGTTGCAGTGAGCCGAGATCACACCATTGTACTCCAGCCTGGGCGACAGAG
Organism: Pan troglodytes; assembly: GCF_028858775.2. NCBI lineage: Eukaryota > Metazoa > Chordata > Mammalia > Primates > Hominidae > Pan > Pan troglodytes. The sequence continues at coordinate 4,731,788 of NC_072418.2, read as the reverse complement.
CGAGACTCCATCTCAAAAAAAAGGAAAAAGAAAGAAAATGTCCTATTGCAGGCAGGTCGTGGAGTAAAGTGAGCAGCTGCCTTGTCCACCCTGGCGTCACTTAAATTCTGCCTTCAATCAGCGAGGATGAAATCCACTTCAACACCGATCCTCAGTCTCACTTGCCCCACGGGGAGCACTCACCAGCCCCAGGGCTCGGACGGCCACCAAACTGCACAGGGCCTGGAACCTCCCTATCACCAAGGGAAGTTCTGTGAACGCTGGAGCAGAGGTTATTAAGACCTCGACCAGCATGTGACGGTTGGTGGGGAGGGAACCATAAATGTCCTGCATGTCAAGGTCAAGGTGACTTTTTTTTTTTTTTGAGACGGAGTCTCGCTCTGTCGCCCAGGCTGGAGTGCAGTGGCGCGATCTCGGCTCACTTCAAGCTCCGCCTCCTGGGTTCATGCCATTCTCCTGCCTCAGCCTCCCAAGCAGCTGGGACTACAGGCGCCCGCCACCACACCTGGCTGATTGTTTGTATTTTTAGTAGAGACAGGGTTTCACCGTGTTAGCCAGGATGGTCTTGATCTCCTGACCTCGTGATCCGCCCACCTCGGTCTCCCAAAGTGCTGGGATTACAGGCGTAAGCCACCGCGCCCGGCCATTTTTTTTTTTTTTAAGACAGAGTCTCGCTCTGTTACCCAGGCTACAATGCAGTGGTGCTATCTTGGCTCACTGCAACCTCCACCTCCACCAGGTTTAAGCAATTCTCCTGCCTCAGCCTCCCAAGTAGCTGGGATTATAGGCACCCGCCACCATGCCCGGCTAATTTTTTTATTTTTAGTAGAGATGGGGTTTCACCATGTTGGCCCGGCTGGTCTCAAACTCCTGACCTCAGGTGATCCACCCACCTCGGCCTCCCAAAGTGCTGGGATTACAGGCATGAGCCACCACACCTGGCAACAAATCTTTAACAATGGTCTGAACTTGCATCTGACTCTCCAATCATGACCTGCTGCACCGTACAATTTTTTTATTTTTTAAAACCAGGTGCATACAAAATCATGCACTGTATAATTTTATTTTTTATTTTTATTAACTTTTTTTTTTGAGATGGAGTCTCACTCTGTCACCCAGGCTGGAGGGCAGTAGTGCAACCCTGGCTCACTGCAACCTCCGCCTCCCGGGTTCCAGCAATTCTCCTGCCTCAGCCTCCTGAGCAGCTGGGATTACAGGCACGTGCCACCACACCCAGCTCATTTTTGTATTTTTAGTAGAGACGGGGTTTCGCCATGTTGGCCAGGCTGGTCTCGAACTCCTGATCTGAAGTGATCAGCCCACCTTGGCCTCCCAAATTGCTGGAATTACAGGCATGAGACACCACACCCGGCCTTCCATACAATTGTATTAGAGTGTAGCATTTATCCTTAATTCTACAGTAGGGGGTTGGCCAACTACGGCCATGGGCCAAATCCAGCCCACTGCTTGTTATTTTTAATAAGTTTTATTGGTAAACAGCCACACCTATTCATTTATGTATTGTCTGTGGCTACTTTTGTGATACAAATAACAGAGCTGAGTGCTTGTCACAGAAACCCAACGGACCACAAAGATGAAAATATTAACTGGGCACAGTGGCTCACACCTATAATCCCAGCACTTTGGGAGGCCAAGGCAGGAGGATCACCTGAGGTCAGGAGTCCAAGACCAGCCCAGTACACATGGTGAAACCCCATCTCACTAAAAATACAAAAATTAGCCGGGCATGGTGGTGCGTGCCTGTAATCCCAGCTACTCAGGAGTGAGTCGGGAGCTACTGAGGCAGGAAAATTGCTTGAACCTGGGAGGCAAAAGTTGCAGTGAGCCAAGACTTCATTATTGCACTCCAGACTGGGCAACAGAGTGAGACCCTGTCTCAAAAATAAAAAAAAAAATGGAAAAGAAAAGAGAAGACAAGACAACACAACACAACACTCTGGCTCTTTACAGAACAAGATGGCTGACCCCTGGTCCACACCATTAAGGCAAAGGCAATGTCAGTTTTTACATTTGTTTGTTTGTTTTTGAAACGAAGTTTCACTCTTTTTGCCCAGGCTGGAGTGCAATGGCACGATCTCGGCTCACTGCAACCTCCGCCTCCCAGGTTGAAGCGGTTCTCCTGCCTCAGCCTCCTGTGTAGGTAGGATTACAGGTGCACACCACCACGCCCAACTGATTTTTGTATTTTTAGTACAGATGGGGTGTTGGCCAGGCTGGTCTCAAACTCCTGACCTCAGGTGATCCACCCGCCTCGGCCTCCCAAAGTGCTGGGATTACAGGCATGAGCCACCACACCCGGCCAGTTTGTTTTCTTTTTATGGGAAGGGGTGGTTATCAAAATATATCTTGCAGCGCCTGCCCCACTCCAGCCTCCTCGTGATGGGGTTTCAGTCTCGGCTGCCCACTCACCTGTGAGCTCGGCCGACACAATTGTGCCATAGGCAGCCAGGGAGATGCCGTGCTCCCGCAGCCTTGCCCGGATCCCTCGCTGCAATAGCTCCTCCTCCAGGCCCAGGCTCAGCGTCTGGAGGGGTCGCAGCAGAAAGTGCAGCTGGAAATGTACGAGGACACTGGAGTTCCCATCCCTACAGGTATGGAGGAGAGGCCCTTGGAGAGGGAGGGGCTCTGCCCTGCTGGAATCTTCTGGAATCTTCTAGAATCTTCCAAACTTTTCTGGAATCTTCCAGAAACTCCCAGATGTCCACCAAGTTTCCTTCACCCACTGGAAGCTCCAACTCACCTGTAATTCAGCACCGAGCAACCCACGCAGCTTGCCTCTAACTCTGTCTTCTGAAAACTACTTACAAACTGCAATAGAAACAAGAATATCAAATGTTGAGACCCACAGCATGGGCACCCCGGCACTGCAGAGGCCTGTCAGGTGTTGGAGGGAGCTGGAGAAGGGGTTGGTTCCATGGGAAAGCATTTCCTTTTATTAATTTAAATTTTTATCTATATGTACGTATGTACGTATGTATGTATGTATTTTGAGACAAGAGTCTTGCTCTGTCACCCAGGCTGGAGTGCAGTAGCGCAATCTCCACTCACTGCAACCTCCGCCTCCCAGGTTCAAGCGATTCTGCTGCCTCAGCCTCCCAAGAAGCTGGGATTACAGGTGCCCGCCACCACGCCCAACTAATTTTTTGTATTTTTAGTAGAAATGGGGTTTCACTATGTTGGCCAGGCTGGTCTCGAACTCCTGACCTTGTGATCCGCCTGCCTTGGCTTTCCACAGTGCTGGGATTACAGTTGTGCGCCACCACGCCCAGACTTACGTTTTATTTTTAAATTTATTATTGTTATTATTATTTTGAGACAGAGTCTTGCTCTGTCGCCTGGGGTGGAGTGCAGTGGCACGATCTCGGCTCATTGCAACTTCCGCCTCTCAGGTTCAAGCAATTCTCCTGCCTCAGCCTCCCAAGTAGCTGGGATTACAGGCACACACCACCATGCGTGGCTAACGTTTTGTATTTTTTAGTAGGGACAGGGTTTCACTATGTTGGCCAGGCTGGTCTTGAACTCCTGACCTCGTGATCCGCCCACCTCAGCCTCCCAAATTAGCCGGGCATGGTGGTGTGTGCCTGCACTCCCAGCTACTCAGGAGGCTGAGGTGGGAGGATTGCTTGAGCCCAGGAGGCGTCACAGGCGTGAGCCACCACGCCCAGCCTATTTTTAAAAATTATAATTTTTTGAGATGGAGTCTCATTCGGTCACCCAGGCTGGAGTGCAATGGCACGACCTCGGCTCACTGCAACTTCTGCCTCCTGGGCTCAGGCAATCCTCCCACCTCAGCCTCCCGAGTAGCTGAGACTACAGGCACACACCACCACGCCCCGTTGATTTTTGTGTTTTTAGTAATGATGGGATTTTGTCATGTTGCTCAGGCTGGTCTCAAACTCCTGACCTCAGGTGATCCACTCTCCTCGGCCTCCCAAAGTGCTGGGATTACAGATGTGAGCCACCCACCATGCCCGCCTGGAGTGCTGTTTTTAATACGTGATTGCTGATGTGGTCACACGTCTGTTTCTCTTCGAATAAAATGGAAAACATTATTTTTTCATTGAGATATAATTCACTGTGTCCTGTGTCCAAGCCTGGCCCCTTTTCCTGGCTAAGTCATACTCCAGTGTGTGCATAGCCACGCTGTGTTTCCCTGTTCATCCTAGGTGGTGGGTGCCTGTAACCCTGGCTACTCAGGAGGCTGAGACAGGAGAATCGCTTGAACCCGGGAGGCAGAGGTTGCAGTGAGCCATGATCCTGCCACTGCACTCCAACCTGGACAACAGAGCAAGACTCTGTCTCAAAAAAATAAAATAAAATACCTTCCCCCAGCTGTGCATGAGGGCTCTGATTCCCCTTTAGAATAAAATGTAAAACTCTAAATGTGGCAGATTGGGTACGGTGACTCACGCCTGTAATCCCAGCACTTTGGGAGGCCGTGGAGGGAAGATCATTTGAGGTCAGGAGTTCAAGACCATCCTGTCCTACATGGTGAAACCCCGTCTCTACTAAAAATACAAAAATCAGCTGGACATGGTGGCGTGCACCTGTAATCCCAGCTACTCGAGAGGCTGAGGCAGGAGAATCGCTTGAACCTGAGCAGCGGAGGTTGCAGTGAGCCGAGATCATTCCACTGCACTCCAGCCTGGGTGACAGAGTGAGACTCCGTCTCAAGAAAAAAAAGAAAAAAAAAAAACCTCTAAATGTGGCCTAAAGTCCCATGTGAGTGTGTCCTCAGTGGATACAGCTCTGCCTTGCAGGTATCTGCCTTGGCCACCTGGCCTGGCCTCCCGGTCTCACAGCCTCCACCTCAGCTTCGTTGCCTGTGGCCTGCCTCCCTCCCACACGGAAAGCACCTCCAGGTCAAAGCCCCCGGCCACCCGCTCTTCCTCCCTGGCCCCCAAACACAGACCATCCTCACCAGTGCCTCCAGGGTGGGCGTCAGCGTGCGGTGATAGTCCGAGGTCTCCCGCCGCAAACTGCTGGTCCACCGGATTCCCCGCAGCTCGGCCGTGTGGTCCACGTGGAAGCCCTGTATAGAGAGGAAGGCTGGGGACGAGACCAGGGCCTGTGAGAGAGCCCACCTTTGGGGGCTCAGGGCTCCGCTGAGCTGCCACCCAGGCCCTGCCCTGTCTGCACCCACACACCCTGGTGGTCACTCGTGACACGCAGTGGGCTGGTCGACGCCCCTGTGATAGCCCTGAATAGCTACTCACAGGGCTCTCCCTCAATTCCCAAAAGCATCCTGGTTTGGAGCTGAATTCTACTACAGCCACCCACTCGGAGGTCCCCAGGTACAGCACAAGGTGGATGAGTGCCAAGTGAGCCCCAGATGCCCCCGTGTTTTCCTCGAAGGCAGAAAGAGGTCCTGCTCATGCCTGTCTCCCATGCAGTGCCTGGCCCAGGATCTGAGCTGACTTCAGGGCGTAACCTCTGGAATGGCATCAGGAGACGGTGAAATGACAGTCCCCGCCTCCTACGGCAGGGGCATGAGCACAGCCAGAGGCCATCAGGACTCTCCGGCCACAGTCCCATGAGGTCATCTTCAAAAACCACTGGTTGGTTTGTGTTTGTTTGAGACAGAGTCTCGCTCCGTCACCCAGGCTGGAGTGCAGTGGCGCGATCTCGGCTCACTGCAAGCTGCGCCTCCCGGGTTCATGCCATTCTCCTGCCTCAGCCTCCCAGGTAGCTGGGACTACAGGCGCCCGCCCCTGCGCCCGGCTAATTTTTTTGTATTTTTAGTAGAGACGGGATTTCACTGTGTTAGCCAGGATGGTCTCTATCTCCTGACCTCGTGATCCACCCTCCTCGGCCTCCCAAAGTGCTCGGATTACAGGCGTGAGCCACCACACCCGGCCTGTTTGTTTTGAGACAGAGTTTTGCTCTTGTTGCCCACGCTGGAGTGCAATGGCATGATCTCGCCTCACTGTAACCTCCGCCTCCCGGGTTCAAGCGATTCTTCTGCCGCCTCAGCCTCCGGAGTAGCCGAGATTACAGGCATGCACTACCATACCCAGCTAGTACAGATGGGGTTTCTCCATGTTGGCCAGGCTGGTCTCAAACTCCCGACCTCAGATGATCCGCCAGCCTTGGCTTCCCAAAGCGCTGGGATTAACAGGCATGAGCCACCGCGCCCAGCCTTGTTTGTTTTGAGATAGGGTCTCACTCTGTCACCCAGGCTGGAGTGCAGTGGTGTTTTCTCGGCTCGCTGCAACCTCCATCTCCCGGATTCAAGCGATCCTCCTGCCTCAGCCTCCTGCCTCAACCTCCTGAGTAGCTGGGATTACAGGCGTGGACCACCACACCTGGCTAGTTTTTTTGTATTTTTAGTACAGACTGGATTTCACCATGTTGGCCAGGCTGCTCTGGAACTCCTGACCTCAGGTGATCCACCCGCCTTGGCCTCCCGAAGTGCTGAGATTACAGGTGTGAGCCACTGCACCCAGCGTTAATTTTTGTATTTTTAGCAGAGATGGGGTTTCGCCACATTAGCCAGGCTGGTCGGGAACTCCTGACCTCAGGTGATCTGCCCGCCTCAGCCTCCCACAGTGCCGGGATGACAAGCGTGAGCCACCACGCCCAGCAGAAAGCACTGGTTTTTAGCTGTTGGCTGTGTTGTGTCCAAAGTACAAAGTACAGCAAAAATAATAGTCATAAAAAATTCCTATGCTGATGCAAGCAGCAGCAGAAAAAAATCTAAATAAAAACTACGAGAGCAACCACAGAAACCATGAGAGCACGAGTTTTGGTCAAAAATACGTTAAAACTACCAGAAGTGCACACCAGCGCAAAAAAAATGGCCGTAATTACATTTAAACCATGCAAATAGCAACCGCGTAAACCGTGAAAGCTGGGTCCCAATTCCGTTTATCCTAAATGGATAGATATGCTAGATGGGTATTTACGTAGCCATATATTCAGTAGATAGAATATTCCGAACCAATTCTAAAAACGGTATGTTTTCTCGTTCAAGAAACTAAAAATAAAGAAACACGAGCACCCTGGTGGGCGGACTGAATTGCCTCGCCCCTGTGTCCCAACCTCACTCTTGTTTCTACTCTAAACAACTGCAGATTCAGGAAGTTGCAGAAATAGTTCAGAACGCCTCCCGCTCTCCACTCAGCCTCTCATCTCCAACTAAAATGGTGAGCTGTTTGCGAAGGGCTGAATTCTCATTTTTATCTTTTTAAATGTTTTTTTTTTTTGAGACAAGGTCTCTATTGTTCGGGCTTCAGTGCAGTGGCACAATCACGGCTCACTGCAGCCTCGACCTCATGGGCTCAGGTGATACTCCTGCCTCAGCCTCCCAAGTAGCTAGACCACAGGCGCCCACCATCACGCCTGGCTGGCTGGCTTTCTCTTTCTTTCTCTTTTCTTGACAGAGTCTCACACTCTGTTGCCAGGCTGGGATGCAGTGGCACCATCTTGGCTCACTACAACCTCTGCCTCCTGGGTCCAAGCGATTCCCTTGCCTTAGCTTCCCGAGTAGCTAGGACTACAGGCACGTGCCACCACGACCAACTAATGTTTTTTGTATTTTAGTAGAGACGGGGTTTCACCATGTTGGCCAGGATGATTTCAATCTCCTGACCTCATGATCCGCCCAACCCGGACTCCCAGAGTGCTGGGATTACAGGCGGGAGCCACCGCGCCCACCATTTTTTTTTTTTTTTTTTTTTTTTTGGAGACATGGTCTCCCTTTGTTGCCCAGGTTGGAGTGCAGTGGCATGATCTCGGCTCACTGCAACCTCCACTTCCCGGGTTCAAGCAATTCTCCAACCTCAGCCTCCTGAGTAGCTGGGATTACAGGCACGTACCAGTCTGCCCAGCTAATTTTTGTATTTTAGTAAAGACAGGGTTTCCCCCATGTTGGCCAGGCTGGTCTCAAACTCCTGACCTCATGATCTACCTGCCTCAGCCTCCCAAAGTGCTGGGATTACCGGGGTGAGCTACCATGCCTGGCCCTGGCTAATTGTTTGCATTCTTTTGTAGAGACAGGGTTTCCCCATGTTACTGTGTCCGAAATTCGTGGGTTCTTGGTCTCACTGACTTCAAGAATGAAGCTGCGGACCCTCACGCTGAGTGTTACATTTCTTAAAGATGGTGTGTCCGGAGTTTGTTCTTGCTGATGTTCGGATGTGTTCGGAATTTCTTCCTTCTGGTGGGTTCGTGGTCTTGCTTGTTTCAGGAGTGACGCTGTAGACCTTCCCAGTGAGTGTTGCAGCTCTTAAGGCAGCGTGTCTGGAGTTGTTCATTCCTCCTGGTGGGTTTGTGGTTTTGCTGGCCTCAGGAGTGAAACTGCAGACCTTCGCAGTGAGTGTTACAGCTCATAAAAGCATCTCACACCGAACGAGTGAGCAGCAGCAAGATTTCTCACAGAGAATTAAAGAACAAATCCTCTACAGTGTGAAAAAGTCCCCAAGCTGGTTGCCGCTGCTGGCTCCAGCAGTCCGCTTTTATTCCCTTATCTGGCCCCACCCACATCCTCCTGATTGGCCCATTTTACAGAGCGCCGATTGGTCCATTTTACAGAGAGCTGATTGGTCCGTTTTGACAGGGTGCTGATTGGTGTGTTTACAATCCCTGAGCTTGACACAAGGTGCTGATTGGTGCATTTACAAATCTTTAGCTAGACACAAGAGTTCTCCAAGTCCCCACTAGATTAGCTAGACACAGAACACTGATTGGTGCGATTGGTGCATTTGCAACCCTTGAGCTAGACACAGGGTGCTCATTGGTGCATTTACAAACCTTTAGCTAGACTTAAAATTTCTCCAAGTCCCCGCTAGATTAGCTAGACACAGAGCACTGATTGGTGTGTTTATAAACCTTGAGCTAGACACAGAGTGCTTATTGGTGTATTTACAATCCTCTAGTTAGACATAAAAGTTATCCAAGTCCCCACCAGATTAGCTAGACACAGAGTGTTCACTGGTGCATATACAATCCTCCAACTAGACATAACAATTCTCCAAGTCCCCACTCGACTCAGGAGCCCAGCTGGCTTCGCCCGGCCCGGGCTAATTTTCTGCATTTTTTGTAGAGACAGGGTTTCACCATGTTACCAGGCTGAACTGGAACTCCTGGGCTCAAGCAATCCTCCCGTTTCAGCGTCCCAGAGAGCTGGGATTACTGGTGTGAGCCACTACGCCTGGCATCATGTCCTTTTTTCTTTTTCTTTTTTCTTTTTTATCAGGGTGTCGCTCTGTCTCCCAAGCTGGAGTGCAGTGGTGTGATCATAGCTCACTGCAGGCTCCAACTCCTGGGCTCAAGCAATCCTCCCACCTCAGTCTCCCGAGTAGCAGGGACTACTGGCGCGCACAACCACTCATTTTCACTGAAAACATTCTAAAATTTTATTTTTAAATGTTTCCTGTCTTCATTATTTAATTTTTTGGAGAGATGGGGTCTTGCTATGTTGCCTAGGTTGGTCTCGAACTCCTGAGCTCAAGCAATCCTCCTGCCTCAGCCTCCCAGAGTGCTGGGATTACAGGCAGGAGCCACCACACTTGGCCTTAAGTGCTTCTTGAAAGACTTCCTGATGGGGCGTGGTGGCTCATGTCTGTAATCCCAGCACTTTCGGAGGCCAAGGCAGGTGGATCACTTGAGGTCAGCAGTTCGAGACCATCCTGGCCAATATGGCAAAACCCCATCTCTACTAAAAATACAAAAATTAGCTGGGCGTAGTGGCACACACCTGTAATCTCAGCTACCCAGGAGGCTGAGGCAGGAGAATCACTTGAACCTGGGTGGTGGAGGTTGTGATGAGCTGAGATTGTGCCATTGCACTCTGTCGCGCCTGGGAGACAGAGTGAGACTCCAACTCAAAAAAAAAAAAAAGACTTCCTTTCCTTTCAGGGGGGTCCTGATGGGAATTATATTTATCTGTTTTTCCCAAAATGTATTTGTTACAATGCAGATGAGAAACTCTGCCGCGCCCCGCCTCTCACTAGGTGATGGACACACACACACACACACATGCATGCACACATAGATGCACACGCAGACACACACATGCATGCACAAACGCATGCAAATGAACACGTGTGCACCATGCACACACTCATGAACACACAAATACACTCACACGAGGAACCCAAATTGTATTGCACTTGGTACCTACAGCCACTAGAGGGCCTCAGTCAAACATGTCTGGCTCTGGGAGTTTCCAGAAGTTCCACAAATATTAAAAAAAGAAAAAAGAAAAAAAAAAACTAGGAGGATTCTCTCAGGATCGCGAACTTACTATTTTGCCACACAAGAGCATTTCTCCCCAAATTGCTGTTTATTATCATCATTTAAATGTTAAAATTAACTTTTTTTTTTTTTTTTTTTGAGATGGAATCGCTCTGTTGCCCAGGCTGGACTGCAAGGGCATGATCTCGGCTCACTGCAACCTCTGCCTCCTCCTGGGCTCAAGCAATTCTCCTGCCTCAGCCTCCCAAGTAGCTGGGATAACAGGCGTGCACCACCATGCTCAGCTATCTTCCTTCCTTCCTTCCTTCCTTCCTCCCTCCCTTTCTTTCTTGTATTTTTAGTAGAGACGGGGTTTCACCATGTTGGTCAGGGTGGTCTCGAACTCCTGACCTCATGATCTGCTCACTTCAGCCTCCCAAAATGTTGAGATTACAGGTATGAGCCACTGCACCTGGTCTTATTTTTAATTTATTATTATGTTTTTATTTTTTGAGATAGAGTCTCACTCTGTCACCCAGGCTGGAGTGCAGTGGTGCGATCTCAGCTCACTGCAACCTCTGCCTCCCGGGTTCAAGCGATTCTCCTGCCTCAGCCTCCTGCGTAGCTGGGACTACAGGCGCCACCACGCCTGGGTAATTTTCTGTATTTTCTGTAGAGGCAGGGCTTTATCATGCTGCCCAGGCTGTTCTCAAACTCCTGGGCTCCGATGGTCCTCCCGCCTCAGCCTCCCAAAGTGCTGGGATTACAGGCGGGAGCCACCACGCCCAACCCAGTTGCTCGGTTTTATAAAAATACTTTTGGGGCCGGGCACAATGGCTTACGCCTGTAATCCCCAAGCACTTTGGGAGGCCAAGGCTGGCGGATCACGAGGTCAGGAGATCGAGACCATCCTGACTAACACAGTGAAACCCCCGTCTCTACTAAAAATACAAAAAATTAGCCGGGGGTGGTGGCGGGCGCCTGTAGTCCCAGCTACTCGGGGAGGCTGACGCAGGAGAACGGTGTGAACCCAGGAGGTGGAGCTTGCAGTGAGCCGAGATCACGCCACTGCACTCCAGCCTGGGCGACAGAGCAAGACTCCGTCTCAAAAAAACAAAAACAAAAACAAAAAACTACTTTGGGTATTTTGCTGATTTGCCAAAATTTAAAACAAGGTCATTTCCCTGTCTCTGTTTCTCTGTCACCCCAGCTGTGAAAACTTCCTTCGGGAGCTTCTTTAGTCGGGAAAACTGACACACGTAGGAACTCATCTGCTCCACTACCCGCCCACCCGCCTGGCCTAGGGTAGCCTTCATTTCCACGCCTAGACACTGCCCTTTGATTCCAGATGGCCAAGGAGACACCATCAAGTCACTTCCCGGTGACTTTGCACACGTCCCTTGTTTTGCGAACCCAGCCAATCCCATAGCCACTTACCCAAAAGGACTCCCAGGGTGAGGACGACAAGGCTGGTGGCCACCACGCCAATGGTGGCCGCTCGACAGCACGCGGCATCCAGAGCGGGGATTTCCTTGGTTGTCCTGGGCACGAGGTGTACGTCAGCCACAGTGGGCTCCATGGCTCAGAGACACGCAGACAGCGAGCTGGATGCCACACAGCAAGACAGAAACACGGGGTCAGAGGCTGAAGGTGCTTCTCTTCCCATAAGCAAGGGTTGCAACTATACCCTTAAAAACCGCGGGGCATGGTGGCTCACGCCTGTCATCCCAGCACTTTGGGAGGCTGAGGCGGGAGGACCATTTGAGGTCGGGAATTCCAGATCAGCCCGGCCAACATGGAGAAACCCCATCTCTACTAAAAATCCAAAATTAGCCAGGCATGTTGGTGCACACCTGTAATCCAGCTACCCAGGAGGCTGAGGCAGGAGAATCGCTTGAACCCGGCAGGCGGAGGCTGCAGTGAACCGAGATCACGCTACTGCACTCCAGCCCGGGTGACAGAGCGAGACTCCAAAAAAAAAAAAAAAAAAGACCAGATGCGGTGGCTTATGCCTGTAATCCCAGCACTTTGGGAGGCCAAGGTGGGTGAATCACTTGAGGTCAAGAGTTTGAGACCAGCCTGGCCAACATGGTGAAACCCCGTCTCTATTAAAAATACAAAAAATTAGTCAGGCGTTGTGGCGGGTGCCTGTAATCCCAGCTACTCAGGAGGCTGAGGCAGGAGAATCGCTTGAACCCGGGAGGCGGAGGTTGCAGGGAGCTGAGATCACGCCACTGCACTCCAGCCTGGCAACACAGCGAGACGCCATCTCAAAAAAAAAAAAAAAAAAGGTGGAACGTGACTGCTGGCTGGGCCGCTGCGTGAGGATGAGGACTCCCGTGGGTCGCTGCGGTCCATTGCTAGAAAGAGTAAGTCTGAGGTTCCCACAGCTGCTGTAACAAAGGACCCCACACTTGGGGACTGAGAGGGACACCGAGTTATCGGCCAGGCGTGGTGGCTCACACCTGTAATCCCAGCATTGTGGGAGGCTGAGGCAAGAGGATTGCTCGAGCCCAGGAGTTTGAGACCAGCCTGGGCAGTATAGTGAGACCCCCATCTCCACAAAAAATGAACAAAAATTAGCCAGATGTGGTGGCTCATGCCTGTAATCCTAGCCACTCAGGAGGCTGAGGCAGGAGGATCGCTTGAGCCCAGGAGGTGGAGGCTGCAGTGAGCTGTGATTGTGCCACTGTACTCCAGCCTGGGTGACAGAGCCAGACCCTGTCTCAAAGAATTTTAAAATGGAATACTGATTGATTATCTCACAGTTCTGAAAGTCAGAAGTCTGAGATCCATCTTGCAGGGTTCACCATCGAGCTGTGGGCAGGCCTGGGCCCTTCTGGGGGCTCCAGGGGAGAATACATTTCCCACCTTTACCAGCGTCTCAAGCCTCAGGGCCCCTTCTTCTCCCTTCACAGCCACAGTGCAGCCTCTTCCAGTCTCTCTCTCTCACCCTCCCGCCTCCTTTTTTTGTTTGTTTGTTTTTGAGACAGGGTCTTTCTCTGTTGCCCAGGCTGGAGTGCAACGGTGTGATCACAGCTCACTGCAGCCTCCACCTCCTGGGCTCAAGCCATCCTCCCACCTCCGCCTCCTAGTAGCTAGGGCCACGTGTGTGCCACTACGCCCAGCTAATTAAGGTTTTTGTAGAGAGGGAGTCTTCCTATGTTGCCCAAGCTGGTCTCGAACTCCTGACCTCACGCGATCCTCCCACCTGGGCCTCCCAAAGTGCTGGGATTACCGGCGTGAGCCACCGCGCCCAGCCTGAGTGCCAGCTTTCGAAGGGAGGTGCATGAAAGAATTTGTGACCACAGACTCTTTTTCTGTCACTCATCAACAACTCCTGTTGGCTAGTGTTCAAAACAGATTCCTAATCCAGTCATTCCTCACCATCTGTGCAGCTACGGCTCTGGACAGGCCACCAGCATCCCGTCTGGAGGGACTGGCCTCTTTCCTCCCTCCCTTGCCCCTCTGTGAGCTGGTCACAGCCGTTAAGGGTGCCTTTGAAGTGTGCATCAGATTACATCATCCCTGCGACACACACACTAAAATCCCTCCACCAGCCTAAAACCCAAAGTGCTCCTGACCTTCACACCCCACCCCTGATTTTTTTTTTTTTTTTTTAAAGAGAGAGAGAGTCTCTCTGTTGCCCATACTGGAGTGCTATGGTGCGATCTCGGCTCACTGCAACTTCAAATTTCCGGGCTTAAGTGATCCTCCCACCTCAGCCTCCCATAGCTGGGACCACAGGTGTGCGTCACCACGCCATGCTCGTTTTTCTTTCTCCTCCCTTCCTCCCTTCCCTTTCTCTGTTCCCTTTCTCCCTTCCCTTCCCTTCCCTTCCTTTCCTTTCCTTTCTTTTCTATTGAGATGGAGTCTCGCTCTTGTCGACCTGGCTGCAGTGCAGTGGCACAGTCTCGGCTCACTGCAACCTCTGCCTCCCGGGTTCAAGCGATTCTCCTTCCTCAGCCTCCCCAATAGCTGGGATTACAGGCGCCCAGCACCACACCTGGCTAATTTTTATATTTTTAGTAGAGACGGGGTTTCGCCATGTTGGCCAGGCTGGTCTCGAACTCCTGACCTCAGGTGATCCACCCACCTCGGCCTCCCAAAGTGCTGGGATTACAGGCGTGAGCCATCTCGCCCAGCCTCTCTTTTCTATTTTTTTGTAGAGAGGGGACTCTTGTTATGTTGCCCAGGCTGGTTTTGAACTCCTGACCTCAGGTGATCCACCCGCCTTGGCCTCCCAAAGTGCTGGGATTACAGGCGTGAGCCACTGCACCCGGCCTCATTTTTCTGTTTTTTGTAGAGAGGGGATCTTGCTACATTGCCCAGGCTGGTTTTGAACTGCTGGCCTCAAGCAACCTTCCCTCCTCAGCCTCCCAAAGTGCTGGGACCACAGGTGCGCTGTGCAGTGGCGTGATCTCACTACAACCTCCGCCTCTCAGGTTCAAGTGATTCTCATGCCTCAGTCTCCCAAGTAGCTGGGACCACAGGCGCGCACCATCACACCTGGCTAATTTTTGTATTTTTAGTAGAGACGGGGTTTCACCATATTGGCCAGGCTGTTCTCAAACTCCTGGCCTCAAGAGACCCACCTGCCTTGGCCTCCCAAAGTGCTGGGATGACAGGCGTGAGCCACTGCGCTGGCAGCAGTAAATATTTTCATGCTCACAAGGTAGTCAGGACTGTGTCCCTTCACTCTCCCATTGTCACACTAAAGCAGCCGACCACATGTAAAGAATTAGACACAACTATGTTCTCGTCACACTTTATGGACACTAAAATTCAAATCCTGGCTGGGCGCAGTGGCTCACGCCTGTAATCCTTTTTTTTTTTTTTTTTTTTTTTTTGAGACAGAGTCTCGCTCTGTCACCCAGGCTGGAGTCCAGTGGCGCGATCTCGGCTCACTGTAAGCTCTGCCTCCCGGGTTCACGCCATTCTGCTGCCTCAGCCTCCCAAGTAGCTGGGACTACAGGCGCCTGCCACCATGCCCGGCTAATTTTTTGTATTTTTAGTAGAGACGGGGTTTCACCATGTTAGCCAGGATGGTCTCAATCTCCTGATCTCGTGATCTACCCACCTCGGCCTCCCAAAGTGCTGGGATTACAGGCGTGAGCCACCGTGCCCGGCCAATCCCAACTCCTTAGGAGGCTGTGGCAGGACAATCGCTTGAGTCCAGGAGTTTGAGACCAGCCTGGGCAACATAGCAAGACCCCATGTCGACAGAAAATAAAAATTAAATTAGCTGGGCATGGTGGGGCGCATATCTGTGATCCCAGCTACTCAGGAGGCTGAGGTGGGAGGACTGCTAGAGACCAGGAGGTTGAGGCTGCAAGGACCTGTGATCACACCACTGCACTCCAGCCTGGGTGACAGAGCAGCACCCAGTCTCTAGTAATAATAATAAAATGAAAAAATAATTCTGCAGACCAGATCTGGCTCTGGCCCACAGGATGTTGTTTCCTGACCCCTGGAATAGATACGTAATCTTTTTTTATTTTTTAGAGACAAGGTCCTGCTCTGTCACCCAGGCTGGAATGCAGTGGTGCTATCATAGCTCACTGCAGCCTCTACCTCCCAGGCTCAAACGATCCTCCTGCCTTAGATTCCAGAGTAGATAGGACCACAGGCATGCCACCACACCCGGTTAATTTTTTTATATTCTGTAGAGATTGGGGTCTCACTATGTTGTCCAGTCTGGCCTTGAACTCCTGGCCTCAAGTGATCCGCCTGCCTCGGCCTCCAGATGTGAGCCGCTGTACCTGGCCACCTGTCTGGCCGTTTATAATCATTTGCCAGTCCCTGTTCCAGGTGTTCTCCCACTGATGAATCATCACTAAGGCTTTGAAATGTAAAAGGATTTACAAGCATGAGTCCCAGAACATGGCCAGGTGGCAGCCGTGTGCAACGGCAACACCGCAACCTTCATCCGTGCTCCTGCCGCTTTCAGTCTAGTTGGAGCAGGGGATCCACCCATTTTCCGTGAGAAACTGCCTGTGTCGCATGGATCCCTAAGCAGAACTGGGCAGCTGTCGGCCCCTGAGGGATGTAACGGGACACTTGGGGCAGGCAGATTCCACCAGGAGCACCGGGATCCCTCCTCCTGGGATTCAAGCCCCCTGCGAGCCCCGCCCCCTGCGAGCCCCGCCCCCTGCGAGCTCTGGTTGTGACCCCTTCTCACGAATGGATGGGCCAAGGTAGCCACAGTGGCCTCAGGTAATCCGCCCGCCACGGCCTCCCAAAGTGCTGGGATTATAGGATTACAGGTGTAGGCCACCGCGCCTGGGCTTTTCTCTTTTTTTTTTTTTTTTGAGATGGAGTTTGGCTCTGTCCCCCAGGCTGGAGTGCAGTGGCATGATCTCAGCTCACTGCAACTTCTGCCTCCTAGGTTCAAGCAATTCTCCTGCCTCAGCTTCCCAAGTGCCTGGGATTACAGGTGCATGCCACCACACCCAGCTAATTTTTTTTTTTTTTTTTTTTTTTTTTTATGGAGCCTTACTCTGTCGCCCAGGCTGGAGTGCAATGGTGCGATCTTGGCTCACTGCAAGCTCCATTTCCCAGGTTCACACCATTCTCCTGACTCAGCCTCCTGAGTAGCTCGGACTACAGGCGCCCACCACCACGCCTGGCTAATTTTTTGTATTTTTAGTAGAGACGGGGTTTCACCACGTTAGCCAGGATGGTCTTGATCTCCTGACCTCGTGATCCAGCCGCCTTGGCCTCCCGAAGTGCTGGGATTACAGGCAGGAGCCACCACACCTGGTTCTCTAGCTTACATTCTTTTACGCTCGTGAGACCCCAACAGACCTTAACCTCAAACTCTGCACGTTCTCAGCCTGCAGGGACGCCTTTCTCTGCAGAGGGTGGGGATCACCACCACATTGTCTGCAAAGGTGGATCTCATTGCCTCCCCTCCGCCTCAGCTCCCCTGGGATGCTGTGTCTGCTGCGTGGGCAGAGAATGATTCATGCCTGGCCTCCAACACACTTTTCCCCATTAGAAACCCACAGAAAAGGAAGCTGGGGGAACAATGCCATTCTGTTTCCCGAGGTGGGGTCCCCTGGACATGCCCATGTGGCCGAGGGCTTCTCTGGAGGGAGTGGAGTTGCTCTGGACGCCCGTGGGAATGAAAACCAGGCCTGGGTGGGCAGATAAGATACAGAACACCACATGGAGCTTGAGTTTCAGACAATCAAACATCCTTTTGTAGCCTAAGTGTGTCCCTGGGATGGTTCACTCTATGCAATACCTTGGCCGGGCTTTGGTTCTTTGGTCAAACATTATTCTAGCTGTTGCTGTGAAGGTAATTTTTAGATACAATTAACATCTATTTATTTATTTTTATTGTTTTGAGATGGGGGGGTCTCACTCTGTCCCCCAGGCTGGAGTGCAGTGGTGTGATCATAGCTCACTGCAGCCTCGACCTCCTAGGTTCAAGCGATCCTCCCAGCTCAGCCTCCGGAGTAGCTGGAATATGGATGTGTACCACTATGCCAGCTAAGTTAAAAAATTTCTTTGTAGAGTCAGGGTGCAGTGGCTCACGCCTGTAATCCCAGCACCTTGGGAGGCCGAGGTGGGAGGATCACTGGAGTCCAGAGCTCAAGACCAGCTGGGTCATGTAGGGAGACCCTGCCTCTAAGAAAATTTTTTAAATCGTAACTTTTTTTTTTAGAGACGGGGTCTTGCTATGTTGCCCAGGCTGGTCTGGAACTACTGGCTTCAAGCCATCTTCCTGCCTCAGCCTCTCAAAGTGCTGGGAACCACTGCACCCACCCAGCCCAATTAACTTCTCCTTTTTTTTTGGACGGAGTCTAGCTGTGTCACCCAGGCTGGAGTGCAGTGGTGCAATCTTGTCTCACTGCAAACTCTGCCTCTCAGGTTCAAGCAATTCTTGTGCCTCAGCTTCCCAAGTAGCTGGGATTACAGGTGCCTGCCACCATGCCTGGCTAATTTTTGTATTTTTAGTAGAGATGGGGTCTTGCTATGTTGGCCAGGCTGGTGTGAAACTCCTGATCTCAGGTGATCCACCTGCCTCGGCCTCCCAAAGTGCTGAGATTACAGGCGTGAGCCACTGCGCCCAGCCCAATTAACATTTAAATCGGTAGATATTAAATAAAGCAGGTGACCCTCCATAATGTGGTGGGCCTCACCCAATCAGTCGAAGGCCTTAAAAGACTGAGGTTCCCCAAGAGGAAGGAAATCTGCCTCCAGATAGCCTTTGGGCTTGAGACTGCAGCATCAGCTCTTCCCTAGGTCTCTGGCCTGCCCTGCAGATTCCAGACCTGCAGCCCCTCAATGGTATGAGCCAAATCCTTAAAATAAATCTCAATCTGTGTGTGTGTATATGTGTGAGTCTGTGTGCGGGTGTGCATCTGTGTGTGTGTGTGTGCATGTGTGCATCTGTGTATGTGTGGATGTGTGCGTTTGTGTGTGCGTGTGTATCTGTGTGCATGTGTGCTTTTGTGTGTGCATGTGTGCATCTGTGTGTGTGCATGTGTGGACGTGTGCGTTTGTGTGTGCATGTGTGCATCTGTGTGTGTGCATGTGTGCATGTGTGGGTCTGTGTGTGTACATGTGTGCATTTGTGTGTGCATGTGTGTGTCTGTGTGTATGTGTGCATGTGCGTCTGTGTATGCATCTGTGCGTATATGTCTGTGTATCCACTCAATTGGTCCTGTTTCTCTGGAGAATTCTGTCTCTAATCTGTATTTTAGTGTAAGTATGTCTCTCTTGTGCAAAATTTAGGATATTCTCCTACTCCTACTAAAAAAATGTTTTGACCGGGCGCGGTGGCTCACGCCTGTAATCCCAGCACTTTGGGAGGCCAAGGTGGGAGGATTCCCTGATGTCAGGAGTTTGAGACCAGCCTGGCCAACATGGTGAAACCCCATCTCTATCAAAAATAAAAAAATTAGCCGGGCATGGTGGCACATGGTTTCTTGGGAGGATGAAGCAGGAAAATCACTTGAACCCCAGAGGCAGAGGTTGCAGTGAGCACTCCAGCCTGGGCAACACAGAGTGAGACCCTGTTTAAAAAAAAAGAAACGTTTTGGTTGTTAATCTGAAATTCTGGCTGGGCGCTGTGGCTCATGCCTGTTATCCCAACAGTCTGGGAGGCTGAGGCAAGTGGATCACCTGAGGTCAGGAGTTCGAGACCAGCCTGACAACATAGTGAAACCCCGTCTCTACTAAAAATACAAAATTAGCTGGGCGTGGTGGCACATGCCTGTAATCCCAGCTACTCGGGAGCCTGAGACAGGTTGATCTCTTGAACCCAGGAGGTGGAGGTTGCAGTAAGCCGAGATTGCGCCACTGCCCTCAAGCCTGGGTGACAGAGCGAGACTCTGTCTCAAAATAAATGAATGACTGAATGAATGAATGACTACATATCTGAAATTCTAATGTCTCCGAGGGTGCTGAATGTATTATTGTTGAGTCTGGCAACCCTATGCTGGGGCCCAGCCAGAATGTTCCCTCCTCAGAGGAACATGTCCCTCTGGGAACGGCCACTCCATGCCTGGCTGCTACCATCCAGAGCCAATGAGAAAGGAGAGATGTACCAGGGTGGCAGGGAGTGAGGCAGGGGCGGCGTGGAGCCAGGCAGGGGCGGCGTGGAGCGAGGCAGGGGTGGCGTGGAGCGAGGAAGGGGCAGCGGGGAGTGAAGCCGCACCACACTTTCCCATTTACTCTTACACTGGAGTGGAACTGCCTTCAGACGAGCCAGAGAATCTCCAAGAATCACTTGATGGATTGTTTAGAAACAAAGGACACCGAGATTCACTTCTGTGATTAGAGCTGGAAAGGCACATTTAGAGTATGAGCTCACTCCCCAACACACACACACACACACACACACACACACACATACACACTGTTCATTCAACCCCAGCTGCCTCTGCTGACCCTGCCCCGCGGGTTTTCTAAGGATTCCTGTGTTCTCTAAATGGTCTTGTCATCACCATCATTGGTTCACAGAAATGGCTCCACGGCTATTTAGCATCAAACATAGAAGCGCCATTCATTTCACTCTCTCCATCCAGCCAACCTTTACGATGGGCCAGGCCTAGCTGCGTCGAACCCTGAATGAGACAGATACGATTCTCTGAGCTCAGAGAGCTTCAATCCGAGTGGAAGAGGCCCAGATCCACTAACATGATGCTACAAGAATGGCTCAAAACTAGAAGCACAACCAGGAACTTTGAATCTGTGTACAGGGGTCTTTGATTTAGACATGCAGTCAGGGGAGGGTTTTCTGAAAGAGTGATGAGTCGTTCAAGTTCGAAAGGATAAATAGGAATTGAGTAAGCCTCCAGTGGAAGGAACGGATCCTACATGGCAGGGATAAAGTATCTAGAATCCCTGTGGCAGAAGCAAGGAAGTCAAGGCTATTGTAGAGAAAGTGTATTAGTCAGCTATTGCTGTGTAACAAATCAGCACAAACTTAGCAGCTTCAAACAACATGCACTTGTTACCTCCTCACTTCCTGGGGTCAGGATTCTGACAGGGTTTAGCTGGGCCTTCTGCTCAGCATCTCATGAGGCTGCAATCCAGGTGTTAGCTGGGCTGCATTCTCATCTGAGGCTTGACTGGGGAAGAATCCACTGTCTTTTTTTTTTTTTGGTGGAGTCTTGCTCTGTTGCCCAGGCTGGAGTGCAGTGGCACAACTTTGGCTCACTGCAACCTCTGCCTCTCAGGTTCCAGTGATTCTACTGCCTCAGCTTCCCCAGTAGCTGGGATTACAGGTGCATGCCACCATGCCTGGCTAATTTTTTTTTTATTTATTTTTAGTAGAGACGGGGTTTTGCCATGTTGGCCAGGCTGGTCTTGAACTCCAGACCTCAAACGATCCACCCACCTTGGCCTCCCAAAGTCCTGGGATTACAGGCATGAGCCACCGTACCTGGTTTTTTGTTTGTTTGTTTGTTTGTTTTTTTAAGACAGGGTTTCACTCTGGCCCAGGTTAGAGTGCAGTGGCACAATTGTAGCTCATTGCAGCCTCGAATTCTTGGGCTCAAATAATCCTCTTGCCTCAGTCTCATGACTCTCTGCATGATTCTCCCACTAAGTGGGAGCTGAGAGCATAAACAGTCATACAACACCAGCAAGGTCCAAAATGGCAGCCACTGGCCCCATGTGGCTATTAAAACTAAAGTTAATTACAACCAGCCAGGTGCAGTGGCTCATGCCTGTAATCCCAGCACCATGGGAGGCTGAGGCACTATGGGAGGCTGAGCATTATGGGAGGTCGAGACCAGCTTGGGCAACATAATAAGACCCCATCTCTATAAAAAATAGAAAAAGTAGCTGGGCATGGTAGCATGCACCTGTAATCCCAACTACTCATGAGGCTGAGGATCAGTGAGCCAAGGAGGTCGAGACTGCAGTGAGGTGTGATTGTGCCACTGCACTTGAGATGGGCAAGAGAAAAGAAAGAAAGAGAGAAAGAAAGAGAGAAAAGAGAGAATGAGAGAGAGAGAGAAAGAAAGAGAAAAAGAGGAAGGGAGAGAGGAAGGAAGGAAGGAAAGAAAGAAAAAGAGAAAGAAAGAAAGAAAGAAAGAGAAAGAAAGTTAGTTTAGGGAATCTCAGGGCCTAGTGTGGGGTGGGGTGTAGGAGAACTGTGAGAGGTGAGGCAGGAAGGCCCAACAGCCCCATCTGGAAGGCTGCTGTGCACCACACTCAGAAGCTCAGGCTTGCTGGGCACGGTGGCTCACACCTGTAATCCCAGCA
Organism: Pan troglodytes; assembly: GCF_028858775.2. NCBI lineage: Eukaryota > Metazoa > Chordata > Mammalia > Primates > Hominidae > Pan > Pan troglodytes. The sequence continues at coordinate 4,709,864 of NC_072418.2, read as the reverse complement.
CTTTGGGAGGCCGAGGCGGGCGGATCACGAGGTCAGGAGATTGAGACTATCCTGGCTAACACAGTGAAACCCCATCTCTACTAAAAATACAAACAATTAGCCAGGCGTGGTGGCGGGCGCCTGTAGTCCCAGCTACTCGGGAGGCTGAGGCAGGAGAATGGCGTGAACCTGGGAGGTGGAGCTTGCAGTGAGCTGAGATTGTGCCACTGCACTCCAGCCTGGGTGACAGAGCAAGACTCTGTCTCAAAAAAAAAAAAAAAAAAAAAAAGAAGCTCAGGCTTTGTCTTAGGACACACGTTGCTGGAGAGCTGTTCCACATCAAGCACATTTAGAAAGTTTTGCCACCTACATTCTTGACTTCTCCCTCCAGGTATCTAATATGGTTTGGCTGTGTCCCCACCCAAATCTCATCTTCAATTGTAGTTCTCATAATCCCCATGTGTCATGGGAGGGACTAGGTGGAGATCATTAAATCATGGGGATGCTTTCCCCCATCCTGTTCTCATAATAGTGAGTTCTCACAAGATCTTATGGTTTTATAAGGGGCTTCCCCTTTGTTGGACTTTCATTCTTCTCTCTCCTACCGCCATGTGAAGAAGGACATGTTTGCTTCTCCTTCCGCCATGACTGTAAGTTTCCTGAGGCCTCCCCAGCCATGCTGAACTGTGAGTCAATTAAAACTCTTTTTCTTTTATAAATTACCTAGTCTCAGGTAGGTTTTTTTTTTTAGACAGAGTCTCACTCTGTCCCCCAGGCTGGAGTGCAGTGACACAATCTCGGCTCACTGCAACCTCTGCCTCCCAGGTTCAAGCAATTCTTCTGCCTCAGCCTCCCAAGTAGCTGGGACTACAGGTGTGCGCCACCATGCCTGGCTAATTTCTGTATTTTTAGTAGAGATGGGGTTTCACCATATTGGCCAGGCTGGTCTTGAACTCCTGGCCTTGTGATCCACTCACCTTGGCCTCCCAAGGTGCTGGGATTACAGGCGTGAGCCCCTGCACCCAGCCTTGGGTATGCTTTCATTAGCAGCATGAGAACAGACTGACACAGTGTCCCGTCAACACTTACAGGGACCAATGGTCCCAGTTTGCCCAGGACTGTCCCTGTTCAGCACTGAAAGTCTCATGTCTCAGGAAACCACTCAATTCCAATCAAACCAGGACAGTTGTCACCCTATAAGTAATGCCAAAACACAGTCGTCTATTTTTGTCCCGCTGTAAAGAAATACCTGAGACTGGGTGATTTATAAGGAAAAGGGGGATCAGGTGTGGCAGCTCATGCCTGTCATTCCAACACTTTGGGAAACCAAGGCAAGAGAATCGCTTGAGGCCAGGAGTTTGAGACCAGCCTGGGCAACATAGTGAGACCCCATCTCTATGAAATGTAAAATTTAAAAATTGACCTTTCATGGTGGTGCATGCCAGTAGTCTCAGCTACTCAGGAGGCTGAGGTGGGAGGGTTCATCACTCGAGCCCAGGAGATCAAAGCTGCAGTGAGCTATGACTGTGCCAGCCTGGGTGGCAGAGGGAGACCCTGTCTCTGCAAAAAAATTGTAAAAATTAGCCAGGCATAGTGGCACATATCTGTAGTCCCAGCCACTCGGGAGGCTGAGGCAGGAGGATCACTTGAGCCTGGGAGGTCGAGGCTGCAGTGAGCTATGATCACACCACTGCACTCCAGCCTGGGTGACAGAGTGAGACCTTGTCTCAGAAAAAAATAAAGAGAGAGAGAAGGAAGGAAGGAAAGAAGGAAGGGAGAGAGGGAGGGGGAGGGGAGAGGGGAGAAGGGAGGGGAGAGGGGAGAAGGGAGGGGAGAGGGGAGAAGGGAGGGGAGAGGGGAGAAGGGAGGGGAGAGGGGAGAAGGGAGGGGAGAGGGGAGGAGATGGGAGGGGAGAGGGGAGGAGATGGGAGGAGAGGGGAGGAGGGGGAGAGGGGAGAGGAGAGGGGAGAGGAGAGGGGAGAGGGGAGGGGAGAGGGGAGGGGAGAGGGGAGGGGGGAGAGGGGAGGGGGGAGAGGGGAGGGGGGAGAGGGGAGGGGGGAGAGGGGAGGGGGGGAGAGGGGAGGGGAGAGGGGGGAGGGGAGAGGGGAGGGGGAGGGGGGAGGGGGGAGGGGGAGGGGGGAGGGGGGAGGGGGGAGAAGGGAGGGGGGAGAAGGGAGGGGAAAGGGGAGAAGGGAGGGGAGAGGGGAGAAGGGAGGGGAGAGGGGAGGGGAGGGGGAGGGGGGGAGAGGGGAGGGGGGAGAGGGGAGAGGGGAGGGGGGAGAAGGGAGGGGAGAGGGGAGAAGGGAGGGGAGAGGGGAGAAGGGAGGGGAAAGGGGAGGGGAGAGGGGAGAGGGGAGAAGGGAGGGGAGGGGGAGGAGAGGGGAGGAGACGGGAGGAGACGGGAGGAGAGGGGAGGAGAGGGGAGGAGAGGGGAGGAGGGGGAGAGGGGAGAAGAGGGGAGAGGAGAGGGGAGAGGGGAGGGGAGAAGGGAGGGGAGAAGGGAGGGGAGAGGGGAGGGGAGAAGGGAGGGGAGAAGGGAGGGGAGAGGAGAGGGGAGAAGGGAGGGGAGAAGGGAGGGGAGAGGGGAGGGGAGGGGGGAGAGGGGAGGAGAGGGGAGGAGATGGGAGGAGAGGGGAGGAGAGGGGAGGAGGGGGAGAGGGGAGAAGAGGGGAGAGGAGAGGGGAGGGGAGAGAGGTGGGGAGAGGGGAGGGGAGGGGAGAGGGGAGGGGAAGGGAGAGGGGAGAGGGGAGGAGAGGGGAGAGGGGAGGAGAGGGGAGAGGGGAGGAGAGGGGAAGAGAGAGGAGGGGAGGGGAAGAGAGAGGAGGGGAAGGGAGAGGGGAAGGGAGAGGGGAGGGGAGAGGGGAGGGGGAGGGGAGGGGAGGGGGAGGGGAGAGGGGAGGGGAGAGGGGAGGGGAGAGGGGAGAGGGGAAGGGAGGGGGAAAAGGAGAGGGGAGAGGGGAGGGGGGAGAGAAGAGAGGGGAGAGGGGAGAGGGGAGGGGGGGAGAAGGAAAGAAAGGAAGACCAGGTGTGGTGGCTCATGCCTGTAATACCAGCACTTTGGGAGGCTGAGGCAGAAGGACTGCTTGAGCCCATGATGTTGAGACCAGCCTGGGCAACACAGTGAGACCCCATCTCAAATACATACATACATACATACATACATACAATAAAAAAGAAAGAAAGTACGAGGAACTGACATATGCAGTACTGAAATGTGAGCCGTCACAGCCGGTGGCCATTAACAATAGAGCCAAGAGCCCCAGGGACAGCAACTGTGGGACACACCTGAACTGTCTCCAAGCAGAAACGACCAGCATGCGGATAGCCAGGAGTGGGGATCTGTGAACAGAAAGGGACTCAGGAGAAGCCAGCGTGAGGGGGCCGCCCACCCGCGGCCACTCCAGTTTCTCGGGTTCTGGGCACACTGGGCCAGACACGCGCTGGTGTGCCTCTGCCCCGGCGCGACCCTGCCTGGCCTTCCTTGGAGGCCAGAGAAATTGCATCCTGGCAGCTGGCAGGCCGGGTGGAGAGCAGGCAGAAATCAGGCGGCAGAATCTTCCTTTGAACCAAGCAAAGGTCAGAAAGAGCCTTGACTCCTCGGTCCAGAGAATCTGACAGTGTCTCTGGGTACGTTCCTAAAAATGCATCTTGGGGCTGGGCGCAGCGACTCATGCCTGTAATCCCAGCACTTTGGGAGGCCAAGGAGAGCAGATCATTTGAGGTCAGTTTGAGATCAGCCTGGCCAACATGGTGAAACCCCATCTCTACTAAAAATACAAAAATTAGCCAGGTGTGGGGGCACATGCCTGTAATCCCAGCTACTCGAGAGGCTGAGGCAGAAGAATCGCTTGAACCTGGGAGGCAGAGGTTGCAGTGAGCCAAGGTCGTGCCACTGCACTTCAGCCTGGGCAACAGAACAAGACTCTATCTCAAAAAGAAAAAAAAAGAAATGACATCTCAGGTCGGTCCTGTGGCCACAGAATAATAACTCTGACATCCAGGTCCTAATCCCCAGAATCTGTAAATGTGGTGCCTTCCATGGCCAAAGCGACTCTGCAAGTGGAACTAAGTGAAGGGCATGGAGATGGGAGATAATCCTGATGATGTGGCGGGCCTCATATCCCCACAGTGTTCTCAAGAGAGGAGGTGGGAGAGTGAGGGTCAGAGAGACTGGAAGAGGCTGTGCTGTGCTGTGGCTGTGAAGGGAGAGGAAGGGGCCCCGAGCAAGGGATGTGGGTGCCTCTAGACGCTGGGAAAGGCGGGAACACATTCTCGCCTGGAGCCCCCAGGAGGGACCAGCCCTGCCCACACCTTGACTTTGGCCCAGAGAGGCCCATCTTGTTTCAGCAGCACCAGGAAGCCAACACACGCTCCCTGGGGACAATGCTACTCGATGCTGACTTCGAGCCGAATGGTTTACTGGGCATCCGGCATCTTTACAGGAGGAGCACTCTGCAAATGGGAGCTGCCCAACTCATAATATCCAGATCCTCACTCATCCTGAGACTTCCATGAGTCCCAGCAAGGCAATGAAATTCTCCAGGCCTCAGTTTCCCCAGGTCGTTGATCTGCTTTGTCCCTTCAGTTGTAATTTTCTAGGGTATGTGTTTTTTGTCTGCCCAGCATCCCTTTCTTCAACGAAGGTCCACCTCATCCCTGCTGTCCTGGTGGGGTGGTCGATCACGGTGCTAGCCACCAGGTCTGCCAATCACAGTGTTTACTCCCTCTCCCCATCAGTGATTGGTCCATACTGAACACAAGCCTGCCAATCACAGCTTCCCCCCTTCCATCTCCACCCAGTGATTGGTCCACACTGGACCCTGGCCTCCCAATCACAGTGCCCACCCCCTCCATCCCCATCAGTGATTGGTCCACACTGGACCCTGGCCTGCCAATCACAGTTCCCACCCCTCCATCCCCATCAGTGATTGGTCCACACTAGACCCTGGCCTACTAATCAAAGTTCCCACCCCTCCATCCCCAACAGTGATTGGTCCACACTGCACCCTGGCCTGCCAATCACAGTGCCCACCCCTCCATCCCCATCAGTGATTGGTCCACACTGGACCCTGGCCTGCCAATCACAGTTCCCACCCCTCCATCCCCATCAGTGATTGGTCCACACTAGACCCTGGCCTGCTAATCAAAGTTCCCACCCCTCCATCCCTATCAGTGATTGGTCCACACTGGGCCCTGGCCTGCCAATCACAGTTCCCACCCCTCCATCCCCCATCAGTGATTGGTCCGCACTGGACCCTGACCTGGCAATCACAGTGCCTACCCCTCCATCCCCATCAGTGATTGGTCCACACTAGACCCTGACCTAGCAATCACAGGGCCCACCCCTCCATCCCCATCAGTGATTGGTCCACACTAGACCCTGACCTAGCAATCACAGGGCCCACCCCTCCATACCCATCAGTGATTGGTCCACACTAGACCCTGACCTAGCAATCACAGGGCCCACCCCTCCATCCCCATCAGTGATGGACCCAAGAGGTTGCATATGACCCAAGCAGGCCACCAAGTTCTTTTGGATCCTTGAGTTTCAACTTTATAAAACTGTCACTTTTTAAGACCTAAGTCTATAGAACAAGATCAGTTTCTTATGGTTCAACTCACAGAAGCAGGGATGGAGACGCCTTCTTCCCAGTGGGGCTCCTAAACTGCCACGTGTAGACTGGGGGCCATTGGCCTCCATCTTGGTGGCCAACAGAAGGAAAGGATGAGGTCGGTGCCGTGGAGGAAGAGACCAAAAGGGGACAGAGTTGGAGGCAGGAGTCTCCACCAGGGAAGGACCTCAGCAGACACCAGAGTGAGTGAGGCGCAGCCCCGCCCAGCGCCAGCTCCTCCACGGGACCTGTTTCGTCGTGGAGCCAAGTTCGGCGCCCCGTGGTGCCAGGATATGTAGTTTGTGAACAAACCGAAGCGGAGAGCAGGAACTTGTACAGGGATGGTCCCTAAAGGAAACGCCCTCCCCCGCCTTTGCTGCTGTCTGGAGAAGAACACAATACAATCAACACAACATCAGGCTTATCCACCGTATGCACTCGGCGCCCATCTCACCAAGGCCACAGAGGCTCGTGGGCAAGGGGCCAGAGCCAGCCGGTGGTCAGAGGAGAAACCTTCCTCCAAGAACCTCTTCCAAGCCTGGTTAGGGGCTCCCCAGAGACAACCAGAGCAACGCAGAGGCCTCCAACAGGGTCTCTGGGTTTTTGAGGGGTGTTTTTGTTTTCTTTTTTTTTCTTTTTTTGAGACGGAGTCTCGCTCTGTCTCCAGGCTGGAGTGCAGTGGCGCGATCTCGGCTCACTGCAACCTCCGCCTCCCAGGTTCAAGCAGTCCTCTCGCCTCAGCCTCCCAAGTGGCTGGGACTACAGGCACCCACCATCACACCCAGCTAATTTTTGTATTTTTTAGTACAGACAGGGTTTCACCATACTGGTCAGGGTGGTCTCGAACTCCTGACCTCAGGTGATCCACCGGCCTCAGCCTCCCAAAGTGCGGGGATTACAGGCGTGAGCCACCGCGCCCTACCTCTTAAAAAAAAAAAAAAGATTGTTGAGAGAAATCAGCATGAAATTAACGGACAGGCAGGACTTTCAGCCTCTCCTTGTCACCGTGAATACAAGAAAAAGGAATCTTTGGTGCTGATGTAATAGCTTGAGAAGCAGTGAAGCCACGGAGGGGTCAGAGCTCCGTAGCTCGGGAAAATGTTATAAAGCACTGCCCAGCTTTGCCCAATGTACAGAACCTTCTAGACTCCTCTCAACTCCTCAAGGACAGACACAAGCCTTCTTAACCTCTCTGCTTTGCTCGGATCTCCCTGTAAAGCACTTTGCAAATAGTTGGTACAGACAAAAGCATTTGTTGCTTCAGTGAAAAGCTGACAAGTTTCCTAAAGAACAAATCAGCATGGTGTGTATTAGTTTCACAAAAAGTTGCCTGAAAACCTCCAAGCTGCAACCTCCCTAGGCCACGTGTACGGCAAAGAAAGCAAAAGTTGGCCGGGCACTGTGGCTCATGCCTGTAATCCCAGCGCCTTAAGAGGCTGAGGTGGGTGGATCGCTTGAGGCCAGGAGTTCGAGACCAGCCTGGCCAACATGGCGAAACCCCGTCTCTACTAAAAATACGAATATTAGCTGGGCATGGTGGTGCATGCCTGTAATCCCAGCACTTTGGGAGGCTGAGGCGGGTGGATCACCTGAGGTCAGGAGTTCGAGACCACCCTGGCCAACACGGCGAAACCCCATCTCTACTAAAAATGCGAAAATTAGCTGGGCATGGTGGTACACGCCTGTAATCCCAGCACTTTGGGAGGCCAAAGTGGGAGGATCCCTTGAGGCCAGGCATTTGAGACCAGCCTGGCGAACATTACAAAACCCTATCTCTACTAAAAATACAAAAAATTAGCCAAGTGTGGTGGTGTGCCTGTAATCCCAGCTACTTGGGAGGCTGAGGCATGAGAATCACTTGAACCCAGGAGGCAGAGGTTGAAGTGAGCCCAGATTGCTCCACTGCACTCCAGCCTGGGCAACAGTGAGACTGTGTCTCAAAAATCAATAAATATATAAAAATAAAAAAAGAAAGCAAAAGCTGAAGGCTGGATTCATGCTGGGTGAATTACCCATCTCATTATAATGCAAAGTCCATTTTAAACCCAAGTTTCTGGCTGGCGCAGTGGCTCATGCCTGTAATCCCAGCACCTTGGGAGGCCAAGGAGGGAGGATCACTTGAGACCAGGAGTTTAGACCAGCCTGAGCAACATAGCGAGACCCCCATCTCCACAAAAAATAAAAATAATTAGCCAGGCGTGGTGGTGCACGCCTGTGGTTCCAGCTACTTTGGAGGCTGAGGCAGGAAGATCACTTGTCCCCAGGAGGTCAAGGCTGAAGTGAACTATGATTGTGCCACTGCACTCCAGCATGGGTGATAAAGCAAGACTTTGTCTCAGGAAAAAATAAATTTTTTTAATTTAAAAAAAGTTTAGAACACCCATATTTCTAAATTGAAATAAATTCTTACTAAGCTGCAAAGTCTGTTTAGGGTTAAAAAAAAAAAAAAAAGTCAGCCAAAACAAAATCATTTAGTGCTGGACAGACCAAAAATAAAACCTGCCTGTTTCGATGAATCTTTCTCTTATCACTCAGATGCAATGGAGACAGCCGGTCTCAGACAAGCGAGCGTTTTAATTCAGAGAAAGGCAGAGAGAGAAGGTTCTGGAAGGTCCTTCACACTGCTAATCTCAGAGTAAAAATATCTTCTAGAGTTTTATTATCTTTTTTTCCAAAGACTGGGGGTGGGAGAGAATGAAATACACAGGTAGAAGGAGGGAAGATAGCCCATTTCGAGAAACAAGAGTGGGCATGGAGGTTGACAGGTGACCTTGAGGTGGGAGGAAGCCCTTGATAAGAAGAGGCATCATTTATTTTTTTTTTAAAGCAACGTAGGAGGGTAAGTTACTGGCCGGGTTTGAGAGATATGTGAGAATGCCCCCAGGCAAACCAAAAAGAAAAATGTGTAGCTATAAAACCGAAGAGATCAGTAGGAGGAGACTCGCCCGCCTGCGTTACAGGAAAAAGCTTCGAGAAGGATGGACGTGGGATCTCAGATCTGAACTGTGCACCAAGATACAGGGAAGGAAAAAGAAGGGGCCAGGCACAGTGGCTCACGCCTGTAATCCCACACTTTGGGAGGTCAAGGCAGGCGGATCACTTGAGGTCAAGAGTTTGAGACCAGCCTGGCCCCCATCTCTACTAAAAATATAAAATTTAGCCGGGCATGGTGGCGGGCGCCTATAATCCCAGCTTGAACCCGGGAGACGGAGGTTGCAGTGAGCCGAGATCGCACCAAAATCATGAACCATCAGCATTGATGTCTCCAAATTGAGCCTGTGGCTCGACCAGCCTCCAGCCCAACAGACGCCACTCTCCCGGCATCCTCTGGCCCAGGCGGGAGGCAGGAAGTCCGACTCATCCCAACACGGTGGTGATGGGGTGAGAGTCCCTGTCACCCAGTGACTCAGTTTGCTTTGGGGTGACCAGTTGTCCTGGCCCTGGTTTGCTCAAGGCTATTCTAGTTTTGTTTTGTTTTTCTTGGTTTTGTTGTTTTTGAGATGGAGTCTTGCTCTGTCGCCAGGCTGGAATGCAGTGACACGATGTTGGCTCACTGCAATCTCCACCTCCTGGGTTCGACCAATTCTCCTGCCTCAGCCTCCCAGGTAGCGGAGATTATAGGTGCCCGTCACCACATCCAGCTAAATTTTTTTTTCTTTTGTATTTTAGTAGAGACGGGGTTTTGCTGTGTCACCCAGGGTAGTCACAAACCCCTGAACTCAGGCAATCCGCCTGCCTCAGGCTCCCAAAGTGCTGTGATTACAGGCGTGAGCCGCTGTGCCCGGCAGCTATTCCAGTTTTAACCTGGAACCTGGGACATCTGGCCAACCTACCGACTACCGTCTTCATCTGTCAGGAACCGTCTGGAGCCGTGTGGGGGCCCCCAAGGAGGGACTAGGCAAGGACTTTGTGAGCAGAGCCATGAGTGACTGTGAACGAGGCAGGAGCAATGTCTGTTTCCAGCCTCCAGATGAGGCCAGCTGGGGAGAGTCTTGGTTTGGGGCCAGCATGTCCTTAATGCCACTCTGAGACCTGCCAGTGTCTGTTTTCAAACAGGAGTGAGCTGTGGGCTCAGAGCCTTCACAGAGGACATCCGGGGCCAGGGAGCAGGGTGACAGGAGGTAGGAATTGGCCCTGGGAGAAAAATTAAAGTGAGTTCCAAAAACCTCGGTCATCAAGATACATAATACTGTCACACATTTTTTTCTTTTTGAGATAGGGTCTGGCTCTGTCACCCAGGCTGAAGTACAGTGTTATGATCTCGGCTCACTGCAGCCTTGAACTCTTGGGCTCAAGGGATCCTCCTGCCTCAGCCTCCCGAGTAGGTGGGACTACAAGTGCATGCCACCACGCTGGGTTAATTTTTTTTTTAAGTTTTTGTAGAGACGAGGTCTTGCTATGTTGTCCAGTCTGGGCAATATATTTATAAAGAGAGACAGAGAGAGAAAGCAAAAGCAAAAGAAAGCAAAAGCTGAAGGCTGGATTCATCCTGGGTGAATTACCCATCTCATTATAATGCAAAGTCCATTTTAAACCCAAGTTTCTGGCTGGGCGTGGTGGCTCACGCCTGTACTCCCAGCACCTTGGGAGGCCAAGGAGGGAGGATCACTTGAGGCCAGGAGTTTAGACCAGCCTGAGGAACATAGCGAGACCCCCATCTCCACACACACACACAAAATAATTAGCCAGGCGTGGTGGAGCCTGGAACCTGGGACATCTGGCCAACCTACCCACTTTTTTTTTTTTTTTTTTTTTTTTTGAGACAGAGTCTCACTCTATCGCCCAGGCTGGAGTGCAGTGGCGTGATCTTGGCTCACTGCAAACTCCGACTCCCAGGTTCACACCATTCTCCTGCCTCAGCCTCCTGAGTAGCTGGGACTACAGGCTCCCACCACTGCGCCTGGCTAATTTTTTTGTATTTTTAGTAGAGACAGGGTTTCACCGTGTTAGCCAGGATGCGTATATATTTTTTTGAAATGAAGTCTCTTGTCACCCAGGCTAGAGTGCAGTGGCACAATATCAGCTCACTGCAATCTCTGCCTCCTGGGTTCACATGATTTCCTGCCTCAGCCTCCCAAGTAGCTGGGATTACACTGGTGCCCGCCACCATGCCCGGCTAATTTTTGTATTTTCAGTAGAGATGGGGTTTCGCTCTATTGCCCAGGCTGGTCTTGAACTCCTGACCTCAAGTGATCTGCCAGCCTTGGCCTCCCAAAGTGCTGGGATTACAGGCATGAGCCACTGCATTTGGGTATCCCCAGTTGAGTTTCTGATGAGATCACAGCCCAGCCAACACTCTGACTGCAGTCTTGTCAGACCCTGAGCAGAGGATCCAGCCAAACCATGCCCAGCCACCCAACCCACAGAAACCACAAAACCATGAGACAGTAAACAGGAGGTGTTTCAAGTTGCTACATTTGTGGTAATTTGCAGAAAACTAGGCTAGGTGCAGTGGCTCAGGTCTGTAATCCCAGCACTTTTGGAGGCTGTGGCAGGAGGATCGCTTGAGCCCAGGACTTTGAGATCAGTGTAGGCAACATAATGAGATCCCATCTCTAAAAAAAAAAAAAAAAAAAAAAAAAAAAAAAAAAAAAAAAATTACAAATTAGCCAGGGTGGTAGCACACACCTGTAGTCCCAGCTACTTGGGAGGCTGAGGCAGGAGGATCACTTGAGCCCAGGAGGTTGAGGCTGCAGTGAGCTGTGATCAAGCCACTACACTGCAGCCTGGGTGAGGGTGACAGAGCAAGACCCTGTCTTAAACAAACAAAAGCTAATACAATCATTAACAGGCTTCTTAAATTTGACACTGACCAAACTGAGCTCTCATATCCCTCCTCAGTCTCCTCTTTACAAAAATGCCTGCTCCTCCCACAGTCTTCTCAGCTCAGACAGCAGCTCCACTTTTATAATCACTCAGATACAAAAATTTTTTTTAAAAAACCTGGGTTTGGCCGGGCACAGTGGCTCACGCCTGTAATCCCATCACTTTGGGAGATGGGTGGATCACCTGAAGTCAGGAGTTTGAGACCAGCATGGCCAACATGGTGAAACCCCATCTGTACTAAAAATACAAAATTAGCTGGGTGTGGTGGCAGGCGCCTGTAATCCCAGTTACTCTGGAGGCTGAGGCAGGAGAATCACTTGAACCCGGGAGGTGGAGGTTACAGTGAGCCGAGATCACACCTTTGCACTACAGCCTGGACAATGAGAGCAAAACTCTGTCTCAAAAAAAAAAAAAAAAAAGAATTAGCCAGGCATGGTGGCATACGCCTGTAATCCCAGCTACTCAGGAGGCTGAGGCAGGAGAATTGCTTGAGCCCAGGAGGCGGAGGTTGCAGTGAGCTGAAATTGCACCACTGTGCTCCAGCCTGGGCGACAGAGTGAGACTCTGTCTAAAAAAAGAAAAAAAAAAAACTGCGTTTATCCTTGATGCCCTGGCACATCCCAAACCCAGTCCATCCAAAAATGTTGTCAGACCGTCTGCAGGGTAGCTCTAGAATTGGGCCCCTACGCCATGTCTAGCCTGGTCTAAGCAGGGCATCGCCCAGGCTCACAAAATGCCACTTCCATCTTCCCCTCCCTGGGTCTGTTCTCAACGGGAAGCCTCAGGGAGACAGCTAAGACCTGAGTCAGGTGACATCCCACCTCTGCCCAAACCTCCCCACAGCGACCGGGTCTAACTGTCCTCATCTCCAACCCCTCCCTCCCTCAGCCCCAGCTTCACTGGCCTCCTCGCCGATCCCCAAACATGCACAGCATGGTCCAGCCTCAGCGCCTTCAAAGGCACAGGCTGTGTCTCCTGCCTGACATCCTCAGCTATATCCTCCTGGCAGTCACCCTACTGTGCCCTTCACATTCTCTGCTTTTTTTTTTTTTTTTTTTTTTGTCTCTCAAATTTTGCAAACTGCACCCATGGGAGTAGATGGTAGGATGGTTTCTGCCACATGCAGAGCCTGGAACTGCTTCATTCCCATTTGTCTTCCCTTAACCATTGGAAAAGGGGAGCCAGGAAAAACGCAGCCGCCATGTGCAGTCTCTCCGTTCCGTAGCCTAATGCCTCCTGAAAGAGCAAGTTATTTCCCTCTGCCTCTCCGGCCCCACAAATCCAGAGAGTTACAATTTGATAACTATAGCTGGCACGTCATTCCTCAAGAGCTGTAACACTGAAAAATATACCTTTAATAAAAATAAGTGGATAAAGCCAGGCATGGTGGCTCATGCCTATAATCCCAACATTTTGGGACGCTGAGGCAGGTGGATCACTTGAGATCCAGAGTTCGAGACCAGCCTGGCCAACATGGTGAAAGCCTGTCTCTACTAAAAATACAAAAATTAGCCAGTCATGGGCTGGGTGCAGTGGCTCATGCCTGTAATCCCAGCACTTTGGGAGGCCAAGGTGGGCAGATCACCTGAGGTCAAGAGTTCAAGACCAGCCTGGCTAACACAGTGAAACCCCATCTCTACTAAAAATACAAAAAATTAGCCAGGCATGGTGGCAGGTGACTGTAGTCCCAGCTACTTGGGAGGCTGAGGCAGGAGAATGGTGTCAACCCGGGAGGCAGAACTTGCAGTGAGCTGAGATCGTGCCACTGAATTCTAGCCTGGGCGACGGAGCAAGACTCCCTCTCAAAAAAAAAAAAAAAATTAGCCAGTCATGGTGGTGCACACCTGTAATCCCAGCTACTTGGGAGGCTGAGGCAGGAGAATCACTTGAACCCAGGAGGCAGAGGTTGCAGGGAGCCAAGATTCCACCACTGCACTCCAGCCTGGGCAATGGAGCAAGACTCCATCTTGAAAAAAAAAAAAGTACATAAGCATTTTCTATGTGACAGGTGTTGTATTAAACAATATTTACAGTCATCATCTCATTTATTGCCACAGTTCTCCTATGAGACTGGTTCTACTCTGACCAAAGATGAATTGGAGGCACCGAAGAGTTAGGTAACTTGCCCAAGGTTATAGATGTGGTGGTTTTTAAATATCTCCAAAAATTATTTGCTATCCTCACCTAGCAGAGCCTAATTTCCCTCTCTGAGTGTGTGTTGGACTTATTGACTCACTTGTAATGAATAGAATATATCAGAAGCAATGGATCTAGACTTCTGAGGTTAGATCATAGAAGCACTATAGCTTTGTTCTTTCTCTCCCTTGAATCACCAGCCCTGGGGGAAGCAAGCAGCCATGTTGTCAGGATGCTCAAGCAGCACTATGGTGATTCCCATGTGGTGAGGAACTGAGACCTCCCACCAACAGCCACATGAGGACACCAGCTTTGAAGTGGCTCTTCCAGCCCCAGACGAGCTTTCAGATGAGGCAGCCCTGGCCCATGTCTTTTTTTGTTTTTTTGAAATGGAGTCTCGCTCTGTCGCCCAGGCTGGAGTGCAGTGGTGCAATCTTGGCTCACTGCAAGCTCCACCTCCTGGGTTCACGCCATTCTCCTGCCTCTGCCTCCTGAGTAGCTGGGACTACAGGTGTCCACCACCACGCCCGGCTAATTTTTTGTATTTTTAGTAGAGGTGGGGTTTCATCGTGTTAGCCAGGATGGTCTTGATCTCCTGACCTTGTGATCTGCCCTCCTCAGCCTCCCAAAGTGCTGGGATTACAGGCGTGAGCCACCGCACCCAGCCCCTGGCCCATGTCTTAACTGCAACCTCATGAGAGACCATGGGCCAGAACCACCCAGATAAATCACTCCCAAATCCTTGGCCCACAGAAACTGTGACAGAATAAATGTCTGTTGTTTTAATTGGCTAAATTTGAGAGACATTTGTTATGCAGCAACCAAAAACTAATACACAGGACGGCAGGTCCCAGGGCTCTTCTGTCTGGTGTTCCTTATTTACTTTTTTGGTTTTTGAGATAGGGTTTCACTCTGTCACCCAGGCTGGAGTGCACTGATGCTATCACAGCTCACTGAAGCCTCAACCTCCTGGACTCAAGCAATCCTCCCACCTCGGCCTCCTGAGTAGCTAGGACTACAGGTGTGCACCACCACACCCGGCTAATTTTTTAAATTTTTGGTAGAGACAAGGTCTCACTCTCTGCTTTTAATGGCCAATGTTTTCTAGTTGCTCAAAACCATGGTTCAACCTCTCCAAGGAGAAATTCAGGGGGTTCCCTTTTTTTTCCAAGCAGCTTCAATAAAACCCAAAGGTTCACCTCAGCTTCATTCTTGAGCTTCTAAATTTCTTCTCTTCTCTTTCTCCATCTCTTTTTTAAAATTATTTATTTATTTATTTTGAGACAGAATCTCACTCTATCACCCAGGCTGGAGTGCAGTGGTGTTATCACAGCTCACTGCAGCCTCCAACTCCTGGGTTGAAGCAATCCTCCCACCTCAGCTTCCTAAATAGTTGGGGCTATGGGTGCACACCACCATGCCTGGCTCATTTTTTAGTTTTTGTACAGATGGGGTCTTGCTATGCTGCCCAGCTGCTCTCAACTTCCTGTGCTCAAGTGATCCTCCTGCCTCAGCCTCCCCAATAGCTGGGACTACAAGCCTGCACCATCACGCCCCCAGCCTCGGTCTGGGCTCTTTAGCTGTCTTGCCCACCTGTCTGTGTAGTTTTTTTGGGTTTTTTTTGTTTGTTTTTTCCTTCACCTAATCCAAGATGATAACAGTTTTCGGACACGTCCATCCCATTCGATTCCGCATCTTTGGTCCCACGGCAGTCAAAGCCCGTTTATAGAACAGACAGCTGTTGTCTACGCCATGGCCTCTCTTATTTCTTCCTGTCCCCTGTCCTCAGGCCTGAATCTAGTCAGGAAATCCTCCCCTCCTCCATCGCCCCAACATCATGAAATAAATCACTCAGCAAGCCTACAGGAAATTTAATAAGCTTGGTCTCCTTTTTTTTTTTTTTCATTTTGTCTATGGTCTTTTTGTTAGGCTTTCATGGGAAGAGGAGTTTGTGAGAAAACTATTTGCAGCAATGGTATCTTGTGTTCTTTTAGCTTTATAATGTGGACAGAGGAGAAAGGAGTCAGTAATCGTGTGGGAGGGGAAGACGCCGATAAACATGAGTGATACTAAGGGAACCAGAGGAAAACGCAGAGATTAAAAAATAACCTTCCAATCACTTATGAGTTGTATCATTTAAAATTAATACAGCTCCTAAATGCAATGTGGGATCCTGGATTGCAACGTAGAACAGAAATATTGGTGGGAAGACTGAGTGTGGCACCCACGGTCGTGCCTTAGTTTTGCTCTTTTTTTTTTTTTGAGATGGAGTCTCGCTCCGTCGCCCAGGCTGGAGTGCAGTGGCGCGATCCTGGCTCACTGCAAGCTCTGCCTCCCGGGTTCACGCCATTCTCCTGCCTCAGCCTCCCGAGATTACAGGCGCCCGCCACAACGCCCGGCTAATTCTTTTTGTATTTTTAGTAGAGACGGGGTTTCAGCGTGTTAGCCAGGATGGTCTCGATCTCCTGACCTCATGATCGGCCCGCCTCAGCCTCCCAAAGTGCTGGGATTACAGGCGTGAGCCACCGCGCCCGGCCCAGTTTTGCTCTTTGTTCTGTGGTCAGAGGTGTCAACGCAAGGGGACACTGGGTGGAAGGTGGGTGTGCGGGGACTCTCTGCACCATCTTCACAACTAAAATTATCCTCCCCAATTTTTTTTTTTAATAAAGGTAAAGTGTAAACAAAACAACAAAGGGCTGGGTGCCGTGGCTCCCGCCTGTAATCTCAGCACTTTGGGAGGCCAAGGTGGGAGGATTCCTTGAGCCCAGGAATTCAAGACCAGCCTGATCAACATAGTGAGACCCCATCTCTGCAAAACAACAACAACAAAGGAAGCCTTAAGCAGTTATGAGTGGATCAGCCAGAATATGTTACCTTCTGCATCCATTTCAGAGCCACACACAGAAACATCAATGGCTTAGAACAGCCTGCAGGGCCGCGTCAACCATCAACTTCAACAAAACCCCAAGGTTCACCTCAGCTTCATTCTTGGGCTTCTAAATTTCTTCTATTTATGCGTCTTTCATTCATTCATTCATTCACTTATTTATCTGAGACAGGGTCTCACTCCGTCACCTAGGCTGGAGTGCAGTGGTGTGATCACAGCTCACTGCAGCCTCCAACTCCCGGGCTCAAGCGATCCTCCCATCTCAGCCTCCTGAGTAGCTGGGACTACAGGTGCTGGGTCTACAGGACTACCGGGAGGCTGAGATGTGCTTATACCAACAGCGTCCTGTCGGTGTAGGGCTCACAGGCTTATGAGAGTTGATCCAGCCCTCCCAATAATCCCAGGGTATACAGGAGACAGGTCCAACTAATATCAGCATGCCCATTTACAGAGGAGGAGATTAAGGCTCTCTCTGCCTCTCCCTCCCTCCCTCCCTCCCACTCTCACTCACACACACACACACACACGCACACACACACAAACACACACACACAGAGTTCTTGGAATTCCAGTGACTCCTCCACATTGCTGGGCAGCTTCCCTGTTATGCTCCCCGAGAACCCTGCTCCCCAGCTAAGCCAGGTGAGCCTGGGGGACCGAGGGGCGCAGGGCCGGGAGCTCTAAACCCTGCCCCAGTGTGGGCACCCAGGGTCCAGTCCTGCCTCCCCAAGCACCAGCTCCATCGCCCACAGTTGCACGCACAGATGCACGGGGAATCACGCGACCTCACTCCCTCCCACACTCTCGCCTGTCCCCCCACCCCCCCTCCAACTGCTCCTACCTCAAATCTCCACCCATGTGTCCGCCATCAGAGAAGCGACGCCTTTGCCTTCATTCCGCCCTCACCTGTGATCCATCTACCATGCCTCCAGGTCGCCGCAAAGCCCTTAACCAACCACAGTGACAACACTGTTTGAATTCCGATGCTCCAGCGTTCCTGCAAGCTCTCGCCCCGCGGACAGAGTCCCCAGGCTGGGCAACCGGCCACCAACACCTTTTGCCTAAGGACTCTCCAAGCTCCGTATTTTACACCCTAAACATTCCAAATTCTGCAAAGGGAATTTTAGACAGTCCATGAATGCTCTTTAGGGACGGGACCCAACGCGCAGTGGACCACACGGTCCCCAGCTCACGTTCACACGCTGTGGGCAGCGGGGCACACACGGACTCCCATTCCGCGTGGCAGGACAAGCAGGCGGCGTGAGGCTCTGCAGGGCCCAATCACTCCACGGTCAGGCCAGCCTGAGCGCTGGGACCCTGAACCCCATGCCCCAGATGAGAAAACTAGGAAGAGGGGATTTGCACACACAACCACAACCTCACACCACACACACACAACACACAACCACACACATTACCACACACAACCTCACACAACCAAACACAACCACACATTACAACCTCACACAACCACACACCACACACAACCACACACACCCTCACAAAACACACCTCACACAACCACATACAACCACACACAACCTCACTCCACCATCCACAAATTATACACAATCTCATCATGCAAATACACACACAACCACGTTACAACTCCACAAATCTCACATACAATGACCATACAGCTAAACACAACTTCACACATGTAGTCATACACTGATACAATCACAACTCCACCATATAGTCATACAGACACGATTACACATATTGCCACAATCATATGCAATCACACACAAACACAATTATACAACCATACACAACCACACAAAGCCATCCACAAAATCATGCAATTCTCATCATGCAATCACACACACAACCGTACACTATAACCACACAGCTGCAGAAACCTCCCATACAACACAAAACCATACATGGTCTCACACATGCAGTCACACACCCATACACACAATTACACCTCCACCACAATCACACAGGCACAATGACACACATGGCTGCACAGTCACACGATCTCGCACAACCACACACAATCCTATACAATCACACAAACATCATGACATAACTATACGCAACCACACATGACCACACAACCATACACACAGTTATACAGCCATCGACACATAACCATATACGATCCCACCCGACCACACAATTACACAACCATACACAATCACGCATGACCACATGACACATGACCACACACAACCATACACAATCACACAATTACACAACATAAACGATCACTCGTGACCCCACACACACATATAATACACAATCACACACAAACCACATGGCCATACGCAGCTACAGACACAATTATATATATTGCCACACACAACCACACATCACACACAATCACATGATCACACACAATCACACACAGCCACACAGACAACTCACCCAGAATCTCACACAGCCCCACCCAGCCAGGCCCCCAGGAAGGCGTCAGGAAGCCAGGACCACAGGTGTCCTGCGGGGCATCCCTGACCTGCGAGGCGGCCACCACGCGGCCCACAAGGTGTTTCCGGCCATGCAGTCCTGCGGGGCAGTGCCTGAACCCTTTGGCAAGTCCCCAAAACCTCTGGCAACCTCTGGAGCCCATGCCTGGGTCCGAGGCCTGGTTTGACCCCCTACAAAATGAGGGAAGGAAGTCGAAGGTCCCTGGGCCACAGAGGACCCTCGAGCACGGACGCCTGTCCTGGGGACCCCACCCTAATTCCCAGAATGTGGGTCATTCCCGGTCATGCGGGGATAACGCCACGGTCCCCAGCCTGGGTTTCCTGCCGGGGCTAATTGAATCCAGGAGGACGCTCCCTCAGGCAAATACCAACAACCCACCCCATCTCAGGCCCTTCACCCACCTCCAATTGTTACATCCCACTGTGTGTTTACTCAGAAGAGGCTCCGAGGGTGAGAACTGGGGGGGGAGGAGAGGCTCCAGTCAGATGCCTGGCACCCACCCCAGCCCCGCCTCCCACCCCAGACTCACCTCCCACCCCATCCCAGCCCTGCAACCTACCCCAGCCCTGCACCCCACCCCACCAACCCATCCCAGCCCTGCACCCCACCAATCCATCCCAGCCCTGCACCCCACCCCACCAACCCATCCCAGCCCTGCACCCCACCAACCCATCCCAGCACCCCACCCCATCCCAACCCTGCACCCTATCCCAGCCCTGCCTCCCACCCCAGCCCCACCTCCCACCCCAGCCCTGCACCACACCCCAGACTCACCTCCCACCCCAGCCCTGCACCCCATCCCAGTAGCTGTCAGCCCCTTTCCTGCCACCCCTGACCCTGGAGGGCTCCAGGCTGATGCTTGGTTCTTGCTTTAGGTGAAGTTCACAGGTAGAAAAGAAGGGAGGACTCTGCGTGGGAACAGGGATGGGGAGGGCTTCAGCGGTCCCAGGCCCCTCCAGGAACCAGGCCGCATCTACACACCCCAGCTGTATCTACACATCTCAGCTGCATCCACACAATCCCGGCTACGTCCACACACCCTGGCGGCATCCACCCAGCCTGGCCTCGTCTACAAACCTCAGCCACATCTACACACGCTAGATACATCCACACAATCCCAGCCGCATCCACGCACCACACCTGAGTCCACACAACCCCCGCCGCATCTACACACCACACCTGCGTCCACACAACCCCAGCCGCATCTACACACCACACCTGCGTCCACACAACCCCAGCCGCATCCACACGCCGCGCCTGCGTCCACACAACCCCGGCCACATCTACACACGGCACCTGAGTCCACACAACACTGGCCGCATCTACACAACCTGGCCATGTCTACACACCCCAGTGGCGTCCACACAGCCCCGGCTGCCTCTCCACAACCCCGGTGGTGTCTACACAGCCTGGCTGCATCTACACACTCCCGCCACGCCACGTCTACACAGCCCCAGAGGCAACCAAACAGCCCCGGGGCTTGGCGAACGGGGTTGGAGGAAGTGGGGGCTGTTCCGAGGGGAGGCTGAGCCCGCTGGAGACCCCGACTCACCGCGCTCCGGACGACGAGACTGCACTGCTGCTGCCCGGATCCCGCCCACCCCGAAGTGGAGCAGAAGCCGGAGCTGGGCCCGGGGCTGGAGGAAGGGAGGGGCGGGGCGGGGCCGGGTGGGGGAGCCGCCCTCCCCCGGCCCCCTGCCAAGCCCCTTCCCCAGTACCGCCTGCTCCGGGCCGGAGGTGCCGCCCAGGCTTGCAGTCTCCGGAGGACAGGGGTCTCAGGGCTCTGCCACCTCCACCCTGGATTCCCAACCCTGGCGGGAGCCAGCCCAGAGTGGAAGACGATGGAGATGGGGAGGGGTTGGGGGTAGCCAGGGATGGGAGTGGGCCTCGCAGCTGGGAGCCATGGGGTGGGAGTTGCCCGCAGAGTGGGCGCTGTGGGCAGGTGGGCCCACCTGGGCAGGTGACCCAGGACAGGGCGCAGGGAGGGGTGTGCCCAGGACAGCCCTGGGGGCGAGGTGCTGAGGGCGTTTTCTAGGGCACTGGTGTAACCATTTTGTGTGTGTGTGTGTGTGTGTGTGTGTGTGTGTTTTGAGACAGGGTCTCACTCTCTGTCGCCCAGGCTGGATTGCAGTGGCGCGATCTTAGCTCACTGCAGCCTTGACCTCCCGGGCTCAGGTGATCCTCCCACCTCAGAGTCTGGAGTAGCTGAGACTACAGCCGCCTGCCACCACACCGGGCTAATTGTTGTATTTTTAGTAGAGATGGGGGCTCACCATGTTGCCCGGGAAGGAACTACAGTATTTTTTAATATAAATTTTTAATTTTTTTAAAAAATAGAGACGGGGTCTTGCCATGTTGCCCAGGCTGGTCTCGAACTCCTGGGCTCAAGCCATCCTCCCACCTCGACCTCCCAAAGCGCTGGGATTACAGGAGTGAGCAACGTGCCCAGCCTAAACGTTTTAGAAGAGTTTTAGATTCCCACAAAATGTGCAAAGATAGTTCAGAACTCCCCTGTGTGCCACATCCCGGGTCCCCTGTTACTGGCATCCAGGCCAGTGTGATACATTTGTCACAACCAATGAACAACTATTGATGCACGACTGTGAAGTCCACACTTGATTCCAGTTTCCTCAGTTTCCCCCAATGCCCTTTCCTGCTCAGGGCCCCACCCGAGATCCCACGTGGCATTTAGGCGTCACGCCTCCTCGGATCTCTCTGGGCTGTCACCGTTTCCCAGACATTCCTATTTCTGACACCCTGCCCGCTCCTGGGGAAGGCAGGTCAGGTGTTTTGCAGGACACGCCTCAAGTGGGTTTGTCTGGTGCTTTTCTCCCTCATGGTCAGACTGGGTGGCCTCAGTTTTGACATGCCACCCGCTGCCACGCTGGCCGCCCCTCCTGCTTAGGTCACCAGGTTGTTCACGTTCCTCCGTGCCGTCGAAGGAGACGGTGCACTTGGTTAGAACCACTGTCTCCTCTCTTATCTCAAGAGACTTTGGGGACATTTTTTTTGGAACTGCCTTTGGAGACCAGCCCCATTTTATTACCATTGGCAGCAGCGTCTTTGTTGGTGATTTGCTTTTGAGAAGTGCCGCAAGTCCTGGGGAGCCACGCCTGGTGCTGGAGGGAGAGCAGTCCTGGAGGATCCAGCTCCTGGGTCCACGTTTTCCCCAGTCGCCCGCAGAATGGTCCAGTCTACTGAGTATGTGCTGTGTGCCCGGCACTCGGCAGGGACTCCACTAGGTTCTCATGATGGTCTCACAAAAGTAGCTGTCACCTCCTTTTAAGCAGAAGAGGTGGCTACAGCCCTGAGAGCCAGTCATCCAGCTCCTGGGATGCAAGCTGGGGCTCCACACCCAGGGCCTCCCATTGCTGCATTCTTCTGCCCACCCTCCTGACAGGCTGCGGGCGGTTCCCAAGAGGCATTTCTAACCTGCTCTGAGCCGTGTGGAGAAGAGTCTGTGACCCCATGGGAACCCCCTCCTCTCTTCCTCAGGGCCATTGGTGGGCTCTTTCCAGAACTCCACCCTCTCACCTTCTGATGACTTCCCACCTGGCCCCAAACACTGAGTCCCGGTTCCTCGTGCAGCTATAGCAGCTCTCTGCCTGGGCCAGAGGGGGTGCTTAGTAGACGACCTGGCACACAGCAGTGAAGAGTGGTAGGTGGATGAGTGTGTGTGGATGGGTGGATGGGTGGTTGGGTGGATGGAGGGATGGATGGATGGATGGATGGATGGATGGATGGATGGATGGATTCATGGATGGATTCATGGATGGACAGACGGACAGTAAATAGGTGGATGGATAGATGGGTGTGTGTGTGGATAGATGGATAGATGGGTGTGTGTGTGGATGGGTGGGTGAGTGGGTGGATGAATGGATGAGTGGATGGGTGGATGGATGGATGGATGGGTGGGTGAGTAGATGGGTGGATGGATGGATGGATGGATGAGTGGGTGGGTGGGTGGAAGGTGGGTGGATGGATGGTTGAATGGAAGGGTAAATGGATGGATGGGTGGGTGGGTAGATGGATGGATGGGTGGGTGGGCAGATGGATGGGTGGGTGGGGGGGTAAATAATGGGTGGATGGATGGGCAAATGGATGGATGAGTGGAGGGGTGGGTAGATGGATGAATGGCTAGATGGGCAGGTAGATGGATGGATGGATTGGTGGGTGGGTGGATAGGTGGATGGATGGATAAATGGGTGGGTGGGTGGATGAATGAATGGGTAGATGGGTGGATGGGTGGATAGATGGGTGAGTGGGTGGGTGAGTGGGTGGTTGAATGGATGGATGAATGGATGGATGGATGGATAGATGGATGAATGGGTGTGTGGATGGATGGATGGATGAATAGATGTGTGAATGGGTAAATGGATGGACAAATGGATGGTGGATCAATGGATGGAGATGGATGGGTGGATAAGTAGGTAGATGGATGGGTGTGTGGATGGGTGGATGAATGGATGGATGAATGGGTGGCTGGATGGATGGATATGTGGATAAGTGGATGGGTGGTTGGATAACTGGGTGGATGGGTATGTGGATAGGTGGATGGATGGTTGGATAAATGGATGGGTGTGTGGATGGGTGGGTGGGGGGGCGGGTGGATGGACGGATAGATGGATGGGTGTGTGGATGGATGTTGGATAAATGGATGGGTGGATGGATGGGTGGATAAATGGGTGGATGGGTGTGTGGACAGATGGTTGGATAAATGGGTGGATGGAGGGTATGTGGATGGATGAATGGATAACTGAACAGACAGGTGGGTGAATGGGTGGGTGTGTGGATGAACAGATGGATAAATGTGTGGACAGATGGTTGCATAAATGGGTGGGTGGGTGGGTGGATGGATGCATGGACGGATGGATGGATGGACGGACGGATGGATGGATGGTTACATAAATGTGTGGGTGGATGGACGGATGAATGGGTGGCTGGATGGATGGATATGTGGATAAGTGGATGGGTGGTTGGATAACTGGGCGGATGGGTATGTGGATAGGTGGATGGATGGTTGGATAAATGGATAGGTGTGTGGATGGGTTGGTGGGGGGGCGGGTGGATGGATGGATAGATGGATGGGTATGTGGATGGATGTTGGATAAATGGATGGGTGGATAGATGAATGAGTGGATGGATGTTGGATAAATGGATGAGTGGGTGGATGGATGGGTGGATAAATGGGTGGATGGGTGTGTGGACAGATGGTTGGATAAATGGGTGGATGGAGGGTATGTGGATGGACGGATGGATAACTGAACAGACAGGTGGGTGAATGGGTGGGTGTGTGGATGAACAGATGGATAAATGTGTGGACAGATGGTTGCATAAATGGGTGGGTGGGTGGGTGGATGGATGCATGGACGGATGGATGGATGGACGGACGGACGGACGGACGGACGGATGGATGGTTACATAAATGTGTGGGTGGGTGGATGGATGGATGGATGGGTGGATGGGTGGATGGCCGGTTGGATAAATGGATGGATAGGTGGGTGGATAAAAAATGTGTAAGCTCTGGTCAGCTTAGTGAAAGAAAATCACTATTGTTACCACATTGTTCCACTTTGTAACTTAAACTGCAAGACAGAGGGATGCTCCCCACGAAAAGAAACAAAATACCCTCCCCAGTGCCAAAAAGCAGCCTGTTTCCATTTCCCCAGCTCTACCTCTCCCTGACATCCCTGGGCCGTGTGTGACCTGGACAGTCGAGGTGTGCACACCCCCCGGAGCTCAGGCACCGGCTGAGCCTGGCAGGAGCCCGTCTTCCTGAACCAAGTGTGTCACTAGCACAAAAGTCCCGACTGCTTCTAAGCGTCCAATCAGATGGCTGATTTGGTGACATCCTGGCTGTCGTGCCTTGCAGTAGGTACATTACTAACCCTCTTTCCAGAGGACAGGGAGTTGGAGACGGAGGGACTTGCCCACGACCGCAGGAGGTCACAGGTGGACGTGGTGTGAGCCCAGGGCTCCATGCGCTGAGTCCTGACTGTAACTTTCAGCCCTGGGGCTCACGTCCACCGGAGCTAATGACATAGCGACTTTTTCTTTTCCTGGACAGGACAAATCACCACTAGAGGCACACAGAGGAGGTGTTCAGAGCCAGCGCCGAGTGGCCTCTGAGCAGTGAGCTCCCCCCGTGGAAAGGCAATTGGGGGTGCTCCTTCTGGAGCATATCGAGGAACTGCTCAAGTTAAAAAACCGAAACCTAAGTGTGACTTCAAGTATTCTGGAATTCGCTTTCCGTGATTAAGCCGTCCCTTCCCCAGTGGGTTTGAATTCAGGTTTGCTGTGAGTGGTAAGGCCTGAGCCTCCATCTCCCGCTGCGTCCTCACCCTGTTCCACATTAAGGCCAAGGGCGTCACGCTGCCAGGCAGTCGTGGTTTGGCTCAGGGCCTGGAGGAATCCATGTCTCTGATCCCTCACAGCCATGTGGCCTCAGAGGCTTGCTGGTGGCTTTTTTTTTTTTGGAGACAGGGTCTCGCTCTGTTACCCAGGCTGGGGTGCAGTGGTGCAATCACAGTTCACTGCAGACTTGACCTCCTGGGCTCAAGTAATTCTCCCACCCCAGCCTCCTGAACAGCTGGGACTACAGGTGTGTGCCACCACACCCAGGTAATTTTTGTAGAAATGGGGTCTTGCTACGTTGCCCAGGCTGGTCTTAAACTCCCAGGCTCAAGCAATCCTCCCACCTCAGCCTCCCAAAGCACTGGGGTTACAGGCGTGAGCCACCATGCCCAGCCTGGGTCTCACTTTCTCTAACGTAGCGGAGAACTTTGTGAGACTAGAACAACACACACAGCAGTCCCTGATGCCTGGCAGATGCTCAGGACTCACTGGCCTCTCGGCCCGCACACAAACCCGCATCCATCACCCACGTTCCCACAGGCCCGGGGCCAGCCAGCAGCAGCTGGAAACCAAACCTTGTCCCAAAGCGGCTAAGACAGGTCTTTGCATTTTTAAAGAGAAAAAAATAATAATAAACTCTTTTGAGACGTGAGAATGCTATACAATTCCAATTTCAGGGTCTGGCAAGAAAATTATTTGAGGGATGGGCGTGGTGGCTCATGCCTGTAATTGCAGCGCTTTGGGAGGCCGAGACAGGAGGACTGTCTGAGCTCAGCAGTTCGAGATCAGCCTCAGCAACACTGCAAGACCCCATCTCTATTTTAATTTTGTAAAAGGTATTCTGGCCCATTTTACACATGGTCTGTGATGCTTTCCAGCAACAGTGGCAGAGCTGAGAAGCGTGACAGGGACCACGTGGCCCACAGAGCCCATGGGAGTGACGCTGGGCACCTCACAGCACTGGCCGGCCCTGCGGTGGCAATTCCAATCCGTCCTCTGCAGGACAGCCAGGCGGCCTGCCAGCTCTCAGTTCTGCTCACCGGGACCTGCACAGAGCAGATGCCCCAAGCCGTGCACTGCGGAGGCAGAGGCCGGGCCACATGTATCAAAAGCTGTGTTTAATGATCAGACTGAATGGCAGCAAGGCCACACGGACAGACGGAGCCAAGGACAGGACCGCTGCCTCTGAACCCCTCCCCACTGGTCAAATGTCCAACACCAAAAAAGAGACGTCCCCACCCCATCCCCATGTGCAAAATGGCTTCAGTGAAGGCGCCATTACTCCCTGGGAAGCTGGTATTTTTTGTAAGGGATCAGGGCTCACCCCTGCCACCCTCTGTCCGGAACAGACCCGTGAGAGCGCAGCACTCAGCAGTCCCCGTGTGCAGCTGGGGACGACTGACTTGACAGAAACAGATTCTGGACTCGAGTCTGGAGGCCGCACTCGACAGGGCGGGTGGCGGGCGGGAGCTGGGGCCCAGGCACCACAGGCAGCCAGGGTGCGGGCTCTGTCTCTGCGGCCACAGGGAGCGCTGCTTCGGAAGTGACCACGTGCAGCGAGGGGAGGATGCCGGGGCCTGGGGCCACGCCTCGGTCAGTTCCCGCACGGACGTCTCTGCCCTGGAGTCAGGAGGACCCCATCAGTGAGTAGACCACGCCAGTGGCAGATGTCCTCGTGGGTTCCAGAAGCTCCTAGCTGGGTCCAGAGGGTTAAGAACCCACGCACCAATGCCGCTGCCACAGGGAGAACTGAGGCCCAAGCCCCCTCTCAGCAGAAAAGCAACACGGGGCCCACACGGGAAGCGAGGTTGGGTGCCGGGAGCTACCAGGACCTCCCACGACCCAGTCCCTCCCTCCCAGGGCTCCAGGGACCCCTGAGGGCCTGACTCAGCCTGCCTGGCGCCCACCCCTGCTTGTCAGAAGGGCAGTCTGAGACGTCCACCCCACCAGGTGGCACCAGCAGGACTTCTAGAAGTTGTGACCATTTATTAAAATGGGGAGGAGTGTGCAGGCATGGCCAGGCACCTCTGGCTGAGGGCAGGGCAGGGCCTTAGCCAGGGGAGCAGCTTGTCCACTCACTGCCAGCCTCGTTCACGCCCCAAAACCCTGCCCCACGGGCCTGTCTCAGCCAGCGTCAGGGTCCAGAGGCCGCCCCGGCCACCGGTCCGTGTCCTAGGCTTGGAGGCAGCTTCCAAACCTCCCAGGGGCTCCGATCTGCTCAAGAGGGAAAAGCGATGCCTTCTGGGAGACAGAAAGCTGCTCTTCCACCCGGAGAACAGGACGCCGTGGGGAAGGAGGTCACCTGAAGGCCGAAGCAGCTGGTGAGCACCAAGTGTGGCCGCGGCCAGAGTCTACCCACACCTGCTCACTCATGCAGACGACGCTTGAGTGTCTGCAGAGAGGCCGGGCAGGGCCTGCGAGGACGGACCCCGGTGGGGAGGATGGACCCGCAGAGAGCTCGTGGCAGCCGGGCGAGCTTGGAGCAGCAGGCGTGCAGCCGGGGCAGCTGGGCTGGGCGCGGGCACGGACCGCAGGGGTCTCGGCAAGGATGAGCACCATGTTGGGGCGCGTGGGGACGGCACAGGCCTCGGTCCTGGGGAACAGGCGTCTGTCTGTCTGTCTCCAGTGGGCACCAGGCAGCCCCAACATCTTGGTGTGGCGGGCACGGCAGCGAGCGTCTCACCCCTCCCCTAGGCCGAGGCGCCAGGCTGGGTTACCGGGGACGGCTGGGCCTGGTCCCTGCCCTCGGGTTCAGCTGGGATCCCAGGCTCCCGCATGGGGGCTCCAGCCCCCATCTCCTCGGACGTGCGTGATTTTGGGGACTGCTCAGCAGGCCAGGGGGATGTGGCTGGTTCTTCGCTGGGCGGCTGCGGGGAGAGCGGCGTGGCAGAGTCTTTGGGAGGCTGCGGGCCGTCGGCTGGTGCTGGGGCCCACGGAGATGGAGGTAGGACTTTCTACAGGAGAAGGGAGGCAGAAGTGAGGCGGAGACAGGGACCCAGAGGAGGACCCTGGCAGGGGCCAGGACACCCAGCACCCGCAGGCCACGGGGGCAGGGTCAAAATGAGGCGCCATCCCCAGGGGCTCTGGACCCAAGGAGGGGGCTGGCTCCATGACCTACGGGCACCCAGGACCCTGTCCATCGGCACAGGTGCCGCGGGAGGGCCATCCGAGGCCAGCAGAGGCTGGGAGCTGTGCAAAGCCTCTCCAAAGAAAAGCCTGGACCACCGTCTCTCACCCCTGGGCCTGGTCCCCGGCTTCTCCTGAACCTTCTGAAATGCCCATCAGAATGGGGAGACCTTTGGGGTGGGGGTGCTGGCCCCAGGAGACTTCTCCCTGGGGCCTGGTCTCAGGCCATGGTCCCATCTGTGGGGCCCATGAGCCCAGCTCGGCACTGGAACCACAGCTCGACCCAATGCATCACACCAGTGCGGCCGGGACGGGTGTGGTTTAACCTCCACAAAAACATGACGTAGGACCCCATGCGCGGCCGGCACCGCTGAGAAGCGCGGCATCTCCCCCAGAGGGAGATCGGCTATGGGAGGAGCTGCACCCATGCCCAACAGCCTGAGGATCGCCCTATGGCGCAGGGCTGCTCCCTGGGCGGTCATGGACTCCGAGAGGCGCTGCCTGGAGGGGCGGGGGCAGCTCTCGGGAGCAATGCGCCTGAGTCCCGGGAACCCAGGAAGTCACCTGAGCGGCACATTGGAAGGGGGGGTCCCACCCACTCCTGTTCACAAAAAATCACAAGAGCAGAACCGACGTGGCGTAAGCCCTCCCTGCATCGCACGTTTAACCCTTGCCAACCACCCCCTGCCTTGCCGAGGGGGACAGGGGACAGGGCTTCCACAGCCAGGGCCGGCCTGCTCCCCTCGTCCAGGGCCCTGCGGCCCCACCCCCAGTCAGGCGCCTCGCTCTCGGCAGGAGAGGCGATAGATGCCCGATGCCCACGCAGGTGGGGCGCTACTATTTGGGAGAAGCAACTTTAGAAAGCACATGGCACCCCCGGGTCCCAGCCGGCACCCCCGCGTCCCACCCGGCACCCCCGGGCCCCACCCGACACCCCCGCGTCCCACCCGGCACAGGAGCTGCACGCACGTCCTTCCACCGGGGCCACACGTGCATGACACCCAAAGCAGAAGGTGCCAGGACCCTGAGCCCCGTCACGGCCGCGGGGCTGGCTGTGGCTGGAGGTCTCACTCAACTTTAACTCTAGTTAGGGCTCACTAGGCGAGTATTTTTCACAGTCAGAGCAAACTGGTATTCACCGCAAAGCCGCTGCCCGTCCAGAACACGCCCAGCTCCCGGCGCCAGAGCGCCACAGCGCAGCTCGTCACCAGCGTGCAGGGCACCAGGTAGAGGAGAGCGGGCTGGCCACGCTGCATCAGGGCCAGTGCCATGAATGTCACAAGGAGGCCAACGCCATAGGCTGTGGGGACAGAGGAGGCATCACCTCAGCCAGGCAGGCCAGGGCCACCACCCATTTTCCTGGGAAGAACGTGAGCGGGCTGGGGTTGGTGGAGGGCAGGGGTATGCGAGGACGGGAGAGGTACAGTGGGGGTTCAGCCGGCAGGGCCACAGGCTCCCCAAAGTACATGGATCCTTCCGGCACCTCCTGGGCTGCACTCCCACCCTGACCCTACCGGAGCCAGGGTCACCGAGGACATGGAAGGGCCAGGGCGAGGAGAGGGACAGGGAGGGGCAGGGTCCGGGCAGCTGCAGGACAGCGGGAGGCAGATGTGATAGCAGAGGGGGCTGCGAGACGTGTCTGGGATGCAGTTTCTATGAACCTCTAATGAGAAAATCAGCCAAAGGTGACACACGTGCCTGACCAGAAAACCCTTGAACACCGAGCTGTGGGCATATAAACTATGTTCTCAGGAGACACTCAGTGAAATGTTTGGGGTCAAAGGGCACGGTGTCCACCCACCGGGGCCGTGCCCCCAGTCCCCTGAGAACGCAGCCTGTGATTTACATATGTGTGCATGTAAATACACAAACGCACACATGGCCACCCTTGGCACCCGCAGGGGAGGGCTGCCAGGACCCCCTTGCTCATGTCCCTGACGTAAACTGGTGCAGTGTCTGCCTAGAACCCACCCGCGTCCTGCCAAACCATAAATCACCATAGGTTACTACAAACGCAAACGCGATGTCGCCGCGGGCGATGGCTGTTGCATGGCATTGCTTCGGGAAAACTGGCCCAAAAAATCTGCATGTGTTCAGTACAGATAAGAACACAAATCTTTTCCCCAAATATTTTCAACCTACAGCTGGTGAAATCCACAGCTGCAGGAACCCATGGCTAGTGAGGGCCAACTGCAGTACACGGGGGAGCGTGAGTGTGTGTGTGAAGAGAGAGAGAATGGAATCAAGCGAATGAAAGCGTGAGTGTGTGTGGAGAGAGAGAACGGAATCAAGCAAATGACAGCGCGTGTGTGTGGAGAGAGAACGTAATCAAGCGAATGAGAACGTGAGGGTGTGTGTGGAGAGAGAACGGAATCAAGCGAATGACAGCGCGTGAGTGTGTGTGGAGAGAGAACGGAATCAAGCGAATGAGAACGCGAGTGTGTGTGTGGAGAGAGAACGGAATCAAGCGAATGACAGCGCGTGAGTGTGTGTGGAGAGAACGGAATCAAGCGAATGAGAACGCGAGTGTGTGTGGAGAGAGAGAACACAGTCAAGCGAATGAGAACACGAGTGTGTGTGGAGAGAGAGAACAGAGTCAAGCGAATGAGAGCGCGTGAGTGTGTGTGGAGAGAGAGAACAGAGTCAAGCGAATGAGAACACGAGTGTGTGTGGAGAGAGAGAACGGAATCAAGCGAATGAGAGCGCGTGAGTGTGTGTGTGGAGAGAGAGAACGGAATAAAGCGAATGAGAGCGCGTGAGTGTGTGTGTAGAGAGAGAGAACGGAATCAAGCGAATGAGAGCGCGTGACTGTGTGTGGAGAGAGAGAACAGAGTCAAGCGAATGAGAACACGAGTGTGTGTGGAGAGAGAGAACGGAATCAAGCGAATGAGAGCGCGTGAGTGTGTGTGTGGAGAGAACGGAATCAAGCAAATGAGAACGCGTGAGTGTGTGTGTGGAGAGAGAGAACGGAGTCAAGCGAATGAGAGCGCGTGAGTGTGTGTGTGGAGAGAGAGAACGGAGTCAACCGAATGAGAGCGCGTCAGTGTGTGTGTGGAGAGAGAACGGAATCAAGCGAATGAGAGCGCGTGAGTGTGTGTGTGGAGAGAGAGAACGGAATCAAGCGAATGAGAGCGCGTGAGTGTGTGTGTGGAGAGAGAACGGAATCAGGCGAATGAGAGCGCATGAGTGTGTGTGGAGAGAGAACGGAATCAAGTGAATGAGAGCGCGTGAGTGTGTGTGGAGAGAGAGAACAGAGTCAAGCGAATGAGAGCGCATGAGTGTGTGTGGAGAGAGAGAACGGAATCAAGCGAATGAGAGCGCGTGAGTGTGTGTGTGGAGAGAGAACGGAATCAGGCGAATGAGAGCGCGTGAGTATGTGTGTGGAGAGAGAGAACAGAGTCAAGCGAATGAGAGCGCGTGAGTGTGTATGTGGAGAGAGAGAACGGAATCAAGCGAATGAGAGCGCGTCAGTGTGTGTGTGGAGAGAGAGAACGGAATCAAGCGAATGAGAGCGCGTGAGTGTGTGTGTGGAGAGAGAACAGAGTCAAGCGAATGAGAGCGCGTGAGGGTGTGTGGAGAGAGAGAACGGAATCAGGCGAACGAGAGCGCGTGAGTGTGTGTGGAGAGAGAACGGAATCAAGTGAACGAGAGCGCGTGAGTGTGTGTGGAGAGAGAGAACGGAATCAAGCGAACGAGAGCGCGTGAGTGTGTGTGTGGAGAGAGAGAACGGATTCAGGCGAATGAGAGCGCGTGAGTGTGTGTGTGGAGAGAGAACAGAGTCAAGCGAATGAGAGCGCGTGAGTGTGTGTGTGGAGAGAGAGAACGGAATCGAGCGAATGAGAGCGCGTGAGTGTGTGTGGAGAGAGAGAACAGAGTCAAGCGAATGAGAACACGAGTGTGTGTGGAGAGAGAGAACAGAGTCAAGCGAATGAGAACATGAGTGTGTGTGGAGAGAGAGAACGGAATCAGGCAAACGAGAGCGCGTGAGTGTGTGTGGAGAGAGAGAACAGAGTCAAGCGAATGAGAGCGCGTGAGTGTGTGTGGAGAGAGGGAGAAAGGAATCAGGCGAATGAGAGCGCATGAGTGTGTGTGTGGAGAGAGAACGGAGTCAAGAGAATGACAGCGCGTCAGTGTGTGTGGAGAGAGGGAGAATGGAATCAGGCGAATAAGAGCGCATGAGTGTGTGTGTGGAGAGAGAACGGAGTCAAGAGAATGACAGCGCGTGAGTGTGTGTGGAGAGAGAACGGAATCAAGCGAATGAGAGCGCGTGAGTGTGTGTGTGGAGAGAACGGAATCAAGCGAATGAGAGCGCGTGAGTGTGTGTGGAGAGAGAACGGAATCAAGCGAATGAGAGCGCGTGAGTGTGTGTGGAGAGAGAGAACAGAGTCAAGCGAATGAGAACACGAGTGTCTGTGGAGAGAACGGAATCAAGCGAATGAGAGCGCGTGAGTGTGTGTGGAGAGAGAGAACGGAATCAGGCGAATGAGAGCGCGTGAGTGTGTGTGTGGAGAGAGAACAGAGTCAAGTGAATGAGAACACGAGTGTGTGTGGAGAGAGAGAACGGAATCAGGCAAACGAGAGCGCGTCAGTGCGTGTGGAGAGAGACAACGGAATCAAGCGAATGAGAGCGCGTGAGTGTGTGTGTGGAGAGAGAACGGAATCAGGCGAATGAGAGCGCGTGAGTGTGTGTGTGGAGAGAGAGAACAGAGTCAAGCGAATGAGAGCGCGTGAGTGTGTATGTGGAGAGAGAGAACGGAATCAAGCGAATGAGAGCGCGTGAGTGTGTGTGTGGAGAGAGAGAACGGAATCAAGCGAATGAGAGCGCGTGAGTGTGTGTGTGGAGAGAGAACAGAGTCAAGCGAATGAGAGCGCGTGAGGGTGTGTGGAGAGAGAGAACGGAATCAGGCGAATGAGAGCGCGTGAGTGTGTGTGTGGAGAGAGAACAGAGTCAAGTGAATGAGAACACGAGTGTGTGTGGAGAGAGAGAACGGAATCAAGCGAACGAGAGCGCGTGAGTGTGTCTGTGGAGAGAGAGAACGGAATCAGGCGAATGAGAGCGCGTGAGTGTGTGTGTGGAGAGAGAGAACAGAGTCAAGCGAATGAGAGCGCGTGAGTGTGTGTGTGGAGAGAGAGAACGGAATCGAGCGAATGAGAGCGTGTGAGTGTGTGTGGAGAGAGAGAACAGAGTCAAGCGAATGAGAACACGAGTGTGTGTGGAGAGAGAGAACAGAGTCAAGCGAATGAGAACATGAGTGTGTGTGGAGAGAGAGAACGGAATCAGGCAAACGAGAGCGCGTGAGTGTGTGTGGAGAGAGAGAACAGAGTCAAGCGAATGAGAGCGCGTGAGTGTGTGTGGAGAGAGGGAGAAAGGAATCAGGCGAATGAGAGCGCATGAGTGTGTGTGTGGAGAGAGAACGGAGTCAAGAGAATGACAGCGCGTGAGTGTGTGTGGAGAGAGGGAGAATGGAATCAGGCGAATAAGAGCGCATGAGTGTGTGTGTGGAGAGAGAACGGAGTCAAGAGAATGACAGCGCGTGAGTGTGTGTGGAGAGAGAACGGAATAAAGCGAATGAGAGCGCGTGAGTGTGTGTGTGGAGAGAGAACGGAATCAAGCGAATGAGAGCGCGTGAGTGTGTGTGGAGAGAGAACGGAATCAAGCGAATGAGAGCGCGTGAGTGTGTGTGGAGAGAGAGAACAGAGTCAAGCGAATGAGAACACGAGTGTCTGTGGAGAGAACGGAATCAAGCGAATGAGAGCGCGTGAGTGTGTGTGGAGAGAGAGAACGGAATCAGGCGAATGAGAGCGCGTGAGTGTGTGTGTGGAGAGAGAACAGAGTCAAGTGAATGAGAACACGAGTGTGTGTGGAGAGAGAGAACGGAATCAGGCAAACGAGAGCGCGTCAGTGCGTGTGGAGAGAGACAACGGAATCAAGCAAATGAGAGCGCGTGAGTGTGTGTGGAGAGAGAACGGAATCAAGTGAATGAGAGCGCGTGAGTGTGTGTGGAGAGAGAGAACGGAATCAAGCGAACGAGAGCGCGTGAGTGTGTGTGTGGAGAGAAAGGAATCACGCGAATGAGAGCGCGTGAGTCTGTGTGTGGAGAGAGAGAACGGAATCAAGCGAATGAGAGCGCGTGAGTGTGTGTGGAGAGAGAGAACAGAGTCAAGCGAATGAGAACATGAGTGTGTGTGGAGAGAGAGAACGGAATCAAGCGAATGAGAGCGCTTGAGTGTGTGTGTGGAGAGAGAACGGAATCAAGCGAATGAGAGCACGTGAGTGTGTGTGGAGAGAGAGAACGGAATCAAGCGAATGAGAACACGAGTGTGTATGGAGAGAGAGAACGGAATCAAGCGAATGAGAGCGCGTGAGTGTGTGTGGAGAGAGAGAACGGAATCAGGCGAATGAGAGCGCGTGAGTGTGTGTGTGGAGAGAGAACAGAGTCAAGTGAATGAGAACACGAGTGTGTGTGGAGAGAGAGAACGGAATCAGGCAAACGAGAGCGCGTCAGTGCGTGTGGAGAGAGACAACGGAATCAAGCAAATGAGAGCGCGTGAGTGTGTGTGGAGAGAGAACGGAATCAAGTGAATGAGAGCGCGTGAGTGTGTGTGGAGAGAGAGAACGGAATCAAGCGAACGAGAGCGCGTGAGTGTGTGTGTGGAGAGAAAGGAATCACGCGAATGAGAGCGCGTGAGTCTGTGTGTGGAGAGAGAGAACGGAATCAAGCGAATGAGAGCGCGTGAGTGTGTGTGGAGAGAGAGAACAGAGTCAAGCGAATGAGAACATGAGTGTGTGTGGAGAGAGAGAACGGAATCAAGCGAATGAGAGCGCTTGAGTGTGTGTGTGGAGAGAGAACGGAATCAAGCGAATGAGAGCACGTGAGTGTGTGTGGAGAGAGAGAACGGAATCAAGCGAATGAGAACACGAGTGTGTATGGAGAGAGAGAACGGAATCAAGCGAATGAGAGCGCGTGAGTGTGTGTGTGGAGAGAGAACGGAATCAGGCGAATGAGAGTGCGTGAGTGTGTGTGTGGAGAGAGAACGGAATCAAGTGAATGAGAGCGCGTGAGTGTGTGTGGAGAGAGAGAACAGAGTCAAGCGAATCAGAGCGCGTGAGTGTGTGTGTGGAGAGAGAGAACGGAATCAAGCGAATGAGAGCGCGTGAGTGTGTGTGTGGAGAGAGAGAACGGAATCAAGCGAATGAGGGCGCGTGAGTGTGTGTGGAGAGAGAGAACGGAATCAAGCGAATGAGAGCGCGTAAGTGTGTGTGGAGAGACAGAACAGAGTCAAGCGAATGAGAGCGCGTGTGTGTGGAGAGAGAGAACGGAATCAGGCGAATGAGAGCGCGTAAGTGTGTGTGTGGAGAGAGAGAACAGAGTCAAGCGAATGAGA
Source organism: Pan troglodytes (assembly GCF_028858775.2). NCBI lineage: Eukaryota > Metazoa > Chordata > Mammalia > Primates > Hominidae > Pan > Pan troglodytes. Next base: position 4,674,125 of record NC_072418.2, on the reverse strand, counting down.
GCGCGTGAGTGTGTGTGGAGAGAGAGAACGGAATCAAGCGAATGAGAACACGAGTGTGTGTGGAGAGAGAGAACGGAATCAAGCGAATGAGAGCGCGTGAGTGTGTGTGTGGAGAGAGAACGGAATCAAGCGAATGAGAGCGCGTGAGTGTGTGTGTGGAGAGAGAGAACGGAATCAGGCGAATGAGAGCGCGTGAGTGTGTGTGTAGAGAGAGAGAACAGAGTCAAGCGAATGAGAGTGCGTGAGTATGTGTGGAGAGAGAGAACGGAATCAAGCGAATGAGAACACGAGTGTGTGTGGAGAGAGAGAACAGAGTCAAGCGAATGAGAGCACATGAGTGTGTGTGGAGAGAGAACGGAATCAAGCGAATGAGAACACGAGTGTGTGTGGAGAGAGAGAACGGAATCAAGCGAATGAGAGCGCGTGAGTGTGTGTGTGGAGAGAACGGAATCAAGCGAATGAGAACGCGTGAGTGTGTGTGTGGAGAGAGAGAACGGAGTCAAGCGAATGAGAGCGCGTGAGTGTGTGTGTGGAGAAAGAGAACGGAATCAGGCGAATGAGAGCGCGTGAGTGTGTGTGGAGAGAGAACAGAGTCAAGCGAATGAGAGCGCGTGAGTGTGTGTGTGGAGAGAGAGAACGGAGTCAAGCGAATGAGAGCGCGTCAGTGTGTGTGTGGAGAGAGAACGGAATCAAGCGAATGAGAGCGCGTGAGTGTGTGTGTGGAGAGAGAGAACGGAATCAAGCGAATGAGAGTGCGTGAGTGTGTGTGTGGAGAGAGAACGGAATCAGGCGAATGAGAGCGCATGAGTGTGTGTGGAGAGAGAACGGAATCAAGTGAATGAGAGCGCGTGAGTGTGTGTGGAGAGAGAGAACAGAGTCAAGCGAATGAGAGCGCGTGAGTGTGTGTGGAGAGAGAGAACGGAATCAAGCGAATGAGAGCGCGTGAGTGTGTGTGTGGAGAGAGAACGGAATCAGGCGAATGAGAGCGCGTGAGTGTGTGTGTGGAGAGAGAGAACAGAGTCAAGCGAATGAGAGCGCGTGAGTGTGTATGTGGAGAGAGAGAACGGAATCAAGCGAATGAGAGAGCGTCAGTGTGTGTGTGGAGAGAGAACGGAATCAAGCGAATGAGAGCGCGTGAGTGTGTGTGTGGAGAGAGAACAGAGTCAAGCGAATGAGAGCGCGTGAGGGTGTGTGGAGAGAGAGAACGGAATCAGGCGAACGAGAGCGCGTGAGTGTGTGTGGAGAGAGAACGGAATCAAGTGAACGAGAGCGCGTGAGTGTGTGTGGAGAGAGAGAACGGAATCAAGCGAACGAGAGCGCGTGAGTGTGTGTGTGGAGACAGAGAACGGAATCAGGCGAATGAGAGCGCGTGAGTGTGTGTGTGGAGAGAGAGAACAGAGTCAAGCGAATGAGAGCGCGTGAGTGTGTGTGTGGAGAGAGAGAACGGAATCGAGCGAATGAGAGCGCGTGAGTGTGTGTGGAGAGAGAGAACAGAGTCAAGCGAATGAGAACACGAGTGTGTGTGGAGAGAGAGAACAGAGTCAAGCGAATGAGAACATGAGTGTGTGTGGAGAGAGAGAACGGAATCAGGCAAACGAGAGCGCGTGAGTGTGTGTGGAGAGAGAGAACAGAGTCAAGCGAATGAGAGCGCGTGAGTGTGTGTGTGGAGAGAGAACGGAGTCAAGAGAATGACAGCGCGTGAGTGTGTGTGGAGAGAGGGAGAATGGAATCAGGCGAATAAGAGCGCATGAGTGTGTGTGTGGAGAGAGAACGGAGTCAAGAGAATGACAGCGCGTGAGTGTGTGTGGAGAGAGAACGGAATCAGGCGAATGAGAGCGCGTGAGTGTGTGTGTGGAGAGAGAACAGAGTCAAGTGAATGAGAACACGAGTGTGTGTGGAGAGAGAGAACGGAATCAGGCAAACGAGAGCGCGTCAGTGCGTGTGGAGAGAGACAACGGAATCAAGCGAATGAGAGCGCGTGAGTGTGTGTGTGGAGAGAGAACGGAATCAGGCGAATGAGAGCGCGTGAGTGTGTGTGTGGAGAGAGAGAACAGAGTCAAGCGAATGAGAGCGCGTGAGTGTGTATGTGGAGAGAGAGAACGGAATCAAGCGAATGAGAGCGCGTGAGTGTGTGTGTGGAGAGAGAGAACGGAATCAAGCGAATGAGAGCGCGTGAGTGTGTGTGTGGAGAGAGAACAGAGTCAAGCGAATGAGAGCGCGTGAGTGTGTGTGGAGAGAGAGAACGGAATCAAGCGAATGAGAGCGCGTGAGTGTGTGTGTGGAGAGAGAGAACGGAATCAAGCGAATGAGAGCGCGTGAGTGTGTGTGGAGAGAGAACGGAATCAAGCGAATGAGAGCGCGTGAGTGTGTGTGGAGAGAGAGAACAGAGTCAAGCGAATGAGAACACGAGTGTCTGTGGAGAGAACGGAATCAAGCGAATGAGAGCGCGTGAGTGTGTGTGGAGAGAGAGAACGGAATCAGGCGAATGAGAGCGCGTGAGTGTGTGTGTGGAGAGAGAACAGAGTCAAGTGAATGAGAACACGAGTGTGTGTGGAGAGAGAGAACGGAATCAGGCAAACGAGAGCGCGTCAGTGCGTGTGGAGAGAGACAACGGAATCAAGCGAATGAGAGCGCGTGAGTGTGTGTGTGGAGAGAGAACGGAATCAGGCGAATGAGAGCGCGTGAGTGTGTGTGTGGAGAGAGAGAACAGAGTCAAGCGAATGAGAGCGCGTGAGTGTGTATGTGGAGAGAGAGAACGGAATCAAGCGAATGAGAGCGCGTGAGTGTGTGTGTGGAGAGAGAGAACGGAATCAAGCGAATGAGAGCGCGTGAGTGTGTGTGTGGAGAGAGAACAGAGTCAAGCGAATGAGAGCGCGTGAGGGTGTGTGGAGAGAGAGAACGGAATCAGGCGAATGAGAGCGCGTGAGTGTGTGTGGAGAGAGAACGGAATCAAGCGAATGAGAGCGCGTGAGTGTGTGTGGAGAGAGAGAACAGAGTCAAGCGAATGAGAACACGAGTGTCTGTGGAGAGAACGGAATCAAGCGAATGAGAGCGCGTGAGTGTGTGTGGAGAGAGAGAACGGAATCAGGCGAATGAGAGCGCGTGAGTGTGTGTGTGGAGAGAGAACAGAGTCAAGTGAATGAGAACACGAGTGTGTGTGGAGAGAGAGAACGGAATCAGGCAAACGAGAGCGCGTCAGTGCGTGTGGAGAGAGACAACGGAATCAAGCGAATGAGAGCGCGTGAGTGTGTGTGGAGAGAGAGAACGGAATCACGCGAATGAGAGCGCGTGAGTCTGTGTGTGGAGAGAGAGAACGGAATCAAGCGAATGAGAGCGCGTGAGTGTGTGTGGAGAGAGAGAACAGAGTCAAGCGAATGAGAACATGAGTGTGTGTGGAGAGAGAGAACGGAATCAAGCGAATGAGAGCGCTTGAGTGTGTGTGTGGAGAGAGAACGGAATCAAGCGAATGAGAGCGCGTGAGTGTGTGTGGAGAGAGAGAACGGAATCAAGCGAATGAGAACACGAGTGTGTGTGGAGAGAGAGAACGGAATCAAGCGAATGAGAGCGCGTCAGTGTGTGTGTGGAGAGAGAACGGAATCAGGCGAATGAGAGTGCGTGAGTGTGTGTGTGGAGAGAGAACGGAATCAAGTCAATGAGAGCGCGTGAGTGTGTGTGGAGAGAGAGAACAGAGTCAAGCGAATCAGAGCGCGTGAGTGTGTGTGTGGAGAGAGAGAACGGAGTCAAGCGAATGAGAGCGCGTGAGTGTGTGTGTGGAGAGAGAGAACGGAGTCAAGCGAATGAGAGCGCGTGAGTGTGTGTGTAGAGAGAGAGAACAGAGTCAAGCGAATGAGAGTGCGTGAGTATGTGTGGAGAGAGAGAACGGAATCAAGCGAATGAGAACACGAGTGTGTGTGGAGAGAGAGAACAGAGTCAAGCGAATGAGAGCACATGAGTGTGTGTGGAGAGAGAACGGAATCAAGCGAATGAGAACACGAGTGTGTGTGGAGAGAGAGAACGGAATCAAGCGAATGAGAGCGCGTGAGTGTGTGTGTGGAGAGAACGGAATCCAGCGAATGAGAACGCGTGAGTGTGTGTGTGGAGAGAGAGAACGGAGTCAAGCGAATGAGAGCGCGTGAGTGTGTGTGTGGAGAAAGAGAACGGAATCAGGCGAATGAGAGCGCGTGAGTGTGTGTGGAGAGAGAGAACAGAGTCAAGCGAATGAGAGCGCGTGAGTGTGTGTGGAGAGAGAGAACGGAATCAAGCGAATGAGAGCGCGTGAGTGTGTGTGTGGAGAGAGAGAACGGAATCAGGCGAATGAGAGCGCGTGAGTGTGTGTGTGGAGAGAGAGAACAGAGTCAAGCGAATGAGAGCGCGTGAGTGTGTGTGTGGAGAGAGAGAACGGAATCAAGCGAATGAGAGCGCGTGAGTGTGTGTGGAGAGAGAACGGAATCAAGTGAATGAGAGCGCGTGAGTGTGTGTGGAGAGAGAGAACAGAGTCAAGCGAATGAGAGCGCGTGAGTGTGTGTGTGGAGAGAGAGAACGGAATCAAGCGAATGAGAGTGCGTGAGTGTGTGTGGAGAGAGAGAACAGAGTCAAGCGAATGAGAACACGAGTGTGTGGAGAGAGAGAACAGAGTCAAGCGAATGAGAACACGAGTGTGTGTGGAGAGAGAGAACAGAGTCAAGCGAATGAGAACATGAGTGTGTGTGGAGAGAGAGAACGGAATCAGGCAAACGAGAGCGCATGAGTGTGTGTGGAGAGAGAGAACAGAGTCAAGCGAATGAGAGCGTGTGAGTGTGTGTGGAGAGAGGGAGAATGGAATCAGGCGAATGAGAGCGCATGAGTGTGTGTGTGGAGAGAGAACGGAGTCAAGAGAATGACAGCGCGTGAGTGTGTGTGGAGAGAGGGAGAATGGAATCAGGCGAATGAGAGCGCATGAGTGTGTGTGTGGAGAGAGAGAACGGAATCAAGCGAATGAGAGCACGTGTGTGTGGAGAGAGAACGGAATCAAGCGAATGAGAGCGCGTGAGTGTGTGTGGAGAGAGAGAACAGAGTCAAGCGAATGAGAACACGAGTGTGTGTGGAGAGAACGGAATCAGGCGAATGAGAGCGCGTGAGTGTGTGTGGAGAGAGAGAACGGAATCAGGCGAATGAGAGCGCGTGAGTGTGTGTGGAGAGAGAACGGAATCAAGTGAATGAGAGCGCGTGAGTGTGTGTGGAGAGAGAACAGAGTCAAGCGAATGAGAGCGCGTGAGTGTGTGTGGAGAGAGAGAACGGAATCAAGCGAATGAGAGCGCGTGAGTGTGTGTGTGGAGAGAGAGAACGGAATCAGGCGAATGAGAGCGCGTGAGTGTGTGTGTGGAGAGAGAGAACGGAATCAAGCGAATGAGAGCGCGTGAGTGTGTGTGTGGAGAGAGAGAACAGAGTCAAGCGAATGAGAGCGCGTGAGTGTGTGTGGAGAGAGAGAACGGAATCAGGCGAATGAGAGCGCGTGAGTGTGTGTGGAGAGAGAACGGAATCAAGCGAATGAGAGCGCGTGAGTGTGTGTGGAGAGAGAACAGAGTCAAGCGAATGAGAGCGCGTGAGTGTGTGTGGAGAGAGAGAACGGAATCAAGCGAATGAGAGCACGTGAGTGTGTGTGGAGAGAGAGAACAGAGTCAAGCGAATGAGAGCGCGTGAGTGTGTGTGGAGAGAGAGAACGGAATCAAGCGAATGAGAGCGCGTGAGTGTGTGTGTGGAGAGAGAGAACGGAATCAAGCGAATGAGAGCGCGTGAGTGTGTGTGTGGAGAGAGAGAACAGAGTCAAGCGAATGAGAGCGCGTGAGTGTGTGTGGAGAGAGAGAACGGAATCAGGCGAATGAGAGCGCGTGAGTGTGTGTGGAGAGAGAACGGAATCAAGTGAATGAGAGCGCGTGAGTGTGTGTGTGGAGAGAGAGAACGGAATCAAGCGAATGAGAGCGCGTGAGTGTGTGTGGAGAGAGAACAGAGTCAAGCGAATGAGAGCGCGTGAGTGTGTGTGGAGAGAGAGAACAGAATCAAGCGAATGAGAGCGCGTGAGTGTGTGTGTGGAGAGAGAGAACGGAATCAGGCGAATGAGAGCGCGTGTGTGTGTGTGTGGAGAGAGAGAACAGAGTCAAGCGAATGAGAGCGCGTGAGTGTGTGTGTGGAGAGAGAGAACGGAATCAAGCGAATGAGAGCGCGTGAGTGTGTGTGGAGAGAGAACGGAATCAAGTGAATGAGAGCGCGTGAGTGTGTGTGGAGAGAGAGAAAAGAGTCAAGCGAATGAGAGCGCGTGAGTGTGTGTGGAGAGAGAGAACGGAATCAAGCGAATGAGAGCGCGTGAGTATGTGTGTGGAGAGAGAGAACGGAATCAGGCGAATGAGAGCGCGTGAGTGTGTGTGTGGAGAGAGAGAACAGAGTCAAGCGAATGAGAGCGCGTGAGTGTGTGTGTGGAGAGAGAGAACGGAATCAAGCGAATGAGAGCGCGTGAGTGTGTGTGGAGAGAGAGAACAGAGTCAAGCGAATGAGAACACGAGTGTGTGGAGAGAGAGAACGGAGTCAAGCGAATGAGAACACGAGTGTGTGTGGAGAGAGAGAACAGAGTCAAGCGAATGAGAACATGAGTGTGTGTGGAGAGAGAGAACGGAATCAGGCAAACGAGAGCGCATGAGTGTGTGTGGAGAGAGAGAACAGAGTCAAGCGAATGAGAGCGTGTGAGTGTGTGTGGAGAGAGGGAGAATGGAATCAGGCGAATGAGAGCGCATGAGTGTGTGTGTGGAGAGAGAACGGAGTCAAGAGAATGACAGCGCGTGAGTGTGTGTGGAGAGAGGGAGAATGGAATCAGGCGAATGAGAGCGCATGAGTGTGTGTGTGGAGAGAGAGAACGGAATCAAGCGAATGAGAGCACGTGTGTGTGGAGAGAGAGAACGGAATCAAGCGAATGAGAGCGCGTGAGTGTGTGTGGAGAGAGAGAACAGAGTCAAGCGAATGAGAACACGAGTGTGTGTGGAGAGAACGGAATCAGGCGAATGAGAGCGCGTGAGTGTGTGTGGAGAGAGAGAACGGAATCAGGCGAATGAGAGCGCGTGAGTGTGTGTGGAGAGAGAACAGAGTCAAGCGAATGAGAACACGAGTGTGTGTGGAGAGAGAGAACGGAATCAAGCAAATGAGAACACGAGTGTGTGTGGAGAGAGAGAACAGAGTCAAGTGAATGAGAACACGAGTGTGTGTGGAGAGAGAGAACGGAATCAGGCGAATGAGAGCGCGTGAGTGTGTGTGTGGAGAGAGAACAGAGTCAAGCGAATCAGAACACGAGTGTGTGTGGAGAGAGAACGGAATCAAGCGAATGAGAACACGAGTGTGTGTGGAGAGAGAGAACGGAATCAGGCGAATGAGAGCGCGTGAGTGTGTGTGGAGAGAGAGAACAGAGTCAAGCGAATGAGAACACGAGTGTGTGTGGAGAGAGAGAACGGAATTAAGCGAATGAGAACACGAGTGTGTGTGGAGAGAGAGAACGGAATCAAGCGAATGAGAGCGCGTGAGTGTGTGTGTGGAGAGAGAACAGAGTCAAGCGAATGAGAACACGAGTGTGTGTGGAGAGAGAGAACGGAATCAGGCGAATGAGAGCGCGTGAGTGTGTGTGGAGAGAGAGAACAGAGTCAAGCGAATGAGAACACGAGTGTGTGTGGAGAGAGAGAACGGAATCAAGCGAATGAGAGCGCGTGAGTGTGTGTGTGGAGAGAGAACAGAGTCAAGCGAATGAGAACACGAGTGTGTGTGGAGAGAGAGAACGGAATCAAGCGAATGAGAACACGAGTGTGTGTGGAGAGAGAGAACGGAATCAAGCGAATGAGAACACGAGTGTGTGTGGAGAGAGAGAACGGAATCAGGCGAATGAGAGCGCGTGAGTGTGTGTGGAGAGAGAGAACAGAGTCAAGCGAATGAGAACACGAGTGTGTGTGGAGAGAGAGAACGGAATCAAGCGAATGAGAGCGCGTGAGTGTGTGTGTGGAGAGAGAACAGAGTCAAGCGAATGAGAACACGAGTGTGTGTGGAGAGAGAGAACGGAATCAAGCGAATGAGAACACGAGTGTGTGTGGAGAGAGAGAACGGAATCAAGCGAATGAGAACACGAGTGTGTGTGGAGAGAGAGAACGGAATCAGGCGAATGAGAGCGCGTGAGTGTGTGTGGAGAGAGAGAACAGAGTCAAGCGAATGAGAACACGAGTGTGTGTGGAGAGAGAGAACGGAATCAAGCGAATGAGAGCGCGTGAGTGTGTGTGTGGAGAGAGAACAGAGTCAAGCGAATGAGAACACGAGTGTGTGTGGAGAGAGAGAACGGAATCAAGCGAATGAGAACACGAGTGTGTGTGGAGAGAGAGAACGGAATCAGGCGAATGAGAGCGCGTGAGTGTGTGTGGAGAGAGAGAACAGAGTCAAGCGAATGAGAACACGAGTGTGTGTGGAGAGAGAGAACGGAATGAAGCGAATGAGAGCGCGTGAGTGTGTGTGGAGAGAGAGAACGGAATCAAGCGAATGAGAGCGCGTGAGTGTGTGTGGAGAGAGAGAACGGAATCAAGCGAATGAGAGCGCGTGAGTGTGTGTGTGGAGAGAGAGAACAGAGTCAAGCGAATGAGAGCGCGTGAGTGTGTGTGGAGAGAGAGAACGGAATCAAGCGAATGAGAGCGCGTGAGTGTGTGTGGAGAGAGAGAACAGAGTCAAGCGAATGAGAACACGAGTGTGTGGAGAGAGAGAACAGAGTCAAGCGAATGAGAACACGAGTGTGTGTGGAGAGAGAGAACAGAGTCAAGCGAATGAGAACATGAGTGTGTGTGGAGAGAGAGAACGGAATCAGGCAAACGAGAGCGCATGAGTGTGTGTGGAGAGAGAGAACAGAGTCAAGCGAATGAGAGCGTGTGAGTGTGTGTGGAGAGAGGGAGAATGGAATCAGGCGAATGGGAGCGCATGAGTGTGTGTGTGGAGAGAGAACGGAGTCAAGAGAATGACAGCGCGTGAGTGTGTGTGGAGAGAGGGAGAATGGAATCAGGCGAATGAGAGCGCATGAGTGTGTGTGTGGAGAGAGAGAACGGAATCAAGCGAATGAGAGCACGTGTGTGTGGAGAGAGAGAACGGAATCAAGCGAATGAGAGCGCGTGAGTGTGTGTGGAGAGAGAGAACAGAGTCAAGCGAATGAGAACACGAGTGTGTGTGGAGAGAACGGAATCAGGCGAATGAGAGCGCGTGAGTGTGTGTGGAGAGAGAGAACGGAATCAGGCGAATGAGAGCGCGTGAGTGTGTGTGGAGAGAGAACAGAGTCAAGCGAATGAGAACACGAGTGTGTGTGGAGAGAGAGAACGGAATCAAGCAAATGAGAACACGAGTGTGTGTGGAGAGAGAGAACAGAGTCAAGTGAATGAGAACACGAGTGTGTGTGGAGAGAGAGAACGGAATCAGGCGAATGAGAGCGCGTGAGTGTGTGTGTGGAGAGAGAACAGAGTCAAGCGAATGAGAACACGAGTGTGTGTGGAGAGAGAACGGAATCAAGCGAATGAGAACACGAGTGTGTGTGGAGAGAGAGAACGGAATCAGGCGAATGAGAGCGCGTGAGTGTGTGTGGAGAGAGAGAACAGAGTCAAGCGAATGAGAACACGAGTGTGTGTGGAGAGAGAGAACGGAATTAAGCGAATGAGAACACGAGTGTGTGTGGAGAGAGAGAACGGAATCAAGCGAATGAGAGCGCGTGAGTGTGTGTGTGGAGAGAGAACAGAGTCAAGCGAATGAGAACACGAGTGTGTGTGGAGAGAGAGAACGGAATCAAGCGAATGAGAACACGAGTGTGTGTGGAGAGAGAGAACGGAATCAGGCGAATGAGAGCGCGTGAGTGTGTGTGGAGAGAGAGAACAGAGTCAAGCGAATGAGAACACGAGTGTGTGTGGAGAGAGAGAACGGAATCAAGCGAATGAGAACACGAGTGTGTGTGGAGAGAGAGAACGGAATCAAGCGAATGAGAGCGCATGAGTGTGTGTGTGGAGAGAGAACGGAATCAGGCAAATGAGAGCGCGTGAGTGTGTGTGTGGAGAAAACGGAATCAAGTGAATGAGAGCGCGTGAGTGTGTGTGGAGAGAGAGAACAGAGTCAAGCGAATCAGAGCGCGTGAGTGTGTGTGTGGAGAGAGAGAACGGAGTCAAGCGAATGAGAGCGCGTGAGTGTGTGTGTGGAGAGAGAGAACGGAATCAAGCGAATCAGAGCGCGTGAGTGTGTGTGGAGAGAGAACGGAATCAAGCGAATGAGAGCGCGTGAGTGTGTGTGTGGAGAGAGAGAACGGAATCAAGCGAATGAGAGCGCGTGAGTGTGTGTGTGGAGAGAGAGAACGGAATCAAGCGAATGAGAGCGCGTGAGTGTGTGTGTGGAGAGAGAGAACGGAATCAAGCGAATGAGAGCGCGTGAGTGTGTGTGTGGAGAGAGAGAACGGAATCAAGCGAATGAGAGCGCGTGAGTGTGTGTGTGGAGAGAGAGAACGGAATCAAGCGAATGAGAGCGCGTGAGTGTGTGTGGAGAGAGAGAACGGAATCAAGCGAATGAGAGCGCGTGAGTGTGTGTGGAGAGAGAGAACGGAATCAAGCGAATGAGAGCGCGTCAGTGTGTGTGGAGAGAGAGAACGGAATCAAGCGAATGAGAGCGCGTGAGTGTGTGTGGAGAGAGAGAACGGAATCAAGCGAATGAGAGCGCGTGAGTGTGTGTGGAGAGAGAGAACGGAATCAAGCGAATGAGAGCGCGTCAGTGTGTGTGGAGAGAGAGAACGGAATCAAGCGAATGAGAGCGCGTGAGTGTGTGTGGAGAGAGAGAACGGAATCAAGCGAATGAGAGCGCGTCAGTGTGTGTGGAGAGAGAGAACGGAATCAAGCGAATGAGAGCGCGTGAGTGTGTGTGGAGAGAGAGAACGGAATCAAGCGAATGAGAGCGCGTAAGTGTGTGTGGAGAGAGAGAACGGAGTCAAGCGAATGAGAGCGCGTGAGTGTGTGTGGAGAGAGAGAACGGAATCAGGCGAATGAGAGCGCGTGTGTGTGTGGAGAGAGAGAACGGAGTCAAGCGAATGAGAGCGCATGAGTGTGTGTGGAGAGAGAGAACGGAATCAAGCGAATGAGAACACGAGTGTGTGTGGAGAGAGAGAACAGAGTCAAGCGAATGAGAACACGAGTGTGTGTGGAGAGAGAGAACGGAATCAAGCGAATGAGAGCGCGTGAGTGTGTGTGTGGAGAGAGAGAACGGAATCAAGCGAATGAGAGCACGTGAGTGTGTGTGTGGAGAGAGAGAACGGAATCAGGCGAATGAGAGCGCGTGAGTGTGTGTGTGGAGAGAGAGAACAGAGTCAAGCGAATGAGAGCGCGTGAGTTTGTGTGGAGAGAGAGAACGGAATCAAGCGAATGAGAACAGGAGTGTGTGTGGAGAGAGAGAACAGAGTCAAGCGAATGAGAGCGCATGAGTGTGTGTGGAGAGAGATCGGAATCAAGCGAATGAGAACACGAGTGTGTGTGGAGAGAGAGAACGGAATCAAGCGAATGAGAACACGAGTGTGTCTGGAGAGAGAGAACAGAGTCAAGCGAATGAGAACACGAGTGTGTGTGGAGAGAGAGAACGGAATCAAGCGAATGAGAACACGAGTGTGTCTGGAGAGAGAGAACAGAGTCAAGCGAATGAGAACACGAGTGTGTGTGGAGAGAGAGAACGGAATCAAGCGAATGAGAACACGAGTGTGTGTGGAGAGAACAGAATCAAGCGAATGAGAGCGCGTGAGTGTGTGTGTGGAGAGAGAGAACAGAATCAAGCGAATGAGAGCGCGTGAGTGTGTGTGTGGAGAGAGAGAACGGAATCAGGCGAATGAGAGCGCGTGAGTGTGTGTGTGGAGAGAGAGAACAGAGTCAAGCAAATGAGAGCGCATGAGTGTGTGTGGAGAGAGAACGGAATCAAGCGAATGAGAACACGAGTGTGTGTGGAGAGAGAGAACGGAATCAAGCGAATGAGAACACGAGTGTGTGTGGAGAGAGAGAACAGAGTCAAGCGAATGAGAACACGAGTGTGTGTGGAGAGAGAGAACGGAATCAAGCGAATGAGAACACGAGTGTGTGTGGAGAGAACGGAATCAAGCGAATGAGATCGCTTGAGTGTGTGTGTGGAGAGAGAGAACGGAATCAGGCGAATGAGAGCGCGTGAGTGTGTGTGTGTGGAGAGAGAACAGAGTCAAGCGAATGAGAGCGCGTGAGTGTGTGTGTGGAGAGAGAGAACGGAATCAAGCGAATGAGAGCGCGTGAGTGTGTGTGTGGAGAGAGAGAACGGAATCAAGCGAATGAGAGCGCGTGAGTGTGTGTGTGGAGAGAGAGAACGGAGTCAAGCGAATGAGAGCGCGTGAGTGTGTGTGGAGAGAGAGAACGGAATCAGGCGAATGAGAGCGCGTGAGTGTGTGTGGAGAGAGAACGGAATCAAGTGAACGAGAGCGCGTGAGTGTGTGTGGAGAGAGAACAGAGTCAAGCGAATGAGAGCGCGTGAGTGTGTGTGGAGAGAGAGAACGGAATCAAGCGAATGAGAGCGCGTGAGTGTGTGTGTGGAGAGAGAGAACGGAATCAGGCGAATGAGAGCGCGTGAGTGTGTGTGGAGAGAGAACGGAATCAAGTGAATGAGAGCGCGTGAGTGTGTGTGGAGAGAGAACAGAGTCAAGCGAATGAGAGCGCGTGAGTGTGTGTGGAGAGAGAGAACGGAATCAGGCGAATGAGAGCGCGTGAGTGTGTGTGTGGAGAGAGAGAACGGAATCAAGCGAATGAGAGCGCGTGAGTGTGTGTGGAGAGAGAACGGAATCAAGTGAATGAGAGCACGTGAGTGTGTGTGGAGAGAGAGAACAGAGTCAAGCGAATGAGAACACGAGTGTGTGGAGAGAGAGAACAGAGTCAAGCGAATGAGAACACGAGTGTGTGTGGAGAGAGAGAACAGAGTCAAGCGAATGAGAACATGAGTGTGTGTGGAGAGAGAGAACGGAATCAGGCAAACGAGAGCGCATGAGTGTGTGTGGAGAGATAGAACAGAGTCAAGCGAATGAGAGCGTGTGAGTGTGTGTGGAGAGAGGGAGAATGGAATCAGGCGAATGAGAGCGCATGAGTGTGTGTGTGGAGAGAGAACGGAGTCAAGAGAATGACAGCGCGTGAGTGTGTGTGGAGAGAGGGAGAATGGAATCAGGCGAATGAGAGCGCATGAGTGTGTGTGTGGAGAGAGAGAACGGAATCAAGCGAATGAGAGCACGTGTGTGTGGAGAGAGAACGGAATCAAGCGAATGAGAGCGCGTGAGTGTGTGTGGAGAGAGAGAACAGAGTCAAGCGAATGAGAACACGAGTGTGTGTGGAGAGAACGGATTCAGGCGAATGAGAGCGCGTGAGTGTGTGTGGAGAGAGAGAACGGAATCAGGCGAATGAGAGCGCGTGAGTGTGTGTGGAGAGAGAACGGAATCAAGTGAATGAGAGCGCGTGAGTGTGTGTGGAGAGATAACAGAGTCAAGCGAATGAGAGCGCGTGAGTGTGTGTGGAGAGAGAGAACGGAATCAAGCGAATGAGAGCGCGTGAGTGTGTGTGTGGAGAGAGAGAACGGAATCAGGCGAATGAGAGCGCGTGAGTGTGTGTGTGGAGAGAGAGAACGGAATCAAGCGAATGAGAGCGCGTGAGTGTGTGTGTGGAGAGAGAGAACAGAGTCAAGCGAATGAGAGCGCGTGAGTGTGTGTGGAGAGAGAGAACGGAATCAGGCGAATGAGAGCGCGTGAGTGTGTGTGTGGAGAGAGAACGGAATCAAGCGAATGAGAGCGCGTGAGTGTGTGTGTGGAGAGAGAGAACAGAGTTAAGCGAATGAGAGCGCGTGAGTGTGTGTGGAGAGAGAGAACGGAATCAGGCGAATGAGAGCGCGAGTGTGTGTGGAGAGAGAACGGAATCAAGTGAATGAGAGCGCGTGTGTGTGGAGAGAACAGAGTCAAGCGAATGAGAGCGCGTGAGTGTGTGTGGAGAGAGAGAACGGAATCAAGCGAATGAGAGCGCATGAGTGTGTGTGTGGAGAGAGAGAACGGAATCAGGCGAATGAGAGCGCGTGAGTGTGTGTGTGGAGAGAGAGAACAGAGTCAAGCGAATGACAGCGCGTGAGTGTGTGTGTGGAGAGAGAGAACGGAATCAAGCGAATGAGAGCGCGTGAGTGTGTGTGTGGAGAGAGAGAATGGAATCAAGCGAATGAGAGCGCGTGAGTGTGTGTGGAGAGAGAACGGAATCAAGTGAATGAGAGCGCGTGAGTGTGTGTGGAGAGAGAGAACAGAGTCAAGCGAATGAGAGCGCGTGAGTGTGTGTGGAGAGAGAGAACGGAATCAAGCGAATGAGAGCGCGTGAGTGTGTGTGTGGAGAGAGAGAACAGAGTCAAGCGAATGAGAACACGAGTGTGTGTGGAGAGAGAGAACGGAATCAAGCGAATGAGAGCGCGTGAGTGTGTGTGTGGAGAGAGAACAGAGTCAAGCGAATGAGAACACGAGTGTGTGTGGAGAGAGAGAACGGAATCAAGCGAATGAGAACACGAGTGTGTGTGGAGAGAGAGAACGGAATCAGGCGAATGAGAGCGCGTGAGTGTGTGTGGAGAGAGAGAACAGAGTCAAGCGAATGAGAACACGAGTGTGTGTGGAGAGAGAGAACGGAATGAAGCGAATGAGAGCGCGTGAGTGTGTGTGGAGAGAGAGAACGGAATCAAGCGAATGAGAGCGCGTGAGTGTGTGTGGAGAGAGAGAACGGAATCAAGCGAATGAGAGCGCGTGAGTGTGTGTGTGGAGAGAGAGAACAGAGTCAAGCGAATGAGAGCGCGTGAGTGTGTGTGGAGAGAGAGAACGGAATCAAGCGAATGAGAGCGCGTGAGTGTGTGTGGAGAGAGAGAACAGAGTCAAGCGAATGAGAACACGAGTGTGTGGAGAGAGAGAACAGAGTCAAGCGAATGAGAACACGAGTGTGTGTGGAGAGAGAGAACAGAGTCAAGCGAATGAGAACATGAGTGTGTGTGGAGAGAGAGAACGGAATCAGGCAAACGAGAGCGCATGAGTGTGTGTGGAGAGAGAGAACAGAGTCAAGCGAATGAGAGCGTGTGAGTGTGTGTGGAGAGAGGGAGAATGGAATCAGGCGAATGGGAGCGCATGAGTGTGTGTGTGGAGAGAGAACGGAGTCAAGAGAATGACAGCGCGTGAGTGTGTGTGGAGAGAGGGAGAATGGAATCAGGCGAATGAGAGCGCATGAGTGTGTGTGTGGAGAGAGAGAACGGAATCAAGCGAATGAGAGCACGTGTGTGTGGAGAGAGAGAACGGAATCAAGCGAATGAGAGCGCGTGAGTGTGTGTGGAGAGAGAGAACAGAGTCAAGCGAATGAGAACACGAGTGTGTGTGGAGAGAACGGAATCAGGCGAATGAGAGCGCGTGAGTGTGTGTGGAGAGAGAGAACGGAATCAGGCGAATGAGAGCGCGTGAGTGTGTGTGGAGAGAGAACAGAGTCAAGCGAATGAGAACACGAGTGTGTGTGGAGAGAGAGAACGGAATCAAGCAAATGAGAACACGAGTGTGTGTGGAGAGAGAGAACAGAGTCAAGTGAATGAGAACACGAGTGTGTGTGGAGAGAGAGAACGGAATCAGGCGAATGAGAGCGCGTGAGTGTGTGTGTGGAGAGAGAACAGAGTCAAGCGAATGAGAACACGAGTGTGTGTGGAGAGAGAACGGAATCAAGCGAATGAGAACACGAGTGTGTGTGGAGAGAGAGAACGGAATCAGGCGAATGAGAGCGCGTGAGTGTGTGTGGAGAGAGAGAACAGAGTCAAGCGAATGAGAACACGAGTGTGTGTGGAGAGAGAGAACGGAATTAAGCGAATGAGAACACGAGTGTGTGTGGAGAGAGAGAACGGAATCAAGCGAATGAGAGCGCGTGAGTGTGTGTGTGGAGAGAGAACAGAGTCAAGCGAATGAGAACACGAGTGTGTGTGGAGAGAGAGAACGGAATCAAGCGAATGAGAACACGAGTGTGTGTGGAGAGAGAGAACGGAATCAGGCGAATGAGAGCGCGTGAGTGTGTGTGGAGAGAGAGAACAGAGTCAAGCGAATGAGAACACGAGTGTGTGTGGAGAGAGAGAACGGAATCAAGCGAATGAGAACACGAGTGTGTGTGGAGAGAGAGAACGGAATCAAGCGAATGAGAGCGCATGAGTGTGTGTGTGGAGAGAGAACGGAATCAGGCAAATGAGAGCGCGTGAGTGTGTGTGTGGAGAGAACGGAATCAAGTGAATGAGAGCGCGTGAGTGTGTGTGGAGAGAGAGAACAGAGTCAAGCGAATCAGAGCGCGTGAGTGTGTGTGTGGAGAGAGAGAACGGAGTCAAGCGAATGAGAGCGCGTGAGTGTGTGTGTGGAGAGAGAGAACGGAATCAAGCGAATCAGAGCGCGTGAGTGTGTGTGGAGAGAGAACGGAATCAAGCGAATGAGAGCGCGTGAGTGTGTGTGTGGAGAGAGAGAACGGAATCAAGCGAATGAGAGCGCGTGAGTGTGTGTGTGGAGAGAGAGAACGGAATCAAGCGAATGAGAGCGCGTGAGTGTGTGTGTGGAGAGAGAGAACGGAATCAAGCGAATGAGAGCGCGTGAGTGTGTGTGTGGAGAGAGAGAACGGAATCAAGCGAATGAGAGCGCGTGAGTGTGTGTGTGGAGAGAGAGAACGGAATCAAGCGAATGAGAGCGCGTGAGTGTGTGTGGAGAGAGAGAACGGAATCAAGCGAATGAGAGCGCGTGAGTGTGTGTGGAGAGAGAGAACGGAATCAAGCGAATGAGAGCGCGTCAGTGTGTGTGGAGAGAGAGAACGGAATCAAGCGAATGAGAGCGCGTGAGTGTGTGTGGAGAGAGAGAACGGAATCAAGCGAATGAGAGCGCGTGAGTGTGTGTGGAGAGAGAGAACGGAATCAAGCGAATGAGAGCGCGTCAGTGTGTGTGGAGAGAGAGAACGGAATCAAGCGAATGAGAGCGCGTGAGTGTGTGTGGAGAGAGAGAACGGAATCAAGCGAATGAGAGCGCGTCAGTGTGTGTGGAGAGAGAGAACGGAATCAAGCGAATGAGAGCGCGTGAGTGTGTGTGGAGAGAGAGAACGGAATCAAGCGAATGAGAGCGCGTAAGTGTGTGTGGAGAGAGAGAACGGAGTCAAGCGAATGAGAGCGCGTGAGTGTGTGTGGAGAGAGAGAACGGAATCAGGCGAATGAGAGCGCGTGTGTGTGTGGAGAGAGAGAACGGAGTCAAGCGAATGAGAGCGCATGAGTGTGTGTGGAGAGAGAGAACGGAATCAAGCGAATGAGAACACGAGTGTGTGTGGAGAGAGAGAACAGAGTCAAGCGAATGAGAACACGAGTGTGTGTGGAGAGAGAGAACGGAATCAAGCGAATGAGAGCGCGTGAGTGTGTGTGTGGAGAGAGAGAACGGAATCAAGCGAATGAGAGCACGTGAGTGTGTGTGTGGAGAGAGAGAACGGAATCAGGCGAATGAGAGCGCGTGAGTGTGTGTGTGGAGAGAGAGAACAGAGTCAAGCGAATGAGAGCGCGTGAGTTTGTGTGGAGAGAGAGAACGGAATCAAGCGAATGAGAACAGGAGTGTGTGTGGAGAGAGAGAACAGAGTCAAGCGAATGAGAGCGCATGAGTGTGTGTGGAGAGAGATCGGAATCAAGCGAATGAGAACACGAGTGTGTGTGGAGAGAGAGAACGGAATCAAGCGAATGAGAACACGAGTGTGTCTGGAGAGAGAGAACAGAGTCAAGCGAATGAGAACACGAGTGTGTGTGGAGAGAGAGAACGGAATCAAGCGAATGAGAACACGAGTGTGTCTGGAGAGAGAGAACAGAGTCAAGCGAATGAGAACACGAGTGTGTGTGGAGAGAGAGAACGGAATCAAGCGAATGAGAACACGAGTGTGTGTGGAGAGAACAGAATCAAGCGAATGAGAGCGCGTGAGTGTGTGTGTGGAGAGAGAGAACAGAATCAAGCGAATGAGAGCGCGTGAGTGTGTGTGTGGAGAGAGAGAACGGAATCAGGCGAATGAGAGCGCGTGAGTGTGTGTGTGGAGAGAGAGAACAGAGTCAAGCAAATGAGAGCGCATGAGTGTGTGTGGAGAGAGAACGGAATCAAGCGAATGAGAACACGAGTGTGTGTGGAGAGAGAGAACGGAATCAAGCGAATGAGAACACGAGTGTGTGTGGAGAGAGAGAACAGAGTCAAGCGAATGAGAACACGAGTGTGTGTGGAGAGAGAGAACGGAATCAAGCGAATGAGAACACGAGTGTGTGTGGAGAGAACGGAATCAAGCGAATGAGATCGCTTGAGTGTGTGTGTGGAGAGAGAGAACGGAATCAGGCGAATGAGAGCGCGTGAGTGTGTGTGTGTGGAGAGAGAACAGAGTCAAGCGAATGAGAGCGCGTGAGTGTGTGTGTGGAGAGAGAGAACGGAATCAAGCGAATGAGAGCGCGTGAGTGTGTGTGTGGAGAGAGAGAACGGAATCAAGCGAATGAGAGCGCGTGAGTGTGTGTGTGGAGAGAGAGAACGGAGTCAAGCGAATGAGAGCGCGTGAGTGTGTGTGGAGAGAGAGAACGGAATCAGGCGAATGAGAGCGCGTGAGTGTGTGTGGAGAGAGAACGGAATCAAGTGAACGAGAGCGCGTGAGTGTGTGTGGAGAGAGAACAGAGTCAAGCGAATGAGAGCGCGTGAGTGTGTGTGGAGAGAGAGAACGGAATCAAGCGAATGAGAGCGCGTGAGTGTGTGTGTGGAGAGAGAGAACGGAATCAGGCGAATGAGAGCGCGTGAGTGTGTGTGGAGAGAGAACGGAATCAAGTGAATGAGAGCGCGTGAGTGTGTGTGGAGAGAGAACAGAGTCAAGCGAATGAGAGCGCGTGAGTGTGTGTGGAGAGAGAGAACGGAATCAGGCGAATGAGAGCGCGTGAGTGTGTGTGTGGAGAGAGAGAACGGAATCAAGCGAATGAGAGCGCGTGAGTGTGTGTGGAGAGAGAACGGAATCAAGTGAATGAGAGCACGTGAGTGTGTGTGGAGAGAGAGAACAGAGTCAAGCGAATGAGAGCGCGTGAGTGTGTGTGGAGAGAGAGAACGGAATCAAGCGAATGAGAGCGCGTGAGTATGTGTGTGGAGAGAGAGAACGGAATCAGGCGAATGAGAGCGCGTGAGTGTGTGTGTGGAGAGAGAGAACAGAGTCAAGCGAATGAGAGCGCGTGAGTGTGTGTGTGGAGAGAGAGAACGGAATCAAGCGAATGAGAGCGCGTGAGTGTGTGTGGAGAGAGAGAACAGAGTCAAGCGAATGAGAACACGAGTGTGTGGAGAGAGAGAACAGAGTCAAGCGAATGAGAACACGAGTGTGTGTGGAGAGAGAGAACAGAGTCAAGCGAATGAGAACATGAGTGTGTGTGGAGAGAGAGAACGGAATCAGGCAAACGAGAGCGCATGAGTGTGTGTGGAGAGATAGAACAGAGTCAAGCGAATGAGAGCGTGTGAGTGTGTGTGGAGAGAGGGAGAATGGAATCAGGCGAATGAGAGCGCATGAGTGTGTGTGTGGAGAGAGAACGGAGTCAAGAGAATGACAGCGCGTGAGTGTGTGTGGAGAGAGGGAGAATGGAATCAGGCGAATGAGAGCGCATGAGTGTGTGTGTGGAGAGAGAGAACGGAATCAAGCGAATGAGAGCACGTGTGTGTGGAGAGAGAACGGAATCAAGCGAATGAGAGCGCGTGAGTGTGTGTGGAGAGAGAGAACAGAGTCAAGCGAATGAGAACACGAGTGTGTGTGGAGAGAACGGAATCAGGCGAATGAGAGCGCGTGAGTGTGTGTGGAGAGAGAGAACGGAATCAGGCGAATGAGAGCGCGTGAGTGTGTGTGGAGAGAGAACGGAATCAAGTGAATGAGAGCGCGTGAGTGTGTGTGGAGAGATAACAGAGTCAAGCGAATGAGAGCGCGTGAGTGTGTGTGGAGAGAGAGAACGGAATCAAGCGAATGAGAGCGCGTGAGTGTGTGTGTGGAGAGAGAGAACGGAATCAGGCGAATGAGAGCGCGTGAGTGTGTGTGTGGAGAGAGAGAACGGAATCAAGCGAATGAGAGCGCGTGAGTGTGTGTGTGGAGAGAGAGAACAGAGTCAAGCGAATGAGAGCGCGTGAGTGTGTGTGGAGAGAGAGAACGGAATCAGGCGAATGAGAGCGCGTGAGTGTGTGTGTGGAGAGAGAACGGAATCAAGCGAATGAGAGCGCGTGAGTGTGTGTGTGGAGAGAGAGAACAGAGTTAAGCGAATGAGAGCGCGTGAGTGTGTGGAGAGAGAGAACGGAATCAGGCGAATGAGAGCGCGAGTGTGTGTGGAGAGAGAACGGAATCAAGTGAATGAGAGCGCGTGTGTGTGGAGAGAACAGAGTCAAGCGAATGAGAGCGCGTGAGTGTGTGTGGAGAGAGAGAACGGAATCAAGCGAATGAGAGCGCATGAGTGTGTGTGTGGAGAGAGAGAACGGAATCAGGCGAATGAGAGCGCGTGAGTGTGTGTGTGGAGAGAGAGAACAGAGTCAAGCGAATGACAGCGCGTGAGTGTGTGTGTGGAGAGAGAGAACGGAATCAAGCGAATGAGAGCGCGTGAGTGTGTGTGTGGAGAGAGAGAATGGAATCAAGCGAATGAGAGCGCGTGAGTGTGTGTGGAGAGAGAACGGAATCAAGTGAATGAGAGCGCGTGAGTGTGTGTGGAGAGAGAGAACAGAGTCAAGCGAATGAGAGCGCGTGAGTGTGTGTGGAGAGAGAGAACGGAATCAAGCGAATGAGAGCGCGTGAGTATGTGTGTGGAGAGAGAGAACGGAATCAGGCGAATGAGAGCGCGTGAGTGTGTGTGTGGAGAGAGAGAACAGAGTCAAGCGAATGAGAGCGCGTGAGTGTGTGTGTGGAGAGAGAGAACGGAATCAAGCGAATGAGAGCGCGTGAGTGTGTGTGGAGAGAGAACAGAGTCAAGCGAATGAGAACACGAGTGTGTGGAGAGAGAGAACAGAGTCAAGCGAATGAGAACACGAGTGTGTGTGGAGAGAGAGAACAGAGTCAAGCGAATGAGAACATGAGTGTGTGTGGAGAGAGAGAACGGAATCAGGCAAACGAGAGCGCATGAGTGTGTGTGGAGAGAGAGAACAGAGTCAAGCGAATGAGAGCGTGTGAGTGTGTGTGGAGAGAGGGAGAATGGAATCAGGCGAATGAGAGCGCATGAGTGTGTGTGTGGAGAGAGAACGGAGTCAAGAGAATGACAGCGCGTGAGTGTGTGTGGAGAGAGGGAGAATGGAATCAGGCGAATGAGAGCGCATGAGTGTGTGTGTGGAGAGAGAGAACGGAATCAAGCGAATGAGAGCACGTGTGTGTGGAGAGAGAGAACGGAATCAAGCGAATGAGAGCGCGTGAGTGTGTGTGGAGAGAGAGAACAGAGTCAAGCGAATGAGAACACGAGTGTGTGTGGAGAGAACGGAATCAGGCGAATGAGAGCGCGTGAGTGTGTGTGGAGAGAGAGAACGGAATCAGGCGAATGAGAGCGCGTGAGTGTGTGTGGAGAGAGAACAGAGTCAAGCGAATGAGAACACGAGTGTGTGTGGAGAGAGAGAACGGAATCAAGCAAATGAGAATACGAGTGTGTGTGGAGAGAGAGAACAAAGTCAAGTGAATGAGAACACGAGTGTGTGTGGAGAGAGAGAACGGAATCAGGCGAATGAGAGCGCGTGAGTGTGTGTGTGGAGAGAGAACAGAGTCAAGCGAATGAGAACACGAGTGTGTGTGGAGAGAGAACGGAATCAAGCGAATGAGAACACGAGTGTGTGTGGAGAGAGAGAACGGAATCAGGCGAATGAGAGCGCGTCAGTGTGTGTGGAGAGAGAGAACAGAGTCAAGCGAATGAGAACACGAGTGTGTGTGGAGAGAGAGAACGGAATTAAGCGAATGAGAACACGAGTGTGTGTGGAGAGAGAGAACGGAATCAAGCGAATGAGAGCGCGTGAGTGTGTGTGTGGAGAGAGAACAGAGTCAAGCGAATGAGAACACGAGTGTGTGTGGAGAGAGAGAACGGAATCAAGCGAATGAGAACACGAGTGTGTGTGGAGAGAGAGAACGGAATCAAGCGAATGAGAGCGCGTGAGTGTGTGTGTGGAGAGAGAACAGAGTCAAGCGAATGAGAACACGAGTGTGTGTGGAGAGAGAGAACGGAATCAAGCGAATGAGAACACGAGTGTGTGTGGAGAGAGAGAACGGAATCAGGCGAATGAGAGCGCGTGAGTGTGTGTGGAGAGAGAGAACAGAGTCAAGCGAATGAGAACATGAGTGTGTGTGGAGAGAGAGAACGGAATCAGGCAAACGAGAGCGCGTGAGTGTGTGTGGAGAGAGAGAACAGAGTCAAGCGAATGAGAACACGAGTGTGTGTGGAGAGAGAGAACGGAATGAAGCGAATGAGAGCGCGTGAGTGTGTGTGGAGAGAGAGAACGGAATCAAGCGAATGAGAGCGCGTGAGTGTGTGTGGAGAGAGAGAACGGAATCAAGCGAATGAGAGCGCGTGAGCGCGTGTGGAGAGAGAGAACGGAATCAAGCGAATGAGAGCGCGTGAGTGTGTGTGGAGAGAGAGAAAGGAATCAGGCAAACGAGAGCGCATGAGTGCGTGTGGAGAGAGAACGGAATCAAGCGAATGAGAGCGCGTGAGTTTGTGTGGAGAGAGAGAACGGAATCAAGCGAATAAGAGCGCGTGAGTGTGTGTGGAGAGAGAGAACGGAATCAGGCAAACGAGAGCGCGTGAGTGCGTGTGGAGAGAGAGAACGGAATCAAGCGAATAAGAGCGCGTGAGTGTGTGTGGAGAGAGAACGGAATCAGGCAAACGAGAGCGCGTGAGTGTGTGTGGAGAGAGAGAACGGAATCAGGCAAACGAGAGCGCGTGAGTGTGTGTGGAGAGAGAGAACGGAATCAGGCAAACGAGAGCGCGTGAGTGTGTGTGGAGAGAGAGAACAGAGTCAAGCGAATGAGAGCGTGTGAGTGTGTGTGGAGAGAGGGAGAATGGAATCAGGCGAATGAGAGCGCATGAGTGTGTGTGTGGAGAGAGAACGGAGTCAAGAGAATGACAGCGCGTGAGTGTGTGTGGAGAGAGGGAGAACGGAATCAGGCGAATGAGAGCGCGTGAGTGTGTGTGGAGAGAGAGAACGGAATCAAGCGAATGTGAAGAAATGACCAGTCCCTCTGAGAACGGGGCACACGGGAGTTCTCTGTAGCGATCCTGCAACTGTCATTTGAAATTATTTCAAAATAAAGCTCTGAGAAAATTATTTGCTAGAACACTCTTAAAAAAAGAGCGGCTGTGTCCAGCAAGCACACTGCTCCCGGCACTTTCTCTAACGCCCATCTCTGTATTTCTGACGCCATGCCACAGGGAGCGGCACTTTTCCTAACACCCATCTCTGTATTTCTGACGCCACGCCACAGGGAGCGTCCCTATTGGTCCATTTTAGACCATCCACATGTCCATCAGCCATCATCAACAGAAGCGGACAGAGACAAACGGAGAGGGCTGGCACCTACAAAACCTCAGCGGCTTCAGTCTCAGGAATTACAGGGACAACTTGACAAATTATGCTTCAGGAGAGACAAATCTCTGCAGCTGTGTTTTTATTTTTTCTTTCATTTTATGATTATTTTTTCGAGACAGGGTATCACTCTGTTGCCCAGGCTGGAGTGCAGTGGCACGATCATGGCTCACTGCAGCCTTGAACTCCCAGGCTCAAGCGATCCTCCCACCTCAGCCTGCAGAGTAGCTGGGGCTACAGGCACATGTCACCATGCCTGGCTAATTTTTGCATTCTTCTGCAGCGACAGGGTCTTACTATGTTGCCCAGGCTGGTCTTGAACTCCTGGACTCAAGCAATCCTCCCACTTCAGCCTCCCAGAAAGCTGGGATCACAGACACGAGCCCCCGTGCCCGGCCTCAGCCGTGATTTTAAAGGATAATCATGAAGACAGTAAAATCGGGCAAGGGGAAAGCCACGGGCACCTGCAGCTGCAGGAGGCAGGTGTGAGGGGACAGGCCAGCCTGAACTCTCCTGGCCCTGGGAGTGGCCGTTTAGGGAGCCACGTGGAGGGCGGGGTCGGGGGCGTGGCTCGGCAGAGGCGGCCTGGCCTGGCCCTGTGCCCAGGAACCAGAAAGCACCGCAGCTTCTTTCCTTAGGGCGCGGTGGGGGACATTTTTCAAAACAATGTGGGTCAACAGATAACAGCACTTTGTGTAAATACGTTCATAACAAAAGAAACAGTAGAAGACAAGGCAAAGAAGAAAAAGACAAGAAGAGGAAAACAGGAAAGAGAAGGAAAAGAAAAGAACAGAACAATGGAAGCCAGGGAAAATGAGAAAGACGGAGACGGAGGCACAGGCCCAGGGAGAATGAGAAAGACGGGGACGAAGGCACAGGCCCAGGGAGAATGAGAAAGACGGGGACGGAGGCACAGGCCCAGGGAGAATGAGAAAGAGGGGGTTGCAGGCACAGGCCCGGGGAGAATGAGAAAGAGGGGGATGGAGGAACAGGCCCAGGGAGAATGAGAAAGACGGGGACGGAGGCACAGGCCCAGGGAGAATGAGAAAGAGGGGGATGGAGGAACAGGCCCAGGGAGAATGAGAAAGAGGGGGACGGAGGCACAGGCCCAGGGAGAATGAGAAAGAGGGGGATGGAGAAACAGGCCCAGGCAGAATGAGAAAGACGGGGACGGAGGCACAGGCCCAGGGAGAATGAGAAAGAGGGGGATGGAGGAACAGGCCCAGGGAGAATGAGAAAGAGGGGGATGGAGGAACAGGCCCAGGGAGAATGAGAAAGAGGGGGACGGAGGCACAGGCCCAGGGAGAATGAGAAAGAGGGGGATGGAGAAACAGGCCCAGGGAGAATGAGAAAGAGGGGGATGGAGGAACAGGCCCAGGGAGAATGAGAAAGAGGGGGACGGAGGCACAGGCCCAGGGAGAATGAGAAAGAGGGGGATGGAGAAACAGGCCCAGGGAGAATGAGAAAGACGGGGACGGAGGCACAGGCCCAGGGAGAATGAGAAAGAGGGGGATGGAGGAACAGGCCCAGGGAGAATGAGAAAGAGGGGGATGGAGGAACAGGCCCAGGGAGAATGAGAAAGACGGGGACGGAGGCACAGGCCCAGGGAGAATGAGAAAGACCAGGATGCGGACACAGGCCACAGGAGAATGAGAAAGAGGGGGACGGAGGCACAGGCCCAGGGAGAATGAGAAAGAGGGGGATGCAGGCACAGGCCCGGGGAGAATGAGAAAGAGGGGGATGCAGGCACAGGCCCAGCCACCCGAGCCCAGCTCCCGGAGTGGCCAGGGGGTTAGGGTTAGGGTGTTATGGTTACGGTGTAAGAGTTGGAATTAGGGTTAGGGTTGGGGTTGGGGTTAGGGGTCAGGGTCAGGACAGAGGCTAAGTCGGGGTGGGGCTGGAGCCAGAGAGGCCAGCACGGGCCCAACCGAGGCACTTACCGATGGTGCAGGCCACGAAGTATACCCTGGAGGACTGTACCTGGATGTCAAACCTGTGGCAGTAGGCCACCAGCAGCCCTGGGGGGAGGCACGGGGTGGAGGCTTACTCGGGCCCACAGAGCCTCGGAGCAGGGGCTTCCTGGGAGCAGGCGGGCACCTGGGCGCCGTGGGCCTCTCGCTGCCTGGTGGCTGCTGTCATTTCACAGACAGGCCACACGCTCGCTCAGGACAGGGCTGCCATGACTCTCAGTGGGTAAACTGAGACCACAGTGAGAACAAAGTCCAGGCAGACACACCTGGCAGGACCCTGGGGACACTGAGGCTGCGAGGGTACAGTCTCTGCCTTCTGCAGCAACATGAGCTCACTGGGACCCAGGATCCAGGCCCCAGCAGGGACCCCTGCACAACCCCGAGCAGGATGGGGTGAGGCTGTCTGCAATCGGGGGGCCTTCCCCGCTCCCTAGGAACCAAGGGGGTCCCTACCCCACCCAGGCAATGCCCTCGCTGCCCAGGCACCGAGGCCTCGACGGCCCCAACCTGCACGACTCTGACCCTCAGGGCTTTATCTCCAGCCGACGGTGTGCGGGCCACTCACTCCCAAAGGCAAACCTCAGCCGCCCGGGGCCCTGCCCCACAGCGTGGACCCGTGTGCTCCACCCGCCTCAGTACCTGGCACCAAAATGTCTCCGAAACCCAGGAGGGAGAAGGGCCGGTCACACAGGGCCAGAGGTGAGGAGTTCAGCCTAGGCACCTTCAGGACCATGGGCAGCTGCAAAGACGGGAAGAGGACAATGTCCTCCATGACCCTCACCCGGCCGCGGGATGCCTCGAGCCCTATCCGCTCTCAGCGCGCAACACCTTGACCCATGGCAACCTGAGACCCTGCAGTCAGAAGACACACCTTCTCACGGGTGGCTGAGTCCGAGGGCCCAGTGGCCACCTCCACCATGATGCTGCTGCCACTCTGCACAGAACGGGGTTGAGTGAGGGAGCGTGGTAACGGGGTGGGGGGGCAGGGGAGTGGGGTGATGGGGCGAGGGGGCAGGGTGATGCGATGGGGGGGTGCAAGAGGCAGGGTGATGGAGGGTGATGGGGCAGGGGAGCAGGGTGATGGGGTGGAGGGGGACGAGGGGAGCGGGGTGATGGGGTGGGGGGCAGGGGAGCACGGTGTGGGGTGGAGGGGGACGAGGGGGCGGGGTGATGGGGTGGGGGGCAGGAGAGCATGGTGTGGGGTGGAGGGGGACGAGGGGGCGGGGTGATGGGGGGTGATGGGGCGGGGGTTGCGAGGG
This sequence comes from Pan troglodytes, assembly GCF_028858775.2. NCBI lineage: Eukaryota > Metazoa > Chordata > Mammalia > Primates > Hominidae > Pan > Pan troglodytes. Next base: position 4,647,267 of record NC_072418.2, on the reverse strand, counting down.
GGCGGGGGAGCGGGGTGATGGGGTGGAGCGGGGACAGGCAGTCGCCTACCTTGGTCAGGAAGGGCGTGATGAACACAAAGAAGATGTCGTAGAGGAACAGCACCAGCAGCAGCAGCGTGCAGGCCTGCGAAGCCCACGGCTGAGGGCGGCCCCCACCCCGGCCCGTGCCTTCCCCACTCCCATCTCATGAGGCCCAGCGCCTCCTCCTGGGAGGCGGCCTTTAAAGGAACCTGAGCAGAGCGCGCCCAGTGCCAGGGACGCACCACGCAGGAGGAGCTTTGGAAGCAACATCAGGTAGGGATTTACGGGCAAAAGTCAGGCTTTTAGAGTCTCCACGTAACAGGAAGGCGGGGACGGGAGGGCGGAGGCCTGTGCCACGCAGGGCCGGCTCTGGGGATACAGAGGGCCATCCTGGGCATTCAAATGCCGCTTGCTTGGGGTGCTGTGGGGCCCTCACGGGAGTGCAGCCGCCTGGGGCTTGACGACATCCCCGCGCTCCCGGTGCCACCTGAGGCCAGTTCCTCCAGCCCTATTCGACCACTCTCCCCACCACCTCATCCAGACACGAGTTGCCCCTGCCGGGAACCGCCCCGCAGCCACCCACCCAGGCCGCCTCAGCGGGGGCTTTGGGACCCAATCTTCAAGCCCCACCCTTCACAACAGGCCTAGGCGGCCATCCCCAGGGCAGTGAGCAGGAGCACAGACCTACGAGGACCACAGCCCCACACGGGCCAGGCTGGGATGAAGGGCCCCCACTACCCACGCTGCCCCGCAGCCGCGCCCTCCCTGCACTCACCTTGAAGGTGGGCAGACGGATGGTCTTCAGCATGTAGAGGCAGAAGGCGATACCCAGGGCATCCTGGAGGACCCAGGCCCACCTGCAAGACAAAGCAGCATCCCCGCCGGGGCAGAGGCTGGCTGACCACCCAGGACGCCGCCTCCCACGAGCCACACAGGGCCCTTGCTCTCAGCCAGCACGCGGCCCCACTGCCCTTCCACCTGCCCAGGGGATGACTCTGAGGACCCCAGACCTGTGGGAGGACCCCTGCTGTTACAACTCCAGCAGGGCTGGCGGCACAGGCCCCATCCCAGGGCCCACCCTGCGGAAGCAGGTAGAGGAGCCCACCACTCCGCAGCCAGGACAGTGGACACAAGCCTGGCCGGCTGTGTCCCCTCAGTCGCTGTCCCCAGATGGTGGGGCCAGGATGGTGGACATGGGCCTGGCCGGCTGCGTCCCCTCAGTCGCTGTCCCCGGATGGTGGGCGTCACGCTGTAGGCAGGGGTCACAGGCTGTAGGCAGGGGCCAGGCAGAGGGTGCGTGTGCAGGAGGGCTTGGGCACTGACCCCTCCAAACTGTTTTTGTTTTGTTTTGTTTTTGAGATGGAGTCTCACTCTGTCACCCAGGCTGGAGTTTGGTGGCACAATCTTGACTCGCTGCAAACTCCGCCTCCCAGGTTCAAGCAATTCTCCTGCCTCAGCCTCCCAAGTAGCTGGGATTACAGGCACATACCACAATGCCAGGCAAATTTTTTTGTATTTTTAGTAGAGATGGGGTTTTGTCATGTTGGCCAGGCTGGTCTCAAACTCCTGACCTCAAGTGATCTGCCCGCCTCGGCCTCCCAAAGTGCTGGGATTACAGGCATGAGCCCCCGTGCCCAAACTGTTTATTAAATTAAAACTTGTGCCACACCAGGTTTCCTCACAGAACCTCTGGGTCCACAGTCAGTGGATGGGGCTGCCATGCAGTTGGTGCCCTGGGGCAAAGCACAGAACCGCCTCCTGCACAAGGCCATGGCCCCTGCAGCCAGCCGCAACTTCGGCTCTCTCCTGGCCCCACGAAGCCCCAGCGTCTCCTCCCCGCTGGCCCCTGCCCCCCATGCAGGCTCTGCCTGTCACTTGCTGGACGAGTTCCCCAGCGTTTCTCAGCGTCTCAAACATCAAAGGCTTCATTTGAAAATGGGATAAAAACATCTCCCGGGCGGGGCGGCGGCTAACAGCAGAGGCCTCCATGGGAGACGCTGGTACAGCCAATTCCAGGCGCCACGTGCCGCAAGCACCCAGAGAACTGCGGCCAGTTATTTTTTCTGATTTTATATTATTTCTTAAATAGAGCGGGGGTCTTGCTTGTTACCCAGGCTGGTCTTGAACTCCTGGGCAAAGTGATCGTCCTAACTTGGCCTACCAAATGCTGGGATCCCAGGCGTGAGCCCCTACGCCCAACTGACTGAGGCCTGCTCTAACTTCATGTGACGGAGCGAGTTTCCTGGCTTGGAAATAACTGAAAAGATTCATTTTCTCTTTGTGTACAAAGGATTCAAAATATTTTCACATCTTCCTTCTGCCAGTTAAACGTGCCGTGGCTCCAATACACACCAAAGCCAAGCGTACTTGGCTGCCTCGGGAAGGCTGGGAGGAAGCGCCAGATGGTATCAGCGACAGCGGTGGGGACCGGGCGGGGACAGGCCAGCTCTGTCCTCCCAACACGGCGCCAGGCACTCGGCCTCATGGGGGAGGCCCGGCCGGCGGGAGGCAGCCACAAGTCCAGGCCGCGTGGGAGGTGAGCGTGGGGGGAGCAGTGCCTGCCCCACCTCCACCACTGCTCAGAAGCCACAGCAGTCATGACCAAGAGGATCGGGTGCCCTGGTGCCCACACCCTGGGCCTCGAACCTGCGGTGTGCACGTGGGTGCCAGGAAAGGGACAGCGGGGGACAGACTGTGGCCCTGGGCAGCGATGCCCCACAAAGGAGTCCCATCCAGGCTGGAGGATGTGGCTCCTGGCCACAGGGGCTCCGGCCTCTCCTCCCGGATTCCAGTCAGGGTTCCCACGGCACCCGGACAAACCCAGGTGAAACGACCTCACAGCACTGTCAGAGCAGCCCGGGGCCAGGGCTTTTCATAACGCGGTGCTGAAGCAGCTCCAGGCTGGGGCGGCCTCCAGGGAGGGCAGGGAGTCAGGGCCCCAGGAGCCCTGGTGCATCTGAGGACGCCACTGTCCGCCGGGGCCCGGGGGAAGCAGCACTTACTGGTCCTCATTGCGGAAGACGCCCCACACCACGCTGACGGCCACGCAGAAGAGCGCCAGGAGCAGCATACGGGCCTGCGGGCGCTTGTGGAAGTAGGGCAGGCTGTTGTTGGGGATCCTGGGGGGCACGGGGCAGTCAGAGCCAAGCCCACCAGCTCCCGGCCTCATCCCACTGCCCACCACCCTTGGGACCGGCCCAGGCACCCCCTGCAGAGTGGCAGCCCCCACTCTGTTGTCCTCATTAAACTCCACATCCCACACGATGACAACAGTAGGCACCCCAAGGGCAGGGCAGAGCCCGACCCGGGCAGACGCTGGGGGCCACGGGCTGTACCCACAGAGCCCCTCGCCTGCGCTGCGGCCCTTCGCCCGAGGCCCTGCCTGCTCCAGACCTCCCACCTCCTCACCCAGGGACGGCAACACAAAAAGGTCTCCCCCGGGCGAGCCCCGCTTCCTAGACCCAGGTCTGACTTTGTCGGAGATCCCCCAGCAGCTCCCTTACCCCTAAGAGCCAGGCCAAGCTCTGGGCTGTGGGGAACCTTCTGGGTTCCCCGGAGAACCCTGGTGCTTTCCCGTGCCCCCGTCGGCCTGCGACCTGGGGCAGGGTTCCTGGGGACAAGGGCACCCTCCCCCCGCCACCCCTGGCGCCTGGCTGCTGGTGGGCTCCATTGATAGCTCGTCCAGATTCCGCCCTGCTCCTGGGCCTAGGAGCCCCAGGCCAGCACTGAGGGAGCGCCTGCTGTAGACTCTGAACGATACTGCACCATGAGGGGCTATGGGGCGGCAAAGGGGCCGTGGCCATCACCGCACAGAGTCAGGCACGTCGGGGCCAGCCGGGCAGACTCACCTGCACTTGCCGAAGGGCAGCCGCCGCACACAGGGCGCCAGGCAGCTGTAGAGGCCGGTGGCGGAGGCCAGGCAGAAGATCCCAATGACCACGTACACTGCAGGGGCAGGGCCGTGAGGCCGGAGGCCAGGTCCGCACGCCACCCTCCCTCCGCACGGGGCGGGCTGCATCTCCACGCCGCGGCCCACCCGCCCGGGGCCGCGCACCGAGGAGGTCGTAGAAGTAGTAGAGCAGCACCAGCATGGAGCAGCACATCACCACAAACACGCAGGTCATCACCGGCGTCACGTCCACCGCCTCGTCCTCCTGCTTCTCGGGCCCATCGTCGCGCTTGTGCTTCATGTACCTTCTTGGGAGACACCATGGGGTCGTGGGGCGCTGGGGCCGGCTGGCCGACACAGGGCCTGGGAGCCCACAGCCACCCGGGGGAACGGGGCAGAAAACCCGGGAGCAGGAGGGGACCCGGGGGGGGACTGAAGCGCAAGGAACTGCCCCGAACATCCCCAGGGCAGAGGAGACCACACAGCAGAGGGTGGCAGGGCCCACGTCCCTGGGTTGAGCTGGGGTGGCCACTAGGCCGGGCCAGAGGCTGGGGTGTGGGCAGCAACCGCAGCTTGGATCTGCATAAACAGCCCTGGACATGGGGCCTCCCCAGACCCAGGCGGCTCAGCAGGAGAGGGTAGCTAGCCCCAGCCACCTGCCCAGCCCTGCACCTGCCACGCCCGTACCTGCCACATCCACACCTGCCCAGCCCTACACATCCACCGGGTGCCCGGAGCCCACCCTGGCAGGAAAAGAGACTGATTCTGTCCCAGGACCTCCTGAGGAAGAAACGAAGGGCTCCACGGGGCAAGCCGTGCCTGCCGAGGCCAAAGCACTCACTGCTGTTCTGGAAGACTGGCCGTCCCGGCCCGTGTCAGAGCCGCCCGCCCCCGTCACAGCACACGCACGACGCGAAACTCACTTCTTCACGTCCCGACTCCCGGCCCAGTAGCCGCCGATGGCGACGGTGCCCACAGCCATGATGAAGATGATGACCATGTTGTAGTCCAGCACCGGCTCCTTAGGCGCATACAGCGCCGCCCTCACCATGCGGCCGAAACGCTGCCTCAAGGAACACACCGGAGGCAGGCGTCAGAGCCACCCGCCAGCCATGGCTCCACGTGCAGCTGTGGGCTGTGGGGCTGGGGCTGGAGACCCTGGCCTGCAGGGGCCACGCCTCACCCACCACCCTGATCCCACCAACTGAGGCACAAACCCCCCCGGCAGCCAGCCCGAAGCCCCCTGCCCCATCTCCTCGGGAGCGTGGGTCTGAGCCGGCGCAGACCTACCCTGAAGATGTCCAGCATGTCTTTGTAGCTGAGCAGGGCCACGGGAATGCCAATCTCATCATACTGCGTCTTATTACCCCCCGGGGGGACCTGGGGGCCCAGAGGAGGGAGCGGCAGGCATCACCCGCAGCAGTGGGTGGGCCCCCAGCTCTGTGCCCATTCGCCTCCTCTCCTGGGACCCTCACTCGAGGCTCAGGTCAGGCTGGGGGCGCCTGCTGGCTCCCCCTCTGCAGCTGACAGCCTCCGGCCTCCCAGGAGGACCCAAGAACAGGGAGGCCGAAGGGCATCAAGCCTTCTTCACCTGACAACAGGGCCCCAGGCCTAAAAGCGCCACTAATCCCTCCCTCGGCCGTGGGACTCCCGAACCGCACACACACGTCCTGAGTGACACTTGTCACAGCCCATGCCTGCCCACTAAGCCGCCTTGAGCCCCGCACCCACTGAGGGCCTCTCTCAACTACAACGGCAGCGTGTGCGGACAGGGATGGCACTCTCGGCTCTGCCCGGCCTGCTCTGCCCTCGGCCCTGCCCGGCCTGCTCTGCCCTCGACCCTGAGCCCCTACACCAGGCCTCCGTGGATTGCCAGGCTCAGGGTGCAACGCTGGCGGGAGCAGCCCAGAGCCACAGGCAGGGCTGTGAGGGAATTCCTGAACTCCATTCCTTCTTACCCCAAAACTACACTTCAGGGGCGGCCATGCACCCTGCCCAGCCCAGCAGTCGGCATGTCCCTGTGCTGTGACCAGCCCTGCCAGGCCCCCAGCTCTCAACCGCAGCCCCATTTCACAGAAGATGGAAAAGGGGCCAGGCTTCAGGCCACCTGGCTAGGACCACACAGGCGAGCACGGCCCCACTGGCTAGAGGGCAAGGGCACCAGGGTACCCAGAAAGGACCAGCTCAGGGCCAGGCCACCTGCTCCTCAGAAGCCACCCCAATCCCATCCCCACAGAGGGTGTGGTCTCCGTCACCCCTGGGGGCTGCTCTAGGACAGGCACCCAACAAGACCACGGCCAAAGTTCCACAGCCCCAGCCAGCAGCGCAGGAAGAACAGACTCATCTCCGCCCTCCCGACGGCCACACTCGGCCCGGATCCTCCCCACGTTCACACTCGGCCCAGATCCTCCCCACAGAGGGGTCTGCCTTTAGCGAGAAGTCGGAAGACCAGCCCCAGCTGCTGCCATCTCTGCCTCCTGCACCCCCCTCCTGCCCCTGAGAGCTGGCCCGGCGGGGGACGCGCAGGGCCGTACCAGCCTCTCCCTGCTGACGATGAGCAGCCCGCGTGCTCCGCTGCCCTGGGCCAGCCTCACTTTCTCATAGAAGGTGCAGTTCCCCCGCGCCACCAGCGGGATCTGGTTGCTGAAGCCACGGGCGGGGAGGTCGGCTGCGGAGCAGAGCAGGGAGGCCGTCCAGTTGCGCAGCTGCAGGAAAGACTGGAAAGGCCAGGGCACGGTGTTGTCTCACGTGATGTGAGTCACCAGGAGAGCCCAGCTGCCCCTTCTCCCACCTGAAGCCTGCACTGAGTTAGATCCCAGCCCTCACCTAAAGCCCCGCACGGCCTCGGCCCACCTAGGCAGAGCCATCCCTACTGCAGCTCCCACAGTCGGACCCTGGGCGACGGGCTGGGCTGCCTCATCTGAGCGGGGCCGGAGTCCTCACAGACATGGCTGTCCCCTGATACCTGAGCCACCCCGCGAGCCGTCACAGATCACTCAGCAAGACCAAGTGGGTCCCCACCGCAGCCCCACCACGGCCAGGCATCTGTGAGAAGGGGGAGGGTTTCCAGCGTGCAGAGAACAAAGCCCCAACTCTCAGGGGCCTCACAGCCCCTGAAGCCAAGACACACATGCACACACACACGCACACACACGCACACGCACACACACGCCCACAGCCACGCCCACAGCCAGGCCGGAGCACGCGCACACACTCACAGCCAGGCCGGAGCACGTGCACACACCCACAGCCAGGCTGGAGCACGCGCACACACAAGCACACGTCCACAACCAGGCTGGAGCACACGGCACACACATGCATACGTGCACACACACGCACACACCCACAGCCAGGCCAGTGCACACGCACACAACCACAGCCAGGCTGGAGTGCGTGCACACACACACACCCCCACAGCCAGGCCAGCGCACGCACACACACACACCCACAGCCAGGCGGAGTGCATGCACACACATGTGCACACATACACAGCCAGGCCGGAGCACATGGCACACATATGCACACGCAAGCACACACATGCGCACTCACGCTCAAGCAGACACATGCCTATTACACACATGCACACACACATGCACAGCCAGGCCAGAGCACACAGCACACACATGCATATACAAGCACATACCTGTGCACTCAAGCTCACGCACACACACCTATTACACACACATGCACACACACCACACGAACTCACACACTCAAGCACACGCACATACCTATTACACACGCACTCACACACACTCATGCACACACACGAACCCAAACAGGCACATACACATCCACACACAAAACTATTACCCACATGTACACACACATACACACACATCTATTACACATGTACACCCGCACACATGTGCACAGACACATGCACACATCCACAAACATAACTATTATGTAGCTACATGCTTACACACACCTGCACACATGCACTCACACATCCATACACAAACCTATTGCATGCACACTCACGCACATGTGCACATAAAAACAGACATACACATTCGGACCCATGCACATGCCCCCACACACCTATTACACACATGCTCACACACACAGGTGTGCTGACACACAAATACGCACTAAGGCACACATGTCCATGCACATATCTAGTACACATGTGCTCACACACACAAACTCAGAAATAGGCACTCAGGCACGTCTTCACACATACCTATTACATGTGTTCACATGCCTATTACATGTGTTGACACACACCTATTACGTGTTCACACACAAAAAAACACTCAGGCACATGCACACATACACTGATGCGAACTCACACAAACATGCAGACACATGAGCATGTCCAGGCACATACTGATTACACACGTGCTCACACGCACACACTATGCATAAAGCTGACAGGAAGATGCTAGTGCCTCTTCGCTGGCACACCTCGAGGGCTCCAGGAGGGGGCGGGACACAGTGGGAAAGGAGGCGGGGCCTGAGGGATGCAGTGGGAAAGAAGGCAGGGCCTGAGGGATGCGGTGGGAAAGGAGGCAGGGCCTGAGGGATGCGGTGGGAAAGGAGGCGGGGCCTGAAGGATGAGGTAGGAAAGGAGGCAGGGACAGAGGGGTGTGGTGGGAAAGGAGGCGGGGCCAGAGAGATGCAGTGGGAAAGGAGGCAGGGCCTGAGGGATGAAGTGAGAAAGGAGGCAGGGCCTGAGGGATGCAGTGGGAAAGGAGGTGGGGCCTGAAGGATGCAATGAGAAAGGAGGCGGGGCCTGAAGCATGCAGTGGGAAAGAAGGCGGGGCCTGAAGGATGCAGTGGGAAAGGAGGCGGGGCCTGAGAGCTGCGGTGGAAAAGGAGGCGGGGCCTGAGGACTAAGTGGGAAAGGAGGTGGGGCCTCTGAGGGAGGGACTCATCCAGCAGCAGGTGTTAGTGCCCCAGTCAGGAAGATGGTGAAAGGTCTCGTCCCTAGGGCCCCACTGTGCCCTCTGCTGTCATTCCTCCGAGGACCCCTCTGTCTGGGCCCACTGGATAGGGTCCCCGGCATGGAGCAGTAGAGACCCTCATCTACCACATGGAGCTCGGCCGGTGCTTCTGGATCTGCACCCCAAGGCCGCATGGACAGCTTGCATTGATGACCAGGGTTGGGGAGGCCCAGGGGAACTGGGGGCCAGCTGAGGGTCCCCCAGACCTGGTCAGGGCCTGCCTCTCGCCTCTGGATCTTTCCTGCAACCCCAGCCGGATGTGTCTCTAGAGCCCCGGGGCCCCCGCATTCTCCTCCGCAGCGGCGCCCAGCCAGCGGGTACTCACTGCCTTGGTGAGGTCATGCGGAAGATGGGCCCACTGCGGGTTGTAGAGGATGCAGTAGTCTTTGCCTTCGGGGCCCCCGGCCTGGGAGACCACGTGCACCATGCCGTACTCACAGGCCACCTGCAGGACAAGGCCGGCAGTCAGAGCCACAGCACGGGACATGCGGGGCTGCACCGCCCCACGAGAAACAGGCCCGAGGAGGGGAGGACGCCTCCAGGAAGGGCGCCCGTGTTCACCAGGTGGTCTGGGATGCCTCCCCCTCTCGCCAGGGCAGACAGGGACGTGACCATACGTGGTTTATAGCAAAGACCCAGACTGGCTCACCTTCCTCAGGGAGCCCCAGGCTGGTGACCATGAGTGTGTCAGGTCACCCCTCTGTGGCTCCCGAGTTTCTGCACCAAAAACAGGCATCGCACCACCTCCTGGGCCTCCCAGGATCAGTGGGCACAGTGGGAGAATGACAGCCACGGGCAGAGCCCTGAGCAGGGAAGCAGGGCAGGGCCCCAGCGGACCTGGCCCTGGGCCTGGGCGGGAGGCCTGGACAAGCCTCCGCACCCCTCAGGTCTGGGTGGCCTTTGACCCACAGCCCCGTGGGCACTGCCTGTTGGCTGGTGCTCCACGGCACACGGGGGCCCAGGCACACGGTGGGGCCCAGACGAGGGGGATCCCCAGATCAGCACCCCTCAGCTCCCACTGGTAGAACAGCAGGAAGCAGGTGGGCCAAGGGGCCTACGGGCACCGGGTCCTGAGTGGGACAGGCTGAGGTTTGCAACAGGTCACGCTGCCACCAGCAGGACAGACAGCGTCATGTTCCCCACGAAGCCCCAAACCAGCAGAGTCCAGCACAGCAGCCCCCACTTCGCAGGAGGGAGAAGGAACAACCAGCCAGGGCTTCAAGTTCCTGCTCTCCAGCCTGCAGCAGCAGCGGCTCAGAGAAGGCCACAGGGAGAAGGCCCGGATCCACGGGCAGGAGCCCCTGACACAGAACGGGGACGGCAGGCCAAAGCCAGACAAGAGGAGCAGGGGTGGTGGCCACCGCGCCCAGGACAGAACGGGCTGGGGCCCTTGCCACGCTCTCAAAATGAAGTAGGGGGCAGGACCAGGCCCCAAAGCCCTGGATGCCTCCCAGGAGGGCTGCGGAGTAGATGGGCCTGGACCAGAAGGGACGACCCCCACCTCTTCAATTTAATGCTTAACAGAGCAGGATGGAGCTATGAGGAAAGACGGATTCCACACGCAGGAAGCTGGCACTGCTCACCACGCCTCCCACCGCAGGGACCACGGCGGACACTGCAGGGCTCTGGCCTAGGCAGAACCACGGTCCTCCCAGCAGAGCCCAGTCCAGCCTCCCGCACCTGCCATCCCCACCCTCTTCCTGCTCCCCTGCCCAGCAGAGCCCAGTCCAGCCACCCGCACCTGCCATCCCCACCCTCCTCCTGCTCCCCCTTCCAGCAGAGTCCAGTCCAGCCACCTGCACCTGCCATCCCCACCCTCCTCCTGCTCCCCCTTCCAGCAGAGTCCAGTCCAGCCTCCCGCACCTGCCATCCCCACCTCCTCCTGCTCCCCTCCCAGCAGAGCCCAGTCCAGCCGCCCGCACCTGCCATCCCCACCCTCCTCCTGCTCCCCCTCCCAGCAGAGCCCAGTCCAGCCGCCCGCACCTGCCATCCCCACCCTCCTCCTGCTCCCCCTCCCAGCAGAGCCCAGTCCAGCCGCCCGCACCTGCCGTCCCCACCTTCCTTCTGCTCCCCTGCCCAGGGCCCCCACCCAGCAGCTGACAAAGACATCTCCATCTCGCCAGGATGCCAGTCACCAGAGGGTCTCACAGCGATGGGGCCCAGGTCCCAGCTGCTGTGCCACACTGCAGACCCTCAGTGTGGGCCCCCAGGGGAGCCCGGCCTGCACAGGGAGGAGGGGTCCCAGAAGAAAAACCATGTGCCAGGGACCAAGGAGACCCACCCCATGCCCTAGGCCCGCCCGTTCTCAGGAGCACCCAGCCCTCAGCCTTCTGGGGCTGCAGGGCTCCTGCCAGGCTGTAAACCTTCCAGACAGAGAGACAGCCGCACCCCCTGGTCCCCAGGGGACCTGTCACGGAAACAAACAGGCCACAGCCATTTGCCTCATCAGGAACAGGATGGCAGCCACATGTCTGCACGGGCGCTGAGCTGCGCACCAAAAGGGCCGACACCACAATGCCACAAGGGAAAACAGTGCAGACGCAGCTCTGCCAAGCTAGGGCTGGGGAAGGAGAGCTCTGGCTTGGCTAAAGGTCCCAAAGGTCCCTGGTGCCAGACACCAACCCCAGCACACAGGCACAGACGGGCTCTCCAACAGCCGGGCCCTCATCACTGAAATCACTCAAAGTCTCTGGCCTGGTCTGGGAGCATCTGGGTCAAGGCCCTGGTGACCTCGGAGTGGCAGCATGGTGAAAGCCCAAGGAGCCCCGGTCCCCACAATCGACTGGGGGTCTCATAGCTCTTGGCTAATGCTGCTTCCTTCCCGCAGCTGCCCCAGCCCCACTCCAAGCACCTCCCATGTGACCTCCCCCAGAGCCCAGGCAGAGTCAGGAGCCCTTTCTTTCCAGTTCTGCCCACCAGACTGCCTGCCCGTGAGAGCACCCCTTAGTCTGGTCCCGGTGCCGAGCCCGGAGGGTGGCCCTTCCAACACAGCCCCCCAGAACCCCTCCTCCAGGAGGGATGTTATGGGTCACGGCAGAGGCCAAGAATCCACAGTCCGGCCCACCGTCTGTGTTTGTAAATAAAGTTTTATTGGAACACAGCCAAGTCCATTCCTAAGGAAGGCTCTCCGGCTCTGGAAGAACAACAGGAGAAACCAAGCAACCAAACCAGAGGCCACGTGGGCCACAGAGCCCAGCAAAACTACTGTCTAGCCCTTCCCAGAAAACACTTGCCAAGCTCTGTTCTATGGGATCAGGGACTCTGGTGAAAAGTGTCTTTTGTGTAAAATGGGAACTGATAGAACTGCTTCTCTGCTTCTCTCTAAAAGGGTCATTTAAAAGCACAAAAGCACATTCATGCATTTTCCTCTCCACAATTCGCAAAACTCGTTTTCCATTAAAAAAACAAGCCTGTGCCTCTATCAAAGGCCAGAGAACGCGGCATCTCACCGGGAAGAGTTTCCTCACCTGCTGAGTTAAAGGAACGGGGAACAATTCTTCCAAAGGCCACAGCTCTAAGAGGGCCCTGAGTTCTAGACAGGCCCACCGAAATTTGGAGGAGCAGAAAAAGCTCAGGCTACAAGGACAGGCTCAAAGCCCAAGCCTCGACCTCCAAATCCTTCACAATTGCAGCACAAACGCTTTGCAACCGCACACAGGTTTAGAAACTACTAGGCTTAGAAACCCTGCTTCCAAGTGACTGTGAAAGCATCCACGTCAAGGGCCTTTGAAACAGGCCAGTGAGTCCAGGCCGGGAGAGCCTCCCTTCTGGGAAGACTGAGGAGTTCCAGGAGCCAGGCCGGGTCCAGCCAGGGCCACCAGCTCCAGCTCAGATCTGCTGAGGAGCGGGCTCCGTGGGGTGGGGGAGGGGAGGTGTCTCACTGAGGAGGTCGACTTCCTTGCTCAGGGTCACAGAATGGTAGCAAGCGAGTTGAGGACTGTCACCAACCAGGCTCCTGCCATGAGAGCAAGTCTCATTCTTGGGCAATCGGACTCAAATTTCCACTGCCGCGAAGCACCACCCCCCTCCAGGGACAGGCGTCTCAGGGTGTATTTACAACCAGGGTTCTGGAAGGGGCAGGAACACCTGCTCTCTGACGTCCCTCTGACACATCCTTTGACTCCCCACCCTCCGGATAAAGCTCACACTCCTCAGCCCGCCCAGGTTAAAGTCCACGCACCCCAGCACCAAGCGCCTTCCACGGCCTGGCTTCCACCAGACAACCTGTCATCCAGACTAGGAGGCTGAATGCTCTGCCTTCACTCTCTGCCTGGGTCCACTCGCACCACTGCCCCCTCCTCTGTGCCCCTGCTCCAGCAACCCTCCACGGCCCACCCCCTGGGCCTCCTTGGTGGTGACATCTTTCAGGGTGTAAACCCTTCCTTCCAGCATTATTCCACCCTACACTCCAGCCACAGCCCACCCCTTGCCAACCCCAAATAACCTGCCAGCTCTCACACCTCCCAGTCCCCGCTTATGCTGCTTCTGGTGCTTCCAACACCCTTCCCCTCCTGCCGACCCGGCAAACTCCTACTCATCATTCAGAACATGTGCTTCGGGGCCGGGCACGGTGGCTCACGCCTGTCATCCCAGCACTTTGGGTGGCCGAAGCAGGTGGATCACCTGAGGTCTGAAGTTCGAGACCAGCCTGACCAACATGGTGAAACCTCGTCTCTACTAAAAAAAAAAAAAAAAAAAAATTTAGCCGGGAGTGGTGGCATGCACCTGTAATCCCAGCTATTCGGGAGGCTGAGGTGGGAGAATTGCTTGAACAGGGAGGCAGAGGTTGCAGTGAGCCGAGATCATGCCACTGCACTCCAGCCTGGGCGACAGAGCGAGACTCCGTCTCAAAAAAAAAAAAAATAGATCTGCTTCGGAAAAGCCTTCCCAGGCAAACTGAGTCCCTCCCTCCACAGAGTTCTGTGATCTTTCTCCCACCTCTGGCTTTCCCCCTCCTTCCAAATGTCTGGGGAGCTCTAGGTGCCTGGCCGCAGAATTTGGGGAGTCCAAAGGGGGCTGACAGAGCAGCTGGGGGTGGGACTGGGGTTCTCAGAAAGCTTCCGAGGGGGCCCGACAGCCTTGCAGAGACCAGGGGCATCTCAGGGTAAGAGAAAAGACTAGAGAGTGAAGCGCCTGCAATGAGCTGCAGGCTTCCCCAGCAGCCAGGTCACAACTGGACGGCGCGCTCACCTGGATGCGACACGGTCTGACATACTTTGAAAGGGTCACTCCTGCTGTGTCGAGGATGGACTGGGGATGTGGTGGACAAAGGCAGCCACAGCAGAGGGATAGCGGTGGGGCTGGAGGAGTGGAGACTGAGGAGCCGGGTGGCGGCGACGCCTTAAGAGTGAGAACTCTGAGGGGGTAGTGAAGGTTAAGGGCTGCATTTGTGGGGCTGCTCCAGGTTCCATTGCCTGAGCCACCAAACTCAGGAGAGAGGGAAGATTTGGAATTAAGAAAACAAAAGATGCAGTTATGACAGTGCGATCTCGTAGACTGTCCCCACTAGAACCTGACACTCTTTACATCAAATGACACACAATGAACATAATGAAGGCCTGTTGGCCCTGGGCGCTGGTCACCCTGGACAGAACCTCCAGAATCCACACCATAGTCGGCCCTCCTTCTGCAGACGAATTCCATCGTCCAAGGTCACGTAGTAAAAGATGGAGCGGGGATCCGACCCCAGTGCAGGGCTGGACTCCTGGCCGCTCCAGGATGCTGCCAGTTACTGGGGGACGCGCGGGACGCCTCTGGGTTCCCCCACCGCACCCCCTAGGGTGAGGTTAGCTTAGCACCGTGCCCGTTCCGCCTAAGGGGAAACTGAGGCTCGGAGAGGGGTGGGCAGCCGCCTGCTCAAGGCCACAGAGCCGGAGAGAGGCGTCCCCGACGGCAGCTGGAGACCCCGAAACGGAGAAGCAGAACCGGAGGATGGAGGGGGCACAAATTTCAGACCCGGTGGGAAGTGAGTGGCGCTGCAGCGGCAGAGGGCCTCCGAGGCGGGGAAGGGAGAGGAGCCGGGGACAGACCCGCAAGGTCACGGCCGAGCCCCGGCACCGCCGGCCGACGACGCGGGGACCGCGGATCCCCGAGGCTGGACCTCCAAGACGGGCCGAGCGGGGTCGTTCCTGCGCGTAGCCCGGGGACAGAGAAGCCGAAGGGCCGCAGCCTGCGGTGCCGTCGGGACCGGTGCCGCGCTCACCTGGGCCGCGAGGAGCAGAAAGGCCGCCAAAAGCCGCGCCAGCGCAGCCGCCACCGCTGCCGCCATGTCGGCCGGTGCCCGCCGCAACCATCAGCAGATGTTTCCCAGCAACGCCCCGAGACCCCGGGCCACGCATGCGCCGCGCATGCGCGTGGGGGAGGTCAAAGGGCGCGGGGCGGTGCCTGCGAAGAGCCACACGGCGCGACAAGATGGCGGTGAGCGCGCGGCGGAATCTGGAACCCGGGGGCGTGGGGCTCGGGCCGCGCTCCAGGCCTCATGCGCTCTGCTTTCCCCGCAGGATAAGGAGAAGAAGAAAAAGGAGAGCATCTTGGACTTGTCCAAGTACATCGACAAGACGATCCGGGTAAAGTTCCAGGGAGGCCGCGAAGGTGAGGAGGCTCCCGCTGTCGGTACCCCCTCTTTAAAAATTTCAAATAAACCCAGCAACAGAGATGATGAGGACGCATGCGGAAGCACCTCTTTTATTTATTTTTATTTTTTTTTTTTTTGAGACGCAGTCTCGCTCTGTCACCCGGGCTGGAGTGCAGTGGTGCGATCTCAGCTCACTGCAACCTCCGCCTCCCAGGTTCAAGTGATTCTTGTGCCTCAGCCTCCCGAGTAGCTGGAATTAATGTGTACCACCACGCCCGGCTAATATTTGTATTTTTAGTAGAGACGCCATGTTGGCCAGGATGGTGTCAAACTCCTGGCCTCAAGCGATCTGCCTGCCTCAGCCCCCTAAATTGCTGGGATTTCAGGCATGAGCCACCATGCCCAGCCTAGCATTTTTGACTGGGCAAGTGAGCTGCCTTCTCCTAGCCTCCGTTTCCTCATTTGTCAAATGGGGCTGGTAACTCCACCCACTTCACGGGGTGGTGAGAATGAATGGTTACAGGCATGTAATGTAATTGAGGCAGCTCTCAGCAGGAAGTAAGCAGTCAGACAACACGTCACTTATTCAACAGCCTCTTGGATCTTTGGTTTCTTTTTTTTGTAAGACGGGGACCCAAACCTCTTTGTCCCTGGATTGTAGACAACTGGGTGGCATGAGAGTTATTAAAAATCACAGTGCCCCAGCCGGACGGGGCGGCTCACGTGTGTAATCCCAGCAATTTGGCCGTCTGAAGCAGGAGGGTGGCTTCACCCTAGGGTTCGAGGCTGCAGTGAACTATGATCGCACCACTGCACTCCAGCCTGGGCCACAGAGCAAGGCCCAGTCTCAAAAGAGAAAAAGGAGGCCAGGCGCAGTGGCTCACGCCTTTAATCTTGACACTTTGGGAGGCCGAGGCAGGCAGATCAGGAGGTCAGGAGATCAAGACCATCCTGGCCAACGTGGTGAAACCCTGTCTCTACTAAAATACAAAAAGTTAGCCGGGCATGATGGCGCACGCTTGTAGTCCCAGCTACTCGGGGGGCTGAGGCAGGAGAATCGCTTGAACCCCAGAGGCGACATTGTGCCACCGCACTCCAGCCTGGCGATAGGGCAAGACTCCGTCTCAAAACAAAAAGAAAAAGGAATATGAATAAAATGTTTTCTCAGTCTACACCATGCTGACTCCGGACATGGAAGGACATGAGTGAGCGGCCGCTCTTGCTGGTCACACTACTTCCCTTTGTTTTCTGCCCTTCATAGCAAATCACCACCCATTTAGCAGCTTAAACAGCACCATTTTATTATCTCACAGGATCTGTGGGTCAGGAGCCAGGGTACCACAGCCTCAAGGGCTCTCAGGAGGTTGTAACTGAGGGTTGTTTTTTGGGGTCCATCATCTTGGGGTCTTCTTCTGAGCCCACTGGTTATTGACAGAGCTCAGTGCCTTACCTTTGCAGGGCCAGGGTCCCCGTTCTGGCCAGTGTTGGCTAGGGACACTTGCAGCTCCCAGACGCTGCCAGCTCGGGACTCTGTTCCACCGTGGTGGTCTGCCCCTACAGTGCTGCAGGCTGAGCTGACATCTGTCCATATTCAGTTATTCGGGCCAGTGGGAGAATCATCTTTCAGAAAGGGTTTGGGGCCGGGTGCGGGGGCTCACGCCTTAATCCCAGCAGTCTGGGAGGCTAAGGCAGGTGGATCACCTGAGGTCAGGAGTTCGAGACCAGCCTGGCCAACATGGCGAAACCCCATCTCTACTAAAAGTACAACAATTAACTGGGCGCTGTGGCTCACACCTGTAATCCCAGCACTTTGGGAGGCCGAGGCAGGCAGATCACTTGAGTTCAGGAGTTTGAGACCAGCCTGGCCTACATGGCAAGGCCCCATCTCTACTCAAAATACAAAAATTATTTGGGCATGGTGGCACATGCCTGTAGTCCCAGCTACTTGGGAGGCTAAGGCAGGAGAATCGCCCTGGAGGCAGAGGTTGCAGTGAGCTGAGATCGCGCCACTGCATTCCAGCCTGGGCAACAGAGCAAGACTCCATCTCAAAACACACACACACACACACACACACACACACACACACACACACACACACACACACACAAAAGCAGAAAGGGTTTGGTCCCTGAAGGGCTCACCTGATGCAGTCAGGCCCACCCAGGGTGTTTCTCTCTTGATTGGCTCAGTCAGCTGATTCAGGGGCTCTAATTACAGCTGCAAAGTTCCTTGTCTTTGCCACATAACCTAAGCGCAGGAATGACATCTTGTCCCGTCAGAGTCACAGGCCCTAGCCCACACTCCAGAGGAGGGGCACCTTGGCTCCATGTTAGAGACCTACCTACCTCAGTGCTCACATCTGTCCCCGTGAGGAGGGTGGGCTCACTGGTCAGGCTGGTGCCAAGGACCTGAACATCTGCATCCGACCCCATCTTATAGGTGAGTTTCATTTTGCAGGGGAGGGACTTGAGCAAAGAGAGAGGGAGCCGTGGAGGTGGAAGCTGAAGCCTGTGGAGGTGGACGGAAGTTTGTATGCAGGCGGGCAGACCTTCTCTGTAGAAGGCCAGACGGCAAATATCTTTAGCTTTGCAGCCCAGATGGTCTCTGTCACAACCACTGAGCTATGCCAGCAGAGCAGGAGAGCCACCCCGGTCAGCGCCTGAGCGGGCGAGTGTGGTGGTGGGCCAGCGAGACTCTGACTTACAGAGAGGAGCGGCGGGCAGGTTCACCTGGGGGTCGTCATTTGCAGATCCTCGCCCTGCACCACCGCACAGGGCGGCCCTCGGTGTGTGTAGAGCAGCCGTGGACGGGCTCTCGGCCCTGCCTTAGGAGGAGACAGGCGGGCAGAATAATGCCCAGGGTGCCTGCTTCCCGAGATTGGTGGTGCCTGCTTCCTGAGATTGGCGGGGGCGTGCAGAGGGCAGCACCGTAAGGGCTGTGGGTTGGTGTCTGGAGGAAGCACCTGAAAGATGACAGGGGTAAGAAGGAGGGGAGGGAGGGGGTGGCTGCGGGATGCCCCTCAGTGAGCGCAGAGGCGGAGCTGCTGCTGGGCCTCGGCTGGAGGAGCCTGCAGGGCAGTGGAGGGGAGTCCCAGGCAGGCAGGGTGGGCTGGCCTCTGCTGGGGACACACAGCTCCCCCTTCACCCTTCTCAGTGTCACCAGACACTGCGGAGCAGGATCAGATGGCAGAGCTCACCACCGGGTCAGAGAGCCCTAACCTAAGGTGGCAAGTTGTGGCCTAAGGCGGCGAAGCTTGAGGGGTGGGGCAGGCAGCGTGGAGAGAGAAGCCACAGAGACCATCTCAGCCCCCGAAGCCTTTGCACCTGGGTCTCAGAGCATCTCTGTTGCCCACTCCCCGCAAGCCCTAAGCACCAGGGCTGGGATTTGTTCTTTTGTATTCCGTGAACTCACTGAGGGACTCAGCACAGGTCAGGCAGCGCAGTCATCACCGCTGTCAGAGCGGAGCACTCTGTCTCCCCTACAGGAAGCCCTGTCCCCATCAGCCATCACTGCCTGTCCCATCCCTGGCCCTGGCACCCACGCATCCCCTCCCTGTCTTTGTGGATTGGCCTGTCCTGGACATTTCATAGAAATGGGATCACACGGTGCGCAGCCTTCTGTGTCTGGCGTCTCTCACTGAGCGTGACGTCCTCAGGTGCGTCCTCAGGCGCATCCGCGCTGTGGCCTGCGCCAGCCTCGCTCCTCTTCCTGGCTGGTGGTCCCACCGCGTACACGTGCTGCCGCCTGTTTTGCTGCTGCTTTTGAGCTGAGAATTGTTTTTATGACTTTTAAATAGCTAGAAAGGGATCAAAAGAAGACTGTCTCACGATGTGGAAATTACATGAAATTCACAGTTCAGTGCCTGTGAGTAGAGCTGACTGGCCGCAGTTCAGCCACACATGGACTCATCACCGAAGCTGCTTCCACCCAGGCAGCCCGAGCCAGCAGCTGTGACCGGCACCCTGTGGCCCACACGGCCAGAAGTGTTTGCCATCTGGCCCCCCGCAGACGCGGTCTGCTGCCTGTGGTGGAGATCACTCTGGAGGCGGCTGTCATCGGCCACTCCCGGGAGCTCTCTCCTACCCTCAGTCCTCCATCCCTGGAGCAGTTAGCCCCATACCTGGGCCATGCTGGGGCGGGCCCTGTGCCCAGGACGGATCTCATGCCTTCTCTTTTCTCTCCCCCGGTGATTTCTCCAAGCCAGTGGAATCCTGAAGGGCTTCGACCCACTCCTCAACCTTGTGCTGGACGGCACCATTGAGTACATGCGAGGTGAGTGGGGTGGTGGCCGAGGCAGGCAGCGGGACGAGGGGGATAGTGGGGTGAGGGGGGCAGCGGGACGAGGGGGGCAGCGGGGCAAGGGGGGCGGCCGTGGGGCTGCCTGCTGGCTCTTCTCTCAAACCCACAAAACCTCTGAGTTACCGACGTGAAGCCTCGTGGCGGCCGATGGATGGGCTTGAGCGCTCACTGGTCCTAGACGTCCTCACAAAGCAGGAAACTCCATTGTTGTGGGGCCTGGAGAGACGGGAGCTGCCAGCTCACCCACTGGTCTCTACACACTGACGAGGCGCCCGGCACAGTTAGAGGACAACCTTTTTAAATGTTTTATTATTTTAATTTTTGTTAAATTGGTGACGTGAGAGGCCAGGCACAATGGCTCACACCTATAATCCCAGCGCTTTGGGAGGCTGAGGCAGGAGGATCCCTTGAGGTCAGGAGTTTGAGACCAGCCTGACCAACATGGTGAAACCCCATCTCCGCTAAAAATACAAAAAAATTGCTGGGTGTGGTGGCGCATACCTGTAATCCCAGCTGCTCGGGAGGCTGACGCAGGAGAATTGCTTGAACCTGGGAGGCGGAGGTTGCAGTGAGCCGAGATGGTGCAACTGCACTCCAGCCTGAGTAACAGAGTGAGACTCCGTCTCAAAAAAAAGAGATAAGCTGAGGTCTCACTGTGTTGCCCAGGCTGGTCTCGAACTCCTGGGCTCAAGCCATCCTCCTGCTTCAGCCTCCCACAGTGCTGGGGTTCCAGGCGTGAGTTGTGGCGCCCAGCGGAGAGCAGCCTTGCTGTGGGGTAGTCAGCATGCCGTGGGGCTCCTCTCGGGCGCCTTTCCTCTTCTGCCCTTGTTAATTCCCGCTATGAACGCAGGGTCCCCGTCTCCTCCCCAGAGGACCCTCCCTCATTTCCCTGCCCCTGCTTGCTCTCCTCCCCAGTAAGGCCGCCAAGTCCTCAGACTCTCCCCAAGAAGCTCCTGCGGCAAGTCCCCAGCTGGCAAGTCCCCATCCCAGCCTGGGCATTGGGAGATTGCCAGGACTTAGGAGAGAGAGGGTCTTGCCCCTTGGATCCATTGATACTGAGACAAGATTTATTCTTGGAGCTGGCCATGGTGGCTCATGCCTATAATCCCAGCACTTTGGGAGGCCAAGACAGGAGGATCACTCGAGCCCAGGAATTTGAGACCAGCCTGGGCAACATAGTGAGACCCTGTCTCTACAAAAAAAAAAAAAAAATGTAATTAGCCAGGCATGGCGGTACACGTGCCTGTGGCCCCAGCTACTCAGGAGGCTAAGGCAGGAGGATTGTTTGAGCCCAGGAGGTTGAGGCTGTGAGCTGTGATTGCACTGCTGCACTCCAGCCTGAGCAACAGAGCAAGACCTGGTGTCTGAAAAAAAGTTTTAAAAACCTGGGCCCCATGGTTCTCCCATGCCCCCGCCACCGCAGGACCACAGTAGTGAGGAGTTTTAATCGCCTTCAGCCTCTTGAGAGCTTGTCTTGGGCTTGCTGGCACTTCCCTGGGGTGCCAGCCCACATGGTCCCCACCCCACATGAACAGCCTCTTTATTTTTTTATTTTTTGAGGTGGAATCTCGCTCTGTCACCCAGGCTGGAGTGCAGTGGCACGATCTCGGCTCACTGCAAGCTCCGCCTCCCGGGTTCACACCATTCTCCTGCCTCAGCCTCCCGAGTAGCTGGGACTCCAAGCGCCTGCCACCACGCCCGGCTAATTTTTTTGTATTTTTTAGTAGAGACGGGGTTTCACCATGTTAGCCAGGATGGTCTCGATCTCCTGACCTCGTGATCTGCCTGCCTTGGCCTCCCAAAGTGCTGGGATTACAGGCGTGAGCCACCGCGCCCGGCCCCAGCCTCTTTGTTATAGGGTGAATATTGGCCCCCTAGGGCTCCAGGGACCTTGCAGAGACCAGGAGGCCCAGGGTGCCTGTATTCTGGCCAGCACCCCGGCCTTCCTGTTCCCATGGTTTGTGGAGTGAGGGAGGGCTGTGGCTGCTGTCTGTGGAGCTGCCACTGGTCTCTAGGGGCCGTGGGTCTGAGCCGTGGGAGCCGGACACTTGCCCCACAGAGCGCATCCCGTCTGAGGTCCCTGCGTGCTCGTGGCGCCTGCAGGGTGCAGGTGCGGAGGTCGGAGCGAGGGTCTTGGGTGGGTGGGGGGTCTCGGAGGCTTCCTGGAGCTCCCTCAGTCCTCTCTGTCTGCTCCTCCCCAGACCCTGACGACCAGTACAAGCTCACGGAGGACACCCGGCAGCTGGGCCTCGTGGTGTGCCGGGGCACGTCCGTGGTGCTAATCTGCCCGCAGGACGGCATGGAGGCCATCCCCAACCCCTTCATCCAGCAGCAGGACGCCTAGCCTGGCCGGGGGCGTGGGGGATGCAGGGCAGGCCCGAGCAGCTCAGTTTCCCGCGGACTTGGCTGCTGCTCCCACCGCAGTACCGCCTCCTGGAACGGAAGCATTTTCCTTTTTGTATAGGTTGAATTTTTGTTTTCTTAATAAAATTGCAAACCTCAATGTGTCTGAGCCCCGGAATCTTGCTTTTCCCTTGACCTTCTGAGCAAACCTGGATTCCTGGAGATTGGACTCAGTCCCTGGAGCTCATCAAATACCAGCCATGGTCCCTTCTGGGGGTGAGGGTTCAGGCGTGACCAAGGCGGGCACAGCCAAGGCCGAGACAGGCGAGTTTGGAACCTCAGTCTGATGAGGGGCTTGTGGAACCCCAGGCCCGCCCCCAAGACAGCAGGAGCTGGGGTGCATCAGGAGCTGGGATGCATCAGGAGGCCGAGGTGTATCAGGAGGCCGGGGTGTGTCAGGAGGCCGGGGTGCGTCAGGAGGCCGGGGTGCGTCAGGAGGCCGGGGTGCGTCAGGAGGCCGGGGTGCGTCAGGAGGCCGGGGTGCGTCAGGAGCCGGGGTGCGTCAGGAGGCTGGGGTGCGTCAGGAGCTGGGTGTGTCAGGAGCTGGGGTGTATCAGGACCTGGGGTGCATCAGGAGCCGGGGTGCATCAGGACCTGGGGTGCATCAGGAGGCTGGGGTGCATCAGGAGCCAGGTGCATCAGGAGGCCAGACCCCGCAGCCCATGCAGCTAACACCTGCCCCCGCTGCTGCCCCCCCTTGTGAGATGGACTGGTCACCTACAGCCAGCCCCTTCTGGGTTCCTTCCCTGCTCACAGCATGTCCTGAGGTCGGGTGCAGTGGCTCTCACCTGGAATCCCAGCACTTTGGGAGGGGGAAGTAGGAGGATCTCTTTGAGCCCCGGAGTTCAAGACCAGCCTGGGCAAAATAGGGAGACCTTGTCTCTACAAAAATATATATATTTTTTCCTTTGAGACAGAGTCCTCACTCTGTCGCTCAGACTGGAGTGCAGTGGCATGATCTTGGCTCACTGCAAACTCCGCCTTCCTGGTTCAAGTGATTCTCCTGCCTCAGCCTCCCAAGTAGCTGGGATTACAGGCGCCTGCCACCATGCCCAGCTAATTTCTGTATTAGTAGAGATAGGGTTTTGCCATGTTGGCCAGGCTGGTTTCGAACTCCTGACCTAAGGTAATCCACCCGCCTCAACCTCCCCATATGCTGGGATTACAGGCGTGAGCCACCGCACCCGGCCTAATTTTTGTATTTTTAGTAGAGACGGGGTTTCACCATGTTGGCCAGGCTGGTTTTGAACTCCTGACCTCGAGTGATCACCCTCCTCACCCTCCCCAATTGCTGGGATTACAGGCATGAGCCACCACGCCTGGCCTACAAAAAATGTTAAAAACGCGTCCTGACTGGGCAGATACAGGCCCTGGCACCGGCCTCCCACACCTGCACTAGGACTTCCCACACTCCAGGGGGCCAGCCCATCCTGCGCACCCCTAAATGTCTCTTCCCGACAGGCGGGCCATCCTCCTGGACTCCGTTTCCTGGTTGCACCTCTGTCCCCCAGGCACTGTCTTCCCAGAGGAGGGCAGGGCCTGTCTGATTCATCACTCGGGTTGAGAGAGGATAGGGTGTCCCTTATGACCTGAGCGTGAGAGGGTCATCCTGGCCACTAACCCCTTCATCCCCAGCTCGGGAAACCGAGGCAGCGTGTGGTCCAGGTTGCCAGGAAGCTATAGCAGCAGAACAGGACGGAGCTCAGCCTTGGGTCTGGATGGGCTCATGCTCCCTGGCTGCCTCCAAATAAGTGGAACCAGCTGGCTTCTCGGCACGGGTATCTGGGCCCCATAGACACTGGCTTTGCTGGGGCCCAGCGGCACTAGCCCCTGCGGCTGAGGAATTAGTTATCGAACCTCGTGGCCAACCCCTGCATCCGCTCTTCATCCCTCCCCGGCCCCGGCCACCTAGCCCAGCCCTGCCACCACCGGCCGAGACCTCATCCCAAGCCCCAGCCTCCAGCCTCACACTGGGGATGGCGGGGGTTTGCTGGGATAGCTGCGGGGTCACAGCCTCGAGCGAAGGACAGACAGAGTTCAGGTGTGCCCGGACTGCTGACGTTCAGCCCACAAGCCTCGCTGTCCGGGACCAGTTCCCTGCGTCCATTTGACAGGTGGGGGATCAGGATGTCACATGATGGAGAAACACAACCCTGACACCAGAGCCGACCGGCCTAGAAACCAACACGCCGTCCACGCGGCACACCTGCCTGCCCTGTCTGAGCAGATGCAAAGGCTGAAACCCAGGATCCCAGTGGCCCAGAGGCCTCAACCCCCGGTGGGAGAACGTGTCAAGGCCTTAGAGGCTAACTGGCCTCGTTAGAACCTCCAGGAACGGCAGGGAGGCAGGAGAGGAAGGAAGTCCCGTTTTCCAGCCCCACGGTTTCTCCCGCAGAGGAAGCAAGGCCTGCCTCACCCCTGCACCCCTCAAAACAGCCCCCCACACTGTAGACTGCTCTCTGCCCACTCCGTCACCTCCTAGTGAGCTGATGAACTTTGCAAAGCCCTCTGCAGCCACAAAGCCCTGAGCCCAAGGCTCCCCCCACCACATGCTGTGTGGCTTAGGGAAGGTGTCCCAACCTCTCTGAAATCCAATTCCTTCTCTCTGAAGTGTTGAAAAAGGTGTTGAGTATCCACTCTGTGGCTGGGCCCTTGGCCACAGTCATGTGGGGACAGAGTTCAGAGCACGAAGCTTTTTTTTTTTTTTTTTTGCAATGGAGTCTGACTCTATTGCCCAGGCTGGAGTGTAGTGGCACGATCTCAGCTCACTGCAACCTCCACCTCCTGGGTTCAAGTGATTCTCTCACCTCAGCCTCCTAAGTAGCTGGGATTACAGGTGCCCGCCACCACGCCTGGCTATGTATTTTTAGTAGAAACGGGGTTTCACCATGTTGGCCAGGCTGATCTCGAACTCCTGACCTCAGGTGATCCTCCTGCCTCAGCCTCCCAAAGTGCTGGGATTACAGGCATGAGCCACCATGCCCAGCCCAGGGCACGAAGCTTTGAAATGAGGTCCAAAGACAAAAACAGAAGACTGTGCAGACTGGGAGAGGGAGAGGTCAACTTCCTGGGGAGGCAGACAGAAGTCCCCAGAGAATAGACCAGAATGAGCCTGTTCCTCTCAACCATTTCCACCCAGAGAGCCACTCTGACCTGCTCGGAAAAGACTGGAAGTAACCCAGCTAGAATCTAGTGATTCTAGTGGAAGTAATCACTAGAGGATACGCTGGAGGAGTCCAGGACCTCCAGCCAACTACAAAGCCACTTTTAATTTTATCTATGTATTTATTTTTAAGAGACAAGGTCTCGCTCTGTGGCCCAGGCCAGAGTGCTGTGGTGTGAGCCCAGCTCACTGCAGCCTTGACATCCTGGGCGCAAGAAATCCTGCCACCTTGGCTTCCCAAAGTGCTGGGATGACAGGTGCGCACCACTGCACCTGGCCTGCTTTTAATATTTTAAAAGGAGAAATTTAATATTTTACATTCCACATTACATTGAAATTTTAATATTTTACAAAGAGTCAGAGAAGAAAAACCCGGTTACAGACAGAAGGCACAGAGAGATTTGGAGAGAGATAGGGAGAGGCAGAAACAGAGGCGGAGACGTAGAGAGGGAACCGAGAGAGAAATGAGGACACGGCGGCCGGCCTGGCCCGAGACACTGGATCCCCCAGGCCTCCACTCTCCTGGCCCCGTATAAAGCCCCAGCCCCAGCAGGTCCCGCCAGCCAGGCCGCCGTGCCAACTGCAGGCTGCCCCCTGCCCCTGGCCCAGACCTCACCCTTTCAACTCCCTGCCCATGATCAGCACAGCCCTCGGATCACGATGTCGGGGCCGTGGCCGTTGGCCCGGGAACCAGCTTTGCTGCCCGTGCCCACGGTCACCACGGCCCACGGCTTCCGAGTGCTGGCCGAGAGCCCTCGGGTCTTGTCCTCGGAGGCCCCACTCTGGGAGACATTGGCGGAGGCCCCGGTAGATAAGACAGATGGGCCCTTCTTGCCCCCAGACCAGCCAGAGATCCTCAGGGCACCGCCCTGCTGCAGGTTCCGAAGGAGGACAGGAGCTGGATGTTGCTGATGGTCAGTCTGGGGCGTCTGCCCCAGACACCGACCCCACTGCCTTCTCCAAGGTAGCTCTGGTTCACGGAACCCTCCCCCAAAGGAGGACCTCAGGCGGGTCCTTTTGTCATTCCCGTTCACAGACGAGGCAGCTGAGGCCCAGAGAGGTTAAGCAGCTTGCACGGGGTAACACAGCCAGAATCCTATCCTGGGAGGTAGGCTGCCTGCCGCTCCATCTACCCCACCGTGCCTTTCCTCTGCCCCAAGCCACTGGGACTCCCACCCACACGCATCTTGTGGGCATAGAAATGAAGTCCCAGTGCCTAAAAGAGGCAAAGAGAAAAGGGAATGAGACTGGGTGCGGTGGCTCACACCTGTAATCCCAGCACTTTGGGAGGCCAAGGCGGGCGGATCACTTGAGGTAAGGAGTTGGAGAGCAGCTTGGCCAACATAGCGAAACCCCATCTCTACTAAAAGTACAAAAATTAGCCGGGCGTGGCGGCGGGTGCCTGTAATCCCAGCTACTCAGGAGGCTGAGGCAGAAGAATCCTTTGAACCCAGGAGATGGAGGTTGCAAGGAGCTGAGATCACGCCATTGCACTCCAGCCTGGGTGACAGAGCGAGACTCCATCTCAAAAAAAGAAGGAAAGGAAAGGAGAGGAAAGGAGAGGGGAGGAGAGGGGAAGGGAGGGGAGGGGAGTGGAGGGGAGGGGAGGGGAATGAATGCACTGTGGCCCCAGGAGCTGGGAGAAAGCAAGTCACCGTCGGCCTCACGCCGCAGATCCATTCCTGCCTTGAACGACCGAGGGGAGGCCTCCCTGCACCTCCAGAACACCCGTGCAAGGACCCGGACAGTGCCGTGTAGCATGAGACCTTCTGCCACAGAGGCCCCTGCTGCCCATCACCGCCTGTTTCTGGGTGTCGATTTCCTGCCTGGACCCAGACAAGGACATGGATATGAAAGGAAGAAGGTTTGTTTGTAAACAGAAGAAGCTGTGCCCACGAGGAGAGCTCCTAGGGTTCAGGAATTGTTGGTTTGAGCCTGGGGACCGCCCAGGGTGAGAGAGGTTAGCACACCCCTGGGGCCAGGCACTGTGGCTCACACTTGTAATCCCAGCACTTAGGGAGGCGGAGGTGGGAGGATCACTTGAGCCTAGGAGGCCAAGGCTGCAGTGATCTATGATTCTGCCACCGCACTGCAGCTTGGGTGACAGAGCGAGACCCTGTCTTAAAATAAAAAGGACAGTCCTGGGGGTCCCAGCTCCACGGCCAGGGCTCAAGCTCCTGGGATCTCACCAGGTCCCTCCCACTCTGTGCCTCCCCAAAGCCCCCACTGTCCACAGGAATAAGTCCCGGCTCCTCCGCCTTGCCCATGAGACAGGGGCTTTCCGGGCAGGCCTAGGTCTGTCTGTGAACTCCGGGCCCTTCTGCCTCCAGTGTCTCACACTCTCTACCTCCCTTCAGGACTCAGCTCCGTGGACACCCCCCCTCCGCCGCCACTGCATGGCCACGCTGGCCTCGACCGTGCTGACCAGAGCCAGCAGGGGTCAGGATTCACCCAGGAATGACGAGCCCGAGGCCGCTAGGGTTCCAGTGCCTGACAGAAGACAGAGTTCTGCACGCCGACCAGTGAACACAGACCAGAAGCAGTATGGGAACAGGAAGCTGGGGGTAATGGGCACAAAGTCAGAGACAGAGATGCCCGTGGGTTCCGCTTTTATTGTTGAAAATGCTTCTGACTTCCATTTCCCTGACCTCATCTCTGCCCCAGCACCAGAGGCACCCCAAAATTAATGCACACCCCAAACCAATGCTCCTTCCACCAGGTGCCGCTCCAGCTTTCTGCATCCAAGGAAACAGCTCCATGATTCAGGCTTACACCCTCGGGTGCCCTTCCCTGCTGTTTCTCTTGCCTCCCACATCCCAGCCATCAGCAAATGCTGACAATTCTACCTTCAGAATTGTTCCCAGGCCAGGCACAGTGGTTCACGCCTGAAATCCCAGTGCTTTGGGAGGCCGAGGCAGGAGGATGGCTTGAGCCCAAGAGTTCAAGGCCAGCCTGGGCAACATAGAGAGACCCCCTTCTCTGGAAAACAACAGAATTGATCCTGAAGCTTTTAAGGAACAAACAGCACCAATCCTACCCAAACTCTTTCAGAAACTAGAGGAGGAGAGAACACTTCCCAATGTGTTTTATGAGGCCAGCATAACCAAAACACATTACTGAAAATCAAAGGCCAATATCCCTCATGAATATCGATGCACAAATCCTTAATATTAACAAATTGAATCCAGCTGTCTATAAAAGGGATTCTCCATCATGATCACCAAGTAGGGTTTATCCCAGGAATGCAAGGTTGGTTTAATACCCAAGAATCAATGTGATTAACCACATTAGCATAAGAGAGGAAAACCATATGATCATCTCAGTAGATGCAGAAAATTCAGCACTCACTTGGACAAAATTCAGCATTCATGCAGATTAAAAACACGCAACTAGGAATAGAACGGCATATCCTCAACCAGATAAAAGGTGTCTATAAAAACCCTACAGCTGTCATCCTCAATGGCGAAGGACTGGGTGCTCTCCCCCTAAGGCCAGAAACAAAAGAAAGATGTCCAGTTCCACTGGTTCTTTTCAACATTGTACTGGAGGTGCCACACGGTGCAATAAGACAGGAAAATGACATGTAAGACAAACAGCAGAAAGGAAGAACTAAGGCCAGGCACAGTGGTTCAGCAGCTCATGCCTGTTATCCCAGCACTTTGGGAAGCTGAGGCAGGAGGATCACTTAAACCCAGGAGTTCAAAACCAGCCGGGGCAACATGGAAATACCCTGTTTCTACCAAAAAAAGAAAAAATTAATGGGCATGCTGGCATGCACCTGTGGTCCTGGCTACTCAGGAGGCTGAGACGGGGGGGTCACCTGAGCCTGGGAGTTGAAGGCTACAGTGAGCTATGACTGCACCACTGCATTCCAGCCTGGGTGACAAAGCGAGACCCTGTCTCTGGAAAAAAAAAAAAAAAAAGAGAGAGAGAGAAAGAGACAGGCATATCAACCAATTGCAGTAAATGGACCTTATTTGGATTCTGAGCCAAACAAAGTGTGAAAAAATTTTAGAAGGCAGTCAGGGAAATTGGACACTGCCTGGATATTTGAGCATATTAAGGAATTACTGTCCATTTTCTTAAAAAATGATAATGGAATTGTTGGCTGTGTTTTTTAAGTCATTGTATTTTAGAAATGCAAATATTTATGGATGAAATTACTTCCTGTCTGGGATTTGCTTTGATATAGTCTGTTGGGGAGGGTGGAGAGGGACTTATGGAACCAGATGCATCATACTTTGGGGATGGCTTTATGGGGGTTCATTACGTGATTCTCTAAGCCTTTGTTTGTGTATAAAATTTTCCATAATAAAAGGTTAAGCCAGGCGCTGTGGCTTACGCCTGTAATCTCAGCACTTTGGAAGGCTGAGGAGGGTAGATCACGACGTCAGGAGTTCGATACCATCCTGGCCAACATGGTGAAACCCCGTCTCTACTAAAAATACAAAAATTAGCTGGGCGTGTTGGTGCACACCTGTAATCCTAGCTACTCAGGAGGCTGAGGCAGGAGAATTGCTTGAACCCAGGAGGCGGGGGTTGCAATGAGCCGAGATTGCGCCACCGCACTCCAGCCTGGGCGACAGAGTGAGACTCTGCCTCAAAAAAAAAAAAAAAAAGTAATATAAGCAAGAGTTTCCTTCAGAATCTGATGTGGGTGATTAATTTCCATGTAAATCAGAGGAGAGTTGTGGTTTTTTTTTTCCTCGGCCACTGCGCCTGGCTGAGAGAATTTTTTTTTAATAGTAGATGGATAAATTTCATTCTAAACCTAGAACTTACTCTGGGGGTCACTTATTTGTGGGGACAGCTAATTTTTGTATTTTCATCGTGTTGGCCAAGCTGGTCTCAAACTCTTGACGTCAACCGATCCACCTGCCTTGGCCTCCCAAAGTGCTGGGATTACTGGCGTGAGCCAGCGCACTTGGCCAATATGCATATATATTTTTTGAGACAGGGTCTTGCTCAGTCGCCCAGAATGGAATGCAGTGGTGAGATCCTGGCTCACTACAATCTCCACCTCCTGGCCTCAAGCGATCCTCCCACCTCAGCCTCCTGAGTAGCTGGGGCTACAGGCATGCAACACCATGTCCAGCTAATTTTTTTTTTAAAGAGATGAGGGTCTCGCTATGTTGCCCAGACTCCTGAGCTCAAGCGATCCTCCTGCCTCTCCCTCCCAAAGTGCTGGGATTCCAGGCACGAGCCACTACGCCCGGCCATTGTCCCCTTCCTGTCCTCGGTCAGTGTCTCCCCACCCCTTGTCCTGAGTGGAAGCTTCCTGAGGGCAGGGACGGCACCTGAGCCTGGCATGGACGCAGCACCTAGTAGGAGCCCAGGCGATGTCGAGAAGTGCAGTTTCTTTTGCATCCTGCAGGACGAGGGAGGTGGGTTTGATGTCCTGTGGAGCACCCCAGGCCCAGCAGCTCAGCTGCTGGGTGATCTTGGGGTGTCCCTCAAGTCTCTGGGCCCAGCATCCCTGGCAGGATGCATCTCCCTCAGTTCCTCTTGGAGAGCTGCCCAGGGGGAGGCAGGGAGAGCGTGGGAGGGGGATGCAGGTGCGGCTTTGAGCCTCCGGGGCGGTGGGGTGGGAGCACCTGGTTGCTAAGGTTACGACCACCTGTGATGGGACGTTGGCATGGAGACTTACCACCTGGGCGGAGAGGGCGGCTCCAGATGGGGAAGCCGTGGGAGAGGCTGGGGGCAGGGAGGCAGCAGCCCGCAGAGGGGGGCATCCTTCTGGGGACGGCCGTGGTGGGGCCGAGGGGTCTCCTGTCCTGTGCTCTCCTGCCTGGGAAAACCAGCAGGTACTCTTCTGCAGCAGGAACCATTTCTAAAATTAAAAGCCCTCCTCCTCTTGCTCGCTCTCTCCAGCGTGAGGGACGGGACCAGGTGCGGGCGGGAGTGGCAGTCACGTCCCAGGGAGGGAGGCTGCGGGGGCAGGTGGCCTGGGAGCCTCCCGTGTGGCCCCAGACAAGTGGACACCCTCTGTAACTGGGGATAGAGTCCTTGGCTGCTAAGAGGCAAACGTGTAGAGTCCTGGAAGCCTTGGGCTCCAGATGCCTGAGGTCAAGCCCCAGCTTCAGCAGGCAGATGCTGTGTGACCTGAGGCTAGTGACCTAACCTCTCTGAGTCCCCAAATTCTCATCTGTAAAGTGGGAATAATAATGAATCCAGGCCAGGCACAGTGGCTCACACATGTAATCCCAGCACTTTGGGAGGCTGAGATGGGAGGATCACTTGAGGCCAGTTCAGGACTGCAGTGAGCTATGATTGCACCACTGCACTCCAGCCTGGGCAAAATAGCAAGACCCTGTTAATTAAAAGTTAATCTGGGGGCCAGGCACCGTGGCTCACGCCGGTGATCCCAGCACTTTGGGAAGCCGAGGCGGGCAGATCACGAGGTCAGGAGATTCAGACCATCCTGGCTAACATGGCGAAACCCCGTCTCTACTAAAAATACAAAAAAATTAGCTGGGCGTGGTGGCGGGCGCCTGTGGTCCCAGCTACTTGGAAGGCTGAGGCAGGAGAATGGCGTGAACCCGGGAGGCGGAGCTTGCAGTGAGCTGAGATCGCGCCACTGCACTCCAGCCTGGGCGATAGAGTGAGACTCCGTCTCAAAAAAAAAAAAAAAAAGTTAATCTGACCCAGGCTCAGTGGCCCATGCCTGTAATCCCAGCACATTGGGAGGCCGAGGTGAGCGGATCACTTGAGGTCAGGAGTTCTAGTCCAGCCTGGCCAACATGGAGAAACCCCATCTCTACTAAAAATACAAAAATTTAATGAGCCTGGTGGCATGCGCCTGTAGTCTCAGCTACTCGGGAGGCTGAGGCAGGAGAATTGCTTGAACCCAGGAGGTGGAGGTTGCAGTGAGCCAAGATTTGCACCGCTGCACTCCAGCCTGGGCAAACAGAGTGAAACTCTGTCTCATAAGATATAAAAAAAGCTAATTTAAAAATTAGCCAGGTGTGGTGGCACATGCCTGTAGTCCCAGCTACTTGGGAGGCTGAGGCAGGAGGACCACTTCAGCCCAGGAGTTCCAGGCTGCAGTGAGCCATGATCACACCACTGCACTCCAGCCTGGGTGACAGAATGAGACCCTGTCTCTTAAAAAATGATAATAATAACTAATCCCTCATCATTTTGGGGAGGAGTAAATGGACACATAATATTACAAGACTGGGCTGGGCACAGTGGCTCACACCCGTAATACCAGCACTTGGGGAGGCCAAGAAGAGAAGATCACATTAGGCCAGGAGTTCAAGACCAGCCTGGGCAACTTAGTGAGACCCCCATCTCTACAAAAAATAAAAAAAATTAGCCAGGTGTGTTGCCACTCACTTGTAGTCCCAGCTTCTCGGGAGGGTGGGGTAGGAGGATCACTTGAGCCCAGGGGGTTCAAGGCTGCAGTGAGCTATGACTGCGCCACCGCACTCCAGCCTGGGCGACAGAGCGAAACCCTGTCTTTAAAAAGGCTGGGGCCGGGCGCGGTGGCTTACGCCTGTAATCCCAGCACTTTGGGAGGCTGAGGCGGGCAGATCATGAGGTCAAGAGATTGACACCATCCTGGCTAACATGGTGAAACCCTGTCTCTACTAAAAATACAAAAAAAAATTAGCCGGGCCTGGTGGCGGGTGCCTGTGGTCCCAGCTACTTGGAAGGCTGAGTCAGGAGAATGGCGTGAACCCGGGCGGTGGGGCTTGCAGTGAGCTGAGATCGCGCCACTGCACTTCAGCCTGGGCAACCGACAGGGTGAGACTCCATCTCAAAAAAAAAAAAAAAAAGAAGAGAGGGTAGAGCTTGCACTGGACACATCAGCAAATTACTGGACATCTTAGCAGGCACATGCCACGCAGGGAGAGATGGAAGGTCGGGGTGGAGACGCGAGTGAAGAGGGGGAAAGGGGCGGGCAGAGGTCTGGGGGAAGGGCGTTCTAGGCAGAGGGAGCAGCCCGTGCTCAGGCCCTGCGGTAGGAGCCTGGCCCAATCTCCACCCCCAAGGGCTCGGGAGCACTGGCCACAAACCGGGCAGAACCACTGCAGACTCTCTGCAGCCCCGGGAGAAGATGGGAACTGTTCCGATCTCCATTTTGCAGAGGTGGAGACCGAGGCTAGAGGGACATACCCCACGGTTACACAGGCAGGGCCTCGACTGGACCCCAGCTGGCATCCCTCACCCTCCAGGACTCATAGCAAGTGTCTCCTCCTCCAGGAAGCCTCCCTGGCCCCTGGCTTCGGTCCGGGACCCGGTGTCACTACTGCGTCTTCCACGCCGCTTTGTGACGATTTCATATTTCAGGCATCTGCTCCCTCTGTCCGAAGAAATCCCCCTTGAGGCTGGAAGCGTCTCCTCCCTCCAGCCCTTGGCCTGGTATACAGTAGGTGCTCAATGAACACCTTCCTCCAAGAGCCCTGAGAGCCAGCTATCAGGAGCATCACTTTACAGAGAAAGAAACACGTTCAGAGAGAGAAGGAGACCTCCCCCACTGGGGTCACACAGCACAGCAGCCCAGGGCCATTTGGTGGGGAGAGCATGGGGCGTCATGAAGTCCTTCTGGACCTCTCTGGGGCCAGGAATTGAACCATACCCGCCCCCCACAGCATCCTGTGGGGGGCCTGGCCTGCAGCCTCCAGGGATGCGGTTTCTGGGCCTCCAGCCAACGCGACAGTCTGGGAACAGAGCCTGCTTGAGTCACAGGTGGCTGCGTGAGTGCCAGGCCACCGCCAAAGCCACTGGGAATACACAGCGGGTGGGGAGGACTGCAGGGTGGGTGAAGGGGGCAGACAGGGCAAGGTTACACACACAGGCTCCCGAGGCTTCCTTCTCACCCCTCACTTGGGACAAATGGCATCTCCCAGCCTTGGTTTGCTCATCTGTGAGACGGGGAGGCTAAATGTGGCTTTTAGAAGATGCAGTGAGGGGCCGGGCATAGTAGCTCACTTCTGTCATCCCAGCACTTTGGGAGGCCGAGGCGGGTGAATCACCTGAGGTCAGGAGTTCGAGACCAGCCTGGCCAACATGCTGAAACCCTATCTCCCCTAAAAATACAAAAATTAGCCAGGCATGGTCGTGGGCGCCTGTAATCCCAGCTACTTGGGAGACTGAGACAGGAGAATCGCCTGAACCCGGAAGGTGGAAGTTGCAGTGAGCCAAGATTGCACCACTGCACTCCAGAATGGGTGACGAGAGCAAAACTCCATTTCAAAAAAAGAAAAAAAAAAAAAAAAACCAAAAGACAAAAAAAAAAAAGGTAAAAAACTTTCCATGAGCACTCGCAGTGCACTTGGTGTGTGCGCTGCTGTGTGCTAGGCGGAAGGCACATTGGGGAACAAGCCCATTAGACAAACTGAGAGGCTCCAAGCTGCTCGATGGAGGGACAGAGAGAAAGGCTGTCCAAGCTGGGCACAGCAAAGATCAAAGGCCTGGGACTGGAGGGACTTGGCCTGTTTGAGGAAGGCTGAGGGGGTGGAGCCCGGGAAAGAGTGAGTGAGGACAGGCCAGGGGGAAGGAGGTGGTGCGGCAGACCAAACAGTGCAGGCGGCCGGGCGGTGGCTCACACCTGTCATCCCAGCACTTTGGGAGGCCGAGGTGGGTGGATCACCTGAGGTCCAGGAGTTTGAGACCAGCCTGGCCAACATGCTGAAAACCCGTCTCTACTAAAAATACAAAAATTAGCCGGGCGTGGTGGCGGGTGCCTGTAATCCCAGCTACTTGGGAGGCTGAGGCAGGAGAATCGCTTGAACCCAGGAGGCGGAGGTTGCAGTGAGCCAAGATGGCACCGCTGTACTCCAGCCTGGGCAACAGAGTAAGACTCCATCTCAAAAAAAAAAAAAAAAAGAAAGAAAGAAAGGACGAAAGAAAGAGAAATTCCAGCTTAGGTGGGGTGTAGACGGGACCCTCACGGCAATAGGGAATCATGGCAGGTTCTGGAGCCCAGTGGCTAAGCTTCCTCTGAGGGGCTTCCACTGAGGGCCACATAAGGAATGGGCCTGGGCTGGGCTGTGGCAGATGTCCAGGTGCAGATGGTGGCCGCCTGGACTAGGGGTGGGGGACGGGGGGCAGAGGAGGCGATGGTAGCTTCCAGAAGGTTCCACACGGAACAACCTGCTGCACTTGGGGTGCCCCTGCGTTTAGTGCACGGCCGTCTCCGCAGGCTCACCCAGGCCGTGGGGACAGGAGGTCCTCGGACACGAAGCGCCCGGGATGCGCACGGAGGGGTTCTGCACCCGCCCTCCCAGTGTCCCCGCACCTGCGCCCACGTGGCCTCTCACACCTGCGGCCCCAGCCGCCGCGCACGCGGCCCAGCGCATCCCCCGCGCGCCCCCGCCAGGCGCGCCAAGGAGACCGGCGGGCGGTTGCGCGCGGCAGCGGCGCGCACGGCGGAGCCCGGGAGGCGGCGGCGGCGGCGGCTGCGGCTGCTCGTGTCGGCTCCGGGCGGCCCCCGCGCCGCAGCCCGCGCCGTGTCCGCGGCGGAGCCGCCCAGGTGAGTGGCCGCGCCGGGGCCCGGCGTGGGGCGCGCCCGCAGGCCTGGGGACCCCTCACCTGCACCCTGCGCCCCAGCCGCCCAAAGCCCCCAACCCGCGACCCCATCCTCAGCCGGGGGAAATTGCCCCGCGCACCCCTCCCGGACTCATCGCTCCTTGCCAGGCCCCCGACGCTCCCCCTGGAAACTTTGGGGGCGAACTCCCCACCCTGGGGTCCCCCCGCCCCTCCCCTGGGGCGCCAAGGAGCGGGGAACCGGGTGGGCATCTCCCCGGGGCAGTGGGGACGCTGGGAGGATGCGCTCCTCTCCAGGAGGAGATGAAGGGGGCACTGGTTGGGTCTGGGGTGTGGGGAACGTCCGAATAGAGCCTGCAGCCCGCGCCTTCCTGCCCTGTCTCCCCCGAGCCGGGTCTGGTCCAGCCTGGGGGTGCGGAGCTGGAAGACGCAAAGGGTATCTGGGGTCCACACCGGAGCCTGCTCCATCGCTGGAGCTGACGGCCCGGCCTGGCGGGGAGGGACCTGGGGGCATAGGGCTGGGTCCCCCTGCTCTGGGGGCGTCTGAATAGCACCAGAAATGATGGGCCTGGGCACCCTGAGTGGGTGCCCCCACCTTCCGGGCCTCTGGGGCCTGGCCAGGGGAGGCCCTGAGTCCCATTCAACAAGTTTGGGGGAGCAGCACCTCGTGCCTTGGTCCGGGCACAAGAAAAGCCCCGGGTCCTTACGCTGGAGACCACCATGTAACTGGGTTTCTCAACGTGTGCTTGGGGCGCTAACGGTGCCGGTGTCCCGGCCCCCCCAGTTCTGAGGAGTCAGAACTTCTGAGGCGATCGGCCCCAGAAGCTGCATTTTAGCAAGCGGTCCCTGGCTAAACCATGGACGCAGCGAGGCTGCAGACACCCTTGCTCCGGCGGGGGTGGGGAGCGGGCGTCTGCTGTGCAGTGGTATTCGCAGAGGGACGATCTGGGGCTTGGCTGGGGGGAACCTTCAGGGACAACAGAGCTGTGAGAACCAGAGCAACCCAGGAGGGCTCCCTGGAAGTGGCGTGGAGAGGATGCAGAAGGTGTGAGGTGTGAGTGGCCAGGTGGAGGACGCAGGCTGGAAACAGGTTCAGGGAGGGTGGTGCTGGCTTTATCAGGAGGCTGGTGCGGGGTGGGCTGCCGCGGCATGGCCTTACCCTGGCTGTTCTCTGAGCTGAAGCAGCAGCCATCGTCGGAGACAGGATCTGAGTGGGAAGAACCCACGGGCTTCCCCTGTAGACCCAGCTCCTGTCCCCATCTCGATGATGTGGGGTGGCAGGAAGGGGGCAGCGGGGCGGTGGGATGGGGGCTTAGGAGGGTTCAACTCAGCCTTCCCTGCCCCGCCTGTCTGGTCTCCACCGGTGACTTCCGGCAAATGACGTCCCCTCTCTCAGATCCACCCCACACGGGATTAAATGAGATGCTGCCCACCTCGGCTGCAGCGTGGTGCCGCCATAAAACAGATGCTCAGGTCACGATGGTTACGGCAGCAGCCCTGCCTGGCCTCCCTCAGCCTCAGCCGTCCACCCCCAGGGTAAGCCGGGACCTGAAGGTGCCTTGCTGAGTGGGAATAGAAGGCAGTTTGATGTCTCTTCCCACAGCACTGTCATTCCCCGGCGCCCCCTGAGTCACTACCTCGTCACCAGGTAGAGCCTCTTGAAGAACTCTGCGAGCAAAGTTGGCCCCGGGTGGGCCCCATCAAGCCGCCCACCACCACATGTCAATCTCGGGCCTCCAAAGAGCGCCCTTCACCCTCTAGTGGGGAGCTGGGATTTTGTGGGTAGGAGCTGGCGTCAGATCCAGGTTCAAATGCTGACTGTCTGCAGCTAAGTTGTGCGGTGAGCTGGGGGCCCACTCTGACCCTCAGTCTCCTTCTCTCCAAAACGAACTTTATTATTCCCCCTAGTCAGGGCTGGGCTAGTGGGTGAAGTGGCCGGTGTAGACACTGGGTGCTCCAAAACTGGTTCCAGATCTAGAGGCCCTGCCTGCAGAGGGCAGTCCACGGCCCCCCGTGTACAGGCTGGGAAGGAAAGTGGGTCGGGAGGCCCCCAGCCCCTCGAGGGGTTGACGGGGACTAACAGCAGATGGAAGCTAATTAGGGCTTAATGAATTGCCATGGATGAAGCCCCGGGAGGGCCTGGATCTAGGACAGAGGATGCAGGGGTCCTGGGGGACTGGCAGCATGTCCCCAAAAGCAGACCTTGGAGGGCCACGTGCTGTGAGGGGCTGGGCCCCCTCCTCCCATATCCGTCTTAGAAGCTCAAACGGGGCATCCAGAGTACACTCCCCTTACTCCCACCGCCCTGGTTGTGGTGGGGGGCAGAGGGAGGGAGATGGAGGTCACTGTGGGCCTGGGGACAGAGGGGGCCGCTACCACACTTCTCACCCCTGCCCCCTCTGGGTTTGGCCGGCCTCTAGGAGGGCCTTTCCCAAGGGAGATGTCAGCATCCCTTGCCCTGGGCGGGGACTGGAGGGAGGATGTGTTTGAGGTAACCTTGCAAGAGGGCCGAGGGGAAGAGCCCTGCTCAGAATAGAGGAGGCGGATTGGAAGGGCCGGGGGCTTAGCCAGGAGCTGAGGGAGGGAGCTGCCCACGCCACCAGGCACCAAGAGGGTAGGGCCACCTCTGTTCTAGGGAGGGACCCCGGCCACTCACAGCCACACTCTGCCTTCTCCTTGAGCTAAGAGCTTCCAGGACCATTAGTCCAGGATCCATATCTAAGGACAGCTGGGGGTACAGGGAAGAGAGGCCTCCCTTGCCCAGGTCCTGCCGTGGGGGACAGTTTTGGGGAGGGGGTCCTCAAGGCCGGTGCCTGCACCGTGGTTGGTGCAGATCTCAGACCCCAAGGAGAGGTCAATGTCCCCTGCCTTCCACGCCCCAGAAGGCAGGTGCACAGATCCGGGAGGCCTCGAGCGACCTCCCTCTTCAAGACTGCAATGACCCTGATGAGTTCTGGCGGCTGTGACAGCAGTGGCTGGGAACCACACACATTTATTATTGCACCGTTCTGGAGGCCAGAGTCCAAAATGGGCCTCACTGGCGTAAAACCAGGGCATGAGGCTGGGTGTGGTGGCTCACGCTTGTAGTCCCAGCATTTTGGAAGGCCGAGGCAGGCAGATCACTGGAGGTCAGGAGTTCGAGACCAGCCTGGCCAACATGGTGAAACCCCATCTCTACTAAAAATACAAAAAATTAGCCGGACGTGGTGGCTCGTGCCTGTAGTTCCAGCTTCTCGGGAGGCTGAGACAGGAGAATCACTTGAACCTGGGAGGCAGAGGTTGCAGTGAGCCAAGATCGCACCAGCCTGGGTGACAGAGCGAGACTCTGTCTCAAAAAAAAAAAAAAAAAAAAAACAGGACATGGCCAAGGCTGGGCCCTCTTGCTGCGCATTCCAGGCGAAAATCCGGTTCCCATCTTTCCCATTGCCCAGAGGCACCCGCATCCCTTGGCTCAGGGCCCCACCCTATCCCTTCATAGCCTCAGCGCAGCCTCTTCCAGTCTCTGACTTTCACCCTCCCGCCTCCTCTCGTGAGGACCCTGTGAGGATGTTGGGCCTCTGGATGATCCGGGATGATCTCCTGATCTCACAATTCTTACTTAATCCCATCTGCAGAGGCCCTTTTTCCATGGAAGGGTGGCCTTATCTGCAGTTCCGGGGATTAGAACCGGCTGGCTGTGGGGAGGCCTTCATTCTGCCAACCCCATTCTGCCAACCCCAGGCCCCCCTTCCCTGTTTATTTTTTCCCATACCATGGCCTGCCGTGTGACAGTCGGCTTTACTTGTTCCTTCTGTTTCTTGCCCATAGACAGAAAGCAGGGATTTGTCTGTTTTGTTCACTGCTGTTTCTCTTAAAACCAGTGCCTGGCACACAGGCATTGTTTTTAAGTGCTTGTTGAATGA
Organism: Pan troglodytes; assembly: GCF_028858775.2. Classification (NCBI taxonomy): domain Eukaryota; kingdom Metazoa; phylum Chordata; class Mammalia; order Primates; family Hominidae; genus Pan; species Pan troglodytes. The sequence goes on along the minus strand of NC_072418.2, from coordinate 4,607,572 downwards.
ATGAATGAATGAATGCTTGTTGAATGAATGTTTGTTGAATGAATGAATGAGGTGAACACATGGCCAGGAGCAGACCAGGGCCTAGGACTCTGGGCTCCTGACCCCAGCCGGCACCCAGTGGAGACTTCCCCGGAAGGAACCTCCTTGCCTGACTTCTCACTCGCTCAGCCCAGGGAAGTGACTGGGAACCCTGCAGTTCCCTTTTGCAGAAGAGGAAACTGAGGCTCAGAGACTTCGATGTCTCTGCCCAAGGCGGTCAGTGGCCGATTCAGGTGAGGACCCGTGAGTTCTTGCCCTGGCTCTGGAGTGGACAAGGGGCCATTGATTCAGCACCTGGTGTCCAGTTCAGCCTCCCCATGCTCCATCATCGGCCACAGCTCTGCGTGTGGGTAACCGGGTGGAGAGGGAGATAATAGTGCCCTGCTCTCTGGAGATGGAGGTACAGCCGAGAGTCAGGACTTGCCAGGTTTGGGTGAGGCAGGGCAACCTGGGGTCGGACCACGCAGAGCTGGACGCGCCTTCCAACTGCAACCCAGATCTCGCCATGCTCTTGCTCCATATCCTCCCATGGCTCCCCATTGCCTGTGGACGCAAGTCCGGACACCTCCCTGGGGGTTCAGTGCCCCGTGTGGTTTTGCCGTTGCCAGCTAGGGCTCCCACCCCCGCAAGCGCAGACACACCCCCGGCCAGCCTCGCTCCTCGCCTAGCTGTACCCTGCTGACCCCGGCTCCCCATCCAGGTCTCAGCTCAGACAGGGTCTTCCCTGGGCCCGTCGAACACAGCCACAGCCCGGAACAGACCCCCCCACAGCTCCCTGCTAGCTCCGCTCCTCAGCGCTTTTTTCAGACAATCTGCTCATTAGCTGGGCTGCACGATTCTCACCTGTTTGTGCCCCCACCTTGACGCTGGGGGAAAGACGCCAGTCCCTGGGGGCCACAGCCGGTCCGATTGCATTGATGCGAGATGTCCAGACGGGCCAATTCGCAGAGACAGGAAGCAGATGCGTGGGGGTCCGGGCTGGGGAGGGGCTGGGAGTGACTGCTGAAGGGGACGGGGCTTCCTTTTGGGGGTGATGGAATGTTCTGGAACTAGAGGTGCGGGCGGACGATCTGTGAATGTGCTAGAAGGCGTTGAATGGAACATTTGTAACAGGGCGTGGATGCGCCGCGCACAGGCTGTGGTGCTGCGGGCGTCTGCGTGGAAGCCGCTGTGCCTCCAGCACCCGCGCAGCACCAGGCACATGCTGGGGCTTAGGAAGAGGAGGAGAGTCCTGGGGTGCGATCGCATGGCGGGGGCCAGCACACGGACCACCCCCACCTGTTCAGGACAGACCCCCACTCCCGTCCACCACCGCCAACGCCGTCCCTGCCGCCGTCCCGGCCCCCCTGCCAAAGGCCTCTGCGGCCTCAGCTGCGGCTGGTCGTGCATGGTAATGAGGCTCTGTCCTTGAAACACGAGTCCTCCCTCCACAGGGGTCGACGCCGCGCTCCCCCAGACTCCCGAGACCGGGCAGCAGAGCTCACCGAGCCCGCCACCAGAGCGAGGGGCCCTGCAGGGGCAGACGGGCAGTCCGGGCCTGGTGGGACGTGCCCCTTGCTGGGGAGGGGAGGCAGGAAGGTTCTCGGTCGCCAACCCCAGCTCCGGCTTCGCGCCTGTGGACGGCGGGGCGCAGAGCCGAGGAGGTGACGTCACCCGAGGACACAGCTGTTCTCACCTCCGTGACGTTTATTACCAGCTGATGTCCCGTACACTGATTTCACGGTGTCACCCGCACCAGAATGTAAGCTCCTTAAGGACAGGGGGCCCGGCACGGTGGCTCAGGGCCTGTCATCCCAGCACTTTGGGAGGCTGGGGCGGGCTGATCACCTGAGGTCAGGAGTTCGAGACCATCCTGGGCAACATGGCAAAACCCTGTCTCTACTAAAAATCCAAAAATTAGCTGGGCGTAGTGGCGCATGTCTGTAATCCCAGCTACTCAGGAGACTGAGGCAGGAGAATCGCTTTAACCCGAGAGGCAGAGGTTGCAGTGAGCCTAGATTGAACCATTGCACTCCAGCCTGGATGACAGAGTGAGACTGTCTCAAAAAAAAAAAAAAAAAAAAAAAAACTACCCACAAATAAATAAATAAAAATAAAAGAACAGGGACTTTCTGGCCTCTGTTCTCTGTTGTGTTTCCAGTTCATCGAAGGGCAACTGGTACATTTTCTTTTATTTTCCTTTTTTTTTTTTTTTTTTTTTTTGAGATGGAGTCTCGCTCTGTCGCCCAGGCTGGACTGCAGTGGTGCGATCTCAGCTCACTGCAACCTCCACCTCCCGGGTTCACGCCATTCTCCTGCCTCAGCCTCCCAAGTAGCTGGGACTACAGGTGCCCGCCACCACGCCCGGCTAATTTTTTGTATTTTTTAGTAGAGACGGGGTTTCACCATGTTAACCAGGATGGTCTCCATCTCTTGAACTTGTGATCCGCCCTCCTCGGCCTCCCAAAGTGCTGGGATTACAGGCAGGAGCCACCGCACCCAGCCCCGGGGTCGCGTCTTGTACCTGCTTCCTCTCTGCTGTGTGGCCCTGAGTACGTCGCCGTCTGTCTCTGGGTCTCCGCCTCCCCGTGTAAAACAGGCTGAATCACCCTGGCTCCTCCTGGGGCATGAACTGGAGGCGCACTGTGTGCCAGCGTCCTCTACAGCAAGGACCCACTCAGGGAGGTTCTGCCCCGCGGGGGACTCTGGGCCGTGTCCAGGGACATTTGTGTCTGTCACGACTGGGAAGGGGGTGCTCCTGGCTTGGAGTGGGTAGAGGCCAGGGATGCTGCTCAGCACCCTGCAGTGCCCAAGACAGAATCATCCACATAAGATGTCCATGGGGCCAAGAAAGAGAGACCTGCATTAATTATTTAAATTTAAAAAAAAACACTAAATCTGTCCCCTGCTCACACCAGACACCAGGATCAACTCCTGACCCGGCAGACGGTGTAAACCAGGGGTCCCCACCTCCTGGGATTCACCTCCTCTCTCCCTCCCACTCAGGGCGTGGATTTCAACGTGCGCAGCCTCCTGGGACCTCAGCAGGGCTGAGGATCGTGGGATGCAGAGTCTTTTGGGGGTCTGTGGAATCCCCTAACCCAGAGGGTCTGAACCAGGGTGATTCTGCTCCCAGGGGACATTTGGTAAAGTCTGGGGACATCTGTGGTTGTCTCGACAGGGGGTGTCCCTGGCATGGAGTGGGTGGAGGCCAGGGACGCTTCTCAGCACCCTGCAGTGCCCAGGACGGCCCCACCCCAGAGAACGACCAGGCCCCAACGTTCACAGAGCCTGGGGAGACCGCGGTTTGCAGGGGCTGGCCTGATCCTCCCCCTACTCCAGTTCCATTCGGCAGCTGGGGACACCAAGGCCAGAACAGGAGGAGCGCGTTGAATGTTGGGGGCGAACTGGAGCCCGGCTGGAAGGAGAGGAGTTCGGGGTAGGGGACAGAGGCCTGGCAGTGGCGGGAGGCCCAGAGCGAGGGAGGACTCTGGCCTGTGGGAGAGGAAGGGTGGAGCTGGGGTTGGCTCCGCATGGCCGGGGTTACGCTGGGGTTCTGTGGGTCGCCCTGGGAGAGGTCAGGGATGGGGCTGGGTCCCTGGGCTGCAGTTCAGGTGGCTGGGACACACCATCAGGAGGTATCTGTGAGCAGATGGTGTTTCCATCCTGGGAGGACGGGAGGTAATGCCCCAGGTGGGTGGCAGCTTCCTGGGAGGGGGGTGGTCCGAGGGACCGATGAGGATGGAGATAGAGAGCCCTGAAAGTGTCGCCTTCCCCCAGGACCACAGCATGAGGACAAGGGAGGGGACAGAGGCCCCTAAAGAGTCAGCCTGGGGCCAGGCGCAGTGGCTCACACCTGTCATCCTAGCACCTTGGGAGGCTGAGGCAGGTGGATCACCTGAGGTCAGGAGTTCGAGACCAGCCTGGCCAACAGGGTGAAACCCCGTCTCTACTAAAAATATAAAAATGAGCCAGGTGTGGTGGCATGCACCTTTAATCCCAGCTACTCAGGAGGCTGAGGCAGGAGACTTGCTTGAACCCGGGAGGCGAAGGCTGCAGTGAGCGGAGATCGCACCATTGCACTCTCAGCCTGGGTGACAGAGTGAGAGTCCGACTCAATAAAAAATAAAAATAAAAAAGAGGCCAGGCATGGTGGTTCACGCCTGTAATCCCAGCACTTTGGGAGGCCGAGGCCGGTGGATCACGAGGTCAGGAGATTGAGACCATCCTGGCTAACACGGTGAAACCCCATCTCTACTAAAAATACAAAAAATTAGCCGGGCGAGGTGGCAGGCGCCTGTAGTCCCAGCTACTTGGTAGGCTGAGGCAGGAGAATGGCATGAACCCAGGGGCGAAGCTTGCAGTGAGCCGAGATCGCACCACTGCACTCCAGCCTGGGCGTCACAGCAAGACTCCGTCTCAAAAAAAAAAAAAAAAAAAAAAAGCCTGGGCGCAGTGGCTCACGCCTGTAATCCCAGCACTTTGGGAGGCCGAGGCGGGCGGATCACCAGGTCAGGAGATCGAGACCATCCTGGCTAACACGGTGAAACCCCATCTCTACTAAAAATACAAAAAAATTAGCCGGGCATAGTGGTGGGCGCCTGCAGTCCCAGCTACTCGGCAGGCTGAGGCAGGAGAATTGCTTGAACATGGGAGGCGGAGCTTGCAGTGAGCCGAGATCGCACCACTGCACTCCAGCCTGGGCGACAGAGCGAGACTCCATCTCAAAAAAAAAATAAAATAAAATAAAAAATAAGAGGCCAGGGAGGACAACCGGATGCATTCAGGGCACATGGTGAGCAGATGCAGCCCGTGTACACAGAATCGAGTCTCCCACGTCCCCTCTCCAGGAACCAGTTCTTCCTCCCAAGTTGGGGAACACCAGACCCTTAGGGGACATGTCAGAAGCCTGAGTCCAGCTGCCAGATCCCCCCTCCTGCCTCCCCCGCAGCACCCTGCAGAGGAAATGACAGGGCCAGGCCGTCGAATGGGGGAGTCAGGGTTGTAAAACTAGGTCACAGCTTGAGTGGCCCCTGCTGGGTGCAAGGGATCAGCTGTCCTCTCATCCCAGGAGTAATTATAGAACCAGAGCTTGGAGGGTGCCCCGGAGGGCTCTTGTGCCTGTACCGTGACAGGCGAGGTCCAGAGAGGGTAGGTTTCTCAACAGAGGTCACACAGCGCATCCAAATTGAGGCCTCCTGCCGGCACTTCTGCCACTGGATCAGTGTGACTGTGACCTAGCGATTCCAGACCTGTCATCTCTCCAGGAAACTTCCTGATTTTGCCCTTATCTGTGCTCTGTGGGAACTGCTTTAAAAAAAAATTCTTGGGCCGGGCGCGGTGGCTCACGCCTGTAATCCCAGCACTTTGGGAGGCCGAGGTGGGCGGATCACGAGGTCAGGAGTTCGAGACCAGCCTGACCAACATGGTGAAATCCCATCTCTACTAAAAATACAAAAATTAGCCAGACCTGGTGGTGCGTGCTTGTAATCCCAGCTACTCGGGAGGCTGAGACAGCAGAATCTCTTGAACCCAGGAGGCAGAGGTTGCAGTGAGCTGAGATCACACCACTGCACTCCAGCCTGGATGACAGAGCAAGACTCTATGTCAAAAAAAAAAAAAAAATTATTGGCCCAGCATGGTGGCTCATGCCTCTGTTCCCAGCACCTTCGGAAGCCAAGGCAGGTGGATCACTTCAGCCCAGGGGTTCGAGACCACCCTGGGCAATAGAGTGAGACCCTATCTCTACAAAAAAATGAAAAAATTAACCAGGTGTGCTGGCACTTGCCTATAATCCCAGCTACTTGAGAGGCTGAGGTGGGAGGATCGCTTGAGCTGGGGAGGTGGAGGCTGCAGTGAGCCGAGATCACACCACTGCACTCCAACCTGGGCAACAGAGCAAGAACCTGTCTCCAAATAAATAAATAAATAAATAAATTCCAACTTAAAAAGAAACCTCTAATTTAGAAAATGGACCAGGCCCAGTGGCTCACACCTATAATCTCAGCACTTTAGGAGGCTGAGGCAGGCAGATCACTTGAGCCCAGGAGTTTGAGACCAGCCTGGCTAACATAGTGAAACCCCATCTCTACTAAAAATACAAAAATAAGCTAGATGTGGTGGCGGGCGCCTGTAGTCCCAGCTACTCAGGAGGCTGAGGCAGGAGAATCGCTCGAAGCTGGAAGGCAAAGGCCTCCCAGGAGATCCTGCCGTTCCAGACTGGGCGACAGAGCAAGACCTTGTCTCAAAAAACAAACAGGCCAGGCGCGGTGGCTCACACTGTAATTCCAGCACTTTGGGAGGCCGAGGCGGGTGGATCACCTGAGGTTAGGAGTTTGAGACCAGCCTGACTAACATGGTGAAACCCCATCGCTACTAAAAATACAAAAATTAGCTGGGCGTGGTGGCGTATGCCTGTAATCCCAGCTACTTGGTAGGTTGAGACAGGAGAATCACTTAAACTCGGGAGGCAGAGGTTGCAGTAAGTTGAGATCGTGCCATTGCACTCCAGCCTGGACAACAAGAATGAAGGTCCATCTCAAAAAAAAAAAAAAAAGGCCAGGTGCGGTGGCTTATGCCTGTAATCCCAGCACTTTGGGAAGCTGAGGCAGGTGGATCACGAGGTCAGGAGATCGAGACCATCCTGGCCAGCGTGGTGAAATCCCATCTCTACTAAAAATACAAAAATTAGCCGGGCGTGGTGGCGGGCGCCTGTAGTCCCAGCTCCTCGGGAGGCTGAAGCAGGAGAATGGCTTGAACCCGGGAGGCGGAGTTTGCAGTGAACAGAGATCATGCCACTGCACTCCAGCCTGGGCGACAGAGCGAGACTCTGTCTCAGAAAAAAAAAGAAAAAAGAAAGGGGAGGGAGGGTGCATGCCCGGGTCCTGGGGGAGCAGAGCAGGGTGAGGGGTCTGCACTGAGAGGAAAGAGCTTTTGCAGTATCTAGATGAGGCTAGGGTGGGGGCGAGGGCTGCTTGCTGCAGGGTCTTGCAGGCCAACAGATGGATGTTTCTCGCCTGAGAGCCGTGGGTAGGTTTACTTTATTCTTCTTCTTTTTTTTTTTTTTTTTTGAGACAGAGTCTTGCTCTGTCGCCCAGGTTGGAGTGCAGTGGCGCGATCTCGGCTCGCTGCAAGCTCCGCCTCCCGGGTTCACGCCATTCTCCTGCCTCAGCCTCCTGAGTAGCTGGGACTACAGGCGCCCGCCACCACGCCCAGCTAATTTTTTGTATGTTTTTTTAGTAGAGACGGGGTTTCACCATGTTAGCCAGGATGGTCTCGATCTCCTGACCTCGTGATCCGCCCACCTCGGCCTCCCAAAGTGCTGGGATTACAGGTGTGAGCCACCGTGCCCGGCCTATTCTTCTTTTTTAAAAACAGGGTCTTGCAGCCGGGCACGGTGGTTCACACCTGTAATCCCAGCACTTTGAGAGGCCGAGGCGGGTGGATCATTTGAAGTCAGGAGTTCGAAACCAACCTGGCCCACATGGTGAAACCCCGTCTCTACTAAAAATACAAAAATTAGCCGGGTGTGGTAGTGGGTACCTGTAACCCCAGCTACTTGGGAGGCTGAGGCAGGATAATCACCTGAACCCAGGAGGTGGAGGTTGCAGTGAGCTGAGATCATGCCATTGCATTCCAGCCCAGGCGACAGAGTGAGACCCTGTCTCAAAAAAAAAGAACCAAAAGACAGAGTCTCGCTCTGTTGCCCAAGCTAGAGTCCAGCGGCGCGATCTCAGCTCACTGCATCCTGGACCTCCTGGGCTCCAGTGATCCCCCCGCCTTGGCGTCCCAAAGTTCTGGGATGACAGGCGTGAACCACCGCACCCGGCCTGTGGGCTGGGATTACAGGTGTGAGCCGCCACACCTGGGCTGTGGGCAGGTTTTCACCAGTGGTTTTGTAAACACTGTGGAGCGGACAGTAAGGAGGGAGGTGCAGGGTGGGGGGGCAGAAAAAAGTGCCATCACCACCCTAGCACTCTTGTCCCCTCCTGTGACACAGCCCCTGAGTGTGCTGTCGGCAGGGCAGCAGCTCGCGAGAGAATGACCCAGAAAAACAGTGCTGGGAGGGAGCTTGCTGGGAGGGAAGGATTGCCTTCCCTGTAACATGCCCAGGTTGGGATTAAGGATGATTCCGGGGTAGGGGGGCATGCCCCCTCTCTCGCTCCCTCCCTTCCTCCCTCCCTCGAGTTTCCTATGTTCCCAAGCTGGGGGCAGGAGGACCAAGGCCTCCTGGGAACCAGGGGCCCCTCCCTTTTCTCTCGGTGGGACCACATTCTCGCCTGCGACACTTTCCTTTCCACCACACTCCGTGAATGCCCAGTTTTGGCATCTGTACATATGTGTCCTGTCCACCTAAATCCAGAATTCAGTTTGGCGTTTCACCTTATTTATTTATGTATTTATTGAGACGGAGTTTCCCCTCTTTTCGCCCAGGCTGGAGTGCAGTGGCACGATCTCGGCTCACTGCCACCTCCGCCTCCTGGGTTCAAGTGATTCTCCTCCCTCAGCCTCCCAAGGAGCTGGGATTACAGGCGCCCATCACCACGCCCGGCTAGTTTTTGTATTTTTTAGTAGAGACAGGGTTTCTCCATGTTGCTTAGGCTGCTCTCGAACTCCTGACCTCAAGTGATCCACCCGCCTCAGCCTCCCGAAGTGCTGGGATGACAGGCGTGAGCCACCGCGCCCGGCAAGAGGATCTGCTGCTCTCACAGTTCTGGAGTCTGGAAGTCGAAGCTCAAGCAGGTCCAGCTTCCTTTGGGGGCTTTCGGGGAGACCCTTTCTGACTCTTACAGCTTCCGGTGGTAGCTGGCCATCCCTGGTGTCACTTGACTTGTGGATGAATCACTCCAGTCTCTGCCTGTGTTGTGACTTGGCCTTCGCCTGTGTCTCTGTGTCCAAATTTCCCTCTTATAAGGATGCCAGTCATTGAATTAGGGCTCTCCCTGCTCCTGCATGACCTCATCTTAATGAATTACAGCTGCAAGATACAAACGCTGTCCTCACTTACGTACGATTCATCTCTGACATGAAGCAGTCTCCCGGGGCCCCGCATCTGTTCACTCTGGGATTAAATTCGCGTAGGCACTGGGGAGGCGGGAGCTGCCTTTGCAGATGTTTAGCAAATGAGGATCGAAGGCCAGTGGGAACCGTGAGGAGACGCACAACCTGGTTTGGGCCAAGGGGCCTGGGGGGATGCCGAGGGGGGCTCAGCTGCCAAGATGCCAAAAATAGCCGGCCGGCTGGCGGGGGAGGCGGCCAAGCAGAAGAAGCTGGGCAATGCCGCCTGGTAGTTCTGGCTGCTTCCTCCCGCTCCCTCCAACCCCACCTCCACCCGCCACCCCAGCCCCCAGAATCTCGGCTGCAGCCAAGAGCTGGTAGGGGTGCAGCAGACTCCCAGGAGAGACGGAAACAGCCCAGGAGGCATAGCTACCAGGACCCATGGAGCATTGGCGCCTGTTCCTCTGGGCCACCACGGCTCCATGTCATCTGCCCCCCACCCAGAGGCCCCTCCTAACCCAGCTCCCCGCCCCCCTCCACTCTCTCCTTTAGCTTCACCAGACTCCGGCCACACCTCAGGGCCTCTGCAGTGGCTGTTCCCCCAGCCCACACACCCTTCCTCCAGAAAACCATGGGCTCTGTTCTGTTCAACTTTTGGGTCGGCCTGTTTCCTGCCAGAACACGGCGCCACAAACCCCGGGGGCTTTAAAACAACAGAAATATATGCCTTCCCAGCTCCGGAGGCAGAAGTCCAAAATCAAGGTGTCCGCAGGGCCGGGGGCCCTCTGGAAGCTCCCGGGGCGCGTCCTTCCTGCCTCTCCCAGCTTCCTGGGGCTCTCAGCAATCCCTGGCTTGTGGCTGTGTCACCCTAGCCTCTGCCTCCGTCTTCACACGGCTCTATTTCCCCTGTATGGGGCTAGGTGTGTGTCCAAGTCTCCCTCTTGTTGTAAGGACAGGAGTCGTTGGAAAAGGCTCACTGTAATCCACCGCAGTCTCATCTAGCCCTGCGCACATCTGTAAAGACCCTGATTCCAAATGAGGTCCCGTGCACAGCAGGCACGGAGGGCAGGACGTGAACATACCTTTTTTTTCCCTTGAGACAGTCTCACTCTGTTGCCCAGTGGCTAGAGTGCAGTGGCACGATCACAGCTCACTGAAGCCTCAACTCCTGGGATCAAGTGATCCTCCCACCCCACATTCCCCTAGTTAGGACTATAGACGCACACCACCACGCCAGGCTAACTTTTGTATTTTTAGTTGAGACGGGGGTTCCCCATGTTGCCCAGGCTGGTCTCGAACTCCTGACCTCAGGTGATCCACCCACCTCGGCCTCCCAAAATGCTGGATTTACAGGCGTGAGCCACCGCACCCGGCCTTGAACATTTGCGGGAACACAGTTCCACCTACAACAGGGTCTGAGATCAAATGTCATCTCCCTGTCTGTGGATGGGCCTGTCCTGGACATTTCATAGAAATGAGATCACACGGACGGGCGCGGTGGCTCACACCTGTAATCCCAGCACTTTGGGAGGCCAAGGCCGGCGGATTACCTGAGGTCAGGAGTTCAAGACCAGCTTGGCCAACATGGCAAAACCCCATCTCTACTAAAACTACAAAAATTAGCTGGGCATGGTGGCGGGTGCCTGTAATCCCAGCTACTCAGGAGGCTGAGGCAGGAGAATCACTTAAACCCTGGGGAGGGGGAGCTTGCAGTGAGCTGAGATCACACCACTGCATTCCAGCCTGGGCCAGAGTGAGACTCCGTCTCCAAAAAAAAAAAAAGGCCAGGCGCGGTGGCTCACTCCTGTAATCCCAGCACTTTGGGAGGCCAAGGAGGGCGGATCACGAGGTCAGGAGATCGAGACCATCCTGGCTAACATGGTGAAACCCCGTCTCTACTAAAAACACAAAAAATTAGCCGGGCGTGGTGGCGGGCACCTGTAGCCCCAGCTACTCGGGAGGCTGAGGCAGGAGAATGGCGTGAACCCGGGAGGCAGAGCTTGCAGTGAGCTGAGATTGTGCCACTGCACTCCAGCCTGGGTGACAGCGAGACTCCGTCTCAAAAAAAAAGAAAGAAAGAAATGGGGTCATACAGTGTGGCCTTTTGTGTCGCGTCTCTCACTGAGCATGGCGTCCTCAAGGTGCATCCCCACCGTGGCCTGGGTCACAGCCTCACTCCTTTTCATGGCTGAGTCGTGTTCATGTGTGGGTGGCTGCACGGTGCTGACCCATCCATTCCTTGGTGCACATTCCAGCCTTTTCCACTGTTTGGCTGTTACAGATGCGGCTGTGAATGTTCTCAGGTTTTCCGTGCGCTGTGTGTTCCATTCTCTTATGCAAAGACACCCAGGAGTGGGTGGGTGCGGTGGCTCACACCTGTAATCCCAGCACTTTGGGAGGCCGAGGCAGGTGGATCACCTGAGGTCAGGAGTTTGAGACCAACCTGGCCAATATGGTAAAACCCCGTCTCTACTAAAAATACAAAAATTAGCCGGATGTGGTGGCGGGCACCTGTAATCCCAGCTACTCAGGAGGCTGAGGCAGGAGAATTGCTTGAACCCGGGAGGTGGAGGTTTCAGTGAGCCGAGATCAAGCCACTGCACTCCAGCCTGGATGACAGAGTGAGCCTCCATCTCAAACAGACAAACAAACACAAACAAAACAAAACAAAAAAACCCAGGAGACTGGAATTGCAGCCACACGGTGGATCAATGCTGCTTTTTTTTTTTTTTTTTTTTTTGAGACAGGGTTTTTTGCTCCATCTCCCAGGCTGGAGTGCAGTGGCACGATCACAGCTCACTGTGGCCTCAACCCCCTGGGCTCAAGCAATCCTCCTGGCTCAGCCTCCTGAGTAGCTGGGACCACAGGTGCAGGCCACCATGCCTGGGTAAACTTTTCAATATTTCACAATTACTTGAAAACCAGCTAATTTTTATTTTTATTTTTTTTTTTTATTTTTTTTTTTTAGAGACAGGGGTCTCACCGTGTTGCCCAGGCTGGAGTGCAGTGGCACAAGCATAGCTCACTGCAGCCTCCACCTCCTGGGCCCAAGCAATCCTCCTGCCTCAGCCTCCTGAGTAGCTGGGACCACAGGCCTACGCCACCACATGCGGCTCATCTTTTATTTTTTTGTAGAGATGGGAGTCTTGCTATGTTGTGCAGGCTAGTCTCCAACTCTTGAACTCAAGCAATTCTCCCATCTCAGCCTCCCAAAATGCTGGGCTTACAGGAGCGAGCCGCCGTGCTGGGACGGGTTAGGGGCGGGCTGGGGGGGCAGAGGCGCCGCGGAGGGGGGCTCGGTGCTAACGGTGCTAACGCTGCCCGCTCCCCGCCCGCCCGCAGGTGCGCAGGAGGATGGTGGCGCGGCCCTAGGCCCACGCTCCGCACCATGACCTGCTGGCTGTGCGTCCTGAGCCTGCCCCTGCTCCTGCTGCCCGCCGCGCCGCCCCCGGCTGGAGGCTGCCCGGCCCGCTGCGAGTGCACCGCGCAGACCCGCGCCGTGGCCTGCACGCGCCGCCGCCTGACCGCCGTGCCCGACGGCATCCCGGCCGAGACGCGCCTGCTGGAGCTCAGCCGCAACCGCATCCGCTGCCTGAACCCGGGCGACCTGGCCGCGCTGCCCGCGCTGGAGGAGCTGGACCTGAGCGAGAACGCCATCGCGCACGTGGAGCCCGGCGCCTTCGCCAACCTGCCGCGCCTGCGCGTCCTGCGTCTCCGTGGCAACCAGCTGAAGCTCATCCCGCCCGGGGTCTTCACGCGCCTGGACAACCTCACGCTGCTGGACCTGAGCGAGAACAAGCTGGTAATCCTGCTGGACTACACTTTCCAGGACCTGCACAGCCTGCGCCGGCTGGAAGTGGGCGACAACGACCTGGTGTTCGTCTCGCGCCGCGCCTTCGCGGGGCTGCTGGCCCTGGAGGAGCTGACCCTGGAGCGCTGCAACCTCACGGCTCTGTCCGGGGAGTCGCTGGGCCATCTGCGCAGCCTGGGCGCCCTGCGGCTGCGCCACCTGGCCATCGCCTCCCTGGAGGACCAGAACTTCCGCAGGCTGCCCGGGCTGCTGCACCTGGAGATTGACAACTGGCCGCTGCTGGAGGAGGTGGCGGCGGGCAGCCTGCGGGGCCTGAACCTGACCTCGCTGTCGGTCACCCACACCAACATCACCGCCGTGCCGGCCGCCGCGCTGCGGCACCAGGCGCACCTCACCTGCCTCAATCTGTCGCACAACCCCATCAGCACGGTGCCGCGGGGGTCGTTCCGGGACCTGGTCCGCCTGCGCGAGCTGCACCTGGCCGGGGCCCTGCTGGCTGTGGTGGAGCCGCAGGCCTTCCTGGGCCTGCGCCAGATCCGCCTGCTCAACCTCTCCAACAACCTGCTCTCCACGTTGGAGGAGAGCACCTTCCACTCGGTGAACACGCTAGAGACGCTGCGCGTGGACGGGAACCCGCTGGCCTGCGACTGTCGCCTGCTGTGGATCGTGCAGCGTCGCAAGACCCTCAACTTCGACGGGCGGCTGCCGGCCTGCGCCACCCCGGCCGAGGTGCGCGGCGACGCGCTGCGAAACCTGCCGGACTCCGTGCTGTTCGAGTACTTCGTGTGCCGCAAACCCAAGATCCGGGAGCGGCGGCTGCAGCGCGTCACGGCCACCGCGGGCGAAGACGTCCGCTTCCTCTGCCGCGCCGAGGGCGAGCCGGCGCCCACCGTGGCCTGGGTGACCCCCCAGCACCGGCCGGTGACGGCCACCAGCGCGGGCCGGGCGCGCGTGCTCCCCGGGGGGACGCTGGAGATCCAGGACGCGCGGCCGCAGGACAGCGGCACCTACACGTGCGTGGCCAGCAACGCGGGCGGCAACGACACCTACTTCGCCACGCTGACCGTGCGCCCCGAGCCGGCCGCCAACCGGACCCCGGGCGAGGCCCACAACGAGACGCTGGCGGCCCTGCGCGCGCCGCTCGACCTCACCACCATCCTGGTGTCCACCGCCATGGGCTGCATCACCTTCCTGGGCGTGGTCCTCTTCTGCTTCGTGCTGCTGTTCGTGTGGAGCCGCGGCCGCGGGCAGCACAAAAACAACTTCTCGGTGGAGTACTCCTTCCGCAAGGTGGATGGGCCGGCCGCCGCGGCGGGCCAGGGAGGCGCGCGCAAGTTCAACATGAAGATGATCTGAGGGGTCCCCAGGGCGGACCCTCCCCTCCCCTCCCCCGCGGGCCGGTCCCTCGCGTGTCCACCTATGCATTTTCCGGAGGGGAAGGGGGCGGCTGCACGGCGCTCCCCAGGCAGAACTTCCCCTTTTTTTGTAGACGCCCAACCGCAGGACTGTTTTTCATCAGCATGCGTCTTTTTTGCAGTTTCTCAAGCGTTTTCTAAAGATTTCAACCCGTCTTCCTGTCCCTGCTATGGTGGCTGAGCTGGGGGGTGGGGGTGCGGGCTGCAAGGATGGGGGGATGGGCTCCCGTCTACCAACCCGGGGTGGCTGGGGGCGCTCAGAGACCCCAGGATCCTCAGGGCCCGCAATTCACACCAAGGAGGCACAAGACTGCTGCCCCCAAGCCCTGGGCTTCCGCTCCCCCAGCCCTTTGTACACAGATCGCATCGGGGAGACGGTGGACACCCGGGTCCCACAAAGGGCCCCACAGCCCCAAGGGGAGGGTGCGCAGAAAGTCTGCATTGTTCACACCTGGCCATCCTACACCCCACACCCAGAGACACACTCACACCTGGAACCCAATCACACAGGTGCAACACACCTCACACCCAGCCGACACTAAAACCAGACCCGGGGCACCAGAGCTGACCACAGGGGCAGGCAGGGCTCTCGTGAGAGCAAAGCTCACACCCGGGACAGGCGCAACTCACACCCGGGACACACAGCTCACACCCAGGACACACACAGCTTACACCCGGGACACACAGCTCACACCTAGGACACACACAGCTCACACCCGGGACAGGCACAGCTCACACCCAGAACACACAGCTCACACCCGGGACACACAGCTTACACCCGGGAAACACAGCTCACACCTGGGACACACAGCTCACACCCAGGACACACTCAGCTCACACCCGGAACACACAGCTCACACCCAGGACACACAGCTCACACCCGGGACACAGCTCATACCAAGGACACACTCAGCTCACACCTGATACAAGCACAGCTCACAGTGGAACACACAGCTCACACCCGGGATACAGCTCACACCCAGGACACACTCAGCTCACACTGGAACACACAGCTCACACCCAGGACACACTCAGCTCACACCCAGAACACAGAACTCACATCTGGGACACACACAGCTCCCACCCGAGACACACACCTCACACCCAGCTGACACTAAAACCAAGCCCTGGGCACCAGAGCTGACCACAGAGGCAGGCAGGGCTCTCGTGAGAGCACAGCTCACCCCAGGGACATGCTCAGTTCACACCTGGGACAGGCACAACGCATAACTGAGACACAGCTCACACCTGGGACACACAGCCCACCCCAGCGCCTGCTCCGCTGAGCATCTCCCAGCCGACCTCGGGGCCTGGGCTCAGGTCTTGCTGAGGACCCAGCACACACGGTGGTCACAGTCAGGGGTCCACACGCCCTGTCCTCCGTCCTCCCCACAGCCCAGCAGGGCTGTCCACAAGAAGGAGCCGTCACCCCAGCCCTCCGCCTCCCTCCACTGCCACGTGCTTCCCAGAACAGCAGGCAAGAGAGGGCCACCCCACAAGGGAGAGGTGGCCACCCTGCAGGACCATGGCTTCTGGGGTGCTGAGTGTCCTTCTGAATGGGTCTACTGGAGGGACTTTTGCCCCTAGGTACACACTGACCTCTGAGCCGGCCTCAGACAAGCCCTGAGCGTGGCCCCATCATGGCCGGCCCTGCTGACCCGTGGCTCAGGTGGGGAAGGAGACCAAAGAGCACAGGGGGTTCCCGGTGGTCCCGGCTACGTGCGGTGCAGTGTAGTGACAAGAACAAGGCGGGAACAAGGGCTTCACCCTGCAGGGAGGCCTGGACCCGGGTCCTCGGGAGGTGATGGAGGAAGCTCGGTCTCTGCACCTGCAGAGGTGGGGCAGATCCAGGACCAAAGCTGGGGTCACAGGCCGACTGCGGCTCAGGTCAAGGAAGAGCTTCCCTGAGGTCACCGCCCGGTTGCTCTGCAGATGGTGGGCATCCTGTCACGGGGGGTAAACAAGCAGGAGCTGAGGTTTTGCAGAAGGATTCAGGCACCAGACCGGGACCACAGGGACCATCTGTGACCTGGCCTCCTCACAGCCAGTTCTTGCCCCTCCCCTCCACATCCTCCAGAGGACAGTTAGGACATTGCTGGGGGCAGGGACAGGAACCATTGTTGGGCCAAAACCTCAGCCAGAAAGGGGCTTGGCTGCCAACCAAGAGGTTAGGACAGACCCTCCAGGACTTTGCGGGAAGGGCTCAAAAGCAGCTCTGCTCCTGCCCGGCTATGTGATCTCAGCTGGTGACTGAAGACCACCTAGACCATCAGTGTCCTCATCTGTAAAATGGGTCTGAGGGTCCAACCTATTACCCTGTATTCAGAGGCCAGGCCTGCAGATGAGCTTGATGGCTTGACTCGGATCCTGGATCCCTCAAGACTGCTCTGAGATCGATCAGCCAGAGAGAAACAGAGAGAAAGCCGACTCAGCCCTGAAGGCTTTGAGCAAAAGTTTCAGAAGGAGCTGGAAGGAGACAACGGCCCGTTCTCCCTGAGCTGTGGCCGGGAGGGCCCAGGCCTGCACCACGATGTACAGATGGCCCAGGGGGCTCGACATGAGTGAGGGCCGAAGTTCGTGCAACCCCAACCGCCACCCCTGAATTGGGCAGAACCAATTTTTTTCTTAGCACCTGCCTGACTCTGGTTACCATGACAACCCCAAGGGCCCCCCAAAATTGATATCCAAGTGCCTTTAGCCTATCAAAGACAGGAGGGGGTGCATTCTCGGCCAGGTTAGGGTTCACAGAGCATCCGTATATTAGGATTTCCCAGCCCCCTGAGCCCCCCACCCCATCCCAACATGAACTAAGACCCCTCAGCCCCCCCACCCCTCATCCTGCTGTATTTGGTTCAAATCCAATAAAAATGGAACCGATTTAATAACAAACTTCAGATTTTGTTCTTACTCCCATGAGAGCAACAGGGGGCAGGGCTGAGGGATGAGGGGCTGCTGGGGTCCCCAGGGGAAGCCAACCCTGAGGGAATTCCACGCCACTAGTGACATGTGATAGGCCACACTTCTGCAGCGCCCATGCTGTTCCTGGCGCTGTTCCAGGCGCTGTGTGTGTTCCCTCCTTTCACGCTGAGGCCAGCCCTGTGAGCTGGGTGGGTCCTGCTAACGAACCCATTTTACAGATGGGTCGAGCAAGGGGCAGAGGGTGGAGGGAAGCCGCTCTGAGACCCCAGCTGGGGACAGGTGGGGGCTGAGAAGAGTGGGCAAAGCTGGGCCATTGGGAAACTCCTGCCCCAAACTTAGGCCGGGGAAGAAAGAAGACATGGGTCCCCGCTGTGCCTCCTGGAATTGGTCTGTCGGGGAGTCTGGGTGCTGCTGACAGGGTCCCATGTCTGCCCTGCCTGTCTCTGAGGGCTCCGAGAAAAGCCAGGGAGTCTTGGCTTTGGAAGTGAGACTAATAAAGTGCTTTAGCCCCACCCCAGTCCTCACTGACAGATGGGGAAATTGAGGCACAGAGCGGCAACAGATGGAGAAACCGAGGCACGGAGCGGTGACAGGTGGGGAAACTGAGGCACAGTGGGCATGAAGTCTCAAACCTCACCCGCCCGGGAAGGCACAGGGAGAAGCTTGTGCTTTTTCAGGATGGAAGTGGACGGAACTAGGATGCAGAAGACCCAGCCAAGAGCAGTCTCCCACTCGCCACAGCCCAGTGTCACTCTCTGGGCCTCGGTTCCCCCATTTGAACCTGGGACTAAGGTTCCTTTATTTCCCTGCCCTTCGGGGGCAGAACAGAGGCCTGTCAGGGACTGTGAGGCGGCCCTCTCTCCATGCCTGGTTTCAAGGCAGCTGGAGGGTGAGGGGGGCTCTAAGCTGTGGGACTCTCCCGTGGGGACTGATTTCCCGTTCTCTCCTACAGCAAAGGCAGGTGAAACTATTGTCCTGTAGGCCTCAGAGTCCCCGTCCAGGAGAGCTGCCTCTTCCCTGTGCAATGCTCTGAGTGCCTGACATGAACCAGGTGCAACCTCCAAGGTTTCCATGAACCCTGTCTCATTTATGGGGTGCACTCGGGGGAGGGCAGGGGAGACCCCAGCTGAGAGGCCCTCCCTGCTCAGGCAGCCAAGACCCAGCTAAAGTAACACCCATCTCCTTGGTGGCTGGAAACCTAAGAGGGGACCCCTAAAACCAGGACCAGACCAAGCCATCCTCACGCCCCATGTCTGGGTGGCTTCTGACCAAGCCTGCCTTGACTTCCCCTCCCAGACGGAGCTAGGACAGCACTCGGGGTGCCCCAGCCCATGCCGGCACCCTCGTGGATCTCTCACCCCCATCTTCTGGACAGGGACACGCGTTTGGGGTGTCTCTCTCTCTCCCACATCCCCCGACAAGCCGGCATCTTTTCCAGGTGATTCCTGAGCCCTGCGTATGAACTTCCTCCTGTTTCCCTCCACAAGACAGAGGCACAATTCCCACATGTGAGCTTTTGCTTGTGGAGCCAAGGGAAGCTGGAGGCTCAGGTCTCCGGCTTCCATTGCTGTGTGGCCTGGGGCAAGTCACTGCCCCTCTCTGTGCCTCGGTTTGTTTGTCTGTAATTTGGAAGCTAATAGTCCTGCAATAGGCTGGGCATGGTGGCTCACGTCTGTAATCCCAGCACTTTGGGAGGCCGAGGCGGGTGGATCACCTGTGGTCAGGAGTTCGAGACCAGCCTCGCCAACATGGCGAAACCCCATCTTTACGAAAATACAAAAATTTGCTGGGCGTGGTGGCGGCCACCTGTAATCCCAGCTACTCAGGGGGCTGAGGCAGGAGAATCACTTGAACCGGGGAGGCGGAGGTTACAGTGAGCCGAGATCGCACCACTGAACTCCAGCCTGGCGACAGAGTGAGACCCTGTCTCAAACAAACAAAACACAGGCATTTTTCTCCAAAAGGCCGATGTCATGTAAAATCCATGAGCATACAGCATCCCTGCCCTGCCCCATACTGGGCGATGCTGGGGATCCAGAGAAAATGTGGCCCCAGCTCCCATGGCTCAATAAGGGCTTCTCAAATGAAAGGACAGCTGTAGGATCTGGAGGGGCCTGATCCAGAGGCCACACCACACTACCAACATTTTTTTTTTTTTTTTGAGACAGAGTTTCGCCCAGGCTGGAGTGCAGTGGCACGATCTCGGCTCACTGCAACCTCTGCCTCCCGGGTTCAAGCGATTCTCCTGCCTCAGCCTCCCGAGTAACTGGGATTACAGGCGCAGGCTACCATGCCTGGCTAATTTTGTGTTTTTAGTAGAGACGGGGTTTCACCATCTTGGCTAGGATGGTCTCGATCTCCCGACCTCAGGTGATCTGCTGCCTCAGCCTCCCAAAGTGCTGGGATTACAGGCGTGAGCCACTACGCCCAGCCTTTTTTTTTTTTAAACGGAGTCTTGCTCTGTCACCCAGGCTGGAGTGCAGTGGTGCAATCTCATCTCACTGCAACCTCCGCCTCCCGGGTTCAAGCGATTCTCCTGCCTCAGCCTCCAGAGTAGCTGGGATTACAGGCACCCACCTCCATGCCCGAATAATTTTTTTTTTTTTTTTTTTTTTTGTATTTTTAGTAGAGATGGGGTTTCAGCCTGTTGGCCAGGCTGGTCTCAAACTCCTGACCTCAGGTGATCCACCAGCCTCAGCCTCCCAAAGGGCTGGGATTACAGGCATGAGCCACCACACCTGGCCTATCAATATTTTAAATAAAGACAGGATCTGATCTGCACTTGTTTAACCCTGCTTCTCTTTGCCTTACCCTGCTCCTCCACCCGGGTTCCAATAAAACTTTATTGACAAAAACAGAGGCTCGGCCCATAGTTTGCCGGTTAGGTTTTGTGAAACATTCAGTAAAGTGATGTTTATCTTGATTACTGAGGTGCATGTTTGTCTGTTTTTGCATTGTTTTATTATTTATTATTGATTTATTTTTGTGATAGGGTCTCCCTCTGTTGCCCAGGCTGGAGTTCAGTGTTATGATCATAGCTCCCTGCAGCCTCGATCTCCTGGACTCAAGCAATCCCCCCACCTCAGCCTTCTGAGTAGCTGGGACCACAGGCACACGCCACTGTGCCAGGCTCATGTTTTATTCTTTGTAGAGATGGGGTCTCACTGTGTTGCCCAGGATGGTACCAAACTCCTGGGCTCAAGTGATCCACCCACCTCAGCCTCTCAAAGTGCTGGGATTACAGGCATGTGCCCAGCCTTTGCATCATTTTAAACTCTGTGCCCTGGCCGGGCGCGGTGGCTCACGCCTGTAATCCCAGCATTTTGGGAGGCTGAGGCGGGCAGGTCACCTGAGGTCAGGAGTTCGAGACCAGGCTGGCCAACACGGTGAAACCCCAACTCTACTAAAAATAATAATAATAATACAAAAATTAGCCAGGTGTGGTGGTGCACGCCTGTAGTACCAGCTACTTGGGAGCCTGAGGCAGGAGAATTGCTTGAACCCGGGAGGCGGAGGTTGCAGTCAGCCAAGATTGCGCCACTGCACTGCAGCCTGGACAACAGAGTGAGACTCCATCTCAAAAACAAATAAATAAAATAAAAATTAACCAGGCATGGTGGTGCACACCAGTGGTCCCAGCTACTCAGGAGGCTGAGGTGGGAGAATCACTTGAGCCCAGGAGGCGGAGGCTGCAGTGAGCTATGATCACACCACGGCACTCCAGCCTAGGGGACGGAGCTAGACCCTGCCTCAAAGAAAAAAAAGTGTGGCATGGGACCCACTCAAGGGAAGTTCATAAGAAAAATGTAGTCTCCTTCCCCTCCTGCCCCTTCTCAGGGGATTGGGGGAGGCCAGGGGGACTCATCAGTGGCTCTGTGGACCTCTGCTCCCAGCCTCGAGCTGCTGCGTGACCCTGGATGGAGCCCCTGCTCTTTCTGGGCCCATTTTCCCTAAGGGAAACGGGATCGGGGATCCCACATAAAATACACTCAATCGTTGCAGCAAGAACATCTTTGGGGCCGGGCAGGGTGGCTCACACCTGTGATCCTAGCACTTTGGGAGGCCGAGGAGGGAGGATCGCCCCAGGAGCTCGTGCCAGGCTACAGTGAGCTGGGATTGCACCACTGCGCTCCAGCCTGGGCAACAGTGTGAGACCCTGTCTCCAAAGAAAAAGACAGTTTTGACAGGCACGCAGTTCAGCTGGAATTTCACCCCGCGTCTGCTTTTCCTTGGGTTTTTTCCATTCTCGATTTTTCCATTTATGGTGATTTTATCTAAAACGTCTTTTCTAAATAAATGCATCGAGGCAGTGAGGAAGGGGGAAGGGGGAAAACGAGCCGATTCCATCTTTTCAAAGAAAAATCCAGCAGGCGCGGCTGTTAGCAGGCGGGATGTGGGAGCCACTCTTCTTTCTTCGCCGGAGCACGGAGAGGGTGGGGATTTGCCCGCAGTCACACAGCGAGGCGCGGCAGAGCCGGGAGGGTGCTCGCCCACGCTCCACATTCGGGGGCCCTGGGATGGGGCAGGGGGCCGCTGGGGGCTCCTCAGATGCCGCCGCAGGAGGGGAGGTGGTTCCCGGGGAAGTGAAACCCACGGACCCCACTTGCACCTTCTCCAGGGACAGCCGCCACCGCGTTCTGTGCGCTCCCCTACGGTGGGCCAGCTCTGCCCCTCTCTCCCCATCTCACAGGGCTCCCCACTGCCCCGCACCCCAGCCTGGCCTCTGAGGCTGTGGGGGGCCTTCCACTGCCCCCACCCGGCTGTCAGCCCTGGCGCCATTGACTTTCAGATCCCACCTCCTGGTCTCCGTCCCGGCTGTTCCCTCCGCCCGGGATGCCGTTCCCGGTTACATCCTGTCCTCCGCGGGCGGGCAGGGGAGGGGGCGGCCTCGGCTGCTGGGGAAGTGTTGCAGAAATGTCCCCTCCCCACCCCGGGCTGCGGTCTGACAGTTGGCCGGACGTTTTCCTGTCAGCTGCCGGCGCTAGGTCAGACCCCTCCTGCGAGGCCAGGGGCTGTGGCCATTGGGAGTTTGTCGCCACGGACCCCTCCTCCCCCAGAGGGCACGCCAGTCTTGAAGGTAGGGGGCTCCTGGAGCGGGGAGCTGGACAGAAGCGGCCACTTTTTGAGGTTGGGATCTGGGCGGGGGTGGGTCGAGGCCTGGCTGCGGGCAGCAACCGCACGGCTGAGCCCTCGGGGATGAGGCCTGAGTGTGGATCCCTGGGTCCCTGGACACTGTCTCCCCCGCAACTGACCCCCAAAGGCCTGTCCTCAGGCTGAACACTCTGTCTCCGTCCCAAATGTGCAGGGGGGGTCCTTCCCACTGCCTGGAAAATTGATGGGTGACAGACCTGCCTCATGATTGAGGAAGTGGGCCCAGAGAGGGCAGGAAACCCACTCAGGATCACACAGCAGGGGCCCAGAGAGGGCAGCAAACCCACTCAGGATCACACAGCAGGGCCCCAGAGAGGGCAGCAAACCCACTCAGGATCACACAGCAGGGCCCCAGAGAGGGCAGCAAACCCACTCAGAATCACACAGCAGGGGCCCAGAGAGAGTAGGAAACCCACTCAGGATCACACAGCAGGGGCCCAGAAAGGGCAGGAAACCCACTCGGGATCACACAGCAGGGGCCCAGAGAGGGCAGGAAACCCACTCGGGATCACACAGCAGGGCCCCAGAGAGGGCAGGAAACCCACTCGGGATCACACAGCAGGGGCCCAGAGAGGGCAGGAAACCCACTCGGGATCACACAGCAGGGGCCCAGAGAGGGCAGGAAACCCACTTGGGATCACACAGCAGGGGCCCAGAGAGGACAGGAAACCCACTCGGGATCACACAGCAGGGTCAAAACTGGACAAGGGAGTGGAGTGTGGGTGCCCCTGTTCTCACCAAGGGCCCTGGAGCAGGGGGCCTCGACGGTCTCCCAGGCCCCAGCACTCACGGACCCCTCCCCATGTCGCCCTGTGCGTGCACACGGTCACCCCACACACGCCCCCTGTTTGACCTTTCCCCAGCAACATGAGCAGCCCGGAGCCCCCCACAGAGCCCCGCGCGCCCGACGACCCCACCTGGTCGACTCAGCCCACGTATAGCAACCTTGGTAAGCAGCTCCCCAGGGAGCCCTGGGCTGCGGGGGTGCAGGGAGCGGCAGGGGGGTGCAGGGAGCGGCAGGGGGTGCAGGGAGCGGCAGGGGGGTGCAGGGAGTGGCAGGGGGTGCAGGGAGCGGCAGGAGGTTGCCGGGCACCATGGCCTCTGGGAACAGCAGCAGCTGGTAAAATGAGTGACCTCCGGGAAGGCCCGGAGTGGGCGAGGGCTGAAAAATAACCTGTGGGTTGGTGGGCGGGGCGTGGTGGCTCACACCTGTAATCCCAGCACCTTGGGAGGCTGAGGCAGGTGGATCCCTTGAGGCCAGGAGTTCAAGACCGGCCTGGGCAATATAATGAGACCCGCCCCCGATCTCTACAAAACAAAAAAAATGAGATGGACATGGTGTCAAGAGCCTGCAGTCCCAGCTGCTCGGGAAGCTGAGGTGGGAGGATCCCTTGAGCCTGGGAGGTCAAGGCTGCAGTGAGCCATGAAATAGAAAAAAATATATACCATTAAAAAGAGAGAGAGGCTGGGCACGGTAACTCATGCCTGTAATCCCACCCTTTCATCCCAGCACTTTGGGAGGCCGAGGAGGAGGATCACTTGAGGCCAGGAGTTCAAGACCAGCCTGGCCAACATGGCAAAACCTGTCTCTGCTAAAAATACAAAAATTAGCCAGACATGGTGGTGCATGCCTGTAATTCCAGCTACTTGGGAGGCTGAGGCAGGAGAATCGCTTGAACCTGTGAGGCAGAGGTTGCAGTGAGCCAAGACTGAGCCACTGCACTCCAGCCTGGGCGACAGAGGGAGACTCCATCTCAAAAAAAAAAAAAAAAAAAAAGGCCAGGTGCAATGGTTCAAGTCTGTAATCCCAGCACTTTGGGAGGCCGAGTCAGGCAGATCACCTGAGGTCAGGAGTTTGAAACCAGCCTGGCTAACATGGTGAAACCCCATCTCTACGAAAAATACAAAAATTAGCTGGGCATAGTGGCGGGCACCTGTAGTCCCAGCTACTTGGGAGGCTGAGGTAGGAGAATCGCTTGAACCTAGGAGGCGGAGGTTGCAGTGAGCCGAGATCGTGCCACTGCACTCCAGGCTGGGTAACAGAGCAAGACTTCAAGAAAAAAAAAAAGCAAGACAGACACTTGCGCAAAGCCACGGAGGTAAGTGGGAGTCGCTGAGTGCTGGGTGGCACCACTCTCTGAAACTGATCCATCCTCCTATGAGCCTCAGTTTCCCCTTCTGTAAGCTCTGTCGCCCAGACTGGAGTGCAGTGGAACAATCTCGGCTCACTGCAAGCTCCACTTCTCAAGTTCACACAATTTTCCTGCCTCAGCCTCCCGAGTAGCTGGGACCACAGGCGCCCACCACCAAGCCCAGCTAATTTTTTGTATTTGTAGTAAAGATGGGGTTTCACTGTGTTAGCCAGGATGGTCTCAATCTCCTGATCTCGTGATCCACCCATCTCGGCCTCCCAAAGTGCTAGAATTACAGGCATGAGCCATTGTGCATGGCCGCGTCCGGCAAATTTTTAAAAAATTTTTGCAGAGACAGGGTCTCACTATGTTGCCCAGGTTGGTCTCAAATCCTAGGTTCCAGTGATCCTCCTGCCTCGGCTTCCACCTTCCTAAGTGCTGGGATTACAAGCATGAGCCACCGGCACCCAGCCTCATTACTTCCATGTTAGAGATGGGGAAACCGAGGCTGAGAGGTGGAGTCACGTATCCCGTTCCCACTCCACCTGTCCTCAACCCTCCCCGACTGTCTCTCCCTGCAGGTGAGATCCGTGCCCACCTGCTGCCCTCCAAGGCCTGCCGCCTCCGGACCCCTGGGTCCCTCTCCACCAACCCACAGCCTCTGCCCCCACCCCTGCCCAAGAAGATCCTAACCCGGACCCAGTCACTGCCCACCCGCAGGACCCTCCATCCCAGCTCCATCCAAGTACAGCCGCCTCGGAGACCCTTTCTGGGGTCCCACAGTGTGGACAAGAGCCAGGCTGCAGTGGGACCAGCCTGTCTCCCTGCAGAGCTGACCTTTGGCCTGGCTGACGCCCCGCTGGGCCTCTCCCTCCGCGATCTGCACAGCCCGGAGGCTGTGCACACTGCACTGGCTGCGCGGCAGCTGCAGGGCCTCCGTACCATCTATGCCCGGCTCCGTGCCCGGCTCATGGGGGGCCACCCCGGGCCCTGCCACCCCGGCCACAGCTTCCGCCTCCTAGACAGCTCACCCTGTGCAGAGAGCGGGGACGCCCTGTACTACCGCGTGGTGCGCGCGCACGAGGACGCCTGGCACATCCTGGTCGCCAAGGTGAGCCCCACGGCCCCACCCTCTCTGAGGTGTCCCCAGTGCCCCATCTTAGGCATAACCCAGGGCTTGTTTCGCTTGGCCTTTCTGTGAGTCAGTTCTCACACTGCTGTAAAGAAATACTGGAGCCAGGCGCGGTGGCTCACGCCTGTCATCCCAGCACTTTGGGAGGCCAAGGCGGGTGGATCAGCTGAGGTCAGGAGTTCAAGACCAGTCTGGCCAACATGGTGAAACCCAGCCTCTACTAAAAATACAAAAATTAGTTAGGTGTGGTGGCGGGCGCCTGTAAACCCAGCTACTTGGGAGACTGAGGCAGGAGAATTGCTTGAACCCGGGAGGCAGAGGTTGCAATAAGCCAAGATTGGGCCATTGCACTCCAGCCTGGGCAACAGAGTGAGACTCCGTCTCAAAAAAAAAAAAAAGAAAAAGGCCGGGCACAGTGGCTCACACCTGTAATCCCAGCACTTTGGGAGGCCGAGGCGGGCAGATCACGAGGTCAGGAGATACGGACCATCCTGGCTAAGACGGTGAAACCCTGTTTCTACTAAAAAGACAAAAAATTAGCCGGGCGTGGTGGTGGGCGCCTGTAGTCCCAGCTATTCGGGAGGCTGAAGCAGGAGAATGGCATGAACCCAGGGGGCAGAGCTTGCGGTGAGCCGAGAACGCACCACTGCACTCCAGCCTGGGCGACAGAGCGAGACTCCGTCTAAAAAAAAAAAAAAAGGCTGGGCAGCACAGTGGCTGATGCCTGTAATCTCAGCACTTTGGAAGGCCAAGGCGGGCAGATCATGAGGTCAGGAGTTCGAGACCAGTCTGGCCAACATAGTGAAACCCCCATCTCTACTAAAAATACAAAAATTAGCCAGGCGCGGTGGTGCGCACCTGTAGTCCCAGCTACTTGGAGGCTGAGGCAGGAGAATCACTTGAACCTGGGAGGCGGAGGTTGCAGTGAGCTGAGATTCGAAAATTGGGCTATTGCACTCCAGCCTGGGCGACAGAGTGAGACTCTGTCTCAAAAAAAAAAAAAGAAAAGAAAAAAGAAAAGAAAAGAAAAAGGAATACTGGAGACTGGGTAATTTATAGAGAAAAGGGCCTTAATTGGCTCATGGTTCTGGTGGCTTCTGCTTCTGGGGAGGCCTCAGGAAGCTTCCAATCATAGTGGAAGGCGAGGCGGGAGCAGGCATCTCACACGGTGGGAGCAGGAGGAAGGGAGGGAGGAGGTGCCACTCACCTTTACACAGCCAGATCTCACGAGAACTCACTCGTTATCCCAACGACAGTGCCAAGGGAGATGGTGCTGAGCCATTCATGATAAACCACCCCCAAGATCCAAGTCGCCTCCCACCAGACCCCACCTCCAACACTGGGGAATGAGATTTGGTGGGGACACAGATCCAGACCATATTAGACTTGTTTATTTTGCAACTAACACGTGAATCAACGCAGTTAACCCAGGAAACCATGTTTCTAAAGTATGGGGCCATGGGTGTGGCCTTGGAGCTCTTGTCAAAACCCCTCCCACACCTCTCTGGCCGGGGATCTGCTTTTGTGTTTTTTGTTTTGTTTTTTGTTTTTGAGACAGAGTCTCACTCTGTTGCCCAGGCTGGAGTGCAGTGGCGCGTTCTCGGCTCACTGCAACCTCCACCTCCCGGGCTCAAGGGATTCTCTCACCTCAGCCTCCGAAGTAGCTGGGATGACAGGCGCGCCACCACGCCCAGCTAGTTTTGCATTTTTTAGTAGAGACGAGCTTTCCCTGCGTTGGCCAGGCTGGTCTCGAACTCCTGACCTCAGCGATCCCCCTGCCTCCCAAAGTGCTGGGAAGGCGTGAGCCACCGCGCCCGGCCCAGGAATCTGCTTTCGAACTCATTGCCCAGGGACGTCTTCTTCCCTGGCTTAACTTTCCTGAAAGTCCTTACTGGTGACTAACTTCCAAATTAACACTGACCTCCTGCTGCTGGAGGGATGCAGGCAGCCCCTAGCCGTAGTGGGGGCAGTTTGGGGGTGTGCGGGGGAGGCTTCGGGGCAGGTAGCACTGGGGCAGGCGGTGCTTGTGGGGGGCCCAGTGATCCAGGCCCCGACACCCCCTCTGCCTTGCAGGTGCCCAAGCCCGGGGCGGACGTGCCCCACCCGTGGGGCCTGGAGCTGCAGGCCTCCCTGTCTCCACACTTCAATCTGCAGGGGCTGTGTGGCCTGGTGCCTGAAGGCACACTGCCCGGGGCGCCCTGGAGAGGCGCAGTGGCGCTGGCAGCCGAGGTTCCAGAGCGCACGGTGGCGCAGTGGCTGGCGGAGGCCTGCACGCAGCCGCCGGAGGAGTTCGTGTGGGCTGTGGCCCTGCTGCTGCTGCAGCTGAGCGCGGCCCTGAAGTTCCTGGAGGCGTGGGGCGCGGCCCTAGTCGAGTTGCGGCCGGAGAACTTGCTGCTGGTGGCACCTCGGGGCTGTGCGACGACGGGGCCCCCACGCCTGCTCCTCACTGACTTTGGCCGCGTCTGTCTGCAGCCCCCTGGACCCCCGGGCTCCCCGGGCCCCCACGCGCCGCAGCTGGGCAGCCTCCTCCGAGCGCTGCTCAGCCTTGCTGCGCCCTCCACCACGCCTTTGGCCGCGGGCCTGGAGCTCCTGGCAGCACAGCTGACCCGCTTGCGGCCCTCGGCGTCCCGGACGCGGGGCGCGCTGCAGGCGCTGCTCTGGGGGCCCGGGCCTGAGCTGCGCGGCCGCGGAGCACCGCTTGGTCCCTGGCTCCGAGCGCTCGGGCCCTGGCTGCGGGTGCGCCGCGGGCTGCTGGTCCTGCGCCTAGCAGAGCGGGCCGCAGGTGGGGAAGCTCCCAGCCTCGAGGACTGGCTGTGTTGCGAATACCTGGCCGAGGCCACCGAGTCGTCGATGGGCCAGGCCCTGGCGCTGCTGTGGGACTGACCCCAACCCAGGGCGAACACACCTGGTCCAGGCCTGCTCAGGAGGCAGGGCTGGGGCTGAGGTCAGCGTCTCCATGAGAGCCAAGACACCCTCTTCCTGCAGTCCAGGAGCGCAGCAGAGAGAGCAATGCCCCCCTCCAGAGCCTCCCCTCCCGTGCTGGGGATGTGGGTCAAGGGCTTCCCAGGAATGCAGCTGCCCCTCCAGGGCTGGGGGCTGGCCAGCGCCTCCTGTGTTGGGCAGCAGCTCTCTGAAGCCAGGGCCCCCACGCCACTTCCAGGTGTGGACAACCCCGCTGATCAATGTCTCTCTGTGTTCTGCCTTCCCCAGCAGCCAGGGCGCTCTTCCGCGTGGGTTCTGTCATTGTTTCCATGAGAGGCCAATGCCGGGACCAGAGGCATTCCTGGCTCTGGAGCACCCCCTTGCGCTGAAGATGGCCAGTGATTTTGGGCATGCGAATGCCCCCGTCCCTGGTGGAGAATTGCTTGGTGGTGTCACGGGAAGGGAAGGCTCCCTGGGACCTTAGACACCCAGCTCATCTCAGCGGGGTCTGGACTCACCTTCCCTACAACAGTCCCCGCTGTTCCCTGCCACCTCCCCCCAATCCCTCTGCGCCCACCCTGCCTCCCTCCCTGTTCCTCCGTGACACACTAACTTCTTTCGCGCCCCCAAGCGTTTGTGTAGGCTGTTCCCTCTGCCATACTGTTCCAGTTCCACTTTCTTTCTTTTTTTTTTTTTTGAGACGATCTCGGCTCACTGCAAGCTCCGCCTCCCGGGTTCACGCCATTCTCCTGCCTCAGCCTCCCGAGTAGCTGGGACTACAGGCGCCCGCCACCACGCCCAGCTAATTTTTTGTATTTTTAGTAGAGACGGGGTTTCACCGTGTTAGCCAGGATGGTCTAGAACTCCTGACCTCGTGATCCGTCCGCCTCGGCCTCCCAAAGTGCTGGGATTACAGGCGTGAGCCACCGCGCCCGGCTACAGTTTCACTTTCTCTAAACAAATAAAGGTGCCCACTCTGGGCCATCGCTAGCTCCTTACCCTGCGTTCTCCGCCCACTCTCAGGAGCATTTATTCCTCTGTTACTGTCCGCAAGGCTGCGAGTTCCCTGGGGGCAAAGGCCAGGCTTGGCACACAGTAGGTGCTCACTTAATACCACAGGATGATGTAATAAACAGGCACAGAGGAGACTCACTGGAGGGGGATGGAGTCTTCCTTTATGTCTCTGACACACTGCACTGCCCTTGCTTGTGGCTTCCTTCCTGGAGACTCAGAGTTGCCCCTCCATTCCATTCCCCATGGCAGTCCTGGGAGGATCTTCCCAACCCCAGATATGAGGTCCCTCTCCAGCTCAAACACCTCCCATGGCTCCCCAGTGCCTCAGAATACATACAGGGCTCTTCCAAAGTCTCCTCAGAGTCTCCAACCCCATGTCGTTCATCCCTGGAGGTTACTTTCCAGCCTCCACGCCTTTGCCCAAGTTGTTTTTTACACCAGAAAACAGCCCCCTCTACTCTGCTTCATACTCCTATTCATCCTGCATGGCCTCAGCTCTAATGCCCCTTCTCTGCATTTGCGCTGCCCAAATGAGCTGGGGGTATCTGTGTCCAGGTTTGTCCTCCCGGCCGACCCCACCACCGCTCAGACGGCTGAATATCCCCCCGGCCCGCTCGCCAAGTCTACAATCTTTTCGAGTTCCTCCTTTCCTCCTCTTTCCAGCCGGTTTCCCGGCCAGGCCTGGCCCTGACTTTCCGGGTGGTGCTCCCGGATGCGGCCAGCAGGTGGCGCTGCGGCCGGGCAGACGGCGGGGTTGCAGACCCGGAAGCGCTCCAGGCCACGACCCCGCCGGAAGTGCTACTGCCCCGAACGGCGCTGCAGGTCCCTAAGGGCCGCCAGTAACACGGCGAACTCAAAGGAGTTGGGAGCACAGACATCCCCATGCGCAGGCCCAGGCTGGGGCGGAAGGGGACGCGAGGCAGGAAGGGACTTCAAGCGAGCAGTGGCAAGGCTGGCGCCAAGCTGAGGGCCCGGCCTCCCAGCCCAGGGGGTCTCCTCCGTGGGAGGGGTCCCGCAGCTGCCTGGGTGCCAAATCCCCCGCGACCCCTCCACCCAGGGCCCTCTGTGGTCCCAGGCACTCCTCCCACCAGTCCCCAGCGTCACCACCACAGAGCCACGTGCATCGGGTGTAATCACTTTATTGGCTTTTGGAGAGCAATGGAGGGAATACCTCATCTTTCCAAGTTAAAAGACTAAGACTGTTTCCAAAAGACTCCAAATAAGAAACTTCTCCTCAAAGTACAAGGATAATCTGAATCATCTTAAACCAGCAATAAAAAAGTAAAATATAAATTTTTATTTAGAATTAAAGCAAATACTTCAGTATCACAAACACAATATTAAACTTCAAGAAATACACCGCTAATTCGGAGTGAGCGTTTATTTGCACGATTACAACATGCGGACAAACCCAGGCGAGATGAGCGAGTCTACGGTTCCTACCCACCCGGCTGACAAGGGGTGTCCCCAGGGGCCGGATGCCCAGCCCCGAGGCGGCCCTACTCCTCCTCCTCTCCCGAAGACTCTCTCTCGAACGTGTAGGCCATGAAGCAAGCGTCGGGTCTCTTGGGGACAAGGGGATGCCCCGGTCTCACAATCTCAAAGCCCAAAAAGCTGAAGGTTCGGAGCAAGGCGGCTGCGGGGGAGAAGCCGTCAGAACCCCTGCCGACCAGAACCCCCCGCCCGCACCCCCCACCCCCGCAGGGAGACCGTGCCTGCGGGCTGAGAATGAAGGGGCGGGGCAGGCACCCCCACGCACCCTACTGCAGGCGATACGGGTCACCTACCTCTGTCCTCGCGGTTCTTGTGGAAGCAAATGAAGACATGGTCGGCTCGCAGCTGCTCCTCAGCGAACTCCAGGAGAACTGCAAAGCTGCAGCGAGTGTCAGCGTCTCGGCTGGCCCGACCCACCTGCCTACCTCCTGGGCCTTAGCAGCTACCCTGAGGCCCGCTCTACTCCAGGGTCCCCCTGGGGCCCAGATCGTCCTCTGGGTGGGGCCGTCCTGACACCACAGTGTTGAGCAGCACCGCTGCACCCACCCACGTGCATGCCCCATGACAGAAAAGCTCTCAGACACTGCCTGGCATCCCTTGGAGGGTGGAATCCCAGGGTACGAATTTGGAGTGCACTTTTTAAAAAGGGACCCCAGGCCGGGAGTGGTAGCTCAGGCCTGTAATCCCAGCACTTTGGGAGGCCGAGGTGGGCGGATCACGAGGTCAGGAGTTCAAGACCAGCCTGGCCAACATGGCGAAACCTCGTCTCTACTAAGAACACAAAAATTAGCTGGGCATCGGTGGCGGGCGCCTCTAAGCCCAGCTACTCGGGAGGCTGAGGCAGGAGAATCGCTTGAACCCGGAAGGCAGAGGTTGCAGTGAGCCAAGATCATGCCACTGCACTCCAGCCTAGGCAACAAAAGCAAGACTCCATCTCAAAAAAAAAAAAAGGACCCTGTCCCCACCAACAAAGCGATGGTGGCCCCCATATGTGCTGCCTGAAGGCAGTGCCCTCCCTCATCTGTCCCTGCACCCCTTGGGCAGCAACCCCCACCTGGTCCCTGCTCCCCTGGGTGAGCACTCCCCGCCTGTCCTTGCCCCTCACCTGGTCCCTGCTCCCCTGGGTGAGCACTCCCTGCCTGTCCTTGCCCCTCACCTGTCCTTGCTCCCCTCGGGCAGCGCGCCGCCCGGGATCTCGATGTAGAGGCTGCCGCCACTCAGCACTGTTCGCCAGTTAATGCGTTTGGCGTCTGTGAGCCTGGACTGGACGTTGAGAATCCTCGTCTTGTCGTTGGACGTTAGTTCCTCTGTTACATTCAGCCGATCATCCTGTCCAGGGGGTGCAGCCCAATTCAGAACCCTGACTCACCCCACAGGACTCCAAGAACCCGGCAGCGCTAAAGCTTGGGCCTAGGCCGTGTTGAGCTCAGGCAAGGCCTGGGCTGCAGGAGACTGTGCGCCGACTCTGATGAAACTCAGGGTTCCCACGATTAAATTCAATCACAGGTACGGGCAGCAAGGTGCACAACAAGTACCTGTGGCCCCAGAGCAGCCCCAGCAGGCCCGGCCCCATACTCACGGAGTAGAATAAGTTAGCTGAAAGATTGTGATCCCTCTGACTATTCCCTCGCCCACCTGGGATCTTCAGGGGTGGGTGAGGGGCATCAGGAGCACCACCGAGGCCCCGGACCCGGGTTACTACAGCAGTGGAGGGAGACCCTGGAACTGAAAATGATGCAGGTCACGAGGCAGCGCCAGGCTCCGGGCGGAGACCCCTCCAGGGCGCCCGGGAGGCCTTCAGCACACCCCCACCCCTGCCTCGGCCAGAAGACCCCGCCCCGCCCAGGCAGGGGCCCACCCGGTCCCACACCCCCGAGGCTTCCCGAAGGCAGCTCCAACTCCTGCCCCAAGCACCTACAAGGGCAGCGGTCACTGAGCCCCGACTCCTCGGGCGGCGCCGCCCAGGACAGCCCAACCCTCCCAGGGCTGGGGGTCCCTTCCCCTCACGCAGCCCCGCCGGGGCAGAGCCTCACCCCCCGGCCACCACGACAGCCAGCACTTCCCCTTTTCAGTTCTGCCGCGGCTTCCCCTTTCCACCCTGCACTACGGCCAAAATCTGGAACTCTTGCTTGTCCCCGCGAGGACCGGGCGGGCCTAGCCTGACCTCATGGAGGACGCGCCCCGCTCCGGCTCCCGGCCGCCCGCCCCCCCGCCCCCGCTCCAGGCCCGGGCCCTCCCGGTTGCGTCATCCAGGCAGACGCGGCCTCGCGCCCCGGGGGAGATTTTCACAATCGAGCAGCCGGCAGCGCCAGCAGCCATTTGCTGCGCAAGGTAAATAGGCCCCAAAGTTGCCTCCATTTTGCACGGCCCCCAAACCGCGGCACCGCCAGCACCGCGGCCCAACCTCCCGATCCGGGGCTGAGCGACGCCCACCTCGGGGGACGCAGTCGGGAAAGCTCGACCGAGACCCCGTGGGCTCCCCCACAACCGCAGCTGGCACCCGCGCCCCCGGAAGCGGGACGCGTCTTCCCGGGAAGCGGCGGGGGTCTTCCCAGGGCGCTGCCGGGCTGTCGGAATGCGCGACCCCCAGCTCCCCGGCGGCCCCCGCGGAGAAGCCCTGGGTGCCGTCTACGTGCGCGGCCTCGCCCCGCGCGTCCCGAGCCATCCAGACCGACTCGCTCTGGGGCGAAAAACGGGGCCCACGAGGTCCGTCGCGTGCAGGGGCCACATCGAGGCAAGACGGACCCGCGGGAGCTCGTCCGCCGCAAAGCGCTCCCCGCTCCCGCAGCGCACGCTCGACGGCCGGGACCGAAAAGTGCAGATTCACCAGCCCCGCGGGCCCTGCCTGTCCTCGGACCAGCCCCCCAAGGCCGACCCCGCCCCCAACCAGATTGCCCCATCCTGCGCCTCCCAAATCCGACCCGACCGCACACCCTTCCTCCAAACCGAATTCCCAGTCTGCGCCCCGCAAATCCAATCATCGACCAGAAGCCTCTCCCCTCCTCCGAAGCCGAGTCCCATCCCGCGAACCCCGCAAAAGACACACGCCTCCCCCGACTCCCCGTCCTGCGCCCAAATCCGACCTCCGACCCATGCCCCTCCCCCAAATCAGGCGCCCCGAACGGTGCCCCCCAAATCCAACTCCGCACCCTTGCCCCCCAAACCCGACTCCCCCGAGAGCACTGCTAAGGCCGGGGGGGGACCTCCAGGCCCGCCCTGCCCCTACCTCGTCCCCGGCGCGATTCTGGCCTTGACAAAGGGGCGGATCTCGCGCGCCGGGGACCTATCTGGCGCCCCGAGGACGGCCCCCCGCAGGCCTGCGCGGCCGGCGCTTCTGGAAGCTTCGGACGGGGGCGGGGCACTTACCTCTCACTGCTGCTGCCGCCGCGGCTGTGCAGGCTTAGGAGCGGCATGGTGCGGCTGGCGTGGATGGTGGCGCTGGGTTTATCCCCTTCCTTCTCTCTGGCGAAGCAGTGGCTATTGAGGATCCGCTGCAGGGAGGATTTCACCATCCGGCCGCTGGGGTCCGAAACCAGGAAAACCTCCGCTGCGTCTCTCCGCGCCGCCGCCGCTGCTCGCCGTTCGCAAAATGGCGCCTCTGCCGCCGCCCGCCTTTATAGATGCTGCGCCCAGGCCACGCCCCCCGCGCCGCCGGGAACGCGACCGCACGAGGGGCAGAGCCGCGGGGCCGCCGGGAAAAAAAGTCGCGCCCGCCCCTCCCAGCGCCTGATTGGTGGAAGGGAAAGGGAAAGGAAGAGGCTCTCTGGAGATTGGTTGGTGAGCCTCGGGCCACGCCCCCTCCTGCGCGCGTCCTTCTGGGGGCGGGGCTGCCGTGGCGCCGGGTACGCGCTGCGCGCGCCCCGAGCCGTCCCCGCCCCCACAATCGTGCCTTGGGGCGGGGGCGGCTCGCTGGGGTCGATTTTCGGGGGTCTTCGAGTGCCCGTTTGTCTGTCGTGGTCCACGTCGCCCTCCCTAGGGTCCCTTCACGCCCCGGGACCCCTCCCCTGGGTAGGCCCCCGGGTGCTTGGGGGGGTGTCCAACCGCGCCCATACTCCCATAGGACAGAATTATTTCCAGTAACACCTGGTAATCATTGATGATATTACTGGTTTTATTTTTTTTATTTGGTCTTGCAGTTCTTAAAATGCTTCCAGTGTTTAAAAAAAAAGAACTTCCAATGTTAAAGATATTCAAATTTAGTAAAATATTTCGTGTACAATTTGGACTTAAGCAAAAATTTTACTCCTTGCAGATAAATTCAGATTTTTCCTGTGGAAACTGAAACTTACCCTAAGGAAAAACAGTACTCCTGGCAGTTAAAATTCAGAAACACATCTCATGTATGAACTAAAATGTGGATCTCCCAAGGAAAAAACGATTTCTTTGGTGGTCAAGTTCGGTAAACTGTTTCGCCTGTGAGGTAAAATGTGGACTTACGTAGCAAAAATATTTCCCCTCCTGGTTAAATCCAGAAAAAAAATCTCAGGTATGAACTGCACTTTGCTTTTAATAAGCAAAGATATAACTCTTGGCAGTCACATACGGATACATAGCTTGTGTGTAGACTAAATTATGAATTTAGCAAAAAGTTGCCACTTTGCAGTGAGGTTTAATAAAATATTTTATATTTCATGTATAAACAAAATTTTGTTCTTACCAAGCAAAAATGCTACTCCTGGCAAATCCTGATTCCTTTCATGGTTTTAATTTTGTTTTGTTTGCGACCAGGCCTGGCTGTCACCGAGGCTGGAGTGCAGTGGTGCAATCTCGGCTCGCTGCAACCTCCGCCTCCCAGGTTCAAGCGATTCTCCTGCTTCAGCCTCCTGAGGAGCTGGGATTACAGGTGCCCGCCACCACGCCCGGCTAATTTTTGTATTTTTAGTAGAGATGGGGTTTCACCATGTTGGCAAGGCTGGTCTGGAACTCCTGACCTCAGGTGATCTGCCTGCCTCGACCTCCCAAAGTTTGGGGATTAACAGGCGTGAGCCACCGCGCCTGGCTGTCTTTCGAGATTTCCTACTGCACCAGAAGGCTGTTGTTGCATCTCTGCTACGAGCATTCGCTATTCGGGTGTTGAGGCAGAAATTAACTCCTGCTGTTGACATTTGGGGCCGCCCTGGGCACTGCAGGGCGCTGAGCAGCGTCCCTGGCCTCCACCCACTCCATGCCTGGAGCACCCCCAGTCGTGACAACCACAAGTATCCGCAGACATCACCCAGTGTCCCTTGGCGGGGGCAGAATCACCCTGGGTGAGACCCCCGAGTTAGGGGATTCCACGGACCCCCCCAAGAGACTCTGCATCCCATGATCCTCTGCCCTGCTGAGGTCCCAGGAGACTGCGCACGTTGAAATCCACACCTTGAGGCAGAGGTTGCAGTGAGCTGAGATGGCGCCGCTGCACTCCAGCCTGGTGACAGAGCGAGACTCCGTCACAAAAAAACAAAAAAAAGCAATCCACACCCTGAGTGGGGAAGGAGAGAGGAGAAGCATCCCAGGAGCTGGGGCCCTCCTGGTTTATACCGTTTGCCCCATTAGGAGTTTATCCTGAGGCTGGGCACGGTGGCTTACGCTTGTAATCCCAGCACTTTGGGAGGCCGAGGCAGGTGGATCACGAGGTCAGGAGTGCAAGACCAGTCTGGCCAACATGGTGAAACCCTGTCTCTGCTAAAAATACAAAAATTAGCTGGGCATGGTGGCGCGTGCCTGTAATCCCAGCTACTCAGGGGGCTGAGGCAGGAGAATTGCTTGAACTGGCACCCGGGAGGCGGAGGTTGTAGTGAGCCAAGATTGCACCACTACACTCCAGCCTGGGCTACAGAGCGAGACTCCATCTCAAAAAAAAAAAAAAAAAAAAAAAAAAAAGGAGTTTATCCTGGTGTCTGGTGTGAGCAGAGAACAGACTCTGTTTCAAATAATTAACTCAGGGTCTCCTCCCTCGGACCCGTGGACATTGGGCTTGGATTGTTCTCTGGGGTGGGGCGTCCTGGGCAAATGGTATGAACCAGGAGGGCCCCAGCTCCTGGGATGCTTCTCCTCTCTCCTTTCCCACTCAGGGTGTGGATTGCTTTTTTTTTGTTTTTTTGTTTTTTGAGACGGAGTCTCGCTCTGTTGCCAGGCTGGACTGCAGCGTCTTGGGCACTGCAGGGTACCGAGCAGCGTCCCTGGTCTCCACCCACTCCATGCCAGGAGCACTCCAAGTCATGACAACCAGAAATGTCCCAAACATCACCCGACGTCCCTTGGGGGCAGAATGACGCCCCTTAGTTGACGGCCTCCTCTGGGAACAGAGGCAAGAGCCTGCTCAAAATGAACAGGTCGCGGGTGCGATTTCCAGAACAGCCACGACCAGGGAGCCCCGTCCCTCCATCCTGACTGCAGCAGCTCTCACTTCCTCCTCCTGCCTGCCTCTGATGGCCGCCTGCCAATGCTGTGAGGCTTCCAGAAGGGCCACCCCCACACTGGCCAGGCCACGTGGGATGAGCGCTAGGATCAGCAACTGTGCCCTGCTGGCCCACCTGGCCGGGCTCCCCAGGAACTCCCCAGGGTGGGAGGTGCTTTGCTGGGAGCTGGGGAGTCTGTGACTGGTGAGGGGCCTCCCGGACAGCAGGGAGAGAAAGAGGCATATCTTTCTCTGGAGGTGGTGGGGCTTGAACTGTCTGAAAGGGACAGCAGAGGATGTGGGGTGGTCAAGGATAGAGGGCCCATGCCTGGGTTTTCCTCTGAAATCAAGGTTGAGGGGATAGGGCTGCTGGCAGAGGACGCAGAGAGTATGACTCTGATTGATTGATTGATTGATGGACTGATTTTTTTTTTTTTTTTTTTTTTGAGACAGAGTCTCACTCTGTAGCCCAGGCTGGAGTGCAGTGGCGTAACCTTGGCTCACTGCAACCTCCACCTACAGGGTTCAAGCGATTCTCCTGCCTCAGCCTCCCGAGAAGCTGGGACTACAGGCGTGCACCACCATTCCCGGCTAATTTTTGTATTTAGTAGAGACAGGGTTTCACCATATTGGCCAGGACAGTCTCAAACTCCTGACTTCATGATCTACGTGCCTCCCAAAGTGCTGGGATTACAGGTGTGCCACCGCACCTGGCTGATTGGTTTTTGAGACAGAGTCTCGCTGTGTCGCCCAGGCTGGAGTGCAGTGGCACAATCTCGGCTCACTGCAACCTCCGCCTCCCGGGTTCACACCATTCTCCTGCCTCAGCCTCCCAAGTAGCTGGGACTACAGGTGACCCCCACCACACCCGGCTAATTTTTTGTATTTTTAGTAGAGACGGGGTTTCACCATGTTAGCCAAGATGGTCTCGATCTCTTGACCCCATGATCCACCCACCTCGGCCTCCCAAAGTGCTGGGATTACAGGCGTGAGCCACCGCGCCTGGCCTCGAACTGACCATTTTTAATGGGCACCGTGCAGCCTGCGATAAGCTCAGGCCACAAGGAGGCTGTGCAGGGCCGGGGTTTGGCCACAAAGCCGCAGAGGCATCTGCTGCTGGGTGATAAAGCGGGACCCACAGCCGCGTGGGCAGCCTCAGGACGAGCTGGGCAAACACACATGGAAAAGCGAGGCCCCCAAGTAAACAGGGCTTATCTCGAGCAAGTTGCTGTTTTTCCCTTTACCGTACTTATATTTCTTTTTTTTCTTTCAGACAGAGTCTCCCTCTGTCGCCCAGGCTGGAGTGCAGTGTCACGATCTCAGCTCACTGCAAGCTCTGCCTCCTAGGTTCACGCCATTCTACTGCCTCCACCTCCTGAGTAGCTGGGACTACAGGCGCCCGCCACCATGCACGGCTAATTTTTTGTATTTTTAGTAGAGACGGGGTTTCACTGTGTTAGCCAGGATGGTTTCGATCTCCCGACCTCGTGTTCCGTCTGCCTCGGCCTCCCAAGGTGCTGGGATTACAGGCGTGAGCCACCGCGCCTGGCCATTTTTTTGTATTTTTAGTAGGGATGGGGTTTCACCGTGTTAGCCAGGATGGTCTCGATCTCCTGACCTCGTGATCCGCCCGCCTCGGCCTCCCAAAGTGCTGGGATTACAGGCGTGAGCCACTGCGCCCGGCCTCTTTTTTTTTTTTTTGAGATGGAGTTTCACTCTGTCCCCCAGGCTGGAGTGCAGAGGCGCCATCTCGGCTTACTGCAACCTCCACCTGCCAGGTCCAAGGGGTTATTGTGTCTCAGCCTCCTCAGTAGCTGGGATTACAGGCGTGCACCACACGGCTGGCTAATTTTTGTATTTTTAGTAGAGATGGGGTTTCACCATGTTGTCCAGGGTGGTCTGGAACTCCCAACCTCAGGTGATCCGCCCGCCTCGGCCTCCCAAAATTCTGGGATTACAGGGGTGAGCCACCGCGCCCAGCCTATATTTCTTATGGTTTTGCCCCTTGCTATAATTTTCAGGATTTTATTTTGCAGTATTTGTCATGTTTATTTTATTGTATTTTTGTAGAGATGGGTTTTCACCATGTTGCCCAGGCTGGTGTCAAACTCCTGGGCTCAGGTGATCCTCGTGGCTCAGCCTCCCAAAGTGCTGGGATTACACGTGTGAGCCACCACGCCTGGCCTAATGCATTCACAAAGGTTTGTTATAGAAAAAGTAAGAAAGCTTTATGCGCAGAGCATCTGAACCTCATTCTCTGCGGCTCTTCAGTATTTCCTGCCCCACATTGTCCATGTCTCTATTTTCATGGAGTTTGACCTTTACTTTTGTAAATTTTTTTTTTTTGAGACGGAGTCACCCTGGCTGGAGTGCAGTAGCGCAATCTTGGCTCACTGCAACCTCTGCCTCCCGGGTTCAAGCACTTCTCTGCCTCAGCCTCCCAAGTAACTGGGATTACAGGTACCTGCCACCACGCCTGGCTAATTTCTTTTGTGTTTTTAGTAGAGATGGGGTTTCACTATCTTGGCCAGGCTGGTTTTGAACTCCTGACCTCATGATCCACCCGCCTTGGCCTCCCAAAGTGCTGAGATTACTGGCGTGAGCCACCACGCCCAGTCGTAAAATTGTTTTTTATTGTTTTTCTTTTCTTTTTTTTTCTTTTTCTTGTACAGACAGGGTCTTGCTACGTTGCCCAGGCTGCTCTTGAACTCCGAGCCTCAAGTGATCCACTTGCCTCGGCCTCCCAGATGTGAGCCACTGTGCCCAGCCCTATCTCTTTAAAAAACAAAACAAAACGGGCCAGGCATGGTGGCTCACACCTATAATGCCAGCTCTTAGAGAGGCAGTCAGGAGGATAGCTTGAGTCCAGGAGTTCAAGACCTGCCTGGGCAATATAGCAAGACCCCCATTCAAAAATAAATAGATGAATAAAATTTTTAAAATAAATAAATAAATACAAAACAAAAAAATTGTAAACACACCTGCAAACCAGGAAAGGTTTATTTCTTGTTCTTGCTCCATGAGCTTCTCAGGCCCTAGGGGGCGCTGCTCACCTCCCCTGCCATCTTGAACGTCACTATGGCCAAGAGAGGAAGACCCTGGAAGATCTCACACTAGCAATTAAATGCCCCAGCCTAGAAGTCACCCCAGGAAAGGAGCCACCTCTCCCTGAGAACAAGTAGGGTGGACACAAATGAAATTGGTGTGCTGCCCTGGCAGAGGCAGGAAGTTGGCCACTGCCCAGCACTCCCCACAGTTCTCAACGTCCTGCCTCAGTGGCCCATGCTGGGGGTCCCCTGGGGGTTTCCCACTCAGGTGTTTTGTGTTCCAGAGGCTGGAAGGACCCTGCTGTGGGGGGTGTCACCATTGGGCTTCCACGGGGTGCGGAATCTCACAGCCTCAGTGGCTTCCACACCTTTGTCATGGCAGCAATAACAATATGAGTACACAGCTCAAGCTGTGTACAGGAGCCAAGCACCTGTCCCCGTGCTTGGCTTAATGCTCACAAGGACCCCAGGAGGTGGGGTCTCCATTTTATTTCCATTTTACAGGAAAAGAAACTGTGGCACAGCCAGGCAGCAGTGGAGTCAGGGTCAGAATCTGAGTCGTCTCCATCCAGAGTCAGTGCCCTCAGCTGACACTGTTCTTCACAAAATTAGCAAAAATAGGCCGGGTGTGGTGGCTCATGCCTGTAATCCCAGCACTTTGGGAGGCCGAGGCAGGAGGATCACCTGAGGTCAGGAATTCAAGACCAGCCTGGATGACATGGCAAAACCCTGTCAGTACTAAAAATACACAAATTAGCTGGGTGTGGTGGCATGCACCTGTAATCCCAGCTACTTGGGAGGCTGGGGCAGGAGAATCACTTGAACCTGGGAGGCAGAGGTTGCAGTGAGCCGAGATTGTGCCACTGCACTCCAGCCTGGGCAGACTCAGTCTTAAAAAAAAAAAAAGTCCAGGCCGGGCTCAGTGGCTCACACTTGTAACCCCAGCACTTTGGGAGGCCGGGGCAGGTGGATCACTAGGTCAGGAGTTCAAGATCACCCTGGCCAACATGGTGAAACCCCATCTCTACTAAAGATACAAAAAATTAGCTGGACATGGTGGTGCGCACCTGTAATCCCAGCTACTTGGGAGGCTGAGGCAGGAGAATTGCTTGTACCCAGGAGGCAGAGGTTGTAGTGAGCCGAGATTGCACCATTGCACTCCAGCCTGGGCAACAGGGCTGGACTCCGTCTCAAAAAAAAAAAAAGATAAAAAAAGAAAGTCCCACAGAGGCCCTGTGTCCAGGCTTTGCTTCTGGGAAAGCTGAGCCTTCCAGGAAAGGAATGCAAAGGGAGACACTATGAGAATAAGAAGGTGAAAATGCTGTTGAGGCTGGGCGCGGTGGCTCACGCCCGTGATCCCAGCACTTTGGGAGGCCAAGGCAGGAGGACTGCTTGAGGCCAAGGGTTTCAGACTACCCTCGCTAACATAGGGAGACCTGGTCTCTTAAAAAAAAAAAAAGAAGCTATTTATTTTGACCAGAGAAATGCAAATCGAAACCACAATGAGATCATGCCGTTCACACCCACTAGGCTGGCAATAAAAACACAAACAAAGAAACTGGAAAATGACGAGTTGGACGTGGAGAAGTTGGAACGTTCCTGTATGACTGCTGGGCAGGTAAAACAGTTCAGTCGCTTTGGAAGAGAGACTGGTGGCTCTTCACAAAGTTAAGCATAGAGACAGGGCGTGGTGGCTCACACCTGTAATCCCAGCATTTCAGGAGGCCAGGGCCAGTGGATCACTGGAGCCCAGGAGTTCGAGGCCAGCCTGGGCAACATGGTGAAACACCATCTCTACTAAAAATGCAAAAATTAGCAGCTCGGCACAGTGGCTCACGCCTGTAATCTCAGCACTTTGGGAGGCCGAGGCGGGTGGATCACCTGAGGTCAGGAGTTTGAGACCAGCCTGGTCGACATGGCAAAACGCTGTCACTACTAAAAATACAAAAATTAGCTGGATGTGGTGGCAGGCACCTGTAATCCCAGCTACTTGGGAGGCTGGGGCAGGAGAATCACTTGAACCCAGGAGGCAGAGGTTGCAGAGAGCCGAGATTGTGCCACTGCACTCCAGTCTGGGTGACAAGAGCGAAACTCCATCTCAAAAAAAAAAAAAAAATTAGCTGGGCATGGTGGCACATGCCTGTAATCCCAGCTCCTCAGGAGACTGAGGCAGGAGAATCGCTTGAGCCTGGGAGGCAGAGGTTGCAATGAGCAGAGATGGCCCCACTGCACTGTAGCCTGGGCCACAGAGTGAGACTCTGTCTCATAAATAGAAAATAAAAAATTAGCTGCGTGTGGTGTCAGGCACCTGTGGTCCCAGCTACTCAGGAGGCTGAGGTGGGATGACCACCTGAGCTCAAGAGGCCGAGGCTGTAGTGAGCCCTGATTGCGCCACCGCATGCCAGCCTGGGTGACAGAGATGACAGCCTGTCTCAAAAAACAAATGAAATATTTTGCAGCAACATGGATGGAGCTGGAGATCATTATCCTAAGTGAAATGACTCAGCAACCACCACCCCTGTCTTATTCCAGAACATTCTCGTCACCCTAAAACGAAGCTCCATCCCCATCAGCCATCACTCCCCATCCCCTTCCCAACCCCAGCACCCACACATCCCCTTCCTGTCTCTGTGAATTGGCCTGTCCTGGACATTTCTTTTTTTTTTTTTTTTTTGAGACGGAGTCTCACTCTGTCCCCCGGGCTGGAGTGCAGTGGCGCCATCTCGGCTCACTGCAAGCTCCGCCTCCTGGGTTCATGCCATTCTCCTGCCTCAGCCTCCCAAGTAGCTGGGACTACAGGCGCCCGCCACCACGCCCGGCTAATTTTTTGTATTTTTAGTAGAGACGGGGTTTCACCATGTTAGCCAGGATGGTCTCGATCTCCTGACCTCGTGATCCACCCACCTTGGCCTCCCAAAGTGCTGGGGTTACAGGCATGAGCCACTGTACCCGGCCCTGTCCTGGACATTTCATAGAAATGGGATCACATACAGCATGGCCTTCTGTGTCTGGCACCTCTCACCGAGCGTGACATCCTTAAAGTGCGTTCACGCCATGGCCGCAGTCAGAGCCTCGTTCCTGTTCACGGCTGTGTCGTACTTCACCGTGTGGAAGGGCCACGCTGTGTTGATCCGTGTATCTGAGGATGGAACGCTAGAGCTGCCTACACCATGTGGCTGCGGAGAATCGTGCTGCCCTGAACTTGGGTGTGCAAATATCTGAGTCCAAGCTTCGGATTCCTTTTCGTAGATACCTAGGAGTAGAGTTTCTGCATCTTACGGTCATTCTATTTTAGCTTTTTGAGGAACTGCCAAGCTGTAATATACTTTTAGGAGGGGCCAGGCACTGTGGCTCACGCCTGTAATCCCAACACTTCAGGAGGCCAGAGTGGGCAGATCGCCTGAGGTCAGGAGTTTGAGACCAGCCTGATTAACATGGTGAAACCCCATCTCTGCTAAAAATATGAAAATTAGCCAGGCGCAGTGGTGCATGCCTGTAATCCTAGGTCCTCGGGAGGCTGAGGCAGGAGAATCGCTTGAACCCAGGAGGCAGAGGTTGCAGTGAGCCAAGATCGCGCCATTGCACTCCA
This sequence comes from Pan troglodytes, assembly GCF_028858775.2. Classification (NCBI taxonomy): domain Eukaryota; kingdom Metazoa; phylum Chordata; class Mammalia; order Primates; family Hominidae; genus Pan; species Pan troglodytes. The sequence continues at coordinate 4,563,552 of NC_072418.2, read as the reverse complement.
GCCTGGGTGACAGAGAGAGACTCCATCTCAACAACAACAAACAATCTTTTAGGAAGAAAAAATAAATCTAGGTTACAAACAAGATGTTCAGCCCTTCGCTAATTATGCCAGCTTTATAAAAATAAATATGGAACTAATAATAAAATCACAAGTTACAAACAGCAGAAAGAACACGTCAAACTATTAAACAGTGTCTGTTTGGGGGCGGGAAGATGACAGGTGCTTTACAGTTTTTGCTTTCAGCTTCTCTTTGTTTCCTGTTTGTCTCTGCCTTGTGTCATACAGAAAAAAATGAGAGCCATTTCTTTTTTTTTTTTTTTTTTTTGAGACAGAGTCTTGCTCTGTCGCCCAGGCTGGAGTGCAGTGGCGCCATCTCGGCTCACTGCAAGCTCCGCCTCCCGGGTTCATGCCATTCTCCTGCCTCAGCCTCCCGAGTAGCTGGGACTACAGGCGCCCGCCACAACACTCAGCTAATTTTTTGTATTTTTAGTAGAGACGGGGTTTCACCGTGTTAGCCAGGAGGGTCTCAATCTCCTGACCTAGTGATCCACCTGCCTTGGCCTCCCAAAGTGCTGGGATTACAGGCGTGAGCCACCGCGCCCAGCCGAGAGCCATTTCTAAAGCGGAGGGAGTGGGGACCAGGGAACCCCAGCCCTTGCTTTGCTGAAGGCGGGCTGGCCTTCTGGGTCTCTTGGTAGTTCCTGGGGAGGCCCTATTCACTCAGAATTATTATTATTATTTGAGACGGAGTCTCACTCTGTCGCCCAGGCTGGAGTGCAATGATGTGATCTCGGCTCACTGCAACCTCCACCTCCCGGGTTCAAGCAATTCTCCTTCCTCAGCCTCCCCAGTAGCTGGGATTACAGGCATCCACTATCACGCCTCGCTAATTTTTGTATTTTTAATAGAGACAGGATTTCACCATATTGGCCAGGCTGGTGTCAAACTCCCGACCTCAGGCGATCCGCCCGCCTCAGCCTCCCACAGTGCTGGGATTACAGGCGTGAGCCACCGCGCCCGGCCATTCACTCAGGATTTTTAACACACAGGCCTCACCACCAAAATCCACTTCCCCTCTTCCCTCAGGACTCCCAAAGTCACCATGCTTTGCAGGTAGGGCTCAAACATCTGCCTGCAGGCCTTAGAATGTGCCTTTGGGGGCTGAGAGAGCCCAGGTGCTCTCCAGAGCAGAGGCGTCAGGTTTCTGTGCATGATGGTGTGGGAGCAGGCAGTTCCGAGTGTATGAGCCTGCCAGAGCCGCAGAAACAAATGACCCCAAATACAGTGGCTTTAAACAGCAGGAATGAATGCCTTGCAGGGGCTCCCGCCTGGGATCCCAGCACTTTGGGTGGCCAAGGTGAGCGGATCACATGGATCACTTGAGGTCAGGAGTTCGAGAGCAGCCTGGCCAACATGGGGAAACCCCGTCTCTACTGAAAAAAAAATACAAAAATTAGTCCGGGTGCAGTGGCTCATGCCTGTAATTCCAGCACTTTGGGAGGCCAAGGTGGGCGGATTCCGAGGTCAGGAGATCAAGACCATCCTGGCTAACACGGTGAAACCCCGTCTCTACTAAAAATACAAAAAAAATTAGCCGGGCGCGGTGGCGGGCGCCTGTAGTCCCAGCTACTCGGGAGGCTGAGGCAGGAGAATGGCGTGAACCCGGGAGGCGGAGCTTGCAGTGAGCGGAGATCGCGCCACTGCACTCCAGCCTGGGCGACAGAGCCAGACTCCGTCTCAAAAAAAATTAAAAACTTACCGGGTGTGATGGTGCGCGCCTGTAGTCCCAGCTGCAGGCGCTACGTCTCCCTGGGTGGCAGTGGCAAGTGCTGAGTAGGAGCAATGCCCTGCCCTGCTGCAATGGCAGGGAAGGGTGGGGGACTCCCCGGCTGTGACCTCACTCCAGCGGGCATGTTGATTGGCCCACCCGCGGTCTCCGGCCACCTGTTGCCGTCCATCACGGGGCCACCCTCCCCATCCTCCGTCCTGTCCACAAGGCTCAGCAAAGCGGCTGGCGGGTAAGCGAGACTCGGGGGTAAGGAAGTGAGGCTGGGGGAATCCCGGGCAGAGGTGTGGGCTCCCGGGGTGTGAAGGGGTGTTGCAGAGGACTGTAAGGGTCCCCAATTCCTGGAGCTGCCCCCACGCACACCCAGGGGCCACACACCAGCCTCCCATCCTTCTTGGGCCCCTCCCCCACTGCCACGCGATAGGCCCCTTCCAGGTCTTGGAGCCCCAGGGCTGGGTGGTTTTTCAGCCTAGATACAGGGACACCCTAATCCCAGCAGCCAGAGGCCATGGGGACCCTGAAGAGTACAGCTTTGGGTCTGACTTGGAGCTCCTTGCGACCTCCAGCCAATGGCACTGTCTCTAGCCTCAGTTTCCTCATCTGTCCTATGGGAACAGAATTAGTGGGACAAGGCAGGGTACTCTGTGTCAGGATCAGAAGACCCCCAACCACAACCAGGACCCTCCTCCCCTGCCCCGGCCTGTCACGACCAGAGCCAGGATGGTTCTGCTGCTGGGGCCCAAGCCTGTAGACTCACAGGGTCACGCAGCAGGATGTGGGTGCCCAGAATGGCAGGTCAGGGTGGCCCAGAGGGAGACCCCATGAGAGCAGAGGCCTGGGAGGGGCTGGGGCACCTGTTAGCCTGTCCCGCTGGCCTCAGGCACCAGATAAAAATAGTCCCTGGTCTCAGAGAACATGAGCTGACTCTGGGGCCAAGAGTTTCGGTTTGGGGTGCGTCTGGGACTCATTGCTGTGTTGTCCTGCAGGGGCTCCCGCCCTCTCTGGGCCAGAGCAGCCTTGGCTACTGTACTGATGGATACTGGACCCCAGTGAGGCTGGGCTGTAGGGAGGGGCCCCAGGGCAGGCATGCGGGGTCAGAGAGATGCCTGGAGTGGGCGCCGGGCCATGCCTGGCATGAGTATGAATTTGCCGAGTGAGGAGGGGTGGGAGGACGGGGCCTGTTACTTGGTGTCCGCAGAACCTCCAGGTCAGGCCCAGGCCCGTGGCAGAGACTCAGTAAATGCCAGACCGTGTTCCCCACCCCTCCCAGCCTGGCCCGGGACCTGCTGCTGCTCCAGCCATCTCCATGACAACCAGAGCCTGGGAGGAGCTGGATGGCGGCCTGGGCAGCTGCCAGGCCCTGGAGGACCACTCTGCGCTGGCCGAGACCCAGGAGGACAGGGCTTCAGGTACCCTTGTGGCGCTGGCGGGAGGAAGCCCTTCCCTGATGGTCCCCTTGAGCCAGGAGGCCCATCTTCAGAGACTAGAGCTTCTTAGCCTCCCACACTGGACTGGCTTATACTGTGCTCCCCATGTTCAACCCCTGGCCCTCATTTCTGCCTCAGGGGTCTGTAAGGAGCCCCCAAGGAAGACAGGTGCTGGGCCACACAGATCTAGGTTCGAATCCCACGTTGCCACTGAAATGCTGGGTGTCTTTGGGCAAAGCTGTCTCCAAGCCTGTCTGCTTTCTTTATATTTTTATAAATTTTTATTATTATTTTTTGAGACAGAGCCTCATTCTGTCTTCCATGCTGGAGTACAGTGACATGATCATAAGTCACTGCAGCCTTGACCTCCCAGGCTCAAGTGATCCTCCTGCCTCAGCCTCCCAAGTAGCTGGGGCCACAGGTGCAGGCCACCATGCCTCGCTAATTTTTTTTTTTTTTTTTTTTTTTTTTTTTAGAGATGGGGTCTCACTATGTTGCCCAGGCTGGTCTCAAACTCCTGGGCTCAGGTGATCGTCCCACCTCAGTCTCCCCAAAATGCTGGATTCCAGGTGTGAACCACTGTGCTGGCCTCCACCTACTTTCTTATCTATAAGATGGGGTTAGTCACCCGCACGTCACCCAGCAGGGCCAGGGGAGAGGGTGGGATTGGCCTGGGGGTCCCCACAACCTTAACTCTGCCTGTGTTCCCACAGCGACACCCAGGCTGGCCGACTCCGGCAGCGTGCCCCACGTGAGTAGCTGGGACCCTCAGCCTTTAACCCAGGACGCCTGGGGAGTTGGGGACAAGCCGACCAAGGGAGGCAGGTGTCTAAAGCCCACGGGAAGGGTTTGGCACTGGAAGGAAACATGTGGAATGTCTCGTGATAACCACAGGACTCTCAGGTGGCTGAAGGCCCCAGTGTGGACACCAGGCCCAAGAAGATGGAAAAAGAGCCTGCCGCCAGGGGGACCCCAGGAACGGGGAAGGAGAGGCTGAAAGCCGGAGCGAGTGGGTTTGCAGGAGGCATGGGTGAGGTGTGGGGTGGGAACGGACTGGTGTGAGGCTCAGGTGCCGGAGCTGGGTCCTTGGATCTTGGAGGGTGGTGTCCTGGTTGAGTGGCGTCGAAGTGTGGCAGGCGGCGAGTCAACGGGCAGGGAGCCTCTACTAATGCGTAATAATACCAGCTAAGCCACTCAGCTCCGGGAACTTACCTTCCAGAAACTCTAGGCATCCCCGTGCAGCTGCGGGGCACCCGGGGCTGGGTTCACCTGCGCCCGGGGCCGCACAGGCAGGCAGGGAGAGCCGGGTTCAGGGCACAGGCCTCTCTCTTGTCCCCTGCGCCCGGGGAAGGGGGCGGCACAGAGCCAGTGACCACAGCGCAGCGCGCACTTGCCCCCGCAGGCCCTCGGAGCGCCCCCGCGCGCAAGAAGGCGCAGACCGCGCCGCCCCTGCAGCCGCCGCCGTCGCCCCCGGCCCTGAGCGAGGAGCTGCCCTGGGGAGACCTGTCGCTCAACAAGTGCCTGGTGCTCGCCTCGCTGGTGGCGCTGCTGGGCTCGGCTTTCCAGCTGTGCCGCGGTGAGCGCAGGCTCCCCAGAGGTGGGGCGAGGCTGGGGCCCACCTGTGCGCCTATTCCTCCAAGGAAAGGCGCTGTGCCGCCAGGGTGGGGTCTGGGACCCTCCTCTCCAGGGCTGGGTCTTGCACGCCCCCAAAGTTGGTTTGTGCATCTCCCCTTAAGTGACGGGCCTTGCGCGCCCCTCTCACCCCGTGTGGACCTTTTGCGGGGCCCATTCCCCTCGCCGCGAGTAGGTTCTGGCTTCCGGATGAACCTTGTGCAACCCCTCCTGCCGCGTAGCGTTCTGCCGCCTTTCTCCTGCGCCCTCTCTGGGGACCGCTCAGCTCGTGAGCGCCCCCCGGGGGCACTCCTGCGGCCCCTCCCTTGCTAGGGGCCTCCTACAGCCCGTGGTCGGGGGGAAGAATGACCAATTGAAAGAGCGAGGTTCGGAGGAGGGGCGCCGCAGCAGCGGAGTCCCGGAGTCCCTTCCCACGGCTCGGGGGCATCCTTAGTCTCAGCCGTACCAGCGGAGCCCCACTCCAACTGTCCAGGGAGGGGGGCTCTAGGGGTGAGGGAGGGATGGACAGTGTGGTCCGTGCCTCGGCCCAGCTGACTCGGGTCCTGACCCTGTCGCTGCAGACGCCGTCGCTGGGGAGGCAGCACTCCAAGCACGTGTGCCCGAGCCCTGGGTCCCGCCAAGCTCAGCCCCGAGGGAGCCATCGTCGCCCCTGGTAAGAGCTTCCTTCCACTGACCGCGGGCATTGGGACCTTCATCCCCAAGGAAAGAAGGAGCCCGGGCCGGGGAGAAGGTGGGCGCTTACCCCAGGACCCCACTCTGTCTTGCAGCCTAAGTTCGAGGCCCAGGCGCCTCCATCAGCGCCGCCTGCGCCCCGGGCCGAGGCAGAGGTCAGACCCAAGATTCCCGGGAGTCGGGAGGCTGCAGAGAAGGACGAAGAGGAGCCCGGCGAGGCCACCGGAGAGGCCGTCCGGGAGGACCGTGTGACCCTCGCAGACCGGGGACCCAAGGAGAGGCCTCGGAGAGAGGGGAAGCCGCGGAAGGAGAAGCCGCGGAAGGAGGAGAGACCTAAGAAAGAGAGGCCGCGGAAAGAGGAGAGGCCACGGGCCGCCAGGGAGCCCCGGGAAGCCCTACCCCGGCGCTGGGAGTCACGCGAAGGGGGCCACCGGCCGTGGGCACGGGACTCCAGGGACGCCGAGCCCAGGAAGAAGCAGGCCTGGGTGTCCCCGAGGCGTCCCGACGAGGAGCAGCGGCCTGGGAGTCGCCAGAAGCTCCGCGCAGGCAAGGGGCGGGACTGAGCCGGCCCCGCGCCCGAGTCCAGGGGCCCCTTCTGGACGCCCCGCGACTCTGGTGAAATAAAGCGAGTGCTGCGGCCGCAGAGTCACCTGCTCCTTTACGCCTGGACCCGGCACCGAGTCCGGGGCCTGAAAGACGGTGGTGGGGCGCTTCAGGCAGGGGAGAGACAGCGAGCGCTACAGGGCGGACCCGGGCCGTGCGCGAGGAGAGACGGCAAGGGAGGTCCCACGGGCCCCCTAACACGCACGGACACCCCACCCGGTTGCTTGCTGGTCTTTATTGGGGCGATGCTTGGGGTCCGAATAAATATGGGAAGGGGCGCGAGCTGGGGCGCGTCCGGACCCTCGGGGCAGGAGTCCGCGCGGCGCAGGGGTCACCGGCAGCCACACTCGGTGGCCACCATGTTGGGCACGTGGTGCGCGCTGATGCGCTCTTCCGACAGGCTGATGAGCAGCTTGCCCGCGTAGGCGGTGGGCACGCAGCAGGGTGGGCGCGCCAGGGCGGCCCCACGGGCCTGCATCTTCAGCAGCAGCACCACGTGGTTGCCGTAGCGCGGGTTGCGGTCGGACTGAGGCCAGCCGCACACGCCCTGGCAATTGTTGGCCTGGTAGGTCTCGGGGATGAGTACGGAGCGCTCGGCGCGGAGGTCTACGCTGAGCTCGCGCAGCGCGCACGGCCCGTCGGCGGCGGTGGCCCCCGCGCTGCGCTGTGCCCGACCCGGCCCGCGCGGATCCCGCCCGCGCCACTCCACGCGCAGGCCCTGCAGCGCCTTCAGGAGCAGCAGCGCTCGCAGGGGATCGCCGAGGCCGCCGGGGCCACCTGGGCAGAGCGCGAGCAGGCGCGCCAGCAGCGGGGCTGCGGCCGGAGGCAGACCCGGGAGGCTTCGCAGCTCGGCAGCCGCCGCTTGCAGTTCGGCAGCCACGCGGCGCGCCAGGGCCGTGGCCCACGGCGCCGACGTGGGGTCGTGCAGGGGCGCAGGATCCCCGGTGGTGGCCGCAGTGGGCCTCAGCAGCAGCAGCAGCGGCTCCTCGCCATCGAGTAGGCGCTCCAGCGCCGCGGGGTCCGACAGGTTGACTAGGCCCTGCGGGAAGCCGGCCAGCGCGTCCGGATCCAGGGCCAGACGCGGCGCGGAGGCCCGGGCCGGGGGGCCCCGCAGCGCCCGCACCAGGCGCGTGAGCGTCTCCAGGAAGGGGTCTGCGCTGGGTGGCGACTCCTCGAGTTCCGCGGATGGCCTGGAACCCGCAGTTGGGGGAGTTGAGAGCGGCCACGAGGCCACGCCGCCCCCGCCCGCTCCTGCCCCGTGCCCCGGTGCCTGCGCGCACCTGGGCGGCGGGAAGGGCACGGTGTCCAGCTGGCCGTGCGCAGGCAGCGGCGCGGGCTCGGACCGCGGCAGCAGGAGCAGGGCCGGGGTCATCCGTGTGAAGCAGCGGTGGTCGTCGCCGAACAGCAGTGCCTGCAGCCGGGCGGTACTCAGCCGAGAGCCTGCGGTGGGTGGGCACGCGGCTGGCTCAGGGGCTGGGGGCCCGGGGGCAGTCGACCCGGCTCCCCGTCCCTCTCCACGCGGACCTACCCTCTCCGCGGGGCTGCAGGGTCAAGGCCAGCCCGGAGCCGCGCCAGGCCCCCGCAGGGCGGTCCACCGCTAACACCAGGTAGCGGGTGTCCCGGGACGGGCAGAGGCTCTGCGGAGACCAGGGCTCAGCCCGGCTGGATGGAGGCTTACCCAGCCCCGCTCTACCGGTCCCCTTCCTCCCATCGCCACTGGTTCTACGCTGTTCTCAGTACTGCAGACCCTGCAACAAATCCATGCCCCCCGCCGCAGCCCGGGCACTGCCCCATGCAACTCCCTGGTACCTGGGCACCCGGCAGCCCAGCCCTCGTCACAGTGACCTCAGGGCCAGGCCCAGGGTACAGCACCAGCAGCGCCAGCTCTGGGGGGCCAGCTCCTCCAGGCGGGGGCTCCTGGAACCTCAGCGAGGGTGTCGGCTCCCAGGTCACTGCAGCCAGGACAGCAGGGGACGCCTGAGCCATTGAAGGCCACACCCCCCTGGGAGTCTTTGGGATCTGTCCCTGCCGCTCTGGCCACTGTGCAGGGGACCTCAAGTGGGGGACAAGGGTGCCCCTCTTAGCTGCCTTCCTGCAGCCAGGGAGCGGTGACAGCAGGGGCAGGCAGGGGCTGCGTCTGAGGCTGTGGGTGGGGCTGCTGCCCTGGGGTCTCTGGCTTGGGGTGCCCGATGAAGCCCCTTCCCCGCAGGGAGTATCTTAGGCCAGCGGCCCTGAGAACAGGCTGGGGCTGTGGGAAGGAGGGTTCCACTGGCCCCGAGCCCTGCGTCGTCTTCAGGGGTGGTGAGAAGGCAGCAGCTCTCTCCCTGGCACCGAGGCAGGGGCAGGTCTAAGAGCTGGGCTTCGGGGACAGGACAGAGCGTGGCGCCCACCTTCCAGGCCACGGACCCGCAACCCAGTCCTAGGAACAAGACCACAGCCTCCCTGCCCAGGGTGGGGGCTCTGCCAGCCCCTGATCTTCCCTAGGAGGACCCGGCCCACCTGAAGGAAGACGGCGGTGCCAAGCTTGGGGCTGGGCCCCACATACCTTCCTCCAGGTGTAGGACCACCAGGCGCTGCCCCCCAGGGTCCCGCAGCCAGGCCCCCAGCTGCCGTAGAGAGGGCAAGGCAGCCTGCCTGTCACCGGTGTTGCAGACCCCGAAGGTGGCCAGGTCTCGGGGGCCCCAGCGGGCCCGCTGCACGGCCCCCAGGAAGGCCTGCTCATAGGTGCTTAGAGCCCCCACCACCCGCAGGGGGAAGCTGCTGCCATTGCTGTCCCCGCCCAGTGCCACCAGGCACAGAGGCTCTTGTGGGCTGCCTGGCGGCCAGTCCAAGTCTTCTCGGAAGATGAGGCCACTGGTGCCCACAGCTGGCTCCTCTGCTCTGAGGGCCTCAGTCCCCAGCAGAGCCCCCAGGGCAGACAGCACTAGGGCCAGGCTGGTGAGAGGCAGGTCCCGCATCGTGGGTGCTGCCAGGGGCTGGGCTGCCTGCCTTAAGTGAGCCGAGTGGAAGGTGGGGTGTTTGTGCAGGACAGACCCCTATCTCCTCTGCCGCGACCTTGGGGGACAGTGCCCGGCGCCCCCACTCCAGGCAGAGTGGCCTTCTCAAAGAGCCCTTTCTGTCCCTGGCAGCCTATCTCCCTCCCCAGTGATAGAGCTGGGCCTGATGTGTCAACATGCTGTCCTTGAGGGCCATCCCCAGAAGACACAGGAGTGGGAACCAGGCTGGGAGTGATGGCCAGGCAACCAAACTAGACAGCGCTGGGGGCGGGGGGCCCAGATGTCCTGGGTGCTGAGGTGTGGGCCTGGAGGAGGAGGGTCCCAAGTCAGTGGGGGCGCCCTGTCCCTGCTCACCCTCCCCACCCCTGGTGGGCTATCTGGAGACCCCAAGGATATCGTGGAGTCTGCTCTTCCCTCCCCAGAACAGGACCCCAGACCCCCTCCTAGCTGGCTGGTGGGGTCTGTCCTCCACCAGGCCATCTCCAAGGTACAGCCGTCTCTCAGGCCTCCCACAGGTGTCTCCTGGGGGCCCCAGGCCCTCCCCAGTCGGCCCAAACTCGGGGATGGTGCTGTGCCTGGCACTCCCACACACACTGACACAGTAGGGCGGCGCTGCGGACATCAGTGCACTCAGGGCTGGGGGAGGCTGTTTAATGAGCAGGGGGCAGTACAAAAGAGCAGCCTTCTCTCAGTGGGAAAAGGCAAGAGCACCTGGCGCTGGGCTTGCTGGGGGAGGGAGCAGCTTCTCAGTTGGTTGGGGGAGGGGGAGGTATGTTCCCTGGGCCTTCGGAGGGGAGTGGGGGCCTCAGCATTGGGGGCATGGGAGTTGGGGGGTGCACCCCAGGATTTGAGGGGTGAACTCCCGGAGGCTGAGGGTGGACCCCAGGAGCCGACGGATGGACCCCGGGAGGTTGGGGGTGGACCCCCGGGGCCTGAGGGTGCATCCCTGGGGCTGGTGGGTGCACCCCTGGGGCCTGAGGGTGAACGGCGGGGGCTGCTGGGTGTACCCCCGGGGCCTGGGGGTGAACCCCCGCTGATGGGGGAGGATGGACCCCTGGGGCTGGTGGGTGAACCCCAGGGGCTGGTGGGTGGACTCCGGGGGCTGGTGGGTGAACCCCGGGGGCTGGAGGGTGGACTCCAGGAGCTGGGGGGTGGACCCCAGAGGTTGGTGGGTGGACCCCAGGGGCTGGGGGATGGACGCCAGGAGCTGGGGGGTGGACGCCAGGAGCTGGGGGATGGACCCCAGATGCAGGGGGATGCACCACTGGGGCCGGGGGGTGGACCCCTGGAGCTGGCGGGGGTAGCTGGGGTGGTCCCGGGGGCCCTGAGGGCGCAGGCCCTGTGGGGGGCATGGGTGGCAGAGGCAGGCCTCCTGGCGGGGGCGGTGGCAAAGACTCAGGCAGCGGTGGCCGAGGGGGCAGACCGTTCATCAGCGGGGGTGGAGGCCGCTTCACCCCAGGGGGGCCAGCGGGGAGGCTGGGTGGAGCCGGGGGCTTCTCCATCTTAAAGTGGAACTGGAGGAAGAACTAGAGAGACGGAGAAAAGTTCAGCAGGCACGGGTGGGGCTAGGGCAGGGCTAGGGCCGCCAGGGCTGGGTGGGAAGGAGCCAGGCTCGGGGCGAGCCACTCACCTGCTTGGTCTCCCGGTTCCAGTGTGTCCAGAACTTGCCCTCCGCCTTGTCGATCTCTCTGCTCGGCACCTGGGAGGGCGGGGGACAGAGAGGGCTCCTGGTCCCTGTGACCTCAGGGCCACCATCAGGCAGGGAGCCCGAGGCACTAGCCTCCCCAGCCCGGACTCTACCCTGGGAGCCCAGGAGAAGGCTGGTAAGACTTTCGTGGGGCACAGGGTTCAGTTCTGGAGTGAAACAGACCTGGCCTCAATGCTAACACACTGTTGGCCCCCTCCCTGGGCAGTCACCGTTCGTATTATTTGTTTCCTGATGGCCGCCCTGTCCAGGCATGGGGACAGGCTGTAGGAAGCCCTCCAGCAGCCTGGCCCGGAAAGTGAGGTCACTTGGCAAAGGCCTCACAGGCCCGGCGCTCAGCCCTGCCGGCCTCCCTTCTCATTGGCCCAGTGGAGCCCAAGCAGGCCCTCCTGCAGAGCCCAATGGGAGAGGTGCCCTGCCCGGCCTGTGCAGACCCTTCTGGCTCCGACTTGGTGTGGGGGGCCCGGGGGACCCCAAGCCTGATGGGAGGGGCATCCTGCCCGGCCTGTGCAGATCCTTCTGGCTCCGACTTGTGGGGGGCGCCCAGGGGACCCCAAGCCCGATGGGAGGGGCATCCTGCCCGGCCTGTGCAGATCCTTCTGGCTCCGACTTGTGGGGGGCGCCCAGGGGACCCCAAGCCCGATGGGAGGGGCATCCTGCCCGGCCTGTGCAGATCCTTCTGGCTCCGACTTGGGGGGGGCCCAGGGGACCCCGCAGCCCAATGGCGGGGGCATCCTGCCCGGCCTATGCAGATCCTTCTGGCTTGCACATCTCAAGGGGGCCCAGGGAACCCCGCAGCCACGCTACCTTGAAGGCAATGGTCTCATAGGGCTCGGCGGCCATGAGCAGGTACTGCCAGCGCCGGTCCGGAGGCTCGATCCTCTGCTCGTACGCAGACATGAAGCGGTGGCGTGGCATGATGCCCTCGGCGATCTCAGGGTAGTCAATCTGCAGGGACACGGCCGGGTGGCAGAGCCGCCTCTCGGGTGCCTTTGGCTGCCCCCCACGCCCAAGTCCCTGATCTCACCTGGAAGAGGAGGCTCTGCTGGCCCATCTCCGAGTCTCTCTGCTTGGTCACTGCAATACAGAAAGCTCTCAGGTCCCGGCTGCTTGTCCTCTCCGAAGCTGAGGGACCTGGAGCAGGCTAATGCCACCCACTGAACGAGAGCAGGACCCCGGGGGAGGCCCTGCAGCTCTGGCAACCAACAGACAATCTCCGCCCAGGCTCTGGGATTCTGGTATAGGTGAAGGCACAGGTGCGCCAGAGCTGAGCTACCTGCGGAGTCACTCAGGCAGGGACCGAGGGTGGTGCTCCTTTGTCCCAATCCCCAGAGCCCTTCACCAGGGGTGCTGGGATACCACCCAGCAGGAGTTGGGGCCACTGGGTAGGGAGGGGCCCTCGGCACCCTGGCTCTGGGATTCGAGTGGGGCCGCCTGAACAGGGCTGACACCATGTATACGGTGAGCGAGAGAGGATGCCCTTCCTGCCAGAGCTCAGCAGCCTGGACCCCGAGAATGGCTGCTGGGCTGCCTGCCGCCCGGCCACTCTCCACGCGGCCTCAGGCATACACATTCACAAGCCCTCTGCCGCCTCACCGTCCTGAGCCCAAGCCCAGGACCTGTCAGGGCCTCCCCACCAGGAGCCTGCCGCTCTAGCCACCCTCGCCCACCCGGTGCACCTGCCCCGGGACCTCTGCCCTGCAGGCTTCTGTCTGGAGGCCAGGCACACAGGCTGTCCCCGCCTTCTGTAAAGAACACTTGCTGGGTAGCGTGCCCGCCTTCCTGACCCCTATGGACACAAGTCTCTATCTTCCACCCTGGTCGCTTCCCCAGCTTTCTGAACCGGGTCACCTCTAGCTATTCCCACTGCTGAGGGTCCGAGAGGAGCTGCCTCTAACAGCCGCTTCTCCCTGTCCTCCTTCAAAGGCTTCAAGGTTAACCGGAGGGATGTGCCAGGGCTCACCACACCTCCACTTCCACTCTTTTGCTTGGCAAGAATTCCCAGAAGCTTCCACAAGACCCGGACAGGAGGGCACAGACTGTGGCTCAGCTGGGAAATGGGCTGCTGGGTGAGATGGGTGCTTATCGGGCCCAGCCTGACAGCTCTCAGACACAACGCCAGAAGCTGCAGGTGGGTGAGGGACGGCCACCAAGGCCAGAAAACAGTGGCTCAGGAACGAGGCTATCAGGGCTGCACCTCCTGCACTGGAGACTAAAGAACACATTTATGTCACGGCAGCGGCTGTGGCCGGCCCTGCTGCGGGCAGACTCACCTTTGTAGCCTGGGCGGCCGATCTTCACAAACTTCTTCACCTCCACCTTGACCTTCTCAGGCGCGGGCTGGGCAGGGGCCTCCTTGGCCTCCTTGGCTGCTCGCCGGGCCCTGCGGACAGGATGCAGGTGCTGCTGGGACCCCTCCACACACAGGAACCAAAGCCACGGGCCCAGGTGCCAGGAGCCCCCTGACCTTGGAGCTCACTACAAGCTGAGAGATGAGGAGGGCCAGGGGCCTGGGAGGGGCCCTGGGGTTTGGCTGAGGACAGGGATAGAACAGGCATGTTCTCTTCCTGTCATGCTCCTCACTGTCCCTGGCTGGGGCCCTTCCAACAACTCCATGCCTCTGCTCTTTTTTTTTTTTTTTAATAAGACAAGAGTCTCACTCTGTCGCCCAGGATGGAGTGCAGTGGCAGCACCTTGGTTCACTGCAACCTCTGCCTCCCAGATTCAAGATTCTCCTGCCTCAGCCTCCATAGTAGCTGTGATTACAGACGTGTGCCACCATGCCTGGCCTAATTTTTGTATTTTTAGTAGAGATGGAGTTTCACAATGTTGGCCAGGCTGGTCTCGAACTCCTGACCTCAAGTGATCTGCCCGCCTCAGCCATCCATGCCTCTGTTCTCTAATGCTCCCCAGGAACCGTACTCCAGCGCCCAGGGAGGCTCAGGCCAGGCTGGCTCCCCGGCTGTGGAGCAGTGGCCCGCGAGGCTCACAGAGACTTGAGCCGACGGCTGCTGGAGCACCAGGCATCAAAGGGACATGAAGTACTCACAGGTTGGTCTGGTGCTTCTTCCCCTGCGTATGTGCCAGGTAGCTCCCCTGGAGTGGAAAGGAAACACGCATGACTCGAGGCCAGGCGGACAGACACAGGCAGGTCCCCCTGACGTCAGCCACTCAGCCCGCCGCGAGCCGCCCGGAGCCAGGCAGAGGCCGCACCTCATTGTTGTGAAGTGTCAGGCAGAGTTTGCATTCATAGGAGCCCAGGTGGTTCTTCATGAAGTACGGGTCCTGGAGGAGAAGAACAGGGGCCCGTTAGACAGAAGATCGTGGCCTGCTGCGGTCAAGGCCCTCAGAGGCGGGATCCCCTTTCTGTAGAGGAATGGAGGCAGAACCCCCCTTCTGTAGAGGCATGGAGGCAGTACCCCCCTTCTGTAGAGGCATGGCTATCCCTGACAGTGGTCAAGCATTTCTGAAAACGGGGGATCCAGCGGGAGGCCTTCGTGAGCATGGGTGTCACCACCTGGGGCTGTGGCCCAGGCTTCGAGCAGTGGGGGTTCCCAGGGAGCCCCCGACACCACCTTCCTGGTGGTCCTGAGTCAGAGGGAGGCACAGCCAGGACAGCACCGCTGGTCACTCCCGAGGCAGGGAGCCGTCCGCTGCCCACGCCACCATGCCAGCGGTCGGCACAAGGCAGACACAGGCACAAGAAAAGCAAATGGGCTACACTGAAGACCCAAAGACCCACCCATCTGCAGGCCCTAAGCTGGGGCAGCCGAGCGCACACATCTCGTCTCAGACGCTGGAGTTCAAAGTCTAACTCCACCATCTGCGGCTGTGGCACCCCCTCTACCCATGACCTCATCTGGAAGACGGGGACGGTCACAGAGCCCTTGCCATAGGCCAGGCCCGTGGGGCATGTCAGGGTACACAGAGAGTGCTCCAGCCCCGATGTCCACGGTGCTGAGGGGACTCAGCTCACCCCTGCCTCTGCACAAGCTAAAATCAAAGGCTGCCCTTCACCACATCTGGCTGGACTGACATCAGCTCTCCCCACTCCCAGAAAATTAAATGATGCAAAACAGAAGGCTTTGGACAGAACAAAACATTTCCACATGGGACTCAGAGCCACAGAGGGTCTGCTCTCTGGGGTGGACAGATGGGAGCTGTGGCTGCTCGGGGGCAACAGGGGAGCGTCTGGACACGGGGCTGCATCGCCCAGCCTGGGCGGAGGCCCAAGAAGAGCCTCTGGCACCCTCTCCAGGGCTGCCCTGGAAAGCCCAGCACCCACCACAGGCGGCTGCACGGTGGCTGGCCCACCTTGTTGATGTCGATGGTCTCCAGGGCCAGCTGCCGGAGGCGCTCCCTGCGGTCACGGTTGCTCTCGGAGGAGGAGGCCACGCCCCCGCTCCCGGTCTTGCCCCCGGGGCGATGCTGGAAGTCCATGGTGATGGCCTTAGGGCTTTAGCAGACTGGGAGACACCTGTGGAGGCCAAGAGGAGAGTGAGGAAGATGGCTCAGAACTCGGGGCTGCTGCTGGGACCTCCCTGGGCGGGCTGGGCTGGAGCCCTCGAGACTGCCCCTCACCCTGCACTCCCAGCGCCAGGGTCTAACCAGCCCTGAGGGGGCCACCCCATAGCGCACCCAGTCTCTTCCAGGAGGCTGAGGCCCACTGTGGACAGGCACAGACACAAGGAAGCTGGAGCCTGTCTCCAAGTGACCGGGCATGAGGGATGGAGAGGAAGCCGCTCCAGCCCAGGGTGCCAAGGCCTGGAGACCTGAAATTGCAACAGGGAGCCCAGAGAAGGCATAAAGGGAAGACAAGACCAAGATCTCACAAACGAGTCACCACCTCCAGGAAGCCATCCCGGACTGCCCAAGCCCCTAGTGTTCACGCCTTCCTCTGAATTCCCTCTCTGGTTGGCTACGCTTACTTGTCCCAACCTAATCTCTTGGGCTCGATGTAAATTTGTTAGGAGGTGAGGACACTGATCTTCGCATCCTCACTGAGTAACACCTGGGAGATCGGCCACATCTGCTTGTGGCGCAGGAGGGCTCTGCTGAGTCCCCAACATCCTCTTCCTGATGCAGGCCTCTGCCACGGTCTCCCACGCCCTTTCAGGCTCTGTGCAAATCTGAGTTCCAGGCAGCCTCCTCTCATCTCCTGGTAGTCTTTCCCTTGTCTGCTCAATGTTGGCCCCGGGCCCTGGTTTAAGGGTCTTGGGTGAGCTCAGAGAGATGGGGCCCATGAGACTGAGTGAATCACTGCCCCCAAAAGATGTCCACATCCTAATCCCTGGGACCTGTGAACATGTCCCCTCATGGCAGAAAAGGGATGTGCAGGTGGGCTTGAGGATCTTAAAACGGCAGGTGATCCTGGGTGACCTCATGAGAGGAGGCGGGAGGCTGAGAGTCAGAGAGGCTGCGCTGTGGCTGTGAGCGGGGAGGAAGGGGCCCCGAGGCAAGGGACACAGGTGCCTCTGGACACTGGGAAAGGCAGGAAACGAGTTGTCCCCCAGAGCCTCCAGAAGGAATGGAGCCCTGTGGACTGTTTGGACTCTGACCCCAGAACCAGAAGCTGATACAGCTGTGTCATCTGAACTACTGCGTCTGCAGTGATGTGTCACAGTGGCTGCAGGTGTGCAGGGGCACGCTGAGGGACAGGCCACAGTGGCCGCAGGTGTTCAGGGGCATGCTGAGGGACAGGCCAGCTGTACTGCTGACTTGTGGTGGGGCCTGAAGTCACCCCTTACTCTATGGGGGCCCAGGACCCCTCCCCAACCAGTTTTTATTCCCTGGGCAAGTTTATGAAAATGATCAAGCATGGTAACTGGTGAGGTGGACCTCCCAGCTCACTGCAGTATCACGGCTGCCCCATCAGAAGTTCAGATGTCACAAAAGCCCACCCAGAGATGCCCATTTTTACATGTTGTCACGTAAACTTCGAGAAACCACCACTGTGACCATCGCCATCCCTTCACAAAACAAAGAACATTCCAGTGTGAAAAAGGAGACTGTGACACCAGAAGGACTGTCCTTTGCTGGGAACACCACCCTCTGGCCCCAAGGAACCCTCCCTGCCTTGGGCTTCTTGGCCACACATTCTTCAGGACCAGGGAGAACTGCACCCTCTCCATGCTGGCGCCATCAGCTGCAGGCCACGCCAACTCCTACAGTCCCTGCTGCCACAACAGCTTACAGCTGCCTGGGAGGCTCTGTCTCCGGACGGCCCACAGGCGGGCAGGATTGTGTGGGTGCCACCCGGACAGGTTCATGAAGTGCCTCATTTTTCTCTGGAGGACATTCAAGCATTTCCTGGTCAAGTGACATGAAACTCACATCAGGGGACGTGCGTGGGGAGCCCAGCGAGCAGCCTCCCACCAGGCCACAGCCGCACTTGCCTCTCCACACATCACAGAAACCACAGTCCTCCACGCATCTCAGCACCGAACCAAGCCCTCGCTCGGGGGAACGTGCGAGAAGGCAGGGAATCGGCCTTCTTTCACGGATGCACTCCAAGAACCCAGGAGGGGCCTGGTGCTGGGAGGCACTCCCACACACAGATCTCGGGGCGTCATCAAGCGCTCCCCTCTCCCAGGAGGACGATCTGCTCCTTTCGTCATGAAGGAATTCAACAGCATGCGAACGCCCTGCTTGTCCCTGTCGTGGCCTCTCCTGGACCACGCCCCTACTCTGAGGCTAAGCTCTGCAGAGCCATCACTGGTCTCTACCCCCAAGCCTGCGCTCTCCACAGCGCCCACCCATGCGTCCTCATGGCCGGCAGCTTCTGGCAGAGAGAAGAGCAGAGGGCGGGACGTGTCTGCGGAGGACCCAGGGCCCAGGAGGAGCGGAGCTCAGCCTCAGGAGCGACCCGCGCTTTGCTCCTCCACGCGGAAGAGGCAGCACAGCTTCTGGGGCCAGGACAGGTGCAGATGGTCACACCAAAAGCCACCAATCTATCTTGATGCACTTATTTCTGGTCACATTTTAGTGACATTTCCAGAACGTTCTAATGACACAATGGCTGGGAGGACTTGGAGAAGGAACTTAGACGGCAAAATGCTAACAAAGCCAAGAGTTCAAATCCATCTAGGGCAAGCCAAGTTACTTCTTAAAACTGGCCAGACAGAACGCCCCAGCGGCCAGTGGCTGGCTCAGGACACAAGCTCCAGCTGTCACAGGGAGCACCTGTGGAGTCTGGGCCACTGAAACCTAAACCCAGACCAATACTCAACCACTCACCAAGTAAAGCTCTGATCCGAAAATCAGAAACCATCCGAACCCAAGCCATTGCAGCCACCGAACACCCACACTGTCCCTCCTCAGCAGCTGAAATGGGGCGGCACCCTGGGGAAGGTCCCACGCTCCGATCCCCCACAACCTTCAAGCCTCCCCAGCAGCTGAAATGGGGCAGCACCCCGGGGAAGGTCCCACGCTCCGATCGCCCACAACCCTCGAAGAGATCAGAACTTTATTCCCAGAAGAACTGGTATAAAAGGGCCTCTGGAGTTAGAGAGACAGGCCCAGCAGAGCAAGTGGGTCCAGGGTCAGGCTGAAAAGAGGGGACTGAATCACGACCTGCCGCCTGGGCAGCGGGAAGTCCGGCGGTTCCTCCGCACAGCTCAGGTGGCAGGCGGCCCAGCACGGACGCCCCCGACCCCGGGGGAGGCCAGGAGTCTTTTCCGGGGAAACAGCGCCAGAGGAAGAGTTCTCAAATACTGACATTCAGGGTCCCCACACCTCAAAGAAAAGGCCCACTCCTCGCCAGGCCACTGGGCAGTTGGCCTCCCTGGATGAGAAGTGGCGCTCACACAGAGCTGCCGGCCGCTTCGTTCTTAAAGAGAAACACACGCATCCGAGAACAAAGAGACTGATGGGAATCCCGGTAAGAGATCGCTGACACCCTCCTTCATTATCGGGGGAAGCCACTGCACCACAAACCCAGAACAGGAAGCTGAATGATAAGCTGAATTAAAACAAAAAGCCCTTGAAAAATACAGACGGGACGATCCAAACAAAAAATTCCATACCAGAGTTGGAAGCTGAGCCACACAAATCTTTCATAAAGGAAAGTCAAAAGTTAAAAAAACAGGAGGAAAAGCAAGAACCTAGAGGACATTCCAGAGTGAGAACTGAAAAAACACCCAACAAAATAAAACAGGAAAAATATTATCACAGAAATAACATAAGAACATTAGCAAGAAAATTAAAAACAAAAACAAAACCCAGGACTAAAGGAACCAAACTGTCCAGATACCAAGCACCCACCAGGATCAGCAAATAAAAAGATCCCCGGTAAATGAGGAAATCAGGAAATTTTACGACACCAAGGAAGATGTTAAGCTTCTACTAGACAGAAAGACAACTGAGCAGAAAACATCAGAAACCAGCATAGGAACTGATCTTTTGAGAACAGCACTGAAAACAATGCTTTCACAGTTCTGAGCAAATACAGATTTTTTTTTCTCTCTCTCTTTTTTTTTTGAGACGGATTCTTGCTCTGTCGCCCAGGCAGTAGCTCGATCTTGGCTCACTGCAACCTCCACCTCCCAGGTTCAAGCCATTCTCCTGCCTTAGCCTCCCGAGTAGCTGAGATTACAGGCACATGCCAAAACGCCTGGCATATTTTTATATTTTTAGTAGAGATGGGATTTCGCCAGGTTGGCGAGGCTGGTCTCAAACTCCCAAACTCAGGTCATCCGCCCGCCTCAGCCTCCCAAAGTGCTGGGATTACAGGCGTGAGCCACCACGCCCAGCCTACAAATACAGATTTTCAATCTAGATTTTTATACCCCACCAAACTTCTAACTATGAGAGTAAATAAACTCGTTTTCAGACAATCAAGGACTTCCTCCACCCCCGAAAAAAATCATGTTTCTTCAAAAGCTCCCAGAAGTTTTGCTCTGACAGCATGAAGGGAAAGAGATGGCCACACTGGAAACAGAGGTCAGCACGGGGGAGCAAGGACAGCAAGGTTTGGGACAACAGCTCCACTTCCAGGTCAGAGCACAACCAGTCCCATTTGGAGGAGGAGGAGAAGGGGGTCTTGGAGGGAAGTGGTGAGGGGAGATCAATTTATTTAAACCTATGCAAAATACAACTGATAGGTGTGTGAGATGTGGGAGCTTTGTGGGGAAAAAACAAACAGCAGGTAAAAGAAAATCAGGCTAATGGTAATAACAAAGTTAATTAGCTTTAAGGGAAGATAGAATGGTACAAGAAAAGCCTAGCTGAACATATTACTTGTTTTAGCAGCCAACAATATTTTGCATCTTATTTAGAAAACACAACCAATGACCAACTATGCTCATGACATAAACTCATTCAGGATATGGAAGGTGAAGGTGCAGTGGGTGGATGGGAGGGAGAAGATCTCAACAGCCGTGACAAGAAATCAGCAGATGATGTCTACAAATTGATAAATCCACGAAGAAATCTGTTACTTACTAAGGTAAAGATCAGGGGACAGCTTGGCCAACCTGGTAAAACCCCATCTCTACAAAAAATACAAAAATTAGCCGGGTGCAGTGGCTCATGCCTGTAATCCTACCACTTTGGGAGGCCATGGCAGGTGGATCACCTGGTCAGGAGTTTGAGACCAGCCTGGGCAACATGGCGAAATCTCGTCTCTACAAAAAATACAAAAATTAGCCGGACATGGTGGTGAGCACCTGTGATCCCAGCTACTCGAGAGGTTGAGGCAGGAGGATGGCTTGAGCATGGAAGTTTGAGGCTGCAGTAAGCTGTGATTGCACCACTGCACTCACTCCAGCCTGGGTGACAGAGCAAGACCCTGTCTCAAAACAAACAAAAAACCGATGACGACCAGGGGAAATGAGCTTAAGAATTGAGGAAAAGTGGCCTCTGGGACCTGGGACTAGACCATTGAGAAGGAATTAGTTTTTTGTGGCAACACCGTTCTCTCCTTAACCTAGCAAACAACCTATTTTCCAGAGCTCCGCCTGGCTGTTTGGTGTTGTCCAAGGATACACAAGAACAACGGTCATAGCGGGGTGCACCTGCAAAATGGGGCTAGCTAACGTGTTCTGGTCGCCTTTGGCATGATGTTGAAGCCGTCACTCCCGTTTTAAGGGAACTGAGGCTCACAGGAGTTAAATCACAGAGCCCCAGTCAACTAACAGGTATAGATGAGCATGCAGAAGCGTTCTCCGCTACAAGGAAGGCGGCCGAAACCATTTCAGCCGCGATCCCGATTCGACCCCAACGAATCTTGGTTGTTTCTTTTTTATTTTGTGAAACAGGGTCTTGCTCTGTTGTCCAGGCTGGAGTGCAACGGCGCAATCACAACTCACTGCAGCCTCGACCTCCTGGACTCAAGCGATCTTCCCGCTTCAGCCTCCAGAGTAGCTGGGACTACAGGCGCGCGTCACCAACCACGCCCGGCTAATTTTTTTTTTTTTTTTTTTTTTGCAGTGATGGGGTCTCGCTATGTTGCCCAGGCTGGAGTGCAGAGGTGGGATCATGGCTCACTGCAGCCTCGACATTCCGAGCTCAAGCGATCCTCTCGAGTAGCTGGGCCTACAGGCACAACCACCACTCCTGGCTAATTTTTAAAAATTTTTTGTAGAGATGAGGGTCTCGGTGTGTTGTCCAGGCTGGTCTCGAACTCCTGGCCTCAAGCGATCCTCCCGCCAAGGCCTCCCTGAGCAGTGAGATTACAGGCGTGAGGCCCCGCGCGCGGCCTCCCAACAGGAGTTTGGAAATAGAGTTCCTAGCGGGCCCGACCCTCCAGGCCCGCCCAGCGCGGGGCCTCAGGATGCACAAGGCCGGACGCTCAAGGGAGGAGGGAGGGGAGCGACGCCGCCGCCCCCCCCTCGGCCAGCGGCCTGTCGCAAGCGCCTCTCTCCTACGTCCGCTGTCCCCCAGGGAACCCCCGGTCCGCGTCGGCCGCCGCCCTCAACCGCCTCTACTCCTCACCAGAGCCCACGGCCTCGTTATCTCCTCCTCGTTTCGCCACCTCCACGACTTCGTTCGGCGAACGGCGGGCAAAGAAAGCACTTCCGGGGCAAATGAGACGGGCCCTCTGGTGTGCGCATGCCTGGCCCGCCCAGCGGCGTGAGTCAGAGGGTCCCGAGGCGCGAAGGAAAAGGCTGGAGGGGGCGAGGCTGAAAGCGCGGCCTGGAAGGCAAACTGCGCGTGCGCACAACGCTCTCAACGAACGCTCGGTCCGCTGCGGCCGCGCAGGGCCAACTTTCGCGAGGGAGCGGCAGACACTCTCCGGGAGACGTTATCGCTCCCTCCGCCTGCGCCTGGCCGCTCTAGAAAGGGGTGCCAGCCATCGCTGGGGTGCCTTGATTCTGTTCCACCTTGGTCCGGTTTATTTCAGTTTAATGGTTATGTAACAACGGTCCGTCTCTCCTACCAACCGGTACCCCGCCCACGCCAGCAGCCACGGGTCGCCAGCGCCACGCAGCGGAGACGGGCGGCATGGCTGGCCCAAGGTGCGCAGGCGCACTAGCCCTGGGGGTGCTTCCGTGTCTGCGCCCTGAGACATTTTTGGCGCCGGCCCTAGCGAGAGCGGGGACGGCGGCCGGGAGGGCGCGGCCTGGGTTCCCGTTCCCCGCGGAGCCATGCGGTACAACGAGAAGGAGCTGCAGGCGCTGTCCCGGCAGCCGGCCGAGATGGCGGCCGAGCTGGGCATGAGGGGCCCCAAGAAGGGCAGCGGTGAGCGGGACCCGGGAGACCGAGACAGTGCCAGGGGCGGGAGGCCGGGGCCGGGGTCTGGGCGGGGGTGCCGGAGGCCGGAGTCCGGGTCGGGGCGCCGGGGACGGGAGGCCGGGGTCCGGGCGGGGGCTGCCTGCGCCCCTGAGTGCGCGCTGTGCCCGCAGTGCTGAAGCGGCGGCTGGTGAAGCTGGTGGTGAATTTCCTCTTCTACTTTCGGACAGACGAGGCCGAGGTAGGGGCGTCCCGGGCGCGCGGGCGGGTCGCAGGCTGGGCCCCTCGGAGGCCGGGTGCTCACTGCCCCGTCCCGGCGCCCGTGTCTCCTCCAGCCCGTCGGAGCCCTGCTGCTGGAGCGCTGCAGAGTCATCCGGGAAGAGCCCGGCACCTTCTCCATCAGTGAGTGGGGCTAGGGAAGCCAGCGGCGCCTCCCGCAGCCCGGGGCACCCGCAGCGCCGCACTTTCCCCTCCCCGGGCGCCCAAGGTCTCCTCTGTGTCCCCAGCCTGGCGCCACCCTCCTCAAACACAAGAGCGCATTGTCCACGGGCAGCTCAAGGTCAAGTTCTCCTGGCGGGCACCACCCTTCCCACCTGCCGAGTCCACTTAAGCTTGGGTCCCTCCCAGACTCTCCTCTTTCTTCCCTGTGGGCCCAGGCTGTACTTACAGGGCAGGTGGGCCAGCCCCACCCAAAGCGTTTCCCCAGCTGCCGCGAGTAGCGTGGGTCTAGCATTGTTATATGGCCCCGGGCTGGAAATCCCAGGTGGGGGTAGGAGGAGTGAGAGGGGGGTGTTCTCCTGGGTCTTAAGAGATTCCCTTTTGCGGGGAAAGATGAAGTCCCTGCTAGTTTGCCCAGAGTGACTGTCAAAATTCCACAGGCCAGGTGGCTTAAATATCAGAAACATTCTCTACAGTTCTGGAGGCCAGAAATCCTAGATGAAGGTGTGGGTGGGGCCGAATCCTTCTGAGGCCGAGGGGAATCTTCCAGTTCCTAGTGGTGGCCAGTATCCTCCAGGTTCCTTGGCTTGTGGAAGCGTCGCCTTGTCCTCCTTGCATCACGTCTGTGCCCACATTTCCCCTTCCACACAGACGCCAAGCAGAATTTAGGGCCCACCCTGACAACCCCTTTTTACTTTACTTTATTATTTTATTTGCCTATTTTTTGAGACAGGGTCTTGGTATGTCGCCCAGGCTGGAGTGCAGTGGTGCGATCTCGGCTCCCTGTAACTTCCCCCTCTTGGGTTCAAGTGATTCTCCTGCCTCAGCCTCCCGAGTAGCTGGTACTACAGGCACGCGCCACCATGCCCAGCTAATTTTTGTATTTTTAGTAGAGACGGGGTTTCGCCATGTTGGCCAGGCTGCTCTCGAACTCCTGACCTCAGGTGATCCTCCCACCTTGGCCTCCCAAAGTGCTGGGATTACGGTCTTGAGCCACCGTACCCGGCCCTCTTTATTTTTGAGACAGGATCTTTTGTTTCCGAGGCTGGAGTGCAGTGGCGTGATCACAGCTCACTGCAGCCTCAACCCCCTTGGCTCAAGCAGTCCTCCCACTTCTGACTCCGGAGTGGCTGGGCCTACAAGGCCCCACCACCACACCTGGCTAATTTTTGTTTTTGTAGAGATGGGGATTTTGCCATGTCACCCAGGCTGGTCTCGAACTCCTGAGCTCAAGCAATCCTCCCACCTTGGCCTCTCAAAGCACTGGGATTATAGGCATGAGCCACCGCACCTGGCGACAACCTCATTTTGACTAGTTTATATGCAAAGACCCTGTTTATATACAGGGCCATACTCATGGGTTCTGGGGGTCAGGACATGAACACATCTTTGTGGGGGCCAGAGAAGGGACAGTTTATGGGCAATGGCAAGAGGAAGCTGCTTGTGGCTGTGGGTAGGACCGACCACAGGTGTTCCATCCCCAGGCTTCATTGAGGACCCTGAGAGGAAGTATCACTTTGAGTGCAGCAGCGAGGAGCAGTGTCAGGAGTGGATGGAGGCTCTGCGTCGGGCCAGGTGGGGCCAGGCGGTGGTGGGCACTGCTGGGGTGGGCACAGCAGCCATGCAGAGCAGGCATTTGACCCCGTGCCACCCTTTTCCCCAGCTACGAGTTCATGCGGAGAAGCCTCATCTTCTATAGGAATGAAATCCGGAAGGTGACGGGCAAGGTGTGTGCAGGGCTGCAGAGGGCCGGGGTGGGGCTGCAGGTGGCCGGGGTGGGGCTGCAGGTGGCAGAGGCAGTCCTCCAGCCCTGGCTCATGGCCACCCGTCCTCCCCACAGGACCCCCTGGAACAGTTCGGCATATCCGAGGAGGCCAGGTTCCAGCTGAGTGGCTTGCAGGCGTGAGCGCAGGGCACGGTGGTCAGCGTGCAGCGGGACGGGACTGGCCCTGCCCAGCCATGAATCGCTTGGCCATGCCTGGATTTGTTTTGTTTTGGTTTTTGGGTCAGGGTTTCACTGTGTTGCCCAGGCTAGAGTGCAGTGGTGCCACAGCTCACTGTGACCTTGACCTTCTGGACTCAAGTGATCCTCCTGCCTCAGCTTCCCAAGTAGCGGGGATCACAGGCATGAGCCGCCACACCCGGCCATCACACCTGGATCTTCAGTGGGAGGTTTTTGGTTTGGAGACATCCAAAGCCTGAAGCCAGGTGGGTGTGGGCAGGGGCTGCATTTTATGAAACTGCCCAGCAAGCTGCGCTCCCTGGGGCCCCAGGATCCACCTAACTGGCCTGGCACCTGGTGCCACGTGCTGCTGCCGCCAGGATATGCGCCTTCCCACAGGTGCCCCGCCTGAGTTGTGTGCATCCAGGGGCCTGGTGAGCCCCCAGGCTGGTGGCATGGCCCCCCTGCCCCGTGCTGAATGAATGTACAGAGCCAGACAAAGCTGTGAATGGCATAGGGGCTGAGTCCCCCACCAGCTGTGAATTCTCCTGCAGACAGGAGGGCCCTGGCTGTGCACCTGGGGAAGTGGTTGCCCTGGGGCCGGGGTGCTTGTTCTGTTCAAATAAAGGTACCTCTTTTCCACACTGGATGGCGGTGAAGTGAAGGAGAGGGGAGGGGCAACCAGGGAGCCCCCACCCAAGGGAAGTAAGGCTCAGGGTCCTGAGAGGCAGTGGCTGGGCCTCCTGCACTGAGGGGAGAGCTAGAACCCCCAGCCAGGACAGGTGGAGGCTGGGACCCAGGCCTGGGGAGAACAGAGCTGCTGTGTGGTATCAGGAATCCTGTGGTGACCTGGGGTCCTGCCTCTGGCATTCACGGGCCCTCCCGGAGTGTGGCTGGGGCCTGGGCCAGCTTTGGTCCATTTGATGTGAAAAGGACTTTGCCGATGTCATTGGGGTCGCAGATCTGGTTTTCCGTTCATCAAAAGGCACTTTGCCTGTGGCCTGGTGCCCTCATAAGCCTCCCCAAGGCCAGGGTGTCCTGGTGTCAGCCCCCGGAGCTTCTGCTAGGAGCACCCCTAGGCCCTCCACTCCCCGTTTCGGCGATGACACACTAGCCGGGGCCTCTCACTGGCCGCCAGGAGACGCCTCATGCCACCTGGAAGAAAGGCTGCCATTCACACCAGGTCCGAGTGAAAACCGTCTGTTTATTACAGCGTCTAGAAGTGGGGATGCAGAATGCAGGGGTGCCCAGAGGAAGGGGCGCCCGCAGCCCAGGGGCGGACCGTGACAATGCGCGCAATCCAAATACAGTTCACCCGGAAGACACGGCAGAGCCTCCCACGTTACAAAGGCTGACACAGACCAGCAGCGTGTTGTGTTGGGAGGGGGTCTGACCGCAATGGCGAGGGCAGTCGGCGGGGGGTGGGGGGCCTGCTGACCACTGAACAGACTGACGCATCCTGGGGGCAGATAAATTAAGGGGGAAGTCTTAAATAAGTCACTGTGCGTGCCTCATGGGCCGAGGAGGGGGTGTCCTAGTCGTTAGGGTTCCTATCAATTCCTGAGCAAGAGCCACTCCCAGGCGCCGCCCGCCCACCCACAGTCAGCAGCAGCAGCACAGGTCCCCGCCAGCTGCCCACGGAAACTCAGGCCAGGTGCCAGCACCAGGCTCCAGATCACCAGTCTCCACAGCCACCCTGCCACCCGCCACACACCACCCCTCAGTCTGGGAGTGTCTGAGAACACAGGCCCAGGGCTCAGAACAGGAGGGTGTCCGCAGGCAGCCACCACACTAGTTCACATGTGGTGACACGCATATGACCCAGTGGGCTCAAGGAGACTTCTGCCTGGGCCAGTGGCTCTGAGACCCAGTGCGTGCCCTGAACATACGGTGGCCTGCGTGGGCAGGAGCCCTGCATGGCCATCTGCAGGACCCGTGATGGCACCCGGACTGCCACTGTCCCCTAGAGGGAGGCAGAAGTAATACAGTGTTTAAAGAATGTGTCTTGTTCTAGACCAGGGACTCTGCCGTCTCTGCCATCAACCCTGTGGCATATCCGGCCCGTGGCGACACAGAGCAGGCTGCCTGTCCTGAAGGCCAGGCTCGGGGCTTGGGGCTCAGGCAGAGGCACAGCACCTTCTAGCTGAGAGCACCAATGCGGGGTGGGGAGGGCACTGGGCACCACTTAAGAGGACAGGTCCGGAGCACCATCTTCAGAACTCAGCTATGTTGGAGGGTGGGGGTCTGAGAGGTTGTTGGGGGCTGGGGGAGGCAGCACCCCCCTCACCAGGCACAAGCAGGGGTCTTCCAGGCCCTCCCACACAGGACTCCCCCACCTAGCAACCACAGAAGCCTTTCCTCCGTGGCTCCCTTTGGAGGCCACATGGTAGGGATGTGACGTGTGTCCATCCTGCCCTTGGGAACCAGAACACAGGGCTGGCAGCTCCCTGGAGGGTGGATCTGTGGCACCTTGGGGAAGGGGCTCCCCGATGCCATCTCACAGGAGCAAGCACTTGAGAAGGTGGGCTCAGCAAGTGCCACACAGCCCAGGGCCAGATGTGGGGAGCTCAGACTCCCAGATCCCATCCTCCAGGGAGGGCACAGAGCCACCACTGCTCAGACAACCCAGGCCCTGACTGCTCAGGGCTCCAGAAGCACTGGAGTGGCCCTGCCTGCCTGCTACACCCCGGCCTCAGCTCCTCTCCTTCCACACCCAGTCCCAGGCACCCGCCAAGGCTGCAGAGTGGGGGGCTAACGTCACCCTGGGGCCTAGGGCCAGAGAGGCCAGGCTTCAGCAGTGCACCCTGGCCCCAGCACACCCACAGCAGCTGGGAGAACCAGCACAGGCTCCAAGGGATGGGTGCCAGGCGTGGCCCTGACAGGAAGGGATGTGGGGCAGGCAGGGGCCCCGGCAGCTCCGTCTGGGCTGCTGGGAGCTGCAACTGAGGGGTCTAGGGTGGGGGCTGACGCTGGGGCCATTTTGTGCACTGTTTGAATAAATAAGGTTTTTTCCCCTCGCTTTTCTTTCCTCTTCACTGTGCATTATACCATCTAAAAATAAAAGCTGTCAAATCTATGAAATTTATAAATTCTCATCACATCTCTATAAAATACTGCCACTCATTAGTGTGACTCTCTCCTGTACAGAAACACCAAGGGACCCACGACAGGCCTGCCCCGCATCGCAGGGCATGCTGCGAGCCATGGACAGCCGAGAAATACAAAAGTAAATGCACTTGTTCCACGTGCCTGCGCCGTCCTCACAGCACCATCGCGCAGCACACGGCCAGCTGCGTCACCACGCAGGCCCCTTCACATGCAAGGGCGCAACCCACGCCCCGGAGGGTGAACAGTCTGGGGGTTCACAGTGCCGGGGTAAAGGTGAAGAGCTCAGGGCAGGCGCCAGGGGCTCAGGAAGGGGCTCAGGCCGCGGGGAGGCCTCCGAGGAATGTGGTGGCGACGGGCCTGCCTTTGGTACGGGAGCAGCGCGTCGGGGGAGCCGGCCGGGCGGCGTTTCCGAGAACGGGGTTCGGCGTTGTCAGCGTCTAGTCAGCACCAAGCGGGTGGAGGCAGGCGCGGGCCTGGGGACGAGATAGCACCGGGGCAGGCTGTGGCGAATCCGCTGGCGGGCCCGCCCTGCAGACACGTGTCTTTATATAGAGCTCTCATATATAGATATTTATATTTCTCAATAAGTTGTCTTTTACCACTTAGATGGAATAAAATAAGTCAGAATTGTTTATACTTTTTAAAAAATGATAAATACTTTATCTAAAACTATCGACAGTATAAACTGGACCAGTCCCAGCCTCCTGCGGCGCGTGCCGCCGATTCACAGTGGAGCTCCCGTCCGTCCTCGCCTCTGCCGTCCAGGGATGGGAGCCCGGCAGGCCGGCGGGCACCATGCCGCGGGCGCGAGTTGGTCCACACCGTCCTTGCATAGGTCTCGCGGTTGAGGTAGAAATCCTAGTTACCTGCAGAAGGGCACAGCAGGAAGAGCGGCCTGAGGTTACCATCGCGCCTGGGGGAGCCCAACACTCACCCAGGCTGGGGACCGAGGCCTCCCACGAGCACACACGCCACCTGGGGCCAGCACCATGACAGGCATGGTGCCAGCTCCCTCTAACCACAACAGACGACGGGCGTGCCCCGTGACAGACCAGGGAGCCTGACACCTGGACACGCTGGCCAAGCTCCAGCCTTCCTCCAAAGGAGACACACAGCCGAGTCCAGCTAGAGCCACCCTACCTGCAGCTCATCTCCTAAGAGACCCAGCATAGCTTGTCCAGCCCGCAGGTGCCCGCATTGACCCGCCAGGCTGACTAGCCCTGGCCACAGCCTCCGCCTTGGCTCCTGGCTCCCAGTCCTCCTCTCCTTGCCCGGTGGACTTTGGACTCGCCCAGGAAGGCCTGTGTCCCAGGGGCCCCTGAGGCAGAAGGCCAGGGGCAAGCAGAGGGCACCTTTGCACTACACCGCCAGGCACGCCATGTCCCTGGAGGGCACGGGTGGCCAACTGCCCTCAGGGGTCAGCGGCCACAGTCTCCACAGCCTTTTGGGGGAGGAGTGAACAGGACATTCCCTGAAGGCCTCACGTCATCAAAATCACTCCTGCTTCCAACTTCCTCCTGGTCTCAAAGGTGGGCACTATCTACACTAACCTGCCCAGCTTGGTGCTGACATCTGAGCAGCTGAAAGCCCCTCGGCTGTAGGCCATGACCACAGGGCAGTGTGGCCATCAGCCGTGTCCAGCAAAGGGGCCTCAACACGCAGGGCACAGAGCTTGCCTCTCGACCCCGCCGGGAACCCATCAGCCCCCAGGCAGGCAGGGCACTTAGGGCTTCACTGGCTCCCTATGAGGGCATCCGAGGCTACTGGCCAGACGGCCCCAACCAGAGGCATCCAGCCAGCCACCCTGGCTCCCCAGGACCTCTGCAGCCGGCACCGTGCCTGCTACATGCTGGGCGCATGGGGAACAGCACCAAGCCACGCCACCCGTCATGAGTGACCTGGGCCTGGTGCGGATGGAGCCCTGGAGGCTGCTCTAGGAGCTAGAGCTCCCAGCCCCCTGGCCTGGCACCCCGTGAGCCTCGCCCACAGGGGCTGGCACAGCTGCCCCCAGGGCTGGCCTCAGTCCTGCGGCGTCACCGCAGGAACCCAGCTGTGGGCAGCTGGAACCCAACACACTCAGGCCACTCCATGGCTGGTGCCCGTCCTGCAGTCCCTCCTCTCGCGACCATCTCCCTGGTCTCCCTGGCTCTCTCCCTCTTCCCTCCTCAGGACCCCCGGAACTTCTGCCGAGCCCTGTGGCCGTCTTCTCTGCCAAAGGAAGGACAGTTCAGTGTCTGGAGTGAGCCACCGCGCAGGGCTCTGGCCTTACCTTACACAATACGCACTGCTAGCTAAGCAAGGTCTTTATCGCGGCTTAACCCCCGAAAGGTGCGCGGCATAGGGAGGCGGCATGCCGAGGGACACCCACACCGCGGACGGCCCCGTGGCGCTGGCCTGTGGGATCCCGGGCGCGGCCTGGGCCAGGGCCAGCCGGGGCAGGGGCTGGTGGTGCACCGTGAAGGAGGGGCGGGCGCCCTTGTGCGGGAGGGAGGTGAGCTTGATAGACAAAGAGGCGTTAGCAGGCGGCAGAGAGGCAGCAGAGGTGGGGGGCAAGAAAGCTTGGTTAGGCGGGAGGGACGCGAGGCTCTGCAGAAGCGCGGGCTCAGGGTTAGAGGCCAGCAGCGTTGGGGGAGGAGGCAAGGCGGCGTTAGGTGGAGGGGGGGCGTGGAGGACGGGCGGCCCCGCGGGGGACCGGCCCAGGTGCGCAGGCGGGGGCAGCGGGGGAGGCGGAGGCGGAGGCGGCGGGGGCGGCCGGGTCTCAACCGAGGCCGGGGCCTGAAAGGAAGAGGCCGAGGCGCTGGCCGCCGCCTGCAGCGGGCTCGGGCCCAGTGTGGCGCTGCCACATGCAGCCCCGCGGCCGACACGGGCTCCAAACGGATGAGCAGAGGCGGAAGGCACCGCGTGGTTAAAGACACCTGCAAACAGGAGAGAAAAACGCAGCTTCAACAGGCGGCAGCATCCAGGCAAGCGCAGAGAAGCAGCCGCAGGCTCACAAAAAGGGAAGCGAAACGGCGCCGCCAGGCGTGTGCTGGCACCAAGCACAAGCAGCGGCTCGGCCAGGCTCGTGGTGGCCCGCCCTCCGCCCTCCGGCCACCCGCCCCGCAGCAGCCCCAAGGCCAGGCCGCTCCCCCCGGCGGCTCCTCTCCGCCCTGTCTGGGCAGGCACTGCGGGGACTCGCTCTTACCCAACACCAGCTCCCAGAGCCTTGCCAGAGCCCGGGCGGCCACACTTAGCAGGTGACCTCCACGGGAGAAAGTAATGCTCTGGTGGCCCTGCGCACGGTGGCCTTCTGAAAACAAGAGGGACGCGGTTACAACCAGAGAACCCAAGACACACGGACTCAGCGGGAGCCCTCTCCCCACAGGACTGGAGTTCGCGACCGTGCATGGATGGCAGGGACCAGCCAGCACCAGGGGACCTGCAGCTCAGCTCCTGGTGCAAGAGAGTGCGGAAGGAAACCTGCAAAGGAAGGGGCCTCCGGCGGGGGCCGGGGCGGGGGGCGGACGGAGGGCCGCCCTGCCTACCTCCAACTGTGCCGCCTGCCACCCCGGAAAAGCTGCCCATGGCGTGCGAGTTGGTCAGTCTGGTGGCAGCGGACGACACGTGCACCAGGCCTGCGGCGGCCGGCACAGAGCTGAACAGCGACTGCAGCACGGAGGAGCCGGCCACGGAGCCGAGGTTGGCCTGCAGGGACATGGGGCCGAGCGCGAACTGCGGCCCCGGCGGGAAGGGGCCCAGGAAGGACCGGTGCGTCTGGGCGGAGGACGCCGCGCCGCCTGCGGACGACGCCGCCGGGGCCAGGCCGGGGCCGCTGAGGAGGCTTCCGGGAGGCACGGCCGCCGCAGAGATGAAGAGGTTGTGGCCATTCTTGAGGTCGAGCTCGCGGTCCCGGGCCTTGGCGGCCTTGCCGCTCAGCAGTGGGGTCTTGTCCGTGGGCCCGCACAGCGGTAGGCCGCCCTCCCCTGCCTCCTTGCCGCGGCTGCCCTCGCCCTTCAGCCCAGCCAGGCCGTCCAGCTGCCTCTTGCTCAGGAAAGGGTTGGCGTCCGAGCCCTCCTTGCCGCGCTGCGAGGGGAAGCTCAGCGGGGAGCTCAGGCCGGCCGCCTCGGGGCCCTTGTGGGGAAGAGAAGCACCATCACTGAAGCTGTGTAAACTCAGGTCCGCGGCCAGGCCCCCGCCGAAGGTGCAGCCGTTGGCAGGGTTGGTGCCCGGGCTGAGTCCATCAGCCCCCGACAGGGAGCCGGGAAAGCCTTTCCTGGGGTGAGCGGCCAGCTTGGCATCGGCAGAGGGCTCCTCCAGGGCGGGCCGGAACGTGAACAGGGAGTTCTGGCTGAGGGCGGAGCTGGCCTGCAGCGGGCTGTCCGCCGACTTGGCCAGGCCGATGTCGGAGATGGGCGAGAAGGTGGACTTCCACTTGCTGCTATTGACTGGCTCGCCGGCGGGCGCGGGCTTCCTTCCCGCCAAGCCACCACCTGGCAAAGAGGAAAGGCAGAAGCTGTGAGCCCAGAGCACCTGCCCAGGCTACCCATGAGGCTAACCGGGGCTGCTGCCACGGCCCGGACAACTCTGCAGGCAGGGCTGGTCACAGACACTCAAGATGCCAAGCGGGACAGGATGGGAGAGGACAGGAGGGAAGGGGACGGGAGGGGACAAGATGGGATGGGACAGGAGTAGTACAGAACAGGATGAGATGGCAGGGGACGGGACTGGATGGGACAGGAGGGCGGAAGACAGGACAAAGGCAGCTGAAGCGGGTCTCAGAGGCCATGCGGGATGAGCTCTGGGGAAAATGCTGAGGTCAGCAGCCTCCGGGAGGGGAGGTGGGGCTGCCCCAGAGCAGGTCAGGGTCCTCACTGAGGACGCAGGCACCACTCGGGGGGAAGGCCAGGGTGCAAAGCGAACAGGGGACCCAAGGTGACGATCCCCACAGGTCAGCCACCCACTGTGAGAGCATGGCGTGTGCGCAGAGGCCCTGGGCTGCAGTGAGGGCCTCCCAGAGGCAGTTCTGGAAGCCCAGCGCCCCCAGTGTCGGCGCCCACGCAGGACACGACGCAGCAGGCCAGCACCACGCAGGACACGACGCGGCGCGCCAGCACCATGCGGGACACGATGCAGCGGGCCAGCAGGTGGGTCAGCAGCACTGACTGGGCACCACGGCCGCACGGACAGGCCTGGCCACGCCGCAAAACACTTGTCACTCACCGTTTTCCAAGGTTTTCGGGGGAGATTTGCTTTCTAAGGAGATTGTTGCAATTTTTCTCTCAATTCTGTTAAGAAAAAAAGGTCATTAATGCTTGAAACCCAGCTGCATACTAAGAATGACACAAATGCTGACAGCCAACAGCCCAGGGAGCTCCGGAGGTGGTGAACGAGAAGCACTCGGCCCAGACAGGGGACCCGTGCAGCCACCCTGGGCCAGGCCTGGACTGGGTGGCTGGGCCCTGGGATCCACCCCTGTTGTGCCACAAGCGTACTGTCCTGGCAGGGACTCCAGGGCCTCTGCTGGGACAAGCAGCCAAGAGATCAGGCACGGCAGCTGAATGGGAGAAGCAATTTCCCAGCACACAGAAGTGTGAGAATCCCAGACAGAGCTCTCTTCCTACCTCCCTCTCCCGGCCCCTCTCAGACCTCGGTGCCTCAGGTGGCAAATAATGCCACAGCATTGCAGGCCAGCACGTGAAGACATGCCCAACCACACACTGCATGGGGTCGCTTTGATCCAATGTCCCAAGAACACACCAGGGACACACAAATTCCTAAAGATCCTGGAAACCACTAAGCTGAGCAATCCCAATGCAAAACAGAGCATCCAGGTGCTACAATGTTTCTCGTGTAACACGTGCATGCACACGTGGGCAAGGAGCAGAACGAACTAACACAGAACACCACCAAAAGCACACTTAGGGCCGGCTGTGATGGCGCACGCTGGGAGGCACTGGGAGGCGGAAGGCTTGAGGCCAGGAGTTTGAGACCAGCCTGGGCAACATGGCAAAACCCATGATCTCTACAAAACAAAAAAACGAACGAGGCACGGTGGTAGTGTGTGCCTGTAGACACAACTACTCAGGAGGCTGAGGCAGAAGAATCACTTGAACCCAGGAGGCGGAGGGTGCAGTGAGCCGAGATCGCACCACCGCACTCCAGCCTGGGCCACAGACCAAAACTCTGTGTCTCAAAAAAAAAAAAAAAAAGCAAAAAACCCTACCATGTTATATCACTTCATGACAACTCGGATGGCTAGAATCAAAACAAGAAATTCAGTGTGGTGAGGATGTGGGGACTGAGGACCTCAGACCCTCGTGCACCCATGGTGGCAGGGTGGAATGGTGTGGCTGCTGGAGAGCCCAGGGGGCCGGGCCACCCAGCACCTCCGCCCAGGCACCAGGAAACGGGAAACTCGCTCCCAAACACAAACATGCACACCCATGGCCACAGCAGCGCTGCTCACAACCGCCCAGGGTAAGCAAGCCCAGCACGGCGGGCGGATGGATGGCGGAGCACCACCCAGCCACGACAGGGACCGAGGATGCACCTTGAGGACGTCACGCTCAGTGAGAGATGCCAGACACAAAAGGCCACATCCTGTGTGACTCCGCTCCTAGGAGGTCCCTAGAGCCCTCAGATTCACAGAGACAGAAAGTAGGATGGGGGCGGGGGGGTGCCAGGGGCTCTGGGGAGGAGAAGGGGAGTGAGTGTTTCAAGGGGATGATGAGATTTTCTCAGGACATGATGGAAGGTTCTGGATTTAGGCAGTGGTAATGTGGATATACCAAAGACCTCTGAATTGCACACTTTAAATGGAGAATACGATATGTGAATTTTATCTAATAAAGCTA
Source organism: Pan troglodytes (assembly GCF_028858775.2). NCBI lineage: Eukaryota > Metazoa > Chordata > Mammalia > Primates > Hominidae > Pan > Pan troglodytes. The sequence continues at coordinate 4,528,740 of NC_072418.2, read as the reverse complement.
CTGTAATACACTCGGCAAGACGTGTGGATGAGACCTCCAACGCCTCACTGCTGAAACTTCTCTCCTGCTGCGCTCAGCTCCTCCTCAGCTTGCCTCTTCTAACCGGTGGCCCTGCTCGTGTCCCACCCCGAATGGCCCGGGAGGCCGGCCCTGCCCGGAACAGGGCCCAGGACCTGTGGGGAGGCCCCTTCACAAAACACACGCCTCCCTCCCATCCAGGGCACCCCCTAAGAGCCTGCCGGTCCTCCCCACCCACCCACACACACACACACGGTGAGCAGGCACCTCCTGCCCCCGCTGCCAGGCCCTGCCCCCCTCCGGGCCCCTGGACTCGCCGAGCACTGCTGGGCTCGTCCTCAGAGCCTGGCTCCTCGTCTGAGGTGAGTGGGGAGTAGTGTGCCCCATTGGTCTGGCTCAGAGGCCGCTCCTTCTTGAGCACGGGGGGCTGGTCGTGGTCCTGGTAGGGCACAGGGGAGCTCTTCAGGGAGGTCTCCGGGGACGAGATGGCTGTAATCTCCAGGGGCTGGTTGATGTTACTGACCTGAGGGCAGACAGACACAATGGATGCACATACCACAGACCCGGGACCCCAAGGCAGGAGAGCCCCACCGCCCCAGGAGCCTCCTGTCTGCACCCCAGGGTCTCCTGAGGAAACTGATGCCCTGCCCAGTGGCCAGTACAGCCCCTGTCCTGGTTCTTCCTGGTCCTCACACACCACCCCGCAATCCCAGAGCCCCCCATGCCCCCTCCTGATGTGCCCACCACCACTAAGGCCCCACAGCCGAGAATGAAGAAGCTTGCAGGCAGCGCATCGCACTCCGAACCCCAGAGACAGCTGTCGGCCGCCTCTTCCCAGGCTGCCAGGCCGCACGTGGTGGAGGATGGCCGGGCTCAGTCATGGCCCCCTGCCTCCACCTGTTTTTTTTTTTTTTTTTTTTTTTTTTGCCCCCCCGAGAGGGAGTCTCGCTCTGTGGCCCAGGCAGTGGCCGATCTCAGTTCACTGCAAGCTCCGCCTCCCGGGTTCACACCATTCTCCTGCCTCAGCCTCCCAGGCACCCGCCACCATGCCCAGCTAATCTTTTGTATTTTTGGTAGAGACGGGGTTTCACCGTGTTAGCCAGGATGGTCTTGATCTCCTGATCTTGTGATCCACCCGCCTCGGCCTCCCAAAATGCTGGGATTACAGGCGTGAGCCACCACACCCGGTCTCCCTCTGGTCTTTCTTTCACACGCCGTGCTCCCCAGCCCTGCTGGTCCCCATCCTTACCATGGAGTTGAGGTTGAGGGGAGACCCCGAAGGCTGTGTGAAAAGGCCAGCGACGGACGGCAGGGCTCGGCGCTTGGGGGACACGCCTGCGCTCAAGCTGGGCGTCCCCGCAGATGCTCGCTTCCGCCGGCCGCGCTTGCGGCTGTCCTGCCCGTGGCTCGGCACACAGTCCCCACGGGCGCTGGTGGTCAGGGGGCTGTGCTTGCTGGAGGGCGACTGCTTGGCACTGCCCGCACCAGTGGTGATGGTGAACACAATCCTCCTCTTGGCTTCACTCTCAGGATCTGAGAAGCCGGAATCGGAGGGCAGGTCCCCCTTGGTGGCCTCGGGCAGCGGGCCCTGGGTGGCCCCACCAAGCCGGGGACTGGAGGAGAGCTGGTGGGCGGGAGAGGCAGGAAGCGAGTTCCGGGGCTGTGCCAGCAGCAGGGGGTGCTGTGGCGTGGAGCTGCGGGACCCCACGGTGGCAAAAAGGCTCCCAGAGCTGGAGGACTCATCCAAGGTGGCCGGCTCGGCTCCAGGTGTGAGAGAGGCCGGGCTGCCCGCCAAGGCCCCGCTGATGGCCACCGAGCCAGCGTAGGAGAAGCCTGCCGGGAAGGACATGGGGGTCTCAGGGGACACAGGATGGCCAAAGAGAAAGCCTTGCTGTGGGAGCACCACCCCCTAAGAGCTCTGTGGGCTCCAGGAGAGGCAGGGAAGTGGGGAAGGGGTTGGGAGTCTGAAAACGGCCCCTCTGGGGTGGAACCAGAAGGCTCTGTGGGCAAGCTCAGGGCTCAGGGCTGACCCTGTGCCTCCTCCCGCCCATCTGGGCTGCCTGTGCCCTGCAGGTCCTGGCTGAGACGCTGCCTCCCAAGAAGCCTCCTGGTGTGGGCTCCCCGCTGAGCTAGGCTTCCTCTGAGTAAGTTGCCCTCTGGCCCCGTGATCTCAGAGACACCATGAGGAAAGCCCATGGCTGAGTGGCCTGCCTCCCTCCTGTTCTCAGAAGACAACTCAGCTTGGATACTCCAAGCTATGGCCACCCTGAAGGCTGTGGCCATGCTTCCCAGCCCACGATGAGTGGTGCACTTCCATGACCACCCGGGGACAAGGGGCGGCCTCCCTGCTTCTGCCAATGAGGCCTCAGTGCAGGGGCGCAGCAAGGCGCTTCTGGAGTTGGCTGTTTGCCACCCAGTTGAAAATCTCCTGAAACTGTCACTGCCTCTCGCAGAGCAGACCTCACCCCAAGGGCACAACCCAGCCCTGCGAGGGCAGAACTGCCCGGGCTTCGGTGGCCTCTCCAGGGCCCTCACGTGGCCAACTGTGAAGCCTGCCCAGCCTCCCTAGAGGCCCTCCTGTCTCAATAGCGGCCGTGTACATTTTACTTGTTTTGTTGTTGTTTTGTTTTTGAGATGGAGTTTTACTCTTTTTGCCCAGGCGGGAGTGCAGTGGTGCGATCTCAGCTCACTGCAACCTCCATCTCCCAGGATCAAACGATTCTCCTGCCTCAGCCTCTCGAGTGGCTGGGATTACAGGCGTCTGCCACCACACCCGGCTAATTTTTGTATTTTTAGTACAGACGGTGGTTTCACCATGTTGGCCAGGCTGGTCTCGAACTCCTGTCCTCAGGTGATCCGCCCACCTCGGCATCCCAAGGTGCTGCGATTACAGGCGTGAGCCACCACGCCCGGCCACATTTTACTTTTTACTCCTAAAAAAGTAGCTGCCGCATCATACCGCATCTCAACCTGGGGCCAGCAAACCAGCCTGGGGGTCTCATGTCCTCTGCTGTTTTAAGTACAGTTTTGCTGGCACACAGCCATGCCCGCTGACATGCTGTCTCTGCGGCTTCCACAACAGACAGGCCTGCAGTGTCAACAAAAGCCAAAGTGGCATCCTCTCTGGCTCTCTGCAGAAACTGGGCTAACAGCAGAGACTGCTCAGGCGGCACCTTCTCAAGGAACCAGAAACCATGCTGCTACCAGCACGGAGGCCCACGGTCGTGTGCCATTGGGCACTGCTGTGTGTGGAGCCGATCCTGAGTCAGGGGCCTCCCAGCTGTGAGTACAGGAGCCCCCGAGAGCACTGGGGCCGACCTCACGGGCTGAATTAATACACCCAAGCAGGAGGTGTCAGTGTCGGGAGACCCAGGTATGAGGCCGCGATGGCTGCAGCTGAGCCCGATCCGCATCCCAGCTCGTGGGATGCAGGAAAGGGTGTCAGTAACGAGGCGTGGCGGTTTGGGGCAGCAGCCCCCATGATCACCCCGGGAAGCCCTGTTCCACTCCCAGCAACCCAGCCCTCCTGCCTGAAGAGCAGCAGCAGCAGCAGAGTCCTGAGGGTAGGGCACAGGAGGGGCGTTACCTGCGGGGGCCAGGGCAAGGCTTCTGCTCCCAGCACCGTGGGCATTAGCACCAATCTGCTTTTCAAGTGTGGACGAGGGGTCACGGGGCTGCAGCACGGGACTGGGGGTGCTCCTCTGCAGAGAGAAAACCCTGTGTGTCAGGGGCAGCAGGTGCCCCAGGAGACCCAGAACCCAGCTGGAAACAGTGAGTGTTGAGGCCTGCAGCTGGCTGGGGGAGGCCGCTGGGGTCACCGTCCAGTACCGCGTGGGAAGAGGGCAGCGGGGGAACTTGAGCGGGGCCCCAGGCGAGTGGCACAGCGAGAGTGCGCAGTGCCTGCGTGTGAATGGGCAGCGGGCCTGAGGCAGGGAGGTCAGGAGGCGGGAGTCCTGGGGTCTAGCTGTGGGGAGGGGGTACTGGGCACAACCCGAGCAACCCACAGCCCGCCCTCACCGGGAAGGGGCTGTGTTCTCTGAGCAGCACAGACAAATGCCAGCAGTCGGGTGGGGTGAGGAGGGCGCTCGCGAGAACACACCTGCCGGCCACCACCCCCTGCACTTCCCCACACCACACTCCAAGTCCAACAAAGGTCAGCAGAGTGACCGCAGAACCCAGTAGCTCCACTCCCACATGGGCCAAAGAGCAAACCTACATCCACACAGAAACCTGGACCCCAGCGCTCACAGCAGAACGATTCACAATCGCCAAAACGGGGAATCAAGCCGGGGTCCATCAACTGGGCACGGATGAAGATGGCACACTCCATCCACACAGGGAATGCCCTCACGTGCCAAGAGAAGGGACAGGCCCAGACATGAGCGTGTTCGGGGGCCCGGGGGCTGGGGGACGATTAGGGAGTGACTGCTGAGGCGGGCAACGCTTTTTCCCGGGTGAAGAAAATGTCCTGAATTAGACAGAGGTGTATAAAAGTACAAAAAACCGGCCAGACACGGGGGCTCACACTTGGAATCCCAGCACTGTGGGAGGCCGAGGCGGGTGGGTCGACTGAGGCCAGGAGTTCGAGACCAGCCTGGCCAACAGGGCAAAACCTCCACCTCTATTAAAAATACAAAAATTGGCCGGGTGCGGTGGCTCATGCCTGTCATCCCATCAATTTCGGAGGCTGAGGTGGGCAGATCACCTGAGGTCAGGAGTTTGAGACCAGCTCGGCCAAGATGGTGAAACCCTGTCTCTACTAAAAATACAAAAATCAGCTGGGCATAGTGGCGCATGCCTGTAATCCCAGCTACTCGGGAGGCTGAGGCAGGAGAACTGCTTGAACCCAGCAGGCGGAGGCTGCAGTGAGTAAAGATCACAAGATCGTGCCACTGCACTCCAGCCTAGGCAACAGAGCAAGACTCCGTCTCAGCTGGTGGGGGCGGGGATTAACCGGGTGTGGTGGTGGGCACCTGTAATCCCAGCTACTCGGGAGGCTGAGGCAGGAGAATGGCATGAACCTGGGAGGCAGAGATTGCAGTGAGCCGAGATCACACAATTGCACTCCAGCCTGGGGGACAGAATGGGTCTCCATCTCGAAAAATAAAAAAAAAGAAAGAGGCCAGACGTCGTGGCTCACGCCTGTAATCCCAGCACTTTGGGAGGCCCAGGCGGGCGGATCACTAGGTCAGGAGATCAAGACCATCCTGGCTAACACGGTGAAACCCCATCTCTACTAAAAATACAAAAAATTAGCCAGGCGTGGTGGCGGGCGCCTGTAGTCCCAGCTACTCGGGAGGCTGAGGCAGGAGAATGGCGTGAACCCGGTAGGTGGAGCTTGCAGTGAGCCGAGATCGCACCACTGCACTCCAGCCTGGGCGACAGAGTGAGACTCCGTCTGAAAAATAAAAATAAAAAATAAAAAATAAATGCTAAAAACCACTGAAGCGTATACTTAAAGCGCACAATTTTTAAAAAATAGTTCAATGCCCAGAAAATCCCACCCATGCTACATAAGGCGAGATTCTCTGCATGCACAGCACTGGGTGGGAGAACCCAGAGGCAGCTGTGAGGACAGGGGCCACGGCAGCCAATGTGGCCTCATGAGGAGTGAGGCTGGGAGCCAGGGTGGGCCTCTGAGCTCCTCCTCAACCCAGAAGGTGTGAGGCCCTCTCCACTTGCACACGTACCTTTCACCCAAAAGAAAAAGACTGGCGAAAACAACGGCCCAGGTCACCGGACACGCCCCGGCTTTGGACAGCCCACCTTGACTGCATTGCCTCACGCTCGACATTTTACAGCGTGAGACTTCGCAAAGTGAGCCAGGTCTCGAGCACCCCAAACTGTTTTGCCTCAACGTGGCCCTTGGGGACGGCCACCCGGGAGCCACTCACCGCCCTCTCGGCGCGGCTGGGCAGCACCACGCTGGCCAGGGGAATGCTGACCGGGAGCTTGTTGGGCTGCACGGTGCTGAGCGGGATGCTGATGGGCAGGCTGGTGATGAGCTCCCCGCTGCTGCCATAGGCGCGCTCTCTCAGGCCCTGCAGACGAAGGCCCGACCCCCAGTCGTGGGTCAACAAACCCCTCCAGGACACAGGGACCACAGCCACAGGATGGGGGCCTGCTACAGCTCTCTCAAGGCGGCCCCCACGCTGCCAAGGCCCTGCAACCTTCCCCACGCAGTCAGGCCCTCCTGGACACCGGCTTTGGGACACTCCAGAGGGATGGCACGCTCCTGGTGTCTGAAAGCAATGCCCATCTGTCCCCTCCAGCCTGCCCGCCCGGCTCGGTGGGCAGTCACCCGTGGGGCCACCAAGCCTCCCAGGGCCCACATCCATCACTGCCAAGTCCATGCAACGTCACCGTCCTTCCCTCTCCATCCCTGTGCACACAGGCCAGTGCCCTCCAGGAAGTCCTCATGGGCAGCGGCCTCCCAAACTGGGCTCTGCGTCTCTACCAGCACTTGCCGTCCGTCACTGAGAACTGAGAGGCACCAGGGACACCCTGACAAACCCCACGTCCTCCATGGCACCTGCCCAACGTCACCTGTGACTTGTCCTTACTGGTTGCCCCCAACTCTGCCACAACGTCCTACTCCAGGTCAGCCCCAGTACCTCACTGTGCCCCAAGGTCAATTAGGACAAGCCCTCCTGCTAGCAACTCGCTCAGGCCGCCTCTGCTGAGCACCTCCCTGAGCCCGGGGCAGGGGTCGCGGCCCGCACCTTCTCACTGCTCTTCTCTCCAGCAAGCTGCAAGGCCCCAGGGGACAGGGGCCGCGGGTCCTGAGGGCTCAGCTTCATGCTGCCAGGCACGCTGGGGCTCTGGTAGGGAAGGCCGTTCTCCTTGGTGTGCTCAGCTCTGGAATGAGAAGCTGCAGTCACTCTCGAGGGCCGTGGGCTGGCGCTCAGAGGCAGCGGCCTGGCCCAGCACCTCCCCACCTCAGTCTCCTCAACAGACGCACTCCTGCTGAGAACCCGACAGCCTGAGCACACCAGGCAGAGTCACCAGGCACCAGCTGCAGACCCCCAACCCCACCAGGGCACTCACCTCGAATGCAGCTCACTGGCGGCCGGCCTGCCGGGCACCGTGTGGTCCTGGCTCAGGTGCCGCCTCAGCACAATCTTGGCCGGGGACAGCCTAGTGTAGTCGGGTGCGGCTAGGCCAGACAGCTTCTCCAGGCGCGGCCGGCCAACGTGGCTAGGGGTACAGGGCACCACCTCCTGGTCCAGGGGTGAGGCCAGGTACTGGGGCGTGTTCTGCTTCGACGGAGGCCGGCTCAGCGCACCGCAGAGCTCATAGCCAGCAGCCTGGCCGTTCATGGAGAGCTCCGGGCTCATGCTGCTCAAGTGAGGCAGCGAGAACTTGGTGCAGTCCAGCTCCAGGTGCAGCCGGCTGGCGTCAGGCTCCAGCTCGCGGCCCAGGGCGCCCTTCCCACGCAGGTGCAGGGACAGGGCATCGTCAGGCGGCACACAGGACTTGAGCTGCAGGAGCTCCTGCTGCCGCTGGCTCTTCTCTAGCTCCACAATGCTGATCTGCAGGAGGAGAGATGGTGTCAGGCCCGCCCCACCGGGGGACCACTCCAGGGAACCAAGACTGCCACAGATGGACACCCGGAGGGGTGGCCAGGACCCCCGCTGCTTGTGTGGGATGGAAAAACCAAAGCTGCCGACCACCTAGAGTCGAGGTCGGGAAGCTGGGGGCGTCAAATAAAGTCATGTGGAGGGCCGAGGATGGTTTTTGCTGACATGGAGGCACCTTCTCCAAAAAGAGCAACAGGAAGATACAAAGAGCTCTCGTCTCTCAAAATAGACTCTAAGTGTAAAACATCCAGTTTTACTAAGTGTAAAACCTGTGGAGGGACACGCCACTCGAGCGTGGCAGCTTCCCCGGGCACTGAGTCTGAGAGGGGCTTTTTCTTTTTAGTTTATCTGTTCTGTTTACCTGCTTTCCTTTCTTTTAACAAACACATTGTTTTTTTATTACACAGAAAAGATGATGACAAAAATGGTCAGAACCCAAATATGCTCTTCCCGAGGGCTCTACTCCAGGCAGACCCACGAGGCCCGGCTGTGGTAAAGAGGTCGGCGACCTCCGTTTCTCTAACGCACGCTGGTGAGGCTCGCCTGGGCCACACACGTGAAGGAGCAGCTCGGGAGCACGTGGGTGGCGCTTCCCGACGTCCGTCAGCCGCCCGTGAGAGCCCGCCTCCGGGGACAGCCTTGCAGCAACGGTTTGGTGCAGTCATTTGAAAAGGCAGCAAAGGTACAGCGACAGGGAACCAGGTCCATCAACAGTGAAACCACGCTGGGGACACGTAAGGTGAGCAGGCGGGCACAGTATCCATGGGATGGGGCGCTGGGAACAAAGCCCGTGACCTGCTGCTTTCTAGGCTGCACGGCAGCTGTGGGCACCGCCCACCAGCACCTGCCCCTGCCTGGGAGCAGGGAGGAGAGCACCTTCCCGCTGCACACCCTCCTCCACACTTCCTCTACTCGGCCTCCACGAATGCGTTTCTCGGTGTCAGAAAGTACAAGCTATTTTATTTTTCAGATGGGGCCTGGCTCTGTCACCCAGGCTGGAGTGCAGTGGTGCAATCTCAGCTTGCTGCAGCCTCCACCTCCCGGGCTCAAACACGGCCCTTTTTGCCTCAATATGGCCCTTGGGGATGCCATCCTGGGAGCCAGAACTCCTGCCTCAGCCTCCCTGGGAGCTGGGACTATAGGCCCACACCACCACACCCGGCTAATTTTTGTATTTTTGCTAGAGACAGGGTCCCACTGTGTTGGCCAGGCTGTTCTCCAACTCCTAGCCTCAGGTGATCTGCCTGCCTCAGCCTCCCAAGATGCTGGGATTACAGGCATAAGCCCCTGCACCGATCCAGCTATTTTTCTAATGAGCAAATTCTCCCCTATGACTGTTACAGAAATGATTTGCAAGGAGGCAGCCAGGAAATCAGGAAATCCTAGGTTAGCGCTGCGCATTCAGCCAAGCAATCCCGAGATGCCCCCGAGAGCTGAGGGCTAGAGTGAGGCGGAGTCATCCACACGGCCAGCCTGCGGCCCAAGACAGAAGGTTCCACAAGCCTCCACCCAACTGTCCTCCTCCACCTTCTTCCTAGGCTGCTGCAACCGCAAGCACCCTAGGCTCAACGCCGTCACAGGGAGGCTGACGGGAGAGGCTCGGACACCACGGAGTGCAGCCTCAACCGCAAGCACCCTAGGCTCAACGCCGTCACAGGGAGGCTGACGGGAGAGGCTCGGACACCACGGAGTGCAGCCTCAACCGCAAGCACCCTAGGCTCAACACCGTCACAGGGAGGCTGACGGGAGAGGCTCGGACACCACGGAGTGCAGCCTCAACCGCAAGCACCCTAGGCTCAACGCCGTCACAGGGAGGCTGACGGGAGAGGCTCGGACACCACGGAGTGCAGCCTCAACCGCAAGCACCCTAGGCTCAACGCCGTCACAGGGAGGCTGATGGGAGAGGCTCGGACACCACGGAGTGCAGCCTCAACCGCAGCCCACCTGCAGCTCCAGGCAGTGCCTCTGCTTCTCCGAGATCTGGCTCTTCAGGGCCTGCTTCTCCTTCAACAGCTTCTCCAGCGACAGCGTGGCCCAGTCCAGCTGCAGCTCCTCGCAGCGAGCCTTGAGCTGAGGGGATAGGGATGGGACAGTTGCGACTGGCTGGCTGCCTGCCCAGCACACCCCACACTCTCAGGGCAGGGTTCCCTGGGCCTGCCTCAGCCAACAGCATGTGTGCTTAGGGCACAGACCCCGTTTCTGGAATAGCAGGCTGAGGATGCGGAACAAGTGGAGACTGGGGCCCCCCACGGACAGATGAGGCAGCTCCAGCACCCACACCACGATGGTGGGATGCTCGCATGACCCCACACCTCGAGCCTGCCAGAGTGTGGCTCCATGACACCCAGGGCCGCTGAGAAACCATCCAGCCGAGGGGCCCAGGCCTGCCTGCTGTGACGCGCTCGACAAGCTTTCACAGGTGGCGCAATTCGTCTGGGAACAAACCCCACAACAGAGGCGGGCCTTCCAGAGCCTCCCACCCGCACAGAGGACACACCCGCCCAGGCAGGGCCCCTCTGGTTCCACGTCCCTGTCCTCGCGCCGCGGCACCCACCAGCTGCAAGCTCTGGCCGCGGAGCGCGCGGTTGTCCTGCTCCAGCTGCTCCGACTGCTCCCGCAGCTGCTGGTTATGGGCGGAGATCTCCTTCTGCGCTTGAATCAGGTCATTGTAGGTCAGCGCCTTCACACCCAGCTGGGGACATGGGGCGGGGGAGAGGTCATGCTGGTGGCCTCCAAGGTGAAGTAAGCCCCCAGGCATGACCACCCCTGCAGCCCAGCCCCTGGGACACAGCTGGACAGAAGCATAGACAGGAAGCCACAGGAAGCCATACCGACGGACATGGACCACCCCAGCCTGCGCCCCAGCTGCCACCTGCCACCTGCCCTCTGGGGTCCACTACCTCATCCAATTTTTGCTGGAACAGCCTCCTGATCTCCTCCTTCTGGGCCTGGCAGTGGCTGAGGAGCTGCTGAGCCGCACCCAGGAGCTGGGCGTTCTTCTCCTGTAGGACAAACAGGGCAGGTGACTAAGGGCCAGAGCAGGTGACTGAGGGCCCACAGGGAGGGCCCACGCCCTGCCTCTCATGCTTCCTGAAGACACGCTCAAGGACAGACATGCCTGAGGGGACCCACACCGGGCTGAGATGTCAAGAAATACTCAGGCCGCGGCGGGAGGGGACCAGCTCTGCGTCAGGTTCACTGCAAAGAACTGGAGGGATTGCACCTGCCACCCCACCTGGACTCAGCCAGGGCAGCGCCCCCAGCCACGCAGAGGCCGGCCAATGCCAAGGAGTTTATCCCAAGGCAATACCAGGGGATGGACTTTTCACATGGATCTGCAAGGAAGCCTTCTGCAGCGTAACAGCAAACACTCAGTGTCCAGAGGCCCAACTCCAAGGGAAGACCCCAGGAGCCACTGACACAGGACAACCTTCAGACACCAACAGAGAACAGGGCCCCGGCCCAGGCATGCTGTCATCTACACAGTGAGCAATGCATGTGCATATATGCTCAAAGCACGCTATAAGCATTTTTTTAAAAGCAAAACCAAAGTCCAAAATGCAAACCAGGGCTCAGGGACAGCCGACCTTGTGGCTCCAATGGCTTCTGGAGTTATCTCTGGGCCGCCAGAACTTCCACCCCATAGCCCGGCCCTAGCTCCCCACTGAAGCAGGTCCTCCGAGGCTCCCAGGGCAGGGCCCCACAGCCGGGACCTCAGATGAAGGAAATCATGTATACAGTGGTCCATTTCCAGGACAAACTGCCTTGAATTGGCTTAGGTCAGCAAACTACAGAAGAGACAGCATGTACTAGGCCCCTGCTTGGATCGCTGATGCCTGCTTGTCAGCCTCCCCTGCCCCCGCTTCCCCCGGCTTAGTTGCCCTCACCCGAACCAAACAAGTTTAGCCTAAGATGAAGGTTTACCAGCCTGCAAAAGAGCTGGCTTTGTCTGTTCTTAATCAGCCTGCCCAGCTACTTAGATCATAAGTCAAATACTTGAAGAGCCCCTGAGCTGACTGGGATTGCAATGCACAAAACGCAGCAGGACAACCCTAAAGAAAACACCTACAGCCGGGCGCGGTGGCTCATGCCTGTAATCCCAGCACTTTGGGAGGCCGAGACGGGAGGATCACGAGATTAGGAGATCAAGACCATCCTGGCCAACACAGTGAGACCCCATCTCTACTAAAAATACAAAAAATTAGCCGGATGTGGTGGTGGGTGCCTGTAGTCCCAGCTACTTGGGAGGCTGAGGCAGGAGAATGGCGTGAACCCGGGAGGCGGAGCTTGCAGTGAGCCGAGATCACACCACTGCACTCCAGCCCCTGCCGAACAACCAATAGGCGACAACTGGGAAGACTGTGACCTCACAGTACTCAGCCTTTGAGGAACCAGGGGAGGGACCTGTGCACTAGGGGGAAGGTTGCTTGTTCAAACTGTGCTGGGTGTGCCTATCAGACACCAGGTCTTGCAAAACCATGATTAAAAGTCTCATTTTTGCTGTTTTCCAGGTCTCTCAGTCCATTTTTTGGGTTTAAACGGGTAGGTTTGTTTCTTGCAGCAGGTGAGCAGAGGAGGGAGCCCACTCAGGCCTGCGCTCCAGGCCCTCTGCCACAGGGGACAGATGCCCAGGAACAGGAACGACCTGCCTCTGTGCGGGAAGGCGGAATGCCAAGGGGGCCAGGACCCACCTTCTCCTGGCCCAGCAGCTCCTGCAGGCTGGCCTTGTACTGGGGGGTCTTTGTGTATGCCAGGAACTGCAGGTACTGGATCTTGAAGGACTCTGGGAAGAGAGGCGGAACACAGGTGAGAAGAGAGCAGCTGAGACTGAGAGGGAAGAGGCGGGAGCAGCCCTTGAGAACGAGTCCCAGGCCTCGGCAGGTGTCAGGCACTCGTGAGGCAGGAGCTCAGCAGAGCCTGGCGGGGCCCATGCCACACGCCCCAAGCTCGCAGAGCACTCAGGCCCTCTGACCCCTGCACAGCCAAGTGTTCACTGCGTGGGGCCATCCTGGGCACTGCAAGGCCCTGAGCAGCATCCCTGGCCTGCACCCACCCCATGCCAGCAACATCCCTAAGTTATGACAACTGCAGATGTCCCAAGTGTCACCCAGCATCTCCTGGGTAAGACCTCAGACAACCCACAGGCTGCATCTGAGCCTCTACTGACCCCTGCAGCAGGCAGACCCCAACCCTGGGTAAACTTCAGTGGGGTCCAGCATGGAGGTCACGGGGGCTGCTGCGAGGTCAGTGTCACAACCCACGGTCCTCCTGGGATGACCCCAAGCCCAGAACCCTTCGCCGGACGCCTCACGCGGGCTCACCTAGCAGCTTCTGCAGCGCGGGCGGGGTGGGCGCCACCAGCAGCGGGTTGGGGGAGTGCCGCTGCACGCTCGGAGGTAGCTGGTAGAACGGGCTGTGAGGGGATCTGTAGGCATCTGGGAGAGCGGAGGGCAGGCGTCAGCACGGGGCGGGTCAGGAGAGCGGAGGGCAGGTGTCAGCACGGGGCGGGTCGGGAGAGCGGTGGGCAGAGGCGTCAGCATGGGGCAGGTGCCCAGCAACCCCTTAGGATGGGGCCACCCTGAAGGCACAGCCACAACAGGGAGGCTCCAGGGACACCCTGAACACCCGGGGCTCAGGAGGGCGGCGTCCCAGCAGAGGGGACCCCAGGCATCCACACTCGGGGAGAGCGGGGGCCGTGGCGTGGGGGCGGCTCACCCTGGGGTGAGGAGGCCGCCGTCTGAGACACGGTCTGAGCGTGCAGGGCATCCAGTGCAGTTTGGTTCTTCTTGGGCTTCCGCTCGGGGTTCGCAGTGTTCATCTTCTTGGGGCGCCCGCGCTTGCGGCCAGCCATCTTCCTCCCCTTCTTGTTTAGCTTCTTCTTGCGGGCTTTGGAGGGAGACGGCTTCTTCACGGTGGCTGCTCCCGCCTTCTCTTCCTCAGCACCAGAGTCCTGGAGGACACAAGGGAAGAACAGGGGTGGGCACAGAGCCTCCCGCCAATGGGGTCTCCCGGGCAGGGGGCGGGTGCCCTCCAGCAGCAGGAGCCAGGCTGGGGCCTTACCATGGGGGCGTCGGTGGGGCCGGCCACCTTGCCCTCTGGGCCCTTAGTGGGCGTGGCCGCGTTACTCTTGCTCTCGCGCTGCTGGCGGCGCCGGGCTGCCTCCTGTTCCTCCTGGAAGGAGAGCAGGTTGAGCCACAGGAAGCCCCAGCGCTGCCCACAGCCCTCCTGCACCGAGAGGCACGCGGAGCTCAGACTCAAGGGGGCCACAGGCCCAACTCTGTCCACTGCAAGTCCTCTGTGGCACAAATCAGGAAACTGAGGCCCAGAGACAGCAGTGGGCTGCTTGGGGCCCCGCAGGCCAGGACGTGACCCGTGGGCACGGATAACGGCATTCACAGCCACTCCCACAATCACAGATGCCTGTCAGTAAGAAGCCAGACTGTGAGCCACAGAGAAAAAGAACCACATCCAAGACAGGAGACGAGAAGCCCCTCAGGCAGCAGGACCTAGAAGCCACAGCCCACAGCCTCCCCTGCCCTCTCTCCTCTCTTCGAAAGGCACCGAGGCCCACACATGGGACGCCATGCACAAGTTCTCTGATGTGAGTTAGTGGAGGGCGCGACCCACGGGAAGGAGAACACAGGGTGCGTTGGCCACCTCGGGCCGTTCCCTGCTCTCCAGGGAAGACCCACATCCCCCTAAGCATGGTGGGAAGGACAGAGGGCCCCCGAGGGGTACCAGGCTCTGAGGCCGGGTCGGAGCCCAGCCCTGGCTACAAATCCAGGCAGTGACAGAGCCCTTCCTGTACGGAGTTCTCCGCATGCTGGTCTTGTCTGACCCCCTCCAAAAGGAAAGGACGCCCGGACAAACATCCTCTCAGCTTTGGTGGCAAATAAGCAGGCAGGTCTGAGGCTGCAGAAGCGCCAGCGGGCAGGGCGGCCACTGTGGCTCCCCAAGCCAGGCTTTCCCACCGCTGCTTTAAGGTGGGAGAGGAGGGGACAGCCCTGCCTCCGACGGTGCAGCGCGTGCAGGGCGCGGGGGCCCAGGAGCTGCACTCTGCACCGAGGGTGGGACAAGCGCACATGTGTGGCCCCCCAGGCCTCAAGAGGGGGCAGCCAACAGTGACGCACAAGCTTTTCACCCACCCAGCCCTTCAGTGCAACTCACCCCACCACCAAAACTAAGCCAAGTCACCTCCCCAAAAATAAGTATTAACAAGGGGAAGGATGGCCCAGGCCAAACCATCAAAGACAAGGCAAAGCATGAAGAGAGGCAAAGAGACAGAGAGAGGGTGGGAGAGAGAGAGAAACGGAGAGGGAGGGTGGGGGAGAGAGAGAGATTGAATGGTGAGAGAAAAGGGCTGGGAGAGGAGAGGAAGAGGGGGAGGACAGGGAGGAAAGGGTAGGGAGAGGACCAGGAGTGACAGTGGGGAGGAGCAGGAAGGAGGCGGGAAAGGGCACAGGGCCGGGCCCCGAGGGGCGGCAGGGCTGTGCTCCAGTCGTGGCTCCTGAACCCGGCTGCGCACGGCTTTGCATTTCCCCACATCAGTGCATGCGTGTTATTAACCCAAGAGAAAAAACACACAAACTTACCCTGAGTTTTGGGTTTTTCAGACTAGAAAAATAGTTTTCAAGCTAAAAAGAAGAAAGAGAACCCTTATTAGAAGGGAGTCCCAATCTCTGTTCGGATTTGTCTGGACACCCAGGTAACAACAGCAACCTGGACAGTGGCTGGGGAGGCTGTTCTGGTATCTGGGGACAGCAGGCATGCAGCTGGAGCCCCCCAGTGGCAAACGCGGATGTGACTAACCCAGCTGTGGCCAGGCGTCACCCTCAATTCACCAGCACGCGACGGGTGGGCGGGGCTGGTTTAAGCCTTCAGAACAGACACAGGGCCCTGGGATGTGTCTCTGCTTCTGGAAGAGGGAGGGCTTTCTGCACAGAAGAACCGCGCCCGCCTCAGAGGAGAAGGCGAGAGGCTGCGCCGAGGGCGTCAGTGCCAGGGCAGCTGAAGCAGCAGCACTGCGTGGAGGTGGGGGCCACACGGTAGGCCAAGCCCCCAGAGCCTCAGCCTCAGCTCACCATGCCTCTCGTCCCAGGGCCCTCGGGGGAGCAGTGGGAGGGCGGGGTGCATCTGCCTGGGGCTGTCGGTCCCCAGACGGCACCAGCGCTCCCCAGGCAGGCTCTAGTGGAGGCTCTGAGCACTGGACAGTGAGGGTGCAGACACACCAGCACCACCGTAAGGAAAACCACCGCTACCCCAACAACAGGAACAGAGTGCCCAACCAAAGGACGGGAAAGAGACCAGGGGAAGCCTCCCAGCCCTGGAGGGCTGGCGCTGCCCACATGCCAGGAGGCTCGGGATACTCGTGCCCGGGGGGGGAAGCACCGTGGGAGGCAGGCAGGCCGCACACTGGCCCAGGGCTGTGTCAGAGGACCCTGGGGAACACAGGGAGGGAAGAAGCATCCCAGACCCCACCCATGGACCCTGGTGTCTCCCCGCTCAGGACCCTCTCACATGGAGGAAGCTGGGAACAGGGGCGTGGGACTCCTATTCACAGGGGCCTCTGGATATGGCGGCCAGGACCCTTATGGTCACACATCACTCTGAAGGCCCCGCCCCACCCCAGGAGCTGAGCGTAGACTAGGGGAGACAGCACTCAGCCCTCACCCAGGACACGCCCAGTGCCTGGGAGGACCCTGGTGGGTCCTGCGGTGCAAGCAGTACTGAGGGGCCTTGAGGAGCTGGGCCTGAGCTCAGGGGCCGAGGGGCGTTGAGGGCTCTGAGGGGAGGGTCTCAGAGGCCACATGAGAAAGGAGAGAGGTGTGACGTGGGCGGGGTGCGAGACCAGGACGGCCCTGCGGCTGGGGCGCAGCGAGATACTCACTATGGTGCGGTCGATAGTGTGCAGGTAGTAGGAGACTGGCTTCCCCGTCCACGACACCGAGCCCTTCAGGGGCGAGAGCTCCACCACGCGCATGATGGTGCCGATGTCTGCAGGAGCCACAGGTGAGGCCGGGGCCTGCGCCTGCCCACAGCCCCTCCATGCAGACCTCACCCACCCGAGGGCAGGCGTGGGGACAGAAGCCTGAGCTGCGCGTCTTCCCTCTTCTCCCACACTGCGTCAGGCCACAGTGGCCCGCAGAGGCCGGCCCAGGGAGGTGCACCATTCAACACCACCTGGCCTGGGCCCCTCCAACCTCAGAAAAACAGCCACAAACCCAGCTGAGTGGAATGGAAAAGGAGGGGGAGAAGATCTGGAAGCGACTTAGATCATGGCTGCAAGAACGGCCAGCACCCAGCAACACAGGCACCTCCCGGGTGGGCGCTCCTCAGGGAAGCCCCTCAGAGGAGGCCGTGCTGCCCCGCAGGGCTGGGAGCTGACAGAGCACGCAGCACAGTGAGGCAGGCAGGGGGCATGGGAGGGGCCGGCTCCTTCCCACCATGGGCCTGTCTCTGTCCACAAAAGTCCCGTAAATCCTTCACGCCTCCCCTCGAAGCCGGGGTCTCCCCCAGGAGTGATTCTACCCCCATGGCACACAGTGCTCTATGGGGACGTGTGTGGTTGTCGCGACCAGGGGTGCTCCTGGCATGGAGTGGGTGGACACCAGGGACGCTGCTTAGCACCCTGCACTGCCCAGGACAGCCCCACCCCACAGAAGGATCCAGCCCCAATGTCCACAGGGTCAAGGAAGAGGGACCTAGGAATACTGCGTGTCAGATGGTTAAAATTACCCGTGTTCATCATTAACAACATGAGAGTTTCTTACCACTCAAGTTTCTACTGTTTATTCTGAAGTTCAGAGGTGCAAAGGGTTTCGAGGACACGATTCTGCCACCTGAAACACAGACACTGCTTACTGCCACACAGGAGAGAGGAAACAGAAGAGCAGACACCACTCAAGGTGACAGAGAAGGAACAACGACACGGAACACACACACGCTGGGCTCCGGGTCCTGTCCACCTGCCTACAAGCAACACTAGGAAACACCTTCCAAGTTGAAGCCTATTCTACAAATAACTTTTTTTTTTTTTTTTTTTTTTTTGAGACAGAGTCTCCCGGCTCACTGCAACCTCCACCTCCCTGGTTCAAGCGGTTCTCCTGCCTCAGCCTTGCGAGTAGCTGTGATTACAGGCGCACACCACCACACCTGGCTAATTTTTGGATTTTTAGTAGAGAGCGGGTTTCACCCTGCTGGCCAGGCTTGTCTGGAACTCCCGGCCTCAAGTGAGCCACCACGCCCAACCTCCTACAAATAATGCTTCTTTAAAAAACATTCTCGGCGGGGTGCAGTGGCTCATGCCTGTAATCCCAGCACTTTGGGAGGCTGAGGCAGGTGGATCACCTGAGGCCAGCCTGGCTAACAGGGTAAAACCCTGTCTCTACTAAAAAAATACAAAAATTAGCCAGGTGTGGTGGCGCACATCTGTAATCCCAGCTACTCGGGAGGCTGAGGCAGGAGAATCACTTGAACCTGGGAGGTGGAAGCTGCAAGTGAGTCGAGATCGCACCACTGCACTCCAGCCTGGGCGACAGAGAGAGACTCTGCCTCAAAAGAAAAAAAAAACCCACTACGCTGCCAGGCGCACAGGCTCACGCCTGTAAACCCAGCATTATGGGAGGCCAAGGCGGGCAGACTGCCAGAAGTTCCAGCCCAGCCTGGGACACAGGGAGACCCCGTCTCTACAAAAAATTAAAATAAAAAATCAGCTGGGCATGATGGTGCATGCCTGTGATCCCAGCTACTCGGGAGGCTGGGGCAGGAGGATCACTTGAGCCCAGGAGGTCAAGGCTGCAGGGAGCTATGATCACACCAGTGCACTCCAGCCTGGGCCAAGGATGAAGACCCTGTCTCAAAAAAAAAAAAAAAAAAAAAACTAAGGTTTGAGAGGCAGAAAGAGCAAACCCCCAAGCCGTACACAAACAGGAACAAAATCTAACTGTAGATGCAAACTGGAAACAGTCATGCGAAAAGAATTATTTCAAATACCTCTGAACCCTGGGATTCTAACTGACTGTCAGTGATAAATGCAAAGACAAACAGACCGGATGGACACCTTCAGCCTCAGTCTGACCAACACAGTGAAACCCTGTCTCTACTAAAAATACAAAAAAGTCAGCCAGGCACCTGCAAGGCTGCTGCTAAGCGTCAGTCTCACTATCACCAGCCACTATGGGGCATCTTGGGTGTGCTGCAGGAAGAACTTGGTGTCAGGAGCCGAACTTCGCAGGACCGAGAGAAACAGAGCCTTCTGTTTTTACACATATAAAGAAGGTAATTATAAAAGTCAAAATGTGGGCCAGGTGCGGTGGCTCATGCCTGTAACCCAGCACTTTGGGAGGCCGAGGCAGGCAGATCACGAGCTCAGGAGATCGAGACCATCCTGGCTAACACGGTGAAACCCCGTCTCTACTAAAAATACAAAAAAATTAGCCAGGTGTGGTGGTGGGCGCCTGTAGTCCCAGCTACTTGGGAGGCTGAGGCGGGAGAATGGCATGAACCTGGGAGGCAGAGCTTGCAGTGACCAGAAACTGCGCCACTGCACTCCAGCCTAGGCGACAGAGTGAGACTCCGTCTCCAAAAAAAAAAAAAATTAAAAGTCAAAATGGATCCATTTAAACACATGCACACCCCGCCATCCCAGCTCTCCTCCCCCGGACGCCACACCAGCCCAGGCCTGGCATTCTACACACCACTCCCCTCAGGAGGAGCAGGAAGGGCGGTTCCAGGGCCAGGCTGGGCACACAGGTTAGGCCAGTATCCCTACCAGAGGACCTCAAACATGAGCAGGGCCACGTCTAATGGTTGCAGAGCCAGGCTAACAAATGCTCATGGGCATGTCTGGGACCATCAAGGCCCCTAGAATCAGCACTGCTGGCCACCTGCCCTTCACTGGACATGTTCAAAACAGGGAGGGGCCAGACAGAAGACGCCACTGCAGTACCCTGACTCAGCCACCACGTCTGATCGTGCAGAGAAAGCTGGTGAGAAACAGCCAGAAGAGGCGTTCTAGGGCAGCGGGTATGGGGACCATGGAGGGGGTGACAGGAGCTGCCTGAAGCCACTGCTGCCTTCCTGCATGCAGCTGCAGGGTGCAGGGAGGCCCGCAGTGCTGCTGGGGTGTGGGGGCGACTGGGCGGGGAAGCATGGTGTCCTCACGTGGTTCTAAGATAAGTCAGAAACACCACTGCCACACGCACACACACACACAGATATGCAAACAAACTCTCAAGGCACACAGATGCAGAGAGACACAGGCATGCATGCACACACACAAACAAGCAGACACATACATAGACACGGAGGCACACTGGCACGCACACACACAGGCATGCACACAGGCACAGACATGCAGACACAGGCACGCACAGGCACGCACACAGAGACACGCTAACAGACACACAGGCACACAGGCACACACACAGAGATACAGGCATGCACAGAGACACAGACACACACACAGAGACACAGGCACGCAAGCACCCCCCAAACCCCCAGGTTGTGGGGCGTTGGTGCTGAAGGCAGCTGCAGACCCTCTGGGTTTTGTTTGGGAGGCCTGAAGAGCCCACCGCAGTTCTCCCCTAGCCTCTGGAGGCCTCCCTAGAGAGGAAAGGTGGGGAGCAGTTGGGAGGAAGAGGGGGTACCCCCAGAGCGCCTGTCTTCGAGCCCAGCAGTGGCTCTGGAAGCCACGTCCGCCAGGATACAGATGAGGTGGTGCTTGCTGCAGGGCTTGGTGGAGAGCCTAGGAAGGCAGGCAGCACAATCCCCTCAAGGAAGACCCCAAACCTGCCCTATGTCCTGCTGGAGGGCTGGCGGGGGTTGGGAGACAATGGCAGGCTCAGTCTCCATGTTTAGGGAATGGGCAGTCCACAGAGTGTGGTCTGGGTCCCACCCTCGACTGCAGGACTGGAATCGATGTCATGGGCTGAGTTCTCCGCTCCTGAAACTACGCCAGGGCTTGGGGTTCAGAAAACAGCGTGAAGGGCCCTGCATGGGCCTGGTGACCTTTCTCCGGAGGGAGAAAACAAAACAGCTGAGAGCCCCACTCCTGCTCAGTATGGACACCAAGTTCTATGTGCTTAGGTCAAGAATAAAGGGGACTCTTGCCCCTGAGTGGTCAGCTGGCCATAAGCAAGCTGTAGGCTCAACTCAAGAAGATTCCAGGGCTGGGCACAATGGCTCACGCCTGTAATCTCAAAACTTTGTGGGGGCCAAGGCGGGCAGATCACCTGACATCGGGAGTTCGAGACCAGCCTGGCCAACATGGTGAAATCCTGTCTCTACTAAAAGTACAAAAATTAGCCAGGCATGGTGGCATGTGCCTGTAATCCCAGCTACTTGGGAGGCTGAGGCAGAATTGCTTGAACCTGGGAGGCAGAGGTTGCGGTAAGCTGAGATCGCGCCACTGCACTACAGCCTGGGGGACACAGTGAGACTGCGTCTCAAAAAATAAATAAAATAAAATAAAAACAAAAATTAGCTGAGCATGGTGGCACAGACCCGTAGTCCCAGCTACTCAGGAGACTGACGCAGAAGAATCGCTTGAACCCGGGAGGCGGAGGTTGCAGTGAGCAGAGATTGTGCCACTACACTCCAGCCTGGGTGACAGAGCAAAACTGTCTCAATAAAAAAAGAAAAAAAAGCATAAAGGAAGACCACCTGGCTCCAAGGGGACTGAAGACCCCAAGTCTGAGCTGCCTTCTGCAGGACACCCTGCGGGGACCTCCTGGCCACCCTTCCTCAATCATGTCACACCAGCACAGACCAGCGAGGAGGGCGCCTTACCTTCCTTCATGTTTGCAAACCGCTCCTTCAGCTGGTGATCCACCTCAGGACCAAAGGCAAAATTATTCACAAATATAACACTGCAAAACAATACTCCAGTTCAGTGCCATGAAGGCTCGTCTCACGGGCACAGCCACCCGGCGCAGCCAACAACCGCTGCTGTCGGTGCTAGGCCCTGCCCACACCCGCCCGCCACCTCCAGGGCTGAGCCCACGCAGCCGAGCACACGCCGTGGGTTTCAGGTGCAGGGAAAAGGCAACAGCGGCCTCTTCTGAGTGGGGCCAAAAACAGAGGGGGCGGGATTCGTGACCAAGTCTCTTATTGTGAATCTTGGAGTCCAGTGACCTGGGAATGTTCACGAGCAGCCCACACAAGGTGGGAAGAGCAGCCGTGAAGGACCCACAGGCCAAGGGAAGAAGGCGGGTGGCCAAAAACAGAGGCCCAGCACGGGGCTGGACTGCAACAGGGGGCGCCAAGCAGAGGCTCCCGCTCAACTGCTGCAGAGACCGCAGACAACGGGCCCCAGGTGAGGCGCCCTTGGCAGCGTTTCAGACACTCTGGCAAGGACAGAGGAACCAGAGGCTCCCCTGCAGGCCCAGCACTGCTTTCCCAGGCCAGCCATCCTCAAACGAGGGTCCTGGGGCTGCCCATGTTCCCCACTCAGGACCGCACTTAGGGAGGCTAGACGTGAGGTCGGCTGAGCTCAGGTGGCCAAGGTGGCTGAGCGGTGTGAGCCAGAAAGACCTGGGTAACTGGGTGTTCAGGGAAGGAAGCTCCGTGATGCACACCTCCAAAGCCACCACCATCGTGAGTCAGACCCAGGAAAGGGAAAACAGGCTGAGGCCAGAGAGAGTGCAAGATCCCACAACCAGTGGGCAGCCTGTGGGAGGAGTCCCTCCTGGTCAAGACCTGCACGCTGTGCCCAGAGCCAGAGCAGGCTGAGCCTAAGGGCTGGGGCTTCCTGACAAGGCAGCAAGGCTGGCAGGTCCTGGAGAGGAACTGTGAGAGCCTGGGCCGAGCCCAGATGTCAACGGGACGCCAGAAATCTCTCGGCTTCTTAAGAGTTTGTTACAAGACAGTAATCACGGCCTGACCGCTGCGGGTCCCCCTGCGCTCCCACCACCACCCCATGGGATGGGGACACCACAGGATCAGCACGATTCCCTCCAGATGGCAGAACACCCGCCAGCAGGCACAGCGCCCCAACCCAAATGGAAGTTCACACAGGAGAGCGAACCTAGGAACCTTTTGGGAAAAGAAACCCCCATTTTCTACTTGTTCCCCAAACCCTGCCCATGGGGGACACTCAACCACAAGCCACGAGCACACCCGAGGAAGAAGAGCACAGGGAAGACAGCAGGAGTGAGGGTGCGGGGAGGACGAGGGGCATGGGGAGGATGAGGAATGCAGGGAGAAGGAGGAATGAGGGGAAGATGAGGAATGAGGGAGGAGGAGGAATGAGGGAGAAGGAGGAATGAGTGGAAGATGAGGAATGAGGGAGGAGGAGGGGTGAGGGAGGAGGAGGGGTGAGGGAGGAGGAGGGGTGAGGGAGGAGGAGGGGTGAGGGAGGAGGAGGGGTGAGGGAGGAGGAGGGGTGAGGGAGGAGGAGGGGTGAGGGAGGAGGAGGGGTGAGGGAGGAGGAGGGGTGAGGGAGGAGGAGGGGTGAGGGAGGAGGAGGGGTGAGGGAGGAGGAGGGGTGAGGGAGGAGTGAGGGAGGAGGAGGAGTGAGGGAGGAGGAGGAGTGAGGGAGGAGGAGGAGTGAGGGAGGAGGAGGAGTGAGGGAGGAGGAGGAGTGAGGGAGGAGGAGGAGTGAGGGAGGAGGAGGAGTGAGGGAGGAGGAGGAGTGAGGGAGGAGGAGGAGTGAGGGAGGAGGAGGAGTGAGGGAGGAGGAGGAGTGAGGGAGGAGGAGGAGTGAGGGAGGAGGAGGAGTGAGGGAGGAGGAGGAGTGTGGGAGGAGGAGGGGTGTGGGAGGAGGAGGGGTGAGGGAGGAGGAGGGGTGAGGGAGGAGGAGGGGTGAGGGAGGAGGAGGGGTGAGGGAGGCGGAGGGGTGAGGGAGGAGGAGGGGTGAGGGAGGAGGAGGGGTGAGGGAGGAGGAGGGGTGAGGGAGGAGGAGGAATGTGGGAGGAGGAGGGGTGAGGGAGGAGGAGGGGTGAGGGAGGAGGAGGAGTGAGGGAGGAGGAGGAGTGAGGGAGGAGGAGGGGTGAGGGAGGAGGAGGGGTGAGGGAGGAGGAGGAGTGAGGGAGGAGGAGGAGTGAGGGAGGAGGAGGAGTGAGGGAGGAGGAGGAGTGAGGGAGGAGGAGGAGTGAGGGAGGAGGAGGAGTGAGGGAGGAGGAGGGGTGAGGGAGGAGGAGTGAGGGAAGAGGAGGAGTGAGGGAGGAGGAGGAGTGAGGGAGGAGGAGGAGTGAGGGAGGAGGAGGAGTGAGGGAGGAGGAGGAGTGAGGGAGGAGGAGGAGTGAGGGAGGAGGAGGAGTGAGGGAGGAGGAATGAGGGAGGATGAGGGGTGTGGGGAGGACGAGGGGCACAGGGAGGACAAAGAGTGCTGGGAGGATGAGGGGAGCAGGGAGGATGGCAGGACTGGGGGAGCAGGGCCCAGCCGGCTGCTGACCCCACCTCCCCGGCTGCCCTCACAAGCGCCTTGGGCCTCCAGGGTCCCTGGCACACGCTGGAGTGCTGTGGCCACACCCAGGCTGGGCAGTGGAAAGCACGGGGGCCCAGCCCAACCATACAGAGCCCATGGCCACCAGGACAAACAGGTGGCGGTGGGGACGGACCTGGACAGTGCCCTGAGCTCCCAGGCCTGGGTGCAAGGTGGCGCGGAGGGGCAAGCCCAGGCAGTGCAGAGGTGGCTTTTGGGACCAGGAGGGGCCGCTCCCTCGAGCAGCCCTCATTGCGTTGTGTGGGTGCAGCCACTCCAGAAGGGATGGATGGAGACAGGAAGACCCCCAGACCAAGCCTGAGCGGGGAGGAGGCCCAGGAACCCAGGCGAGAGGGGCCCACAGTGTCCCAAAGTCAAGGGGACAGGCAGCAGGAACGGGCTCACTGCCAGCAGGGTCTGCAGGGCCGACAGGAGCTCTGCTGGGCATGTCTGCTCTGCGCGCCCGCACAGGGAGACCCAGCGTGAGGGAAAGGCGCCCTTCCTGTCCCCACCGGCCTCTTTCCTGCCACAGCCAGCACAGGAGCGAGGGGCCGCTCCCGGTCCCCGGTCCCCGGTCCCATGGCCACCGCCCGCCTGTGAGCACACACCCCACGTGCCCTGCATGCCCCACGCTGGCCATACCTCGTGTTGGCGATTCGCTCCCTCCACTCTTCTGAGAGGAAATCGCCTCTCTCCAACTGAAAGAGAAAACAGGTGTGAGCGCGGACCCCCGGCCTCCCTGGCACCCCCAGCCCGCCCAGCCCCTGTGAAGAAAGAATGGAATGAACACAGCTCCGCTTGCAGTGAAGGAGCAGGAGGAGGCCCAGGCCCCACCGGCTGCAGCCCTGGGAGCTGCAGGCAGAAGGGTCCGTGAGAGGGATGCGCAGAGAACGGGCAGGACCTCCTGAGAAGCCGGGACAGGTCCTCGTGCTCCAGCATCCGCTTGGGGAGGCCAGGCCCAGCCAAGGGGACTGTGGTCACACCAACACACACCTGCAAGCCACGCTGCAGTCTCCTAGAAATGTAAGCTCAAAATCAGGGGCTGCAGCCACTCTCAGGACCAGAGGCGGCCAGCAGGGGCGCCCTGAGGCAGGGCCTGCAGCCCCCACCATGCTGGGCTCCAGGCAGGGCCTGAGGGAGGCCACGGGGCGCTGGGGGGCACCCTCCGTGGCAGGCAGCGACACTCGGCCAGGCTGAGAAAGCCTAGCGCCGAGCTCTGTCCCTCCCTCACCAACCACAAGAAACACGCACACAGGGAAGCTGAGCCGCCAGTCCCTGGGGGCGTCTGCCCTGAGCACCGCTGACGGCCTGCTAACAGCAGCGCTGTCCCCACAGCCCCACGCCACACTCACAGCAAGGCCAGCTGCAGCCCGACGCCAGTCCACCTCCAGACCTCAAGACCTGGCACTGTCCAGGAGAAAACACCTCTTATTAACCTAGCTGTCCAACACGGTAGCATCTGGACAACCAAGACACCGCCTTTCAAATCCTTCAAAAACACTACCACCTCCATTCCCAGGAGAAATAAAAACATGTCCACACAAAAGCCCGGACACAAATGCCTCCAAAAGCCAACACAACTCATCACAGCCAAAAGGTGGAAGCAGCCAAGTGTCCATCAGCAGATGAAAGATCAACACAGCACAGCGAGGCCGTGCACACATGGAAGCAGGACCCCAATGAGAACAGGAGCCAGGCTCCAACCCAGGCCACAGCGCGGATGCACCTTGAGGACGCCACGCTCAGTGAGAGACGCCAGACACAGAAGGCCACGCAGTGTCTGATCCTGTTTCTGTGAAATGTCCAGGACAGGCCCATCCAGAGACAGGAAGGGGATTCATGCTGGGGGCTGGACTAGTTGGGGGTGAGGGCACCTGGGTCACAGCAGAAGCCCACACCAGCACCCCAAGAGCCGAGGGAGGACCAGCAACACTCCTTTTCACACAACAGCCACAGGCCTGGTGCCCCACCCAGTGTCTCTCAGGATGGGGAGGGAGTCCCTGAGCAGAGAGGGTAACACAAGCAAGCCGCTGCCCCAAGCAACAGGGTGGCCCACCCACTCAGTCCCAGAGAGACAGGGACACCCCCCCAGGCCCGGAGGACAGGGCCACTCATCCACCCAGACGCAGATCCAGAGGGCAGGGCCACCCGCCCCGGCCACGAGCAGCTGCACATCCTCCACTCTCCAAGGCCGGGGGAAGCCCCCAGGAGGGGAGGAGACGGGATGGGAGGTGCGCAGGCGAGCCATCCTGAGCCTCTGCAGGTGCTGGGCCACCCCCCACACCCGTCTCCTCCCTCTCCACACCTGACAGACCCTCTGAACATCCCTCATTCCCCGTGGACAAGCCACCCAGGAAATGACTCAAATCCCAAGTCCTGAGCAGCACTAAGCAGATCCGGGCTCGCATCACAGACCTGGGGCTGGGAACCCTCCCTGGGGTCCCCCACGCTCCATGACAGGATGGGCTCTGGGGCCGAAGCTGTTCCTGCAAACACCGTGGTTTATACGCAACCCTGCTTCCCTCTGGAGTATGAAATGCCGGCCCCATAGGAAGCGGGGGTCTGGGTCTCTAGGAGCCTCCCTGGTGACATTGCTCAGGCGGGAGGACTTGGAGCCTCCCAAGTGGAGCACGGGCAAAGCCACAGAGAGTTGCTCCGAGGGTTTCCTCCAATATCAGATGCAAGTTTCCATCAGAAAGGGCAGGGAACAGTCAGGTGGAAGCCTCTCTGACCCACCTTCCGCAGCAGGGTTGGCTGTAAACAGGACGGATGCTAGAGGCAGAGGCTGGTACCGACACCTGCCTTCCCCACCACCAGGTTCTTTCTGACACGCGTTGCCAAAGCCACGAAGAATGCCACGCTTTTCCCCAAATCATGCTCCCAGACACATCTCAGGAGCCACTGGCCTGACCGTGAGCACCTAAACCTGCACGGAATCCAGACCACGAACGCAGCTCCATGCCAGGAGCACCTGTGCCACACTAGACACCACGCTGCTCAGCCGTGTCATGGACCCAGGCCCCAGGAGGCAAGGTGCTGACCCCGATGCTGACAAGATGAGGCAGAAGGGGGAGCAGTGCTGCGGCAGCCCCACCACCCGACAGCACCCCTCTCCTGAGCAAGGCTCAGCCCAGCCAGACCGCGTGGAGGAAGGCACCATGGCGCCCTCCTGGCCATCGCTGGGAACCATGGCGAGCGCTTCCATCCTCTGTGCTGGGATCTGTGTGGCTCTCCTGCCACAGCCAGGAACCCATGTGGGAACTTCCGGCCAGAGTGCAAGTGGACCCAGAACCCAGGACACCACACAGCTTCCACTGTGGGCACAGCATTTGGGAACAATCACCATGAGAAAGGGAAGGAGAGCCGGGCCCACAGCCCTGGATGCGCAAGTCCTGGTCAAAGACAGCAGAACAGAAGCCGAGGGAGCGCCACCCAGAGACCAAACCAGACAGGCGTGGCCGCAAGGAAGCATCGCAGGCCACGGCTCCCACCACGGCAGAAAACCCCTCAGCGGCCCATCAGCCAGCAGAATCCCGCCTTGGATAAACAGAATCGCACGCCGACCAAGGCGGACGCATTCAACACTGGAAACCCATCACAGCAACGGGGTGAGGAATGGAAACCACAGCACCGCGCTGACACTAGAAGCAGCAACGAAAAAGCGCGCGCTGCACACTCAGGACCACGGGCTTATCCTCCACCCGAGGGAGAGCATCCACACAAGCCCGCCGCTAACACCGTGCTCCACGGCCAGGGGCTCAGCTGCCCGCCAAGAGCAGGGCAGGGAAGGGTACCCGTCTTGCCCTCACGACTCACATCACATGGGAAATGCCAGCGCCGGCCAGCACAAGGGGACGGGAAAGGGAGAGGAAAGGGACATGGACTGCTAAGGAAAAGGCAAAGCTCCGTGTTTGCAGGCGACACAACTGTCAACGTAGGAAACCCCAAGGAGGCCCGGCGCGGTGGCTCATGCCTGTCATCCCAGCACTTTGGGAGGCAGAGGCAGGCGGATCACGAGGTCAGGAATTTGAGACCCGCCTGACCAACATGGTGAAACTCCATCCCTACTAAAAATACAAAAATTAGCCGGGCGTGGTGGCACGCACCTTTAATTCCAGCTACTCAGGAGGCAAAGGCAGGAGAATCACTTGAACCCAGGGGGCGGAGGCTACAGTGAGCCAAGATCGCGCCACTGCCCTCCAGCCTGGGCGATAGAACAAGGCTTTCTTTCACACACACACACAAAAAATGTGTCCGAACTCCTGGGCTCAAGTGATCCTCCAAAAGGTTCATCTGCCAGACCACCACAGCCAGGACACCCAAGACAGAACCAGTTGGCAAGGGCTCCTGACCCCGGTCAGGGCCACCAGGGATCGGGGCCCTGCACCCTGACACTGGCCTTCACTTGTGCTGTGGGACAGTGCGGAGGGGTCTGAGCTGGGGACAGGGGCGCATGCTAGGCAGGACGCACGCCCACTCGTGGCAATGACAGGAATGTTGAGGCCTCACAGCGATCCGAGGAAGGCCCTGGCTGACAGGCCCACAGAGGGCACCTCAGCAGGGAGCTCCAGGCAGACGGGCGGGCACACAGCCCCGGCCACGCCTCCACGCACCCTGCTGAGGAGACAGTGAGGGGTGGGCACCACCTGGGAGGGGACTGGAACTGTATGCCACCTGTGTCCCTCATGCATCCCTCTGAACTGTGAGAGTCGAATGACAACAGGACCCCTGAACACTTTGTTTCTGTTGCTTCTGCAAACTTGCGGATTCCACCCAGGAACTGGGTCGTCGCAGGCACCTGGGATCACGAGTTGGCCTTGCCATGTTCCATCCGGAGCCGCTCTGCTGGGCAGCTTGGCAACCCCTGTGCCATCGTCCTCCCAGGGTGGTGACCTGGTGCCCGCCCCACCCAGCACTCCTTCTGCCTTATAAGGGAAGCTTCTCAGGACTCAAGGGGCTGCGGGCTCTGGGGCTCGAGGGGCTGCGGGCTCTGTACTCCAGGGGCTCCAGGTCTAGAACAGGAAGCATCCACCTTCCTGCAGTCCCCAGACCCCAAGCCACCCTCCAATCCACATCACGGGAGCAGCTGCACCAGCACCAAGCCCACACCCCATAAGGGCGGGGAGGTCTGGGACGTCGCTGGGAGACAGAGCCGATGGGCCCGGGGCGCCGTCAGCCTCCACCACAGGTGAGCGCCTGAGCAGCTGGGACTGTGAGGAGGAGCACACAGGTCAAGGAAGGACCCAGCTCTGCAGGCCTCTGTGTGGAAAGGACCAGGGCGGAGCCTGGTGTCTAAGGACTCAGCATGGGGTGGGAAGGAGTTCCCAGGAGGATGCAGGAGTGGTGGCTACTCCTGGAAGCTATGGCCCATTAATCACCCAACCTGGGTCAGGAAAACTGTCCTTCCTGCTCCCTAAACAGCATCCCCTTCCCACCCCCACACCCATCCCACTGCCACTCAGCCACTGAAAGGGGAGCACACACCCCACAGGGAGGGCCACACGCGACGCCATCCACAGGGTCCATGGGAGGAGCACCTCAGACCACATCACCACAGGGCAGAGGGACAGCCACACGCGGCGCCATCCACAGGGTCCATGGGAGGAGCACCTCAGACCGCATCACAACAGGGCGGGAGAGAACACTGCCCACCCCGAGGTTGCTGGCTTGTCATGAAGAACACGGCACTGAGGACCAGGAACCCGTCCAAACAAGGCTGTCCCCAGTGAGGGATGACACCCCAAGGATGCCGCAGCCGGCCCAGAACCCAGCCCGTCCCACAGGCCTCCGCTCCATGGAGCCCCAAGCCCATTCCCTGCACCACCTCTGTGCACCGCATGCTGCCGAGGGACAGAAGCCATGTCAGAGAGGACGAGAGGGACGGCACCAACAGAGGCGCCTGCTGCCGGCTCAGACGCCACGCCCAGGCAGCCCTACGAGAACCAGAGGGGACTCCAGGGGGCACACCATGTGCCAACAGCCATGTGCCAACATCGGCAAGAAAGGAGGAGCTGAGAGGAGGGTGGGAGCGGGGGTGGGGCCGGCGATGGGAGCCGGGGCAGAGCGATGGCACTCACTGTGTATTCTGCATGCTTTTTTCCATACCATTTCATCCACTTCCTGAACTCGCGGTCCATGGTCTGGAAGGAAAGAAACCAAACGCCCGTTACAAACTCTCAGGGCAAGCCAGGCGCGGTGGCTCACGCCTGTAATCCCGGCACTTTGGGAGGCTGAGGAGGGCGGATCATGAGGTCAGGAGATTGCGACCATCCTGGCTAACACGGTGAAACCCCGTCTCTACTAAAAATACAAAAAAATTAGCTGGGTGTGTTGGCAGGCGCCTGTAGTCCCAGCTACTCGGGAGGCTGAGGCAGGAGAATGGTGTGAACCCAGGTGGCGGAGCTTGCAGTGAGCCGAGATCGAGTCACTGCACTCCAGCCTGGGCGACTGAGCGAGACTCTGTCTCAAAAACAAAACAAAACAAAAAAAAAACAACAACAAACTCTCAGAGCAACAGGGCCTCAATGCGCCTGCATGGGCAGGCCACCCAAAACACCCCGCTTCTCGGAGGGCTGTGCCACGAGGTAGAGCTGAGCACCTCTCGCCTCACTAGTGGCACGTGCCATGAAACAGGCTCGGAGACGCCCCTGCAGCGCTTGGACAGGCCTGGAGGGCCGGCCTGTAATGGGCTGTGAGGGCGATCGGGCACCCTATTCACAGGCACATGCTGCAGGCAACCAAGACGTCTCGGGCCTGGAAAGAACGCCACCCAGACTCGGAAGTCCCACAGCAGTGGGGTGCAGGCACCCAGGGCGTCACTTTCTCTGATGGTCCCCTGCCTCCAACACACCCTGGCCCTCAGATCCGCTCACCTCCGCATACTTGGCCGGGATGTCTGCTTTCTCGACGCCATAGTGATGTTTGCAGTTGGTGGCAGCAGCAACCTGGAGCACGACCTGACCCACACCTATGATCAGAGAGATCCATCAGATACCACACAGCGCTCAGATGCCACCCGGGAGGCCATGCCAGGCTCGGAGACAGAGGCCACAAGAATGCGGCCATGAAGACCCACAGGGGAGGCCACAGTCTCCACACATATCCGATGCTCCGAGGTCACTCAGGATCCTTCCCAGAGACCAGGCCCCCGGCAGAGCCCCCACGAGGGGACGGTCATCACAACGCGTCATCCATGGACATCACTTGGTGGCCCCCGAAACCAGAATCCATTTTGAGTCTCAGGGCCCTATGTGATGTTCACTGTTCAGACAGACAGGGCTGCCCAAGACTTTGCAGGTCTGGAAAGGCTGCCGTCCACCTCAAATTATCCCCACGTCACCAGCACACAGACACACAGCAACCTGGCTGATAAAATCTTATGGCACCCCAGGAAGGCTCATGAGCAGGATCTGACTGAGGCTCAATGTAGGGTGGGAGAGGCAGTGAGGAGTCCCCTGCAGCCAGGACAGTCTCCCGGCCGCTGCGGTTTCACAGCATCAGCACACAACCCAGCAACACCCAGCTCTAAGGGAGAAGGAGGGAACAGGGGCTGCAGATACGCCAGCGTCAGGAGGGTGGAGGCAGCGGCGCACACCGGGGGTGTCAAGCCGCCTCTCCTCCCCTGCTAGGCAGCTCTGTGCTCCAGGGAACGGGCATGAACTATGGAGCGACCACAATGGGCACAGACCGCCGCCACCACACCAGTGGGAAGAGAAGCACACAGGGACGGGGGGCCAGGGCCCGGCCAGCAAGTGCTAGGCCGTCATCATCTAAAACATATAAGCCTTTTTAATTTTTTGTTTTTGAGACAGGGTCTGATTCTGTCACCCAGGCTGGACTGCAGTGGTGTGATCCTGGCTCACTGCAGCCTCAACCTCTTGGGCTCAAGCAATCCTCCCACCTCAGCCTTCCAAAGCACTGGGATTACAGGCAGGAGCCAAAGAGCCCGGCCAGATATGCACCCCCCCCCCTTTTTTTTTTTTTTTGAGACGGAGTCTCACTCTGTCACCCAGGCCGGAGTGCAGTGATGCGATCTCGTCTCACCACAACCTCCGCCTCCAAAGTTCAAGCAATTCTCCTGCCTCAGCCTCCCAAGTAGCTGGGATTACAGGCACGCACCACCACACCCAACTGATTTTTGTACTTTTAGTAGAGGGAAGGTTTCACCATGTTGGCCAGGCTGGTCTCGAACTCCTGACCTCAGGAGCTCAGATCCGCCTGCTTTGGCCTCCCAAAGTGCTGGGATTACAGGCGTGAGCCACCACGTCCAGACAATACACACTCTTTTTATTGCATTTTTTAAATTTGAAAATAAATTTAAATAAATAAACAGAGGTGGGATCTTGCTATGCTGACCAGCCTGGTCTTGAACTCCTAGCCTCAAGTGACCCTCCCATCTCAGCCTTCCAAGTGCTAAGATGACAGGCGTGAGCTGCCACACCCAGTCTGTGCAAAGTCCTCTTGGTCCCTGCCCCTGGGGCCCCGTCCCCACGTCAAAGCCAGGACTGTGGAAAGGGGGCAGGTGTGGGGCTCGCGTGCCTGCAGGCACAAGGTTCACATGTCCATCGAGGTCCAAGGAGCCCAGGGACAGCCTAGACACTGTGGAGAAGGGGCCTTCACTGTCTGACCCTTGGGTGGCCCCGTCAGCCCTGCAGCCTGGATGGGGTGGTCCTATCAGGAATTCGTCAGGCTACTGAGGCTGTTCGTGTGCGGACCGATCATCTGTGCTTCAGCCAGGCCACGCTGGTGCTGAAGACACACCTAGGGCCTCGTTTCAAGGAGCCCTGCCCGTGGTTGAGAGGAGACAACACCTCACAAGCAGAGTCTGAGTGCAGGCAGAGGCTGAAAGAATGCCAGCAGGTGGGAGCCCCAACCTGGGAGGGGCAGGGCATGGCCCAGACGCAGGGGTACCGAGGGAGACTGGGGATGCAGGGAGGGCGCGAGGGCCTCCGGGAGCCCAGGGACCTGGGGTTTTCCTCCGCGTGGGACCTTTCCAGCCGCTGTGGAGGGAGCAGGTGTGCCCAGGGAAGGACCGCGGCGGGCTGCAGCCGTGGGTGGGGGCCGGGCTGGGGCCCAGGCTAGCGAGTGGCAGCTTCTGGGAGTGAGCGGCAGAGGGTGCACGGGTCTAGCTCCCCAGCTGGTGGGAAGCAGGACGAAAGCAGAGTCTCCGGGCACCTGGGAGGATGGGCCTGGTCTGGGAGCCAGGGCCTGGTCTAGGAGCCACTGGGTTCCTGCGATTTCTCCCTGGGTGGAGCCCGGTCAGGGCTGGGGAAAGGAACGGCCCCACAGCGGGACAGAGGCGCTGGGAGAAGGAAGCACTGTCCACGCCAACGTCGCAAGTCCCTGATAAACTCTTCTCCAAGCAGGCATGGGGCAGGCACAGAGCGTGTGGCCTGGAAGTGCACAGGAGCCGGGCATGGCGGGCGACACTCACCGCTCCCCAAGTCCACAAACAGGTCGTCGTCGGTCATCTTGATCTCGTCAATCATCTGGGCCACCAGGTCGAAGGAGGTCTCCCCGTACACCTCGGGGGAGAAGGGCTCGTAGTTGTTGAGCTTCTCGGGGTCGGTCACCGAGTGGTTGTAGACCTGCTGCAGGATATGGCGCAGGAGTCCAGTGGACGGCCGCGTGTTCAGCTTCATGGGCTGCGTGGTGCCCTTCCACTGCGGACGGAGGGTGGCCCGGCCATGTCACATAAACCTCACGGCCCAGCCCCTCCACCACCAAGACCCGGGACCTTTCCCAGCGGAAGCAGGGAGTCGGCTGCATGGCCTCTTGTCCCCCTGCAGGGTGGCTGCCGGGCTCCCAGGTCAGTTTCCAACCCAGCCCCATTTCCTACAAGCAGTAAAGCAGCATCCCCAGGGACAGGCCCCATCTCAGAGGGGTCCCAGGAGGCTCCTCCTCCTGCCACGGGCCTCTCTCCCCACTGGCAAGACCACCAAAACCACACAGGCCACCAAGACCACCACCCCTCCTCTGGGCCGAGGCAGCAGGGTGGGGCGCTGACACCAAGGGACCCCCGTCAGGTGCCACGAGCCCCGTGAAAGCCCTGAGCCTACCACACCTCATCTGACTCGACTACGTGGGACCCCGCCTTCCTCCCCACCACCTGCAGCAGGCTGAGGTGGTCCCCTCTCGCCCAGGCCAGCTCAGCTCTCAGGGGCCCACAGAGCTGCATGCATGAGGTTGAGGGGAAGCCAGAGCCAGGTGGCAGGCTGATGGGGCAGCCCAGCCCAGCCCCACTCAGGAGGGCCAAGTGAGCCCATGCCGCCCCCACCAGGGCTCCCTCCACAGCAAGACCTTCAAGAAAGAGCTCCCCTACCCCCATGCACCAGGGGCCCCCGGTGCTTTCTAGAACATGGGAAGCAGCACATTCCCCTCCCTGCTACACCCCAGCTCACTGTGTGCCCCGTCCTCTGTGAGGAAAGCCTCACGAGACACAGCAGGACCGGGGTGCCCAAGGATGCAGCCCAGGCCGGCAGCCAGCCTGATGAAGGCAGGCGGTGTGGGGGAGGTCCAAGGGGGAAGGCCGGCATTCACACAGCCCAGGGAGGACAGGGACCCCGCCTCTGCTGGGACCTGCGGACACCAACTCAGGGTTGCAGAGGCGTGTGCAGACACCACAACCCTCAGGGCCCTGCCTCAGCACACAAACCATGGACGGCTCTGCGTTGGCACACGGCCACAGCACACAGCCCAGCCCCGGCAGCCCCCACACCACTCACCCACAGCCCATCGTCCCCCCACGCTGCACATTCCAATCCCCAGGGGCTCTAAGGGGAGCTCTGTGCCCCGAGGCAGTGACATAAGGGGTCTGGAGGGGTCCGGGAGCCTGGCACTACTAACCCCCTCTGGGCAGGGGCAAGCCACCTACCAGCTGGTGGATGCTGTCAATGGCACGGTTGTACTTGTCGCAGAGCCTCTGCATGCTCTCGAAGCTGAAAAAGGCAAGGGAAGGCCCTGGTCACGCGGGCAGGAGCCAGCCGCATGCATGGGAGGGGACAGCACGTGGATAAGGCAGGCTCCAAGGTGTGGTCCCTGCCTGGACAGCCACCAGCCAGCTGGCCAAGACCCTTCTGGCAGAAGCCTCGCTTTCCGCCCTGATGCAGGAGATTTCAGGTTTGACACACAAGCGAGGTGGCCAGCCGAGAGTCCGGTGCAGGGAAGCACTGAGCCCTGAGGCAGTCTGGACCTGCCCAGGCTCCCGCGCAAAGCCGAGGTCCACGTGTGCTGGAGGCGTGAGGAGAGAAAGAGGGCTCGAGGGGGACTGAGGCCAGCCCCCCAAGTGGGAACCCCTGGGGCCGGCCTTAGAGGGTCTTCCTTGCCCTGGCTGGGGACAGCCACCATCGCCAGAGGCAGGTGAATGGCTGGGGTCCCAGGGACCACCAGGTCTCTGCCTGGGCAGGTGCAGGAGGAGTGAGCACTGCAGAAAGGAAGATGCCTCACCCCCACCCACACTGCTCTGTGAGCGTGTCCTTCCAAAGCTCCAACTCATTCACACGTCAGCAGTGTGTCACGTCAGCAGTGTGTCATGTCAGCAGTGTGTCACGTCAGCAGTGTGTCATGTCAGCAGTGTGTCACGTCAGCAGTGTGTCATGTCAGACACGGCACAGCAGGGTCCACAGTGAGACTCAGTCCCCCCCGCAGCAACTCTGCCCTCCTTGCCCTGGCCGCAAGGCAAACCCTCATTACCTAAGTGCCCACAACCCAACAGCATCGGGGCAGAGCCCACCAGGCAGCAGGGGGCACCTGTGCTCCAGGGAGCGCCCACTGTCTGTGGGGCACGTGAGCCACAAGAAACACGGGCCACGCGGCCCAGCCAGGCCTGGGCTCAGAGGGGCTTCCGGGGTGGGGGCAAGCCTGCTACGGGGTCTGCCCGGCCTAGTCTGTCCAGTCTCCACCTGGGATAACTTGCTCATCTTCCAAGTCTGTTGGACCCACTGGCAAAATGTGGACAACAGCGTCTGTCCCTCCACCTCAGAAGGTGTCCAGAGCAGAGCAAGAGACAGGAGGAGGAGGCGTACCTGTCCAGTGAACACTGTCACACACAATGGCTCTCACCGGGGACCCCAGGAATGTGGCGAGGCAAGCAAGAGATGGAGGCAGGGACCCTGCTCGGCACCCTGCAGTGCCCAGGACGGCCCCTCCCAGAGAACAATCCGACTTCCACATCCCCAGCGCCGAGGGGGCCTGCACCTGTGCGGCTGGGGACTCTTTCCTCCGCCTCCTTCCTCCGCCACCTCCACGTGCACGCAAGCAGTTTCCTCCCAATGGCAACCCCAAGAGCCTGGCAGATGCTCCGAGACGTGGCTAAACAATCACACCCCTGCTCCCACCCCAGCCCCAGCCCCATGCTCTTCCTGCCCTGCCCTGGCCACCCTGAAATCACCTGGGCACTGCATGTGCCGAGGTTCACACTTCCCCTTCCTCATAGGAAAACCAGTGCTCCACAGGCCAAGTTCATGTTTTCCTTAACCAGCAGCTGCATAGGATAAAGCAAGAGAACTTAAGAGGAGCAAACACCAAGAACAAGAGCCTGCCGACAGCCCCGGGAGCACGGCCACACAGGACCTGGATCCTCCGGAGGACGAAGGACACAGGGGTGGAAGGAGCCCAGGTAGTGCAGAGGGCCAGCAGGCACCATGCGGGCCGGGGTCCATGAGCAGCATCTGGCCAGGGCCGGACGAACCCACAGAGCCGGCCTGCTGCCGCCCGCCTTCCCCGCAGCTCCAGAGGAGCAGCCCTGGCCCTTCCTGTGTTTTCACTTCCCTTTTTTTTTTTTTTTTTTTTCTGAGATGGAGTCTCGCTCTGTCACCCAGGCTGGAGTGCAGTGGCGCGATCTCGGCTCACTGCAAGCTCCGCCTCCCGGGTTCACGCCATTCTCCTGCCTCAGCCTCCCGAGTAGCTGGGACTACAGGCACCCGCCACCACGCCCAGCTAATTTTTTGTATTTTTAGTAGAGACGGGGGTTTCACTGTGCTAGCCAGGATGGTCTCGATCTCCTGACCTCGTGATCCACCCGCCTCGGCCTCCCAAAGTGCTGGGATTACAGGCGTGAGCCACGGTGCCCAGCTCCTGTGTTTCCACTTCTACACGCCGCCTTCAACCCTGACAACCAGACCTTCCCAAAATCACCTCTGCACGCTCCTGGGAAGAGACTCTTCCCTGGCAGGCTGTGCAAATGCAGGTGCTCAGAGGAGCTGGGGCTGTCCTTGGTCTGAAGCCCTAATGGCTCGGTCCCTCAGGTGGCCCTGCCAGCTCCAACGAAGACCCCCGGCCAGCCTGTCCCTGATGTCCTTCCAGCCTTGGCTAAGCCCATCCCACGCGAAGAGGAAGGACGCCACACACCCACGTGGAGGGGCGCCGTGAGCACAGCGTCTGACACGCTCGCTGCTCAGAGCCAAGGCAGAAGCTGGCCACACACAAGTGAGGTGCCATAACCGCCCCAGGTTAATGTGAAAGGGCTCAGCCCGACAACACCCACCCATCCGAGGGGACTCTAGTTCCTAACAAAGCTCCTGATCCCTGGGAACTTCTAGGTGACAGGAGCGTCTTCTGTTGCAAGGAGGCGACTTGTGGGGGGCTCCTGGGTGAGGCAAAGCCCAAGCTGCGGTAAGAAGCTTAGAAAGAGGGGACTGGAGATGGAGGCAATCATCAAGCAAGTCTCCGAGACGCCTCCGTGAAAACCCGAAAGCACAGGGTGCAGAGCTTTGGGGTTAGTGCACCCCAACTCCACGGAGACAGAGCTCTGTGCAGGGCCCTGCAGGCCCCTCCCTGTGGACCCTGCCATGCGGCTGTTGATCTGCACGCTGCATCACACCCTTCATACTAAACCAGGGAAGGGCCCAGCACACCATCACGCCCAATGAGGGGGGTGGCGAGAGGCCCCGACGTGCGAGGCAGGTGGCGTGAAATCCACAGCAGCAGGTCGGCACGCAGGACCCTGCCGGCAACGCGCTTGTCTGCCTGTGGGACACCAGGGTGCTGACCAGGGAATGGGCAGGGCTCGAGGGAGGGGCACAGGATCTCAAGGTTTACTGAGGCTGAGACCGCTGACCCCAGACAAGAGTCCCTCCCACACGCCAGTAAGGCTGGAGAGCCAGGTAAAGTGCAGCCGCGTGGCCCTCTAGGCTTGACTCTCTGTGGAGAGGGGCTCACCTAAGCTCACGACAGCACAGCCCTTGATGGAGGACTACTCTGTTGATTTCAGACTCTCAAGAGCTGAAAAAGGCATGAGCCTGGAATGTCTTCCTTCTCAAAGAAAAACAAAACACTTCCAAGCAAGCATTCCAGAGACAGCCCTGCCCCTCTCCACCCACAAGACCCTCCTCCGAGACCCAGGAGCTGCCAGGGCGAAATTGCTAACGCAGCCACAGGGCTGGAGACAGAGGGACTAACCAAACCCAGCTGAGATCTAAACAGAGCTGCCAAGGAGCCTAAGGCCGCCCAGGCCCTCCCAGCAGCCTCAGGCAGGAACGCGGACTTCTGGCCGTCAGCCGCCCGCTATAAAAAGAGCGATCACTAGCGCGGGCTGACTCCACACATGCCAATCCCACTTTCCACAACCGGAGTTTCCAATTCTGTCCGGCCTCTGACAGCCTTTGCCAAGAGTTGATAAACATTTCCTACCAAAATAACTTTACGGTGGCCACGGCCAACTCTAAAAGGAAATTTCAGATCAGCTTGCACCATCTAAGAAGAGCTAATTATAGGATGCGTCCTCCTGTCCTCCCCAAGAGCCGAGTCTGTCCTTGGAGTGGAGCGGCGGGACAGGACTCTGCTTACCTTTTGGTGTCATAGTCAATTAAAACGTAATTCTCCATAGCGAGCTTGAGATCCGGGATTTCTTCACAGACCCATCTGAAACACAGCAGCAGAAACGATCAGGAAGGGTTTGGTTTTTTTTGTTTTGTTTTGTGTTTTGTTTTTGTTTTTGTTTTGAGACGGAGTCTCACTCTGTTGCCCAGGCTGGAGTGCAGGGTCGTGATCTTGGCTGACTGCAAGCTCCGCCTCCTGGGTTCAAGCGATTCTCCTGCCTCAGCCTCCCAAGTAACTGGGATTACAGGTGCCCACCACCACGCCTGGCTAATTTTTGTATTTTTAGTAGAGACCGGGTTAGGCCATTTTGGCAAGGCTGGTCTCAAACTCCTGACCTGAAGTGATCCGCCCACTTCAGCCTCCCACAGTGCTGGCATGACAGGTGTAAACAATCTTGAGTATTACCCCGCATGTTCTTAAACACTGCATCCTCTCCAACAGAAAACAAACATCCTTACCCCTCCACTCAAAGTGGAGAGAGAAGGGAGGCGTGACTTCAAAACGAAGGCTACGATGTTTACCATGAAGCTGTTACTGAATCACACAGGTATTACGTGGCTTCGAGGCCACACACCAGTGGCTCTGGGGACCTAAGTGAACTTATCTGCTACAGGGCTGGTCTAGCGACCCACTGGCCACATCAGAGCTCGAAAAGCAACTGACTGACTAGAAACTAAAGCCAACTGGTGCCGGGTGCGGTGGCTCACACCTGTAATCCCAGCACTCTGGGAGGCCGAGGTGGGCAGATCACGAGGTCAGGAGTTGGAGACCAGCCTGACCAACATGGAGAAACCCCGTCTCTACTAAAAATACAAAATACAAAAACACACTGGTGAATTCCATCAAACACTGACAAGACAAACACTAAACCTACAGAAACTTTCTCAGAGTTTTATGCAGCCAGCGTCATCTTGACACCAAAACCATAGAGACGCAAAGGGCTGGAAAGAAAGGACAAGAAAGGCAACAGCTGACCAACATCCCTGACCAACACACCCCACTATCCCTTAAAAACGTGAGGAAACCGCAGCGGCACCTCACAACCACACACAGCACCTCCTGGGGAGGAAAAGCTGCTTCACTCTAAAATTAGTCACTGCAATTCACCGAAGGAACCAGGACGGAGATCTGAGCAGCCCCGTGTGGGCGAGTACGGAAAGCCCACAGGACGGCATTCGGTGCCATCAGGACGGTACCCTCCAAGAGGCCAGAAATGGAAGGACACGCCTTCCGCTTGAAAAGGGCATGGGACCAGTCACTGAGCCGCTGTGACAGCAGCAGGCCCACCTTCCGCAGCCACCTGGCCTGCGGCTCTGCAGGAGGGGTCAGGGAGGGATGGGGGTTCGGCCTCTGCTCCCCAGTCCTCTTGACCTGCTAAGTCCAGCGGGCAGCTTCCCAGAACTCCGAGAGTAGCTTCATTGCCCCCTACCCCACGCCAAGTCCCCAGACTCCCCAACCAGCTGGCCAGGACCTGAC
This sequence comes from Pan troglodytes, assembly GCF_028858775.2. Lineage (NCBI taxonomy): Eukaryota > Metazoa > Chordata > Mammalia > Primates > Hominidae > Pan > Pan troglodytes. The sequence continues at coordinate 4,488,426 of NC_072418.2, read as the reverse complement.
CTCAGGTCCGGGTGCCCTCCAAGACCCTTCCACACTGAAAGACACAGCATCCTGTCAGAAGGGCTGTGGCATCCGCCCTCTGTGATTATTGGTGCCTCTCGTCACCCGTCCCCAGCATGGTCAACGCCTGCACACCTGGCCAACACCGGCAGGGGACCTCACAATGCAGATCATCAAAAGCCCCAGGCACCGAGCGAGGCCCCGAGAGCAACCCAAGCAAGGCCATCTGCAGTCACTTCTCATCACATTGTCCAGGAGGTTCCGGCCAGCGCAACTCGGCAAGAAAAACACTCAAAGCAGCAAGGAGCCTGAAAGGAGCGGCCGCACGGTCTTCACTCAGTCCCGTGGTTCTGCGCCACAGAGCGTGCTGAGGAATACGCGCGGACACCGCCAGAGCTCAGCAGGGGCACGGCCGATAGGCAAAAGGGAGCAGTCTTTATACATACTAGCAGCAAAGGATTGTCAAAATGCCACATAAAAAAGCACCGAAGGCCGGGTGTGGTGGCTCATGCCTATAATCCCAGTGCTTTGGGAGGCCGAGGCAGGCGGATCACCAGGTCAGGAGTTCGAGACCAGCCTGACCAACACGGTGAAACCCTGTCTCTACTAAAAACACAAAAATTTGCTGGGCATGGTGACGGGCGCCTCTAATACCAGCTACTCGGGAGGCTGAGGAAGAAGAATCACTTGAACCTGGGAGACGGAGGTTGCAGGGAGCCGAGGATGCGCCACCACACTCCAGCCCGGGCAACAGAGTGAGACTCCGCCTTAAAAAAAAAAAAGCACTGAAGCAGGAATACCTGGGAGTGACACTGTTTAAACGCCCCTTTCCCCAAGCTGAACTGCAGGCTCAAACCAATTTCTAGAAAAAGCCCAGCTGGCTTTTCTGGAGAAATGGAAAGGCTGATTCTCAACGGACATCCAAACGAGGAGAGCCTAGGACAGCCTAATCATCTTTAAACAACAGCCCTCCCCACACTTCGGGAGGCCGAGGCGGGTGGATCACTTGAGGCCAGGAGTTTGAGACCAGCCTGGCCAAGGTGGCAAAACCTCGTCTCTACTAAAAATACAAAAATTAGCTGGGCGTGGTTGCAGGCACCTGTAATCCCTGCTACTCGGGAGGCTGAGGCAGGAGAATTGCTTGAACCCGGGAGGTGGAAGTTGCAGTGAGCTGAGATGGCACCACTGCACCCCAGCCTGAGCAGCAGAGCCAGACGCTGACTCAAAAAAACAACAACACTGTGGGAGGACGTGCTTGGGACACTGGCCGTATGGGGACTGAATGGTGTTTGCTGTGTAAGAACGTCGTCAGTGTTTCTGGAGGAAGTGAGACAGAAAAGGTCTGTGCAGCCTCACACCGTGAGAACCCTGGCCACGTGCTGGGGATGCACAGGAGAAAGCAGCCTCTCCAGGGGGTGGGGGTTCGAGTTTCGAGGCCTCTGCCTACGTCGCGGATGCCCAGGTGTTGGTGCACGCCCCTGTGCCTGGACCCCTGCTCCCTACAACGCTTAAGCTCCAGACTCCAGATGCACTCCCCAGAAAACACACAAGGTTCAAACAAGACAGTCAGCTCCGAGCCCTGCAGAAGGCGAGCATGCAGCCAGAGAGGCACCCTCAGCGCCACTGCCTGAGATCCGGGGGCCTGGGGTCTCCTCTGACCCCAGAAGCCTGTGCAGGCCCCTTCCCATGGGGAGCAGGTGCAGCTCCCCTGCTGCTGAGCACCTCCAGACACACTAGCAAGAGCCTGGTCAGAGAGGGGCTTCCACCCCTGCTGCACCAAGATCCTAACCCAGAGAGACCACGTCTGGGCAGCACTGGCAGAACCTGCACAGTCACAGCCCCGGGAAGCCACAGCCCTGGAGCACTCTTTCTTGTTTGGGTTTTGTTTCTTGAGACAGGGTCTCACTCTGTTGCCTGGCTGGAGGGCGGTGGCACAATCACAGCGCCACTGGTCTCAAGTGATCCTCCCACCTCAGCCCCGCAAGTAGCTGGGACCACAGGTGTGCACCACCATGCCCAGCTAATTTTTTACTTTTTTGTAGACTTGGGGTCTCATTATGTTGCCCGGCCAATCTCCAGCTCCTGGATTCAAGTGATCAACCCTCCCAGCCTCTCAAAGCACTGGGATTCCAGGTGTGAGCCACCATGCCCAGCTGAGCATTATTTATTTATTTATTTATTTTTGAGATGGAGTCTCACTCTTATCACCCAGGCTGCAGTGCAGTGGCACCATCTTGGGTCACTGCAACCTCCGCCCCCTGGGTTCAAGCTATTCTCCTGCCTCAGCCTCCAAAGTAGCTGGGACTATAGGCACCTGCCACCTCACCCGGCTAATTTTTGTGTTTTTTTTTTAGTAGAGACAGGGTTTCCCCAAGGTGCCCAGGCCAGTCTCGAACTCCTGGCCTCAAGCGATCTCCCTGCCTCGGCCTTCCAAAGCGCTGGGATTATAGGCATGAGCCACCGTGCACAGCTTGAGCATTCTTAAAAAGACTGCCCGGCCCTCTGTGAGGAGCACCCACAGAGGCCCACGCCAGCAGAGTCTTGGCCCCCGGCTGCAACAAGAGAAACCCAGGCAGAGAGAGGCGGCTGGCCGCCAGAAGCATGCTGCAGCTGGGCTGGGCTGGGGCTGGTGCTGGGGCTGGGGCTGGGGCTGGGCGGGGGCTGGGCTGGGGTCCAGCTGCCTGATCCAGAGCCCTCCCTCCAACCACAACACCAGGCTTCTTTTACAAAGAACAGAGGGGCCCCTACTCCACTGCCTGGTCCACGGATCATGACATTAAAAAAAAGCAGATCCCACATTCTAAGCACGGACCCTGGGTCAGGCCCACCCTGGCCGACCTACACAAACGATTTCACTTAATCCTCAAACAACCTGGCCAGGGAGGTGCCGCTGGGCCCCAACACTGAACTACAGGGCCTCAGGAGCCAGGGGCCTGGCACAGAGCCACCCGGCCAAGAGGAGCTCGGCATGGCCCTTATGGCAGCTGCAGGCCTGGGCAGATGCTGGGCATGGGCACGGGCGGTGTCCTCACAGCCCAGTATGCTAAGGAACAGACCAGCAAGACGCCAGGGCCACATGGACACATGTGACCTCCGTGCAGGTGCCACACAATGAGGGTTCTGACCCTGAGCACCTGAGACACGCAGAATGCCGGCCACCATGGGCAGCTTCCCAGTGGGCAGCAGAGAGGCACCCAGAGGGCCTCCCTGCACTGTTGCTGCAGATCCTGGAGCCCAGGCTGGAGCTTACGAGGACAGGATGGCCTCCGCCTCCTGCCCATCCAAGTCACCCCCAGAATGCTCCTCTCTGCACCCATGGGGCACAGACACAGGAGGCCGTCGAGGGCGCATGAGGGTGAAGGTCGGCCCAAAACCCACAGCAGGGAGACTGACAAGGAGACAGAGGAAGGCAGGGCAACGCCCCTGGAGGACCCACTGGACACCCCAGCAGCTCAAGACTTCTGCACCCACTGGCCAGGAATGGAGCTGGGAGAAGCAGCTCTACCCGTCCCTGAGTCACCCCTGATCCGCTTCACAACACCTCCAGGAGTCCACCCCTGCAGGAGCCATCCCCACAGCAGCATCTGCAGGGCACGGGTGTCCACGGAAGTGGCCCAGGGCTGTGAAGACAGCACGCTGCAGGCCGTGCACTCACCGGATGGTCTCGATGATTTCATGAGCAGCATCGTGATGTTTATCCTGAAACAGAGAGAGAGAGGTTTGAGGTGCAGAGCCATCCTCCACCCCGTGAGCCCGTCGCTCTCTTCCCGGACAAGCGACGCCGTCAACTTCCCATCTCTTCATTTCCCAACTGGTGCAGCTCCCAAGCCCACCACCCAGCGGGCACCACCAGAGACACTCCCAGACCCTGGACCACGAAGGGAACACAGACCTTGCCGGGGACCTATTCTGGCACGCTGTGTCCTACTACAGGCAGCGAGCAGGCAGAGGCCTGGGGTGGAGTCTATGGCCCCCGGTCCTGCTCCTGTCCCACCCTAAAGCAAACGGCCGCCCCAAGCTCCGCTCCACATGTCTCCCCATTTTTTCCCTGGAGGTCAGTTGATCCCTCAACACACCCCAAGCCCCTCAGACCACGCTCCGCAGGCCCACCGGGAATTCTCCCGACGCTGCTCCAGCCAGGGAGCTCCAGCCTGGCTGGGAGTCCTGCGTCGGCAAAGGCCTGGTATGTGACCGCAGGTGATAGAGCCTCCACGGGGCCTGTTTCCCCAACTGTACCATGGGAAAAAACCACTGGGCTAGCCCACGTGGGCGGCCTCGCCATAGCCCAGAACCTGCCACAACTAAAACCAAGGTCCTCGGCCTAACACAGATCCCTCCCCGTCCAGCACCCTGCCCTTCGCTCCCTCTACAAGGCCAATGTCAAAGGCAGGTTCACACCCAGCAGGGCCACCCAAGCCTCTCCGACTCCACACCCATCACCGAGAATCAGAGACCAAGTGCACGCCACCAGGACACGTGCACTTTCGTCGCGTCTGCGTGCTACTGTGCTGATATAAACCCACAACAGGCTGGGTGCAGGGAGCGAATCACTTGAGCCAGGAGTTCGAGGCCAGCCTGGGAAACAGCGAGAGCCCATGTCTTTTTTCTGTTTGTTTGTTTGTTTGTTTGTCGCCCAGGCTGGAGTGAAGTGGTGCAATCTCGGCTCACTGCAACCTCCACCTCCCAGGTTCAAGGGATTCTCCTGTCTCAGCCTCCCGAGTAGCTGGGATTACTGGCATGAGCCACCACGCCTGGCTAACTTTGTATTTTTGGTAGAGACAGGGTTTCTCCATGTTGATCAGGCTGGTCTCGAAATCCTGACCTCAGGTGATCCGCCCACCTCAGCCTCCCAAAGTATTGGGATTACAGGCCTGAGCCACCGTGCCCAGCCAGCCCATGTCTTTTTTATAAAAATGAACAATTTTTTTTTTAAATCCCCATTAGGTAAACGCCAAAGCATTAAGAGTTGCAGACGCGATCCCCTGGATGCTGCAGTCCACAGGGCGCGTCAGAGGCCGCCCAGGCAGCCGTGCAGCCTCAGCGAGCCTCTCCCAGGGCAGCCGTGCAGCCTCAGCGAGCCTCTCCCAGGGCAGAGAAAAAGCAACCAGCAGGGCACCTGTGGACACCACCTGACGAAACACAAGGCCAGCGTCATCACAGTGAGACACGCAGCCGCCACGGGCCTCCCATGGCCCAGCGGGACGTAACCCCATCTGTGGGGCTCCTGCCAGGATGCAGAACCTCAGCATAACCCTGAGAGAAGCAGCCAAGCCTGACTGAGGGGTGCCACACAGAGACCCCAGCTGGCTCTCCTCCAAAGGCCAGACCATAGGAGACCCCCCCCCAGCTTTCCTTATGCACTAAGGGATCAGCCTAGATAGGGGAGACAGGAGACACAAGGGCTCATGGCAGTGATGGGATGGGACGTATATGCCACTGAGGCCACAGCTCCGCCCACCTCCGGGTTCGGATCAGGGTACTGTGATGAAATAAAGCCACATAGAAAGTCTGTGCAGTGCTTTGCAACTTTCTTCTAAGTCTAAAACCACTTTAGGGGTTGGCGTGGTGGCTCACGCCTGGAATCCCAGCGCTTTGGGAAGCTGAGGCAGGTGGATCACGAGGTCAGGAGATCGAGACCATCCTGGCTAACAAGGTGAAACCCCATCTCTACTAAAAATAGAAAAAATTAGCTGGGCGTGGCCGGGCGCGGTAGCTCACGCCTATAATCCCAGCACTCTGGGAGGCCAGCTGAGGCGGGTGGATCACAAGGTCAGGAGATCAAGACCATCCTGGCTAACACAATGAAACCCCATCTCTACTAAAAAATACAAAAAGTTAGCCAGGCGTAGTGGCGGGTGCCTGTAGTCCAGCTACTCGGGAGGCAGAGGCAGAATGGCGTGAACCCGGGAAGCGGAGCTTGCAGTGAGCCGAGATCGCGCCACTGCACTCCAGCCTGGGCAAAAGAGCAAGACTCCGTCTCAAAAAAAAAAAAAATTTCAAAGTGAAGTGTGTTTTGGAGATTTTTTTTTTTTTTTTTTTTTCTGGTAGAGACGAGGTTTCACCATGTTGGCCAGGCTGGTCTCAAACTCCTGGCCTCAAGTGAGCTGTCTGCCTTGGCCTCCCAAAGACATGGTGAAACGCCATCTCTACAAAAAAATACCAAAAAAAAAAAAATGGCCAGGCATGGTGGTTCACACCTGTAATCCCAGCACTTTGGGAGGCCGAGGCGGGTGGATCACTCGAGGTCAGGAGTTCAAGACCAGCCTGGCTAACACAGTGAAACCCCATCTCTATGAAAAATACAAAAAAAAAAAATTAGCTGGGCATGGTGGTGCGTGCCTGTAATCCCAGCTACTCAGGAGGCTGAGCCAGGAGATTCGCTTGAACTCAGGAGGCAGAGGTTGCAGTGAGCTGAGACTGCACCACTGCACTCCAGCCTGGGATACAGAGTGAGAATCCATCTCAAAAAAAAAAAAAAAAAAAAATTGCTAGGTGTGGTGGCACACACCTGTAATCCAAGATACTCAGTGGCTGAGGCAGGAGAATCTCTTGAACCCTGGAAGCAGAGCTTGCAGTGAGCCAAGGTCGCACTACTGCACTCCAATCTGGGCAGCAGAGTGAGATTCCAGCTCAAAAAAAAAAAAAAAGAAAAAGAAATAGGAGGAGGCAAGAGCTGGGGCTGGGCAGAGCGGAGAGCAGGGCTGGCGAGGGTGGCGAGGGAGCAGGCAGAACTTGCAGGCCCCGGACAAAGTGAAAATAGGGTCGCTTGCTCAAAGGTGGCTAAAGAACTTCAACACGAGCTGGGCGCAGATCATGAGGTCAGGAATTCGAGGCCAGCCTGGCCAATGTGGCGAATACTAATAACACAAATATTAGCTCTATCACTAGTAATACAAAAATTATTACCACTAATAATGTAAAAATTGTTAGTAGTACTAATAATACAAAAATTAGCTGGGTGTGGTGGCGGGTGCCTGTAATTCCAGCTACTAGGGAGGCTGAGAGAGGAGACTTGCTTGAACCCGGGAGGCAGAGGTTGCAGTGAGCCGAGATCGCGGCATTGCACTCCAGCCTGGGCGACAAGAGCAAAATTTTTTCTCCCCAAAAAAAAAAAAAAAATTGTTCCTGCGTGATTTGACTGCGTGTGTGGGGCGAGTGCGGCACACCTGGTCGTTTCCTGTATGTTCTGTGCTCTGCGCAGCTCCTTCCCGCCAGCCACGTCGGGTGCCCACAGCCGAGTGGCTAGTGGCTGCCGTCAGGACGGTGCCGCTCCACAGAGCTCCCCCTCACGGGGGAGTCTTCTTCCTGCGGACCCCCACAGAGTGCTGCGGGATGTTGCAGGGTGCAGCCGGAAGCACTGGGTTCTACGCATCTGAAGCGAGACCCAGAGGGCCAGCCTGCTCTCTGGACAGGGGCTGGGGGCGGGAGGAAGGGGTGCTGGGCCTGCTCCCTCATATCGGGGTCCTGCTTCTGTGAGACCCCTTTCCTCCTGCTCACTGTCAGGGCCCACGGCAGGGTTCCCCTCTCCCTCCTCAAGCTGGAATTCCAGCCTGCTGTGGTCCCAGAAGTTCCTGTCTGTCCATAGCGTCTTCCCCAGTGATCATCTGACAGAGGGCCCTGCCTCGCCTGGTTTCGGAGTTTTCTTGTCACAGGGAGTCGCTGTCTCAAAGTGGTGGCCGCGGGAGCTGCATGTCTGGCTGGCAGTGTTTGCGGCTGTGGTTTGAGTGTCCTGAGGCTGCGCAGGTTGGAGGGGGCTGTCGGCCCAAGTCCCCCTTCCTAGGATTCAGCCAAGTGCTTCTCACAGGCGCAGGCCTTACTGGAACAGAGGACGTTCCTGGGAGCCAGATGACTCACGGGTGTGAGGGCTGGAAACGCTCTGATTGACAGCGTGTCACCTGCCCTTGCCTGCTCTCCTTGGCAGCGTGACATTATTTTGGGGGCCACGTAAGTGTACTTCTAAAAATGAGTGCCCCGCAGAAGCAGTAGCAGGGTGAACTCGCTCTGCAACTCCCACGAGCCGTGCCCTCTGCCCCACACCTGTTTCGTCCTTGTGCCTCATTCCCTGTCATTCACAGCTAGGGAGACAGTGTCCCCACCAGGCAGTGCACCCCGAGTTACTGCCCCCGTCCCCTCTTGCTCGCGCTGCCTCCTGTCCAGAGGTGCCTTGTGGTGTGGGATGCTGTGTGGACCGAGGACTGGGGGACAGGGCTTTGTGCAGACTTCACCAGGTTTTTCTGAATCCCAAAGGCCAAGCGGTGACATTCCCTCTCATGGTGGGTGGGTGTGCGGGGCCTGGAGGACCCCCAACTGAGAGTGGATGTCTAGTAAAAGCAGCCTCGGCCAAGAGGCGTTTCCAGCACAGACCTGTTCCTGGAGAGCCCAGGGGACAGGCAGAGCCGGGACACAGAGGTTGGGTGATCATCCCAGGGCCCATGTCTAGAGCAGCACGGTTGGGTTCGTACTCCTGGTCTATGGGTGGGAGCCTCTGTGCGGAAGAGCCCAGTGCTGGCTTCCAGCTCGTGTTGGAGTTCCTTTCTTTTTTTGAGACGGAGTGTGTTCGTTGCCGAGGCTGGAGTGCAGTCGTGTGGTCTCAGCTCACTGCATCCTCTACCTCCCAGGTTCAATGGCGCAGTCTCGGCTCACTGCAACCTCCACTTCCTGGGTTCAAGCGATTTTCCCGTCTCAGCCTCCTGAGTAGCTGGGATTATACGCGTCAGCCACCACGCCCGGCTAATTTTTTGTATTTTTAGTAGAGATGGGGTTTCATCACGTTGGCCAGGCTGGTCTTGAACTCCTGACCTGAGATGATCCACCCACCTCGGCCTCCCAAAGTGCTGGGATTATAGGCGTGAGCCACTGCGTCCAGCCAGAACAATTTTTTAATTACATGATAAAATGATAATATTCCAGTTATACTTGGTTAAATAAGTTATGAAAATTTATCTCCTTGGCCAGATGCAGTGGCCCATGCCTGGGGTCCCAGCAACTTGGGAGGCTGAGGCAGGAGGATCACTGGAGCCCAGGAGTTTGAGGCCACAGTGAATCATGATTGTCACTGCACTCTAACCTGGGCAACAGAGCAAGATCTCAACTCTTAAAAAGATACAAAATATCAGCCAGGCGCGATGGCTCACGCCTGTAATCCCCAAGCACTTTGGGAGGCCAAGGCGGGTGGGATCATGAGGTCAAGAGATCGAGACCATCCTGGCTAACACAGTGAAACCCTGTCTCTACTAAAAATATAAAAAATTAACCGGGCGTGGTGGTGGGCGCCTGTAGTCCCAGCTACTTGGGAGGATGAGGCAGGAGAATGGCATGAACCCGGGAAGCGGAGCTTGCAGTGAGCCGAGATGGCGCCACTGCACTCCAGCCTGGGCAACAGAGCAAGACTCCGTCTCAAAAAAAAAAAAAAAAAATATATATATATATATATATATACACACACACACACACACACATACATATATATACACACACACACACCCATATATATATATTTAAGAACTTAAAAAGAGATCAGACATAGTGGCTTATGCCTGTAATCCCAGGACTCTGGGAGGTTGAGGCGGGAGGACTGCTTGAAGCTAGGAGTTTGAGATCAGCCTGGACAACATATTGAGACCCTCATCTCTTCAAAAAAAGTTTTTGCTTTTTTTTTTTTTTAACTAGCTGGGCATGACAGGTACACCTGTAGTCTCAGCTGTTTGGGAGACTGAAGTGGGAGGATCACTTGAGCCCAGGAGTTCAAGGCTGCCGTGAGCTGTGATCACACCACTGCACTCCAGCCTGGGTGAACAGCAAGACCCTATCTCTAAAAAAAGAAAAAAACAAAATTTATCTTAGCTTTTGCGATTCTCCTGCCTCAGCCTCCCAAGTAGCTGGGATTACAGGCGTGCGCCACCACACCCGGCTAATTTTGTATTTTTAACAGAGACGGGGTTTCTCCACGTTGGTCAGGCTGGTTTCAAACTCCCAACCTCAGGTGATCTGCCCGCCTCGGCCTCCCCAAGTCCTGGGATTACAGGTGTGAGCCACTGTGCCCAACCTGACAGAGCATTTTTAGACTTGACCCTGAACCCAAGGTCCACACAGGCCCTGGCCCAAGTCCATGCAGCTACTTCACAGCACAGCTGGGCCTGGACATCAGAGCGTGTTGCTTCCTGGCTGAGCATCTGTCTGTAGGATCAAGGGCAGTGTGAAAAGGGGACTCAGACCTCCACAGGAGGAAGACGGTGCTGCCCGAGAGCCAGGGAGAGCTCAGACCAAGGATGGCTGACAAGGCTTCAGCTGACTTGATAATAACTAGCCCATGTGCAACAGCCCCAGCTGGCTGGGCACAGCTGTGCACGCCTGTAGTGCTAGCACTTTAGGAGGCTGAGGTGGAAGGATCGCTTGAGCCAGGAGTTCAAGGTTGCACTGTTATGATCACGCCACTAAACTCCAATACTCCAGCCCGGGTGACAGAGTTTGTCTCAAACAAACAAACAAACAGCCCAAGCTACGCAACAACCAAAGGAGTTCCCTGGAAACAGTCAAAGCAACTCGACACTGGAGGGGCTCAGGAGGGCTGAGGCCACCCACACAGGCTGCTGTGAAGCTGTGAGAGGAAGCTCGGCTCACCAGGCCTCTGGTTTCATAAAACACGACCGGATCGACCCCGTCTTGAAGTGCGTAGTGAGGCACTCGCAAGGTACCGGGAAGGTTCACACTTATGAGCTGCCCACCAAGGACACAGAGCATCTATGGGTCTGGGGGAGGTCTTCCGGGCAGCTCGCAGAACCCGTGCCCGCTGTACTGAGAGGGCCGGTGAGCAGGCTGGGCTTGAAGGGTGGTCGGATGGCACCACCCGGCTGGCCTCCAGTGAGTGTCTGCACGTTCCAGGTTTACTTGCAACCCCGGCCGTTTCTCACAGACGGAGGCGCTAAGGAAGAGCAGGCACCCTCTGCCTGCTCCCCGAGGATGCCCTGCTCTGTCAGGCAGGCCCGCTGTGTAAGGAAGCGGCTTGATGGCTGCTCTCACTGTGATCTGCGGCTCACCTCGAGTTCTCTCCTCTCTTGGGGTCTGCATCAGGACCCTCTTTTTCCAGCAGCAAAGCGACACGGGAGGGAGGCTGGACGCGCTGACCAGAACTCTCCTCGCCCTCGTCTGAGCACAGGCTTTCTGAGCACAGGCTGACGGCCACCGACCCTCTAGCCTGAGGCCAAAGCCACAGCGTGACAGGGAAGGAGGAAAGCGCGGGACTCGTGGGCCTCCACGCAGGGAAAAACGCTCCAGGACGCTAGGGGAGACCAGCACTGACTGCTGAGGCGGCAGCGTTTCCTTTTGGGGTGATGAGAACGTTCTGGAATTAGACAATGGTGATGACTGCACAATCTGTGAATATACTAAAACACACTGAAATGTACACTTAAAACGGGTGAACTTTTTTTTTTTTGAGATGGAGTCTCGCGCAGTCGCCCAGGCTGGAGTGCAGTGGCGCGATCTCAGCTCACTGCAAGCTCCGCCTCCTGGGTTCATGCCATTCTCACGCCCAGCCTAAAACAGGTGAACTTTATGATATGTGAACCGTCACAACAAGGCTGTTATTTCAAAAAAAAGAGGAAAAATATTGCCAGGCGCGGTGGCTGACGCCTGTAACTCCAGCACTTTGGGAGGCAGGGCAGGCAGACCACGAGGTCAGGAGTTTGAGACCAGGCTGATTAACATGGTGAAACCCCGTCTCCACTAAAAATACAAAAACTAGCTGGGCCTGGTGGCGCACGTCTGTAATCCCAGCTACTCGGGAGGCTGAGGCAGGAGAATGGCTTGAACCCAGGAGGCGGAGGTTTCAGTAAGCCGAGATGGCGCCACTGCACTCCAGCCTGAGTAAAAAGAGTGAGACTCTGTCTTCAAAAAAAAAAAAAAAAGAAAGAAAGAAAAGTGGCTGGCCGGGCACAGTGGCTCACACCTGTGATCCCAGCACTTTGGGAGCCCAAGGCGGGTGGATCATGAGGTCAGGAGATCGAGACCATCCTGGCTAACATGGTGAAACCCCGTCTCTGCTAAAAATACAAAAAATTAGCTGGGCGTGGCGGCGGGCGCCTGTAGTCCCAGCTACTCGGGAGGCTGAGGCAGGGGAATCACTTGAACCCTGAAGGCGGAGCTTGCAGTGAGCAGAGATCGCGCCACTGCACTCCAGCCTGGGCCACAGAGCGAGACTCCGTCTCAAAAAAAAAAAAAAGGAAAGAAAAGAAAACAAAAAAGAAAAGTGCGTCCGAGGAGTGGGAGCTGCATGCTGTGCAGAACTCCACAGGCCCAGAGAGCCTCCAAGTGAGTTTCAGTCACGCCCTCCCAGGGCCTTCTTTCCTCCCCTGGGGTTTCCACACTAGCTGATGAATTACCTACAAGGTTATCACTATTTGCACAATGTGACCGTCTGTTATCTTCACGTCCCTGGAGTCTGAGATACTAGGAAGGACGTGGAGCCGGGCAATCACTCCTGTGATTCCAATGCAAAAGCCGCCCCTTCTTTTCTCCAGGAAGCCCCACTTGTAACTGCCGCGCATACATTCTGGGCACTTGAATCTGTGTCTCCAGAGCTGCAGCCCGCAAACGAGGCCCAAATACACTCCCATTACGCTAACTTCACCTCAGGTCCTTCCCTCAGGGGGACACAGTGGGCGGGGACTGCACGCAGCAAGCCTGGATCTCGGCCAGGGCCTGCCGGACATGCATGGTCCCAGGAAGCACTCAGGAAATAAAAGCAGGGCTGCCCCCAGGAGAAGGCATGTACGCGAACACCGAGCGACACCCGGCGGCGGTCTGTGCCCGGGACCCCAGGCGATGAAAGGCACAGCTCTTGGCATCTCCTGGCCCGCCCTCGGTGGTGGGGCTGCCCCAAGCTCTGTGAGTGATGAGCAGCATCCTTGGGCTTCCCCCACCCTGGTGGTGACAACCGCAAAGGTCTCTAGACGCCACCAGGTGTCCCCTGGGGGCAGAGCCACCTCCACCCCTGAGAACTGCTGTTTGAACCTTCCAGGGCCAGGAATTCATTCTTTCAGTCTACAGGCAGGAAGAAGAGGGGTCAGTACAAATCGGGACCAGAAGGGCTCAATGCAGGGATCCTCCAGGTAAAAGGCTCTGCCAGTGCCACACCATTCTCGCAGTCCTTCCCCTGGAGGACTCCTCTGGGGCCCCTGCTGTACCTTAGACCCCACCACACAGCCTGAGGCTGAGGCCCAAAGCTTATCAAAGTTACCATCAGCCTGGGGCAACACAGCAAGGCCCCACCAAAAAATACAAAATTTAGCCAGGCATGGTGGCTCACGCCTGTAATCCCAGCTACTCAGGAGGCTGAAGGAAGAGAATCCTTTCAGCCTGGGAGGCGAGAATGCAGTCAGCAGATATCAAGCCACTGCACTCCAGCCTGGGTGACAAAGCAAGACCCTATCCCAAAAATAATGAGAGAAACAACACTCAAAAGGACAGGTTCTGGGAGACACAGGTTCTGGGAGACTCTTGGAGGGGGACAGGTTTCAGGAGACTCCTGGAAGGAGACAGGTTCCGGGAGACACAGGTTCCGGGAGACTCCTGGAGGGAGTGGGCCCTTCCCCCATGCCTTGCCCTGAGGGTCCATTTCTCAGTATTCACGGGCATCCCACGGATCGTCCTTTATCATTAACCAGAGGACCTAAGTGTTTCTCGGGAGTTCTGTGAGCCACTGAGGCAATGTAATCAAGCCGAGGTAAGGGTGACGGGAACCTGGATTTACAGCCGGTCACTCAGAAACACAGGTCACAACGTGGGGCCTCTAATTGGCATGGAAAGTGGGGGACTCTTGGGGACTGAGCCCTTACCCCGTGGGATCTGAGCCTGTGTCGAGGTAGACATGCTGGAAGTGAGTTGAATCGGGGCTGCCCAGAAGGAAACACAGAACTGATGAATCCCCGGGTACCCGTATCTGGTTCCGCAACTCCTCTGTGTTGACTGCGGAGAGCACAGGAGGAACCGTGTTGGGTTCTTCCTACACCTCACACTGCTGGAAGATAAAAACAGCTCCCAGCAGTCCGTGCCCAGTGAGGCATGCAAAATGCATCAGGTCCAGAGAGACAAGAGCAAGGATTTCAGTCACGCCTCCCAACCACACCAGGGGCAAGCATGGAAAAGCATCTATCTGTTCCTGCCTCCTGGTCTCGGACACTATCTTCCTGTTCCTGGAATCTGTAACACCAAGAGTGATGTGCAGCCATCAATGGCCAATATTACTTGAACACAAATTCTTTTTTCCTTTATCTAATTTTGTTTGTTTGTTTGAGACAGAGTCTCGCTCTGTCGCCCAGTCTGGAGTGTAATGGCATGATCTCAGCTCACTGCAGCCTCCCCCTCTCGGGTTCAAGCAATTCTCCGGATTATAGGCAACCGCCACCACGCCCAGCTAATTTTTGTATTTTTAGTAAAGACGGGGTTTCGTCATGTTGGCCAAGCTGGTCTCGAACTCCTGACCGCAGGTGATCTGCCCGCCTTGGCCTCCCAAAGTGCCGGGATTACAGGCATGAGCCACCGTGCCTGGGCAACCGTGTGTTTTTTTTAATTAAACTTTTTATTTTAAGATAATTGTAGATTCACACTGTCGAGCTAAAGGAAAGGAACTGGAGCAAAATTAATATAAGTGGAGCATTTATTTGGGCCACATTTGAGGACTGCAACCTGGGAGCACAGGCTCGAATTACCCCAAATATACACTCTGATGAGCAGCAGATAACAAGCAGATTTTTAAAGGAAAAAAAGAGCTGGGCGTGGTGGCTCACACCTGTAATCCCAGCTACTCGGGAGGCTGAGGCAGGAGAATCACTTGAACCCAGGAGGGGGAGGTTGCAGTGAGCCGAGATTGGGCCACTGCACTCCAGCCTGGGAGACAGAGCGAGTCCGTCTCAAAAAAAACTCTCCTCAGAAGCTAGGCTGGAGTATCCCTGTATCATCTGCAGAGTTTCTGGACAATCCCCTGCCCCAGTACCCCCTGCAACCTCTTTCAGGCCAGCAGGAACAAAGCAGTGTGCAATTGCTATAAAACGGAACACTTGGGTTTTTTCTATTATTCCTTCCTATTTAAAGCGACTCCTTTACTCACACAAAGCCGCCTAAAGGTTAATCTGCCTCCGGGGGAGCTGGGATTACTCAGGACACTCAAGCTCAGAGGTCAGCAGCAGAAAATACCTTCTGAGTCACGGTGGGGACAGCTCACCCCGCCCCTGCTGCTACTCACTGCTGGCTGCCCACTCACCGCCGCCCACAGCCGGGCTCCAGGCCAGGCTGTCAGGCGGAACATGTACTCACTCATTAATGAGAGTCAGAGAGTCGGGACCCTTGGCCAGTGGAGGCCGCCCCTGCCCGCCCACAGCCTGTGAGTCACCAGGGGGAAGGTCCCGTTCTGTGGCCTTTGAAGGTTCTTTCCGAGCAAACAACCAATAATGCCACTTGTGCCCTTCCCACTAGAAGAAGGGCAGGGCCATCCTGCCCTAGAAATACCACGCAGGGCCAGGCACGGTGGCTCACGCCTGTAATCCTAGCACTCTGGGAGGCCCAGGCAGGTGGATGACAAGGTCAGGAGTTCGAGACCAGCCTGGCCAACACAGTGAAACCCTGTCGCTACTAAAAATACAAAAAATTAGCTGGGCGTGGTGGCGGGTGGCTGTAGTCCCACCTACTGGGGAGGCTGAGACAGGACAATCACTTGAACCCAGGAGGCAGATGTTGCAGTGAACCGAGATCGCACCGTTGTACTCCAGCCCAGGCAACAGTACGAGATTCCCTCTCAAAAAAATAAGAAATGCCACGCGGGGCTTGAGAAAAGCGGTTATCCAGAAACTCCCAGGTCATGTAAGAATAAAAATCTCCCTTCCTCCCCCTTGCGTTTGCCAATTGGGCAAACCCCTTCCGAACTGCTCATTTCCGAGTGTGGACAGTTGTGGCTATTTCTGCTTCCTCCTCCGGATGGCCCCTCCTCCAAGCAGCCACCCACAGGTCCCCCAGGGCAGAAGTGGCAGCCCCTCCCTGGGGACCTCAGCTGACCTTGTACTCAGCACAGTATCTCTGCTGAACTTCTATTTATAATCTACTTAACTTCACTGTTTTAAATTTTTTGGTAGAGATGGAGTCTCCCTCTGTTGCCCTGGCTTGTCTCAAACTCCTGGGCTCAAGCAATCCTCCCGCCTGGGCTTCCCAAAGTGCAGGGACTACAGGCATGAACCCCTGTGCCCGGCCTGTCTTCATTTGACAGGTTTCTTGAGACTAAGAATGCTGGGGCGGTGGCGGGGGGAGAATATTGGCTTGTTGTCCTCTGTGCCCCCACAACACTGAGTATTCAGTAGCTGCTGTTGGAATGAATCCTGAATAAATGTGCTGCTGCGGCTGCGTCCGGGCACGGTGGCTCACGTCTGTCATCCCAGCACTCTGGGAGGCCGAGGTGGATGGATCACCTGAGGTCAGGAGTTTGAGACCAGCCTGGCCAATATGGTGAAACCCTGTCTCTACTAAAAATACAAAATAAGCCAGGCATGGTGGCACAGGCCTGTAATCCCAGTTACTGGGGAGGCTGAGGCAGGAGAATCACTGAAACCTGGGAGGCGGGGCTTGCAGTGAGTGGAGATTGTGCCACTGCACTCCAGCCTGGGCGATAGAGCAAATCTCTGTCTCAAAAAAAAAAAAAGAAAAGAAAAGAAAAGAAAATCAGAACCACCCCTCACTTCTTGTGAGAAAGCAAAATTCCTCAACGGGAACACAGAAAATGACAAATGTCACGGCGAGGTTGTCAGAAGGCTGCCTCTGGCACTTGGGCGAATGAAGATGCTGGGCCCGGCAGTGGGCCAACCAGAGCAGGAAGAGGCCGTAGACGGCGCCAGGACCAGCACACCCTGCCAAGCCAGGGCCTGGCCAGGGAGAGAAAGACACGGCACAGTCCCGCCCACCACTAGAAAGCCCGCTCCCGCCAGCTCTCGCCCTTACTATTTACAATGGGGCACTGGCCAGGCAGGGCAGCAGGCATGCGGGCGGAGACACCAGGGCTGCCCTCACGTGAATGTTCACTTCAGTACCAGGGAAAAGGCAAAGGGTCCCTGGCAAGACCACTACCCCAGGCCCCGACGCTGGGTTCCAGTGGGTTTCTTAGCACTGACAAATGGCAACTGTTGGGATGCAGATGTTAAACAGACGCTTAGCACAGGCCGTGCGGTCCACCCCTGAGAACCTCGCCATGCGAACACTGACTTTCACCAAAAATCCCGCCAGTGGTGTTTAGTGCGGGTTTATTCTAATCACCAAAAATTGGAAACAGCCCACAGTCCTGTGACCCACAGGCAAACACATCAACAATCTGTGGCCCAACTGTCCAACGGATTTACAGTCAGCAAAAAAATGGGGTAACTTTTGAAACCTGCAGCAACACGGATTTGGCCACCTGAAAGCCACCAGGACCAAAGGGCAACATGCTGTTGATTCCATTCAGCCAACTTTCTGAGAATGGCAGAACTACAGGTAAGGCCACGTGGGGAGCAGCAAGGAGCTCCCAGGCAAGCTGAGGATGGGGGCGCCGCAGGGAAGCTGGGGGTTCTGCACCTGGACGACAGCACTGGTCAGGGCACCACCCAATGAGTTTGTCAAAACGTACAGAACTGTACCCTGCAAAGAGCGAACTACGTCCTAGGTGAACTGAAAGAGGAAGATATACGAATAACTGTGAGGCCAGGTGCGGTGGCTCACCCCTGTAATCCCGGCACTTTGGGAAGCCAAGGCAGGCGGATCACCTGAGGTTGGGAGTTCGAGACCAGCCTAGCCAACATGAAGAAACCTGGTATCTACTAAAAATACAAAATTAGCCGGACGTGGTGGCTCATGCCAGTAATCCCAGCTACTCAGGAGGCTGAGGCAGGAAAATCGCTTGAACCCGGGAGGCAGACGATGCAGTGAGCAGAGATGGCACCACTGCACTCCAGTCTGGGCAACAAAAGCAACACTTCCTCTCAAAAAATAAATAAATATAAATAAATAAATGTGAGGCCAGGCGAGGTGGCTCACGCCTGTAATCCCAACACTTTGGGAGGCCGAGGCAGGCGGATCATCAGAGATCAGGAGTTCAAGAGCAGCCTGACCAACATGGAGAAACCCCGTCTCTACTAAAAATACAAAATTAGCAGGGTGTGGTGGCGCATGCCTGTAATCCCACCTACCAGGGAGGCCAAGGCAGGAGAATCGCTTGAACCCGGGAGGCTGAGGTTTCAGTGAGCCGAGATCGCACCATTGCACTCCAGCCTGGGCAACAAGAGCGAAACTCCGACTTCAAAAATAACAACATAACATAACATAACATAACATAACATAACATAACATATAAATGTGGGCCGGGCGCGGTGACTCACACCTGTAATCCCAGCACTTTGGGAAGCCGAGGTGGGTGGATCACGAAGTCAGGAGATCGAGACCATCCTGGCTAACACGGTGAAACCCCGTCTCTACTAAAAACACAAAAAACATTAGCCGGGCGTGGTGGCGAGCGCCTATAGTCCTAGCTACTGGGGAGGCTGAGGCAGGAGAATGGCGTGAACCCAGGAGGCGGAGCTTGCAGTGAGCCGAGATCGCGCCACTGCACTCCAGCCTGGGCGACAGAGCGAGACTCCGTCTCAAAAAAAAAAAAAAAAAAAAAAAAAAAGTGAAGCCATGTACTGGGGCTGGTCGGACGGTGGTAAGCCACCTCAATTGATCTTCAGTCAGTTACAGTTAGAACTGTTATGGTCATATGCCTTCTACCACCTAAAACGATGAGAGCCCAACAGAGAGAAGTGGAGGCTGGAAGGGTTCTGGAGTTTGAACTTTCCAGGGAGGAAACCGGTCGGGGCGCTGAAGCGCGGCCTCTGCTTTCAGTTTTTGTCCTAGGACCTCTCCCGGCCGGATCCCGGCTCAGGCCGCCCAGGCGCACACCCGGAGCTGCCCAACCAGAGAAGCCAGAGCCCCAGGGCCCTACGCCGCTAGCCCCGCGCGCGGGACGTGCGGCCAGGCTGGAAGCTGCGCTCCCTCTCCCATCCACTCGCACCGACCCGGGGCAGTGAGCCAGCCCGGGCTCCCCGGCGCTCTCCGCGTCCTGACCCCGCCCCCAGCGAGCACGTTTCCAAAAACTGACACAAGCCCAGCGCGCGCGCGGGAGTCCCAGGGCGCGCGGGGATGCCCGGCCGGGCCCTGCAGGCGCGCCCCCCAAAACTCGCGCCCCGGACACGCTCGCCGACAGCGCCTGCTTCACTTTTCCCCGAAAACGCGCCCTGCCCAGCCCGGAGCGTGGCCAGAGGGTCCCAAGCGCGGACGCACGCGCCCCGCCTCCTCAGGGGCCACGCCGGGACTCGCACCCCGGGAGCCGCACGCGGGTTTCTGGAACCACCCGGTGGGGTGCCTCTGTAACATTCCACCCGGCCTGTCATTTTCCAACCGTCACCAAGATGAAGAAGACAAAATTTACTAACTCCGGGGGTGAGCCCAATCCTGCCCACTCAAGATCGGGGAGTAGAAGTCCCAATTTCCAAGGATAGATAAAGCCTGTCCCCCCCAACTAGGATTAACAGGTCAAAGATGCCTAATTTCCCAGGGCCAGGGCAGCCCATACCCACTCAAAATTACGGGGACAAAAATTCCCCATTTCCAAAGGTCAGACCGCTCCCGCCCACTCAAGGGGACGTTAACTCCCACCTTCGCAGGGTCGGGCCCGCCGTGCCCGAGTAGGAAAAGCGTGACAAACGCCTAATTTTTAAAAAGAAGAGAAGAGGAGACAGGAAAGGGTGCCCTCAAAAAGAAAAATAAGGCGGCGGACACACTGACAGCGCCGGGAACGAGCGGGGCGGGCGGGCGGGCTTCCAGTCAAAACGCGGCCGGCACGAGCTACCCCTTCCGTTCCGCGCCCGGGACAGCCCGGCGGGGGCAACGGCACCGCGGTAGGGCTCGGGTGCGCCGGCTCCCGCTCCCACCCCAGGCGCGCGGGGCTCCCACCCTGCGGGAAACAGCCGCGGGGCCCTCGGCCGGGAAGCAACGGGGGTGGAGCAGCGACAGTGGAGTCCAGGGTCTCCGTTCCGCAGGGGGGACCGGCGAGCGCGGCTTGGGGGGTTTGGGGTGTCCCCAGGGGCGGCGGAGGAGGGGAGGCCGGGAGGTAGGGACGGTGGGGGGCGGCACTCACGTAGACCGGCAGCGGCCACGGGTAGACGGCGGGCTCAGCCCCCACGGGCGACTTCAGTCTCAGCTCCAGCTTCTCCCCCATGTCCGCGCGCGCGGCCGCCGCACCATGCTAGGCGGGCGGTTGGGGGAGGGGCGGGGCCGCCGGTGGGCGGAGGAGGGCGGGCGGGAGGGAGGGGCGGGAGGCTGAGGGGAGGGGGCCTGGCCTCGGCCTCGGCCGCCGCCGCCGCCGCCGCGCTCCGGTCCGGCCCGGCCCCCGACTCCCTCTTTGTAGTCACAGGCCCGGAGCCTCCAGCGCCTCCGCCATCTTGGGCCGGCGTGAAGCGAGCACAATGAGCCGGGGGCCGGGCGGAACCACTCGCCCCGCGCGCTAGGGGAGCCCGGAGCGAAGACGCCGGCGCGTGCCCGCCGCCCAGCGAGCCGACCCGCGCGCGCCACCCCCTCGGCGCCCCGCCCCGTGGACTCGCCCGCCCGCCCGAATCCACGCACGCACGCACGTACGCACGCACGTCCTCGGTTGCCCTCGGCCGACCCCTTCCCCCACTCGCCGGCCCGAAGCGGGGACCCGGGGAGACCCTGTGGGCGGGCCCGTCGGATAGCGGGTTCGAATCCCGTCCCAGGAGGAGGACGCCGGACACCTCCCACACACGGCTTAGTAAAACCAAAAATCCGAATTTCCCCCCATAAGAGTCACGGTCCAGGACTTGCTGTAGCTCCAAGTCCAGTATTCATTCGACAACAATGCTGTTTATTGGGTACAAAAAAAAAAAAAAAAAAGGCCAGGCGCGGTGATTCACCCCTGTAATCCCAGCACTTTGGGAGGCCGAGGCGGGAAGATCACCTGAGGTCAGGAGTTCGAGACCAGTCTGGCCAACATGGTGAAACCCTGTCTCTATTAAAAATACAAAAATTAGCTGGGCACGGTGGCGGGCACCTGTAATCCCAGCTACTGCGGGGGCTGAGGCAGGAGAATCGCTTGAACCCAGGAGGCAGAGGTTGCAGTGAGCCGATATTGCACCACTGCACTCCGGCCTGGGCAACAGAGCAAGACTCCGTCTCGAAAAAATAAATAATTAATTAATTAATTTAATTAAACTATAAGTTTCTCCCAAAGTTAGTTCAGCCTATGCCCAGGGATGAACAAGGACAGCTTGGAGGTTAGAAGGAAGAGGGAGTCGGTGAAGTTAGATCTCTTTAACTGTCTCAGTCATAATTTTGCAAAGGCGGTTTCACCACCAGCACCTCCCCAAGTCCCCGGGGGACACCAACACCCTCCCTGCCCAGCCAGATTCCAGCCTTGCCCCACCCCTTCCCTGCTGGGTGACCTTGGGAGAGTCACTTGACCTCCGATGCTTTCCTCCTCTCAGCAATAGAGTCCCGCAGTCACTGTCACAGCGCCTGGTGATTAAAGCCTTTCAGTGTCGAGTACAAGTGCCTTGTACTGTTTTTTGGGTTTTTTTTTTGGGGGGGGGTTGTTGTTTGACACACAGTCTCGCTCTGTCGCCCAGGCTGGAGTGCAGTGGCACGATCTCGGGTCACTGCATCCTCTGCCTCCCGGGCTCAAGTGATTTCTCCTGCCTCAGCCTCCCGAGTAGCTGGGACTACAGGCACGAGTCACCACGCCCAGCTAATTTTTGTAGTTGTAGTAGAGATGCGTTTCTGCCATGTTGGCCAGGCTGGTCTCTAACTCCTAATCTCAAACTCAAGTGATCCGCCCGCCTCAGCCTCCCGAAATTCGGAGATTTATAGGCATCAGCCACCGCACCCGGCCCCTTTAGTGTTGATCAAGATCTCAATAGGGGCCGGGTGCGGTGGCTCACGCTTGTAATCCCAACACTTTGGGAGGCCGAGGCGGGTGGATCACGAGGTCAGGAGATCGTGACCATCCTGGCTAACATGGTGAAACCCCGTCTCTACTAAAAATACAAAAAATTAGCCGGGCGCAGTGACTCGTGCCTGTAGTCCCAGCTACTCGGGAGGCTGAGGCAGGAGAAATCACTTGAGCCCGGGAGGCAGAGGATGCAGTGACCCGAGATCGTGCCACTGCACTCCAGCCTGGGCGACAGAGTGAGACTGTGTCTCAAAAAAAAAAAAAAAAAAAAAAACTCGATGGGCTTTTTCTTTGTTGTTGGAAAGATGCGGTCCTGCTATGTAACCCAGGCTGGTCTTTTTATTTATTTATTTATTTATTGACATAGTCTTACTCTCGCCTAGGCTAGAGTAGTGACTGGGATCTCCAGTCACTACAACCAGCGCCTCCTAGGTTCCAGCGATTCTCCTGCCTCAGCCTCCCAAGTAGCTGGGATTCTAGGTGCCCACTATTGTGCCCAGCTAATTTTTGTATTTTTAGTAGAGATAGGGTCTCGCCATGTTGGCCAGGCTGGTCTCGAACTCTTGATCTCAAGTTATATTCCCACCTCAGCCTTCCAAAGTGCTGGGATTACAGGCATAAACCATCATGCCCAGCCACACTCCTCTTTTTCTATAAAACCCCAGACTCCTCTTTGGTCTGCATGTGTGCCTCAAATTCCAATTCTTTCTTGCCAAATAAAACATTAACTTTAGAGATTCATCTCTACATACTTATTTTGACCTTGACATTATTTTCCTTGTGGAAAAAAAAAAGAACTTTTATCTGAGGAATGCAAGTCATTTTTAATTATCAGGCCCAGACAGCCAGGAGCGGTGACTCACGCCTGTAATCCCAGCACTTTGGGAGGCTGAGGTGGGCGGATCACCTGAGGTCAGGAGTTCGAGACCAGCCTGGCCAACATGGTGAAACCCCGTCTCTACTAAAAGTGCAAAAATTAGCTGGGCATGGTGGCAGGCACCTGTAATCCCAGCTACTCGGGAGGCTGAGGCAACAGAATGGCTTGAACCTGGGAGGCGGAGGTGGCAGTGAGCAGAGATTGTGCCACTGCACTCCAGCCTGAGCAACAAGAGCAAGACTCTGTCTCAAAAAAAAAAAAAAAAAAAAAAAAAAAAAAAAAAACTAGGAGAAGCTCCTGATGGCCCAGACAGTGTAAACCAGGAGGACCCTGGGGGTCCTAGGACTCACCTCCTCTCTCTCCCTACCCACTCAGGGTGTGGATTTCAATGTGGGCAGCCTCCTGGGGCGTCAACAGGGTGGTGGATCAAGGGATGCAGTCTCTTGGGGGCTCTTGGAATCCCTTAACCCAGGAGGTCTTGGGGGCTCTTGGAATCCCTTACCCAGGCGGTCTCAACCAGGGGTGATTCTGCACCCAGGAAACACTGGGCGATGTCTGGGAACATTTGTGATTGTCACAGCTAAGGTGCAAGGAAGCTCCTGGCATGGAGTGGGTGGAGGCCACGGACACTGCTTACCACCCTGCAGTGCCCAGGGTAGCCCACCCCAGAGAACAATCTGGCCCTGATGTCCGTGGTTCTCCAGGGGAGAGATCCTGGTCTAACATTATTCTGAGCAGTTGATTTCTCCAGAATCCTGCGTAGGCAGGCACTCTATCTATATCCTCAGGATCACTGAGTACAGGTTATCCGGGCTAAGACACACTTTGGGGATGAATGGACCAATGCCTGTGCCCCTCCCGTAGGCTACTGAGAGCTGGTGGAGAATGGACTGGACTCCAGGTGTGGCAACCTGTATCTCCGCCCACTTTTTTTTTTTTTTGAGACGGAGGAGTCTAGCTCTGTCATTAGGCTAAAGTGCAATGGTGTGATCTTGGCTTACTGCAACCCCCGCCTCCTGGTTTCAAGCGATTCGATTCTCCTGCCTCAGCCTCCCGAGTAGCGGGGATTACAGGCGTGCGCCACCACTCCCGGCTGATTTTTGTATTTTTAGTAGAGATGGGGTTTCACCATGTTGGCTAGGCTGGTCTCGAACTCCTGACCTCAGGCTATCCACCCTGCTTTGGTCTCCCAAGGTGCTGGGATTACAGGCTTGAGCCACCACACCTGGCCTCCTCCCACTTTTGTACATCTCTTTCCTGAGCCATTTCCTCTGGTCATTCCCATAGTTCCTGTTACAGGTTTGAAACCGCCTTTGCAAAAATTAGAAGGCTGGGCACGGTGGCTCACGCCTGTAATTCCAGCACTTTGGGAGGCTGAGGCGGGCAGATCATGAGGTCAGGAGTTCGATACCAGCCTGACCAACACGGTGAAACCCCGTCTCTACTAAAAAAATACAAAATGGCCAGGCGCAGTGGCTAATGCCTGCAATCCCAGCACTTTGGGAGGCCGAGGCAGGCAGATCACGGGGTCAGGAGATCGAGACCATTCTGGCTAACGTGGTGAAACCCCGTCTCTACTAAAAATACAAAAAATTAGCCGGGCATGTTGGCAGGCGCCTGTAGACCCAGTTACTCATAGTCCCAGCTACTCTGGAGGCTGAGGCAAGAGAATGGCATGAACCCGGGAGGCGGAGCTTGCAGTGAACCGAGATAGCGCCACTGCACTCCAGCCTGGGAGACAGAACAAGACTCCGTCTCAAAAAAAAAAAATACAAAAATTAGCTAGGCGGCCGGGCACGGTGGCTCACACCTATAATCCCAGCACTTTGGAAGGCCGAGGCGGGTGGATCATGAGGTCAGGAGATCGAGACCATCCTGGCTAACACGGTGAAACCCCGTCTCTACTAAAAATACAAAAAATTAGCCGGGCGCGGTGGCGGGCACCTGTAGTCCCAGCTACTCGGGAGGCTGAGGCGGGAGAATCGCTTGAACCCGGGAGGCGGAGCTTGCGGTGAGCTGAGATCGCGCCACCGCACTCCAGCCTGGGCAACAGAGCGAGACTCCGTCTCAAAAAAAAAACAAAAAAAAATTAGCTAGGCATGGTGGCGCATGCCTGTAATCCCGGCTGCTTGGGAGGCTGAGGCAGGAGAATCGCTTGAACCTGGGAGGCGGAGGTTGTAGTGAGCTGAGATCGTGCCATTGCACTCCAGCCTGGGTGACAGAGGGAGACTCCGTCTCAAAAAAAAAAAAAAAAAGAGAGAGAGATGGAAACCATCATGGCCAACATGGTGAAACCCCGTCTCTACTAAAAATACAAAAATTAGCCTGGCGTGGTGATGGGTGCCTGTAATCCCAGCTACTCGGGAGGCTGAGGCAGGAGAATCACTTGAGCCTGGAGTCGGAGGTTGCAGTGAGCCAAGATCACACCACTGCACTCTAGCCTGGTGACAGATCTAGACTCCATTAAAAAAAAAAAAATTATAACAGAAAATGTTGACAGTGAAAGAGATCTGACCTAGACGACTCCATTTTGCTTCTAACCTCCAAACTGTCCTTGTTCATTCCTGGGCTCAGGCCAAACTAATTTTGGGAGTAACTTAGTTTATAGTTTAACTTTGAAACAAAGACTGTAACAGCTTTCCCCAAACAAACTCCTTTCTTGCCTGGGGACTAGACTGCCTTTGCAGGACTAACAGATTAGCAAGGAGATAAGAAATTATGGTTCATGCCGGGTGTGGTGGTGGCTCCTAGGGAAGCTGAGGCAAGAGAATCGTTTGAACCTGGGAGGCGGAGGTTGCAGTAAGCGGATTGCGCCGTTGCACTCCAGCCTGGGTGACAAGAGCGAATCTCCATCTCAAAAAAAAAAAAAAGAGCTGGGATCGGTGGCTCAGGCTTGTAATCCTAGCACTTTGGGAGGCTAAGGTGGGAGGATAACTTGAGGCCAGGAGTTCTAGATCAGCCTGGGCAATATAGTGAGACCCATTATCTACAAAAAATACACAAAAAGTAGCTGGGCCCCTGCTTGAGCCCAGGAGTTGAGGCTGCAGTGAGCTCAGATGGTGCCACTCCACTACAACCCAGGGAACAGAGCAAGACCCTGTCTCTAAAAAAAAAAAAAAAAAAACAGGCCGAGCACGTTGGCTCATGCCTGTAATCCCAGCACTTTGGGAGGCCGAGGTGGGCGGATCACAAGGTCAGGAGATCGAGACCATCCTGGCTAATGTGGTGAAACCCCGTCTCTACTAAAAATACGAAAAAATTAGCTGGGCGTGGTGGCAGGTGCCTGTAGTCCCAGCTACTGGAAAGGCTGAGGCAGGAGAATGGCGTGAACCCAGGAGGCGGAGCTTGCAGTGAGCCGAGATCGCACCACTGCACTGCAGCCTGGGCGACAGAGCAAGACTCTGTCTCAAAAACAAACAAACAAAATTCTGCTGAGCCGTGGAGGGAAGAAAAAAAAAGAACACATGTGGGGTACAACATAGTTACTAAATGAATGCTTCTGTAAAATCATGTCTAATGTGTCCTTTATCAACCCATCAAGCTCAATTTCCTCTATCACCACTATCCTTGCCAGTCTCCTCTCTGCTCCTCCACATCACAAACTTGAGCAAGCTCTTCCATTTGTCCTGACATCTGCCTGGATCACTTTTCCCCAATCCTGCTGCTGCCTACAGCTTAGTTCTCCATTCCTGCTCCTTGCCAAAGTGGCATACAGTAGATACTCAGTATGTTGTTGAATGGATGGATGGGTGGATGGGTGGGTTGGTTGATGGGTGGGTGGATGGGTGGATGGGGATGGATGGGTGGGTGGATGTTTGTTTTTTTCAACTAACGTTGATGGGTGGATGGGTGGGTGGTTGGATGTGTTAGTGGGTGGGTGGATGGATGAGTCGGTGGGTGGATGGGTGGATGGGTAGATGGGTAGATGGATGGATGGGTTACTGTATGGGTGGATAGGTGGATGGCTGGCTGGATAGGTGGGTAGATGTTTGTTTTTTTCAAGAAACGTTGTGGATGGGTGGGTGGATGGATGGATGGATGGATGATAGATGGGTGGATAGATGGATAGATGGATGGGTGGATGGATGGATGACAGATGGGTGGATGGATGAATGATAGATGGGTGTATGTTTGTTTTTTTCAACAAACCATGTTGATGGGTGGATGGGTAGATGAATGGATAAATGGATGGATTAGTGGATAGTTGAATAGGTGGATGGGTGAATGGATAGGTGGGTGGGTGGATAGGTGGGTGGGTGGCTGTTTGTTTTTTGTTTAGTTT
Source organism: Pan troglodytes (assembly GCF_028858775.2). NCBI lineage: Eukaryota > Metazoa > Chordata > Mammalia > Primates > Hominidae > Pan > Pan troglodytes. The sequence goes on along the minus strand of NC_072418.2, from coordinate 4,461,255 downwards.
TGTTTTATTTATTTAGTTTTTTGAGACGGAGTCTCGCTCTGTCATCAGGCTGGAGTGCAGTGGTGCAATCTTGGCTCACTGCAACCTCCAACTCCCAGGTTCAAGCGATTCTCCTGCCTCAGCCTCCCGAGTAACTGGGATTACAGGCACCCGCCACCAAGCCTGGCTAATTTTTGTATTTTTAGTAGAGACAGGGTTTCACCGTGTTAGCCAGGATGGTCTCGATCTCCTGACCCCATGATCCACCCGCCTCAGCCTCCCAAAGTGCTGGGATTACAGGCGTGAGCCACCGCGCCCTGCCCTGTTTTTTTTCAATAAACATTGTTGTTGATTGGTGGGTGGATGGATGGGTGGGTGGGTGGATGGATGGGTTAGTGGGTGAGTGGATCGGTGGATGGGTGAATGGATAGGTAGGTGGATGGATAGATGGAAGAGTGGGTGAATGGATGCATGAGTGGATTGGTGGATGGATGGATGATGGGTGGGTAGATGCATGTATGTATGAATGGATGATTTGATGTGTGGCTGGGTGGAAGGGGAGGTGGAAGGATGGATGAAAGGATGGATAATTTGGGGACAAGGGAACTGATTCGGGCTGGAGCTAGGACTGGTGACAAATGTCCCCATCTCCTGCCAGAGCTCAGGGCTCCAGGCCAGGATCTTTCCAGAGAGAAGCTGCCCCTACTTTGAGCCTGGCTAGCACTGCTCTCTGCTGGTCACCCTGGAGGTTGCAGCCAGCCCACCAACTCCCAGTGATGGAAGAATCAGCACTCTTGTCAAAACCATTCTTCCTTTTTCTTTTTTCTTTCTTTTTTTTTTTGAGACGGAGTCTCGCTCTGTCGTCCAGGCTGGAGTGCAGTGGCGCAATCGCGGCTCACTGCAAGCTTCGCCTCCTGGGTTCACGCCGTTCTCCTGCCTCAGCCTCCCGAGTAGCTGGGACTACAGGCGCCCGCCACCAAGCCGGGCTAATTTTTTTGTATTTGTAGTAGAGATGGTGTTTCACCGTGTTAGCCAGGATGGTCTCAATCTCCTGACCTCGTGATCCGCCCACCTCGGCCTCCCAGAGTGCTGGCATGTCAGCCGTGAGCCACCGCGCCCGGCCCATTCTTCCTTTTTCATCAAGTTAAACATTTTTTAAATGTCCACCCGTACAGAAAACAAAAGGACAAAGTCCCAATATCATAGAATTTGTGTTCAGGTGGGCGGAGGAGGTGGAGACCAATAATAAACAAAATGCTAGGTAGAAAACACAGTGTGTTGGAAAATAGGGGAAAAGTCCAGCAGAGAAGCGGGCAGGGAGTATGATGGGGACTTAATTTTTTTTTTTTTTTTTTTTTTTTTTTTTTTTTTGAGACAAAGTCTCGCTGTCACCCAGGCTGGAGTGCAGGGGCACGATTTCGGCTCACTGCAACCTCCACCTCCTGGGTACAAGTGATTCTCCTGCCTCAGCCTTCTGAGTAGCTGGGATTACAGGTGTGTGACACACCCAGCTAATTTTTTGGGTTTTTTTGTTTGTTTTTTGAGATGGAGTCTCACTCTGTCACCCAGGCTGGAGTGCAGTGGCGCGATCTCCACTCACTGCAACCTCTGCCTCCTGGGTTCAAGCTATTCTCCTGCCTCAGCCTCCCTGAGTAGACGGGACTACAGGTATGGCAACCACGCCTGGCTAATTTTGTTTTTTTATTTTTATTTTCATTTATTTGAGAGAGTTTTGCTCTTGTCACCCAGGCTGGAGTGCAATGGCGCGATCTCGGCTCACTGCAACCTCCACCTCCGGGGTTTAAGCAATTCTCCTGCCTCAGCCTCCGGAAGTAGCTGGGATTACAGGTGCTCGCCACCACGCCCGGCTAATTTTTGTACTTTTAATAGAGTCAGGGTTTCACCATGTTCGTCAGGATGGTCTCCAACTCCTGACCTCAGGTGATCCACCCACCTCAGCCTCCGGAAGTGCTGGGAATGCAGGCACTGGCCGCCCCGCCTGGCCTCCTTTTGGGTTTTAATGGCAGCTTCATTAAACAGACATGACTCACAATCATAAAGAAATGTAATTGGGCCAAAAATTAGTATGATCTCATATGAATAGACTGACTGGGGAGCCAGGCGGGGCCTGTCTGTCCAGATTTGTCTTGGTCTCTCTGTGCAGCTTTTCTTCCTCCAGGGTATGGGGCATGACCTTCTCTGGAATGAGGTGTTTGGGCTCCCAATCAGATTAGAGTCCTGCCTTGGGCAGTGAAAAGGGACAGAAAGTGGAGAGAGAAATTCTGTTTCCCTAGGGCTTCGCCTGAGGACTGAAGAACCTATAAATAGGATGGGGCGTGGTGGCTCACGACTGTATTCCCAGCACTTTGGGAGGCTGAAGCAGGCAGATCACGAGGTCAAGAGATCGAGACCATCCTGGCCAACATGGTGAAACCCTGTCTCTACTAAAATACAAAAATTAGCTGGGCGTGGTGGCGAGCGCCTGTAGTCCCAGCTATTCAGGAAGCTGAGGCAGGAGAACCGCTTGAACTAGGGAGGTGGAGGTTGCAGTGAGCCAAGATTGAGCCACTGCACTCCAGCCCTGGTGACAGAATGAGACTGTCTCAAAAAAAAAAAAGAAAAAAAAAACCATAAATAAGTAAATAAATATTTCTGAGGCTGGTGCAGTGGCTCACACCTGTAATTCCAGCACTTTGGGGAGGCCAAGGAAGGCGGATCACCTGAGGTCAGTAGTTTGAGACCAGCCTGGCCAACATGGTGAAACCCAGTCTCTACTAAAAATACAAAAATTAGCTGGAGGTGGTGGCGGGCAGCTGTAATCCCAGCTACTCGGGAGGCTGAGGCAGGAGAATTGCTCGAACCCAGGAGGCAGAGGTTGCAGTGAGCTGAGATCGCACCACTGCATTCCAGCCTGGGCAACAGAGCGAGACTCTGTCTCAAAAAAAAAAAAAAAAATTCAGGCTGGGCACAGTGGCAGAGGCTGCAGTGAGCGGAGATCGCGCCACTGCATTCCAGCCTGGGCTACACAGCAAGACTCTATCTCGGGCGAGGGGAAAGAAATCACAAGGATGCCCGGAAACTGTTTAGCACTAGCTTGCAATGCTAATGCACACATATTCTATTACCCAGCGATTCCTCTACTGTTCCCGATAGAAATGCATGAATACATCCTCCAAAGATATGGAGCCACCATGCCCAGCAGTTCCCCTCCTTTTTTTTTTTTTTGAGACGGAATCTTGCTCTGTCTCCCAGGCTTGAGTGTAATGGGGCAATCTCAGCTCACTGCAACCTCCACCCCCTGGGTGGAGCCATTCTCCTGCCTCAGCCTCCCCAATAGCTGGGATTACAGGTGCCCACCACCATGCCTGACTAATTTTTGTATTTTTAGTAGAGGTGGAATTTCACCATGTTGGCCACGCTGGTCTCAAACTCCTGACCTCAAGTGATCTGTCCTCCTCGGCCTCCCGAAGTGCTGGGGTTATAGGCGTGAACCACTGTGCCTGGTCCCCACCCCCCCACTTTTTTTTTGAGACCGTGTTTCGCTCTTTTGCCCAGCCTAGAGTGCAGTGGCACAATCTCAGCTCACTGCAACCTCTGCCTCCTGGACTCATGTCATTCTCCTGCCTCAGTCTCCCAAGTGGCTGGAATTACAGGTGCCCTCCACCATGTCTGGCTAATTTTTAAATTTTTAGTAGAGATGGGCTTTCATCATGTTGGCCAGGCTGGTCTCGAACTCCTGACCTCATGTGATCTGTCCCTCTAGGCCTCCCGAAGTGCTGGAATTACTGGTTTGAACCACTGCGCCCATCCTCCCCTCCCCCTGCCTTTTTTTTTTATTTTTATTTTATTTTTTAAGATGGGTGTCTGACTATATTGCTCTAGCTGTCCTTTATCTCCTGGGCTCAAGCAATTCTTCCTAAACTCTGGGATTTTACAGGTGTCAGCCATCCTGCCCCGCCAGGATATAAGTCATTTGTCAGATATATGTATTGTAAATATCTTACCCCAGTTTTTTTGGTTTGTTTTGTTTTTTTGAGACAAGAGTCTCGCTCTGTTGCGCAGAGTACAGTGCGGTGGCACGATCTCGGCTCACTGCAACCTCTGCCTCCTGGGTTCAAGAGATTCTTCTGCCTCAGCCTCCCAAGTAGCTGGGATTACAGGTGCATGCCACCATGCCCAGCTAATTTTTGTATTTTTAGTAGAGATGGGGTTTCACCATATTGGCCAGGCTAGTCTCGAACTCCTGACCTCATGATCCACCTGCCTCGGCCTCCCAAAGTGCTGGGATTACAGGTGTGAGCCACCGCGCCTGGCCCATCTTACCCCAGTTTTTATTGCGATTACTTTCTTTCTCCCTCTCTTTTTTTTTAGACGGGGTCTTGCTCTGTTGCCAGGCTGGAGTGCAGTGGCGCCATCTCGGCTCACTGCAACCTCTGCCTTCTGGTTTCAAGGGATTCTCCTGACTCACCCTCCCGAATAGCTGGGATTACAGGTGCCCACCATCACACCCAGCTAGTTTTTGTATTTTTAGTAGAGACAGGGTTTCACCATGTTGGCCTGGCTGGTCTCGAACTCCTGACCTCAAGTGATCTTCCCGCTTACGGCCTCTCAAAGTGCTGGGATTACAGGCTTAAGCCACCACGGCAGGCCAAGGTTCCAGAGCTTTTTTTACAATCTCAATGATGTATCTCGGAGGGCAGGGACTCAGTATATCTCATTTACTGCTGCATGCCCAGCACCCCTTACCATGCCTGGCACACAATGGGCCTTCAACAAATGTTTACTGAATGAATGACAATGTCGTAGTCCTGTCTCTGGTCTCATTTTCTTCCTGTGGGCATGTTAATGTCTGTCTTGCCCCTTTCACAGGATGTTGTGAGGCTGCGGGAACCACAGGATCCGTTCCCCCACCCGCTCACGCGTTGGGTTTGGAGGCTCTCAGGCCGCGTCAGCTATTACATTCAGGAAAGGCGGAGCTCCAGTCTTCCTCGGGAACTTGCCGGCTAAGCTCCACGTGGGCACCCCGCCCACATCCAGCCACGCTCACACCTGTCAGCTGGTGGGAGGGTCAGGACCAGCCTCTAAGGGGCGTGGCTAGGGCTCAGAACTAGGAAGAAGGCGGAGTTCCGGAGGCCACTGACCAATGAGAGCGCAAGTCTTTGGGCCGGAAAAGGCGGGGCCGCGCGCCGGAGAAAGTGGTGCCACATTTCCATTGGGCTACCTGTCGTCGTCAGGGAAACGCAGCGTCTCTCTGCCGGGGAGGTGGCGGGGGCGGGGCTTTCTGGGAGGTGGGGCTTCCGGGGCCGGCTCGGCTGGGACCGGGCGCTCGTCGTCAGCTGACCCGCCGCCATCTTGTCCGCCATTTGCAAGGGGCCCGGAGCGGGATCGCGGCACCTGCCGAGCGGGTCGCCGCCTCTGCCGCGGTCCTTGGACCCCCGCCGCCGCCCTGGCCTGGGAGCTTGCCCCGCCGCAGCGGCCGGCAGCGCGGCGCTCCGTGGGCGGCAGGCACGGGCCCCGGGCCCCCTCACGGCGCCCAGTCGCGGGCCTCCCGAGGCAAAAGCCCGTGGGCCGCCGCGATGGCCCTCAAGATGGTGAAGGGCAGCATCGACCGCATGTTCGACAAGAATCTGCAGGACTTGGTCCGCGGCATCCGTAACCACAAGGAGGACGAGGTGAGCCCGGCGCGCCAAGGGGCTGCTCGGCCTGGTCACCGCCCCGGCCCAGGGCCCAGCCCTGCTCACTGGGCCTGCTCGGCCTGCCGCCCGCCCGGGCTCTGTCTTAGTTGGAGGTCCTGCTTTGGGCTCCGGCCCTGCCTGGCCTGGGCCTGGGGCGCCGCCCACCTCCTCGGTCCCCCAGCATCAGTTTCCCCCCGAGGGGCGAAGGCCTTGGAGCAGCACATTTCGGATCCTCGCCTCATCGGATCACCTGGGGGAAGCGCTGTTCAAAATGCAATGCCCTGGGCCCCGCCTATAGGTGCCCTCCTCCTGGACCCTCAGTTTACTCTCTCAGAGGGAGATTCGGGCCCACCTGCCCCCGTCTCGGGCCACCCTCCCAGGAGACTTGCGAGGTCTCTGGGCAGAGCTTCTCCAACCTGAGTGTGTTTCCGAATCACCGATTAAAAATGCAGGGGCCCGGGCCCCGCCCCCGGACCCTCCCCGGGAGACCGAGGCAGGGGGTCCTGGGCCGTCCCTGGAGAAACTCCTTCTTCCTTCTGGGTCGTGTAAATGCGTGTCCAGGTCGCTCCCTGAGGCCTGGCTCGGAACCAGGCAGGGTCTTGGGGCCTTGCCTCCAGTGCCCCCGTTCCCAGGAAGGTGGGGCTGCTGCTAGGAGGGAGGAAGGACAGCGGCATCCTGAGCCCCAGTGAGGTAGCAGCTCGCGGGAAGCTGGAATGGGGAAGCTGACTTCAAGTAGGAACCTGAAAGCCAGGGCGAGGAAATAGTTTTCCAGAAGTAAAATTACAACTGTGGGGATCGTTTCCTTCCCGCCCCTCCCTTCCCCCAACCTGTGACCTAGATTGAAGAAGAATGGGCATAGTGGCCACCACGTGTCTGGCTTCATTAAGGATACCCGTGCAGCCCTTGGGCAGTGGGAGCCTTAGAAAGTGTCCTACTTGAGCGACTGCCTGCCTGCTTCCCTGCGTGGACAGCAAGGCCGGCCTGAAGGACAGCCGCCGTCTGATACCGCACCAGTCCCAGTACCAGAGGCTGTGTCCAGGACGAGGTGCCCAGGAGGGCAGGGAAGTTAAGGGACTTGCTTCCTGGCACCATGTCCCTCAGCTCATGTCCCTCTCTCTGGGAACCCGAGCTCTTGCCGTATTGTTACACCTTTACACTTTCCTGGAAGTGGTGTGGCTTCGCCTGCCCCCACCTTAATGAGGTCATTTTTGTTCTTCTCCACCCCCCTTCCCTTCGGCCTCCTTGGTTTTCTGCATCTCAGAAGCTCTCCCTAACTGCTTTGGTTACAACGTGTAACTAACTGGAGTAATATTCAGATTCTTTGTGAGTTGAAAGCATCGCTGATGGGCCTGGTTTTTACTGAGCTTGGTTCAGCAGATTGGAAATGTGGTTCGCTTCCCGAGAGGACTTTTTCTGCACAGGCAGGATCTCCCAGCGCCCGTCCCTGCTCCCTTCAGCGCATGTCACTGAGCAGCCTGTTCTGGGATCCTGACGATGGGCCAGGGGGTCTGTCCAGTGGAGGACCACACCTCTAGTCTGGGGCGTGGTTTTCAGGGGGATGTGCCTGTCTTCACTGGGAAGCCCCTGAGCCTGGTTTTCTTCCTTTGGAATTGGTGTGAGTTGATAGCGCCTTCCCCGCAAGTCTGGGCCCCTTCAAGGGGGTATTGGTGGTGGAAACTTTTTTTTTTTTTTGAGACGGAGTTTCACTCTTGTTGCCCAGGCCGGAGTGCAAAGGCATGATCTTGGCTCACCACAACCTTCACTTCCCAGGTTCAAGCGATTCTCCTGCCCCAGCTCCTGAGTAGCTGGGATTACAGGCATGCACCACCACACCCAGCTAATTTTGTATTTTTAGTAGAGACAGGGTTTCACCACGTTGGTCGGGCTGGTCTCAAACTCCTGACCTCAGTGATCCGCCCGCCTTAGCCTCCCAGAGTGTTAGAATTACAGGCGTGAGCCACTGCACCCGGCTGGGAAACATTTTTAAAAGGGCGCAGGGCTGTCCTTGAAAGTCCCAGGCTTCCTCATTGGCCCTGCCATTGGCGGGTGGGTGATTTCAGGCAGGACACGCAGTGTCTGGGGACTCTGGCTTTCTCACTGGAAGACGATTGTTATGGTCCAGAGGGTGGTAACTCAGGTGTTCATGTCTGATTCTGGATGTTTCCCTGCAGCTGCTCCTCCTGATTGGAGAGCAGCAAATGACTGTTCAATGACAGTTCTAGTTGTACCTCCAGCACCCCCACTCACTTTGAAAAAGCAGCTATCCTATAGACTGTATGTTGTAGGTTCTTCCCTCCCGCCCACTGCACCCGGAACAAAGACTCTAGACAGTGTGCATTTTCTGCAGCAGTATAGTTTCCAAAAAAAGTTTCCATTTCGTAATAGATTTTCACCTAAAACTTGAGTGTGGCATCATGGAAACAAGGCTTAGCAATGACTTTGAAAGCCACGTGGAAAGGCAGTGCGATGGAGTAGAAATCGCATGAGGTTTGGGAGATCCGAGTCCAGGTGCTTGGGCTGACTGGCTGACTTCATGGGGCGGGCCATGAAGAGCCCCCTGCTCTGTCTCCTCCCTTGTAAATGGGGATGACAGTCGCCTCCCTCCTTGCTGGATGAGGCGGAGGATGCTGCAGTGACACGCGGTTTTCTGGAAGCGCCAGAGCGCTGAGGTTGTCTAGTTCACTGTTTTCCAGTCCTCAGGCTGTGACCTCTTTGTGGGTTGTGAATTCAATTTAATGGTTATGCTAGGTAAGAAAAAGGAAAAGAAACTAGAAGAGACCAGAGTGCAGGCACATACAGTAACTGTCCTGTCCTGAAACTTTGATTTCTGCATGTGATACTTGTGTGTACGTGTGAACGTATCGGGTTCCCATGCAAAACCCATTAAGATGAGTCCAAAAAGAGTGAGAAGTAGTGGTCTCATGTGTATGTGTCTTGGCCCACTTGGGAGTGTCCTCAGCTTCTAAAGCTCGATAGAATTGGCACAAAAAACAAACGACTTTTAATATTTCATTCTCACAAGTCCTTTTCATAGTTTTCGAAAGTTTTCTCCATTTTTTCTTTTTCTTTTTTTTGAGACGGAGTCTTGCTCTGTCCCCCAGGCTGCAGTGCAGTGGCGCGATCTGGGCTCACTGCAAGCTCTGCCTCCCGGGTTCATGCCATTCTCCTGCCTCAGCCTCCTGCCACCACGCCCGTCTAATTTTTTGTATTTTTAGTAGAGATGGGCTTTCACCGTGGTCTCGATCTCCTGACCTCGTGATCCTCCCGCCTCGGCCCCCAAAGTGCTGGATTACAGGTGTGAGCCACGGTGCCCAGCCTTTTTTTCTTTTTTTTTTTTTTTGAGACTAAGTCTCGCTCTGTCGCCAGGCTGGAATGCAGTGGCACGATCTCGGCTCACTGCAACCTCCACCTCCCAGGTTCAAGTGACTCAACCTCCCAAGCAGCTGGGACAACAGGCGAGTGCCACCACATCCAGCTAATTTTTGTATTTTTAGTAGAGATGGGGTTTCACCATGTTGGCCAGTATGGTCTCAATCTCTTGACTTCGTGATCTGCCCACCTTTGCCTCCCAAAGTGCTGGGATTACAGGGTGAGCCACTGTGCCCAGCCCATACATTCTTTTTCTTTTTTCTTTTTTGTTTTTTTTTTTCTTCTTCTTGTTTTTTTTCCAAGTCAGAGTCTCGCTGTGTTGCCCAGGCTGGAGTGCAGTGGCACAATCTTGGCTCACTGCAAGTTCCGCCTCCTGGGTTCAAGCAGTTCTCCCTGTCTCAGCCTCCCCAGCGGACTCCAACTCAAAAAAAAAAAAAAAAGGAAAAGATATAAAGAGATTAAATTTGAACTGAGTGTGTTTTCTTTTTTTTCTTTCTTTTTTTGAGACAGAGTTTTGCTCTTGTTGCCCAGGCTGGAGTGCAATGGCGCGATCTTGGCTCACTGCAACCTCTGCCTCCCAGGTTCAAGCAATTCTCCTGCCTCAGCCTCCCTAGTAGCTGGGATTACAGGCATGTGCCACCACCCCGGCTAATTTTTTGTATTTTTAGTAGAGACGGGGTTTCTCCATGTTGATCAGGCTGGTCTTGAACTCCCAACCTCAGGTGATCCACCAGCCTCGGCCTCCCAAAGAGCTGGGATGACAGGCGTGAGCCACCACGCCCAGCTGAACTGAGCGCGTTTTCTCTCCTTTTAATAACGTCAGTCATTCCACTAGATCAGCGTCTGCCCCTCACCACTGTGGATGCTGGGGCTGGATCATTCTCTGGGTAGAGCTGTTCTGGGCACTACAGGGTGCTGGAGCAGCATCCCCGCCCCCACCCACTCCGTGCCAGGGGCTCCTCTGGTCATGCCAGCCACAGGTGTGCCCAGACCAGAGTGTCTCTTGGAGGTAGAATCAACCCCAAATTAAAAGCCCCTGACCCCACTTGATGGTAAGAAAAGTCTCCCAGAATTCCCGAATGCGCCCCTGTTGTCCAGGTGCCTCGTCCCCCGTGCTGTCACGGTGGTGGTGGACCAGAGGGCGTGGATTCTAAATGTGCTTTGTTTTCCCTCTGAGCTTCTTTGATTGCAAAATATGCAGTGCATAGGACATTGTACAGCTTTTTTTTTTTTTTTTTTTTTTTTGAGACAGGGTCTTGCTCTGTCACCCAGGCTGGAATGCAGCGGCACAATCTTGGCTCACTGCAACCTCTGCCTCCTGGGTTCAAGTGATTCTCCTGCCTCAGCCTCCGAAGTAGCTGGGATTACAGGTGGCCGCCACCACACCTGGCTAATTTTTGTATTTTTAGCAGAGACGGGGTTTCACTGTATCGGCCAGGCTGGTCTCGAACTCCTGACCTCGAGTAACCCACCCACCTTGGCCTCCCAAAGTGCTGGGATGGCAGGCATGAGCCAGTGTGCCCGGCCTGTACAGCTAATTATTATGGTAATGATCCTGACTTCTGTAAGTTTAATTTCCTTGACTTGCTTGTAGTTTTATCACTTAAATTTGTGTCCCTGAACCATAGGCGTGATTGCCTAAGGTGTGTGTGCTTTGCAGCCGTCATGGTGGGGAGGGAGCTGTCCTCGGTCCTTGCCGTGGGTGGCTGTGCTCTGTTGTTTACACACAGCTTCCATACATAGTCGGACATGTGGGTGGTTTCCATGTGGGGTCGTTTTATGAATGGACTCAAGCCGTAGAGGTGTGCAGCGCGCCCAGCCCTCAGGACAGCGCCCGCTCCCCACAGAGCTTCTCCCAGCAGCAAGCATGAAAGCCGCAGCCTCGCCTCCCGCACCACCAGCAGGGCTGGGGTGTTTGGGGGGTGCAGCTGTAGTGTCAGCTGCCCTGCTTATGAGTGCGGTTCACTCGTTCACGGGGGTTTAGCCGCTTGCGTTCTTCCTGAAGCTCTCTCTTCAAAGAGGCTTGGGCCTCTTTGTCTGTTTTACTCCTTTGCAGGGGTTTTCAAAAGGCAATCTCTGGGCAGAAGGCTTGGTGTGTGTGTGTGGAGGTGGCTTCAAGGCCGAGGCATGTGGGTCCTGGAGGGGCATGTGGGTGGGGGTGAGTTCTGCCCTTGTAACCAGCTTCTGGGTGATGCTCATTTGCGTTGAGCTTTGGAGAGCCAGGAAGACCAGAGGGCAGGAGCGGCGACGCCAGCCCTGGGTGTGCTCTGGCCCAGCCGTGGCACTGTGGACATCAGGCTGGATCGTTCTTGGCGTGGGGGTGTTGGGGCACTGCAGGGCACTGAGCAGCGTACCCGGCCTCCACCCACTCCATGCCTAGATCTCTGCAAGTCGTGGCAACCACAGATGCTGCATACATCGCCCAGTGTCCCCTGGAGGGGCAGAGTCACCTGCTGGGAACCACTGCCCTAGGAGTTCTTGGATTGGCTGGTGGCTGATTTGTCCACGTGGCAGTGAGACAGGCGGAGGGATGCGGGGACCCCGGGTGGCCTGCTGGGCATCCACCATGTGGCCCACTCTGTGCTGAGTGGTCCCTAATGCTCCTGCTCATCTGTGACTGGGGCCTGAGGACCCTCCTCTGCTCTGCCCAGGCCTCCAGCCCTCAGGGAGCTGCGGTCCAGATGGAGCCTCACGTCCTTCCTGGTATTTTGTCCTGTCCTGTGATGCTGCTGAGCCAAGGTGGTTCCTTTCTTTGAACAGTTGAGATATAATTTACATGCCATAAAATCTGCCTGTTCTAGGCATGAAATGAAGTAGATTTCAGTATATTTACAAATGTACAGTGATTCAGCACAATACGTTCAGAACAGAGAAACCTCATGCCCTGGCGACCACTGACCTGCTGTCTCTGTGGATTTGAGCCAGAAGGGTTTTTGTTTTGTTTGTTTGTTTTTGGAGACATAGTCTCCCTCTGTCGCCCAGGCTGGAGTGCAGTGGTGCGATCTTGGCTCACTGCAGCCTCTTCCTCCCAGGTTCAAGCAATTCTCCTGCCTCAGCCTCCTGAGTAGCTGGGATTACAGGCATGCACCACCATACCAGGCTAATTTTTGTATTTTTAGTGGAGACGGTGTTTTACCATGTTGACCAAGCTGGTCTCGAACCTCTGACCTCAAGTGATCTGCTCGGCCTCCCAAAGTGCTGGGATTACAGGTGTGAGCCATTGTGCCCCGCCTTGACTCAGAGGGTTTTAATGGTGACCGTGCCACCCCACAGACATCCAGGCTGAGCTGAGGGGCCGCAAGTTACAGGACTGAGCACAGAGACGGGCTGGGGCTGGACTAGGCAGGGCTGGCCGGGGTCTGGTCCTGGATGGGGCTGTTTCTGGCTTCTGCCCTGTTGGGTGTTAGTGTGCTGCACCAGCCTCAGTCGTGGGAGTGGAGGTAGGTCCCGGTGTGGGGGCCTCGGTTCCATGCTGCCTCAGGGTGGCTGCGACCGCTCTGCTCCTGGGTGCAGAGGGCGTTGAGCCTGTCCACAACAAGAGAATAAAGCAGGACGGTGTCCCGGGCTGTTGAAAGAGCAGCGCGCTCCGCAGGAGAAGCTCCTTTCATGCTGCTTCTGGGGTTCTGGGGTTTGGTGGCTTTTCTGTTTGAATTCGAAGTGATGGTGATTGTGGATGGTAACTTATCCTGGGCAGGATGGACCACTTCGCCGGCGCGTCCCCTTTCCTGACCCAGTTACTGTTGGGACTTGGAATTCTTCTTTTTTTTTTTTTTTTTTTGAGACGGAGTTTCACTCTTGTTGCCCAGGCTGGAGTGCAATGGCGCGATCTCGGCTCACCGCAACGTCTGCCTCCCGGGTGCAAGCGATTCTCCTGCCTCAGCCTCCCGAGTAGCTGGGATTACAGCCACTCCGGCTACTTTTGTATTTTTAGCGGAGATGGGGTTTCTCCACGTTGGTCAGACTGGTCTCGAACTCCCAACCTCAGGCGATCCACCCGCCTCGGCCTCCCAAAGTGCTGGGATTACAGGCGTGAGCCACCGCACCTAGCCGAGGCAGCACTTTCATTTATTTCCTTTTTTATTTTCTTTTTTGAGGCAGTCTTGCTCTGTTGCCCAGGCTGGAGTGCAGTGGTGCGATCACGGCCCACTACAGCCTTGACTTCCCGGGCTTAATCAATCCTCTTACCTCGACCTTGCAAGTAGCTGTGACTACACGATGTGCCACCACGCCCAGCTAATTTTTTATTTTTTGATTTTTTTGAAACAGGGCTTCAAAAACCTCCTCTCTACACAAAAATACAAAAATTAGGCATGCTTGGCCTGGCGCGGCGGCTCACGCCTGTAATCCCAGCACTTTGGGAGGCCGAGGGGGGCGGATCACAAGGTCAGGAGATTGAGACCATCCTGGCTAACACGGTGAAATCCCGTCTCTACTAAAAATACAAAAAATTAGCCAGGCATGGTGGCAGGCGCCTGTAGTCCCAGCTACTTGGGAGGCTGAGGCAGGAGAATGGCATGAACCCAGGAGGTGGAGCTTGCAGTGAGCTGAGATCGCGCTGCTGCACTCCAGCCTGGGCGACAGAGCAGGACTCTGTCTCAAAAAAAAAAAAAAAAATTAGGCAGGCATGGTGGCACGTGCCTGTAGTCCTAGCTGCTTGGAAAGCTGAGGCAGGAGAATCACTTCAACCTGGGAGGTGGAGTTTGCAGTGAGCAGAGATCATACCACTGCACTCTAACTTGGACGATAGAGTGAGACTCCATCTCAAAAAAAAAAAAAAAAAGAGGCTGGGCGTGGTGGCTCACTCCTGTAATCCCCGCACTTTGGGAGGCCAAGGTGGGCAGATCACCTGAGGTCGGGAGTTCGAGATCAGCCTGGCCAACATGGAGAAACCCTGTCTCTACTAAAAATGTAAAATTAGCCTGGCGTGGTGGCTCGTGCCTGTAATCCCAGCTACTTGGGAGGCTGAGACAAGAGAATCACACTTGACGTTGGGAGGCGGAGGTTGTGGTGAGCCAAGATCACACCATTGTACTCCAGCCTGGGCAACAAGAGTGAAACTCTGTCTCAAATAAAAAAAGAAAAAAAAAAAACAGAAAAAACCCCTCAGAGCCCCCAGTGGGGTGAGGGGGACCGGGCTTTGCTCTCATGAGCTGGGTGAGCTCCCAGGCCCTCAGCCGCACGGCCACATGGAAAGCACCGTGGGATGTGCCAAGGGTTCAGCTCGTTGGTCTTTGAACTGGATAGCACCTGAGAATCAGCTGCTGAGGTTGTGACCATGTGGCCTCCCTGGTCTCAAGATGCTGACTTAATTCACTGGAGGCGAAGGACTGAGAATTGGAACTTTAAAACTAGAAAAAGCGCCAGCCAGGTGCGGTGGCTCACACCTTTAATCCCAGCACTGTGGGAGGCCAAGGTGGGAGGATCACTTGAGGCCAGGAGTTCAAGACCAGCCTGGGCAACATAGTGAGACCCCAACTCTACAAAAGTAAAAAATGTTAGTTCGGGTGCAGTAGCTCACACCTGTAAATCCCAGCACTTTGGGAGGCTGAGGCTGGCGAATTACTTGAGGTCAGGAGTTCAAGACCAGCCTAGCCAACATGGCTAAACCCCCTCTAAAAATATAGAAATTAGCCAGGCGTGGTAGTACCTGCTTGTAACCCCAGCTACTGGGAAGGCTGAGGCAGGAGAATTGCTTGAACCCGGGAGGCGGAGGTTGCAGTGAGCTGAGATCACACCACTGCACTCCAGCATGGGCGACAAGAGCAAAACTCTGTCTCAAAAGATATATATATATAAATAAACATATATATAAATAAATGTATATGTATGTAAATAAGTATATAAATAAATATATGTAAAAATAAATATATATAAATATATGTAATTTTAAAAATTGGCCGAATATGGTGGCATGCCCCTGTAATCCCAGCTACTCACTGTACTCCCAAATACTGAGGTGGGAGAATCTCTTGAGCCTGGGAGGTTGAGGCTGCAATTAGCCATGGTTAGGCCACTGCACTTTAGCCTGTGCAATAGAGGAAGACCCTATCTCAATAAAAGAAAAAAAAAAGGCCGGGCATGGTGGCTCACGCCTGTAATCCCAGCACTGTGGTAGGCTGAGACAGGTGGATCATGAGGTCAAGAGATCGAGACCATCATGGCCAAGATGGTGAAACCCTGTCTCTGCTAAAAATGCAAAAATTAGCTGGGCGTGGTGGCGTGCACCTGTAATCCTAGCCACTCGGGAGGCTGAGGCAGGAGAATCACTTGAACCGAGAGGCGGAGGTTGCAGTGAGCCGAGATCGCACCACTGCACTCCAGCCTGGTGACAGAGCAAGACTCCATTAAAAAAAAAAAAAAAAGGACCCCAGGGAGTTCTCCTGTGTATGTAGGGTTTAAATGGCCTGTCTTACTGCAGTCCTGAGGACTTAGTGTATAAAGGAAATATGCACCCTGTGTTCTAAATTACATCTCAGAATTAAATAGATGCTGACACCAGCATCATTGTTTCAGTATCTCACTTGCTGTGTGGTGAAGTGTGAATTCAGTGTGGAACTAGCTGAGGTGTTTGAGAACTTTCACCATGTTGCTCCTCTGATTTCCCGGTGTTTTTGTAGAAAGTGTCAATGATGTATAGCCACATTATACCTTCAGCTAATTTACATCTATGTTTATAATATAATCTTCTGGGTCTAGGTCATGTCTCCCTACCCCAACTAATACATTTTTTTTCTAATTCAGGCCGGGCGCAGTGGCTCATGCCTGTTATCCCGGCACTTTGGGAGGCTGAGGCGAGCAGATCACCTGGGGTCAGGAGTTCGAGACCAGCCTGGCCAACGTGGCGAAACCCCGTCTCTACTAAAAATACAAGAATTAGCTGGGCATGGTGGTGTGCCCCTGTAATCCTAGCTACTCAGGAGGCTGAGCCAGGAGAATCACTTGAACCTGGGAGGTGAAGGTTGCAGTGAGCCGAGATCGTGCCACTGCACTCCAGCCTGGCATCAGAGCGAGACTCCGTCTCAAAAAAAAAAAAAAAAAAAAAAAAAGACGTTTGTTTGTGTGAGGCTTGGTCTGAGAGGAGCTACTTGGACTTTATCAGAAGTTAAAAGCCAACAGGGAGTCCCAGGGTTGTGACCCACTGCCGAGTTCCTAGAAAGCTGACTAGTGGCTGGGCGTGGTGGTGCACACCTGTGGTCCCAGTGCTTTGGGAGGCTAGCGGGGAGGATCACTTGAGTCTGGGGTGTGGAGGCTGCAGTGAGCGGTGATCTCACCACTGCACTCCAGCGTGGGCGACAGAGTGAGACCCTGTCTCAAAAAAAAAAAAAAAGTCAAGCAAGTTGACTGGAGCAGACCCACCACATGGTGTGTATCCATTCATCAGCGGCAAGCGTGGGGGCTGTTCCTGTTTCAGGCCAGTAGAAATGGTGCTGTCATGTGTGTTCGTGTGCTTGTTTTTGTTTGGACACCTGTTTTCCATCTCCTCGGGTGCACGCCCAGAAGTGGAATTGCTGGGGCGGTAACTCCACATGGAACCTTGGAGGAACCCCAGGCTGCTTTCCACAGCAGCCGCGCCGTTTGACATCCCCTTTGCCCTCGTGAGGGTCTGACCTCTCCACGCCTGGGATGGTCTTTTTGTTCTTTTCCTTTTAAATCAATACTCCTGACCCTTTGAGCAGGAGGAGCGGGTTATCCTTGCTCCGGGGATGGGAGCACAGTCCTGGGGTGAGGTGTAGTAATTTGAAGCCCGTCTGGAGGATCGGGTGACACTCTTTCCATTGTACAAAGTTGGATCATAAAACATGCAGGAAAATATTATGTGTCTGTGCCCTCCCCCACCCCCCCACTCCCCCACAGCTGTGGCTCCTTCCCCAGCCCGGTGCAGCTGGCAGCTGAGGTTGGGGTGTGGTCCTGGGTGACACATGAGTGGTGGGTACTCCTGGGGCTGCTTCGAGGCCAGCTACAGTGGGGCTGAGGACAGAAGCGTGATGGGGTGGGCTTGCCATCCTTGCCTCTGGTGGGCACAGCAGGAGGAACATTGCATCCCGACGTAGGGGCTGGCAGGACGGGGCCCGGGCAGCCGTCACTCCTGACCTGTCAGATGATGGAGAGGGGCTCCTGTGCATTAGGAGGGCTTGTGGGTGCCTCATCGTTCACTGATGGAGGCGCTCCAAGCCTCTACTGCTCCCTCCTCTCTTTCCTCCCAGGGGGGGTGGGTTGTCTCTGGGGCCAGCATGGCATCGACTTGGCTTGTCTCTGGTGCTGTGTTGGGCGCCTCACGTCTGCCTGACCCTTGGGAACCTCGTCTGCCATGCTGGACCTCGTGCCTGAGTTCGCTTGGGTCAGAACTGTCCTTGATGGTGTTCTGGAGACAGGCGCAGTTAGTGAGCAGGCCCAGGGGGATCCAGACACACCAGACACATCCCCTCAAAACCTGAGCGTGGTTTTCACAGCAGCGAGAGTCACACTGGCTGAAGGTGGGAAGGCCCCACTTGTTCGTCCACCAAGGAGCAGGCAAACGGTGGGGCGTGTATAGCGGAATGCTGTGCGCCACCACCACGGCCAAGTTCCAGAACATTATCAGCCTAGAAAGAAAGCGAACCCTCCCCGTCTCCTCTCCCAGCCTGTGGCACCCACGAATTCCCTTCCTGTCTCTGGATTGGCCTGATCTGGACATTTCATAGAAATGGATCACACGGTGTGCTCTCTCTCATGTCTGGCTTCTTTCCTTTTTTTTTTTTTTTTTTTTTGAGACGGAGTCTGGCTCTCTCACCCGGGCTGGAATGCAGTGGTGTCATCTTGGCTCAGTGCAACCTCTGCCTCCCAGGTTTAAATGATTCTCCTGCCTTAGCCTCCTGAGTAGCTGGGATTACAGGCGCCCGCCACCACGCCCAGCTAATTTTTGTATTTTTAGTAGAGGCGGGGTTTCACCATGTTGGCCAGGATGATCTCAAACTCCCGACCTCGTGATCTGCCTGCCTCGGCCTCCCAAAGTGCTGGGATTACAGGTGTGAGCCACCGTGCCTGGCCCGAAATCATTATTGCAGCCCTCTTAGCTGGATGTTTGTAATCTCTGTGTTTATCCCCCATTATAGGCAAAATACATATCTCAGTGCATTGATGAGATCAAGCAGGAGCTGAAGCAGGACAACATCGCGGTGAAGGCGAACGCGGTCTGCAAGCTGACGTATGTAAGTGCCTCCCAGTGGCCCGTGCCCAGCACTGTCGGGCTGCTTCTCCACTCAGCACGTGTCCCCTGTTCATCAGCCTGTCTGTCCACCTGTCAGTCATTGGTACCACCCGCTGTCGGTGAGCCACTCAGGGCCAACTCAAGAGTCCTGGAGCAGAAAGCCATGTTTGTCACATGGCTGGCAAACAGGCCAGAGGGTGGCAACCCACAGGCCCTGGTGGTAGCCCTGAGGGAGCCCCATGGGGTCCTCTTCTGGGTGGGATTCACTAGGGACGCCCCTCGCCTGCAGTCTCGGCTCCCTCCCACCACAGGCTGGGCCAGGACGCCTAGTGGGGAGAGCTAGGGCCCTGGACCTTCCAGGGCTGGCTCCTTTCCTGGCTGCAGTTCCAGGTCAGTGCGTGAGCTGGGGACAGGCACTCCTCCCTCTGGCCCGTTTCCCCGTGGGAGGACGAGACAAAGGGCTCGTCCAGGGTCCCCCATGCTGCTGCTCGTCTCGTAACTATTTCAAGGAGCTGATTCGCCAAAGGTTGGTAGGGGAATGTAACCAGTACCCGTAAGCGCCAGTTAACCAATTGCAGACATTGAGCCTCTTTTTAGTGCCTGTTACTAACTTGTCCCTGTAGCTTTTAAATGTCAGAGTCGTTTGTCAAAAGAAGAAATTAAAGGCCCCAGGGGTACGTATTGGGTGGTTTGCTGACAGTGAATGAGTCTGTTCCAGCACCGTGTGCTGGGAGGGAGTGCTTGATGCCGTGGCTCAAAACCTTTCTCTCTGCTTTGGCTTGTGAGTGCAATTTCCTGTGTGTCCCTTAACAGTTACAGATGTTGGGCTACGACATCAGCTGGGCCGCCTTCAACATCATAGAAGTGATGAGTGCCTCCAAGTTCACCTTCAAGGTGAGGTTCTGGGACGGCAAGGCTGGTGGGGTGGGGAGTGATTACAGGTGTGAGGCACCGTGACCGGCCAATTTTTATTATTATTATTCTTGAGACAGAGTCTAGCTCTGTTACCCAAGGTGGATTCAGTGGCCTGTAATCCCAGCACTTTGGGAGGCTGAGACAGGCGGATCACCTGAGGTTGGGAGTTGGAGACCAGGCTGGCCAACATGGTGAAACCCCATCTCTACTAAAAATACAGAATTTAGTGGGGCGTGATGGCGCACGCGGCTATAATCCTAGCTACTTGGGAGGCTCAGACAGGAGAATTACTTGAACCCGGGAGGTGGAAGTTGCGGTGAGCTGAGATCGTGCCATTGCACTCCAGCCTGGGCAACAGAGCGAGACTTTGTCTCCAAGAAAAAAAAAAAAACACATACATATTCCAAACTGGGAATTTCCTCATGGAATTTTGAAGAAATCTGGGTTGGTTTTCAAATGCGGGTTGGTTCCCACTTGCTGGTGGCCCCAGCGTCCAGGCTGCAGGGTGTTGCTTCTGGGCTGGCGCTGCCTGGTGTGGTTGCTGCAGAGCAGAGCTGGAGCTCCTGGAGGCTGCGGGTGTCCTGCCTCTGATGTGCTCATCTGTTCTCTCCCAGCGAATCGGCTACCTCGCTGCTTCCCAGAGCTTTCACGAAGGCACCGACGTCATCATGCTGACCACCAATCAGATCCGTAAGGTGGGTGTTCCCGGGCCGGGGCCGCTCTGTGCCGAGTGCAGCCTGCCCTTGCCGGAGCGTCTGGTTCCCACACGCGTCTTCCTGTGGGCAGCAGGTGCCTGTGGCCCCCTTGAGTGCGAGCGGGGCTTCCGCAGCCACAGTCCTCCCAGCAGACACAGAGAGGAGGCCCGGCGGGTCTGAGCCTGCGCTCCCTGGTGGGCTTGTGAGGTGGAGGGATGCTGAGCGGTGCGGTGCCCCCTTCCCTCGCTCACCACCTGGAGGGGCCGGCGAATGGGGCTCCAGGGTCCACTCGCAGCTGGCCTCTGCAGTCACCCACTTTCTTCCCTTCTCCCCTCATGGTAGTGCCTGGTGTAGCTGTGGGCCCTTCCCTGCCCATGTGGGGTGCTTCCTGCCCGCGGCTTTTTTTGAGTCCCACGAGGTGCATTTTTCAGCACCATGTAAATGTTGCATTTTGAAATGGTCACGGAGGCCATTGGGTAGTAGTAAAGGTCCTCCTTGGCCCCGAGCTCTGAACACCTTTGGTTCCCGCCTCTCAATAGAGGGGTTGGGGTGTTGGAGAATCAGGCCCACCCTTTTCATGGGCAGCTGGCCCCTTTCTGGCCCCAGACCGCACGTCAGAGGCCACGGTCCTGGCTCTCCAATGTCCATGTGCAAGGGCGGGACCCTGTGGCTGTGTTGTCGACCCCACAGTGTGACCTGAAGTCCTGGGCTGGGGGCTCCCAGCACGCCGAGGGACAGGTGTAGGGGCACTGGCTGTGACTGATGTCCGGCACAGGGTGTGGTGCAGGTCCTGGGACTGTTGGCTCTACTGGGCTCACCGTTGTGGGCAAGGTTATAGAGCTGGGCGTCCCGCCTGGGCCGCGGGCGACATGCGCCCTAGATGCCGTGGGGCTCTTGGGTCGTGGCCATGTAGCAGGAGGGGCCTGGGCGGGAGTCTCCTTGGGCCGTGGCCGTGTAGCGGGAGGGGCCTGGGCGGGAGTCTCCTTGGGCCGTGGCCATGTAGCGGGAGGGGCTGGGCGGGAGTCTCCTTGGGCCGTGGCCGTGTAGCGGGAGGGGCCTGGGTGGGAGTCTCCTTGGGCCGTGGCCGTGTAGCGGGAGGGGCTGGGCGGGAGTCTCCTTGGGCCGTGGCCGTGTAGCGGGAGGAGCTGGGCGGGAGTCTGGCCCGCTGAGAGGAGGATGGGGGCGGGTTTTGCAGGTGGTAACTGGGAGGGAGGAGGGTGGAGGGCTCCGGCTGCCCTAGGTACCCAGGTGGCAGCTGCCCAGCAAGGAGGGCCACGTGTCGTGCCCAGCTTTGTGTCTCTTGCTGATGGGCTCGGCACGGCCGGTCCCTGTGTGAGCACCTCACTGGGGACTTAGATCCGCTACTGCCTTGCGAGGTGCTCGGGGCTGTTAGACCCTGTGTGTCGGGCGCGGCTCTGACCTGGTGCCTGCCCCTGGCCCGGCCTCGGACACAGGTGGGCCCCGGCTCAGCCAGTTAGCACCTGCTTCCTCTGTGTAGGATCACGTGCTTCCGATGTTTGCAGTCCAGTGTGTCATTTGTTTGTTTTGTTTTGTTTTGTTTTGAGACTGAGTCTCACTCTATTGCCCACGCTGGAGAGCAGTGGCGTGATGTCGGCTCACCGCAACCTCTGCCTCCTGGGTTCAAGCGATTCTACTGCCTCAGCCTCCCGAGTAGCTGGAATTACAGGTGCCCGCCACCATGCCTGGCTAATTTTTGTATTTTTAGTAGAGATGGGGTTTCACCATGTTGGCCAGGCTGGTCTTGAACTCCCAGCCTCAAGTGATCTGCCCGCCTTGGCTTCCCAAAGCGCTGGGATTACAGGCATGAGCCACCGTGCCTGGCCTCATTTTGTTTTTTATTTTATTTTTTTGTTTTGTTTTGTTTTGTTTTGTTTTTGAGATGGAGTCTTGCTCTGTCGCCCAGGCTGGAGTGCAATGGCGTGATCTTGGCTCACTGCAACCTCTGCCTCCCAGGTTCAAGCAATTCTCCTGCGTCAGCCTCCCAAGTAGCTGGGAGTACACGCATGTGCCACCACACCCGGCTAATTTTTTTGTGTTTTTAATAGAGACAGGGTTTCACCATGTTGGCCAGGCTGGTCTGGAACTCCTGACCTCAGGTGATCTGCCCACCTCAGCCTCACCAAGTGCTGGGATTACTGCGCCTGGCTTGTTTTTTAATAAAAAAAATTATTTCCTGGGCCGGGTGCGGTGGCTCATGCCTGTAATCCCGGCATTTTGGGAAGCTGAGGCGGGTGGATCTTCTGAGGTTGGGAGTTTGAGACTAGCCTGACCAACATGGTGAAGCCCCGTCTCTACTAAAAATACAAAATTAGCCGGGCGTGGTGGTGCGTGCCTATAATCCCAGCTACTCAGGAGACTGAGGCAGGAGAATTGTTTGAACCCAGGAGGCGGAGGTTGTGGTGAGCCAAGATTGTGCCATTGCACTCCAGGCTGGGTGACAGAGCGAGACTCTGTCTCAAAAAAAAAAAAAAATTATTATTATTTTTTTTTTTTTAGGGTATTTTTAGTAGAGACAGGGTTTCACCATGTTGGTCAGGCTAGTCTTGAACTCCTGACCTCATGATCTGCCTGCCTCGGCCTCCCAAAGTGCTGGAATTAAAGGTGTGAGCCACCACGCCCAGCCCTAAAAAATATTATTTTCTTACTTTTTTTTTTTTTTTTTTTTGAGACAGGGTTTTGCTCTGTCACCCAGGCTGGAGAGCAGTAGCGCAATTGCAGCTCACTGCAGCCTCGACCTCCTAGGCTCAAGCGATCTCCCCACCTTAGCCTCCTGAGTAGCTCGGACTACAGGCATACACCACCACACCTGGCTGATTTTTTTTGTATTTTTTGTAGTGGCAGGGAGGGTTTCACTACGTTGCCTAGGCTGGTCTCAAACTCCTGGGCTCAAGTGATCCTCCTGCTTCGGCCTTCCAAAGTGGTAGGATTAGAAGTGTGTGCCACCACTTCAGCTCACTGTGTTATTTTATTTTATTTTATTTTATTTATTTTTTGAGACAGAGTCTCACTCTGTCGCCATCTGGAGTACAATGTCGGCTCACTGCAACCTCTGCCTTCTGGGTTCAAGCAATTCTCCTGCCTCAGCCTCTCAAGTAGCTGGAACTACAAGTGTGCACCACGGTGTCCAACTAATTTTTTGTATTTTAGGAGAGACAGGGTTTCACCATGTTGGTCAGGATGGTCTCGATCTCCTGACCTCGTGATCTTCCCGCCTCAGACTCCCAAAGTGCTGGGATTACAGGTGTGAGCCACCGCGCACGGCCACTGTGTCCTTTTAAAAGAACCAGTTGGCCCCGCACGGTGGCTCACGCCTGTAATCCCAGCACTTTGGGAGGCCATGGTGGGCGGATCATTAGATCAAGAGTTCAAGACCAGCCTGGCCAACATGGTAAAACCCCATCTGTACTAAAAATACAAAAATTAGCCAGGCGTGGTGACACGCACCTGTAATCCCAGCTACTTGGGAGGCTGGGGCAGAGAATTGCTTGAACTTGGGAGGTGGAGGTTGCAGTGAGCTGAGATCGCACCACTGCATTCCAGCCTGGGGGACAGAGTGAGACTCGTCTCAAAAAAAAAAAAAAAAAGCTGGCCTTGTCATATTTTGAACACAGAATATTAACCCTGAAAACGGATCTTGGTAGATGCATATATAGATGAAGTCTCGGGAGTTTCCTTAAGAAGATCTCTCCCCCAGAGCAGGTTTGTGATATCAAGAGAGGATTTATTTCCCCAAGTGCTAACACAGGAGCTGGGGCAGATGCCGTGTTTTAGTGAGAGCTGCGGGAATGAAGAGCTGGGGCAGAGTCCATGGGAGGGCGTGGGCAGCTGCCAGCTGAACTTTGAGAGGGACCCACGGGAGCTGTTCCTGGGCCCTTCCCCTCAGTTGTTGCGGAAAGGGACCCCAAATGGGAGCAGGGCCTCTGAGGACCCCATCCTGTGGGGCTTTCCTGCCCATTCTGTGCCAGGCCCAGCACCGCCGTCCCTGCAAGCTGGGAGCTGCCAGTGATAGGTAAGGGAAGCCCTGGTTTTAGGCCTGGAACGCTCTGCTCTTGCACCCTGGGTGGCCCTTCCCCACACTTGGAGTGACTTGTGACAGGCGCCTGTGTCCCAGGAGGTGCCAGGAAACTTGGTTGATTCCCACGCAGAGTGCTTCAGTTTGTGGCCTAGAGCTCCCTGTCCCCAGCCCTGCCCACCCAGGAGGGGCCGAGAAACTCAGCTGATTCCCGCACACAGAGCGTTTCAGCCTGTGCCTCAGACCTCCCTGTCCCCAGCCCTGCCCACCCAGGAGGGGCCGAGAAACTCAGCTGATTCCCGCACACAGAGCGTTTCAGCCTGTGCCTCAGACCTCCCTGTCCCCAGCCCTGCCCACCCAGGAGGGGCCGAGAAACTCAGCTGATTCCCGCACACAGAGCGTTTCAGCCTGTGCCTCAGACCTCCCTGTCCCCAGCCCTGCCCACCCAGGAGGGGCCAGGAAACTCAGCTGATTCCCGCACACACAGCGTTTCAGCCTGTGCCTCAGACCTCCCTGTCCCCAGCCCTGCCCACCCAGGAGGGGCCGAGAAACTCAGCTGATTCCCGCACACAGAGCGTTTCAGCCTGTGCCTCAGACCTCCCTGTCCCCAGCCCTGCCCACCCAGGAGGGGCCGAGAAACTCAGCTGATTCCCGCACACAGAGCGTTTCAGCCTGTGCCTCAGACCTCCCTGTCCCCAGCCCTGCCCACCCAGGAGGGGCCGAGAAACTCAGCTGATTCCCGCACACAGAGCGTTTCAGCCTGTGCCTCAGACCTCCCTGTCCCCAGCCCTGCCCACCCAGGAGGGGCCGAGAAACTCAGCTGATTCCCGCACACAGAGCGTTTCAGCCTGTGCCTCAGACGTCAGAGTTTCCAGCCGCGCCCATCCCGGCTCCTCTCTTGGTGACAGAGTCTCCCATGGGCTGTAAATTCTTCCTCTTTGTCCGAGTTCAGCTTCAGACCCCTCAGCAGCAGGGGTGCTAAGGCACACCTGCACCCCAAGAGGATATGCCGAGTCCTGGGGCATCCTGGGAGAATTTCGCTCCTGGTGCTCCTGGCGACCCAGGCGTCGGATGTGCCACCCAGGGCATCCTGGCCACGGCCCCTTTCTCTCACTTTCCAGGACTTGAGCAGCCCCAGCCAGTACGACACAGGCGTTGCACTGACGGGTCTGTCCTGCTTCGTCACCCCAGACCTTGCCAGAGACCTGGCAAATGACATCATGACACTGGTGAGTTTGTAGGCCTGCCCACCACCCCTGCATGTCTGCTCTGGGAAAAACTCGGTCAAAGTGGCATGCCTGGGAAGCTTGGCTATGCGGAAACCGGCCGGGGTCCCCGGTGCGTGGCCTGCTTGAAATGGGAACCAAATCACTGTCAGCTGGTGGAGCGGCTCTTGGGTCGCTTTGGTTCCTGCGTGTCTTAAGTTGATATTTGAAATCATCTTGCCGAGAGGAGGAACAGGGTGTCCCTGACAGGCCAGGCACGGTGGGGGATGTTTGCCCTGAGGTCTGACAGTGGCTCCTGTCTGAGCTGCCAGTGGGCTTCTGTGTGGTTCTCTTTCCTCCATCCCTGACCACAGCTTGACTCCTCCTTGCCACTCTGCTTGTCAAAGGCTACGCCCCCGGCTGTGACAGTCTAAAACCTGGGAAGCCCCTGGAAATTTTGGCCCCAGAAACATCTGTTTTGTGCCTGACTTAACCTCCAGCTCATGAGGGGACGTTTGTTCCTTTTCATTTAAAACACAGTAGCCAGATTAACAATGTGGAGGGGGCATGCTTTCCTCCCTGGGAAGCACTGTCCCCGCGTGGCTGCCTGTCCACCCAGAGGTGTCTAGATCGTGGCCGATGGGCGCTGTCCCCACGTGGCTGCCTGTCCACCTGGTGTCTAGATCGTGGCTGATGGGCGCTGTCCCTGCGTGGCTGCCTGTCCACCCGGAGGTGTCTAGATCGTGGCCGATGGGCGCTGTCCCCGCGTGGCTGCCTGTCCATCCGGTGTCTAGATCGTGGCTGATGGGCGCTGTCCCTGCGTGGCTGCCTGTCCACCCGGAGGTGTCTAGATCGTGGCCGATGGGTGCTGTCCCCGCGTGGCTGCCTGTCCACCTGGTGTCTAGATCGTGGCCGATGGGTGCTGTCCCCGCGTGGCTGCCTGTCCACCTGGTGTCTAGATCGTGGCCGATGGGCGCTGTCCCCACGTGGCTGCCTGCCCACCCGGTGTCTAGATCGTGGCCGATGGGCGCCGTCCCCACGTGGCTGCCTGTCCGTCCGGAGGTGTCTAGATCGTGGCCGATGGGCGCCGTCCCCACGTGGCTGCCTGTCCACCCGGAGGTGTCTAGATCGTGGCCGATGGGCACTGTCCCCGCGTGGCTGCCTGTCCACCTGGTGTCTAGATCGTGGCCAATGGGCACTGTCCCTGCGTGGCTGCCTGTCCGCCCGGAGGTGTCTAGATCGTGGCCGATGGGCGCTGTCCTCTCGTGGCTGCTTGTCCACCTGGTGTCTAGATCGTGGCCGATGGGCGCTGTCCCCGCGTGGCTGCCTGTCCACCCGGAGGTGTCTAGATCGTGGCCGATGGACGCTGTCCCCGCGTGGCTGCCTGTCCACCTGGTGTCTAGATCGTGGCCGATGGGCCCTGTCCTCTCGTGGCTGCCTGTCCACCTGGAGGTGTCTACATCGTGGCCGATGGGCGCCGTCCCCATGTGGCTGCCTGTCCGCCTGGAGGTGTCTAGATCGTGGCTGATGGTCTTGGAGATTGTCAGCACAGCCTGCTAAGCTTCTAGATCAGGGACCAGCAGGCTGCGGCACAGGGCCAAATCCAGCCGGCTGCACCTTCTTTCCACGTGTTGTGTTGTCTCTGGTGGCCTTGGTTGTGAAGGCACAGCTGTGTGGTCATGACAGAGGCTGTCTGGCCCATGAAGCTGAAAACACTGACTGCTGGCCTTCACAGAGTGCCGGCTCCTCTAGAGTAAAGCAGTGGGGAGCTCACGAGAGGGTGGATGTCAGTGCCCCATCATGGATTGGCTCTGTCAGGACCAGGCAGTTCGAGGCGACTCCCCGGGCCTGTTAGATGGGAGGGCTCCCGCTGGGGAATTTGAGCAGTCGCAGGGCACAGCCGTGGGGAGCTGGGCTGTAGGCTGTGTTCCCAGCACACCCTCGTTCCCTGTGTGACTTTCCTCTCCAGCCTTCCTCCCACTGTGGGACCCAGGACCCTGGGGCAGGAAGGCCACAAGGGAAGAGGGCTCTCTCTGGAGGGCAGGCCTGAGTCAGGGGCACAGTGAGGCTGGCTTCCATGCCATCCAAGATGCTGGTCTGTGGCCTCTGGGACTGGTGTGCAGCCACAGCGTCGGGCTGGAGGGCGTCTCCTCTCTGTGGAGGAGGCGGCTGGGAGGGGCGAGAGCAGGGATGAGGCGCAGAAAGCCCGCGCAGGCTGAAGCCCGCTGCCCCGCAGATGTCACACACCAAGCCCTACATCAGGAAGAAGGCTGTGCTGATCATGTACAAGGTGTTCCTGAAGTACCCCGAGTCGCTGCGCCCTGCCTTTCCCCGGCTGAAGGAGAAGCTGGAGGACCCCGACCCCGGTTTGTGGATTTGAGTTAAGCCTCAGGGTTGAGGGTGGGGGCTCAGCCGGTGCCCTGGGAAGAGGTGGTGGCGTGTTTTGGGGGGTGCTGCGGGGAGTGGTGTAGGGCTGAGTCCAGGAACATGCCTGTTGGAGGTGGCTGGGCCTCCCCTCGCTGGGGCAGCCAGGAGGGAGGTGCTGGTGGTGGGGGCAGTAAGATCCAATGTGGCAGCTGGCGGTGAGTCTGTCGTGTCCCTGAGCAGAGGTGTACCCACCCCTGCCAGCCCCTCTTAGGACCAGTGCCACCAGGAGGCACCTTCCACAGGGCAGGGGACGGTCTAGACCATATGTCCCGTGCAGGAGCTGCCTCCACCTAGTGTAGCTGTTGTGTATTTGTGGTGTGGTGACTGCGCGACGCGGCTGCAGATTCAGTTTCACTGAGTTTCCCTGGGCCGGTGTGTGAAGCCTCTGGCGTGTGGCAGGCGTGGGTCAGTGGACCCCAAAGCCAGCCCACAGGAATCCCAAGGCCCTGTGTGCAGGAGGGGAGACCCCAGCCCTAAGCACGGGACCCGATGGGCGAGCTTCTCCCTGGAGTGGTGGGCATGGATGCAGCAGGAAGACTCCCTGAGCCCCGATGGCTGGGCAGCTGTTTCTGGAGCCCTCATGCTGAAACCCCCACTCAGAGGGCCGCTGTCAGGCCGTCCTGAGCTTGGTGACGCTTGTGCGCACTTGTTCCTGGCAACAGTGCCGAGCAATGCTTTCTCAGCGCCAGGAGCTGGCTGCTGTGGCCTGTTCCCTGGAGGATCAGGTCTGTGGCTGCTGTCCCTGTCACCAGGAGGAGGTGGCAGAGCCAGGGCCATGTTCATTGGGAGCTGCTGCAGGCCCCAGAACTTCCTTGCGGGCCAGGAAGACAGTAGGATGGTTTTCTAGGTGGAAGGACAGGCATGCTGATGAGGACCCCTTGTTCCCCAGGGGTTCAGTCGGCTGCCGTCAATGTCATCTGCGAGCTGGCCAGACGCAACCCTAAGAACTACCTGTCCCTGGCCCCGCTCTTTTTCAAGCTGATGACGTCCTCCACCAACAACTGGGTCCTCATCAAGATCATCAAGCTGGCAAGTACTGCCCGGGAATGTGGCCTCCTCACCCTGCGTGGGGCATTCCCTGCGGGTGACCGAGGCCCTGCTGTCCCCACAGTTCGGTGCTCTTACTCCTTTGGAACCGCGGCTGGGCAAGAAGCTGATCGAGCCCCTCACCAATCTCATCCACAGGTGAGTGCAGGCCATGCGCGGCGGGGGCGGGCCGGCTCCGCGGGGTGCAGTGTCGGAGCGGCGGGGGCGGGCCGGCTCCGCGGGGTGCAGTGTCGGAGCGGCGGGGGCGGGCCGGCTCCGCGGGGTGCAGTGTCGGAGCGGCGGGGGCGGGCCGGCTCCGCGGGGTGCAGTGTCGGAGCGGCGGGGGCGGGCCGGCTCCGCGGGGTGCAGTGTCGGAGCGGCGGGGGCGGGCCGGCTCCGCGGGGTGCAGTGTCGGAGCTGTGGGGCGGGCCGGCTCCACGGGGTGCAGTGTCGGAGCGGCGGGGCAGGCGGGCTCCGCGGGGTGCAGTGTCGGAGCTGTGGGGCAGGCGGGCTCCGCGGGGTGCAGTGCTGGAGCGACGGGGGCGGGCCGGCTCTACCGGGTGCAGTGTCGGAGCGGCGGGGGCGGGCCGGCTCCACGGGGTGCAGTGTCGGAGCGGCGGGGGCGGGCCGGCTCCACGGGGTGCAGTGTCGGAGCTGTGGGGCAGGCCGGCTCCACGGGGTGCAGTGCTGGAGCGGCTGGGAGCCCGGCCCCAGTGCGGTACAGCGGGGGCTGGGCGTGAAGCAGCTGAAAGATGACTGTCCGTCCTAGACTGGAAGCCTGTGGTGGCATTCCCGGCCACTAGACTCTTCTCCATGCTGCTAGAGACATTTAGGGAGTTTGGGTTTTCTTTGTGGGTCTCCGCACTGCAAGGTTGTGGAATGGGATCCTATGTTAGGAGCCTTTTCAGGCCAGGCTGCCTTTGGTTGCTAGAAGGGGACACTTTAATTCCTCAGACCAAGTGCTGAGGAGGAGCCAGGACCCCTCCCCGGCCCCCACTGCAGGGAAGGGGAGGGGTGCAGTGGGCCGCAGGCAGAGTCGTCATCGCCATGACTTTCAGATGCAGTCACGTGTCAGCAACAAGGACACATTCACAGAAGGGTGTCATTAGTACATTTCACCATGTGAGCAGTGTAGCATACGCGCACACGGACTTCACTGGTGAAGCTCGCCACACTCCTAGGCTACGGCACGTGGCCATTCTCCTGGCTGCGGCCCTGCCCTGCAGGTGACTGTAAAGCTGTAAGCAGCTGCGACTCCATGGCGAGTATCTGTGTGTCTGAACACATCGAAACACCGAAAAGGGCTGGGAGCTGTGGCTCACGCCTGTGATCCCAGCGCTTTGGGAGGCCAAGGCGAGTAGATCACTTGAGGTCAGGAGTTCAAGAGCAGTCTAGGCAACATGGTGAAACCCCGTCTCTACCTAAAAAATACAAAAATTAGCCGGGCGTGGTGGTGCACGCTTGCAATCCCAGCTGCACAGGAGGCTGAGGCAGGAGAACCGCTTGAACCTGAGAGGCGGAGGTCGCAGTGAGCCGAGACCGCGCCATTGCACTCCGGCCTGGGCAACAGAGCGAGACTCCGTCTCAGAAAAGACAAAAAACAAAACAAAAAAAACTCTAGAAAAGATGCAGTAGGAAGGCGGTATTGCCATCTCACAGGCTGCCGGGGGTGCATGGTCCATGCCTGCGTGGATGCTGTCACGGGCCTGCAGTTGCAGAGGGATTGCTCACCTGCCCTTTCTGGGAAGGTGAGACGATGACCAGCCGAGCACCACAGGCCTTGGAGAGCAAGGCATGGGCTCCCTCCTGGGGCACACTCCCTGGGCTTTGGGGCGGAGGCCGTCTCCAGCTGAGCCGCCGGCACTGGGTCACTGCATCTGACGAGGCCCCCAGTCCTCATGCTGCTTCCCTGTGTTCCTTTCCTTAGCACGTCTGCCATGTCTCTCCTCTATGAATGTGTGAACACCGTGATTGCAGGTGAGAACTGGCACTCTCCCCATCTGGAAGGGCTGGCACTGCCAGGCTGGGGTCTCGGGTGGGGACAGGAGGGCGCCAGGCCTGGTGTCCCCGAGCGCCACCCCTGCTGGAACTGAGAAGGAAAGCTGGCTGGTGGGGACTGGGGCTGGCTGGGAGGCCGTCCCAGGCCTCTGCTGTCAAGGTGGCCATGCGTCTGCCTGGTCTTCCACTGCCGTTGGTGCTGGGTGTTTGCTTCTTAAGCTGCCTGGTGGCCCAGCCACTCTGGAGTCCCCCTGGGTGTGAAAGATTCACCTGCAGATAAAGCCCCTCCTCATACCTGCTTCCACAGATGCCGGCCCCTGCTGCTCAGGGCCTGCCATCCGCTCTCACAGTACACTGCATTTTTTCTGAGACTTTAAAGCACTCCTGAGACATCATATCGTTTCACCCGTGGATACTTAAGCAGCAGCATCTACCACAAAAATATTTTCTCTCTTTTTTTTTTTTTTTTTGAGACAGAGTCTCACTCTGTTGCCCAGGCTGGAGTGCAGTGGCGCAACTTGGCTCACTGCAACCTCCGCCTCCCGGGTTCACGCCATTCTCCTGCCTCAGCCTCCCGAGTAGCAGGGACTATAGGCGCCCGCCACCACGCCTGGCTAATTTTTGTATTTTTAGTAGAGACGGGGTTTCACTACGTTGGTCAGGCTGGTCTCGAACTCCTGACCTCTTGATCCGCCTGCCTCAGCCTCCCAAAGTGCTAGGATTACAGGCCTGAGCCACTGCGCCTGGCCCACAAAAATATTTTCTAAGGCAGAGTCAGAATCCACGCCTCCGGCTGGGCCAGGGCACAAGGGCCAACGACCTGTGTCCCCAGTGGTCTCTGCCAAGCTGCTCCAAGTCAGCCAAAGCCTCACGGGGCACTGGGCGGTGCACTTCCTTATGGTTGATAAAGCAGAAGCTTCTCACCAGTATGAGGGCCCAGCTATTCAGGAGGCTGAGGCAAGAGCATCACTTGAGCCCGGGAGTTCCAGGCTGCAGACAGAGTGAGACTCCGTCTCTCTTGAGGCTGGTGTGCAGTGGTGCTATCATAGCTCACTGCAGCCTTGACCTCCCAGGCTTAAGCAGTCCTCTTGCTTCTACAGGCGCATGCCACCCCACCCAGATAATTTTTTGAATTTTTGGTAGAGACAAGGTCTCACTATGTTGCCCAGGCTGTTCTTGAACTCCTGGGCTCAAGCCATCCTCCTGCCTTGACCTCTCAAAGTGATGGGATTACAGGCCTGAGTTACTGTACTCAGCCAGCACCCCATCTCTTTTTTTTTTTTTTTTCTAGCTTTACTTAGGTATAGTTGACAATTAAAAATGGTATATTTTTAAGGTACACCTCTAGATTGTCAAATAGCACAATTCAGATAATTAACACATCTACACACCGCGCCTGGCCTACATTTCTGTTTAAAATACATTTGTTCTTACCTGGATAATCTATACACCTATTTCAAGAAAAAAAAATTACCATCTACTTTTATATTCACATAACACTCCTGGCTGGGCGTGGTGGCTCACGCCTGTAATCCCAGCACTTTGGGAGGCCGAGGCAGGTGGATCACCTGAGGTTAGGAGTTCAAGACCAGCCTAGCCAATAATGGTGAAACCCCATCTCTACCTAAAAAATACAAAAATTAGCAGGGCTTGGTGTCGGGCGCCTGTAATCCCGACTACTTGGGAGGCTGAAGCAGGAGAATTGCTTGAACCAGGGAGGCAGAGGTTGTAGTGAGCCAAGATTGTGCCGTTGCACTCCAGCCTGGGCAACAAGAGCGAAACTTCTTCTCAAAAAACAAAACAAAACAAAACAAAAAAACAACACTCCTACAAAGATTGGGTGTGACATTTCTGAAATCTTGCATGCGTGAATATGCATTTATTTTGCCACATTTCTTCGTTCGTATTTACATTTATATGTAGACTTTCTGTCCAGGGTTATTCATTTCCAGATATTTGTATTTTTTGTATTAAAAAAATTATTATTTCAGTAGTTTTTGGGCGGCATTTGGTGGTATTTGGTTACAGGGATCAGTTCTTTAGCGGTGATTTCTGAGATTTATGTGCACCAACACCCAGGCAGTGTACACTGCACCCCATGTGCAGTCTCTTATCCCTCACCCCCCACCTCCCACAAGTCCCTGGAGTCCATTAGATCATTCTTTTTTGGGGCGGTGGGGGGGATCGCAGAGTTTCTCTCTTGTTGCCCAGGCTGGAGTTCAATGGCACAATCTTGGCTCACCGCAACCTCCGCCTCTCAGGTCAAGCGATTCTCCTGCCTCAGCCTCCAGAGTAGCTGGGGTTACAGACATGCTCCACCACTCCTGCTTATTTTTGTATTTTTAGTAGAGACAGAGTTTCTCCATGTTGGTCAGGCTGGTCTTGAACTCCCGACCTCAGGTCATCTGCCCGCCTCAGCCTCCCAAAGTGCTGGGATTACAGGCATGAGCCACCGCGCCTGGCCTAGATCATTGTTATGCTTTTGTGTCCTCATAGCTTAGCTTCCAAGAACCCATGTCTTAAAAAGAAAACACACGCACACGCACACACACACACGGTCTCCTGTACGCCTTCATCCCATGCCACTGGCTTGTTGGAAAATGAGTCTCTGTCCCTGCATGTGCCTGGCGGTCCCCTGGCTTCATGTCTTTCTTTTAAAGCTGTTAGAGCTGGGGCTCTGAGGGTCGGCTTCTCGCTGCCTGCCTGTCCCTGCCCAAAGGACGCAGCAGAGTCAGCAAAGGGGAATGGCTCCAGGGATGTTGGGGAGGCCAGGCCCAGCTTCTAGAGCCTTCTTTCAGTGGAGTCTTGCAGGATGTGCTTCATCCCCCAGCAGTGAGCTGTGATGATAATTTGTGAAGTGTCACCACAGAGGCTCCCAGAGACCCAGCGCCTGGGTTCCTACAGGGTCTGGTCCTGTGGCCTCGGGGCCTGGCCCCTGCCGGGATTCCAGACTCCAGAGGGAAGCAGGGGTTGCGAGTGAACCACAGTGTTTGCAGGAACAGCTGAGGCCCCGAGCCATCCTGTCAGTGAGGGTGGGGGCCCCTGCAGGTTCCTATCCTCAGGCCTGTGATGGAGCTAGGTTTTTGCAAACACAGTTGGGCTGCGTGGTCCCAAACCCAGTGGCATTTCTGTCCTCCCTCCCATCCCTGCTCCCGGCGAGGGGGTGCTGGTGCCCCGTGGCCCTGAGTGGGTGTCGGCGCCGGCCATGGTGCTGACCGCGGTGCTGACCAAGCTGTCTGTTGCAGTGCTCATCTCGCTGTCCTCCGGCATGCCCAACCACAGCGCCAGCATCCAGGTACGTCCCTCACTGGGCGGGGACCATGGGGTCCCACACTGCAGAGGCCACACCTTTCCACAGGCGGGAGCTTGCCCACTCTGTGACCAAGGTGCTGGTCCCCCCACGCCATCCTGGGGCTTGGGAGGGCACAGCCGCGTCCTGTGTGCACTACCTACCCGAGCCTGCTTGGGATCCCCATCATGTGTCTGTGGGGTGGATGCATGGGGCACTGAGGAGTGGGGGAGAGCGCCCGTGGGAAGCAGGGCCTCCCTTGTCTCCAGTGCCCCATGTGGGCCATGCTTGTTTCCCTCCTGGGCTTTGATTGTTGGGCGGGGCTGATGCCGGGCCTTAGGCCAGGTTGAGGTTGAATCTGGAGGGTACCTGTGGGACTCACCCTTGGTTTAGAGGATGTAACCAGCATCGTTTTTTTCTTCTTTTCAGCTTTGTGTTCAGAAATTAAGGATATTGATCGAGGACTCCGATCAGAACTGTGAGTCATCCCCTCCCCAGTGCTGTCATTTTCGTGTCCCCAGCTCTGTGAAGTTAGGGGTTCTCCTAGTGTGAGGAGGAAGTGGACACGGCATCTGCAACCCCAGCTGTCTCCCTGATGGATGGCACTCTGCCTCAGAGGCAGCCCTCTGCCAGTGCCCTGTGGCGCCCTTGCACCCCGACCTGTCTGCGTGGGGTGGCTGGGAAACACCAGCTCCCTCTGAGCCCCAGTCCCAGGGGAGATGCAGGGCGCATGGCAAAGGTCCCCACTGGGGAGATCCTGGCAGTTGGACAGATGCCACTCACTGAGCACCTTGGTCCGAAATTTCTGGATATTTCAGCCTCTGCATGTTTTTGCGGGGGTGCGTGAGGCTTTGCGTTGTGAGATAGAGCAGCACACAGCACCCTTGCCCAGGTGCCTGCCTGCATGTGGGTGCCCCCATGCTGCTCTGTTGAGGAATCAGAATTAGCGGCCCCTGCCTGGTACCTTGTACCTGGGCGGTGTTTTGGACGCTCATTTTGAAGCCAGGTCTTTTTGTTGAGAGCAGGAGTTGGCAAACTCGCCTGCAACAGCCCAGATAGTGGAGTGGCCCCCCTTATCTGAGGTTTCAGGTACCCCCAACACAGTCCAAAAATAGGCAAGCACCCCGCAGTCGGGTATTGCAAGAGAGACCGCGATCACATACCTTTTGTGACTGTGTTTTATGGTTGTTCTGTTCTTAGTTACTATTAGTTGTTCATTTCTTACTGTGCCTAATGTACACTCTGAACTTCGCCATAAGCACAGACGTGTCAGAAAAACACCCACACGCGGGTCTCAGTACCGCCCGCCGTGTCAGCCTTCCACTGGGGTCATGGGCCCATCCCCCACGGGTAGGTGGGGACTACTGCGTTTTCTCCGTGGACCTCACAGTGTCTGTCTCTGCTCAGTGCTGCCCCGTGGCCTGAAAGCCACCGTGGATGGCGGTATGTGAATGGGTTCAGCTGTGTGCCCTGTGGCTGGGGTGGCCCTGGCTTAGGTTGTGGCATCTGTGCCTCATGCCCAGCCACCCTTAGCTGTCCGTGAGCTGGTTTGGGCTAATCGGGTGAACAGTGAGTACTGGGTACAGGTGAGACCCTGCCTTGGGCCGAGGGTGTCTGCTGCTGCTGGAAAGTCTTCTCTGCGTTCTTCCCTGCACTGGCTGGGTGGGAAGAGGAGAGCTGACAGCAGCTACTACAAGGTGGTAGTAGGTAGGGGAGGCCTTCCTGAGGGAGCCGGCATGGGGGCAGCCTGCACCCCGGCTCCCAGGGAGAGGGCTCTGCTAGGGCGACATCCCTCGTGGTGAGCTCCAGCTGGGATACTTGCTCTGTCCACCCCCAGGTTGCCAAGGCCAGGCAGCCTCCCGAGGTGGAGACCCGGCCCGGAGAGCCTTGGGCCCTGCCTGCACCCTGCTGCCTGTGTCCGTCCCATTGACCTGGCTCTGGCCTCTCTCTGCAGTGAAGTACCTGGGGCTGCTGGCAATGTCCAAGATCCTGAAGACCCACCCCAAGTCCGTGCAGTCCCACAAGGACCTCATCCTGCAGTGCCTGGACGACAAGGACGAGTCCATCCGGCTGCGGGCCCTGGACCTGCTCTATGGGATGGTGCGTGCCCTCTGTCCGCCGCCCGCCCGCCTGGCCTTAGTTCTCTAAGGGACATTAAGTGTCAGGTGCAGAGCCACGTGGAATGCATGGAGTCCCCTCACACTCGGCCATCAGTTAGTGTGGTGGGGCAGGGCAGAGGGGCGCCAGTCCTGGTCCATGCCTGTCTTCCAGGGCCTGTGTGGAGGGGGCGGGGCCAAGCCCATGCCTGTCTTCCAGGGCCTGTGTGGAGGGGGCGGGGCCAAGCCCGCAGAACAGACTGTGCTGGGCCAGTTGTTGCTCCCTGGCTGGGGTCGTGTGCCTCTAACCCAGCCCACATCGCAGGGGCCTGCTGCCTCCCTGGCATCGATCTGTGAATCCGGGTCCGCCTGTGTCCCGTGGATTCTGTCTCAGGAGCAGGTGTTGGGTGTCTCACCAAGCAGGCCCCAGGCTGGGTCCGCTCTCACCACTGTCTGTACGCTTTTGCCCAGGTGTCCAAGAAGAACCTGATGGAGATTGTGAAGAAGCTGATGACCCACGTAGACAAGGCAGAGGGCACCACCTATCGTGACGAGCTGCTCACCAAGATCATTGACATCTGCAGCCAGTCCAACTACCAGTACATCACCAACTTCGAGTGGTGCGTCCCGCTCCCAGGGGTGTGGCCGGGGGTTCTGTGGCGCCACTCACTCACCGCCTCTGCCCCACAGGTACATCAGCATCCTGGTGGAGCTGACCCGGCTGGAGGGCACACGGCACGGCCACCTCATCGCCGCCCAAATGCTGGACGTGGCCATCCGCGTGAAGGCCATCCGCAAGTTCGCCGTGTCCCAGATGTCTGCGCTGCTTGACAGTGCACACCTGCTGGCCAGCAGCACCCAGCGGAACGGGATCTGTGAGGTGCTGTACGCTGCAGCCTGGATCTGCGGGGAGTTCTCAGAGTGAGTGGGCGCTGGGCCTCTGGGCTGGCAGCTTCTCCAAGCTTCCGAGGGGTAGGGACCAGGGATGTGCCTGGCAGATCCTTCCTACCGTCTCCCATCGCCCTGCCACCCCGGCCGTCTTGCAGGTCCGTGGGTTTCCAGCACCTGTCCCCTGACAATGGTCGGGCCCATTCCCCCTTTACAGAGGCGAGTCTGTGCTGCCCTGTCTGCCCTCTGCCCTCGGGCATCTGTGGCGTTCCCAGGAGATTGTAGATCCCGTGGGCACTAGGACTGGGAGGTGGGAGGATCCATGGGGTGGGCTGCAGATGGGGGGCTGGCCCTGGGCATCTGCAAGGCTCAGTTCCAGCTGGGCGCGTGGCAGCCCTTCTGAGCCCTGTTTGCCGTAGGTGAGGTGGGAGCTCCGTGTAGCAGTTAGGTGGCCCAGGGAGGCACCTGCTCAGCCCCAGCCTGCCTGCGCCAGGCCCCTCTGGAGGCACAGGGGTCTCAGTGCCAGGTTCCAGGTGGGCCGCAGGGATGGGTCTTATCGACACTGCCCCTGCCGTCTCCAGGAATGTCAGCTTCTCCTTGGCCGAGAGGACAGATCACAGCCACTGCTGGGCAGGCTCGGGTCACCAGGCCTGCCTGGAGGTGGGAATGTGTTGCTGAGACTCACGGTTCTCACAGCAGTCTGGATTTCCAGGCTCTCTTGGAAATTTATGAGATTTGCCGCTATGCCTCACTGCCTTGGGCCCGGCCCCATCAGCACCACTGGCCGCTACCTGCTGCTCATCACGGCCACACCGAGCACTCCCCACCCTGGGCCTGCCCCAGCTCAGGAAGGCGCCTGACTTCTGGGATCCCGAAAGGGTCCCCAGCCAGCCTGCATCCTGGAGATGAGCACTTCTGTCATTTTCTTTTTTTCCCCTCGCCCCGAGACAGAGTCTTGCTATCTCCCAAGCTTTGCCCAGGCTGGAGTGCAGTGGCGCGATCTTGGCTCACTGCAACTTCTGCCTCCCGGGTTCAAGCGATTCTCCTGCTTCAGTTTCCCGAGTAGCTGGGATTACAGGCACCTGCCACCAAGCCCAAGCCTGGCTAATTTTTTTGTATTCTTATTAGAGATGGGGTTTCACCATGTTGGCCAGGCTGATCTCTTAACTCTTTTTTTTTTTTTTTTTTTTTTTTTTTGAGACAGAGTCTTGCTCTATCTGTTTCCCAGGCTGGAGTGCAGTGGCATGATCTCGGCTCACTGCAAGCTCTGCCTCCTGGGTTCACGCCATTCTCCTGCCTCAGCCTCGCAAGTAGCTGGGACTACAGGCGCCTGCCACCATGCCCTGCTAATTTTTTTTGCATTTTTTAGTAGAGATGGGGTTTCACCGTGTTAGCCAGGATGGTCTCGATCTGTTGACCTCATGATCCGCCCGCCTCGGCGTCCCAAAGTGCTGGGATTACAGGCGTTAGCCACCGTGCCCGGCCTCACTTTCTGTACTTTTAGTAGAGATGGGGTTTCACCGTGTTGGCCAGGCTGGTCTCAAACTCCTGACCTCGTGATCTGCCTGCCTCGGCCTCCCAGAGTGCTGGGATTATAGGCGTAAGCCACCACACCCGGCCACTTCTATCATTTTCTTATTGGGAAAAAAGTGGACTAGAAACATATTCAAGTCCCAAGGCATTGTGTCAGATGTCAGTGAGGCACACCCCTAGGCCCCACTGTCCCACAGATCAGGGTCTCCCGGTTCCGTCTGTTCCCTGCCCATCCTGCTTATCCTCCCAGGGCCAGCTGCACAGTTGACCCCGTTGTCCTTTTTCCTCTTCTGACCTTTCCTCCATTCAGTGGCTCTGTCATCTCCACATCTCTGCCTTGTTTGTGTTATGGGCTGTTGACGGCCTGTGGTTTCTTCTACTTCGTGTCTCAGCCCCTGGAGACCGCTCAGGGAATGGGAAGGGCCCAGAGTCACTTTGTTGGTGACAAGCCCAGGCCTCCTAGGTCCTCATCTGCTAGAGAGGAGCCCCGGGATTGGCATCCTGGGGGCTCACAGTGTTTCCTGTCCTCAGGCATCTGCAGGAACCACACCACACTCTGGAGGCCATGCTGCGGCCCAGAGTCACCACGCTGCCAGGCCACATCCAGGCCGTGTACGTGCAGAACGTGGTCAAGCTCTACGCCTCCATCCTGCAGCAGAAGGAGCAGGCCGGGGAGGCAGAGGGCGCTCAGGCCGTCACCCAGCTCATGGTGGACCGGCTGCCCCAGTTTGTGCAGAGCGCAGACCTGGAGGTGCAGGAGCGGGTAAGATCCAACACTCCATGTTGGGCCGAGCCTCAGGGAGCCCTCAGTGCCTTTCTGTCCAGCGGCGGCCAGGTCGACGGGGCCTCGCTTCCTCTTCCGAAGCCACTCACTGAGATTCCTTTGTTGCCACTTGTGCCAGCTGGGGTTTGGGGTTAATCAGTGGGACTTGGAGGTCAGCAGGACGGGGGATCTGTCAGTAGGACTGGGGCAGGTCTCTGGGGTGCTGGGTATGTGGGGGTGCTGCTCCTGGCCACAGGAAGAGGTTGTTTCACATGCGGCGAGACAGCAGGTGTGAGAGCCTGGGGCCGGCAGTGGCTCTTTCTGGTGGCTGCAGGTGACGTGGGTTCTAGGTTGAGCAGACTGTACACCTGTGCCAGGCGGTGCCCACCACTTCCCAGGTGTCTGTTTTTCTGTTTGTTTTTTGTTTTGTTTTGTTTTTTCGAGATGGAGTTTCACTCCTTTGCCCAGGCTGGAGTCAAGTGGTGCGATCTCAGCTCATGACAACATCCATCCCCTGGGTTCAAGGGATTCTTCTGCCTCAGCCTCTCTAGTAGCTGGGATTATAGGTACCCGCCACCACGCCCGGCTAATTTTTGTATTTTTAGTAAAGACGGAGTTTCACCTTGTTGGCCAGGCTGGTCTCAAACTCCGACCTCAGGTGATCCACACTCCGCAGCCTCCCAAAGTGCAAGGATTACGGGTGTGAACCATCGCACCTGGCCATCTGTGAGAGAGGTCGGGAGTGGCGTCAGCCTGTCCAATGGCCGAGGAGACCCAGCTTCAAGGCTGCATGGGGCGTGGCCCCGGGCTCCTCTGTGCGGTGGCATTAGCTCAGGGCTGGCCATGATCCTTGGCCCATGGTCACTGTTGGAGCTGCCCAGCCTGGCTGTGTCTGAGTTGGAGCCAGCACAGAGGCGGGGAGCCCGCGGGGGCCGAGGGAGGTGGTGCTTCTGGTGTCGGGGCACTGACCTGATGGGAGGCATTTCTGCAGTGGGCAAAGCTCCCTGTTGTGCCCCCATCTCTGTTCTGTTTCTGGACTGGTCTGTTTCTGCTGCTTCCTGGCGAGGATGACGACGACAGAGACGGCATGAAGGCTGGGCTCTCTGTGGCTATGTGGCTGTACCAGGGGGCCCACACGTCACTGTGCCAGGGGCTGAGCCACCCCGTGTCCCTCAAGGTGGCCAAGTGGCCTTCTGGGCAGGTGCCAGCAGTGACCCCTGTGTCCCCCGCAGGCGTCCTGCATCCTGCAGCTGGTCAAGCACATCCAGAAGCTTCAGGCCAAGGACGTGCCTGTGGCAGAGGAGGTCAGCGCTCTCTTTGCTGGGGAGCTGAACCCAGTGGCCCCCAAGGCCCAGAAGAAGGTTCCAGTCCCCGAAGGGTAAGGATACGGGGGTGGGGGCATTGCAACCATGGCCCTGACATGGTCCCTTGATGCCTGGTGGCACAGCGGGGGCTCCTGCACCCCTGAACAGCCAGGAGGGTGTGGGGCTGATTGGAGGCCTCAGGCGGGTATATCCCTCACACGGACTCACCAGGGCTCTCGCTGGTTCTGGGATCTGGCTTCTGCCTGGGGATGCTCCCTGCGAAGTGGGCCTGCTCCCACCCTTGCCATAAAGCTCTGAGGCAGCCTGAGCCTGCCGTGGGGGCCCCACTGTGACCCTGCCGCAGTCTTCCTGGGTCCCTGCGTCCTCTTAAGGGGCAGTGACACCTGCCTCGCTGGCTCTGTGTGGGTGGCAGGCACCACTGTTTGGGGTATCACATGGCCAGGCACATGGTGAGCCTGCTCAGGGTGGACGCCTGCAGGCGCGTGCTCGGTCACACACTGCCTTGTGTGACCCTCCTGTCCGGCGCAGCCTGGACCTGGACGCCTGGATCAATGAGCCACTCTCGGACAGCGAGTCAGAGGACGAGAGGCCCAGGGCCGTCTTCCACGAGGAGGAGCAGCGGCGCCCCAAGCACCGGCCGTCCGAGGCAGACGAGGAAGAGCTGGCTCGGGTGAGCTGCTGGCTGCCCCTGGCGGGCCCTCGCTTCCTCCCTCCTGTCCCAGGGAGTCTTTGAGGCAGGTCAACGGCCTCCGTGGGTCCTGGCCCTGACCCTGGCAGTGGAGGCATGGGCGTCCCTGCCTCCCAGAGGGTTAGCGATTCCTTTTCCCCAATACGTGCTCTTCCCAATTGCGGGCCTTGGTTTCCCTGTTAGTAAAAGCTCAGTAGTGAAAATAGCCAGAGATCCAGCCTTCCCCAGCTGGGTGGCTGGTGGTGGACGTCCACAGAGGGGTATCCTGCCCGCTTCTCTCGGGCTCATGCCAAGCTGTGTCCCACAGCGCCGAGAGGCCCGGAAGCAGGAGCAGGCCAACAACCCCTTCTACATCAAGAGCTCGCCATCGCCACAGAAGGTGAGGCCCGTCCCCGGGTGCCTGTCCCTCAGCACCCTCTACCCTCACCACCCGAGCCCCGCGGCATCCATCTGAGTTTCGGGTTCCCTCAGGAAGATCCTGGGAATGGAGCTGGGGCCACATGGTGACTGTGCAGAGCCTTTGAGGGGCAGGCGCCTCCCTGTGGGCCCCATTCATTCGAGCCTCCAGCCGGGGGGCCCTGTTCCCTGCGCCTGGCAGCCCAGCTGCTGTCCAGCCCTGACCCCATGGTCGTGGGCAACCTGCTGCCTCACTCTGGGCTTGAGGCTGCATTACTTTTCTCATTTGAGGAGAAAACAGAATATTCACGTAGAAAAAGTGAACGAGGATTTGCTTCTCTATGCTCATCGGCCTGTGGGGTCACTCGTGTGACAAGCTTTCCAGTCCTCACTGTCTTTAAGAGTCGGGTCCTTGGGATGCGCTCGCTCACGGCGCTCCTCGCGGCCCAGGGCTCTGGCAGGACCCCAGCTCCTTAGGATGTTGGGGCCGTGTCACGCTCCCTGCATCCCTGAGGCTTGTCCTGCACGTGTGTCACCCCTCGGTGCACCGGTAATGCCTGGGTGTTGCCTTTGCAGCGGTACCAGGACACCCCGGGCGTGGAGCACATTCCCGTGGTGCAGATTGACCTCTCCGTCCCCTTGAAGGTTCCAGGCAAGTGTCTCCGGTGTGTCGGCGCCGCATTTGTCACATGGGCCGTGGGGTGCTCCCGCCACCCTCCCCGTGAGCCCCTGGGGCGCGGTGCTGAGTGCCTGCCCGCTGCCGGCCTGCAGGGCTGCCCATGTCGGATCAGTATGTGAAGCTGGAGGAGGAGCGGCGGCACCGGCAGAAGCTGGAGAAGGACAAGAGGAGGAAAAAGAGGAAGGAGAAGGAGAAGAAGGGCAAGCGCCGCCACAGCTCGCTGCCCACGGAGAGCGACGAGGACATCGCCCCTGCCCAGCAGGTGGACATCGTCACAGAGGAGATGCCTGAGGTCAGCCTCGCTGGAGGGCCCGGTCCTAGGATGTCTATCTTTCCGCATGTGTGTGTCCTGGGGCCATGCACAGTGGCCTCTCCCCATGGTCTTTGTTGGTGGCTGGGATGAGGCCCCACCCCAGAGAGCATAGGAGGAGAGGCCTCTCTGTCCTCGAGCACACGTCCCGATGCACCGCCCCGGGGCCAGCAGCTTCAGAGGCAGATGCAGGTCGGCTGCGTCCTGGGGCCCAGCCGCCCTTAGTGCCTAGACGCTGAGCGGAGCCTCTGGTGGAGCCACGTCACTGCCCACCTGTGCGTGTGGCCCGCATGGGCGTGGCCGCGGTTGTCTCAGGCAGTCCCACTGCGTCCCAGATAGATGGCGTTCCACCAGGCCACAAGGGCGGGTTCCAGTGATGGGGTTCCTCTCTTCCTGTCAGAATGCTCTGCCCAGCGACGAGGATGACAAAGACCCCAACGACCCCTACAGGGCTCTGGATATTGACCTGGATAAGTGAGTCCACATGGGTTCAGGGTGAGGGTGGAGGCCACATGTGGTTGCTTCCCTTCCTCTTGTCCTCCCTTCCGGGCGGGGCCGGGCTCTGCAGGGTGGGCAGGCTGGGGTGGGGTGTGGGCGGGGCCGGGCTCTGCAGGGTGGGCAGGCTGGGGTGGGGTGCGGGCAGGCCTTCCCCAGACCACGTCCTCACTGCACTGCTCTTGGCTGGCCCTCCCAACCAAGACTCTTAAGTGTGGACTCTGAAGTCTCCAGGCCTGGGGTGCTTGGGAGGTCTCCATGCCTTGACAGGGCAGAGTGTGGCCACCACAGACCCTCCCATGAGAGCCTCCAGCAGGCTGTGTTGAGTAGATCTATGTTGGGCCATGGCTGGGGCCAGGGGCTGGAGGAGCAGGTCCCGCACTGCCACATGCTTGGACACGGCATGTACTGAGTGGTCCTGGGGGGTGGCCAGTGGTGCTGATGTGTGGCCCGGTCATTCCTCCTCCAGGCCCTTAGCCGACAGCGAGAAACTGCCTATTCAGAAACACAGAAACACCGAGACCTCAAAATCCCCCGAGAAAGATGTTCCCATGGTAGAAAAGAAGAGCAAGAAACCCAAGAAGAAAGAGAAAAAGCACAAACAGAAAGAGAGAGACAAGGAGAAGAAGAAGGAGAAGGAGAAGAAGGTAAGGCTAGTGCCCAGGGCGGCGGCCTTCTCCATTCCCCTCCCTTGCCGTGAACTCCCAGGAGACAGCGGTGAGTTCAGGGGAAATGGCTGTGAGTCTGAGTCAGGCAGCGAGTGCCAGCCGCCTCGCCCTGTGCCCCGGCGGAGTGAGGACATGTGGCTTCTGAGGGGAGCTGACTGTGCACTTGTGTCAGGGGAGACTGAGGAGGACCCAACGATCCCATGGGTGAGC
The DNA here is from genome assembly GCF_028858775.2 of Pan troglodytes. NCBI lineage: Eukaryota > Metazoa > Chordata > Mammalia > Primates > Hominidae > Pan > Pan troglodytes. The sequence goes on along the minus strand of NC_072418.2, from coordinate 4,417,406 downwards.
CGTGTCCTCACCTGTGTTGGGGGGACATGGTCAGAGCTTGGCGTGGTCCAGACGCCACCCTCACGTGCAGCTCCAGAACCGTTTCTGCAGTGTCTATGTGCAGATTTTCACATGGAGAAAGAAATGGGTTTTTCAAAGGAGCGTGTGTTTGCAGGGCCTGGGAGCCTGTCCACACCCACGTCAGGTGGCCCAGGCAGACATAAGACATATGGGCCGCCACGGGCCTTCTGACTACTGGAATGGCACACACCCACCCACAGCTTTGTCCCCGGCCCTCTTCTGGCAGCGAAAGCCAGAGCCAGCAGGGCTGGCTGAGGACATCGCCATCAGCTCCTGGATTCCCAGGCTCTGCAAGGCCCAGCTAGTCTAGGACCCTGGGGGCAGCGAGGGCAGCTGGGGCCTCCTTTGCCCTGCTGTCCCCGTCCCCTCTTCCCAGGACCATGCACTGCGTTTGCTGACAGCCTGTCTTGTGGTTTCAGGCTGAGGACCTGGACTTCTGGCTGTCTACCACCCCACCGCCTGCCCCCGCCCCCACCCCCGCCCCCGTTCCATCCACGGTAAGAGACTGGCAGCTGGCCAGTGCCAGCCTCGGTGTCTGCAGAGGTCATACCTGGCACTCAGGGAAGAGCCCTGGGTCTCCTGAGGCCCTGTGCTCTCGCGGTCAGCACCGTGCACCTGTGGGACCCAGCACTGAGTGGAGCTGGGGTCACGCTCCCGGGTCCCAGTGGGCCAAGCAGGGGCCAGGGGAAGGGGAGGACAGCCAGGGCCTCTGTGCCCACAGGCTCCCTGTCACTCAGAGGGCACTGTGGCCTCTCAGGCAGGCATGAGGGCGAGCTGAGGGTGTGTGGCATGGAGGCTGTCTGGGGTGCAGTGGAGTGGGGCCCCTCATTGCCCAGCATGAGCCCCAAGCCCTGGCTTCCTGCAGGGGGAGCTCAGTGTGAACACTGTCACTACCCCGAAGGACGAGTGTGAGGACGCCAAGACGGAGGTGCAGGGCGAGGAGGACGACGCCGAGGGGCAAGACCAGGACAAGGTGAGGCTGTCACTCCCCCAGGGGCTGTGGAGGGCTGCATGAGCCCCAGCACCCCAACGTGGGGCCGGACACAGCTTCCGCCACCCAGGTCCCAGGGCAGCCCTGCTCTCGCATTTGTGTTGGCGTTCTCACGGGCCTTTTGTTGTGGTTGTGGTCTTTTGTTTTTTTAATAACCTTCTTATTCACACATGGTTCATAAGTCTCATAGAGTTTATTCATTTGAAGTATGTATACAGTGGTTTTCTGTATATTCACAGAGTTGTGCAACCATCATCACCTCTGTCTAGTTCCAGAACTTTCCATGACCCCTAAAGAAGCTCCATTCCCACCAGCCGTTACTTCTCACTCCCTTCCCTGCCCTGGCACCCACGCATCCCCTTCCTGTCTCTGGATCAGTGTGTCCTGGACATTTCATAGAAATGGGGTCATACACCGTGTGGTCTTTTGTGTGTGGCGTCTCACTGAGTGTGATGTCCTCAAGGTGCATCCACACTATGGCTTGGGTCAGAGCCTGGTTCCTGTTCGTGGCCGGGTCATGTTCCAGTGCGTGGACAGGTCACCCTCTGCTGACCCCGTTCCTCCGCGGATGGGCCACACTGTGCTGACCCACTCATCTGTTGATAGCCACTTGGGCCGCTTCCCCTTTGTGGTGACACAGTGTGCCGCTTTGAACATCTGTGCAGTGCGCGTGGATGTGTGTGTTCCCTCTCGGATGTGCACATGGGCGTGGGGTTGCTGCGTCAAGTGTGGTGTCCTCACTGGTTTGCCCTGCATGGCTCCCTGGTCGGTGGGGACCGTTCCCCGGGCTGCTTTGGCGCTTGCCGCCAACCAGAGACGGCCCCAGCCTCTGCTGGGCCTGGTCTGGCCTGAGCTTGTCCCGGTAGGCCTGAGGCGTGGCTGGTCCTGCCATCCCACCCAGGCACGTGGGACCCTCAGCCTGAGCAGCCCTGCTGTGATCCTGACCTCACACTGTGATGGGGGCGTGCTGGAGCAGCCTGGGCACTGAAGCCGACCCTCCTCTTGCTCCAGAAATCTCCCAAGCCTAAGAAGAAGCAGCACAGGAAGGAGAAGGAGGAGCGGACCAAAGGCAAGAAGAAGTCCAAGAAGCAGCCTCCAGGCAGCGAGGAGGCGGCGGGGGAGCCGGTGCAGAATGGCGCGCCAGAGGAGGAGCAGCTCCCGGTGAGGGGTACTTCAGCGCCCCCGCCCCGCGCCGGGGTTCCTGGCGGGCTGTGCGCTGCTCCCCACTCCTGCAGCCTCCATGCGGGAGAGAACTGAGCAGATTCGAGAAGAAGCCGAGCCTGGCGGGCGCAGGGGACTGGCCCTGGCCCGCAGCCCCACGTTAGGCACCCCCGTGGTGGGCTGTGTGGTCCTGGGAGCCGGGGATCCCTCATTGGCTCCTTTGAAGCCCCTTGCCCCAAGCATTCTTGGAGTCGTGGCATTCAACCTGGGGTATTGGGCCGTACTGGAGTCTTCGTTGAGACGGAGCTCGGGGCCCCCAAGGCTGATGCGCCTTTTCTATTTCCAGCCTGAGTCCAGCTACTCCCTCCTCGCTGAAAATTCCTATGTTAAAATGGTGAGTGGCAGCCGCTCCCGGGGGCAGGGTGGGCCAGCCCACACTCTTTGGCATGGGATCGCGTGGAACCCGGGCAGCCCCCACAGCTCCCGGATGTTGGTATACCCAGGGCCTGTGATCCCTGGCGTTGCTTGGGCAGCACCTCTGGCTTGGGGTAAGGTTGGAGACATGCCCTGAGACTTGGACTGGCAGGAGGGTCCCCGCCATGCACTCAAAGAGCAGCCATAGGAGGCGCTTGGGCTGCGGCTAGGGGGCGCCCCTCTCCGTGCCTTCCTGTGCCTGTGGGACCCCTGCTGCCTCTGTGGTCCTTAAGAGACAGGTGGCTGTGCCTGTTCCCTGTGGCGGGCCCGCCTGCCCTGCTAACACTGGCCATGCCCTGCAGACCTGTGACATCCGGGGCAGTCTGCAGGAGGACAGCCAGGTCACTGTGGCCATCGTGCTGGAGAACAGGAGCAGCAGCATCCTCAAGGGCATGGAGCTCAGCGTGCTGGACTCACTCAATGCCAGGATGGCCCGGCCGCAGGGCTCCTCTGTCCACGATGGCGTCCCCGTGCCTTTCCAGCTGCCCCCAGGTGAGCCCTGCCCCACTCACGGCCTCTCCTGGGGACTGTGGGAGCGCAGTGGCAGCTGGTGACTGCCCGGATCCGCTGGTTCTTGTTGCTTCCTCCCCATGTCCCCTTTGTCCCCAGGCTGCACCTCAGTACCTCCTGAGTGTCGGGGTCTCGCCACAGCTCTCTGAGAAGCGCGATGGCCTCGGATGTACCTGGCTAGAGTCCCAAGGGTTGGGCTGGGGGCTGGATTCTGGGGCCTTCTTGGGTTCCACGGTTCCAGTGGCCAAGTCTGCCCTCTGAAACAGGGATGGGACCAAGTCCAGGCCAAATTAGGGACACCAGTAGCCTCTTGTTTCTGCTCCTGTCCCCTGGTGCTCTCTTGGGGGCTGAGCTCAGTTTCCTAATCAGCCACAGAGGACTTGGGACTGAGGACAGACCTGGAGGCCCCACCCATGCTGAGCCCCCGCTGCGTCTCAGGCCCTACTCCCTCTCGCCCCCGCCAGGCGTCTCCAACGAAGCCCAGTATGTGTTCACCATCCAGAGCATCGTCATGGCGCAGAAGCTCAAGGGGACCCTGTCCTTCATTGCCAAGGTATGCAGGGCTCCACTTGGCGTTGAGGAGCCGACTCTGCAGGCAGGGGCTCCTCCTGCCCCATCGCAGTGGGTGTCCAGGTGTCCCTAGGGGAAGTGGGCCACCTGCCTGGGGAGCCCTGAGCCCTGAGCTGGGCCCGACTCCCCACTCAACTGCACCACCTTCACTCCACCGCAGAATGACGAGGGTGCGACCCACGAGAAGCTGGACTTCAGGCTGCACTTCAGCTGCAGCTCCTACTTGATCACCACTCCCTGCTACAGGTGGGGCCCAGGCCCACTCCCCTATGTCCCCGAACCCCCTCCGCCTCCCCTCTACCTTGCAGACACCTGTGCCCCGGGGACTGAGGCTTCTGGGCAGGACTTTAGAGACGGATTTGGAGGCGCTGGCTCGTGACTGGTGCAGGTCAGGCTGCCTGGTGTCTGCGCCAGCCGGGGCCATGCAGTTGAAGCCACAGGCCAGTCAGCGTCACCCATAGAGGTCCAGGCTCCTGGAAGTCCTGAAGGCTGGAGGGGTGAGGCCAAGGAGCCAGTAGGGCGGGCTCCTCCTGAAGCCTCTCCTCAGCACGGCTTGGCGTGCGGCACCCCCTGCCCCCTGAGTCCTCACAGGCCGTCCTCTGCGTGCCTGCATCCTAGCCTATCCCCCCAGTCCCTTCCTATAGGACATCCGTCCTTGTCGGAGGAGGGCCCATCCCATGGCTTCAGGCACCTCTGTGACCTCTTTAAAGACAAGTCATTGTCAGTTTCTGGGTTTGATGGCTTCCGCACATGAAAATGAGCCACACCTTCCAGGACCCCCAAGACCTCCCGGCCCAGACACACAGGAGGGTGTCCAGGCGCGGCGTGTGTGGCAGGTTTTGTTGGCCTCTGTGCCAGGAAGCCTGAGGAGCCTGGCCCCACCGCAGTCAGCCTCCCTGTCCCTCCCACAGTGACGCCTTTGCTAAGTTGCTGGAGTCTGGGGACTTGAGCATGAGCTCAATCAAAGTCGATGGCATTCGGATGTCCTTCCAGAATCTTCTGGCGAAGATCTGTTTTCACCACCATTTTTCTGGTAAGGAGAGTGAGGGGCTGATGGATTGCACGGGGCTTTCACGCACGCGGCAGCTGTCCCTTCCTGTTGGAGCCGGGCCTGTGGCCCTCCCACCCAAACTCACACCCTTTGGGATCCCGGGTGGCTGGTGGCCCCGAGGCCTGGGAGCTGGTGCGGGGGCTGCATTCCCCACACCCCAGGCCTTTCAGGGCCACACCCTGCTCCTACAGGCCTCCTGAAGCTGTGGCCAAGGGCAGCCCAAGAAGGTGGCCCCTGCTCTGGGGGTGGGGCTGCAGCCACGCAATGTCCGGGAAGCCTAACACTGCCCGCTCTGTTGCAGTTGTGGAGCGAGTGGACTCCTGCGCCTCCATGTACAGCCGCTCCATCCAGGGCCACCATGTCTGCCTCCTGGTGAAAAAGGTGAGCCTCGGGCTGCTGTGCACACCCTGGCTCCTGCCGCCTCTCCTGGGGTCATGCCCAGGCCTTCATCCCCAGAGGCGAGCTTTGGGACTTAGAGGGCTCAAGGACAGTGATGGCAGCACTGCTGCCATGAGCCCCTCACCTGTGCCAGCCCCACTCAGCAGCACAGACTCTCCCTCAGCAAGACAGGGCTTCCGCCTCCTGCTGCGCTGCTCACCGCAGGCTGACACATGGCTCCAGGGGCCCCACTCCCACTGCACTCCTGCCCACCACCCCACCCCTGTGCACAAGGCAGCCAAGGCCCTGGGGTCAGACTCTCCACCTCTCACTGCTGCGCTTCTAGAATGACTCCTCGCTCCCTCCGCTCCGGGCCTCCCTCTCCTGAGTACTGCAGGGTGGTTGTCTTCGCAGTGTGTCGACTGCCAAACGCAGTGTGTGAATATTTTGTTGAGGGCTTTTGTGTCTGTATATGAGGAGTTGGGTCTTTAGTTTTCTTTTCTGGTGGCTTCTTTGGTTTTGTCATCCAGTGGCTTCATCAGACATGCAGGAGAGTGTGTCCTCTCTGTTTCGGGGCAGACTGTGTGATGAGTGGCATTTCTTCCTTAGAAAGAAATGTGTATACAGAATTCACCAGAAAACCATCGGGCCTGGGGAGTTCCTTTTCTGCAGGCTTTTAGCTACAAACTCAGTTTTTTGTTTTAACAGTTGTAGGAATCCCCAAGTTACCGTTCATGTTGGGTGAGTTTGGTAGTTTTGTACTTTTCAAAGAATTAGCGTAAGGAATCATCGGTCACTGAGTTGGCGCGTGGCGGTGCGTGCCGTATTCGCGCTGCTCCTTGTGATGATACTGGGTCACTTTCCGTTCTGATGGTCACGGTTTGTGTCTCTTTTTTCCTGGTTCTCCTGGGTAGAGGTTTATCCATTTTATTGCACTTTTCTTTTTTTTTTTTTTGAGACGGAGTCTCGCTCTGTCGCCCAGGCTGGAGTGCAGTGGCGCAGTCTCAGCTCACTGCAAGCTCCGCCTCCCCGGTTCATGCCATTCTCCTGCCTCAGCCTCCCGAGTAGCTGGGACTACAAGCACCCGCCACCACGCCTGGCTAATTTTTTGTATTTTTAGTAGAGACAGGGTTTCACTGTGTTAGCCAGGATGGTCTCAATCTCCTGACCTCATGATCTGCCCGCCTCGGCCTCCCAAAGTGCTGGGATTACAGGCGTGAGCCACCGTGCCCGGCCTTTATTGCACTTTTCAAACAACCAGTTTTTCTTGATGTCCGGTTTGGTTCCAGCGCCCTCTGGGAGCGTACTGAGGATTTCCAGCTTGCACGTGTTTCTTTTGCTTCTCCGCCTTCTTCTGGCTCATGTTCACTACTCAGCATTGCGTTCCTAGAGGTCTGTTGTGGTTTTGATACCCTTGCTTTGTTTTTTTTTTTTTTGAGATGGAGTCTCACTCTGTCGCCCAGGCTGGACTGCAGTGGCGCGGTCTCGGCTCACTGCAAGCTCCGCCTCCCGGGCTCATGCCTTTCTGCCTCAGCCTCCGCAGTAGCTGGGAATACAGGCGCCCGCCACCACGTCCGGCTAATTTTTTGTATTTTTAGTAGAGACAGGGTTTCACCATGTGAGCCAGGATGGTCTCAATCTTCTGACCTCATGATCTGTCTGCCTCGGCCTCCCAAAGTGCTGGGATTACAGGTGTGAGCCACTGCGTCCGGCCTGTCATTGCTGTTCTTTTCATTCCTAATGTTCAGTTTTCTCCTGATTCACTGCCTCCCATGAAACACTCACTCCCCGTTGCCTCCCCAGCCCCTGGCACCATGTATTCTACTTTGTGTCTTTGTGAATCTGATGGCTCTAGGGACCTCCTAGGAGTGGAACCACACGGAATGTATCCTTCTGTGTCTGGCTGCTCTTATTCTGCCTCATGTCCTTAAGGTGCATCCACATTGCAGCCTCTGTCAGGATTCCCTTCCTTTTCACAGCAGAATCATATTTTGTTGTGCGGATGGACCATGCTGTGTGTCCACTCATCCATCGCTGCTCCCACCTTCTGGCTGTTGTGAATTGTGCTGCTATCAACATTGTTGTTAAACAAATAACTGTTGGAGTCCCTGCCTTCAGTACTTTTGTTTTTTTTTATTTTTTTGTTTTGGAAACAGAGTCTTGTTCTGTTACCCAGGCTACAGTGCAGTGGAGCCAAGGGCTCACCACAACCTCCGCCTCCCAGGTTCAAGCAGTTCTCCTGCCTCAGCCACCTGAGTAGTTGGGATTACAGGCACATGCCACCTCGCCCCACTAATTTTTGTATTTTTAGTAGAGATGGGGTTTTGCCAGGTTGGCCAGACTGATGTGGAACTCCTGACCTCGGGTGATCTGCCTGCCTCGGCCTCCCAAAGTGCTGGGATTGCAGGAGTGAGCCCATTTGTTTTGAATATACACCCGGGAGTGTGATTGCTGGGTCCTGTGGTAATGCCACGTTTGAGGTTTGGAGGAGCTGCCAGACTGTCTTCCCCAGCGCTGCACTTTGTTTCCTGCCTGCTGCCGTGCAGGAGGCCCTGTTTCTTCACCTGTCGTCATCGTGCTGACAGCAGCCATTCTTTTTTTTTGAGACGGAGTCTCGCTTTGTCGCCCAGGCTGGAGTGCAGTGGTGCGATCTCAGCTCACTGCAAGCTCCTCCCGGGTTCAAGCGATTCTCCTGCCTCAGCCTCCTGAGTAGTTGGGATTACAGGTGCCCACCACCATGCCTGGATAATCTTTTTGTCTCTTTAGTAGAGGCGGGGTTTCCGGGGTTTCACCATGTTGGTCAGGCTGGTCTCAAACTCCTGATCCGCCTGCCTCAGACTCCCAAAGTGCTGGTATTAGAAGCATGAGCCCCCGCGCCCGGCTGACGGCAGCCATTCTGCTGGGCCTGAGGCGGCTGGAGCTGATCTGTTGCTGCTTTTTGGGTGCTGCACGCTTCCTCCCTGCTGAGACCAGCTTGGTCAGGGAGACCCTAACCCAGTGGCGCTAGAGGAATTAAAGACACTCACACAGAAATACAGAGGTGTGAAGTGGGAAATCAGGGGTCTCACAGTCTTCAGAGCTGAGAGCCCTGAACAGAGATTTACCCACATATTCATTAACAGCAAGCCAGTCATTAGCATTGTTTCTATAGATATTCGATTAACTAAAAGTATCCCCTACGGGAAGCGAATGGATGGGCCGAATTAAAGGAATAGGTTGGGCTAGTTAACTGCAGCAGGAACACGCCCTGAAGACACAGCTCGCTCATGCTATTGTTTGTGGCTTAAGAATGCCTTTAAGTGGTTTTCCACCCTGGGCCAGCCAGGTGTTCCTTGCCCTCATTCCCGTCAACCCACAACCTTCCAGCGTGGGCGTTAGGGCCATTATGAACATGTCACGGTGCTGCAGAGATTTTGTTTATGGCCAGTTTTGGGGTCAGTTTATGGCCAGATTTGGGGGGGCCTGCTCCCAACACCTCCCCAGCCTGGGCTGCTGCCCCTCATGCCCCAGAGGCCGTATTCAGATGGGTTCATGGCTGTTGCTCTCTTGCCAAGCTCACCACTCTGCCTCGTCCTAGCTGTTCTGCCATTGAGCCCACACAGGGAGGGTCTTATTTTTCAGGTCTGAAATTCCCACTGGGCCCTTCTTGTATCTTCCATGTCTTTGCTGATGCCCTGGTGATCTGTTGGAGCATTTTCCTAACAGCTACTTTAAAGCTTAGGCCAGCTGGGCATGGTGGTGTGTGACTGTGGTCCCAGCTACTTGGGAGGCTGAGGCAGGAGGATCGCTTGAGCCCTGGAGGTCAAGACCAGCCTGGGAACATGGCAAGACCCCAGGTCTACAAAAAATTTAAAAAATTAGCCAGTACTAAGAAATTAGTACAGTGAGCCTGTAGTCCCTGCTGTTTGGGAGGCTGGAGTGGGAGGATCTCTTGAGCCCAGGAGTTCAAGGCTACGGTGAGCCCTGATTGTGCCACTGTACTCTAGCCTGGGCAACAGAGTGAGACTCCAAAAAAAAAAAACAAAAAAAACTTGTGTCAGAGAGTCCTAGTGTCCGTCCACCTTGGTACGCTGAAGGCCTTGGTGTTGGGGTCTGCACGTTGGGGTCTTCGTGTTGGTTTCTGCCAATGGCCTTGGCGTTGGTGTCTTGGCGTTGGGGTCTGGGTGTTGGTGTCTTGGCATTGGGGTCTGGGCGTTGGTGTCTTGGTGTTGGGGTCTTGGTGTTGGGGTCTGGGCATTGGTGTCTTGGCGTTGGGGTCTGGGTGTTGGCATCTTAGAGTTGATGCCTCGGCATTGGGGTCTGGGTGTTGGCGTCTTGGAGTTGGTGCCTTGGCATTGGGGTCTGGGTGTTGGCGTCTCGGTGTTGCGGTCTCGGCGTTGGGGTCTGGGTGTTGGTGTCTGAGTGTTGGTGTCTTGGCGTTGGGGTCTGGGTGTTGGTGTCTTGGAGTTGGTGCCTCGGTGTTGGGGTCTGGGTTTTGGCATCTCGGTGTTAGAGTCTCAGTGTTGGTGTCTCGGTGTTGCGGTCTTGGCGTTGGTGTCTCAGTGTTGGAGTCTGAGTGTTGGTGTCTTGGCGTTGGGGTCTGGGTGTTGGTGTCTTGGAGTTGGTGCCTCGGCGTTGGGGTCTGGGTGTTGGTGTCTTGGTGTTGGTGTCTGCTCACGGCCTTGGTGTTGGGGTCTTGAGCGTGGGGTCTTGGCATTGGTGCTTCAGCATTAGGGTCTGGGTGTTAGTGTCTTGGTGTTTGGTCTACCGATGGCCTTGGCATTGGTGGCTTGGTGTTGGCATCTGGCTGATGTGATCTTGGCATTGGGGTCTACTGACGGCCTTGCCATTAGTGCCTTAGCACTGGTGTCTTGGTGTTGGTGCCTTGGCACTGGGGTCTTGGCACTGGGGTCTGCCGAGGGCCTCTCTGTATGAGTGGATTCTCCTGGTCGTTTTCCGTGGAGTGCTGTGAGCCTCTGGGCCTTGTTTCATCCTGTGGAGGACGTGGGTGGTCAGGTCCCAGCTGCAAGTCCCCCCTGCCTTCTGGGGACTGTGGCCCCAAGTGCACCACCACCTGCCCAGCCTCTCCTGTCAGTGCTGCCTCTTGTCCCTGGCCTTGGGACCCGGCAGCGGCCTCTGGACTCAGTGCCTTCGGTTGCTCTTTGGAACAGGATCCGCAGCATGGGGTGAGCCTAGCAGATCGTGAGCAGCCTCACGGGGTGGCTTTCCCCGCGTACCTCCCTCTCTGGGGGCTCTGGTTACCCCACTCCACTGGCTTCTTCCACAGTCACTTCAGGGGCCCAGTGGCAGGAGGGCGGAAGGACAGACAGTGCTCAACTGTCTGCTAGCTCAGGAGCTCTTCGGATTCTGGTCTTCATCCCCGGCTGCCTCTGGCTGCCTCAGGGCCCTCAGGTGCCGGCTCCCACTTCTATGTAGGCTGGAGCCCCTCCCACGGGAGACCCAGGTGCCGTGGGCTGCTCCCTCACCCGAGCCCTTCCCATTTTTTTTTTAATAATTAGCAAATTCGCAAAATTAAAAGGACAACACATACAGCTGCGAGGCAATATTTGCACATAGTGTTTTTTTGTTTTTTAATTTTTTTGAGGTAGGATCTCACTCTTATCGCCCAGGCTGGTGTGCAGTGGTGCAAACACGGCTCACTGCAACTTCACCCTCCTGGGCTCAAGCGACCCTCCCGCCTCAGCCTCCCACATAGCTGGGACCACAGACATGAGCCATCCGGCCTGGCCTGCATGTACTTTTATTTATTTATTTATTTTTGAGATGGAGTTTTGCTCTTGTTGCCCAGGCTGGAGTGTGGTGGAATGATCTCAACTCACATGCAACCTCCACCCCCTGGGTTCAAGAGAGTCTCCTGCTTCAGCCTCCCAAGTAGCTGGGATTACAGGTGTCCTGCCACCATGCCCGGCACATTTTTTATTTTTATTTTATTTATTTATTTATTTATTTATTTATTTTTTGAGACAGAGTCTCACTGTGTCGCCCAGGCTGGAGTGCAGTGGCGCGATCTTGGCTCACTGCAAGGTCCACCTCCCAGGTTCACGCCATTCTCCTGCCTCAGCCTCCCGAGTAGCTGGGACTACAGGCACCCACCACCCTGCCTGGCTAATTTTTTATATTTTTAGTAGAGACGGGGTTTCACTGTGTTAGCCAGGATGGTCTCAATATCCTGACCTCGTGATCTGCCTGCCTCAGCCTCCTAAAGTGCTGGGATTACAGGTGTGAGCCACCGCACCCGGCCATTTTTTGTATTTTTAGTAGAGACAGGGTTTCACCGTGTTGACCAGGCTGGTTTTGAACTCCTGACCTCAGGTGATCCACCCACCTTGGCCTCCCAGAATGCTGGGATTACAGACTTGAGCCACCGTGCCTAGCCCCTGCACACACTTTTAAAAATATCCATCTTTTTCCTTACACAGGGTGAGAACTCTGTCTCAGTCGACGGGAAGTGCAGTGACTCCACGCTACTGAGCAACTTGTTAGAAGAGATGAAGGCGACGCTGGCCAAGTGTTGAGAGCTGCCTGCGAGCCCCGCACCACCCCGCGGAGCACGTACCCAGGGACCGCAGCCCTGACGTGTCTCGCCTCTCCTCGGTCGTGTGTACTGTACCCAAGCCTGAGTGTTAATTTAACTCCATGTTGTCCGCCGTGTAGACATCCGAGGTCATTTGTTGCGTTGAATTATCTGACCATCCTTTTTTACTGTGACTCTTCCCATTCTCTTTGGCAAGAAGTCCCCTTCTCGCCCCCAAACCAGCAAGGGACTCCCCCACCTGGGTCTGTGCCCTGCCCCGCGCTGGGGGCCGAGTCCTTGAATGTGGCTTCAGGGGCTCCTGTCCTGGGCCAGGGCCTGATGGGCACCACGTGAGGGGCACTTGGTGGACAGGGCGGGGCTGACGTGGCGTCCTCTGGGGTCGCCTGCTTTTGACCCAAAGGTCCTGACGGTTGCGTCCGGGGGAGGGGAAGGAAGGGCCGCTGTCGCCAAGGTTTTCTCTCCCAGAACCCACAGTGGGAAAGCGGTCTTGCCAGGCGTTGTCCATCGTCAGTGTGCTCGTGGGCTGGTGGCTGGGTCTTGGGATCCCAGGCCACGCGCCAGCCAGGCTGTGGGCAGGGCGGGGCCAGGGACGCCAAAGAGAGGTTGCAGTCAGAACCGTGGACGGGGTGGGTTGAGGCCTCTCTGCCACCCGTCTTCCTGGTCAGCAGAAGTGCATCTCGGCTTGGGTTTGGGGTGGGCGTGTGTGGTCCGCATCCCCTGCTTGCCACTGTGCGCACCAAGGTTTCCCCACATCCTTCCCAGCACCCTTAGGAAGGCCCGGGCAGGGCCTGGAAGCAGCGGACCTGGGCTGTTCTGTGTTGAAGGAGTGTGCCCAGTGCCCTTGGGCAGGACCTGTGAGAGCCACCTCACAGGCAGAGCCCCCACCAGGCAGGGCAAGGAGACTCCGCTCACTCCCCACGGCCAACGTGGGCACAGGACTGACCCTTCTTCAGAGATAATGACATTTTATCTTTTCCTTTGGATGAAAACTGTCACTTTAGCATGTAATCCATTACAGAATCCCATGCAGTGATTCCAGGATTTGAAATTGTATGATGTGTTACATAAGAATGTATTTGCTATTGACATTCCCGTATAAAGAGAGAGACATATCACGCTGCTGTCATGATTTTGTGTCAAGATGATCCAATAAAGTTGTAAAACAGGCATTTCCACATGGGTCTTCTGCCTGGCCTGGGTCATGCGGCGCTGCAGGACTGGAGCCTCTGCACCTCAGCTCACGGGCCCTTGGGAGGGGGCCTCGGTCTCCAGGCCTGGGGCTCGGGCAGTCACAGGCCAGGGAATCCCCCACCCCGTGGTGGCCTCGGTCCCCAGCATCTCCACCCAAGGCCGTGCAGGGGAGCAGGTGCCTGCTTTCCCTCCCCTTCCCCAGGAGCCCCCGGGGCAGGGGCAGATCCAGAATTGAGAACCGCGGAAGAGCAGCCACCCCACCCCTGGGTGAATTTGCCTCCTTTACACCAGCCTTACACCTAGAAGACGGGAGCCTCGAGCAAGGTGACGCTGGGTCAGTGAAGGGAAGCCCCTGTCCACTCTAACCCAAGACGCGGCCGTGGTGGCGGGCGTTGGATGTCAGGGGGCTCAGAGCAGCACAGACGGGACCCCAGCCCCAGCCCACACCAGCGTCCTTTCTAGAAAACCATGCCTTGAAAGCACCTGCCGCGAGCCTCTTTGCCGTTACCTAAACACGCTTGCCGGCCTCGAAAGAAGCATCCTTCACAGCCAGGACCCAGCGCCATCACTCCTGACGCTGTCCCCAGTGGCCACTACCACATTCTCCCCCAACATGCATGTGGCTCCCATGTCCCAGGGAGCCTGGGAGGCGCTCAGTGACCTTCCCACACGCCGTTCCTGACCTCAGCAAATGTGCCCGTGCACCCCTCCCGTGACGGGAGCCTGAGGCAGCCACAAGACAGTGTGTGGGACCCATGGTGGCAGCAACAGTGTGCTCGAGGATGTTCTCGCCGGTGTCCTGCAGCCGCCCCAATGCCGGAGCAAAGGGACGCTCGAGGAAGCAAGGAGACTGCTGGGCTGAGGTCGCCCGAGTGAGAATGGGACTTGGAGCTGCGCCCCTGCACAGATGGAACACGACTCCCTCCCTCCTGTGTGTCAGGCCCCGTCAGCCAGAGTCAGGCCGTCGTGGCCCCGACTCTGGCCATGATGCCACGCCTGTCACTGCCACAGATGAGACAGCCCATGGTTCCTGCGTTCCTTGGCTCGGGTCTGACGTAAGTGACTGCAACACCTAAACGCACTAGTGCTGGCCCTGGTCTCAACCACACTGTGGCCTCGCTTTGGGTGGAAGAACCCAGGCGCTCTGTGGGCTTGTGTGAGCCTACCCATGTGCGCTCAGGTGGGCCACGGCCCCACACCTAGGAGTCCGGGGACACTCCCTGAGGCCCTGTGAGTGTGGCTCCAAGTCAGTCCCCCATGGCTGTGGACCCAAGGCCAGGACCTGCCCTGCTCTGTCTGGGACCTTTAGGCCTCCCCAGAAGCCCACCTCCAGCCCCTAGAGGCCTCCCCCTGCCCCGACAAGAACTCTTCTGCAAAGAGAAACATCAGGGACTTTAATCACATCCCGCAGCTCTGCGGACCTGCCCAGGCGCTGATGCTGTGCACAGCCCACCCCCATTCCCTCCCTCCCGCCCTCCTGGCCCTGGCCAGCTCAGCTCTGTCCGGAGTTGGAGGGGGGGTCCTGAGGCAGCAGCAGCCCAGCTCCAGAGGGACAGGCAGGGGCTGTCCAGCTGAGTCTCCGCCCCCACGTTGCCCTGGGGCAGGCCCAGCTGCTGTCAGTGCTGCTTGAGACACTCAGCAGCATCTTCCAAGGTCAGGTTGGCCAAGTGTGGGGGCTCCAGACACCTTAAGGCTGGCGATACCAGGCTGCGGGGAGACGAGGCTGCCTCAGCTCTCCATGTCCCCCACCCCCTGCCTCCCTCCCTGGGGGCCCCAGGCCTCTCCTCCCAGCTGGGACGTGTGGTCCTATGTGTGGCCACATCCATGACACCCTCGTGCCTGGGATTTCAGAAGGGTGTGCAGGCCGCGGCACGCTGGTGTTGGCTTAGGAGCACCCTTTCTCCCGAGGCCTCCCTTCTCTGGGTCACTCACAAGGCTGGGGTGGCTGTGTGTGTCCCAGGCCAGAAGAAGGCAGAGGAGCGTGGTTTGTTCATGAAACCACCACATGGGTGTGGTTGCAGAGGTGACATCCAGCAGGTGTCCCAGGTACAGGGAGAGCCCCACCTGCAGTGCCCCCACTGATCTAGAGGACCCCCAGCCCCCCTCCTCTCTCCCTTTACCCCCTCCCCCTGAAGTCCAGGTCAGGGAGGCCTTACCTCATGCTCGTGTCCTGTCTGAAAGGCAATGTGGGGCAGTCAGCCCCTCCATGGGGCACCCCTAACCATCGTAGGGAACCCTCCCAGGCTCTGACCACAGACCTGGGATGGGGTGGAACCAGACCCTATGGGGACCCTTTAGGAAAGACGCCCGCCTCCAGCTGAGGGTCGGAGACCTTTGAGGGAGAAAAGGACTGCAGCCGCCTCCTGCGCAGAGCTGGGTTGAGGTTCCACCTCCTCGGGAGCCCCTCTAGGACGTGGGAGCTGAGGGAGCCAGCCTGTGCCCCACACATACTCACCCACGAGGTGCTCACATACACACACTGCCTGTGTTGGTTTGAGGAGGGGACTTACTTGTGCCAGTTATTTCTACAAAGACAGTGGGTTTGGACTCAGGAGGCCGAGTGGCCGTGGCCACTGTTCCCTCCCAGGCCCAGGTGAGCTTGCTGCCACCCAAAGACCCCACTCACATGTAGTTCAGGAGGCCCTGGACAGCTGACTTCCACTGCGCCGAGGACCTGTGGGACACAGGCTTGGAAGTGGTGCGCCCCTGAACCCACGGCCCCGCCCTACCCCGATGACGGCCAGGTGGAAGGCGGGGAGCCCCCTCCAAGGAGAGCCTGGGACCCCAGGGACAGTAGGGCCCTGGCACGGGTGGGTGTGATGCCTGAGCCCTACTCGCAGTTATAGCCAAAGCAGGTGACGTGCGAGTCTGTGCAGTTGTTGCAGGAGATGGTCTCGTACTGGAAGATGCCTGAAACACACGAGAGCCGCCAGGGCTCCCCTCGGCCTCCAGGGCCCCGAGCTGCCACCGGCGCGCCCCTCAGCCTGGACGGAGCCTTGCTTACCACAGCGGTGCTGACAGTCGATGCGGCCTGTGGGAGGGCAGGACAGCGCCATCTTACCAGGCCCAGCCTTGTCCCCAGTCCTGCCTCCTCCCAACCCTCCAAAGCCTCAGGGCCTGTCCCTCGGCACTGGGGCCCAGGCTCACCTGGTTTTCATGTATGTGTGTGTCCATGGCCCGGAGGAAAGGGGTCCCCAGGTTGACCCCCAGCGTGGGATGGAGCAAACTTCAGGGGAGGGCGGTGGCAACACTCCCAGCGCCTCTGGGGGCTACTTAGGGGAGGTCCCCGTGGGGTGATGGCATTGATCCTTCAGGTGCTGGGCTGGGTCCCTCCCTGGAGAGCTGCCCTCCTCCCCAGCTGCCTGGTGCCAGGTGCCCTGTTCACATCACTCCAGCCTCAGCCAAGCCCCGTGGGTCTCCGAGGCTCTGGGCAACACCTCCCTCCTCTGAAGCCTTATTTGCTCACTTTCGATGATGGCGTTCTGGATGAGGTGCACCTGCTCCCGGAAGATGTTTCGCAGCTCGTTGGGGAAATACCCTGAGGAGTCGAGGCAGGAGAAGGTCAGGCTCAGGCGGTGGGCGGGGTGTCCCGGGGTTGGGGGGCCCCGCCTCGGTTTCGCGCCCCTTACCGGGGAAGTACATCTTCCCCTGGTAGAGCTGATCCATCATCTGGTACACTGCTGTCGCCACTTGGTCCAGCTTCTCCCGGGCTGCGGGCGGGAAGAGAAGCCAGGTGACCGGCCTGCCCCGGGGTCTCGCTGGGGGGTAGTCCGGACTGGGCTGGGCTCCGGCACTCACTGATCTTGGCGGGGATGGCCAGGTGCAGCTCCTTCATCGTGTCGTCGTTCCAGTCGGTGAGCAGCGCCCCTGACACGGGGATGTCGCCCACCCACCAGGACTTGAAGTTCACATGGTGGCGGTAGAAGGAGAACTTCTTGGAGAAGTTGCTGTGGCAGTGCAGACAGCCGTGGGCCAGCGCCGCCGTCAGGCTCACCAGGCACAGCAGCAGGGCCATGCCCGTCCCGGCCCGCCGCCGGCCAACCAACGACGCTGCTCGCGCCACACCCTTCAGCCGCGCACCAACCAACGGCCCCCACTCGGGCGCTAGGCCGTGTCTCCTCCCCCGCCCGCGCCACCAGCGCAGGCCCCGCCCCCTCCCAGGCCCAGCCCCGCCTCCGTCCTCAGCCGACTACTGACGGCGCCGGCTCCGCCTCCAGGCCCCGGCCACGACCCGCCCCTCAGAAGACTCCGCCACTGGATGGGCCGCGCCCCAAGGCCGCGCCCTACGCATGCGCCAATGGTCGGTGCCCGCTCCTCGGCCGGCTCCCGCTGAGGCCCCGCCCCGTGTCGCAGCCACGGTGCAGGCTCCGCCCACAGGCCGCGGCCCCGGTTGCTAGGCAACGGAGACCTCCGCCCGGCCCGGCTCAGGGCATCCCAGGGCTGCTGCCCGGAACTTGGCTCCGTGCGCCTTCGCCGCCCGGGCCCCTTAAAGCCCGCGGGACCGAGTCTGGGAGACCCCTGCACGCCGCTTCTGGGCGGAGCCCCGGGCCCTTTAAGGAAAGTAGGTCCGGTCCGCGGGTGCGGTCGGGCATGCGTGTGGGGCGTTCCCGCGGCCGTGTCCCTCCGCGGCGGCTGCGAGGCGGTGCGGCGGCTGAGGCGGCCGAGGCGGCCAGGTGGGTGCCGGGAGGGGCGAAGGCGGGCGGCAGAGGCGGTCAGGTGGGCGTCCGGGAGGGGCGAAGGCGGGCGGCAGAGGCGGCCAGGTGGGTGCCCGGGAGGGGTGAACTTAGGCGGCGAGGAGACCGAGTTCTCAGGAAGGGCGAACCCTGGCGGCGGGGAAGCTGGATCCCTCAGAAGGGGCGAACTTAGGCTACGGGGAGGCCGAGCCTTCAGGAAGGGCGAGGCTGGGCGCGGTGGCTCACGCCTGTAATCCCAGCACTTTGGGAGGCCGAGGCGGGTGGATCACCGGAGGTCGGGAGTTCGAGACCAGTCTGGCCAACATGGTGAAACCCCGTCTGTACCAAAAATACAAAATTAGCCAGGCGAGGTGGCGCGCACCTGTAATCCCAGCTGCTGAGGAGGCTGAGGCAGGAGAATCACTTGAACCCAGGAGGCAGAGGTTGCAGTGAGCCGAGATCACATCACTGCACTCCAGCCTGGGCAATCAGAGCGGGGGGAAAAAAAAAAGGAACGAAAGAAAAAGAAAAAAGAAAAAAGGAAGGGCGAACTCAGGCGGCAGGGAAGCCGGATCCTTCAGGAGGGGTGAACTTAGGCGGCGAGGAGGCCGAATCCCTCAGGAATGGCGAACCCAGGCAGGGAGGCCGATCCCCCAGGAGGGGCGAACGCGGGCGGCAGGGAGACCGATTACCGCGGCAGGGAGACCGATTACCCCGGAGGGGGATACAGGGTGCGGGGTCGAGCTGCGGGGATGAACTCCTGGCCCTGCCCGCTGCCCTCCCGCAGGACCCCGCACCTCCCGGTGTGGATTAAAATTCTGCAGGGCTTCAGGATCCCCAAGCCCACGCGGCGGTCGGGCCCTTTCGAATAGGCCCTTCTTGCTCGGGGTCCCCAAAATCGCTGGCAGGGCCCCCCCACCCCGGAAGGAGGCACCCGCCAGGGACAAGCTGCCCCTCCTCCCTGCAGCGAAGAGGGGCTAGAAAGTGTAAGCGAGGGTGCATTTTATTAGGAGTCACTGAGAGGGGAGGGGAGATTGGAAAATGCAGTCACAGAGCAGGAAATCAGTGCTCCAAGCCGCAGCTCATCCTGGGGGTAAGATTTCCAGTCTTTGTACACACTGCTTTTTTGTTTGTTTGTTTGTTTGTTTGTTTGTTTGTTTGTTTTTAGACGGAGTTTGGAGTCTCACTCTCGCCCAGGCTGGAGAGCAGTGGCGCGATCTCTGCTCACTGCAAACTCTGCCTCCCGGGTGCAAGTGATCCTCCTGTCTCAGCCTCCTGAGTAGCTGGGATTACAGGCGCCCACCACCACACCCAGTTAATTTTTGTACTTTTAGTAGAGACGGAGTTTCGCCATGTTGGCCAGGCTGGTCTTGAGCTCCTGACCTCAGGTGATCCGCCCGCCTCGGCCTCCCAAAGTGCTGGGATTACAGGCGTGAGCCACCGCGCCCGGCCCACACTGCTTTTTTCGCACTTGCTTTTTTCTTCGTTTTCTCCTTAACAGTTTATACGGGTTTAATTGACATGCAATAAACTGCCCGTATTCAAAGCAGATGGTTGGATAAATGTTGAGATGTGTGTTTTGCGTGTTTCACATCCCATCTGTGCTTTCTGCTTTGGGAGTTGCCTCCTGCATAGGCAGCGGGGAGTGCCCTGGCCGCCCTCTAGGCCGTGGTCCCAAGACCGCCTTCCTTCTTGTGCATCACGCAGTCACAGGGGCCTCCCTTTTACGGAAGAAGCGCTGGGACGCAGAGCTGAGGAGCTGCTGAAGGCTGGAGCTGTCAGAGCCCACAGTGATGCCTTGAGGAACTAGTCATTCATTTCCCTGCGTGTGTGGGATGATCTAGGTTTTGACCCGTGAGACAAAACCCACCTTCCGTTTCTGTTCTCCTGGATTCACTTCCTTTCCAGGCCTGGTCTTGCTTTCATGTAGGGGAAGCTGGATGTTTATTTGTTCGGTTGGTTGGTTTGCTAGTTGTTTCAGAAGTGCAAGAGGGTGGCCGGGCGCAGTCGTTCGTGCCTGTGATCCCAACACTTTGGGAGGCTGAGGCGGGTGGATCACGAGGTCAGGAGATCGAGACCATCCTGGCTAACACAGTGAAACCCCGTCTCTACTAAAAATACAAAAAAATTAGCCGGGTGTGGCGGCGGGTGCCCGTAGTCCCAGCTACTCGTGAGGCTGAGGCAAGAGAATGGCATGAACCCTGGAGGCGAAGCCTGCAGTGAGCCGAGATCGCACCACTGCACTCCAGCCTGGGTGACAGAGCGAGACTCTGTCTCAAAAAAAAAAAAAAGAACTTACATAGGGAAGGAAGGAGGGCTGGATGAGCCCCCCGGGCTGTCAGAGTTGCAGAGTTGCAGCCCTGAGAACTTCCAGAAGCCGGGTTCTTAACCGCAGTTGTCAGGGACCTGTTTATTAGAACTCACTGAGATCTACCGATTACAGAGTGAGGACTAAGAAAGTGAAATCCCAGCATGTCACGTCCCTGTCCTCCGGACCCCCTGGATGTGTTTCCCTTTCCCCAGGGACGACACAGGCACCCACCTCAAGCAACACCCATTCCACTGCACCCTTCCCAGCTCCCTCTCCTTCCACAGGTTGACTTTTTTAACTCTGGAGCTGAGCTTACTACCTGTGGCTGTGGAGGCCTTGCAATGTGGCTGGTCCGAATTGGGATGTGCTGGCCAGGTGCGGGTGGCTCATACCTGTAATCCCAGCACTTCGGGAGGCCGAGGAGAGCGGATTACCTGAGGTCAGGCATTCAAGACCAGCCTGGCCAACATGGCAAAACCCCATCTCTACTAAATACACAGCCAGGCACACGCTGGACCACAGCCACCCACTGTGTGTTCCAGAGACTTCTCTGGGATTCCGAAAGGCAGAAGTGAAGGCCTCCTCCCAGAATCCCATTTCTGAAGTCGGATTTGCCTTTTCAGCTTAAGCCATTTGACCTTCTAAATGCCAGGGAAACAGGAACAGAGCTCATCGGCTGAGGAATACAAAATTTACCCGGGCATGCTGGCGCATGCTTGTAGTCCCAGCTATTCAGGAGGCTGAGGCAGGAGAATCACTTGAACCCGGGAGGCGGAGCTTGCAGTGAGCCAAGATCACGCCACTGCACTCCAGCCTGGGCAACAGAGTAAGACAACGTCTCGAAAAAAAAAAAAAATTCCCTTCCAAGGAGGTATTCTCCCACCTTAGGGACCTGATGGTGGAGGTTTCAGAAAAATTCCCCGCACAGCTGACTGAGCTTGGGGTTTTAAGGTGGGGAGTTTTAGACCTTCCCCAGCCGATGAGCTCTGTTCCTGTTTTCCTGGCATTTAGAAGGTCAAATGGCTTAAGCCGAAAAGGTAAATCTGACTTCAGAAACGGTATTCTGGGAGGAGGCCTTCACTTCTGCCTTTCGGAGTCCCAGAGAAGTCTCTGGAACACACAGTGGGTGGCTGTGGTCCAGCGTGTGCCTGGCTGCACACAAAAGAAAGCTGAACTTGGGTTTTCTTTCAGACTTTGACACAATACCTTCTGGGGACCACGCCTGGCCTCTTCCCTTTTCCTTTTTTTTTTTTTTTTTTTTGAGATGGAGTTTCTCTTGCCCAGGCTGGAGTGCAGTGGCGCAACCAGGGCCCACTGCAGCCTCCGCCTCCCGAGCTCAAGAGATTCTCGTGCCTCAGCCTCCTGAGTAGCTGGGATTACAGGCATGCGCCACCACGCCCAGCTAATTTTTTGGTGTTTTAGTAGACACTGGATTTCACCATGTTGCCCAGCTCAGGCAATCTGCCTGCCTCAGCCTCCCAAAGTGCTGGGATTACAGGCGTAAGCCACCGCACCTCGCCCCCTTTTCCTTTTGAGTATATCAAAATGACTGTTTTTTTCCTTATATACCCAGACTGGGAAAAGTATGTCAGTTTACCACAAAGATTCACAGAGGGTCGGGCGCTATGGCTCATGCCTGTGATCCCAGCACTCTGGGAGGCCAAGGCAGAAGGATAGCTTGAACCCAGGAGTTTGAGACCAGCCTGGGCAACATAGTAAGACCCCATCTCTACCAAAAATACAAAAGTTAGCTGGGCGTGGTGGCGTGCACCTGTGGTCCCAGCTACTTGAGAGGCTGAGGTGGGAGGGTCATTTGAGCCCAGGAGGTTGAGGCTGCACTGAGCCGTGATTGCACCACTGCACTCCAGCCTGGGGGATAGAGCGAAACCTCGTCTCAAACAAACAGACAGCTAAAAAAAACAAAAACAAAAAAAACCTTTCCTTCCAGACACAATAGTTCCTTATTTTTTTTCATGGTTGTAGCAATTTATTATTCTTTCTTTCTTTTTTTTTTTTCTTTCACAGACAGAGTTTTGCTCGTCGCCCAGGCTGGAGTGCAGTGGCACAATCTCGGCTCACTGCAACCTCCGCCTCCCAGGTTCAAGCGATTCTCCTGTCTCAGCCTCCTGAATAGCTGGGATTACAGGTGCCCGCCACCACGCCTGGCTAATTTTTGTATTTTTAGTAGAGACAGGGTTTCACCATCTTGGCCAGGCCAGTCTCAAACTCTTGACCTTGTGATCCACCTGCCTTGGCCTCCCAAAGTGCTGGGATTACAGGCGTCAGCCACCGCACCCCGGCTTTTATTCCTTCTTTAACAAAAAAGGTCTTAGAGCCTGGGCGCGGTAGCTCACGCCTGTAATCCCAGCACTTTGGGAGGCCAAGGTGGGTGGATCACTTGAGGTCAGGAGTTTGAGACCAGCCTGGCCAACATGGTGGAACCCCGTCTCTACCAAAAATACAAAAATTAGCTGGGCGTAGTGGCGGGCGCCTGTAATCCCAGCTACTTGGGAGGCTGAGGCAGGAGAATTGCTTGAGCCCGGGAGGCAGAGCTTGCAGTGAGCCGAAATTGCGCCACTGTACTCCAGCCTGGGTGACAGAGCAAGACTCGGTCTCCAAAAAAAAAAAAAAAAAAAAGGTCTGGGTACCCATACTGTTTTGCAACTTATTTTTTGCACTTATCGGATATTGGGTGTCCTTCCGTGTCAGAGCCTGTGTCTCATTCTTCTTAAAACTGTGTGGCTGGGCCGTCCTGGGTTACGCAAGGATGAGAAGTCTCCTCTGGGTTGAGAGGTTTTGGCTCAAGTTTAAGGCTTTTCTTTCCAGCCAGATGGGCTTGGGAATGACTCTGCAGGAAGCGCATGTTCCCCTGATCTGGCCAGCAGCCGGCACTGGAATCTTGGTTGTAGGATTACTTACTGCAGGGGTCAGTTTCACAGAGGTTTCCCTCCCTTTTCTTCCCCACAGGTTGTGGGTTTTCTCTTAGGTCTTCTGGCTTTAATGCAGAGCTTATATTCAGCTTATTAGTTTTAAAAGTGTGTTAAAATAATGCACGTATTTTTGGCTGGGCGCGGTGGCTCACGCCTGTAATCCCAACACTTTGGGAGGCCAAGGTGGGCAGATCACGAGGTCAGGAGATCGAGACCATCCTGGCTAACACGGTGAAACCCCGTCTCTACTAAAAATACAAAAATTAGCTGAGCATGGTTGCAGGCAGCTGTAATCCCCGCTACTCGGGAGGCTGAGGCAGGAGAATGGCGTGAACCCAGTAGGCGGAGGTTGCAGTGAGACGAGATTGCGCCACTGCACTCCAGCCTGGGCAACAGAGCGAGACTCCGTCTCAAAAAAAAAATAACATATTTGTATCATTGCTATGTTTAATGTCGTATTTCATTGACTATAAGTCCCACAGGGAAGGAGGAAGTTGTTACTTCCTGTGTGGGGCTGGGGCCAGGGTCTCCCCCTGGGTATTGAGTCATTCTCTGGGGTGGAGTGTCCTGGGCACTGCAGGGTGCTGAGTAGCGTCCCTGGCCTCCACCCACTCCATGCCAGGAGTTCCCCCAAAACCTGACAACCACAGATGTCCCCAGACATCGTCCGGTGTTGAGGGGCAGAATCATCACCGTGTTCAGGCCTGTGGGGGCAGGGGGCAGGGTGGTCTAGCCCTGACTCAGCCCGCCAACATCCTCTGGGCCACGAGGCAAATGAGAAGAAAAAGGAAGTGGTCGGGGGTGTGAGCCACTCCAAGCACAGACAATTCCCGCCGGGGACAAAGGGATGGGCTGAGCTGGGACACCTGGGTGGGGAGTCGCACCCTACGTGCCCTGGAGAACCAAGACAGCCTAAGTCACCATGCCAGCTCTGCCGGGCTGCAGATGCTGGTTTCAGAAGTGCCCGGCAGCTGCGGAGCTCTGGGGATGCGGACTTGGCTGGGCTAAGATGGATCGGGTGTCGGGTCCCCCAGAATCCCCTCAGTGGAGTCCCTGGTAGATTAGATCAGAGGGGAAGCTGCCAATCTAGCTGAGGTCTTGCCCCAGGGCAGTTTTGCCCCCAGGGGACTTGGAAATACGGGGCGGTGTGGGGGGGTGCATTTGTGTTTGTCACAACTAGAGGAGGGGCTGCCCCTGGCATGGAGTGGGTGGAGGCCAGGGACATTGCTCAGCACCTGCAGTGCCCAGGACAAACTCACCCCAGAGAAGGATCCAGCCCTGAATGCCAAGTAGGGGACTGCATTAGTTATTTGGAAAAAAAAAATCGAGTCTGCTCCCTGCTCACACCAGACACCAGAATAAACTCCCAATATGGCAGATGGTGTAAACCAGGGAACCCCAGCTCCTGGGATTCTCTTCCTCTCCCCCTCTGTGGATTTCAATATGTATAGCCTCCTGGGACCTCAGCAGAGCAGAGGTTCATGGGCCACAGAGTCTCTTGGGGGTCTGTGGAATCCCCTAACCCAAGAGGTGTCAATCGAGGGTAATTCTGCCCCCAGGGGACACTGGGCCAAGTCTGGGACATTTGTGTTTTTCTCATGACTGGGGTTGCTCCTGGCATGGAGTGGGTGGAGGCCAGGGACGCTGCTCAGCACCCTGCAGTGCCCAGGATGGCCCCTCCCCAGAGAGTGACCCACACCGATGTCCACAGTGCAGAGAGTGGAAACGCTGCCCTAGTGGCAGACGCAGCAGATTCAGAATTGAAGGATCTGAGTTAAAGCCCAGACTTGTACCTTTTACCTCGCACCCTCAGGCGAGGCAACTGGCCTCAGCTTCTGGAAATGCAGCACGGGTGAGCCCCTCCCACCAGCCAGGAAATGATGAGTTTCACGAGAGCAGGTCCTCCAGGGCCCCAGCAAATGCCAGGCCTGTTTACTAATGACAGCAAAGGTCCACCATCACTTAGCAGGAATGAGAGCATTCGCTTTCAACCTGCCCTGCCAGCCTCACAGGGCTGCGGCATGAACCCCTGTAGGGTTAGTTTATGAGTGCGTAGGGAAGTGCTCCCCAGAAAGCAGGAGAAACACGGATGGCCAGATACACGTTTGAGCCTCTGACAACTACAGTCACTGTGTACTAACTAGTGGTGAGGTTGGCAATTTGTAAAAATTACTCATTAAAGAGGGAGACAGAGCCAGGCTCAGTGGCTCATGTCTATAATCCCAGCACTTTGGGAGGCCAAGGTGGGAGGACTGCTTGAGGTCAGGAGTTTAAGACCAGCCTGGACAACATAGCAAGACCCCCGTCTCTACAAAAAATACAAAAATTGCCAGGCGTGGTGGCTCATGCCTGTAATCCCAGCACTTTGGGAGGTCGAGGCAGGCAGATCACGAGGTCAGGAGTTGGAGACCAGCCTGGCCAATATGGTGAAACCCCGTCTCTACTAAAAATACAAAAAAAATTAGCTGGGTGTGGTGGCGCGCACCTGTAGTCCCAGCTACTCAGGAGGCTGAGGCAGAAGAATCCTTGAACCCGTGAGGCGGAGGTTGCAGTGAGCCAAGATCACACCACTGCACTCCAACCTGGGCAACAGAGCGGGACCCCATCTCAAAAAAGAAAAAAGAAAAAAAAATACAAAAATTATCTGGACGCACGCCAGTAGTCCCAGCTACGCAGGAGGCTGAGGTGGGAGGATTGCTTGAGCCCCGGAGGTTGAGGCTGGAGTGGGCTGTGATTGTGCCACTGCACTCCAGCCTGGATGACAGAGCAAGACTTTGTCTCAAAAAATAAAATAAAACAAACAAGAACAGTTAGATCCCTGGCCTTGCCACTCGCAGGACAAGCTTTGTCCCCCTCGGCACTGTGGACATTCAAGGCGGATTAGTCTCTGGGGTGGGGTATCCTGGGCACTGCAGGGCACTGGGCAGCATCCCTGGCCACCACCCACTGTGTGCCAGGAGCATCCTCCAGTTATGACAACCACAAATGCCCCCAGACATCACCCAGTATGAGTCCCCGGGGTGCAGAATAGCCCCCCAGGTGAGACCCCCGCTGCAGCTGAGTGTGGCTGAGAGCTCTTCACAGTGGCCACGAGGAGGCGAGACTGGGGTGGGCCCCCAACTCCCACTGGGCGGGCTCAGAGCATGGCTCCTGCCCCCGCGTTCAGACTGAAGCCATCCAGGAGGCCAAGAAGGCGGTGCCAAGTCGGTGGTGCCCAGTCAAGCCCAGACCCTGTGGCCCTGGGTTAGGAAAAAGTTCCGTGAAAGGCGTGTGGCCCTGGGTTGGGATGGGAGCTTGGGGCGTTCCTCCCTGTGGCTTCCTCTTTCTGACACTTGGTCTCTTGTCTCTTGAAACTTTGGGCTGAGTCCTCTGAAGCAGGCACCACAGGTGTCCGTGACGTCTCATCACTGTAACTGTCCCCTAGGTGACACGATCTTAGCTTTGTTTTGAGACAGGGTCTTACTTTGTCCCCCAGGCTGCAGTGCAGTGGCACAATCATAGCTCACTGCAGCCTTGACCTCCTGGGCTCAAGCAATCCTCCCACCTCAGCCTCCAAGTGGCTGGGACTATACAGGCACATCCACCATGCCTGGCTAATTTCTAACTATTTCGTGCAGAGATGGGTCTCACTATGTTGCCCAGGCTGGTCTTGAGCTCCTGGCCTCAAGCAGTCCTCCTGCCTCGGCCTCCCAAAGTGCTGGGATTACAGGCGTGAGCCACTGCAGCTGGCCAGGGCTGCTTTTAGGGGTGAGGAAAGTGTTCTGGAATTAGATAAAGGTGGTGTTTGCGCAACGCCAAACGTGCCAGGAGTCACGTAACTGTACTCCTGAACTGTAACTGAAAAGGTTAAAACGTGTGGGATGTGAGTCATATGTCAATCTAAAAACAGAAGAAAAGACTATCAGGAGAATTAGGACAGTATGCTAAGCCCTCGATAGCACCTGGCCCGGAGGGGCCTGGGCAGGCCTTGCTTCCTGCCTGTCTGCTTTCCCACGAGAGAAGTCAGAGATGCAGTAGGCACAGTGGCTCACACCTGTAATCCCTGCACTTTGGGAGGCTGAGGTGGGAAGATCGCTTGACTCCAGAAGCTCGAGACCAACCTGGGCAACATAGCAAGACCCCATCTCTACAAAAATACAAAAATTATACAGGTGTGGTGGTGTGTGCCTGTAGTCCCAGCTACTCAAGAGGCTGAGGTGGGAGGATCACTTGAGCCCGGGAGGTCAAGGCTGCAGTGAGCTCTGATTGCACTACTGCACTCCAGCCTGGGCAACAGAGCAAAACCCTGTCTCTAAAAAAAACAAAAATGTAAACCAGACAGAAGCACAAAACAGTGACAGGATGCACGCCTGGGTGATCAGGGAAGACGCAGCCATCCTCCAGCAGGAGTGAGGGTGGCCTACCAGCACCAGGAGCAGTTGTAATGTTTAAAAGTAAACCCTCAGGCCGGGCATGCTGGCTCACGCCTGTAATCCCAGCACTTTGGGAGGCCAAGGTGGGCGGATCACCTGAGGTCAGGAGTTTGAGACCAGCCTGGCCAACATGGTGAAACAGTTTCTACTAAAAATACAAAAATTAGGCAGGCATGGTGGCGTGTATCTGTAATCCCAGCTATACAGGAGGCTGACCAGGAGAATCGCTTGAACCCAGGAGGCAGAGGTTGCAGTGAGCCGACATCACGCCACTGCACTCCAGCCTGGGTGACAGAGCGACACTTCACCTCAAAAAAATAAAAATAAAAAAGTAAAAATAAACACTCAGAGGCTGGGTGTTATGGTTCACGCATGTAATCTCAGCACTTTGGGAGTCCAAGGCGAGTGGATCACTTGAGGTCAGGAGTTCGAGACCAGCCTGGCCAACATGGCGAAACCCCACCTCTACTAAAAATACAAAATTAGTTGGGCGTTGTAGCGGGCACCTGTAGTCCCTGTTACTTGGGAGGCTGAGGCAGGAGAATCGCTTGAACCTGGGAGACAGAGGTTGTAGTGAGCTGAGATCGTACCACTGCACTCCAGCTTGGGCGACGAGCAAAACTCCGTCTCAAAAAAATAAATAAATGAAAGTAAAAATAAATAAATACTCAGATTTTGGAAGGTGGCTCCGGGACACTGCCTTTTTTTTTTTTTTGAGACAGAGTCTTGCTCTGTCGCCCAGGCTGGAGTGCAGTGGCACAATCTCGGCTCACTGCAAGCTCTGCCTCCCGGGTTCAGGCCATTCTCCTGCCTCAGCCTCCCAAGTAGCTGGGACTACAGGTGCCCACCACTACGCCCGGCTATTTTTTTGTATTTTTAGTAGAGACGAGTTTCACCGAGTTAGCCAGGATGGTCTTGATCTCCTGATCTTGTGATCCGCCCACCTCGGCCTCCCAGAGTGCTGGGATTACAGGCGTGAGCCACCGCGCCCAGCGCCTTTTTTAGCAGGACGGATTCTGGGCTGGGAGCATCTTCCAGCCAAGTATCAGGGCTGGGCTGCCAGGCCGGGAGCCAGTGTTGTGCACTGACCTAGAACATATGGAACTGACTTCTCCACTCAGGGCTTGTCTCTCAGGCGCCTCCCGTGCTCTGGGGCAGCGGTCCCCGAGGCAGTGGCAGGATGTGGAAACCTCCGGAAGGAAGTGGGTGACTGTGGTCCGTGAGCTGCTACACCTCGGTGGGGGAGGGGTCATACCAGTTGGTTGCTTAGTGAAACTGTGTTGTTCAAAAAAAAAAAAAAAAAAGTGTTGCAGCAGGGGAATTTGTCATCTCACCTTTCATTTCTCTAGAAGTTTCCAAGGGTCACTTGTGTCTCATCCGTGGGAAGACCGGGGGAGCCCAGAAGGCCTTGGTGTGGAATTCTGAGAGCTGATTTCCTGCCTTGTCTTCTCCACTGCCCCTGGAAGAATCCGAGAAGAGCAGAGCGGAGGGAGCCCCAGACACGGTAACCAGCCCCTGGCCTCAGGGGACAACGAGGGCGGGAGTCAGGGTCCCGAGGCCACCCCGGCCTTTCTTTGGAAAAGACCCCTTTCTGTGGCCAATCACCCCTCCGCCAAGGAGCCTGTGTTTGTTCCTGATAGAAAACGCTTTGCTCGGGCCGGACATGGTGGCTCACGTCTGTAATCCCAGCACTTTGGGAGGCTGAGGTGGGAGGATTGCGTGAGGCCAGGAATTGGAGAGCAGCCTAGGCAACATGGTGAAACCCCTGTCTCTATGTAAAAAAAAAAAACTAGGCCGGGCACGGTGGCTCACGCCTGTAATCCCAGCACTTTGGGAGGGCGAAGCGGGCAGATCACGAGGTAAAGAGTTTGAGACCAGCCTGGCCAGCATGGTGAAACCCCGTCTCTACTAAAAGTACAAAAATTAGCTGGGCGTGGTGGCGGGCGCCTGTAGTCCCAGCTACTCGGGAGGCTGAGACAGGAGAATCGCTTGAACCTGGGAGGTGGAGTTTGCAGTGAGCCAAGATCATGCCACTGCACTCCAGCCTGGGTGACAGAGCAAGACCCTGTCTCAAAAAAAATAAGAAGGAAAAAGAAAACCGTTTGGTGTGATGGGAACTCTGCCGGTCCACAAGGTTCTTCAGAAGATGTTAACTTCCACTGAAAATCCTGCACCTTTTTTTTTTGTGATGGAGTGTCACTCTGTCACCAGGGCTGGAGTGCAGTGGCGTGATCTCGGCTCACTGTAGCCTCCGCCTCCCTGGGTTCAAGCGATTCTCCTGCCTCAGCCTCCTGAGTAGCTGGGATTATAGGCACATGCCACCACACCCGGCTAGTTTTTTGTATTTTTAGTGGAGATAGGGTTTCACCATGTTGGCCAGGCTGGTCTCGAACTCCTGACCTCAAGTGATCCACCCACCTCGGCCTCCCAAAGTGCAGGGATTACAGGCATGAGCCACCTCGCCTGGCACCCCTCACCTTCTGAAAGGAGACAGACATGCCAAGAGGAAGTTTACAAGCTCCTCGGGCTGCCCTGTCTTGTTTTCTGGAACTGTCTTGGCGTGAGTCCGGTAGACAAGCTTAAAAGGATATAGACAAAGATAAGCCTCGGCCAGGCATGGTGGCTCACGCCTGTAATCCCGGCACTTTGGGAAGCTGACGTAGGAGGATCACTTGAGACCAGGAGTTCAAGACCAGCCTGGGCAATGTAGTGAGACCCTATCTCTACAAAAAGTTTTAAAAAGACAAGCGGGGGCCTGTGGGAACAGCCGCTTTCTCCCTGAGGCTCAGCCCAGGTAGGGGGTCTCCTCCCATGGCTGCAGTCAGCCCAGGGCTGCAATACCACTGCTGGAAGGACCAGCCTGCCCAACCACGTGGCATGGTTGGAAGCTAAGCCCCCAAATTGGCATGGGAGGCCCTGAAATCAACAAACGGCAGCACCAGCCTGTGGCAGGTTGGGTTTTGCTCTGTGCTGTGATTTCTGTTGGAGTTGGAAAGTTGGCTGTGAGTCGGCCCAGATGTGAAGCGGAAACGGGGAGGAGGGAGGTGAGTGGGCCTGGCTGGGTGGATGGGGGTCTGCTCGCCTGCACGGTTTCCTCTTTGGTAAAGTGGGGCCTGCACTCGCCCCGTCTAGACAGGCATGTGGGGACTGAGGTGATTGATTCCCAGCGTGGAGGAGCATCTCGCTCAGTGCCAGGCGGACCATGGCCTGGAGGTGGCCGTCATTTTCCCTTCTCCCGAGGGGATTTATTGATCTTGTGCTGCAGGTGGTGTGGCCTGAGGGCAGGTGTGGCTTGCAGAGCTCATCACTGGGGCAGGTGCAGGGCTCTGGGGTGCTGAGCTGTCACTGGGGAAGGGCCTCAGGTCCCCCCCCAACGGCTCCCACCTGCTCAGCCACAGCGTGGATGCGTCCCGGGCTCCCCAGCCCCAGGGGGATACCATAAGCACAGAGGTGGCCTCTTTGAATCAGGGGCTTCCCAGGGAGGGTCTGAGGCTGGGCTGCGGGATTGTTCCTTCCTTGGGAAGCGGGCAGGGGTGGCCAGGCACAGTGGCTCACACCAGTGATCTCAGCACCTTGAGAGGCTAAGGCGGATGGATCGCTTGAGTCCAGGAGTTCAAGACCAGCCTAGGCAACATAGTGAGCTCCCATCTCTACAAAAAATACAAAAAAAAAAAAAAAATTAACTGGTGGTGAAAAAATTATAAAAAATTATGGCAGTGAGTGCCCGTGGTCCCAGCTACTCAGGAGGCTGAGGCAGGAGGATCCCTTGAGCTAGGAGGTCGAGGCTAAAGTGTGAGCCGTGATCCTGCCACTGCACTCTAGCCTGAGCAGTAGAGCGAGAACCTGTCTCTAAAAATGGAAGAGAAGCAAGCAGGGTGACCTGTGTGGTGACCCTGGGGTTGTGCTCCGCCAAGCAAAACCAAGATGGGTCAGCAGTCCCTGGACTTGGAGCATCCACGTGGCTCTGCTGGGCAGTGGAGGGGCCCTGTGGTGGAGCAGCGCTGGCCCGGGAAGCGTGTGTCACTAGGCTTGTGATCAGACGGCTGCCCGCATCCCTGAGAGTTGCTGAATTTAGGGAGTTGTGGGGCAGAAAGAGCGGTGGCTTCACCCACAGAGTCCAGGGTTCGAGACCCGGCCGATCCACCCACAGAGTCCAGGGTTCGAGCCCCAGCCGATCCACCCACTAGCTGTGTGGCGTGAGACACTGCTGTAGAATCAGTCGTAATCATCTGAGCCACGATCTCACCCAGGGCGATCTAATCTTAACCCGAAGGGACGCTGGGTGATGTCTGGGCACATCTGTGGTTGTCATAACTTGGGGGAGCTCCTGGCAGGGAGGGGCGGCGGCCAGGGATGCCGCTCAGCAACTTGCAGTGCCCCTGACGGCCCCACCCCAGAGAACGATCCAACCCCGATGTCCACAGAGCCAGGGGGTAGAGGCCTGGTTTTCTGGGCCCTGGTTTTCTCATCTGTAAAGTGGAGACAGGGTTTTCATCCCAGGCAAATGAAAAGTTCAAGTTCCTAGTTGGGTGTTAACCCTGGTGGCAGGAAGTGATGATGGTGGCTAAGGGCCCCAGGATGGTGCTGGGGAAGTTCAGGCCTTTCTGGTCACTGCAGCGTGGGTGGGACTCGAGTCCTCCTGCCACCTGTGCCCAGGCTGCCCTGAGCAGTGTCCCCAGCTGGTCCTCACCAGGGGCTCCCTTGTGACAATCCATTGACCCTGGACCTTCTTATGGTGCAGACTCTGTCGTCACTGCGTTCACAGTGGGCACAGTGTTGTGTTGTGTTGTGTTGTGTTTTTGAGACAGAGTCTTGCTCTCTCACCCAGGCTGGAGTACAGAGGCCTGACCTTGGCTCACTGCAACCTCTGCCTCCCAGGTCAAGCGATTCTCCTGCCTCAGCCTCCCAAGTAGCCGGGATTTCAGGCATGCACCACCACGCCTGGCTAATTTTTGTATTTTTAGTAGAGACAGGGTTTCATCATGTTGGTCAGGCTGGTCTTGAACTCCTGACCTCGTGATCTGCCCGCTTCAGCCTCCCAAAGTGCTGGGATTACAGGCGTGGGCCACCGCGCCCGGCCTGTTTTGTTCTGTTTTGAAGCAGAATCTCGCTCTGTCGCCCAGGCTGGAGTGCAATGGTGTGATCTCGGCTCACTACAACCTTTGCCTCCCGGGTTCAAGCGATTCTCCTGCCTCAGCCTCCCGAGTAGCTGGGATTACAGGCGCCCGCCACCATGTCTGGCTAATTTTTGTATTTTTAGTAGAGATGGGGTTTCACCATGTTGGCCAGGCTGATCTCGAATTCCCGACCTCAGGTGATCCACCCGCCTCGGCCTCCCAAAGTGCTGGGATTACAGGCATGAGCCACCGCGCCCAGCCTCTAACTTGCTTTTCTTCCAAACAGTGCAGCATCTCTTCCCCCCGACCCCCAGGCCCTGTGAACATTTGGGTCCAGATCATTCTCTGGTGGGGGCCATTCTGTTGACTGTTGGGGGGTACCCTAACCCTAAGCCCTGGGGCCTCCAGAAGGATCCAGCTCTGCTCACACCTTATTTTTATTTTTTATTTTTTGAGACAGGGTCTTACTCTGTTGCCCAGGCTGGAGTTCGAGGCTCACTGCAGCCTCAAACTCCCGGGCTCAAATGGTCCTCCGACCTCAGTTCTGGGATTACAGGCATGCGCCACTACACCCAGCTAATTTTTAAATTTTTTTGTAGAGACGAGGTCTCGCCGTGTTGCTCAGGCTGACCTCAAACTCCTGGACTCAAGCCATCTACCTACCTCACCCTCTCAAAGTACTTACAGGTGTGAACCACTGCACCCGGCCTGTTCACACCTTAAATTTAGCCCTACAGGATCCATTCCCAACAGCTGAGAGCTTCCCCATGCTAGATTGGTGTTGTTTTCAGCCTGAAATTTGTGGTGATTTGTGATGGCAGCCCCAAACACTCGCCCAGTCGTGTATCGTGAGGGATGAGACACAAGACAGGACTTAGTCACAAGTAACAGCAACACAGCCGGGCGCGGTGGTGCACGCTTGCAATCCCAGCACTTTGGAGGCCAAGGTGGGCGGATCAGATGAGGTCAGGAATTCGAGACCAGCCTGGCCAGCATGGTGAAACCGGTCTCTACTAAAAATACAAAAATTAGCTGGGCGTGGTGGCAAGTGCCTGTAGTGCCAGCTACTCGGGAGGCTGAGGCAGGAGAATTGCTTGAACCCAGGAGGTGGAGGCTGCAGTGAGCTGAGATCTCGCTACTGCACTCCAGCCTGGGTGACAGAGTGAGACTCTACCTCAAAAAAAAAAAGAGGTGGGGGTTGGAATGTACTAGAACGTGATGAATGTGTGTTTATTACTTGTGAGCGTTGCGTGGAGCCCAGGAGGCCTGGGCATGTGTGGGCCTCACTCCCTCTCCCCTCTCTGACTCCCCCTTCTGCTGGGTCCTCTTCATGCTGTGGTGAGGACCCCCGCCCTGCCCAGCACCCTGCGTGGGCCTTGCCCCAAGTGTCACAGTCAAGTCTCTGCCCGTCCAGAAGGTGCACCCAGCAGAGCAGGGTGGGGTCTGCATCCACTCTGGGCCTGCCATGGTGCCGGCGTCCTGGCAGTGACGATAACGGTGTTGGCGGTGACAGGCCCTGCGTGGTGAGCGTGAGCCCGGCACACGCGCGGTGTGTGCTCCAGGTCGTCCCTCCGCCCTGTGC
The DNA here is from genome assembly GCF_028858775.2 of Pan troglodytes. Classification (NCBI taxonomy): domain Eukaryota; kingdom Metazoa; phylum Chordata; class Mammalia; order Primates; family Hominidae; genus Pan; species Pan troglodytes. The sequence continues at coordinate 4,383,460 of NC_072418.2, read as the reverse complement.
GGGATGGACTCTGTCTCTGTCCCCTGAGAATTCTCAGGGGAGTAGGAGGACGCCGGGTCCCCACCCCAGAGCAACCCGTGGGTGTCTCACAAGTCACCACTCAGGCGTGCATGAGACTTGGGCCGGCTCCTGGAGGCTTCCTCATTTATACGGTGCCTTGGGGTGGACAGCTGCCCCTGGAATCACCCGGCATCTCGCCATGTGACCCGACCTGGAAGGGGGTCTTTGCGGACGAAATCAAGGGAAGAGGGGTCACCCAATCGCAGGGTCCCTGACCCAGTGACCAGTGACTTGGGCACAGCAACATGGGGAGAACGCTGACACGATAGGGACTCATTCTCAGTTCTGGGGCCACACGTCTGAGACGAAGGTGTGGGCGGGGCTGGGTCCCTCTGAGGCCGAGGGGCATCTGCCAGGCTTCTCTCTGCTCCTGGCGGTGGCCAGCATCCTGGGCGACCCTTCGCTTGTGGAAGCATCACCCCCATCTCTGCCTGCATCCTCGCACAGCCGTCTCCCCCGTATCTGCCTCACTCCTGAGGATGTTTGTCACTGACTGTGGGGCCACCCAAGGAATCCAAGATGACGCCCCTTGAGACCTTCTTCCACCTAGGCTGCCATGCACAGGCTGCGGGCATTGCGGCGTGACTTCCTTTGTGGAGGCCGCAGTCCGGCCATGCAGACCCCTGTGACTGGCATCTCAGCCTGCCCCACACTCAAGCCCCACAGTGCTGGGTGGCAGCAAGTCTAGGTCCGGGCCAGGCATCGGCACCGGGGAAGATGCGGCCCCTGCGGGCTCTTGGGGCCCGGCTCTCCGCACCTTCTGCTGTGAACCGGTCAGGCCTCGCCACGCGCAGTTCTCTTCTGTCCACTGAGGAGGTGGCCCCCTTTGGGTGAAACTCCTTAAAGTCAAAAGTCCAGGGGATGTTTTGAACCCTGCCACTAGTGGCTCACACCTGTAAGCCCAGCACTTTGGGAGGCAGAGGTGAGAGGATCATGTGAGCCCAGGAGTTAGAGACCATCCTGGGCAACATAGTGAGACCTCGTTTCTACTAAAAATAAAGAAACTTACCCAGGTGTGGTGGTGTGTGCCTGTAGTCCCAGCTACTCAGGAGGCTAAGTTGAGAGGATCGCTTGGGCCTGGGAGGCAGAGGTTGCAGTGAGCCGTGATGGCACCACTGTACTCCAGCCGGGGCAACAGAGTAAGACCCTGTCTCAAAAAACAAAAAATCCTGCCGCTTGTGCCCTCAGCAAGAGTTTCCGGGAAATTCTGTCGCCTCCAGCAGGTCATGATTCCCCTGTGTATTTCAGGTCCGCGGGAGAGCTGTGGGGCTTGGTGAGTGTTTCGTGGCCTCTCGGGTTGCTCAGCACCCCCAGCCAGCTGGCCCAGGACCCCTCTACAGAAGCCCAGGAGAGCAGGCATCACCAAGATGTCCAACCCCTTCCTGAAGCAAGTCTTCAACAAGGACAAGACATTCCGCCCCAAGCGCAAGTTTGAGCCGGGCACCCAGCGCTTCGAGCTGCACAAGAAGGCGCAGGCGTCGCTGAACGCCGGGCTGGACCTGCGGCTGGCCGTGCAGCTGCCCCCGGGCGAGGACCTGAACGACTGGGTGGCTGTTCACGTGGTGGACTTCTTCAACCGCGTCAACCTCATCTACGGCACCATCAGCGACGGCTGCACGGAGCAGTCCTGCCCCGTCATGTCGGGGGGCCCCAAGTACGAGTACCGCTGGCAGGATGAGCATAAGTTCCGGAAGCCCACGGCACTCTCCGCGCCCAGGTACATGGACCTGCTGATGGACTGGATCGAGGCGCAGATCAACAACGAGGACCTCTTCCCCACCAACGTTGGTGAGTCAGAGCTGGCAGGGGCTCGGGGATACAGAGCCTTCCAGAAAAGTCAGGGAGGCCGAGCACAGTGGCTCACACCCGTAATGCCAGCGCTTTGGGAGGCCGAGCCCAGGGATCGCCTGAGCCCAGGAGTTTGAGCTCAGCCTGGGCAACATAGCAAGATCCCATCTCTACAAAAAATTTTAAAAATTAGCCAGGCATGGTGGCGCACGCCTTTGTTCGCAGCTACTCGGGAGGCTAAGGTGGGAGGATCGCTTGAGGCTAGCAGGTTGAGGCTGCAGTAAACTATGATCGTGCCACTGTACTCCAGCCTGGGTGACAGAGCAAGACCCTGTCTCAAAAAAAAAAAAAAAAGGATTCCATTTCTGAGTATTCTCCTAAGTTGGGCTGCTCTTAGTAGCCCCCCTTCATCCTGAATCACTCCTGGTGACTCCTGTCTCCTCACCCCAAAGCAGAGAAGGACAGGATCAGCATCAGGCCTGGAGTCCTTCGCAGAGGAGACAAGCACGCCTGCCAGTGCTGGTCCCAGTGTTCTCAGTGGTTTCAGAATCACTTCCATGGAGCCCCTGGGTCCACCAGGATCATCACCCCGTTGGTGGGACCCCCTGCCCAGCTCGATGTGTAATGCACTGCATGGCTCTCAGGGACACCCCATAAACGTGGGTTTGAGGATGATCATTAGGGCACGTCCCTCCAGAGTACAGCGTACCTTTCTTTTCTTTTTCTTTTTTTTTTGAGACAGTGTCTCACTCTGTCACCCAGGCTGGAGTGCAGTGGCACGATCTCGGCTCACTTCAACCTCTACCTCCCAGGTGCAAGCGATTCTTCTGCCTCAGCCTCCTGAGTAGCTGGGATTACAGGCATGAGCCACCACACCCGGCTAATATTTGTATTTTTTAGTAAAGATGGGGTTTCTCCATGTTGGCCAGGCTGGTCTCGAACTCCTGACCTCAAGTGATCTGCCTGCCTCGGCCTCCCATAGTGCTGGGATTACAGGCGTCAGCCACCGCGCCTGGTCTGCCAGCAATTTCTGTCTGGAAGCCCCTTGTCACATCCAGGAGCAAAGGGTTCTGGACATGGACTTGGCTGAGTCCGTGGACCCGTCCCACCCCTCTCCCTGCAGGCACTCCGTTTCCCAAGAACTTCCTGCAGACGGTGCGGAAGATCCTGTCGCGGCTGTTCCGCGTGTTCGTGCACGTCTACATCCACCACTTTGACCGCATCGCGCAGATGGGTTCCGAGGCCCACGTGAACACCTGCTACAAGCACTTCTACTATTTCGTCAAGGAGTTCGGCCTCATCGACACCAAGGAGCTGGAGCCACTGGTGCGCGGGCTTGGGGCTGAGGACGTGGGGTTACGATGGGGCTGGCGGCCCGCGGCAGAGGAACCCTTCCGAGGCCAGGACCCTGACTGCTTGCGGTCGGCCCAGCAGCTGGCGGCCCCGGCTGGAGTTGGGCCCCGGGAACCCTGCTGATGGGACAAGTGGTGAGGTAGCTGGGAGGGATCCTGCGTTCTCCCACGGAACAAATGCCGGCGACAGGTGCAGTTTCCTCCGCGCCGCCCCGCGTCCAGCTCACTCCGCCTTCACCGTCCTGAGCTCAGGTGTCCCAGAGGACACTCAGGTGTCCCAGCTCAGTGTCCCTTGTGAAAGGGATGCGAGCCGGCACAAGCAGACTCCACCCCGACTTTTTTTGTTTGTTTGTTTTTGTTTGTTTTGAGACGGAGTCTCACTCTGTCACCCAGGCTGGAGTGCAGTGGTGCGATCTCGGCTCACTGCAACCTCCGCCTCCGGAGTTCAAGTGATTCTCCTGCCTCAGCCTCCCAAGTAGCTGGGATTACAGGCACGCGCCACCACGTCCAGCTAATTTTTTGTGTTTTTAGGAGAGAGGGGGTTTCACCGTGTTAGCCAGGATTGTCTCGATGGATCTCCTGACCATGTGGTTTGCCCATCTCAGCCTCTCAAAGTGCTGGGATTACAGGTGGGAGCCACTGTGCCTGGCCTTTTTTTTTTTTTTGGAGATGGAGTCTCCCTCCCTCACCCAGGCTGGAGTGCAGTGGCGCGATCTTGGCTTACTGCAACCCCCACCTTCCGGGTTCAAGCAATTCTCCTGCCTCAGCCTCCTGAGTAGCTGGGATTACAGGCACGTGCCACCACGCCCCGCTAATTTTTGTATTTTTAGTAGAGACCAGGTTTTGCCATGTTGGCCAGGCTGGTCTCAAACTCCTGAACTCAGGTGATCTCCCTGTCTCAGCCTCCCAAAGTGCTGGAATGACAGACGGGAGCCACCGCACCTGCCTAGATTCCACCCGACTTCTGTAGCCAGCCGGGTACCTCTGCATCTGCCCTAGCCTGTCTGCTTTCCACGTTACCAGGTTTTATCGGGAGATGAACCCAGGGACCAGATTCCTCGGTGTGGGGTCCACATCCCTGAAGCCAATGTTGCTTCTTGAAATTGGGGCCCACAATTGTGACTCGGTGATGGGGACCAGCAGTGGAGTGGGTGCCCGTGATTCAGGGCCTGGCACTGGAACCTGCCCAGAGGCTGCACTGTTCCCCAGGCTGCTGGGCGCTGTATGGATGTGGGGATCCTGATGTGAGAGTGGGACCCCACCAGCCTCCGAGTAGCTGGGACCACAGCCAGCACGCCCGGCTGATTTTTTATTGTGTGTAGAGATGGGGTCTCACTATGATGCCCAGGCTGGTCTGAACTCATGGATGCAAGCAATCCTCCCACCTTGGCCTCCCAAAGTATTCAGATGACAGGTGGGAGCCACCACTCTCTTACAACTTTAAAAAATGGTTAAAAATGGACGGACGAGGTGGCTCCCACCAGTAATCCCAGCCCTTTGGGAGGCCAAAGAGGGAGAATCACTCGAGCTCAGAAGTTTGAGAACAGCCTGGACAACGTAGTGAGACCTCATCTCTACAAAAAATGAAAAAAATGAGCCAGGCACAGTGGTGCGTGCCTGTGGTCCCAGCTACTCAGGGGGCTGAGACAGGAGAATCGCTTGTGCCTGGGAGGTTGAGGCTGCAGTAAGCCGAGATCACGCCACTGTACTCCAGCCTGGGTGACAGCCAGTAACCTGTCTCAAAAAAAAAAAAAAAAGAAAAGATTAAGGCCCAGCGTGGTGGCTCATGCCTGTAATCCCAGCACTTTGGAATGCCAAGGCGGGCAGCTCATGAGGTCAGGAGTTCGAGACCAGCCTGGCCAACATGGTGAAACCCCATCGCTACTAAAAATACAAAAAATTAGCTGGGCATGGTGGCACGCGCCTGTAATTCCAGCTACTCGGGAGGCTGAGGCAGAAGAATCACTTGAACCCAGGAGGCAGAGGTTGCAGTGAGCTGAGATCGCGCCATTGCACTCCAGCCTGGGTGACAGAGCAAGACTCTGTCTCAGGGGAAAAAAAAAAATTAGCCAGGCATGGTGGTGGGCACTTGTGATCCCAGCTACTCGGAGGCTGAGGCAGGAGAATCGTTTGAACCCAGGAGGTGGAGGTTGTAGTGAGCCAAGATTGCGCCACAGCTCTCCAGCCTGAATGACAGAGTGAAACTCCGTCTCAAAAAAAAAAAAGACTAAAAACATCTTCACATAACTTCCTCATTTTTGTGCATCCCCTTTCAGGCTTTGCTACTGGTAAACATTTTGCTAAATTTAAAATTAATAGTTGCATACTCAATGGGTCTAAAGATGGTAGTGGGGTCTTCCTCTTTTTTCTTTCTTTTTCTTTTCTTTTTTCTTGTTCTTTTTTTCTGTATTCCAGAACTTTCCTTCTAGTGTCCCAGTCTGTATAAGACAGGGATCAGCAAACTGCAGCCCTCTGGCCTGGCTTCCTGTTTTTGTAAATAAAGTTTGTGGGGTTTTTTTGTTTGTTTGTTTGTTTGATCTCAGCCACTGCAACCTCCACCTCACAGGTTCAAGTGATTCCCTCAGCCTCCTGAGTAGCTGGGACTACAGGCATGTGCCACCATACCTGGCTTATTTTTTTGTATTTTTAGTAGAGATGGGGTTTCACCATGTTAGCCAGGATGGTCTCGATCTCCTGACCTCGTGATCCGCCCACCTCAGCCTCCCAAAGTTGTTTTTTTCTTTTTTGTGACAGAGTCTCGCTCTGTCACCCAGGCTGTAGTGTATGGCTCGATCTTGGCTCACGGTAACCTCCGTCTCCCAGGTTCAAGCGATTCTCCTCCCTCAGCCTCCTGAGTAGCTGGGATTACAGGTGCCTGCCACCATGCCAGGCTAATTTCTATATTTTTAGTAGAGACAGGGTTTCACCGTGTTATCCAGGCTGGTCTTGAACTCCTGACCTCAGGTGATCTGCCTACCTCTGCCTCCCAAAGTGCTGGGATTACAGGCGTGAGCCACCAAGCCTGGCTGTAAATACAGTTTTATTGGCAGCGAGGTACACTTGTGAGGTTACCATTGTCTGAGGTGGCTTTTGAGGTACAAGACAGAGTTGAGCCATCATGACAGGGACCGTCTGGCCCACAGATCTGCAAATGCTGACTCTCTGGCCTCATGGGGTAGCCTGCTGCCCCTGGTCTCAGGTGTGCCATTGCCTGTGTGGTTTTTGTTGTTTGGGTGTTCAGGGAAGCCCCCAGCTGCCGTTTCTCTGCCTGTGCATCTCCGTGTGTCTGCTGTTCGCATCACCCCTTTTGGGAGTGGCTGGTGGGAGCTGATGTCTTGCTTGCTCTTTACAGAAAGAAATGACCGCCCGGATGTGCCACTGAGAGCCCCGCGGGTCTCCCGGTGCCCGAACCGCCGCTGGGGCCTCGGAGACTTGGAGGAGGACGCTCTGGAACCATCATCCCGCTTCTCTCCGGCCTGAGCATCTCAGGGAGACCAGGGGCCGGGCCGCTGAGCAGGTGTTGGTCCTCAGGAGCTCCAACCCCGGACGGCAGATGCCTTCCTCACCGTCTCGAGCCTCAGTCTCCCGTCTGGGACTAAACGTGAACTCTGTAATTCTATGTGTTACTAGCAACCGGAAAAGCCCACTGTGTTTTTAAACCACTTCCACTTTCCAGGAGGCTGGATGGCTTCCAGGGTCACTCCTTGCCCTGGGTGGCTCCCAGGCTCCTGGAACTTCTGCCTCCACCTCGCTGGGGAGCCCCCAGGGCTGCTGTGGCCACAGCCCTGCCTGGGCCTGTCTCTCAAGGGCACCCAGCTTGCTCGGCCTCCTACATGTCTCCCGTTGGGGAGGCAAGAGGCTGAGGGGCTTCCGAGCCCCTGAGAGCGGACATCTCCTCCCGCAGGCCTTTACTCCGCACTCCCCACTGGCAGAGGCTGGTGTCTCTTCACACAGAGGCACAACCTGGACCCAGGCAGCCTCTTTCCTCCCTCCCCAATCTCTTCCATTTTTCTACAGATTTTTTTTTTTTTGTCATACTAGAGACAGGGGTCTCGCTGAACTCCTGGCCTCCAGTGGTCCTCCGTCCTCGGCCTCCCAAAGTGCTGGAATCACAGGCATGAGCCACCGCGCCCAGCCCTCTCTCTTCCTCAATGCACTGTGCTTCTTCCGTTCTTCCAAAACATTCAGCTGACTGTATCCAGGGCTTCCTGGACTCCTGGGACCCCACGTCCTGCACCCCGGCTTCTGACTCATTTCCTAAGGGCCCCTTTGTGTATCATAAAGGGTTTGATTTTTATAGTCACATTTACAACCATCTTGAGATTTTTATTTTTTTTGAACGGAGTCTCCCACTGTCGCCCAGACTGGAGTCCAGTGGCACGATCTCGGCTCACTGCATCCTCCACCTCCTGGGTTCAAGTGATTCTCCTGCTTCAGCCTCCCAAGTAGCTGGGATTACAGGTGTGCGCCACCACGCCCAGGAAATTATTGTAGTTTTAGTAGAGACAAGATTTCACCATGTTGGCCAGGCTGGTCTCAAACTCCTGACTTCAGGTGATCCGCCCACCTTGGCCTCCAAAAGTGCTGGGATTACAGGCATGAGCCACTGCACCCGGCCTAACCAGGCTGGAGTGCAGTGGTGGGATCTCGGCTCACTGCAAGCTCCGCCTCCCAGATTCACGCCATTCTCCTGCCTCAGCCTCCCCAGCAGCTGGGACTACAGGCACCCACCATCACGCCCAGCTAATTTTTTTGTATTTTAGAGACAGGGTTTCACCGTGTTAGCCAGGATGGTCTTGATCTCCTGACCTTGTGATTCACCAGCCTTAGCCTCCCAAAGTGCTGGGATTACAGATGTGAGCCACTGTGCCCGGCCAAGAATTTTTTTATCGATAACATAGTGAGCTCTCTGCCTCTTCGGAATGATGTCCACTTTGCTTATGATCAACCCAAGCAGGACTCTTCTCTCCCTGGACGCCTCTCCCCTGGTCTGGAATCTTCGAGTTCTGCCAGAATTGGCCTTTCCCAGATGCTGCAAACTTCCAGTTGAACCCCTTTTTCTGTGTGGCCCCTGGGGCTGCGAGACCAAAATCCATGAGTTCTGTGTCCCCTAGACCTTTGGAAGGTGAGAGCAGGGCCCTGAGCAAAGGCAGCCACCTCCTCTCCCTGGCTGAACCCCTGCCACCCTACTCCTCACCAGAATTGTCAGTGGCCTTTCACCACGGTGGCCCTTCCTGCCTGAGCCCTGCACTGTCCCAGACCACACAGAAGTCTGGTCACCTCTGGGTGCCTGGGATGGTCACCGAAGAGAAGCACGCTGTCCCCGTCTCTCCTGGCTTCTGCCAGAAAATCAAACAAGTGCAATTAACACACTGTCACTGCCGAAGCCTGAAACTCCCAGGACTTGTCCTTGATCCTTCCAGAAACCACCAGGTCCGGCACTTGGAGCCCCCCGGAGAGGGACCTCCCAGCCGAGCCCTCAAAGAACTCCATGAAATCAGGAACTGCTTGATGAAATGTATCTCCTTGTACCTGAGGATGAAGCCCAAACACCCACACCTCTGGCTCCCCCAGGGCTCGGGATGTCTCCAGCAGCCCGGCCACGCAGCTTCCCAGGTGGGCTCGGGGAGGTGGGAGCAGGGACCATCTCTGTCCCCTCCACCCTCACTCCATCCACCCCGGAGACCACCCTCCCCCAGCCAGATACGGAATAAAACTACAGACGCAGACGTCGGAATAAATGGTGTCGTTTTCCTGCCAGTGTTAACAGGGTGCCCTGTCCCAGGGGTGAGCCTCAGGCTTTGGGGCTGAGAAAATCTTTTTTATTTTTCTTTCTTTTTTTTTTTTTTTTTTTTTAGACAGCTACTCAGCTTTTCTTTCTTTCTTTCTTTCTTTTTTTTAATCCCAGCTACTTGGGAGGCTGAGGCAGGAGAATTGCTTTAACCCAGGCGGCAGAGGTTACAGTGAGCCGAGATCGCACCACTGCACTCCAGCCTGCGTGACAGAGCAAGACGCTGTCTCAAAAAGAAAAAGAAAAGAAAACGAAGCACAAAAGTTTTTACCCTGTGCCAAGGAACAGATTCAGAGGGAAAAGACCGAAGGGGTGGAGTCCAGGCCAGCCCGTGACTCCCTAGCCCGCTGTGGCCTTGGACATGGACAAATTAGCGTACACTACAACTTTCTATTGACTTGTTTATTTCATTCTTTCTTCCTTTTTTTTTTTTTTTTTTTTTTTTTGAGACAGTCTCGCCGTCACCCAGGCTGTAGTGCAGTGGCCTGATCTCGGCTCACTGCAACCTCAGCTTCCCAAGGAATTGGGACTACAGGTGCCCGCCACCACGCCCCAGCTAATTTTTTTTTTTTTTAAGATGGAGTCTTACTCTTGCCCAGGCAGGAGGGCAGTGGTGCAATCTTGGCTCACTGCAACCTTGGCCTCCCAGGCTCAAGTGATTCTCCTGCCTCAGCCTCCCAAAGTGCTGGGATTACAAGCGTGAGCCACCACACCCGGCCCTAATTTTTGTATTTTTGGTAGAGACAGGGTTTCACCATGTTGGCCAGGCTGGTCTCGAACTCCTGGCCTCAGGCGATTCCCCTGCCTCGGCCTCCCAAGTGTGGGATTGCAGGCATGAACCACTGTGCCCAGCTGCTTTTTGTTTTCTGTATGTGAAAAATGTGGTCATTGGGTGAGTGAGTCTCTGGGGTCCCTTCCAGCGTGAAACGTCGTGAGTCCGGAGCCTGACGGAAGACCAGCTTTGGCTCACGAATTTGGTATTTTGCACCTCAGCAGCATGGCAGAGAGGGGCAGCCCGGGCCCCACAGGGTGGACCCTTAGCCCTGTGCCCGTCAGCACTGTGCTGCCGCACCTCGCCCCTAGAGGGCACCACGGCGCTGGGAAGGGACAGGCTCCTGTTAGGCAAAGAGCGGGGGATCGGGAACCGCCTTCCAGAGAGGCTGCTGTTTCCTAGTTGTTTGTTTGTTTGTTTGTTCTGAGACGGAGTTTCACCCTTGTTGCCCAGGCTGGAGTGCAATGGCGCGATCTTGGCTCACTGCAACCTCCGTCTCCTGGGTTCAAGCAATTCTCCTGCCTCAGCCTCCCTAGTAGCTGCAGTTACAGGCATGTGCCACCATGCCCAGCTAATTTTTGTATTTGTTTTTGTTTTTTTGAGATGGGTCACCCAGGCTAGAGTACAGTGGCGCGATCTCGGCTCACCGCCACCTCCACCTCCCGGGTTCAAGCAATTCTCCTGCCTCAGCTTCCCGAGTAGCTAGGATTATAGGCATGCACCACCACGTCCGGCTAATTCATTGTTGTTGTTGTTGAGATGGAGTCTTGCTCTGTCACCCCGGCTGGAGTGCAATGGTGTGATCTCGGCTTACCACAACCTCCACCTCCCAGGTTCAAGCAATTCTCCTGCCTCAGCCTCCCTAGTAGCTGGGATTATAGGCGCCCACCACCATGCCCAGCTAATTTTTGTATTTTTAATAGAGACGGGGTTTCACCATATTGGCCATGCTGGTCTCAAACTCCTGACCTTAGGTGATCTGCCCACCTTGGCCTCCCAAAGTGCTGAGATTACAGGTGTGAGCCACCACGCCCAGCCAAAATTCACCATTTTTAAATTTAAAATTGGCTGGGTGTGGTGGCTCACACCTGTAATCCCAGCACTTTGGAGGCCGAGGCAGGAGGATCACTTGAGCTCAGGAGTTTGAGACCAGCCTGGGCATCATGGCAAGACCTCATCTCTACTAAAAATAAAAATAAATTAGCCGGGCGTGGTGGTGCGTGCCTGTAGTCCCAGCTTCTTTGGAGGCTAAGGCAGGAGGATCACTTAAGCCTCGGAAGTTGAGGCTGCCATGAGCCGCGATTGTGCCACTGTATTTCAGCCTGGGCAACAGAGCAAGACCCTGTATCAAAAAAAAAAAATCAAAATTCAGTGGTGCTGAGTACAGTATATTCATAAAGTGATGCAAATATCATCACTATCAAATTCAAAAACATTCTATCACCCCAAAGGGAACCCCGTCCCCATCAGCACTCACTTCCCGTCCCCTCCTCAGCCCCTGACAAACACATCCACCCTCCATCTCTGTGGATTGGACTATTCTGGGCATTTCTTATCTGTACATTTCTTTCAAAGGTAATTCGTAGTTATTTTTGGTTGTTAATATGAATGAGATATTTTTCCATGACATCTTTTTTTCCATTATACTTCTTAAACGTTGAAGTCTGGTATATATAAGAAATCTCGTGATTTTGAAATTGATTTAGAAACTGGCTTCTTTTCTGCATTTTAATTTGATTGGCCTGCATTTTCTAGGCAGGGATTCATATTTGCAGATGACAATAATTAAATATACTCATCTGTTATGGCAGAATCAGCAGATACTGTTACATCAATGATGATAGTTACCAAAATTTACTTCAGTGTGTGTTTTGTTTGTTTGTTTGTTTTCTGAGATGGAGTCTCGCCCTGTTGCCCAGGCTGGAGTGCAATGATGCGACCTCAGATCACTGCAACTTCTCCCTCCCGGGTTCAAGCGATTCTCCCGCCTCAGCCTCCCAAGTAGCTGGGATTACAGGTGTGCACCACCATGACTGGATAATTTTTGTATTTTTAGTAGAGACGGGATTTCACCGTGTTGTCCAGGCTGGTTTTGAACTCCTAACCTCATGATCTGCCTACCTCGGCCTCCCAAAATCAATGTGGTTTTAAATTTTACTTATTTGGAGATGGAGTCTCCCTCTGTCACCCAGGCTACAGTGCAGTGGCGCCATCTTGGCTCACTGCAACCTCCACCTCCCAGGTTCAAGCCAGCCTCCTGCCTCAGCCTCCCCAGTAGCTGGGACTACAGGTGCAAGCCACCATGCCTTTCTAATGTTTTATATATTAGCAGAGACAGGGTTTCACCATGTTGGACAGGCTGGTCACGAACTCCTGACCTCAAGTCTTGAACTCCTGACCTCAAGTGATCTACCTGCCTCAGCCTCTCAAAGTGCTGGGATTACAGCCGTGAGCCACCCTGCCAGGCCAGCCACACAGTCTGTTGTGTAAATAAAGTTTTATTGGCACACAGCCATGCTCATATATTTACATATTATTTACATATTGTCTGTGGCTGTAGAGTTAACCAACAGAGACCATCTGCTCCACAGAGCCAATTTTTTTTTTTAAAGGGAGTCTTGCTGTGTCGCCCAGGCTGGAGTGCAATGGTGTGATCTCAGCTCACTACAACCTCCGCCTCCTGGCCTCAAGCGATTCTCCTGCCTCAGCCTCCCGAGCAGCTGGTATTACAGGCGCCCGCCACCACCGCCAGCTAATTTTTGTATTTTTAGTAGAGATGGGGTTTCACCATGTTGGCCAAGCTGGTCTCTAACTCCTGACCTCGTGATCCACCCACCTTGGACTCCCAAAGTGTTGGGATTACAGGCGTGAGCCACCGCACCCGACAAAGCCAAAAATATTGACAGTCTGCCCCTTACAGTAAAAGTTTGGTGACCAAGCCAGGCATGATGGTGCACCTGTGATTCCAGCCACTCAGGAGGCTGAGGCAGGAAGATCACTTAAGCCCTGGAGGCGGAGGCTGCAGTAAGTTGAGATAGCACTACTGCACTCCAGCCTGGGCAACAGAGCAAGACCCTGTCTCAGAAAAAAAAAAGGGGGGGAGGTGGGGAGAGAGAGCTGACATTGAAAGATTTTCAATAAATGGTGTTAGAAAAAAAATAAACTGATCATATGTAAATATCCCTGCTCTTAATTGAGGTGAGTATCAAGTGAAAAAAGAAAGAAAAAGTTTGCGGACGCCTATAGAAATATACAGAAAGATGGCCTGGTGCAGTGGCTCACACCTGGAATCCCAGCACTTTGGGAGGCCGAGGTGGGCGGATCATGAGGTCAGGAGATCAAGACCATCCTGGCTAACACGCTGAAACCCTGTCTCTACTAAAAATACAAAAAATTAGCCGGGCATGATGGTGGGTGCTTGTAGTCCCAGCTACTCGGGAGGCTGAGGCAGGAGAATGGTGTGAACCCGGGAGGCGGCGCTTGCAGTGAGCTGAGATCCTGCCACTGCACTCCAGCCTGGGTGACAGAGTGAGACTCCGTCTCAAAAAAACAAACAAACAAAAATATACAGAAAGATTCTCCTGTTAAAATGTGAAGAACCCCTCATATCCAGTAAAAATCAGCACAAAACATTTTCTTTTCAGATAATGTTTGCATAACTCCATGAATTTATAAATACCTCTGAACTATACACATTTTTTTTTTTTTTGAAACGGAGTCTCACTCTGTCACCCAGGCTGAACTGCAGTGGTGCAGTCTCAGTTCGCTGCAACAATCCACCTCCTGGGTTCAAGCAATTCTCCTGCCTCAGGTTCCTGAGTAGCTGGGATTATAGGCACCAGCCACCACGCCTGGCTAATTTTTTTATTTTTAGTAGAGACGGGGTTTCACCATGTTGGCCATGCTGGTCTTGAACTCCTGACCTCAGGTGATCCACCCACCTTGGCCTCCCTAAATGCTGGGATTACAGGCATGAGCCACCACGCCGCCCTGAACCGTACACATTAGTGGGAGAATTTTATGAGATGTGAACTATGTCCCCATAAAATTGCTGTAACAAAGACATAGACTGGCAGAAGCAGAAGCTTAGGCAAAGTTTATATGTATATATATAATTTTTTCTTCAGACAGGGTCTTGCTCTGTCGCCTAGGCTGGAGTGCAGTGGCACAAATCACAGCTCACTGCAGCCTCAACTTCCTGGGCTCAAGCAATCCTCCCGCCTCAGCCTCCTGAGTATCTGGGCCTACAGGCATGTGCCTCCATGCCTAGCTGATTGTGTTTCTTTTTTGTAGAGATGAAGTCTCCCTACATTGCTCAGGCTGATCTTGGACTCCTGGCCTCAAGCGATCCTCCCTCTTCGGCCCCCCAAAGTGCTGGGATTGTAGACGTGAGCCACTGTTCCCAGCCAGCATAATTATATCAAATAAAGCAAACCAGGAGGAAAAAGCAATTGCAATCCTTTTTTTTTTTTTTTTTTTTTTTGAGACAGAGTCTCGCTCTGTCGCCCAGGCTGGAGTGCAGTGGCGTCATCTCGGCTCACTGCAACCTCCGCCTCCCAGGTTCAAGCAATTCTCCTGCCTCAGCCTCCTGAGTAGCTGGGATTACAGGCACCCGCCACCACCCCCGGCTAATTTTTGTATTTTTAGTAGAGACAGGGTTTCACCATGTTGGTCAGGCTGGTCTCAAACCCCTGGCCTCGTGATCCACCCGCCTCGGCCTCCCAAAGTGCTGGGATTACAGGTGTGAGCCACTGCACCCGGCCTTTTTTTTTTTTTTTTTTTTTTTTTGAGACGGAGTCTCACTCTTTCACCCAGGCTGGAGTGCAGTGAAACAATCTTGGCTCACTGCAACCTCTGCGTCCTGTGTTCAAGCGATTCTTCTGCCTCAGCCTCCCAAGTAGCTGGGACTACCAGCACCCGCCACCACATCCAGCTAATTTTTTTGTATTTTTAGTAGAGACGGGGTTTCACCATCTTGGCCAGGCTGGTTTTGAACTCCTGACCTTGTGATCCACCAGCCTCAACTCCCAAAGTGCTGGGATTACAGACATGAGCCTCCACGCCTGGCCAGCAATTGCAATCTTAATGATCAAGGTGAATCCAAATGTATATGGGACAGGCTGGGCACGGTGGCTCACGCCTGTAATCCCAGAATTTTGGGAGGCCGAGACGGGCGGATCACAAGGTCAGGAGATCAAGACCATCCTGGCTAACAGAGTGAAACCCCATCTCTACTAAAAATACAAAAAAAAAAAAAAAAAAAAATTAATCCGGCATGAGGTGGAGCTTGCAGTGAGCTGAGATAGTGCCACTGCACTCTAGCCTGGGTGACAGAGCGAGACTATCTCAAAAAAACAAAAAGTATATGGGACAAAGTACACTCATTGTGACCAGAGGGAAAATGTACAGGAAAGATACGTTAGTCAGAAAACTTCATGTGCTGAAGTACATTATATAAAATACAAATTAGCGTTTAAAAATCATGGTAAATGATTTAATAAACATTTTATTTATGTACTTATTTATTTTTTATTTTTTTTTATTGAGACGGAGCAGGCTGGAGTTCAATGGCATGATCTTGGCTCACTGCAACCTCTGCCTCCCGGGTTCAAGCACTTCTCTACCTCAGCCTCCCGAGTAGCTGGGACTACAGGCGCCCACCACCACGCCTAGCTAATTTTTGCATTTTTAGTAGAGACGGGGTTTCACTATCTTAGCCAGGCTGGTCTTGAACTCCTGACCTTGTGTTCTGCGTCCCTTGGCCTCCCAAGGTGCTGGGATTACAGGCGTGAACCACCACGCCCGGCCTACTTACTTTTTGAGACAGAGCCTCTCTCTGTCGCCCAGGCTGGAGTGCAATGGCGCCATCTCAGCTCACTGCAACTTCTGCCTCCTGGGTTCAAGCGATTCTCCTGCCTCACCCTCCTGAGTAGCTGGGATTACAGGCGTAAGCCACCACCCAGCTAATTTCTGTATTTTTAGTAGAGACTGGGTTTCGCCATGTTGACCAGGCTGGTCTTGAACTCCTGACCTCAGGTGATCTGCCCACCTTGGCCTCCCAAAGTGCTGGGATTACAGGCATGAGCCACCGCACCCGGCCTGGGCATCTTTATTGATTTGTAATTCACATTCCATACAATTCATTCATTTAAGGTGTACAATTCAGTCGCATGTAGTACATTCAGAAAAGTGTGCAACTACCACCTCCAATTCTACAGCATTCTATCACCCCGAGAAGAACAAACCTTGTCCCCATCAGCTGTCACTCCCCGACACCCACACATCCCCTCCCTGTCTCTGGATGGGCCTGTCCCGGACAGTTCATAGAAATGGGATCACACACTGCGTGGCCTTCTGAGTCTGGCATCTGTGACTGAGCATGATGTCCTCCAAGTTCACGCTGTGGCCTGGCTCCCGTTCGTCATGGGATAATGTTCCAGTGTGGATGGACCATCCGTCCCCTCCTGCCGGGTGTTCAGGCCATGCTGTCCTCTCGGCCACCAGGCATCAGGTGCCCATGTGCGCACTCGGCCCGTGTCCCGCGTGGGTGTCTTGTGTGGCTGCTGTTTATGCTCTGTCTCTGCTGACCTTCTGGTGCCACCGCCTGGTGGCCGCCCCGGAGGCGTGGCCCACGTTCCTCGATATTTCTGGAGCTGTCTGCCCTTCTTTCCAAGCCAGAGAAGCAGATGGAAAACAAAAGCAGCTGCCCGCCCTCCTTGTCCCCGCCACAGGCCTACGCATCACTGGATGGGATCCTGCTCTCGGGAAGGCCGGCGGGAGAACGGCTCCGTCTGTCTGGCCTGGAAAGCAGCTCCCGCGCTGCCCCACCCGCCACCAGGCCACTGCGTCCTCGTGGCTCTGCTGCCGGCCTCAGGGATCCCCCTGAGTTCTGACTGCAGGCAGAGGATGGACCTGCCTTTTCGGGCAGGTGACCCATGGTGCTCTCCTACTTTGTGGGAAAGAGGGACATGGAGTCAGGTGTGACTCCCTGGACCCCTCAGGCCAGGCCCCCAGCACTGATTCACCAAATAACTGGAAACTGCTTCTTGTCAGACACAGGCCGTGGCCCTGGTCCTGACCTCAGCGTGTCATCAACAGAAAGCTGATTGAGGCCCCTTGGCAAGGTCCCTGGTAGGTCGTGTCGCCGGGAGGTGGATGCCAGCCCTGGCTCACCACAGCCGCCCCTCCTGTTTCTCTCCACCTGCAGCCAGTGTCCTGGCGTCCTGGAAGCAACCTCCCCTGCCTGCTCCTCCCGCTTGGCCGCGGGGCCACAGGGCGCTATGACTGTGCAGGAGGCCTCAGAAGGACGGGCAATTTTTAAGATTCTATTTTTATTATTTTATTTTATTTTTGAGACGGAGTCTCGCTCCGTCACCCAGGCTGGAGTGCAGTGGCGCGATCTCGGCTCACTGCAACCACCGCCTCCTGGGTTCAGGTGATTGTCCTGCCTCAGCCTCCTGAGTAGTTGGGATTACAGGCGCGTGCCACCATGCCCGGCTATTTATATTTTTAGTAGAGATGGGGTTTGGCCATGTTGGCCTCGCTGTGCCCAGCCAATGTCATCTGTTTCTTTTTACTTTTTAAAATATGTGGGTCTTGAACATTTACACACGTGTTGGTCAACATCCAGGTGAGAAAAGACGGAACACACAAGCTGTCAGGGAAATGCAAATCAAAACCATCGCTAAGATGATGTCACTCAGAAACGACAATAGCGGCCGGCACAGTGGCTCAGGCCTGTGATCCCAGTACTTTGGGAGGCTGAGGTGGGCAGATCAGCTGAGGTCAGGAGTTCAAGACCAGCCTGACCAACAAGGTTAAACCCCGTCACTACTAAAAAATACAAAAATTAGATGGGGATGGAGGCACTCTCCTGTAATCCCAGCTACTCAGGAGGCCGAGGTGGGAGGATTGCGTTAGCCCAGGAAGTCGAGGGTGCAGTGAGCCGAGATCAGGCCACTGCACTTAAGCTTGGGTAACAGAGCAAGACCCTGTCTCAAAAAAAATAAAATAAAGCTGGGTGCTGTGGCTCACACCTGTAATCTCAGCATTTTGGGAAGCTGAGACCAGTGGATCACTTGAGATCAGGAGTTCAAGAGCAGCCTGGCCAACATGGTGAAACCCCGTCTCTACTAAAAATACAAAAATTAGGGAGGTCGAGATGAGCAGATCACCTGAGATCAGGAGTTCGAGACCAGCCTTTAACATGGTGAAACGCTGTCTCTACTAAAAATACAAAAATTAGCTGGACGTGGTGGCAGGCACCTGTAATCCCAGTTACTCGGGAGGCTGAGGCAAGAGAATTGCTTGAACCCGGGAGGTGGAGGTTGCAGTGAGCCAAGATCGCACCATTGCACTACAGCCTGGGTGACAAGAGCGAAACTTCGTCTCAAAAAATAAATAGGCCAGGCGCGGTGACTCACGCCTGTAATCCCAATTACTCGGGAGGCTGAGGGAGGAGAATGGCGTGAACCCGGGAGATGGAGCTTGCAGTGAGCCGAGATCACGCCACTGCACTCCGGGCCTGGGCGAAAGAGCGAGACTCCGTCTCAAAAAAATAAAAAATAAAAACAAATAAATACAAAAATTAGCTGTGTGTGGCGGTGCACACCTGTAATCCTAGCGACTCAGGAGGCTGAGACAGTTGAATCACTTGAACCCAGGAGGCAGAGGTTGCAGTGAGCTGAGATTGCACCTCTGCGCTCCAGCCCAGGCGACAGATTGAGTCTCCGTCTCCAAAACAAATTAGCTGGGTGTCTCCGCGCAGCTACTGGGGAAGCTGAAGCACAAGACTGCCTGAACCCGGAGAGAGAGGTTGCAGTGAGCTGAGATCGTGCCACTCCACTCCAGCCTGGGCTACAGAGTGAGGCTGCGTGTGTATTTCTATAATGAAGAAAACTATTGCGGAAAAAAAAGCCAAAGAGAAATGCAGACCTTTAAAAGGTCTCTCCTGAGAGAAGCAGGAATGAGGAACTCGTAGGGTCCTGGGCTGGCCGCAGACAGGAGACCCCAAGGTCCCAGCAGGAGGGCGGTACATGGTGAAGATGGGATCCTTGGGGGAAGCCTGAGACACTCTGTGGTCGGCTGAATCACAGCCCCCAAAGATGCCCATGTCATTCCCGCGATCTGTGAATGTACCACTTCCCATGGCCAAAGGGGCCACCCCCATTCTTCTAGGCCAGCCTCGGCAGGGGTGCCGGGCCTCCAGCCTATCCATGCCCTGAGGGCTGCCACTGGGACACTCCAGACTTGGGACGTAGAGGGTGCCAGATGGGTGGGTTGGTGGGGTCACCTCTCCTGCTGTCTACACCGTGGGTCCTTCAATCTCGTTTCCTGCCCCTCACTTGTGATTCATTGATCAGGGCTACAGTGGAGAGTGAGGCCTGCCTGGGGTGAGGGGTTGTGGCTGTGGCCGCTGGGGGTCAGATTCTGACCACCTGCCTCTGTGCTTTCACTCAGTTGCACAGCGCCCAGGACCTGGGGGACCTGGGGGACCAACCCTCCCACCCCCTCCAGTAGGGGTCCTTGGAAGGAATGTTTCCTGGCCACAGAGGAAGAGGTGTTGGTGCAGGGCCGAGGCCTGCGGTTCAGTCCTGCTCATGCAGGCCTGGTCACCTTCTGGGGTCCCCCAACCCCCCCAGCTCCTCCGTGACCTGCAGAGAGACCGGTCGTTGCATAGGGTCCTAGTGCAAAACGTGGGCGCTGCATAAATGCAGGGGCGCCCGCCAGGGGAGGAGTAGTCGTGAATGCATCGCGCCCACAACTCCGCAACTCCAGCTGTGTGCACCTGGGGAAACTGAAGCTCGGGAGACCGAGACCGGACCCAGAGTCACACAAACGGGCAAAACAGGAAGACGTGGGGCTGGGCCCGGCCCGCTGACCTCCAACTCCGAGTCTGCGCCCTCCCTTACCTCTGCCCCCAGCCAGGCCCACTGACCCCTAACCCTGAGCCCTAGGCTTCCGCCCAGAACACAGCGGCGAGCGAGGTGTGGCGTAATGCGCACGGTCCCTTTAAGAGGCACAAGGCCCTGATCGCGCGGCCCCGACAACAACAATTCCATTGGCTGGAGCGTGGTCTCTGGCCACGCCCCCACACTAAATATTTGGAGTCCTACTGGTCCAGAGCCCGGGCCCCGCCTCCCTCGCCCTCTGAGCCCGGGCGCCGCGCCAGGTTCGCTGACGCAAACGCGTTGCCCCGGCAACCTCTCCCCGTCCCCGGGGCAAAGGGGCCCCGGCACTGGAGCCAGTGCGCAGGCGCGCGGCCGCAGCCGGGGAGGGGGTTCCCAGGGCGCGCGGCCCGGACCCCCGGAGTCCGTGCTCTCCGACCCTCCTGTCACCCCGGGACACCGTGTGGGGGGCGCCCAGAGCCCCGGCCGCCGGGAGGAGGAGGAGGAGGCGGCGCCCGGGGACTGGCCTAGCGCGGGTGCGGTCGGCGGGTGGGGCGGGAGGGCCCGACCCGTGGCTCTGCGAATTTCAAAGGCGCGGGGTCACACGCCCAGCAGCCGATCAGCCCCGGCATTTGGCGACGCAGCAAATCCAGCCCTGCGGGGAGGGGGCCCTGTCCCTGGGCCGGTCCCATGCCCAGGCTGCAGGGCCTCGCCCGCCCCCAGCCGCATCTCCCTGCCCCTGGCGCCTCCCAGGACCTGTGACAGTCCGGGGGGCTTGACCGGGGCTGCCCTGGCTTCAGCCTTCTCATCTGCACAGTGGAAACTCAGGAAAACACCGCCTGTGTGAGCCTCCTGGAGCTGTGCAATAAATCACACACGTGCAGTGGCTTGAAACGACCCACATCGATTCTCTCACGGTTCTGGAGGTCAGAAACCCGACATGGGGGCCTCACTGGGCTAACATCAAGGTGTGCGCAGGGCTGGTCCCTCCTGGGGGCTCCAGGGGAGAATCCAGTTCCTGCCTTTCCCAGCGTTTAGAGGCGCCCACATCCTTCAGCTTGGGCCCCTTCCCACTCACAGCCAAGAGCAGCCCCTTCCGGTCTCTGACTCTCACCCGGCTGCCTCCTCTCACGAGGACCCTGTGAGGACACTGGGCTCCCCGATCATTCAGGGTGATCTCCCGTCTCAAAATCCTAACCCAGTCCCACCTGCAGAGTGCCTTGCGCCTTGGAAGTTTCCCTGGCCATGCCCTTCCCAGGATGTGCACCCTGAAAAACACCCTGAAAAGGCCTTGTGGCCGGGCGCGGTGGCTCACGCCTGTAATCCCAGCACTTTGGGAGGCTGAGGTGGGCGGATTTTCTGAGGTGGAAGTTCAAGACCAGCCTGGCCAACATGGTGAAACCCCGTCTCTACTAAATAGTAAATACAAAAATTAGCCGGGGGTGGTGACATGCACCTGTAATCCCAGCTACTTGGGAAGTTGAGGCGGGACAATTGCTTGAACCTGGGAGGCGGAGGTTGCAGTGAGCGGAGATCCTGCCACTGCACTCCAGACTGGGCGAAAGAGCGAGACTCCATCTCAAAAAAACACAAAAAAACAACAAAAAAACTAAGGCCCTGTTGGGAGACAGATCAGCTGGGACCAGGGCACAGGGCACCAGGCTCCCAGTGGTTCTCTGAGAGTCATCTGGGTGTCTTCTGGGCTCCACCCCCTGGTAATAGGAGGAGGAGAGGACGCCAGGAGATCAGCGGAGTGCTTTGTTCATGGTCACTGGGGCAGGGCGGTGGCCTTTGGCCATCTCCTGGGCCAGCCGTGCCCCACACTTCCTTGGGGACTGTGCAGGGGCTGAACCCCAGGGAGGTGGGGCATGCACGCTGCTCCTGATGCCACTCCATCAGAGCAGGGTGGCTGGCCCCATGGCTGCCCCAGGCTCCTGGCCAGACACCCACAGCCCGGGCAGGTAGGCAGCCACGGGCTCCAGGCCACACCTGCCGTGCCCACTCCCTGCCCCCACTGGAGGACCGCGGGCCCTGGCTGTGTCCCCAGGCAGGCCTGCCGAGCCACTGGAGTGGAGTGAGTGTGAGTCAGCCGGCAAGAAGGGACGCTTGCGGCCACTTACATCAGATGTTCCTGCCTCGTGGCCCCATGGCCAGAGCTCTCAGCCCTGCAGGGGTCCTGAAATGACCCTGCCCACGGCCCTTCATAGCAAGGGATGGCCCTTGGGCTGTGGTTCTGGTCCCTGGAGAGCCAGGCAGGTGGGAACTGTGAGGTGGTCTCTCGTGCCACCCACTACACTTGCAAGTGTGTACAGGTGTGCACAGCCCACCCCATTTCACTCCCACATGGGCCCATGGCTGACCCTGCAAGGACCTAGGCTTGGGGCCTCCCCCAGGGACGCCTGCCTCCGCGGGCACACAGACACACGCCCCGATCTGCTCACACTCGCACCCACACCAAGTTTTTTTTTTTTTTTTTTTATGTTGTAGGGGAAAGGTCTTTATTGTCACCGCCCCCTGTCCCCGTAGGGTTGTCTGATATAATACGGACACCAAGCTAACTTTGAATGGCAAATAAACAGTGAATAACTGGGCCTGGCGTGGCGATCCCAGCATTTTGGGAGGCTGAGGCGGGAGAATCATTTGAGGCCAGGAGTTCAAGACCAGCCTAGGCGACATGTTGAGACCCCCCCCATCTCTACCGAAAATAAAATTAGCTGGGCGTTGCTGGGCGCGGTGGCTCACGCTTTGGGAGGTGGAGGTGGGTGGGTCACCTGAGCTCAGGAGTTCCAGACCAGCCTGGCCAACATGGCAAAACCCCGTCTCTACTAAAAATACAAAAATTCGCTTGTCGTGGTGGTGCGCGCCTGTAGTCCCAGGTCCTCAGGAGGCTGAAGCATGAGGATCTCCTGAACCTGGGAGGTGGAGGTTACCGTGAGCCGAGATCGAGCCACTGCACTCCAGCCTGGCAACAGAGCGAGACTCCGTCTCAAAACAAACAAACAAAAAGCCTCCAGACAATGGAGCCCCCCATAGGATCCCTTGTTGCACACATCCAGCCGGGCCCTGTGCTGGGTGGTCAGGGGTGGTCAGGGTGGGCTGTGTAGCCAGCCTGCCTCCCCGGCTTGAGGGAGATGGGTGGAGGAAGAAGCCCAGGGCTGGCAAGTCAGGACCTGCCTGGGCACCTCCTCTGGGGCTTTGGGGACACCCTACATCCAACATAGGCTGAAAATCGCCCTGCATTCTGCAGAACTAAAGAAAAAAAGCAAAAAGAATCACTCTACAGAATGAGGAAGCGCTCAAAGGCTGGCAGGAGGCAGACAGGTCGCCCCCAAGGAAGCGGGGGCTGTGCACCTTTGGGCAGAGGCCGGCCAAGCCTGCTCCGAGACCAGGGGCAGGACAGGTCGCCTCCAGGGAGCTGCAGGACCCGGGGCAGGCTGAGCCTTTGGGCCTCCACCGCTGGAGTCTCGCGGTGGGGTGGGTGGTGCGTCCTCCACTGTCACAAGGCATCTGTTGTCCCAGGAAGTAAGCAGGAGTCTGTCCCTGTCCTGGAGGGAAGGCCGTGCCACCCAGTGGCTGTGGGACCCTAGGAAGTAGCCGTGAGGGCGGGAGGTGGCGCAGGGGTCTGGGTCACCCCGGGGCCGGCCTGCAGGGAACTCGAGCTCATCCCTGAGCCTTCTGTGTGCTCCAGGCCACTCTGCCAGGGTCCTGGGAGGTTGAGGGAGGTGGGACCGGTGGCGGGTCATCCAGAGAAGAAGCTGGGTTTGCTGGGGGTCTCCTATAGGAGAGGGGCATGGGGCCAGCACGACCCAGACAGCTGGGATCTCCAGTGCGGGTCACTGGGTGCTCACTGGGTGTCCGTGGGGGCTGTACGTCGGGGTCAAAGCCAGAAATTGGGAAGAGACAGCTCAGCCACAGGTGAGTCCTGGAGCTGTGAAGACCCCGGAGCCCGTCCCCCGACCCACCACACCCTCAGGTCACCCACCTGTGTGGCCAGTTCTGGCTCCATTCCATCAGCACCTCCCTGGGCCTGGCCTGCTCCGAGTGCACCCAAAACAGGTTCTGGGCTGGGGTCAACTCTCACCTGTCCCAGATAATGAGGCTAGCTGGTGACTAGGTGAGGAGGGGCTGGGGTGCCCTGGGAGAAGCCACCAGGCCTAGCTTGGGTTGGGGGTGCCCACAGGGTCCAGGGCAGGTCCTGACCCCTCCTTAAAGGAGCCCCAGCCCCTCCCCAGGATCGGGTTCACCTTGGCCCCAGGGCCTTGGCTGGGCCCTGCCATGACCTCCCGGAAGAGGAAGCCACGGCCAAACCCCACGTTAGGCCTGGTGAGGGCTCCAGGGTGGGGGACCTGGGGAGTTAGGAGAGAGAAAGAAGCCACCTGCTAGGCTAGGCGCAGTGGCTCACGCCTGTAATCCCAGCACTCTGGGAGGCTGAGGCAGGCGGATCACCTGAAGTCGGGAGTTCAAGACCAGCCTGACCAACATGGAGAAACCCCGTCTCTAGTAAAACTACAAAAATTAGCCAGGTTGATGGTGTGTGCCTGTAATCCCAGCTAATTGGGAGGCTGAGGCAGGAGAATCGCTTGAGCCCGGGAGGCAGAGGTTATGGTGAGCCGAAATGGTGACATTGCACTCTAGCCTGGGCGACAAGAGCAAAACTCTGTCTCAAAAAATAAAAATAAAAAAAGAAGCCACCTGCTGGAGATGCTGCCCCCCACCACCCACCCTGGCCAGGTCCCAGGTGATCTGGAAGCCATTCCAAGCCACCCCAGGGCCAGGCAAGACAGTGCGGTACAGGGTGGTGGCCATGCCAGGAACGCAGCAGGGGGAGCCCACTGGAGAGTGGGAGGGATGTGGGGGTCTCTGTCCTCGTGTCTGGGGGCATTGGGCATTTTTCAGCTGTGGATTTGGTAGTGGTGCAGCCAGGTGCTGGGTGCTGGGTGCTGGAGGTGGGGCAGGGGTTGAACTGCAGTGGGAGGGAAGGAGAGAGGAGTGGGAAGGGGAGGAGAGGAGGGGGAGGGGGAGGAGAGGAGGGGAAGGGGAGGAGAGGAGGGGAAGGGGAGGAGAGGAGGGGAGGGGAGGAAGGAGAGGGGAGGAGGGGAGGGGACGAAGGAGAGGGGAGGAGGGGAGGGGAGGGGAGGAAGGAGAGGGGGGGAGGGGAGGAAGGAGAGGGGAGGAGGGGAGGGGAGGAGGGGAGGGGAGGAAGAAGAAGGGAGGAGGGGAGGAAGGGAGGGGAGGAAGAAGGGGGGAGGAAGGGGAGGGGAGGGGAAGAGGGGAGGGCAGGAGAGGAGAGAAGGGGTGGAAGGGAGGAGAGGAGGAAGGATGAGGAGGGGAGGAGGGAGAGAAGGACCGAGAGGCGAGGAAAGGAGGGGAGGAGGAAGGAGAGAAGGGGAGGAGGGAAGGAGGGAGGAAAGGGAGGAGAGGAGCCAGAGATCGGCTCCAGCTGATGCTGATTCCCGTCCGCAGCCACACCTCATTTCCTGTTTGTCCTCCTTCTGGGGCTAGCGTCTCCCAGGCCCTCCTCTTCACTCTGGTGCTCCCCCAGGGCAACCCTGAGCTCCCTCCCAGGCTGGCTGACCAGCACTGGGGTCACGGACCTGCGGTCCTGGCCCCAGGCCCTGCCTGTCCCACCCACCCACGTCCGGGCCGGCTAGTGCCCACCCTCACTGCCCCAGCCCAGACCACACTGCAGGAGGATCAAGGAGACGGTCACCCGGGGCACGGACCGGGCTTCCTGCCTCCCACCAGGCAGGCTTTTTCCCCCACCAAGGCAGGTGGGGGTCTCCCTCCCAGGGCTCCAGCTGGGGGTGGAGGTGGGGGCAGGGGGCGAGGCTGGCAGGGGTGGCCAGCCTGGTAGTGCCCCCAGGGGCTGGCACAGCCCACAGCAGGGCAGGGCCAGGCACGGCCCACACAGGCAGGTGGGTGACCCTCCCCTTCTCCGGAGGCCACTGGCCATCCCACGCCCCCAGCCTGGGCCTGTCTGCCTGTCCAGGGCTGGTCTAGGGAGAAGGTCGGCTAGGGAGGATTCTGCCTCTGTTGGGGAGGAAAGGAGAGGAGAGGGTGCCAAGGCCCCATCCCTGTTGGCATAGCCCCGAGCACACAGAACAATCCCGCCCAAACGTCCACACTGTTGAGGCTGACAAACCCCTTGTCGATTATTTGGAAAATATTGAGTTTTCTCCCTGCTCACACCAGACATCGGATAAACGCCCCATGGGGCAGACAGCGTAAACCAGGGGGAACCCCACTGCTGGGATTCACCTCCTTTCTCTCTCCCTGCTCAGGGTGTGGACTTCAATGTGTGCAGCCTCCCAGGACCTCACCAGGTCAGAGCATCACGGGATGCAGAGTTTCTTGGGGGGGTCCGTGAAATCCCCTAAACCAGGGGGTCTCACCCCAGGGGAGATCCTGTCCCCAGGGGACACTGGGCGACACGTGGGGATATCTGTGGTTGTCACGACTAAGGGGAGACAACGGTCTCAAAATTCTAACTCAGTCAGGCGCGGTGGCTCCTGCCTGTAATCCCAGCACTTTGGGAGGCCGAGGCGGGTGGATCACAAGGTCAGGAGTTCGAGACCCGCCTGGCCAAGATGGTGAAACTCCGTCTCTACGAAAAATACAAAAATTAGCCAGGCGTGGTGGCACGTGCCTGTAGTCCCAGCTACTCAGGAGGCTGAGGCAGGAGAATCGCTTGAACCCGGGAGGCGGAGGTTGCAGTGAGCTGAGATCGCACCACTGCACTCCAGCCTGGGCAACAGAGCGAGACTTCCTCTCAAAAAAAGAAAAATTTCTAACTCAGTCCTGCCTGCAGAATCCCTTTCACCTAGGAAGTTCCCTTGGCCATGCCCCTTCCAGGATCTGCACCCCAAAAGACCCCCCCAGAAAGAAACGAAGGGCTTGTTGGGGAACAGATCAGCTGGGACCAGGGCACAGGGCACCAGGCTCCCTGTGTCCCTCTGAGAGCCATCTGGGTGTCTTCTGGGCTCCACCCTGGGGTAATAGGAGGAGGAGGAGGAGGAGAGGAAGCCAGGTGACCGGCTGAGTGCTGGCATGGAGTGGGTGGAGGCCAGGGATGCTGCTCAGCACCCTGCAGTGCCCAGGACGGCCCCACCCCAGAGGATGACTGAGCCGTGAACATCCACAGGGCAATGGGGAGGAACCCCCGGTGGAGCATCCCTAGAGCCAGGGGTCATCTGCCTGTCTCTGAGCTTCCTCAGTTTTCCCAATTGCTGTGCGAGTTTCTTTTTTTTTTTTTTTTTTGAGACTGAGTCTCGCTCTGTTGCCCAGGCTGGAGTGCAGTGGTGCGATCTCAGTTCACTGAAAGCTCTGCCTCCCGGGTTCATGCCAGTCTCCTGCCTCAGCCTCCCGAGTAGCTGGGACTATAGGCGCCCGCCACCATGCCTGGCTAATTTTTTGTATTTTTAGTAGAGAGGGGGTTTCACCATGTTAGCCAGGATGGTCTCGATTTCCTGACCTCGTGATCCGCCTGCCTCGGCCTCCCAAAGTGCTGGGATTACAGGCGTGAGCCACCGCACCCAGCCATTTTTTTTTGTATTTTTAGTAGAGACGGGGTTTCACCATGTTGGTCAGACTGGTCTCGAACTCCTGACCTTGTGATTGGCCCGCTTCGGCCTCCCATAGTGCTGGGATTATACACGTGTGGCACCGCGCCCAGCCTGCATGAGGCTCTTGATGGCTCCCACCTGCTGGGGCTGTGGGAGGGGGACAGGGCCCGGGGCAAGGCCTGGCTATGGTGCCGGGAACAGACCTGCCCCTCTGGCCTGGCTCCCAGATCAGCCTTTCCTGTCCGGTGCCTGAGCTTGGCTGGACACAGAGCCCAGGCATGGGCTGAGCCTTGGTTCAGGTCTGCTCCTCATGGTCAGGGTGAATGTTGAACCCATGTCGGTCCACACTGAAAGATGGACACAGCCCCACACCTGCACCAAGGACAGTGTGCCACAGCCGCATACCATGAAATGGTCCCACTTACTCTGTGGACTGAGCTGAGTCTCCCGGAAAAACCCATCCATGTCCTAACCCTGGTACCTGTGAACGAGAAACTATTTGAAAATAGGGTCTTTGCAGATGGAACCAAGTTAAGATGAGATCACACTGAGTGGGCCCTAAGCCAATGACTGGCATCCTTAGAAGAAGAGACCAGGCCCAGTGGCTCACGCCTGTAATCCCAGCACTTTGGGAGGCCCAGGCGGGCGAATCACCTGAGGTCAGGAGTTCGAGACTAGCCTGGCCAACATGGTGAAACCCCGTCTCTACTAAAAATACACACAAAAAAGTTAGCTGGGCGTGGTGGCGCGTACCTGTAGTCCCAGCTACTCGGGAGGCTGAGGCAGGAGAATTGCTTGAACCTGGGAGGCAGAGGTTGTGATGAGCCGAGATCGTGCCATTGCACTCCAGCCTGGGCAACAAGAGGAAACTCCATCTCAAAAATAAAAATAAAAAATAAAAAGAGGAGACAGCAGGCTCAGTGGCTCATATCTGTAATTCCAGCACTTTGAAAAGCCAAGGTGGGAGGGTCCCTTGAGGTCAGGAATTCTAGTGCAGCTTGGGGAACATAGTGAGACCCCATCTCTACAAAATGTTTAAAAATCAGCAGGCAAGGTGCTGTTGTCCCACCTACTCAGGAGGCTGGGATAGGAGGATCGCTTGAGCCCAGGAAGTTGAGGCTGCCATGAGCTACGAATGTGTCCCTGCACTCCAGCCTGGGCGACAGAGTGAGACCCTGTCTCAAAAAATAGTAAAATAGGCCGGGTGCAGTGGCTCATGCCTGTAATCCCAGCACTTTGGGAGGCCAAGGCGGGTGGATCATGAGGTCAGGAGTTCAAAACCAGCCTGGCCAACATGGTGAAACCCCATCTCTACTAAAAATACGAAAAACTATCCGGGTGTGGTGGCGTGCGCCTGTATTCCCAGCTACTTAGGAGGCTGAGGCAGAAGAATCACTTGAACCCGGGAGGCGAAGGTTGCAGTGAGCCGAGATTGTGCCACTGTACTCCAGCCTGGGTGACAGAATGAGACTCCATCTCAAAAAAAGGAAAATAAGAAGAGGAGACACACACACAGAGGAGGGGGCAGAGACTGGAGTGATGCGGCCACAAACCGAGGACCACCAGAGCCCCCAGAAGCTGGGAGAGGCAGGAAGCATCCTCCTAGAGTGCTTGGAGGAAGCAAAGTTCTGCCCACACTTCTAGAATTCTGGGCTCCAGGACTGTGAGAGCATACATTTCTGTTGTTTTAAGCCCCCCAGTTTGTGGTCCTGCGTTACAGTAGCCTCAGGAAGCTCACACGACCACACAACCCCTACGTGCGCGTGCACACACACACACACACACACACACTCTCTCTTATCCTTTCCTCCAAGCACTATTTAGTCGGCGCCCTCTGTGAGCCAGGCCCAGGCAAGCAGGTCTAGCAGCTCCACCCCTAGTTGGCACCTGGAGCTAACATGTGTGTGTGTGCGTGTATGTGTTCACACGCACCCACATGCACAATAAGGGGGGCTGGGGGACCTGGTTTTCTGTCCCCCCACTGCCAAGAGTCAGGGCAATGCCAGGCGCTGGGCTGGGTTCTGGCTGGGAATTCCACACAGGCTTCCTCCCAATGCCCCGGGGGTGGCTGAGGCCAGGCCTCCCAGCCCCTGTGGCCTGAGAGCTGTGGCCTTGCAGGCAGGGGCCCTCCAGCTTCAGGTCAGTGGGGCTCCAGCCCCTCTTGAGCTCAGGGCCTGGTTGGGGGATGGTGGGGTGGGCTGTGCGAAGCTTCTGGAAACCCCTGCAGAAGAGGAGACCACAGTCCACCCCGCAGGGGAACCCCCCCCCCACTCCTTGTGTGCCCAACGCCCGGGGCCTGGGGAGAACTTTGAACCAGGATGCTGTGGGATGGGGGACTGGCAGCTCAGGACACGCTGATTCTATCTAAGCCTGGTTTGGGGCCCCAGCCAAAATGGGACTGTGTTTTACTTCCTGTCCTGGCCACCATCCACCCCTTGGGCTCTTTCCCAGTGGGTCTCAGGTCCCAGTTCTCCCTGAAATGCTATTCGAGGACAGAGGAAGGGTCCTTCACAGACCTCAGTCCCCACCCTCTACTCTGGTTCCTGCCAACCACAAAGCAAACTCGGGGAGCTCAGTGCTCCCCAAGCAGGGTGGCCCAGGGGAAGAAGAAAGTAGGTGGCGGTGGCTGGTCCCCCAGCACTAGAAGGGAGTGGCTGGGACTCCAAGCGTGCTGGTGGTGCACGAGGGGGACTGCTGGAGCCAGCACTGGAGAACTGCAAGAGGGAGCCATGGCAGGTTCTAGAGCGAGGGCATGAACCAAGGGAGTCGGGGTATACTAGGCCTGGGTTGACAGGCCAAGGGAGTTGCCCTTTGTGGGGCCAGGCGGTAGGACTCGGCCCAGGGCCTCGCAGGTCCCACGGGCCCCGCGAGCCTCAGGCGGCAAAAACAAGCCAGCTCCGGGCGCGCGTGCACGGTCGCTGCCTAGGTTCCGCACCAAGACCCCGTGCGCCGCACTGCGCAGGCGTCCGCCAGCCGTTTCGGACACGCCCCGTCGCCGGAGCGCGCAGCCGCACTGGGTTCCCGGAGAGAGCCCTCTTCTGGCTCCGCCCACGTCGTGCGCGGGGGGTGAGGCCGGGCGGAGCCTGCGTCGGGGGCGGGGCCAGAGCAGGTCCGGGCCTATAAAGGTGGCGGCGGCGGCGACGCGCCCGGCTCCTCTCAGCGGCGGTGGCCCAGGTAGAGGGGTCCGCGCTGGCGGCGGCGGCGCTGTTCCCCGCGCGGTCCGCGGAGCGGGGTCCGGGCTGCGCGACGTGGGGCGGCGGCGGCACTGCGGCCCCGGCCCAAGCCCGACCCCGGTGAGTGCGAACCCCAGGGCGGCCCCGAGGACACCGACCCGGTAGCGGGAAACGGGCCCCGCGGAGCCCTCGCCGCCCCCGCCCGGTCCGCGCTCCTGGCAGGCCGGGCTCCGCTCACCGCCCTCCCTTTGTCTGCTCCCGCCCGCAGGGTCCCCTCCTCGGCCGCCCCCCGCCCGGCCGCCCGCCCTCGGGCCTCCCCCCGGGCCCTCGGTCCCCTCCCCCGCTGGCGGGGCCCGGACAGAAGATGGTGCAGAAGAAACCAGCCGAACTTCAGGGTTTCCACCGTTCGTTCAAGGTGAGGCCTGGGGTCGGTTTGGGGGCGCTCCGGGCTGGACCACCGGAATGGCCGGCGTGGGGGGCGCGGGGCCCGCCCCTAAGATCGGCTCCCGGGGCTCGTGCCTGGCCCCCGCCCTACACCCGGGGCTGCCCGGGCCGGCCGTGCGCTGAAGCGGGGTCGGTGTGCGAGGATGGGGGTTCAGCAGGCCACAGCCCTCTCTCCAGCCGTGGCCGCCGGGTCCTTCCTCCAGGACCCCCAAATGAGGCTGGGAGCAGGAGCCCCCTCCGGGTCAGGGCACCAGGCTGTGTGTCCCCTGCAAGCCCCCGCCGGGTATGTTCTGGGGGGTCAGCAGGCTGCAGTCCTGTCCCAGTCGCTGCATGTGGCTTATGGGGGGTGTCCCCTGCAAGCTCCAGCTGGTTGTGCCCTGGTGGGGACGGGTCAGCGGGCCACAGTCCCATTCCCACCTCCATGTGGCTTCTGGGGACTTTCTTTCAGAATCCCCAGGCCGGGCTGGTCAGGTGCACCCACCCCCAGGGGGCCTGTGCCGTGGGGGAGGGGAGGGGATGTCCCCTCAGCCCTGCACTTCGCAGACACCCCAGGGCCAAGTGCTGTTTCCTGTCGGAGCGGGAAGTTTCTGCGCAGCCCGGGTGGTGACTGCTGTTGAGTGCTGGTTTCAGATGAGCAAATCTTGGGGGGGAAGGGGAGGGCAGGTGCTGGGCAGGGGCCCCGCAGGACCTGGCCCAGGGGACGCAGTGATGTCAGCCGGCCCGCCCCACCCCTCAGGCCGGGGTTATGTAATCGCTTCACTGGGCTTCCTTGGGCAGGGACCTGTTGCCCGGTAGGGAAGGCAGGACTGGAGAGAGGGAGAGAGAGTGTGAGTGTATGTGTGTGTGTTTGTGTGTGTGTGTGTCTGTGTCTTGTGTGTACACACAACGCGGTGCTCCAGGGTGGGAGGAGCAAAGAGAGACTGGGAAGAATTCCCAGGTCTGTCCAGCCAGTGCCCCAGGGCAGCACTCCACCCCTGCCACCCCTGCCCAGTTTTCCCCTAGGGCAGCAGGCCTGGCACCATCAGAGTGTCAGGGGCTGGGCGGGAAAGAGGAGGATCTGACAGTGGTCTTTTCCCTCCTAGGGCCAGGCATGAGCTGATACAGAGTCAGTGCATGGGGCCAGCCAGGCAGCCAAAGCACACTTGAACTTTCTAGATGGTTCCAGCCACCTCCTGCCAAGGCCTGCTGACTCGAGTCCCACAGCCAGACCTAGAACAGTGGGACCAGGACCGCCCACACTGCCCAGGACTGTGGGCCGGCCTCTGTGCATGGCCAGGGCAGCCTGGCTGGGAGCTGGGAAGGTGGGCGTCTCGGTGGAGGAGGGCCTGGCAGGCAGTCCTGGCTGTGAGGTGTTCCTCCAGGTGGCCGGGACCGGTTGCTCTAGGAATCTCCCCCCACAGCCCCCACCATGCACGGCTGCTCCCTGGATTGGGGCCACCTCTCCTGAAATACTCTCCTTGCCTCCAGCAGGCAGCAGCCCAGCAGGGAGGCACGTCTGTGGGTGCCTTGGGTTTCTTTCCATTCGCAGATGGGAAAGTGAGGCTCTGAGACTGCAGGCGTGTGTGCCTGGGGCTCCCCGGTACACGGGCGAGGAGGCCTCGGAGTCTCGTGGTGCCTGGCCCCTCCGCTGTGGTGGCTGCGGCCGTCCATCTGTAGCTTTGCTGAGTTGGAGGCTGTGGCTGGCACAGGGGAACGGTGGCCAGACAAGGCCAGGAGCTCACGCTGGGCTCTGTGGCCCCTTAGGTCATTTCACTCTCGTGAGCTCCCACGAGTTGGGGGCAGCTGCCTCCCGTCTCACCCCTGACAGACCCCAGGGCGAGGTCACTAGGCCAAGGTCAGACAGCAGGTGAACGCCAGTCTGGCCTTAGACCCTGGTCACCTGCCTTGTGGTGGCTGCCCCAGGGCCACCAGGGGCCTCTGGACAGGAGCCTTATGGGAATGCTGACTCCCATGGGGGCTAGTTGGAGCCCCCCTTCCTTCCCTCCTCCCCCAGTAGCCTCCTGGTAGCTATCTGCCCGAGCCAGGGTGGGTGGGGAGGCAGGAGGGCAGCTTGGCTCACGGCCCCTCCCAGACTCTGCCCTCTGGCCTCCACCCATCTCCTGGCCTCGGGTCTCCCACGGGCTCCACTGG
Source organism: Pan troglodytes (assembly GCF_028858775.2). Taxonomy (NCBI): domain Eukaryota; kingdom Metazoa; phylum Chordata; class Mammalia; order Primates; family Hominidae; genus Pan; species Pan troglodytes. The sequence continues at coordinate 4,350,501 of NC_072418.2, read as the reverse complement.
AGTCTCACTTCTGCTGAACGACCCTCTTGTTAGAGCCCCACTCAGGTTGTCTGGGGCCCAGAGAGGGGCAGTGACTTGGCCCAGAGCAGCCAGCATCCTCACTGGGACTGGGACCCCCGCCACCTCTGTGGGCCCCTCCCGCCTGGTTCACCCAGACGGGTGAAGCTGAGTGAGAGCTCAGTGGTACAAGGAACCTGACCGGGCCTCGGTTCCCCAGCTTCAAAGGCCCGGCCCCTCGTAAAGGGCCGGCAGTCCCCGCGCTGGGCCATTTGCTCTGTGGAAACGTACATATGTATGCCACCATCTTCCACGGGGGCTGGGCAAAGCCTACTCTAATCTGCACTGTTCCTTGCACCCTGGTCAGGGTCTTGCTCCCATGGTCCTGGGGCTGGGTCATTTCTTGACCCAGCCCCAGCCTGCCCAGTGCAACAGGCCTGGATTTGAATCCTGGCCACCAGGGCCCAAGGCGGCTTCCTTAGCCGGGTATCAGGGCCCGCCAGGGGCTCCCTCCGGGGGTGTCTGGCACTGAAATGGGAGAGTGCAGGATGTGGTCTGGACAGGGCCTGGCACACTCGCGCCTGTGGGTGCCTCTCCCGTGAGCCCCCAGGACCAGTACAGCACTGTGTATACTGACTCGGTAACTGGTAGCTGCGGGGTTGGGGGGCTGGAAGCAGATGAGCCTCTGGTGGGTGGCGGGGGCGTAGGTGCACAGAGCTGGCAGGGGAAAGGTGTGCCGGGCAGCTGCGGGACATGGGCGGAGGAATGCAGGTGTCTGGGCTTGGGTAGGGGCAGAAGGCAGGGGTGATGGAAGCAGAGCCCCCACCTTCAGCAGGCCCCAGAGCACCAGGCACTGAATTCTTAGCCCGCCAGCCCCAGGCACTGAGCGAAAGGGAGGGGAGCAGCTTAGGGGAAGGAGAGGTGGTTGTGTGCCATCTTAGATGGGGGAAACTGAGGCCCAGGGAGGACTCAGCTGCCCTGAGATGGCCCAGGAGGCCGTGGGAAAGCAGGCACAGCCACCAGGCTGGCAGCCCGCCCGGTGACTCACCTCCCTCCCACTGCCCCGCTGCCTTTGATCCCCGCGACCCGCCCCAGAGGTCAGCCGTCCCCATTCTGTGGACAAGCAGACGGAGGTGCAAGACACGGCTTGGGCCCCACGGTGACTCAATCCTGGCATCAGAGGCAGGGTTCCCAAGAGCCAGCTGCTTGTGTCTGTCCCCTCCCCGCAATGCACCCCTTTCCCAGAGGCCCCCAGGGCTCTGCGGGTGGCAGGAGGTCTTCTCACGGCCCTGTGGAGGTTGGGGCCCATCTTTCTCTGGGGTGGGGCTGTCCTGGGCACTGCAGGGTGCTGAGCAGCATCCCTGCCCCAACCCACTCCGTGCCAGGAGCTCCCCCAACCGGTCACAACCACAGATGTCCCCAGACATGGCCCAGTATCTCCTGGGGGATAGAATCACTCCCTGGGTTGGCAAATTCCATGGACCCCCCAAGAGACTCTACGTCCCCTGATCTTGCCTTGCTGAGGTGCTAGGAGGCCTCACGCCTTCCACATGTGGCCCACACCTGTGATCCCAGCACTTTGGGAGGCCAAGGCAGGAGGATCACTTGAGGCCAGGGGTTTAAGACCAGCCTGGGCAACGTAGCAAGACTTTATCTCTACAAAACATAAATTTAAAAAAGAGAGAAATCCACACACACACTGAGTGTGGGGCAGCGAGGAGGTGAATCCCAGGAGCTTGGGGGTCCCCTGGTTTATGCTGTCTGCCCCGTCGGGAGTTGATCCTGGTGGGAGTTGATCCTGGTGTGTGAGCGGGGACAGAGTTGATTTTTCCGTAATGCTCAGCACAGGGCTTGTCAGTGTGGACGCTGTGACACTGGGGCAGGATAGGTCTCCCTGCTGCGTGGGCAGGGATGGGGCCTGAGTGCCTCTCCTCTCCTCTCCCCTGCAGGGGCAGAACCCCTTCGAGCTGGCCTTCTCCCTAGACCAGCCCGACCACGGAGACTCTGACTTTGGCCTGCAGTGCTCAGCCCGCCCTGGTGAGGGGCCCGAGGGGGAGGAGGGCACAGGGCAGCTGCTGTCGCCGCCATGGCAGTGGCCAGCCCCTGCAGGGGGGTGGGGGCCGGCCGGCCAGGGCCATGTCCTGAGCCCCCTGGGCGTGCCTCCTGGAACAGACATGCCCACCAGCCAGCCCATTGACATCCCGGACGCCAAGAAGCGGGGCAAGAAGAAGAAGCGCGGCCGGGCCACCGACAGCTTCTCGGGCAGGTTTGAAGGTGAGCGGGGATGGCGGGCATTGGGGGAGCCGGGAGCGGGGAACAGCCAGGGTCCCTCTCACGCCCGCCCTGCTGCCCGGCAGACGTCTACCAGCTGCAGGAAGATGTGCTGGGGGAGGGCGCTCATGCCCGAGTGCAGACCTGCATCAACCTGATCACCAGCCAGGAGTACGCCGTCAAGGTGGGCCCGCGCCGCGCCCTGGGGAACCCAGCGCCTTGGGATCGGTGCCGAGCGGGGGTGGAAACAGTGTGTAGCATTCCGGCTGTCCGTCCTACAGCCGGGAAGACCCGTGTCTAAAAGCGGCCACCGGGCCCTGAGTCCAGTCGGGAATGACAGTGAGGGTGGCCCCTCTGGTACCAGGGTGGGGGCTTCAGACAGAGGCACTGTGCCCATTGGGTCCCCTGGGCCGTCCCTGCCTCTGAGCTGTCCCTGAGGGTACATGACAGTTTGGTTTCAAGGATCAAAATGCAATGTCATATCCCAGGGCCCAGAGGGGCTCTGCGTTTGGGGAACCTCAGTGCAGGCCCGTGAGAGCCCCCTGTGTCACCCTAGCCCTGGGCGGCTGCTGGACCCAGGGTGTGGCCGAAGGGCTGGGAGCAGGAGCCCTGTTGAGGCTCTGGTTGTGACCCTGTGACCTTGTGGGCCTGTTGGATCCCGTGTTCCAAGAAATCTTCCAGGCTTCCCTCGTGACCTGGCATCCGGCTCCCGGGCTGGGTGGGGTCCCAGGAGGGCTGGCTGCCTGGGAAAGAGGGCCAGGTGTGCCCTGGCGAGCAGGGCTCGCCAGGAGCCTGTGGGTCCTGGTGGACGGCCAGGCTAGAGCTTTCCTCTGAGGAGAAGGAGGAAGAAGAGGGGTGGCCAACCTGGGGAGGTTACTGGCCAGGTGCTGGGACCACAGTGGCAACAGGCAGGGACAGACACAGTACGGACGGTCCCTGCCTCCTGGGAGCCCCCAGGCAGGCCAAGGCAATGGTGCAGGAGCACTAGGCCCCTCCGGAAGCACTTCCACACAGCAGGCGTTCCTCTGAGCACAGCCCTCTCCTGGTGGCCCAGCCTTGCTTCCTGTCCTTGTTTGACAGATAGGGACACTGAGGCTCAGGGGGTTAGGTAGCCTGACTCATGCTGTGTGGCCTCTGGGGGATCCTAACAGGTGTCTCAGAGCCACCTCCCTGGTCATCTTGCCACATTGACCTGGTGTGGTCAGTGTTGGGATCTGCAGAGCCTGGGGGACTTCCCGCTGGAGGTGTTGTTGGCCGCTGACAGCCGGGAGTTGGTCTGGCCAGGTGGCAGTGGGAGGAGGAGGTGTCCTGGGCGAGTCAGAGAGGCGAATCGCTGGGCCTGTGGGTCTGAGGAGCGTTGTTTCGTTCTATGGGGACTGGGGTGTGGGCCCTCTGCCCTCAGGGTCATGCTGCGGGAAGCCGCCCTGGGGTCACCTGGTGCCGTGAGGCTGCTGGCTGGATGCAGAGCCCCCATGCTGGGACCTCAGAATAGGCCCCTTCCATGCCAGGAGGGGCTGCGCCCCCTCCCTGAAGCAGCATTCTAGCCGGCCACCCAAGGGACAGGACGAGGTTCAGTTTTGTCCAGAACCATCTGCAGTGCCTGCTGGGCACAGCTTTCAGCAGCAGCCTGGGTGGTGGTATTTCAGGACACCCTGGCGTCCAGTTGTTCTCTTGCCCCTCGCTGGGACAGTGTTGTCTGTCAATATAGACACGGGACTGCAGAGGCACGAGCCAGGGACTCAAGGGTGGAATGCCACATCCCTGCTGCCACCAGGCCATCGCACTGGGCAGGGAACCCTGGGCAGAGTGCTCATGCAGCCAGGCACCCGCCCAGTGAGAGGGGCTAACATGTCCAGCCTGGCAGGAGGGTCCCAGCAGGTGCCAGGGGAAGCTGCAGACGCCTCCTCACCCCACCTCTGTGAGTGAAGGTGGCAGGGAGCAGCTGGAGCTGCTGGGGGCAGTAGAGTGGCTTCCTGAGGCTCTGGGGCTCAGGGAGGCTGGATCCGCCAGTGGCTGGGACAGCCAACCAGGGCGGGCCCGAAACATATTGGCTGAGGCGGCAGGCAAGTGTCTGCCCAGGCTGGCACGGAGCTGGGGAGCAGGACTTGGTGCTGTGGCCACATGTGAGGTGGGGCCTGGTGGGCTGGCAGCCAGGTGTCCTGAGGCCTCCCTAGTTCTATGGGTGACCAGGGACCCACCCTGTGGGGAAAGAGGACTACAGCTGACTGTCTGGGTCAGGGAGGGTGGCCGCCCAGGGCAGGGAACCCTCACGTCCTGTGGGGGTATTTTGCAGAAGTCATAGGTCTCAAATGTGTCTCTGAGGGCTGTCAGGGTCACAGGTGGAGAGCAGCCTCCACTGGCTTTTTTTTTTTTTTTTTTTTTTTGAGGCGGAGTCTCACTCTGTCACCAGGCTGCGGGAGTGCAATGGCGCGATCTCAGCTCCCTGCAACCTCCACCTCCCGGGTTCAAGTGATTCTCCTGCCTCAGCCTCACAAGTAGTTGGGATTACAGGCGTGCACCACCACACCCAGCTAATTTTTATATTTTCAGTAGAGACAGGGTTTCGCCATGTTGGCCAGGATGGTCTCAATCTCCTGACCTCATGATCCTCCCGCCTCGGCCTCCCAAAGTGCTGGAATGACAGGCGTGAGCCCTGCTTTCTAGAGTTGCAGGGTGTTAAGTGTGGTGAATTCCAGCCGTGGCAGTGGAGTTTCTGGCCCCTTCTCGACTATGAGCGTCCCACCAACCCAGGTGCTGTGTCCTTTCGCCTGTTTCAGATCATTGAGAAGCAGCCAGGCCACATTCGGAGTAGGGTTTTCAGGGAGGTGGAGATGCTGTACCAGTGCCAGGGACACAGGTAGGTGAGCCACCCTTGCCACCGCACTGGCCTGAGCCGTCTTTCAGTGGATGAAGGGCCTGAGTGCCACATCACCCCCAGCAAGCGTCTGTAGGGCACCCAGTTTCCCAGGCCCTGCATTCCCCTCCCTGAAGCAGGCTGGCTGACAGCCCCAGGCGGGCAGTGTGAAGCTGGCCTATTGCTCCAGTCCCAGCTTCCGGTGGACAGGCCAGCACCAAGAGGGTGGGCCCCTCCTAGGCCGGGCAACAGGTACCCAGGGGCCTCAGGAAGCCTCAGCTCCTCTCCTGCCCCCCACCCCCACCCCAGGAACGTTCTAGAGCTGATTGAGTTCTTCGAGGAGGAGGAGCGCTTCTACCTGGTGTTTGAGAAGATGCGGGGAGGTACCTGGGGGCTCCAGGCTGTGAGGAGGGAGGGAGCTGGGAGGTATTATGGGATGGGGGCCTAGTGCCACCTGCAGGAGGGGGCTTGTGGGGTGAGTGTCCTGCCCAAATGGTGGCTCAGGGGTGAGGCCTTTGGGCTGGAGGAAGCCAGTGTGGGGGCGTCCCCGCCAAAGTGAAGGTGGGTGCTGGCCTTGAGGGGACTTTGAGGTGACCTGCGTGTTCCCCCTGTCCTGCCCCGCCCTGCCCTGCCCAGGCTCCATCCTGAGCCACATCCACAAGCGCCGGCACTTCAACGAGCTGGAGGCCAGCGTGGTGGTGCAGGACGTGGCCAGTGCCTTGGACTTTCTGCATAACAAAGGTAGGTGGTGACCCCGCCCGGAGTCTCCTAGGGCCGCCTGCCAAGGACTCCTGGAAGACCCCCAGACCCTCACCCCGTCGTGGTTCTGTGGCTTCTCCCCCAGGCATCGCCCACAGGGACCTAAAGCCGGAAAACATCCTCTGTGAGCACCCCAACCAGGTAGGCCAGTTCCGGCAGGGTGGCCCCGCGGGAGGGGTGGACCGCGTGGGACCCCAGGCTCACGGCCCTTTTGGCCCTTCCCAGGTCTCCCCCGTGAAGATCTGTGACTTCGACCTGGGCAGCGGCATCAAACTCAACGGGGACTGCTCCCCTATCTCCACCCCGGAGCTGCTCACTCCGGTGAGGGCCCGCGGGGAGGGCTGGGGGCTCGGCCGCCTGCTCTGCGGTTGCATAACCTCGCGGAGCCTGGGCCATCCAGCAGCTCCAGGCCGCGGAGCTCGGGCTTCCGCCTAGCAACAGCCGCTGATTGGTTGGGCGGGGTGTCGCGGCGGGGCCTCGAGCAGGCGCCCCTACGCGTCGGTGTTTGGCCGGGTGGGGCGGGGCCGCGACGGGGGAGGGGCGAGCTCTGCACCTGCTGATTGGGCGGGGGCGCGTTCCCGGCAGCCGCTGATTGGTCGGGCCGGGCGGGGCGGGGTCCGAGCCGGCTGGCGCAGGTGACCCGCAGTTACCCGTGCTCGGTTCCCACGTAATGCTGGGAAACCCCGGCTGACGCGCCCCTCCCCACCCCCGCAGTGCGGCTCGGCGGAGTACATGGCCCCGGAGGTGGTGGAGGCCTTCAGCGAGGAGGCTAGCATCTACGACAAGCGCTGCGACCTGTGGAGCCTGGGCGTCATCTTGTATATCCTACTCAGCGGCTACCCGCCCTTCGTGGGCCGCTGTGGCAGCGACTGCGGCTGGGACCGCGGCGAGGCCTGCCCTGCCTGCCAGGTGCGGCGGCCCGCGCACTCTCCTCTCCTGGGCACCCTCCTCCCCCGGGCCTGCCCTGAACACTCCCTAACCCCAGGGGACCTGCCCTGTGCACCCTCTAAGTCCAGGGGACCTGCCCCCTGACCACCCCCTAACCCCTGGGGACCTGCCCGGTGTGCCCTACTCCCTGATGCCATCCACAGGGCAGTGCCGCCCTGTCTGCCAGTTTCCCGAAGGCTTTTCAGGTTTGCCTGCCCAAGGGAAACCCCAGACAGGGTTCAGAGAGCTGAGAGGTGGAGTGAGGCCCCTGGTTTGGGGGGATCAGGCTCAGGCTGCCTGCCCGCGGCTTAAGGCTCAGCATCTGTGGCCTGTGGTCCCGGGAACCAGGTCCCTCAGAGCTGCTTTTTTGTAAATCCAGCTCCACTTGGGTGGAGCTGACTCTCCTGGTCCGGCTCCCAGCCCCCTCTGCCCCAGGCGTGCGTGGTCTAGGGCCTGGTCTAGGGCCTGGTTGGGGTCCGGTTGGAGCCACGTGTCAGTGCACAGTATCCAGGCCCTTGGGCAGGTCTAAGCTCCCCTGTGTTCTCTGTCCCCAGAACATGCTGTTTGAGAGCATCCAGGAGGGCAAGTACGAGTTCCCCGACAAGGACTGGGCCCACATCTCCTGCGCTGCCAAAGACCTCATCTCCAAGCTGCTCGTCCGTGACGCCAAGCAGAGGCTGAGTGCCGCCCAAGTCCTGCAGCACCCCTGGGTTCAGGGGGTGAGTGCCAGCCGCACGGGCGCCGGGGGGGCATGGGGGGCTGCAGGGTGGCCTCAGAGCGAGCATGGGAAGCCCTGAGGGTGTAGCCTGGACACCCTGAGATGCACTGAGGCTTGAGAGCACAGTCTCTGCCCTGGGATGAGGGGTGCAGCCGAAATCCCCACCACCCGCCTGTGCACGGTGCCCGCTGGCCAGCCAGGCGGCTCCCAGGAGCAGCTACTCAGAGAACCTTCCTGGAGGGTGGTGGGGACCCACACCCTGCAGCAGGCTGGAGTGAAGCGGGCAGCGAGCCCAGCTCACATAGACCCCAGCCCAGCCTGTCGTCAGTCTCAAGCCCAGGCTGTGCCTCCACCCTTCCCTGTGTGGCCTCCAATCGAGGAGGAGTCGGGTGTTTCTCCTGCCAGAGGTCATCTGAGCCGAGCTGCCACCCCAGGGAGTGAGGATTTACTAAAAATAGAAGCTGGGGTCACTCTGTGTCCCCAGGCGAGGGGCTGGGGGGCCTCCAAACTCCTTGCAGAAGCATCCAGAGACCCATGGGTTAAGAGGGGGGCGGAGGTGGGTTTGGGCTGGGAACAGCCGGGAGAGGTGGGGCTTGGGGCTCTGCCCCCACCCTCACTGGGTCCTGTAACACCAGGCCTCAGCCTGGCCCAGCCTCGGGTTCCCTGGGCAGGGGGACATGGAGCCTCACCATAGGGACCTCGGGGTGGGCGCTTGGCTCCCGGGGCACCCAGGTGCACTCCTGGTCTCCGGTGGGGTCCTGGTGATGGGATGGGCATGGCATCCCTTGGCCAGACACCCCACCCAGCGCCCCAGGCGGCCCCAGCTGCTCTCCAGCCCTGCCCCCACCCACTCTCGTTGCAGTGCGCCCCGGAGAACACCTTGCCCACTCCCATGGTCCTGCAGAGGTAAGGCCCGCAGGGGTGCTCGGGACCCCTGAGTCCAGGGGGCGGGGTTTCCAGGTTAAGACACTTGTGAAAGACCCGGAGAACTGCTTTGGGGTCGGGGAGGCAGGCAAGCCTGGTGACTCAGTGAAGCTCCCGGTGGGGCCCTGGCGCTCAGAGGAGCCCCAGGGTCGGGGCTGGGAGGGGGGCATGAAGCCCCTTCCCCCAGGGCCTTCACAGACCCCAGGGGTCCCCTAAGGGGTGCCTCTTGGTGACCACCTACCCCCACCCCGTTTCCCAGGAACAGCTGTGCCAAAGACCTCACGTCCTTCGCGGCTGAGGCCATTGCCATGAACCGGCAGCTGGCCCAGCACGACGAGGACCTGGCTGAGGAGGAGGCCGCGGGGCAGGGCCAGCCCGTCCTGGTCCGAGCTACCTCACGCTGCCTGCAGCTGTCTCCACCCTCCCAGTCCAAGCTGGCGCAGCGGCGGCAAAGGGCCAGCCTGTCCTCGGCCCCCGTGGTCCTGGTGGGAGACCACGCCTGACCCTCCCATCTCCCGTCTGTACATAGGTCGCCCGTCCCCCAATCAAATCTAAAGGTTTTTAAAGCTATCGCCAGCCGGTGTCCAGCGGGCTGCCCCTCCTCTGCCTGGATTCCCAGGCACTAAGCTCAGCTGAGGGGGGTGTTTTATAGAAGGTTTTTGCTTTGGGGTTTTTTTTTTCCTGTTTCCACCCCTCCCCGTTATTTTTTCCTTTGGATGGTTAAAAGCATTGCAGGCACCCGGGAAGGTGAGCAGAGGGTAGGTGGGTGGGCTTGTCCCCTCCCCGGTCCCCCGCCCTGTTCACCTCTACTATGAAGGTGCCCCCAGGTCACCTGTGCTGCCCGCCATCTGCCCACGTGGCTTTCAGTGACTCAGGAGAGCAGGCCCACAGCGTTTGCCATCTTGCAGAGCTGGGGAGGGGCACAGGACCCTGCCCTCGTGTTCCCTCCCAGCCCGCAGTATTTCAGGGACAGGCTCCTCCCCTCTATCCCTCACCCTGAGAGCACCCCTGGTGGCTTGGTTGGGGAAGGGAGGGGCTGCCTGTCTCTGGAGGGGTCAGGCAGGCAGGTGGCAGGCAGCTCACCCACCCACCCCATGGGATCCCCCAACCCTTCACCCGCGCCTGCCTTGTCCCCATGATAGTTGACAATCGGGGCTTCCTGCAAGGCCCATCTCTCTGTCCAGGACTCCTGGTGGCCAGATTGGGCCTCCGACCTTGACCTTAAACTGCAGCTGACCCCAGGGGCTCGCCGCTGCCCCTCCCCACCACACCAGGGCCTGAGACAGCAGGAGCCCCGCCCGGCCCGAAGCCGTTTCCATCGCAGCAGGCAGAGGGGCTGGACAGGCACTGTCAGCCAATGTGGGGGGTCCTGAAGACACCCCCTTGGGGCACCCGAGTGCCCCTTCTCAGGGCTCAGTCTGACCGTAGCCACGTCCTGCCTCGCGCCGCCCCTCGGGCCTGACCTGGAAGCTCCGTCAGCTCTGTCCTTGTCCTTAGAGCTGAGCCCAGAGCCCGGGGTCTGGCCGAATCCTCACCCCCAGGGCAGTGTTTTTGGTCTGCCACCTTCAGGAAAACGGCTGCGGCCTCGGCCTCCCTTCGGGCACCCAGGAATGCGGGGGTCTGCTCAGTCCCCCCACCCTCCATGCTCCAACCCCCGGGGGCTGCGGAGCCTGCTGCCCCCTCCCCGCGGGTGGGGACGTTCTATGCAATACAGGGTTCCACTTCAGAAGTGCGCGCGGCAGCTGCGGGGGCGGCTAGGGTCACCGCCCGCCCTTCCCGGCGCAGCCCCCGAGCTCCACAGCTGGGGCAGCCCCTCTGGCTTCTAAATCCGCGGTCGGGATTCTTCCTCCTGTTTAGTTTTTTAGTTTTTCCTTAAAAAAAAAAAAACATCGATGGACTTTGCTTCCCTGTTCTTGAAGAATACTTGAATGTCGGGGGGGCCTGGGGGTGGGGGCCTCGGAGACCGTCTGCCTGGCCCTGCTGCCCCTCCTGAATCTCGTACGATGGTCACAGTCCGGTGGCCGTGGGGGTGCTCTGCCTTCCCTGGTCCCCACTGCCCATATCTGTGGACTGCCCCTTCCAAAGACCCCTGTGGGGGGTGGGGCAGGCCGCCCATCCCTTTCCCCCATCACGTCTCGCCTGTCAGTGATTCCATGTTTCGTAACGGGGGATTCTCTGCCTTTTTGTATCAAAGAACAAGCAAAGGGACCCCCGCCCGCTGCAGGCGCCCATAGCCATCGGGTCTCTAAAGCTGAGTGGCTAGCAGCGGTTTTGTTTTTTTTTTTTTTTCTGAAGGTGGGACAGTCACTTCCTCCTCCCTCCCCACCCCTGTCGCATCCATGTGCGACCTGAAGGACTGGTCAGAACCGTTACTGTGAATGAGTGAAGATCCTGGAGGACCCTGGGCCCCAGGCCAGCTCCCATCGCTGGGGGACGGTGAACGGCCATGTGTTAATGTTACGATGTTTTTAAAAGACAAAAAAAAAAAAAAAAAAAACCTCAAAAGTTTTTTTAAAGTGGGGGAAAAACATCCAAGCACTTTAATTCCAATGTACCAGGTGAACTGACGGAGCTCAGAAGTTTTCCTTTACACCAACTGTCAATGCCGGAATTTTGTATTCTGTTTTGTAAAGATTTAATAAAAGTCAAAAAACCTGCTGTGTGCCTGAGTTTTAGTTTTCTGTCACCGCATAAGGAGCCATCCACAACCAGTTGGTGCAAAACCACGTTGTTGCTGGTGATGCTGAGTCAGGAGTTTTGAGGGGGTGCGCTCCTGTGGGGTCTGTCTCTGCTCCAGGATGCCTGGATGCACTGCTGGGAAGACAGGCAAAAAGCTGAGCTCGGCTGGGAACAGTGGCTCACGCCTGTAATTACCCAGCACTTTGGGAGGCAGAGGCGGGCAGATCACGAGGTCAGCAGTTCTAGACCAGCCTAATAAACAGGGTGAAACCCCATCTCTACTAAAAATACAAAAATTAGCCCGGCGTGATGGTGTACACCTGTAATCCCAGCTACTCAGGAGGCTGAGGCAGGAGAATTGCTTGAACCCGGGAGGCAGAGTTTGCAATGAGCTGAGATCGCACCACTGCACTCCAGCCTGGGCGACAGAGCGAGAGTCCATCTCAAAAAAAAAAAAAAAAAAAAAAAAGCTGAGCTCTTCATACACAGGTGGCCTCATTCCTGCGAGCTGGGGTGACTCCAATGCAGGGCTCAGCTGCCTTTTTTTTTTTTTTTTTTTGAAACGGAATCTTGCTCTATTGCCCAGGCTGGAGTGCAGTGGCGCGATCTTGGCTCACTGCTGCAACCTATGCCTCCCGGGTTCAAGAGAGTCTGCCTCAGCTTCCCGAGTAGCTGGGATTACAGGCATGTGCCACCACGCCTGGCTAATTTTTGTATTTTTAGTAGAGACGGGGTTTCACCATATTAGCCAGGCTGGTCTCGAAATCCTGACCTTGTGATCTGCTCGCCTCGGCCTCCCAAAGTGCTGGGATTACAGGGGTGAGCCACCACGCCGTGCCCCCTTTTTTTTTTTTTTAAGACAGGATATCAGCCGGATGCAATGGCTCATGCCTGTAATCCCAGCACTTTGGGAGGCCAAGGCAGGTGGATCACTCGAGGTCTGGCCAACATGATGAAATCCCGCCTCTACCGAAAATACAAAAATTAGCCCGGTGTGGTGCAACATGCCTGTAATCCCAGCTACTCTGGAGGCTGAGACACAAGAATTGCTTGAACCCAGAAGGCGGAGGCTGCAGTGAGCCGAGATGATGCCACTGCACTCCAGTCTGGGCGATGAGCAAGACTGTCTCAAAAAAAAACAAAACAGGCCTGGCGCAGTGGCTCACGCCTGTAATCCCAGCACTTTGGGAGGCCGAGGCAGGGAGATTGCTTGAGGCCAGGAGTTCGAGACTGGCCTGTGCAACTTGGGGAAACCCTGTCTCTACTAAAAAAATACAAAAATTAGCTGGGCGAGGTGGCGGGTGCCTATAGTCCCAGGTACTTGGGAGGCTGAGGCAGGAGAATTGCTTGAACCTGGGAGGCGAAGGTTGCAGTGAGCCGAGATGATGCCACTGCACTCCAGCCTGGGCGACAGAGCAAGACTCCGTCTCAAAAAAAAAAAAAACCCAGGCGTGGTGGTGCACACCCATAGTCCCAGCTGCATGGGAGGCCGAAGCGGTTGGACAACTTGAGCCCAAGGAGGTAGAGGCTGCAGTGAGCCGTGAGCATGCCACTGACTCTAGGCTGGGTGATAAGAGTGAGACCCTGTCCTTTTTTTTTTTTTTGAGACAGAATCTCATTCACAGCCCAGGCTGGATGGAGAGCAGTGGTGCCATGTCTCGGCTCACTGCAACCTCTGCCTCCTGAGTTCAGGGATTCTCCTGCCTCAGCCTCCCGAGTAGTTTGGGATTATAGGCGTGTGTCACCACGGCCCAGCTAATTTTTTGTATTTTTTTTTTTTTCCTTTTTGAGACAGAGTTTCGATCTTGTTGCCCAGGCTGGAGTGCAATGGCGTGATCTCAGTTCACCGCAACCTCCGCCTCCCAGGTTCAAGCGATTCTCCCGCCTCAGCCTCCCGAGTAGCTGGGATCACAGACATGTGCCACCACGTCCAGCTAATTTTGTATTTTTAGTAGAGTCGGGGTTTCTCCACGTTGGTCAGGCTGGTCTTGAACTCCCGGCCTCAGGTAATCTGCCCACCTCGGCCCCCCAAAGTGCTGAGATTACAGGCGTGAGCCACCGCACCAAGCCAATTTTTTGTATTTTTAGTAGAGACAGGGTTTTGTTACGTTGGCCAGGCTGTTCTCGAACTCCTGGCCTCAAGTAATCCAGCTGCCTTGGCCTCCCAGCGTGCTGGGATTACAGGCGTGAGCCACCACACCCAGTCAGGGCTCAGCTGCGAGCTCTTCACCAGGGCCAGCGCCTGCAGGGAGCCTCCCCGTGTGGCTTGGGCTTCCTCACAACATGGCAGCTGTGTTCCCAAGCTCAGGCTCCAATAAGCAGGGTTCCAAGCGAACAAAGCAGAAGCTGCCAGGCTGACCTGCTGAGAAGCCAGGCAGCGCCACCCCCGCCACCTTCTCTGGTTTCACAGAAGACGCGAGGCCCGCCCAGGTTCAAGGGAAGGGGAAGGGTCTCCTCCTGGGAGAGGGTGAGAGACGTTGTTGCCGCTGCCTTGGGACTGTGCAACCTAACAAGTCCTAGTAATTCTAACCTTCTGCACATGGCCGGCCCCTGCCTGCTTTAGGGTTCACCCCCCTCAGCCATTATTAAGTTTTTGTTGCAGGCAGGACGCTGTGCTGGGGCTGGTGGCAGAGAAGATGAGCTGGACGGCCAAGGGCTGACCTCAGATCCTGGAGTTGGGTGTAGACCAGGAAGGGCTTCCTGGAGGCGGGAGCGGAAGGAAGACAGCGAAGCCTAGTGGTTAAGGAGGCCAGCCTGGGCTGAAATCCCAGCTGTATCCAGGCTACTGTGTACCTCAGTTTCCGGATCCATCAAGCGGGAGCCAAGGGCAGCCAGGTGAGCTACAGGCTGGTAGCGCAGTGCAGTGCAGGGACAAAACCCAGCAAGAAAGAAACCGATGACGTCGCCTGAGGGGGCGGGACTTGAGGCCTGGAGGGGGCGAGGCTTGGCGTCTGGGGGTGGGGCTTATTATATGGGGCGGAGCCTTGGACTTGGTGGGCGGAGCTTGAAATCTGAAGGGTTAGGGCCTCGTCTGGGGCGAAGTTTGGGGCCTGGAGGGGCGAGGCTTGGGGGAGGTTCCCAGACGGGGCGGGGCTTGTGTATTGGGTGAGGTTTGAAGCCTGGAAGGCAGAGACTTATGGCCTGGGGGGCGGAGCTTTTGCCTGGAGGAAGCGGGGCTTATGAACTGGAGGTGGGGGTGAGGCTTGTGTCTGGGGCCAGGTTTGGGCCTGGAAAGGCGGGGCTTGCGGTCTGGAGGGGCGGGGTTTGGGCCTGGAGGGGGCTGGAGGCAAGAGAGATGGCGCTCGGGACGGGAGGGTTCCCTGCCCTGCCCCAGGAGCCTGCATGGGAGAAGGCGTGAGGAGGTGAAGGAAGCTTATGGTACCTGCACACCGACAGGCTGGAGCGCGAGAGTAAGCACCGTGTGGGGACACACCCGACCACGGCGGGGGAGGGGGCGGCACCCCAAAGGCAACAGGGAACCCAGGCAGCATTTTATTTTTTCAGATAACAGCTCTACTGTGATAAAACTCAGCACCTGGCCGGGTGCGGTGGCTCACTCACGTAATCCCAGCACTTTGGGAGGCCGAGGCGGGAGGATCACCTGAGGTCAGGAGTTTGAGACCAGCCTGGCCAACATGGTGAAACCCCATCTCCACTAAAAATACAAAATTAGCCGGGCGTGGTGGCAGATGCCTGTAATCCCAGCTGCTAGGGAGGCTGAGGCAGGAGAATCGCTTGAGCCCAAGAGGCTGAGGTTGCAGTGAGCCGAGATTGCACCACTGTACTCCAGCCTGGGCAACACAGCGAGACTCTTTCTAAAAAAGAAAAAAAAAAAAACCTCAGCACCGCTGTTCACCCACTGCATCTAAAATTCAATGGTTTTAGCACACGCAAAGTTGTGCAGCCTTCGCCTCTAATCCAATTCTGCAACATTCTCATCACCCGGAACAGCAAGCCCGCCCCACTGGCAGTCACTGCCTTTCCCCACCTCCCCAGCCCCCGGTGGCCACTAGTGCACTCTCTGTCTCTGGGGATTTGCCTGTTCTGGACTTTTCATGTGAATGGCCCCGGGGGTGGATTCCAGCTGGGCCTAGAGGAGGAAGGGTCCGGGGAGACCCAGGTGGAGCAGAGACCACGGCATGGCCAGGATGGGCCCAGCCCTGCAGGGCTAACTGCTGGGGGAGGTGAAGGGTGGGCCGGGCACCGGGGGTCTGTCACCCCCTGCAGGGCACTTCGTGGCTACCCCACGGTCCCGACTGAACCCCATGACCCATGAAGTCCTTCTAGCCCTGTTCTGCAGCTGCAGTGGGAGGGAGGGGCTCAGGGTCCTCCACTAGCTTCCCCCACAGCCTCAAGGCACAGACTGGAAATCGAGGTTCCGAGCTGTCCCCTGGAAAAGGGGCTATGGGGCTGGCAAGATGACTGCCAACCTGGGCCTCAGTTTCCCCATCTGGAAAACAGAGGGCTGGGCCAGATGACCACAGGGTGGGGCCTGGCCAGGCCTCTACCCTGGACAGTGGCAGCCCCCAGAAACCCAGAGGGTCCCAGCCCCCAGGTTTTCTCTGGGTGCTGCGGCCAACCTGTCTGAGCCTCATCCGAGCTGGGGACGGCTCTCTCTCCTCAGCCCCATCCCTAGGGTCTCTCTTCTCTCTGGCTTTGGTCTTCCCTGTCTTCTCCTCCTTTCCCCCCATCACACCCTTTGAATCTCAACTCCCAAGTCTCCTCTCAAAATCACCCCCACTTTTGTCCTCCCCCTTACCGCTACCCCAGGCCAAGGCCCCAGACTCCTTGCTGACCTTCTAGCCCCCATTCCTGCCTCTGCCTCCTTTCTCCTAGTGACTTAAAACCAACCACAGCCTACCTCTACTCTAACACCTCCCATGGCTCCCCATTTCCCACAGCACAAAAACAAAGTGCTCTTGGCTGCCCTGGCACCTAGTTTAGGTTCTAATAATAATAATAATAATGATAATAATAATTATTATTATTATTTTATTTAGTCTGGGTGCAGTGGCCCACACCTGTAATCTCAATACTTTGGAAGGCTGAGGTGGGAGGATTGCATGAGCCCAGGAGTTCAAGGCTCAGAGTACCCAGCCTCCAAGCCTCCCCCTCAAACTCTGCCCTCCTCTCAGTTTCTCCAGCCCCAGCTCCTTCTGGATGCCGGGCCTATGCACCTGCTCCCCCTTCCAGCGGGGCCTCCCCAACATCCTCTGCACCTGGTTTCTCCTCTGCACCCTTCAGCCCCCGTATCTGGGATCACTT
The DNA here is from genome assembly GCF_028858775.2 of Pan troglodytes. Lineage (NCBI taxonomy): Eukaryota > Metazoa > Chordata > Mammalia > Primates > Hominidae > Pan > Pan troglodytes. The sequence goes on along the minus strand of NC_072418.2, from coordinate 4,334,107 downwards.
CTGGAGGTGCTTCCTAGGAGCTCGGGCCGCGTTGCAGCCGCATGACCATCCGTGAACGTTCCTCGCCCTGGGTTACTCATCCGCCACCCTTGAAGGCGGGCTGAGCTCAGCTGTCTCCTCCTTTGTCCTAGTTTGTGAACTCGCACATAACAGATTGAATGAATGAATGAATGAATGAAGGCACACAGACGGCCCCACCCGGCCATCCTCAGGGCTCCCTGGCCTGTTGCCCTTGTCCCTTGCCCAGCCTGGCTTGTGTGTAGGAAGTGTGGGAGGTGCCATAGGCCAAGTCACTTCCCTCCCGGGTGGCACCGAGCCCCGCCCAGCCCTGCCAGGCCCCCCCGCTGACCGCTGCCTGCCCCCGGCCGCCTGCCAGGAACAGCTTGTCTTCTGAGCTGCTGCTCTCAATCCTGTTTTTGTGGTTTCCTCTCTGCCAGTCCCGCCCTCTTCCAGTCTCTTCTTGTAGATTGGCAGGAAAATTCTGGAGCTGGAGGAACTGGGAGCCTTTCACAGGCGGTGACCGAGGCCACCCCCAGCCTCCAGAGCCCAGTCTGCCCCTCTGTGAAGGGAACCACCAACTCTGGCTCACAGGTGCCCGGGCCGGGGTCCGCCCACGTGTCCCACCGGGTCGGGGTGGGAGCAAACTGAATCCTTCATGGCAAAATCACCTCTACATTGCAGCAGTGATTCGGGGATCCTTTAAAAAGCCAGCAGCACATGCTACTGCACCGCACAGATTGTCAGAGAAACCAGGTGTGGGGTGTGGACTGTGCGGAAACCGTGTGACCTTCACAATTTCTTTGAAACCCCAAAGCTGTTCTTTAAAAACATACATTTTTGGCTGTGCGTGGTGGCTCACGCCTGTAATCCCAGCACTTTAGGAGGCCGAGGCGGGGAGATATCTGAGGTCAGGAGTTCGAGACTAGCTTGGCTAACATGGTGAAACTCTGTCTCTACTAAGAGTAAAAAAATTAGCCGGGCGTGGTGTCGGGCGCCTATAATCCCAGTTACTCAGGAGGCTGAGGCAGGAGAATCGCTTGAACCCGGAAGGCGGAGGTTGCAGTGAGCTGAGATTGTACCACTGCACTCCAGCCTAGACAACAAGAGCAAGACTCTGGCAAAAACAAAAAGAAAAAACAAAACAAAACAAAACATTTTTTTTTCCGTGCCAATAGTGCTCCTGCAAACATGGTGAATGTTCCGAAAACACAGGTGCTTTTTGAGACGACGTCTCCCTCTGTTGCCCAGGCTGGAGTGCAGTGGCGTGATCTCGGCTCACTACGACCTCCACCTCCCGGATTCAAGCGATTCACCTGCTCAGTTTTCTGAGTGGCTGGGATTACAGGCACAGGCCATCACGCCCAGCTTTTTCTGTGTGTGTGTGTGTGTGCACGCGCGTGTGTGTGTGTGTTTAGCAGAGACGGGGTTTCTCCATGTTGGCCAGGCTGGTCTCGAACTCCCGACCTCAGGTGATCCGCCTGCCTCGGCCTCCCAAAGTGCTGAGATTACAGGCGTGAGCCACTGCGCCCGGCCCCAAGAGCCTTTTTTATTTTTTTTTGAGATGGAGTCTCGCTCTGTCGCCCAGGCTGGAGTGCAGTGGTGCAATCTTGGCTCACTGCAACCTCCGCCTGCCGGGTTCACGCCATTCTCCTGCCTCAGCCTCCCCAGTAGCTGGGACGACAGGTGCCCGCCACCACACCCAGCTAATTGTTTGTATTTTTAGTAGAGATGGGGTTTCACCGTGTTAGCCAGGCTGGGCTCAAACTCCCAACCTCAGGTGATCCGCCCACCTCGGCCTCCCAGAGTGCTGAGATTACAGGCGTGAGCCACCGTGCCCGGCCCCAAAAGCCTTTCTGTAAGAAGTGTGGCCAGCGCCAATCCCACAAAGTGAGGCAGCGCTAGAGGAGCGAGGACTCTCTCTGTACCCAGGGAAAGTGGCCTTACAGGAAGCAGAGTGGCTGTGGTAGGCGGATTAAGTCGATTTTCCAGAAAAAGCTAAAACCACGAAGAAAATTGTGCTGAGGTGGCCGGGCGCGGTGGCTCACGCCTGTAATCCCAGCACTTTGGGAGGCCGAGGCAGGTGGATCACAAGGTCAGGAGATCGAGACCATCCTGGCTAACACGGTGAAACCCCGTCTCTACTAAAAATACAAAAAATTAGCGGGGCGTGGTGGTGGGCACCTGTAGTCCCAGCTACTCGGGAGGCTGAGGCAGGAGAATGGCATAAACCCGGGAGGAGGAGCTTGCAGTGAGCCGATATCGCACCACTGCACTCCAGCCTGGGAGACAGCAAGACTCCGTCTCAAAAAAAAAAAAGAAAATTGTGCCGAGGTGCAACTGCCTTGAGCCCCACTGTGGCAAGGAGCAAGCCTGAGCTGGGAGGAGATAAACCAAGAGACCAAGAAATAGTCAACAGACCCGTTCACAGTGCCATCGTTTTTATTTTTTGAGACGGAGTCTTGCTCTGTCGCCCGGGCTGGAGTTCAGTGGCGAGATCTCGGCTCACTGCAACCTCTGCCTCCTGGGTTCAAGTGATTCTCATGCCTCAGCTCCCTGGGTAGCTGAGATTATAGGCATGCGCCACCACACTCAGCAAATTTTTGTATTTTTAGTGGAAACAGGGTTTTGCCATGGTGCCCAGGCTGGTCTTGAACTCCTGACCTCAAGTGCTCTACCCACTTTGGCCTCCCAAAGTGTTGGGATTACAGACGTGAGCCACCGCACTTGGCCTTTTTTTTTTTTTTTTTTTTTTTTTTTTTTGTGACAGAGTCTCGCTCTGTCACCAGGCTGGAGTTCAGTAGTGCAATCTTGGTGCACTGCAACCTCCGCCTCCCAGGTTCAAGCGATTCTCCTGCCTCAGCCTCCCAAGTAGCTGGGATTACAGGTGCCCGCCACCATGTCTGGCTAATTTTTGTATTTTTAATAGAGACAGGATTTCACCATGGTGGCCAGGCTGATCTCAAACTCCTGACCTCAGGTTATCCACCCGCCTCAGCCTCCCAAAGTTCTGGGATTGCAGGTGTGAGCCACCATGCCCGGATGGATAATAATAATAACAATTTTATTTAGGCTGGATGCAATGGCTCACGCCTGTAATCCCAGCACTTTCGGAGGCTGAGGTGGGAGGATTGCTTGAGCCCAGGAGTTCAAGAGCACACTGGACAATATAGTGAGACCCGTATCTCTACAAAAAATACAAAAATTAGCCAGGTGTGGTGGCACATACCTGTAGTTCCAGCTACTCGGGAGGCTGAGGCAGGAGGATCCCTTGAGCCCAGGAATTTGAGGCTGCAGTGAGCTATGATCATATCACTGCCCTCCAGCCTGTAACAAACTAAGTAACAAACTTAGTAACAAACTAAGACCCTGTCTCAATTAATAATAGTAATAATGGCCGGGCACAGTGGCTCATGCCTGTAATTCCAACACTGAGAGGCTGAGACCAGTGGATCGCTTGAGGCCAGGAGTTTGACACCAGCCTGGGCAACACAGTGAGACCCCCGTCTCTATTGTAAAAAACAATAAAATAATAATAATGGGCCGGGCGCAGTGGCTCACGCCTGTAATCCCAGCACTTTGGGAGACTGAGGCTGGCAGATCACGAGGTGGGCAGATCACGAGGTCAGGAGATCGAGACCATCCTGGCTAACATGGTGAAACCCTGTCTCTACTAAAAAAATACAAAAAATTTGCCAGGCGTGGTGGCGGGAACCTGTAGTCCCAGCTACTCGGGAGGCTGAGGCAGGAGAATGGCGTGAACCTGGGAGGTGGAGCTTGCAGTGAGCAGAGACCACACCACTGCACTCCAGCCTGGGCGACAGAGCGAGATTCCGTCTCAAAACAAAAACAAAATGTGTTGAGGACTGATTTATTGCCCCAGGGCTGGGAGAAGGCCAGCAGGTTGTCTCTCCTCCCTCTGCAGCCTGGAAGGACTCACACAAATTTTACTTCCTGCCATTGTCACTAACCACGGGGATCCCTCCTGCTGGATCAGCCCCTTTCATTCTGGCCTTTAATTGTCCCCTTGCCAAAGGCAACCCCATGGCCTGTCCTGGTCTCTGACTCACCCTGAAGAATGAGAAACCTGTTTAAAGTGAAGTGTGATGGAATCAAGTCAGACGTGAGGAAGGACCTACCTCCTTGGTCAAAGCTGGGATGGGGTAAGCGTTGGGGAGAGAGGAAGGGAGGGTGGGAGGGCCAGCTCCCTGTGTCGGGGATGCCTGGGTGAGCTGGGGGTCCCGCTGACACGAGTGTTCCCACCCGGGGTTTGGGTGGCCGGATAGAAGCTGGCACCCCTGGGTTGGAACCTCACTGACTCCCCGGTGGTGCCTGCCCTGTTCATTCCGTTTCTGGCTGTCTTCATTCCTTCTATCAAGCTAACATTTCACTCCCTGCCATGCAGGGCTTGGGGTCTGTGGGCAGCCTTGGGAAGACGCCCTGGGGTACATTCATCCCGCCACCCCCAGGGAGACTCAGTTTCCCCGCGTGAAGTGTGAGGGCAACAGCTCCAGCGCTCCCCTGCCTCAGTTTCCCTTTTTTTGAGATGAGGTCTCATTCTGTCACCCAGGCTGGAGTGCAGTGGTGCTGTCATGGCTCACTGCAGCCTTGACCTCCCATGCTCAAATCATCCTCCCACCTCAGTCTCCTGAGTAGCTGTGACCTCAGGTGTGCACCACCAGGCCCAGCTAATTTTTGTAATTTTTTTTTTTAGAGATGGGGTCTCATTATGTTGCCCAGGCTGGTCTGGAGCCCCTGGGCTCGAGTGATCCTCGTGCCTTGGCCTCCCAAAGTGCTGGGATTACAGGTGTGAACCACCATGCCCTGCCTCCGTTTCCCTTTTGTGAGCACCTTTTGTGAAATGGCAGAAGATACAGACACCAACAAAGAGGGCTTGTCGGCCGGGCGCGGTGGCTCACGCCTGTAATCCCAGCACTTTGGGAGGCCGAGGTGGGTGGATTACGAGGTCAGGAGTTCAAGATCAGCCTGGCAAAGATGCTGAAACCCCGTCTCTACTAAAAATACAAAAAATTAGCCGGGTGTGGTGGTGGGCACCTGTAGTCCCAGCCACTCGGGAGGCTGAGGAAGGAGAATGGCGTGAACCTGGGAGGCAGAGCTTGCAGTGAGCCGAGATCGCGCCACTGCACTCCAGCCTGGGTGACAGAGTGAGACTCCGTCTCAAAAAATAATAATAATAAAATTAAATTTTAAAAAAAGGCTAGGCACGGTGGCTCACGCCTGTAATCCCAGCACTTTGGGAGGCCAAGGCGGGCGGATCACTTGTGAGGAGTTTCAGAGCGGCCTGGCCAACATGGTGAAACCCCGTTTCTACTAAAAATACAAAAATTAGCCTGACATGTTGGTACGTGCCTGTAGTCCCAGCTACTTGGGAGGCTGGGCAGGAGAATCGCTTGAACTCTAGGAGGTCAAGCAATTAGGAGGTGGAGGTTGCAGTGAGCTGAGATCACACCACGGCACTCCAGCCTAGGAGACAGGGTAAGACTCCGCCTCAAAAACAAAACAAAAACAAAAACCAAAAAAAAGTCACCCCTTGCAGGAGGCTACATAATGGTGTGGGTTCCAGCCCTGGCCACTCTGCACTGGGGCTTGTTGGCCAACTTGACTCACCCCTGCAGAGCCCCTGGTCCTTCACCCAGCAGTCATGCCCTCCCAGGAGTGACTTTATCCCTTCCCTGTGGGCCTGGGGCCAGGCAGGCAGCATTGAGAAACCTTCACAGCCACCACTTCCAGCCAGGACACAGGGGAGGCAGGCAGGACCCTTGCCTGGGCACAAAATGTAAGCAGGGGGTCACCAGCAGCCTCGTTCCCCAAGATAATAATAGTGAAGCTCGGTGGCTCATGCCTGTGGTCCCAGCACTTTGGGAGGTCAAGGCCGGAGGATTGCTTGAGCCCAGGAGTTTGAGATCAGCCTGGGCAACGTAGTGAGGCCCCGTCTCTGCAAAAAATAAAAAATTAGCCAGGTGTGGTGGTGCCTGCCTGTGGTCCCAGCTACATAGGAGGCTGAGGGAGGAGGATTGAGCCCAGGAGTTTGAGGCTGCAGTGAGCTGTGATCACGCCCCTGCACTTTGGATCATGTTTCAAAAAATATATATATTTTGTAATTGAATTTTTTGCTGTAATGATTGGAAACTCATGCAGTTATAAGAAATAGCACTTTGCCTAGTTTCCCCCAATGGTAACATTTTGCAACAGTCTATTACAATGTCATAACCACGCTGTTGGCATTGATACAATTCACCCACTTTATTCAGACCTGGCCCGTTTCTTTCTTTCTTTCTTTCTCTCTCTCTCTGTCTCTCTCTCTCTCTCTCTCTCTCTCTCTCGCTCGCTCGCTCTCGCTCTCCCTCTTACTCTGGCGTCTTGCTCTGTCACCCAGGCTGTAGTACAGTGGCGTGATCTCAGCTCACTGCAACCTCCACCTCCCGGATTCAAGCGATTTTCCTGCCTCAGTCTCCCAGGTAGCTGGGATTACAGGTGCCCGCCACCACGCCTGGCTAATTTTTGTATTTTTAGTAGAGATGCGGGTTTCTCCATGTTGGCCAGGCTGATCTCGAACTCCTGACTTCAGGTGATCCACCTGCTTTGGCCTCCCAAGGTGCTGGGATGACAGGCGTGAGCCACCACACTCAGCCAGACCTGGCCAGTTTCACTTGTGGCCCTGTGTGTGTGTCTGGTGTGTGTGTGTGTCTGGTGTGTGTGCTTGTGCAGGGCACTGGTGGTATAATTTAATAACAGTCCCTTTATCCTTTGTTCTTGGAAATAAAAGTGCATCAAACTGAACCGTGCAATCCAGGAGGCTGAGTGGGCGGCGATCTCTGGCCGTGCCTCCTAACCCGGACTCCGGACTCTGGACCTTCCATGTGAGCCCGGGCTTCTCTCCACCCGGGCCTCACCATGGCCATCTGTAAAATGGGGTGTGTGTGGGGGGGTCACTGTACCAGGATAGGGGCTCCTCCTGTCTTCTTTTTTTTTTTTTTCTTAGATGGAGTCATGCTCTGTTGCCCAGGCTGGAGTACAGTGGCGCCATCTCGGCTCACTGCAAACTCTGCCTCCCAGGTTCAAGCGATTCTCCTGCCTCAGCCTCCCCAGTAGATGGGATTATAGGCATGTGCCACCACACCCTGCTAATTTTTTTGTATTTTTAGTAGAGACGGGGTTTCACCATGTTGGTAAGGCTGGTCTCGAACTCCTGACCTCAGGTGATCCGCCTGCCCTGGCTTCCCAAAGTGCTGGGATTACAGGTGTGAGCCACCGCGCCTGACCTCCTTCACTCTCTTTATCTTTTCCTCTCTCCCTTCCTCCTGCCCTCCTATCATAAAGGAAGTGACATATATTTGGTATACTGTGTATCAGAACCATTTTAGTTTCCAGAATGAAAATATAGGCACCAGGTGCAGTGGCTCACGCCTGTAATCCCAGCAATTTGGGAGGCCGCATTGGGAGGATCCCTTGAGGTCAAGAGTTCAAGACCAGTCTGGCCAACATGGTGAAACCCCCGTCTCTACTAAAAATACAAAAACAAACAAAAAAAATTAGCTGGGCCTTGTGGTGCACGCCTGTAATTCCAGCTACTCGGGAGGTTGAGGCAGGACAGTCACTTGAACCCGGGAGGCAGAGGTTGCAGGGAGCCGAGATCAAGCCACTGCACTCTAGCCTGAGTGACAGAGTGAGACTGTCTCAAAAAAAAAAAAAAAAAAAAAAGAGTTTTATGAGTCTAACATCAGAGATCCTGTAATCAATTGTTTTTTTTTTTCTTTTTTTTTTTTTTGAGACAAGGTCTGGCTCTGTCCCCCAGGCTAGAGTGCAGTGGCCTGCTCTTAGCTCACTACAGCCTCAACCTCCCCAGCTCAACCAATCCTCCCACCTTAGCTTCTGAAGTAGCTGAGGCCACAGAGGCATGACACCACTTCCAGCTAATGTTTAAAATTATCTGTAGAGGCCGGGCGCGATGGCTCACGCCTGTAATCCCAGCACTTTGGGAGGCCAAGGTGGGAGGATCACTTGAGCCCAGGAGTTTGAGGCCAGCCTGGGCAACATGGTGAAACCCCGTCTCTACAAAAAATAAAAAAAAATTAGCCATGCGTGGTGGTGTGCACCTGTGGTCCCAGCTACTTGGGAGGCTGAGTCAAGAGGATTGCTTGAGCCCAGGAAGTCAAGGCTGCAGTGAGTGAGCCATGTTTGTACCAGTGCTCTCCAGCCTGAGTGACAGCGCAAGACCCTGTCACAGAAAAAAAAAAAGGAAGAAGAAAGATAGAAAGAAAGAGAGCGGAAGGAAGGAGAGAGAGAGGAAGGAGAGAGGGAAGGAGGGAGGGATAGAGGGAGGGAGGAAGGAAGGAATGAAAGAAAAAAGAAGGCCGGGTGCGGTGGCTCATGCCTGGAATCCCAGCACTTTGGGAGGCCGAGGCGGGCGGATCACGAGGTCAGGAAATCGAGACCATCCTGGCTTACAAGGCGAAACCCCATCTCTACTAAAAATACAAAAAATTAGCCAGGCATCGTGGCGGGCACCTATAGTCTCAGCTACTCGGGAGGCTGAGGCAGGAGAATGGCATGAACCCGGGAGGCAGAGCTTGCAGTGAGCCGAGATCGCACCACTGCCCTCCAGCCTGGGCAATAGAGCAAGACTCTGTCTCAAAAAAAAAAAAAAATTATTTGTAGAGACAGGGGCTTGCTATGTTCCCCAGGGTGGTCTGGAATCCCTGGGCTCAAGCAATCCCCCGACTCAACCTCCCAAAGCACTGGGATTACAGGCATGAGCCACTGTGCCTGACCCCAAATCAATTTTTTTTTTTTTTTTGAGACAATCTTGCTCTGTTGCCCAGGCTGGAGTGCAGTGGCGTGATCTTGGCTTACTGCAACCTCTGCCTCCCAAGTTCAAGCGATTCTCCTGTCTCAGCCTCCTGAGTAGCTGGGACTACAGGCACCCACCACCACGCCTGGCTAATTTTTTGTATTTTTTTAGTAGAGATGGGGTTTCACCATGTTAGCCAGGATGGTCTCGATCTCCTGACCTCGTGATCCTCCTGCCTCAGCCTCCCAAAGTGCTGGGATTACAGCCGTGAGCCACCGCGCTCGGCCCCAAATCAATTCTTAAACAGTCTTAGAGTCCTAACAGCAGAAATCCTTTCTATAGGAACAACAGGATGCAAGTGCTCAGAATCCAGTGCTCCATGTCTTTTAGCACCAAAGAAGTGGGCCAGAGCGCAGCCTGCGTCATGCTTATTTCTACCTGTGTCTCTGTCCAGAACCTAGCATGCAATTTGTGTCAGCCGAATGGGGGTGGTTTCAAAAGCAACCATTTTATTTTGCTCAGGATTTTGTGGGTCAGGAGTTTGGGAAGGGCTCAGCTAGGTGGTTCATCCTGCCTAGGCAGTTTGTCTCTGATCCACGCAGCATTGGCTGAGGCCACTGGGAAGGAGTATCCACTCAAGGTGACTTCTTTTTGTTTGTTTGTTTGTTGTGTGTGTTTTTTTTTTTTTTTGGGACAGTCTCGCTCTGTTGCCCAGGCTGGAGTGCAGTGGTGTGATCTTGGCTCGCTGCAACCTCTGCCTCCCAAGTTCAAATTATTCTCCTGCCTCAGCTTCCTGAGTAGATGGGAAGATTGGATTACAGGCGTGTGCTACCATGCCTGGCTTTTTTTTTTTTTTTTTTGAGACAGAGTCTTGCTCTGTCGCCCAGGCTGGAGTGCAGTGGCACAATCTTGGCTGACTGCAAGCTCTGCTTCCCGGGTTCATGCCATTCTCCTGCTTCAGCCTCCCGAGTAGCGGGATTACAGGCACCCGCCACCACACCCAGCTAATTTTTTTGTATTTTTAGTAGAGACAGTTTTCACCGTGTTTGCCAGGATGGTCTCGATATCCTGACCTTGTGATCTGCCTGTCTCGGCCTCCCAAAGTGATGGGATTACAGGTGTGAGCCACCAGGCCTGGCCTTTTTTTTTTTTGTATTTTTAGTAGAGATGAGGTTTTGCCATGGTCGCCAGGCTGGTCTCCAACTCCTGACCTCAAGTGATCCACCCGTCTCGGCCTCCCAACAAGGGGGCTTCTTCACACACATCCAACCCCTCTGTGCTCTCTGGCTTCTCTCTGTTTTCATGGCTGGCGTGTTCCACCCTTCATGGCTTTTCACACACAGTGAGGTGGTCACATCTCTCTTTTTTTTGGAGACGGAGTCTTGCTCTTGTCACCCAGGCTGCAGTGCAATGGCACAATCTCAGCTCACTGCAACCTCTGATTCCCGGGTTCAAGCAATTCTCCTGCCTCAGCCTCCCAAGCAGCTGGGATTACAGGTGCCCACCACCACGCCTGGCTAATTTTTGTTTTTGTTTTTTGAGAGAGTCTCGCTCTGTCACCCAGCCTGGAGTGCAGTGGCGCGATCTTGGCTCACTGCAAGTTCCGCCTCCCGGGTTCACGCCATTCTCCTGCCTCAGCCTCCCGAGTAGCTGGGACTACAGGTGCTTGCCACCACGCCCGGCTAACTTTGTATTTTTAGTAGAGATGGGGTTTCACCATGTTAGTCAGGATGGTCTCGATCTCCTGACCTCAGGTGATCCACCCACCTCAGCCTCCCAACATGCTGGGATTACAGGCATGAGCCACCATGCTCAGCAGTCACATCTCTTGCATGGCATGTGGCTTCCATAAGCACAAGTGACCCCGGAGAAAGGAAGCAGGAACTTTGAGGCCAGGGACTGGCACAGTCACTTCCATCATCTTCTCTTGGTCAAAGCCAGCTCAGATTCAAGGAGCTGGAAGAATGAACTCAGCCTCCTCATGGGAGGGAAGAAACCAACAGCTGCCTTCTTGGAAGCAAGCTACCACTGGGTGTGTTCAGGCAGCATCATTTAGACTTCAAGTGGGAGACGCCCACCTGGGATCTGGTTTACCTGCACACACCTCACTCTCCTGAAAGGACTTAAAACGTGAGGCCGGGCGCTGAGGCTCACGCCCGTAATCCCAACACTTTGGGAGGCCAAGGTGGGAGGATCACTTGAGCCCAGGAGTTTGAGGCCAGCCTGGGCAACATGGTGAAACTCCATCTCTACAAAAAATAAAAAAAAATTAGCCGTGCGTGGTGGTATGCACCTGTGGTCCCAGCTACTTGGGAGGCTGAGGCAAGAGGATTGCTTGAGCCCAGGAAGTCAAGACTGCAGTGAGTGAGCCATGATTGTACCACTGCACTCCAGCCTGAGTGACAGAGCAAGACCTTGTCTCAGGGAAAAAAAAAAAAAAAAAAGGAAAAAGAAAGAGAGAGAGGAAGGAAGGACAGAGAGAGAAAGGAGGGAGGGAGGGATGGAGGGAGGAAGGAAGGAATGAAAGAAGACAAGAAGGAAAGAAAGAAAAGAAAAGACAAAGAAAGAAGGAAGGAAGGAAAGAGAGAGAAAGAAAGAAAAAAGAGAGAGAAAGCAAGCAAGCCGGCCAGGTGTGGCAGCTCATGCCTGTAATCCCAGCACTTTGGGAGGCTGCAGTGGGCAGATCACCTGAGGCATGAGTTCGAGACCACCCTGGCCAACATGGTGAAATATCATCTCTACTAAAACAAAATAACAACAACAACAACAAAAAATTAGCCGGGTGTGGTGGTGGGCTCCTGTAATCCCAGACACTCAGGAGGCTGAGGCAGGAGAATAGCTTGAACCCAGGAGGCAGAGGTTGCCGTGAGCCAAGATCATGCCACTGGACTCCAGCCTGGGTGACAGAGTGAGACTCCATCCCCCACCAAAAAAACAAAAAAGATTAAGGGTCTGGCGCGGTGGCTCACACCTGTAATCCCAGGACTTTGGGAGACCAAGACAGGGGAAGAATCACTTGAGCCCAGGAGTTCAAGACCAGCCTGGGCAACACGACATAACCCTGTCTCTACTAAAAATACAAAAATTAGCTGGGTGTGGTGGTGCACACCTGTAATCCCAGCCACTTGGGAGGCTAAGGCAGGAGAATCACCTGAACCCGGAAGGCGGAGGTTGCAGTAAGCCGAGATCGCGCCACTGCACTCCAGCCTGGGTGACAGGGTGAGAGTCCATCTCAAAACAAAAGAAGGCAAATTTTACATTATGTGTATTTTATTTACCACTACAACAAAAAATGAAGTATAAAGCATGCACAGGTTGCTTTCCAGCTCTGTTGCTGGGTGGCTGTGGCTCTGCCCACATCTCCTCACTCCTGGCTCACAGCCACCATCTCCAATGGAGCACACAGGAGAGGTCTCTGGAGGGTCTTGCCCTGTCCATTAAATGCTACAGGCTATAAGAGTCACACCCCTTCTGTTCATAACTCACTGGGCAGAACTGTTCAGGTGACACACCCGTAAGGAACTAAGCACACAGCCCTTCATTGCCAATGAGAGTGCCTGAAATCCACAAGGAAGAGCCTCACTGGTTGCCCCAGCCTGGGGCTGGGCCAGGTGGCCAGGACATGGCTGTCCCCAGGTGTCTGCCACCACTGGCTTTTCTCTGCAGCCAGGGAGAGGGGCTGGTGGGCAGGGCTTGCAGAGAAGGGGACTTGGGGCAAGCACTTGAAGGGCAAGGAGAGCCCAGTGAGACAGAGGGGTTGACATGCCCCCTTCTGTCCTGGTCACAATTCAATCCAAAGGTCTCTTCTTTATTTCCTCCTGAGGCTTGGCTTATCCCATCATCTTATCTTCTCTTCTCTTATCTCATAAGACAGAATCTCCCTCTTTCGCCCAGGATGGGGTGCAGTGATGTAATCTTGGCTCACCGCAGCCCCTGCCTCCCAGGTTCAAGCGATTCTCCTGGCTCAGCCTCTCGAGTAACTGGAATTACAGGTACGTGCCACCACGCCCAGCTAATTCTTTTTTTTTTTTTTTTTGGGACAGAATCTCACTCTGTCACCTAGGCTGGAGTGCAGTGACGCGATCTCGGCTCACGACAAGCTCCGCCTCCCAGGTTCACACCATTCTCCTGCCTCAGCCTCCCTAGTAGCCGGGACTATAGGCGCCCGCCACCATGCCCAACTAATTTTTTTTGTATTTTTAGTAGAGACGGGGTTTCGCCGTGTTAGCCAGGATGGTCTCGATCTCCTGACCTCGTGATCTGCTTGCCTTGGCCTCCCAAAGTGCTGGGATTACAGGTGTGAGCAACCGTGCCTGGCCTTAATTTTGTATTTTTAGTAGAGATGGGGTTTCACCATGTTGGCCAAGCTGGTCTCAAACTCCTGACCTCAGGTGATCCACCTGCTTCAGTCTCCCAAAATGCTGGGATTTCAGGCGTGAGTCACTGCGCCCGGCTCCTAAGGTGGCATATTTTGACATGGCATATTCTAATCTCCTTCAGTTGCTCCCTCTAAATTTTTTTGTGAACCCTTTAAATATTTTCTTCCACATCAGGCCTTTCTGGTGTGCATAATATTCCTGAGTGAGTCCCAGTGTTGGCTGGCACAGTGGCTCACGCCTGTAATCCCAGAACTTTGGGAGGCCGAGGTGGCTGGATCACGAGGTCAGGAGTTCAAGATCAGCCTGGCCAAGATGGTGAAACCCCGTCTCTACCAAAAATACAAAAATCAGCTGGGTGTGGTGGTGGGTGCCCGTAATCCCAGCTACTTGGGAGGCTGAAGCAGGAGAATCGCTTGAACCCGGGAGGCGGAGGTTGCAGTTTGCTGAGACCACACCACTGCACTTCAGCCTGGGCAACTGAGCGAGAGACTTTTTTTTTTTTTTGAGACAGAGTCTTGCTCTGTTGCCCAGGCTGGAGTGCAGTGGCACGATCTTGGCTCACTGCAAGCTCCGCTTCCTGAGTTCTTGATATTCTCCTGCCTCAGCCTCCCGAGTAGCTGGGACTACAGGCGCCCACCACCACGCCCGGCTAATTTTTTGTAGTTTTAGTAGAGACGGGATTTCACCGTGTTAGCCAGGATGGTCTTGAACACCGTCTCCCGGGTTCAAGCGATTCTCCTGCTTCAGCCTCTCAAAGTGCTAGGATTACAGGCGTGAGCCACCGCGCCTGGCCGTGAGAGACTCTTTAAAAAAAAAAAATTAGTCACGGTGGTGCGCGCCTGTGGTCCCAGCTACTCAGGAGGCTGAGGCGGGAGGATCACTTGATCCCAGGAGGTGGAGGCTGCAGTGAGCTGTGACCGCACCATTGCAGTCCAGCCCTGGAAGATAGAGCGAGACTTTGCAGAAAAAAGAAGGAAGGAAGGAAAAAAGAAAGAAAGAAAGGAACAAGAAAGAAAGCCAGCCAGCCTGAGTGTCCTGGAGTCAGAGAAGAGGAAAGGGGACCGTGGGAGGGAAGAAATGACATCCCACCCTCCTGGCCAAGGATGGTTCTATTATGTGAATTGCACACTTCTCTGGAAATGAATGGAAATCCAGCAATCAGCTTGGTGACGAGCGCCCTCTAGAGGCCATCACCGCATAGACAGGGCTGGGATTGGTTCCAGAAACCCGGGGAAAAACTCAAAAACGCTCAAAACGCACTGCCAGGGGCAGGTGTTGGCTCAATAGCCAGCAAAAAAAAAAAAAAAAAAAAAAAGGACAAAAAGGCTGCGCAAGCTTCCCTTGCCACCCCTAGGGCTGAGGTGGGCTCATGTTTCTGCCTTCACAGATAATTTCCATCCGTAATATGTTTAGGTCTAGTGAGAGGTATGGTTTACTTACAGCGAATGCACAAATCTTAAGCGTAGTTTGGTTAATTTAGGCAAATGCATGAACCTGTATCACTCACACCCCTCTCAAAATCACATGGGCCGGGTGCGGTGGCTCCCGCCTGTAACCCCAGTATTTTGGGAGGCCAAGGTGGGCAGATCAGGAGGTCAGGAGATCGAGACCATCCGGGCTAACACGGTGAAACCCCGTCTCTACTAAAAATACAAAAAAATTAGCCGGGCGTGGTGGCGGGCGCCTGTAGTCCCAGCTACTCGGGAGGCTGAGGCAGGAGAATGGTGTGAACCCGGGAGGCAGAGCTTGCAGTGAGCTGAGATCGCGCCACTGCACTCCAGCTTGGGCGACAGAGCGAGACTCTGTCTCAAAAAAAAAAAAAAAAACTCCACATTGCTGAGTGGTTCACACCTGTAATCCCAGCGTTTTGGGAGGCCTAGCGAGAGGATTGCTTGAGCCTAGGAGTTCACGAGCAGCCTGGGCGACAAAGTGAGATCCCGTGTGTGTGTGTGTGTGTGTGTGTGTGCGCGTGCGCACGCGTGCGTGTGTGTTAGGCAGGGCCTCACTTTGTCGCCCAGGCTGGAGTGCAGTGGCACAATCTCAGCCTCCCCAGCTGTAGCCATCCTCCCACTTCAGCCTCCCAAAAGCTGGGACTACCGGCACGCACCAGAACACCTTGTTAATTTTGTATTTTTTTGTGGAGACAGGGTTTCACTATGTTGGCCAGGCTGGTCTCGAACTCCTGAACTCAAGTAATCTGCCTGCATCGGCCTCCAAAAGTGCTGGGATTACAGGCATGAGCTACCATGGCTGGCCTACAGCTCTTTAAAAAAAAAAAAGTCCAGGCGCGGTGGCTCACACCTGTAATCCCAGCACTTTAGGAGGCCGAGGTGGGCGGATCACGAGGTCAGGAGATCGAGACCACCCTGGCTAACACGGTGAAACCCCGACTCTACTAAAAATACAAAAAAAAAAAAAAATTAGCCGGGCATGGTGGCAGGCGCCTGTAGTCCCAGCTACTCGGGGGGCTGAGGCAGGAGAATGGCATGAACCTGGAAGGCAGAGCTTACAGTGAGCCGAGATTGCACCACTGCACTCTGGCCTGGGTGGGAGAACGAGACTCCATCTCAAAAAAAAAAAAAAAAAAAAAAAAAAATCGTGAACATCTCAGCATTCCGTAAAGTTCACCCTTTCCTCAGACAACCTACCATTTTGTTAATTTCTGTCACCATGGCAGGTATGCCTGTTCTGCACCTTCATCTAGAAGGGACTGCACAGATGTCCTCTTTAGGATTTGGCTGGAAAGATGTCACTTTGCAAATGTATGAGATGAGAGATAAGAAAGTTGACATTTAGAGGCCGGCTGTGATGGCTCCCGCCTGTAATCCCAGCACTTGGGGAGGCCAAGGCAGGCGGATCACCTGAGGTCGGGAGTTCGAGACCAGCCTGACCAACATGGAGAAACCCCGTCTCTACTAAAAATACAAAATTAGCCGGGCGTGGTGGGTGGCGCATGTAATCCCAGCTACTCAGGAGGCTGAGGCAGGAGAATCGCTTGAATCCGGGAGGCGGAGGTTGTAGTGAGCCAAGATCGCGCCACTGCACTCCAGCCTGTGCGACAGAGCAAGACTGTCTCAAAAAAAAAAAAAATATATATATATATATACACACACACACACACATATATACATACACACACACACATATAAAATTAGCCAGGCGTGGTGGCAGGCGCCTGTAGCTCCAGCTACTCGGGAGGCTGAGGCAGAAGAATGGCGTGAATCTGGGAGGCGCAGCTTGCAGTGAGCCGAGATCGCGCTACTGCACTCCAGCCTGGGTGACAGAGCGAGACTGTCTCAAAAAAAAAAAAAAAAAAAAAATTAGCCTTAGCCAGGCGTGGTGGTGGGTACCTGTAACCCCAGCTACTCAGGAGGCTGAGGCGGGAGAATTGCTTGAACCAGGAGGCCGAGATTGCAGTGAGCCAAGATCGCCATCACTGCACTCCAGCCTGGGCAATAGAGGGAGACTCTAAAAAGAAAAAAGAAAAAAGAAAAAAAAATTGTAACTACCTCAACCACCCACTCTGGAGAATTGAAAATAGCATTATCACTTGGGTTTTTTTAATACCCTATTTTCTTTTTCTTCTTTGTTTTTTTTTTTCGAGACAGGATCTTGCTCTGTTGCCCAGGCTGGAGTGCAGTGGTGGAGTCATAGCTCATCAAAAGCTCAACCTTCCAGGCTCAAGTGATGCTTCCGTCTCAGCCTTCTGAGTAGCTGGGACAACAGGTGCGTACCACCACGCCTAGTTTTTTTTTGTTTTGTTTTGTTTGTTTGTTTGTTTGTTTGAGACGGAGTTTTGTTCTTGTTGTTCAGGCTGGAGTGCAATGGCGCGGTCTCGGCTCACTGCAACCTCCGCCTCCCAGGTTCAAGTGATTCTCCTGAGTAGCTGGGATTACAGGCACCCGCCACCAAGCCTGGCTAATTTTCGTATTTTTAGTAGAGATGGGGTTTCACCAGGATGGTCTCGATCTCCTGACCTGGTGATCCGCCCGCCTCGGCCTCCCAAAGTGCTGGGATTACAGACGTGAGCCACCGCGCCTGGCTAATTTTTGTATTTTTTGTAGAGACAGGGTTTTGCCATGTTGCCCAGGCTGGTCTCCAACTCTTGACCTTAGGTGATGCACCCCCCCCCCCCTTGGCCTCCTGAAGTGCTGGGATTACAGGTGTGAGCCACTGTGCCCCACCTGGTTCCTCAATCTTTGTGGCATTTGTCTACCTTGACATTATGTATGTAGTAAGCGTTTTGGGGGAGTCCCAGCTCCGTCCACACTGACCACCCCCCACACCTGGCCTGGAGAGGGTGCGGGCGTCTGCTGAGTGTCAGTGCACGTGGCCTGCATCCTGCTCGCTCATCCGCAGCTTCCCGGCCTCAGGCTATGTCTCTGTACAGCGGAGCCTGCGCCACGGAGCAGGCCCGCCACCTGGGTCTGGGGTCTGGGGTCTGGGGTCTGGAGTTTGCGCTTGGTCTTTGGGTTGGGGGTTCCGGGTCTGAGGTATGGGATCTGGAATCCGGAGTCTGAAGTCTGGGGTTCAGAGTCTGGGATCTAGGATTCAAGGTCTGAGGCCTGGGGTCCCGGACTGAGGTCTGTGCTCCAGGGTTTAGGATCCAGGGTTTAGGATCCCTGGTCTGGAGTCTGGGGCCTGGTGCCTGGACCCCAAATTCTGGACCTCGGTCTGGAGTCTGGGCTTCAGGTCAGGATGCTTAGGGAGTGGAGCAAGAGGTCTTCCACCAGCCCCTCCCCTCTACAGGCCCCTCCTACTCTTCCCTCTCCTCCCCGTCCCCTCCCCTGCAACAGCCTCCCCCATTCACCTCCCTTCTCCCCTCCCTCCTCCCCTCCCACCTCCCCTCCTTTCCTCTCCCTCTCCTCCCCTCCCTCCTTCCCCCTCCTTTCCCCTCCCTCTCCTCCCCTCCCTCCTCCCCTCCTTTCCCCTCCCTCCTCTTTTCCCCTCCCCTCCCTCCTCCCCCTCCTCCCCCTACTCTCCTTCTTTCCCCTCCCCTCCTTCCCTCCTCCCCTCCCTCCCTCCCTCCTCCCATCCCCCGCCCGCGCCGCAGCCACAAAATGGCGGCGGGTGGGAGCGGCGGGCGTGCGTCGTGCCCGCCGGGGGTCGGGGTCGGCCCGGGCACGGGGGGCAGTCCCGGGCCCAGCGCCAACGCCGCCGCCACCCCGGCCCCCGGCAACGCAGCCGCTGCCGCCGCCGCCGCCGCCGCCGCCGCCGCCGCCCCCGGGCCGACGCCGCCCGCCCCGCCGGGCCCCGGGACAGACGCGCAGGCCGCGGGCGCGGAGCGGGCGGAGGAGGCGGCGGGCCCGGGGGCGGCGGCGCTGCAGCGCGAGGCCGCGTACAACTGGCAGGCCAGCAAGCCCACCGTGCAGGAGCGCTTCGCCTTCCTCTTCAACAACGAGGTGCTGTGCGACGTGCACTTCCTGGTGGGCAAGGGGCTCAGCTCGCAGCGCATCCCCGCGCACAGGTGGGCGCCCCGACCCCGCCAGCCCGGGCCCCGACCCACCCAGCCTGCTGCCCGGGCCCTGCACCTGAGGCCCTGCACCCCTCTGTCCCCGAGACCCCCGCACCCCTTCGGCCCCAGGACTCCTGCACCCCTCCATCCCTGAGCCCTGCACCCCTCTGTCCCCGGGACCCCTGCACCCCTGCATCCTCAGGCTCCGAACCCAACTCGGCCTGCACCCCGGGGCCTGCACCCCTCCATCCCTAGACTCCACCCAGTTCCCTGGGCTCTGCACCCCTCTGTCCCTGCCTCTGCACCTCTGTGTCCCCAGACCCCACCAGGCCTGCACTCTGGGCCTCTGCACCCCTCCATCCCCAGGCCCCCCTGGATCCTCCACCCCTGGCTTGCGCCCCCAGCCTGTTCCCCGGGATCCCAGGCCCTGTACCCCTGGGACCCCTGCTCTCCTCCGTCCCTGGACCCACCCAGCCTGCACTCCGGTACCCTCTGTTCCTGGGACCCTCCAACTCGGCCTGCACTTGGAGCGCCTGGGCCCCTCCATCCTCAAACCCCACCCAGCCCGCACCCCCGAACCCTGAATACCCCATCCTCAGGGCCCTCCACCCCCCGCCTGCACCCTAGGACCCTCCATTCTTCCATCCCCAGGACCCTCCACCCCTGGACCCCACCTGGCCTGCATCCCCGGGTCCCCTCCATGCCCTGGCCCTGCACCCCTACTCACCACCCCTGGGACTCCTGTGACCCTCCAACCCTGGGACGTGTACCCCCATCTGCTCCTCCATTCCCAGGACCCCAACCCACTGTTTCTAGGACCCATGACCCCACATGCCACACTCCTCCGTCCCTACACCCGGGGACCCTCAGGACCCCTCCATCCCCAGGCCCTGCACCCTTGCCTGCCGCCCCTCTCCCCCTGGGACCCCTACTGGTGACCCCTCCATCCCTGTACCCAGGGACTCTCCAGGACCCCTCCTTCCCCAGGTCCTTCACCCCTGCCCACTGCCCTTCCACTCTCTACTCCCGGGGCCCCCTGGGATCCCACTACACTCAAGTGTGTCACTCCTGCATCCCAGGATGGTGAGACGACTCCACTCTCACCTGAGACCCCCTGTCCCCAGTCCTCACCACCTCAGTCCGTAACCCCCAACCTATGACTCCTGAACTCCAGGACTCCTCCCTCCATGGGTCCTGCTATTTCCTCCATCCCCACCCATGACCCGCAAGACCCCTCCCTCTTCCCCCACCATCCAGGGACCCTGCCACTCCCACCCGCACCCCTGTGCCCCAAGACCCCTAGGCCTTGCTCCCTGCGTCCTCACCGCTGCCTCCAGACCCACTGACCCCCACCGGAGACCCCCAGGCTCAGCACATGATCTGGATCAGAGACCTTCAAACCATGCCGCTCCCCACCAGGGATACCCCCTGCCCGCCCTGCAGTCCAGATCATAGACTACCATCCACAGCCCCTCCAGCCCCGGACCCCCACCTCAGCCAGAGACCCCTGGGCTCTGCCACCTCCCACTTCAGTGACCACCCACCTCCAGCTCCGCCACTGCCAGGCTCTGGACCCTGGACTCTGCAGGATGCTGTCTCCCCTGGGCCCTGCTACCCCCTGCACCCCATCCTATGATCCCCTGCCACCAGGCCACCACCCTAGACCCCCGCCCAGACTCCCATCTCCGGGCCCTTCCAACCCAGAGACCCCCAGCTCCGGGGTCCCTCCCTCCCCAGCCCCCAGCCCTCCTTTCTGGGAAAGAAGCGGGTTTGGCCCAGTATCTGTCTTTGCCAGTGTGCGGGGTACTGGCCCCAGGCCCCAGGTTCCCTCCACTCCCCGGTCCCTCTTACCCTGCCCCTCATTGGTCGGGGGGCAGGGGCTGGGTTTTCTTGCTGCGGGGACTGGAAGGAGAGGGTCCTGCCCTCCCTTCTGACCTTCGGGTGCTTTTGTTAACGTGTTCTGGCTTCTTCCTGGGTGTTTATGGGCAGCTGGGTCTCCTTTGGTGGGGTCCTGCCCTGGGCGGTACTTAGCAGAGGTTCCTGCCCCTGGAGGGTTCCGGGGCCTCCTGCGGCTTGTGCCGTCCCTGTCGCCGTCCCTGTCTCTGTCATCTTTAGCTGCTGGGCCTCTCCTAGCTTGGAGTGAGGGGCGGTGGGTTTGCTCCCTCCACCTGGGTGGTCTTCGTGCTCTTTGGGGAGGGGGTAGGTTGGATGCAGCTGGAACTCACCCAGCAGCAGGTGCAGCTGGAGGATCCCAGGCTTTCTGTTTGAGGGGGCAGGTGGGGCGCCCCGGGCACCGGCTGACCTTGGGACATGTATGCGATTGCCCTTGAGGGACCGCTGGCTCGGTTGCAAAGTGGGGAAGATGGAGGCAGGACAAGGACCCCTTGGAGAAAAGTAGGTGAGGGGTCTGCCCCCGGGGGGCTCAGGAGAGGGCAATGAGGCCCAGCGGGAGATAGCAGCAAGGTAAGGTGGGCGGGCCTGGGACAGCGGACCCTCGACATGCGGGGTTAGGGGCGTGGACCCCCACTCAGCTCAAATCTGAGTACAACTTTTGACTCCCACGAACTTAACTAGGAATGGCTTCTCGCTGACCGGAGGCCTTGTGAGGACACTTGGTCAATGCACACCCGCTTCCTGTTCTCACAATAACAGAGGCTGGAGACCAGAAAATACATTCAGAAAAGTCTAAGGGGCCGGGTGCGGGGGCGCACGCCTGGAATCCCAGCACTTGGGGAGGCCGAGGCGGGCAGATCACGAGGTCAGGAGATCGAGACCAGCCTGGTCAACACGGTGAAACCCTGTCTCTACAAAAATAAAAATTAGCCGGGCGTGGTGGCGCACGCCTGTAATCCCAGCTACTCAGGAGGCTGAGACAGGAGAATCTCGTGAACCCAGGAGGTGGAGGTTGCAGGGAACCAAGATTGCGCCATTGCACTCCAGCCCAGGCGACACAGTGACACTCCATCTCAAAAAAAATAAAGGACAGGCTGGGCGCGGTGGCTCACGCCTGTAATCCCAGCACTTTGGGAGGCTGAGGCGGGCGAATCATGAGGTCAGGAGTTTGAGACCATCCTGGCCAACGTGGTGAAACACCGTCTCTACTAAAAATACAAAAAATTAGCCGGGTGTGGTGGTGCACAACTGTAGTCCCAGCTACTTGGGAGGCTGAGGCAGGAGAATCACTTGAACCCGGGAGGCAGAGGTTGCAGTGAGCCGAGGTTGCGCCACTGCACTCCAGCCTGGGCGACAGAGCAAGACTCTGTCTCAAAAAAAAAAAAAGGGAAAAAAAATAAAAGGAGAAATCCTGTTTGCTGTTCACACAGTGGAGGTGGCCATGATGAAGGCCTGTGTCCTTGTGTTCATATTGAGGGCTGAGGAGCAGGAGCAGGAGGGTGGGTCTGTCTCTGGGGTGGCAGAGGTGGAAGAGGAGGCAGGAGAGGCCGGCACCGTCGGGGCAACCTTTATTGAAAAAATTCACATATGAGTGGACCCGTGCAGTTCAAGCCTGCTTTGTTCAAAGGTCATCTGTGTTTCCTTAGCATTTCAGGAGGGCTGAAAATGGAGAGGGGGCACTGACCTGGTCCAGAACGACCCCCTGAGCAAGTGATGTTGATGGAGAGTGCAGTGCCCCAGGCTCAGGGATGGAAGGCCCAGAGCCCAGAGGGGCTGGGCAGGTGGGAGCCATGGCAAGGCCGGAGCAGGAGGAGTGAGGGAGGCCCCGTGGCCTAGCGTGACCAGATCCGCATTGAGGGTGGAACGCGCCGTGGACGGGCCCAGGAGCGAGGCTGGGGAGTAGCAGCTGCAGACTCCAGGCAGGAGACAGCGGGGGGCTTGGTGGGGACGGCAGAAGTGAGGGGTAGAGGATGCAGGTCCTCTTTGGAGGAAGCGAGTTCCTGTGGCCAGGAGAGGAGGCAGCTTGGCAGGTGAGGGCGTGGGGGGCTGTGGTGGGGGTCCCCAGACTTCTGGCTGGAGCATCACAAGCCAGGACAGGCTCAGGAGGGACAAGTACTGGCTTGGATGTGTTGGCGGGACCTGGGGCTGAGAGGTCCGCAGAGCAGTGTGTCCCAAGTGCTTTGTGCCTCAGTTTCCATGATTGAAACAAGGTCGCTCAGACACGTCTGTCCTGGGGCTGTGGGAACAAACGGACCCGATGTGTTGCTGACAGCCGCAGGCCACACAGCAGAGAGAAAACAGCAGCTGAGGCCAGGCGCAGTGGCTCACGCCTATCATCCCAGCACTTCGGGAGGCCGAGATGGGCAGACATCTGAGGTCAGGGGTTCGAGACCAGCCTGGCCATCGTGGCAAAACCCCGTCTCTACTAAAAATACACAAATAAGCTGGGCGCGGTGGCACGCACCTGTAATCCCAGCTACTCAGAGGCTGAGGCAGGAGGATGGCTTGAATCCGGAAGGCAGAAATTGCAGTGAGCCAAGATTGCGCCACTGCACTCCAGCCTGGGTGACAGGGCGAGACTCCGTCTCAAAAAAAAAAAAAAAAAGGTGGGGGGATGTCGGGACGAACTGGGGGTCCTGGGATAAAGTCGAGTCCACCGATGAGCAGAGAGGGGCCGGGCCTTGCCAGCTGTGAGGAGAGCAAGTGGCCTGGGCTTGGGCCTGGTCCCTGGCGGGGGTGCAGGGTGAGCTGAGACATGGCAGAGAGGAGGCTGGGAGCAGGCCTTGGTGGTGGCCCCAGTGTCTGGACCGTCGCGCAGGGGTCGGCGTTTGTGCTGGGGAGGAGGCCAGGGGTTGCACGCGGCTTCTGGGCTGTTCCCCCGTCCTGGATGGGCACCTGTCCATCTCAGCGCGCTGGAGCCTGGCACACAGTAGGCACGCAGTGATTGTGCATTGAATGATCTGTGGGAATTAAACATCTGATTCTCTCATGGGGCTTGAAGGGAGAACTGAAGATCTCCAGGGTTGCACTTTTGTAGATGTGCACATTGGCTGGTCCCATGAACTTAGTATCTAAAATACCTTTTTTTTTTTTTTTTGAGACGGAGTCTCGCTCTGTTGCCCAGGCTGGAGTCCAGTGGCGCGATCTTGGCTCACTGCAAGCTCCGCCTCCCAGGTTCACGCCATTCTCCTGCCTCAGCCTCCCGAGTAGCTGGGACTACAGGTGCCCGCCACCACACCTGGCTAATTGTTTGTATTTTTTAGTAGAGATGGGGTTTCACCGTGTTAGCCAGGCTAGTCTCAAACTCCTGACCTCAGGTGATCCGCCCACCTCGGCCTCCCAAAGTGCTGGGATTACAGGCGTGAGCCACTGCACCTGGCCTCCCCTCCTTTTTTGTTTTTTTGAGACAGAATCTTGCTCTATTGCCCAGGCTGGGGTACAGTGGCGTGCTCTCTGCACGCTGCAGCCTTCAGCTCCCTGGCTCAAGCAATTCTCCTGTCTCAGCCTTCTGAGTAGCTGGGATTACAGGTGTGCGCCACCACGCCCAGCTAATTTTTGTATTTTTAGTAGAGACGGTATTTCCGTCATGTTGCCCAGGGCGATGGTGAACTCCTGAGCTCAGGTGATCCACCCACCTCGGCCTCCCAAAGTGCTGGGATTCCAGGTGTGAGCCACCGCGCCCAGCCTAACGTATCTTTATTCACTCTATCATGGAACTGTCAGCATTGTAGCGAGGTCTAGAAGTAGAACAATCTGGCTGGGTGTGGTGGCTCACGCCTGTAATCCCAGCACTTTGGGAGGCCGAGTCAGGCGGATCACGAGGTCAGGAATTTGAGACCAGCCTGGACAACATGGTGAAACCCCGTCTCTACTAAAAATACAAAAAATTAGCCTGGTGTGGCGGTGGGCACCTGTAATCCCAGCTACTCGGGAGGCTGAGGCAGGAGAATTGCTTGAACCTGGGAGGCGGAGGTTGCAGTGAGCCGATATCACGCCACCACACTCCAACCTGGGTGACAGACTGAGACTCCACCTCAAAAAAGAAGAAAAAAAAAAACCCACAAAAATTAGCCGGGCGTGGTGGCGCGTGCCTGTAACCCCAGCTACTGGGGAGGCTGAGGCAGGATAATCGTTTGAACCTGGGAGGCGGAGGTTGCAGTGAGCCAGGATTGTGCCACTGCACTTCAGCCTGGGTGACAAAGCGAGACTCTGTCTTGGAAAAAAAAAAAAAAAGAACAGTGTGTTCTGGGGTCTCACATTTCATTGACTGCTTTGTGAGTCCTTGTTCCCATAACACATTGTTTGATGATTGCTGCTTTGTGGTATGTTTTGAGAACTGCTCACCAAATTCTTCCCAACTTTATTCTTTGTGAAGACTTTTCAGGCTGAGTGCAGTGGCTCACATCTGTAATCCCAGCACTTTGGGAGGCTGAGGTGGGAGGATCACTTGACCCCAGGAGTTCGAGACCAGTCTGGCCAATATAGCGAGACCTCATTACTTGGACATGGTGGTGTGTGCCTGTGGTCCCTGCTACTCAGGAGGCTCGGGTAGGAGGATCGCCTGAGCCTGGGAGGTTGCCGCTGCAGTGAGCCATGATCCTACCACTGCACTCCATCCTGGGCGATAGAGTGAGACTCTGTCTCTTAAAAAAACAAACAAACAAACAAAAAAGCCGGGCACAGTGGCTCACGCCTGTAATCCCAGCATTTTGGGAGGCCGAGGCGGGCAGATCACCTGAGATCAGGAGTTCGAGATCAACTTGGCCAATATAGTGAAACTCTGTCTGTATTAAAAATACAAAAATTACCCAGACATGGTGGCTTGCACCTGCTGCTTGAGAGGCTGAGGCAGGAGAATCGCTTAAACCTGGGTGGCAGAGTTTGTGGTGATCTGAGATCACACAACTGCGCTCCAGCTTGGGCAACACAGCGAGACTCCACCTAAAAAAAAAAAAAAGAGTGGGTGCAGTGGCTCACCCCTGTAATCCCAGCACTTTGGGAGGCTGAGGCAGGGGGATCACCTGAGGTCAGGAGTTTGAGAGCAGCCTGGCAAACATAGTGAAACCTTGTCTCTACTAAAAATACAAAGTTAGCCAGGCATGGTGGCAGCTGCCTGTAATCCCAGCTACTCGGGAGGTTGAGGCAGGAGAATTGCTTGAACCTGGGAGGTGGAGGTTGCAGTGAGCTGAGATCGTGCTGCTGCACTCCAGCCTGGGCAAAAAGAGTAAAATTCTGCCTCAAAAAAAAAAAAGACTTTCTCAGCTGGTCTGACACATTTACTCTTCTAGAATCACTCACCCACATCCACCCATCTGTCCACCCTACAGATACTCACTGAAATACAATCCTGGCTACAGGAGGTGAATATGACAGAAAAACATCTCCTTCCTTATGGAACTTATATTCTGTGTTTTATTTTATTATTATTATTTTTTGAGACAGAGTCTCACTCTGTTGCCCCGGCTGAAGTGCAGTGGCATGATCTTGGCTCACTGCGAAGCTCTGCCTCCTGGGTTCCCGGCAGTTCTCTTGCCTCAGCCTCCCGAGTAGCTGGGATTACAGGTGTGCACCACCACACCCGGCTAATTTTTGTATTTTTAGAGACGGGGTTTCGCCGTTTTGGCCGGGCTGGTCTCGAACTCCTGACCTCAGGCTATCCCCGGCCTCCCAAAGTACTGGGATTACAGGCGTGAGCTACCGCCCCTGGCCTAAGGCGGGAAGATCTTTTGAAGCCAAGAGTTTGGTAGCAGTGTGGGCAACATAGTGAGACCTTGCCTGTGTGTAAAACAAAACCAAAACAGATAAAAGACACAGGTGCCAGCAAATTCACGTGAAGGGTCAGATAGTAAATATTTTTGGCAGGCCATACTGTCTCAGTTGCAGCTACTTAATTCTGCCGTAGCAGCACAAAAAGCCATAAATCAACAACATGTAACTGAGCAAGAATAGCTGTGTTCTAATAAAACTTTATTGGCCGGGTGCGGTGGCTTACACCTGTAATCCTGGCACTTTGGGAGGCCGAGGCAGGAGTATCACCTCAGGTCAGGAATTCAAGACCAGCCTGGCCAACATGGTGATACTCCGTCTCTACTAAAAATACAAAAAGTGGCCGGGCGCAGTGGCTTACGCCTGTAATCCCAGCACTTTGGGAGGCCGAGGCAGGTGGATCATGAGGTCAGGAGTTCGAGACCAGCCTGGCCAAGATGGTGAAACCCCATCTCTACTAAATATACAAAAATTAGCCGGGCGTGGTGGCGGGCGCCTGTAATCCCAGCTGCTTGGGAGGCTGAGGCAGGAGAATTGCTTGAACCTGGGCAGCAGAGGTTGCAGCGAGCCGAGATCGCGTCACTGCACTCCAGCCTGGGCGTTAGAGTGAGACCGTCTCAAAAAAATAAAAAATAAAAAAATTAGCTGGGCATGGTGGTGAGCACCTGTAATCCCAGCTACTTAGGAGGCTGAGGCAGGAGAATCGCTTGAATCTGGGAGGAGGAGGTTGCAGTGAGCTGAGGTAGTGCCAGTGCAGGCCAGCCTGGTCAACAAGAGTGAAACTCTGTCTCAGAAAAAAAAAAAACTTAATTCACAAAAACAAGTGGTGGGCCAGATTCACTCTAAGGGCCATAGTTTGCCAGCCCTGGGCTAACGGTGCCTGATGATCTTGAGAATCAGTTCGTCAAGTGATAAAGGAATTTACTAAGGAGATTGTTCTTTCTAAGGACATAAAGTTGGGTGATTTTTCTTTTTTTTTTTTTTTTTGAGACGGAGTCTCGCTCTGTTGCCCAGGCTGGAGTGCAGTGGCACAGTGTCAGCTCACTGCAAGCTCCGCTTCCTGGGTTCAAGTGATTCTCCTGCCTCAGCCTCCCGAGTAGCTGGCATATTTACTTTTATCTGGTTTGAACTGTTTCTTCCTGAAGCCTTATTAGGTTTAACAGTTTTTCTGTGGTCTTGTGCTCTGCAGTAGAGTATCCTGTAGTAACCGGGATGGTTTGGATCTGTGCTGTCCAATACTAGGCACTCATGTGCCACTACGGACTACAGATGTGGACAGTGTGACCGAGGAGTTGAATGTTGAATTCAGCTGAATTTGGATATAGATTTAAATAGCCATGTGTGGCTAGTATTGACCCCTTGGACTCTTAGACTTTTTAAAAATTAAAATTTTTTTTTTTTTTAGAGACAGGGTCTCACTCTGTCACCCACACTGGAGTTCAGTGGCTCGATCATAGCTCACTGCAGCCTCCAGCTTCTGGGCTCAAACGGTCCTCCCACCTTAGCCTCCCAAGTAGCTGGGACTATAGACATGCACCACTATGCTCGGCTGATTTTTTTCTGTTTAGTAGAGATGGGGTCTGCTGTGTTGCTCAGGCTGGTCTTGAACTTGTGGGTTCAGGTGATCCTCCCAACTTGGCCTCCCAAAGCACTGGGATTACAGGTGTGAGCCACTGCTTTGGCTAAAAAATAATTTTTATTTTTTATTTTTTGAGACGGAGTTTTGCTCTTGTTCCCAGGCTGGAGTGCGATGGTGTGATCTTGGTTCACTGCAACCTCTGCCTCCCGGGTTCAAGCAATTCTCCTGTCTCAGCCTCCCGAGTAGCTGGGATTACAGGCTCCGGCCACTGCACCTGACTAAGTTTTGTATTTTTAGGAGAGACGGGGTTTCATCCTATTGGTCAGGCTGGTCTCGAACTCCTGACCTCAGGTGATCCACCCGCCTCGGCCTCCCAAAGTGCTGGGATGACAGGCATGAGCCACTGCGCCTGGCTAAAAAATAATTTTAAAAACTAGCCAGGCATGGTGGTGCATGCCCTAGTCCTGGATACTCAGGAGGCTGAGGTGAGAGGATCACTTGAGCCCAGGAAGTCAAGGCTGCAGTGAGCTGTGATCATAGCACTGCACTCCAGCCTGGGTGACAGAGTGAGACCCTGCCTCAAAAAAGAAAATGTTAAATGTCAGGGTCATTCCACTCCGAGGCATTTATCCAGGAGAAGGAGAATCTATGTCCTCACACAGCCTCGTGCGTGAATGCCCAGAGCAGCATGATTCACAGTACCTCAAAACCGGAAAACCCGCAGACCAGCCAGTGAGTGCAGAAACAAACCGCGCTTCACAGATTCCATGGAATTTGGCAGTCAAAAGAATTCCTGGCCGGGCGCGGTGGCTCACGCCTGTAATCCCAGCACTTTGGGAGGCCGAGACAGGCAGATCACGAGGTCAGGAGATAGAGACCATCCTGACTAACACGGTGAAACCCCATCTCTACTAAAAATACAAAAAAATTAGCCAGGCGTGGTGGTGGGCGCCTGTAGTCCCAGCTACTTGGGAGGCTGAGGGAGGAGAATCACTTGAACTTGGGAGACGGGTTGCAGTGAACCGAGATGGCACCACTGCACTCCAGCCTGGGTGACAGAGCAAGACTCCATCTAAAAAAAAATAATAATTTTTTTTTTGTAGAGATGGGGTCTTTCTATGTTGCCGAGGCTGGTCTCAAACTCCTGGGCTCAAGTGATCCTCCTGCCCCGGCCTCCTGAAGTCCTGGGATTACAGGCATGAGCCACTGCTCCTGGCCTGATTTTATTTTCGACTCAGGGGGTATATATGAAGGTTTGTTATGTGAACCCTGAATATCTGAGACAGGTCTCAGTCAATTTAGAAAGTTTATTTTGCCTGGCCGGGGGCGGTGGCTCACGCCTGTAATCCCAGCACTTCGGGAGGCCGAGGTGGGCGGATCACCTGAGGTCGGGAGTTGGAGACCAGCCTGAACAACATGGAGAAACCCCATCTCTACTAAAAATGCAAAATTAGCTGGGCGTGGTGATGCATGCCTGTAATCCCAGCTACTCGGGAGGCTGAGGCAGGAGAATTGCTTGCACCCGGGAGGCAGATTTTGTGATTTTGTGGTGAGCTGAGATCATGCCATTGCACTCCAGCCTAGGCAACACGAGTGAAACTCCATCTCAAAAAAAAAAAAAAAAGTTTATTCTGCCAACATTAAGGACGTGTGCCTGTGACACAGCCTCAGGAGGTCCTGACGGTATGTTCCCAAGGTGGGCGGGGCACAGGTTGGTTTTATACGTGTTAGGGGGACATGAGACATCAATCAATATATGTAAAATGAACATTGGTTCAGTCCAGAAAGGGGGGAAACTCTTAGCTGGGAGGGGCTTCCAGGTCATAGGTAAGAAACAGACCATTGCATTGAGTTTCTGATGAGCCTTTCCAAAGGCAGCAATCAGATACACATTTGTCTCGGTGAGCAGAGGGATGGCTGAGTTCTCTCTGTCCTTTGTCTGCAAGGAATTTCCATGTGGACAGATTGGGAGGGAGGTATGTAGCTTTTTTATCTTGGTAGCTGTCTTTTTAAGGAATAGAACAGAAGGCTGGTTTGCCCTAAGCGGTTCCAGCTTGATTTTTCCCTTTGGAGTAGTGATTTTGGGGTCCAGAGATTCCTTTTTCTTTTCTTTTTTCTTTTCTTTCTCTTTCTTTTTTTTTTTTTTTCTTTGATGGAGTTTCGTTTTTGTTGCCCAGGCTGGAGTGCAATGGCGTGATCTCAGCTCACCACAACCTCCGCCTCCCGGGTTCAAGCGATTCTTCTCCTGCCTCAGCCTCCCGAGTAGCTGGGATTACAGGCATGCATCACCACACCCGGCTAATTTTGTATTTTTAGTAGAGACGGGAGTTCTCCGTGTTGGTCAGGCTGGTCTTGAACTCCCAACCTCATGTGATCACCTGCCTTGGCCTCCCATAGTGCTGGGATTACAGGCGTGAGCCACCGCACCTGGGCCTTTTTTGTTTGTTTGAGACGGAGTCTTGCCCTGTCGCCCAGGCTCGAGTGCAATGATGCAATCTTGGCTCACTGCGACCTCCACCTCCTGGGTTCAAGCAAGTCTCTTGCCTCAGCCTCCCGAGTAGCTGGGATTACAGGTGCACACCACCATGCCTGGCTAATTTTTGTACTTTTTTTTAGCAGAGACGGGGTTTTACCATTTTGGCCAGGCTGGTCTTGAACTCCCGACCTTGTGATCTGCCTGCCTCGGCCTCCCAAAGTGCTGGGATTACAGGGGTGAGCCACTGCACCCAGCCTGTGTGCGGCTAATTTTTAAACTTTTCGTAGAAAAACAGGCAAGGCGGAGTCTTGCTACATTGCTCAGGCTGATCTTCAGCTCTTGGGCTAAAACGATCCTCCTGCCTTGGCCTCCCAAAGTGGCGTCTTTCTTTTGATGTTGACGTAGCCACTCCAGCTCTCATGGTTTCTGTTTGGATATAAAGGAAAATCTGTTTTTACTCCTCATAGGAGTTCTGGCACTGTGTGTGGGTTTTCCACAGCAAGTGATTCCTCATCTTGTAGATACAAACTGGGCATACTACAATTTTTTTTTCTTTTTTTTTTTTTTGAGACGGAGTCTTGCTCTGTCGCCCAGACTGGAGTGCAGTGGCGCAATCTCGGCTCACTGCAAGCTCCGCCTCCTGGGTTCACACCATTCTCCTGCCTCAGCCTCCCGAGTAGCTGGGACTACAGGCGCCCGCCACCACGCCCGGCTAATTTTTTGTATTTTTTTTTTGGTATTTTTAGTAGAGATGGGGTTTCACCGTGTTAGCCAGGATGGTCTCGATCTCCTGACCTCGTGATCCACCCGCCTCGGCCTCCCAAAGTGCTGGGATTACAGGCATGAGCCCCTGTGCCCGGCGGCATCCTACAATTTAACTCAACCCTCACACCCACCATCCAGAGTGAGCACAGACCCCACAGGTGGTCAGCTGAGCCCCGTGCCACCCACATCAGATGCCTGTTGCAGGGGCGAGTCCCCAGGTGACCCACACTTCTCTCTGACTAAAATCAGGAGTCCCACATCTCCGTCCTTGAGCTTGATAATTAGCCATAACAGCTCACAGAACTTTGAGAAATACAGTTATCAGTCTGCCTGTAATCACAGCGCTTTGGGCAGCTGAACTGGGAGGATCGCTTGAGCCCAGGGGTTTGAGACCAGCCTGGGCAACATAGCGAGACCCCGTCTGTACAAAACATTTAACAGTTAGCTGGGCATTGTGGCTTGTGTGTGTGTTCCCAGCTACCGGGAGGCTGAGGTGGGAGAATTGCTTGAGTCCAGGAGGTTGAGGCTGCAGTGAGCTATGATCGTGCCACTGCACTCCAGCCTGGGTGACAGATTGAGACCACACCTGTATAAACTAAAAATAAAAATGAAATAAAAATTAAGATTTAATAAAGGACATGTCTTCCAGGCGTGGGGGCTCACACCTGCAATCCTAGCACTTTGGGAGACGGAGGCGGGCGGATCATCTGACGTCAGGAGTTCGAGACCACCCTGGCCAACATGGTGAAACCCCATCTCTACTAAAAAAATACACAAATTAGCCACGCATGGTGGTGCTATGTCTGTAATCCCAGCTACTCGGGAGGCTGAAGCAGGAGGCTCACTGGAACTCGGGAGGCGGAGGTTGCAGTGAGCCAAGATTGTGCCACTGCACTCCAGCCTGGGCGGCAGAGCGAGACTCCATCTCAAAACAGAAAAACAGCAAGGACATCTTGCAGCCAGATGAAGAGGTTCACATGTCCAGAGGGTATCGGAGCACCTGCACCTGTGTCCTGTGGGCTCGGGACGGCCACCCTCGTGGCACGTGGACAAAGTCACCAGCTTGGAGGCTCAGCCCTGTGGTTTAAGGCCCTTCATGGACGTTGCATTGCGTAGATTACATCACGGAATCATTGGCCCTTTGTGCACCACACAATTCTTTCGGTCTTTAACCTGTTTTCTTTTCTTTTTGAGATGGAGTCTCAGGCTTGTAGCCCAGGCTGCAGTGCAGTGGTACGATCTCAGCTCACTGCGACCTCCGCCTCCAGGGTTCAAGCAATTCTCCTGCCTCAGCCTCCTGAGTATCTGGGATTACAGGTGCCACCACGCCCGGCTAATATTTTGTATTTTTAGTAGAGACGGGGTTTCACCGTGTTAGCCAGGATGGTCTTGATCTCCTGACCTCGTGATCCACTGCCTCGGCCCCCCAAAGTGCTGGGATTACAGGTGTGAGCCACCGTGCCCGGTGCCTCCTGGGTTCTAAGTGATTCTCCTGCCTCAGCCTCCTGAGTAGCTGGGACTACAGGTGTCCACCACCACACCTGGCTGATTTTTGTATTTTTCATAGAGACAGGGTTTCACCATGTTGGCCAGGCTGGTCTCGAACTCCTGATCTTAGGTGAGCCGCCCGCCTCAGCCTCCCAAAGTGCTGTGATGACAGGCGTGAGCCACTGTGCCCGTCCCCCATCCTTTCTGTCTCTGAATCTGAGGACTCTGGGGACCTCCTAGGAGTGGATCACACAGGATTTGTCCTTCTGTGCCTGGCGTCTGTCATAGAGCGCGACGTCTTCAAGGCGCATCTGCACCGGGTCCTGCATCAGAGCCTCGTTCCTGTTTGTGGCTGGGTCGTGTTCCGGTGCGTGGGTGGTCGCACCGTGTCTGTCAATGGACACTGGTTGTTTCCCCCGTTCGGAGTTGGGAATCATGCTGCTGTGAGCAATTGTGGATGTGTTTTTATGTGGCCGTGTGTTCTCGATTTGTTTGGAAGGGGAAGGGGTTACAGATACATGAAGGGGGGAACGGCCGGGAGTGGGGCTGGGGACTCACGATGGGCAGAGGAGGCAGTAGCGGTGCCCAGGGGTCGAATCCTGAAGGCCCATGCGGGTGTCTCCAGGGAGGGGCTCGGTGTTGGAGGAGCCCCTGCCTTGGGGACCGGCAGAGCTGCCTGGGGACCCGCCCATGTCAGAGGTGCTCCCTGATTCCAAACTGCATGGACGGCCCACGCCGGGCCCACTTGAGTGCCTCCTGCTTTCTGCTTTTGAACCCTCCTCAAAGGTTTTCCCCACAGGAGACCAAGATACATTTTTAAATCAAGAAAGAGAAGTCCCACGCACAGGTACTCTATTTCTGGAACATCGTGTGGGAGGGGAGCGTTTGTCCTGGGGCACCAGCTGTGGGTGATGGTGGCGCAGGGCCCTGAGGCCTGGGCCCCTGAGGACGCGGCCAGGAGGGCAGACGGGCGGGCGGCAGTCCCAATGCCCACACACTGGGAGGTCAAACTCAGTGGGTTCATCCTCTGCCAGTCCCGGAGCCCAGGACCGTGGATCAAGGCGTCCCAGGGCGGCCCTCCCTCTGGAGGCTCAAGGGAGGATCCTTCTGCCCCACCCAGCTTCTGGGGACTCCAGACGTCCTTGGCCTGTGGCCGCATCGCTCCAGTCCCTGCTTCATGCGGCCGCCCACTCTGTTTCTTTTTTCTTTTGTTTTTTTTTTTTGAGATGGAGTCTTTAGTCTTGCTCTGTCACCCAAGCAGGAGTGCAATGGCGTGATCTTGGCTCACTGCAACCTCCGCCTCCCAGGTTCAAGCGATTCTCCTGCCTCAGCCTCCTGAGTAGCTGGGATTACAGGCGCCCACCACCACGCCCAGCTAATTTTTGTATTTTTAGTAGAGACGGGGTTTCACCATGTTGGCCAGGCTGGTCTCCCAACTCCTGACCCCAGGTGATTTGCCTGCCTTGGCCTCCCAAAGTGGTGGGATTACAGGCGTGAGCCACTGCACCCGGCCTTTTTTTTTTTTTTTTTTTTTTTTGAGACAGAGTCTTTCTCTGTTGCCCAGGCTGGAGTGCAGTGGTGCAATCTCGGCACACTGCAAGCTCCGCCTCCTGGGTTCACACCATTCTCCTTCCTCAGCCTCCCCAGTAGCTGGGACTACAGGCGCCCGCCACCAGGCCGGCTAATTTTTTGTATTTTTAGTAGAGACGGGGTTTCACCATGTTAGCCAGGATGGTCTCGATCTCCTGACCTCGTGATCCGCCCATCTCGGCCTCCCAAAGTGCTGGGATTACAGGCATGAGCCACAAAGCCCGGCCTTTTTTTTTTTTTTTTTTTTTTTTTTTTGAGACAGGGTCTTGTTCTGTCACCCAGGCTGGAGTGCAGTGGCGCAGTCCTGGCTCTCTGAAGCCTTGACCTCCTGGGCTTAAGCAGTCCTCCTGCCTCAGCCTCCTGAGTCGCTAGGATTGCAGTTGCTCACCACGATGCCTGGCTAATTTTCAATGTTTTTGTAGAGATGGGGTCTCACTATGTTGTCCAGGCTGGTCTCAAACTCCTGGGCTCAAGCGATCCTCCCGCCTTGGTCTCCCACATGCTGGGATGACAGGTGTGGGCCACTTTCCCCGGCCTGTTTCTCCTTCTTCCAAGAACACCAGCCACTGGTTAGGGCCAGCCTTCCCCGGCGCCTTCGTCCTGACTCATGGAGTTAGCACCGGCCTGTTTCCGCCGGGCCTGGCATTCCGAGGTTCGGGGCGGATGTGGACGCTGTGGTCGGGGCCCATGTGGAAGCCACTGCGTAGGTCTCTGACCTGACTCTCGGGCGCAGTCAAGCCCTGGGCTGGACCGGATGGGCTGAGGGCCTGCGGGGGTCGGGGGGGCGCGTGTGGTGGGAGGAGAGCGAAGAGCTTCTCCTCGGAAGACGGGGGCTTTCCCGGGAGCTGTGTGGAGGTCGCCCAGCCAGGCCTGGAGGTTCAGCTGTGCAGGAGTGAGAAGCAGGTCCCATCCGTGCGGAACCACCTGCAGCTCTGGAGCTTTCCGGGCGTGGGGAGGCTGTTGAGAGCCGGCACTTGCTGTGGTGGGAGACTTGGAAGGGGACAGGTGGGGAAGAGGTGACGCAGGGACCGCAACGTCTTGGGGCAGGTGCTCCGCCGCGCGCAGGCCGAGCGTCTATGATCCCACTTCGCGAGCGTCTATGAACCCACCCCACCAGCGTCTATGAACGCGCCCCGCAAGTGTCTGTGCCCCTGCTGAGTGTCCGGGACCCCCCTATGCTGTGTGTGCTCTCAGCCCCCTGGGAGGCCATCGTGTGGGCAGGCCCTGGGGACTGTACATGGACAGCACAGAGTGGCGTCTTGAGCCTGGGAGCCGTGGAGTTCTCCCCACCCCATACAGACCTGGCCAAACGCGGGTTCATAGCCGGCTCTTGGGGAGGCTAGGGAGGCACCAGCAGCCTTTCTGTGCCCACCGCACCCTCCTGCCTGTTGCGATATCGAAGATCTGAGCCACTGAGTGGGCCCCATAGGCAGCCTGAGCTTCACACGGGGCAGAACCCCCAGCGTCCTCACAGCCACTGCTTTCCCAGCTGGGGCCACCCCTGCTGCCTCCTAACGCTCCTCCCACGCTCCTGCTGTTCCTGGGCCTCCATGCCCTTCCCCATGGACGTGGCGGCTCAGATGACCCCACAGGGCTTCCCTGGGCCTTGCGTTCCTGATGGGACCACGCTCCTCTCTCTTCTCTCACTCAGTGGGGGCTGTTCGGCCATTTGGTCCTCGTCTGTCTCCCTCAGTGAGGCCAGGCCCTGTGCCTGTAGCTGACTCCCTGGGAAAGCTTGTGCTGATGAGGGAATGCGTGAGCAGGAGAGTGATAGAGGGTAGACGAGTGTGAATGAATGAGTGAATAATGAGACTAAGTGGATGAGTGCATGTGGGAATGAACGAATGTGTGTGTGTGAATGGGTGAGTGAATGAGTGTGCGATGAATGAGAAAGTGAATGAATGAATGCATGTGTCATAAATGAGCAAGTGAATGCATGCCCACGGGAATGAATCAGTGGATCAATGAATGCATGTGTGGATGAATGAATGAGTGCATGTGTATGAGTGAGTGAATGTACATGGAAATTTAATGAATGAATATGTGAATGAATGAGTGAATGAACGCCTGTGTGAATGAATGCATGTGAATGAGCGAGTGAATGCATGCATGAATGAACGTATGTGTGAATGCATGCATGAATGAATGTATGTGTGAATGCATGTGTGAATGAATGCATGTGTGAACGCATGTGTGAATGAACACGTGTGAATAAATGTACGCATATGGGAATGAGTGAATGAGTGCGTGCCTGACGCCTGGAAGGAAAGAGGATGGTGAGGGCTGGCAGAGCATGAGGCCCTGTGTGGCCCAGGGCATGGTCCTAGCCCTGTCTGTCCTTGCCGTGGGTCCGTCTGCATCACCCTCCTGCTGTCCCAGGCCCCTTCCAGAAGCCTCTGCCATCGGGGGGCCTGGTACATACCTGCTGGAGGCTGGCAGGGAGCCCTAGTGGGGTGGTCACCCAGGATACCGGGCAGGCCCTCCCGGCCGTGGGGTGGCGGCCACGGGGTTAACCAGGGCCTCCTCTCTCCCGTACCAGGTTCGTGCTGGCCGTGGGCAGCGCCGTCTTTGATGCCATGTTCAACGGGGGAATGGCCACAACATCCACGGAGATTGAGCTGCCCGACGTGGAACCCGCTGCCTTCCTCGCACTGCTCAAGTAATGCTTCTGGATGCTTCCTGCTGGGGAGCTGGGCCTGGGGAGGGGGACCTCAGAGAACGTAGACCCTGTCTGACACCAGCTTAGAGGCCCTGGCTTGGTGGAGATTTCTAGAACGTTCCTGTGCAGTGAGGGGTTCCAGAGGCACTTTTTTTTTTCTTTTTGAGATGGAGTCTCGCTCTGTTGCCCAGGCTGGAGTGCAGTGCCGTGATCTTGGCTCACTGCAACCTCAGTCTTCCAGGTTCAAGTGATTTTCCTGCCTCAACCTCCTAAGTAACTGGGACTACAGGCTCGTGCCACCATGCCCGGCTAATTTTTTTGTATTTTTAGTAGAGATGGGGTTTCACTGTGTTAGTCAGGATGGTCTCGATCTGACATCATGATCCACCCACCTCAGCCTCCCAAAGTGCTGGGATTACAAGCCTGAGCCACTGCGCCCAGCCCAGAGGCACCCTTTTTATTTTATATTTTTTAGACGTAGTCTTGCTCTGTTGCCCAGGATGGAGTGCAGTGGTGTGATCTCAGCTCATTGAGACCTCCGCCTTCCTGGTTCAAGTGATTCTCCTGCCTCAGCCTCCTGAGTACCTGGGATTACAGGTGTTCACCACCACACCCAGCTCATTTTTGTGTTTTTCAGTAGAGACAGCGTTTCTCTGTGTTGGCCTGGCTGGTCTCAGACTCCTGGCCTCAGGTGATCCGTCCGCCTCAGCCTCCCAAAGTGCTGGGATTACAGGCATGAGCCACTGTGTCCAGCCAGTTCCCTGCTTTTATTTTTCTTTTCTTTATTTCTTTTTTTTTTTTTTTTTTTTTTTTTGGCAGTTTTGCTCCTGTTGCCCAAGCTGGAGTACACAAACAAAAAATAACAACGACAAAAAAAAAAAAAAAGGAAACATCAGTGAAAGAAATTTAAAAAGACACAAATAAATGGAAACACATCCCATGTCCATGGATTGAAGAGAATATTGTTAAGATGTCCACACAACCCACTGCGATCTGCAGTCAGTATAATCCTATCAGAATTACTGCTTTTTGCAAAAATAGAAAAA
Organism: Pan troglodytes; assembly: GCF_028858775.2. Taxonomy (NCBI): domain Eukaryota; kingdom Metazoa; phylum Chordata; class Mammalia; order Primates; family Hominidae; genus Pan; species Pan troglodytes. The sequence continues at coordinate 4,296,202 of NC_072418.2, read as the reverse complement.
CTATCCTAGAATTCATATGGAATCCCAAGGGACCCTGAATAGCCACAATGATCTTGAAAAAGAACAAAGTTGGAGGGCTCATACTTTCTGATTTCAAAACTCACTGCAAAGCTACAATCATCAAAACAGTGTGGTACTGGCATAAGGACAGAACATGGGGACCAATGGAATGGAACAGAGAGCTCAGAAATAAATACCTTTGCACATAGGGTTAAATAATTTTTGCAAGGGTGCCAAGGCCATTCAACAGAAAAGAGAGTTTAACAAATAGCACAGGCACAACTAGAAATACACATGCAGAAGAATGAAGTTAGACTCTTACCTTACTGTATATAAAAATTAACTCAAATAGATCAAAGTCCAGGCTGGGCACGGTGGCTTACGCCTGTAATCCCAGTACTTTGGGAGGCTGAGATGGGCGGATCATGAGATCAGGAGATTGAGACCATGCTGGCTAACATGGTGAAACCTCGTCTCTATTAAAAATAGAAAAAATAAATAAAAAATAAAAAAATTAGCCGGGCATGGTGGCCGACGCCCGTAGTCCCAGCTACTTGGGAGGCTGAGGCAGGAGAATGGCATGAACCCGGGAGGTGGAGGTTGCAGTGGACCGAGATCATGCCATTGTACTCCAGCCTGGGCGACAGAGCGAGACTCTGTCTCGAAAAAAAAAAAATAGATCAAAGTCCAAAATGTAAGATCTAGACCTGTAAAATACTTAGAAGAATCCAAAGTGGCCAGGCGCAGTGGCTCAGGCCTGTAATCCCAGCACTTTGGGAGGCCGACGTGGGTGGATCATGAGGTCAGGAGATCGAGACCATCCTGGCTAACACGGTGAAACCCCATCTCTACTAAAAATACAAAAAAATTAGCTGGGCATGGTGGCAGGCACCTGTAGTCCCAGCTACTCAGCAGGCTGAGGCAGGAGAATGGTGTGAACCCAGGTGGCAGAGCTTGCAGTGAGCTGAGGTCATGCCACTGCACTCCAGCTTGGGCAACAGAGCAAGACTCCCTCTCAAAAAAAAAAAAAAAAAAAAAAAGAATCCAAAGTATGGCTAGGCGCGGTGGCTCACACCTGTAATCCCAGCACTTTGGGAGGCTGAGGTGGGTGGATCACCTGAGGTCAGGAGTTGGAGACCAGCCTGGGCAACATGGCAAAACCCCATCTCTACAAACATACAAAAATTAGCTGGGCATGGTAGCAGGCACCTGTAACCTCAGCTACTCAGGAAGCTGAGGCAGGAGAATTGCTTGAACCTGGGAGGCAGAGGTTTTAGTAAACCAAGATTGCGCCACTGCACTCCAGCTTGGGCGACAGAGCGAGACTCTGTCTCAACAACAAAAAAAGAAAAACCAGAATCAAATCTTCATGACATTGGGTTTGACCATGATTACTTGGATATGACACCAAAGACACAGCCAAGAAAAGAATAAACAAAGACATTGGACTTAGGGAAAATGTTAAAAATGTATACCTCAAAGGACAATACCGGCAGAGTGGAAATGCCACCCACAGGCTGGGAGAGAAAAAAAATATTTTTTTTATTTTTTGAGATGGAGTAGCGCTCTGCCACCATGGCAGGAGTGCAGTGGTACGATCCTGGCTCACTGCAACCTCTGCCTCCCGGGTTCAAGTGATTCTCCCGCATCAGCCTCCTGAGTACCTGGGACTACAGGCAAACGCCACCACGCCTGGCTAATTTTTGTAATTTTAGTAGAGACCCGGTTTCATCATGTTGGCCAGGATGGTCTCGATCTCCTGATCTCATGATCTGCCTGCCTCAGCCTCCCAAAGTGCTGGGATTACAGGCGTGAACCGCCAGGCCCAGCCTGTGCTTCTGTTTTTGATCGGCCCAACTTCTGATCTGTATTCAGTGTGGTGTGGGCCCCTCGGTGGCATCGTGTTCAGTGTTGTGTGGGCCCCTTGCTGGCAGGTGGTAATAGCGTCCATGATTATCCATGATCCTAATTAGCGTGTTGGGTTCTGTGATCCACCCAGAAGTGGTTGAGGTTTTCGGTGGTGCCCGAGGTGGGGAACCAACAGTTCCTCATGGAAAAGGCGCCCAAGGAGGAGACACCCAGCTCCCAGTGCCCTCTCCTGAGGCATCCCGGGCAGAACAAGACAGGCCGTATAGACGCTTCCGGGTGTGTGCTGTGTAGATGGGTTCAGCCTCTTGCTCGTTTTCATGGGTGACCGCCTTGCCAAGTCGTGTCCCTATGTCAGAGGGCAACGGACAGGGGCTAATTCTGGAAGGTTCCTCGGGGAACCTGATGTGGGTGTTTGGGTCCTGCCAGCTCAAGGGCCGGTGGCCGAGTCTAACGGTCTGAGTGGTCCCCTGACGCTCTCCCCTGGGGACGGGCATGGCGGTCCCACCTCACGGCCACCCGCGTTGCTTCTGCAGGTTTCTCTACTCGGACGAGGTGCAGATCGGCCCGGAGACGGTGATGACCACGCTATACACCGCCAAGAAGTACGCGGTGCCAGCGCTCGAGGCCCATTGCGTGGAGTTCCTGAAGAAGAACCTGCGAGCCGACAACGCCTTCATGCTGCTCACGCAGGTGGGCGGGGCCGGTACGAGGCGGGGGCGGGGCCAGGCCTGGCTGGAGGCGGGGCAGGGGTGGGGCGGACCGAGGCTGGAGGTGGAGGCGGGGCCGGGGGCGGGCCCGGGAGGCAGCGGGCTCCTGCCTGGTAGTAAAATGTGTTTTGGGCCGGGCGTGGTTGCTCACGCCTGTAATCCCGGCACTTTGGGAGGCTGAGGCGGGCAGATCACCTGAGCTCAGGCGTTCCAGACCAGCCTGGCCAACATGGCGAAACCCTATCTCTACTAAAAACACAAAAAAGAGCCGGGCATGGTGGCGGGCACCTGTAATTCCAGCTACTTGGGAGGCTGAGGCAGGAGAATTGCATGAACCCGGGAAGTGGAGGCTGCAGTGAGCCGAGATCGCACCACTGCACTCCAGCGTGCATGACAGAACAAGACTCCACCTGAAAAAAAAAAAAATGTGTTTTGGACTTTTCTGTGATACTTCAAAAAATTATTGGCAGGGTGCGGTGGCTCACGCCTGTAACCCCAGCACTTTGGGAGGCCAAGTAGGGAGGACTGCTTGAGGCCCGGAGTTCTAGACCAGCCTAGGCAACATAGAGAGACCCCGTTTCTACAAAAAATAAAAAAAAGATTCAGGCCGGGCACTGTGGTTCATGCCTGTAATCCCAGCATTTTGGGAGGCTGAGACAGGCAGATCACCAGAGGTCAGGAGTTTGAGACCAGCCTGGCCAACATGGTGAAACCTCATCTCTACTAAAAAAAAAATTTCATAAATTAGCCAAGCACGCTGGTGCATGTCTGGAATCTCAGCTACTTGGGGACCAAAGCAGGAAGATTGCCTGAGCCCGGGAGGTTGAGGCTGCAGTGAGTGGAGATGGCGCCACTGCACTCCAGCCTGAGTGACAGAGTGAGACCTTGTCTCTAAAAAAAAAGTAAAATAATTTTTTTTTTTTGAGACGGGGTTTCTCTTGTTGCCCAGGCTGGAGTGCAATGGCACGATCTCAGCTCACTGCAACCTCCGCCTCCAGCGTTCAAGCGATTCTCCTGCCTCAGCCTCCACAGTAGCTGGGATTACAGGCCCCCACCACCGCGCCTGGCTAAAAAAAAAGAAAAAAAAAAACCAGAGAGAACTTTCTCTCTCTCTCTAAGGAAATGTCAGGTAGACAGAGCAGGGCCAGGGATCTCAGGGGACCCCAGTTGGGCTCTCTGCAGCCCAAAGGGCGGGGGCTGGGGAGGTCGTGCAGGCCAGGGAGGCTGAGAGGAGGACGTGGGGCCAGGACGGGTGAATGGCCGCTTGGGAGCCGTGAGCTCCTGGTCGGGGGTGGAGGGTGGCCAGAGGGGACAGCGGCACTGGGTCCTCCAATGGGCTTTGGGGGTCCAGCATCCTGGAAAGGACCCAGAACCTTCTCCCCCTCCATCCTGGCAGGTCAGATGCAGGGGATCCCGGACTCCCACAGGGAGGGGTTTCTTGTCCGGGTCATCTGGTCGCCTTGCCGGAGAGGCCTCTGCCTGACCTGAGAGGAGGCTGGAGCTCACTCCCCGGGCTTCATCTTGTGGCTGCCTCAGCCTCCCTGCCCCTAAAACCACTGCGAACCCACCTGAGAGGTGTCCTCGGGAGGATGCCCGCAGAAAGGCCTGCCCGGGTCCCTGCTGGCATAGGCCCTTCCAGCACCTTCCACTAACTAAGCCTCTGTTTCCCTAAGAGCACAGGCGACCTCCAGCTCTGTCACCTGACTGTCAGAAGTCATGTCTGCTGTTTGTCTTGGGATGGAGCTGCCAGGGACATGGCCCCTCCCACCACAAGTGGCCAAGGGCATGTTGTGGTCGGGAAGCTTCACCGGTCGACCCCGGCCACCTCACCTCTGCCTGCCACTCGGGGTCCTGGGCCCTGCTGCCCGCCGAGTGCAGCTGCAACGCCCCTTTTGCCTAAAGCAGCAGGCCCTGCCGACAGGGACCTGAGCATCTTTTTCTTCCTTCCTTGGCCTCTGAGGTCCTGAGAGGGAGCTCCCCAACTCTCCCGCCCCAGTCAGCGGTCACAGGGGAGTCTCTGGGCCCACAGCAGGGCTGGCCTGGTAGCTGAGACCCTGGTGGCTCCTGGCCACGCTCAGGAAGGCCCGTGTGGTCAGGGCTGCATTTGAGCCAGACCCACACTGGGGATCTGCCGAGGGCTGGGTGCTGATGTCCCCGCCCCGCGCCCCCCGTCGATGTCTCTTGCCAGGCGCGACTCTTCGATGAGCCACAGCTGGCCAGCCTGTGCCTGGAGAACATCGACAAAAACACTGCAGATGCCATCACCGCGGAGGGCTTCACCGACATTGACCTGGGTAAGGGCCCAGGAGCCCAGGTGTGGGAATCCCAGCGGGGCCTCGGCGGGAGGGTCCGGGGATTGACAGTGGGAGCTTTGGGCCTGGGGGTTCCCTGGGGGAGCTGCACAGGTGAGCTGGGGCCTCACCACTTGCAGCAGGTTAGGAGCTTGGGTCCTAGCACAGCCCCAGGGGAGTCCGGGGCCTTGGCAGGGAGGCCACAGGCCAGAGCCCACCATCCCAGCTGATGGTGACCATCTCGTCCTCCGATGGTCCGTAGTTTTGACTTTGCTGTTGAACAGCTTTTGTCAAAGCTACTCAAGTCTGTCCTTGTGGCTTAAAAACCACAGCCGAGGAAAATGAAGGGGCGTGGTCTTGTGTTGATAAAGCTTTATTTATAAACACACGCACAGGGCCAGATTTGGGCCACAGGCCGTAGTTGCCAGCCCGGCTTTAACTGCTGGTCCTCACAGTCTCACTGCCTCCTGCAGGGTGGGCATGTGGGTGTCATGTTCACGCAGCCCCTTCCTCCACCCCACAGACACGCTGGTGGCTGTCCTGGAGCGTGACACACTGGGCATCCGTGAGGTGCGGCTGTTCAACGCCGTTGTCCGCTGGTCCGAGGCCGAGTGTCAGCGGCAGCAGCTGCAGGTGACGCCGGAGAACAGGCGGAAGGTTCTGGGCAAGGCCCTGGGCCTCATTCGCTTCCCGCTCATGACCATCGAGGAGTTCGCCGCAGGTAACAGAGCTCGGGCCCAGGGGCTGGTTTGGGAGGGGAGTGGCACACAGGTGGGCATCTGGGTACCGAGGATAGTGCCAAGTTCACTGCGGAAAGCCTGGCAGATGCCTGGAGTATACAGATGGGAAGAAACCTGGCTTGTGAGGACGCGTCCACGGGGCCATCTGTTAGCCCTGGCCCGGCTCTGTCCCCACCGTGCGCATTGCCAGACCCCGCCTCTCGTGTCTGTCCAGCTGTTTTGGTGGCATCTTCCCAGGAGGGAAGGGAGTCCCCATCTCGGGCCCTTGTGCTACCTGCTGGTGCAGGTACCGGTGTCCGTGACGAGCTCAGGAGGGCTCTGACATGGCCGGGGTGGCTGTCATGTGCCCGAGTGGGCCTTGGGGTCCCCTGCTGCAGGGCCTGGGCTCCGGGGTGACGTGAAGGGGCAGCACTAACGATGCCTCCTGCCCTCATGTGGCTGCTCACTGCCTGACGCCATCCAGCTCTGGAGCAAAACAGGCCTGGAACTTTCCAGAAGGGGCTGGGACAGAGCCCTGGGGCTGGTGCACGCTCGCCGGCTGGCCTTCCCCAGGTCCACGCGGCCCCTGCTCTTGCTTAGCTGAAGGTCGCCAGATTTAGCAGCAGGGTCTCTGTCGCCCAGGCTGAGTGCAGTGGTACAATCACAGCTCACGGCAGCCTCGACCTCCTGGGCTCAAGTGATCCTCCTGCTTCTGACTCCAGAGTAGCTGGGATCACAGGTGCCACCACCACACAAGGCTTATATTTGTATTTTTTTGTGGGGACAGGGTCTTGCTATGTCACCTGGGCTGGTCATGAACTGGGCTCCAGCCATCCTCCCATCTCGGCCTCACAAAGTGCTGGGATTATGGACATGGGCCACCGAGCCTGGCTAGATACATACTTCTTAAAAATACAACTGTTGATCAGCTGGGTGTGGTGGCTCATGCCTGTAATCCCAGCTACCCGGGAGGCTGAGGCAGGAGAATCACTTGAACCCAGGAGGTGGAGGTTGTGATGAGCCGAGATCGCGCCACTGCACTCCAGCCTGGGCAACAAGAGTGAAACTCCATTTAAAATAACAAAATATATACAATTGTTGGCCAGGCTGGGTCACTCACTCCTGTAATCCCAGCACTTTGGGAGGCCCAAGATGGGGGGAATCACTTGAGGTCAAAACAGGGTGAAACCCCCTCTCTACTAAAAATACAAGATTAGCTGGGCATGGTGGCGCATGCCTGTAAAGCCAGCTATGCTGGAGGCTGAGGCAGGAGAATTGCTTGAACCCTGGAGACGGATGTTGCGGTGAGCCGAGATTATGCCACTGCACTCTAGCCTGGGGGACAAGAGCGAAACTCCGTCTCAAAAAAAAAAAAAAAAAATTAACATTGTTTATTGAGTTTTGATACTCAGTCTTCCTGATTCACTTAACCCATAATGGTCTGTTTCTCACCAGTTATTAAACTGTGTCTGCCTTGGGCTGGCTTGCAGCTGAGCGATGCAGAGTTGAGCCCACCTTGGTTGATGAGTGATTAGGTCTCAGGCAGGCAGGGCTGCTCTCATTAGAGCAGAGGGTACTCACCGTGTCCCGGCACTCCTGGGGGTGGATGGTGGACCCCCAATTCTGCCCCTCCTGGCCTCCCCTCCCTGCCCAGAGCCCCTTCACATCCCATGCACGGTCCCTCTGCCTGTCACATCTCTGCACCGGGATTAAGAGCCTGGCTCTTGGAGCCTGCCTGGGTCCGCTAGCCATCACCCCTGGGGGTGTAAGTGCTTGGGAAGGTGGCTGCCTAGGGCCCACCATGGAGAGGAACCCCCAGACTGCTTCTGGAAGCCAGGGCTGCAGCCTGGGGGGGGGTACAGGCCTAGCAGGGAGCCACAGTGACCCCTCCCAGCCAATGGCCCTGAGAGAACAGGCAGTGGAGCCCCCCACCACCACCCACAGTGAAGTGACGGGTGGTCCCTACAGTGGGGCCAGACCCTGAGACATCACCCCTGAGTGAGTGCATCTGTCAGACCCTGAGGCATCGCTCCTGAGTGAGCGTATCTGTCGGCCTCTGGTCTGTGCCCTGGGACCTCTCCCTAAAAGCCCAGGCAGCAGGGGCCATGGCTGGTGGCTAGTCCCCCGGGGAGGGGCTGCCCAGGTCCCTGCACCTTGAAAGTCCGACGCAGACATCTTAGGGGGAAGGAGCGTGTCCTCCCAGGCACTCGGGGTCCTGGGGTGCAGCCCGGCCCTCCCCCACACCCTCCCTGTGCTGCAGGCCCCGCACAGTCGGGCATCCTGGTGGACCGCGAGGTGGTCAGCCTCTTCCTGCACTTCACCGTCAACCCCAAGCCACGAGTGGAGTTCATTGACCGGCCCCGCTGCTGCCTGCGTGGGAAGGAGTGCAGCATCAACCGCTTCCAGCAGGTGGAGAGTCGCTGGGGCTACAGCGGGACCAGTGACCGCATCAGGTGGGGCTTGGGGTGCAGGTGGGGGGGTCCGGACATGGGGGTGGAGGACTCGGGGATGACGGAGACGGGGGGCCGGGCATGGGGGTGGAGGACTCAGGGATGATGGAGACGGGGTGGGGGCGCCGGGCATGGGGGTGGAGGACTCAGGGATGATGTAGGTGGGGGGAGGCAGGCATGGGGGTGGAGGACTCAGGGATGATGGGGGGGGCGCCGCGCATGGGGGTGGAGAACTCAGGGATAATGGAGATGGGGGGGGCCGGGCATGGGGGTGGAGGACTCAGGGATGATGAAGACGGGGGGGGGACGCCGGGCACGGGGGTGGAGGACTCGGGGATGATGAAGACGGGGGGGGGACGCCGGGCACGGGGGTGGAGGACTCAGGGATGATGAAGACGGGGGGGGGGCCGGGCATGGGGGTGGAGGACTCGGGGATGATGAAGACGGGGGGGGGGCCGGGCATGGGGGTGGAGGACTCGGGGATGATGGAGACGGCGGGGGGGGACCGGGCATGGGGGTGGAGGACTCAGGGATGATGGAGACGGGGTGGGGGCGCCGGGCATGGGGGTGGAGGACTCAGGGATGATGTAGGTGGGGGGGAGGCGGGCATGGGGGTGGAGAACTCGGGGATAATGGAGGGGGGCCGCCAGGCATGGGGTTGGAGGACTTGGGGATGATGGAGACGGCGGGGGGAGCTGGGCATGGGGGTGGAGGACTCGGGGATGATGAAGATGGGGGCGCCGGGCATGGGGGTGGAGAGCTCAGGGATGATGAAGACGGGGGGGCCGCCGGGCATGGGGGTGGAGGACTCGGGGACGATGGAGGGGACTGGGCATGGGGGTGGGCTCGCCCCAGCTCACCTTAGGCTATCCCTGGGTATCCACACTGCCGCCTGTCATCTGCCACGGCAGGTTCTCAGTCAACAAGCGCATCTTCGTGGTGGGATTTGGGCTGTATGGATCCATCCACGGGCCCACCGACTACCAAGTGAACATCCAGGTACCAGCCCCAAGCCTCATCCCCAGGCCCCACTCAGGCCCATGTCCTCTCTCCACCTCCATGGAACCCTGGCTGAACCCCCGGCCCTGGTCCCTGCGCTGCCCCCACTCTGGGCAGGTGGGCTGGGCCTCGAGGGGTCCCCGTCGGCCCTCCCCAGGCCTGAGCCTCCCACTTCCCACCTCCCTGCAGATTATTCACACCGACAGCAACACCGTCTTGGGCCAGAACGACACGGGCTTCAGCTGTGACGGCTCAGCCAGCACCTTCCGCGTCATGTTCAAGGAGCCGGTGGAGGTGCTGCCCAACGTCAACTACACGGCCTGCGCCACGCTCAAGGTGCGCCGCCGGGGACAGGGGTCCCTCCGTGGGAGTCTCTGGCCCATCCTGAAGCCACCGGGGCACAGCACACACTCTCCAGAGGCAGCCACCCTGGCCCAGTCGGGGCCTTGCCCTGTCCACACCTGGGGCATCCCAGCCTGGTGGTCCTTGACCTCATTGTACCCTTATTCCCTACAGGGCCCAGACTCCCACTACGGCACCAAAGGCCTCCGCAAGGTGACACACGAGTCGCCCACCACGGGCGCCAAGACCTGCTTCACCTTTTGCTACGCGGCCGGGAACAACAACGGCACATCCGTGGAGGACGGCCAGATCCCCGAGGTCATCTTCTACACCTAGGCTGCCCGACACCGACACCGCCCTCCCTCCGTGGGGACAGCCGCAGCCCCAGGCCATCATCCGCTGCTGGGGCCCCCCCACCACGCGGTGCCAGGCCCAGTGTCCCCCGGGCCACCTGTCCACTCCACGCCATCTTTCTCAGCATCAGGAAGGGGTTGCCCTGTGTTCACCACGAGTGCGGCTGCTGGATCAGGGCAGCCGGGGAGGTGGCCGGGCCAGTGGCCAGGCCCTGTGGAGACGATCCCTCAGGACTAGGGACAGGGCTGTGCCGGCCTGGGCCAGGGCCCACGGACCCGCAGCTCAGGGCGCCTGCCCACGTCGTCTGCCGGCGGTGCGTGGCGGGCGTCCCTCGCGTCTCTTCACTGCACATTGCAATGCATTTGCGATTCCCATTTCTCTGCTAGGAGCCAGCCTGGGTGGCGCCGCTCCCAGAGCCGTGGGTCCCAGACCTTGCGTTCCTTTCGTTCCTGTCCGTTTATCAGGACACGGGCCCCACCTGTCACGTGCCCGAGGCCACCCAAGCCCAGCTGCCTGGATGCCAGCTTGAGTTCTGCGCACGTCGGATTCAGTGTGGGGACGGCCCCTGCCGGATAGGCCTAGCCCTGGCCCAGGTGGTGAGCGGTTTGCAGTGTCCGTTCTCATCCACCTGATGGGCCCAGATAAAGGCCCCCGCTGTCCAGCCTCCCTGGACGGCCCTCGCGGTCCCTGCAGCCCAAGATGGGACTCAGACCCTGTGCCCCAGAGCTCCCCTGCCGCAGAATGGGGCCCCAGCCGGCCCCGACCGGGTCCAGGAGCACTGCTCGCCTGTACATACTGTTGCCCTAGCCCACCTGGTGCCGCGCGAGCCACCCCCAGGTGCTGGGGGCACAGCCCCTCCCCACCCCGGCCACGCCCCCACCCACCCCGTGTGTTTCTGCCCTGTGACTCCTGGAACCTGCGTCCTCCCCAAAGCCATGGGAGGGGTGTCCTCCTCAGACCATGCCCCCAGATAATTTTTTTAAATAAAGAAACAAAGGCACCTGCCTTGAGCGCACATTGCTTTGCTCCCCCCCCTTCACTCTCTGCCCTGTCATCCGGGCTGCAAGTGGGTGAGGGACGTCGTGCGCCGAGAGGGGCCCTGAACCCCGGGTCTGGTCGCCAGTGCTGCGAGACCCTCCTTAAGTAAGTAAGTACCCACAGGCCACACTGAAGCCCGGGAGGTCGAGACTGCAGTGAGCAGTGATGCACCACTGCCCTCCCGCCTGGGCAAGAGCAAGACCCTAACTCAACACCTCCCCCCAAACCCAAATGCAATGGACGTGTGTGCCGATTTCCCCGTGGGGAGGCCCTGCTGGCTGCTGGGGGACCGTGGATGTGAGGGATGGAGAGAAAGCAGGGAGTGCCCAGTTCTGGCCTCAGTAGCCAGAGGAGTCAAGCCGTTGGCTGCTGCCTCAGGAGCACACGTGCAGGGCAAGATATCAAGAAACTCGGCAGCAAGGCCGCGTGGTGGCTCACACCTGTCATTACAGCACCTTGGGAGGCCGGGCGGGTGGATCACCTGAGGTCAGGAGTTCAGGACCAACCTGGCCGACATGGTGAAACCCCATCTCTACTAAAAACACAAAAATTAGCCAGGTATGGTGGCGGGCACCTGTAATCCCAGCTACTTGGGAGGCTGAGGCAGGCGAATCACTTGAACCTGCGAGATGGAGGTTGCAGTGAGCCAAGATGGTGCCATTGCACTCTAGCCTGGGCGAGGGAGCAAGACTCCGTCTAAAAAAAAAAAAGCCAGCCGCAAACAGTTGCCAGGAGGCTGAAGGCTGAGCAGATCTCCACAGTGCGCAGTGCTGGGAGCAGGCAATGGAGATGGAGGCTGGCGGGGTAGGGGGCCTTGTCGAACACCCGGGGGCCGGGCGTGCTGGCTCACACCTGCAATCCCAGCACTTTGGCAGGCTGAGGCAGGACTGCTAGGGGCCAGGAGTTTGAGACCAGCCTGGGCAACACAGCAAGACCCCATCTCTAAAAAAATACATATTAAAAGGAAACACCTTGGGCTTCTAATGAAGACATCAGAAGGGCCACCCACCAGGAGCTAGGGCAACACTCCTGGGGGAGGACAGAATGGAAGCCCTCATCACTCCAAAACATAAACCCTGGTAGGGTCTCACTGGGCTGCTGTTACGCTGGACTCTGCCAAAAGAAAACACAGCCCTGTGAAGACACATCAGCACCAGCTTCTACCATCTGTCATTTACAACGTCCAGCATCCATTTAAAAATGACAGGCTGGGTGTGGTGGCTCATGCCTGCAATCCCAGCACTTTGGGAGGCCGAGGCAGGTGGATCATCTGAGGTCAGGAGTTCGAGACCAGCCTGGCCAACATGGTGAAACCCGTCTCCACTAAAAATACAAAAATTAGCGGGCTGTGGTGGCGTGCACCTGTAATCCCAGCTACTTGGGAGGCTGAGGCAGGAGAATCACTTGAACCTGGGAGGCAGAGGTTGCAGTGAGCCACGATTGTGCCACTGCACTCCAGCCCAGGGAGACAGAGCAAGACTCTGTCTCAAAAAAAAAAAAAGCCAGGTACGGTGGCTCACACCTGTAATCCCAGCACTTTGGGAGGCTGAGGCAGGTGGATCACGAGGTCAGGAGATCAAGACCATCCTGGCTAACATGATGAAACCCCGTCTCTACTAAAAAAAAATACAAAAATTAGCCAGGTGTGGTGACAGGTGCCTGTGGTCCCAGCTACTTGGGAGGCTGAGGCAGGAGAATGGCGTGAACCTGGGAGGCGGAGCTTGCCAGTGAGCCGAGATCTCCACACTGCATTCCAGCCTGGGCAACACAGCAAGACTCTGTCTCAAAAAACAAACAAACAAACAAACATGCAAGGTGAAGCACAGTAACTAAAAACAATGGAAAAACAGAACAGATCGAGATACGTGACACAGTCAAAGGGTTGAACGTATGTGTAAGTGGAGTCCCAGAAGGAGAGGAGAGAATGAGACTCAAGCTATATGACAACCAAGAATTTTCCAAAATGAATGAAAGACGTTGACCCACAATTTTTTTTTTTTTTTTTTTTTTGAGACAGAGTCTCTCTCTGTCGCCCAGGCTGGAGTGCAGTGGCGCAATCTCGGCTCACTGCAAGCTCCGCCTCCCGGGTTCAAGCAGTTCTCCTGCCTCAGCCTCCCGAGCAGCTGGGATTACAAGCGTGTGCCACCACACCTGGCTAATTTTTTGTATTTTTAGTAGAGACAGGGTTTCACCATGTTGGCCAGGATGGTCTTCATCTCCTGACCTTGTGATCCGCCCGCCTCGGCCTCCGAAAGTGCTGGGATTGCAGGCGTGAGCTGCCATGCCCGGCCAACAAAAACATTTTAAAAACTTTGTCAGTGGAGCCTGGTGGCTCACGCCTGTCATCCCAGCACTTCTGAGGGCCGAGGTGGGTGGATCACTTGAGGTCAGGAGTTCGAGACCAGCCTGGCCAACATGGTGAAACCCCGACTCTACTAAAAATACAAAAATTAGCCAGGTGTGGTGGCACACGCTTGTAATCCCAGCTGCTTGGGAGGCTGAGGCAGGAGAACTGCTTGAACCCGGGAGGTGGAGGCTGCAGTGAGCCGAGACCACACCAATGCACTCCAGCCTGGGTGACAGCAAGACTCTGTCCCAAACAAACACTTTGTCAACCTGGAATGCCACTCCCAGCAAAAACACCCTTATTAAGAAAGGTGAAATAAATATTTTTTTCAGGGAACAAATGCTAGTTTGTAATTTGTTACCGACAAAGCTGCACTCGGCCCGGCATGGTGGCTCACGCCTCTCATCCCAGGGTCACTTTCCCACCTCGTCCTCCGAAAGTGCCTGGACAACAGAGCCAGACAGGCAACCCTATCTCTACCTAAAAACAAAACAGAACAAAACAATTAGCTGAGTGTGGTGCTGCACGTCTGTGGTCCCAGATACTTGGGAGGCTGAGGTGGGAGGATTGCTTGAGCCCAAGAGGTGGAGGCTCCAGGGAGCTATGACTGTGCAACTGCACGCCAGCCTGGGCCAGGCCCTGTCTCAAAAAAAAAAAAGCTGCACTGTAAGCAATATTGAAGTTCTTCAGGCTGAAAATTATCCCAGAGGTAATTTTGGGATTCTGTCGCCCGGGCTGGAGTGCGGTGGCGCGATCTGGGCTCACTGCAAGCTCCGCCTCCCGGGTTCACGCTATTCTCCTGCCTCAGCCTCCCCAGTAGCTAGGACTACAGGCGCCCGGCTAATTTTTTGTATTTTTAGTAGAGACAGGGTTTCACCATGTTAGCCAGGATGGTCTCGCACTCCTGACCTCATGATCCGCCAGCCTCGGCCTCCCAAAGTGCTGGGATTATAGGAGTGAGCCACCATGCCCGGTCCCAGATGTAATTTCTGATCAGCAGAAAGAAATGAAGAGCATCAGAAAAGGTTAACATGTGGGTAAATACATAAAGCACATGACAGGTAGTCCTTATCCCCAAGCTACTGCCGGGAAAACCATCGATGAGCTCATTCCATTTCCCTCTTGCCATCTGACTCTTACAGGTGCATTATTTCTGCTTTGTCACAACATATTACGGTGGTACTGGTCTTCCACCCTTGCTATCACCTTTAAAAAAAATTATTTTGGCCGGGCGCAGTGGCTGACGCCTGTAATCCCAGCACTCTGGGAGGCCGAGGTGGGCGGATCACCAGGTCAGGAGATGGAGACCATCCTGGCTAACACGGTGAAACCCCATGTCTACTAAAAATACAAAAACAAAACTAGCCAGACATGGTGGCGGGTGCCTGTAATCCCAGCTACTCTGGAGGCTGAGGCGGGAGAATGGGGTGAACCTGGGAGGTGGAGGTTGCAGTGAGCCGAGATCGCGCCACTGCACTCCAGCCTGGGCAACAGACTGAGACTCCACCTCCAAAAAAAAAAAAAAAACAAACAAACATATATATATATGTATATTGGAGACAGAGTCTTGCTCTGTCGCCCAGGCTGGGGTGCAGTGGCACGATCTGGGCTCACTGCAACCTCCACCTCCCGGGTTCAAGCCATTCTCCCGCCTCAGCCTCCTGAGTAGCTGGGATTACAGGCGCGTGCCACTACTTCCGGCTCATTTTTGTATTTTTAGTAGAGATGGGGTTTCGTCATGTTGGCCAGGCTGGTCTCCAACTCCTGACCTCAGGTGATCCGCCCACCTCAGCCTCCTAGAGTGCTGGGATTACAGGTGTGAGCCACCACGCCCAGCCGACTGCTCTGGTTTAATTTTCCCAAGTGCACGTTCAATGTGGAGGTTCAGGTCTTTTTTCAGCAAAGCTTCCTTGGACAAGGGTCTTAAATGTTCTGTTTCACCTCTTCAAAGACTCGAACACCAGCCCTTCTTGGCCCATCTTCCGGATTCTGTGCGGTGTTTGGCAGCTTCGTGTCTTCTTTCGTCTTCCGGATTGTGCCGTGTTCGGCAGTTTCCCATCTTGTCTCCTCTTGTTTTCCTGCCTTCAGTGCCTTTCCTCTGATTTTCATGGAGGTCTCAGGCACCTTGCAATTTATTCATTTCCAAAACCAGTTCTGTTCTGATGTTTCCTTCCTGAATTCATTTTCGGAGGTTTGTCCATTTCTGCGCTTAGTTTCTGAGTCTCTGATTCCGGATGGTTTTCCGGTCTTGCGTGCTTCCTGGAAGGGGCCTGTCTGTCCCCTTCAGCTTCATGGTGACTTGTCTGAGGAGGGTGAGCTCCCTCGGCTGTCAGCGGCAGAGTTTCCTCCCTGCCCCTGCCCTCTGCTGCCTTCATCTCCCTCGAGGCCTTGCAGGAGATGAGCGGGTGAAGACGAAGACCCCACGCGGCATCCGGGGACTTCTGCCTCCACCTCCCTTGCCAGAGCAGCTGCGGCGTGGGTGTGCACGAGCGCCTCCTCGCGGCTGCCGGGTATGGGGTGTTGTCTGGGGAGAAAGCATGGGGCGGAGCCGGGGCTGGTGCTGCCAAGGTCTTCACCTGCCTGCAGTTTCCGCTGTTCTTCCGGGAGCTACTGCTGATTCCCTTCACAGTGCCGTGGCCCCCGTGGAGATGTTTTCTGCCCTGCTGCGTGAACAGAGGGAGTCAAGGAGGCCTTCCGCTGTCAGAGCAGCCAGGACCATCCCGCCTGGGCCCCGTCGCTGAGGCTTTCAGGTATATTTGTGTAGCGTCAGGGAACGGGACCCCCGGGGCCAAGTCGCATGTGTGTGACTTCCCCTTTCCATGGTACGTGAACACTCGTCTCCTGCCCTCTCCCCAGAGCCCAGCTCCGCCCTCTGCTTCCATCTTCCTTACCTTCCGCCTCATCAGTCGGTTTCTGTTACCGGAGGTCGCCGGACGCTCCGGACTCATCCCGGACTCGTCCCGGACAGGCAGGATGGGGATGGAGGCGACGCCCGTTCCAGGTCAAGCTTCGTGGAAAGCCCAGACAAATCCCTCTACACTTGGGTTTGGTTTCATTTTTCTTTTATTTTTTTAAAAAAGCCCCTAAATTCTATGGCTTCAAGGGAGCATCAGAGAAACGTAAATGCCATTTCTGTACACTTGGTAAAGCAAAAACTAGACTCACAGCCACCGCCCTGGGCATGGCCCCAAGCTGCTCCACTCTGCCCGGCAGCCTCCAGGGCACCCCACTGGGGAACCGCCTGCCAGTCCAGGGCCGCCCCCAGACCCCTGCAATACACCTGCGGGGCTGGGCCGGGGGCTTTAAGGCGTTTTGTCTCCGGCTGCTTGCCGGGTGTCGGAGCAGAGAGGCAGGAAGCTCCGTGCCCACGCACCCCACACGCCCCACGCAGCAGGGCCCAGGGCCGAGCAGGGTGACACCAGCCAGTCCTCCCACCTCGGGTTCCAGGCGCCGGGGCGCAGCATCCGGGAGCAAGTGCGTCGAGAAGCACCCGCCTGGCAGCGCCCACCCGCCCCTTGCCAGGGCCAGGCTGGGAAGAGACTGCAGTGGCCGTGCCCGCGGCGCCCGAGCTTTGGTGCAGCATTTTGGTTGGGGAGCCGGCTTCAGCCACGGCCCCACCCCTGCCTTCCCCTTTGGTTTCGGGGAGGCCTGGGGCACAGCCTCACCCCTGGCAGCAATGCCTGTCCCCCTCCCAGGAGGGCCTAGGCAAGACAGCTCCACAGCACCCCTCCAGGCCGGGCCTGCCCTCCCCTCGAGAAAACGGCCTTTGGATCGAGGGAGACAAGCTGGACTTTATGACGCTAACGGGGGCAGCTGGCGGGGCCGGGCCAGGCCAGGCCTCGGCCAGGGGGCCTCCAGGATCACACTACTCACTTCAGCAAAGAAACGGAGGGGCAGGAGTGGGGTAGGGCGGGCCTCTGTTTTTTTTTCCTCTTTTCCTTGTTTTAAATAGTTAATGCTCTTGGAGGGGAGAACTAGACACAGGTGTAGAAATTTCGGCCAAAGTCTTACATGAAGGAAGTGACCCCACGTCCCGGGGGTGGGGCCGCCTGAGCCAGGCGCGGCCCCTGCAGTCTGCGTTCTGGCTTCCAGCCAGGGTCTGGCCCTGGGCCGCTGTGGGTGGGCCCCGAGGGCCTCGCACAAGGTCGCGCCCCAAGGGGCTGCACGGAGAAGATTCAGGGGGCTGCACGCGCCCAGGGTCACTTGTGTCGCTGCAGTGATTTTCTCTTTCTCCTCTTGAAGAAACAGCAGCATCTGAGGAGGGCGGTGGCTCAGGTAGGAGGACCGGGGCGCAGGGCGGGGGCAGCCCAGGCCTCAGGCCCTCCCACCCCCATGGGGACCTAGGGCACCCCCGCCTCCCCGAAGGCACCGCCCCAGAGCCTTACTTGGTTTCATCGGCCACCTCCACCTCTGCAGGCGCTGTGATGGGGGCGTTGGAGTGGCCGGCCGTGGGGTCATCCGCGTTCAGCTCCCCGTTGGTGGAGTTCAGCGCCTGGTGGGGACAGTAGGGGGTCACGCTGGCCGCCCGTGCCCCTCCCTGGGGCGTCGGTCCCGCCCGGGCTTCACCTGGTTTTTGCTGTGCGGCTGGGCTTTGTCCCGGAGCTGAGGCTGGGAGGGCAGGTCGGTGTGGACGGTGCCGATGGGGGTCGGCTGTGGGTGAGGGAGCAGGGGTCAGGATGGGCTGCAGCGCCGGTTCACATCTCCCTCAGGGCGGTTTCCCGGTCCCCCGCTCCCACATACCGGCACCCCCCCACCTACCAGGGGCTTCCCGGCCCAGTCGTACTCATAGTCGAACACGAAGCCACTGCGGTCGAAGAGGTCGGTGAAGAGCTTCCGCAGGTAGTCATAGTCGGGCTTCTCGAAGAAGTCCAGGCGCCGCACATAGCGCAGGTACGTGGCCATCTCCTCTGCAGAGAGAGCGCCAGCGGGGCCTCGGCGGGGGTGGGGGGCACGGGGCGGGGGCGGGGACGCAGGGACCCCTTACCTGGGAAGTTCTCGCAGAGCACCTCGATGGGCGTGGCGCGTTTGGTGTCCCCGATCTTCTGGTACCGCTCCTTGAGCGTGTCGGCCTGCGGGGGTCTGTGGTCAGCCTTGCTCCCGCCCTGCGTCCCCGCCCGCCTGCCCGGTCTCCTCGCCCACCTTGAGCCCCTGCCAGGGGAGGCTGCCGCGCAGGAAGTACATGAACATGTGGCCCAGCGCCTCCAGGTCGTCGCGGCGGCTCTGCTCTGCGGGGACAGGGGCGCAGCCTCAGCGGGGTCCGGGCGCCCGCCCCCCGCCGCGCGCGCGCAGCTCACCCTTGCCCAGGTGCGTGTTGATGCTCATGTAGCGCGCCGTGCCCGTCAGGCTCTTGTGCTCGCGGTACGGGATGTGCTTCTTGGTCTCGGGGTCGATGTACTCCTTGGCCAGCCCGAAGTCGATGATGTGGATGGCGTGCTGCCGCTTGGTCCCCGGGCGGCCCACCAGGAAGTTCTCGGGCTTCACGTCCCGGTAGATTAGGCTCTTGGTGTGCACATACTCCATGCGCGTGATCTGCAGGGGGGCACAGCGGTGTCGGCCGGGCCCCTCCCCGTCCCACGTGCTCCCCTCCAGGGCCACCCTCTTCCCTCCGAGCCCCGCCCACCCCCGCCCCGCCCCGCCCGCCGCGCACCAGCTGGATGGCGATCATCAGCACCGTCTTGAGCGTGAAGGTCCGGTCGCACAGGTCGAACAGGTCCTCCAGGCTGGGCCCCAGCAGCTCCAGCACCATGGCGTTGTACTTCCCGCACGGACCGAAGTAGTAGACCTGAGGGACGCCCTCTGCGGCGGAGGACAGACGCACGGGCGTGCGGCGGCAGCCCCCTCCCTGCCCCTGCGCAGCCCCCGCCCCACCCGCGGGCCGCCCGGTACCTGTGGCGCTGAGCTGCTTGTAGAACCGGTACTCCAGGTGCAGCTGTGGGGCCCGGGACTTGATCGGCTCCTGGGGGCACAAGGGCGAGTCACCAGGGGACCGGGTCGCTGCCCTGAAATCCCTGGGGGGCACGTCAGCGGGGGTGGGGTGGAGGGGCCGACTCACCAATTTGATAGCCACGTATTCATTTGTATAGAGATTCTTTCCTGCGGGGACAGAGACCATCAGCACCACCAGCGCAGGGCCCACCTAGCCCCGACCTCCCCAGCCCACCCCCGAGGCAGGAGGCAGGAGGGGGTCCCTGAAGGACCACCCTCCAAATGGCACCACTGCCCAGCAGCCGGGCCTGGGCCCAGCCTGCCAGAGCACTGCACCGTGGCCTGCCAAGTCGTCCCGACACCTGCACCCTGCCCGTGTGGTCACCGCCTCAGTGTCTGCCACTCCTCCTCCCCCGCCCCCCCACCTCCCTAGCCCAGGACAGAAGCGGCACTGGGGAGGTCTCTCACAGCCTGCAGGCAGCCCCAAGGGCTCCACACTCCTCCACCCCTTTCTCAAAGACAAATCTCCCGCATGCCCGAGGCCCTCGGCCCCCAGGTGAGCCCCAGCAGATGGACAGGGACCTGTGGCCCACATGGGTTAGAAGAGAGGAGCCCAGGTCCTGTCCCCTGGGGCCACCAGCCACACAGGACTTCCAGGGCTGAGTCTCATGAAAGCGCAGAAGGTACGAGGCCCAGAACCTTTTTTTTTTTTTTTTTGAGACGGTGCCGCTCTGTTGCCCAGGCTGGAGTGCAGTGGCGAGATCGCAGTTCACTGCAGCCTTTGTCTCCCGGGCTCAAGCCATCCTCCCATCTCAGCCTCCCAAGTAGCTGGGACTACAGGTGCGCACCACCACACCCAACTAATTTTTGTATTTTTAGTAGAGACGGGGTTTCTCCAAGTTGCCCGGGCTGATCTTGAACTCCTGAGCTCAAGCAATCTGCCTGCCTCAGCCTCCCACAGGGCTGGGATGACAGGCGGGAGCCCCTGTACAGCCCAGGGTGCAGCTTTTTACATGTTACACCCCCTGAGGAAGGAGGAGGCCAGCCCTTAACACACGGGCGCTCTGCAGGGGCAGCTGTGGAAGCCGGCCTGGGAGGAGGCACGGCCCCACCCACTGTGGTGACTCAGCACCCTAGGGGTGAGCCTAGCGGTGAACAGGCCGGTCCCTGCAGGCACACGGCCCTGGGGGGCTCCCCACGGCAGCTGGGCCAGACGACAGGCATGAAAGTGTCTGGCACCCATGTGTCTCCAGCCCAGGATGGCACTGGGGCCATAGCTACCATCTGCTGGGCGACCTGTCCCGCGGCATCACAGGGCACCATGTGGGGCAGCCCCGTCTCTCAGGCACCATCCAGCTGGGTCACCGTGTTGGGTCTGCAGTCAGCTGCCTTTGCCCGAGTAGCATACGCTGCAGAATGAGGCCTCTGTGGCCGGGCGCGGTGGCTTATGCCGTAATCCCAGCACTTTGGGAGGCCGACGCAGGCGGATCACCTGAGGTCGGGAGTTCGAGACCAGCCTGACAAACATGGAGAAACCCCATCTCTACTAAAAATACAAAATTAGCCAGGCATGGTGGTGCATGCCTGTAATCCCAGCTACCAGGGAGGCTGAGGCAGGAGAATCGCCTGAACCCGGGAGGTGAAGGTTGTGGTGAGCTGAGATAGTGCCATTGCACTCCAGCCTGGGCAACAAGAGAGAAACTCTGTCTCAAATAAAAAAAAGAAAGAAAGAGGCCTCCACTTCCTTCCGCCCTGCTGCAGCTGGACTGGCAGGGTGGCCATGGAGACAATGGGTTTGGAAACCCTGCTAAGGTGGATGCGAAGTCCCAAAGCCCGGTGGCTGAGCTGTACACAGTCATGACCTCATAGTCTGAGGCTGGGGTCGCATCTGGGCCCCGAGAGCCTCTTCCCCCGGCTAGTGCCCCGTCCTGGGCGTGCCTTGCAGCACAGGAATCGCTGGGGCTCCTTCTGGCATTGCCCTGTCCGCATCACTGCCTGGGCTCTATTTCAGCACAGTTTCCAATCAGCTTGTCAAGTTCCCTAAACAGCCTCAACAACGTGGCACCTTGAGGGTGCAGGATCGTGAGGACGAGGGATGACCAGGTGCCTCCCTGCAGCCCTGAGACGGGGACCAGGGCTGGTCTCTCCAGTCCTGAGCCGGGGACCAGGGCAACCCCTCCAGTCCTGAGCCGGGGACCAGGGCAACCCCTCCAGTCCTGAGCCGGGGACCAGGGCAACCCCTCCAGTCCTGAGCCGGGGACCAGGGCAACCCCTCCAGTCCTGAGCCGGGGACCAGGGCAACCCCTCCAGTCCTGAGCCGGGGACCAGGGCAACCCCTCCAGTCCTGAGCCGGGGACCAGGGCAACCCCTCCAGTCCTGAGCCGGGGACCAGGGCTGGTCCCTGCGTTTTCAGAACAAATGGGCTCCCCTCCTACGTTCTCCCCAGTGTAATACATTATTAGGAAATTCTCCTCGTAAAACAACAGGAGCCGTGCCCCAAACACCCAACACTCATTGCCGAGGCCCCAGAACTAAACCTGCCACACGGTCCATCCTCACAGCTACCATCCACCGGTCCATTTTATTTTTAGAGGGATTTCAAAGTTTTTTTCTTTTTGGAGCGGAGTCTCGTTCTGTTGCCCAGGCTGGAGTGCACTGGCGCGATCACGGCTCACTGGAACCTCTGCCTCCTGGGTTCAAGCGACTCTCCTGCCTCAGCCTCCTGAGTAGCTGGAATTACAGGCAGGCACCATCAACCTGGCTAATTTTTGTATTTTTACTAGAGATGGGCTTTCTCCATGTTGTCCAGGCTGGTCTCGAACTCCCGACCTCAGGTGATCCGCCCACATCAGCCTGCCAAAGTGTTGGGATTACAGGCGTGAGCCACTGCGCCTGGTCAGATTTCGAAGTTTTAGAGCGCAGGACACTGCCCCAGGTTTGAAGTTTTAGAGCGCAGGACACTGCCCCCTGAATCAGCTGCAGGTTCAGTCCAGCATTTGCGTGTCCTTCCTGCGCTGCCCTTCGGAGGTGGGATTCACAGTGGATTCATCCCCCCTTCCCCACCCAAAAGGCTGCCCCTGCGGTGGGCTCCTCGCCGTGGCGTGCTGCGTGTGCCCGCCTGGTGCTGCGCCGCGGCTCACAGGGAGGATGGGGTTTGCTTTGCCCATCTGCCCTTGAGGCACGCCCTCCCGTCTCCAGTTCTGACTCTCCAGAGCGGAGTTCCGGCGAACACGGCTGCGTAGCTCTTCCTGCGGGCAGCAGTCCCCTTCTCCAGCAAAGTGTCAGTCACGTGCTGACCACCACCAAGCACTGAGCTGCGCTCCCCCAGGCTGAGGAGGCCAAGCCCTCGCCTGTGTGCTACGCCGTCCCTCTGCTGTCTGTTGATGTATCATCCAGCTGTGGCTCCCTGACGGGCAGGCAGATGCTCGCCAACGTCTTCCCCAGCCTGGCTGGCCTCATGCTCTTGGCAGCGTCTTGATGGGCGGGCCTTTGAAGCTCTGATGCATCTGATGGGGATGGGGTCTTTCCCGGCTCTTCTACTCTGCACTGTGGAAGAAACCTTCGCCTGACGCCCACCGCTGTGTGCGGCTGGCGTGTCAGAGACCCGGGTGTGCGCTGGGTGGGTGTGGCAGCATCTGAGGCCTGTGGATCTGCAGACTCCTGGAGGAGGTCGGGCGCTCTGGGCTCTGAAAGCCAAAGGGGCCTCCTCCGGCAGTACTCGCGGTGCATGCAGAGGGCAGGAGAGCCCACGGGGCCTGGCAGAGAACAGCTCCAGAGAGGCTCAGAAGGTTCCGGGGGACACACAGGAGGGAGGACGCCACAGCTCCAATGGCCGGAGTGCGGGGTCCTCCCTGGATTCTCTACTTCAGCTGAGAACCCAAAAGGTCCACACCTTGGCACAGGCTCCCTGGCCTTGGAGTCACTCATGTTTACCCTCAGCCTTGCCCCAGCAACGCTGAAACCAACCTGACAGAAACAAGGTGAGCCACGGGGACAAACTCAGCGCTCAAGCCGGGAGACGGCACCCTCCACACCTCACGGCACACACCACGGCCACGCCCAGTGAGGCTGTCCCACAGGTGAGTGAGGGGGGTGTGACCGTGACAAGGGAGAAAGTCAGCAGCAGCACAGACGTCACTCCACACAGTGCTGTGTCTTTGATGCACCCCCTAAGGGTCATGTGTTGGGAACTTGGTCCCCAATCCAGCACTGCTGGGGCTGGGGCTGGGGCCTAGTGAGAGGATCTGAGTCGCTGCCCTCGTGGGTGAGTGAATGCCATCAGCAGGGGAGTGGGT
Source organism: Pan troglodytes (assembly GCF_028858775.2). Taxonomy (NCBI): domain Eukaryota; kingdom Metazoa; phylum Chordata; class Mammalia; order Primates; family Hominidae; genus Pan; species Pan troglodytes. Next base: position 4,272,866 of record NC_072418.2, on the reverse strand, counting down.
TCCTGACTAAAGGGTGAATCCAGCCCCCTCCGGTCCTTGCCATTCTGCCTTCCACCATGTCTTCTTGCCATGACATGGCAAGAAGGTCTTTGCCAGACGCCACCCTCAATCTGGGGCTCGCCAGCCTCCAGAACAGTGAGCCCATCAATTTCTGTTCATTATAAATGACCTGGCCAGGTGCAGCGGCTCATGCCTGTAACCCTAGCACTTTGGGAGGCCGAGGCAGGTGGATCACGAGGTCAGGAGTTTGAGACCAGCCTAGCCAACCAACAGTGAAACCCTGTCTCTACTAAAAATACAAAAATTAGCTGGGTGTGGTGACGGGCGCCTGTAATCCCAGCTACTCGGGAGGCTGAGGCAGGAGAATTGCTTGAACCCGGGAGGCGGAGGTTGTGGTGAGCCAAGATAGTACCACTGCACTCTAGCCTGGGCAACAGAGCAAGACTCCATCTCAAAAAATAATAAATAATAAATAAAAATAAATGACCCAGTCTGTGGCATTCTGTTACAGCAGCACAAAACGGACGAAGAAACAGCACAAACATGTTCGAAGATTTAAAGGAAAAGATGGCCAAAGTGAATGTGCACATGGGAAATCTCAGCTGAGAGCGAATGGACAATCAGACGGAACCAAAAAATGCCACTAAGCAATCAAAGATTCACCACATGGACTTCTGGGGTTGGAGGCTGCAGAAAAAGAGTAAACTTTCAAGCAGCAGCCGCAGCCGCACAGCCTGACACCAGGAGAGCACAGAGGCAGACAGAAAACAGCCAGGGCTGAGAGACCTGGGGACAGGGCCAAGCACTCCTGTCACACGCAGAACCAGAACCCAGGAATGAGAGCGAGGCTGGGTATGGTGGCCCACGCCTGTAATCCCAGCACTTTCAGAGGCCAAGGCGGGCAGATCACCTGAGGTCAGGAGTTTGCCAACATGGCAAAATCCTGTCTCTACTAAAAATACAAAAATTTAGCTGGGCGTGGTGGCAAGCACCTGTAATCTCATCTACTTGGGAGGCTGAGGCAGGATAATTGCTTGAACCCAGGAGGCGGAGGTTGCCGTGAGCCGAGATCGCGCCACTGCACTCCAGCCTGGGCAACAGAGTGACACTCTGTCTCAAAAAACCAAAGCAAGGCCAGGCGCGGTGGCTCACACCTGTAATCCCAGCACTTTGGGAGGCCGAGGCGGGCGGATCATGAGGTCAGGAGATGGAGACCATCCTAGCTAACACGGCAAAACCCCATCTCTACCAAAAATACAAAAAATTAGCTGGGTGTGTTGGCGGGCGCCTGTAGTCCCAGCTACTTGGGAGACTAAGGCAGGAGAATGGCGTGAACCTGGGAGGCAGAGCTTGCAGTGAGCTGAGGTTACGCCACTGCACTCCAGCCTGGGTGACAGAGCAAGACTCTTGTCTCAAAAAAAAAAAAAAAAAACAAAGCAGGCGAGGCGCGGTAACTCACATGTGTAATCCCAGCACTTTGGGAGGCCGAGGCAGGTGGATCATCTGAGGTCAGGAGTTCAAGACCAGCCTGGCCAACATGGTGAAACCCCATCTCACTAAAAATATAAAAAATTAGCCAGGCATGGTGGCTCACACCTGTAATCCCAGCTACTCGGGAGGCTGAGGCAGGAGAATTGCTTGAACCAGAGAGGCAGAGGTTGTGGTGAGCCGAGATGGTGCCACTGCACTCCAGACTGGGCAACAAGAGTGAAACTCCATCTCAAAAACAAAACAAAACAAAGCAAAGCAAAGCTGAGATGGAAAAACGTTTCATGAAATAATGGCTCACATTTTTCCAAAGTTAATTTGAAAAAGTACCAACATAGAGATACAAGAAGTCAGCGGATCCAAGCAGGATAAAAACAGAAAGCCTCATCTACGGAGAGCATAGGCAAGATTTTAAATCAAAGATAAAAACCTTAAAAACAGAAAAAACGACACATTCTAGAACATTCTAGACAACGGAACAAAATTCAACAACCAGAGTCCACAACAGGCTCAACACCAAAGCCACCAACAGTCCTGAGTGCTGGGGATGTGGAGTGCTCGAGGAGCCCACTGCTATTCAGTTCTATTTGGGCAGTTAGTTCTATTCAGAAGGGCCCAAATCCGGAAACAGCCAAGCGTCCCTGCGCTGGGAGCAGATGAAGAAGGGCTGGTGTGTCCTCCGATGGACGGCCTCCCGGCACCCCTGAGAAACCACGATGTGCGGCTGCCCGCGAAGCACACAGCGCCCAAAACACCAGACTGAAGAGAGCGCAAACCGCAACTTAGTAAAAGCTGGCATCACCAGGCCGGGCGCAGTGGCTCACGCCTGTAATCCCAGCACTTTGGGAGGCCAAGGCAGGTGGATCACAAGGTCAGGAGATCGAGACCATCCTGGCTAACACAGTGAAACCCTGTCTCTACTAAAACTACAAAATATCAGCCGGGTGTGGTGGTGGACGCCTGTAGTCCCAAGCTACTCAGGAGGCTGAGGCAGCAGAATGGCGTGAACCCGGGACGCGGAGCTTGCAGTGAGCCGAGATTGCGCCACTGCACTCCAGCCTGGGTGACCGAGCGAGACTCCGTCTCAAAAAAAAAAAAAAAAAAAAAAGCTGGCATCACCCACGTCACTCTCATCTGCCTACAGGTACCTGCACTGTTCAGCAGCCTGCAACCGCCACCCAAGGACAGGACCCACATAACCATCTGGGTTCCCAAAAGCCATACCCCGCAGGCTGCAGGTCACGGGGCTGTGCCAGGCATGTGTGTGCAGATGAGCCTGTGTGCCCGTGTATGCGTGGTTGTGGCTGTGTGTGCCTGTGTGCGTGTGCTTTAGTGTGCACATGTGCATTTGTGGGCACGTGTGTACATGTCTGCATGTGTCTGCACGTGTGTCTGAGCGTGCACACACACGGGGTTGGGAGGCCACAGCTCCTGTCGGGAAAAGCTCAGTCTCTTGGCTGAGAAACGGAGCCCAGGCCTCCCGAGCCACAGGCCGTCGGACCGGCAGTGAGGCTTCGTGGCCCAAGCCCAGCCTCTGCGCAGAGGTGGAATCTCAGCAGCCTCCCCAAGGGCTGGGGTGGGATCTGGTTCAGGTGGGGTCTCAAACCCCAGCCTCCTGGGGCCCTGGGTGCAACCAATGGGAACAGAGAAGCAGCCAACAGTGACCCCAACAGCTGCCCTCGCCTGGGAGAAGCTGCTTGACTCATAGGACACACACTTCTGCCGCATAACTGCCTGCTGAACCCCACTTCTGCCCACGAGTGGCAACTACCATTCATCCTCATTTAACAGGTGGGTAAACTGAGGCAGGAGGTGGGAAGTGGGGCCACAAAACATGCCTGGGGTCCAGGCGGCCACAGCCCATGCTCCTGCGCCCCTGGGCGGCCGCTCTTGAAGATGCAGCCACATCATGACCACTGCCTGGGCCTGTTTCCCTCATCTGACAACCTCATCGGGCTGAGTGCCTGCCATGGGTGCCCACGTGAGGCCGATCCACTGCCGTGGCCTCCCGGACCTGCCCATCCTGCGCTCTTTCCCAGGGACCCTGATTCCCACCACGACAGACACTGACTGGGGGTGCACCTGGGTTCCCCGGACAACCCCAGCAACAGACGCCAAATGCCCTCCCGCAGGAGCTCCGGCAGCACCAGCAATAAATTTAACCACATTTCCGGGGATGATCCAGCTCCCTGGCACAGCTAATCACAGACTGGGAACGGCCCCAAAGGTGCTCAGAGCTCCCCCAGGCCTGATGGTCACCTTCAGGCACCCCCACCCCAGGGAAGGCACCCCTGGACAGTGAGAGGCTCAGTCCTCGGCCCTGCTCCTCACGCCTGCCCGGGCAATGAGACCCCGACCCGGGAGAGGTTGGTGTGAGCAGAAGGGACGGAGCCAGGTGGGCCAGGTGCGGCCTTTTACATGGTGAAGCTGCGAGTGGCACACAGCAGTGTCATCACCACAGAACAGTCACTCCAGCCACCCGACGCCAGCTCCGGGCTGGCCAAGACCTCCCACGAGCTGAGTGCCGGGCAGGCACCTGCCGTTAAGGCTGGGGCTTCGCCCAGTGCGCACATGGGCCATGGAAGTCATTCACAACTTAACATCGGGCTCCTTGCGGCGTGGCCTGGCCTGCTCTGGGCCACCTGCCTCCCAACAGAACTGTTTCCCGAAAAGGTGACAGGGCCAGAAACCCACTCTCCCCACAGAACCTCCTCGAAGGGAAGTGGCACTCGCACCACGACAGACTGATGATTCAACGCACCTGCCAGTGACATGGGGCGGCCCCGCCAGAGGCTCTGGTGACTCGGGGCGGCCCTGCCAGCAGCCTCCCGCCCCCACCTACCACCGAGCAGGGCCTCACCTAGGCGGAGCTCCCCGAAGTTGCCGCAGCCGATCTTCTTGCCGACGCGGAAGTTGGGGCCCACCATCAGGACCCCCGAGCTGGTCCCCGAGCTCCGGATGCCGTGGCTGCTCCGGCCCCCGCCGGCCTTGGACATTCTCCGGCCCTCCTCCGTCTCCCCTTTCCCTCCTTTCTTGTCAAAATCCATAAGTTTGTGATACCCTGGCCTCTCCACGGTGACTCTGCTGCCGTGCAAATCCCAAGTCTCTGGAAACCTGAGGTCTTGGCTCCTCTGTGGCTAGAACATCACCGCGGCCGGTGGGCGGGCATGGGCCCGTGGCTCCCAGCTACTGAGACGCAGGCGTTCGGGCCGGCCAGGCCGCGGTGCTCTTCCCAGTGGCCTCGGGGTCGCTCTCGGGGGCAGGAGACATTCTGCTGACACGTCCCACCGCCTAAAAGCTCACGGCTCACAGCTGCAGAGAAAGAGAGGCACAGGTGAGCACTGGAGAGGCCCCCGCGGGGCCGCTGAGGACACGGGGCAGAGGCCACAGAGGACACAGCCAGGAGACTGCTGGGCTGGAAGGAGCTCTGAAGGCCGGGGCATGATGAGCACCGTCCCTGCCCGGAACCCAGCTGGGAAGCACACACCACATGACATCGAAGGCCAGAGGTCTCGGCGTGGCTGCCTGGGGACGAACAGGGTAGGGCTCAGGGGCTTTCTGTAAAGCGGGATGGGTGGGTGGGTGGGTGGCACAGGTGGGAGAGTGTACTGCCAGGAGAGCCTGACTGCCAATCCCGGGGAGAGGCCCTGAGGATCCTGAAGCCAGGGGGGCAGTCCCACCCCCAGACACAGAGGGGCCACACAACAGTCCCCGTATCCAGGCCCAGGGCCGCTCTGGGAAAGAGGGAGGGAGGCAGATGACAGCAGGCAGGCCCGAGGCAGGGACGCAGGAGCCACCGAGCTGCCCCTGCCCATGGCGACTGGTTGACGCTGAGAGCGGGGAGAGTGGGCCGGAGGGCAGGAGGCCCCGGAGAGCCGGGCACTGATGCAGGAGCCCCCAGGGCCTGACCCAGGCTCGGGTTCTTCTCCAGCAGCCACTGGTGGAGCGGGGCAGGCTGGACGCCACTCGAGGCTGTGACGATGCCAGGGTGGGTCGGACCCATCCCCTGCGGTGCAGAGCGGAGCTGAGGAGGGAATGGCGGGGCTTGAGGGACCAGCGGAGCCAACAGTCACCTAAGCAAGGCTGGGCACGGGGCAGGCAGCAAACTTCTACCCCAGGGGAAAAGACAGAAGCCTCTGGTCCTGAGAAGGAACACGCAGTCCCTGCTCCCGGGATGGTGGGACCCCAGCCCACAGCCCCTCGCTGAGTGTGCACCACCTTAAATGCTCCCGAGCCCAGGGCCGAGGGTCCCAGAGCCTGTTGCCACCCACAGAGAAACGCCGTGTCTGGACAGGGGCTCCTGGCTGAGGGGACTCTGTGCAGGTCGCTCTCTGGAGCGAGGGGGCCAGCCAGCCCCGGCTGGCATGGAGCCCAGTCTCAGCGCAGGCCCCGACGGGAGGCAGGACGGGCCCCAGCAAGGAGCCTCGGGACAGCCTGGGGAGGAGGAAGGAGGAAGGAGGGAGGAGCCCCACCTGCAGAACTGAAGGGTGGTGGGGGCAGCCTGGGGAGGAGGGAGGAGCCCCCACCTGCAGAACTGAAGGGTGGTCGGGGGCAGCCTGGGGAGGAGGGAGGAGGGAGGAGCCCCACCTGCAGAACTGAAGGGTGGTGGGGGCAGCCTGGGGAGGAGGGAGGAAGGAGGAGCCCCATCTGCAGAACTGAAGGGTGGTCGGGGCAGCCTGGGGAGGAGGGAGGAGCCCCCACCTGCAGAACTGAAGGGTGGTCGGGGGCAGCCTGGGGAGGAGGGGGGAGGGAGGAGCCCCACCTGCAGAACTGAAGGGTGGTCGGGGGCAGCGTGGGGAGGACGGAGGAGGGAGGAGGGAGGAGCCCCACCTGCAGAACTGAAGGGTGGTCGGGGGCAGCCTGGGGAGGAGGGAGGAGGGAGGAGGGTGGAGCCCCACCTACAGAACTGAAGGGTGGTCCAGGGCAGCCTGGGGAAGAGGGAGGAGGGAGGAGGGAGGAGCCCCACCTGCAGAACTGAAGGGTGGTCGGGGGCGGCCTGGGGAGGACGGAGGAGGGAGGAGCCCCACCTGCAGAACTGAAGGGTGGTCGGGGGCGGCCTGGGGAGGAGGGAGGAGGGAGGAGCCCCACCTGCAGAACTGAAGGGTGGTCGGGGGCGGCCTGGGGAGGAGGGAGGAGGGAGGAGCCCCACCTGCAGAACTGAAGGGTGGTCGGGGGCAGCCTGGAGAGGATGGAGGAGGGAGGAGGGAGGAGCCCCACCTGCAGAACTGAAGGGTGGTCGGGGGCAGCCTGGGGAGGAGGGAGGAGGGAGGAGCCCCACCTGCAGAACTGAAGGGTGGTCGGGGGCGGCCTGGGGAGGAGGGAGGAGCCCCACCTGCAGAACTGAAGGGTGGTCGGGGGCAGCCTGGGGAGGAGGGAGGAGGGAGGAGGGAGAAGCCCCACCTGCAGAACTGAAGGGTGGTCGGGGGCGGCCTGGGGAGGAGGGAGGAGGGAGGAGCCCCACCTGCAGAACCGAAGGGTGGTCGGGGGCGGCCTGGGGAGGAGGGAGGAGGGAGGAGGGAGAAGCCCCACCTGCAGAACTGAAGGGTGGTCGGGGGCGGCCTGGGGAGGACGGAGGAGGGAGGAGCCCCCACCTGCAGAACTGAAGGGTGGTCGGGGGCGGCCTGGAGAGGACGGAGGAGGGAGGAGCCCCACCTGCAGAACTGAAGGGTGGTCGGGGGCAGCCTGGGGAGGAGGGAGGAGGGAGGAGCCCCACCTGCAGAACTGAAGGGTGGCGGCTGTGGTGTTAACTGGACGCTCGGGCGGTGCAACCCCAGGGACGCGGCTGTCACCTCCTGTCGCCCTCAAGCCAGGTACCCGCCCAGGAGGCCAAGAACCCTGCACCGGGGGCCACCGCAGGCCACCTGCATGTCTGCACAGATCCTGCCGGGTCCTCCCTGACCCAAGCCCCAGCCACCCCCGGCCCCATTCTAGGGCTCGACAGACAGACAGAAGCCCCACCCTCACTGAAGAAGGGGGACCACAGTTCGCTGCTGTGCCCCAGATGTGCAGGGGAAGAGGTTTCCTGCCAACCGGCAGGACGTAGGGGCCGCGGGTGAAGAGGGGCCGTGGGTGCACAGCCATCGCCGAAAATGTTAGGACAGGAACTCCCAGATGAGTAAGCCACATCAGAAAGGAAGGCACTGGCGTCACAAGCACTGCCCCCCTGGATGTGGCCCCTGCGTTCCGGTGCCAGAAACACCCTGAGGCGATCACAGGCCTTGGGTTCCGCACGGCAATAGCCGCTCGAATGTTCTGGTTTCCCGGTGCGCACACAAATTACGTTCACAGTATACCATGGTCTAGGAAGTGTGCAGTAGCGTTGTGTCTAATCAAACAAAGGACACACTTTAATTAAGCGGGGCGTGGTGCGCAAGCCTGTGGTCCCAGCTACTCGGGAGACTGAAGCGGGAGGATCGTTTGAGCCCAGGAGGCGGAGGCTGCAGTGAGCTATGATCGCACCACTGCACTCCAGCCTGGGTGATACAGCAAGACCCCATCTTAAATAAATAATAAAGAAATAAAAATACTTTACTGCTTAGCAATGGTAATGATCATGGGAACCGTGAGTGGCCCTAATCTCCCCGGAGGAGGGTCTTGCCTCGATGTGGACGGGGGCTGACTCGTCGGGGCGGTGGCTGCTGGAGGCTGGGGCGACTTCTTAAACTATGACCACAAAAAAGTTGGCCACAGCGATGGACTCTTCCTTTCATGAAAGATTTCTCTGTGGGGCGTGATGCTGTCTGATAGCACTGATTACCCACAGCAGAACGTCTTTCAGAACTGCAGTCGGTCCTCTCAACCCGGCCGCGGCTTCATCAAGCGAGGTTCCGGACTGTTCCAAGTTCTTTGTCCTCATTACCCCCAGGTTCACAGAATCTTCACTGGGACTAGAGCGCAACTGAAGCAACTCCCCTGCTCACCCTTCAGAGGCAACTCCTCACGTGTTAAAGTTTTCTCGCAAGACAGCGGCAATGCAGTCACATCTCCAAGTCCTTCTCATTCTAGTTCTCTCGCTGCTTCTAAAACCTCTACAGTCCCTCCTCCACTGAAGTCCTGAACCCTCACAGTGATCTCTCAGGCCTGGGACCAACTTCTTCCACACTTCCGCTCATCCTGACATGCTACCTCCTCCCATGGATCACGCGTGTCCTTCACGGCCTCTAGAACAGCAAAGCCTTTCCGGGGGGTTCAATTTACCCAATTTCCCCAGCTCCATCAGAGGAATCGCTCTCCACGGCACCTACAGGCACCTAGAGCCTTACAAATGTATTTCTCAATAATGAGTCATGGGCGGCTGCGGTGGCTCCTGCCTGTAACCCCGACACTTTGGGAGGCTGACGCAGGTGGACTGCTTGAGGCCGGGAGTTCAAGACCAGCCTGGGCAACACAGGGAGACCCTATCTTTACAAAAATAAAAACAAAATTAGCCAGTCATGGTGGTGCGCACCTGTGGTCCTAGCTACTTAGGAGGCTGAGGTGAGAGGATCGCTTGAGCCTGGGAGGTGGAGGCTACAGTGAGCTGTGATTCTGCTTCTCCACTGCAGCCTGGGCGACACAGTGAGACTGTGCCTCAAGAACACTAAGACTTGGCCAGGCACAGTGGCTCAGGCCTGTAGTCCCAGCACTTTGGCAGGCTGAGGCGGGCAGACTGCTTTGAGCTCAGGAGTTCAAGATCAGCCTGAGGAACATGGTGAAATCCCCTCTCTATGAAAAAATATAAAAATTAGCTGGGCATGGTGGCATGCACCTGTAGCCCCAGCTACTCAGGAGGCTGAGGAAAGACAATTGCTTCAACCCGGGAGGTGGAGGATGCAGTGAGCCAAGATCGTGCCACTGCACTCCAGCCTGGGTGACAGAGTGACACCTTGTCATGCATAAATAAATGAATGAATGACATGTCAAGGAGTCATCTTGATTTCCGAGTCACTCATTCATTCATTCATTCATTGATCCACAGGCTACAGGCTGGATGTTGTGCTAGCAGGGATGGAAACAATGATCTTTTTTTTTTTTTTTTGGAAACGGAGTCTTGCTCTGTCGCCCAGGCTGGAGTGCAGTGGCACAATCTCGGCTCACTGCAACCTCCGCCTCCCGGGTTCATGCCATTCTCTCGCTTCAGCCTCCCGAGTAGCTGGGACTAAAGGCGCCCGCCACCACGGCCGGTTAATTTTTTGTATTTTTAGTAGAGACGGGGTTTCACTGTGGTCTCGATCTCCTGACCTCGTGATCTGCCCGCCTTGGCCCCCTGAAGTGCTGGGATTACAGGTGTGAGCCACCGTGCCCGGCCGGAAACTGATCGTGTACGTCTCCACTAGGGATCTTGGGTGACCAGGTGCGTTGTCAGTGAGCAGTCATATTTTGAAAGAAATCTTTTTGGCCAGGCGCGGTGGCTCACACCTGTAATCCCAGCACTTTGGGAGGCCGAGGCAGGCGGATCATGAAGTCAGGAGATCGAGACCATCCTGGCTAACACGCTGAAACCCCGTTTCTACTAAAATTACAAAAACATTAGCTGGGCGTGGTGGTGGGCTCCTGTAGTCCCAGCTACTCGGGAAGCTGAGGCAGAAGAATGGCGTGAACCCGGGAGGGGGAGCTTGCAGTGAGCCGAGATGGCACCACTGCACTCCAGCCTGGGTGACGAGCGAGACTCAGTCTCAAAAAAAAAAACAAAAAAGCAAAAACTTTTTTCTGAACAATAGGTCTCAAAAGTGGGCTTCAAATATTCCATAAGCCAGGTGTTAAACAGATATGCTGTCACCCAGGCTCTGTTGTTCTATTTATAGAGCACAGAGTAGATTTAGCATAATTCTCGCGGGCCCTAGGATTTGTGGAATGGCAAAAAGCCCTGGCATCACCTTCAAGTCACCAGCTGCGTTAGCCCCTAACAAGAGGGTGAAGAGGGTGGGCCTCTCCTTGGAAGCCAGGGAACCGCTTCTCCCACACGAGTAAAGTCCTGGGTGGCATCTTCTTCCAGAAGGCTGTTTCTTCTACCCTGAAAAGCCACCTCCAGCAGTGACCTTGGCTAGATCGTCTGAATGCTGGCTGACGCGTCTCCAGGAACACTTAATTCTTTTCACCTTGAACCTGGGTTTTTTTTTTTTTTTACACAGGGTCTCACTCTGTCACCTAGGCAGGAGTGCCATGGCGCAATCACAGCTTGCTGCAGCCTCGACCTCCTGGGCCCAAGCGATCCTCCCACCTCAGCCTCCAGAGTAGCTGGAACTACAGGCACACATCACCACGCCCAGCTAATTTTTAAAAAAATTTCTGTAGGCCAGGTGCGGTGGCTCATGCCTGTAATCCCAGCACTTTGGGAGGCCAAGGCCCAGCACTTTGGGATCACCTGAGGTCAGGAGTTTGAGACAAGCCTGGCCAACATGGTGAAACCCCGTCTCTACTAAAAATACAAAAATTAGCTGGGCATGGTGGCGGGTGCCTGTAATCCCAGCTACTCAGGAGGCTGAGGCAGGAGAATCACTGGAACCCAGGAGGCAGAGGTTGCAGTGAGCCAAGATCGTGCCATTGCACTCCAGCCTGGGCGACAGAGCGAGATTGTGTCTCCAAAAAAAAAAAAAAAAAAATTTGTAGAGGCTGGGCGCAGTGGTTCACACCTGTAATCCCAGCACTTTGGAAGGCCAAAGTGGGTGGATCACTTGAGGTCAGGAGTTCAAGACCAGCACGGCCAACATGGTGAAACCCTGTCCCTACTAAAAATACAAAAATTAGCTAGGTGTGGTGGCGTGCACCTGTAACTCCAGCTACTCAGGAGGCTGAGGCAGGAGAATCGCTTGAACCTGCGAGGCGAAGGTTGCAGTGAGCCGAGATCACACCACTGCACTCCAGCCTGGGTGATACAGCGAGACACTGCCTCAAAGAAAGAAAACAGGCTGGGCACGGTGGCTCACGCCTGTAATCTCAGCACTTTGGGAGGCCGAGGCAGGCGGATCACGAGGTCAGGAGATAGAGACCATTCTGGCTGACACGGTGAAACCCTGTCTCTACTAAAAATACAAAAAAATTAGCCAGGCATGGTGGCGGGCACCTGTAGTCCCAGCTACTCAGGAGGGTGAGGCAGGAGAATGGCATGAACCTGGGAGGTGGAGCTTGGGCGACAGAGGGAGACTCCGTCTCAAAAAACAAAACAAAAACAAACAAAAAGAATCAATGGGCTATAATAAACTCACGAGAGTACTGTGTATTTTATTTTCATGAAAAATTTATAATAAAACACCACGTTACTCCCTGTCTCTGTGGCTGGGCCTGCCCTGGACATTTCATAGAAATGGGATCACACACGGCATGTCCTCTGTGTCTGGAGTGTCTCATTGAGCCTGGCGTCCTGAAGGTGCGTCCACGCCGTGGCCTGAGTCAGAGCTTCTTCCTTTTCATGGCTGGGTTGTGTTCCGGTGCATGGAGGGCCGCAGTACGCCTCCTCCTCTGCTGACGGCCATCTGGGTTGTAGCCACCGTCCGGCTGCTGGAGTCCGCGGCGGCGTCTGCGCACGGGCTTCCGCGTGGCTGCGGGCTTCCACTCCACCTGGGTACGTAGCTGGGAGTGGTCGTGCTGGGTCGGATGGGAGATCTGTGTGTGTCTTTGAGGAGCCGCCAGGCCGTCTCCACAGTGGCTGCACCGAGTCATCCTCCACCTGCCGCTCCCGGGGGTCTGACTTCTACACACCCACCCCAGCGCTTCTGTGAGCTTTTGTGTTTGTTTTGAGACAGGGTCTGGCTCTGTCGCCCAGGCTGGAGCACAATGGTACCATCTCAGCTCACTGTAACTTGTCTCCCGGGCTCAAGCAATCCTCTTGCCTCAGCCTCCCGAGTAGCTGGGACCACAGGCATGGACCCCCATGTCTGGCTAATTTTTTTTTTTTGTAGAGATGGGATCTTGCTATGTTGCCTAGGCTGGTCTCAAACTCCTGGGCTCAAACAATCCTCCCTCCTCGGCCTCCCAAAGTGCTGGGATTATAGGCGTGAGCTGTGGTGACCCCACTTCTGTGCTTCTGGGCACAGCCATGCTGGGGGTGTGCTTTTTTTGTTGTTGTTGTTGACAGAGTCTCACTCTTTTGCCCAGGCTGGAGTGCAGTGGCACGATCTCGACTCACCGTAACCTCTGCCTCCCAGGTTCGTGCAGTTCTCTGCCTCAGCCTCCCGAGTAGCTGGGACTACAAGGCACCCACCACCACATCTGGCTAATTTTTGTTATTTTTAGCAGACACGGGGTTTCACCATCTTGGCCAGGATGGTCTTGAACTCCTGACCCCAGGTGATCCGCCTGCCTCGGCCCCCCAAAGTGTTGGGATTACAGGCGTGAGCCACCGCGCCTGGCCAGGGTGTAATTTTAATTTGCGTTTTTTGGCTGACTCCTGGTTTATTTTTGGATGCGAGTTTTCTCCACTGGACTGGGTCAGGGATGCAGTGCTGTGTTGATGCTGGACACGAGGGAGGTGGCAGGAGACACTGATGTGGCCGAGTGGCCGTGGTTGAAGAAGGGATGGCAGTCGGTGCCCCTCACCCCTACTTAGCGGCCAGCGGATTTCTTGAGCAACCGACTCTCCTTACTGCCCAAACATCCAGAAACACCCACGCATGGCTAACCTAGTTTCTCTAAACCAGACCCATATTAAAATTTAACTTCCTTCCTGGGCGTTTTGGGGGAGGAATCTCCTCATGTGCCCTGGGAGATGGATCTGTGAGACGTAGTCCCCCACCCCCCACCGCAGCTCCTCTCTCTTCCACCACAGGGACTGGGCGCCGTGCCGCTTTGGGGACACCCCCTAGTTCCAGACAGCACCTCCACGCCTCAACACTGGGGCCCCTCCCAGGCTCCACTGTCCTGGGATCCCCCACTGAGGCCCAGCTCCTGGGACCACCCACCAGCAGGGCCTTCTGGAGAAACGGACAGCAATGGCCTGGAGTATAGGCTGCTGGGCCCTGCCTGCGAGGCTCCTCAGCATGGGCTGGAGATTCAGGGTGACGCACACACCCCAGCCAGGAGGGATACCTGAGGCAGCTCCACCCAACGCCTCTGTGTGGGGGAACAAGCAGCAGCGCTGACCACTGAGCCGGCCTCAAGTCCTCCACCCGCCACGGCCAGGTTCTGGCCACGGGGACCACCCCCTCCACGCCCCTCCACAGCCATGAGAGCCACGGGAACAGCCCCCTGACAGCGAGAATGCCACAACCGCGACGGCCAGGGCTGGGGTCACACTGGGCTGTCCCGGTCACAGCCCGTCCATCCATCTGTCCTTCCACTGCGGCTGCCAAAGGGACAGGGGGACTTCCGCAGAGGACCACCATGCGGGGGGGGGGCGACGCATCCACAGGAGAGAAAACCGGAGCCGGCGCCTCTCCTCTGCCCACGCCCCGCCGCACACCGGCCCACACCTGGATGAGCCACCAGCACGGGGACATTCTCCTTCTTCTGGAAACCCTCTCAGCATCCACAGGAAGGGGGCGCTGAAACGTCCGTGCCTGCATTTTGTTTTGTTTTGTTTTGTTTTGTTTTGAGACAGAGTCTCGCTCTGTCGCCCAGGCTGGAGTGTAGTGGTGCGATCTCGGCTCGCCGCAGCCTCCACCTCCCGGGTTCAAGTGATTGTCCTACCTCAGCCTCCCAGGTAGCTGTGATTAGAGGCATGTGCCACCATGCCCGGCTAATTTTTGATATTTCTGGTAGAGACAAGGTTTCGCCATGTTGGCCAGGCTGGTCTCAAACTCCCGACTTCAAGTGATCCACCCACCTTAGCCTCCCAAAGTGCTGGGATTATAGGTGTCAACCACCACGCCCTGACTACTGTTAGATTTTCCAGCCCACAAGAAAGCAAAACCACATGCGTGTACACAGACACACACATGGAGACCCCAGGCGCAGGCACACGGGGGACACGGCAGCGTGTCAGAGCCGGGTGTGAGATCCAGCACGGCAAACATCCCGAGGGGACACTGCCCAGAGGCCCCGCCTGAGGCCAGCCTGCTTGCGCCACACTGCCTGCCTTTCTCGACGAGGGCTGGAGGCTGCCCGAGAGGCAGTGTCCTGAAGACACAGGCCTCAGCTCTCCCCTGCCAGAAAGCGGCAGGACGTGTGGGCCATCTCGGGGGAGTGCGTGCAGAAGCCGGGTAGGGAGGGGGAAGGGGCAGGCGCCATCCGGGGGACCTTCCCTGTGGACTGAGGGCGAGAAGGCCCCAGGTCCTGGATGTACCTATCTCCTAAGCAGGACGCCTTTTCTTCCTACACGCCCCTGTGCTGACGCAGACATTCGGCTGTGGTAGGGTCAGGACTGGCACCAGGGAGGGCAGGGAAGCTCCGGACCCTACATGGGGCCCTGGATGTGGGTGGGGGCTTCTGCCTGCCTGGCTTCCCCCAGGTTATGCCCTTTACAACAGCAGGGAACAAACTCTCACTCCCCAGTTCCGAGAATCCTGCGGGAGGACCGTGAACCCAAACGGGGTTGTGGGAGCCACAATGTGTAGCCAGGGATGTGGGGACCCAGGGTGGCACTAAAGGTGGGGCGGGTGCTGGGGGACCCAGGGTGGCACTAAAGGTGGGGCGGGTGCTGGGGGCTGAGCATTAAAGGTGGGGCGGGTGCTGGGGGCTGAGCATTAAAGGTGGGGCGGGTACTGGGGGCCAAGCATTAAAGGTGGGGAGGGTGCTGGGGGCTCAGCCGCAGCCTGTAGGGTCTGTGCTACCCTGTGCAGGCAGGTGTCCAGGCAGGTAAGACACCCCGATGCCACGTCAGGAAAAAGACATCACACCCACCCTCTCTGTGAGCCCCAGAGCTCCGGCCCTTTCCCAGACAAGGAAGTGGGGGCATTCACAGGCCACTGAGAGGGAGCTGCCAAAACCCTCGTTGAGGACAAGAGACTGGAGGCCACCAAGCAGAACCTGAAAAGCAAACGTCACCGACTTCACGAGGAAAACAAATCCATCCCTTCTCGCCATGAGGATGAAAATATCCTCTATTAGATGGCACAGACAGAGACACGGCCTCATGATGAGCTAAAGGCACTAAGCTGCATGAGTTACACAGCTAGCGGGTACAGCCCGAGTGTCACACCTCAGTTATTAATACAAAAACCAACTCGCACCCTGGGAGCAGACGGAGATGCAGACTAGGAAGCCACATGGGGAATTTGGGGAGGGGACGCTCAGGACCCAGAGCCAAAGCTCATACCCACACTCAATACCGGCTGCTGTGGCCCCAGATGGGGGCGGGGGGGATGGGGGGAGGGGGGACAGTGCCTGGACGGGGGATAGGGGAACGGGGGGACAGTGCCTGGGAGAGCTGGGCTGCTGCGGCCCTGGATGGGGGGACGGGGGGACGGGGGACAGTGCCTGGGAGAGCTGAGGCCCTCTAGACACCTAGCAGGAGCCGGGCAGCTCTCCTGCCCTCGTGCACCAACCCCACGACCCCCACTGCTGAGCCCTGCAAGACGGCCCTGCCGGGCTCCTGTTCCCCCAACATACACACTCGCTGCCCAAAAAGGACCAAGTGAGGCCCAGCGGCCTCTGGGAACCACTGAGGAGGAAGCCGTGCTCTGGACAGACATCAGGGGCACAGGCTTTGTTGGGGGCAGTGGGAGTCCCAATCGCCCCTCAATTCCAGGCAGGGCAGGCAGGTGCCCCATGAGGCTACAATGCGCTTCCAACGCCTCCAGACCTGCTCGGGAGGGGCCCCTTACTCAGCCACTGATGTCCCTCAGGTGTCCCATTAGGATGTGGGCAGCGCCGTCGTCAGGACGCGTCCCAACACCCGGCTTCCGGACAAGACAAGCGCACACCTCCAACCCCTCCCTGCACACGGGGGAAGCACGTGGTGACATGAGGCTGGCTCTGCTGTGTGCCCTGCAGCTCCAGGGGGCCCTAAGCAGTGGCCGTGCGACACACACAGTGCCCGCCGAGCGCCCACCCCACATACACGGCGCCCGCCGAGCGCCCACCCCACACACACAGCGCCCGCCGAGCGCCCACCCACAAACATGGCACCCGCCAAGCACACACCCCACACATACATGGCACCCGCTGAGCGCCCACCCCACAGACACGGCGCCCGCCGAGCACACACCCCCCACACACGGCACCCACCGAGCACACACCCCGGTGTTTCCAGGGGAGATCTGGCAGCTGCTCGGATGCCGCCAGACGCCCTCAGAGGCCCCTCTGTGCCCACGCCTGCAGTCACCCGGGGTCCTGCGCACCCTCCAGTCTCTGCCTGTGTGGTGAGCTGTGAAAGTGGCCTGGCCTGTGGAGCGCGCCCCGGGCGAGGGGACATGGGGGACCTGCAGGGGCAAAGGCATCTGCTCGGCTCCCTCAGTGAGGACAGACATGAAGTGGAGAGAGAGGTGCCTGCGCTCACTGTCCCTCCTAACAGCAAACCCAAGGTCTCCCACAGGCCCGGCCACCCAAGCCGCTCGGGGCAGCCCCCTTCTCTCCCAGGCTGCTCTCTGCTCAGTACTTGGTTTGCACGAGTGCCTGGTGCATCCCGGGACATCTCTCCCCCGGCTCCACTTCCGTCTGTGGTGCCCACGTGACCTCCCGGGCACACATTGCTTCTCATCCTTGCGGGCCTCCAGGCTGGGCAAGGCACCCTCCTGCTCTCCATCTAGGCTATCCCTCCTGACACGGTGGCCCTCGAGCCTGTGGGGCTGCCTGGAGGGAGGTGGGGCCTGCGTCCAGGTTGCTTTTCTTTCTAGCCGTCCCTGCCTTGCCCTCTCCACAGCCGGGGACCCCAGAGGCCCAATCCCGCCCACCAATCTCCGGGTGGCACCGTTTAAGCCACGCAGCATCAGGGCACGACCGTCGAAGGCGGGCGCCACCACCAGCCTTCCCTCTGCAGAATCCCCACCTCCTCCCTCCTTCTCTCTTCCAGGTGAGCGATTGGCTAGGTCAGTTCCTTCTGCTAAGAAACCCTGAGTGATGTGTGATTGATGAACTGAATTAACCCATCAACCGCCGCCTGGCCAGGTTCATCGAGGCTGAGCCCTAAATTCTGGAACAAGCCTCCTGGGGCTCTCTGGGGTGTCCTCCTGGCTCGGAGGCAGAAGCTTCTGGACGGCTGTCTCACAGCCCCCACGGATGTGGGCATGACCCACGGCCCCGTGTCCCGATGCTGGAGTCTGTAACCGCCACCTCCTTAAACACTCTCCCATCCTCAACACTCAGTCCACCCAGATGGGACTGAACACACCCCACCCAGCCCCTCTGTGGAGGGTCAACACCAACCACTGAAAGGGCCAATGCCGCAGGGTGAGCGCCTGTGCCACAGCCACAGCTGCCGGGTCTGAGTACAGAGTGGCCTCGCCGGCTAGGACGCGTGGTCTTCTGTTTTTTGAGACAGGATCTAGCTCCATCACTGAGGCTGGAGTGCAGTGGCAGGATCTCGGCTCATTACAACCTCCGCCTCCCGAGTTCAAGCAATTTTCCCGCCTCATCCTCCCAGGTAGCTGGGACCACAGGCATGAGCCACCATGCTATCTGATCTTGGCTCAGCTACATGCGTTCCAGCTTTTGCAGAATAAAAAGCACCAAATCCCCATCCCAGCTGCACCTGCACAGATGACAAGCCCCACCCCCCAGAACCTGTGACGTGAGCGCTGCCCTGCTGGGTCTAGGGCCCCACTGCTCCTGGCATCCCCCTGGAAGCCTCCTTGTGCGACCCCCGGCCCCTCGTCTGGGTGGTGACCATCACCTCTCAGGTCCTGGCTCCCGCAGGGCCTCTCGGCACCCCTGCCCCATGACCTGGAGGCAGGAGGATGAGAAAGGGGCAGGCCCTTCACTCAGGGACCCAACGCTGTTGGGAGCTGGGGTGAAGGCCAGCCCGGGCTGTGTGCCGACCCTGCTCCGCCCGGCCAACGAGCAGGCTGCCCCGCTGGCGTCTGTTCTGATACAGTGGTCTTGGGTGTTGTGGCCCAGGCAGGTTGGGGTTGCTACTTTCTCTCTGGCACCCTGGATGAGCACTGGCCTCCCTGTGCCCGGCCTCAGGGCCGGGAGCAAACCCCACTGTGCCCTGCAGAGCTGAGCCACACAGATGCACACCCGGCTTTGCAGATGGAGCCCGGAGCCGGGCAGCAGCCTCCTCCGGTGACAGCAGTGGCACGGGGGTCCACTGAGCACTCCCTGCATACTCAGGGCTGGATCCCGCCTCCAAGCATCTCACGACAGCCCCTCTGAGGGGGTCGTGGGCGGACAGCAGAGGGAGGGCCCAGCCACACCCACCCTAAGCCTGACATGGACGGAGAAGCCCCTGACCTGGGCGCCGCCCCCGCCTCACGGAGCCTCGCCCAGGCACACACCCACCAGGCAGAGCCTCACCCTGGCACACGCCCGCCCCACGGAGCCTCGCCTCAGCCTGAGCCTCAGTGGGGGGCGCTGACCCACAGCCGGTGAAGGGCAGCCCAGTGGAAAACGGGAGCACTGCCTGCACACCTGCCGCCCACAGTGGCCGCTAGCCCACGTCCCCCATCTCAGGAGTGGCCCCGACAGTCACTGCCTGCGCCTGAGGCCCTCACAGCAGCAGCAGCAGCAGGAGGGCAGTCAGAGGACAGGCAGGGCCGCCACCCTGGGCTGTGTTCCGTGGGCACAGGGCGGGTGCCCAGCTCCCCCTGCCCCCACAAACAAGAGCCGCCACCCCAAGACTCAGCAGCTTCCGAGGGCGCAGATCACTCCCTGGAGGCGGTCACCACTCGGTCAGGGCCCAGCACCCGTCCATCACCAAGGAGGAAGAGCCCGGCCTCTTCTGGGGCTCTCCGAACCCCAGGGGGTGCCCAAGGGAAGCCAGACAAGGCCGGGGCCTGGAAGGAAGCGAGGACGTGAAGGCTGGGCACCCACAGTGCCCACGCAGGCCTGGGGGTTGGGGGCCTGCCCTGTTGCCTGAGGGCCACAGCGAAAAGCAACAACCCCAGGGAGGGACGAAGGGACGCTGATCCTCACCCAGCCTCCACCCAACCCACACAGCCACGATTCCATCCCAGGGGGCGAGTGCCGGCTCCGGGTCACACGCCAAGGATGGCTCCCGGGCGCCAACGAGGGGATTGCAGCCATCCCCACAAGGGGCTGCTCTCTCCCCGTCAGCTCCCATCCCCTTCCCCAGCCCTAGCCTCAGGCTGCTACCTGCCCTGTTCTTCTCCGGGTCCTCCATCTGGTCTGGGTCCAGGGCCAGTTCCCTGGGGAGGGCCCCGGGAGCCCCCTTCTCTGACTGTCTCCACTGAGTGATGTCACAGTCCCTGGGCTGACATCACCACACAGCCCTCAGCCCAGAGCCCAGGGCAAAGCTGAAGGGAGGCCAGGGACCTCACTGGGCTGGGCAGGTGCAGGCCACCCCCGTCCCAGTGCCCTCAGAGGCACCTAGACTCATGTGGACCCGGCCGCAGACCCTTCTGGGCAGCTCTGTCCAGGCCGGCCCTGCCCTCTGACCTGGGGCCGCAGGGGCTGGCCACTGTGGGCTCGGTTCCCTGCCACCCCAATTCATCTGCACCCCAAGGAAAGAAAATGAGGGGTTGCAGCGCCCCAGGACCCAAGAGCCCCCGAACACCAGGGCAGCACATACTTCCAGTCCCAGGGCCACAGCAGAGCGGGGCCAGGCCCAGCCCAGTGACGCAGGGCAGACAGAAGGGCACCCTCCACAATGGAGGGGCGCAGGAGCTGCCGTGGCCAGGACAAACCAACCTCAGGCTGACCTAGGCCGGTAATGGGTTTAACGCATCAGGTGCAAAAGAGAAACACCCCACAAACCAGGGAGAGGAGGGAAGCCGCCCACTCCATGGAAGGAAGCTGAGGAGTGAACGCCAGGGATGGGCAGGGCCGGTCCTCGGAGCACTGCAGACACCAGACCAAGGGCGACTGTCATCACCACGAGAAGGCCCCGTCCATGGCAGAAGCCAACCTCACCGCGCCAACTGCACCGGAGACGCCCACGAGGACAGCCGACCTCTGAGAACGCAGCTGAACCGTCACAGGTCGCCATCAGCAAAGGCAAGGGTCCAGGTAAAGAACACAGGAGGGCCACAAGTGACCGCGGCACAGCGGCCAGGACCGGACCCTGACGCGGGGGGAGGCGGCAAGGCTGCACAATGGCAGCTGGGACCAGACCCTGTTGGGGGGATTGGGGGGACGGCGAGGCTGTGCAGGGACCCCGTCCCACAGGTCAGCCTCGCCCTGGTGATGGCACAGACCACAGGTGAGGGCCACGGGCAGAGCTGACCAGTGAAAAGCTGGCACTCACCCAGCACCGGACACATAAGGCAAACGCCACCGGCAGCCTTGGCGGAGGGCGCTGTCCCTGCAACTAGTCCACATAGGGGCAATTTTCCCAAAATTCAGATTATGCAAACGGAGGCAAGGCTGCCATGGACTCCAGAGCCTCAGACGCCATCAACAAAAGCAAAGTGGACACATCTGCATCAAATCCATCACAAAGACGGCCTTCCAGACTCCGGGGGAAGTGAGAACACCCCCACCCAGGCCCCCACGGCGCACAGGCCCCCACAGCAACCCTGCGCCACCTCAGCAGCCTCAGCTCTGGTTCCTGCTCCGTGGCCCGGGGGCAGAGCTGACCTGGTCTTGCCAGGGGGGCAGGGGTCCCCGGCCCCAAGTGGTGCCACAGACAGCGGGGGGAGCATGCAGGCAGAGTCAGGCACCCTACCAGGAAAGAAAGCTCCCACGGCAGGTCCCGGGGGCGAGTGGACCCGGGGTGGCTCCCATCGGAATCCTGCTACATCTAAGAGGACACGGGTCCTTCCAGAAGCGTAACCATGAACGGCCGTGGAAAACCTGGGTGGGCTGCGTTTCTACATTTCCTTTGTTTTTTTTTTTCGGACGGAGTCCCGCTCTGCCACCCAGACTGGAGTGCCTTTTCCCCTCATCGTGTGGGAGCCGCCGGGCGACATCCCGCCCCGGTTTCCCTCCACTCTAAGGCAGTCACCTCGGTTGCCAGCTCCTGCCTCTGTGATGATCCCCACGAGGGCTGCAGAGTGAAGGGCACAGCGGGGTTCGGCCTAACTCCCCGGGGAGCCCCAGGCGAGAGGGCTTGGTCCTGGGGAGCTGCCCAGGTCTTCTACATCCCCTGGCCTCCATCCAGTCCCGCACGACTCAGCTCCTGGCCCTGTGCACCGGGCGACGCCTGCTAGGCGCATGACCCTCAGAGTCAGGCCTGTACTCACCTCAGCGTCTATCAAGGGCCTTCAAGGATCGGGTTTTTTAAATCATCGTCAAATACATCGTTACTAAAAAGATACGTACACTTTGGGAGGCCGAGGTGGGCAGATCACTTGAGGTCAGGAGTTTGAGACCATCCTGGACAACATGGTGTAACCCCGGTCTCTTCTAAAAATACAAAAATTATCCAGGCGTGGTGGCGGATGCCTGTAATCCCAGCTACTCGGGAGGCTGAGGCAGGAGAATCACTTGAACCCAGGAGGTGGAGGCTGCAGTAAGCCAAGATGGCACCACTGCACTCCAGCCTGGGCGACACAGCAAGACTCTGTCTCAAGAAAAAAAAAAAAAAAAGTTGAGCACGTGGAAGCATCCCGCCCTCCGCCACTCGGGCATCGTCAGTGCTCACAGGCCGCAGATGACACACGCTATCGGTGCACTAGCTTCTGCCCCCTGGGCCCTCGTCCAGCCCTGCACCCACTGCCCACTGAGGGGCCAAGGTGTGCTTGCTATCCTGCAGTGACCATCACGACCCCTTTCACACAGAAGGGTTGGGCTATCCCCGAAAAAGACATGCCAAGTCCTAGCCCCCAGTAAACAGGAACGCGGCCTTATGTGGAAATGAGGATGGCCCCAATCTCACCACTTCTCAGCTTAAGGTCCTGTTTCACGATGCTGAGTCAGAAAACAGCAGAGAATGGCCGGGCCCGGTGGCTCACGCCTGTAATCCCAGCACTTTGGAAGGCCGAGGCGGGTGGATCACGAGGTCAGGAGATCGAGACCATCTTCGCTAACACGGTGAAACCCCGTCTCTACTAAAAATACAAAAAATTAGCCGGCTGTGGTGGCGGGCGCCTGTGGTCCCAGCTGCTCGGGAGGCTGAGGCAGGAGAATGGCGTGAACCGGGAGGCGGAGCTTGCAGTGAGCCGAGATCACACCACTGCACTCCAGCCTGGGCGACACAGCGAGACTCTGTCTCCAAAAAAAAACAGCAGAGAAGAGGAAGGTGGGTAGGGGTGGACTCTCACCGCTTCCTCCCGCCCAGCCTGCACATCCTGAGGGCACCCAAGCATCCCCCATCCTGGCCCATCGGGAGGCTGCACCCCCCAACTGGGACCCCTGTCCGTCATGCACACCACAGCTGGTACTGCCTCCTCAGGGAGCCCCAGAGGACACAGGCAGCTGGGCCAGCCTCAGGATCTGGCAGGGTCTGAACGGGAAGAAATCAAACGGTCCCAGCAGGCCCCCATCTTTGATTTTTTTTTTTTTTTTTTTCTGAGATGGAGTCTCACTCTGTCGCCCAGGCTGGAGTGCAGTGGTGCGATCTCGACTCACTGCAAGCTCCGCCTCCCGGGTTCACACCATTCTCCTGCCTCAGCCTCCCGAGTAGCTGGGACTACAGGAGCCCGCCACCACGCCCGGCTAATTTTTTATATTTTTTTTAGTAGAGACAGGGTATTTTAGTAGAGCCAGGATGGTGTCAATCTCCTGACCTCGTGATCTGCCCGTCTTGGCCTCCCAAAGTGCTGGGATTACAGGCGTGAGCCACCGTGCCCGGCCATCTTTGATTTTTATAAACCAGCCAAACGGCAGAAAGTGTTGCCTCCCCAGGCACGCGGCGTCTCCTCTCACCTCCCCTCATTTCAACAGCAGGGGACAGACACAGACCACCCGCCTGGTCAGCTCTCTGACCCCCATGGTCTCCCCTGAAAACTGGGCACGGGGATCACCCAGGGATCTAGGGGGGCACCAAGGCGAATACACGCCCAGCTCACCGAAAACTTCCCAACACGCTCCGCCATGATACCCCATAACCCCCACCTGGAGGGTCTCCAGCAAAACTCCCGCAGCCCCTCCCTCCTGGATGCCCCAGAGCAGGTGACACCTCCCTTCCAGTGGCCAGGTCCCCACCTGACGCTGGCTGGAGGGAGGCAGGGGGACGGGTGCTGGTGGCCTCTGGGGCACGAGAAGGCGCCTTGGTGTTCGGTGGGCAGCAGCAGATTTAGGCCGGGCCAGCCCAGGAAGGCCCGTCCGTCCCAACATGCAAGGAGGCCTGGGCTGTTGCTAAGCGCACCCCCTCCTGTCTCCCAGAGGCCTCAGACAATTTTCTCTGAGAAGCGGACGGTGCTCATCTCCTGGAATCTGAGGTTTGTGAAAGAACATCTTCTTCAGATGTTGCTGTAATGTTCAAGTTCTCCAACGCTGCTGACTTCTCTTTTGCTACTTAAAAATAAACATTGATGGCCGGGCGCGGTGGCTCATGCCTGTAATCCCAGCACTTTGGGAGGCCGAGGCGGGCGGATCACGAGGTCAGGAGATCGAGACCATGCTGACTAACACGGTGAAACCCCGTCTCTACTAAAAATACAAACAATTAGCCGGGCGCGGTGGCGGGTGCCTGTAGTCCCAGCTACTCGGGAGGCTGAGGCAGGAGAACGGTGTGAACCCGGGAGGCAGAGCTTGCAGTGAGCAGAGCTCGCGCCACCACACTCCAGCCTGGGGGACAGAGCAAGACTCCGTCTCATAAATAAATATATAAATAAATAAAATAAATAAAAATAAACGTTGATTTTTGTGGCCTCGAAAGGCCAGGGCCACCTCGATGATCCTGTGGGGCTGGGGCCTGCCGGTCACTCTGTGGACACTGGATGCCTCCGGCCTCTGAACTCGCTGTGGCGAAGGTCACGGGCAGCACATCCATCTGTCTGTCCCACTTCCGTGCTCGTCACAGGGTGCAGGATCTGGCCCTGTGCCTGACAAGGCAGTGGGGACACCGGGCACATGCAGGACCCCTGGCTTTCTAGAGGGCATGGGGATCAGGACAGCAGGGTCCCTGATGCCCTGCAGGCCAGAGAAGCATCGGGCCGAAGGACAGGAGAAACCAAGTCACCGGAAGAGGGGAGTGGCCGTAGCTGTGCAGAGATCCAGTCCCCAAAACCCGGCAGGGGACCCAAACAGTGCAGGTATGGATGGCCGTCTGCGGCTCCTCAAATGGTCCAGCCGGGAGTGGCCCTGTGACCAGCGGTTCCACCGCTAGAAGTCCACCTGACAGAACAATCACGCGGCCACACAGGAACCGGACACGGATGCTCGCAGCAGCAAACATCTATCACAGTAATAAACACGTGGCCACCCACACGCCGGAACACGACTCAGCCACGAACAGGAGCGAGACTCGGACGCGGGCCATGGCGCGGATGCACCGAGGGTGTCACGCTCAGTGAGAGACGCCAAACACAGCAGGCCTCATCCCGTGGGATTCCACCCCAGGAGGTCCCTGGAGCCCTCAGAGTCACAGAGCCAGAAAGTAGGATGGGGGTGCCTGGGGCTGGAGAGGGCACGGGAGTGAACGTTTCACGAAGACAGCGTCTCAATTTGGGAAGGTGGGAAGGTTCTGGAAAGGATGGTGTGGAAGGCTGGCTGCTGATGGGGCCAGGGCTCCCTTTGGAGGTGATGAGAACACTCTGGAATTAGAGGTGGTGGCTGCACTCACAAAGGAGCCTTGACCACGGCGGGTTTGAAGTGACAGGTCCACTCTGACGTGGATTTTTTCAATAAAGGTTGCCCTGAGGGCGCCGGCCTCTCCTGGCTCCTTCCCGCTCTGCCACCCGAGACAGCAAGACCCACCCTCCCTTCCTCAGCCCTCAACGTGAACACGACGAGGACAGAGGCTTCCATGAGCATTACTTCCACTGCGTGAAGAGCAAACAGGGTTTCTCTTCCTTCTGCTTTTCTCCACATGTTCTGGTCTCCAGCTTCCCTCACTGTGAGAACGCAGCACCTAACACAACACACGAGGTATGTGTGCGTGGACCACGTGTCCTCCCGAGGCCTCTGGTCACCAGCAGGCTGTGGGCAGCAGCGTCTGGAGGACTCGAAAGCTATACGAGGGTATTTTGCTACATGAGGGGCTGCTGCCCTAAACCCCACCCTGCTCAAGGGTCAGCTGTACAAAAACCACTTGCGTGCACACGTTGCCGAATTTTACCAAACGTGGATTATGTTCCGACCAAAAAAAAGTGGCTCATGCTCCAAGGACCACACCGAAATAAGGCTGGTAAGAGAACAGTGAGCTGGGTCAGTGTGATGGGATCATTTTTTTTTTTCGCTTTTTTTTTTTTTTTTTTTGAGACGGAGTCTCACTCTGTCGCCCATATGGAGTGCAGTGGCGCAATCTCAGCTCACTGTAAGCTCCGCCTCCCGGGTTCACGCCATTCTCCTCCCTCAGCCTCCCGAGTAGCTGAAACTACAGGCGCCCGCCACCGCGCCCGGCTAATTTTTTGTCTTTTTAGTAGAGACGGGGTTTCAACGTGTTAGCCAGTATGGTCTCAATCTCCTGACCTCGTGATCCACCCGCCTCGGCCTCCCAAAGTGCTGGGATTACAGGCGTGAGCCACCGCGCCCGGCCGGGATCGTTAATTTTAAGAAACGCTGTGAGCCCAGCTCTGGCCAGCACCCTGGGGATGAGAGGCGGAGGGACAGGGCCCGGGGCAGCGGCCTTCCAGAATGGCTCCCTCCGGTGCAGGATCAAGTCTGAGCCCGGGGCGGGGCCGCCCCCCGAAGCCACACCTCCTGCTCACAGGGCCAGGGTTTAACCAGCTCTTCCCGGGTCCCGGCCCACAAAGCTTTCAGAGGAACCGGGGCTGTGCGCCCACAGGAAGGAGAGACCAGTGCCCGGGCACAACGAGGACGAGCTGACTCATGGGGGCCCCAGGACGTCACCACACCCATTGCCCAGGGCCGCGGGCGAGGTCCAAGGGGCAGCGGAGGTCCCCGACAACTCATGGGGCAGCCACGGTCCACCCAGGGCTCAGGCAGCGAGCCCCACACAGCGCCCGTCTCCACGGCGTACAGGCCTGACCAGCGTGATGGCACGGCATGCACACACCTGTGCAGACGCCAGCGTAAACGCACACCACCCCTGCGGCTGCAAGCCCTGTCCCAGCCCACCTGCAGGCTCCAGGGCTCTGGCTGGCCTGCACGTGGCCAGGGCCCGGCTGGATCCCCCTCGGCGCACCCACCCTCAGAGGAACTCAAAGGCACACCCAGCAAGTCAGAGGCAGACACGGGCCAGTCCATGTCCTCATGCTGGTCCCGTGCGCTGCCCTCAGGCTCCCGTCCCAGGAACTGTCCGCAGGCAGAGCCTGGGCATCGGCGCCGGCTGCCCTGCCCCAGGACCACTGGAGCAGAAGCCCGAGGGGCACAACTGCCGCGGACAGGATGAGCCCTCGCACACCTGCCATCTTTCCTGGGGACAGAGGTCAGATGGGAAGGGGCAGAGGTCACCGCAGATTACATGAGCATCACCTGGGAAACAAGGTCCCTAAGGAGGGCGGGTCCCACCTGCAACAGGGCCCGAAGCACCACGGCCAATGGGGGAGGACTGGCCATCAGGCCTCACAGGCGGGGACTCTGTCCACGAATCCAGAACAGGACTTGGGGTGCCTCACTCTGGAGGGTGGAAGTTTCCAGATAATTGAGGGATTACCTTTAAGCACAACTTTTTTCAAGCCTCCAAAGGCAATTACGCATCAACGAAACACCGCTGGTGACAATAAAAAAACCTCTAAGATTTTCTCTGCCTTTTAAATAGCGATAGGGCCGGGCACGGTGGCTCACGCCTGTAATCCCAGCTATGAGGGAGGCTGAAGCAGGTGGATCACCTGAGGTCAGGAGTTCAAGACCAGCTTGGCCAACATGGTGAAACCCAGTCTCTACTAAAAATACAAAAACCAGTCGGGCAGGGCGGTGTGCGCCTGTAATCCCAGCTACTCAACAGGCTGATGTGGGAGAACTGCTTGAACCCAGAAGGCAGAGGTGGCAGTGAGCCAAGATCGTGCCACTGCACTCCAGCCTGGGTGACAGAATGAGACTCCGTCTCAAAAAAAGTAAAATAAATAGACCAGGCACGGTGGCTCACAAAGTCAGGAGTTTGAGACCAGCCTGACCAACATGGTGAAACCCTGTTTCTACTAAAACAATACAAAAAAATTTGCCGGGCATGGTGGCGCGTGCTTGTAATCCCAGATATTCAGGAGGCTGAGGCAGGAGAATCGCTTGAACCTGGGAGGTGGAGGTTGCAGTAAGCCAAGACCATGCCACTGCACTCCAGCCTGGACAACAGAGCGAGACTCTGTCTCTAAATAAATAAATGAATAGGCTGGGCACAGTGGCTCATGCCTGTAATCCCAGCATTTTGAGAGGCTGACGCGGGCGGATCACAAGGTCAAGAGATGGAGACCATCCTGGCTAACACAGTGAAACCCCGTCTCTACTAAAAATACAAAAATTAGCCAGGCGTGACAGCGTGCACCTGTAGTCCCAGCTGCTGGAGAGGCTGAGGCAGGAGAATGGCGTGAACCTGGGAGGCAGAGCTTGCAGTGAGCCGAGATTGCGCCACTGCACTCTAGCCTGGGCAAGAGAGGGAGACTCCATCTCAAAGAAAATAATAATAATAATAAATAATAATAATAATAATAATAATAATAATAATAAAAATAAATAAATAAATAGCCAGGGGCGGTGGCTCATGCCTGTAATCCCAGCACTTTGGGAGGCCGAGGCGGGCGGATCACGAGGTCAGGAGATCGAGATCATCCTGGCTAACACGGTGAAACCCCGTCTCTACTAAAAATACAAAAAACTAGCCAGGCGTGGTGGCGGTCGCCTGTAGTCCCAGCTACTCGGGAAGCCGAGGCAGGAGAATGGCGTGAACCCAAGAGGCGGAGCTTGCAGTGAGCTGAGATCGGGCCACTGCACTCCAGCCTGGGCAACAGTGCAAGACTCCATCTCAAAAATAAATAAATAAATAATAAATAAATAAATAAATAAATAGTGATGGGCCAGCCCTGGCCCGTGACCCCCGAGCCTCTTGCAGTCTTTCTTCCCACTGCCCTCACCTGTGCCCCCTCCTCTGAGCGGCCTGAGACACAGACGTGAGGCAGCTAGCTCCCCCTGCAGGTATGGAATGGGAGTGACCTCCCCGGGACAGGCCACGGGATGCACTTCCCACCTCTCCCGGGAACATATGCGTGGCCTCCGCTCCTAGATGGAATCTGCCTTAACAAGAGTCATACCCCACGGGTCAGGCCGGCCAGACCAGCGTCTCTTGCCCCACTCCACTGGGCTGCCTGCCCCACTTGGCACTCACAGCCTCGGTCCTCACCCCACGGCCTCTCCAGGGAGGGACCCACTGCTCTACCCCAGCGTGCCCCGGAAGTTCAGCAGATGCGCATCAAGGGAGAACCAGCTTTTTTTTTTTTTTTTGAGACGGAGTCTCGCTCTGTTGCCCAGGCTGGAGTGCAGTGGCGCGATCCTGGCTCACTAAAACCTCCACCTCCCGGGTTCAAGGGACTCTCCTGCCTCAGCCTCTCGAGTAGCTGGGATTATGGGCGCACGCCACCATGCCCGGCTAATTTTTGTATTTTTAGTGGAGATGGGGTTTTGCCATGTTGGCCAGACTAGTCTTGAACTCCTGACCTCAGGTGATCCGCCCACCTCGGCCTCCCAAAGTGCTGGGATGACAGGTGGGAGCCCCCGCGCCCGGCCAGAACTGGCTGTTTTTAATATGATGTCACGCGAAACTGTCTCGGGCCTCATGGTGCAGGAAGGCCGCTGGGCCACCCAGGAGCACGCCTGAGGGTGACAGGAGGGATCCCTGGGCAGGGCTGGCAGGGGGCTGCCCCGATTCCCTGTGCAGGGGACACGTTGGGGGCTCTGAGCAAGGGGGAGATGATCCCCACACCTCAGACGCGTGCCCCGAACAGTCAGCCGCACCGGGGGCCAGGGCCGCCTGAGTGCTGCCGGGGGAGCCTGGGGCCAGCCCAGGGGTCTGAGAAGCGGCTCCCCTGTGGGCCCAGGACAGAGCTCACGCTGCACCTGCAGAGGGGCCCTGGCAACCTTGTGGGCGCACAGGCTGGTGCAGGGCCCCAAGCAGCGGTGGTGGCCGGAGACTCTGGGCAGGGGGAGAAGGGGCCGCAGAGCCTGGAGGACTCAGAACCCAGCAGGGCTTCAGGACAGCGCCTGGGGGATAGCATGGGCAACGCTCCTGGGAACAGCTAGCTCACGCTGGCCACCCGGGGCATGTCCTGCTTTGTCCCATGCCCTTGCTGGTGACAAGTTGATGTGGGTGGTGAGGGGGGCAGAAAAAAGGGCAGCAAGGGTGGGATGCTAGAGGTTCCTGCCCCACTACAGGAGGACCGGGCAAAGGGAGGAGGCTCACTGGGCCCCGCCTGCCAGAGGGGTGCTTGCCAGAAGCCAGGCAGGCCCCACCCCTCACTCAATCCCTGCCCGCTGCAGGGCTGCCCGCAGTGCATTGAATACACCGTTCTGGTGGTCCCAGCCCCTCACTTTGAACCCTCGCTGAGGGAGCACAAAGGGGTACCCCCCCCACCCAGCCAGGCCAGTCAAGCTCCCGGACAGACCCACCCAGCAGACGGCTGCACCCACGTGCCAGTCACAGGGCGGCACAGCCCTCTGGACACAGAGCCAGCAGAGAGCATGGGGAAGGCGGTGAGGCCCGTCCCCTGGCCGCAGGGCCACCACCCCTCGCTGTCACTGCTCCCACTGGCACGGCAGGTGACCAGAGGAGCACAGGTGTGGGAGTCAGCCCTCGGGAACCACCACCTTCTCCTCTACCCAAGCAGGCCAGGTAGGCCTCGACTTCCTCATCTGTAAAATGGGCGCTCCACCCACTTCCCAGGAAGCCCCACAGCACGGGCCCCACGAGAACTCCAGAATGAGAAAGAAGCAGACGCGGAGCCTCCCGACCTAGGGAGCCTCCAGACTGCAGGCCTCACTCAGACGGCCTTGCCCAGAGGCCGCCAACCAACAGGTTCTCTCGTGTGGCTGCCGGTGGAGCATTTGCAGATCTGCAGATCCGCGGGATGGGGGGAGGCAGACCCGGCACGCCTGACACCAGAGCTCGACCCAACACGCGCACGGCCACCGAGCCCTAGCTGGACACGGGACTTGAGGCTGACCTGAGGACGAAGCCCACAGCTGCCCGCCACCACCGCAACCCTAAGCAGGACTCGGGCCAGGCCTCCTTCACATGGGCCCTGTGTCCCCTCTGGGTTCAGAGAAAGTCAGCCAGCCCCACGTGCTGGCCTGCCCACCGCCACCCGAGGCCCGCAGCCCCTGCCAGGCTGTGCCCGGCACTCAGCCCCAACAGCACCCACAGCGCTGCCTCCACCCACCACCCGCCCTCCGCCAGGCCTCGGTCAAGGCCTTGACGGACCATGAGCCCCTGGGGGCCTGGGGCAGCTCGGTAGCGGATGCAGAAAGGAGGCAACGTCAAACGCTCAACAGGATCCCCCTCTCCAGATGCCCCAGGGCAAGCAATGTCCAACTGTCCCTAAGCTCAGCTTCGGTCCGTCCCAGTGGCTCTGCAGACGCATCTGCTGGGGCGCTAGGGCCTGCCACTCGGGCGCGCGGTAACCCCCACCAGTCCCAACAGACACAGTGCCCCCCCTCCCAACCGTGCCTGGCACACCAACAGGACTACCCCAATCCCCAAATTAATGGCTGGCATACTGGCTTCCCCTAAGCTTGGGATGAGCAACAGGAACTTTCAATTAAAAAAACCCTCACCTACTTCCTTTGCAGCCCAGAGTAATTACTGTATTATTAAAAAGGAGGAGAAGAAAAGAAGAAACCCAAATCGGCAATTCCACAAAATCTGTCTGCACAAAGTGCTGCACCATCGCGGGCCGTCCTGCAAACGGCCTGGCTCCCAGACCTGCCCAGAGCCCAGGCAATGAGGCGCTGCTCCCTCATCCTCTGCAGAGGAACTAGACAGGTTCAAATCAGACAGGAAGCCCCTAGACACACAAGAAAGTCCGAAGGCACAGCAGGCACAGTAAATCCAGACACTACAGACCACTTGGGGTTTCGCCTCCCACCGGGGTGAAGGGAACAGAGCCAGCTCCTCCAACATCTCACCCCATTTGCCCGCTGCACGGTCCTGCAGGACACATGGCTGGCCTCTCACCCCCAGACCTGGCCCTCCCACTGGGACCCCGTCCAGACCCGGCTCCCCTGCATGCAGGTCTCCCGTTCCCTCTCATCTGTGCAGAAGCGGCTCTCAGAGCTCACTGTGGGGGGCTGAGCAAAACACTCTCGGCCCTAGAGACGTCAAGGCAGGCGTGCGCGTGCCTGCACACACTCCCGGGGGCTGCCTGCCTGGGAAACTCATCAGTCAGCCCAGCCCAGAGCGTTTCGTTTTGGTGGAGACACAGGGGAAAACAAAACAAAGTACCAGTGACAACCGCGAACTTCCCCCTTTCAAACCTGGGGGCCCTGGCACACAGTCTGTCCTCTGCACAGAGGCACCCCAGGCTAGGCTGGGCTGTGCAGGGCAGAGTAGCCCGGGGTGCTTCCATCCCCAGCTGCCAACCCCCGGCCAGCCCCCTCCCTAATCCGAGCGCCTTCCCGTGGCGGGACGGCTGGGTTTTTCCCCCAGACAGGAGCCTTTGTACCTTCCTGCTCAGCTCCCACACCCACGAGCTACCAGGGCCTCCGGGAGCCAGGAAACACCAAGAAGGCTCCTGCGTGTCCTGGGGTGGGGAGGCAGAGCCCCACATGGCCTTGTGGACCGCCCCGGCGCACTGGGCCACACGGTGGAGCGTAACGGGGAGAAGATGCTGGACTCCACCTACACAGACAACCCTCCGGCCCGCTTCCTGCAAACAATGCCATCCGGAGGCCACAGGAATAAGAACCAGCTGTCCCAAAGCCATTCTGGCTCAAGACGCAACAGTCCCCGAATGTCCTCTCAGCCCCCACGCCCCTCAACGGGAAAGTCTTCCCCTAAGAAAGTTGGGAGAGAGGAGCCAGGCGGGGATCGGGGATCGGTGAGGCCACCGCAGGCCCTGCTCAGACATCTCACCCTCCCTCCCTGATCCGTGCGTTTCCGGAAAACAAAGCCGGTGGCCACAGCGGAAGGGGGAGGGGGCAGCGAGCCCAGCCGGGAGTTCCCAGGCAGTGCCGCAACAGGTCCCTGCGGATCAGACCACCTTCCTCCCCACAACCACCCCCTGCTCTCCCCCTCAAGAGCTTTAGGACCACAAAGTGAGGACGGGGACACAGCTGCGTGGGGAGGGGCCAGGCCAAGACAGGAGGAGGCGATGGGGCCAGGTGGGCAGGGGCCTCGGGACCAGAATGCGGGGAGGCGTGAGGGACGCGGGTGAGTGGGCGGTGGGCTTGAGCACTGGGTGGGGGAAGAAAGCGGGAGGTGGGGTGGGGACTAAAGGCTCAGCGGAGGGCAGGAGAGTTGGAGCACGACAGTCACCGGGGTGCAGAGTGGGGGGGGTCACTGGGGCGGCGGGGGCAGGGTCTGCAGTGTGAGGGTCACTGGGGCGGCAGACTCCTGAGTGTGGAGGTCAGCGTGGGGCTGTGTCCGGAGGTCCTGAGCGCGGGTTAGCGCGGTGGGGGACGCTGGGGTCCCGAGTGCAGGGTCAGCGGGGTGTTGCGGCGGTGGGGCCCTAAGTGTGGGGGTCAGCTTGTGGGGCGGTTAGACGGGTTGGGGGTCGCTGGGGTCCGGAGCGCGGGGTCGGCAGGGCGCAGGAGGGCAGTGGACACCGAGTGCGGGGGCGGGGGCGCCGGGGGTCACTGGGGGCGCCCAGGGCCAGGGTGCAGGGGGCGCAGGGGATGAAGGGGCCGGGGCGGGCGCGCGCGTCGTTACCTTGGCTCCGCCGTGGCCGGGCCCGCGGGCAGCGTCTGGGCGGCCGGCCCGGCCTCAGTAGCGCAACGCGGACCCCCGCTCCGGGCCCCGCGCCCGCTCGCGCTCCGGCTCCGGTGCCCGCTTGGGCCCCCGCTCCGGCTCCCGCGCCGCCTGGGCCGGCCTCCGCATGTTCGGGACGGGAGGCGCCGGGCTCGCCGCGCTCCGCCGCGCCCGCTCCGGGGCCCGCGCGCCTTACGCCGCCAGCGTCTGCCAGCGGGGGGCGGCGGCCATACGCGCCCCACTGCGCAGCCGCGGCCAGGGCGCCGGGGGCGCGCGCCGCCGACGTCCCAGCGCGGGGCGGGGCCAACACCCGGCCGGGCGTTTCTCGCGCCGCTTTGCGACAATGGATGGCGCCGCGCGACGGCCACGGCGCTTTGCGGCCGCTACGAGGCCGCCGGGCCGCTGCCCGCGGGGGACACCGAAAGCGCGTGGCCGCGAGGTCGCGCGCGGGCAGGAAAGGGGGTCTAACGGTTTCCACACCCTCCTAGGGGCGGGGCTTCCGCCGCCCGCCCCTCCCCGCCCGCTGTTGCCATGGCGACGCGTGGCTGGTCGTCCTGGCACCGCCCCGCCGCCGTGTGTTACGTCACAGTCTCGCCACCTGACGTCACGGACGGGCGGCGCCGCGGGACGTTCCGTGCGTGGGGCGGTGGCGGGCGCGGCGCGGGGAGGCGGCGGGCTGCGCGCTAGGCCGCGAGGTTTCCGGGACAGGCGCTGGAAGGGGCGACTGGCCAGGAAATGAGCTGGTTAAGGACAAGAGGGTTTTTCCATCTGGCTTTCCTGGGCCAGGAGGGGAAAACAGTTCTAGAATAACTGCTCCGTGTTCAGGGGGAGAACAGCGGTGACGTGGGTGCCCCGTTGTCTTCATCCACCGTGACATCAGCAAGGAGCAGAGAGGAAGTGGCCCCGGACCCGCGGCCGGCAGCTAGACAAATGCACTGCTGGGACTGCCATGCCGAGCACGGGCCGCTCCCCTGGGGCTCTGCGCGTAGAGCCGACTCCTTGCTTGTACCTGCCTGCCTTCCAGCCTGCACCGGGCAAGAAACGTGGGGAGGGGATCCACAGGCCAAGGCGCCGCACAGTGAGGCCCTGCTCCATCCCATGACCAGGGCCTGGAAGGGGACTGGCAGCTGCAGAAATGGTTTCCGGCCTTCCCACATCCCCCACGCACCTCCCGGTGGGGGCATTTTTAAAGTCGAAGGAGACACATTCATTCAAATATGTATTAAGTGCCTGCCAGTGGCTCTGAGAATAGAACAGTGAGCTAGACTCTTGGCATCGTTTCCTAGGGAGTCCTCGGTCCTAGGGGGAGGAGAGAGCCCTGTGTAATGATTTCAGATGATGTTATAAGGTAGGGTGTGGGGCGGGCGCGGTTGCTCACGCCTGTAATCCCAGCACTTTGTGAGGCTGACGGAGGAGGAGGCTTTGTCGAGCCCTGGAGTTCAAGACCAGCCTGAGTAGCAGAGACCCTGTCTCTACAAAAAATAAAAGTAGCGGGACGTGGTGATGCATGCCTGTGGCCCCAGCTACTTGGGATCCTGAGGCAGGAGGATTGCTTCAGCCAGGAGGTCGAGGCTGCAGTGGGCTGTGATTGCACCACTGCACTCTAGCCTGCCTGACAGAGCAAGACTGTCTTAATAAGGCCAAGGCCGGGGGCGGTGGCTCACGCCTGTAATCCCAGCACTTTGAGAGGCCGAGATGGGCGGATCCCCTGAGGTCTGGAATTGGAGACAGCCTGACCAACATGGCGAAACCTCGTCTCTACTAAAAATACAAAAATTAGGCGGGCGTGATGGTGAGCACCTGTAATCCCAACTAGTCTGGAGGCTGAGGCGGGAGAATCGCTTGAACCTGGGAGGCGGAGGTTGTAGTCAGCCAGGATCGTGCCACTGCACTCCAGCCCGGATGACAGAGCAAGACTCCGTCTCAAAAAAAAAGCTGGGACTCCAGGTGTAAACCACTGTGGCCAACCTTGCTTTCTCATTTTTAACCCACTTCAAATGTGGTCCACATGTTCCTGATTCATTTCAGCTTTAATCATGAGGATGTCATTGGGGACAGCTGGTGGGGGGCTGAGACTAGCCCCTTTGAGGGTTTTTATTTATTTATTTATTTATTTAGAGACAGAGTTTCGCTCTGTTGCCCAGGCTGGAGTGCAGTGGCATGATCTTGGCACATTGCAACCTCCGCCTCACGGGTTCAAGGGATTCTCCTGCCTCAGCCTCCTGAGTAGGTGGGACTACAGGCGCGCACCACCATGCCCAGCTGATTTTTGTACCTTTAATAGAGATGGGGTTTCACCATTTTGGCCAGGCTGGTCTCGAACTCCTGACCTCAGGTGATCCGCCTGCCTTGGCCTCCCAAAGTGCTAGGATGACAGGCTTGAGCCACCGCGCCCAGCCGGGTCTTTTTTATTTTGAGACAGGATCTGACTTTGTCACCCAGGCTAGAGTGCAGTGGCACAGTCTCGGCTCACCGCAGCCTCTACCTCCCCAGGCTCAAGCAGTCTTCCCACCTAAGCCTCCCCAATAGCTGGGATCACAGACACGCGCCACCACGCCCGCCTAATTTTTTTTTTTTTTTTTTTTTTTTTTGAGACGGAGTCTTGCTCTTTCACCCAGGCCAGACTGCAGCGGCACTATCTCGGCTCACTGCAAGCTCCATCTCCCGGGTTCACGCCATTCTCCTGGCCTCAGCCTCCCGAGTAGTTGGGACTACAGGCACCCGCCACTGCGCCCGTCTCATTTTTTGTATTGTTAGTAGAGACGGGGTTTCACTGTATTAGCCAGGATGGTCTCGATCTCCTGACCTTGTGATCCCCCCGCCTTGGCCTCCCAAAGTGCTGGGATTACAGGCGTGAGCCACTGTGCCGGACCACGCCCGGCTAATTTTTTACAGAGACAGGGTTTCGCTATTTTCCCCAGGCTGGTCTCCAACTCCTGAGCTCAAGCAATAGCACCCACCTCAGCCTCCGGAAGTGCTGGGATTACAGGCATGAGCCAATGCGCCCAGCACCCTTTGGAGGTCTTAATCTAGTAAGAACATTATGAAGATAACAATTTGTCCACGCCCATCCCATCCTCTAGAGAGAAGATCTCCCAGCCTCCCAGTAAATCCCAAACAGCGTAGGTTTGGGGGAGGAGGCAGGCAGGAAGTGCCCCCTTCTGTTCTATTCCTATACTCACATAAGAGACGTTCACACTTGTAATCCCAGCATTTAGGGAGGCTGAGGTGGGAGGATCCCATAAGACCAGGTGTTCAAGATCAGCCTTAGTGAGGCTAAAAATACAGAGTGAGGGCCAGGCGCGGTGGCTCACGCCTGTAATCCCAGCACTTTGGGAGGCCGAGGCTGGTGGATCACCTGAGGTCAGTAGTTCAAGACCAGCCTGTTCAACATGGTGAAACCCCGTCTCTACAAAAAATGCAAACATTAGCCAGGCTTGGTGGTGGGCGCCTGTAATCCTGTCTACTCAGGAGGATGAGGCAGAAGAATCGCTTGAACCTGGGAGGCAGAGGTTGCAGTGAGTCAAGATTATGCCACTGCACTCTAACCTCAAAAACAACGAAAAAACAAAAACAGGCCCTCAGCAGATACCAAAGCTGCCCACACCTTGGTCTTGAACCTCCACGCTCTCCAAAGCTGTGAGAAGTAAATTTGTTGTGTCTAAGCTGCCCCACCTACGGTATTTTGTTAAGAGATGCCACTGTCCCAACAGCCCCACATCCTCTGCCCAGGAAGCCCTTCTCCCACTCTCGCCCCATTCATCCTTGAAGGCCCAGCCTCAGGGTCGCAGCGTCTGGGAAACCTTCTGGAAGCTTTTCCCCCCTTGCTCACTTCCTGGTCCTGCCGCATGTTATAGCTGGAGGTGTCCCCACAGCCCTGTGGCCCGGGGCCCTCTCGGGGCCACTCATTCCGAGGCCGGGTTGGCTGGAGGGTCAGGAGCCCGGGGGCAGGGGCCAGACTCATGCCTCGCAGGAAGGAAAGCTGGGTCCTATTGCTGAGGCCGCCGCAGGCTTGTGCCTCCAGCCATGTGTCTTCTTCCTGCTGTCCACCCTGGGCCTCCATTCCCCTTCCAGCCCCAGGAGGAGGAGCACATGGGGCCCTAGGGGGTCATGGAGCCCAGATGAGGGACCGTGAGTCCTGAGGTCACCTGTGGAACGGGTCCTGTGGAGCTGCCTGGGTCGCCGACCTGGAGCAAGAAGTAAATGTCCACTGTGCCGGAGCCGCTACGCCAGGCGGGCCGATTTGTTAAAGCAGCTGGGCCTTATCAGTAACGTGCTAATACACAGGTGCAGCCCATCACAGATGCTGGGCTGTGGAACTCAGCGGTCGGGCAGAGCTGCCTTCAGGCATGGCTGCAACCAGGGCTGACTCAAGCTGAGTGCCTGTGGACCTTTCTCTTTGTCCTCATGTCTCTCTCTCTCTCTCTTTTTTTCTCTCTCTCTGTCTCTATCTCTCTGTCTTTTCCTGTCTCTGTCTCTATGTCTCTTTTTTGAGATGGAACCTTGCTCTATTGCCCAGGCTGGAGTGCTCGCCATCTTTCTGTCTATGTCTCTGTCTCTCCCTGTCTCTGTCT
This sequence comes from Pan troglodytes, assembly GCF_028858775.2. NCBI lineage: Eukaryota > Metazoa > Chordata > Mammalia > Primates > Hominidae > Pan > Pan troglodytes. The sequence goes on along the minus strand of NC_072418.2, from coordinate 4,234,937 downwards.
CTCTATTTGTCTTTCTGCCTCTTTCTTCCTCTGCCTCTCTCTCTGTCTCTCTCTCTGTCTCTCAAGCTCTCTGTCTCTGTCTCTTTGTCTCTGTCTCTCCCTTTCTCTTCCTCTATCTCTCTGTCTCTCTCTCCCTTCCTAGCTCTGTCTCTATTTCTCCCTATCTCTCTCTGTCTCTGCATCTCTCCCTCTATCTCCAACTGTGTCTCGTCTCTTTCATCCTCTGTCTCCGTCTCTCTCTCCCTCTCTATATCCCTCTGTCTCTATCTCTATCTCTCTATCTCTCTGTCTCTCTCTCCCTCCCCACATCTCTCTCTGTCTCTACCTTTCCCTCTCTCTCTCCCTCTCCTTGTCTCTCCATCTCTGTGCCTTGGCTTCATTCTTTCACTCCAAGCTTCTTCCATCTGTGGTGGCAGGTGTGGCTTAGTTTAGCAACCCCCAAATAAAACAGAGCTCTTCTCTCCCAGGATCGTTATAAAATCCCAGGAAAGTCTCTTATTGTCTGGCATTGGCCCCTCCCAGATGACTGGCCAGGCCTGGTTTAGGCAATGTCCTGGTGACCAGAAGGGCAGGTTCCACGAGGGGCAGCGCCCTGAGAACACAGGAGTCAGGTGGGCCAGGTTCCCCACAGCAGGAGGAGTAGTTGCCGGGGAAGGGGAAGGACGCTGAGCAGATGACAACAGCTGCCTGCGACTTGGCGGCAGCGTTCAGAGCAGCTCCAGTGACAAAGGGCTTTCCCGCCTGGAGTGGCTCACTGCCCAGTCTTGGCCCTGCCAGCCTCAGTGGCCTCCCTGCAAGGGGACAGTCCTGGCCATCATCTCCGGGTCCAGCCCTGGACAGCAGGGATCAAGTGACTCATGCCCTGGGCTGAAAATGTACATGACCTTGCAATTTTCCTGAATTTGCTCCAGGAACAAGAGACAAAGCTAATTCCCAGGAAGAGGAGGAGGGATCTGCCCTGTAGTTGCCCTTGACCAGGTCCCTGGGCCTCAACCTTATCTATAAAAGGATAGAGTTGAAGACGGATTGAACTGCCAAATTGGTTTCCTCCTGGTGCTGCTCGATTGATTGGTGATGTCTGCTTTGTGCATGGGAGGGAAGCAGTGTGGGCATCATTGGTTGATTGGTGATGTCTGCCCTGTGCACAAGAGGAAGGAAGGCAGGACAAACAGCAGCGTTCCCCAGTCAACCAACATCATTGCTTGATTGGTGGTGCCTACCCTGTACACAGGAGGAAGGAGGGCAGGAGAAACATCATTCGATGATTAATTGGTGATGTCTGCCAATGTTGCCATGTTGGCCAGGTTGGTCTCCAACTCATGACCTCAGGTGATCCACCTGCCTCAGCCTCCCAAAGTGCTGGGTTTACAGGCATGAGCCACTGTGCCTGGCCCGATTCTACAACTTTTTTCTATTTCCTCATTTTAGATCATTCCAGAACTTTCTGGGAATTACACCCAACAGTCTCTAGTAGGGCATAAACACAGACTTGGGGGAAAAGAAGACCTGTCTTTGCAGCCAGTGGCGACACCCCTTCCCAGCTGGGAGGCTGGGCCTGCCCAGCACTGCATTCCCATATGCAGCGCAGCCAACGGAACAGGGCGACGTCAGGAAGTTTTGGTGGGTGAGGAAATTTTGGTGGGTGAGGAAGCAGCACAGAGCAGGGTCTGCCCTCACCCCCACCAACCGCAGGGACAGAGCCTGGCGGCAGTGGGTGGCCCCAGAGCCAAGTGTGGGGCACTGGGATCTGCCTCTTCACAGGGGCACGGGATCCAGTCAGAGGATGGGTGACTCTGAGAGAAGTTTCTCTCCTTTGTCTACTTTCTCTGCTGTCCCAGAGAATGAAGGCTCATCCTGCAGCGTCCTTTGAGGGTACATGGCTGTGTGTTTGTGTGTCTGTGTGGGATGCTGTGTGTTCATGTTTGTGTGTGTCTGTGTGTGTATGTCCATGGATGGGTGTATGTTTGTGTGTTTTGTGTGTCTGTCTATGATGTAACATGTTGGTGTGTGTGGATACATGTCCATGCATTTGTATTTTGGGTTTTTTTTTTTTTTGAGACGGAGTCTCGCTCTGTCGCCCAGGCTGGAGTGCAGTGGCGCAAGCTCCGCCTCCCGGGTTCCCACCATTCTCCTGCCTCAGCCTCCCGAGTACCTGGGACTACCGGCGCCCGCCACCACGCCCAGCTAATTTTTGGTATTTTTAGTAGAAACGGGGTTTCACCGTGTTAGCCAGGATGGTCTAGATCTCCTGACCTTGTGATCCACTCACCTCGGCCTTGCAAAGTGCTGGGATTACAAGCGCAAGCCACTGCGCCCGGTCATATTTTGTGTTTCGTGTTTTGTTTTTCTGAGACAGGGTCTCGCTCTGTCGCCCAGGCTGGAGTGCAGAGGTTCAATCATAACTCACTGCAGCCCTCACTCCCCAGGCTCAAGTGATCCCCCTGCCTCGGCCTCCCAAAGTGTTGGGATTACAGGCATGAGCCACCGCACCCGGCCTGCATTTTGTATATGTATTTGTTGTTTTCCAGTGTGTATGTCCATGTACATGTGTGCACGGGTGTGTGTGTGTTAGGTGTGTCTGTGTGAGGTGGCATGTTGGTATGTGTGGTCCATGTGTTCATGCATTTGTGTCATATGTATCTGCGTACATGTGTGCACATGTATGTGTGTGCACATGTCTGTCTCTGGGTCTTTGTGTGCGTGGGTGTGTGTGCACACCTGTGCATCTGGGTGTGTGTGTTCGTCGGTGGGTCTATGGGGGGGTGTGCATTTGTGTGCCTGTGTTTGGCATGCCTGTGTGTGGTGTGTGTTGGTTTGTGTATTGTGTGTGTGAGCGTGTGAGTGCCTGCATGGGGGGTATTAAGGAACGCCGCTGTGAATGGCATCGCTCAGCCCCAGGGACCCGTCTTGCTCCAGGTTTTGGGCTGTTTCATGGAGGCTGGGGGATGTTCTTGTTGATGATGCAGCCCACTTGGACTTAACTTATTTTTGGTCATATTGCACCTAAATGGTCCTCCTGGCATTCACTCTGTTCATTTGCCCCTGGTGCCTGGGGACTCCTCCCATGGTGGTGACCAGGGTCTCTCCCACATCTCTTGTCACCAAGGGCAGCCTGCAGTGGACAGGGTGCAGGACAGGGCAACAATGACCATGATGCTTCATGGAAGATGTGAGCTCCCCCCAGGGAGCCTCCCATCCAGAGCCCCCACCCCTCAGCTTGATGGAATGCCCAGCCCCTTGGTGCTGCAACCCCAGTAGGAGGGTGGCATCCTGGACCCAGGCAACAGGGATGCTGCATGCCACAAACACTGAGACACAAAGAAGAAGTGGTTCAAAAGCTGGGTGTGATGGTCACACATTCTTTGCTGCTCCTCCCACGGAAAGACACAGTTCATTTCCCCTCCCCTGAATGTAGCTGCTCCTGTGACCTGTTTTAGCAACAGAAGGCAGGGGAAGTGGTGCCATGAGACTTCTGAGGGAGGGTCTTACGAGCTCGACAGTAGGCCGGGCACGGTGCTTACACCTGTCATCCCAGCACTTGGGGAGGCCGAGGCGGGCGGATCACCCGAGGTCAAGAGTTTGAGACCAGCCTAGCCAACACGGTGAAACCCTGTCTCTACTAAAAATACAAAATTAGCTGGGCGTGGTGGTGGGCACCTGTAATCCCAGCTACTCGGGAAGCTGAGGCAGTAGAATCACTTGAACCTGGGAGGCGGAGGTTGCAGTGAGCCGAGACTGCGCCATTACACTCCAGCCTGGGTGACAGAGTGAGACTGTGTCTCAAAAAAAAAAAAAAAAAGAGCTCAACAGCGTCCTTTCTGCTTGGAACCCAGCTGCCATCTTGTGAGGCAGCCACCTGGAAGCCCCTGGGTGATGGCATCACTGAGCAGGCACCACCTGCCAGCCCTGTGAGTGAGCTACCTCAAACATTCCCGGCCAGGGAAAGCCACTAAATGATTGCTGATTACCCCCCATCACCACAGGGAGCAGAACTGCCCAGCTGAGCCCAGACACCCTGCATCATGTCAGATATAATCCACTGCCATTCTACCTTAGCCACCCCGAATCCCTAGGGCTGAATGGGGTCATCAAATAATGATTCCTCTCCCACTCTCTCCCCTCTGCTAGTCCCTGGCAGACTGGAGGATGGCCCAGAGGCAGCCAGGTGAGGGGTGACGCCCTTCAAGGCCCTGCTCCAGTGGTCCTCACCAACTACAACCGCCCTGCAGAGCCCCGCCGTGCCCTGCACCTGCTCCCCGGCCCTCATGCCGCTGCCAGGAGTGTCTGTGCTCATCTGTCTTCTCTCCCCTCCAGCCTGAGAAAGCTCCTTCTTCCCACCCCTTACCAGAAGTATAAATTGGCCGGGCGCGGTGGCTCATGCCTGTAATCTCAGCACTTTGGGAGGCTGAGGCAGGCAGATCACGAGGTCAGGAGGTCGAGGCCATCCTGGCTAACACGGTGAAACCCCGTCTCTACTAAAAATACAAAAAATTAGCCAGGCATGGTGGCGGGCGCCAGTAGTCTCAGGTACTTGGGAGGCTGAGGCAGGAGAATGGCGTGAACCCAGGAGGCAGAGCTTGCAGTGAGCCAAGATGGTGCCGCTGCACTCCAGCCTGGGTGACAGAGTGAGACTCCGTCTCAAAACAAAAAAAAAAAGAAAAAAAGAAATATAAATTTACTCCTTGCCCCTTCTGTGTTTCAAAGGAGGGCGGCTTTTCAAAGTCCCCACAATGGGGACAGCATTCGAGGCTGCCTCAATGGCTGTTTCCACTTCGCAGCCCCATCTATCCATCAGGACGCCCTCTGCACCCATACTGACTTGTTCCTTTCCAACCCACCCTGACCCTCCACCCATCTGAGCCTTGTCTGGCTTCTCTCAGCCCAACAGGTCTGGCAAAGCTTGGGCAGATGATCACCTCTTTTGGGAGGACTCCATGATACATCAGGCCAAATGAATCCAATCCACCAGCCTCTGGAACTGCTTTCGTCCATGTACTTATGTGTTCTGCCTTCCATGATGGATATTCATGGTCTGTCTGCCCCACTAGGCAGCAGCTCCTGAGGACAGGAACTAAACCTCTTTAAAATGCCTTCAAAAACCCTGCCATGCACCCTGATACAGCCCTAGTTAGTGTACATATTATTATCAGGTTTCTGAAGATAATCCAGGAACACCTATTGTATCAGTCAGCTACTGCTGCATAACAAATTATACCAAACTCAGTGGCCTAAAACAACACATGTCTTTGTGATATGACTGGTGAAATAAATTAAGCAAAAACAAATTATTATTTTTTTTAATAAAAAAGAAGAGGCTGGGAGCCATGGCTCATGCCTGTAATCCCAGCACTTTGGGAAGCTGAGGCAGGCAGATCACCTGAGGTCAGGGGTTTGAGACCAGCTTGGCCAACATGGTGAAACCCAATCTCTACTAAAAATACACAAAAATTAGCTGGGTGTGGTGGCGGGCGCCTGTAGTCCTGGCTACTTGGGCGGCTGAGGCAGGGAAATCTCTTGAACCTGGGAAGCAGAGGTTGCAGTGAACCGAGATCGCACCACTACACTCCAGCCTGGGCAAAGAGCAAGATTCCATCTCAAATAAATAAATAAATAAAACAAAAATAAAATTAATAAATAAAACAACAAACATCTTATCAAGTTTCTGGGGCTCAGAAGACTAGAAATGACTCAACTGGGGGGCCAGGCATGGTGGCTCATGCCTGTAATCCCAGCACTTTGGGAGGCTGAGGTGGGTGAATCACCTGAGGTTGGGAGTTTGAGATCAGCCTGACCAGCAAGGAGAAACAGAAACCCTGTCTCTGCTAAAAATACAAAAGTTAGCTGGGCATGGTGGCACATGCCTGTAGTCCCAGCTACTCTGGAGGCTGAGGCAGGAGAATTGCTTGAACCCGGGAGGTGGTGGTTGTAGTGAGCCGAGATCACGCCACTGCACTCCGGCCTGGGCAACAAGAACAAAACTCCGTCTCAAAAAAAAAAAAAGAAAGAAAAGAAAAAAATGACTCAACTGGGTGGCTCACGCCTGTAGTCCCAGCACTTTGGGAGGCTGAGGCGGGTGGATCACTTGAGGCCAGGAGTTTGATACCAACCTGGCCAACATGGCAAAAACTAGTTTCTACTAAAAATATAAAAATTAGCTGGGTGTGGTGGCGTGCGCCTGTAATCCCAGCTACTTGGGAGGCTGAGGCAAGAGGATCGCTTGAACCTGGGAGGTGGAGGTTGCAATGAGCCGAGATTGTGCCACTGCACTCCAGTGTGGGCGACAGAGTGAGTCCCTCTGTCTGTCTCTCTCTCTCTCTCTCTCACACACACACACACACACACACACACACAGCTTGAGATTGTGCGTTCAGGCTGGGAAATCGTGAGACATCCCAAACATCACATTCACCCTCCTAAATTGCTGTTGGAAGGCGATGGCTCCCTCATGTGGAAGAAGGATTTAGCAGTGGGGTTTGTGGAGGCGTAGGCAGGGTGAGGGGCAGCAACGCGGGATGACACAGCCCCTGGGGTTGGCAACAGTGGGCGCCTTACAGGTGGGGGATGGGCTGCAGAGAGGGACCCCCATGGACAGGCTGTCCTCTAGAGGGAGGAGGCCAGGGACCGACAATCGGCCTCACTTCCCCTCCCTCACTCTTCCTCCCTCACTCTCCCAGCCCCCTGCCCCCTGGTGCAAATCCCCAGCTGGACCCCGCTGGGATGGAAGCTGAAGCCAGAGGGTTGAGGATCCGTCCCTGCAGTGCCCCCAGGCCTGGGTCCGGACGTGGAGCTCAGTGGCAGGGGTGGAGGGGGAGCCTGGAGGGCCCAGCCCAGTGAAGCCATCACAGTCACTCTTTTAGTGATGCCCACCCCGGGGACTCACCACCAGGGGCAGTAGCCATGGGGGGGGGGGGGGCACACGATGCTCCCAGCTGCCCGCCAGGTCCCCTGCCATGCCTGCAGTTCCGTCTTCCTTTCCTCATTCCCTGGATCGCCCCTGTGACCCTGAAGGGGACGTGGCCACTCAGGAGCCACATCATGCCGGCTGCACCTTGTCCAGAGGCGGACACTCCCCTTTTTTTTTTTATTTTCTTTTCTTTCTTTTTTCTTTTTTTTTTTGAGAAGGAGTTTCACTCTTGTCGCCCAGGCTGGAGTGCAATGGTGCGCTCTCAGCTCACTGCAACCTCTGCCTCCCGGCAGATTCTCCTGCCTCAGCCTCCCAAAGGGCTGGGATTACAGGCGTGACCCACCCCTGCGAGAGGTTCTATTAGAACCTGAAGCCCGGGAGCCAGGGCAGAGCCCGTCCGACTGGAGTCCGAGGGCGCCCTCTGGCGGCCGAGCGGAGGGCGGCGGGGGTCGACCTCCGAAAGGAAGACGGGGCAGTGACTGGGGCGACAGTTTGCAGAAAGAGGGGCGTGATATTTAGGACGCGCAGCAGAGGCTGCGGTCCCCGTCAGTACCCTGCAGCACCTGTCCCTCCTGAACATGTAAACGCACACATGCATTCACACATGCAAACACGCATCGGTTTGCTAGGGCTGCCTTGACAGGTACCGCAGACCGGGCGGCGCAAACACCTGTTTATTCTCTCTCGGTTCTGGGGCTGCGAGTCCCAGACGAAGGTGTGAGCGACGCTGGATCCTTCTGAGCCCGAGTGGACTCTGTCCCAGGCCTCTCTTGGCGGTGACCAGCGTTCTTGGCTTGCGAAAGCTTCACCATGGTGTTCGTCCTGTGTGTGTCTGTGTCCCAAATTTCCCTTTTTTTTTTTTTTTTTTTGTCTTGCTCTGTCACCCAGGCTGAAGTGCAGTGGTGTGATTTCGGCTCACTGCAACCTTCACCTCCCGGTTCAAGCGATTCTCCCACCTCAGCCTCCCAAGTAGCTGGGATTACAGGTGTGCATCACCACGCCTGGATAATTTTTTGTATTTTTAGTAGAGACGGAGTTTCACCATGTTGGCCAGGCTGGTCTTGAACTCCTGACCTCAGATAATCCACCCGCCTCGGTGTGCCAAAGTGCTGGGATTACAGACGTGAGCCACTGCACCTGACTTTTTTTTTTTTTTTTTTTTTTTGAGATAGGGTCTCTCTCTGGCACCCAGGCTGGAGTGCAGTGGCGCCGTTAACAGCTCACTGCAGCCTCAATCTCCTGGACTCAAGCAATCCTCCCACCTCAGCCTCCTGAGCAGCTGGGACTACACGCATGTGCCACCATGCCCTGATACTTTTTGTATTTTTTGTGGAAATGGGATCTTGCTATGTTGCCCAGACTGGTTTCAAACTCTTGGTCTCAAGCAATCCTCCCACCTCGGCCTCCTGAGTAGCTGGGACTACAGGCACGTGCCACCATACCTGGCTAATTTTAATTTTTTTTTGTAGAGATAGGGTCTCACTATGTTGCCAAGGCTGGTCTTGAACTCCTGGGCTCAAGCAATCCTCCTGCCTCTGCCTCCCAAATTGCTGGGATTACAGGTGAGAGCCACTGGGCCCAGCTCAAATTTCCTGTTTTATGTAAAGGACACCAGTCACACTGGATCAGTGCCCACCCTACTCCAGAATGAAGTCATCTTAACTATATAATTTCATCCTCAATGACCTTATTTCCAAGCAAAGTCACATTCTGAGGTCCTGGGGCTTAGGGTGTGAACATATGGGTATTGGGGAAGACCTAATTCAACCTGTAATAAAGCACAAACACTCATAGACACACAGATGCACGTACACACACACATACAACACACACACATACAACACACACACAACACAAGCACAACACACACAGACCAGCATCCATGACTCTCCACCTGAGGGCGGAGCTAAGCCTCCCCAGCCCCCATACCATTTGCAGGGGAGTTGGAGGATAAATACCCCAGCTCCCTCACCTCCTGACGACAACCTGAGCCAGATCCTCAGAGGGACTGAGCTCCAGCAGCCTGGAGCTGTAACCTCCCTGTTCATGCCTCCCTACGGGCCACTCCCCATCCCCACACCCCTTCGGTACTTCCTGGGCTCACATCCTAGATAGACCATTTGCCCTCAATCTTTGCTGTGGCTAAAACACCCTTTTGCGACAGAGCTGATGAGCCATCCCTCTTGTCCTCTATGAAGCCAGATGTTCAAGAGTTTTGCACACATTTAAAAAAGTATGCCACCCATCCTCCTGTTTAAAAAATGTATTTGAGGCTGGGCACCATGGCTCACACCTGTAATCCCAGCACTTTGGGAGGCCAAGGCGGGTGGGTCACGAGGTCAGGAGATCGAGACCATCCTGGCTAACACAGTGAAACCCTGTCTCTACTAAAAATACAAAAAATTAGCCAGGCGTGGTGGCAGGCGCCTGTAGTCTCAGCTACTCAGGAGACTGAGGCAGGAGAATGGCATCAACCTGGGAGGCGGAGCTTGCAGTGAGCGGAGATCGCGCCATTGCACTCCAGTGTGGGCGACGGAGTGAGACTCGGTCTCAAAAAAAAAAAAAAAGTATTTGAAAAAAAATATTAACATGTAGTAAGTTTATTCGTTTTTTTTTTTTTTTTTTTTTTGAGACGGAGTCTCGCTCCGTCGCCCACACTGGAGTGCAATGGCGCGATCTCCGCTCACTGCAAGCTCCGCCTCCCAGGTTGATGCCATTCTCCTGCCTCAGCCTCCTGAGTAGCTGGGACTACAGGCGCCCGCCAGCATGCCCCGATAATTTTTTGTATTTTTAGTGGAGATGGGGTTTCACCGTGTTAGCCAGGATGGTCTCGATCTCCTCACCTTGTGATCCACCCGCCTCGGCCTCCCAAAGTGCTGGGATTACAGGTGTGAGCCACCGCGCCCGGCTGGGTTTGTTTTTTGAGACAGAATCTTGCTCTGTCACCCAGGTGGCAGTGCAGTGGCGTTATCTTGGCTCACAGCAACCTCTGCCTCCCAGATTCAACTGATTCTTCTGCCTCAGCCTCCCAAGTAGCTGGGATTACAGGCACCTGCCACCACACCTGGCTAATTTTTGTATTTCTAGTAGAGACAGGGTTTCACCATGTGGGCCAGGCTGGTCTTGAACTCCTGACCTTGGGTGATCTGCCTGCCTCGGCCTCCCAAAGTGCTGGTATTACAGGTGTGAGCCACCACACCCCACAACCCCCCTTTTTTTTTCTCCAGAGTCTCACACTGTCACCCAGGCTGGAGTGCAATGGTGCAATCTCGGCTTAGTGCAACCTCCGCCTCTCAGGTTCAAGCGATTCTCCTGCCTCAGCCTCCCGAGTAGCTGGGATTACAGGCGTGTGCCACCACGTCCGGCTAATTTTTTGTGTTTTCAGTAGAGACAGAGTTTCACTATGTTGGCCAGACTGGTCTTGAACTCCTGACCTCAGACGATCCGCCCACCTCGGCCTCCCAACGTGCTGGGATTACAGGCATGAGCCACTGCGTCTGGCCGATGGTTGCTTTTTACTTAGGGCCAGTGACACTGGCTTTCCATTTGTGCAAGTTTCCTTTTTTTTTGAGCCGGGGGCGGGGGGGAGTACAGTGGCATGATCTGGGTTCACTGCAACCTCCGCCTCCTAGGTTCAAGCGATTCTCCTGCCTCAGCCTCCTGAGTAGCTATAACTACAGGCGCCCGCCACCGCGCCCGGCTAATTTTTGTATTTTTAGTAGAGGCCGGGTTTCACCACGTTGGCCAGGATGGCAGGGTCAGCCCTGGGCACACCTGGCTACAGGGCACCCGGGGCCTGGGTGGGAGGAGGTGCTGCAGGGGTGCATCCTGCCAGAGGCCATATGCTGAGGGGTCTCCCAAGGGAGAAGACGGCCTGGGGGAACCACACATGCTCACAGCACAAACGCGGCAGGTCCCTGGCTCTAAGTGCAGAAACATGTATTTCCAGGATATTTTCACGTAACAAAACCCCAACGATGCGGCGAGGGGCCACACACGGTGGGGGAGGGGTGGGGGGGATGGGCCTGCCAGGTGAGATTTTGTCTGCATCAGTGCAGGCGAGAGGCTGGGGAAGGGGGTGCCTCTTGGCAGATTGGCCGGGGGCAGGACCTGAAGACCCTGGAGCATGGCCGTGAGACCCATGGGTGCTCCATCCTGGCTGCCGTCCATCGAGACACCATGGCTGCCTCCGGGCACCCAGCGGCATTCCGCACCAGCGAGGGGACTGGCCCACATCCCGGGGAGGGCTCCAGGGCAGCAGGCGTCCTACAGCAACAGCATCCTGGGGGTGAACGGGTGGTGAGGGGTGGCAGCCTGGGGTGTCCAAAGTTGTGGTCAGCGAGTGCAGGAAATGATGAAGGAAAAGTTTCTTTTTGGCCCAACCGTTGTGAATGGTGCTGTGGAAATGTCTTGCCTGGGAGAGGTGTTCCAGGGGGAGTTGGGGGGTGAGGGGACAAGACAATTGTGGCCGCTGCCGGACCCCTCCATAAGGCACAGATTTGACGGGTCCCCTCTCATAAAAGGCCACTCCAGGCTGGGCGTGGTGGCTCACACCTCTTATCCCAGCACTTTGGGAGGCCAAGGCGGGTGGATCACTTGAGGTCAGGAGTTCGAGACCAGCCTGGCCAACATGGTGAAACCCCATCTGTACTAAAAATATAAAAATTAGCTGGGCGCGGTGGCAGGCAACTGTAATCCCAGCTATTTGGGAGGCTGAGGCAGGAGAACTGCTTGAACACGGGAGGCAGAGGTTGCAGTGAGCCGAGATCACACCACTGCACTCCAGCCTGGGCGACAGAGTGAAACTCTGTCTCAAAAGAGAAAAAACAAAACAAAACAAAACAAAAAGGCCTCTCCTGCAGGGCTCCGGCTGCTGGTAAACCGGCTCTCTGCCGGTCTGCTGGGTTTGGGGAGCGGCTGTGCTCCCGACCTGGCCTGGGTCCCCGACTCTGAACTCAGGGGCGTGGAAAGACAGCCTGCCAGGGATCCCTGTTTTGGAGGCAGGGAGGGTGGCCCCAGGACACCCTGGACCAGGAACTCCCCAGGTATGGTGCACGTGGGGAGGGGGCGAGGCTGGAGCCACACAGATCAGGGGATGGCAGGGACAGCGAGGACTCGGCTAGGCACCAAGCCCTCTATCACTGCAGGGGACCGGAAGCTGGCCCCGACGCCTCTTATTAGTTCCGGCCAAGGGCATCTGCCATGGTGACGGCGGGTGGCCGGTGTGAGACGGAGCTCCCCATCAGACCCGCTCTGACCTCAGCGCCTGCAGCTCTGGGAGGATGGGAGGGCGGCCGACCTGCTGCCACCTGTCCCCCGGAGTCAGGCCTCGAGACCTGAAGACAAGGCCGTACCAGCCGTGCAGTGGACGGCGGGTGACCACACGTTTCCGGGAGCAAGAGGGCGTCCTGTGGACGGCAGAGGCCAAGGGCTCCTGGGGAGTGCTTGTGAGGAACTCCGCTCTCGGATGAGATGAACACGGGTTCTGTGGCCCTGGCAGGAGGGGGGCGGTCTGTGGCCACCACCGGCTTCCACCATCCCAGCTTGGGGGATGGGGCCCCAGGTACTCCCAGCCCTCGGGACCAGGGGTAGCAGCAGGAATGAAGGGGAGGAGGTGGTGGGCGGTGGGGGCAGGGCTGGATCCCTCTAAGGCCACTGGCCACTGCCCGGGTAGCTGGGCACAGTGGGGTACTCGGGCAGGCTGTTGCCTGAGAAGTTGTTGTACTGGGCCTCCCTCGACGGTGGGTTCCGCCAAGTGCCCGTGTTCCACTCCGTCTGTGCCTTCTGGAAGCTTCCGCCGGCCCCTCGGTAGATCCTGTGCACCTGCAAGGACAGAGGACAGGGAGGCAGAGAACAGAAAATGAGCGTGGCGGCTGGGCACGGGGACTCACACCTGTAATCCCAGCACTTTGGGAGGCTGAGGCAGACAGACTGTCTGAGCTCTGGAGTTCGAGACCAGCCCAAACAACATGGTGAAACCCTGTCTCTACTAAAATATAGAAAATAGGCCGGGCGCGGTGGCTCACGCCTGTAATCCCAGCACTTTGGGAGGCTGAGGCAGACAGACTGTCTGAGCTCTGGAGTTCGAGACCAGCCCAAACAACATGGTGAAACCCTGTCTCTACTAAAATATAGAAAATAGGCCGGGCGCGGTGGCTCACGCCTGTAATCCCAGCACTTTGGGAGGCCGAGGCAGGCGGATCACGAGGTCAGGAGATTGAGACCATCCTGGCTAACACGGTGAAAACCTGTCTCTACCAAAAATACAAAAACAAAATTAGCCAGGTGCGGTAGCGGGCACCTGTAGTCCCAGCTACTCGGGAGGCTGAGGCAGGAGAACGGCATGAATCCCAGAGGCGGAGCTTGCAGTGAGCGGAGATCGTGCCACTACACTCCAGCCTGGGTGACAGAGCAAGACTCTGTCTCAAAAAAAAAAAAAAAAAAAAAAGCGTTTTGCTGTAACTGAACGTTTCTGTTATGAGCCCAGCTCAACACTTCCGCTATCTTCAGATGGAAACTGTGACCGGGAACCTGCAAGGGGCCCCACCCTCACTGACAAGACAGCTCCAGGGCCTCAGCTGTTCCTGCAAACACTGCGGTTTACACACAACCCCTGCTTCCCTCTGGAGTCTGGACTCCCGGCCCGGGGGGCCACAGGACTGGCCCCATAGGAACCCGGGCGCTGGGTCCCTGGGAGTGTCCCTGGTGACAGTGCCTCCTGCTGTCATCCCAGCTCACTGCTGGGGATGAAGTGCGGCCTGCGTGACACCGCGGGGAGAGGGCCCGGCTCCTTGACGTTCACCCACCTGGGACAGGTGGGTGACAAGGTTCATGGAGAAGGGGTAAGGGCTCGACGTCACAAAGCCGAGGACTCACCTTCATGATCGCGATGGCCATCATGGCAGCCGACACGGAGAACATGATGGCTGGAAGCAGCATGACCACGGCAGCGCCCGGGCTGTACTGGAAGAATCCAATTGCCGACAGCCAGCCGCTGCAAGGGACAAGAGAGTGCGTGGGTGCCTGCACACCTGCCAGATGAGGGCCCATGGTCCTCCCCATGTAAAGAGCTCTGGCCAATCAACAAGGAGTGGACAGCTCATACAAGGACCACCAAGTGGCCAACAAACACATAAAGCGATACTGAGAGGCACCAACTTCAACGCGTGAATACGACCTTATCCCTCCACCATCGCAGCAGTGAGCCGCATGTGCAGTGGACACAAACTTCGACGTGTGAATACGACCTTATCCCTCCACCATTACAGCAGTGAGCCGCGTGTGCAGTGGACACAAACTTCGACGCGTGAATACGACCTTATCCCTCCACCATCGCAGCAGTGAGCCGCGTGTGCAGTGGACACAAACTTCGACGCGTGAATACGACCTTATCCCTTCACCATCGCAGCAGCGGGCCGTGCGTGCAGGGAATGGAGACCAGTGCTTCCCCATTAGTTTCCCTCAGTGAGTCCGGCGGGCACCAGCCATGGAAAGACTCAAAGGCCCCATTGAGCCTGCTACTAAGAACCCAGCCTACGGCAACTGTGTCTAATGATGGGAACTGCTGAAACCTACATCCGCATGTCCAGGAGCAATGCGGATGGAAAATCTGCCACCATCACCTGGTGGGCACTGAGGGACCATTAGAAACAATGGGGAGGCCGGGCGCAGAGGCTTACGCCTGTCGTCCCAGCACTTTGGAAGGCCGAGGCGGGCGGATCACTTGAGGCCAGGAACTGGAGACCAGCCTGACCAACAAGGTGAAACCCCGTCTCTACTAAAAATACAAAAATTAGCCAGGCATGAGGGCGCACGCCTGTAATCCCAGCTATCTGGGAGGCTGAAGCGGGAGGCTGCAGTGAGCCGAGATCGTGCCGTTGCTCTCCAGCCTGGGGGACAGAGCAAGACTCTGTCTCAAAATAAAAAAACGAGGGAAAGCACTGCTTAGATCAGCCACCAGTGGGACACTGGGAAGGCCAGCACGCCCTGGGTCCCTCTGTGCAGGACCAGCCTCTGGGCATTGCACCTGCCTTTGAGACCCAGGAGGCAGAAAACACAGTCATTTTGAGATTTTTGTCTTAACAGGTGATAAAACCACAGGGTTTAAAATTCAGGGAACTTAAAGGCAGGCACGACGTACAGTCTCTCTCCTGCTGACTCCCCTCCCTGGCGCACAGGCAGCCCGCAGGACCCACACCCCCGGATGTGTCCGGGGAGCTTATGCACACACATGCACGGGGCGTGACACGCACGCACACACGGTACCCCCCGCCGCGTCCCTGCAAGATGCTGGCCTGTCCTGTGTTCGCCTGCTTGGAGCCTCCACAGCATCACAGGATGCATGGTCTTTGGGTCATTCCTTCCTCTTTTTTTTTTTTTCTGGAGAGATGGTTTCTCCCTATGTTGCCCAGGCCGGTCTGAACTCCTGGCCTCAAGCAGTGATTCTCCTGCTTTGGCCTCCCAAAGCGCTGGGATTACAGGCGTCAGCCACCACGCCTGGCCTCTTTTATTTTTTAAAAAAGTAAACCTCTCTTTGGATGTAATTTTAGATTTATGAAAAGCGGCAAAGGCATTTGAGGACTCCTTAGCCGCCGCCCCCGCAGCTTCCCACTGGCCGGCATCACACGCCCCCGCCTGCAAGTGTCAGGTCTAGGGAGGCGCCCGGCACACTGTCAGTGGGCTGCATGCTCCACTCAGAGGCTGCGGCGCCCGCTGATGTCCAATTCCTGGTGGGGCCCACCAGGGCCCCCTGCTGCACCGTGTCCTCAGTGCCTGGCTGCCGGCACGTGGCCACCCTCACTGTCTACACAGCTAGGCCCCGCTGGGGGTCATTTCTCTGGAGTTTCCAGTCCTCTGCAACCACAGATGCTGCCGTGGCTCATGGCCTTGGGCATGCGTCACCCCTGGGGAGGTGACGCTGGTGAAGCTGCCTGGGGCAGGGAGAGCGGGGCTGTCCCCTCTCGCCCCACAGCAGTGCACAGAGCGTGTGGGGAGGTGGCGCTGGTGAAGCCGCCCAGGACAGGGAGAGCGGGGCTGTCCCCTCTCGCCCCACAGCAGCGCACTGAGCGTGGGGCCTCACTAAGCCAACAGTGGACATGAAGTCGCCGTGCGCTGTGGTTTGATTTCTCTCATTACGAGGGGGCC
Source organism: Pan troglodytes (assembly GCF_028858775.2). Lineage (NCBI taxonomy): Eukaryota > Metazoa > Chordata > Mammalia > Primates > Hominidae > Pan > Pan troglodytes. The sequence continues at coordinate 4,218,889 of NC_072418.2, read as the reverse complement.
GGGCTCTCCTGTAAGACCCGCTGGGTTTCTTTCTCAAGAGCGTTCACCTTCTGTCCACCTCGGGCAGGGACCGCATGCTCAGCTTCTCCCGTGACCTGCGGGAGATGACCCAGGCTCCGATGAGGAGAGCCAAGTCGCTGCTGCCACACGTGCACGAGGGCCGAGGGGGCAGGGAGGTCTCTGAGGGTCACATGTGGGCACTCACCTCATGCCGGGATCTCAGGACCACCCAACATGGGCACAGGCCTGTCCACCCAGCTCAGCCTGGGAGAGCTGGGGAGGCACCGGGGAGGCGGCTCGCAGGAGGCACTGGAGCCCAGGGAAGGGCCAGTAGGAGCCGAGCCGGCAGCTGGGAGCTCAGGAGGACTCGGAGGATGACGAGCAGTGCCTTGACCTGCAGCCACAGCCTCTGCAGGAGGGGGAAGCACCCCAAAGGCTGGCAGAGCTGGGAGCCCCAGGGACACGCTCGCTATGACTCTAACTCAGATCCCTGGGAAAATGTCACTCAGGCTCTTGGGGTGGCGGGTGACAGACCAGCTTCAGCGGCACATCCAAGGGGTGCACAAACCACAGATCCCGGCCACCCTGGAGGGCCTGGCGCCGGGCGCAGGTGCAGGAGGGGAGAGGCCTGCAGATCGAGGGGCCCTGAAGGGAGAGGAGTCACCATCCCAGGAAACCCGGGACCTTATCTGGATTCTGATTTGTGCACTGGCGTGAGAGCACCGCAGTCTTGTGGGGCAGGAACCCCGGAACAGGAGCTTGCTAACGGGAGCCCAGGAAACGAAAGGCACCCACGGCTCCGTGAGCAGCATCACCCGTGGGGAGCTCCCGCTGTGCCAAGGACAAGGGAGACACGTCGGGGACGTGGGCGAGAACAGTCACTCTCTGCAACTGAGAATTACAAATTATTCCAAAATAAAAAGACTATTTTAAAAGCCACAAATTTGGCCAGGCACAGTGGCTCACGCCTGTAATCCCAGCACTTTGGGAGGCCGAGGCGGGTGGATCACGAGGTTAGGAGTTTCAGACCAGCCTGACCAACACATGGTGAAACCCCGTCTCTTACTAAAAATACAAAAATTAGCTGGGCGTGGGGGCACACACCTGTAGTCCCAGCTACTCGGGAGGCTGAGGCAGGAGAATCGCTTGAACCTGGGAGGTGAAGGTTGCAGTGAGCCAAGATCATGTCACTGCACCCCAGCCTGAGTGACAAGAGAGCGACTGCATCTCAAAAAATAATAATAATAATAGTTTAAAAAAAGGGCCGGGTACAGTGGCTCATAACTGTAATCCTAGCACTTTGGGAGGCTGAGAAAGGCGGATTGCCTGAGCTCAGGAGTTCGATACCAGCCTGGGCAACACGGTGAAACCCCGTCTCTACTAAAATACAAAAGAAATTAGCCAGGCGTGGTGGCGGGCGCCTGTAGTCCCAGTTACTCGGGAGGCTGAGGCAGGAGAATTGCTTGAACCCAGGATGTGGAGGTTGCAGTGAGCTGAGATTGCACCACTGCACCCCAGCCTGCGTGACAGAGCAAGACTCTGTCTCAAAAAAAAAAAAAGAAAAAAAAAGAAAAGAAAAAAGGCAGAAATTTAAGACACCAACACAAACACTTGTGGGCACCTGGCAGCCTTAGAGAGTGACTGTGAGTTTCTCAGGTGTGGTAACAGCACCAGGTATGTGTGTTTTTACAGATGTACAGGTCTTCCTCCTGCAGCGATCCGTGCAGAAACATCAGCAGCCAGGAACTGGCTCCCAGACCCCGCCCGGGTCAGGGGTGTGATCAACACTCAGGAGACAAGCCTGGTAGGGCGCTGGCGAGGACGCAGGCACTGCCAGGGCGAGCTCGGACCCCTCCCTAGGAGAGTGCCTACAATCCCGAACCATGGCTGGGTGCTGGCGAGGACGTGGGCGCTGGCGAGGACGCGGGCGCTGCCAGGGCGAGCTCAGACCCCTCCCTAGGAGAGCGCGTACAATCCAGGACCAGCACGCTCCGGTGGCCGCCTGGCTTCCCAGCAGGCCCACAACCTGGCAGCTGAGCCGCGTCACAGCCACCACGCCCATCAGAGAGAGGCTTACCACGCGCCCCAGCCGGAGAAGCCAATCGCCTGGATGACAGTCAGGACAAACTGGGCTCCGAAGATGAAGAAAAACGCCATGAAATTAAAGGAGCTGTCGGCTCTGGGGAGGGACAGAAAACACGACGGTTACCACAGCCCTGGCTTCTCCCAGACGCGCCTAGAGAGAAACGGGCCAGTCAGAGATGGTGAGAGCGGAGGCTCTATTTTATTCCTTTTTTTTTTTTTTGAGATGGAGTCTCACTCTGTCGCCCAGGCTGGAGAGCAGTGTTGAGATCTCGGCTCACTGCAACCTCTGCCTCCCGGGTTCAAGCGATTCTCCTGCCTCAGCCTCCTGAGTAGCTGGGATTATAGGCGCCCGCAACCACGCCTGGCTAATTTTTGTACTTGTAGTAGAGACAGCGTTTCACCATGTTGGCCAGGCTGGTCTTGAACTCCTGACCTCAGGTGATCCGCCTGCCTCGGCCTCCCAAAGTGCTGGGATTATAGGCCTGAGCCACTGCACCCAGCCAAAATTACTAGAAAGCAAAACAAAACAGACAGTAGTTGGCTCTGGCTTGTGGGCCACAGTTTGCCACCCCCAGATGTGAACTGTCTTTCACACTGGGCAGAGAAAGGGACAGCTCCTCACAGCTGGGCTGGGACTGGGGTGCAGAGTGGGCCCTGGTTCCCTCTGGGTGCAGGCGGCCCCCGGCAGCTCTGCTCACCGGAAGGCCTTGTAGACAGGCCGGAACCAGCACACGTAGCCACAAGGCGTGAACAGGAGCAGCCACACGAAGGCCAGGCCGAAGTTGGTCCCCGAGCCTCCGCCGATCCACCAGGCCAGGCAGGCGATGAGGTTGACGCCGAGGGTGGCGCAGTAAACTGCGAAGAGAGAGGGAGGATGGATGAGCAGGCACGGGAGGGCGTGGCCGTGGGAAAGCATGGGCCCAGCAATGGGGCACCCGCTGTCCGCCTCCCCAGCCCGGTGACCCCACGTCGAGGATGAACTGTGCAAGCCAAGACACTGGGGCCTGGACACCGGCCTCGTCACCGCAGGGACCACCGGGCCCAGGACGGCTTCAGTAGATGGTGGGCCCCCGACGGGCTGCCCCTGCCTAAATGCCACTCCCTCCCTCGGGGAGCCCTGCCTCCCGCTTCCCACCTCCTGCCCCCAGGCGCACTCACACATCCACAGCCGGTAGATCCTCTTCACCAGGACCTGGTGCTCCACTGGGATCTCGTCGGAGAAGTTCTGGTAGAAGCAGGGCTTCACAGGGATGAACTTGGGCAGTGGCGGGAAGTTGTTCTCCTTTTCTGTAGGGACAGAGAACCCACGGACAGAACCAGACTTTGTCTCTTGAAGGAGGCCCCACCTCATCCCTTCGACCCACGGCTGAGTTGCCTCTCATGGCAGAAGGGACTCTGCAGTTGGGATTGAGGGCAGGACGCTGAGACAGGAGAGGGTCCTCATGGCAGCCTCACGAGAGGAGACGGGAGGGTGGGAGTCAGAGAGAAACGGGAAGAGGCTGTGCTGAGGCTGTGAAGGGGGAAAAAGGGGCCCTGAGTGGAGGGATGTGGGCGCCTCTAGACGCTGGGCAAGGTGGGAACTGGCCTACAGCTTGATGTTAGCGTTTCTGGTCTCCAGGACTGTCAGATAACTGATTTCACTGTTTTAAGGAACTAAGTTTATGACTTTTTTTTTGAGACGGAGTCTCGCGCTGTCTCCCAGGCTAGAGGGCAGTGGCGCGATCTCGGCTCACTGCAGCCTCTGCTTCCCAAGCTCAAGTGATTCTTCTGCCTCAGCCTCCCAAGTACCTGGGATTACAGGCGCCCACCACCACACCCGGCTAATTTTTGGATTTTTCTTTTTAGTAGACACGAGGTTTCACCATGTTGGCCAGGCTGGTTTTGAACTCCTGACCTCAAATAATCCGTCCACCTCTGCCTCCCAAAGTGCTGGGATAACAGGCGTGAGCCACCGCGCCCGGCCGAAATTGTTTTTTAAATTTACGTGTCACCCTTCATGCAGGGCCATGCTACTCTTCGTAGCCCTCCTCCATGTTTAGTGTGGGTGCAGCTGCAGCAGGCTGCATTTAGCATCATTCCCTCCGGCAGGCGGGGACGCCAACATGCAGGCTCAGCAGGCCGAGTCCGCACACTGCAGGGAGGCTGTGGCTGTGGCCTGGGGACGCTTCCGTTCCCCATGGCTGCTGTGAGAAACCACCACCGACTGGGAGGCTTAAAACAACAGAAACTGCCCAGGTGTGGGGGCTCCCACCTGTGATCTCAGCACTTTTGGAGGCTGAGGCAGGAGGGTTGCTGGAGCCCAGGAGTTCCAGATCAGCCTGGGCAACCTAGTGAGACCCCAACTCTACAGAAAATACAAAAATTAGCCAAGCGTGGTGGTGCGTGCCTGTGGTCCCAGCTTCTCGGGAGGCTGAGGCGGGAGGATCGCTTGAACCCAGGAGGTTAAAGCTGCAGTGAGCTATGATCACACCACTGCACTCCAGCCTGGGAGAGACCCAGACCCTGTCTCAAAACAAAACAAAGAACACAACAAATATTTATCTGCTAACAGTCCTGGAGGCCAGAAATCTGAGATCAAGGTGTCTCAGGAACGCACTCCCTCTGCAGGCTCCAGGGAAGGAGCCTTCCTGCCTCTCGCAAGCAGCTTCTGGGGGATCCCAGTGCCCTTGGCTCATGGCCGCATAGCTCTGGCCTCTGCCTCCATCTCCACGACGACTCCTCCTGTATCTCCATGTCTTTTTTTTTTTTTTGAGATCCAGTCTCACTCTGTCACCCAGGCTGGAGTGCAGTGGCGTGATCTCGGCTCACCACAACTCCGCCTCCCAGGTTCAAGCGATTCTCCTGCCTCAGCCTCCCAAGTAGCTGGGACTACAGGTGCTGTGCCACCACGCCCAGCTAATATTTTTAGTAGGGATGGGGTTTCACTATGCTGTCCAGGCTGGTCTCAAACTCCTGACCTCATGATCTGCCCACCTCGGCCTCCCAAAGTGCTGGGATTACAGGCGGGAGCCACTGCGCCCGGCCTCCATCTCTTCTTATAAACACAGCAGGCACTGGGATGAGAGCTCGCCCTGCTCCAGTACTTTATCTTAACTCCATCACGTCTGCAAAGGCCATATTCCCAAATGAGGTCCCACTCACAGGTTCCAGGGATCAAGATGGGAACACAGCCTTTGGGGCACTCAGCGTGGCACTGGGAGCTCCCCAGGAGCTTCTGCTCAGCCAGCACTGCCTGAGGAAGTGTCCCTGGGCGCCTGCGAGGGCCAGATGGTGAGTCAGACAGCAAGAGGCCCTGTCCTCAGGGGCCTACGCCCCACTGGGGAAGGCTGCCAGTAAATGAGTGGGTGAGGGACCCCGGGGCGCGTGAGAACACGCCCGCTGCTATAAGGAAAGAGCAGCTGTGATGGCAGGGGCACCCGGCTGGGCCGTGCTTCGGGTCAGTGAGGCGTCCGAGCGGATACACAGGCGGCTCTGCTGTCCTTTGCCCCCAGCAGAGGCGTGACTCCAGCTGTGCTGGGCTACGGGACCCGAGGAGTCAGAGGCCAGGTGGGCCAGGAGGACACTGTGTGCCAACGGCCAGGACCGAGGGCTCCTGTGGGAACTGCTGGCATCTCCCTCCCGCCCACACTGCTGGAGGTTCCCAGGCAGGCAGGACTCACCTGACATCTCTGTTTCACCGACCAGCGCAGGCTGAAGCCTGCAGCCGCCTGGAAGGAAGACAACCACAGTCAGGGAACCCTGAGCCGCCCTGGGCAGAGCGCTAACCACCCACCCACCGTGGCTGAAAAGCCCTTCGTCGTGCCCTGTGCTCTGGACACAGCACTGGGCTGAGCGGGAGCCACAGGCCTGACTCGACCCGATGTGTTACCCCACGGGTCTCCCTCCCCTCGGCTCCAGTGCACACCACCCATGCTGGCAAAACGGGCAGGGCTGGCCGCAGCCCCTCCCACCCACCGCCCCAGCCAAGATGCCCCTTCCCCGCTGTCCTAGGCCCCTGCGTCCCCCAAATCCCGGCTTCAGCCCACAAGGGGTGGGCGCCACAAGGTGAACGCTGCAGGGCCTAAGACCCCATCGCATCCGCATGGCACCCTGGCCGTTCTGAAAGGGAACCCCATGAGCTCACGCACCAGAGCAGCCCCACCCGGCCTGCCATCCACCCACGACTGAGTGGATCTAGCTGCTTCCGTGATCCTGGGGGCGGACCTGCCATTGGGAGATGGGCCAGCCCAGCAGGGGCATGCCTGCTGCCCACTGGGCATCACAGACCAGTGGGGTCTGAACCATCCCAGATCCTGGCAGGGGAACAGGCCCGAGGGGGCGGGCACGGGGCCAGGAGCTGCCTCCCACCCACAGTCCAGGTGAGGCGGTTCCCAGGAACTGAGCCCTCCACTCACACCCCGTTCAGGGACATGTCACCGTGGGGTGGGGCACCCCTGGCTCTTGGGACAGGACATCTTCCCCTCTGCCCGCCTGCCGCCTCCCACCTCTCACTCCCTCCTCCCTGACTTCCTGCCCCTCCGGGGAAGGAGCTGAGCACCTGAGCATGAAGGAGGCCCAAACGCTGCCTCTACCACTCAACTGGGCACGCCTCTGCGGCTCCCACCTCCTCACTCCACGCTGTGGCTCTGGCCCCATCAGGGACCCTCCAGCCCACCTCAGTCCCACCCCCAGGCACGGACTCCCCCACTGCAGGCCTGGCGGGCTCCTGGCCAGCAGTGGTGTTCTGTCCACTGCATGAGCTCCCCACGCAGAGCCCCCACCTGCCGGATCCCCTCCCCTACGGGCTGGGGGCTCACAGCAGGCGTGTCTGGGGGATAAGCTGCATCCACATGGTCAGGCAATGGACGCTTGCCGGGTGGACCCACAGGTCCTGCTCCAAGTTCTGCAAAAACGGCTTTAGTCCTCACTGTGCTGTGACCGACTAGCATCAGCCCTTTGGGGTCCCCTGTTGCCACTTGTGAAGGACACTAAATCCCAGGGCCCTTCCTTAGGGTCGGTGGCCTGTGGACTACGCCTAGTGTCCACACATTTGAGCCAGGCACGCCCGGAACCATCAGGACTCCAGAAGCGGGCAAGGAGGCAGCAGCTGGGGGCCTTGCTCTACCCCAGAATCAGCCCAGGTCTCTGACCACACGTGGCTCAGCAGGTCCCCTCCCGTTGAGCCACCAGGCCCTGTAAAGACCCCACCCCACTCGAGACCTTGGCCACAAAGGCACACACCTCCTAACAGACACCCACTTGGTTTTGGGCTGTTTATTTTCCCATCAGAGCAGTTTCCTGGCCCGCGAGACAGAGGGGACAGAAAGGCAGCAAGGGCACCCGCAGAAGGGCACCGCAGGCACGGGGTGGCCCCAATGACCAAGTCCAGGAAGGCTCGATCCGCACGGAAGGCAGCACCCGTGGTTCCCGCTGGAGGCGGTATGTGTCCCTGAAATCCACGGACAGGCTTGTGCGGAAGAAATCGAGGCCCGGAAGTCCAGGAGGGGCGCCCCACGGCCGGGAGCGGGAAGGGTCCGGAGGCAGGAGGGCGGGGCCTACGTGTCGGGGTCCAGCCAGCGGCACTGCTCCTCCAGCACCCCGCGGAACACCTGGAAGCGGTGGTTGAGGTCGGGCCGTGCGTGGATGCGGAAGCGGGTGCCCAGGGCGCCGTCGGGCGAGGGCGCACCGTAGAAGACGCGCAGGATGCGTGCGTGCACCAGGGCCATGGCGCACATGGCGCAGGGCTCGCGGGTCACGTACAGGTCGTAGCCGGTGCACAGGTAGGGGAGGCCGTCCTCGTCTGCGTCCAGTTTACGCACGGCGCCTGCGCGGACGGCCTGGGGGGCAGCGGCCGGGGCGAAGGAGCAGGCGGGGAAGGGTCTTAAGTCGTAGGTGCCGCGGCCCTGGCCGCGCGCCACGAGGTCCACGCACACCATGACGGCGTGCAGGAGGGGGTTGTCCGCGCAGCTGCAGTCGTGGCCGGTGGCCAGCACGCGGTCCGAGGCCGGGTCCACTACCACGGCCCCCACGGCCCGCAAGCCCCGCGCTGCTGCCCGCCGGGCCGCCCACACCGCCCGCTCCATGTGGCTCTGCATGGCGGCGCGCTCCTGCGTGGAGAAGAGCCGCCCAGCCAGGGCGCTGGTCATCTGCTTGTCCTCGTGGAAGGACGTGGGCCAGTGGGCCCGGGCCTCCTCGAACTGGCCCCTGGTCAGAGGCGGCCGGGCGGGCACGGGCACCAGGAAGGGTTGCCCCAGGCCGCGGGGGTCCACAGCCGGCCGTGGCAGGAGCTCAGCCAGCGAGCGCGGGCCCGAGGCCGGCCCAGCCAGGCAAAGCAGCATCTCCAGGGCGTGGGGGCTGCCGGCATCGCGGCTGGGCCGCACCCGCTTGAGGTGAGGCTGGGCGGGGAGCGGGTGCAGGGCCGACACCTCCTTCAGGAGGCGTGAGGTCTGGCGCTTGTCCAGGACGGGCGCGGCGTAGGCCAGCACCAGCTCCACGTCCCCTGACTGCTTCTCGGACAGGACAGGGAGGGCCTGCCACGGCGCCGGCTCAGGCTCCGGGCTCCCGGCCTCCAAGCACTTGGGCTGCTCCACGAGGCCCGGGGCGGGCTCCATCCTCAGCGAGGCCGACTGTGGGAGACAGAGACGGGAGCAGAGGATCATCCGGCGGCTGCGGGCGGCTGGGGGAGAGCCGGGGAATCCGTCCCGGGAGGCCGTGCTGCCACCAAAGCTGAGGCTAGTCCGAGGGCTCCGGCCCAGGTCACCGCATCAGAGCTACACACTCCCTCATGTCCTGCTAACCTCTGGTTTGCACAGAGTTTAAACAGCCATTGGTTTTTAAAAACGAAGATATAATTCACCTACCAGAAGACAGATCATTTTCTTTTTTTTTTTTTTATTTTTTTTATTTTTGAGACGGAGTCTCACTGTCGCCCAAGCTGGAGTACAGTGGCACGATCTCAGCTCACTGCAGCCTCTGCCTCCCGGGTTCAAGCTATTCTCATGCCTCAGCCTCCAGAGTAACTGGGATTACAGGCATGCGCCACCACGCCCGACTAATTTTTGTGTATTTTCAGTAGAGATGGGATTTCACCACGTTGTTCAGGCTGGTCTCGAACTCCTAACCTCACGTGATCCACCCGCTTCAGCCTGGTGGTGGGATTACAGGTGTGAGTCACTGCGCCCAGCCAAGACAGGTCATTTTCAAAAGCACAATTCATGGCTAGGTACCAGCGGCTCACGCCTGTAATCCCAGCACTATGGGAGGCCGAGGTGGGGGGATCACTTGAGCCCAGGACTTTAAGACCAGCCTAGGCAACATAACAACACCCCATTTCTACTAAATATCAAAAAATTAGCTGGGCGTGGTGGCACACACCGGTGGTTTCAGCTACTCGAGAAGCTGAAACAGGAGGATCACTTGAGGCCGGAAATTCAAGGCTGCAGTGAGCTACAATCGTGCCACTGTACTCCAGCCTGGCTGACAGAGCAAGATGCCATCTCAAAAAAAAAAAGAAAACCCGGGCACGGTGGCTCACGCCTGTAATCCTAGCACTTTGGGAGGCCGAGGCAGGCGGATCACAAGGTCAGGAGATCAAGACCATCCTGGCTAACATGGTGAAACCCCGTCTCTACTAAAAATACAAACAATTGGCCAGGTCTGGTGGCACGCACCTGTAGTCCCAGCTACTAGGGAGGCTGAGGCTTGCAGGAGAACCCAGGAGGTTGAACCTGGGAGGCGCAGGTTACATTGAACCAAGATCGCGCCGCTGCACTCCAGCCTGGTTAACAGCGCGAGACTGTCAAAAAACAACAAAAAAGCCAGGCGTGGTGGCTTAAGCCTGTAATCCCAGCACTTTGGGAGGCTGAGGCGGGCAGATCATGAGGCCACGAGATCGAGACCAGCCTGACAAACATGGTGAAACCCCGTCTCTACTAAAAATACAAAAATTAGCTGGGCGTGGGGGCACGCACCTGTAATCCCAGCTACTCGGGAGGCTGAGGCAGGAGAATTGCTTGAACCTGGGAGGCAGAGGTTGCAGTGAGCCGAGATCGTGCCACTGCACTCCAGCCTGGTGACAGAGCGAGACTCCGTCTCAAAAAAAAAAAAAAAAAAAAAACCTCAAAAACCAAAAACTATCAAGTGTCCTATTCAGTGGCTCTTATTACGCTTGGAGTTGTGCAACCATCACCACTATAAAATTCCAGAACATTCCATCACCCCAAAGAGAAAACTTGTCTCACCACCCCACAACACACACAGCAACCCAGGCAACCACTGATGTGATCTCTGCATCTCCAGAAGCCAGAGCCTGGAAGCAGAAGCCGGGGACAGGCGGCGCCTGGCTTCCAGACAGAAGGGCCATGTGGCCAGGAACTGAGCAGGACCCTTGGTCCCCTGGCCGCAAGGTGCTGAATTCCGCCAACACCTGCGTGAGTTGCAAGCAGATGCCACCCCCGTTGAGCCTCCAGATGACAACACAGCCCTGGCTGACACCTGGGTTCCAGCCCGGTGAGACCCGGCGCAGAGGAGCCAGCCATGTCACATTCAGGCCCCGACCCACAGAACCGGGAGCTGGCGGGTGTTGTATTAAGCCCACAGATGCACGGAGTCTGCTATGCAGTGACAGAAAGCAAGCATGCCAAGTGTGGGGGACACGGGGCCACCTCCCAGAACAGCACACAGCCTGGCACTGACACGGAACACCCACCTCCAGTGGTTTCTGTAAACACTCGCCCCCTAGTTGGCCAAGGGCTAGGAAAAGAAAGACCTCAGAAGACAGGCCACGAAACATAAGCCCTGGAGCGCAGCCCCTCCCCTGGTGGGCCCGACTTCCCATCCCTTGACCACATTCCTGCAGCCGTGGTGGGCCCTGGCCCACCGGGCTTATGATCTTAAGCAGGCAGCCACTGGGGTGTCCCTGCTTACTCAGTCACAGAGGAGGCCCTGGCTGGAGTGGGGCTGTGGGAAGAGCTGGGATCACCCCCGGGACTCCTGCTAACATCCCTGACTGCCGGGCAGTGTGCCAAGGCGGCTCTCGGGTGAGAACCTCCCGGCCTGACATCACCAGCACTGTTACCATCCCTGCCGCTGGCACAGGTGAAGACATCCCTGCTGCTGGCACAGGTGAAGACATCCCAGCCACTGGCACAGGTGAGGACAGGAGGCAGTAGAGCCGTTACCATCCCTGCTGCTGGCACAGGTGAGGACAGGAGATAGTAGGGCCATTACCATCCCTGCTGCTGGCACAGGTGGACATGAGGCAGTAGGGCCACTCCACTGGAGAGGAAGGGCTGGTGGGGCCCCCGGCTCTCAGGATCCACCCATTAGAAGGGAGCCTGCCCTAGGCAGGCAGACAGCACAGCAGAGAGGCAGGCGTGGGGACAGCCAGCCTGCAGGGACTGCTCACAGGGCCCTGGGGGACAGCGCTTCTGGCTCCCACATCTTTGGCATCCACCCCACCTGAACAACCCCAAACCACAGTCTCAGCTGGCCAGCCTTCCCGCACCTGCATCTGCCCCCACAGACTCGCACCGCAGGCCTGAGGTTGGATTACAGGCGTAAGCCACCACGCCCAGCCCACATTTTTTTTTTTTCAGACAGAGTCTCACTCTGTTGCCCAGGGTGGAGTGCAGTGGCATGATCTCAGCTCACTGCAACCTCCACTTCCCAGGTTCAAGCGATTCTCCTGCCTCAGCCCCCCTGGTAGCTGGGAATACAGGCACATGCCACCACGCCCGGCTAATTTTTTTATTTTCAGTAGAGACGGGGTTCCACCATGTTGGCCAAGCTGGTCTTGGAACTCCTGACCTCAGGTGATCCACCTGCCCCAGCCTCCCAAAGTGCTGGGATTACAGGTGTGAGCCACCGTGCCCAGCCCACATTTCTTAAAAGTATAAATTAGTTGGGCACGGTGGTGTGCACATGTAGTCCCAGCTACTCAGGAGACCAAGGAGAGAGGATCACTTAAGCACAGGAGTTTGAGACCAACCTGGGCAAGATGGAGAGACCCTGTTCCTTTTTTCAAATAAATAAATAATAATAAAATCCTAAAAACCTTACTACCTGTGTGCTCACAGTTATTTCTAGCAGACAGTACTGCCTCAGATGGTGCTAGGGCTAAGCCGCAGATGATCTTAAAATGACTCCAGCCAGGTGATCCTGAACTGCCCGCCTGGACTACACATCCCCGCTGGTACGGACGGCTCCTCCCGCAGACAGGGATGTGTCTCTGGATCATTTCGCAGCCGCGCAGCTGTGGGTGCTATTCCTCGACATGCACTGCCCGGTCCACGCCTCAGCCGCCGGGGCGCCCCACAGATGGGGGACCAGCAGCCAGTGGAACTCCAGGCCAGTGGCCTTGGAGGTCACGCTGAAGCGGCCCCAGCGCTGCCCTAAGCTCACGCGTTCAACAAAGCACAGAACCGGAGATGCAGTGGGAGCCGGGAGCAGGAAGCGAGGAGGCAGCGCCAGGTGCTGCCGCTGCCCGAGGCCCCGTGCCAGGTGGGGTCCGTAGCAGCTGACTCGCTGGTCCCTCCCAAAACGCACACCACGCGCGACCAGGACCGAGAGGCCCGCGCAGCCCGGCTAGGCCACAAACACTCCACTGTCTCCAGGGTAAAAGACAAACACAGCCTCGCTTGTCCCTCCAAGAGTACAACCTCTGTCTGATGAAAAACAAACGACCCAGAGAGGAGGCAGCTGCCGGGACACTGCAGGCTGGGCCCGCCGCGCCCTTGGAGGGCAGGTCAAAATCCCGGAACAGGCAGTGTTCAGGCTGATTGACTGTCCCAGGCCAGGGCGGCCTCAACTGCCAGAGCACCCCCTACCCACCTGCTATGGCCCAGGGGGGACGACTCACTCCCACAGCGACTGCCCCCCAACAGCAGGGGGCCACCTGACCCTCCCTCTACCACACCCACCCAGAAGGCAGGCGACCGACCACTGGGACCCCTCAGGAGGGCAGGCAGCCCAGGTCCCAGGTCCCAGCAGAACACAGCCGCCAGCCTGGGCTGGGAACCGGCATAGCTCCAGGCAAGTGAGTCAGACCCTGCGTGGTGACAACCCTGGTGAACTGGAGGCTGGGAGGCCTTTACCTAAGCCCACAGATGAGGAGGCCAAGGTCCGCGCCGAGACCTGGGTGTGTCCGCCCAGAAAACACACCTAGTCCCCAACCTGCCCTAGAGGCGTTCAGCCCAGCGCGGTCAATTCCTGACTGCGAGAACTCAGGTACAAGTCCTGACTCCTCCAAGCCTTGGCTTCCACCCCTGTGAAATGGGAATTCCTGCTCTACCTTTTTTTTTTTTTTTTTTTTTTAAGGCAGGGCTGTCAGGTACCTAAGAGAAAATGGGGGGATGGAGGGGCCTGACCATCTTCAGCAGAATCCAGGAGGGCTCCTCGGAGGCAGTGACCCACAGCCCAGCCTGGAAGGCTGGGGAAGTAGGGGAGAGAACACGGAGAGGGAACAGCTAATGCTCAGTTCCAGGGCACACCAATAGTCTGCGTGGGGTTTTTTTTTTTTTTTTTGGGACAGTCTCACTCTGTCCCCCAGGCTGGAGGGCAGTGGCGCGATCCTGGCTCACTGCAACCTCTGCCTCCCTGGTTCAAGCAATTCTCCTACCTCAGCCTCCCAAGCAGCTGGGACAACAGATGTGCACCACTATGCCTGGCTAATTTTTTATATTTTTAGTAGAGGTGGGATTTCACCATATTGGTCAGGCTGGTCTCGAACTCCTGACCTTGTGATATACCTGCCTAGGCCTCCCAAAGTGCTGGGATTACAGGCGTGAGCCACCGCGCCCAGCCTGGGGCTTGTTTCTTTACACACACACACACACACACACGTATATATACATATATACATATATATATATATACATATAATTTTTTTTTTTTTTGAGACAGAGTCTCACTCTGTCGCCCAGGCTGGAGTGCAGTGGCACGATCCTGGCTCACTGCAAGCTCTGCCTCCTGAGTTCACACCATTTTCCTGCCTCAGACTCCTTTGGGAGTGGCCGGGACCACAGGCGCCCACCACCATGCCTGGCTTTTTTTTATTTTTAGTAGAGACAGGGTTTCACCGTGTTAGCCAGGATGGTCTTGATCTCCTGATCTCGTGATCCACCCGCCTTGGCCTCCCAAAGTGCTACGATTACAGGCGTGAGCCACCACGGCCGGCGCTACATGTATGTATTTTATTTATTTATTTAGAGACAGGGTCTCGCTCTGTTGCCCAGGCTGGAATGCAGTAGTGCCATCACAGTTCACTGCAGCCTCAACCTCCTGGGCTCAAGCAATCCTCCTGCCTCAGCCTCCCAAGTAGCTGGGACCACAGACATGTGTCACCATGCCTGGCTTATTAAAAAAAAATCTTTTTTTCTTTTTTTTGGAGAGTGAGTCTTGCTAGGTTGCTCAGGCTGGAGTACAATGGTGCCATCTTGGCTCACTGCAAACTCCACCTCCCAAGTCCAAGCGATTCTCCTGCCTTGGCCTCCCCAGTAGCTGGTTTTACAGGCGCGTGACACCACGCCCAGCTAATTTTTGTATTTTTGGCAGAGATGGAGTTTCACCATGTTAGACAGGCTGGTCTCGAACTCCGGACCTCAGGTGATCCACTCGCCTTGGCCTCCCAAAGTGCTGGGGTTATAGGGTGAGGAACTGCACCCAGCCGTCCTTGTTTCCACGGAGTTGATCCTCTGTTTCTGGACACCCAACAAGGAGGCCTTCTCTGCAAGACAGCGGGGAACCTCGGCCCTCGGGGTAGGGTGTGGGAGATAACTGGGGGCCTGTGATACAAAAACTTGAAAAACTCATACTCTAGGTAACGATGAGGAACGATGGTCAATTCTGGGGATGTACCAAGGCCTAGGGGAATCTCCACATAAAGGCAAATCAGAGCTGGGGAGGAAGGACGCGAAGGCTACGGAAACTCGCGAGAGCGCGGTTCAGAGGCAGGGGACTGCGGGACATGACCTGAGGAAAGACCACCGGAAGCAGCTGGAGGATACGGGGTCTCCCGCACGGACCATAAGGGCGCGCACGCGCAGAAAGGCGCTAGGCCCGGGGGGGCGCTAGGCCCGGGTGAGCGCGGTCCTGAGGCTTCCCCCAGGCCAGCGCCGCGCGCACGCGCATTCGCGCCGCCTCCCCGCGTCGCCCACCGGCCCGCCCGAGACGCGCGCAAGGCTGGCCTGGGCCCCCCGTTTTCTCCCCACGAACGGCCGGCGCCCCTCACCGCCGAGACCCCCCATGTCAGCCCCTACTCCCCCTCTGGGGAAGTCTGAGCCTGGAGAACCCGAGACCTCGGGGCCGCGCGCTTACCTGAGGGATCCGGGCGCGAGCGCAGCGCTTCGCCAAGTCTTAGCAACCGGCCCGGCCCAACCCACCTCACCCCGCCTCGTCTCCGCCTGGAGCCGCGGAGCACGACGGGAGCGTAGTTCCAGGGGCGGGATCTTCGCCAGGCAAAGGTGGGGCAAGGACTACAATTGCTAGTAGGCACTGCGCGCCGCCGCCTCGCCCCGCCCCGCTCCGGCACTGCGCTCACATGACCTCCGGGCGGCGTGGGAGGAGGAGAGGCGGGGCCGCTGCGCTGGGCGAGCGCTGAGTTTACAGGTTCGAATCCCGTCAAGCGGCCAGGGAAAACTCGGAACCCGGGGGATCTTTGGAAGGTTAGCAGAGTGGGAAGGATGAGGCAGAGGGGGTATATGACACCCGTCCCCTGAGTCCGGGATGGGGCCAGGTTCCAGTTCTGCCTGTTACTGCACTCCGGCGTGGGCCGCCCTCAGGTTTGAGTTTTCTCATCAGTACCGTAGGTGAAGAAGACCTCTTGCCTCTCCTGGGCCAAACAAGCACACTTTTTTTTTTTTTTTTTTTTTTTTTTGAGACGGAGTCTCACTCTGTCACCCAGGCTGGAGTGCAGTGCTAGGCTCACTGCAACCTCCACCTCCTGGGTTCAAGCGATTTCTGGCTAGTTTTTGTACTTTTAGTAGAGAAGGGGTTTCACCAAAACATGCACATTTTATGAGCAATTTGTTACTCCTTCCAGTTGGACAGGTTTAACCAAGTGGTTCTCAACGGGAGGGAATTTGTCATCCCCTCCCCCAACAGCTTGACAGTGCCTGGCTGTAACCAGCTCAGGCTCCGATGCCAGAGTCTTGCCAAACCAGTAAGGAGGAAAAAGTGCAGTGAAAGGAAGGTGACTTCCTTTCAGAGTTCGCAGCGGGGAAGCAGCTGGTTTAGGCCTCCAGAAACCCCTTCAAACTTGAGGCTGGGGTGAGGGGCTAAAAAAGGGGAACTGGGAATGGTGGGTGTGCAGGGGAGGTGCTGAGTATAAGCTCTGTGTGTTCATGAATTTTGGTGGCTTAAAAGCGCAGGCTGGCCTCATCCTAATAAGGGCCGGGTTGCAGACCACCTTGAGGAAATCTCTGGGATTTTACAGGTGGGTCTCCGTGCTTGGCCTGTCTCCAGATTAGCTCCTGAAACGTTCTTTCTTTTTTCTTTTTTTTCGAGACAGTCTCGCTTTTGTCACCGAGGCTGGAGTGCAGCGGCACGATCTCAGCTCACCGCAACCTCCACCTCCCAGATTCAAGTGATTCTCCTGCCTCAGCCTCCCGAGTAGCTGGGATTACAGGCACACGCCACCACGCCTGGCTAATTTTGTATTTTTAATAGAGATAGGGTTTCTCCATGTTGGTCAGGCTGGTCTCAAACTCCTGACTTCAGGTGATCCACCCGCCTCGGCCTCCCAAAGTGCTGAGATTACAGGCGTGAGCCACCGTGCCCAGCCTGTTCCTGGAACTTTTAGGTAATCACATAATTAGATAGATGCATACAGTTAGGTAAACTTGCAGAGTGTGAGGGAGTTTATGGTGAGAAAGGGGAGGACATGTTTCAAAGAAAGTGCATTTCAAGGTCGGGCGCGGTGGCTCATGCCTGTACTCCCAGCACTTTGAGAGGCCAAGGTGGGTGGATCACCTGAGGTCAGGGGTTCGAGACCAGCCTGGCCAACATGGCGAAACCCCGTCTCCACTAAAAATACAAAAATTAGCCAGGCATGGTGGCGGGGGCCTTTAATCCCAGCTGCTGGGAAGGCTGAGGCAGGAGAATCACTTGAACCCGGGAGACGAAGGTTGCGATGAGCTGAGATCGCACCATTGCACTCTGTTGCCTGGGCGACAGAGTGAGACTCCATCTCAAAAAAAAAAAAAAAAAAAAAAAAAAACAGCATTCCAGGAAACTATTTCGCTCTCAGTTGCTTTCTTTTTTCCTTTTCTGAATAAAAACTCAGACTGCTGTGAGTTTCACTTTTTCTTTTTTTAGCTTAAATACACATCTCTCCATCCCTGGATGCCTCATGCAAACTAGCCAAGAGCCCCTGTTTTGCTGATTTGTTTAAAAAAAAAAAAAGACAGCCTTTATTTGGTAAGTCATTAAATCCAAAGCCCAGATTCTCTGCATCTAAAAAAATGAATCTAGGCCAGGCATGGTGGCTCGTGCCTGTAATTCCAGCACTTTGGGAGGCTGACACATGAGGTTTGCCTGAGGCCAGGAGTTTGAGACACGCTGCCATCTCTGCAAAAAAAAAAAAAAAAAAAAAAAAAGAATTGCTGGGTCCGGAGGGGCACCGAGTAAGTGAGACAGCTGGGACAGCTACTCAGGAGGCCGAGGTGGGAGGATCACTGGAGTCCAGAAGGTCAAGGCTGAAGTGAGCTATGATTGTGCCACTGCGCTCCAGCTGGCAAATTTTTGTATTTTTTAGTACACCATGTTGGCCAGGCTGGTCTCAAACTCCTGACCTCTGGTGATCTACCCGCCTCAGCCTCCCAAAATGCTGGGATAGTGCGAGCCACCATGCCTGGCCTTCTTTCGGGTTTTTGTTTTGCTTTGGGGTTTAAGCTAGTTTCAGTCATTATTTCAGCCTCTACTGATGGGACCCCTTTTTTAATTGACAGTGTTCTTTATCCAGAACTTTTCTTTTTCTTTTTTTTTTTTTTTGAGAAGGAGTCTCACTCTGTTGCCCAGGCTGGAGTGCAGTGGCGCAATCTCAGCTCACTGCAAGCTCCACCTCCCGGGTTCACGCCATTCTCCTGCCTCAGGCTCCCGAGTAGCTGGGACTACAGGCGCCCACCACCACGCCTGGCAAATTTTTTTGTATTTTTAGTAGAGACGGGGTTTCACCATGTTCGCCAGGATGGTCTCGATCTGTTGACCTCGTGATCCGCCCGCCTCGGCCTCCCAAAGTGCTGGGATTACAGGCATGAGCCACCGCGCCCAGCCTTTATCCAGAACTTTTCAAAAGTAATGTGGCCCACAGCCGTTGTGCTGGCTCACACCTGTAATCCCAGTGTAATCCCAGGACTTTGGGAGGCCGAGGCGGAGGGATTGCTTGAGTCTAGGAATTTTGAAATTGCCCTGGGCAACACAGCGAGACCTTGTCTCTTTCTTTAAAAAAAAAAAACAACATAGCTGGGAATGGTGGCGCCTGTAGTCTCAGCTACATGCCGGGAGGCTGCGGCAGAAGGATGGCTTGAGCCCAGGAGGCAGAGGTTGCAGTGAGCTGAGATCACACCAATGCCACTTCACTCCAGCCTGGGTGACAGCCAGACTGTCTCAAAAGAAAAAACAAATGGAACGTGACCCTCCCGACTCACAGTAATGGGTCAGGGTCCGGCATCGAAATGTTGCAAAATCATGGAGTCGGTTCCCCAATTGTGAGCTTAGTGGCTGCAGAGAATCAGCCAGAAGCCTAAGTCAGACACTGGCGGGCTGGGTGGCCCCAAGTGACAGGCAGTCAAGAAATGACCAGGACCAAGCTCGGGGGCTCACGCCTGTAATCCCAGCACTTTGAGAGTCCAAGGTGGAAGGATCGCTTGAGCCCAGGAGTTTGAGGCCAGCCTGGGCAACATAGTGAGACCTTGTCTCTACACAAACATTTTAAATTACCCAGGTATGGTGTGTGCCTGTGGTCCCAGCTACTTGGGAGGCTGAGGTGGCAGGATCACTTGACCCAAGAGGTCAAGACTGCAGTGCGCTTTCATCAGCATTACTGCACTCCAGCCTGGGCAACAAAGGGAGATCCTGTCTTTAAAAAAATAGGCCTGGGCGGGGCGCGGTGGCTCACGCGTGTAATCCCAGCACTTTGGGAGGCCAAGGTGGGCGGATCATGAGGTCAGGAGATCGAGACCATCCTGGCTAACATGGTGAAACCCCGTCTCTACTAAAAATAAAAAAGCCAGGCGTGGTGGCGGGCGCCTGAAGTCCCAGCTACTTGAGAGGCTGAGGCAGAAGAATGGTGTGAACCCAGGAGGTGGAGCTCGCAGTGAGCTGAGATTGCGCCACTGCACACCAGCCTGGGTGACAGATGGAGACTGTGTCTAAAAAAAAAAAAGAAAAAAAAATAGGCCGGGCATGGTGGCTCACAGCTGTAATCCCAGCACTTTGGGAGGCCGAGGTGGGTGGATCCCAAGGTCAGGAGTTTGAGACCAGCCTGACCAACATGGTGAAACCCCGTCTCTACTAAATATACAAGAAATAGCCGGATGTGGTGGCGCTTGCCTGTAATCCCAGCTACTCAGGAGGCTGAGGCAGGAGAATAGCTTGAACCCGGGAGGTGGAGGTTGCGGTGAGCTGAGATTGTGCCACTGCACTCCAGCCTGTGTGACAGAGCGAGACTCTAAAAAAATAAACAAAATAAAACAAAACAAAATAAAATAAAATAAAAATAAGACCGGGAGTGGTGGCTCACGCCTGTAATCCCAGCACTTTGGGAGGCCGAGGCGGGTGGACCACTTCAGGCCAGGGGTTCTAGTTGTGGGATATAATGGCGTTTCTCTTCAAATAATCTGATCAATCATTTATTCTTTAATTCATAGTACCCCTCCTTTCCCTTCTTTTTCTCCTTTTTCCTTTTTGCCTTTGTTAAATGCCTAGACACGCCTCAATACCAAGCGTTATCAGCATCAGCTTACATTCCTTTCCTTATTTTAAAAAAAGACTAACTTTCTAGCTCATCACAGACACCCCCTTCCCCATTCTCTCCACTTTCTTTTTCTTTCTTTTTTTTTTTTTTTTTTTGAGACAGAGTCTTGCTCTGTCACCCAGGCTGGAGTGCAGTGGCATAATTTCCGCTCACTGCAAGCTCCGCCTCCCGGGTTCACGCCATTCTCCTGTCTCAGCCTCCCGAGTAGCTGGGACTACAGGCGCCCGCCACCACGCCAGGCTAATTTTTTGTATTTTTAGTAGGGACGGCGTTTCACTGTGTTAGCCAGGATGGTCTTGATCTCCTGACCTCGTGATCCACCCGCCTCAGCCTCCCAAAGTGCTGGGATTACAGGTGTGGGCCAGCAGGCCTGGCCT
The DNA here is from genome assembly GCF_028858775.2 of Pan troglodytes. Lineage (NCBI taxonomy): Eukaryota > Metazoa > Chordata > Mammalia > Primates > Hominidae > Pan > Pan troglodytes. The sequence goes on along the minus strand of NC_072418.2, from coordinate 4,198,477 downwards.
GGACAATTACTTCCTCTGAGAGGCCTTCTCTAACCAGTCATATGGAAAAAATAAAAAATATTGTTATTATATCACTCTATTTTATTGTTATTTATCTATTTTTATTTATTTATGTTTCTTTAACATTTTGATATTTATTTATTTTTGAGACGGAGTCTCGTTCTGTCACCCAGGCTGGAGTGCAGTGGCATGATCTCGGCTCACTGCAACCTCCAACTCCTGGGTTCAAGCGATTCTCCTGCCTCAGCCTCCTTAGTAGCTGAGATTACAGGCATGTGCCACCACGCCCGGCTAATTTTGTAGTTTTAGTAGAGACGGGGTTTCTCCATGTTAGTCAGGCTGGTCTCGAACTCCTGACCTCAGGTGATGCCCCCCCCCCCCCCGCCTCAGCCTCCCAAAGTGCTGGGATTACAGACATGAGCCACCACGCCCTGCCTAAAATATTTGTTTTCATAATTAAAAACATTGTTTCTTAGCCAGGCCCTGTGGCTCATGCCTATAATCTTAGGACTTTGATTTTTTGTTTTTGTTTTTGTTTTTGTTTTTGAGACGGAGTTTCCCTCTTGTTGCCCAGGCTGGAGTGCAATGGTGCAATTTTGGCTCACTGCAACCCCTGCCTCCTGGGTTCAAGCGATTCTCCTGCCTCCACCTCCTGAGTAGCTGGGACTACAGGCATGCGCCACCACACCTGGCTAATTTTTCATATTTCTAGTAGAGACGGGGTTTTACCATGTTAGTCACGTTGGTCTCGAACTCTTGACCTCAGGTGATCCACCTGCCTCAGCCTTCCGAAGTGTTGGCATTACAGGCGTGAGCCACCGCGCTGGCTTTTTTTTTTTTTTCTGCGACGGAGTCTCGCTCTGTCACCCAGGCTGGAGTGCAGTGGCGCCATCTCCGCTCACTGCAAGCTCCGCCTCCCGGGTTCACGCCATTCTCCTGCCTCAGCCTCCCGAGTAGCTGGAACTACAGGCGCCCGCCACCACGCCCGGCTAATTTTTTGTATTTTTTTTAGTAGAGATGGGGTTTCAGCGTGTTAGCCAGGATGGTCTCAATCTCCTGACCTCATGATCCACCCACCTCGGCCTCTGTACTTTTTTCCTATTGGCTGGGGTCGGGTCACACAATCTAAACTAATTTTGGTTGGCTAAACATTTGATTTTTTTTAGATAGGGTGCGTATGTAAAAGAAAGGGGAGGCCGGGCACGGTGGCTCACGCCTGTAATCCCAGCACTTTGGGAGACCGAGGAGGGCAGATCACGAGATTAGGAGATCGAGAACATCCTGGCTAACACAGTGAAACCCCGTCTCTACTAAAAATACAAAAAATTAGCCGGGTGCGGTGGCACGCGCCTGTAGTCCCAGCTACTCGGGAGGCTGAGGCAGGAGAATCACTTGAACCTGGGAGGCAGAGGATGCAGTGAGCTGAGATTGTGCCACTGTACTCCAGCCTGGGCAACAAGAGCGAAACTCTGTCTCAAAAACAAAAAAGAAATAGTATTAGACAAAGTGTGATGAAAACTGAAAAAAATTAAGAAAGTTAAAAAAACAAAACAAAACAAAACAAGAATGCGTCCAAAAAAGGAGAGGAGTTCCCCGCAAGACCCTCTGTTTCCACATGGCTGAGGCCAAAATCAGTATCAACTTCCCTGTCACCACCTTGTTCAGCTTGTTTCTTTGCGTCAGCATCCCATTAACTTTCTGATTTGTTTGTTTGTTTTGAGACGGACTCTCGCTCTGTCACCCAGGCTGGAGTGCAGTGGCATAATCTTGGCTCAGTGCAACCTCCGCCTCCCAGGTTCAAGCGATTCTCCTGCCTCAGCCTCCTGAGTAGCTGGGACTGCAGGTGCCCGCCACCACGCCCGGCTAATTTTTTTATAGTTTTAGTAGAGATGGGGTTTCACCACATTAGCCAGGATGGTCTTGATCTCCTGACCTAGTGATCCGCCTGCCTCGGCCTCCCAAAGTGCTGGAATTACAGGCGTGAGCCACCACGCCTGGCTATATATATATTTTTTCGAGACGGAGTCTCGCTCTGTCTCCCAGGCTGGAGTACAGTGGCACGATCTCAGCTCACTGCTACCTGTGCTTCCCGGGTTCAAGCAATTCTCATGCCTCAGCCTCCCAAGTAGCTGGGATTACAGATGCCTGCCACCACGCCTAGCTAACTTTTGTATTTTTAGTAGAGACGGGGTTTCACCATGTTAGCCAGGATGGTCTCGGTCTCACCTCATGATCCACCTGCCTGGCCTCCCAAATTGCTGGAATTACAGGCGTGAGCCACAGCGCCCGGCCAGGGATGTCTCATTTATTTCACCTCCACCAGGACAGGACGTTTTGGTGTTTTTTGTTTTGTTTTTGAGATGGAGTCTCACTCTGTCCCCCAGGCTGGAGTGAAGTGACATCTCGGTTCACTGCAACCTTCGCCTCCCGGTTTCAAGCGATTCTTGTGCCTCAGCCTCCTGAGTAGTTGCAATTACAGGCGCCCGCCACCACGCCTGGCTAATTTTTGGATTTTTAGTAGAGATGGGAGTTCGCTGTGATGGCCAGGCTGGTCTGGAACTCCTGATCTCAGGTGATCCTCCCGCCTCAGCCACCTAAAGTGCTAGGATTACAGGCATGAGCCACCGTGCCTGGCCTTGGTGTGTTTTTTGTTTTGTTTTTTTTTTTGAGACAAGATCTGCCTCTGTCACCCAGGCTGGAGTGCAGTTGTGCAGTCATAGCTCACTGTGGCCTTTGCCATCCGGGCTCAAGTGATCCTCCCACCTCAGCCTGCCATGTAGCTGGGACCACAGGTGTGTCCCGTCACGCCCGGCTAATTTTTGTTGTGGTTGAAATTTTTGTAGAGTCGAGGTCTTGCTGCCCTGCCCAGGCTGGACTTTCATTCTCGGCGGTATCCCTATTGCCCAGCACGCACGTGGGCAGCCCTTGTTGCTGTTATCCTGGCAAGTCAAGTGGGATCGCCCCCGCCTCTCCTGGGAGCCCTGCACCAGCCTCTCGGACCCTCCCAAAATCAAGTGGACACGGTTGCCACCTACCGACCAAAGGCAGCTGCACCCCAGTCACGGGGCTTCCGGCCGGATCTAAGCACGTGTTTACACCCTTTCCCAGAAGGTCCACACCCACCACACTCGGCTCCGGTGGGCGGGAGACAGTGCTGGCAACAGAGAAAAATCACACTCCCTGATCAGCAGTGCGGAAGTTTAAAAGCTCTGTGCTAACACTGGGGTCAAAAATGGAGTGTCACCCGGGCGCGGTGGCTCACGCCTGTAATCCCAGCACTTTGGGAGGCCGAGGCAGGTGGATCACAAGGTCAGGAGATCGAGACCACCCTGGCTAACATGGTGAAACCCCATCTCTACTAAAAATACAAAAAATTAGCCGGGTGTGGTGGTGGGCGCCTGTAATCCAGCTATTTGGGGGGCTGAGGCAGGAGAATGGCGTGAACCCTGAGATCACGCCAATGCATTCCAGCCTGGGTGACAGTGCCAGACTCCGTCTCAAAAAAAAATTTTTTTTTTTTTGCAGAGACAGAGGTCTCTCTTAGTTGCCCAGGCTGGTCTTTTTTTTTTTTTTTTTTTTTGAGATGGAGTCTCGCTCTGTCGCCTAGGGGTGCAGTGGCATGATCTTGGCTCACTGCAAGCTCTGCCTCCTGCGTTCACGCCATTCTCCTGCCTCAGCTTCCCGACACCACCCCCGGCTAATTTTTTTTTTTTTTTTTTTGAGACAGAGTCTCGCTCTGTGGTCCAGGCTGGAGTGCAGAGGCGTGATCTCAGCTCACTGCAAGCTCCACCTCCCGGGTTCACGCCATTCTCCTGCCTCAGCCTCCCGAGTACCTGGGACTACAGGCGCCCACCACCACACCTGGCTAATTTTTTGTATTTTTAGTAGAGATGGGGTTTCACCGTATTAGCCAGGATGGTTTTGATCTCCTAACCTCGTGATTCGCCCACCTCGGCCTCCCAAAGTGCTGGGATTACAGGCGTGTGACACCGCGCCCAGCCCCAGGTTGGTCTTGAACTTGTAAGGCTCAAGTGATCCTCCCACTCTGCCTGCCAAACTGCTGGGATTATAGGCGTGACCTAAGGCACTTGGCGTGGAGATAGGAAGTCTCTCTCTGTGGCCCAGGCTGGAGTGCAGTGGAAGCTGATCATGGCTCACCACAGCCTCAAACTTCTGGGCTCAGGGGATCCTCCCACATTGGGCTCCCGAGTAGCTCAGACCACAGGCATGTGCCCCGACACCTGGCTAACCAAATTTTTTTTTTTTTTTGTAGAGATGGGGTCTTGCTGTGTTGCCCACGCTAGTCTCAAACTCCTGGGCACCAGTGATCCTCCTGCCTTGGCCTCTCAAAGTATTTGGATTACAGGCTTGAGCCACTGTGCTTGGCCCCCTCCGAGACAGGACTTTTTAAAGAGATTATTAGGTTCAAATGACATCCTGAGGGTGCGCCCAAATCCAATCTGACTTGTTTCTCTTTAAGAGGCAGTTACAGCCAGGCGCGGTGGCTCACACCTGTAATCCCAGCACTTTGGGAGGCCGAGGCGGGCAGATAACCTGAGGTCAGGAGTTTGAGATCAGCCTGGCCACCATGGTGAAATCCTGTCTCTACTAAAAATACAAAAATTAGCCAGGTGTGGTTGGCGGGCACCTGTAATCCCAGCTACTTGGGAGGCTGAGGCAGAAGAATCGCTTGAACCTGGGAGGCGGAGGTTGCAGTGAGCCGAGATTGTGCCTCTGCACCCCAGCCTGGGCGAGGGAGCAAGACTTCATCTCAAAAAAAAAAAAAGAAATAGGCCAGGCGCGGTGGCTCACGCCTGTAATCCCAGCACTTTGGGAGGCCAAGGCGGGTGGATCACTTGAGGTCAGGAGTTGAGACCAGACTGGCCAATATGGTGAAACCCTGTGTCTACTAAAAATACAAAAATTAGCCAGACGTGGTGGCGGGCGCCTGTAATCCCAGCTACTCAGAAGGCTGTGGCAGAAGAGTCGCGTGATCCCAGGCGGTGGAGGTTGCAGTGAGCCGAGATCGCGCCACTGCACTCCAGCCTGGGTGACAAAGTGAGACTCTTAACTCAAAAGAAAAAGAAAATAAAGAAAGAAATAAATAAGTTAAATAACCCAATTCCTGGTGGGCTGGTGGGAGCAGAGGGTGCTGGGTCTGGTGTGTCGAGGGGACGGGGCTGGGTGCCTGCAGGGAAGGTCGCTGGGAGGGTCCCCGGCCCTGGCCCTGCTCCCTCCCCGCATCTCTGACCTCGTGGTTGGGTGATGCTATTCTAAGATGCCCCCCCCCCCCAACTTCCTTCCTTCTCTTGTCAGGAACCCACTTCCTGAGCAGGTTCCACTCTCTCCCCTCTGGGAGGGGTATCCCTCCGCAGCGCTCAACGCCCCTGACCCTGGAAGGAGGCCTCCCGGTCCTTTCCCCAAAAGAAGCCTGGCTACAGAATCTTTGAGGCCAAGCTCAGAATGACAATACAGGGCCCCTTGTTTAAAAATGTTTAGAAATTTTTTTTTTTTCTAAGACAGAGTTTTTTTGCTCTTGTTGCCCAGTCGGAATACAATGGTGCTATCTCGAGTCACGACAACCTCTGCCTCCTGGGTTCAAGCGATTCTCCTGCCTCAGCCTCCCAAGTAGCTGCGATTACAGGCATGTGCCTCCACGCCCGGCTAATTTTGTGTTTTTAGTAGAGACGGGGTTTCTCCATGTTGGTCAGGCTGGTCTTGAACTCCCGACCTTAGGTGATCCGCCCCCCTCGGCCTCCCAAAGTGCTGGGATTACAAGCGTGAGCCACCGAACCCGGCCTTTTTTTTTTTTTTTTTTTTTTTTTTTTAAAGAGACGGAGTCTTGCTCTCTCGCCCAGGCTGGAGTGTAGTGGCATGATCTCAGCTTACTGCAACCTCCGCCTCCTGAGTTCAAGCAATTCTCCTGCCTCAGGTTCCCAAGTAGCTGGGTCTACAGGCATGCGCCACCATGCCCAGCTAATTTTTGTTTTTTCAGTAGAGACGAAGTTTCACCATATTGGTCAGGCTGGTCTTGAACTCCTGACCTCAGCTGATCCGCCCGCCTGGGCCTCCCAAAGTGATGGGATTACAGGCGTGAGCCACCGCACCCAGCCAATTTTTAGGAATTTTGAGACAGCAACCACAGAGCATTATATCATGCCTAGATTCCTCTGAGTGTGGGTCCCCAGCGGACCCCTGAGGCCTCTGCCTGCGAAGCTGGCGCTAACCAAAGTGCTCGTCTAACTCCGTGGTTTTATGAACATTGATTTATTTGGTTGTGGTAAAATACGCATAATATAAAGTTGACCATCTTAACCCTTTTATTTTATTTTATTTATTTTTTTGAGACAGTCTCGCTCTGTCGCCCAGGCTGGAGTGCAGTGGCGCAAGCTCCGCTCACTGCAAACTCCGCCTTCCCGGGTTCACGCCATTCTCCTGCCTCAGCCTCCCGAGTAGCTGGGACTACAGGCGCCCGCCACCACGCCCGGCTAATTTTTTGTATTTTTAGTAGAGACGGGGTTTCACCGTGTTAGCCAGGATGGTCTCGATCTCCTGACCTCGTGATCCACCCGCCTCGGACTCCCAAAGTGCTGGGATTACAGGCGTGAGCCACCGCGCCCGGCCTCTTAACCATTTTAAGTGCACAGTTCAGCTGTATTAAACTCATTCACACGCTTGTGCGACCATCACCTCCAGAACTTTCTGATCTTTGCAAACTGAAACTCGGCCCCATGAAACGCTCACTCCCCATTCCCCTCCCCAGCTCCTGGCGGCCTCCATCCTACTTCGTGTCTCTGTGAATCTGAGGACTCGAGGGACCTCCTAGGAGTGGATCACACAAGACGTGTCCTTTTGTGTCTGGCGCCTCCCGCTGAGTGTAACGTCCTCAAAGTGCATCCGCGCGTTGTGGCCTGAGTCAGAGCCTCGCTCCTTTTCTTTTTTCTTTTTTTATATTTTATTTTATTTTATTTTATTTTATTTTTTGAGACGGAGTCTCGTTCTGTCTCCCAGGCTGGAGTGCGGTGACGCGATCTTGGCTCACTGCAAGCTCCGCCTCCCGGGTTCACGCCATTCTCCTGCCTTAGCCTCCCCAGTAGGTGGGACTACAGGCGCCCGCCACCACGCCTGGCTAATTTTTTGTATTTTTGGTAGAAATGGGGTTTCACCATGTTAGCCAGGATGGTCTCGATCTCCTGACCTCGTGATCCACCTGCCTCGGTCGCCCAAAGTGCTGGGATTACAAGTGTGAGCCACCATGCCCGGCCTCGCTCCTTTTCATGCCTGCCTCCTATTCCAGCGTGTGTATAGGCCATGCTGTGTTCACCCAGTCATCTGTCGATAGCCACTGGGACTGCTGCTACCTTGTGGCTGTTGGGAATCAAGGTACTACTGACATAGGTGTGCAAATATCTATGGAAATCCCTGTTTTCCATTTTTTTTTTTGAGACGGAGTCTCGTTCTGTCGCCCAGGCTAGAGTGCACTGGCACAATCTCGGCTCACTGCAACCTCCGCCTCCTGGGTTCAGGCGATTATCCTGCCTCAGCCTCCTGAGTAGCTGGGTCTACAGGTGCGCACCACCACGCCCAGCTAGTTTTTGTATTTTTAGTAGAGATGGGGTTTCACGATTTTGACCAGGATGGTCTCGAACTCTTGACCTCGTGATCTGCCCGCCTCGGCCTCTCAAAGTGCTGGAAGTACAGGTATGAGCCACCGCGCCCAGTCCCATTCTTGTAAGTATATGCTGAAAAGTATAAATATTAATATTTAATCACAAAGCTTATTTAGAAATCTAGTTTTAGCCTGGGAGGCAGAGCTTGCTGTGAGCCGAGCTCGTGCCACTGCACTCCAGCCTGGGCGACAGAGCGAGACTCTGTCTCAAAAAAAAAAAAAAAAAGAGAAATCTAGTTTTAGGCCAGGTGCTGTGGCTCACGCCTGTCATCTCAGCACTTTGGGAGGCCAAGAGGGCCACATCACTGGAGGTCAGGAGTTCTAGACCAGCCTGCCCAACATGGTGAAACCCTGTCTCTACTAAAAATACAAAAATTATGGCTGGGCGCAGTGGTTCACGCCTGTAATCCTAGCACTTTGGGAGGCTGAGGCGGGTGGATCACGAGGTCAGGAGTTCAAGACCATCCTGGCCAACATGGTGAAACCCTGTCTCTACTAAAAATACAAAAATTAGCTGGGCGTGGTGGCGGGCACCTGTAATCCCAGCTACTCGGGAGGCTGAGGCAGGAGAATTGCTTGGACTCGGGAGGCGGAGTTTGCAGTAAACTAAGATTACATCACTGCACTCCAGCCTGGATGACAGAGTGAGATCCTACTCAAAAAAAAAAAAAAAAAAAAGTCACCCAGTATCTTGTTCTCCCACATCATCTATCTCGGTCCCGCTGGGGGGGGTTTTCTCAGGGGGAGACCCAGGATTGCTTTCTGAACACAGCAGCATGGACCTTCTCATGGGACCTCCTCTTCCAGGGATCCTCCCTGCAGGGTCCTATCCATGAGTGTGAAACGTCTCATGTGCCATTATTGTTGCACCCAAAGCCAGAAACACCCTACATGTCCGTCAAGAGGGGACTGAGCATGGAGACGGCAGGTCAGCTCCTGGGGCCCCTTGCTTTGCATGAGAGGATTCCCGAAACAAATAGCATATGTGGCTGGGCGCGGTGGCTCACACCTGTAATCCCAGCACTTTGGGAGGCTGAGGCGGGTGGATCACTTGAGGTCAGAAGTTCAAGACCAGCCTGGTCAACATGATGAAACCCCGTCTCTACTAAATATACAAAAATTAGCCAGGGGTGGTGGCAGTCACCTGTAATCCAAGGTATGCAGGAGGCTGAGGCAGGAGGATTGCTTGTACCCGGGAGGTGGAGGTTGCAGTGAGCTGAGATCGCACCATTGTGCTCCAGCCTGGGCAACAAGAGCGAAACTTCATCTCAAAAAAAAACACAAAAATACAAAAATTAGCCGGGCATGGTGGCTCATGTCTGTAATCCCAGCACTTTAGAAGACTGAGGTGGGAGGATTGCTTGAGGCCAAGAGCTGGAGACCAGCCTGGGCAACATAGCATGACCTCATCTCTACAAAAAAATTGAAAATTAACTGGGTATAGCCACTCCACTGATTCAAATGTTAATCTCTTCGGAAACATTCTTACAGAAATACTCAGAAATGATGTTGTGCCAGCTATATATATGGTAGCCCAGTCAAGGTGACACATAAGAGTAACCATTGGCCAGGAGCGGTGGCTCATGCCTGCAATCCCAGCACTTTGGGAGGCTGAGATGTGTGGATCACGAGGTCAGCAGTTTGAGACCAGCCTGATGAACATGGTGAAACCCCATCTCTACTAAAAATACAAAAAAAATTAGCTGGTTGTGGTGGCAGGGGCCTGTAATCCCAGAGACTTGGGAGGCTGAGGCAGGAGAATCACTTGAAACCAGAAGGCGGAGGTTGCAGTGAGCTGAGATTGCACCACTGCACTATAGCCTGGGCAGTAAGAGCAAAACTCCGTCTCAAAAAAAAAAAAAAAAAAAAGGCCTGGCGCGGTGGCTCACGCCTGTAATCCCAGCACTTTGGGAGGCCGAGGCAGGCGGATCACGAGGTCAGGAGATTGAGACCATACTGGCTAACACAGTGAAACCCCATCTCTACTAAAAATTTAAAAAATTAGCCAGGCGTGGTGGCGGGCGCCTGTAATCCCAGCTACTCGGGAGGTTGAGGCAGGAGAATGGCGTGAACCCGGGAGGCAGAGCTTGCAGTGAGTGGAGATCGCACCACTGCACTCCAGCCTGGGCAACAGAGTGAGACTCCCTCTCAAAAAAAAAAAAAAAAGAGTAACCACCACATCTTGCAGATTTATTCTGCATAAACATAAATAAAACTAAAAAAAAAAAAAAAACAATTGGGCAGGCACGGTGGCTCACCCCTGTAATCCCACCACTTTGGGGGGCTGAGGCGGGTGGATCACCTGAGGTCGGGAGTTCGAGACCAGCCTGACCAACATGGTGAAACCCCGTCTCTACTAAAAATACAAAATTAACTGAATGTGGTGGCGCATGCCTGTGATCCCAGCTACTCGGGAGACTGAGGCAGGAGAATCGCTTGAACCCAGGAGAATCGCTTGAACCCGGGAGGCAGAGGTTGCAGTGAGCCGAGATCGTGCCATTGCACTCCAGCCTGGGCAACAAGAGTGAAACTTCATTTCAAAAAACAAAACAGAATAAAACCCAACAATTGCCAGGCATGGTGGCTCACGCCTGTAATCTTAGCACTTTGAAAGGCCGAGGTGGGAGGATTGCTTGAGCCTGAGAGTTTGAGACCAGCCTGGCCAACATGATGAAATCCCATCTCTACAAAAAATACAAAAATTAGCTGGGCATGGTGGTGCACGCCTTTGGTCCCAGCTACTCGGGAGGCTGAGGCAGGAGAATCACTTGAACTTGGGAGGTGGAGGCTGCTGTGGGCCAAGATCGAGTCGCTGCACTCCAGCCTGGGTAACAGAGTGAGACTCTTGTCTCAAAAAAAAGAGAATCTGAGAGTGGTAAGTATTGCGGTGGAAATAAACAGGGTGATGGGATAGAGGTAATGGGGTAGAGGTGTGTGTATGTGGTTGGGATTTAGCTGGGGTGGTTAGCAGAAGCTCTTGGATGTTGTGGCCCTCCTGTAGAGCCAGAGGATGCCGGAGAAGGAAGCCAGGGGGCCATATGGGGAAGGGCCCTGCAGGCAGGAGCCATAGTACCTGCAAAGGCCCTGAGGCAGGAGCACTCCTGGCCAGGCCAGCATGGCTGGGGCAGACCATGAAGGGGAAGAGGGACTAGTGGCTCCCCCCATTTTCAATGTATGATTTTTTTCATTTTTATTTATTTATTTTTATTTTTATTTTTTTTGAGACAGAGTCTCACATTTTCACCCAGGCTGGAGTGCAGTGGCGCTATGTCAGCTCACTGCAAGCTCCGCCTCCCGGGTTCACGCCATTCTCCTGCCTCAGCCTCCCGAGTAGCTGGGACTACAGGCGCCCGCCACCACGCCCGGCTAATTTTTTGTATTTTTAATAGAGAGAGGGTTTTACCATGTTAGCCAGGATGGTCTCTATCTCCTGACTTCGTGATCCGCCCGCCTCGGGCTCCCAAAGTTCTAGGATTACAGGCGTGAGCCACGGCGCCCGGACTTATTTTTTATTATTTTATTTTTTTGAAGTCAGAGTCTTGCTCTGTTGCCCAGGCTGGAGTGCAACGCTGTGATCTTGGCTCACTGCGACCTCTGCCGCCCTGGCTCAAGCAGTTCTCTTGCCTCAGCCTCCTGAGTAGCTGGGGTTACAGGCTTGAACCACTATGCCCAGCTAATTTTTGTATTTTTAGTAGAAATGGAGTTTCTTCATGTTGACCAGCCTGATCTTGAACTCCTGACCTCAAGTGATGCACTCGGCTTGGCCTCTCGAAGTGCTGGGATGACAGGTGTGAACCTCCGCACCTGGCCTCATTTTCATTTTTTATTTTATTTTATTTTTTTTTAGACCAAGTCTCACTTTGTCGCCCTGGCTGAAGTGCAGTGGCACAGTCTCGACTCACGTCAACGTCTGCCTCCTGGGTTCAAGTGAGTCTCCTGCCTCAGCCTCCAGAGTAGCTGGGATTACAGGCATCTGCCACCATGCCCAGATTATTTTTGTATTTTTAGTAGAGATGGGGTTTCATCGGCCAGGCACGGTGGCTCACGCCTGTAATCCCAGCATTTTGGGAGGCCAAGGCGAGTGGATCACTAGGTCAGGAGTTCAAGACCAGCCTGGCCAAGATGGTGAAACCCCATCTCTACTAAGAATACAAACATTAGCTGGATGTGGTGATAGGCGCCTATAATCCCAGTTCCTCGGGAGGCTAAGGCAGAGAATTGCTTGAACCCGGGAGACGGAGGTTGCAGTGAGCCAAGATTGCGCCCCTGCACTTCAACCTGGGCAACAGTGAGAGACAATATTTCAAAAAAGAAACAACAACGAAAAAAAGATGGGGTTTCACCACGTTGGCCAGGCCAGTCTTTAACTCCTGACTTCAAGTGATCCGCCAGCCTCAGCCTCCAAAGTGCTGAGATTACAGGCGTAAGCCACCATGCCCAGCCCTCATTTTTATTTTTTAGAGTCAGCATCTCCCTCTGTCATCCAGGCTGGAGTGCAGTGGTGCAATCACACCTCACTGCAGCCTTGAACTCCTGGCCTCAAAGAATCCTCCCACCTCGGCCTCCCAAAATGCTGGGGTTCAGACATGAGCCACAGCACCCACTATTTTCTGGGACAATTGGGACAGAGGCTCGATCACAAAGGGTCTCTGGGGAGGAGGAAGGGATGGGTGTCCTTCTGAGACATTTGAGTGTTTACAGCGTGCGTTTACCCTTCACCAGGTGGTCTTGGATTGGTGGGCCACCCTGCGGGCTTATCCTCCTCCCCTTGGATGGTGTCTCCCTGTGTCCCTGTGGGGGCTGTCGTTTACAAGTGGAGCTGGGCTTTCTGGTGCGGTCCAGCCCTGGTCCTGCCTAGCTCACAGTGGGAAGGGGCTGCTGGGAAGATGGGAGCGGGGAAGGAGGCTGGGGACAGGCCTCTTCTGGCCCTGGTGCTCAGAGAATTCACAAGGACCTAGGAAGAAGCCTGGACTTGTTTTGACCTTTGGACCTCAGGAGAACCTCAGCGGAGGCTGGGAGCCTCGAGGGGGACAGCAGAGGCAGGGGAATGCTGGGGCAGCTCTTGACAGCCTCAGGGAGACCCAGGCAGCTGAGTCCTGAGCAGGGCCGCCAGAGGTCCAACAACACCGGAAAATCAGAAAATGAGGCAAAGCAGCCAGGTGCGGTGGTTCACGCCTGTAATCCCAGCACTTTGAGAGGCCGAGGCTGGCAGATCACTTGAGGTCAGGAGTTCGAGACCAGCCTGGCCAACATAGCGAAACCCCATCTCTACTAAAAATACAAAAATTAGCCGGGTGCAGTGGCGGGTGCCTGTTAGCCCAGCTACTCGGGAGGCTGAGGCAGAAGAATCGCTTGAATCTGGGAGGTGAAGGTTGCTGTGAGCCGAGATCGCGCCACTGCACTCCAGCCTGGGTGACAGAATAAGACTGTCTCAAAACAACAACAACAACCAAAAAAAAAAAGGAAAGAAAATGAGGCAAAGAAACCCTGGGCTATCTCTAAGTCTCTAGTCTTTTGAGCCTGAATCCTTCCCTGGCAGCTGTGTCCTGAATTTGAGGAATGCGCCCCTGGGGGCAGGATTGGCCCAGGAGCCTCAGGCTTATCTCAGAACAGTGGAGCTAAGATGAGAGTCCCTGGGACGGAGCGGGGGGCTGTGGTTGCCTGCAGGCTGGAGGAGCATTTTGAGCTGGAAAAGGCACGAAAGCTGGAGGAAAGGCACATGCGAGAGAAGGCCTGAAAAGCAAGGCTTCCCGCCAATTCACACTCACACTTCCAGGCTGGGCCCCTTCGGTGTCTGCAGCCCTTTCTGCCCCTGTCCATGTCACCTCCTTAGAAAGGCCTGCCCTGACCACGCTCTGAGATTCTCCAGTAACCTGCTTCCATTTTCTTTTCTTTTTTTTTTGAGGCAGAGTCTTGCTCTGTCGCCCAGGCTGGAGTGCAGTGGCGTGGAGTAGCTGAGATTACAGGTGCGCGCCACAACAGCCGGCTAATTTTTGTATTTTTAGTAGAGATGGGGTTTCACCATGTTGGCCAGGGTGGCCTAATTTTTGTATTTTTAGTAGAGACGGGATTTCACCATGTTGGCCAGGCTGGTCTCTTGAGCTCCTAACTTCAGGTGATCTGCCTGCCTCGTTCTCCCAAAGTGCTGGGATTATAGGCGTGAGCCACCGCGCCCAGCCCATAATGAAATTTTTTTAAGAGACAGGATCTTGCTCTCTCGCCCAGGCTGGAATGCAGTGGAGTGATCATAGTTTTATTTATTTATTTATTTATTTATTTATTTATTTATTTATTTATTTATCTGAGACAGTCTTCTTGCTCTGTCACCTGGGCTGGAGTGCAGTGGCCCGATCTTGGCTCACTGCAACCTTCGCCTCCCGGGTTCAAGCGATTCTCCTGCCTCAGCCTCAGGAGTAGCTAGGACTACAGGCGCGTGCCACCATGCCCGGCTAATATTTGTATTTTTAGTAGAGACAGGGTTTCACCACGTTGGTCAGGCTTGGTCTCAAACTCCTGACTTCAGGTGATCTACCTGTTTCAGTCTCCCAAAGTGCTGGGATTACAGGCGTGAGCCACCGTGCCTGGCCTAATGTAATATTTTAAAAACGAATGCAAAAGAATTTCTGATGAGCAATATATAAAGACTTTAAATAAGCTGGGCATGGTGGCTTCTGCCTATAGTCCTAGCTACTCAGGAGGCTGAAGTAGGAGGTTCACTTGATCCTGGGAGGTCGAGGCTGCAGTGAGCTAGGATGGCACCAGCCTGGGTGACAGAGTAGACTCCATGTTAAAAAAAAGAGGCTGGGTGCGGTGGCTCATGCCTGTAATCCCAACACTTTGGGAGGCTGAGGCAGGAGGATTCTGGGGTCAGGAGTTCGAGGCCCCACTGGCCAACATGGGGAAACCCCGTCTCTACTGAAAACACAAAAATTAGCTGGGCATGGTGGTGGGCGCCAGTAATCCCAGCTACTCGGGAGGCTGAGGCAGGAGAATCGCTTGATCCCAGGAGGCAGAAGTTGCAGTGAGCTGAGATCGCGCCATTGTACTCCAGCCTGGGTGACAGAGCGCGACTCCATCTCATAAAGAAAAATATTTTAAAACATTTCTAAATGTTGATGTCTGAGTTTTTTTTGGCGTCCCTGTAAATTTTGTTTTCCAGGCGAGAACTTTACTGGCCTCAACCTATTCCGGGTCCCCAAGTGAATGAAACCTAAGTTTGGCCCCGCCCACAGAGCAGCAGGCCACGCCCCTCGACATATCAGCCACGCCCCCCGAAACCAGGCCCCGCCCCCAGGACGCCAGTCGCGCCGTCGCTCTGTGCCTGCAGACCCCCGCCCCGCGCGCTCCTCGCGTCACTTCCGGGGCGGTGGTGAGAACGAGGCTCACTTCCGTCCGTGGGGGGAGCTGCGGCGGTGGCGGTGCAGGAGGCCGGGCAGGGGTGCGGAGGGACCGACGGACGCACGGGCGGGCGGCCGGGAGCCATGGAGCGCGGCCCTGGGGCCCGGGGGCGCCGGCCGGGGTGGTGAGTGCCGGGCAGGGGCGGGGGCGGGCGCGGCCGCGCGGGGTCCCGGGCCGGGCCTCGAGGGCCTGACAGCCCGGTTGGACGTCCCCGAGACGCCTGCAGTCCCAGGGCTTCCGCGGGTCCTGCCCGAGGAGCCCAGAGCAGGGGCGCGGACCGCGGGTGAGCGTCTGTGATTGGGAAAGCCCTGTCCCCATCCATTCAGCCCTCCGGCGTGGGTTGCGCTCCCAGCCTCCTGCGGACGCGGCCCTTGCCTTCGGGGAGCACCCGTCCGAGCCGCGGATTCCGCTCTTTTGCCCCGAAACTGCCCCCAGCCCGACAAACGCTTCGGCCTCTCGCCCCCCAAGGCAGCTCCCAGGGGCCCTCCCGAGCCCTGCTTCCCAACCAGCTCCCAGTCGCTGTTTCCCTTGTCAGGCTTCTTCCTGCCGCCCTGACTCCTGGGCGGGCTTCCCGGCCTCCGCTCGCGTCCGTTCTCCGGGATGCAGCCCTTCTCCTATGTTGTCCATCGCTTGCTCGGGACTTCTTCGTGGCCCCGCCATTTCTCCCAGGATGAAGTGCAAACTCTCGGGGGCGCGACCTCATTCGTCCCAGGCTCTTTCTTAGGACCCTTCTGCTCACTTCTTCCTCCCAGGGTCTGCTCTAGCCAGGAGCCTGCTCTGTCACCTTTGGGGTTTTGCTCCTGCTTGTCCCTCTGTCCCATCCCCCTGTCACCTGGCCCGTTTGTCTGCCCTCTGATATGGCCGCGCCTCCCCCCAGGCGGGTTTCCCACCCTGACTGGTTGAGTGAGGTGCAGTCACCGTCTCCCATATGTAGGTCATCTTCCAGTATTTTGGCTGCTCGGTTGCTTGCTGGTCCTCAGAACACCTCTAGCTTGCAGAGGGGTGCCCAGTTAAGTGCGTGGGAACGGAATTGGTAGGATTCAGGGTGTCAAGGGTGTGTGCCCAGTGAGTGAGGCGTCTGGGTTTGCACTCCCCAGTCCACGCCCATTAGTGACACTAGGGAGGTTCCAGGTACCTGTGGCTGGAGAGGAGAGGAGACTAGACTTTCCCTTCCCTGTCAAAGCTGGCGGACCTTGGGGATTCTTTTCCTCCTGTGCTTCCTCCTTAATTCTGTGCTGCCTACCACCTGCCCATTCCTTTAGTGAGTGGCAGGTCATGGTCCTGCTCTCACAGAGTTTCTGGTTTGGAGGTGGGGGGAGATCTGGCCAAACATGTGAAAAATACAAGCTGTGGAAAGAGCGTGTAAGGGGTCCTGTCCCAGCTTCGAGGACTCAGCGTTGGCAGTGAGGTGCAAAGGGTGGTTGGGATGGGCAAGGCTGTCTAGTGAGGTTGGGGAAGGGAGTTCCCGGCAGAGGAGCAGAGGCAGGAAGGGGCAATTTGGCTTGTCTTGAGGGAGCCAGGGGTGGCAGGGTGTGAGATGAGTGAGTCTGGAGAGGTCGGCCTGAGCCGGAATGCGGACCTGGCAGGCTGTGGGGAGGGCTTTGATCTCTATCCAGGGAATAATGGGAGGCCCCCAGGACACCCCAAGAGGGAAGCGGCTCCATTGCATTTGTGTCGTGAAAGATTGTTTGGCTGCTGGGGGAGAATGTCCTGGAGCAGGTGATCAGCAAGGAGGGAGGCTGTTGCTGTGGCTCTGGTGAAAGGTGATGGAGGCAGGGACCGGGCGGTGGCTGATGGGAGACAGGCAGAGCCACTGGGCTGGTGATGGACCGGCTCAGATCCAGTGGGTGGAAGGAGGTGTCAAGGATAACATCTTTGTTTCTGGCGTGGATAGTGGGGCCCTGGCCACCTTGGTGTGCCCCTTCGTCTCCGGGGTCTCCAGGGGCCTGCTACTGTCCACTGGGCTCTCAGGACCCAGCTGCATGATGCCACCTAAACTGCAGGGCCCTCCAAGTCCCCAGCACCAGCGGGGCAGCACCGGTAGGGCCTGGACCTCTTTGAGAATATGTTGAAAAGCTGACATCAACCTCGACGCTGTGGATGTTGGGCCTGATCATTCTTTGGGGTGGGTCTGTCCTGGGCACTGCAGGGTGCTAAGCAGCCTCCACCCAGTCCCCAGTGGCGACACCCAAAACTGTGTCCAGACATTGACAGGTGTCCCCAGGAGGGAGACTCGCCTCCATCTGAGAAGCAGAACCAGCCTGACAGTCCACCTCCCGGCTGAAAAGTGCTTGCATGTGCGATGTGCCTCCCGCCTGGGAGTCTGGGGGCACTGGGATGCCATCCTTGCCCCACCCTGGCTTTCAGAGCTCTCTCCTCTCCTCCTCGTGTGCCCATGAGTCCGGCTCACAGGAACGTGGGTCTCACATCAGGTCCTGAGGGAGCAGGTGTGTTTCTGGGCCTGAGGCTGCTCCTTGGTGGTGAGGGTGTCCCCACGAGCCGTGTCTGTGGCGCCGGCAGCTGCCTGCATGTCCATCTGTGTCCACATCTGCCTTTGAGCCTCATCTTCCTGGCCCCACGGTTTTCTCATGCTGTGACCCAAAAGCCGAGCATTTCAGGGTGTTCTGCTGAAATTGAGTTGTGAGCGTGTCTCTCTCCTCACTCCAGTCTGAAGGAGAAGCGTGGTCTGTAGATAGAGGTCTCAGACCTTTGTGTTTTCTTCACGTCTGTCTGTTGGCAGGTCCTTACACTATTGTGGTTGCTTTAGCAACTTAGCTGTTGTGGACTTAATGTGTTTCATGACGTTCTGCAGCAAGGAAGAAGGTCCGAGTTTCCACTCTGAATCAGGCACCTTATTCCCCTCCCCCTCACTTGACTTCCTGTGGGGTGTGTGGTGTCTGCGCTTATAGATGAGAACGCTGAGGCCTTAGGAGGGCAAGGGACTCGCCCACAGTCACGGAACCCTAAGTCAGGGGTGGAGAAGGATCCCCTGACGCCAGCCCACCTCCCCTGCCCCTCAGCAGGCCTGGCCCCAGCACAGAGAAGAGCCATTGTTGCTGCTCTGGGGGCCCTAGGAGCCTGGGATGTATCCTGCCTTTGTTTCTAGAGCCTTTGTTTGTTACATTTCCTCTGTCTCCAGACATCGCAGGCCGGTGGGGCCCGGCGCCTGTGCACGCTCACGTAGCGGGGCCTGTTCGGGTCCCTCGTGGGTCCCTTCAGTCCGAGCTCTGTCCTTGCCTCAGCGGCCCGTCACCCATAGGGTGGTAGAGATGGGCCGGGGGAGGGAGTGGGCAGCAGTGCGGACCGAGTCCTGGCGCATGGGGTTTCCCTGGTGCTGGAGCTGGGCGTTTCGGGGGCGTGGGCGGGGCTGGGGTCATATCCCCTGCATGCCCCGCATGCCATGGCTGTACTCACATGGCAAGAGGTGGTGATCGCCAGCTCAGGGAAGGTGGGAGTTCCTTCATCCTGTGGAGAGGGGGCTGAATCGGGGTCCCCTGAACTGTAGGGTGCCGTGCCTGACAGGCCGTGGGGAGGGCCGAGGGGATGGGGACTGACAGGCCCCGGGCCCATGCCGCCCCCTGGCACGGGTGGATGCCCCGCCTCCCGGGGGTGCCCAGCTGGACTGTGGCACCCCCAAAGGACCCCACATGTCACTGTTCCCCCGCAGGGCTTCCCACGGCACGACATGGAGACCTGTGGTTGCGAGGCTCCCTGGGGCTCGGCTTGGACCGCGATGGGGCTGGGCCCTGGCCTCCTAACGGGGCTGCTGTCTGGGGCGGTAGCTGGGGGGGCACTCTCCCCCCTGCCCGCGACTCGGAGCACCCCCACCCCTCCCCTGCCGGGCCAGGCCGGGTGGCGTTGTTGGCGGGGGCCCCGGTGGAGGCCCGGCCCGGGCGGCGCCCGCCATGAACGGGCTGTCGCTGAGTGAGCTCTGCTGCCTCTTCTGCTGCCCGCCCTGCCCCGGCCGCATCGCTGCCAAGCTCGCCTTCCTGCCGCCGGAGGCCACCTACTCCCTGGTGCCTGAGCCCGAGCCGGGGCCTGGTGGGGCCGGGGCCGCCCCCTTGGGGACCCTGCGGGCCTCCTCGGGCGCACCCGGGCGCTGGAAGCTGCACCTGACGGAGCGTGCCGACTTCCAGTACAGCCAGCGCGAGCTGGACACCATCGAGGTCTTCCCCACCAAGAGCGCCCGCGGCAACCGCGTCTCCTGCATGTATGTTCGCTGCGTGCCTGGTGCCAGGTGAGCAGCTGTGGCCCCGCCTGGGCTGGGTCACCCTGTTCTTGGGGCTCCCGTTTCTGCCTGGGGTGCTTGGTGTGGTTGGTGGTGCCCCCGAGGGCCCGAGCCTGCTGTGAAGGGCCATCCAGCCAGCAAGGGTGGTATCCCCCGTCAGGCCGGCCTCGTCCCTCTGGCAATTTTCTCTCGCAGACAAGGACACCAGGCTCAGGGAGGCCATCCCCAGCTGGCATGGGTGGGCAGGCTGGGCGACTCCAACAACCCAGCGCGCCTGGTGGTTGCCTGCTGGGCGAGAGCTGGGGCACAGGGGCCACCCTGGCCTGCGGGTACATCCACCTTCTCGCCAGGTGGGTTTCTGACCAGATCTGAGTCCAGAGGGCGAGCCTTTACCTTCTGGCTGGGCTAGGTGGGGGCCTGGGGGAACTGGAGGAAGCAGTCCATGGCAGGGCCAGCCTGGCCACCTGCTCCTGGCACCACCTGGGGCAGCTCCCGTGCTGGGAAGCAGACAGGCCTTGCAGCACAGCCTTGGGGCTTGGGCAGGGTGGTGGGCCAGGAGGGGCTGCGTGAGTGTGAGCAGAGATTGGCCGCATTTGCTTGTTGGGGGCAGGGGTGGGGTCCAGTTGTCCCCCAACAGTGAGGGCACCATTCTGTGAGGGGAGGGCAGATAGCCCTGCCAGCAGCAGCGTGGGCCCCCCTGGGAAGGTCCTGAAAGGTGGGCCTGTGCGCTCCATCCCCGGGGGTCCAGGTTCTTCCAGGAGGAAGGGCAGCGAAGCCTGCAGTATCTGAGCACACACTGCGAGTCTGCCCTGAGAGAGGATGTGACCGATGGTCCCAGTGTCCCGCTTCACAGATGGGAATCCTGAGGCTCCCTGGCTGGCCTCTGCAGCCCAGGCTGCCTGTCCCCCTGCCAGCTGTCCTGTCCTCTCCCCATGGGGAACCCTCGGAGATGGAGCCGTGCTGTCGTAGCCTCCCCTCTCCATTCACTGGCTTCTGGCCCCCTTGGGAGGGGAGTAAATGAGGCACTGGGCATGGCTGGCCACCGGGGTGGGCTGTCACTACGCATCCTCCTGCCCTGCAGCTGGGCGCTGGGGGCGAGGATGTGAACGGCCCTTCTCGGCCTGTCCCAGGTACACGGTCCTCTTCTCGCACGGCAATGCCGTGGACCTGGGCCAGATGAGCAGCTTCTACATTGGCCTGGGCTCCCGCCTCCACTGCAACATCTTCTCCTACGACTACTCCGGCTACGGTGCCAGCTCGGGCAGGCCTTCCGAGAGGAACCTCTATGCCGATATCGACGCCGCCTGGCAGGCCCTGCGCACCAGGTGAGGGCGACCCTGGGGGCAGCTCAGCCTGGGCACACCCAACAGGGGACCAGGCGGGGGGCCGGGGGGCGGGCTTCCCTGGGAGGAAGGTGGGCGGCCCTGCAGAAGGGGAGCCACAGTGGATGCACAGGGCCAGAGAGCCGGACAGGCGAGCTTGGGTGTGCAGGTGCCACCTCCACATGGCTGAGGTGTGGCCAGGCGGTCCTCCCACACCCTGGCCTGTGGAGCCAGGCTCCCTGGGAACCCCTGGCCTGAGGATGGGAAGGGGCTGAGCTTGTCACAGGGGCGTGGATGCCACCTGGCGGGAGGGAGTGGGTGGTGGTCTGGGGGTCTGTGCACGTGTGGCTGGGAGCCCATCGGCCGAGGCAGCACTTGGGGCCAAGTGAGGCGAGGCTGCTGCATCCAGGTCCGGAGGCCTGGCCCATGAGGCCCTGTGGCTGCGGAGCTTGGCCATCCTGGGGCAGGGCCTACAGGGTAAGGTGCAGACCTGCAGCACACATCCGAGGTCTGGGCCAGCCTCGATTCCAGATCCAGCCCTCCTAGTCATCCACGTCCCCAGCCCTGCGCTTGCCTGGGCCCTTCACCGGTGTTTGAGCACCGCCCGGGCCAGTGCTGCTTTGGACGAGGAGACCCGGGTGGGCCTCTGGTGGCTTTTCCTGCTCGACATCCACTGGGGCTGTCTCGTCCTGGCCCTGCCCAGCCCACTGGTCTGACCTGCTCCCGCAGGGACCAGGCACAGCTCTGAGAAGTCAGAGGCCCTAGGGAGGTGGGGTCGTCGTTGCCTTGGTGATATGCAGGCAGTCCCTGCAGTGGGCCTGGGAGCTGGTCCCCTGGCACCACCCTGGCTCTGGGGGCCTCCCAGCAGTGTGGGACGCTGACACCAATCACCACTTCATGCGACTTCCTTGGCCCCTCCTGTCTCTACTGCCTGGGCCACTGGCAGAGTCACACCCGCCATGGCCAGCTCTGAGCTCTGTCTCAGGCCATCTGTCCTGCTGCCACTTTGTCCTGCAGGAACCTAGGCCCAGAGCTGTGAGGGGGAGGCCAGAGCGTGCCCAGGGCCTCCACTGGGGATGTGTCCTGTTCGTTTGAGTGGTGACGTCCAGGTGGCAGCTGGGGGCTCCTGCCTGTAGCAGGTGGCAGGGCTGGGCTGGCTCAGCACACTACTGACCATGGCTGCCAGGGAGCAGGCCAGGGAGGCCGAGGCAGAGCTGGGGCCACAGGTACAAGCCAGGCAGCATCCTTTGGGGCATGGGTGAGTGGTGAGCTGTGGAGTGCTGCCAGGAGGCTGGGATTCCAGGCCAGGGACGGGGACAGCCCTGCTGGTGGAGTCCGAATGCCAGGCAGAGGGGACGCACACCTGCCCATGCTCCTGCCTTGCAAGAGGGCATCTGCCTGGGATCAGAGCCTAGAGCGTGTGGGAGGAGAGTTGTGGGGTCCCGGCATGGGCAGGGTGGCAGGTGGGTCCCGCCTGCTTGGGACTGGGCACGAGGAGGCCTTGTAACTGGTGCTGGATCAGCTGGGTCAGGGGCCACACACCAATGACCTGGGGGTGGGGGTGGCCCTGGGTGGGAGCTGGTGGTGCTGAGGTGGCCGAGGACTTGTCCACTCCCAAGGGAAGGTGCTGGTGGGAGGGGGTGCCACCTCCGCAGCCACCACCCTCGATGCTGACCTGGGTTGCACTGGCATCTCATTGGGCGTGGGGACTCCGAGAGTCCAAAATTGGGTGGAGACATTTGGGGACACAGCTGCCTGAATTCCTCATGGCCAAGGGGGTGGGCAAGGGCTGCAGGGAGGAAGAGTGTCCGCTGTCCTGGCCAGTGCACCAGGAACGGCTTTCTAACCCGGGCAGGAAGGCGTGAAGCATTCAGGATGTGGGGGCCACACAGTTCCCAGTGTGCACCTAGGGGTGACCAGGAGGAGGAGAGGCGCCAGGGCCTCCCCTACCCCCGCCCCAGGGGCACTCCGTAGGCGGGATCCCTGCAGATCCTAGCTGGGAAACGCCAGTGACGGCAGCGCAGGGAACGGGGCGGGGCCGCTGGCTTCGCCCACTGCCGCGGTGTTGGGGGCTGGGGGTGGCCCTCGGGACTGGTGTGGAGCCTGGGCCTGACCCACTGACTTGGCTGAGTGGGGAGACTGGAGGGTCGCATCCGGAGCTGGGCCCGGGGACGCCCGCTGGTGGGAAGGGTGCGCGCGCGTCGGAGGCCGCGGCTGACCCTGCTCCGGCGCCGCCAGGTACGGCATCAGCCCGGACAGCATCATCCTGTACGGGCAGAGCATCGGCACGGTGCCCACCGTGGACCTGGCCTCGCGCTACGAGTGTGCCGCGGTGGTGCTGCACTCGCCGCTCACCTCGGGCATGCGCGTCGCCTTCCCCGACACCAAGAAGACCTACTGCTTCGACGCCTTCCCTAAGTGAGCAGCCCGGGCGGGGACGGGGGCGGGGCGGGGCCCGGGCCGGGCGCGAAGTCTCACCCGCTCCACGCCCCTGCCGCAGCATCGAGAAGGTGTCCAAGATCACGTCGCCCGTGCTCATCATCCACGGCACGGAGGACGAGGTGATCGACTTCTCGCACGGGCTGGCGCTCTACGAGCGCTGCCCCAAGGCGGTGGAGCCGCTGTGGGTGGAGGGCGCCGGGCACAACGACATCGAGCTCTACAGCCAGTACCTGGAGCGCCTGCGTCGCTTCATCTCCCAGGAGCTGCCCAGCCAGCGCGCCTAGCGGCGGCCCCAACCGGCCGGACCTCAGCAATAAGGCGGCCCCCGGACCTCACCCCGCGCCGGCCCCCCAGGGGCTGCATGTGGACCCCCCGGGCGGCCCAGGGGACCCCGCCCCGACCCAGGGGCTGTGGACGATGTACAGGCAACAGAGCTACGCACTCCTTTCCTTTTGGAAGCAAGAAGAAAATACGTGAAAACGGAAATTAAAGATTTAAAATTTTAGGGCTGCTCTCCTTCCTTTCATGGCTCTACTCACTCGAGCGTTCAGCGAGCTCGAAAGGGGGCCGGGGTTCCCAGGTTTCGTCCCTGAGTCCCTAGGAGAGGTCGGCACGGACCCCCTTACAGGTTTTACTCTGCGGAAGCGGGGTGGGTCTCTGTCTAGTCCGGGGAGCCCTTAGGGAGCTGGTTGCCTGGGCGATGATGGGTGGGGGAGCGTTTGAGCCCAGGACCCCTGCCTGCTTCCTAGGGAGGCTGGTGAGCCCTGCTGGGTGGGCGCGATGAGGACGCCAGGCGTGGGGGCCCTGCTGCCATCGCGGGACTGCCCCCTCGACAGCTTCCCGTCAGTCCTACTGCAGAGGGGCCAGGACAGCGCACTCTGGGTCCTGAGGTGCCGCGCTTGACGGACCCCAGAGCTCGGGCAGGCCGCTTCCTTCGTAGATGGCGAAGCTGGGGTCCAGCAGAGGGCGGTGGCAGGTGCTTGGGTCCCGAGGGTCTCCCCTGGAAGAGGGAGCCGACACTGGAGCTGGGATCACGAGAAGAGTTCCTACGATCTCTAGGGCAGAAGGCTTAGGACCGGGAGGACTCGGGAACCGGTGGCCTGTTGTCCACCTTAGGGTTGGGCAGGGTTCACCCTGTGTCGCGCGACCAGGCGGTGGCGAGGCCGGGACCCCAAGCTGCATCCAGCTAGCTCTAGTCCGCGGCCCCTTTAAGGGGGGGGCGGTGCTTCAGTCTGGGCGCGAGAAGGCGCTGCGTCTCGTATGGGGCCGCAGCACGGACGGAAGCGGAAGTGGCGGCGTGCGTGCGGAAGTGGAGACGGCGGCGGCGGTGGCTGGCGTCAGGCTGTGGACGAAGAGGCGGCCTCGGTGGTAAGTGGCGGCCGCTGGGACCCAGCCAGGTACCGGTCCGGCTCGGCCCTGCCCCTTTCCGGCCGCTCTCACTCCTTCCCTCGACCTCGAGTTCCTCGTGGGCGCGTGGGGGCCGCCGCGGGGTCGGGGCTGCGAGGCAGCTCCCGCCGTTCCGTGGTAAGCGGTGCTACGGGACGTTCGGAAGGAAACCTCGCTAGAGCAGGGGACGCCTGGGCTCCTGGCTGACCACGGGGCCTTTGCACGGCCAGGGCTTTGCGACCGCAGTGTCTTCCTTCTGTCCCCGGTCGTGCGTCGTGCCCCCCAGCGCGGCTCACGTTTCGGAACACGTCTGCCTTTCATGCCTCCCGAAGAGCCTCCCCGCATCCCGTGCCCCCTGCTCGCTGCTGCCGCTGACCCTTGGGCGCTGCGCTGGTCCAGAGCGTGTTGTCCTCTGAAGCCGTCAGAACCTGAGCTCCCTGCGAGCTGGGACTCCGCCGTGTCTTCATTGCCTCCGGTGCAAAGCAACTGCTTGCAAGAGAACAAAAGTGTGTTCAGGTGCACAGAGTAGAAAATTCAAGGAGCCTGAAAGGGTATTTGGTGAAGACTTGATGTGTTTTTCCCAGTCCTAACCTCCAAGGCTCAGTTCTCCCCTGGGGCAGAGGGAAACCCGTTTCTTACGTGTCTACCAAGAAAGTCTATGCAGGAACATCTACGTGCGTTTCTGCAAAAGGTCAGTTACTTTAATTGGGGCCCTTATACTTAACGTAGCTCGGAGAGCGCCCCATGCATTCAGATACAGGTGGGATTCATCCGGAAACGGAGTTTTATAGCACCAGAATTTATCCCCTTTCCTGTAGAAATTTAGGGTTTTTGCTGTCTTTTATAACGAACAATGCTAGCTTGAGTATTCCTTGTAC
Source organism: Pan troglodytes (assembly GCF_028858775.2). Classification (NCBI taxonomy): domain Eukaryota; kingdom Metazoa; phylum Chordata; class Mammalia; order Primates; family Hominidae; genus Pan; species Pan troglodytes. The sequence goes on along the minus strand of NC_072418.2, from coordinate 4,173,154 downwards.
AAACCGTTTTTTGCCCAAGTCGGCCTATTTTCTTAGGTTAAATTCCTTGGTGCAGAAGTGCGAGGGCCCCTAAAGGGGTGGTACCAAATTGCCCTCCCCCACCAGCATAAGAGGGGGCCGGTGACACCCTTGCCCAAGCTGGATTTGGCAGACCTGGTAGGCGTGAGATAGTTTTCACTGTAGCGTTGTGTTTCCTGTAAGTATCGTCGAACGTCGTAATGTTACTGTTACATCTATGTTACGTTGATCATTGTTACCACTGACAGTCGTTTCGAGATTGGAAAATATGTTTATTATAAACGTTTGACTATTTAAAAGCCATTTGTATTTTATCTTCTTGGCTCGTTTTTCTGTTGGGTGGATGGTGGTGGTTTCTAGCTGCACTTTACAGATTAAGGAAATTCGCTTTCTGTCTAGTAGAAGTGTTTTTTTTTTTTTTTTGGACTCTGACACATTTATTGCTGAATACCATTTCTCGGCTGACCCGGAAGTGTTTCTTTTTTCTATCTGTCATTAGTCTTTGACTTTGTGGGTATTTTTTTCTTTAAGCCAAGCATCTAAAATTGTTACTGGTCATTAGTTTTTTTCTCTTTACGGCTCCTGCATTTTTGTGTCATCTCAGGAATATCTTCTCCGCTGTAAGATCATAAAACATTTGAGATTTTCTTCTAGAAATGTAGTGGGGTTTTTTTCCCCCCATATATTTAAATGCTTATGTCTAATTTTAGAAAGTATTCCTGGTAAGGAGTAAGGTAGGAAGCAAAACTTTTTTTCCACAAATTGTCCCAACTTTATTTCCCAAAAAAGCATTCTTTTCCCCACTGAAGTGCTGTCTTCATGGCAAGTAGATTTGGGTCTGTTCCCTAGACTCTTATCCCAGTTTTCCAGAACCCCATTGTCTTCCTGACCTCGTGTCCGGAGGCCCCGCCTCCTTGCATTATTTTGCACGTTTCTTTTTTCTCCTGAACAGCAGGCAAGTTTATCTGGTTCTCCCACCGTGATCTTCTTTGAAAACATTGAGATTGCTTAGATTCTTAGATTTACAGATCAAACTGAGATAAAATTCTCATCTTAAAATAGTTGACGACTTCATCTGATCCATGTGGTACTAGTTCCACAAGACACTGTGGTGAAGAGGATTTTGGAAATCGAAGTATTTGGGGCCGCCCCTCCCTCCCTGCGGGCTGTGGATACTCACGGTGCGCGATGCTGGCCTTGGTTTCAGGCAGCCCCATTCTCAAGCTGCTGCGAACTCAGCACCGAGGCTTCGGCAGGGCGCCCAGACGCCTTCAGCGTACACGTCTGTGTTCCCTCTGCCTGTCCCTCTCACATGGGGTAAACTGAGTCCGGGCCTTCAGGCTCCAGGCTGTCAGGCCAACTTCCACCCTCGGCCTCTCCCCACCACCCCCTGCTCTTGGGACCCGGGAGGACCCCGCAGGGGTGGCGACAGGGGAGGCCAGCACTCTATTCCAGGATGCGCGCTCTCCCCACCTCCCACTTGGTATGGCCCGGGGCCAGGCCACCTGGGAGTAGGGCCAACTTCCCGTTCTCCATTTTGTGGATTTTCCAGGACACACTTGTTCAAGCCCTGCAGCAGCGTTCTCCTGGGTAGGGCGCCTGGGGGCTGAGTCTCTGGTCCACCCTGTGTCACCTGCTCCTGGTACACCCCAGCACGGGGCCCTGGGTGACGGGACAGACACCAGCCAGGTGACCCTGTGGCCTAGGCCCACTCTGGTACCCGGAGCCCGGGGGGAGGGCAGACCCTGCCCAGGGCCAGTGGCTGGAGCATGGCTGTGGGTGTGGCAGAGGCTTGCCTGAGATGTGGGCTAGGCCCTTCCAGTGGGTCAGCTCTGGGGCGGTGCCCAGGGCTGTGCACCCTCAAGCTGCTCCCCAGGGGACCAGTGGCCTGTCAGCCCCGACTGGCATTCATGGGGTCCCAGCATGTGTGTGTGGGCGGCTGACCAAGCTCTTATGATGCTGTGGCTGCATTCATCCGTCGTCCCATTAATGCCAGGCTGGTGGGACCCACCCGGCTGGCTCTGTTCTGCATGACCTGAGGGCCCTCTGGGGTTCTGGAAGAGGATGGAGACCATCCCTGCTTGGCTGTGATTCTGTCCTCTTGGCCTGTGGTGGCCGTGACCTGAGGTGGGGCCTCTGGGAGCAGGCGCCTCCTCTTTCCTCCCCTATGGCAGGCACCTGCCTGTCCACCTCTGAGTCCGGGTGTCAGGATCAAGGTGGGAGTGCAGGGCCGCCTTGTTAACTGGGAGTCCATCCAGCGGGCGCCCAACTGGTATCAGAGCGGCCCAGGGGCCAGCACAAGCCCCTGGTCCCACTTCCCTCCTGGTTCCGGGCTCCGGCCATGGGCCACGTCGATCTTCACAACGACTCTGGGCTGCTGGGGTGACTGTCCCTGCTTCCCCACCGAGAGAAGTAGCCGAGACCCCGGCCAGGCCCGCGCTCCCTCGGCACTCGGCGTCTCCCAGCCACGACAGCACAGGTGGCTCAGAAATAAGGTCCCGGGACACACATCTGCCTGGCCAGACAGCGAGCACCTCCCGCCAGACCAGAGCCTATTCTCTCCCCAGCACCCAGCCGGAAGCGGAGCTCAGAACAGGCAGTGTGTGTGTCCGTGGAGGATAAGAGCGCGACTCTGGGACCCACCCTCCCCAATAGCCTCACGGAGGGAACAGGCCCAGGCGGGGTGCTTTATGTGAAGCCTGTGGCTGTTAGCAGAGCGCCCTGAAACCCTACCACTAGGCCGGGCGCGGTGGCTCACGCCTGTAATCCCAGCACTCTGGGAGGCCGAGGCGGTGGATGACCTGAGGTCAGGAGGTCGAGACCAGCCTGACCAACATGGTGAAACCCTGTCTCTACTAAAAAAGTACAAAAATTAGCTGGCATGGTGGCGTGCGCCTGTAGTCCCAGCTACTCGGGAGGCTGAGGCAGGAGAATCGCTTGAACCCAGGGGGCAGAGGTTGCAGTGAGCCAAGATTGCGCCACTGCACTCCAGCCTGGGCAACAGAGCAAGACTCCATCTTAAAAAAACAACGAAAAACCACCACCACCTGTCCGACCCTGTTCAAGGAGGAAAGCTCTTACGGAAGCTTTTCATCATCTTTGGGAGGCCAAGGAAGCGGGGTGCCTGGGGGTCCTGGTCCCCTCCCGGCTCCGAGCAGATAAAATCCCCGGCCCTGGCCCTGCAGTCCTGCTGAGGAGAGGCTGGGGGTGCAGGGGGCGGGGGATTCGCACGGGAAAGGAAATGCCAGCCGGATCCTGCCCCTGCTGCCCACCCTGTGCAGGATGGAGGAGGCCTTGGTGTCCCTGCAGCAGCTCCTAGCATGGAGGCCGTGGACCCCAGAGATGCTCCCTGCAGGACCCCACGCAGGGGCTTCCTTGCAGTCGGCCAGCAGGGTGACCTCGCTGTGTCCTCCGGTTGGAGGGTGGCAGCTGCTGCCCCACCTTCCCACCTGGCTGGTGGAACCTTGTCTTCTGTCCCCCAGGAGCTTGCAGCTGCCCCCCCACCCCCCACCGTGCGTGGCGGCCCCCCTGGACTGGACCATGGTAAGTGATTTAACGCCTTAACACAGAAATACACCGAGTGGCTTTGGGGGTCGGCGTTTTGGTCACATAATGCAACACACGCAGTAATGTAAATAAAGGCTTTATTGCCAGACCACAGTGTCCTGCAGGAGCGCCAGCCCCGGGGGGGTGGGGACTTGAGGATTTTGTCGACAATCAGGATCACCGGGAGAGGTCAGGGTCACACCGTCAGATACTCAAATGGGTGGCACAGACCGCTGAGTGCGTCCTCAGCAGGCCTCATGGCCACCTCCGCAGCCCGTCCGGTCCCTCCTGCTACGGCCCCGGGTCCCTGCAGGCCTGTCGGGAGGTGGCTTCCACAGGTTGGCAAAGGTCATCCGTGAATAAACAGCCTGTGGGTACAGGTGACAACACACGGAGAATTGAGGCCATGTCTGGGGCACAGGCTTTACTGTGAAGCTTGCTTTTGCCACCCCATCCGTGAGGCTCTGCAGCAGGACTGACGGTTCTGCCTGATTCTCCAGCAGCCTCAGGGTCTCTGTGACCCCGCTGCTGACACTGGGGTCCATTCCCTGTTTTTTCTGTTACTAGCAGTACAGTGCACAGCCCTATGCACTCTTCCTTACGGATCTTTCTTTTTTCTTTTTTTTGAGACAGAGTCTCACTCTGTGGCCCAGGCTGGAGTGCAGTGGTGCAATCTTGGCTTACAGCAATCTCCGCCTCCTGGGTTCAAGTGATTCTCCTGCCTCAGCCTCCCGAGTAGCTGGGATTACGGGCGCGTGCCACCACGCCTGGTTAATTTTTGTATTTTTAGTAGAGACGGGGTTTCACCATGTTGGCCAAGCTGGTCTGAAACTCCTGACCTCAGGTGACCTGCCCGCCTCTGCCTCCCAAAGTGCTGGGATTACAGGCGTGAGCCACCACGCCAGGCCAGGAATCAGGAATCTTTCTTTTTTTCTTTCTTTTTTTTGGGTCAGACTGTCACCCTGTTACCTGGGCTGGAGTGTAGTGGTGTGATCATGGCTCCCTGCAGCCCCAACCTCCCAGTCCTAGGCTCGAGTGATCCTCCCACCTCAGCCTCCCAATTACCTGGGACCACAGGCACACGTCACCACACTTGGCTAATTGTATTTTGTGTAGAAATGCAGTCTTGCTTTGTTGCCCAGGCTGGTCTCGAACTCCTGGCCTTAAGCGATTCTCCCACCTTGGCCTTCCAAAGTGCTGGGATTACAGTCATGAGCCACCATCCCTGGCCCTTAGGAGTATTTCCTGGGTGCCTTTCTAAGAGTGGACTTTAAAGCAACTCCAAGCAGTGCTGCAAATGTGAGCTGCTGCCGTGCTGCCATTGTCATTATTATTATTCAATCCAGTCACCCCCACATCCACTTTTCATATTTGTTTAAAAAGTAAGTTTCGGCTGGGTGTGGTGGCTCACGCCTGTAATCCCAGCACTTTGGGAGGCCGAGGCGGGCAGATCATGAGGTCAGCAGTTCGAGACCAGCCTGGCCAACGTGGAGAAACCCCGTCTCTACTAAAAATACAAAATTAGCCGGGTGTGGTGGCACGTGCCTGTTATCCCAGCTACTCAGGAGGCTGAGGCAGGAGAATCACTTGAACCAGAGAGTCAGAGGTTGCAGTGAGCCGAGATTGCACCACTGTACTCCAGCCTGGCGACAGAGGGAGACTCCGTCTCAAAAAAAAAAAAAAAAGAAAAAGTATTTATCTTGGGTTGGGTGTGGTGGCTCACGCCTGTAGTCCTAGCACTTTGGGAGGCCAAAGCAGGAGGATTGTTTGAGCCCAGAAGTTGGAGATCAGCCTGGGCAGCAAAAGTAAGACCCTATCTCTAGAAAATGAAATTTAAAAAATTTAGTCGGGCATGGCGGTGTGCACCTGTGGTCCCAGTTACTTGGGAAGCTGAGGTGTGAGGATCACTGGAACCCAGGAGGTAGAGGCTGCAGTAAGCTATGATTGCTCCACTGCACTCCAGCCTGGGCAACAGTGAAATCTCATCTTAAAGACAACAATAAAACATTTTTTATTTTGGAATAGTTTGAGGTCTACAGAAGAGCTGCATGGGTGGTGCAGAGAATCCCATCAACCCTTCACTGGCTTCCCTTGTGGTAACACCCCGTCAAAACCAGAACATTTTCTTTTTTTATTGAGCTGGAGTTTCACTCTTTCACACAGGCTGGAGTGCAGTGGTGTGATCTTGGTTCACTGCAACCTCTGCCTCCTGGGATCAAGTGATTTTCCTGCCTCAGCCTCCTGAGTAGCTGGGATTACAGGCGCCCACCACCACACCTGGCTAATTTTTTTTGTATTTTTAGTAGAGATGGGGTTTCACCATGTTGGCCAGGCTGGTTTCGAACTCCTGACCTCAAGTGATCCACCTGTCTCGGCCTCTCTAAGTGCTGGGATTACGGGTGTGAGTCATCACCCCTGGCTAAAGCCAGGAAATTAACATGGGTACAGCTCTGACAGTGAAACCCCGGGCTCTCTGTTCCAGCTTCCTGTTTTCCCCCAAAGTCTTTTCCTTTCCTGGCCCGGCCCCCATCCAGGGTCCCACATGGCATTTCATCCTTACGTCTCTTGAGTCTCTTAAAAGTCTATCTTGGTTCTTCAGGCTTTCCTTGTCTTTAATGACTTTGACAGTCTTGAGGAGGCCTGCTCAAGTGTTCTGTAAAACGTCCCCTCATCGGCCGGGTGCGGTGGCTCACGCCTATAATCCTAGCACTTTCGGAGGCTGAGGTGGGTGGATCACCTGAGGTCAGGGGTTCAAGACCAGCCCGGTCAACATGATGAAACCCTGTTTCTAGTAAAAGTACAAAAATTATCTGGGCATGGTGGTATATGCCTGTAATCGCAGCTACTCGGGAAGCCAAGGCTGGAGAATTGCTTGAACCCAGGAGGGAGTTTGCAATGAGCCGAGATTGTGCCATTGCAGTGCAGCCTGGACAACAAGAGCGAAACTCTATCTCCAAAAAAAAAAAAAAAAAAAAGCCCGGTGTGGTGGTGGGCACCTGTAATCCCCAGCTACCTAGGAGGCTGAGGCAGGAGAATCGCTGAAACCTGGGAGGCAGAGGCTGCAGTGAGCCGAGATCGTGTCACTGCACTCCAGCCTGGGTAACAGTGAGACTCTGTCTCAAAAAAAAAAAAAAAAAAAAAAAAAAAAAAATCAACAAAAATAATGCCCTAATCTGGGTTTGCCTGTCTTCCTGAGGTCACACTGAGGTGACAGGGTTTGGGGCAGGACACCCCCCTGGAGGCCCCTTTCTCCTCACATCCTAGCAGGGGTCGCCGAGACCCCGACGACTTCACCCCTGATGTTGACCTTGGCCCCCTGGTGCAGGTGGGGTCACTGGATGTCCCCGGGCCCATCGCCATCGTCTCCTGTCCCTGCCCTGTTCTGCGGCAGCAAGTCCCTCAGTCCAGCCCACACTGGGCAGGGGGTGGGGGGAGGTTTTATTTAGAAGATGAATTTTCACACAGAAAAGCCTAAAAATGAAAGGACAAATGGCCCATCATTGCATTGCTTAGATGCCTGTTGACATTCAGAGGCATGTAGTAAATACACATGGTAAAAAAAAATGTTTGAGTACTACAGAAAAGTATATTAAAACTATCACAAAGCAAAGACCCGACTGTCTTAAGAAGATATGGCAGTTCCAGTGCATGCGCGCGCGCGCGCGCACACACACACACACACACACACGTCCTTACCCATTACCCCCTCTTCTGCTGCACCTTTGTTATTTATTATTGTTTTTATTTATTTGAGAGGGAGTCTCGCTGTCACTCAGGCTGGAGTGCAGTAGTACAATCTTGGCTCACTGTAACCTCCACCTCTCCAGTTCAAGCAATTCTCTTGCCTCAGCCTCCCGAGTAGCTGGGATTACAGGCGGCCCCCCACCACGCCTGGCTAATTTTTGTACTGTTAGTAGAGACAGGGTTTCATCATGTCGACCAGGCTGTTCTTGAACTCCTGACCTGAGGTGATACATCCGCCTTGGCCTCCCAAAGTGCTGAGATTACAGGCATGAGCCACCACACCCAGACAATCTATCACTATTTTTAAGACAGGATCTTGCTCTGTTGCCCAGGCTGGGGTGTATCACAGCTCACTGCAGCCTGGACCTCGGGGCCGCAAGCAATCCTCCCGCCTCGGCCTCCCGAAGAGCTGGGACCACAGGTGTGCACTACCATGCCTGGGTAAGTTTTGAATTTTTTTTTGTGCAGACAGGGGTCTCACTATATTGCCCAGGCTGGTCTTGAACTCCTGGGCTCAAGCAGTCCTCCCATCTCAGCCCCCTAAAGTGTTGGGGTTACAGGCGTGAGTCACTGCACCCGGCCCTGCATCCTTGTTTTTGTCCCTCACCTACCTTGGGGTATCCATGTTGTGGGTGCACCCCCGGTTATGTAACCTCTGTCCTCTGGGAGACTGTGTTCTTTGCCCTCTGAGGCAGGGCCCCAGTTCCTGGCTCCGTGGCCCCTCTGAGAGTCCCGTTGTGTTCTTCCTGCCCTGCTAGAGACCCACTCCCAGCAACACCTGGGTGCTGTCTGTCCCCTGCTGAGCTTTGCTCCATAGCCCTCAGGCTTGGGAGCTCCATCTTTGGGGCTGGGAGGAGCTGTCCCCCCCGATCCTCTTGGGTGCTGTCAGGGAAGGGTAGACATGAGCCCCCATTTACAGGTGAGGAACAGGTTTGAAGAAAGAAGGGGCTGAGTTATGGATGCCCCAAAGTGTCTGCTGCCTCTTAGCTGTGAGCAGGGGCCGGCTGTTCTCGGTCCTCTCCCAGTCTTGATTTTTTCATCTGTAGAACGGGAATGACAACTCCATTTTTTTTTTTTTTTTTTTTTTTGAGACAGGGTCCCACTCTGTCACCCAGGCTGGAGTCCAGTGGTGCAATCACAGCTCACTGCAGCCTTGACCTCCTGGGCTCAAGCGACCCTTCCACCTTAGCCTCCTGAGTAGCTGGGACTACAGGTGTGAGGCCACTGCGCCCAGCTAATTTTTTTTTTTTTTTTTTTGAGACAGTTTCTCTTTTGTCACCCAGGCTGGAGTGCAGAGGCACGATCTCGGCTCACTGCAACCTCCGCCTCCTGGGTTCAAGCGATTCTCCTACCCCAGCCTCCTGAGTAGCTGGGATTACAGGCATGCGCCACCAGGCCCGGCTAATTTTTTTTGTATTTTTAGTAGAGATGGGGTTTCTTCATGTTGGTCAGGCTGGTCTCGAACTCTCGACCTCAGGTCATCCGCCTGCCTCGGCCTCCCAAAGTGCTGGGATTACAGGCGTGAGCCACCATGACTGGCCTCCAGCTAATTTTTTTTTTTGAGATGGAGTTTTTCTCTTGTCGCCCAGGTTGAAGTACAATGCTCGATCTCAACTCACTGCAACCTCCACCTCCCAGATTCAAGCGATTCTCCTGCCTCAGCCTTCTGAGTAGCTGGGATTACAGGTACCCACCACCTGGCCCGGCTAATTTTTTCTTGTATTTTTAGTAGAGACGGGATTTCACCACATTGGCCAGGCTAGTCTCGAACTCCTGACCTCAGGTGATCTGCCAGCCTTGGCCTCCCAAAGTGCTGGGATTACAGGCGTGAGCCACTGCACCCGGCCTGCAGCTCATTTTTTAATGTGGAGAGTTGGGGGTTTCATTACGTTGCCCCGGCTGGTCTTGAACTCATAGCTTCAAGTGATCCTCCTACCCTGGCCTCTCAAAGTGCTGGCATTCCAGGCGTGAGCCACCGCACCCGGTGGAGAATTTACAGGGTCATAGAGAGTAAGGAAGAGAGGACAGAGCCCTGTGCCGGGCACTGCTGGAGGTCTGTCCATGTTCACCGCAGGGGTCATGGGTTGCCTGAGTGTTCCTGGGGCTTAGGGGCGTGAATAGAAGCCTCATGGGTGGGGTGTGGGCTGTGTGCCCCCACCTGGGGGCTCCTGCCTGTGGAGTGGCTGGCATGACCCGCAGATGAGGCCACTCACTTGAAACCCTGATAATGCCTGGAGTGGGCAGACAGTGGAGTCTCACAGTGAAGGTCCTGCCTGGGGCCATGTGGCCCACCCCTGGAGGCTGCTCACCCCTGCCCATCCCATCGTTAGCCTCCCAGTTACAACTGTAAGCCCCTTGAGGGCAGGGCTGGTTGGTTCTGCTCTAAGCCCAGAAAACATCAGTGGAAGACGCATGGTTGGGTGTGGACCCTGAGGCCTCAAGACACACCCGTCCACAAGCCAATGCGGGATTCCAGGACCCTGGGGGCTGCTGGGATGGTGGGGACCTGGGGGACCTGCCCAAGTGGCCCACCGTCCTAGAAGTTCAAAGACAACAGAGGCCCAGCAGGAGCAGGAACGCCGACCCCCAGCGCCCACCGAATGGTAGGGGTGCAGAGAGGGCTCTGGAGCCCAGGCCTAGGAGAGGGGCAAGTGTGTGCAGGGCACCCTGTGCCCTCCCACACTTCGCTGAACCTTCTCTCTCTCGGCTCCGCTCTGTCCAGCCACGTGGAGTGGGCTTACTGGGGCCCAGGGAGGGCTCAGCTGGCGTAACCAAGCATGGTTGAGCCCAGGCGCAGTGCGGGCGACCCAGGGAACAGTGGTCAGCCTCAGGGCATCAGCTGGGGTTGCAGGTGGGCGGGGGATGGGGCTAGAGAAGCCCCGAATCGGGTCAGGGCCTCTGTCCATGCCCAACCCAGAGCAGGAGGTCGCCGCAGGCCAAAGCAGCTCCGCCCCCTGGAGGCAGCTCCGGCCACTGCGCAGTCCCCGCCGCCCCGCCGGAGCTGGGAAGGGGCGGGAGCGCGGTCGCGACCGAGGGGGGCCGCCCAGTTTCTGTGCCCCCGCCGCCTTGGGCCTGCGAACTGGGCCATCCGCGTCCCTGGTGTCCCCCCCAATATTTAACAACTTGGCCTGGACGTCCTCGCGGCCGGGAGGCCCCAATACCTGGCCTCAGTTTTCCCGTCCGAACCCCAAGAATCGATGCCTGGGAATGGAAAGAGAAGCCCCGGACCCCGGTGTCCCAGCAGGGCGGGGAACCTCTGACCCGCTCAGGCGCCCCCAGCCCAGCCCAGCCCTTTGCGTTCGGCCCCCTCTTCCCGTCCCCCTATCCCGGACCCTCTGGGACCCAACAGGCCCTCCCCACCCCCAGTGGGGCGCGCTCTAGTAGCTCCGGAACTGGGGGCAAAAAGAGGAACGAAGGCAGGCTTGCTCCACCCTCCCAGGCCCCGCCGCGGGCGCGGGATACCGGGTGTCTCGGCCGGGAGGCTCCGAGGGGCTCTGTGAGCGGCGAGGGGGAACCCCAGAGAAGAGGACGAGCAGATGCCTGAGTGCGGGGTCAAAGCAGGGCCCCAGGCCGGGAGAAGAGGGGGGAAGGGTCGCGCACGTGGCCTGGGGGCGGGGCCGGCCGCTTCCGCACCCCTCCAACCCCGGCCACGTGGGGATCGGAGCCCTCCTCCATGGCGAACGGGGGCGCGCCCGCGGCCAGGGGGGAAGCATCCGGGGAGGGGGCGGGCTCCCGCCGGCCGCGCGCCCCGCCGTGGGGTGGGCGCGCCAGCGAGGAGGCGGGGCGCGCTCTGGGAGGGAGGGGCGTGCCGGGATGGGGCGGGGCGCGCTCTCGGAAGGAGGGGCGTGCCGGAGAGGGGGCGGGGTCCTTGGCCTCCCGCCCCGGCTTGAGGGGGTGGTGCTCCGGGAAAGGGTACGGGGGCGCGCGCTGGAGTGGGGCGCGCCGGGAGGGGGCGGGGCTCCCCGGCCTTGCACCATAGCGCGGGGAGGGCGCGCTCCGGGCCTAAGACGCTGGGCGCTGGCGGAGGCCGGAGTGGGCGCGCCGGGGGGGCGGGTTCCTCCGGCCCGAGCCCCGCCCCCGGCGGCCGCGCGCGGCTTGGAGAGTGGTGGAGGGCGCGCCGGGCGGGGGGCGTGGCTGCGGCGCCCCGAGGGGGCGTCCTCCGGGCGGGGCGGGCTGTGGCCGCCCCCGCGGGCTCCGGTGCGTCAGGGCGCGTCAGGCGGGGCGGGGCAGGCCGAGCGCGGGCGGCGGCGGCGGCGCGCGCCGGGCCTCCTCCTCCTCCTCCGCCTCCCGCACTCGAGCAGCCGCCGCCGGCCGGACGGACGCCGCTCCTGCCGCCTCCGCTCCGCCCGCCGCGCCGCGCGCCCTTGCCCGGCATGTCGGCGGCCGTGGCGTGCGTGGATTACTTTGCCGCCGACGTGCTCATGGCCATCTCTTCGGGCGCCGTGGTGCACCGCGGGCGGCCCGGCCCCGAGGGCGCGGGCCCCGCCGCCGGCCTGGATGTGCGCGCGGCGCGCCGCGAGGCCGCCTCGCCCGGGACCCCGGGGCCACCCCCGCCGCCCCCCGCGGCTTCTGGCCCGGGCCCCGGCGCCGCCGCGGCGCCCCACCTGCTGGCCGCCAGCATCCTGGCCGACCTGCGCGGCGGGCCCGGAGCCGCCCCGGGGGGCGCCTCGCCCGCCTCCTCCTCCTCAGCCGCCTCGTCCCCGTCCTCGGGCCGCGCCCCCGGCGCCGCGCCCTCCGCCGCCGCCAAGAGCCACCGCTGTCCCTTCCCGGACTGCGCCAAAGCCTACTACAAGTCCTCGCACCTAAAGTCGCACCTGCGGACGCACACAGGTGAGTGCAGCCGCGATCCCGGCCCGCGCGGGGGCGGCCGCCTGAGACCCCTCCCCCGCCAGGACCCCGAAACTGCGTGGCGCGTGGGGGGCGGGGAGGGGGGCGCGCCCGGGCCGCCGCCGCGCCGGCCGGCAGGGCGGGGCCTCGGTGGGTGGGGCGCGCGCGGGGGGCGTGGCGGCCACGCGGTCGGGCGGCGAGCGGATGGCCGCCCCGGCGGCAGTGGCTGCGGCTCCGGGGGCCCAGCGAGGTCTGCGGGCGGGATTGAGACTCCTGGGCAGACCACCTCTCTCCCTCTCTGGGCCTTGTTCCGTTTTTTTTTTTTTTTCTTTTGCGTTCTGGTCTGGGCGGTGGGCACCGTGGTTGGAGCATCCGGCTCTGGGGTTCTGGGTCCTCCCCCTCCCCCAGCCTCAGTTTCCTTATCTGTGAAAATGGAGGAGGAACCGCGTCGCCGCCGCCGGGGTGGCCGCGCGGATTCTCCCCAGAGGTCGGCAGAGCACCTGGCGTGGGGCCAGGATGGGGGGAGCCCGGCACGTTTTCTCTGCGTTCTCTGTATTTTAACGAGGGGGAGGGCGAGGCTAGGAGCGTGGGTTGGGGCCTGAGTCTGGGCGGGGGAACTTTATAGTATGGAGGACCCTCGAGGGGCTCGGGTCCACACTGCTGTATTTCCCCGGCGTGTTTGTTCACCCCTACCTGGCGGGCGATTCGGGAAGGTGCGCGTAGTTGGAGCGCTTCGGCTACACCAACGCCCCTCCTAGCGCAGTCCCCGGGGCGGCGAGGGGAACCGGGAGCCTGGTGGGCCTGGCTGTATTTTTTCACTCCGTCCCCTCCTAGGGTTCCACTTTCTGGACTGGGAGTTTGGACTGGGCAACAGGGGACGGTGGGCCTTGATGGCCGGCCCTGGTTTGGGCATTAGAGGTGCTTGTCCCTTCCGGGGAGGGTGCGGGGCTGGGGGAAAGCTGTGCGGCTGCCCTTGGGCTTGGCATTCTGGCCTCGCCACCAAACAAGACCTCTACCCGATCTGGGTCTCAATTTTCTCATTTCTATCAAGAGTGCGATGCTGTCTCTATTTCATAGCCGTAGCGGTGGCCGCTTTGGGCAGCTGGACACTCCAAGGAGGCTTGGTCCGTGGGCTCGGATTGTAGGGACACGTGGAGCAGCCGAAGGGAAGTGGGCCGTCCAGAGTGGTGGGGCTGAGATGAGCAGGGGCCGCGAATGCCTTGCGGAAGAATTGAGGGTCCATCTTTGGGGTATGGGGAGCCGCGCTGGGACGCCTGAGGGTGGAGAGCAGGAGGGCGGGTGGGGGTGGTGGTGTGTAGCCTGCAGGCCGCCCCCTCTCTGTTCTGCACTCTTTTCACCCCTCGCTCAGTCCCTGTCCTGGTCCCAGGGGCCTGGAGGCTCTGCCCACCTTGAGACACAGACGGGAACCGAGGGCGTCAAGACAGGACTTGGGTGGGGTCTGCGTTTTCTGCGAGGAGCCGCACATCCTCGGGGGAGGGGTCCCAGGGTGTTACCTCTTTTTGAGGGCAATGGGGTCCGTGTATCTCCGCGGGGAGGGACATTGGGGATCTGTGAAGATGGCGAGGCTGCGTTGGGAACAGAAAGGGAGGTGCCTCTCCGGGCGGTGGGCAGGGGTCCAGGAGTGCCCTGGCTTTTTGGGGGTAAGTTGGCCGATCTGAACAGACAGGGGGTTGAAGTGGGCTCCTGTTGGGAAAGCGACTCCCACCTGTCTACCCAGGTCATTCTTTGCTTGCCAGATGACGTGGCCTGAGAGCTCCATTTGGGTTTTCTGAGTTTCTGGGTTAAGTGGACGGGATGGCCACCTCCCTGAGTAGCACCCAAGAGGCGCTTCCATAGGCCCCCGGGTATTGGGGCAGCGGTCCCTAAGCCAGCAGGGAGGGGAGGGATGGGTTTGGAGTCCTGGGAAGGCAGTATTGTTATCCCGGGATTGCAGTAAGAAACAGGCCTGGGGGTGCCCAGTCGGACATCCCCAGGGGTGGATGCAGTTGTGCTGATGACGCGCCACCGTCTACCCTGTGTGGTGGGGGAGGGCAGGGTGGATCTCCTGGCACCCTCCCCCACCCCTTGAGCCTGCTGACGTCCCATTCCAAAGCCCCCTTTACAGTAACGATTTGGGGACTGGGAGGGCAGTCCCAGGCCCAGGCACCTTGGATTCGGTTTCCAAAGGGTTTTGGATACTTGTGGCTTTCCAGGCTCCTCTTCCGGGCCTCCCCAGCCCCCAGGACCACCAAGGGGTCTGTGTAAACGGCCTCTTCTAGTGGAAAGTGGTCTGGTTTTTTCAGCCCCCGGAGGAGGGAGGGAATGGCTGCTGTTAAGCTGGTTTTGGGGGACAGGAAGGCCATGCGTTTTTTGGGAGGGAGCCCCATTGCAGGGCTGTCCCTGAATGGAGTGGAGGCCGGGAAAGATCTGCAGACGAACCCGAGTCACCGGTGGCTGCAGGGCTGTCCCGGGGGCCATTGAGAACGAGTTCCACCCCCACCCACCCCTGCCTGGAGTGCTTCTCCTCTGTAAAGGGAACACCAGTCGTGGCCTGGCCCCATTTTTACAGATAAACCAACTGAGGCACACTGGAGGAGCCCCACCTGTGATTTCGGCCACATTTGGCCCTGGGAGCCAGGAGGCCAGGGGAGCAGTGGGATGTTCTTCATGGGGGCAGCAGGCGGCAGGACTGCACCTCCCGTCCCCTGGGTCTGGCCCACAGCCCCTATCCTAGCCCGGCCGGCTCTCGGCTCTCTCTCTCCCCTGCGTGGGGCGGGGAAGGACTTTGGAAGCTGTGGGTGATGTTGACGCCGTTGCTATGGTTACGGAGAGTGAGCGAGCCAGCGAGTTGGGGCGGGGGCGGGAGGAGAGGCTGGCTGTCGGCTCCCTGCTCTCCAAACCCCCTGCATCCCCGGAGGGGCCCCCCCCCCGCCCCCGGCATGCCAGTGCCCGACACACCGTCAGCCTGCACCTCCAGAGGGTTTGCCGACACCCTCCCCAGGAGAGGGGCTCAGACCTGGAAGGGTTCTTCTCACCCAGGGCTTCTCTCCTCCGCACTTACCGAGACATTTGGGGCCTGATCGTTTTCTGGGGAGGGGCTGTCCTGGGCACTGCAGGGGGCTATGCAGTGTCCCCAGCCTCTACGCACTCCATGGCAGGAGCACCCCCTCCCCAGTCGTGACAATCACAAATGTCCCCAGACCTTGTCAGGTGCCCCCCAGGGGGCTGCAGGGTCACCCCCAGTTGTATCCCACTCTGAAGTCCCGTTTATTTGCATCTGAGAGGTCTTGGTGAGCCCCTGCCACAGGCCAGCACCCAGCATCCCAGTCCCCGCGCCCCAGGACTTAGGGAACTGTGTCCGTGGTGGCGGGGGGCGGGGTGGGGGGTGGCAACAGGGATGCTAGTGATGACGGAAAGCGCTTCCTGGAGGAGGCAGCCTGAGGCCCACTGGGCTGGGTGGGGCAGGGAATGGGAGAGGAAGGGCGTGCTGGCTCTGGGGTCTGCTGTGGAGGTAGGGACTTGAGGTGGGGAGGGGGCACCTCGGCAAGGTGAATCCCTGCACTTAATCCCGAGGGTGGGGATGCCGGGGGTGGCAGTGAGGCAGGCTGGGCTTTGCAGAGGCAAATCCATTTATGGAGAAGGGATTAGGATCAGAGAGGGGTTGAGGAGGGCAGGACGAGATGTGGGAGGGAGCGAGGCGTGCTGGTCTACGCACTGGGTTGGAGGGAGACTCCTCAGGACGAGGTGTGCAGAGGAGTGTCTGAGTGCCTGCCAGGTTTCTGATCCCTTGCTGAAGAGGGCCCCAGGAGGACAGGTGGGTGGGGAAACTGAGGCCCAGAGGGGGAAGCAGCCATGCCCCACCTCATTCTCTTCTCCACCCCCAGGCAGAACTATGCGCTCCTGTAGGGTTGGGATGGCAGTGCTGGTGGGCAGAGCTTGGGAGAACTGGCAGCTTATCTGGGGAGGGTCGGAGTGGGGCAGTGCCAGGCCATAGGGGGTGGGGGGTAGGGGGCCAGGGACTGCCCTCCCCCACCCACTGCCTCTCCAGCCTGCAGAGTGCAGAGAGCAGCTGGAACTGCCTGCAGGTGCCCCAGCTAGTGGGATGGGGAGGGCTCCCCCAGGGTTGTGGGGGGCGATAACCACCCCCACCCAGGCTCTCTGATAAAAGCAGCCCAGATCGGTGGGGAGGAGGCACATGATACCAGCGGGGTGAGCTGTGGGGGCGGGGGGCACCACCCTGGCTTAGACCATTTCTGGAACAGAGGTTACACAGGCGCCAGGGTCCTTGAGGGGGTTGTCCCCTGCCGACCCCCAGGTACCCAGAGTCTGGTGCAGAAGGTCCTGGCCTGGGTTGGGCCTCAGGTGGGCCTCCTTTTATGTAGAAGGGAGTAGTGATAGTTTGGCGGTGGGGTGGGGAGGACGGGAGTATTCAAGATGCTGAGCAAACATTATCTGCCCTTGCTCTTGTTGGAGCCAGAACTTGACCCCCTAGGCCTGCATTCTCCTTTTCCACAGATATGCATTAAGCACCTGCTGTATGCCAGGCCTGTGCTGGGCATTGCTGGGGACCCAGCTGTCAATGAAGTGCCTGCCTTCAGCTCCCATTGGAGTGCAGGGGTGCAGATATTACACCCACAAGATACATGCGTTTTTGGAAGCCTGGTACAAAGACAGAGAAGCTGACCAAGGGTGCTTGGGGGGCACCAGGCCACTGTGAGGGGCACTGCTGCTCAGAGAAGCTCCGGGCAGGATCAGCCATCAGTTTTGACCCTAGGCCAGGGCGGAACTCAGGAAAGCCAAGCGCAGTCTGGGTGGCCCAGGCGGGAGCTGCTGGACTACTGCACTAGTCCAGGCGTGAGCTGGGAGGGGCAGGGTGGGGCCTGGACGGATCCCGAAGGCGATGGGATTTGGCTGGCAGGTGGCACGTGGGGAGGTACGGGATTGACACAAGGGCGGGTATGCCTGCCTGCGTGTTTGGCGGGAACAGCAGGGGGTTTGGAAAGGGGAAGTCTACTGGAGGAGTGGGGATGGGGGAGGAAGGAAGCTTTGGCTTTGGGAAGTCAGGGGAGCTGGGGGCAGAGTGGGTGTGGGGGTTGCTATGGCGCAGATAGTATTCGAGACCCCACCCCCAGGCTGGCAGGGCCTGACCACCAGTGTCCCCCTTTTCTGCAGCGGCTCCCAGAAGCAGCTGCCTTTCGGTTCTATAGAACCTGCTCAAAGATCACCTTCAGGAACTCCTCCCCTCCCTGGGTGGGTAAGAGGCCTCCCCAGCCCCAGCCTTTCCTGGCTCTCCTGGGATG
Organism: Pan troglodytes; assembly: GCF_028858775.2. NCBI lineage: Eukaryota > Metazoa > Chordata > Mammalia > Primates > Hominidae > Pan > Pan troglodytes. Next base: position 4,155,719 of record NC_072418.2, on the reverse strand, counting down.
CTTGCTTTGCGGCTGGGGCTGGTCTTCCCCGCCTGTGCCCTCCCCTACAGACCCGACCCCACCTGTTAGATGGACGTGAGTGCCCCGGCAGGCGGCCGGCCACAGCCCCCCTCCCCACCCCAAGGCCCCCCAGACAAGCTCAGGAGGTGAGGCTTCCCTGTCGGAACCAGGGCCCTTGGCACAGTCCCGCAGTCCCGTCTCCAGGCCCCTCCTGTGCCGGCTCAGACGGGGCCGGGCCAGGTTTCCAGGACTTCCTGGACTCCATTTTTCTGAGCCTGCCTGTTTCCGAGGCTGTCCTGAGTTCACCCGGGCCCAGCCTGAGTCAGAGGGTCAAGTCCACCGCGGCCCCGCCCACACTGCCCTCCCGCGTTGTTCCCACCCACCGCATCCTCCGGGTGCTGCGTCTAGGCCAGGTAGCGCGGAGCAGCTGGGTGGCTGTGCACCTGGGGGCCCGGCCGGCTAGGAGCCAGCGCGCTCTGGGCCCCCACAAGTTCACCCCACCCTCCTCCCTGCGAGTGGATTGTGTGCGAGGCAGGGCCTGGCATTTCGCAGAGGCGCTTCGCCCAGCGCAGCGGGGGTGGGTAGCCCGTGCACCCCCTGCCCCGCCACCCACGTGCGCATGTGCGCGCCTCAGTCTCCAAGCGCGGGGCGGGGCTGGCAGGCACCCAAGCCGGAGAGGCGACCCTGGCCCGGGCCCCCTGGCCCCGGCGGGAGTGGGACCACGTGAGCGGGGCCGGCTGGGGCTGCGGATGTCCCCGCCGCCGCCGCCGAGCTACGTGCGGCAGCTGTGTTCCCAGCGGCTGCGCGCCCCTGCCCCGGTCGCCCCCCCCCGGCAACCTGCTCCTCCTTGCAAAGTGGAACTGGGGGAGAGGGAGTGGGGACCAGCCCCGCCGCCCTGAAAGGGGAAGTGAACCAACTGACTGCCCGGCACCCAGCCGTGGGATGTTCCCCCTTCCCTCCTGCCGCCTCCCCGCCTGTGCCTTGCAAGATGGCGACACGGCGGCATGTTCCCTGGAGGGGTGCGAGCCCCAATCCCGTGGTCTGCTCCAACCGCGCTCCCACAGCCAGACCCCGTCCCCAGACTGAGGCCCTTGGGAGCTGTCAGGGCCCAGTGGTTGAGATGGGAGTGGGGTCCCTTCCAGGGCTGCTCTGCGCCTCTTGCTTGGGTTGTAGACGGCCCCCAGCTGGGGGGGACCCGCGACCCCAGCTGCATCCTGGGTTGCTTGGGGGAGACTTGGGGTGTGGAGCAGGCAGCCCCAGGGATTTGAGGCTACTGTTGGTCTTGGTGACAGTTGGTCTCTCCCCCTCTCCAGCTGCCTGGATTCACAACCTCTTGGGGAGGGGGGCTGCTGGTCTCTGTCTGCAGTCTTGTTTTGCTGAGGGTGTCGGGGTGTGGCAGGGAGGAAGGATGAGATGAGAAGGGAAGGTTTTTTCTTCCAGCTCTTCTTGGGTCACGGGTGATCGCTGGTGCCCCTCAGTGGGCAGACCCCTCCACCCTCCCGTGCCCCTCCTCAGCTGGGCTCCCCAGGGCAGCCCCTGATCTTAGAGCAGAGATGTCACTGGGTCACCCTGAGCATGGCCGTGCCCCTCCCGCTGTCTCTGTACCCCTCACCATGGTCCCTGCTGTGGGTCCTTCCAGGCCCCTGGCTGGCTGCAGTTCTTCATGGACCAGTGGGAGTGCTCCCAGGGCCAGAGCAACCTCCAGTGCTGGGCGTGTGCTGCCCAGTTTGTAACCCACCGGGTTACAAACCCTCCTGGCCCTGCTGTGGCTTCCTTGAGAATAGGCTTTGGGGCCACTCAGGGGAGTTGGTTCTGACGTCTCTCTCGCTACTCAGGGCTCCAACCAGTGCCACGAGGGGCATGCACGTCCAGTCTCCATCCACACAACCCACCCTGTAAAACCCTGGGGTGTCACGGGGAATAACGTCCGGGAATGCCAGGGTCCCGGGTACCTGGTGCAGGGCCCGAAAGGGTGGGAGCTTCGGGGATGCAGGGCCCTTTGTCCTGCTCCGGTCCCTGGGTGGAGGTGGACTGACCTGCCCCTCCCCAGTCGTTGGAGACCCCTATCTGCTGGGGAGACGCTGACATCACGATGCCACATGCTGTGGGCGTGAGACCCCGGCTAAAGGAAGGGGGTCGGGTGGCACAGTTCTAGAGCAAAGACCCACACCCGGTGGAGGCGCACAGGCAGGCCCAGATGGCGACGGCTGGTTAGGGGCAGGATGGGCGAGGCCCGGCCTTGGCAGTGGGAGGGGACTGTGGAGGAAGTGGCCGGGTGGTGGCCCGCCCCTGCCCAGCGCCATCTGTCCCGTGGGGGTGGGGCGAGTCCAGCCCGCCGGGCCCCGCCCCTTCCCAGGAGACCCCGCCCCCTCCCCTCCCTGTGAGCTTTCCTGCCTGTCTTCCATCTAACCACACCCCGAGATCGGGGCCCAGACTGACTGTGCCTGCGGGTTCCTCCCATGTCCCCTTGCTCGTGGAGGGGCCAGGAGGGTTAGGGAAGTTGCCATGATTGTACCCCCTTAACCCAGCCTTTGCATCCCAGGTGGTCATTTGGAAAAGGAGGGGATCATGCACAGATGGAGGCCCCTGAATGCCCCTGGGTGGGGGGCAGGGACAGCCTGAAGGCCGAGCATGCCTTCTGAGCGTGCCTGTGCCTGGGACAGACACTGGGAGGCCTTTGCTAATCCCTGCCAGGGTCCCGCCTGGGGCCAGAGGCTGCGAGGGCCTGGGGAGCTTCAGCCTTGGGGGTCTGTGGCGGTTACTTACGGTTAACAGATTCTGGGCTCGCCGGAAGAGTCCTTTCTAAGAGCTGGTAGGAAATAAGAGGATTATTTATTAGGGTCTTGGGTTGGGCCACCGGAGGGTGGGTAAGGGTTGTATTCTTCCTGCTTTTCCATGTTTTAAATTCACACCCAGAGCTCAGTCTCTAAAACGGCACGGGACAAATGCCCGCCACCCTTTGGGATCTGCTGGAATGTGTCTGTCATCTCCCCCCGCCCCCACTGACCCGCTGTCTGTCTCTGTCTCTCTGTCCAGGGGAACGCCCTTTTGCTTGTGACTGGCAGGGCTGCGACAAGAAGTTCGCCCGCTCCGACGAGCTGGCCCGCCACCACCGGACGCACACGGGCGAGAAGCGCTTCTCCTGCCCTCTGTGTTCCAAGCGCTTCACCCGCAGTGACCACCTGGCCAAGCACGCCCGCCGCCACCCCGGCTTCCACCCGGACCTGCTCCGGCGCCCTGGTGCCCGCAGTACCTCCCCCAGCGACTCGCTGCCCTGCAGCCTGGCCGGGAGCCCTGCGCCCAGCCCCGCGCCCAGCCCAGCCCCCGCAGGCCTGTAGGGCCCTCGTGCAGCCCACCCTGACCGCCAGGATGCTTCTGCCATCCAGGGGTGTAGTGAGGACCCACGGGGAGCCTGGGCCCCTTCCAGCCATGGGCAAACCCTGAAGACACCCCTGCCCCCCTCCAGAGAGTGAGGAGGGGGCCTGAGACTGGACCTGGGTCTGCCTGACCTCAGAGGTGGCTCTCAGGATGGGTGACGGGGGCTTGTGTCTGTAAATAGCCATGATACTAACTTTCTTCCCATCTGTGCAACGGGGCCCCCCCAGGGCAGCTAGGAGGTCCTCCCCTCTGCTCTCCACCACCCCCTGCTGCCCCCCTCCCGGGGTGGGGTTTGGGGGGGTGGAGTGGACTTCTGGGAGCCGGCCCGGGGAAAGCACCCCCTGCCCCATCCCTGCAGATTGGGATGAAGTGTGCAGACAGCCATAGAGGAGTCGGGGGTTGACATGGCCCCTGCCTCTCCCCACCCCACCCCACCCCACCGAAAGCCATGGGAGTAGTTCAGGGAAATGGGGGTGCAGCCCAGCCACCCCCCATTCGGGTACTCAATCTCAGGTGTCCACAAGTTCTGCCCACGGTAGGGGCTGCCTGGCCCCCCAGACCTCGGGGGTAGAGCCAGGAGTGGGGCGGCGTTAGGATGCCCGGAGGGGCTCCAGGTGTTGCTTCTGAGACCTGGGATGGGGAGGGAGGGGACCTCTGGGTTCTTCCAAAGAACATTTGACTCAGTGGGGTCGGGAGGGAATGCTGGTTTATTTATTTTCCTCTGTCCTCGGGTGTGGGGGCCCTAGCTCCCCCTCTCTGGGTGGGTGGGTGAGAGAGGCTGCAGGGGAGGCTGGCACCGGGCTTGGCCCTCCAGTCCCTGCCTTGCTGACTTTGGCCTTTGCGGTATCACGTGACAATCAACTCTCCCTTGACGACTGCGGCCGTTGGGCTGCGCTGCCCTCCCTGGCCTGCAGGTGGGGCCGTGGAGCCCATGCCCGCCGGGGTTGCAGGCTCTTCCGGGCCTGGGCTGCAGCCTGGCCCGGCCCTGCTTCCCTGGCCTCCCCTCCTTCTCCTGGGTGCTTGGAAGAGGTGGGCCCTGGCCCGTGGTTGAGGTCTTGCCTCGTGGACTGGAAGCAGAGGGCTGGCTGTGCAGCCTCCTGGGGTAGCTCGTTTTTTTTGCACCGGGTAGAATATTTTTTCAGGCACGGATTCATTTTTTTCTGGGCCCCCATGGGTGGTCCGGCATCCTCAGGGGGTGTGAGTGTGTGGGGGGGGTCTCTGAGCTGAACTTGGGTGGGGTGGGGACTTGTTCCTCGGGGGCCACCTTTGTGTCCTTGCCAGCGGTCGTCCTGCTGTGGCCTGGGTTGCATTTCCTCTTGGGGGGGTATTGAGGACCCCCAGCCTGGAATGAGAAGGGTCCCTGGTTCCATGTCAGACCCAGAAAGGTGGATTCCCCCACTGTTGGCTGCAGGAGGTTTTTGGTACCTCCTTTTGTTCCAGAACCGTCCTGCCTCTCGCTTGGGGACAGGGGGGCTTTGGATGGCACTGGTGTGCACCTGGACCCAGCCCCGGCCTGGCAGGATCCAGGGATGGGTGCCTGGGATCCTGGGGGGAGGGAGGCAGGGGACGCCCTTCTGGAGCTGGGCTCGGAGGGTCCTGCCCCATCCAGCCCTCGGCTCTCTGTGTTCTCTGTCCCTAGCCTCAAACCCTCTTCTGGCAACGCTAGAGAGATGCCTTAGTCTGTGGGGGTGGGTGGGGGACTGGGACCCCGTTTTCCTTTGTGAGTCTTGGTTGGCCCCAGCCCTGGCAGGGGCCTGTCTGGAGCAGGGGTAGGTAGGGCTGTGGGTTCCAGAACTCTGTAACTGGGCCCCTCTCCAGTGTCCAGGGGCTTGGAGAGACCTGCGCCCACCCCTCCACTCTCCCAGGAGTCGCTGATCACTGGGACCTGGTTCCAGCCGTTTGCAGGGGAGGCGGCTCCAAGAGGCGTGTGCTTTCCGTGGGTGGCGCCCCTCCCCCGCACTGCCTGGCCTCATCCTTGTATTTAATTAATTAAACAAGCCCCTTTTTAAACCCTACTCCAGCGTGTGTGTGGTCTCTCCCGTGGCAGTCCCCAGCCTGTGGGCACGCTCTGAACCCCTCTGTCCCACCCACCAGTGTGGTCCCAAGTTCATCCACCTCGTGGGGAAACTGAGGCAGCGGGCTAGTGAAGGGGGTCTTGGCCAGGCCCCTCTGGCTGAGACACAAAATGCCCTGCCCCTAGCCCTAAGCCCCGCGGAGGGGGCTGCCTGCAGCAGCGCGCGTTGCGCCCGCCGGGTGTCACCCACGCCTGGCGCAGCTGCGCCCCCCGCCCAGCTTCCCGCCCGCCCTGTTGCCTGGCAACCGAGGCACAGTGACACGGCGCCCGGGGGCGTCCACCGCCCGCCCCTTCCGGTGCCGCAGGGGATGGGGGAGCCTGCGCCCCCGGGGCTGCTCGCCGGCGCGGGACAGGCTCCTCCACCGAGGGTCCCCCGGCCGCCTCCCAGGCTCCTGTGCTCCTGTATTGAGTGCCTACTGTATGCCAGCTCCCCTAGTGGGAATAGGGAAGAGGGGTCGGTGAGAGCTTTGAAGCCCTCCCCAGGAAAAAAACATTCTGGACTCCAGCGCTCCCCAGAGCCTGGAGGCCGGCGGGGCTGGGATGGGGCCGGGCAGGCCACTCCTACACACCTGCTGAGCCCTGGGGCTTCGCCTGCTGCCCGCCCGGGGAAGGGGGTGGTCGGCCTCTCGTATCGCGCGGCCGGCGCCGGCTCACGCCAGACCCCTCCCCAACCTGGGCGGCAAATTCCCGGCTTTACTCGAGGGCAGCCTCGTGCACCCCCAATCCTGCCCGACCCATCCTCCCATTCTACCGGACGCCCCACAAACATCACTCCCGGGAGTCTCGCACCCCTCCAGCTCCTGCCTGGTTTTCTGCCCCTCTGGAGTAAAATGTCTAGAATATGGGGTCTACACTCGCAGCCTCACCCCTCTCTCTGACGGACACGCTCGCATTAGGCTTTTAAATTACACCCCCCCCACCCCCAACACACACACGTGCCCAGAAACAGCACCATCCTTTTGGTGCCTTTGGGACCCCGACCCTCCTGGGCGACCCTCCTGGGCGTCCCTCCCGCCCGCAGGCTGCCCTTGCCATGCCCCCTCCTCGGTCGAGGGCAGTTCCATCCTGCAAGGCCAAAATCCTTGGGGCGTCACCCTGGACCCCACTGTGTGTCTCACCACCCACATCTGGCCCATCTGAAACCTCCTTGGGCTCTACCTTGAAAATAGATCCAGGATCTGGCCGCCTTTCCCTGCTGTAAGGGCCTCCACCGCGACGGTCTAGCCATCTCACGACTCACCTGAACCAGTGCAATCACCTTCGCCCTGGTCTCCTCACGGTTTGTCCTCCCCACGGCCACCAGAAGGCGTCCGTGAACACCTGGGGCAAGTCTGGTTCCTCCTCTGCCCGCAACCCTCCATGGCTCCCACTGCCCTGACAGTCAAAGCCCAAGTCCTCCCTGAGGCCCATAGGGTTCTGCACGACCTGCCCCGTCCTCTCCCTGCTCTTCCCTCCTGCCTCTCTCCCCCTCCTCACCCTGGTCCAGCCACACCGGCCTCCTCGCTGTTCCTCCAACACACCAGGCGCAGTCCTGCCCATGGCCTGTGCCCTCTGCCCGGAATTCTTTTCCTCCAGAAACCTGCTTGGCTCCCTCATCATCTTTTATTTATTTATTTATTTTTTATTTTTTCGAGACACTGTCTCACTCTGTCACCCAGGCTGGAGTGCAGTGGTGCAATCTTGGCTCACTGCAACCTCCGCCTCCCAGGTTCAAGGGATTCTCCTGCCTCAGCCTCCCGAGTAGCTGGGATTACAGGCATGGGCCACCACACCCAGCTAATTTTTGTAATTTTAGTAGAGACGGGGTTTCACCATGTTAGCCAGGCTGGTCTCGAACTCCTGACCTCAAGTGATCTGCCTGCCTCAGCCTCCCAAAGTGCTGGGATTACAGGCGAGAGGCACCATGCCCGGCCCCTAATTTTCTTTAAAACCGCACAAATCCTGCCTTCCCCACAGAATCACCCAGACCAGCCCTGTGCCCAGTCCAGGTTCTTCTCCTGTTTCTGTTCTCAAAGCACTTTCCACCTGGCTTCAGGCTGTCTCACTTATCCCTGTGTTCACTGTCGGACTCCCTGCCTACACCACCACCTCCACCAGAGTGGGGTTCTCTGCTCTGCTTATGGATGTTTCTAGCATTTTGTGGCACACAGTAGGTGCTCAGTAACTATTTGCTGAATGAATGACCGACACCAGCCGGCACGGATGGAGCAATTGCATAAATGAGACTTCATCTCTCACGCATCCTCAGGAGCCATGACAGGGAGTCTATGCCTCCACTGCCCGTGATGGGACAGCTTTGAGATTAGATCAGGTCCTCCGCAGAGTCGCCCATGACCCATCCCAACCCACGTCCCCTCATCATTGCATCCTGTCATTTATTTATAATTGTGGTAAAATCACATGCACGTAACATAAAATTTGTCATCTTAACCATTGTATTATTATTGTTATTTGAGACGGACTGTCACTCTGTCACCCAGGCTGGAGTGCAGTGGTGCAATCGCAGCTCACTGCAACCTCCGCTTCCCAGGTTCAAGTGATTCTCCTGCCTCAGCCTCCCAAGTAGTTGGGACTACAGGCGCCCGCCACCACGCCCAGCTAATTTTTGTATTTTTAATAGAGGCGGGGTTTCGCCATCTTGGGCAGGCTGGTCTCAAACTCCTGACCTCGGTTGATCTTCCCTCGGCCTCCCAAAGAGCTGGGATTACAGGCATGAGCCATCGCGCCCAGCTAATTTTTGTATTTTTAGTAGGACAGGGTTTTGCCATATTGGCCAAGCTGGTCTTGAAATCCTGGGCTCAAGTGATCCACCCGCCTCAGCCTCCCAGAGTGTTGGGATTACAGACATGAGCCACTGTGCCCGACCTAAGACTTTGCTTTCTATTCTTTTTGGGTGTATACCCAGGAATAGAGTTGCTCATAGGGTAACTCTGTTTAACTTTTAACATCTCTACACAAAATACAAAAAATTAGCCAGGCATGATGGTGCACACCTGTGGTTTTAGCTACTCGGGAGGCTGAGGTGGGAGAATCACCTGAGCCAGGGAAGTCGAGGCTGCAGTGAGCCGTGATCGCACCACTGCTCTCCAGCCTGGGTGACAGAGCAAGACCCTGTCTCTTAAAAACAAACTTTTTGGGTTTTTTGTTTTACATAGCAGTGGCACTATTTTACAGTCCCACCAAAATGCACCAGGTTAAACTTCCCATTAAGACGTGGGCCTACTCCACCAGACTACAGAGTTGCCCCATCCCAGCCTTGTTCCTCGTTTGTCTGTTAAAATTCACCATCTAGCCTGGTATACAGTAGGCGCTCAATATTTGTTGAACAAATGAGTGAACGTGGACCTGGTCATTAGACTGATGACAAGAGTCGAGGTTGGGGAGATTAAGGCGTTTCCTGAGAGCCAGCTGTATACCAGGGCGAGGGGATTTTTAAAGACTGTGAACGGAGTAATTCAACCGTGGGTTTCACCTGGCCCAGGTTTAAGGCCACCTCCCCGCAGAACTCTCCTCGTCCGGCAGAGGGCGCTTTAAGGTGATATGCTAACGAATGGAAACAATACGCAAATGAGTAATAGCGGGCCCCGCGGGGCTTTTTTTGGTCAGGCGCGCCGTGGACAGCCCTGGCGCCGCAGGGGCCTGGGGCTCAAGATGGCGCCGCTACAGCCGCCGAAGGTCGGGCGGCGGCGCTGGCGAGGCTCCCGGAGACCGCAGGCAGGGCAGCCCCCGCCCTCCTTACTTCCTCCCGCGGCCGTCTGTCCCGGCCCAGGGGTCCGCCACCAGCCTTGGTCGCGCAGGAGCAGGCGTTTCTGAGCAGGCGCGCTGCGGGCAGCCCCTCCCGGTGTCCCTTGCGGCGGCGTCCCGAGGGCCTCCGGGGGCCTCGGAGCAAGATGGCGGCGGCGGGGTCCGTGAGGCGCGGGCGGCGGCGACCGCGGCGCCAGTGAGGGGGCCCTGGGGCCCGGGCGGCTCCGGGCCGGGGCCCCGCCGCGGGACGGACCATGCTACGCTCCACTGGCTTCTTCCGGGCCATTGACTGCCCCTATTGGTCTGGGGCGCCCGGGGGGCCCTGCCGGCGGCCCTACTGCCACTTCCGGCACCGCGGGGCCCGGGGCCCCGGCGCGCCCGGTGACGGCGGAGAGGCGCCCCCCGCAGCAGGTAATGCCCGCCCGCCTACTTGCCTTGGGCTCGGCTCCCCTGCCCGGGTCTGGACCCCACCCCGGTCCCGCCCGGGGTCCCCGTTCTCGGCCCAGCCTCCTCCCCACACGTTCGCGGGCGACGGTTTTCCCAGTCGGGACCGGGATCGGGACCACCCACCCTGGGACCCGGTGCAAAGCACTAGATGTCACTAAGCTTTCGTCTTCACGAGTGTGAAATGTCAACTAGGAGGACGCGTCCTGCCAGGGCTGTCTAGAGGGCGGAGTGCGAGCGCATGTTGAGTAGCGGGCACCGGGCCTGACACGAGGGGGCTCGGGAGACGGGCGCGGCCGGCGCTAGGCAGGTCCTGGACTCCTCCTGCCCCTGATTCGCGCCCGCCGCTTCCCGGACCCCATGTGCTTGTGGCCGCCCTTGTTTATTTCCTGACGTTTCCTCCGGCCGCGCCTCTGGCAGCGGCCACCTCAGTCTCCAGTCGTTAAGTCAGGATGGTCCGAGGATCGTCTCCTGTGTTTGTCGAGCCCTGTGTCCAGCATGACTGGCAGGAAGTCAAAGCTTACTCGAGTGGGCTTCGAGGAATTTCATGCTTTTGGTCGGGCAGAGGACGTTGGTGGACTCCACCTCACAGCGTCATGGTGGTTTTCATCGTCATGGCAGCGTTTCTTGGAGGAGATGTGGGATTTGGATTGGAGAAAAAGAGGGACATCGCAAGGAAAGTCGTGGAGGGAGGGTTATCCAGTGTGATGTCATTCAGACTCCCCTGTTACCTCTGTCCCTTGATAGTGGCTCTCTGCTTCCCCCAGCCCCTGACTTCCTTCGTCCCAGATTTCCTCATTGGGCGTGAGTTTCAAGCATTGTTTTTACTTTAACCATGAAACAGTCTCAGCTCAGAACCTTTTCCTGCAAAAGAGAAACATCTTCTCTAGGATTTAAGAATAGGTTTATCTTCCTGTTTTGCTAGAAAAGGTAACATTTTTTTCTAATTTCCCTGATAAGTGTGCTTAGGACACCTGCACCTGTGGGCGGTTGTTTGCAGGTGGACAGATGCAAGCAATCACTTGTCAGCACCCCACCGCCCAGCGTCTTCGCTGTGTTTGAGGCGGGGGATTCAGAGCTGCGTACGATGCTGGCTGTGCTCTCAGGGACCTGCCGACAGCTGTGCCTACAGATCCCTTAGCATAGGTCGTGATGTCCTGGGAGCACGCAGCCGGCTTTGGCGGGGGCTGGGAGTTGGTGAAGAAGGCAGTGCGTGGGAGAGGCTTCTCGGAGGCTGTGACACCAGACTCACGATGCTCATTTTAACCCTATTTTTAGAGACAGGGTCTCACTCTATAGTCCAGGCTGGAGTGCAGTGGTGCGATCACAGCTCTTAGAGGCCTCAACCTCCTGGGCTCAAGGGATCCTCCTGCCTGAACCTCCTGAGTAGCTGGGACTATGGGCGGCGGGTGCCACCACCACGCCTGGCTAACTTGTATTTTTTTTGTGGAGATAGGGTCTCGCTATGTTGTCCAGGCTTGTCTCAAACTCCTGGCCTCGAGCAGACCTGCTTCGGCCTCCCAAAGTGCTGGGGTTACAGGTGTGAGCTACTGCACCCGGCGCAAGTCAGGCTTTTGATATCTGTCTGCATCCCAAATGGCTCATTTGTTTCTCAAAGGCTTATTTTTGAGGGTCCCTTTGGTGATGTCGTCTTCCTGTCTGCCCCGCGTTCCTATGGGAAAAATGCAGCTGCCTGCCTCTTACCATGGTGTGTCTGCATTTCCCTTTTGCTGGTGAGAATGAACTCCTTTTCCCATCTCTGGTGGGGTGGTAGGGCTTCTTGTTACTGTCTGGTAGAAGACTGCCTCCCCCCGCAGAAGGCAGGATCCATCTTCCTTGCGGTGAGGTTTCTCTGACCCTCTGTTTCCTCCTCCGTGACATGTTCATCAGGCTGCCCTCTGAGGACAGGGGGAATGCATGTCCCATGTCCACCCCTCCAGATTTACACACGCCCAGTTTCCTATGAGATTTGAAGAGGCTGGCGTGATCTACCCTTTGCCATGTTCTCTCAAGGGGATTTCAGGGTGCACAGGGCAGCGGCCTCCAGAGAGGAGATAGACAGGAGCGCTGGCCTCCCAGGATTGAGAGTGGACAGAGGTTCAGGTGAAAAGCCGTCAGCTAGCCCTGGAGCACCTGTGGGGCCATGCGCTGTGCTGGACACGCGCTGCATGGTGACCCTGTGAGCTATTTGCTGCCGGTGGGGAAACGGAGGCTTATCAAGGAACGTGTTTTGCCCATACTGCCACCTGGCCAGGGCAGGGTTGGAGCTTCCAGGGCCTCTGGGAGAAGGAGAGGGCATCTGATGAGGGCACCAAGGCAGGCAGGGTTGGGAGGCTTGGCGGAGCTGCGACGGGAACAGGAAGGTGGCTGGTGCTCCTGGGCCCTGGGTCACAGGCTCAGCGGGTCATTGGCGACCTTGAGCAGCACGGCTGAAGGACTCAGGTTTCCTTCTGGGCTCTTATCCCTGGACCTGCTCAGCCATTTTATTTAATTAATTAATTTTTGAGACAGGGTCTCACTTTATCACCCAGGCTGGAGTGCAGTGGTGCGATCACAGCTTACTGCAGCCTCGACCTCCTGGACTCAAGGGATCCACCTGGCTCAGCCTCCTGACCAGCTGAGACCACAGGCATGTGACATCACACCTCGCTAATGTTTAAAATTTTTGCCGAGACGGGGTCTCACTTTGTTGCCCATGGTGGTCTTGAGCTCCTGGACTCAAGCGATCCTCTCTCCTCAGCCTCCTGAAGTGCTGGGATGACAGGCGTGAAGCACCGCGCTGGGCTGCTCAGCCATTTCAGAGCCGGCTGGACCTGCCCAGGGTGGCTTGGAGGGATGGTCCAGCAGCCCTTACGGCGGGCACCGTGTAGCCCTGGGACGCAGGGACGTGCAGCCCCGGCCTAGAGGGGCACGTTCTATCCCAGCCTTGTGAGTTGGGAATGAGCGTTACTCTCCCCCCAGTGGCCGCTCTCTGCTGCCTGGGCCTTGGCTGCAGCCTGGTGGTAGGTGAGGGGCCTCGGTTGTCTATGTGGAGTGGGCAGGGCTAGATCCCACCTTCCTCCCATCTGACCTCAGAACCCAGGCCCCCCTGCCCACTGCCCCGCACTCCCTGCGGCGTCTCAGGGAGTCTGTGTCCTACTGAGAGGCAGGACACTGTCTTCCAGGAGAGGGAACCCTTCCGGGGAGGATTGCAGGAAAGTCCAGGGCTCTCCAGAGGTGCGGTGGGCCCCAACTCAGGGCTTCACAGCTCCGGCAGGAACGAGCTCCCAGATGATGCTTCTCCTGAGGGAGGCAGAGGCTGAGGGCACCACGTTGAGGGGATGCTGGTGCTGCACCACAGGCTGACTCAGGCCCCAGCAGGACAGTCCCAGGCCTGGGGAAGGGGCCATCCTATACTGCAAAGTGAGCGGCAGACGTGTGTGCGGGGCGCACAGCTCCTGCCCTCGGGGATCCCGCAGTCGGGTTCAGGATCTGGCAGCCCGGTGCCAGTGGTTCTGGGTGGGGCTGTTGGCGGCGTCCCAGCTGGGGCTCCAGGTGACTCTCCAGAACTGCATCTGTAGAGGGCAGGGGTCCTGGGGTAGAGGCGCTCAGGAAGCAGCCCCAGGTACATGGGGAGCCCTGAAGCCCAGCCACCGTGTACCCAATATCTCCTGAAGCCCAGCCACCGTGTACCCAATATCTCCTGAAGCCCAGCCACCGTGTACCCAGTATCTCCTGAGCCTTCTAGCAGAGTCGGGTCAGGCAGGGGTCCTCCTCCTTCTGGCTCTTCAGATGTGGCCCCTCGCATGGGCTCTGGGGTCCCTACCTCTGGACTTGGCCACTACCACAGCAGTACTGGGCGGACTCTGCCTGTGACCCCCAAACAGCAGTGGGAGTGGCTCTTCCCAGTTTACAGATGAGGAAACTGAGGCCCAGCGCCGGGAGGCTGCTCACCTGTGTACGCGTGGCTGGTAACTGGCAGTGCTGGGTTGGATGTGGGTGGGCCAGGGCCCTGCCTGCCTCCTCTGCCGTTTTTGCTGCCAGCCTCTGTGGGCTGGGCACAGAAGGGAACTTGAAACCTTCCAAGGATGGGCCTGAAGCAGGCCTGGCTCTCCGGTGACGGTGACAGCCTCCCATCTTCCTGCTAGGCAGGTGAGCCCTGGGATCCTACTGATCTGTTAGGGCTTGCCAGCTCTCCTCGGAAACTCTGAGGCCCCGAGTCAGGCAAGAAAGGAGAAGGAGGCCAAGAATGGCGCCTCGCTGCAGAGGATGGCTTGCCTTCATCTCCTCTGGCCTCGCAGGAGGGTCAGGAGCTCCCGCTGGCTGCGTCCTGTGCTGCCTCCTCCTGGTGGATGGGAGACAGCCGGCTTTCCGTGGGGCAGTGAAGGCACCGTCTGACCACCTGTCGCCTTCAGAGACGTGACAGTGTGTGCTCTCCTCGGTCCGACTTTTCATCCGCAGTGAGCCGTGTCCAGGAAGGAATGGACTCTAGGGGAGAACCCCCGCAGCCAGCAGTATTGTCTTTTGGTTCCCCAGGCCTGACCAGGGCGTATGAGGACCCGGGGGTGATTTTACCAGCGGGTGGCAGGTGGGCAATCGGGCCACCAGGGCTGCCTGCCTGCCTGGCCTGGAGTGGCAGCTATGGAGCTTGCTGGAGGGACGGTTGGTGCTAGGGACATTGGGGGCCAGATTGTTGTCTGGTGGGCCGTCCTTTGCATTGTAGGATGTTGAGCAGCGTCCCTGGGCTTCCCTGACCCCAATGGTGACAACCAGCAGTGGTGCTGAGGCCGTTTCTTTTTCAGCCCTCGCTGGCGAGCCTGCGAGTCCAGCTGCGGCTCTGGGCCCTGGGGAGCTGGGACCCTCCGGGCTGGGGGTTGAAGCTTTGCCCTGGCCTGGAGGAGGAGGAGCCCCCCCCCCACACTCCTACCACAGAGTGGGTGGCTCTGCTGCCCCGTGACTCTTGATGTTCCTGTGTGGAGGGGGTTAGAGGAAAGGGGCCTGGGGTTTCCAGAGCAGCCGCCTTCTTGCAGATGCTAGCAGGATTGTGCTGGCAGCTCTCCCCCAGGTGGATGGCGATGGGAAAAGTGCCGGGTTCCCAGGGCCTGGGGGCCTGTCCGTGTTGCCACGGGTCTCTGGGTGCTTTACTTTTGAAGGTACTGTTTTCTGGCCTGGGGAAATGTTTGTTTTAGAAACATCGGAGAATACGGAAGAGCCGCAGGAGAAGTGTGGCTTCCTTTGCCGAGTCCGACACCAGGGCTGCTTGCCAGGCCTCCTCCAGACCCCACACCAGAGGCCCCGGGCTTGCTGTGCTTGAGCCATGGCTGGGACCCTGCCTCACAGATGAGGTTGGATTCTGTTTTTTTGGGGGGGCTTTTCCCAAGGTTCTGAGGTCCTCACCTGACTTCCGGAGCGCCTGGGCAGCTTTGAAAACCTGCTGGGCCCGGAGCTGCCTCCAGGCGTGGGCCGTCCAGTCGAGGCTGGTTTTGGTATTCATATTTTAGGATTCTTTGCTTAGGTCTTCAGTAGAGCAGTGACTGATCCCGACAGGGCGGTTCTGCACCTTGGGAATGTTAGGAGATGTCTGGAGATGTTTTGGTTGCCAGTTTGGGGGTGCAGGCACAGAGAGGGCAGAGGCCACGGACACTGCTCAGCACCCTTCAGTGCTGGGGACAACCCCACAGACAGAGATCTAGCTTGGGGCAGTAGTCCTGAGGATGAGGATGCTGGTCTGGCGGCCCCACCTGCTGTTTTTTTGTTTTCTTTGCTTCTTCTTCTTTTTTTTTTTTTTTTTTGGCAACAGAATCTGGCTCTGTCGTCTAGGCTGTTGGAGTGCAGTGGCTCCATCTTAGCTTCCTGTAACCTCCGCCTCCTGGATTCAAGTGATTCTCCTGCCTCAGTGTCCCAGGTAGCTGGGATTACAGGCACCTGCTACCACATCTGGCTAATTTTTGTATTTTTAGTAGAGATGGGGTTTCACCATGTTGGCCAGGCTGGTCTCGAACTCCTGGCCTCAAGTGATCCACCCGCCTCAGCCTCCCAAAGTGCTGGGATTACAAGCTTGAGCCACTGCGCTGGGCCTGTTTTTGTGTTTTCGAGAGGGATGGCTGAGCTGGCGCTCTGCCTGTAGGGAGAGGCAGAGACCCTGAGAAGCACCGTCCCTGCCCCCAGAGCCTGAGATGGGAGAGGCAGAGCAGCTCGCTGGGGCTGGGGTCAGCAGGGACAAGCGTGCCTGCTGGGAGGGGTTCCGGGGACTCTTGCAGTGCCTGAGCCGCTCCCCAGAGCGCTCCCCCCAGAGCCCTCTGCAGCTTTACCGTCTCCTCCAGGGACTGCAGACTTGAGGCTCAGGTGCCAGTGGCCGGCCTCTGTCCCTCTGGAGACCATACCCCGGAATGAAGGCGTCTTGCTTGGCTTTCTGTGGGGCAGAGCTCGCTAGGAAGGCCCCGGCCTCCTCCTGCTGTGCGTTACCCCCTTGAGCCTGTTGCTTCCTGAACCTCCCTCGGCCTCCGCGAACTCTTCTGCACGTTGGGGTCGTGGCATCTGAGTGTGACGGGAAGCATCGGCGGGCTGTGCCGTAGCAGGCCTCACTTTGACGAGAAAACGCTGTCCTCCTCCGCCCTCCTCCCCACCCTCAGAATCCCTTCTGCAAAGCAATCCCTAGAGAGGAGCAGGCAGGTTTCCGGGGAGCGCTGGGTGCGCCCGGCCGTGGCTTGTTGCTTACGCTGTCCGCGCAGTGGGTAGATTCTGTTGGTATGATCTGCTGCAGAACAAAAAGCAAAAACCTGAAAAGAAAATAAACAGGGTGGAAGGAGACGCCTGGGTCCCAGGGAGCCAGGAGCCTGTCAGGGCAATCCTGGGGGTCCCTGAGCCTCACGGGGACCTCTCCAGTTGCCATTCCTCTTCCTCCTCTAACAGCCAAGTCCTCTGGGACCCTTGGAGGAGCCGCATGTGCACTGGCTGTTTCGGGGCGATCCCTCCCTTAGGCTCCGAGAGGTTTTTGGGAACGGCTGTGAGGACGGAGCGCCTCCCGTCCCATGACAGGCTGCGTGCCTGGAGCCCGGGGTTCTGGGACCTGCCCCTGCTTCCGGCCTCAGGAAAGGAGTGGTTGGGGGAGGACTGGGGACGAGCTGTGGGCTGAGCCTGGACACACACGCCCCAGGACTTCAGTGTTCTCTGTACAGCCAGGAGCTGCTCCTGGTGCCCTCCAAGGCCCTGGCTGGGTCCATCTAGACTCAGTGTCTGTGGCGCCAGGCTGAGGGGACTCGGGAAGCAGAAGCGGAGGGGGTGACGTGGGGGGGGCCCGGGTCCAGGAGACAGGGCAGCTGTCACTTGGAGTTGCAGGGAGTGGAGGGGTGACGTGGGGTGGGCCCGGGTGTCACTCGGAGTGTCGAGAGTGGAGGGGTGACGTGGGGCGGGCCCGGGTGTCACTCAGAGTTGCAGGGGTGTGGGGCGAGTGTTTCCAAACACAGGATTACTGGGCTGGGTTTTGGAGGATGAATAGGAGTTTGCCTGTGGCTGGAAGTGGGATTAGGGCTGTGGGCTCTGGGGATGGAGACAGCTCGAGGAAAGCCTGGGATGTTCTCCTGCTCTGGGCTTGGGGCTGCTTGGGAGCTTGCCGCCGATGGGGCTCACTGTTGATATGCTGTCTCATCTGTCCCCAGCCTGGGAGCGCTCCTGCGGTTGGGCAGTCTGCGATTCTCAGCTTTCTGGAGTCTCTTCCTGTTCCCACAGAGACTCATGTCTGGAGAGTCGGTGTGCTGCAGGTGTGGAGGGGCCCGCGCCTCTGGGTCAGTGTTTCCTTCCCCTTCCCACTTTCCTTCCTTCCTCAGATCTCTGCAGACACCTGCCCTGGGCCAGCTCCGTCGACGCTGGGGTGCTCAGAAGAGCCTGGCAGGGGGCAGGGCCAGGAAGGTGGCAGAGAGCGTGTGCTTGGGGATGTGGGCCTGGCGTGCACTCCAGGCGTATCCCCGCCCTGTGGCTTCCCAGCCTGTCCATTTGTCCTGGCGACAGGTCCATCCCCACCCTGTTAACGGTCACGGGTCACAGTCCGTTTTCTTGAGACCCCTCCCTCCTCCTCTCACAGTGGCTCAGAGGCCCTCAGAGACCAAAAGGGAGCCAGCACTGCCTCAGGAGCAGGCCCTAGGGAGACAGGATCTGGAAGCCATGGAAGTGGGCCTGGGCAGGCCCGAGTTGGCCACCGCCCCGTGCACCACGGCCGAGGAGGTGGAGTAAGGTGAGGGCTCCACCATGCCTTCCACCTCTGTATCCCAGGCACTATGCCAGGCACTGCTGCTTCTGCAGGGAGGACTTTGGAGGGCTGCCTGGAGGAAATGGACTTTGGGGGAGTGGATGAGACAGAGAGGGAGGGCCCTGCCCTTTGCGCCCTGCAGGCTACGTGCCCTCTCTGAGGTCCTGGGCAGGTATTCAGAGAACATGTGCTGGAGGAATGAATGATGGGGCCGGGGTCGGCCCACATTGCCAGCCAGCACCCTGTCCCCCCAGCATCTGCACACAGGTCACCAAGTAACAAAAACAGCTCGTGCTTGCAGTCACCCTGGTGTGTGGGTTCCTCCTTAGGCGCCACGGCACCCATCCTAGGAACAGCCTATGAACCCCTGGCTGAGGGGCAGCGCCCCGTGGAGGTGCCCACTCCAGCTTCTCTGTGAGCCCCTGGAAGAGGCTGCAGGGCTCCTGGATGCTTTTAGTCCTCTGTGCCTGACGGGGAGCACAGGAGCCCCGGAAACACCCACTGGGAAATGTCCTTTGGGGACAGAAAAGGCCCTGGGATGAGGAGGAGCTGAGAGCTGGACTCTTTTTTTTTTTTTTTTTTTTTTTGAGACAGAGTCTCGCTCTGTCGCCCTGGCTGGAGTGCAGTGGCGTGATCTTGGCTCACTGCAACTTCCGCTGCTGGGTTCAAGTGATACTCTTGCCTCAGCCTCCCGAGTAGCTGGGATTACAGGAGCACGCCGCCACGCCCGGCTAATTTTTTGTATTTTAGTAGAGACAGAGTTTCACCGTGTTGCCCAGGCTGGTCTCAAACTCCTGAGCTCAAGGCAGTCCGCCCGCCTCGGCTTTCCAAAGTGCTGGGATTATAGGCGTGAGCCACCGTGCCCAGCTGCTGATTTTTGTATTTTTAGTAGACACAGGGTTTCACCATGTTGCCCAGGCTGGTCTCGAACTCCTGGGCTCAAGAGATCCACCAGCCTTGTCCTCCCAAGTGCTGGGGTTACAGGCGTGAGCTACCGTGCCCGGCTGAGAGCTGGACTCTTAACTTACTCTGTGTGGACCATGAAAATGGCTCACAGCCAAGGTGGGCTCTTGGCAGGGATGGAGAGGCATAGGGGGAGAAGGTCCCGCTGGCCCCTCCCTGCCGGTTCTTGTCCTTTGCCATTTGTACCCTTCTGTTTCAGTTTTTTTTTTTTTTTTTTGAAAAGGAGTCTCGCCCTGTCACCCAGGCTGGAGAGCAATGTCACGATCTCGGCTCACCGCAACGTCCGCCTCCCGAGTTCAAACGATTCTCCTGCCTCAGCCTCCCGAGTAGCTGGGATTACAGGCGTGAGCTACTGCGCCCAGGCATGGGATTACCTGGGATTACAGGCATGTGCCACCACACCTGGCTAATTTTGTATTTTTTTAAGTAGAGACAGGATTTCTGCATGTTGCTCAGGCTGGTCTCGAACTCCCAACCTCAGGTGATCTGCCCGCCTCGACTTTCCAAAGTGCTGGGATTACAGGTGTGAGCCACCATGCCCAGCTGGGTTTTTTTTTTTTTTTTTTGAGATGGAGTTTCGTTCTTGTTGCCCAGGCTGGAGTGCGGTGGCGCCATCTCAGCTCACTGCAGACTCCACCTTCCGGGTTCAAGCAATTCTCCTGCCTCAGCCTCCTGAGTAGCTGGGGTTACAGGCACCCCCACACCCGGCTAATTTTTTGTAGTTTTAGTAGGGATGGGGTTTCCCCATGTTGGCCAGGCTGGTCTCAAACTCCTCACCTCAAATCATCCACCTGCCTCGGCCTTGGGCTCCGCCTCCCAGAGTGCGGGGATTAGAGGCGTGAGCTACTGCGCCCAGCCTGTTTTTACATTGTTTTGAAAGGCAGTGACCTCTGTCCTGGTTACCGTCCCTGTCCACTAGCCTCGAGCTGTAAGCCTTGGGACAGCAGCACGTCCAGTCATGGCATGTGGGGACGGCCGTCCCATGAGGTGAATAAATGCCCAGGACGCCCCAGAGAGCAGAGCTGGTGGTCCCCGGTCAGGCCGGGACCTTTTTCTTTTTCTCCCCTGGACCCTGCCGTGTGGCTCCACCTGCTGGGCGATCCTGGCACTGCACACTGCGCTGTCGAGGTGGGGAGGGCGGTGCCTTGGAGCAGAGGGGAGGCTCGGATCGCAGCCCTGGGGGTCGAGGAGGACCCTGGGGGTGGTGGGGTAGACCCCAGGCGCCGCTGCTGCAGGCACAGCCCAGCCTCCACAGCAAGCTCTGAGACCTGGGTGGAGTCTGGTGTGGGGGGTGGGGCAGAGCTGGGCCACCTTAGATTTCAGAGAGGGTATTGGAAGCTGCTGGGTGGTGGAGGTCCAGGCCCCCAGCACTGGCTGGACTCTTCCTCGAAGCCCTCTCCAGGTGACCCTGTTTCTGCCCCGTGTGGTCTAGGAGCTGTGGGACCTCCTCTGGGTGCAGAGTGCTGGTCCCTTTGCCTCTGAGCAGCGGGTTCCTATCTGTCCAGTGGGCTGTGCATGGAGGGCCCCGGGCGCCCGCATGTCCAGGAATGGGGCTGGAGGACATCCCGCCGTGAGGGTTGGAGGGGAGGCCCCAGGAGCAGGGACCCCCAGAGTGGACGTATGGCCATTTGTGGGGACCTTATGGTTACTCTGCCGTCCGCAGGAGGTGGACTTCAGGGGTGCTGTCCTCCAGACCCCTCTTCCCAGAGGGTCTGTTATGGGGTGGGCGCTCCCGTGGACACAACCAGCCCCTGCCTTGCGCTTCGTGAGGGTCAGCCCCGTGCCTTCTCTGCCGCTGTGGCTGTTTTGGGAATGTCCTCTCCTGTCTCCACCTTCAAAGCCTCAGGCCGCCCAGATGGCTCCCCCGGGGGCTAGGTTGGGGGTAGTCTTGCTTATCTGTCATGCCGCAGTGTCCGGCTTATCTTTTTTGCCCGGCTAAGCCCCAGGCGGGAGGGACTGTCTGTTTCCTTCTGGGGTCTCTGCCTTGCCTGTTCTGGGCCAGCATGCGGGGCCCACCGCCTGGGCTGGAGGGGCCAGTCCTGCTGATGCCTGGTTGCGGTGAGAGCCCTGCAGGCCCACCGAATGGCCTCCGGAGCAGGGACTGGGCCTGCCGGGTTCTTTTTTTTTTTTTTTTGAGACAGAGTCTTGCTCTGTCGCCCAGGCTGCAGTGCGATGGCGTAATCTTGGCTCACCGCAGTCTCCGCCTCCCAGGTTCAAGTGATTCTCCTGTCTCAGCCTCCCGAGTAGCTGGGACTATAGGCGCCTGCCGCCACGCGCAGCTAATTTGTGTTTTCTTAGTAGAGACGGGGTTTCACCTTATTGTCCAGGCTGGTCTCGAACTCCTGACCTCAGGTGATCCACCCGTCTCGGCCTCCTACAGTGCTGGGATTACAGGCGTGAGCCATCGTGTCCAGCCAGCCTGCCGGATTCTTTAGAGCCACTGAGTCTCCCCATCTGGGTGGGAGGGGCCTGGGGCTCCTTGTGGGGCTGGGAGCTGCCGGCTCTCGCTGGCACTGGGTGTCCTCATCTTTGAAATGGGCTGACTGAGAGAAGACAGGAGCTTGGACGGGTCTCACGAGAGAACGTTCTGGAAGTTCAGGTTGGGGTCTTCGTGCTCCATGATCTTGTCATTTTTGCTGCCTTTCAGTCTCCGTGTGGGGTTGGAGCTCATGCCAGGTTCTCCCCATTGCTGGGGACAGGACAGCTGTGTGGGTGGATTGAGTGTGGTGGGGCGGGGGCAGTGGGAGCAGAGAGGAGAGTGGACGCCCAGGGTGAGGGGTTTCTCGGCCAAGGGAAGGTTTGGGGGCCAGGAGATGGCCTTGGGCGGATAGTGCTGGTCCCAGGCCCCACACCTAGAACCCTGGGAAGAAATACCATCTTTGTCATCCAGCCCGTCCCGGGGCTGCAGGGCACTGGTCTCAGGAGATGTGGTCAGGATGGGTGGTGTAGGGAGTGGGCTCTCTCCTAGGCCGGGACAAGGCTGGGCTGAGCCCTGGCTGGAGAGGCTGGGGAAGATAGCCAGCCAGGCATTATGGCCTCTCAGGACCACTGGGACTGGGTGGTACCTCCCAGTCCTGGCCTTGGGGTGAAGCAGGGAGGAAGGGGCAGCTCCCAGGCCTCTGGAGGTAGGCTTTTCCTGTCATCCAGTTCACCATGTTTCCCAGAAACAGATTGACCTGGGCCACATCCAGGAAGGAGCCCACCTGCTTCTATCCAAATTAATTCCCAGCCGTGGGATGGGGCCTGGACGGGCCCCTCCCACTTCCAGAGTCGGCATTCATTTGTGTATGTGTGTGTGTATGTATGTATGTATGTGTGTATGCATGTATAGCTCTGTCGCCCAGGTTGGAGTGCAGTGGTGCGTTCTCGGCTCACTGCAACCTCCACTTCCCAGGTTTAGGTGATTCTCCTGCCTCAGCTTCCCGACTAGCTGGGATTACAGGCGCCTGCCACCAGGCCTGGCTAATTTTTTTGTATTTTTTAGTAGAGGTGGAGTTTCACCACATTGGCCAGGCTGGTTTCGAACTCCTGACCTCGGTGATCCTCCCGCCTCCGCCTCCCAAAGTGCTAGCATTACAAGTGTGAGCCACCACGCCTGGCCCAGACTCAGCCTTTAGATGTGACCCCCTGGGTGGGCTCCCAGGGCACCTAGCAGCATGCACATGCCACCCTGGGGCCTTTCCAGTCCTGACAGGTACCCAGATCCAGCCCTCTGAGGCATGGTGGGACGGGGAGGTCCAGGGAGGCAGTGGTGCGTACCAGCTTCAGGTGACCTTTCAGGGGCTCAGCACGCCGTACCCCCTGTTCTGAGCTGCAGGCAGCCATGGCCGAGCCCCAGGCAACTTCCTGTGTGAAACTTCCAGACCTGGCTGGAGCGCCCAGGCCAGGATGCTGCCTTCCAGCACCAGTGGGTCACAGGCTGCAGGGTGGGGGAGCCCAGTGACCACAGGGAGGAGAGGCCGTGGTGCAGATCCTGATCTCAGTCTTCTCGGACCCGCTTAGCGTGCCTGCTTTCTTTTTGGTGCAGTCTTTGTGGAGGTGGTAGCAGCCTCCACCCGGGAGTGAAAATGCTGAAACCCCCTCTGCAGAGTATGCCCTCCGGCCTCCAGGTGCCCCTGCTCTTTCCCATCTGTTGGCTAAAGGCTGGGGCAGGTTTCACAGCCCTTAAAAGACAAGCAGTGCTTTGGGAGGCCGAGGCGAGAAGACCACTTGAGCTTAGAAGTTTGAGACCAGCCTGGGCAATTAGAGCGAGACCCCCGTCTCTACCAAAAAAAGAAAAGAATTAGCTGGATGTGGTGGTGCACGCAGGTGGTCCCAGCTACTTGCGAGGCTGAGGCGGGAGGATCGCTGGAGCCGGGGAGGCAAAGCTTCAGCGAGCCATCATGGTACCACTGCACTCCAGCCTGGGCAATGCCTGTCTCCACAAAACAACAAAACAAGTACTCACACAGGCTTCCAGTTAGAAAGACAAGCCCACGTCCCCCAGATTGGACCCTTATCACCTGTCCCCCGGTCCTGCCCTCTGCTTGGGGGCCTGGCTCCACTCCTGGGAGGCAGGTGCTATTCCTTCCAAGACCTTCCAAAAGCACCTTTTGGGGAAATGGTCTCTCCTTTCAGAGTCCACAATGTCCAGAGGTCTGAATTTCCTTCCTTTGGGAAGGGCTCGCGGGTGTCTGCTGGCTGGTGTGTGTATTGCCTGTGACTCTTGGCTCCCCTGGGCTGGGTTGATCTTGCAGGCTGTGTCTTAGAGCCCTGGGGTCCAGGGCAAGGAGGTGGAAGCCCCTGAGTGGAGTCCCTTATCCTTAGCCCCTTAGAGATGCCTCAGTCCCCTCCACCCCCGCCTGCCCTCCTGGGGCCCAGTCTCACTGCTGCCCACCCCTGCCTGGGGAGGAGAGCCTTCCCGTTAGGCGGGCTCTTCCTCCTCTCTGCGTCCCCGTTAGCCGGAGCCTTGGGAGGGGAGACCAGTGTCTCCCTGACCTGGCCTTGCTCCTCCTCAGTAATTGTGCTCTGTCACCTCCCCTTCATGAATCTCTGCAGCTCACGCCACAGTGGCCTTGGCCTGGCCCCTCCACGTCACTGGGCAGCCGGGCTTCCGGGGCTGGGGGAGGGCTGGCACTAGTTGCCCTGTTCACCAGGCAGGTGGCAGGGTGGCGTGCTCTGCAGCCGGCTGGGTCAGGGAGGAGCCGGAGCCTCCCCCAGTGAAGTGGGCCGGGAGGGCGCCCTTGAGCTGCTGCTGGCCTCTGCAGCCCTCCCCCTGGGTGGGGGCTGACACCCAGCCCCAGCCGGCCGTTTCCCTGCCAGGAGCATCTCCTGGCCTGGCAGCTGTCCCTCCCCGCGCAGAGGAATTGGCAGCCACAGTTGCTGATCCTAGTTGTGTGCCCTCGCTGACTCCCAGGGTCCTTGGCTGTGAGATGGTGCCAGAATGGGCCCCTCTGTGCCTGCTGGGCACATGGGGTGACATTTCCTGGAAATGCCTTGGCTGTGGCCTGGCACAGGCAAAGAAGAACCTGTGGCTTCTGTGTGATGTTCCCCTGCCTGCCCGTACGTCGTGGCCCTCCACACAGTCTCGCGGAGTTCCGAGTGGTCCAAAACAGACATACGGATCCTTCCTCCTGTCTAAATGCTACTTAGTTTTATTTGTTTTAGAGACAGGATCTTGCTCTGTTGCCCAGGCTGGAATGCGGTGGTGTGATCACAGCTCATTGAAGCCTTGACCTCTTAGGCTCAAGAGATCCTCCCACCTCAGCCTTCCAAGTAGCTGGGACCACAGGCATGCAACCATCACACCCAGCTCATTTTTTGTATTTTTTGTAGAGACGGGGTCTCGCCATGTTGCCTAGGCTGGTCTTGAACTCAAGCAGTCTGCTCATCTTGGCCTTCCAAAGTGCTGGGATTACAGGCGTGAGCCACTGAGCCTGGCACTAAGTGTAATTTTTTTTTTCTTTTTTTTTTGAGACAGAGTCTTGCTCTGTCGCCAGGCTGGAATGTAGTGGTGTGATCTTGGCTCACTGCAACCTCTGCCTCCTGGGTTCAAGCGATTCTCCTGCCTCAGCCTCCCGAGTAGCTGGGATTACAGGTGCACGCCCCCATGCCTGGCTAATTTTGTATTTTTAGTAGAGATGGGGTTTCACCATGTTGGCCAGGATGGTCTTGAACTCCTGACCTGGTGATCTGCCCGCCTTGGTCTCCCAAAGTGCTGGGATGACAGGCGTGAGCCACCGTGCCTGGGATGACAGGCGTGAGCCACCGTGCTGGGATGACAGGCGTGAGCCACCGTGCCTGGCCCCTAAATGTAATTTTAAAGATGGGCACAACACTGCTGTGATTTCAAGGGAAAGGCGGCAGCTGCCCCTGACCAGGCCTCCCACCTCCTCTGCAGCCTCTGGGTCCCGGCCTCCCGCTGTCCCTGCAGGGTTCCCGGGAACAGGAGGGGCCTTCCGCCTTCGCAGGTACAGGCAGCGGGCAGCTGTTTTCCACTGCACTTTCATCACCCGGTGAGGCTGCATTCGTCCCCGTGGGCCTTAAAGCAGCACACTCTCTCTCAGCGCTGGGCTGGGAAGTCCAAAGTCAGCCTCGCTGGGCTCAAGTCAAGCTGTGGGCAGGACTGGGCCTCCCGGAGGCTTCAGGGGAGAGTCAGTGCCCGCCTTTCCCAGCATCTGGAGGCACCTGCATCCCTTGGCTCAGGGCGCCTTCCTCCCCTTCAAACCCACAGCACAGCCTCTTCCAGTCTCTCTGACTCTCACCCTCTTCCAGTCTCTCTGACTCTCACCCTCCTGCCTTCCTCTTTAAAGGACCCTGTGAGGACACTGGGTCCCTGGATAATGCAAGATGTTCACCCACCCTCAGGGTCCTTTGTTCAAGTCGCACCTGCGGTCTATTGGCTGAGTGAGGTGGCCTGGCCACAGGTCCCAGGGATTAGGATGGGGACTTGCCTGGGGAGGCTTTTGTTCTGCTGGTGGGTGTGTCTCGGGGGAGCAGCTTGGGAAACCAGCCATTTCTTTTTTTCTTTTTCTTTTTCTTTCTTTCTTTCTTTTTTTTTTGAGATGGAGTTTTGCTCTTGTTGCCCAGGATAGAGTGCAATGGCTCAATCTCGGCTCACTGCAACTTCCGCCTCCCAGGTTCAAGCGATTCTCTTGCCTCAGCCTCCCGAGTAGCTGGGATTACAGGCATGGGTCACCATGGCTGGGTAATTTTTTTGTATTTTTAGTAGAGATGGGGTTTCTCCTTGTTGGTCAGGCTGGTCTCGAACTCCTGACCTCAGGTGATCCGCCCGCCTCAGCCTCCCAAAGTGCTGGGATTACAGGTGTGAGCCACCACACCCGGCCGAAACCAGCCATTTCTTTCTTATGCCTGCTGGGGCTTGAGGGGGTGTGGGTGGGGGCCATAGGGGAAGCCTCCAGTTCTGTTGCTGTTCTCTGCATCGCCCACAGTGGGAGGTCTTGTGCCTGCCTCCCCTTGGCTGTGTCCAGCCATTTCTCTGCACGGAAGTCTTAGCACACTCTGTGGGTCGATCTCCAGGTGGGCCGAAGGGCAGGCAGGTTTTCTGAGTGGAAGAAACATACCTGAGGCCCGACCTTCAGACAAGCTGCACGTTCAGTCAGAATCAAGTCAGAGCCAAGTGGCGTCTTGGTGTGGGCAGGTTCCCGTGGGGCCGTTGCCTTTTGCTACATGGTGTCACAGCTCCTTATCAGCCTGTCGGGGATGTGTGTCAGCATTCACGTCCCTCTTGGCAATTGGCGTTGGGTGCAGCATAAATGAAGGCCAGATTGCATTTGCTGCACCCCATGGGACTGCGGGCTTGGTGTGGGCCCGTGCGCCTTTGTTGGAATCTGATCTCACTGGGTTTGTGGAGCTGCTTTTCAAAGGTGAGAGTGTGCAACATTGCTTGCCCCTCTTCTTCCCCATAGCAGTGTGACTTGGAGGTCCCTCCAGGGCGCACGCCTCCCCCTTAACCACAGGTGACCTGCGTTTAGGCTTCTAGGTCATCTCCTGCGTTATTTATTGTTGTGTTTTTGCAGTGAAGGCTGCACCAGACGCATCTGTACCTGCCCTGTGCGGTCTGTCTGTGGCACGGGTTCTGAGGATTCTGAGTCTGAAGGTGGTGGTGTTGAAGCTGCATGGGATGGTTGCGAAACTGCTCTGCAAGATCTCGGCCTGTCCATGGCCCCCTCAGTGACGGGCAAGGGAGATTTCACCCCATCTAGAGCCCCATTTGCCATCTAAGGGGATATACCATCTACAGGTTCCAGGAATTAGGATGCAGACGTCTTTGGCGCCATTTCCTGCCAACTCCAAAGGATCAGACCTGTTGACCTTTAGAGACCTTTAGAGATGTTATGGAATTACATTCAGTGGAACTTTATTTTATTTTTTTAAGAGCTGGGGTGTTGTTTTGTTGTCCAGGCCAGAGTGCAGAGGCACAATCCTGGCTCACTGCAGCCTCAAGCCCCTGGGCTCAAGTGATTCTCCCACTTCAGCCTCCCACATAGCTAGGACCACAGGTGTGTGTCACCATGCTCAGCTTATTTTTAAGTATTTTTTTAAGAGATGGGATCTGTGTCATCCAGGCTGGTCTTAAACTCCTGAGCTCAAGCAGTATCCTCCCGCCTCAGCCTCCCAAAGTGCTGAGATGATCGGCGTGAGCCACTGTGCCTGGCCGTGCTCAGTAGAATTTCTAATGGTCAACTTCCAAGTTTCTGGCGTAAATATTTGAACTTGGTTTTTATTGCTTCGCTGGAATATTGGGCTCCACTTGCTCATGTTTTGTTTAGACTCCTTCAGCCTGTGCCCACGGGAGGCTTCTGTGGTTCTGACTTCTGTGCTGACGTTGGTGGCATTGAGGTTGTGAGGGTCTGCTAGACTGTGTCCTGGAACCATGTAAATAACATGCAAGTCTCATGTTCCCAGCTGCCCCCCGGGAGGACAGTTCAGCCGTGTGCTTTAAGCCAGGCACAGCAGCTCGGGCTATAGTCCCAGCTATCTTGGAGGCTGAGGTGGGAGGATTGCTTGAGTCTAGGAGTTCAAAGCCAGCCTGGCCAATATGGTGAGACTCCACCTCTACAAATTTTTTTTTGTTGAGACTGGGTTTCACTCTTGTTACCCAGGCTGGAGTGCAGTGGTGTGATCTCGGCTCACCGAAACCTCTGCCTCCCAGGTTCAAGCGATTCTCCTGCCTCAGCCTCCTGAGTAGCTGGGATTACAGGTGTGCACCACCACGCCCGGCTAATTTTGTATTTTTAGTAGAGACGGGGTTTCTCCATGTTGGTCTGGCTGGTCTCGAACTCCCGACCTCAGGTGATCCGCCCACCTTGGCTTCCCAAAACGTTGGGATTACAGGCGTGAGCCACCGTGCCCAGCTACAAAAAGTTTTAAAATTAAAAAATTAAAGTAGGCCAGGTACAGTGGATCACTTGAGGTCAGGAGTTCGAGACTGGCCAACATGGTGAAACCCCATCTCTACTAAAAATACAAAAATTAGCTGGGTGTGATGGCGCACACCTGTAATCCCAGCTACTTGGGGGGCTGAGGCAGGAGGTTTGCTTGAACTCGGGAGATAGAGGCTGCGGTGAGCCAAGATCGCACCACTATACTCCAGCTTGGGCAGCAGAGAGACTGTCTCAAAAAAAAAAAAATCTTCCTGTGGATTTTGCAGGGTGGCCCATCAACTGGGCATGTCCCCATCCCCCTGGCCCTGCTCAGCCACACCACAGGCACACTACAGGCACACCGCCACCACACCACCGCAGGCAACACTGCCGCCACACCACAGGCACACCACCATCACAGCACCGCTGGCACACTGCTGGCACACCTCCGCCACACCACGGGCACACTGCTGGCTGGGTGGGGCCGTGTTGGCTGAGGAAGGGCTCTCCTGTGTCCACCGTCAGGCTGTGGTTGTCGGCCCAGCCCAGTCCTGCCTCAGCCCAGCACCCTGAATGCTGGGAGCTCCACACCCGCCTGCCCCGGGGAGTTCCAGCCTGTCGAGTGTCCACCCCGCCATGGTCATTGTGCGCATTTCAAGAGCCGTGTGAGGGAGCCTCCAGGCCCCAGGGAGCTGTGTGTCACGCAGCCCAGGCCCGTCCAGCGCCCATTGGTCAGGGCAAGGCGGGGCCCGGCACAGGGCCTGAGATGGCGCCATGGCCTGTACCCAGCTGGGCACCCCAGAGCCTTGGCGGGCGCCAGTGCGCGGTGGGTTTCGGAGGCAGGTCTCTTCCCTTCCCTGCAGTTTGAGGCTGGGGCCGCCCCCACGCTGCGGGCTCCTCTCCGGCAGACTGGTCACAGCTGTGCTCTCTGTTCCCTTCAGGGCTGGGTTATGACCCCTACAACCCTGAGCTGCCCAAGCCCCCCGCGCAGAGGGAGAATGGCACCCTGGGCCTGGGGGAGGAGCCGCGCCCGGATGTGCTGGAGTTGGAGCTGGTCAACCAGGCCATCGAGGCCGTGCGCAGTGAGGTGGAGCTGGAGCAGCGGCGCTACCGGGAGCTGCTGGAGACGGCCCGTGAGCACCGCTCCGCCGAGGCCCCCGCCCTGGCGCCCCGCGGCCCCAACGCCAGCCCCACTGTGGGCCTGGACGAGGATGCCTTCCCGCTGGCCTTCGACTACAGCCCCGGCAGCCACGGCCTGTCAAGCCCTGATGCCGGCTACCAGCCCACCCCACTGGCCGCCCCTGCCGAGCCGGGCAGCAAGTACTCGCTGGCGTCCCTGGACAGGGGTCAGGGCAGAGGTGGAGGGGGTGGCGGTGCCCTGGAATACGTCCCCAAGGCTGTGAGCCAGCCCCGGCGGCACAGCCGCCCGGTTCCCAGTGGCAAGTACGTGGTGGACAACTCCAGGCCACCCACAGACCTGGAGTATGACCCTCTCTCCAACTACTCGGCCCGGCACCTCAGCAGGGCCAGCTCCCGGGATGAGCGGGCCGCCAAGCGGCCCCGGGGCTCCCGCGGCAGTGAGCCCTACACACCTGCTCCCAAGAAGCCCTGTGACCCCTTTGGCAGTTGCGATGCAAGGTTCTCAGACTCAGAAGATGAGGCCGCCACGGTCCCAGGTAACGAGCCCACCGCGGCCAGCACCCCCAAAGCCAGGGCCGACCCTGAGATGAAGGCCACCGGGCAGCCACCCTCCAAAGAGGGCCTGGAGGCCGAGGGGGGCGGCCTGCGGGAGACCAAGGAGACGGCCGTGCAGTGCGACGTGGGGGACCTCCAGCCGCCCCCAGCCAAGCCCGCCTCCCCAGCCCAGGTCCAGTCCTCACAGGATGGGGGTTGCCCCAAGGAGGGAAAACCCAAGAAGAAAAAAACCGGGGCCCCACCTGCCCTCAGCTGCAAAGACGGGGCCCAGGGGAAGGACAAGACCAAGGACAAGGGCCGAGGGCGGCCTGCGGAGAAGCCCCGTGCGGACAAGAGGGGCCCGCAGGCCAGCAGCCCCCGGCGCAAGGCAGAGCGGCCGGAAGGGACCAAGAAGAAGCCATCTTTGGCCACTCCTGTGGCCACCTCAGGGAAAGGGAGGCCTGACCGGCCAGCGCGGCGGCCGAGCCCCACAAGCGGGGACTCCCGACCGGCGGCCGGCGGAGGCCCACCCCACCCCCTCCAGCTGCCCGACAGGAAGAGCACCAAGGCCCCGTCGGGGAAGCTAGTGGAGCGGAAAGCCCGCTCCCTAGACGAGGGCGCCTCCCAGGACGCCCCCAAGCTGAAGAAGCGGGCCCTGAGCCACGCCGACCTCTTTGGGGACGAGAGTGAGGACGAGGCCGCAGGGCCAGGGGTGCCGAGCGTGTGGCCCTCGGCCCTCCCCAGCCTCAGCTCGGACTCAGACTCCGACTCAGACTCCAGCCTGGGCTTCCCGGAGGCGCAGGGGCCGCCCAAGCGGCTCAAGGCCTCCCCGCCCCCCTCCCCCGCCCCATCCTCCTCCTCCTCCTCCTCCACCTCCACCTCCAGCGCGGGGGCGGATGTGGACTACTCGGCCCTGGAGAAGGAGGTGGACTTTGACTCCGATCCCATGGAGGAGTGCCTGCGGATCTTCAACGAGTCCACCAGCGTCAAGACGGAGGACAGAGGCCGGCTGGCCCGGCAGGTGAGGCGCGCGGGTGCTGGGGCTGGGCTCAGGGGCAGAGGCAGAGCCCAGGGCCTGGTGAGAGACCTTCTATCTGGAGTGGTTTCCAGTTGGCTCGGAGGCACGGGGTGGAGGCAGCTCCTCAGTGCTGGTCCCTGAGCCCGTTGAAATCTCAGGAGCTCAGGAGCACCCGGGCAGCCCTGTTGCCCCTGTTGCCCCTCACCCACCCAGAGGTCACTGGCCCGTGGCCACCAGCCAGGTTTCTGTGGCCACGTGCACACGGTCTGTTCCCACTGACTGGCAGGGGGATATTGGCCCACCCACCCACCTCAGGGGAATCCACCTCCGGCACACCCTTCTAGCCCCTCTCCCCTCGCCTCCCCTTTCCTCCCTTCCCCCATCTCTGTCTCTTCTCTTCCAGCTCCTCTGTCTCCTCTCCTTGCCTGCTCCTCATCCCCTCCGGCTCTTTTCTCCTCCCCTCCCTCCTCCCTACTCCCAGCGTGGGGAGCTCTTGCTCTCCTGGGCCAGCCCTGGACCCCTGGGTCTCCTGGCCCCGTGTCCCCACATTGGCCACCAGGGGGAGCTCACTCCACACAGACTGAGCCCAAGTGCTCAGCCCGCAGCAGCTGGTTGGGCCCAAGGTGGCCTCGCTTTCCCAGTGTGCTTCCATTCTGCAGCCCTGGGGTCTCCAAGCTGGGGCCCTGGGTGCACAGGAGAGGTAGCCTTGGGCATCTGCAGAACGTGTGACACCTGCCCACCCCCCCGACTGCACCCACACAAAGCCCAGGGACTGTTGGCCCTGAGCCCTCAGCTGCTGTGCCTGGGGGCTGGACTGTTCCATTCCCCACTTGCCGGGGGCAGTTTGAGGTTGGGGTGTGTTGGTGTTGGCAGCGAGGGCAGACCTGTGCTGACGGACGGACATGTGTCTTAGCCCCCCAAGGAAGAGAAGAGCGAGGAGAAGGGGCTTTCGGGTCTGACCACTCTGTTCCCCGGGCAGAAGAGGAGGATCTCCCACCTTTCCAAGCAAGGCCAGGAGGTAAGGTCCGCAGAGGCCAGGCCAGCAGGAGCCTTTTTTTTTTTTTTTAAAGACGAGGTTGGCCTGGTTTGGTGGCTCACGCCTGTAATCCCAGCACTTTGGGAGGCCAAGGCGGGTGGATCACCTGAGGCCAGGAGTTCGAGACCAGCCTGGCCAGCATGGCAAAACCCCATCTGTACTAAAAATACAAAAATTAGCTGGGCATGGTGGTGGGTGCCTGTAATACCAGCTACTAGGGAGGCTGAGGCAGGAGAATCGCTTGAACTCAGGAGGCAGAGGTTACAGTGAGCCAAGATTGCACCACTGCACTCCAGCCTGGGTGACAGAGCAAGACTCTGTCTCAAAAAAAAAAAAAAAATATAAAAAAAGGGGGTCTTGCTTTGTCACCCAGGCTGGTCTTCCAACTCCTGACCTCAAGTGATCCTCCTGCCTCGGCCTCCCAGTGTTGGGATTACAGGCGTGAGCCACTGCTCCCAGCTTCATTCCTCTGTTTTCTGTTTGTTTGTTTTTTGGTTTTTTTTGTTTGTTTGTTTGTTTGTTTTTTTTTTTTTTTTTTTTTTTTTTTTGAGACGGAGTCTCGCTCTGTTACCCAGGCTGGAGTGCAGTGGCACGATCTCTGCTCACTGCAACTTCCGCCTCCCGGGCTTAAGTCATTTTCCTGCCTCAGCCTCCCGAGTACCTGGGATTACAGGTGCCCACCACCACACCAGGCTAATTTTTGTATCTTTAGTAGAGACGGGGTTTCACCATGTTGGCCAGACTGGTCCCGTGATCTGCCTACCTCGGCCTCCCAAAATGCTGGGATTACAAGCATGAGGCACTGCGCCCAGAGGTGGGCGGATCACGAGGTCAGGAGTTCGAGACCAGCCTGGCCAACATGGTGAAACCCCGTCTCTACTAAAGATACAAAATATTAGCTGGGCGCGGTGGCACGCACCTGTAATCCCAGCTACTCGGGAGGCTGAGGCAGGAGAATTGCTTGAACCCGGGAGGTGGAGGATTCAATGAGCCAAGATCGTGCCATTGCGCTCCAGCCTGGGTGACAAGGCAAGACTCTGTCTCAAAAAGATAGATAAATAAATAAAATAAAATGAGTTATCCATTCATAAACTTCTGATTTCTTTGGGACATTGTTCCTGTAAATCTGTGACGCTTTTTGTAAAGCATCAGTGATTTCCCCATTCGTTCTTCCACCCAAGTTTCACCATAAATTTGATGCTTAACATTTGCTTCAATTTTAGCAGAACTCCTGTTGCTCTGACTGGGGCTCTGTTCTAACTGATGTCTTACTTTTTTTTAGTGCCTCAAACTCCGTCTGGTTCAGACATGTTATGACAAGTTAGTATCAGTTTATTTTGGGGCAAAAAAACTTGAAAGCCATGCAAGTTTCGTCACAACGCACGTTTTCCATGAGCTTTTTGAAGACACCTTATCTTTGACGCTGCCCGAGTTCCAGAGGGAGCTGGCCCTGCCCCTTCCTGTTAGATTGCCACGGTGCTGGGGCGGGGGACAGAGCAGGTCAGCAGCCCCAGGGTGACCTCCCCCAGAGTGCGGCAGACGGCCTGCTGCGCCGTGTGCGGCCTGGGCCGGTTGTCCAGCTCTGAGCTCCAGTGTCCTCTGTAGCCTGGAGACGGTAGCGCTTGTCAGGCCCCTGTGCAGACGTGGCGAGGTAGTGCGGGAAAAGCAGAGAGCCTGGCTCCGGGGTCAGCAGCCAGGAGAGTCCCAGTTGCTCCAGTCCCAGAGCCTCCCCAGAGGAGGGGCTTTGAGGAAGATTAGGCGTAGTGGGATTGGATTGGAGTGCCAGTGTAATCGGGGTAGTCCCGCCCACCCGTGCCTTATCAGGGCTGAGGACACAGCCTGGGCGCCGGGAGACACTGGGAGTGGGGGAGCCTGGAGCCACATGGCATTGAGGACCACTGCCCCCTGCTGCTTCCCCCCAGTGTGCCCAGCAGCTCAGAAGGCAGCCAGGGAGGTGGTGCCTCCGGCCCCCGAGCTCCAGCCACCCTCTCCCAAGCCTGCCCGGGGCCGCCTGCTCCAGGTGCCCCCGCTGTGCTGCCAGGCCTTAGCATTTGTGGTGACGCAGGTGGAGCCCCCGAGGAGGAGTCCCGCGGTGCCCCTGGCCCGGCCCCCGACGGCGCAGGAGGTGTGCTACCTGCGGGCCCAGCAGGCGCAGAGGGCATCGGCGAGCTTGCTGCAGGCCCCCGCCAGGCTAGCGGAGAAGCCGCCCTCCGTCCACATTTCCGCCCCTGGCGAGAAGAGGAGGATCGCCCACATCCCCAACCCCCGCCTGGCTGCCGGTGAGTCCTGGCCCAGGGGGCCTGTGCCGGGGGGCCGTGGGCATGTGGGCAGGAGAGGTGGCACCCTGAGGTCTCTGAGCTCACCTGAACCACATGGTGCTTGCTCATGGGATGACTTTGGGCCCCCTCCTTGGGGCCCTCAGCCTGCCTGTCTGTGAAATGGGGACTGTTGAGGGGTGCAGGAGGCCTGGCCCAGCACCTTCCTTCCCTGACCCAGCTCCGGGGTTACTAGGAGTCCAACAGCCTGCTGGGGACTGGGCTGAACCAGGGCCTGAGCCTGTGGTTCCAGGGAATGGGGAGCCATGTCGGGGTGCCTGGCATTGGGTGGGGAGCAGGCTTCCGCAGGTGTGGCTTTCTCCTGGCGTGTGAGTGGGGGGCGTGGCCTCTGATGGAAATGAGTGCTGTCTTCCCAGGAGTGGGGCTGTATTTCCTTTACTCCGAGGGGCACTTCCTCCCAAGCAGGGTCTTGTAGAAAGTCGGGCCAGGCCTCAGTGGTGGGTGGACAGGACCCTTCACGGGGGGTTGTCCTGTCTCCTGCGTCTTCACATCAGTGGTGTCTGTAGAGCGAGAAAGTATCCCTGGAGGCAGGTCACAGATGAGGGTCACCCAGAAAGCTCCTAAAAAATGCAGGTTCTGGTCTGGAGGCTGGGAAAGGTCTGTGTGTCTGGCAAGCTCCCTGGGAGGGCATGGCTGCTGTCCAAGGACCACCCTGAGCAGCCTGCTGGTTTGGAGCCCCTGCCTCCCTGGCGCTGGCTGGAGAGCCTTAGGGCCAGCCCCGGCGATTCCCCTGCAGATCCCATGGATCCCACGGCCCTCCTGTGCTGGACCTGGACTGAGGCCCTCCTTAGGGAGAGCTCTCCAGGCTACTCTGACCTCCCCTCCCCAGAGCCCCCTCACGGCTGAGACCTTAGCCCCAGGGAGGGGAAATCATTGAGTTGGGCCTATCCCAGGACCCCACACACTTCCCGTCTGTGTCTCCGCGCTCGGGTTGTCCTGTTGCTGATCCGTGGTGGGTGCTGAGCTGTCGCAGCGCCCTTGGGGCCCGCCGCCTGAAGGGAGTCTGGCGTCCCAAGTGCTGGCAGTGCCGCAGGGCGGGCTCATCTGGCTTGGAGGACTCCTGTGGCTGCCTGGGCTCGCCCCCAGCGTGCGGCCGAGGGAGTCTGGAGGTTCTCTGTCCGTTCCTGAAGAGCAAACCCTCCACTGCAAGAGGCGCGTGCCAGCCTGGCGGGCAGCCTGCTTCCTTCCTGGGCGGCCCGCGGTAGCATGAGCAGACTCATCCTGCCTCCCTTGCACCTTCCAGGGCCAGATGGCATTTCGAAGGATGTTGCTCTGAGACTAGGGCCAGATGTCCCTGCTCACAGCTCCCCTTCCTGGGTCGGTGCCGAGCCCCCAGTCCAGAAGCCCCCCTGCCACACAGACGTACATGCCCAGGTTGCAGCTGCCCGCGTGGCCAGCCCTCCGAAGCAGCCCCTGCAGGCCTGGCCTCCTCCCTCTGGTTTGTGACTTCATCAAAGGGCAAGGCAGAACACAGAGGCCGCAGGGCAGGGCAAAGCCAACGAGCAGGTGGGGGCACCCGAGACCCTTCGGTCCTCTGTCCGGGAGCCAGGGCCTTTCCCTCAGACATCGACGCCTTGGGCTTGGGGTCAGAACACGTGGCAGAGGCCTGGACCACCCCACCGGTGACGTGTCCTGAGCGGCCTCCGCAGCCTGACCTGTGTCCTCTGCCTCGATGGACTTGCCTGAAGGCAGCTAGAGCCTGATGCCATTGCGCAGCCCCAGCCCCTCACCCTGGCCCGGCCCCCTGCACGCGGAGATGCACGTGCTGCTGGCGCTGAGCGGCCGCGGCTGCCTGGTGCTCCGCCACGTGGTGATGGGCAGCCACTCGCCCTGTGCCCACACCCCCTGTGCCCCGCCAGCCCCCACAGGTGCCAAGAGGACCCTTGCGGCCAGCGGCAGCCAGCCCTCCAACGGCCCCGAGCCGGGTGGCCAGCAGCTGAAAACACGCACATTGTCGGGGATGGCGTCCAAGACTACCACCACCATCACCCCTAAGCGAATCGCCCACAGTCCATCCTTACAGGTAGCCCCTCCCATCTCGGCCAGGACCACCACCCCCAAGACCACGCCCTGAGGCCCGGCCACATGGGACCTGCGGAGGGCCAGCCTCGCCCCTGCCCTGCGGGCCTTCGTGCTCCACACCGCAGTACAGCCTTCACCTTCCCTCCCCATGCCTTGGTGTTTTTTTTTTTTTTTTTTGAGACGGAGTCTCGCTCTGTCGCCCAGGCTGGAGTGCAGTGGCGCGATCTTGGCTCACTGCAAGCTCTGCCTCCTGGGTTCACGCCATTCTCTGGCCTCAGCCTCCTGAGTAGCTGGGACTACAGGCGCCCGCCACCACGCCTGGCTGTTTTTGTATTTTTAGTAGAAACGGGGTTTCACCATGTTAGCCAGGATGGTCTCGATCTTCTGACCTCGTGATCCACCCGCCTCGGCCTCCCAAAGTGCTGGGATTACAGGCGTGAGCCACCATGCCCGACCGCCCTGGCGGTGTTTTTTTGTTTTGTCTTGTTTTGTTTTTTTGGTTGGTTGGTGTTTTTTTTTTGTTTAGAGACAGGGTCTTTGTTGCCCAGGCTAGAGTGCAGGGGCACAATCATGGCTTACTGCAACCTCGACCTCCTGGGCTCAAGCGATCCTTCCACCTCAGCCTCCTGAGTAGCTGGGACCACAAGCCGGTGTCATCACACCCCAGCTAATAATTTTGTTTTTTATTTTGTAGAGACAGGGTTTTGCCACATTGTCCAGGCTGATCTTGAACTCTTGTCCTCAAGTGATCCTCCTGCCTCAGTCTCCCAAAGTGCTGGGATTATAGGCGTGAGCCACCACGCTTGGCCTTGTTTTGTTTTTAATTAATAGACTTTATGTTTTTTGAGCAACTTTAGGTTTCTAGGAAAATTGAGCAGAAAGTACAGCAAGTTCCCTTGTGCCCCCATGGCCTCAGTTTCCCACGCCCTTAGTTCCGCTGCCCTCAGTTTCCCCTGCCGCTCCTGTCTTGCCTTGGCGTGTCTGTCCCTACTGCAGCCAGGCTGATCTGTCCCAGCGCACCTCACTGTTGCCTCCAGCCATGGGCACGGCCTCATCGCATCTGCGTTCCCCGCTGGGGGCCTTGTGGAGGCCCTCACCCATGGCAGCTTTTGCCTTCCCTCTAGAGTTTAAAGAAACCCATTATCCCCAAAGAGTTTGGGGGCAAAGTCCCCACCGTCATCCGCCAGCGCTATCTCAACCTGTTCATCGAGGAGTGTCTCAAGTTCTGTACCTCCAACCAGGAGGCCATAGAGAAGGTGAGGTCCTGGAGTTCCTATCTGGCCGGTTGGGTGGGGACTAGGGGTCCAGGGTGGTCCCCAGACATCCCCCGGCCTCTCAGCCGCAGCTGTGACCCGGAGCTGCCTGGGAGAGATGCAGGTCCCCGACCCCATGGCGACCCCACCGCTGGGGCTCCCCGGCACCAGGCAGGCATGGCCTCAGCTGGGCACCGCCTGTTCCCCAGGCACTGAACGAGGAGAAGGTGGCCTATGACCGCAGCCCCAGCAAGAACATCTACCTGAATGTGGCCGTGAACACCCTCAAGAAGCTCAGGGGCCTGGCCCCCAGCGCTGTGCCCGGCCTCAGCAGTGAGTCCCGGCGGGCGGGGCCTCAGCAGTGAGTCCTGGCGGGTGGGCGGGGGAGGCTCAGGGTTGCTCTTGGGGTGGCAGCTGGGCTGGGACCCTCGCTGGGACCTTCACAGCCCTGAGCTCAGCCACAGTCTCAGACCAAAGGAAAGCGCGGTGCTGTGGGGGGGCTGCCTGCTGCCTGGTTCCCAGGCTTCTGTGTAGGACGGGCCTGGCCCTGGTGTCCTCGCTGTCAGCCGCCTTCCTCCGCTGAGTCGGGTCTCCAAGCCGAGCCGAGGGGCCGCCTGCTAATGGAGCTGCGGCAGCTTCTTCAAAGCAGGAGGCCCAGGGCTGGGCGAGCTCCATGCATTAAGCTCTGGGGAGGAAGAAAGCGGAGACCTGGGCGTTTCATTGCAGCCTCTCCAGGCTGCATTAAGCTATCACCGGCCCCTGCCCCCGTCCCCGCCTCCATTAGCACTAGGAGGGGCCCTGGGTTGGCGTCGCAGGCTGGGTGGCCCATGAAGGCTCAAAGCCCTCGAAAGCCATTAGATCCCCCGTGCTGTTCTCCCGGCCCTTCCCCCTTCGCTTGAGGGGAGGGGACGAAGACTTTGGGTGTGGGGCCTCCGTGCAGCTCTGGGGCCTGCAGAGCTGGCGGCTGCCCTGCGTCCCCGGCTCACCGCATGTCTGCCTCTCCTGTTCGGGTCAGGCTGGAACCCGGGGTCAGTGGGGTGCTGTCCCAGAAAGGGGGAGTTGAGGCAGAGGTCTGAGGAGGGGAGGGTGGGTGGGAGAGCAGGCGGGGCAGGGGTCTGAGCCAGCTAGTTCACACCCTCCTCCCTTCCCTCCCTTCCTTCCAGAAACCAGTGGCCGCAGGGTTGTGTCCCACGAGGTGGTGTTGGGGGGCAGGTTGGCCGCCAAGACCAGCTTCTCGCTCAGCCGTCCAAGCAGCCCCCGGGTGGAGGACCTGAAAGGTAAGGCCCTGCCCCTGCTCTGCCATACGGTGCTTCGTGGGCCTCTGCCGGCCCAGCCCCTGCTCTGCCACACGGTGCTTCGTGGGCCCCTGCCGGCCCAGCCGCCTTTCCCGGTGGTGTCTACCGCCCCGTGGGCCATCCCAGGCAGGGGCTGACCACTGTGCCTGTCCACAGGGGCTGCCCTGTACAGCCGCCTCAGGGAGTACCTGCTCACCCAGGACCAGCTCAAGGAGAACGGCTACCCCTTCCCGCACCCAGAGCGGCCCGGGGGCGCAATCATCTTCACAGCTGAGGAGAAGAGGCCCAAGGACTGTGAGTCGCTGGCCTGCGACGGCCTAGGTGGGCAGGTGCGGGATGTGGGCAAAGCCGGGCATGCGGGCCCCAGCATGAGCCTCAGCTTCCACCCGGGTCCCCACCCACAGCTTCCTGCAGGACCTGCTGCCGCTG
The DNA here is from genome assembly GCF_028858775.2 of Pan troglodytes. Lineage (NCBI taxonomy): Eukaryota > Metazoa > Chordata > Mammalia > Primates > Hominidae > Pan > Pan troglodytes. The sequence goes on along the minus strand of NC_072418.2, from coordinate 4,116,464 downwards.
TGGCACCGAGTACCTCGTGTCCTCTTCAGGCCGCTGTATCCGGGACGAGGAGTGTTATTACCACTGGGGACGGCTGCGCCGGAACCGGGGTAAGGCCTTACCCGGGTCCTCCCCCTTCCCACCCATGGCCCCCGGAACCTGGGCCCTCCCTTGAGGCCCCCAGAACCGGGGTAAGGCTTTACCCAGGCCCTCCATCCCACTCAGGGTCCCTGGGCTGCACCGTCTTTGGCAGAGCCGGGGCTAGCTCTTGGCCTTATTTTCTCTCCACCTGTTCTTTATGCAAAAGTAAGACAAGAGCTTTCCCATGACAAGGTTCAAATGCCACTACCTGAAAGGCCCTGTGTCCCTGCCTTCCTGTGCCCTTGGTCCATGGAAATGTGGAGGTTGCTGGCCCCAGGAGCGGAGGGGCTTGTCCTGCCCTTGGCCTGGTGGTTCTATTCAATCCCCCAGAGGCAACCACACAGCCACGCTCAGGGCACATGGCCAGCCTTGCACAGCCCTGTGGCGGCCCCTAAAGCCATCGCCTCGGGGATACCTGGAGGGTCCTGCCCGGGGCAGCGCTGCCGAGAGGCCTCTGCAGAGGGCACTGGTCTCCCTGGATCCAGGCCTGGGCGTCCTGGCTGCCACACAACTGCCGGGGCCTGGTCTGCTTCCAGCTCCGCCAAGAGGCAGAGGCCTCCTGTCCTCAGTCCTCACTCCCTAGTAGGGCTCGGTAGATGCAGGTGGTCAGTGCCCCGGGGGCTGTGGAGTGGGCCTGGCCGGGCCCTGACTGTGTGTCTGTGTCCCCTGCAGTGGCCGGAGGCTGGGAGACCCAGTACATGTGCTGCTCGGCTGCCGCCGGCTCTGTCGGCTGCCAAGTCGCAAAGGTGAGCCGTGGCGTCCCAGTCCCCTCTGCCTGTTCTCAACAGACTTCTGCCTCCCCATCGTTGGTGTGGGGTCTCGGGACACAGCACAGTCCTGGGCTCAGGGTCTGGGCCCCCGGGCAGCCTTTCTTGTGTTACCCAGAGAACGTAGCACCCGTAGGCCCCAGGCCCTGTCCCTGGCCACTTCCCATCCTGGGAAGCCGTCCTCCCTGTGTCTTCTTGGCAAGCCCCCTTCCCCACCTGCTCACCAGGGTCCCAACCAGTGAATGGGCGTGATGGATGGATAGGATGGTCCCGAAGGGCTCAGAGATGTGCTGCTGCTGCCACCCCCGCCCCCACTGCACCCTGAAGCTGCCCTCACCTGCCTTCTCCACCCCCAGCAACACGTGCAGGATGGCCGGAAGGAGCGCCTTGAGGGCTTCGTGAAGACCTTTGAGAAAGAGCTCTCAGGAGACGCCCACCCGGGGATCTACGCCCTGGACTGCGAGATGGTGAGGCTGTTCTCTGCCCAGCGTCGGGTTCAGGATTGGGGAGGACCTGGCCTGGTGCTGCCGCCCCATATGGCCCCATCTGGGCCTGGCTCACCGGCCAGCGCTCAGGGTTTCTCTCGCAGCACCGGTGCCTGTGGCTCCTGCCCTGGACCAACACCCCATACTTCCCAGCAGAGCCAAGCACACCGGGCACTGGGCCCCGGCTCTGCCTCTGAATGGGAGGCAGGAGGGCTTTGGGAAAGGGGGTTGCTGAGGTCACACCCCACTCGGCCTCTCCTAGAAGTCCCACAGAGTCTCTGGCCACTGCCTCTGCCTGGAGGGGCTCTGGAGACCCAAAGGGGCAGGGGAGGGGAGGGAGGGAGGCCGGTGCCTGGGACACATCTGAGGTGCATCCCTTGCCCGCAGTCCTACACCACATATGGCCTGGAGCTGACGCGCGTCACGGTGGTCGACACGGACGTGCACGTGGTTTATGATACCTTCGTGAAACCTGACAACGAGATCGTGGACTACAACACCAGGTGTGGCCAGTGCCCTCCAGGAGCCGGGAGCCCTCCCAGCTGCCTCTCCCCAGGGACCCACCGTCCCCCACCCCACCAGCCAGTGCTTCCAGGCTGAGCCCTGGTGCCCCTCCTGCCCGTTCCCCCAGGTTTTCGGGGGTGACGGAGGCTGACCTTGCCGACACAAGTGTCACGCTGCGTGACGTCCAGGCCGTTCTGCTGAGCATGTTCAGCGCTGACACCATCCTCATCGGACACAGCCTGGAGAGCGACCTCCTGGCCCTGAAGGTGCCCTGCCAGCCCGGGTCCCGCGCGGTTCTCCAGCAGGACCTGCGCAGGCCCCACGTGCGCTGATCTCTGCTGCTGCCCACAGGTCATCCACAGCACCGTGGTGGACACGTCTGTGCTCTTCCCCCACCGCCTGGGCCTCCCCTACAAGCGGTCCCTGCGGAACCTCATGGCCGACTACCTCAGACAGATCATCCAGGACAATGGTGAGTGCCGGTGCCTGCCCTGGGGCCGTCCCTGCGCAGGGGCGCAGGGGCCGGGTGCTCACCGCATCTGCCCCGCAGTGGATGGGCACAGCTCCAGCGAGGATGCCGGCGCCTGCATGCACCTGGTGATCTGGAAGGTTCGAGAAGACGCCAAGACCAAGCGATGACGCCTGCCCGCCTCCCACCCGCCTCTCCTGCCGTCCCGCTGGTCCTTAGCCCCATGCCTCTTCCAAAACAGTGCAATAAATCTCCGGTAACCCGTCCACCTGGCCGAGGCAGCCCAGAGCAGCGGGATGAGCTGGCGGCCAGAGAACGCCCAGCCCAGCCCACCCCTGCTCACGTCCTGCCGCACTCCTCCGCCGCACCCCTCCGCCGGTCCCCACCCTCTGCCCCCCAGCCCTCTGGCGTCTCTAGAAACTGCTGCTGATGGAGACCAGGAAAGAGCCCGCCCCCACCCGGCCCGCAGCCCCTCCTGCCCCTCCTGCCAGGCCCTCCCTCCCAGGTGGTGGCCGGCACCTCTGCTCCTCACGTGGGTCGCGGGGCGGGCTTGTCCCAGGTTTGTTTGAGACAGTCTTTTTTTATTTTGTATTGTTATTTTTATTATTTTTAATTTAAACCTGATGACTTGCACAGCATCTTTCCCACCGGGAAGAGCGGGCCTGCGCCTTCCCTCCTGCGGGGTGGGGGTGGGACAGACCCCACTGGGGGCCAGGGCCACACTCAGCCCAGTGTGGGCTGGACCCGCCTCTGTGCTCCAGGGGCTGGCCTGTCTTGGGGGGCGCCGGCTTCCACCACTCGCCGCCCCACCCCTGCACTCCGTGACCTCTGAGAACCCAGCTGGCCCCTCGTTAGCCCCAGGGTCTGCCGTCCAGAGGGAGCCCACCGGACTCCGGACACTGTCTTCCCGTTAGAGCCCCGTCCTCCTCTGCGGGGCTCTCCGGACCCCCTTCCCCCTCACTTCCAGGCAGGGACAGAATAAATGTTTGTATGGATTTTAGATTTTGTGGTGGTCTTGGTCTTGGTGCCTGGTGAGGCCTCTGCATGTGTCCCGCGGAGGCCACTGTCCCTGCAGCCGGGACTGATTCTCTTCCCATCAACGCAGACAAAACAGAGCAGTGAAACTTTCCCTCACAAAAGCTGGCCCAGGGCTGGCTCCCCCGGGGCTGGGCCACACCTGCTGTGGGGTCCCAGTTCCAGCCCCGGATCATGGGCCACCATCCTGCAGCTTCTAGTGCCTCTCGGACAGCGGGTGGTGTCCCCAGCCCTGTGTGGAGCTGGGCCCTGTGCACAGAGCTGGCTTCCCTCTCTGCCCTGCCCAGAGATAAGGACTGCACACAGATGGCGAGAGGGGGTTAAAGAGACTGGGAGCTGCTGCGTGTTGCCCGTCAAAGGATGGAGTGCAGACACGGAAAGCTGCTCCGGCCCTTGCCAGGAAACGCCACACATTGTGTAGTGCACGCACGTCTCGGGCAACTGTGGTTGCATCGGGACCCCATTTGGGAATGGGAGGCCCAGGGGTGTTTAGGCCCCACTTCCTATTGACCTCAAGTAGAAAAAGTGATGAGCCTTGCGGGACAGGACCCAGCAGCTGGGGGCAGGTTGCCTGGAGTCGGTTTCCTGCCACCCTGGTCTTGGGCTTCTGCTGAAGGGCAAGGCCAAGGGCACAGGTCCCGGGGTGAGGACGTGGGGGCCCTCCCCAGAGGACTCCATCCCAAGGCTCCCTTCCCGGTTCTGGGCTCTGCGTCTCTCCAGGGCCCTCCTGGGGGACCGTGGTTAGGCCAGGCCCCTCCGCCCTCGAGGGCTGTTCTTGTGACTAGGGACTCTCCCACCTCTTCTGTAAAGGAGTTGTTCTCTTTTTCTTCTTTATTTTTGAGACACAGTCTCGCTTTGTCACCCAGTCTCAGCTTGCTGCAACCTCTGTCTGCCGAGTAGCTGAGATTATGGCCGTGCCATCACACCTGGCTAATTTCGTATTTTTAGTAGAGATGGGGTTTCACCACGTTGGCCAAGCTGGTCTCGAACTCCTGACCTCAAGTGATCCACCCGCCTCGGCCTCCCAAAGTGTTGGGATTACAGGCATGAGCCACTGTGCCCGGCTCTGTGTTCTAAATAAATGGCGCAGGCGTGTATTCACTCTGTTTCTGTGCATTCCCATGTGATGTCTGCCTCCCCCTTCCCAGAACGCACCTGGTGCCTCAGGACATAGCCCACGGGGGGTCCCAAGGCTGGCCAGCCCTGGCTTCAGCCCCCAGGGACTCCCTTCAGCTTGTGAAGCCACCTGTTGCCACTGGAGGCTTCAGGGCCTTTGCACAAGTGCCCTGGGGAAGCTTCTGCCCCCAGATAGTGCCTCCTGCGAAGGCTGGGGTGGGGGAATCTGGTCCTCACAGCTGCACCCAACCAGGTCTCTTCTAAAGTTTATGAGAACAGTGTGTTCAAACCCCCAGCCCTGGCTTTTTTTCATAACCACTGAGCAAGCAAGCACAGGGGAAGTGTTGAAGGAATGAAAGGAGAGAAGTCAAACACAGTGGCCTACCTGCCTGCTTGTGGTCCCAGCTACTCTGGAGGCTGAGGCAGGAGGATCGCTTGAGCCCAGGAGGTGGAGGCTGCAGTGAGCTCTGATCGCACCACTGCACTCCAGCCTGGGTGACACAGTGAGACTCTGTCTTTAAAAAAAGAGAGGTTCCCTGGCAGCCTCCAGGGCCAAGCAGGCTTCCAATTTGGGCTTCCAAAGAAAGAGGGTTTGTGATCACCGAGAGCCCTCAGGTGGTTGCCGCTTTGATGGGGGAGGTGGCCTCCCTATCCCCCTCCACCCATGTTTGCCTCTCCCTTTGGGCCCTCACCCCAGGTAGCCTCACTCTTGGGGGCATTTCATCTTCAGCAGCCCCTCCGCACACACTTTCTGACCCTGGCTCCAGGCCCTATCGCTGGCCTGGACCCGCCCTAGCCTCGTCGCTGAACTCACCCCTGCCACTTCTTCAGTAAGGATCCCTGAGCCCCTGCCACCTGCTGGAAAGAACCCTGCGGGCTTCCTCTTGGCCTTAGGGTGGTCTCAATGGCTATAACCGCCTCTCCCCAGCCTGGTGCTCAGCCCTGCATCTGCGCCTAGGAGGCGCTCGTTGAACGTGTATGGGATGAATGAACGAACCCAGGACACGGATCAGACTTGACTTACATAACCGCCGTTACCTGTGGTCCTTCCTCCTGCACTCTGCCACGCTGGCCGCACCAGCCTCAGCCCCGTCAGGTCTGCAAGGCCCATTCCGACCTGACCCAGGCCCACCTTTCCAAGAACCCTTCCAACCCCGCCCTGCGGTGCAGGTTCTTTCTGCTCCCTGACCAAGCCCGGCCCGGCCCTGCCCTGACACCCTCTTCCCTTTCAGGCTCCGCCCCTGCACTGGCACTGCTCCCTAAGGCCCTCCCAAGGCCCTGCCTTCTGTCCTGGACCCACCCTGAGCGCCCTCCTACCCTGACCCTGCTCTGCGCGGCCCCGCCTTCCTCGTTTGTCACGCCCCCGATCCCAGCCCCGCCCCTACCTTGACCCTGCTTTGCAAGGCCATGCTCAGCCCCGCCTCCCTCTTTGGCCACGCTCCGGGTCCTGGCCCCGCCCCTACTCTGACTCTGCTCAGCGACACCCCCGTTCGGCCCCGCCTTCCTCCTTTGTAACGGCTCCGGATCCCAGCCCCGCCCCTACCATAACACTGCTCCGCAAGGCCATGCTCAACCCCGCTTCCCGCTCTGGCCAAGCCCCTGAGTCCTGGCCCCGCCCCTACTCTGACTTTGCTCAGCGAGACCCCGCTCGGCCTCGCCTTCCTTCTAGTCCCTTCCCAAAAGTCCCGGCCCCTCCCCAGACCCAGGCACTGCTCCCGAGCGTCTTCTATCCTCGCCTGTTCTGCGAGGCTCTGCGAGGCCCCGCCCTTCTGCCGTGACCACGTCCCTGGGGCTTGGCCCCGATCCTGCTCGGCCGTGCTCCGCTCGGCCCCACCCTCGAGGCCCCGCCTCTTCTTCGCCTTGGCCCCACCCACCCCTCCAGGCCCCGCCCTCGGCCCCCTTCCGGGCTCCGAACTGGCTCCACCTTCGCCTTGGCCGGGCCCCGAGGCCCCGCCCCGAGACCCCGCCCCCCGTTTCAGGGCCGTTGGCACCGGGCTAACGGTTCCACCACGTCCGCCGCCCTGGACGCCCGCGGCCTGCCCCTCCCTGCCTCTCCTGCGCCGGTGAGCGGCGGGTGCTCCCACTGCTGTGCGTCCCCGGGAGCCCGCGCACCCTCTCTGGGCTCCACCCAGGCTGAGAGCTGGGGTCGTGGCGGCGGGGGTGGAGAGCGCGCCCCTAGAGGTTCGCGCGGTCGGGGCCCCGGGGCGGGTGCAGACAGCCCTGGACTCTGGAGCCCTGTCCAGGGCGGTCCTGTACCTCTGCGGCTGCGGGAAGACGGGGTGGGGGGCTTCCGAGTAATGGGGCATCCCAGTTAGTGAGGGGGCAGGAAGCCAGCGCTGTGTCCGTGTCTGTTTCTGCCCCCCAGATACACTTCGAGTGGATTCTGGCCATTTGAGCATTCTCTCCAGCTCTCCAATCCCCAGTCTGCCCCCACGGGGGTCTCCCCCACCTCTCCCCCGTCCCACAGCCTAAACCCCTCTTCGCCCTGAACCTCCCTTTTCCTCATGCGGTGAATGGGCACTGGCCCCGCTCAGACTCCCAGGAGCACCAGAGCTGGCCCTGAGCCAAGCCCTGCCCCACCAGGACCTGGGGACACGGGTGACTCAGACGTGACTCAGGAAGGCTCAGGTCCTGCTGGCATCCGCGGAGGTGAGACGGTGATCAGAGCTGGGATGGGAGACTCCCCAGGCAGAGGGGCACCCGAGAGGAGGCACAAGGCCCAGCCTGGCCGGGCTAGGAAGTATGAATGGAGACCAGAAGGGTGAGGACGGGTGTATCGGGTGGCCGGAACACAGGGGCAGGGGCTTGGCGGGGAGGGCACTGCTAGAGAGCTGGCAGGTGGGGGGCCAGTTGCTGGCGTCTAGGGGTGGTTTGCCCATCCTCATAGGGGGCCAAACCAGGGCCCCCGGTGCAGGGCTAGAGCCAGACCCACATTCCTGAACCTGCTAGTGGAGAAGATTCCAGGATCTTCTGACGATGTCCGTCTGCCTCCATCGCCCCCATCAGAGTTTGCTGCCCAGCCTGGGGGGGTGAGGAGGGGAGTGGCCATGCCTGACCCTCATGCTGTGTTTTGAGATATAACATATAGCCCGGGGGTCCCATTCAGTCAGTGAACAGACGACTGAGCCCCTAAGCTGGTGCCACATGGGGAGAGGGGCAGGAGGCCGTCAGTGAAACCAGGAGGAGGTGAGAGTGGTCCTTTCAGGAAAAGCGAGGTGTGGGGAGCAGTGGCCGGAGGCTGGCATGGCCAGAGGCTGGCATGGCTGGCGGTAGAGTCCTTCTAGGCTGTACTGGCGGGAGGCGACCAGGGTGGCTGACGGGGGACACTGGCAGATGGGCTGTTGCAGGTTTGAGGATCATCTTGGGGTCCTCTGAGTCTCAGGATGTCCAAGGCAAGACACACAGCCTATGGCTGGACATTCAGAGCCTGGGGGGGAGGCTGCAGATGAGTGTGGGAGGTGGCATTTGAGAGGGTCGGCCCCTAGGCTGTGAGCTCCTTGAAGACCGAGTGGTGCCCAGCAAGGGCTGGGATCACTGCTGTGACCCGGGGCCCTTCTCTCCCACAGCCCCACCAGCATGGGCAGCCTCGGCCAGAGAGAAGATCTCCAAGATGAGGACAGGAACTCAGGTGCTGATCCTGGGCGGAGGGGGCGGTGCAGGTGGGAGGGATTATGAGGTTCAGGGCTGGCCAGGCGCGGTGGCTCTCGCCTGTAATCCCGGCACTTTGGGAGGCTGAGGCGGGTGGATCACTTGAGGTCAGGGGTTCGAGAGCCTGGGCAACATGGAGAAACCCCGTTTCTACTAAAAGTACGAAGATTAGCTGGGCGTGGTGGCGTATGCCTGTAATTCCAGCTACTTGGGAGGCTGAGACAGGAGAATCACTTGAACCCAGGAGGTGGAGGTTGCAGTGAGCCGCGATTGTGCTACTGCACTCCAGCCTGGGTGACAGAGCGAGACTCCATCTCAAAAAAAAGAAAAAAGTGCAGGGCTGAGGCTGAGACGGGCTGGGGCCCCCAGATCTGCACGTCAGGCCTTGCCTAGGATTCTCATTTGGTTTCTAGTAGTCTCCAGCCCTAGTACTGACTGGGTTTGGGGGATTTGGCTCAGGATTTGGGGGCTGCATGCCCAGAAAGATCTGGGCCGCCAGCTGGATGTATGGCCTTGGACACCCAAGAGCCCATCACCGAGCCTCAGTTTACCCCCCTCTGTAAAATGTATAGGCCTGAACGGTCTCCCAGGGCCTGTTCTCTGCATCTCAGGACAGGCCCCTGGCTGGGGGGTGTGGGTGGCCACTCTCGGAATCCACTTGTGCCGGCGCCAACTATGGGCAGGGGTCTGGTAGGTCCCCAGGTGGTGCCTGCTGCCCGACTGTCTGTTTACGGGCTCCGACATCTCGGGCCTCCCCGGTGCCTGGGTCCCACGGGCCCCATTAGCCCTCCTCCGGGCGGTCATTAGGGGTGTTTGTCCTGGGCCTCGAGCTCCAGCGACGCCCGGCTCTCTTGCTGCAGCATTCACCTGGAAGGTCCAGGCCAACAACCGCGCCTACAACGGGCAGTTCAAGGAGAAGGTGATCCTGTGCTGGCAGAGGAAGAAATACAAGGTGGGCGGCCCCTCCCGCGCCTCCCCGCCCCAGAGGAGCTGCCGTGGTACCCTCGGGGAATCTATTTTTTGCTCCTCCTGAGTCCTGCCTCTGCTTGTATTTGCTCGATAGTTTTCTTTTTTTGGTTTTCTTTTTCTTTTTCTTTTTTTTTTTTGAGACAGAGTCTCCCTCTGTTGCCCAGGCTGGAGTGCAGTGGCGACATCTCGGCTCACTGCAACCTCCACCTCCGGGGTTCAAACAATTCTCCTGCCTCAGCCTCCCAAGTAGCTGGGATTACAGGCATGCACCACCACGCCTGACTAATTTTTGTATTTTTAGTAGAGACAGTTTCACCATGTTGGCCAGGCTGGTCTCGAACTCCTGATCTCAGGTGATCCACCCACCTCGGCCTCCCAAAGTGCTGGGATTACAGGCGTAAGCCACTGCGCCCAGCCTCTTTTTTCTTTTTTCTGTTTTGTTTTAAGATGGAGTCTCGCTCTGTCGCCCAGGCTGGAATGCAGTGGCGAGATCTCGGCTCACTGCAACCTCCGCCTCCCGGGTTCAAGTGATTCTCCTGCCTGAGACTCCCAAGTAGCTGGGATTACAGGCACCCACCACCACGCCCGGCTAATTTTTTGCATCTTTATTAGAGATGGGGCTTTGTCATGTTGGCCAGGCTGGTCTGGAACTCCTGACCTCAAGTGATCCACCCACCTTGACCTCCCGAAATGCTGGGATTACAGGGGTGAGCCACCATGTCTGGCCGATATTTTTATTTTCATCTCGAGGACCGAACCGCCCGTCCTAACCAAATCACTGGTTTGGCACAAGAGTTCTGTGTGTCTCATTTGCCCTGTCCCAGTGCACGTGAGGGTCAGTTAATACCCAACCTGAAAGTACAATGTGTCCATCGCGGCCCTACCTGAAATCCTCTTGGGTGTCTTGCTTTGGGAAATGCTGGTCACAGCTCCATGAGTCTTTGCACTCAGTAGAAGCTTGATTAATGCTGGCTCCGGGCTTTTACATTACTGAGCAGGTGCTCAGTAAATGCTGGCCTGAGGCCTTGCATTCAGCAGGTGCTCAGTAAATGCTGCCCTGAGGCCTTGCATTCAGCAGGTGCTCAGTAAATGCTGCCCTGAGGCCTTGCATTCAGCAGGTGCTCAGTAAATGCTGCCCTGAGGCCTTGCATTCAGCAGGTGCTCAGTAAATGCTGCCCTGAGGCCTTGCATTCAGCAGGTGCTCAGTAACTGCTGGCTCAGTAGATGCTTAATGAATGGTGTCCCATAGCCCAGAGGATGCTGGGCGAGGCCAAGTGAGGCAGGTCTGGCCTCGGGCATCCCCATCCCCTGGCCTGGACGGCACCCCCCTGCCAGGCAGCCCGCGGCTCTCGTTCCAGACCAACGTCATCCGCACGGCCAAGTACAACTTCTTCTCGTTCCTGCCGCTGAACCTGTACGAGCAGTTCCACCGCGTGTCCAACCTGTTCTTCCTCCTCATCATCATCCTGCAGGTGAGGCGCGTTGCCTCCTCCAGGAAGTCCCCCCAAGCCACCTGGCAGCATCGATGTGTTTGTCTGTGTGATGGGTGGGTTCACGTCCCACTCCCCATGGACTGGGACCCTCAGCGCTGAGTCCCTACTACCCTGCCCAGGGCCTGGCACTCAATACGTGTTGAATGACGAAGGTGGATGGATGCACCCTCCAGGTCTGATGACGGCACCCTCTCCACGCCCCGCTGGTTCCTGCTGGGCAGGGCTGGGCATCGGGAGGCATAGCTGTTCCCCAGCCTAAACGGCCTTGGCCACGCAGCTCCCCTGGCCCCCGCCCTCCTAGCCGACCTCAGAGGCGAGGGGGAAGGAGGAGCCCAGAGCATGCTCTCAGGACCTGCGGAGCCACTTCCTGGTACCTGGGTGGTCCAGGCCAGCGTGGGGCCGGCATCCGGCCGGGGGCGCTGCTTTCAGAGCACCCACTCTCACCCAACATCTCATTTCTGTTCTGGATGGAGAGGTCCTCCTTTCGTCCATCGAGTCATTCAGCATTAATGGAGTACCTACTGTGTGCAGGCCACTGGCCGGGTGCCAGGGTGGGGGGTGGTGGAGCTCACACCTGCAGGGTGACCTGGGGAAGCAGGGACACGGGAGGGAGGGGGAGCAGTGGCGGCCAAGCTTGGGGCTGGGGGAGGCTCCCTGGAGAAGGCACCGTGGGAGCTGGGCTTGGACGGGAGAAGGGGAGTTTGCTGGGGAGACGAGGCGTGTGGGAGAAGTTCCAGGCAGGTGGAGGGATGCCGGGGGGTTTGTCCCGAGGGCTGGGGGTTGCGGGAGATGGCTGGATCCCGGTCAAGGTGGCCAGCAGATGTGTCACGTGGTGTCGAGTGTGGGGCTAGGTCGGCTCGGTGGAAGGGCAGGGGACGGGGGAGTGGGCTGGTGTGACCCTTCCTGTGGCCCCCTCACGTCAGAGCATTCCCGACATCTCCACGCTGCCCTGGTGCTCGCTCAGTACCCCTATGGTCTGCCTCCTCTTCATCCGTGCCACCCGGGACCTGCTGGACGACATGGTGAGTGCTGTTGGATGCAGCTGCCTGGGGGAGGGAGCGGGGCCGGTAGGGGGGTCTCTTGATCCCTGGGTGAGAGTGGGAGGAGGGCTGGGCTTCCTGGAGCATTAGGGGAACGTGGGCCTGGGAGCCTCAGCTGCTGGGGCTACATTGTCCTTATCCGCTAGCACCCACATTGGGCAGGTGCCGCTGGTGGCGTTGGCTCTGTCGGTGCGTGGTTTTGGGGCCATTGAGCTTTGGTGGGGGGGTGGTCTGGCAGGCACACTAGGTGGTGGGCAGCACGCCTGTCTTCTCCCCGCCAATAGCAGTGGGTCCAGTGGCCCCCACGTCCGGGATCCCTGAGCAGACGCAACGTGGCGTGGGGCCAGCGGACAGGGACCCCGTGTTGCGGGCGGCCACTGCTGGGCTGTGGCGCGGCAGCGGCCTGGGAGGGGGCAGGAGAGGCTGGATGGTCTCTCTGATCCTTTCCCTCCTGGCCCAGGGGAGACACAAGAGTGACAGAGCCATCAACAACAGACCCTGCCAGATTCTGATGGGGAAGAGGTGAGGCTGGGGCTGCAGCTGGGGATCCGCGGGGACATGGGGGCTCCAGCCCAGCAGGGTCATCGGCCTCAGCAAGTGTCCATCACCTTCCGTGCTCCCCGATCTCCCGGCTGGTTGAGTCCGACAGGAACCGGGCCTGCATTCATTAGGCGTTTGGCCGGGATGAGGACAGAGGCCGAGGCCCTGATGGCGAACCCTTGCGGAGCTTAGGGCTCGGGCGATGGGGAGGACAAGGAAAGTCTGAAGAGGACATGGGTGCAGGACCCTGGAGGTCACTGGGTGGGAGTGTGGACCCGCGGGGAGTGGGGTGGGAGCCCGGGGAAGGCTTCCTGAGGGGGCAAAGGCCCGGAGGTGGGGACTGCAGCTGCGGGCCCCCCGTCATCCCGTGCCTCTGGTCTCCCGGTGTGGGGAGGGTCGGCAGAGGGAGGGGCCTCCTTCACAACCCCCTCTCCCCGCAGCTTCAAGGAGAAGAAATGGCAGGATCTGTGCGTGGGGGATGTGGTCTGTCTCCGCAAGGACAACATCGTCCCAGTGAGCTGGGGTTGACCCCGAGGTCCCAGAACCACGCGCCCCCTCACCGAGAGCACCCCTCCCAGGGTGGGGAGGGCTGCCGCGCCCCCAATTTGTCTTGCATCCCCTCTTGCAACGCTGCCCCCCACTCCACCCCAGGCCGACATGCTCTTGCTGGCCAGCACGGAGCCCAGCAGCCTGTGCTATGTGGAGACGGTGGACATTGACGGGTGAGGAGCTGGCATCGCTGGGGACCCTGGGGGGTGGGGAGCATGGCCTGGAGGAGCCCCCTTCCCCAGTCACCAAGGAGGCGGCCAGCCAAGGTCGCTCAGAGACTTTGGTCACTCACCCCATGAGTGTCTGGGGCGTGGGTGCTGCCAGGCACTGAGGGGAGGAAGACGCCTACCCTCCCCATTGTTTCCATTGTGTGCATACGGGCAGGAGGCCCTAGGCCCTGGCCTCAGCACTTTGCAAATGTGCTGTGTGGCCTTGGGCAAGGCCTTCTCCCTCTCTGGGCCTCAGCCATCCGACTGGCAGCTGGCGAACTAGTAGGTGCTCAGTGAAAACGTTTGAGTGACTCCAGAAGGGGTCAACTCCACTTTCACCTCCCTCCTCTCCTCGTCACCAGGGAGACCAACTTGAAGTTCAGACAGGCCCTGATGGTCACCCACAAAGAACTGGCCACTATAAAGAAGATGGCGTCCTTTCAAGGTGAGAGGCGTTGAGCAGGGAGTCACGTCCCTTGAACCTGTAAAAGTTAAAAGTTAGGGTATTTTGTTGTTGTTATTACTGTTTTAGAAAGAAGGTGCTGGCCAGGCCCAGTGGCTCACGCCTGGAATCCCAGCACTGTGGGAGGCTGAGGCAGGAGAATCACTTCAGCCCAGGAATTCAAGACCAGCCTGGACAACATAACGAGATCCCATCTCTCCAAAAATAAAACAAGTAGCTGGGCGTGGTGGCACGTGCCGGTGGTCCCAGCTACTTGGGAGGCTGAGGTGGGAGGCTCGCTTGAGCTCAGGGAGGCTGAGGCTGCAGTGAGCTGTGATCACATCACTGCACTCAGCCTGGGCAACAGAGTGAGACCCCTGTGTCAAAACCAAAAATAAAGTGCTACATTCTATTAAGTGTAAAATTTAACGATAACACAGTCACGTTTGGTTGTTTCATTGAAAAGGCACCTGTGTGCATGGGCTGGCAATTCCTGTGGTGGGAAGGCCTCTGAGAACAGAGTGCTGACACCTCCAATGCTTGGCTGTTTCTTTTTCTTTTTCTTTTTTTGAGACGGAGTTTCGCTCTTGTCTCCCAGGCTGGAGTGCAGTGGTGCGATCTTGGCTCACTGCAACCTCTGCCTCCCAGGTTCAAGCGTTTCTCCTGCCTCAGCCTCCTGAGTAGCTGGGATTACAGGTGCGCGCCACCACTCCCAGCTAATTTTTGTATTTTTAATAGAGACGGGGTTTCTTTTTTCTTTTTTTTTTTGAGACGGAGTCTCGCTCTGTTGCCCAGGCTGGAGTGCAGTGGCGCAATCTCGGCTCACTGTGAGCTCCGCCTCCTGGGTTCACGCCATTCTCCTGCCTCAGCCTTCCGAGTAGCTGGGACTACAGGCGCCCACCACCAGGCTGGCTAATTTTTTGTATTTTTAGAAGAGACAGGGTTTCACCGTGTTAGCCAGGATGGTCTCGATCTCCTGACCTTGTGATCCACCCGCCTCGGCTTCCCAAAGTGTTGGGATTACAGGCGTGAGCCACCGCACCCGGCCGAGACGGGGTTTCATCATATTGGTCAGGCTGGTCTCGAACTCCTCACCTCAGGTGATCCACCCACCTTGGCCTCACAAAGTTCTGGGGTGACAGGTGTGAGCCACCACACCCGGCCTGCTTGACGGTTTCTTATTTTCCACCTGGAGATGTTTCACACGTGATGTGGAAACAGTTACTCTTTGCTGCAGCCCAGTCTGGGGGTACAGTTTTGTTTGGTTTTCTTATCTTATTGTGAAGGAGAGTCACTCTAATTGGTTTGAGGACAGAATCTTTTCCTTGCTCCTGACACCCAAAGAGGTTTTCCCCATCTGTCTGTGATATCTGGGGAAAGGCTTAGCCCTGGTGGAGGGGGCCACACCCATCCTCTCTAATTTCCCTGACAGTCCCAGAACTTGGCTAAAGGTTCCTTTCTTTTTTTTTTTTTTGAGACAGAGTCTCGCTCTTGTTGCCCAGGCTGGAGTGCAGTGGCGCGATCTTGGTTCACGGCAACCTCCGCCTCCCGGGTTCAAGCGATTCTCCTGCCTCAGCCTCCCGAGCAGCTGGGATCCCAGGCGCCCGCCACCACGCCCAGCTAATTTTGTATTTTCAGTAGAGACGGGGTTTCACCATGTTGGTGAGGCTGGTCTCGAACTCCTGACCTCAGGTGATCCACCCGCCTCGGCCTCTGAAATTGCTGGGATGACAGGCATAGCCACCGCACCCGGCCGGCTTCCTTCTTTAACACCACTGGGACACAGAATCATAGACAGGCAGCAACTCTTCCTCTAGCATTTCCTCCCGGGCGGAGCAAGGAGGCTTTTGTGGGCCCTGGCCTCGTCCATCTGCCCCAGCATTCTCACTGGGCATAGACCCATTTTTCAGAGGAAGACACTGAGGTTCAGAGAGGTGGCCTGAGGTGTGGGCTTGCCCTGTGGTTCTCTGCCCTCTGGCCATCCCACCATGAGCGTCTCCGATTCCTACATCCAGGATGCAGTCAGGCTCCCCATCCCTAAGACGCGATGGGGAGGCAGGTGAGGACCCTTCAGGAACCCTGTGGCCCGTCTCTCTTCTGGGGTCCCAACCATGACCCATTGTCATTTTAACCCACACTGAATGCTGCCCCGGGCCAGTCTGTGCAGTTCTCCAATGAAGTGAGGCCATTGCAGGGTGTTGGTGAATGGGGGGCTGGTGGTGGTGGTGGACAGGCTCTGGCACCCAAAAGGAGGCTCATCGATCAGGTGTCCCTTCTCCTCTTCCCTCTTGACACATTTATTGAGCACCTACTGCATGCAGGTGCTGGGCCGTGCCCTGGGGTCAGAGTGTGGCCGAGATGAGGCTGGCACCAATTCTCATGGAGTTCACAGACATTAATAATAGCTTTGCACACATAAATGTCTCGTCACATGCTGGGATCAGAACCACGAGAGAGGGAGCTAGGAGCTAGGAGGGGCTGATCTGGCTGGAGGATCAGGGAAGTGTGAGTCCCCGTGGAAGGAACAGCCTGCCCAAAGTCCCTGAGGCCAGGTGGGGACAGGAAGGCTTTGGAGCCTTCCTGAGGCAGCCCAGTGCTGGGGCGCCATAGGGCAAGTTTGGGGCACAGAGGGGCTCGTGAGGGTGGCCGGAATGTTCTCACCTGCACCCAGTGCAGGGAACCTGGGGAGGAGGGCCTGAGCCCACTGACCCACTGACCACCTGGCCGCCCACAGGCACAGTGACGTGTGAGGCGCCTAACAGTCGGATGCACCACTTCGTGGGGTGCCTGGAATGGAATGACAAGAAATACTCCCTGGACATTGGCAACCTCCTCCTCCGAGGCTGCAGGATTCGCAACACAGACACCTGCTATGGGCTGGTCATTTATGCTGGTACGGCTGCTCCAGGGTCCTGGAGTGGGAGCTGTACTGATGGGAGCGTGGTAGATGGATGTGGGGATGGGTGGGTGGGTAGGTGGGTGGATGGATGTGTGAGAGGATGAGTGCATGGATGGATAGACAAATAGATGGGCAGGTGGGTGGGTGGATGGATGTGGGGATGGGTGGGTGGGTGGGTGGATGAGTGGGGGGGTGGGTGGATGGGTGAGTGATGGGTGGGTGGGAGGATGAGTGAGTGAGTGGGTGATGGGTGGATGGGTGGATGGATATGGGGATGGGTGGGTTGGTGGGTGGATGTGGGGATGGGTGGGTGGATGGATGGATGTGGGGATGGGTGGGTGGGTGGGTGGATGAGTGAGTGGGTGATGGGTGGGTGGATGGATGGATGTGGGGATGGGTGGATGGGTGGATGGATATGGGGATGGGTGGATGGGTGGGTGGGTGGATGGATGTGTGAGAGGATGAGTGCATGGATGGATAGACAAATAGATGGGCAGGTGGGTGGGTGGATGGATATGGGGATGGGTGGGTGGGTGGATGGATATGGGGATGGGTGGGTGGGTAGGTGGGTGGATGGATGTGTGAGAGGATGAGTGCATGGATGGATAGACAAATAGATGGGCAGATGGGTGGGTGGATGGATATGGGGATGGGTGGGTGGATGGATATGGGGATGGGTGGGTGGGTGGATGGATGTGGGGATGGGTGGGTGGGTGGGTGGATGTGGGGATGGGTGGGTGGGTGGGTGGATGAGTGGGGGGGTGGGTGGATGGGTGAGTGATGGGTGGGTGAGGGGTGGATGGGTGGGTGGGTGGATGGGTGAGTGTTGGGTGGGTGGGTGGATGAGTGGGTGATGGGTGGATGGGTGGGTGGGTGGATGAGTGCGGGGGGTGCGTGGATGGGTGAGTGATGGGTGGATGGGTAGGTGGGTGGATGAGTGGGGGGGTGGGTGGATGGGTGAGTGATGGGTGGATGGGTAGGTGGGTGGATGAGTGGGGGGGTGGGTGGATGGGTGAGTGATGGGTGGGTGAGGGGTGGATGGGTAGGTGGGTGGATGAGTGGGGGGGTGGGTGGATGGGTGAGTGATGGGTGGGTGAGGGGTGGATGGGTGGGTGGATGGGTGGGTGAGGGGTGGATGGGTGGGTGGATGGGTGGGTGAGGGGTGGATGGGTGGGTGGATGGGTGGCTGAGGGGTGGATGGGTGGGTGGATGGGTGGCTGAGGGGTGGATGGGTGGGTGGGTGGGTGGATAGATGGATACATGTTTGCAGGTTTTGACACAAAAATTATGAAGAACTGTGGCAAGATCCATTTGAAGAGAACCAAGCTGGACCTCCTGATGAACAAGCTGGTGGTTGTGGTGAGCTGCCAACAAGTGCCCCTGCCCCAGGAACACAGAGGAGTGCAGGGTCAGGGATGTCATCTTCCAGGCCTCAGTTTCCTTCTTCTGCAAAATGTGCGGCCTGATCCTGTGGGCAGGTCTTTGGGCCAGAAAATTTTTCATTAAAGTAATTTTTTAAAAAAGTTTTATAAAATAATAATAATTATGTATTTATTTATTTTTTAGAGATGGAGTCTCGCTCTGTCACCAGGCCGGAGTGCAGTGGCGTGATCTTGGCTCACTGCAACCTCTGCCTCCCGGGTTCAAGCAAGTCTCCTGCCTCAGCCTCTCGAGTAGCTGGGACTATAGGTGCACGCCGCCACGCCTGGCTAATTTTTTTGTATTTTAGTAGAGACGGAGTTTTACCATGTTGCCCAGGCTGGTCTCGAACTCCTGAGCTCAAGCAATCCGCCCTCCTCAGCCTCCCAAAGTGCTAGGATTACAGGCATGAGCCACCGTGCCTGGCCAAAATAAATATATTTTTAGGCTGGGTGAGATGGCTCATGCCTGTAATCCCAGCACGTTCTGGGGCCGAGGTGGGTGAATCACCTGAGGTTGGGAGTTCGAGACCAGCCTGAACAACATGGTGAAACCCCGTCTCTACAGAAAATCGAAAATTAGCTGGGCGTGGTGGCTCACACCTGTAATCCCAGCTACTTGGGAGGCTGAGGCAGGAGAATCGCTTGAACCCTGGAGGTGGAGGTTGCAGTGAGCTGAGATTGCACCACTGCACTCCAGCCTGGACAACTGAGCAAGACTCTGTCTCAATAAATAAATAAATAAAAATAAAAATAAATAAATGTTTTTTGGCTGGGTGCAGTGGCTCACACCTGTAATCCCAGCACTTTGGGAGGCCGAGGCGGGTGGATCACGAGGTCAGGAGATCGAGACCATCCTGGCTAACATGGTGAAACCCCGTCTCTACTAAAAATACAAAAAATTAGCCGGGCGTGGTGGCGGGCGCCTGTAGTCCCAGCTACTCGGGATGCTGAAGCAGGAGAATGGCATGAACTCGGGAGGCGGAGCTTGCTGTGAGCCAAGATCGCGCCACTGCACTCCAGCCTGGGAGTGAGAGCGAGACTCTGTCTCAAAAAAAAAAAAAAAAATTAAAAAAAAATGTTTTTCTATCTCACTCTATTGCCCAGGATGGAGTGCAGTGGCGCCATGATATCTCACTGCAGCCTCCTGGGCTCAAGCGATCCTCAGCCTCAGCCTACTGAGCAGCTGAGACTACGGGTGTGCGCCACCATGCCTGACTAATTTATTTTTCAAGTTTTTCGTCGAGATGAGGTCTCACTTTGTCGCCCAGGCTGGTCTTGAACTCCTGACGTCAAGCCATCTGCCTGCCTTAGCCTCCTGAAGTGCTGAGATTACAGGCGTGAGCCACTGTGCCCAGCCCCAGCCTTATCTTTGTGTTTACCCCATCCTGATGGCAGAGTGGGGGACCCCCGCCCCCCTCACCCACCCTGTCGCGTCTGCCTTCCAGATCTTCATCTCCGTGGTGCTTGTCTGCCTGGTGTTGGCCTTCGGCTTCGGTTTCTCGGTCAAAGAATTCAAAGACCACCACTACTACCTCTCGGGGGTGCATGGGAGCAGCGTGGCCGCAGAGTCCTTCTTCGTCTTTTGGAGCTTCCTCATCCTGCTCAGCGTCACCATCCCGATGTCCATGTTCATCCTGTGAGTCCCCGCCGGCCGCGTCCCCGGTGCAAACGCGGAACGGGGAGGCATGGGGGATGGCACACAGCAGGCGGGGCTGACCGTGACCCCGAGTGCCTCTGCAGGTCCGAGTTCATCTACCTGGGGAACAGCGTCTTCATCGACTGGGACTTGCAGATGTACTACAAGCCGCAGGACGTGCCTGCCAAGGCCCGGAGCACCAGCCTCAACGACCACCTGGGCCAGGTGGAATACATCTTCTCGGACAAGACGGGCACGCTCACGCAGAACATCTTGACCTTCAACAAGTGCTGCATCAACGGCCGCGTCTACGGTGTGGCCCCGACACCTGAGCTCCCAGCTGGGTCCTCGATCTTCAAGGGGCTCAGGGTGCCTGAGGACCAGAGCCACGTCTGGCCTCATGCCCAGCACCCCTGCCCGAATCTGAACCAGGGAACCATAGCCAGATGGCCTGGTTTCCTTTGGAGGGGGCCAGGAAACTTTTTTTTTTTTTTTGAGGCAGAGTCTCACTCTGTCTACCCAGGCAGGAATGCAGTGGTGCAATCTTGGCTCACTGCAATCTCCACCTCCCAGGTTCAAGCGATTCTCCTGGCTCAGCCTCCCGAGTAGCTGGGATTATAGGCACCTGCCACCACACCTAATTTTTTTGTATTTTTAGCAGAGATGGGGTTTCACCATGTTGGCCATGCTGGTCTCGAACTCCTGGCCTCCGGCGATCCACCTGCCTCGGCCTCCCAAAGTGCTGGGATTACAGGCGTGAGCCACCACGCCCGGCCGACTTTTTTTTTTTTTTTCTCTCTGAGACGGAGTTTTGCTCTCGTTGCCCAGGCTGGAGTGCAGTGGTGCGATCTCGGCTCACTGAAACCTCTGCCTCCTGGGTTGATTCTCCTGCCTCAGCCTCCCAAGTAGCTGGGATTACAGTTGCGTGCCACCCCGCCTGGCTAATTTTTGTATTTTTTTTTTTCAGTAGAGACGGGGTTTCACCCTGTTTCCCAGGCTGGTCTCGAACTCCTGACTTCAGGTGATCCACCTGCCTCAGCCTCCAAAATATTGGCATTGCAGGCATGAGCCACCACACCTAGCCAAACTTTTAAACAGTGTGTATTTATTTATTTTTTGAGATGGGGTCTTGCTCTGCTGCCCAGGCTGGAATGCAGTGGTGCAATCATAGCTTATTGCAGCCTCGAATTCCTGGGTTCAAGCAATCCTCCCACTTCAGCTTCCCAAGTAGCCGGGACTACAGGAGAGTGCCACCTTACCCAGCTTATTTTTGTATTTTTTGTCAAGACAGGGTATCCCTATGTTGCCCAGGCTGGTCTTGAACTCCTGGGCTTAAGCGATCCGCCTGCCTCCGCTTCTCAAAGCACTGGAATTACAGATGTGAGCCACCACACCCGGCCGCTGCTCTTCTTTTGACTTTCACAAGCCTTTATTTGTGGATGCTGAAATTCGAATTGCTGAGTATTTCTCAGATCACAAAATAAAATAGTTTTGTTTGTTTGTTTGTTTTTTGTTTTTTTTTTTTGAGACAGAGTCTCGCTCTGTCGCCCAGGCTAGAGTGCAGTGGCGCGATCTCAGCTCACTGCAAGCTCCACCTCCCGGGTTCACGCCATTCTCCTGCCTCAGCCTCCCGAGTAGCTGGGACTACAGGTGCCCGCCACCACGCCCGGCTAATTTTTTGTACTTTTAGTAGAGACAGGGTTTCACCGTGTTAGCCAGGATGGTCTTGATCTCCTGACCTCGTGATCTGCCTGCCTTAGCCTCCCAAAGTGCTGGGATTACAGGCGTGAGCCACTGCGCCCGGCCACAAAACAGTATTAGTATTATTCTAGTCATTTTTTTTCTGACCACTAAAAATCCAAAAACAATTCTCAGCTCGCAGGCCGTAAAAAAATTGATGATGTGGTGGGGTGTAGTTTGACAGCCCCGGGTCTAATTTATAACCAGGGCACGTGGTTTGGACTGGGTCATAATTTAGTGCAGTGAGAAGTCCCCAAGAAATGGTTCAAGTTCAGCTATAGAAAAATGGGCCCGAGGTTGAGGCGGGTGGATCACCTGAGGTCAGGAGTTCGAGAGCAGCCTGGCCAACATGACGAAACCCCGTCTCTACTAAAAATACAAAAATTAGCCAGGCATGGTGGCACACACCTGTAGTCCCAGCTACTCAGGAGGCTGAGGCAGGAGAACTGCTTGAACCCAGAGGTGGAGGCTGCAGTGAGCCAAGGTCATGCCACTGCACTCCAGCAGCCTGGGTGATAGAGAGAGACTCCATCACACACGCACACACAAAAGACACCACAAAGGGGTGGCATGCACCTGTTGCCCCAGCAACTTGGAAGGCTGAAGAGGGAAGATGTCTTGAGCCCGGGAGGTTGAGGCTGCAGTGAGCTATGATCGCACCACTGCACTCCAGCCTGGGCCACAGAGTAGGACCCCATCTCTAAGAACAATAAAGCATAAAAAGTGGCTGGGTGCGGTGGCTACGCCTGTAATCCCAGCACTTTGGGAGGCTGAGGCGGGCGGATCACTGGAGGTCAGGAGTTTGAGACCAGCCTGGCCAACATGGTGAAACCCCATCTCTACTAAAAATATAAAAATGAGCCAGGCGTGGTGACATGAGCCTGTAATCCCAGCTACTCGGGAGGCTGAGACAGGAGAATCACTTGAACCCAGGAGGCTGAGGTTGCAGTGAGCTGAGCTTGTGCCACTGCACTCCAGTCTGGGCGACAGAGCAGGACTCTGTCTCAAAAATAAAAATAAATAAATAAATAAATAAAAATAAAAAAGAACAAAAACCCCAGGAGGAGGAAACAAAGTGTGTCCCACGGATGGGGCTGCATCCCGCTCCAGGCTGTCCTTTTGGGGTCCCTGGGAGACGGGACGGGGCCACATCCCGCGCCAGGCTGTCCTTTTGGGGTCCCTGGGAGACGGGACGGGGCCACATCCCGCTCCAGGCTGTCCTTTTGGGGTCCCTGGGAGACGGGACGGGGCCACATCCCGCGCCAGGCTGTCCTTTTGGGGTCCCTGGGAGACGGGACGGGGCCACATCCCGCTCCAGGCTGTCCTTTTGGGGTCCCTGGGAGACGGGACGGGGCCACATCCCGCGCCAGGCTGTCCTTTTGGGGTCCCTGGGAGACGGGACGGGGCCGCATCCCGCTCCAGGCTGTCCTTTTGGGGTCCCTGGGAGACGGGACGGGGCCACATCCCGCGCCAGGCTGTCCTTTTGGGGTCCCTGGGAGACAGGCAGGGTGTGCTCCCCTCTTCCCGGCTTTCTGCAGGTGGTGGAAACTGAGGTCAGCTTTCGCCCCAAGATTGCTCGGGGTGTCGGTTCCAGGGCCGCAGGCCTGGCTTGTGTGGCTGCACCCAGTGGCCCCCGGAAGCCTGAAACTAGGGGTCAGGGGCTATGGGATCCCGAATGGGGGGGCCTGTGGGAGCTGAAGCATGAAGCTGTGTCTTTCCCCAGGGCCGGATTCAGAGGCCACGACCCGACCTAAGGTGAGCCTGCCTGGCCTGCAGCGCGGGACGGTGAGGGGGACGGGGCACGGGGAGCGGCCCGCCCACAGCCGGCCCGTGCCCCCCGCCACCCCCAGGAGAACCCCTACCTCTGGAACAAGTTCTCTGACGGGAAGCTGCTCTTCCACAACGCGGCCCTGCTGCACCTCGTGCGGACCAACGGGGACGAGGCCGTGCGGGAGTTCTGGCGCCTGCTGGCCATCTGCCACACGGTGATGGTGCGGGAGAGCCCCCGTGAGCGCCCAGGTGCGCCCACCCACCTCCCCATCTCTGAGGCCGCTCAGCCCCCGGGGCACGGCAGTGTCCCCAGCCCCACAGCTCACCCGGCCCATCTTCCAGGGCTTTCACCTGGCTTAGGGGGCGCTGAGGCCGGTGACCCCAGCCCCACCTCGAGGGCGTCCGGGCCTGGAGCCCAGACAGTGCTGACAAGTATTGTGGCGGGAGGGCGGACGTGTCATCGTCAGGGCTAAAGGATGTCCAGGCCCGCCGTCGGAGCCCGAGGATCTGTTGTTGAGCGGGAAGGTCGTCTAGTCTCAAGTGCTCACCTCCATGCATTGGGTTGTACAGGCGGGGGTCCCCGGCCACCATCAATAAAGGTGTAGCCCAGGCGATACCCATCTCCTCCCTGCACTGTGGAGATGGAGACGGGCTCCACCACGTGACCCCAAAATGGCCCCCCTCCCCACCAGACCAGCTGTTGTACCAGGCGGCCTCCCCCGACGAGGGGGCGCTGGTCACCGCAGCCCGGAACTTCGGCTACGTGTTCCTGTCCCGCACCCAGGACACCATCACGATCATGGAGCTGGGGGAGGAGCGAGTCTACCAGGTCCTGGCCATAATGGACTTCAACAGCATGCGCAAACGGATGTCGGTGCTGGGTGAGCCCCGCCACCCGAGCCCTGGGCCCCCCAAGGTGGGGCGGGCAGACGGGGAGCCTCTGTGGGCAGCAGGGCCTGTTCCCCCACAGTTCGAAAGCCAGAGGGCACCATCTGCCTGTACACCAAGGGCGCCGACACGGTCATCTTCGAACGCTTGCACAGGAAGGGGGCAATGGAATTTGCCACAGAGGAGGCCTTGGCTGTGAGTCCCTGCAGGAAGGCTGGCTTGTGTGTGTGTGTGTGTGTGTGTGTGTGTGTAGGGACAGGAGGAAGAGGAGGCAGGGGAGGAGACTGTACGGTGAAATGGAAGGCTGCAGGTACCTGGGATGGCTATGTACAGTGAGGTATGTTGTGCACTGTACAAAACACCCTCCCCCGGCAACACACAAAACACACACACACTGGCTGGGAGGCAGCTGAACTCCAAAGTGCAGCCCCCAGAGAGAGAGCGTCTTTTTCTTTTTCTTGTCTTGTCTTTCTTTTCTTTTCTTTGAGATAGAGTCTTGCTCTGTCGCCCAGGCTGGAGTGCAGTGGCACAGTCTTGGCTCGCTGCAACCTCCGCCTCCTGGGTTCAAGTGATTCTCCTGCCTCAGCCTCCCGAGGAGCTGGAATTACAGGCACACGCCAGTGCACCCAGCTAATTTTAATATTTTTAGTAGAGATGGGTTTTCGCCATGTGGGCCAGGCTGGTCTTGAACTCCTGACCTCAGGTGATCTGCCCCTCTTGGCCTCCCAAAGTGCTGGGATTACAGGCATGAGCCATCGCGCCCAGCCTGCCTTTTCTTTTTTGAGAGGGAGTCTTGCGCTGTTGCCCAGGCTGGAGTGCAATGGCACAATCTTGGGTCACTGCAACCTCTGCCTCCCAGACTCAAGCTATCCTCCTGCCTCAGCCTCTCCAGTAGCTGAGACTACAGGCGCCCGCCACCACGCCCGGCCAATTTTGTCTTTTTAGTAGAGATGGGGTTTCACCATGTTGCCAGGCTGGTCTCCAACTCGTGACCTCAGGTGATCTGCCCGCCTCGGCCTCTCAAAGTGCTGGGATTACAGGCGTGGGCCACCGCGCCCGGCCAAGGGTGTATTTTTCTAATTTGCACAAGACGACCGTGCGGTTGAGCTGGCCCAGCTGCCAGGACACACTCAGCTCCCTCTGCTCCAAAGCTTCCCACTCTGTGGGGGAAGCCCAAACTCCTCGGCCCAGGATTTGAGGCTTTTTCTGTCCCCTGCTGACCTCTCCAGCTTGGTCTCTCTTTGGCCTCAGCAAGGGACTCCCTAGGACCCAGTTTCTGGCTTGTGACTTCCCCACGCTCAGGTGATGCCTTGGCACCTTTGCACATGCTGTTCCCTGTGCTTGGAGGGTCTTCCCTGCACCTTTGTCATTCAGAAGCTTTCGGTGTCCTCATGACTCAGCCACAAGCTCCCCACACATGGGGCCTTTCCTGCCCCACCCCCTGCCAACATGGGGCTGTCATCACCCCAGGCTGCCTCCCCCTGGTTCCATCCCTGACCCTACAGGGCCAGAGGATTCTGTGTCCAGCCTGGGGGCTCCTCACAGGTTCTGCTGGGGCCCCAGCAGCATGAGCACAGGGCAGCGGGGTGTGTGTGGGAAGATGTCCTGTGTCCCCTGCTCTGCCAGGATGTGGGGAGACTCTGAACTGGAAGTGCGGTCACAATAATGACCTAGAGTCCAGGAGCTCAGCACGTCAGCTTAGCTCAGCCACCCCAGGGAATGGATGGGTAAATTGAGGCCCGAAGAAGTGTCAAGGCCTGTTGGAGGCTGCCAATGTCCGTGAAGCTCCTCTGCTGTGTGAAGCCCAAGCTCTCGGACCTGTGCCCCATCAACAACAAAAGGGAAATCAGACATGGTGGCACGTGCCTGTGGTCCCAGCACTTTGGGAGCCTGAGGCAGGAGGATCGCTTGAGTGCAGGAGGTGGAGGCTACAGCAAGCTGTGATCGCACCACTGCACTCCAGCCTGGGAGACAGGGCGAGACCCCTGTCTCTCAATAAACAGGCTGGCGCGATGGCTCATGCCTGTAATCCCAGTGCTCTGGGAGGTGGGCAGATAATTTGAGGTCAGGAGTTCGAGGCCAGCCTGACCAACCTGGTGAAACCCTGTCTCTACTAAAACTACAAAATTAGCCAGATGTGGTGGTGCAGGCCTGTAGTCCCAGCTACTCGGGAGGCTGAGGCAGGAGAATCGCTTGAACCCGGGAGGCAGAGCTTGCAGTGAGCCAAGATCACGCCACTACACTCCAGCCTGGGCAACAGAGTGAGACTCCATCTCAAAAAATAAACAAATCAATAAAAATAAATAAATAAACAAATTTGAGACCTAAGGCCACCCCTTGGAGCAGAAAGCTGGGGGCAGGGTCGGGGGGTAAGAAGCCGTAAGGGCACCTTCCTTGGGGACCCCCCTGACCCTCAGGCCACCCTTGGGGTGCCTGCTCTCTGGGCCTGCCCAGTTTCCTCCCAGCCCCTAGAGGCCCCAACCCTGGGTCCGGCCCTTGAGAAATGAGGGGCCCAAGGAAGGGGCTCAGAGAGCCAAAGTTGAGGGGTCAGAGGGAGGGGCCTGGGACTGGGGGATCCCCAGCTGGGGAAGGCACCGGGTTAGTGGACTGCATAGAAGGTCTTGAGTGATAGTCAGAATTCGCCATGCAGGCCAGGTGTGGTGGCTTCTGCCTGTAATCTCAGCGTTTTGAGGCTCAGGTGTGCAGCTTGCTTGAGCTCTGGAGTTCGAGACCAGCCCAGGCAACATGGTGAAACCACCTCTATTTAAAAAAAATATATATATATACAAAGAAATTAGCCGGGTGTGATGGCATGCGCCTATGATCCCAGCTATTTGGAAGGTAGAGACAGGAGAATCACTTGAGCCCAGGAGTTCGAGGCTGCAGTGAGCTATGATTGGGCCACTGCACTCCAGCCTGGGTGACAAAGTGAGACCCTATCCCCCACCCCTGAGAAAAAAAAAAAAGAATTTGCTGTGCAAAGCATAGGGAAGGTGTTCCTGGCAGGGAAACAGTCCTCCAAGAAGGTCTGGAGGCAAAAGAGAGCTGAGAGTCTGGGAGTGGGAGCGGGTGTCTGAGACAGAGTAGGTGGGGAGCAGCGGCAGCTCAGTTTTCTTTTCTTTTCTTTTCTTTTTTTTTTGAAACAGAATCTTGCTCTGACACTCAGGCTGGAGTGCGATGGGGCGATCTCAGCTCACTGCAACCTCGGCCTCCCAGGTTCGAGGGATCCTCCCACCTCAGCCTCCTGAGTAGCTGGGATTCCAGGCATGCGCCACCACACCTGGCTAATTTTTTAAGTGTTTCGAGTGGAGACGCGGTTTCACCGTGTTGGTTAAGCTGGTCTCAAACTCCTGGCCTCAAGTGATCTGCCTGCCTCGGCCTCCCAAAGTGCTGGGATTACGGGTGTGAGCCACCGCGCCCAGCCCTCTTCCCCACTTTCTTTCTATTGTTTTTTCTTTTTTCTTTTTTTTTTTTTTTGAGATGGAGTCTCACTTTGTCGCCCAGGCTGGAGTGCAGTGGTATGATCTCAGCTCGCTGCAACCTCCGCCTCCCAAGTTCAAGCAATTCTCCTGCCTCAGCCTCTCAAGTAGCTGGGACTACAGGCACCCACCACCATGCCTGGCTAATCTTTGTATTTTTAGTAGAGACAGGGTTTCACCATGTTGGCCAACCTGGTCTCAAACTCCTGGCCTCAAATGATCCGCCTGCCTCAGCTTCCCAAAGTGCTGAGATTATAGGCATGAGCCACCGCACCCGGCCTCAGACCAGTTTTCTGAATCCCTTCTGGCTGCTGTTGGCTGGGGAGGCAACAGGCTTTTGGTTGGGGGGCCCAGGCTCCGGAGCCCGGCAGGGGGTTGGGGAGGGCTGAGCCTCGGATGTTGGCTTCAGGATGGTGACAGCTTCCACCTGCCCGGCCCCCAGGCCTTTGCCCAGGAGACCCTGCGGACACTGTGCCTGGCCTACAGGGAGGTGGCTGAGGACATTTACGAGGACTGGCAGCAGCGCCACCAGGAGGCCAGCCTCCTGCTGCAGAACCGGGCACAGGCCCTGCAACAGGTGTACAACGAGATGGAGCAGAACCTCAGGGTGGGTGGGCAGCGGGGGCACCCAAGGGGGCCCTGGGACTCTCCTGCCCCCGCCAGGGAGCTGGACGGCTGCTCAGCATCTTCCCCGCCCTGCCCCCCTCCCCCACCAGCTGCTGGGAGCCACAGCCATCGAGGACAGACTCCAGGACGGCGTCCCTGAAACCATCAAATGTCTCAAGAAGAGCAACATCAAAATATGGGTGCTCACCGGGGACAAGCAGGGTGAGTCCCGGGCAGCTCCGGGTGGCTAAGCCCCTGCAGCATGGGTCTTCAAACTTCCCCGAAGTTTGAAGGCTCACGCCTGTCATCCCAGCACTTTGGGAGGCCGAGGCGGGTGGATCACTTGAGGTCAGAAGTTCGAGACCAGCAGGGCCAACATGGTCAAACCCCGTCTCTGCTAAAAATACAAAAATGGGCCTGGCTGGGTGTGGTGGTGCGCATCTGTAATCCCAGCTACTCAGGAGGCTGAGGCAGGAGAATCGCTTGAACCTGGGAGGCAGAGGTTGCAGTTAGCCGAGATCACGCCATTGCACTCCAGCCTGGGGAACAGAGAGAGACTCTGTCTCAAAAAAAAAATAAATAAATAAATAAAAAATGCTGCAACTCTCAGAGGAGCGCAGTGGCACATGCTTGTGGTCTCAGCTACTCCAGAGACCGAGGCAGGAGGCTCGCTTATGCCCAGGAGGTTGAGGCTGCAGTGAGCCGTGATTGCGCCACTGCCCTCCAGCCTGGGTGACAGAGTGAGCCCTCGTCAAAAAAAAAAAAAAAAAGTGATTTTCAGGGTGCCCTCTGTTGGCCAGGAGCCAGCCCAGGGAAACATATTCAATGACTTCCCTTCTGATTTAAAAAGATATTAAGACATTTTGTGGGTTCCTGAGGGCACTGTGGATCCTAGGCACATGTGCCTGCTGATCCTGGCCTCAGACGCATCTCTGGGCAGCCCAGTCCCGGCCAGAACTACAGCCAAAATCTCAGGGCTGGCTCTCATTGGCGAGCCTGGTTACAAGCCCTTCTCTGAACCAATCACCATGGCCAGGGGGTGGGGCATGTGGCTGCCATTGGTCGGGCCAGGATTCACCGGGCAGAGTGGGCGTGGCCCCCAGGCAGCCAGTGCGGGGCGGGTCGCAGAGGCGCTGAGCTGGTCTGCTTTGCAGAGACGGCTGTGAACATCGGCTTCGCCTGCGAGCTGCTGTCAGAGAATATGCTCATTCTGGAGGAGAAGGAGATTAGGTAAGAAGTGGGGAGTTGGGGGGTGAGCAAGGGGAGTGGGGAGGTGAGGACAAGGAGCACCCAGGTGCGTGTCTCACTGGACGGGGAGCCCAAGGCACAGTGGGAAGGGGGGGATTGTGAGGGGAGGGAAGGGTAGGAGGAAGGAGTGGGGGAATGGGCAGTGGAGGGAGCGTGGAGGGAAGGGGGAGGGGCAGTGGAGGGAGAGGGGGAGAGGCAGAGGAGGGGGAGGAGCAGAGGAGGGATGGGGAGGGGAGAGGGAGGGAAGGTGAGGGGAGGGGGAGGGGCAGGGGTGGCGAAGTGGGCAGTGGAGGGAGAGGGTAGGGGAGAGGGAAGGGAGGGGAGGGGAGAGGGAGGGGAGGGGGAGGTGCAGGGGTGAGGGAGTGGGCAGTGGAGGGGAAGGATGGGGGCAGTGGGGAGGAGGGGAGGGGCAGTGGAGAGAGGGGTAGGGGAGACGGAGGGGAGGGAAAGAGGAGGGGAGGAGGTAAGGGGAGGGGGGAGGGGAGGGAAGGGGAGGGGGAGCAGCTGGGGGGAGTGGGCAGTGGAGGCAGAGGGGAGGAGAGAGGAGGCAGAGGGGAGGAGAGAGGGAAGGGGGAGGGGCAGGGGTGGGGGAGTGGGCAGTGGAGGGGAATGGGAGGGGCAGTGGCGGGAGGAGGAGGGAAGGGAGGGGAGGAGGAAAGGAGAGGGGAAGAGGGAAGTGGGGAGGAGAAGGGGCAGGGGTGGGAGAGTGGGCAGTGGAAGGGGTGGGAGGGGCAGTGGAGCCCCCGGGGAAGTGGGGAGAAGCCCGCCCCCTCCCCTGCCCCGCTGACCCCTGCGCCCCGCAGCCGCATCCTGGAGACCTACTGGGAAAACAGTAACAACCTTCTAACCAGGGAGTCCCTGTCGCAGGTCAAGCTGGCCTTGGTCATTAACGGAGACTTCCTGGTCAGTGTCGCTCAGGGTGGACGGCGGGGTCCCGGCGCCAGGGAGGGGCCTGGAGGGGCGGCGGGCTCGGGGTGGGGACTGCTGGCGAGGCCGAGGGCCGGGCAGAGTCCAGTCTGGCCTGGAGGCCACGGCGCCTGGCACAGCCCCCTCCCCGCCGGCCAGGACAAGCTGCTGGTGTCCCTGCGGAAGGAGCCGCGCGCCCTGGTGCAGAACGTGAACATGGACGAGGCGTGGCAGGAGCCCGGCCAGTCCAGGAGGGATTTCCTCTACGCCAGGCGCCTGTCCCTGCTGTGCCGGAGGTTCGGGCTCCCGCTGGCTGCACCGCCAGCCCAGGACTCCAGAGCTCGCCGTAGCTCCGAGGTGCTGCAGGAGCGCGCCTTCGTGGACCTGGCGTCCAAGTGCCAGGCGGTCATCTGCTGCCGCGTGACGCCCAAGCAGAAGGCCCTGATCGTGGCCCTGGTCAAGAAGTACCACCAGGTGGTGACCCTGGCCATCGGGGACGGTGCCAACGACATCAACATGATCAAGAGTGGGTGGCGGCGGCGGGGCTGGGGGTGCCTGGGACGAGTGGGGGGCGGCTGATGGAGGCGGTGGTGGGACTGGAGGGACCTGGGGCAGGTGGTGGGGGGGCTGATGGAGGCGGCAGTGGGACTGGGGGGACCTGAAGCAGGTGAGGGGGGCTGATAGGGGGCAGAACAGTGCGGGGGTCTGGGGGGGGTGGGCGGGACTGGGGGCGTGCGGGGGGCTGACCAGCTGCTTGTGCCCTGCAGCCGCGGACGTGGGCGTGGGGCTGGCGGGCCAGGAGGGCATGCAGGCAGTTCAGAACAGCGACTTCGTGCTGGGCCAGTTCTGCTTCCTGCAGCGCCTCCTGCTGGTGCACGGCCGCTGGTCCTACGTGCGGATCTGCAAGTTCCTGCGCTACTTCTTCTACAAGAGCATGGCCAGCATGATGGTGCAGGTCTGGTTTGCCTGCTACAACGGCTTCACCGGCCAGGTGCGTCCCCCACCCTGGCTGCCCCATGACCAGGGCCTCTGGGGATGCCGTGCCCCCCCCATAGCTGCCAGGAGCAGCCCTGGACGCACTGAGAACCCTGGGATCCTCGGTGGACAGGGCTTGCCTGAGGCCACATGGCAAGGCTGCGTTAGTAGAGGCCTAGAGTCCAGGTGAAGGGAGGTGATGGTCCCTGTCTAGCTCTGTTCCCAACACCTTCCAGGATATTTGTTTTGTTTTGTTTTGTTTTGAGACAGAGTCTCACTCTGTCACCCAGGCTGGAGTGCAATGGCAGGATCTCGGCTCACTGCAGCCTCCGCCTCCCGGGTTCAAGTGATTCTCTTGCCTCCACCTCCCAAGTAGCTGGGATTACAGGCATGTACCATCACGCCTGGCTAATTTTTGTATTTTTAGCAGAGACAGGGTTTCACCATGTTGGCCAGGCTGGTCTCGAACTCCTGACCTCAGGTGACCTGCTCACTTTGGCCTCCCAAAGTGCTGGGATTACAGCGTGAGCCACCGTGCCCAGCACACTCAGAGCTTTCAAGCAAGGGCAGGCACTGCACATGGACCTCGTCTTCTGGGGAGAGTTGAGTGAACAAGACCTTGAACCCCAGAGAAGATCCGATTGTGGGAGCTGGGGCTCTGGTCAAGACTCTGAGCGGTATCCTGACTAGGACTAGAGGAGCCCCAGGGCAGTGCTATTCCCTGCGTGTAGGGAAACTGCTGGGAAGCAGGTGCCTTGGAGAAGGAATGAGCTCCCATCACTAATACCTGGGCATTTGAGAGGGAGCTTTATAGAAACCCCTTAGTAAGTATATATTGGTTTCTGTTTTATTTTTATTATTATTACTTTTTGAGACAGAGTCTTGCTCTGTTGCCCAGGCTGTCATGCAGTGGCACGATCTTGGCTCACTGCAACCTCTGCCTCCCGGGTTCAAGCGATCCTCCTGCCTCAGCCCCTCTAGTGGCTGAGATTACAGGCACCTGCCACCACGCCTGGCTAATTTTTATATTTTTAGTAGAGACAGGGTTTTGCCGTGTTGGCCAGGCTGGTCTCGAACTCCTGACCTCGTGATCTGCCCATCTCAGCCTCCCAAAGTGCTGGGATTACAGGCATGAGCAATCGCACCCAGCGTTTTTTTTTTGTTTTTTTTTTTTTTTTAGACAGAGTTTCACACTTGTTGCCCAGGCTGGAGTGCAATAGTGTGATCTCGGCTCACTGCAACTTCCGTCTCCTGGGTTCAAGCGATTCTCCTGTCTCAGCCTCCCAAGTAGCTGGGATTATAGGCGCCTGCTACCACGCCCAGCTACTTTTTATATTTTTAGTAGAGACGGGGTTTCACCATGTTGGCCAGGCTAGTATCAAACTCCTGACCTCAAGTGATCTGCCCTCCTCGGCCTTCCAAAGTGCCGAGATTATAGGCGTGAGCCACCGTGCCCAGCCTGTATCCTTTTTTGATGCCATCCAATTAAAACAAAAACTCAGAGGTGCCATTATGAGGGAATTTGATCATGCTTTCCTCCCTCCCTTTATCTTGCCGCCTTTATCAGGCCGCACTTCACCCCACCCCAGTCCCAGCCCCAACCTTGAGTGTAACTCGACCAGAGTTACCTCACCCAGAACCCTCCCTGGGTGCCTGCTTGGCAGGCTCCTTGGGTGCCTGGAGGCTGACTTGTTCTCCTTGCCCTTCTCCCCCGGCTCAGCCCCTGTATGAAGGATGGTTCCTGGCTCTTTTCAACCTCCTGTACAGCACCCTGCCAGTTCTCTACATTGGGCTCTTTGAGCAGGTGAGCAGGGCAAGGCCGGGTCTTCCTTCCAGGTCTCTGCTTAGCCTCTCCTCCTCTCCTCCGCTCCTTGGGGCGGGGAGAGGGAGCCTGGGAGACCTTCAGGCCATGGGGTGGGGCTCAGGGGGTGCAGTCCAGTACCTCTCCCTGCCCACTGCCATTGACCTTCTCCCACCGGAGCCTGCGCTCATCCTGGGGCCATCCAGCTCCTCCTGTGTGTGGGAGCCCCCACCCTGTGCTGGAGCCCCCGTGCCTCTGTCTACCCATCCATGCAATGGGGAGAGGGGATCAGAGCAGATGACTCTGCTAGGTTTATCATCCCCCAGCTCCAAGAGGCCCTGGCTACGTGATCTGGGGTTGGGAGGGTGGGTCACATGGAACGTTCCAGATGATGGAAGTGTCCCACAGCTATGCAATCCAGCACAGAAGCCAGCAGCCACACGTGCCCATGAGGAACGCTTGTGTTGCGGCTGGTGTGACCCAGGGACTGGATTTTACATCTCATTTCATGTTTGCTAGAATCTTTTTTTTTTTTTTTTGAGACAGGGTCTCGCTCTGTCGCCCAGGCTGGAGTGCAGTGGCACAATCTCAGCTCACTGCAACCTCTGCCTCCCGGGTTCAAGCGATTCTCCTGCCTCAGCCTCCTGAGTAGCTGGGATTACAGGCGTGCACCACCATGCCCGGCTAATTTTTTTATTTTTAGTAGAGACAGGATTTCGCCATGTTGGCCAGGCTGGTCTTGAACTCCTGACCTCAGGTGATCCTCCCACCTCGGCCTCCCCAAGTGCTGGGATTACAGGTGTGAGCCACCGCACCTGGCCTTGCTGGTATCTTTAACCGTGGTGGAATACAAATCACATAAACTGCCCCGTCTCAACCAGACTCATGCGCACAGCTCAGCATCATCTAGTGCATTCGTGTGGCCAAGTGACCAACCTCCAGAGCTCTTCCCATTTCATTTTATTTTATTCTGTAGACGAGGTCCCATTCTCTCACCCAGGCTGGAGTGCAGTGGTGCGATCACAGCTCACTGCAGCCTCCACTCCTGGGCTCAAATGATCCTCCTGCCTCAGCCGCCCAAGTAGATGGGATTACAGGTGCGCACCACCACACCCAGCTCCTTTAAAAGGTTTTTTTGGAGATGGGGGGTTTCACTATGTTGTCCAGGCTGGTCTCAAACTCCTGGCCTTAAGCGATCCTCCCACCTTGACCTCCTAAAGTGCTGAGATTACAGGCGTGTGCCACCGTGCCTGGCCTTACTTTATTTTAACTCACTTAAACTCAAAGAGCCACACGCACAGAGTGGCCACCCTACTGGCCTGCCCGAGGAGGTCCTGATCTCTGTTGGGTGTCCCCCGCCCACCACCCAATCCCAAGAGCTTCCCCTTGCCCCAAGGACGTGAGCGCAGAGCAGAGCCTGGAGAAGCCGGAGCTGTACGTGGTGGGGCAGAAGGACGAGCTCTTCAACTACTGGGTCTTCGTCCAAGCCATCGCCCATGGTGTGACCACCTCTCTGGTCAACTTCTTCATGACACTGTGGATCAGCCGCGACACGGCGGGACCCGCCAGCTTCAGCGACCACCAGTCCTTTGCGGTCGTGGTGGCCCTGTCTTGCCTGCTGTCCATCACCATGGAGGTGGGCAAGGTCCTCACCTCCCCGGGGCCTTGGACATGGCCTATGGAGGCCTCCTCCCCCGGGGACCCCTGCTTTGGGGGCATTGCCAGGTGCCCTTCCTGGACCCCAGGGGCTGGTGTCCTGGTGCAAGCCCCGCTAGGCCCCGGATTTACCCCACCGCTGCCTGTCCAGGTCATTCTTATCATCAAGTACTGGACCGCCCTGTGTGTGGCGACCATCCTCCTCAGCCTTGGTTTCTACGCCATCATGACTACCACCACCCAGAGCTTCTGGCTCTTCAGAGTATCCCCCAAGACCTTCCCGTTTCTGTGTGAGCCCCCATGGGGAAGTGGGACGGGCGGTCGTGGTGCAGGGGAGCCCCGATGGAAGAGGTTGCAGGTTGCTCATGACAGTCGTCTGGCCAAGTGTCCTGGGGAAGGCGCTCCTTTATGGGCCAGGCACAAAGGCACCAAGGCGCTCCCTAGCCTGGGGGCATCCTTGGAGCTGGGGGCAGGCTCTCCTGTGACCCCGCCCTGTCCCCAGACGCCGACCTCAGCGTGGTGTCCTCTCCCTCCATCCTGCTGGTGGTCCTGCTGAGCGTGTCCATAAACACCTTCCCTGTCCTGGCCCTCCGAGTCATCTTCCCAGCCCTCAAGGAGCTACGTGCCAAGGTGAGGTGGGCCTGGGCCTGGGGTCCTCATCCGGTACATTCCAGGACCCTGGTTGGGGAGCCGTGCAGGGCGTAGGGACTGCAAGGTGTCCTGGCCCCTCTCGGCCCTCCAAGACACTAGGCTGGGGGGAAGGGTGGGTGCGGAGCCCCAGACACACGCCCAGTGCTCCCGGGGCCGATTTCCCAAGAAGGGAGACCTCACTCCCCCGACAAAGCAGCAGAGAGCACCCAAAGGCCGCCCTGGATTCCAGTGCTGATGCCATCGGGCTCTTAAGGTTTTATTTATTTATTTATTTTTACTTTTTGAGAAGGGTCTTGTGCTGTCACCCAGGCTGGAGTGCAGTGGCACAATCTCGGCTCACTGCAGCCTCAACCTTCCGGGCTCAAAGGATCCTCCCACCTCAGCCTTCCAAGTAGCTGAGACCACGGGCATGCACCACCACGCCCAGCTAATTTTGTAGTTATTTTCTAGAGATGGAGTCTCATTATGGTGCCCAGGCTGGTTCAAGCTCCTGGGCTCACGCAATCCTCCTGCCTTGGCCTCATAACATGTTGGGATTTCAGGCATGAGCCACACTGTGCCTGGCTGACACCATCAGATTCTACCGTGAATGATCTAGAGCTTGGGGGTTGAGATGACGGAAACAACCTTGAAATGGTTTAGGCAAAAGGAGGAACTTAGAAATAAGAGTCTGTTGACAGATGAGTGGGTCAACACGGCACGCTCCATCCCTGCAATGAAACACGCCTGAGCCGTGAGAAGGAGTGAGGCTCTGACACAGGCCACAGCGTGGATGCACCTTGAGGACATGTGCTCAAGGCCGGGCGCAGCGGTTCACACCTGTAATCCCAGCACTTTGAGAGGCTGAAGCAGGTGGCTTGCTTGAGCCTGGGAGGTTGAGGCTGCAGTGAGCTATGATTTTTGCCACTGCACTCCTATCTGGGCAACAGAGCAAGACCCCACCTCAAAAAAAAGGGAGGGGGACTTACTAGCCCATGTAACCAAAGCATGCATGGAAAAGCAGGTTGCAGCTGAGATGGGCCCCAGAATTGACTGGAATGGTGTACCTGCCCTGCCACCTCTGTTCTCCCTGCCCAGCTCCTGCCACCTTTACTGCACAGGCTGGACACCTGGCTGTCCCAGGCTCACTTCTGCTGGATTTGCCACCAAAGGGCAGCCAAGGCACCTGGTGGCTGGTCCAGAGTCGGGGAAGGACTCTGATTGGCTGAGCCAGGGTTAAGTCCCAGGGAAGGACTCTGATTGGGTGGTCCCGAGTCAAGTCCCAGGGAATAACTCTGATTGGCTGATCCAGGGTTAGTTTCCAGGGCAAGGCCAATTAGTGGGTCTTGAAAAGCAAAGGACTAGAGTCCTCCTTAGAACTCAACACTGGGAGTCGAGGACTCTAATTGGCTCAACTTGGGTAGGGAAGAACGTAGCCAATCAATAGTGGCCAAGGGCTTTGAATCCTGCCTCTCCTACTTGGGGGACCTGAGAGCCATCAGCCAAGCATAGGAGTCTGCTTCCCCTGCTCTCCCCTTTGCTCTTCAGGAGGAGAAGGTGGAGGAGGGCCCCAGCGAGGAGATTTTCACCATGGAGCCCTTGCCTCATGTACACCGGGAGTCTCGTGCCCGCCGTTCCAGCTATGCTTTCTCCCACCATGAGGGATATGCAAACCTCATCACTCAGGGCACAATTCTGCGGAGGGGACCAGGGGTCAGCAGTGACATAGCATCTGAATCCCTAGACCCATCTGATGAAGAGGCAGCTTCGAGCCCAAAGGAGTCACATTGGCACCTCAGGAAGATGTCCTTCCTGGGGAAGAAGCACCAGCCACAGGGGCAGGTGTCCTCCCAGGAAGTACAGCTCCCCCCTACACCTAGCTCATCATTTTCTGTGGATAGACAATCCTCTCTTCATTCAGAAAATCAGCCTGCCCTCCCCAAATATGTGCTCACCAGCAGCAACAGGCTATCTGGGTCTTTCCAAGAGCAATTGCCAAGGGCACAGGAGAGGTCACTGTCACCCAAGCAGAGGCCACCTTCTCCTGAGAAGTTGCTGTTGACCAAGGAGAGGTCACATTCTCTTCGGGAGAAATCACCGTTGCACAGAGAAAGCCAGCTGTCGTCATCTGAGAGCCAGCCACAGCCTCTGGGGAGCCAGTCATTGCTTTCAGGCCAGCTGACGTTGGAGAGCCAGCCAGACTCCTCGGAGGAGAAGTGAACATTTTTGAAGCCCTCCGCACCGCTCCGGAAGAGCTGGCAAAAGGAGCCCCACACTCCCAAGGAGGGGATGGTGCCACTTCCAGACAAGACCCACAAATCTCAGGTGGAGACTCTGCCACCAAGTCTGGAAGAATCGTCCACGTCCACGAGCGAGCAGCCTATGGAGGTGGAGCCCTGGCCCGTGGAGAAGCAGTCATCATCATCCATGGAGTGGCTGCTGGTGCCCGGGGAGGAGCAGCTATCCTTGCCCCCAGAGGAGCAGTCATTGCCCTCTGCGGAGGGGACCAGGGGTCAGCAGTGACATAGCATCTGAATCCCTAGACCCATCTGATGAAGAGGCATCTTCGAGCCCAAAGGAGTTACATTGGCATCTCAGGAAGATGTCCTTCCTGGGAAGAAGAAGCACCAGCCAGTTCTGCTGCAATTCAACCAGCATGCAGGGGGCCTTCCTCTAAAGACAAGGACTCCACATGCTTTTCTTTTTCTAATAAACCAGGGTCCATCTGACCCCAGCGCTAATTCAGGCTCACTCTTTCCCTACACTTGTTTTGTGATGGAATATTCCTTCCTGGTTTTTAAAATCAAAGCACTGACCTCTAGTGGTCCAGCCGGGTATTTGCAGGGAAAACTTTTCTTCTTCATGCTGGAGTAAGATAATGTGGGTAAAGCTTCATTGCTCTCAAAAGTTGCTTATTAAAAGCTGTGGCTCCCCCACTGCCTGGCAGCTGGCCCCTCCCAAGAAAGTTTATAAATTCCAGTTCTGGTACCATCTAGCTGCTTCCTCTATCGGGAAGCCCTGGTTTCTCCCATTCAAATACACCTTCATTCACTGGGGCCTCCGTTCACTTTAGACTCCAGAAAGCAATAAGCAGTGATGTCACAGAAGCAGGTCCTGACAAGGTCTGCATCTTGGGGCTTGGTTGACTCAAAGGCGCCAAGCTTTTCCTTCTAAGGCGCCAAGCTTTTCTTTCTGATTCTTTTTTTTTTTTTTTTTTTTTTTTTGAGACGGAGTCTCGCTCTGTCGCCCAGGCTGGAGTGCAGTGGCGCGATCTCGGCTCACTGCAAGCTCCACCTTCCGGGTTCACAGCATTCTCCTGCCTCAGCCTCCTGAGTAGCTGGGAATACAGGTGCCCACCACCATGCCTGGCTAATTTTTTGTATTTTTTAGTAGAGATGGGGTTTCACCGTGTTAGCCAGGATGGTCTCGATCTCCTGACCTCGTGATCCGCCCGCCTTGGCCTCCCAAAGTGCTGGGATTACAGGCGTGAGCCACCACGCCTGGCCTCTTTCTGATTCTTAACCATTCCCTGTGGGTGGTGGACTTGTGTGGGTGGTGGAGTTGTGTGGATTGTGGAGGCTCAGAGCTGGCCACTGGCCCAGGAAGAAGACGGGACTCAGAGCAGAGAGGGGCGAGCTGGGTGGAAGCAAAGTCCATCTTCCCTGCACTCCGGTCCTCCCTCCCCGGCCTCGAGGTGGGCGAGTTCCATTCCCGCCCCCTATCTGTGCCCGACCCGTCGGCTAACACACACGCCCAGGTGAGTGACTAGAAAATAATTTATTGAAGAAAAACAAATCAACAAACCCAGCACAGCAATGGTTAACAATGACGAGTTTTTTTTTTTTTAAGCTTTTAAGCCTGTCGCCCAAGGGTGAAGGTGGAAAAGGGCTTCTCTCCCCTGTCCCTGGAGGGGAGGGGACTTTGGAGGGTCCAAGTGATGTCTCCCCTGAAAGCAGCCCTCAGTTCCAGTGTATTCAAAACACTCAAGGCCGCAGGGCCTCCTGGCTCTTCCGTCACCCCCGGCTGAGCTCATTCCACCAAAACCAGCCCCTGCGTGGTCTGACAGGGCCACGAGGAGGAGCCCCAGGAGTCTACTGGCCTGAACTTGCTTCAACCGCTTGGGGCGGAGAATGTGAAATGGCCCAAGCTCCTGCTGGTGCAAGGAGCATCCTGGCCCCGGCATCATTTCAGATTTGAGGTCGGCTGAGCCCTCAGCCCCAGGCCCAGCCCTCCAGACCAGGGCTTTCTGCTTTATGGGGTGAGAAGCACCCCGTTTAGCTACCCCGCCCCCCCTACTGGGGCCTGTCCCCGAAAGCGGCCCCTCTCATCTCTCCCATGCCGCCCTCTCCTCCAGCCTCTGTTCCCAAGCCGGCACATCTGTGCCCCTTTCCACCTCCAGGGGCTATCTGGGGATGGCTCAGGGACATGGCCTCATGGCACAAGAGGAGTCGGAGGCAGAGGACATTGTCCCAGAGCCCCCTTTGATGATTTTGGGGAGTCCTCTGTTCTGTAGGCTCCGAAAGTGGGCTGGGAGGGAGGGGTCTCTGCAGGCATACACCCCCTGCCTCCCGGGCTGGACAGAAAGGCGGACTCATGCCCAGCCCAGGGAGGGAGGCCGAGGCTGTCTGGGTGGAGGTGGGGGGGGGGGGAGGGGGTGCTGGTGCCTGCTGTTGGGGCCCTCAGGAGGGTCCTTCAGATCTCAGGAAGTTGGGGCGCACCCCCGTCCCCCACCACCCTGGGCAACAAGACAAGAATAGGCTGATTGTCTGTCTCCTCTGAACAAGACACTTGGGAATTCATGCTAGAGTGAAAGCAACCGGGTGATGGGGGGTTGGGGGGGTCTAAGATATCAAGGACACCAGAGTGCCCCCAAGAACCAGGAACTGAGGGGGGGATGCTCGGTGGCTCCCGCCTGGCTGGGGCAGGCAGGTGGCATCGCGGGTGGAGATGGACAGGCAGGTGGAGGAGACCCGGGTACTGAGGCTCTGTTCCCGCCCCCTCTACCTGGGGCCCCGTCCACCTGTCCCGGCTGGACACAGTTCCTTGGAAAGGAGGAAAGAAACAGTAACGAAAAACCACTGAACAGCACCGATCAGGCACCAGACACACAGATGCGACACGGAACCGGGCCACGCCCCCCGCCCCCCACCCTGACCACTTTATTACAATTAGCGTCAAGAAAGAGTACATTAGTCATGCACCAACTCAAATTCCATTTTGTCTTTTTTTTTTTGCATTTTTCTTCCTTTTTTTTTCTTAAATTACATTTGAACACAGAACACAGAGAATAATAAATACTCTTATAAGACATGACTCCAGAAAACAAGAAACAGAACAAGCCAGAGAACAGAAGGGTATACCTCTGCCTCTCTCTCTCCCTCTCCCTCTCCCTCTCTCTCTCTCCCTCTCTCTCTCTCTCTCTCTTGCTCTCGCTCTCTCTCTTCCTCTCTTTCCTAAAGGACTCATTTAAGTAAGAAATCTGTAAACGCCACTGGTCCTTTCTGCTGCAGTCTCTCTCTCGATCACGCTCCCTCTAACTTTCCCTCTGGTCTCCAGCCCTGACATTCAATGCGTCTCCCACGGAACTCGTCAAAGAAACGACATGCCATCGTCTGCAAAATTATAATTTAACGGTATAAAGCTTCAAGTCACGTATTCCAAAAACTAGCTAAGGATTTTTTTTTAATCACATAAACTATACATTAAATATTTTTTGAGGTATTTCAGAGAAAATTGTCAAAGGCTCGAAGGAATTGTGCTGGAGGTGGTGTTCCCTGCATGGAGAACGGATGCTCTTTGGTATGTGGCAGCCAAGTGGGCGTGGGGGGAGGCAGGAAAGGGCCCGAGGGGCCGGCGGGCAGGTCGGGGATAGAGCCTTCTGTGGGGGTCTGGCCAAGTTTGGGGTGGAGTCCGGAAACAGGGAGGGGTGTGTGTGCGTGTGTGTGTGTGTGTGTGTGTGTGTGTGATACGAAGATATCTGAAAAGGATCCAGGAGTCCTGGGCCACGTTATTTTTTTGTAGAAGTGGGGTCTTGCTGTGTTGCCCAGGCTGGTCTCAAACTCCTGGCCTCAAGCGATCCTCCTGTCTCGGCCTCCCAAAGTGCTGCTGGGCCACTTCTGTGACCAAGAGGCTTGACCTGATCTGACCACAGTTCAGCATAGCTAAAACGTTCCACAACCAGAACGATCCCAAGCCAAGTCCTAAATTTCCAGCAGGGGACAAAACTGGAGGCCCCCTAGCGTCTTACCCTTGGGGCCTTGAAGGCCAAGCAGAGGGCATCTAGGAGACCCAGCCCCCTGCAGGCCCGTGCTCCGGCCAGTGCCTGAGGCCCAGGCATCGATTTTCTAAGAAGCTCACTGGGCCAGGGCTGCAGCGTGATTCTCTTGGATCAGAAGCATTTTATTGCCTTTGAGAGCCTCTTCCTCCACTAAATGTCTATCTACCTGTAATCCTAGCACTTTTGGAGGCCGAGGCAGGAGGACCCCCTTGGGGCCAGGAGTTCAAGACCAGCCTGGGCAGCATAGTGAGACCCCATATCTACAAGAAATCCCTTAAAAAATGAAATGGGCATGGTGGTGCGTGCTTGTGGCCCCAGCTACTGGGAGGCTGAGGCAGGAGGATCACTTGAGCCCAGGTGGTCGAGGCTGCAGTGAGCTATGATTGCACCACTGCACTCCAGCC
This sequence comes from Pan troglodytes, assembly GCF_028858775.2. Classification (NCBI taxonomy): domain Eukaryota; kingdom Metazoa; phylum Chordata; class Mammalia; order Primates; family Hominidae; genus Pan; species Pan troglodytes. The sequence continues at coordinate 4,074,742 of NC_072418.2, read as the reverse complement.
TGGGTAACAGAGCAAAACCCTGTTTCTAAAAAAGAAATTTAAAACATTGTAAATCTATAGGCTACCTTGGTATACAGATGAATAATATGGTATGTTGAATGGGCTGCATCTTCTTGGACCTAAAGTTTTGTTTTTTGTTTTTTTTTTTTTGAGAGGGAGTTTTGCTCTCGTTGCCCAGGCTAGAGTGTAGTGGCGCAATCTCGGCTCACTGCAACCTCTGCCTTCCAGTTTCAAGAGATTCTCCTGTCTCAGCCTCCCAAGTAGCTGGGATTACAGGTGCCTGCCACCACGCCCAGCTAATTTTTTTGTATTTTTAGTAGAGACAGGGTTTCACCATGTTGGTCAGGCTGGTCTTGAACTGCTGACCTTGTGATCCACCCGCCTTGGCCTCCCAAAATGCTGGGATTCCAGGCGTGAACCACCGCGCCCAGCAAGACCTAAAGCTTTTTAAAAAGAAATTAAAACGTGGGCCCTGGACCTGCTGGGCCCATAGGCTACGTCAGTCTGGCCTGGAGTGGACAGGACAGCTCTAGGTTCATCCATCAGGAATTTAGGGGTGGGGACGGGAGAGAAATTAAGGCCCAGGTTTTAGTGGGAGGTGGGAGATACCGAGTTGCTGGCACCCAGTGACACCACAGAAAAACAGGGGCCAGTGTGTGTATGTGTGTGTGCATGTGTATCTGCATGTGTGTCTCTGTGTGTGTGCATGTGTATCTGCATGTGTGTCTCTGTATGTGTGTGTGCATGTGTATCTGCATGTGTGTCTGTGTGTGCATGTGTATCTGTATGTGTCTCTATGTGTGCCTGCATGCGTGTCTTTGCATGTGTGCATGTGTGCCTGCGCGTCTGCATGTCTCTGCATGTGTGTGCACGTGTGTGTGCATGGGTCTGCATGTGAGTGCCTGCATGTGTGTGTCTGCGTGTTGTCTGCATGTGTGTGTCTGCATGTGTGTCTGTGGGGGGGTAGAGAGGTGCGGTGCTGAGCAGGAATGGGGACCCTTTCTACTATTGGGAACCCCCCAACACCCAAATGTTCTAGAAGCATCACTCAGATCCGGTCGCTTGGAAAGCTGGAAGTAGAGCAAGTCGATAAGGACAAGAGAACACTCCATACACGTCTTTGGTTCAAGAAGAAGGCACTCATCGACCTCACGATCCTCTCCCTCCCTCTCTCCCCCTCTCTCCCTCTCTCTCCCTCTCTCCCTCTCTCTCTCTCTCTCTCTTTCGCTCTCAGGTTCGGGAAGGGGTGGCACTCGGCAGGCGGGGCCCCGAGCCGGGTCCCAGGCCAGGGAATCCTGTCATCCAGCACAAAACCTTGGGAGAAATCTTTGGTATCAGGCGTGATTTTCCAATCACAGACATGAGCTTGAGTGAGGTAGCCTTTACCTGGGGGAGGGGAGGGGCATTTCACTAGAAATGTCTTTTGCATTTTCAAGGGGGGTAGGGGGGCCGCCTCCTCCCTGGGAGGCAGCCGATGAGTGGGGGGATTTCAGGGAGGAGGTTCCTTCTGGCCTCGGATCTTGAGCCCCCAGAGGAGGCGGGCTCCTGGGATCCCGCGGCCGGCCAGTCTCGGAGGTCACCCAGACCAGATGAGAGGAGCGGGGGAGAGCGCGGGGTGGGAGGGGGGCGCTCATCTTCATTTCCGACCCTTCCCATTTGTAAATATTTTTGGCAAAAAATGGAGCAAGCGGAATCCACCTTCCTCGGCGTCTTCTCTCTTTGGCGAGAGTGGAAACCAACACCACGTTCAACCCCGCTGCCCCCTGCAAGCCCAGTTCAGCCCCTGACGCGGGCGGAAAGGGGGGCGGTGGATTCCAGAAGGTTCCACGCAGGAAGCGTCTCCACGGGCCCGTGCAGAGGGGCTCCTCCGGGCGGCCCCGCGGCGCCTTCTCCGGCCGGGTCCCCTTCTCCTGGGAGCCTGGGCGTGGTCTCCCGTGTCCGGAGCTGCGTCCTTCCTTGCGCTCCACGAAGGTGCCTAAAGGTAAAGTGAACTCAACAGACGGGGCGGGGCGGGGCGGGGCGGGGCGGGGGCGTCTGGAATTTACCCGCACGTGGGAGCTCCCCGTGCCCTGCGGCCTGGGATGGGGTGGGAAGGGTGCTCGCCCGTAGGTGCTGGGCGCCCGCCGCAGGCCCCTCCCCAGACTTTAAGGCAGGCGATTCTTGGCACGAGGAATCCTGGCCGCAGAGAGGGGCAGCTCAGTTCTCGGCCGCAGGGGCCGTCCTGCCAGCGGGTGGGGTTGGTTTTGGAGAGGGTGGGGGACCGTAAGGATCCGGCTTGATGTGGGTTTTTGGCGACTTTGGAAAGGGCTGAGGTCCCTGGGGAGGGGGCCGGGGCGGGTGGGGAGGAAGGAAGTTTTCTCCTACCTCCCTCGTGGGGCAGGGGATCTGACGGAGGAGGGGTTATTCTTTAAAATTCCATTTTTAAATACCCGGTTTATATTTCTAGTATGTGCTTCTTGACCCGCTTTAGGGGACAACACAGTGAGCCCTGGTTTTTCTCGAGGCCCTCTGGGCGTCCTGAATGGAGAGGGGGCTGGGAAACCCCTTTCTGTCACTCCCTCCCCTCCGGGAGGGGTGGAGGGCTTCCTTTGGCCTGGAGGGAGTGGGCATGGAGGGAGGAAGGGGGGCCCTTTTTGTGCACTTGGGCTGGGGGGTGTGCTGCTTCCCCCTCCCCGGGTGTGGGGGGCCCGGATAGCACCCCCTCCAGGTGCCCCCTGGGGGCGGGTCTCCGGGCCGGCAGGATGTGGGGAGGTGACGTGGGGGCACAGCGCCCAGGCCGTGGAGGCAGGGAGGGCGCGGGGCCGGGGCGCCTCAGGCCTTGGAGAAAGTGGCCGTGGCGCCGGCGGGGCCCCCGGGGGCCGTGCTGGGCTCCTCAGCCCAGCGGTTCATGCAGCGGCGCCGCGCGTTCATGAAGAAGTTGCTGACGGTGTTGAGCTCCAAGCCGAGCTGCTGCGAGATGGTGACCTGCATCTCCTTGGACGGCCGCTTGTTCTCCTTGAAGATGGCGATCAGCGTGCGTCGCTGCAGGTCGGTGAATACCAGGCGCTGCTTCTTGGGCTGCAGGGCGCGCTCCTTCTGCTGCTCCTGTTCCTTGCGCTTGCAGGCTGCGGGCGAGCGGCGGGCGGGCGGGCGAGCGGGACACAGTGCCACCGTGTGGCCGGCCGGGGAGAGGCAGGAGGCGCACGCCGCCCGGAGGATGAGGAGGAGGGGAGAAGGGACACGTTGGGGAAAGGCGAATGCACATAAGGTCCCAGGGAGGGCCCAGAAGCAACAAGAATGCAGGGAGAGGCGGAGGGGGAGACACCGGGGAACACAGGGACGCACAGAGACAGAGACATGGAAACAGCAAGGTCAACAGGGAGACAACAGGAAAGTCCAGGATGCAGCCAGAGGGCGGTGGAGACAGAATGGAAGGCGAGGACAGGCAGGGAAAGCAGATGCGGTGGGGGTGGGGGGAGGACAAAGAAGGGGACACAGTGTGAGTGCCCCTCTGCAGGCATGGCTACCACCCCCTCCAGCCCCCTTCTCCATGGAGCCCACTCAGGCACCCCCCAAGCCTCATACCCCCCAAACCCCGTCCTACCCTCAAACGCTCCCTACCTAAAGGACCGCAGAAATTGATATTGGTAACTTTCTCCTCTCCTTTCTGCAGCCCCAACCTGGGGGTGTTGGGGAAATGACATGGAAACTGCACATGAGAGTTTTTGGCTCAGTGTAGACTTGGGTGAAATAACTGGTTAATTACTAGGTCCTGGGGTGCATCACAAAACCCAGCAGCCTTCCCCAGAAATGATGGGCTAACCAGGGCCTTTCCTTTCTTTCTTTTCTTTTTTTTTTTTTTTGCGGAGGGGAAGTCTTGCTATGTTGCCCAGGCTGGTCTCGAACGCCTGGCCTCAAGTGATCCTCTGGCCTCAGCCTCCCAAAGCACTGGGATTACAGGTGTGTGCCATGGCAACTGGCTGTGACAACCAAGCTCTACGAATGAGCAGCAGCGACACTCCTGTAAGGCCTGATACCCTTAGGGACCCTGTGAGTCCACAGCCCAATTCTGACATCTGAATCCCTGCCTCCTGCTCCTGCCCCTATCCACAGGCTGAGACCACCCAGACTTGGCCTCCCTCGAGCACCCAGTGGACCCTCTGGAGTGCAGAACATCTAAGGAAGAAGACTTTGGAGGAGGAGGGGAGAGTGCAGGGACCACCTCTTCCTCTCCCAGATGAGCAGGTCACCCTTCCTCTTGGTCAGCCCGCACAGATCACAGAGAGGGCTGAAGGAGGCTGCCCCATGGCCTGCAGACCAGACACTTGCAAAGGGGAGAAAAGCAAAGGCTCGGGGTGATGGGGCAGGGCTGAAGCCGAGTCCTGCTCTTCCTGCTCCAGCAGCGAAGTGAACCCCTCCCCTCAATGCAGTGGGTGTCAGTGGGTACAAAACACAGGCTTCCCCCGCTAGGAGCTGGGCCACAAGTCAGATGGGCTCATTTGTGGCATCAGCTTGAAACTCCATCAGAATCTCAATTTCTCTCCTGCATCCAGACTGGGACTGTGGTGCTGAAGAGGCTGTCCTGCCCTTGTCTCCATCCCGGAGTTCCAGCTACTCTGTGACCCCCAGAAGCGGCCGGTGGTGCAGGTAGTACTAGTGGGTCTCTGCTCCCAGTCTCTTCTCTGTGCCAGCCGTGGTGGCCTACTGGGATGGCACAGAGAGCTTTTCTTTTGGTTGCAGAACAGCCTGGAACATGACATGCTAGATCAATGTCCATACACGTCCACAGAAATAAATGAATGTTCCCTCTGCCATGACTCATGTCTCGGGGACAACAGTTTCGCCCGTCTAGGGTGTGAGCTGACACACACTTCACTCCCTCTGACCTGGAATTGTGGGGCTTCCAACTGCGGTTTCAGGTTTTACGATTAAATGCAAGTGATGCCTGTGGGTTACTGCACATTTTAGAAAAGCGTCTAACATGAAAAAGAGAGGGAGAGAGAGAGAGTGAGGGAGGGAGGAGGGGGGAGAACAATGGAGAAAAATGGTTTGGTGGGGGAGGAATAAACTCAGAAGGAACCGACAAGGCAGGCAAAGCTATAATTAATATTCCCAGAGGAGTAAGAGAAAAATATCGTATCCATGAAACAAGTACAGGATGCTGTTAAGTAAAAGGGACCATTAGAGAGTGAGGAAATGCTCTTAAAATGTGAATATATAACAGCCAGAGTAAAATAATTCCATGTAAGGACTGGAAGATAAAGTTAAGCAGATATTGGCTGGGCGCGGTGGCTCACGCCTGTAATCCCAGCACTTTGGGAGGCCGAGGCGGGCGGATCACGAGGTCAGGAGATCGAGACCATCCTGGCTAACACGGTGAAACCCTGTCTCTACTAAAAAAAAAAAAAAAAAATTAGCTGGACGTGGTGGTGCATGCCTGTAATCCCAGCTACTCGGGAGGCTGAGGCAGGAGAATTGCTTGAACCTGGGAGGCAGAGGTTGCAGTGAGCCAAGATCGTGCCATTGCACTTCAGCCTGGGCAACAAGAGTGAAACTCCATCTCGAAAAAAAAAAAAAAAAAAAAAGAGTAAAGCAGATATCCCAGAAAATGGAACACAAGCAGCTGCAAAGATGGGAAATGAAAGAGAATAAAAAGTTAGAGGATGAATTAAGATGAAGCAGGGTTGTCACCTGATCAAGAGACAGTTCAAAAATAGAGGAAGAGATGATCAAATAATGAAAAAAATCTAGTGTTGAAAGATGAGTTTCCAGTTTAAAGGTGGTCAGGTGCAGTGGCTCATGCCTGTAATCTCAGCATTTTGGGAGGCTGAGGCAGGAGGAACACTTGAGGCTGGGGGTTCAAGGCTACAGTGAGCATGATCTCACCACTGCACTCCAGCCTGGGTGACAGAGTAAGACTCTCTTTTAAAATAAATAATTTTTAAATATAAATAGGCCCACTGGGCATGGTGGCTCATTCTTGTAATCCCAGCACTTTGGGAGGCCAAGGTAGGTGGATTGCTTGAGGTCAGGAGTTCGAGACCAGCCTGGTCAACATGATGAAACTCTGTCTCCACAAAAAATACAAAAAAAATTAGCTGAGTGTGGTGGCAGGCGCTTGTAATCCCAGCTACTGGGGAGGCTGAGGCAGGAGAGTCGCTTGAACCCAGTAAGCAGAGGTGTGAGCTGAGATCACACCACTCACTCCAGCCTGGGCAACAGAGCGAGACTCCGTCTCAAAAATAAATAAATAAATAAATAAATAAATAGGCTGGATGAAGTGGCTCATGCCTCTAATCCCAGCACTTTGGGAGGCTGAGGTGGGAGGATCACTTGAGCCCAAGAGGTTGAGAGCAGCTTGGACAATATAGTGAGACCCCATTGCTACAAAAAATTTAAAATTGGCCAGGCATGGTGACTCACACCTGTGGTCCCAGTTATTCAGGATGCTGAGGTAGGAGGATCATTTGAGCCCAGAAGGTCAAGGCTGCAGTGAGTTATGATCATGATACTGCACTCCAGCCTGGATGACAGAGCGAGACCCCAGCTCTAAAAAAATGGGGGTGGGACATCAAGTCCTCAGCTCATTGAATGAAAAAGACACTCAAGCCTCATTGTTGTGAAATTTCAGAGCACCAAGAATAAAGAGAAAATCCTAAAAAGCGCCTAGAGGAAAGCCAGATGTCATGCAAAGGATCAAGAATCCAAGCAGCTTTGGGTGTGCAAAAACTAGCAGACAACAGAGCAAGGCTTTCAAAGTTCCAAAGAAAAGTTATTTTCAGCTAGAATTGCTAAATAACAAAAGACCAAACATGAAGGTGCAATAAAGATATAATCAGATGTTCAAAGACTCCAAAACTTAACTTCCCACATACCCTTTCTCAGAAAGCTACGGAGGATGTGTTCCATTCAAACGAGGAGGTAAATCAAAAAAGGATGGTGTGGGATTCAGAAAATGTGATCCAACCTAGCTGAAAGAGAAAAGGGGTCCTCCAAATGAGGATGAGGGGGACCCTGAAAGACAGCTAGACAAAAGGACCCAGGGTATGGAGGGCAGCCCCACCAAGATCAGAGATGACCTAATATGTGTGGAAAGTCCTATTGAGTTGGTTTTAAATTTTGTTGGGGAGCGTGGGAAGAATTTTTGTTTGGCAGCTATCAACTCCTGGAAAACCAAAGAGTTGTACAGGAAAGGAAATGCAGTCCTAGTACTCTACATGGCTCAGCTGTGGACAATGTTTGCCAAAAGCATAATAATGTTAATTACTAAATGTTAATTTAGGCAACAGACTGTATTTGTAATTATATTGAGAGACTGACAGAGAGGGAGAGTATCGGTATGAATCTGGAAAGATGGCAAAGGAAATCCTGAAGAGTGAACAGTGTACCAGGGAGCCTTTTATGTGTGAAAGGAGAGACAAGAACCTATGTTTATATTTTATCTGCATAAAGAAACATGGAAGGAAATGCAAAAAACTGAATTGACCTCTCACCTCTTTGGCACTCGGCCACCCTGTGAGGATTACAGGAGAGGACCCAGTCCTCCATTCTTTCAAAGGGAAAGCTGAGTCAAAACTCAACCGGGGCCTTGAAATTCCAAGGGAGGCCCTTCTCGCTCACCTGTTGTAATGTTTAATTCATTCACTCACTCATTTATTCATTCACTTGGCAATTTACTCACAAATTTATCCTACATTTACAGTAGGGACAGAAATACAAATGCTCCTCAGAAAGCTCACAAGATCTTTGTGTCAAGAGCTTTATATGTATCTGGTCACTCAATTCTTAACAATAATTCTTGTTGTTTTGAGACAGGGTCTTGCTGTGTCGCCCAGGCTGGAGTGCAGTGGTGCAATCACGACTCACTGCATCCCTGAACTCCTGGGCTCAAGCAATCCTTCCACCTCAGCCTCCCAAGTAGGTGGGACCACGGGTGCACACCACCACATCTGGCTAATTAAAAAAAACAAAAAACAAAAAACAAAAAACCCCCACAAACATATATATATGTTTTTTGTTTGTTTGTAGAAATGTGGTCTCACTATGTTGTCCAGGCTGGTCTCTAACTCCTGGGTTCAAGCAATCCTCTAGCTTCGGCTTCCCAAAGTGCTGGGGTTACAGGCATGAATCACAGTACCCAGCCTCAATCCTTACAATAATTCTACAAGGCAGGGGGTTTTCTCCTTATTTACTCAGAGAATGTGAGCCACCCCTCAGGCTTGCCCAGCCAGTCCCAATAGGGCAGCCCAGAAAACAGAGTCCACTGGCCTAGATGGGGGAGGGAGGTAGGATGCATATCGTCCCTTTCCCACCCCACCTCCCAGGCTCCAATCTGGTGCCTAATGGGGACCCCAGAGGCAGAGGCTGGGGGAGGGGCCGGGCCAGGCAGAGTCTGAAAAAACTTCCCGTTTTGTCGATCGCAGCAAAAAGAGGCTCTGCTGCCCCCCTTCCTGGCGTTCAATCTAATTACAGCTCCTCACAGCCCAGATCGATCCAGTCGGAGCTGTTTACCGCGAGCAGCTTTGTCATTGCTCCCATCCCCCACAGCCGCTGACAGAGGTGTGAGTTGGAGTAGGGGGGCCGCCTGGATGCCCCCTCTGTGCGTCCCCTACCCATCACCACTGCCACCTGACCCCCGCCAGCACCCCACCCGACATCAGGTTCACCCCCACGCCAATCCTAAAGGCCACCCCTGTGCCAACCCAGAGGCCATGGTGGTTATGGACCCCTTGTGCAGAAGTGAAAACAGACTTGGAGAGAAGGACTGATGGGGCTCAGAGTGGGGACGGGGGTGAAGCCCTGGACTTGGCCCTGGTACCAACCACCAGCCTCATGCTGCCAGGGCCCACCATTGCCACCTCTGCCATGCGACCTCCACCAGCCTCCAATGAGGTCTCCACCTCCGTCCTCTCCTCCACCATCACTCCTGCACCACCAATGTCAGTGCTATCCCATCACACCCTCCATATCACCTCCAACTCCAGCACCTCCTCCTCCTCCACCACCTCCAGCACCTCCACCTCCTCCTTCATCACTTCTTCCTTCACCACCTCCACCTCCAGCACCTCCACCTCCAGCACCTCTTCCTTCACCACCTCCACCGCCACGACCTCCACCTCCACTTCCACCACCTCCACCTCCAGCAACTCCACCACCTCCACCTCCATCACCTCCACCTCCACTTCCACCTCCATTACCTCCACCTCCAGCACCTCTACCTCTACCTCCTCCACCTTCACCTCCACCACCTCCACCTCCATCACCTCCACCTCCAGCACCTCTTCCTTCACCACCTCCACCTCCATCTCATCACCTCCACCTCAGCACCTCCTCCTCCTTCACCTCCACCTCAGCACCTCCTCCTCCATCACCTCCACCTCCTCCAGCACCACCTCCTCCTCCATCACCTCTTCCTTCACCACCTCCACCTCCACCTCCAGCACCTCCACCTCCAGCACCTCCTCCTCCATCACCTCCACTTCCACCACCTCCATCACCTCCACCACCTCCACCATCACCTCCACCTCCACCACCTTCACCATCACCTCCACCTTCACCATCACCTCCACCTCCACTTCCACCTCCATTACCTCCACCTCCAGCACCTCTACCTCTACCTCCTCCACCTCCACCTCCATCACCTCCACCACCTCCACCACCTCCTCATCTACCACCTCCACCTCCATTACCTCCACCTCCAGCACCTCTACCTCCACCTCCTCCAACTCCACCACCTCCACCTCCTCCACCACCTCCACCTCCACCATCACCTCCACCACCTCCATCTCTTTCACCTCCACCATAACCTCCACTAACTCCACCTCCATTATCTCCACCTCCAGCACTTCTACCTCCACCTCCTCCACCTCCACCAACTCCACCTCCTCCACCTCCATCATCTCCACCCCCTCCACCATCACCTCCACCACCTCATCCACCTCCACCTCCTCCACCTCCACCACCCTCACCTCCTCCACCTCCACCTCCTCCACCTCCACCTCCTCCACCTCCACCACCTCAACCTCCTCCACCTCCACCACCTTCTCCACCTCCACCTCCTCCACCTCCACCTCCATCACTTCCATCATCACCTCCATCTCCACCTCCATCACCTTTACCTCCACCAGCCCCATCACCTCCACCCCCATCACCTCTACCTCCACCACCTCCATCTCCATCACCTCCACCTCCACCACTTCCACGTCCATCACCCCTACCTCCATCACCTCCACCACCTCCACCACCACCACCTCCACCCCATCACCCCTACCTCCATCACCTCCACCATCTCCACCTCCACCTCCATCACCTCTACCTCCACTACCTCCACCCCCACCCTCATCACCCCTACATCCATCACTTCCACCTCTACCACCTCCATCACCTCCACCTCCACCTCCAGCACCTCCACTTCTACCTCCACCACCACCTCCATCACCTCTACCCCCATCACCTCCACCTCCACCACCTCCACCTCTACCTCTGCCACCTCCTCCATCGTCTCCACCTTCCACCCCCATCACCACCTCCATCACCTCCACCTTCCACCTCCCCACACCTCCTCCATGACCTTTCTTTTACTCACCCCTTTCCTCTGTTTTCTTCACCTCCCCCTGATTTCCTTCATTATCCTCATCAACACTGCTGAACCCCATCCTGGGATTCTCCTAGTATGTGGCCAGCACTGCATACTCAGCCCCTGGTTCCATCACCAGCAGCTCCCGACCTGTAGTCGAGGGGATAGAGAGTGGCCCCCAACACAGACCTTGGCCACCAAGCTGGCGGAGGAGTGGGGCGGGGCCAGGCTGTCAGGCTTGCTCTGGGACCCCAGGCGAGTCCCATTCCCTTGGAGGCCTCAGTCCCTTCCTTTGTAAAGACAGTGCGCCCCCTTCAGGCATGTCCCGGTGCAGGCCAGTCCTTCCTGGGCTCCTGAGCTCTTCCAGGCGCTTCCCTCTCCCCATCCACCACCAGCCGCCTCTCTGTCCGGCCTCCCCCGCTGGCCTCACTCACTCAGCTCCTTTGCACGACGGTTCTCTCTGCCTGGTTGCTCTTCCCCAAGTCCCCTCCCGCCCCCCTCAGCTCCTTCTAGTCTCTGCTCAGGTATCTCCTTCCCTGCGAGGCTACCCCAACACCCCTTGTCTAATCCCACAACTCTCCCTGTCACCCCTGCCACACCCCTTCTTTTTACAGAAATTCACCTGCTCTGTCCAGGGGCCCCATTGAGTGAGGGTTTGGGTCCTGACAGGATGCCCACTCCCTGCAGCCAGTCCTGCACCTCCTCCAGGACCCTGGGGACTGAGGACCTGATTCCAGGAGCAATCACCCCCGAGAGGCTCTGATCTGAGGACTCCAGGTACCCCACCCATCCCATCTCCCCAACGGTTATCAGTCTTTTTGGAATCTAAGGATGAGGAGGATCTGGGGCTGGTTCCTGGGGGTCCCCGGGGCCCTGGGAGGAGATCAAAGATCAACTAGAAGAGACGGAGACCCCACGCCCACATCTGAGCCCATGCACAGGGAGCCCGGCAAACGCAGTCATGGTGGCTTTACTGTAGCGTCCAGCCTCCCGCCCCGGGGCACCGTCCTGGGCCTGCGCCGCCGCCCCCAGCATCAACAAGGCGGTCGTTTTATTTTCTGGGCAGGTGGGATCAGGAAATCTCTGGGCGGGGAGGTCCCGGGGATGTGGCCGCCCCTTCGCTCAGTTATCCCTGCTGTTCCCGCTGTGTCCAGCAGAGGGCAGCCGTCCCTGCCCCAACCCAGGAAAGGGCGGGGGCTGTAGGCTGTGTCTCATGCGGGGGAAAGGGGGCTGGACTGGGGGGAGATCCTCAAGTTCCGGATGAAGGCGTTTCCTGCAGACCCCTTGGGATTTGGCCCACACACACCAGCTCTATCCCACTTCCTGCCTTTCTAAAAGTTGCTGGGGACAGCCGACCACCCTGGGGCCCAAGAGGGTGGTCTGACCTGCTGCCCTCTTGGGCCCTGCCTGGTGTTGGACCATCTTAGCCTCAGTTTTCCCAACTGTAAGATGGTCTTGATCATGGTTGGGCTGTGGGGAAGGGTCTAGCCAGAAAAGTCCTGAATGAATATGGCAGGGCTAACAAGAGGCTCCCAGCTCCCATCTGGGGGTCCCTGAGAGGAGCTGGGCTCTGGGCGACACTTGCCTTCCAACCACGAAGTTTCCCCCTCCCTCAAGGAAGGCCTTGAGCCTCAGGTTTTCTCTCAGGACCTTCCTGGAGAGGGGAGAAATGGAGAAACTGGGGCCAAGAGTAGAAAGTTGGGTCACTCCAGCCAGAGAACTCCTACACATTCCTCAACGCCCAGGAGCAATGGCCTCTCCCCAGGAAGTCCCTCCCTCCCCCCCGCAGCGGAGCCCGGGGCCCCTCCTCTGGGACTCCCAGGGGCCACTGTTCCTCCTTTCAGCCTCGTGGGGCCTGAGATCTTTCTGTGGCCCAGCACAGAGTGGAGGCATAGGCAGTGGCTGAGTGATTGTGCAGTGACTAACATGTTCCTGGGTTGTCCTACACGAGGGTGGTGGAGCATGGGGGGGGTCTCAGCCCAGCCTGCAAGACCCTGCTGCGGAAGAGCAGCAGCCACTGCCCTGGAGCGCCGGGTGGGACAGTGGAGCTCCCTGAGTGCCCTCAGCAGGAAGCCGGTAGCTGAGCAGGGGCCCTGAATTCACTCATTGCTGCAGCCCAAGCTGGGGTCCACCTGTCAACCCCCATCACCCTCCAAGAGGGGACCAGCCCCTCTCCTCCTCCTCACCCCTCCTTTTCCACTCACCCTCCCTCTCTCTCCCCTCTCTGCTCTTTTCTTTTCCTCCCTTTCCTTCCCTCCCTCTCTTTACCTCCCTCCCCTCCCCTCTTCCCCTTCCTTCCCTCACTTCCCTCCCTTCTCTCTCCCCCTCCTCCTCCTCCTCTCCCCCTTCATCCTCCCCTTCATCCAGAGGCCTTTGGAGGGGCTGGGCTTGTAACAGGGAGGCCTTCAGGATGCAGCATCCGCCTCGCCCCTGGAGGCGGGCCCGTGGGTGCCTCTGCGCGCGCCTGACGTTGGCCGCGTGCGGGCTGAGGGTGCCAGCCTCCGTCCACCATCGGGTGTGCCCGCGTGGGGCTGCTTGAGGCTTCCCAAATGTCCCGGCGGGGTGGAGGGCGAAGTCTGAGCGAGGCGCTGTGTGTGGGTGGGCGGCGCCTGCACGGGCGCTCAACCACGATGGGGGTCGGCAGCCTTGCACATCCAAACCCCACCCAAGTGAGAAGCTAAGAAACCTGTGACCGTTAGGAAAGCTGTTCCCGTTCTGGGCGGGAAAACCGGCGTCAGCTTGTGGGGCCCTGGACGGGCGGTGGATGAGGCAACGGATCTCGGTGTGACATCCCTGTGTGGGATGCAGCTGGCTCGCGGTGTGGACGTGAGACGTGAGAGCTGTGGGGTGTGCAGGGTCTTGGGGTGAGTCTGGGTGTCGCCCCGCAGAAGCCTGCGGTGTGGGTTACGCATCCATGTCCGCCCAGCCCCACAGTGGGCTCCTCTCTGCCTCCCCCTGCTCCCCTCACCACTGCGGCCATGGGGACGCGGGTGGGCTCTGCGGGCCGAGTGGCCTTGAACGCGCACCCTGGCCTCTCTGGACATCAGGTTCCTGGTTTATCAAGTGGACGCAGTGACCCAGAGCCCTGTGTCCCCACCGGGCCGCAGTCCCGAGAGTCACGAAGGAATGAACGCCGAAGCACGGGCCTGCAACCGACCCATGCATTCACCATTCAGGGAGCAGCTGCTGCGTGAGGCCAGAGAGAGGCAGCTCCAGGAGCTGGCCTCCACTCACCGTCACAGGACAGCGTGAAGCAGCAGCTGCCTGGGACTCTGTTCCCCAACGAGGAGGCCAGCTCCGCTCTGAGTCCAGGAAAGGGGGAGAGAGGACGCCTTTGGGTGGGTACTGGAGGGGAGGCGCGGGCTCCACTGGGCTCTGTGAGGCCTCCGAGTGGATACACTGCTGGCTGGGAGGGAGGATGGACCAGAAGACCAGGCCCAGGCTTCGGGACAGCTGGAGGGAAGGTCCCTGAATCCCAGTGGACGCCGGCAGTGCTGGGGGCGGCACGGCAGGAGAGGCACAAGCCAGGGTGGCACCAGGAGGGGGGGACGTGGAGGCTCCTGGGGGGTCCCCAAGGTCCACGGAGGAGATCAAAGAGCAACTAGAGGAGATGGAGACCACCTGGGCAATGCCCAAGGGGAGAAGAAGACGCCCCAAGATACAGCAATGGGCGATTCAAGTGACCGTCCCCTGTCCCTCTGTGCCCGACAGTCTGTACAGTGCCCCAAACCACCAAGCCACGTGAGTCTACCCCGCTGTGTGCCCGTCCTCCCCGTGTCCTGGAGCCGGAGATCCCCTCCCTCAGCCACCTCTGGCTTCAGGGAGCAGACAATTCAATATGGAGCCCGGTCTCCGGCTGGGATGATGACCGGTTTCCTTGGCGACGCGTCCTGTCCCCGCCACCAGCTGCCCGGCCCCAGATGTGGGTTGTACTGGTGCCCCCCCCATGCTGGTGTCTTGTCCCCCCTGTGCATCCCCCCCCCCCGTGGCCTCTCCAGACCTGAGTCAGTGGGTGACTTGCCCAAGGTCACATGTCCAGTTACTGTGGGGGGCCCGGGTCACATACCTACACCCTCTGTCTACACCCTGCACCCCTAGGGGAGCTGGAAAATTGGTTCCCATGGGTGGGAGGCAGTGGAACCTTCTCCAAGGAGATGGGGCTGAGTCATGCCCCAGGCGTGGACCCCCAGAGGCCTCCCCAGCCCCTCATCTGGCCCCACTCTGTTCCCACTACCCCTCCACTCTGGGTGGCTTACCCTCCCCATGCCTGCCCTGCCCACATCTCACGTGGAGCCCACCTTGGCCTCAGCAGGTGCCCAGCCTCCCTCTTGTCCCCACCCCTCTCCCTCCAGCTTTCCCCGCCAGCCTCCCCTGATGGGATTTTAATGACTGCATTTTCAAATTAGTTCTGAACCTTCAAAGACTTAACCGGGAAACGCGTTTCCACTTGGACTCTCGGGCTGTCCCTCCCTCGTGGCTCCATCTGGAGGCTGGGCCGCCATGGGGTGGGGGCATGGGGGTGTCAGGGGGCACCTCTCACCCTCGGACATTCAGCTACAGAGACCCACCCCATTCAGGCACCCTCAAACAGGAGCAAAGCCAGTGGGCAAACACACGCACGCATAAGGCGTTGATTTTTTAAAAAAAATGTTACGGAGACACAGCGCCTGCAGTGGGAAATGGATTTGAAAAAGATGACAGGAAAGGAATCAGTGATAAGAAGCGGCTGAAGCGGCCACCCAGAAAGGGGCTGGGGAGGCTGACCCAGCGTTTCAATTATTGGGAAATTAATCCACAGATAAACTCACACTCGTAAAATGATCCGCCCCGGACGTATTCATTGCAGCCGCTATGGTGACCGCGAACGACTGGAAACAGCCTAAATGTCAGCGGGGCGGGGAAGTGGTTCAGGAAAACCTGAAACCACCGCCGAGTCAGAGAGTACTAGGCGGCCGGCAAAAATGACCAGGATGCGCGCTTCACGGATCTGAGCGGGGGGAAGAATCGCGGAGCATCTGAAGCTCCCCTTTGTGTTAAAAAAAAAAAAAAAAAAAAGGGAAATAAAAAGAATTTATCCCCGGAGCGCAGCCTTTTGCAAGAAGGAGAAATACAAACTGTGATTTGCAGAAGGGAGGGCAATGGAAGCCACCTCATCTTGCGTTTAAATTCGGAAACTGGCGAATGCGTTAACTATTGTAAAATCATGTCGATTTATTTATTTGTTTATCATTTTTTGAGACAGGGTCTGCCTGTGTTGCCCAGGCTGGAATGAAGTGACGCAGTCATGTCTCACTGCAGCCTCGACCTCCCTTGCTCAAGAGATCCTCCTGGCTCAGCCTCCTGAGTAGCCGGGGCCACAGATGTACACCACCACATCTGGCTATTTTTTTTTTTTTTTTTTTTTTGAGATGGAGTCTCACTCTGTCACCCAGGCTGCCGGAGTGCAATGGTGCAATCTCGGCTCACTGCAACCTCTGCCTCCTGGGTTCAAGCGATTCTCCTGTCGCAGCCTCCGGAGTAGCTGGGATTGCAGGCATGTGCCACCACGCCCGGCTAATTTTTGTATTTTTAGTAGACATGGGGTTTCGCCGTGTTGGCCAGGCTGGTCTCGAACTCCTGGCCTCAGATGATCCACCCACCTCGGCCTCCCAAGGTGCTGAGATTACAGGCGTGAGCCACCGCACCCGGCCACATCTGGCTAATTTAAAAACATTTTTATAGAGATGGGGTCTCCCTATTGCCCAGGCTGGTCTGGAACTCCTGGCCTCAAGAGATCCTCTTGCCTTGGCCTCCCAAAGTGCTGGGACTACAGGCGTGAGCCTCCCCGCCGGGCCAAAAGAATGTAGAATATTTTAGGGAACCAGGGAGCAAAAACAAGGGAGGTGGAGGAGGGGAGGAGGAACGTGTCTTGTCCTCCCACTGCGCTGGAGCTGAGCGCACCCGGGACGGCCGCGGTTCTGGGGCGCCTGACAGGTAAGAAGAACACTCGCGCCTGGTGCGGCGCGGTTTCCCCTGGGGTGGGATGCGGGGGTGGGATGGTGGGCGCCTGCTGGGGGCTGCGCTTTCCTGCGGAGCCGGCACCAGTGATCCTGAGGCTCCAAGGCCGCGGGCGCGTGGTCCCGGGTCCCAGGTCTCCTGGCGCCGGGGCACGTGCGTCCAGGTCCTGTCAGGCTGTTGGGGGCCGGGCGCGCTCTGGGATCCACACACCCGCCAAGGACCGACGTGCGCAACGCGGCGGCCCCAGCCCGACTCTGCAGCTTCCCGGGTGCTGCGGGACGGCGTTTGCTGGGTGATGGAAACTGAGGCACAGTCATCCCCCCAGCAGGTCCTTGGACGGGAAAGGGCGCTTGGAAATGCGTGGACCCCTGCTTCCCCGCAACTAGCGTCCCCAACTCGCGCATCCCACTCACTGAGGGTCTGCTCGACCTTCCCAAAGCCCCGGCTCCAGGGAGGAGAGCCCAGCAGCTTCTGTCCCGACTCCCAGAGAGGAGGGCAGGAGGGCAGGAGGGCAGGAGGGCTGGAGGGCTGGCGGGCGCAGCTGGGGGCGCGCGGAAGGCACGCAGGACCCCCAGCAGCCAGCACGAGGGTCTCCAGATGGCGCAGCCACTGCGTCCAGGGGGAGATGGGGCGTCTTCCAGATGTCCCCGCACCCCACTTAGGGGAGTTGCTGGCTCAAGACTCTGCCGGAGGGTGGATGGGGGTCCTGGGTCAGTCTGCACTCGTCCCAGTGTGAACGGAGGCGTCTACACACGTGTCTCCGGGTGCGTCTACACTTGTGACCCGGGCACGCCTCTCCAGCAGCCTGTGCCAGGCACATCTTCCAGTCTTTGTTTCTCTCTGCTGTGAATCTGTGGCTCTGAGGTCATGACTTGGTAGCTCGGAGGGGTCCCCCATCGTCCCCCACATCTGCCCACACTCGGGACTCAGGAGGGGTGCCGGTTTCTCAGCCCCTCTCACATTAGCACCTACTTGGCAGAGGGAAAACGGAGGCCGTAGGTGTCCCAAGGCTGCCCAAGGTCAGGTGGGTCTCCCTGGCTCCTTGTTCAGCCTCTCCCCTAACCCACCAGTGCTTCCCTCCCTATTGATCAGGGCCCATATTTAATTAAGAACTTGATTCCACCCAGCGCCAGCTCTCCCGGGTAAGCCGGGCTACCTGCCGGCAACTTACAAAGGCTCAGCCTCCCTCCTAACAGCTGCTCAGGACTTTCCCACCTCCCAGCCTTTGTCCCTGCTGGTCCTACCAGCCAGAAGTCCCCTCCCACATCCACGCAGGAGGCCAGGGTCAGGCACTGTAGGCCACCACAGGAAACCACATTTATATCTTAGGGCTCTGGGGAGCCACGGGGCAGGGTGCCAACCCAGGATGCCAACCCAAAGTGGCCATGCAAAGCTCCCTTAGGATGTGGGGGAGACGGCAGTGAGGAGGAGAAGGCTGGGCACAGTGGCTCATGCCTGTCATCCCAGCACTTTGGGTGGCCGAGGTGGGTGGATCATCTGAGGTCAGGAGTTCGAGACCAGCCTGGTCAACGTGGTGAAACCCGGTCTCTACTAAAAACACAAAAATTAGCTGGGCGTGGTGGCTCATGCCTGTAATCTCAGCTACTTGGTAGGCTGAGGCAGGAGAATCACTTGAACCTGGGAGGCAGAGGTTGCAGTGAGCCGAGGTTGCACCACTGCACTCCAGCCTGGACGACAAGAGCAAAACTCCATCTCCAAAAAAAAAAAAAAAAAAAAGAGCAGGAATGGAGCTGGGAGGCCATGATGGAGGCGGAGGAGGAGACCACCATAGTGGTTTAGACTAGAGTGGTAATGGTTGTTGGAGAAGCAGCACGGAATGGGAGGGAGAGTCAGGGAGAAGAATGAATGGTCATGATTACTTCTAGGACTTCAGGCTAAGAGGACTTCAGAGCCAAAGGCCAGCTCCAGCCCCTCACCACTCAAGAGACTCCCCCAGACTCCTCTGTGTTGGGGGCGAGCGTCCCTGTCTCCCAGGCTACAGAAAGGAATTATTGGGACTGAGGCTGGTGTTGGGAGGGGGAGGTCTGCTGGGAAAAGCAAAAGCGGGGATGGTCCTGGGGGCTCTGAGCTGGACTTGATGAGGCTGGGACCTGGCCCCCCACCCACCGCCCGTCCTCTCTGGGAGTCTCCGGTGGTCTCCCAGATGAGAGGACTCACATGCCCACAACATCATCATACTTGGAGGAGCTGGGGGACGGGGGGAAGCGCAGCGCAGGCCTCACCGCCCCTAAAGGATGTGGCTCCTGTGGGGTGGGGAGGTGGAACTGGCCGGTCACCTGGCCCCACCTGAGGATCGGCCAAGTGGCTGAGAACGTGGAAAGTGCCACCCCCCCGGTCCCTTCTCTGTGGTCCTTGACCTCAATACACCTCCAAGCCTTCGTCCCGAAGCGTCACCTTCCTGGAATGCTCCCCCATCTCTGCTGGAAGTCAGGGAGCCTGGGCATCTCCAGCCTCGTGGTAGGCCCACCAGACTCAGCGGGGTCAGAGCAGCCGAAAGCCACGCCCTGGTCCTGTTACGGCCCCTCCTGGCGGAAGCTGACTCCGCATCAGAAGCAGTGCGGGGCTCTGGCAAGCGCCTTTCTCTTCGGCCTCAGCTTGCTGGTCTGTAGGGTGGGCATGGGAACCGCATCGGGTTCAAAATGTCATTCCGGGCAGGTGAGCTGAGGAGGAGGGGAAGGGCTGTGGGCACCCAGTGGGACCCCTCCCCATCTCCCTCCCCCTCTGCACGGGAGGCAGGAGCCTGATCCCTGATCCTGGCCCAGGTCCCTAGCTAGGGCTGCTCCTCCCCGGGCCCTGAAGTTTTGTGGGAGGGTGCTGGTTTGGGGGCACCAGAGTCACCTGAGTCTTGCGCGCAGCCCCACGTGGGTCTGGTTCTCATGGCCCTGGGCACGGCCTGGGCCTATCCACACTCCGTGCATCCCTGTGGAAACCTACGGTGGCCCCTTCAGACCCCTGAGCCCCTCCAGCCCCTCATACCCCCTCTCCTAGGCGTCATTTCATTCCGCCCGTTTCTCAGATAAGAAAACTGAGGCTCAAGTCCTTTTGCCAGGGATCAGCCAGGGACAGAGCCCAGGGAAGGCCCGGGTCTCCAAGCCCCCGACCTTGGTTATCTCTACTGTCTAGTGGCGTGGGGCATCTTTTTCTGGGGGTGTCCGTAAGAGGCGTGGACCCCTTGCAGTGGAAAGTGGGGTTTTTGCAAAAGGCACAGGGGTCTTTGCCTCTCTCCTCTCTCCCCTTCCTTCCCTCCCTTCCCTCTCCTCCTCCTCCTCTCCCTGCTCATCCCTCCCCTTCATCCAGAGTTTGGGTGGGGGTTCCAGAGTGCTTGTGGGGGGTGGACACCTGTCCCTTTAAGGGGGACTCCCAGATTGCCTCGCCCATTTCAACCTCAGCCCTTGATGGTGGCAGCGGGTAGGGGGCAGAAGTGGGGGAGGGAGGGCCTGTATGAGCCTGGGTGGGGAAGAGGTTCTGCCTCTTTTTCCTTTCCATGTCCTTCCCCTCAGGTCCCCAGTCCCTGGCATCCCCCCTGCTCACCCACCACCAAACAGAGGTGCCCAATTCCTGCACCAGCTGCCCTCAGCATGCAACTCCATACACAGCTCTGGTTTTTGTCCCTAGGACAATTCGTTCTGCTTAAGGGCAAAGCATCCCATCCACCTGGGGTGGGGGTGGGGGGGTCCTCCCTGCCTCAGTTTCCCCCATGCTGGGCTCCACCATCCCTCAGGGATTCTGGGCTCCTGCCTCCCCATGGTGCCCACAGGAGGAGATGAGGCCCTTCTTTCAATCACCTCCAGCTAACTTTGTATTATCTATATACGTATTTTTTTTCTGATCAGTTACAAAAAATACTTTTCCTCCGGAGTTGCAATTTAAACAATATTTGAAGACGGCCGAAGCTATCGACCCGGCGACGGTGATGAATTAGAGACGGTAATTCGAATTCATCGACCGCCCCCACCCCCGCCGAGGAGCCCGACCGCCCCTCCCCCAGCCCCTCTCCCATAATTACTGTTGGAGACAGCGCCAGGGGAGGGCTTTGACCAGGAGGCAGCTCCGAAGTGCGGGACTCGGAGGACCTTGGGGTGGGGGTAGGGTGAGGCTCCCAGCCCCATGGGAATGGGCTTGGGGGCTGCAGGACTCCTAGACGACGGGTCCAGAATCTGACAGAGTCAGACCCAGAATTCGGCCCACCACACGCACATTTTACAGATGGGTAAACTGAGGCACGCAGAACGGGCAGTGGGGCCGGGACTCCGAGGTCTGCGGTGGGATTTCTTGCGTGCTTTGGTGAAACAAGGAAAACACCCATTCCCCTCTCCCCAGTCCTACCCCATGGGGAAGAAGGAGGGGGCTGTGGGAGGGCGGGGGTGGGCACAGAGGCAGCCTCCAGCACCCAGAGTTCCTCTCCCATCTCTGTCTCTGTCTCTCTCTCTCTCTCTCTCTTTTTTTTTTTTTTGGTCTCTCTGCTTCTCTTTTCGTCTCTCCTTCATCTCTGTTCCTTTCTGGGCTTCTTTTTCTCTCCTCCCCGTCTGTTTCTCCCGCTCCCGGTCTCTCCCTCCCCACTCTCTGGTTTTGTCTCGAGACCCCTCCCTCTCTCTCCATCTCCCCCTCTCCCCCTCCCTCTCCGTCTGCACCTGCGGGTCTTTCTCCCTCCCTGTCCCCGTCTCTCTCCTGGCCCCGGCGCCCGGCAGGACACTCGGCACCTGCGGAAACGCGTGGCCGGCCCCGAGCCGGGCAAGCGCGACGGGAGACCCGGGGCGCAAAGTTCTCCTTGGAGGAGGCCCGGGGAGGCCCGCGGTGTTCGCGGAGCGGGGAATGGGGATGCCGGAGTAGAAAGGGCGGCGAGTCCTCTGCTGCGGGGTTGAAATGGTGCGGGGGCGGGGCGGGGGCAGAGTTCCCTTTCCGAGCACCAGCGTTGGGGCGTCGCCGTCGCCGTGTTAGGTGGAGATGGGGACGCATCCGGCCGTCTCCCCCTAACCGCCGCGATTTGCCGCCACTTAACCGCTTTTCATTTGCGCAGCGACCGGAACTAAAGGCCTGGGTCGGAGCCTAGTGACCCCGCGGCCCTCGCCCCCGCCACCTCTTACGTCCCAGGCGGAGTCCGGTGGTGTAGATGCGGCCCCCAGGGCACCTGAGACGCGACAGGTGCGCAAGGTTGACGGCGTGAACTCCGCGGCCGCGGGGCTTTGCGGGGCCGCGCGGCGGGGCCACGGCGTGGGCAGCGGACCCGGCAGAGAGCAGGCGGGCAGCGTGGTCCGGGTTTATCATCCTCAACACCTCAGCGCCCTGCGGGAGGCTCGGGGTGCCAGGAGCTGCGCTCACCCCTCCGGTTCCCCCACGCACCCCTGAGACGGCGACTGTTCTAACTCTCCCTTCCTCGACAGGAAACCCAGACTCCCAGAGCTGAGACTGTTTGTCATTGTCACAAGTCAGGAAGGCGAGGCACAAACGGAGCCTGTTTCCCCATCTGCAACTCTCCCCGTGGCAGAAAGGGGACGGCGGAGGCCTGGATGGCTGTGGGGTCGGCAGGAGCGAACACCCACCTGGGTGCAGGGTCAGGTGCAGGCGAAGCAGGCGGTGTCCACTCAGGGCGGGTGCTGGGTGCTGCTGACCCGGCTGCGGGGAGCCCCCCCTCCCCCATGGGACTTCTCGCCTGCGGTTTGCCCTTCTGTGACGCTCTGGCTGATGTTTTCTGTGGCCCCCAAATCTGCAATTCCAGTACTGCTAATGGGTCATTAGTTACATAACGTGACAGTGGGAAAAATGGAGAGTGGTGTGGACTCTGGGTGCACCCACGGTGGACACAATGTCCCCCAAATATGTGCTAGAGAGGAGGCAGGAGGTGGTTATAGAAACTGTCCCTGCCTTACTGGTGTGATGGCAGCCACTTGGTGTTTAAACGTCAGAGGGAGGCCCGGCGGGGTGGCTCAAGCCTGTGTAATCCCAGCACTTTGGGAGGCAGAAGCGGGCGGATCACCTGAGGTCAGGAGTTTGAGACCAGCCTGGCCAACGTGGTGAAACTCCATCTCTACTAAAAATACAAAAAAAAAAAAAAAAAAAAAAAAATAGCCAGGCGTGGTGGCGGGCGTCTGTAATCCCAGCTATTCAGGAGGCTAAGGCGGAAGAATCGCTTGAACCTGGGAGGCAGAGGCTGCAGTGAGCCGAGATCGCACCACTACACTACAGCCTGGGCGACAAGAGTGAAACTCCGTCTCAATAAATAAATAGAGCTGCCAGGGGTGTGCCCTCTGCCACCTGAGGCCTCGCACTGCACCTCTAGGGCCGTGGCTGTGTGCGGATATGACCGCCGGTCTATGGTGAGTGCACGAGTGTCGCTGAATGTGTCATGGGGAGGGGAGCAGGACAGACTGAAATCGTCCAGCTTCCCGGACCTCCCTGAGCACAAGGTTACCCTGCCACACGCGAAAGACTATTTATTTTCCTGTGCCCCAAGGCAGAAAAATCTAAGAATCCCATAAGACGTTCCAGCTTGCTTGCTCTGCAGAAGGGGGAAACTGAGGCCGGCCTGTGGGTCCAGGCTCCCAGGGGGTTGTCTGGTCCTCCTGGGGTGGAGGGAGGGAATGGCTTTCTAGGGAGGAACAGCACAGGACCCCCCGCTGTTCTCTCTTTGCCCAGCCCCCCTGCCTGGACGGGCTGCCTGGGGGCACAGCCGCAAGCCCCTCTGCCTCTTTGCTAGTGGGGCGCCTCCCAGAGCCCCCGCCTTTCTCGCCCTTGTGCTCGGAGAAGCGATCGATCAGGCGCCAGCCGCCGCGGCTATTGTCCCTGTGGCCCGGGTGGACAGCCCCTCCCCAGCACCACCAGGGAAAGAAACCCCCACCTAGGCCAGGGGCCCTCCTGCACCCCTACACCCCCACCTAGGAAATGGGGGCCTGGCCGGGCTGCCTGTCAGAGGGCAGGTGTGGACTTAGCTGTTGTCAGCTGGGAGGGAGGAGGGAGGAGGGTCCCCAGGGGGCCGGTGGCTGAGTATGAGACAGAGACAGAGGCGGAGAGACCGACAGGGAGAAGAGATAATGAGCAGGAACAAGAGCAAAACGGAGAGCAAGAGAAAAACATAGAGATACCAGTGTGTTCCGACCGAGAGAGGAGAGAAGTGGACATGAGAGACACAAAACCCCAAAGCCAGGCGGGCAGGGGCGCGCGCACCCGAGCCACGACCAAACTGCGCGGGGCGGGCGCCGGGTCGGGGTGTGAAGGCCTCCGGGCGGCGCGGGCCGAGGGTCCCCGGGGCCGCCCCTCCCCCGCCATTCTCGGGTGACCTTTGCCAGCGGCCGGAGGGGAGAGGGAGGGGGTATCGATCGCGGGGCCGAACTACAAAGAAGCGCGCGCTGGGGCAGGTGGGGGGATGAGCGCGGGCTCGGCCTCTGCTGCTGAGCTGCAGGCGCCCGCCGCAACGTCTCGGAGCTCTGTGGCCCGGGGCTGGGGGCTCAACAGCCCCTCTCCACCCATTCTGGAGGAGGGGAGTGGCACCTTAGCGGACAACAGCACCTCGTTCGGGGACACAGCTCCCCCCAACAGGCGCGCGCTCACACACACACACGCACACACACAATGAGCTTCCCTGAGGGCTGCTTGGGGAGAGGCTCGGAGCCTCCCAGCAGTCTAACAAGGACTAGAGAACCCCTACGCGCTCCCGAAAGGGGCAGAAGCGGCGACCGGGGGGCGGGGAGGCGGCACAATCCCTTTCTCCCTTTTGGCAACGGTACAAACGGGCAGCGGCGCGGATCGCGGTCTAGCTTCCTGATAGGGGGTCCCGGGCTGCCGGGGCGCACGGGCGGGGCTTGGGGCGCTGGCCCCGGGCATCAGGCCGCCGCCCCGCTAGGTGCTCGGGAGTCCAGAGCCGGCGCCCCCAGGGTCTGGCCCTGCGCGCCACGCTCCTACCTGCCAAGCGCAGCGCCGACATGCGCTGGAACTCTGGCTCCTGCAGCCACTTCCACATCCTGCGGAAGGTCTCGCGGCCGGATTTGAGCTTGCTCCACGGCTTGGGGTTGCGCAGCAGGTCGGAGAGCGTGCCCTGAGAGCGACACAGGATCCGCTGCGCGAAGATTGCCTGCGGGATGCTGTAGCGCTTCAGCTCCGCCGTGATGCGCTGCGCCACCTCCTTGGTGTTGATCTCCTCGGCCGCTGCGCCCGCGCTGGGGCCGCCGCCGCTCCCGCCGGGGCCGCCGCCTCCCCCATGCGGCCCGTGCGCCCCGGCCGCCGCCAGCCCGCCCAGCGGCGCCAGCAGCCCCGCGGCGCTCCCGCTGCCCGCTCCGCCGCTGCCTGTGCCGCCGCCGCCTCCGGGCAGCCCGCGGGCCAGTGCGTCCTCCGCGCGTCCCAGCAGCGCGGCGTGCGGCTCGAAGGCGGCGGGCGGCAGCAGCTTGTCCCCAGCCAGGTGGCCTGGCGGGCCGTAGGCGGCCAGCGGCGGGGGTGGTGGCGGCGGCGGGGGCTGCGGGGCGCCGTGCAGCGCGGGCGGCAGCGCGTTGGGCAGCGGCGACAGCGGCGACCCCATGGCGGGCAGCTCCTTGCCGTAGGGTCCGTAGAGGTGGCCCACGGAGGCAAGCGCCGCCCGCTCGTCGCGCATGAGGGTGAAGCTGCCGCTCACGCTGGCCGCCAGACGCTGCGGCGGGGGTGGCGGGGGCGGCGCGGCCGCCGGGTGCGGGTGCGCGTGGGGATGGCCGCCGTGCGCCCCGGCCACGGCCGCGGCCGCCGCGTGCTGGTGGAACTTGTCGGCCACGGCCGCGAGCGGCGGCAGGTGCTGCAGGGGCGTGAGCGTCGTGTAGGTGCCGCCCAGGCCCGGCGCCTCGCAGGCCATGCCCATTGCCGGGTGCAGCGGGCCCGCCAGTTCCCCGCGGAAGTCCGCGCCGCCGCCCGCGCTGCCCGCGCCGCCCGCGCCCCCGGCGCCCCCACTGCCGCCGCCGCCGCCGCCGTCCAGCAGGCTCGCCATGCCGGCCACCAGGCCCGGGCGCCCGGGCGCCACCAGGCCGCGGTGCTGCGCCGCCGCCGAGCGCGCGTGGCCCGGGCTCAGCAGCTCGCCCGCCTGCGCGTGGGCCACGCTGTGCAGGCCCCCCAGGCTCTCCAGGCTCAGCTCCATGCTCGGCTGCCCTCCCGCCGCGCGCGCTCCTCAGCGCCGGCCCCTAGTGCTCAAGGCCGCTGCATGACTCCCGCCCGCTCCCCGGTGGCTGCGCGCGAGGCTGCCAGGCTGCGCGGCGCACGGCCCGGCCCGGCTGCGAGCGCGGCCACCAGGATGTGGCAGGGGAGCGGCCGCCGGCGCCCGGGCCCGGGTCTGACGTCAGCGCCCCCGCCCACCCGCTCCTGCCACCGCTGCCTCCCGCAGCCTCCCGCAGCCTCGCTCTCCGCCCGCCCCGGCCCCCTCGCCCCCTCGAGCACCAAGCAGGCCGAAGTCGGCCAGACTTGGGGCTTCGGCGTCCCTGGCCACTGCGCCCGCCCGCGCCCCCTGGGGCAGGCAGTACCCCGGGGACAGCGGGCGGGGGTCCGAGGACAGACTCTGCCCAGGTGGGGCTGGGGGCCTCGACCCAGAGTCTCCGATTTCGCGTCTCTGTGTGATTCTCTCCAGAGTCCCAGATGTGGCTTTCCTGCCTGGCACCCCCAAGTCCATCTCCAGGGAGTTTCTGGGAGTGTGGCTGGACGGTCGCCTGTAATGTACGTGTCCCCCCCCCCGTTCCCCTCAGACCCCCAGGAGCTAGATCCCCACTGCAAGCTCAGCTCCCCCCGACTCCCACTCACACCTACGGAGTCACAGCCCCCTTCCCACAACCTCTTTGTGGAGGAAGTGGGGGAAAAGGGAGGTCCTCAGGCTAGGTCAGGGCCTCCGTGCGCCCCAGGGGTCAGCCTCTGCCCATGTGTGGGCACCTGGGCCTCCATTTCCCCAACTGTACAATGGGCTGCCCGGCCTCGGGGTTGCCAAAGGCCCCTTCTAATTGCAGGGCCTTTTTACAGTGCGGCCGCTGGAGGCACTGGAGCCTGAGGGTGACCACTAAGAGCCCCTGTCACCCTCCAGCCCACGGAGGCTGAGGCTGGATCCCCTGTCTTCTGAGACGTCGCTGGTGCAAACTCCTCTTTGTCCCTGGGGCTTCTCTTCAATGTGGGGGGAGGCAGGGGTCTCCTTTTTCTCACCACCTGGAGACAGGTGAGCCCCAGGGGCCCCTGGGAACTGGGATAGATGGGGGAAGGGCTCCTATAATCAGAGAGACCCCCAGGGGACTAGATCCCGCCAGTGGGGTAAGGTCAGGGCTGGGGATCTGGAGGGGCCAGACCAGAATCTAGAGGATGCCCTGTCTTGTAGGCCAGAGGCTACGGTGCAGAGTCCAAAACCAGCCTCAGCCCCTTCCTGCTTCCCCGTTGCCTCTGCCCCCCCTACCCCCGGGGTAACGCTTGTGCACTTTCTAGAAGAGGAAGGGAATGGGTCAGGCAGTCGGTTCGCAGGAGCCCCCAGTTACCCCCATCTCAGAGGGTTGCATCAGGGCTCAAAGCTGAAGGAAGAGAGGAGGACACAGTCAGGCTATCACTTCCCCTTTGGCGCAAACCTTTTGGGCAAACCCCGGCCCCAGCTTTGCACCTGCATCCAGATTTCCTGGCCCCTGTAGACGTGGCTACACATTGGAGATGCGATTTTCTGAACCAAGACTAGGTTGGCTCTGGAACAGGGCCCTTTCTGTGCCTCAGTTTCCCCTTCTCTGGTGTGGGAGGGGGTGCCCTCCAGCCTGCCCAGCTGGGAGCTGGAGGTGAGTCTATGCTGACCACAACAGCCAGAGAGAGAGGGGGCCTGAATGATCTGGGCCCCCAGCCTGAGGTGGCCTGATCCAAGTCCTGGGGAGGGATAGGGCTGAAGGGGACCCCTGTTAGTACTCGCTGCTTAGGGCTCGGCATTTAGTAAGTGCCTGTTATTTACCAAGCATACTCTCCTCTCTCAGCCCCAGAGAGGGGGAAGTCAAATCACAATTTTTCCGGGTGTCTCTGGCCCAAGGTGGGGGGGTGGTGGCCCTAGAGTTCCCCCCTTCATTCCTACATCTGCCCAAGTGCTAACTCCCGCCCCCTGAAGTGTCGGTCCCTAAACTTTCCAGTTCCAGGGTTCAGGTATAATTTCTGGAGTTTACATAATTACACCCATCTTCCAGGTGGGAAGAGAGGGGCAGGTCCGAACAGTCGCGTACCCCACTCCCCGTGCAGATGCTGAATCTCGGCGGGGGGGATGTGGCTGCACAGAGCCCCAGCCTGCGCTCCTCAATCTCACCCTCCAACAATCACAGATAATTAAAAATAATCGTGAGATCTAAAAATCAATCAGCTGCCATAAAACGCTAGCATCCCAGGCTCAAGAAGCGCAGACCAGGTGGGGGCTGGGGGTCTCTACGGGTGGGAGGATACCAAGGTGGAAGGAAGTTCCCCCAAATGCCAATGTGGGGGAGCTCCTAGGGAGCTGGGATTTTGCAGGCTTCCTTTTAAATATATTTTTACAGCTTGATTATCGTGTTCATTTTAATAGCAAGCGTGTGTGGCTTTTCTAGCAGGGAAAGCATCCATTTTGAAAGAGAAGACGAGGGTCAGGGACTCCGAGAGGAAGGGGGCCTCTCCCCTCTGCTGCCTCAGGACACCCTAAGGTGGCCACAGACCCCTTCCAAAGCTCCCTAGACTTGGAAGGGGCAGCCCAGCCTGGTGGACCTAACCCTATCCAGGTCTGCGAAGCCCCTCACCCCTCCCTTTGGCTGATGGAGACTTGGACTCCCCCAGGGATGGGGATCTCACTCCTTGTAGAGGCTGTGGTCCCGTTGGGAGATTGAACAGAATTTTGCTGGCCCCAAGAGAGGGAGTGTGGCCCCCTGGAGCCCCCAGCTTGCTTCTCCCCACCAGCAGCAGCCTTTTAGTAATTAGTAAAATAGAATTGAGCCGGCCACCGGGTAGGCTGGCTGCCCAGGCCCAGATCGATCCTGGGTCATTAGGCAAATTGTGGGCAGGGGGAGGGGTGGGCTGGATCGGGACAAGAAGTCCCCCTTCCCCACCCCACAGGGACCTCAGCCACCTCGAGGAAGCTCTCTGGCCTCAGTATCCCCTCCAGGAAGATGAAAGTTTGACTCCCAGAGCCCGAGTCTGTGTCTGGGAGTTGGGGAGGGGGACCTCAGCAGGTGCTGGGCTGCCCCAGACCAACGCTCACCCTCTCTGTGCCTGGCCTGCGTCTGGGAGGAGTCAAAAAGGGCAGCCTCTGGTCCTGCCAACCTCAGGGCTTGGAGAGTCCCGCGGGTGGAGGGGAGGACTGGGGGCCTCCACCCATGCCCCAGGGGTGCGCACTCTCCATGGCTTCAACCTCCCTAAAACGACCCCCTAAGCTTGAACCCCCTCTTTAATCCACTCCTCCCCCGTTTTTGGACACACCACCTTCCCTGTTGTTATTGACTCTCCCATTGCAGCTAAAAATATCAAAGGCAGAGTCAGATACCTCAAGTTTTCCTTTCCTGGGGCTCCCCCAGAACCCTGCACAGTGCGCCCCCAACTGACTTTCTGATTCGATTTGTCTCCCACCGAAATGAAAGTGTCCGGGCTCTGCGCACACCTCCCTGCTTTTATTAAAGCGAGGTTTCACTAAACGATGGCAATGAATGCGCGCCCCACCCAAGCCCAGCCGCAGCCCTAGATCCGCTCTGCTCCCACTCCCGGCCCCCGAAACCTGCGGGCGCCCCAAATCCCGGCCGCCGGCGCCTAGTGTGTGGCAGGAGTTCTCCCTCTGGACTCCAGCCGCCTTCGTTCGGGCGGGGTCCGGGGATTTTATTTAGATTTGGGGGGAGACTCTGGGCTTTTACGGCCTGGCAGGGGTCCCGGCGGGGCTGAGCGCGCAGCTCCCGAAGGTTCCACGTTGGCCATGGGGACGTCCTGACCTCCCCACCCCGGGTGTCGCGACTTTGGGGTTTCGCCCCTGGCGGGCCCGACGTCCCGGATTTCCTGCCCGCAGTTGCGGGGCGCCCGGGCAGCTCTGGCCCGCGGGTGGATGCTCCCGCGGCCTCTTAGGCGACAGCTGTGCCCGATCGATCCCCGCGCCCGCCCGGGCTCCGTTGCCCCCGCCGCGGCGAGCGGCTCCATCGAATCCTCATCGCTCTCGGGCCGCGCCGCCCGCCTCGCGCTCGGCAAACACCGCGCTTGTTTGCGCCGGGGCACCGAGGCTGGGCGGCCGCGGCTGGCCGGGGAGCGGAGGGGGGTGGTCCCTGGGGCCCCGCGTCCTCGTCCCCTCCCTCAGCAGCTTGGCCTCCGTCGTCCCAGAGTTCTGGGACACAATTAGAGGAGGGAATTCCATGCCCTCTTTTCGGGGCTCTGTCTGGCAGGCGCGGGAGACGGCCGGGCGCGGGACTTCCGCCGCATCGCCCTGGCCGCGGCTCAGTTTCCCCATCTAGAAAGTAACACGCTGGGGCGGGGGCGTCCGAGGGTGCCCGAGGGGAAGGGTCCGGGCTCAGGCGGGAGGTCAGGCTGCTCTCCTCTCGCGGCCTCCGCCTGCTTTGCTTCCTCTGTGCCCGGCCCGACCGATGCAGGTCAGAGAGCCGGGCTGGGGGCTGAGGCGCAGCGGGAGGGGTCTGGGGACAGGAACGCGCCCCGTCTCGCAGGCCTGGACCCCTCCTCACTGGACGCCGTTGGAATCGTCTCCCCGCAGCGTGCGCTCAGGAGAAAACCAGTTCGTTTGCTGCAGTTTGCACTGTGGGAAAATGGGGCTTGGCGGCGAGGGGCGCGGGCTGCAGCCCCCCCCGGAGGGTGCGCGGGAGGGGAACGGCCTGGATCAGGGGTTGGGGGCCTGGAGAACGCCCCACTCCAGGGCTCGGCTGACAGCCTGGGGACTGGGCGCTGCAGGCCAAGGACTTCCCCGACGCAGCGAAACCCGCGTTGGGCGCCGCGCTCCGGAGGGGCCCAATCGTCGGCCCAGCGGCGGGGTTCGCGGCCCCCGCAGCTGAGCGGGATCCCGGCGCTGAGTTAAACCACCTGAGCGCCCTCCCTGCCCTGCCAGAAGACAGGCTCCTTTGACCATTAAACATGTAAATATCTAGATTTAATTCTCTGCGCACTCCTGTGGGATGGAGGCAGCCGGCGGATCCCGGAACGGGGCTCGGCGGCCCGCGGTGGGTTGGTTTGCGGAGGCGCCGGGCTAGGGGACCCGAGCAAGGCTGCAGCGGGGCTGCCCTCGGGGCGTCTCCAGGGCCGCCGGTTCTGCGGGACCCGAGCTCGCCGGCTTGGACACCTGGGAGTGTCCACTCTGCACCCTGAAAGCCGAGACGAGACGACAGGTGGGTGGGGGGAGCACAGGCCTGGGGGCGCCCACTTCGCAGATGCAGAGACAGAGGTCCTGGTCGGGAGTGAGGACCCCGCCCCGGGAGGGTCCGAGGGGCGTCCCCAGGTGGGTTAGGCTGGGCGCATCTGGCTCTGAGCCTCACCTGGGCCTGGCCTGTTCCGGGCCGGAATGGCGCCTCGATTAAGGCGCGGTTTATCTGGACACGCCCGGGCGCTTTCTGCTGGGTCAGGAAGTGGGGAGGGCACGGCACCTCCTCCCCGCAAGACCGACCAACGCCCACGTCCTTGCCTCTCTCTTTGGGTCTGTCTCGCCTCGTGGACCTCTGGGTGGGGAGGCGGTGTTGGACTGGGGAATGGGGAAAGGGGAAGGGATTCGCACCTCCTTAGGCAGAATCTGCAGACCGGGGATGGGGGAGGGGAACCAGGCCATTCGCTGGATTTAGCAAACTTCTCAGATCACTCCTGCTCCCCTGCCCTCACCACCCTAGAGCTGCGGCGTCAGCCTCTGTCCCTCCCGCTGGGGCTCCCATACTTAGGGAGGGGAAAAGTCATCCCCATCCCCCTGAGATCAGGACTGGGGAGGCGGCAGTCCTCCCTTCCTGGAGGAGGAACCCTGAGGTTGGGTTTTGTAGGATGTGTAGGAGTCCGAGTCAGGTAGGCCAATGGAAGGACGAAAAGACTCCTTGTCATCTGAGGAAGAGGCGGTGGGGCTGGGGAGGCGTCTGGCGTTAGCCCAGTTTCGGGGCCCTCACAGGACTTCATTAGGGAATGTTTGTTGAATGAGTCAATGAGATAAAACTGAATGAAGCTGGCGTGTGTGTGTGGGGGGCATGTGTTCAAAGCCAGGCCTTGAATGCCAGGCTGGGGGTGGTTGGGCCTTCTCTCCCTGGCTGTGAGGCCAAGCAGGGAGGGTCCCGGGTGGCCCTTAGAATAATCCCCCCACCCCGAAGGTTAGTACGCACCCAGGGAGGCCATCACAGATGTGGTGGGGTGGAATGACTCACCCCCTCTCCGTGCTGTGCGGCGTGTGTGTGTGTGTGTGTGTGTGTGTGTGTGTGTGTGTGGCGGGCGGTGGGGGGCGGCTGGGGGAGCTTTGTCCCTGGGCCAGCAGGTGAGTCACCTTGTGCTAGAAGAAAGCTTGTTTCTCCCATTGTTCAATCAGCAGCCTCCTTCCGGGCTCGCCAGGGGTGGGGGTGGCGTCCCCAATTCCCTGGGGGAGGGGTACGTCCTGCAGGTCCCCGCTCTATCTCCTGCCCCATTCCCACTGTATCTGCAGGGACCTAGGGGCGGGGGTACTCTGAGGAAGCAACTCTAATTATTCCCATTTTTCAGGTGAGGAAACTGAGGCACAGGGAGGTCCTGAGATCTGCCTCAGGCCACCAGCTGGCGAGCTGACCTAGGCCCGAGGGACTGGGCGGCCTGGAGCTGAGTCCCAGCATGCCGAGTCCCAGTGTGTGCGTGCTGTGTGGACACGCTCAGCATCCAATCTGGCTGGCGGTGGAGCCGGTCTCTGGAGAGGGTTGGCCACGAAGAGAGTCTCAGCTGAGTTTCTGGGTAGAAACGCGGATCTCAGTTACAGAGAACGTTCCCTGTGCCAGGGTCCCCCTCCGACCCAGCCCTTCGGGCGATCCCAGGGAGTGCAGGACCCTCTGGACCCGGCAGTTGGGGGAGCTCTTCAGCCTGAGCTGGAGGGGTCCCCCGTTCTGGCCCATGCGCCGGTCAAAGGTGTGGAGGGTATTTGAGGAACCGGCTCCCAGTGTCCACTCCTCACACCAGCCGCACTGGTTAATCATTTGAGGCAGCAGACAGGGGAAGGGGCCAGCCGCCTCCTGCTCTGGCCATCACCTGCCCACCTCCCAGCTCCAGGCCTGCAGCAAGAGAGCAGGAAGCAGAGCGAGCCCTGTGGGGCCCTGGGCAGGGCATAGAGGGAGTCCCAGAGGGGCCTGTTGGTTGGGAAAGCTCTTGTGGGGTGTCAGAGCAGAGACTTCTCTCTGGGCCTCAGCTTCTCCCACTGGGGAGGAAAACTTGATGCTCTTGAAGGGTGAGGATTCTCCTACCCCGTCCTCCCCCTCCTCCTCCATCCCCCTCCTCCTCTCCCTCCTCCCCCTCCTCCCCCTCCTCCTCCATCTCCCTCCTCCTCTCCCTCCTCCCCCATCCTCCCCCTTCCTCCCCACTCCTCCTCACCCTCCCTCTTCCTCCCCACTCCTCCTCACCCTCCCTCTTCCTCCCCACTCCTCCTCGCCCTCCCTCTTCCTCCCCACTCCTCCTCCATCCTCCTCCTCCTCTCCCTCCTCCCCCTTCCTGCCCCTCCTCCCCATCCTTCCCCATTCTTCCCACTCCTCCTCTCCCCTCCTCTCCCCTCCCTCCCCATCCTTCCCCCTTCTACTCCCCCCTTCTCCCTCCTCCCCATCCTTCCCCATTCTTCCCACTCTTCCTACCCCCTCCTCTACTCTCCTTCCGCCTTCCCCCCTCCTTCCCCCTCCTCCTCTCCCTCTTCCCCCCTCCTCCCATTCCTAGTCTCCCTCCTGGCTCCTCCCTTTCCTTCCTCCTACTCCCCCTCCTCCCTTCCAGCCTCCTCTCCCTCCCCCATCCACTCTTCCTTCTTCCT
The DNA here is from genome assembly GCF_028858775.2 of Pan troglodytes. Taxonomy (NCBI): domain Eukaryota; kingdom Metazoa; phylum Chordata; class Mammalia; order Primates; family Hominidae; genus Pan; species Pan troglodytes. The sequence goes on along the minus strand of NC_072418.2, from coordinate 4,041,284 downwards.
TCTCCCTGCTCCCCTCTCCTCTGCTTCCTCCGTTTCTCCTTCCCCCTCCTCCCCTCCCCTCGGTGCTAACAGCTGTAATTGCTGTTTCTCCCACCTCCCTAACAAGCACGGGACCCTCCGAGCAGATCCGCCCGCAGTTCCGCTCAGTAATCGCCTCCACGATAAATCCCCACAATTGGGCTGGGCAGGAGCCGTTGGCTTCGCGCTCTCCCTCCTGCTCGCTTTAAGCAAAACCAAACAAAACGTTTCTGTTATTATTGAACTCCCTGGGCGCCAGGAGGTGAGAGGGTGGCATTTCCCAGGGATGGAATTGGAGGGGCAGCCTCCTCCAGCCCCTCATCACCCCACCTCTGCCTGGAGGTGAGAGTTGGGGGGCTCCGCAGAAAATGGGAAACATTGTCCTCCCCGTGGCAGGCCCAGTAGGAGGGTCCCTGGGGGCTGCCACGCCTGGGGGGCAGGGGCTCCCTAGGGGTCATAGCGCCGGCAAGAAGAGGAGGGATTGGGGAGGGATGGGGTCATCCTGTTGACCCCTTGCTTTTACCGATGAGGAAACAGGCAGATCCAAGGCTCTTACCCCCCAGAGAGGGCACCTCTCATTCCCTGGAGGAAAACCAAAGAACCCCCCCTCCCCGAAAGGGGAATAGAAGATGGAGGTGGGTGCGTGTCCAGTCAGCTCTGCATCTCCAGGGGTGGCGTACCCGGTTCACAAGTGGGAGCCCCGACTCCTGAGGGCTACTGGGTGATCTCCATGGGGCTGCTGGGCAGGGTAGGTGACCTCTGACCCCAGCCCGCCCAGTCCATCTGCCAAGGGTGCCTCATTCCCAAAGTGCCTGCGTGGTGTCCGGGGCTTCACCCCTTTGGGGTTGAGGGTGGGTTCCAGACTCAAATCCCAGCCCCGCCTTCATTTCCCACATCAGGGACCCTTCTGGAGCCTCAGTTTCCCCATCTGTGGAATGGGGATAAAACACAACAGTGCACCCTTGAGGACATCTGACAGCACTCAGGAAAGGCTGTGACAAGGGCGGCCACCAGCCTCTGCCCACCCCATAAACAGCCAGGGTGGACTGGTGGGGGAGGGGCAAGGAACACTGGGCCAGGCTCAGAGGACGGAAGCTGGAGGGGGGAAGAGGAGGAGGGAGGGGGAGGTGAGGGAAAAGGATGAGGAAGAAGGGATGGGGAGGAGGGGGAGGAAGAGGAGGAGGGGGAGGAAGCAGAGGGGGGATGGGAGGAGGGTGAGAAAGGGGAGGAAGGGGAGGGGGGAGGAAAGGAGGGGGAGGGAGGAGGGGAACTGGAGGCTTCCCAGAGGAGCCCCCCTTCCCCCACAGCCCGGTGCTGCTGCTGGAATTGATCCTCCCATCGATCCTGGGGGAGCTGGAGCCGGGGGCCAGCTCTGCTCTGGAGGCCAGGAGGAGGCCGGGGCTAGGAGGAGAGGTTTGCACAAAGTGAAGGGAGGCTGCTTTGTCCCCCTCTGCGCAGATTCCCTCATAGTCCCTTGAGCTGGGCGGTGCAGGCCCCACTTCACAAGTGAGCAAACTGAGGCCTGAGGGGCGGATTCTGGGCAGATGGTGCTGGGGCTCCCGTGCAGTTGGAGTTAGGTGGCCTGGGGTTCACCAGCCTCAGTTTTATGGGTTCGTTCTGGTTTCCCTGTGGGCACCAGCCCTGGTTTTCTGTTCCTTCCACCTTCCTGGGACTGGGGCTGTTTTTTGATTCCTCTCAATGGGTAGAAATGCTGGGGCTGCAGGAGAGGAGTGAATGGGGTGCTCAAGGCAGAGCCCAGGCCTCCTGGGAGCCAGCTGGTGTGGGGCCGGGCTGGGGTGGGGGCCTGGATTTTGCTTCTTTAAGAATCGTCAGGCGGGGTGCAGTGGCTCACACCTGTAATCCCAGCACTTTGGGAGGCTGAGGTGGGCGGATCACCTGAGGTCAGGAGTTTGAGACCAGCCTGGCCAACATGGTGAAACCCCGTCTCTACTAAAAATACAACAATTAGCCGGGTATGGTGGCGGGCACCTGTAGTCCCAGCTACTCGGGAGGCTGAGGCAGGAGAATGGCGTGAACCCGAGAGGCGGAGCTTGCAGTGAGCCGAGATCGCGCCACTGCCCTCCAGCCTGGGTGACAGAGTGAGACTCTGTCTCAAAAAAAAAAAAAAAGAATGGTCAGAATGGGGGCCTCTGTTCATGTGCCCTTCCATCCCTTCCATTCCCCGCTGCCTAAGCGGGGACACTCGTTCCCATTTTGTGAGTGAGCAAACTGAGGCCGCAGCTCCCTGAACCTTAAAAAGGGCAGAACTGGGATGTGGACTCAGGCCGTGGAGCTCACCACGGGACAGACCAGAGCTCCCGAGTTCAGCTGGCACCCCTTCCCCTGCTGACGGGCCCTGGGCAGCTCAAGTCACTTGTCGTGCCTCAGTTTCCCCATCTGTAAAATGGGGACCACGTTGACTTATTGAATAGATGTAAGTCACATGCTTGGCCCGGGCCCTGGTACATGGTCAGCGCTCATCCACGTCAGCTGTCCTACCCGGACGGCGGCCCGAGGAAAACCCAGGCGTGCAAGGAGGACCCCGGGGCCTGCGCAAAGCTGCAAAGAGGTGGCTCTGGCGGGGAACTAGGAGTCAGAGGTCGGTATGGCCAATAGGGCCCTACTGTGCCCCTGCCCGGTCCTGTAAAATCCGTCCTCCTGTTCCCCTGCTGCGGACCTACTGTGCGCCCCCTGCTGCCAGCATGGCGGGCTCCTTTTTCTGTTGTCTCCCTCTCCAAGCCTGGGAGCCCTTGGAGGGCACAGAGTTTGGGATGATGTCCCCATCACCCGGCTCTGGCTGGGGGGCACGCCGTGGGGAAACGTGCACGAGAGTTCTGTTCAGTGGAATCCGGAGCACGGGACTCAGGGCCTGTCTAGCTCATGAAGGCACCGTGGCACTGGATCCTGGTCTTCCCTTTGTTGGGGGAGCAGATCTGGGAGGGCTGTAGGGCCCAGCCAGACCCTTGTCCGGTGGCCAAAAGGGGCTCCTGGACAGGCCTGGCGTGTGGACTTCGTTGGGTGCAGCTGGGCCAGCCGGTGGACGCCACTCGAGGGAGAATTCCCTGAAGCAGCACTTTCTCTTGTGGGGGATCAATGTGTGGTGGAACGCATTTGTAAACGATTTTTTTTTTTTTTGAGACGGAGTCTTGCTCCGTTGCCCAGGCTGGAGTGCAGTGGTGCAATCTTGGCTCACTGAAACCTCCACTTCCTGGGTTCAAGTGATTCTCCTGCCTCAGCCTCCCGAGTAGCTGGGATTACAGGCATCCACCACCACACCCGGCTAATTGTTGTATTTTTAGTAGAGATGGGGTTTCACCATCTTGGCCAGGCTGGTCTTGAACTCCTGACCTCGTGATCCACCCGCCTCGGCCTCCCAAAGTGTTGGGATGACAGGCGTGAGCCACCGTGCCCGGCCTGTAAACAATTATTTATGCCAGTGGCAGCCCACATTCAAAGCTTGGGCTGAGACCCCGGGGAGGAGGTTGTGACCCCGGGGAGGAGGTTGTGACCCCGGGGAGGAGGCTGAGACCCCGGGGAGGGGGTTGCGACGCCACAGTCCCCTGCTGGTGGATTCTCCTTGCTTGGTCACTCTGCATGTAAAGCATGTCAGTGTGTAGCCCAGCTCTCAAATCTGCCCGCTGGTGGATCACAAGGTCAGGAGTTTGAGACCATCCTGGCCAACGTGGTGAAACCCCATCTCTACTAAAAATACAAAAATTAGCTGGGTGTGGTGGCACATGCCTGTAATCCCAGCTACTCATGAGGCTGAGGTAGGAGAATCACTTGAAGCAGGGAGTTGGAGGTTGCAGTCAACCGAGATTGCACCACTGCACTCCAGCCTGGCAACAGAGCGAGACTCCGTCTAAAAAGAAAAAAAAAAAATCTGCCCGCTGGGGATTGAGTCCAGGTTCTCATCCCAGCTCTCCCATCTCCCAGCTGGTGTACTTGGGGTGGCTCTCACGACCTCTCTGTGCAGCAGATCCCTCCTCTGTAGGAGGAGATTTCTTGAAAACATAAAATGAGAAAATTCTTGTAAGGTCCTTAGAACTGCACTCAGATGCTGAGCAGACAGAAGCCGCTGCCATTGTCAGCCTCTATGGGCCCAGAAAGACTGGGGAGGAAGGAATTGCAAACAGACAAGGCAGCCAGAGAAAATGAATTACAACTAAGGTCGAGAGATGTCGCTTGAAGAGAAGTTACAATAGGTGGTTCTGAACCCTTGCTACACACAGGCCGTAATTTTGGCTCTGAGCTTCCCAGTGGGCAATGCAAAAAGAGAAACACTGGCCGGGTATGGTGGCTCATGCCTGTCATCCCAGCACTTTGGGAGGCCGAGGCGGGAGGATCACAAGGTCAGGGGTTTGAGACCAGCCTGACCAACATGGTGAAACCCTGTCTCTACTAAAAATACAAAAATTAGCCAGGTGTGGTGGCATGCACCTATAATCCCAGCTACTCAGGAGGCTGAGGCAGGAGAATCAGTTGAACCTAGGAGGCGGAGGTTGCAGTGAGCTGAGATTGTGCCATTGCACTCCAGCCTGGGTGACAGAGCAAGACTCCGTCTCAAAAAAAACAAAAACAAAAACAAAACAAAAAGAGAAACACTTGCAAGTATGTATGTCTATGGCCACGCACACTTTTGTGGCCATTTGAAGGCATGGATGTGGGCCTGTATGCATGGGGGAGGGCAGGTGCATGCCCGAGCCAGGTGTGGTTGATAGAAAGTGGCCCCAGTGGCCAGGCACGGTGGCTCACGCCTGTAATCCTAGCACTTTGGGAGGCCGAGGCAGGCAGATCACGAGGTCAGGAGATCGAGACCATCCTGGCTAACATGGTGAAACCCCGTCTCTACCAAAAATACAAAAAAAAAAAATTAGCCGGGCATGGTGGCGGGTGCCTGTAGTCCCAGCTACTCGGGAGGCTGAGGCAGGAGAATGGCGTGAACCCGGGAGGCGGAGCTTGCAGTGAGCCGAGATCGCGTCACTGCACTCCAGCCTGGGCGACAGAGCGAGACTCCGTCTCAAAAAAAAAAAAAGAAAGTGGCCCCATGGTCTCAGCCCTCTGGTGTTTCATCCTGCAAATCCCTTCCCCTTAAGTGAGGCCTGGGCCTGTGACTTCCGTGTAGCCAACAGAATAGGGCAAAGGTGTTAGGTGTCACCACCACGATAACTTGTGTTGTATAAGACTCCACTCTGGAGTTGGGCACAGTGGCTCACACACCTGTCATCCCAGTGATTCAAGAAGCTGAGGCAGGAGAATCGCTGTCGTGAGCTATGATCGCACCATTGCACTCCAGCCAGGGCAACAGAGTGAGACTCTGTCTCAAAATAAAAAAAGCCTCCATTTAGCAAACTGAGAACCTTCTCTCCTGGTCCCTGGAAGAGGCCAGGCAGGGAACGGTGGGTGGGTGAACTCTGACAATCAGGAAGAAAACAGGGTTGAGGTGGGAGGATCACTTGAGCCCAGGAGTTTGACACCAGCCTGGGCAACATAGTGAGACCCCTTCTCTACCAAAATAAAACAAATCAGGGACTTCAGTCCCACAACCTCAAGGACTCGCATTCCTCTGACAACCACAGGAGTTTGGTCAAGGACTTTCAACTTCAGGAAGGAGCTCAACGCAGCCAGCACCTTGATTGGCACCGTGGGAGAAGGTGGAAAGAGGACCCAGTCAAGCCACTCCTGAGCCACGGAAGCCGGAGACAGTGCCTGGTAAGCTGGTAAACTTGGAGTGATTTGTTACACAGCTGCAGCTAGCACATTCATGGGTGCCATACCCTTGGTTTCTGCATTATTTATTTAGAGACAGGATCTTGCTCTGTCACCCAGCCTGGAGTGCAACAATGCCATCATAGCTCACTGCAGACTTGACATCCTGGGCTCAAGCAATCTTCCCAGGCACACACCACCATACCTGGCTAATTGTTTTTTTTTTTTTTTTTTTTTTTTTTTTTTTAAGACAGAGTCTCGCTCTGTCGCCCAGGCTGGAGTGCAGTGGTGCAATCTCAGCTCACTGCAAGCTCCGCCTCCCAGGTTCCCGCCATTCTCCTGCCTCAGCCTCCCAAGTAGCTGGCACTACAGGCACCCACCACCCTGCCTGGCTAAGTTTTTATATTTTTAGTAGAGACGGGGTTTCACCGTGTTAGCCAGGATGGTCTCAATCTCCTGACCTTGTGATCTGCCCGCCTCTGCCTCCCAAAGTGCTGGGATTACATGTGTGAGTCACCGTGCCCGGCCTTTGTTTTTTTTGTTTTTTTTTTTTTTTTTTTTTTTTTTTTTTGAGACGGAGTCTCGCTGTGTCTCCCAGGTTGGAGTGCAGTGGCGCGATCTCGGCTCACTGCAAGCTCCGCCTCCCAGGTTCATGCCATTCTCCTGCCTCAGCCTCCCAAGTAGCTGGGACTACAGGCGCCCGCCAACACGCCCGGCTAATTTTTTGTATTTTTAGTAGAAACGGGGTTTCACCGTGTTAGCCAAGATGGTCTCGATCTCCTGACCTCGTGATCCGCCCGTCTCGGCCTCCCAAAGTGCTAGGATTACAGGCGTGAGCCACCGCGCCCGGCCTGTTTTTGTTTTTGTTTCTGAGACACAGTCTTGCTCTGACGCCCAGTCTGGAGTGCAGTGGCATGATCTCGGCTCACTGCAACTTCCACCTCCTGGGTTCCAGCAATTTTCCTGCCTCAGCCTCCAGAGTAGCTGGGATTACAGGTGCGTGCCACCATGCCCAACTAACTTTTGTATTTTTAGTAGAGACAGGATTTCACCACGTTGGCCAGGCTGGTCTCGAACTCCTGGCGTCAAGTAATCCGCCCGCCTCATCCTACCAAAGTGCTGGGATTACAAGCGTGAGCCACTGCAGCTGGCAAATTTTTATTTTTTGTAGAGATGGGGGATCTGGCTATGTTGCCCAGGCTGGTCTCAAACTCCTGGGCTCAAGTGATTCTCCTGCTGTGCCTCTCAAACTGCTCATGTAGCAGGTGTGAGCCACCACGCCCATCCAGTTTCTGCATTTTCACCGGCCACCAGCCTGGTGAAGGCCTCTTGCCCCTTCATCAATCCCATACACAGCCTTCATCAGTGCTCACAGTCACTGCTTACATTTATTAAACACTTGCTGTGGGCCAGGCTCTGCATTAACCACCCTACCTGTGTCGTCTTGGTTCGTGACTTCACCAGCCACAGGAAACCAGGAAACTTATCAAGCACCCGCTTTCCAGATGGGGAAATCAAGGACCGGAGTTTCAAGGGAATTCTCCTAGAGAACTCAGAGGGTAAGTGAGGGCTCTGGGGTTGTCCGGCTCTGGCCTCCACCCCTTGCCTGCTCCCTGGGGTCGAGGATTGGCCGGTGTCTTCATCATCTCACAAAGCCCCTGAGTCTGTGGTTCTCGGAGTGAGGGCCCCGGGCCAAGAGCATCGGTGTGACCCAAGAACTTGTGAGAAGTGCAAATTCTGCAACCCCAGCTGCTCTGAATGAGGGCCTGCCAATATGGGGGCTTCTGGATATGGGAGGGAGCGGGAATCTGGGCTTCAGTGAGGCCCCCGGGGGTCCTGCTGCACGTTCAGGTCTGAAAACCACTGAATGGGCAGGTTCTGCTACCTCACACCTCTGGGCCTTCGCACAGGCTGTTCCCCCCCAGGAAAGGCAGGTCCTCGCTGCCCCATCTCACCGAGGCCTCTTATTCTTCTTTTTTTTTTTTTTGAGACAGAGTCTCGCTCTGTCCCCCAGGCTGCAGTGCAGTGGGGCAATCTCGGCTCACTGTAAGCTCCGCCCCCCTGGGTTCACGCCATTCTGCTGCCTCAGCCTCCCGAGTAGCTGGGACTACAGGTGCCCGCCACCACGCCTGGCTAATTTTTTGTATTTTTAGTAGAGACGGGGTTTCACCGTGTTAGCCAGGATGGTCTCGATCTCCTGACCTCATGATCCGCCCGCCTCAGCCTCCCAAAGTGCTGGGACTACAGGCAAGAGCCACCGCGCCCGGCCTAATTTTAAAAATTTTTGTAGAGACACCATCTCGCTATGTTGCCCAGGCTGGAGTGCAGTGGTGCCATCACAGCTTACTGCAGCCTTGACCTTCTGGGCTCAGGCGATCCTCCCACTTCAGCCTCCTGCGTGGCTGGGACCACAGGCACACACCACCATGCCTGGCTATTTTTTTTCTATTTTTTATACAGAAAGGGTTTCACAATGTTGTCCAGGCTGGTCTCAAACTCCCGGGCTCAAATGATCCTCCCACCTCGGCCTCCCAAAATGCCAGACTCACAGGCATGAGCCACCGCACCCGGCCTCATCCTCATTCTGTAGGTCTCAGCTGAGGTCACTGCCTCAGGGAAGCCGTCCCTGAGACCCCAGCCTCCATTGGCTCTCCCGTGTCAGTTTCTCTCTCCTGTGTCTGTTTTTTTTTTTGACCGAGTCTCACTCTGTCGCCCAGGCTAGAGTGCAGTGGCACGATCTTGGCTCACTGCCACCTCCGCCTCCTGGGTTCAAGCGATTCTCCTGCCTCAGCCTCCTGAGTAGCTGGGATTACAGATGCCTGCCACCATGCCCAGCTAATTTTTGTATTTTTAGTAGAGACTGGGTTTCGCCATGTTGGTTAGGCTGGTCTGGAACTCCTGACCTCATGATCTGCCTGCTTTGGCCTCCCAAAGTGCTGGGATTACAGGTGTGAGCCACTGCACCAGGCCTCCTGTGTCTGTCTTACAGGGTTCTCATCACCGTCCGTAATGCCATATTTTCTCCTGGAAGTTTTTGGCTTTGTACCTGTTCTTCTCTCTCCTGGACTATGAACTTTGAGGAGGCAGGGGCCCGATCTGTCCCGGCCGGTGGCCCCAGCACCCAGCACAGAGCCTGGGGCACAGCAGGTGCATGGTGACTGGGGGCTGGGTGAGTGAGTCAGTGAATGAATGAATGAATGAATGAAGGAGTGAATGCACAGAGGCCCCTGCCTTCCTGCCTCTCCGTCGCCATGAGAGAAAGGAAGCAAAATTTCAAACAACTCAAAGATGTATCAGCCTGGAGCCGCGGGAAACACCAGCTCCCCTGGCAGGGTGCATCGACCCACGGTGGGGCGGGCAGGCGTCCGGCTTTGTGCAGGCGGAGGTAGGGGGGCTCGAGGTGGGGAGGGGGGCTGCACCAACCCGCTCGGTGGCGATCAAAACGCGCCCCCACTCCCTGCCTGGGCTTCAGCGGCCAAGCGCATGGGGTCTGCCGATGGAGGCTGCGGGGGCTGGAGGGGGGCGAACAGCCTCTGCAGCGGCCAGGACAGAAAAGCTCTCTCTCCCGACACACAAAAGCAGGAAGGCCACATTAAGCCCATTATCAATATTTTGCCTGGAAAAAATACAAAAAGCATTTTCTTCTCTGAAAAATTAATAACCTCGAAAGGTGGGGAGGCTGGGTTTGATGTCTGGTGAGTGGAGGAGGGGGTTGGTGAGGCTTTGCTTTCTGCCTCCCTCGCCGCTCGCCCCATGGGTGCCTGGGTCCCTCTGGGCAGGCCCGGCTCCTCCAGCCCACCTCCAACTGCCACCACCTGCTCCTAGTCCTGGCTGAGGCCCCAGCAAACCTTGGGCTGTGAGCCCGGCTCACCAGCCTGGCTCCAAGCCTGGGTCTTCCAGATCCACCGTTACAGTCCCCTCTGAGGAGGTGGCATCCCCCAACCTGAGCCCAGGTGTCAGCCCCTCTCGACTCTGTCCACATGGGCCATGTTCTCCTAGCTCTCGCTAAGAAACTCCTACTCTACCTGCAGAACGCAGCTCCAATGCCCACTCTACCGCAGGGCCTTTACTTCCTCTTCCCCTAGACTCAGGTCTCTCCCTCTGGCCCAGTTCTGGGTCCCTTGTCTTCCCTGACCCTGGGGGGGCTTCCTGGGGGCTCTGGCTCTCTTCCAGGACCTCAGCAGCACCCTGCACAGTGCACCATTATAATTTGGAGAATGGATGGGGCTCCTTTTTTTAATTTTTTTGAGACGAAGTTTCACTCTTGTTGCCCAGGCTGGAGTGCAATGGCACGATCTCAGCTCACCACAACCTCTGCCTCCTGGGTTCAAGCGATTCTCCTGCCTCAGCCTCCAGAGTAGCTGGGATTACAAGCGCCTGCGACCACGCCCAGCTAATTTTTTGTATTTTTAGTAGAGACGGGGTTTGTCCATGTTTGCCAGGCTAGTTTCGAACTCCTGACCTCAGGTGATCCGCCCGCCTTGGACTCCCAAAGTGCTGGAATTACAGGCGTGAGCTGCCGCGCCTGACTGGGGCTCCTTTTGGTGGGTGGAAGTCTTCCTTGGAAGCCCCCTTCCCTCCTGGCCTCCTCTTGCCCATGAGGCCCTTCATCCTGGAGAGAAGATTCTGGAATCTGGCTGGTGGGAGGGGCATAATTCTTCTCAGGCCTCAGGTTCCATTTTAATAAAACTAGGGGGTTGGATCTGATTTTAAATTTTGAAATGATTTATTGGCTCATTTCCCCCAACTCTTCCTGAGCTCTTTCTTAGAGACAGGATCTGCCTTTGTCGCCCAGGCTGGAGTGCAGTGGCGCAATCTTGGCTCACTGCAGCCTCGACCTCCCAGGCTCAAGCGATCCTCCCACCTCAGCCTCCTGAGTAGCTGGAACTACAGGCATTCACCACCACACCCAGCTAATTTTTAAATTTTTGCAGAGACAGGGTCTCACTACATTGGCCAGGTTGGTCTTGAACTCTTGACCTCAAGTGATCCTCCCGCCTCGGCCTCCCAAAGTGCTGGGATTACAGATGTGAGCCACTGCGCCTGGCCCCAAGCCCCTTCCACGGGTAGACTTTGCAATATTGGAGATGCTGAGAAAAATCGGCCAGTGTCCAGTGACTCATTGTCTGCAAACAACATTGATGTCTGTGCGTGCCCACCCCCTGAGGTTGCGGCACGATTCCTATTTTATTGAAAATACTAGAGCCCAGGGAGGTCCTGGGAGGCCCTGAAGGCCTCGGCAGGAAGAAGCTGGTCCATCTGGGCGACGACTGGGGGACATCTGACGAATGGGGGTCCCTCTGGAGCTCCAGAGAGGAAGAGGCAGGGAGCTGTTCTTGGTGCTGAAGCCAGACTGGAGGGTCTCTGGTCTGGGAAGGGGGCTTCTCCCAACCCTGCCACCTGCCTGCCCCTCCCCGGCCCCTCCCCGGGTGGGGTTCAGACTCTCTCCCCCACCTCCAGGCAGGCTGAACAAGCCCGGTTTGGCCAACTCTGTGTCCGTTCATCAGGCTGTCATCGTCCCCTCTTGAGGGTCTCTGCAGCTCTGCCGCCTCCTGGGCCCCTGCCCCATCCTGCCCAGCCCCTCACGTTGGCACAGTCCTCAGCTGGGAGCACCTGTGCTCAGCTCTGCACCCCCAAACCCTTTGTTGAATGAATGGACAGATGACAATCGTGGCACCTGGACACTGCTGTACGACCCCCCATATCTAGGTCCCAGTCTCTTTCTGTACCCCAGACCCTCCCCACAAATGCACGAGACCATCTGAGCTGCAGAAATTCTGGGAGGACTTCCTGGGGGAGGTGACCCCATCAGAACCTGGCAATGGTTTTCCTTCCACCACCGCCGCCCCCACCTTGAATCTCAGCCCAGCTGAACTTGAAAGGCTGGGCGGGCGAGGGTGGGGGCAGCGTCTCATCCGCCTGGAGGGGAGAAAACCGAGCTCATTAGGGGAGGGGATCAAACGCGAAGCTCCGGGCTGGGTGCGGGAGGAGGCGCTGACAAGAGGGAATATTTTATCGAGGCGGCTCGCTCTCTTCCAAGGCCAGCACCTCGTCAGATATCGAGCATGCTTGTCGATGCTGCCAACCGTAAGTGGAGGAAAAAAATCGCTTAATGGGCTGCTCCAGGCTCACTCAGGTGGGTGGGTGCCCGGCTGGCCGAGAAAGGACGGTGATACTGGGTCCTTAAAAGGGCCTCCGCCATCCTCCCCCACTCTGCGGGGCTCGAGGGGGCTCGAGGCATCTGCTAATAACCCTTCGGCGCTCGTCCCATCTCCCGGGTTCCTACTGCCTGCGTGTGGCTGGGGGTTGCGGGGGGGTCTCCACTTATTTTAATTTTACAAGCCGAGCCCTAGATGTGGAATCGCTCCACTGAGCTTTTCCTGCACCCGCTGATGCCAGGCCTGGAGCTGGCCATGGAAGGCCCCGTGGTGATGGGAGAGGCTCACAGTGTGAGGGTGGTGGCTGACTTTATTTTTTTAGAGACAGGGTCTTGCTCTGTTACCCAGGCTGGAGTGCAGTGGTGCAATCATAGCTTACTGCAGCCTCGAACTCCTGGGCTCAAGCCATCCTCCCCACTCAGCTCCTGAGTAGCTGGGACTACAGGCTTGCACTGCCATGCTCAGCGAATTTTATATTGCCCAGGCCGGTCTTGAACTCCTGGCCTCAAGTGGTCCGCCACCTTGGCCTCCCAAAGTGCTGGGATTACAGGCATGAGCCACTGTGCCCGGCCAGTGGCAGACTTTAAACCATGGCTGACAGCGGGTCTGGGAGCCTGAGTTGAGAAGGGCACCGTTGCCCCGAAAGGCGTAGGAGGTGCAGGAGTTCATTCAGTGAAGAGAAGTAGGAAAAGCAGGCAAAGGCTTGGGGGTTAGGAGAGCATTGAGGTGAGGAGGGGCTGGGTCGGCAGGGTCTGTGGGCCTGGCGGGGGGGTGTCATCATTCCCTTAAGAGTCAGGGGCAGCCAGGCAATGGGTAGGACTGCATTGTTTTTTTATTTGTTTTGTTTTTTTGTTTTTTGAGGCAGGGTCTCACTCTGTTGTCCAGGGTGGAGTGTAGTGGTGGAGGGCACCTGTAATCCCAGCTACTAGGGAGGCTGAGACAGGAGAATTGGCTCACTGCAGCCTCGACCTCCTGGGTTCAAGAGATCCTCCTGCCTCGGCCTCCCGAGTAGCTGGGACTACAGGTGCCCTCCACCATGTCCAGCCTGGAGTGGATTTTTTTTTTTTGAGACGGAGTTTCACTGTTGTTACCCAGGCTGGAGTGCAAATGACATGATCTCAGCTCACAGCAACCTCCGCCTCCCAGGTTCAAGTGATTCTCCTGCCTCAGCCTCCTGAGTAGCTGAGATTACAGGCATGAGCCAGCACGCCTGGCTAATTTTGTATTTTTAGTAGAGACGGGGTTTCTCCATGTTGGTCAGGCTGGTCTCGAACTCCTGATCTTAGGTGATCCACCCACCTCGGCCTCCCAAAGTGCTGGGATTACAGGCGTGAGCCACTGTGCCCGGCCTGCAGTGGATTTTTAAAAGATGAAAACAAGCACTATTTTTAGGACAAGCTGGTGATATCTTCTTTTTTTTTTTTTTTTTTTGACAGAGTCTTGCTCTGTCGCCAGGCTGGAATGCAGTGGCGCAATCTCAGCTCCCTGCAACCTCCACCCCCCAGGTTCAAGGGACTCTCCTGCCTCAGCCTCCCCAGTAGCTGGGATTACAGGCATGAGCCACGGCGCCCGGCGGTTATGCTTGTCGATGCTGCCTGTTTTCACTTTATAGAAGAACTGGGCTCTGTAGACACAAGCCACTTTTTCCTACCTGCTCAGAGCTAGTGAGTTTCGGGAACTGGAGGCCAGGAGCAGGGATCACGGGAGAAAAGCCCTGGGTCCCTGGGGAAGTCAGATCAGAGCCATCTGCAGAGGAGCTGGGCTGTGGGAGGGGGGTCCCCTGTCCTGCGAACCTCAGAAAAGCTGAACTACAAAATAGGTATCTGTAATTTTTGTCACATTTTCAATCTGTTTTTGAGCAAGTAATATACATATATACGTGGGAGAAACAAAACTTACATGGAAACAGCAAAAAAATAAATGCCCACCTCAACCCTTCCTGTGCCACCCTGTGCCCTTGGACGTGGAAGCCTTCATTATCTGTCCTAGGGCCTCATGATACACCATGAAGAGTATCCGTGGCCGGGCACGGTGGCTCACGCCTGTAATCCTTGCACTTTGGGAGGGCGTGGCAGGTGGATCATCTGAGGTCAGGAGTTCAAGACCAGCCTCGCCAACACAGTGAAACCCCATCTCTACTAAAAATACAAAAATTAGCCGGGCGTGGTGGTGGACAGGAGAATCGCTTGAACCCGGAAGGCGGAGGTTACAGTGAGCCGAGATCGCGCCACTGCACTCCAGCCTGGGTGACAGAGCAAGACTCTGTCTCAAGGGAAAAAAAAAAAAAAGTATCTGTATATACTTAGAGACATACTCTGACTTAATGTGACCAGTCTCTACTCACTGTTCAGCATGTAGCTTTTTTTTTTTTTTTTTTTTTTTTAAAGACAAGTGTCCCTCTGTCACCCAGGCTGGAGTGCAGTGGTGCAATCTCGGCTCACTGCAACCTCCGCCTCCGGGGTTCAAGCGATTCTCCTGCCTCAGCCTCCCGAGTAGCTGGGATTACAGGCGCCCGCCACCACGCCCGGCTAATTTTTATATTTTTAGTAGAGAAGGGCTTTCACCTTGTTGGCCAGGCTGGTCTGGAGCTCCTGGCCTCAGGTGATCCTCCCACCTTGGCCACCAAAAGTGCTGGGATCACAGGTGTGAGCCACGCGCCCAGCTTCGGTGGGTAGTTTTTCATCCCTCCCCACTCCTACCCTCCTTTCCATATTTTCCAAGGCTGGACATGCCGTTCCTCCAGCACTGAATGATCCTCCTCTGTCTGAATACACCACAGCCCACTGATACGTTCACCTGCTCAAGGGAAGCTTGGTTGCTTCCTGATTTGGCCAGCTATGAATAAAGCTGCCATAAGCTTTCGTGTGCAGGGTTTTGTGTGGACACAAGTTGCCAACTCATTTGGGGGCACCTAGCCTTTTCAATGAATATATCTAGAAAGGTTTTTGTTTTTCCTCAGATGGAGTCTTGCTCTGTCACCCAGAGCTGGAGTGTAATGGCACAATCTCGGCTCACTGCAACCTCTGCCTCCCGGGTTCAAGCAATTCTCCTGCCTCAGCCTCCCACGTAGCTGGGATTACAGGCGCTCGCCACCACACCCGGCTAATTTTTGTATTTTTAGTAGAAATGGGGTTTTACTATGTTGGCCAGGCTGGTCTCAAACTCCTGACCTTGTGATCCGCCTACCTCAGCCTCCCAAAGTGCTGGGATTACAGGCATGAGCAATTGCACCCAGCTTTTTTTTTTTTTTTTTTTTTTTTTTTTTTTTTTTTTTGACAGAGTTTCACACTTGTTGCCCAGGCTGGAGTGCAATGGTGTGATGTCGGCTCACTGCAACCCCCGTCTCCTGGGTTCAAGCAATTCTCCTGTCTGAGCCTCCTGAGTAGCTGGGATTACAGGTGCCTGCCACCACACCCAGCTAATTTTTAAAATATTTTTAGTAGACACGGGGTTTCACCATGTTGGCCAGGCTAGTATCAAACTCCTGACCTCAGGTGATCCACCTGCCTCAGCCTCCCACAGTGCTGGGATTTACAGGTGTGAGCCACCGTGTCTGGCTTTTTTTTTTTTTTTTTTTTTGAGACAGGGTCTTGCTCTGTCTCCCAGGCTGGAGTGCAGTGACGCAGTGTCAGCACACTGCAGCCTCAACCTCCCAGAGTCAAGCAATCCTCCCATCTCAGCCTCCTCCATAGCTGGGACCACAGGTGCTCACCACCACACCTGGCTAATTTTTTTTTTTCTTTTTTTCTTTCTTTTGAGATGGAGTTTTTCTCTTGTTGCCCAGGCTGGAGTGCAGTGGCGAGATCTCAGCTCACTGCAACCTCTGCCTCCCAGTTTCAAGGGATCCTCCTGCCTCAGCCTCCCGAGTAGCTTGGATTACAGGCACCCGCCACCACACCTGGCTAATTTTTGTATTTTTAGTAGAGATAGGGTTTCACCATGTTGGCCAGGCTGGTCTCGAACTCCTGACCTCAAGTGATCTGCCCGCCTCGGCCTCCCAAAATTCTGGGATTACAGGCGTGAGCCACCACTCCTGGCCTGAGTTCACATTTTAAATTTTGTTAGACATTGGCCCATCATGTTCTCCAAAGATCCACTTGAATTGATCCAGCCACCAAGAGCCCCTGAGTGGGAGTCACTGTGAGTGTGTGTGTGTGTGTGTGTTGGTCTCGGGGCTGTGGGGGGGATCTGGTGTCCCCTCTCCCCCTGGGCCGATGGAGGTGGGGTGGGGGCACCTCGGCACCCGTCCCTGGAGAGACAGGAGGAGCCGATAAGCAAACACGTCAATCACTCGATCCCTGGAATTGGGTTAATAAAGCTGCCAGATGGAGAGATGGCTTCGGAAATCCACGCGTCCGGCCATGTCCAACGGGGACAGCGTGCCTGGACACAGCTGCCGCCCATCAACACAGGGCCGGAGAGGACGCGGGGGACCGTTGTCGGGGCCTCAGCTTCTCCATCTGTCCAGGGGGCTTCCACGCTGCACCCCCGAGGGCCTCCCGTGTGCAGCACTAGCCGATGTTTGATGTTCTCACGGCGCACCCAGGACCGCTGGGTTCTCTTCTTCAATCCCAGGCTCTGGGGAGGGACCCCTGCTCAAGGCAGACAGGCCTCTGCCATTATGGAGCTCCCGGGAGGCCAACATTTATGAAATAAATGCATGAGTGGAACCGGCGGCTCCTGCGTTCAAGACGAGGCTCCTCGGGCTGATACCGGGGTCAGACCCGGGCTGGCGGGTCCAGGAGGGCTCCTGAGGAAGTGGCTGTGGACAGGAGGCCTGAGATGAGCTGGGGTCAGTGGTGGGGTTGGACCCGTTTCCCCGCAGTGAGAACAGCAGGAGAGGGTCAGGGGGCTGGGCACGGGGTCGGGGTGGTCGCAGGTGCAGACACTGGTGTGCACCGGCACACACACCCTCACACCCGCACATGCCCACACACTGCCAGGTACACGAACAGGTATACACACGCACGTA
This sequence comes from Pan troglodytes, assembly GCF_028858775.2. Lineage (NCBI taxonomy): Eukaryota > Metazoa > Chordata > Mammalia > Primates > Hominidae > Pan > Pan troglodytes. The sequence continues at coordinate 4,024,427 of NC_072418.2, read as the reverse complement.
CACACCCGTGTACCTTCTGCCACTCACACTGACATGCTCATAGATGTGCACCGATACACACACACCCTCACACCGGTGCATGCCTGCAAAAACAGCACACATACGCTCACACACAAATGCACAGGCACGCTATCCTAGGTACCTACTCACACAGGCGCACTCCCACCCTCAAATGGCCGCACATCTGCACACAGCAACACACACGTAGGTATGCACTGATGCGCACACACTAATAGGTACACACCTGCACACACACACGCACATACACATATACACACAACACGCGCGTATCCCTTGCACACCCTCACGAGCTCACATACACACGTGTACCCAACACTAACAATACACACAGTCACAGACCCTGGCGTGCCTCTGCGTCCTTCCCCCCACATGCTCACACAAAGCACTTACACACTCACACCCACATTCACACGCGTACAAAGGCACAGCCGCTGAGTGCACCCTCTCACACGCATGCACACACACAAACACACACGAACACGCACATGCACACACACGAAGCCACACAGGCGCACACACATGCACACACACAAAACCACACATGCACACACACGAACCCACACGTGTACATGCAGGAACACAACATGCACACACGGGAACACACAGGAGCACACACGAACCCACACATGCACATTCACACAACACACTTGTCCACACACCCTGCAGCTCACTTACACACACACACACAGGAAGCCACACGGAGCCACACACACTCGCGCACACTCTCGTAGGGCTGTCGTTGAACCATTCCTGCGTTGAAAACCTAAACAGCCATTTCCAAACAGCACAACCTTTGTGAAAATCCAGCTTTTTCATCTTGCACACGAATCGGCCAACCTCCGCCTCCCTCTCCCTCCCCACTCAATAACCAGGTTAAAATAAAAATTGAATTCCAGGATCTGCTTTCAAAAATCACCCCACACAATCCGCCGGTCAATGCAACCTTCCTCAGCTGTTAGGAATTAGAAACGCAGCAGCAGAGGAAGGAGATGGAGATGTCAGGTGGAACGTTATGGGAAAAATATGAAATAAATGCAGATATCAGGGACTGTGTGAAGACCGAGGCTTACGTGCAGGACACAGAAGCTGGGAGGCCTGAGCAAAGTGGCCAGGGCTGAGTTTAGGTGGCGGAGAAGGCTACGATCAGCAATTTTCTCCTTTTGTATTTCCTTTAAGGTGGTTATGGAGTTGCACAGAAGGTTTTCTTCTCTAAAACCACAGCGATTTGGGGCACATGTGGGATTAATGGAGACCTTTAAACAAATCTCTGAGCCCTGGACTTGGCATGGCACGTACATCAAAAGCATCATGCGTGTTAAATATTAAAACATTTACGGCCAGGCGCGGTGGCTCATGCCTGTAATCCCAGCGCTTTGGGAGGCCAAGGTGAGCGGATCACGAGGTCAGGAGTTCGAGACCATACTGACTAACATGGCAAAACCCTGTCTCTACTAAAAATACAAAAATTAGCCAGGTGTGGTGGCATGTGCCCGTAATCCCAGCTACTTAGGAGGTTGAGGCAGGAGAATCGCTTGTACACGGGAGGTGGAGGTTGCAGTGAGCAGAGATCGCACCACTGCACACTAGTCTGGACAACAGAGCGAGACTCCGTCTCAAAAACAAAAAAAAAATGCACAGATCTGTCAAATAAGCCAATCTTGTTTTTCACCCTTAAAGAAAGAAGAAATCTTCTTGGCTCCACACAGGGAACCCTAGCATTTTATAAGCAGCGTCTTTATTCTGACAATAACTCTTCTTTTGACAAAGTCCAGGTGTTCATTTGAATGAGCCCAAGTGGTTGTTGGGGGATTTGCGATTTTTTTTTTTTTTTTTTTACTAAATTGGAATGTTTAGGGCACTACCCACATCCCCTTCAAAATAACCATAAGCTTTTCTCAAGTCTGACCTTGACTTGGGACTTCCTCTCACAGGGCCTCTGTGTAATGGGAGATTCGTTTGGACATGAAGATCTCACACTGTTCCTAAACCCTTTAATTTCAACATTGCATTTATTATTTTTAAATTATTATTATTTTTTAGGCTGGACACAGTGGCTCACGCCTGTAATCCCAGCACTTTGGGAGGCTGAGGTTGGAGGATCACTTGAGGCCAGGAGTTTGAGACCAGCCTGGCCAATATGGCCAAACTCCGTCTCTACTAAAAATACAAAAATTAGTGGGACATGGTGGTGCATGCCTGTAGTCCCGGCTACTTGGGAGGCTGAGGCAGGATAATCGCTTGAACCCAGGAGGTGGAGGTTGCAGTGAGCCAAGATCGCACCACTGCACTCCAGCCTGGGCGACAAAGCTAAACTCCATCTCAAAAAAAAAAAAATTATTATTTTTTAGAGATGGGGTCTTGCTCTGTTGTCCAGGCTAGTCTGGAACTCTGGGCTCAAGTGATACTCCTGTCTCAGCCTCCCAGAGTGCTGGGATTACAGGCATGAGCCACACCACACCTGGCCTATTATTATTATTTTTAATTAATTTTTGTAGGCAGAGTCTTGCTCTGTCGCTCAGGCAGGAGTGCAGTGGTGCGATCTCAGCTCACTGCAACCTCCGTCTCCCGGGTTCAAGTGATTCTCCTGCCTCAGCCTCCCAAGTAGCTGGGACTACAGGCATTCACCACCATGCCCGGCTAATTTTTGTACTTTTAGTAGAGACGGGGTTTCTCCAAGTTGGCCAGGCTGGTCTGGAACTCCTGACCTCAAGGAATCCACTGCCTTGACCTCCCAAAGTGCTGGGATTACAGGCGTGAGCCACCGCGCCTGGCCCCTTCCTATTACTATTTTGAAATTTCATCTTTTTAATTTTAGATTCAGGAGTACATATGCGGGTTTGTTCCATGGGTATATGGTGTGATGCTGAGGTTTGGGATATGACCGATCCCGTCGTCACCCAGGTGCTAAGCATGGTACTCAGGAGTTTCTCAGCCCCTGTTCCCCACCTTCCCCGATTTGGAAGTCCTCAGGGTCTATTATTCCCATCCTTGTGTCCATGAGTACCCAATGTTTTAGCCTCCACTGATAAGCGAGAACATGGGTACTTGGTTTTCTATTCCTGCTTTCATTCGCTTAGGATAATGGCCTCCAGCTGCACGCATGTTGCTGTAAAGGGCACGATTTCGTCCTTTTTCGTGGCTGTTCAACATCGCATTTCAATTTAAGGAACGGTCCCTCCTTATGGGGTGGTGGGTTCCAGGCTGCGACGGTGTGGGACCCAGCAACGCGGGAAGATGTTTTAGCTTTGCTTGGAGGGTGCAGATGTCAGCACGGCGTGGCAGAGAGAGTCTGAAGCCCTCGAGCCACATTCTCTGGGCTCCAGGCCCCTTGCACCCCATAAACCCTTTGCGCCTTGGGTAATCCCCGGGCCCTCGTGAGCCTCAATTTTCCTGTCTAGGGAATGGAGAGCAGCCCGCCCAGGGAGATGGCCGGGGCGGCGGTCAGGGGGTCCGTGCATGTCCGGGAGGGAGGTCCTGGCCGCCCCTGCCCCCACCCAGCCGTACCCTCGCCCCCCGCCGCGGGAACCGTGCGTCCCCAAGATAAGAGACGGGTCAATAAAGTTTTCTTCCAAGATGGTCCAGCTCTCTCCATCCTCTCGGGCCCCCTCCCCAAGCCGGGAAAGGTCAGATGCGAGGCGGCATCGACCCGCGCCCGGAGCCAGGCCCCCGGCCACGCCGAGCCCGAGCTGACCAAGTGACCACGCGCGGCCGGGGCCCGCGCCGCCGCCAGCCAATGGGAGCGCGCCGGGCAGCGGTTGCCGGGCAACGCGCCGGGGGGGCGGGGTCGGGCGGGTGCGGGGAGGCCCGAGCGCGGCCGATCAATCCCGCGGCCCCGCGCATGCGCCCCCGCGCGGCCCGGAGGGGGCTCGGCCGGCGCCCAGCGGTCATCGATCGCCGCGGCCCCAGGCGCTGAATAAGCTCAGGAAGGGCTTCCGGGAGGGGCCCGGTGCTCCCGCCCCGCCGCATCTCTCCGTAATAGCAATGGCAACAATAGCGTCGACAGCATCGCCTCCCGCCTGCTGGACCGCGCCGCGGAGCCTCCCCCAGCACCCAGGCCAGGGCTTCATCGGGGTCCGCTGTATCCTGGAGGTGGCCGCAGGGGCCCCACAGTCGGGATTCCAATCCCATTCCCACCACCTGCTACCTCGGGGCCGGGGGGGGGGCGGTGGCTGTGATGCCAGCGCTGTGGGAGGCCGAGGCGGGAGGATCGCTTGAGGCCTGGAGTTAGAGACCAGCCTGGACAACATAGCGAGACCACCCCCCCTCCCCGACATCTACAAAAATTTGCCAGGCGTGGTGGTGCCTTTGGTCCCAATGATTTGGGAGGCTGAAGCAGGAGGATTATTTGAGGCCAGGAGTTGGAGATCAGCCTGGGCAACATAGCGAGACTCCGATCTCTACAAAAAATACAAAAATTAGCCAGGTGTGGTGGTGCCTTTGGTCCCTATTATTTGGGAGGCTGAGGTAGGAGGGTCACTTGAGCCCAGGAGGTCAAGGCTGCAGTGAGCTGACATCGCACCACTGCACTCCAGCCTGGGTGACAGAATGAGACCCTGTCTCTAAAAACAAAACAAAAAACCCCACAGATGTATTTTTCTACAGTCTAGAGGCCTGAAATTTGAAATCAAGGTGTGGGCAGGGCCATACTCCCTCCTAAAGCTCTAGGAGGCCGGGCGCCGTCGCTCATGCCTATAAAAACAGCACTTTGGGAGGCTGAGGTCGGAGGATCGCTTGAGGCCAGGAGTTTGTGACCAACCTGAGCAACATGGCGAGATCTCATCTCTACAAAAATGAAAATTCGAACAGTAGCCAGGGTGGTGAGTTCCTGTGGTCCCATTACTTTTTCTTTTCTTTCTTTCTTTTCTTTTTTTTTTTTGAGATGGAGTTTTGCTCTTGTTGCCCAGGCTGGAGTACAATGGCACCATCTTGGCTCACGGCAACCTCCGTCTCCTGGGTTCAAGCAATCCTCCTGCCTCAGCCTCCCGAGTAGCTGGGATTACAGGCATGCGCCACCACGCCTGGCTACTTTTGTATTTTTTGTAGAGACGGGGTTTCACCGTGTTGATCAGGCTGGTCTCGAACTCCTGGCCTCAGGTGATCCACCCGCCTCGGCCTCCCGAAGTGCTGGGATTCCAGGCGTGAGCCACTGCGCCCGGCCGACCCGGTCTCTTAAAACAACAACAGACAGGGGTTTTACCAAAATGGGCTCACCTGACCTCTGACTCTCGTGTGGTCTGTGTCTTTCCTGTTATCTCACGGGCATCTTCCCGTGTCATTTAAATGTCTCCTCCCCCATCACCTTTGATAACCACCCAGCATTCCACCCAAGGAAGAGGCCACCGCTGTTTCTCAGTCCCCTTCGCTTGGGTAGCAAAGCTATGCCCAGTACGTTTTGTTCCGGAACACAGCAGAAGAGCAGCATCGGGCAAGGGTAACACATTGAAATAAGCGGAGGATGGGCATGTGAATAATAAAGGCCCCCCCAGCACGTACACCTGAATGAAAAAGCATCTAGAATTTCTGACCCCCCCCCCATCCCCTCCTGTCTCTGTGGATGGGCCTTTCCTGGACATTTCATAGAAACAGGATCACACACTGTGTGTCCTTTTGTGTCTGGCGTCTCTCACTGAGCGTGACGTCCTCAAGGTGCATCTATGCTGTGGTCTGGGTCAGAACTTCATCCCTTTCTGAAAAATTTTATTTTATTTTATTTTATTTTATTTATTGAGACAAAGTCTTGCTCTGTCACATAGGCTGGAGTGCAGTGGCACAATCTCAGCTCACTGCAACCTCCGTTTCCCAGGTTCAAGCAATTCTCCTGCCTCAGCCTCCTGAGTACCTTAGATTACAGGCGCACGCCACCACGCCAGGCTAATTTTTGTACTTTTAGTAGAGATGGGATTTCACCGTGTTGGTCAGGCTGGTCTCAAACTCCTGACCTCAGGTGATCCACCCATCTCGGCCCCCCAGAGTGCGGGGATTACAGGCGTGAGCCACCGCGCCCGGCCCAAAATTTTTTTAAACGGTGTTAAAACATATATAAATAAAGTTTCCCATCTCAAGCTTTTTTTTTTTTTTTTTTTTTCTGAGACAGAGTCTCACTTTGTTGCCCAGGCTGGAGTGCAGTGGCACAATCTTGGCTCACTGCAACCTCTGCTTCCCGGGTTCAAGCCATGCTCCTGCCTCAGCCTTCCAAAGTGCTAGGATTACAAGTGCCACCACGTTTGGCTAATTTTTGTATGTTCCGTAGAGACGGGCTCTCGCCATGTTGCCTAGGCTGATCTCAAACCCCTGGGTTCAAGCCATCCTCCCAACTCAGCCTCCCAAAGTGCTGGGATTACAGACGTGAGCCACCATGCCCAGCCCCCGTGTTACTTTCTATCTCTGGATCTGATGACTCTAGGGCACCTTTATGTGTGGAGTGACACAGGATTTGTCCTTCTGTGTCTGGCACCTCTCACTGAGTGTGATGTCCTCAAGCTTCATCCATGCTGTGGCCTGGGTCAGAGCCTCATTCCTTTTTGTGGCTGAGTTGTGTGGATCCATCCGTCTGGTGATGGACACTTGGGCACCTCCACCCATTGGCTAGTGTAGCTGCTACATCTCTGAACCTGGATGCACCTCAGTGTCTTCTGACATCTTCAATTTCCATCAAGTAGATCCTGGGGCAGGCCCCATATGGGGTCAAGCATCACCCGTCCCACCTCACATGGGGCTGAGCCTCAAGACGCCAATGGGGCCAGGCATGGTGGTTCACACCTGTAATCTCAGCCCTTTGGGAGGCTGAGGCGGGCGGATCACTTGAGATCAGGAGTTCGAGACCAGCCTGGGCAACATGGCAAAACCCCATCTCTACTAAAAATACAAAAAAAAAAAAAAAAAAAAAAAAAAAATTAGCCGGGCATGGTGGTGGATACCTGTAATCCCAGCTACTCAGGAGCCTGAGGCAGGAGAATCACTTGAACCCGAGAGGCAGAGGCTGCAGTGAGCCGAGAACACACCACTGCTCTCCAGCCTAGGCAACAGAGCAAGACTCTGTCTCAAAAAAAAAAAAAAATGCCAATGAGAGGGGCGATGCCAGGACTCATAAGACGGACTCATAAGAAGGACACACCTGAATTTGCCTCCCTGTGTCATGGGACCCCGGGCAGGTGGCTTCACCTCTCTGAGCTTTGGTCTTCTCCTGTGTGAGCAGGGGTGGTTGTGAGGATTAAACGAGACTGGGCAAGGCATCGGAACTTAGATGCCTCAAGATTTTCAGGACATGACTGGGCATGGTGGCTCACGCCTGTAATCCCAGCACTTGGGGAGGCCAAGGCGGGTGGATCACCTGAGGTCAGGAGTTTGAGACCAGCCTGGCCAACGTGGTGAAACCCCGTCTCTACTAAAAATACAAAAATTAGCCGGGCTTGGTGGCGGATGCCTGTAGTCCCAGCTATTCAGGAGGCTGAGGCAGGAGAATTGCTTGAACCCAGGAGGTGGAGGTTGCAGTGAGCTGAGATTGCGCCACTACACTCCAGCCTGGGCAACAGAGCGAGACTCCGTCTCAAAAAAAAAAAAATTTCAAGACATGCTGGGTGAGTGGGGATGACGCGTCTGTGATGAGCAGGCCACAGGCTGTCAGGGTACAGGACCGAGAGCTTCCCCATGCCCCTGGCCTCTATGCCCTTGTGCCATCCTGGGTGCAGGAAGTGTGGCACTGGTGACGGGAGGACAGGTTAAAGGGGTGTGGGGGACGGTCTTTGCTTGAATCCCACTGTGTGACCACGAGCAAGTCACTTCCCTGGTCTGTGCCTCGGTTTCCCTATCTGTAAAATGGAGGTGGTGAGGTCATTGGCTTCCAAAGCCTCAGCATGGTGCCTTCCCAGTGCTGAGAATGTCCTCCATGGGTGATTCTATTAGGGTGGTTTTGAAATCATTCTGCAGCGCCGTCAGCTTCTGGGCCCTCAGAAGCCCGTGCCCCTCTCCTGGCTCTGTCTTCCCATGGGTGTCGTGCCTCTGGCAGCGTATGAATTCTGTAGTTATTTCTGATGTATCCTGGGCCCCCAAAGAAATACATTTTCTTCAATTATTAATCATCCAGGTGTGAGAGACACGTGGGGATGAAATTTGCTCCCTGACCTTTGGGGAGAGGGTGAGGGAGGGAGTGGGGGCAGCCCCTGAGCCTGCACAGATCAGATGGGGGGCTCGGGTGGGGGGGCTGAGACTCTCAGAGTGGGGCCTCCAGAAAGAAGGGGGGGGTCTTGTGAAACGGGTAGTGGAGGGAGTCCCTGATCCCACTTGACTTTTCTCTGTTTTTTTCTCTTCTCTCTCTCCCCTTGGGACCTGGTGTGGGGGGGTCCTTCTGGGTGTGAGTTGGGGGCTGTGCTGAAATGCCAGAGGGAGCTGTGGGAGGCAAGATCTACCAGTGGGGCCTCAGATTTCCAGGCAGTTGGAGGATGGTTCTGGCTTTGTGTCTCCTGGGCTCCTCCAACCCCAGCCCCTGCTACCAATGCCTCGTTCTTCCGCCTTCTACAAAACAGGCAGAAGGTGCCCCCAGCCAGAAGGTGCCCCCAGCCAGAAGGCACCCCCCAGGCTGGGCTGCGAGAGAGGATGCAGACAGGGCTTGGAGGAGGCCTCGGGCTGGGGCTGTCTCTGGGAGATGCTGCCTGGGAGGGCTCCTGGAAAAGAGGCTTGAAGGATGAGGAGTGCTTTTGCCAGCATGCAGGGTGGGGAACGACCTCCAGTCCAGAGGAACTGCTGGGCAAGGGCTGGGTGGGATGCGGGCGAGTGTGACAACAGCCAGGGGGTGCTGCGGTGGGAGGTGGGCCTGGCGGGCTGGGCGGCGCGTGGCTGGACTTGCAGTGGAACAGCTCGTTCTTGGAGTGGGTAGAGCACTGGGCCAAGGGCTTGGGTTGGCCACAGGGAGCTTTGGGAGGGCTTACAGTGGGGGAGGGCCGAGTTCAGATCTGGCCTTGGGAGGTCCCTAGAGAGCCAGTGTGGGGTCAATGGGAGAGACTTCAGAGGGAGAAGGGCCGGGAGTGGTGACCAGTGGGCCATGGGGGGAGGGGAAGAGGAGGTGAGATCAGCACAGAGGCCAACCCAGGACAGAGGCTCAGCTCTGGGGAAGGAGCGATTTGATTCAGGTCACACCTCTGCTCTAGATCCTCCATGGCTCCCTGCTACCTCCAGAATTAAGAACAAACACTGCCCCTGGCAAGTGGCTGCCCACCCCATGGCCTCACCTCTTCCCACTCACCTCCTTCCGAATACATGGCCACTGGTGCTGGCAGTTCCCTGAATGCCCTGAACTGTGTCCAGCCTCCAAGCCTTGCACTGGGGAAGAGGTTTTTCAGGCAGGAAAACGCCTTCCCCAGCTGAGAAGGAGAGAAGTCGCCAAAAGGCCAGAGGAGATTCACAAGTGAGACCCTAAGGAAGCCATGAATTGCAGGCAGGGTGCGTGCTGCCATATCCATCTTACAGATATGGCAATGGAGGCACAGAGAGGTTAAGAAACACACTCAAGGTCACACAGCAGTCACAGTGAATGAGCCAGGATTTGTCTTAATTCCATATCTCTGGAAGTATCTGGGGAAGGATTTTTTTTTTTTTAGGCGGAGTTTCGCTCTGTTGCCCAGGCTGGAGTGCAGTATCTCCATCTTGGCTCACTGCAACCTCTGCCTCCCAGGTTCAAGGGATTCTCCTGCCTCCGCCTCCCGAGTAGTTGGGATTACAGGTGCACATCACCATGTCAGGCTAATTTTTGTATTTTTAGTAGAGCCGGGGTTTCACCATGTTGGCCAGGCTGGTCTGGAACTCCTGACTTCAGGCGATCCACCCTCCTCGGCCTCCCAAAGTGCTGGGATGACAGGCGTGAGCCACCGCGCCCGGCCTGGGGAAGAATTTTGCAGTCCCAGGGCCACAGAGAGCACTGGGAGGACAGAGGAGGGGGCGTTCTTCCTAACTCCCTCCCTCCCCACCCCTCAGCGTGGTCAGGCCTGCAGCCCGGGCCTGCAGGCGGGATGGGAACCTCTTGCCCAGGCCCTGGGGCTGCAGCCTCGCGTGGGTGGGGGGCAGATGCAGGGCCGCGGTCCCGCGTGGGGCACAGGCAGGGAGCCTGGGTCTGCTCGCCCCGCCTTTCCCCCCAGCCCCGCTGCGGCGGCGGCACCGATCAGCAGAGAGCGATCGATGGCTTATTGAGCACTTTTCAAGCTTCGGTGATTTTTGTGGATTCAGTGTAAACCGCAGCCTGGGCCCCCGCTCCCATCGACCTGGGGCAGAGGAGCCCCCTCCCCACGATCCGCGCTGACAGCTCCCGCCGCGGGCTCTGCGCCCCGGCACCCCGCACGGAGCCGCCTCCTCTCCTCCCGGGCCCCCGCGGAGAGCAGGGGGGAGGGGTACAGACACGGCCGGGGGAGGGGGGAGGCTGGGAGCGCTTGGAGTGGGGGAGGGGCGGGGGGATGGGCAGGGGCGTCGGGAGCCCTGGAGGGTGGTGATGGGCAGGGAGGGGAGCGGCCAGCTCGGTTGTTAGAGGGTCCGTCAGGGAGGTGGAGAGGGGGCCAGGCTGGGTGGCTGGGCTTCCCACTCAACCTGGAGTCCCTTCTGGCCCTGGAATTCTGCTCTTCCCCCCAGCACCCCTCCTCCACCCACCACTTGATCCCAGCTCCAGTCCCCGGCTGGAGAACTGATGAGACCCTCTTATAGGCCTCCCCTCCCCCTCCCCACTGCACCCCACTGTCCTTTACAGAGCACTGAGCCGGACTAGGTGTCCTCCTACAGGTACAACAAATACTTGGAAAGGGAGCTCCGGAAAGCTTCAGTGCTGCGTCGGGAACCAACGCAAAATAATCCCGCTGAGGCCCTGTGTTCACCCACCTATACCCACCCACCCACCACCCACCACCCACCATCCACCACCCACCACCCACCACCCACCATCCACCCACCCACCACCCACCCACCCACCACCCACCACCCACCCACCCACCACCCACCACCCACCACCCACCACCCACCATCCACCACCCACCCACCGCCCACCCACCGCCCACCCACTCACTCACCATCCACCCACCCACCATCCATCCACCATCCACCACCCACCATCCACCATCCACCCACCCACCATCCATCCACCATCCACCACCCACCACCCACCCACCCACCCACCACCCACCCACCCACCCACCCACCACCCACCCACTCACCCACCATCCACCCACCACCCACCCACCACCCACCACCCACCCACTCACCCACCATCCACCCACCCACCATCCACCCACCATCCACCCACCCACCATCCACCATCCACCCACCATCCATCCACCCACCATCCATCCACCATCCACCCACCATCCATCCACCCACCATCCATCCACCATCCACCCACTCACCCACCCACCCACCCACCCATCCACCCACCCACCATCCACCATCCACCACCCACCATCCACCATCCACCCACCCACCATCCACCACCCACCCACTCACCCACCATCCACCCACCCACCATCCACCATCCACCCACCCACCATCCACCATCCACCCACCATCCACCATCCACCATCCACCCACCCACCCACCCACTCACCCACCATCCACCCACCCACCCACCATCCACCCACCCACCACCCACCATCCACCCACCCACCATCCACCACACACCCACTCACCCACCATCCACCCACCCACCATCCACCATCCACCCACCCACCATCCACCACCCACCCACCCACCACCCACCCACTCACCACCATCCACCCACCCACCCACCCACCATCCACCCACCATCCACCCACCCACCACCCACCATCCACCCACCCACCCACCACCCACCCACCCACCACCCACCCACTCACCACCATCCACCCACCATCCACCATCCACCCACCCACCATCCACCATCCACCCACCCACCATCCACCCACTCACCCACCATCCACCCACCCACTCACCCACCCACCTACCACCCACCATCCACCCACCATCCACCCACCCACCATCCACCATCCACCCACCCACCCACCCACCACCCACCCACTCACCCACCATCCACCCACCCACCATCCACCATCCACCCACCCACCACCCACCATCCACCCACCCACCCACCACCCACCCACTCACCCACCACCCACCACCCACCCACTCACCCACCATCCACCCACCCACCCACCACCCACCCACCATCCACCATCCACCATCCACCCACCCACCATCCACCACCCACCCACCCACCCACCCACCCACTCACCCACCATCCACCCACCCACTCACCCACCACCCACCCACTCACCCACCATCCACCCACCCACTCACCCACCATCCACCCACCCACCATCCACCACCCACCCACTCACCCACCATCCACCCACCCACCATCCACCATCCACCCACCCACCATCCACGACACACCATCCACCATCCACCCACCCACCATCCACCATCCACCCACCCACTCACCCACCATCCACCCACCCACTCACCCACCATCCACCCACCATCCACCCACCCACCATCCACCACACAGCCACTCACCCACCATCCACCCACCCACCCACCCACCACCCACCCACTCACCCACCATCCACCCACCCACTCACCCACCATCCACCCACCATCCACCCACCCACCATCCACCACACAGCCACTCACCACCATCCACCCACCCACCCACCCACCACCCACCCACTCACCCACCATCCACCCACCCACCATCCACCATCCACCCACCCACCCACCATCCACCACACACCATCCACCATCCACCCACCCACCATCCACCATCCACCCACCCACTCACCCACCATCCACCCACCCACCATCCACCACCCACCCACCATCCACCACACACCCACTCACCATCCACCATCCACCCACCCACCATCCACCATCCACCCACCCACTCACCCACCACCCACCCACCCACCATCCACCACACACCCACTCACCCACCATCCACCCACCCACCATCCACCATCCACCCACCCACCATCCACCATCCACCCACCCACTCACCCACCATCCACCCACCCACCATCCACCACCCACCCACCATCCACCACACACCCACCGACCATCCACCATCCACCATCCACCCACCCACCATCCACCATCCACCCACCCACCCACCATCCACCCACCATCCACCAACCAACCCACCCACTCACCCACCATCCACCCACCCACCCACCACCCACCCACCCACCATCCACCCACCCACCATCCACCCACCCACTCACCCACCATCCACCCACCCACCATCCACCATCCACCCACCCACCCACCATCCACCACACACCCACCATCCACCACACACCCACTCACCCACCATCCACCCACCCACCATCCACCATCCACCATCCACCCACCCACCATCGACCATCCACCCACCCACCATCCACCCACCATCCACCCACCAACCCACCCACTCACCCACCATCCACCCACCCACCCACCATCCACCCACCCACCCACCCACCATCCACCCACCCACCATCCACCCACCCACTCACCCACCATCCACCCACCCACCATCCACCACACACCCACTCACCCACCATCCACCCACCCACCATCCACCATCCACCACACACCCACCATCCACCACACACCCACTCACCCACCATCCACCCACCCACCATCCACCATCCACCCACCCACCATCCACCACACACCCACTCACCCACCATCCACCCACCCACCCACCATCCACCACCCACCCACTCACCCACCATCCACCACACACCATCCACCATCCACCCACCCACCATCCACCACACACCCACCCACCCACCCACACACCACCCACCCACCCACCAACCCACCCACCATCCACCCACCAACCCACCCACTCACCCACCATCCACCCACCCACCCACCATCCACCACCCACCCACTCACCCACCATCCACCCACCCACCATCCACCACCATCCACCCACCCACCCACCATCCACCACACACCCACTCACCCACCATCCACCCACCCACCCACCATCCACCCACCCACCCACCATCCACCCGCCAACCCACCCACTCACCCACCATCCACCCACCCACCCACCACCCACCCACTCACCCACCATCCACCATCCACCCACCCACCATCCACCACACACCCACTCACCCACCATCCACCCACCCACCCACCATCCACCCACCAACCCACCCACTCACCCACCATCCACCCACCAACCCACCCACCTGCCCCTCCATCAAGACACTCACCCATTTATCATCCATCCATTCTCCCACACTCATCTGTCCTCCATCTACCCATGAATCCATCCATCCATCCATCCATCCACCTGTCCATCCATCCATTCTCCCATCCATCCATCCTCTCACACTCGTTCATTCTCTCATCCATCTACCCATCTACCCATCCATCCACCCACCAACCCACCCACCTGCCCCTCCATCAAGACACTCACCCATTTATCATCCATCCATTCTCCCACACTCATCCATCCTCCATCTACCCATGAATCCATCCATCCATCCATCCATCCATCCATCCATCCATCCTCCAACACTCATCCATCCTTCATCTACCCATGAATCCATCCATCCATCCATCCATCCATCCATCCACCTGTCCATCCATCCATTCTCCCATCCATCCATCCTCTCACACTCGTTCATTCTCTCATCCATCTACCCATCTACCCATCCATCCACCCACCAACCCACCCACCTGCCCCTCCATCAAGACACTCACCCATTTATCATCCATCCATTCTCCCACACTCATCCATCCTCCATCTACCCATGAATCCATCCATCCACCCATCCATCCATCCATCCTCCCATCCATCCATCCATCCTCTCACACCCATTCATTCTCCCATCCATCTACCCATCTACACATCCATCCATCTTTCCATCCATCCATCCATCCATCCATCCTCCCACCCCTCTGTCCATCCATCCACTCACTCACCCAACCCTCCATCCATCCTCCCACCCATTCATCCATTCATCTATTCAACCTGCCACCCATTTGTCCTCCATCCTCTCATCCATTCATTCATCTATCCACCCACACATTTTCCCATCCATCCATCCTCCCATCCACCCATTCATCCTCTACACCCATCCATCCTCTCATCCATCCACCCACTTATCCATCCATCCATTCATCTATCCTATCCATTTATACATCCATCCATCCACCCACCTATCCATCCATCCACCCATCCATCCATCCTCCCATCCACCCATTCATCCTCCTGCACCCAGTCATTCTCCTATCCATCTACCCATCTGTCCATCCATCCACCCATCTATCCTATCCATTCATACATACATACAACCACCACTCACCTATCCATCCATCCACCCATCCATCCTCTCATCCATCCACCCACCTATCCATCCATCCACCCATCCATCCACCCTCCCATCCACCCACCCATTTATCCTCCCATCCACTCATCCATTTGTTTGTCTTTCTAGCCATCCATCCACCCATCCATCTAGCCATTTGTCTATTCTCCCACACATTACACATATATTCACTCATATATCGATCCACTCACCCACCTAGCCAACTAGCCACCCACCGATCCATTCATCAGACCATTTACCCATCTATTCATCCACTCATTCATTATCTTTTATTTTGCCATCCACCCATTCATTGTTCTACCTATCCACTCACCCTTCCACCCATCCACACACCCATGTACCCATCTATCCATACATCCATTCACTCAATTCCTCCAGTCACCCATCCAACTACACTCAGACTCATTGACCGATTCATTCACGCATCTATCCACTTACATACCCATTCACTCATCTGCCCTCCCATACATCCGTTCATCCCCCACCCACACACTCACTCATGCATCCATCCCATCCAACCTCCCACCCATCCATTTGTCCACCCACAAGAACTTTCAGTGATCACTTCTGGGCCATCCTGATGCTGTGCTCTGGGGACAAAGGTGAATCTGACCTGCGTCCTGACCCAGTGACTTCCCAGATCAAAGACATCCCCCCAATATAAACAAGGGGGTTCAGCCCAAACAAAGGCTGACATGAGGTATGGCCTCATCTGATGGAGGTGCCATTTTACAGATGAGAAAACTGAGGCCCACGAGGTTAGGAAAGCGAGATCCAGGGCCGCCAGGTGCCGCACTCCGCCACCCTGCTCATGGTTAACTGGCTCAGCACAGCTTTACTGAGGATGTGTGTCCAGAGTCAGAAATAGAGCAGGAGAAAGGGAGGGGAGACTCCCAGAGGCCAACGCACATGAATGGACCGTAGTCAGAGCCAGCTTTTGAACTCCACTCTTTCCTTCCCGTCTCTTGTGTCTGTGATTCTGCCACTGTCTTATCACTCACTCAGCACAGTTTCATAGAGCACGTGCGCCCAGAGTCAGAAACACAGCAGGGGAAAGCAAACAAGGTCCCATATGGAGCTTATCTCCCCCCTTTTTTTTTTCTTTTGAGACAGAGTCTCACTCTGTTGCCCAGGCTGGAGTGCAGTGGCACCATCTCGGCTCACTGCAACCTCTGCCTTCCTGGGTTCAAGCGATTCTCCTACCTCAGCCTCCCGAGTAGCTGGGATTGCAGGTGCGCACCACCACACCTGACTAATTTTTTGTATTTTTAGCAGAGACAGGGTTTCACCATGTTGGCCAGGCTGGTTTCAAACTCCTGACCTCAGGTGATCCACCTGCCTCGGCCTCCCAAAGTGCTGGGATGACAGGCGTGAGCCACCACACCCGGCCATGGAGCTTGTCTTCTAAAGAGACAGATGGCAAAGCCAGCACGGGAACAGAGAACTAGACTCCTTTGCGTTGAGGCAGATTCCAAAGCCAGACAGAGCTCTCTGCTCCTGGCTGGACCTGCCAGTGGGGGCAGAACGCCCACTTCCCTCCCTCTTCCCCTGGCCCCGGGGATGCTGAGCCCTGGGTACCACAGGCCCCAGACCTGGGGGAGGCAGGGAGGAGGGGAAGCCGCCATGTTACCACGAAAGAAGGAGATGGAGGCTCTGAAATCCCCCTTCATAATTAATAAATGAAGAATATGGTTGTTAATCGATGGAGCTGTGAAGAGAATATTGATTCCAACCTCGCGCTATTTTTTTTTTTTTGTGCCGCTTAGATTTTTACACCTCATTTAGAACAAGGCTTCCCCAGGGAACTCTTAAAACCAAAAGATATTTGCGAGATTCTAGTGGGGCGGGGGGCGACGTCGGGGTTGGGCTGCAAAAAGAGGGGGACTAGGGAGGGAGAAGTAGCATGGGGGGGACAAAGCAAAGAAATATTATTTATCATCCAAATTGCCAAAGCACCGTGCCTTTCCTTGAAGCACCCATTTGAATATTTGATTAAGGATCAATTATCATGGGTGTTGGGAAAGGTTGTCGGGCAAATTCGAGAGAGGCCACAGGGGAAGTCAAGGAGGTAGAAAAATAAATCTAGTTATTATTTTTTATTACACAAACAATGCGTGTCTTGGGTGGTAAAACTGTAGTAAAATGGAGACCATCAACCACCACAACAAAAAATTATCAATCTCACTGTTCCAGAGAGAAAGCTTTGAAAGTGTCTTGCCTGTAAACATGCACATACGTGCAAAATAATTGCACATAAATATTAAAGACGTTTACAGAAATGGCTTTGCATATTATCTGTGACCTGCCGTACATGGTTGGCCGTTCTTTCTTTCTGACTGAAAAACTAATTAGAAAATATTAAAAAGTAAAATGAAGAAAATGTCATCATTGATAATTAATTTCAGTTCTTTTTTTATTTTTTATTTATTTATTTTTTTTGAGACGGAGTTTCGTTCCTGTTGCCCAGGCTGGAGTGCAATGGTGTGATCTTGGCTCACTGCAACCTCCGCCTCCCAGGTTCAAGCGATTCTCCTGCCTCAGCCTCCTGAGTAGCTGGGATTACAGGAATGTGCCACTATGTCCGGCTAATTTTCGTATTTTTAGTAGACACGGGGTTTCGCCATGTTGGCCAGGCTGGTCTCAAACTCCTGACCTCAGGTGATCCACCCACCTCGGCCTCCCAAAGTGCTGGGATTACAGGCGTGAACCACTGTCCCCAGCCTACAGTCTGACATCTTACAGACTTTATTTGTCTATCACCAGGCTTTTCAGGAATGTTCTTTTTCTGTTCCATACTCCTACATTGCATTGATACCTCTCTTATTTTGATTCATAATAATTTAGGCTTTTAAAAATGTAGATGCACTTAGAGATATGAACATCCTTTTTTGTTTTTTGTTTTGTTTTTTGTTTTTGGAGATGGAGTTTCACTCTTGTTGCCCAGGCTGGAGTGCAGTGGCGCAATCTCTGCTCACTGCAACCTCCGCCTCCTGGGTTCAAGCGATTCTCCTGCCTCAGCCTCCGGAGTAGGTGGGATTAAGGCACGCATCACCATGCACGGATAATTTTTGTATTTTTATTTATTTATTTATTTATTTTTGAGACGGAGTCTTGCTCTGTTGCCCAGGCTGGAGTGCAGTGGGGTGATCTCGGCTCACTGCAAGCTCTGCCTCCCAGGTTCACGCCATTCTCTTGCCTCAGCCTCCCAAGTAGTTGGGACTACAGGCACCCGCCACCACGCCTGGCTAATTTTTTGTGTTTTTAGTAGAGACGGGGTTTACCGTGTTAGCCAGGATAGTCTCGATCTCCTGACCTCATGATCCACCCTCCTCGGCCTCCCAAAGTGCTAGGATTACAGGCGTGAGCCACCGTGCCTGGCTAATTTTCGTATATTTAATAGAGATGGGGGTTTCACCATGTTGATCAGGCTGGTCTTGAACTCCTGACCTCATGATTCACCCGCCTCGGCCTCCCAAAGTGCTGGGATCACAGGCATTAGCCACCACGCCCGGCCTAAAAATTTTCACAGAGGCCGGGTACAGTGGCTCATGCCTGTAATCCCAGCACTTTGGGAGGGTGAGGCAGGTGGATTACTTGAAGTCAACAGTTTGAGACCAGCTTGGCCAACATGGTGAAACCCCATCTCCAAAAAAAATACAAAAATTAGCTAGGCGTGGCAGCAGGCACCTGTAATCCCAGCTACTCAGGAGGCTGAGGCAGGAAAATGACTTGAGCCCAGGAGGTGGAGTTTGCAGTGAGCTGAGATGGCGTCACTGCACTCCAGCCTGGACGACAGAGCAAGATGTCATCTAAAAACAAAAACAAAAAATATTTGAGATGGGGTCTTGCTATATTGCCCAGTCTGGTCTCAAACTCCTGGGCTCAAGCCATCCTCCCAAATCAGCCTCCTTAGAGTATCTGGGATTATAGGCACACACTACCATGCCCAGGTAATTTTTGTACTTTTTATAGAGACAGGGTCTTACTGTGTTGCCCAGGCTCGTCTCTAACTCCTGACACAAGGGATCCTCCCACCTCAGCCTCCTCAAGTGCTGGAATTGCAGGTGTGAGCCTCGATGCCTGGACTGTTAATGGCTTTATATACCCCATGTGCACATGCTGATGCTCTGTTGAGAGTGTAACCATTCTTGTATTGATAAACACCGAGCTGGTTAAATTCCATTTTCTCCCCAGGGCCCTGCTCTGTGCCCAGGGAGGCTGACCCGTGGAGTTTCCTTGCTCTCTGGTTTCCAGCTGGGTTTGACCAACAAACAATTCTTGTAGGACATTGGAGAGTGGGAGGAGAAGTTCCCGTGGCCACTGTCTCCCTGAACCCCTTCAGTCTCTGATGCTCACGGCTCCCAAATATTCCTAGCCTGGAGATTCTGCACCATTCGTCTTATTTCTCAAGGCCTCTACATCTTTTAAAAATTTATTTATTTTAATTTTTTTATTTTTTTTGAGACGGAGTCTCGTTCTGTCGCCCAGGCTGGAGTGCAGTGGCACAATCTCGGCTCACTGCAACCTCCGTCTCCTGGGTTCAAGCGATTCTCCTGCCTCAGCCTCCTGAGTAGCTGGGATTACAGGTGCATGCCACCACACCCAGCTAATTTTTGTATTTTTAGTAGAGATGGGGTTTCACCATGTTGGTCAGGCTGGTCTCGAACTCCTGACCTTGTGATCCACCCGCCTTGGCCTCCCGAAGTGCTGGGATTACAGGCGTGAGCCACCGCACCCAGCCCTTTTAAAAAAAATCTTCTTTATAGGGACAGGTGTGGTGGCTCACACCTGTGATCCCAGCGCTTTGGGAGGCTGAGGCAGGAGGATGGCTTGAGCCCAGGAGTTCAAGACCAGCCTGGCCAACGTAGTGAGACCCTGTTTCAACAAAATAAATAGGAGCCAGGCACGGTGTCTCATGCCTGTAATCCGAGCACTTTGGGAAGCTGAGGCGGGCGGATCACCTGAGGTCAGGAGTTCAAGACCAGCTTGGCCAACATGGTGAAACCTTGTCTCTACTAAAAATATGAAATCAGCTGGGCATGGTGGTGCATGCCTGTAATCCCAGCTACTCGGGAGGCTGAGGCAGGAGAATAGCTTGAACCGGGGAGGAGGAGTTTGTAGTGAGCTGAGATCCTGCCAGTGCAGCTGAGATCCAGCCTGGGTGACAGAGCCAGGCTCCATCTCAAAAATAAATACATATATAAAATAAAATAAATAAAAATAAAAACACGAGCTGGGTGTGGTGGCATGCACCTGTAATCCCAGCTACTCAGGAGGCTGAGGCAGGAGAATTGCTTGAACCTGGGAGGTGGAGGTTGTAGTGGGCCGAGATCTCACCATTGCACTCCAGCCTGGGCGACAAGAGCGAAACTCCGTCTGAAAAAAATAAATAAATAAAAAATAAATAAAATAAAATAAAGCAACCCTCTTTATTAAACTTTTTTTTTTTTTTTTTTTTTTTTTTTTTTTTTTTTTTTTTTTTGAGACGGAGTCTCACTCTGTCTCCCAGGCTGGAGTGCAATGACTCGATCTTGGCTCACTGCAACCTCTGCCTCCCGGGTTCACGCCATTCTTCTGCCTCAGCCTCCCGAGTAGCTGGGACTAACTATAGACACCTGCCACCACACCTAGCTAATTTTTGCATTTTTAGTACGGGCAGGGTTTTGCCTTGTTCACCAGGCTGGTCTCGAACTCCTGGCCTCAAGTTATCCACCTGCCTTGGCCTCCCAAAGTGCTGGGATTACAGGCTTGAGCCACCACGCGGGGACAGCATGAAGAATTGAGACCAGTTTTGCAGTCAATTTACCATAGCAGGGACCCTGATTAATACAGACATTTAGATTATTGCCAATTTAAAAAAAAAAAAACTAGTCAAAGAATACTGCAATGACCATTTATAAATATCTCTTTATAGTTGTGAGAGAGATTTTAGATTCTGAGAAATAGATTTTCTTTGACATAGTGGAATACACAACCCACGTTATTTTATATATTTTTTCTTTCTTTTTTTTTTTTTTGAGACAGAGTCTCTACTTTTTTGTAAAGATAGGGTCTTGGTCTGTTGCCCAGGCTGGAGTACAATGCTGCAATCAGAGCTCACTGCAGCCTTGAACTCCCTGGCTCTAGCGATCCTCCCGCCTCAGCCTCCCGAGTAGATAGGATTCAGGCGCCCACCACCATGCTCGGCTAATTTTTGTATTTTTTAATAGAGATAGGGGTTCACCATGTTGGTCTGGCTGGTTTCGAACTCCTGACCTCAGGTGATCCACCTGCCTCAGCCTCCCAAAGTGCTGGGATTACAGGCGTGAGCCACCGCACCCAGCCTATTATATTCTTAATGGTACCCAGTTATGCCAACCACAGCCTTCCCCGCCAAAAAGGGAAAGACGCCTCAATTCCACTCTAAGTTAATATACACTTTGATTAATTTTTAGGTAAACGATATTGTAACTTTATAATTATTGTCATTTTACAATACATTTCAACTTCTTACAAAAACAAATGCCCTTCCTCTATTCTTTTCTTAAAAAAAAAATTCCTGGTAAGTCTGAAATATATATTCTTTCATATGAATTTTAAAATAATTGTGTTCGGTTCTCCTTCACTCTGAACAAAAGTCAGATTGGAATTTTGATTGGTATTGAAATAAAGATGTATGGATTCACATAGAGGAAATTGACATTTTAACATTATTTGGCCATTTCACCCGGCAGTTGGGATGTCTCTCCATTTCTTCCACGTTCTTTTTTGTCCTTCAATTGTTTTGTATTTTTCTTCCCCCCACCTCAGTTTTATTGAAATATAATTGACAATTTTTTTTTTTTTTTTGAGACAGAGTCTCGCTCTGTCACCCAGGCTGGAGTGCAGCGGCGCAATCTCAGCTCACTGCAAGCTCCACCTCCCGGGTTCACGCCATTCTTCTGCCTCAGCCTCCAGAGTAGCTGGGACTACAGGTGCCTGCCACCACACCCGGGTAATTTTTTTTTGTATTTTCAGTAGAGACGGGGTTTCCACATGATAGCCAGGATGGTCTCGATCTCCTGACCTTGTGATCCACCCGCCTCGGCCTCCCAAAGTGCTGGGATTACAGGCGTGAGCCATGGCAGCTGGCTACCCAGCTAATTGTTACAATTTTTTGCAGAGAGATCTCCTCAGGAGATCACGTGTGCTCAGGAGTTCAAGACCAGCCTGGACAACATAGCGAGACCCTGTCTCTAAAAAAAAAAATTTTTTTTTTAATTAGCCAGGCATGGTGGTGCATGCCTGTAGTCCCAGCTACTTGGGAGACTGAGGCAGGAGGATTGCTTGAGCCCGGGAGGTCGAGGCTGCAGTGAGCCATGATTGTGCCACTGTGCTCCAGCCTGGGGAACAGAGTGAGATGTTGTCTCAAAAAAGAAAAAAAAAAAAAGATTGTTCATAGCAGATTTGCTCAAGGTAGCCCCAGTGGTCGTATCTTCATATAATAGAATGCTACAGAACAATAAATAACTACAAGCATCAAAACATCCAGTATCACGGACGAATCTCTCAGACATATTCTTAAATAAAAGGAGCAGACACAACTGAACACGCATAAATTCCATTCTGATGAATTTCCAGAGCAGATGTTATAACTAGTTCTTTTTTTTTTTTTTTTTTTGAGATGGAGTCTCGCTCTGTTGCCCAGACTGGAGGGCAGTGGCATGATCTTGGCTTACCGAAACCTCCGCCTCCCGAGTTCAAGCGATTCTCCTACCTCAGCCTCCCAAGTAGCTGGGATTACAGGTGTGCACCACCACACCCAGCTAATTTTTGTATTTTTAGTAGAGATGAGGTTTCACCATGTTGGCCAGGCTTGTCTAGAACTTACGACCTCAGCTGATCCGCCCGTCTCGGCTTCCCTAGTACTGAGATTACAGGCGTGAGCCACCGCGCCTGGCTAACCAGTTCTTAATGATGGAAGTCAGGGCAGTGATCACCCCAGGGGATGGAGACTGGTAGGGGAACAAGGGGGCCTTCTGGGGTAAAGAAAATGTTTCAGATCTTGGTTTTGGATGGGGATTACAAAGGTGTATGTATATATGAACGCACATCTAGCTGTAAACAACAAAATCTTGTCTGCTCATCTAAACTCAACACTGTAGTCCTTCCTCATCATTCATCTGCTAATGGAGAAAACGGGGCGGGGAACTGGGGTGTTGGGAAAAGCCGGGAGAGATTCTTGGTCCCCAGGCTGTTGTCTCTGGATGGGTTAGTTCAAGTTAAACAGTGCATTCACGGCCAGGCACGGTGGCTCACGCCTGTAACCCCAGCACTTTGGGAGGCCTAGGCAGGCGGATCACTTGGAGTCAGGAGTTCAAGACCAGCTTGACCAACATGGTGAAACCCCGTCTCTACTAAAAATATAAAAATTAGCTGAGTATGGTGGCAGGTGCCTGTAATCCCAGCTACTCGGGAGGCTGAGGCAGGAGAATGGCTTGAACCCAGGAGGCAGAAGTTGCAGTGAGCCGAGATCGTGCCACTGCACTCCAGCCTGGGTGACAGAGTGAGAGCCTGTCTCAAACATAAAATAAAATAAAACAAAATAATAATAAAATTAACATTGCATTCAGGTGCGGCTGTATCCAGCTCTGAACATGAGTTGGGGATCATTTGCCTCAGTAGGAAGATGCTCCTGTGTGGTCAGCAGAATAGTAACTCCCCTCCCCAAAGTCTACGTCCTAACCTCCAGGACCTGCGGATATGTCACCTGTCACCTCACATGGCCAAAGGGACTTTGCAGGTGGGATTGGGTTAAGGAACTTGGAATGGGAGATGATCCGGGGTTATCCAGGGCCCCAACGTCATCACAGGGCCCTCCTGGAAGAAGGCAGGAAGGTGACAATCAGAGACTGGAGGAGGCTGTGCTGCTGGCTGTGGAGGTGGAGGAAGGGGCCCCCAGCTGAGGGGCGTGGGAAACAGGTTCTCCCCTGGAGCCTCTGGAAGGACCTAGTGCTGCCCACACCTTGATTTTAGCTCAGTAAGGCCTATTGCAGAATTCTGACTTCCAGAATTGCAAGCTAATACATTTGTTTTGTTTGTTTGTTTGTGTCTGTTTGAGACAGAGTCACGCTCTGTCACCCAGGCTGGAATGTAGTGGTGTGATCCTGGCTCACTGCAACCTGTCCTTCCTGGGTTCAAGCAATTCTCCTGCCTCAGCCTCCTGAGTAGCTGGGATTACAGGCGCCCGCCACCACTCCTGGATAATTTTTTTTTTTTTTTTTTTGTATTTTTAGTAGAGACGAGGTTTCACCGCGTTGGCCAGGCTGGTCTTGAACTCCTGACCTTGAGTGATCCACCCGCCTCGGCCTCCCAAAGTGCTGGGATTACAGGAGGCATGAGCCACCACGCCCGGCCCATTTGTGTTGTCTTAATGCCACCACGTTTGTGGTAATTTGTTATGGCAGGAATAGGAAATTAATACACCTTGGGATGTAGGGCAGCTCCCCCATGCATGGTAAGGTTAGCCTGGGCTGCGGTAAAAGCCAAGACAGGGAAGCCTCAAGAACTGTAAGCATCTAGTTCATGCCGCCTCCATTCTCTCCCATCTGACGCTTCCATCGCTGCTATTGTCTTTTATTTATTTATTTATTTTGAGACAGGGTCTTGCTCTATTGTCCAGGCTGGAGTGCAGTGGTGCAATCACGGCTCACTGCAGCCTTGACTTCTGGGCTCAAGTGATCCTCCCACCTTGGCCTCCCCAAAGTGCTGGGATCACAGGTATGAACCACCACACCTGGTCCATCACTGCTGTTCATTCTCAGGTTGGAATGACATCAAGACCAATTCAGGGGTGTCTGTTGGCCCTGGAAGGCGCTCTGCTCCCAGCCCTCCCTGCCACTGCTGGACAAGGACACCAAGGCGGGAGTGAGTGTGGGTTGTCCAACTGTACCTGCCTCTGCTTTTCTTTTCTTTTCTTTTCTTTTCTTTCTTTCTTTCTTTTTTTTTTTTTTGAGACAGAGTCTAGCTCTGTCACCCAGGATGGAGTGCAATGGCGCAATCTCGGCTCACTGCAACCTCCGCCTCCCAGGTGCAAGTGATTCTCCTGCCTCAGCCTCCCAAGTAGCTGGGATGACAGCTGCCCGCCACCACGCCCAGCTAATTTTTGTATTTTTTAGTAGAGATGGGGTTTCACCATGTTGGCCAGGCTGGTCTTTAACTCCTGACCTCAGGTGATCCACCCACCTTGGCCTCCCAAAGTGCTGGGATTACAGGCATGAGCCGCCGCGCCCGGCCCCCCTCTGCTTTTTGAGGATGGGAGGGAGGCAGGTCTTGGTGTGTGTCCTGGAGAGTCGGGAGCGACCCCACCTTCCCAGGGCCCGGGAGGCCAGGTGGGATGGCGTTTGACCTTGTGGACTGGGCAGTGAGGGGGTGCTATGGGTTGGCAGCGTCTGTCTCCCATGCCGATCAGCCCTCTCCCAGCAGATCCATGTGGGTCGATGCAAAATTAATTAGAGTAATCAACTCGGCCGCACAGCGGAGAGCACACTGGCAGGGTTAGGTCACTAATTGGTAGGAGCTGCCAGTGTGTCCCCGTGTCTTTAAGGTATTAACACCCCCCCTCCCACCACAGATGAATTACCGTTTTGCATCCTCCACCGTATTCGGGGCTCCTGGATCTGCTCTTGCTGGGGAGGAGGTTTGCAGGCTAGCATGGGAGGGGCAGCAACGTGGACTCTGTGTCCCCTCCCCCAGGGTGAGTCTGTGCAGGGAGACTGGGATCCGGGGAGTGGCAGATGGCTGCATTCAATCCTGGAAGTGCAACACCTGTGAGCCAAGAGGCCCTTGGAAGGGATGGTATGCATTCCCATTGATGCGGGACTCACAGGGACAATTGCCCACCTACCTGTCTATTCATCTCCTCACCCATCCATGTGTATCCTTATCCATGCACCCATCCACTCATCCATCCATCCATCCATCCATCCATTAATCCATCCATTCATCCATCCATTCATCCATCCATCCATCCACCCACACATGCACCTGCCCATCCATCCATCTATCCACCCACCCAGCCACTCATCCATCCATTCACACATCCATCCACCCATCCATCCATCTACACATGCACCTGCCCATCCATCCATCCATCCACCCACCCATCCATCCACCCACACATGCACCTGCCCATCCATCCATCCACCCACCCACCCAGCCACCCATCTACACATGCACCTGCCCATCCATCCATCCATCCACCCACCCATCCATCCACCCACACATGCACCTGCCCATCCATCCATCCATCCACCCACCCATCCATCCACCCACACATGTACCTGCCCATCCATCCATCTATCCAGCCACCCACCCACTCATCCATCCATTCATCCATCCATTCACATATCCATCCATCCATCCATCCATCCATCCATCCACCCACCCATCCATCCATTGACCCATCCATTTCTCTATCCATCCATCCACCCAATTATTGACCCATCCGTCCATCCATCCATCTATCCTCCCATGTGCCCATCCATCCATCCACCCATCCACCCATTGACCCATCCATCCATCCATCCATCCATCCATCCATCCACCCACTCATCTACCCATCCATCCACTCATCTACCCATCCACCCATCCACCTATCCACCTGCCCACCCATTCATCCATCCATCCACCTATCCATCCATCCATTCTGTCGTCCATCCACCCATTCATCCCTTCCTCCCTCCCTCCCTCCCTCCCTCCCTCCATCACCCACCCACTCATCCATCTGCTATGGTTTGGATATGATTTGTTTGGTCCCAAGTCTCGTGTTGAAATTTGATCCCCAACATTGAAGGTGGGGTCTGGTGGGAGGTGTTTGCATGGTGGGGTGGATTTGTCATTAATGGCTTTGTGCCATTCTCACAGGAGTGAGTTCTCACTCTTATTTTCTGCAAGAACTCATTGTTGAAAAGCGCCTGGCATCTTCCTTCTCTCTCTCACCATGTGATCTGCACAGGGAGGCTTCCTGCCTTGAGTGGAAGCTTCCTGAAGCCCTCATCAGAAGAAGATATTGGTGCCATGCTTCTTGTACAGCATGCAGAACTATGAGCCAAGGCCAGGCGCGGTGGCTCACGCCTGTAATCCCAGCACTTTGGGAGGCTGAGGCGGGCAGATCACGAGGTCAGGAGATCAAGACCATCCTGGCTAACACGGTGAAACCCCGTCTCCACTAAAAATACAAAAAAATTAGCCAGGCATGGTGGCAGGCGCCTGTAGTCCCAGCTGCTGGGGAGGCTGAGGCAGGAGAATGACGTGAACATGGGAGATGGAGCTTGCAGTGAGCTGAGACTGCGCCACTGCACTCCAGCCTAGGCGACAGAGTGAGACTCCATCTCAAAAAAAAAAAAAAAAAAAAGGACTGTGAGCCAAATAAGCCTCTTCTTCAAAAAAATTAATTACCCAGACTTGGGCATTCCTTTGTAGCAACACAAACAGACTAAGACACCATCCATCCACCCACTATTACCCAACTGTCTACCCATCCATCTGTCCATTGATCTGTCCATCCATACTCCCACCATACATTCACTATCCATCCATCTGTCCATTGATCTGTCCATCCATACTCCCACCATACTTTCACTATCCATCCATCTGTCCATTGATCTGTCCGTCCGTACTGCCACCATACATTCATCATCCATCTATAGACTCATCCATTCGCCTATCCACCCATTCATTCATCTATCCACCTATCATCAATTTGTCCATCTATACATCCATCATCTATTATAATACACCTTCCATAAATTCATCCATCCATTCATCTGTCCATCCATCCTGCCATTCATCTGTACACCCATTCATCCATCTATTCCTGTGGTCATTCATCCATACACCCATCCAACCATTCATCCATACACTGCCTACCCACTGATCTATCAATCCATCTCTTCCATCCATCCACCTATCCACTCATCCACCAACCATTTATTGATATTATTTATTAATATATTGATATTTACAAACAAATATATTTATGTTTGTTTATTTATTTATTTATTTATTTATTTATTTATTTAGAGATGGAGTCTTGCTCTGTCACCCAGGCTGGAGTGCAGTGGCATGATCTCGGCTCACTTCAACCTCCACCTCCCGGGTTCACGCCATTCTCCTCCCAAGTAGCTGGGACTACAGGCACCCGCCACCACGCCCGGCTAATTTTTCTATTTTTAGTACAGATGGGGTTTCACCATGTTAGCCTGAATGGTCTCAATCTCCTGACCTTGTGATCCGCCCACCTCAGCCTCCCAAAGTGCTGGGATTACAGGTGTGAGCCACCGTGCCCAGCCATGTATTTGTTTAAACACCTCTTTTCAACTATTTTGGACACAGATCTAGAAGTAGACTTGCTAGATGATATACCTTGATTTTTAAAATATAACAACTCCTGGGGCTGGGCACGGTGGCTCATGCCTGTAATCCCAGCACTTTGAGAGACTGAGGTGGGCGGAAGGCCGAGGCGAGTGGATCACGAGGTCAGGAGATTGAGACCATCCTGGCTAACATGGTGAAACCCCGTCTCTATTAAAAATACAAAAAATTAGCCAGGCATGGTGGCGGGCGCCTGTAGTCCCAGCTACTCGGGAGGCTGAGGCAGGAGAATGGCATGAACCTGGGAGGCGCAGCTTGCAGTGAGCTGAGATCACGCCACTGCACTCCAGCCTGGGCGACAGAGCAAGACTCCGTCTAAAAATATATATATATATATATTTATATATATATACTTATATATATAAATACATATATTTATATATGAAATATACATTTATATATAAATACATATATTTATATGTGAAATATATATTTATATATTATATAAATATATAAACTATATAATTTTTAATATATTTATTATATATAATTATATAATATATAATATATAATATGTGATATGCATAATATTATATATTATATATATATAACAACTCCCATTATTGGCATGGATGAGAGTAAATGAACAGGCTGATGTACAATGGAAGGATATGTATTTTATGAAGTTTCAGAGATAATTTGATAAAATGTATCAAAAGCCTTACTATTTGTTTTATGGTCTCTTGACAAGCAACTCCAGGATGAATTTGTCCTGAAGAAAAACTTCAGAGAGTGTAAGAGATTCATGTCCAAGGATGCTCATTGTTGTGCCTTTTCTTTTCTAAAACAAATTTTCGGCCAGGTGCAGTGGCTCATGCCTGTAATCCCAGCACTTTGGGAGGCCGAGGTCAGGAGTTCGAGACCAGCCTGGCCAATATGGTGAAACCCCCGTCTCTACAAAAATACAAAAATTAGCTGGGCATGGTGGCGAGCGCCTTTAATCCCCGCTACTCAGGAAGCTGAGGCAGGAGAATCGCTTGAACCCGGGAGGCAGAGGTTGCAGTGAGCCGAGATCGTGCCACTGCACTCCAGCCTGGGCGACAGAATGAGACTCCGTCTCAAAAAAAAAAAAAAAAACTTCTAGAGATGGGGCCTTGCTACGTTGGCCAGGGTGGTCTCGAACTCCTGAGCTCAAGCAATTCTCCCATCTTGGCCTCCCAAAGTGCTGTGATTATACGCATGAGCCACTGTGCCTGGCCTGTCGTGTCTTTTTCTTTTCTTTTCTTTTCTTTTCTTTTCTTTTCTTTTCTTTTCTTTTCTTTTCTTCTTTTCTTTTCTTTTCTTTTCTTTTCTTTTCTTTTCTTTTCTTTTCTTTAGATACAGGGTCTCCGTCTGTCGCCCAGACTGGAATGCAGTGGTGTGATCTCAGCTCACTGCAGCCTCAACCTCCAGGCTCAAGCGATCCTCCCGCTTCAACCTCCCGAGTAGCTGGGATTATAGACAAGAGCCACTGTGCCTCGCCCAAGGTAACATGTGAAAATTGTAGACATTTTGGAAAATATTGATACTGCAGCTGGATTTGAATTTCCACGCCACCTTCACTCAATTGTTCTTGCCATTTAAGTACAGTTTCCTAGTTATTTTGTTTGTTTTCTGTTTTTTTTTTTTTGAGATGGAGTCTCACTGTGTTGCCCAGGCTGGGGTGCAGTGGTGCGGTCTCGGCTCACTGCAACCTCCATCTCCCGGGTTCAAGCGATTCTCCTGCCTCAGCCTTCTGAGTAGCTGGAATTACAGGTGCACACCACCACGCCCAGCTAATTTTTGTATTTTTAGTAGAGACGGGGTTTCACCGTGTTGGCCAGGTTGGTCTTGAACAGACTGGTCTCGAACTCCTGACCTCAGGTGATCCACTCACCTAGGCCTCCCAAAGCGCCAGGATGACAGGTGTGAGCGACCGTGCCCAGCCCAGTTTCCTAGTTCTTGTACCGCAAGTGTCTTGGCCGTTAAGGGGCCCTTGCCTGTCTACAGGAAATGGTGTTGTTTCCTCAAACTCACCCCCACTTTGCAGACGAGAGCCCTGAGGCTCCAGGGTCCCACTGTGAGGGACACTCCAACCTGGGAGGGTGTGACTACCCCCCGCACAGTGCTCTTTCCACCACCTGAGGCTGTGGATTCCGGCCGGGGGACTGGGGAAAGGAGGGGAGACTGCTTTCACCTGCCCACTGGCGAGGGACCCCACCTCACAGCCGGTGAGGGGCCAACCAACCCGTGCCAGGAAATGGGCCATGGTGGGAAGTCTGTGGGGCCGGGACCCGCCCGGAATACAGACGCAGCTGCAGCGTCGGAGTGGCCCAAATCGGATTCTCCGGGGAAATCTGAAGCCTCTGATGTGTGGGGAAGGTTCAAACTTGAACAAAGGCTGGGTGGACAGGAGACTCGGCCAGGGCCGGGCGGGGGCCAGGAGCCACGGGGGTGATCCTGAGTCTGCCCGTCCTCAGCTGGGATGGGGGCTCCCCAGGGCACCTTCTAGGGGAGATCTCAGGTCCTGCTTTGGGTTCTGTGATGGAGAGGGGGGAGCAAAGAGAGAGAGGGAGGAGGAGAGAGGGAGACAGAGAGACAGAGAATGAGATAGAGACAGAGAGAGAGAGAGGCAGAGACAGAGAGACAGAGACAGACACAGAGACAGAGAGAAAGATAGAGGCAGAGAGAGACACAGAGAGACAGAGAAAGAGACAGAAAAAGACAGAGACACAGACAGAGAGAGGCAGAGAGTGAAATAGAGAAGAGATAGAGACAGAGAGAGACACAGAGAGACAGAAACAGAGATAGAGGCAGAGAGAGACAGAGAGTCAAAGACAGAGATAGAGAGACAGGAAGAGACACAATCAGAGAGAGGCAGAAACAGAGAGACAGAGAGACAAAAAGACACAGAGACAGAGGCAGAAGAAATGGAAACTAACAGGGAGAGACAGAGACCCACAGAGACATAGAGAGACACGGAGAGATAGAGAGAGACGGAGAGCGCGCAGGAGCCAGGGACACCAGTGGGCTGCAGATGCTCCCGCCCGTCTGCACCTCTGGCCCCAGTTCTGGCTGCCCCGCACCCAGCCCCCACCCCACAGCGAGAGGAGAGAAGCCCCAGCGGCCGCCTCGGCTATCGATCGTCCTTGGTTGCTGCGGCTGGAGCAGGCGGGGATCAGGGTGGCCTCATCTCCCTCGGCAGCAGCCGCAACGCCGGGAGACCCAGCCCAGAGACCCCAACACCTGCGGGCCGGCGGCGGGGGCCAGGAGGAGTCACGTCCCGCCTCTGCCCCTTGGGAATACGGATGGGGGTCAAGATCTGGGCACCCCCACCCCAACCCACGGGTCTGCCCCAGGCACCGTCTCAGCCTCTGACCCCCTGAAAGGTGTGCATGGAGCATCCTTCCTGCCCCAGGTTCCAGGGCCGGGGGCCTGGGCCCCCCAGCACACAGTGGGTCTTGGCACCTCTTTGTTCTGGAAACAGAGCATCCGTCTGGGGCCTCAAGCCTGGGCCCTCCCTGGCTCCCTGACAGGTCCAGGCTGGAGCCTCGAAGCCGGGCACAGTCGGATCCGACACCTGGGTCCCCATGGGGCCTGGGCCGGCCTTGGTGGCCACGCCTGTCAAATGGGGCTGCGTCTCGGCCACGAGGGAGGCGGTGACAGTACCTCCAGAGCCTGGGCTCCTCCTGGAAGGCAAGGACCAAAGTCCAGGCCAGCTCCTGTCCCCCATCTCCACACAGGGGTCGGTGTGGGGGTGGGAAGTGACCGGGACCAGCAACCCCCCGGCTCTGTGAGGCTCAGGCGGAGAGCAGGACCCCACCAGCTTCCACGTGCTGGTGCCTTCTGAGCCCCCCTCCGTGTTTGCATCCTTGGGGGCTCACAAGGGCAGGAACCCCCAGACCTGTCACAGACCAGGGCACTGAGGCTGGAGCAGAGCCCCTGCCTGGGCTCGCCTGTGGCCCCCCAAGACCCCCAGCCCTTGCTCTCCAGGGTCATGGGTGCCAAGGGCCACTAGGCTCTCTACGTTTAGAGCAGCCAAATCTCCAAACCCAGGGTGCCCCTAAGCCCCGCCTGGGGTCTTCCCCACCTCCTGGTGAAGGGTCAGGGCCCCACCCTCCCCTCCCCAGCGGCCGGGGCCAGGCTGAGCATACCCTGGGCTCTGGTTCATTCCGGCAGGAGGCCCCATGCCAGGCACATGGCACAGCCCATGCCCCCAGCCCCACTGTCAGGGCTGCCCCGGCCTGAGTAGAAGGCAGAGCCCCTTGCAGTTCGAAGGAAATTCAAGTCCTGACTCCGAGACAGGCCGGGTCGGCCGGGAGGTGACAGGGTGATGCCGAGACTCCCTCGGTGGGTGCCACGTGGAGAGGGGGCAACACCCGGACCCCGCCCAGCAAGCCAGCCCCAGGAGGGTGGGAGCACCAGGGCCTCCCTCCCAGGGGGTGTTCTCACCCCCGAGACAGCCCAGGGTCACAGGACTGGGCTCCCAGCCCCCCATAAAGGCTTCTTAAACAGCCTGCTTGGCCAACTGTCATCTCCATTAATGCATAAAAATCATTAGGCACCGGTCCCGAGACCCCGATCGTAAAACCAGCAGGTCCCCGGGGCCCTCACCCGGGCGGCAAATGGCATCCAGGGGAGGCTCCCAGGCCCCCGTGGCGCCCGCTCCACTCGGAGCCTCTTCCGATCGATTTTATGAAGCAGCTTGGGGTTCGTCAATGCTCCCGCTCCCGCTTTATGCCCCTGTTTAAAAATTCTTAATTAAGCAGGTTTTTTCTGTTTACACTTGAACTAATTACACTTTTAAAACCAACAATAAAACATTAGGCCCAGGCTATTAAGAGCTTCGGTGCAGGCCTGCGGCGCGGCCCATGGGGCAATTCAGGAACTGGGTCCTTCCATGGGAGATAGGAGTGCCGGGCGGCGGGCGGGTGCCAGGCGTCCCTTAAGAGGGTCCCCGGGCCTTATCCGCCTTCCTGGAGGGTGGGGAGGGGACAGCAGGCGCCCTGATGAGCCGCGCTTCCGCCCCCCCGGCGGCCGATGGACCTATTGATCGCATGGCCTTATCCACGGTGCATCTTCCGGGGCATCCTCGGAAGACGTGGTCCGTGCCAGGGAGGGCTGAGGGCCAGCCAGAGGGAGAACCGGAGGGCCAGGAGGGTCTGAGGCGGAAGATTCGGGTGCCGGGTCAGCAGACGGTGACTCTGGCCCCTGGACAGTGTCCGGAAGGGCGTTCAGTGGCCTGGCCCCAGAAGTGGGAGCATATTTGGGACTGGGGCGACATGTGCAGGCCCAGGGGGCACCATGGGGTTCCCAACAAAGCCCCCCATCCCTTGATGGGCATCTGAAGCTCTGTCTGAGCTGGACCAAAGCCGGCCTCCCCTCCCACTGCAGAGGCACCTGGGCCGGGTCACTGGTGGTGACTTCAAATGCTCCACGTGCACCACCAGCCGGGGCTCATGGGCTCCTTGGCATGGAATGTCCTCCACCAACTTCCTTCTCTTCTTATTTCTTGAGACAGGGTCTCGCTCTGTCACCCAGGCTGGAGTGCGGTGGTGCAATCATAGCTGACTGCAGCCTCAACCTCCTGGACTCAAACGATCCTCCCACCTCAGCCTCCAAAGTAGTTGGGACTACAGGTGTGCATCACCACACTCAAATTTTTGAATTTTTTTTGTTTGCTTTGTTTTGTTTTTTGAGACGGAGTTTCACTCTTGTTGCCCAGGCTGGAGTGCAATGACACAATCTCGGCTCACTGCAACCTCCATCTCCTGGGTTCAAGCGATTCTCTTGCTTCAGCCTCCCAAGCAGCTGAGATTACAGGCATGAGCTATCAGGCTCAGCTAATTTTGTATCTTTAGTAGAGACA
The DNA here is from genome assembly GCF_028858775.2 of Pan troglodytes. Taxonomy (NCBI): domain Eukaryota; kingdom Metazoa; phylum Chordata; class Mammalia; order Primates; family Hominidae; genus Pan; species Pan troglodytes. Next base: position 3,989,855 of record NC_072418.2, on the reverse strand, counting down.
AGGTTTCACCATGTTGGTCAGGCTGGTCTTGAACTCCTGACCTCAGGTGATCCACCAACCTCAACCTCCCAAAGTGCTGGGATTACCGGCATGAGCACCGTGCCGGCCTTAATTTTTGAAATTTTTGTATAAGTTGGCGGGGGGTGGGGGGGGTGGTCTCACTATGTTGCCCAGGCTGATCTCAAACTCCTGAGTTCAAGCAATCCTCGCCTCAGCCTCCCAAAGTGCTGGGATTACAGGCGTGAGCCACTGTGTCCGGCCAACCTCCACCAATTTAGGCCTTAGCTGCTTCCGCCCATCCCTCAGCCCAGCTTGGTGGCCGCCCTACAGAGCTTCCCGAAGCTGATGTGAGCCTCTTGAGCTCCTCAGACTCTAAGAATTTTTGAGGCATGGGGCCTTCTAGGCTGTACCCGCAAGTTGCTGTGAGCACTGATACCTCGGGGGCTGCTCTGAAGACAGTCACAGAGTCCCCCAGGGTCCACTGGGGCCTTGATCTGTCCTCTCTGCATGACCCCATCTCACCCACGGCCCCACCATCCATCCCATCTCCCAGGAGAGTTGCTGCCCTCCTTCGCACCCCACCCCGATGGTTACCTTCTCCAGCATCCTCGAGTCTCACCCAAGTCTCCCTGGAATACGCCCGCTCTGCCATGTTCCAGCAGCCCTCACCTTCTCCCAGCCTCACCTCTGGACTCCACCCTCGAGACCAGGCTCTGCAAACTTTCTTTTTTTTTTTTTTTTTTTTTTGAGATGGAGTCTCACTCTCTCGCCCAGGCCGGAGTGCAGTGGCGCTATCTCGGCTCACTGCAAGCTCCGCCTCCCAGGTTCACGCCATTCTCCTGCCTCAGCCTCCCGAGTAGCTGAGACTACAGGCACCCGCCACCTCGCCCGGCTAATTTTTTGTATTTTTAGTAGAGACGGGGTTTCACCATGTTAGCCAGGATGGTCTCAATCTCCTGACCTCGTGATCCGCCCACCTTGGCCTCCCAAAGTGCTGGGATGACAGGCGTCAGCCACCACGCCTGGCCCTCTGCAAACTTTCTATAAGGGACCAGGTAGCCAATGTTTTTGGCTTTTTGAATTGGACAGTCTCTGTCAGGACTGCTCAGCTCTGCAGTGGCAGTAAAACCACCACAGACAATATATAAGTGAGTGGCTGTGGCTGTGTGTCAATAAAGCTTTATTTATAAAGACAGACTGGCCAGGTGCTGTGGCTCATGCCTGTACTTTGGGAGGCCAAGGCTGGTAGATCACCCCAGGTTAGGAGTTCAAGACCATCCAGCCTGACTAACATGGTGAAACTCCATCTCTACTAAAATTACAAAAATTAGCCGGGCATGGTTGCACGCACCTGTAGTCCCAGCTACTTGGGAGGCTGAGGCAGGAGAATCACTTGAACCCGGGAGGCAGAGGTTGCAGCGAGCTGAGATCGCACCACTGCACTCCAGCCTGAGTGACAGAGTGAGACTGTCTCAGAAAAAGAAAGAAAAAAAAAATAAGAAAAAAGTATCATTCAAAGTGCTAACATTAAAGCTTTTTTCTTTCTTCTACAGTCTCTCTCAACTTGTCATAGTTTTCTTCAATTTGCTATTCCACATCATTCTACAGTTTATTTTACATATTTTTTAGACAGGGTCTCACTTTCGCCCAGGCTGGAGTGCAGTGGTGCAATCACAGCTTGCTGAGGCCTTGACTTCCTGGGCTCAAGTGATCCTCCCACCTCAGCCTCCCAAGTAGCTGGCACCGCAGGCATGCACCACCACTGTATTAGCCTGTTTTCTTGCTGCTGATAAAGACGTACCTGAGACTGGGAAGAAAAAGAGGTTTAATGGTCTGGGCACGGAGGCTCACGCCTGTAATCCTAGCACTTTGGGAGGCTGAGGTGGGAAGATCATGAAGTCAGGAGATCGAGACTATCCTGGCTAACATGGTGAAACCCCATCTCTACTAAAAATACAAAAAATTAGCTGGGCGTGGTGGTGTGCACCTGTAGTCCCAGCTACTCAGGAGGCTGAGGCAGGAGAATGGTGTGAACCTGGGAGGTAGAGGTTACAGTAAGCCAAGATTATGCCACTGCACTGCAGCCTGGGTGATAGAGCGAGACTCCAACTCAATAAAAAAAAAGAAAAGAAAAAGAGGTTTAATGGACTCACACTTCCACACGTCTGAGGAGGCCTCACAATCATGGTGGAAGGCAAGGAGGAGCAAGTCATGCCTTACATGGATGGCAGCAGGCAGAGAGAGCTTGTGCAGGGAAACGCCCGTTTTCAAACCATCAGATCTCGCGAGACTCATTTACTATCACGAGAACAGCGCAGAAAAGACCCGCCCCCATAATTCAATCACCTCCCACAGGGTTCCTCCCATGACACATGGGAATTGTGGGAGCTACAATGCAAGATGAGATTTGGGTGGGGACACAGCCAAGCCATATCCACCACGCTTGACTAATGTTTTCATTGTTTTGTAGAGATGGGGTCTCACTGTGTTAGCCAGGAAGGTCTAAAACTCCTGGGCTCGCATGATCCTCTCACCTCGAATTCCCAAAGTGCTGGGATCCCAAAGGCGTGAACCACCTAAAATTTTTTTAATTTTTAAATTTTAAAAAACTTTTAAATTTTTTTAAGCCTAAAATTTTTAAAATTTAATTTATTATTGTGAATTTGACCATTCATCTTTATGCTATGTAATGCCAGGTTTAAATACAACTATTGAAAGAATTTCATCATTTGGTCTGGAAATATTGGCTATGGTTCTTTAAGAGCACGTGACTTGTCTACAGACTCACCTAAATTAGGCCATTTGTGTTTTGGAGATTGCATGAGCATATGTGTTTGGTTCTAATGGGAACAACTGAAACACTGAACAAAATTAACCTGTTTTTATTTCACTTTTTCTTTTATTTTCTTTTTTTTTTTTTTGGAGATGGGGTCTCACTCTGTTGCCAAGGTGGGAATGCAGTGGTGCAATCACAGCTCACTGCCACCTCAACCTCCTGGGCTCAAGCAACCCTCCAGCATCAGCCTTCAGAGTAGCTGGGACCGCAGGCATGTACCACCATGCTCGGCTTATTGTTTGTTCATTTTTTTATTTTTTAGCAATGGGGTCTCGCTATGTTTTCCAGGCTAGCCTTGAGCTCCTGGGCTCAAGCAATCCTCCCACCTTGACCTCCCAAAGCGCTGGGATTACAGGTATGAGCCACCATGCCCAGCCTTTATTTTACCTCTTCCTGCACGCCTATTCTACCAACTCTCTCACACACTCACCTGGTACTCGTTTTGGGTCTCGCTGAACTCTTATGAGCTGTGGGATCCTGGAACTCTGTGCCCCTGGGCATAGTGACCACTAGGTCCAAACAGACCAACATGGAATAGCTAAGCACACACGTTTCGAGGACCTCCCTTGCTCACAGGCTCGCTCCACCGTTCCACTGGACTTCACTTATAAAACACAAGTTCAGGCTGGGCGTGGCCAAGGTGGGTAGATCACGAGGTCAGGAGTTTGAGGCCAGCCTGGCCAATGTGGTGAAACCCCATCTCTACTAAAAATAAAAAAAATTAGCAGGGTGTGGTGGCGCACACCTGTAATCCCAGCTACTTAGGAGGCTGAGGCAGAAGAATCACTTGAACCTGGGAGGCAAAGATTACAGTAAGCTGAGATCATATCACTGCACTCCAGCCTGGGTGACAGAGCGAGACTGCATTAAAAACAAACAAACAAACAAAAACACACACACACACACAAGTTCAAAGATCAAATTAGCAAAAGCATCAAGATGGTGACAGACACCAGAACATTAAGCCAAACATGAAACCCTGAACCACTGGGCTACACATCCATGAAGCCGGACCAGCCAGATGGGCCTGGTAGACAGCAGGCACTTAACAAATGCTTGCTAAGTAAATCGTTGGAATATGTTGGAGATCATCTAATCTCTGGGGGTTTGCAGTGTTCCTGGCAGCCTCAGAGGCTGTGAACATCTCCCAGCTCCAAGGTAGGGTCAGGAATGGGGGAGTTGTGTAGGGAAGTGTCCTCTGGGCGAGCTGAATAGTGGCCCCCCACAGATGTGCACCCCCGAATCCTAATCCCTGAAACCTATGGATAGGTCACTTTACATCCCTAAAGCGACTCTGCAGATGGGACTAAATGAAGGACCTTGGATAGGAGATCATACTGGATTATCTGGGGGATGCCCAATGTCCTCACAGGGTTCTTTTAAGAGGCAGTGGGAGGGCCAGGAGCAGTGGCTCACGCTTGTGATCCCAGCACTTTGGGAAGCCAAGGTGGGTGGATAACTTGAGGTCAGGAGTTCGAGACCAGCCTGGCCAACATGGTGTAACCCCCGTCTCTACTAAAAATACAAAATTAGCTGGGCGTGGTGGCAGGTGCCTCTAATCCCAGCTACTCAGGAGGCTGAGCCAGGAGAATCGCTTGAACCTGGGAGGCAGAGGTTGTAGTGAGCTGAGATGGTGCCACTGCACCCCAGCCTGGGGAGTCAGAGAGAGACTGGAAGAGGCAGCGCTGTGGCTGTGAAGGGGGAGAAAGGGCCCTAAGATGAGGGATGCGGATGTCTCTAGACCCTGGGAAAGGCAGGAAATGGGTTATCCCCTGGAGCCTCCAGGAGGGACCAGCCCTGCCCATGCCTTGATTTTAGGATTTCTGATCTCCTGAACCACGACAGCATAAATCTGTGAAGTTTCGAGCCAATAAATTTGAGGTCATTTATTACAGCAGCTGCAGGGCAGGCACCTAGCCTGCACCCCCACCTGGAGGACAGGACTCTGCTTGCATCTGTCTGACACACCCACATTCTGAAAATTGATTCTTCTCGCCGGGCGCGGTGGCTCACGCCTGTTATCCCAGCACTTTGGAAGTCCAAGGCGAGAGGATCATTTGAGGTCAGGAGTTCCAGACCAGCCTGACCAACGTGGTGAAACCCCATCTCTACTAAAAATACAAAAATTAGTAGGGTGTGATAGTGGGTACCTGTAATCCCAGCTACTCAGGAGGCCGAGCCAGGAGAATCGCTTGAACCTGGGAGGCAGAAGTTGCAGTGACCTGAGATCGTGCCACTGCACTCCAGCCTGGGCGACAAGAGCGAGACTCCAACCCAAAAAAGAAAGAAAGAAGATTGATTCTTCCAATAAGGCATTCTGACCAGGTGCAGTGGCTCACACCTGTAATACCAGCACTTTGGAGACCGAGGTGGGCGGATCATCTGAATTCAGAAGTTTGAGACAAGCCTGGACAACATGCTGAAACCCCATCTCTGCTAAAAATGCCAAATTGGCCGGGTATGGTGGCACATGCCTGTAATCTCAGCTACTTGGGAGGCTGAGGCAGGAGAATCTCTTGAACCCGGGACGCAGAGGTTGCAGTGAGCCGAGATCGTGCCATTGCACTCCAGCGTGGGCGACAGAGTGAGACCCCGTCTCAAAATGTTGTATTTTTAGCAGAGATGGGGTTCCAGCATATTTGCCAGGCTAGTCTCAAACTCCTGACTTCAGATGATCCGCCCGCCTCTGCCTCCCAAAGTGCTGGGATTACAGGCGTGAGCCACCGCGCACGGTCAGGATGCTATATTGGAAGAATCAATTTGGAGGCTGGGAAGAGGAGGTAACCCATTAGTGATTTCAGAAGGAGGGGGGACACACCAGGGGAGGGGAGAGGGTTGCAGGGCCTTCATGGGGGGATTACCCTATGGGAGACCCCAAAGCGGGGACAGTGGGGACCTCTGAACTGGGACACCCCAGGCACAGGGGCAGCCGGGCGCCAGGCTGGGGACCTCCCACCCGTCTCCACACGCAGAGGCTCCGGCTCCTTCCGGAAGGACTGCCTGGATTTTCGGGGCAGGTGCTGTGTCCCTCCCTGACACTGGGGCTCCCCTGCATTTTGGCCATCAGCTGCCCACAGCCCCCTTCCTTTTCATGGGCACCTGGGACAAGTGAGGGGCACAGGTGGGTTAACACCTGACTGAGGATGAGTCTCTCTCTTCCCGGCAGGGCCCTGGCTGAGACCACCATCAGGGGCCGCCATCAGCTGGTGAGTCCACAGCCCGCCCCAGGGCTGCAAATTCGGGGGTGGGGTGGGGTGTGTTCCTGGGCTGTTTTGGGGAGGATCCACTCTGGGGAGGCCCCTGTGTCTAGCATGGCCAAGCTGGTGGGGAGGACGGGCTTCAGGTCACACTGGCCCCCTGCCCCATGTGGGGAGGGACAGAGGACACGGCAGGCAGGTGGACGGCAGCAGGCGGGGAACATGGGGACCCCTTGGGGACAGGCAGGTGGCAGGAAACACTGGCCTGGGGTGGAGGTCACAGCTGGAGAAGGGGAACATTCCCAGCAGCCTGGAGCAGGGGCTCCACAGGGGCCGGTCCAAGCCCCTTGCCCGCAGCCAGCCCAGCTTTCTCGAACAGGCATTTTCCCGAGTCTGGGGCGGGGGGAGCATTTCTGAGAAGGAAAAGAGTCCCTCAGGGTTTCGGGGTTTCTGAGAACCGTTTCCACCTTTTCTCAGAAGTGCCTCCCCCAGACCCATCCCCGGGCCCCAGCCTGACAGGCATCAAACCTCCACTCCAGGGCTCTGGGAGGGGGTGAGCTCCCCGTCCCTGGGGAGTGCAAGCCGGCGCGGAGATGGGGGCCGGGCTGGGGACCAAGGCTTCCTCCAAGCCGGTGAGGGTCGTTTCCCAGCTCAGACAGAGGCACGGAAATCAGCTGTGGCCACTTCAGTGTTGGAGAAACTGAGGCGCAAAGACAAGACCTGCTTGGGTCATTCCCATGAGTTCAGAGAGGGGAACCGAGTGGGTGCGGCGTGGCCTCATGTGGGGGCAACTGACGAGGGGCGGGGAAGGTGGGCGTGGCTTTGGTGGAGGGGCGCTGTCTTGTGTGGGCGTGGCCTATGTTTGGGCGTGGCCTGCTGTGGCCGGCTTTCTCATGGGGCGTGACGCCAGGTCCCCTAGAGGGAAGGGGACATTTGCGACCTCCCTCCCTCCCTTCCACATCCAGGCTCTGGAGAAGCGACACAGAACGCAGTCAGCCGGCCTCTCCCTGCAGGAGCTGAGGGTCTAGCAGGGCAGGGGTGTGGACTGCAGCAGTGGTTCCTTTGACACGGAGTATATTTCATTCTTGCCACCCAGCCCCTGACTTGCTGCTTTGGAACTCCACCTCATTTCACCCTCGCTGCAAATCACCTGTCTCACAGATGGGGAAACTGAGGCTCTGAGAAGCCAAGCAGCTTGCCCAAGGCCCACAGAGGGTCTGAACTCGGGTCCGGCTGCCTCTAGAAGGCTTACAGGGAATCCGGCCTCAGCCTCCCCCAGACCACCAATTTCCAAACTCATGCAAAATTGTTCTCAACTGCCAACCTCCTCCTTCCTACCAGGCGGCTCCAGAAAGAAATGCTAACTGTCTGTCGGGCGCAGTGGCTCACGCCTGTAATCCCAGCACGTTGGGAGGCTGAGGTGGGAGGATCGCTTGAGGCCAGGGGGTTGAGATCAGCCTGAGCAACACAGAGAGATCCCCCTCTCTAACAAAAAATAAAAAATCAGGCCGGGCGCGGTGGCTCACGCCTGTAATCCCAACACTTTAGGAGACCGAGTCGGGCTGATCATGAAGTCAGAAGCTCGAGACCATCCTGGCAAACATGGTGAAACCCAGTCTCGCCGGGTGCGGTGGCTCACGCCTGTAATCCCAGCATTTTGGGAGGCCGAGGCGGGCGGATCACGAGGTCACGAGATCGAGACCATCCTGGCTAACACGGTGAAACCCCGTCTTACTAAAAATACAAAAAAAATTAGCCAGGCGTGATGGTGGGCGCCTGTAGTCCCAGCTACTCCGGAGGCTGAGACAGGAGAATGGCGTGAACCTGGGAGGTGGAGCTTGCAGTGAGCCAAGATCGCGCCACTGCACTTCAGCCTGGGCGACAGAGGAAGACTCTGCCTCAAAAAAAAAAAAAAAAAAGAAAAAGAAAAGAAAAGAAACCCAGTCTCTACTAAAAATACAAAAATTAGGCTGGGCATGGTGGCTCACCATGTAGTACCAACACTTTGGGAGGCTGAGGCAGGTGGATCACAAGGTCAGGAGTTCGAGACCAGCCTGGCCAACATGGTGACACCCCGTCTCTCCTAAAGATACAAAAAATTAGCTGGGCATGGTGGCATATGCCTGTAGTCCCAGCTACTTGGGAGGCTGAGGCAGGAGAAACGCTTGAACCCTGGAGACAGAGGTCGCAGTTAGCCGAGATCATGCCATTGCACTCCAGCCTGGTGACAGAGCCAGACTCCGTCTAAAAAAAAAAAAAAAAAGTAGCCGGGCATGTTGGCGCATGCCTGTAATCCCAGCTACTCAGGAGGCTGAGGCAGGAGAATCACTTGTACCCAGGAGGTGGAGGTTGCAGTGAGCCGAGATCGCGCCCCTGCACTCCAGCCTGGGCAATAGAATGAGGCTCTGCCTAAAAAAAAAAAAAAAAAAAAAAAAAAAAAAAAAAAAAAATCAGACCTGGCGGCGTGCACCTGTGGTCCCAGCTCCTCTGGAGGCTGAGGTGGGAGGATCGCTTGGGCCCAGGAGGCCGAGGCTGGCACAGTGAGCTGTATTTGAGCCACTGCACTCCAGCCTGGGAGACAGAGTGAGACCCTGTCTCAAAAAAAAAAAAAAAAATCTGTTTCTAATCTAGCGACTTCTCCCCACCTCTGCAGCCCTCCGCAGTCCTCAGCACCCCTTGCCCCCAGCCTGGATGTTGCTCCCAGACCTCCTTTTGTCTGCCCTCCTGCCCTCCAGGTAGTCCAAGAAATGACTTTTTTTTTTTTTTTTTTTTTTTTTTTGAGACAGAGTCTGGCTCTGTCGCCCAGGCTGGAGTGCAATGGCGTGATCTTGGCTCACTGCAACATCTGCCTCCCGGGTTCAAGCGATTCTCCTGCCTCACCCTCCCGAGTAGCTGGGATTACAGGCACCTGCCACCTCGCCTGGCTAATTTTTTGTATTTTTAGTAGAGACAGGGATTCGCCATGTTGGCCAGGCGGGTCTCAAACCCCTGACCTCAGTTGATCCACCTGCCTCAGCCTTCCAAAGTACTGAGATTACAGGCGTGAGCCACCGCGCCCGGCCAGAAGGGACTTTTCAAAGTCTGGAGTTTCACCATGTTGGCCAGGTTGGTCTCAAACCCCTGACCTCAGGCGATCCACCTGCCTCGGCCTCCCAAAGTGCGGAATTATAGGTGTGAGCCACCGCACCCTGCCCTAATTTTTATATTTTTATACGAACTGCATCGTTGCCCATCTCCACCTGCCAGAAGCCCCCATGGCTTCTCCACTTCTTCGGAAAGCACAAATCCCCGCCCTGTCCCCGTCTCCACCTGGTCTCCCAGGCTCTTCCACGCACCATGCACCCTGCTCCAGGCAAACTGGCTTTTACTCTGCTGGTGTCTCAAGGCCTTTGCACATGCACCCCCTCTGTCTTGTCAGCTGGCTGTCCTCTGTCTATCCTCAAAGCCGCCTCCTTCAGGAGCCCTCCCCGACCCCAGGCAGAGCTTCCGAGGTACCCTCCGGGTCCTCCTCAGCTCCGAGTCTCCCTCTCCCACCCCATTCTGGTCCCACAGGGCTGGAGGTCATCCACGCCTAGCAAAGGTCTACGGGGACTCAACGACTCCTTGGGTGGATGGGTCTTTGCTGCTTTAGGCCTGGTCCTCAAAGAGGGGAGAACCTGCCTGGGCCCCACCTTGGCCCTGTCGCGCGCAGGCCACGCCCCCTGGGAAAGCCGCCCTATAGACGACGTCCACATGCAGTTAGCGCGTTTGGCCCCGCCCCTCCACAAAAGCCTCACTCACTTGGCCCCGCCCCCTCGTCAGTCGCCCTCCGATGCGGCCACGCCCTATCCACCCCACCCATTCGGCTCCCCAGCTCCGGAGTGGCTCCAGGTTTCGGGGCTTTTCTGATCACATGTTTTCTTTTGTTTTGTTTGTGTTTTTTGAGACAGAGTCTGGCTCTGTCGCCCATGCTGGAGTGCCGTGGCACAATCTCAGCTCACTGCAACCTCAGCCTCCCAGGTTCAAGCGATTCTCCTGCCTCAGCCTCCCAAGTAGTTGGGATTACAGGCGCCCGCCACCACGCCCGGCTAATTTTTGTATTTTTAGTAGAGACGGGGTTTCACCATGTTGGCCAGGCTGGTCTCGAACTCCTGACTTCAGGTGATCCACCCACCTCGGCCTCACAAAGTGCTAGGATTACAGGCATAATCCCTGATCATAGGTTTTCTAGAACTGCTTCATAGCAACCCCACTCTTCTTTTCCTCTTGGGGACAATGATAGGCCCTTGGCCACCCCTCCCTCTTGGCCCTTCTTCCTCCAGGTCTTACGCCCCCTCCTCCAGGAAGCCCTCTCTGATCCCTCCGTGGTTTTCTTGTGTGTGTGTGTGTGTGTGTGTGTGTGTGTGTGTGTGACGAAGTTTTGCTCTTGTCACCCAGGCTGGAGTGCAGTGGTGCAATCTCGGCTCACTGCAACCTCCGCCTCCCAGGTTCAAGCGATTCTCCTGCCTCAGCCTCCCAAGTAGCTGGGATTACTGGCGCCCACGACCACGCCCGGCTAATTTTTTGTATTTTTAGTAGAGACAGGGTACTACTCTACCAAAAATGTTGGCCAGGCTGGTCTCGAATTCCTGACCTCAGGTGATCCACCCACCTCGGCCTTCCAAAGTGCTGGGATTACAGGCATGAGCCACCGCGCCCGGCCCCCTCCTTGGTTTTCTCATTAGACATTCATTTGTTTTTCTCTTCCATGAAAAGAGGTCATGTCCACTGTGATGACGACCGTGCCCACAGCCCCCGAAGCCCCCAGCCCAGGGGTTGGTGTGCAGCAGGGATTCGCAATACCTTTGTATAGACAGTCTCGAATGTAGGTTTCGGTCCCACTCGGAGGGAGGACCTCCAGACCCCAGGGGCACGAACATCAGCCTGGCCAGGCTCATCCGGAGGGGTCCCCCGTGAACTGCCTGCACCCGCCACCTCCTGGAATCCCCCCCTAGCCCCACCTTCAAACCCGTGGATGCCTGAAGACTGGGGTGCAGAGCCTTCTGGGGGGCCTCAGCCGCTCCTGCGTCCCGGGTGAGATATAGCAGCTATGCAGTCTCTACCACTGCAGCCCTTATCCACAAAATCCCAGACCCTTGAGGCTGAGGTTCTGGGGCTCCTCACTGGATTCAAATCCAGACAAAGCCATTTGCCGGTGGTGGGACCTCACAGGGGTCACTCAACGCTGGAAAAGGAGAGAAGAATGGAGGGCCCTGCAGGCCTCTTGTGGGGATTAAAGGAAATGATACTGGCCAGGCGTGGTGGCTCCCGCCTGGAATCCCAGCACTCTGGGAGGCCGAGGTGGACGGATCACTTAAGGCCAAGAGTTGGAGACCAGCCTGGACAACATGGTGAAACCTCGTCTCTACCAAAAAATATAAAAATTAGCTGGGCGTGGTGGCTCATGCCTGTAGTTGCAGCTACTCAGGAGGTTGAGGCAGGAGCATTGCTTGAACCCGGGAGGCGGAGGTTGTGGTAAGCTGAGATCGCACCATTGCACTCCAGCCTGGGCAACAAGAGTGAAACTCGTCTCAAATAAATAAATCATTAATTAATTAATTAAAATAAATTAGATGATGCTTAGCACTGGGGTCAGCCACATGACCCTATGCGGTGGTTGTTACACTATTTTTCTTGTTTGTTTGTTTTGTTTTTGAGAGACAGTCTCACTCTGTCGCCTAGGCTGTAGTGCAGTGGTGCAATCACGGCTCACTGCAGTCACTATCTCCTGGGCTCAAGCAGTCCTCCAACCTCAGCCTCCAGAGTAGCTGGGACTACAGGCATGCACCACCAAATTCTGCTAATTATTTTTTAATTTTTTTGTAGAGGTGGGGTCTTGCTATGTTGTCCAGGCTGGTCTCAAACTCCTGGCCTCAAGTGATCCTCCAACCTTAGACTCCTGGGTAGCTGGGACTACAGGCATGTACCACCATGTTTGGGTAAATATTTTTTGGTTTTTATTTATTTATTTACTTTTAGATGGAGTCTCACTCTGTCACCCAGGTTGAAGTGCAATGGCGTGATCTTGGTTCACTGCAACCTCTGCCTCCCTGGTTCAAGTGATTCTCCTGCCTCAGCCTCCTGAGTAGCTGAGATTACAGGCACGCACCACCACACCCGGCTAATTTTTGTATATTTAGTAGAGATAGGGTTTCACCATGTTGGTCAGTCTGGTCTCAAACTCCTGACCTTGTGATCCGCCTGCCTCGGCCTCCCAAAGTGCTGGGATTACAGGTGTGAGCCACCACGTCCGGCCAATTTTTTTTTATTTTTTTGTGCAACGGGTTTTGCTCTGTTGCCCAGGCTGGTCTCCAACTCCTGGGCTCAAGAGATTCTCCCACTTCAGCCTCCCATAGTGCTGGAATTACAGGTGTGAGCCACTGCGCCTGGCCAAGTTGTTATTATTAGCTGTTTTCCAGCCCCTTTGCCAATCTGCTATTGTGGGAGCACGATCCCATCCTGTAGAAGTGGAAACTGAGGCTCAGAGAGCAGCCAGCACCCCCCCAGACCCATCTGGCCGCCTTCCCCCGGCTGGCCATGCCGGGTTGGAGAAGATAAAGCCGTGAGCCGTTATCAGCCGGTGCTGCGGTGACGGATGAGACGGAGAATTCCTGGCCGTCGCCGAGCCGCCCCATCGATCGGGTGTTTCAGCCTCCGTGGCCGGCCACGATTAATTTATGTGGGACTGGAGAACACTAATTAAGTCTGTTTAAGAGGAAGTTAACTTGAATACCCTGACCGCCCGCCTTAAGCACCATCAGAGTGGCTGAGAGGTTCTGCACGTGCGCCAGGGCCACCCCCAGACTCGGCGATACTTCCTCTGGGGACTGACCGGTGTCCAACCTGGGATGGAGCCTACACTGGCCCACCACACACTATCAGGCCACCAAGAGCCGGCTCCCAGCTCCTGACGGCTTCAGCAGTTTCCACCAGTGCAGACAGGGCAGGGGGATCCCTGATTTGAAAGCCTGGACTCGCCTGTGGGGCTGGCCCCCAACTGCATGCCCACAAGCCTTCGTGTGATCTGGCCTCTAAGGCTGAGGCCAAAGACGGGCACACAGTAGGTGCTCAATCCATGCTTGCCAAACCGGAGCTTGCTAATGGAACTTCGAATGCTCCCACTTGTACTCAGAGTGCAGCGATCACTCTTGAAGGCCAGTTGGGACACATCCCTCCCCCTGCTTGAGACCCCGTGTGGCTCCCCAGTGCCCTCCCCAGCTCAGAATCCCTAACTGGAACTTTGGGAGACCGAGGCGGGACTATCACTTGAGGCCAGGAGCTCAAGTCCAGCCTGGGCAACATGGTGAGACCCCATCTCCACAAAAAAGTTAAGATATTGCCCTGCTATGGTGGCACCTGTAGTTCCAGCTACTCGGGAGGCTGAGTCCGGGAGGTGGAGGCTGCAGTGAGCTGAGACGGCGCCGCTGCACTCCAGGCCGGAGGAGTCTCTAGGGCTGCCCCTTCACATCTCCGAGCCTTTGCACGTGCCGGTCTCTGCCAGGGGTCCCTTCCTGCTTCCCTTAGCCGATAATCCCCCACTCATCCTCCAAGCCCCACTCCCTGCAGCCCTCCCATCCCCCCCAGGCCCAGCCCTCAGCCCCTCTGCCCCTATTCCCCAATCTCAGGTCTCTCCCTCTGATCCCACCCTGACTGCACAGAGCCGGGAATGCCGGTGTCCAGCTCTGTCCAGACCATGCCCGGGATGCACCCACTCAGGCTCCAAATCCTCCAGGGTGGGGTCTCAGCACAAAGAGGTTCAGACACCTGGGTGTCCGAATGAATGAATGAATGAATGAATGAATGAACAGCTGACACAGTTCGCATGACAGCCGTGTAGTACGGGTTTTTACCATTATCATTATTATTATTATTTTGAGACAGGGTCTCACTCCGGTGGCCCAGGCTGGAGTGCAGTGGTGCAATCTTAGCTCACTGCACCCTCAATCTCCCAGGTTCAGGCGATCCTCCCGCCTCAGAGTAGCTGGGAGTTCAGATGCATGCCCGGCTAATTTGTTGTATTGTTTGTAGAGACAAGGGGTTTCCCTGTGTTGTCCAGGCTGGTCTCGAACTCCTGGGCTCAAGCGATCCTCCTTCCTCAGCCCCCCAAACTGCTGGGATTACAAGTGCGAGCCACCACACCCAGCCTTATTATTAATATTACTATTATTATTATTATTGAGACAGAGTCTCACTCTGTCGCCCAGGCTGGAGTGCAGTGGTGTGATCTCAGCTCACTGCAACCTCTGCCTCCCGGGTTCAAGTGATTCTCCTGCCTCAGCCTCCCGAGTAGCTGGGATTACAGGTGTGCACCATCCCTCCTGGCTAATTTTTGTGTTTTTAGTAGAGACGGGGTTTCACCATGTTGACCAGGCTGGTCTCAAACTCCTGACCTCAAGTGCTGGGATTACAGGCGTGAGCCACCGCACCCTGCCTATTATTATTATTATTATTATTAGTGTCTGCTGGGCAAGCCTGCTAACTGCTGCCCCTCTGTTTCCTCATCTATAAAATGGGCAGTGGCCAGGTGCAGTGGCTCCCAGCACTTCGGGAGGCCAAGGCAGGAAGATCACCTGAGGTCAGGAGCTCTAGACCGGCCTGGCCAACGTGGTGGAACCCCATCTCTATTAAAAATGTAATAAATAGGTGGCTCACACCTGTAATCCCGGCACTTTGGGAGGCCGAGGCGGGTGGATCACAAGATCAGGAGATCGAGACCATCCTGGCTAACACGGTGAAACCCCATCTGTACCAAAAAATACACAAAAGTAGCCAGGAGTGGTGGCGGTTGCCTGTAATCCCAGCTACTCGGGAGGCTGAGGCAGGAGAATGGTGTGAACCCGGGAGGCGGAGCTTGCAGTGAGCCAAGATCGCGCCACTGCACTCCAGCCTGGGTGACAGAGCGAGACTCCGTCTCAAAAAAAAAAGAAAAAGAAAAAGAAAAAGAAATGGCCTGGATATTGGGAGGCCGAGGCGGGAGGATCACTTGAGACCAGGAGTTCAAGATCAGCCTGTATAACATAGTGAGACCCACGCCCCATCTCTACAAAAAAAATTAAAAATTAGCTGGGCACTTGTGGTCCCAGCTACTCGGGAGGTTGAGGCAGGAGGATCGCTTGAGCCAGGGAGGTTGAGGTTGTCGTGAGCCATGACTGCACCACTGCACTCCAGCCTGGGTGACAGAGCGAGACTCTGTCTCAAAACAAACACGAAACAAAAAACCCGGAGACCCGGAGGAGGCACCCAGCGCCTGCAGGGAACCAGCAACGGGGGCCAAGGAGCCAAAATACGGGGCCCCAGAAATGTCTGCTGTGGAGGGGCAGCAGCGGCTGAGTGCCATCTACTCTCTGGGACAGACCAAGGTGAAGATGGAGGAAAAACAGACGATAAACAGCTAAACCCGTAAATCACCAAGAAGATCTCGGAAGGAAATCAAACAGGATCATGGGTGACGGGGAGGTGCTGGGGGCCCTGGGACTGGGGACATTGGAGAAGATGCTTCTGGGAGATGACACTGACGCTGAGACCCCAGGGAGTGAAGGAGCCGGGAGGAGATGCGGGACGGCAGCTCCCAGGCGAGGGCACAGCAAGGGCAGAGCCCATGTGGTGGGAAGGAGCTGGGAAGGTTCCAGCAGTAGCAATGGGCAAAGGGAGACAGTGAGTGGAGACTGAGTGAAGACGGAGCCGCAAAGGTCACCCAGGGTCGGATGAGCATGGATTTTCTCCTCAGGGCACTGGGGAGCCATGGACTATTCTTGAGCAGGGTAGGGGTGTCATCTGATTATTTAATTATTATTTTATTTTATTTTATTTTATTTTTTAGACAGAGTCCCACTCTGTTGCCCAGGCTGGAGTGCAGTGGCACGATCTCAGCTCGCTGCAACCTCCGCCTCCCTGGTTCAAGCAATTCTCCTGCCTCAGCCTCCCAAGTAGCCCACCACCCTGCCCAGCTAATTTTTTGTATTTTTAGTAGAGATGGGGTTTCGCCATGTTGGCCAGGCTGGTCTCGAGCTCCTAACCTCAGGTGATCTACCCACCTCGGCCTCCCAAAGTGCTGGGATTACAGGCATGATTCTTTTTTTTTTTTTTTTTTGAGACAGGGTCTTGCTGTGTGGCCCAGGCTGGAGTGCAGTGGTGCAATCATAGCTCACTGCAGCCTCAACCTCCACGCTCAAGTGATCCTTCCATCTCAGCCTCCCCAGTAGCTGGGACTACAGGCACACACTACCACACCCAGCTAAAAAAATTTTTTGTATTTTTAATTTATTTTATATATTTTTTTAATTTTTGAGACAGAGTCTCGCTCTATCACCCAGGCTGGAGTGCAGTGGTGTGATCTCAGCTCGCTGCAACCTCCGCCTCCCGGGTTCAAGTGATTCTCCTGCCTCCGCCTCCCGAGTAGCTGGGATTACAGGTGCATGCCAACCACACCTGGCTAATTTTTGTATTTTTAGTAGAGATGGGGTTTCAGCATGTTGACCAGGCTGGTCTTGAACTCCTGGCTTCATGTGATCCACACGCCTCGGCCTCCCAAAGTGCTGGGATTATAGGAGTCAGCCACTGCGCCTGGCCTGTATTTAAATTTTTCTTTTTTTTTTTTTTCTAGAGATGTGGTCTCGATGTTGCACAGACTGTTCTCAAACTCCTAGGCTCAAGTCCTCCTCCCGCCTCAACCTCCCAAAGTGCTGGGATTACAGGCATGTGCCACCGTGCCCAGCTGACATTTCTTGAGGCCACCCTAAGACCCAAATCTAAGCCCCCTTTCTGCATCCTGGCCCCGCCACCAACTAGCCTCCCCTCTCAGACAACATCTTCATTACAGAGCTGAGTTGTTTAAATAAATGAATTAATATTGACGAACCATCAGTGACCTAATAAATGATTAGTTAAAGTACACATACATCACGCCGCGGGGACGCCGGGAGCCCTTAATTACTGCTGTGGAGGGGCCGGCAGGGCCACGGCCACTGCCCTGCACCCCTTGGTCCCCAGACCCCTGCCCAGCCGTCCAGCTGCCCCCTGGGTCACAGAAGCTGGGCAGGAAGGCAAACCTTGCCTGTCTCTCCCTGTCTGTCCATCTCTGACACAGTCGCCTGGCAGAGACCATCTGCGTGGCCTTGACTCAGCCTCAACCCAGCCTTCCAGCCTCCCCATCTGCCTCCAACAGCCCTTCCCTGGAAGCCACCAGGGCTGGTGGCTTAAAAAACATGACTTTAGGCCTGGGTGCGGTGGCTCACGCCTGTACTCCCAGCACTTTGGGAGGCTGAGGCAGGAGGATCACCTGAGGTCAGGAGTTCGAGACCAGCCTGACCAACATAGTGAAACCCCCATCTTTACTAAAAATACAAAAATTAGCCAGGCGTGGTGGCGCATGCCTGTAATCCTAGCTACTCAAGAGGCTGAGGCAGGAGAACTGCTTGAACCTGGGAGGCAGAGGATGTAGTGAGCCAAGACTGCACCATTGCACTCCAGCCTGGGTGACAAGCGTGCCCAGAGCTTTGGGAGGCCAAGACGGGAGGATCACTTGAGTCCAGCAGTTCAAGACCAGTCTGGGCAACATAGCAAGACCCCATCTCTCTTTTTTTTTTTTTTAAATTTTTTTTAGACTGAGTCTTTCTCTGTTGCCCAGGCTGGAGTGCAATGGCGTGATCTCGGCTCACTGCAACCTCCACTTCCCAGGTTGAAGTGATTCTCCTGCCTCAGCCTCCTTAGTAGCTGGGCTTACAGGCACGCGCCACCATGCCCAGCTAATTTGCAAGACCCTATCTCTAAAAAAAAAAAAAAAGGGGGGGGCGAAGAAACAAGGAAACATGACTCTGTTCACAACAGCCTCCTGTGGCTCCCAGTGCACCCCAGAAAAAGACCCACGTCCTCAATGCAGCCCACGGGACCCTGCATGGCCCAGCCTCCAGCTCCAGTGTCCGGTCTTGCTTCCCCACAGCCTGGTTCCGGCCTCAGGGCGCTGTCCTCCTCCTTCCTGTACCAGAAGTGCTGTCTACTCTCTGAGCTCCTGCTCACCTCAGGCTGCAGCTCAAGTGTCCCCTCCTCCAGGAAGCCCTCCCTGACCCCAGCCCGTGTTGGGCCCTTGGCAGCTGCCCCGGGGGGTCGCTTCTCTGCCCGCCAGCCCCACCCTGGGCTCTACTGCTGTATTTAGGGGTCCTTTTGTTGAATGCACCTCCTTTTTTTGGGGTGCACTGGCGTGATCTCGGCTCACTGCAAGCTCCACCTCCTGGGTTCACACCATTCTGCCTCAGCCTCCCGAGTAGCTGGGACTACAGGCACCCGCCACCACGCCCGGCTAATTTTTTGTATTTTCAGTAGAGATGGGGTTTCACCGTGTTAGCCAGGATGGTCTCGATCTCCTGACCTCGTGATCCGCCCGCCTCGGCCTCCCAAAGTGCTGGGATTACAGGCATGAGCCATGGCGCCCGGCCAGAATGAACCTCCTTCTTTGCCCTGAAGCCTGGGAGGGCAGGACAGGACCTGGCCGGATCACTGCTGGGTCGGGCATGGAGTTGGCTTTAGGGAGGTGCGTTGAGGAGTGCATAGGACCAAAGCCTCCTACAGACCCCGGCCTCAGTTTCCCCGTCTGTCCAGTGGGAAGTGACCCTGACCAGGCGCCTGCCCCCTTCACGCTCATGACGATGCTCCTGGCAGGGACGTGCAGGCCGAGCCCCCTCCTGCCCCTGCCTTCATCAAGGCTGGAAAGAGGGCCAGGAACCAGCATGGGAGCACCTGGGGGGATGCCATGGGGGAGGTGGTCCCAGCCCCAGCCCCTGGCCTGAGGCATCTCCACACCCTGCAGACAACAAGAGGGACGCCCGGGCGCGGGAGCCTTTAGCCGCCTTTAGCCCTCCTCTGGCACCTGTACCCTGCCTGTGCCTCAGTTTCCCCAGAAGATGGGGGGTCTCTGTGGGGATCTGGCAGAAGTGAGGTGAGGCCTGAGGGGCTGGTCCTGGTTGGCTCATTTATTCTCTTCTCCCAGCTCTAGGGTGTCCACCCTCGATGGGTGCTGGGCTTTTATGAAGTCCTAGGCTGGGGGGACCCAGCCAGACACCGACCCTCCCAGATTTCAAGGGCAGGGCAGGGCTCAGAGAGGGCAGCGGCTGGCCAAGGCCATGCGGCCTGCTCGGGTCAGGGGACAGGGTGGAGCTGGGGCACCCAGGAGCTTCTCAAGCCTCTACCTGTCCAGCACCAAGGCCCACCAGGGCCCCATGAGGCCCTTCCCGGCAGGAGTGGGGGCACTTGGAGAGGCCACGGCTGAGGGCTCCTGAGGCGGGTGGGGAGGGGGCCAGGGAGCTGGGAAGGGGAGAGATGTGGCTCCGGAGTCAGGGGGAGGAGAGGGCCAGAGACAGAGATAGGAGCATGGAGAGAGATGGAGAGACAAAGAGAGAGACAGAGACAGAGAGAGGGACTGGGGGACGAGGAGAGAGAGTCGAAGAGATAGAGATGAAGAAAGAGTAAGAGACAGAGACATGGAGATAGGGAGACAGAAGAGATGGAAAAAGAAGATGGAAAGAGAGAGACACAAAGGGAGAGGGAGACAGAGACAGTGGCAGAGATGGAAGAGAGAGACACAGAGAGACAGAGATGGAGAGAGGTGAAGATGGAGAGAGAGACACAAAGGGAGAGAGAGAGAGAGACAGAGAGACAGAGATGGAGAGAGATGAAGATGGAGAGAGACACAAAGGGAGAGAGGGAGAGACAGTGGCAGAGATGGAATAGAGACAGAGAGAGACAGAGATGGAGACCGGGATGGAGAGAAAGAGGCAAAGATGAAGAAAGAGTAAGAGACAGAGACATGGAGAGAGACAGAAAGAGATGGAGATGGAGAGAAGAGAGAGATAAGAGAGGGAGACAGTGGCGGAGATGGAAAAAGAGAGATGAAGAGAGAGAGAAGGAGAGAGACAGAGGAGAGAGACACAGGCTCGCCCTTCTGGATGTCCGGCATTGGGGGGGCTGCAGGGGAGACTCTGGGGGGACACGGGTGGGCCCCCCATCCCTGCTCTGGCCCTGTCCAGAGGCTGAGACACCCTGGCAACCCTCTCCAGCAGAAGGAATCACCTGCCTCGACCCCTAAGTGTGACCTCCCTGACATTCCTCTCCTGAGCTCCCTCCTCTCCTGTCCTCCCCACCATGGCGGGGTCCTCGCCCAGCTGGTCCCTACTGAAGAGGTCCCAGGTGGTACCGTGTGGTTGTAGCTCAAGCCAGCCACATCCCCTCCTTCTGCCTGCAACCTGGAGGGTGAGTCTTGGCCTCCTGTCTCCTCATGAAAGCTCTGTGCCTCGGTTTCCTCCCATTCAGAGCCTCAGAAGTACAAGCCCAGGCCCCTTTCCTAGGAGGCAACCTAAGGTTCAGACACAGATGGGCCTGGCTGGGAGGGGTGGCTCACACCTGTCATCCCAGCACTTTGGGAGGCTGAGGCGGGCAGATCACCTGAGGTCAGGAGTTCGAGACAAGCCTGGCCAACATGGTGAAACCCCCCCTCTCTACTAAAAATACAAAAACTAGCCGGGTGTGGAGGCGGGTGCCTGTACTCCCAGCTACTCAGGAGGCTGAGGCAGGAGAATCGCTTGAACCCAGGAGATGGAGGTTGCAGAGAGCTGAGATCATGCCACTGCACTCCAGCCTGGGCGACAGACCAAGACTCTGTCTGAGAAAAAAAAAAAAAAAAGACACAGTTGGGTCTGGGTTTACAATCTCATCTTCTGGGCTCTGCGGCCTCAGACAAGGCCCTCCACCCCCCAGATCCTCAGTTTCCCCCTCTGTAGACTAGGCCAGTCATATTTCCTGCCTCACAGGCTGCTGAGAGGATGAAGAAGGTAGTTGGGGCATACAGTCGGTGCTCCATAATGTTAGGAACGATGGAAGGATAGAGGTTTTCAGGGACGATGGGGCAGGGAGGGTCATTGAGACCCAACTGAAGTCCAGTCTAAGTGGTTTGTATTTAATCTACTGCTATTGCAAAATACTGTCATTTGGTCAATCAACAAACGTTGACTGTGGGACCAGTGGACTGGGTCTCTGGGGGCGCATCGGGGTGAATGTGGGTGGGCACTGGAACCAGCTCCTACTGTGCCACAATCGGCAGGGGGACGGTTCAGGGCCTGGCACACAGTAGGTGTTCAATGAATGCGTGCTTGCCCACCCTCCAGCCCCCCGTGGGCATGGGGTCGCATGTGGGAGCAAACGACCGCGGAGTGGAAGGGAAGCTGGTCCTGTCCACTGCCCACCAGCCCCCGACTCAAGCTCATGGGCCCAGGGCCTTTCTGCTGAGGCTTCAGAAGTTGGTGGTGGAAGGGCCTCCTCCTGCCCCCACCCATCCGCTGGCCCATCCTTTCCTCCCACACTCAAGGGTTCATCTGCTTCAGCTCAGGCACCTACCAGAGGCCTTGGCGGGTGCAGAAGGGGTCACAGTGGATGGAGGGGCTGGTCCCCAACTCCCCCCACAACCCATCCCTTCCCTTCCTTCTACGGTGACCCTACTAGGGAGGCTCCCCAGGAGCGAGCCGGGGGCCCGCCTGTCCCGGTTCGGCCCCTCTGGCTTGTTTGAGCTCCGGCCTCAGTTTCCCCATCTGTATAATGGGACCAGGGCCTCTGCCACTCTAAGTGTTGGGGTGAGGATCAGAGACAACGCACATAAAGGCTTGGTGGCACAGCAGGAGCGAGTCAGGAGCACAGATATTCATGATCACCATCATCATCATCTGTGACTCTATTTTTATGCGAAACGCTAATCGGATTAGTAGGCCCCGCGCATGCGCGGCACACACTAGGCGCTCAATAAATGCAGCTGAACAAATAAACCCGTCTTCCTGGGTATGCGGCCTCGCAGAAAGGCGCACCCCTCTCTGCGCCTCAATTTCCAAACCCAAAACACAAAATGGGGGCCCCAGTTACCCATCCCCCGTTCCCGGGAGCGCTGGGCCGCGCCGCACCGGGACGCCCCCCAACCGGGAACGAGCCCCCTCCCAGGCCCCTGGCCCAGCGCCCTTCGGGGAACGGTTTACAAGAAGCGGCGCGCTTCCCCCGCGCGGCCCCCGCCAGGCTGCCGTTCCCAGCCGGGATAATCTAATCGCGTTTCCAAGGCTGCGATCGATAACCCCGAGGCGGCGCCAAAACGAGGCTCTTAAAGGGCCAGCAGCCCCGCCCGGGCCGGCGGGGAGGGGGCCGTGAGGTGGGGACAGGCTTTGCACGTCTGCGCCCCCCGGCCGGCCCCCACCTCCAGGCTGTGTGGCCCTAGGCAGGCAGCCTGACCTCTCTGAGCTGCAGTGCCGCAGCCGGAAAACGAGATCCCCGGAGGCCAAGGGCAAACCTATTCCCTATCTGCGTCTTCCCCCATTGCCCGGATGGGGAAACTGAGGCTTGGGAAAGGAAGAGAGCAGCCTGAGCTAGGTTCTGCAGGCGATCCCACCCTCTCCCGCCTCTGGCCCCCCAAGACCATGCCTCCCCTCCTGCCCCAGAATCCATACAAACGTCTTTAGCATGCCAGTCCTCCGGGGCCGGCTCACCGACCTGCCGCGAGGCCCCCGGTGGCCCCACCCGGGCTGTGCCGCCCCGAGGAGGTGTCCCCAGCGCCCCACCGAGGAGGGGGGGCCAGCTTCTCCCGTGTGCTTGGAGGGTCCTCTCCCTGCCTAGCCTGCCCACCTGTTCCCCAAAGGGAAAAACCTCAGGGCACCTTCTTCCTTCTGCCCTGGTGGCTGGAATTCGGAGCTGCTCAGAGAGGCAAAGATGGAAGCTTCCAGAAATGGCAATGGTGGAATCTTCTAGAAGCAGCAGTGGTGGACTGCCCAGGAGCTATAGTGGTGACTTATTTATTTATTTATTTATTTACTTATTTATTTATTTTGAGACGGAGTCTCGCTCTGTCGCCCAGGCTGGAGTGCAGTGGCGCCATCTCGGCTCACTGCAAGCCCCACCTCCCGGGTTCACACCATTCTCCTGCCTCAGCCTCCCTAGTAGCTGGGACTACAGGCGCCTGCCACCACGCCCGGCTAATTTTTTTTGTATTTTTAGTAGAGATGGGGTTTCACCGTGGTCTCCATCTCCTGACCTCGTGATCCGCCCGCCTCGGCCTCCCAAAGTGCTGGGATTACAAGCGTGAGCCACTGCGCCCGGCCAGTAATGGTGACTTCTTTTCTGGTTGGTCCCCAGCCCTGACCACTGCCTGGCCCAGCGGCCTGAGGCCAATGTCTTCTGGGCGTGTAAATTGGGATGAGGGCAGCGTTGTCCTTTCTCACCGTCAGCCCAGGGACTGTGTCTCCCACGCACTGGGTTCTCCAAAGGACTGTCCTGGACTGGACCCGGAGTCCAGACATCAGAGAGGCTGTGCCTGAAGGGAAACTGAGGCCCAGGGAGGGTCACACTCAGTGTGTGGCCCAGGGCTCGCCCGACCTTTGGCCCTGCTGACCCTCCCAACAGGGACCGGCTCACCCTATCTGAGTCCTGCCACCCCTGCTCCAGCCAAAGGACCCCCCCTGTCCTACACACACTGGGTCCCTCCCGGGAAGCCAGGCCTGACCCCACTTCCTTGTCACCTTCCGGGTCCGGGGTCGGGGCTGCAGGGGTGAGAGGAGATTGATCCAGCAGATGACCTTGTGGCCACTGTTGCCAAGGAGATGGCCCTTGGGGGCTGTGTGGGTGGCCAGGGCCAGAGAGTGACAGAGGGACAGAGGGAGGGAGGGATGTAGGAAGGGAGGGAGGGATGAAGGAAAGGAGGGAGGGACAGAGGGGAGGGAGAGACAGAGAGGGAGGGAGGGAGGGAGGGAGAGAGGGAGGTACCAGCAGTGGGTACGGTCCTCACATCAGAGCCTCCTGGGCAGCTGGTCGGCTATGTTGACACAGCCTGGGAACCAGCATTCACCCCTCCCTGGCGGTCTGCCATTGACTAACCGCCATTGGGCTCCTGTCTACAGGCTTGGCTTGGAAGTGAGACGCAGCTGCCACCACCCAAGTTCACCCAGGAGGGCTGGGAGCCTGGGAGCTGGCACCTGGTCTGCTCTCCGAGGTAGCCTCTGGTCCATTCACCCCCAGGACTGGGGTAGGTATCCTAGAAGTGGGGCCCATGTTCCAGGGCCCCACAGGATGAATAGGAGTTTGCCAGGTGGAGAGGGAACGGTAAACAGGAGGGAGGCGGCCCGCTCATCCAGCCCCACCACTGGAGAGGAAGGGGTGAGTGAGTGTCAGGAGGGTCTCTGCTTGGCAGGCTCTGTGACAGGGGAACCTCTGGCTGAGGCCAGCTGGTGACTGCTGGGTTTGTGGGAGCTGAGCATGGATTTCCCATAGTGACAGGAGCTGCTGGGCAGGGCTGAAGGACGGTTAGGCTTCTGACCTGGTTACCGCGTGCCGGCTGGATACCAGAGATCAGGGTGCAGCCGTGGACCCCAGACACGGCCCTGCCTCCTAAGAGCTCTGCATCTCTTGGGGGCACAGGCAGCAGCTGGGGCTGACTGGGGACCGGACCCAGAAGCCACTACAGCAGGAAGAGGGTGCGGGTGCAGGAGGCTGCAGCCACTGAAGTGGGGGAGATCGAGTGGAGAGCTGGGGGTTGGGGCAGACCAGGGAGAGGCCGACTGGGGGCGACCTGGACCCTTTGGCTGCAGGGGTCGGCTCACAGGGCCAGGGGGTTTGGGGCAGTGGAGCTGTGGGAGGGCCCTGGGGTATGTGGGGCCTGACTCAGGGGTGTCCTGCGGGACCCAGTCCATAAGGGGCCATTGCACTCAGGGACGCCAGCATGGGCTGTGGCTGTGAGTGTGCCCACATGCACACACACAAACATACGCAAGCACACCAGAACACGCAAACACACGCGTTTACCAGGACACACGTGCAGATACAGCAGGCCGCACATGAGAAGGTGTATGTGTAGACGTTCCTGGCACATACGTGCCCATGCGTGCACATGTATAAACGGGACTGACCATGTGCAAACACACCTGAGCTCGTGGCAACAAGCGAACATGTCACAGCCTCTGTGCGCACCCACACGGACATGCCAGCACACGCATGCAAACCTGTGTATAGGAGTGAGCGCACATGCTAGAATGCACACGAGCATGCGAGAACACACATAAGCATGCCCCGTATACATCACGTGTGGCACACCTGAATCTACGTGAACACTGTTCATTCAGAAACACACCAACCACACAGGACCACGTGTGCCTCGGGTCAAAATGCCTGAGCCGGCCAGGCGCGGTGGCTCATGCCTGTCATCCCAGCACCTTGGGAGGCCGAGGTGGGCGGATTACAAGGTCAGGAGTTGGAGACCAGCCTGACCAACATGGTGAAACCCTAGATCTACTAAAAATACAAAAATTAGCTGGGCGTGGTGGCACATGCCTGTAGTCCCAGCTACTCTGGAGGCTGAGGCAGGAGAATCGTTTGAACCAGGGAGGTGGAGGTTGCCGTGAGCCGAGATCGCGCCACTGCACCCCAGCCTGAGTGACAGAGCGAGACTCCGTCTCAAAAAAATAAAAATAAAATAAAAATAAAAATAAAAAAAAGCCCGAGCCGCGAGGCACTGGGGTAGCCGCGGATGCACGTGTGAGCGCGCACGTGGAGAGCGCCCGCGGGTTTCTGGGCTGCGGGCGCGCCCTGGTGGACGCCAGACCCGCTGCAGCTCTGTCCCTGGAAGGGGGTCCCAGTCCCACCTCCCTCGGTCTGGGCGTCACGCAGGGGTAAGAAGGGGACGGGACGGGGACAACACCAGAAGACCCAGGGGAAGGCAGCCCGCAGGACCCCCATCATCCAGCTCCCTCCATTCTTCCCATGACGCGCCCGAGTTTGGGGGAGTCTGGCGAAGCTCCGTGTCCCCCACCCCTGGCGTCCCGAGCGGGGGCCGCGGCTTTCCTGAGCCCACCTCCCCCAGCGCAGGGTGGGCTCCGTGGGGTGGGGGCCCCGACGCCCGGGGAGGACCCGCGGCCTTGCCCAGTGGCCACCAGGTGGCAGCACGCGCGCCCGACTGAACCCCAGGACCAGCGAGGCCCCCGCGCCCCACCCCATGCACCCCCGGACCACAGGGAGGGGAGGGGTCTGGGGAGGACCCCGGGGGGCCGTGAGCACCAGCCTCGCCGCTCTATGCCTCGGTTTCCCCACCTCCCAGGGAGAGGGAGAATAACTGAACACACAGGCGTGGTGAAGTAACCAGGAGGGCTTCCCTGGGGAGGTGGGGTTGAAGGAAAAGGCACCAATGGTGAAGAAGAGCAGGCCGGATACGGGACGCGGCAGGTGCAGAGGGCCGGGGGAGGGCGCGGTGGGGGCGAAGGGAACTGAGTCCTGAGCCTGGGCGGGATTGTGGGGTGGGGTTTGGAGGCAAAGGTCCCAGGTTTCCGATCTGAGCGCAGGAGGTGAGGACAAGGGCAGGATTTAGGGTCTACCTAGGACAGAGAATACAAAGGTTTGTTTTGATTTTTTTTTAAATGATATTCTTGGCCGGTAAATATTCTTACTATCCTCAGCCTCGATGGGTAAAATCCAAAGGTTTTAAGATACTCCGAACTTGAATTCACAGCTTTCCAAATATGGGATTCTCAGGATGGAGCCAATTGGAGAAAATTCCAGAATCCCAGTTCCCCTGGCCAATGCCAGCGTTGATGCCCAAATGCAAGAGTGGCAAAGCCAGGGCGTGATGGCTCACACTTGTAATCCCAGCACTTTAGGTGGCTGAGGCAGGAGGCTCATTTAAGCCCAGGAGTTCGAGACCAGCCTGAGAAACATAGCAAGACCCCTGTCCTACAAAAATGTATTTATTTATTTATTTTTGAGACGGAGTTTCACTCTGTCGCCCAGACTGGAGAGCAGTAGCGATCTTGGCTCACTGCAACCTCTGCTTCCTGGGTTCAAGCGATTCTCCCTGCCTCAGCCTCCCGAGTAGCTGGGATTACACGCACGTGCCACCATGCCCAGCTAATTTTTGTATTTTTAGTAGAGAGGGGGTTCCCCTATGTTGGTCAGGCTGGTCTCCAACTCCTGATCTCAAGTGACCCACCAGCCTCTGCCTCCTGAAGTGCTGGGATTACAGGCGTGAGCCACGGCACCCAAACTCAAAATTTTAAATAATTAGGCTAGTGTGGTGGTACACGCCTGTGGTCCGAGCCACGTGGGAGGTGGGAGGATCACTTGAGCCAGGAGGTGGAGGGTGCAGTGAGCTATGATTGCACCACTGCACTCCAGCTTGGGTAACAGAGCAAGATCCTGCCTCAAAAGAGAAGAAAAAGAGTGGGCGGGGCGCGGCGGCTCATGCCTGTAATCCCAGCACTTTGGGAGGCCGAGGTGGGCGGATCTCCTGAGGTCGGCAGTTCGAGACCAGCCTGGCCAACATGGTGAAACTACTAAAAATACAAAAAGTTAGCCGGGCATGGGCCGGGCGCGGTGGCTCACACCTATAATCCCAGCACTTTGGGAGGCCGAGGCAGGCGGATCGCCTGAGGTCAGGAGTTCGAGACCATCCTGGCTAACAAGGTGAAACTCCGTCTCTACTAAAAAAAATTCAAAAAATTAGCCAGGCATAGTGGTGGGCGCCTGTAGTCCCAGCTACTCGCGAGGCTGAGGCAGGAGAACGGGGTGAACCCGGGAGGCGGAGCTTGCAGTGAGCCAAGATCGCGCCACTGCACTCCAGCCTGGGCGACTGAGCAAAACTCCGTCTCAAAAAACAAACAAACAAAAATTAGCTGGGCATGGTGGCGCACACCTGTAATCCCAGCTACTCGGGAGGCTGAGGCAGGAGAATCACTTGAACCCGGGAGGCGGAGGTTGCAGTGAGCCAAGCTTGTGCCACTGCACTCCAGCTTGGGCAACAAGAGCGAAAGAAAGAAAGAGAGAGAGAGAGAGGGAGAGAGAGAGGAGGGAAGGGAGGGAAGGAAGGGAAGGAAAGGAAGGAAAGGAAAGAGAGAGAGAGGGGAGGGAGGGAAGGGAAGGAAGGGAAGGAAAGAGAGAGAGAGAGAAGCGAGGGAAGGGAGGGAAGGAAAGGAAGGAAAGGAGAGAGAGAGGGGAGGGAGGGAAGGAAGGGGAGGAAAGGAAAGAGAGAGAGGGGAGGGAGGGAGGGAAGGAAGGGAAGAAAAGAAACAGAGAGAGAGAAGGGGGGAGGGAGGGAAGGGAAGGAAAGGAAGGAAAGGAAAGAAAGGAAAGAGAGAGAGAGGGGAGGGAGGGAAGGAAGGGGAGGAAAGGAAGGAAAGAGAGAGAGAGCGAGAGAGAGAGAGAGGGGAGGGAGGGGAGGGAGGGGAGGGAGGGAAGGGAAGGAAAGAAAGATAGAGTGGCAGAGACTCTGTGATTCCTGTGAGCCCCAGAGGCAGGGACCCCATAATCCCCAAGGGTCCCTGCAGCTCCCAGAGGCAGGGGCCGCTCCCAGGGCAGAGACCCTGTAACCTGTAACCTGAGGGCCAGCACCCTCCAGGCCAGGTGAGGAAGGCCCCGGTCCTCACCCCCTCACCGCCTCCGTAGTTTCAGAGCTACTGCACCTTTAAAATCATGTGCCAAAATTAGCAGCTCTGCTGTCATTAATATGCAAAAATGCAAATCAGGAACTGATTAAGCCCCAGCCCCAGAGGATGTTTCTACAGTGATGAATTCTATTGTCTGCGAGGGTGGTGGGTGGATGTGCTGGTAGATCCCGGAAGGGAGGGTCCTTGAGGGGAGTCCCAGCTCCGCCCCCCTAGTGCACACACAGCCCCTCCCAGCTGCCCTCCCCAGGACCAGTGGGTACGGGCAACTGGGCCAGGTTCCCTGTGTGACCGGGGAGTGTGGCTGGGGGTGGCCCGGGGAGGGACTCTCAGGGCCCTCACCCTGCCTGCTCCTAA
The DNA here is from genome assembly GCF_028858775.2 of Pan troglodytes. NCBI lineage: Eukaryota > Metazoa > Chordata > Mammalia > Primates > Hominidae > Pan > Pan troglodytes. The sequence continues at coordinate 3,961,011 of NC_072418.2, read as the reverse complement.
CCCGGGGAGGACTCTCAGGGCCCTCACCCTGCCTGCTCCTAACCCGGGGAGGGACTCTCAGGGCCCTCACCCTGCCTGCTCCTAACCCGGGGAGGGACTCTCAGAGCCCTCACCCTGCCTGCTCCTCCACCCGGGATTCCCCTGGCCTCTGCCTGCAGAGTTTCAAATGCCTGTAAGGCGATTCCTTCGAAATTCTCCTTCCCCATCTGGCTGGGAGCCCCGACGGGCTGAGACCTCTGCCCTGTGGTTCCCCAGAGCACCGCTCTGAGAGGGCTCTGCAAACACCCTGCATGTGGGGAAATGCAGGCTCACAGGGGAGCGATGCGCACAGGGTCCCCAGCCCGTGAGAGGGTCCTGGGCTCCTCCCGGTGGGTTGAGACCTTCATGCCAGCACAGAGGCGCTGGCTGACGCAGGGGTGCAGGCAGCAGGGAGTGGGGTGGAGCGGGAGGTCTGGAAGAGAGGGTGCAGCAGTGTAACCAGCCCCTGTCCGGGCCAGTCAGGGGAGGCCCCAGTGTGAAGGGGAAGGAGAGAGAGGCAGAGACAGAGGGAGACAGAGAGGCAGAGAGAGACAGAGAGAAAGACAAGAGATAGGAACAGAAAGAGAAAGAGACAGAGAAGCAGAGAAAGAGACAGAGAAGAACAGAAACAGACAAAGAGATAGAGAGAGATACAGAGAGGCAGAGAGAGAGACAGGCAGAGAAACAGAGAGACAGAGAGGCAGAGAGACAGGCAGAGAGAGACAGAAAGAGATAGAGAAAGAGAAATAGAGAGACAACGAGAGAGATGGAGACAGAGACACACACAGACACAGAGAGACTGACAGAGACAGAGGGACAGAAAGAGATACACAGAGACAGAAAGAAACAGAGACAGAGACAAAAAGAGAGACAGAGATGGGGAAGAGAAAGAGACAGAGACAGGGAGGCTGACACAGAGAGAGCACAGAGAAAGAAGACAGAGAGAAACAGACAGAAAGAGACAGAGACAGAGAGACAAGGACAGAGATGGAGACCAACCGAGAAAGGCTGAGGGGGACTCAGAAGGGGACCCAGAGGCAGCGTGAGCCGACCCAGCGCCCTCCCTCTGCACAGGCTCCAGCTGGCCTGGGGCCAGCCACCAGCTGCTGCCTCCCGCCCACCCTCCCCCACGGCCAGAGCCCCAGCTGCCACCGCCACACACACGGCCACCCTTTGGCGGCCCCACCAGCTGCCCCGGGACCCCACGGCGCCCTGGGCCAGGAGGAAATACCTTCGCCTGGGCCGGGGCTCCCAGATGCCTGTCAGGCCGCCCTCTTCGGAGCCTCAGTTTCCTCACCTGTAAGATGGGGAACCCCCCAACTTAGCCTGTGCATTTATGGAGCACCTACTGTGTGCCAGGCCCCAGCTGGATGCTGGAGGTGTGGGGCGGCCAGGCTGGGCCCAGGGCTCCCCTTACAGAGCCAGGCAAGCCCCACAGGCGCAAGGGGGAGAAACAGGGGCCTGAGAGTGGGAGGAACGATAAACTGATGATACACCGGCAAAGGGGCCTGAGAGTGGGGAGGAACGGCTCCCGGCCGAGGGACATCCTGGGCACAGACCCTGCGGTCACAGGGAGAAAACGGTGTCCAAGCAGCAGCGAGGAGGTGGCCAGCGCAGCTGGAGGGAGGTGGGCAGAGGGGGCTCGGGAGGCCGGACATGGAGGGCAGTGGAGTCTTCCGAGACAAAATAAAGCTCAGGGTCGGCCAGGCGCGGCGGCTCACGCCTGTAATCCCAGCACTTTGGGAGGCCGAGGCAAGTGGATCACGAGGTCAGGAGATCGAGACCATCCTGGCTAACATGGTGAAACCCCATCTCTACTAAAAATACAAAAAATTAGCCGGGCGTGGTGTCGGGTGCCTGTAATCCCAGCTACTCGGGAGGCTGAGGCAGGAGAATGGCGTGAACCGGGAGGCGGAGCTTGCAGTGAGCCGAGATGGCACCGCTGCACTCCAGCCTGGGCGACAGAGCGAGACTCCGTCTCAAAAAAAAAAAAAAAAAAAAAAGTTCAGGGTCAGCCAGGCCAGGGGGTTCCCACCTGGGATCCCAGTGCTGTGGGAGGCTGAAGTGGAGGATTCCTTGAGGCCAGGAGTTTGAGACCAGCCTGGGCAACACAGCAAGACACCCCTCTACACAAAAAATAAAAATCAGCAGGGTGTGGTCAGGTGCAGTGGCTCACGCCTGTAATCCCAGCACTTTGGGAGGCCGAGACAGGTGGATCACGAGGTCAGGATATCGAGACCATCCTGGCTAACACGGTGAAACCCCGTCTCTACTAAAAATACAAACAATTAGCCAGGCATGGTGGTGAGCGCCTGTAGTCCCAGCTACTCGGGAGGCTGAGGCAGGAGAATGGCGTGAACCCGGGAGGCGGAGCTTGCAGTGAGCTAAGATGGTGCCACTGCACTCCAGCCTGGGCGACAGAGCAAGAACTTTTCTCAAAATAATAATAACGAATAAGGAGAAGAAGGAAGAAGGAGGAGGAGGAGGAGGAGAGGCCGGGCGCGGTGGCTCACGCCTGTAATCCCAGCACTTTGGGAGGCCAAGGAGGGCAGATCACCCGAGGTCAGGAGTTCGAGACCAGCCTGACCAACATGGAGAAACCCTGTCTCTACTAAAAATACAAAATTAGCCGGGCATGGTGGCAGGTGCCTGTAATCCCAGCTGCTCGGGAGACTGAGGCAGGAGAATTGCTTGAACCCGGGAGGCAGAGGCTGCGGTGAGCTGAAATCACGCCATTGCACTCCAGCCTGGGCAACAAGAGTGAAACTCCTTCTCAAAAAAAAAAAAAAAGAGGAGGAGGAGGAAGAGAAGGAAGGGAGAAGTAGGGCCCGGCCAGGTGCAGGGCACGGGCTTCCCGCCCCTTCTCCAGTTTGCTGTGTCCCCTGGATTCCTCCCGTGCCCCTGGGCCTGCCCTGACTCAGCCCTAGCTGCAGGCTCCTGTACCCAGTTCTGTATCCCATCTCAGCCCAGGTCTCCCTGACAGGGTCAGGTTCAGGGTCAGGACAGGAGCGAGGAGTGGCTGGTGAATTTCTTGTCTGTCTCTGCCCAGTGTGCAGACCGTATGCGTGAGGTACAGACCGGCCACGGACCGGCCGGAGACCCGGGGTTCTGCCCTGCCCTGCGGGTAGCTGAGGTTACGAAGGGGCCATGCCCCCACCCAGACAGCCGGGGTGATAAGGAGGCCAGGCCTGATGGAGCAGGAGCTGGGGGGACTAACAAGAGTCTGAAGCAAATAGAAAACCTGAGACCAAGCTTCAGGGGGGTCACATGACCCGGTTTCTCCCGGGCAGCCCTCGGGGCCGTCCCTGGCCTCTGGAAAGGGGCCTCCCCTTCTCACACCCCTGCCACCTGCTGGGAGACCCAGAGGCCCAGCCTCTGCTAGGGGCCTCAGCAGCAGAGAGCACCCGCTCCTTCTCGGGCAGGACTGCCCTGTAGGGCTGTCTGGGACCAAGTCACTTTTGCCATCCTGAGTCCTTTCCTCTATTGGAAAAAAAAAAAGTAAAATTGAGGCTAGAATTGTTATTATTAATTTATTATTATTATTATTTGAGACGGAGTCTCGCTCTGTCGCCTAGGCTGGAGTGCAGTGGCACGATCTCGGCTCACTGCAACTTCTGCCTCCCAGGTTCAAGCGATTCTCCTGCCTCAACCTCCCTAGTAGCTGGGATTACAGGCACCTACCACTACACCCGGCTAATTTTTGTATTTTTAGTAGAGACGGGGTTTCGCCATGTTGGCCAGGCTGGTCTTGAACTCCTGACCTCATGATCCGCCCGCCTCAGCCTCCCAAAGCGCTGGGATTACAGGTGTGAGCCACTGTGCCCGGCCTTAATTCGTTATTATTATTGTTCATTGGAAAACAATTATTATTCATCATTTTTCTTCTGATTTAATTTTTTTTTCTTCCTGAGACAGGGTCTCACTCTGTCTCCCATCCTGCAGTGCAGTGACGCAAACTTGGCTCACTGCAGCCTAAACCTCTTGGGCTCAAACCACCCTCCTGTCTGAGCCTCTCCAGTAGCTGGAATACAGGTGCCTGCCACCACGCCTGGCTTTTTGTTTTTTTGTTTTTGTTTTTGTTTTTGTTTTTTGAGACAAGGTCTCGCTATATTGCCCAGGCTGGTCTCAAACTCCTGGGCTCAAGCGATCTTCCTGCCTCAGCCTCCCAAAGTGTTAGGATTACAGGTGTGAGCCACACAGTGCCCGGCCCTGATTTTAAAAGAAATTAAAACATTTTTGGCCAGGTATGGTGGTTCATGCCTGTAATCCCAGCACTTTGAGAGGCCGAAGCAGGTGGATCACCTGAGGTCAGGGGTTTCAGACCAGCCTGACCAACATGGTGAAACCCCATCTCTAGTAAAAATACAAAAATTAGCCAGGCATGGTAATGGGCACCTGTAATCTCAGCTACTTGGGAGGCTGAGGCAGAAGAATTGCTTGAACCTGGGAGGCAGAGGTTGCAGTGAGCCGAGATTGTGCCATCGCACTGCAGCCTGGGTAACAGAGCAAGACTCTGTAACAAAGGAAGAAAGAAAGAAAGAAAAAGAGAGACAGAGAGAGAGGGAGGGAGGGGAGGGGTGGGGGGAGGGGAGGGAGGGAAGGGAAAGGAAAGAGAGAAAGAAAAGAAGGAAGGGAGTGAGGGGAGGGGTGGGGGGAGGGGAGGGAGGGAAGGGAAAGGAAAGAGAGAAAGAAAAGAAGGAAGGGAGGAAGGGAGGGAGAGAGGGAGGGAGAGAGGGAGGGAAGGAGGGAAGGAGGAAGGAAGACAGACATTTTCATGGGCCCTAAAAGCCTCCGGGGCCTGGGCCTGTTGCGTTCGATGGACAGATTGAACTCACCCTGGTGGGTGCTCTTGTTAACCTCCTTTGACAGATGCGAGCTCACACCATTGTGTGACCACAACCACAGTGGACTCGCTGAGCAGTGCTCCTTGCCCTGAGCTCAAGCTCACGATCAACCTGGTAGGGCCTCCCCAGGACACCAGGGGTTTCCCCCAGGGAACCCTGGGACAGCAAGAGGCCTCCCCACCCCCAGGGAAATGCCCGGGCAGTGCGGATCCTGCAGGAGGAGGGGGTGCCCCGGTGGAAGCCCACCCACGCCCGTTCTGTGGTTCTGCAATCTCAGTCATGCAGCATCTATGGTGAGGTGAAAAACTAAACATTCTTTAATTTTAAAAAGCAGCCGGGGCCAGGGCACAGTGGCTCACGCCTGTAATCCCAGCACTTTGGGAGGCCGAGGTGGGGCTGATCACCTGAGGTTGGGAGTTCGAGACCAGCCTGACCAACATGGAGAAACCCCGTCTCTACTAAAAATACAAAATTAGCTGGGCGTGGTGGTGGGCGCCTGCAATCTCAGCTACCAGGGAGGCTGAGGCAGGAGAATCGATTGAACCCGGGAGGTGGAGGTTGCAGTGAGCTGAGATCACGCCATTGCACTCCAGCCTGGGCAACAAGAGCAAAACTCCATCTCAAAAAAAAAAAAAAAAGCGGGGTGGCGGGGGGCCGGGCATGGTGGCTCATGCCTGTAATCCCAACACTTTGGAAGGCCAAAATGAGAGGATGGCTTGAGTCCAGAGGTTGGAGACCAGCCTGGGCAACATAGCAAGATCCCGTCTCTACAAACAAAATAAAGAAAAATTAGCCAGGTGTGGTGGTACATGCCTGCAGTCCCAGCTACTTGGGAGGCTAAGGATAGAGGATGGCTTGATCCCAGGAGTTTGAGGCTACAGTGAGCCATGATCGTGCTACTACACTCCAGCCTGGGTAACAGAGTAAGACCCCATCTTTTTTTTTTTTTTTTTTTTTTTTTTTTGAGACACAGTTTCACTCTTTTGCCCAGGCTGGAGTGCAGTGGCGCAATCTCGGCTCACTGCAACCTCTGCCTTCAAGTTTCAAGCGATTCTGCTACCTCAGCCTCCTGAGTAACTGGGATTACAGGCACCCCTCCCCCACACCACCACGCCCAGCTAATTTTTTTTTTTTTTTTTTTTTGAGATGGAGTCTCATTCTGTCACCCAGGCTGGAGTGCAATGGCGCGATCTCAGCTCACTGCAAGCTCCGCCTCCCGGGTTCAAGCGATTCTCCTGCCTCAGCCTCCTGAGTAGCTAGGACTACAGGCGCCCGCCACCATGCCCGGCTAATTTTTTGTATTTTTAGTAGAGACGAGGTTTCACCATGTTGGCGAAGATGCTCTCGATCTCTTGACCTTATGATCCACCCGCCTCGGCCTCCCAAAGTGCTGTGATTACAGGCGTGAGCCACCATGCCCAGCTGAGACCCCATCTCTTAAAAAAAAAAAAAAATTAAAACTAAAAAAACATAAAATACACACAAAGATAAACCATCATCTTAGAACATGAAGATGAAGTGGATGCTGGCAGTCTTTTTTTTTTTTTTTTTTTTTTTGAGAGGGAATCTCACTCTGTCACACAGGCTAGAGTGCTGTGGCACAATCTCAGCTCACTGCAGCCTCTGCCTCCTGGGTTCAAACGATTCTCCCACCTCAGCTTCCTGAGTAGCTGAGACTACAGGTGCCCACACCACCACGCCTGGCTAATTTTTGTATTTTTAGTAGAGGGGGGTTTCGCCATGCTGGCCAGGCTGATCTCAAACTCCTGGCCTGAAGTGATCTGCCCACCTTGGCCTCCCAAAGTGCTGGGATGACAGGTGTGAGCCACCGTGCCCGGCCCCTGGCAGTTTTTATTCAATGTCTCCAGGACAGCAGCTCTCCTGTCAGCCTCACCTTCCAAATATTCTGTGGCCTTGTATCCAGTGGCCATTTGCATTTCTTCTTGTATGAATTAATCATTCATTTCTTTACATGGTTTTCTTTTTGAGTTTTTTTCTTATTGATTTGTTGGAACTCTTTGTATATGAAGAACCCAAATCCTTTGCCTCTTATGATGTTGCAAGTGACGTTCCAACTGAGCTTCACGCATGTGGCCTTATGCATATTGTCAAAATGAAATTTTTTTTTTAAGAGGCAAGGTCTCCGTCTATCCCCCAGGCTGGAGTGCAGTGGCACAATCATAGCTCACTGCAGCAGCCTCCAACTCCTGGACTCAAGGGATCCTCCCACTTCAGCCTCCCTAGTAGCTGGGACTACAGTTGCACACCACCATGCCTGGCTAATTTTATTTATTAATTTATGGTAGAGATGGGGTATTGCTATGTTGCCCAGGCTGGTCTCGAACTCCTGGACTCAAGCAATCCTCCCACTTTGACCTCCCGAAGGGCTGGGATTACAGGCGTGAACCACCACTCCCGGCCCCCAAAACAAACATTTTCAACCAAGGAAAAGAGAAAATAATGTCCAATATAAACTCTCAAGCTAATCCTGCCTCTTCAAAAGATAAAGTAAGGGCCGGGTGCAGTGGCTCACGCCTGTAATCCCAGCACTTTAGGAGGCCAAGGCGGGCGGATCACGAGGTCAGCAGATGGAGACCATCCTGGCTAACGCGGTGAAACCTCGTCTGTACTAAAAATACAAAAAATTAGCTGGGCGTGGTGGCGGGCACCGGTAGTCCCAGCCACTCGGGAGGCTGAGGCAGGAGAATGGCGTGAACCTGGGAGGAGGAGCTTGCAGTGAGCCGAGATCGCGCCACTGCGCTCCAGCCTGGGCGACAGAGTGAGACTCCATCTCAAAAAAAAAAAAAAAAAAAAAGATAAAGTAAGAACTGAAAGTGTCCCCCACCCCCAGAGTAACCACCAAGCCCTTGGGGCATTTCCTCCTGCACCTTTTCAATATGCTTTTTTCCTTTACAAAAGCTTCAACCAAAAGTGGAATGGTGGGTCTTTAACTTGTATTTCATTCCCCCAGAGAGGCGGCCTCAGCAGTCTCTTGGCTCCAAGCAGGCACGGGAACCTGACTTGCTGGATGGTCAACAATCGGGTTCCTAGTGCGGCCATGACACAATCTTCTTCTACAGCCCTTGTTGTTGGACACTTGGGCAGTTTTCAAATCAAGTGTTCTGTGCCACAAACCACGTTCTAATGCACAGCCCTGCTCATGCCGTCATGTTTTGTCTTGTTTTTAAAAAACGGCCTTGGCATGGGTGAGCAGTGGTCATGCCACCATTTTTATTAGATTTATTAGTTTTATTTTATTTATTTATTTTTTGAGACGGAGTCTTGCTCTGTCACCCAGGCTGGAGCGCGGTGGCGCCATCTCGGCTCACTGCAAGCTCTGCCTCCCGGGTTCACGCCATTCTCCTGCCTCAGCCTCCCGAGTAGCTGGGACCACAGGCGCCCGCCACCACGCCCGGCTAATTTTTTGTATTTTTAGTAGAGATGGGGATTCACCATATTAGACAGGATGGTCTCGATCTCCTGACCTCGTGATCCGCCCGCCTCAGCCTCCCAAAGTGCGAGGATTACAGGCATGAGCCACCGCGCCCAGCCCATTTGTATTTTTTTCACCAAGAGTGACTTTAGGTTTTTTTTTCGTCTGTGTATCTAGTGGCCATTTTAATTTTTTCCTGTATGAATTAATCATTCATTTCTTTGCATGATTTTTTTTTGAGTTTTTTCCTTGTTGATTTGTTGGAACTCTTTGTATATGAAGAGCCCAAACCCTTTGTCTGTTATGATGTTGCAAATAGTTTCTCCCCAGCTTTCTCATCTCATCTAACTTTATTGTGAGTCTGGGACCACACAAAAGTGTTTAGTTTTTATGTAGTCAAAAAACTTTTTTTTTTTTTTTGAGTCAGAGTCTCATTCTCGTGTCCCAGGCTGGAATGCAGTGGCATGATCTCGGCTCACTGCAACCTCTTCCTCCTAGGTTCAAGTAATTCTCCTGCCTCAGCCTCCAAGTAGCTCGGATTACAGGCGCCTGCCTCTGTGCTCGGCTAATTTTTGTATTTTTAGTACAGAGTGGATTTCATCATGTTGGCCAGGCTGATCTCGAACTCCTGATCTCAAGTGATCTGCCCACCTCGGCCTCCCAAAGTGCTAGGATAACAGGCGTGAGCCACCGTGCCCAGCCTAAAAAACATTTTTTTTTTTTTTGAGTCTGAGTCTCATTCTGTTGCCCAGGCTGGAGTGCAGTCACACAACCATGGCTCAATGCAGCCTCAACCTCCCCAGACTCAGGTGATCCTCCTGCCTCAGCCTCCAGAGTAGCCGGGACTACAGGCACATGCCACCAGGCCCGGCCTAATTTTTGTATTTTTTTTGTAGAGATGGTGGTCTCGCTATGTTGCCAAGGTTGGCCTCAACCTCCTGGCCTCAAGTGTTCCTGCCGCCTGGGCCTCCCAAAGTGCTGGGAATACAGACATGAGCTGCCGTGTCTGGCCTGTGTGGTCAAATTTGAAGAATTTTCTCCTTGCATGGTTCTGGATTTTGTATCTTCTCTATGCCTGAAAAGGGCAAGGGGGCTGGGTGTGGGGCCGACCTTTGCTGAGCCTCTTCTGATCCCAGCACCTCCTGCTCACCCTCTCCTGTCTCACATGCAGCCACCCCCAGCTGTTAGAAAACTGCCGACCAAGGCCAGGCACAGTGGCCCACACCTGGAATCCCAGAACTTTGGGAGGCCAAGGGGGGTGGATCACCTGAGGTCAGAGAAGTTCAAGACCAGCCTGGCCAACATGGTGAAACCCTGTCTCTAATAAAAACACAAAAAATTAGCTGGCCGTGGTGGCAGGCACCTGTAATTCCAGCTTCTCAGGAGGCTGAGGCAGGAAAATTGCTTGAACCCAGGGGGCAAAGATTGCAGCGAGCCAAGATGGCACCATTGCACTCCAGCCTGGGCAACAAGAGGGAAACTCTGTCTCTGGAAACAAACAAACAAACAGACAGACAAACAAAGCAAGGAAGGCTCCCCGGAGAAGGTGGCCCCCAAGCTGAGGGTGGAAGGATGAGTAAGAGAAGACAGCCAGGTACAAAGAGAGGAAAGTTGTTCCAGGAGAGGACACAGCCAGGAAACAGGCCCAGAAACCAACAGGCGCTTGGAGGGACAACCAGGAGGGGCGGAGACAGGGAGGTGGGCAGGGACTTTTGGGCTCTGGGCAGCAGCAAGACATACAATGTCCGTGGAGTGCAGGACCGGTCTGACGGAGGCAGGGAGGGGGCGAGGGCAGGGTCCCGGATCCAGACAGGATGGCCCGGATGGGGATGGGTGGCACATCCATCAGTGCCACCCGCCCCCGCCCCCCGGCCCTCGGCCCAAACCCAGGGAACAGCTTGCATTTCCTCATCTCGTAGCTTTTGCCTCTGCTGTTCCCTCTGCTTAGTTACCCTTCCTCCCTGGTCCAGCTTTGCAGGCTCAGCTCCAGGCAGCCATCCCTGCAGCCCCCAAGCCCTGAGTCTCCTCCTCGAGTCTAGTTCTCACCCCTTGGGGTTGGGGGCACCTGTGCTCCCTGCCCTCCTAGGATCCTTGTCGTCTTTCCCCAGGGGCGCCCCCCCAGTTTCCCGTCTGTCTAACAGGCATCTCTTTCCACCCCTCCTGTTGCCCTGGGCATCCCACTCCACAGCCACGTCGCCGGCCTCCACCTCGGTCTCCCAGATGCCCTTCCCCACCCCCAGTGAGATCATGTGGCCCCCTTGGCTCCTCCAAACCCGCGAATCAAACCCAACCTTCTTAGCGTGGCAAGGCGTCCCTGGATGACTTCTGACCTCCCAGCCTTTGTGCCAAAGGGCTGACAGCCTGGAGTGGCCTCCCCCGTTTCTGGAAGGCACCAGGTGCAGGTGAAGGAGCCTGGCGGGGTGAGGTGGGGTCGGGGGGGGGGGGGGACAGGTGGACCGGGGATGGGAGCCTGGCTCAGCTTCAGGCATGAGGCCACTTGAGTCCTGCCTCGGTTTCCCCATCTGAACAATGGGATGACGTCCTCTGTGCCTTGAGCAAAGTTCAGGGGAGGTGAAGACCCCCGGGAAGAAGGGAGATGCCCCCATTGTGCCCAGGGTGCACTACAGAGGCGCCGTCCCCCCATGTCAAGGCGGGTGCAGGTCAGCAGGGCTGCCTGTGGGCAGGTGCATGGGTGGCGGGAACTGAGAATCTGGCTGGGCTCCCTGTCCCCTGCCCTGCCCCCGCCTCGGGGTAACTGGGCCAAACAATGCCCCGTGGGGGGTGAGGGGCAGGCACCCTGTGTTTGCCCGGGCCGCCCCGGAATGTGGCAGGACAGGCCCCTGGGGGCCCCTGAGTCAGGAGCTGTGGGCGCCTGGCCAAGAGGGGGTGGGACCATCCTCGGCAGTTGGCCCTGGCCCTGGGGTGGACGGGCATCCGGCAGGTGCAGAGGGGCTGCGTGGGGGGCTCGGACAGAAGGAGGGCTCAGGGAGGCCAGGCTGCATCCAGAGCTGGGCTCCCCCCGACTGGGGACTGTGCCTTCTTCACCGGTGCCCCCTCTCATGCAGCCCCTCCTGGCCATGACCCGCCTTGTCTCATGGGGCCTGGACACCACCCTGGGACATGAGCCTCCTGTTCCCCCTTCACGCCTCTCCCTTGACCCACGCTGGCCCCACTCGGTGAACGATACCGCCATTCACAGGCCCAGGTCCCTAACCCCACACCTAGTAGGCAGGCTGCTAACCCCTCACACCCACCCCCTGGGAGAGCCCTCAGTTATCCTCCAAATGTACCCCAGATCCACCCCAACTCATGGTCCCTGTGATCACGTCCGTCTTCTGCTCAAACTCCCACCATGGCTCCCTAGTCCTCTCACCATGAAGACCCAATTCCTCCCTGTGGCATAGGAGGCCCTGCCCCTCTCTCTGATCTTGGCTCCTCTTCTCTGGTCTTCTCTGGGCTCCAGCCTCACAGGCCCCGTTCCTTGAACACCCCACACCCCTTCCCACCTCAGTACCTTTGTCCCTCAGCTTCCCCTGCCTGGCATGGTATCCGCTCTCTGCCTCTCGACCGCATGCATCTTGAGGTCATAGCCCAAGAGTCACTGCCCCAGGGGACCCACTCCCTGTGGGAGATGGTCCTCCTTCCCCTGAATGCCCTACAGCAGGAGGTGTGAGGCTGCGTTCCCGTTCCCGTCAACCTCAGAGCCTCCTGCCCAGCTCTCCTGGCCCTCTGGCTCCCATAAGTCTGGGTGGAGGGGTAGGGGTCTGATCACCGACAAGCCTCTTCCCTTCCTTGGTGTCCTCATAGCTGGAAGTGCCCGAGGAGTCAGGAACCCTTGTGATCAGACCCCAGGAACTGGAGTGTGTCCCCACTGCTCCATTTCACACCAGAATCTCCTCCCTCCGCTAGGGGAGAACGATCATAAGCCCCTAGCACTCCCAATCTCAGGAGGCTTCCCTGCCCAGGTCCAACCAGCAAGCCTGGAGACGCCTCCTCCCAGAAGGCAGGAAGAACGGGGCTGGGCGTGGTGGCTCATGCTGGTAAGCCCATCACTTTGGGTAGGCCAAGGCAGGAAGATCGCTTGAGGCCAGGAGTTCTAGACCAGCCTGGGTGACAGGGTGAAACCCCATCTCTATAAAAAAATACAAAAATTAGCCAGGCGTGGCAGTGGGCACCTATAATCCCAGCTACTCAGGAGGCTGAGGCAGGAGAATCGCTTGACCCCAGGAGGTGGAGGTTGTAGTGAGCTGAGATGGCACCGCTGCCCTCCAGCCTGGGCGACAGAGTGAGATTTCATCTAAAAAAAAAATTTTTTTTAAGAGATGGAGTCTTGCTGTGTTGTCCAGTCTGGTCTCGAACTCCTGGGCTCAAGCGATCCTTCCACCTCACCGCATCTCTGCTAAAATAAAATAAAAACAAAGTTGTGGAGAATAAGGGAATGGGCCCTACCCTGGCCGAGTCCCAGCCCAGGGCTCTGTGGGGTGGTCCTGATCTGGTCGTGTTGGGATCAGGCCCCTCACTGGAGGTCTGAACTCGAGCAGGAAGCCCCCACTTTGGGAGGCGACACCGATCGCCCCAGCTGCCCATGCTCAGTGGACGCCGGAGCGAGGTTTGTGCCGGGTGGACGCCGGAGCGAGGTTTGTCCCAGGGCCTGACACGGGTGATAAGTGCTGGGCCGCCACTCCCTTCTCCGCCCCTGCTGGAGGGCGCTGGGGGTTGGGGGAGTGTGTTCATACCCTGGGAGAAGTCAAAGGTGCCCACTTTAGGGACAAATGGAAACAGAAATCTGGAGGGTGGCCCCGAAGTCCTAATCCAAGCCCAGTCTCTCTGCGGACAGCTGTGGCCTGCACACCTACTGCGTCTGTCTCCGGAAACCTCGCCATCGCCGCCCCTCGCCCCCCTCGCTTCTGTGTCTCCCTAGTGGGAACTTGTCCTTGGCCTCAGTTTTTCTGACATATGTGGTTCATGTTGGCGGGGGCGCACACAGTAGGTGTGGAGGGAACAGGCGGCAGGTGCAGAGGCCCTGCTCCTCCTCCTGCCCGGCCCCAGAGCAAAACAAAGGCCACAGTCAGGAGGATAGCTTGCTGCCTGTCCCCGTGCCAGGGCCCTGGAGGGAGCACCCAGGCCTCGGGGCTGGGCAGAGGTGGTGGCCAAGTGGGGGGCCCCCACGGGCTGCTCCACCCAGTGACTCAGCCCCAGGACTGACCTCCTTGGGGAAAACAATGGTGGCTTGTGGTTACCAGCAGAACCTCCTGGCAGGCGTGAGCCCCAGGGTGCCCTGGGGCCCAGGGAGGAGACCCCTGAGTCTCAGTTTCCTCATCTGTACGATACGTGGAACCACACAGGCAGGAGGACCTCACAGGAAAGAGCCACATTCAGGACTAGACAAGGGGTCCCTCATGGGTTATCCTGCCGGGACAGCAGGGACTGAGTCCATCACTGTCCACAGTGCTATGATGCGCGGCACAAGGCCCTGCTCGCTGTCAGCGCCCGATAATTGAATAGTCCTGTACGGCGCAGTGGCACACGCCTGTAATCCCAGCACTCTGGGAGGCCAAGGCGGGAGGATCACTTGTGCCTAGGAGTTCAAGACCAGCCTGGGCAACATAGGGAGAACCCCGTCTCTACAAAAAATACAAAATTAGCTGGGTGTGGTGGCGCGTGCCTGTGGTCCCAGCTACTCGGGAAACTGAGGCGGGAGGATCGTTTGAGCCCAGGAGGTCAAGGCTGCAGTGAGCTGTGATCTTACCACTGCACTCCAGCCTGGGCGACAGAGCGAGACTCTTTCTCAAAAAAAAAAAAAATTAATAATAATAATGATAATAAGTCCGTGATTGGATGGTTGCTTCCCTTCCGTGGGTGAAACTGAAGGGCTCCTCGGGAGGACTCCGGCTGCCACACTATGGCTTGGACCCTGAGTGTGGGTGGGGAGTGGCCCACAGTGAGCTCCCTACACTGGAATGGGGAGAGCCAGACCCGGCCACAGACACCCTCAGACCCATGGGGTCAGGGCTGGGCCACAAGGAAGGGCCGGGGGCTGAGGAGGCTGGGGTGGGATTGGAGCTGCTTGGAGACCCTGGCTCCGGAGAGGCCTCTGCGGGGGTGGGGGGCGGCTGAGGAAGGCAGGCATCAGCTGTGAGCACCTACTGTGTGCCAGACTCCCCCCTTCCACTGTCCAGATGGAGAAACCGAGGCCCGGAGAGTAGCACGAACTTGCCTGAGGTCACAGTGAGGTGGAGAGGGATGAGGGATTGCAGCGCAGACCCTGGGACCCACAGCCCTCTCCCCAGACCTGCGGCACGTGGAACTCTCTGGGCACGGAGGGTCGGACTGTGGACAGCCCAGTTTGGGTGTATAGCAGGAGGGGCTTGTGGCTTTGGTGGGGGGCCCCTGTGGCCCCGCTTCCCCGCCGGCCTGGCATAGGTGCAGCATTGAACTGTGATGACTCAGGGCCTCCAGATAGGGGTGGGAAAAGCCTCCCAGGTAGAAGACAAAGCAAACGTAGAGGCCCGGGGTGGGGATGAGCTTAGCAAGTTCTGGACCATCCAGAGGGCAGGATGGCTGGAGCCAAGCGGGCCAGCAAGATGGTGGCATCTTCCCAGGCTGGGAGTGGAGTGTAAATTTCCCTTTGGGGCCCCAGGGAGCCCTGGGAGATTGTGTTATTTTCATTTATTTGTTTAGTTATTTTTTTCTTTTTTTGAGACGGAGCCTCGTTCTGTCGCCCAGCCTGGAGTGCAGTGCTGCCATCTCTGCTCACTGCAACCTCTGCCTCCTGGGTTTAAGCGATTCTCCTGCCTCAGCTTCCCGAGTAGCTGAGATTATAGGTGTATGCCACCACGCCCAGCTAATTTTTGTATTTTTATTTTATTTTACTTATTTATTTATTTATTTTGAGACGGAGTTTCGTCCTTGTCGCCCAGGCTGGAGTACAATGGCGTGCTCTCGGCTCATTGCAACCTCCGCCTTTCGGGTTAAAGCGATTCTGCTGCCTCAGCCTCCCGAGTAGCTAGGACTACAGGTGCCTGCCACCATGCCCGGCTAATTTTTGTATTTTTAGTAGAGATGGGGTTTCACCGTGTTGGCCAGAGTGGTCTCGAACTCCTGACTTCAGGTGATCTGCCCGCCTTGGTCTCCCAAAGTGCTGGGAATACAAGCGTGGGCCACTGCGTCCGGTCAACTTTTTAAATTATTATTTTAAATATTTTTAGAGACGGGTGTGGGTGGGGGGGGGGTTCACTATGTTGTTCAGGCTGTTCTCGAACTCCTGGCCTCAAGCGATCTTCCCGCCTCGGCCTCCTTCAAAGCGCTGGGATCACAGGCAGGAGCCACGGCGCCCGATCCTAGGCGGGGTCACTTTTTACTAAAATGTAGACACGGACTACTAAGAATCAGGAAGCCAGATCTGGCCTGAGTTCTGTCCAAAGTCAGGTCCAAATTCACAGATGCCGAGACGGAGACTCAAGTCGGCAAAGGCACCGCTGAGGCTCCCCGCGGGGCTCTCTGACCCAGAGCCGGAGCCAGCCTCGGTTTTCCCGCCGGGAAAATGGGTCTGACGTAGCCCCCTCGGGGCCGTGATACCCGCTCGCACCACTCAGCACGCGGGGCCGGCCCGAGGAACGCAAATATAACCAAGCAGAAGGCTCCGCGCGGGCGGCCACGCCAACCTGAGAACAAAACTCCAGGACCCACCCCGGCCGCCTCTCGCGGCCTCTCGCTCGCAGAGTCCCGCCTCTGCTGAGGGGGCGGGGCCGAGAAGAAAGGAGGCGGGGCCTCACCACGAATGGCTAGGATCCCCGCCCATCAGACTTTCGCGGCTTCCGATTGAGCAGACTGCTCTGCCTTAGCTTTCAATCTCACGGGCCTTACTCGCTTGCGTCATGGACTAAGCGCACAGCTCGTGTGTGCTTCCGCGGACGGGGATAGTCCGTGATTTCTCCCCGCGCCGTGGCCCGACCGCCTCCTCTGCGCGTCCCCGCTCCCAGGCTCTGGACCTCACGGGATTCGGGGTCCTCACGAGGGTGCTCGAGAGGCCGAGCTAGGGCGTTCGGGCCCGAGCCACCCGGAGGTGGCGGAGGGATCCGCGTGGGCCGCCGGGCGGGGCACTCGGGGGCGGAGCAGGGGCGGGGCCTGCACGGGGCGGGGCGGGGCGGGGCGGCGCGGGCGGGGGGCGGAACATGTCTCCCGCCGCAGGAAGATGAGGCAGTGGCGGCGGCTGCGGGCGTAGCGGGCCGGAGCCGACGCGGCGGCGGGCACCGCGGGCACCGCGCACGCCGCTGCCCTAGGGGCGCCCCGGCCGGCCGCGCGCACGGGCCCCGCGGGACGGGCCACGCGGGGGTGGGAGGGGCCCGGGCCACGCGCGCCGCCGCCGCCGCCCACGCGCGACCCTCGGGGGCCCGGCCGCGACGCCCCTTTGTCCGGGGGGGGCCCCCCCCGCTTCATGCCGCCGCCCCCCTCACGCGCCGCGTGCCCGGCCGCGCCCAGCAGGTGAGCCCGGCGGGGGGCGGGGGGCGCGCCCGGTACCCCCGTGCTTTGTGCCCAGGGAACCCCGGCCTGCCCCGCGCGCGCTTGTTGGGGGGGGCGCGGAGGAAGTTGGGGCGGGGGCGGTGTCGGGGGGCGCCCCGCGGCCCGGGAGTCATTGTTCTCCAACTTCGCGCGGCGCCGGGGGGGCGGCGACGTGGAGGAGCCCGGAGCTCGCCAGGCCCGCGTCGCCCCCGTCGGGCCGGGCACTTCGGGAAACTTTAAGCAGCCCCGGGCGGGGGCGCGGGGGGCGCCGGACGGGCTGTGCAACTTAGGCGCGAGGACCGTCCCCCCCAGCCCGGGCGCACGGGGACCCCGGGGCGCCCCCTTTCTCGGGTAGAGGGGGGCCCGGCCCGGGCGCCGGAGTTTGGTGGGGGGAGCGCGCGGGAGGGGCGTCCTTTTGTCTGCGCGGGGAAGGTGCCGCGCGCTGCAGGCGCTGGTCGGGGCCGGGCGGGCCGGGGGGGGGGGCGCGCGGGTAACATCTGCTCCGCGTTAATGCGGGGCGAGGCGGCGGCCGCGCTGCGAGCTTCAAAGGCTCCCGGGCCGCGCCGCCTGCACCGGCTGCGGGGGGAAGGGGGTCCGGCTTCCCGGGCCGCCTCCCCCCGGGAAAAAGGCGTTCCAGCGCGCTCCCCGCCTTCGGCGCCGTGCAAAGTGGCTTCAAACATTCTCCAAGTCTCTCAAAGTCCTTGGGACGCCCCAGAAGTCTTCCAGCTCCCGTAGAATGCCCGTTTTAGCTCGCCACCCCCCCCCAACTAAGTCTGTCTTAAAATCGGTTTCAGCTACCCCACAAAAAAGTGCGGTTTCGTAGTCCTCAAAAAAAGTCAGTTTCACACGCCCTCCAAAAAAGAAAAAAACTGAGCGGGGGAGGGGCTGCGCTGGGGCGCCCGCTTCACACCCGGCCTCCAGTTGGCAGACAAAGAGGGGATTTCTCTGCTTCTGAAGTTGGGTCTCCCTCGACCTCGGAGGCTCCTCCCCACCCCCAGCCTCGGAGGTGTCTCCCGGGCTGCCCCCGTCCCCACCTGGGGACCCCTGGGGAAAGTCGAGACTGGAGGGGCCTGGAGTGCATTTCTTTGGAATGGAAATTTTTCTCTGTACCTTTTTCTGGGGGTGGAATGGGTCTTGGCAGGTGGATCCCCCATCCCCCATCTTAGAATGGAGCCCCTTGGGACCACGCGGGAGCACCCTGGTCTTGGGACGCTCTCCCCGCTCGTGGAGGGCAGGCAAGGGATGTTGTCAAAGTTTTGCTTAAAAATAATTCCCGGATACATCGCGACAGTAAAGCAATCTAGGACTGTTTTTTTTTTTCTTTCCTGAATACTGTTGGGGTTTTCTTGGGGGGAGGGAGATTGAGGGTGGAGGAAAGCTTTGCTGGTCCCTGCATAGGATGCGTGTCCCCCCCACCCCCGGCACTTTAAGTCTTGAAGCTTGTAAAAGAGTTTCGTGGTTTTCTGACTTGTGGATTTCCTTCATGTTGAATTTGGGGGCGACCTGGTCTTCAACGGGCTGTGCCATCTGCTGGGGGAGGGGGGAATCACCAAATTTCCCTCGGGGTGGGGTAGGGTCGGGCTGTTCATCCCTTTCCCGGGGGTAGGGGGGCCTCAGAGGAAGCCCGGGGGTGGTTGGAAATGAGAGAGGTGGAGAAAGGAGAGGTTCTGGCTGCCCTGCGTGCAGTTTAAACTTGGCAACTTGATGCCCTGGTGGTCCCTGGGGGAGTTAGGGAGTTTATATTTGCACACCCTCCCCCCATTTTTCAGACTCCTTGTGGCCTCTGGGGAGGACTCTGCAGGGACCTAGACTCTGGAATTCCAGCTTCCTTGCGCCTGCTCCCAGGGCTCCCCGTGCCCCCAGGGCTCTGCTGGAACTCAGACCCCAGGGCGATTGAGGGTTTTTTAGGTGGCTTTTAGCACTCTGTGCTTTGGTCACTCACAACTCTTCTCTCCTCCCTGTTTCTCCCTGTCCATCTGTCCCCACATCCACCAAGCAGGGTTTCCAGGCCTGAGGTGCCCGCCCTGGCCCCAGGAGAATGAACCAGCCGCAGAGGATGGCGCCTGTGGGCACAGACAAGGAGCTCAGTGACCTCCTGGACTTCAGCATGGTGAGCCAGGACCCCTGCCCAGCCCCCGACACCCCTTTGCCCGCACAGTTCACGGGAAGGTTTTCAGGGGAGAGTGTTTGCTGAATACTTCAGCGATGGAGCCTCAGCTGTTTGGATGGGAGGCCCCGGTGGGGCTGGGGGAGTGGGCCGCTCTCTGGCAGGAGGCTGACACCGCACGGCAGCGCGTGTGCTATGGGGCTTTTGCCCGGACGCAGCATGCTACAGCCTACTGCTTTACAGATGGGGAAACTGAGTCCTCAGGGGCATGGTCCTGGGCCCCCAGCTTGGCTGGGTAAGCAAAATGCGGCCTTGATCTTCTGATCTGTAAAATGGGCCTGATCAGGGTCGCTTACCTCATTGTAGATACAAAAATTAAAAGTAAGTGAAAGATCACTGCACTCCAGTCTGGTTGACAGTGAGACCCTGGAGACCCTGTTTCAGTAAATGGGAGGGGAGCTGGGCACAGTGGTTCCCACCTGTCATTCCAGCACTTTGGGAGGCTGAGGCGGGAGGATCACTTGAGGCCAGGAGTTCCAAGTCCAGCCCAGGAAACATAGTGAGGCCCCATTTCTCAAAAAGACAAAACAAAACTCAAAAAATTAGCTAGGAGTGGTGGTAGATGCCTGTGGTCCCAGCTACTCGGGAGGCTGAGGCAAGGAGAATCACTTGAGCCCTGGAGGTTGAGGCTGCAGTGAGCTGTGATTGCGCCACTGCACTCCTTCCTGGGCGATAGAGTAAGATCCTTCCTCGAAGAAGAAAAGGAGGGGGTGCCCAGTGCTGAGCGGACGACCCTCCGTGAACAGGGCAGACAACGACCTGCCCCATACGGGACTCCCCTGGCGGGCAGAGGACACGGGCATGAAACTGACTGTGTGGTTAATTAGTCACACGTGGGTGCTGAAGTTAAGCTGCCAGAAGCCGAGCTTGGGCCAGGAGGAGGCTGGGTTGGGATTGAGTGGGAATTCATGGGCCACCGAGCAGACAGCAGCGCCACCATTGTGACTGCCACGGTTATCACTGCGGAGCAGGCAGGCCCGGTGGGGAGGGCGGGGCGGCTTCTTCAGAGTGTTAGGTGGTTGGATCTGTCCCTGTACGGCCCATTTTCCACCTGGGTGAATGGAGGCTCAGAGGGTGCTGGTCCTCAGAAGTCACACAGTTCAGGCAGGTGCAGTGAGGCTGGAATGCCGGAGCCCCCTGGGATACCGGCCGCTGCCGGGTGCTGTAAAGGCCCGGGGCCTCGGTTTGCCTGCTGGTATAGTGGGGCCATGTGTTATGGGTTCCTGGAGAAGCCCAGGGACCTTGGTTTGTTTCTTCTGGCCTGTCTACAGATGTCCTTAAATTCTGCTCCCCCCACCCCATGCCCAGTGGCAGCGTTTGGGGTTGAAACAGGTTGGGGGAGGGCACTTTCAGTCTGAATTTAACCCTCCCGCCTATGAGGCACAGGCCACTGAGGTCTGTCAAAAACAAAAGTCCCCAAACTGAAACAACACCGGCCACCCTGCGGAAAAAAACAGCCCAAGGGCCGGAGGGGCCAAGGCTCCGGAAGGGCCATGCTGGTATTTTTAAGCCCCGTTTTATTTTTGCCTCCCTGGCTGAGTAACCCGAGGTGCAGTTGGGTTGTTTTTTGTTAAACTGACAAGTCACAGACCGCTGGGCTGGAACAGACCAGCGTTTGGGGGGAGGGGGCACAGGTTCAGCCCCAGGACCTGACTCCTCACCTCAAGCCACTCAGCACGTCTCCCCATCCCGGGTCGGAGCCGTTCCCAGATGAGGAAACAGGCTGGGAGGGGCGAGGTGCCCGTCCTCTCCGGGCGTCCCCCCTTGGGCTTTATCCAGAGGTGGAGTTCCACCTCCCTGGCCAGGACGGGGAGGCAGAGGCAGCCCCTGTGACTGCCCGCATCCCCGCTCTGTTCCTGCGTGCCTGCCTACTGCCCCCGCCGAGGCTGGGTCCTAGGGGAAGCACTTACTTCCCTGGACCAGATGCGTATAAAGTGAGAGAACAGGGAACTCCAAATAAATACGAGGGAGAACGCTAACCCAGGCTGTTCCCAGCACGCCTTTGTCCTGCCCCGACCCAGGCTAGCTTTGGTCTGGAACCAAGGACCCGCCGGCACTGGCCTGGGCTGACATGCCCTGCCTGGGTCCCAGGCAGTCCCTGGGCCTGAGTCAGGGGCTTCAGGAATGAAGGGGGGGAGCGAGTCCCTAGGACCGAGGCTGTTGGAAGCGAGCTCCCCAGGCCCTGCCGCGTGCGAGACTCCCATGGGCTTTTGGGTTTCACCACGTCCCACACAGCCAGAGC
Source organism: Pan troglodytes (assembly GCF_028858775.2). Lineage (NCBI taxonomy): Eukaryota > Metazoa > Chordata > Mammalia > Primates > Hominidae > Pan > Pan troglodytes. Next base: position 3,939,805 of record NC_072418.2, on the reverse strand, counting down.
CCTCGGTCCATTCTCAGAAGAGGAAACTGATGCTCCAAGGGGTGCGGGGGCTGTTCTGGGCTGCTCATGAGGCCTGCAGAGCCCACAGGACACAGCCCGGTACCCCTGTGACCTGTGGCACGTTGGTGCAGCCCTGGTGTCCTAGGGGACAAAGCAGATAGAAACGCAGTTGGCTGTCCCCCACAGCAGGCCTTTGTTTCCCAAATGGGAGGTTGGCCCTTGGAGGTCTGGGTCCAGGGGAGGCTGGGCGCGCCTGAGCCTGCGGGAGGGGGTGCGGTCCTGGGCGAACACTGCCTTCAGCGCGGTTGCCACCCCTACCCGCAAGACCGTTCTTCCTCTCCAGGGCCAGGTGAGAATGCGGCCTCCGTTTCCCCTTCTGCAGGACCAGGGAGTGGGGGACAACCCCACTTCCTGGGTCCCCTTTGGACCTGTGGATCGTGGCCACAGGCGCTGTGCCTTCGCCTCCTGGCTGGCTGGGGAAGGTGTTGGGGATCTTGGCTGCTCCTCAGAAAGCCCTTGGCTCTGATTCCAGCCACTTTGATCACTTAAGCCCCGATGGGAGCCTTAAAACACAGCCCCTTGGGGCAGGGCGGAGGCTTGTTGTGTTTTTTTCTGTGGCAAAAGGGTTTGTTGCTGTTGGCTTTTCCGGTTAATGCCGCTGAGCCCGTTAATCTTTAGGGACTTAGTGTTCTGGGTACGGGTGAGCCGGGCGGGAGGGAGGGTGGCAGTCCCACACCCCTAGCACCCAGGAGCTGGATCAGCTGTGGGGTGCAGCCTCTCCCCAGCCCCTCCAGCTTCCTGCCGGGCCCGGGGCTCCATCCCGTGTCTTCCTTGACCTGCTGCCTGTCTGAGCCTCAGCTTCCCCTTTTGCCAAGAAAACCCATACCCAGCCCTGGTAGGGGGACACTGGGCCCTACCCCCTGCTCCAGGGACCCCCGCTCCAGGGACCCCCGCTCCAGGGACCCCCTGCTCCAGGGACCCCCTGCTCCAGGGCCTGCCATGCGGGGCCAGTGCACACACAGGAAACGAGGAGTCAGCCAGGGCTCAGGCATCCGGGGACTCTCCACATGTCCACCTGTTGAGTGTAAACCTCTCACTTTTCAGAGCTGAAATGTAAAGCAACTTTGTATCACTGTCAAGAGCTGATTGATAAGTTGTATCTTTCACCTAATGGGATACCCCTCCCCCCAGAGCAAAGGCAGGGGGAACAGCAAGTTTTCAGCGGCAGGGATTCTGCCTGGCGGTACAGCGGGGTCATCGTCTGGAGTTTTCTCACCCTGGGCGTGGGTGTCCAGGGTGCACCGTCACTTGAGGGCACGCGAGTCCTCAGAGTCTTCTGGTCTGTGATGGGGCGGAGCAGGACGGGCCGGGCCTAGATGGAGCGCAGTCTCAGGTTCCCGGGTGTCCCCAGCTCTGCTCCCAGCTTGGGTTCGAACCCGGGACTGTAGGGTTTGGTTTGCCGCCCACCCCGCTCACGTCTCCCCTCCCCTTCCTGCAGATGTTCCCGCTGCCTGTCACCAACGGGAAGGGCCGGCCCGCCTCCCTGGCCGGGGCGCAGTTCGGAGGTTCAGGTAGGACCCCGCCTTCCTGCCGGTGCTCGTGGAGTGAGGAGATCAAGGGTCTGTTGAAGATAGTGTGTGGGGCGAGGGAGGCTGGGGCAGCAAAGGAGGGAGACAATGGGGAAAGGGCCACACAGGCCAGGCCAGGGGCAGCGAGCCTGAAGACCCCTGAAATCAGCTGCCGTTGCCCGTGTGACCTGCCTTGGGAGCCCGAGCCCCTCGTCCCCTCGTCCGTCCCGCGCCTGGAGCCTGGGTCTGGGGGCTGGGTGGGGCTTGCCTTGAGGCGCAGGGTTGGAGCTGGGCCTGTGTGTGGGTGGGGATCTCGAGCATCCGTTTCTCCAGTGAATCCATAAGGGGGAAACTGAGGCTCTGGAGAGGGCGTGGTGCGGGATCCCGGCTCTCACTGGATCCCACCCACCTTGTGAGCCTCGACGACTTTCATTTAAGCAGGTATTAGGCGCTTGCTGTATGCAGGGCCCAGCACCAGGGTGACCGGCCATTGTGGTTTGCCCAGGACTGAGGGGCAATTCCTGGGACCCGCAGCTTTGAGTGCTCAAAGCAGAAACATCCCAGGCTGACCTGGATGAGCGGGTCACCCTCGCTGATGACACAGCAGTGGGCGGGACAGATAGGGGAGACGTGGGGTCCTGGGGGTCTGGAGCGTGGGCAGGGCTTCACGGCACACCCAGCGAGGGCCAGGTTGCCCCAAAGCGGGACTTCTAGTGAAGGTCCCCGCAGAGGGCGTGTCGGGGCAGAGCCCTGAGGGTGAGAGGAGGGGGCCATGGGAGCATGAGGGGAGGAGTTTGCCAGGCAGAGAGAGCAGCCCGTACGGACGCCCTGCGGTGGGACCGTCCGGCGGGGCGGGCTAGAGGCGCTGTGTTCGTTGCAGGGGCAGCGGGGAGCCCTGGATGGTTGTGAATGGAGAGAGGGTCTAGTCTGATGTGCATTTGGGCGGCCCAGGCTGGCTGTCGACAGGATTTGGTGGGGGAGGTTGGGGCGGGTGCCCCCGATGCTGCTTCAGAGCCACGGGTCTCTTTGTGGACATCAGCATCTTTCCGGGGAGTGGGGGCCTCGAGTTGGGGCCTCTGAAGCTGTGTCCTTCCTGCCTCCGGGATCTGGGTGGAAAGCGCCGTCCTGCAGTTATCTCCAGAATCCCCCAGGGGTGGGCCCTGGCTGGAGTGTCGGGATTTTGAGCGGTGGGCAAAGGGGGGTCTGTACTTGGGCACTTGCACCCCCACATGGAGAGACATCGCTTTGCTGCCCCCACTGCCTCACACTGGCCTTCCCCTCTAGTGAGGAAGTGGCCGCAGGGCTGGCCGGAATATGCTCCCTGAGGCGTGGAAATCCCCAAACGCCACCCTGCCAGCCCCCCGGAAACAGCCCCAGGAACTGGACATGCTAATGCTTCCCTGTGTGAGGCAGAGGGTCAGGCCCTGGGGGCTTCCTGGAGGAGGAGGCGCAACTCCCAAGGCCGTCCACTCTCATTCTCCTGGGCCTCTGGGTGGGCTTACAGCAGGGCCTGGTGGGGAGGGTGGGGTGGGAGGTGTCTTCCCTCGTCCCCTGTCGTCTCTCACCCCCTCAGCCCTGGCACGGACCGCTAGCTGTGAGATTGGTCCCTGGGTAACCAGAGCTGTGGTGTGTGGGTCGTGTGGCCCTGAGAATGCTCCCTCTGGGTTGCCTCTCCCTGGACGTCCAGCCCGGTCCCAGCAGGAACCTGCCAATGTTTGCAGATGTATTTTCTGTGGTTCCCACAGAGTCTCGCCCTGTGCTCCGGCCCTGCCCCAATGCTGCAGGTTGGGAGGGTCTCGCCTTGTCCCCCCACACATTAGGGTGGAGGCTTTGGAGGGCCCAGTGAGGCCCAGTATGTTGCATTTTTTGCCCTTGAGGGACGTGATGTGGCTGCTCCAGCCTGGGACCCCCCAGCTCCTGGACACAGAGGGGTGACCCCCTCCCCGTTCAGTCCATGCAGTTAACGCCCGCCTGAGCCCAGGGGTGGTGGAGGATGCAGAGCTCCAAGGCCTGAGTTGGTGGCACCCTCCTCATTGCCTCCACTCCCCCAGGCCCCTGCAGGCTGTGGCGCTGGCCCCAGGTGTGGCCCTCCCGAAGCTCCCGCAAGATGGGCACCTGCTCTCTTCCATCGTCAGGTTCAGCGAGTCGGTGGGTGCGAGGGGCGGAGGGATCCCGGCAGGGCCCAGGAGCTGCAGTAGCTCGTTTCCCCCCTCCCCGCTTCTCTCCGAGGACCCAGAAAGAGGGGAGGTTGGGGCTCATCAGCAGGATGGAGCCCCGGAGCTGTGGGATCCCTTCCCAAACCTCGGCTTCTTCCTGGAACAGTGGGTGCAGCTTCCTTCCAGGCGGGGCCTAGTTGGCTTCGGGGACGCCACCCTTCGCCAGGAGTCCCCAACGCTGATGGCTGATGGGGTACCCCAGCCGCGTTCTCCACCTTAGCCCCTTCTTCATGTGCCCTGTTCTAGCTCCCTTTTAAGTCACCTCGCAGGAAACTTTAGATTTGAGAACCAGAAACCCAGGTGAGAATAAAAGGTGTCCCTGAAAATTAATTAAACACAAGTTTTCCCCTGTGAAGGGTCTGCCTGCTCTTCGATATTTATAAATATTTAAAAATTGGTGTCGAGAGAGGAGTTAGGTACTGGGCAAGGTGGCTCACACCTTTAATCCCAGCACTTTGGGAGGCCAAGGCAGGAGGATCGCTTGAGGCCAGGAGGTCAAGGCTGCAGTGAGCTGTGTTTGAGCCACTGCGCTCCAGCCTGGGTGACTGAGAGACCCCAACTCAAACAAACAGAAAAGGGCCAGACACAGTGGTTCATGCCTATAATCCCAGCACTTTGGGGGACCAAGGCGGAAGGATCGCTTGAGCGCGAGAGTTAGAGACCAGCCTGGGTAACACAGCAAAACCCCATCTCTACTAAAAATACAAACATTAGCTGGGCGTGGTGGTGCACACTTGGGGTCCCAGCTACTCGGGAGGCTGAGGCAGGAGGATCGCTGGAGCCTGGGAGGCGGAGGTTGCAGTGAGCTGAGATTGCGCCACTGCCCTGCACCCTGGGTGACAGAGCCAGACCCTGTCTCAAAACAAAAACAAAACAAAAAAGGCATTAGAGATTAACGAATAGGAAACCAAGATTTTCTGGTTGTCTGGATCGGAAGACATTTAAAACGGGAATAATTTTTGTACGCCTTCTCCCGCCCACCGCCTCCCATTTTTGGAAACCCTCAGGCACAGGTCTCTGAGTGACAGCCCATCTTCTGCCAAGACAGACAGGCTCTGAGGCCACGGGGGACACCAGGAAATTGCTTATTGACAGACCAAAGGAAAGTTCTTTCCTATTTTTCATTTCCCCGTCGCTTTCTCTGTCCGTGCGATTGTAAGTGTGACACACGCTCAGAGTGAAAATCCACAGAACGGCACCTCCGGGTTCTGCTTTAAGAGGAAAGCCCGGGAGAACCTGGCGCGTGGGTCATTTCCTCCGGGTGCGTGTCTGGGAGTGGGATTGCTAGGTCCCTGGATGCTTTTTCACGTTGAAAACGTCCCTTGTGACTGACTGGGCGCGGTGGCTCAGGCATGTAATCCCAGCACTTTGGGAGGCCAAGGCAAGAGGAGTACCTGGGGCTAGGAGTTGGAGACCAGCCTGGCCAACGTGGTGACAGCACAGCCTGTCTCATTTAATAGGTGACGGAGATCGTGTCCTTTCACCTGCCACTCGTTTAATAGAGGGTGGTGGTGTTCTCGGAAGGGGATTGACCCTGTGAATGGCTCTCTGGTGAATTTTCTGTTACTCTCTTGGGCCCTCGTCCTTGAAGTTGATCCACTTTTTATTCTGAAGTCTTTCGGGATTCACAGGAAGTGGCAGAGTGTTCTCCTCTCACCTAGCCACCCCCAGGGGTACCGTCCCGCCCACCCGTGGTGCTGCGTCAGACCTAGGAAGCCAACATTGGTGCCTTCCACAGATGCTGATCAGATTCCACCGGCTTTACATGCACGTGTGTGTGTCTGTGTGTGCGTGTGTGTGCGTGCGGGTGTGTCTGTGTGCGTGTGTCTGTGCGTCTGCGTGTGCGTGCGTGTGTGCGCGCACATGTGTGTGCGTCTGCGTGTGTGCACGTGTCTGTGCGCATGCGTGTCTGCGTCTGTGTGCGTGTCTGTGCGTGCGTGTCCGTGCGTGTCTGTGCGTCTGTGTTTGCGTGTGTGTGCGCGTGTGCGTGCGTGTGTGTACGCGTGTGTGTCTGTGCATGTCTGTGTGTGTGTGTGTGTGTGTGTAGTTCTGTGCAGTTTTGAGACATGCACCTTCCTTAAGCCCAGGAATCACCAATCTGTTCTTCATCTGTATGATTTTTTTTTTTTTAGGGACCAGGTCTCACTCTGTTGTCCAGACTGGAGTGCAGTGGTGTGATCATAACTGACTGTAGCCTTGAAGTTCTGGGCTCAAGTGATCCTCCCACCTCAGCCTTGTGAGCAGCTGCGACCACCTAATTTAAAAAATACGTATATTTGTAGAGGGCTGGGTCAGCGGCTCACACTGGTAATCCCCAGCACTTTGGGAGGTTGAGATGGGAGGATTGCCGGAGCCCAGGAGTTCAAGACCAGCCTGGGCAACATGGAGAAACCCTGTCTCTGTTTAAAAAAAAGAAAAATAGGCCGGGCGCAGTGGCTCACTCCTGTAATCCCAGCACTTTGGGAGGCAGAGGCAGGCGGATCATGAGGTCAGGAGATCGAGACCATCCTGGCTAACACAGTGAAACCCTGCCTCTACTAAAAATACAAAAAATTAGCCGGGCGTGGTGGCGGGCGCCTGTAGTCCCAGCTACTCGGGAGGCTGAGGCAGGAGAATGGCGTGAACCCAGGAGGCGGAGCTTGCAGTGAGCCGAGATCGCGCCACTGCACTCCAGCAAGACTCCGTCTCAAAAAAAAAAAAAAAGAAAAAAAGAAAAATTTCAGCTGGGTGCGGTGGCTCACACCTATAATCCCAGCATTTTGGGAAGCCAGGGTGTGTGGATCACATGAGGCCAGGAGTTCAAGACCAGCCTAGTCAACATGGCGAAACCCCGTCTCTGCTAAAAATACAAAAATTAGCTGGGCGTGGTGGTGCGTGCCTGTCATCCCAGCTATTCAGGTGGCTAAGGCACGAAAAGCACTTGAACCTGGGAGGCGGAGGTTGCAGTGAGCTGAGATTGCACCACTGCACTCTGGCCTCGGGGACAGAGGGAGACCGTGTCTGAAGAATAAAAAAATATTGTATAGATGGGGTCTTGCTGTGTTCTCCAGGCTGATCTTGTATTCATGAGCTCAAGTGATCCTCCTACCTCAGCCTCCCAGAGTGCTGTGATTACATGTGTGAGCCACTGTGCCCAGCCCAATTTTTCACTTTTAGTATTTTGTGTAAATGGAATCCAATAGTTTGCAACCTTCTGAGATTAGCTTTTATTCTGTTACGTTAGCATAATTCCCTGGAGATCCAGCCAAGCTGTTGGCTGTATCTTTTTTTTTTCTTTTTATTGCTGCCTCATTAACTTTTTTTTTTTTTTTTTTGAGACCGAGTTTTGCTCTTGTTGCCCAGGCTGGAGTGCAGTGGCGCGATCTCAGCTCACTGCAACCTCCGCCTCTGCCTCCTGAGTTCAAACGATTCTCCTGCCTCAGCCTCCTGAGTAGCTGGGAATATAGGTGCCTGCCACCACGCCTGGCTAATTTTTTGTAGTTTTAGTAGAGACATGGTTTCACCACGTTGGCCAGGCTGGTCTCAAACTCCTGACCTCCAGTGATCCACCCATCTCGGCCTCCCAAAGTGCTGGGATTACAGGCGTGAACCACCGCGCCTGGCCGCCTCATTAACTTTTTAACAGCATCAGTAATACAACAATTTACATCACTTTTTTTTTTTTTTTTTGAGACGGAGTCATGCTCTGTCACCCAGGCTGGAGTGCACTGGCGCATCTCAGCTCACTGCAAGCTCCGCCTCCCAGGTTCACGCCATTCTCCTGCCTCAGCCTGCCTAGTAGCTGGGACTACAGGTGCCGGCTAAGTTTTTGTATTTTTAGTAGAGACGGGGTTTCACCTTGTTAGCCAGGATGGTCTCCATCTCCTGACCTTGTGATCCGCCCACCTCGGCCTCCCGAAGTGCTGGGATTACAGGTGTGAGCCACTGCTTACATCACTGTTTCTTGAGCACTGTGCATTGGACACAAAGCTTGGCTTATTCACTGGGAATTCTCAGTTCTAACAGGTTAGCGAAATAGGTGCAATTATTACCCTGTTTTACTGGTAAAGAAGCTGAAACTTAGAGAGTTTAGTAACCATTGCACTAATTTTTTGTATTTTTAGTAGAGGCAGGGTTTCACCGTGTTAGCCAGGACAGTCTCGGTCTCCTGACCTGGTGATCCTCCCGCCTTGGCCTCCCAACGTGCTGGGATTACAGGCATGAGCCACCAAGCCCGGCCTCATTTGGCTGTTTGATAATGTTTGGAGGCGCCTGTGTGTCCACCCGTGCCAAAAGTGCTGGGATTCCAGGCCTGACCCTCTGCGCCTGGCCCTGTTCGGCTCTTTGATAACGTTTGGAGGCGCCTGTCTTTCCACCTGCGCAGGGAGGCTGAGGGCGCCGCGGTCCTCAGTGCGCCAACTTTTCGGTGGTTTCTTTGTTCTTGACTCGGCTGCCCTGTGCATTTTCTCTCTCATTGATTTTTCTTCCGGAGAATCTGCTTCATTGGCAAATCGATATTGATCAATTGATCAATTTTCCTCTTTATCGGCATTTCTTCTCTTTCTAAAGTTTTTGGTGACTTTCAGATCACAGGCCCCTTTGCTGACTTCTGCCCTCTTCTGTTCCATCAGTGTGGTGTTGAGGGTTCCACCCCGTGAACCCCATCCCATTGGTTTCCATAATGCATGTTTTTCTCATATTACTGACATTTGTTCCTTTTTTTTTTTTTTTTTTTTTTTCCTAATTTCCTCTTCAGGTCAGGTTGCTTCAGAGGTTTCCGAGTTCCAAGTTGGAGGCCCTTTCTTGATTTCTAGATCTCCAGTGCCAAAACTCAGCTTTGGCTTAAACGGTAGCTACTGTTTGCAGGACGCAGAGCTCCTCTGCCGAGGCTGAAACATGGATTATTTTTGTCCTTCTTTGTGAGTACTTGAGGGATAGTTGGATGTGGAGCTGCAAGGCCTTTCAACCATATTTAGATTTTTAATCTGTTTAATGTCAGGCTGAGAGCAGCGCCATCCCCCTCTGTTCTGTTTGTCGGTTTCTCTGTTGACGTATTTAGATGCCAGGATTGTGGGCTTGTGTGGGCTCAGACAGTGGGATTTCGTTGTGGATCGAGTCATTGTCAACAACAACAAAAAACCCTTCCTTGGCTGGTGGTGGTGGCTCACGCCTGTAATCCCAGCACTTTGGGAGGCCAAGGCAGGTGGATCATCTGAGGTCAGGAGTTCAAGACCAGCCTGGCCCACAGGGCGAAACTTCATCTCTACTAAAATATAAAAAATTAGCCAGGCATGGTAGCAGGTGCCTTTAATCCCAGCTGCTCGGGAGGCTGAGGCAGGAGAATCACTTGAACCTGGGAGGCAGAGGTTGCAGTGAGCTGAGATCGCGCCACCGCACTCCACCCTGGGCGACACAGCGAGACTCTGTCTCAGAAAAAGAAACCTCCCTTGAATTGAAACTTCGATATGAACGTTGCAACCCTTCCTTTTTGTTGGCACGGCTTGGCAGATCTTTGTGCACCTGGTTGTATCTCCTGAGTCTCTTGTTTCAAAACTGTCTTTGGTCGGCACCACGTTTTCAGATTAAAGACGTTAAGCACCCGTCCATCTTCGTTCTCAGCTTTTCCTTCCATCGTCTTATTTTGTTTTTCCATCTGTGTGCTTCCGACTCCGGATTGCTTCCCCCGGTGTGTGTTTTCTGAAGCTCTGTACCGCTTTGCGGCTCTGCCAGTGGTTCTTTTCTAGTTTTGAATAACACGTTTAAGGCTGTGATTGAATAGCGGTTAGTACTCTGCGTTGTGAATAACACGTTTAAACACGCCGTTTCTCGCGCTCTCAACTTCCGAAGTGAAATCGCATCTGCCCCCTTCTGTGAGAAGGTGAAAATTGAGCCTGTATATTTCTCTTCCCTGCTGGTATTTGCTACCAATAAATTGCTACTTTTAAAAAACATTGTCCGAGGCCAGCGGATCATGAGGTCAGGAGATCGAGACCATCCTGGCTAACACGGTGAAATGCCGTATCTGTTAAAAATACAAAAAAATTAGCCGGGCGCGGTGGTGGGCGCCTGTAGTCCAGCCTGGGCGACAGAGCCAGACTCAGTCTCAAACAAACAAACAAACAAAAAACAAAAAAACATTGTATCTGTTCATAATTGTGTTTTTGCATCTTAGTAGGAAACATTTGTATCATTAAATAGTGATTTTGCTACTTACTGTGAGGGCTTGAGCAAATGGCATCTATCTTTTGCGTCAGTTTGCTCATCTGTAGGGTGGGGGTAATGTAGCCACTGCAAGGATTCAGTGAAATGAGAGAGAACTCACAAAGTGCCCCCAGAGGGCTTTCCTTTTGTGCCTGTCTTGTTACGGCTTCTAGCAATCTCTTGATTCGTAATTAAATGTGCTCACCGTCCACTTGATTCCACAGAACCCCCAGGCTCTGCCATTTCTTTGAGGATCCAAGGGGCTTACAGGCTTAAGACAGTCTTCTCGTTTTTTAGGGTAAATCATTGAACTTCTTGAACTTCATCGTTTTTGTTCCATGTTGGGTTCCCTCTTGTGTCTCTTTTTCTTTTTCTTTTTTTTTTTGAGATGGAGTCTCGCTCTATTGCCCAGGCTGGAGAGCAGTGGCACGATCTCGGCTCGCTGCAAGCTCTGCCTCCCGGGTTCACGCCATTCTCCTGCCTCAGCCTCCCGAGTAGCTGGTACTACAGGTGCCCACCACCACGCCCAGCTAATTTTTGTATTTTTAGTAGAGACGGGGGTTTCACCCTGTTGGCCAGCATGGTCTTGATTTCTGGACCTCGTGATCCGCCCGCCTTGGCCTCCCAAAGTGCTGGGATTACAGGCGTGAGCCACCGTGCCCGGCCCCAGGTTGGTTTCTGAGCTTGTTTTGAGGGGCAGGTTCTCCGGTCCCCACACTCAGGTGTCACTGGTGATGCCCATAGGCATGGAAGCAAGAGCGGGATGGGGTCTCGGTTATCTCTGTGGTCACTGAAATTCAAAGCGGGGCCCTGTTTCTCTGAGTTGTTACGTAACATCTGTGCTCGACGCCCACTCTCGGGGGCCAGCTCTGCCCTTCAGGGAAACCCCAGGGCCTTGGGGAGCGGGGTTGCGAGGCGCCCCTGGTTCTGGGGGAGAAGGTTGTCCCTGGTTCTGGTGGAGGAGGTTGCCAGGCGTTCTCGGTTCTGGTGGAGGAGGTTGCGAGGCGTCCCTGGTTCTGGCGGAGGAGGTTGCCTGTGTTGCCCGCACAGCCTCACTGTGCCTCTGCCCGAGGGCACGTCCTGCCACTTTAGGTGCTCTGGGGACCCCCACTCTTAGGGTGGTGTGTGGTCTCCACTCACATTCTCTTCAGCCTCAGGTTTGTCTGCTTGCGGGCGGGCCACAGGGCCCTGCTTTCCCACCCCCCATCGCCAGACATTAGAGGCAGATCGAAGGGGGAGGCTTTGCGGGATCTCGTCAGCCCCCCAACAAGGAAGGGCTCTGTGGTGCCCCAGAAGCATTTTCTCCCCCACCCCGGATCCTCCTCAGAAGCTGGGAGCATGTGCCACAGCCTGCGGGCCCTGACCAAGAAGACACGACGGGAAGATAAACCCAGGGCGGCTGCAGTGCGCGAGCTGGGCCGAGGGCATCCTGGTCTTTCATCTTCTCCCATAGCTTGAACTTAGATAAAATGGAGGCTGTGCACGCCTGTGACCCCAGGGCTTTGGTGAATACAAGGTGGGAGGAGCGCTTGAGTCCAGGAGTTTGAGACCAGCCTGGGCAATGTAATGAGACCCCATCTCTACAAAAAAATTTTTTTAAATTCGCCAGGCGTTGTGGCTCATGTCTGTAATCCCAGCACTTTGGGAGTCTGAGGCGGACGGATCACTTGAGGTCTGGAATTCAAGACCAGCCTGGCCAACATGTATGAAACCCCGTCTCTACTAAAAATACAAAAATTAACTGTGCGTGGTGGCAGGCTCCTGTAGTCCCAGCTACGTGGGAGGCTGAGGCGGGAAAATCACTTGAACCCAGGAGGCGGAGGTTGCAGTGAGCCAAGATCGCACCACTGCACTCCAGCCTGGGCAACAGCAAGACCCTGTCTCAAAGCAAAAGAAAAAAAAAATTTTTTTTAAATACTGCTCCACCCAAGGAAAGGCCACCCCCAGATTCAAACCTCTGTCTGATCTCACCCGTCATGACCCCCGGAGGGGCTGGGAATGGGTCTGAGAAGCATCACAAGCTGCAGGGGCCAGACCCAGGCAGGGCGGTGGGACAGGCTGCCATCGGGGTCCTTCAAGATTTTAATTATAAGGAGGAAGAAGAGACAGGGCGAGGCACGGGCTTGGGGGGTCATAGTGACCCTATATGGGATGGCCCGCTTCTACTCCCGAGTAAACGGAACCTGCGTGAGGAGCTGTCGAGGTGTTAATTGGTTTTTAGACGTGACCGTGGTATTTGGTGGTGGCTGTTATTTCATTTGCTTTTGGTGACTGGGTTGTTCAGTACAGCAGGCACTAGCCATATATACATTTTTTAATGTAATTTTTAATGTGCTTGAAAAAATGCTGGCCACGTTTCCAGCAGTTGGTAGTGTGGTCCCCGTATTGGACAGCAGAGGTGGAGAATATTTTGATCCTCCAGGAAAATGTTCTTGGAAGCACAGTTATTTATGAGTAAAATGAAGACGTTGAGGGTGGGTGTTTTGGGGGCGTCAGCTGTGTTCCAAGCAGTGCTGCGGGCAAAGAGGGGTCCCAGGCTGGGAAGGGGCTCAGGCAGGGGGTGTGGGTGGGGGTCACCTCCTGTGTTGGGGAAGAGGAGAGTGGTGAGGTCAGGAAAGAGTTTGGTCTTTATCCTGAGGACGGTGGGGAGCCATGAGAGAGGGTAGAGGGAGGGAGAAGGGCCAAGTTTTGCTTCTAAAGGCTCCATCCGGCTGCCTGAGGATGTCAGCAGACTTGGAAGGAAGCTGCTGCAGGGACTGGGTTTAACCCGCTGCTGTAGCTATGGGGCAAGCTGCTGTTCTTTGGGAGGAGGGAAGGTGAGAGGACTCCCAGGACTTTAGCCTGAGCACCTGAGTGGGGGCACATTGCAGAGCTGGGGCTATAGGATGAAGTCCCCAGGCCCATCTGAAGCCAGACCACCTGGTGGTGTGCCTGAGGGTTTGGCAGGGGCGGTACACAGGGCTGTGTTCAGGGCCCATGTCCACGAATAGTTTTGCCTGCCCGGCATGGTAACCCCACTTCTGGTACTGAAGTCTGTCGATTGGGTTTCTTGTGTAGAGGCAGCTGAAGGCACTTGGACAGTCTTTTTCTGTATCAAGGTCAGCCGGCCTTCCCCGGAAAGGACCAAGGAGTGAATATTGTTGGCTGTGCAGGACAGATGGTCTCTATTGGAATTGATTCAACTCTACTCTTGCAGCAAAAGCAGCTGTTGATAGTACATGGACAAACGGGCATAGTGTGTGCCAATAAAACTTTATTTAAAAAGCAGTTTAGGGGCCAGACTTGGTCCTTGTGTACTGTTTGCAGATCCCTGCTGCAGACCAATCTCAGTCCTACCCGGTATTTACTAAGCACCTTTTGAAGCCTCCCTCTCCCATTTGCCAACGAGCCACCAGGCAAAGACCAGTCCCCGGTCCCTCTCAGGAGGGGACCCAACAGGGACCGGGACTGGGAAACCACCAGCCTGGAGCGTTCCTTGGCTACCGATGGCCTCTCTGAAGCAGCATCTTTCATTGTTATCCTCACGGCAGCCCAGGCAGGTGGGCGGCTTCCACACCCCGTGACTGGAATTGGAACTGAAGCCCAAGGGGTGGGCCGCTCCTGGGGCCCTCTCCCCAGCGCCCCAGTGCCCCTGCGCCGTCCACTCGCAGGCCTCTCCCGAGGCAGCCAGGCTGGCCCAGGGCAGGAAGGTGCCCTTCCCGGGTAAAACTCTGCGGTGCTTCACCAAAGAAATCACAGAAAACCACACACTGACAGCAGCGTCTTATTCTATTAGTACATTTTAATTAGAACAGGAGCAAGGGATGCATTATGAATATTCATGGTGGGTTATTAAAAAGCATAATTAATCGGTGGGGATTTTAATAACTGTATTAATGTGGGGGCTGTCCTTATTTTTGTCATTTCTAGGAGGAGGCCAAGGCTGGGTGAGGGAGGGTTCCCCCAAAGGGCAGATTGAGGCCGCAGTGCCTCTGGCACAGGCCTGTTGGAGTGAACTTTGGGGGCGATCCCTGGGCATGGGGCCCCAGGAGGTCCCCCACCACACCAGGCCTTCCAGGGGGTGAGGGCTGGGGTGCCAGGAGCCTCCCGTTTGCTCAGTTGGGGGTCTCTGCATCTCCTGGGGTACTGGCTATGGCCGGAGGGGACCAGACAACATGCAGGTGATATAGAGGCAAACTGAGACCCAGAGGGTGCCGGCGCTGTGCCCACCCCTACACAGCCAGCCCACCCTGGCCTCAGCAGCTGCCCTGTTTGCCAGGGCCCACATGCAGGACCAGGATCTCGGGGTGCAGATGGCCCAGACCTGGCAGCGAATGCCGTGTGGATTCCTGGAGACCACAGGAGCCCCCTGCCTGGCCCCCAACCCAGCCAAGGCAGCATCCCAGCCCCCCACTCATAATCACATTGGAAATTTTTGATTAGAAAACAAAATCTAAATGAGGCGCATGAATATTCATTAGACTTGGAGATTAATATGCATAATTATGCAAATCAGACAACAATTAAACACCAATACTCCCCGGGGGGAATGATTAACACAAAGGCACCGAAATAGAAGGATGCGATTTGAAAGAAGTTTCTGGTGTGGATGAGCAGGGAGGGCAGGGGGCGGGGCGGGGGAGCCTGCAGAACAGCCTGAGGTGGTGCCTGTCACAGACATCAGCACTGGGCTGGGTCCCCCAGGCCTGGCTCTCGGGAAGCCTCTGGACTTGGGAGTTGGACATGGACACCCCCAGCCCTGCAAAAGTAGGGCCTGTTGGTAAATCATTTATAGAGAGGGAAACCAAGGCAGGGCAGCAACTCCGTGGCCAAGCTGAGGAGGCCCAGGGCCTGCTCCTGCTTCTCCACGGGTGTGCTCTGTGGCCCCCGATGGAAGGGGGAAGGATCCAAGCAGGCCCGCCCTGCCCAGGGCAGAAGATTCTGGAGTCCTGGGCGTTGCCTGTGAGTGTTCTGAGAGATAAGGGCCCCGCCCGCCCCGCCCCGGGACCAAGGTCCTCGTCCCGTCCCTTGCTGCGCCGGGAACTCCTGCCCCACGCAGGCTTCTGGTCTCCACACTGGGCTTGTTCCTGGGTGATGAGATTCGGCTCCACCCTCACGGGCTGCCAGCCTCCTGCCCGGTGGGTGAGCCTCTGCTGCTGCTTCAGCAAAGGGCGGCCCCAGTTCCCACACTGGCAGGTGGGGACAGGGAGACCCTGGGCCTCCCCAGAGCTCATGGGTTAGCTTCCACACCCTCATGCTGTCATGAGCCTTTCTCACAGGGTCAGAAGAGTCTGCATCTGACACAGAGACCCCAGCCCACATAGTCAGGGCTGGGCCAGAGGGAGGGACTTGGGGCTGATGGGGAGGAGGCTCGGCGTAAGAGTGAGGTCTTTGCCCAAGGAGGGTATGAAAGCTGGGGCTTTAGTGGGTGGGTAGGAGTTGGCCAGCAGAGAGCCGACGGAAGAGTTAATTTAAGTTTATGGACCTGTAAGTGCTCCGAGTCCCAGGGTATCTGGGTGTTAGCTGCTGACGGGTGTCCTCATAAGTCGGGCTGGGTGAGGCTGGGTTAGGAAGGGTTCCACAAGCCCCCCGGGTCCACTGAGGTTTGCCCCTGAGACGACGAACCGAAGCTTTTAGAGCTGGGCAGGCGTGAGGGTGACCCATAACTCTCTCTGTCCTGCCTGCAGGTCTTGAGGACCGGCCCAGCTCAGGCTCCTGGGGCAGCGGCGACCAGAGCAGCTCCTCCTTTGACCCCAGCCGGGTAGGAGTCCCCGTGAAGCCTGAGACCCTGAGTTTCCTGTCCCCAGAGTTGGGGGCGAGGGGTGTGGGGAAACTGAGGCTGAGAGAAGGGGCCAGCCTTCCAGGGGTTTGGACTGGGGGACGTGGGTTTGAGTCCTGCCTCTCCAGCTGTAATATGGGGTGGAGGGGGGGCCTGTGAAGCCCCAGCACCTCTCATCCCCACCCCATCTCCCCTAGACCTTCAGCGAGGGCACCCACTTCACTGAGTCGCACAGCAGCCTCTCTTCATCCACATTCCTGGGACCGGGACTCGGAGGTGAGTGCCCGGCCTGGTGCGGTCCCTCTGCTGTGCACAGATGTGCAGACGTGGGCCTTGGCGTGGCCAGTGCACGCACAGCGCCAGGCAAGTCCCCAGCGTTCACCCAGAGGGTGTGGACAGCCGAAGCCTCTGCCCGTCCTGGGAGCAGCTGCGGGAGGTGCAGGGGACGTGGCCCGGACTCCCTGGTACGGCACTCTGCAACTAGGCTTCCCCGCCTGAGCGTAGAGGCAGGGAGGCCGTTCCAGACCCCACTTCCTCCCTGGGATTTCTGCAGGGCTCCTCCTGCTTCCCGGGGAGGGGTCAGCAGGGCTGGCCTGTGCCTGCTGGGAAGGAGGCGTAGGAGTTCTGGAGCCCATGCCCTTCCGCAGACCGGCCGCCCGCCCTCTTTCCCTGGGGGGCCCTCCTGTTAACCGAGAGAATCGTGACTCAGGTTGGGCTCGGTGGCTCACGCCTGTAATACCAGCACTTTGGGAGACCGAGGTGGGTGGATCACCTGAGGTCAGGAGTTTGAGACCAGCCTGGCCAACATGGTGAAACACCGCTTCTACCAAAAACACAAAAATTAGCCGGTCGTGGTGTTGGATGCTTATAGTGCCAACTACTCAGGAGGCTGAGGCAGGAGAATTGCTTGAACCCAGGAGGTGGAGGCTGCAGTGAGCCGAGATCACGCCATTGCCCTCCAGCCTGGGTGATGGAGCAAGATTCCATCTTAAAAAAAAAAAAAAAGAATGACGACTCAGGCCTGGTGTCTGGTCCCACCCCACCACGGAACCTGGGCAAGCGCCATCCTCTTCTGAGCCTCAGTTTCCCCACTGTGGGAAAGGGACCCTCCCAGAACCTTCTTGGAGGGAGGCGGTGAGGACTGGCCCAGCTCTGCAGGCCCTGCCCAATGCCAGGTGGGGGTTGGTGCCTGGCCTTGGGAATATTCCAGCCCCGCTGCAGGCTCACCCGTGCTGCAGGGGAACGAACCGACGCTTGGGAAGGGCCCCCTGGCCGGGGGTCTGTGGCTGGGTGGGGCTGACTGGGGCGCCCTCCTCTAGGCACCTGGGGCTGCGACTGGGACAGTGTCCCGTGTGCGGTCCCTCCTGCGGGTGACACAGGAAATCCCCCGAGCTTCACACGCTCCGCCTCCTGCGGGAGTGTCAAGTCCTGTGCCCCAGGGTTCGGGGGCTCAGGTAGGGGTCTTGGGGGGGTCCCGCTGCTTGGGGGGCTGGTAAGGGCCTCAGGGGTCCCGCTGTCGTGGTTAGCCTCCTGCCCCAGTGCCTCAGCTGTGGAATTTGTGGTTTCATCCCTCAGTCATCCTGGGATGCGGGATCCTTCCCTTCTCCAGAACCCGACGGTTTGAGGCAGTGTTTCTGCTGGCTTTTCGTGGTGCAGTGGGGGTGTGCGCTGCTTAGAAGCCGGGAGCTGTGGGGCACTGGACCTGCTGCAGGGCCCAGGTGCTCACCGTGTACCCCTCGGCATTGTTGGCTTGTGGGGAAACTGAGGCCCGGAGGACTTTGGGGGACCCAGCCTTTTCCCTGGACCCTGAGGGGCAGCCCCTGTTTGGGCCCCACAGCGGGGCAGGGATGGTCCTGTCTCGCTTTGCCCAGCCTAGAACTTGGAGTACAGTAGAGTCAGTTGGTGTCCTGAGTAGGAAGCGAATAGCGTGAAGGTCGGGCGGGCGTGTCTGAGGGCCCACCACGTGCCACGGGCGATTTCTGCCCGTTCCCCTCACGGGGTAGGTGAGGCTTGGCCCCGCCCCCCTGCCGGGGGTGGCCCCTGCACCTGGGAGGCTGGTTCCTCACTGGCTGATCCTTCCTCCCAGCCTCTTCCTCATACCCCCGATGGCCCCAGGGTGGGCAGGGCTGACGTGGGCAGTTCCCACGGCCCGGCCAGCAATGCCCAGAGCCCAGCCGTGTCCCACCTGCCACCCCCACGGGTGGGGCCCAGGCCATAGCCAGGCAGCTTGGAGAGGGCAGGCGGGGGTCCCGGGGAGGCACGGGGGGCTTTTGCCATAACCTCAGCCTCCTATGGCCTCAGTTTTCTCACCCGAGGAGCCGGGCGAGTGACTGCTGTGGCTGGGTGTGGCCTGTGGGGTGGGTCGTGGCTGTCATCTTCCCCATGTCCCCCCGGGTCACCAAGATGAGGAAACGGGAGGCAAAAAACAGCAGCATTTGTTCCAGGAGTTGGGAAATCGTTGAACTTTTAAAATTCAAAAATCGGGAAATTTTTTTCCTGCTTTGAGAATAACGTATGTTACTCGATCGCGCGTCCCAGCCCCTCACAGCAGCCCCAGTCACATTCCGTGCCCAGTGTCAGCCAGAAGGGGATTTAAGTGGTTCAGGTCCTGAGTAATAGGGGTGCCTGCTTCAGGCAAGGCTGGATCCAGGTGTTACTGCATCAGCCCCAGACCCTCCACACTGGGGGCTCGCCCCAGCAGGCTGTCCCCCTCCGTAGCCCAGGCCCTCCACACTGGGGGCTCGCCCCGGCAGGCTGTCCCCCTCCGTAGCCCAGGCCCTCCACACTGGGGGCTCGCCCCGGCAGGCTGTCCCCCTCCGTAGCCCAGGCCCTCCACACTGGGGGCTCGCCCCGGCAGGCTGTCCTCCTCCGTAGCCCAGGCCCTCCATGCTGGGGGCTCGCCCTGGCCAGCTGTTCCCCTCCGTAGCCCAGGCCTTCCACACTGGGGGCTCGCCCCGGCAGGCTGTCCCCCTCCGTAGCCCAGGCCCTTCATGCTGGGGGTTCGCCCTGGCCAGCTGTCCCCCTCCGTAGCCCCGAGGCCTCACCTGTCCTTTGTCACTGAGCGCCCCAGGGAAGTGCTCATTGGTGGGGTGCAGGTCACATGCTCATTCACGAATGAACCCTGGCCTGAAGGCTGCATGCTGGGCACTTTGGGGGAGCCTTGCCAGGGGAACCCAGGGGCCTGTGCGGTGAACCTGATGCGGTGTGCACAGGCCCCGGGGCTCCCCGCCAGGGCCCCCAGGCCTGTCCCCGGGACAGACAAATGCCTCTGACCCCAGTACCCCAGGGCATCAGCCCCTCAACGCCTGAAACAGAGGAAACTGAGGTTCAGGAAGGGCAGGGGCCTGGCCAGCAGGAAGCAGGGCCACTGTGAGCTCTGCTGTCCCCTTCCCGCCCCACCCCTGTGAGCTCTGCTGTCCCCTTCCCGCCTCACCCCCGTGAGCTCTGCTGTCCCCTTCCCGCCTCACCCCCTGTGAGCTCTGCTGTCCCCTTCCTGCCTCACCCCCGTGAGCTCTGCTGTCCCCTTCCCGCCTCACCCCGTGAGTTCTGCTGTCCCCTTCCCGCCTCACCCCCTGTGAGCTCTGCTGTCCCCTTCCTGCCTCACCCCGTGAGTTCTGCTGTCCCCTTCCCGCCTCACCCCCTGTGAGCTCTGCTGTCCCCTTCCCGCCTCACCCCCGTGAGCTCTGCTGTCCCCTTTCCGCCTCACCCCCTGGGCAGGGCTTATGTGGGCTGCAGATGCTCAGAGTTGGCCCCGAAGTCATCGGGGACCCCTTCTTGTCCCCAAGCCTGTCATTGGGCAGGAGATGGGCATACTGGGGTCAGGGCTCCCCGAGATGGGCACACTGGCGTCAGGCTCTGCCAGCATCCTGCCGTGGCGCTCTCAGTCGTGTGCACTTACTGAGAGCCTATTGTAGGCACATGGCAGGCACTCGGGGGCCCTCAGGATGTTCCTTGGGGTCGCCTCCCACTAACCTTCCTTCTCCCCTTGCAGGCAAGAGCGGTGAGCGGGGCGCCTATGCCTCCTTCGGGAGAGACGCAGGCGTGGGCGGTCTGACTCAGGTGAGGGGCTCAGGCCGGGCTGGGGTGTATTTTAATTTTAAACAAATCTGTCACCCACCCTCTCTGATCTGCAGAAGCTCTCCTGGCTTAGCTAGGTTATGTTTGCTTCCTGGTAGCAGCGAAACCAGGCTGGGCTTGGGCCAGGGTGGGCTGCGTGGGTGTGGACCGGGAGCAGTGGGGAGGTAGGTGAGGACCAGGGAGGCCAAGGCCTGCGGGGCTGCCATGCTTAGCTGGAGGGGCTCAGTTGCCCTCTCCTCTGAGTGGCAGGCAGGAAAACAGGCCACGCAGCAGGCCTTTGCAGGTGTGGACTCCCTGGGGAGCCCATACAACAGGCCCCTGTGCAGCCGAGATCCTCACCCACGCTGGCCCTGGTTGTGAGGCTGGGGGAGGATGTTGGGGGCTGTGACCAGCCACAGGGGTCCCATGCAGCCTCCGGTGCTGGGCACCCCCAGGGTTCCTCCTTCACCCCAGGACTTCATCTCTGTCCCCGCCGTCGGCTCCTGGCTCTCAGTGGGGCTCGGCCTTGTCACAGGTGGGGCCGTCTGTGTGCTCACTGTGCCCAAGCCAGAGCAACAGTAGCCATAGTGATGGAGGGGGCCAGCCGGGTGCCAGGCTCTGCGCCGGGGCAGACGCGCGTTTCCCTATCAGTCCCCGCAACGAGGGGCCGCGGCCTACGTGCCCATTTTACAGACAGGAATACACAGGTGCCCGGGCTCCCCATCCGAGAAGCAGAACTAGGGCTCGGGCCCTGCTCTCTGGCGCTCCCGGGTGACTCATCGAGCCCCGCGGTGGCCACACAGGGTGCGGGCTCAGGACAGGCCGGGCCTCGGGAGAAGGCCCTGTCCTGGGCGCTGGGCCACCCCGTGGGGCCACTGGATGATGATAAAACAGATGATTCTTTTGTTTTTTTTGAGACGGAGTTTCGCTCATGGCCCAGGCTGGAGTTCAATGGCGCAATCTTGGCTCACCGCAACCTCCGTCTCCCGGGTTCAAGCGATTCTCCTGCCTCAGCCTTTTGAGTAGCTGGGATTACAGGCATGTGCCACCATACCCGGCTAATTTTGTATTCTTTGTAGAGACGGAGTTTCTCCATGTTGGTCAGGCTGGTCTTGAACTCCCGACCTCAGGTGATCCGCCCACCTCAGCCTCCCAAAGTACTGGGATGACAGGTGTGAGCCACCGTGCCCGGCCTTAGAACGGATGAAATGCAGGAGTCAGTTCCGGGACCCGGCTCAGGGCAGCCCTGGCTCCCCAGGAAGAAAGCCCATTTCACACTAACATGTACAGAATCCAACCGAGGGCTTTACAAAACAAAACCAAAAAGATAGGAAGCAGCCGGGTGCACAGACGCTGAGCCACGCAGCTTTGTACTTTGCGTCTCAGAATCCGGGGAGCAGCCCCTTGGGTTGGCCACACTGGTATCTGTTTCTCAGTCTTTCGTTCTTCGTGAAAACAGCAGTGTGGGATGCGGTCAGTCTCAAGTCAGAAAAACACAGCAGGTGTCACAGAGAAACACTGTGACAGGCAGAAGGGGCATCACCCACTGAGGGGTGGGTCTGAGTGGCTTCGGCCTTTGCAGTTTTTTCTTGAATGGAACAGCCTGGGGTCTGGATGCCAGCTGGGCGCTTTCTGACCATCCGCTCCCCACCAGGCTGGCTTCCTGTCAGGCGAGCTGGCCCTCAGCAGCCCCGGGCCCCTGTCCCCTTCGGGCATGAAGGGGACCTCCCAGTACTACCCCTCCTACTCCGGCAGCTCCCGGCGGAGAGCGGCAGACGGCAGCCTAGGTGAGCGGGGTCTGGCCGGGGCATCGGGGGCTTCTGGGAGGGAGCCTGCAAAGGGAGGTAGGAGGCTCCCCGTTAGCTGAGGGCACCAGAGGGAGCAGACCCCGCACCTTCCAGGTCCTGGCTGGACGTCGGGCCCTCGGGCCGTGGGAGGGATGGATGGTGATGGGGGGTCGAGGCTGGGGCCGGCGGGCATGGCACGTCCAGGGAGAGGTTCCTACGAGCCTCTGGTCCCGAGGTTCCTGCAGCTGACGGGCACGGGCTCTGCCATGTGCTTTCTGTGTCAGATGCCTCATGGGGCTGCATCGTGGCTCCTCTGCACTGAGCCCTGCTGCACACGTGGGCATCCCCCGCGAGGCACGTCACAGCCTCGGGCTCAGGAGCACTGGACGGCGCCTTGAACTACCCGGGGCCCATTCCAGGCAGCACAGTCGCCAGGCATGGTGGCACTCACCTGGGGTCCCAGCTTCTCTGGAGGCCGAGACAGGAGGATCACTTGAGGCCAAAAGTTGCAAACCAGAAATTCTGGGCAACATAGGGAGATCCCATCTTTGCGAAAAATTTTAAAAATTAGCTAAGTATGGTGGCACACACCTGTGGTCCCAGCTACTCAGGAGGCTGAGGCAGGAGGATGGTTTGACCCTGGGAGTTCGAGGCTGCAGTGAGCTGCGATCGCACCATTGCACTCCAGCCTGAGCAACAGTGCAAGACCCTGCCTGAAAAAAATAAGCGTGAAATCACCCACAAAAAGCACAAAAACGTAAAAGATCGTGGCTCTGAATAGACCAAGGACAGGAGCCCCGTGATGCGGGAGGAGGCCTCTGTTCCGCCTCGGCTGGGCACGTGCGCCTGGGCCAGTCGAACTTTTCCCACTGTGTGCACGTCCGTGAGTGACCAGGAAGGCGCCTGAGTGCTGGTTTCCGGGTTATGGATTTTATCCTGTAGGCGAGTTTGCAAACAGCAGCCCCAGGTGGTGAAGCCTGACTGCATGGGATAGTCGGGGCCATCTTGGAAGGAGGGTGGGGCCAAGGGGCTTCTCAGCAGAGCCTTGGTTCAGAATCCACCAACTCCTCGTTTTCCAAACTGCGCGTCGTGGGAGAAAACCGTCGTGGTTCTTCGACATCTTTGGAGCCGTATAGATAGACCCGGGGCTTTTTGTTGTTGTTGCTGCTGCTGCTGTTGTGTTTTGAGACGGAGTCTTTCTCTGTCCCCAGGCTGGAGTGCAGTGACACGATCTCGGCTCACTGCAACCTCTGCCTCTCGGGTTCAAGTGATTCTCCTGCCTCGGCCTCCCGAGTAGCTGGAATTATAGGCGCCCGCCACCACGCCCGGCTACTTTTTGTATTTTCAGTAGAGAAGGGGTTTCACTGTGTTGGCCAGGATGGTCTCGATCTCTTGACCTCGTGATCTGCCTGCCTTGGCCTCCCAAAGTCCTGGGATTACAGGCATGAGGCACCGCACCCAGCCGACCCGAGGTTTTTAATATATGAAACGGGAATTGTGAGGGTCTCTCCTCCAGGGTGTAGGGCAGGGGTTGTTGTCATGGCCAGTGGCCGGTTCTCACCCCTTTTGCTCCTAACAGACACGCAGCCCAAGAAGGTCCGGAAGGTCCCGCCGGGTCTTCCATCCTCGGTGAGTCGCACGAGGGAGAAGGGACCCCACAGCTCGTCAGTGGCAGTGCCAGGCCCTGTGTCCTGGCGAAGCTTGGGAACACACATGGCGGGGTGGGCCCCGAGTGGACAGGCCCCCTGTGATTTCTGAGCCAAGATCTGAGCTCTGACCTGAGCTCTGACCTGAGGCCGCCTCCAAGGGAAGGCGGGGAAGTTCTTCCCTAGGTCCAGCCTCTGTCTGTCTTGTTTTGAGAGAAAGGCAGTCCTGGTGGCTGAGGCCCCTTTAGAAAGGGCACAATTGTGCTGGGTGTGGTGGCTCATGCCTGTCATCCCAGCGCTTTGGGAGGCTGAGGTGGGTGGATCACCTGAGTTCAGGAGTTCTAGATCAGCCTAGTCAACATGGTGAAACCCCATCTCTACTAAAAATACAAAAATCAGCCGGGCATGGTGGTGCGTGCCTGTAATCCCAGCTACTTGGGAGGCTGAGGCAGAAGAATCGTTTGAACCCAGGAGGCGGAGGTTGCAGTGAGCCAAGATCATGCCGCTGCACTCCAGCCTGAGCAACAGAGTGAGACTCCGTCTCAAAAAAAAAAAAAGCGGGGGGTGCCGCAATTGGGGCTCCCTGTTACATCCTCACAGCTTCAGGCTGCCCCGCATCCCTGCCTCCCTGCCAGGCCTCGCAGATGGTCCAGGCTGCTGTGCCACACTCCTGCGGTCTCATCTCGCTGGAGGGAGAGGGAATTTGCCGATTCCCTGGCTCAGTAGCCACCAACCACCCTCTGCCCAGTGCCTGTGCTGGCCCCAAGAGCCCTGGGCATACATCTCCTCACCCCTCCAGCCGACCAGCTCCCCACAGGCCTGGGTTCGGGATTAGAGTCAGGTTGGCTTCCCAGGCCAAAGGCGTGGTCAGGCTCTGCTCCCAACAGTATCACTCACTCCCCTCCTTCCCCAGGGTGCACTTTCTCTGCCCTGAAACCGCCCCCCAGTTTATTACAACATCAGGCCCACCCAGCATACTTCCCGCTCCAGCACAGCAGCAGACGTTACCAACAGGCCCCAGCCCCACAGTCCAGGCAGTGCCAGCCAGCCAGAGCTGGCGCTACTCACAGACCCCTCTTCCTGTTACTTTAGTGAAGGACGAATGTTGCTCTGGGACCAAGGGAAGCTCAGCACTGGAAGATTGATTCCAGCTGGGGAACAAGGGAGAAGGATGGGATGGGGTGTTGGAGCTGGGGTTTTGATGGGTCGATAGGAGTTTTCTGGATTAAGGAGGAAAAAGGTTTAGTAGGCAGAGCCAGATCCAAGTCCTCAAGTACAAAGGTCAGAAGTTCAGGGGGGCGGGAGGTGGGGGCTGGAAAAGGAGTAGGAGAGGGAGACCAGGACATCATAAGAACCTCAAACTTGGCCAGGGGCTGGGATTTACCTAAAGGGGGGTGGCTTTACAGGGAAGGGAAACGGGGTGGTAGACGTGCTACCAGGAGGGGACAGGAGGCCGGCAAGGTGCGTGGGCTGATCGTGGCCCCTCCGTCCTGACTGCACCCCCCACCGCCCACCCGCCCGCAGGTGTACCCGCCCAGCTCAGGTGAGGACTACGGCAGGGATGCCGCCGCCTACCCGTCCGCCAAGACCCCCAGCAGCACCTATCCCGCCCCCTTCTACGTGGCAGGTATATGGCAGGGCGGGGGCTCGCCAGGGATGGTAGGGCAGGGCTGGGGTTCCCCACTTGGCCCCCACCTTACCAGCTCCCGTCCACAGATGGCAGCCTGCACCCCTCAGCTGAGCTCTGGAGTCCCCCGGGCCAGGTGGGCTTCGGGCCTATGCTGGGTGGGGGCTCATCCCCACTGCCCCTCCCGCCCGGTAGCGGCCCGGTGGGCAGCAGTGGAAGCAGCAGCACGTTTGGTGGCCTGCACCAGCACGAGCGCATGGTAGGACTCAGGGCAGGGGGCAGGGGGTGGGCGGAGGGTGGCAGTGCCCCATCTAACCCACCCTCCTCCTGCCTGACCCCCCAGGGCTACCAGCTGCATGGAGCAGAGGTGAACGGTGGGCTCCCATCTGCATCCTCCTTCTCCTCAGCCCCCGGAGCCACGTACGGCGGCGTCTCCAGCCACACGCCGCCTGTCAGCGGGGCTGACAGCCTCCTGGGTATGGCCCCTCCCTGGGATGCGGCCTCTCTGAGGGGACACTGGGCTCCAGGCAGGGTCTGGGTGGGCTCAGTGCGGGGTGGCGAGGACTCCACGGGAGGCGCAGGCGCGTCTGCTGGCCCTGAGAGCGGGTTGTTGTCAGTTCTCATTGTCCGCTGTCTGCAGGGCCTGCCACGTGTGTTGGGCTTGGGATGTCTGGAAACAGATCTTTCAGGAGCGGCTTTCCCGCCTTACAGCTGGGAAAGAGGCTCAGAGAGGGACTCACCCACCCAGGGTCAGAAAGGGACTCAGTCACCCAGGCTCAGAGAGGGACTCACCCACCCAGGCTCAGAGAGGGACTCACCCACCCAGGCCCAGAGAGGGACTCACTCACCCAGCGTCAGAGAGGGACTCAGTCACCCAGGCTCAGAGAGGGACTCACCCACCCAGGCCCAGAGAGGGACTCACCCACCCAGGGTCAGAGAGGGACTCAGTCACCCAGGCTCAGAGAGGGACTCACCCACCCAGGCCCAGACAGGGACTCAGCCACCCAGGCCCAGAGAGGGACTCAGTCACCCAGGCCCAGAGAGGGACTCACCCACCCAGGCCCAGAGAGGGACTCACCCATCCAGGCCCAGAGGGGGACTCACCCACCCAGGCCCAGAGGGGGACTCACCCACCCAGGCCCAGAGGGGGACTCACCCACTCAGGGTCCTCTGCCAGCGGCCTGTCCCCAGTGCCTCAACCCCTGCAGAGGCCGGTTTCAGGGGGTCAGACAGAAACCGGACCCGAGTCAGGCTGCTCTCCCCGGCGCAGCAGTGTCTGTGCAGGACGGCAGAACGCAGGAGAGCTTGCCGTCGGCGGCGGCACCCAGGCCGGGCTGCATGGGCCTCACCTCTCTTCACCCACAGGCTCCCGAGGGACCACAGCTGGCAGCTCCGGGGATGCCCTCGGCAAAGCACTGGCCTCGGTGAGGCGTGGGGCATGGGGGGTGGCCAGGCAAGTGACCTGAGAGGCCGGCCCCTGACCGCCGATCTCTCCTGGTCCTCCTCGCAGATCTACTCCCCGGATCACTCAAGCAATAACTTCTCGTCCAGCCCTTCCACCCCTGTGGGCTCCCCCCAGGGCCTGGCAGGTCTGTGAGGGTTTTGGGGGGAGGGGAGGCTGAGGTTGTGAGGGTTTGGGGGGAGGGGAGGCTGAGGTCTGTGAAGGTTTTGCGGGGGAGGGGAGGCTGTTTCTGGTGCCTGCACCTTGCTGGGATAGGCAGGCAGGTGGGAGGGAGCAGATGGCCCCCAAGGGCCCGTGGCATCGCTGGTCAGGAACCGACAGTGGAAGGGAGTCCCCCATGGGCTTGTGTTCCACTGGGCAATCCAGGAAAGCTGCCTGGTGGAGGCAGCCTCCAAGCCAGCCCTCCAAGGCTATAGCACATAACCAGGCAGTGAGGGAGGGCTGGGAGGTGGCGTCCAGGTTAGGTCACAGCACAGGCAAAGCCAGGAGGCAGGACCTGGCAGTTCACACTGCGTGAACATGAGGGGACATTGGCGTGCCTAGCAGCTCCCAGGTCCGATGGGGCCAGCAGCGCCAGGGCTGTGGCCTGGACTCTAGAATGTGTGCGTGTTGCCATTTGCTCACCCACTGGGTATTTATTAGGTACTGACTGTTTACCCTGTGTGGTGCTCTGGCATGGGAGGGCAGACCCTCCTATCCCTGTGAGGACGTGCTTGCTTATCGGCAGGGGGTGGGGGGCAGGTACAGGAGGAGGGGGAGTGAGAACTGGAGGTTTCCAGGAGGTCTGGGTGTTTAAAAACACCCGTGAGTCCTCATCTCTGCCCCATGGGAAGCGCCAGGAACCCTCACTTCACTTCGGCCTGTCTGGTCCCACCTGGAGCTTGCCACTTCCTTGCCTGCTGCTGGAGCCCAGAGTGGGTCAGCCAGGGTGGGGCAGCATGGGGAGGAGCCCCCTACTGTGTGCTGCCGAGCCACTTTATCCTCTGAGTGGGGAGTTGGATTTTGTAGATGGGGAAACTGAGGCTCAGAGATGGGAATGGCGGTACCCACTGGGCACCCAGCATCCCTGCCTGGCGGGGCTGAGCAGCTTTGCATCAGTGTGGGGTGCCCCGGAATGGCCATCGTGGGCATCACCGGAGGCTGGACAGGCGCGGTGGTTCATGGATCCCTCCCCATGGGCATCAGGCCATGCTCACACCCTGCCCCTTGCACCCCATTCACGTCCCCACTCCCTTCCAGGGACATCACAGTGGCCTCGAGCAGGAGCCCCCGGTGCCTTATCGCCCAGCTACGACGGGGGTCTCCACGGCCTGGTGAGTGCCCGCCCTGCCACACCCCACCCTTCCCCGACAGAATTTGCAGGACAGATGCTCCTTGAGAAGGAGAAACCTTTTAGTTAGTTTCTTGTAAATAAGCCCCAAGCTGTTATTGAGGCCTCGTGGCCACCAAGGCACACACATTTTGTGTGCGCTCCCGGACGCCATATGCCTGGCATACGCAGCTTCTTGGGGAAGGGGAAAATGGGACCACCAGCCACTTGCATGTGGAAGGGACATGAATGGGGGCCTGTGGGGTCCCTCGGCTTGGGCCCCTCACCACCCATCCCCCCACCCTGCAGCAGAGTAAGATAGAAGACCACCTGGACGAGGCCATCCATGTGCTCCGCAGCCACGCCGTGGGCACAGCCGGCGACATGCACACACTGCTGCCTGGCCACGGGGCGCTGGCCTCAGGTTTCACCGGCCCCATGTCGCTGGGCGGGCGGCACGCAGGCCTGGTGAGCGCTGGGCGAGGGTGGGGCTGGGCAGTGGGCGGGGACCCGGCTCCCCCTGATGCACCCGTCTCCCCACGCCTGCAGGTTGGAGGCAGCCACCCCGAGGACGGCCTCGCAGGCAGCACCAGCCTCATGCACAACCACGCGGCCCTCCCCAGCCAGCCAGGCACCCTCCCTGACCTGTCTCGGCCTCCCGACTCCTACAGTGGTAAGCTCTTGAGCTTGGGACTGTCCGACTCCTGGTTCCAGTTGGGGAAACTGAGGCACTCTAGTGGTGGGGGTCAGGGTGGGAGCCCAGGGCAGGTGTGGTCACCGTGGGGGCACCTGGTGACATGGGCGCCCCAGTCAGCAACTTCAGGAGGGTGGGTAAGACCGGCAGGGCCGGCGTTGGCCCTGGGCGTGTGAGGTGGACGGCTCTGGGCTGCCTCTTCATTCGCCTGCTCCCAGACGCTGTGTGCCTGGCAGCGCTCAGCACTGGGGAAGAGGGGCGAGGGGTGCAGCAGGATGCCTCTGCTTCAGGGGAGACAGACCAGGAGCTCGCTGCACAGTACAGGTGCCAGGGAGAAGGAACGAAGTGGCTGCGGTGGGTTGGGGGTTTTGTATGGCTTTGAAGATGGTGGCCCATGAGGCCACAAGGTGGTGTTTGGGCAGCATCTGGGAGGAGGCAAGAGTAGGCAAGTACCTGGAGGAGGAGGGTTTCAGGCAGAGGGCGCAGCCCAGGCAAAGGCCCTGGGGCTGGACTGCACCTGGGAGGAACAGCCAGGAGACCCGTGGGGTTGGAGCAGAGTGAGGAGAGGGAGAGAGGGAAGGGGGGAGGGCAGGGCAGGTCATGCGGGGCCTTGTGGGCTGCGGGGAGGACTTGGGATTTGGCCATGAGAAAGGTGGCAGCCGTGGAGGGCTGAGGAGGGATGGGACCTGACCCAGGTGCTCACAGATACCCTCTGGTGGCTGCTTGGAGGACAGACTATGAGTGGCATCGGGAGACCAAGGCAGAGGCCACAGGGCTGGTCCAGGGGCCTTGGAGGGGTGAGCAGTGGGTGGGCCCTGCATCTCCTGAAGGCGGGGCCCACAGGATTTGTGATGGACAGGACTTGAGGGTGAGAGAAGGCAGGGTGGCTCTGGGATTTCTGGCCCGAGCTGTGGGTGACACTGGGGCTGGGAACTCTGTAAGGAAGGGGACAAAGGAACAGGTTGGGGACAAATCTGGACCTGGGCCTGGGGATTGTTGAGCGTCTCAGACACCCATGAGAGGCCCAGGAGAAGGCGGGGTCATTGTGGACCCTGTCCTGGCCCTGTGCCTTCCACCAGCCCAGGAATCCTGCCTGCTTTCCAGGCAGACTTTCCAAGTACCTTGATTCTATCACCCCTAGGCCAGGGCATCTCACCGCAGTGGCTCTGCCCCCAGGGGACACTGGGTGATGTCTGGGGACATCTGCAGTTGTCAGGGCTGAGGGGAGCTCCTGGCAGGGAGTGGGTGGGGGCCAGGGATGCTGCTCAGCACCCTGCAGTGCCCAGGACGGCCCCACCCCAGAGAAGGGTCCGGACCCACAGGTCAGCAGTTTCCAGGGGCAGCCCCAAGCTTAGTCTTTCACCCGTAGGCTCCCCTCTGTTTCCTTCCTGTCCTTCACTTCGTGTGCTGAGGCCTGGGCTGGTCCTGGTGGCTGGCGTTGGCCGATTGCAGCAGAGTTCACTGTGGGGAGCGGGTGCATTTCTGAGGCTCCCCCTCAGGGTACAGGGGTCTCAGGGGATGGCAGCTGGTTTGCTCCATGTGAGCCCTGACTGATTCCTGGACTCCCAAAGCCCGGGTTTTGGGGGTGGCCCAGGCCCTGCTGAACGCAGAGTGGCCGCATTCATTTGGGGCACTGTGTACCCTTAAGCCACATGTTTTGCAATTATTGTTCTTGAGCTTCATGAACACGGCGTCCCACTAGCGTGTTCTTTACATGCTGGTTTGCTGGCTTATGTTGTGTGTGGGGTACATGTGTGGTGTGAGCGGCTGGGGTCCCATTGTGAGTGTGCCGTTGGCCCTGGCCCGGGCATGGGGCTGTAGGTCATTCCAACATCATGCTTTCCTGCCAACCTGCTGATCAAGGGTGTGATACACCTGTTGTCAATTCAGAGGAAAGGCTGATGAATTATTTTCCAAAGCAGCCAAGTTGCCCTCCCACAGGCAAGATTTTGACTGTTCAGGTCCCTCAACTTTGCTAGCTGACTGGGTATGAAAGGGTAGCGCAAAGCCACCCTAATTTGCATTTCCTTAATCTGTTGATGCGCTGAAGCGGACTTCCACGTGTTTCTGGCCATGTGGTTTCCTTGTCTGTGAGATGCCTTTTTGGATACCTTGCTTATTTTTCTACTGAGTTACTTTCTTTTTGTCCTTTCCCATTGATTGTGGGAGATCACCTCCTGGTTGGCTACATCTATGGTGGGTGTCTTCTATTCTTTGGCATATGTTTTTCTTTTCCTGGTATCTTTGCTGATCAGGAACTCTCAATTCTGATATAGTCCAGCTGACTGATTTTTGTTTTTTCTTTTTTACTTGTTTTGTTTTGAGACAGGGTCTCATCCTGTCACACAGAGTGCAGGGGCATGATCACAGCTCACTGTAGCCATGACCCCCTGGCCTCAAGTGATCCTCCCACCTCAGCCCCCCAAAGTGCTGGGATCACAGGCGTGAGTCAGCCACTGTGCCCGGCCTGTGTTCTTTCAAAAGCAGCGCTTTGAGCACTTGCTTGGACAGCTCTTGGACTAAAATGAGAATGATAAAGATTAGCATAGCATCTGCACAAGGGTGACGTGGACATTCCTGAAGTGTTCCAAAGTTTTATTCTTTTTTTTTTTTTGAGACGGAGTCTCGCTTTGTCACCCAGGCTGGAGTACAGTGGCGCAATCTTGGCTCACTGCAACCTCCGCCTCCTGGGTTCAAGTGATTCTCCTGCCTCAGCCTCCCAAGTAGCTGGGATTACAGGTACCCGCCACCACAGCTGGCTAATTTTTTGTATTTTTAGTAGAGATGGGGTTTCACCACGTTAGCCAGGATGGTCTTGATCTCCTGACCTCGTGATCCACCCATCTCGGCCTCCCAAAATGCTGGCATTACAGGTGTGAGCTGGTGTGAGCCACTGTGCCCATCCGAAGTGTTCCATATTTTTAAGTTAATGATTGAAACAGTTTACTTTCACCAAAAAAGAAGAGTGTTCTTTTAGCATCTTAGTAGATTCCTGCCATTGAGTTGCTGCAGAATTTCTACACACTTTGTTCCAAAGGTGGTAAAACTGTTTCCCTTTCATCTTGTGGTCCTTAATCTGTCTGGCATTGGTAGCTACACATGGCGTGAGGTAGGGATCCAGTTCTGGTTGTTGGTTTTTCGTTTTTATTTTTGGCCAAGACCTGGTTTTTCCAGGAAAGCCCAAGTCCCTCACCACAGGAGCACAAAGAGATGTGTCAGTTGGCCCTGGAGGCCGACGCAGGCCCCTGACCCCAGGCCTGTTGCAGGGCTAGGGCGAGCAGGTGCCACGGCGGCTGCCGGCGAGATCAAGCGGGAGGAGAAGGAGGACGAGGAGAACACGTCAGCGGCTGACCACTCAGAGGAGGAGAAGAAGGAGCTGAAGGCCCCCCGGGCCCGGACCAGGTGCCAACCCACCCCTCGGCCCTCCCCACCCTCACCCCATCAGGACGCACATGTGCACAGGCCACACGCACACCGCACCCACACTGGGAGGCCGTCGGCGGGCCCCACGCTCTTCCCCCAACCTCACTGTCTCCCTCTGGCCCCCTCCCGGCGCCCTCCCCATAGCCCAGACGAGGACGAGGACGACCTTCTCCCCCCAGAGCAGAAGGCCGAGCGGGAGAAGGAGCGCCGGGTGGCCAATAACGCCCGGGAGCGGCTGCGGGTCCGTGACATCAACGAGGCCTTTAAGGAGCTGGGGCGCATGTGCCAACTGCACCTCAACAGCGAGAAGCCCCAGACCAAACTGCTCATCCTGCACCAGGCTGTCTCGGTCATCCTGAACTTGGAGCAGCAAGTGCGAGGTCAGTGGGGGCGCGGGCCACCAGCGTCCCCGCAGCGCCACCCTCCCTCGTGTTCCTGCCCTCGCTCTCCTTCCCCGCCCGCCTTCCTGGAGCCAGCCCTCCCTCTGCAGCAGTTGCCTCCTTGCAGTGACTGTGCCCTTCACCCCCCTGACCGCATTGCCATGACTGTCCACTCCTGACTGCCAGCCCTTCTCCCTGCCTGCCTCAGCATCCCCTCCACAGTGGGAGGACTGGACTCTTTCTGGACCCCTAGTCCTTCAGGCCTGGGCTCTGTGGCTCAGAACTGTATCTCCCAGCTCCAAGGGGCTCCCACTCGCCCTGGTCCTCCTTTCTTGGGAAGCCCAGAACCCAGCTCACAGAGGCCAGTATCCCCTGATCCCAGAGACAGGAGCTGGTGTGCAAACCACCCTGGCCCCTTCCCGTCAGGCAGATGCCACGCAAGGCCACATGAGCCCATCCCCTGCCTCTGACTCAGTTTCCCTATCTGAAGGTGATAGGGAAACTTCCTATCACCCCCATTTCCCAGGGCCAGGGGGAGGAAGGATACAGACAGACCTTGTCCCCACCCCCAGATGTGAGCTGACTCCTTCCCCCCACTGGCGCTGGCGGCTGCTTCCTTAACACCTTCCTTTCCTCGCCTGCACCCCGTTAACCCTTTCTCTCCTGCAGCACTGTTGCTGGGACCGGAGCCAGAGCCCCGGCCCGGCCCACGCGCTATCCCCTCAGCTCTAAGGTTTCCGAGTCTCTGCAGCCGTGTGTGGCACGCCTCGCGCCCCCCAAGCCCGCCTCTCTGCTGTCTGCCTTCCGCCCTCCCCTCCATCCCGCCCGTCCGTCCCTCTGCTTCCCGTGGCAGCCCCTCCTCACCTCGCACTTGCTGCCCGAGCACCGGGAGCGGCTGGGCTGCAACCTCAGGGCGTTTCCTCCCCCAAAGCCCCCCGTCAGGGCTTGCGGGAAGAAACCAGACCCGGGAGCACGCAGCCCCTGGTCCTGTCAGTTTGGTCTGTGCGCTTGTCCTGGGCTCCAGGGGCCGCCCCCACCATCTGGAGGGATCCCCTCAGGCCCCTAAGGCAGGGTGGGCAGGCAAGTGGGTGAGGCAGCCCCCTAGAGACTAAGACAGGGCACCAGGCATGCTGGGCACTGGGCCAGACCTTCACCCATTTCATCTTCACCACAGCCTAGAGCAGTGGGTGCCCTGATGGGGACCGGCATCCATTCTACCAAGTAGGAAGCCAGGGAACAGAGCGAGGTCACCCGTGCAGGGCCATGCAGCACAGAGGCCTGGGCCGGGACCCGCACCCCCGCGGCAGCAGCAACAGTGCCCACTCGCCAGCTGCATGCTGCTCAGCTGGAGAGGGGGCTCAGCCTTGGGCCTGGCACAGAACAGGCTCTTGGAACCTCAGAGCTCCTACTGCGACCATTCACGGTGGCAGTGACAACGGGGTTCCCGGAGGCCTAGGGAGCTGGCCTTCCCAGCCAGGGGCAGGAGCTACAGGGAGGGCTCATCTTGGGGCAGCCGGAGTTCACTGTAGGGGACGGGTGCATTTCTGAGGCTCCTCCCCAGGGTGTGGGGGTCTCGGGGGATGGGAGCTGCTTTGCTCCATGTGAGCCCTGACTTGAGTCCTGGACTCCCCAGTCCCGGGTTGTTGGAGTGGCCCAGGTATTTGCCTGCTGAGCCCGTGTCTTCAAGGCCTCCTCTGTCCACAGTGAGTCTGGCCAGGCCTAGCTGTCCATCACCCCGCAAGTGGCTGCTCTGAGCAGGGAAAGTCATCATCTTGGGAGGGAAGAACAAAGAGAGGAGCAGGCACTGGGCCTCCCCTGCCCCCAGCCCTGCCCTGGGGCCCACAGAGTGAGCAGGGTCAAGGGAGAAGCAGTTACCCTGTGGGCTCCCAGACGGGGAAGCAGGGCCCCATCTCCCTCCACAGAAACGTCTGGGAACAGTCAGACCTTGGGTCTTCCTGGGTGTGACCACATCCACAGCCTCCCCTAGAGCTGAGTCTGAGGGCACTTGCACCTGGGCAGCCAGTTGCGTACACACACAGGCGCCCCACCATGGGGCTCTGCTGCATTCCAGGGAGCACATTCGCCGCGTGCACAGAGAAGCACATTTTCACGCATGTGACAACACACACATCAGCATGTGGACCCGTACTGCTGCCCACACCAACACCAACACCAGCCGTGTACCCCCACTGCTGTCCACACCCACACCAGCCATGTACCTGCATTGCTGTGCCCGACACCAGCCGTGTACCTGCACTGCAGTGCCTGACACCAGCTGTGTAACTGCACTGCTGCCCACACCAACACCAGCCATGTACCCACATTGCTGTGCCCAGCAACGTAAGCTGTGTACCCGCACTGCTGCCCACACCCACACCAGCTGTGTACCCCCACTGCTGTCCACACCAACACCAGCCATGTACCTGCACTGCTGTGCCCAACACCAGCCGTGTACCTGCACTGCAGTGCCTGACACCAGCCGTGTAACTGCACTGCTGCCCACACCAGCACCAGCCATGTACCCGTACTGCTGCCCACACCAACACCAGCCGTGTACCCACACTGCTGCCCACACCCACGCCAGCCGTGTACCCACACTGCTGCCCACACCCACGCCAGCCGTGTACCCGCACTGCTGTGCCCACCAATGTAAGCCATGTACCTGCACTGCTGCCCACACCCACACCAGCCATGTACCTGCACTGCTGCCCACACTGCTGTGCCCACCAACACCAGCCGTGTACCCACACTGCTGCCCACACCAGCACAAACACAAGTAGCTGGATACCCTCTCCACAACCCAGCCCTGCCCTCCCACCCAGCCTTGGCGCATCACTAACAGAGGCCTCGGTGCTGTGACCCAGCAGTACGGACGAGGTGCTGTCCCTGGAGGAGAAAGACCTGAGGGACCGGGAGAGGCGCATGGCCAATAACGCGCGGGAGCGGGTGCGCGTGCGGGATATTAACGAGGCCTTCCGGGAGCTGGGGCGCATGTGCCAGATGCACCTCAAGTCGGACAAAGCGCAGACCAAGCTGCTCATCCTGCAGCAGGCCGTGCAGGTCATCCTGGGGCTGGAGCAGCAGGTGCGAGGTAGGCTCCCCGGCCAGGGCTGCCCCAGCACCCTCTCCCTTCCCCACACCCAGGTGCAGATGCTGGGGTCCTCCTGTGCTTGCCGCCCCCGGACTCTGTCCATGTCTGTCTTTGTGGCTGGTCTCAGACCCAGTGACGTTCCCCAGACACCCCCTGATACCCACTCTTTTCTTTACAAGCCTCCACCCCATCCCCCCAGCCTTCTCAAGGAAGGAGGTGAGAGCCGGAAATACAGGAGGCCACACGTGATGGGGCTCTGCCCCCACCCCCCCCTCCCTGACATCCTACCCCCCACTCCCACCTCACATCTTTCTCCTCCCTGGGACCGTCCCCCACAGAGCTCTCCCCCTCCCTCCAGAGCGGAACCTGAATCCCAAAGCAGCCTGTTTGAAACGGCGAGAAGAGGAAAAGGTGTCGGGTGTGGTTGGAGACCCCCAGATGGTGCTTTCAGCTCCCCACCCAGGCCTGAGCGAAGCCCACAACCCCACCGGGCACATGTGAAAGGTATGCCTCCGTGGGACGAGCCACACGTTCTCAGCCCTGTGCTCTGGCCCCAGAACGGCCACTCGAGACCCCGGGCTTCATCCACATCCACACCTCACACACCTGTTGTCAGCATCGAGCCAACACCAACCTGACAAGGTTCGGAGTGATGGGGGCGGCCAAGGTGACGCTGGGTCCAGGAGCTCCCTGGGGCCCTGGCCTACCACTCACTGGCCTCGCTCCCCCTGTCCCCGAATCTCAGCCACCGTGTCACCCTGTGACCTGTCCCATGGATCCTGAAACTGCATCTTGGCCCTGTTGCCTGGGCTGACAGGAGCTTTTTTTTTTTTTTTTTTCCCAGTAAACAAAACCTGAAAGCAAGCAACAAAACGTACACTTTGTCAGAGAAGAAAAAAATGCCTTAACTATAAAAAGCGGAGAAATGGAAACATATCACTCATGGGGGATGCTGTGGAAACCTGGCTTATTCTTCTAAAGCCACCAGCAAATTGTGCCTAAGCGAAATATTTTTTTTAAGGAAAATAAAAACATTAGTTACAAGATTTTTTTTTTCTTAATGTAGATGAAAATTAGCAAGGATGCTGCCTTTGGTCTCTGGTTTTTTTAAGCTTTTTTTGCATATGTTTTGTAAGCAACAAATTTTTTTGTATAAAAGTCCCGTGTCTCTCGCTATTTCTGCTGCTGTTCCTAGACTGAGCATTGCATTTCTTGATCAACCAGATGATTAAATGTTGTATTAAAAAGACCCCGTGTAAACCTGAGCCCCCCCGTCCCCCCCCACCCCAGAAGCCACTGCACACAGACAGAACGGGGACAGGCGGCGGGTCTTTTGTTTTTTTGATGTTGGGGGTTCTCTTGGTTTTGTCATGTGGAAAGTGATGCGTGGGCGTTCCCTGATGAAGGCACCTTGGGGCTTCCCTGTCGCATCCTCTCCCCTCAGGAAGGGGACTGACCTGGGCTTGGGGGAAGGGACGTCAGCAAGGTGGCTCTGACCCTCCCAGGTGACTCTGCCAAGCAGCTGTGGCCCCCAGGGCTACCCTACACGACGTCCTCCCCAGGCCCCCCTAAGCTGCTCTCCCTTGGAACCTGCACAGCTCTCTGAAATGGGGCATTTTGTTGGGACCAATGACCCCTGGCATGGGGACCACACCCTGGAGCCCGGTGCTGGGGACCTCCTGGACACCCTGTCCTTCACTCCTTTGCCCCAGGGACCCAGGCTCATGCTCTGAACTCTGGCTGAGGGGATGCTGCTCAGGAGCCAGCACAGGACACCCCCCACCCCACCCCACCATGTCCCCATTACACCAGAGGGCCATCGTGACGTAGACAGGATGCCAGGGGCCTGGCCAGCCTCCCCCAATGCTGGGGAGCATCCCTGGGCCTGGGGCCACACCTGCTGCCCTCCCTCTGTGGGGTCCAAGGGCAAGAGTGGCTGGAGCCGGGGGACTGTGCTGGTATGAGCCCCACGAAGGCCTTGGGCTGTGCGTCCGACCCTGCTGCAGAACCAGCAGGGTGGCCCCTCGGGCCCATCTGTGTCCCATGTCCCAGCACCCAGGCCTCTCTCCAGGTCTCCTTTTCTGATCTTTTGCCATGAGGGTAACCAGCTCTTCCCAGCTGGCTGGGGACTGTCTTGGGTTTAAAACTGCAAGTCTCCTACCCTGGGATCCCATCCAGTTCCACACGAACTAGTGCAGTGGTCACTGTGGCACCCAGATGTGGGCCTGGCTAGCTGGGGGCCTTCCTGTGCCCTTCATGCCCCTCCCTGCATTGAGGCCTTGTGGACCCCTGGGCTGGCTGTGTTCATCCCCGCTGCAGGTCGGGCGTCTCCCCCCGTGCCACCCCTGAGACTCCCACCGTTACCCCCAGGAGATTCTGGACTGCCTGACTCCCCTCCCCAGACTGGCTTGGGAGCCTGGGCCCCATGGCAGATGCAAGGGAAACCTCAAGGCCAGCTCAATGCCTGGAATCTGCCCCCAGTCCAGGCCAGGCGGAGGGGAGGGGCTGTCCGGCTGCCTCTCCCTTCTCGGTGGCTTCCCCTGCGCCCTGGGGGTTTGATCTCTTAAGGGAACTTGCCTCTCCCTCTTGTTTTGCTCCTGGCCCTGCCCCTAGGTCTGGGTGGGCAGTGGCCCCATAGCCTCTGGAACTGTGCGTTCTGCATAGAATTCAAACGAGATTCACCCAACCCTAGGAGGAAGAAACAGCAGTTCCTGGGAACCACAATTATAGGGGGGTGGGGGGTGTGATCTGAGTGCCTCAAGATGGTTTTCAAAAAAAATTTTTTTAAAGAAAATAATTGTATACGTGTCAACACAGCTGGCTGGATGATTGGGACTTTAAAACGACCCTCTTTCAGGTGGATTCAGAGACCTGTCCTGTATATAACAGCACTGTAGCAATAAACGTGACATTTTATAACGATGCCCTGCAGTCCCCGGGTTCTTTCTGG
The DNA here is from genome assembly GCF_028858775.2 of Pan troglodytes. Taxonomy (NCBI): domain Eukaryota; kingdom Metazoa; phylum Chordata; class Mammalia; order Primates; family Hominidae; genus Pan; species Pan troglodytes. Next base: position 3,901,658 of record NC_072418.2, on the reverse strand, counting down.
TGTCACATGTTTAGGAAGGGAAGTGGGGGGCCCCTGACGTTCACTTCGGGTGCAGCAAGGACCATGGTCCTCCCTGTGCACTGGGCTTCCTCGAAGCGACTCCTCACTCTGAGGAGCCCATAGCTCCCAGGGCGGCTGGGAACCTGCATGTGTACTCAGGGCTCCAGGCCACCCGGAAGCAGGATTGGCTCCCAGGGAAAAGCAGCTCCCTGGGGGCTGCACTTGGGCGCGTAGGAACCATCCAGGACTTGCGGTCCTCCCAGCCCCCATCTGGGAGGGCTCCCCATCTCCCAATGTCCCCCCCCCCGGGCTGTTGGAACCCACTTCACCGCCCCTTCCTGCTCCGAAGTCAGCTCGAAGTCTGAGCCTGTCATTGCTCCTCTGAAACCTTCCACGGCTCCGTTGCTGGCAGCATCAACCCCACACTCCTTAGTGCGGCATCTGTGACTTCCTCCTCAACCGGATGCCCACGGAACCCACGGACAGAGCTCTCGGGGGGAAGGGGTGTGGCAGGACCTGTGAGGGCACTGCTCATCCCAAAGTGCCCACTGGCATCTGTTGCTGTGCCCAGGGACTTGGCCGCTGCATCTCTGCGAGGACACAGCTGGACTGCCCTGCTCCCCTACGGGGTTGGGGTGGAAGGAGTGCCTTCCTGGCCACTTGACGGGTGTTGGCCCCCAGGAGAGAGCCCTTTGGCGCACAAGTGCCTTAGGGAGGAGAAGGCTCAGCACAGTGACTCATGCCTGTAATCCCAGGGCTTCAGGTGGCTGAGGCGGGAGGATCGCCTGAGGCCAGGAGTTCCAGTCCAGCCTGGGCAACATAGTGAGACCCCATGTCTATAATTTTTAAGGGAAAGAGAGTGGCCAGGAGTTGACAGAAGGTGCTGAGGGAGCCCTGTCCACCACTCTACCCAGCTGGCCTCTAAATTCATGCTGGAAAACAACTTTTAAAATATACATTGGCCGGGCGCGGTGGCTAACGCCTGTCATCCCAGCACTTTGGGAGGCTGTGGCGGGTGGATCACTTGAGGTCAGGAGTTCGAGACCGGCCTGGCCAACATGGCGAAATCCCATCTCTACTAAAAATACAAAAATTAGCCGGGCATGGTGGCGCATGCCTGTAATCCCAGCTATTTGGGAGGCTGAGGCAGGAGAATAGCTTGAACCCAGGAGGCAGGGATTGCAGTGAGCTGAGATTGCACCACTGCACTCTAGCCTGGGCGACAGAGCGAGACTGTCTCAAAAAATTAAAATTAAATTGGTTGTACCTGGTGACACACACTTGTAGTCCCAGCTACTTAGGAGGTTCAGGTGGGAGGATCGCTTGAGGTGGCAGTGAACTGTGATTGCACCACTGCACTCCAGCCTGGGCAACAGAGCCAGAACCTGTCAAAAAAAAAGGGTGGGCCAGGTGCAGTGGCTCATGCCTGTAATCCCAGCACTTTGGGAGGCCAAGGCAGGCGGATCACGAGGTCAGGAGATCGAGATCATCCTGGCTAACGGTGAAACCCCATCTCTACTAAAAATACAAAAAATTAGCTAGGCGTGGTGGCGGGCACCTGTAGTCCCAGCTACTCGGTAGGCTGAGGCAGGAGAATGGCGTGAACCTGGGAGGCGGAGCTTGCAGTGAGCCAAGATCACACCACTGCACTCCAGCCTGCAGCCTGGGCGACAGCAAGACTGCGTTTCAAAAAAAAAAAAAAAAAAAAAGGGTGGAGGGGACATCCAGATGGTCCAACAAAATAACAAAAACCGGCTCAAGAAACAAAAAGGAAGTTCTATGTCATGTTGAATGGCTTCAGGCACAGCTGGATCCAGGCGTCATTACAAATCTCTCTCCATCTCTCAGCTCTTGTTTATGTCACTGTCTCTGATGAACTCTTTTTTTTGTCTGTTTGTTTTGAGACGGAGTTTCACTCTTGTTGCCCAGGCTGCAGTGCAATGGCGTGATCTCGGCTCACCGCAACCTCTGCCTCCCGGGTTTTCAAGCAATTTTCCTGCCTCAGCCTCCCGAGTAGCTGGAATTACAGGCATCCGTCACCATGTCCGGTTAATTTTGTATTTTTAGTAGAGATGGGGTTTCTCCATGTTGGTCACGCTGGTCTCGAACTCCCAATCTCAGGTGATCTGCCCGCCTCAACCTCCCAAAGTGCTGGGATTATAGGCGTGAGCCACCGTGCCCGGCCACTGGCGAACTCTTACATTGTGGCATCTGGAAACTCTGGGCTGACATTCCAGCAGCCCTTGTGTTCCTGTCCTTTCTCTTAATAGTCTCTGTGTCAGCCCCTGCATCCCACTTTTTTAAGTTTCCACCAATGGGAAGAGTCTTATTCAGGTGCTCTCTGATCCCAAGCTCAAAAACCCCAAGCCAACTGGAAAGTTCTACAAACAATGCCCAGGGCCGGGCCCGGTGGCTCACACCTGTAATCCCAGCATTTTGGGAGGCGGATCACTTGAGGTCAGGAATTCAAGACAAGCCTGGCCAACATGGCCAAACCCCATCTCTACTAAAAATACAAAAACTAGCCAGGTGTGGTGGCTCACGCCTGTAGTCCCAGCTACTTGGGAGGCTGAGGCAGGAGAAGCTTGAACCCGGGAAGCGGAGGTTGCAGTGAGCCGAGATCGTGTCATTGCACTGCAGCCTGGGCCACAGAGCGAGACTCCGTCTCAAAAAAAAAAAAAAAAAGAAAAGAAAAACAGTGCCCAGACTGTGGTGTCCAAAACCTACTTCCGGCTCCCACCCTGAGTCCTTAACCAGGGATAGGGATGGGTTAGCACCCGCAGTCCCCAGAGAGCTGCAGGCTTGGAGAGTACTGAGGGGCTGACCCCAGGAGGACAGGCCAGGCTGGGCAGAAGAACCCACGGTGTCCATTCCTTATCACGAGGCCTGCAAGTGACGCTGGCGCCCGAGAGACAAATCACGCCCAGTGCCCCGTCTAGGCTATGGCCTTTCCGTTCATGCTGTAAAGGTGCCTGTGGGTCAGGCAGTCCAGGAGGGCTTCCTGAGGGAGGCAACTCTTGAATATGGGGGAAAAGGCACAAAAGTGCAATGGCGGTGTCTGGGAATATGCCCCTCTTCCTTCTGCCCACACCGGCCCGGTGTGCAGGGGGAAGGCTGGAAGCTGGGAGCTGAGTGAGCGTGTACGGTGCTGCGCCGGGTTGTGGGAGAGCAGAGGAAGCAGGGACTGGAGAAAGGCGAGCCCAAGCGAGCCTGGTGCGGTGGAAAGCAGGAGGCAGAAAGACCTGCCTGTCATCAGCTAAGAGCATCCAGAGACGTTCACCGAGCAAGGAGCCAGGCCACCCTCTGCTGCCAGAATGAGGAATAACCCAGGCTCGCAAACGGAAACCTGCAAAGAGATTTCCGACAGGGCCTCCAAGCAACGGGCAACGCTGAGGCTCAGGCAAGCACTGCCGCTCGACCAAAGTCCTACAGCGAATCAGGAACAACGCCTGACGCCTCCAAAAGTGGGCTCCAATCCCAGCTCTTCCCTTCTGTGTGACTCTGAGCAAGACCCTTCCCCGCTGGACCTCAGTTTCCTTCATTGTAAATAACGTTCTGGCACATACTAGGCGCACAAAATCACTGGCAGGTAGCCCCGCGGAGCCCAGAAGCACATTCGGCCGCCAGACCACGTGGCCAGAAAGCCCCGCCCTAACACCGCCCACTCCGGACCACTTCTCCGCGGTCGTCCAACCCTCGCCGGAAGTTACTGTAAGTGGCTTCCGGGTCTGTGCGCACAGTGGCGGATGATGTTTTTTTTTCCTTCCCCCCCGCCCTCCCCGCGCGCGTGCGCGCCGCGGCCGCGCCTGCGCAGTGTAGCCGGGTCAGCTGGACAGGGTCATCCTGAGGGTGCGACGCCGCCGCGATGGTGACCCGGTTCCTGGGCCCACGCTACCGGGAGCTGGTCAAGAACTGGTGAGGACGCCGACTCGCGGCCCCATCCGCGCTCCCGCCTCGGCCCAGCCCCGCGCCGCTGCGTTCCGTATTTGTGCGCGTTTCCGGGGGCCGGGCCGGGCCCAGGTCCCTTGTTGTGCCCGGTGACAGAGGGGGAAACTGAGGCAGAGAGGCGGAGCGGCGCGTCCCGGCGTGAACGGGACGTGACGGACCCAAGGCCAAACCCCAGCTTGCCCGGCTCCGCGGCTAGGCCGCTCCAAGCCTCAGTTTCCCCATCTCTACCGGGGGATCCGAATGGTGACCCCCTGGACGGAAACGCCCAGAAGGTGCCGAGTCCCGATCCCCAGCCCAGCACTCGCGGCATCTTCGGCCTTTGCCACTATTTTGGTTTTTATGATTTTTAACAAGGAGCGTGAAAGCTTCAGCTGCGCCTGAGCCCACGTGGGCAGCGGGAAGGCATAGGGGTGGCCCCCATAGAAGCCGGGCTGGGGGTGGCCTCCGTAGGGTTGTCTGGTGTTTCCACGTGGGGTGCTAAGAAGCAAGGCCTTGCTGGGTGCGGTGGCTCCCGCCTGTGATCCTAGCGCTTTAGGAGGCCGAGGCAGGTGGATCACCTGAGGTCAGGAGTTCGAGACCAGCCTGGCCAACATGGTGAAACCCGCGTCTCTACTAAAAATGCAAAAATTAGCCAGGCGTGGTGGCGGGTGCCTCTAATCCCAGCTACTCGGGAGGCTGAGGAAGGAGAATCGCTTGAACCCGGGAGGAGGAGGTTGCAGTGAGCTGAGATTGCGCCATTGCACTCCAGCCTGGGTGACAGAATGAGACTGTGTCCCAAAAAGAGAAAAGAAAAAAAAAGCAGCAAGGTCTTAGCCGGGTGCAGTGGCTCCGGCCTGTGATCCCAGTGCTTTGGGAGGCCCAGGCAGGAGAATCACTTGAGCCTGGGAGTTCAAGACCATCCTGGACAACACAATGAAACCCCATCTCTACAAAACAAAAAATTATCAGGGCATGGTGGCACCTGTCTGTAGTCCCAGCTACTGGGGAGGCTAAGGTGGGAGGATCGTTTGAGCCTGGGAATTTGAGACCAGCCTGGGCAACACAGCAAGACCTTATCTCTACAAAAAAATTTAGAGCTGCTGGGCGCAGTGGCTCACGCCTGTAATCCCAACACTTTGGGAGGCCGAGGCGGGCAAATCACCCGAGGTCAGGAGTTTGAGACCAACCTGACCAACATGGAGAAACCCCGTCTCTACTGAAAATACAAAATTAGCCAAGTATGGTGGCACGTGCCTGTAATCCCAGCTACTTGGGAGGCTGAGGCAGGAGAATCGCTCAAACCCGGGAGGTGGAGGTTGTGGTGAGCTGAGATTGTGCCATTGCATTCCAGCCTGAGCAACAAGAGCGAAACTCCGTTTCTAAAAAAGAAAAAAGCAAAGGCTTATGATTGGCAGTGTGTCCGGAAGCCAGAACATACTTCCTCCATCCCAGACTGGGGGACAGGTCGGGGACAGGGTCTGCACGGTGGAGCTGACTGGGACCTTCAAGTGGAACGTGATGGTGCCGGTGGCGTTTTACAGCGTGGGTAACTCAGGCCTGGGATGAGGAAGCCTGCTCCTAGCTGAGAACCCAGTGGCCCATGGTAGCCAATGCAGCCCCTCCCGGGTGCAGCAGGTCTGCTTCTTCTGTGTTCAGTCACAGCGGGGACCACCCGTCATCCGTGCTTTCATCCAACAGCAAGCATTTATTTATTTATTTATTCATTTATTTATTTAGGGACGGAGTCTTGCTCTGTCGCCCCGGCTGGAGTGCAGTGGCGCAATCTCGGCTCACTGCAAGCTCCGCCTCCCGGGTTCACGCCATTCTCCTGCCTCAGCCTCCCAAGTAGCTGGGACTACAGGTGTCCACCACCACGCCCGGCTAATTTTTTTTGTATTTTTTAGTGGAGACGGGGTTTCACTGTGTTAGCCAGGATGGTCTCGATCTTCTGACCTCGTGATCCACCTGCCGTGGCCTCCCAAAGTTCTGGGATTACAGGCATGAGCCACCGCGCCCAGCCCAACATTTATTGAGCACCTACTATGTGTTAGGGACACGCCAATAGACCGAACCCTTGTGGGCGGACATTCTGGTTGGTGGGCAAGGAAAGGTAAAGAAACGAGACCTGTGGTGTGGGGCTGACCTAAAATAACGAAGCGGGAGAGGAAGGGGTGCAGACACCTGCGTGCGAGGGGCCGTGCAGGGCTGTGCCACCAGGCAGTGGCTTTGGGAGGCTAGGGAGCGGGTCTCATCCCCAGGAGGCACTGTGGGGTTGTGTCTCAGAGTCTCAGACTTAGGACTGAGAGGGCCACAGTTCACCAGCTGGGGACCCTGCAGCCCACACCCCTTCTAGGCCCTGCTGGGGCTTGCTTTGAGGAAGGGGTTGTCGTGGCGACGAGGTCGTTGGTCAGTGTGGTCATGGTCTGTACGTCCTTCCTCAGTGGCTAGTGGAAATCAGGTTTTGTGGGCTCTTCCCACACTGTCCAAATCCACAGGGTCCTACATGGGGTGACCAGGATGATAGGGGAGGCGGAGGCCGGCCCACTGGGCATATTTATGAGCAGGCTTCTCTGGTGATTAATAATCCAGGGCTGGGCGCAGTGGCTCACGCCTGTAATCCCAGAACCTTGAGAGGCTGAGGTGGGTGGATCCCTCGAGGTCAGGAGTTCGAGAAGAGCCTGGCCAACAAGGTGAAACCCTGTCTCTACTAAAAATACAAAAATTAGTCGGGCGTGGTAGTGGACACCTGTAATCCCAGCTTCATGGGAGGCTGAGACAGGAGAATCACTTGAACCTGGGAGGCGGGGGTTGCCGTGAGCTGAGATTGCGTCATTGCACTCCAGCCTGGGTGACAGAGCGAGATTCTATCTCAAAATAAATAATAAGTAAATAAATAAATAAATAAATAAATAACTTATCCAGAATGCCATCAAGACACACGTGCAAATATTCCTGCCCTGTTGGTGGCATCTGCCTCCGAGCCAGGTTCCAGGAGCAGCTGTGCGTGCCCCCAGCTGGTGAGCGGGCACCTGGCCTGCACTTGGAGAGTCTCTGGTGAGGCCCCCTGGGGCAATGTGGGCAGGGTTTCTTCATCCGCCTCCAGGAGGAGCACCCCTTACCGCCCCAACATCCCAGCTGTGTGATTCGCTGTGATCCAGGGAGGTGAATCGGATTTTTTTTTTTTCTTCTGAGACAGAGTCTCACTGTCGCCCAAGCTAGAGTGCAGTGGCACGATCTCGGCTCACTGCAACCTCCACCTACAGAGTTCAAGTGATTCTCCCGCCTCAGCCTCCCCAGTAGCTGGGACTACAGGTGCGCACCACCACACCGGGCTAGTTTTTATATTTTTAGTAGAGATGAGGTTTCACCATGTTGGCCAGGCTGGTCTAGAATTCCTGACCTCAGGTGATCCACCCGCCTCGGCCTCCCGAAGTGCTGGGATTACAGGTGTGAACCGCTGCACCCCGCCCGGAATTGAATTTTAATTTCAGCCCTCTGTTGGCCAGCAGTGGGACCTGCAATTGTTATCTAGTGCTGTGTGCATAAGAAATGGTCTCCCAAAATTAGCCGCTTAAACTAGCAAACACTCCTTATCTCACAGTTTCAGTGGGTGCACTGAGTCGACTCCTCAGGCTCTCTTGTGAGGCTGCAGTCTCATCCGAGGGTGTGACCAGGCAGATCCGTTTCCACGATCACTCACGGGGTTGTTGGCTGGATTCATTTCTTTCTTCCTTTTTTTTTTTGAGACGGTGTCTCGCTCTGTCACCAGGCTGGAGTACAATGGCATGATCTAAGCTCACTGCAAGCTCCGCCTCCCGGGTTCATGCCATTCTCCTGCCTCAGCCTCCCAAGTAGCTGGGACTACAGGCGCCCGCCACCTCGCCTGGCTAATTTTTTAATATTTTTAGTAGAATGGGGTTTCACCATGTTAGCCAGGATGGTCCCTATCTCCTGACCTCATGATCCGCCCACCTCACCCTCCCAAAGTGCTGGGATTACAGGCGTGAGCCACCATGCCCGGCCCTCATTTCCTTCTTAGCTGGAGGCTGCCGTCAGTTCTCTGCCACTTGGGTCCCTTCATAGGGCATCTCACAGCATGGCAGCTGGCTTCTCCAGAGGCAGCTAGAGGTTGCGCAAAGGTGCCCAGGATGGAAGCCAGTCTTTTTCTTTTTTTTTTTTTTTTTTGAGACGGAGTCTCACTTTGTCACCCAGGCTAGAGAGCAATGGTGCAATCTTGGCTCACTGCAACCTCCACCTCCTGGGTTCAAGCCATTCTTCCGCCTCAGCCTCCCAAGTAGCTGGGATTACAGGCATCCACCACCATGCCCGGCTAATTTTTGTATTTTTAGTAGAGACGGGGTTTCACCATGTTTCCCAGGCTGGTCTTGAACTCCTGACCTCAGGTGATCTGCCCGCCTCAGCCTCTCAAAGTGCTGGGATTACAGGCGTGAGCCACCACGCCCAGCCTCTTTTTCTTTTTTAATTTTTTTTGAGATATGGTCTCATATTTACCCAGGCTGGAAGGCAGTTGGTGTAGCCACAGTTCACTGCAGCCTCTGCTTCCTGGGCTCAAGAGATCCTCCTGCCCCAGCTTTCCTAGTAGCTGGGACTACTGGCATGTGCCACCACACCCGGCTAATTTTTCTTAATTTTGTGTAGAGATGGGGTCTCACTCTGTTGTCTAGGCTGGTCTCAAACTCCTAGGCTCAAGTGAGCCTCCTGCCTCAACCTCCCAAAGTGCTGGGATTCCCCTTGTGAGCCTCCGTGCCTGAAGCCAGTCTTTTGTCACTTGACCTCGGCAGTGAGGCCCCATTGCTCATGCTGCGTTCTACGCATTAGAAGCCTGTGCCCGGCCGGGCGCGGCGGCTCACGCCTGTAATCCCAGCACTTTGGGAGGCCGAGGCGGGCGGATCACGAGGTCAGGAGATCGAGACCATCCTGGCTAACACGGTGAAACCCCATCTCTACTAAAAATGCAAAAAAATTAGCCGGGCGCAGTGACGGGCGCCTGTGGTCCCAGCTACTCAGGAGGCTGAGGCAGGAGAAAGGCGTGAACCCCGGAGGCGGAGCTTGCAATGAGCTGAGATCCCACCACTGCACTCCAGAGCCTGGGCAACACAGCGAGACTCCATCTCAAAAAAAAAAAAAAAAAAGAAGTCTGTGCCCAAGTTTGTACTGTGCGAGGGCGTAAACGCCAGCAGGCGGGCTTGCTGGTCCTTCCTAGAATCTGCTGGGCCTTCCTAGAATCTGCTGGGCCCAGGCAACTCAGGGGAGCTCTCACAGCACGTGCCGTGGTGGGCAAGAGCGTGAGCTTGGAACCGGAGGCCTCGATCCTCGCCAGCTGTGTGGCCTCAGGTGAGGGCCTCGCCCTGTCTGTTGTTTGGTGTCCTCGCCTGGGAACAGGGACTGTGATGGCGGCACCTGCCTGAGTCCTGCAGCTGTGGCAGGGATGGATGAATTTCTGCAGACTGCAGCAGACTGGACCCATCATCATGGTGGTTGCAAACTTACAAACACCTACACATGCCCCAGGCCCAGCCTCCCCCCCAGCTCCACTCTCACCCCAGCAGCCCCTTGAGCAGTTACTGGCTTCCCGAGAGCCGGCAGCATGGGCAGGGCCTGTGCTGCTGGTGCCAGCCCTCAGGGCTCACAGCACTGGGCGGGTGCAGGTGCCAGGCCTGCACCTCAGCCATCACCGCTCAGGACGGGGGGCCGGGGTGGGCAGGAGAGGGTCTTGGAGAAAGGGTCCAGAGCAGGCCTGACCATCCCCTCTCTTCTCGCAGGGTCCCGACGGCCTACACATGGGGCGCTGTGGGCGCCGTGGGGCTGGTGTGGGCCACCGATTGGCGGCTGATCCTGGACTGGGTACCTTACATCAATGGCAAGTTTAAGAAGGATAATTAATTACACAAACCCTTCACAGACTGCTCTGGTAAGTTTCAGTGGGCTGCGGTGGGTGGACTGCATGATGGCCGCCGAAGAGTGGGTTCTCCAGGCTCCCAGAGCCGGGGCGGCAGCCCTCACTGCTCCCCCTGGAGAGGCCTGCATTCGAGAGTGGGGCCCTGGGTGCCCTTTCTGGCATCTCCGGCCCACGGGCACAGAACTGTCCGCCCCGCAGCCTTGGGTTGTGTGATTGGGGCGTGGGCCTTGCCCTCTCTCTGGACAATCCCAGTTAGTCTTTGAGGCAGACCCTGCTTCCATCTCAGTGGGCACTCCAGCCTGAACTGGGTGGGGGCCCATGTTACAGACAGATGGGGAAGGTGGAGGCTGGCCCACGGTGGCTGGACACCCCATGAGCTCTTGGAAGCGCCTGTGAGGCCCTGGACGCATCCACGTGTTTCTCCAGCATGCCAGCTGCCCTCTTAACCACAGTGCCTGTGGCATCTGCCCAGTGCCCACATGACAGTCCCACGTGGCCGTGCTCTTACACCCCCATTTTCCAGGTGCTGGCCTGAGGCCTGAGGCCATGCCACTGTTTGAACCTGGGCCTCAGAGCCCTGCTCCGGTCTGTGTTCCTCCCTACTGCGTGGAGCCCGGGGCCTGTGCTGCATTGGTGTTCCTGCCAGGCTGCTGTCCTGGGCCACTTCTGCAGCCAGCTTCATATGGAAGGGACATTTCTTTTTTTTTTTTTTCTTTTTTTTTGAGACGGAGTCTCGCTCTGTTGCCAGACTGGAATACGGTGGCGCGATCTCAGCTCACTGCACCCTCTGCCTTCCGGGTTCAAGCGATTTTTGTGCCTCAGTCTCCCAAGTAGCTGGGACTACAGGTGCCCACCACTACACGCAGCTAATTTTTTTTTTTTTTTTTTTTTTTTTGAGACAGAGTTTGGCTCTTGTTGCCCAGGCTGGAGTGCAATGGTGCGATCTTGGCGCACTGCAACCTCCACCTCCCGGGTTCAAGCGATTCTCCTACCTCGGCCTCCCAAGTAGCTGGGATTACAGGCATCTGCCACCACACCAGGCTAATTCTGTATTTTTAGCAGAGATGGGGTTTCTCCATGTTAATCAAGCTGGTCTCAAACTCCTGACCTCAGGTGATGCGCCCGCCTCGGCCTCCCAAAGTGCTGGGATTAGAGGCGTGAGCCACTGCACCCAGCCTGGAAGGGACACTTCTACTCACCCTGCCTCGTCTGCTCTCCCTCCAGGTGCCTGGTGGCGCCAGCTCCTCCCACCTCAGCACCTGCTGCATCTGGAGCAGCCCAAGCCTCAGGATGGACGAGAGGAAACCCACAGCTCAGCTTCAGGCTTCTTATGTTTCTGAAAACAGCTTGGATATTTTAATGCACGTTGCATTAAACCTCACTGAAACCTGCTCCGTGCCCGGATGTTGATCATGCTGGTGGCTTGGTTACTGTGACTGTAGCTGGAGTGGCACAGGTGACCCAGGCATCCTTTCAGCTCCAGAATGTTGCAAGTCTAGGAGAGTTTTCCAATGGCTGACAGAAACTGCTTATTTAAAATGTTTCATAAGTAATATCTGCAGTATGTTTATCCGTTGCTGCCTTAACAAGTTACCCCACACGTAGTGGCTTAAAGCAACGAACATTCACTATCTCACAGTCTGTGTCAGTCAGGGATTTGGGAGTGATGTATCTGGGTGGTTGTGGCCCAGAGTCTCTCATGAGGTTGCAGTTAAGACATCAGCCAAGGCCACTTTGTCTGAGGAAGGCTCAACTGGGGCTGGAGCCACTTCCAAGCCAGTGCCCTCACGTGGCTGTCGGTGACAGCCACAGTTCCTTCCCATGGGGGCCCCTACACGAAGCTGCTTGAGCATCCTCACGGCATGGCCTCTGCCTTCCCCAGAGCAGGTGAACCAAGGGAGAGGAAGGAGAAAGCCACAGTGCTTCTATGAGCCACCCTGAGAAGTCTCACGTGATCACTTCCGCCACAGCCTGTTTATCAGAAACAGTCCCAGCCCGAGTCCCAGCCCACGTGCAGAGGGAGGAGAATGAGGTTCTGTGTTTTGAAGGGAAGAATATCAGAATTGGTAGACATTTCAAACTGTCACATTAGGGGTACAAAAATGAACAGGCTGGGAGCGGTGGCTCATGCCTACAATCCCAACACTTTGGGAGGCTGAGGAAGGGGCATCACTTGAACCAGTTCAGTACTAACCTGGGCAACAAAGAGGCCCCTGTCTCTGATAAAAAGAAAAAAAATGAAAAAATAAAAATGAACAGGTATTAAAAGAGAATATGGTACAAAGTCACACTCCCTGATACAGCTGCCCAGTTTTTTCCAGCTCTTGCCAATCTCTGAGCCGACATTGCACCACTGCACTCTAGCTTGGGCAACAGAGTGAGACTCAAAAAAAAAAAAATCCTAGACATACTGTCTGCATACGTAAGTGTGTTGATGGAAATAGCTATTATATCAGTCTGCTAGGGCTGCCATAACAAAACACCACAGATTTTGCATGGCTCAACCAACAGAAATTTATTTTACTTATTCTTTTTTAAAAGACAGTCTTGCTCTATCGCCCAGGCTGGAGTGCCGTGGCACGCTCTTGGCTCACTGCAACCTCCGCCTCCTGGGTTCAAGCGATTCTCCTGCCTCAGCCTCCCAAAGTGCTGGGATTAACAGCTGTGAGCCACTGCACCAAGCCTATTTATTTATTTATTTTTGGAGATGGAGTCTTACTGTGTCACCCAGGTTGGAGTGCAGTGGCATGATCTTGGCTCACTGCAACCTCTGCCTTCAGGGTTCAAGCGATTCTTCTGCCTCAGCCTCCCGAGTAGCTGGGATTACAGGTGCCTGCCACCACGCCCTGCTAATTTTTGTATTTTTAGTAGAGATGGGGTTTTGCCATGTTGGCCAGGCTAGTCTTGAAATGACCTCAGGTGATCTGCCCACCTCGGCCTCCCAAATTGCTGGGATTACAGGCGGGAGCCACTGTGCCCGGCCAGATTTTGTTCTGATTTTTAAAAAAACATTGGCCAGGGGTCTGTGCGTGGTGGCTCACGCACCACTGCACTCCAGCCTGGGTGACAGAGCCAGACTGTCTCAAAAAATATATAAAAATTAAAAAAAAAAATTGTCTGCAGGCTAAGTGTAGTGGCCCACACCTGTAATCCCAGCACTTTGGGAGGCCACGGTGAGAGGATTGCTGGAGCCCAGAAGTTTGAGGCTGTGGTGAGCCGTGATTGTGCCACTGCACTCCAGACTGGGTGGCAGAGTGAGACCCTGTCTCAAAAAAGAAATTGTGTGACTTGAGCCCTGCATCTGTAGGTTACCAGACCCCAGTAGCAGTGAGCTTCCCCTGCCTATTTCTGTATCTGCTGTCCTGGTACTTAAGTCCCAGAAGGGAAGGCAGAGACTTCAGCATGGTGGCACTGAGGCCCTCGCCAGCCCAGGAGGTGACAGGAGCCAGCCTGGCGGATGGGGTCCTGTGTTTGTTGCCACAGTGAGTCACTGGACTGCACTGTAAAGAGGAGCAGTCTCGTGGTCCCATCAGCCATTTATTCAGTCATTTATTTCTACCAGCATCCACTCGAGGACATTTTTTCTTTTTTTTTTTTTTTTTGAGACAGAGTCTCGATCTGTCGCCCAGGCTGGAGTGCAGTGGCGCGATCTCAGCTCACTGCAACCTCTGCCTCCCAGGTTCAAGCGATTCTCCTGCCTCAGCCTCCCGAGTAGCTGGGACTACAGGCGCCCGCCACCAAGCCCAGCTAATTTTTTGTATTTTTTAGTAGACACGGGGTTTCACCGTGTTAGCCAGGATGGTCTCTATCTCCTGACCTCGTGATCCACCCGCCTCGGCCTCCCAAAGTGCTGGGATTACAGGCATGAGCCACCACACCCGGCCTTGATGACATTTTTTCTACAGACTATAAATCCTTTATAAACTTTAATTTTGTTGCTCAAGTTTTCCTCTGGCCATCGTGACCCCTTCCAAATGGGCTCCTGTGTGCACATGATATGTCCCGGGTCATTTTTTTTTGTTATTGAGGTGAAATTCACATAACATAAAATTAACCATTTTCAGGTGTGCAATGGAGTGTTTTAATACATTCACACTGGTATGCAGCCACCGCGCCCAGCCTGGAATTGGCCATTTTAAAGACTATTTTATTGACTTACTTTAGACAAGGTCTCGCTCTACCACCCAGGCTGGAGTGCATTGTCACAATCATAGCACAATTTTAAAAATAATCTTGGCCGGGCGCGGTGGCTCACGCCTATAATCCCAGGACTTTGGGAGGCCAAGGCAGGCGGATCACCTGAGGTCGGGAGTTTGAGACCAGCCTGACCAACATGGAGAAACCCCGTCTCCACTAAAAATACAAAATTAGCCGGGCATGGTGGCGGGTGCCACCATAATAATCATCTCCCTTGCCTGGGGGCAGGCCTTGCACTGGCTGCCCTAGTCAAGTAATCCCAGCTACTTGGAAGGCTGAGGCAGGAGAATCCTTGAACTCGGGAGGCGGAGGCTGCAGTGAGCCGAGATCGCGCCACTGCACTCCAGCCTGAGCAACAAGAGCGAAACTCTGTCTCAAAAAAAAAAAAAAACAAATAATTAAATTAAAAAAATAATAATAATCTCCTAGCCGGGCGTGGTGGCTCGCGCCTGTGATCCCAGCACTTTGGGAGGCTGAGGCAGGCACATTGCTTGAGCTCAGGAGGTTACAGTGAGCCAAGATCACGCCACTGCACTCCAGCCTAGGCAACAAAGTGAAACCCTGTCTCAAAACATAATTATCATCTCCCTTGCATGGCGGCAGGCCTTGCGCTGGCTGCCCTAGTCAGGTACCACGGCTGGTTCTGGGGTGTAACTGCCTGGCTTTGAGTCCACGGCATAGACTTTCCTGTCTCCTTGGGAGCACTGATTCTTCCATGGCAGCCCAATGCTATGCAGCCTCGGTCTCAGGCCAGTAACCAGCTCCTGAGCTTCTCGGGAGACAGAGCTGGCTGTCTCACACCTCACCTCACCTCACGACGAGGTGGGGTGAGCGGGGCATCCGACCCTCATCCACCCATCCATCCTGATTTATTCAGTGCTTCTGTGGTCAGCACAACATCCCGAAAATGTGCCCGTTCCGTCGGCCGCTGTGGCTCACACCTGGAACCCCAGCACTTAGGGAGGCCGAGGTGGGCGGATCACTTGAGGTCAGGAGTTCGAAACCAGCTGGCCAACAAGGTCAAATCCCATCTCTTCTAAAAATTCAAAAAAATTAGCCGGGCACGGTGGTGGGCGCCTGTAGTCCCAGCTACTCGGGAGGCTGAGGCAGGAGAATTGCTTGAACCCGGGAGGTGGAGGTTGCAGTGAGCCGAGATCACGCCATTGCACTCGAGCCCGGGCAACAGAGCGAGACTCTGTCTCCATCAGTCAATCAATCAATCAATAAATGAATGTGCCTGTCCTACTCCCTGGAACCTGCAGCTAAAGGGACTTTGAAAATGGGATGAGATCTTCAGATGGGAAAGCATCCCAGATCGGGTGGACCCAATGTCAACAAAAGAGTCCTTAGAACCAGGACAGTTTCTCCAGCTGGAGGCAGGGGAGCACAGCAGCTAGACTCAGTCCTTGAACACCTGTGCAGGCCTGCCCAGCCCTAGCCTTGGGAGCGGACGCTGTCAGGGGGAACTGATGGGGGGCAGCCCACCCGTTTCCATTTCAGGATCCCTCTGGCTGGCTGGGGAAGGGGTTAAGGGGAGACAACAGGGGGTGGGCGATTCCGCAGGAAGGTCCTGGAACTCTCCCGGCCAGAGATGGTGGCTGGACTAAGGTGCAGGGGGTGGTCGGGGAGCGGGGCGGGGGGGCTCAGATTCCTGGATTTTGAGGGTTCAAAAAGCAGCTGGACGGGGCGCGGTGGCTCACGCCTGTAATCCCAGCGCTTTGGGAGGCCGAAGTGGGCTGATCACCTGAAGTGAGGAGTTCGAGTCCAGCCTGGCCAACATGGTGAAACCCCGTCTCTACTAAAACTACAAAAATTAGCCGTCCGTGGAACCAGCTACTTGGGAGGCTGAGGCAGAACAGCTTGAACCCGGGAGGCGGAGGCTACAGTGAGCCAAGATCGCGCCTCCGCACTCCAGCCTGGGTGACAGAGACCCCGTCTCAAAAAAAAAAAAGCTACTGGAGGGAACTTGGGGGCGTGGAAGGGGTGGTCACGGGGGAAGTCCCCCAGATTTGGACGCTCGTAAAAAGCTCGGAAGCTGGGAGACCAGGAGGGCGGGGAAGTCGAGGTCCAGTCACTGGGCCAGAGTCCCCAAGACTTGGGCTGGAGAAAAGGACCCCACTATTCCGAAAGCATGTCCCCGCGCACGCGCACCAGGCGGCCAGGAGAGACAGGGCACAGTAAAAGGAGCCGCGCGGACTCCGGGCACAGCTGCTGGGCACTGGCAACTCGCAAGGCACAGCGCGCAGGCGCGCACGCCTCTTAAGGCCCCGCCCCCTCCCAGCGCGCTGATTGGCGGGGCCGTAGAGGGGCGGGGGCATGGCGCCGCGGCTGCGCAGCGCGGGGCCCCGCGCGGGCGGGTGGGCGGAGCGGGCCCCCCGAGCGGGGGCTGGCGAGCGCGGGGAGGGGGCCGAGAGGGCGGCAAAGCCGGCGCGCGCCCGGCTGGGGGCGGAGGGCGGGGGCCCGCGGGCCGGAACAGCCGCGGCAAGTGGCGGCGGCGGCAGCGGCAGCGGAGGCAGCTGAGGCGGCGGCGGCGAGCGGGGGTCCGGGCGGCGGCGGCGGGCCCGGCGGCGGGCCGAGGAGCCGGGCGCAATGGAGCGGAAGAGGTGGGAGTGCCCGGCGCTCCCGCAGGGCTGGGAGAGGGAAGAAGTGCCCAGAAGGTCGGGGCTGTCGGCCGGCCACAGGGATGTCTTTTACTATAGGTGAATGAGCGCGGCCTCAACGGGCGCCTCCCAGCGGCCTCTGCGGCGGCCGCGGCGCCCCTGCCCCGGGCCGCGGCCTGGGCCCCGCGCGTGCGTCGTGCGTGCGTGCGTGCGTGCGTCGTGCGTGCGGCGCGCGGAGGCCCAGTGCGCGTGCGCCGCTTGTTGGGCCGCATGGCTTTTGGCCGGCCGTTCGGGGACTGGCTGCCGGACGGCGACTGCGGCCTTTGTTCGTGCGCGCTGGGCCAGGGGCGCCTGGCGGCGGCCAGATGCTGCCGGGGGGCAGGGGTGGAGGGTGGGCTGTCCCTTTGGTTCCCGTGAGACGCAGGGGGTGCCTTCTTGGGGCGCTCCTGGGGTGGCGCGGAGCCCGAGGGGGTGGCCAGCCGGGATTTCGGGGAGCAGTGCTCATGGGCGGATCGGGGAGGGCGTGCGTGAAAATAGGGTTCTTGGGCTCGCCCCAGTCCTGGGAATAAGCGCCTCAGGGTGACTGGTCTCCCGCGCAGCGTTGCTTTTTTTAAAGGTATTCCCCTTGATTCCTTCCGAGGCCTCTGGTCCTCTTGGGTCGTGGCCCCCTCAGGGTGGAGACCTGAGGCTTTCGACTTTCCGAGCCCACCTAACGGTAGTCTTTGCGTGGATGTTATTGGTGGTGGAAGGCTTTCAGAGACCCCCCCCGTCCCCAAATTGGAACAAGGCGCTGCTCAGAAAGGTCGCAGGGAACCCCCTCCGTGGAACAAAGACTTAGTCGCCTGCTGCAGCCAAGTCCCAGACAGTCGGCCACCTGCTGTTTGTCCTCTTTTTTTTCTGGCTCGGGAAAGATGCTTTTGATTCTGGGCCAGCTTTGATTGCGCCCTCCCCTTGGTTCAGTGTCCCGTGGCGCCTTCAGGTCCCCCAGGAGGGGAAAGCGGAGGACGCCTGCCATGTGCCGAGCACCTGGGTAAAGGGGGGTGTGCGGCTGGTCCCCCTTTTTCCCACAGCTCGGGGTCGTGGGCAGGAGACCGCCCAGGTGAGGGCGGGTGGTTTCCACGAGCCAAGGAGGGGCAGAACGACCGCTCCGTCCACTGTGCACTTCGGTCCTCTGTGGTTCTTGACTGTCCCGGTTTGGGGAGATAAAGTGAGAAAAGTGAGCGGGGAAAGGATGGCTGTGATCAGAAGCAATGTGTGGGGCCTCGTCCTGCAGGAGGAGCTCAGGGACTGGTTCCTGGAAAGTTGGAGGACAGCAAGAGAGGGGAAACTTGGTCCCCAAATGTGTACCCTTATGAGCTGGAACCCTGTAATTGCAGGCATTGGCATAGCGGGACTGCAATCCCTGTCTCTGAGGGACAGGCTCATGCATCCCCCTTTGGTACTCGCCCCCTTCACTGGCTCTCTGGCTCTTTAGAAAGCCTGCAGCCCTGTGTTCTGTCCTCTGTCAGGAGGAGGCCGGGCCTGCCTGCACGCTCCCTCCAAGCACGTTTCTGGGCTTCCTTCTCCCAAAGGCTGCCGTAGAGTCCACGGCAGGTCTGTGTCGGCCTCTGCAGCCCCTTGTCAAAAACAAGCCTCCCCAGCACCAGGCGCTGCCTGGATCCCGACCATTCAGTCAGGAGTGAGGCCGGGTCCTCCCGCTTACAGGTGACAGCCAGGGCACCAGCCACTTCCCATTACAGCCGTGGGTACACGTCCTGAGATCTGCAGTGACACATGCTGAAATCTGGGAGGGCAGATGACGGGGCCTGAATGAGACTGGGGTCAGGGAGGGCTTCTCTGAGGACGTGACATTGAGTGACAGGGAGAGGCGTCCAGGCAGCAGGAACCCCCTAAGAGGTGGCTGCAGCTTGGGAGCTAGAACCAAGGCCAGCTTAAGCGGAGTATCCTGAGGCTGTCATCACCCCACCTCTCTCATTCCCACTCTGGGCCCTGACCCTGAGCATGAGGGTCTAGCAGTGGAGAAAAGCAGGGAGAAGCTCCTCTACAGGCTAGAGATTTCAGGTTTCTCTGCAGAGGGTGAAGCCAGGCAGCCCAGAGCCGCCCTCTGCAGGTCTGGGGCCTCAACCCAGCCCTTCATCTGAGGCTGCAGGCTCCCAGACTGCGTTCTCTGTTGGGGGTGCCTGGGGGAGAGTTCAGGCCATGTTGCCCACTTTTTTCTATACGTGTGGTTTTATCAAGGCTGTTCTTTTTTCATTGAATAAAATCTCAGGGACATCTTTTTGTGTCAATAGATGGGCATAACCTTTATTTAAAATTGAGATATAATTAATATTCCACAAAAGCTACCTTTTCTGTTTTTTTTCTTTGAGACAGGGTCTCACCCAGGCTGGAGTGCAGTGGTACAATCACGGCTTACGCATTCTTGACCTCCCAGGCTCAGGCGACCCTTTCAGCTCAGGCGACCCTCTCAGCTCAGCCTCCCAAGTAGTGGGAATTACAGGCACGTGCCACCATACCTGGCTTATTTTTATAGAGATGGGGTTTTGCTGTGTTGCCTAGACTAGACTGGTCTCGAATTCCTGGACTCAAGCAGTTAACCTGCCTCAGCCTCCCAAAGTGCTGGGATTACAGGCATGAGCCACTGCCTGGCCAAAGCCACTTTTTAGAAATGTACAATTCAGTGGGGTTTTTTTTTGGAGATGGAGTTTCACTCTTGGCCCAGGCCACAGTGCAATGACGCAATCCCAGCTCACTACAACCTCTGCCTCCCGGGTTCAAGCGATTCTCCTGTCTCAGCCTCCCGAGTAGCTGGGATTACAGGCGTCTGCCACCACGCCCGGCTAATTTTTGTATTTTTAGTAGAGAAGGGGTTTCGCCATGTTGGCCAGACTGGTCTCGAACTCCTGACCCCAGCACCTCAGCCTCCCAAAGTGCTGGGATTACAGGCCTGAGCCACCACACCCGGCCCCCAGTGGTTTTTAGTACATTGACAAAGTTGTGCAACCATCACCGCTATCTAATCCCAGAACATTCTCATCACCCTGAAAAGCAGCTCTGTCCTCATTAGCAGTCACTCCCCACTTGTTACTCCCCCAGCCCCTGGTAACCACTAACCCCCTCTATCTTACATTTGCATTCATTCATTCATTTATTCATTTTGAGACAGGGTCTTGTTCTGTCACCCAGGCTGGAGTGCAGTGGTGCAGTCACAGCTCACTGCATCCTTGACCTCCTGGGCTCAAGCGATCCTGCCTCCTAAGCCTCCAGCATAGCAGGGACTACAGGCATGTGCCACCATGCCCAGCTAATTTTTTATGTTCATTATTATTTATTTATTTTGAGAAGTAGTCCCGCTTTGTCACCCAGGGTGGAATGCAGTGGTGCAATCTCGGCTGACTGCAGCCTCCACCTCCTGAGTTCAAGCGATTCTCCTGCCTCAGACTCCTGAGTAGCTGGGATTACAGGCCCCCACCACAACCCCCAGCTAATTTTTATATTTTTAATAGAGACGGGGTTTCACCATGTTGGCCAGGCTGGTCTTGAACTCCTGACCTCAGGTGATCTGCCCTCCTTGGCCTCCCAAAGTGCTGGGATTACAGATGAAAGCCACTGCGCCTGCCTTTTTTTTTTTTTTTTTTTTTTTTTGAGACCGAGTTTCGCTCTTGTTGCCCAGGCTGGAGTGCAATGCTGCAATCTGGGCTCACTGCGACCTCCACCTCCTGAGTTCAAGGAATTCTCCTGCCTCGGCCTCCCAGCTAGCTGGGATTACAGGCATGTGCCACCACGCCCGGCTACTTTTGTATTTTTAGTAGAGATGGGGTTTCACCATGTTGGTCAGGCTGGTCTCAAACTCCTGATCTCAGGTGATCGGCCCTCCTTTGCTTCCCAAAGTGCTGGGATTACAGGTGTGAGCCACTGCATTTATTCTTTTTGAGAGGGTGTTATCGAGATACAGTTTATGTACCATACAATACAGTCATTTAAAGTGCACGAGTCAATGGTTTTTCAGCATATTCACATATTTACGGATATGGGCAGCTATCCTCAGATTCAATTTTAGAATTTCCATCACCCCAGAAAGAACCCCAGGCCCATTTACCACTGCCTTGTGTGCTCACCCCCAGTCTTAACAACCAGGCTGTGATCTGTGTCTCTTGTTCGCCTTACACCTTTTTTTTTGTTTTTTTTGGAGACACAGTCTTGCTCTGTCGCCCAGGCTGGAGTGCAGTGTCATGATCTCGGCTCACTGCAACCTCTGCCTCCTGGGTTCAAGCCAATTCTGCCTCAGCCTCCCGAGTAGCTGAGACTATAGGCACGTGCCACTGTGCCCGGCCAATTTTTTGTATTTTAGTAGAGACGGGTTTCACCATGTTGCCCAGGCTGGTCTCGAACTCCTGAGCTCAGGCAATCCACCCACCTCAGCCTCCCAAAGTGCTGTGATTACAGGCGTGAGCCACCGCGCCCGGCCTTGTTTCCCTTCATCTTAAAAGGCAGAACGGCCTCTCTTTGGGGTGACCGGAGGCAAAGAGCTGTTGGGAGTGTTTTGTGGGGTCTCTTCTTCCTTCCTTGTGGCTACATGAAGCCTGAGTCTCAGCCTCTGGTTTCTTGGTTTCTTTCCACTGCCCTGGGCAAACCAGCTTCGATTTAACGTCAGCCAGCCCAGAGAGTAATTAAAAGAGTTAAGTCTCAAAAGTAAATCTCCGGGAAGAGCCCTCAGTGGTTTCAGACCCCCAGGCACTTGTCCTCGTGCCCTCCCTGAGGCGTCCTGTCCTACTGGACATGCTGGAGCCTGCCTGTGTCCTTGTGGACCATGGAATTTGCCCGGGGTTGGGGGGCAGAGGTGGAGAGAAATAAAACTTCCTGTGATCTATGTATCAGCCCAGTACATAGATCCTGGATAGAGGCGATTGAGCTAAGCATGGGACCAAGCATTTCTGTGCAGTGCCTGCAGAATTGAGTTTCCTTCTGGCTATGGGAGATTCTTCTGAGCTGTTTCAGTTGTCTGACATCTGGCATCTGCCATGGGCCAGGACGTCTGCGGCAGGGGCAGAAGAGGACAGGAGGAGACTGCCCTAGAGGATTCTGGGAAAACGGGAAAAGAGCAAAACAGAGCTACCCACCAATCTCAGGCTGATGCATTATTAATAAAAGTGACTGTTGACTGAGTTTGTAGACATAATATGTTTGAGGTACCTGGCCTAGTAAACACCATACAAGTGCTATTATTTCTAAATGATTTTATCAAGATAAAAGACACCAGCCAGGCATAGTGGCTGCTGCCTATAATCCCTTTGGGAGGTTGAGGCAGGAGGATCTCTTGAGATCGTAAGTTGGAGACCAACCTGGGCAACATAGCGAGTCCCCATCTATGCAAAAAATTTAAAAATTAGCTGGGCATGGTGGTGCACACTTGTAGTCCTGGCTCCTCAGGAGGCCAAGGCAGGACAATCCCTTGAGTCCAGGAGGTCAAGGCTGCAGTGAGCTGTGATCGCACCCCTGCACTCCAGCCTGGGTGACACAAGGAGACCCTGGGTCTGAAAGGAAAAAGGAAAAAAAAAAGAAATGAAGCAGCAGGGCATGACGACTCCCACCTACAATCCCAAAGCTTTGGGAGGGAAGATGGGAGGACTGCTTGAGCTCAGGAGTTCCAGACCAGCCTGGGTAACATGGTGAGACCCTATCTCTATTAAAAAAATATAAAAATCGGCTGGGCGCGGTGGCTCACGCCTGTAATCCCAGCACTTTGGGAGGCCAAGGCAGCCAGATCATGAGGTCAGGAGGTCGACACCATCCTGCCTAACACTGTGAAACCCCATCTCTACTAAAAATATAAAAGATTAGCCGGGCGTGGTGGTGGGCAGCTGTAGTCCCAGCTACTCGGGAGGCTGAGTCAAGAGAATGGTGTGAACCCGGAAGCCGGAGGCTGCAGTGAGCCAAGATCGCACCACTGCACTCTAGCCTGGGTGACAGAGCGAGACTCCGTCTTAAAAAAAAAAAAAAAAAATTAGGCCGGGCACGGTGACTCACACCTGTAATCCCAACACTTTGGGAGGCTGAGGCGGACAGATCACCTGAGGTCAGGAGTTCGTGACCAGCCTGGCCAACACGGTGAAACCTGGTCTCTACTAAAAATACAAAAATTAGCCAGGTGTGGTGGCGGGCACCTGTACTCCCAGCTACTCAGGAGGCTCAGGCAGGAGAATCACTTGAACCTGGGAGGTGGAGGTTGCAGAGAGTCAAGATTGAGCCACTTCACTCCAGCCTGGGGGACAGAGTGAGACTCCATCTCAAAAAAAAAAAAAAAAAAATTAGGCGTGGTGGCTTGTGCCTGTCGTCCTAGCTACTTGGGAGACTAAGGTGGAAGGATCACCCTAGCCCAGGAGTTCAAGGTTGCAGTGAGCTGTGATTGAGCCATTGCATTCCAGCCTGGGCAAGAGTGAGACCCTATCTCCAAAAGGAAAGAAAGAAACGAAGTCCTGTCCCTATCAGCAGCCACTCCACATCCCGCACCCCAGCCTCTGGCACTACGCGTCCCCTTCCTGTCTCTGAATTATCCTGTTCTAGACATTTCTTAGAAATGGGATCACACACTGTGTGGCCTTTTGTGTCTGGCGTCTCTCACTGAATGTGGCATCCTCAAGGTGCATCCACGCTGTGGCCTGTGTCAGAGCCTCGCTCCTTTTCATGGCTGAGTATGTCCCATCGTGTGGATGGGCGTTTGTCCGTTCATCCATTGAAGGCGTCTGGGCTGCTTCCAACTTCTGGCTCCTGGGGACATCCGTGTAGAAGTGATGGTGTGGATGCGTGCTCATTTTTCGGGCAGATACCTAAGAGTGGCGTGGCCGGGTCATCTGGAAACTCAGTGAAGAGCTGTCAGGCTTTTCCAACATGGCTGTTCCATCTTACATCCCAACCATGATGACGATGTGTTGGGTTGGGTGCTTGTCATCCTGTAGTGTGACCTCATGTGACACACAGGGCAACCCATTGGTGGGTGTCCTTATGTCCTGGAGAGGATGAGTTGCCGGCGCTTGTCCGTGGCAGGCTGAGAGCAGAGCCCCGTGTCTGAGAGCAGGTCTGTGTTTACCTGGCTGCCTTGTTGCGAGCTCTCCAGTCGGGTTATGCCCAAGCAGCTGTTAGGGCCTGGCCCCAGATCTTAGAACGAGACCCCTTCCCAGTCTGGCCCTGCTGCTGTAACCCCAAGGTGGAAGAAGATTGCTTTTAGGGCTGTCCCTCACATACCTGTTCTCCGTGGGGTCTTTTCTCAAGAATGTGACCTAAATTCCATTTCTGGAATGTTCTGGACACGTGAGCCATCCTCCCAGAGCCGGGGCCCAAAGTCCTGTAGGTAGTAGCGTTTGTACCCGAACTAAGCGTCTGCTGTGCCTGACGCTGCCAGGGCCTACGGTGGGGAGGATTCAGAGGGGACCGGGGTTGGGGGTCTGGAGCAAGGATCCGATGTGGAGGCTGGGGCTAGGGCCAGGGTGTGAGGATCGGGGCCAGTGCTCCGGGTCTGGGGCTGGCGCCCAGATCTAGGGGCCAGTTGTGGGGTGCTGGGGTCTGGGATGAAGGTCTGGGGTCACGCCAGGGTTGGAGTCTGGGGCTGGGGCCAGGGCCTGCCTGGGTTTGGGGTCAGGGCCGTGTTGGGGTCTGGGGCTGGGGTCGCGACCTGAAGCTGGGGCTGGGACTGGGTTTGGGTCTGCGGCCAAGGCCTGGGTTTGGGGTCTGGGGTCCGCCCGGGGCGCCGACCGTCCCGCCTCCCCGCAGCCCGAGCGGGAAGAAGTTCCGCAGCAAGCCGCAGCTGGCGCGCTACCTGGGCGGCTCCATGGACCTGAGCACCTTCGACTTCCGCACGGGCAAGATGCTGATGAGCAAGATGAACAAGAGCCGCCAGCGCGTGCGCTACGACTCCTCCAACCAGGTCAAGGTGAGTGGTGGCGTCACGCAGGTGACGTCGGCGCGGGGCGTTCTAGGCGGGGACGCGGCCATGACGTGAGCTGCAGGCGACACAGCCCGGAGTCCTGAGCGCAGGAGGTCACAGCGGGCGGAGGGCACAGAGCGGAAGGCGCGGGCCACAGGGTGCAGAGCGCAAGGCGCATGGCGAGGACGCGGCCCGCGGCGGGGGTTCCAGAGCCGGCCGGACCGACCCTGCGGGAGCGGCCTCCCCGGACCGTGGGGGTCCTGGCGGGCGCGGGGGACACGAGGGGCGCCGGCAAAGCAGGGGGTCACCCGGGCCCCGCACCCCCTGAGGCTCCGCGCCGCCGGGGCGCCCCCAGGCCGGACTGCATATCCTTCCTCCCACAGGGCAAGCCCGACCTGAACACGGCGCTGCCCGTGCGCCAGACGGCGTCCATCTTCAAGCAGCCGGTGACCAAGATTACCAACCACCCCAGCAACAAGGTCAAGAGCGACCCGCAGAAGGCAGTGGACCAGCCGCGCCAGGTGAGCTTAACGCACAGCGACCCCAGCCTTCCCGGCCGGGTTGTTCACTTTGGTGGGTGGACGTTTGGAATAAGGTCGTACGTGGAGCGGACGTAGTGAGCGCAGGAGTTCCAGGCTAGCCCGGGCAACATGACGAGGCAAAAAAACAAGTAAAAAATTAGCTGGACGTGGTGGCGCCCGCCTGTGGTCCCAGCTTCTCGGGAGGCTGAGGTGGGAGGATTGCTTGAGCCCAGGAGGCTGAGGCTGCAGTGAGCTGTGATCACACCACTGCACTCCAGCCTGGGGGCAGAGCAAGACCCAGTCCTGCGGTCCCCTCTTGGAATGTGCAGGGTATTGGTGCCAGGATACGCCCCACCCTCAACCCCCAGATACCAAAATCTGGGGATGTTCAGGCCCCTCAGAAAATGGTCTAGTATGGCCTCACGCGGTGACTCACGCCTGTAATCCCAGCACTTTGGGAGGCCGAGGCAGGTGGATCACCTGAGAGGTCAGGAGTTTGAGACCAGGCTGACCCAACATGGTGAAACCCCGTCTCTACTAAAAATACAAAAATTAGCTGGGCGTGGTGGTGTGCGCCTGTAATCCCAGCTACCCGGGAGGCTGAGGCAGGAGAATCACTTGAACCCGGGAGGTGGAGGTTGCAGTGAGCCGAGATGACACCACTGCACTCCTGCCTGGGCGACAGAGCGAGACCCGGTCTCAAAAATAAAATAAAAATATTTTTTAAAAATGGGAATGGTCTAATGTTTGCACGTTACCTGCAGGTATTTTCTAGCTTGCTCATGAGGTGTGGATGCTTGTGACGTTCCTTGTGTGTGTTTTATTCATTTTTTTAAGTTTTTCACTTTCGAGACAGGGTTTCTGTATGTTGCCCAGGCTGGTCTCAGGCTCCTGGCCTCAAGTGATCCTCCCACCTTGGCCTCCAAAACTGTGGGGATTACAGGTGTGAGCCAACTCACCTGGCCAGTTGTTGTATTTATTTTTTTTTCCCCCCCAAATATTTTCAGTCTGCCGCTGGTTGGGTGTGTGGTTATGGAACCCACAGATACAGGGGGTTGACTGCCCATATGTGACTGTGTAACCTACTTCTTAAAAACCTGAGAACCGTGTGTATTTTCTTTTTGTTTTTTCTTTTTTTTTTTTTTTTTGTGACAGAGTCTCGCTCTGTCACCCAGGCTGGAGTGCAGTGGCAGGATCTTAACTCACTACAACCTCTGCCTCCTGGTTTCAACTGGGTTCAAGTGATCCTTCCACCTCAGCCTCACAAGTAGCTGGGATTTCAGGTACCCGTCACTACGCACGGCTAATTTTTTTTTTTTTTTTTTTTTTTCTTTTTTGAGATGGAGTTTTGCTCTTGTTGTCCAGGCTGCAGT
Organism: Pan troglodytes; assembly: GCF_028858775.2. Lineage (NCBI taxonomy): Eukaryota > Metazoa > Chordata > Mammalia > Primates > Hominidae > Pan > Pan troglodytes. The sequence continues at coordinate 3,875,199 of NC_072418.2, read as the reverse complement.
GCAATGGTGCGGTCTCAGCTCACTGCAACCTCCACTTCCTGGGTTCAAGTGATTCTCCTGCCTCAGCCTCCCAAGTAGCTGGGATTACAGGCGCCCGTCACCACACCGGACTTTTTTTTGTATTTTTAGTAGATAAGGGGTTTCACCATGTTGACCAGGCTGGTCTCAAACTCCTGACCTCAGGTGATCCACCCACTTCGGCCTGGGATTACAGGCGTGAGCCACCCCATGTGTATTTTTTATTCTTATTTACAAACGTCCACTGGATCCCTGGCTGTGGAAAGCCTGGGCAGGGTCTGGAGACCCAAGGCAGTGGGAGGGGAGATGCCCCATTGGGACCCACATGGGGCAAGGAGGCCAGGTGGGCCTCCCTGGAGCCCAGCAAGGACCTGGAGTGGGGAGAGGGCAGGGCCACTCTTGAGGTTCACATATGTGTCTGGGGCAGCTCTTCTGGGAGAAGAAGCTGAGCGGCCTGAACGCCTTCGACATTGCTGAGGAGCTGGTCAAGACCATGGACCTCCCCAAGGGCCTGCAGGGTGAGCGGGCACCCTGAGGGGAGGCGGAAGGGGATGTGCCGGGTGGGGTGGAGGCGCTGCAGGTGCCCTCATCTCCTGGCAGGGTGGATGGCTGTTCCTGCTTTGGGTGCTTAGGGCAAATCTGCCAGCGACTGGGGCAGGAGGAGGGGACCCAGTGGGGTTGGGGATGGGTAAGGGCGCTTGGGCTGGGCCCTTCATTCTTGACCTTGGAGACCCTGCGGGTGGGGCTTTGTGGCTTCCAGGTGTGGCGCAGGCCTGGGGCTGTTTTCACCTGCAGGACGTGCAGTTTTGCCATGGAGATCCTAAATAAACAAACAAGGACAGCTGACTTTGCTTCTGTACTCTCCCAGCACGTCCACACCACAGAACAAAGAATGCAGCTCTTGCATGGTTTTGGTGGTTGTTTTTTGAGACAGGGTCGGCTGGGTACAGTGGCTCACACCTATAATCCCAGCACTTGGGGGTGCTGAGGCAGGAGTTTCACTTGATCTCAGAAGTTTAAGACCAGCTTGGACAATATGTGAGACCCCATCTCTATAGAAAATACAGAGCAAGGCCAGGTGCAGTGGCTCACGCCTGTAATCCCAACACTTTGGGAGGCCAAGGCGGGCGGATCATGAGGTCAGGAGATCGAGATCATCCTGGCTAACATGGTGAAACCCTGTCTCTACTAAAAATACAAAAAATTAGCCGGATGTAGTGGCGGCCGCCTGTAGTCCCAGCTACTTGGGAGGCTGAGGCAGGAGAATAGTGTGAACCTGGCAGGCGGAGCTTACAGTAAGCCGAGATCGCACCACTGCACTCTCCTGGGCAACAGAGGGAGACTCCGTCTCAAAAAAAAAAAAAAAAAGATACAGAGCAAGACCCCATCTCAAAAACAAAAGGCAGCCTTTCCGTGGCCCATGCTGAAGTACAGTGGCGCCGTTACTACTCACAACAGCCTCTACCTCCCGGGCTCAAGTGGTTCTCTCAGCTCAGCCTCCTGAGTAGCTGGGACCACAGGTATGCAGCGTGACACCTGGCTAATTTTTGAATTATTTTGTAGAGACAGGAGTCTCACTGTGTTGTCCAGGCTGGTCTCAAACTCCTAAGCTCAATCAGCCCTCCCACCTCGCCCTCCCAAGATGCTGGGATTACAGGCGGGAGTCGCCACGCCTGGCCTAACTTGCTTTTTTTTCTGTTATGAATGTAGTAACACAAGCGGGAGAGGGAATTTAGAAATGAAACCCAAGTTGGGGTTCCTTCCAAGAAGGTGGCAGCTCCCATTCTTGGGGCATTTCCATGGCCTGTCTGGGCCACAGCTGCCCCGTGGTGACCTCTCCACTTGCGGCTGTTTGTCCACTGCCTGGCAGGGGTGGGACCTGGCTGCACGGATGAGACGCTGCTGTCGGCCATCGCCAGCGCCCTGCACACTAGCACCATGCCCATCACGGGACAGCTCTCGGCCGCCGTGGAGAAGAACCCCGGCGTATGGCTCAACACCACGCAGCCCCTGTGCAAAGCCTTCATGGTGACCGACGAGGACATCAGGTAGCCCCTTGGCCTGGTCCCCTGCTGCTCCACCCTGTCTCTTGTGGCCGTGGGGACCCTGAGTGTCCCCATGTGCCTGCGTGCTTCCCGTCTCCCCACGACGCTGCTGGGGTTTTGAAACAGAAACAGGGCAAGGGGACCCATCGTCGGAGCAGTATGAACCGTTTCACCTGCGTCCTGGGTTCAGGGCGAGCCAGGCACCCCTTGGAGGAATGTTCTTGAAAAGAGTGTGGTCCTTTGAGTCCGTGAGGACTGGCTGTGCTGGGTGCTGGGCTCCATGTTGGGCCCTGGAGACGGAGGGACAGGGCAGGCCAGGAGTCTCTGCCTTCAGGGAGATGGCTCTGGGTGCCTGCTGAGGGGCAGTTCTGATGTGCAGAGCCTCGGAACGAACAGCAGGGAACACGGCCGCTCAGAAACAGGCAACAGTCAGGTGAGGCTGAGCAGCCCAGGGGTGAGGGGCCCTCCTGCGGGGCCTCAGGGCCGAACCCACTTCCAGTGTGTAGAGTGGACGCAAGGCCGCCTGGTGACAGAGGCGCCTGCAGGAAACTCTGGAAGTGCTGGAGCGAAGACGGGACCTTTCCCGTTCAGTGCAGCACACGGCTTAGGTCAGAGGAAGGAAAGGAAACTTGACGGTTCCAGAAAGAAGGAGCCAAGACCCAGAACGGCCAGGGAGGCGCTGGGCACGCGGGTTTCCTGTGGCAGCAGCCGGGGTTAAAGGCCCCTGGGCACAAGAAGAGACCCTGTGCCCCCACGCAGGGTGAACAGATGGACCTGAGACGCCACCCCCGCAAGCACACAAACTGTGGGCCCCAAGGGTTCCGTCCGGAGCGGCTGGCGGCATCCTCCTCCGGCCGTGGTACCTCTGGGCCCCCTCTTTTGGGTTTGAGGTCCATTTACACTCTCTGCGCGCTCAGAGAACTTCGCGAAATGAAGATGGTGAAATAGGAAGAATTGTCAACAAAAGAAAAGAACAAGACTGTGAAAAATAGCAGACAGATCATTAAAAGCCCTGCAGAACTTGCAGAAATAAGGCCGGGCACAGTGGCTCACGCCTGTAATCCCAGCACTTTGGGAGGCCGAGGCGGGAGGATCACCTGAGGTCAGGAGTTGAAGACCAGCCTGGCCAACATGGTGAAACCCCGTCTCCACTAAAAATAACATAATTAGCTGGGTGTTTTGGCACATGCCTGTAGTCCCAGGTACTCGGGAGGCAGGAGAATCACTGGAGCCCGGGAGGCGGAGTTGAGATCCTGCCACTGCAATTCAACCTGGGTGACAGAGTTAAAAAAATAAAATAAGAACTTATAGAAATAGGAAAGGGCATTGAAATGAGGAACTCGGTGGTGGGTTCCGCAGGAGGTAGGATCCTGTCTGGAAAGATGACGAGCAGGTGGTGGCTGCAGTCGAGTAGGTGAGCCAGGGTGTTCCGGGTGGTGGGGACAGAGTGAGAGGGAGCAGCTCAGGTCTGCAGGAGCCGCTGGAGAGAGACCCCGGAGGCAGGGGGCGGCTGAGCCTCGGCCACAACTGGGGAGAAACACAGTCAGCTTTGCCTGGGAGTGAAAGCAGAACAGAGACGGGCTCTTTGGGCAGCCAGAGAGGGAGGTGGGCAGAAGCACGTGCTGCAGCCCTGGAGGCGGCAGGCAGAGGAGCGGCCACCCTGGAGTGCCTGGCATCAGCTTGTAGGCCCCGAGCAGGAGGCCCCCCATCCCTGGTGGTGGGTTGAGACGAGGGTGTGGATTCTTTTTCTCAGGCCCCCCGAGCCATGGTAAAGGAGTGCACGCTGGTGCATAGTGGGCAGCGGAAAGGTGACCCCCGGCCTGCGAGGGTGGGGGCTGCTGCGGGCTGATGGTAGCTGATTTTGGTGAGGCTTTTTTTTTTTTTTTTTTTTTTTTTTTTTTTGGCAGAATCTGGCTCTGTTGCCCATGCTGGAGTGCAATGGCGCCATCCCAGCTCACTGCAACCTCTGCCTCCCGGGTTCAAGTGATTCTCCTGCCTCAGCCTCCCAAGTATCTGGGACTACAGGCGGCCGCCACCACGCCCAGCTAATTTTTATATTTTTAGTAGAGATGGGGTTTCGTCATGTTGGTCAGGCTGGTCTCGAACGCCTGACCTCAAGTGATCTGCCCACCTCGGCCTCCCACAGTGCTGGGATTACAGGCATGAGCCTCTACCTGGCCTGGTAAGGGTTTTCCTGCCCCACTCAGTGCCTGTCAAGGGACAGGAGCAAGGGTTTACACATCTGAGCCCCGGGGAGGCTCAGGGCCAAGTCTGGGGACTGAGGGGTCAGGCCCCTCCCTTGGTCCCAGTAGAGGTGGCAGGGGGGCCATCTGGGAGTGTGGCGGACGCTGGCGATGGCCAGCGGCAGCCGGTCGTTCTCTGCATGGATTGTGAAGGGAGGGGTAGCATGGGCCAGGGCTGGTCCTGGGGGTGCCTGTGGATCCCTCGGGCCTCCCCTCTCAGCTGAGGTCCCCACGTTCATCCTGTGTCCACGTCCTGCTGGCCGCTCACCTTGGTGTAACGCAAGGTCCGTGTGTCCCCAGGAAGCAGGAAGAGCTGGTGCAGCAGGTGCGGAAGCGGCTGGAGGAGGCGCTGATGGCCGACATGCTGGCGCACGTGGAGGAGCTGGCCCGTGACGGGGAGGCGCCGCTGGACAAGGCCTGCGCTGAGGACGACGACGAGGAAGACGAGGAGGAGGAGGAAGAGGAGCCCGACCCGGACCCGGAGATGGAGCACGTCTAGGGCAGGTGCTGCGGGGCCACGGGGGCTCCCTGGAGTCGGGTCCTGGCAGTGGGGACTGCCTGGTGAACACAGATGTGCTTGGGATGACGGGTGCCTCCCAAGAGCTTCCCATCTCCCTAGAAGAGCCCAGGCGTCCCCGTCCCGTGGAGTCGCTAAAGCCAGCCCTCCCTGTCCTTTCCAGAGGCCCTGCCGAGAGCCCGTGCTGCCTGCTGGAGCCGCCTGCAGACGCGGCCCTCGGCCCCACGTGAACCAGGCTCGGCGGCCAAGCCCAGCCTTGGAGACACCCGGGAGGAAGGCCGTGCTCCTGGCTCCCTCCTCGGCCCGTCCCCACTTCCCGGGGCCTCAGGGCACACAGCTGGGGCTGCCCCCACCCGAAAGACCCTCCACACTCGTCCTCTACAGAGTCCGGCTTCGGGAAGTGCCGGGTGCTCCTGGGCCCTGCCTGGCTCCCTACGACCTTTGGGCTCGAGGCCAGCTCCTCCCCATGCCCGCTGTCCCAGCTCCTTGAGACTGGAGAGCAGCCAGCAGGTGCCCGGCAGCTCGGCGCCAAGGATTGCTGACAGCTGGGAGGGTTTCTCGGTCTGGAGGCGTAGTTTTGAAACTCACATCACCCACTGTGCAGCGTGAGGACGGGACTCTGGTCTGCTGTGGGGGGCGTGCAGGACGGCGCCACCCTCTGCCCTGCCATGCGGCTGGTGGTGCCACAGACCCTCACCGTGCCTGAGTGGCATGCCCAGGAGGCCGCTCTCCTTCAGTAAATCTAACACAGTCGAGGCACGTCATCGGGCGGCCTTCCCTGTGTGCCAACGCCAGCCTTCGCTTCTGAAAACCAAACTCCAGCCGCTGCCAGTCGGGACTTGGTCGCCCGGCGCTGCCAGAATGCTCCACTGCCAGCCGGCCCCCCTGCCTCGGTTTCCCTTCTGTTTAGTGGCGACACAGGCACCCAGCTTTGGGGTGGTGCTGACGCTCCCAGGGGTGCCAGGAGCCACTGGGACAGGGTGAGGCTCCCAGACGCTCCTCGAGGTGCCCGGCTCTCCAGGGAGCTTCTGGCCCAAGGCCGTCTGAGGGATCTGCTCCTTAACCCCCCAGTGCCTTGGCGAGGGCAGGTTCCAAGCCACAGACGCCTGCCCTGAGTGGACTCTGCGGCCAGTCCCTGGTGCCCTCCTGGCCCTGGTGCCCAGTGAGGGCTCCTACAGGTGGGTTCATTGGCCTGGGCCCAGCGAGCCCCCACCTGCATTGACCTTAGGCCCACAGAGAGGGCCTGTCCCGGTGCTGCCCCAGCCAGGATCTGGTCGCTGCCCCAGGGGGACTGATGGGCAGAGTCGCCCCTGTGGCTGGACTGTGACCATCCCTGATGGGGCCTGACCGCGGGAGCTGAGGAAGCGCCGCTCCACCGTCTGCCCTCCGAGGACCCCCATGGAGGCAGTGGGCTGGCAGCTTCCTGCTGCTCCCTGTCAGAGTCAAAGCACAAATCCTCAGGACGGGCTCAAGGGCCAGGGCAGCCGAGGGAAGCTCCAGGTGGGGACCACGTCTTCCTGAGGTTGGTGCCCACTGGCTGGGACCCTTTGCAGTGGGGTGGCCTCCCCTCTGTCTGTCTGGTGGAGGGAGCCGTGGGCGTGGGGACGTGACTGAATAAAGCCACCGTGGGTGGATGTGCTTGGAGCCTGGAGTTCGGTGCGTCCGCTAGACTTTGGTGCCCACGTTTGAGCTTCTGTCTTTGGTTGGGTGATGAAAGGCTGAAAGCGGTGTGGGGACAGGGCCAGCAGGTCCCCCAACCTCGCGGACATTCACAACCCAAGAGTCAGGCTTGGGGGTATTCAAAGAAGACCAGGCCGGCCTGGGCATCTGTGGGCAAGGGCCGTGCCCCCTGAGGTGCCGCTGGCTCGGCCTAGGGATCGTGGGTCTTGGCCCTGCTGCCCCGGTGAGGAAGATGGGCTGGGGCTCCGAGCCAGCACCGCTCCTTCCAAAGGAAGGGAAGCAGGAGGGGCTGCCTGGCAGGGAGGGCCCCCCAGGTCCTCAGGTCCTGCACAGCCGCTGCAGGGAGGGGAGCTGTGCCCCGGGACCCTGGACTTCAGCTCACTAGCCATGGCCACTGGAAGCTGCTTTCTGGACCTGAAGGCTGGGAGGCCACCCTCCCCTCACCTGCCCGGCACTCAGAGACACTCTGTTTCCCTCTTCCCATCTCCCACTGTGTCCCTGTCTCCCTTGGTCTCTCTCTGTCTCTGTCTATCCCTGTCTCTGTCTCTCCCTCTTGTCTCTCTCTGTCTCTGTCTCCCTCTCTGTTCCTCTTTGTTTCTTGCTCTCTCTCCTGTCTCTCTCCCTCGGTCTCTGTCTCTGTCTCTTGCTGTCTCTCCCTCTCTGTCGCAGCCCAGCTTCCTGTCACTGACAGACCCCGATCAGTCCCTCTGATCCCGGGGTTCTGGCCATGTCCTGGCCTTGGTCTGAGATGTGATGATCCCTACCCCTGCCACAGGGCCCTCCCCACCGGAAGCCCATCCAGGCCCTGGGCTGTCGCTGTTGACGAAGCTTGAGGGTCCTTTCCTCTCTCCCTGAAACCTTGGGGACCCCCACAGGCCAAGGCAATACTGGCCTTTGCTAGAGGTCGTGCCCAGTGAGAAGTGAGTTGTAGGCGTGGGCACCTGGGGGACCAGCCCAGTGCTCAGGCCCTCGTCAAATTCTCTGCCCTGGAAAAGTCTCAGACCCTCAGACAACCCCCTGGGCGCACCCAGGCTCCACATTTCAGCCCCAGAACCCAGACCTGGCACGGGGCGGGGAAGCCTGAGCTCCCAATGCTGGGATCTTTCGTGGGGGCCTCATGACCAGCCTGCCCTGTGCGGTCCCAGGCCCCATCCTCAAAGGCCACTTGGCTGCCCCCAGCCCCGCCCATGTCTCAGCCCCAAGACCTTCTGGGACTTTTTTTTTTTTAGACAAGAGTTTCGCTCTTCTTTCGCTCTTGTCGCCCAGGCTAGAGTGCAGTGGCGTGATCTGGGCTCACTGCAACCTCCACCTCCTGGGTTCAAGCCTCAGCCTCCCGAGTAGCCACCACGCCCAGCTAATTTTTGTATTTTTAATAGAGACAGGGTTTCACCATGTTGGCCAGTCTGGTCTCAAACTCCTAACCTCAGGTGATCAGCCCGCCCCAGCTTCCCAAATTGCCGGGATTACAGGTGTGAACCACCATGGCAGCCCTTCTGGCACTTGCCAGCAGCAGCAAGAGCGTCACGTGTCCCCCGCCTCCCCTCAGACCAAGCTCCCCACCACTGCCGCCACAGAGGGTACCAGGGAGGAGAGGCCTCAGGACCCCCGTGGCAAGAATGCACCTCCCAGCCCTCGGCCCAGCCACACGGACCACAGGGCTCCCGAGTCTCAGCAACACCAGCTAAGGGGCATCATGCCTCTCCTGCCACACCCAGGGCCCGTGCCTTGCTGTCCCTGCAGCCCCCAGACCCAGGCAGACAGGGACAGCCCTTCTGACCACCCCACACACTCGCCACCACAAAGATCCCTGGGGATGCCCCTCGCCTGTGTGTGTCCCTCATGGCTGTCACAGCAAATCTCCAGGAGCCCGGAGGTGCCCATGGAAAACACCCCCAGCTTCCGGAACATTCTTTCGGACAGGGCCATACCGGAGCAAGACTCAGCTTTCTGGTAGCGGGTGGCTGGGCACTGCCTGTGAGATTCTGTCACACTCGTTCCAGATTCAAGGGGTCCAAAAAGTGTAAACAAGTCAAGTGCCCATCCAGGGATGAACGAACACAGCCCGGCCCGGCCACACCATGGAGCAGGACTCGGCCATGAACAGGAACCAGGCTCTGACACCGGCCACGGCGCAGATACCCCTGGAGGAGTCCACCCTCAGCAAGAGACACACAGACACCGACACGGCGTGCGATCCCATTTGTGTGAATGTCCAGGACAGGCCGATTCAGAGACAGGAAGGGGACATGTGGGTGCCAGCGACTGGGGATGATGGGGAGTGGGGGGAATGGCTAAAGGGCACCCACAAAAGTTAATGATAATGTTCCACAATTTTTCTTTTTTTGAGATGGGAGTCTCGCTCTTGTCACCCAGGCTGGAGTGCAATGGTGTGATCTCGGCTCACTGCAAGCTCCGCCTCCCAGGTTAACGCCATTCTCCCTCCTCAGCCTCCCAAGTAGCTGAGATTACAGGCATGTGCCACCACCCCCAGTAGAGATGGGGTTTCACCATGTTAGCCAGGCTGGTCACGAACTCCTGACCTCAAGTGATCCGCCCACCTCGGCCTCCCAAAGTGCTGGGATTACAGGCGTGAGCCACCGTGCCTCACCAGAATTGTGTACTTTTTTTTCTTCTTCTTCGGCATGGAGTTTCGCTCTTGTTGCTCAGGCTGGAGTGCAATGGTGCAAACTTGGCTCACCGCAACCTCCTCCTCCCGGGTTCAATAGATTCTCCAGCCTCAGCCTGCTGAGTAGCTGAGATTACAGGCGCCCGCCACCACACCCAGCTAATCTTTGTACTTTTAGTAGAGACGGGGTTTCACCATGTTGGCCACAGGCAAAAGAATTTTGTCGAGGGCAAATAATATGAGACCACAAAACTGCCTTCCCTGCTCAGTTTTAATTTTCACAGTTTTAATTTTTAGCCTTCTCTGGTTACCAAAATAACGCACGCTCACGGCCGTTCGTTTGAAGATATTTCCAGTTAACGTGTGTGAAGTGGGTTTTTTGAGATGTAATTTACAAGCAATAAAATGCTCCTGTCTCTGCTGTCCTGCCTGCCTTCCTTCTCCGTCACAGGATTCTCCCTGTGCATTTTCCTTTTCCTTTCTGAGTTTTGTTTTGTTTTGTTTTTTGAGATGGGGTTTCCCTCTTGTCGCCAGGCTGGAATGCGATGGTGCGATCTTGGCTCACTGCAATCTCTGCCTCCCCGGTTCAAGCAATTCTGTCTCAGCCTCCCAAGTAGCTGGGATTACAGGCATGTGCCACCACGCCCGGCTAATTTTTTGTATTTTTAGTAGAGACGGGGTTTTGCCATGTTGGCCAGGCTAGTCTCGAACTCCTGACCTCAGGTGATCCACTGATCTGCCCCCACCTTGGCCCCTCAAAGTGCTGGGATTACAAGCGTGAGCCACTGCACCTAGCCTTTTTTTTTTTTTCTTTGTTTTGAAGCAGGATTTCACTGTGTCGCCTAGGCTGGAGTGCAGTGGCGTAATCTCAGCTCACTGCAACCTCTGCCTCCCGGGCTCAAGCAATCCTCCCACTTTAGACTCCCAAGTAGCTGGGACCATAGGTGTGTGCCATCAGACCCGGCTAATTTTTAAATTTTTTGTACAGGCTGGGCAAGGTGGGACACGCCTGTAATCTTAGCACTTTGCAGGGCCTAGGCAGACAGATCACTTGAGGTCAGGAGTTTGAGACCAGTGTGGCCAACACGTACTAGGAAGCACGAAAATTAGCTGGGCATGGTGGTAGGTGCCTGTAGTCCCAGATAGTCGTGAGGCTGAGGCAGGAGAATCCCTTGAGCCAGGGAGGAAGAGGTTGCAGTGAGCTGAGATCACGCCGCTGCACTCTAGCCTGGGCGACAGAGTGAAGGGATTCTGTCTTCAAAAATAATAATAATAATAAATAGGCCAGACACGGTGGCTAATGCCTGTAATCCCAACACTTTGGGAGGCCTAGGCAGGAGGATCACCTGAGGTCGGGAGTTTGAGACCAGCCTGACCAACACGGAGAAACCCCTTCTCTACTAAAAATACAACATTAGCCAGGCGTGGTGGGCACCTGTAATCCCAGCTACTCAGGAGGCTGAGGCAGGAGCATCGCTTGAACCTGAGAGGCGGAGTTTACAGTGAGCCAAGATGGCGCCATTGCACTCCAGCCTGGGTGACAGAGCAAGACTCCGTTCTCAAAAACACAAAACAAAAAAAACTGTATCCTAAGCAAGACAATGGATCCCCCAGGCCCACCCCTGGGCTTCATCAGCGATGATCACGGCTCCTCTTGTCTCCCATAACCCCCACCCTGCCCGGTCAAAATGCCTCCCTTCCTATGTGATTTTCTTCCAACATTCTCCCATGAAAAAATGTCAGATGCGGCTGGGCATGGTGGCTCATGGCTGTAATCCCAGCACTTTGGGAGGCCAAGGTGGGCGGATCACCTGAGGTCACGAGTTCAAGACCAGCCTGACCGTCATGGTGAAACCCCGTCTCTACTAAAAATACAAAAATTAGCTGGACTTGTTGGCGGATGCCTGTAGTTCCAGCTACTCAGGAGGCTGAGGCAGGAGAATCGCTTTAACCCAGGAGGCGGAGCTTGCAGTGAGCTGGGATTGTGCCACTGCACTGCAGCCTGGGCAACAGAGCTAGACTCCGTCTCAAAAAAAAAAAAAAAAAAAAAAAAAAAGAAAAGAAAAAGTAAAAAACATCAGATGCAGAGTGCGCCTGAGAGAATTTCACATTTCACGGTGACCACGATAGTGCCACCACCTACACCAGCGCTTCCCACCTGAGGTGACTCTGGGCCCAGGGGCCACGTTTGTGGGCATCTGGGCTGTCACAACCAAGGAGGTATATTATGGGTTGAATCATGTCCGCACAAAGATGTCTGTGTCCTCAACCCCATAACTTCTGAATGGGACCTTGTTTGGAAAGAGAGTCTCTGCAGACCAGTTAAGCCAAAGTTGTACGGGAGAGGGGTGGACTCTCATCCCGTGACTCCTGTTCCCATGAGAAGAGGGAAACCAGGACACATATAGGGAGACATAGGTGTGTGAAGACAGAGGCCGAGGTCAGAGCAATGCGGCCACAGTGAGCGATGCAGCCACAGTGAGCGATGAGGCCCAGAGCCCCCAGAAGATGGAAGAGGCAGAAAGGACGCTCCCCAGAGCCTTTGAAGGGGGCATGGCCCTGCCCACACCTTGAGTTTTGACTCTGAGGCTCCAAAACTGGGAAAGAATTAAATATTCATTGCTTCATTCATTCATAAATTCATTTGTTTATTAGACACAGGGTTTTTTCTTTGTTTGTTTGTTTGTTTGTTTTTGAGACAGAGTCTTGCTCTGTTGCCCAGGCTGGAGTGCAGTGGTGTGATCTCGACTTGCTGCAACCTCCACCTCCCGGGTTCAAGCGATTCTCCTGCCTCAGCCTCCCAAGCAGCTGGCACTACAGGCTCACGCCACCACACCCGGCTCATTTCATATTTTTAGTAGAGACGGGGTTTCACTGTGTTGGCCAGGTTGATGTAGAACTCCTAACCTAAGGTGATCTACCTGCCTTGGACTCCCACAGTGCTGGGAAGACAGGCGTGAGCCACCACGCCCGGCGCCCGGCCGACAATGCCATTAATAATTGCAAGTGGCTGGGCATACTGTTACCCACCTGTAGTCCCAGCAGTTTGGGAGGCTGAGCAGGAGGATTGCTTGAGGTTAGGAGTTCAAGACCAGCCCGGGCAACAAAAAGGACCCTGTCTCTACAAATACAAAAAGTAGCCCAGTGTGGTGGTGCACACCTGTGGTCCCAGCTACTCAGGAGGCTGAGGCGGGAGCATTGCTTGAGCTCGGGAGTTCTGGGCTGTAGTGAGCTATGCTGATCCAGCGTCTACATTAATATGATGACCTCCCTGGACTGGGAGGACCACCAGGTTGCCTAAGGAGGGCTGAACCCGCCCAAGTCAGAGACGGAGCTGGTCAAAGCTCTCATGCTGATCTGTCCTGGGGTCACACCTGTGAATAGCCACTGCACCCCAGCCTGGGCAACAGAGCAAGACTCTGTCCAAAAAAGAAAGAAAAGGAAAGGAGAGGAGAGGGGAGGGGAGGGGAGCAGAGAAGGAAGGGAGAATCCTGGCTGATACGGTGAAACCCTGTCTCTACAAAAAATACAAAAAATTAGCTGGGTGTGGCGTCAGGCACCTGTAGTCCCAGCCACTCGGGAGGCTGAGACAGGAGAATGGCGTGAACCCAGAGGCGGAGCTTGCAGTGAGCCAAGACTGCACCACTGCACTCCAACCTGGGTGACAGAGCGAGACTCCGTCTAAAAAAAAAAAAAAAAAAAAAAGAAGGAAGGAAGGGAGAGAAAAGAAGAAATGAGGAACGAAATAAAGGATGAAAGAAAAGGAAGGAAGCAAGGAAGGAAGGAGAAGAAAGAAAGAAGGAAAGAAAGAAAGAGAAAAAAGGAAGAGAGAGAGAAAAAAAGGAAAGAAAGAAAAGGCAAAGAAAAAAGAGGAAAGAGAAAGAAAAAAAGAAAGAAAAGAAAGAAAGGAAGAAAGAAAGAAAAAAGGAAAGAAAGAGAAAAAGAAAGAGAAAGAAAGACAGAGAGAAAGAAAGAGAGATAGAAAAATAATTCCAAGCATGGGCGTGCACAAAAGAGAAGTCCAGGACCCCAGGAGGGGAAGTGGGGCTGGATGCAGCCTGGGGTCAGGAGAGAGATTTTGGGTGGGGAAGGGCTCCAGGCAGGGGGATCCTGACCCTGCCTGCCTGGAAGAAGTGGGCAGAGAAGCCACCAAAAGTGAAGGGCCCAGCAGTGGGTGGCTGTGGCTGAGGGACTAGATGAGGGGCTGAGGGGGACCCAGGGTGTGTGAGGCTGGGGGAGGGGACAGAGGAGAAGCCTTGCTAGGCAAAGGGGCAGGCTGCCCCACTCCTGCCCGGAGAGCCCTGCCTTCGGTCCAAGTTTGCACAGCCAGCCAGGGACAGGTCTGGTAGAAGAGGGGGGCAGGTAGACCCAGCCAGACAGGTTTATCACAAAAAACCCCATAGGTGCAAGGAAGGCCCCGAAGGACAGCTGGAGGAAGAGCCGCTGGGAAAGCGTGGCTTTTTTTTTTGAGAGGAGTCTTGCTCTGTCAACCAGGCTTGAGTGCAGTGGTGCAATCTCGACTCACTGCAACCACCACCTCCAGGGTTCAAGCAATTATCCTGCCTCAGCTTCCTGAGTAGCTGGGATTACAGGTGCGCGCCACCACGCCTGGCTAATTTTTGTATTTTTAGTAGAGTCGGGGGTTTCACCATGTTGGCCAGGCTGATCTCTAACTCCTGACCTCGTGATCCACCCGCCTCGGCCTCCCAAACTGCTGGGATGACAGGCATGAGCCACCGCGCCCGGCAAGGGTGGCTTTAGAGGTGGACAACACCCATTGCGGGGAAAGGCACCCCAGAAGAGGGTGGGGCTCCACATGGAGGGTTCTGGCTGGTGTGAGCCTGCCCTCGCCATGGAAGCACCACTGAGGTAGAGAGGTCTCTGGCTGGGGGCACAGAGACCGGGTCTGTGGCCTTGGGTGGGGCGGAGGAGGTGGCGTGGAGGAGGTGGCCTGACCCCAAAGCCTGGAGCCAGCCAGAGGGGAGCTAGGAGAGACTAGGGGAGAGGGACCTAAGGCCCTGGGGTGTGCATGATTGTGGAGCTGTCCCTGGCACAGAGGCTGGGGGTGGGGCAGGGGCCTGACCCTAAAGCCCACCTGATAGCAAGGGGTACTTGGGGACTGGGACCCCAGGCCCTGGGGGGTGCACCGTGGGGCGGGGGGTGGACCCTGGCACAGAGGCGGTGGGCGGGGCAGGAGCCTGACTTCGAAATCCAGTGGGATCGCGAGGGGGACTTGGAGAGGACCCCACGCCTTTATGCAGGGAGGTGGGGGTCCCTGGCACAAGGAAGCGGGCGTGGAGCAAGAGACCTCGCTTGGGGGCGACCCGGATCTCTAGGGGAAATTGGGGAGCGGGACCTCGGGCCCTGGGGCGCGCGAGGCAGGGACTCTCAGGCTTGGGGCGGGAGCGCTGTCCAGGCAGGGGCTGAGCCGCACACACCTGCAGCAGCGCCCGCACGTGCGGATGCGCCCGGGTTCCCGCCCGAGCGCCGGGCGGAGGCGGGGCCTGGACCACGTGCCCGGCGCCGGCCCCGCCCCCGCCCCGCCCCCGGCCCCGCCCTGCGCGCCTGCGCCCTGGGGGCCGCCCATTGTTGGGCCGCGGCGTGACGTCGCGGGGGCGGGGCCGGGGCGGGGCCGCGGGAGGCGGCGGGAGGGAAGGAGCGTCCCGCGCCGCCGCCGCCGCCTGCCTCGGCCGCCGAGGAGCCGCCGCCGCCGTCGCCGCCGCCGCCGAGCCGCAGCCAGAGTCGCTGCCGCCGCCCGGCCCGGCCCGGCCCGGCCCCGAGCAGCCCCGCGCCGCCGCCGCCCCGCCCGCCCGGCCCCCCGTGCCCGCCCCCGCCGCTGGATGCAGGCGGCCGGCGGCCCAGCTCGCAGAGGCGGAGGGCGGCGCGGGCGGCGGCGGCGGCGCGGGCGGCAGGAGCGCGGGCCCCAGCGCTAGCTCCCGCCATGCCCAGCTCGCTCGGCCAGCCCGACGGCGGCGGGGGCGGGGGCGGCGGCGGCGGCGGCGTGGGGGCGGCGGGGGAGGACCCCGGACCCGGACCTGCGCCCCCGCCCGAGGGCGCCCAGGAGGCCGCGCCCGCGCCCCGGCCGCCGCCCGAACCCGACGACGCGGCCGCCGCGCTCCGCCTGGCGCTGGACCAGCTGTCGGCGCTCGGGCTGGGGGGCGCTGGCGACACGGACGAGGAGGGGGCGGCCGGGGACGGCGCAGCGGCGGCGGGGGGCGCGGACGGCGGGGCGGCTCCGGAGCCTGTGCCCCCCGACGGACCTGAGGCCGGCGCGCCCCCGACCCTGGCCCCGGCCGTGGCCGTGGTGGCCCCCGGGTCGCTGCCGCTGCTGGACCCCAACGCGAGTCCCCCGCCGCCGCCGCCGCCCCGGCCGTCGCCCCCCGACGTGTTCGCGGGCTTCGCGCCCCACCCCGCGGCCCTGGGCCCCCCGACGCTGCTGGCCGACCAGATGAGCGTGATCGGCAGCCGCAAGAAAAGCGTCAACATGACCGAGTGCGTCCCGGTGCCCAGCTCCGAGCACGTCGCCGAGATCGTGGGTCGCCAGGGTGAGTGGCCCTCGTCGGGGGTTGCTGTCCTGCGGGTCCCCGCACCGCCCGCCCCGGGGAAGGGGGTCGCCCGAACCCAGCCCAGCCCGCGCCGGACGCCCCGCACCGGACACGCCCCGCGTGGGCTCCGGCCTCGGCCGCTGCCTTTGCGCCTTTGTCCTGCAGCCGCCGCGGGAGAAAGTTGGGCGCAGCCCGCGCTCCTCCCCTGCGCGCTCCGGCCCCGCCGCCGCCTTTGTCTGGGCCGCCTCCAGCCCGGAAAGGCTCCGGGGAGCCGCGCCGCAGCCCAGGCCCTCGGCCGCCCGCAGGGGCACCCCCGAGAGGGGCTCGAGGGCCCGGGGCTCCGGCCGGGCGGGGGGCGCCCCACACCCAGCACAGGCGGCGGGGCGGGGCAAGCACAGGTTTAGGGGTGGCTTAGGGGGGCCGCCTGCAGGACCGGGAGAGAAGGCTGACAGTACAAAGAGCGCACGTCTCAGTCTCCAGCCTGGGGCCCTGACTGGGGTGGGGACGGGACCGGGCAGGAGAGGGTCCCTGCTCCACTCTCTGGCCCCGAGTCAGGGATTTCGGGGCCTGGGGAAGGACCAGCTGTCAAAGCCACTTCTAGGGTGCAGCCTGCCGGGCAGGCCGGCGGGCGGCAGGCCCCGGGTGTGGGGTCCAGCGGTGGCATCGTCGGAGCTTCCCTCTGGCCGCCCCATTGTTCTCTTTGTTAGAGAGCGAGGCTGAGATTTGCAGGGTGACATCAGGCCGGCCGCTGCTCATTGGCCCCCGAGCTGCGGGGCGGGCGGGCGGGTGGTGGGCAGTGCCTGGCCCAGCTCACACCCACCACCCCGTTAGCCACCCGCCCGCCTGCCTCCCTCAACTTTCTCCTGCCTTCCCGCCACCCCTCCCCGCTCCTGGGTCCCCTCTGACCGCCAGTGATCAGCCAGGTTCTAGAACTTGGGGTGGGGCCTTGGCGGGGCTGGTGATGGGGCCGCAGGACACTTGGGCTGGGGGTCCCTGCCTCCCCCGGGCTCTCGGGAATCCAGGCCAGAGAAAGGTGTGGGGGGCTGGGATTGCAAGGTCATCTATGGCCCTGGCCTCAGGCGGGGGACCACCAGGGCGCCCTCCCCTCCGCCCCTTCCCTCGGTCCAGGTGGGTGGGGCAGCACAGCCTCCTGTCTTTTGGTCGTTCATTTGTCCAGCTCATGTGGGGACCCACGGAGGGTCAGGCATGGTGCTGGCCCCAGGAAGCATGCTCTGGAGTGGTGGGTGGGGAGGGACTGGGTGCTGTCTCCGTCCTGCTGGCTGCCCTTGGTGGGACCCCCTGGCAGGAGGGCACCCTACCATCCTGTTACTGCCTCCCCATTGAGGCCTTCCACCCGGCCTCCATGTCCCATACCCAGGGCCTAGAACGGGACAGCTGCCCTGTTCGGAGTGTCTGGGAGCCTGTGGAGACAGGCGTCCAAGCTGAGGCCTGGGGACCAAGTGACCAAAGGCACGAGGCTGAGCCTCCAGGTGGTGGAGGGTGTGGCTGTGTTCTTTGTGAACGCGCTTGTCCTGACACCCAAGGGCCTTTGAGCGAGGCTATGGCTACATGGGGAGCTGGCAGGAATCAGCGTCAGGCTGAGAGCTTCTAGACCTGTGGCCTCAGGGTGGGAATTCTCTAGGGGCAGGTCTATGGGAAATGGAGTCTGTGGGCACCAGGCTCAGCCCCCACCTCTGGCCTGTGCGTTCTGCACCCACTTACTGGGCTCTTGCTGGTGGCGGTCAGCAAGGCAGGCCCTGGGGTTCAGTGGGGGTCGGGGGTAGAGTGGGCCCTGATTGCTTGTCCTGCAGGCCGCCGTGGCCCTGCGGCCCTGCGCAGATGACGGCCCCTCTCTGTGATGTGCGGACGTCTCACCTCCATTAGGGTAGAGGATTCTGGGGCAAGATGCTGGTTTTATTTATTTGTTTATGAGACGGGGTTTCGCTCTGTCGTCCAGGCTGGAGTGCAGTGACGCGATCTGGGCTCACTGCAAACTCCGCCTTCTGGTTTCAAGCAGTTCTCCTGCCTCAGCCTCCTGAGTAGCTGGGATTACAAGTGCGTGCCACCACGCTCAGCTGATTTTTGTATTTTTAGTAGAGACGGGGTTTCACCATGTTGTCCAGGCTGGTCTCGAACTCCCGACCTCAAGTGATCCGCCCACCTCCACCTCCCAAAGTGCTGAGATTACAGGCGTGAGCCACTGCGCGCGGCCAGTTTTATTTATATGTTTTTATTCTAAAGTTTTTCTTGTAGAGACAGGGTCTTGCTCTGTTGCTCAGGCTGGTCTTGAACTCCTGGCCTCAAGCGATCCTCAGCCACCCAAAGTGCTGGGGTTCCTACAGGTGTGAGCCACTATGCCTGGACCCAAGTTGCTGGTTTTAATCCCAGCTCCAGGTCACACACAGTGGCCACCCCATAAGTGGAGTGCAGGTTGCCAGGGATGCGACTGTGGATGCCAGGACAGGTTGGCAGCTTCAGTAGTCCTTACGTCTTCCACCGCTTCAGTAGTCCGTACATCTTCCACACTGTAGAACCATCTGTGGCTCCCAGCTTCTCCCACCCACCCCATTCTCAAGCATACCTTTCAATGTCCTTTGTGCCCCGGCCCTGCCCCTTTACTCACCTTCCTCTCCACCCTGGGGCTCTCTGAACTTCTCATGCTTCTCTGTCAAACCCAAGCTCCAAGGCTACCCCTTCCCTGGAGGCCAGGAAGGGTGCACCTGTCCGGCCTCCCCACCTAGACAAGAGTCACACAGGCCTGGCACCAGCCCTCTCCCCAGTAGCCACGTGCTGTTCTCTGAGTTTCAGTTCTCTTGATCCTAGAGGGGGTCCGAGTGCTTTCTGGGCAGACTGTGGTCATTCAAACCCTCTGAGTTCCTACCCATCCGCTGGAGGCTCCAATTCATTCATTTGCTATATCTTTTTTTTTTTGGGGGGGGGGGGATGGAGTCTCGCTCTGTTGCCCAGGCTGGAGTGCAATGGCGCGATCCCTGTTCACTGCAAGCTCCACCTCCCAGGTTCAAGCGATCCTCCTGCCTCAGCCCCCCTAGTAGCTGGGATTACAGGCACGTGCGACTATGCTCAGCTGGTTTTTGTATTTTCCGTAGAGACGGGGTTTCGCCATGTTGGTCAGGCTGGTCTCACACTCCTGACCTCAGGTGATCCACCCACCTCTGCCTCCCAGAGTGCTGGGACTACAGGTGTGAGCCACTGCGCCCGGCCATTGGCTAGATCTTTATTGAGTGTCTACTGTGTGCTAAGCCTATGCCAGACTTGACCTGCCCCATCTCACTGAGGCCCATAATGTGCCCCAGGGAAGGTCCTGCAGCTCCCAGGTCACAGATGGGGAGGCAGAGGCTGCAAGAGGTAAAGAATAGGTAAAAACTGAGGGGATAGCAGCACTTCGAGAGGCTGAGGCAGGAGGATCCCTCGAGCCTAGGAATCGAGACCAGCCTGGCCAACATGGCAAAACCCTGTCTCTACAAAAAAAAAATACAAAAATTAGGCATGGTGGCACACTCCTGCGGCCCCAGCTACTCCGGAGGCTGAGGCAGGAGGATTACTTGAGCCTGGGCGGTTGAGGCTGCAGTGAGCTATGATCTTGCCACCGCTCTCCAGTCTAGGCAACAGAGCAAGACCCTGTCTCCAAAACAAACAAACAAAAAATCATGGGCTGGGATTCAAACCCAGTTTCTCTGGTGGGTCAGCAAAGAAAATTTCAGATTCCAAAGCTTGAGGGCTGGGGGTGAGGGGAGGCAGCCTGTCTGGGAGACAGGCAAAGTGGAGACCCAAAAGCACAGGCGTCTCCCTCCAGCCGGCCAGCAAAGGTGCTCTAGGGGACCTCCGGCCCTGCTCCTGCTGAGACCCCAACATGTACCCTCCTTTCTCACCCTGCTTGCCGGGCACCCTGGGTGAATCTGTGCTCTGTGGCGGCCTCTCCCCCTGCATGTTCCCAGGGACGGGAACCAGGGCAGGTGCTTGGTCGTGGTTGGGTCTTCAGTGTCTTGCCGGGGCCTGTACACAGAAGGTGTTCTGTGGCTAATGAATGAATGAATGAGTGAGTGATGTTGAAGGCAGGGCTTGGACTGGAAGCTGCTCAGGGCTCGCTCTCTCCGCTGTCGGCACAGGCTGAGGGTAGTGATTTTAGGTTGTCCCCCTCAGCTGGGGGAGACCCCCGGCTCACTGTCTCCCCTCCTGTCCCTTGTTCCTGGCTGCAGCCCCAGAGGCTCCTCTTCTCCTCCCATCCCCGCAGGCCTCAGGTTTTCCCGACGGCTGGGGACAGTGCTGGGGTGTTGGCGGGGACCATGCCATGGTTTTCCTGTCCATACACTGCAGAGCCCTAGGAAGAAAGGGTCTGCTAGGAAACCTCCACACGGCAGACCCAACTGAGAGTTCTGGCGTTAGTACAGTGTACATGTTCCCTTCATTCCCCGAGAGGTTTTTTCTTTTCATTTTGAGACAGGGTCTTGCTCTTGTCGCCCAGGCTGGAGTACAGTGGCTCAGTCTCGGCTCACTGCAGCCTCCACCTCCCAGGTTCAAGCGGTTCTTTCACCTCAGCCTCCCGAGTAGCTGGGATTACAGGTATCTGCCACCACCACGCCAGGCTCATTTTTGTATTTTTAGTAGAGACGGGGTTTCGCCATGTTGGCCAGGCCGGTCTCGAACCCCTGACCTCAGGTCATCCGCCTGCCTCCACCTCCCAAAGTGCTGGGATTACAGGTGTGAGTCACCACGCCTAGCGGTTTCTTGTTGTTGTTGTTTTGTTTTGTTTTGTTTTTGAGACAGGGTCTGGTTCTGTTGCTCTGTCCTGAGTGCAGTGGTGTGATCGTAGCTCACTGCAGCCTCAACCTCCTGGGCTCAGACGATCCTCCCACCTCCGCCTCCCAAGTAGCTGGGACCACAGGTGCACACCAACACACCCAGCTAATTTTCTTTTCTTTTCTTTTTTTTTGAGGCGGAGTCTCGCTCTGTCGCCCAGGCTGGAGTGCAGTGGTGCAGTCTCGGCTCACTGCAAGCTCTGCCTCCCGGGTTCAAGCGATTCTCCTGCCTCAGCCTCCCGAGTAACTGGGATTACAGGCGCCCGCCACCACGCCCGGCTAATTTTTGTATTTTTAGTGGAGATGGGGTTTCACCATGTTGGTCAGTCTGGTCTCAAACTCCTGACCTCGTGATCCACTGTGCCCGGTCCACACCTGGCTAATTTTTTTTTTTTTTTTTTTTTTTTTTTTGAGACGGAGTCTCACTCTGTCGCCCAGGCTGGAGTGCAGTGGCGCGATCTCAGCTCACTGCAACCTCCATCTCCCAGGTTCACGCCATTCTTCTGCCTCAGCCTCCCAAGTAGCTGGGACTACAGGCGCCCGCCACCACACCCGGCTAATTTTTTGTATTTTTAGTAGAGACAGGGTTTCACCGTGTTAGCTAGGATGGTCTTGATCTCCTGACCTCGTGATCCACCCATTTTGGCCTCCCAAAGTGCTGGGATTACAGGTGTGAGCCACCGTGCCCGGCCACACCTGGCTAATTTTTAAAAATTTTTTGTAGAGGCCAGATATGGTGGCTCACACCTGTAATCCTAGCACTTTGGGAGGCTGAGATGGGAGGATCACCTGAGCCCAAGAGTTCCAGACCAGCCTGGGCAACATAATAAGACCCTGTCTCTGCAGAAAAGCTTTAAACAATTAGCCGGGCGTGGTGGTGCATAACTGTAGTCCCAGCTACTCGGGAGGCTGAGGTGAGAGGATGGCTTGAGCCCAGGAGGTCAAGGCTGCAGTGAGCTGTGACTGCACTCCAGCCTGGGCGACAGGTGAGACCCTTTATAGAGACAGGATCTTGCTATGTTGCCCAGGCTGGTCTCGAACTCCTGGCCTCGAGTGATCCTCCTGCCTTGGCCTCCCAAAGTGCCAGAACTACGTACGGGTGTGAGCCACTGTTCCTGGCCTGGGAGGGGGTTTTGACATCCCTGTTTGACAGCTGAACCAGCTTCCCTCCTCCCCACCAGACCCCTCAGCTCCCGCTGGCTTCCATGGTGGCCCAGGTCTGGGATGCTGCTGTCCCACGTCACCCGGCTGCCTGGCTGGGGGCGGCCGCGTGTTGGACTGAGTGTTGGCTGTGAGGCCTTGTTCTCGCCCCGTCCTGCTTCTAGAATCCTGCCCTTGCTGTTGCCTCAGCGGCTCCCTGGGGTTCACATTCCCCTTCCTGCCATGGCAAACCCATCCAGCCTGGGCTGGTGGCCTCGGCTCCCACGCCAGGACTTGTGGTTTCATTGGTGAGTCGTAGTGCACGGTCATTGCAGCCAGGACCCTGGACGGGCTGGATGAGTGATGCCCGCTGGTGTGTGCGCTGCGTGGGGCCCCGAGGCCCTGCCCTGGTAGGGGGAGACTCGGCTGCTGTGGGTTGGGGGTGTGGGACAGGTCAGGGCCAGACTCTGGGGTGGTCACCCCGATTCCCAGGCATCTCAAGCCCTCCGAGTTGGAATTCTGGGGACATGGCCCACGAATCTGCATTTCAGTGCCTGCCAACCTTCGGTGTCCCCCAGAGCCCGCCCTTCAGGCTTCCTGTCCCTCTAGCCTCGCTGTGTCATTTCCAGTGGGGCAGGGGTGGGCTGGGATCACTCCTGGAGCCCCGATTCCTTGGCCTCTTGGCGTCTTGATGTGGGTGGAGTTTTGGGGGCCAGCACGTGTCAAAGCAGACGCAGCACCAATGAATTGAGCTCCAGCTCCGTCTTTGAGGTCCTAGAGGCCTTCTAGCTGTGAGGTCTCCACCCAGCGTCACCGTCTGGGTTAGGGCAGGATGGAGTAAGGGGAGGGAGGGGGAGGCGCCAGTTCCCTCCCCTGCCCCGAAGCACGCGTGGCTCCCAGCACCATCCTGGTTTCTGCTCAGACAGTCACACGCCCCCTTCCTTGCCACCTCCATCTCCCAAATTTGTCATCTCACCCAGACCAGACTTTCTGTGACCACAGCCTGTGAGCTCAGCGGTGGCCACGTCGGGGCAGCCTCTCCCACGTGTGACCCTCTGGGGACCCGGGGCGGCCCCCAGATCAGCAAGGGAGGACCCCGTGCTGCACCCTGGCAACGCTGGCGGGCTCTGCCCTCTGCCGGGTCGGCGTGATGGGGAACAGGCTCACTTCCTGCCTGTGGGCAGGGCCAGCGGAGCCTCCATCTGTGGGTGGCACCTCCTGCCCCAGCCTTGCTGGGTCTCCACTCCCTGTGCCTCAGTTTCCTCTCCTCAAGGAGGATCTATCTAAAGCAAACACTGTGGGCTGCAGTGAGACCTGCCAGGGTGGCTGCCAGGAGCCAACGGCCTGGTCTTGGCCCTCTGAGGGCCTGTGAAGCCGGGCCTGTGAAGCCAGGCCTGTTACCTTCCCCTTTCACAGTGAAGAAACAGGCATAGCAAGGTCCCCCGAGTGCCCAGGGAATCCCCAGCCCCATCCCCCAGCCTCAGGGAGGCAGCTCAGAGAGTCAGGCATGTTAGGAGAGACTCAGAAGAGCAGGCCCAACCCGGTGCAGTCAGGGTGGGCTTCCTGGAGGAGGGGGACACCGGACTGTACAGAGGAATGGAGGGGACTGGGTGCAATGGAGGTGAACAGAATGCTGCGACTGGGAGGGACAGGTATGGTGGCAATGCAGCTGGGGCGGGAAAACTGCTGTCCCCCTCCGAGTGGGTGCACCCCCGCCACCCCTCCCAGAGTCCTCCCTACTGAGCCCCTGGGACCACCAGCCTCCAGGCCACACGCCTTCCATCTTCCTGGCCCAGGCAGTTTCTGACTTCTTCCCCGTCAAAAGTGCTGATCCTGCTCATTTCATCTCTTGCACTGTGGGAGAGTTAGCAACACTGTTTTCCCCTCAGAGCCACCTTCTGACTGTATTGAAACATCCCTACAGCTCCCTCTGCTTCCCCAGAGCCTGAGGGGTTGTGAGCAGTGGCTCAAAACTCCTTCACTGGCCGGGCGCAGTGGCCCACACCTGTCATCCCAGCACTTTGGGAGGCCGAGGCAGGAGGACTGCTTGAGCCCAAGAATTTGAAACCAGCCTGGGCAATATAGTGAGACCCCATCTCTACTAAAAATAAAAATAGGCCGGGCGTGGTGGCTCACGCCCGTAATCCCAGCACTTTGGGAGGCCAAGGCAGGTGGATCACCTGAGGTCAGGAGTTCAAGACCAGCCTGGCCAACATGGTGCAATCCCATCTGTACTAAAAATAAAAAAAATTAGCTGGGTGTGATGGTGGGCGCCTGTAATCCCAGCTACTCAGGAAGCTGAGGCAGGAGAATTGTTTGAAGCTAGGAGGCAGAGGTTGCAGTGAGCCGAGATGGTACCACTGCACTCCAGCCTGGGCAACAAGAGCAAAACTCCGTCTCAATAACTAATTAAGCTGGGCATGGTGGTGCCAGCTCTGGAGGCTGAGGTGGGAGGATCACTTGAGCCCAGGAGTTGAAGGCTGCAGTGAGCTATGATCACACCACTGCACTCCAGCCTGGGTAACAAGAGTGAGATAATCTCAAAAAAGGAAAAGAAAAAAAAAAACCATTAAGGCCCCAGGGGTGGGGTAGGGATGTCTGGGACCCCAAGAAGGCCATACCTGGTCAGCGGTTGCCTACACAATCGGTGAGGAGACCCCTGCCTCCCACACTGACACTCTTGCCCCTCACCAGGTCAGACCCCCAGCCCAGCCAACAAGAACGAAGCCACAGCAGGCCCCTCAGGGCCCACCTGGATACCTCGGAGGCATCTGGAGTCAGGGTGCGGGCGTCCGCAGTCGGGCCGAGACCTCGGCTCCCCTTAGGCCAGGGTCTTGGTAGCCTAGGGAGGGTCATTTGGCCGGAAGAAAATTGTAGGCAGTTTCCACAATCTGAATTTCGGCTTCCCCTCCTGTTGGGCCGGGAGGTGGTGTCAGAGGGTCTGCAGTTGCTCTCTGGGCTGACACAATGGGGGCTTGAAACCATGGAAACGTCTCCTCTCTCATTTCTATAAGATAAAAGTTCCAAGTCAAGGTGTGGGCAGGGCGGGGGGGCGCCTTCAGTTTCCGGGGGCTATGGCCAGTCCTTGGCTTGTAGAGACATCACTGCAGTCTCTGTCTGTGTCTCCACAAGGCCAGCTTCTCTGTGTATGTGTGTCTCTTTTTTTTTTTTTCCTTCTTTTTTTGAGACAAGGTTTTGCTCTGTCGCCCAGGCTGGAGTGCAGTGGTGTGATCATAGCTCACTGCAGCCTCCACCTCCCGGGCTCAGGTGATCCTCCCACTTCAGCCTCCTGAGTAGCTAAGACTACAGTTGTGTACCACCACACCTGGCTAATTTTTTGTTGTTGTTTGTAGTAGAGATGGGGTCCTGCTGTGTTGCCCAGGCTGGTCTCAAACTCCTGGGCTCCAGTGATCCTCCTGCCTCAGATTCCCGAAGTACTAGGATTACGGGTGTGAGCCACTGACCCTGCCACTGTGGCTCTTTTTTTTTTTTTTTGAAATGGAGTCTTGGTCTGTGGCTAGGCTGGAGTGCAGTGGCATGATGTTGGCTCACTGCACCCTCCACCTCCTGAGTTCAGGCGGTTCTCCTGCCTCAGCCCTCGCCAGTGGCTGGGATTACAGGCGTGCGCCACCACACCTTGCTAATTGCAGTTTTTTTGTTTTTTTGTTTTTTTTGAGACAGTCTCGCTCTGTCACCCAGGCTGGAGTGCAATGGTGTGCGATCTCGGCTCACTGCAGTCTCTGCCTCCCAGGTTCAAGCGATTCTTCCGCCTCAGCCTCCCGAGTACCTGGGACTACAGATGCCTGCCACCACGCCTGGCTAATTTTTTGTATTTTAGTAGAGACAGGGTTTCACCATGTTGGCCAGGCTGGTCTTGAGCCCCTGACCTCGTGATCCACCCGACTTGGCCTCCCAAAGTGCTGGAATTACAGGGATGAGCCACTGCACCCCGCTTTTTTTTTTTTTTTTTTTTTTTTAGTTGGAGTCTTGCTTTGTCGTCCAGGCTGGGGTGCAGTGGTGCAATCTTGGCTCACTGCAACCTTCGTCTCCTGGGTTCAAGTGATTCTCCTGCCTCAGCCTCCCAAGTACCTGGGACTACAGGTGCCTGCCGCTGCACCTGGATGATTGTTTGTATTTTTAGTAGAGACAGGGTTTCACCATGTTGGCCAGGCTGGTCTGGAACTCCTGACCTCAAGTGATCCGCCTGCCTCGGCCTCCCAAAGTGCTGGGATTACATGGGTGAGCCACGGGCCCAGCCGACCCTACATATTAAATTAATACTGTCAACGCCGCGTGTTAGGGTCCAGCTTGTGAACTTGGGGGAAACATTCACACCCCAGCCGTCACACTGCAGTTCCAGGGGAACATAAATTATGGCGCACACCTTTCAACCTAAAACAGGGTCCCCTTGCCGTCTTGCTTTTAGGCCAAACTCGAGCCCAGAGGGGAAACTGAGGCTGAGGGAAGAAGGGATGTGGCGTGTCTGAGGATAACGTGTTGTTGGGCACAGGCTGGGAGGTAGGGGCTCCCTCACTGGCCCTGCAGCCTGCATGCCCAGCGGGGCTGAGCTGCGCAGGGGGCTCTGGGTCACCTTGTCCTTCCCCTCCCTCCCCGACAGGCTGCAAGATCAAGGCCCTGCGGGCCAAGACAAACACCTACATCAAGACCCCAGTGCGGGGCGAGGAGCCGGTCTTCATCGTGACCGGCCGGAAGGAGGACGTGGAGATGGCCAAGCGTGAGATCCTGTCGGCGGCCGAACACTTCTCCATCATCCGCGCCACGCGCAGCAAGGCCGGGGGTCTGCCCGGCGCCGCCCAGGGCCCGCCCAACCTTCCCGGACAGACCACCATCCAGGTGCGCGTGCCCTACCGGGTGGTGGGGCTGGTGGTGGGGCCCAAGGGCGCCACCATCAAGCGCATCCAGCAGCGGACGCACACCTACATCGTGACGCCCGGGCGCGACAAGGAGCCGGTGTTTGCGGTCACTGGGATGCCCGAGAACGTGGACCGCGCGCGCGAGGAGATCGAGGCGCACATCACGCTGCGCACTGGCGCCTTCACCGACGCGGGCCCCGACAGCGACTTCCACGCCAACGGCACCGACGTCTGCCTGGACCTGCTTGGGGCGGCCGCCAGCCTCTGGGCCAAGACCCCCAACCCGGGACGACGACCCCCCACGGCCACGGCCGGCCTCCGCGGGGACACGGCCCTGGGCGCCCCCAGCGCCCCCGAGGCCTTCTACGCGGGCAGCCGCGGCGGCCCCTCCGTGCCGGACCCAGGCCCCGCCAGCCCCTACAGCGGCTCCGGCAACGGGGGCTTCGCCTTCGGCGCAGAGGGTCCCGGTGCCCCGGTGGGGACGGCCGCCCCCGACGACTGCGACTTCGGCTTCGACTTCCTGGCGCTGGACCTGACCGTGCCCGCCGCGGCCACCATCTGGGCGCCTTTTGAGCGCGCCGCCCCCTTGCCCGCCTTCAGCGGCTGCTCCACGGTCAACGGAGCCCCGGGACCACCCGCCGCCGGCGCCCGGCGCAGCAGTGGGGCCGGGACCCCCCGCCACTCGCCCACGCTGCCCGAGCCCGGCGGCCTCCGCCTGGAGCTCCCGCTGTCTCGCCGCGGCGCCCGGGACCCGGTGGGCGCGCTGTCCTGGCGACCCCCGCAGGGCCCCGTATCCTTCCCAGGCGGCGCCGCCTTCTCCACGGCCACCTCGCTGCCCAGCAGCCCCGCGGCCGCCGCCTGCGCCCCCCTGGACTCCGGCGCCTCCGAGAACAGCCGCAAGCCCCCTTCGGCGTCCTCGGCCCCGGCCCTGGCGCGAGAGTGCGTGGTGTGCGCCGAGGGCGAGGTGATGGCTGCGCTGGTCCCCTGCGGCCACAACCTCTTCTGCATGGACTGCGCCGTCCGCATCTGCGGCAAGAGCGAGCCCGAGTGTCCCGCCTGCCGCACGCCGGCCACCCAGGCCATTCATATCTTTTCCTAGAGCGCGGACCGCCACGTGGCCGGGGCCATCTGCGGGGGCCAGGGGTGGGCGCGGGAGACGGGGCGGGACCCGGGGTGGGAGAGGGACGGGGAGGGGGCGAGGGGCGGAGGCCGAGGGGGCAGGGGGGTGGGCGGCGGCCAGTGTTTACAGATGAGCTTTAACTGCCGTCTCAGGCGTGGAGACGGAGACCCCGCAGCCCGGCGGCGCCTCAGCCCTTCAACGACAGTATTGAGTGGTCAGGTTACAATAAACCGGAGAGAAAAGGTCCGCTTGCACTTTTTTTAATTTTTTTATTTTTAGACACCCCTCCCCTCCAGGGTGATCTTTAAAAAAGCAAAACAAAAAACACGGTTTTTCCAGCGCTCAGTGTTTTTCCTTTTGTCCGAAGCCGTTTTCTGATTTGACTTTTCTCGCCGGCCGGTCTCAGGCCGCACAGACGTTCCAAAGGAGGGTGACATTTTTACTCCCTTTTTGGGGCTAACCATTTATGCTTTTGTACATCAACCATGCGCGGCCGGAGGGGGGCAGGGGGGCGGGGGCGAGGGGCGTTCCAATCAAATTTCTAACTTTCTGTTAATTATTAATCCCCTTTTTACTGCGGTTTCTGTTGTCATTTTTAAAATTTTTTTAATGTTTTTTTTTTTTTACTTTTACTTTTTACCTCTTGTGTATATGTAGGGAATTTATAGGGAAATATGTACTTTATGGAATAAATTTTAAGAACTAAAATATATTTTATTTTAAATAAAGTAATGGACCTTTAATCTTACACAGCTAAATTACTGATTATATATTTGCTGAGCTGATTTAAGGGTTAAAAAAATTGTATCAAGAGTTTTATTTTTTGACTTCAAAGCCTTCTTAATAAAGCCTCTTTTCTACATGTGAGCACATGGCTTCAGCGTGGTGTGGGGGGTGGGCACCAGGAGGGGAGACCCCGGGGCAGGGGACACCCGGATCCAGCCCCTCACCCCCCAGTTCCGTGGTCCAGGCCCTCACCCCGACCAGGCACTGTCTCTTGTTCCAGAGGAAGGAATTGGGTGTGTGGGGGAGGGTCTAGCTGGGCTCCCTGTGAGCAAACCTCAGGTCCCGCCCATCCCTGTGGGTGTTCAACCATGGATTCCACAGAGAAAGGGGACCCAGGCTGTCCTTCCTCAGGGACATCTGCCCAGCTCTCTGGGTGTGTGGGATCCATCCCAACAGACCGTCCAGCGGTCGTGCAGATGGGGAAACTGAGGCCTGGAAATGCCCGTCCCAGGTTTGACCCCGATGCATCCTGGTCTGTGAAGAACGTCTGAGCCGTGGTCATCCCCCTACTGCTCTGGGAGCCATGACACATGGGGCCACCAGATATAGCTCTTCAGGGCTGGGGTTGAGACCACAGGCTCACTGGGTGCGGTGGCTCTCGCCTGTAATCCCAGCACTTTGGGAGGCCGAGGCAGGTGGATCAGGAGGTCAGGAGATCGAGACCATCCTGGCTAATAGGGTGAAACCCCATCTCTACTAAAAGTACAAAAAAAATTAGCCGGGCGTGGTGGTGGGTGCCTGTAGTCCCAGCTACTTGGGAGGCTGAGGCAGGAGAATGGCGTGAACCCGGGAGGCGGAGCTTGTAGTGAGCCGAGATTGCACCACTGCCCTCCAGCCTGGGTGACAAAGTGAGACTCCGTCTCAAAAAAAAAAAAAAAAAAAAAAGACCACAGGCTGGACCCATGGTGACATGGTGAGCCGTCCCAGCGCGCCATCCCAAAACAGCCGGGAAGCCCCTGGGTGTCAGGATGGGCCACTCCGGGGACAAGGAAGGGGCCGGGCACACAGGCTGCAGGCTTGGGGAGTGGACCTTGGGGAGGGGCCTGGGACTTAGAACCCACCAGGGAAAGAGAAGCACGTGTGGAAGAGAGGCCTGGAGAGCTTCCGGGAGGAGGCGAGGAGGAGAGAGGAACCACCAGAGACGGACACCTGAGTTCAAGCCCAGCCCTGCCCAGGCCCCTGGCCTGGAACTCCCTCCTCTGCAAAACGCAGGGTGTTCGAGGCCCAAACTCCCTCTCGGTGAGACTGAGGGGCGTGTCATTGGTTGAATGGAGTCCCCCCACCAAAATAAGGAGTCCCCCAGAAAGTGAGAATGTGATTTTATTTGGGAAAAGCGTCTTTGCAGATATAATTAAGGATCTCAAGATGAAATCCTCCTGAATTAGAGCAAGCCTTAAATCCAATCATGAGTGTTTTTTTTTTTTTTTTTTTTTTTTCTGTTTGGTTTTGTTTTGTTTTTGAGGCAGAATCTTGCTCTGTCGCCCAGGCTGGAGTGCAGTGGCACCATCTCGGCTCACTGCAAGCTCCGCCTCCCGGGTTCATGCCATTCTCCTGCCTCAGCCTCCCGAGTAGCTGGGCCTATAGGTGCCTGCTGCTACGCCCGGCTAATTTTTTGTATTGTTAGTAGAGACGGTGTTTCACCGTGTTAGCCAGGATGCTCTCGATCTCCTGACCTCGTGATCCGTCCGCCTCGGCCTCCCAAAGTGCTGGGATTACAGGCATGAGCCACCACACCCGGCCATGAGTGTTTTTATAAGAGAGGGAGAGGGGCCGGGCGCGGTGGCTCACGCCTGTAATCCCAGCACTTTGGGAGGCTGAGGTGGGTGGATCACGAGGTCAGGAGATCGTAGACCATCCTGGCTAACACGGTGAAACCCTGTCTCTACCAAAAATACAAAAAATTAGCCGGGCGTGATCTCGACTCACTGCAACCTCCACCTGCCAGGTTCCAGAGATTCTCCTGCCTCAGCCTCCTGAGTAGCTGGGATTACAGGTGCCCACCAGCACACCCGGCTAATTTTTGTGTTTTTAGTACAGACAGGGTTTCACCAAGTTGTCCAGGATGATCTCAATCTCTTTGCCTCGTGATCCACCTGCCTTGGCCTCCCAAAGTGCTGGGATTACAGGTGTGAGCCACCACGCCCAGCCGGGAGGGACTGTTAACCTGGGTCTGGCCACAGCTGTGCGGAGCGGCTGGGTTCGGCTGCAGGCCACACACCCTGTGACCTGGGCTGACTTCGTGCCTCAGCCAGACTGCAGAAGGCCGCAGGGAGGGGCGGATGTGCGGATGCCCCCCTCCCCTCTCTGCAATTGGGTCATGGAGAGAATGAGAGCAGCCCCCAAGGGGTCGAGGGATCAAAGATGGGACAAATGTCAAAGGGGTGGAGAGTCTTTTGGAAGGATATGAGGGTTCCTGCAGCCCCTGGGTTCCGATAGAGTGGGCAGAAGGGGACGATTTTGTCTGGTGCTGCAAGGATTCAGGGGGTGTCATGGAGCAGCTCTGCTTCCGGGAGCCCCAAGTGGGGTCAGTTTGTCACCTAACTGCAGGGGAGGCTGGGGAGAAGAGAGGCACCTCCAAAATGGGAGGAAGCTGGACGTGGTGGCACACACCTGTAGTCTCAGCTGCTCGGCAGGCTGAGGTGGAAGGATCACTTGAGCAAAGTGAGGTTGAGGCTGCAGTGAGCCGAGATTGCACCACTGCACTCAAGCCTGTGTGACAGAGCAAGACTCTGTCAACAACAACGACAAAAAAAAAAAAAAAAAAAAAAGGAGAAGAGAGGACATGACAGGGCTAGGCGCAGAGACCCTGGGAGGTGGGGTTGGGAATTGCCTGGCGGAAGGGAATGGCAAAGCGTGGGGAGGCTGCTGGGTGACCCGCCAGGGCAGGGCCCAAGTCTAGACTGGCCAGGACCTGCTCTAGGCGTTTCTGATGTAGTGATATAGAGGAGCTGAGGCCCCCCAGCCAGGGGCCAGGGGTGTCACCATGCTGGTCCCAGGACTTCCGGAGACATCCGAGGGATGAGCTCACTCCCACTGCAGGGTTGCTCAGCTGACACATGAGAGTCTGAAGTGTCTGTCGCCTTTGGGGACAGCACAAGAGATGGCCAGAGATGGATTCTGTTTTTGTTTTTTTAAGAGACAAGGTCTTGCTCTGTTGCCCTGTCTGGAGTGCGGTGGTGCAATCATAACTCACAGCAGCCTTGACCTCCTGGGCTCCAACGATCTTCCCACCTCAGCCTCCTTAGTAGTTGGGACCACAGGCACATACCATCATGCCCAGCTAATTTTTGGTATATTTTTAAATTTTTTTGTATATTTTGCAGAGATGGGGATTCTTCATGTTGCCCAAGCAGGTCTCGAATTCCTGGCCTCAAGTGATCCGCCTGCCCCAGCCTCCCACAGTGCTGGGGTTACAGGCATGAGACACTGCATCTGGCCCAGTCTGGATTCTTAAAGTTGCTGCCCGAGGCCCTGGATCCAGCTGTGCCTGAAAGCCAACTTTTCCATGCCAACCTTTCCATCATCAGAACTAATAGGAGTTGGAATAACTCAAACTCTAACCACCTACAGGGACCACATTTCTGACCAAGGAGCTGGAAGAATTTTCTAGAGGGGCTGGGGCAGCAATGGCAAAGCAAGGATCCCGTGAATTGGCCTCTCCATGTCTCGGCACAGCTCAGGGAAGCCAAGGGCTGAGGCCTGGCCTGTGCCCTGGGCACAAAGTCTCATTGCTATTGTCATTCACCTCCTTTGACTCATGGACTTGGCATGGTGGGGTGACCCTAGTCCAATGTCTGCTGAAAATCCCCTGTTCCAGGTCTCATGAGACACGGGGGACACTGAGGGGCAGGGCTGTGGTTCTCCCATCTGTAGGCTCCACGTGGGAAGGATACACCACCCACACATTTTGTGTCCCTTGGTGGGAAGAATGCACCACCCACACACCGTGTGTCCCTTGGGATGTCCCCAGGGTAGAGACCGTGCCCCATGTCTACCATGCACGAGGAAAATGGTGCGCTCTAGAGTCAGATGCCTGAGCCCCTGTCTGCCGCGCCACCTTCCTGGGCTGTCCCTGGGCGTGTCACTTCGCCTTCTCAACCTTGGTTTCTGCATCCGTAGGATGGGGAATTGGGGGCTTAACCAAGGGTAAACCACCAGCTGGTGAGCAACAGAGCCTGGTACAGGGCAAGTGCTCAGTAAGAGCTGGCCCACTATAGGCGCCCTCGCAATCACTGCCCTCAGATGCTTACATTCTGGAGGGGATGGATGGGTAGGTGGATGGGCAGGTGAGTGAATGGATGGATGGATGGATGGATGTTGAATGGGTGGGTGGGTGGGTGGGTGGTGGATGGTGGATGAGTAGATGGATGGATGGATGGACGGATGGATGAGTAGATGGGTGGGTGGATGGGTGAGTGGATGGGTGGGTGAATTGGATGGATGAATGGGTGGTTGGATGGGGGATGGGTGTGGGTGGGTAGACGAATGGATGGATGGGTGGGTGGGTGGATGGACGGATGGATGATTAGATGGGTAGGTGGATGGATGTGTTGCTGGGTGGGTGGGTGGGTGGATAAATGGATGGATGGATGGATGGATGGATGGATGGATGGATGGATGGGTGGTTGGATGGATGGATGGATAGATGGGTGGATGGTTGGATGGATGGATGGGTGGATGGGTGAACAGGTGGATGGGTGGGTGGATGGAGGAGAGGGTGGGTAAATGGATGGATGGATGGATAGATGAGTGGGTGGATGGTTGGATGGATGGATGGATGGGTGGGCGGATGATTGGATGGATGGATGGATGGATGGATGGATGGATGGATGGATGGATAGGCAGGTGAGTGCATGGATGGGTGGATGGGCAGGTGAGTGAATGGATGGGTGGATGGGCAGGTGAGTGAATGGATGGGTGGATGGATGGATGGATGGATGGATGGGTGGGTGGGTGAACGGATGGGTGGGTGGATGAATGGGTGGATGGGTGGACAGGTGGATGGATGGGTGGATGGATGGGAGGGTGGGTGGATGGATGGATGGATGGATGAACAGGTGGATGGGTGGGTAGATGGATGGGAGGGTGGGTAAATGGATGAGTGGATGAGTGGATGAATGGATGGATGGATGGATGGATGGATGGATGGATGGATGGATGAGTGGGTGGGTGGGTGAATTGATGGATGGAGGAATGGGTGGTTGGATGGGGGGATGGGGGAGTGGGTGGACGAATGGATGGATGGATGGGTGGGTGGATGGATGGGTGGATGGGTGGACAAGTGCATGGGTGAGTGGATGGATGGGAGGGTGGGTAAATGGATGGATGGATGGATGGATGGAGGAATGGGTGGTTGGATGGGGGGATGGGGGAGTGGGTGGACGAATGGATGGATGGATGGGTGGGTGGATGGATGGGTGGATGGGTGGACAAGTGCATGGGTGAGTGGATGGATGGGAGGGTGGGTAAATGGATGGATGGATGGATGAAGGGATGAGTGGGTGCATGGTTGGAGATGGATGGATGGGTGGGTGCATGCTTGGATGGTTGGATGGATGGACGGATGGATGGATGGGTGGATGGAAGGGTGGGTGGATCGTTGGATGGATGAATGGATGGGTGGATGGGTGAACAGGTGGATGAGTGGGTGGGTGGATGAGTGGGTGGATGGTTGGATGGGTGGATGGGTGGGTGGATGCTTGGATGGATGGATGGGTGGATGGGTGGACAGGAGGGTGGATGGGTGGATGGATGGGTGAATCAGGAGTTCAGAGGAGAGAGAGATTAATTCTGCCCAATGAATTCTGCTTGGGGATGCCACAGAAGGCTAGACAGGGCTGGTTGGATGTGGGGGTCAAAGGGAGACAGTATGGCAAAGGTGTGGAGGTGGGATGACAGGGCACATGCAGGGAACAAAGAGTAATCAGAGAACAGGTGAAAATAACGGGAGATGATTTCAGAAAGTGAATTGGGATATGGTCTTTGGCTTCTTCAGTCTCACTCATCCCCTGCACAGAACTGTGATGGGAGCCCCTGTTTTTGCTGCAGTCTAACTACCTCACCCCTAAAAAAAAAAAAAAACCCACACCAGCATGTGCTGGACTTCACCAGCCAACAGAATTTAAGTCTAAATTTAAATGTAATTACCCTCAGGTGGCTGGTGGCTCCTGTATTGGATCTTTCTAGAATCTTCTAGAATGTTCTAGCCCAGCGTTGTTCAATAGAACTTTCTACAATGATGAAAACGATTATGGGAATGGTCTAAATCTGCACTGTGTGATACAAAGCCACCAGCTGTGCATGATTTGTCACCTGAAATGCGAGGACAACTGGGAAGGTGAATTTTTTATTCTACTAAGCTTGAATTTTTATTTATTTATTTATTTATTTATTTATTTGAGACAGGTTATTGCTCTGTCACCCAGGTTGGAGTGCACTGGCGTGATCACCGCTCACTGCAACCTCCGCCTCCCGGGGCTAAAGCGATTCTCCTGCCTCAGCCTCCTGAGTAGCTGGGATTACAGGCACCTGCCACCACGCCCGGATAATTTTTGTATTTTTAGTAGAGATGGGGTTTTACTATGTTGGCCAGGCTAGTCTCGAACTCCTGACCTCAGGTGATCCACCCACCTCAGCCTCCCAAAGTGCTGGGATCACAGGCGTGAGCCACTGAGACTGGCCTTTTTTTTTTTTTTTCTTGAGACAGAGTCTTGCTCTGTCACCCAGGCTGGAGTGCAGTGGCACAGTCTCGGCTCACTGCAACCTCCACCTCTTGCGTTCCAGCGATTCTCCTGCTTCAGCCTCCTGAGTAGCTGGAATTACAGGCATGTGCCACTGTGCCTGGCTAATTTTTTGTGTTTTTAATAGAGACGAGGTCTCACCATGTTTCCCAGACTGGTCTCCAACTCCTGAGCTCAAACGATCCACTTGCCTTGGCCTCCCAAAATGCTGTGATTATAGGTGTGAGCCACGTGGCCTGGCCTTATTTTTTTAAGAGTCAGGGTCTTGGGCCGGGTGCGGTGGCTCACGCCTGTAATCCCAGCACTTTGGGAGGCCAAGGCGGGCAGATCACGAGGTCAGGCGATCGAGACCATCCTGGCTAACACGGCGAAACCCCGTCTCTACTAAAAAATTCAAAAAATTAGCCGGGCGTGGTGGCGGGCGCCTGTAGTCCCAGCTACTCGGGAGGCTGAGGCAGGAGAATGGCGTGAACCTGGGAGGCGGAGCTTGCAGTGAGCCGAGATCGCCCCACTGCACTCCAGCCTGGGCAACGCCAGGTTCTGGGACCAATGGACACACATCTCACCAAAGACCAACCAGGGAAGAGGAGGCAGGGGTGCCAGCGTGCCCAGAGGCAGTGGGAGGAGAGTAGGGGGGACAGAGGTCCTGAGGAGGTTTGGCTCTGGGTCCCAACCCAAATCTCATCTCGGTTGTAATCTCCATGGTCCCCACGTGTGGAGAGAGGGAGCAGGTGGGAGGTGATTGGATCATGGGGGCGGTTCCCTCGTGCTGCTCTCTGATAGTGAGTGAGATCTCACGAGATCTGATGGTTTTATAAGGCAGTTTTCCCTGCTCTTCCTTCTTCTCTCTTCGCCTGAGTCAGGTAAGACACGCTTGTTTCCTCCTGCACCGTGATTGTAAGTTTGCTGAGGCCCCCCCAGCCATGCAGAACTGTGAGTTCATGAACCTCCTTTGTTTATAAATTACCCAGCCTTGGCGGGGCGCGGTGGCTCCCGCCTAGAATCCCAGCACTTTCAGAGGCCGAGGTGGGAGGATCAATGAGGCCAGGAGTTCGAGACAAGCCTGGCTAACACGGTGAAACTCCATCTCTACTAAAACAAAAAATTAGCCGGGCGTGGTGGCGGGCGCCTGTAGTCCCAGCTACTCGGGAGGCTGAGGCAGGAGAATGGCGCGAACCCGGGAGGCGGAGCTTGCAGTGAGCCGAGATCGTGCGACAGAGCGAGACTCCATCTCAAAAATAAAAAGATAAATAAAAAAATAAAAAGAAAAGAAAAAATAGTTTGCTGAGAATGCACATGTACCCTAGAACTTAGAGTATAATAAATATATATATAATAAAATAAAAAAATAAAAAACAATACATTACCGAGGCTCAGTAGTATCCTCCTGCCTTGGCCTACTGAAGTGCCGGGATTACAGGTGTGAGCTCCTGCACCAGGCTTCTCAGTGAGAGTTATAAGCCAGAGACCTGCATTCTTGTGGTCCCTGAATTACTGGGCGGCGGTGGGGGTTGGGGGGGACGGTTTGGGGAACACAGACGGGAATTAATTCCATAGGTGTTTATTATAATTGATTGAGCGCCTTATTGCCAAAGCCCACAGTGGGTAGGCTGTCTCGGCTGGGCGTGGTGGCTCACGCCTGTCATCCCAGCGCTTTGGGAGGCCGAGGTAGATGGATCACATGAAGTCATAAGTTCGAGACCTGCCTAACATGGCGAAGCCGTCTCTACTAAAAATACAAAAATTAGCCGGATGTGGTGGTGCATGTCTGTAATCCTAGCTACTCTGGAGGCTGAGGCAGGAGAGTCGCTTGAACCCAGGAGGTTGAGGTGAGCTGAGATCACGCCATTGCACTCCAGCCTGAGCAACGAGAAACTCTGTCTCCAAAAAAAGGGGGGCGCGCTCTCCTACCCCACTGCTTCCCCACTCCATCGCGACCCCATCTCCTTCCCCATTTCGACCCCACAGCCGCCAGGCTGGACCAGAACGGCACGTTCTCTGTCGCCACCGTGTGGCCAGCGCCGCACATGACACCCTGCCCCGCCCCGACATCGGAGCGCTGAACCCCCGGGAAATTCCCGGGAGATTTGTCCAAAGTGGAGACGCAGGTCCCTTCGCTCGGGGCTGCGAGCTTCCCCCGCGCACAAATGGGCGCACCTGTTCCCCCGTTTTCCTGCCGCTGGCCGACCCTCGCCCAGTAGTTCAGCGCTAGCACGCAGTGGGGGCTCATTAAATATTTGCTGATTGGCCGGGCGCAGTGGCTCACACCTGTAATCCCAGCACTTTGGAAGGCCGAGGCGGGCGGATCACCTGAGGTCAGGAATTCGAGACCAGCCTGGCCAACATGGTGAAACCCCGTCTCTATTAAAAATACAAAAATTAGCCAGGTGCGGTGGCGCACACCTGTAATCCCAGCTATTCGGGAGGCTGAGGTAGGAGACTCGCTTGAACCCGGGAGGTGGAGGTTGCAGTGGGCCGAGATCATGTCACTACAGTACAGCCTGGGTGACAAGAGGGAAGCTCCGTCTCCAACAACAACAACGACAACGAAATTGCTGATTGAATGGATGACTGGCAGGGGACACAGAAATGTGTTCTTCCTTTATGCAAAGCAGATCCAGTCTCGCCCAGTGTTAGGGGCGACAGAGAGATACCTGGACACCCCACACCACCCAGAGAGTTTTACCACTATCCTTTCAAGGGCAGAAAAGACTCCACTTTTTTTGGCTTTTTTCTTTTTTTCTCTTTTTATTTTTTGAGACAGAGGCTTGCTCTGTCACCTAGGCTGGAGTGCAGTGGTGCGATCTCAGCTCAATGCAACCTCTGCCTCCCGGGTTCAAGCGATTCTCCTGCCTCAGCCTCCTGAGTAGCTGGGATTACAGGTACCTGCCACCACGGCCGGCTAATTTTTGTATTTTTAGTAGAGATGGGGTTTCACCATGTTGGCCAGGCTGGTCTCGAACTCCTGACCTCAGATGATCTGCCCGTCTTGACCTCCCAAAGTGCTGGGATTACAGGCGTGAGCCACCGCTCCTGGCCCATAATTTTTTTTTTTTTTTTTTTTTTTTTTTTTTTTTTTTTGGAGATGGAGTCTAGCTCTGTCGCCCAGGCTGGAGTGCAGTGGCGTGATATCTGCTCACTGCAAGCTCCGCCTCCCAGGTTCACGCCATTCTCCTGCCTCAGCCTCTCGAGTAGCTGGGACTACAGGTGCCCGCCACCACGCCCGGCTAGTTTTTTGTATTTTTAGTAGAGACAGGGTTTCACTGTGTTAGCCAGGATGGTCTCGAACTCCTGACCTCGTGATTCGCCCGCCTCGGCCTCCCAAAGTGCTGGGATTACAGGCGTGAGCCACCGCACCCAGCCCTCATAATTTTTTAATTGAAAATTTTATTGAAATAATTGTCAATTCATATGCAGTTGCAAGAGGAGGGAGGATCCCATGAGCACAGGACGACAGGAATTCTTCTAGGTTGCATTGAGCTGTGATCCTGCTACTGCACTCCAGTCTGGGTGACGGAACAAGACCCTGTCTCGGAAAGAAAGGAGGGAAGGGCCGGGTGCAGTGGCTCGTGCCTGTAATCCCAGCATTTTGGGAGGCCAAGGCAGGTGGATCACCTGAGGTCAGGAGTGCCAGACCAGGCTGGCCAACATGCGGAACCTCCTCTTTACCAAAAATACAACAACAACAAAAAATTAGCCGGGCGTGGTGGCGGGCACCTGTAGTCCCAGCTACTCTGGAGGCCTAGGCAGGAGAATCGTTTGAACCTGGGAGGCGGTGGTTGCACTGAGCCTAGAACACACCACTGCACTCTCGCCTGGGCAACAGAGTGAGACTCCATCTCAAAACAAAAACAAAACAAAACAAAACAAAACAAAAAAACGGGTGTGGTGGCTCATGCCTGTAATCACAGCACTTTGAGAGTCCAAGGCAGGTGAATCACGAGGTCAGGAGTTCGACAGCAGCCTGGCCAACATAGTGGAACCCCATCTCTACTAAAAATACAAAAATTAGTCGGGCGTGGTGGTGGGCGCCTGTAATCCCAGCTACTCCGGAGGCTGAGGCAGGAGAATCGCTTGAACCCCAGAGGCTGCAGTGAGCTGAGATCACACAATTGCACTCCAGCCTGGGGTGCATTAAGGACACTCTGTCTCTAAAAAACATATAAGTAAGATTTCACATGGATACAATCCATCAATCTTACTCAGGATTCCTCAGTTTAACTTGTGATCATGTGTGTGTGTGTGATGTCTTTAGTCTCCTATAATTTGCTGGCCTGGGTAGATTCGTGTATCCACCATCATGACATGGAGCATTTCCATCACCATCAGGATCTCTTGCTGTTTGTGCACCCTCCCCGCACCCTCATCCCTAACCGTAATTCCATTTCTAAAATGTTATATAAACTTTTTTTGTTCTTTACACAGGGTCTTGCTCTGTTGCCCAGGCTGGACTCCAGTGGTGCAACTACAGCTCACTGCAACCTACATGAACTTCTGGGTTCAAGGCATCCTCCTGCCTCAGTCTCCCAAGCAGCTAGGACTACAGGTGTGCATCATCATCCTTGGATTATTTATTTATTTATTTATTTATTTTGAGACTGAGTCTCGCTCTGTCGCCCAGCCTGGAGTGCAGTGGCGCCATCTCGGCTCACTGCAGGCTCCGCCCCCCCGGGTTCACGCCATTCTCCTGCCTCAGCCTCTCGAGTAGCTGGGACGACAGGCGCCCGCCACCACGCCCGGCTAACTTTTTTGTATTTTTAGTAGAGACCGGGTTTCACCGTGTTAGCCAGGATGGTCTCGATCTCCTGACCTCGTGATCTGCCCGCCTCGGCCTCCCAAAGTGCTAGGATTATAGGTGTGAGCCACCGCGCCTGGCCTTAATTTTTTAATTTTTTATAGAGATGGGGTCTCACTATGTTAATAGAGATGGGGTCTCACTGTGTTCCCCAGAGTGGTCTGGAACCCCACCATGCCCGGCTAATTTTTTTTTTTTTTTTTTTCCGAGACGGAGTCTCACTCTGTCACCCAGGCTGGAGTGCAGTGGCGTGATCTAGGCTCATTGCAACCTCCGCCTCCGTGGTGAAAGTGATTCTCCTCCCTCAGCTCCCCGAGTAGCTGGGACTACAGGCGCCCACCACCACGCCCGGCTAATTTTTGTATTTTTAGTAGAGATGGGGTTTCACCATGTTGGCCAGGGTGGTCTCGATCTCTTGACCTTGTGATCCGGCTGCCTCGACCTCCTTAAGTGCGGGGATTACAGGCGTGGGCCACCACGCCCGGCTGGGACAGGCTTTTTTCACTCAGCGTAATTCTCTGGAGTCATCAGGAGTTTGAAAACTCCTCGTGGGACCCAGGTTGACCTACCTACCAGCACCCCATTTTTTCATAGATTGAGAACCAGCGCCTCAGTGTCCCCATCTGTATAGTGGGAGAGAAAAGGTCCCTGCTCCTGGGGCCTTGCCAAGGTGCAAGGAAGCTTTATGACGTCACACACAGTTGCCACGGGCAGCAGCCAATCCTGCTGGCCCCAGAGGTAGCCGCCCTTGGCCCCCCCCCCCCCCCCCCCCGGCGCCTTGCTTGCTTGTGATTGGAGGAGGCATGATGTCACGTGCTCCCATAGACCAATGAGGAGGTGGTCCGGAGGCTGGGTTCAGCTGTAGCCTCAGCGTGGGAAAAAGGGTAAAACGGAACTTTGGGGCCGGGCGCTGGGGCTCACGCCTGTAATACCAGCACTTTGGGAGGCTGAGGCGGGTGGATCGCCTGAGGTCGGGAGCTCGAGACCAGCCTGGCCAACATGGTGAAACCCCGTCTCTACTAAAAGTAGAAAAGTTATCCGGGCATGATGACGCCTGTAGTACCAGCTACTTGGGATCCTGAGAACGAGAAAAATCTCCTGAACCAGGGAGTCGGAAGCTGCAGTGAGCCGAGAGCACGCCACTGCACTCCAGCCTGAGTGACAAGAGCGAGACTCTGTCTTAAAAAATAAAACTGAGCTTTGGAAATTCTTGCCAGGACAAGTTTTCCCTCTCTCAGGGTTAAATCAGTGGTTTCCAAAAAGAAAAAGAAGGAGAAGGAAGGAGGAGGGGAAAGAGGAAGAGAAGGGAGTAGGGGGAAGAAGAAGGGAAGAAAGAAAAAAAAGCCTTTGAGCCAGGGCTGGAGTGAATTCATGACCATTTCTTGAAGTTCCAACCCTTGTAAGCACCCAAAAAAGTGAGGCTATTAATTTTATTTCTGGCAGCACACAGTTCACCCGTCTAAGGAAGATTCCAGAAACTTTAGCACGAGGGCGGTGTGGGTGCTTTGCCATCTCTGGAAGTTCTTATACCTAGAAATAAGAATTGGCCCGGGAGGTTAGAAAATTAATATATTCTGTGGTTGGTTTATTTTTAATAAACCACCATTGCGGGCTCGGGGCGTGGGAGACGGCACAGATTGTTGCTGTTCTTGACGCCCACAAGCAGATGGAAATAAATACTCTAGGTAGGTCATTTTGCAAGACACCCAGTTAAACACTCTGAAGATGTTTTGTCTTTTTCTCCCTGGAAACAAATGTTCCGGGCAGAAATGAAGCTGTTTCTTGCATGTTTTGGGTTGTGTATTAGTTAGCTATTGCTGGGTCACAAGTTACCTTCACATTTGGTGTCTGGGCCAGGCATGGTGGCTCACAGTAATCCCAGTGCTTTGGGAGGCTGAGACGGGGGAGTTGCTTGAGACCAGGAGTTTGAGTCCAGCCTAGGTGACGGAGCGAGACTCCTTCTCTCTATAAAAAAAGAGAAGAGGCCGAGCGCGGTGGCTCACACCTGTAATCCCAGCGCTTTGAGGGGCAGAGTCGGGCAGATCATCTGAGGTGAGGAGTTCGAGACCAGCCTGGCCAACATGGTGAAACCCCGTCTCTACTAAAAATACAAAAATTAGCCAGGCATGGTGGTGCATGCCTGTAATTCCAGCTACTCGGGAGGCAGGAGAATCGCTTGCACCCGGGAGGCAGAGGTTGCAGTGAGCTGAGATTGCACCACTGTACTCCAGCCCGGGTGACAGAGAGAAACTGTCTCAAAAAAAAAAAAAAAAAAAAAAAAAAAAAAAAAAAAAAGGAAGAAGAAGAACTTGGTGTCTTGCAATAACAACAAACTTTTTTTTTTTTTTTTTTTTTTTTTTTGAGATGGAGACTCGCTCTGTCGCCCAGGCTGGAGTGCAATGGCGTGATCTCCAATCACTCAATCACTGCAAGCTCCACCTCCCGGGTTCACGCCATTCTCCTGCCTCAGCCTCCCAAGTAGCTGGGACTACAGGCGTGTGCCACCACACTTGGCTAATTTTTGTATTTTTAGTAGAGACGGGGTTTCACCATGTTGGCCAGGCTGGTCTCAAACTCCTGACTTCAGGTGAGCAGCCCATTTCAGCCTCCCAAAGTGCTGGGAATGCAGGCGTGAGCCACCACGCCCGGCCGGCTCATTTTGTTTTTAAAGGCAGTGATGCACTTGCTCTGTGTTTTCTCTGCTTGCTTTTGTTCCTCTCTCACCCACACTCCATTCCTTTGGGGTCCCTGGGGGCATCTCCAAATTCTCCCCACTGATCCCTCCTCCTAGGTCTGGCCACACCAAGGCACATGACCTCCCCTGACCCGTCCCCCTGCTTCCTCCCCCCGCCCCAACCCAGCGTGCCTGCAGCCCTCTCTACTCCCAACACGGGCCCCAGTGTCTGTTTTGGTCGTATTTTCTCTCCCATCCACAAACGCTGGCTTTGCTTCATCCCCCGTTCCATAAAAAGCAAAGAGTTGGCTCTATCTCCACAGACGCAGCAACACACACAGGCACACGGCCGAGAGGCGACGCGGGGACGCCGCCATGGGTCAGTTATTCTCTCCAGGAAAGT
This sequence comes from Pan troglodytes, assembly GCF_028858775.2. Taxonomy (NCBI): domain Eukaryota; kingdom Metazoa; phylum Chordata; class Mammalia; order Primates; family Hominidae; genus Pan; species Pan troglodytes. The sequence goes on along the minus strand of NC_072418.2, from coordinate 3,832,176 downwards.
AAGCATAGGAAACAGATGGGAAAAAAAGAGGAGACCCTGTCACTTCCCAGAAACAGAGGGGGCCCAGGGACAGGTGGTGGTGGACCCTGGGACTTGAGTTTGATTTGTTAAGGTTGCAATTTTGTGACAAAGAAACGGCATCCAGACCAAGCGCAGTGGCTCACGCCTGTAATCCCAGCCTTTTGGGAGGCCGAGGCGGGTGGATTGCCTCAGGTCAGGAGTTCAAGACCAGCCTGGGCAACATGGTAAAACCCCGTCTCTACTAAAAATACAAAAAATTAGCCAAGTGTGGTGGCACACGCCTGTAGTCCCAGCTACTCAGGAGGCCGAGGCAGGAGAATTGCTTGAACCCAGGAGGCGGAGGCTGCAGTGAGCTGAGATCCGGCCACTGCACTCCGGCCTGGGCGAGAGAGTGAGACTCCATCTCAAAAAAATAAATAAATAAATAAAAATAAAAGAAATGGGCCAGGCGCGGTGGCTCATGCCTGTTATCCCAGCACTTTGGGAGCCTGAGGTGGGCAGATTGCCCGAGGTCAGGAGTTCAAGGCCAGCCTGGCCAACATGGTGAAATCCCGTCTCTACTGAAAATGCAAAAATTATCTGGGCATGGTGGCACATGCCTGTAGTCCCAGCTATTCAGGAGGCTGAGGCAGGAGAGTTGCTTGAACCCCGGAGGCAGAGCTTTCAGTGAATTGAGATCACACCACTGCACTCCAGCCTGGGCGACAGAGTGAGACTCTGTCTCAAAAAAAAAAAAAAAGAAAGAAAGAAAGAGAAAGAAAAAGAAAGGAGGCCAGGTGCAGTGGCTCACGCCTGTAATCCCAGCACTTTGGGAGGCCAAGGCGGGAGGCTCACAGGTCAGGAGTTCGAGACCAGCCTGACCAATATGGTGAAACCTCATCTCTACTAAAAATACAAAAGTTAGCTGGGTGTGGTGGCGCATGCCTGTAATCCCAGCTACTTGGAAGGCTGAGTCAGGAGAATCGCTTGAACCCGGGAGGCAGAGGGGTCAGTGAGTCAAGATGGCATCGCTGCACTCCAGCCTGGGCTACAGAGTGAGACACTGTCTCAAAAAAAAAAAAAAAGAAAAAAGAAAAAAAAGAAAAGTCTGCATTTTACTTTCAGAATTGATAGACTATGGTTCCAAAGGGAAAGGGCTGTGAGGAGGGCCCCTGGGAAGCTTCAGACCTGCTGGGTGGCCTCGGACTCATCACGCCCCCATTTGAGTGGTGGAGCGCTCTGCCGGCAGATGGGTGGCCCCAGGACACGCTGTGCTTGGCAGGAGGCCATCCCCACCTCAACCCCTCTCTCGCCCCGTGCATCACTGACCTTGGCGAGGGGCCACTAGGGGGACATTGCTCCCTGCGGCGTGTGAGGTGCAGCGTGGGCTTGGGAATGTGCAACGTCTCCCGGGAGTGCAGTTTCTCCACTTCACTCCTTTTTTTTTTTTCCCCCTGATTACAGAGGAAATCCGCTTTAGGAATTAAACACTAAGCCTGTAAATATTTCAGTTCCTATCTCCAAGCTAGGGTCTCTCCTCTTGGGCACTATGGATGTTGGGGCCAAGCCATTCTCTGGGGTGGGGCTGTCCTGGGCATTGCAGGGTGCTGAGCAGCGTCCCTGCCCTTCACCCACTCCATGCCAGGAGCACTCCCTGTCATCATGACCACAGATGTCCCGAGACATAGCCCAGTGTCCCCTGGGGACAGAATCACCCCCCCACCATTGAGAACAACTACTATTCTTTCTTTTTTTTTTTTTTTTTTTGAGACGGAGTGTCTCTCTGTCGCCAGGCTAGAGTGCAGTGGTGTAATCTTGGCTCACTGCAACCTCTGACTCCCCGGTTCAAGTGATTCTCCTGCCTCAGCCTCCCAAGTAGCTGGGATTACAGGTGCACACCACCACGCCTGGCTAATTTTTGTATTTTTAGTAGAGCCGGGGTTTCACCATGTTGGCCAGGATGGTCTTGAACGCCTGACCTCGTGATCCGCCCACCCTGGCCTCCCAAACTGCTGGCATTACAGGCATGAGCCACAGCGCCCGGCCAAGAACTACTACTATTCTAGAGGCTAAGGTGGCCAGGCGCGGTGGCTCACGTCTGTCATCCCAGCACTTTGGGAGGCCAAGGCGGACGGATCAGGTCAGGAGATCCAGACCATCCTGGCTAACACGGTGAAACCCCGTCTCTATTAAGAATACAAAAAATTAGCCGGGCACGGTGGCGTGCACCTGTAGTCCCAGCTATTCGGGAGGCTGAGGCAGAAGAATGGCGTGAACCCGGGAGGCGGAGCTTGCAGTGAGCCGAGATCACGCCACTGCCCTCCAGATGTCAATGATGCCCTTTTGTGTGCACCTCCAGGAATGTCTCTCTTTTTTCTTCTTTTTTAGACCAAGTGTCACTCTTGTCGCCCAGGCTGGAGTGCAGTGGCGCCTTCTGCAAACTCCCTCTCCTGAGTTCAAGCGATTCTCTTGCCTCAGCCTCCCAAGTAGCTGGGATTACAGCCACTCACCACCACGCCCAGCTAATTTTTGTATTTTTAGTAGAGACAGGGTTTCACCATGTTGGCCAGGCTGGTCTCGAACTCCTGACCTCAGGTGATCTGTCTACTGGTGGCATTACAGGCGTGCGCCACCGCACCCAGCCAATTTTTTATTTTTATTTTTTGAGAAAGGGTCTTGGTCTGTCACCCAGAGTAGTGGTGGAGTACCGTGGTGCAATCCTAGCTCACTGTACCTCCGAACTCCTGGGCTCAAGCAATCCTCCCACCTGGGCCTCCTGAGTAGCTGGGACCACGGGCATGTGCCACCAGGCCTGGCTTTTAAATTTTTAGTAGAGACAGAGTCTTCCTATGTTGCCCAAGCAGGTCTCAGACTCCTGTCCTCAAGTGATCCGCCTGCCTCAATTTCCCAGCCTGCTGGAATTACAGGCGTGAGCCACCGCACCCGGCCTCACTTCTCCCTCTTTTATGATGAGTTTCTGGGGTTGATAACGGGAACTTGGAAGTGGAACTTCATGCAGAATCATGCTGCTGGCAGGGATTCCAGAGAATACATGCCCCCCTTAAACAGGCAGGGAAACTGAGGCCTGGATGTGCCTGTAAGTGGCCAGCTGGGACTGGAGCCCCGGTCTCCTGATCCCGCATCGGTCGAGGTGGAGTTTTCTCCAGCACAGGATACACCTCTGAGCACCTTAGCAGACGCCCCAAGCACAGCCCAGGAGCCTCGCACTGAGAATTGTGGCCTCAAGTGCTGATGAGGGGGCCAGGCACAGTGGCTCATGCCTGTAATCCCAGCCCTTTGGGAGGCCGAGGTGGAAGGATCACCTGAGGTCAGGAGTTCAAGACCAACCTGACCAACATGGTGAAACCCTGTCTCTAGGCTGGGCACAGTGGCTCACGCCTGTAATCCCAGCAGTTTGGGAGGCCGAGGCAGGCGGATCACGAGGTCAGGAGATCGAGACCATCCTGGCTAACATGATGAAACCCCGTCTCTACTAAAAAAAAAAAAAAAAAAAATTAGCCGGGCGTGGTGGTGGGCGCCTGTAGTCCCAGCTACTCGGGAGGCTGAGGCGGGAGAATGGCGTGAACCCGGGAGGCGGAGGTTGCAGTGAGTCGAGATCGTGCCACTGCGCTCCAGCCTGGGCGACAGAGTGAGACTCCGTCTCAAAAAAACAAACAAACGAAACCCTGTCTCTATTAAAAATACAAAAATTAGCCGGACGTGGTGGCACATGCCTGTAATCCCAGCTACTCAGGAGGCTGAGGCAGAGGAATCTATTGAACCCGTGAGGCGGAGGTTGCAGTGAGCTGAGATCGCACCACTGCACTCCAGCCTGGGCAACAGAGCAAGACTCTGTCTCAAAAAAAACAAAAGAGCTACTGAGGGGCCTGGAGTCCTTCTGCGATTGGCAGGGGTTTTTCCGTCATCAGCTCTGCACCCCTCGGCCTGCCTTAATGCCCCCCGTGAGCCTTCCCACTTCCCCAGCCTCACTCATCCCAGGAGATGGCCAGATGTTTGAGTCTCGCACCGCTGGACACTTAGGTTGCGTCCAATTTTTTTTTTTTTTGAGACGGATTTTCGCTCTGTTGCCCAGGCTGGAGTGCAATGGTGCAATCGCGGCTCACTGCAACCTCTGCCTCCTGGGTTCAAGTGATTCTCCTGCCTCAGCCTCCTGAGTAGCTGGGACTACAGGCCCCTACCACCACACCCAGCTAATTTTTTGTATTTTTAGTAGAGATGGAGTTTCACCATATTGGCCAGGATGGTCTCGAACTCCTGAGCTCAAGTGATCTGCCTGCCTTGGTCTCCCGAAGTGCTGGGATTACAGGTGTGAGCCACCACGCCTGGCCTTGTATGACATTTTGATCTAACAACCAATGCTCCATCAGCCCAGAGAGGTCAGGTCCATGAGTGCACCGTCCACCCCAGGGCAGCACAGGTGACGGTTGTGCCAACTGTGTCCCAGAGCATAGCCAGCCATCTTTCCAGCCTCAGTGTCGGCTTCTTTCCTGTCCACCCATTAAGCAAGTGTCGCATGTTTTAGATTTGGAGTTATGGCAGAACCCCACTTCTGGTACTAATTTTGTTGTTGTTGAGACAGGGTCTTTGTTCTGTCGCCCAGGCTGGAGTGCAGTGGTGCAATCACAGCTCACTGCAGCCTCAACCTCCCATGCTCACGCCATCCTCCCATCTCAGCCTCCCAAGTAGCTGGGACTACAGGCATGCGCCACCATGCCCAGCTAATTTTTTGTAGAGATGGGGTCTTGCCATGTTGCCCAGGCTGGTCTCAAACTCCAGGGCCCAAGCGATCCTCCTGCCTTGGCCTCCCAAAGTGCTGGGATTCCAGGCATGAGCCACTACACTGGCCTCTGGTGCTAATGTCTGCATTAGTGAAAATGTAACCCACCTCTGCCACTAAGAGAAACAGGGAGGATGCAACGTCACGTGGGGTCAACGTTTCTTTGCCAAAGCTCCTCAAACGCTTTCCCCCAAAGAGAGGCAGACCATGGCCTACAGCATTTCAAATTGTCCTTAATGAAAAAGGAAGAGATCCCAGCAAAGTCTGGGTTGAACAGTCATGCCACAAGGCAAGAACCCACCTCCCGTGTGCCCCCCAGTTCTCCCCCAGGACAGCCCCTCTGGGGGAGCCACAGGAATGGAAATGGAGCCTGGGTCCCTGGCACTACCATGCAGGGGTCCACTCTGACCCTCAGGGGCACTGGATACTCTGCAGCATGCGGAGGGCGTGGTGAAGGTGCTGTCGGGTGGTGGGGGCACAGCCGTGGCTCCGCAGGACGTCCAGGGAGTAGGAGGTGCCAGGGGACCCCTGCTCCCAGAGGGTGAGCTGCAAACCCTCACCCTCGCCACTCAGCACCAGTTGGGCTGGGACTCCACTGAAGCTCACCTGCAAAGGGTAAGATACCAGTCAAGGGGAGACGGGTACCCCTGCACCTGCCTCCAGCCCTGGCGCTCCAGAAGGACAAGTGGACACTGGACCCAGAGCCCCCAGTCTGGCCCCTAGTGCCTGCCCCAGCCACAGGAACTCGGGGTCGGGAGGCCAAGTGCTCCACTGTACACCTGGGGAAACTGAGGCTCAGATGGGGGCTCCCCTGCCCACAGTCTTCCAGCAAGACCCTGACTTTTTTTTTTGAGACAGAGTCCTGCTCTGTCACCCAGGCTGGAGTGCAGTGGCGCGATCTCGGCTCACTGCAAGCTCCGCCTCCCGGGTTCACGCCATTCTCCTGCCTCAGCCTCCCCAGTAGCTGGGACTACAGGTGCCCGCCACCATGCCCGGCTAATTTTTTTTTTTTTTTGTATTTTTAGTAGAGACGGGGTTTCACCGTGTTAGCCAGGATGGTCTCTATCTCCTGACCTCGTGATCCGCCTGCCTCGGCCTCCCAAAGTGCTGGGATTACAGGCGTGAGCCACCGTGCCCGGCCTTTTTTTTTTTTTTTTTTTTTTTTTGAGACGAAGTCTTGCTCTGTCGCCCAGGCTGCAGTGCAGTGGCACGATCTCGGCTCACTGCAACCTCCGCCTGCCAGGTTCAAGCAATTCTCCTGCCTCAGCCTCCTAAGTCGCTGGGATTACAGGAAGGCTCCACCACGCCCAGCTAATTTTTGTATTTTTAGTAGAGACGGGGTTTCACCGTGTTGGTCAGGCTGGTCTCAAACTCTTCACCTTGTGATCTGCCCGCCTCGGCCTCCCAAAGCACTGGGATTACAGGTGTGGACCACAGTGCCTGGCCCAAAAACGTCGTGCATTTTCCATGCTGTAGTGTTGTACACGGGAGCCAATACTTTTTTTTTTTTTTTCCGGGAGGCAAATGCTTCCTAAGGCTCCCCCAAAGCTTGCTCCGTAACAGCACAGGCAGGCCAGACCCCACCCTGCCGAGCCCCAGTGCCCCCTGAGTTTGAGCCTTGGGCTCACCTGCACCATCCCATTGCTGAACAGCAGCAGCAGGGCTTGCTCAGAGGCCAGGAAGCGCAGGAGGCAGAGGCCGGGTCCAGCAGGTGGCACAGGTGTGGGGAGGGTCCCCTCCTGTGGACAGACTCGGCTGAGGTCACGTGACGCAGGGGGCGTCCCCACCCCTCGCCCCCCCCCCCCCCCAGCACCCCAGCTCTCACCTCCCGCAGCCGCCGCTGCAGGCAGCCGGCAAAGAGCTGCAGCACGGCCAGCTTGGCGCCCAGCGGGCCAGGCACATCCCTCAGGGCGAAGGTTTCCAGCCTCCCGCAGTCGGGCATGTAGCACACTTGGCTGGGGCCAGGACACAGGGCCTCTGTCCTGGACAGCCCAGGCCAGTGGACACCCTTCCATCGAGCTACACCCCCTGGAATGGTGGCTTTAAAGAGCAGCTCTGCCCTAGTTACACCTTATCCATATGCCCAGTGCGGCTCTCTGTCCTCTCTTCACCTCAGCTGACAGCTGGTCCACCCTTCCTGCCTTCCAACTCTGTCCACACTCCAGCCCCTCTCATCCCTCGCTGGTCACCGGCACAGCCCAGGCCTCCGCCACTGCCCACCTGATGAGTCTAGCCACCTCCCCACTGGCCCCTATGTCACTCCCGCTAGAAAGATTGTGTTAAGGCCGGGCGCGGTGGCTCACACCTATAATCCCAGCACTTTGGGAGGTCCAGGTGGGAGGATCACCTGAGGTCGGGAGTTCGAGACCAGCCTGGCCAACACGGAGAAACCCCGTCTCTACTAAAATTCAAAATTAGCCAGGAGTGGTGGTGGGTGCCTGTAATCCCAGCTACCCCAATCCCGGGAGTGGGAGGTTGCGCTGAGCCGAGATTGCACTCCAGCCTGGGCAACAAGAGCAAAACTCCGTCTCAAAAAAAAGAGACAGGGTCTCGTTCTGTCACCCAGGCTGGAGTGCAGTGGTGCAATCGTGGCTCACTGGAGCCTTGACCTCCTGGGACCAAGTGATCCTCCCACCTCAGCCATCCAAGTAGCTGGGACCTACTGATGCATACCCTTGCAGCTGGCTAATTAAAAAAAAAAAAAAATTGGCCAGGTGCGGTGGCTCACGCCTGTAATCCCAGCACTTTGGGAGGCTGAGGCGGGCAGATCACGAGGTCAGGAGATCTAGACCATCCTGGCTAACACAGTGAAACCCCATCTCTACTAAAAATACAAAAAATTAGCCAGGAGTGGCTGAGCGCGGTGGCTCATGCCTGTAATCCCAGCACTTTGGGAGGCCGAGGCGGGTGGATCACCTGAGGTCAGGAGTTCGAGACCCGCCTGGCCAACATGGAGAAACCCCGTCTCTAATAAAAATACAAAATTAGCCAGGAGTGGTGGCGGATTCCTGTAGTCCCAGCTACTCAGGAGGCTGAGGCAGGAGAATGGTGTGAACCCAGGAGGTGGAGCTTGCAGTGAGCCGAGATTGCGCCACTGCACTCCAGCCTGGGTGACAGAGTGAGACTCCATCTCAAAAAAAAAGAAAAAGAAAAAAAAAAAGAAAAAAGAAAATTTTGTAGAGAAAGGTCTTGCTGTGTGGCCCAGGCTGATCTCAAACTGCTGGGCTCAAGTGATTCTCCCACCTCAGCCTCCCACAGTGCCAGGATTACCGGCGTGCACCACCACGCCCAGCTAATTTTTAATTTTTTTGTGGAGATGGGGTCTTGCTATGAGGCCAAGGCTGATCTCAAACTGCTGGGTTCAAGCGAGTCTCGCACCTCAGCCTCCAACGTGCCAGGATTATAGGTGTGTGCCACCACGCCAAGCTAATTTTTAAAATTTTTGTAGGGATGGGGTCTTGCTATGTTGTCCAGGCTGATCTCGATCTCCTGGGCTCAAGGAATCCTCCTGCCTTGGCCTCCCAAAGCACAGGGCTGCCGCTTGTCATTCACGTCACTTTCTCAGAGACCCCTTCCCCTTCCCCCTACCCACACGACTGAGATTCACCTCCTCTCCTAATCTGCCTCTTCACTGGGTTCATTTACTACGGAAACGCACTTGCTTATTTGTTTAGCATTGTTCTCCCCGACCAGGCAGGGAGCACCTGTAGGTGTGCACAGTAGGTGCTTAATAAATACTTGAGAGAAGAATGAAAAAAGGCAGGGGGAGTGCCTGGTCCCCCAGGGCACAGGAGACCACAACTTACCCTCTGGGGGGTCGCGGGGCCATGTGTGTGCCGTCCCGAAGCAGGACACCACTGCCCCCGTCCGAGAGCTGGTAGCCAAAGCCGTATTTGCTGGAATAATCCACCCATTTGGGGGCCCAGAGGATGGGCTGCTGCTCTCCCGGGGGGTCCTGTGTGGCTGGGCACAAACAAAGGTATGCTGAGCCAGGGGTCAGGGGTCAGGCATATAGTAGGCACTCAATAAATGCGATGGACTGAAACCATGGGTGAGACCCTTCCCACGGCGGGGACCGGACAGAGGCTTGGGGGCTTCGGTGGTGGATTCCAGGAGACCAGACATCAACAGAAGCCACGGAACCGTAACTAATTTCTGGCTTGCAGAGGGAGACTGTGGGATACTGGCGCACCCCTGGGAATGAGCAATTCTCAAATACTTGCAATGCTCTGAAAATACTACACATTTCTGTGTGTGTTTTTGTTTGTTTTGTTTTGTTGAGACAGAGTCTTGCTCTGTCCCCAGGCTGGAGTGCAGTGGCACAATCTCGGCTCACTGCAACCTCCGCCTCCCGGGTTCAAGCCATTCTCCTGCCGCAGCCTCCTGAGTAGCTGGGATTATAGGCACGTGCCACCACGCCCAGCTAATTTTTGTATTATTAGTAGAGATGGGGTTTCACCATGTTGGCCAGGATGGTTTCGATCTCCTGACCTTGTGATCCACCCGCTTCAGCCTCCCAAAGTGCTGGGATGACAGGCGTGAGCCACCATGCCCTGCTCCGTTTCTGGGTTTTTGCTTGTTTGTCTGTTGACTTTTCAGACAGTGGCATGATCTCAGCTCACTGCAGCCTCCACCTCTGAGCTCAAGTGATCCTCCTTCCTCAGCCTCCTGAGTATCTGGGACAACATGCATGCACCACCATGCCCGGTTCATTTTTTTGTAGAGATGGGGTCCCGAGGCTGGGCGCGGTGGCTCATACCTGTAATCCCAGCACTTTGGGAGGCCGAGACCATCCTGGCTAACACAGTGAAACCCCATCTCCACTAAAAATACAAAAAAAAAATTAGCCAGGCACGGTGGCGGGCGCCTGTAGTCCCAGCTATTCGGGAGGCTGAGGCAGGAGAATGGCGTGAACCCGGGAGGTGGAGCTTGCAGTGAGCCCAGTTCGCGCCACTGCACTCCAGCCTGGGCGACAGAGCGAGACTCCGTCTCAAAAAAAAAAAAAAAGCACCCGGGCATGATGGCTGATGACGCCTGTAATCCCAGCACTTTGGGAGGCCGAGGCAGCCAGATCACCTGAGGTGAGGAGTTCGAGACCAGCCTGGCCAACATGGTGAAACCCTGTCTCTACTAAAAAAATACAAAAATTAGCAGGTGTGGTGGCACACGCCTGTAATCTCAGCTACTCGGGAGGCTGAGGCAGGAGAATCACTTTGAACCCAGGAGGTGGAGGTTGCGATGAGCCAAGATGGCACCATTGCACTCCAGCCTAGGCAACAGAGTGAGATTCCGTCTCTTAAAAGAAAAGAAAGAAAAGGAAAAGAAAAGGCTTCTGGGCTGGAGACCTGGCGTGTGGTTTGGGGCTCCCTCTCTAAGGGTGGCAGTATGTGTGGGTCAGCGGAGGCTCAGGGAGAGGAGGGGAGAGGAAGAGGGTTTGGGTTCTGGGACACTGGGGATAAGAGGGGTCCCCCTTTGGAGTGTGGCCTGTGGGCACAGGGCTCTGTGGCCAATGTCCCAGGTCACGTTTCCTCACTCACTGGGTCTCTAACAAGCCCAGGTCATGAATTTAAGAGACCCTGAAACGTAAGGCTGCCCCAGAGCCCTCCGTGCCAGGCTCTGTACACAGGAGGGCTAACCCACTCCCCTGATGTCACCGTGTCCTGGGGCCTCCCTCACCCCTACTCCTCACCCCCAGAAATACCCAGGAGGGCCCAGGATGGGAATGAAGCCAATTTTACTTGGCTAGTAAGAGTAAAGGTGATCCTGGGGGCTGGGCCGGCTCCTACCCGGGGGGCCTACGTCCAGGCACAGCTGCAGGTGTCTGAGGGCCGCCTCCACCTCTGGCCGCCGGCTCCCCGCGGGCCCTGGGAAGACAGGTCTTTGTGCCGCAGACAGGCCTGGGTTCCCACCACCAGGCTCTTCCAACCAGTCCCACTCCCCGCGGCTCCATCCGGGAACATCTCGTCCTCAACCCAGAGGCGGCGTTCCCATTTGACAGGCGGGAAAGGTGAGGCCGGGACGGCGGCTGTGAGCCTGGTAAGCCACGGCCTTGGTCCCCCCCTCACTTGTAATTCCTCCCTCCGCACCTGCAGCCCCGGGCTGGGACGGGGATCTGCTCACCGGCCAGGTCACTCTGCAGGGTCCCGTGTGCGACCAGGTGGATGGGGCCTTCCAGGCAGGGAACCTCTTTCGCAGACAGGGAGCTCTGAGGTGGGAGCAGCAGGGGTGGGGGTGGCCCCGGCCCCAGCCCCAGGGACAGGCGTGAGGTGGGTGGCGGGCTCTGGCCCCTGCCTGTGCCCTCCGTGCTTTGCACACAGAGGCACTGCTTTCCCCTTGGGAGGCAGCCTCGGAGTGTCTCGGAGGCATACAGTAGGTGCTCAATAAATGTGATGGATTGAAGCCATGGATGGGACCCTTCCCATGGCCTGGAGCCCGGCCCTTGGGAAACCCCAGGTGGGCACATTTGGACGCAAATGGATCCCAGCTCTGATGCATCATGCTGGGACTAGGGGGAGGGGGCCGGGCTTGAAGACCCCAGAAGGGGTTCAGAGAAGCCGGCATGGGGGAGGGGGTTTTAGCAGGGGCCAGCATGCCCTCCACCTGTGTCTCCCCGTGTCCCCCACCCCGATGTCTCACCTCGCCGTCCCACTCCATGGAGTCAGGGTCTGGCCCACCTTCTCCTGGACCCGAGGCCTCTTTAGGCGTGAAGGGGCCTGAGGGAGGCACAAGGCCTTGGAGGGGGCACAGCCTGGGCCCCAAGCTGGGGGTAAGGGGGCACCTGCCACCCACACCCACCCCTGATGTGGAGACAGAGCGGAGCAGGTGGCAGGTGTGGGCAGGCGGGAGGTGTGGGCAGGTGGGAGGTGTGGGCAGGTGTTGGGCAGCTGTGGGCAGGTTGGAGGTGTGGGCAGGTGTTGGGCAGGTGTGGGCAGGTATTGGGCAGGTAGCAGGCGTGGGAGGCGTGGGCAGGTGTTAGGCAGGTGTGGGCGGGGGTGGTACTTACAGGGTGGCCGGCACTGGGTGAGCAGCCGCTGGCCCACCTTCCAGAAGATCCTGCCCAGAGGCGGGGGTATGGCGAAGATGGGGGCACTGTGGCAGGAGTGGGCCGGCAGCCGGTCTGGAGTGAAACCCTTTGGATGGGGATTTGGGATTATCCCCGGCTTAGGTCACCCAGCCCCTGAGCACCTGGGTTACCTGGGGCAGGGCGGGGCCTCCCTCGGCTGAGCAGGGCAGGCTCTGGCTCATCACCTGCCAGGGACCCCACGCCGGGGACCCCACGCCGGGGACCGCCGCCCACCTGTGTGAAGAAGTCGTCCTGCAGCAGGTGGTCCAGGCTGGGCCGCTCGGCCGGGTTGGGTGCTAGGAGGTGCGCGATGAGGCAGCGCGCATTGGCGGACAGATGAGCGGGTTCGGGGTAGTGGCCCTCACGGATGTTTTGGTACATCTCCGACAGGGGTGAGGCCATGAAGGGCGGGGTGCCGGTCAGCACCATGTACCTGGGCCAGGTGGGGGGGCAAGAACCTGGGTGTCCAGGCATCGCTCAGAGCTACCCCTGCACACTTGCCCAGACCTGCCTACACAGCTTAGCTGTGCAACCCATATCGGCTTCCTCATCTCCCAACATCCGCCTGCACCTAGCACCCTGTGCAGTCCCATGCACGCTGCTTGGTGGACACCAGCGTCTGTCTATCCCCTGGCTGCACCTGGCACCCTGTGCAGTCCCATGGACCCTGCTTGGTGGACACCAGCGTCTGTCCATCCCCTGCCTGCACCTGGCTCACCCTGAACTCACCTGCATACACCTTTTCAATGCTTCTATTTTTTTTTTAAGACAGGGTCTCGTTCTGTCACCCAGGCTGGAGTGCCGTTGTGCAATCACAGCTCACTGCAGTCTCCACCTCCTGAGCTCAAGCAATCCTCCCAACTCAGCCTCCTGAATAGCTGGGACTACAGATGCACACCACCACTCCTGGCTAATTTTTGTAATTTTTGTAGAGACAGGGTTTCGCCAGCTTGGCCAGGCTGGTCTTGAACTCCTGGGCTCAAGCGATCCTCCTGCCTTGACCTCCCAAAGCTCTAGGATTATAGGCGTGAGTCACTGCGCCTGGCCTCCACCTTCCAATGCTATCCCATGCCCGCTCACACCTGCCCTGCTCCCACACACGCTGTATCCCTGTACACATACGCCCTGACCTGCCTGTGCCGCTGCCACCTGCCCACACCTGTCCATGTCTGTGTGCACACCCTCCCCCGTCCTCCCTCACACACGCATCCCCACACATGTCCTGTTCATACCGCACGCTTGGTGGCGACAGGTGCCTGTTCCACGCGCCTCACCCTGCACAACGGTCCCCACCTGTTCCGTGCAGGCTACCCCCCGCCACACCTGCCCCTCTGGAGGCCCTGCCCACCTTCTCCAGGACCCCACTCACATGATGCAGCCCAGAGCCCAGATGTCCAACTGGCAGGAGTGACCATTTCTGGAGACAACCTCAGGGGCCAGGAAGTTAGGGGTCCCACAGAGTACTCTAGGAAGGGCGTTATGGGGGGCTCAGGAAGGCTGGGTGGGATCCCCGTGCCAGACTTCAGGGCCAGCCGTGCCCACCCAGACAGACTGCTCAGAGCCCTCCCCCCGGCTCTCACCTGTGGCAGCGGCCCCCTGGCCCCACCTTGGCCGCCAGTCCCAGGTCTCCAATCTTCACCTCCATGTTCTTGTTAAGGAAGAAGTTACCTGGCAGTGGGAGGGGCATTGCACATGGGGGTGGATCCGTGCCCACCTCCCGACGCCCCCGCCCACAGTTCCCCTGCCTGGCACTCACTGAGCTTCAGGTCGCGATGCACGATGCAGGGCTGGTGCAGGTAGCGCAGGCCGCTGACCAGGCCCCGCAGGTAGTAGCGCACTTCTGGCTTGGTCAGGGTCTGCCACGCCCTCAGCACGTGGGCCAAAGACTGTGGGTGACCAGCGGCCCCAGATTAGAAGGCAAAGGTAAGCTCAGCCTGGCCAAGGTGGTATGGCTGATTATGGGATGAGCACAGGTGAGCGCAGGTGCACACAGGTGAGCAAAGATGACCAACCCCAATAGGAGCATGCGGGTTCAGATGGGCCCAGGTGGCCACTGAGGGGGGCACGAACCTTTCCCCACGGGCACAGTTGCCCGGCCCCGGTCCCGCACCTGGCACCACCTTGAGGGTGAACACGGCGCTGGTGGACATGCTTGTCAGCTGGAGAAGGGCCAGGTGATTAGGAGTGAACGCAGAGGGGGCATATTCTGGCACAGGTGGACCCAAGTGGGCTCAGGTCTACTTAATGGGCACAGTGAGTTCAAGGGAGTGTATGAAGACATGATGACTAAGTTCAACTAGGCCACGGTGGGCACAGCGGGGTGCAGGAGGGGCGCAGGTGACCACAGGTAGGCACAGGGGCATGCTGGTGGGTACAGGTGGGCATGGGTGAGTCCAAGGGGGCCAAGAAGAAGCAAACACATTCTGATGGGCCCAGGTGGTCACAGGTGAGTCTGAGACGGGCCTGATGAGCACAGCATAAGCTGGGCCCAGGTGGATCAAGAGAGCCTGGGTGTGCCGGGGTGAGTAAAGGATGGACACAATTGGCCCTACGTAGACGTAAGAAGCGCTGGCGAATGGACAGCAGAGGGCACACAGGATGGTACGGGGGGCAGCGGCGAGGTGCAGATGGACACAGGGTGGACAGAGACGGGCACAGCTGACATGACTCCTGCCCTCTCCCCGCCCCCGGGCACCTGGCGGCTGCAGTACTCCAGCACCATGTACACATGGTCGCGGTCAGCAAAGTGTCCGTGGAAAGCCACGATGTTGCGGGGTCGCAGGCGGCTATGCAGGGCAATCTCGCGCTCCACCTGCAGGCACGGCCCCGACATGTACCCGCCTGCAGCGGGGCACAGGCTGCAGGATGCTCGCCTGCCTCCTGTACGATCTCATGGCCACCCAGGGCTGGGACCAAAGGGCAGGGCCTTCTTCGGGACATGCTGCGGGCTGCGGGCTGTGGGCCCTGGGGACCGATGGGGACACGCACCTTTCCCTGCGGGCGAAGTCACCTGGCCCCAGCCCCGCCACACGGCACCACCTTGAGGGCGAACACGGCGCTAGTGGACATGTCTGTCAGCTTGTAGCAGCGGCTGAAGGCGCCCTGTGGGGAGGGGTCAGCAGATCAGTGGGCAGGTGTGCACGGGTGTGCAAGCTGGCAGTGCGTACAGAGGCACAGGGCAGCCAGGGACGCAGGCGCGTCCAGGTCTCTTCACACACACACCGGGGAAAAAACAACACACAGCTCCCACCCTCCCGCCTGGACACACAAGACATGATGCACACAAGAAGGCACAGAGACACAGACACACAGACACATCCACGCCTGGTGCATACAGGCCACGGACCAGAAGACAGCACCGGATGCACAACACCACGCCTGAATACGACACACGAACACACAACACCCAGACACAGAGTCACCATGCATGGACACACAACGCAACACCCAGATACACAACGCAGCAACACACAAACACATGAATATACAATGTCTGGACACACAGTCACCACGTGTGGACACACAACACAATACCCAGACACAGCGCAGGAACACACAAACACATGAACACACAACACCTGGACACACAGTACAACACATGGACAAAGACACAGACACAAACACATGAACACACAACTCCTAGACACACCACATATGAACACACAAACACACAAGCACACCACATGAACACACAACACCCAGACACACAACACAATGACTGGACACACAAAGGCATGACGCACAAACAACAGGTGAACAAGCAACACAACACCCAGACACACACACACACGAACACCGCACAGCACCCAGACACTTGGAAGCAGCGGGCACAGACGCGGCACACTCAGACCCTCGCCAGGCTCGCACACACACCCAGAGGCAACACAGCGTCGCATCCCGAGGCCGAGCCGCACGCCCACACCCCGGACACGCAACCCACGGACACGCCGCACAGCGCGCCCAACACGGTTCCCGCCATGCGAAACCCCGCACGGGAGGCCCCGCGGCTCCGGACGCGCGCCCGCGCCAGACCCCGCGCTCTCAGGGACGCGCCGCGTAGACCGCGCAGGATCGCCCGCGCGCCCCGGGACCCCAGCCCAGCCCGGCCCGGCCCCGTCGCGGACTCGGGGCGCGGGGCTCCCACCTTGCCGATCAGCTTCTCGCGCCTGTACACGCGGCCCGAGCCCGGGTCTCGCAGGAAGGCGGCGACCAGGGGACGACTCCTGCGCCCCCGCCGCGGCCGGGGCTCCATCGCGCGGGCTCTGGTGCAGCCGGGCCGGGACCACCGCGCTGCGGCCGCTCCGGGGCCGCTCTGAGGGGGCAGGAGCCGCCGGGGCGCGTCTTATTGGCCGCGGGGGATGGGAGGGGGCGGAGCCCGGGCGCAGGTCCAGCCCGGGGAGGGGCGGGAGGTGCCCGGCCGGGGAGTGGGGGGCACGTGAGCGGCGGGGACGCCGCGGCTGGGGAAGTTCCACGGACCAGAGCGCGCCCGAGTCCCGCGCGCCAACCGGGCGCCAGGGGCCGCGCTCAGCCAGCTAGCTCCTCCGACCCTGCACCCCCGGGCTGGCTGGGAACCGCTGATACGCCCGCTTTACCGAGCGGGAAACTGAGGCTGTCTTGCGCGTGGGGGGTTGGGGGCTTCCGGGGGCCTCTCCCCCACAGTGCGCTTGAGGTATGAGCCTCGACGTTCTGAATGTGTGCCATTTCGGGTCCTCCCTGCTGGCGGGTCCCTGGGGCCCAGATGAAAACGTGGGGCTTGATGGCCCTGGGCACTGGGGAGCCACAGCAGAATTCGGAGCTGCAGAGAAGCCCAGCGTTTGTGATGCTGGGGCTGGTGGGGAGGGCGGTGAGGCCTGGGACAGGGACCCAGGAGGCAGGACCGGGGCTTGGGGACCCATGGGCTGGGGTCCTACAGGGTAGTGGATGTCCCATATGAGGGAGCTTCAGCCCGGAGAAGGGATGGGCTGTGTGGAGCAGCAGGTGGACCCTGGCTGGGGTTTGCACGGACAGCCAGGTGGGGACGTCCTTGAAATGGCGACCTCAGAGAGCATCAGAAACCTCAGAGAACTCAGAGAACAGCTGGGTGGGAAGACAGTGGGGGGCTTGGGACTCCCCCGGAATCGTGGGGGTGGTTGCTCCAAGCCCTGCCCCAGACTCAGGTGCATCCCTTTCCTGGTGAGGTCTTCCCTCACCCTTCCACCCAGCCTGGGATACAAAAATGGGCCTTGTCCCCATTGTACAGGCGAGACCTTGAGACCCAGTGATGCGAAGTCGCTCAGTCAGCCCAGGAAAGGGCAGCGCTGGGTTTGAATCCCGGCAGCCGCCCCTGGACGCCTGCGGTATTAATCCCCAAATGTTACATAACACCAGGAATGGGGAGGGGTTACCAGGCTCCGTGGGGCTGGAATTTTCCAGGGACCAGATTTCGGAATCTGGCCCGGCCACACCACTAGGGACAGGAAACACCTTCTGAGCCGTCACATGTCCACCTGGTGTCACGAATGGGGCCCCCTTGCATTGGACGGGGCTGAGCTCCGGCACCTTTGCGGGGGTTCTGGTCCCAGGGCCAGGGCGGAAGATTCCTGGCCAGCCTGGGGCCACCGGGTTGCAGCTGGGGAGCCCAAGTCCCCTGCTGATGAGAACCAGGTGAGGCAGCTGCAAGGTGGGCTGCTCGGGGCCCGAGTGTCTGAGCTGTCACACGACTGTCACCCTGGAATCCTCCAGGGGCAGAAAGCCAGTTCCTTGCTTTTTTGTTTTTTGTTTTTTTTTGAAACAGAGTCTTGCTCTGTCGCCCAGGCTGGAGTGCAGTGACGTGATCTTGGCTCACTGCAACCTCCATCTCCCGAGTTCAAGCGATTCTCCTGCCTCAGCCTCCCAAGTAGCTGGGACTACAGGTATGCGCCACCACACCCAGCTGATGTATTTATTTATTTGTATTTTTAGTAGAGACGGGTTTCACCATGTTGGTCAGGCTGGTCTCAAACTCCTGACCTCAAATGACCCGCCTGCCTCGGCCTCCCAAAATGCTGGGATGACAGGCGTGAGCCACCAGGCCTGGCTTCCGGTTCCTTCCTGCTAGCACCAGTCCATCCTGGCATCAGTTCAGGCATTTGTTAAGCACTTACTGCGTATGGGCCTGTGTCAGGCTGTGCGAGCCCAAGGCAGACCCAGCCCTGTCCTCGTAAAAGGACCACTGCTTAACGGACTGCAAGAACGTCCAAGACTTCACCAAGTCAGGGGTCAAGGAAAGCTTTGGAGGTGGAAGGAAGTGAGCCAGGCCCATTCTGGGCAGTAACTTGTCCCTGAGGCAGGTGCTGTTCTTAGCCCTGTGTTACAGATGAGGAAACTG
This sequence comes from Pan troglodytes, assembly GCF_028858775.2. Lineage (NCBI taxonomy): Eukaryota > Metazoa > Chordata > Mammalia > Primates > Hominidae > Pan > Pan troglodytes. The sequence goes on along the minus strand of NC_072418.2, from coordinate 3,813,969 downwards.
AGGCTCCGAACGTCCGGTGCCAGCCCAGGATCACCGCGGACTGCATGTGGCTGAGCCTGGAGTCTAGGTGGGAGTGAATCCAGAGCTCCTGGTCCCCCCACAATAGGTCTGTCCCTCTTTCAGGCTGCCAGCCCCAGCAGTCCCAGGGAGCAGTGCCAGGCAAGGCCCTCGTGCTGAGGCGGGCGTCTGAGCTTCCTAGGGGGAAAGAAATCAGAGCTCCTGGCCCAGAGCCTTGCAGCCCGCCTGTCAGCTGATGCTCCTTGCACAGAGACCGGCTCGCCCTCCCTCTCCCCTGGCCGCCCACGGCTTTTCCTGGCTGAGATTCCACTATGGAGCTGGGAAAGGCCTCGTAGTCCCGGCCTGTGCCCCTCTGAGCAGGGACTCTGTCCCCCAGCCTATGTGAGCCCTCCTAACCAGCTGTCCCCATCCCCCGCCCTGCCCCAGGCTGGCTGCTCACCACAGCCTTGCCCCAGGGGAGTTTTGGGGGGCTAAGGATGAATGCCCCCAAAGACACCCCTCAGCTCTCCCTGAAGGCCTCTTACACAGATTAGGGGATGGGGAGGGACTGCTGTTGGGTACAAGTCTCCTTTTGAGGATGAACTGTTTTAGAATTAGATAGAGGGGGTGCTTGTTCAACACTGTGAGGGCAGTAAATGCTGCTGAATTGTGCACTTTTAAAAAGGGTAAATTTTATGTTATGTGAATTTCACCTGAAAGGTTAAAAAAAAAAAAAAAAAGAATTGGCCGGGCCCTGTGGCTCACACCTTAGTCCTAGCACTTTGGGAGGTCAAGGCAAGAGGATCACTTGAGGTCAGAAGTTCGAGACCAGCCTGGCCAACATGGCGAAACCCTGTCTCTACTAAAAATACAAAAATTAGTTGGGCGTGGTGGCTCACACCTGTAATCTCAGCACTTTGGGAGGCCGAGGCGGGCGGATCATGAGGTCAAGAGATCGAGAGCATCCTGGCTAACACGGTGAAACTTCATCTCTACTAAAAATACAAAAAATTAGCTGGGTGTGGTGGCGGGTGCCTGTAGTCCCAACTACTCGGGAGGCTGAGGCAGGAGAATGGCGTGAACCTGGGAGGCGGAGCTTGCAGTGAGCCGAGATCGCGCCACTGCACTCCAGCCTGGGTGACAGAGCAAGATTCCATCTCAAAAAAAAAAAAAAAAAAAAAAAGTAGTTGGGCATGGTGGTGCGAGACTGTAATCCCAGCTACTCGAGAGGCGGAGGCACAAGAATCCCTTGAACCCAGGATGCAGAGACTGCAGTGAGCCAACTACACTCCAACCTGGACAACAGAGTGAGACTCCCTCTCAGAAAAAAAAAAAAAAAACAAAAAACGGTAAATAAAGAGGACCAGGTGCAGTGGCTCACGCCTGTAATGCCAACACTTTGAGAGGCGGAGGTAGGAGGTTTGCTTGAGCCCAGCAGTTGGAAACCAGCCTGGAAAACAAAGCAGGACCCTGTCTCTACAAAAAAATTGTCTAAATTAGCCGGGCATAGTGGTGCATGCCTGTAGTCCCAGCTACTCAGAAGGCTGAGGTGGGAGGATCGCTTGAGCCCAGGAGGTCAAGGCTGCAGTGAGCTGTGATTGCACCACTGCACCCCAGCCTGAGCGACAGAGCAAGACCCTGTCTCAAAAAAATTTAAAAAAGAAAGAAAAGGACAGAAAGATAAAAAGAAAAAAAAGAAATCTGGCCCCTTCTATTTGCTGCCCTCTGTCAGCATCTGCTTGAGACAGTGCATCTCTTCGAGCAGTCAAGAAAGTCCAGCCTACCTCAACTCACACCATCCCTGGAGCCCACCCCAGCCACGGGAAACCACCTTTTCCTCTAATGGCCCAGTTCGTCCCAGGGCAGGCTCTCATTGGCCCACTTGGGTCACATGGTCATCCCCCAGCCAATCCCCGTCTCTGGGAGATGGAATTATCTGATTGGCCAAGCATGGGTTACGTCATACGCAATGGAGGAGGTGGGCCAGTCCACCTGATCCACGTCGCCTGAAAGTGACAGAACAGGTGGTTTTCAGCACTTGAAGGTGGAGGGGAAGGGGCACCCTGGAGCCTGGAGCCTGCAATCCATGTCACAGGCCTGGAGCCTGGGCAGTGGGGTAAGAAAGCAAGAGGTCTCTTCCAGGAATTCTGGACGGTGCCCGGGGCACTGGGTGCCTGCAGGGAACAGATTCCGAGCGTGCACAAGAAACCGGCACAGAATGAGGACCGGGCGAGCAGCGGCCAAGGAGGGTCCAGGGCCCTGAGTCCCATGGGGTGACTCCAGCCGGGGAGCGTCCCAACTCCGCGTGGCCCCTGCTGGTGCCCAGGAACAGACGGACAGCCCCAGGGACCGGGGGGTCCAGGGGTCTGTGGGGCAGGGATGGGGAGGCCCCACCCAGTCCACGCCGGAGGTTGAGGTATCCTGGGACCACCGTGTCCTAGGTTTTGCATTTTTAGTAGAGACGGGGTTTCACCTTGTTGGTCAGGCTGCTCTCGAACTTCTGACCTCAGGTGATCCACTGGCCTTGGATCCCCAAAGTGCTGGGATTACAGGCGTGAGCCACCGTGCCCAGCTCAATGTCTGCAATTTGATGAGTTTGCACATATGCGTCACCACACTCAAGATGACAGGCCTACCTGTCACTTCCCGAGGTCCCTTGTGTCCCACCGTTTTTGTTCTTTTATGGTAAGAACCCTTACCATGAAATCTACCCTGTGAACACAGTTTGAAGTGTGCGGTACCATCCTGTTCACTGTAGCCCAGTCACACAGCAGATCGCGGCATTCCTTAAGCCTCAAGGCCATACAACCATGAAGGAAATGGAACCTAATTGATCCACATCCGCCGGGACCCGCGTCTCAGTCTCCCCTCTAGTCCTGACGCTGCCTCAAGGAGGGGGTCCAGGCTGAAACTCAGAGTAGGGGGACTCGGCTGATTCCTGGGTCAGGGTCCAGGCAAGGGCAGGGGAATGTAGTAAGCTGGGACCCCGCCCGACTGGGACCCCAGGAGCCTCTGAGCCTCAGCAGCCACCCCCTCCACCTACACCGGGTGTCTTAGGCTGAGCTCCCAGCCTCCTCCTAGGGACATCCAGAGGACAGAGGTGGGAGACGGTAGGGGACAAGAACTGGGGGTGGGGGGCAGCCCTCCACATCTTCACCACCACCTCTGCCAATCTTGCAAGCTCTAGAGCCCCCACGCAGGGTGCAGTGGCTGCGGTATGCACTCCCAGGAGGGAACAGGGGCTGCGGGGTACACTTTCCATAGAACTCAGTGCCTACTGTATGCACTCCCTGCAGGAGACAGCGCCTTATGTATACCTTCCTTGCAGGACACAGCACCTGCTGTATAACGTCCTTGCAGGACGCAGCACCTGCTGTATGTACTCTCTACAGGATGCAGTGACTGCTGTATGCACTTCTCTGAAGGTGCCATATCTACTGTATACACTCCTTTGCAGGGCAGAGTCTATGCATTTCTACAAGATGCAGCGCCTGCTGTATACCCTTCCTGCAGAGCATAATGCCTGCTGTGTGTGCTCCCTGTGGGCGCTGTGCTTTCTGTATACCTTCCCTGCGGGGCACAGGGCCTGCTGTCTGCACTCCCAGTGGAGCTCTGTGGACTGGACGTCTGGGAATGGGGCACATCTGAGGAGGATACAATTGTCCTAATGACACATTGACACATGTCCTGAGCTGACTTCTTTCTTTCTTTCTTTTTTGAGACGGAGTCTCGCCTGTCTCCCAGGCTGGAGTGCAGTGGCGTGATCTCGGCTCACTGCCACCTCTGCCTCCCGGGTTTAAGCGATTCTCGTGCCTCAGTCTTCCGAGTAGCTGGGTTTACAGGCACTCACCGCCATGCCTGGCTAAGTTTTATATTTTTAGTAGAGACTGGGTTTCACCATGTTGTCCAAGCTGGCTTCAAACTCCTGACCTCAGGTGATCCGCCTGCCTCGGCCTCCCACAGTGCTGGGATTCCAGGCATGAGGCGCCGTGCCCGGCCTGCCCTTCTCTCTTGACCCCTTCAGTGATGGCCTTCTTGACATCCCCACAACCACCACCCCCCAACCCGGGGCCATCAGTGGTGGGCCTGGGCTATTTTCTCCAATAGTCCAGGTCAGAAGGTGGGGGGTCATACATTCCAGGGGGCTGCCTTACCCGCTGGCCTGGGACTGGCTGGGTTGTTCACAGCTGTGCACACAGTAGGTGCTCAATAAATGGCATATGGGTGGCTCTGCTGACATGCTACAGGCTGGAGGGCAGACTGAGTTGGACCAGCAACACCCTGTATGTCCCCAGCAAACCTCTCTCCCTGTGGTCAGCGCTGTGGGACAGCAGGGTGGGCTTCCTGGAGGAGGGGGTGCTCAGGCCGAGCCTGGGTGGAGCCCAGGGAGCAGGACAGTCCCCCCATCCCCTCCTTTAGTGCCCCAGTCCCTCAGCCCGCCCGCCAGGGGGCGCCGTGGGGCGACACCAGAAGCTGGTGGAGCCCAGAACCCAGGGCCTGGTCTCATCCCTGCGTGGGTGGGCACGGGGCGGCGCACAGACGCCCGGCGGGAAAGGGTGGGGTGGGGGGAGTCCCGGGGTGCCCCCTCGCGTTGCCGGTCCGCGCAGAGCCGGATTCCAGACGGAAGGTTCGCGGTGGAGATCCCTGCCGGGCCCACTGCTGGGATGGGGAAACTGAGGCCGGAGAGGGTGTGGCCGCGGCTGTGAGGGAGAGGGACCGCCTGGACCCGGGTCTGGCTCTGAAGCCCCGCTGGCAGCCCCGGGGCCCGGCAGGGAGGGCGGGAGGCGGGGTGGGGCGCGTCCCCTGGTGACAGCAGCGCCCGGGAATGCGCCAGCTGGGAGGGTCTCTCCGCCCCCCGCGCGCGGCCCACGGGGCCGAGCCTCTCCCCAGTGCGCTGGGGCCCTGCGCCATCCACGAGCAGGGCGACCCCCCGCGAGAGGGGTGAGGGGCAGGACCAGGGGAGGGGGCTGTGACCGGGGATGGGGACGCCGGTGGGACGCAATCCGGGCGTCGGCGGGGTAGGGGCAGCGCCCGGGACTCCCAGACCCAGGGCGGGGTGACCTCGGTTCGCGCACATTCCCGGGCCCTGAGCGCGGCGCCCGGAATAGCAGCCCCGGGGCAGAGGGGGGCGGTCAGTCCCCGCGCCGCGCCCCCGCCCGAGCCTGCCAAGGTCACCCGGACCCGGGCGCCGGACACCAGCCTGCGGCTCCGGGACCCCTGCGCTCGCGTCCGCCGGGCAGTCCCCTGCCGCAGATCCGTGCCCGCCGCGCGAGGGCGCCCGGGGCCGCCGCCCCTCCTGACCCGGGCCTGGGCGCGCCTGCGGAGGCCGCGGTGGGAGGGACCGTCCCAGGCTCCCCACCCCGCCCAGCACCTTGGGCCCCGCCGCTTCCGCTCGCCCTGGGGCCGCTCAGGGAGCCGGGACGCGCTGCCTGGGCTCCGCGCAGCCGGTAAGTCCATCTGCCTATCCTCCCACTCTCTCCGGGGGAAACTGAGGCCCAGAGGTGCGGCTTGCCTTGAGATCCCTCCGCCAGTCCGGGCTGCAGCCCACACGGGGAGGGGAGAGCCTTGATTCTGGGCAGGGCCCATTGAGGAGGGGGTAGGGTGGTCCTTGTAGCCCCCTACTTTTCACCACCTAGACCCCCACTCCTCAAACCGGGCTTAGAGTCCGGTGGGGGTGGTCAGAAGGTCAAGCCCCCTCCCCCTGTTTTTTTTGGTTGGTTGGTTGTTTTTGAGACTGAGTCTCACTATGTCGCCCAGGCTGGAGTGCATTGGCCCCATCTCGGCTCACTGCAACCTCCGCCTCCTGGGTTCAAGCGATTCTCCTGCCTTAGCCTCCCAAGTAGCTGGGATTACAGGTGTGCACCACCACACCGGGCTAATTTTTGTGTTGTAGTACAGATGGGGTTTTACCATGTTGGTCAGGCTGGTCCCAAACTTCTGACCTCAGGTGATCCACCTGTCTTGGCCTCCCAAAGTGCTGGGATTACAGGCGTGAGCCACCACACCTGGCCCCCCTCCCCTTGTTTTAAGTTTCTGGTGCAGACTTCTTCCTGCTTCCTGGGCCAGCCCAGGCTCTGGGCTCAGAGAGGGGCACGGATGCAGCAGACCACACAGCTGTCTCAGCACCTAGAGATACCCAGGACCCTAGACCCTTGGTGCCCCAAAAGTCCAAATGCTGGAGCCAGGGAAACAGGGTCCAGGTGGGACCCAGCCTCTTCCCCAGCTGGTGCCCGGGCCGGGGCTCACCCACCTGCCTTCAGGCTCTGCTGGCAGCGGGACGCCCTGGCTCACTTGGCGGCTGCTTCCCTTCCCTCCCCTTTCCCCCTGCAGGCTGGGGTCACGAGGAGGGTGTGGATGGCAAGTGACTTCATCCCTGCCCCGACAGGATGGAGAAACTAAGGCCCAGAGAGGCAGTCAGCCTCCTCCCCTTCCTTGCTCCAGCCTCAGCAGTGGCCCCTTCCCTCCACGGGCTGCCCCGGAGCTCAGTCCCACCCCCTCCGCCAATGAGGCCATGAGGCACCGACTGGACCCGGGCCAGGTCACCCCTCCCTGTCCCATCCCCAATCCGGGGGACTCCCTGCTGTCTGGGAGCTGAGGGAGCCCTGGGGCCGGGGTGCAGCTGAGGGCCTCTTCTAGGGACCCAACTCCTGATCCAGCCCCTGCCGGCCGCACCTTCCGCAGGGTGTCACAGAATCATGGACTGAGTCCACTTGGCCCCCACTGCACAGATGGGGAAACTGAGGCCTGGGAGAGTGGAGTGGCTGGCCTCAGGCCACACGGAAAGGTAGAAGCAGTGATGGTGGGGAGGGCGGGGAGGGGGCCCCAGCCCTAGGAGGCACCTGTGTACTATTTTTGAATGATCCCTCCAATCATCAAGCATCGATTAAGCACCTACTGTCTGCATTATAGCACAATACACATATCAATAATATTGTAGGCTGGGTGCAGTGGCTCATGCCTATAATCCTAGAACTTTGGGAGGCCAAAGCAGGTGGATCACTTCAGGTCAGAAGGTTGAGACCAACCTGGCCAAGATGGTGAAACCCTGTCTCCACTAAAACGGCAAAAATTAGTCCAGCGTGGTGGCGGGCACCTGTAATCCCAGCTTCTCGGGATGCTGAGGCAGGAGAATTACTTGAACCGGGGAGGGTTGTAGTGAGCCGAGATCGCACCCCTGCACTCCAGCCTGGGCGACAGAGCGAGACTCCGTCTCAAAAACAAACAAACAAACAAACAATAACAACAATAATAATTGCAGATGACATTCTGAGTTCTTCCTCTCCATACCGGGCTCCACGTCTCCTGTCTTCTTTACCTGATCCACGGGACCCCTCATCTTTCCTGTAAGGGAGGCTCTATTACCCCGTTTTTCAGAGAGGAGAGGTAGGGCTCAGAGAGGTTTAGTTACTTTCCAAGATCACACAGCCAGTCAGGGCAGAGCTGGCACACAACCCTGTGTCTCTGGCGGTGGCTCTATGGACTCGGCCCCTCTGTTCCCCAGGCCCCGCCTCTTCCAGAACCTCCTGCTCTTCCTGTGGGCCCTGCTGAACTGTGGTTTGGGGGTCAGTGCTCAGGTAAGGGGGGGCATGAGCCCAGGGGGTGGCGAGTGGGAATGGGGACCCAGTCAGCAGTGTGGGGTCACCAGCGTCCCCCCACAAGGCTGACCGTGCCTCTGTCTCCCCAAGTAGGGTCCGGGCGAGTGGACCCCATGGGTGTCCTGGACCCGCTGCTCCAGCTCCTGCGGGCGTGGCGTCTCCGTGCGCAGCCGGCGCTGCCTCCGGTGAGCGGGGCCCGGAGGGGGTCCCTGCCCCTCCTCCCCCGCCGGCCCAGCCCGGCCCCTGGCCGCACCCTCGGCCTGCCCACACATGCTGTGCCCTTTAATCCCCCTGATCCCGCTGGAATGCGGGTGGGGTTGGCGGGGGCGGAGGGTGGAAGGCCAGCCCTGGGAGGGGGTCCCTGGGGGTTCTCGCCACACTCTGTCTCCCTTCAGGCTTCCTGGGGAAGAACCGTGCTGGGGAGACTCCCACGAGTACCGCCTCTGCCAGTTGCCAGTAAGCCCTGCCCACCTCCCAGACCACTCTCCCACCCCAGACTGCCTGAAGCCCACCACCTGCCCCTTGGGGTTGTCCCAGCCTCTGGCTCACCTATCTCTGTCCCTAGGACTGCCCCCCAGGGGCTGTGCCCTTCCGAGACCTACAGTGTGCCCTGTACAATGGCCGCCCTGTCCTGGGCACCCAGAAGACCTACCAGTGGGTGCCCTTCCATGGGGGTGAGTAGTCTGGTCTCCTGTGGTCAGAATTGGTCCAGAGCGAACAACTCATTAGTCTCAGGGAGAGGGTCTTGGAGGGTTGCAAAGAGAAGAGGGTATTAGTGCTAGGGCTTTGAAGGATATGTAGGAGTTAGTGAAACAGAAACAGCATATGTTAGGCGTGAAACAGGGGCAGAAGGAAGCAGGGTTCATTCTGCACAGGGCTGAACACCCAACTAAGGATTGACTTAGAGCTGTATCCAGAGGCCAACACTTCTCAAACTTATCCCAGTAGCAGGAAATGTTGCTGCATTGAGCTGAAAATAGCGAGTTATATAACTATGTGCCCGGGTCAGTGCGCCTCCAGATTTCAAGGAGACAGGCAGCTTCACACGCCATGGGGAAGGCAGACACAGATATAAGAAAAGCCTAGAATGGACAAAGTGCCATCCATCAACCTCATTTCCTTCCTTCCTTCCCTTTCTTCCTTCCCTTCCTTCCTTCCTTCCTCCCTCCCTCCCTCCCTCCCTTCCTTCCTTCCTTCCTTCCATCAATCCGAGAATTGGAGGAAACCTGCTGTGATCCCACCCCCGCAGAGGCCCACTAGGGCCAGCCCAGGATCCGTTCCAGGCAGGGTCCACCAGCCAGGCTCAGGGAAATGGGAGCCAGAAGGAGCTGGAGAAGGAGGAGTGGAGATCACGGCTGTCGACCTTTGTGTTTGATCAGACAGCTCATTTTGCCCCACTTCCAGGCAGAAGGGGAAACTGAGGCCCAGGGAGGACCAGTGACACAGCTCAGTTGTGCGGGACTCAGTCCAGTCAGTACTGGACAAACACTTCATTGGGTACTTGCTGGTGGCTGGGCCAGATGCTCAGATCTTCTGTTTTTTTTTTTTTTTTTTTTTGAGATGGAGTCTCGCTCTGTCACCCAGGCTGGAGTGCAGTGGCATGATCTTGGCTCACTACAGCCTCCACCTCCCTGGTTCAAGCGATTCTCCTGCCTCAGCCTCCGGAGTAGCTGGGATTACAGGCTCCCACCACCAAGCCTGGCTAAATTTTTATTGTTGTATTTTTGGTAGAGACGGGGGGTCTCGCCATGTTGCCCAGGCTGGTCTTGAACTCCTGGCCTCAGGAGATCTGCCCACCTCAGCCTCCCAATGTGCTGGGATTACAGGCATGAGACACCACACCTGGCCTTTTTTAAGGCCATCCATCTGTACACTGATTGAATTCTTGCTTCTGTATCCTAGAGCTTGGAACAGTGTCTGGAAAACAGTAGGTGTTCAGTGGAATGAAGAATGAGTAATGGTGTTAAAAATGAATAATATGTAAGGACTCCTAATATAAAGACAATGAATGAATGAATGAATGAATGAATGCAGCCCCAGGATACTTGCCTGGGAGTCCCAGGTTGCTGGACGCAGAGCACCTACGGTCCAGTCCTGGCTCTGCCTCAGCCTCGATGTGTGGCTTTGGCCAAATCTCTGGGCTTCATCTGCCCAAAGTGATGGTTGCCTGATGAAGCTTGGTAGAGGGGGACTGGAGCTCGAATAGGGGTCCCCGGCCCACCGACTCCTCCTGCCCTCAGCGCCCAACCAGTGCGACCTCAACTGCCTGGCTGAGGGGCACGCCTTCTACCACAGCTTCGGCCGCGTCCTGGACGGCACCGCCTGCAGCCCGGGTGCTCAGGGGGTCTGCGTGGCTGGCCGCTGCCTTGTAAGGACTCGTCAGGCCCCGCCCGAGCCCCGCCCACCTCCCACTCAGGCCCCACCCATCCTAGGCTCCACCTCCACCCTCCTCCCATTAGCCTCCACCCCCTCCCTAGGCTCCACCGCCTTCCCCCTCCCCTTCCAGGCCCTGCCCCCAGCCCCCCTTAGGCACCCACCCCCTGGGCACCAAGCCCATCCTCCTCCCGCCAGGTCCTGCTCCTCCCTAGGCTCCACCCCCATCTTCCCTCCAGGCCTTGTCCTCTTGCTCCCAGGCACTGCCCTTTCCCCAGGTCCCGCCCCTCCCAGCGTCAGTGACGCCTCGCCTGTCCTTCACCCTTTAGAGCGCCGGCTGTGATGGGTTGTTGGGCTCGGGTGCCCTCGAGGACCGCTGTGGCCGCTGCGGAGGCGCCAACGACTCGTGCCTTTTCGTGCAGCGCGTGTTTCGTGACGCCGGTGACTACCTGCCCCGCCCTCTCTGCACACACGTCAGAGTGGGCCCTTTAACAAGCTGTGGCCCGGAAGCAAATTTCCGTGCTGATTGGCCAGTGTGCGGCCCAGCCCCCCTTTCTCCTCATCCTGATTGGCTACTGACAGATTGTCCCGCCCTGCCCCAGAACAGATGGGGTTTTAAACCTTTCCCTGCCACACTGAAGCAATAGTAATTGTAACTCCAAACGTTTACGGAGGGTTTTCCGGTTCCCAGGACCCTGGCTAGCTGTCTTACCCGCAGTAGCTCATTTAATCCTCAAGTCATCGCTCAAATACACCCCCACTGGCACCCCAACACCCTCCTACCCTCCCACCCAGGTGCCTTCGCTGGGTACTGGAACGTGACCCTGATCCCCGAGGGCGCCAGACACATCCGCGTGGAACACAGGAGCCGCAACCACCTAGGTATCCTAGGATGTGAGGCGGGAGGCACCCGGCTGGGCACCCGGGGGCGGTTGTCCCCGTTTACAGATGGGGAGACTGAGGCCTGAGGAGGGGACCCCAGGGTCTGGGAGACGAGACGACAGGTTCCTGAGGGCTGACTGTTCCCTTGCAGCACTGATGGGGGGCGATGGGCGCTACGTGCTTAATGGGGACTGGGCGGTCAGCCCACCAGGGACCTACGAGGTGGCCGGCACGCATGTGGTCTACACCCGCGACACAGGGCCCCAGGAGACATTGCAAGCAGCCGGGCCCACCTCCCATGACCTGCTCCTACAGGTGCCACTGGGCCTCCAACAGGGTCAGAGGGGGGCAGCTGGGGACAAGGTCAGAGACGGGAGGCTGGTGACAGAGTCAGAGGGTGTCAGCTGGGGACAGATCATCAGCGGTGAGAGGCTGGGGACAGGGTCATAGGAGGGAGTTTGGTGACAGGGTGTCAGAGGGGGTCGGATGGGAACAGAGGATCAGACAGGGGAGGCTGGGGACAGGGTCAGAGGGGGAAGTCTGGTGACAGAGGGTCAGAGGGGGTCGGCTGGGGACAGAGGGGAGAGGCTGGGGACAGAGGGTAGGAGTGGAGGTGACTGGGGCCAGAAGGGGGAGTCTGGGGTCAGAGGGGAGAGGCTGGGACAGAGCATCAGAGGGGGGAGGGTGGGGACAGGGTCAGAGGGGATCAGCTAGGGACACAGCATCAGAGGAGGGAGGCTGGGGGCAGACAGGATCAAAGTGGGGAGGCTGGGGTCATAGGGTCAGAGGCAGGAGGCAACCCCAGCCTCCTGTGAAGCTCCCTGTGTCCCCTCCCCTGCTCCAGGTCCTCCTGCAGGAGCCCAACCCTGGCATCGAGTTTGAGTTCTGGCTCCCTCGGGAGCGCTACAGCCCCTTCCAGGCTCGTGTGCAGGCCCTGGGCTGGCCCCTGAGGCAGCCGCAGCCCCGGGGGGTGGAGCCTCAGCCCCCCGCAGCCCCTGCTGTCACCCCTGCACGGACCCCAACCCTGGCCCCAGGTGAGGTGGGGACAGCCAGGGTGGGGGATGAGTGGGGACTGAGGCCTGTGCCCCTCACAGCACCGCCCATCCCACAGACCCCTGCCCACCCTGCCCTGACACCCGCGGCCGCGCCCACCGACTGCTCCACTATTGCGGCAGTGACTTTGGTGAGACCCCCGACCCCTACCCTCACTTAGCCCCTACTAACCTGGCCTCCTCCTGACCTCTGACCCTAATCTGACTTTACCCTTGACCCCTTCTTCTGATCCTAATTTGCCTCTTGACCCTAATCCCTCATTGATCCCTGACGTGATCCTGACTCTAGTCCCTATAGATCCTGAGGTCCCACCTGACCCTCAGTCCCTCTTCTGGCAAGGGAGGGGGCGTAGAGATTTGCGCAGAGTTGAGCAGCCAGCCAGCTTAGCACGCCCCCTCAACAGTGTTCCAGGCCCGAGTGCTGAGCCGCCACCGCCAGGCCCGGGAGACCCGCTATGAGGTGCGTATCCAGCTCGTCTACAAGAACCGCTCGCCACTGCGGGCACGCGAGTACGTGTGGGCGCCAGGCCACTGCCCCTGCCCGATGCTGGCACCCCACCGGGACTACCTGATGGCTGTCCAGCGTCTTGTCAGCCCCGACGGCACACAGGACCAGCTGCTGCTGCCCCACGCCGGCTACGCCCGGCCCTGGAGCCCTGCGGAGGACAGCCGCATACGCCTGACTGCCCGGCGCTGTCCTGGCTGAGCCCCTGCAGGAGCCCCGGCCACACACAGCAAGAAAGATACATCTGACCAGCCTCAACGTCAACGTATTTCCCCTCTCACCCTGGCTTCCAGGCAGCTCTGAAATACGTCCCACCTGTGCAGCTATGTGACTCCCTCCCGCACACGCTTAAGACACCTCTGCATGCAGTCAAAGCCACTGTCACAAGCCGGCAGGCACTGGTGAGGAGGCACTAAGGAGACTCTGACTTTTATTTCGCCTCTCTCCTTGGCTGCCAGGAAGCTCATAGCTATTTATACTCAGAAAGTTTAACGCTGCTTTCTTTCTCTTTGCGTGCGTCACACTTGCTTGGAGACACTGTCATGAACGAGCATGACACCCTGCTGCCCTGGGTACCCAGAAGATCATCTGTTTACTTCCCAGACACTGTGCTGTCTCTGCTCTCTGCTACTCACACACACCCTCATGTGTGAAGGGCAGAGACACTGTCACAAACAGGCATGCCCCTTAGAAGACATGCCTAACCAGGCACTGTAACGTACCAACGTACCAATTTCCCCTTTTCCCCTGGCTACCAGGAAACTTGGAGACAATCTTTTCAGCCTCAGCATTTCTGGCTGGATTTCCACCCATCAACACGTGCTTGCTCCTCCTTTTTTTTTTTGAGGCAGACCCTTGCTCTGTCACCTAGGCTGAAGTGCGGTGGTGCAATCATGGCTCACTGCAGCCTCAAACTCCTGGGCTCAAGCGATCCTCCCACCTCAGCCTCCACAGCAGCTGGAACTCCAGGTATGAATCACCATGCCCGGCTAACTTTTAAATTTTTTGTAGAGATGGGGTCTTGCTACGTTGCCCACACTGCTCTCCAACTACTGGCCTCAAACGATCCTCCTGCCTCGGCCTCCCAAAGCACTGGAATTTCAGGCATGCACTATCGTACTGGCTGTTCACCCCCCTTTTATTCCTCTTTAATTTTTACAAGCACTTTTTTTAAAAAAAGTTTAAGTTCTGGGTGTGTGCAGAATGTGCAGGTTTATTACGTTAGTATACACGTGCCATGGTGGTTTGTGGCACCCATCAACCCATCATCTAGGTTTTAAGCCCCACATGCATTAGGTATTTGTCCTAATGCTCTCCCTCCCCTCGGCCCCCACCCCACAAAGGACCCGGTGTGTGAGGTTCCCCTCCCTGTGTCCATGTGTTCTCATTGTTCAACTCCCACTTGTGAGTGAGAACAAGTGGTGTTTGGTTTTCTGTTCCTGTGTGAGTTTGCTGAGAATGATGGCTTCCAGCTTCATCCATGTCCCTGCAAAGGACATTAACTCATCCTTTTTAATGGCTGCAGAGCACTTTTTTTTTTTAAGCACCCCAGTCACATGCACTCGGCCACAGAGACTCAGGGACACGCTGGTGGAACCCCGTCTCAACTTTGCTCATGGATAGGCACGCATGTTCACATGCACCCCACCCCTCCTCCTGGTCCAGCCTCACCTCCTCCCTGCACGTCTGACACTGTGTGAGGTGAGGGCAGGGAATAGAGGAGGATAGGAGCAGGTGGGGAATGAATGGGGCTTTGGTAGGTCCTGAGCCTCCCCCACCTGCCACATACTTTCTCAGGCCCACCCCGGGAACCCCTCCCCAGGTGAGGAGGCAGGTGAGAGCCGCTGCTGTCTGCCAGCTGCCAGCCCGCTATGTTCTTCTGCAACCAGGAGGGCCGACACGGGCTGTGTGTGTACTAGGGGGTGTCGCGAGGTCGCTCAGCAAACCCTCCTCCGTGGGGTGCCAACCCTCTGCGTCTGACGCCTGATGGGCTCATGCTGCCACCTGGGACAACCCGCTCTGTGTGGGACCAGTGGTTGCATTTCTCTCTGGGGCCTGGGGTGCCTGGGGTCCATGGGTCCCCGCTGTCCACTGGGCACGGACAAGATGCCCCCACCAGGCAGGGAGCAACCAGAGAGGGTGAAGGGCAAGGAGGCGGCCGAGGCAGAGGGAGTCGGCAAGGGGTGCAGGACATTGGTGGACACGGCCCCTGATCTTGCAGATGACCCCAGGCCAGGTGCAGCCCCTCTCCAGCCTCAGTTTCCCGCTCAGTGAGTGATGCCCTTGAGGCCCCTCCCAGCTCTGACACGGGAGTCACACTTTCCTGGAGCCCTTCCCTAGCCCCCTTTTTCCTTCTCACATCTCTGCAGCAAGTGCTTATTGAGCACCGACGGCATACCAGGGACCCAGCGGAGCCTGGGACGGCCCAGGCCTGGCGCTTCAGTGACGTGGGGCCGCAGTGCCCCCTGGCGGCAGGACGGGACATGAAGGGACTCCGGGCGCGCCTCGTGGCTTGTGGCCCCAGGTGCCCTGAGCCCACTTCCGCATGGGCACTCGCTTCCCATTGGACGCGGGCCCCTCTCGCAGACCTCCTCGTGACAGCACTGGCTCATGAGGCTACTGTCGGTGCCTGCCGGCACCCCACTGCCCTCCGTCCCCTGTCAGTCTGTAAGGCTGTCCCTTCTCCCCGGCTGTGGTTTGGGGTGTCCCAGGGAATGGAGGTTTCAAGGTCTCTCCCGGCCACGGACCCCCTGGGCTGCCCTGGTGCCTGGATCTCAGACAGTTACCCTAGGGGCTGCCCAACCCGCCAGGGGAGCTGACACTTGGAGAGTTTCCTCAACAGGGACCCCAGGCTGTGCCTGCGGCCAGGGAGAAACACTGAGGCGCTGGGAGAAACACGCACCAGGTGTCCCACAGCCCCCACCGCCAGGAGCACGCCATTCCTGCGTGGGCGGGCGAGAGGACCCCAGCGTGATTTGAAAATGACAACATTGTTTCCAGTGAGAACCACGTAACCATCGGCAATAAACAGTCTCCAGATTTGCGCTTTAGCTTTAAAGCCAACAAGCGAACGTTTTGTTATCTTTGCTATTTTTATTTTTTTAGAGCCGGGGTCTGACTGTGTCTCCCAGGCTGGATTGCAAGGGCGCATTCATAGCTCACTGCAGCCTCAGCCTCCTGGGCTCCAGTGATCCTCCTGCCTCAGCCTCTGGTGTAGCTAGGACTACAGGTGCATACCACCATGTGTGGCTAATTTTTCTTTTCTTTTCTTTTTTGTAGAGATGGTGTCTCTCTATGTTGCCAAGGCTGGGCTTGAATACCTGGCCTTAAGCGAATCTCCTGTCTCAGCCTCCTAAAGCGCTGGATTACAGGTGTCAGCCACTGCACCCGGCTGCCACTCTTTCCTTCTTTTATTTATTTTTATTTTTATTTATTGTTTGAGATGGAGTTTTGCTCTTGTCACCCAGGCTGCAGTGCAATGGCGCAATCTCGGCTCACTGCAACCTCCACCTCCCGGGTTCAAGCAATTCTCCTGCCTCAGCCTCCTGAATAGCCAGGATTACAGGCAACAGCCACCACGCCTGGCTAATTGTATATTTTTAGTAGAGACAGGGTTTCACCATTTGGCCAGGCTGGTCTCTAACTCCTGACCTCAGGGGATCCACTTGCCTTGGCCTCCCAAAGTGCTGGGATTACAGGCATGAGCCACCGAGCCCGGCCTCCATTTGTTTAAAGACCCCTTTAGGCCAGCTGTGGTGGCTCATGCCTATAATCCCAACACTTTGCAAAGCTAAGGCAGGAGAATTGCTTGAGCCCAGGAGGTCGAGGCTGCAGTGAGCTGTGATTGCATTGTTGCACTCCGGTCTGGGTAACAGAGTGAAACCCCCTATCTATTTGAAAAAATAAAGGCCGGGTGCGGTGGCTCACGCCTGTAATCCCAGCACTTTGGGAGGCCGAGGCGGGTGGATCACGAGGTCAGGAGATCAAGACCATCCTGGCCAACATGGTGAAACCCCGTCTTTACTGAAAATACAAAAAAATTAGCTGGTCATGGTGGCGCATGCCTGTAATCCCTGCTACTTGGGAGGCTGAGGCAGGAGAATGGCGTGAACCCGGGAGGCGGAGGTTGCAGTGAGCTGAGGTTGCGCCACTGCACTCCAGCCTGGGGGACAGAGAGAGATTCCATCTCAGAAAATAAAAATAAAAGTAAATAAATAAAAAGAGCTGGGCACAGTGGCTCACGCCTGTAATCCTAACACTTCGGAAGGCCAAGGCAGGAGGATCACCTGAGGTCAGGAGTTCAAGACCAGCCTGGCCAACATGGCGAAACCCTGTCTCTGCTAAAAATACAAAAATTAGCTGGGCGTGGTGGTGCGTGCCTGTAATCCCAGCTACTGGGGAGGCTGAGGTGGAAGAATCACTTGAACCCGGGAGGCAGAGGTTGCAGTGAGCCAAGATTGCACTATTGCACTCCAGCCTGGGTGACAGAGCGAGGCTCCGTCTCAAACATAAAACAAAATTAAAAAAATACAAAATAAAAATAAAATAAAATGCCTGAGGGGCTAAAGGTCACATTTCCACCTTGTAAGACAAGTGTGTCCTCCTCCCCACCTGTGCTCCCTGGGTGTGCTGACCTGGGCAGGCCAGAGCCAGTTTTGCTGCTCCCCGCCAGTGAAAGTGAGGGACCATGCCAGGTGCAGAGCGAGCCTGGCACCCTCTCTCCTCCCTCAGGGCCATGACCAGACCACATTCTTCAAACCAGCTGGGCCAGTGATCGGCAGATTCTGAGAGCCCCGTCTGCCATCCCCGTGTGATCACCGACACAGGGTGGGGGGTGATTACCTTTGCCCTTTGCTCTGATAAATCCTTCACCCCGAGTAAAAGACAAAGTCCCGGGCCGGGCACAGTGGCTCACACCTGTCATCCCAGCACTTTGGGAGGCCAAGGCAGGTGGATCACCTGAGTTTGGGAGTTTGAGAACAGCCTGACCAACATGGAGAAACCCTGTCTCTACTAAAAATACAAAATACAAAACTCCTGGGCGTGGTGGCACATGCCAGTAATCCCAGCTACTCGGGAGGTGGAGGCAGGAGAATTGCTTGAACCCAGGAGGCAGAGGTTGCGGTGAGCCGAGATCCCACCATTGCACTCCAGCCTGGGCAACAAGAGCAAAACTCTGTCTCAAAAAAAAAAGACAAAGTGCACCCCCCACCCCCAGTGCCTGTGTGGTGCAGCCCCGAAAACTCCCCTCCTCCCTCCTCCCCTCCTCCCCCCTCCCCTCCTCCCCCCTCCCCTCCTCCCTCCTCCTCTCCTCCCCTCCCTCCTCCCCCCTCCCCCCTCCTCCCCCTCCCCTCCTCCCTCCTCCCCTCCTCCCTCCTCCCCTCCTCCCTCCTCCCTCCTCTCCTCCTCCTCTCTGCCCTCCTCCCCCCTCCCCCCTCCCCTCCTCCCCCTCCCCTCCTCCCCCCTCCCCTCCTCCCTCCTCCCCTCCTCTCCTCCTCCCTCCTCCCCTCCTCCCTCCTCCCCTTCTCTGCTCCAGCCACAGGAGCCTCCTCTCTGTGCCTCCCACTCACCAGCGTGGTCCTGCCTCAAGGCCTTTGCACAGGCTGTGCCCTCTGCCTGGAACACTCTTTTTTTTTTTTGAGAAAGAGTCTTGCTCTGTTGCCAGGCTGGAGTACAATGGTGCTATCTTGGCTCACTGCAACCTCCGCCTCCCGGGTTCAAGCGATTCCCCTGCGTCAGCCTCCCAAGTAGCTGGGATTACAGGCACCCGCCACCACGCCCGACTAATTTTTTGTATTTTAGTAGAGACGGGGTTTCACCATGTTGGCCAAGATGGTCTCAATCTCCTGACCTTGTGATCCACCCACCTCAGCCTCCCAAAGTGCTAGGATTGCAGGCATGAGCCACCGCACCCAGCCTTTTTATTTTTATTTTCTTGAGATGGAGTCTCACTCTGTCGCCCAGGCTGGAGTGCAATGGCACCATCTCCACTCACGGCAACCTCTGCCTCCCAGGCTCAAGTGATTCTCTTGCCTCAGCCTCCCAAGTAGCTGGGACTACAGGCGTGTCCCACCATACCTGGCTAATTACTGTATTTTTAAGTAGAGACAGTGTTTCACCATGTTGGCCAGGCTGGTCTCGAACTCCTGACCTCAGGTCATTCACCTGCTTTGGCCTCCCAAGGTGCTGGGGATTACAGGTGTGAGCCACCACGCCCGGCTGACCACTCTTTTTTTCTTCTGGAGACAAGGTCTCGCTCCGTTGCCTAGGCTGGAGTGCAATGATCATGGCCGGGCATGGTGGTGCGTGCCTGTAGTCCCAGCTACACAAGAGGCCAAGGGAGGACGATCTCTTGAGCCCAGGAGGTCAAGGATGCAGTAAGCCATGATTGCATCACTGCACTCCAGCCCGGGCAACAAAGCCAGAACCTGTCTCACAAAAAAAAAAAGTGTCTCCAGACAGGACCCAAAGGCCCGGGGACAAAACTGTTCTGGGTTGAGAATAACTGAGTTATGGCCCCTGGGGAGAATATATCAGGGTTTGTGGTTTATCCTACTCACTGTTTTTTTTTTTTTTTTTTTTTTTGGAGATGGAGTTTCGTTTGTTGCCCAGGCTGGAGTGCAGTGGCGCAATCTCAGCTGACTGCAACTTCTGCCTCCTGGGTTCAAGCAATTCTCATGCCTCATCCTCCCGGGTAGCTGGGATTACAGGTATGTACCACCATGCTTGGCTAATTTTTGTATTTTTAGTAGAGATGGGGCTTCACCATTTTGCCCAGGCTGGTTTTAAACTCCTGACCTCAGGTGATCCACCTGCCTCGGCCTCCCAAAGTGCTGGGATGACAGGTGTGAGCCACCGCACCCGCCTGGGGGAGTTTTAAGAGAAGCAGGCTAATGCAAATAGGCCAGACAACTAGTTTGGGAGGGAGGAGAGAAAGCACTGTGGTTAAGGACAAGCTTTTCCGGGGCTTGCACCCATCCTGGCCGTGTGGGTGGACCTTGAGTGGGTGAATTAGCCTCTGGGCCTCAGTCTCCTCATCTATATTATGGGGCTGGTCGGCACAGCTGGGATTCATGCCTGATGAAATGGGACGGTGCCCTCGCAGCCCCTCCCCTGGGCCCCCCGCACACGTGGCACACAGGTCTGGTCCGGGTTAGCTTTATTGGAGCCTCCTAGCTAGGCCAGGTGTTTCAGGCACCAGTAGTGCTGCAGGCACGGGGGCCTGTGGTGTGGCCAGCTGCAGGTGATCTCGGTGGTGGACTCCGAAGTGTACTCCAGAGAGGTCCCGGAATGGCAAGGGACCAGCTCGGGCACTGAGGCGCTGCTGGCAGGCTGTTTCGACGATTCCTTCTGGCGCTGTCCGCTGGTCTTGGGGGCTGCGTCCTCCGGCTTGCCAGAGGGCTTGCTGGGGGGCTGCGTGGGGATGTTGCTGCTGCTGGGAGACTGGACCATGGGTGAGACCGGGCTGGAGGTGACGTTGGGTGGCTGCAGGGGCCCCGAGGACGGGAGGGCTGACTGGGAGGGGCCAGAGGAAGTACCAGGCAGCTGGGTGCGTTGCCGAGACCAGTGGGAGCTGCCCTGTGCCCGACGCTGGCCCTGGGCCTTGCCGGACACGCGGGAGCCACGGCCAGAGCCAGAGGGCAGCTGGCCCTGGGATCCAGAGCTGGGGGTGGCCGAGGACTGGGACTGGGACTTGCCCGAGGTGGCATTTAAGGAGATCCCCAGGGCCTTGCCTGGACCCGAGGGACTGACAGGGGCTGCTGTCGGGGGATGCGCTGAAGACTCTGTGGAGGCCTGGGAGCCTGGCGCGGCCCCCTCCTCACCAGCCAGGAGGTCCTTGCGAGGCTCAGGGGGCTGCTTCACTTGTCCTTCGGCTGCGGGGTCTGGCTTGGCTTGACTGCCGAGAGAGGGGCGGGTGGGGGAGGGCCGTGAGGCAGGCCTGGGCTCCATGGAGCTGCTCGCAGGCGGGACTGAGGCTACTGGCTGTGAGCATGACAAGTCGAGGGGCCAGGCAGCCACCCTCAGCAGAGATGGTGTCAACCACACGCACGCTTTCATGGTCACCCATGCACAGATGGGTGCACACAGAGCACACGCATGTGCAGTCATGCACACGCACGCACTCACACGTGCACACGTGGTCACACGCACACACATACACTCACATGCACACGTGGGCACACACACACATGCACACATGAGAAAACATGCTCACTCCCTTGCTCACTCATACACACACCAAACATACACTTGAGCCCATGCACACGCACCCTCTTGCACATGACAAAACATGCACACACAATAATACATGTGCACACAGCAAACATATGCTCAAACACACACACACGCGCGCGCACACACACACACACGCACACACACACACAGCTCCTTTCTCCCCACCGCGGTTACGTACGGTCAGCTTCCAGGGGAGTGGAGGGCCCGGCCACAGCCGCTGGGGTGACGCCTGCCCGGCTACGGGCCAGGGCCTGCAAGACTGGTTCCCGGAAGCGTGAGAGAGAGAGGCGGACAGTGAGAGGGGGCGGCCAAGATGCCAGACAGTGGGCGGTCAAAGTCAGAAAGGGAGGCAAGGTGGAGAGAGGTCCAGACCCAGGAGATGGCCTGAGGCAGCCGGGCGCCTGCGAGCACCCACCGTTCCTGGTTATTCCGGCCGCCGCGTCCAGGGCTCGCCCACTGAGGTCGTTCATGATTCTGTCCACGGCCCCGTGGTGCCTTAGGAACAGCGGACGCACGACGCGCTGATACAGCATGAGAGCCCCGTTCCAGGGCCTGGGAGCCATGCAGAACAACAGGAAGGCGCACTGCAGGGCGGGGCAGGAGTTACACACGGGCCCACCCAGCTCTGTGCCCCTGGTGGGGAGAGGGGCTGCACCACTCCACCAGATGCCCATCCTGGACAGGAACTGGGTCTCCACCATCAGACACCCTTTAGGGTGGGCCTGCCACCATCAGACATCCTATTGGGATGGGCCTGGGTTTTCGCCATCAGATACCCTCTAGAGTGAGCCCTCCACCATCAGACGTCCTACTGGGACAGGCCTGGGTCTCCACTGTCAGACACACTTTAGGGGTGGGCCCTGTGCCATCAGACATCCTATTGGAATAAGCCTGGGTCTCCACCATCAGACACCCTTCAGGGTGGGCCCTCCACCATCATACATCCTATTTGAGCAAGCTTGGGTCTCCACCATCAGACACTCTTCAGGGTGGGCCCTCCACCATCAGCCCCCGGACAGGGCTTATTTCCCCAGGGAAGGGACTGAGTCTTCCCCTCACATCCCCCATCTCCTGGTATCCTCCGGACTTTCTGGCCCCAACGCCTCCCAGGAATCCCCAAGCCCCATGCGCTCCACGGCTGTGCCCGCCCTGGCAGGGCCCACCTTGCCCACGTAGTAGAAAGGGAACCAGGACAGGAGTAGATCGCTGAAGAACTCGGCCAGCCCAAACAGGGCGTACACCACCCAGTAGGTGAGCCACACAGTGTCGTCGTCCTTGCTTGGGCTCTCGATAGCTTTGATTCTGCAGGGAGGGTGCAGCAGGGTCAGGGGCTGCCAGGGAGCCCCCAGAACCCCCCGCGTGGGCAGCCAGCCGTGCACTCACGAGGCATATGCGGGGTACACAAATCCGATGAGATTGCACAGCAGAGACGCTCCGTAGCCGAACAGCAGATACAGGCTTAGCAGAGTGACGGCTCCTGCCGGAGAGAGGCGGTGGTGTGCCGGGGCTGGGGACCCGCTGAGCCCCCACGACGGTACCCAGGCCTCCTTTCAGTCGACGAAGACTGCAACCGTCACCTCCTCCCAGGAGCCGCCTCCAGGATGTGTCCACTGCCCCCGATGTGCCTGTACATCCCCCATCGTGCCTCTAGGCCCCGAGCCTTGTGCCTGTAACTGGTCAACGTGTCCATGTCCCCCACCGGGGTTGAGAGCTCCCCAAGGGCAGGCAGGAGCTCGACGCTGGGCAGTGGGGGTGGGTGCAGAATAGCTGCCCAGTAAAGCGTTTGCGGCTGGGCGCGGTGGCTCACGCCTGTAACCCCAGCACTTTGGGAGGCCGAGGCAGGTGGATCACGAGGTCAGGAGATGGAGACCATCCTGGCTAACACGGTGAAACCCCATCTCTACTAAAACTACAAAAGATTAGCCAGGCATGGTGGTGTGTGCCTGAAGTCCCAGCTGCTGGGGAGGCTGAGGCAGGAGAATGGCGTAAACCCAGGAGGCGGAGCTTGCAGTGAGCCAAGATCGCGCCATTGCACTCCAGCCTGGGTGAGGCTCCGTCTCAAAAAAAAAAAAAAGTGTAATCTGCAACGACAGCCATCTCATTCCAGGCCCTATGGGAGGCACTGGGAAAACAGGCCAGTGTTTCAATATCAGGGATGGCAGAAACCTGCAAGGGAGGCCAGGCTGTCATGAAGACTTGATTCTAGAGCTGAGAAAGGCAACTGTTTCATCTGTTATCTTAGCGCAGGGTTTCTCTGCCTTGGCACTGCTGATGTTCAGGGCCGGGTCATTCTTGGTTGTTTTCGGTGGAGAGGGGGAGGTGGCTGTCCTGGACACTGCAGGGTGCTGAGCAGTGTCCCTGGCCTCTGCCCACTCCATGCCATCAGCCCCCAAGTCATGATGACTACAGGTATCTCCAGACATCACCCAGTGTCCCCTGGGGTGGGGTGGGGGGCAGGGCTACCCCCTTTGAGAACCCCCTGTCTTGGAGGCAGCAAACCCCAGCATCTCGATCCCCCGGGTGGAGGAGAGCCCTTTGGTCGGGTGTGCACTCACCAGCCGGCACTGAGTGAGGCTGTGGCTGCATGGAGCCTCGGTTTCCCCCTTGGTAAGTGGGAGTAGTAATGGCCCCTGCCTCCTATGGTTACAAGTTAACAGAGAGAACGTCTTTCTGCACGTTTATTTCTATTTATTTTCGAGAGGGAGTCTTGCTCTGTCGCCCAGGCTGGAGTGCAGTGGCGCAATCTCAGGTCACTACAAGCTCGCCTCCCAGGCTCAAGTGATTCTCCTGCCTCAACCTCCCGAGTAGCTGAGCGTACCACCATGCCCAGCTGATTTTTGTATTTTTAGTAGAGATGGGGTTTCACCATGTTGGCCAGGCTGGTCTCAAACTCCTGACCTCAGGTGATCCGCCCGCCTTGGCCTCCCAAACTGCTGGGATTACAGGCGTGAGCCACCGCCATCAGCCTTTCTGCACATTTATTAAGTGCCTTCAACTATAACACAGTCCCAGCAAGGAGGGTGTTCAGAGAAAAACGTGTGTGTGTGTGTGTGTGTCCAGCTCAGCCCCAATCCTGAACCTGGCTCTGAAAAGAATGACTATGACAGCTGCATTTATTAAGCGCCTATTGTGTGCCAGGTTTTGTGCTTTCCCTGAATTATTCAACAGCCAAAACTGGGGGTGGGTAGGTGTTGCCCAAGGTCACACAGGGAACCTCTGTGCTCCAGAGAGCTTGGACAGCCTTCTTCCTCCTCCCCTGGGGCTGCTATCTGCAGAGTGAGATAGAGGCCACTTCTGGACCAAAGGGCAGAGGCCCAAGTCCCCCCAGCCCCTCCCACCTGCTTTAGTCTTTATCCAAAAGCACCCAAGGTCAGGGGTAGGAGGAGTCCCCCAGCTGGTCCCAGGAGTGGCCTCCCAGTCACTGTCCCCTCTGAGTTTCTTCGTATGTTACCCAGGGGTGTGGGATTTGTCAATTTAAAGGAGGTGGGAGACGGGGATGAGGGACTGCCATCTCTCCCCGGGCCTGGCTCGTGGGGAGGAATGACTCTCCCAGGGCGTCCCTCCCCTAAATCCCTTTTCCTGCAGCTTCAGCGATGGGAGGATGACCTTGGACATCAGAACTGTGGAGGGAGGCCCAGCCCCCAAGATTAGCAGCAGATGGGACTGGGGGTGGGCAGGGTGGAGGACTGTATGCTTCAGACAGAACAGGCACAGAGGCAGCCCCTGCCTCCCTGTGCCTCAGTTTCCTCTCTGGTGACACGGTGCCCCAGGCAGCCCCTCCCTGCTGCCTGCCTCCTGGGCGCTCTATGACCTAAATTCCTGCCCACTAGCCCCAGGGATGTGGAAAGGGAGGGCAGAGGTCAGGGACCTGCTCCCGGGGGCAGGCACAGCCGGGCCATGCCCATGCCACCTGCTGCGCTGCACATGGGACCAGGCACCTGGGGACCTCCAGGGTGTGGGCACAAACTTCAGACTGTTCTGGTGCTGCCTGGCATGGGAACCCCCAGATGGTGGGAAAATTGGGGGGGAACTGGACTCCTGGGATCCACCTGCAGAAGGTGCTCAAAAAAGTGGCACTGTCCTCTACCCAGAATACCCCAGGCCCAGAGCAAGTCCTTGTGAGTCATTCTGCGGAGCTTCCCGGAAGAGAAGGCAGAGCCAGTGGGGCTGGGAAAGGCTGGGTGCAGTGGCTTCCACCTGTAATCCCAGAGCTTTGGGAGGCTGAGGCAGGAGGATCGCTTGAGCCCATAAGTTTAAGACTAGTCTGGGTAACATAGTGAGACCCTGTCTCTTAAAAAAGTTAATTTTAAAAAGTTTTAGGCCAGGCAAGGTGGCTCATGCCTGTAATCCCAGCAGTTTGGGAGGCCGAGGTGGGCAGATCACCTGAGGCCAGGAGTTCAAGACCAGCCTGGCCAACATGGTGAAACCCCGTTTCACCATGTTGAACGGCTAAAAATACAAAAGTTAGCTGGGCATGGTGGTGGGTACATGTAATCCCAGCTACTTGGGAGACTGAGGCAAGAGAATCGCTTGAACCCAGGAGGTGGAGGTTGCAGTGAGCCAAGATCACACCACTGCACTTCAGCCTGGGCAGCAGAGCAAGACTCGGTCTCAAAAAAAAGTTTTAAAGGTGGGGAGGGAGGCATTTAAGGAGCGTTTACTACATGCTCTTGCTAGAGATTTGGAAAGGGGAAGGGGCGCGCAGCGTCACCAAGGGTGAAAGTCACGGAAGAACTGTAATGGAGTCACAATCGGGGTGCCTGGATCTCCGGCTCTGTGGGCCCTAGTCCAGCCTCCCCACATCACAGCCGTCAGACAACCCAACTCCGTCTTAACAAACATTTACGCGCGGTGGCACTAAGCCATTGAGCTGGGGGAAGGTGAGCTAGGGCAGGAGAGGAGGAGGAAAGGAGGAGGGTCCTGGGCAGCCCCCCAGGACGGTCCGTTCCCCTTCCCGCCAGGAGCCTCCCCTCAGAAAAACGGGAAGATCTCTACTGTTGCAGCCAGGCCGGGGTCCACGGGGGAAGGGGGACGGCGAAACGCGCAGGACACTGGCATCCCGACCCCTCTGGGGCCACTGGGCAACTGGAAGAACCGGACTTCGGCATGGCAGGCACCCAGCGCCCGGAAGGAGGCGTCGGGGGGCGGCCAGGGAGCAGGGTCGCAGGGCGCGGGCAAGGGAGGGGCTGCGGGCGGACCTCGAGGTCCCAGTCACCTCGCGCGCTCCACCGGCCGGACCGGACCCCGTAGCCGGGTAAGGAGTCCGGTCTGCGACCCCCAGGCCCATGGCCTCGGTGTGCCCGTCGGCGAAACGGGCTAGCGCCGACGGCTCACCTGCAGCCAGATACCGCTTCTCCACCCCGGTCTTGGCCTCCAGCGCCCCCAGCACTTCGGTGACCAGGTTCCTTTGCTCCAGGAAGTGCTCCACGCGCTGCCTCAGGCCGTCCATGGCCCCGACGCGCCCGGGTTTGGCTGCTCGAGCTCGCCCGCGGACCAGCGCACCCACCCCGCTGCACCGGCACCGCTTTCCCGCAGCCTGAGCCGCGCTGCTCCGGCCCCGCGCCGGTGTCCGCCCCCGGCCCCCTGCTAGGACCAATGGGAGGGCAGGGCGGACAAAGGAGGTGGGGCCTGCCCCGTCTCCCCCGCCGCATAGCCCTCCGCCGCGGCCGCCGCTGACCAGACCCCGCCGGGAGAGGGCGGGGCGCGGCGGCCCAGGGCACCGATTGGCCGGGCCGGAGCGAGACGTAGCTGATTGGAAGGGCGGTGTCAGAGGATGGGATTATTGGCTGCGACGCTGAAGGGTGGAGCCAGGGCGAGGAGAAGCGTGGGGGGTGGGGGGGGGGGGGGCGCGGAGCCGGTGGGAGGGGCTAAAGAAAAATCCGAGCCGATTGGAGAAACGGGACGCGATTCATTGGCGAGACCAGTGGAGGGCGGGGCTGATCACAAAGAAGGCAGGGCGGAATGGTAGGGGCGGGAACGGGGCGAGGCTTATCGGAGGAGGCGGGATTACGCAAAAGAATGATTCTGATTAGGCCGGATAGGAGGCCGGGCTGATTCTCGAAGGAGGGGTGTGTTGGAAAGTGGGAGAGGTCAAACAAAGGGTAGGACGCGTTATCGCAACAGTGAACCCGCTTCTCTGAGTTAGTCTTGTCGTTGTACAAATGGGAAAACTGAGGCTCCCGAGGGTGTGGGTCTGCGGAAGACGGGCAGGCGTGCGTCCCTCCCCCGCTTCTGTTAGATCTTCGCGCCCCTCCTGGCTGAGTAGCCGCAAGGCCCCCTGGGAGTCGACGCCTTCTGCGTTGCTATGGCGCCGGGGGCGGGGCGGACGCCTGGGACCACTCGGCGGTTTGGCGGGAGGGAGGGGCTTTGCGCAGGCCCCGCTCCCGCCCCGCCTCCATGAGGCCCGCCCCGATTGCGCTGTGGCTGCGCCTGGTCTTGGTCTTGGCCCTGGCCCTTGTCCGCCCCCGGGCTGTGGGGTGGGCCCCGGTCCGAGCCCCCATCTATGTCAGCAGCTGGGCCGTCCAGGTGTCCCAGGGTAACCGGGAGGTCGAGCGCCTGGCACGCAAATTCGGCTTCGTCAACCTGGGGCCGGTGGGTGGGACCGGGATGGACGGGAAGTGGGAGCTTGGAGGGGACTGGACGACCCTAGACCCCGACAAGGGGGAGGGAGCCCACAAGGTCTTCTAAATATCAAGAGTCCCAGCCCACCCCTGCCTCAGCCAAGCTCAGCTTCTGGGACTCCCAGAGAGCACCTGCTGGGGAAGGACAAAGAAGGGGGCTGTTACCGGCCCTCGGGGGCTCCAGCAGGGGAGCCGGGTCCCATCGGTGCGGCCGCTTCCCCACATCCCCAGATCTTCCCTGACGGGCAGTACTTTCACCTGCGGCACCGGGGCGTGGTCCAGCAGTCCCTGACCCCGCACTGGGGCCACCGCCTGCACCTGAAGAAAAACCCCAAGGTGAGCCTGGCCGGGAGGCCACCCCCCTGCCCGGGGTCGCAGCTGCCTCCTGGGGCCACTAGCCATCTTCTGTGGTTCTCGTGGTTGTTATGAACAGCTGTGTGCTTTCTGTGGCTCAGACCCGCCCGGACCCCAAGTCTATACAGCAAGAGGAGGCAGGAAGACCCAGATACGGAAATCATGGCGCCTGCCAGGGCCTGGTACACAGTGGGCACCTCTTGTCCTCCCCCTCCCTCCTCTGGGCCCCAGGGGCTCTGGTAAGGAGGGACAGACGGCGTGCCTTCCCCACCGTCTAGGTCATGGGATGGAGGGAAGGGGATTTTACGACACCGTAATGGGTTCCAAAGAGTAGGAGGCTTTGCCGGGCGCGGTGGCTCACGCCTGTAATCCCAGCACTTTGGGAGGCGGAGGCGGTCGGATCACAAGGTCAGGAGATCGAGACGAGATCCTGGCGAACACGGTGAAACCCCGTCTCTACTGAAAATACAAAAAAATTAGCCGGGCATGGTGGCAGGCGCCTGTAGTCCCAGCTATTCAGGAGGCTGAGGCAGGAGAATGGTGTGAACCCGGGAGGCGGAGCTTGCAGTGAGCCGAGATCGCGCCATTGCACTCCAGCCTGGGTGACAGAGCGAGACTCCATCTCAAAAAAAAAAAAAAAAGTAGGAAGCTTAAAGTCACCCAGTGGCCCTCAGGACGCAGTGTCCAGGCGCTCAGAAAGGGGCCTGGGTCCCATCGGGCTGGGCCCTGTCTAGAAAATGCCTGGGATGTCAAGCTGAGGGGTTGGGATGGAGCCTGGGAAGCCCTCGGAGGCCAGGAAGTGCCTTGAACAGGACCGGACAGCTGCCTGCTTATAGCACCGGGAGGGAGAGCAGTGGCCGGTTCCTGATGTGGTTTGCAAGAAAGAGCCAGGCCTGGCGTGGTGGTTCATGCCTGTAATCCCGGCACTTCGGGAGGCCAAGGCAGGCAGATCACTTGAGCTCAGGAGTTTGAGACCAGCCTGACCAACATGGTGAAACCCCATCTCTACTAAAAATACGAAAATTAGCCAGGCATGGTGGTGTGTGCCTGTAGTCCCAGCTACTTGGGAGGCTGAGGTAGGAGAATCGCTTGAACCCAGGAGGCAGAGGTTGCAGTGAGCCAAGATTGCGCCACTGCACCCCAGCCTGGGCGACAGAACAAGACTCTGTCTCAAAAAAAGAAAAAAAATAAGGAAGTGATGCAGGAGAGAGATAGAAGGATCTAGAACAGGGATGGGGGAGAGAGTGGGTGGGGACCTGGGGACCTGCAGTCACCCGGGGCAGCGACGACGCTTCTGTGGGCCCAAGGACAGGTGGTCCAAAAGCCTCGACCCCTTCTGACTGCAGACAGAGCCCCAGGCACATGGGGACCCTGGAGAGCAACCCCCACAAACACAGGGTCCCAGGGCACGGGGCTGCCTCACTCCCTGAACCACGAGGGGCCCCAGGGGCGAGCAGGGGACAGGCCTGATGCACCCTCTGCTCTGCAGGTGCAGTGGTTCCAGCAGCAGACGCTGCAGCGGCGGGTGAAACGCTCTGTGGTGGTGCCCACGGACCCCTGGTTCTCCAAGCAGTGGTACATGGTGAGCAGGCAGCCAGGGTGGGTAGACGGGTACGGGGCCGCTGGCGCCCTCAACTCCAGGCCCTCACAGGGTCACAACCCCGCCTCCCCCTGCAGAACAGCGAGGCCCAACCAGACCTGAGCATCCTGCAGGCCTGGAGTCAGGGGCTGTCAGGCCAGGGCATCGTGGTCTCTGTGCTGGACGATGGCATCGAGAAGGACCACCCGGACCTCTGGGCCAACTACGTGAGACCGCGGGTGGCTGTGGGCGAGGGCTGCCCCAGGTGCCGAGGCTGGCACCACCCTAGGGACGCCTCCCGGCCCCCTCATATCCCCACCTGCCCCCAGGACCCCCTGGCCAGCTATGACTTCAATGACTACGACCCGGACCCCCAGCCCCGCTACACCCCCAGCAAAGAGAACCGGTGAGCAGGGCTCCCACAGCACACGGGGGAAGCCCCAGTACCCGGCAGGGGGATGGAGGCCGTGACGGGAGCCCCTCTTGGCCCTGGCACCAGGCACGGGACCCGCTGTGCTGGGGAGGTGGCCGCGATGGCCAACAATGGCTTCTGTGGTGTGGGGGTCGCTTTCAACGCCCGAATCGGAGGTACCCGGGGTCCCCCAGCGGCACCATTCCGGGACAGAGAGGGAAGGGGGTGACTCTGGCGGGGAGCTGGGCCCAAGGACTCGGGAGTCCACCCTCTCACTGCTGGGTGGTGCTAGGGCCCCATACTCCAGGGCTTGGGGGGTGCTGAGCCAATACGAATGGTCCCACTCCAGGGAGCAGAGAGAGGGCCCAGGTAGGGCTGGGGAGTGGTGTGGAGTGGCGCGGGGCGGGCTGGGGCGTGGGGAAGGCCAGGGCCGGTGGCAGCGGCCCTCACGCCCTGGCTCTGCAGGCGTGCGGATGCTGGACGGTACCATCACCGATGTCATCGAGGCCCAGTCGCTGAGCCTGCAGCCGCAGCACATCCACATTTACAGCGCCAGCTGGGGTCCCGAGGACGACGGCCGCACGGTGGACGGCCCCGGCATCCTCACCCGCGAGGCCTTCCGGCGTGGTGTGACCAAGGTGAGTGGCAGCCCGAGGAGGGCAGGGGTGGCAGGCCAGGCCGACGCCCCCTCCCCGCCCCTCCTGGTTTCCCAGGGCCGCGGCGGGCTGGGCACGCTCTTCATCTGGGCCTCGGGCAACGGCGGCCTGCACTACGACAACTGCAACTGCGACGGCTACACCAACAGCATCCACACGCTCTCCGTGGGCAGCACCACCCAGCAGGGCCGCGTGCCCTGGTACAGCGAAGCCTGCGCCTCCACCCTCACCACCACCTACAGCAGCGGCGTGGCCACCGACCCCCAGATCGTGAGTGCAGCCGCCCCAACAGGGTCCCCTCCCCAGGCCCTGCCATCCCAGCCTGGCCTCCTCCTGTCCCCACCACTGTGACTTAGCACCCTCCCAAAGCTGCTTTGAAAATGCAAATCCAGGCCGAGCACGGTGGCTCACACCTGTAATCCCAGCACTTTGGGAGGCTAAGGCAGGCAGATCACAAGGTCAGGAGATCAAGACCATCCTGGCTAACATGGTGAAACCCTGTCTCTACTAAAACTACAAAAAAAAAAAAGGCCAGGCACGGTGGCTGACGCCTGTAATCCCAGCACTTTGGGAGGCCAAGGTGGGCGGATCACGAGGTCAGGAGATCGAGACCATCCTGGCTAACAGTGAAACCCCGTCTCTACTAAAAATACAAAAAATTAGCCGGGCGTGGTGGCGGGCGCCTGTAGTCCCAGCTACTCGGGAGGCTGAGGCAGGAGAATGGCATGAACCCGGGAGGCAGGGCTTGCAGTGAGCCGAGATCGGGCCACTGCACTCCAGCCTGGGCAACAGAGTGAGACTCTGTCTCAAAAATCAATCAATCAATCAATAACCCAAATCCAGGCCAAGCACAGTGGCTCGTGCCTGTAATCCCAGCACTTTGGGAGGCCAAGGTGGGTGGATCACCTGAGGTCAGGAGTTCAGGACCAGCCTAGCCAACATGGCAAAACCCCATCTCTACTAAAAATACAAAAAACATTAGCCAGGCATGGTGGCGGGGCGCCTGTAATCCCAGCTACTCAGGAGGCTGAGGCAGGAGAATCGCTTGAACCCCAGAGATGGAGGTTGCAGTGAGCCAAGATTGCACCACTGCACTCCAGTTTAGGCCACAGAGCGAGACCCTGTCTCAAAACAAAACAAAACAAAAACAAATCCAGCCGGGCGCAACAGCTCACTTTGGGAGGCCAAAGTGGGAGAATCACTTCAGCCCAGGGTTTCTTTTCGTTTGCTTGTTTTTGAAGATGGAGTCTCGCTCTGTTGCCCAGGCTGGAGTGCAATGGCGCAATCTCAGCTCACTGCAACCTCCACCTCCTGGGCTGAAGCGATTCTCATGCCTCAGCCTCCCGAGTAGCTGGGACTACAGACGTGCGCCACCATGCCCAGCTAATTTTCTTTTGTATTATTAGTAGAGACGGGGTTTCACCATGTTGGCCAGGCTGGTCTCAAACTCCTGACCTTGAGCGATCTGCCCGCCTCAGCCTCCCAAAGTGCTGGGATTACAGATGTGAACCACCATGCCCAGCGAGCCCAGGGGTTTGAGACCAGCCTGGGCACCATAGTGAGACCCTATCTCTACAAAAAAATTAAAAAATTAGGCCGGGCGTGATGGTGCACATCTTGGTCCTAGCTACTCGGGAGGCTGTGGTGGGAGGATTGCTCGAGCCCAGGAGGTCAAGGCTGCAGTGAGCTGTGATTGCACCACTGCACTCCACCTGGACAGCAGAGCAAGACCTTGTCTCAAGAAAATAAATACATAGATGAAACCCAAATCCAACCCCACCCAGCCCAATCACAGCCCTCCTCTGGCCCCCCAGGGTTCTTAGATGAAACCAGCTCCGGGACCCCAGCCACCTCTGTGCCCTGTCTCAGCCCCTTGCAGGAAGGTTCCCCCTCATTTCTCCAGGCCCCTTCTGCCTCAAGTTCTCCTTGGGGAGGCCCCTGTGCCCGATCACTGCCCCTCTTCTTCCCCTGCTGACTCTTCCTTCAGACCCCCACCTGGGGCCACTGCCTCCAGGAAGTCCCCTAGGCCTTTCCCCACCTCATACACTTGCCTCCCAGTGTTTGAGAGTCCCAGAGGTAGTGACCAGCTCCCCTGCAGGGCTTCGCAGGCCATAACCAGGAGGGCCTGGGTCACCTCTCAGGCTCTGGGGCCAGGCACATAGCAGGTGCTTCCCTGAACACCTCCAAACCCAGGCACGTTTCTGCCAGGGCTGCCCCCTGATCCTACTGCTGCCGCCCCATCGCTGACCTGCACATCTCTCAGGCAGGGCTGGCTTCCAGGCATATGACGCAGCAGGTACCTTTTGAACTCAATCTTTGGTATTTTTCTTTCTTTTTTCTTTTCTTTTTTTTTTCTTTTCTTTTCTTTTTTTTTTTTTTGAGACGGAGTCTTGCTCTGTCGCCCAGGCTGGAGTGCAGTGGCACGATCTCAGCTCACTGCAAGCTCCGCCTCCCGGGTTCACACCATTCTCCTTCCTCAGCCTCCTGAGTAGCTGGGACTACAGGTGCCCGCCACCATGCCCAGCTAATTTTTTGTATTTTTAGTAGAGACAGGGTTTCACCATGTTAGCCAGGATGATCTCGATCTCCTGACCTCGTGATCCGCCCACCTCGGCCTCCCAAAGTGCTGGGATTACAGGTGTGAGCCACAGTGCCCAGCACTTTCTTTTTTCTTTTGAGATGGAGTCTCGCTCTGTCACCCAGGCAGGGTGCAACAGAGTGAAGTAGCATGATCTCAGCTCACTGCAACCTACGCCTGCCGGGCTCAAGCGATTCTTGTGCCTCAGCCTATTGAGCAGCTGAGAACACAAGCATGCCACCATGTCCCGCTAATTTCTTTTGTATATTTTGTAGAGATGGCATTTCACCATGTTGGCCAGACTGGTCTCCAACTCCTCAGGTCAAGCGATCCACCAGCCTCGGCCTCCCAAAGTGCCGGGAATAGCAGGCCACGCCACCATGCCCGGCTAATTTTTTTGTATTTTCAGTAGAGACGGGGTTTCACCATGTTGGCCAGGCTCTTAGTTCTTTTTGAGCATAGTCCTTGTTACTTCTTGAACTCAGTCCTTGGAGTCCTTGGTACCTTTTTTTTTTTAAATTTTTTTGAGACAGAGTCTCACTCTGTCACCCAGGTTGGAGTGCGGTGGTGCAATCTTAGCTCACTGCAACCTCTACCTCCCAGGCTCAAGCGATCCTCCTGCCTCAGCCTCCTGAGTAGCTGGGATTACAGGTGCACACTACCACACCCAGCTAATTCTTGTATTTTTCCTGTAGAGATGGGGTTTCACCATGTTGCCACAAGCTGGTCTCAAACTCCTGAGCTCAAAAAATCTGCCCGCCTCAGCCTCCCAAAGTGTTGGGACTACAGGCGTGAGCCACTGTGTGGCCAGTCCTTGGTACTTTTTGACTTCAGTTCTTGGTACTATTTTTTTATTTTTTTGAGATGGAGTCTTGCCATGTTGGCCAGGCTGGAGTGCAATGGTGTGATCTTGGCTCACTGCAACCTCTGCCTCCTAGGTTCAAGTGATTGTCTTGCCTCAGCCTCCCAAGTAGCTGGGATTACAGGCGCCCGCCACCATGCCTGGGTAATTTTTTTGTATTTTTAGTAGAGACAAGGTGTTGACCAGGCTGGTCTCGAACTCCTGACCTCCGGTGATCCACCCACCTCGGCCTCCCAAAGTGCTGGGATTACAGGCGTGAGCCACCGCGCCCAGCCCTTGGTACTTTTTGAATTCAGTCGTTAGTACTTTTTTTTTTTAATCCAGAGTCTCGCTCTGTTGCCCAGGCTGGAGTGCAGTGGCGTGGGCGTGATCTCCACTCACTGCAACCTCTGCCTCTTGGGTTCAAGTGATTCTCCTGTGTCAGCCTCCCGAGTAGCTGGAACTACAGGTGCCCGCCACCATGCCTGGCTAATTTTTGTATTTTTGTAGAGTTGGGGTTTCACTATGTTGACCAGGCTGGTCTTGAACTCCTGACCTCAGGCAACAAGCCCGCCTCAGCCTCCCAAAGTGCTGGGATGACAGGCCTGAGCCACTGCGCCCGCCCGGTCCTTGGTACTTTTTGAAGAAGGGCTGTATTCTCACTGTGCACGGCCCCCCGAGTCCCACCCCCCTCTGCCCTCAGGTCACCACGGACCTGCATCACGGGTGCACAGACCAACACACGGGCACCTCGGCCTCAGCCCCACTGGCGGCCGGCATGATCGCCCTAGCGCTGGAGGCCAAGTAGGTGACTGCGGGGCCCCGTCCACCGCCCTCGCCCCCAGGCGCGGCCCCGCGGCTCACCCGCCCCCGCCCCCGCCCCCGCCCCCCGCAGCCCGTTCCTGACGTGGAGAGACATGCAGCACCTGGTGGTCCGCGCGTCCAAGCCGGCGCACCTGCAGGCCGAGGACTGGAGGACCAACGGCGTGGGGCGCCAAGGTGCGGCGGGGCCGGGCGGGGGCGGGGACCCGGGGCCCACGGGGCGAGTGACTGCTGCCCTTCCGCGCAGTGAGCCATCACTACGGCTACGGGCTGCTGGACGCCGGGCTGCTGGTGGACACCGCCCGCACCTGGCTGCCCACCCAACCGCAGAGGAAGTGTGCCGTCCGGGTCCAGAACCACCCCACGTGAGACCCCTGCGTGCCCCTCCGCTATCACCGCTGGGGGTGTGGGGGACAGGCCTGAGGCCTCAGTTTACCCATCTGTAAAACGAGGGCTGGACCCCGTGACCTCTGAGCCCCGACCTCGCCTGCTGGCCGCCCACCCACCCCCCAGCAGGCCGCAGGAGGGTCCTCACCCCTCGACCCCCTCAGCCCTATCCTGCCGCTGATCTACATCAGGGAAAACGTATCGGCCTGCGCCGGCCTCCACAACTCCATCCGCTCGCTGGAGCACGTGCAGGCGCAGCTGACACTGTCCTACAGCCGGCGCGGAGACCTGGAGATCTCGCTCACCAGCCCCATGGGCACGCGCTCCACACTCGTGGCCATACGGTGAGCGGCCCGCAGAGGGGAGGGGGCGGCCTCATGCCCTGTCGGTAAACGCTGCCATCTACCCGGAGTGTCCTCACGGGGAGGGGCCAGGCCCATAGGAGTCACACGGCAGCCTAGTGGGTGGGACCCCGAGTCACACCCTCACCCACACCCAGAGGACACGCGGCCACCAGCGCGTGCGGTCAGACACTTCATGGGGCTCTGCCGGCTTCACAAAGCCATCCCTCTTGACACCCCCACCCCCACCCACCCTTCTGTCCCAGACCCTTGGACGTCAGCACTGAAGGCTACAACAACTGGGTCTTCATGTCCACCCACTTCTGGGATGAGAACCCACAGGGCGTGTGGACCCTGGGCCTAGAGAACAAGGGCTACTATTTCAACACGGGTGAGGGCGGGGAGGGGCTGTGGTGGGCGGGGCTTGGCTCTCCAACCTCCCCCCAGGGGCTCTGGAGCTAGCCTTGGTGACCGCACTGCAAAAGGGGTTCCCAGTGGCCTTCTCCAAGAGAACATGCACACAGTAGGCGTGCAGTCACCCGGGAGATGGTGTGCAATGACAGGCACACAGTAGGTGTGCAATGACAGGCGCACAGTAGGGGTGCAGTCACCCGGGAGATGTCGGTGTCCAGTGACAGGCGCACAGTAGATGTGCAATTCCCTGAGAGATGTGAACCAGTCCAGGGCCCCGCGTGGGAGCTGAAGGGGAGGGAGCCCGGGGACTACCAGGACCAGGCTGCCGAGAGCCTCCTCCTCCTGTGCCCACCCGCGACCCCTGTCCAGGGACGTTGTACCGCTACACGCTGCTGCTCTATGGGACGGCCGAGGACATGACAGCGCGGCCTACAGGCCCCCAGGTGACCAGCAGCGCGTGTGTGCAGCGGGACACAGAGGGGCTGTGCCAGGGTGAGTGCCGGCGGGGCAGGGCCCACTGCTGGGAGGCGGTGGCGGCCACCGTGGGCAGCGTGCATGTGGCCCCAGGCGGGCGGGTGGCGGGTAACAGGCTGCGGGTGGTGAGCTGACGGGCCTTTGCGTGCGTGTCCCTGAGCAGCGTGTGACGGCCCCGCCTACATCCTGGGACAGCTCTGCCTGGCCTACTGCCCCCCGCGGTTCTTCAACCACACGAGGCTGGTGACCGCCGGGCCTGGGCACACGGCGGCGCCCGCGCTGAGGGTCTGCTCCAGCTGCCATGCCTCCTGCTACACCTGCCGTGGCGGCTCCCCGAGGGACTGCACCTCCTGTCCCCCATCCTCCACGCTGGACCAGCAGCAGGGCTCCTGCGTGGGACCCACCACCCCCGACAGCCGCCCCCGGCTTAGAGCTGCCGCCTGTCCCCACCACCGCTGCCCAGCCTCGGCCATGGTACTGGGCCTCCTGGCCGTGACCCTCGGAGGCCCCGTCCTCTGCGGCATGTCCATGGACCTCCCACTATACGCCTGGCTCTCCGGTGCCAGGGCCACCCCCACCAAACCCCAGGTCCGGCTGCCAGCTGGAACCTGAAGTTGTCAGCTCAGAAAGCGACCTTGCCCCCGCCTGGGTCCCTGACAGGCACTGCTGCTGTGCTGCCTCCCCAGGCTGGCCCCAGAGGAGCGAGCACCAGTCCCCGACGCCTGGCCTGCCAGGGATGGGCCCCGTGGAACCCCGCAGCCTGGCGGGAGAGACAGAGAAGTCTCCTCTGCATTTTGGGTTTGGGCGGGAGTGGGCTGGGGGGAGAGGCTGGAGCACCCCAAAAGCCAGGGGAAAGTGGAGGGAGAGAAACGTGACACTGTCCGTCTCGGGAACCGCGTCCAACCTCAGAGTTTGCAAATAAAGGTTGCGTAGAAGGTGCTCAGTCTGTGGCCTCCTCTGGAGCAGGGTGGGCCCGAGGCCCCAGGACTCAGGTGGTTTCTGCTTGGGGTCCCCGGACATCAGTCCATGGAGAATGCAGCCGGCCACGGAGAAGGAGTCCGCCCAGGCCCAGGGACCCCAGGCAGTGGGGACAGCAGGGAATGGCCGGGGGTCAGCAGTAATGTCCAGCCCCAGAGCATGGCTCACCATGGCCCAGAATCCTCTCCTGCGGTGATTCCTTTGTTTTTTCTCTTGTTTGTTTTGAGACAGGGTCTCCCTACGTTGACTAGGCTAGAGTACAGTGGTGCGATTGTAGCTCACTGCAGCCTTGAACCCTGGCCTCAAGCAATCTTCCCTCCTTGGCCTCCCAAAGTGCTGGGATTACAGGCGTGAGCCACTGTGCCTGGCCCTTTCCTCCCTCCCTCCCTTCCTTCCTTTTCTTTACTTCCTTCCTTTTCTTTACTTCCTTCCTTCCTTCCTTCCTTCTCTTTCCTTCCTTTTCTTTCCTTCCTTTTTTAGTAGAGATGGGTTTCACCATGTTGGCCAGGATGGTCTCGATCTCCTGACCTCGTGATTCGCCCACCTTGGACTCCCAAAGTGCTGGGATTACAGGCTTGAGCCACCGCACCTGGCCCCTTCCTTCCTTTCTTCCGTTCTTCCTTCTCTTTCCTTCCTTTCCTTTCTTTCTTTTCTCCCTTTTCTTCTTTCCTTTCTTCTCTTTCCTTCCTTTCTCTTTATTTCCTTTTTCTTTTCTTTTTTTCTTTCTCTCTCTCCTTCCTTCCTTTTTCTTCTCCTTCCTTCTTTCCTTCCTTTCTCTTTCTTTCCTTTTCCCTCCCTCTGTCCCTTCCTTCCTTCCTTCTCTCTCAACAATTTTTTTTTTTTTTTTGAGACAGAGTCTTGCTCTGTCGCCCAGGCTGGAGTGCAGTGGCACAGTCTCGGCTCACTGCAAGCTCTGCCTCTGGGGTTCACGCCATTCTCCTGCCTCCGCCTCCCGAGTAGCTGGGACTACAGGCAACCGCCACCATGCCTGGTTAATTTTGTTTTTCTTTTTGTATTTTTAGTAGAGACAGGGTTTCACCGTGTTAGCCAGGATGGTCTTGATCTCCTGACCTCGTGATCCACCCACCTCGGCCTCCCAAAGTGCTGGGATTACAGGCGTGAGCCAACGCACCCAGCCTAATTTTTGTATTTTTAGTAGAGATGGGGTCTCACCATGTTGGCCAGGCTGGTCTCAAACTGGCCTCAAGTGATCTGCCCGCCTTGGCCTCCCAAAGTGCTGGGATTACAGGCATGAGCCACCGCGCCCAGGCTGAATTTACAGTTTAAACAGGTGAATTTGGCTGGGTGCGGTGGCTCACGCCCGTAATCCCAGCACTTTGGGAGGCTGAGGCTGGCGCATTGCCTGAGCTCAGGAGTTTGATACCAGCCTGGGCAACACAGTGAAGCCCCATCTCTACTAAAATACAAAAAAAAATTTTGACGGACGTGGTGGCGGGCGCCTGTAGTCCCAGCTACTCGGGAGGCGGAGGTTGCAGTGAGCCGAGATCGCGCCACTGCACTCCGGCCTGAGCGACACAGTGAGACTCTGTCTCTAAAAAAACAAAACAAAACGAAATAAACAGGGGAACTTTATGGTATGTAAACTGCATCTCAATAAAGCCCTTGAGAGAGGAAAAGGGCCCTCTGCTCTTTCTGCCTTCCCAGGCATCAGAGGAGAGGAAAAGGTGACCTCCAGCACCGTCCCCGAGGTGGGAGGACCCGCCTTGGCCGGAAGTGGAGGCGCCGCGACCGCCCCGCCCCCGCTGTGTTCCGGTCGCCGAGTGCTCATGCACCACCAGGCTCCCTTAGGTGGACAGCAATTTTGTGCTCCCGTCAGCCACGTGGGTGGCGTGCTCCCCTAGTGCCGTGTTCCCCTTTTCAGAAAGACGAGCCTCGGATGCTTTTCTACCCAGCCAGTGGAGCCTGGACTCGAACTCGCTCTCATCGTAGCGCGTCCAGGTTCGGGTTCGCCTGAGAGGCTGAGATCCGAGTCTCAAGGGCATTATCCCTTTAAGACGGGGCGGAGCCCCGCGATGAGCGGCGGGCCGGCGCGAGAGGAGGCCGGAAGTGTTTATCACGTGTTCGGGGACGGGGCGGTGCTCCAATCGGAAGCGGAAGTGGCTGCATCGTCGACGCTGGGCTTTCGGGTCCCGCGCCCAGGTGGGAAGAGGCCGGCGACTGGGGTGACCGCGGGGAAACTGAGGCAGAGGTTGAGCGAGACCCTGAAGCCTTGGCCACCGTGTTTTTGGGCGGAGGGAGGGTCAGGGCCTGGGGCGAGCTCAGAGGGGCGGGACAGGGCGGGCTTCCCCGGGAGCGGGACCGCGACGGGTGCTTACGAGTTCGCTGGGCGGGAGGAGCAGCCCGGTCAAGGGCGGAGAGGTGGACGCCCCGGTCAGCGCCCCCTTCCCCGCCTTCAGAGATGGGCTCCAAGGCCAAGAAGCGCGTGCTGCTGCCCACCCGCCCGGCGCCCCCCACGGTGGAGCAGATCCTGGAGGATGTGCGGGGTGCGCCGGCAGAGGATCCAGTGTTCACCATCCTGGCCCCGGAAGGTAGGGGGAGCCCGGTCCCGGGGAAAAGCGGACCTGAGACCCCGGCAGCAAGGGGACGGAAGAGAAGCACACCCCTAACTCTTGACCCCACGCCCTGGGAACCCCAGTAACATGGGCACGGTCCGTATCCTCTCCGAGTCTCCCTCTACTCCTCCGTAGAGTGGGACCGATTTTCAGAGGGTTCTTCTGACAGGGGTGGAGGCCGGGCGCTGTGGTTCAGGCCTGTAAGCCCAGCACTTTCGGAGGATGAGGCGGGAGGATCGCTTGAGCCCAGGAGTTCGAGACCAGCCTGGCCAACATGGTGAAACCCCGTCTCTGCTAAAAATGAAAAAAAAAAAAAACAACAACAAAGAGTTAGCCGGACATAGTGGCAGGCGCCTGTAATCTCAGCTACTCGGGAGGCTGAGGCAGGAGAATCGCTTGAACCCGG
Source organism: Pan troglodytes (assembly GCF_028858775.2). Taxonomy (NCBI): domain Eukaryota; kingdom Metazoa; phylum Chordata; class Mammalia; order Primates; family Hominidae; genus Pan; species Pan troglodytes. The sequence goes on along the minus strand of NC_072418.2, from coordinate 3,773,895 downwards.
GATGCAGAATTTGCAGTGAGCCGAGATCGCACCACTGCACTCCAGCCCAGGTGACAGTGCGAGACTGTCTCAAAAAAAAAAAAAAAAAAAAAAAAAATTACTGGGTGTGGTGGTGGACACTTGTAGCCCCAGCTTCTTGGAGGCTAAAGTGGGAAGATCCAGCCTGGGCAACACAGCCAGACTCTGTCTCAAAAATAAATAAGTGGCCAGTGCGGTGGCTTACGCCTATAATCCCAGCACTTTGGGAGGCCGAGGTGGGTGGATCACTTGAGGTCAGAGGTTCGACACCAGCCTGGCCAACATGGTGGAACCTTGTCTCTACTAAAAATACAAAAATTAGCCGGGTGTGGTGGCGTGGGCCTGTAATCCCAGCCACTCAGGAGACTGAGGCAGGAGAATCACTTGAACCTGGGAGTCGGAGGTTGCAGTGAGCTGAGATCACGCCACTGCACTCCAGCCTGGACCACAGTGATACTCTGTTTCAATAATAATAATAATAATAATAATAATTAATAAATAGAAATAAAGAAAGTAAAACAGAGGTGGTAAGCTAGGGCCCGCCAAACCCTGCCCCTGATTTACGAGGTGGAAGCTAGTCAGAGACCAAAGGGTTCAGCAGTGCAGTTGGGTGAATTTTGTGTTCTGGATGAGGCTCATTCATTCATTCAGCAAGCCTTTTCTTGAGCATTTCCTTTGTGCTGGGCTCTGCGCTTAGAGCACTGCTAATGGACAAGTGAACAAAAGAAACAAGAATGTCCGCCCCAGGCTGTTCTGGGGGTGGCGGGAAACAAATGAAGATGAATCGGCCAGGTGCGGTGGCTCACACCTATAATCCCAGCACTTTGGGTGGCTGAGGTGGGCGGATCATTTGAGGTCAGGAGTTCAAGGCCACCCTGGCCAACATGGTGAAACCCCGTCTCTACTGAAAATACAAAAAAATTAGCCGGGCATGGTGGCGCATGCCTGTAATCCCTGCTACTTGGGAGGCTGAGGCAGGAATTTGCTTGAACCCAGTAGGTGGAGGTTGCAGTGAGCTGAGGTCGTGCCACTGTACTCCAGCCTGGGTGACAGAGCAAGACTCTATCTCAAACAAAAAAAAAGAAAAAAGAAAATGAGTCATGTGGAATGATAGAAACTGCGAATTTCTAAGGGAACATTTTTAAAAAGTAATATTAGAAAATTCTGGGGCCAGGTGCAGTGGCTCATGCCTGTAATCCCAGCACTTTGGGAGGCTGAGGCAGGAGGATGACTTGAGGCCAGGAGTTCAAGACCAGCCTTGGCAGCATAGCGAAACCTATATCTACCAAAAATACACAAACTAGCTGGGTGTGGTGGCATGCACCTGTGGTCTTAGCTACTCAGGAGGCTGAGGCAGGAGGGTTGCTTGCGCCCAGGAGTTGGAGTCTGTAGCCTGAGTGACAGAGTGAGACCCTGTCTCTGAAAAAGAAAAAAAGAAAAATTGAGTTGCGTTTTCCCTTTAGACATATTTCAAGTGCCCAGGAGCCGCACATGGCTGGTGGCTGGTATGGACCAGCATCGGTGGGAGGCGTGCGCATCATCTGGAAGGTTCTGTGGGCCGGTACCGGTCAAGGTGCATGAGTTGGTTTTATTCCCAGCATGCAGTTCGGTCACCTGAGGGTGCTGGGGCTGTGGTTTGAGCTTCATGGGTTCAGGTCCATGGCCGTTGAGTGTGGCGAAACTGAGGCACGCTGTGCAGGGGAGCGGGGGTGCTCACAGAAGGTAGGGGGCCTCCTGTGCCTTCATCCAGGCACTGCCCGGCCTTTCCCACCCTGTTGCTAAAGCAGGTGGTGACAGAGGTGATTTGATCAGCCCAGACCCGTGCGGCACGTGGAGCCTTCGTCCGTGGGAGACCACACTGCCGAGGGGCAGGCCAGAGCCGAGGGGCCCCTGACGCTTCTCTGAGTGACCCTGAAGTTGGTGCTGCTTCAGCCCTGCTGCACTGGGCTTGCACACCTGGGGGAGCAGGGAGCCATACGTAGTTTCCGCTGAATGTGGGAGTCACCAGGACGTCAGTGCCCACCTCTCACCTTCGCCACCCCTGCCTCCCTAAGTGTGGGCTCCAGGAGGTTGCACGGCCCCTGGAGAGGTTTTCGGTGGCGGGCTTGTTGCGTCTCTGGCTTCCAGAGACAGCAGGAATGAGAGCCAGGCCGGCTCAGTGGAGTCCATCCGGGTGGGTGCCACGGCTTTTGCAGGAATGGAAGCCCCGCCCCCAGGAGGGCCACTGCTGGCGAGGCTTGAGCTCTTTCTGTGACCCGATCCCCCTGGTCACACGCTTTGCTAAGGCGGGTAGCCTAGAGCTGGAAGCCCCTCCTGCCACCCAGCCGCTGTGCCTCTCCCAGCTGATGGACGAGGATGCCTCCATTATTTGATTTTTATTTATTTATTTATTTATTTTTGAGACAGGGTCTCATTCTGTCGCCCAGGCTGGAGTACCGTGGCACGATCATAGCTTATTGCGGCCTCGGCCTCCCAGTCTCAAGCGATCCTCCCGCCTCTGCCTCCAGAGAAGTAGGGACCACAGATGCGTGCTACCACGCCCCGCTAATTTTTGTATCTGTATTTTTTGGTAGAGATGGGGGTATCACTATGTTGTCCAGGCTGGTCTCTAACTCTTGGGCTCAAGTGTTCCTCCCGCCTCGGCCTCCCAAAGTGCTGGATTACAGGCGTGAGCCACCACACCTGGCCACATCCGTCATGTTAAGAAGACCCCGGCCGGCAGGCTCACTCGGGGACTGCAGGGAACCCTGCCCTTTGGGGGCAGTAGTGAGGGGTGCCCAGGAGGATGGGGTGGTCAGCAGGCAGTGATGCTGCTGTGTCCTGTCTCAGACCCCCCAGTTCCCTTCAGGATGATGGAGGATGCGGAGGCCCCGGGAGAGCAGCTCTACCAGCAAAGCCGGGCCTACGTGGCTGCCAACCAGCGGCTGCAGCAGGCGGGCGACGCGCTGAGGCAGAGGTGTGAGCTCCTGCAGCGAGCCGGCGAGGACCTGGAGCGGGAGGTGGCCCAGATGAAGCAGGCAGCATTACCGGCGGCCGAGGCTGCCTCCTCAGGCTGACCTCTCGGGGCCTGCAGGCCTGGGCAGCGCACGAGGTGGCCTGCACCCAGGCTTTCCCTGGGGGTCCGTCGGCCCCAGACTGGCATTCACGGGGTCCCAGCCCACGTGGGTGTCGACACAGGCGCCCCTCCTGATGCTGGGGCTGCGGTTCATCCGTCGTCTCATTCATGCCGAGTTGGTGGGACCCACCCAGCTGGCTCCGTCCTGCGTGACCTGAGGACCCACTGGGGTTCTGGAAGAGGATAGGGACATTATTGCTGTACTGTGATTCTGTCCTCGGCTCACAGTGGCCGTGCTCTGCAGTGGGGCACCTGGGAGCAGGTGCCACCTCCTTCCTCTCCCGGGGCAGGCACTCGCCTGTCCACTTCTGAGTCCAGGTGTTGGGATCGAGGTGTTAACTGTGATTCCATCCAGCGAGTGCCCACCCAATGTCAGAGCAGCCCGAGGGCCAGCCTGAGCCCCTGACCCCACTTCCTTCTGGGCCCCGGGCTCCTCCCACAAGCCACGTTGATCTTCACAACGACCCTGGGCCGCTGGGGTCACCCAAGAGAAGCAGCCCTGAGACCCAGCCAGGCTGGGCCCAGCTCCACGGCACGGGTGTCTCCCAGCCACTGCCCTTGCTGGAGGACCGCTGTGAGTCACTGGCCAGGAGCCCAGGGTGTCCTGGGTCTCATAGCCACCCTGCCGGCTGCAGCAGGTCCTGGGCCTGCTTCCCTGCGGGTTCTGGCCCTGGGGGAAGGGGCGTTAGTGCGGCGAAGGGTCTTGCCAAAGGCTTTTCATCCTAAATAGCAACTTGAGTGGAAACCTGGGCAAGGCGGCCCAGAGGCTGGGCCCTGCACATAAAGCTTTCGTGTGTGTCTGGCCGTCTGAATGGTGCCTCTGTGAGCGGCTCCGTCCCGGGGCCCCGGAAGCTGGGGAGGGAGGGTTACCGGCGACCCCGGGGAACCCTGCTCAGTCCTGCCGGGCACTGCATGCAGGGACCGTCCGCCTGACCCAGAGACCTGGGGCTGCCTCGCCCTCTCTCCAGACCCACAGCCAGCTTTGTTTCTTGAATGTGGAAGATGTTTCTTATTCCCTGAAGAAAGGGGGCCTGCCACACACAGCCTGGGAGGCGCCTCATCCAGAAACTGGGACTTGGCTAGCCCGGCCTGGGCCCTAGGGACTTCTCACTGGTCATGCTTCTGAAGCTGCTCACCTGGCCCAGGGAGGTCCCGGCAGTGTCCCAGGGTGGAAGGTGGGGAGGGGGCCGGCTCCTGCCATCCCTTCCCGCCCTGCACTTCTGTGCTGCTTGCAGTCATAGCTTTCCTTGTCCCCCCAGCTGGGCCAGGGCTGTGCTCCCTGAAGTGGCTTTGACGTGGGGCCGTCCCAGCTCCCGCAGCCCCTGTCCACCATTGACTCTCCCCGGTAGTGGCTGCTGTGGCTGCCCCATCCCAGCTGTTGCACCAGCCACAGCTCCTAGTGGCTCATGGGTGCCTCCTGCCCCACACTGGGGCCTGCCATAATAACTGGCCCAGGTACCAATGCCCAGGTTGGACCCCCTGTCTGGGGTGCTGTGCACCCCCTGGAGCCTGCCCTCCCTTGGGACCAGGGGGAGACTCCTGGCCTCAGCCAGTGCCTCCCCGGCCCATCTGGGTGGGGTGCCCACAAACCCTGTGCCCGCAGTTTCTGCTTTCTGGCTCTGCTTCCAGGGATCTAACCTCGGGGGGGTCTCAGCAATTCTGCGGCAGCACATAGACAGCGATGAACCTGCCCGCCCACAGCCCATTTTGAGGAACGGGTGATGGCGGCAGGCAATGCAACAGCTCAGTTTATTAAATGTGCGTGAGTCGGACAGCTGACGGTGTCGTCCTTATGCCGGACAGATGGCTTTACATTTAGGGAAGGACAGGCTGTCACTATTTACCACTATTTACACGTCCGTTTAACACTGCAGAGACCCGGTACAGAAACGTGGGGTGGTGGCTAGGGGAATCAGACAGACCAGGCGCGCGCCGTCAGGGCTGGACCGGGGCAACAGATGGGGCGGGGTGAGGTAATGCTGTCGGAGCTCGGGAGGACCATGCCGGTGGGCACGGCGCCCCGAGTTCAGCACCCACGTGTGGTCATGTTGGGGGCCAGTGGCGGTCACTGTCCATCAGCCTCAGGACACCTCCACCCTCCCCGCGTCCTCAGACCCTCAGCTCCTTAGGACTGGCCCTGGAGCATTGGGGGGCAGACGAGGACACCTTGTCGCCCTGGTGCAGAGAGGCCAGGTGGCCAGGCAGGGGCCACGGTGGGAGGGAGGCCTTGCAGTGGGCGTACCTTGAGTTGATTGTCCAGAGACCGCGGACTGCCTGTCCCCTTCTGGAGACAGCTGGACTGGGCGGTGAGGTGTGGCTGTGGCCCCCACGGCAGGGGATGGAGAAGGCGAAAGTGAGCTCAGGACTCGGGGTGGGGGTGGGAGGCGGGGCTGGCAGCCATGTTGCGCACCTTGCTGCTGGGCAAGGCGTCACGGGCAGGAGCCGGCCAGACCCAAGTTCTGTGAGCAGTACCAGGCGTCTCCCCGTCATCGCTGCCACCACGCTCCCCCAAGAGGTAGCTCTGGGAGTTAGTTCCCCACGGCCCACATGGGGAAACAGAGGCAGGGAGCTGGGAGGGCGCCGCCCAGAGACTTACATATGTGGAAGGCAATGCCGCACCTCCTTCCTGCATAACCCTGGCCCTGTCACCAGCGACCTGGTGGCTGGCTTCGCCGTTTCCCTACCCTTTGGCGATTAGGGGCGCAGCGGGCCGGGGCGAGTGTGAGGGTGAGCACGTGTTTGGCATCCCCAAGTCCAAAAGCTCAGAAGAGACCACCAGGTTCCCCCTCAGGCCATGGATGGGGACAGCAAGTGTGAGACCCCCGCTGTGTCCTGAAAGGGGGCTCCTGGCAGGCAGGAGGTCGCCCCACTCAGCCTGCATTTTCCCCGCTCTCTGCTCAGCCATCCATGTCCCCCTCTTCCCCCAAAACAACCTGACAGCCTTGCCTGGCTGCGAGGTCCTAGGAGGGAGCGTTGGGCACCTCCAGCACCTGCTGGGTGGCGCACCTCGGTGACTTACGGACGTCCTGTCTGGAGCTCCTCGTCCTGCAGGGTGTGGGCCCGGAGCATGGGGTGCAGCGTGACATGCATTCAGAGAAGCAGCAGTGTTAACTGGGGGTGGGGGCTGGGGTCAGCTTTGCTCACAGCGGCCCTGAGTTGAGGACAGCTCCTTCTGCCAGAAAGGCTGGCCTTGCCCATGCTGGGGATGGGACGGGAGGGATGGTGTCATCCGTGGTGGGGCTGGGGTTTCCTTCTGAGCTCCATCCACCCAACCCTCAAACCCTGCTTCGTTCCTCCTGGAGAAGGCACGTGGGGCATTGAGCGTGTGCCTTCAGCCTGGGCAGATCCGTGGGTGAAGGCAGCGCCTGCTGGAGCTTTTCTGCAGAAAAGAGGTCGTCGGCTCCCTCTGCAGGACGAGGCGTTGCCCCAGTCACGGAGACCCGGCCCCTGCGAGTCCCACCCCGCGCAGGAGGCCCAGCTCCCAGCCTCCCCCGCCAGGGGATGAGGCAGCCGAGCCCCTCAGGCCCTTCTATCAGCTTTCACCTCATCTGGCACCAAATACTCTCCAGCCCTGCGTTCACCTGCCGGAAGGCCCCCGGACCTCCCGCCTTGTCCCAGAGCTTCGGGTGGAGGGCAAGGCTGGGTCCCCGCCCCAGCTGTGCTGTTTCTGGAGTTCTAGGGCCTAGCGCTTTATGCATCATGAACCAGAAGGGAATTGAAAAGGGACAAGATGAGCAGCGGTGCAGTCCTGGGCACTGACCACGCCCACATGTGATGGTCTCCGTAACGTGCAGGCTCCGCTGGGGAGAGGCCAGCGCGGGCTCCAGGTCCCAGGGCCTCGGGCTCACTGCCGGGACTCCCCTCAGTCTCCTTTCCATTGGCCTCGCCCGCCGCGGCTGGGCCGGGCCGATACTGACTCCAGCGACCCTTGGGGTCGCCCCAGCTGGTAGCCAGCATCTCCTCTGGGATGGGGTCCAAATGTCAGCCGGCCCGGCGTCTGCACCAGGGTCCCATCGTACGCAGCCCGCTGCCTTCCAGTCTTCCGCCAAGGGGTGCGACAGGCAGGGGGATCCGTTGGCCTCTGCCCCTCCCACCCCCACCCTTTTGGGCTCCGGGTTCCCTGAACACCGTCTGGGCGGGGCTTCCTGCCGGGGCTCGGCCACACCCCCACCCGCACTCCCACAGCTGGGGTTGAGAATGAAAACAATCCCTGCAAAGCCCTCATTAGCGAATTACCAGCGGCTGCAGTGATTACAGGCTTCGCCCCTGCGCGCCGCGAAGGCCCCCAGCTGGCAGGCTCGCCGCGGCGCCGCCCTCCCCCAGCCTCGCCCCACCTGCGGCGGGCGCCGTCACCTCCCCAGCGCTGCCCCTGCGAAGCAGCGGACCTGGAGGCTACCGCCTCCCTCGCCCGGGGTCAAGCAACGGCTTCCGACAGGGGAAGGGCCGCGCGCTCAGGGCTGGGCCAGGACGCCCTTGCCAGCGCTCCACGGTCGGGACTTGAGGCCTAGCGGCCGCCCCGTTTCCTCCTGGACCTCCGCGGCACAGAGGCAAGGTCTTCCGGTGAGGCGCGAGGTCGCCGTGCGCTGGGCGGGGGTTCTGAGAGTGGTGGGGCTCGGGTGGGCAGAGGCCCTGGGGCGACCTATGGGGGACGTCTACAGCGCAGGCCCATGGGGCAGCCAGACCGCGCCGCAGGGCCGGGAGAGAACGTTCCAGAAGGCCGGCCTAGGCCACTATTCCAGGAGGGTGGCGGAGGCAGTGGCCGGGGCTTTCTCCGCGGCCGAGTCGGTGGTGGCTGCGACCACCATGGGGCTGGGCACATAGTTGAAGGGGGGTACTCGGGCCGAGCGGCTGGGGGAGCCGTGCCGGCTGGCGGGGAAGCCCCCCACGGCGACCCCCAGGCCCTCGTGCACGAAGGGTGCGGAGATGGGAGCCTTGGCGAGGCTGGGACCGTCCACGTCGCTGCCGAGGAGGGAGAGCTGGCCGCCGGCGGGGGCCCCGGGGGGCTCCCTGGTCTCCAGGCTCGGGGACGTGCTGGAATTGGTCTTGGGGGCGGCGACCTCCTCGGTCTGGACCACGGCGTCGCTGGTCTTGCGCGGCGGGGGCCCGGCCGGGGCGTCCTCGGGCGTGGAGCCCCGCAGTGGCAGGGCCGTGGCGGGCAGCGTGCTGCGCAGGATGTGGGGCACGTCCTCATCTCGGATGCGCCGCCAGGTCGTGCCCGGCGCGGCCACCCTGGGGAGCGGCCGGGGCTCCCCGTCGCTGCTGCGGCGCGCGGCGTCGGCTGAGGCAGGGGCCGCGGGGACGGCGCCGTCGGGCCTGCGGGCCACGCTGATGTGCGGCAGCGACGCGTAGCGCTTGACAGTCTCCGGCCGGGCGGCGGGCGCGCGCACAGGCAGGCGGGACGGGCTCTCGGAGCTGGTGCGCCGGGCAGGGCGCTCGCCAGGGCCGGGTCGGGCCGCGGGGGGCCGCTGCCGGGCCGGGGCCTGCCGGGGTGCCGCTCGGAGCTCTTCGCAGCGCGAGGAGCAGAGGAAGACGGCGGGCAGCGCGGGCCGGCCGCGGCGGGGCGAGGCGCCCTGGGGGGCAGAGGCCGCGGACTCGGCCGAGGACAGCTCGGAGCGGCGGCGCCGCAAGCCCGGCGACTCCTTGATGAAGGTCAGCTGTCGCCGGAAGCCCGAGCGGTCGGAGGACTCGCTGCCGCTGGAGAGGGCTGAGGCCACACGCACCAAGCCCAGGCGGCCCCCGCGCGCCCCCGGGCCCGCCTCGGTCCCCGCCCGGCCCCTGGGGCCCGGCTCCGGGACTGCCCGAGCCAGCGGTGGCGGCCCACGCCGGGCCGGCCTCTGCATGAACGGAATCCGCACGGGCGATCTCTGCGTCTTGTGCTGCTTCGCCAGAAGGGTGCGCGCCGGCGTCTTGGGCACCGGGGAGGCTCCGGGGCCGGGCAGGGCCCCAGCAGCCTGGGTGACCGGGGGGCGCTTTCTGGGCAGGGGCTGGGAGGCGGGCGAGGTCTGGGAGGAGCTGGAGGAGGGGGTCTTGGCGAGGCGGGCGGGCGGTGTGGCGCTTCTGGGGGGCTGGCTCAGCGTCGCCAGCTCCGAGGTCTTGCCAGGCCGGTGTAGGCTCCGCGACCGCTGCTGCCCGGGGCTCGGGACTTTGGCTGGAGCCGCGGGCTGTGCCAGGCAAGGGGGCGCCACCTTCCGCGGTGTGGCGCGGGGGCCGGGGGTCCCTTTGGGCTGGGCACGGGGTGCCGGGCTGGGGACGTAGATCACTGTTCGTCCCCGGAGCACAGCTGGCACCCCGGCCGTGGTCTTCTGTGTGCCACGTGGCTTCTCGGGGCCTGCAGGGGAACGGGGGCTCCCGCTGGTCTTGACTGAGGCTGCGCCCCTTTTCTCTGGCCGCCGGGCACTGCCCATTTCTCCCTCCGCCTGTCGTCCCTTCCTGTGCTTGGGGGGCTGTAGGGTGGATCCCACCGACAGCCCGGATACGAAGGACAGGATGGAGTCGGACTCGGACGAGGCTTCCCGCGTGGCAGCTGCTGCCTGGTGCAGCCACGTGACAATTGAATTGGCGCCCTCCTGGATGGCGCGCCACTCCACGCTATCCAGGTCGGAGGCCCGGTCCGAGCCGGCTGCCTCCTCGCCGCGTTCCCGGGACCCCTCTGTGGGCCGCTCATCCAGCCGGGTGGCTCGGGGCTTGCGGCGCCGCAGGCCAGACACGGGGGGCCGGCGCCTGGGCAGGGCCGAGCTGATGCACCGCTGCAGAAGCTCCTCCGCGGCCCGCGGGCTGGGCGAGCTGTCGCGTCCGCCTCCTGGGCCCGGGTCCTTGGTGACCGCGGGCTCCCGGCCTCGTGGATGGACGGCCGGCGGCTCCGAGGGCTCGGGCTCGCTGAGGGAGCTGGCGGAGGAGCTCAGGGAGTAGCAGGGCGGGGTCTCGTCAGCAATGAGGCTGGGCTGGGTCCGGGCGGGCGGCGGGGCGGCTGGTGCAGCCTTGGACGGGGCAGGGGCCTCCTTCCGGCCCTGCGGACGCTCCCGCGTAAAAGCGCGAGGGATGGCCGATGTGCGCCGGTGGGTTGGCGTGGGCGCGGCCGCCGGGGGCTCCTCGTCCGAGTCGTTGCCGTAGAAGCAGTACACGGCCTCCTCAGTGGGCGTCGTGAGGCACAGCGACTGGAGCGCCCCGTCCCCGCGGGTCCGGCCGGGCTTTGAGCCGTCCTTGTCTGCGGGGGCGCTCGGGGGCCGGCCCAGGGGCAGCTCCAGCCCTGCTCGGTTCTTGCCCGCGCCCCGAGACTGCTCCGCGCTGCGGCCGGCGCCTCCCGCCTTGTGCCGGTGCCCCATGGCCTGTCTAGCAGAGGTGGGGCGGCCGGTGGGTCTTTGCCTGCCCGCTGGTCCCCCAGGCTGGTCCCTGGGGGGTCCCTGCAGCGTCTCGTCGCTGAGCGAGGCGGCGCTAGAGAAGTTGACCGGCGTGCCCTCCGCGGAGTCAGTGCAGGAGTCGTCCTCCTGGGCTGGGGCTGGGGCGGGCACCAACATGTAGACGGGCACGGGGAGTGCGCGGCGACCTGGCACCAGCGCGGAGGCCACCTTGCGCAGCCGGGCAGGCACGGCGGCTCCCAGGCACTCCCGCAGCAGTTCCAGCTCCTGGTCCGCGGCGCCGCGAGGGCGAGAACCCGTGGGCGCCGGCCCCTCCTCCCGCCGCCGGTGCCCTGCAAAGTGGAGGCCGGCGCCCCCGGCGCCCCCGCCGCGCTCGGGGCAGGCCGAGGGCAGCAGCCGCAGCTCCACGTCCTGCTGCACGTAGTGCTCGTGCAAGGCCAGGGCGCTGAGGCTGGAGGCGCACGAGAAGTTCTCGTCTGGCTTCTCCACGGTAAAGCGCACGCTGCCTGCGTCCAGCTCAGATGGCAGCCGGCAGCGCTCCCTGCAGTCGGCGATGTCCAGGAAGCGCTTCACGTAGCTCTCCCACTGCAGGCTGAACTGGGTGGCCTCGGGGGGACCCTGTGGCGCGGGCGCCAGCGGTGGCGTCTTGCTCCGGCTGGGAGGCATGGTCTGTCCGGGGCTGTCGGGCAGCTCGCTAGGGCTGATGGTGCCACTGCCCTGCCCGCTGCAAGGGTCACTGGGGATGGAGCTGGCGATGGACGGGCTCTCGAAGCTGCCCAGCGAGCTCACAGAGCTGCAGCGGCTCAGCACAAGCGGTGTCTCCTGCACGTAGTTCTCCGACGAGCTGGACGGCGTGGCGTCTTCCACCCCCAGGCCCCGGCCTCGGTTACGGCGGGGAGCCGGAATGGCTACGGGCAGCGAGGTGGCCCCGGGCGCCCGCCACGTGCTGTCCAGCTCAGCCTCGCTGGGGCCGGCCTCCTCCAGCCCCTCCAGGGAGGAGTCACTGTCATCCAGGTCACCACCCTCGCTGGGGCCTGGGCGGTCGGCCGAGGACAGCGAGGAAAGGGAGCTGCATCGGGACAGCGAGAGTGGCCCCTCTTGCGCCGCCAGTTTCTGCAGTGCCTTGCTGGCCACAGACAGCGGGGCAGCCGCCAGCTTCTCGGGAACCTTGCTGAGATGGTCTGCCGGCAGCCAGGCCTGCTTCCGGGCCCCTGGAGAGGTTCCAGGCCCCGCGAGGGGCTCTGCCCCCGCCCTTGAGGCACCCTCAAGCAGTGGCACGTGCTGATAGGTAGGCGACAGCTTGATGGTGCGCACGCGGGCGTCAGCGGATGTGGCCTCGCGGGCCGGGGGCTCGGCCTGGCCGCCGGGCAGGTCAAGGTCAAGCCGGCTGGGCCGAGGCTGCCCACACTTGGGGTCCTCGCGGCGCGAAGCCAGTGCGGCCAGCGGGCAGGGCAGCATATGTTCGCGTGGGCAGTACCCGTCGCTGGCACTGCCGCTGTTGAGGCTGTCGTTGGAGAGGCTGGCGTGGGCCGCCTTGAGCCGCAGCAGCGGGTGCGCCCGGCTTCCTGCCTCTCGCCGCCCGCCCTCCGGGCCGCGGCATGGCGAGCAGGACTGGGCGCGGCCCTCCCGTGGCGCCTCCTGCCCCGGGTCTCCAGAGCTGAGGCTGAAGCTATCGTCGGACGAGGTGTGCAGGGCGGAGATGTCCTCCACCAGCTGGTCGATGCGCGCCACTGCAAGCGCCAGCTTGGCCTTCGCCTTGGCCGCCACGGCTGCCTCCCCACTGGTGTCCTTCTCTGCCTCCTTACCGCCTCGGCGGGTGGGCGGGGTGCGAGCCAGCGCCTGCCCCTGCAGGAAGGGGCTGCCCAGGAAGAGGGACAGTGCGGCAGGGCTGGCTGGCTCCCTGGTGGCCGCGGCCGCAGCCAGGGATGACGGTGCATCGTCGTCGTCAAAGCAGCCCGAATCGGAAGCGTAGTCTTGGGCCAGGCCGTCCAGGTGTCGCAAGGGCGGCAGCGGCTTCTTAGTGGCGGCCTCGGCAGCCGGGGGGCCCTGCTTCTCCAGGTGCTCCAGCGCCTGCGCGAGGTGCCGTGCGTCTAGCTCGGCCTCCAGCGCCCGCTGCTTGCGCACGTACAGGCTGGGCACGCAGCTGCCTGGGGACACGGCGGTGGCGGCCGCCTGGTGCTTGGCGGGCCGATGGGCCAGCAGGTTGCGCAGGGCGGCGGCGCTGCCCATGGCGATCATCTTGTGCTTGGAGTGCACCAGATTACGTAGCATGCCCACGGCGCCCAGGTCCCACAGCAGCTCCTGGTCACGGGCGCTGCGGGCCGACAGGTTCCAGAGCGTGCCGCACGCGTTGCTCACGATGGTCAGGCTGTGCGAAGTCAGATGCTGCAGCAGCGTCTGCAGACAGTTGTGATCCCGGAGCACCTGCCTGTAGGCACAGGGCGGGTTAGCCTGGGCCACCCCCCACCCTCCCCTGCCCACCGAAGGATGGGGGGGCCAGATGTGGCAGGTAAAAGTAAACGCATCTGGTTAGGTTTGGATCTTGGAAAGACTAATTTTTGGTATAAGTATATCCCAGAGATTGCATGACAGAGACTAAATTATTTTTTTTTTTTTTTGAGATGGAGTTAAAAAAAAAAAAAAAAAAGTAGGTCGGGTTCAGTGGATCACACCTGTAATCCCAGTACTTTGGGAGGCCAAGTGGGGTGGATCCCCTGAGGTCAGGAGATCGAGACCATCCTGGCCAACATGGTGAAACCCTCTCTCTCTTAAAAATACAAAAATTAGCTGGGTGTGGTGGCGAGCACCTGTAATCCCAGCCACCCGGGAGGCCGAGGCATGAGCACTGCTTGAACCTGGGAGGTAGAGGCTGCAGTGAGCCGAGATCGCGCCACTGCACTCCAGCCTGGCAAGAGACCAAGAATCCATCTCAAAAAAAAAAAAAAAAAAAGGAAAAAACAGCATGCACATATCCTATGTGGTATCTGGGATATACTTAGATAGATTCTGTCTATATCTATCTTTTTTGAGAGAGAGTCTCGCTCTGTCGTACAGCCTGGAGTGCAGTGGTGCAATCATGGCTCACTGCAGCCTCCAACTCCTGGGCTCAAGCAATCTTCCCGCCTCAGCCTCCCAAAGGGCTGGGATTACAGGCGTGAGCCACGATGACCAGGTAAAAATAATATTTTGTGTTTTCATAAATAACATGTAAATATTTTTATTTTAATATTTCTTATTTAACAACATTTTTATTTTAATAATTTTTTTTTTCTGAGATGGAGTTTCACTCTTGTTGCCCAGGCTGGAGTGCAGTGGCATGATCTCGGCTCACTGCAACCTCCACCTCCTGGGTTCAAGCGAGTCTTCTGCCTTAGCCTCCCAAGTAGGTGGGATTACAGGCACCCACCACCCCGCCTGGCTGATTTTTATATTTTTAGTAGAGACAGAGTTTCACCGTATTGGCTAGGCTGGTCTCAAACTCCTGACCTTAGGTGATCCACCTACCTCGGCCTGCCGAAGTGCTGGGATTACAGGCGTCCACCACCCCACTGGCTAATTTTTATATTTTTAGTAGAGATGGAGTTTCACCATATTGGCTAGGCTGGTTTCAAACTCCTGACCTCAGGTGATCCGCCCACCTCGGCCTCCCAAAGTGCTGGGATTACAGGCGTGAGCCACCGCGCCCAGCCAATAAGTTAATTTTTAGTATATCCGATGTGTATTTGAGATGTACTTCAATTAAAAATATTATTTATTTTTATGAATAAGTATTCTCTATTGTTTAGTAAATATTTTAATGAAGACAGTTATATTAATATGATTTAAAATACACTTGAGACAGGGTCTCACCCCCATCACCCAGGCTGGAGTGCAGTAGCATGATCACAGGTCACTGCAGACTCAACCTCCTATTGTCAAGTGATTCTTCCGCCTCAGCCTCCTAAGAAGCTGGAACTACATGTGGACGCCAAGCCAAGCTAATTTTTCTTTTTTTTTTTTTTTTTTGAGACAGTTTTGCTCTTGTTGCCTAGGCTGGTGTGCAATGGCATGATCCTGGCACACTGCAACCTCCGCCTCACAGACTCAAGCAATTCTCCTGCCTCAGCCTCCCGAGTAGCTGGAATTACAGGCATGAGCCACCACACCTGGCTAATTTTTTTTTTTTTTTTTTTTTTTTTTTTTTGAGGCAGAGTCCCCTCTGTCGCCCAGGCTGGAATGCAGTGGTGTGATCTCACCTTACTGCAGCCTCCGCCTCCCGGGTTCACGCCATTTTCCTGCTTCAGTCTCCCGAGTAGCTAGGACCACAGGTGCCCGCCACCATGCCTGGCTAATTTTTTTGTATTTGCAGTAGAGACGGGGTTCACCATGTTAGTCAGGATGGTCTGGATCTCCTGACTTTGTGACCTGCCCATCTTGGCCTCCCAAAGTGGGATTACAGGTGTGAGCCACTGCGCCCGGCCCACACCTGGCTAATTTTATATTTTTTAGTAGAGACAGGGTTTCTCCATGTTGGTCAGGCTGATCTTGAACTCCCAACCTCAGGTGATCCGCCCACCTCGGCCTCCCAAAGTGCTGGGATTCCAGGTATGAGGGACCGAGCCCAACCTGAAGTAATTTTTTCTTTTTTTTTTTAAGACGGAATCTTGCTCTGTCGCCCAATCTGGAGTGCCGTGGCACAATCTCGGCTCACTGCAAGCTCTGCTTCCCGGGTTCACGCCATTCTCCTGTCTCAGCCTCCTGAGTAGCTGGGATTACAGGCACCCGCCACCATGCCCAGCTAATTTTTTGTATTTTTAGTAGAGATGGGGGTTTCACCGTGTTAGGCAGGATGGTCTCGATCTCCTGACCTCGTGATCCGCCCACCTCGGCCTCCCAAAGTGCTGGGATTCCAGGTATGAGGGACCGAGCCCAGCCTGAAGTAATTTTTTTTTTTTTTTAAGACGGAATCTTGCTCTGTCGCCCAATCTGGAGTGCAGTGGCCCAATCTGGAGTGCAGTGGCACAATCTCAGCTCACTGCAAGCTCCGCCTCCCGGGTTCATGCCATTCTCCTGTCTCAGCCTCCTGAGTAGCTGGGATTACAGGCACCCGCCACCACGCCCAGCTAATTTTTTGTATTTTTAGTAGAGATGGGGGTTTCACTGTGTTAGGCAGGATGGTCTCAATCTCCTGACCTCGTGATCCGCCCGCCTTGGCCTCCCAAAGTGCTGGGATTACAGGTGTGAGCCACTGCGCCTGGCTGCCTGAATTTTTTTTTTTTTTTTTTTTTTTTTTGAGATGAAGTTTCGCTCTTGTTGCCCAGACTGGAGTGCAGTGGCACAATCTCGGCTCACCGCAACCTCCGCCTCCTGGGTTCAAACGATTCTTCTGCCTCAGCCTCCCGAGTAGCTGGGATTACAGGTGCCCGCCACCACACCTGGCTGATTTTATATTTTTAGTAGGGACAGGCTTTCTCCATGTTGGTCAGGCTGGTCTTGAACTCCCAACCTCAGGTGATCTGCCTGCCTGGGCCTCCCAAAGTGCTGGGATTACAGGCATGAGCCACTGCGCCTGGCCTGAAGTAATTTCAATGTAATAAATAGGTCTGCATTTTAGTATATCTCACGCAGTATTTGGGACGTATTTATGCTTTAAATAGCAGCCCCTGGGGAAGCCTTGGGAGCATGCATTCACGGGAGGACAGTGCCCAGCCCAGCCCTGTGCCCGCCCCGAGCGCAGCTGCCTGTGTGCGGGTGGGGGGGTGGGGGCCGACCTGTAGTCCTCACGGGTGGCGACGAGGCTGGACACATTGCGGAGGATGCCGCCGCCGCTCTCGATGATGGCCAGCGAGTTGCTCTGACACTTGTAGGTCAGGGTGCTCACCAGGAAGCCCAGGGCGCCATCCACCTGGCAGATGGCCACCTTGTTCTCTGTGCTGTGTGCAGACAGATTCCACAGGGCGCTCAGCACGCTCTTCAGGGTGGACTCCTGGACGAGGGGCGGGAGAGGGGCGGGTCAGGGCCTGAGTGGCCCGGAGGAAAGGCTCCCACGCTCACATTCAGTGAAGTTGGGTTTTTTTGTTTTTTGTTTTTTTTTGAGACGGAATCTCTCTCCCCCAGGCTGGAGTGCAGCGGCGTGATCTCGGCTCACTGCAGGCTCCGACTCCCCAGTTCAAGCGATTCTCCTGCCTCAGCCTCCCGAGTAGCTGGGATTACAGACACCCGCCACCACGCCTGGCTAATTTTTTGTATTTTTAGTAGAGACGGGGTTTCACCGTGTTAGCCAGGATGGTCCTGATCTCCTGACCTTGTGATCCGCCCGCCTCAGCCTCCCAAAGTGCTGGGATTACAGGCGGGAGCCACTGCGCCTGGCCCAGTGAGGTTGTTTTTTTGAGACGCAGTCTTGCTCTGTGGCCCAGGCTGGAGTGCAGTGGCGCAACCTCCGCCTCCTAGGTTCAAGTGATTCTCCTGCCTCAGCCTCCCGAGTAGCAGGATTAACAGGTGCGCGCTGCCACGCCTGGCTGTTTTTTTTAGTAGAGATGGGCTCTGACCATGTTGGCCAGGCTGGTCTCAAACTCCTGACCTCAAGTGAGCCACGGCGCCCAGCCCACATTTGCTTTCAAAGAGCAGTGACATGAGGAGTGAGCCCCAGCCGGTCTGAGGCTGGACCACCTGCTAAGCAGTGAGCTGTTCAACTTGATTTCCTCCCAAGTCGGAGAGCTCGCCCGCTGCCGCCAGCCGTCTCCTTCCAGTGACTGAAGAACCATCCCTGCCGCCCACCGGGTGCCCACCTTGGTGGCCCGCAGGACACACTGCACCAGGGCAGTCACGCTGCCCGCCTCCCTCAGCACCTTCTTGCTGTTGATGTCGGCCCTCCAGGACAAGTTCCGAAGGATGCTGGACACCACCTGGGTGGGGTGAGGGGCAAGTGTGGTGGGACTAGGGTCCAGGCCCCCCAAACCCCCCAGCAAACGTGAGTCTGCAGAGAGTCGGACGGGACACCCCTGCCAGCCCACCACACCGCTGGGGAGGGGCCTCTGCCTATCGGGGACACCCTGGAAGACTTTCCCAGCAACCCGCCCTGTACCTGGTGGAGCTCCTCACTGTCGGAGGCCAGCTGGGCCACGATGGCCTCCATGCAGCCGCGGCGCGCACACAGGGTGGCCTGTTGGGGGTTATGCAGCCGGGGTCACGGGGTTGGGACACAAGGGAGACTGTGCCCCTCACCTCCCAGCCCCGTCTGTGTGCTGCAGCTGCAAACCTGCTGATCCTGACCACTACAGGGGACGGTTACCCCATGCTCAGGTCGGGAAACTGAGGCCCAGACAGGGGCAGACACCCAGCCTCGGGGCCCTGAGGCCCCCTCTACAATGAGGGCCATTTTCTGCAGAGGCAGCAACAGGGTGGGCGTGAGGACACCGCCAGGTGGGGAGGTTCAGCACGGGCTCCCGTCCCCCCACACCACACTCTCTGGGCCTCAGTCTACCCGTCTGTAAGTTGGGGACAAGTGGCCCCAGCTCTCAGGGCTGTTTCGAGGCTGGGATGAGTTGGAAGGAGGCTCAGTCCCTGGAAGACCGGATGAGGAAAGTGCCAGCCCACCCACTGCCCCCGGGCACCTTGTTGGCAACGTCCCCAAAGGTGAGGTTGGTGAGGGTCATGCCCGCGTAGCGGCGCAGCGCCAGGTTCAGCGGGTCCCGGGTCATCTTGTGCATCTCATAGTCAACCTGCAGCAGCTCTGCCACGGCCTGCAGCCCACCTGTGAGGACCCGACAAGGTTGGTGGGTGGCGGGGACGGCCCTGCCTGCTGCCCAGCGCCCCACCTCACTCCCTTGCCCAGAGGCCCTCCCTACGCCCCAGACCTGCCCTCAAGTTCCCCTTCCAGGCCCAAGTCTGAGATCTCCTCCAGGAGCCGGTATGGCCTCACCCTGCTGCCAGACCCACAGGGGTACCCCCAGTGCCCTGTGACTGCCACCCCCGCCTCCTGTCAGCCCTCGGCCCTGGCTCACGCTTCCTCCAGCCACTGGGCCTCTGCACCTGTTGTGCCCTCAGCCTGGAATGCTCTTCCCTGCCCTGTTTGATAGGTGCCTCGGGGAAGGCCCCCTGAGTCCTCTAATAATCCACCCCAAGACCATCAGATGGAGAGCAGCATCCCCAGCACAGACAGGGCTGTGGGGATGGGTGACGGCCATACCCACCCTCTTCACTCGCCCGGCTTCCCCATTACAAAAGGGGGAATCAACGGGGAGATGGCGCCTGTGAGTCAGAGGGAGAGGAGGACTTGTCACCAAAACACTTTTCTCCCTCTTCAAAGACAACAGAGGCCAATGTGACTGTTCTCAGGGCAGGGGTGGGTCAGTGGAGACACCCTTTGGGGAAGTGAGCTAGGGACATATCTCAGAAAACTTCCAGCCTGAAACGCGTACATTCAGGTTCACCACAGCACGATTCACAGAGCCAGGAGTGGGGGGCAGCTAGAGCATCCATAGGAGGACAAGTGGGTCAGCCCAGCGTGCCCCGTGCACACGATGGGATGTCACGCAGCCTCAGAAGGGAGCCAGGCTTTGGCCGGGTGCGGTGGCTCCTTCTGCCTGCAACTCCAGCACTTTGGGAGGCTGAGGCAGGAGAATCGCTTAAACCGGGGAGGCAGAGGTTGCAGTGAGCCGAGATCGCGCCACTGCACTCCAGCATGGGCAACAGAGCAAGACCCTGTCTCAAAAGGAATGAGGCTCTGAAACAAACAGACTATGGTGTAGGTGCACCTTGAGGATGTCACGCTCAGTGGGAGACGCCAGGCATAAAATGACAAATCCTGTGTGATTCCACTCCTAGGCGTTCCCTAGCTCCATCAGATTCACAGAGACAGAAAGTAGGATGGGGGTGGGTGCCAGGGGCTGGGGACAGGATGGGCAGGAAATGTTTCACCGGGACAGAGTTTGAAGATGTAAAGTGGCCGGGCGCAGTGGCTCGCGCCTGTAATCCCGGCACTTTGGGAGGCCGAGGTGGGCGGATCACCTGAGGCCAGGAGTTTGAGACCAGCCTGAGCAACACGGTGAAACCCCATCTCTACTAAAAATCCAAAAATTAGTCAGGTGTGGTGGCGGGCACCTGTAATCCCAGCTACTCGGAGGTGGAGTTTGCAGTGAGCTGAGATTGTACCACTGCACTCCAGCCTGGGCAACAGAGTGAGACTCTGTCTCAAGAAAGTTACAGCAAGACTTTTCTTTTTGAGACAGGGTCTGGCTCTGTTGCCCAGTCTGGAGTGTGGTGGCATGATCATAGCTCCTTGCACCTTTAACCACCTGGGCTCAAGAGATCCTCCCACCTCAGCCTCCCCAGTAGCTGGGACTAATTTTTTTTTTGTAGTGATGGGGTCTCACTATTTTTGCCCACCCTGGTCTCGAACTCCTGAGCTAAAGTGATCCTCCTGCTTTGGCCTCCCAAACTGCTGGGATTACAGGTATGAGCAGCCTCGCCCGGCCTCAATTACTTTTTATATTGACAAAGAGAAGATGTTGCAATGTCCTCAAACGTAAAACACCCCCTACAGTTCCAATTCTGGGCCTGTCTCTATCTATCTATCTTTGCCCTTCTGGTCCGTTCCCTGTTCTAAGCCCCAGGGAACTTAGGGCTGAAAGTCACCCCCGAGGCCTCAGACCAGATCCGGAGGCCACACGCAGCTCATGGGGACAGAGGGCCCAGGGTGACGGTCCACTCAGGAGAGGTGCTATGTGACTCCAGGGAGTCTGTCCCTCTCCGGGCTCCAATCCCCAGCCCTGACCATACAAGCTCAGATGACCCAGCCTCTGTCCCTTTAGCGGCCGAGGAGCCACCACCTGTTCGGGGGCTGGAGGATGGCCTCGCAGAGGACCTGGGACACTCACCTAGCTCGTTCATGGCACGGCGGTACTCCTCCTCAAAGGACAGCTTCATAACAGCACAGGTGGCCTGGCAGATCTGCGGCTCGATGGGGATCGGGTCTGTGGGCACAGGGACCAGATCAGAGCCCCCATTCCCAGGAAATGACCCAGGTGACTCCCGAAGGTCCCCCCCCCCCCCCCCCCGCAACCTGCCCGCCCCAGGCCTGAAGGATCCCGGGAGTTTCGCAAATGGCTGCAAAGTTGGGACTTCCTTTCCCAGCCTCTCTAAGATGGGATGATGGGGTGGCCTCTCTCACTCAGCCTTGGGAAGGGAGGCGAGGTAGTTCTGGAGCACCACACCTTTCAGCTGTGCTTCTGCCCTTTTTAAAAATAAAACTGACGAGACAGGGTCTCGCTCTGTTGTTCAGACTGGAGTGCAGTAGCATGATCTCAGCTCACTGCAGCCCCAAATTCCTGGGCTCAAGCAATTCTCCTGCTTCCGCCTTCCAAAGTGCTGGGATCACAGGTGTGAGTCACAGCGCCCGGCCCCCCATATTAACTTTGCGATCAACTGCAAAAAAAGAATCTCAAAGTCTGCACCCAACTTTCCAGAGTTACCCACGATCCGTCCATGCATTCAGCGACTTCCCGAGCGTTTACTCTGCGCCAGGTACCATCATGGGCGGGTCTTTTCCCAACGTCAAATGCCCCCACAGGCCTCGGCGGGAGCCTGGTACTGCAGCCTCCAACGCCAGAAGGCAGGCAGCAAAGGCTGGAGGTCCTAGTCGCCCATCCCCCGGGAAGCCCTAGCTGCACGTTAATTGCGCGGAGGGGGCCCACCAGGCCGGGCACTCACCGCTGCCGGCGCCGCCTCCCTCGGGCCCGCCGTCTCGGGCCTGCAGCCAGTCCCAGCAGGTCTCGCAGTAGGCCCGGATCTGCTCCAGCACGTGCAGGACGCGCATCTCCTTGCGCGCCAGGCCCTGGTCCGGCTGCGAGAAGACGATGTTGTGCAGCGCCGCGTTGGCGCGCATGCGTGCGTCCTTGGCGCCCGGTGCTCCTGGGGCCCCGGCGCGACCCCCGGCCGCAGCCTCGGTGCCGTGGAGGATTTGCAGCAGCAGAGGCAGACAGCCCGAGCGGCGCATGGCCACGCAGCTCTCAGGCGAGCTGGACATGGCCAGCAGCGTGCGCGCTGTATCCTCCTGGTCGCGCGTCGCCAACATGGACAACAGCCAGAAGACCACCTCCACCTGGGGGGAGGGCAGGGTCAGGGTGGGGTCCCTCACCTGCCCCCCGCACACCTGGAAACCCGGTCGGAGCCCTGTGACCGCTGCCCCGTCCCCAAGGGCAGCCCCACGCCCACCTGGGGGACAGATGAGGGGACACTAGGAGGCTGCACACGTGCTTCGGGGAGGCTGGCCCCCCTCACCTGGCATTCCTAGGGTGGCAGCGCACAGCCAAGGGACTCCACGGGGACGTCTATGGTGCCCCACTCAGCCCCCGCTACGGGACGTATTTCCCCATCCACCGCGCCAGGCCCGCAGCTTCTGCATGAGCCGCACGCCAGAGGGACCTTCCTACACCCGAGGGGGTGCTGGATGGAGGCATAGGAGGGCACCACCACTGGCGAGGATGCAGACCTGATCCCCCTTCCAGCCCAGACAGCTGCGCCAGCCCCCGTTCCACCCTCCCCCTCACCTTGCTGTTGCCCGGCTGAGGGGTGCCATCCTCAGGGTGTGTGGGGACCTCTGTCTCGGGGTCCTCGTCCACCGGCACCGACTTCACCGCCAGCAAGGCCTGCAGGGAGAGCACCAGGGTCGGGGGTACAGTCCCAGAGCACCCCAAAGAGCACCCAGTCTGCTCACCCGTGATGATGTGGGCGGGGGCGGGCAGAACTCGAGGAGCCCCGTTCTGCCTGGGCCGACACCACCCCTGGGCCCTGGCTCTGCCCCACCCGGTACCTGGGGCTCCGTCTGCTGCACTCGGTCCTGCGCCTCCAGCAGCTCCTTGTCAATCTGCTCCAGGCGCGAGGCGCGGATCTGCTCAGGACCACACGAGGGCAAGTGCTGGAGCTGACCCCGCCCCCGGCTCTGACCCCGCCCCCGGCTCTGACCCCGTCTCTCCCTGGGATGACCCCACCCTGGGCTCTGACCCCGCCTCTTCCTGATAACCCCGCCCCAGGCCCTGACCCTACCTCTTCCTGGGATGACTTCGCCCTGGGCTCTGACTCTGCCTTCTCCCTGATCCAGCCCTGCCAGCTCCCTAAGCCCCGCCTCCTAAGATATGACCCCACCCACTGTCTAAACCCCGCCCTTACCTAGTCTATCCCAGGCTCTGACTCCTCCCACTTCCCATTTGGGCTCCACCCAGAACCTAGACCTCGTCCTTCTAGGCCCCACCCACCTGCTGATCTGGCCCTGCCCACAGGCCATGCCACCTTCCACTGTCGCACCCCACCGCCCTTGTGCTCAGGCTCTGAGCCTCCTGACTCCACCCACCAACACCTCCAGCTTCTGGCCCCGCCTCCTGAACCAGAACCCGCGCCCCCCAACCCAGGATGCATAAGACTCCTCCCATTACCCCAGACCCCGCCCATAATATCTGCACTGACTTGCCCAGTGGCGCAGGGCCCCGCCTACCGCCGCGCCACCCCGCCCACCGCCGCACCTGTGCCCGCTGCACCATCTCGTCCGAGGTGCCGAAGCGCTCCTCCATCAGCGAGCGGATGTGCTGGGCCTCGAACTCAAGCTGCTGCCGGATCAGGTCCATCTGCATCGAGAACTGCTGGCAAAGGCAGGCGGGCGGGCCACGGTGAGGGGCGCCCGGGCCAGGCCCCGTTCCTCCCCCACGCCGCTTCCCGCACCCTGAGTGGGGCGGGCGCGCTGCCCCCTGGCTCCCCGGCCGGCTCACCGTCTCCACGTGCGGCAGCTCGTCCAGGCGCTTGGACAGGCCCTGCAGCTGGGAGTAGTACCAGAGCTTCTCCTTCTCCTCCTTCTCAATCTCATTCAGCAGGAAACACCTGGGGAGCAAGTCAGCGGGGGCGGGCTCAGAGGCCGGCGCCGTGTGTGTTTATTTTGATATTTGTAATCACTTGTTAGCGCTTACTGTATGCCAAGTTTAATAGGCAACATGGCAATGTCTCTCCCGTGGCGCTCCCCGAGCTAGGGTAAGGGGGGTGGGTATTGAAATTAATTGGGGGATGCAAAAAAAATTAAAGGAGAGAAAACAGTCTGGGCAACATAGTGAGACCCCCTCTCTAAAAAGGAAAAAATAAAAATATAAAATATAAAAATAGCCAGTCAGGCGCGGTGGCTCACGCCTGTAATCCCAGCACTTTGAGAGGCTGAGGCAGGCGGATCACGAGGTCAGCAGATCCAGACCATCCTGGCTAACACGGTGAAACCCCGTCTCTACTAACAATACAAAAACAAAATTAGCCGGGCGTGGTGGCGGGCACCTGTAGTCCCAGCTACTCGGGGAGGCTGAGGTGGGAGAATGGTGTGAACCCGGGAGGCGGAGCTTGCAGTGAGCCGAGATCGCGCCACTGCACTCCAGCCCGGGCAACAGAGCGAGACTCCATCTCAAAAAAAAAAAAAAAAAAAGTACAAAAAATGAGCCAGGCATGATGGTGCGCACCTGTGGTCTCAGCTACTCCCTGACATGGGAGGCTGAGGTGGGAGAATCACCTGAACCCGGGAGTTCGAGGCTGCAGTGAGCGATGATCATACCACTGCACTCCAGCCTGGGTGACAGAGTGAGACCCTGTTTCAAACTATATGTACTAAACAAAAAAAAAAAAAGAGAGAGAGAGAGAGAGAAAGCAATTCCTTTGGAAATTCTCCTCCTTGAAGAAAGACTGAGGGAGGCTGTCCTGCCTCTAACACTTCTCCCATACTTGCTAACCTCCCTCCAGCTTACAAGGTAGCTTCAGGCTCAAAGTGCTGCTCCAGGTGCAACAGAGGTTTCCCTTAATCTCATGGGAGACACGGCCATTCCCATTTTACAGGGCAGGAGTCTTAGGCTGGGAGGGTTTAGGGGAGCTGAGTGAGGTCCCACAGCAGAGCACAGACAACCCCATGCGGCTCTTCAATGGCCCCATCTGACCCCACATGACCCCACCCAGCTGCACAGGGTGCCCGGACCCTGCCTCCCTCTGCTGGCCCTGAGCCCACGTTTCTTGGGCCACAGCTCTCTCTCTACAAAGACTGCTTTGAGCCCCTCTGGCTCCAGGCCTGGCTGAGCCCTGGCACCGGACACAGCCCGGTCCCTGGCGACGCCTGCGTGTCGCGGACCCCTGGGGACGTCTCCAAGGAGCCTTTCCCTCAGCCAGGAACGTCCCCCATCGTCTCTGAACTCCAGCAGAGGTCAGCCCGGCTGGAGAGGGGGAGGGAGGCCACGTGGGGACGAAGCTCTGAGGTGGGCGGGGTTGTTCGGTGGGCGGTGCCATATGCAAGTGGGTGGGGCGTGTGAGGTGTGGGCGGAGACATATTCGGGTGGGCGAATTAGAGGGCAGAGCCCGCTGGGGACCGAGTCATGCTCCAGCTGCCCGAGGCTGGGTTCCCACGCCCACTCACCGTTCCCGGTCCAGTTCCTCCAGCAGCCGGATGGTGGCCCGGCTCAGCTCCCCAAAGCTGTCCTTGGAGGGCCCGGAGCCGTGTACTGGGCTGCCCTCGGGGGTCCGGGCGGCAGGCTCCGGGCCCAGGGTGGGCGGCTGGAACTTGAGGTTGTATAGGCTGGTGATGTCCATCTGTAGGGCTGGATGGGCGGGGACAGGGCGGAGGTCAGCGGCCCTGCCTGCCTTTCCCCCCAGCCTCCCCCACTCCCTCTGCGGGTGGCCCCACCGCTCACCCTTCAGCTGCTCCAGCACCTCCGTCTGCCCCGAGGACACCAGCACTCGGGCCTCCTGCTCCAGTTTTCCCTGTAGGTGCTTCAGGACCTCCTGCAGGGGCGGGAAAGAGGGCGGGAAGCCATCAGCCACTGCACTGGGCTGCCGGGGGACACCACCCCGGGACCCTAGCCCACCTCCTCCATGTAGGCCCCCACCTTCATGCCCGACGTCTCTGTCTCCAGCTTGGACAGGTGGCTGGAGTTGTCCCTTAGCTCCTGCCTCAGGTGGCTGTTCTCAGCCTTCAAGGCCTCCACCTGCCGCACCAGCTGCTCGTAGGGCGCCACGGAGCTCGCCATCTTCAGCTCCTGCAGCGTCTGGGATCACAGGGTCAGAGGGTTCAGCTGATGGTCTGGGGAGGGCGCGGTGATGCCTTCCGGACAGACGGCCCCTGACCTAAGCCCCAGCCATCCTGCCTGATCCTGGGTTGGGGGGGTCTCAGGCAGGAGTCACTGGTGTGGACAAGTACAGGCCCACGTGGTGCTGGCCAGGCAATCCGGGGCGCAGAGGGGCAGGTGGAGTGAGAGGTGGCCCCAAGGGGAGACAGAGGGGCCAGCAGACAGACGTACAGACAGCTGAACGTCCAACTGACCAGTCGACCGACAGACGATGGGTCAGCCTCTCCTTCCCAGCCCCCAGGACACATCCTGACAGCCGGACAAACACACAGACAGCTGGGACAGCGTAACCCAGCAAGCCGACTGGCCAGCCCAGCACCCCCAGGCTCACAGCCAGAGAGGGCGACAGACAGACAGACAGGACCCTCCCCCATAAAAGCAAGCCTGCCCAGAGGCTGACAGCCAGACACGCGGGGCGGACAGACCACCAGCTGTCCCTGCCGATGGACAATGAAAACACCACGAAGGCCAGTGGGTGACACCTAAGCTGTGCAGAAACGGCAGGACAGATGGACCCAAGCCCACCGCCATCACCGCAGCAGCCCCACCACCCTCCATCGGTGGCTGAGCTCAGGGTGGCTACCTGTGTGGCCCGCACCCCCTGCGCAGCCTTCAGCTGTTCCCTGCCGGCCCCGGCAGCCCCTGCCCCATCCCTTGACTCTGCCAGCACCGCTGGCTTCTTTGTGCCTCTGGCCGTCTTCTGGCTCTGGCCTGGCCTCCTCCCTCTGTCCAGCCGGCCGGCGCCTCCTCCCTCGGCTCGGCCCTCCCGCCGGAGCCCCCCTTCATGCCCCCCTTCCCTCTTTGTTCCTTTCCCATCAGCGCTCGCCTCCTCCCTCCGCCTTTGTCTCAGACGCACCAATGGCAGCCCATCCCTCTGCCACCTCCCCCTGCCAGCCTGAGCCCCCTCCTCACACCGGCCCTGTCCAGCCCACCTGCTCCTCCCCTCCCTCCTCCACCTGGCCACACACATGTATTCACCCGTCATTTGTTCTCTGACCCCCAGGTGCCCCCTCATCCCCTCCCCTCCCACCCAAATGTCACCAGGGGCACGGCTGGGACAGGAGTAGGGGTGGGGGCTCAGTCGCAGGTAGGAGGATGGAGTCCGGCTGTCCCGTCCTGCGTCAGGGGACGCAGTGTGTGGCTTGCCATGTCATCCGGCTCCTTCTCGGTCTGTCCTGAGTCTCAGGGACCACCATTTGGCTGTTCCCAGAGGGAGACACGAGGCCCTAGGAACCGAGGTCTGGCACCCAGATGCTGCCCCAGAGGGGCTGGGAAGTCCAGGCTGGAGGCCCGACAAGACCCGCCCCTCTCTGGCCTTGGGTTGCCCCTCTGAGGAACCTGCAGGGCAGGAGTGCCCAAGGGCAGGGTGGGAGGGGCACAGGGACTGGAAGTCAGGTGGCAGAGGCTGGCAGCCATCACCTCCCACCCTGATCCGATGATGTCCAAGGCTGTTCAGGTCTCCGGTGGGGATCAGGCTTGGGGTTGGGGGCTACACGCAGGGAGACCCTGGGGTCTGGCTCGAGCCCCATGTTCCAGCTGAGGTCACCATCCCATGCCCAGCCAGGTGGAAGGACCAGATGACATGCAAAGCAACACACGTCTGCCTCCTGCTCCCCAAACCCAGGCCTCCCCCACATGGCTCTTCTCAGCTGACCCACGCCAAGCCTCAGACACCTTCCCTCTCCCCACATTCGGTGGTCATTTCTGCATCCTCATCAGACTGAGCTAGTCCCTCCAAGCTCTGCCCAGCGGGATCGTGCCTCCCCCAGCTCCTGACGCCCCTCTGTCAGGACATTCTGATCAGCCTCTTCCTGGCCTCCCACAGTCCCCCGTGCACAGCCAGAGGGAGCTTTAAACGTCACAAGTGAGATCCCATTTCTCCCATGCTCAAACACCTTCCATGGCTCCCCAGTGCCCTCAGGATACGCTCCGACTCCTCCATGTACACCGCGACTCACTTAGAGGCTGGAGGCTCTCTTCTCTCAGGCCTTTGCACGTGCAGTTGCCCTGCCTAGAGCACCTTTTCTAAGTCCTGCCATCCCACACAGTGCAGCTTCTTCCACGAAGCTCTTCTGCCTACTTTCACCCCCAGGTTGCATCGTGTGGCCTCCTGGGGGCCTTCCTGAGCGATCACTCCCTGAAGGCACCATGACTGGGGGCTGGTCTTATTGAGTGGGCTGCATTTCAGGGGAGGGAGGCATAGGTATGGGAAGCCAGGCCCAAAGGGGCCTTTCTCCTTCCTTTAATCCAAACCCCCTCTTTCCAGAGAGGGAAACTGACACCCAGAGAGGTGCAGCAACACCCCTGAAGACACACCACAGGCCTGCCCATCCCTTCCTCCGATCACCTCAGGGAGGTCCGGATAATGAAGCCTGTGAGTGGGTGTGTGCGCAGGACCGGCTGCAGAAACGCTGACGCCCAGCTCACCGGGACTCAGTTTCCCCTCCAGCTCCCACTCTGGGGAAATGCAGGGTCCAGAGTCTGTGCTGACGGGCAGTGCTGAGAGACAGGGATGGAAACCTCGACGCGAGGCGGAGGTCGCGCCCCTGCCCTCCTCCCCGAGGACACACACCCGCTTACTTGCAGCTGGGCTCGCGGGGCGCCCGGGTCTGGGGCCTCCTCCCTCTGCGCAGCTCCGCGGGCCCCACCGGAGATCCCGGCCCGGGGTGGCCTCGGAGCGCGCGGGCTCCGGGGTCTCCGCGGCGCGGGCAGGGGCTCCGGGGCGGACAAAGCCCGGTCCGGGCCTGGGCAGGCGGCGCTGCCGCTCCTAGCGCTGGGCGAGACCACCGCGAGCGGGGGAGGATGCGGGATGAGGGATGCGGGTGAGACAGCCAATGAGGGCGCGGGAAGACGGGCTGGTGCCATGGCAACAGCCAATGGCGGCCCGGGGCGGGGACCGGCGTCTACCGCGGGGCGTCGGGCCTCCGCGCGGGCTCAGGGGCCGTGAGTGCGGGGGGCGAAACCCCCCCGAGGGAAGGGGGTGCCCCGAGGACCAAGATTCCTGTGTCCCGCACTTTATTGCAGGGTGCAACGGCCTCTTAAAACCTCCTGCGTCTGGATTTGCAGAATTGGAGAGTAAAACATCAAATCCTGGATGTTACATCAGCATCTTGGCGGGGGAGGGGTTTCCAGGGCAGTGGCCGGGCTGGGGCCAGGCCTGCACCCACCCCACAGGTCCAGCCTGGCCTGGTGCAGATGCGTCAGGGTGGGCCAGGGTTCGGGTCCAGGCTGGAGCTCCCTGAGGGTCCTGCCTGGTGGGGAGGGGAGAGGGGAGGAGGGGCAGGCCACTGGGGAGCACCTGGGACGCTGCATCTCCCCACATTTCTCCCTGTCTCCCCAACGGAGCGTCAGGTCCTCCTGTAACTCCGTTGCTCTTCATGTCCCTCTCTCTTTCTGTCTCCCCCTCTGTTCTCTGTCTCTCAATCTCTGTGTCCATGTGTCTCTGCCCCTGGTCGGTCGCACACTTAATTCACCCTCACGGACCGAAGGCCAGAGGAGGGAAGGGCCAGGGGTCCCAGGAGTCGCCATCTCCAGGTGTCCTGGATGCTCCATGAGTCCCTGGAAGCCATTTGAAGGTTTAACACACAGAGCCCGTACCTGCAGCTCGGAGCAGCCCTTCCTGCTCTGGACACAGACTCACAGCACAGAAAGGGAGGCGACTGGGGCCAGAAGAGTGATTTTTTTCCGTGCTGGGCATGCAGGCAAATCATTCGCCGCTCAACCCTCGGTTTCCTCCTCTGTAAAATGGAGAGGAGGCGGAAGATTCTGCAAGGGCTGGTGCAGGGAATGATAGGAGAGGGTGGGAAGGTCCGAGTATTCAAGGCCCCGCAGACAAAGGCAAGGGAGGACCCGTGCTGTTTCCTGTTGGGCCTTGAGCTGAAGACCCGAGGGCCTTGTCCCGGGCCAGCACTGCCAGGGGCTGAGAGCCCTTTGGCCTGGCTATCTGGGAGCCCCCAGAGCTGGACGCAGCTGTCCCCACTGGTTGGGTCTGGGGAGGCAATGCAGTGGGCAGACACAGGGGATCTTTTCTTTTTTCTTTTTTTTCTTTTTTTTTCTTTTTTTTTTTTTTTGAGACGGAGTCTTGCTCTGTAGCCCAGGCTGGAGTGCAGTGGCACGATCTCCGCTCACTGCAAGCTCCGCCTCCCAGGTTCACGCCATTCTCCTGCCTCAGCCTCCCGAGTAGCTGGGACTACAGGCGCCCGCCACCACGCCGGCTAATTTTTTGTATTTTTAGTAGAGACGGGGTTTCACCGCGTTAGCCAGGATGGTCTCGATCTCCTGACCTCGTGATCCGCCCGCCTCGGCCTCCCAAAGTGCTGGGATTACAGGCGTGAGCCACCACGCCCGGCCTTTTTTTTTTTTTTTTTTTTTTTTTAGATGGGGTCTTGCTCTGTCCCCCAGGCTGGAGTGCAGTGGCGCGATCTCGGCTCACCGCAACCTCCGCCTCCTGGGTTCAAGTGATTCTCCTGCCTCAGACTCCTCAGTAACTGGGATTACAGGCATGTACCACCATGCCAGCTAATTTTTGTATTTTTAATAGAGAGGGGGTTTCACCGTGTTGGTCGGGCTGGTCTCAAACTCCTGACCTCATGATCCGCCCGCCTCGAAGGGGATTTTTTTCTGGAGGCTGGAAGGCTGCCCTGAGAAGTGAACAGCAGTGATCAGGAGGAGAGGCGTTCCAGGCTGAGGGAAGATCAATGCATGCTTGGGACACAGGGGGTGTCTGGTGGAGCCATGGGGTAGGGCGCGTGGTGGGGTTTGACAGGTCAAGCCGGGGCAGAGCTGGGCGAGGCTGAAATGGGGTTGGGGATGCAGAGCCCAGGGCCCTGGCTTCAGCTCAGCCTTGTTGTCCCTGTGTCCCCCTGGGCATGTCTCTCTCTGGCCTCAGTTTCCAGTCTTGTTTACTGAAGGGTGGGTTGGATAATCCCTGCCTCCCCCCCAAAGAGGAACTAAGTCCCACCTCCCTGTGTAGTTTCAGATGTCTCAGCTCCCCAGGCCCCCATCAGGCAGGGGTTTGGGGGATCCAAGGTCAGTCCTGTCCTTGTATACATGGGGAAACTGAGGCCTGGGCCAGGGAACGTGTTGCCTGAGTTCATCTGTGCCAGCCAGGCCTCCGGAGTGACACTGAGCCTCCCTTCTTATCCCTCTGGGGGTGGCCAGGGCCTGGAGGGCTGAGGGTACATGGGGGCTGAGGCCCCAAGACAAGATGCCCTTGGCCCCAAATCTACAAAACATTATGTCCCTGAACAATCCCCCTCTACACACTAAAATCCTCGACCCTGTAAATCCTTGAACCACAGCCACACTCAGACATCACCAGACATTTCAGAGCCTCAAGAACCCCCCACAGCCCCCTAAGACTTCAGGAGACTGAGAGAGGTCTCCCCCTTCTCCCACTGCAGAACGCAGGGCCTAGCCCAAGACTCCGACCTAGGCTCCTCCCTGGGGTCCTCCACGCCCCCTACTGCTGCTGGGCTAAAGGGGAAGTTGCATGAAATGCTCACTCCCCCACCCCTGTCCTGTGACACCTCCCCGCAAGTCCGCAGCCTGGCACACGGCTCACTCTTGGAGTGTCTTTGAGCCTTCTGAGTCTGACCTCGAGCTGTCCCCGCCCCCTTGATGCCTCCTCTGTGCCAGGGGCTAGAGGCAGAAACAGGGGCGGCCCCCATCCGGAGCTGGGTGGGGACAGAGAAGGCACCAGGTCATCGCGGGAGGATAGAGACGGGCCGCCGCCGGCTGGGTGGCCGGGCAGAGCCCTAACCGGTGAGGAGGCCACCGGAGGTGGGGGAGGGTGGGGTAGGCCGGTCCAGGCCGTGCCCTGAAGCCTGACCGCCGCTATGGGCCTCAGTTTCCCCGGCGGCGAGTCGGCAGACGTGCGCCTCCGTCAGCACCGCGGACAGCTCCCCGGCCCCCGCCCCGCGTTCTCTTGCGGGCGCCTTAGCTCCGCAACGAGGCTCCGGCCTCGAAGCGTGACCTTGGGCTCCCCGCTGCACCCCCCCAGCCTCAGTTTCCCCTCCAATGAGGGATGTCACAGCCGCGAAATTCAGACGATTCCGGAGGCTGGAGAAGCGCTGGGGTCGGGAGCGGACGGATACGAACAGCAGCGGCGGCGAACGTCAAAGCAGGCCATACGCTCGCGCCCAGAAGGGGAAACTGAGGCCCAAAGAAGCGCAGGGCGTGGCCCAGGCCCCCACCCTGCGCAGGGCCGAGCCTCCGCAGGATGCCCCCGCAGCCGCCCCCGCCGCCCCAGCTGGCGCAGCCTCCGCGTCGGCGCAGTGAGGAGGGGTCCGAGGGTCTCCTGCAGAGGCCGAGGGCTGGGCTGGGCGAGCCCTGCGCTTGCGCAGACCCGGGCTGGGGGTCGCAGCGGCGCACGAGAGGGGCTTCCATCCCCGCCAGCCTTCCGAGGCGGTTTCCCCGGCAACGGTCTCTACGGCGAACGCACTAGACCCCCGACTCTGCAGCCTCCGCGCGCTCGCCCCATGCGCCCCCCGCCGCCGCGCCCGCTGTTCCCGCGGTGTGGACCCCGCCCCGTTCCTGCGCGGCCCGGAGCCCTCCCCAACGGCCCGACCCACGCGCCCTACCTGGTCCCCGAAGAAGGCCGAGTGCAGCAGGCTCAGGAGCCCCAGGAGCCCCATGGAGCCGCGGCCGCCCCGGACCCGCCGCGCCCCGCCCCTCGGCGGCCAGGGTGGGGGTGCGGGACGCGAACGGGGCCGCCCTGCGCCTGCGCGGAGAGGGGCGGGAGGGGTCAGTCCGCGGGCCCGGGGCGGGGCTCCTCCCGAAAGGGGCGAGGGCGTGCCGTGGGGTCTGGAGGTGCTCGCGGGGGCTGGGGAGTCTCGCGGCACCGAGGCTGCGGAGGGGCGGTGGGAGATCCGGGGATGGGAGAGAGGAGAGGGGACTCGCGTGGGCCGAGCGGCGCCAGGGTCCGGGTCCGACCAGGCTGGGGAGTTCGAATGCGGAGGAGGCTGGGGGGCCCGAGGCGGCGGGGAGGAGGCCGGGTGGGGGTGGGGGCACGAGAGGTCCCACGGGGAATGGGGGTCGCGGAGGGCCAGAGGCGGCGTCGCCATGCGGCTGTGGTCCGCTGCCCGCGGACGGTCACCCTGCGGAAGCTCGGAACCACCCCCGAATCAGCCCGGCTTGGCGCGCTGAGGTTCATTAGTCATTCAGCAAACATCACCTGCGCGCACAAGGCTTGCTGGGCGCCGAGCTGGGCGCGCGGGGGGCCGCCGTAAGGGGGCGACACCGAACGCGGACATTCATGCAACAAGCATTTATTAAGCACCTACTGTGTGCTGGGCCCCCTGCACTGAACAAAACAAAATCCGGGCCCTTGGGAAGCTGACGTGAACGAGGGGACTGCAGCGGGCTGGGAGAGACGCCAGCGGGGCGGGCAGGGCATGGGGAGCTGCTGGGGAGGCCGAACAGCCCTGGGGAGTGTTGGGGGAGAGTGCAGCCCGCGAGGGCAGTGAGGCCTGGGAGGCCCCGGGGCAGGTCGCGCAGGCCCAGCGGGAGGTGGGAGCCACCGCGGGCTGTGGACAGAGCAGGGCCGCGCCCGGCTCCAGGCTCGCGGGCGCCCGCTGGCGGCTGCGGGGAGAACAGGCCGTGGGCGGTGCCGGGAGAGGAGGGCGGAGGCGGCTGCGCGGGTCGAGGGCCGGATGATGGGGCGGAAGATGCGGCCTGGGCAGGATGGGGGCTAAGAGGGGTGTTATGAATTGTGCAAAGTCCCTGGAAACCAAAGAACGAGCGGCCGGAGAAAGGGGCGCCGCTTTAGCAGGGCGGCGGGGACAGGCCGCCTCCAGCAGGTGCCTCAGCTGAACCCTGGAGCGGGGACGGAGCCGTGCGGCTGCGGGGGAGGCTTCGGGGCCACCCAGGACTCCTCCTTCAGAAGTCAGGGGAGGGCGCCGAGTTCAGTGTAAACTGCCGTCCACGGGGGAGGCCGCGGGGATGTGAGAAGCGGCGGGAACCAGGACAGGGCCTGAAGGCAGCTGACCCGCAGCGCCG
Source organism: Pan troglodytes (assembly GCF_028858775.2). Lineage (NCBI taxonomy): Eukaryota > Metazoa > Chordata > Mammalia > Primates > Hominidae > Pan > Pan troglodytes. The sequence continues at coordinate 3,740,296 of NC_072418.2, read as the reverse complement.
GGGCCAGACCTGAACCTGATGAGGACGGAGCTGTCTGTCTGAGCCGGCACAGATGCGGCCGGGCAGGTCTGGGAGAGTCCATGCAGATTCTGGAGCGGGGTGTGGGACCAGAGGGTAGAAACAGAAGCGTGGGGCCGGGCACGGTGGCTCCCGCCTGTAATCCCAGCATTTTGGGAGGCCGAAGCGGGTGGATCACTTGAGGTCAGGAGTTCGAGACCAGCCTGGCCAACATGGCAAAACCCCGTCTATACTAAAAATACAAAAAATTAACCGGCGTCTTGGCGCATGCCTGTAGTCTCAGCTACTCCGGAGGCTGAGCAGAATCGCTTGAACCCAGGAGGCGGAGGTTGCAATGAGCTGAGATTCTGCCACTGCACTCCAGCCTGGGCGGCAGAGCTAGACTCCGTCTCAGAAAAAAAAAAAAAAAAAAAAAGAGGAAGTGCGGATATGGCCAGAGAGGCCTAAAGACAGAGCCTGGGCCTTGAGTTGGGAGTGGCCCCCGACAGTGGCACCCTAGTGCTAGTTAGAGGCTCCCACCCCACCTCCTGGACACCCCCCAAATTCTTGTGGACCTAGGGCACCACCTGGCCACCAAGACATGTGTCTCTCTGAACTGGGGGTATCTTTTTGCTTTAAATACTAATACATATTTTCCCTGATCACACATGCTGGATTCCAACTGCAGAAAACCAAGGGAAGTACCCATTAGCAGCCACGTGCTGGCCAGCAGGGGCGTGTGCAGGGAGGGCTTTTATGGACAGGAAACTTCCCGTAAAGGTCCAGACAGTAAATTTTCAGCGTCTGCCTGGCAGAAGTAATACAGGTATGAATGGGCACAGCTGGGTGCCAGTAAAGCTCTGCAAAAGCGAAGTGAGGCCCAGCACCCATTCCTATTACGCTTTCCTCCGGGAGGGCCCCCTGGGGCTTGTTCCCAGCTAGCTGCCTCATGATGGGCGCGGCCCCACACATCTCTGTGTCATTTGCTCTGCAGATGGACCTGGTAGCTCAAAAGCTCTGTCATTTCCCTTTATTTTTTTCTTTTTTTGAGACGGAGTCTCGCTCTGTCCCCCAGGCTGGAGTGCAGTGGCGCGATCTCAGCTCACTGCAAGCTCCGCCTCCCGGGTTCACGCCATTCTCCCGCCTCAGCCTCTCCAGTAGCTGGGACTACAGGCGCCCGCCACCACGCCCGGCTGATTTTTTGTGTGTGTTTTTAGTAGAGATGGGGTTTCACCATGTTAGCCAGGATGGTCTTGATCTCCTGGCCTCGTGATCCGCCCGCCTCGGCCTCCCAAAGTGCTGGGATTACAGGCGTGAGCCACCGCGCCCGGCTCCATTTGTTTTTTTTAGACGGGGCCTCGGTAAAGACTTCAAGTGTGCACCATGGTTTCCGGCACTTTTGATTTCTAAGGCTCAGGGTTGAAAACCATGTTGCAGATAAAGCTGTTTCAGTGGGACATCCACTAATTTCCCACTTTGCGTATCTGAGGCGAAAAGCACCTAACACCTCAGCAATTTTTTTTTTTTTGAGGCGGAGTCTCTGTCGCCCAGGCTGGAGCACAGCACTTTCAGAGGCCGAGGAAGGCGGATCACCTGAGGTTGGGAATTGGAGACCAGCCTGGCCAACATGGTGAAATCCTGTCTCGACTAAAAATACAAAAATTAACCAGGCGTAGTGGCGTGCTTCTGTAATCCCAGCTACTCGGGAGGCTGAGGCAGGAGAATTGCTTTAACCTGGGAGGTGGAGGCTGCAGTGAGCCGAGATAGTGCCACTCAACCCCAACCTGGGCGACAGAGCGAGACTCTGTCTCAAAAAAAAGAAAAAAAAATAAAAAGAATTCTGAATGCTGACAACCGAGACTACAATGAACCCTGCCTACACATGCCTTCCCTCCCTCTCCTTGAGCTGGACCTGGGGTGGGCCTTCGAAGCTGGGTCCTGTACAAGCTTCTGTTCACGCTGAAGTGAACCTGGCCAGTGCTGCCCAGAGACCTCCGGCGGCCACCTAGCAGCCAGACTGTAGCAGGACGAGCCGCAGACAAAACTCCTGACACTGGATTAAAGAAGGAAGAGGTTTTTATTCCGCCGGCAGCGTCAGCAGACTCGCGTCTTAAGAGCCGAGCTCCCCGAAAAAGAGATTCTTGGCCTTTTTAAAGGCTTACAACTTTAAGGGGTCCACGTGAAAGGGTCGTGATACATCAAGCAAGTGTGGGAAACGTGAGTGGGGGCTGCATGCATCAGCTAACACAACAGAAAGTTTTACAATGCTTTTTCATAGTGTCTGGAATTTACAGATAACACAAGTAGTTTAGTTCAGTGGTTGATGTTATTATTACTTTTTTTTAACTCCTAGGGCCGGGTGGTGGTGCCAAGGTTGTCTATTTATCTTACTTTTGCATTTTTTTTCCAACTTTTTGCATTTTCTCTCCTCCTGTCTTGTGAACTAGGCAAGGTGGTGGGAGGAAGGCAGCAGGAGGAGTAGTGGTCTCCTTCCTTAAGACCACACTCCAAACTTTGGACCGTTGGTTTCAAGCCCGGTGGGTTCAGGTCAGCCCACAGGCGAATTTTCAAACATTCTACATATCTCAGGGGCTGCCAGCCAAGACTTGCCCCCACTTCTGACTACCCAGCCAGGTCCAGGCCCTCAGTGGCCTCCCTGGTCTCCTGACTTCCTGGCAGGGTTGGCCAGGGCGCCCGGTGCAGTGGAGGGCTTGAGGCACAGCCACGTGCAGCACTGTCCCACTGGCTACGGGCCCCTCTGGACACCAGCCAAGCAGGTCCAGTCCCACCGACTCATGCTGCCTGGGGGTCTCCCGGCTGTACTGGAGCCAAGCTTATAACCCTGGGCCATCCTTCCTCTGTCCAACCCACCTTTTCCCAATCAGAGAGAAAAACACGGACCCACACTTTCTCTGTAATGTAACTTGATTCCAAATAGAGAGGTAAGAACACGAGCAAATCATGTTTTTTTTTTTTTTTTTTTTTTTGAGGCAGAGTCTAGCTCTTGTTGCCCGGGCTAGAGTGCAATTTCCGCCTCCTGGGTTCAAGTGACTCTCCTGCTTCAGCCTCTCAAGTAGCTGAGATTATAGCCGCATGCCACCATGCCCAGTTACGCTAATTTTTTTGTATTTTCAGTAGAGACAAGGTTTTACCATGTTGGTCAGGCTGGTCTCGAACTCCTGACCTCAGGTGATCCACCCATCTCGGCCTCTCAAAGTGCTGGGATCACAGGCGTGAACCACCGCGCCTGGCTGCAAATCATGTTTAAATTTGAAGATACAGCCAGCTGCAGTGTCTTATGCCTGTGATCCCAGCACTTTGGGAGGCAGTGGGAAGATCACCTGAGCCCATGAGATTTAGGCTGCAGTGAGCCATGATCACACCACTGCACTCCGGCTGGGCAACAAATTAAAAAAAAGTGGAGAAACATTATAGAAGAGGGCCCACAGGAGGCTGTTGTGGGCCATTTGAGGGTGAAGGTGGGGCTCCTCACATCTCCCCTGCCCCCACCTGCCTGGCTGAGCTCTCACCCTCCTGTCCACTGCCCAAGGGGAGGCCCCCCCCACATCCCTGGGCCACTCTGCTGGGTGCTTAGTGAGCAAAGTTACCACCTTCTGGGCTGAGGTGACTCCAGCATTGAACGGGGGTAGTTCTTAATGGTGTTCTCCAACCCACGTACGACCGTCAGAGAGCCCATGGAGGGCTGGACGGTGCCCCCCCACCCACAGGCACAGCCACTTTGTCCTGTTCTTTCAAGCATTCTGTGCAAAGGAGACAGAGCTGGCCAGGCCACGGATGGTGCAGCCTAACCACGGGACATGGCTCTGTCCCGGACACAAAGCCCCAGGCTGGGCGGATGGGGCTGGCTGCAGCCATGGAGCCTGCTGGGAGAGGAGATGCCAGCAGTGTGGTGTCAGGAGGAGAGTCAGGAGCTTCTAAGAAGCCAAGCAGGGGTGAGGATAGAAGGGAGGGGCTCAGGTGGCCCAAAGGTTCCTGCTGCTGCTTCACTTCCTGCGGGAACCCTCCATAGGAGATGAGGGAAGCCAGAAAGGAGAGCCCAGGCCAGGTGAGGGCTTGAGGGGCTGCACTTAGCCCAGGAGTGGCCCCCTCTACGTGGGGTACCCAGAAGACAGCGTGAGGCCAGGCAGCTGCCCCGAGGTCAAGAACGCTGAGGGGCCAAAAGGGACGGAGCTACACACCTGGGCTTGGGCACCCAGCTCCACAGCTGTCCCTGCAGACAGGAGCAGGGACGGGGCCCGCACAGCTGTCAGTCTTCGACACCAAGAGACCATCCACACAACACTACCACACACCCCCGAACGTCCAACCTGAACCTCCTCACACCACGAACCTGAAGCAGGCCCAGGCCCCTCCCAGAGCTCGGGACGCCGGGAAGAACAAGCTGCGCAAAGGACTGGAGTCATGTGTGCCTTTATTAGCTGAGCCATTACTTGAGGGGGATGAAGCGGGAGGAGTGGGTGGCCCCGATGCCGGGCCGGCCGTGCTTTACGGGCTTGTAGGTGATGGAGAACTCGCCCAGGTAGTGGCCGATCATCTCGGGCTGCGGGAGACCAAGAGCAAAGCTGGGTGTCAGCTGATCCCGCCTGCATCAGGCGACCCCAGCCCACCCCAGCCGGCAGGGACGGCCGCACGCACCTTGATCTCCACCTGGTTGAAGGTCTTGCCGTTGTAGACGCCCACCATGCTGCCCACCATCTCGGGTAGGATGATCATGTCCCGCAGGTGCGTCTTCACCACTTCCGGCTTCTCCATGGGCGGCGCCTCCTTCTTGGCCTTGCGCAGGCGCTTCAGCAGGGAGTGCTGCTTCCGCCGCAGGCCCCGGTTCAGCCGCCGCCGCTGGCGCGCACTGTACAGCTGCATCAGCTGCTCGCTGGGGAGGATGCACCAGGCAGTTTTGTGAGCGGCCCGGCCTGGGGAGACCCTACGCACTCCAGGGGACAGAGAACTAAGGCTTGGTTCTCTCCAGGGACAGAGCCGCAGTGGACTTGTCACTGTCCATTGTAGTGACTACAATGAACACGCCAAGTCCCTCTGGCACCCCCGCCAGATATGCGCGACTCACCCCTCACATGCAAGAGCCACCGTGTGACTGCAGAGATTCAGAGAGAACAAGCGGCCCGGAGACCACAGCCTCAGACAAGGTGCTGCAGCGTACACCTCGGGCCAAAGGCCTCTAAAAACGCAGGGGAAGGCAGGGAGGGCGCGGTGGCTCCCGCCTGTGATCCCAGCACTTCGGGAGGTTGAGGCGGGAGGGTCGCTTGAGCCGAGGAGTTCAAGACCAACCTGGACGACATAGAGAAACCCTGTTTCTACAAATAATCAAAAGTCAAGGTCGGGCGCGGCGTTCACGCCTGTAATCCCAGCACTTTGGGAGGCCGAGGCAGGTGGATCACCTAAGGTCAGGAGTTTGAGACCAGCCTGGGCAACACTGAAACTCGTCTCTACTAAAAATACAAAAATTAGCCGGACGTGGTGGGGGGCCCCTCTAATCCCAGCTACTCGAGAGGCTGAGGCAAGAGAATCGCTTGAACCCGGGAGTCGGAAGCTGCAGTGAGCTGAGACGGAGCCATTGCACTCCAGCCTGGGCGACAGGATGAGACTCCGTCTCAAAATAATAAAAAATTTAAAAATAAAAGCGCAAGCCAGATGCCCACCACCACCCTGCCTGGAAAGGACCCAGCGACCGCCACCGCCCTTAGAATCTAAGCAGCCCCTTATTATAAGTCACGTGGGCTACAGACAGTGGCTACACCTTCCAACTAAGCCTCGGAAAAGTTAACAACGGGGGGCAGGTTGAAAATAAGCAAAAACCTCAACGTCTCTGGACAGTTTTCTGGGCGCAAGACCACACTCAGTTCCAAACCCGCGCGGAGACCGTGCCCGCCCACCGCCGCAGAGGCGCCTGGACCCCCGCCCCGCCGCCCTCACCCGGACAAGCCCCACCGCTGGCCCAGCCCCTGCCCGCGACCCCCGCGGCCGCCCTTACTAGGACATGTCCAGCAGCTGGTCCAGGTCCACGCCGCGGTAGGTGAACTTGCGGAAGGTCCGCTTCTTCTTCTGCTCTACTTCTGCCTGTGCGAGCGCGGATCGGGCGTCAGCGGGATCCCGACACCCACCTCCCGGGGCCAACGGGCCCGAGGACACCGGGCCCGAGGACACCGCGGAAGACGCGCGGCGCCGCCGGGGACAGAAGCCCGACAGGGACACACCGCTTCGACCCGTCCTCGGGGATCACTCGCGGCTCCGGGTTACGAGGACCCGGACATGAAGGCCCGGACAGGCCTTCCCAGCCCCGCGTCGTCCCGACACCCACCAAGTCCGCCCCTCGCCCCAACATCCAGCCGCCTGCAGGGTCGGGAGCAAGCCGCCGTAGCCGCGGGGACGAACTGCGGCCCCCGCGAGACGGTCAGAGGTTGGATGGAGCCGGATAGGCCCGGCAGAGACGCGCCAACTCGCAGCACTCACCATCTTGCCGGATCCTCAGAAGAGATCGCTTCGGTCCGCGCCTGCGCAGTTATCGCGAGACTGCCGGCATGTCCCGCCCCCTCGGCCGTGCGCGCACACGCGCTTCCGCTTTCCCGGCGGCGAACACGCGCCCTCTGCCGTCTGGAGGGCAAAACACAGGCTGCGGGGATTAGAGCAGCCGCCGCCTGAGGTCTGCAGAGCCGCTTCCTCCACGGAGTGGGACTTTGGACAAGTCGCCGCCCCTGTCTGAGCCTCGGGTTCGTGCTCCGTCATCTACACGATGGCACCCACATCAACAAGTATTTATGGAGCGCCTACTGTTTGCTCGTAGGTGCGGTTTGGCGGTTCAGGTCCCACTGTGGGAGGAACACGAGGTCATTACAGATACTGGAGCAGGGACAGGGCCTCGCTGAAAAGAACCATTCCGGCTTTAACAGATAAAATTTTGTATATAAAGTTAGTAAGGACAACACAGTGAGACTGCCTCTCTACAAAAAAATACAAAAATTTGTGTACACACGGACATAAAAGAATAAAAAGTACAAAAAATTCCCAGCTACTCGGGAGGCTGAGCCTTCAGCCCAGGAGGTCAAGGCTGCAGTGAGCCGTGATCGCGCCAACGGCACTCCAGCCTGGGCGACAGAGCAAGACCCTGCCTCAAAAATAAAGTTAGGAATATCACTGGGTTTGTTAAGATATGTAAATGTAATATGAATAATGATAGCTCAAAGAGGAAAAGTAACTAGAACTATGTAGGAGTGACTTTTTTTTTTTTTGAGACAGAGTTTCACTCTTGTTGCCCTGGCTGGAGTGCAGTGGTGTGATCTCGGCTCACTGCAACCTCTGCCTCCTGGGTTCAAGCGATTCTCCTGCCTCAGCCTCCCAAGTAGCTGGGATTACAGGCACCTGTCACCATGCCCGGCTAATTTTGTATTTTTAGTAGAGACACGGTTTCTCCATGTTGGCCAGGCCATGTTGGTCTCGAACTCCTGACCTCAGGTGATCCACTCGCTTTGGCCTCCCAAAGTGCTGGGATTACAGGCGTGAGCCACCGCGCCTGGCCTAGGAGTGATGTTTCTGTATCTTACTGGAATTAAGTATAAAGTTGAAGGTGACTATTAACTATGGATGTGGCACCTGGCTGGGCGTGGTGGCTTATGCTTGTAATTCCAGCACTTTGGGAGGCCAAGGCGGGCGGATCACCTGAGGTCAAGAGTTCAAGACCAATCTGACCAACCCCAACTCTACTAAAAATACAAAAAATTAGCCAGGCGTGGTGGTGGGTGCCTGTAATCCCAGCTCCTTGGGAGGCTGAGGCAGGAGAACCGCTTGAACCCGGGAGGCGGAGGTTGCAGTGAGCTGAGATCTGAGATCGCACCACTGCACTCCAGCCTGGGCGACAGAGACTCCTTCTCAAAAAAAAAAGAAAAAGAAAAAGAAAAAAAAAAAAGCACAAAACCTCTGGGAACCCGAGCTTAGCTGTGGCACTGTCCAGGGAGCTGAGCTCTCCCCAGCCGTCCCCACAGTCCCAAGGGAAGCCAATTACACTGTACTCAGGGAGGGCTGAGTCTCCGTCCCGAGGAGCACAGGACCTATGTGTCGGGCCCGTCCATGTTACCCATTTTCCTGCAGCAGATAGTGTCCTGGCTGGAAAGCTGATTTTGTGAGTGCTGCTCTTTGGCTGGGGGAGCTAATGTAACGGGAGGGGCTGACACTCAACACCATGATGACCTGTGGTGTGGATAGACAGCCGCCCCCGCCTGGCCCTCCTGGGAGCTGGGGCAGCAGCTCCTGAGGACATGGGAGAAGGCTCTGACGGCAGGGAATGGAGCTGGCTTCCTGGGCTGAGGCGTTGAGGGGTACTGTCTCAGTGAGGAAACTGCACTGCACAGGGATGTTGGGGGTACCCCTTCTCTTGGTTCTCTCCAAACTAAGTCAAACCTTCCCTGTCCCCAAAATATGAACTGGGGCGGGGGGGGGGGGCGGGGCGGGTGGTTCTGGCTGTCGCCTGCACAGTCTCACGCCTGGCACGCTGTAGGCTTCCAGTTTGGGACTTCATGGTCCTTTTTTTTTTTTTTCTTGTTTTTTGAGACGGAGTTTCGCTCTTGTTGCCCAGGCTGGAGTGCAATGGCGCAATCTCGGCTCACTGCAAGCTCCGCCTCCCAGGTTCAAGCGATTCTTCTGCCTCAGCCTCCCAAGTAGCTAGGATTACAGGCATGCACCACCACACCCGGTTAATTTTTGTATTTTTAGTAGAGACGGGGTTTCTCCATGTTGGTCAGGCTGGTCTCGAACTCCCGACCTCAGGTGATCCGCCCACCTCGGCCTCCCAAAGTGCTGGGATTACAGTCGTGAGCCACCACGCCTGGCCCTTTTGAAGTCTCGCCTTCCCTGCCACAGTGACAGAGTATCCCTTTCCAAAGATGCCCCTGTCCTAATCCCCAGAACCTGGGGATATGTCACCTTCCACGGCAAAAGATATGATTAAAGGTCTTGAGATGGGAAAAGCCTGGAGCCCACATTCCCCGAGAAAACCGGTGGTGGCCACATCCTCAAAGTCACAGCATCCCAAGACCCACGGAGGGATGGGCCCAGCTGGCCACTCAAGACCCACGGAGGGGATGGGCCCAGCTGGCCACTCAAGACCCACGGAGGGATGGGCCCAGCTGGCCACTCAGCCTCTGCCCTGAAGCCCTCGGGGTTGCCGAGACCACCAAGAGCGAAGGGGAGGGCGAGGGCGCCTCCGCCCCGTTTCAGATCTTTCCTAGGCACCGGAAGGGGAGGCACAGGCCAAGACCAAGGAGGGAAAAAACGGACACAAAGTGGTTTCTAATGCAAACGCACTTCTCTTTATTCAAACCAGGGTCAAACTGGTCAATGGGAAACGCCCTGAAGCCACGTGCCTGGGGAGAAAGGCTTCCTACTCGTTCGGTTCAGCGCCACGTGGGATCCACGCGGCTGGCTGTGCGCAACCCCCACAGTTCACCTCAGACGCTACCAAGCAGGTCGACAAAAGCAAGGAATTAAACAAAAAACAGAAATACACTCAGTAGATTTCTTCTTGAAGCTCCCAGAGTTTCTGGACCACCAAGTCCCAACCCCCAAAGCCAGGAGCGAGGGGACTAACAGCGCACCCCTCCACCAGTGCCGACGGAAACCCTGTTTTAAATTAAAAAATAAGCCAGTATACATCGTAGAAAATTTCTCTTAAAAATCTCACAATTTGTAAATGTATATTTTTTCTTTAACATAAAAGTTTACAATATACTGTAAAACAAAAGGCTCAGGAAAATAATTTCCAAAAAAAGGAAGAAAAAGAAACCTGAAGTTTTGAATTAAAGCTGAAGACATTTTTTTTAAACCCTGTTGTTGAACCAGTGACTTTTTTTTTATTGTGCTGATGGGTTAGAGAAAGAAATATTTAAAAACCTCAGTCCAGACGACACCCACAGCCGCTCCAAAAGCCTCGCGCCCTCCCCCCGCCCCCCCCAAGGTTGAGTCGCTACTTTGCCGCCACGTTTGTGATTGTCACGAGTTCACAAGTTTGGAATCCTGGGTCTGGGCCATGCAGACGTCGCGGCGCCGCGGGCTAGCGTCGGTAGGGGTGGAACCCTTGCACGTTGTGGTTCTGCCCTCGTCCAAAGCCGCTGCCACCGGCGGGGGGGCCCCCCGACCCTGGCACGGAGGGACCCCCATAGGAAGGAGGCTGCTGGCTGGGGTCCGAGAAGCCCTGTCCAAAGCCACTCAAGTCCTGCCCGTAACCTGCTGGGGGAGAGAGTCCTGTGAGCTCGGGGCGGTCCCCGGGCGGTTGGCACTGCCATCGAGCGAGGCCACCTGGACACAGCTCCGCCGAGCCTGCCTTGAGTCCACAGGCCCCACGGGGTGCGGGTGGGGCCCTTCTGAGGCCAGCACCTGGGCCAGGGAGAGGACCCCGGGCGTGTTCTCTCCCTCAAAAACATGTGAGCAGGGGCACACACAGAGAAAAGCGGCTTCCAGAGCCCTCCATGGCCCACGTAACCTCACCGCTTCCCTGTTCAATCCCGAAGACGTGGTTGGGGGCGGTGAGGGGAGGTAGAGAAGCCTCGGGGCTTGGAGACACACATGGCCCAAGGCACGGTGGACCAGGCTTCTAGAAAGCTGGCTCTCGGAGTTTCAGAAAACCCCTGACGGGCCCTTGCAGCGATACAGGGCCTGCCCCTCCATCGCAGACCAGACCCCACGTTGTCCTTCCTGTCAGGGCACGTCCATCGGTGGCACGTGTCAGGGAAGGGTTTCTGGGCCCAACCTGACTGCCCCAGTGACACCACTGGCTGAGGGGCCAGCACACCCTGCAGCCCGTCCGGCCCACACAGCCGACCTCAGGAGCGTGGACAGCGGTGTCTTTACAAGGACAGAGCTGCTCACGCCGCTCCCCACCCCGCTGCACACCTTGCAGGAAGCCCCTCCCACGACCTCTGGGTTCCCATTCCGGTGCACGTGGGCACAGGTGGGCGTGGGCTCTCTCTGGGGGATCCTGGGCCCGCTGAAGGCTTGTGGCCAATGTCTTGGCACCGGCAAGGGCCCCTTCCCAGAGGGCACCGCCAGCGTCCACCCCCGCCCGGGACGGCAGAGGAAGCCACGTCCACCTCCCGGTGCAGGCGGGTGGGAGGACCCTGGAGAAGGAGGCGGCACCTACCTAGGCCACATCACTGCTCAGCCTGACCATAAGACTGTAAACAAAGTGTGGGCCGCAGCCCGGCGGGGCTGGAGAATAGGAACCCAGGCCTGGCAAGAGACGAGACCAGGGTGACCAACCCAAGCAGCCGCCACCAAGAGCAGCGGCTGACACACGCCACGCCCCAACCGGGCGCCTCACACCCCCCTGCCAGTCTCAGACACGCCAGGGTTTGGTGGTGAGTGGGTCAAGAACCCACACATGCGGCAACCTCGGCCCAAGGCCTGGGCGTGGGGGCAGGGGAACCACAGCCATGCGAGGTGGGTGGGCCAAACACAGCTCCCACGCCCCGGCCTCCACCAGGCCGAAAGGAAGCGTGTTCACAGGCACCCCGGAAGCCCGTGGCCACCTGGAGACAGGTGCCCCATGTTCTCAAACCCTGCTTGTGAATGACCCCTGGTGCTGGAGGAGCTGACCGTGGTTGGAGCCCTGCCCACTGAGGCCACCGCGTTGGTCCTGAGCAAGGCTGCTGGGACTCCTGGCTCAGTGCAGGGCGAGAACTACTGACATGCAGACCTTGACCCATGCTGACCCCGCCCCCCCACAAGCTCCTGCCCCGGAAGCACATGCGCTGCCTGCAGATCACGTCCAGGCAGACCCAAGCCACGACAGCCATCCAGTCCAGGGCGAAGCCCACGTCCAGGCCACGCCTACTACAGACCCAGCTTCTGCCCCAAGCGGGGTCTGGACCCAGCGGGAGGCTGATGACGCCAGAAACTGGAACCCACCAAGGGGCCAGTGCACCCGGGACCCACACCAAGGGCCTGAACCTCGAGACAATGATCACAGCTGCCTGGGACTCACTTCCCTCGACCCAGTCGCCACTCAGGTTCCCACACATGCAGGCCCTGCAGCACCTGCTGTACGACGAGTGCTCTGCTGCGACAAGACTCCCACGCTCCCTTCTGCTGGACCCGAGTTGCCACGAGATCTCTCCAACAACCCCCACACCCCCCTCTCCTCCCTCTCCCCTTTCCCACCAGGTAAAGGCTGGGGGGCGTCCAGCAGGGGAGGAAGCAGAAGAAGGCAGGCCGTGCCCAGGGTCCTGGGGCCAGCGGGGACGCAGCATGGCAGGAGACCACTTACCATACTGACCATAGGGGAAGTCTGGCTGAGCTGTCGGGGGCTTGCTCATGTCCGGGGCGGCCTGAGACGGAGGCGGTGGGAAAGCCAGAGGTGCTGCCCCGGGAGTGGCTGGTGGAGGAGGAACCCCCGGAGGGGCAAACTGATCTGGCGGTGGAGGTGGAGGCCCGTAGCCAAAACCTGCAGAGGTACAAGAGGGCAAGGCACAAGACACGTTGTGCAGCTGGGGGCAGACCAGCAGGAGACCCACGCCCAGCCCAGCAGGAGCTGCCCAGACGGGACTGCCACCCAAACCCATAGAACGCCCAGGCCTTGTGGACATCCACAGAATGGACCACAGAGCCACGGTCCCGGGCCGCTCCCCCCAGGAAACACACGCTCCTGGGAGCGTGGCGGGATGCTGAGCTGCAGCAGGGCCACCTCGTTCCTCACGGAGCAGCCGCCAGGTGGGCCTCAGACAAGAACTCAAGGAGCAAGTAACCTCACAGCAAAATTGCTCTTTCAGAAGGACAAAAACCTGCCACCATGCCCAGTCCCCATGTTTAGGAAGCTGCCAGCACAGGCAAGGGAGCATCCTGACGTGCTTGGAAGGGACTGTCATGCTGGAGGTGCTGCCGCCCTTGCCCTCTGTTGCTGGATATCAGGCAGGCCGAGGTTCCACCCAGCTCCCCTCCTGTCAGTCATCTGGCCCACAGGCCTCCGTGTGCAGAGCCTGATCCAGGCCAGAGGATGGAACTGCCTGCTCCTGTACCACGGCCACATGGAGCCTCCAAACCCCCGAGACGGGACTAGCTCACACTGTGATATGCCCCAATTGTCAAACACCCCCAGGGCCCAGGGCCCGCAGGTGAAATCAGATCACGGTGCCGTTCCTGCTGGCTGCGTGCTGTGAGGTGCAATCCCTGGCTAGGCAGATAAGGGATGCAAGGCTCCCAGAAAGGACACCCCACGTATGGCCCATGTCCCTTCTTCTCTACTGGAGGGTGCCAAGACCTCACCCTGGGGGCCCCGTCTAAAATTCTGGATGCACTGAGGTCAGGAGTTCGAGACCAGCCTGACCAACATAGTGAAACCTGTTCTCTACTAAAAATACAAAATTAGCTGGGCGTGGTGGCAGACGCCTGTAATCCCAGCTACTCAGGACACTGAGGCAGGAGAATCGCTTGAACCCAGGAGGCAGAGGTTGTAGTGAGCCAAGATCGGGGCACTGCACTCAAGCCTGGGCAACAAAAGTGAAACTCCATCTCAAAAAAATAAATAAAATAGTCCGGACGCGGTGGCTCACGTCTCTAATCCCAGCACTTTGGGAGGCCGAGGCGGGCGAATCACGAGGTCAGGAGATCGAGACCATCCTGCCTAACACGGTGAAACCCTGTCTCTACTAAAAATACAAAAAAATTAGCCAGGTGTGGTGGCGGGCGCCTGTAGTCCCAGCTACTCAGGAGACTGAGGCAGGAGAATGGCGTGAACCCAGGAGGTGGAGCTTGCAGTGAGCCGAGATGGCGCCACTGCACTCTAGCCTGGGCGACAGAGTGAGACTCCATGTCAAAAAAAAACCATAAATAAATAAATAAAATAAAATAAAACCCTGGGTGTGTCGGCTGATCTTACACTCAGCTTTTTAATTACAAGTGACGTGTACAGGAAAATTAGTCAAGAATTAGAGCCTGTGAGGCTGGGCGCGGTCACTCATGCCTGTAATCCCAGCACTTTGGGAGGCCGAGGCAGGCGGATCACAAGGTCAGGAGATCGAGACCATCCTGGCTAACATGGTGAAACCCCGTCTCTACTAAAAATACAAAAAAATTAGCCGGGCATGGTGGCGAGCGCCTGTAGTCCCAGCTACTTGGGAGACTGAGGCAGGAGAATGGTGTGAACCCAGGAGGCGGAGCTTGCAGTGAGCCGCGATTGCGCCACTGCGCTCCAGCCTGGGCTACAGAGTGAAACTCCATCTCAAAAAAAAAAAAAAAAGAATTAGAGCTTGCGCACCCTTAAACAAATGCCCCCCTAATCCTGAAGTATGAGGCTAAGACACGAAGTACAGGCTCTGTCTCCTGAGGAGCCTGTGAGAACTGGTCGGGCCCAGACATTCCTGCTATGAGCTCTCCAACCCGCAGGAGCCCGGGCTGCCCTTTAGCCTAACCAGCGAGGCCAGAGGCGACGGAGCCCATCTGCAGGTGAAGGGCCTGGTGGCAGGTGACCTGCTGACCAGCCGGCACCCCACCTGTGGCTGAGGCCGGACGTGTGACACAAGACTCCCCATCACCCCGCCCACCACCTGGCATCTCCGGAGCAGGCGGGAGGCCCTCCCACAAGGCCCCCTAGACTTACTGAACTGTGGCGGGGCACCGTAGCCCTGAGGGAAGCCCTGGGGAGGGGGAAAGCCTCCGGGAGGGGTGGACACGATGTAGGAGGTGAACGGTGGGGGTGGCGGGGGGGCTCCTCTTCCTGCAGGGGGCGGTCCATAGCCACCTGAAACACACAGTACGGGGGTGATGGACAGAGAGCGCTGGACGACACAGCCTGGCCACAGTTAGACCCAGGCCTGCCAGGGGCCCTAGCAGGCCCCTCACCCTCTCTTCCTCTCCAGCACTCAGGACACGGGAACCAGGCTTTGCCGGCTGCCCCAGGACACGTGGCAAGTCAGCCTGCCATGTGGCTTCTGTCCCCGCCTTTGCTCTATAAACAAGGACTTACCAATCGCCTGTCCTGCCGGCACCCACATTCCTAGATAAGAGAACAGAAGAGGAGGTTGGCGCCGTGTCCACCCAGCTGTCCGACGCAGAGAAGGAGCCGCAGAGCATGGACGTCAAGGGCTGGGACCAACCCCGGAGCCTCCTGTGCTTAGAGCCTGTTCGTCCTGAGGGCAGAGCCCTCTGAACCCTGAGCAGAGAAGCACTCCTCACCCCTTGTAGAACAGGCCTTAAAGCCACTCTCCTCTGTGCCCTGCCAGGTGGCGGGCACTGTGTCTGCTGACTGGGGCACGGGTGACCTCCCGGCTCCACCTGAGGACCCCAGAGAAACCTGAGACCTCTAAGCCTCGAGAGGGCAGGGACAGTCCCCACAGCACCTCCGAGTTTCCAACAAGGGAGGCTCCAGAGAAAAAGGTTTTAGACGAGGTGCAGGGAAGCCACAGTCTCGGGACCCGGACGACGTACATCTGGAACCCTGACCCACAACTCGGGTCGGGCTGCGGCCAAGCCCAGGGGTTCCGTGGCTGCTGGAAGCTCCGAGGACGGCCCACAACGTGGGCCTAACCACAGAGGGCCCACGGCACTGCAGAGGGAACGGCAGGTGGCAAGGATCCAAAGCCTGCTGGCTCCTCAAGCCCCCCGGGGGCAGCACCCCGATTCTGAGCTCAGCTTGGCAATGCCAGCCCTCTCAGGGTTTCGTGCTCAGACCCGCCATGGCACACGGTCGCGAGGTGCAGACGCTCACTGCAGCTCTTCCCGGTGACAATGAGTCCCAGGCCCTGGACGGGCACCTGAGCCGTGGCCACCCCGCTACTGAGGAGGCTGCGGGTGCTGCCCGGGAGCTGGCTGTCAGCCGGCACCTCGCGGGGGCTCAAGGACACTGTGAACCGCGGCTCTGTGCATGCACAGCAGAGGTGGGGAGGCCGCAGCGACGGCACAGCCCAGGGCGCGCGGGCCAAGTCCGAGAAGTGGGACATTCCCGTGGGCGCCTCTGCGTCAGCCTTACCTTGCGGGCCATATCCTTGCTGCCACGTGGGCGGGGGCTGGCCTGCCCAGCCATTGGCAGCGTTGGGCACAACCCGGCTCCCCCACTGGCTGGCACCTGGCTGTCCCGGCGCTTGGCTCTTGCTGTCCCGAGGCTCAGCTCGTTTAACTTCCACCTAAACAAACCGAGCTCTGGTTTAGGGCGAGGCTGCGGGTCCCAGCACCCCCTTCCCTTTAGACACACCCTCGGGTAACTTACGACTACACTTAGCATCTTACAACTTAAGACTAAATACTTAACTATAAACCTTATTTAGGCCAGTAGCATTTTTTTCTTAAAAAATTCTTTTGTGTTGAATTTTTTTGTTTAAAAAATGTTTCTCAGGTACAACAGATGCAACCGTAAGACACACAGAGCCCGCCCGCTGCGGGGCAGCAGGACCGAGCCCAGAGCCCTCGGGGGTTTCGTGCGTGATGAAGGGTCTTTCACTCAAGTAAAATGGCAGCGTCCTCCTTCCTCTTGAAAACATGGGGACAAAAAGGGACCAGGATCTTCCCAGCAATCGGCATCCTCATCGCCCTCTGGACTGCTTGGAGCCCGCCCACCTGTGCTTTTAACTCATACCTGAGAAACACGGCTGGTGTTTTACTTAAGATTTTTTAATTTAAAATGTCTAATGGAAGATAAAGACTTACCTTCCCCAGGCTAACGCTTAAAGAATCTCAATTAACTCAAAACTAATGTCAGAGGGAATGGATGTGATAAGAGAATCTTACATTACATCTAACAAAAAAAGTAACAAACATGCAATAAAATGGACATTTGGATCAGTAAGCAATCTTCATACTGTGTTCGCTCAGCAGCCCGGGGCCCTTCCTCTCTAGACGTGTCAGGAGCCACAGTCTTCTCAGGAGGAGGGTGCGGGGCCGGGGACAATGGATGGAGCAGGCCTGACCTACTTATTCTAGGCGCAGTGGCTGACCTTCCTTTAATGCCTGCTTGAAAATATGGGCGGACTAACAACAGAAAGATCCCCCAATTCCGGGGCTGCCTCAGCATTTGAGAATCCTGAATTTGTCTTACTTTTCTGATAAATTGTAATGAGAATAAAGAGACAATGGATCCACCTGGAGTCAGCCTTGGGGTCTCAGTCTGGAGAGCTGCACATCCTGAGTTCAGAATCCCTCAGTTCTGCCTGTTAGAGAACAGACAGCAGCAGCCGCAGAGGCACAAAGCCCCCACCTGCCCAATGCCCCAAGGACCGGCCTATGATGGGAACAGGATCCGTTAGCTCAAGGCAATGTGACAGCAGGACCAAGGGACCCATTTCAAAGAACTCAAATGAGCGAGTCTTCACACACCCTCCTCAGGGGACTGCGGTTCCTGCTTACAAAGCAGAGCGGTCCTTGTACTTTAAAAAAAAAAAACAAAAAAAAATTCTTTCACCCTTTCCTACCCGAATGCAGCAATGCAGTCGCCTGGCATGGAGGGTTAACTACCACGCGGTACCAAACACTCCACAAACGGAAAACCCCCATGAGGGGCCGGCGGCGATGCCAAGTGCCGCTCCAGCCAACCAGTGAAGGCCGGCGCCGGGCAAGCTGGACTCCAACGACTGTCTGGCTTGGAAGGCGAGACCCACACTGAGGTCGCCCAGCTCAGGAGCTCGCGCAGAACAGTCATGGCTGGGGGGACCCAGGGGCTGCCCAGGGACAGCAGCAGGTGTGTGCACTGTACAGAGCTCTTTCTGCCCCATATATCAAGACCACGCTTTCCCCAAATTGTCAGTGTGGTAGTCGCTTAAAACACTGGGCGCAGACTCCTTGAAGCCCTGCTTGTACTGTCGTGCACCCATGCAGCCGGCAGGCTCATTTTAAACCACAAGCTGCATTCGATGTCAGAACAAGGATTGTGTCTCCTGTTTTAGTTGGGTTCAAATGGAATTAATGAAGTCTGCAACCCAATCTAAGCCACATGTATACAAAAATAACTACACATGCTACTGTTTTTAAAAAAGTTCTGCGATCGAGACCTCTGGCTGGGGTAGAGGGCAGGGGCAGGAGATAATGAGCGCGATGCTCCCTCCAGGACATTTTAATTGAAAAAACAACCATGGCCCTGTCAGAGGGGCTAAGCGTCTTCTTCCGTTAACGGGAGACGCTGCCGCACCAAGGAGGCCGGGTCAGAATCCCACTGGGCGTGTGAGGCGGCCTGGCAGAGCCAGCAGACCTCCTTGGTTTGAAAGGACCAAGACAGGAATCCTGCAAAAACCTGGACCCCTAAGCTTTTGCTAACTGCAAGAAATTCCACACTGTAGAATTTCTACCAGTTATTTATTTCAGAGTCCACTTCTCAAGAACCTCCAAGGGTCCAGGTAAAACAAGGATTTAGGGACCCCTTTCTGACACATGCCTTCCAAGGGCTGGCCTGGGGGTTGGGGGGGTGGCCTCCTGTCCCTCTCACCTCCGGGGGTAACACAGTATGAAGATGACACAACCAGAGGTCACTTGACTGCATGGTGGCTGAGTACTACCGAGAGCATGTGGCTGGTGCCGGAGTTCCACAGTAAGTGACCCAATTCAAACAACCAGTCCTTCATGATGTTTCCACTGTGCTTTCCATTTTAAGCGGAACCTCGGCTCTCAAAGGTCCCTTGCTGATCACATTACAGGTCAGTGTCAGACAATGGGGATTTGCAGACATCTGAAGGAGTGGTCGTGGAAACCAAGCCTGAGGCAACGCTGCGGTTTCACTGGAGCCAGCCCCAACACCGCCACAGCCTCCCAGCCCCAGCCCCCTACCCGCCCAGTCCCAGGTCACCCAGAGGGAGGGGCTCCAGGAGCAAAGCTGAGAGATGCCCACCCCGCAGGAAGGGTGCTGGGGAAGGATGGGACCCTCCTCACGTCTACAGACCCAGGCCCACCTCACGCAGCGAAGGTTCACAGGACGAACTCGCCCGACCCTTTCCGTGAAGGAATGTTCCTTTCCAGTGAAACCCCTAAGTTGCCTAAGACTTGGTTTGGTCTTAAGGTAAAATAAAACTACAACTACACACTTTTTTGCCCATGATGTCGTGAAAATGCATGTTGACAGCCTGGTCCACTGATTGTTCGTCCTCGAAAGTAATAAATCCAAAACCTAGCCAACGACGAAGAGTGAATCAAGGTAGCAGGGTGTTGTGACACAAAACAGGATGATGAACAGTATTAGGGACGGGCCGAGGGATCGACCTTGGGTTTCAGCTAAGCTGTGTGTGGGGCGCTGCAGGCCCCTGGGGCAGCTGCCTCCCTCCCCAGGAGCCACCACTCGACTGCACACGGAGTGGACAGACGGTGACGTCCGCACTCCCGGTGACGGCTCTGCTGACTGAGGCCTGAGTCAAGCCTCCGCCCCAGACACCCCGGGCTGGGGCTCCGTGTCACAGATTTGGAACAAGGAGCACATCTTAGAAAGCAGCAGCGGAGACAGGGGAACGGTGAGGGCCTCCATCGCTACTGGCAGACAAAGCGCCCCCCAGGGGAGGGTCAGAGGCCCGTGCTGGAATATTCTGGCTCTCGCCTGCGGAGAGATTGCCAGTGAACCCTGCAGGCCGGGGGCCCGCGTGGAATGCGCCACCTTAGTCAGGGGTGTGCACCGTGGATGTGTGTCTGCTTCTCTGAAACCCAGGATTCTCCCCCTTGGCTTGCAATTTGCTTTGCAGCTAGTGCTGACAGCAGCCATATATCGTTCTAAAGCGTTAACAGATACAGTATCTATCATAGCTGGTGCCTCGCTAGGCTTACGCAACACCGTTGGGTAAGCCCAAGGAGTCCTAGAAGAGGTCATATCGTAGACATCTATGCATGTTCTATACAGGTAGAGAAACAATGCACAAAGATACAGGCCACAACGGGTTCCAGCAGGTCAGACTCTGCTGCCAGCAGCAAGAGCGAGATGCACCATGGGATCAAAACAGAAAATTTTAAAGGCAAAAAAAATTTAGCATTTCCCAAACACAAGAGTGGCAGTATAAACGAAGTTTAGTGGGTCTGGGGTGGGCGCGGCCCCCGGCTAACGGGGTGGGTCTCCTCCTCTAGGCGCAGGAGCACGCCGGGCTCTCCAGGCCTCCCCGGCTAGGTGGAGCGCGACACCGCAAAGCACACCGTCCTCCCGAGGCGGGGCCTAGGCGGCACCAGCCCCTCCCCAGATGGAAGTGCCCGGCAGACAGCTGCCCAAGACCTCACAGAACAAAGACGGACGTGGGAAGAGCTGAGACCGGGCTGAAGATGGGCTGCCCGCGCCAGAGGCACAGGGTGCGTGACAAGGCACCACACAGCAGGGGACAGCGCAGCACGGGCGTGAGGCGTGAACGAGTGCGGCAGAGAAGGGCCGTGGGGGGTGGGAACAGGCAACGGCCCCCGGAAGGAGCAGCCTACCGTGGGGCCTCTCAAGCTGAAGAGACAGGGGCCAGGGCTGCTGTAGCTGGGACCAGGCAGAAACAGGACAAGCAAAACTGGGGGCAGGGAAAGATGGAAACGGGGCAGAAAGGGCAGCTCAGACTGTGAGGGGACAAAGGTCACTGTGGTTCAGGAGCCTCCCACCGTCCTGAGCACACGTGTGCACCTGAGCGTGACTGTGCACGCAGTGTCTGCAACCAGACGGGGGGGAGGGGGGAGGAGGGGGAGGGGGAGAGGAGGAGGAGGGGGAGGGGGAAGAGGAGGAGGAAGAGGAGGAGGGACCAGGAGGGCAAGGCACACAGCGAGAGGAGCGCGGGATGGAGAAGACCTGAGGGGACTGAGAGGCGAACGAGGCAGCGGCTGGAGCGGGCGGGCCGAGGGTAGACGTGGGAGGGCCAAGCAGGGACCCGCACAGACACTGTGTGCCCGAGACACAGGCGGGGTCCCTGACAGGGACATGGCCATGACCTTCAGTCAGTGGAGAGGAAGAGGGAGGAGGTGGCGGGGAGGGGGACACAGACCCGTCTCAGAAGATGCAGAAAGGCCAAGGGAAGGGGACACGCTCTCTGGGAGGACCCGCTAAGCAGCGCCGCGGCGTCTCTCCGGCCCTCCACTCGCCTGACACCCAAGGGACACTTTCAAAGCCCAACAGCTAAGGACATGTGGCCACGTGCTGGCCCCGAAGTGCTCTGTACACCAGTGTGGACTCAGCGACACTCGCCACGTCCCGTCCACACGGGACAGGACAGGACGCGAGGAGAAGGGGCGCCAGCTCTGGGCAGCCGGAGGGGGACCGGGAGGATCTAGAAGCAACCCTCAGATTCCCGCGCGCTCAAGTTTCCCAAGATCAGAGGCAGTATTGGAACACAGCATCGGTGATGAAACAACGTATTTAGAAGTAGACATTTTCGCAAACTGCAGGAGTGTCTGAAACCACAGGGCTCGCCTGGTCCGGGCACAGTGCAAGAGGCGCTGGGTCCTGGGGGAGGCGCCCTGAGCGCTGTCTAGGAATGCGGCTGTCAAGAGGCGACATCACCACTGAGGAAGCGGGACAGAAACACCTGAAACTTCGTTTACACCCCACTGGAGCAAAGCCGCTCCCTCCTCTGACTGCGGGACTGGCCTGTACCTGTGTGATATAATTTAGCACCTGGAGAAGAGAAATCTAAAGAGATATCGTTAATCACACACAATTCACAGAGAGAAAAGGAAAAACAGCTTACTTAACATCACTGTACTTTACTATGAAACACTTAAGTACGTCACTAAGCATGTATGTCTAAATTAAGTTACGACTAAGACTTAACAGCGTAACCGACATGGAGGAGGAGCACTCCTGACCGTGGGGAGGGAGGTTCAAATGGCAAACTATGCTCCAGCATGGCGGGCATGCTGCGGCGCCACCTGGCGCTCGGGGCTGCCCCGACTGACCTGGGCCGCTGGTGCGGGGGCGGCACGGACGTGGCGGGCAGACCCAGGCTGCAGGTCTGCTCACGTGGCCGGCCAAAAGCAGCTGATGAACCAAAACCATGCGGGCGGGCGGGACAGACAGCAGCAGCCACGGAAAAGGGGCACAGAAACTGGGCGCCCATCGTCCCAGCTCCACAAACCAGCATGGATGGGTGTGCAAGAAGCTGAGGGAAAATGAGGGGAGGCCCTGAGGTGACTCCTCACCCCTCCTCCCACCTGCCCTGCTGACTTCAGAGAGGGGAGAAAACTGAAAAAAAAAAAAAAAGAAAAGAAAAGGAAAAAAGAAAGAAAAAAAAAGCATGGGATGGATCACGGAAAATCCAAGCTCCACACCGAGCCAGCTGACCCAGCTGACGACACGAAATGAGACCGGCCACACTGGGAGGACTGGATGAGGGTGAAGGAAGGTCAAATGCAGAAGGACCACACTCTTCCGGACAGTGAAAAACAGAAGCCAGGCCGAGACTCATGACAAGTCGTAAAAACTTCAAAAGAACAAGCCAAAAAACAATGTGTGACGTCTGACCTCGGGAAGCACAGACAGGCTGAATGGGGTGCACATGAAGAGCCCACATTTTAGTCATTTGTCTCCAAATCGTCCCTTCCTGAGGCTGTTTGCTACAGCCGCCACCTGTGTGTGCCTGGCGGGTGAGATAGTTTGCCATCTGAGGGAGGAGCAGGGAGAAGGCCGAGGTCAAACTAGATCTGCCCTTACCTCGGGGCCTCTGCTTCTCAGCATCATAGATCATGACTACCTCCGTGACCTGGAAGGAGAGAGTGGCGTCAGCACGGGCACCAGGGCCAGCGCCACGGGTGTTCTTCCGAGGGCACAGCCTGTTCCCATGAACCCAAACTCTCGCACAGGGTGCACCCTCCCTGAGCGGGGGAGGTGCACGGGCAACAGCTGCTCCGTGGGGCTGCTGTCTGAGAAAGGCTGGAGCCCCAACACTCCCAGGGCCAGACGCAGGCAGGGAGAAGCAGCTCCAGGACAGGCGTCTGGATACCCGCCTCCGGGCTGCCCATGGCCCCACTCACGTGTGTGCTGACGGACATGAAGGGCCAACAACGCCGACCACGCATCCTAGCAGGGGACGTGGGAGCCAGGAGACCCCACAGAAGCCCTTCCCACCCAAACGCGGGAAGCAAAGGGCACGCTCGGCCCTCACTCGAAGTGGCGGGGCAGCCACACACAGCTCCTCTGCAGACCCTGCTCTTCCAGGCCCCGCTCAGGGCCTCTCATTCCTGGCCCAGGCCCGTGGCACCCTCAGGTACCACCTGATGAACGTGCACAGTACTCAGACACGCAGGGCTGTCCTGCTGGCGGGGCTCGGAGTGTGACCTGCGGGGCACGGCGTGAGTCCCAGCAGAACCTTGGGGTGACCACACGCCCCTGCCTCGGGTGACTAGGAGGGCTCCCCGCCGGCCCCCTCCGGCTGTCCCAGCTCCCTCTGGCACTGGGCTCAACGGAGCTCGGGCATTCTCCCACCTGCCCAGTGGAAAGTCAGCTCTGTGGGGCTGGCTCGCCCAGGCCACACTGAACCCCGTTTCCGTGTAACTGCCCTTGTCTGACACTGGACCCCACGGTGTTCACAATGGAATCGGGCGGCCGCCCTGAAGGCTGTCAGGCTGGTTCACCGCCCAACCACCCTACTGGGACACAAAATGGCCATGAAGGCAAAGGCTGGGCTTTCCACCTTTCCGGAGGGCGCAGGCGTTGGGGAAATACGAGACAGCGAGCTCCCAGCCTGAAAGGCCCGTGCACCTGTGGCTCGGCCACTCCAGCCCCAAGAAGGCCCAGGCCTGAGCAGAAGCGGCTCTGTCCCCACAGTGCTGCCGGGGTGGGGAGAAACTCACCACTCCGAACTTCTTGAAGTATTCCCTGAGCTCTGTCTCACCACAATTGTGAGGAATTCCACCGACAAATATCTTATTTGATTTACTGTTATCGCTCCTGGGTCCTTTCTGCTGTTGAAGAAGGGAAGGATAGTTAGTTCACACGGGAACCCTCCAAACCTTCCCGCGAGCTGCGGAGGACATAAAGGCCAATCCGCGCTGGTTTTAAGAGTCAGCTGAAAGCCAGAGCAGAACACTCCACAAGCCCGCTAAGTCCAAAGACACTGGGCTCTGCTGAGACGCTTTCTCATTTTTCTAGAGAGACCCAAGGAGACAGGGATTGAGCGTTTCTGCAGAGCTGCATTTCAGCTAAACGGACCCACGACACAGTGCGTGCCTTGCCTCAGCTAAACCACTGCCACGTGGAAAAGTGCTCCAGTGTGAAGGCAGGGACTTTAGGACGGCAGGGGAAAGGCAGCAGCGACGACGAAATGAGCAGAGAGGAAGCTGGATTTCAGGCTGTACATCTCCAGCAGGTGACAATGATGACTACGGAAACCTCCAGCAGCTCAAGAGCTGCGTGAAACACTGGCCCAAAGCACACAGCCCCTTCTGCCGGCCTCCCACTGGCAAGGGCGCCTGCTCCTGGGCACCACTTCCCGGGGCCTCGGCGCTCACTGGGTGGCCAGAGCCAGGAGTCTCTGGTCCAGCTCCCGGGCTGCCCTTAGGGCTGGGGCTGCTCTCCTCCTGCCCCCACCCACCAACCATCCTTTTTTTTTTTTTTTCCTATCCAAGGCTATCACATTTTAAGTTGTTCCAACTGCTTTGAATTAAGAGACTATAAACCTTTGAGGATGAGTGCTCGCCGCCGTGACGGTCGGGATGGTTTCATGAGTGTGCGCGTGGGGTGAGTGCTCGCCGCCGTGACTGTAGGGATGGTTTCATGAGTGTGCGCGTGGGGTGAGTGCTCGCCGCCGTGACTGTAGGGATGGTTTCATGAGTGTGCGCGTGGGGTGAGTGCTCGCCGCCGTGACAGTCGGGATGGTTTCATGAGTGTGCGCGTGGGGTGAGTGCTCGCCGCCGTGACGGTCGGGATGGTTTCATGAGTGTGCGCGTGGGGTGAGTGCTCGCCGCCGTGACGGTCGGGATGGTTTCATGAGTGTGCGCGTGGGGTGAGTGCTCGCTGCCGTGACTGTAGGGATGGTTTCATGAGTGTGCGCATGGGGTGAGTGCTCGCTGCCGTGACGGGATGGTTTCATGAGTGTGCGCGTGGGGTGAGTGCTCGCTGCCGTTGACGGTCGGGATGGTTTCATGAGTGTGCGCGTGCGGTGAGTGCTCGCTGCCGTGACGGTCGGGATGGTTTCATGAGTGTGCGCGTGGGGTGAGTGCTCGCTGCCGTGACGGTCGGGATGGTTTCATGAGTGTGTGCGTGGGGTGAGTGCTCGCTGCCGTGACGGTCGGGATGGTTTCATGAGTGTATGGGTCAGAATCATCAAGTGGTGCAGTTTACTACGTGCCCATTATATCTTAAGAAAAGCTAGAGAGACATTAATAACCAGATGGAATATGAACCTTGGATTCCAGTCTGAAAAAATCAGCTATGAGAGACACTTGTGAAACAATCCTGGAGCTGGGAACACAGCCTGGACACAGATGACACGGGATTCCCTGCAGCCGCTTCCAGCGTGCTGACGGTGGGTGCATGCGAGGGGTGGCCGTCATTTTAGGAGACGCACCCTCCGGTCCTTAGGAATGGTGTATGTGGACAGAGATGGATGTAAATACATATAGACCCCACCCTGCTGCCCACACTGTGGAGAGGCTGGCACCCGGTGCCTCAGCAGGCCTCCAGGTCTGCACCGTCCAGCACGTTCTATGGGGCTAAGAGCTTTTCCATCTGCACTGCCCCACCAGGCTCCTGGTGCCGGTGTGAGAACTGCAGGGCTGGAGGAAGGTGAGGTGTGGGTGGTGGTGAGACCCAAATGCCAAGGAGACCCCATGCCAGGACGGTGCCCTGTCGGCCAGGCAAGCACCAGGGCGCAGGTCAGAGAACCCAAGTTGCCACGTCAGGGGATCCCAAGTGGAGCAGTAAAGTGGCCAGCACGAGCTGACACAGCCCGGCCCAGCCCCGGCAGTGGAAGGATGGCCCACCTCTGAGGAGGGCCAGGCAGTGGGAGGGGGCAGGCCCGGCACAGAGGGCACAGAGGGAAGCTGACTGGCTCCTGATAATCAGTGGCATGAGCTGTCATTTTTTTTTTTTTCCCTAAGACAGATTAGTAAGAATTTTCTTGGCTGTAAAACACTCACGGCACTGATAAATCTGGGTGATCCTCAGCTGCTCGAGTGCCAACCCAGAAGACCTGTGTCGCCCTCAATCTTAACGAGCGACAACAGCAGATTGAAGGCACGCATTTCCTTTCCACGTGGAGTGGAGAACACACAAGGAGGCCGCCCGGCCCAGCCCCTTACCCATCCTTCCTTCGGCCGTGTTCTCTCCGGCTGCATCCCCCGGGGTGTGCATGGCTTGGGGTCGATCTGCAGGAAATTTCAAATCAGCTGGTTGTGAATAAGAGGCTGTTTCTCTAGGAAAGAGGGTGTCAGCACAACAGCAGCCACGGCACAGCAGCCGGGCCCGCCCCGCCCCGCCGGCTCCATTCACCCTGTATCCTCCTGCAATATCCAGCCTCAGCACCAAGGCTTAATCCTTCCCAATCGACCCCACGTTCAAACATGCTCTAACGCAAACATCGGTCAGAGTCCAGGAAAAAAATGAAGCAGAGGAAGGACAGGGGAGACAGAGAGCGGGTGTGAGCTCCCGGAAGGGCACTTACGTTTCGGCCATCTAGCGTGTGCGGTCTGCTGGCCAGCACCGTCCCCACACAGTTTGGGTCTTTAAATTTGACAAACCCAAAGCCTCGAGACTGGTTGGTGGTTTTATCTTTCATGATAACACAATCTACGACTTCTCCATATTGGGAAAAGTAGCTGCGCAGAGTCTCTGCTCAGAAATCAGGAAGAAAACACAAACACACAGGGCCAGAGCATTAGGCACATGCCTGGCAGTGCTGCCGGCACGCACACTCCTCCAGTCCACCAGCCACGCACCGAGCGATGCTGCACTGGGGGTGGGGGGTGTACGGGAAGCGCTGGGGAATTCTGCCCAACACACACTTGAGGTCCTCACGTAAATCAGGGGCTGCCAGTGAGCACAGCAGTGGCCAGCAGTTACAACCTGACTTTGTAGGCGTCCAGGAAGGCAACGTTTAAGGCAAGGCAAACACGACAACTCTGAATGCTGGCAGTGGCCAAGGAGCGCCGACTTTGCTACACACTCTTTCCTCCTATTCTGAACTCAGTAACAGCCTGGCCAGCCCCCAGCCCTCTGCACTTCCAGACAACAGCTGTCTGCCTCCACAAGCCACCTCAGCCCGGAGCTAGGAACCTGCAGCCTGAGGTCTTCCCTGTAACTTGGGATGGAAATACCAAATTAACAGTCTCACAGCAAATACACACTTACTCTGTCCCCTGCCCAGAAATCAGAACAACGTCAAAAGGACTTTAAAACATCCAAGACAGTAGCAAGAGGCGGGCAGACACAACTTGAAGGCCGAGGTCCTAGAGCCCATCTGCAGTACCCACCTGACACCCCTTCCCCACCTACCTTGGGTCGTGCTCCAGTCAAGACCGCCCACGAAGAGCTTCCTGCGATTCAATGAGAAAACATTCAGGATCAAGACAGCGCTCGCCTTAGAAATGCCCCCATCCAAGCCAAGCTGAGGTCTTAATTCAAACCACAGAAGCAGTTGACGCGAACGTCCTTGTGCACGTGACGGCATACAAAGCTCACAGCAATGGCGAGTCAGCCTCGCCCATGCTGTCTGCAGACATGAAAGATGATCCCAATCCTTGCCATGGGGAGAGGACCGTGCCACAGAGCCGCACGCCGACCTCATGCGCGGCGGGCGATGAGTTCCTGGGACAGGCCAGTGGTGACGGCACCACGCTCACCTGCACTGCTGCCAAGCGGGACACAGGCTCGCTTTCCTACAGCTTTTACGAGTATTTTATAATCAGGAAAAAGAATCTAGAAGTCTACATCTGAAATGATGCACAGTAAACTAGAAGCCTATGCCACACGGCCTCTGAATTACAGCCTGGGGCGGGGGTGGGGGGACACAGACAGAAGCCTCCCAATGAGCCTGCACTCACGAACGAACGAGAGGCCCGCAGATGAAGGTGAAGGCCCTGAAGCTCCAGTCTCAGCACTGGCCCCACTTACTTACCCCCGACAAACCCGCGCCACCCCCATTCTGGGGATGTCTCTTATTGGCAGATGAGAAGGGCCTGAAATTCAGTCTCAGCACTGGCACTTCCTGCCTGCCCCCACCAAAGACCCGCGCCACCCCCGTCCTGGGGCTGTCTCCTCCGGGCAGATGAGCTGGAGCTCTCCCAAGGCGTCCGCCATCGACCCTGCAGCGACGCCCAAGGGCCCACTCACCTTTCCACCTCACTGCCGCTCCAGGTGGCCCCAGGGCCTTGGCTGTGCCAACTCCCAATGGGGACTGTGCCAACTCCCAATGGGGACTGTGCCACCTTGAGTCAGCCATGGCACCCACTGGGCATGTCTGAGACACCACAAGGCTTACCCAGGCACGGGGCCTTAGATGTCATTCAAGCTTCCCCCAAGCCCAGGAGGCAGGGAAGAGGTGGTTCTATCGGCAACTCTCCCATCCTGCCTGCTTTCCCTGGGAAAGAGGACACGCATTCAGAAATGAAGTCCCCGAGCTGAATCTCAGCTGTGACTCAGTGCCAGCACCATCATCACCCTTGGTCTCCAGAGAGCAAAACACCGTGCAGGCCAAAGCTCCCACCTGAGCCGCAAGAATCCTGCCAGCCTCACTGAAAGCACCATTCCCACACGGGGCCCTGTATCCCTGACGGCCAACCACACCACCCTTGGCTTCGGCTTTCAGCAAAAACGTCGCTGGCAGGTTGAACACGTTACTGCCCCACCAGCAGCAGGAGCAACGTGCTCCTCCCTGCTCCTGCCAGCTCGCCAGGAAAGACCCCTGCAAGGTGGCTGGCACACTCATCACCTCTCATCAACCACCACCTGGGGCCTGTACACTCAGCCCCCGCGAGTCAGCCCCTGGTGAAGTGTCTGCCACAGCCAACCGCCAGGAGCTTGTCCCTGTTCCTTCTTTTTTCCCTAAGAACGACTAATTTAAATTTAGTGTGTGAAAAACAAAGCATGTTCCCACCACAGGAAAGGCACCCACTGCCGTCTTCAAAACGTCA
Source organism: Pan troglodytes (assembly GCF_028858775.2). Lineage (NCBI taxonomy): Eukaryota > Metazoa > Chordata > Mammalia > Primates > Hominidae > Pan > Pan troglodytes. The sequence continues at coordinate 3,711,301 of NC_072418.2, read as the reverse complement.
ACAAGCAACCCCCCAGCCCCGTTCTTCGGTGGGGAGGGCTGAGGCGGGAAGAATTAGAGGCGGGGTGTGCCAGCCGCCCTGTGCTTCCTGACCCTTAGAGACGAGATCTGAAAAGGCAAATTTCAGGGAAAACCATGCTGATCACGCAACAGCAACAGGCTTAGGTTGAGGCCTCATTAACTTAAAATCCTACGTCTCCCACGCACCCTTCGCAATCAGGCCAGGGAGCATTGAGGTCAGGCCTAGAGACCGTGGGAGGAGCGAGGCCTCCGCGTGCCTCAATCTCCATAGGCTGTACCCGCGCTGAGTCAGGGCCAGCCCCGCCCACATCCCTGCCAGCAGGGCCCGGCACCCAGCAGGAGCCAGCAGCAGCCCCCACCCCATGAAGGAAGGGCCCCCAAGCCTGGCTGGAACCGACCGGAAAAATGCTCATTTACACAATCCTTTGGAATTAAAGTTCAAGCAGTCTCAAAAAAAAAAAAAAAAAAACACACACACACACACACACACACACACACACAAAACCCTGAAAACCAAACCAAATCCAAGTCACTTGAAGAAACAGCAGCCTGTAGTCAGCACTGCACCCACCCAACAGCCAGGTAACAGGCAGGTGTCCTCCAAGCAGCCCAGTACCCCCTCCACCCCCACCTCACTGGCAGAAGGAACTTGTCAGACCAGTCCAGTTTCGGTCTTCATTTAAATTTCAAAAATTGTGTATTAAGGGGGAAGGGCTAGAAACGCTCAGCTGAGAAACCTGAAACAGGGCCAGGGGGTTAGATAACCTGGTATCAGTACTGTCTTTCTCAGCTGGGCGCAGATCACGCCTATAATCACAGCATTACGGGAGGCCAGGAGTTCAAGACCAGCCTGGGCAACGTAACGAGACTCCAGGTGGTGGCAGGCACCTGTAGTCCCAGCTACTTGGGAGGCTGAGGCAGAAGGATCGTTTGAGTCGAGGTCGAGGCTGCAGTGAGCCGTGATTGTGTCACTGCACTCCAGCCGGGGTGACAGAGATCTCATCTCTTAAATAAAATTAAAAAAAAATAAAAAATACTCTTAAATAAAATTAAAAAAAATACTCTTAAATAAAATTTTAAAAAATAATAAATACTTTCTCAATTTTTTTTTGAAAAATTGTCTCGCTGTGTTGCCCGGGCTGCGGTGTAGTGGCGCGATCTCGGCTCACTGCAACCTCCGCCTCCCGGGTTCAAGTGATTCTCCTGCCTCAGCCTCCCGAGTAGCTGGGACTACAGTCGCCCGCCAGCTAATTTTTGTATTTTTAGTAGAGACGGGGTTTCACCATATTGGCCAGGATGGTCTCAATCTCTTGACCTCGTGATCCACCAGCCTCGGCCTCTCAAAGTGCTGGGATGACAGGCGTGAGTTGCTGCGCCCGGCCACTTTCTCAATTTTGATCACTGTGCTGTGTTCATGTGAGAGAATGTCATTGTTCTTGGAAAACAATAGATATCTCAGTGTCCACATAAAGGGGACTGCATCGGTCTCCAGCTACTCTCAAATATTTCAGTAGAAACACACACAGTGGGGACGGGTGCAGTGGCTCACGCCTGTAATCCCAGCACTTTGCAAGGCTGAGGTGGGCGGATCACCTGAGGTCAGGAGTTCGAGACCAGCCTGGCCACCATGGCAAAACCCCATCTCTACTAAAAATACAAAAATTAGCTGGGCTCGGTGGTGCGCACCTGTAATCCCAGCCACTCGGGAGGCTGAGCTCGAGGTGTACTGCTTGAACCCGGGAGGCGGAGGTTGCACTGAGCCAAGATCAAGCCACTGCACTCCAGCCTGGGCGACAGAGTGAGGGTCCATCTAAACACACACACACACACACACACACACACACACACACACACACACACAGTTCACTGGGGGTGGGGCAAGAGGCACCACGTGCCAAAGGGTAAAATGTCAGCCAATGGTGAGTCTGGCAGGGCCAAGAGGATATGGGAATTTTTGTAATTTTCCTGTAAGTCAGAAGTTATATATACAATTATGGCATAAAAGACTTTCATTACTGAGAACAAGACAGAATTTCAGTTTCTTTTGAAACAAGTCTCAGTCCTTATGAAATCTGAGACAGCAGCAGATAGCTTTCGTTTCACGTAGCTGTGTCTGGAGCTCCCCACCTCAGGTGACCCGCCCGCCTCGGCCTCCCAAAGTGCTGGGATGACAGGCGTGAGGCACCGCGCGCGGCCACACTGTGTGTTTCTGTTGAGATATTTGAGAGCAGCTTCTAACGCTAAAGCTCCCTGTGTCCATGTGTCTTTTACTACCGCTCAGGAGCCACCGACGAACACCTTCTCCCTGGTCTACAGACAGAAGCCTCCAGGAAGTCCCAGAAGGCAGGGTCATCTCCTCAGTCGCAGGGACTGCCTCCAGGGCCCTGGCACAAAGTCCCTACTTCTGAATCTCAGGATGTTTTAATCAATAAAATAAGAAAGCTCCTGGCTGCCAACCTCACCAGGTCGCGAGTGAGAAGCCGGCACATCAGAAACATGCGGGGCCCTGGGCAGGCACCTCCCAGACACTGTCCATCAACTGCCCAGGCAGCAGAACCAACTCTCACACAAGTAAACGTCGGAGTCCAGGAAGCCGGGTGCGGGCAGAGGCCAAAAGGAGGAGCTGCTGGCTCTCGTGGGCTTGCTACGGGGCCGGCAGTCCGCTTGTCCTCAGCTCCAGGCTTGCTCAGCCTGCACCTTGGCTGGCGGCGTGTGGACCGAGGACGTTAACGGGGCAAGGCAACGCTGGCCTATGCAGATGAAGGGGTCGGCCAGCCATGTGGCTCCTGCACCCTGCCTCTGAGGGGCCCGCTGGGTGGGAGAGTCATCACCCAGCTGACAGCATCTCCGACACTGGAAGTCGTGGCTCCCACAGACCTCACACCCCACAAACCCAAAAGGGGTGTTCTCATTAGTGGGGGAGGCGTGGGATGAGCTCCACTTCTCCCCTTGCAACCTGGAGTCCAGCGTGCAGTCTGCCCATCAAAGGTCATGAGGAACATCTCCCAGGATCTGCAAGCCTGGCACCCAGGACCTGCAGCTCGACACCTGGCAGGTGCTCAATCCACGGTGGCCGGCGCAGCCACCCTCTTCTGCCTGTTAAAGCAAAAGCCGTTTTGGATGGCAACCTCGCTTGCTGCGTGCCATTCGGGTGGCTGTGCTGTATTTATGCGTAAAGTCCATCTGCAGAGGCTTCCTCTGGCCTAGGCTGACCACAAAGAGCCCTGACCTCCTGGCAGCACCAGAGTGGGCTTCAAAAACCGATGGCCAGCCCGGCCATTCGGGGCCAACAGCCTCAATGGGGGCAGTTGGCAGGCGACCTTTCCCTTCCTGCTGGGCCGGGGGACCAAGCCAGGAGGAGCCTGCCTCCCCACAGACCCCCCCCGGCTCCGGGCTCCGCCAGTCACACTCAGCTCCGTGCACAATCTCAAGAGGCAGAAGTCCAGGCCCAGTGGCGGCTGATGTGTGGGGAACCCTTCTCTTCTTCCAGAGCATCAGGAAGAGCCTCTAGGGACTTTCCTGCCCCTAAGACCAGGTGGGAAACCAGGACCACTTCACCCACTGCCTCAGGCCAGTGAGCCCAGCCCGCCCCTCCATAGCCTGGACTCCCTCTCCCCAGCAGGGTCAGATGCCCCCCCTCCAGCCCACGCCTGCAGGGTGTGGGGTCCACAGAACACAGGAGCGGTCCGTGAACTGGAACGCGCTGCTGTGTGCTGAAGGAGCCCCTGAATGCCCACATCCTGGGTGCTAACTGTGGTCACCCTCATCCTCTCCCTGCCAGCCCCGCCCTCCCAGGCAGACCAGTGTTCTCCTTGGCAACGCCTGGAGCCAAGCTGGAAGCTCAGCCTATAAGCATCTGTCGAATGACTGGCCTCTGCCAAAAGCCCTGTCACAGCTCTCAGGGATTCTGACATCATGACATGGTGTCACGGGGACCAGGCCTGGATGGGAAAAGGCCTCAGTTCACAGAAGACAGCACAACCTCAGATTGATGGGTCGCACCATGAACATAGCCGCCTGACCAGGAGCGCCCTCTGTGCGGGGCGGGCAGTGCAGGAGTGTGGACTCCCAGCTCCGGCTCTTCCACCCCCGGGGGTGACCCCGGGCCCATCCCTCAACTCCTCTGTGCCTCAGTCTCTCTGGCAAAGCCAAGGGTTAGAGCCAAGGCTACAAGCACAGCTGGGCACGCTGCGCACTGCTGCTAGCTCTGGACCACTGGGGAGCTGCTGTGTGAAGGGCAAGCGCCAGGGTCCATGCTGCTGCCTTTCTAGACACCGGCCTGCTCCAGACCATCGGAGCCAAGGCGAGCCAGTCAGGAGCACATCCACCCTCAAGGCCCATTCACAGGAATCAAAGGAGCTGACACAGGACAAGCCATAAACCACAAGGAGCAGGTGCCCCCAGCGCAGGGGCAACCAGGCCAAAAGCACACATGCTCCCAGACAGTGGCTCTCCCCCCAGCAGGACACTAGGTGATGTCTGGGGACATTTCTGGTTGTCACGACTGGGGGTACTCCTGACCCGGAGTGAATGGAGGCCAAAGATGCTGCCCAGCACCCTGCAGTGCCCACGGTGCCCCAGAGTGATCCAGGCCAGAGTGCTGACAGAGCCCAGGAGACCTGCCTCAGAATAACTCCAAATGCACCAAGAGAGCCCCAGAAAGGCCGGCACGGCCCCATGAGGTTCCCTATCACTCCCCACACTGCAACAGCCTCCCCCAGATCACGGCCCTCTCTGGCCTGACCAACAATCTTGCCAGGTGCCTTGTGCTCACTCTGCACAGGTACAAGCAGTCACGGCCTCTAGGGGCCCAGCCAGAAGCCCCACTCAGGATGTCTCCTTCCACAGCCACCCAATAAACCCAGAGACCTGCCATGGGCCTGGCTCTGAGCTGCATGGCCCCCGGCCACAGTCTTGGGTATCCTCCAAGCTGCCCAGAGGCGGCTTTCTCCTCTCTCCGCTGAGTCCTTCCTCCCTCTGTGACTTTCCTACAATATTTCCAGGTGTCCCTGTCTTACCATTCCCCAGTGTACCAGATAAAATCTTCCATAAACCTCTCTCTCCAGTTCCATGACCGTGTGCTGCCTTGGAAGCCAGCAGAACACAATGGCCTGGGCGCTCGAGGTGACACCTCTGAGCCTCTGTCCTCTCCCCAGTAAGCCGGGCATGCGCCCTATCCCTGACACCTGGTCTACCACCCAGGTGCCCAGCACCCAGCGGCTACTCAACAGGATGTGGCGACCCCGGCCGCGCTGTGTCAGCTTCCCAGAATCCAAGTCAGAGGCGCTCAAGCCAGACTTTAAGATGACTTCACAAGGGCAGGGAGGGCACACTGGAGACTCAGGCCTTCCTGATCGCGCGTGCTCTGAGCGCTCCAGGCCACCTGCTGGTGCCAACCCTCTAACCCTCCTGACAGGTCAGTGCCTGTCCCCCACCCTTCACAAGAGGACCAGGACAGGCCCCGCTCCCAAATGAGGACACTGTCCATCACATCCACCATGTAGGGTCCGCGTGCCAAACCCACCATGATCCAGAGAGGGACTCCCCACACCCCACCACACGTATGCGCTTCCTCCTGCATGCAGCCCCCCTCAAGCTGACTGGAAGTCAGTGTGTGTAAGGCATCCGTTATCACCGGCAGGCCTCAGCTGACCTTCATCCCCCATCAAGCTTTACGTGGACTTCTAAGCCAGCACAGGGACCCTCGAAACTTGGGACGACTTCTCAGACTCAAAAGCAGAGCTTCCCCCAAGGATGGCTCCCTAACCCACCTTCCAGGTGTGGATTCCCAGGGCAGCAGCTGGACGGCCACAAGTGTCCCAGAACAGGGGGCTCCCAAGCTCCAAGTCTCCTGAGGCGTTGACCCCGCACCCATGCATGCTCCAGGCCCAGCCCTCCAAGCGGGGTCCGGCGGGATCTCCTGCCTCCTCCATGGCAGTGAGCAGTGAGGGCTCTGCCTCAGGAAGAGGGAGCTCCTCAGGCTGCCGAGCCCCCCCAGTGGGTAAGGGACACCACAGACCCATGGCGTCCTGAGAGCTGCCATCTGCCGCAGAGAGGGCCTGCTTCCATCCAAGCTCAGCACCCTCCCGCATGGCACCCACCGCACCTGCAGGGGACTTGCCAGGAGGGCGCTTCGCAGGGTCACAAGCATTTCACCCACACAACAACTCCACACAGCAAGATCAGAGTAGACCGTGGACTCCGCATAGAATGGAAGCCGGTCTCCCATGCGAGGGGCGGCTGTGGCAACACTTCTTGCCCAAGGAGTCTGACTTAGAAAGCAGTGGACGCTCCTGGCAGCCGGGGAGGAGAGCAGGGTCCATGCACTCCAGTTCTCCTCCACGCAGCCCGGGGCGTCCGGGTGGCCTGCGAGCCTATTTGTGCTGTGGGTGGGACCCCTCCAGACCCAGGCTGGGACCCCAGCTGCCCCACTTCCCAAAGGTGTCCATGCAGGGAGGGGACAGGAGCCCTCACCTCTCTCCAGCCTCCTCACAGCCACGGCTTGGGTGGAGCGGGCCCACGTTCACCCGCGGCTTGAATGGACCTAATCCAGGTACCCCATCTGGGAGCCCTTTCCGTGCCTCACCCCAAAGTCGATGGCTCCATCCCCCATGGCCGGTGGACTCCCTGCTCAGGCCCATCCCTGCAATGTCCCCCACACAGGCACACGGACCCTGCCAAGTCAAAGTGCCTGGAGAGGACTCACAGCACGGGCTAGGCAGGGGCTAAGTGCTTTCATCCTGGTTCTCCAACGGAAGGTGCTCTTTTGTTTTGTCTGGGGAAGGGGAGAACCCACAAAAGGCATTTCCCATCCACAAGTGTGACCTGTAGCTGGTGCGAGAGGCGCCTGCCAAGGCAACCCTCTTAGCAGCAACCGCTCCCGCACTAGCCAAGCCCAGCGCTGAGAACACAGGGCGCTGCTCAAAGCTAAGGGCACCGAGAAATTTACACCAGACCACTAGGAAACCCAACCCAGACTGTTTTGCCGGAAGAATGCAACTCTAAAACGACGTCGCTGCGGCAGGAGCCGCTCCTACCAAAGAATGGCGCCGAGCCCCGGGGCACAGCGAAATGAGGTTTCCCGGCCCCGCGGGGTCCGGAGCAGGTCAGGCTCCTATAGGAGGGGACGCCTCGGCTCAGCAAAGATCCGCGGGCCCGTCGCCGCCTCGGAAGCGCTGACTCTTCCTTCCGCAGCTCAAGCCCACCCCCGGCGGGGAGGCGCCGAGGCAACGTAAACACAGCAGGCCCCGGCTGACCCGAGCCCCCCGGGCCCTGGGTTTGCGAACCCCTCCCGACCTTACCACTTTGGGGGGGTGGGATGGGAGCGGGGAGCCCGGAGCCCCGAGTGGGATAAGTTGGGCGGTGGCAGAACCGGAACCCTCGCCTCGGCTCGCCACGTGCGCCGCCCGCCAAGTTTGGGCGCGCGCTGGGGGCGCCCCGGACCACCCCCCACGCCACAGTTCGGGGTCCCCCTGGCCAGGAAGCCGGGAGGCGGCGGCGAGGGCGCCCTGGACTCCCCGCAGACTCCCTCAGGTTCTCATTCGGGGTCCCCCAGGCCAGGAAGCCCTACAGGCGGCAACGGGGGCGCTCCAGACCCCCCAAGTTCCCGTTCGGGGCCGCCACAGCCAGGAAGCGGCGGCGGGGGCCCCTGAACCCCTCTGGCTCCCATTCGGGGTCCCTCAGGACGCGCAGTCGGGAAGCGGCGGCACGGGCGCCCCAGGACACCCCCCCAGGTGGCCGTTCAGGGTTCCCCCGACCAGGAAGTCTGGAGGCGGCGGCGGGGCCCCCCGGACCCCTCAAGCTCTCCTTCAGGGTCCCCCAGGACGGGAAGCCGGGAAGCGGCGGCGGGGGCGCCAGGACCCCCCCCAGACCCCGGGCACCCGTCCAGGGCCCCCGGCGCGAAGCCGCGGCGAGTCCGGGTCCCGAGTCCGCCCCCGGCCGGCGTGACCTTGACGGGGCGGCCCCGGGGGGCGGCGTCTGAGGCCGGGCGGCGGGGAGCGGCGGGCCGGGCTCGGGGCGGAGACGCAGGCCCGCGCCGCTCGTCCTCACCCGATCTCGTCAGCGCCCGAGTTGTTCATGGCGGCGGCGGCGGCGACGCTCGGCGCTCCCGGGCCTCCTCGCTCGCTCCCGCCTCCGGAAGGTCACCCGCTCCGTCGCCCTCCCCACAACCGCGGCCCGGATCTGCGCAACGGCGGCGGCGGCGGCGGCGGCGGCAGCGGCGGCTGCCTCCTCCCCTCGGCGCCAACGGTCACCGCGCGTCCCCGCGCCGCCGCGCCGCCGCCCCTGCGCACGCCCGGGCGCGCTCCCGCACGGGGCCTCCGGGGGCGGGTCCAGGGGTACTCCGTCTGTGCGTGCGTCCCTGAGGCGGATTTCGCGCCGCCGCAGTCGGGGCCGTCGCGCGTTTTCCTTTCTCCTCGGAGGCTCCTGGCGTTGCCGCGGGGCACGCTGGGAAGTGGAGTCCCTGCGCTGGCCCCGCCCCTGCAAGGGGAGGATGCGCGCGGGCCGAGCCACGTGCGTGCGTGCGCGCGCGTGCGGGCTTGCGTGCGTGTGCGCGCTTGCGCGTCCGGCGCTCCGGGCTAGGCACTGCGGGCGCAGGCGCGGCTGCCGCTTCCTCTTTAACTCTTCACTCGGAAGCGGTGGAGCCGCGTGGGGCGCTGCGGGGAGTGGGAGTGTACCCGCCCGCACCCCAGGCGGGCGGACGGAGCGGGAACGGCACGTGAGCGTCCCGCGCGAGGCTCCTTCCCCTGTCCGCATTTCACAGAAGAGGATCCCGAGGGTCCGAGAGGCTGAGTCACTTGGCCAAGGTCACCCAGTTCGGGGCTGAACTGGAATCAAATCAAAACAATTAACTAAATTCAGTGACTATGAAAAGATATTATTGACCCCCCCCAAGTGCTATTACTATTAATAGCCAAATACTGTTTTAGTTGCATCTGTTAATTGCATACATCAGTGGTTCTTCTGGGTGACTTTGCCCCCTAGGGGATAACTTGGCAATGTCTGAAAACACGGTTTTGGTTGTCACAACTTGAGTGCGGGGTGCTGCTGGCATCGAGTGGGTCCAGACCAGAGATGCCGCTCGGCACCCTGCAGTGCACAGGACGACCCCCCAAAAAGAATGATACCCGTCCTCCAATGTCAGCAGAAGGAGGTGGAAAAACCGGTCTAGGCTGACGGTAGTAAACAGGTGACCCGCAGGGTTTTGTAAAACCGGGTACGTGCTGCCTACTGCTTTTCTCCTTAATCTCACAGCACATTGACAGCCTGATCGTTTGATTTATTCATCATCACAGAATTAAATAAATACAAGGAACAAGGCCGGGTGAGGTGGCACACGCCTATAATCCCAACACTTTGGGAGGCCGAGGATCAATTTAAGTCAGGAGTTAGAGACCAGCCTGGCCAACATATATAGTGAAACCCCGTCTCTACTAAAAATACAAAAGAAAATTAGCCGGGCGTGGTGGTGGGCGCCTGTAATCCCAGCTACTCGGGAAGCTAAGGCCGGAGAAATGCTTGAACGCAGGAAGTAGAGGTTGCAGTGAGCCAAGATCGTGCCACTGCACACCAACCTGGGCAACAGAGCAAGACTCCCTCTTAAGAAAAAAAGGGCGAGCATGGTGGCTCACTCCTGGAATCCCAGCAGTTTGGGAGGCCAAGGTGGGCGGATCACGAGGTCAGGAGATCGAGACCATCCTGGCTAACACGGTGAAACCCCGTCTCTACTAAAAGTACAAAAAATTAGCTAGGCATGGTGGCAGGCGCCTGTAGTCCCAGCTACTCAGGAGGCTGAGGCAGTAGAATTGCTTGAACCCAGGAGGCAGAGCTTGCAGTGAGCCGAGATCGTGCCACTGCACTCCAGCCTGGGCGACACTGCAAGACTCCGTCTCAAAAAAAAATACAAGGAACAAGATCACAGACAAATAGTACAAAACACTTTTTTTTCTTTTATTTTGAGACGGGCTCTCACTCTGTTGCCCAAGCTGGAGTGCAATGATGCAATCATAGCTCACTGCAGCCTTGAACTCCTGGACTCCAGCTATCCTCCCTCCTCAGCCTCCCAAGTAGCTGGGACTAAAACCCCATTTAAAATAAAACAGGCCGGATGCAGTGGCTCATGCCTGTAATCCCAGCACTTTGGAAGGCCGAGATGAGAGGATCGCTTGAGCCCAGGAGTTCAAGACCAGCCTGGGCAACATGACGAAACCCCATCTCTACAAAAAATAATAATAATAATAATACAAAAATCAGCCAGGTTTGGTGGCATGCACCTGCAGTCCTAGCTACTTGGAGGCTGAGGCAGGAGGATGGCTTGAGCCCAGGAGTTGGAGGTTTCAGTGAGCCGACATCGCACTACTGCATTCCAGCCTGGGCCACAGAGCCAAACCCTGCCAAAAAAAAAAAAAAAAAAAAAAAAAATCTGGGCTCAGTGGCTCACACATGTGATCCCAGCACTTTGGGAAGCCGAAGCAGGAGGATTGCTTGAGCCCAGGAACTCGAGACCAACCTGGGCAACATGGCAAGACCCTGTCTCTATCAAAAACAAAACAAAACAAAACAAGACTGGAACATTTGAAATAACCACACATCCATCTATTGGTGACTGGATAAATGAACAATGAAGCAGTGGGTGGATGAAATGCACAGAATGTGGCCCAAAGAAGGAAGTCGGGCACAAGCTGATTACAAATAATATATTTTTTAAAATACAGGCCGGGCATGGTGGCTCACGCCTGTAATCCCAGCACTTTGGGAGGCCGAGGTGGGCGGGTCACCTGAGCTCAGGAGTTCAAGACCAGCCTGGCCAACATGGCGAGACCCTGTCTGTACTAAAAATACAAAAATTAGGCAGGCGTGGTGGCGGGTGCCTGTAATCCCAGCTACTCAGGGGGCTGAGGCAGGAGAGTCGCTTGAACCCAGGAGGCAGAGGTTGCAGTGAGCCGAGATCACAGCATTGCACTCCAGCCTGGGCGACAGTGCAAGACTCCATCTCAAAAAAAAAAAAAAAAAGAAAGAAAGCCAGGTGTGGTGGCGGATGCCTGTAATCCCAGCTACTCAGGAGGCTGGGGCAGGAGAATCGCTTGATCATGAGAGGTGGAGGTTGCAGTGAGCCGAGATCGCGCCACTGCACTCCAGCCTGGGCTACAGTGCGAGACCCCACCTCAAAAAAAAGAAAGAAAAGAAAAGAAAAAGAAAGGAAGGAAGAAAGAACTAGAAGAGGCTACTTCTCTGCTTCTCCCTCTTCCCCATTCATTTCCTTCCTTCCACTCCAGGGCAAAGGCAGCGAGAAAAAGGCTGTGCAGATACTGATCTGAATTTACTCCCAGTGTGACTATAAACAGATCCAACACACGGTATGTAGTTTTGGTCTCCTTTTTGTCTTGTGGTAAAATATATGTGACATAAAATTTTCCATTTTAATTAATTTTGTTTTTATTTTATTTATTTATTTATTTATTTATTTTGAGAGGGAGTTTCTCTCTTGTTGCCCAGGCTGGAGTGCAATGGCTCGATCTCGGCTCACCACAACCTCCGCCTCCCAGGTTCAAGCAGTTCTGCCTCAGCCTCCCGAATAGCCGGGACTACAAGCACGCACCACCACGCCCGGCTAGTTTTGTATTTTTAGTAGAGACGGGGTTTCTCCATGTTGAGGCTGGTCTCGAACTCCTGACCTCAGGTGATCTGCCCACCTCGGCCTCCCAAAGTGCTGGGATGACAGGCGTGAGCCACCGCGCCCGGCCCCATTTTAATTATTTGTAGGTGCACAGCTCGTTGGCATTAAGCACATTCCCACTGTTGTGCAACCATCACCACCGTCCTCTCCAGAACCTTCTCATCTTCCCAAACTGAAACTCTGCCCCGTGAAATACTCACTCCCTGTCCCCTCCCCAGCCCCTGGCATCCCCCGGCCATCCTACGTTCTGTCTCTGTGGATCTGAGGACTCCAGGGACCTCCTAGGAGTGGACTCACATAGGATTTGTCCTGTTGTGACTGGCTTATTTCACTGAGCGTGATGTTCTCTGCAACCTCCGCCTCCCGGGTTCAAGCGATTCTCCTGCCTCAGCCTCCTGAGTAGCTGGGATTACAGGCACCCACCACCACGCCCAGCTATTTTTGTATTTTTGTAGACATGGGGTTTCACCGTGTTGCCAGGCTGGTCTCAGGGGATCCGCCCACCTCAGCCTCCCAAAGTGCTGGGATTACATGCGTGAGCCACTGCGCCCGGCCCTGGCTAATTTTTAAAACTTTTTTTTTTTTTGTAGAGACAAGGTCTCTGTGTGTGGTCTAAGCTGGTCTTAACTCTTGCACTGAAGCAATCCTTCTACCTTGGCATCCCAAAGTGGTGGGATCACAGGCCTGAGCCCCTGCACCTCCCCCAGGCACTGGGATCACAGGTGGGAGCTGCTGCACCCAGCCTATCAAGCATGTTCTGTGTGCCAGGATCACTGACAGCCCTGTGAGAGGGACGCTAGGACCATGAAGAAATACCTTCCGTTAGTGAACTACCAAAGAGAGATAAAACAGCTTCTGGCCGGGTGCGGTGGCTCACACCTTGCAATCCCAGCACTTTAGGAGGCCGAGGCAGGTGGATGACGAGGTCAGGAGATCAAGACCATCCTGGCTAACATGGTGAAACCCCGTTTCTACTAAAAATACAAAAAAAAAAAAAAAAGAAGAAGAAAAAAAAATTAGCCGGGCGTGGTGGCGGGCGCCTGTCATCACAGCTACCCAGGAGGCTGAGGTAGGAGAATCGCTTGAACCCGGGAGGCAGAGGTTGCACTGAGCCAAAATCATGCCACTGCACTCCAACCTGAGCAACAGAGTGAGACTCTGTCTCAGAAAAACAAAAACAAACAAAACAGCTTCTGACCAGGACATGCCTGTCCTGGGGCAGAATGGGGGTGTCTCCTAGAGGACACGTGGGCTCAGCTTGAGACAGAACGAGAAAGCGGCCTGACCAGGAGAGAGGCTGTCTGGGCAAGGGGAAGAGCGTGTGCCAAGGCCCAGGGCTAAGGAGCTGTGCAAGAGGTGGCAGGGACATGTGGAGGCGTTGAGCAGGCAGTGATGGGGCAGGCAGCTACCCAGACAAGGTGGCGCAGGGAAGGCCGTGCGCGGGAGCTGTTTCAGAGGCTGCCTACGTTCACACCGTGGCTCTGCTGCAACCTGTGAACCTCAACCTCTCTGGGCCTCAGTTTCCCTCATGTGTTAAATGGGCATCATAACTGCATCTGTTAACCCGTGCAGAACGCATGGCAGGCAGGCAGGCAGGCAGTGCTCAGGGCTCATGACTGTGGCCCCACGTTCAGAGGGGGAAGGAAACCGGCTATCAGAGCCAGGACGCCACCGCAGCGGGCTTGGGGGCCCCCAGGAAACAAGCGGGGGGTGTGCTTGACCCTAAGGGGCTACCCTGGGCTGGGGGAGGCCTAATTCCACCCCCGCACACCCCAGCTGCAGGGCCGCCGGAGGAAAGGGCACTGCTGGGATTGAGTCCTGGTCTCCAGAACTGGAGGCGTCTTTGGGCAGAACCCCCCATTAGGGACCCGGGGTCTCAGATGACCCCAGCCTATGGGGGTGCGACATGGGCTCATGAAAGGGGGGCATCAGAGCTCTAATGCTGGGTCCCCACCCTCGTGGCCACCAGACCACCGGCTTTGCTTCTCAAAGCCTCAGTTTCCACATCTGTAAAATGACAGTCGGCTGCTCTGTCTATGGAGTAGCCATTCTTTTTTATTCCTTAATAAACTTGCTTTCAAAAAAGAAAGGAAGGAAGGAAGGAAGGAAGGAAGGAAGGAAAAACGACAGTCATCATAGAACCTGGCGGGCGCGGTGGCTCACGCCTGTAATCCCAACACTTTGGGAGGCTGAAGCGGGAGGATCGCTTGCGCCTAGGAGTTTGAGACCAACCTGGGCAACATAGCAAGACCCCGTCTCTATTAAAAAAAGACAGAACTCACTGTAGCATCTTCTGAAGATTAAATGATTTTAAACACTTAAAGCACTTCCAACAGCGCCTGGAAGATCCTCAGATTCTCACACCCCAGCGAGGAGGGGGCCTTTCTGCGGTGCTGACAGATGAGGAATCTATGGCGCGTAAGCGGCAAGGCGGGGATTCCGGTCCCCAGCCTGCAGGTTCGCGTCCCCGGGCGCGGGGCTGCGGTGCCCGCTCCGCAGAGGGGGCACCGAGGCTCCTTGGGGAGGGGGCACCGAGGCTCCTTGGGGAGGGGGCGGCCGGGACCCGACCCCACTCCCGCCACCTCTCGCGTGGCCGCCGCTAGAGGCCGCTCCCGGAGCCGCGCGCGCGCGTCCTCTCGCGGGTCCGCCCCCCGGGCCTGTTGGACCCGCCCCCGGCCCACAAGCCCCTGCAGGGAGCGGGCCCGGGCGGGGCGCGATCGAGGTCGGGTCGCCGTCCAGCCTGCAGCATGAGCGCCCCCAGCGCGACCCCCATCTTCGCGCCCGGCGAGAACTGCAGCCCCGCGTGGGGGGCGGCGCCCGCGGCCTACGACGCAGCGGACACGCACCTGCGCATCCTGGGCAAGCCGGTGATGGAGCGCTGGGAGACCCCCTATATGCACGCGCTGGCCGCCGCCGCCTCCTCCAAAGGTAGCCCCCGCCCGGCCTGCACCGCCCCCGGGGTCGCAGGGGAAACTGAGGCCGGGGCTGCCCCGACCCGGGGACTCTGCAGCCCACCCTCCCGCCGCGGCGCCTCTGTCTCCTCGCCTGGGAAGTGGGGCTGCAGGTGGGGGCACACGGAGGCGTTCACGGGGAGTGCGGCAGGCGTGGGGCCCGCACACGTTAGGCACCGCCTAAGTACCAGAAACTTCCTCTCCAGGGGGAGTGAGGCCCCCCGCTCTCCAGATGGGGACCTCAAACGTGAGACCTGGGTGAAACTGGGTGGAACCGGGTCCCCAGCTCCCTGTCTGAGGTCGGGAGGAAGGGGTCGTGCCAGGGAGAGGCTGCCCTTCTGCCTGCCTGGGAGAGCAGCCCCGACTCGCCCGGCTAAGAATAGCACTCGGAAAGCTGAGCTCAGGGAGACAGCTGTCCCCGGGGTGGCCCTGGCCTGCCTGGCGTCAGAGGCTAAGGGCTGCTAAGAAAGGACTCCCTGGCCCCACACAGGCCCTATCCAGGGGTTGGGCCTCAGTGTTCCCACCCTGAAAATGGGCACGTCCAGTGTCCAGTGCCAATCAGGATTGAGCGGGGGGCCCATGTGTGGCCCACTGGGGACCAGTCCTTCCCCTCCCAGATAGTCTCAAGTCCAGGTCTTGCCTGGCCACTCTTGCAAATCCAACTTTCGGATAGAGGGAGGGGGAGAGAAAAGTAACCAACCCGAGAGATAAGGGACCCGGGACAAACAGCGTGGGCTGGGCTCAAAGTCCAAGGCTCTCGCCTCCCCACAGGCCTGGCCCCAAAAGCGGCCGTCTTCGGCCTCCCTGGCTGGTCATCCTCTCTCTGGCCGCTGGCCAGGGCCCACGCTGTTCCCGCTCAGGACTGCTGTGTTCTGCCCGCCTCTGTCCATGCTGGCCCAGGGTGCCCTCCCGTCCTGTGGCAAATGTGACTCATAGCCTAGTCCAGCCCTGCACCCCCTCCTCCAAGCAGACCCCCAGCTCAGCCCTGCCCTGTGCCCCCTCCTCCAGGAAGCCTCCCCAGCCCTGCTCTGCACCCCTCTTCCAGACAGCCTCCCCAGCCCTGCGTCCCCTCCTGCTGGCAGCCTCTCCAGCCCTGCCCCGCACCCCCTCCTCCAGGCAGCCTCCCCAGCACTGCCCCACACCCCCTCCTCCAGGCAGTCTCCCCAGCCCTGCCCTGCCCTGTGCCCCTCCTCCAGGCAGCCTCCTAAGCCCGGCCCACCTAGTGATGCCAGGCGCCCTGTGTCTGCCCAGGGGGCCGGGTCCTGGAGGTGGGCTTTGGCATGGCCATCGCAGCGTCAAAGGTGCAGGAGGCGCCCATTGATGAGCATTGGATCATCGAGTGCAATGACGGCGTCTTCCAGCGGCTCCAGGACTGGGCCCCACGGCAGACACACAAGGTGCCCCTCTGCCCGCAGGCCCTCCAGGACCCCCACTCCTTGGGGTGAGGGCACTGCTTCCTGGGGGTTGGGGACCTGGGGCTGCCAGAGGTGGAAGAGGTGGTCTTCTCTCTCGGGAGTCCCCCTGGCCGCTCCCTTTCTGCAGGTGGGGAGATCCTGGGGACCTCTCTACCCTATCCTCTCTTTTTCTTTTCCCCTCTGCAAGGTCGTCCCCTTGAAAGGCCTGTGGGAGGATGTGGCACCCACCCTGCCTGACGGTCACTTTGATGGTGAGGGGTGAGGGGTGAGGTTACGTATCACAGGGTGGGCCTCCCCAGCTCCAATGCAGCCCCTCCTTTGCTTGTGGGGGGCCCTCTGATGTGCACTGGGGGGACAGAGCCCAAGTGGGTGTGGGCCTGGCTGTGGGATGGCGGAGCACCGGGGATGGGCATGCTCACGGAGGGGCTCTGGAGGCGATCTCGGGGTTCTCAAGCCTGTGTGGGAGCCCCACCTCTACCCACGGCCCCGTCTCACTGCACCTCCACCCGCTGGGGGATGAGCCGGGTGAGGCTGGGCGAGGCGCTGAGCCCGGCCCTGACCGCGTGGGCTTCTGTTCTCCGTGCAGGGATCCTGTACGACACGTACCCACTCTCGGAGGAGACCTGGCACACACACCAGTTCAACTTCATCAAGGTGGTTCTCTCTGACTTGCTGGGATGCGGGAGGCCCTCGGGGAAGCCCCTCTGCCCACACCCCCACCTCGGTCCTGACCACTGGCCACTCCCCTTCCACAGAACCACGCCTTTCGCCTGCTGAAGCCGGGGGGCGTCCTCACCTACTGCAACCTCACCTCCTGGGGGGAGCTGATGAAGTCCAAGTACTCAGACATCACCATCATGTTTGAGGTGTGCCCACCTGAAGTTCCCCATGGGTCTCCAGGAAGTGACCTTGGATGGGGGTGGGAAGGGGCTGCTGGAGCCACCTTGCTACCTGGGGAGGGTCCCTTCCTGACCCCCTGGGTGGGCTGGACTGTGCTGGTTCATTTAGAAATCAAAGTCCTTTGCCTGGCGCAGTGGCTGCCAGGAGCAGTGGCTCAGGTCTATAATCCCAGCACTGTGGAAGGCCGAGGTGGGCAGATGGCTTGAGCCTAGGAGTTCAAGACCAGCCTGGGCTACAGAGCAAGACCTCATCTTTCCTAAAAAAAAAATACAAAAAACTAGCTGGGCGTGGTGGCGTGTGCCTGTACTCCCAGCTACTTGGGAGGCTGAGGTAGGAGGATTGCTTGGGCCCCAGGGGCAGAGGTTGCAGGGAGCCCAGATCGAACCACTGCACTCCAGCCTGGGTAACAGAGCCAGACCCTGTCTCAAGAAAAAAGAAAGAAAGAAAGAAAGAAAATTTTTTAAAAAAATGGAAATCAGGCTGGGCGTGGTGGCTCACACCTGTGATCCCGGCACTTCGGAAGGCCAAGGCGGGTGGATCACTTGAGCCCAGGAGTTTGAGCCTAGCCTGGCCAACATGGCAGAATCCCATCTCTACTAAAAATACAAAAGTTAGCCAGGCGTGGTGGCGGGCGCCTGTAATTCCAGCTACTCGGGAGGCTGAGGCATGAGAATCACTTGAACATGGGAGGCGGAGGTTGCTGTGAGCCGAGATTGCACCATTGTACTTCAGCCTGGGCAACAGACCGAGACTCCATCTCAACAAAACAAAAACAAAAAAATGGAAATCAAAGTCCCTCACCAGCTCAACAACCTCCCATGGCTCCCCAGTGCCCTGTGGTTCAGCCTAAGCCCTGCGTGTTCCCCTCCCTCCAGCTGCCTCCACCTGGCTGTCTTTGCTGGTTCAGCAGTGCTTGTCTCGCTGTTCCCTCTGCCTGGTGGAGGCGGCCTATCTGAGAAGGGCTCTATGTGGTTGCCCTGGGCCGCTGTTGTGAGAGCCGGCTGGGTGCCTGTGGCCCTTGGGGCAGCTTTTCTTCCAAAATGGGAACTAGTGGCCTGTGTTCTTTTTCTGTTGTGATTCTTTGGCTCCACCCGCCACACTGGCAAGGTCTGGAGAACTGTGGAGTAGGTGCCCGGGGGTGGCTCGAGTGTGGGGCTGGGGTTCCAGGACAGCCGGGAAGCTGCTGCCCGCACTGGGGAGCTGGAGATTCCCGTTCACACCTGGGCTTCCAGGGCTGCCCTGCCATGTGCCCACGGGAGCTGCAGCCGCCCACCCGGGCCTTGCCATCTGTAAACACTCTTCAATGAGGGGTGGGCGCCAGGGTGCACGTGACCCCCATGGCCCTCAGAGGTGACCTGGTGCCATCCCCGACCAGGAGACGCAGGTGCCCGCGCTGCTGGAGGCCGGCTTCCGGAGGGAGAACATCCGTACGGAGGTGATGGCGCTGGTCCCACCGGCCGACTGCCGCTACTACGCCTTCCCACAGATGATCACGCCCCTGGTGACCAAAGGCTGAGCCCCCACCCCGGCCCGGCCACACCCATGCCCTCCTCCGTGCCTTCCTGGCCGGGAGCCCAGGGTGTCGCACCAGCCCTGGGCTGATCCCAGCTGTGTGTCACCAGAAGCTTTCCCAGCTTCTCTGTGAGGGTCCCACCAGCCCCAGGCTGATCCCAGCTATGTGTCACCAGCAGCTTTCCCGGCTTCTCTCTGAGGGTCACTGCTGCCCGCTGCAGGGTCCCTGAGGTGAAGTAAACGCCGGCGCTGGGCTTGGCCAGTCGGCAGTGAGTGTGCGATTGTTACTTCCAGCGGCTGCTCCCTCACCTCCCGCCCATCCCACGGACACAGGAAAAGTGGGTGACTCCCCTCCAGGTTTCTGAGCGGCCCCAAGATCCGCCCCACCCCCCCACTGTCTTGCCCATGGCAGACATCTCCAGCTGATGCCCGAAGTCCCTTCCTCAGATGAAAGCCACCTGACCCTTTGCAGTGGGGTCAGGGAAGGGCGTAACCAGGTCAGGGTCTCAGAGGGTGGCAGCACCACGGCCGGGGTGTGGGTGAGACAAGGATCTTTGCCCACCTCAGGCAGGAACCCACTTCTCTGCCCGCCCCAGCACACCCTGAGCTCCCCTCCTCCCGCCCCAGGAGGGGCGTGGCTGCTGACAGCCCCGTTCCCCAAGCCTCCCATTTCCAGATGTGGTTTCCTCTCAGGAGGCATCGCCCCTGCTGGGCCCGTTGCAGGGGCAGCCCCACCTGCCCGGCCCCAGGAACATCCCGGGTCCTGCCTGTCTGTGCCCTTGTGCCCAGCTGGTCACCCCATGCCTCCCACTTTGCCCCCTGCATCCACATGTGTGCAGCCCGCCCATCTTCCTGGGGCCGTCCTGCTCGCCCCCTCCACTGACCTCCTTGCCCTGAGAGAAGGCTGGCTCCTGTGCTCTGCACTCTGGCCCAGGGCTGCTGTTCTGCTGGCTGACGCCCTGTCCCCACCCCAGCATGTCCTGCTTCCAGGCTGCTTGACCCGGCTGGGCTGGGTGCCTGTTCCCCACCCCTGCCCCAGTCTCCTGGGCCCCATCCCAGCCTGGCCCGTCATAACTGCCGATCCCCAGAACTGTCCCTGGTGTGCAGCAGGCATGCAGGGTGGGCCTGCAGAGCGAGGTCCCAGCACCGGCGGCATCTGGTGCTGAACACAGGAAGATGGGATGTTTGCTGAATGAATGCACGTCCCTGATGAGGCCTGGACTTCGACGGATGAAGGGGCTGGTGGGGTGGAGTCAGGGTTCCCCGAAAGCCCTGGGTGGAGAGGGTCCCCAGAGTGGGGTCAGACAGCCTGTGAGGCTCACAGTCCTGCCCTGCAGCCCTTTGGTTTGGACCAGGTGCCACCTCCCCATCTCCCTGGCCCCAGCCCTCAGCTAACCAGCCCATCCCACCGCCTGGAAATGGGCCAGAGGGCAGTGGCGACCTGCCCAAGTCCACACGCAGGCCACAGGCCACACTCTGAACCCCGGGGCAGGCTCAGACGGGCTTTGCTCAGCCTGCCTTAGGGCATAGAGGGAGACTGAGTCAGGGCCCTCCCAGGAAGGATGGGTGTGCGGCCTTCCACGCTCAGGACTTTGGGCCACGATGTCCACCCCAGGGTCTTCGCAGAGCAGCGGGAAAGGACCCTGCTGGCAGGCACAGTGCCCGTCTCTGCCCCCGGCTCTGCTCCAACTGCCCCCAGCCCAAGGGCGGCACGCCGCAGGGGGTCTGTGATCCCCCCACGTCCCCGGCTCCTTTCACCCACACACCACACTGGGAGGCGGCAGCCCGAGGGCAGGTTTATTGACAACCTCACGGGACACAAGCAGGCTGGGGACAGGACGGCGACAGGCTCCGGCGGCGGCGCTACCTGCGGTACCAGATCTGCAGCCTCCGCTCCCGCTTGATCTTCCTCTGCAGCTGCAGGATGCCATAGAGCAGGGCCTCGGCCGTAGGTGGGCAGCCTGCAGGGACCTTGCCTCAGTCTCGCTTCCCGCAGCCGGAGCCCGCGTGACCGCGTGCACAGCGCAGCCGGCTCGGCTTTGGAGGGGTCTCCCGGGCCGGCCTCTGAAGGTGGAGGCTGACAGCCCTGGGTGGGCGCAGTGCCAGGGGCTGGGAGCCGGCGCAGGGGAGGTCCCTGCAGGAAGAGTGGGGTCCTCCCCTGGGCAAGGCCCCACTGCCCTCCACCCGTGGCTCATCCCGGGCTGTCACAGGGACCTCTCGGACAAGACGCTGACCTCACTAACCCGGCCCCCGGCCCCAGCCCTCAGGACTCCATGGGGGCCAGCGCTCAGCAGACACACTTAGCAGTGGGGAGCAGGGCCCGGGGCTGCCCTGGACGGAGATGGAGGCAGGGAGGCTGGGCGGAGGGAGGGGAGGTGGCCCAGAGCCCGGGCATCCCACTAGGACCCGATGACCCTCTTTCTGAGCCTCAAGCCAGAGCTCTTTGCTGGGGATCCCCCAGTCCCGGCTGCCACGCAGGTTCAGAGCAAAGGGCTTGAGCAAGAGGACGAAGCCCAGGGCCCAACGGGGACAGCGGGAGTGGAAACAGGTGAGAAAGGACAAGGCCACTGCAGGGCCTGGGAAAGGGCGGCCAGGCCCCACCTGGCAGAGCTCTGGCAAGTCCAGGCTGCTCCAAGGGAGGGAGAAGCACAGTCCGCAGGGAGGGAGGGAGGAGCGAGGTCCCCAGGGAGGGAGGAGCACGGTCCGCTGGGAGGGAGGGGCTCGGTCCCCAGGGAGGGAGGAGCGCAGTCCCCAGGGAGGGAGGGGCGCGGTCCCCAGGGAGGGAGGAGCATGGTCCGCAGGGAGGGAGGAGCTCAGTCTGCAAGGAGGGAGGAGTACAGTCCACACTCGCAACTTGCCCCATTGGTCTGCACTGCAGGGGAAGACGCCAGGGGCATGGGCTGAGCTCCTGACCCCGGGATGGACCTCTCTGTGCTGTCAAGTCACGGGGAGGCCCAGGCTGCCCTCTCCACTGCCCCCGGGGTGACCTGAACCGTGCGGAACGCTGAACAAATCAACGCCCTTTCCAGGGAAGCGGAATCCAAAGTCAGAGCCTGTTCCTCCACTTTTGAGAGGCACCAGGATGTGCCTCTCGCTTGCCCAAACCCCCAGACTCGGGACACAGGGCTGGGCTCTCTGCGCATGAGCTAATGCCGCACGCAGCACAGGGTGGCCAAGGACAGGACTCTGTCCCCTGTCCCACATGAGCGCCACCTCCAAGCCTGCCTACCGTGGACCACTGTCAAGGTGAACGCCCGGGGGGGTGGCCCTCGTGGGACCACGTGAGGTGCAAGAGTCCCACGGGATCACCAGATATAAAGAATGTTCCAGGTGCGATGTGAATTTCAGGTATGCAGCCAATGCTCTTTGTAGTGTCAGTATAGCCCAAATATTGTTGGGATATACTCGTACTAAACAATTACTACTAACAGTTTTCCTGATGGTCAAATTCACCCTAACCTCACAGTCAAACTAAGCCTCCCACGTTTTCATTTGCCAAATCCGGCCACCCCGGGTCCCAGGGAGTCCTGCGTGCCCTTCTGTAAGGCTGAGGGCGCGGGACAGTGTCCTTGGCCCCCAGGAACCTTCTCTCTTGGTATTTCTAACTGCAGGTCTTTGGTTTGTGCCAGGTAGGACCATATGAAACTGCTGTAAACCAGGCGAGTGTCAGGAATTCCACTCAGCTTCCCCTGCTCCCTCTGATCCCTCTGATGCCTGAATACATCGCCGACTTCTCACAGGGGACACACTCCACTAAGAGGCAGCGCTCCGAGTCGGCCCATCCATAGGATGGGGGAGCCCGCCGTCTGCTGGGGGTGTGGGACTCCCTCACAGGGGCCGCCGGGCTCCGTGTGGCGCTGGCCCTGTCTCCAGCTTCCTCGTGGGCGGTGCGGTCCCGGCCCTACCTGGGATGTAGATGTCCACGGGCACGATGCGGTCGCAGCCCCTCACCACCGAGTAGGAGTAGTGGTAGTAGCCTCCTCCGTTGGCGCAGCTGTGGGGGAGGCACTGTGAGGGGAGTGTGCCGAGGACCCGCCTGCCCACCCTCCCTCCTCGCAGCTGTGGGGGAGGCGCCGTGAGGAGCACCTGCCCAGGACCCGCCCTGTCCACCCTCCCTCCACGAGGCCTCGCCCCATCCCCACCCGCCTTCAACTGCAGGCCAGGCACCTACGAGGCTGGAACTTGTCACGGAGAAGCAATGAGCAAACACGCACAGGCTCCCAGAGCCTCTGTGGGACCCGTGGGGCGCAAGCTCACACGTGGCTGATAACTCGGGGAAAAGTGCTCCCCTCCCGAGGGGGCTCCTGACCACCGATTCCCGGGGCTGGGACGTGTCAGATCACATGTGTCAACAAAAAGCCACTTCAGACAGCCACAGTGCCAACACCCAGCCCCTGTCTATGGGGCGGCTGAGCCTCACCCTCGCCTGATTCCGGCTCTGTCAGTGAGGCGCTGGGGTCCACCCGGGGCAGGGAGCTGGAAACCCCAGGAGACCACACAGACTCCACTCCCAGCACTGCTTCCCACAGCCGTAAAAATGGACATACCCTGAATGCCCAGCAGTGGGAGACGGTTCTGAAAACTCTGGAATATTCTAATTAACTGTTTAGAATTAGATTAGTAATGTGTCCACACAGTGGGATATTATTCAGCCAAGAAAAGGCGCGAGGCTCGGACACAGGCCACAGCACGGATGCACCTTGAGGACGTCGCGCTCAGTGAGAGACGCCGGACACAGAAGGCCACGCGGCGTGTGATCCTGTTTCTGTGAAATGTCCAGGATGGGCCCATCCACAGAGACAGGGAGGGGAGGTGTGGGCACCGGGGCTCGGAAGGGGATGCAGAGTGACTGCTGATGGGGACAGCGTTTCATTTGGGGGTGATGAGAATGTTCTGGAATTAGAGGTGGTGGCCTAACAACCACTGAGCTGCTCACTTTAAAAGGGTAAACTTAGCAAGACCTGATCTCTACAGAAATTTTAAAAAGTAGGCACAGTGGAGTACATCTGTAATCCCAGCACTCTGAGAGGCTAAGGTTGGGCGACCGCTTGAGCCCAGGAGGTCAAGGCTGCAGTGAGCTATGACTGCACCACTGCACTCCAGCCTGGGCAACTCAGTGAGACTCTGTCTCTAAAAAATAAAAATAATAAATATTGGCCAGGCATGGTGGCTCATGCCTGTAATCCCAGAACTTTGGGAGGCTGAGGTGGGTGGATCACGAGATCAGGAGATCGAGACCATCCTAGCCAACATGGTGAAACCTCTTCTTTACTAAAAATACAAAAATTGGCCAGGTGTGGTGGCGGGTGCCTGTAATCCCAGCTACTCGGGAGGCTGAGGCAGGAGAATCGCTTGAACCTGGGAGGCGGAGGTTGTAGTGGGCCGAGATCGTGCCACTGCACTCCAGCCTGGGCGACAGAGCTAGACTCCATCTTTAAGTAAATAAATAAATATTTTAAAATGTTAAGAGACTAAATACCTTTCAATGTTATGGGGAAATGACTAAAAAATGATGGCAAGGCCAGGCGTGGTGGCTTATGCCTATAATCCCAGCACTTTGGGAGGCCGAGGCAGGCGGGTCACCTGAGGGAGTTCAAGACCAGCCTGGCCAACATGGGGAAACCCCGTCTCTACTAAAAATACAAAAATTAGCTGGGTGTGGTGGTGCATGCCTGTAATCCCAGCTACTTGGGAGGCTGAGGCAGGAAAATTGCTTGAACCTGGGAGGCGGAGGTTGCAGTGAGCCGAGATGGTTCCACTGCACTCCAGCCTGGGTTGACAGAGCAAGACTCTGTCTCAAAAAAAAAAAAAAAAAAAAGAAAAAAAACTAATGGCAAGTGAGAAGGCTGAGATTATAAAACTATCTACAGCACCTGTCATCACTTATGTGTGAGTAAAGCAGAGAACTGGGCGGAATGTGGGGTCTGCTGCGTGGGGGTGGACGGGAGGAATCGTTCTGGGGAGAGGCCCACCAGCGCATCTGCCTAGGGTGGAGGCACCGAGACGGGTGGAGGCACCGAGACGGGTGGAGGCACCGAGACGGCTGAAGGGCAGCGCCGGGACCACGTGGGATTTCACTGAATGTAGATGACACTTTTGATAAGCGCCATCAGAGCACAGCCAGGCCAGCACTCACGCTACGTCTGTCCCTGGAGACCCCCCGCCCTGCACTCACCTCCCCATGGAGACCACGTAGCGCGGCTCCGGCATCTGGTCGTAGACCTGGAAGAGAGGCGGGGTCCGTGCGCAGCTCACTCTGGGGGCGGCTGGGCGGCTGGGACGAGGCCTACCTTGCGAAGCGCTGGGGCCATCTTGTTGGTGAGTGTGCCGGCCACGATCATGACGTCGGACTGGCGCGGGCTGGCGCGGAAGACCACGCCGAAGCGGTCCATGTCGTAGCGGGGTGCTGCCATGTGCATCATCTCCACGGCGCAGCAGGCCAGGCCGAAGGTCATGGGCCACAGAGAACTCTGCGGAGGCCGGGCTCGGGTCAGACGCCACCCCCGGAGCCCCGCGTGGCCCAGCGTGAGACTCCACGTGGAGCACCCAGAACCCCCGACTCATGTCCCGGGGTGGCAGCCGGCAGAGGTGAGAGGCACAGCGGCTCCTGCAGGTGGCCTCTGGGCCCCAAGAGTTGTAAAGCGCGCCCCACCAGCCACATTCAAATACATAAAATAGAGAGAAACGGGTGAGATCTGTCCTCATCACATAGTTCCTCGAACCCAGTGTATCCTAAGTCCCACCATTTCAACAGGGGGCTCCAGCCACTCTCTGAGCACGTGGGCTACAGGCGAGTAGTAGCGCAGGTCTAACCGGGAACTCTGCCTTAACTAGATCTGGGTCCGCATACCAAGTGCGACGCCTCCAGGAAGCCCTCTCAGATCTCCTTGGCCACTCCCTCCCCTCTCCTCCATCCCCGTGGCTTCTCTTTTCTCCCACGGTTCCCGCTCTCCCTGCACGTGGCTCTGAGACCTGGCAGGGGCCCTGCTGCATGTATTGGCGGGTGAGAGGGTCAGGCTACAGAGTGAGGCAGGGCTGCCCGGGCAGAAATGGCCAGGTCCACCTGCCCGCCAGAAGCCTGTGTTGGGACGGCCCCTGGCCATGTCTCAGGTTCCCTCCATTAGAAACTATCCTGCATTAGCCGGGCGCGGTGGCTCACGCCTGTAATCCCAGCACTTTGGGAGGCCGAGGTGGGCGGATCACGAGGTCAGGAGATCGAGACCATCCTGGCCAACACGGTGAAACCCCGTCTCTACTAAAAATAAAAATACAAAAAATTAGCCGGGCGTGGTGGCGGGCACCTGTAGTCCCAGCTACTTAGGAGGCTGAGGCAGGAGAATGGCGTGAACCCGGGAAGCGGAGCTTGCAGTGAGCCGAGATCACGCCACTGCACTCCAGCCTCGGCGACAGAGCGAGCCTCCGTCTCAAAAAAAAAAAAAAAAGAAAGAAAAGAAAAAGAAAAGAACTATCCTGCATTAAAAACTATCCTTGTCTCGACCACTGCGGCCCTGGCAGGACGTTCGCCGTGGCATTGTTTAGGAAACAAAAAACAAAAGGAAACAGTGAACGTCCATCAATGGGGGATTGTTGAACCCGGGCTGTCACGGCAAGTGCCGCAGGAGCTGGAGGGAGCTGCACGTGCTCACGCTGCAGGGGGATGGCAGGGGCTGCGTGGGGGCTGGCGCCACAGGCAGGGGAGGCTTTAAACGGGTACCGAGAAGGATCTACTGCCTTCACACGCGCTCCTTTTAACTTAAAACACTGCTTTCACCTTAAAAGAGAAACAAGAGGAACACACGGAAGCCAGAAAGAGAATGACGGAAACGGAGGGGTTCATCTCAAGCAGGGTCCGAATCCTCAGATGGAACCACAGGCCACCAGGCCAGCACAGGGGCCTCCGGGAGGGTCTGCCCTGCTCCACGGCCGCAGGGGTGCGTGTGCATCAGTGAGTGTGCCTGTGTGCATGCATGCCAACAGGCGCACATGCATGCGTCCACACAAGTACGTGTGTGCATGTGTGTGTGTGCATGTGTGCGCATGACTGTGCATATATGTGCACGTGTGTGCGAGTGTGCGTGTGCATGTGTATGTGTGCGCATGAGTGTGTGCATGAGTGCAAGTGTGCATGTGTGTATGTATGTGTGCGAGCGTGTGTGCGCATGTGCTTGTGTGTGCATGTGTGCGAGTGTGCATGTGTGCGAGTGTGCATATGTGCATTGTGTGCGTGTGGTCCGTGTACACATCTGTCCATACATGTGAGTGTGCATGCATGTGTTGTGTGTGTACGTGTCTGCACGTTGGTGTGTGTATATGTGTGCCTGTGAGTGTGCAGAGAGGCCCTGGCGCTCGAGGAGGGCCTGCAGCTCATAGTACTCACCCGGCGGGCCCAGTTGACGAGGTCATCCAGCTTGGCCACCACATACTCGCCCCGGCTGCTGGGTTTGGGAGCCACGGCTCTGGCCTTTGGCAGGGCAGGCTGGGTGCTGGCACAGAGACACACGGGCACAGGAGGTGTCAGCCACGCAGGTGCTTCCCAGAGGCGGATGCGAGCCCCCACGGCCGCTGCCAGAGGCCTGGACCCACATGAGGTCAGGGACTGGGATGTGTGACCCCCTCCCTGCCCCATCCATGCACCTCAGTGGCTGCGGCACTGATGCAGAAAATGAGGAAGGGATGGGGGTGGGGCGGGGGGGTACGACCTCCCCCAGAAGGCCAGCTTCACCTGCTTGGGCCATCGGTGGCCACGCTCTGATGGACACTTCGTGCCTGCACAGCCGGGCCCACGCTGGAGCTGCCGGGAGATGGAACGCGGGTCAGTGGCTGTCCCAGGCCCCTCCAGCTCCCCCAGCCGCACTCACTGTTGTCCTGCCTCTCCCCTCCCTGCTGCGAGACTGCTCTCGCCTCTGCCTGTCAACACTTGGGCCACTGGCCAGAACCGCTGGGGCCGTGCGGCCATCGCCCCGACCCCCAATGATGGCCCAGACTTGAAGGGAATTTCTTTTGTGACGTACCCAGCAGGTCAACAGTGTCCAAGCAAGGACGGTCCCAGGATCATCCACAGAAGGAAACTGGCAGCAGGCCCTCCACACATGACCAAGGTAAGATCCCTGGGCATGCGCCCTCACCGCCCTGTCAGTCACCTGGGTCTGCAGGAGGCCTGCCCCAGCTGCCATCTGCACACGGCTCACAGAATGCCTTCCCACCCGAGGTGGCGGTGAGCTCTGACGGCACTGAGCCGGGCCCACGGGGTTTTCCTCCTGACTGTCCAGCCTTTGCCACTGCGTGGACTGTCCCAGGGAGGGTCCTGGTACATCACAGGCAGCGTGCAGACCGTCACCTGCATCCTGTCCCTAACATGACACGTGACCTTCAACAAGGCGCCCCCCCCCACCCCCCCGCCCCGTTCGTCTGTCGCTGCTGAAGGCCCCTCCCAGCTGAGGGCTGGAGACTCAGGCACTCACCGCAGACCAAGGATCCGGAAGCCGCGCAGGCCAGGAGCTGCAGAGAGGACCACGGGGTGGGGACAGTGAGCTGCGGGCAGCACGCAGGGCTGGCCTCCAGGCGCTTCCCCGTCAGGCTCCTGCCCGCACAGCCTAGCTCTGATCCCAACTCGAGTGCCACTTAACAAACGTTAGGTAACGAGGGGGTTTTCAGAACACGAGCGAGTCTTAGTCCCCTGCTTGAGACCGCATGGCCCCGGAAGGAACCCAAACGCTGCCCCGTCTCCCCGCCCTGGCGATCTTCACTGGCACCTGCCGCTTTCCTGCGCCAGGGCCCCGCACTGGCTGCTGCCCTGCGGGGGACACCCCGCCTCACACTTGCACACTGGCTGCTGCCCTGCGGGGGACACCCCGCCTCACACTTGCACACTGGCTGCTGCCCTGCGGGGGACACCCCGCCTCACACTTGCACACTGCTGGCCCCTTCTCACGAGGCAGGTTTCAGTTCAGATACCCGGGGCGTCCCGCCTACACCAGGGCCCCAGGTCCTCCGGTTGCCGGCACCCGGTTCTATCTCCATCTATGCGTGCTTGTGGGGTGCCTGCCACTCCGGCAATGCTGGGGCCTCCCTGGGCACCCAGTGCTCGTCCTGGCCTCAGCTGTGCCTGACAAGCGTGTGCTGGGTGCTCCAGGCCCTGGCTGCTGCTCGGGCGTTTCCCACGCAGCTGAGCACAGGCGCCATCCTGCAGGAATCTGCAGTCCGCTAAGCGGGGAGGGCGCTGCCCACGTCAACCTACACAGCAAAGCACCCCTAGAGGAGCCAGCCTCAAAGGAAGCGCAGAGGAGGGAACGCGCCTGCACGAAGTCTCCTGGGAGATCCTTCCCGAGGCGAAGACTAAGGCCAGAGCAGGGCCTTGCCACGCCCAGGGGCACTCAGCGGGAGGAAACCTGGAGGTGCCAGGAATCCTGGCTCACAAGGAAGAATCCAGAAAGGCAGGCTTGGTGCTGGTGATGGCTGAACTGTGTCCCTCCACCCGACCTGCATCTGAAGCCCTAACCCCAGGACCTCAGAATGTGACTGCTTTTGGAGATGGGGTCTTTAAAGGGATCATTAATGCCTGGGCGTGGTGGCTCATGCCTGTAATTCCAGCACTTCAGGAGGCCGAGGCAGGTGGATCACCTGAGGTCAGGAGTTCGAGACCAGCCTGGGCAACATGGTGAAACCCCGTCTCTACTAAAAATACAAAAATTAGCTGGGTGTAGTAGCAGGTACCTGTAATCCCAGCTACTCGAGAGGCTGAGGCAGGAGAATCACTTGAACCCGGGAGGTAGAGGTTGCAGTGAGCAGAGGCCGCGCCACTGCACTCCAGCTTGGGTGACAGAGGGAGACTCCATCTCAAAAAATAAAGGGTCATTATAAAGGACAGTGAGGTCACGAGGGTGGGCCCTCATCCGATATGACTTATGTCCTTGTAAGAAAAGGCGATCAGGACACAAACACGTACAGAGGAAAGACGCAGGGAGAAGATGGCCACGGGCAAGCCAAGGACAGAGGCCTCAGCAGGAACCAACCCTGCTGACCCCCAATCTTGGCCTTCCAGCCCACAGAACTGTGAGAACATCAGCTTCTGTTGAAGCTGTCCAGGTGATGGTACTTTGTCGCTGTGGGTGAGGTGAGGCCCAATGGAGAGGCTGTGGGCAGCCTCCAGGGGCCAGGGCCAGGGTTTGATGCCCCTGAATGCAGCGATCCACGGGGCCTTCTCCTGCCTCTGAGCCCCTCCCTCACCCCAGCCTTAGCCTCATCCGGGGTTGCTGTTTCCCATGGCCCCGTCCAGGCCGCAACTCTCTGAAGGACACAAGCCTGTGACCTACTCCTTGGCATGCCTGAGGCTGGGCACAGCAGACAGGCTAACTGCCAAGCCCCAGGCTCTGGTGGGAGCTGCCCCACTCCAGGTGTCAGTTTCCCAAGCTGAAAATGCAGGACTTTGGATGAGCTCCTAGCAGAGGAGATACTCTTCTGAGAACCTCTGAGGTGATGGGACTCTGTGCCTCTGGGTCAGGGTTTTTGTTGTTGTTGTTGTTGTTTTGAGACGGAGTTTCGCTCTTGTCGCCCAGGCTGGAGTGCAACGGCACAATCTTGGCTCACTGCAACCTCCACCTCCCAGGTTCAAGCTATTCTCCTGGCTCAGCCTCCCGAGTAGCTGGGATTACAGGCGCCTGCTACCACGCTCAGCTAATTTTGTATTTTTTAGTAGAGACAGGGTTTCTCCATGTTGATCAGGCTGGTCTTGAACTCCCGAACTCAGGGGATCCGCCCACCTCGGCCTCCCAAAGTGCTGGGATTACAGGCCTGAGCCACCACGCCCAGCTGGTTTGTTTTTGTTTTTGTTTTTGAGACGGAGTTTCACTCTTGTTGCCCAGGATGGAGTGCAATGGTGCAATCTTAGCTCACTACAACCTCCGCCTCCCGGGTTCAAGCGATTCTCTTGCCCCAGCCCCCCTAGTAGCTGGGATTACAGGCATGCGCCACCATACCCAGCTGATTTTGTATTTTCAGTAGAGACGAGGTTTCTCCATGTTGGCCAGGCTGGTCTCAAACTCCGGACCTCAGGTGATCCGCCCACCTTGGCCTTCCAAAGTGCTGGGATTACAGGCGTGAGCCACCGCGGGTGGGCCAGGCATTCTTAACAAGGGGCCTGGTGAGGATTCAGAACTGTGAATTTGCTTGGAATAAAAAAAATATATGTCTTTGTTGTCACCAGCATCTTATGGAAAATTAGCCCTTCATTCAATTCTTAGCGTAGGCTGGGTGCTATGGCTCCCAGCACTTTGGGAGGCTGAGGTGGGAGGATTGCTTGAACTCAGAAGTTCGAGACCAGCCTGGGCAACAGGGCAAGACCCCCATCTCTACTAAAAATACAAAAACTAGCCAGGCATGGTGGCACACACCTGTGGTCCCAGCTACACAGGACACTGAAGTGCCAGAATCGCTTGAGCCTGGGAGGCACAGGTTGCAGTGATGAGCCAAGATGGCAACACTGCACTCCAGTCTGAGCGACAGAGGCAGACCCTGTCTTAATAAATAAAAAAAAAAAAATTCTTAGCATAGACAACAAAATACGGCAGTATTAGCAGGACCTGTAACTTTTCACCAAGCGGAATCACAGATGTTTCCTAGCTATGGTGCAGGGGCTGCAGACGTTTCCGTATCATCAAAGCCTCATTTCCACTCCTCACTCCTTCCAAATCACAGTCGCAATTAGACCTGCCGCTAGATCGCGTTCATAAGGGAAGCACTTAGATTACTAAGTCGCCAATCAGGTTTCAAGACAATCTTTTAATAACTGCCTCTCCGTGTAACTGATTTCCTTGCAATTCTATGGATTTTATTCCATGCATTTAATAACTTTATCTGAGCAGAGGTCCGCAGGCTTCAGCTGATCCCAAAAAAGTCCCTGGAGCAGGACAGGCTCTGCGAGAGGCCCTTACCTCCCAGGGGTGGGGAGGGAGGTGGAGGGTCCAGCAGGGTGGCGTGGATGTCCTGGGTCCTGTTCCTTCCCAGGCCCGGCCCTGTGACCTCGAAGACCCTCAATGGGCCTCAGTTTCCCAGCCTGTCAGGCAGGCCCCGCTCTCTCCAGGGCATCTCAAGGGCAGCCTCGCGGGCCGTGCCCTGGTCTCGGGGACGTGAATGGGGCCCCTCCAGCCTCCACCCCGAGCGCCTTCCTGAGGCTGGAGGCTTGCGTCATGACCCACCGGGCCTCGGTTTCCCCGACTGTACTCTGGACACAATAACGGAGACCGTTCATCGCAAGCCGGGCGGGGAGCCCGAGGAGCGGCCGGCTCGGAGAAGCCCGGAGAGGACCGCGGCCACGACGCCGGCACCGACCCCCGACGCCACCACGACACCCGAGGCTCCCACGGCCCCAGACCCGCGCGGCCCCACACCCGCCGCCGGTGCCGCGCTCACCTGACAGCACCGCCATCTTGGCCTCGGCCTTCAGACAACCTCTGAGGTCCGTTCTCCTTAGCGCTCCGGGTTCCCGGGGCCGCCGCCCAAAGCGGCTCGGAGCGCATGCGGAAACCGGAACCTGGAGCCGGGAGGTTCCGCTGCGCTTTCGGCCTCCGTGGTCGTGCCTGCGCCGTGCACCCCCAGATGACCCGAAGCGGAAAGGTCATCGGAGTGCGCACGTGGGGGCCCCGGGTCTGCGGCGGACCGACAAAAACAGAGGCGACACTCATTTTCTTGTTATTCCACGAGAGCAAAAGTCACCACGCGTCCCTGGGTGGGCTCGAACCACCAACCTTTCGGTTAACAGCCGAACGCGCTAACCGATTGCGCCACAGAGACGACACTGCGCCCCGGCGCCCGGGGAGACCTTATAAAGGATGTGGGGGCCTGCTGACGCGAAACGACTGCGCCTGCGCGGGGAAGGTGCAGCGCGGGACGCAGTCCTGGCGAGAGCGACTCTCCCGCCCAGCCGAAATAGCTCAGTTGGGAGAGCGTTAGACTGAAGATCTAAAGGTCCCTGGTTCGATCCCGGGTTTCGGCAGAAGTTTTAGCGCCCCTTGCGATCACTGATGTCTTTCGTTCAGGACTGGTCCAGCTGCCTTGCAGCTATCCCGGACCCCTTACCGCAACATCACCGCATTCTGCAGAGGAGTCGCCGCGATGTGGACTCATCCCAAAGTAAGGGGGCTCAGACCTCACAACCCCAAAGCCTCCTCTTCCCACCCCTAAGAGGTCATAATTTCAGCTCAAACTTCCCCCTTCCCTGACACACCCTCGATTTTCCATCTTGCTTAAATTGATAAGTTTACAACCAGTACTAATGATATAAAAACTAACACTAAACACCCAAACTAGCAAAACAGAGTTTGCAGAACGCTTTCTGCATGCATATCATTTAATTTTCACAATTCCACTGGAGGTTTTGTCTGCCTGTTTTATGATCACAAAAACAGAGGCAAAGGCCGGTGCGGTGGTTCACGCCTGTAATCCCAGCACTTTGGGAGGCTGAGGCAGGCAAATCACCTGAGGTCAGGAGTTCGAAACCAACCTGGCCAATATGGCGAAACCCTGTATCTAAATCCCAGCTACTCGGGAGGCTGAGGCAGGAGAATCACTTGAATCCGGGAAGCGGAGGTTGCAATGAGCTGAGATCGTGCCACCGCACTCCAGCCTGGGCGACAGAGTGAGACTCCATCTCAAAAAAAAAAAAAAAAAGAAAAGAAAAAAGAAAAAGAAAAAGTAAAGAAAACAGAGGCGCAAATTAGGTGAACACAGGTGACTAGCAAGACTGGGGGCCCCTTGAGGACCACAACAAGTGTTTACTAAATTCGTGCCATGGGCTGGGGACCCACTGCTGAGCAAAGCAAGGCCTGGTCTCTGTTCTTGGGCAGCTCAAAAGGATTGGAGGGGCCCAGCATGGTGGCTCACACCTGCAATCCCAGCACTTTAGGAAGCCGAGGCAGGAGGATCACTTGAAGCCAGGAGCTTGAGACCAGTCTGGGCAACATAGCAAGACCCCATCTCTACAATAAATAATAATAATAAAGACTTGGGGGAAAAGCTGACAAGAACCTAAGAGGCTGGCAGGTGCATAAAACCCTCTTCCTTCTATAGTTCTCATAGCTGCCCGTGCTGTAGGGTTTTGGTTTTATTTTTATTTATTTTTTTTTTTGAGATGGAGTCTTACTCTGTCACCCAGGCTGGAGTACAGTGGCAAGATCTCAGCTCACTGCAGCCTCCACCTCCCTGGTTCAAGTGATTCTCCTGCCTCAGCCTCCTGAGTAGCTGGGATTACATGCACACACTATGATGCCCGGCTAGTTTTTGTATTTTGAATAGAGACAGGGTTTGTTGGCCAGGCTGGTCTCGAACTCCTGACCTCAGGTGATCTGCCCACCTCGGCAGATCCGAGTGCTGGGATTCAGGAGTGAGGCACCACGCCTGGCCATGGTTTTGGTCTTAAATTTATATCAATATTTTTAGAATAATTTAGAGTTGTGAGTACCCCATGCCCAGTTCCTGAGTGTGATACATTTGTCACATGATACATTATTACTGACCAAAATCTACAGTCTATCCAAGTTTCCTGGGTTTCCTCTAATGCCCTTTCCTGGCCTAGGGCTCCATCCAGGACCCTACGTGGCATCAGGCGTGGTGTTTCCTCAGCTCCTGGGACCGTGGCCGTTTCTCAGGCATTCCTGTTTCTGATGCCTGCACAGTTCTGAGGCAGGGCTTACTGTGGAACATTGCTCATTAAGGGATTTTGCTTGTGGATTTTTTTTTTATATACAGTCAGGGACAGCAGAGTGCCTCCCCTGTCCCCAGCGTGCCATGCTGGGATCATGTGTCAGTTGCCTTGGACTCTTCCCGGGAGGAACAATGAAGCCAGCCCAAGGATTTCTGCTGGCTCTTAGCCCTAGTAGTGGTGGTGGTGGGGGATGGGGTGGGGACTGCAGCTGAGTTCAGTGGGAGCCAAGGGGGAGGGTCCTCCGGCCGCTGGGATGACAGGGCCCCTGGGCTTGTGTCTGCTGTTCAGGCTCTTGCCTTCCTATGGGGTCTTTTTTCTTTTTTTGAGACGGAGTCTCGCTCTGTCCCCCAGGCTGGAGTCTTGCTCTATCCCCCAGGCTGGAGTGCAATGGCACAATCTCAGCTCACTGCAACCTCTGCCTCCTGGGTTTAAGCAATCGTCCTGCTTCAGCCTCCTGAGTAGCTGAGATTACACGCATCCACCACCACACCCGGCTAATTTTTGTATTTTTAGTAGAGATGGGGTTTCACCATGTTGGCCAGGCTGGGCTCAAACTTCTGACCTCAGGTGATCTGCCCACCTTGGCCTCCCAGAGTTCTGGGATTACAGGTGTGAGCCACCAAGCCCAGCCCCTATAGGGTCTTCACGTTTAACCGGGGCTGCTCTGTGTGACCAACAGAATGGCAGTGATATTCGTGTGCGGCTGCTGACTCAGAGGCAAGCTGGACATCACAGAGGGCAGGCACGCAGGCGGCTTGACCCATGTGGAGTAGAACCGCGGCCTCCTTCCCATGCCTTGCCCCCAGCGAGGCTCCTCAGACCCCCAGCCCCGTTGGAGCCTTCTGATGATGTGGCCCCAACCAGCATGTGGACTGCAGCCCCACGAGCCACCCTAGAAGCCCCTGGCCGGGCTGCCCTTAGATCCCGGCCCCACAGAAACTGTGTGGAGAATGTTCCAGGCGCTGGGTTTTGGGGTGGCATTCTGCTGCAAAGGGGGCTGACTGATAGGCGGACTGGACAGAAAGGTGAGGTAGGTGGGGAGAAGAATCTGGTTCAGGAACTCCGGGCCCTGGAGGACACCCGAGACAGGGAACATGGAGGAGCTGGTTTCACGGGGCAGAGGCAGGACATGAGCAGAGGGCAGGCAGCAGTTCCAGAAACAGCTCGGGCCAGTGAGAGGGGAAGGACCCAGAGCGGGGTGAGAGTAGGAATTGGGGAAGGTGAGGAGGGGGCGTGAGGCTGGCACAGGGAGGGAGGCAGAGAGGCACAAGCACTCAGGCAGGCCAGCTGCAGTGGCTCTCGCCTACAATCTCAGCACTTTGGAGGCCGATGGGGATCACTTAGCCTCGGAAACACAGCAAGCACCGTTTCTACAAGCAGCACAAAAATTAGCCGCGCATGGTGGTGCACACCTGTGGTCCCAGCTTCCTGGGAGGCTGAAGTGGGAGGATCGCTTGAGCCAGGGAGGTCAAGGCTGCAGTGAGCCACGTCTGCACCACTGTACTCCAGCCTGGGCAACAGAGCCAGACCCTGTCTCCAACCAACCAACCAACCAACCAACAAAAGCAAAACAGAAAATGCCTCAGGCAGTGGGGCCCATGAGAGTGAGGTTTCTGTGGTTTGGAATTCTCACTGCGTGCCTGTGTTGCCCCTTTAAGATGGACGAAGTGCCCCGTGCGGCCACCAAGGCCACCTTGTTGGAAGTGATCCGACAGGCACAGCTGTGCCACTGAGGGGGAACCTCAATTCCCCTCACACTGCTGGGAACAAGTGAGACTGGCTTCGGAAAAAGCACTGGCAGGGACATGGGGGTCTCTGCAGCTCAGTGAAGGGGGCTTGGTGGAAGTCATCAGACAGGCACAGCTGTGCCACTGAGGGGGGACCCCAATTCCCCTCACACTGCCAGGGCGG
This sequence comes from Pan troglodytes, assembly GCF_028858775.2. Taxonomy (NCBI): domain Eukaryota; kingdom Metazoa; phylum Chordata; class Mammalia; order Primates; family Hominidae; genus Pan; species Pan troglodytes. The sequence continues at coordinate 3,675,221 of NC_072418.2, read as the reverse complement.
GAACAAGTGAGACCGGCTTCGGAAAAAGCACTGGCAGGGACATGGGGGTCTCTGCAGCTCAGTGAAGGGGGCTTGGTGGAAGTCATCAGACAGGCACAGCTGTGCCACTGAGGGGGGACCCCAATTCCCCTCACACTGCCAGGGCGGGAACAAGTGAGACCAGCTTCGGAAAAAGCATTGGCAGGGACATGGGGGTCTCTGCGGCTCAGTGAAGGGGGTTGGGGAGTGTGGGCCAGGTGGTTGGGGGGCTGGCAGAAGCACGCACCCAGGTTCTGAGACACCCGCTGGGCCAAGCCAGAGAGGGAAGGGGCGGGGGTCAGGGGAAGGACGCCATGGTTTGTGGACAGCAGTTTTCCACGGAGCACCAGGCCACGTCTGGGGACATCTGTGGTCATCTCGATGGTAGAGGCAGGAGCTCCTGGCATGGAGCCACTCAGCACCCAGCAGGACCCAGCAGGACCCAGGACACCCCACCCCAGTGACACAGGTCCAGTGTCCTCAGTGCCAGGGACAGGCTCAGGTGGGGCTGCAGGGTTAGCTAGCTGCCAGAAGAGGGGCAAAGCGTGCAGGCTTCTGAGGGCAGGGCTCCTGGCGTCTCCCTGCGTGTGTGCACGGGGTCAAGCCTGTCTTCCTGGGGCTCCGGCGGCAGTCGAGGAACACCAGCCATGCTGCGGAGAGGGCGAGCCCAGGACCACCCATGCTGGCATCCTCAGGGCCCCGGAATGCTCCTCACTAGCCGTGCCTGTGAGGTCAGCACCCCTGACTCCCACTCAACTGCCCGGCTGACAACCCAGAGCACCCGCGACCCCCCATTACTGAGGGAAGCACCCAGGCAGGGCCTGTCCCAGCGGCCTTGACACCCTCAGAGCCCACAGGACAGTAAGGGCAGAGGGTGCAGGCGGGGTGGGACGCACAAGGGGGCCTCTGGCACATTCTGGTTCCACCTGCTGGGCAGGGCTATGCTGCAACACAGGTGCTCATCGTCATTCCGGCTGGAGTGCAGTGGTGTGATCTCGGCTCACTGCAACCTCTGCCTCCCGGGTTCAAGCAATTCTCCTGCCTCAGCCTCCCCAGTTGCTAGGACTACAGACGCCCACCACCATGCTCGCTAATTTTTTTTAGCAGAGATGAGGTTTTACCATGTTGGCCAGGCTGGTCTCGAACTTCTAACCTCAGGTTATCCACCTGCCTTGGCCTCCCAAAGTGCTGGGATTGCAGGCGTGAGCCACCGCGCCCAGCCTCTGACTGCTGTTTAAACAGCACCCTAGGCCCGCCAGTGAGGTGGGAATCCACCCCAAGGCCAGGCCGTGTCCCTGGGGATGGCAGGGTCACTCTCCCATTTCCAAGCTTGGACAACCCATGCAGTGGGATGTGTTTGGGGGTTCAGAAAAGACAAGCCAGAGGTCTGGGAGGTGTTTAATTCCCCCTCGAACAACTTGGCAAGGTCAGCAGAGAAGCAAATGGATAAAAGTACTTCAAAACAGCAGAAAAGTTCCATCAGGGGCACGTGATTCCCACAAAACCATGGCAATGTGTCCTACTCTCAGGAACCCACAATGGAGGGCGGCTCCGGAGGATTTTCCATGAGGCAGTACGAGGCCCGTACATGCAACGCTGCTGAGCCCCGCCTCAGGCGGTGGTACTGGCCGCCCCGAGTCCCCGAAAGAGCGACCAGCAGGGGGCCAAGGCCGACGCCCCTGACCCCCGCCTCCTCCGGGGTGTGCCCCACTGCTCCAGACAAGACAGACCCCAGCGTGCGGGCATGGGAAGCGGAGCTGCCAGGCCAGGGCCGGGTTTCCTGCTCTCGGAGTCGAGCAGAGGCAAGTGAAACAAAGGTCAGTGAACACGGAGGTCCAGAGCAGCCGCCGCCTCTGGCACCTCCCGAGTCCCAAGGGCCTGATACGAGAGTCCTTGCGGCTTCGTCCCGCACAGCGCCCTGCATCTGAGACAATCGTGTTCCGATCTCCTCTCCGGTGGCTGTCGTTGGCTGGAGAGGGCCTGGGGGAAGAGGGTCACAGCCCCTCAAAGCAAGGTCTCCAGCCAGGGCCAGATGCAGCCCAGCCAGTGAGGAGAAAGCAGCTCCCAGGCCACCGGGCCCTGGAACCCTGGACATGTCACCAGCACTGCTGTGTAGGCACAGCCTGGAGCATCCGCTGAGAATGGACAAGTCATCGTCTGTGGCTTTGCTCTTAACAGCACGTCTGACCCTGCTGGAGCCTGGCTGAGCCCCACGGAGTCACAGCCTTCAACAACCTGCAGCCCCGGCACCATGCTGTGGACCAGAGCCGACCTGGCAGCCACACCCCGGAAGCCGCTTCTCCAGACGGGAGCGCGGTTGGGTCTCCATACAAAGGCTGCGCTTCTGCCATGGCGGGCACAGGACAATGCGGTTTGTCACTCCACCCCAGGGCTCCCACAGTGACCCTGACTGCTGCGGCCACCCTGGGACCCCAGCATAGCCATCCGCGCCGATGACTGAGACCGCGGTGACTGGCCGTGCAGTGACGACACAGTGCAGGGAAATGCACTCAGGACAGGCCAGGCGGGCGGGGGAGGTGGAGGCGGTCTGGCCCATGGCAGCCAGGGCATGTGGCTGCACGCTGCGGTCCACTCACACACAGTGCGGGGCACAGAGGCCCCTGGAAAGGTGCGTGTCCCGCTCCTCTCCCTGCGGCCACAGCAAACACGACACAGAGCAGCGGCTCGTCTCTGCTCCCGCCTCTAACGAAGACTGTTTCCTCACAGCTGCAGAGCACACTGAGTGGGAGAGCAAATTCTGGAACTGTCGCAGGCGGAAACCACACAAGGGGGAAACAGACAAAACAGCAAACCCAGAAGAACCATTCCCGCTTCCGAAGCTCCATGATCACGGCAGACGCTTCTTAAAACCTCCCGTTTAATATCAGATGCCACACACACGAGATCAATGTGCACGTCGGGAGAAACCACAGCACAGCCAGGAGTACTGGCGCACAGTGAATACGCTTCCGTCCTTTCAAAAGCCTTTCCCGAACGGTATCTTGTAAAAAATGCCAAAAATAAAATGAACAAAACTGCCAGGAAAAGAGAACTGGCTTTCAGTGTTAACGAAATGGATTTTCCAGAAGTATGGAAATCAGGACTGCCACGCAGGAGAAAGCACAGACAGGTCCAAACGCAAACGTGCCCCGAGTTCCCCATCTTCAGACACGCTCAAGCACACTGGAGGCGCTTCCACCGCCAGGCCCCGCTGACAGCACAGCCGGCTGCTCCCTCACCAACGGCGCCGGTTCCGCTCTTCAAGGAGCTGGTTGTCAAATATTTCTTTTTCCCTTCAGAAAACAAGAGTCTTCATTTTAGTAATTAATCATTGTGTGTTAAAGAATATGAGAGAGAGGACTGGGTGTGGTCGCTCACGCCTCTAATCCCAGCACTTTGGGAGGCCGAGGCAGGCGGATCACAAGGTCAGGAGATCAGGACCATCCTGGCTAACACGGTGAAACCCTGTCTCTACAAAAAATACCAAAAAAAAAAAAAAACAACAACAACAACAACAACAACACAACAGCCGGGCGTGGTGGCGCATGTCTGTAATCCCAGCTACTTAGGAGGCTGAGGTAGGAGAATCGCTTGAACCCGGGAGGTGGTGCTTGCAGTGAGCCAAGATCACACCATTGTACTCCAGCCTGGGCGACAGAGCTAAATTCTGTCTCGAAAAAAAAAAAAAAAAAAAAAGAGTATGACAGAGAGTCCAGGCACGTTGGCTCACGCCTGTAATCCCAGCACTTTGGGAGGCCGAGGTGGGTGGATCACGAGATCAGGAGTTCAAGACCAGCCTGGCCAAGATGGTGAAATGCTGTCTCTACTAAAAATAACAAAAATTAGCCAGGCGTGGTGGTGGGCACCTGCAATCCTAGCCACTCGGGAGGTTGAGTCAGAAGAATCGCTTGAACCAAGGCACGGTGGGGGGGTTGCAGGGGTTGCAGTGAGCCAAGATTGTGCCACTGCACTCCAGCCTGGGTGACAGAGCAAGACTCTGTCTCAAAAAAAAAAAAGAAATATATATGTGTGTGTGTGTATGTCTACATATACATATAATATATAAAATTATATATTTTATATATAATATATATAAAAGTATACATACTTTATATATATTATATAAAATACGTTTTATATATATTATATATAAAATTATACATTTTATATAGAATATATAAAATTGTACGTTTTATATATATTATATAAAATTGTACGTTTTATAATATATAAAATTATATATTATGTAATATATAAAATTGCTATATATTATATATAATTGTATATATAATATATAAAATTATATATAATATATAAAATTGTACATTTTATATATTATATAAAATTATATATAATATATGCAATTATATATTTTATATATAATATACAAATTATATTATATATATAAATTATATATTTTATATATAATATATAAAATATATAATTTATATATTATATATAAAAATATATTTTATATATTATATATAAAATATATATTTTATATAATATATATTATATATATATGGCTATATATATTTTATATATATAATATATATTATATATATATGAGAGGGCAGTTGTTTGATGGGGACAGAGCTGCAGTTTGGAAAGATGAAGTTCGGAGATGAGCAGCGGTGCCGGCTGCATAGCACTGTGAAAGTGCTCACCGCCATCGAACCATACACTTAAGAAGGTTAGGATGGTAACTTTTACACGATGTGTAATTTTTTTTTTTTTTGAAACGGAGTCTCACTCTGTCACCAGGCTGGAATGCAGTAGCACAATCTCAGCTCACTGCAACCTCCACCTCCCGGGTTCAAGCGATTCCCCCACCTCAGCCTGCCGAGTAGCTGGGACTGACTACAGGCGCGTGCCACCATGCTTGGTTTTTTTTTTTTTTTTTTTTTTTTTTTTTTTAAGTAGAGATGGGGTTTCACCATGGTGGCCAGGATGGTCTCGAACTCCTGACCTCGTGATCCACCTGCCTCGGCCTCCCAAAGTGCTGGGATTATGGGCGTGAGCAACCGCACCAGGCCTTAACAATGTTTTAAAATAATATTTATTTTTAGAGACAGGGTGTTGCTCTGTCACCCAGACTAGGGTGCAGTGGCATAATGATGGCTCACTACAGCCTCAAACTCCTGGGCTCAAGGGATCCTCCCACCTTAGCCTCTCAAAGTGCTGGGATTACAGGCATGAGCCACTGTGACTGACTAAAAATAATTTTTTACGAAAGAGTATGAGATGCCAAATTGTCCTAAGTGACCTCCCTGTAAAGGAAAATTATAACAATTGCTTAGCTAGCAACCCCTCTCAGCAATAGGGCTGCCCTGGATCAAGAGAGATCAACAACGGCTGCTGGCTCTGATGTGCGCCCCAGCAGACCTGGAAATAGGGGAGAGCACACCGGCCGCAGCACCAGAGAAAGGCAGACCTGAGGAGGACAGCCTTGGGAAGAGTGCAGAGAGGCTCATGGTGCAACTCTAAAAGAACAAGAGGGCCTGGGAAACGCCGTGCGAGGGGCAGACTGGGTCCCAGGACGCCCAGTGTGTGACCCGACGCTCCACCGAGGCCAAAGATCAAGTGCGATGCTGCTCACTGGCTTGTTATTTTGAGCATGTCCCTGGCGTGATGAAATCACGGCCTGTGTGCTCAGCCCAAGTAACTTCTCCATCAGCACCAGCACCATTCTCACAGGTCACGGGAGGCTTTCATGGCAACTGGAAGCTGTGATGAACTCCTAACGGGTTTTGATGTCGGCAACCCAGACTCAAAAAAAAAAATCAGGAGGATGAAAGATTTCCACAGATGGGCGTGGAGCGGTGAAGAGGCTTCTGAGACGGAGGGAGAGGACAAACCAGCAGGCTGGGGCCAGGTGTCCTGGCTCCGACCTTACCCCCTCCCCGGACCTCACTTATTCTTACGGCAAGCATGACGGGGGAACCATGAAGATCCAGCAGGAAAACACCCAGTTTCTGTATCCAAAGGCCTTTCCTGTTTTGGTAAGCCAGCTGGGCCAACACTCCCTAAACAAGGCCAAATTCCACCTTTGTGCAGCTCTGCGGGGGTGGCCTGCCAATGCCACCGAGGCCCCACACCTCCTCCCTGGCCTCTCCAGGGGCCCCTCCTGCCCTGCCCAGGGAGGACATGGGGCTGGTGAGGGAGTTCAGTGTCTTCACCAGGAGTCTCCTGTGACTGTGGGCCCGGGAGACGTCGGTGGCTGCGCAAGCCACCCTGGCCGGAGACCCTGTCCTTGACTCTAGTTGAGTCTTCAGCCTGTCACTGCCCCGTGGGCCCCGCCTGGCTCCCAGCAAGGCCTGGCCGCGTGCCCAGAGACAGGATTAGGCGCTCTGGGGGCCAAACATCCAAGGGCGGCTAAGCACACGGATGTGAGAGAAACATCTTGATCACAGCATTCTTCAGGCTGCTGGAAAGCACCGGGCCGTGCTGCTGCTTAATCTTGCTGTATTTCTCACACAGCCATGGGGCTGTGGAAAGAGGGGAGGAAAGTGCAAAAAGCAAACATCAGCCCCTGCAAAAAGAGATTAAGAACAGACACGGCCCAGGCACGCGCCCGTGGCCCCGCGCTGCCCACAGCGACCAGCTGGGAGACCCGGGCACAGCCTTCCTGGGGGGCAGGAGTGACCCACAGGGTGAGTTCAGCATATGTGATCAGCTCACCACCCAGCACCTGGGCCACCTCATGAGGGAGAGGGGCCGCGGCAGCCTGGAGTCAAACTGCCTGTGGGTGTGGAAATAGAAACTGCAAGGCAGAGACGCAAGTGGCTGGAGATAGCGCCGGGAGCGGCCTACCGGTAGCTCAGCGAAGGCCCCTTGATGTACTTCTCCTCAGCCGTCTTGTAGTCCACCTCGTCCACCGCAGAGATCGCACAGATGATGGCCTGTGAGAGGGCACGGGGCTCAATAGCAGCAGGCACTGCCCAACTGGCCCCAAGTGGCCTGCGGTTAAGAAGGCCACAGGGAGCCTGGGTCACCAGGTTCCAGCCTCCAGACATGGTCTAGCTCATGGTTCAGAAGGTGCAAACCTAGTCCATGAATCCCTGCTTGTAATGATGTTTCTTAATTAAATCAGTATTATCTTTCAGACTAGACACAGTAGCTCAGATCACTAAAAGCAGAGAATAAAAGGCAAGACCCAAACCCACAAGAGCATTTCTCAAAAATTTTAAGTTTTTTTTTTTTGGTGGTGGTTTTTTCTGGTACAGAGTCTCGCCCTGTCGCCCAGGCTGGAGTGCAATGGCATAATCTCAGCTCACTGCAACCTCTGCCTCCCGGGTTCAAGTGATTCTCCTGCCTCAGCCTCCCGAGTAGCTGGGATTATAGGTACGCGCCACCATGCCCAGCTAATTTTTGTATTTTTAGTAGAAACGGGGTTTCACCATGTTGGCCAGGCTGGTCTCAAGCTCCTGGCCTCATGATCCACCTGCCTCGGCCTCCCAAAGTGCTGGAATTACCGATGCGAGCCACCACGCCCGGCCTTAAGTTTATTGTTATAAAAAAAAAAAAAAAAGAGTATCCTGAATACACAATACATACCTGACATTAAGAAATCATCCCTATTTTTTACTTTTGTGATTATGGTAAACACATGTTTAACAGAGTCCATTTGGTTCAGAGCAGAGTCTCTCCCACTCGGCCCTGTGGACGTCGGGGCCAGACTGTTCTCTGAGGTGGGGCTGTCCTAGGCGCTGCAGGGTGCTGAGCAGCGTCCCTGCCCCAACCCACTCCATGCCAGAAGCACCCTTAGCTGTGACAAGCACAAATGTCCCCAGACACTGCCAGTGTCCCCCAGGGGGCAGAATCACCCTCCTTTTAGAGACACACACTAAAGTATTTATGGGCTTAAAAAAAAAACTGTGGCCGGGAGCGGTGGCTCACGCCTGTAATCCCAGCACTTTGGGAGGCCGAGGTGGGCGGATCACAAGGTCAGGAGATCAAGACCATCCTGGCCAACATGGTGAAACCCCGTCTCTACTAAAAATACAAAAAATTAGCCGGGCGTCGTGGCGGGCGCCTGTAGTCCCAGCTACTTGGAAGGCTACAAGAGAATGGTGTGAACCTGGCAGGCAGAGCTTGCAGTGAGCCGAGATTGCACCACTGCACTCCAACCTGGGTGACAGAGCGAGACTCCAACTCAAAAAAAAAAAAAAAAAGCTTGAGGGTTTTTATGCTCCAAAAAATAATTCCAGGCAGGTTATGGGCACATTAGATAGAGTTCATTATACTATTTTCTTTTTGGGTCTATTTGAAAATTCCCATAGTTATAAAGTTAAATAGTTTTGAGTATGTTTTTTTCCCACAGAGGTACACATATGCCCAGCAATGTCCTCTCTGAAATTTCAGATACAAACTTCAAAATCATCTGTATTTGCTCCTCACCAAGCCCCAAACCCGCAGCTGAAGTTCGAAATCACAGACAGTCTAATTTGTGTGTTTAACTTACCACGGGTTTATCAGAGTATGAGGCGCATTATCCACTTACAGTTTTTCAACTTACAGTGGGTTTATCTGGGTACTAAATGCGATTCTGACTTGGGAATTTCCAACTCGCAGTGGGTTTCCCAGGACTGACCCACCGAGGCTGGGGAGCATCTGTGCGCCCGCAGTGGGGAGGGAGTTCGCACCCCCTGGTGCTGACAGCTTCTAAGCAGCTCCATCTCTGCACAGGGGTCAAGTAAGCGGCTCCGTCTCCGCACAGGGTCAAGCGCACGCACTCGCATTTCCCAGCACTGACAGGATGTAAACACAGGAGGCCTCCACGCTCCGTTGGCCGCCGAACGGCCAGGGAGCAGGGGCGAGGACCGTGGCAGCCTCCTCGTGCAGAGTTGCAAAATCCCAGCGCAGGCCCCTCCCTGCCCACGTGACACACCGGTCCGCGGCGGCTCACCTCGGGCAGAAGCACGTCCAGAATGAACCGGATCCGGTCGCCGTTGGTGCGCTGGAGCACCTTGGCACCCACCTCCTGGTAGACGCCCTGCAGGTACTTCACCACCACGTCCAGCTGCCCCTCATCCTCCAGGTAGGTCTCCACACAAGTCACGTACTGGCTGGAGCTCAGGAAGGTCTGCAGCCAGCGAGATGGCTTCCTGCTCTTTAGGATGGCCCGCAGGTGGCTCTCCGCGCCCTTGGCCTTCACAATGTACTCCACCAGCTTCTGGTTGGCCCGGTCCCGGGCAGCCCGCGAGCGGTCGGGGAGCATTTTCCGGCAGGGCTGCCTCTGCCCCAGGGGGCACCCCACCACGGGCTCCTCGGGGCTCCCCTTGCTCAGTTGAGGAAACTTGGTCCCCAAGACGTCCTGCTGGATGGATTTTCGGACAGGATAGCCTGCAAAAGAAGCACCTGTCGTGGGACCAGCGCGTGGGCTGTCTTCCTCGGGCGGCTGTGGGTCAGGGCCGATGGGAGGCTGCGACATGGCAGGGGTGGGGGCAGACCCTAGCGCTCGAGCTCCATGTTAGCACGGGAGTGGAGCATTCAAGCTCCTAAAGACACTTCCTCTGCTGGGACCCCCGGCCTTTCCCCCCTCACTGGGCCCTGCAGCCAGGTTTAACCCTTAGAGCAGAGAAAAGCGCCTGCCCGTGCAGCACTGCCCAAGCAGAATCAATTCAGCCACGTCCACTCCTCCACCAACCAGGAGGCATGGAAAACTCCACTACTGTCGATAAAGGAAAATGCTGGATCGACAGTGAAGTGGTGGCCAAACATCCCGGTGTTCGTGACACGTTCTCTTTTTGAGACCAGGTCTTGCTCTGTCACCCAGGCTGGAGTGCAGCGGTGCAACCACATAGGTCACCACAGCCTGGCTGAACTCTCGGGCTCAAGCCATTCTCCCGCCTCTGCCTCCCGAGTAGCTGGGGCTGCAGGCACGCAAGCCACACGCCCAGCTCATTTTTTTCTATTTTTCTGTAGAGATGGGGTCTTGCTCTGTTGATCAAGCTAGTCTTGAACTCCTGGCCTCAAGCAATCCTCTCGCTTCAGCCTCCCAAAGTGCTGGGATTACAGGTGTAAGCCTCCGCACCTGGCCTACATTCTTCACAATATCTAATGTGTGCAGCCACCAGCCACAGCAGGGACACGCTGGATGTGGCCCATGGGATGAGGGCCCCAGGGCAGGCTGGGGAAGCTGTGCCAGTGGACACCAGCAGCCCCAGGTCCCAGGGAGCCTCGGGGTCACATCAAAACCTCATAGAGGTTGAACAATGCTGTGTGGCTGCGGACAGTGCCTTGACCCCAACGTCCCCTTCCACAGCTTCAGACATACAAGATTGTTTTTCCAAAGGGCTAAAAGGCAGACCACATTTTCCAAGATGTGCCTGTAGACTTACTTATATCAGCCGCGTAATATTCCAGGAAAGAGCCAGCAAAAGACCCGCAGCCTGCAGGGGGTGGAGGGGAGAGAGCACTGTGTAGAACTAAGAGGAGTCCCAGGAAGTGTGTTCCAGGGGCTGGCCCGGCGTCTCTGTTTAGGAAATAATCAGGCCAGGCCAGAACCCCAGCCCACCCACAGGGAATGCCCCAGGCCCACGGAAATATGCCCCGCCTCCAGGCAGCTCCGGCCCAGCCCGTCCGAGGGCTCTTCAGAGGCTGGACGCCTGCTGCCCGGCTCCACCCCTCCCCAGCACCCCACGTACCTAACCGGACCCTGTAGTCGGTGATGAGGGAGACACACCAGCCGATGGCCTGGTTGAAGTCCTCCCTGGCTTGATTCTACAATGAGATCCGGGCAGCAGGCGTCAGTGGGAGGTAGTGCCAAGCACCCTGGGTTCAGAAGCCACGCAGAGCCCAGGGACCAGCCAGGTGTCCAGGCTGCTCACGCTCCAGCCCGCACCTCCGACCCTCCCTGACAAAGGGGGCTCTGGCAGACGCCTCGCACAGGGACCCTCTGGTAAATGGGAAACGCCCCAGGCACAGGTCTGGGCCCCGAGCTGCCCAAATGGTGGGCACCGGGGACCCGATGGCTTGGGCTGATCTGAACGCAGGTGGGCACCGGGGACCCGATGGCTTGGGCTGATCTGAACGCAGGTGGGCACCGGGGACCTGATGGCTTGGGCTGATCTGAACGCATCGACGGTGCAAACACCTCCCCTGTGGCCACTGTGCCACATGACAGGACATCAAGTCCTGGAAATAAGCTGCTCTAACAGCCGTTTTTGTTGGGAGCTATTGTCTGCAGCCAGGCTAGGCCAGCACCTGGGCTGCTCTAACAGCACCTGGGCTGGCAGCAGGGTTGGTCCCCAGAAAAGGACACAGCCGTCCCAAAGATGCCACAAAGCCACGACCATCACACAATGACCCAGGGAAGACTCTGGAGCCGAGGGCCACTAAGGGCACGGGGGCGCCCCATAAGCACATCCCAGGGCCGGGTGGACGCCGCTCTCTGCCTGCCCAGCAGCCCCCGCACTTTCCTAAAGCACGGCTTCCCCAATATCATCCCTCAGAAGCCACGGTGACTACCACTGAATCAAGTGGGCTTCGGGACCACCACACACCTGACTCACAAGCAGATGTGAGCGCACTCTTAGGAAGAAGAAGCGGGCACCCTGTGCTCTCAGAACCCAGGGTTTTTTATATAAACAGCAGCCCTTCTGCGTTTAAGGCACAGAACTTTCTGCTCTTCTCCTCACCCCACACCTTCATCCATTTTTAGAAAGTAACTCGGTTCCAGCCGGGCGCAGTGGCTCACACCTGTAATCCCAGCACTTTGAGAGGCTGAGGCAGGCGGATCATGAGGTCAGGAGTTCGAGACCAACCTGGCCAATATGATGAAACCCCGTCTCTACTAAAAATACAAAAATTAGCCGGGTGTGCTGGTGCGCGCCTGTAGTCCCAGCTACTCGGAAGGCTGAGGCAGCAGAATCGCATGAACCCAGGAGGTGGAGGTTGCAGTGAGCTGAGATCACACCGCTGCACTCCAGCCTGGGCAACAGAGTGAGACTCTGTCTCAAAAAAAACAAAAGAAAGTAACTCAGATCCCTGAGAGTGGAAAAGACACCACCACGTTTTCTTTTTTTTCCAGAGGAGTAAAAATAACTGCACTGAGTTGACGTGTTGGTGCTGGCAGTCGCTACAACAAAATGAGTATTTCCAGAGGGAAAATAGACATTTCTGAGTTAGACAAATCCCTTGCAGTTCATCGACAGCACATGATGAAAGCTGGCTGCAGATCCAGGGAGCAGGAAGCCACTCTGCAGCAAGACGTCTGCCACGTGGTATCGGCCAGGCTCACTGCAGCACTTGAGGGCCCACAGGGCTCCCGACGCTGAGCTAGGGACGCCCCCGGCCGCAAGGGGCTGGCTACCGAGGCCCCCGTGCCATGGGGTGGACTGAGACAGTCAGCCAGGGAAGGCAGTGGCCTTGCACAGGGGCTCTCTGCTGCAGCCTTGCCTGGTGGCCCTGGGTAAACTGTCCTCGCCGGAGCCCCAGCTTCCTTACCCGTAAAGCGGGGAAATGGGGCCGCAACTTCCCAGGACAGTTGTGAGAATTCAGCGCAGTGACTGAGCCCACGATCTAACTCTTAACGGCCAGAGCGCAGCCTGGCTCTGCTACTTCCCACAATCATTCACACGCGTACACCGCAGCCATGGATTTCAAGAGCTACACACAGAGGACACATTTACTAATCACAGAGTAAACCATTTAAAGCAAGCACAAAACATCATCCACCTACCAGAAGCGTCTGTTTCTCTTTACAATCAAAGTGCTTTAAACTTTTAAGAGACACTGTGAAACTTGAAGAAGAGAGAGGGAAAAGTTAACATGAACTTCCTCTAATAAGCTAAAACCTTTCCCTGTCTCTGATTAAGATTAGTGGAGGCCGCTGGAGGCCCCACCAGCCCCAGCTTATTTATGGAAGGTGACTGTTTCCCCAGCTGCCAAGAAGCTCCCAACGCACCATGGTGGGTCCAGTGACTTCAGCAACACTGACTGGGCCCCGCCAGGACAGGCCGACCTTGGGGCCTGGGTCTCCACTCCACCTCCCACCCTTCGGGGGCAGCACAGAAGTACCAGATGACACCGGTTCTGCGCGTTCGACTTGGGGATATGCAATGCGATGGTTTTAAAGGCTGCTTTCAGCCGGCTGATCCATCCACGTGTGCTTTCATCCCATGACTAAGGAACGACCAGGTAACCCAGGGGCAAACTCAGGTGGACGCAGGGATGCTGTCTGCACACCTGCGTGGACATTTTGCTGGTTTGTGGGAAACAGGGCCCCAGTGAGTGTCTGGTTGGGCTGCCTTTCAAAGCCAGCAAATCAAGTTGTGAAAACTGGGGTGTTTGACCAGACCCTTCACACACAGCCTCTGTTTGACTCACCCATCCCAGTGAGTGAGAGGTCACAAGAAGGGCACACCTCCAGTGAGACCCCACTAGCCCTGCCCGGGCCTGGACTCCTGCCGGGGTCTCCCCTCTGTCCCTCCATCCCCACGCTGGCTCTGACTCTGAGAGCGGCCAGCCTGCCCCCTCAGGCCCATTCACAGAAACCAAGAACAGCGGGTTACCCTTTCATTTTCGGGTTCATGTGTCCTTCGATGTATAGCACACTTGCTTTCTTATCTCTCTGCCTGACGCTTTTGACCTGTTCACAAATCCAAGAAAATAAAACGTCAAAACGAAAGAGATCGTGGATTTTAAATATTTTTTTGTGACATCACATGATACATCTAACAGGTGCTGACCCCAGCTCTGGGGGTGACCCCAGCGAAGTCTCCCGCAAGGCGGCGCTGAGAAACGGCCCCATGCTCTGCCACACGCATCACTTGAACGCTTTCCCATCTGAGCGGAATCAGCCAGTTTTGTTTGGGTTTTTTAATAAAAAGAACCACAGCTACCACTACCAGCTGCCTCTTTAAATAAGCGTCCTGAGATTCTCCAGCGGCTCAGCAGGGCAGGTTTGTCCTCCTAATGCTCTGGGTGAGTGGAGGAAGTGCAGAAAGGCTCGGGAACAAGCCCAGGCCACACGGGGAGGGGCAGGGACTACAGGGCGCTGCCACCTCCCCACAGCCTCCCCAGTCCTGGCCTCCCAGGGCCACCGTGAGAAGGCAGTGAGGAGCGCTGGCGACCAGCGCCTCCGATGGCCCTTCCGCCCTGCGCTCTCAGGGAGGCTGCCTGCTCTTATGCCCCAGGAACCTGTCACATCAGTGACCTGTTAACCCAGCAGGGACCCCAGAAACTGATGAAAACAAGGGAAAGACTACCAAGGTGCGGGAGAGGAAACCAGTGCCAAGGGAGGGCGGAGGGTCCAGAAGCCCGGCCTCCATCACCGCCGGCCAGTAGGCGACACAAGGAGCCCAGCTAGGCCATAAACGTGTTGAACCTCCCCAGCAAACACCACACAGATTCAATCCCCGGTTTCCCGGAACCATAATCAGTCACATGCAAGGAGCCTGGGTGACTCGAGTGAGGTCAGTCATTAGAGCAACAAAGGCGTCTCTGGATTACTGCAGGGCCAATGCCTTTTGGCATTTGTGTCTTAGGAGGATAAAGGAAAAAAAGGGGTAAAATATGAAGGAGAGGTGAAGGCCAGGACAGCACCTGTGCCCAGGACAACAATCAAACTAATGACCTGCAACTTCCAGGCCTGCAGAGACAGAAGCAGGGAATCTGCCCCGGCTTGAACTCATCACCCACACCGGGAACTTGGACAGGATTTCGAATTCCTGTTTGTACACATGCAACCAACCCCACCACAAAATCCAAATTAATGAGTTCTCCTGGGGGAAAATGGGGTGAAATGCACAATATTTTAAATGAGCGAATCACAATTCTTTTTTTTCCTTTTTCTTTCCCCCGGAGACGGAGTCTCACTCTGTCACCCAGGCTGGAGTACAATAGCACAGTCTTGGCTCACTGCAACCTCCACCTGTCGGGTTCAAGCAATTCTCCTGCCTCAGCCTCCCGAGTAGCTGGGATTACAGGCGCACGCCACCATGCCCGGCTAATTTTTTGTATTTTTAGTACAGTCAGGGTTTCACCATGTTGGCCAGGCTGGTCTCGAACTCCTGACCTCAGGTGATCCACCCACCTCGGCCTCCCAAAGTGCTGGGATTACAGGCGTGAACCACTGCACCCGGCCGCAAATATTTTTTTCGAGCAGGTCTTTCTAAGCCTGCTTGGTGAAAATGTGGCCTATCAACTTAACACCATTGTGCCTTAATTTAGGTACAGGCATCTCCTGAAGTCTTTTCTAAAAACCCACCAACTTTTCCCAGGAAAAACAAAACAATGAAAACATTTATCCTGATCAAATTATCAAGAACTAAAGATGGATGGAATAAAAATTCATGAAATTTAAGTAACTACATCTTAGAAGACGGAGGAAGCTGTTCTTACCACTGCTGGCCAGAAGGGGTATTTTTTATATTTATGCCAGACTAGCATTCCTACTTCAAACGAACGTGGTTCTAGAATTAAAGAAAAAAGAAAAACAAAAAAAAAGAATAGACAAGTCAAATCCATATCAAGCACCAGGTGTAACAGCCTGAGAAAACACAGTTAGCACGATATTGTTAAAACCTGACTTTGTGTCATTCGCTTAAAAGATCAGGAGAATCTGAAAGGCAGATTCACATACCCTACACTACTTGAGTCTAACCACCAATGATGAGACAGTGAAACCAGCAGCTGAGTGGGGTGCTGCACTGGGTTCCCAGCTGTGACAAACGCACCCTTGGGATGGGAGGGGTGCCATGAGGGGCGGCTGGGGCTCTGTCCTATGTGTGCGCGACTTTTATAACTCTAAACCCCGCGGGAAGACATTTTTAAAGAGTGTGTGGCACAAAACAGAGGTGAGGTAATGGCACGCGGAGAAGACCCAAACACAAGGACTGAGATTCTAAAGAGGATTCTGGGAAACTACAGTCAAAAATGGGAAAATTATTTAAATCATAACTAGAAACTATTTATGAATGAAATATTTTCAATGCCAAAAAACAAGTGAATTATTTAAAATTTTAAAACTAAAGTATTAGAAAAACTACTGGAAACAGTCTGTCGTTAGACACACAAAGCCTGTGTCTGACCGCACTGTGGAAGGAAGGAAGTGCCGTGGTCCATAAACACAGATCAAAACCTAAAGGCCTATGAAGTAACCAACGCGACCAGAGAAAAAGGGAGGCCCACTGGGGTGAGTGTCTGCTGTGAACATGGCACAGCGTCGTTTCCCCAGTGAGGGGCATTTAGTCTTCAAGAGAAACTTCCAGGCCCACGTGGACAAACAATCAATTCAGAGGCCGGTCAGGGAACCCTCAGAAAGACGCCCAGCCTGACAAGTAGAAAACAAAACCAAACGGGAGCAAAACCCAGCTCCCACTGCAGGCAGGAGAAGCCAGGCAGCACCAGCCTCTGTATGTCCCCGGTGACCCGACCCCAGTGGGGCAGCGTGGTCGGAAAGGGCCCTTCCCAAGGACACTGTGCTCTTCGTGTGTGCGAACGGATCCTGCAGAAATGATTTCCTGGAAGTCCCCAATGGGTGCCCCACAGCACCTGCGGTCCTGGGACCATCCAGACAGGTGCCCAATGGGTGGGGCAGGGTTTGGTGAGTGGTGACTGCTCACCCCAGAGGAAAAGGATCAGAAGAGCATGTGGAAAACTGTTAAAAAGTCTGACCATTAGCATTAGGCAAAAAAAAGGGAAAATGTGAGACTGTAATGAAGCCCTTTCAATGATGGAAAAGCACTCAAACAGTGTGGACAAAAAAAGAACGACATAACAAGGCCACCGGCACGCAAGTGTGCGTGGAATGGTGCTCCCGAGGCTGCACACGCACCAGCTTCCTGGCCGGGGACATCCTGCGCCTTACGGATGCTGCCAGTGGGGAAGCCCGGGTGAGAAGCCCCCTCACCTCCCTTTACTATTTTTGCAACATCCTGTGAATCTATAATTATTCTGAAACTAGAAGGTTAAAGAAAAGAAAAACAAGACTTGGTTAAGAGGAATGGTTCACGGGCGAGTCTCAAGTGGGGCTGGTTCTTGGGACTTGGTTTGCGAAGCCGACTTTCTGTTCGCGGCTGGCTCAGATCTTTGGGTCTCTCATTTCTAGTCCCTTCCACGTAGATGCTCAGGGGCACCTAAAGGCAGGTTTTCCTCTAGTGCAAGCAGCTACTTACAGGAGGGGCGCGGGAGTAGTTCACCCTTGGGCTGAAGACCCTGCCTCCCTGGACAGCTCCCCAAACGCCATCACCAACGGAAGCCGCGAGACAGTACGTGGCCACACCCGAGCAATGGCGACGCAGCCCCTCGGCTCACTGGGCCATCCCTCACTCCCCGCGAGGGGACAGGAGGACAAGAGCTTGAGGTAAGTGACAGGAGTAATGCTCTAACAGGGAGGGCTGGGCCGTCTCTTCCCAGGAGTCTCTCGTCCCTTTGTGTAGGTTATTCTTAAGATAGAGGACTGAAAACGTGACACTTCTGAAGGTCCCTTCCAGGTCTCGGTTCAGCGGGAGAGAAATGAACTCGCAGGAGACCTTTCGTGGAGAATGTGGGGCCCGGTCTCGGAGCCCCGCCGCCACTGCCTCTGAGCGCACCGTTAGGACTGCCGGCGCCCCCTGGTCGTTTCTTACCGTGGTATAAAAGGACTCTTGGTGGCTCCTCGTCCTCCTCGTCTTCCTCCAGGATAGAACGCATGGAATTAGACCCCGTGGACTCTTCGGAAGACTGGCACTCTGCCAATAATGTGATATTAGACTTTCATGGTCATTGCATTGTCTTGATGACTCATCCCGAGAAAACATTTCATGACACATGACCATCGATGCATAAAGAAAAGGTTCCATGCTATACACAACTCCACACTGCCAAATTCAAACAGAGTGCGCTTCTAATAAACTACATTTTAAAGAAAAACGCAAGAGGGAAGGAGGGAAGGAGGGAGGGAGAGAGGCCTGCGGTGAAGGGAAGGCGGGCCGTAAGCAGCAGCCACCTCGGCCACAGAAGCTGCGCGCACTCTGGGTGGGAATCCCTTTTGTCCCGGCCTGGCTGCCCCTTCACATCTGAAGCAATCAGTGGATATGCAGGGAGGGGGCCAGGACAAGAGCTGACTATAGAACAGGGTAGGGGTGCGGATACACAGGGAGGGGGCCGGGACGGGAGCTGACTATGGAACAGGACAGGGGTGCGGATACGCAGGGAGGGGGCCGGGACAGGAGCTGACTATGGAACAGGGTAGGGGTGCGGTCACTTTGTCTTCAGAGCGTGGCAACCTCAGTTCCCTGCCGCTTCCAACGTGCTAAGGAGATGATGACCTCAGGAAAGAAGTTCAGAGTACACACTGAAATATCTGCGCGGTAAGTTTGTAGCAAGTAGATTTCCAGACATTTGATCATGTGGTAATTAAGATTTCTCAACTAGCATTTAAAAAATAAAGGATGCTACAGTGTTAAAAGGAAAAAAGTCACAGTGCTTGCCTGCAACCACACAAAAATATATCTGCACAGGAATTCTTTAAAAAGTCAGTCTTTTGAGTGAGTGAATCACTTTTGAGATTCCTGCCCAATTTAATAGGAATGCGTTACTGCTTCCGTAAAAGAGTTAATCCTCGGGGTGCAGCCGCAGCTGCGGCCTCAGCACAGCCACAATGCTCCCAGCCGCGCCGCAGACAATCGTGGCCCGCCGCCCCTCTACGGGCTCCCCACTCACTCAACTCCCTTCCCTTCTAAACAAAAATAAGAAGACAAATATTTAGAAGTTGAAGCAATTATAGCCCAGTGGGGAGACAAACAAAAAGGAATGAGGAAGTCTCTGCTCTAAGTCTGTTTTGGCAACGATCTCATTAAAATCTGGTCAAAAACACCCACGTGCCTGGCTCCCAGTCTGGCTGCGGAAGAGCAGGACTCCACCCTCTGCGCTCTCCTCCTCCACGAGAAACTTTTACCTTTCTCCAGCTTCTGGGAATCCGGGCAAGGAAGACATCTGGTTGCATCCGCAGAGGCGTGGGAGGGAGGCGGGCCGAGCCTGGCGGTGCTGCGCAGGGTCATAGACTCTCTGGGCCCTGGCCCCGGCCCGGGGGATGGTGCGGCCCCTGCTGCCATGGGCTCCAGCTGCACGGCAGGCGGCCTCTGGCTGCCATCCAGGCGCGGCCTCTTTTTCGCAGGGCATTCTCCAGGCTCTGAGCAGGCCGAGGGCTCAGGGGCTGGGGGCGCAGTGAGGCTGCCCAACGGCAGACCGGGGTCGTGTCCCTCAGCGTTGGCACAGGGATCGTCCTCCCTGACCCCGGAGGGCAAGGACGGGGCTGCCCAGCTGCCTCCTTTGCTCCCCATGTCTCTCTCCGTGTCGTCCTCTGAAAGGGAAGATCCATTCGGGCACAAGCTAGCCTTCTGCGCTGAGTTTCTTCCCCTCTTACTTGCAAGAGTCCAATTTTTGTGGTGGATTCTGGACCCACTCTCATCCTGGGCACCACCTCCAGCTGGGAGGACCAACGGGCCTCTTGGGTTTTCACTTTTCCTGAGCCCCTTCTTGTGGTCCACTTTGCACTCGGGGTCCTTTTCACAAGTGAACGAACTTGACAGGCTTTGTTGCACACATGGCCTCCTCCTGTGAGGTCTGGAACTGCCCAACACGTCTCCACGGGGAAGAGATGAGGAGTTCGAATCACAGGGCGAGGAGACGTGCTCCGTGGGCTTCCCTCGCAGAGACCGGTCGGCTCTACCTGTCCCTGCAGAGCTTTCTTGACTCCAAATCGAGCCCTCGCTCAGAACGTCCAGAGCCACGCGCAGCGACCGTCTGTAGGCCAGTTCTTCCAGGGGTGCCGCAGGAACCTCATTCTGTGAGGCTGCAAGGACCGAACACACACAATGCCGGTTACGTTCACTGCACAGGCACTGCGGTCACGGCATCGCTTTAGAAGCCCGCTTGTCTCATTCTGACGGCTAGTTTCATACCTAAATCACTGAAGGGGAGGACTAACATTTCTCACCTACATTTTCCCAAAAAGGAGACGAGGCTACAGAACGACAGCTATTCATTCCGGGATTCGAGGCTTCATTTTTTTAAAAACCAAATTTACTGACCTTAACCTGATTGGCTAAAAAGATAAATTCCTCCAAGTTACAAAACAATACCGTGAGCAAAATGTATTCAAATGTTTTGCAAATCCTCTCTCAGCCTTACAATTTCAAATTCAATCAGGGTCAATAAAAACCAATGCCAACTAAATAAAGAACTCTGCTGGCAACGTATTCTTGGTTGGTGCGGGGGTCGGTGGTAGCAAGGAATAGGAGATTTAAAAGACTCATTGTGGGCTGGTAAATTTTCAATACTTCTTTGCAAGGGCATTTCAAAGCCAGCAAAGAGCATCGTGGGCCTCTGGTTTCCAGCCCAACCTCCCTGCTGCAGCACTTTTATTTATTCATTCCAACATATAGATACGGCGCTATTTATTTGAACAAGATGATGGATGTAATATCACAACTCAGCGGGCATAATGCCTCAATCAGAACAGTATTCTCCCCTTTGAATATTAAAGGCACCCACAAACAACCAGCCCCCCAACACAATCTGCGCCAACAAGGACGACGCCATCCAAGATGATGGTCAGCCCTGCCTAAGTTATGCAGAGATGGATCCTGCTTTAAACAAGAGCTGTTTTTCGGAAGACACAGGAAAATAGACCTGATTTTATAAACATCATTGGAAGGAATTCCGGTCCATCTTTTCACAAGAGAAACAATTATTTGCAAATGGGATAAACAGTTCCACTTTGAGAAGGAAGGCTGGCAGGTTTGGGTTTGCACAACTGTGGCTAGGGGGCAGGCAGTCACCAGTGCTCCTCACTTGTCATGTGTGTGCATGACCAGTCCCCGGCTGGGCTCAGGCAAAGCTTTTCTCACCCACAGTGTGCAAAGGAGGTGGGTGCTAAACTGAAGGCCTGGGAGAAAGCGCACCCGGATGGATGGGAAGCCGAGAGCTCCACTTCCGACCTGCCTCGTGCCCCCCATGACAGTGCCTCAAACAATGGGTGCCACCAACCCCGGTGCCAGGCCACCCGTTCTCTCCCTTGGGCTCTGCTCTGGAATTTTAAACACACAACCAACTGCTTCTCAAACCTTGGGCTGAGACCAGACTGGCCAGGCAGCGACAGTACCACAGGAAGTCTTACTACAGGAAGAGGAAAGGAAAAAGGAGGGCCTCCCCCCTTATGGCAGCAAAGTCCTTCCTCGTCTTGTGTACTGGAGGCCACGGGGGTACGAGATGACCTTGATGCTCACCACTGACCATTCTGGGCGTCAAGAATAGGAGTGGTTCTAGGGGCAAATTCTGGAAAGGTTTAAGAAAGCAGATCCATTTTTCCTTCTCCTTCAGCTCAGGGGATTCGCGTTCCCTTGTATGAAGAAAAACATGGTGAACAGGGTGAATTTTTACCCAGAAAGCTGAGCCTTCACATTCTCCCAAATGACCTCTTATTTTATGAAAACCTAGTGGCCACTTAAAAATACGCTCTTACCTAACGAGGAAGCAATGGCTTCAATTTGAGACTTCTCTAGGATCTCAACTTCAGTGCTTTTCACCTTAATTCTGCAGAGACAAAATCGACGTTACACACCACCAGCCAACGCCGCCAAGACATTTTCAAACATGTTTTCCTTTAGATAACAAAAGAATTATTTTCATTTTCCTCCTCAACCTTCCACTTAAACCAAAAGTCACAGCCAACTAGGAATTCATCTGCCTGAGGTTACAGGCAGCAAGAACCCTGGTGAATGGTTTTTTTTTTTTTTTTTCCTTTTAAGACAGAAAAGGTTGGCTGGATTTAAAAGTAAAAATGAATTCAAATTGTGACTTTTATGAAGCAAATCCTACTTTCAACTGCACAAATAACTCCTTTGTTAGATTTTCAGAGTAGATGGTAATGTCACTAAAAGCTGTTTACAGCCCAGCAGGTGTGTTTTGGTTTAAAAGGATGTGCTTTCCTTTTAAACTCGAGTATTCAATTACCTTCCCAGCCGCAGGGAAAGTGTGAGCTAGGGACCAAGAGAGCTTCGGAGGCAGCTCTGAAGATGCAGGCAGGAGGGAGTGGGGCAGGTGGAGCTCCACAAGGAAGAGCAACAGGGGAGCCAATGCCTTGGACTACGCGGGATCAGTCTCCTTGCTCTCTTCAGAACTGGGAATTCTCACGACAGATGCACCCTCGCCACAATCACGCAGGACTGACCGGGGCGTCGGAATCGCCGTCATTCTAGATGATCTACACCTTCCCAGTGCCAGACGCGCCCTCGCCACAATCACGCAGGACTGACTGGGGCGTCGGAATTGCTGTCATTCTAGACAATCTACACCTTCCCAGTGCCAGACACTCACGGAGCAGAACAATGTGCCGCCTGGCCATCAGTTATTTGCCTTTTGAACGTTAAACACTAGTTTAGAGTGACAGGCTCAAAAACCAAATATTTCAAAATTGATGGGCCTGTCACAGATGTTTCTGAAAAAAGACACACAGATCTCTGGGAAGGAAATATCCCTATTTTCCTGGCATGGCACTGATTAAGAAACAGTCAAAAAAAAAAAAAAAAAGGAAATATCCCTATTTTAACCACAAATAGGGTCTACCCTGAGTATAATCTACATGTATTCAGTGTTTGTACCAATCTCTCCATAGATCTCACAGAATGCCTCGTTTGGATCTTCAGCTTCCAAACTGACATAAAATCAAACTAGTTGCTTTCTCATGAGGTTATTATGAGCATTAATGGATTACACAAATGGTGAATAAGCCCATTAAGAGTGGGCTTCAACTGTTTTGGGGGAGTAGGGGATTGAAGTATCAGAAATCTACACAGGAAAAAACAGTAGTAAAACAACACAACACTTAACTTTTCCTCTAGGGAGAGGATTTGCACAGCTAGAAAATATTCCTTTCTTCTCTTATTTTTTGTT
Source organism: Pan troglodytes (assembly GCF_028858775.2). Lineage (NCBI taxonomy): Eukaryota > Metazoa > Chordata > Mammalia > Primates > Hominidae > Pan > Pan troglodytes. The sequence goes on along the minus strand of NC_072418.2, from coordinate 3,652,319 downwards.
GAAGTCGCGGTTCGGGCCAAAACCTACATTTAAAACAAAAGAAAATCCTTGTTATTACAACAGCTGACAGTGAGAAACAGTGGCAAACTTTAGCACAAATGCAGCAGGTAATCCTGAAGGCCTATAACCATGGGATTTCAGATATTTGGTCCAATCCCCATTGTTTCACAGATGGGGAAACTGAGGCATGAGAGGCCAGTGGCAGACAAAGACAAGGACCCGGGCTTTTGCATTGCAGCTGAGCACTGTCTACTGAATTGCTGGAAAGCATTCCCTGAACACGACCATAATTTACTATCACACGGATTCTTGCCAGATCTTTCCTGGAGTTACAGCCTTACATGCCTTTTTATAGCTGATTCTTTTTTTTTTTTTTTTTTTTTTTTTAGTGTGAAAAAAAAAGACATTTCTGGAAGTGTAACCTTGGAAGCACTAGACCAAAACCCCATTAAATGGGGAACGAGAATCAGTGCCAACCGTTCTGGCTCAATTATTTCACTGAAGCAAATCCTAGGTATCTCCTGATAAAGATTTTACTTGTCACCCGAAAGTCATTTCTAATTCCTGAAATTACAGAATAATGGCTGTCACCTTTGCAGGCCATAATCGCTTTTCCCATCGGCAGAGGACATACTTGGCATCCGCCATCATTTACACTCATGTGGCAAGTGGCAATGATTTGGCACAACGTACTCCCAGGTCTGACGCCAATGTGTCCTGGAACGAAATTTGCACGGTGGTTTATACAACTGTTTGCTGGCGATGTTAACGCAGACACGGCCCTCAGGGGCAAAGGTTAGCTCGACTTAGCCTCAAGTAGATGGTTTAATTCCACAATCTTGCATTGAGATGCTCAATGCCAAAAAGCAGACTGACAAACAGAAACGACGAGGCTCGGTATCCAGGGAGGCGCCTGCATTTTTTCATAAATAAAATACAGCACAGTCCCTCCCAAAGGTTCTGTCTAGATTAGTTTTAAAAGGCTCCTGAATAAATCATCTCCGTGCGGAAGACCTGCCTCCGACCTCGGCAGGAGAGGCATTTTACACAATCAAAGCTCACAACCCTCCCCAATTTGGGGAGTTAACAGTTGACCACAGCACACACACACAAATAAGAGCGGAAAAACGACTGCTCTTTTGGCTGCCATGTCCCTGAAAGAACGGGGACAGCTGCAGACCGTTCATAGCATCAATGGGAAGGACTGGCTTGGCTGTTGACAGAAATGAAAAGGCGGTTTGGGGGTGGGGGTGGAATTTAGCAACAACGGAGGGGGGCGTCCCCGCAGCAGGGAAGAGGAGGTTCCCGGCAGAGGTAGGGGTGGCGTTTCCAGCAAGAGAGGGGATCACAGCAGCAGCAGAAGTAGGGGTCCAGGCAGCAGGGACAAGATTTCATGGCGGAGGAAGGGTTGCGGCTTGCAGGAACGGGGGATTCAGGCAACAGAGAAGGGGGTCACAGCAGAAGCGGGGGGGCTCAAGGAGCAAGAATGAGGGCTCACGGAGGAGGTGGAGCGGAGGGTCCAGGTGGCAGGGATGGGGGATTTCACGGTTGGGGGGGGGGATCCAGGGAAGCAGGTAGGGGTCCAGGCAAGAGATGGGGTTCACGGCAGACGTGAGGGGGATCCAGGGAAGGAGACAGGAGTCCAGGCAGCAAGGATCGGGGAGCGGGTCCACGCAAGAGATGGGGTCCGGGCAGTTGTGGAGGGGCCCACTGCGGCAGGGACGGGAAAAGGAGTCCAGGTAAAGTGAGGGGCCCACGGCGCCAGGGGCGGAAAAGGGGGTCCGGGCAGAGTGGGGGACCCATGTTGCCAGGGGCGGGAAAGGGGGTCCCGGCAGAGTGGGGGGCCCACGGCGGTAGGGACCGGGCGCTCCCGGAGGAGTCTCTAGGCCGGGGCCCCCCCTCCCCACAGGCCCGGCCTCCTCGCCTCGGCCCGGCCTCCTCGCCTCAGCCCCGCCCGGCGGAACCGAGGGGACGCATCCCGCGGGCTCACCGGGCCCCCGGCTTTCCCCAGCGCGGCGCCCCAAGCCCGGGCAAGGAGGCCGCGGCGGCCCCAACAGCGGAGGACCCGCCCGCCAACCGCTGCCGTCCGCGCCGCCCGCGCTCACCGCCTCCGCCGCCGCCGCCGCCGCCGCCGCCGCCGCCGCCGCCGCCGCTCCCCGCGGGGCCGGGGGCGGGGTTTGCCTCGCGGCGGCGCCAAGCTCCGCCCCCTTCCGCCCGCTGCCCAATGGGACGCGCGCGCTCCCAAGGAGCGCCGGCCTCACCCTCTCCGGCGTCCACGGCCGCGCGCCGGCCCCGCCCCTTCCGCCACGCGTCTACCCCTTTTTCCCGCGAGTGCTGCCTGAGGAGACCGGTTGGCGGGGCATGTGTGGCCGCTCCCGGGCGCCGCCCTCCCGCGCTCCCGGCCCTTTGTCCTCCAGTCAGACCCCGGACACCGCCCTCGCGGGTCTCGGTGGGAAAACAGGCTCCCCCGCCCGCGGCGATCCCTGAGAGAACCTTCCAGAACTTTCGAGAATCTTCCAGGTCCTGCGGCACCTCCCAGCCCGGGAGCTGCGCGCCACGGACCCAATTCCGGCTGATCCCAACCGATCCCAAAGCCAGGCATCCCCGCAAAGGCGTCATAAGCTTCTGAACGAGAGCAGGACCCACCTTGGGAGGGTCCCAAGACCGCCGGGGGCACCGGAAACAGCCGCGGGTGGCGGGAGCCCCGGAGCAGTCGCTCCATCAGTGTCAGGCCTTTCCCTGAGCGGTTTTTGATTTTTTTTCAGACGGAGTCCCGCTCTGTCACCCAGGCTGGAGCGCAGTGGCGCGAGCTCAGCTCACTGCAGCCTCCTCCTGCTGGGATTACAGGTGCGCGCCACCCCACCCGGCTAATTTTTGTATTTTTAGTAGAGAATACTAAATGTTGATCAGGCTGGTCTCAAGCTCCTGACCTCAGGTGATCCGCCTGCCTCGGCCTCCCAAAGTATTGGGATTACAGGCCTGAGCCACCTCGCCAGCCCCCACAGTTCTTTAAAAGCAAAGGAGGCCGAATTGGCAGATCCTTTAAGCCCAAGGATTGGAGACCAGCCTGGGCAACATGGCGAGACCCCATCTCTATAAAAAAGATACAGGCTCACTCCTGTAATCCCAGCAGGAGGCCGAGGCGGGCAGATCACATGAGGTCAGGAGATCGAGACCAGCATTGCCAACATGGTGAAACCCCGTCTTTACTACAAATACAAAAATTAGCCGGGCGTGGTGGCGATGCCTGTAATCCCAGCTATTCAGGAGGCTGAGGCAGGAGAATCGCTTGAATCCCGGAGGCTGAACTTGCAGTAAGGGGAGATCGCGCCACTGCACTCCAGCCTGGGCAACAGAGTGGGACTTCGTCTCAAAAAAGGAAAAAATTAAAAGACTTATAGCAGCATTCGTCACGCACTGACCCCGACTCCTCAAGGGGAAGGGGCGACAGCAAAGCTGGCTCTAACTTCTTTTTCCTTCTCACACTTGCGGGAATAGAAGGTTTGTGTCTTCGGTCGATCCCAGCAACCTCAGCGACTGATTTTTTTTTCCTTTATTAAGTTGAGAATGTTCACCTTTCACTTTTTTTAAATTTTTATTTACGTTTTTGAGTCGAAGTTTGGCTCTGTGGCCCAGGCTGGAGTGCAGCGGCCCAGTCATAGCTCACTGCAGCCTCAACCTCCCAGGCTCAAATGATCCTTCCACCTTAGCCTCCGGAGAAGCTGGGACCACAGTGCGGACCACCATGCCTGGCTAAGATTTTTATTTTTTGTAGAGAGAGGGTCTTGCTATGCTGGCCAGGCTGGTTTCGACCTTTTGGGCTCAAGTGATCCTCCCACCTCGGCTCCCCAAAGTGCTGGGATCACAGGTAGGATCCACCTTGCTCAGCCGTCTCAGTTTGTCTATAAAATGGGGGTGGCGGTCTGTGGGTGGTTGGCAAGAACTATGTCTCTGATATCCTCTCACGTTAAATCTGAGCTGGCGGTGGCTCAGGCCTGTAATCCCAGCACTTTGGGAGGTCAAGGCAGATATATCGCCTGAGGTCAGGAGTTCGAGACCAGCCTGGCCAATATAGAGAAACCCCCATCGCTACTAAAAATACAAAAATTGGCTGAGCATGGTGGTGTGCACCTGTAATCCCAGCTATTTGGGAGGCTGAGGCAGGAAAATCTCCTGAACCCAGGAGGCGGAGGTTGCAGTGAGCTGAGATCGCGTCAGTGTACTCCAATGTGGGTGACAGAGCAAGACTGACTCTGTCTCAAAAAGAAAAAAGAAAAAATCCTGAGCTGGCGTGTGACCTGCTTCAGCCCAGGGAATACAGCAGAAGGGGTGCTGTGCCAGATCCAAGCCTCTGCCTCAGGAGGAGTGGGGCCCAGTGCGGTGGCTCCCGCCTGTGCTTTGGGAGGTGCTTTGGGAGGCTGAGATGGGAGGATCACATGAGCCCAGGAGTTGGAGACAGGCCTGGGCAACATAGTGAGACCCTGCCTGTACAAAAACAAAAAAGAATTAGCCAGGCATGGTGATGCACACCTGTAGTCCCAGCTACCCAGGAGGCTGAGGCAGGAGGATTGCGTGAGTCTGGGAGGTCGAGGCTGCAGTGAACCGTGATTGCACCACTGCACTCCACATGACAAAGCAAGACCCTGTCTCAAAAACAAAACAAAACAAAACACAGCGTGGCAACAGCTCACGCCTGTAATCCCAACACTTTGGGAGGCCAAGATGGGAGGATTGCTTGAGCCCAGGAGTTCAAAGCTCCTATGAGCTCAAATGAGGTATATTGTTTTAATTTGTTTTAGAGACAGAGTCTTGCTCTTGTTGCCCAGGCTGGAGTGCACTGGTGCAATCTCGGCTCGCTGCAACCTATACCTCCCAGGTTCAAGCCATTCTCCTGCCTCAGCCTCCCCAGTAGCTGGGATTACGGGCACACGCCACCACACCCGCCTACTTTTTGTATTTTTAGTAGAGACAGGGTTTCACCATGTTGGCCAGGCTGGTCTCAAGCTCCTGACCTCATAATCCACCCACCTCGACCTCCCAAAAACGCTAGGATGACAGGCGTGAGCCACCGTGCCTGGCCTCTGGCTCTGGTATTAAATAAATTAATGCTTTTAAAGTACTTGTGCCAGTGGTGAAATGTTAGGTCTTATTTTATTAAATGTCTTCTCCATTCGTCTGTGAGTTCCCTGAGTCCTGTTTTCTTCACCATTGTAAGCCCAGTCCGTGTCACCGAGCGCTCACTCAAATTTGGTTTAAAGAATGAATTTCTCTCCTAAACCGTAGAGATTCACAGTTGCAATAAAGCGGCTGCTTCTAAGGCAGCACAAAGGCCTGGCAGGTCGCTGCAAGAACGTCCTTTCACAGGCTTCTTCCGGCTCCACGTCAGTTATGGCTTTAATTAAAACGTTTCCCCTTCTGCTGGAAATGTATCATACACAATTCCCTCTGTTACTCAAGGCGTTGTAAGACAACGGTCGCTATCGTATTTTTATTAACCAGACCGCTATTGTGAGACATTTCAGCGATTCCTGATTTTTCCATGATTTAAATAAGGCCGCAGAAAGCAACTCTCGTACGTAAATCTTGGTGCACCTCTGATTATATCCTTATGATAAATCCCTGGAGGCGGAAATTGCTGGGTCTGAGGGTCTGGACATCCTCAAGGCGTTTGACAGATGACGTCAAGTTGCTTTTCAGAAAGGTACCAATTCACATTGGCGGCAGCCCTCCATTACCACGGCCCATCTAACACCCTGCACGAGGGCCGGGCGTGATTATTTCTCTCATCTTTGTTAATTTGATGATGGGTGAAAAATGTATTGTTTGTTACTGAACCATGAACTAAATCAAAGATTAAAACACACAGACACACACCTAGTGTGCCAGCCTGAACCAGAACTGAATCTATATTTTCTAAAGTGATTGAACTGTAACATCAAAATAGCCTCTGAACTGAAACTCAACCAGTGTTCCAACCCATTCAAGTCCCTAATTAGGCCATAAGGGGACCACACTGGAAACCTTGACCAGACCTTGACCTTGTTAACACGGAGCTACGACCGCCAGCTTTGACGGGGCCCCACTGCCAAGGAGCTTTACAGATGTCCAATTACCAGCCCCCTTCACACAAGCCAGGTTTTTACATAGGAAATTCAGAACACAAGAGAGAGGGCTGTCACTGGTGTTTCTGGAGACCCAGGGGCTCCACGGAAGTCAGGATTGTCTTGGGGAGACCAGGATGACTTGAGCCCAGAAGGTCGAGGCTGCAGTGAGCCGATAACGCTCCACTGCGCTCAGGCATGGGCTATACAGGGAGACCGTGTTGCTACAAAAAAAAAAAAAAAAAAAAAGGCCAGCCGGGTGCGGCGGCTCACGCCTGTAATCCCAGCACTTTGGGAGGCCAAGGTGGGCGGATCACGAGGTCAGGAGTTCAAGACCAGCCTGGCCAACATGGTGAAACCTCGTCTCTACTAAAAATACAAAAATTAGCCAGGCGTGGTGGCAGGTGCCTGTAATCCTAGCTGCTTGGGAGGCTGAGGCAGGAGAATTGTTTGAATCCAGGAGGCAGAGATTGCAGCGAGCCGAGATGGTGCCACTACACTCCAGCCTGGGCAGCAGAATGAGACCTCAACTCAAAAAAAAAAAAAAGAAAAAAGAAAAAGTGGCTGGGCACAGTGGCTCACATCTGTAATCCCAGCACTTTGGGAGGCTGAGGCGGTGGATCACCTGAGGTCAGGAGTTTGAGACCAGCCTAACATGGTGAAACCCCCGTTTCTACTAAAAATACAAAAAAATTAGCCAGGCATGGTGGCAGGCGCCTGTAGTCCCAGCTACTGGGGAGGCTGAGGCAGGAGAATGGCGTGAACCTGGGAGGCAGAGGTTGCGGTGAGCCACGATCACGCCACTGCACTCCAGCCTGGGCAACAGACTGAGACTCTGTCTCAAAAAAAAAAAAAAAAAAGAAAAAGAAATTTTCTGTAGAGACACAGTCTTGCTCTGTTGCCCAGGCTGGTCTCGAACTTCTGACCTCAAGCGATCCGCCACCTTCGACCTCCCAAAGTGTGTGGTCCATGCCTCTTCCTCTTATAAGGACATCTCATTAGATTAGAGCACACTCTTCTCCAATACAACCTCATCTTTTTTTTTTTTTTTTTTTTTTTTTTTGAGACAGAGTCTCTCTCTTTGGCCCAGGCTGGAGTGAAGTAGTGAGATCTCGGCTCACTGCAACCTTCGCCTCCCGGGTTCAAGAGATTCTCCTGCCTCAGCCTCCTGAGTAGCTGGAACTACAGGCACGCGGCACCACGCCCGGCTAATTTTTTTGTATTTTTAGTAGAGACGAGGTTTCGCCATGTTGGCCAGGCTGGTCTCAAACTCCTGACCTCAGGTGATCCACCCGCCTCGACCTCCCAAAGTGCTGGGATTACAGGAGTGAGCCACTGAGCCCGGCCACAACCTCATCTTAACTAATTATGTCTGTGGAGACTCTGCTTCCAAGGAAGGTCACATTCTGAGGTTCTAGGGAGACGTATATTTTGGCTGACACTATCCAACACGGTCCAGCGAGGGTGAGTGTGAAATCAACCTTAGCCGTGTCTAGTAGCTGCACCGTGGGGATGCCCCTCATTTCAGGGCTGCCTCGCTCCGCCGCACTCATGTGGGACACTTTCCACACTGGAACGTAATTACTGGTCTACACGCTTGTCCTTCCTCAGGACGCCGGCCTCCTGTGGACAAGCGACCGTGTGTCATTCATTCTTGCATTGTAGAGGATGAGAAAAAAATTAATTTTACCAGCTGGCACCAGAATTCATTTTAAGAGACGCAACTGGGCTTGTTTAGGAAAATACCTTAATTAGGGCCAGGGGCACGTGAGGGAAGCCTGAGAGCATGAGATAAAAATGACCCACAAAGAGACCGCCGAACTCCTCTGCAGGAGAATACAGCTGCAGTTTGGGGGTCACCGGAGAGGGGCTGTGGAAGGTGGGGACCCAGAGAGGTGAAGACACAGACAGATAGCCAGAGAGACACAGGAAGGACAAATGGGGGGGTCAGGACGTCCCCCGGCATTTTGGGAAGGGCAAGGGCTTTCGGGAGCTGGCCTCCCCCAGCTAACACAGAGCAAGATGGAAATGCATGTCCAGCTACTCATGAGGCTGAAGCAGGCAGATCCCTTGAGCTCAGGAGTTCAAGACCAGCCTGGGCAACATAGTGAGACCCCCATCTCTACAAAAAAATGACAAAATTAGCCAGGTGTGGTGGTGCACGCACCTGTGGTCCCAGCTACTCAGGAGGCTGAGGCATAAGGATCATTTAAGTACAGGAGTTCGAGGCTGCAGTGAGCTATGATTGCGCCACTGCACACCAGCCTGGGTGCCAGAGCGAGACACTGACTCAAAGAAAATTGAGGCAGAGGCTGGGTGCGGTGGCTCACACCTGTAATCCCAGCACTTTGGGAGGCCAAGGCGGGTGGATCGCCTGAGGTCAGGAGTTCGAGACCAGCCTGGCCAACATGGTGAAACCCTGACTCTACTAAAAATACAAAAATCAGCTGGGTGTGGTGGTGGGTGCCTGTAATCCCAGCTACTCAGGAGGCTGAGGCGGGAGAATCATCGCTTGAACCTGGGAGGTGGAGGTTGCAGTGAGCCGAGATCATGCCATTGCACTCCAGCCTGGGCAACAAGAGCAAACCTCCATCTCAAAAAAAAAAAAAAAGAAAAAAGAAAATTGAGGCAGAGACAGGCAGGACTTGCTGGACCCTAGCTGGCACCCAGCAGATGTGCAGTATGTGTCTGTGTCCCCATAAGGGATGAATATTAAGGCGATTTTCGGGCCAAGCATGGTGGCTCACACCTCTAATCCCAGCACTTTCAGAGGCTGAGGCAGGTGGATCACTTGAGGCCAGGAGTTTGAGACCAGCCTGGCCAACATGGTGAAACCCTGTCTCTACCAACGCGGGTGGGAGGCGTTGAGGGGCCTGGGGCCGTCCTGGAATAAGGACAGGATCAGTGTCTTTTCCATCCTGTTTCTTAGCTTTGTTTGACTGGTTACCTGGGGCTTGTATTACTTCTGTTATTGTGAAACAAACAAACCGAAGTGAAAATAATTTTAAGACTTTTGATAGAGTCTGGCTCTGTGTCCCCATCCAAACCTCACCTTTTTTTTTTTTTTTTGAGACGGAGTCTCGCTCCTTCGCCCAGGCTGGAGTGCAGTGGCGGGATCTCAGCTCACTGCAAGCTCTGCCTCCCGGGTTCACACCATTCTCCTGCCTCAGCCTCCTGAGTAGCTGGGACTACAGGCACCCGCCACCACGCCCAGCTAATTTTTTTTTTTTTTTTTTGTATTTTTAGTAGAGACAGGGTTTCACCATGTTAGCCAGGATGGTCTCGATCTTCTGACCTCGTGATCTGCCGGCCTTGGCCTCCCAAAGTGCTGAGATTACAGGCATGGGCCACCGCGCCCGGCCCAAACCTCATCCTGTAGCTCCCAAGATTCCCACGTGTTGTGGGAGGGACCTTGTGGGAGGCGAGTGAATCATGGGAGCAGGTCTTTCCCGTGCTGTTCTCTTGATAGTGAATAACTCTCACAAGAGCTGATGGTTATATTTTATTTTTGAGACAGAGTCTCGCTCTGTCCCCCAGACTACAGTGTGGTGGTGCAATCTCGGCTCGCTGCAACCTCTGCCACCTGGGTTCAAGTGATTCTTCTGCCTCAGCCTCCCAAGTAGCTGGGATTACAGGCATCCGCCACCACACCTGGCTAATTTTTTGTATTTTTAGTACAGCCAGGGTTTCACCATGTTGGACAGGCTGGTCTCAAACTCCTGGCCTCAAGTGACCCACCTGCCTCAGCCTCCAAGTTTCCCTGCACAAGCTCCCTTCTCTTGTCTGCTGCCATGTGAGACGGGTCTTTCACCTTCTGCCATGATTGTGAGGCCTCCCCAGCCACGTGGAACTGTAAGTCGATTAAACCACTTTCTTTAGGCCAGGCTCGGTGGCTCACGCCTGTAATCCCAGCACTTTGGGAGGCCGAGGAGGGTGGATCACAAGGTCAGGAGTTCAAGACCAGCCCGGCCAACGTGGTGAAATCCCGTCTCTACTAAAGATACAAAAAATTAGCTGGGCGTGGTGGTGCATGCCTATAATCCCAACCACTCGGGAGGCTGAGGCAGGAGAATCGCTTGAACCTGGAAGGCAGAGGTTGCAGTGAGCCGAGATCACACCATTGCACTCCAGCCTGGGCAAAAAGAGCGAAACTCCATCTCAAAAAACAAAAACAAAAACAAAAAAAAGAGGAGATTAAGGTAAAATGTCATATGTCTGGGCTCTAATCCATTGTGACTGGTGTCGTTATAAAAGAAGAGATTAGAGCTGTGCACAGAGGCTCATGCCTGTAATCCCAGTGCTCTGGGGGGCAGAGGTGGGAGGAGCTTTTGAGGCCAGGAGTTTGACACCAGCTTGGGCTACATGACCAGAGACCCGTCTCTAGAAAACATTAAAAAATTAGCGAGGCCGGGCACTGTGGCTCAAGCCTGTAATCTCAGCACTTTGGGAGGCCGAGGTGGGCGGATCACGAGGTCAGGAGATCCAGACCATCCTGGCTAACACGGTGAAACCCCGTCTCTACTAAAAATACAAAGAATTAGCAGGGTGTGGTGCTGCGCACCTGTAGTCCCAGCTACTGGGGAGGCTGAGGAAGGAGAAACCGTGAACCCAGGAGGCGGAGCTTGCAGTGAGCCGAGATCGCGCCACTGCACTCCAGCCTGGGCGACAGAGCGAGACTCTGTCTCAAAAAAAAAAAAAAAAAATAGCTGGTCAGCTGAGCCCAGGGGCTCACGCCTGTAATCCCAGCAGTTTGGGAGGCTGAGGCAGGCAGATCATCTGAGGTCAGGAGTTCGAGACCCGTCTGACTAACATGGTGAAACCCCATCTCTACTAAAATACAAAAATTAGCTGGGTGCGGTGGTGCATGCCTGTAGTCCCAGCTACTCGGGAGGCTGAGGCAGGAAAATCGCTTGAACCAGGGAGGTGGAGGTTTCAGTGAGCCGAGATCGCGATACTGGACTGCAACCTGGGTGACAGCGTGAGACTGTCTCTCAAAAAAAAAAAAAAAAAAAAAAAATTAGCTGGGCATGGTGGCACACACCTGTAATCCCAAACTACTCGGGAGGCTGAGGCGGGAGGATCGCTTGAGCCCAGGAGTTTGAGACCAGCCTGGGCAACATAGCCAGGCCCTGTCTCTCCAAAAAATTTTTTTAATTTAGCAGTGAGGGCCAGGCATCATTGCTCATGCCTGTAATCCCAGCCCTTTGTGAGGCTGAGGCAGGCAGATCACCTGAGATCAGGGATTCGAGACCAGCCTGGCCAACATGATGAAACCCTGTCTCTACCAAAAATACAAAAATTAGCCAGGCATGGTGACATGTGCCTGTAGTCCCAGCTACTCAGGAGGCTGAGACAGGAGAATTGTTTGAACCCAGGAGGCGGAGGTTGCAGTGAGCCAAGACGGTGCCATTGCACTCCTGCCTGGGCAACAAGAAGGAAACTCTGTCTCAAACAAACAAACAACAAACAACAAAAACCAAAGTCATAGGCCGGGCACGCTGGCTCATGCCTGTAATCCCAGCACTTTGGGAGGCCAAGGCGGGAGGATCACCTAAGGTTGGGAGTTTGAGACCAGCTTGACCAACATGGAGAAACTCCGTCTCTACTAAAAACACAAAAAATTAGCCAGGCATGGTGGCACATGCCTGTAATCCCAGCTACTCGGGAGGCTGAGGCAGGAGAATCGCTTGAACCTGGGAGGCGGAGGTCGCAGTGAGCTGAGATCGCGCCATTGCACTCCAGCGTGGGCAACAGAGTGAGAATCCGTCTCAAAAAAAAAAAAAAAGCCTTTCATTTTAGCTGTTAGGCATTTCAGGGCAGGCTGTAAGGTGTCATCTCCATTTCAAAAAAAAAAAAAAAAAAAAAGCGCTGCCATTTGAGGATTTGTTTTCTCTCTTCTTTCTCTTTCCTTGTTCTTCTCCCAGACGTGGGTAATCTACAACCGTCTTTTATTTGTTTTCTTCAAGGTCCTACATCATATAATCTTACATTGTTCTCAGCCAAGAACTTCCTTCTTTGTCTGAAACTCTCGCACACAGACACAGCCTGCAATTCGCAGACAACCTCCCTGTACTCCCATCTCCCCCCTGAGACTGGGTGACTGCTGCACCTGCCACAGAGAACCCAGAATTCTCAGGGTCACCCCCAACTCTGTTTCAGTTTCTACCCCCAGACACACTGACCTCAAATGCAGATCCTGCAGGGTTTTTGTTTTTTTTTTTTTTTTTGAGACGGAGTCTCACTCTGTCGCCCAGGCTGGAGTGCAGTGATGTGATATCCGCTCACCGCAACCTCCGACTCCCAGGTTCAAGCGATTCTCCTGCCTCAGCCTCCCGAGTACCTGGGATTATCAGCACCCGCCACCATGCATGGCTAACATTTATATTTTTAGTAGAGATGGGATTTCACCATGTTGGCCAGGCTGGTCTCGATCTCCTGACCTCAGGTGATCCACCTGCCTCAGCTTCACAAAGTGCTGGGATTATAGGCGTGAGCCATCGTGCCCAGCTGGATCTTGCCTTTTTAAGTCCCCAAGAGCCTTGGCTCCCACTCCAGGCCGACAAAAACTCCAGGAAGAAGGCTCAGCAGCACCCAGAGAAGTGTGTGCACAGGATCTGGCTTTCCTCACCCACTTCAGGGTTGGACCCCAGCTAGAAATCAAACCTGGGCTTCCTTCCCCCTCCTTTTGCTTTCACAATTGTCTGTACCGTAATTATATTGGCTGTGGTCTTCATCTCGCCCACTGTGGCAGGTGACCACAGTTGTGCAAACATGACACTCTAAATGTGTCCATTGCAAAGTGGATTTGAGGGAACTTTATTTATTTTTATTTTATTTATTTATTTTGAGACAGGGTCTCACTCTGTCTGTGGCTCAGGCTGGAGTGTGGTGGCATGATCACAGCTCACTGCAGCCTCGACCTCCTGGGCTCAAGCGATCCTCCCACCTCAGCCTCCCGAGTAGCTGGGACCACAGGTGCACACCTCCACACCCAGCTAATTATTTTTTTCTTTTCTTTTGGAGATGGGGTCTCACTCTGGCACCCAGGCTGGAGTGCAGTGGTGCAATCTTGGTTCACTGCAACCTCCACCTCCTGAGTTCAAGCAATTCTCCTGCCTCCGCCTCCCGAGTAGCTGGGATTACAGGTGCCTGACAGCACTTCCAGCTAATTTTGTATTTTTAGTAGAGATGGGTTTCTCCATGTTGGTCAGGCTGGTCTCGAACTCCCGACCTCAGGTGAACTGCCCACCTCGGCTTCCCAAAGTGCTGGGATTACAGGCGTGAGCCACGGCACCTGCCTTTTTTTTTTCTTGAAGCAGGGTCCTGCTCTGTCAGCCAGGCTGGAGTGCAGTGGTGCGATGTCAGTCACTGCAGCCTCTACCTCTTGGGTTCAAGTGATTCTCCTCCCTCAGCCCCCCAGGTAGCTGGGACTACAGGTGACCACCACTACACCCGGCTAATTTTTTTTTGAATTTTCAGTAGAGATGGGATTTCACCATGTTGTTCAGGCTGGTCTTGAACTCCTGACTTCAGGTGATCCACCCACCTTGGCCTCCCAAAGTGCTGGGATTACAGGCGTGAGCCACCATGCCTGGCCTTGTTCTATGGATTTGATAAAGGTACCATGTTCTTGCACTCTCAGACCGAATAGCTTCACTGCCCTAAAAATCCTGTGCTCTGCCTGTTCATCCCTCCCTCCGCCGGCCCCTGGCAGCCTCTGATCTTTTTACTGTTTCTATAGTTTAGCCTTTTTCCAGAACGTCCTAAAGCTGGAATCCTGCAGCACGGAGGCTTTTCAGACAGACTCGTTTCACGTGGTCACGTGCATTTACAGTTTCTCCATGTCTTTTCCTGGCTTGAGAGCTCCTTTTTTTTTTTTTTTTTTTTTTTCAGATGGAGTCTTGCTCTGTCACCCTGGCTGGAGTGCAGTGGTGCAATCTCAGCTCACTGCAACCTCCGCCTCCTGGGTTCAAGCAATTGTCCCGCCTCAGCCTCCCAAGTAGCTGAGATTACAAGATCCGCTAGCACACCTGGCTGATTTTTGCATTTTTATCTTATTTTATTATTATTATTATTGAGATGGGAGTTTCCCTCTTGTTGCCCAGGATGGAATGCAATGGTGCGATCTTGGCTCACTGCAGCCTCCGCCTCCTGGGTTCAAGTGATTCTCCTGCCTCAGCCTCATGAGTAGCCAGGATTACAGGTGCCCACATCACCACGCAGGATAATTTTTTTTGTATTTTTAGTAGAGACTGGGTTTCGCCATGTTGGCCAGGATGGTCTTGAACTCCTGACCTCAGGCGATCCACCCGCCTTGGTCTCTCAAAAGTGCTGGGATTACAGTCGTGAGCCACCACACCCAGCCTATTTTATTTTTTTCAGACAGAATCTCGCTGTGTTGCACAGGCTGGAGTGTAATGGCGTGATCTCGGCTCACTGCAGCCTCCGCTTCCTGGGTTGAAGCAATTCTCCTGCCTCAACCTCCCAAGTAGCTGGGATTACTGGCGCCCACCACCATGCCTGGCTAATTTTTGCATTTTTAGTACAGAACGGGTTTCACCGTGTTAGCCAGGATGGTCTCGAACTCCTGACCTCGTGATCCACCCGCCTCGGCCTCCCAAAGTGCTGGGATTACAGGCGTGAGCCACTGCGCCCAGCCCCTCTATGTTTCTTTACACCTTTCTGTGATTCTATAATTATTTCAGAATTAAAAGTTTTAAAATACATTAAAACATGTTTCAAAAGCCAGGCATAGTGACTCACACCTGTAATCCCAAGGCTTTGGGAGGCTGAGGCAAGAGGATTGCTTAAGCCCGGGAATTCAAGACCAACCAGGGCAACATAGGGAAAGCCTAATAAAACATTTTAAATAAATTTTGTGTGTGTGTGTGTTGGAGTCTTGCTCTGTCACCCAGTCTGGAATGCAGTGGTGTGATCTTGGCTCACTGCAACCTCTGCCTCCCAAGTTCAAGCGATTCTCATGTCTCAGCCTCCCAAGTAGCTAGGACTACAGGGACACACCACCGCGCCCAGCTAATTTTGTATTTGTAGTAGAGATGGAGTTTCACCATGTTGGCCAGGATGGTCTTGATTTCCTGACCACGTGATCCACCTGCCTCAGCCTCCCAAAGAGCTGGGATTACAGGCGTGAGCCATTAAATAAATTTTTTTTTTTTTTTTTTTGAGACAGCGTCTTGCTCTGTAGCCCAGGCTGGAGTGCAGTGGCACGATCTCGGCTCGCTGCAAGCTCCACTTTCCGGGTTCACGCTATTCTCCTGCTTCAGTCTCCCGAGTAGCTAGGACTACAGGTGCCCGACACCACGCCCAGCTAATTTTTTGTATTTTTAGTAGAGACGGGGTTTCACCGTGTTAGCCAGGATGGTCTGGAACTCCTGACCTTGTGATCCGCCCACCTCGGCCTCCCAAAGTGCCGGGATTACAGGCGTGAGCCACCGCACCCAGCTAAATAAAATTTTTTAAGAAGGACTTCCTTGAGATGTCAGCTCTCCCCAAAGCTGGCGGGGCTGTAGTGTGCAGGGCCGCAAAGGGCCACCAGCGTGGCCACTCCCAAGTGGAGGACCCTGAGTGTCCCGTGCAGCATGGGTGGAAGCAGGGCCCCTGCCTCAGGCATTTCCCACCTGGACTCTGGGTGCTCCTGACTCTGGGTTCCCCACCCTCCGCTCCAGCCGAGACTAACTCCCATCCCTCCAGGAGGCGTGGAGGGGCGTCTGTGCAGCCTCAGCCACACCCCTGGGGTCCCTCCCAGGATGTCTGCCTCCACCCAGACCCGTGAGTGAACAGCTTGGGGGGCCCTGGACGGTGGTGGTCACTCGCGGGAGCCGTGGGACCCACAGGCCCAAGCTCTTTGGGGACAGGGCCTTGCAGAGGGGACGGGCTTACGCATCTGGAACCATCTCCTGGTGGAGAATCCCTTAGCACACTGTGTCTCTGGAAACCCCTGCTGGGACTGGGAACGCCTGCCAGGGAGCGGCTCTGCATCCTCTATCGTAATGAAGGAGGGTGTCCTATTCTGCAGGACAACCCAGGGTTCCAGAAGCAACGGGAAAACAACTCCTCTCTCAAAGCACAGACAGGAGAGGTACGCAGGGCTCCGGCGGGGGAAGGTGACCACAGTGTCCCTGGGCAGGCGGCGGCTTAACGTGCAAAGCCTCCAGGAGTCATCGTGACCCAAGTCTCGCGGGCGCTGCAGTCCCCGTGCTGGTGTGGGGGCTGGAGTGTTTTTCTTGTTTTTGTTTTTGAGACAGAGTTTCGCTCTGTCGCCCAGGCTGGAGTGCAGTGGCACGATCTTGGCTCACTGCAACCTCTGCCTCCCAGTTCAAGCGATTCTCCTGCCTCAGCCTCCAGAGTATCTTAGATTACAGGCACGCACCACCATGCCCGGCTAATTTTTGTATTTTTACCAGAGACGGGGTTTCACCACATTGGCCAGGCTGGTCTCGAACTCCTGACCTCAGGTGATCTCCCCAACTCGGCCTCCCAAAGTACTGGGATGACAGGCGGGAGCCACCACGCCCGGCCCAGGGGGTTTTCGAGAATCTGGCTGAATGCCGGATCACCTGCTCCCTGAAGAACCCTGCCCAGCCAGGATGCCTTCTATTCAAAACCAGGGTAGAGGACACAGAAAGGCAGGACGCCTGCTCCAGCTCCTTGCGGAGATGAATGGTGGCAGTCCTGAACCTCCAGGCAGGACGGTGCCCTCTGCGGACCTGGAGTCTCTCCCGTCTCCTCAACACAGTGCCAGTCCCCAGGACGGAGGGGGCTTGTTAGGAGGAAGCATTGGAGCACAGCTCCCAGCTCCTTCACAGGCCACCTGCAGAAAATGTTCCTGGTGCCAAGAAGTGCCTGGGGGTTGGGATTAGAATCCAGGGTGACCTTGACGAGCTCAAGAAGGGCTTTGGCAGCAGCTGAGAGTGAGGTGCCAGGCACCCCAAGGGCATCAGACCCCCAGAGAGACGGCAGGTGGCAGGCACTAGGGTGGAACCACATCCCCCACAAATAATCCACAGACTGCAGTTGTAACCCCAGGACCTTACCTGGAAATAGGGTCTCTGCAGATGTAATCAGTTAACACGGGGTCATTCTGGAGTACAGTGGATCCTGATCCAATATGCCTGGTTTCTTTATAAAGACAGGAAATTTGGCCGGGCGTGGTGGCTCATACCTGTAATCCCAGCACTTTGGGAGGCCAAGGTGGGTGGATCACCTGAGGTCAGGAGTTTGAGACCAGCCTGGCCAACATGTGAAACCACATTTCTACTAAAAATACAAAAGTTAGTCAGGCGTGGTGGTGGGCACCTACAATCCCAGCTACTCGGGAGGCTGAGGCAGTAGAATTGCTTGAACCTGGGGAGCGTAGGTAGCAGTGAGCCCAGATTGCACCACTGCACTCTAGCTTGGGTGGCAGAGCGAGACTCCGTCTCCTAAATAAATAAATAAATAAATAAGGGGTGATTTGGGCCAGCCATGGTGGTGGCTCACACCTGTGGTCCTGGCACTCTGGGAGGCTGAGGTGGGAGGATCACTTCAGCCCAGGGGGTGGAGGCTGCAGTGAGCCACGACTGTACCACTGCACCCAAGTCTGGGCGACAGAGCGAGACCTTGCCCTGCAGACTGTGAGACGGTGACTGTGTGCCGTTTCAAGCTACCAGGTTTGTGGTCTTTGTTACAGCAGCTTGACCAGAGGCCCCCACCACACGGAGCCCCAGGAAACCAGCCTAGGAATCACAGCATTGCCCAGGGCCTCCAGGATGGCAATTCCAAACACCACACTAACAAAGCTGATTGTAGAAAGGGCCCATGTTTGAACTCAAATGGAGGAGACGCTGGAGAGATGCTGGGGGCCCTGGGTGGGCGGCTGAGAACACGGCGGTACCCGCAACTGCCCCGTGCTTCCCACGCCCTGTGACGGGCTGCGTGTCAGGCACAGGGGTCAGGATAGGCGACGTCCCGGATTTTCCCTGTCTTTGCTTTTTTTTTTTTTTTTTTTTTGAGATGGAGTCTTGCTCTGTCACCCAGGCTGGAGTGCAATGGCATGATCATGGCTCACTGCAACCTCCGCCTCCTGGGTTCAAGCGATTCTCCTGCCTCAGCCTCCTGAGTAGTTGGGATTACAGGCACCCACCACCACGCCCCACTAATTTTTGCATTTTTAGTAGAGACATGGTTTCACCATGTTGGCCAGGCTGGTCTTGAACTCCTGATCTCGTGATCTGCCGGCCTCAGCCTGCCAAAGTGCTTGGATTACAGGTGTGAGCCACCGCACCCAGCTTTTTTGAGATAGAGTCTCGCTCTGTTGCCCAGGCTGGAGTTCAGTGGCACGATCTGAGCTCTGTAACCTCCCGGGATGAACCTCCTGGGTTCAAGTGATTCTCCTGTCTCAGCGTCCCGAGTACCTGGGACTACAGGTGCCCACCACCACGCCCAGCTAATATTTGTATTTTTAGTAGAGACGGGGTTTTACTATGTTGGCCAGGCTGGTCTTGAACTCCTGACCTCAGGTGATCCACCCACCTCAGCCTCCCAAAATGCTGGGATTACAGGTGTGGGCCACCGCACCCGGCCCCAAGTTGCTTTTCTAAAACCATACTCCCACCTGGCATCCCTAGAAACAGACCCAGGAACGGAAACCCTGACCTCCTTCTCCGGAGTTGGGAGACAATGTATCACAGGAGCAGGAGCAGAGTAACACATGCCTTAGCACCCTCCCAGCTGGGAAACATACTTGCAGTTTTTGCTGGAAAGGGCTTAATAACCTCATCCCAGAGAGCTGTGTCAGATCATGACAAGAGAAGTGGTCGTTCGGAAAAGATGAGGAGGATGGTAACAGAAGTCAAAGGGCTAACGAGCTTGGGAAAAAATATTTTGGCTCCTAGTGGTAAATTTTCTAAAAGGGAGAAACCGGCTGGGGCAGTGGCTCACACCTGTAATCCCAGCACTTTGGGAGGCTGAGGTGGGCGGATTGCTTGAGCCCCGGAGTTCGGGCTCAGCCCAGGCAACATAGTGAGACTTGGCTCTTAAAAAAATGGAAAAAATTAGCTGGCCATGGTGGTGGGCGCCTGTAGTCCCAGCTACTCAGGAGACGGAGGCCGGAGTCGAGGCTGTAGTGAGCCGAGATCGTGCCACCGCACTCTAGCCTGGGGGACAGAGTGAGGCCCTGTCTCGCTCTGTTGCCCAGGCTGGAGTGCAATGGCGCGATCTCGGCTCACTGCAACCTGCGCCTCCCGGGTTCAAGTGATTCTGCTGCCTCAGCCTCCTGAATAGCTGGGACTACAGGCATGCGCCACCACGCACAGCTAATTTTTGTATTTTTAGTGGAGACGGGATTTCACCATGTTGGCCAGGCTGGTCTCAAGCTCCTGACCTCAGGTAATCCACCCGCCTCAGCTTCCCAAAGTGTTGGGATTACAGGCGTGAGCCACGGTGCCTGGCCCAAAAATTGTTTAAAAAATCTATTCTACCAGGGAGGCCGAGGCAGGAGGATCACTTGAGCCTAGGAGTTTTTTTTTTTGTTTTCCTTCTTTTTAATAAAAATTGAGATGGGGGGTCTCACAATGTTACCCAGGTGTTCTTGAACTCCTGGCCTCAAGCACTCTTCCCACCTCTGCCTCCCAAAGTGTTCAGATTAAAGGCAAAAGTCACCAACCACGGTCAAGCCCAGGAATCTGAGTCTAGCCTGGGCAATATGGTGAGACCCCATTTTAAAGAAAAAGTCAAAGTAACCAGTCATGGTAGTGCATGCCTGAAATCCCAGCACTTTGGGAGGCCGAGGTGGGTGGATCGCCTGAGCTCAGGAGTTCGAGACCAGCCTGGCCAACATGGCGAAACCCCGTCTCTACTAAAAACACAAAAATTAGCCAGGTGTGGTGTCAGGTGCCTGTAATCCCAGCTACTCGGGAGGCTGAGATTGGAGGATCACTTGAGCCCCAGGAGGTCGAGGCTGTAGTGAGCCAAGATTGTTCTACTGTACTCCAGCCTGGGTGACACAGTGAGACCCTGTCTCAAAAAGAAAAGGAAAATAATAAATAAATAATAAAAATAAGATAAAGTCTATTAATAATAGAAGAAGAGCCAGGTCCGGTGTCTCACGCCTGTACTCCCAGCACTTTGGGAGGCCGAGGTGGGCGGATCACTTGACGTCAGGAGTTCGAGACCAGCCTGGCCAACATGGTGAAACCCCATCTCTACTAAAAAATACAAAAATTATGCCTGTAATCCCAGCACTTTGGGAGGCCAAGGCAGGCAGATCACCTGAGGTCAGGAGTTCAAGACCAGCCTGGCCAACATGGTGAAACCCCATCTCTACTAAAAAAAATACAAAAATTATGCCTGTAATCCCAGCACTTTGGGAGGCCAAGGCAGGCAGATCACCTGAGGTCAGGAGGTCGAGACCAGCCTGGCCAACATGGTGAAACCCCATCTCTACTAAAAAATACAAAAATTATGCCTGTAATCCCAGCACTTTGGGAGGCCAAGGCAGGCAGATCACCTGAGGTCAGGAGTTTCAGACCAGCCTGGCCAACATGGTGAAACCCCGTCTCTATTAAAAAATACAAAAATTAGCCGGGTGTGGTGGCGGCGCATGCCTGTAATCCCAGCTACTCAGGTCGCTGAGGCAGGAGAATTGCTTGAACCCGGGAGATGGAGGTTGCAGTGGGCCAAGATCACGCCACCGCACTCCATCCTGGGCGACAGAGTGAAACTCCGTCTCCAAAAATAGCAACAACAACAAAACACACTTGCGGGTCCATCTTAGCCGGGAGCTCTAAGGAGAAGCTGGAGCATCCACGGGGACCAGGGCCCTGTAAGTGGCAGCAGGTTCCGGCACCAGCCATCCTCCGGAGACCCCGCTCTGCATGCATCCAAGTGACAGATAAACGACTGCGGCCGGCAGCTGGCGTTCTCCTTGGCAGGAGGGCCTGTCTTTTTTTTTTTGTTTTTTGTTTTTGAGACGGAGTCTCGCTCTGTCCCCCAGGCTGGAGTGCAGTGGCGTGATCTCGGCTCACTGCAAGTTCCGCCTCCCGGGTTCACGCCATTCTCCTGCCTCAGCCTCCAGAGTAGCTGGGACTACAGGCGCCCGCCACCACGCCCGGCTAATTTTTTGTATTTTTAGTAGGGACGGGGTTTCACCGTGTTAGCCAGGATGGTCTCGATCTCCTGACCTCGTGATCCACCCACCTCAGCCTCCCAAAGTGCTGGGATTATAGGTGTGAGCCACGGTGCCTGGCCCAGGAGGGGCCGTCTGAGGTGAGGCAGGAGGTCCTGTTCCCCAGCCCCACCCAAGGTTCCACAGCAGGGCCACGGCCGGCAGACCCCTCGACGACTGTGAACACAGCCCTGCTCCGGGCCTGGCCACCACATCTCAGCTCAGAAATCAACGCTGTTTACAAACAGGGCCCAGGCATCCAGCCTCTCTCTTGCCCCCCAGGTCCCCAACTCCCCCGTGGATGAAATGACGGATCACCCCCAGGAGGGAGCAGCAGTCGCGCCCTCCCGGGTCGGCGGGGGCGGCTGACTGCCTAATGTCTCAGACTCCTCGCCTTGTCAAACGCATCAGCCTGAAGCCGGCCCGAGAGGCAATTAGCAGATCGAGCCATGAATCACTGATCGCTGCTGGGGTGCGGCCGCCTTGGACGCCTCGTCGCCGCAGTTTTGGGCTGATTATGCATTCGCTGTAGGAGAGGAAGCACTAACTCCAGACCTCGTGTTTTATTCATGGATCTGGGCTCCATGCAACCATCACAAGTTTTTAACGGGGAAACCTAGGCCAACAGGCACAATGTGCAAAGCGCTGCAGATCTGGGCCTCCCAAAGTGCCGGGATTACAGGCACGAGCCACGGTGCCCAGCTATTTTATTTAATAAATACATAAATATGGCTGGGCACCGTGGCTCATGCCCCTGTAATCCCAACACTTTGGGAGGCCGAGGTGGGCGGATCACCTGAGGTTGGGAGTTCCAGACCACCCTGGCCAACATGGAGAAACCCTGTCTCTACTAAAAATACAAAAATTACCAGGCGTGGTGGCGCATGCCTGTAATCCCAGCTACTCAGGAGGCTGAGGCAGGAAAATCACTTGAACTTGGGAGGCGGAGGTTGCAGTGAGCCGAGATTGCGCCACTGCACTCCAGGCTGGGCAACAAGAGCAAAACACACGCGCGTAGACACAGACAAATCCTTTTTTTTTTTTTTTTCAGGCAGAGTCTTGCTCCGTTGCCCAGGCTGGAGTGCAGTGGCAAAATCATGGCTCACTGCAGCCTCAACCTCCTGGGCTCAACTGATCCTCCCACGTCAGCCTACCAAGTAGCTGGGATTACAGGCGTACACCATCACACCCAGCTCATGTTTTCTTTTTTGTAGAGATGGGCTTTTTCTATGTTGCCCAGGCTGGTCTCAAACTCCTGACCTCAAGTGATCCACCTGCCTCAGCTTCCCAAACTACTAGGATTATAGGTGTGAGCCGCCGTGCCCAGACTGGGTTTGTTTTTTTTTTTAATTTAATTTGAAAAAAATTTTTTGAGGCTGGGCGCGGTGGCTCACGCCTGTAATCCCAGCACTTTGGGAGGCTGAGGCGGGCAGATCACGAGGTCAGGAGACCGAGACCATCCTGGCTAACACAGTGAAACCCCGTCTCTACTAAAAATACAAAAAATTAGCTGGGTGTGGTGGCGGGTGCCTGTAATCCCAGCTACTCGGGAGGCTGAGGCAGGAGAATCACTTGAACCTGGAAGTTGGAGGTTGCAGTGAGCCAAGATCGTGCCACTGCATTCCGGCCTGGATGACAGAGTGAGACTCCATCTAAAAAAATAATAATAAATAAATAAATAATAAAAACAAAATAACCTGTATATTCTTTAAAACTCATCACTGCCCGGCCAGGCATGGTGGCTCACGCCTGTAATCCCAGCACTTTGGGAGGCTGAGATCGGTGGATCACTTTAGGTCAGGAGTTCAAGACCAGCCTGGCCAAGATGGTGAAAACCTGTTTCTACTAAAAATATAAAAATTATCTGGGCGTGGTGGCAGGTGCCTGTAATTCCAGCTACTCAGGAGGATGAGGTGGAAGAATCACTTGAACCCGAGAGGCAGAGGTTGCGATGAGCCGAGATTGCACCACTGCACTCCAGCCACGGCGACAGAGCAAGATTCCATCTCAAAAAAAAAACAAACAAAAAAAAACAACTCATCATAGCCTGAGAGTCCTTGCTGGGAACATTCACAGAAGCGATAGGTCCTTGTTTTCTTTCAACACCATTTTCAGATGTCTCGTTCTGAGTGCTGCAGCATTTTCCATAATCTGCAACACGCAGCTTCCAGGGCTAGGCTGCTGGTGGGTTCCCAAGCCCCTCTCCTGCCACATCCCCCAAGGGGCTGTGCTGATCCCAATCCCAGTCCCAATCCCATGGCAGTGGCATGTTAAATGCCTGTGTGACACCACCTGTCTTGACATCAGGGAGACCCCACGTCCCCATGGGGAAATAAACGTAGGTCACAGCTCAGGATGCTGCTACGGACAATGATCTTCCTTTGGGCAGCACGGGTGGTGCCCACAATGCCTGCAACCAGGACTGAGCAGGGACAAGGGACAAGGGACCAGGAGCCGGGCCCCCTCCTCCTTCCCGAGAGCCCAGTACACGCACCGACGCTGTCACCCCTGCCTCGTCCAGAGAGCGGAAGGGAAGGTGTCCCCTACTGTCTCCCAAAGGATGCTTGAAACAGCCACAAAGACAGCCTGCCTGGAAGGGCTCTCAACCCCCAATTTCCACAGCTGCCCCAGGGGACCCAGACAACGGAGGCGGGGACAGCAGAAAACACGGGACGACAGCAAGCATTGTGCTCCCCGCGCCTGGCCGCGTGAGAGGCCGCAGCTTTCTGCAGCCGTGTCCATCTGATTTGGGGGGAGCTGGAACCGGGGGAGGGGTGCAGCCCAGCCCATTGTCTGCCGCTTCCCTTCCAGCCCCTCCCCAGGCAGCCCTAGCCCCCACTCCAGACTCCGGAGGCCCAGCGTGCCCCGGAGGAATCCACACAGCTGTTTTTTTTTGTTTTTTTTTTTTTGTTTTTTTGAGACGGAGTCTCGCTCTGTCGCCCAGGCTGGAGTGCAGTGGGGCGATCTCAGCTCACTGTAAGCTCCGCCTCCCGGGTTCATGCCATTCTCCTGCCTCAGCCTCCCGAGTAGCCGGGACTACAGCTGCCCACCACCACGCCCGGCTAATTTTTTGTATTTTTAGTAGAGACGGGATTTCACAGTGTTAGCCAGGATGGTCTCGATCTCCTGACCTCGTGACCCACCTGCCTCGGCCTCCCAAAGTGCTGGGGTTACAGGTGTGAGCCACTGGGCCCAGCCATTTTTTGTATTTTTTGTAGAGACAGGGTTTCATCATGATGGCGAGGATTGTCTCAAACTCCTGACCTCGTGATCTGCCCACCTCAGCCTCCCAAAGTGCTGGGATTACAGGTGTGAGCCACCGCACCTGGCCAATTTTGTATTTTTAGTAGAGACGGGGTTTTTCCATGTTGGTCAGGCTGGTCCCGAACTCCTGACCTCAGGTGATCTGCCCATCTCGGCCTCCCAAAGGTCTGGGATTACAGGCATGAGCCACCATGCCCGGCCATTTTTTGTATTTTTAGTAGAGAAAGGGTTTCACCATGTTGGCCAGGATGGTCTCAAACTCCTGACCTCATGATCCGCCCACGTCAGCCTCCCAAAGTTCCAGGATTACAGGTGGCTGTCAGCCACCGCGCCCAGCCCCACACAGCTTTTTATAGCTGGAGTCTCTGAAGACATCTCAGGCGCAGAGTGACCCCCAGTCCATGGCGACCACGTGGAGACCTCGGCTCCCAGGCAGGCTTCTTCCCACCTGGCCGCTGTGGGTACCCTCTCTCCAACCTCAGCCCACCTCCCCCACACCAGGGGTTTTCTTGGAGAAGCACCCACCCTACCTCCCCTTCCCAACTGGAATCTGAAACAAGCCTCTGCCATCTCTGAATGAGTTGCAGTTTGGAAGTGTTTTTAGTTTTGTTTTGTTGTTGGAGACTTTAATCTTTTTTGTGGCGGAGAACATTCTAGAAGGTAAAAGGAAGCAGCACCTTGCTAGAAGCCAAAGATTAAAAACTCAGGGCCAGGCCAGGCGCGGTGGCTCATGCCTGTAATCCCAGCACTTTGGGAAGCCAAGGCAGGAGGATCACTTGAGCCCAGGAGTTTGAGGCCAACCTGGGCAACACAGTGAGACTCCCATCTCTGAAAGTAAAAATAAGGCTGGGCACGGTAGTTCATGCCTGTAATCCCAGCACTTTGGGAGGCCAAGGTGGGTGGATCACCTGAGGTCAGGAGTTCGAGACCAGCCTGTCCAACATGGCGAAAACTTGTCTCTAGTAAATGTACAAAAATTAGTGGGGGGGTGGTACGCACCTGTAATCCCAGCTACTCGGGAGGCTGAGGTAGGAGAATCGTTTGAACCTGGGAGACAGAGGTTGCAGTGAGATGCGATCATGCCACTGCATTCCAGCCTGGACGATAGAGCAAGCCTCTGTCTCAAAAAAAAATTTTGTAATAAAAATAAAAATAAATTCTGTCCCAGAAGACTAGTTTACATGGGAAAAGAGCAGTGATATTAACACAGTGTTAAGTGATAAATAGGTACAAATTAGCAGCTAAAACATCACTCTTTGAGAAAAGAAGGTGTATGGGTATGTGTCCACACCCGGACACACGCCAGGTCGTGACTGGAATCGTATAAATGGTACTGGTTCTGGGTGGAGGTGCTAAGAGTCTGAGTTTTGCTGTTGCTGTGTGGTTTGGTTTGGGGTGCTTTTCCGTGTTGGTCAAATTTTCTAGGTTCCCGATGTCCTGTCCTAATTGGCGAGAAGAGCAGGTACATCTCTTTTTTTTTTTTTTTTTTTTTGAGATGGAGTCTCGCTCTGTCGCCCAGGCTGGAGTGCAGTGGCGCGATCTCGGCTCACTGCAACCTCCGCCTCCCTGGTTCAAGTGATTATCCTGCCTCAGCCTCCCAAATAGCTGGGATTACAGGTGCCCACCACCATGCCCAGCTAATTTTTCTAGGTTTTTTTTGAGACAGACTCTCCCTCTCTTGCCCAGGATGGAGTGCAGTGGCACAATCTCGGCTCACTACAACCTCTGCCTCCTGATTCAAGCGATTCTCCTGCCTCAGCCTCCTATATATATATATATATATATACACATATACATATAATATATACACATATTATATATATACATATAATATATATACACATATTATATATACATATAATATATATACATATAATATATACATATAATAGATATACACACATATATAATATATATACACATAATATATATACACATATAATATATATAATATATATGCACATATATTATAAACATATATACATATATAATATATATACATATAATATATATACATATATAATATATACACGTATATAATATATATTATATATTATATATACACATATAATATATATTATATATACACATATATATTATATATACACATATAATATATATTATATATACACATATAATATATATTATATATACACATATAATATATATTATATATACACATATAATATATATTATATATACACATATAATATATATTATATATACACATATATAATATATATTATATATACACATATAATATATATTATATATACACATATAATATATATTATATATACACATATAATATATATTATATATACACATATAATATATATTATATATACACATATAATATATATTATATATACATATATAATATATATTATATATACACATATATAATATATATTATATATATATACACATATATTATATATATATATATATTTTTTTTTTCAGTAGAGAAAAAAAACTGGCTTGGCCAGGCTGGTCTCAAACTCCTGACCTCAGGTGATCTGCCAGCCTTGGCCTCCCAAAGTGCTGGGATTACAGGCCTGAGCCACCGTGCCCAGTCTTTTTGTTTGTTTGTTTGTTTGTTTGTTTTGAGATGGAGTCTCGCTCTGTCGCCCAGGCTAGAGTGCAGTGGCACGATCTCGGCTCACTGCAAGCTCCACCTCCCGGGTTCACACCATTCTCCTGCCTCAGCCTCCCGAGTAGCTGGGACTACAGGTGCCCTCAACCATGCCTGGCTAATTTTTTTTATTTTTAGTAGGGACGAGGTTTCACCATGTTAGCCAGGATGGCCTCGATCTCCTGACCTCGTGATCAGCCGGTCTTGGCCTCCCAAAGTGCTGGGATTACAGGCATGAGCCACTGCGCCCGGCCCTTTTTTTTTTTTCTTTTTCTTTTTTGAGATGGGGTCTCACTCTGTCACCCCGGCTGGAATGCAGTGGCACGATGTCGGCTCACTGCAACCTCCGCCTCCCTGGTTCAAGCGATTCTTCTGCCTCAGCCTCCTGAGTAGCTGGGATTACAGGCGTGAGCCACTGCTCCCGGCCTCAGGTCCGTTCTTTTTCGGACAGCCAGGCTGACAGCAATCTGATGTTGGAGTCAGCATGGGGGTGAAAGGGCGGATGTCCCAGCAGCCCGCCTCTCGACCCCAGCCCAGCTCTGACACTAATTCCCTGTGTGAGCAGGAGCTGGGGCTGGCCCGGCCTCCACCCTCTTCTGTACAGCCCTGACATCTGCAGAATCACAGACGGTCAGGTCTGCAGGGAACCGCAGAGAAGAAGGAGTGCCTTTAACTAATTCAGGGCACTCAAACCACAACACGCACACACAGACGCCTCTCACAGTGGAGGTACATATTTTCCAAAAATTAAAAACTGCTCGGCTGGGTGAGGTGGCTCACGCCTGTAATCTCAACACTTCAGGAGGCCAAGGTGGGTGGATAACTTGAGGTCAGGCATTGGAGACCAGCCTGGCCAACACAGTGAAACCCCGTCTCTACTAAAAATACAAAATAGCCGGGTGTGGTGGCGGGCACCTGTAGTCCCAGCTACTCGGGAGGCTGAGGCAGGAGAATTGCTTGAACCCAGGAGGCGGAGGTTGCAATGACCCGAGATTGCACCACTGCACTCCAGCCTGGGCAACAGAGCGAGACCCCATCTCCCAAAAATAATAATAATAAAAATAAATAAAATAAATAAATAATAGTTTTATTTATTTATTTTATTTTTTTGAGATGGAGTCTCGCTCTGTTGCCCAGGCTGGAGTGCGGTGGCGCGATCTCGGCTCACTGCAAGCTCTGCCTCCCGGGTTCATGCCATTCTCCTGCCTCAGCCTCCGGAGTAGCTGGAACTACAGGCGCCCGCCACCACACCCGGCTATTTTGTATTTTTAGTAGAGACGGGGTTTCACCATGTTGATCAGGCTGGTCTCAAACTCCTGACCTCGTGATCCACCCACCTGGGCCTCCCAAAGTGCTAGGATTACAGGCATGATCCACCGTGCCCAGCCAAATAAAAAATAATTTTAAAAAATAAAGTGGGCTGGGCGCAGTGGCTCACGCCTGTAATCCAAGCATTTTGGGAGGCCGAGACAGGCAGATCAGGAGGTCAAGAGATCGAGACCATCCTGGCTAACACGGTGAAACCCCATCTCTACTAAAAATAGAAAAAAATTAGCCGGGCGTGGTGGCAGGCGCCTGTAGTCCCGGCTACTCGGGAGGCTGAGGCAGGAGAATTGCTTGAATCCGGAAGGTGGAGGTTGCAGTGAGCTGAGATCGTGCCACTGTACTCCAGCCTGGGTTACAGAGAAAGACTCTGGCTCAAAAAGTAAATAAATAAATAAATAAAAGAAGAAAGTGGTTGCATAGCGTCAGGGCTGGGGCAGGGAATGGGAGTGAGGCTGACGCAGGTCATTAAGTTTACTTTAAAATGGTTACTTTTGCATCGTGTGAATTTCACCTCAATAAAAGTCACCTTCCTGATGTTCTCTCTGTCGCAAAGGTAAGGCAGGCTCGCCGGTAAATGAAATGGTAATCGGGGCGTGTGGCTCTCATCAGTCCTTAAAAGCACCTCCAGGGAGATTGGTTTGTGTGAACAGCACCGTTTTTATGTAGCTACCAAAAAGCTATGACAGCAAAGACCTTGAGTCCCCAAAGCCGAGGCCAGCTCCTGGCCACGTCCCTGCTGGCCGCCAAGGCCCTCAGATCCTGCAGATCGAGAAGCAGCCACCTCTGAGCCAGGGTCTCAGGCCCACCTCATTGCTCCCGGGACCTCTGTTCTCAGGTTTGCAAATCTGAGCCTCCAGTCTGCTTCCGGCCCAGAGGGGCCACTGGGGTTCCGGCTCCAGCTCGGGGAAGGGGGTAGGAGAAACCAAGCCTCCTCGGAGTCCCAGCGCACACTCATGGGACCTCTGGCGGTGATCAGGGGACACCTAGGATGCTGACCAAGACCCCCAGCCTTTCTGGAGCCCAAGCCCCCTGGAGGGCCTAGGAATCAGCTTTTTTTTTTTTTTTTTTTTTTTTTTTTTGAGACGGAGTCTCGCTCTGTCACCCAGGCTGGAGTGCAGTGGCAGAATCTCAGCTCGCTGCAAGCTCCGCCTCCTGGGTTCACGCCATTCTCCTGTCTCAGCCTCCCGAGTAGCTGGGACTACAGGCGCCCGCCACCACGCCTGGCTAATTTTTTTATTTTTAGTAGAGACGGGGTTTCACCCTGTTAGCCAGGATGGTCTCGATCTCCTGACCTGGTGATCCGCCCGCCTCGGCCTCCCGAAGTGCTGGGATTCCAGACGTGAGCCACCGCGCCCGGCCGAATCTGCCTTTTTGAGACAGGGTCTTGCTCTGTCACCCAGGCTGGAGTGCAGTGACATAATCATGGCTCACTGCAGCTGTGACCTCCTGGGCTCCCAAGATCCTCCCACCTCAGCCTCTTGAGTACCTGGGACTGGACTGCACGTGCACACCACCATGCACAGCTAATTTTTTTGTATTTTTTAAAATAAAGACAGGATTGCACTATGTTGCCCAGCTCGTCTTAAACTCCTGGACTCAAGCAGTCCTCCCGCCTCGGCCTCCTAAAGCGCTGAGATGAGGCTGGGCGCGGTGGCTCACACTTGTAATCCCAGCACTTCGGGAGGCCGAGGCAGGTGGATAACGAGGTCAGGAGTTCAAGACCAGCCTGGCCAACATGGTGCAACCGCGTCTCTACTAAAAGTACAAAAAATTAGCCAGGCGTGATGGCACACGCCTGAAGTCCCAGCTACTTGGGAGGCTGAGGCAGTAGAATCGCTTGAACTCGGGAGGCGGAGGTTGCAATGAGCCCAGATCTTGTCACTGCAGTCCAGCCTGGGCGACAGAGTGAGACTATCTCAAAAACAAACAAATAAACAAATAAACAAACACCAAAGTGCTGGGATGACAAGCGTGAGCCACTGTACCCGGCTGGCATACTGCCACCGTGCCTGGCTGGCGTGAACCACAATGCCCTGTTGGCGCGAGCCACCATGCCCAGCTGGCGTGGGCCACCATGCCCCGTTGGTGTGGGCCACTGTGCCCCATTGGTGTGGGCCACTGTGCCCGGCTGGCGCGAGCCACTGTGCCCGGCTGCCGTGAGCCACTGTGCCCGGCTGGTGTCAGCCACTGTGCCCAGCGGGTGTGAGCCACTGTGTCCCGTTGGTGAGAGCCACTGTGCCTGGCTGGTGTGAACCACTGTGCCTGGTGGGTGTGAGCCACTATGCCCCATTGGTGTGAGCCACTGTGCCCAGCTGGTGTCAGCCACTGTGCCCAGCGGGTGTGAGCCACTGTGCCCGGTTGGTGTGAACCACTGTGTCCGGTGGGTGTGAGCCACTGTGCCCTGTTGGTGTGAGCCACTGTGCCCGGTTGGTGTGAACCACTGTGCCCGGTGGGTGTGAGCCACTGTGCCCCTGTTGGTGTGAGCCACTGTGCCCGGCTGGTGTGAGCCACTGTGCCCGGCTGGTGTGAACCACTGTGCCCAGCGGGTGTGAGCCACTGTGCCCGGCTGGTGTGAACCACTGTGCCCGGCGGGTGTGAACCACTGTGCCCGGCGGGTGTGAGCCACTGTGCCCGGCTGGTGTGAACCACTGTGCCCGGCGGGTGTGAGCCACTGTGCCCCGTTGGTGTGAGCCACTGTGCCCGGCTGGTGTGAACCACTGTGCCCAGCGGGTGTGAAACACTGTGCCCAGCGGGTGTGACCCACTGTGCCCCGTTGGTGTGAACCACTGTGCCCAGTGGGTGTCAGCCACTATGCCCCGTTGGTGTGAGCCACTGTGCCCGACTGGCGTGAGCCACTGTGCCCGGCTGGTGTGAACCACTGTGCCCAGCGGGTGTGACCCACTGTGCCCCGTTGGTGTGAACCACTGTGCCCAGTGGGTGTCAGCCACTATGCCCCGTTGGTGTGAGCCACTGTGCCCGGCTGGCGTGAGCCACTGTGCCCGGCGGGTGTGAGCCACTGTGCCCCTGTTGGTGTGAGCCACTGTGCCCGGCTGGTGTGAGCCACTGTGCCCGGCTGGTGTGAGCCACTGTGCCCGGCTGGTGTGAACCACTGTCCCCAGCGGGTGTGAACCACTGTGCCCAGCGGGTGTGAGCCACTGTGCCCCGTTGGTGTGAGCCACTGTGCCCGGCTGGTATGAACCACTGTGCCCAGTGGGTGTGAGCCACTGTGCCCTGTTGGTGTGAACCACTGTGCCCGGCGGGTGTGAGCCACTGTGCCCCGTTGGTGTGAGCCACTGTGCCCAGCGGGTGTCAGCCACTATGCCCCGTTGGTGTGGGCCACTGTGCCCGGCTGGCGCGAGCCACTGTGCCCGGGGGGTGTGAGCCACTGTGCCTGGCTGGAGTCTGCATGTTTAACACAGCGGTTCCCACACCAGACCAGCCTGGAGATGCCTACCCTGAAGGGCAGACGTTGTTCCCATTTCACAGCCAGGAACCCTGAGGCTCATTGGTTTGAAGACAGCCTGGCAGCGCCTGAGCCAAGATCTGCCCCCCAGGCCCCCGCATTCCTTCCTGGCCTCCCAAAGCCATCCCAGCGCCCCACTCCCCGCTCTCTGTGCTCCGGCGCTCAGCTCCTCACACCCCCTGAGCCTCCCAAGCCCACGGCCGGGCCCTTTGCACGGGGCATCTTCGGGAGGGGAATTGTCTGTTCTCCTTAAGCCTCCATCTTTAAGCCGGCCGTTGTCTTGGCAACGGTCTACGGCTGACCTTTGTGCAGAAAAAAAGGGTGACCTTCCCCGCGCAGGCCCCCCCGGCCGCCGCCCCCCGCCGCGGCGCGGTTTAAAGGCGTCTGTCTCAACAATGCATTATGGATTTCTCCGCCGGGCGCGCACGGGCCGAGAATTTCAATCCGGGCGGCTCCGCCGTTTCCTAAACTTGAGGCGTCCAGGGAGAGGGCGTTACACACACACCCGCCGGAGCGCTCGGGCCCTGGGAATCGGCAAACGCTGCGGGTTCCAGCCCCGCGACTCAGGCCGGGCGAAGATCAGAGTCACCGCCTCCGTTCCTCCATCTGTAAAGTGGGACCCAGGAGGGTCGGACCCCCAGGGGTGTGGCTGGCGGCAGCGTAGGTCTTCGGGGCTGCGGACTCCCGGCCTCCGGGACCCCCCTGTCCCGCTGTGGAAACTGGCACGGGGACCGGAGGGCGGATCCCCCGGGCACCTGCCGAGGCCACTGACCCAGGTCTGGATGTTCCCCGAGGCCCAAGGTCACCACTGGGCCCCCCCCCCCCCCCCCCGGGGACTGACGAGAGGCCTCTGGCGGGAAAAGGGGCTGGTCCTCACCCGGGGCGGGCAGCAGGCCCCAGAACCCCCCGCACACGTGGGCACAGGAAGCTCCAGCAATGCCCCTCCCTCCAATTTCTCAACCCGTGATGGGAAAAGAAGAGAAAAGGAAGAAAGATTTCCTCCAAAGCTTTACTGTGGCAGAATTCCACTCTGAGGTCCTTACCCGCCTCCAGGCAGCCCTCCCTGCTCGCCGCTCACCACGGGCACAGGGCACAAATTGTGTCCTTCTTCTGCTCTAAACTCTGCTGTGGCTCCCCAGTGCCCTCAGGAGAAAAACCAAACTCCTCCCTGCGGCCCACGAAGCCCTCAGCAGGCTTGGCATCCCCTGCTCCAGCCACACCAGCTGCCCGAAGGACACACCAGGCTCCAGGCGGCCCCCAGCCCTTTGCGCTGGCTGCTCCATGAGAAACCTGGCTCCTTCTCGCCCTTCTGAACTCAGCTCAAAGGACCCCTCCTCCAGGAAGCCCTCCTGCCTGCCCCCTTAGACATTTCCAAGACAGAGAGAGACAGAGAGACGGGGAGATAACCAGCTCTTTCAAGCTCACATCCTGTAGGCTCCCCGAGGGTAGGCACCAGCTCTGTCTTTATTTTTTTCTATTTTATTTTTATGCTATTTTCAGACACTCATGGACATGGACTTGGTGCCAGACACCCCTCCAAGTGGTTTACAGTGCTGGGATTACAGGCGTGAGCCACCGCGCCCGGCCGCAAAGGCCCTATTTCTAAATAAAGTCCCATTCACAAGTTTCAGGGGCCAGGATGTGAACAGATCTTCCAGGAGACACCAAGCAGCCTCAGTGTCCATTGATGGATCCGGGCCCTCACTTCAAGCCTTTTCCCATCCCCCCTCCACCTCCTGCACCGAGACCCCAGCATGAAGCTTCCTCGGGCCTCACCAACCTGTGCTAAGTCCAGGAGACGCTGTGAGCACCCGAGGGCAGGGCCTGAGGCTCCCCGCCCCCACCCTGGGCTGGCACCTGGGAGAGGAGGGTTCCCCTCAGCATTTAGCTGTGGGCTGGCTGTGGGCCCCTTGCCAAGCTCCTGGGACACGGGCTGAGCAGAGCCCAGGGTGCCCCAGCCCCTTCCTGAGTCCCCACTGGGCCCGTGTCGCCCACTGATGGGGAGATGCCCGAGTTCTGTGACCCCGGGGGCAGGATGGTGAGGCGGCCCCTGGGGACCCAGAGTCCTGCCCTGCCAGGGCCTCCTGCACCCTCAACCCCAAACCCAGAAAAGTCAGGCGGAGCCCAAGGCCAGAGCAGGCCAGTCACAGCTGGGAGGCTGGGGGCCCAGGGGCCAGGAAGGCCGGGATGGAGCGCTCGGCCCATCGCCCTGCACAGCCGCCCCTGTGCTGCCTCTGTCTCCCCATGTCTCTCTGTCTCTCTCCGACTGTCTGTCTCCTTCCCTCTCTGTCTCTGTTTATCTCTATTTCTGTCTCTCCCTCTATCTCTGTTTCCCTCTGTCTCTGTCTTTGTCTCTCTGTTTTTGTCTGTCTCCCCCATCTCTGTCTCTCTGTCTCCCTCTGTCTCTGTCTCTCTCTCTCTGTCTCTTTCTGTCTCCCTCTGTCTCTGTCTCTCTATCACTGTCTCTCCATCTCTTCCTCCCTCCATCTCTGACTCTGTCTCCCTATCTCTGTCTGTCACTGTCTCTCCGTCTCTTCCTCCCTCCATCTCTGACTCTGTCTGCCTCCGTCTGTCTCTCTCTGTCTCCCTCTGTCTCTCTGTCTCTGACTGTCTCTGTCTCTCTGTCTCTGTCCCTCTGATGTCTGACCCGGGTGGGCAGTACCTGCGGTGGTTCCGCTGTCCCTGAAGGAATGACATGTTCTCGCTCTGCCTGAGAGACCTCCTTTGCCTCCTCTGGGGGGTCTGAGAAGACAGGAGGGCGCTGGGCCCACCACAGGGGCAGATGACCTACGCATCACCCTGCCCACCCCAGGGCACAGCTGCCACCAAAGGGCTAGGGGGCCGCCGGCCGCGGTGCTCTGCCAGGGACAGGTCTTCCCCTGGCGCCCCCAGGGAAGAACAGGCAGCCCCTCCACCTGCCTCCTGCCACCTGCCTCCCACCCCTTCCAGCCAGCGGGTGAGGGGGCTTCCCGTGCCGCTGGGCGGGCTGCAGGCATCCTTGGGGCCACCCAAGCTCAGCCAGATTCCAGGAACCCCCTCCCGCCCCCTTCACCCCTCCTTTCCCTGGGATTTCCCGTAGCGGGGACAGGGCCACACGTCACTCCACACAGACCACCCCTCCCGATGCTGGAGCCCACAGCGGGAAAGTCGCCTTCCCACGGGTCTGAACGGAAAACTGGGGAGCCCTGGACACAGATTCACCCTCTCCTCACACCCAACCTGCCCTCCAACGCCAGTGGTATGGGGGTGAGACGGCCGTCTGCAGGACCATGCGAACAGGGACAGGGACCACCTTCGGAAAGCCTCCCTCACATGGGCGAGCCCCCGTGTGCAGCTGCCATGCTGCCTGACAATAGCTGCCACCACAGAGTCCCCATCACCGCCGCCTTTGCCGACGGAGAAACAGAGTCACAGGACGGGAGGGTCACCTCCAGAAGTGGCAGGGCCAGCTGTGAGACACAGGGTCATGCCTGGAAGCTGTTTCCATGTGTCATGCTCCGAACACCAGGCCCTGCTGGGGAACGCGCCCTCTGCTTCTGGCCTTGGTGGGACCTGCCCAGCCTCTGCTTGGCCTTCTGTGAGGGTCAAAGGCCCAAATCCAGGGCCACTGGAAGAGTTTGCAAGAACAGCATTCCCTGCACACTCAGAAACGTCTGAAACAGCCCAAATGTCCATCAACACAAGAATGGGCAAATACGGCATGGCCCTCCGCCCACTGGAACACGACTGAGCCGTGAAAAGGAGCGAGGCTCTGACCCAGGCCACAGCGCAGAGGCACCTTGAGGACGCCACACACAGTTAGAGACGCCAGACACAGAAGGCCACAGGTGTGCAATCCCATTTCTATGAAATGTCCAGGGCAGGCAGATCCACAGAGACAGGGAGGGGAAGTGTGGGTGCCAGGGCTGGGGAGGGAACGGGGTTTCCTTTTGGGATGATGGAAATGTTCTAAAGTTGATTGGGTTGTTGGACACACAGCTTTATGAAGACAATAAAAGAAATCAAGGCAGGGCGTGGTGGCTCACGCCTGTAATCCCAGCACTTTGGGAGGCCGAGGTGGGTGGATCACAAGGTCAGGAGATTGAGACTATCCTGGCTAACACCGTGAAACACCGTCTCTAATAAAAATAAAAATACAAAAAAATTAGCCGGGCATGGTGGTGGGTGCCTGCAGTCCCAGCTACTCAGGAGGCTGAGGCAGAAGAATGGTGGGAACCCAGGAGACGGAGCTTGCAGTGAGCCGAGATCCTGCCACTGCACTCCAGCCTGGGCAAGAGCGAGACTCCGCCTCAAAAAAAAAAAAAAGAAAGAAATTCTATACTTTAGGCTGGGTGTGGTGGCTCTTGCCTGTAATCCTAGCACTTTGGGAGGCCGAGGCGGGTGGATCACCTGAGGCCAGGAGTTTGAGACCAGCCTGGCTAACATGGTGAAACCCCATCTCTACTAAAAATACAAAGAAAAAAAAATTGTATACTTTAAATGAATGAACTGTATGCTATGTGAATAACTCAATAAAGCTGTTTTAGAAATTGCCTTCTTGGGCCGGGCGCAGTGGCTCACACCTGTAATCCTAGCACTTTGGGAGGCTGAGGCGGGCAGATCACCTGAGGTCAGGAGTTTGAGACCAGCCTGGCAAACATGATGAAACCCTGTCTCTACTAAAAATACAAAAATTAGCTGGGCATGGTGGCAGGCACCTGTAATCCCAGCTACTCTGGAGGCTGAGGCAGGAGCAGTGGCTCACGCCTGTAATCCCAACATTTTGGGAGGCTGAGGTGGGAGGATCCCTTAAGCCCAGGAGTTCGAGACCAGTCTGGGCAATGTAGTGAGACCCTATCTCTACAAAAAAATGAAAAAATGAGACGGGAGGATCACTTGAGCCCAGGAGGTGGAGGCTGCAATGAGGTGATACAGAACCACTGAACTCCAGCTTGGGCAATGGGAGTGAGACCATGTCTCAAAAAAAAAAAATTGCCTTCCCTTCTGTCCCTTGTCACTTTTCCTTAGTGACATTGAAAGGTGTCACCTTCACCTTCCTCTGGAGCCACACGCAAAGAAGCCTTGTCTAGGAGTCTTGCTAGGTGGTGAGCCTGCCGTCTCTGGAGGTGTGTAAGTAGAGAAGACCGAGCCTTGGGTGGGGCTGTCTGCCCTGAGTGATGAATGGCCTCTGACTCTCAGGCCCAGCATCCAAAACCCCAAACTCAGCCGGGCGCAGTGGCTCGAGCCTGTAATCCCAGCACTTTGGGAGGCCAAGGTGGGTGGATCACTTGAGGTCAGGAGTTCGAGACCAGCCTGGCCAACATGGCAGAACCCTGTCTCTACTAAAATACCAAAAAAAAAAAAAAAAAAAAAAATTAGCTGGGTATGGTGACGGGTGCCTGTAATCCCAGCTACTCCACTCGGGAGGCTGAGGCAGGAGAATCGCTTGTACCTGGGAGGCAGAGGTGGCAGTGAGCAGGGATCGTGCCACTACATTCCAGCCTGGGTGACAGAGACTCCATCTCAAAAAAAAACAAACAGGCCGGGCACGGTGGCTCATGCCTGTAATCCCGGCGCTTTGGGAGGCTGAGGCAGGTGGATCATCTGAGGTCGGGAGTTCGAGACCAGCCTGACTAACATGGAGAAACCCCATCTCTACTAAAAATACAAAATTAGCCAGGCATGGTGGTGCATGCCTATAATCCCAGCTACTCAGGAAGGCTGAGGCAGGAGAATAGCTTGAACCTGGGAGGTGGAGGTTGCAGTGAGCCGAGATTGCGCCACTGCACTCCAGCCTGGGCAACAAGAGCGAAACTCTGTCTCAAAAAAAAAAAAACCCCAAACTCCTGGCTGCTGGAATGATCCCCAACCGTCCTGGCTGAGCCGAGGCCCCGCGTGGGCGCCGTGCAGGTGCAGACAGTGTCCCAGTGGCCGGCCGGGCCAGAGCGCTGCATACACACACGTGTGTCATATGCACATGTACAACTGCTGGGGGATTTTCCCCCCTTCTTTTCTTTAAGTAAAGAGGCCTGTCATGGTCAAGGGGCGTCCTGCCACTGTATATTTCACGGTGCTTTCATCACGGCCGGCCGGCGGGGGGAGCCACCCGGCCGGGCTCACAAAGGGCCCTCTAAGCCCTCCGCGTCCGCATTCTGTACGTGGGAGCCTGCCTCATTTCCTATTAACTTCAAAAGTCTCAATCCTATTACGGCGGGGGGCGGAGAAACAGTGGAATGGAAGAGGAGGCCTTTATTCCCCGGCCCGAACCGGGCAGAGGCCCCAGGGACCCTCATTAGGCAGGCAGTGTTCCCGAGGGTCTCAGGGGGTCTCTGACAACGGCCCTCCCCACCCCACCAAGAGCCTGGAAACAGCGGTGGGGGCCCTGAGCCGCCCACAGTGGCCCTTCCCTCCCCGGCAGGACTGGCAGGTGGGAGGCGGGTCTGGCGGGCGCAGGTGCACGCTGCCAGGAGCTTCACTCACCGGAGCCTCTGGGCAGCGAGACCCGGGGCCCTGACGTGGGTGTCAGCCCCAAGCCCCAGCCTTGGTTTCCTGCCCTGGAAAATCGGGGCGACCCCACTTCCCACTCTCCCAGCTCTCCCAGGCTCTTATCTGGGTAGAAGGAAGCACCTCCCACTCCTCGCTGAGCTGGGACCCTCTGGCCTCTTTGGGTTCTTCTGGTCTCGCCCTGTGTGCCCAGCAAAGTGTGCCGCCAGGCCCGGGAGTGTGCGTTAATCCTGGGGCACATGGAGCCACCGCAGGACTGAGGCAGGGGAGGGTCGCTGTCCGAGTTTCAGTTTTCTTTTCTTTTTTTGAGACAGAGTCTTGCTCTGTTGCCCATGCTGGACAGCAGCGGCACAATCTTGGCTCACTGAAACCTCTGCCTCCCAGGTTCAAGCAATTCTCCCTGCCTCAGCCTCCTGAGTAGCTGGGATTACAGACGCCCACCACCACGCCCGGCTAATTTATTTGTATTTTTAGTAGAGACGGGGTTTCACCATGTTGGCCAGGCTGGTCTTGAACTCCTGACCTCAGGTGATCCACCCACCTCGGCCTCCCAAAGTGCTGGGAGTACAGGCATGTGAGCCACCACACCCAGTCTGTGATCCCATTTCTATGAAGTGTCCAGGACAGACCAACCCACAGAGGCAGAGAGGGGATGCCTGGGTGCCAGGGCTGGGGTGGGGACGGGGAGCAATGGCTAATGGGGGTGGGGTTTCCTTCTGGGGTGATGAGAACGTTCTGGAACTAGAGAGAGGTGAGGTTTGCACAACTCTGCAAGTACGCTAAAAGCCACTGGATTACACCTTTAAGCAGGTGAACCTCATGGTCCGCGAGTTATAGCTCAATGCTTTAAGCAGGTGAACCTCATGGTCTGTGAATTATATCTCAATGATCAAAAGCTGAAAGCCACTCACTCTGTTGCAGAGCTGGTTCCTTTATCCAGTCGCTGTGCACTGCAAGCCTTCTGCCTTCTGTGCGTGACTGTGACTTTCTAGAGGGAAGGGAATGTGTCTTCTTCCCCTTGCTGTATCGTCTCTGACTTGTCACAAATATGGTCAAACTGAACATAAAAATAAGTGTCAAGACCAGGCGAGGTGGCTCATGCCTGTGATCCCAGCACTTTGGGAGGCCGAGGTGGGAGGATCACTTGAGCTCAGGAGTTGGAGACCAGCCTGGGCAACATACCGAGACCACCCCCACCATCTCAAAAAAAATAAAACAGAAAAGAAAAAGAAAAAAAAATGGGTGTCTGAAGATTGGAGGGATGCAGCCGGCCACAGGTGGGCAGTGAGGGAGCTGCTGGGCTGGCCACATGCAGGGATGGAGCAGCCCGTGCAAAGGCCCTGGGGCAGAGACAAAAGCAGCTTGTTTTAAAGACAGAACTGGGAGGTTGGGTCGGAGTGAGCGGGAAGGGGATGAAAGAGGGCTGGATCGATCCCTCCCACTCTATCCCCCAGGCTAAAGTGCAGTGGCACGATATCTCGGCTCAATGCAACCTCCCTCTCTCAGGTTCAAGCAATTCTTCTACCTCAGCCTCCTGAGTAGCTGGGATTACAG
This sequence comes from Pan troglodytes, assembly GCF_028858775.2. Classification (NCBI taxonomy): domain Eukaryota; kingdom Metazoa; phylum Chordata; class Mammalia; order Primates; family Hominidae; genus Pan; species Pan troglodytes. Next base: position 3,612,330 of record NC_072418.2, on the reverse strand, counting down.
GCCCGCACCACCACACCTGGCTAATTTTTGCATTTTCAGTAGAGATGAGGTTTCACTACATTGGCCAGGCTGGTCTTGAACTCCTAACCTCAGGTGATCCACCCGCCTCGGCCTCCCAAAGTGCTGGGATTATAGGCGTGAGCCACCGCGTCCACATCCAGCCCAGAGGGCTGGATTCTTGATTCTTGGTGCCTTGAACCCATATGGGGCAAGTGGACAGAGTTGTGGGTCAGGCGCAGAGCAGCAGAGCTCACGGGCGCGGGTCCAGATGGAGCAGCAGGGTGTCCCCTCACCTCCCAAAGCCTTGGGGTTGTATCTGGGCACCCCCCCCCCCAACCTGGAAACCCAAGCCTGCTTGCTCCCAGGTCTTCCAGCTTATTTCTCAAAGCATTTGCACATTCCAGAGGAGGTAACTGAGGCACAGAAGTTTCCGTGACCCCAGAGAGCTGCCCAAGAGCATGGCACAGCAGGTGCGCATCATGCCCAGCGGGAATGACAGTGGCGAGGCCTGGAGTACCGGAAATCAAGCAGGATCCCGCGGCAGGGGCCGGCTGAACCCACCAGGGGCACCTGTGGGTAGGATCCTCTCCTCAGCCGTGGTGTGGGAAGGTGCAGCCATACATGAGACGGCCCCCAGGGTGCACACGGATCACCAGCCCTGCCTTGCAGGGGCAGTAGGGGGGCAACCCAGACGGTATCCCTACCTGAGTAGAAAGGACCGTCCCAAGGCCAAGGAAACCAACCACAGCACCCACGAGAGGGTATTTGGGGCGGTGACGTTCTGCAGCCCAGGACCCAGAAAGTGGACACAGGTGTGGTCACGACACAGGAGGACCCAGAGGTGCTCATCACACAGGAGGGATCCAGCTGTTCTGTGACCGACAAAACGCTCTGTGCCTCGGTTTCCTCCTATGAAAAATGGGTCTCCCAAGAGGGTTATGGCGGAAGCCACTGGTCGGGGCAGTGAAGGGGCAGCAGAGGTGAGGACGGGCGGTGGGCAGGGCTTGGGGTTCCCGTTGGGGCATCAGACCCAGACCTGAGGCTCCAGGAGGTGAACGTGAAGCTGGGACCCTAGGTCCAGCCAGGGTGGCTCCCCAGCCCCTGAAGCCACCCTGACCATGCAGACCTCAGCCTGCTTGCTCCGGGATCCAGGTCCCGACGACCCAAACCATGCGCCCCGAACACCGCCCCTCCTGCGCCCGGAGCGCGCCCCTCGCAGACTGTCCGGCTGGGCCTCCTAGAGGCGCTGTCTGCGGGGCGGAAGCTCTGAGCGCCGAGGGGCCGCGGGCGTCCACGCAGCTCTACCCGCGCGCCAGGCCCGCTCCCCGGCCTCTGCAGCTCCCGAGCGCGCGTCTCCCCGCACCGCGTCTCCACCGGCCTCCTCGCTCCACCTAGCGGCGGCCTGAGCCCGGAGCCGCGGGGGGGCCAGAGAGGGCGGGGGGTCGGGGCCTCACAGTCCGGCAGGTGCGGCTGGGGGAACTGAGGCACGGGAGGGCCAGGCACGCCCCCAAGGTCACGCAGAATGAGCGGGAAGGTTCAGATCGAACTCCAGCACCCAGGAGCCCATATAGGTTCCTCCACCGCCACCCCAGAAAAGGAGGGAAGCCTGGAGGCCCGGAAGGAAGCAGCAAGGGAATGGAGCGCGCAGAGGAAGGAGCCAGGCGCACCGCAGTCCTGCTGGGGACCTGGACAGGTCTGAGCTGGACCAGTGCTGCCAATGCCAGCATGGCCGTGGCCTCCTTCCCTCACCTCACAGCGGCCTCTGTCTGTGGCCTGTCTCCTCATTTGTAAAATGGGTATTAGAGGATCCTTGGGAGGTTGCAGGGAGATGAGGCAGGGAAAGCCTGTCGGCTGACGTTTGGTACACAGTAAGCACTCAATAAATGTTGGCTATTGGCCGGGTGGTGGGTGGCTCATGCCTGTAATCCCAGCATTTTGGGAAGCCGAGGCGGGTGGATCACTTGAGCTCAGGAGTTCCAGATCAGTCTGGGCAATATGGTGAAACCCCATCTCTACTAAAATTACAAAATTTAGCCGGGCGTGGTGGCAGGTGCCTGTAATCCCAGCTCCTCGGGAGGCTGAGGCAGGAGAATCACTTGAACCCAGGAAGTGGAGGTTGCAGTGAGCCGAGATTGCACCACTGCACTCCAGCCTGGGCGACAGAACAAGACTCTGTCTCTAAATAAACAAATAAATAAATTAGCCGGGCATGGTGGTGCACACCTGTGGTCCCAGTTACTTGGGAGGCTGAGATGGGAGGCTCACTTGAGCCAGGGAGGTCGAGGTTGCAGTGAGCTGAGATCGCATTACTGCACTCCAGCCTGAGTGACAGAGCAAGACTGTCTCAAAAATAAATAAATAATAAACAAATAAATAAGCCAGGCATGGTGGGGTGCACCTGTAATCCCAGCTACTCAGGAGGCTGAGGCAGGAGAAGCACTTGAACCCAGGAGGTGGAGATTGCAGTGAGCCGAGATTGCACCCCTGTACTCCAGCCTGGGCGACAGAGCGATTCTGTCTCTAAATAAATAAATAAATACATTAGCTGGGTGTGGTGGCACACAACTGTGGTCCCAGTTACTTGGGAGGCTGAGATGGGAGGATCGATTGAGCCAGGGAGGTTGAGGCTGCAGTGAGCTGAGATCGCGCCTCAGCTCACTGCACTCCAGCCTGAGTGACAAAGTGAGACTCTGTCTCAAAAAACAAATACACAAACTTTGGCTGTTGAGGAATATTGTTGCCTAGGCTTGTCCACCCTCCTCTGTGGCCCCACCTTAACTGTTTCTTCCAGGGCTGGACGCTCCCTCCTGCCTCCCTCCCTCTACCCCTCTGCACACAGCCTCCCCCCTGCAGGAACGCCCTTCCTCTGCCTCCGACTCGTTTGCCTGCCGTGGCCCCCACGGTGCCCCAGGGTTCAGCCCAGGGTCAGGCCCACGGCGAGCATTCAGTGACTTCATGAGGTTGGATGAAAACCAGGCTGGGTCCACACTGTGCTGCCCTGTGCCCTCATTCCAAACCCAGAGAAACTGAGGCCCGGAAAAAGAGGCGGCCCAGCAGAGCTCTCTCTTCACCAGGCGAGGGTCCCAGGGACCTGGGGGGAGAGCTGCGGAAGCCAGCAACTCCTTCCCCGCCGCCGGCCCCCAAGGAGGGTCGTGCTGCAGAAGCAGAGACCAGGCCAAATTGAAATTGATCGTGGGGAACAGCTCGGCAGGGTGGAACAGACACACGGCCACCGGGGAGCGCAGGGGCGCCCAAGCGTGTGAGCGCATCCCAGCCTCCGACGGAGAATCTTTTAATCTGCGGTGGATGCTGCTAGCTGAGGCCTCTAAGTAGCCACAAGGCACGGGGGCTAGACTGCAGCAGCTGGCAGGCATGAGGACACCTCCTTCCACTTCATTCATTCATTCATTTCTTCCTCCAGAAGACACTGGGTAAATCTAGAGCAGCAGAGGGTGGCCAGAAAGGCCCCTCCCCCTATTCCAGACAAGGGGCTCCTGGGGCCTCCCCGGGGAACACACAGGGGCCAGGTACCCAGAGAGGTTCCTGAAGACTAGGGGTTTGTAAGCTAGCCGTGCCTTCCAGGGCCAGCCAGACGTCCCGGAATTCCTGTTTGGTGACTCAGGGAGGGGCAGCTGCCAGCTGTGTCTCTCTCCCTGCAGGTGGCTAGGCCTGGCTCCCACCCCAGAGCTGTGGGGCTTAGGAGGGCTCTTCCACGCCTCAGTTTCCCGTGTTGGCCTCCGAGAGGTGATGACCGGGCACGTGGCCAACGGGGCAGCCGCGTCCTGCCGAAGCCCCTCCGACCCTGACCCGGAAGCCCCCCTCGGTGCCTGGGGCGGGGGTCGTGCCCCAGCTCATCTCCCAGGGCCCCTCTCCGGTGAGAGTCTCAACCCCGGGATTAGGGGGCCGGGGTCAGGGGTCAACAGCATTTGCCGCGGCTCCATTCAGGCCAAGAGCGGATCCGTTCTCCCTGCCACCTCGAATTTCCTGGACAAAGGCGCAGTGGAGGGACCGGGCAGAGGGACCCCCGAGCACCCTGGGAAAGCCCCGGGAGAGCCTCTGCCCACACAGCCCCCATTCAGCCGCCAATGAGCCGACGAGAGGAACCCTGTATGCCCATGCTGCAGACGGGGAAACTGAGGCAGCCAGCGGATGGAGCCGGCCGAGAAGCTGCAGGGCTTTAGTCAGGCGGGGGCCACGCGAGGCAGCCCAGCCCCCAGAGAAACGGGGCTCAGGCACGGGAGGCAGGGTCTGTGACGGCAGGCGGGTGGGGGGCTGGCGGCGGACAAAGGCGGGCGGGCTGGGTCCGCGGGGGCGCGTTCCGCTCGTCAGCCTTGGTTCCACTTCAGTCCACCCTGGACAGGCCGGAATAATCCCTCCCGTGGCCGCTGCTGGGCCGTGACGACTTGAAGGGGGCCCGGCCAGCCTGACTGACGGCTGGGCGGGGGGCAGGGGTGCCTGGAGCTCCCCCCCACCCACACCCCTCCGGCCCTCCACCCCCATCCAGTGCTGGGAACGGCATCTGGCCGTTGCTGATGACACGGACGAGGAAACTGAGTCACAGACAGGCACACACCCCCTCCCAGGTCACAGAGCAGGCCCACCATGGCCGACTCCAGAATCACCCTCACTGGGACGGTCCCACCCTGCTGCAGCTTTGCACAACCCCTCACCTGGGAGTTGGAGGAATTCTGAGGCCTGGGCCTGAAGGAGTCAGAGAAACCCCTCGCCTCCTTTTCATTCCCCAGCACCTGGGAGGCTGGGACAAGCTGCTGGCTGGAGCGGGGCCAGGCCCCGTCGGGTGCCGCCCGAGGCCTGCAGAAACAGCTGTCAGCTCATGCCTCAATTTTTTCTTTTTTTTTTTTTTGAGACGGAGTTTCACTCTTGTCACCCACGCTGGAGTGCAATGGCACAATCTCAGCTTACTGCAACCTCCACCTCCCGGGTTCAAGCAATTCTCCTGCCTCAGCCTCCCGAGTAGTTGAGATTACAGGTGCGTGCCACTATGCCTGGCTAATTTTTGTAGTTTTAGTAGAGACGGGGTTCCACCATGTTAGCCAGGCTGGTCTCGAACTCCTGACCTCAGGTGATCCACCAGCCTCGTCCTCCCAAAGTGCTGGGATTACGGGCGTGAGCCACCGCGCCCAGCCTCATGCCTCAGTTCCTCCAGCTGCCAGCCGATCTGCAGAGCCGCCTGCAAACTCCACTAGGTGGGGGTGAGGAGGGGCATCACCCCCTCCCATCATGCACCTGGGCTCCTGGACGGACTTCAGCAGGTGGGGACAGTGTGCAGGGGAGGAAACTGCTGGACCAAGGGCCCCACAGGCAGGAGGGTAAGCAGGCCCTATGCGAGGGGGCTGGGTGAGCCTGGGAGAGTGTGGGGCCACGCTGAGGAAGCTGTGCTTCCGAGGGAGGCGGGCTTGGGGGTCCACGGTCCCGCCATGGATGCTGCAGGGGCCATTTAGGTTCAAGCCCTCCGAGGGCTCCCTGCCACCCTCAGGAGCAGCCCAGCCACGGGGCTTCTCAGCTCACGCCTCCCTTCGGCCACCAGGCCTTCCCTCAGGCCTGCAGTGGCCTCACCGCACTTCTGTGGGGTGACCTCCTCCTCCCCACCTCCCAGCGGAAGCGGGAGTCCTTGGGGAAGGCCTCTCCCGGCTGCCTTCGTCTTCGTTGAGTGCCCTGAGCTGCCAGGGCACTGGGCTCCCATCTCCTGTTACCTTTGCCACCTCTGGCTTGGCAAGTGGTAGGTGATTAATAAAGACATTTCAAAAGCACCAAAGGATGGGGCAGCTTCAAAGGGCCTGCGACGGCGGCAGGAGATGCGGGCCGGGCCATGGAGCCTTAAGCCGGGTCCAGGGGTCCCCAGCTCCCCATCTTTCAAACCCACCGAGTCCACCATGTGGGAAAATAGCCCTGGGTTTGCGACAAAGGAAGGAGCGGCTGGCAAAAGTGCCCTTGACGCTGAGAGGGGACCCCTGGTGGGGGGGGCCCTTCCCCGGCCTCAGTTTCCCCAGCTATAAAATGGGTGCTGGCTTCTTCAGAGGACCCCTCTCCCTCTGCCCTGGACCTCCGGGGGCTGCTCCCCCCAACCCTCCAGGGGCCCCGCTGCGCTAATCCGCCAGGCGGCCTGCGCCTCGGTTTCCCCTCCCGGCGGCCTAATCCCCGGATTGTCGGAGGCCGGTTTTACATACATTTAGAGGCTTTTCATAATAGATTTACTGGGCCCCAGAACGGCCCTCACTGGGAGATTAGCTGCTTCGTAATTGAAAACTGCCCCCCACCCCCTCCGCCCCTCTCCCCTGGGCTTGGGTCAGAGGGAAGGGCCCAGGGAGGACCCTGCAGCTGTGCGGGCCCCACGGGGGCCTCCCTGTGAGCTAGAACGGGGTCTCCCTGGTACCCGACCCGACGGAGGCTGCTCCCAGCCCTTGAGTGCTCAGCCGGGACTTGAACCAGGTCTGCCCCATGCCCACTGCCAAGGGCAGCCTCTGTGCTGGGATGGGGGGCCATGGTCTCCCTGTTTCAGACGAAGACACTGACTCACCCAGGGCACCCCGTGGGCAGCTGGTCTCTCTCTAAGCCGGGCCAGATCCTGGGTGCCCAACTTGGGGCTCAGAATTTGGGTCCTTACTCCCTGACCCCCTCAGCGCTTCCCAGAGACCCGGCAGGACACGGGTCTCAGGAATGTTCATGGGATACAATGTGGGAGAGGATGGGGCTGAGTCACCGCCCTTGGTAATTCGGCACCATCCCCTTCCACCCCCAGCCTTCGCTGCCCGGTCCCCAACTGGGCAACTTAATTCTGCCTGTCACCAGGATGTGGGCTGAGTTTATTTATCTGGTGTATATATGTATTTTAATTTAAAGATCTGCCAGCCAGCACAGCTGACTCCCGCGGTTCCCCCGCTGCCCCCCTCACCTGCGAGAGGCCGTTCCCCACCACCACCCCTGCCCCCTAGGCCTTCCTGGAGGAGTGAATGATGGAGAATGAGCCCTTTGCCTCCAGTCTTGCCCAGTTGGCAAGAAAGAGCACTTGACTCAGAGTCCACACATGACACACTCATTCAGTCATTCCACAAACATCCGTGGAGGGCTTGCTGGCATTGTGCCAGACAATGGGATCACAGGGAAGGCGGGGAGATCAGGCAACAAAGGGCCTGCCTCCATGGGCCTGGCGATTCTGCTCATCAAGAGCCCCCAGGATGTGAGACCCCACCCTGTGTCACTGTAGCCTGTTTTCCAGATGAGCAAACTGAGGCTCAGAGAACAGCGGCCTCACCCACAGCGGGTGGTGGAGAGGGCACTGGAACCTGGGCTTATCTGATGTCTGCAGCTGTGCCCTCACGCAGGGGTCGAGGCGAACCTCTCGGTGCCTCAGTTTCCCTTCCTAGCCAAAGAACTTCTAGAGCCACAGCCACAAGCGTGATGGACGATGTTAATAACAGCCCCGGGTGCTCGGGGACTCGGATACCACCGTCATTAATGCTCAGGCTGGGAGGGGCATGGGATATTGCAAACCATAACTCTAGTGCCTGGTGGGCGGGCAGAGGGGGCCGACAGCGGTCCCGGCGAGAGGCGGGCCCCCTTCCCATCACAAGATCATAACAAGCTCTGGTTTTCAACGCTTAGGGGGCCATGAGGACCACCCAGCGCCGAGACCACCCACTCAGGTGCCCCCAGCTCCTCCTCATGTGGGGAAGAAATATCCAGATTCGTCGCTTCTCTGGGCACCTGCGCTGCTCTCCCTGGAGGCTGGGGCGGGAGGCCAGGCTGGGGCGACTGGCTGGAGTCGGTAGTGGTCAGGCTGCCTCCCCTCTGCCATCCACTGGACCCTAAAGGGGTCCCGGCTGTGGGGCCCAGGGCCTGGGCACTCCCCTTCTCTGACCTCATCTTCCTTATCTACAAAGTGGGTCTCAGACTGGGCTCATGCCTGTAATCCCAGCACTTTGGGAGGCCAAGGCGGGAGGATCCCTTGAGCTCAGGAGTTGGGAAACCAGTCTGGGCAACATGGTGAAACCCCATCTCTACAAAAATAAATAAATAAATAAACAAAAATTAGCCACGTGTGGTGGCTCATGCCTGCAGTCTCAACTACCCAAGAGGCTGAGGTGGAAGGATCACCAGAGGCCAGGAGTTCAAGACCAGTCTGGGCAACACAGCGAGACCTCATCTCTACAAAAAATAAAAAAAATTAGCTAGCATGGAGCCGCGTGCCTGTGGTCCCAGCCACTCGCGAGAGGCTGAGGTGGGAGGATTGCTTGAGCCTAGGAGGTGGAGGCTGCAGTGAGCCACGATAGCACCATTGCACTCCAGCCTGGGGGACAGAGGAACACCCTGCCTCAAAAAAAAACAAAGAATCACAGAAGCCCCAGGGGAGGCCAGATGGGGGCGGAGAAAGCCCGTGAGAGATAAACTTGCCCCACACCTCCCTCCTCTCTCCTGCCATCCACGCTCCCTTCGGAGCTTGAGCTGGGGAGAGGCAGGGAGGGATGCTGTTGAAAGATGCTCACAGATTGTCTCTAGAAGCTTCTCTCATGCCTGGAGACAGGCACTGTGGACCTCAGACCCAGAGGGGGTGCCCCACAGCGCCTGGTGGGAGCCAGGACTTGAGCCCAGGACAGAACCGTAAGCCCCAAAACCCGGCGGGGCAGTCGGAGCTGGGGAAGAGACCACCCTGGGCACACACAGCCTGGTGGGGTGTCCCTAATGACCCCCGGAATGAAGGGTCCCCAGCTTCATTCTCCCTGGGCTGCTCCAGATGCAACCCCTGCTTTGGGCCACTGCTTCGGGCCAGTGACCCATGGGGCCTGGGAGCGGCCTCAGTTTCCCCCTCTGCACAGGGAAGGGTGTCTCCTGCGACTCAGCGCCCCTCCCCCCACACACACATGTCCATTAGGGCGCATTGATCGCTCCTGGGCCGAAGCCGTCCATTTCTGGATCAATGAGGGTGGGGGAGTCAGGGGCTGTCGGGTGGGCAGGCCCCTGGGAGGCCTGGGCAGGGTCTCTCCCTCTCTCAGGCTGTAAAGGGAGGGGTCCGGTCTGAGACGTTCCAGACTCAAGTGCGGAGCAGGTGACTCCGCAGTTCCGGCCTCGGAAGCCACCGTCTGAGCCCAGGAATGTGCACAGACAAATGGACGGGGAGCCGCTGGCGGTGGTTTCTGCTCCACCAGGCGACCGTGCAGGAGGGCCCAGAGCTTGCCGGGGACGGTGACCCACGCCTGTGATCCCAGCATTTTAGGAGGCCGAGGCAAGAGGATCCCTTGGGCCCAGGAGTTTGAGATCAGCCTGGGCAACGTAGCAAGACCCCATCTCTACAAATAATCAAAAATTAGCCAGGTATGGTGGTGTGCACCTGTGGTTCGAGCTACTCGGGAGGCTGAGGCAGGAGGATCGCTTGAGCCCAAGAAGTCAAGACTGCAGTGAGCCATGATCACAGCACTGCATTCCAGCCTGGGCAACAAGGGCAAGACCCTGTCTCATAAAGAAGGGCCTGGAGAGCTATTCTGAGGATGCAGCAAGATGGCAGAGGTACAGCGCAGAAGAAACAGACCTTCCGCAACTTCACCCACCGCGGCGTGGACCTGGACCAGCCACTGGACACGTCCTCGGAGCAGCTGACGCAGCTGAACAGCGCGCGCCGGCGGCGGCTGAACCGGGGCCTGCGGCGGAAGCAGCACTCGCTGCTCAAGCGCCTGCGCAAGGCCAAGAAGGGGGCGCCGCCCACGGAGAAGCCGGAAGTGGTGAAGACGCACCCGCGGGACGTGCTTCTCCTGCCCGCGATGGTGGGTAGCACGGTGGGCGTCTACGACGGCAAGACCTTCAACCAGGTGGAGATGGCCGGGCGCGGCGGCTCATGCCTGTAATCACAGCACTTTGGGAGGCCGAGACGGGAGGATCACCTGAGGTCGGGAGTTCAAGACCAGCCTGACCAACATGGAGAAAACCCGTCTCTACTAAAAATAAAAAAATAAAAAAAAAAAATAGGGTCGTGGTGGTACGTGCCTGTAGTCCCAGCTACTCGGGAAGCTGAGGCAGGAGAAACGCTTGAACCCGGGAGGCGGAGGTTGCAGTGAGCTGAGATCACGCCACTGTACTCCTGGGCGACAGAGTGAGACTGCGTCTAAAAAAAAAAAAAAAAAAAAAAAAGGCCGGGCGCGGTGGCTCACTCCTGTAATCCCAGCACTTTGGGAGGCCGAGGCAGGCAGATCACGAGGTCAGGAGATCAAGACCATCCTGGCTAACACAGTGAAACCCCGTCTCTACTAAAAATACAAAAAAAAAAAAAAAACAGCGGGTGTGGTGGCGGGCGCCTGTAGTCCCAGCTACTCGGGAGGCTGAGGCAGGAGAATGGCGTGAACCCGGGAGACGGAGCTTGCAGTGAGCTGAGATCGTGCCACTGCACTCCAGCCTGGGCGACAGAGTGAGACTCTGTCTCAAAAAAATAAAATAAAATAAATAGGCCGGGCGCGGTGGCTCACGCCTGTAATCCCAGTACTTTGGGAGGCGAGGCAGGCGGATCACCTGAGGTCGGGAGATCGAGACCATCCTGGCTAACACAGTGAAACCCCGTCTCTACTAAAAATACAAAAAATTAGCCGGGCGTGGTGGTGGGCGCCTGTAGTCCCAGCTACGCAGGAGGCTGAGGCAGGAGAATGGTGTGAACCCGGGAGGCGGAGCTTGCAGTGAGCCGAGATCGCCCCACTGCACTCCAGCCTGGGCGACAAGAGCGAAACTTCATCTCAAAAAAAAAAAAGAAAAAAAGGTGGGGAGAGCCCAGAGGAGACTCGGGAAGGGTGTGCCAGCCAGGGCAAAGAGGGAACACCCGTGAGTGAGAGGTGCCCTGGGGAAGAAGCAGGTGTCAGGGCTGGGTTGGGGGACCAGAGGACAGAGTGCTGTGGCCCCTGGGGACGGTGGGGGGGTCTTCTTTTTTTTTTCTTCTTCTTATTTTGTTTGTTTTTCTTATTTTTGTTTTGTTTTGTTTTCTTTTCTTTTCTGGAGCCTCTCATTACTGCCATGTGGCTGTTGGATCCCTGCAAGGCGATTCTTGTGTTTCAGCCTTCCCGAGTAGCTGGGACTACAGGCGCCTGCCATCACGCCTGGCTAATTTTTGTATTTTTAGTAGAGACAAGGTTTCACCATGTTGGCCAAGCTGGTCTCGAACTCCTGACCTCAAGTGATCTACCCGCCTTGGCCTCCCAAAGTGCTGGGATTACTGGTGTGAGCTGTTCAGTTTTTTTTTTTTTTTTTTTTGAGACAGGGTCTGGCTCTGTCACCCAGGCTGGAGTGCAGTGGCGTGATCATGGCTCACTGCAGTCTCAACCTCCTGGGCTCAAAGCATCTTCCCCCCTGGGCCTCCCGAGTAGCTGGAACCAGAGGTGCGTGCCAGCATGCCTGGCTACTTTTTTAATTTTTATTTTGCCGAGATGGTGGTGGGGGGGGTCTCATCCTGTTGCCCAGGCTGGTCTTGAACCCCTGGCCTCCAGCAATCAGCCTGCCTCGGTCTCCAAAATTGCTGGGATTACAGGCAGGAGCCACCATGCCCAGCCTCCGTTCAGTTTTGAGGGTGAAGAATGAGACACCATTTCTAAAAAGCAAAAAAAAAGTGAGCCCCCCTCCATCATGGCTGTTTGGACCAGAGGGTGGGGACCAAGGGGTTTTCTCCTCAAACACAGATGTAGACAGGGACACTGAGGCTCAGTGGTGAGGTCTGGGGGGAGGCAGAGCCCTGCCCTGGGCCACCGGGGCTGTGGGGGGCGGCACGTTCCACCCCAAGCCGCACTCAAGAGTTTTGGGCGCCTCAGGCCTCCTTTCCCCCAGCAGCCTCCCGCCACCCCCTGCCCGCGGCGGGCACCGAGGCGGCAGTAACTGGCCGGCAGGAGGGAGATGACTTCCCTCAGGATTCTCCGGGCGGAAAAGACTCTGCGCAGGACCAGCGTACCAATGGCTGTCCAGGGCTGGCAGGAGCCGGCATTGGGGTCTCGCTGGGGCTGGGGTCGGGGGGTAACCAGGTTCCCCAAGGAGCGCCCACACCCGGCGGGGACATCCCAGCACAGCCCCTGGAGTGAGTGGCCACTCGACACGTTGATGCAGCCACTGGGAGAGGCACCAGGGTCTGATCAGGGTCTGGCGCGGGAGTGGAGGTCAGTTCCTGAGAGGCTCGGGCCCAAAACACATGTGTCTGGCGACACAGGGGTACACAGGCATGCAGGTGCAAGCGCAGGGCTATGCGTGTGTGTGTGTACACGTGTCTGTGTGTGGCCAATGACACGGTCCCAGGAGATTCCCTGCTCTGGGCCCAGCACTGGTCCCGGCGATAACCAGGACAGACCCAGCCCTGCCCTCAGCGGCTGCAGCCTGGGGAGGAGTCAGGTAAGGAAACAGTCACAAAGGGCACCACGGCCTCCTGGCCAGGAGCTCAGGTGACATCTGAGCTGAGTTGGAAGGGGCTGAGTGGGGGAGCCTGGCTGCAATCTGCAAGAGAGGTTCATCGGGGCAGTGGGGTGGGGTGGGGGGACAGTGCGTGCAAAGGCCCAGAGGCAGGAGCTCAGCCATTCTTTGTGTATTTACCCAAAGTCACCTTTTAGGCTGGGCGCAGTGGCTCACGTCTGTATTCTCAGCACTTTCGGAGGCCAAGGCAGGTGGATTACTTCAGGTCAGGAATTTGAGACCAGCCTGGCCAATATGGTAAAACCCCATCTCTACTAAAAATACAAAAATTAGCTGGGCGAGTTGGCACACACCTGTAATCCCAGCTTCTCGGGAATCTGAGGCAGGAGAATTGCTTGAACGTGGGAGGCGGAGGCTGCAGTGAGCCGGGTTCGTGCCATTACACTCCAGCCTGGGTAACAGAGAGACTCAGTCTCAAAAAAACACAAAAACAAAAACGAAAAAGCAAAGTCACCTTTTGCATTGAAACTTTGTCTCAAAAATAATAAGATTGTCACAATATGCCTGTAGTGCCAGCTACTCAGAGGCTGCGGGAGGCAAATCGCTTGAGCCCAGGAGCCAGAGGTTTCAGTGAGCCGTGATCGCACCACTGCACTCCAGCCTGGGCGACAGAGTGAGACCCCGTCTCTAATAAATAATACAGAGTTAAATAATCAATCTAAAAAAAAGCATCTTGGCTGGGTGTGGTGGCTCACTTCTGTAATCACAAGAACTTTGGCTTGTGAGTTTTTGTTCTTTGTTTTTTAGAGACAATCTCTGAAAATGGTGAGATTACAGGGGTGAGCTACCATGCCTGGCACCCCCAGCACTCTGGGAGGCCAGGGCGGGAGGATCACTTGAGCCCAGGAGTTCGAGACCAGCCAGGAAATATAGCAAGACCCCATCTCTACAAAAAACAATAATAATAATAAATTGTATTTTTAACAATTGTCATAATAGCTAAAAGGTGGAAAGTACCCAAGTGCCCCTGGATAGACGATTGGGTAAACACAGCGTGGTCCTTCCACACACTGGAACATGCTCAGCTGTGAAAAGGAGCGAGGCTCTGACCCAGGCCACAGCGCAGGTGCACCTTGAGGACGTCACACTCACTGAGAGATGCCAGACACGCAAGGCCACACAGTGTGTGACCCATTTCCATGAAACGTCCAGGACAGGCCCATCCACAGAGACAGGGAAGGAGGGGATACGTTGGTGCCAGGGGAGGGGATAAGGAGTGACGGCTGATGGGGACAAGGCTTCCTTTTGGGGTGATGGAATGTTCTGGAATCAGAGCTGATGGCCGCACAAGTCTCTGAATGCACTGAAATCCATGCAATTGTACTTAAAATGGAGGGAAGGACACTATTGTGTTTTTGTAACAGCATCACAGTCAGCGCTGGGATGCCTCCCGTGATCCCTGATCTCATTCTGTCCCTGGTCCTCTCTGTCCCTGTGGTCACGTTGCAGTTTGGGTTGGGGGTCTCGGCGTGAATGGGCTGTGGGGGTCGCCTCCCTCTCTGAGCCTCGGGGTCCTCTGTGGAGTGGGGCATGGTGAGGCCTCCCCCGCGGTGCTCAGCACGGTGGCCGGCCGGCCCTCTGTGCCTCCGTGCGTCCACCCCGCGCTGGGCAGGGGCGGGGCGGGGCACACACAGGGGTCTTTGTGCCTGGGCTGCCTCATTAGGAGGCGGCCCCCGTCACCGGGCCCAGCGCAGCTGAATTAATTAGCTGGGAGCGTTCCCGCTAGCTAATTGTGCCGGAGACGCCGTCGTCACGGCAGGTGGGATGCAGGCGACCATCGTCCAGCCGTAAAGACCTCAGTCCCCTGGGCCGGGTCACCTGCCGCGTCACCCCCAGCCTCTCTGTGCCTCAGTTTCTTCAATCGGGGCGTGCCTGGCGTGAAGGCCCCTGGGACCCCAGAACTTACAGACGTGCCATTTGCAAGGGGAAGAGCTTAGGAGATGACAGAGCCCCTGCCCTGGCCTGGAGCAGGTGGGGAAACTGAGTTACACGGAGGTAGAGCTTGCCAGTGGAGGTTTCACAACATTTGATTGGATCCTGAGGCCCAGGAATTCCACCATGTTCAGGTGTGTGCCGGCCAGCGGTGTCCCCGGGGCCAGCCATGCACAGGCCCCGTCTCCTCCCTCCATCCTCCCAGCTGCCCCCTCCCAGCCCTAGGCGGGCTGTTGCTACTTCCCAGAGAGGGAAACTGAAGCCCATGGATGGCTATGAAGGATACGGGCCCTATAAAATGCTCATCCCAAGGCCTGACCCCAAAACGATGCACAGAACCAATGAATCAGTCAGGTTCACAGCTCTGGGGATCCCCAGAGGTTCCTCGAAGCCGCACCCCTCTCCCCAGTAGATTCCAGACCCACCTCTAAATTATTATTATTATTATTACTATTACGATTATTTGAGGCAGGGTCTTGCTTTGTTGCCCAAGCTGGAGTGCAGTGGTGTGATCATAGCTCCCTATAGCCTCCACCTGCTGGGCTCAAGCCATCCTCTCACCTCAGCCTCCCGAGTAGCTGGGTCTACAGTTGTGCACCACCACGCCGAGCTAATTTTTTTTTTCCTTTTTGAGACAGAGTTTCGCTCTGTTGCCCAGGCTGGAGGGCAAAGGCACGATCTCAGCTCACTGCAACCTCCACCTCCCAGGTTCAAGGGGTTCTCCTGCCTCAGCCTCCCGAGTAGCTGGGATGACAGGCGTGCACCACCTCACCTGGCTTTTTTTTTTTTTTTCATATTTTTAGTAGAGATGGGGTTTCACCATGTTGGCCAGACGGGTTTCAAACTCCTGACCTCAAGCGATCTGCCCGCCTCGGCCTCCCAAAGTGCTGCAATCACAGGAGTAAACCACCACGCCCAGCATCCACCGCCAAATTAGGAATGCAAAAGTCTCCTTCAAGTAGGGCAAGGCCCCCACATACAGACACACGCGTTTGAGGTTTATGCTCATTTTATTATAAAAAAATACAGAATCCAAAGTTGATTGTGACGGGAAGAGGGAGGCCCGGTCGCCAGCTCCAGGCCTGGCAACGCGGCCCGCCCCGCCGACCCCCTACAAAAGCCCTCTGCCCACCCCCCACCACCGGGCGTGCCTCGAGCCGCTGGCCGGCGGCCGTACACAATATATATTTATATATAATATATATAAAACACAGAGTCAGGAAAGGCGGGTAGAAATATGAAATCCGTATAAATGTGTTGTTTCCTTCATTAAAGTGTCTTCGGGGAGGAGTTTCTTTTTTCTTTTTTTTTGGTAGTGGTTCCCTCCCTTTTGTCCTTTTTTTCTTTTTCTTAGAAACATTATCAGGTCACAGAGTTGAGAGAGGGGCTCTGACAGACGACACGAGCTTATTGCCAAGTGCAGCTTCTACTCTAAAAGTCCACCCCACCCCCCCACCAAAATAAAAGACCCCCTATGAAGGGCTGAAAAAACATCAACGGTCCAGTCCGTCCTCAGGAATACGTGGAAAATAAAATCACAGTTTGCACTTGCTGGCTGTATTTACAGGAACAGAAGGTCTTCTCGGCCTCGGAGAGGGACCGTGTGAGGCGAGGGGGACGGGTAGGGGGCTGTTTGCATCGGCCAAAGCAGTTTCTAAGACACGGCGGGACTGTGATTCCGAAGGGCGCTGGGGCGAAATAGTGTCTGGGAGGAAATGACCAGGAGGACGGGGGTGGGCGATGGGGTATGAGGTCTCCCCAGCCACAATGAGGGGCGCTCACCACGTACCCCTTCCGGCTCAGACTCACCCAACCTGGAGCACCAGGGGGGTCCGCGGTGGGCTGCAGCCAGGACCCCACGAGTGGGGTGCAGAGCAGAGAGGAGCAGCTGTGTTCCCGACCCCATGTTCCGCGTTCCCCTCCCCCAGGCCAGGGCACAGGGACCCCGCCCCGCTGCAATGGCAGGGAATAAATTAAATTAAAAACTCAAGTCTTTTTGATCCAACCACGAAAAATACACTAAAAAAAAAAAAAAAAAAAAAAAAAAAAAATCGCCAAGAGGTTCCCGGGTTCTCGGACGCCCCAGAGGAGATGGCTTGGCCAGGGTCTGCATCCACACCCCGGCCCCTCGGGCCTCCGTTGGGGGGGGGTCTCGGCCGTTTCCCCTCCCTGAGGGCTGGTCCTGGGGCGGGTGGATGGCCCCTGCCCGGCGGGGGCGGCACCAGGCGAGGGAGAAGCAGCGTCTCTATTTGGTCTCGGAGGCGGGGGCCGCAGCCGGGTCCGGAGGGCCGAGGTCAGGTGGTCCAGGCGGGGCCGTCCAGGCAGGGCCGGCGTCCTGCGGGGCTGGGACTAGGAACCCAGGAGGGTCCAGAGCACGGGGATGGTGCTGAGGAAGAGGCGGCAGCCGCCCGGGCTGCTACACGAGTTATTGCTGGTGAAGATGGGCTCAGGAGCCTCGTACAGGGTCTCATCTGCGGGTGGCAGAGACAGCACGCTCAGCGGCCGCCCGAACCCCACTGGGCTCCCCACGTGCCGCCCGCCCTCAGGGTGCACATCTGCCCAACGGGCTCATCACCCCACCAGGCAGGCCCTCCGCTCCCTCTTGGTGCCATCCCTGATGCCCACTCTCCGGGCAAAGTCACTTGGCCTGAAGTGGGGGGCCTGGCTGTTGAATTCAACCTTCACTCTTTTCATCTTTTTTTTTTTTTTGCTTTATTTTATTTTATTTTTTGAGTTGGAGTCTCACTGTCGCCAGGCTGGCGTGCAGTGGCGCAATCTGGGCTCACTGCAACCTCCGCCTCCCGGGTTCAAGCGATTCTCCAGCTTCAACCTCCCAAATAGCTGGGACTACAGGCATGTGCCACCACGCTCGGCTAATTTTGTATTTTTAGTAGAGACTGGGTTTCACCATGTTGGCCAGGATGGTCTCCATCTCTTGACCTTGGGGTCCACCCGCCTCAGCCTCCCAAAGTGCTGGGATTACAGGTGTGAGCCACCGTGCCCGGCCACTCTGTTTTTATTTTTATTTTATTTTATTTTTTAGACACAGTCTTGCTATATCACCCAGACTGGAGAGCAGTGGCGCAATCTGGGCTCACTGCAACCTCCACTTCCCGGGTTCAAGTGATTCTCCTGCCTCAGTCTCCTGAGTAGCTGGGATTACAGGAGCCCGCCACCAGGCCCGGCTAAATTTTGTATTTTTAGTAGAGATGGGGTTTCGCCATGTTAACCAGGCTGGTCTCAAACTCCTGACCTCAGGTGATCCACCTGCCTCAGGCTCCCAAAGTTGGGATTACAGGCGTGAGCCACCACACCCGGCCTGCTTTGTTTTTTAGAGACAGAGTCTTGCTCTGTCACCCAGGCTGGAATGCAGTGGCGTGATCTCTGCTCACTGCAGCCTCGGCCTCCTGGGCTCAAATGATTCTCCCACCTCCGCATCCCACTGTGCTGGGATTATAGGCGTGAGCCACTGCGCTCAGCTAACCTTCACTCTCGAAGGTCTGACATGTTCATCAGACGGGGAAATCGAGGCTGGGGCAAGGCAGGGCAAGATAGGGAAACCCGAGGCTCCCTGTCCTGGCTCTCCTGAACACTCACTGGTTCTGTGGGTTTAGGACACAAGGGTAGGGGCCTGGATCCTGCCCATCCCCCTGAGCACTTACTGGTCGGCCGCACGTACACCTTCAGTCGCAGGCAGGGCCGGTCCACAGCATTGGGAGGCGTGGCAGCTAGAAGAGAGGGGATGGGGATGAGTGGGGAAGTGCCTCTTGGTGCCTGAGACCTCCTGGGGCTGTACTCCCTTCCCCACCTTGGTGAATCAACCCTGACCCCAGGTGGAGAGCCACCCTTAAAACTCCTAATCGTACATCAAAGCCCCAGACACAATGCCCCCTGTTTCCCAGCAGTCTCCTGCACATTCCCCCTGCTCCTCCCTCTGTCCAATCCTGACCCCAGAACCTGGGGGTGTCTGTGTTTTTGTTCTGCTCTGCCTCACCCCAGGGCAGCACAGGGTGAGCTCGGAAAATGATGTATTTGTTTTCAAGCAATCAGCAAAGAGGTGATATATTAATAGTGAAATGATTGACCTGGGTTCAAATCTCTGCCTCTGAGAGCCTGTGGACAAGCCGCTCCCTCTCTGGGCCTCGCCTGGCAACACAGTAGATTCTCTGGGAAAGATTCTTTTTTTTTTTTTTTTTTTTTTTTTTTTTTTTTTTTGTGATGGAGCTTTGCTCTTGCCGCCCAGGCTGGAGTGCAATGGTACGATCTCGGCTCACTGCAACCTCAGCCTCCCGGGTTCAAGCAATTCTCCTGCCTCAGCCTCCCAAGTAAACAGGATTACAAATGTGTGCCACCATGCCTGGCTAATTTTTGTATTTTTAGTAGAAACGGGGTTTCACCATGTTGGCCGGGCTGGTCTTGAACTCCTGACCTCAGGTGATCCACCCGCCTTGGCCTCCCAAAGTGCTGGGATTACAGGCGTGAGCCACCGCCATGCCTGGCCGGGAAAGATTATTTCCATCTGGTTCTTACGCCCAAAATTCCAGCATCACTGCCCCTGCTTTCGGGCCCCCAGAAGCATCCTGGAGTGCAGTGGGGGCGTCTGCAAGGGTCAAGAGAGGAGGAAAAGGACGCCTGAAGCCGGGGCCGCTGGGGTGTGCACACGTGTGGACAATCGAACAGGGGTGGGTCCACGTGCACGCACGCAGGGATGTGGTCTTGCTGTCTCTGCCGGGCCCTGGGCCCCTGATGGCCTGGCTCTCATGGCCACCACCTCTGCCCGCCCCCTAGAAACCCCTCACCCTGGAAGATGAAGATAAAAAGCATGTAATAAAAATAACATTCATCACAGAGGTAGGACGAATAATTACAATAATTATCTTTATGAAACTGCCGTCTCAGAAAGAAAAATATAATTTTTCTCATATTATGGGGACTTAATTTAAACACCTTCCCCCGTCCCCCACCTGCTTCTTCCCTGAATTAAAAGGGAAAAATCCAACTAGAGCAGAGAAAGGAGGCAATGGGGCCTTGTAAAGTTTAATTTCACACAGCAGGAGCTGGGTGTCCAGGCACTGGCCCCCCTGCAGCCTGGGGGCACAGACCCCAGATCCCTGACTCCCCATCCCTCAGGCCCCGAGATGCTGAGAAGCCGGGGTCCCCACTCCACGAGAATCCCTCAGTCTCAGCGCCACGGCGGAAGCCACGAGTGTGATGCCATCATCCCCATCTCAGGTGGGCAGTGCCTGGACCCCTCATTCCCCCGCCAAGGTCACAGATATCATGGCCAAGCAGGACTGGGACTCCGGCTGGCGCTGCTGTGTTCCCCACCTGCCGTTGGCCTTTCGTGGGGACAAAAAGGCCAGCTTCAGACCTCCGATAAGCAGCAGGGACTGGCAGCCTCCCTCAGCCTGGCCCACCCAGCCTGGCCCACCATGGGGTCCTGCAGATGTGACTATCCCCAAGGCTGCCGCCACCCAACCTTCAGATGAAGACCCCACGGTCCTCAGGGAGTCTCCGAGCCTGGCATGGGTCCCGGGGAGATGCGGGGGTGGGTGCGGGGCAGGGAGGACCTGGAGACCCCTACCCAGTCTGGGTGCGGCTGGTGCGGCAGGGGCCCTGTGGGGTTTTTTCTTCTTTTAAAGACAGGGTCTCGCTCTGCCACCCAGGCTGGAGTGCAGTGGAGCGACCAGAGCTCATGCACTCCAAGCAGCCCTCCCACCTCAGCCCCCTGCACAGCTGGGACCACAGGCCCATGCCACCACACCCGGCTAATTGTTTTTATGTTTTTGTAGAGAGAAGGTCTCCCTACGTTGTCCACGCTGGCCTCAAGTGATCTTCCCGCCTCGGCATCCCAAAGTGCTGGGATTGCAGGAGTAAGCCCCAGCACTCAGCCTAGCTGTGGCTTCCACCAAGCTCCCCTCCCCTGCTGGGCTCCGGATGCCTGTTTCCCTCATCAGTGTGCTGGGGCTCGGGCACCCTGGTCTCGCTATCGGGGGACTGAGCCAGGTCTATTGGCCCAACCACCAAGTGGTCTGAGCTGGAGGCCCGAGATCACAATAGTGCAGCCTCAGTCCCCCTCCAAGCCTCAGTTTCCCCATATGCAACGAAGGACGAGGAAAGTCCTGGCCTCCTGGGATGGCTGGGAGAATGGCACGTCCATCATGCACTTGACATCTGGGGGGGTGTCAGTAACCTGGGTGGGTCAGTGGCCAGCACCGGCCCTGGCCCCACTCCGCGGCCCCGCCCACTCCCCCCCGGCCCCACACCGCGGCCCCGCCCACTGCGCTGCCCCGCGACTCCCCGGCCCCACCCCCGCGGCCCCGCCCACTTCCCGGCCCCGCCCCCGCGTCCCCGCCCACTCGGGCCCCGGCAGCCCCGGCCCGACCCCACTCACAGATGTAGTAATACTCGTGGCCGGGCCGGAACTCGAAGCCCAGGGAGAAGGGCGTGAAGAGCTGGAACTTCTCCGAGAACTTGAGCGGCCCCCCGGGCGCCGCGGGCCGGTTGCACTCCCAGCGCTTGAAGCCGCGCTGGCGGTGGTCGCAGGAGGCGTGGCCCTCGCCGTTGACCATGTACAGCACGTAGTGCTCCATGCGCTCTGCCGGCGGCAGCGGCGCCCCATAGTGCGGGCAGTAGATGTCCAGGTAGTCATTGATGCTCACCTCCACCGTGTAGCCCCCGCCGTCGT
The DNA here is from genome assembly GCF_028858775.2 of Pan troglodytes. Classification (NCBI taxonomy): domain Eukaryota; kingdom Metazoa; phylum Chordata; class Mammalia; order Primates; family Hominidae; genus Pan; species Pan troglodytes. The sequence goes on along the minus strand of NC_072418.2, from coordinate 3,591,269 downwards.
CCCCCGCGCCTGCGTGGAACCTGCGGGGACAAGGCGGCCAGAGGTCAGCGCCCGGAGCGAGGAACGGGGCACGGGACAGGGTGCGCGGGGAGGGCCAGGGTCAGGGGACAGGAGCACGGGGGACGGGTCAGGGTGCACGGGGAGGGCCGGGGTCAGGGGACAGGAGCACGAGGGACAGGTCAGGGTGCGCGGCGAGGGCCGGGGTCAGGAGCACGGGGGACGGGTCAGGGTGCGCCAGGGGGGACAGGGTCAGGGGACAGGTGCATGGGGCACGGGTCAGTGTGCGCGAGGAGAGATGGCTCAGGGGACAGGTGCACGGGGCATGGGACAGGGTGAGCGGGGAGGGACCGGTCAGGGGACAGGTGCATGGGGAAGTCAGGCCGGGGAATGGGGGAGGGGTCAGTTCGCAAGGTGGACTCCCCCTGGGCCCTGAATGGTGATAGCGGTCAGCAGGTGGGGTTGCACACCCCGATCACGGCGGGCTTCCAAGGTTGGGAGCCCACGATCTCTTGCCTGGCACTGCCCCCCACCTCCTGCCGCAGTGTCCCCAACAGCCCCACAGCAGGGCCAGCAGCGAGGTGGGTGTCCGGGTGGGTGACATCTGGACCCCTGTGTGCAAAGGGCCGGCGGGGGGTTCCTGACTCCGGGCCTCTGCACGAGCTGTCCCTCCACAAGAATTCCCTCTCCAGAAACTTCGCATCTACCTAACATGCTTAACATCTGTGCCGCCTCCTCCAGGCAGCCCCCAGCCCTGCTTTCATTCTGCACTCCCACCTGTTGAGAAGGACCGGGGCAGCGTGGGGGACACAGGTCGGGCATTCCAGCTCGCTCTGGGGCAAGCTCTGCCCCCACCCTGGCCTCAGTTTCCCCAAAGAGAACGGAGCTTGGCGTGAAGAATCCCTCCACCCTCCTCTCAGCACCCCCAGAGTTCCGCCCACCGCCCCCTCTCTCTCAGCCCGCCGAGTTCCACCTGCCGCCCAGCTCGGAGACATCCTGGGCTCCACTCGCAGCCCCACCCCTGCCCTCCTGTGTGACCCTGCGAGCCCCATACCACCCTCTCACATCTGGAACCCAGAAACCTCCCGAGCCCCGAGCCCCGGAATCCGGCGGCCTCCTGGTCTCCCTCTTGGGTGCCTGCACTCCTGACACCTCAGCCCCCTAGCCCTGCCTCCAGGCCTTTGCCCTGAGGTCCCCCAGATGCAACCCACAGGCTCCTTCCTCCAGGGAGCCCCCTGACCCGGCCTTGTCTGTGAGGATAGAGGTCAGCCGAGGGAGGGACCGGCGGCTCCCCTTCCCTCACTGCCTCGGGCGATGGCGGCAGGAGTCCTTAGATCTCCTGGCTGTGGTCCCCAGGGCCCCTGTCATGTAACCGGCGGCCTGGACCAAGCGGGGCACCAGGGGGGCCCTGAGAGGGGCTTATTAGCACATAAAAGACCTGAACAGGGAGGAATGGGGGGTCCCCCACACCGCTCCTGCCTCCTCCCTCCATGCACAGGCAGGGGAAACTGAGGCCCCACCAGTGTTGGCAGCACATGGGTGCAGGCTGCTACGACCCCGGCCCTGGCACTGCCTCTAGGCCCGGCACAGCCACCGCCACCCCGGCCTGCAGGGGTGAGCCCGCCGCAGGCCCCACACTGGGGGCACTAATTGGCACAGCAGCTCGAGAGAGAGGGTGGTGGGATTATCAGATGGCATCAGCCCGGCCCCCCGCCACCCCGAGATGCCACGCCAGGCGGGGCCGGGGGTTCCTGGGTCTCCAGGGGTGAGAAGGGGCAGACAGGTGTGCTCACTTGCGCCTCAGTTTCCCCACTAGGGATCCAGCATGAAGATCTCCAGAGCAAAGAATTTCAAGGCAGGGTGGCGGAGGCGGTGAAGTCACCCTCCAGCCCTTCCCTACCTGGTTGGATTCGTCCAGGGACAGAGAGCTTCCCAGGCCTCCTTCATCACCCCTGTGAGCCCAGCACAGGGGACAGTGGGAGGGCGTGTTGCAGGGAAATCTCCCCCGGGCACCAGGCCTGGAGGGCAGGGGCCCTTCCGGGGCTTCGGAACCTTGCAGTTCTGGGCTTGGGTCTGGATTTGAACCCTTGGGTCTTGAGGTCCGTCCTCCTCTCAGAGGCTCCCTTTCCCCTCCGTGCAAGGGGATGGTCCTCCCGGCTGTTGGACACTCGGGGTGCGTCCGCACAGACACGGGGGCAGCCCCCATACAGGCTCAGATGGAGATGGGCTCGGCCTCAGCCCACCCCTCAGGCTGCCCCATTGGCCGGCCGGGCACAGGCGTCTCATTGACCCGCTGGCCCCTTGGGCACGATCGATGCAGAAGCTGCTCCAGCCTTTTTGAAAAGTCATTTTCGTTCCTGACCAGCCCAAGTGAAAGCCCATTGATCAGGCGGTCGATGGCAGCCAAGGCCCAGCTCCCGCCTGGGACTGCCCACACCCAGGTCGCCCTGCAGGGGAGGCCTCCGTGGAGGGACCACAGGGGCGTCTGGGCTCCCCACTGCCCTCTGGCCTCAGTTTCCCCTCCTGTCCCGGCAGTGATCCCCAGGGAGCCACATTCAACCCAAAAAAAGAACCTGGCTCCTAGCAGGACACTTCTTGAGACAGAGCAGCCTCTGAAGGTGCCCACAGCACCAGCCCTGTCGGTCCCCCTCTGGCCTCTTGGTTCCGCAATGGTGCCTCCTTCCCCCACGTCTGACACCACTGTGTTCTCTCCTCCTGTTCTGCCTTCGGTAAAACGTCAGAGACCGAGGCTTCTGTGTGGCTGAGCGGCCAGGTGCCCGGGCCCCTCCAGGCTGCAGTGAGGGTCTGCCAGGGCCCAGCCTCCCCATATCCCAAGCCTCGCTCTTCTGCAAAGCAGACCCTGTAACACGCTGGCGGCGGCTCAGAGCCCTCTATCCATTCCTGATCCTCAGAATAAAATCCACACTCCTCCAGGCCTGTGTGGCCCATCCACTGCACCCTCCTCATCCTCCTCTCTCCAAGACTCCTCCCTTCCAGCCACACCAGCCTCCCGGCTGTCCCTGTTCCCACCAAGGGCCTCTGCAGCTGCTGTTCCCACTGCCTGCAGTGCTGTTCCCTGTGCCCCGCCCCACATCACATCTGCTCTTTACAGGGTTTGCTGTCTGAATCCCGGATCCTGATGTTGGCCTCCTCTGTACCTTCCCCAGGGCCCTACACAGGCCCTGCATACAGTGGTGCTCAATAACGAGTGAATTAAAAAGGTCAAGAGGCGAGGACTTTGCAATGCCAGAGTTGTGGGGAGCAGCCCACAGGTGTGTGTGTCAGAAGGCAGGTCCCAGGGGAACCCCCACCCCCGGCTCTGCCTGCCGGAGTGGGGCCATATTTTTCCCTTTGCGTCTCTAAAATAGCGGCGGCCTTGCTGTGTTGGCATTCCCGGTTCCAAGTTGGCGGGCGAGCCCGAGGCGGGCGCGTTGCCCCTGTTGAGGGTGGCGCCTGCAGGGGGGAGGGGGCCCCCACCCCAAAACCGCACCTGGGGAGAGGCAGACAAAGCCTTCGCTTCCTCCATTAGTGATGAAACCTCCATACGCAAATCCTCCCCGGAGCGGCAGAGAGACTGAAATTCTCACTAAGGGGTTAATGACTGATTTGGGATTTTTCCCAGACAGAGCGGCGGTGGCAGCTTTTACTCCTCCGGGTTCCCTGTGCCGGGCCACACCTTCCCCCCCACGCTCACTCAACCTGCGGGTGCCAAAGTCCACGCCTCCAGGCAGCCCTCCAGGCCCCAGGCAGAGCCTCACCCAGCAGGGCTCCCCTCCTGCCCACCCGGGCCTCCGGGCTGTCACCCGCTTCCAGCAAGCGGCCTGGAGCTAATTAGCTCCAATCGGGCAATTGTCAAGTTATTAGACGCTAATAGCTAAGCGACTAATTAGGAATCTCACCCAAAACTGGGGTGGGGGTGGGCTGGGCTGCCTTCCAGGACTGGAAACTGAGGCAGCGGTGTGGCCGGCAGCCAGGACCCCGTGGGTGGGCAGGTGGACGCCTGCACCCGTCCCCATCTCTCTTCCAGGGTGGAGAAGCTCCCGGGGAGACCCAGGCTGGCCGGATGAGCAGGCAGCCCGGGTCCTGAAGCCCAGCATGGGGCTGAGGCCGCCCGTCCCCTCCTGCCACCCCCAGCAAGACCTCCTGGGGTGACAGCACCCACACCTGGCTTTTCCAGGGACGGAAGAGATGTCCCCCCTGACTGAGGACTGGAGCTTTTCCTCCTGCTCAGGACCTGGGTGGGACCTGAAGGGAAATCAGTCCCCGGGATGGTGCAGGGTCTGCCCAAGAAAGGACAAGTATGGCCTTGTGGTGCAGGAGGGTAAACCGAGGCAGGGCCCTAGAAATGAAGCAAAATAGGAAAAAGATGGGCCGGGCAGGGTCAGCCCCACCTGGGCCTCCGTCACCGTGGGCGTGGGTGGCCCTGGTACAGAGTGCAGCGGGCGCAGCTGCCGTCGGCCACCCACCTTCCTGCCCCTCCCAGGGCTGTCCCTGGCTTCCCCCGGGCCGGCCCCAGGTGGGACACCCTGGACTGTGCCCAACTTCCGGGTGGCCTTGGGTGAGTCACCGTCTCTCAGGGCCTCGGCTGCTCTGTCCCTGAATTGGGGGCCCCCGACCCACAGGGCAGGTGGACAAGGGGCGCACAGAGCTGGGGGGGCACGCCGCTGAGTCTCTCGGCCAGACCCCACACCAGCCTGGTCTGGGAGCAGGTGTGGCACGAGCCCCCCACCAGGACCGACTCGGCCGCAGAGTTCAAACGCCTGCTTGAGGTTAAAGCAAAAACCCTGCCGGCTCGTCTGCTCCTCCGCAGGCTCCAGCCGCGTGTCTGGGGCGACGGGACGGTGGGCACAGGGACGGGAGCAGCTCAGCCCTTCCCCCAGCAAGGTACAAAGCCCAGCTCTCCCTGAGGACCCATCCGCAGGAGAGGCTGGTCCCACACACAGGACTGAGGGGCAAGGCCTGGCTGCATCCCGGTTCCTGGGGAGGAGAGAAGCCGTGTCCCGGGGAACACACGGCCACCGGGGCAGGACCCTCATGGATGACAAGGAAACCACCAGCTCCACAGGAACGCTGCCACCCGGACCCCCATGAACGCACAACCCACTGCCTCCGCTGTGACCCCGAGCGACCCACGTAGGGCCGGTCCCCTGCAGACCTGCGGAGACGTCAGCCCAGAGACGGGGGAAGGTCAAATCCCACTGCGTTCACGGCCCCCCACCACGGAACCTCTGTTCCCTTCTCTGCAAACTGAGGCCGCCCAGGGAGGCCTGCAGTGGAGGCGGAAGGCCTGGGCCACCCATGGCACCCCGGGATGCCCAGAGATGGGGAAGACAGAGACCCAAAGAGACCGTGAGACACACAGACCATGGTGCCTCGGCAGAAGCATCCTCCCCACCACAGGAGCTGCCTCGGTTTCCCCTCTGGGGAGGGGACACTAACCCCTGGGACCACCCTCAGGCCTTTGCCCATCCACACCAGGCCCTATCAGCCGAGCCGCACCCACCACAGGGCTCCGTCACCCCCACTTCGCAGAGCAGGCCTGGGGGTTCCAGGCTGCTGAGCCACCTGCCTGACGTCATGCCCAGGTCTCCCAGACTCCCGAGTCTGAGTCCAGGTACCCCACGGCCTCCAGGACCCCACCCTCAGGCCCCGAATCCCCCAGGCCCACCGCCCGGATCTCCTAGCCCCCCCAATGCCGAGTGGACCAGCTTCTCTCAAAACAAAAAACCCTTATGCAGCAGAACACGGCATCACCCCCTTCAAAACCGGCTCCCCGAGAGGCCGAGGGACGCCAGCGGAGCCACGGGGAGCGGGACACCCCGTTCACCTCTGCCCTCTGCTGGGGGACAGCTCCTCCCTCAGGGAGTGAGCCCTTGCATAGGTCACCATTTTCCATCCGGTGTTTGAGGGGAACCCGGCTGCTGCCCACACCCGAGGGCCACTGGGTCCGTGGGGAACCCCGGGAGGGTGGCCAAAGCCCAGAGATGCCCAGTGTGGGCAGGCGCCCACCCAGTGCCCCCAAGGCTGCAGATTTCCAATCAGAAGGTGGGGACTCCCGGGGACCACAGGCCCCTGCGTCCACCCTGCTCTGAGGCTTGATGGTCTGCACACGGGCCCTGGTCCCGTCCCCAGGCGAGGAGGAGAGGGAGGGCCAACAGCGGGGTTGCCATTGTGGACTGTGCTGGGGCCACCACTGCCCCCACATTGCAGGCCCTCAGCCAGTCAGCACTGCCCCCAGACAGACACACTTACATGCAACCCACACGCAGACACGCACACACACCTGCACTCCACGCACAGACAAAACGCATGCATGCCACAGGCAGACACGCACAGGGACCTCGGACACTGCAGACATCCCGTGCAAGGGCGCGCACATGCAAACGCGGGTGCCACGCACAGACACACTCATGCACACACATGCACCTCATATGCAATCACGCAGACACATGTGCAAACACGCCAGAGCTGTGCCCTGTGGATTCATGCAGTCTCCTGCCACACACAGACACATGTAACCTGCAGCCGGATGCGACTCCAGGCACACCTGCACGCCACCCCTCCCCACCGCTGCACACAAACACACATGAGCAGCCGTGGGAACGCACACGCGGTGCTGTGGCCAGGACAGGTGAGGGCAGCCGGCCAGGTCCAATAGGACAGGTGAGGGCAGCCGGCCAGGTCCAACAGGACAGGTGAGGGCAGCCGGCCAGGTCCAAGCCCTGGACGCCCCAGCCCGATGCGGGTCGGCTGGGAACAGGCCCAGAGACTCCTGGCGGCCAGCTCAGGGGTACCCAGCCCAGGTTGGGGGGTGGGTCGGACAGACGCTGTGCAGTCACTGGTGGGAGTGGCGGGGCCAGCTAGCCAGACCACCCAACGGGGCCCCACCTTATAGCGGCCCAAGGAGGTGGGTGCGGGGTCCCCTGGGTGCAGGCATCGCCTCTCACAGCAGAGAGGGTGTGATGTGGAAACAGACCACACAGTCATCGCCTGGGCAGAGGTGCCAGGCCAATGGGCGGAAGGGGCGGCCGGCGACGCCGCGGCACTGCCCGGGCCTGCAGGCCCCATCGAGCACACGGTCCCCTGGTGCCCATGCTGCTGTCTGCCCCCCATCGCGGCTGTCCCCATCTCCAGTGCCTTTTCTGTATGCCCCTCTCAAAGACTTGGGGTCCCCGCATCCCCTACACACCTGCCCGACCCCATCATCTGTCCCTGGCCAGCCCAGCCTCACACCTTAGGCCTGCCGGCTGACGCCACTCCTCTCCCCAAGCCGATGTCCCCTCCACAGGGTCTCCTTGGATACGGAGGCCCAGCACCACCCCCTGCTGTGCCTGACACCCCCACCACTCAGGGACAGGTCCCGCGCAGGTGCCCCTGGACACCAAATCTGAGAACTGCAGAGACCCCTGATGTCCGCGACAAAGCCCTGATTCTGGCTGGATCCCGGCTTCCCGGGAAGGTGCTCACCCAGCCCTGGGCCCCACTGCAGGGTGTCGGCTCCGTCCCCAGCAACCCTGGATACTGCAGGCAGGAGAGGAAGGAGGAGGCAGCCTCGGTGCTGCCCAGGTTGGCTCTGCGGACCAGCAAGGCCGTTCCCTCAGGCAGCGGTTTGAGCTGGGCAACCAGGTCAGACCCGGAGCAACAGGAGGTGGCTGGGCCAAGCCAGGCACTGGAGAGGCCACTTCCTTCCCCTGGCCGGGGGTCCAGCCCGCAGCCCACAGCCCTGTGGCAGGTGGGGCAGCAGGGCGGCCCTGATGACCCCCTTCCTCCCCCAGTTGCCGGGTCCTCGTGTGTTTGGCGTTTGCTAGAACAAAGGACAGGCCACGCTGGGGACGGGAGATTCCGCAGCTGAAACCAAAAACTTGGGCCGGGGAAGCGCTGCCCGCTGGACTCCCCGCACGGCCAGCGACAGCCTTAATCAAACCCACATGTGACCAGCACAGCGGGCGGCTCGGGGACCCGCTCTGAGGTGGGCCAGCCGTCCCCCAGCGGCCCGGGGTCCCTGCCCTCAGCCCCCAGGGCCCGACCCGAGGCCGTTGACCAGGGTGGGGGGTGGGCCTGTGCGTGTTCCCCACCCCCACGGCGGAACACGGGCCGCCCTTGTCCCTGAGCCCGCCTCAAAGAGACCCCTTCATGCAACTTTCCTCCCGGGGACCGAGGACAGCAGGAGACAGCGGGGACAAGGAGGGATGGCGGGCTCCAGAGGGCGGCTCGGTCGGCACAGGAAGCGGCTGGAAAACGGAGAGAAAGTGACCAGTGGCAGAAGAGTGGGGGGGGGCGACCTCAGCCCCCGATGTGCAGCTCCGTGCGCCTTAGGAAGACGGTGACACCCTGAGTGCTGGGGCTGACTCCCTCCCGAGCCCCAGGACCCCCAAAGCCCCGGCTCCCACGGGACCCCCAGGGAAGCTGCAGCCTGCTCCTGTCTTGGAGACCCTGGGATGGCTCAGAGGGTTCTACCGACGTCCAAGCCATGGCCAGGCCCCGGCAAACTTTTTTTGCTCTGACCAACGGGGGCTTCTCCTGTCCCCCACATTGTGCCTGGCCCGGACCTGGTTCCAAACAAGGGGGCCTGCGGCAGGCGGGTGCGGCATCTCGGCCGGGCGTGGCAGGCAGGGCACTGGGCCACCTGGGTCCTGCCCCCAAGTCCCCCCCTTGCGTGACCTTGAGCCAGCTCCTCATCCCCTCTGCACCTCAGTTTCCCGGTCAGCGCCCAGAGGACAAGAGAGGACTCCATCCCACTGCCCCTCCTGGGGCTGACCCCCAGCTCCCCGGCCCCTCAGTCTCCTTTCAAAGCTGGGCCCTAGGCCCCCTGGAGTGAAGCAGATGCTGGGTCCTGAGGGAGGGACACTCCAACTTCCCCAAGTTCATCTGGGGACCTGCGGGCAGGACGAACCCAGAGATCCCTCGAGGGCCACAGTCCCCCACCTCCGGTGCCAAGGTCCCCGGGGATCCCCACCAAATGCGAAACCGAGGGGGGCTCCCCAGAGAGGCGGGTGGATCAGGGGTCCCCCCAAGTCCAGGCAGGCAACTCAGGGGCTACCCGGCATCGGAGGGTACCAGAGGGGTTCCCCAAACTCCAGGAGACGTCGGCGCTCTGGGGGATGTGGGGCGCGAGTCCCCACAGTCCGTAGGGCAATGGGGCGCCCCGGGGAAGGCAGGCGGGAAAAGGGCGAGTCCCCCAAACTCCGGGGGGCCGGAACTCCCTGGGGGGCTCCCGCGGGAACCGGGCGCCCGCATCCCGGCGGCGGCGCGCGCGTGGGGGGCGCCCGGAGCTCGGGGGGCGCGAGGCCGGGCGCGGCTTGGGGGGCGTTGGGGGGTCCCCGGGCGCCCCCCGCGCGCGGCCGCGCTCACCTGGGGTTGCTGCGGTTCCAGTAGACGGCGTAGCGGTCCGAGTTGGCGCGGGCGGCGTCCTCGGCGCGCGCGAAGGGCGGCGGCGGCAGCGGTAACAGCAGGAGCAGCAGCGGGAGCAGCGGGCGCTGCGCGGGCGCCATGGCCCCGGTCCGGCCGCCGCGCTCGCTCTCCCGGCCGCCGCCTGCCAGCCGTCTCCGCCTCCTCCGCCGCCGCCGCCGAGCGGGCGGGCGGAGGGCGGGCGGGAGGAGGGCGCGGCGGCGCTTGGAGATCCCGGGCCGCCCCCGCCTCCGCGCGCGCGACCTCGGGCGCGGAGAAGTCAGGCGGCGGCGGGGCGGGGCGCCGGGGTCGCCCCGGGCGCAGGACCCGGCCGCGCGGACTGTCGGAGCGCGGGCCGCCGCCGCCGCACCCGCCGGGGAGGGGCCCGGGCTCCGGCCTTTGTCCCGCCCGAGCGTCGGGAGGGCCGCGGGCGCCCCCTGCCGCCGTGCCCCGGCCGCGCGGGGACTGGGCGGGGGTCTCCAGCCTGCGCCCGCCCCCTGCCCCGGCCCACCCCGTCGCAGGCTCGTCCCCCGGGGCCTGCCCCCAGCGACCCCGATTCTGCGGGCCCCCCGCCGGCATCCGCGTGGCCCGGCCTGGGGTCTCCGAGGGGCGGGGGCGCACCCTGCCTCCCGCGCCCCCACGCGCTCCACCGGGCCCGGCCCTGGGTCCCGGGCCTCTCACCTGCCCGGTTCCAGCGCTATCCGCAGCCTCACCAACCCCGACGCACGCGTCCCAAATCGGGCTCGGCCAACTCCAGTCTCCCTGCGGGGGCCGGGGCAGAGTTTCAGAGGGGCGCTGGCCAAAGTCCAAAGCTGCTCGGGCTGCGACCTCCCTGGGGCCCTCCTGGGAGTCGCCTCTCCGGACCCACGCTGTTCCCTGGGGATGGAGTAAGTCCCTACACCTCAGCCCTAAGGGTGCCGGGAGCATAGTAGGTGGACCGACGTGGAGTGTGAGCAGCTGGGGATGGGATCCAAGAAGCCCAGAGTGAAGCCCCGGCCGACAGCAAATCAGTCTCCACGCACGAATCCTGCAGGCAGGGGAGGGCCGCTGCCCGGGGGCACAGCTTGTGCAAAGACCCGGGGTCTGATCTGTTCAGGGAACGCCGAGTGATTTCTCCTCCTGGTAGGCTGACACAGGCGGGGAACTGGGGGCCTGGCCTCTGCTTTGTGTTTTTTCCAATCTATAGAGACAGTGTCTGGCCATGTTGGCCACGCTGGTCTTGAACTCCTGGGCTCAGGCGATCTTCCCACCTGGGCTTCCCAAAGTGCTAGGATTACAGGCGTGAGCCACTGCACCTGGCCTGCCCTCTGTTTTTGCCCTTATTCGTGCCACAGCCTCCCTCACCAGACGCTGAGCTTGTGGAGGGTAGGCTGTCATCAAACGCTGGCTGGACTTTGCTGGCGATGCCCAGATCGTGTTGTACGTCTCTGAATTAGTGTCATTCACCAGGCCCAGTGCAGGAGAGGGAACTGCAGGGCAAGCACCAACAGCCCTTGGACCTGAAGGTCCCTGTGTGAGGCATTACCCAAACTCCTGGCAGGGACCATGAACCCAGAGATGGGCAAGCTAACCTGTGCCCCAGCAAGGTGGGGTGGGGACGGGACCCACCACCGCCCCACAGCTCTGAGACGTGGTGGGCTCTGTCCTGTGTCTCCTGCGTGCCCTCCTCCCCCGATTCCCCAGCGGGCCACGCGGGCCACACCACCTGACCTTTGTTCAGGCTGGGTCCTGCTGGGAAGTCCTTCCACTTTTTCTTCCTGTTAAAATCCTGCTCTTCCAGAAAGGTCTGTCCCACCCAGTGCTCTAGCGTCCCTGCCAGGACAAGGTTCTCAGTTCTCTCTCCTCCAGGGAGCTCAGCCCATCTGTTCTGAGCTCCAGGTCTCATCCCCTGACCCCACTACAGACGTCCCAGGTCGAAGGCCCAGGGCTGGCCGGGTGTCTCTTCAGTGGAGGGCGTGAACCTGTCCCAGGTGGTGGCTGAGGCAGGCCCTAAGTCATCTGCCAGGCCCTCTGGACAGGCTCTCTCAGCACTCCTGGAGTGAGGGCCTGGGGTTCTAGCCACACAAGGCTCTGTAGCCCAGACAGGCTGGAGAAGCTTCCCGGGTGGCTTGGTCTGGTGGGGCTCTTTTAGGGAGGGGGACGGCCACTCCCGGAGGTGAGCACTTTCGGAGCAGAGTGGGGCGGCTGCACCCAAGCACAGGACAAGGGGCCGTGAACCTGGGGTCTTGGCGTGCCCGGCCCCAGCATGCCACCTGGCAAAGGTGGGAGTTCTGGAAGCTTCCTTCTACCCTGGGACCAGAAGCCCCCTCCTGCTTCAAGGGATCTCGTGGGTGAGGAGGGGTGGGCCAGGGTCGGGAGGAGGGAGTCTTTTCTCAAACCAGGACTGGGACCTGCACAGGTGGGAGCTGGAAGGGCACCACCTCCACCCAGGCATGGCAGGGCCACTCATTTGCATGCAGGGGCCACCGAGGCGAGAGCCGCCACCACCGCCACCACTGAACGGATTTGAGCAGAAGCTCCGTTTTCCTTCTGTTCTTGTCTCTCTCAAGGTCAGAGCCCAAGCAGGGACGGGAACAAAGGCGGTGCGTCCCCCATTCAACCTCCCCGCGCCCGCTGGCCGCTCCTAGAGGAAGGACCTGGGGAAGGGAGGGGAGGGCAGGGCGTCTCCGAGGCCTGGCCCTGGGCGAGGCTGCCCCGGCAAACCCCTGCCTGGCAGGGGGGCCACTGTGGGGGCCCAAGAAGCCCTGTTCCCTCCTGGGGCTGGGAGCTGTCCCAGCTTTGGGACGCAGCCGCGGCCGGAGGTCACTCTAGAGTAAGCTTCCTGTGGAGCCAAGGGTCAGAAATCAGGCTCACTCTGGGAACAGGTGTCCGCCAAGGTCAGGGGTTATCCAGGGTCGCCCTCAGCCCCTGGTCTGGAGCCAGTACAGGGCTTGATGGGGTCTGGCCCCGCCCCCTGCTCTGCCCTGCTGGGCCTGGGGTCTACCCAGACTCAGGAAGGGACTTGTCCAGCCCGTGCCCAGCACCCACTGCCCACATGGCCAGGCCACAGGGCTTGGGATCAGCGTCCCGCAGCCCCTCAGCCTTCAAAGGCCGCGACGCCAGGAGGAAGCTAAAAATATGCGGGGAGAATTTCTCATTACAGAATAAATTGGACCCAATCCGCTGCCTGCCCTGGTGCCGGCAGCCTTCAGAAGCCCCATCTCAGCCAGGCAAGGATCAGGCGGCAGGGGTCACGGGGCACTGGGGCCTGGGCAGGTCACAGGCTCCACTCAGGGCGGGAGCCCGACCGCTGTCCATCGCCCCCCACCTGCGAAGCACGGAGCTGGGGTCTGCGCTTAGCCCCAGGGGTCAGGGGCGTTTCCCCTGGGCTGGGTCGCTGTCCTTGAAAATAAAAAGGTATCCCTTTCTCCAGCGGGTAACATGAAAATCCCCACCCCCATCCAGCCATGGACCCAAGATTCCTGCAACCCCTGCAGCCAGTGGTGGAAAAGAGCAGGCACACAGCCCCATTCCCAGCTCACCCTCCTCCCTCCTCCCCAGCTCCCATCCTTCCCATTCTCCTCTCTTCACACTCTCCTCCCTCCCTCCTCCCCTCCCTCCTCCCTTCACACCCTCCTCCCCAGCTCCCATCCTTCCCATTCTCCTCTCTTCACACTCTCCTCCCTCCCTCCTCCCCTCCCTCCTCCCTTCACACCCTCCTCCCTCCCTCCTCCCCTCCCTCCCTCCTCCCCTCCCTCCTCCCTTCACACCCTCCTCCCTCCCTCCTCCCCTCCCTCCCTCCTCCCTTCACACCCTCCTCCCTCCCTCCTCCCCTTCCTCCTCCCTCCACACCTTCACACCCTCCTCCCTCCTCCCTTCACACCCTCCTCCCTCCCTCCTCCCCTCCCTCCTCCCTTCACACCTTCACACCCTCCTCCCTCCCTCCTCCCCTCCCTCCTCCCTTCACACCCTCCTCCCTCCCTCCTCCCCTCCCTCCTCCCTCCCTCCTCCCCTCCCTCCTCCCTTCACACCTTCACACCCTCCTCCCTCCCTCCTCCCCTCCCTCCTCCCCTCCCTCCTCCCTTCACACCCTCCTCCCTCCCTCCTCCCCTCCCTCCTCCCTTCACACCCTCCTCCCTCCCTCCTCCCCTCCCTCCCTCCTCCCTTCACACCCTCCTCCCTCCCTCCTCCCCTCCCTTCACACCCTCCTCCCCCCTCCTCCTTTCACATCCTCCTCCCTCCCTCCTCCCCTCCCTCCTTCCCTTCACACCTTCCTCTCCCTCCCTCTCTCCTTCCTCCCCTTCCCACCCTTCTCCCCTCCCTCCTTCCTTCCCCCTTCATGCTACCCTCTGCACCCTCCTCTCCCTCCTCCTCCTCCCCTTCCCTCCTTCCTTCACACCCTCCTCCCATCCTTCCTCTCCATTCACATCCTTCTCCTTCCCACTCTGTCCCCTCCCTCCTCCCCTTCCTCCTCCTTCCTCTCTCCCTCATCCCACCTTCAGGTCCGGGGCCTGAACACAGACCCGTTCTCCAGTGTCCAGACACCACCAGCGTCCAGAACTTTCCAAGACAAAGGAAATGTCCCTGCCCCCACCAATCGCTGTCCGCCACAGTGACTGAGGCCCCAGACCTCTCCCCACGGCGACTGAGACCCTCTCCCCACGGCGACCGAGGACCTCTCCCCACGGCGACCGAGACCCTCTCCCCACGGCGACCGAGGCCCTCTCCCCACGGCGACCGAGGACCTCTCCCCACGGCGACCGAGGACCTCTCCCCACGGCGACCGAGACCCTCTCCCCACGGCGACCGAGGCCCTCTCCCCACGGCGACCGAGGACCTCTCCCCACGGCGACCGAGACCCTCTCCCCACGGCGACCGAGGCCCTCTCCCCACGGCGACCGAGGACCTCTCCCCACGGCGACCGAGACCCTCTCCCCACGGCGACCGAGACCCTCTCCCCACGGCGACCGAGGACCCCTCCCCACGGCGACCGAGGACCCCTCCCCACGGCGACCGAGGACCCCTCCCCACGGCGACTGAGGACCCCTCCCCACGGCGACTGAGACCCTCTCCCCACGGCGACTGAGACCCTCTCCCCACGGCGACTGAGGACCCCTCCCCACGGCGACTGAGACCCTCTCCCCACGACGACTGAGACCTCTCCCCACGGCGACTGAGGACCTCTCCCCACGGTGACTGAGACCCTCTCCCCACGGCGACTGAGACCCTCTCCCCATGGTGACTGAGGCCCTGGACCTCCAGTTTTATGTAACTTAGTGAAGTAACGTGAATAGCCATGTGTGGCTTTTGTGTCCCACAGCAAAGCACTGGGTGCTTCTCAGGGGCTGGCTGGCCTGGGACGGGGACGTCAGTGGCCTTAATGTGGGGGCAGTGGTGGCTCAGGCCCCCCACAGAGGAGATGGGCACCTGGGGGTGAGATCCCTGGAGGTGGGGAGTCGAGGGTACAGGGGTCTCAGCACCCCCAGAAGAGGCACAGAGCCGTCGCCTGCCAACCCCTGAGTGACTGTGATTTGGCACATGGGGCCGCATCCCTGGGGCACCCCGGCACCAGGGCAGCAGAGGAGCCCTGTCTCTATCTCCCCAGGATGAATGTCGGCCCCAAGCTGTGGGCACAAGCCGGCGGCGCAAGGAACCCAACGCATCCCGCCTTTGAGGCCACGTCCCCAGCGCCCACCCGCCCCTATTTCACAAGTGGAGAAGCCCCGCAGTGAGTCCACTGGACTCCAGCCTGGGCCGGACCCGCTGCTGAAGCAGAGACCCCCCCCCCCACCCAGAGGCAGGGACCTGATATGCTGCTTGTCCAGTGGGCACACCGAGGGGCAAGGGTGGGGGTCATGGGTCTGAGACACCGCCCGGCGTGGGGTTAGGATCTGAGCAGGTCACACCCATGTGTGTGATCGCGTGTCCCGCGGGGCTGCGGGCGTCCCATCCACGGAACTGTCCGCGTTGCTTAGCGTGTGTGCGTGTGTCTACGAGGCTGTATTTTGTGGGTGCCTGTGCCTGCGTGTCTGCGTGGGAGAGGTGGAAGCCACTGCCTGTCCCCCCAAGCTCCCAGGCACCCGCACACACACGCACTCCCACGGGCACACACACGCTCACAAGCCGAGCACCAGCCGGGACCTGGGGCCTTTCGTTTCTCGCCGACAGGCCCCTCTCCGGCTCTGAGCCCAGGAGAATCCCTGGCTAACAGTGCATTAACCTCGGGGGGCTGCCAATTACTCTGCACCAACGCGGGGTGCAGCACGGGCCCCGACAGGCAGAGGGGACGGAGGCAGCAGAGCCCCTCTCCCTGCTCGAGCGGGGGGCGGCGGCGGCTGGGCTGGGGGCTGCGGCATGTTCCGACTCCGGATGGCAGAGCGTGGGTCTCTCCTGACCTCATTAGAGTAATTAATGTGCCTTTTGAAGCTGGTGAAAGCGCTCAGAGCTGTGGGACGGGGGGCGCAGATCACAGGGTTGGGGGCCGGGGCTGGTGTCTCCGTGCCTGTTAAAAGTGCGTCCCAGAGGGTCAGACATGGAGACAGAGACGGACAGAGACAAAGTGAAGGAGGCAGATGGAGAGATGCAAACGGGAGTTTGGAGACAGACGCAATGGCCAGACAGATGGGGAACAGCAGAGCCCGGGGCATAGGTGTGACCTGCTTGTCCCCAGTCCCACACACAGCCAGGCTGAGCCAAGCTGCCCTCCCCACCTGCAGTCTCAGGGGCCTCCCTCGGGCTCTGCCCTCACTTTAAGCGTTGCTTCCCCAACCTTCCCTGCAGGATTCCCCTAAAGAACAGGCTGGGGTGGGAAATCAGGGAGGACTTCCTGGAGGGGGCAGCTGAGGCTGGGGCAGAGAAGGACCGGGGCACTGGAGGGGGAAGGAGAAACGTAAGCAGAGCCTTGGCAGGCCTGGTCAGACGGACATGCCCAAGGGAACAGATAGTACCAGGACAGGGGACCCTGGTCTGAGGGGGCGATAGCCTGGCCCCCAGTGGAGACAGCCCCTCCCAACCCTGGCGGCGGACAGGGAGGGTCGGCAGGTATGTGAGACGCAAACCTGGGGGACTGCCCATCCCCCAGTGGATGTGAGGACACGGTGGGCTCAGGAAGTGGAGTGACAAATGGGCTGTGCTGGACTCGCTTTCTCACATGAAGGGTTAGGACCAGGGAGACAGCCAGAGAACTGGGTGGCCCAAGGCTGCCACCTGGTGGCAGCTCCTCCTCATGACAGGGCAGTGGCAGCTCCAGACAGGTTGCCTGTGGGGAACCTCAGGCCATGGGTACCCACGCACCATGGTCTCTCCAAGGCTAACCTCATGGGGGACAGGATGACAGGCCAGGGCTGGACTCCGCCCAGACACAGGCCCCTGCAGGAAGAACAAGGCCCCAGGGAAGCTGATTAAGCACCTTGCCTGGGATGGGGTCTCAGGCTCCAAGTTCCACAGGAGGCAGATGGGGGAGGAGTGTCCGGCATGGGGGCCCAGGCCGCAGGGAACTCCAGCCTCCTGCAGCAGAGCTCTGGGGCTCCCTGGAATCATTGCCAGAGGTATCCATGAGGGTGATGTGGGGATCCTCCAGGGCAGGGCCCATGAGACCCAGGCTGAAGGGATGGCATAGAGGGGGCCCTGGGGCAGGGGCTTTGACGGATGAATAGGAGTTCTCTCTAGGAAGAGAGATGCTGACAGGCGGGGCCTCATCCCAGGCAGCTGGAGATGGGTTCCTCACTCGGGAGCAAGGCTGGAGAACCCAAGCATGGTCGCAGATGGGGAACCGAGGATGGCCTGAGCCCTGCTCTGCCACCCACCCCCACACTGGCTGCACCAGTACACACGGGTCTAGAGGTGACATGGGGTCAGCACCAGCTGCAGAGACATGGCTGCATTTATTGTTCCCAGCCTGGCGAGAAGGTGTTCCCAGAAAGGTTCCTTGGGTCACCTGCCCACCCAGCCTTGGCTCTGGGCTGCCATGTCCCCACGGGGGCAGGAGAGAGGCACAAGTCACAGTCAGGCAAGGGAGCCTCAGCGTCCTGGGCGGTGGCTGTTGGGGTCCCTCTGGTCTTCACCTGGGACCCTCGGCCAGGCTGGGACAGCATCCGGGAGGCGAGGCTGCATGGTCCAGCGGTGGGTGCAGGTGGCAACAGATGGGCGGGCTGTGCAGGTTCCAAAAGGAGCTCTCGGGTTGGCACTGGGTGAGACCAGCCCCGGGGCCAGCAGGGGAATGAGCGGTGAAGCAGGGGGTTGCTGGGCACTGGGGTGGGCCCCATCTCCTGTCCTTCCCTCATGGCTGCTGGAAGGGCCGCCTCCCTGGCTCAGCATCTGAAAGCAGGGGGTCAAGGGTGAGAGGGAAGGAGTGAAGGGCCCGCCCTGCCGGGCAGAGGCTTACCCAGGTCAGACAGGGGCAGGCAGCCTGTCCAGGCCCCTCGGTCCACCAGGGCCCAGCCTCCCTCCCCTGGCCTCCCTCCCTGGCCTCCTGGGCCCTGCGCAGCTGCCCACCCCGGGGGAAGGGGCCCCCAGCCAGGAGGTAGAAGAAACCTGGGAGGAGTTCCCAGGATGGAGTCAGACCATGGGGAGGGATCCCAGTGCCTCCCTCCCTGGGGGATCAAAAAGTCAGAGCTGTCCCCAGAGGCCGCCCTGTCTCCTGGTCTCCCAGCCTCCATGCCTGCCACCCAACAGGCCAAGGTCCCCCCAGCAGCCACACTGCAGCGCAACATACCCATCATTCCCTGCCCAGAACCCTGCTAACCCCTGACACCTGCCTCAATGCCCAGGCCTACCCCAGTCCCGCCCGGCATCTGCCCAGCCCGGCCGCTCCCTGCTGTTCCCTCGGCCTGAGACACTCTTCCAGAAGCCAGCCCCATTACACCAGGGAGAGGCCCTCCCTGACCCCGCCCGCTCAGAAGCATCCTGCAGTCAGCCCCATTACACACAGGGAGAGGCCCTCCCTGACCCTGCCTGCTCAGAAGCATCCTGCAGTCAGTTCTCCACCTGACTTAGACCTCATCTCTCAGGGAGGGGCCCAGGTTGAGCACCCACTACCCTAAGCCCTGCAGCCGCTTTCCTGCCTTAAAGAAGCAAGAAGGCTGACCACGGTGGCTCACGCCTGTAATCCCAGCACTTTGGGAGGCCGAAGCGGGCAGATCACCTGAGGTCAGGAGTTCGAGACCAGCCCGGCCAACATGGTGAAACCCTGTCTCTACTAAAACTACAAAAATTAGCCAGGTGTAGTGGTGAGCACCTTTAATCCCAGCTACTCAAGAGGCGGAGGCGATGGGAGAAATGCTTGAATCTGGGAGGTGGAGGTTGCAGTGAGCAGAGATCGTGCCATTGCACTCCAGCCTGGGCAACAAGAGCGAAACTTCATCTCAAAACAAAACAAAACTTAGGTCAGGTGCGGTGGCTCACACCTGTAATCCCAGCTCTTTGCGAGGCCCAGGCAGATGGATCACCTGAGGTAAGGAGTTGGAGCCCAGCCTGGCCAACATGGTGAAACCCCATCTCTACTAAATACAAAAAATTAGCGAGGCGTGGTGGCGGGTGCCTGTAATCCCAGCTACTCGGGAGGCTGTGGCAGGAAAATCGCCTCAATCCCGGAGGCGGAGGTTGCGGTGAGTTGGGATCGCGCCACTCCACCTCAAAAATAAATAAATGAACAAACATTTAAATTAAAAAAAAAAAGTTGTAAATGGAGGCTGGGAGAAGGGATGAGCCCTGCCCAGTGGGGCCGTGGCCTGACTACCGCTGTCAGCTGTGATTGCAGGGACCACTCCATGGCTTGGCCAAGTCCCCGGGGTCCTGCTGAGTCTCCAGCCCAGCCTGCCAACCGAGGCCCCAGAGCTGGGGAAGGGTGCACACCATCTCAGATTCCGGGACTCAAAGACCGTCTCCTCGTCGCTGTCCAGCGAGGCCATCTCCGTGGGGTCCTCAGTGTTGGCGAGAAGGCCGTATCGCCTCCGCTGAGGCTTCTTCAACCTGGAAGTAGGTCCAGGCATAGTCAATGGCCCCTCCCCGCCAACCCTGCCTCCTCCTTCCCTCAGGACTCTCATTGCCGTCCTCTACTGGACCCCCGAGCCCTGCTGCAGACCTCCCTGGTTTTGCTGTGCCTGCTTCTTTCATGTCCTAATCGCCAAGTGATTACCATTCACTCCCATGGCGATGACAGTAAGACATGTGCCCTAGCAGGCCCTCCCATCTCCCCTGCGCCAGGACCCCAGGAGAGGCACGCTGATGTCACTCCCATTGCACTGATGAAAAGAATGAGGCTCACACAGGGGTGAGACTTTGCCAAAGACAACAGAATGGAAGCCTGTCTCAGGGCCAAGCCCCTGGTGGCCCCAGCAGCCAGGGAGGCAGGGAGGGCGCGGCATACAGGCAGGGGAGAGCGCGCAGCAGGTGCTTCCACAGGAAGAGGTGTGGAGCACAGGGGAGGCTCTGCACAGGGCCCATAAAAAGCAGCATGGCGGAGTGCAGGTGTTCACATCTATAATGCTAGCACTTTGGGAGGCCAACGAAGAAGGATCACTTGAGCCCAGGAGTTCAGACCAGCGCGGGTAACATGGCGAGACCCCATAGCTACAGTAAAAACTTATAAAAAATAAAAAGAGGCTTGACTTTGCCAGGGTGGTGATGGGGAGGGATAAGGTCCTCGCAGTGTCTCTCCCACCCGGGAGAAGCAGCCACACTGGGTAGTCAGGAGCCCAGAGGAGACTGGACCCACAGGCCAGGGAAGCCGGGGTGGCCTGAACAGGCAAAAGCCCCTCCTGCCCAAGGGCTGCCTACAGCTGGAGACCCCCGCGAGGGTCTGGGGACGCAGCTGCACCTCCCGGGCTGTGGGAGCACCCAAGGCGGGCACGCGGCCGACCCTGGCGACGAACCAGCTTCAGTGGGTAGAAGCAGAAAGGAAAATATCGGGACCCCACGGAAAAGCGTGGCAGCAGGCGGGAAGATGAGAACGAGGACAGGCATCCGGCGACAAGGAGCCAAGGAGGCCCCCTCGCCCCGCCAGGGCCTGACCCCTGCCCGGCATGCTCCGGCTTCAGTGGCTCCACCTGGGAAACGGGCAGCGTCACCCCCAAGTTAAGAGGCGGCGGCGCTGGGCACCTCGAACCCCAGGCGCAGGCTAGAGAGCGGGTGAGTTCCGTGGCCCCTGCACCGCCCACACCACGTGACGACCCCGCACAGCACCGCCCACGCCCACTCCAGCAGGGAGAGAGGGAGGGAGGGAGGGAGGGGAGGACCCCGCGGCCGGGCACGTGACGCACTAGGCGCGCGCTAATTGGCCACGGCTGGGAGACGGCGCCCGCGTGCGCCTGACGCACCTAAACGCCCGGATCAGGAAGTAGAGGGCGGTCAGGCCGCAGAAGCCCAGGATCACGTAGAAGGAGCGCGTAAGCGCCGAGCCCGATGCCCCCGGCGGACGCGCGTGCGTGCTGTTGTGCGGCGCGCCCGGCTGGCTCCCGTTCGTCACGGCCGGCGGCGGCGACAACGTGACCTGCGCGGGGCGCAGCGGCGAGGCCTCTTCGGCACCGCACGGCAGCGCCGCCAGCAGCAGCGCCAGCAGGAGCAGCAGCAGCGGCGGCGGCTGCAGCACGCGCGGCCCCATGGCCCGGTGGAAGCGGTGGCGGCGCCCCGCCCCTATGCGCGCTGTCAGTCAGGCGCGCGGAGGTGATGCCGGCCAATGGGGCGTGGAGGCGGAGCTTGACGTCGGGCCCCGCCTCCGCCTGGTGAGCCCCGGCGCTACCCACAGTGCCCCGCGCGCCCGCCGCGGAACTTGCTTCGTCGACCCGCTCCAAGGGATCAGGACGGAGGGCCGGAGCCCGCCCGTGGGAGCCCCGGCAAGGCGCAGCAGGCAGAGCCCAGAACTGCCAGCCCAGCGTGGGGGGTCGCGGCTTCCGAGGAAATGGGGCTGGCAGCGGGGGAACGGGGCGGACCCCGACTTCAGGACCTCGGGCCGCTCATTCCCACCCACTTCGGGGCGGCCCCCGCCACTCCTGCCCCGGCCTCACGGACACTGAGAACGCGTCGGCCACATCCAGGGCCCAGGAAGGTGACGTCCCGCTCCCCAGCCTGCTGCAGGGGACCCGGGGCTCGGCCCAAGACGGGGCCTGACAGCGGCTGCGCGGCCGCCGCTCCCCCGAAGCCGAGTGCGCCTCAGATCCCGCGGGACTGGAGTCTCCGCGCTGCGAACCCCCTCAATGGCGAGCCCCCCGCGGTCACTGCTCGGACAATGACCCTTGCAGTCTTCCTTGTCGGGTCCTGCTCGTGCGCTGAACCGAGGTCCGCAGGCTTTTCTCCCAGTGGCCCCGCTCCGCCGACAGACCCCCCTGAACCACAGACTCGGCTTTCTGGGTGCACACGTGGCCCTTTATTCGAATCCGACTTTCACAGGGCTCCACATCGTTGTGGGCAAGGACTGGCCGCCCCGTAAGCTGCCAGCGCACCGCAGCCCGTGCTCCAGGAGAGACTCGAGGCCCTGAGCCCGCACCTCACTGGCGAAGCGCCTCCTGGAAGGAGGAGGAGGGAGGGAGAACAGGCGCGGGCTCCAGGCGGGGGACCCGGCGCTCCCGGGAGGCGCTGCCCTGCACCCAACACACACCGAAAGGCGCCCGCCGCGGGGCCATAGGTGCGGGAGAGCAGGACTCACTGAAACGCCCAGGTGTCGCCCGGGACAGGGCTCAGCGCCACATGCCACTCTTCCCGAAAGCACTTACAGGGGACAAGCCTCCTGGGCAAGCGGCTGCCTCCAGCTCTCGTTCCAGGTGAAGTCCCTCCTGGGACAGTGACCCCAGAGGTCATCGCTGCTCTCAGGCCACCCTTCCCCGAGTCCTGGCCGGGCCCCTTCAACCTGCCAAAGCAAAGCAGCGTTACTCCCGACGTCCTCCATGGGGCTCACAGCTGCCCCTCCCGGCCTCCCCGGAAACAGCCACAGCCCCTAGGAAGGTCTCAGGCTAGTCAGGGGGCTGTGACCTCAGGCTCCGTCACAGGCCAGCATGCCCAGGGCGGGTCTGCACCGTGGCGCAGCTGGAGCCAGCTACCCGTATGGGATGGAGCTATGTGGGCCAGTGTGGGCTCTAGAAAAAAACTAATGGCGGCAACAGACATCAGAGAAAGCTAAGAGTGTGACTTAAGAGGTCTGGAAAAGACGGTCAATTGATGAGCAAAAAATCCAAAAGGCGGGGGCGTTCACTGGTCTCCAATCCTGCTTAAGGGATCTCATCTATGAGCCAGGCATGACTGGGCCCAGGCTGCACCTGGCTGCACGTGGGGAGCGTAATGGCCGGGCCTGACTTTAGTTCCAGCTTAATTGAAAAAAACAAAAAGTTAAAAAAAAAAAAAGGAAAAACAAAAAACAGTCACAGGAACATTCCCCGGGCACATGACTTTCAGTGAGCTCTCAACAAGAGGGATGTGGACACGAGCGGAAGGAGTTACCTCGAATTACAGGGCTATTTCCACATATGAGCTAGCCAAGGGAGCAGCTTGCGTCTCAGAGGGTTCTGTTGGGCGCACAACACTTCTGTCCTCCGAGGGCTGCAGCTTCCATAGGCTAGCAGAGAATGCTCAGAACTCGTGAAGCAACAGCAGAACTAGCTAACCGGCTGGCCGTCTGAGGTCGCCCTGAGATGCCACGTGCCTCTGCTCTCTGGCCTGCTTCTAGACTGAGGCAGTCCAGGTCAGCGTCAGGTGCACGTCCACTGTCCCTGTTAAGCTGCCCGCACAGTCCAGCCCTCTGGCCACCACTGCCAGAAGCCTCCCAGGGCTGCCCTGAGGCCTGAGCTGCCCGCTCCCGTCCCCCGCCTGGCTCCCCTACCCTGACCAGCGCCAGTCTGCTGGGCCTCCCTTTCTAGCTCTGCAGGCCCCAGGCAAGGCTTGCAGACCCACTGCTTCTCCACCTTCTCTCTCTGCTCAGGTCTGGCTGCAGGAGCCCGCAGCAAGGAGTGTGTGGTGCAATGCAAGGGAATTGTCAGAGCAAGGTTCATTTCACACGGTCTTTTAATCGGCTTCGTAAAGCCAAAGAAAACTGCGTACAAGAATTCCTCAGCCACTGCAAATACAACATCGATGGAGTATGCGTACGTCTTCCAGTAAAAAAGGACAATATAAATAAACATCTTCAAGAACCTCTCAGGGACGTCTGCACGTCTACTGTGGGGCGCACAGCACAGATGGACGCAGGGGCTGGGGCTCCAGGGCAGTTGCTGCCACACCCGCCGGGGTCCTACCACACTACACTCAGAAACGTCACACGGAGTTGGAAAAAAGCCACAGCTTGCTCAGCTTCCGACAGAGCGGATTCACAGTCCGTTCGATCTCAGAGAAGTGAATGGGGCACCCACTTCATGGGGCCAACCCCACTAAAAAAAAAAAGGCAACGCAACCAAAAACTAAAACAAAAACCAAAAACCCACACAACCCCCGATTTTTTTGAAAACTCATGGCTCGTGGTCAAAAAAGTAAATGCTTTTCAAAATGTTTTGAAACCCCTCAAAAAAAACAGCACTTCCTTAAAAAGAAAAGTCTAGTAACGAGGCCATCCCGGCGTCAGAAGCGGTCAGGCTGGGTTTGACAAGATCAGAACCGAAATGACTACGAAAGTGGGAATACAAGGAGGTGCGTTTACTACACATTAACGTTCAGCGAAGCTCCCACAATCTTTAAACACACAGCCATTGGAAGGACGATCTTGAGCAGGAAGGGTTTTTACTCGTTGTGTGTAGCTGAGGACAAGAAGCAGGCACAGTGTAAAGGCACCGAAGCAACGAGAGGCAGCTTCACCCCAGAGGCCAGACCAGGGCGCGGCCTGCGGCCGGGGAGCAACCACCCCCCACAGCCGAGGGAGGCTGGCCTGTGGCCACACATGCACCTAGCTGACTGCCCAGCGGGCCCTCGCTCTCCCTTGCCTTTTTGGTCAGTCTCATTTGGCTTTTGCATCCTGCGATAGAAATGGCTCTGAGGACAGATGCGCCTCTTCTGGGCAAGCACAGTGACAAGGTCTGAGTGTCCAGCCTAAAGTGCTTGGAGAGGGCACCAAGGTGAACCGAGCTCCCACCGCAGGCCACAGCAGCGTGGCGCCCTCGGAGTGTGACTTACCGTAACTGTCATAACTGTCTCTGTAGGACCCGCCCGAGCTCCGGTCACTGTAGCCACCACTCTGACTCCGGCTGCAAGACAGACAAATGTTGAGTACCGAAAGGTACCCGTCTACTTCTGCTCTGCCACAACAGGCTGAGCCGCCGGCCCCCATGCCAGCCGTCCCTTCTGGGGATGCAACAAGGACCCCAGCAGGGCAGAATCTTGGAAATCGTCCAAAATCTCCACCAGCCTGTCCCCCAGGCCCTCCCGCTTCTGTGAATGTCCTGAGCAGTCTCCTCTCCTCTTGGCCTGGGCCCCCACCTGCCTCTGCTCCTTGCCCAGCCAGTCTCATCTCAGCTCCCCCAGGGACCTGGGACCCGGGACTGAAGCTGGCCATCCCGCAACCACCCGTGCTTGGGCTGGCCTCCCCCTCACCTGCTATAGTAGTCTCTGGAGCCTCCGTAGCCCCCACTCCTGGACTCGAACCGGTTCCCCCCATAGCCTCGGTCCCCTCCTCCTGCACATACAGGAAAAAGTGAGTACCAGCTCCCACCAGCAGTACCTCACAGCATCCCCAAGGGACCCGCTCATGGCACTCACCTCTAGAGAACCCACGGCCCCGTCCTCGGCCCCCGCGGAAGAAGCCCCGGCCCCCGGCAGAGCCACCACGGTACCCACGGGATCGGTTGTCTGACGACTTGCCTGCCTGGTCTACTCGGATCTGCCGTCCATCTACAGACTGGAGACAGAGGGCGGGACGGGTTAGCGGGTGGGTGCCCCATCCTCGAGATGGGACTCCCGCTCAGCACCCTGATCCTCACCTTCCCATTCATGGCCATCATGGCATCCTTAGCGTCGTCAATGTTCTCAAAGGTGACAAACCCAAATCCCCGAGATCTCTGGGTCTCCCTGTCTTTCACAACCACCACTGTGCAGGGGAGAGAGATCTGCAGTCAGCACCCAGCTGTACTTCCAGGTAGGAGGAGCACAAGCCCCCCCCCCGCCCAGGGCCGCGGGCCCAGCAGCAGCCTCACCTTCAGAGATCTGTCCGTACTTTGAGAAGACCTGCTCCAGCGACTGCTCATTGGTGTCAAAACTCAGCCCTCCAACAAAAAGTTTGCCTTCATCTGATGCCATGGCGGCCTGTGGCAGACACCAATGAAATCCTCAACAGGGGTCATCTCTCACCACCTCTCCCCGCTTCCTATTTTATGTAAATGACATGTATTTTTTAGGGGAAATATTAGAAAGTCAGATTTTTATTTTTCATTATCTCAAACTCATACCTAGGACTTATTTTTTTGGGGTCGGGGGCAGTGTGTCTAGCTGTCACCCAGGCTGGAGTGCAGGGATCACTGCAGCCTCCACCTCCTGGGCTCAAGCAATCCTCCTACCTCAGCCTCCCAAGAAACTGGGACTGTAGGTGTACACCACCACGCCTGGATAATTTTTTTAAATTGTTTTAGTAGAGATGGGGTCTTGCTCTGTTGCCCAGGCTGGTCTGAAACTCCTGGGCTCAAGCAATCCTCCCACCGTGGCCACCCAAAGTTTTGGGATTACAAGTGTGAACCACGGCACCCAGCCACCTAGGACTTCTTAATTCAAATAATTTACTCCATCCACCCCCAAGACTGAAGGCAGGCCGCACCCATTTCCACAACGGGTGTCTCCCTTCCCCCACAGCCTTCCAGTTGTGCCCTGGGCAGGACTGCACTCTCAGGTTCTCCTATTTCCGAACTAGTGCCAACTCCTACCCTAACCGACTGACATCTACTTGTTGCTGGACCAGAACGTGCTTCTGTTCACTGTAAAATGGCTCCTGAGACTGGGGGGGCTGGCTGTCAGGGAGGCTGCCCCGTCCTGGGGGGCACCTCAGGGCAGGTACTCACTTCCATAGACAGGACCTCGGCCGGGAATCGGGAAGGGATGGCCCCGGAAGTGATAAGGCAGCATTTCCAGGCAGGGGAAGTGGCATTTAGGAGAACTGGCTATTTAAGGGGGCGGTCAGTGCTGACACAGACAAAGCATTCATTGGCTGGGAATGGCCGCCACCCAGTGGCTCTGAGAACTAGACTTGGAAGTCTGGCACTGGGAGCTGTGCCAACTTGGACCAAACTTTGGGCGCAAAGCACGACGTGGCAGACGAGGAACCACACTAGAACGGGCCACGCCTACCCAAGATTTACGAGGCCGTCCTTTCCCTCATGCAATCGCAATGGGAAAAGGAGGAAACTAAGGCTCGGTAAGCAAAAGCGTTGGTGTGTGGATACCTCCAGCCCCAAGGCCGGGAAAGCGGCCCTGGAGACCGGGCGCGCCACGTGGCCCCGCCCCCGCCGCGTGCGCATGCGCCGCGCGCGCACCCTGCGCCACTCCATCCGGGCACTCGGCGCTCCCGCCATTTCGCTGGGCACAGCCTCGAGCTCGCGGCCGCCATTTTGCGGCGGCAACCGGGTCGCCGGCGGCCCGGACCGGCGGGGAGAGGCCCTCTGGCCGCTACTCGGCCCAATCTCCCGCTGTCCCTCGCCGCCGGCGGGGCGGACTCCACCCCGGGCCCGCCCCCTCCCAGGGGCGTGCCGCTGCGGCCCCGCCTCGCCTGGCCGCCGCAGGCCGCCCGCCGCCCCGAGCTCCTCGGAGCCGGTGCAGCCAGGGCCCTCACCACTGAGTCGGGCAGGTCCCTGACGCAAGCGGGAACACGGCGCACCACAACGACCCGAGCCTCCTAACGCGCGAGTGAGGGGGGGCGTCCCCGAGCCCGGCCTTATATACGGCTCCGCCGGGCCCCGCCCCCTACACATCCTGGGCCAATCAGAGGGCGCGCCTGCGTCTTATATTCATGAGCTGGGGGCCGAGTCTATCTCGGTTCCGCCCCCTCCCGCGCACTGTTGTCGGGCTCGACTATTGGCCGAGACGTTTGCAGTCCGCAGTCCTCCACCCGCGCTCGAGGGGGCGTGACCAGCGCGCGGCGGGGCGGGGCTGACCCAGTTACGCGTGCCCGCTCCCTGGCCTGCGGCGGGGAACAAATGGGCCTCTAGCCCCGATTCCCAGGCCTCCGGCCTCATGGGGACCTCTGGGTGTCACTGGGACCCCGACTTTGCCTGTGCTCCAGCAGTCCCGACATAACAACCTAGCCCAGATCCCCTACCCAACCAAGACCCGGCTGTCAGACATCCCAACTTCATCTGAACCCCGACACCTGTCGTGATATTCTTGCCAATACAACCGACGTCCCAGTTTTCCCAGCACTCCATTCCTGCCATCAACCCCATGCCCACCCAAACCCCAACAGAGACAACCCCATTCATGCGAACCCCAATATTCGCAATCCCAATTCTTCCTACATCGCCACACTTTGGTGCACCCCAACTTTACGCAACCCAGTTTGCCTACAAACTCCAACCCGCACCCAAGCCTAACTCCCACTGGAACCGCGATTATCACGGCTGGGTGCGTGGCCCACACCCCCACACTCGCCTGGCCGGATAGTGTTGTGCGTCCCTGCTGTCGGGTGCAGGCGGACACCTCGAGTCCCCACTGCACCCCAGCACTCAGCCCGGCCCTCGGCCTCCCCTCCCACCGTGCTGCACACCAACGGCGCACTCGCTCCCCACGCGGGGCCAGGCCCACTCTGCTCCTCCACCCAGGCCTTTTCTCTCCTTCCACAGGCCTCCCCTACTGAGCCTGGTTGGCGGAGGGGAGTCTTAAAGCCGCCGCCATCTGGAGAACCAGCTTTACAAGGACCCTCACTCACTACTCTTCGGCGGCCCCAAAGCCTCTGGGGGGCCCTCTATGGCCATCACTTGCTCCTCGCCCAGGAATCATCTCATGCCGCCGCCTCCCTCAGCCCTGGTGGAAGAAGCCAGCGCGGACCCCTGCCTCTCTGCCTCAGAAAGTCTTCGGAGGGATGATCCTCTGCTGACAAGCTGGGGGAAGTTGGCGTACAGAGACCCCCGTTTTGTTGCTCATCCCAGGGAAATCCCGGCCCCACTCCTGACCTCAGACTCACTTCCACCCTCAAGTGGATCGAGGTGGGGGTAGCCAGGGGCGCTGTCTCCAGTGACAAGGTCTCTGGGACCCCTCATGGGCTCAAGACCCCCTCCCCCAGGCAGCAGCTGTGTGACTCATCACCACCCCCTCTGCACCTCGGGCCCCCCCACTACAGCCGCCCCACTCCCCGTCAGCGGCAGCCGGCTGCTGCGTCAGCCACTCACGCAGGGTGGTTATTAAAGGAGAGAGACATCAGCACCGAGCTCCCCTGCGCCCGCCGTCCATGCGGGAGGGGCCACCCACCCACTGGAGCCCCAGACGCGGGCGCCACATGCCCAGCCTGGGAGCAATTCAGGCCCATTCTTTCTGATCTGCCCCCCCAGCCCCCAGCCCCAGCAGTCAGCGCGGGGGACGTTCTCTGCCCCAGAGCAGCCCTTGTAGGGGGGGAGTTGGAGGGGGTGCCTGGTAGTCACAGCGGCCCCTGCATAATTGCGTAATTCTTGCCGCTCCCCCCAGCCCATCGTTCCCTGGTTCTGTGAGCCTCTGCCTTTTCCTGGTTTTGCGAAGCGCCGTGTTCATTCATTCATTCATTCATTCAGCCAGTGCCTAGTTATTAAGCGCTTACTACGAGCGGGTTCCTGGGTGCGGGCTCCGTGAGTGTCCGCAGCCATCCTGGGTTCCCAGGGTGGCGTTGACACAAACCTACGCACACCTGCCGCTTTGCATCTGTGCCGAGCACTGTGCACCGGCTTCCAGGTGTGGACCTGTGTCCGTACCTGTGCCTCTGGGGTCAGCTGCGTCTGCGAGCACCTGTGACTCCCAGGTGTCTCACCGCGATCCTGTGTCCCCACCGGGGGTCTCAGGCGGCTGGGACCCCTTCATCCACCCTTGCTGGCCACTGACCATGCGGGACCCGACCGGGACGCGCTGCTCGTTGCGGACACCAGGGGGCGCTGCGGCCTCGCTCCGTCCGCGGCGTTTGGGTCGAGCGCCCGGGCTCCCGGTGCCGCCGCTCCACGCAGACGCCTCGCGTGGGAGAGGGGGCCCCGCCGCCCAGCCCTGCGCGGCCACAGCGCACAGTCCTCGAGGGGTCCAATCTCGCGGGGCGAGGACGTAGCCTGCGTGTCGACCCCCAGCCTCCGCCGCCCCCGCGCCTCGGCCCCAGCGGAGGAGCTCAAAATAGCCGCGCCGGGCGGGGGCGAGGCTGCTATTCCGGGCCCGACGCGCGGGGCTCGCCCCTGCCCGGCGAGGCGCGGGGATCAGTCAGAGTCCCCGAACCTGCTCCCCGCGCGTCTGTCTTGGGCCCCGTGGGCCCATTCACAAATCCGCCCCCTTTCCAGCCTGCCGTCTCGGAAGGGGCGCGCACCTCCTGCACCCTGATACTCCTCCCGGGCCTCCGCCCCTGCATGACGTCGCCATGGAGACGAGGGCGGAGCCCCCTCGCTCCCGCACCGCCCACTCCGCCCTCCCCACGGGGCCCCGCCCGCCGGACGCCGGGTCCTCCCCCGACCCCGACTAATGACCGGGCGGGAGGCGGTAGAGAGCGTCTAGGCCTGGGACGGGCGTGGCCAAGGATGAAAGGCGCGTGGGGGGGACCCCGGGGCCGCATAATTACCGCCCCCTCCTAGCCAGGCGGGGGCCGGGACCGTGCACCTGGCGGCCGCCCCGCGGGGGCGCAGAAATAGGACCGTCCTGGCAGAGGCTGCAGCCGGCCCAGCTGGCCCCAGTACGCGGGGCCCAGAGCCAGGGTGGGGGATGCAGAGACCGGGCGTGCGGGTTGCCAGGTGTGGCGCACATGTGTGCCCGTGGGCAGAGGACAGAGACACAAGCTTGTGTGGACACGAATGTGTAGCTATGTGCGAGTGCACACGGCGTGGTGAGTGCAGGGACCCCAGGCCGGCCTGCGTCGGTGCGCAGGGCATATAGGGGCGTGCACGCAGTCTTGGAGGTGTGTGCACGGAGCCCCCGGCACCCGCGTGTGTGCAAAGACACAGGAACCCGTCTGCGTGGCGCTGTGTGTGCAACCCAAGGAGGTGGGCGCTTGGACTCCAAAGTGTGCGCTTATCCGGATGTGGATGTGGGGGCAGCCGGGGACAGGGCTGGGTGTGCGTGACTCGGGTGTGCCGGGACCCACAGAGCATATGTATCCATGCCTGGTGCTGTGACTCATGTCCCTGGGGTGGGCACGCGTGCTGTGTCAGCGGGAGCCGCGCCTCGCAGGGCAGCCCAGAGTTCCAGAAGCCCAGAAGAGGAAGGGTTAAACCTGCCTCTTCCCCCAGCTCCCAGCTGAGTCCAGGGCTGGGATCTCAGGTCCCCTGGGAGGCCCCGCGCGCCACCCCCCCACCCGCCCCACCCCCGGGCCTGAGATTCAGGGGCTGCTACACAGGAAAGCCGGACTGAGCTGCTCCCCAGCCTCAGTTTCCCTCCTGTTCCTCGGATGCGGTCGCAGGGTGAGTCGGCTTCCCTTCCCTGTGACTCACCCCCTCCCCACAGGCCAGGACAGCTCAGGAATGTGGAGGCTGGGAGGCCCTGTCTACTCCTGCCCCGGCCAGGCCATCCCAGCAGCCCAAAGGCCAGGCCTGGGCCACAGAGGGACATCCCCGGCACACACACCCCGCCACAGGCCACACACAGGTGCACACCCACACCCCTGCTTCGTACCCACTGGACACAAAGTCATACACCATGCACTCGGCATCCGGAGACCCTGCCTGCCACAGGCACACGCAGTAGACAGGCTGGGGACAGGACGGACCCCGACCTGCCCTGGGGTCACACACCTGTTTGCTCTTTCAGTACACAGGATACTGCAGAGACATAGGTGACCCCTTCTGCTGGGGCGCAGACCAGCCAAGCACATGTGGCGGACGTGCAGTGACGTGCACCCATGCGTGTCTGTGACGTGCAGATCAGGTGTCTGTGAAAGGCCCAAGACCCTGCATGGCCCACGGACACCCTAAAGCTGACCGAGGCTTAGGCTCGCCTGCGTGGAGGCTGGGGATGCAGCCACCTAGTTTCTGAAACTGGGAAAAGGTCTGGGGGCTCCGGAGCCCCCACCTCCATGCAGCCTCAGATGTTGCTTAGCAACAGATGCGCGCTCTGGGGTAGGCGGATGGATCTCCACCTGGGCCCAGTTCCCTCTCATGGGACTACAGGTCCTGTGCCTAACAGAGAGGCCAAAGAGTGGGGATTTCCTGCAAAGCCAACCAGGCTCAGGGTGGCCCTGCCTAGGGTGGGAGGTATCTCCATGGCAGCAGTGGAGTGGGACAAGTGGAGAGTATTTCCCCACTCTCCCAGGCAGCTGCAGGGGCTCAGGACCTACGGAGTGCGAGTGAAGACACCTATGTTGCATCTTGCTGGAGAAGCACCTGGCACCTGCCCGCCCCCGCGTGCCTGGAGGGTTCCCACATCCAGACGGACAGACGGGCCAGGGGACACCTGTCCAGGCAGCCATGGCTGCTCAGCCACAGTCCCTGGAGGGTCAGGGGCCCAGCTGTGAGGCAGGCGGTGCCCAAGACGCTCTCTGGACCGCACTGCTTCATCTGAGAGGTGGGCATGCCAGCAGCACCTCCTGGGGTTAGAGGCGCACGGGGAAGACCTGGTAGGAAGTCGGTCAAGGGCAGTTAGCAGCGAAAGACAGCTCCACGCAGCGCCAGGCTTTCCTTGTTTGCTTCCTTGATGTGGCAGTCCACATGGAATCATCCCGTATGCAGGCCGGGAACGCTGGCTCATGCCTGGAATCCCAGCACTTTCGTTTGAGTCCAGGAGTTTGATACCAGCCAGGGCAACATAGCTAGACCCTGTTTCTACAAAAAAAAAAAAAAAAAAGCAAAATTAGCTGGGCGTGGTGGTGCTCACCTGTAGTCCCAGCTACTCAGGAGGCTGAGGCAGGAGGATCGCTTGAGCCCAGGAGTTCCAGCGAGGCTGCAGTGAGCTGTGATGGAGCCACTGCGTTCCAGCCTGGAAAGAGAGTGAGACCCCGTCTCGAAAATACTAATAACTGGGGCCAGGTGTGGTGGCTCACACCTGTAATCCCAGCAATTTGGGAGGCCAATGCGGGTGGATCATTTGAGGGCAGGAGTTTGAGACCAGCCTGACCAACATGGTGAAACCCCTTCTCTACTAAAAATAAATAAAATTGGGCTGGACGCTGTAGCTCACGCCTGTAATCCCAGCACTTTAGGAGGCCGAGACAGGCAGATCACTTGAGATCAGGAGTTCGAGACCAGCCTGGCCAACATGGGGAAAGCCCGTCTCTACTAAAAAAATACAAAAATTAGCCGGGCGTGGTGGCGGGCGCCTGTAATCCCAGCTACTCCGGAGGCTGAGGCAGGAGAATCACTTGAACCCGGGAGGCAGAGGTTGCGGTGAGCTGAGATCGCGCCAGTGCACTCCAGCCAGGGCGACAGAGTGAGACTCCGTCTCAAAACAAAAACAAACAAAAATAATAATTATCCCGTATGCTAACTCTCCTGTTTCACTTGTATTTCCAACATGCACAGAAAGACTTTTGGAAGGCATAGGTTGGGGCTCGCCTGGGAACCCCTCTCCATCCCCCACCCAGACTCCAGCAGGCTGGAGTCAAGCTTGGCTGGGCAGCGGAGGCTCACTGGTGCACAGAGGGGTGAGTGGGTGAGTGTCTGTGGCTGGCGGCCCTGGGGGTGTTCCTGCCCCCGCCCAGGCGTGTGTTGGTTGTGGGGGAAGGCAGCTGCCCTCTCTGTATCTGGTCAGGGCCCTCTTTGTATCTGGTGACAGCTGCGGGGTGTGGTGTGACTCTGCAGGCTGGAGTTTTGTTCGGGGAGGCCTTGGCCCAGGCTGAGCGAGGAGGTTCTGTTTGTTTTAGGGTCACACAGTGGATTGAGGTTGGGGACAGGTATATGGGGTGTGTCTGGGGGGGGGGGTTGTGTATCTGGGAGCCTGGCACACCAGCCGCACCCATAAATGCGTGGCCTGTGGAGGGCTGTCCCGGGCGTGCTGGTCGGGGGTGTGAGATGGCTGTGCAGGCCCCTCGTGGGATGGCACCCATTGGTTTTGCTTGCTCTCCCCCAGGGCTGAGTGTGGGTAGCGTCCTGGGTATGGGGCGTGTGCCCTCCGTGGAAACCAGCTGTCTCCCTTGCCCCACTCCGCCCACATTCCAGAGGGGTTGGGGGTGCCCTCCCAGGCTCCCGCCCGCTCCTCGACCTCCGACCTCGGCCCAAGCCCACTCCCTCTGCTCTGGCAACCGAGGAGGCAGCTGGCTCCAGGGAGGGACTGCAAGGCGGGGGAGGAGGCTGGAATGTGCCCCGGGGTGAAGGGGG
The DNA here is from genome assembly GCF_028858775.2 of Pan troglodytes. Lineage (NCBI taxonomy): Eukaryota > Metazoa > Chordata > Mammalia > Primates > Hominidae > Pan > Pan troglodytes. The sequence goes on along the minus strand of NC_072418.2, from coordinate 3,557,556 downwards.
CCCCCAGAGAGGGGGCGGAAGCAGCGGAGGGACGGAGGGGCGGAGATGGTGGTACTGGGTTGGGGAGAGCGCCAGAGATCGGGACAGAAATAGAGAAAGGCAAAAGAAAGAGAAATGGAGGGAGTGAGAACCAGAAAGAGGGTGGAGGCAGGGCCCAGGTGACAGCCTCCCCTCCCCCACCCGCTGGGCTGGGCTGGGCTGCTCACCTGTCCCAAGTGACCCCAGAGGCAGCCAGTTCTCTGCCCTTCCAGGGCTGGGCGGCCCGTGGGTGGGGCTGCACCAGGCTCCTGGGTTGGGCCCCAACGCCCTTGGCCACGGGGTGGTGGCGTCCCCAGCCTCCAGCCCGGTAACTCCCATTCCCATGGTGCTGGGAGAGGAGGGCGGGTGGGGCAAGGCCCTGTGGGGGCGGCTGTGCCCGGGCACTGGCTCAATCCCTCCAACCCAGTGGCTCCAAGCCAAGGGCCTGGCTTCCACTGCTGTCCACCCTAGCCACCTCCCAAGGCAGCTCCAAGGGCCCATTCGGCCACCCCCAGAGGACTCCGGCCTCAAGCCAAAAGCCATGACCTCCACTGACCTTCTCCTGCCCGCCCACAGCTCCGCGTCTCCCCAAGCACCGCTCACCTGTGAGATCACCGCCTGGCAGGGACGCCAGCACGGGCTCCCAGCCACAGGGCAGCTCCCACCCTGCGAACTCCAGCTCTTCCCAGGCCGCTCCAGAGGCCAGGCTGCACAAACACCTTGGCTAGTCTCCCCACCTGGCACAGGCCCTGTTCACTCCAACCACTGCCTTCTCTGAGCACACACCAAGTTGGAGCCCACAGCCAAGCAGCGGGCGGCCACGGGGGATTCCTGCCTCCTGAGTCCTCAACTCTCTTGGCCCGGAGCTCACACCGGCATTTCAGATTTTCTCCTTCCCCCTGTTACCCCTGCCTTGCCAACCACCTCCCTGTGGACCTAAAGCCACCACCTTCCGGGCACACCGTAGTTCCTTTTTCGTCTCTACCTCCCCCAGGGTGAGGCCGCCAGGGTCCCCATCGATCATCGATCCAACTCGACCGCCCCCCAAAGTCCAGGCCACGGGTCCAGCCACCTCCCAGATGTCCTGGCCGCCGCTCCCCCTCACCTGCTCTTCCTCCCTGGTCCCCCAAGTCATCCCTCCAGTGGCCGACTTGGGGAATCACCGTTTAGGGTCCTTGTCAGCCTCGCCTTTCCTCCCATCTTTGATTTTTCTCCACCAACTGACTTCCCGGTTGCCCCCGAAAAGCACTCGGTTTCACGTTTCCGGGCCTTGGCACACGCCGTGCCCCCTACCTGGCGCACCCTTCCCGCTTCCTACAACACTTGGCAAACTCCTGCTCCTTTGGCAAAGCCTCAGCCCCAAAGTCCCCCTCCTCCTAGCCTCCTGTCTGAGCTCCCCCAGCCTAGGGACCGCGGGGAGGCTGGGCCGGGGTCTGGGACGTGCAGTGGTGCAGGGGTGGGGGCAGCAGGAAACGCGTTGGCGTGAAAGGACGGGTGCACGTGAGCGTGCCCGTGCCGGGGGTCCACGTGCGGCGCCCCGGGGCTCGCCCCCTCTTCCGTCCAGGCCCCGCCGCAGCCGTCAGACCCTCGGCTGCGCCTCCCGCCCCCAAGTTTGCAGACGCGCGGGGAGAGAGGCGGGGCTGCAGCGCCTCCGCGCTTGCGCCTGCGCACTCGGCGCTGCCGGGCTGAAGTCCCGCCTTCTAGAGGCTTCGTCGCGCTGCTACTGGGGCACGCCGATGAGCGAGCGGTGCGATCACCAATGAGGCTTCCCCGCTGGTGGGCGGGGCCTGGGCCGCGCGACGCGCGGACGGGGGCGGGCAGGGCGCCCTACCCGGGGTGACGTCAGGCTCCTTTCGCGGCGCGTTGCCCTGGAAACCGCGTTTCCATCCCGGCGGGTTTCCGGGGGCCGCCCCCTCCCATTCAACTTTTTCCTCAATGGTGGGGGGAAGGGAGCGATCCAGGGCCGACCCCGCCCCCCGAGATCCCAGCGGTCCCTGCCCTCTTTGTGCCTCAGTTTACCTCTCCGTGCTTCCCTACGCACACTTGGCCTCCGCCTGCCGCCCCTCCGCCCGCTGCACCCCTGGTTGGGCTGACCCTACCAGGCCAGGGCTCTGAGCCTGGAGCTCCATACCCCACCCCACGCCCCCAGGGCACAGCCTTGACCCCTGGGATCCCCAGGCTGGGGTGGGGGTCGGCATCCCGAGGGGCGGGTCCTGGAGTGCAGGGGACGCGCCCCCCACCCTGCAGGCTACAGACACAGCCCCTGTGATTCAGCAGGTGCTTCAGACAACATCCTCCTTCCTCCTTCCCACCCCGCCCAGCGAGGGGGCGGTGGCGCCCTGGGGCCCTCGCCCTGACCCCAGGCCTGGCGTCGGTGACCCGCACCCCACCCTGAGCCCCGAGGGGACATCCGCACCAGGGACGGGGCGGGGGGGGGCGTGCCGCCTGACTGGGCATCCGCCTTCCTGCCGTGGGCGTGCGATGATTTGGGGTTGACTGGGCGTTGGGAGGGGCAGAGGGGTCTCAGGAAGGTGCTCCCAGGCCACTCCCTGAACCTGTGCCCCTTCCCCTGGGGGCTCCTGGTACTGGGGCCCCTAGAGATGGGATAAGGGGTGGAGGTCACATCATTGAACAAACACCCCAAATCCTCTGGGCCAAGTGATGTTCCTCTTTGGGCCTCTGTTCTCCCATCTATAAAATGGGAGCCCAATTACTTCTCTTAGGCAACTCTTGTTACCTGAGGAAATACAGGTTAAAAAATTCAAAAAAAGACGTGAAATAGTGTTATTGCCTCATCTCTGCCCAGCCCAGACATGGGTGGAGGTGGGACCCCAGAGAGGACTCAGTCCTGGTGAGGCTCACGGGGAGCTCCAGGCTAGGGACAGAGAGAGGGAAGGGTGGGGTCTGCGGGACGGGGTGGACAGGGGTGGAAGGCGCAGGCTGGGGAAGTTCCCAGACAGCAAGGGACAGCCGGACCAGGGGTGTTCCTAGACAGGGGCAAAGGCCGGGAGGTTTGGAGCTGAAGGCCAGGTCTGGGAAGGGCTGGAATGTCAGGAGGTGTGGCCAGAGAGGCCCCCCAGGGCTGGGTCAAGCCAGGCCTGTATCACCTGCCAGCCCAAGGTACCCTGCGGAGTCCTAGGTCCTCCCAGTCGGCCTGGTGATCTCCCTGCAGCAAGCCACACAGATGAGACTCCAGGTGGGTGTGGCAGAGTGGGAGTCCCCAACTCCTGTGGCTGGGGAGAGGTGGTGGTCGCGTCTCCCCCATACTGGCAGGTCCTGAGGGGGCCAGGGTCCTGCCCAGGCCACGAAGCAGGCAGGCAGGCCCTCGCCCCACACCCTAAGGGACTTCCGGCCTTGGGTACCAGGAAGTGGCTGGGCTCCTCCCTCCCACACCCTGGCTGCTTCCTGCCCACCCGGCAGCCGGGGAAGGAGCGTGGGAAATTCTCAGGGCCCTGACCCCTGCCCCACCCCCTCTTCGGGGCCTTGGGACCCAGGTCAGTCCCTCTGACTCCCTGAGCTGACATCCCACCCCAGGAACCCTCCCAACCAAGGCCAGATCCCCCCACTAGACAAGCAGGCGGGAGTCAATGTGTGTTTCATTTTCTGTTTATTACTTGAAATCACGGTGCTCGTGTAGTTTTTTTTTTTTTTTCCAATTTTATGTTTTCATACATGAAACTCACACCAGGTGCCGGGACCCCCACAGCCCGACCCCCCGAGGGCGGGTAATGCTTTCTTGGGCAGCCCTTACCGGGTAGAGGGTGGCGAGCCGGTTCCTGCCTGGAGGTTCCACCCTCAACCCGTGGAGGCACAGACGTTATTTAAAAATCGTTAAAAAACAAAACAGAACACACATTTAAATAGGTATCCAAGACAGTTCTTCAAAAAACAAACCCGCCCCTTTTTCTCCTTTTTTTTCTATTTTTTTTTTCTTTTTTTTTGGAAAAACGAAAACAAAACAAAACCCAAAATCCTTGAGCTCTACCCTCTGGGACCCCTCCCTGCCCACCCTCCCACAAAAAAATTTACAGAGCTACAGTTATAACACGTGATGTTCACATCTGAAACCATTAACTTTCAACACATAAAGGGGGGGAGTTGAGGACCTGGGGTTCACCTACGAGAACAACGGGGGGGGGGGGGTGGGACAGGCAGAGCCAGGACAAGACCGACAGGTGGGGTGAGGAAGGGTCCAGACATCTCCATTATCATTAAAAAATAAAAAGTGAGTGGGGAAAAAAATCCAAAAACTACCCCATTGAAATGGCCCCAGTAGGGGATTTGTCCCTCCCCTCTGGAGACAGACACCCCTAGGGCAGGGGCACTGAGGGGCGGGGGGTCCAAATTAGACCAGCAGCGGGCCCCGCCACGGGGGTTAATGCTACACGGAGTTGTTGCCCCCTGCCCAGGGGATTCACAGCTCAGCACCCCCTCCCATCCTGGCTGCGGGAGGGGCCCCCAGACAGTCCCAAATCCACATCCCTCAGGTTGGGCCAGGAAGGAGGGCTCGGAGGGGGGAACTCCCCAGCACCCAGCCATTCTCTCCCCTTTTTCAAGAGTTCCCCAACCACTATTGGCTCAGTCAGAAAATTAATAGTCTATAAATACCCCAAATTCAGGCAGGAGGTCAGAAAACACGGGGGTGGGGGCGGAGGAAACAGCACAGTCCGCCGGCTGGGGCGGGGCGGAGGGCAGGCTGGGGGGTAGTTCCCCTCTCCCTTCCCGACAGGAAAGGGTGCCACGCCCCTGCACCCAAACCCCATGTGGACCCCAGCCCCAGCCTCTCTGCTAAAACGGCTTTGCTCTCCTTGTTAAAGAAATGAAGGAAAATGCAAAAAAAGACCAAGAAAAGAGGATAGGAGTGGAAGAGAAACAGTCCCCTCGTTGGCTTCTGTGACCTGTTGGCTTGCTGTAGCCCAGTGGGCGCTGCTGGCCTGGGGTGGAGACCCCGAAGTCTGCACTGGGGGGTGGGGTGGGTTCTGCACTGGGGGGTGGGGTGGGTTCTGCGCACTGCGGCCCCTCCCTCATCTGTAAAGTGCATAATGACATATCGACATTTTTGACTTAAAACCTGAATAGGGTCGGGGGGAAAGGAGGCGGCGGAAGGGATGGGGTGGGTTTCTCCGTCTCCTTCACTCTCCGCCATCCAGAGAGACTGCTACATATTGGAGCTGGGGAAGGTTGGCAGGGAGGACCGACCCGGCGCAGAGGTGAAAGGAGACAGACGGAGGAGGAGGAGGAGGAGGAAGAGGAGGGCAGGAGTGAAGGGTGAAGGAGGTAGGAAGCAAAGCCCATGAAGAGTCCAGGAAACCACGGTCAGAACTTTTTAAAAAAAGAAAAAAATAATAAAAAAGAAGAAAAGAAAAAAAGGCTTCTGGCTGGGGGAGTGGCCGCCTGCCCTCCAGGGCTGGGCCACGTTCTCTCCGGGGCTCTCGGAGTCCCCGCCGCCCTGGGCTGGGGTGCGAGGGGCGAGGGTGGCCCATCCGAAGATCCTAAGCCACCACGAACTCTGACTTGATGTCAGGGTTGACTTCTGGCTTCCACACGGAGTCCTCGAAGTCGAGGCCCAAGCCGGAGGCCTCGCTGGGGCTGCCGCCGCCCCCGCTGCTACTGCTGTCGCTGCGGCCGGCCTTGCGGCTGGGTGACCAGTGGTACGGACCCCGCGCGTCCCGCCGGGCCTTTCTACGGAGCCGTTTCTGCTGCAGAAGCAGCTGCAGCCGTTCCACCTTGCAGCGCGTGGCGCGGTTTTCCGTCTGCCGAAGCCGGTCCCCTGCAAAGGAGGTAGTGGCCTGTGACTCCCAAAGCCTCCACCTGCGGAACACAGAGGACCACCCCAGACCCCAGCAAATGCCCCTGAGGTCAGACACAGTCCTGCCCTCCCTGGAGGGAGGTCAGCAAAGGAAACGGTCAAGGACATCCACCATGCCGGGCACAGTGGTTCACGCCTGTAATCTCAGCACTTTGGGAGGCCGAGGCAGGAGAATCGCTTGAGCTCAGGAGTTCGAGACAGGCCTGGGCAACCTCAGGAGTTCGAGACAGGCCTGAGCCACAGAGCGAGACCCCCCCTCTACAAAAATTACAAAATTAGCTGGGCATGGTGGTGTTTGCCTGGAGTCCCAGCTACGCAACTGGCATCTAATTCTCCAGCTCAGCCATGAGCTGGGGAGGTCAGGACTGTCTTGCCTCATTCTTCCTGGAGTCCTACATGGAGGGGGCTTGGCCGCTTCTGTGATCCGAGGGGAGATACTTGGGGGTTGTACCTTGGTTTTTTTTTTTTTTTTTTGAGACAGAGTATCGCTCTGTCGCCCAGGCTGGAGTGCAGTGGTGCGATCTCGGCTTACTGCAAGCTCCGCCTCCGGGTTCACGCCATTCTCCTGTCTCAGCCTCCCGAGTAGCTGGGACTACAGGTGCCCGCCACCATGCCCGGCTAATTTTTTGTATTTTTAGTAGAGACGGGGTTTCACCGTGTTAGCCAAGATGGTCTCAATCTCCTGACCTCGTGATCCGCCCGCCTCGGCCTCCCAAAGTGCTGGGATTACAGGCGTGAGCCACCGCGCCCGGCCAGTCTCCCACTTTTAAACTGAGCTGGGAGGAGCCCCCGCGATGGGTGCGGAGCCCAAGGGCAGTACAGTAGCCATCTTCCGGTGAGACTCTGGAGGGAGTAACCCGCCGTTTGGGAGTAGCTGGGGCCAGGCTGGCGGGGGGGTTGTGTTCGCTGCTTTTCCAAGTCACTGAAATGCTTAGGGGTGGGCTCTGGCCCCGCCTCAGCCTGCCAGGCCTGACTTGGCCATTCACAGAGGCACCAAATGCCATCTGGAGATGATGCCCCGGGGGGGGGGTGGCAGGAGGAAGTGGGCCTGTGGCCCCCCGGGAACACACAAGGACACTTTGTGCCCTGACACACATGCTGCCTTCTCTCCGGGCTGGAGCAGAGCAGTGGCCACGGCAGCTGCCATCCCCCCCAGCCCCTGGGCAGGTCAGCTGCTCCTGAGCCCACCAGCTCACACAGAGGGGCCTTGAGAAGCCCGGGCGGGCGGGGAAGGCAGGACCCCCGAGGGTGGCCACTCACCCGGGGGCTTGCACATGCGGATCTGGCTCTGGCCCTGCAGCAGGGAGGCTGAGGGGGCGGCCGTGAGCTTCTCGCAGGAGGTAGTTCTGGGGGCCAGGTCGGGGGCCGGCGAGGCCGGGGAGCACTGGGCGTGGCAGCGGAGCTGGGCCAGCGAAGGGGGCATGCCCTGGTAGTGCCGGGTGGCGCTCAGGAGGTCGTTCAGGATCTGCAGGATGGTGCCGATGTCACGCCGCGGCCGCCCGCTGCTGTCTTGGCAGTTGGGGTGTAGCGTGCCTGCGGGCAGAGGTGGCCGTGAGTGCCCGGCACGGGCACAGTCCCGCATGTCCAGGACGGGCGTCCAGGGGTGTGAGCTCATGAGCTCAGGCAACGGCGTGGACATGTGGGCTGATGTGCACGAGGGACCACGGGGCGGGAGCGGGACACGTCCCCAGTATGCAGGCGCCTGGTGACCCGCGGCCTCCCGGGCAGGGCCGGGCGTGTGTGTGGGGGATTCCTGGGGGACATGTGAAGTGAGCAGACGGACACAGCCTGTGTACGCCCAGAATATGTGGAGTCGCCTGTGGGTGGATGTAGGCCCCAAATGCACAGGGTCACGGGACACACGTGAGCTCACGCGTGTGCTGTGACACCTACCAGAGAAGGTCCCTGAGAAGACCCCCGGGGCGTGATTCACAAAGCTCTCGATGACGGCGCCGGGTTTTCGGGAGCGGGGGGCAGGGCTGGCCCCTGGGGTAGACGTGGTGCTGGCACCAGGACTGGCACTGCTGCTGGCCGTGGGGGAGCAGTCCATCTGCTGACGGGAGGAAGGGGCACATGAGCACGGGGTCCAGGATCAGGGGATCACCAGCAACCCAGGGACCAGAGGTCACCCACCAGCCCAGCTCAGGAGATGACCTGTCAACACAGGGTTTAGAGATAAACTAGCCCAGGGTCACGAGGTCACAACCAACCCAGGACACAGAGATGACCCATGAGTCAAAGATCAAGAGATCATCTACTGGTGCAGGTCATGTCAGGCGATGACCGTCAACTCAGGATCTAGAAATACCCCACCAATCTAGGCTGGGGGATCACCCACCAGCCCGAGGTCACAGGATAGCCCTTAATACAAGGGACTCACCTGGGACTAAGAGTCCTTGTCCTCCCCAAGACCTCCCCAGGACGGCCCACCCTTTGGATTCCAACCAAGGGTCACCCTTCCCTTCCCCAGGCTCACCTCCGGGCAGGTGGTGGAGGCTGCGTGGGACCGGAAGGAGCCGGCTGTGATGGGCGAGGGAGATGCAGGGGACGGGCTGGTGGGCACCGGGGGGACTCGGGCGGCACTGGACACCGGCCGGCAGGGTGAGGACACGGGGGAGGCTATGCTGGGGTCCCCCCGCGCAGCGGCGGCGGCGGCCGCGGCGGCCAGCACATGGCGGTGTTGCAGTGGAGCGTGCTGGGCCGCGAGCTGCAGCTGCACGAACATCATGTGGTCGCCCACACGCAAGGCCAGTGTCAGTGGCGAACGGCCCGACAGGAAGTCACTGACCTGCAAGGAGAGCGGTCCGTCAGCTGGGAGCCCCAGCTTGCGGCGCCCCCAGCCCAGCCCGGCCCAGTCCCCCCGCGCTGTGACCTGGGGCCTCTCGCCGCCCCTCTCTGGGCTCTGGGGTCCCTGTCGGTGCCACGGACGCTTAAATAAAATGAATCTGTATTTCCGGAAGCCTCCTCCGCCAGCCCGGCCCGGCCCGGGCGCCGCTGGGGGCTGTGGGGACAGAGGCGGGTCAGACGGGGGCCTGCCCCTCCCTGGCCAACTAGGTCGGTCTTGCAAGGGGAAACTGAGGCCAGAGGGGGCGGGGCCCAGCTGGCAGTCACTGACCTCAAACAACCTTCACTTTGCCTTTCCCCCACCCTCATGGGCCCCTAGATCCTCTCCGCCTGTGGATACGGGAGGGGCTCCACCTCAGGCCCCCTCCCAGCTAAGTCACCAGGGCCAGCAAGTGGGTGGAATTCCTGGAGGAATTCTTCTGTCCTAACCTTTGCTTTCTCAAGACAAATATTTATCTGTCCTGGGCGGGGCGGAGGCCTAGGGGGCTGCGGCAAGGCTGCAGGAAGGGGCCCTGACCGCCCTGAGGCTGGAGTCCCGGAGGGCACAACCTGCTCCAAGCACAGAAACCCTCAATCTGCCCCCGTTCAGGGTGGGTGGGGGTTGAATCTCACCCTGTCCTCACCAAGCCCCCTGCTCTGGGTATGGGCCAGAGCCCTGCTCTCCCCAGGGGCCGGGATGGGGGGGGGTGGCGGAGGTTTCTGAGAAGTGACATAGGCTGGGATGACTCAGAACCGACCGCCTCCCAGCTCTCCCTCCCGGCTCTCCTCTCCGCTGGCAGTAGCTGGCGTAACCTTCTCTGCTTGGGGCCCATGGGGAGGGAGGCAGGGAGGAGGGCAGGGTGAAGCCCCCACCCTGCGGCCCAGCCTGCCTGGCCCCCTACCCCCCTGCCCCAAGACAGCCTTTGCAGGAAGGGCCCGGGGTGGCTTCCCGAGAGCAGCTGGAGTCCCCACCACCACCCGCCCTGCAACTTCCTCCCTGGGGAGGGCTAATGGGCGGGCATGACTCGGTGCCAGGCAGGGAAGCAACCCTGGGGAGCCCAGTGTCTCCGCCCAGCACACCCCCCCAGCCCCCTACCAACCCAGCTCCTTCCTGACGCAGGCGCCCAGGGAGGAGGGTGTGAAGCCAACACGCCCTGGGCCCCCTGCCAACCGCAGCCCCCCAGCGGCGGGGAGCTCTGCTCACACTCGCCCCAGGAAATCACCTGCAGCCCCCGCCCTGGCTCGGGACCCCGGCTCTGCCCCCACGCCACTGCTGCTGCTGCTGTGGCCACCCCCACGGCAGACCACCCAGCTCCCGGCCCCCGCCCTGCCCCCGCAATGTAGGGAAAGGGCAGGACTCTACATGCCGCTGGGAAAGCGGAAGGGGGTGCGGGCCTCGGGGCCAGGGAGGCCCGGGAAGCCGGCCACCCCTTGCTGGGGCGGGTGGCAGCCTGCGTCCCCCACCCTGGCAGCGGGCGGATTGCTGAGGCCTGTGTCACCCTCCTGGGAGGTGGCCAGGGCCCTTGTCTGAGGAAGGCTTGGCCGCAGCCAAGAAAATGAGGAAAGAAGGAGAAAAAAAAAAAAAAAGTCCGCAGCAAAACCGGGAAGCGGGTGAGGGCCAGCCCCAGCCTCCCTCCTGGCCGCTTACTAAATATTTTCCTAACATCCTGTCTAGGCCTCGCTGGCCCCAGAGCTGGGCACCCCCGCCCCCACCCCTTTCGGGGTAGAGAACAAAAGCCAGAGAGAGGAGGGGAGGGTGACGAGATCCCCACCCTCTCACGATGGGGGTCACGGAAGGCGGAAGGAGTGTCACCCAGGCCGCCGCCCCCAGCCCCCAGCAGAAATGTAAAAAAGGAGAAACTCGCTCTGGGGAAGCCACAGCGGCTGGAGGGGGGCTCCTCGGTGGGGGCGGAGGGGGCTGGGGATGCAGGCGGGGGTGTGAGCAGGGATGAGGCCCCACAGGCCAAGGTCATCCTGCAGGCAGTCGTGTGAAAGCCAGGCCCCCTTCCCCCAGGGCAGCCACCATGGGAGAGAAAGCCCTCCGGGTCAGGTGGTGAATCTTGGGGGAGAGGAGGTGGGGAGGCCAGGCCAGGCTGGCACCCAGGCGGGGTGGCGCGTCCCCTCCCCTCCCCCAGCCTCCTGGGAGCACAGACAACCCCCAGGCCCCGTCGGTGGCCAAGGCACCCTGCCTCCAGGGCTGCCCTGTTAGGAAGGGGCTGGCGAGGTCTTACCTGCGTCTCCGTGAGACTCTCGAGGGCTTGCATCACGGACTGTTCCGGCCTTGAGGCCTGAGACTACAAAGAGAGGCAGGAGAGGGGCCTGAGTGTGGGGTCGGAATCGTGGGCTGGAACATGGGGTGGAGAGGGCCCTGCTGGCTGGCGGGGTGGGGGCCCCAGGTAGTGTGTGTGCGGACAGGTGTCGAGGGAGGGGCTACTGCCTGTGTGCGGGGGCCTCTGGGGGCACGCAGCCCCATGGCCATTTACCATGAGGCCCGCTTCCACGGTGGGTACCAAGGTCAGCTTGCTGCCATCACCCACGCCGAACTCCTGCAGCTTCCCCGAACTGAGCCGGCTGGGGGGAGGAAGGAAGAGCATGAGACTCCGCGGAGACGACACAGGGACGCGGAAGCAGAGGCCGCGGGGGAGGGCTGTGCTTGTGTGGGGAGAGACGGATAAGTTCCCACCCCCACCCCTTCCCGGCTTCCAGATCCAGGGCCCTAAGCGCGTGCAGAGAGGTCTCCGTCTGGTGCTGGGAGCCCCATCCTGGCGATTCGGACCCCTTCCCTCCAGTGGAACCCCCGCCCTGGACTCTGGCACCCTCTCTGCACCCCAACCAGGCACTTTCTCCTCTTCTGGGCCCCAGTGTGCTCTATGCCACCTTCCCCCGCGCCCCCAGGGCAGCCCCTGCCTCCAATTCCCTAATTCTAGTCCTGGCTCCTCTTTGTAGCAACCACGGGCTTTGGCCCGAGGAGAGGCCCTGGGGATTGCGCCGGGCCGGGCTCCCCCTCCTCCTCCCTCCCCGGCGCAGGCGGCCGCCGCCGCGCAGACAAAGGAGACCCTCCCCCTCCGCCCCTCCCCCGATGGGCCCCTCCACTGGGATGGACACTGCGTGTCCCCGGAGGCCCGCGGGGGGAGGGCTCCGGGCCTGCAGGCGATTTAAATACCAGGGGGGAGGGGAGGCTGCGGGGAGCGCTCGGAGGCGAGAACAAAGGGGGGAGAGAGACGCAAGTGGGGGGAGACAGCCAGACGCAGAGGAGGCCGCCGAGCAGATGCGGAAGCCGGCGCGGACGCAGGCGGGAGGGGGCGGTGGCGGCCCCCACACCCGCAGCCGGGACCCCCGCAACGCCCTGGGATTCCTGCCCGCCCCCAAGGGGGGCCGCCGAAGCCCGGCCCGGGACGCCCTCGCAGCCGCCTTTGTGCGGCGACCCCGGGCGGGGGAGGGGGCCGAGGCAGGCAAGGCCGAGCAGAGGGCGCCCGAGAGCGCGCGGCGCGCCCCCGCCCCCCGTCTGGCCGCCCCCTGCCTTCCCCGCGCGGCGCGCTCTTTGTTCCCGCCCGGGGGCCGGGGCCCGAGGGGACGGCCGGCCGGGGGCGCGCGGTACCTACGTGTCTTTGTGGAGAAGAGCCAGGCGCTCCTTGGGCACTTTGAGGCGCTGGGACAACCGCTTGCGCAGCCCCTCCACCGTCTCGTCGGGCGGCACGGCCAGGTCGTAGCGGGTGCCCGTGGTGCTGTGGATGGCCAGGCTCATGGGCGCCGCCTCGGCCGCCGGGCCCAGCTCGCAGGCGCCGCCGGGGGCCCCGCGCCGGCAGCTCCGGGCGCCGCCGGGCTGCGGCTCCATCCCCGGCGCGCGCTGGGGGACTGGGGGCGGCGGGCGCCGCCAATCCTCGCCGCGCCTCCGGGACAGGGGCGAGAGGCCCCCGGATGCCGGGTCCTCCGGGCACTCGGGGGCGCGGAGCAGCGCGCGTCCTCCTCGAGAAAGTCCCGGCCGCGGAATGCGAGACCGAAATCCAAAATCCGAGTGGCGCTCCGAGGTCGCTCCGGCTCCTGGGGGCGCCTTCCGGGGGTGGGGACCGCACTTGCTTCTCCTTCAGAGGGCGGCGGGCGCGACCGGGACGCGGCGCGGGGAAGGGTCCTGGGGAGGGGGCGCCGCTCGGCTGGTGGCGCTGGGTGCCGTCTGCCGCCCGGGTCGCGCTTCCGCGCGTCCCCTCCCTTAGCAACAGCCGTCGCCGCCGCTCGGAGGATCTGGGGGTGAAAGTAACAAGAAAAAAAAGTTATAATGTATCAACGTTCCAGGAGGCGGGGCCGCCGCCCCCTCCCATTCACTACTTACTCCGCCGGCCCCGCGCCGGCCAATCGCCGCGCGCCGAGCGCCCAGTCGGCCGCGAGCCCGGGCCTATGAGAGCCGCCGCGGCACCGCCCCACGTGGCAGCCGGGCCCGCCCCCTCGCCCCGCCCCCAGCGCCCAGGCGACCAAGGGGAGCGCAGCGGGGGCGGGGCTGGCGCCTCTCCGCGCCCGCCCCCGCCCCGCCCGCGCCCGCAGCCATTCATAAGCGCCCGGAGCCCGCAACAAAGGGCGGGCGCGCCCCGGGGGGCGCGGGACCCTGGCCTGGAGTCGGGTCTGGTACCCCTCGCGATCCCAGGGGAGCGGCCGGGAGCGGGAGGGGGCGCGGGCCATTGTTCCCGGCGCCGGGAGGGGCAGGAAGTCGTGGGGCCACCCCGCCGCGTCCGTCCGGGAAAGCCGCGAGCGGAAGCGGGAGCGCGAAGTCCGCGCCTCGTGGCCGGGGTCCCGGGGAGGGCGGGCGACGGTGAGGCTAGGGCCGCGGCCCCGGGGAGGGCGTGGTGCGTGGGGGCGGAGTTGTGGCCGGGGCGGGGCGCCCGCACCTCGGTGACGTGGCCGGGTGGCTGCTGCCGGGGGCCCCGCGCGCCCACCCGCCGGCCGCGGGCAGAACCCGTTTCCCCGAGGCGCGCCCGCTCGAGCCGTGACGTGACGCGGCGTCCCCGGCTGCGCCCGCGCGCGCTCGGGGATGCGGTGAGTCAGCAGCTCGGGCGCGCCCTCTGCCGGGCCCGCCTGGGAGCGCCGCCCGGAGTCCCGGGGAGGGGGCGCCGCGCTGCCCCTGGCAGGGGAGGAAGACGACTGGGCTGCGCGCGGGGGAGGAACCCCGATCGGGGACGAAAGACTGTAGTCGGGAGACTGCGACCGTGTGGCTGGGAAACGGAGGGCGGAACGGCAACCAGTTCAAGGTCACCCGCGGTGAAGGGGGAGTGCCCCGGGGGGCGGGGCGGGGGCTGAGGTCCGGCCAGGGCGGCGCTGGCTGCGCGGAGCCCCTCCCACCCCACACCCCGGGGGTCTTCCCAGAACCGGAGGCTCCCGATCCCTCCTGTCCCAAGAACAAAGAAAAGTGCGGGCATCCTGAGCCATCTAGAGTGGGGACCCTTCCTCGGCCCGCAGGTCCCCCCCTCCACACTCACCGGGCGCGGCCGGTTCTGTGCTCCAAGTGCTGCGAGTACCTTCGTCCGGGGCCGAATGCGCGCTGGCCGGGCCGGTCTGGGCCAAGCGGGCGGCCCTCAGCCTTTATCCGCGCCGCCTTCCCTCGGGGTGGAGTTAGGGCGGGCAGGGGGGCGGGGGGCCGGGCGGGCGGTGACGCAGAATGGCCCCCGCCCCTGCCTGCCGGCCCTGGCCCTGGGGCGCCTTGACGGCTGGGCCACCCGGTACCCAGGCTTGGCGCAGTTCATGGGGGGACTCCCCTTGAATGCCCCGAGCCAAGGGTCTCGGCCTGCCTCGCCGCGGGCTGAGATGCACCCCGAATCGTCACCGGGACAGGGTTTTGGGGTGTACAGCGCGACTCGCTGCCCCGCCCCCTTCCTGTCGCCCCAGGCCCGGTGCTTCCGCCTGGGGGCGCCCGCGTGGGGGGGACGGGAAGAGGGGCCTGAGTCAGCGGCTGTCGTCCAGGAAAACAGGCTGGAGTCACCTGCCGTAGAGTGGGGGTGCCCTGGCCAGCCCTGGCCTCCTGCATCTGTCAATGGTGACCTCAGAGGGCATTTATGGAGCGATGAGCCAGTGCCAGGCCTGCCTTGTGCCCAGCCAGTCACCAGCCGGCTATGCTGTGACCCCGGGAGGTAACTGGCCTCTCCAAGCCTCAGTTTCTCCAGGGTGGGTGGGAGTGTGGTGAGGGGATGCGGCAGGATCACTCTGGGGCCATCACCCCCCATTAATGCAGGACATGCACTGGTTCCCAGCCTTTGGGGTGGGCACTACCCCATTTTACAGATGAAGAAACTGAGGCCACAGCCAATGAGACACGAATGTGGTGTGCATCTCACCCTTCCCCGTCGGCTTTTTGAGGATGGTCCTGGTTGAGGTGGGCCCCATCCTGCCCCTCTATTTAGAGAAGGGGACCCCATCCCTACGGGAGCACCTCCTGTCCACTTATCTGACTCCTCCCTTTATCTGGCCTGACCACCTCCACCCCCACCCTGGCCATGGGCGCCCCTCCCAGGGCTGCGCTCCTCCCCAGGTCTCCTTCCGGCTGCCACCCATGCTCCCGGCAGCTGTGGCCCCCACCTTGACAGGCACACCCAGCCCCGAAGGGTCAGGGCTAGGCCAGAGAGGGAGAGGCTGGGATAACCCTTGGAAGGGGGTCACGGGGGCTGCGGTTTGAGGAATGACTAGGAGTTTGTCACATAAAAAAGATGATGCGGCCGGGCGCGGTGGCTCACGCCTGTAATCCTAGCACTTTGGGAGGCTGAGGCGGGCGGATCACAAGGTCAAGAGATTGAGACCATCCTGGCCAACATGGTGAAACCCTGTCTCTACTAAAAATACAAAAATTAGCTGGGCATGGTGGCATGTGTCTGTAGTCCCAGCTACTCAGGAGGCTGAGGCAGGAGAATCGCTTGAACCCGGGAGGCGGAGGTTACAATAAACCTAGATCATGCCAGGGCACTCCAGCCTGAGCGACAAAACGAGATTCCGTCTCAAAAAAAAAAAAAAAAAAAAAAAAAAAAAGGCCGGGCGCGGTGGCTTATGCCTGTAGTCCTGGTACTTTGGGAGGCCGAGGCGGGCAGATCACAAGGTCAGGAGTTCGAGACCAGCCTGATCAACATGGTGAAATCCTGTCTCTACTAAAAATACAAAAATTAGCCAGGCGTGGTGGTGTGGGCCTGTAATCTCAGCTACTTGGGAGGCTGAGGCTACTTGGAGGCTGAGCATTGCTTGAACCCGGGAGATGGAGGTTGTGGTGAGCTGAGATTGTGCCATTGCACTCCAGCCTGGGCAATAAGAGCGAAACTCCATCTCAAAAAAAAAAAAAAAAAAAAGACGATGGTCCAGGAAGTGGGAATGGCTTGAGCAGTTCTGGGAGCTTAGTGAACTGGACCCAGTTGGAGGGAGGAGGGGCAGGGTTGATGAATGGGGCTTGGATGAAGGGCTGGGGCCCCAGGTGGGAACTACAGGGCCAGGCTCATTCTGCTTCCAGTGAGAACAAAGGTGGCGGAGGGAGCTGTGGGCTGGTGCCAAATGAGCAGCCCAAGCCGGACACTGGGGTCCCCTGTGAGTGGCCAGCAGCCCCCACCTCCCTCCCTGCCTCTTGCCTCTCATGTGTGGCTCTGCCACCTGCACACCGTCACCTCAGTCTGGTCGGGAGTGGAATGGACACCGTCACCTCATTCTGATTGGGAGTGGAATGGGAGACAGGTTGTGGGAGAGTCCTGCACACCGTCACCTCAGTCTGGTCGGGAGTGGAATGGGACACGGGTTGTAGGGACATGCTGGGCTTCATAGGGGCCACTGTGTGGCCCTTTGGGGACCAGATGCCCAGAGGCAGTCTAAATGAATAAACATGCTAAAACGCTTCCCCACCATTTCCCATACTCGGCGTCCCCATGGTTGAGTGGGTTGTTCCTGGGTGTGATGGGGACAAACCCTGTGCTCTGTTCTGCCTCACTAAGCCAGGGGCTGCCCTCACTGAAGGGCCTTGACCGCCTGGTTCCCGGCCCCACCCTGGCTGCCTCCTGCTCCAGGACGCATCCAGCCAGCACGGGCTGTTCCCTCCGGGTGTCAGGTGTCTCGGGTGTCCTGAGGCCTGGATCCAAGGTTCACACCCTCCCTGGTGGTGGGGGCAGGGGGGTCCCCGGAGTGAGCAGCTCCTCCCACTGGGCCCCTGCTAAGTCCCAGCTGTGCCCTTGGTCTTATTTATAGGGTCCTGGTGGCCTGGCAGGAACTTGAAGACCTGGGGCTGGAACTGGGGGCGGGGGGGGAGGGGGGCGCCTGGGCAGAGGCTGCTCCTGTGGCCTGGTGGCTGGCACAACCTTCCCTGGGCTGCGGATTCCTGGAGAAGTGGGGGCCTGGTCACTCGTGTCCCGAGGCCCAAGTGGAGGGGGAGCCAGGCAGGGGACCCGGGGCTGTTCCAGAACACCTGATCTGCTGACTGGCAGCCTCAGAGTTGCAAGGCCCCCAACAGCACCTCGCCTCAAGTGCAGCTGTGGCAAGTCACCCACCTGGTGCCATGACGTGGGAGTGAGCTGCCCGTCCGTGCTGACAGGCCCGGGGCGGCCTCTCTGTCACCATCCCAGCTCCAGTGACACAGGCAGGCCCACCCTCCCCACTCACCCCCCTGGAATTCCCTGCCTACCCCACTGCACAGGCCCTGTCCCAAGGAGGGGAGGAGGTCAGGAGACCCCAGCCCCCACCGTCCACACACCACCTGGAGCCAGTGTTGCCCGCCCCCAGGGTTACGGAAAGGAGAAAAGGCAGGCCCAACGGGGCAGTGCCAGGGAGCCGCCCCCTCCTGGGCCCACCCCACTCCATCTGGGGCCAACCCAGAAGCCTAGGTGCCCACAGAGGTGCCAAAAACACTGCAGATTCGGCACCCGGCCAGGCAGGGCCACCCACAGGACCGGCTGGCACAGGGCGGGGCCAGCGTGGGAGCGGGTGGGGCCCGCCTCTTTCCAGAGGCTGGTGGGCGGGGCCAAGGGCCAGCAGGGCTCAGGGTCAAGGCCTGGAGACCAGGAACTCCGCAGAGGCGCCAGGAGCGGCAGGGACACCCCTCCCTGACCGATGTCCCCATCAATGGTGACCTTCACCCTCCCCACCGTTGTAGGGTGAAGGTCAGCAGCCTGCCCGCCTGGCTGCACCCCACCCACCCACTCGAGCCTGCTTCCTACAGACCTCCAGGTGCCCTAAGGGACATAGTCCAGAGGAGTTCAAAGGCCCTATTTGCAAGGGACACGGAGGACGTGAGCAGAGGCCCAGAACGCTCCCGGCTTCACCAGGCCAGGTGGAGTAACAAGAGCAGAGCACACAGTCAGGCTTCCGGGTCTTTAATGGTGCGGGGGCTGAGGGCAGTTCATCCAGAGGTGGCTCCGAAGCTGAGGTCAACCTTGGCGGCTGGCTCTGCAGGGCAGAGGGGATGGTATGCGGCCCGTCAGGCTGGGGGGATCTTGAGAGGCGGAAGGAGAGCCCCATGGGTGGCAGCCACAGCTCAAAGCTGAGGAGGAGCTTCCCTGGCCCAGTCCCCAGAGCTTTCAACACAGGCAGGGCCTGGGGCCCAGGCAGAAGCCTGCACTGCCCTCTGGTGGCCTCCTTGGCAGGCGCGGCTTCCCCAGGTGGCCGGGACCCCAGGAGCTGGCTGGGCCCACCTGGCATCCCTGCCCAGCCCCTAGCCGGGCCTCGGGACACCGGGTACGCACCACCTACTCCAGGGCCTTCACCAGGGCCTCGTTGGCCTCGATTCGGATCTGGATCTCTGCCCGCGTGGCCTCGTCCGCTGTCCCCACCAGCTCCGCCTGGGCCTTCTCCAAGTTCGCCTTGGCTGCCTGCAAGGGGTTGAGGGGCGGTGAGGGGCCAGCAGCGACCCCAGCCCGGCTCCTGGTCCCCCAGAGCTCCCTCCCCCGCAGCCTGGACAGCTCCAACCTGCTGAGCCTCAGGTCCCCTCTGACACTCACCCCCAGGTCCAACATGTCCAGCGTCACGGCCTCTTCGGCCAACAACTGCACCGAAGAGTCGGCGTTCACTGCAATGGAACCGCTGCTCACTGGGGGAATAGGGCGGGGGGAAGGCGTGAGACCCCAAAGGGCTGGACAGCCTCAGGGACTCCCCTGGTCAAGTCCAGAGCCCCCTGTGAACCAGGAGCTCCACAAACATCCAAGTCTGTGTCCTGAGTGTGCAGACACACCCACAGGACTGGCCCTGGGCCCAACATGGCGGGCAACTGCTAGAGAAGAACAAAACGGGCCCCAAGAAAGGACTAGAAGCTGGAGGAACCCCCAAAAGCACTGCCTGGGGACAGAGGCCCTCCCTCTGACCCACCACCCATGGGCTGAGCTGGGGTCAGGGCCAAAGGCAAGCTGAGTTCAAATCTGGCCACCACTGGAAACCAGTGAGGCTTAGAACTGCTTTTTTTCCTGCACAAATGACCTTGCTCCCCTAATCTGATCAGCTCTCCCAACATGGTTTTTTGAGGAGTTTTTTTGGCACAGGGTCTCACTCTCGTTGCTCAGGCTGAAGTGCAGTGGCATGATCTTGGCTCACTGCAGCCTTGACTTCCCCGGCTGAAGCAGTCCTCTTGCTTCAGCCTCCCAAGTAGCTGGGACTACAGGTGTGCACCACTACAACCAGCTAATTTTTTGTAGTATGGGATTTCACTATGTTGCCCAGGCTGGTCTCAAACTCCTGGGCTCAAGAGACCCTCCCACCCCGGCCTTCCAAAGTGCTAGGATTACAGGTGTGAGCCACCACACCCAGCCTCGCCTGGTCAGTTTCTTTTTATTTTTTGTAGAGACAGGGTCTCACTCTGCTGCCAAGGCTAGTTTCAAACTCCTAGGCTTAAGCGATTCTCCCACTTCAGTCTCCCAAAGTGCTGAGATTACAGGCATGAGCCACTGGGCCTGGGTGGTTTTACATTTCTTGCTTCGACCATCCTACATTGGTTGGTCCAGAGCCAGTCATAAACCGGCTGAGAGCAGAGTCCCCTCTGGTTCGCTTTCATCACCGGCCAGCCCAGGCTCCTCAGTGGACAAACCTGCTAAAACTGTATTTTTCTTATTTGAGATGGAGTTTCACTCTTGTTGCCCAGGCTGGAGTGCAGTGGCACAAACTCCTCAGCCTCCTGACTAGCTGGGACTACAGGCACCCGCCACCATGCCTGGCTAATTTTTTGTATTTTTAGTAGAGACGGGGTTTCACCGTGTTAGCCAAGATGGTCTCGATCTCCTGACCTCGTGATCCCCCCGCCTCGGCCTCCCAAAGTGCTGGGATTACAGGCGGGAGCCACCGCGCCCGGCCAGTTTTCTGTATTTTTAGAAGAGACGGGGTTACATCATGTTGGCCAGGCTGGTCTCCGAACTCCTGACCTCAGGTGATCCACCTGCCTCGGCCTCCCAAAGTGCTGGGATTACAGGCGTGAGCCACCGTGCCCGGCCTAGAACTATTTTTTCTCGCAGCCTCAACTGAGACGGAGACTGACCTGGGATGTGGAGCCCCAGCCTGGCCTGGCCCTGCAGCCCTCCACCGGACTCACCAAAGTATTTGGAGGTGGTGCCGTCCTCTGCATGCACCACGACCAGCCCCGGCCGCAGGACCTGCAGCGTGGGCACGTGGGCCGCCAGGATGCCGAAGGCTCCGGTCAGCGTGGGCACGTCCACCTGCCGGACGTTGGCACCGTTGAAGAACACCTGCAGACAACAGCGTGGGGAATGATGGCGGGGCAGGCCGGCCCCGCGCCCACCGGGGACTCGGCCTGTCCTGCTAAGACATGGGTCAGGGCAGGACCTGGCGCTGATGTGAGGCACTGAGACAACCCAGCGCAGGGATCCGAAGTTGCAGCTTTGGTCCTCAACAGTTGCGCCTCATTCTACTGATCCGCGAAATGGGAATGCAACGATCCGGCGACACCCAGGCTTTGGCCAGGGAGATCGGGGAGGGCACCCAGGAGACGCTTATCTCGGGGAGGTGCCCGGGACGAGGGCAGCGCAGGGGTCGGGCAGCAGAGGCAGGGCCGAGGGTCCAGGGCTGAGTAGCCTCGGCTTCCGGGGCGCGCGGGTCCGGGGGCCCGGAAGCGGGGGTCGCGCCCTGGGGGTGGGGACCCTGGACTCCGGGGGCGGCGGCCACGGAGGGTCCCGACCCGCAGCGCCCGAACCTGCGTGGGAGAGGCGAAGGTGAAGGACATCTGGTTGGGGCCAGAGGCGGCAGCCGGGGCGGCGGCGGCCTCGGCATAGGCACGGGCGTGGCGGACGAGGCGGCCAAGTCCCGGGCGGCGGAGCAGCGCGGCGGGCAGCATGGCAGCGGCGAGCGGCAGGAAGCGAGTAGCTGGCGGACAGCGGACTCCGGCGCGGCGCGGGCGGCCTGGAGGGCGAGGAGGACGACGCGCAGGGACGTCTGGGAGGAGGGGTCCCGGCGAGAGCGCAAGCGCGAACTACGACTCCCGGCAGGGCGCACGCCACGTTGACGACGCAGCGCCCCGTCGTGAGGTATTCTGGGGGTTGCAGTTTTGTTCCGGCCCGGGCTGCGGCAGAACCAGGGGGTGGTCAGATAAGGGCGGTGAAACGGTCCTGGGAGGTGGAGTAAAACGAACTTCAGTGAAATTCAAGATTCGGCTGCGTGGTGGCTCACGACTGTAATACCAGCGCTTTAGGAAGCTGAGGCCAGAGGATCACTTGAGGCCAGGAGCTGGAAACCAGCCTGGGCAACAGTGTAGATCGCCCCCACCCTCGACCCGTCTGTACAAAAAAAAAAAAAAAAAAAGATTTTTGGGGCGCTCATTGGATGCAGGGCCCTGGATAGACATCAAGAAAACATCAAGTTTCCTGCTCTGGGCCAGGTGTGGTGGCTCCAACCTGTAATCCCAGCACCTTGAGAGGCCAAGGCAGGAGAATCACTTGACCCCAGGAGATGGAGACCAGCCTGGGCAACAGAGGGAGACCCCGTCTCTACAAATAATCAAAATTAGCCGGGCGTGGTGATGCACGCCTGTGGTCCCAGCTACTGGGGAGGCTGAGGCGGGAGCATCGCTTGGGCCTAAGGAGGTTGAGGCTGCAGTGAGCTATGATTGCACCACTGCACCCTAGCCTGGGCAACAGAGTGAGAATCCCACTCTGGGGCCGGGGGTTGTTTAGCAGACATTTGAGATCATTAATAAGCAGGTCAGGCCGGGCGCGGTGGCTCACGCCTGTAATTCCAGCACTTTATCCTATCTGCAGGGCGAGGCAGGCGGATCACCTGAGGTCAGGAGTTTGAAACCAGCCTGGTCAACATGGCGAAACCTTGTCTCTACTAAATATACAAAAATTAGCCGAGCATGGTGGTGGGCGCCTGTAATCCCAGCTACTCGGGAGGCTGAGGCAGGAGAATAGCTCGAACCCGGGGGGGGGCGGGGGGGGGGGCGGAGGTTGCAGTGAGCCGAGATCGCGCCACTGCACTCCAGCCTGGGCGACTGAGCAAGACTCTGTCTCAAACAAAAAAATAAATAAAATTTAAAAATAAACACGTCGTAGTGGTAGGTGGTGGCAAAAGCCAAAAATAAATAACAGTAAAAGCCGAGAAAGTGTGCAGGACGGGACAGGGTGGAAGGCTGCAGGTGCAGCTGTTCTAGGAGACGGCGACCACGGCGAGGGGCACAGCGCGGGCGCGCGGGAGGGCTCGCTGGGGATCCCGGACCCCGGCGCGCTGCTCCTCGACGCCGGCAGAGAGCGCTCCGCGCCCGGAGATGCGCTCGCCGCCCCCCACCTCCTGCCTGGCCGTCGCCCCCGTGCGCCTCTGACGCAGGAGCGCGTGCGCGGGCGGCTGGGGGCTCCGTTGCCGTCAGCCAGCGGCCCGCGCAGCCTCGCTCGCGGCTATGACGTCACCGCCCCGCCCCCGCGCTCACGCAGGTCTGCGGCACCCGGCCGGGCCCCCAGCCCCGCTCCTTAGGCTCCGGGAAAATGCGGAATCGGGGATGGCGGGGGTTGGGGCTCGGGCTCCCTGGAAAGGGCCTTGAGCCTGGCGCGGTGGGCTGGACCCCAGGGGTGCAGGGAGCAGGGGAGGGCCTGGGGCTGTGGCTTTACAAGGGTGCAGCCAGGGAGATCCAATGCCTCCTGCTGTGGGCGAATCCGACACCATCCGTGGCTCCCTACATCCGGAGGCTGCACCCTCGCCCCCTGCCCGTGTTCAGGCCAGTGCAATGGCGGGCGCCACTGTCCCCTGGAACCCAAGCACCTGAAGAAGGCCCTGCTGGTCCGACTCAGGATGAAGGCGTGGGCCTGGCTCCTCCCCCCGGGCCAGCGCTGTGACGGTCACTTGGAGCTGGTCATCCTGGCCCTGGCTCGGGGAATGCAGACGAGGAGGCCTGTTCACTTTTCGAGTCGTGACCTATGCACCTCCTGGCTCTCAGGACCGCATATCCAGCTGCCACTCCAGGAAACTGGGAGGCCTAATAGACTCAGTCTCACTCGTGGAACCACTTCCCTCCAGTCCCCACTCCAGGGTCGCCCACGGGTGAAGGCGCCATTACTCCAGCCCCAAACCTGGGGTTCCTCTGGAATTCCGCCCTGTCCCGGCCTGTGCACCCAGCATGGGCACCGCTGCTACCATCTCTTTCCTAGCAGGCCCCAGCCTCCCCCCGTTTAGTACAGGTACCTTTTCTTCACACAGCCAGAGGGAGTCTTTATTAAAAATCAGAAACCTGGCGGGATGTGGGGGCTCACACCTGTAGTCCCAACAATTTAGGAGACTGAGACAGAAGGATCTCTTGAGCCCAGGAGTTCGAGACCAGCCCGGAGAACATAGCAAGATTCCATCTCTACAAAAAAAAAAAAAAAAAAAAAAAAATTAGCTGGGCATGATGGCGCGCACCTGTAGTCCCAACTACCTTCCGGGCTGAGGCTGGAAAATTGCTTGAATCCGGGAGGTGGAGGTTGCAGTGAGCCGTGATCACACCACTGCACTCCAGCCTGGGCGACAGTGCGAGACTCTGTCTCTCCAAAAAGCAAAAACAAAATACAAAAAACCCTGAAGCCTGCCCATGTCATGGTCCTGCTGGGAACAAGACGATTTCTCTGCTTCCTCCACGGGCATTGACTTGCAAACTTTTTTGCCTCAAAACCTTTGCCCATGCAATTCCCATTTGCCTGGCACCAGGTTCCCTGGGGCTGCCCTTGGAGTTCACAGCTAGCGGAGTGGTGGCCCCACAGCACACAGGAACAGGCAAGGCGCAAGGCATAGGGCCTTGGAGGGACGTAGCAGAGGAGGGGACCCAGGCATGGGCTGGGAGCCAAGAGCAGAAGCGCCGAGACTGTGAAGCTGGGGAAGGAGTTGAAGGAAACCGGGGTGAATCTCTGGCTGAATGGACAGAGGCCTGGGTACAGGGCACCTGCAAGGGCAGAGGCGGGGAGGCTGAGCTGGGCCAGCCACGTGCCAGAGCGGTGTCAGCCTTTCTTTGGGACGAGAAAGAGGAGGCGCTGTGGGGTGTTAGGCGTGGGCTCAGAGGGGTTGGGGTGGCGCTCGGGCCAGGCTGGTGGCAGGTGTGTGGCCTGAGTATCTGCAGGGTGAGGTTCGATGGTCTAAGAGGGAGAAGCGGGGGCAGCTTTGGGCTTTGGGTTTCTGCGGGTGTCGTTCTGATGTCACCCTGCGAGGAGCAGGCCTCTGTGAGTGCACGTTTGGACCCCGATGGGCTCTGCTCAGCTTTGTGCCGGGGTCTGTGATCGCTGTCACACAGGGGAGGGGGCAGGAGAGGCATGGCGAGCCCTCCACAGTGCCAGAGGGGACCTGCGTGGGGAAGCAGGCGGGGCGCCTGTGTCCAGAGACCCTGGGCTGTGCAGCTTAAAGGGGAATTGTGCCCGAGGGGCCCTGGCTGTGCCGCCCCGGAACCCCCACGGACCCAAGCAACGTGAGAGGGGAGTCCGTGCCCCCCCGGACCCCACCCCCTCCTGCGCACGCGGCGCACCTCGGGCTGCAGAGTCGTGAATTCCAGGACACCCCGAGCTGCGTCCCTGGGACCTCAGGACCGGGCGAGGTGAATCGTGCCGATGGGCCGGGGGCGGGGCTCGGCCGCCGCGGCGGGTGCGGGGGGCGGCTCCGCGTGCGGAGTGGGCGCCCGGGAGCGCAGGCTCCGCCCCCCGCCCCCGCCGGCCGGAAGGGAAGGGGAGGCGGTGGCCGGCGCGGAGCCAGCCAGACCCAGCGGCGAGCGCAGCGGGGGCGGCGGGCCGGGGACCGGGCAGCACCGGGCGCGCGGAGCGGGCGCGCCGCCAACGCGGTCACGTGCGCGGCCCCTCCTCTCGCGCCGGCCTCCCCCGCGCCGCGCTCTCCATTCATAAATTCTCCGCCTGCTCCGCGGCCACCGGGCGCCGGAGCCAGCCGCGAGCGCCACGCAGCCGCCCGCCGCCAGCCCGCCGCCCATGGGCCGCTCGTCCCGGCGCTGAGGTAGGCGCGGCGGGCTCGGGGCTGCGGGGGGCGGACGGGGGACAGGCCGGGGATCGCAGCCGGCTGTGGGCTGAGCGGCCGGAGGGAGGGCGCGGAGGAGCCCGGCGGGCGTGGGGACCGAGATCCGGGCCTTGCGCCCCGCACCCGGCTGCCTGCAGAGGGACCCCCGCTCAGGCCCCGCCCCAGCCTCAGTTTCTCCCTGTGAGGTCGGGCGAGGACGATGGCGTCTAGGCTCAGCCCTGGCGTCGGGTCCCTGCCTCCCCTCGCTCGCCATCCCCACCCTTGGCCGGCTCGGGGGCGCGGTGCTGCCCCGTGGGGAACCTCCGCCCTCGGCTCCCGCAGCCGCCTCCCCCAGGAGCCCCCCTCTTCCCCTCGGCCTCCTGCCATCTTCCCCGGCCTCCGGTCACCATCCTGCGCCTGTCCCCACCCCCTCCAGCCTGAACTCATTTCCCGACCTACATATGCGGCCCCTTCCCCCAGTACCAGGGCCCGGGCAGCCTGTGACCGGGAGCGCTGAGGACACCAGCCCCCGCCGGGACCCTGCCCGGCTTTGGGCCTCAGTTTCCCGCTGTCGCGTGTGGGCGGAAGTCCGGGAGGGGCAGGAGCGGCTGCCGCCTGTGAGCTCCTCTCGCTCCGGGAGAGGTCTCGCGCGTGCGGTGCTGACCTGGGGCCGCCGAGCACCCCGGCGCCAGCCCCGACCCCCTGCGATTCCCGGGCCTCCCCACCCGGCTGCGCCGCGCAGCGTCCAGGCTGCTCCTTTCCCTGGTGCCGCGCCCCGCCTCAGTTTCCCCCGAGCGTAAGGCGGCCGGGGATGCTCCGGGCGCCCGGGCTGGGCACGGCGGGGAGGAGGCCGCGGCCATCTTGCGGCTTCGCGCCCGCCCCCCCGAGGCCGCCGCCCCCCCCCAGGCCGCCGCCCCCGCGCCCCCTCCCCGCCGCTCCCTGGCAACCCGCCTCCCCAGCCGCGGCCTGCTCCGCAGTCGCCATGGGAACCAGCTTCTCCGGGGCTGGGAACAGATGCGCCTTCTTTGTCCCTTGCACTCCCACCAGCACTCAGCACCGGGGAGACCTCCACCTCCCGGAGTCGTGACCCGGGAGCACGCGCCCAGCCCCTGCACCCTCCCTGGCGCGCAGGCAGCGGGAGGTCTCCCTCTACCCAACCATGGCCGGGTGGGCCCTGCCATGGTGTAGCTGAACTTCTTGGGGTGGGGGTAGCCCCCCACCCCCGTGATGGGGCGGACAGGGCGTCTGGAGTCCTTCTCGAGCCGGCTGCACCGCCTTGGCGTCCCCATTCCTCCGAGTGCTTGCCCTGCCCAGCGCTGAGCTCCAGGGCCTGGCGCTACCTTGCAGGACAGGCCGCACCGGCTGTGTGCAGTTGTGATGGGCACAGGCGCACCCTCAGAGGGCCAGGCCTCCTCCCCCGCCATGGGGATGGGAGATGGAGGTCCAGAGAGAGCCCCCGGGGCCCGCTGGGCAGAGCCAAGCCGGGTGGAGGCTGCCTCCGGCTCTGCTACCTCTCCATGAGTCACTGCCCCCTGTGTGGGCTCCTGTTCCTGCAGGGAAGACCCGGCTTGTCTGCAGTGGCTCCTGCAGAAGAATTAGGTCTAGCTGGAGCTGACCAGGCTTCCTCCCCACAGGGCCCTCCTCCCCAGTTCAGAATGCAGCCCACAGCCACCATGGCCACAGCCGCCACCGCCACCACCACCACCACTGCCACAGTAGCCCTGACGACGTCGTGGGACAATGCCACTGGACGCCCCACGGTGGGTGCAGGGGACAGGTGGGAGGGGCAGGAGATCGTCCAGGCCAGCAGCACCTGACCCCCCCTGCACGCCCGCAGGCAGAGCCAGACCCCATCCTGGACAACTACGTGCTGCTGGTGGTGGTGATGTCGCTGTTCGTGGGGGGCACGCTGGTGGTGTTGTCCGGCGTCCTGCTCCTCTGCAAGCGCTGCTGGGACGTCCACCAGCGCCTCAACAGGTGCGAGGCCCCCACCTCGGCTGGGCAGGTGCATGGTGGGTGTGGGTGCCATCGGGTGGTGGGGGGTCTACCTCACTGGCTTCTGAGTCACAGAGTGGGCTGTGCCTCTGGAGACTGGGTGATGCGCCGGGCTTGGCTTGGGGCAGAGAGCCGAGACCCACTGTGGCTATCTGGGCCCTCCGTGCCACTGGGCTCTCCCAACGTCTCTCCCAGGGCCATGGAGGAAGCGGAGAAGACCACCACCACCTACCTGGACAACGGCACCCACCCGGCCCAAGGTGAGGTGCTGGCCAGCCTGGCTGTGCGCTCGCCTGTCCATCCGCCCCTCGGCCACCCGCCACCCCCTCGGGCTGCCTGACCGTCTGTGTCTGTCTGTCTCCCCCACCAGACTGGGCGCAGCTCGATTCCGACTCATCTCTGTTTCCTTAACGCCCAGGCGTAGGTGGGCCCAGGCGCGTGCTGAGCGAGTGAGTGTGTGAGCGGATGGACGAGTGTCCCTCGCCCCGCCCGCCCGGCCGCCAGCGCCGCGGCTCCAGCCCTCCCTGCCCCGGCCGCCCGGAGGAGCAGCCCTCCCGGGACCAGGCGCCTGGCGTGGCCCGCCTGGGGCCCACCCTCTCCTGCCTCTCCACGCAGACCCCAACTTCCGGGGAGAGGACCCCGAGTGCCAGGATGCGGAGACCGAACGCTTCCTGTCCACCAGCTCCACGGGCCGCCGGGTCTCCTTCAATGAGGCGGCGCTGTTCGAGCAGAGCCGCAAGACGCAGGACAAGGGCCGCCGGTAAGCGGGGCGGCGTTGGGAGGCACCCCAGGGCCTGAGGTCCCGGCCGCCGGGACAGGGGAGGAGCTGGGTGCGGAGGCTGCAGGGACCAAGGCGGAGGCTCCTGGACTGGGACCGTGGGGTGGGGCGGCCTTGGCCAGTTGCCCCCCTTTCGCCTGCCCCTGCCCAGGCTGGCAGGGTGGATGGCAGAGCACGGCAGCTGGGGCATCGGGCATGGGAGGTGGGCGGGCTCTGACGGCCAGATGCTGTCGCAGGTACACACTGACGGAGGGGGACTTCCACCACCTGAAGAATGCCCGGCTCACGCACCTGCACCTGCCGCCCCTCAAGATTGTCACCATCCACGAGTGTGACTCAGGCGAGGCCAGCTCAGCCGCCACGCCCCACCCAGCCACCTCTCCCAAAGCCACTCTGGCCATCTTCCAGGTGAGCCTATGGGCAGCAGCCCCAGTTCCTCGGGGGACGGGAGGCAGCCCCGGGGACTCCCGGACCCCCACGCCCTCACCCACTCTCTTTCTGGGCGGCCCTCATCTCGGGATGGGCGGGGTGGGGTGGAGCAGGGCAGGGGGCCGAGCCCAGCACGCTCCTCACCCGCCCATGTCCCTCACCCACCCATGCTCTTTGACCTGTCACTGCTTCCTCCCCCACCTGGCTCTGTCCCACAGCCCCCGGGGAAGGCCCTCACCGGCCGCTCTGTGGGCCCCAGCTCCGCCCTGCCAGGTGACCCCTACAACTCAGCCGCGGGCGCCACTGACTTCGCGGAGATCAGCCCCTCGGCATCTAGCGACTCTGGGGAAGGCACCTCGGTAAGGGCCCCTGCGTGTCCCCCATGGTGTCCACAGCCGGGGAGGCTCCTTCCCCTCCCTGTCCCCAATCGAGGACCAAGGTCAACCTATGACCTGCCAGCCACCGCAGCCCTCCTTGGCCCGCCGGGTCATTGCACACGGGAGAAAGAGGGAGCCGGCCGCACACCGGACACAGGCGTGTCCTCACACATGCAGGGGGCACCCCAGGCTCCCACCTCATTTGACATTCCCTAGGTTCTGGAGAGGGTGCGCCACCCCTGCCCTCCCTCACCTGCAGCCCACGCTGTGGGCGAGAGACCTTCTAGACACGCACCTCGTTTTCTCTCCAAACCCCATATCCAGGGACCTTCCCCAGAGGGCAGAGCACCCTAGTGTAGCCCACCCAGCCACCGAGCGCCCCTCCTCCCGCTTCTGCCCCTCTCCGAGCAGGTACTCCTCTCTGTCCCAGTGATGGGGGGCCCTTGGGACTGTCTCTCAGACCTAGTGCCACCTGGGGCCAGCACATGGGCCCAGGAAGAAGTCTTAGCCTGAGTGCCATCTCTGTTCCCTGCCAGTTGGATGCCGGTACCAGGAGCACCAAGGCTGGAGGGCCCGGGGCTGCAGCAGGGCCTGGGGAGGCGGGCCCGGGATCCGGGGCAGGTACTGTTCTGCAGTTCCTCACCCGCCTGCGCCGCCATGCCAGCCTGGATGGGGCCAGCCCCTATTTCAAGGTCAAGAAGTGGAAGCTGGAGCCCAGCCAGCGGGCAGCCAGTCTGGACACGAGAGGTGAGCTGTAGCACCTGGTGGAGAGTGGGCCCCTATGGGCTGGGTGCTGGCTGCCAGGGGCTGCCCTGGACATTCAGGAACAGGAGGTTGTGGGCTGGGTGGGGAGCCGGTGCTCTGGGGCCTAGCCCTGCCCAGTCTGCCAGCGGGCGTGCTGCCTGAGGTTCTGCAGGTGGCTGGGAGGGCTGAGTGTGCGGGCGGCCTGAGCCAGACCCATCCAGCTCCGGGAACCTGTGCGGGAAGGCTTTGCGCGCCCTGACTGCTCTCGGGCCATTGGGGCATCCAGGATGAGGTGGTAAAGGAGGGTGTCGGGGGCCACCTGGTCACTGTGGAGCGCAGAGGGTGGGGCCTGTGGCCTGCATCCCCTCCCAGCCATGCTCGGCTCTCATCCCTGGGAATGTGAGTGGAAGGTGGGTTCCCCAGGGGCCCCTCCCTCGCCCACTGGCCAGACCATCAGCTGCTGTGTGACCTTGGCCGAGGCCCTCTGCCTGTCTGGGCTCTGACTTCCTCTAACACGAAGTAAGTGTTGGACTGGGCCAGGGGTCAGCAGACATTTCCCATCAGGCCCCGGATGGTGGTGGTCGTGGGGTTATGGTCAGAGAGGCTGTGTCTCCACGACTCTGCTGCTGTTGAGGCAAGGAAGCAGTCAAAGGCGCTGCATGACGAATGCACGTGGCTGTGTGCCAGTAAAACTTACCGAAGCTAGGGGGCAGGGGGTGCTTTTGCTCTCTGGGCTGTAGCACATAGATCCCTGGACTGTTTAACAGTAGCCCTTCAATTCTGCAGGCCTTGGGTCAGGCAGGATCCTGGAGACAGGGCTGCCTTATCTGGGCTCGAGGCAGGAGTTTGTGTGGGGAGCAGAGGCGTCCCGTCTGTAGCACTGGCAGCAGGCACCAGCCCTGCTCAGCCAGCTCAGCAGGGCCAGGGCAGCCCACAGGGGCTGGGGCCCGCTCTGCCTTGTGGATGGGGTGGCAGGTCCTGTCGTCAGGTGAGGCAGGGACAGGGGACAAGTGCAGAGAGAAGGTGCTGTCAGCATGACAGAGAACACATCATCAGACAGTGGGAGACCCCGTGTTGGGGCCTCGCTCCAGCCAGCGGGGGTGGGGTGAGTTCTCCCAGCCCCCACCCCCCAAGGTAGCTAGGGGCCAGGGAGGGGAAGGCCTCCTCTGGCTGCCCCGCTCCAGCTGAGAGAATCCAGATCTTGAGATGAATGGGGCCCAGGGGCGACTAGAGACATTTAGAGTCCAATGAGGTTGCAGCGCAGCCCAGAACCTGTTTGCTGGGGCCTGCCCACCCAAGCTCTGCTGGGGAGGCTGTTGGGAGAAGGGGGCCGAGGCAGGGGTGGGGCAGTCCCCCAGCGCTCTCCAGACCAGGGTGGAGCTGGCAGGAGAGGGCACCTCTCTCCCTCTCCTCGTTGGCCCCCACCAGCCTGTATGTGACTCTCTCATGCCTTCAGTAGTTTCAGCCAGGCTGTGCAGGCCACCAGGTGTCCAGGACACGCCCTTATGAGTGGCCACATGTTGGCCAGGGCTGCCCCAAGGCACTATCGGTGCCTGAGGCCCTTCCACTCACTCACTTCCTGGCCCTGCCCTGCTCAGGCTCTCTGGTCCCAGAACCTCTCCCCTCCGTGCCTCAGTTTTCTCACCTGTACTCCAGGGTGTACACACAGCCACTGTCCGCACCTACCTGACCTGGGGAGATGCCAGTCAGGGTCTGGCCCAAGCCAGGGCCCACTCCTGTGTGTGTGTGAGACAGAGACAGGGCACACGCGTTCTGTGTGTGTGGGGGCCACAGGTGTTCTGTGTGTAGGAGGATACAGGCATTCTGTAGGGGGGGCCACAGGCATGGGGGGTGCACAGGCGTTCTGTGGGGGGGCACAGGCGTTGTATGTGTGGGGGGCACGCGTTGTGTGTGTGTGGCGGGGGGCACAGGCATGGGGGGTGCACAGGAGTTCCGTGTGTGTATGGGGGGGCACAGGCGTTCCGTGTGTGTATGGGGGGGCACAGGCGTTCTGTGTGTGGGGGGGGCACAGGCGTTGTATGTGTGGGGGGCACGCATTGTGTGTGTGTGGCGGGGGGCACAGGCGTTGTGTGTGTGTGGCGGGGGGCACAGGCGTTGTGTGTGTGTGGCGGGGGGCACAGGCGTTCCGTGTGTGTATGGGGGGGCACAGGCGTTGTGTGTGGGGGGGCACAGGTGTTGTATGTGTGGGGGGCACGCGTTGTGTGTGTGTGGCGGGGGGCACAGGTGTTGTGTGTGTGTGGCGGGGGGCACAGGCGTTGTGTGTGTGTGGCGGGGGGCACAGGCGTTGTGCGTGTGTGTGGAGCGGGTGGAGGCACATGCCGGCTGACGCTTACGGCACATCCCCTGCGCAGGTTCCCCCAAGCGGCACCACTTCCAGCGGCAGCGGGCAGCCAGTGAGAGCACGGAGCAGGAGGAGGGGGGCGCCCCCCAGGAGGACTTCATCCAGTACATTGCCCGGGCGGGCGACGCCGTGGCCTTCCCGCGCCCCCGCCCCTTTCTGGCCAGCCCGCCCCCTGCTCTCGGCAGGTATTTTTCAGTAGATGGAGGTGCTAGGGGTGGACCTGTGGGCCCTTGCCCCCCTTCGCCCCCCCCTAGGCGGCCCAGGGAGCGCTCTCCAGGCCCCGTGGACACGCGCTCGCCCGCCTCCAGCGGCAAGGCCCCTCCCAGAGGCGGACTCACTGGGGCCACCTCTCCAGCATGGACCAGAGGAGGGAAGCAGGGAGAGACTGGGTAAGGGTAGGGCGGTGGGTGGGGAGGAGGGGCCCCCCCGAGGATGGCGCTGGTACTGCTGCTTGCTGGTGGAGTCCGAGGCCTGAAGGGTTCTGCTGTGGTCCCAGGCCCTCTCCCACCCCCGCCCCGCCCATGCTCCCAAGGCTGGGCACTCTTCTCAGAAGCTGCTGTGACCACTCCGGCCAGCAGCACCCCTCCCCCAACCCAAGGGCAACTTTCCTGAAGCCCAGGGCCCACGTCGGTGGGATGGGAATGGGGCGTGGGGCTGGGGCAGAGCAGGGTTCCTGGGGCAGCCCTGGTCTGGCGGGTGACCCTCACATCTGTGCACTGTCCTCCTGCTGGTTATCCAGCATGGGTGGGCAGAGAGCCCTAGCCTGGAGCAGGGGCTGAGCTGGACTCGACCGCTTCCAGTCTATCCCCTGCGGCTCCCACGTCCACTGGGAGGCTGGGAAAACGTGACTCCCGGGGAGAAGCATGTTGACTTTTCCTGGGGGCTTCCAAGGGAGGGGGCCCCGCCGTCTGCAGTCCAGCATGGAGGCACCCTGCTTAACAAGCAGGCGCCACAGCTCAGGGTCAACGCAAGACGCATCCCCTGCAAAACACACTGGCTCATTTTAAAGCTCTCACCTTCCAAGGCCCGCCCGAGTCCCAAGTCCCACCCGCGTCCACCCTCCCTGATCCAGAGGCGGGATGGCCGGCCGGGTAGGGGGCGCGGGGCTCGGCGGGGCTCTGACGGCGCGGCCTGGCTTGCAGGCTAGAGACGGCCGAGGCAGCGGGAGGAGCGAGCCCCGATTCCCCCCCGGAGCGCGGCGCGGGCAGCGCGGGGCCTGAGCAGCAGCAGCAGCAGCCGCCACTGGAGCCGGACGCCGAGCGGGACGCGGGCCCCGAGCAGGCCCAGACCAGCTACCGCGACCTGTGGAGCCTGCGCGCCTCGCTTGAGCTGCATGCGGCCGCCTCGGACCACAGCAGCAGCGGCAACGACCGCGACTCGGTGCGCAGCGGCGACAGCTCGGGCTCAGGCTCCGGGGGCGCGGCGCCCGCCTTCCCGCCGCCCTCCCCGCCCGCGCCGCGGCCCAAGGACGGCGAGGCGCGCCGGCTGCTGCAGATGGACAGCGGCTACGCCAGCATCGAGGGCCGCGGCGCAGGCGACGACACCGAGCCACCTGCCGCGCCCGCCCGGCCCCGCAGCCCGCGCGCCTGGCCCCGCCGCCCGCGCCGCGACTACAGCATCGACGAGAAGACGGACGCGCTGTTCCACGAGTTCCTGCGCCACGACCCGCACTTCGACGACACGCCGGCTGCCGCGCGACACCGTGCCCGCGCGCACCCGCACGCCCGCAAACAGTGGCAGCGTGGCCGGCAGCACAGCGACCCCGGCGCCCGCGCGGCCCCGGCCCTGGCCGGAACCCCGGCACCGCCTGCCGGCGCGGCCCGACCCGCGCGTGCGCCCTTGCGGCGCGGCGACAGCGTGGACGGCCCGCCCGACGGCCGCACCCTGGGCGGAGCCGGCGACGACCCCGCCATCCCCGTCATCGAGGAGGAGCCGGGCGGCGGGGGGTGCCCCGGCTCGGGCCTGTGCGTCCTACCCCCCGGGTCGGTGCTGGACAAGCTGGCGGCTGGCCTCGACGAGAGACTCTTTCCGCCGCGCCTCGCCGAGCCCGTCGTGGCGACTCCCGCGTTGGTCGCCGCCGCCCCCACGTCCCCCGACCACAGCCCGGCCTAAGTCCCGCGTCCTGGGCCCATCTCTCTGGCAGCTTCTCCGGCGCCGCGCGGGGCCTCGGCGGCGGGAGAGACGTGGGGGCGCGAAGCCCCGACGCGAATGCGCGGGGACCGCGGGCCCTTCGCGCACGCGCGGGGCGACGGAGGCGCGCTCGCCGCTTCAGGGCGCACGCGCAGAGCCCCGGCCGCCCTCGCGCCGCCGAAGTGCGCACTGCTCTTTCCGGTGCTTGCCGGGTGCTGGGCGTCGTGAGGCGCGGGCCGTGGAGACCCCGGCTGGGCGGGAAGGAAGGGGCGTGAACGGCTCTCAGCTTCGGACTCCTGAGGACAACGATCACTCGCCCTCTGACCCGGACGGGGCGGCCGCTTAGTCGCAGGGCCCGCCACCCGAGGGACGCGCAGCCCACCGGGCCCGATGGAGCCGCCGCGTGCCGGGCGCGTGCGCGAGCTCGCCCGGGCTGGGGCCGCGGGGCGCTAATGGTCGCAGACGAGTTCGCCGCCCTGGGCCGGGAGGCGGCTCAACGCCGTGACTGCCGACCTCCGAGACCGTTTACCTCACTGCGGCGTGTGCTGGCGGCAGCCCGCGCCGCCTCCGAGCAATAACCGCGCCGCCACCGCTGCTGCCGCCGGCCCTGAAGGAGCCGGCCCCGGCCCTCCCGCGCCCCGAGTCCCCACTGCCCTCCGCATGTCAACAGCGCCCGCCCCGCTGCCTCCCCATCCACGTTGAGACGCGAACAAAACCCAGACGGCCAGGTCCAAGTTTCCCAAGCTTTATTTATTGCCAAATTTGGGCGGCCTCGCCCGCACGGCACCCTCCGAGTCCCCGCCGCGTCTGCACCATCCCGCGATGGCGTTTCTCGTGTTTTTCTTTTCTGGATGATATAAATATTGAGCGCACACTCCTGCTTGCTCCGGGTTTTCTCTGGGGTCCCAAGAGCGCAGTGGCCTTGGGGGAGAGGTGAGGGTCCTGCCCTCCGGCCGGGCCGCCAAAGCGGGGTGACGCGAGAGCGCAAAGGCGGCTGCGACGTGAGCCCGACCCCACAGCCCCCCTGCCACCCAGCAGCTCCCAAACACCCCTCACAGCCACAGCTCAAATCCACCTTTTATTTTTTCTTAAAAAAAAAAAAAAAAAAAAGAAAATGGAACCAACCAAACAAAAAACCAAAGCGGCCGCGCGGCTTCCAGGTGGTGCTGCATGCATGGCGGGGTCAGGAGCCTGGTCTCCACACCCGCCAGCTGGTCTGCGGCGGGGCCGCCGGACGGCGCTGGGCGCCCTGCGGAGCACGAGGCCACGGGCGGGGCCAGTAGTCTCCACATAAAGTGCATGGAGGCCGCCTCCCTCCTCCCACGCCCGCCAGGGAAGGCTCCGCCCCGGGCTGCGAAGTCAACAAGCCGCGTGCACTGTCGGGCGGCCGAGGGGAGGGCTGCGCCCGGTCCCTGCTGTCCCCGTGCCCGGCCCTGCAGGGTGCTCCGGAGGTCCTGGGGCGTGGTCGGCACAGAAGCATGGCGGCCACCTCTCCGGGAGGGCGGGCGGGACCGGCAGGAAGACTGAGGAGGGCCTGGCGCGGGCACCTGGCGGGGCTCCTGGACACGGGCTGCAGGGTGGAAGGAGGACGGAAGAGGTCAGCCTGGGCACCGGTTCTCCGCCTCCCGCGGGCTCCTGGGAGGATGGAGAAGCTGAGGTACAGTCATGGGGCTACTGGACTCCTGGGGGGCAGCAGGGGAGGCAAGGGAAGGCCACCCTTGAGTCACTCCCGGGGTACATTGTGTGGCCTTTTGCAGTGGGGCCTGGCGGGCTCTGACTCTGGTGGATGGGCTGTGGGCACCCATTTGGGGGACAGACATGTAACTCAGGCAGTGGCCCCCAAAACCTGGGAGAGGGGCTGTGGCAAGGCAGGGGCTTCAGCCTCGGGCCCCCATCCACCCCGCATCCTCGGCAGGTAACAAGGGTCTCTGACACCTCTAGGACTCCATCTCCCACCCGGGGCTGGGGCTGGGAGAGGAGGCAGGCACACAGGGAGAGACAGGGCAGCATCTGGCGCGACTCAGCCTCAGCCATACTTGGCAGCTGGCTCAGAACCTGCGGCACCCCGGCAGAGCCATGGAGGCCACGGCCCCTCCCCACCACCCACCACCCACTGGTGCTCAAAAGCCTCTGGGCTGAGCCCAGCATAAGCCTTTCCTGGGAGCAGCCCGGGCATGGGGAGGGGGCGCCAGGCCCAGGGCAGGGTCCTCGGAATGCACCCACTCTGAGAGGTGGCTGTGAGGACGGCACGCCCCCCCAGAGCCCCGCCACACATAGGCCTCCATGACCAGCACGCTGGCCAGACACCAGGCCCCGAGACGGCACCCTCCACGGGGATCGTTACGTGGCCAAGCCACCCAAAGGCCACATGGCAACGACGCGCAGCCACGTGACGGTCACCATGACTGACCAGCGCGGGCTATGCTCACAGCTGGCTGTGGCATCCAGGCGTTGTCCCCACATGCCCCACCCGGGCCCCGCCGTGCCCCACCTGCAGGCGGCCAGCCTCACTGCTGCTTGCAGGCCGACAGCCGGCGGATCTTGCTGCTGGCGGAGCAGGCCTTGCGGGCAGGGTTGGGGGCCCGGCCCTCCGCCCTGGATTTGGTGCTCAGCTGCGCCGCCTCTGTGCCGTTCATACACACGGCCTTGGGGAGGCCCCGGCGCTGTCCATTCTGACTGGCCTCCTCTTCTGGGACCTGTCCTGGGAGGGAGACGGCAAGTGTGGCCTGAGCTGAGGGGCGCACCCCCAGAGCCACAGGGACCTGGCTGGCCCCCACCACGGGGACGCACTTACAGCTGCCGCCCAGGCCATGCCCGCCCCCGGGTCAGGCCCAGGTGTATCCAGCCTGAAATGCTGCCCCCCAGCAGCTCTGGGAGGCACCCCCCGGGGCTGAGCCTCCCGCAGATGGCCTGGGCAGGAGTGTCCCCTCCACCACGTCTGTTGCACCTGCCATGGCCCCAGGTGGGACCCCACCCAGGTACTGACTGCAGGGACCTCATGAGTAGGAGGCAAGCTGACAGGACAGGACCCTCCCGTGCTCCCCTGGGGCACCCTGGCCCATGGTTGGTTCTAGAGGCCCAGGAACCGCCACATGCTCACCTGTGAGGACACAGGAGGGCCAGGCTCGGGCCAGGCACGCGAAATGCCAGCACAGAACCATGCGGGGAGCAGAGCTCAGCCTGCCAGGGCCCCCAGCTGCCCCCAGTCCCTGCTAGCCACCAACTATCACCAGCACCCCGGTGAAACCCACAGGCCTGGGGCTGCTCACCCTGCCCAGGTGGACACTGTTCTCACAATGGCAGGGGGAAGTGCAGGAAGCTGCCCACGTACTGTCCCTGCCAGGAGCCGTGGTGGTTGGCGAGGACTCCGCGAACACACTGGCTGCTGAGCCATCCCCGAGGCCCCTCCCGGGCGAAGTCAGTGGGAGGCCGCCCCGGGCTGCCCCAGAGCTCATGTGCCCAGTGCAGAGCCCCAGCTCCGAGAAGGGACCAGTAGCTGACTCAGCAGCTTCCAGAACTTGCCACACACCCACCCCATGTGCACAGGAAGTCACTAGCTTTAAAAAAGCACCTTGGGCCAGTCGCAGTGGCTCACGCTTGTAATCCCAGCACTTTGGGAGGCCGAGGTGGGCAGATCACGAGGTTAGGAGTTTGAGACCAGCCTGACCAACATGGTGAAACCCTGTCTCTACTAAACATACAAAAATTAGCCGGGCGTGCTGGTGCGCACTTGTAATGCCAGCTACTCAGGAGGCTGAGGCAGAATTGCTTGAATCCGGGAGGTGGAGGTTGCAGTGAGCCGAGATCGCACCACGGCACTCCAGCCTGGGCGACAGAGCAAGACTCTGTCTCCAAAAAAAAAAAAGATAAAAAAAACCTTGGTGAGGAGGCACCAACTGCACCCATAGGTCTGAGCTTGCGCCCAGCCCGTCTCTGGTGGGGCAGACCCTGTGGACAAGGTGCCCCAGCTCTGCATCAGTGGGCACAGCCGCCACTGGGCCCTTGCCCCACCCCACACTCCTGTCTGCACTGGTGCCCAGGATCTAGCCCAAGCCCCTTCCCTGGGATCTGGGTTTTGGCAGCAGGACCCGCATCTTGGGTAGGGACATGTGGGGCCAAAGTGGAGGCACGCAGGGGCCGATGCAGCAGCCCCGGCAGAGTGCAGAGGATGGCCTGACCCGAGGGCGCCGGGCTGTCCTGCCCCAATGCAAGGGGGCTCTGCAGGTCAGGGATGGGGCTCACGCTGAAGCCTGAAGTTGAGGCTGTCCCCAGCATCTGAGCAGTGGGAGGGGCGTCCACCTGAGTACCCAGTACTGAGTACTGAGGCCTCAGCCATGCCGAGTGGTCCGGCGGCCCTTCCCCCTGCTGGGTACTCCTCCTCAGCACCCACAGTGGGCTTAGCAGGGTCATGAAAAAGGTGGCCCAGCCCCTGCTCTCCTCCCAGGCACCTCACCCCAGGGCAGCCCAGGTCTCACACAGGCCTGAGGGTCCCCAGGAGGGAAGCCAGTGCCGGGTCCTGGCTCAGGGATCCTGGCCTGCAGGGGCGGCCGTGGGGGTCAGCATGTGGTCCACGTCCCAGTAGGGACTCTGGCGACCTGCCCTAACTGGCCCTCCTGCCTGGGATTTGCCTGGCTGCCCGTCTCAGGGCACCAGGGCTCTGAAAGGCAGAAGACCCTGGGCCTGGGGTCAAATTGCAGCCAGGCCCCAAGGATGGGCACCATGAGGGGCCCCCACCTCCCAGCACACCCCAGTGACCAAGGTACCCAGCAGCACCTCCCAACTCCAACAGACCAGATGCGACGGTCGTGGTGCTGCAAATCCAAAGAGCCCAGGAGTCGAGACCCTGTGACCCTGGGGGCCCCACGCACGCTGTACCCTCCTGGGGGGCCCCCCAGACACTGTACCCCCCGGGGACCCCCATACACTGTGCTCTCGGGGGCCCCCACACTGTACCCTCCTGGGGACCAGCTACTGAGCTGAGCCTAGGGGTTTGATGAGGGGCCCGGGAGTGCTGAGGGACCTAATGGGGGGCTCTCTGCAGGGCCCCCACTATTCTGGGACCCTCGGCCCGGGGGTGGACCCTGTGCACTGGGCCCTCACATCCCAACCTGCCTGGCGTACCCCCCTTCTCAGGCCGGCCCCTGCCCACCACTTCCCGCTGAAACAGTAAAACAGAAAGCCCCCTCAGGCTCCAGCCCGAGCGCAGCAAGCATCCACCTGCAGATACACTGCAAAACTCTTTATGACACGGCCCAGCCCTGGGCCGAACACAGCCAAGCCGGGAGCATGGCGGGGAGGGGCTGGCTGCCAATGTGGGCCGCCCCTACGCTAAGGCCCTGAGCTCCTCCTCAGGCACTACTGCGGCGCCGGCCGCGAGGCTTCCTCTCCTGAAAGGTCTGAGCCCTCGCTCTTCTGCAAGCCGCGCTCCGCTCTAAGCCCTGCCTCAGACGCCTCCTCGCCACCTAGGGAAGAAGGGCGGCCGGCATCAGGGCCAGCGGGCAGGCCTCAGGGACGACGGGAGGGAGGGCCACTGGACCCTCTCTCATGCCAGCTGTCTGAGGGGCCACCCTGCACCCTGACTCCCACCTACCCTCCCCCGACCCTGGGGCTCCCCCGCCTGTTCCTGCTGGGACTCAGGCCAAGGCCGGTGGGCGGTGCCTGGCTGGGCAGCACCCGGAGAGACGCCTGAGGAACCCTCCTGGCCAGACAGGCCTGGGCTGGTGCCCCCGCTGACCCCACACCTTTCAGCCGTGTCCCAGCGGCCCGCAGGGCGGAGGCAGCCTGCAGTTGGGCTGGAGGCTTTGGGGACGTGGGATTGGCCACCAAAGGGCAGAAGCTGTCCTTGTTGCAGACAGGCAGGCACCCTGCTCCCGTGGGACATCCTGGCCGAGTCAGCAGAGCCGGGCAGGGCCCCCGCCGGACTCACCGGGCACCGTGAAGTCCTGAGTGTAGATGATGTCATCCTCGATGTCGAAGAGGTCCTCGTGCTCGTCCGCGCCGTGCAGGTCCTCCAAGTACGGCA
Source organism: Pan troglodytes (assembly GCF_028858775.2). NCBI lineage: Eukaryota > Metazoa > Chordata > Mammalia > Primates > Hominidae > Pan > Pan troglodytes. The sequence continues at coordinate 3,517,683 of NC_072418.2, read as the reverse complement.
CCACAGTCATGCTGCGCCACCGGTCCTTGGTGTCTGGGCTCGGTGGGATGGGCACTGGTGCTTCAGCCGGAGGATGTTTCTTCCGGAACCAGCTGCAAACGCCCAGAAGCAGTGGCGCCCGTCAGGCTGGCACCAGGGTGGTCCAGTTGTCTGACCCAGCTCCTCCGTGCCCAGGGTACCTGCCACACACTCAGGAGCTGGGACCAGGCCATGCAAGGGGTGGCTGTGACCACAGAAGCTCAGCCATGTCCTCCAGGAGCAGGCAGGCTGACCTGACTCCAAGCCTGACAGATGTCCCCTCCACCCTGAGGCCTGTGTCCCAGGTGGCACTCAGAAGCCAGCACCCACCAGATGGATGCTGGCTGCAAAGCCAGCAAAGGCCAGAAGGGGGTCTGGGGGGCCCTGAGCACATCCCAGCCCAGGAGGCTATCGGGGGGCAGCCCCAGTCCCCGCCAGGCGCCCAGGTGACCTGAGCTGTGCAGAGACCCCCAAGGCACAATCAGCACCAGCGCCTCAGGGGTCCGGACACTCCCACTCCCAGAGCCGGTCTCAGTGGGTGGCCTCGGGGCTCGGAGGGGCTCCAGCAGAGGGCTCAAGGGCCTCCAGGGGCTGGTGCAGAGGAGCAGAGCCCACGAGGTGAGGGACGCGGCACTGTGGGGCCTGCTGACCCCGCCCGCTGCTCTGTCTTCCCTGTCATGGAGCTGGGGGCCCTGGGCTGGATCCCAGCCACACCCTGCTGCTGGAAGCCCCAGGAGGAGGGAAAAGAGAGGCTCTCGCCAGTGTTCGGGACCAGCTGTGCCCTTCCCGGCGCGTCTCCATGCCTAGGGCAGGGACGGACGCACGTCCTCACTCAGACCCCAGTTCGGACGAGGCCTGGGTCTGGCCAGTAACAGGGCACTGCCCAGAGACCCCACTCGGGCCCTGAGAACTGCGGGCGCTGCACGGGGTCTGGCCCCAGCCCAGCCTGGCACCCCCACCACGCCCTGCTCTGGCGCCCACTCAACCAGCTGCCCACATGGCCGGCCTCCCTGCAGCCTCGGCCCCACTGCCCCAGGGGCCGCTCACCTGTGCTGCCGGATCTGCCGGATGGAGAACCTCTTGGCCGGCTCGTACTCAAGCATCCCTGAGGAGAAGCAGGCGAGGAGCCAGTCAGCTGGGCACGGGCCTGAGACCCCGCCAACCGTCCCCGCCTGCCCAGCCTCTGTTGTCAGGCCCTGGGTGATACCTGGATGCTCCTAAGGGGGGCCCCGCGCACAGGCGGTCTCCCTGACAGAGGCCACTCCACTCCTGGGACATGCCGGGGACAGCCTGTGCGCGGCTGGCAGGGAGACAGGGCTGGGCTGGACGGCCAGGGCGGTTCCATTCTCCCAAGGCCACTGGGCAGATGGACGGACGGCCAGTGCCACCTGCTGCCATGCGTAGGAAGTGCAGCAGGACAAGCCTGACAGACCCTGCAAGCCAGGGAGCCCCCGAGGGTGGGGCTGGGGGAGGCGCAGGGCAGCACTGCCCTCTGGGGTGGGAGCTCGGAGGGTGAACAGGGCCCAGAAGCAGGGTGGAGCTGAGGGACCCGGCAAACCAGGCCCTGCGGGGAGGTCGGCCTCTCCACTCAGTCCTCTCAAGGCCTGCTGGGGTCTCGGGGCCAATAGCCCCCCACCTGACACCCCCAACCCTACATTTCTGCACAAAAGCCCCGCCTCCTTGGGGCTGCGGGCAGAGGGACGAGGCTCCCACCTTTCAGCAGGTCAGAGAGCGGGGGGCCACAGTCGCCCGGGATGGCGTAGCTCCCCTTCCCGATGTTCTCAAACAACTTGTAGATGTTGTCCCCTTCGAAGGGGTACAGACCCGTGGTGATGTTGTAGCTTCATTTCGAGGGGAGGGAAGAAAGGCGTGGTCAGTCAAGGTGGTTGACGCCCTAGGAGCCCCAGCTCTGCCCCAGGGACGGAGGCATCCCGTGGCTGCTGGACCAGAGGCCCTGTGGACTCAAGGACACCTCTGTCTTCACCACCTCCCACTAGTGGAGGCTACGGGGTAGGAGGGGAGTGTCCTCTGGACCCACCCGGGGAAGGGGCCTGGAGCTGCTGTCACCCGCCCAGCTTCCCTGTGGGGCTCTGGGAGGAGGGTCGGCTGTGCCACTCTGTGAAGATCCCTGACGGGCCAGGCTGCACTTCACACGGGTGAACCACTATCTGCCGTATGAGTTACATTTCCATAAAGTAAGCACCCCCTAGCAGCTGTGGCCAGAGAGGGTCTGGGCCGGTGGCCACGCCCTGCGCCCACAGGCCAGCAGCTGCCCAAGACGCAGAGGCCCCTCGGAGTGTGCGTGTGGCGAGTGCCGGGGGGGCCGGGGCACTTACAGGGTGACCCCAGCTGACCAGATGTCCACCTTGAAGCCGGAGAAGGTGTCCAGGCCGTTGGCAATCTCGGGCGGCTGGAAAGCCGGGGAGCCCTGGCTGGTCCGGCAGGTGTCGTCCGCCGCGAACGGGTGCAGTGCCTGTGGCGGTGCCGTGCAGCCCTCAGGGAGTGCCCGGGAGGGGGCGCCCCAGGGCCCCCCCTAGCACGTGCCTACCTCGGCCACGCCCAGGTCGGAGATTTTGAGGGTGCCACCGGTGGTGAGCAGCAGGTTCCCGGGCTTGATGTCCTTGTGCACAATGCCCTGGCTGTGCAGGTACTCCAGGCCGTCAATCAGCTGACAGAAGTACCTGCAGGCAGCACACACCCGTCGTGGGGCCGAGGCCTCCCTGCCCCTCACAGGGGTCCCCTTTGCAGCTGCCTGGGAGCCTCCCAAACACCACAGGCCCAGCTGGGAAGTCACAGAGGTCCAGGCACACAGGACAGAGGAAAGGCTGGGTCCGGCAGGGAGCCACACCTGCGCCTGCAGTGACCACCCTCGTCCGGCCGAGCCACGTCTGGCAGGGCCCCGGATGTCCACAGGTCTCATTTTCCTGTGGGCCACAGGCCGGCTGCACCCCAAAGTCTTGCTGGAACAGCAGGCCCCTCCCTGCCCCTGCGGTCCTGCAGCAGCAAGGGGCCCTGACTCTGAGGCCACAGACCTGCATCCAGGAGATCCGGTCAGGGCAGGCGGCTGCCAGCGACGGGCTGGAAGCAGGCCGCTGGCCTCAGGCAGCAGGCCCAGCAAAGATGGAGGCGGGAGATTGGCAGCAGCCCTGCCTGTGGATGCCACACATGGGGGACCCCAAAACTGTTTTTAAAAACTTGGGCCTTTACAAGGCCGGGCGTGGTGGCCCACGCCTGTAATCCCAGCACTTTGGGAGGCTGAGGCAGGCAGATCACGAGGTCAGGAGTTCGAGACCATCCTGGCTAACACGGTGAAACGCTGTCTCTACTAAAAATACAAAAAATTAGCCGGGCGTGGTGGCGGGCGCCTGTAATCCCAGCTACTCGGAAGGCTGAGGCAGGAGAATGGCGTGAACCCGGGAGGCGGAGCTTGCAGTGAGCCGAGATCGCACCATTGCACTCCAGCCTGGGAGACAGAGTGAGACTCCATCTCGAAAAAAAAACAAAAAAACAAAAAAACAAAAAAACTTGGGCCTACATGTCAATGAACATCAGGACAAGCAGTGTGGCCTCACGGAAAGGAGCCTGCCCTGCCTGGCCCCCGGCCCCCGCCCCACCCTGGCCCCTGCCCCGCGCACGCACCCGTGGGCCTGGCACACCGGGAAACGCTTCTCCGGCACGCTGTCCAGCATTTCCTGCATGCCACACACGCAGTACTCCATCACCATATACGTGGGGCGCTAAGGACACACAGCTCAGGGGGCGGCCCCACTCACAGGCCCGGGGAGCACGGGGGCCAGAGAAGGGGCTCTGGAGGGACCCTCTGCACCCATCCTGCCCCTCCTCGGGACCAGGGCCCGCCCTGCCCTCAGCCACCCCTCTGAAAAGGCCCAGGGGCCCCAGCGTCCCAGGAGGAAGGAGCCTACGGGGAAGGGGAGGACAGGGCTGACTCCTGGGGCAGCGTTCCTGCGGGGCTCACGTCCCCCACCCTGCCCATGGGCGGGGGATGGTGCCTCCTGGACGCCCCCCCAAGCAGGCTCGGGTCCATGCAGGACGGGCCCAGGGCCCCTGACCGCGTGGCTCAGGGAACACAGCCCCAGCCTCAGGACCACTTCTGGCTCTTGCTCTGGGCACAGGGCCTCAGGAAGCAAAGTCCTCATAGGGAGGCTGTGCCCGTAAGACCCATGGGGGTGTCCACAGATGACACGAGGACACGCCCAGCCACGACCAAAATGGCCCACAACAGTCAGCCTGCGTGGCCTGTCTCAGGCAGACCCTGGCTACACCCCTGGTTAGCCTGGGAGGAGACTCTGAGAAAAAAGGGTCTTGACACCCCACGGGCCCAAGACACAGGGGCGGGGGCTCAGGGCCCCTTTCAGCAAGCTGCGCAGCCACTGCCACAATGGCTGACTTCCGGGGAACCAGGGAAGGCCACGGCCCTCGTGTGCCAGGCTCCTTCAAGGAGACGGGAAGAGGAGCAGGCCTCGAGGCAGGCGGACCCAGGGCCCCAGTCCCTCCCACGGAGGCCCCGCGGCCCCAACACCGGAAAGGATATATTTTCTGCTTCTCTTCGTTGTATAACACATCCACCAGCTGGATGACATTTTTGTGCCGTAACCTCCTCAGTAGCTGAATTTCCCTGGGACAGAGAGGACAGGGGTGTATCAGCCGACCCGACGTCAGGATGATGGCCTGGATCCCTGGAGTCGGCCTCCCCATCTCCCCGTGGAAGTGGCGTACCTCCTCCCTTCCCGAGAGAGAAGCCGTGAGTTCACAGTGCTGTGGGAAAGGGCCCCGCAGGGGCCACGCGTCCAGGCTCAGGGCGGTAGGGGGTGGGAGCACAGCGCCCTCCAGTCTGTCATCGGCCGGCGAGGGCTTTGGAGGACACAGTTAGGACACTCTTTTTTTTTTTTTTTTCCTGAGACGGAGTCTTGCTCTGTCCCCAGGCTGGAGCACGGTGGCCCGATCTCAGCTCACTGCAACCTCTGCCTCCCAGGTTCAAGTGATTTCCCTGCCTCAGCCTCCCGAGTAGCTGGGACTACAGGCACGTGTCACCACAGCCGGCTAATTTTTTGTATTTTAGTACAGACAGGGTTTCACCATATTGGCCAGGATGGTCTCGATCTCCTGACCTTGTGATCCGCCCGCCTCGGCCTCCCAAAGGACACTCTTAATTGAGCTTTGTAACTCAGTAACAGTTCTGCATCCTAGAAACCAGACTACTGCAATGGTAGCATAGATGGAGCCCAGACTGTGGCAGGAGCCAGGGTGAGTTGGAGCCCTGGTGATGTCTCCCTCACACAGTACAGTCCCACGCTGCCAAGCGCTCCCAACTCCGAGGGTCCCACTCCTTGGAGGGTAGGCCGCAGGTGAGCTGGAAGGATGGCCCATAGGAAGGGGCAGGCGAAGAAGGAGACGCCACAGAAAGAGACATTGTGGGGTCCTGCCACACCCACCCGCCTGTCACTGCCCCCTCTGCAGCTGCCGCCCAGTTGGCCACGCCCACCTGCCTGTCACAAGGGTCGGGCACAACAGGCCAGAGAGCACGGCCCCCTCCACAGGCCACAGAGCACAGCCCCCTCTGCAGCTGCCGCCCTGTCGCCGACACTTCATTTCTCCCAGCACTATAGGAGGCCAAGGCGGGTGGATCACCTGAGCTCAGGAGTTCGAGACCAGCCTGAGCAACACGGCGAAACCCTGTCTCTACTAAAAATACAAAAATTAGCCAGGTGTGGAGGTACGTGCCTCAAGTCCTAGCTACTCGGGAGGCTCAGGTGGGAGGATCACTTGAGCCTGTAGTTACCTGTGATCGTGCTACTGCACTCCAGCCTGGACAACAGAGTAAGACCCTGTCTCATAAAAGAAAAAATTAAACAAAAACAGAAATGACGAGGAGCAAGGTCCTCACACCCAGTGGGTGGGCGTGGAAGCGTCTGCAGCTTCTCCAAAGGTCTGTTACCCTGTGAGCCAGCAGCTCCACTCCCAGGTACACACCCTGAGGAACAGTACACGCCACGCAGAAACGGAGCACGAGATGTCACAGCAGCAGGACGCACAGCAGCGGAGATGTGGAACCACCCAGGGGCCCTTCCACAGACGAGGATCAGCACAGCCCATCCACGCACTCAACAAGACTCAGCCACAAAAACCAGTGAGGCTCTGACTCGAGCCACAGCCTAGCTGCACCTTGAGGATGTCACACTGAGACACTAAAGGACACACAGTGTGTGACGCCTTTTTTTTTTTTTTTTGAGACAGGGTTTCCCTGTCGCCCAGGCTGGAGTGCACCTCCCAGGCTCAAGCGATCCTCCCATCTCAGCCCCGCAAGTAGCTGGGACTACAGACGTGTGCTACCATGCCCAGCTAATTTTTGTATTTTAGTAGAGACAGTTTCACCGTGCTGCCCAGGCTGGTCTCGTTCGAACTACTAGGCTCAAGTCATCTGCCCACCTCGGCCTCGGAAAGCGCTGGGATGACAGGATCCCATTTCTTGTTTTTTTTTTTTTGTTTTTTTTGGAGACGGAGTCTCACTCTGTCGCCAGGCCAGAGTGCAATGGCATGATCTCAGCTCACTGCAACCTCCGCCTCCCGGGTTCAAGCGATTTCTCCTGACTCAGCCCCTGAGTCGCTGGGACTACAGGTGCCCGCAACCACGCCCAGCTAATTTTTGTATTTTTAGTAGAGATGGGGTTTCACCATGTTGGCCAGGATGGTCTGGATCTCTTGCTCTCGTGAGCCACCGTGCCCGGCCGACAGGATCCCATTTCTATGCAATATCCAGGACAAGCCAATCCAGAGCCAGGAAGTGGATTCAGAGTGGCCAGGAGCTGGTGGAGGGGATGGAGAGTGACACAATGGGAATGGGGCTTGCTTTTGGGGTGACAGAACTTTCTGGAATTAGAAGTAGTGGTTGCACAGCCGTGTGAATGTACTTAATACCACTGAATTGTACACTGTGAATGAGTGAGTTGTACAGTATGTAAATTCCATCTCCATAGTTTTTTTTTTTCTTTTTTAATTCTTAACAGGAAGCCCAAGCATGGAGCATAAAAAACAGCTGGGGGGCCGGGCGCGGTGACTCACGCCTGTAATCCCGACACTATGGGAGGCCGAGGCGGGAGGATCACCTGAGGTCAGGAGTTCGAAACCAGCCTGGCCAACATGGTGAAACCTTGTCTCTACTAAAAATACAAAAATTAGCCGGGCATGGTGATGGGCGCCTGTAATCCCAGCTACTCAGGAGGCTGAGGCAGGAGAATCGCTTGAACCTGGGAGGCGGAGGTTGCAGTGAGCCGAGATCACACCACTGCACTTCAGCCTGGGTGACAGAGCAAGACTCCATCTCAAAAAAAAAAACTTGGGGTGTCAGGGGTATCCCACCACCCAGCCTTCCCCACCCCCAGCTCAGGGCTGCCTCTTGCAGGAAGCCTTGGCTCACCTTTCCCTCCCAGTGCACCAGTCCCAAGGCTCACTGCTCACTGCCCTCAGGGCAACCTCAGAAGGCCAAGGCCTGGGCTCTGCCAGGGCTGCACGCTGTGCTAGGGCTGGGCCTGGACAAGTGGCCACCAGCTTGGGGAGGGGCTAGGAGAGCAGAATGAAGGGAAAGGAAGGTGTGAGGGGGACGGGGCACAGAGGGACACAGTCCCCCAGAAGAGGAGCCAGTGAGCAACTGGTTCCGGCCCCTGGCTGTGCCTGGTGCCCTGCCGGGCTGCCCAGCCCTGAAAGCGTCCCCCACTTCCACTGGTCACCACAGGCCTGGTCTGCTCGCTGAGAAGCCCTGTGTTTCCGTTCTCTCTAGGCTATGTGGTGGTGGCACCAATTCCCAGCAGGGCCCGGCAAGGTTATTTATAGAACTGGCCAGGGCCTGTGTCCACAGCCTGGCAGGCGCCCAGGGCATTGAGGGGAACGCTGAGGGTGAGGCTGGGCTCAGCAAAGGCCCCGGGGCCCAGCGCCTTCCTGCCTGCCAGGCTGCTCAGGAGAGCTCGGGGTGGGCCCGAGAGGCCCGGCTAAGCCCCAGATCCCCTTGTTCCCCAGGGCTCTGTGTGCCCCTAACCTCCCCCGCTGATGAAGGTCACAGGCCATTCCTGGGAGGCAAGACTTGCCTTCTATTCAGAGGAGATGCGGTGGTGGCGGGGCGGGGAAGGTGCTGTTTTCAGACAGCAGAGGCCAGATGCTCGGACGCACAGGCCCCAAGAGCCTGATGCTCCACCAGGAGGCGAAAGCACCCCCTCCCTCAGCAGGAGCCAGCTACCGGCAGGGAAGGTGGCCCAGGACACTGTTCCAGCCTCCTCAGTGGAGCTCAGGGAGCCACGGGCCTTCAGGTCCAGCACCGCTCTGGCCCACCTCCTGCTGCCTGTGCAGGGACCACCCCACACCCACCCAGGCTCCAGCACAGTCCTAACCCTGAGGAGGGGCAGTGAGGCCAGGAGCTCAACCTGCATGCAGCCTCAGAGCCCCGTGGGGGCCGCTCGGGAGGCTGCACGGCCCTAAAAGCAAATGAGGGTGGAGGACTCCCTCCCGGAAACCTCCCTGCGCCGGTCACCACCTGCCGACACCATGTCTCCCCCACGAGCCCTCATTCTACAGATGGGGAGACGGGCACGGGAGGACCCGCCCTCACCGAAGGCGCCCTGCCCTGCCTCCACCTCAATGGGGACACTTCACAGCAGCAGGACGCACAGCAGCTGAAACGTGGAAGAGCCCAGGCACTCCTGAGCAGGTCAGCATAGACCAAGGGACACTGGGTTGTCTGTTTAATTAAAAGGGACCAAGGCATTCTGCGCAGGCACGTGCGTCCCCCGATTTATGCCAGGGGAGGAGTGGGGGTGGAGCCGCCCCCGCCTGGTGGCAGTCACCTCCGGGATGCTGGGTGCACATCAGCTTCTCTAGATCGCCAGGCTTCCTCTGACGTCTCCAGCCAGAAAAAGAGCAGAAGAGGAGGCCCAGCGAAACCTAAGAGCTTGGCGAGGAACAGGAACAGCCTCCAGGAGGGGGAAGCCCGGCTCTTGGGGCATCGCCAGCCGCTCCGAGGTGCCACGTTAGGGGCCTACTGGGCTTGCCCAGGCAGCATGGACTGTTTAGCTGACTTGTTGATTAGCAGGACAGGAAATAGGAAGGAGAGTCATAAACGCCACTCAAGCTCACAGAGAGGTGGGGCTAGGAGCCTCCGTCTGCCTAGAAACAGATAATACAGGGAAGAGATGGGCCCGGCCCTCGCCCCGGCCTCCCACGGCTCAGAGCAGGACTGGGAGGCACATGGAGACCCAGGAACACCCAGCTCCAGACCCGCGTGCCCTGGTCCCTGAATCCCTCCTGGTGCGGCTGAAACAAGGCCCTCGAGGATTCTAGAGGGACGCCGGCTGAGCACACGTGCACCAAAGCAGCCACAATTCACAGGCAGAGGCGGGAGCAGCCCAAGTGTCCAGCCACAGATGAGCAGTCAAACGCAGCGTGGCCCTCCATACACTGGAAAGTGACGCAGCCGTGAACAGCAGAGAGGTTCGGACCCAGGCCACGGCACGGATGCCCCTTGAGGACAGCACACTCCGTGAGACAAGCCGGACGCAAAAGGCCACGCGGTGTGTGACGCCACTCGTGTGAAATGTTCAGGACAGGCCAATCCAGAGGCAGGAAGGGAATGCGTGGGTGCCGGGACTGGGGAGGGAATGGGGAGTGATGGCTGACAGAGACAGGGTTTCCTTCTGGGGTAACAAGAATGTTCTGGAAGCTGATAGAGGTGATAGTTGCGCAACTCTGTCAATGTACTATATGCCACTGAATTACACACTTTAAAAAGGTGAACTTTGTCGGGTGCGGTGGCTCACACCTGTAACCCCAGCACTTTGGGAGGCTGAGGCAGGCGGATCACGAGGTCAGGAGATCGAGACCATCCTGGCTAACACGGTGAAACCCCATCTCTACTAAAAATACAAAAAAATTAGCTGGGCATGGTGGCAGGCGCCTGTAGTCCCAGCTACTCGGGAGGCTGAGGCAGGAGAATGGCGTGAACCCGGGAGGCAGAGCTTGCAGTGAGCCAAGATTGTGCCACTGCACTCCAGCCTGGGTGACAGAGCAAGACTCCATCTCAAAAAAAAAAAAAAAAAAAAGGTGAACTTTAGGCCCAGTACTATGGCTTACACCTGTAATCCCAGCACTTTGGGAGGCCAGGGAGGATTACTTAAGGTCAGGGGTTCAAGACCAGCCTGGGCAACACAGCAAGACCTTGTCTCTATAAAATAAAAAATAAAAAGGTGGGCCGGGCACAGTGACTCAAGCCTGTAATCCCAGTACTTTGGGAGGCCGAGGCGGGCGGATCACAAGGTCAGGAGATCGAGACCATACTGGCTAACACGGTGAAACCCCGTCTCTACTAAAAATACAAAAACAAAATTAGCCAGGCGTGGTGGCAGGCACCTGTAGTTCCAGCTTACTCGGGAGGCTGAGGCGGAGCTTGCAGTGAGCCAAGATCGTGCCACAGCACTCCAGCCTGGGGGACAGAGTGAGACTCCGTCTCAAAAATTAATAAATAAGTAAATAAATAAATAAATAAAGGTGAACGTGGCGAAGCAGTGGCTCATGCCTGTAATCCCAGCACTCTGGGAGGCCCAGGCAGGCGGATAGCTTGAGTCTAGGAGTTTGAGACCAGCCTGGACAACATGGCGAAACCCCATCTCTACAAAAAACTAGCCGGGTGTGGTGGCGCACATCTGCAGTCCCAGCTACCTTGGGGGCAGGAGGGTCACCTGAGCCCAGAGCTATGATTGCGCCACTGCACTCCAGCCTCGGCGATACAGTGAGACCCTGTCTCCAAAAAAAAAAAAAAAAAAGGTGTTAAGAAAATTGAGTCCAGTTTGAGCAATACGGTGGCGTTTGTGGGACATTCGGGCCGTCCAGCCGCCTCACTGATTCCTCGACAGCTACAGCAGCGCCCCAGAGCCTGGGAGAGGAACCAACATTCCAGGCCTGCCCCAGCTGGCTGGGCACCGGAAGCCCACTGTGTGCACAGCCCAGAACCCCCAGTGGACCCATTACCCCCGCTGTTCTGCGGCTGCCCAGCCCCTGAGCTCCCGCTGGGTCTCAAAGCTGTCCCTCCCGCTGCCCAGAGAGGGGCACAAACAGAGGCCTCGAGAACACCCAGGCCTCACATGGCTGGCGCAGGGGCCTGAGCAGATGCTGGAACCCCATAAAGACCGCCTGGGATGTAAAGACCTACAAAGTCCAGGACTGACTCCCAGCTCGCGAAAATCCTCTTTACCATAGGTCCAAGCATCTGCCAATCATCGCTGCAACCAGGCACACTGAGTGCCGCCCACCTCCCACCTCCTGGCTGGACACCGCGGGGGCGGTGCGGATGGGAGAGCCACAGCCCGGATCTGGGCCCGTTTCCTACGGCAGCGGTGATTTTCACATTTCCAAACAGGTAGAAAGAAAAGACACGAAAGCACAGTGTTTTGCAACAGGTGGAAGTGACAGGAAAGGGGAGGGCCGTGGGACACCGCCAGGCTGTGCGCTCACGGCAGCCCTGGGTGCCTCTGCGGAGGCTACACAAGGCGGGCACACTCCCTGCCTTCGAGCCCACTCTCACTGGGGTGGAAAGGGGGAGGGAGGCATGGCGGCCTTCTGCCTGCACCCCCCCCCAGAACCCCACTGTGGGCTCCGCAGCAGCAGCTAGCCGTGCTGTCCCCCGAGAAGCACGGGGAGTCGGGCTGGGTGCAGGCGACCCTTTCCAGACCTTCTCTGCTCCACCCTAGGAACCCACTGCCTACCAGAAACAGCCTATGGCACTGATTTTATTTTAATTAATTGTTTTTTTGAGACACAATTTCGCTCTTCTCTCCTAGGCTTGCCCAGCCTGGAATGCAATGGTGCGATCTCGGCTCACCGCAACCTCCGCCTCCCAGGTTCAAGCGATTCTCCTTGCCTCAGCTTCGCCAGTAGCTGGACTACAGTCGCCCGCCACCACGCCTGGCTAATTTTTGTATTTTTAGTAGAGACGGAGTTTCGCCATATTGGCCAGGCTGGTTTTGAACTCCTGACCTCAGATGAAGTAGCTGGGATTATTGGCATGTGCCACCACACCTGGCTAATTTTTCTATTTTTAGTAGAGAGAGGGTTTCACCATGTTGGCCAGGCTGGTCTCAAACTTCTGACCTTGTGATCAAACCGCCTCAGCCTCCCAAAGTGCTGGGATTACAGGCGTGAGCCACTATGCCCGGCCCCGGCCCTTTTTTTTTTCTTTTTTTTTTTGAGACGGAGTTTCACTCTTGTTACCCAGGCTGGAGTGCAATGGCATGGTCTTGGCTCACCGCAACCTCTGCTTCCCAGGTTCAAGTGATTCTCTTGCCTCAGCCTCCAGAGTAACTGGGATTACAGGCGTGCGCCACCACACTCAGCTAATTTTGTATTTTTAGTAGAGACAGGGTTTCACCATGTTGGTCAGGCTAACTCCCGACCTCAGGTGATCCACCCGCCTTGGCCTCCCAAAGTGCTGGGATTACAGGCGTGACCAAACATGCCCAGCCCTCTTTTTAACTCACTGATGCTTTTTGCAACTTTCCTATTTCTAATAAGATTATACTTTTTGCCGGTGACAGCGGGACAAGGCACGGACTCCAGGGCTGCCTTTCTGGGAAGGAAGGGAAGGGACAGGACTCACGCCGGCTCCATCTGCCCCAACCCACCCCGCTTGGTGATCGCCCACGCTTTCCACACCAACTGGAGGACCGGACGCCTGAGGCTTGTCTGGAAGGTTCCAGACACTCGCTGCGAGACACAATCTGAGCGGAGTTTATTAAGCTTCCCACACACAAAGGAGGCTTTTTCCCTGCAGCGCTGGCAGCAAGGCTGGCCAAGGCCTTGGGCTTCAGGGCTGGGCAGTGGACACCCCTTCTCCTTGACAGCACTCTGCACGTGGCAGCCTCCAGTCAGAACACACCAGCTCCCAGAATAGGAGGACCCCCTGGCAGCACCCAGGGGGCTGGAGGAAATGCAGTGGCTCCTAAATCACAGCTGTAAGCGGGGCAGCTCCTGATGGCAGACGGTGACCAGGAAGGGACAGGGCTCACCCCTCATCCCAGGGGGCCTCGCAAGGGCAAAGCCGTTACACACTCAGGGCCAGGATGAAATTGGACGCTGAACACTAGTGAGGGTGCATCACTCACTTCAAGGCAGTGGGGTCAAGCTGTGGGTAGCTGCGAAGCACAGTCCAGTCCAGGTCCTGCAAACCCCTCTGCCTCCCTGCCTCTGTGTTCCCTCCCGTTCTCCCAGGCACTGGGCCAGACTAGGTTCCTGCAACCCTCTTGCCTGTCTCCACCAAGACCCTCACGCTACCGTTCAGGTGCTCACCTGAGCTCCCAGGACCTCCTCCACTGACTGTTCAGGAAAGCAGGGGGCTCACTCTCACAGTCAGGCTTCCACCCCCCAGCGTCTGTCTTCCCATTGACCCTGCATATACATTTGTCAAAACTCAAGCCAGATTATTTATTTATTTATTTATTTATTTATTTATTTATCTATTTTTGAGACAGAGTCTCGCTGTGTCGCCCAGGCTGGAGCGCAATGGTGCGATCTCGGGTCACTGCAAGCTCCGCCTCCCAGGCTCCAGCAATGTTCTGCCTCAGCCTCTGGAGTAGCTGGGATTACAGGCACGCGCCACCACACTCGGCTAACTTTTGTATTTTTAGTAGAGATGGGGTTTCACCATGTTGGCCAGGCTGGTCTCGAACTCCTGACCTCAGGCGATCCACCCACCTCAGCCTCCCAAAGTGCTGGGATTACAGGCATGAGCCACCGCGCCCGGCCCCTAAGCGTGGGTTTCTCACTGCTGGGAGAGAGACTGTCACTGGCCCCTTTAGAGGGCACCTGCTACCCCCAGCACAGGCTCTGCCTAGCCCCTGACCAACCCATCTCACAGAGACCAGGCACAGGCAACTGCTCCACTGACTCAAGGCACTGGCCACGCCTTCTACCCGGGTCCAGACTGGGCACTGAGACATCAGAAAGGCCTCGTGGAAACACGCCCTTCCCAGCCGCTCCCATTTAATCCTGACTGCTCCAGCTCCAGAGTACAAACTTCAGAGCCTGTGCCCCTGGTTTCCGCATGTCACAGCCCGCATGCTGATTAAGAAGCGTGCTGGCCAGGCGCGGTGGCTCACGTCTTTAATCCCAGCACTTTGGGAGGCTGAGGCAGGTGGATCACGAGGTCAGAAGTTCAAGACCAACCTGGCCAAGATGGTGAAACCCTGTCTCTACTAAAAAAAAAAAAAAAAAAAATTAGCTGGGCGCGGTGGCAGGCACCTGTAATCCCAGCTACTCGGGAGGCTGAGGCACGAGAATCACTTGAACCCAGGGGGCGGAGATTGCAGTGAGCCAAGACCACTCCACCGTACTCCAGCCTGAGCAACAACTGTGAAACTCTGTCTCGAAAGAAAAAAAAAAAAAAGGCCGCACGCGTTGACTCACGCCTGTAGTACCAGCACTTTGGGAGGCCGAGGCGGGCGGATCACGAGGTCAGGAGATTGAGACCATCCTGGCTAACACGGTGAAACCCCGTCTCTACTGAAAAATACAAAAAATTGGCCGGGTGTGGTGACGGGTGCCTGTAGTCCCAGCTACTCGGGAGGCTGAGGCAGGAGAATGGCGTGAACCCGGGAGGGGGAGCTTGCAGTGAGCCCAGTTCACGCCACTGCACTCCAGCCTGGGGAACAGAGCGAGACTCCGTCTCAAAAAAAAAAAAAAAAAAAACAGTACGTGAGCCCCAGGGCCCCTGAGCAGGAGAGAGGTGAGAGCAGACACGGCAGCAGCCCCAGGGCACCTGAGCAGGAGGGAGGTGAGAGCAGACACCGCAGGAGCCCCAGGGCCCCTGAGCAGGAGGGAGGTGAGAGCAGACACGGCAGGAGCCCCAGGGCCCCTGAGCAGGAGGGAGGTGAGAGCAGACACCGCAGCAGCCCCTCCCCGGACCTCCTTCCAAGGTCATGGTGCCCTGCGCAGGGTGTCCCTGCCAGTCCCTCGAGGCCTAGCCCAGCAGATAAGGTCCTTTCTTGGAAACAGGAGGCAAAGTTTTGAAAGTTAAGAGGGCTGGGAGAGGAGCGGGGCCTGGGCGGGGCCCAGGCAGGGCCCGCCAGGCGGCGGCAGGTGCAGCGTGTCTGGTTGCGATAAGGCAGGGACACCCCCGGCCACCCCCACCAGCTGGGAGAGGCTCAGGCCGGCCCGTGCTGCCCTAGGTAGGAGCTTCTCCGCGCACAGATGCAGAGGCGTCCGGGATGCCCAGCGGCAGCCCCGTGCCTGAAGAAGTCAGTTGGAAAAGTAAGGTGTTCCGGATGCAATTCGGGAGGGAGGCACAGTCCCCCTCGGGCAGGGCTTCCAGCGCCGGCGGCCAGGGATGCTTCCAGCGTCACATCCCCGGCAAATGAGGAAAGGCTACGTTTCCCTCCTGCTGACTGATAAGCCGGTGCAAACAGTTATTTTTGGCAGCCCAGGGTTCCCCTCTGACAGGATAAACAAATCACATTTCGCCTGGCCCCAGTAACGGCCACACACTGCGCAGAAAACGTGTTGGCGGCCGCACACAAACTCTCGGGGCCCAAACAAACACAGGCTGATTCCACTGGGCGCCTCTGCTCCTTGGACAGCTGAGGGAGCCAAGGGGCTAGTCTTAGGGGATTGGGGGCCGCTCCCTTCTCAGGAGGGTTTCGCTACCAGGGCATTTTAACTGGAGTCCAAGAGCCCATGCAAACGCACGCCCCGCTGCGACAACTGGCCTTGCCTGAGTGAAAGTCCGTAACGCAGGCCCCCAACCACGCTCTCCCTGGCACGGAGGACACAGGCGCCAGACGGGTCCAGCTCAGGGTGTTAAGAGGAAGTAAGGGAGGGAGGGAGGAGAGAAGGAAGGAAGACAGAACCATCAGCACCGTGACTGGCCCGGCCCGGCCCCGACCCCAGCAAGCCGTACTTACTTCTTCACGTTGGCCTCCCCGTTGGGGATCCTTCGCAACTTCTTCTTCTTGAGGATCTTGACGGCCCTCCTGCACAGCGTCTCCGAGTCCAGCACCTCCTTCACCTTGCCGTAAGAGCCTTCCCCCAGCAGGTCCCCCATCAGGTACTTGCCGATGAGCTTGGCCCGCTTGCGGCGCGGCTGGTAGATGACCTCGGTGGAGTCGATGCGGTGGATGAACGTGTCCATACCCACCGACATCAGCTCGCCCTCCGTGAACATGCCCAGCTGCTGCGGGTCCACCACCTCCATGCTGGACCCAGGGTCCCGGAGTCCCGCCGCCAGCCCTGAGTCCGCGGGTGAGCGGTCCTTCCTTGTGTTCCGACTTCCCTTCTCCAAAATTTTACAAAGAAAAAAAAAAAAGGCAACAAAAACCCCAAAAGGAAGGGAAAAACCCTTCTTCCAACAGAAACGATTGTTCTACACGTCAGTCCCGGCTGCGAGTCCAAGCCCGGTGCAGGGTCTGCGGACCGGCGGGCACCGGGCGTCCGGGACGGCGGCTCAGACGCGAGTTCCAGTGGGACCCGGGCCTCAGAACTGGGAGACGGCCCGGTCAGGGTCAACTTCGTCCTCGGGGACCCTGGGGAGGCCGGCCGGGGCTTCTCAGTGCTAGGTCATCCTCCGGGGACCTCAGGCCCACGGACAAGCATGAACACGGCCGAGCGCAATCTTCTCCGGGCCGCCCATCCCACAGGCCGGGTCCGCGACGTCGCTACCCCCCGGGACCCCACACCTGGAGAGCCCAACTTCGCTGGGGGCGTCTCCGGCGACGCCCCGGTCCCACCGCCTGTCCCAGGAGCAAACGCTCCGCCGCGGAAGACCGAGCGGACCTCCCGGGGGGCGCCGACTCCCGCCGGCCCGGGCGAGCGTTCGGGGGGCTGGGGGCGTCCGGGAGGCCTCCCGCCGCGGCCAACAGCTCCGCTCAGGGCTGGTCGCTGCCCGGCGCCCGCGAGGGCCCGCACTGGGCGCCCCCCGAGCCGGCCCGCGACCCCCAAGGTGGTCGCCGGGGCCCGGCAGGCGCCCCCCTCCCCGCAAACGTCTGCCCGAGCGCGCGCCCCGCCCCGAGTGCCCTCAGCGTCCGGTCCGCGGGGCGGCGCGGCAGCGGGGACTCCACGGGACTCCCGGCGGCCGAGGCGGCGCAGGCCGCAGGCTCCGGGCCGGGGGGTTCCCGAAGGTGCCGGGCCCCGGGCGGCGCGTCCCCCTCGCCGCGGCCGCCGCGCGTGTGGAGGAGGCGGAGCGGCGAGGGGGGCCCAGCCTATCCAAGGCCGCGGCAGCAAGTGCCGCCACCCGCGCTCCTTTCGCCGCCCCGCGCCTCACTCGCGGGCGCCCCGGGCCGCCTCCCCCTTCCGCGCCCGACACGCCGCCGCCATCTTGTTTACCTCCCTCCCCCTCCCTGCGCCGCCGCGGACACCGCACGCCCGGCCGCAGGGCACGCCTCCTCTCGAGGACGACGTGCCCACCCGTTGGTTGAACCTGCCATCCCCGGCCCTCTGCCCGCCCCGCCGCCGCTGACGATTGGAGCGTTTGGACCCGGCCGGGCGCCCGAGCGGGGATAGGTCGGCGCTTGGCCCCGCCCGAGGGGTGGATACAGCGCGCTCATTGGTCCGCGTAGACGCCCGTCATGGGCAGGGGGCGGGAAGCAGGCATGGGGAGGCGAGGCCACGACTGTGACCTCGGTGGGGCTCGGGAAGGGGGTCGTAGGTCACGGGTGCCAACGGCCTCCCTGAACGGCCGCAGGGTGGGCTGAGCCCGGTGGGTGGGAACCTGGGCTTGCGGACCTGGAAGGAGCGGGGCCACCCCTGCCAGAGCCCCTGCCCCGGATCCCCCTTTGGGGCGAGGTCAAGGGTCAAAAAGTAACCCAAAGTGGCCAATTCCAGTCAAAAATCCTTGTTTTGAGCCACTCTTGGACCAGGGGAAAGAGAAACGCTCAGGGCGGCCTCTGCGCCACGGAACTCATGGGGGAAGCCTCAGGACAGCGCTGGGACGAGCCCAGCGGGGGCTTCTCGTGAAAAACAAGAGTTGCCAAAATATGGCTTGATAAGGTTGAAAATATTGAACCCTCCTGTGCTAGCCCCGTGCCTTCCACCTTTTCCTGCACTAGGGCCAGGTTGTTTAGCTGGAACAAACTATCCTGGTACAACCTCCGCCTCCTGGGTTCAAGCGATTCTCCTGCCTCAGCCTCCCCAGTAGCTGAGATTACAGGCGTGCGCCACCACGCCCGGCTAATTTTTGTATTTTTAGTAGAAATTACAGGTGCATGTCTGTAATCCCAGCTACTCAGAAGGCTGAGGGAGGAGAATCGCTTGAACCCGGGAGGAGGAGGTTGCGGTGAGCCGAGATCGTGCCACTGCACTCCAGCTTGGGCAACAAGAGCGAAACTCCGTCTCAAAAAAAAAAAAAAAAAAAAAAAAATCTCTCCCAGAAAACTGAAGTTGAAGGAACACTCCCCAACTCAAACTTATTTTGGTATCTCTTTTCTGTACTGATTGCTGGCTCACACCCCAACTTCTTGGAATCTGGAGATAATGCTGGATAATTGGCATCGGTAGGTCCCACGCCCCTTCAGAGAACTGCAGGACACATGGAAGTGACTCAGGAAATACTTGGTGACCATTACAGAAAGAATCCTTGAAGATGGATTCTCCGTTCAAAGACCACCTCCTCCAAGAACCCCTCCTAGTCATTCTCTCAAGTGCCTGGACGGAGATGTGCTGTGAGTGTGAACTACACACGGAATTTCTTTGTTTTTTTGATACGCATAATTTTATTACAAAATGTTACAAAATACAACATCTTAAAAAACGCAAGATGTACTATTGATACTAATTCCTACAAGTTTGCTGTGCTGCCATACACAATAAATTTTTTAAAAACCATTAAATATTTAGGGACATTAGGCAGGGTGCGGTGGCTCACACCTGTAATCCCAGTATTTTGGGAGGCCGAAGCGGGCGGATCACGAGGTCAGGAGTTTGAAAGCAGCCTGGCCAACATGGTGAAACCCCATCTCTACTAAAAATACAAAAATTAGCTGGGCATGGTGGCATGTGCCTGTAATCCCAGCTACTCAGGAGGCTGAGGCAGGAGAACTGCTTGAACCAGGACCCGGGAGGCGGAGGTTGCGGTGAGCCGAGATCACGCCATTGCACTCCAGCCTAGGCAACAAGAGCGAAACTCTGTCTCAAAAAAAAAGAAAAGAAAAGTATTTTCTGTACAGAGAATCTTACGAGCTATACGAAAATTTGTACAGTTTTATACTGAAGCTAATACTGAGCTGTACTGGAATTCACATTCTTAGCAAAACAAGCCCACTGCACAGGCATCATTAATGGATAGCCATTTATTCTTCATCTTCACCCTCTTCCTCCTCATCTTCATCTTCTTTCTCCTCCTCATCTTCTGGTTTGTTCTTCTTTGAGCCCTTCTTTCCTGCTTCACTTTTGCCCTTGGCACGATATGCAGCAATACCCTTTTCATATCTCTCCTCTAGCTTAACTGCTTTCTGTTCATATGGTTGTTTATCTTTGGCTGACTGCCCAGACCACATTTCACCCAGTTTCTTTGCAGTTTCCACGACAAATAGGCCTGGGTGTCCACTTTTGATCTTTGGGCGATGTTCAGAGCAAAACAGGAAGAAGGCAGATGGTGGCCTTCTAGGAGCATTGCGATCCTTTTTCTTTCCTTTCTTACCCTTTCTTACATTTCGGAGGAATGTAATTTTTAATCTCCCTGTCACGGCGAGCTTTGTCACTTTTTGCCTTCTCTTCAAACTTCAATTCTCCTTTGCAGACGTGGTCTTCCGTCTCTCCAAACACTTCTTGGAGAATTCCACGAAATTGACGGAAGAGTCCGGGTGTTTCTTCTTGTGCTCTTCCTGGCAGTTCTGCGCGAAGAGGGCATACGAGGACATTTTGCTCCTCGGTTTGTTGGGGTGGCCTTTACCCATGGGGACAGAACAGCGTCCACCTGGTGCGAGCTTTTCCTCAGAGTCCCGCAGAGCACCCGGACCCAACAGAGACACTTCCCTCCACACTGACTCTCTTTTTTTTTTTGAGACGGAGTCTCGCTCTGTTGCCCGGGCTGGAGTGCAATGGCATGACCTTGGTTCATTGCAACCTCTGCTTCCCAGATTCAAGCAATTCTCCTGTCTCAGCCTCTGGAGTAGCTGGGACTACAGGCATACAGCACCATGGCTGGATAATTTTTGGATTTTCAATAGAGACAGGGTTTCACCATATTGTTCAGGCTGGTCCCGAACTCCTAACCTCAGGTGATCCACCTGCCTCGGCCTCCCAAAGTTCTGGGATTACAGGCATGAGGAACCATGCCTGGCCTACACACTGAATTTCCAAAGTTAGAAAAATAAAAAATGGGCCTGCCAGGCACGGTAGTTCACACCTGTAATCCCAGCACTTTGGGAGGCCGAGGCGGATGGATCACCCGAGGTCAGGAGTTTGAGACCAGTCTGGCCAACGTGGTAAAACCCTGTCTCTACTAAAAATACAAAAATTAGCCAGGCGTGGTGGCGGGCGCCTGTAATCTCAGCTACTTGGGAGGCTGAGGCAGGAGGATCTCTTGAACCCGGGAGGCAGAGGTTGCAGGGAGCTGAGATCTTGCCATTGCACTCCACCTTGGGCAACAATGAGACTCCGTCTCGAAAGAAAAAAAAATGGGCCTGGTATGGCGGCTCTTGCCTGTAATCCCAGCACTTTGGGGGGCTAAGGCAGGTGATCACCTGAGGTCAAGAGTTCAAGACCAGCCTGGGCAACATGGTAAAACCCCCGTCTCCACTAAAAATACAAAAACTAGTGTCGTGGCGCCCGCCTGTAATCCCAGCTACTCAGGAGGCTGAGGTAAGAGAATCGCTTGAACCTGGGAGGCAGAGGTTGCAGTGAGCCAAGATTGTGCCACTGCACTGCAGCCTGGGCGACACAGCGAGACTCGGTCTCAAAAAAAAAAGGGGGGCACAAATAAAATATCTCACTGGCCAGACACAGTGGCTCACGCCTGTAATCCCAGCACTTTAGGAGGCCAAGGTGGGCTGATCACGAGATCAGGAGTTCGAGACCATCCTGGCCAACGTGGTGAAACCTGGTCTCTACTAAAAATACAAAAATTAGCTGGGCGTGGTGGCGGGCACCTGTAATCCCAGCTACTCGGGAGGCTGAGGCAGGAGAATCGCCTGAACTCGGGAGGCGGAGGTTGCAGTGAGCTGAAATTGCGCCACTGACTCCAGCCTGGGCGACAGAGTGAGATTCCGTCTCAAAAATAAATAAAAATGCAGTTTGGGAGGCCAAGGCAGGCAGATCACGAGGTTAGGAGACCGAGACCATCCTGGCTAACACAGTGAAACCCCGTCTCTACTAAAAATACAAAAAAAAAAAAAAATTAGCCAGGCGTGGTGGCGGGCGCCTGTAGTCCCAGCTACTCGGGAGGCTGAGGCAGGAGAAAGGCGTGAACCCAGGAGGCGGAGCTTGCAGTGAGCCAAGATCGCGCCACCGCACTCCAGCCTGGGAGACAGAGCAAGACTCCGTCTCAAAAAAATAGATAAATAAAAATAAAATAAAATATCCATTAATAATTTTAATAATGAGTGCATGTTGAAATGATGTAATTTTGGATATGTTGGGCTAAAGTAAATATTATTAAAATTAACCACTTCGGGGCTATGCACAGCGGCTCACACCTGTAATCCCAGAACTTTGGGAGGATCTCTTGAGCCTAGGAGTTTGAGGCCAGCCTGGGCAACATAGCAAGAACTTGTCTCAAAAAAAATAAATACATAAATAACAGGCCAGGTGCAGTGGCTCACGCCTGTAATCCCAGCACTTTGGGAGGCCGAGGCGGGCGGATCATGAGGTCAGGAGATCAAGACCATCCTGGCCAACATGGCGAAACCCCGTCTCTACTAAAAATACAAAAATTAGTTGGGCGTGGTGGCGCACCCTTCTAATCCCAGGTACTCGGGAGGCTGAGGCAGGAGAATCACTTGAACCCGGGAGACAGAGGTTGCAGTGAGCGGAGATCACGCCACTGCACTCCAACCTGGCGACAGAGCAAGACTCCATCTCAAAAAAATAAAAATAGATAAAATATATAAATAACAAAAAAAGATGAACCATAACAAGTATTGGTGAGGATGTGGAGAAACCAGAATTCTCATAAGTGGGGCAACCCCTTTGGAAAAGAGTCAAAAGTTTAAACATAGAGTTGCTATATGTACTGGCAATTCCACCCCAAGATATATGCCCGAGAGAACTAGAAACCTGTTCACACAAACACGCGTGAATTTTCAAAACAGCAATATTCACAAGAGTCAAAAAGTGAAAATAGGGCCAGGCATGGTAGCTCATGCCTGTAATCCCATCACTTTGGGAGGCCGAGGTGGGCGGATCCCTTGAGGCCAAGAGTTCCAGACCAGCCTGGGCAACATGGTGAAAGCCTGTCTCTACTTAAAAAATACAAAAATTAGCCAGGCGTAGTGGTGCACGCCTGTAGTCCCAGCTACTTGGAAGGCTGAGGCAGGAGAATTGCTTGAACCTGGGAAGAGGAGGTTGCGGTGAGCTGAGATCATGCCTCTGCACTCCAGCCTGGGCGACAGAGTGAGACTCCATCTCAAAAACAAACAAACAAACAAAAAAAACTGAAAATAGACCAGGAGCAGTGGCCCACGCTTCTAGTCCCAGCTACTCGGGAGGCTGAGGCAGTAGGATCAACAGAGGCTGGGAGTTTGAGGCTGCAGTGAGCTGGGATTATGTCACTACACTCCAGTGTGGGCAATAGAACAAGACCCTGTCTCTATTGAAAAGAAGAAAATAAGGCTGGGCGCAGTGGCTCACGCCTATAATCCCAGTACTTTGGGAGGCCGAGGCGGCAGGATTGCTTGAGTTCAGGAGTCCAAGACCAGCCTGGGCAACATGGTGAAAACCAATCTCTACAAAAAGTACAAAAACTAGGGGCCAGGCGCAGTAGCCCGCAGCCTGTAATTCCAGCACTTTGGGAGGCTGAGGCGGGCAGATCACCTGAGGTCAGGAATTGGAGACCAGCCTGGCCAACATGGTGAAACCCAGTCTCTACTAAAAATACATAATTATCCGGGCGTGGTGGCTGGCGCCTGTAACCCCAGCTACTCGGGAGGCTGAAGCAGGAGAACTGCCTGAACCTAGGAGACGGAGGTTGCAGTGAGCCGAGATCGTGCCATTGCCCTCCAGCCTGGGCAACAGAGTGAGACTCTTGTCTCAAAAACAAAACAAAACAAAACAAAAAACAAAAACTCACCAGTCATGGTGGCGGGCGCCTGTGGTCCCAGCTACTTGGGAGGCTGAGGTGGGAGGATCACCTGAGCCCGGGAGGTGGAGGTTGCAGTGAGCCATGATCACGCCACTGCATTCCAGCCTGGCAACAGAGCCAGATCCTGTCTCAAAAAAAAAAAAATTTTTTTTTAAAAAGAACTATTCTAACATCCTCCCTCACAGGTGAGCCCACTGCGGCTGGCAGAGAGCAAGCTCCCTGCCCAGGTCTACACTCCAGGTCCCTGGTGGCTCTGGGACTCCCACCTGAGAGCCCTGGAGCCCCCAGGAGTCTCATTCAGGATGCCAGCTCCATCTGCTTCAGGGTGATGGGGCTTTGGGCATCAGTGCAGGCATCCAACCCAGGCCAGGCTGGGCCAGCACGGAACCGGATCATATGGCGGAATCAGATCAAAGGGTCCTTCCCGGCACCGTGGGGCCAGTCGCCCGGCCGCTATTCTAAGGGTCTCCTGCAGGGCCCTTTTCTCTGGCCCAGCCCTGTGTCCCACAGAAATCTTTAGCTGGGAGGTCCTGGCCTCTAACTTCCCATTTCTCTGGATGGAGGATTAACGATGACCCTGTCATCAAAGATAAAACACGGTCGGGAATGAGATGTACTGTTGTATGAATCCCCACCGAACTCGTAGATATCTACACATTTTCATTTATGTATTTATTTTAGATGGAGTCTCCCTCTATTGTCCAGGTTGGAGTGCAGTGGCACAATCTCAGCTCACTGCAACCTCCGCCTCCTGGGTTCAAGCGATTCTCCTGCCTCAGCTTCCCGAGTAGCTGGGATTACAAGTGTGCGCCACCACACCTGGCTAGTTTTTTTTTGTATTTTTAGTGGAGACGGGGTTTCACCATATTGGCCAGGCTGGTCTTGAACTCCTGACCTTGTGATCCACCCACCTCGGCCTCCCAAAGTGCTGGGATTACAAGTGTGAGCCACCGTTCCTGGCCTGTGTTTTTCTTTTTTTGAGACAGAGTCTTGCTCTGTCGCCCAGGCTGGAGTGCAGTGACGCAATCTTGGTTCACTGCAACCTCTGCCTCCTGGGTTCAAGCGATTCTCCTGTCTCGGCCTCCCGAGTAGTTGGGATTACAGGTGCCCACCACCATGCCCAGCTAATTTTTGTATTTTTAGTAAAGACGGAGTTTCACCATGTTGCCCAGGCTGGTCTCGAACTCCTGACATCAAGTAATCCACCTACCTTGGCCTCCCAAAAAGCTGGGATTACAGGCATGAGCCACTAAGCCTGGCCTTGAATTCGTAAATTTGATGACACTCTGGATATAAAGAGGCAGAGTGAGCCGGGCGCGGTGGCTCACGCCTGTAATCCCAGCACTTTGGGAGGCCGAGGAGGGTGGATCACGAGGTCAGGAGATTGAGACCATCCTGGCTAACATGGTGAAACCCCGTCTCTACTAAAAAATGCAAAATTTAGCCGGGCGTGGTGGTGGGCACCTGTAGTCCCAGCTACTCGGGATGTTGAGGCAGGAGAATGGCGTGAACCTGGGAGGCGGAGCTTGCAGTGAGCCGAGATCGCGCCACTGCACTCCAGCCTGGGCGACAGAGAGAGACTCCATCTCAAAAAAATAAAAATAAAAAAAAAAAAAAGTGAAAAAGAGGCAGAGTGACCTTGGGTGGGTAAACTGTGACAAATGGTAATGCTATGGTAATAGGAAAAAGTGATGCTTATGACTATTTATGGTAGTCCTGGGGAAAATGCTTTCTTTGCATTCTCTCATCCTCACCAAACTGCAGGTTCTGTTAAGGGAACTGGCATATGGGTGGGGGCCCCAAGTTATAACAGAGAGCCCCAGGTTACAAGTGTGGGCTTAAGTTACAGGTGAGGGCCTCAATTATAGGTTGGAGAGGCCCAGGTTCCTGGCGGGGTGTAGGTTTACAGGTGCGGGACTGGGGTTTCAGGTGAAGGCCGGGGTTACAGTGAGTGCCACAGGTTACAGTTGCAGGGGCCCAGGTTCTAGGTGACGGTCTGGGTTATAGATGGGAGAGGCCCAGGCTCCAGGTGGGGGGCCGCAGGTTACACATGAGGGCCTCAGGTTCCTGGTAGGAACCCCAGGTTACAGTTGCAGGGGCCCAGGTTCTAGGTGAAGGCCTGGGTTACAGATGGGAGAGGCTCAGATACTAGGTGGGGGTCCCTGGTTACAAGTGGAGGGGCCCAGGTTTCAGGTCGGGGCCTGGGTTCTAGGTGGGGAACTGGGTTTTCTTTCTTTTTTTTCTTTGAGACGGTGTCTTGCTTTGTTGCTCAGGCTGGAGTGCAGTGGCGCAATCTCGGCTTACTGCAAGCTCCGCCTCCCGGGTTCATGCCATTCTCCTGCCTCAGCCTCCCGAGTAGCTGGGACTACAGGCGCCCGCCACCATGCCTGGCTAATTTTTTGTATTTTTAGTAGAGACGGGGTTTCACCGTGTTAGCCAGGATGGTCTCGATCTCCTGACCTCGTGATCTGCCCGCCTTGGCCTCCCAAAGTGCTGGGATTACAGGCGTGAGCCACCGCGCCCAGCCGGTTAACTGGGTTTTCAGGTGAAGGCCGGGGTTCCAAAGGGGGGCACAAGTTCCTGGTGGAGGTCCCAGGCCCCAGGTGGGGGCTGGGTTCCAGGTTCAGAGGTCCCCGGTTCTAGGTGAGGGCCTGGGTTACAGATGGGAGAGGCCCAGGTCCCAGGTGGGGGCTGAGTTTCAGGTTCAGAGGTCCCAAGTTATAGGTGGGGGCTTCTGCCAGCCCCGCCCAGGGCTCAGGCCTCCCTCCATCTCTTCCTCCAGGCTGTCACCTGTCATCTCTCCTACCCACCCATGACTCCCCCCAAACACACAGATCCTGCCCTCCAGCCTGCAGGGCAGGAGCTCTCCTACCATTTCCTCCCCTAGAACCCCTCGCTGACCCCACGTTCCCCCCGGCTCCGATGCCCAGGCCCCCGTTCACCCCCACCCTGCGGAGAAATGCCCGCCAGTCCTCCCTCCTGGCCTCTGTCTGGCCGCAGACTCCAGTGTCCCAGACCTCCTCCGCTAGTGGTCTGAAAGTCGGGGCCTTGATCGCAACCGCCCCGCCTCACGGACCTAGCTCAGCCCCCCGCGCAATGGAGTGGGGTCGAGCCTCGCACCCACTGGCCCCGCAGCAGCCAGAGGGGCCTTTCCCAGACCCCTGCCAGGTATCCGGTCGCGGACAGAAAAGGGGCCGGCGGTCTGCGCGGACCGCTGTGGCCGCCAGGTGGCGGGCGCGGGCTGCGGCGGAGGGGCCCGCGTCCGGGTTGAGTGCGCGTGCGCGAGGCTGCCCGCTAGGCCGAGCCCCCTCGCCCTGGACCCCGCCCCGCGGTGAGATCCTCCGGGTCCGGAGGCCCCTTCGGGAGCGCAGGGCAAGAGGCAGGAGGAGGGGACGTGCAGGATCCGCTGCAAATAATCCGAGAACTGTCCTCACCACATTCGGCTAAAAAAAAGGTGAAAAATAGGCCGGGCGCGGTAGCTCACGCCTGTAATCCCAGAACTTTGGGAGGCCAAGGCGGGCGGATCACCTGAGGTCAGGAGTTCGGGACCGGCCTGGCCAACATGGCGAAACCCCATCTCTACTAAAAATACAAAAATTAGCCGGGCGTGGTGGCGGGCACCTGTAATCCCAGCTAGTTGGGAGGCTGAGGCGGGAGAATCGCTTGAACCTGGAAGGCGGTGGTTGCAGTGAGCCGAGATCATGCCACTGCACTCCAGCCTGGACAATAGAGCAAGACTCCGCCTCAAAAAAAAAAAAAAAAGTAAAAAATAATAGGCCGGGCGCGGTGGCTCACGTCTGTAATCACAGCACTTTGGGAGGCCGAGGCGGGCAGATCACGGGGTCAGGAGATCGAGACCATCCTGGCTAACAGGGTGAAACCCTGTCTCTATTAAAAATACAAAAAATTAGCCGGGCGTGGTGGCTGGCGCCTATAGTCCCAGCTACTCGGGAGGCTGAGGCAGGAGAATCGCTTGAACCCGGGAGGTAGAGGTTGCAGTGAGCCGAGATCGCACCACTGCTCTCCAGCTTGGGGACAGAGCGAGACTCCCAAAGTGCTGGGAATACAGGCGTGAGCCACTGTGCCCTGCCATGAAACATATTTTAGAATTCTGATAAAATATATGTAACATGACATTTATTCCCTTTTTTTTTTTTGAAACGGAGTCTTGCTCTGTTGCCCAGGCTAGAGAGCAGTGGCACGATCTCGGCTCACTGCAACCTCTGTCTCCCGGTTCAAGGGATTCTCCTGCCTCAGCCTCCCGAGTAGCTGGGACGACAGGCGCCCGTCACCATGCCCAGCTAATTTTTATATTTTTATTAGAGACGTGTTTGCACCATATTGGCCAGGCTAGTCTTGAACTCCTGACCTTGTGATCCACCTGCCTCGGCCTCCCAAAGTGCTGGGATGACAGGCGTGAGCCACCGTGCTCGGCCTTTTTTTTTTTTTTTTTTTTTTTTTGAGACAGGGTCTTGCTCTCTCACCCAAGCTGGATTACAGGTGGGGGACTGGGGTTTAAGGTGGGGGACTGGGGTTTCAGGTGAAGGCTGGGGTTGCAGGTAAGTTCTAAAGTTCCAGGTGGAGGGGCTGACAGTGTAGGTGAGGGCCTGGGTTACAGGTTGGGGAGGCCCAGGTTCCAGGTGGGGGGGTGGGTTCCAGGTTGGGGGGTGGGTTCCAGGTGGGCGACTGGGGTTTCAGGTGAAGGCTGGGGTTACAGGTAAGTTCTAAAGTTCCAGGTGGAGGGGCTGACAGTGTAGGTGAGGGCCTGGGTTCCAGGTGGGGGACAAGGGTTTCACGTGAAGCCTGGGCTTACAGGTAAGTTCTACAAGTTCCAGGTGGAGGAGCTGACTGTGTAGGTGAGGGCCTGGGTTCCAGACGGGAGAGGCCTGGGTTCCAGATGCAATTGTAGCTCACTGCAGCCTCAGACTCCATGGCTCAAACAGTCCTCCCACCTCAGCCTCACAAGTAGCTGCGAGTACAGGTGCATGCCACCAGGCCTGGTTAATTTTTTTAACATTTCTTTTGTAGAGACAGGGACTCGCTATGTTGAACTCCTGGGCTAAGTTGATCCTTCTGAGTCAGTTGAGGACAGGAGTTTGAAACCAGCCTGGGCAACATAGTAATAACCCATCTTGACAAAAATAGCAGTTAACCATGCCTAGCTAATTTTTTTGTATTTTTTTGTAGAGATGGGGTCTTGCTATGTTAGTCAGGCTGGTCTCAAACTCCTGACCTCAAGTGATCCTCCCGCCTTGGCCTCCCAGCGTGCTGGGGTTGCAGGCATCCGCCCCTGCGCCCGGCCTCCATGCCCAGCCCCCGTACCCGGCCTCCGTTTAACTTCTTGTGGAGCTACCACACTCTTTTCCCCAGCGGCTGCAGTCTGGGTATGCTTTTGACTCTTCAGTTTTACAACAAGGGAATGCATCACTATTCAAAAACTTAAATTATCACAGAAAAAAATCAGCAAATTCTAGACTGTGGGAAACTTAACAGGAAAAACAACTGGGTTTCATACAAAAGAAAAAAGAAAAAAAACAAAACAAAAACAAACCACAGAAAGAGAGAGGGAGGGTGAGCCTGCAGATTAAAAGGCACATAAGAGGCCGGTGAGGTGGCTCAGCCTGTCATCCCAGCACTGTGCAGGGCCAGGAGGGAGGATCACTTGAGACCAGCAGTTCGAGACCAGCCTGGCCAACATGGAAAACCCCATCTCTACTAAAAATACAAAAATTAGCCGGGCATACTGGCAGGTACCTGTAATCCCAGCTACTCGTGAGGCTGAGGCAGGAGAATCGCTTGAACCCTGGAGGCAGAGGTTGCAGTGAGCTGAGATCGCACCACTGCACCCCAGCCTGGGCGACAGAGCGAGACTCTGTCTCAAAAAATATATATAAATAAATAAAATAAAATAAATAAAAAGCACACAAGAGGTTTATAAACTGTTAACTAATTGCAGGCTTTATTCAGATCCATAACCCAGAAACTATTTTTAAAAATTAGACAATTTGGGCCTGACACAGTAGCTCACACCTGTAATCCCAGCATGTTGGGAGGCTAAGGCAGGTGGATCACTGGATCCCAGGAGTTTGAGACCAGCACGGGGAACACGGCAAAACCTCGTCTCTAGTAAAAATACAAAAAAATTAGCCAGACGTGTCTGGGAGCGGTGGCTCACGCCTGTAGTCCCAGAACTTTGGGAGGCCAAGGCGGGCGGATCATGAGGTCAGGAGATCGAGACCATCCTGGCTAACACGGTGAAACCCCGTCTCTACTAAAAGTACAAAAAATTAGCCTCGCAGTGGCGCGCGCCTGTAGTCCCGGCTACTCAGGAGGCTGAGGCAGGAGAATTGCTTGAACCCGGGAGGCAGAGCTTGCAGTGAGCCGAGATCGTGCCACTGCACTCCAGCCTGGGTGACAGAGCAAGACTCTGTCTCAAAAAAAAAAAAAAGAGAAAAAAAAAAAAAAGACGCATAAGAGAAGCATTTGCTACTATGAAATTTGTACACAGGCTTTTCTGTGGATGTTGATCCTCCCGTGGGTACTTGGGTATTACCTGGGATGGAATGACTCGGTTATATCCTGCATCAGTTGTGTGTGGTGGTCTGGACCGTGGAACCCTGGGCATGTGGTCATTTTCTTCCAACTCTAATAATGTCCTTTTTTTTTTTTTTGACACATAGTCTCACTCTATTGCCTGGGTTAAAGTGCAGTGCAGCTGTCTTGGCTCACTGCAACCTCCCTCTCCCCAGTTCAAGTGATTCTCCTGCCTCAGCCTCCCAATTAGCTGGGATGACAGGCACCCGCCACCACACCTGGCTTATTTTATTTTATTTTATTTTATTTTATTTTATTTTATTTTATTTTTTGTATTTTTAGTAGAGACAGGGTTTCTCCATGTTGGCCAGGCTGGTCTCGAACTCCTGACCTCAAGTGATCTACCTGCTTCAGCCTCCCAAAATGCTGGGATTACAGGCTTGAGCCATCATGCCCACCCTCTTCATTTTTTATTATTTTTATTATTTATTTATTTGAGATGGAGTTTTGCTTTTGTTGCCCAAGCTGGAGTGCAATGGCGCGACCTCGGCTCACTGCAACCTCCACCTCCCGGGTTCAAGCAATTCTCCTGCCTCAGCCTGCTGAATAGCTGGGATTACAGGCATATGCCCCCATGCCCGGCTAATTTTTTTTTTTTTTTTGAGACAGAGTCTTGCTCTGTCGCCCAAGCTGGAGTGCAGTGGCACAATCTCAGCTCACTGCAAACTCCGCCTCCTGGGTTCAGGCCATTCTCTTGCCTCAGCCTCCCGAGTAGCTGGGACTACAGACGCCTGCCACCACGCCCGGCTAATTTTTTGTATGTTTAGTAGAGACGGGGTTTCACTGTGTTAGCCAGGATGGTCTCGATCTCCTGACCTCGGGATCCGCCCGCCTCGGCCTCTCCAAGTGCTGGGATTACAGGCATGAGCCACCGCACCTGGCCCAATTTTTTTTTTTTTCAGACAGGGTCTCACTCTGTTCCCCAGGCTGAAGTGCAGTGGCATGATTACCGCTCACTGTAGCCTCCACCTCCCTGGGCTCAGGTGATCCTCTGACTTCAGCCTCCCACACCCAGCAAATTTTTAAATATTTGTTTGTAGGCCAGGCTGATCTTGAACTCTTGGGCTCTAGTGAGACTCCTGCCTCAGCCTCCCAAAGTGCTGCAAACACAGGTGTGGGCCACCATCCCCAGCCCCACTGTCCTTTAATCTTCCCTCATCAGGACTGGTTCCCTCCTGCCACCTCAAAGGCTCCTCCCCATGGACCCACATAACTGTCTCCTTCAAGAATCACTTGAAGTTGCCGGGCACGGTGGCTCACGCCTGTAATCCCAGCACTTTTGGAGGCCGAGGCAGGCAGATCACCTGAGGTCGGGAGTTCGAGACCAGCCTGGCCAACATGGAGAAACCCCATCTCTACTAAAAATACAAAACTAGCTGTGTGTGGTGGCGGCCGCCTGTAATCCCAGCTACTCAGGAGGCTGAGGCAGGAGAATCGCTTGAACCCGGGAGGTGGAGGTCGCAGTGAGCCCAGATTGTGCCATTGCACTCCAGCTTGGGTGACAAGAGCGAAACTCCAACTCAAAAAAATAAAATAACCGCCTCGTTCACTCATTTAGGTCATAGCTCAGTGGTCACCTCCTCCGAACAGCCTTTGCTGGCCCCCTGTCTGGGTCTCCCACATCCCCACACCCTGCCCCCGTCAACCCTGTCTGCAGGCCTCTGCTGACTCACCCGACTTGAGAGGTGCTTTGAAGGTTCTGCTATGGTTCTCACTCACAGGAAGGTGTGACTGCCTGCTCCCACCGGTGCCTAGAGGAAGAGGGAGGAGACCTCCCAGCCCAGACGACCTGAAGGCTGATAGCAACAATGGCTGACATAGACTGACCTAAAGTTTCTGGTCCAGGACTAAAGTTCCTCCATGCCGTACACCACCACTTTACCGACGAGACCTCAGTGGCTCTGAGATGTCCCTGAATCCTTGCCTGGGGACAAAGAATCACATAGAGCAGGGGTCAGCCCACCTATTTTGTTAAGGGCCAGGGAGCAAATACTTTCAACTTTGGAGGCCAGCCAGTGCAAGCAGCCACTGGCTGGGCACGGGGGCTCACCCAGTAATCCCAAGGCTTTGGGAGGCTGAGGCGGGAAGATCACTTGAGGCCAGGAGTTCGAGACCAGGCTGAGCAACATAGTGAGATCCCCATCTCTACTAAAAAAAAACCTTAAAACTATTACCTGGGCATGGTGGCTTGTGCCTGTAATCCCAGTTACTCAGGAGGCTGCGGTGGGAGGATCCCTTGATCCTAGGAGGCAGAGCAGTCTCTGCCTGTGAGCCCTGTTTGCACCACTGCCCTCCAGCCTGCATGGCAAAGCGAAACCCTGTCTCAAAAAGAAAAAAAAAGAGGCTGGGCATAGTGGCTCACACCTGTAATCCCTGCACTTTGGGAGGCTGAGGTGAGCAGATCACTTGAGGTCAGGAGTTTGAGACCAGCCTGGCCAACATGAGAAACCCCGTCTCTACTAAAAATACAAAATTATCCAGGTGTGGTGGTGCGCACCCATAATCTCAACTGCTCGGGAGGCTGAGGCAGGAGAATCGCTTGAACTTGGGAGGTGGAGGTTGCAGTGGGCCGAGATTGCACCACTGCACTCCAGCCTGGGTGACAGAGCGGGGCTGTGTCTCAATTAAAAAAGAGAAACAAAACAAAGCAAAACAAAACAAAAAGGCTGGCTGTGGGGGCTCACGCTTGTAATCCCAGCACTTTGGGAGGCCGAGGCGGGCAGATCACAAGGTCAGGAGTTCAAGACCAGCCTGGCCCAACATGGTGAAACCCCATCTCTTCAAAAATACAAAAAATTGGCTGGGTGCGGTGACTCACGCCTGTAATCCCAGCACTTTGGGAGGCTGAGGTGGGTGGATCACGAGGTC
This sequence comes from Pan troglodytes, assembly GCF_028858775.2. Taxonomy (NCBI): domain Eukaryota; kingdom Metazoa; phylum Chordata; class Mammalia; order Primates; family Hominidae; genus Pan; species Pan troglodytes. Next base: position 3,484,925 of record NC_072418.2, on the reverse strand, counting down.
AGGAGTTCAAGACCAGCCTGGCAAATACGGTGAAACCCTGTCTCTACTAAAAAAAAAAAAAAAAAAAAAAATTAGCCAGGCTTGGTGGCGGGCGCCTGTAGTCCCAGCTACTCGGGAGGCTGAGGCAGGAGAATGGCGTGAAGACAAGAGGCAGAGGTTGCAGTGAGCCGAGATGGCGCCGCTGTACTCCAGCCTGGGCGACAGAGTGAGACTCCATCTCAAAAAAAAAAAAACCAAAAAAACAAAGAACTAGCTGGGTGTGATGGTGGGCGCCTGTAGTTCCAGGTACTCGGGAGACTGAGGCAGGAGAATCACTTGAACTTGGGAAGCGGAGGTTGCAGTGAGCTGAGATCATGCCATTGCACTCCAGCCTGGGCGAGAGAGTGAGACTCCATCTCAAAACAAACAAACAAATAAACAAACAAATGAAAATACAAAAAATTAGCCGGGTGTAGTGGTGGGCGCCTGTAGTCCCAGCTACTTGGGAGGCTGAGGCTAGACAATTGCTTGAACCCGGGAGGCGGAGGTTGCAGTGAGCCGAGATCGCGCCACTGCACTCCAGCCTGGGCGACAGAGCAAGACTCTGTCTCAAAAAAACAAAAACAAAACCAAAACAACCCGCATGTATTCATTGAGCAGTACTGGATCCCACTCATTCATCCTCTGATGTCTACTGGTGCTGCCTCCATGCCAGCCCTTCCATGGGATGGGTGGCCTGCTTAGCACAGCTGGGCCTTCTTTGCCAACTGCTATCCCACCCCTGCCAATCATGCCTCTGTCCATAGAGAAGGGTTTTTTTGTTTTTGTTTTTTGTTATTATTATTATTTCCTTTTTTTTTTTGAGACAGAGTCTAGCTCTGTCACCCAGGCTGGAGTGCGGTGGCGCGATCTCGGCTCACTGCAAGCTCCGCCTCCCGGGTTCACACCATTCTCCTGCCTCAGCCTCCTGAGTAGCTGGGACTATAGGCGCCCGCCACCACTCCTGGCTAATTTTTTGTATTTTTAATAGAGACGGGGTTTCACCGTGTTAGCCAGGATGGTCTGGATCTCCTGACCTCGTGATCCACCTGCCTCAGCCTCCCAAAGTGCTGGGATTACAGGCGTGATCAACCATGCCCGGCCTATTTTTTTTTTTTTTTTTTTGAGAAGGAGAGTCTCACTGTGTTGCCCAGGCTGGAGTGCAGTGGCGCAATCTCAGCTCACTGCAAACTCTGCCTCCCGGGATCAAGCAATTCTCTGCCTCAGCCTCCCGAGTAGCTGGGATTACAGGCATCCGCCACCATGCCCAGCTAATTTTCGTATTTTTAGTAGAGACAGGGTTTCACCATCTTGGCCAGGCTGGTCTTGAACTCCTGACTTCGTGATCCACCCGCCTCAGCCTCCCAAAGTGCTGGGATTACAGGCATGAGCCACCGCACCCAGCCCTTTTTTTTTTTTTTTTTTGAGAGAGTCTTACCCTGTCACCCAGGCCGGAGGGCAGTGGTGTAATCTCAGCTCACTGCAAACTCCACCTCCTTGGTTCAAGAGATTCTCCCTCCTCAGCCTCTTGAGTTGCTGGGACCACAGGTGTGCGTCACCATGCCCGGCTCATGTTTTGTAATTTTTTTTTTTTTTTGAGACAGAGTCTTGCTCTGTCGCCCAGGCTGGGAGTGCAGTGGCACGATCTCGGCTCGCTGCAAGCTCCGCCTCCCGGGTTCAAGCGATTCTCCTGCCTCAGCCTCCCGAGTAGCTGGAATTACAGGCATGCAACACCACTCCCAGCTAATTTTTGTATTTTTAGTAGAGACAAAGTTTCACCATGTTGTCCAGGATGGTCTTGAACTCTTGACCTCGTGATCTGCCCGCCTCGGCCTCCCAAAGTGCTGGGATGACAGGCGTGAGCCGCCGCGCCCATCCCGACCACGAGTTTTCACCCAATTGGCTCACTCCATACAACCATGTGATCCCCGCCTGGCCAATCTGGGCATCCCCTTACCAGGCCACAGCCCTTGGTTCCACCAGGAGATGTGACCCAGGCTGGGCGAATGAGAACCTCCCTGGCACTTTGGTGGCCCCACCTTGGGAAGAGGTGTTGACTCCTGCCAGGGCTGTTAAGATGATGGGCAGATGAGATTTGGGGCTTGTGGCATCATCTTTTCCCCGTAAAGGCAAAGTCTGTTGAAGAAAAAAAAAAACAAGAGAGGTCGGGCGCGGTGGCTCACGCCTGTAATCCCAGCACTTTGGGAGGTCATGGCGGGTGGATCACCTGAGGTCAGGAGTTCAAGACCAGCCTGGCCAACATGGCGAAAGCCCATCTCTACTAAAAATACGTAAATTAGCCAGACATGGTGTCGCACGCCCGTAGTCCCAGCTACTCGGGAGGCTGAGGCAGGAGAATCGCTTGAACCCGGGAGGCGGAGCTTGCAGCGAGCTGAGATCGCGCCACTGCACTCCCAGCCTGGGCGACCGAGCAAGACTGTCTCGAAAAAAAAAAAAAAAAAGAAAGGAAAAGAAAAGAAAAAAGCCAAGAGAGGGGATGGCAATGCTAAGAGATGGAGAATTGGACACATCCTTGTGACACTGACCGAGGGTCCTGGATCCAGCTGTGTCTGAAACCCGCCAGACCAGTAGGGCTCAACCAAGGGTGATTACACCCCCAGGGGACACTCAGCAATGCCTGGAGATGTTTTTGGTCACCATGACCGGGTGGGGACGCTACAGACGTTGACTGGGTGGAGGCCAGGGTCATTGCTGAGCACCCTGTGTGCCCAGGACGGCCCCCACCCTAGTGAATGGTCCTTTCCAGAACATCAAGAGTGCTGAGAGGGGTGGCCTTGAGTTAGTTCTATCCCTAAGTCTTTCAGTTCCATGAGCAAAAAATTCCTGTTTTTTAAAAAGGAGCCAGTTGTAGTTTCAATTTCTGTCAGCCGCAACCAAATGATTCTCGTTTTTTTTTTTTTTTTTTTTTTTTTTGAGGTGGAGTCTGGCTCTGTCGCCCAGGCTGGAGTGCAATGGCGCGATCTCAGCTCACTGCAACCTCTGCCTCCCAGATTCAATAGATTCTCCTGCCTCAGCCTCTTCAGTAGCTGGGACTATAGGCGTGCACCACCACCCCCGGCTAATTTTTGTATTTATACTAGAGACAGGGCTTCACCATGTTGGCCAGGTGGATCTCAAACTCCTGACCTCAAGTGATTTGCTCGCCTCGGCCTCCCAAAGTGCTGGGATTACAGGCGTGCGCCACTATGCCCAACTTGAAGGTTTTTTTTCTTTTTTTTAATATAAACTCTTCACCATACCCCAAGCCCCACTCCAAACACTTAACACATACCAGAACTTACCAAATTCTCACAAAAGCCTTCCAAAGGAGGTACCACGATTATCCTCATTTTATAGATGGGCAAACTGAAGTGTGGGAGGTCATGCGCCTTCCTGAGGTCACAGAGCCCCGGGGGGAAGTGGCGGGATTTGAACGGTGGAAATCTTCACTACTTGCTCCCACACTCCTCTTTTGTTTTTTTGAGACGGAGTCTTGCTCTGTCACCCAGGCTGGAGTGCAGTGGTGCGACCTCGGCTCGCTGCAACCTCCACCTCCCAGGTTCAAGCAATTCTCCAGCCTCAGCCTCCCGAGTAGCTGGGATTACAGGCACCCGCCACCAAGCCCGGCTAATTTTTGGTAGAGACAAGGTTTCTCCATGTTGGCCAGGCTGGTCTCGAACTCCTGACCTCAGGTGATCAGCCTGCCTCGGCTTCCCAAAGTGCTGGGATTATAGGCATGAGCCACCGCGCCCAGCCCTGCTCCCTGACTTTTGTTTCAACTCTGCCAGTCCCGCTTGCAACCCTGTGGACGTGAGAAGGCCTGCAGGGAAGGGAAAGCACTCTCCACCCATTGCAACCCCCCACCCCCCAGTTCTCACCTCCTAGAACCCAGATTCCCACTTGTGCCCTGTGGATGCTGGCCTGGGCTGAGCACTGTGGCTCACGCCTGTCATCCCAGCACTTTGGGAGGCTGAGGCAGGTGGATCACCTGAGGTCAGGAGTTCAAGACCAGCCTGGCCAACATGGCGAAACCCTGTCTCTACTAAAAATAGAAAATTTAGCCGGGCGCGGTGGCAGGCGCCCGTAATCCCAGCTACTGGGGAGGCTGAGGCGACAGAATCACTTGAACCCGGGAAGCTGAGGTTGCAGTGAGCCGAAATCGCACCACTGCACCCATGCCTGGGCAACAAGAGTGAAACTCTGTCTCAAAAAAAAAAAAAAAAAAAAAAATTGATGCCAGGGCTGGGGCTGGGGAGTCCAAGTTTTCCCCAAGTCCCCATGGGACGCAGCAGAAACTGGCCCTCAGAGGAGGTGGTCAGACTCCTCACAGTTCTCCAAATGCCCCCAGGCCCTCCATTGCCCAGCCCCTCCCGTGCTACTGGCACCTAGAATGAGTCAGCCAGGAGTGGCCCTGGCTTCTCTGGAATTTCCCTCGGGGCCGGGCAGTGGATCCGAGGTGAAGGTCCAGGAAGTCCCCACACAGGTGACATCAGCACTGGGCTGACCACTGCGTACACTCAGGGCAGCCATGGTGGGGCCTGGAGCCGGTTCCCCCTCCTGGGACCCTTGCCCTGCACTCACGTGGCAGGGGCCTGCCTGCGAAGGGCCAAGGTGCCTGTGTCCTAGGCTGCTCCAGCATCCGGCTTCTTCGTGGCCTGGGGACCCCCTCGGGGTGTGTCTGTTCTCTGTAGTGGCCCTGGCACCTGCAAGTGGGGCCTGGCCCTGGGTGGCACTGAGAAATTCATCTCGGATGAATACATGGCCCCAACCTGCCCTCCCCACCTTGCAGCCCCATCCAACGATCCAACGCCCCTGCCCTGCCCCCGGCCCTTTGCTCTGGCCCCAGCCCTGGCAGAGCAGATTAGCCCTGGCAGCATCTCCTCTGGTGCCCTACTTCTGCCCGTGGCTCCCCACCGCCCCGGGGACAAAGCCACAGGACCTGGCATTTGAGGCCTCTGCCTTGTCGTCCTTAGACGTGGGCCCAGGGGGTGCAGAGTACCGGTTTGGGGGCATCCTGGGGGCCGTCTCCCCTCCCTCGCATTTTCTGTAGCTCAATCCTGGCTCATAATGAGCACCTGGTGGAAAGTTCAGGCCGGGTGCGGCGGCTCACACCTGTCATCTCAGCACTTTGGGAGACCGAGGTGGGAAGCTCACTTGAAGCCAGGAGTTCAAGATTAGCCTGGGTAACCCAGTGAGACCCCTTCAATACAAACAAGGTTTATTTATTTATTTATTTTTTGTTGAGACGGAGTCTCGCTCTTTCGCCCAGACTGGAGTGCAGTGGTGCGATCCCGGCTCACCGCAACCTCCGCCTCCTGGGTTCAAGCGATTCTCTGGCATCAGCCTCCCGAGTAGCTGGGATTATGGGTGCATGCCACCATGCCTGGCTAATTTTGTTTTTTTTGTTTTTGTTTTTTTTTAGTAGAGAAAGGGTTTCACCACGTTGGCGAGGCTGGTCTCGAACTCCTGATCTCAGGTGACTCACCCGCCTTGGTCTCCCAAAGTGCTGGGATTACAGGCATGAGCCATCGCGCCTGGCCAACAAAATTTAAAATTAACCAGGCATAGTGGTGCGCCTGTCATCCCAGCTACCCTGGAGGCTGAGGAGGGAGGATTGCTCCAGGCAAGGAGTTCAAGGGTTCTGTGAGCCGAGATCAGACCACTGCACTCCAGCCTGGGCGACAGAGCAAAACCTTGTCTCAAAAAAGAAAAAAAAAAGAAAGAAAGAAAAAAGAAGTTCAAAGTTTGGCTCTTTTTTTTTTTTTTTTGAGACGGAATCTTGCTCTCTCTGTCACCCAGGGTGGAGTGCAGTGGTGCGATCTCGGCTCACTGCAACCTCCGCCTCCCTGCTTCAAGCGATTCCCTTGCCTCAGCCTGCCGAGTAGCTGGGATTATAGACGCCCGCCACCACGCCCAGCTAATTTTTTTGTATTTTTAGTAGAGATGGGGTTTCACCGTGTTGGCAGGTTGGTCTCAAACTCCTGACCTCAGGCAAGCCACCCGCCTTGGCCTCCCAAAGTGCTGGGATGACAGGCGTGAGCCACTGCGACCAGCCAAGTTTGGCTCCTTTCTTCATCCTCGGGGCAGCTGAGCCTCCGGCCTCAGTCTGACTACCAGATGAGCCTTCTGATCTGAAATTCGGTCCCTGTGCCTCACCCCATCCAGTACACCGCTAGCCCCACCGTGACTGTACCACTCCCTTGCTCCAGAACCCTCAATGGTTCCCTAGTGCCCCCAGAATACAGGCCATGTCTAGCTTCCAGGCCCTCCAGGGTCCCATCCCTCTCTCCCAGTCCATCTATCCTCACACCCCAAGCCCCGCACACTCTCCCCTGAGTCTTTGTCCCCGCTGAGACTTTGCATGTGCAGTGCCTTCTCCCTGTTTATCCTCCCCGCACAGGGCGACCGGCAGATTGCTGATCATCCTTCACCCAGCCTGCCCTGGGTGCCCGACCTCAGGACACAGCCCTGACCCAGACTAGGCTGCTGCAGCCTGTGCCCAGCCTGGGGTGCTACGTCAGGGGTGTCACTGGGCCCCTTCAACCCAGCTGTCCTAGCGTCAGTGCGGAGGTGGGAAAGCCTGTCCCATGTGGAATCTCAAACCCGTCAGACAGGTTTGTTGTTCCCTAAAGTTGTCTTGGCACAGAGGCTGCCCCGACCTGGCCTGGTAGGATCTCACTCTGGGCCTGGCCCTGGTCATGCAGGTGGCTGCAGGGCCCGGGAACACGCCGGCCAGCACCGGCCTGAGGACACCCTGGAGCAGGTGGCCCTGACCACAGGGAGGGTATGGTGCTGACACGTGAGGGCGGCCACGGGAGGGGGATGGTGGCGAAAGAAGGGACTGAGACAGAGATAGACAGAGATAGAGAAACAGAGACAGAGACAAAGAGAGAGCTAGAGAAACAGACAGAGGGATACAGAGACAGAGACAGGGAGACAAAGACGAAGACAGAGACACGGAGACAGAGACAAAGACACAGAGAGAGACAAACAGAGAGACAGAGGGACACAGAGACAGAGACAGAGAGACAGAGACAAAGAGAGAGACAGAGAAACAGAGAGACAGGCCGGGAGCGGTGGCTCACGCCTGTAATCCCAGCACTTTGGGAGGCCGAGGCGGGCGGATCACGAGGTCAGGAGATCGAGACCAACCTGGCTAACACGGTGAAACCCCGTCTCTACTAAAACATGCAAAAAAAAAAATTAGCCGGGCGTGGTGGCGGGCGCCTGTACTCCCAGCTACTTGGGAGGCTGAGGCAGGAGAATGGCGTGAACCCGGGAGGCGGAGCTTGCAGTGAGCCGAGATCGCGCCACTGCACCCCAGCCTGGGGGACAAAGCAAGACTCCGTCTCAAAAAAAAAAAAAAAAAAAAAAAAGAGAGACAGGGACACAGAGCCAGAGACAGAGAAACAGAGACAGAGGGACACAGAGACACAGACAAAGAGACACAGAAAGAGACAGAAATAAACTGAGACACAGAGAGACAAAGAGAGCCAGAAACAGAGAGATGAAGACAGAGAGACAGAGAGACACGGAGACAGAGAGACAGACAGACAAGGAGACAGAGAAAGAGACAGAGAGAGACAGAGAGACAGATAGAGACAGAGACGGAGACAGACAGAGGGGTGACAGATGTAGCCTCCTGGGTCGGGCAGGCCCAGCTGCTGTGGAATCAGCTTTCCCTTCTGCACACCAGGAAGGGCCTGATTGGGAAAGAAAAGAGCAGAGAGGCAGGAGGGGAAGGGGCGGGTCCGAGGCCCGTCCGCTGGGGAAGTGGGTGGAGGAAGGAGAAGTGGTGAGGAGCCCGGCGCCCAGGAGGGCTGGCAGGGAGGAGGTGCCCCCTCTGCCTGGGAACACAGGGACTTTCCAGAATGTGGAGAAACAGGAAGTGGCTCCATCCCATCCCTGCCCCCGCATCGGGCCGCGCCGGGCCAGACCCACCTGCCTGCCTCACCTGCCCAGGTCTGAGGCTCTGTGCGGGAGCCGCCCGTTACCACCACGCACCTCCCCCTCCCTGGGCACCTGCCTCGGCCCCCTGGATGGCAGAGTGGGCACAGTCCCAGGGTCCTTCTTGCCGCCCAGGAGAGACACTGAGGCCGGGAGGGGAATCCAGGCTGGCATCTCCCAGATGGGGAAACTGAGGCACAGCCCAAGAAGGTCCTTACAAACAACCTTCATGTTTGTCTGAAGTCTTCTGCAATTTGAAATAATTAAGACAGGCTGGACAGAGTGGCTCATGCCTGTAATCCTAGCATTTTAGGAGGCCGAGGCAGGTGGATTGCTTGAGGCCAGGAGTTTGAGACCAGGCTGGGCGACACAGTAAGACCCCATCTCTACAAAAAAAAGAAAGAAAGAAAGAGAGAGAGAAAGAAAGAAAGAAAAAAAGAAAGAAAGAAAGAAAGAAATGGGCCAGGTGTGATGGCTCATGCCTGTAATCCCAGCACTTTGGGAGTCCAAGGTGGGAGGATTGCTTGAGCCCAGGAGTTCAAGACTACTCTGGGTAAAATGGTGAAACCCCGTCTCTATAAAAAGTAAAAAAATTAGCCAGGCATGGTGGTGCATACCTGTAGTCCCAGCTACTTAGGAGGCTGACTGGGGAGGATTGCTTGAGCGCGGCAGGCGGAGGCTGCAGTGGGCTGTGACTATACCACTGCACTCCAGCCTGGGCGACAGGGTGATTCCCAGTCTCAAACAACAACAAAGCCTGGGCGCAGTGGCTCACGCCTGTAATCCTGGCACTTTGGGAGGCTGAGGCAGGTGGATCACGAGGTCAGGAGTTCAAGACCAGCCTGGCCAGGATGGTGGAACCCCGTCTCTACTAAAAATACAAAAAATTAGCCGGGTGTGGCGGCGGGTGCCTGTAGTCCTGGCTGCTCGGGAGGCTGAGGCAGAGAATTACTTGAACCCGGGAGGTGGAGGTTGCAGCGAGCCAAGATCGCGCCACTGCACTCCAGCCTTCTTGTCAACGGAGCGAGACTCCGTCTCAAAAACAACAAAAACAACAACAGCAGCAGCAACAAAAAGTACTCGTCACGTACCTACAGTTGAATTTTAACTGGGTGTCTTGTGTTTGATCTGGCCACCCCACTTCCACAATTCTCTCGAAGGGGCTGGGAAGACATTTAGGAGGACCTGTATGGGATGGGGAAGAGGGAGGGTTTAGGGAGGAGAGTGTTGACGTCAAACACAGCCCCACCAGAAAACCTCCACAAATGTACAACTCTGTCCCCCAGGAGAGCTCTCCACCCTTCACAGGGCACCGAGGACCTGGGCCTGGGCCAGAGCTGGAAGCCTGAGAGCTCTCTGCGGGGTGGGACTACTGGAGGACCGGGCTATCCGCACCTCTGACCAGTTGAGTGTCTCCCCTGGGGGGCTGCTTCCAAAGTCTGAGCCAGGAGAGCTGGTGCCTGCCAGGACCCCCACCTCATCTCTGCCCATCTGTGGCGTCAAAAATGCCTCCTCTCTTGAACTCCAACTGCAGCATTCATCCTTACTATTTTCTCATTGAACATCCACTTCAGTGAGACCATGGACTGGGCCGAGGAAAATCAAGAATTTCCCTAGGGTGGCTCAAGCCTGGAATCCCAGCAATATGGGAGGCCAAGGCAGGCGGATCACGAGGTCAAGAGCTCGAGACCATCCTGGTCAACATGGTGAAACCCTGTCTCTACTGAAAACACAAAAATTAGCCGGGCGTGGTGGCACGTGCCTGTAATCCCAGCTACTTGGGAGGCTGAGGCAAGAGAATCACTTGGACCCAAGAGGCGGAGGTTGCAATAAGATGAGCTCATGCCCCTGCACTCCAGCCTGGGCGAAAGGGCCAGACTTCGTCTCAAAAAAAAAAAAAAAGAATTTCATTTGGAAATATTCGTAGTGGTTAAATTCTATTAGGCACTGTCTGTCCATTGAGTTGTCTGAACAACCTAGCAGCTAGTTGCTATTATTATTATTATCATTATTATTATTATCATTATTATTATTTTTGAGACAGAGTCTTGCTCTGTTGCCCAGGCTACAGTGCAGTGGCACGATCTCAGCTCATTGCAACCTCTGCCTCCCGGGTTCAAGCGATTCTCCTGCCTCAGCCTCCGGAGTGGCTGGGACCACAGGTACGTACCATCATGTCCGGCTTATTTTTGTATTTTTAGTAGAGACAGGGTTTCACCATGTTATCCAGGATGGTCTCAATCTCTTGACCTCGTGATCTTCCCGTCTCAGCCTCCCAAAGTGCTGGGATTACATGTATAAGCCACCGTGCCCGGCCACTAGTTGCTATTATTATCACCCTCCCCATTTTATAGGTGGGAAAACCAGGGCACAGAGAGGTTAAGTAACTCTCCTTGGGTCACACAGCAGATTCACAGCACTGTACTCCAGGCTGGGCCATGAGCCCCAGTCCTGTGTCCCTGCTGCTTTCCGGAGCCACCCCCTGTGATTCCCTGGAAATCCCCGCATCTGACTAATTCCCTAGGCATCCCCCAACTTGGCAGATTCCTGCCTGCTGAGATGGCTGGACCCACCCTGGCCTGGGCAAACTGCCCCCACTTTAGGCAAAATCACCCATCGAGACCTTGTGGTTTCCCGAGGTGGATGTGGCAGAGATCGAGCCCACGCCTCTTCCTGGCTCACTTGGTGACCTCAGGGCAGCTTCTGAACAGTTCGTGCCTCAGTTTCCTCCCTCGTGAAATGCAGGTAATACCAGTCGCTACCCCAGAGGGCCGCTGTGGGAGCAGGGCCGGCGTCATGGGTGTGTGTGACTCGGGGCTTCGCCCACCGCCTGCACTCAGAAGGTCCCGGCGCTCAGCGTGATGCTTTGCTGTTGCCTAACCCAAGCTATGAAATATGTTTTGTGCCGGGGCACCGTGTTTTCATTTCCACTGATCCTCAAAAGTTGTGTGGATGGTCCAGTGTGGGAGGAAATGAGCAGATGCAGCCGCCACCCTCCAGCCCCCAGGCTGGCTTCCTCACCCTTCCAAATCTTTAGTGCCTATTGCTCAATTTAACTGCTGTTCAATTTGCTGTGAAAAGAGTCTCAGCCAGGCACGGTGGCTCATGCCTGTAATCCCAGCACTTTGGGAGGCCGAGGCAGGCGGATCACCTGAGGTCAGGAGTTTGAGACCAGCCTGACCAACATGGAGAAACCCTATTTCTACGGAAAATACAGAATTAGCTGGGCATGGTGGCGCATGCCTGTAATCCCAGCTACTTGGCAGGCTGAGGCAGGATAATCACTTGAACCGGGGAGGAGGAGGTTGCAGTGGGCCAAGATTGCGCCAATGCACTCCAGCCTGGGCAACAGGAGTGAAACTCCATCTCAAAAAAAAGAGAAAATAGTCTCAAAGTTGAGATGAGCACCCAGTTTGCCAAAACTGGGAGGCAGAGGTCATGCCATTGCACTCTGGCCTGGGAGACACAGCAAGACTCCATCTCAAAAAAAAGGAGATTTGGCCGGGTGCGTTGGCTCACGCCCGTAATCCCAGCACTTTGGGTGGCCGAGGCGGGCAGATCACGAGGTCAGGAGATCGAGACCATCCTGGCTAACACGGTGAAACCCCGTCTCTACTAAAAATACAAAAAATTAGCTGGGGTGGTGGCGGGCGCCTGCAGTCCCAGCTACTCAGGAGGCTGAGGCAGGAGAATGGCATGAACCTGGGAGGTGGAGCTTGCAGTGAACCGAGATTGCGCCACTGCACTCCAGCCTGGGCAAGACTCCGTCTCAAAAAAAAAAAAAAAAGAGATTCAGTGTGGAGGGAAGTATCTCTGTCGGGTCCGGCTGCTTTGCGGGACTCTGAGGAAAAGCTCACAACAGGTGGACGCCGTTCTGTCACCATGGGTAAAGGAGACCCCCAATGAGCTGAAGGACAAAATGTCCTTGTGCGCCTTCTGCATCTCACTCTGGACATATCACTTCTGCCTTCTGGGTCTGAGTTTCCCCATCTGCCCCCTTGTGCTTTTGGGTTTGATGACAGGGGTCCTTGGCCTGAATTTTTTTTTTTTTTTTTTTTTTGACGGGGTCTTGTCATGTCACCCAGGCTGGAGTGCAATGGCACGATCTCAGCTCACTGCAACCTCCGCCTCCCAGATTCAAGTGATTCTCCTGCCTCAGCCTCCTGAGTAGTCGGGATTACAGGCACCCACTACCATGCCTGGCTAATTTTTGTATTTTTAGTAGAGACAGGGTTTCACCATGTTCGTCAGGCTGGTCTTGAACTTCTGACCTAGGTGATTCACCCACCTCAGCCTCCCAAAGTGTTGGGATTACAGGCGTGAGCCACCGTTTTTTGTTTGTTTGTTTTTTTGAGACCGAATCTCACTCTATCACCCAGGCTGGAGTGCAGTGGTGTGATCTCGGCTCACTGCAGCCTCTACCTCCTGGGTTCAAGTGATTCTCCTGCCTCAGCCTCCCTAGTAGCTGGGACTACAGGCAGGCACCACCATGCCCAGCTAACTTTTTTGTACTTTTAGGAGAGATGGGGTTTCACCATGTTGGCCAGGCTGGTCTCAAACCGCTGACCTCAGGTGTTCCTCCTGCCTCAGACTCCCGTAGTGCTGGGATTACAGGCGTGAGCCACCGTGCCTGGCTTTTGGCCTCAGTTTTTTAGAGAGGTGCTAAAATATCTTAAACCTACTTATTATCTGCCTTACCAGGCCTTCTTTGCCCGGACTGTTCTTCCTACTCTTGTCTACCTGGTACACTCCTACTTGAACTTCAAAACCCCAGCTTCAACACACTCTTCAGCATGCAGCCCTCTATGAAGCCCTAGGCAGACATTTCAACCCTCCCAGAGATCCCGCATATTGGAGTGTCTGGTCCTGGTTCTCTCTCCCCTAGACCAGGGGCTTTCTGATGTTGGGACAGACAGCTGAGTCCTCTGTGAGACCCTGGGTTTTCCCAGCTCATGACCAAGCACAGAGCAGCATCGATTAGAAGTCACTGAATGAATTAACAAAGTCATGGAGAAATCAACTCTAGTTTCAGGGGGTTGGAATGGGGGCAGAGGCCTCTGGCTTGTGGCTGCTTGGGTCCAGGGAGCTGTATCAGTATTGTCATGGCTGAAATTGGGCTGGGGAGGCGGTGGTGCCTCCCACACTGGATCTGCCTTCACTGGCTCAAGTCACAGGAAAAGTGCCCTGAGACTCCAGCTCCCCACGCAGGGCAGCCTCCCACCACAGCCACCGAGAGGAGGAGCCCCTCAGGCCCCCGTGGCCCTGCCTGAAAGGATCCTGCTCTCTTGGGGGTAGCCCCTGGGACTTACCCAAACCCCCATGTGCCAGTCACCATGCTGAAGTGTCCAGAACTGTATTTGGTTAGGGAGAGAGATTAATGAACAGAGATAACTTTTTGTGAGAGAGTATGTCTGACAGGCCCAGAGGTGATTATTTTATTTCATTTTATTTTATTTCGTTATTTATTTATTTTTGAGATGGAGTCTCACTCTGTTGCCTGGGCTGGAGTGCAGTGGTGCGATCTCAGCTCACTGCAATAACTACCTCCCAGGTTCAAGCGATTCTACTGCCTCAGCCTCCTGAGTAGCTGGGATTACAGGTGCCCGCCATCATGCCCAGCTAATTTTTGTATATTTAGTAGAGACGGGGTTTCATCATATTGTCCAGGTTGGCCTCAAACTCCCGACCTCAAGTGATCCATCCGCCTCAGCCTCTCAAAGTGCTGCGATTACAGGCGTGAGCCACTGCGCCCGGCTGGTGATCGTCTTAGTAGCTTTTGAGGGAGTCTCAGTTTAAAAGTCTCAGGTGAGTGAGCCCCAGTGGGGGACGTGGCACATGCAGAGGCTTGGAGGGGGTTCTGAGGAAGGAGGGAAAAAGGGGATGCTGTACCACAAAGCAGATTCCATTTCACCAGCACGGTGCAGAAGAGGAAACTGAGGCTTGAGGAGGTGAAAGCACATGCTGGGGTCTCAAGAGAACCAGGCAGGGCGGGATTCGAACCCAGAGCCGTAGGAGTCCCAGCCCCTTCCGAATAGCGGAAGGACCTCAAGGGATTGGCTTGGAAGGTGGCCCCGCCCCCGAACCGAGACCACGCCCCGACAGCTGGAGGCCCCGCCCCGCGGCATGACCGGAAGTGCGCGGGGCCCCCAAGATGGCGCCCGAAACCCGGAAGTGAGCGGCGGCAGCTGCGAGGCTCGGAGAAACTGAGGCGCCGCGGGCTCCGCGCCCGGCCGGACCCGGGCCCGAGGTGAGGCTCTGGTTGCGACCCCCGCCCCGACTCCACCGCGACCCCTGCCTGGCCCGACCCCGCTTGTGGGTCCGGCGCTCCCCGCGGACCCCTGCGCCCGGGGCTGGGGGTTCTGGGGGCCGTGGGGCGGGGGCGAGCGCGGCGGGACCCCTGCCCTCCGCCGCGACCCCTTCCGGCCCCGCCCTTCGCCGCCAACGTTGACCCCGCGCTGCCCCGCGACCACCGCCGTGAACCTTGACCTGCCCCCCCGCCCCCCGGCGACCCCCTGCCCTGAACCTTAACCCTACCTTCCACGACAACCCTCCCAACCTTTCCTTCCCGCTCTTCCCGGTGACTCCCTGTACCGCGCAGCTTGGTGACCCCCGACCTTTCGTTTTCTGGTAACCCTTGACCCCGCACTCATCGGTGCCCCCGAGCCCCTTGGTGACCCCGCACCCGCTTTTCCTCGGTATCCTGGCCTTCCCTTTTGGGGACTCTCGACTCCATGCGCCTCGTGACCTCGACCCCTTCCTGGGAGTGACCCCCGGTCTCTCCCGCCGCCCCGATTCCTGACTCCAGGCTCCTTGGGCGTTCGTGCCCCTTCCTCCTCCTTGTCCCCGGTCCCAGGACCCCTGTCCTCTCGGCCCCGCAGCGCAGCCCTGTCTCCCTCCCTCCCCTTGCTCCCCGCCCCTCCCGCTCCTGGGGCCTCCGACTTCTCTTCTGGGGCAGATGGTTTTTCGGTTTCTGCATGGAGGTCCCCCGGTTTGGGATGGGGGCTTGCTGATATTAGGTGACCCCGGGGCCGTCTGGGCGGAGTCTGCAGAGCGTGTTGGGGGTGGGAGTGCGGGTCGCATTCAAACCCGGCTTCCAGGGACAGGCGGGAGGGAGGGTAGCGGGCTGAGATGGCCCGAGTGGGGCCCGGGAGCAGCGTGTGTCGGTGAAGGGGAAGCGCAGGCCTCCTGGTGGGTCCTGTCCCCCGTAGGGCACTCTTCCCACCACCCCAGAGTCCCGAAGAATAAGGCAGGTGGGGCCTGGAGGGACCAATCCCCAGACTGACCTGGGGCGTGGGGGGCAGGCGTTGTGGAGAGCCCACCTAGCGCCTCCAGGGACGCCGGGCACGGATGGTGCTGGGGCAGGGACGGTGGGTGTCTCCCTGGATGAACTGATTAGCATTCTGAAAAGTTAAAAAAAAAAAAAAAATCTCTAAAATGTGTAGCCCGGGCCTCCCCTGGCTGCTTCTTCCCGGAATGCCTGTTGTTCCCGCCTGCTCAGAACGTCCTTCCTGCCTGTGACTGCTGGGACGGGACGGGATGGGTTTGGTGCCATCTGTTGCACGCCCTGTCAGCGAGAGTGCCCGGCCTCGGAGCTGGCCTGTGCTGATGCTGGCTGCCAGTTTGGGGGTGGGGGGGTTGCAGTGAGTGTTTTACAGAGGGGCAGAGGGAGCCGAGGTTCAAGAGAAGAGCATGGGAGGGGCCGAGGACCCAGGGCCGCAGACCCCGTGGGCAGCCAGCCCGATTACACGGGGATTACAGGCTTCAAACTTTCTTCCAGGCCTCTTCCTCCGGGCCAGGGCAGCTGGCACTGCTTCCTGACTGAGGGGTGCTGTGCTGTTTCGGGTGCCCTCCCTGGGATGGCTCTCCCTGACTCGGCCCTGGAAGAGGAGCAGCGGGGACATGGGACCCAGAGAGTTTGTGGCAGGCCCAGCAGGTGCTGTCCACGCCCTTTCTTCCCAGACATCCTCTGGCCTTCAGGGATCTGGCTGCCCGGCCCCAGATTTTCCCAGGGGTGACCCTGGTCGTGGGGTGATGGCTTCTCACAGTGGCCTGCTCCGGGCCACCTTCAGAGTTCTTGCCGAGAAAGGGCGAATTTGAGATCTGGGCCCCTTGGTGGGTGGGATGGAGAACAGCAGGATGGGGGCCTCAGGGCCTCCCACGGCAGAGGAGACAGCAGAGGAGACGCAGGCAGGCTCTCGTCCTTGGAGAGGGAAGGACTTGGAAGGCGCCTGCCAGCCCCTGGAGTGTGATTTCAGAGCACAGGGAGGAGGCTTTTGTTTAACTCTGAGGATCCCGGCAGACATCTGCCCACACCTGCCAGGAGCCAGGAGGGCCCTGGTGTGGAGGGGGCTGTGCAGGCAGGGGCTGGACTTCAGGGGGAGGGAGCCTGTCAGAGCACAGAAGAGGCAGCAGGAGCTTCGCTCATCCATTCACTCTCAGTTTGCTTTGGGGTCTGGCCTCTCCGTTCATCCATTCACTCTTGGTTGGCTTTGGAGTCTGGGCTAGACAGGAGGCACCCAGGTGTGCAGGTGCGGAGGAGAGGGTGCGTGTTCTCCAGCTGCGTGACCATGGGCAGTCACTGCCCTCTCACCTGGCGGGGAAACCGGGGCGGAGAGAGGTTGCGCCAGCCACCCCTAGACCCCCCCACCCACTTGCTGCCTAAGGCCTCCCCCACCCCCAGGGGTGTGAGGGGTGTGACCAGCTTGGGCTTGGCCCAACCCGGCTCCAGCAGAGTCACGGATGCCCCTCCGGCAGGGCCCATGCGGAAACGCCAACACCGCCAGAGTGAGCTCTGCCCCGAACAAAGAGGCGACTGTGTCGACAGAACCAGTCCGGCTCCCAGAGGCCCCCTCCCAGGGGGCCCCCATGCTGGTGGGTGGGATCAGCTCTGGGAAGGGGGCGGTATCATGTAATCCACAGCTGTAAACACTCCTGGAGGCAGTGTGGAGGCAGCCCCCCATGACGCCAGCGCTGCCCTGGGGACTCTGCATGTGTGTGTACACGTGTCTTTGTGTATCTGTATGTTGTGCCATGTGCATGCACATGTGTGTTGTGTGCCTGTGTGTTGTATGGATGTGTGTATTCTGTGTGTGCATTGTACGTACGCACGTGCATTCTGTGTGTGCGTCATACGGACGTGTGTGCATTCTGTGTGTGTTGTACGGATGTGGGTGCGTTGTGTGTGTGTGAATGTGCATGCTTGTGGCTGTGTGCTCCTGTGCATGTGTGTGTTGTTCGTGTGTTTCATACGCGTGTGTTTTATGGGTGCACATTGTGTGCGTGTCTGTGCATCCGTGTTTGTGTGTTGTGTGTGCCTGTGCACCCGTGTTTGTGTGTTGTGTGTGTGCCTGTGTGTACCCATGTTCATGAGTCGGTTATGCGTGTGTGTATTTTGTGTGTTGCCTGTGCCTGTGTGCCTGTCCTCGTATGTTGTGTGTGTGTATTTTGGTGGTTGTGTGTATTTTGTGTGTGTGCTCATGTTATGTGTGTGTTGCCTGTGCCCATGTGCCCATGCTTGCGTGTGTTGCTCACGCATGTATTTTGTGTGTGTTTGTGTTGTGGGTGCATGTGTATCACCTTTGCACCCGTGCTCGTGCAAACGTGTACTTTGTGTGCATGTTGTGTGTGCCCGCATGTTGCCTGTGCACCTGTGTCCGTTATGCACGTGTCCGTTGTGTGTGTTGTGTGCGTGCTGCATGTTCTCATGCACCCCTGCTTGTGCATGTCTTGTGCATGTGTGTTTTGTATGTGTGCGTGTGTTGTGTGCACGTCTGTGGCCTGTCCCTGTGTGCATGTGTGTGTGATTTGTTGCGGGCAGGCCTGGAATACCTCCAGTCACTTTTTCCACAGCCGAGGGCTGTGTGGTCAGACAGCACACGGGGAGGGCTGGGTGTGTCCAGCTGCCGGTTGAAGCCTAAAAGCGAGGTCACCCCAACCTGGTTCTCGTCCTGGCCTGCCCGCTGTCGGCCCAGCAGTGTGGGTGGACTCTCAGCCTTGCCCCTCGCCTCTGCACTCTCGCCCCCAACCCCCGGGAGGTTGGCCGGCACCTGCACCCTCGGGCTGGGACGAAGAGCAGACTGCCAGCCCCGTGGTCACCTTGCCTCCCTGCTGGGAGGTGCGGTCACCCATCACAGGGCCCAGGACTCAGGAGAGGGCTCAGCCCTGCGGGCAAAGGCAAACCTGGGGTTCTGGCCAAGACGGGGATTTCGGACGCGTGGGCCCCATCAGCTCTCGCCCTGGGCCTCCTGGGCCCCGTGAGGAGGCGGAGATTAGATCTGTCGTCTGTGCGCCCGGCATGGGTGCTCTGCGGAGACGTGCTCGCGGAGAGACGCCAGACGCAAAAGGCCACGGCACGTGACTCCGTTCGTGTGACGTGTGCAGAGCAGGGCAATCCACAGATGGGGGGGTAGACGTGTGGTCACGTGTCCAGAGCAGGCCAGTCCACAGAAGAGAAGTGGGCGTGTGGTTGCAGGGGCTGTGGGGGTGGGGGGAGTGACTGCTGTTGGGGACACGGCTGTGTTTTGGGGGAGCGGAATGTTTTGGAATTAGAAGCTGTGGTGGTCTGCCTTAGAATACGTTGAAACCGTTGAGTCATATGCTCCGGACAGGTGCCCCTCCTGGTGTGGATTGTATCTCAGGGAAAATAAAAGTGTTTAGCAGAAAGTAAGACCTCCCTGTCCTTCGGAATCCCCCGTTGTCACCACAGGGTTGAGCGCGGTGTCCCCGGGAACTGGTCAGGCAGCCCTGCAGCCAGCTTGCATCAAGGGGTGATGGGCAGCTGTCCTATCCCGACCCGTAGGACGGCAACAGTGATGGCGTCACCCCACCCCCCGGGGGCCCCTCGCCCAGGCCCAGCTCTGTCCCTGAACCACTCACTGCTTCGGAGGGGCAGGGAATGCTGCATTCTACTCGAAGGGGCCCTACGGGGCTCTTGGCATGAGGGGGACAGGCCTTGGGCCACATGGGTGGCACACAGGGGCCGGTCAGCCTGAGGGTGCCTGGGGGTCCAGGCAGAGGCCCCGTGAGAGCTCAGTGTGGCAGCGTGGCCCTGAAGCTGAGTCCCACGGAGGCCTCAGCCTGGGGCCGCACTCGTGCCCTGTGCCCTGGCTCTCCTGCGGATTCCCCTGGGCCTCTTGCCCTGGACAACCCCATGAGTGATGGGGTGGGAGGAGGGGTCCAGAGAGTCATTGCCGAGTCATCTCCCCTGCAGGCACTGTCCCGGGCAGCCTCGTGCAGTGCGGGGCATGGGAGTGCTGGGCCCTGGCTGGGGTCAGCAGATCGGACTGGCGGGCCTGGTGCCGCTGTCTCAGTGACCTGCTTTGTGACTCGTGCCCGTGCTTCCCGGAGCCTTGCGATTGACCTCCATCCCCAGCAAGAACAAGCGTCCAAGTGAAACTGAAAGAGACGGCCTTGGCCTTGGTTCCAGGCCCCGCTGCGTTTTGAAAGTGATGTGCGCCAGGTTCCAGAAGGCGGCTCACTCGCGTTTCCTGGGAGTCTCTGCCGCTGTGGGCTCCTGGGGCCAAGGCCCTGGGTGCTGGGGCGTGGGGAGGGGGAGCCGGTGAGCCTTCGGGCCTGGCGGGCAGTAAACGTTTCTGGAACTGACTCACTTGCTGGGGAGGGGCAGCCAGGGAGGGTCACAGAGAAAGTCCCTGCCCGCCATGGCCCCGGACCGCCGTCGGCTGCCCGTCCAGCCTGGAGTGAGGAGGCGTCTTCCTTTGCATGTCAGGTAAACTGAGGAAAGCTGCCTCTGGGGTCCGCTGCGCTCGCCGCCTGGCTTCCGGTGCCCAGGGGCTGGGTGGAATGGGTCGCGGGACCCACGCTGATGACCGCAGCCACCCTACGCTGTGAGAGGGCCAGGCTTCGTGGGGACAGACAGCCGCCAGGGTGCCTGGAACCCATGGGTGTGAGGGGGGTTCCAAGGCCACGGGGGACGGTGAGGAGCTTCTCAGGGCGGCATCACTGTGACCAGAATGTTTTCACTGGTGGGGCAGGGGCCCAGCCCCGGAAGCTGCCGGGTGGGTCTCACTCAGCTGGGCGCTGGGGCCCTGGTGGAGAATGGCTGTCGGTGTTGCCTGGGTGTGGCTGGGCTGACCGGGGCATTTTCGGGGGCTTTTATCAGATCCTGGAATGACTGCGACCCGCCAGGAGCTTGGGGGAGCTGCGAGCCCCCAGGTGGATGCAGGAGCTCTCGGGATGGCCCTGAGGTCTGGGCACCCAGCGCTGCCCCGGGGTGGGGGTGTGGATGCTTGAATTGCTTGCCGACTTTGGAACACCAGGGGCTGCCACCCTCAAACCCAGACTTGTGGCTTCTCTTGAAAAACCAGATGATCTAGAAACCCCGGCCACATTCCTGCCCACAAGTCTCCGCTGCCCCTCCCCAGGGGTGCACCCGTGTGGCCCCCTCCCCCAGCTCTGGTGAGGCGGCTCCTGCCCCACTTGCAGGACGTGGGAGGGGTGGGGAGGTTACGCTGAGAGGGGGATACTCGAGCTCCTCATCCACAGCCTCTGGGCCCCTAAAGGGAGTGGGACCGCGTCCCCCGGAGCCTGCTCCCGTACTCAGTGGCCGGCTTTGCTCCTGGCTGGCCATTCAGGAGCTTGGGTTTCCGTGCATGCGGCCTGACTGCAGGCTGAGACCTCATGGCCTGGGGCTGTGTCCTGCGGGTCTGGGTCAGCCCCAGAGAAGCCACCGTCCCCCCCACCCCCTGGAGCCGTGGGTGTGGTGCCTCCCGGGGCACAGAGGCTCTGCAGAGGGGTCGTCCTGGATTCCTCGGGTCCCGGCATCGTCACAAATGTCCTCATGCGTGGGACCCTTCTCCACCTGGAGGAGGGGAGGTCAGGTCAGAAGCCTGAGAGGGACCTCGCCCTGCTGGCTTTTAGGAGGGAGGGATGGCGTGATGGGGGACGTGGCTCCCCGAAAGCAGGGAAGTGGGGCCTCGGCCCAGCGGCCACAGGGAGCAGAATCCCGCCCCCGGCCGAGCTCAGGCGCGGACTCTGCCGGAGAACCCAGACCAGGGCCCAGGACAGCAGTGCCTTGACCTTGGCCTTGGAGCCGCGGCCGTGGAGCAGCCAGCCCACCTGGACCTCTGACCTGCTGGGCCCAGAGAGGGCGCGTGGGTGTCGTTGTCAGCAGCTACGTTTGAGGGAAGATGGATCAGGCTGCACTGGCGAACCTGGGGTTCCTGCTTCTGTGATTTCGGGCCCTCTGTTCCCTCCCCCAGGCGTGGAGCAGCACCTAACTGTGCGGCCATTGTCAGGACAGGACGCGTAGCTCCAGCAGTCAGCGCTGAAGTCTCGCTCTGAGCGGTCTTGGAGCTGCCGTCCTGAAGCCCAGCCTGAAGCCAGAAGGGACTCTTCCTCCTCCTCCAGGACCTGATGCCCTCTGGGCTCGGATGCAGGTCCTTGTGACATTTTTGTCACCAAGGCTGGACTTAAGCTCAAGGACAGTGGTGACCGGTCGGGCCACTTGCCTGGGATCAGCATAGCCCGGCTGCTGGCAACGCTTGGCACTCCCCAAGGAGCCAGGTGGGGAGACCTTGTGGCCTGAGGCCGCTGATGTGAGGCAGTGACAGTAGCAGGTGTGGGATGGGCCAGACTACCCTCCACGTGGATTGAAGACACACAAGGGCACCCCCATTTCAAAGGACCGGAAGTCTGGAGTGAGTGGGGATTTGGCTTAACATCTGCTCAGGAGAAAAAGACCTGTAGGTTAGAGGGGACCACAGGCTCAAGCTCAGCATGTTAAAAGGTTTTTAGCGTGTGTGGCTTTTAGCGTGTGTGTGTGTGTGTATGTTTGTGTGTGTGTATGTTTGTGTGTGTGTGTGCGTGCAGTTGCGGTCTCGCTCTGTTGCCCAGGCTGGTCTCCACCTCCTGGGCTCACGCAGTCCTCCCAGCACTGGGATTACAGCCACGGGCCACCGCGCTGGCCCCAAAAGACTGAAAATAAACTCAAGACCCGAGCGGGCTCCTCACAGCAGCAGAAGCCGCGTGGAAGCTGCTTGGCTGCCACAGAAAGCCGCACCACCCTGGCCAGGCGGACAGGCCTTTAACCGCCAGGTAGCAGTGAGGCCTGCTCAAAGCATGGGGACCCTGCTTTGGAGCCCCCGCAGCCCGGCCTGGAGGCTGTTTCCGCATAAGCATTTGTGTCGCGGAATCTCCTTTCCACTCCCTCACCGGGGCCTCCCTCTGGGGTCTGGGGTCTGGGATCTGGGGATCTGAAGTCTGGGATCTGGGGATCTGAAGTCTGGGGTCTGGGGTCTGGGATCTGGGGATCGGAAGTCTGGGGTCTGGGGTCTGAGATCTGGGGTTTGGGATCTAGGGTCTGGGATCTGGGGTCTGGGGTCTGAGATCTGGGGATCTGGGGTCTGGGATCTGGGGTCTGGGGTCTGAGATCTGGGGTTTGGGATCTAGGGTCTGGGATCTGGGGTCTGGGGTCTGAGATCTGGGGTCTGGGATCTGGGGTCG